>NC_142836.1:10000000-15000000 GCF_061612785.1 Hesperophylax consimilis
GGTTACTGGCAAGGGAATGAGGTAAAATGGGAGATAGTACAATGGGCCTATGGCCTAAGTGCTCGCGGGGAACGTAAGTAAACCGCCTCCGACTATAAAAAAAAAAAAAAAATAGTATACATAATCCAACGCCATAACCATAATTAACGTCTCATTGTAAAAAAAATTATGACATAATTATTATTTTTTTTTAAGACAACTACATTTTTATGTAGTTCATTAGCTGGATTCCACAGAGGTTCTCTTTTAAAAACAGATGCAATTAATATTTCGTCCATTTTTCTCTTCAAAAATGCCTCGCGCCTAGTGACAAAAAACCAACACGTTCGTTCACTTCGATACCCGCAAAGCGACTAGCATAGCGACTAGCTAGACGCCAAGCGCGCAGTGCGGTCAGTCGCGAGTGTTCTAGAACGTTTGTTTTACTAAGCTACTCGGTAGGTGACTCGCTAGACTCTAGGCGCTAAGCAAGCCGCCTGCCTGTGCGGACGTGGCCTTAGGAATCGCTGGTAAAAGCTGTGTGTATATAATTTCATTTGTTTTTTTATTTGTTTTACTTTTCTATTATCTTCTTAAAAGTGAAATGTTATATATTTTCTTAAAGATTTCATTATTTTATTATTAATAGGAACAGAGCGGTTGTGACAACCCTCCAACATTGGTCGAATGTAGCGATTCTCAAGTGTGCTCATCGTTGTTTACTGGGAAGTAAATTATGAAACATTTGTAAAAGTGTCTTAACTAAATACGTAAACAAAATATTCGACTCTGAAAATAGAAGAAATTTACTTTGCCGAATTTGGACTTCGCAAGTTTGTTCATAACGTGGCGAGTAATTTGCGCTCCCATGTAAAAATGTCTATTCATTCAAAAGCAGATTTTACTTTTAAGAACTAAATGGTGATATTATAATGCGAGATGCCTATATACTGTCAGATTGATTTATTGACGAATCACAGTCAGCTTTCCCCTCTGCGTTCCCCAACTTTTGATTTTACCCCTCACCTTTAAGTTCTAGTCTATTAATATTCATATGTCTGTGGTTAAATCAATACAAAAACAAAACACAAGTTAATCGGTATAACTGTTTGAAAATAAACTCTAATAATAATTATTCCTTAGCTTAGTCAATCAAGAATAATAATTATCAGCGACATTGATTTTCACTCTGTAGATTAATTATTATGGATCCAGATTGTAATGTAGCAAATTTAACCAAGCAAAATCTAACAATTACTCTGGATGTTAAATAATAAAACTACATCAAACTACAAACAATCAAACCCATATTACATTTTTTTAATCAATGCAGATTGGTAGAACTAATCAATATTGATGAGCAGGATAATTAATTTAAAATCCCAACTAAAACAGAACCAAAAGTATATTGAAACTCAGTAGTGCAATTTTAATATTTGTATTTCAATCTGAAATGCTAGAAACATTGATTTATTGTCGATAGACAAAACAATATAGGTACATCATTGTTGTAGCAAGAGTTGGGAAAACAATGACATTGTTTTTATTCAAATAAAAAATCCGGGGAATATCATTTGCGATAATTCACCACCCTAATCAAATGAAATTCTAAAAAGGTGAAAAGCATTTTTTGTTGACCATGGTATTTATATTTATTCTGTACAGAAACATAAAACAGGTTTTTTGGTGCAAATAAAAGGATATACAAAAGTTATACATATATTACCTGATAACTTCTCACTGAGAAAGATGAGAAGTATCTATTGAATGTAGGTCTTGCTCTGAGTTAGTTGTTTGGGAACATCGTCGACTTGAGTTGCTGAGGTTTGTATTCTGCCTTCATGCACAGTCCCCGTTGTGGCGACTTGATATGTGTTAAGAGCTACAACAACTCTATTGGAAGACTTGACGCTTTCTTATATCTCGCCCACTAATTAACGTCACACCTCACAGCTTGTGTAGATTGGATTGTCTGGAAAGAAAATAAAAACAGAATTAATATAGTCATTTTTTAAACTACATAAATATTGTTGATGTTTGATGCAGTTAGTGTTGCCAGACCTATAAATGACCCAAAAAAACCTTTCATGGTTTTTTGGGTAATTTATCCTCCATGGTTTGAAAAAAACCACGTCGAAGTGTCGCTTGAGGGAAATACCGAATTTAGGAATGTATTTCTTGAACTTCAATCCACATTCACACTGTCTCTTTATCTAATTATCGTCTATGTCAGCACATTAAATTAAATTAACATACTAATCTCCGAAAAAGTATTTAATTTAATTACTTGGATGTCAAGATATGGAAGATGTGGGTATGTGGAAGATACTCTGAGTATCGCCCTGTTGTGAGACTACCATTCAGAATTAAAATGACTTGAAATGGCTTTAGCCGTTTTTAGTGACCAGGTCTGAAGAGCCAGATACTTCCCCACCTTCCACTTCCCCATCTCCTTCTTTCTCACTACCTTTAGCTTCACAACATACACCATATGTTGTATGCCATTGGTTCCAGATGTCTGGGAGCAGTTGGGTCTCTTTTGCGGTATTCAAATAAAAAAATTAAAAAACGTGCATTTTAATGATTTTTTTAAATTTTGAATTAATTTAGGTAAAAATATTGAAATTATTCAATTGTCATTATCTTTCATTTAAAAAATTATTTTCAGGGAAACTATGAAACAAAATATTTAAATATTTGACCACAATTCATATTATTTATAATGTAATTGTTTTAAAATTAGATTAGCCAAGTACAACTATTTTGTATAGTTAGCGCAAAACAGGATATCACATTACTTTGGTCTTGGTCACGGGAGGTAAAAATTGTTCTAATTAGGTCTCCAACAGAAAAATTAATAGTAAACACAAAAAAATACATGTGTTAGAAATTCATAAACTTATTTGTGCAGGCGACCAAAGGAGAAACTGATAAAATAATGACGAGTTGACAAATGCATTATTACTGTATTATATGTGAAACTGATAATTTTGATATAAAAATATCCATATTTATTTAAGAAATCTGCAACTATAATTAAGAATACATGTTAACAAATAGATAAAGTTGAGGTTTCTCGTAATCTGCCTCACTAGGCTAGTCTGTGTAGAGGCAGTCATTTTAAAAGTTAATTTAAATACATATGAAATATACATACTATAATAAAAAAATAATAATATTATAATAAAATCTCTTAATATTTTTGTTAGATCAATAATTTCGAAATTGGGTGAGGGCACCGGTATAGGCCATATTATTACTTTTTATCCAAATTATAATGTTATTTTTGAAATTTGTTTGAGTGTTACATTTTTTAATGTTCTCTGGAAGAGCGTTGTACAATCTTGTTGCAATGTACCTAAAATTTATTTGACCGAAAGTAGTATGCATTGTGGGAATTTGAAGTAAATCTTTGTTATTGTTTCGAAAACATCGAGTATTTAAACTTTTTTTGAAGTACTTATGTATGTTTGTATATAGGTGCGTGAGGATTTTGTTTGCGTATATCTGCCGATATAATTGTATCTATTAACTCCCACCTATGTATTCTAAGTTCCTCCCGTCCTAAAATGAGTTTTGTAACTCATCGGCATTGCTCTATCAAGAAATAAAAATAGATAATATTAATATTAAGCCTGCAACTAATGTCATCGTATTATTGATTGGCTGACCAAATGTCTGAGAAAATTGCATAAACGTATTGAAATAATTCTTGAAAAGAATATATATTGTAAAACTCATGAAAATGACGAAAATAGTAAAACGAAGTACCTACTTTCGAAACCTATTAAATTTTTAAAATAGTAAAACGAAGTACCTACTTTCGAAACCTATTAAATGTTTAGTAAAACGAAGTACCTACTTTCTAAACCTATTAAATGCTATTATGGTACATATCCGAAAAGGGGGCTGATTGAAGGTTTTGACTAATTACATAACATTTTGACTAACAACATTCCCGAAATGACTGGTAATCCAACCCATCGAATAAAGCACTAATTGATTCATTTATTAATTGACTGATATGTCTAAATTTAGCTTTGATATTTAATCATGATTATCGTGATTGATAAATCGTTACCTGAATAAGAATAATAATATAAACCAGAAATGAGTTCATATGAAACTCTTCAATAATAATGTACTACACATATTTTCACAAAGTTTATCAGGAAACCTATTAATGCATTCGTTGAGGGCCTGCGATCCCGTTTTTAACCAGATTACCAATAAATTGAAGATATTCTTAATAAATTACTAATACTCATTTTTCTCCGTGCATTTGACTGGAAAAGACGCTATATAGTTTGTTCAGTAACTGAAAAAATAACAATAATAAATAAAAGAAAAAATATAACCCTAAAAAAGTATTGAAGGCAGTACCCATATTCGTAATTGTAATTAAACATATTAATTTCGGTTGTTGGTGCGTGTGTAAATAATATGAAATATGCATTACATTGTTCATGTTCAATGAACTTTTATTTCAAGATTGGAACTACTTATCAAATCAGACAAGCGATAAAGTAGGTACCAAACTAATTTTATTATTTAATAATACTTTATTCGAAACAAAGAATACTCCTTTTCTATGTTTGACAGATGCTTACATTAATTAACCCGTCGTGCGCCGCAGTAGCCAATAGGCACGATAAAAAATTTCTCTGCATTTATGTAGCTATTCTGGGGGAAATACTTTAGTACATACCTATGTTATACAAAAATATTAGGTATACGCTATCCTTTTCATAAGAGGTTGTCTTGACGTTTCTTGTATTTTTAAGTCATCGGATAGATGTCGTAATTTTCCAAGTTCACGCGGAGAAAACATACTGATATAAAATACTGTTAATTTATTAAAAATCTGTTCAAATTATTCGTTTACCTGTTAAAATTCTGAATGCAGGCCTTCAACGAATGAATTGACAGAGTTCCTAACAAAGAATCAGTTAAAAACGAATGTTTCATGAGGACGGCGGAACACGTGTTCATAAAAATACTGATATTGTCACATTCCGTCATAATATTTATTAAGAAAAGAACGCATGTTCTCGATATATTGTGAATGAAAAAAATTTCCCGTGTACCGACATTCGATGGGAAAATTTCTTCTTTTAAAAGGTAATGATCCAGGCAAATATTTTGTTCTATAAATACTTAAAGCTTCACAAATCCTAGAATTATAATATTCCGCGATTTTACACGGGTCTGCGCTAGTATTTAGATAAAGTACTAATGTTTATCAGACTGGATAACCACGGGTGGAGTTAGATTAACTGAAATAATACATTTAATAAATTACGATGCACATCTGCGAAATTACCTTTTCCATTAGATCCCGCGAAATTCCGGATAAAATAATTTGAAATATGTACATAATCCCATATTAAAATATAGTGTACACGTAGACCGCGGGAAGCTGAAAGATTATCAGTAATTGAAAATAACAAGACACGCATCATTGCTTGGTACAAAGGAATATGCAGCATACCTTGGCACTGGACTGAGCCAATCGGTGAACTTTTGATTATTCGATTGGTAAAGGGTCAGACGACGATGTCAAAAAACACTGCTGCAAACCATGACATACCTGAGTCAAATACAATAAACGATAAGACAGTAAAATGTCACATCTTATCCCACTTAACCACATGATCCCATCCCACAACAATAATATAACTCGCGAGATTAGAAGCTTACCTGATACGTGATCGAAATATAAATAACCTAACTGGCAATGTTTTCCTTCGATAACACGAAGGAAAACATTGCCAGTTGGAAACTGCGCACCACATTCAATAAGAAATATTTTATATGCGAGCTTATGTACTTTTCCATAAAGTGATCGATGTTAAATATTCCCGCGTTAACTCTAAATATGCTTTGAAATTTTAAAAATTGTTTCAAATTTGGACCGGATGATTGTGTTAATTCAGACATACGATAAAGTAGGTACCTTCTTCTTCTTCTTCGATGGCGCTACAGCCCATATCGAGCTTTGGCCTCCTGCAACAGTCGCCTCCAACTCCTCCTGTCCTCAGCGGCTGACTTCCAGTTTGTCACCTGGAGAAGCTGTGCTGCATCCCCTCTTACCTCATCTTCCCACCTCAGTCTGGGTCTTCCCACTTTTCTCTTTCCACCTGGGTGACCAGTCAGAATTCTTTTTGGGACGCGTGTATCCGGCATTCTCTGTACATGCCCAGCCCATCTCAGCCTGAGGAGTCTCATGTGTGCAGAGATGCTAGGGGCCTTATATATATCGTACAATTCTATATTGTGCCGGATACGCCACTGTTCGCCCTCTTTCACGGGTCCACATATTCTTCTCAGCACCTTTCTTTCAAAAGTATCCAGCATTTCAGCCATCTTTACCGTCAGTGTCAGCGCCTCACATCCATATGCCAATACAGTTCTTACAATGGTCTTATATATGGTTATTTTGGTTTTTCTGTGGACACTACGTGACTTAAACACTGGCAGCAAAGAGAAGTATGTTTTGTTGGCTGCTGTGATTCTCCTTCTGATTTCTGCTGGATCCTCATTGTTCTCTGTCAGGCTGGAGCCCAGGTAGGTGAATTGGTCGACCACTTCGTATGAGTAGTTGTCTTTAAATAGTGCACTACTTCTTCTTCTGTGTGAGGGGTTCCTGCTCTGTACCATCATTTTTGTTTTGTCAACATTAACTCGCAGTCCTACTTCCCGCGCCGCTGTTTCTAAAGGGTCGAAGACCTCCTTAATGGCTGAAATTGATCTTCCGACAATGTTGATGTCATCCGCATATCCGACAACTTGACTGCTCTTGAAACAAATATTGGAGCCAGTGTCTATTAGTGTTTTTCGTATTACATGTTCGAGCACAATGTTGAAGAGAGTGGGAGCCAGACTGTCCCCCTGTTTAAGTCCCTGTGATACTGTAAATTCTTCCGACAATTCTCCGTCTATTTTGACCTGACATCTTGAGTCTGACATTGTGGCTTTTATGAGCCTAACCAATTTAGGTGGAATCTGGAATTGTAGTAGTATGTCATATAGACACTCCCGATCTATGCTATCATATGCTTGCTTGAAATCAATGAATAGTTGGTGTATGTCTATGTCAAATTCCCAGCACTTTGCCAAGATCTGTCTGACGGTGAACAGTTGGTCTGTTGTGGATCTACCGGTGCGGAAGCCTGCCTGATACTCTCCCAGTAGGTTTTCTAAAGTAGGTACCTACCTACCCATAATCAGAAAATATTATTAAATTATTTTATTAATATTTCTACATTTGAAATGTGTAGGTATTTCTAGTAGGTATGTTTAAATTTTTGACAGATGATTTTTCAAATTTACTAATGGTGTTCATTCCAAAGGTAAATTTCTGACGTCTATCTAATTGCCAACAGAAAACATAATTATATTATAAAGAAAATATTTATTTTTGAAAGACAATGCGATCCCGAGGCAAATATTTTATCAATAATTTCAGCTCCACAAATCCTACTATTAAAATACCCCGTGATTTTTCACGGTACGGCGTAACTATATAATATTTATTAGCTTATAGTTGACATATTTTCGAACTCATTTAGCTATACAAAGGAAAACATCGGCAGTTTGTTGAAAAGTGCGCGCCGCATAGATTTAGAAATTGTTTGGTTGAAATATACGATGTTATACGCTGTTCCATAAAGTGTATTGGACAAAAAATTGTGCTTCGATGCCAAATGTCCCAACTCATCCTAGAGTCCAGCAAGTAATGTAAAGCGAAGCTCTAGAAAAAACAATTATTATACAAGACTTTTATTTATCGTGATTGAGGCAGACATTAAGGCAACATACACAGCAGAGTTCCTAGTTTAACGTGGGTACGTTTTACCGAACAGAATGTTCCATTATCCCTCGGCGTTTTTATCTGTAACCCAACTTCGGGATCGATATAAAAAGAGTCGCGGTGAGACTTTAACTCACCGCCAGAGATTCACCGCCCTGGGGATAAAGTATCGACATTGAAGTTGTTAAACTCAATCAAAACAATAAAAAAATCGTAAACGGAGAAAACTTACTGATACAAAATGCTAATGCTAATTCGTGTTGACAACGGGACTGCAACCTCGAATGAATTGACAGATTTCCTAACAAAGTATCAGTAAAACGCTAATGTGTTATGAGATGGTGGAACATGTGTTCGTAAAAATTCTAATATTGTAGCATTTCGTAATTATATCTATCAGGAAAGGGACACCTGCATGAACACGTGTGATGATATTTTCTGAATGGACTGATATTTTATCAGGAAATGGATTGCAATCACGTTTTCAATAGTATTCCAATAAATCAGCCACATTCATTTTTTTTCCTAAATATTAAAGAAATGTTAGATTTTTCGCATTCCGATTGAGATAATATAGATGTGATAGCATTCAAAATTATTGTAAAAGTATGCCGCCAAGCTTGCTTCGTGCGAGGATCTTGGAAAAATAAGCATTCGAAATATCGTTAAGTATCCGGAATAACAACAAATATTTGAAGAGTCACCACTCAGAGCTTACAGCAATAGCCTCCATTAAAGAGAACAATGTTCCAAATCACCATGGAATGGGCTTAACCTTTTCCTCCCGGAAAGAAAAAAAATCACGTACGATCTGAAGGGGGGTCACTAGGGTCCCCCAATTTGTTTAGATTATTTAAGGGTGTTATAGACAGAATTTTACGTAGTTTCTTTTGATGGTTCCATGATATTTCATCAAAATGAAAATTCAACACACCTTTAAAAAGTGATATAGTCATTAAAAGTGATGAAACAAAAACTAGGTCTAATAGTTACCTATGTAACCTATTTAACCTACTTTTTATTTCATCAACAACTTAGTAAAAGCATCAAAATATCGTTAATGTAAGTGTGTTCCCCCCGTCCGGTACGGGAGTGTTAAATACGTAGGTATTTAAATATCTCCAAATAAATATTTAAATCATCCACATAAATTTTCAAATGATTACATCTCTCTTTTTCCCTTATAAAATCCCTCAGCTCGCCGAAATACATCAAACCTTTTTCATAATTAGGAGGGTAAACTTTTGGGCTGAATCACTCTTTTCAATAAGCAAAGGAGTCTGGGGAATATTACAGCCAACTGTCTAAATAACAAATATCCGATATTTTCAACCATACCCAGAATCACAGATCCCGGCGGAATTCAATCAAATTGGGATATTTCAATTAAATTATGAAAAAGTAATAGTAAGGTGTAAATTCAACGCTTTTTGTTCAATTCATTTCTGTTTTTTACTGAGCATTTGTCAAATCCCGGGATCAATTTAGTATAATATAATCGCCTGGACACGATACGACCTTTTATATTAATTTAGTATAATACGTATACATAATCGCCTGGACACGACACGACCGTTATATTAATATGGATTATTCAGTTGAGACAGCGTGACGTTTAAAAAAAATAAACTACGATTTTGATGGATAACGTCGCAGTTAATCATTTTTTATTTATTTATTTCTATTCTCGTACATACATTTTTAGAGATACTATACAGAAAATGTTAATAATCAGAAACTGTACGTAAATAGGTTAGTAGTACGTACCTTAGTAGTCTTTTGTGAACACCTACCTCACTAGAAGAACCTGTGCGGAGGTGTGCATTATTTTGATAAAGTGTTTTTCTGCCGTCATAAGTAGAAACGCAGTATCCTCTTTGAGACTTGCAAGAAGGATACTTGGTTCCACCCACACAGGCAGTATTGTATATTAGGTTAGTAGCAGTTAAGTTTAGTTAAATTTATAGATACAATGTCATTGATGGTCTAATTTAGTCTATGCACAATGTAGTTAAAATAAAAGGATACTACACGGAGAAAAATGAATATTGCTAATTTATTAAGTCTTTTCATATTATTGGTAATTCGGTGAAAAACTGGATTGCAGGCCCTTAACGAATGAATTAATAGGTTTCCTGGTAAACTTTTAGTAAAATACGAATTTATTTATCACGATGTCGGAATAAATTGCAGGTGCGTTAACACGTGTTCCGATGTAATAATCATTTTTCTATGTGTATTTGAAGTGAACTTACGAAGCAGGTAAGACGAAAAGAGAATAAAACAAACAAATATTAAATGATAATTTTAATGCTAGTATTTAACATTACCAAATATTTAATATTTTATAATATAATATTTTTATTTTTTTTATTAAAACACAAATAACATTGTTTACATCACTTTATTTCGATACAAAATCTCAACATGTTTCATGAACCAAGTTCACTTCATCAGGAGCACAAGTATACTAAAGTTATAATTAAAATTAGGTCTAGAAAGAAGAGGTAGAAGGAGCGGGGAGGGGTAAGAGTGGGGGAGGGTTATTCAAAGTAGGAATTAAAATGTCATTAGACGGGAAAGACCGGGTAATTGGGAAAATATTTAAAATGGGGTTTATAAAATTTTTTTATAAACATATACCGATAGATAGATAATCTACTTTTATATAATTAAATACTAATTAAATTGTGTTATGTTTGGTTCGGAGTGAATAGGTATTGGAAAAACAGTATACCTTTATTTTTCTAAAACCTATTCACTTTAACGAATCATTATTAAAACGTTTCGGAAATACACAATGGGATGAAGCGATCCAGCATCGTATATTATAACTAACTAACTAACTAACCATTACGCCGTTTCCCCGCAGGGGTAGGCAGAGAGGACGGACCGCCAAACAATTCGGTCTTGGGACACACTTCTTGCCTCATTCACATTCATACATCGTCTCATACATACTCTTCTATTATTCTGACTCTTGACATGGCCCGACTCGAGTATCTGATTCACTTGATCGTGCCGTGTCTTCCTCGGGCGTCCCTGACTTCTGCTACCATTCGCATTTGCATCATATATCCTCCTTACACTCCTATCTTCGCTCATTCGCTCTACATGCCCAAACCAAAATATATGTTTAATAAAAGCATTGCGGAGCGTGAATGTACATAATGTATACAATGTGTGTAAATTTGCATTCAGAAAGAATGCTAGGAATGCTCTACTTGCGTCTGGTATAATAATATGTAAGCCCGGCGAGTGTCAACTTCTCATAATGACGAGCATCAGCGGCAGCGGTAACCGTAGCCGGTCGCTAGACTAAACAAGCCGAGCAGGGCAGACGGCAGACGGCAGACGGCAGATGGCGGCGATCTGCGGATAGCGAGCTGACAGAGTGATGACCTTGTTCGCGGATGGACGCGCGCTGGACTGGACGCTGTTAGTAGTGTTATTTACCGCTGGCCATTGTCATTCCTGTACCACTGCTGTCGCGGATTAGCCTCTCACTTACAAGGAAACGTTACCGTTCATCTCCCCACTGTCTCCGCCGGACTGATGATCCCAGTATAACCGACTAAAACAACTCACACCTCGGAAGAGTTTCTTTTTTTTCGCTCAAGGCATGTGGTACTACGACAATGTATGCAAATTATATCAGTGACGTTAATGCAGGAAACAGAAAGAAAAACATTCTAAATTCACATAAAAAGATAGATAAAAACTCCATTCATATGGAAGTACGTCACCCCGGCCCCGGCACAGTTCATTATTTTGTTCATTCTTGACACTTTGTCTCATAAATTTGCACCTTACCTGAAAATGCCGCAATTATATTTTTTGTGTTCTTAAATCTATAGGTAATTTAATACCCTGCGCATATTTTTTTACATTTAATTTTATATTATGGCATTGTAAAGTGTTTGGTTTAATTCTAAGCTTTCCACAATATTTTCTGTCAACAAGCTGTTCTGGGTAAGTGATGAATATAATTCCTCCATAATAACTTTTACGGCTTTATGATGTGTTTAAAATATAATAGAAACTGGACACTAAAAGAAAAACCGAATTCACTACAATATCCGCATGGGTTCAGTAAAGTGGGGCACACCAGGCAACAAACAACTTCATTAAAGTTAGCCCCGTGAGCAAACTTTTGATTTAGACACTCCGCATTGCAGCTTAATTGGGGATATCTTGACCTCGTTGGTATTCTCCAACAAAAATGATAAATATAGACCGGGTATCTATTACTTATACTATTGTATAGGACTGCAAAATTCTGCAAACAAATTAAAGATTACACGAATAATTAAATTGAAGGAAAAATTAGGCCGAATATTATTATTTCACGTGCGTCCGGATATAGGTTAGGATTTTAAACTATATAATACGATTTGCACGATATATTAATGCAGAAAACTCCAAGTAAACTATAATTCCTCGTACAACCCCAACTTCTTGGCTGATTTTCCACTTGTTTTGGGTGGACGCTGAGAAAGACTGTCTGAGATTGAGTTGATGATTTCAGGCATTTCAGGCGATGTATTTGCTAGTGAGTAACAACTTTGTATGTTCCAAAGATCAACATTTTAATATTTATCGTTTGATACCATTTGACTTAATTATTATGTTGGTTATTGTTTTTTATCATCTCTAGGATTTAGAGTGGGCTGATGACGATTGGTTGCGGTCTTAATTTTATTTCAACGCCCATAGGGCTTTTACATATAATAATGTAATTTTTTGTTTTTAGTAATACAGCTTACATAAAAATTCAGTGTTGGAAAAATATAGGTTACATAAAAAATATCAGAGTTAACAAAATATAGGTTACATAAAATAGAGTTAAAAACATATAGGTATGATACAGTACAAATACGTGAGAAAAAAAATTGAAAATCTGCCAAAATCCTCCATATCAACGATAATGATAATAAGAAGGTACAAAATTAGTTGAAATCAATAGTTTACAAAGTAGGTAGAAATAGTTCGCACATAGGTACTCCGTTTAATGTTTGCCAAGTTCAAATTATTGTCAAATACATTTATCACCGATGACCTAAATGATAAAAAAGACATAGAACGTCAAAGAAGAGTACTGAGTGTGCGAGCTAACATGCTTGCCAGAAGATTCAACAAATGCAGTCCTCCGGTGAAGAAGCAACTTTTCCAAACATATTCCATGAGCTTCTACACTAGCGAGCTATGGACGACATACACACAAGGCGTCATGAACACACTCCGAGTACAGTACAACCACGCATACAGAGCCCTATTTGGCCTCCCCTGGCGATGCAGCGCCTCACAGATGTTCACCGAAGGAAGGGTGCATGGGTTCGCTGCTTTGATGCGCCACAGAATAGCCGGGACGAGTCAGCGCTACCAGAGATCGGACAACACTCTTGTCCAGGCCGTTGCCCAGTGGCAGGGAGCGCCTCTACACCAGAGATGGAGAATTTCACTCAAGCCACCATAAATTCCTAATGTGCTCATCAATGTATTGATTTTTTATTTATTATTTTTATTTATTTCTTTATTCATTTTATTTTTATGTATTAACTTAAATGTAAACATTTATGGCAGGCAGAGCATTGCACAACCCGCTCTGTCCAGCTGAAATAAACATTTAAAAATTATTAAATTATTATTATTATTATATTGTTTAAGTATTTGTTACCGAGACTGAAACTTTGTATTCGAGAATGAAAACTATAGTTGGAATGAGATGTATGTACGTATGTAAAATGTTGATATTTGCCTAGTTGTTCGTGTAGGTATGTGTAGATTTATTAAATGTAGGAGTTCACAACAATTTAGAGTTCAATAATTTTAATAAAAAGGTTGGGTCGTTTATTTTTCTTCCGTTTTCTAAAGTTGGAATATTTAAAAGATTCATTAACGACAGGTAATTTATGTGTTCTAAAGGGATGTTAAGTTTAAAATGTCTGAAGTTTAGAAATTTCCTTTGAATTCTTTCAACATTATGAATATGTACATTGTAGAAGGGCGACCAAACTATGGAGTTATGCTCTATCAGGCTTCTAACAAGGGATATGTAGGGATTTGTAAAGATTCAAAGTTTTTAATTGTTCTTAATATAAATCCTAATTTTTTCATACCCTTATTCACAATTTGTATTAATAATATTGTAATATGACGGAAGGGTTCCCTGCCGATCGCTGAGAAAAATTTGGTCGATTTCAATAATTAATTGTTAATTTTGAGAATAATAACACTTTTTCCATATTTTAAAGTGTAGAAAAAATATCGTGGTCGGAGGACAAATTGGTTTATGCTAGGTTCAAGCTTCTCAGTTTTCGGTGAAATTGAAATTGGTTTTTGCTAGGTTCAAGCTTCTCAGTTTTGCGGTTTAATGCTCAATGTTTTGAAGAACTAAAAAAAGCAACAGCAAAAATTCTTCTTTAAACAAGTAAAACAACAAGTTTCTTGCTAGAAGTCAAACCCACGAAAATTAGGGTAAAAGTAGATCTAAATCTCAAAAAGGTTTGAAACCCTTTTAGAACGTTGTTTTCGTTGAAATTTTACAATAATGGAAAAGGTTTTAAAAACATCCCATTCTTTAGAAATCGTAAGTAAACATCGTTTTGTTCGGCTTTTAACAATTAATAAGTTTTTGGTAAAACCGAAGTCAAAATGAACATACGACAAAAACATTCCGTGAATCTTGTATTTATTATATGGAAGTTTGGCCACAGATGAGGGGAGGACGTTCAAGAAAACGAACAATTTGTAGGAGTGAAGGGGCCACCCGGCCATGATTGAGTAGAGACCTTTAAGTGACAGCTAATCACATTGACGGAGAGTGACGGGGATGATATAAAAATAACAAGTGAGTGGAGTTCCCGCTCCTGGCCCCGGCCGAGAGACTATTCTCGTGAACTTTATACAGTAGAGGCATTTACCCTGACAAAATACTAAAGTCGCTCTTGGTTGGGGCATTGAAAGTTCAAACAAACATTGCTTTATATTTAACCTACTATTCCACCTGAAATATTATATAATATTTATCAAATGCTGCTGTAACTGTCTTACTTACTTAGGAAAATCTTAAATTTAATATGTTAATTACCCGCCTCGGGACAGATTTGGGGTCTGTCTAGTGAGGAGGGTAAAGAAAAGATTTCAATAAAGATTATAATAAAATAAACGCCCGAGTTGCCGACATTAAAATTTTAGAAAAAATTGGTTGAGGTGCTTTTATAGCTTTACTAATAAACGTGTTTTAAATTTTACACAAATAAATGGTTGCTTGTCAGTTGTGTGAAATTTATTATATCTTGTTATATATAAGCAAGTTTATTAGTAAGGAGGTTAATGTTTAATTATAAAGGGTGTCCGGTACATTATAAGTGCACTAACTTCGGGAGGTGATTCTACATGATGGTGGAAGTAAAAAATGATAAATAACTTTTTTCGAAATTCTGTTATTTTTTATCCCAACCAAAAATATTTTTCCATGAAATAATTTTATTTTTTCTAGTAATTAGTCTATACTAATCTCTATTTAGCTTTAACAATCAACTATATTTTTGAAATCTATTATAATATTTATGTATATTAAATAAATAAACATTGGTAGTGATTGTTGACTAAATGAAATTAGTCCACAAAATAAATATTTCTTAGTGGGTGGTAATCTTCTTTTCTTGGAATGTTATTAGATTGTAATTTGTTACATTATTTTACTCTTAATGGAGATTAATACTATTCTTTTAAATGTGTAGCATAAAATTTAGACTTACGAACCATAAAGACGCACGTATCATTTTGTAGCTACTGTCTTGACGAGTTTCCTCAACGGGTCAAGAATTTCAACACACCTGCAAATAAAGGAGATATGTGTTAGCCAATGCATTTTTCTCACGGAACTTATTACAAACGAAATGTAAGTGTAAGGTGGCGCAAAAGTCTTCACTCGATTTCCTAAGGAAATAACTTTGTTTGAATTTTATAAGTTCCGCGCTCGGGGAGTATTTTTATAAATACAAGTATATTAGCAGTATTATTTTATAAAACATTTGGTAGTGCGAGCCTCACTTCTGTTTTATTTTTAAATTAATGTCAAATTCGTGATGACATAAGACGTCGTTTGCAAAAATAAGAGTATCTTCCGATAAGATGATAACTTTTCCGCCACATTTTATAACTTTAACAAAATGCGTATTGTGCGAAAATAAACTACCTATAGACAATACCTTTGTATTATACCCAATACACAAGAGAAAATATACTAATATTGAATACTGCGAATTTATTAAGGCTCAAGTTTTAATTAATTCCAACGAATTCATAACGATAATATGTATATATATTTTAGAGCGATCCCTGGATTCCGTATATTAAAGATTAATAAAAACAGTACCTCACCATTAAAATATTTTATTTAAAACGGTTTGAAAATTTTATAAAATGTTTTTAGCGGTAAGCAACAGTTTTTAGCGGTAAGCAACAGTTTTTATTTTTCTAGACGATAAATTAGTAACATTCCGATAGACCCTCTAGAAACATCTGAGATTCTAGTAATAAATTCATCAGAAATAATTAAAATAAACCCCACCGAAAAATCATTTTTCTAGGGCTGCTACCGCCAGAGATGTGCAAAATGGATACCCAAAACCATTTGAAATGCAAAATGGAAATGGGTCAAAACTTTTCCATTTGAAAATGCAAAATGCAAAATGGTTTTTAGAAAAGCATTTCAAATGCAAAATGCAAAATACCTATTTTCAAAATGCATTGAAAATGCAAAATGGTTTCTCAGGTCAAACAATTAAAATAATTATAGAATTTGTAAACAATTTTGTCATTTAATAATGGACATCAATGTAGAACAAACATATTACACGATTATTTTATAAGCAATAATTATTAGCCTGAAACACTCATCCACATTGAAAAATCTCCTGATAAAAGATACATGACGCCAACGGGACTTGAACCAGTGTCCTTTCGATTTCCGGTCGACAGCTCTGACCACTGAGCTATGGCGGCTTATCTCTTATCCGCGAAATAATTCAATATATACTAGTGTTTCATTCAACAATTACTGCTTATTACACGCCATAGCTCAGTGGTCAGAGCTGTCGACCGGAAATCGAAAGACACGGGTTCAAGTCCCGTTGGCGTCATGTATCTTTTATCAGGAGATTTTTCAATGTAGATGAGTGTTTCAGGCTAATAATTATTGCTTATAAAATAATTGTTACCCTTTGTGCTATGCATAAAAAATCTTGTCTTATACATTAGTTTACCAAAAAAATAATATTTTATATTACATGATGGTAAATCCAATAACACCACGACTACAGATTATGAAACCACAAAAAAATTGCGCGAGACTAATGTTGCCAACGTAAAAACATAGAAACTGCTATCTAACATTTAATATTACAGCGTCATGGCCCCATGTTCAGTATTTGAATCAGTATTTTTTGTAATGGTATCACTCAATTGCCAGGGCTCCTACCAGGGAGCAACTTGACAAATGTAAATTATCTCTCATAGCGAGGTTGAGGACCAACTGATATTTGGGTGAAAAGATAAGTGGAGATAGTAGGAAGAATGTTGCAAAAAAGCATTTAAAATGTAAAATGCATTGAGAAAAGCATTTAAAATGCAAAATCCAAAATGGTTTTTAGGAAAGCATTTAAAATGCAAAATGGAAAATACCCATTTTGCATTTTGCATTTCCATTTGAAATGGATTTATTTGAAATAAAGCACATCTCTGGCTACCGCAAATTCGACCGTAGTTCCGTCCATTACGCGGGGCCGCGCGCTGAATTTTGTTTGTACACGACTTCATCACTTGTCGTTAAGATTCCTACTTTATTTTAGAGATCTGCAAGGGCAAATTCAATCGCAGGTCTGTCCAATACACCCTGGCCGCGCGTCGCATATTTTCGTTCATGGCTTTATTTTAGGGTATTGTCTCGTCTAAAGAATCTCTTCAAATTATTCGAAATCAGGTTAAAAACGGGATTTAAAGCTTTAACGAATTAATTGATGGGTTTCCTAGTAAAATATTAGTAAAATAGGAATGTATTATCACGATCTCGGAACACGTGTTCATAAATATCCTAATATTTCCACACTTCGTCGTTATACCGGTGCATGAACACGTTACATACAAGTTTATCAGGAAACGGCCTGCAGTCCCGTTTTTAACTGGATTATCAACAATTTGAAGAGATTTTAAATAAATTACCAATACTCATTTTTCTCCGGACAATAACTCAAAACAGAATCAATAAGTTCGTATAATTTCATTCGAGTTGTAATCAATCGATTAATCATATACGTTTCGAAGCGAATAACTGGAATTATTGTTTAAAAAATTCTTGTAATCAATCATCGGAATACAATTATAATGAAAAGCTTTCCAATAAATAAGATAATTAGCAAACAAGCCCTTTACAATCAATAAGTCACCGCTTGATTGACACAACTAGTCTTCCATTTAAGCGTTACATTCTCGCAGCGCCAGCGTTACGCGTTACGTGTTACGCCCTCGGTACGTTTTAATCAATAATCCGCATATTCAGCCAGCGCTTGTCGATGCGGGTGCGCCTTTGGTTGTTCTCGAAACGCAAAACATTTGACTAACACCGGCGGGGAGTAGGGACTTTGGAGTAGGCAGTAGGAGTACGGTCTGTACGGAGCAGGGGTAGGACCGCCTCCCATTTGTGTCAGTTTGCCGGATGTTTACTATTCACGGAACACACAAGAGTGGGCGGTTTGCGTACAATTCAATTAATGTTTGCCGGGCGACAGAGGCCGGTTCCTCTGACAGAGCTCATCCCTGATATCACACTGTCAAGGTCCTTCCTTATTGTGGCGCCATCGGTTGTTTGTCGATGTGAAGGGATAATCGTGAATTGATTGGTATTCTATAAACCACTTGAATTGTGGTGGTATCGATATTTAATACTAAATGTATTTATTTAATACACGAAACAAATACTTTAAATTGTGGACACCGCTCATTTAGGTAATGGCTCTTCGTAAACTTTACTATTATAATACACAGTGAAAAGGGTTTTCCAGGGTAAAGCATTATCTCATTATGTTTATTTGTGACTACGAGTACATTCTATTGGCTGGATAATTTCAACAAATTTTCTCTTGTTTATTTATTTTTTTACATTAACCCTACACCTGGAGGCCCTAAGAGTACTTTCCCTCGGACCTATGTCATCTTTGGGAAGCCACGTGGAGAGTCGTTTTAAGGAAAGGAAGTTCAGGGAAGGAAAAAGATATGAGGGATGGATAGGAATCTGGGGGTCAGTGTGTCTATGATTGACGGAAGTATGAATCCATCCTTGCCACTGGTGAGGTCAAAAGGTGTCCCCAAACTGGCCTCCAAGACTTGAACACACCTCACCCGATGAACCCGGGGACTCCTAGTCATCAAACGTAGCGAACCACTTGGGGTAACCTAAGGCAGAGGTGTTGGTTATTTAATAAATGGTTACCGGGGCGGTGGTACCCATACCCGCCTTCCTAATTGATAATACAGAAGTGAACTAATTAAAACAATAAACTTTTGTCGGCGTCTACGCAATGAAGGTACAAATATTCTGAAAAACACTGAAAGTTTATCCTGAAACATTTCTTTTTGCGACTGATTTTCCAGCTGGAGTGTTGCGATACCTATACTAGAAAACTAAAACAGAGCCACCTGTCATCAGTCGTTAAATGCTGGCGATAAAATATTCTCCCGGTGGGAAGGTGCATTAGGCCTCGCGGATACCTGGGGGTGGGGGGGGCAGCAGAAGGTAGGGAGAAGTGGGAGGGAAGGCGACAAGGGTGGAGAGAACTGCATTAGCGACAACATTATGGCCTCTCTTACACGGAGCTGCGCTTTACTAGGAAAGCGGCAAGCATAATATACCCGTGCTAGGTGGAAAATAGAGGCAACCTAATGATACGGGTTTTATAATGAGAAAACTTTTATTCTTATTTTAAGGACTAGATAAAACATTATGCGAACGATTCAGTAATTTGATTCCACAATAATCTCAATAATGGAGACAGAAACATCAATAGACAGGAATAACGATAACTGGGATATCGTTCATTTTTAACTCTAGATGGCGGTGAAGAGAATTATTCAAACGATAAAAACTAGGATAAAGATGCATAATAATTACTCTGCATTGTGCTTGCATAATATATTGCGGCCTCTGTGTTTCGTCCCCTCGTATTGTGGGTCTTGGAGACACATGGGTGTCTCCAAGTCCCAGGTTCACTATTTCCTTTCCTAAATAAAACCACAGCATCACCAAATAACACATAGGTAGTATGGAATTAATATTTTAAAAAAAAATAGTTCAAAAACTGGCATCAGAGACCATGTTCTTTATTGGTCATCAACGCCCTGGTGGGGTTTTACTCGATTTTTACATTTTACATGAATTAGTAAAAGATACTGCAGATAATATATACAATAATTATCTGCGGACATGATTTACTTACACAAAGTCTTGAGTGGTCATATTGACTGTCCAGCCCTTTTGTCATCAATCAATATTAGAGTCCCAAGTAAGAAAACTAGAGACAAATCATTGTTTCATATCGAAATTGCTTCAACGAGTCTCAGGCAAAATTCTTTCTTACTAAGAACTTGCAATCATTATAATAAAACTTATTTTGATGCTGATATCCTGTCGTGTACCTTAGGAGCTTTTAAAAAAATTGTTAACAGAGTATTGTAATAATTAACCCTTTTCTAAATTTAATACATTACATTAATCATTTATTCATTATCACTCTTACATATTATTTGTATTTAATATCAAATGTACGTGTGTATATGTATGTATGTATGCATGTATGTATGCGTATGTATGTATGCAACTATGTATATGTTTGTGTGTACGTATGTATTTATATGTGTATATGCATGTGTATGTATATATATGTATGTATGTGTTTATACGTGTATATATATATATATACATTTTCTCTTATTCTCTCTTATTATTTCCTTGTTTTTAACATTTCTTTGTTTTTAACCTTTCTTTGTTTGTTTATTGCTTTTTAAACTTCTTTATCTTTTTTGCATGATGTGAACATTGGTTATTGGGTTGTAACCTAATTCTTTTACTTATTTTTTCTCTCTCTCTATGCATGTTATGTTATAAACCTGTTAATGTTCCTAATAAAATAAAATAAAAAAAAATAAAAAAAAATAAAAACTAATAATATAATGTAAGATCATAATACATAGTAAACAATTTTTTGTAAATGTTCATAAATAGAAATAACATAAGATATGTATTATTCTACGTAAAAATATAGTTCAAGACAGTAAAATTTACATTAAATATGCCGACACTTGAGATGAATTGGTTTCAAAGCTTGTGTAAGCGCGAAAAAGGTGCATACACGTGGTAGTTAGTTCTGAAATGATTGTTGCAGAATAATATACGTTGCCTGGTAGCAATAGTGGGTATTTTAAAGTTGATTAGGTGCAGGAGTTCACAATAGTCCTGTTTAAAGTGAATAATTTGAAATAAAAAAGTAAGTAACTTTCCTCTATTTTCTAGAGGATGTATTTTAAGCTTATTTAGTAAGAATGAATAGTTACCGCGTTGACTTGGTATGTGTAAAAAAACATTAAAATTTAAATAATATTTCTTATACATGGATATGACATATTAGACGGTGTGGAGAACACACTATTGAATTGTATTCTAATAATATGCGTAGGTACTAGCTTCAAACAAACGTTTTTATAACTTTCAACGAATCAAAGTATTTGATAGAGCTGATTATAAATCCCAGAGTCTTCATGTCATTGTTAGATATTTGTTGTATATGACTTACGAGATTTAATTGGGTGTCAAACATAACTCCGAGATCCCCGAGTTCGTTGACCTTTGCCAAGATTTTGTTGACTTAGCAGAAGAAGGTTGCGCATAATTAGCAATAATGATGAGCTCCTTCCATTTTTCAACTTCTAGCTTACTATGACAAACAAAATTGATATGATGAGAGCTGTTGCGGAAGAAATTCTCACTAACAATAATGATGCGCTCGTTCCAGCTTCGCTCTTTCCACCTGCAAGAAACTGTGGGAGCTGTACCTTCTCAACAACAACATCCTACTACGAGTATATCGACGCTTTCGGCACACAGCGTTGACACTCCCATACAATTAATGGTATTACAAAAGCCCGACGTTCATACTTCGTACACCACTTATCGTTAGTTATGTTAGGGAATAAACGACATTATGCATGCTCCTCCCGGAGGCTGTCAATTTTACGCTAACACTGACCAAGTTTTCAGCTTGTAAACTTAGCTCTTAATACTCCTGCCGATAAATCTCGCCCCTGTTTGATGCTCGGGTTCCGTGTGTAATATTGGAAATCTAAAACGCTCCATAAACTATATAATTTATTTATCTTTTAAAGGGAACTCGTTTAGAACTTATTAACGACGATGTTAGTTTGTATCACATTTTGATAAGTTTACATTTGAGCTGAGTGATCATTGAAAATCTGCTTGTATGTCTTTCATAAACATTTGCTTATTACACAAATAAAATAATTTCTGAACAAGCTGTTCGCGGCGTAAGTATGCGCGGAATAATGTCGTGCGTCAAATAAGTTAATAGAAATGTACGCAAAAAACAAGCGTGGAAAAATATTCCCGTTGAAAGTTAATTAATTTGGAAATTCACCGTCAGGCATAACCCACAGTTTGTAAACAAACTTGAAGCTAAACACAACCAACCAATATATATAAGCGACACACGAGGACCACGGAGATACGATTAGGTAACCAGTAATAATTAGTTGGAGACTAACTTAGTTTCATTACACCTCCTTGTGCTTGGAAGGGAAACAACTTTAAATGAGAAACAATATTATAGCGCGTACCTACTAGTGAACTACATTTTTTACAACCGTTTAAAAATATACAGAAATAAAATGGAGTAGTTAATGAAAGAATAGTGAATGAAAACGATACGTAATTATGTTGTGAATTGCGCCCATGCCAGATGTTCTGCCGACTAACATTCATATAATTGGCTCTGGTTACTAAAAGTAGACCACAGAATGCCGAGTACTTTTATCATAATAATAATACTGTATATACATACAACACAAATCTGGGAGCTGCCATTCGCTAATTACATCGGAGAGTATGCAAGCTAAAGGTTCAGAGTGCAGAGGGCATGTGTGTATGCTATTAATAATTAATACTATTACGATAATGGAAGACATATTACGACATTAAAGACGAAAGAAATATTCTCAAGAGGTTGAAAAATAAAGAAAATTGGTTACAGTGTTATTTATTTCTAGAATAATTTTACTATTTGAAAAGAGTATGTTTCTAAGATTTAAACTAAAGTTACATTTAGTATTATTAACACACATAGTGATCAAAATCGCTTACAAATCTGCACTAAAACTGAGTGATTGCTTCAAAAAGCTGCGGTGCTGTAACGAGAAGCAATAAAAATGATAATGTAAAACATCCAAAATCTCGCAGCAAAGAAGCAGCAACCGATAGAATTCGAATAAAAATATCCCTTCTAGAGCGTCATAAATAAAGCTTAAACTAACAATAAACTTTCTGGAATTTCTTTTCTCCGCCAGTGAACAGACTATCTCTTTTATTTCGAATTTTAGTCGCAAACGGTTATGAGCAAAATTTCGGGAATAAATTCGGGCAACAGATGCCGGATACTTCTTGGGTTCTCTTTGAAAACAAAAGCGGAATTATAAAAATGTATATTTTCCGTTGAAACATTTAGCCATTTAGGGATAGGCTTTGGAGTTCGTCGGAGACATTTATATTTCAAAAAGGATCCGCAAATCTACTTAAGGAAAATTTTAGAAGTCGACAGACCTTTTGCTGAAAAAAATATTATCATAACAAATATATTTTTGGATATTCACCGAAAAACAACAAAAACATAATTTAATAATACAAAATGAAAAATTATTACATAGGCATTACCAAGTCGCTAATACGCATCATCGATACGCACTGTGTATTACGCGAATTGAGTTAATGACACGAATTATTGTGCCATAAATTAATATGTAACATCCCTTGCGCGATTATTGTCACATGTATACAGCATTGGATGCTGAAAGGAATTGCAATAATTCTGATCGGATTATATTATTTTGCCAGTGAATGTGTTGACTTTTACAGAAATACACGACACACACGATGTGAAACAAATGGGAATGTAGTTGAAATAAAGTTTTTAATATTTTTAAACTCTGTTATTTGAACTAGGTATGTTTGTATGTACGTTAATGAAAGCTGAGAAGTAGTAATTTTGGGAATTTTATATGGTGACATGATATGAACAACAAAAGCTTAATAATAATTGTATTTTTATCTAATGTACCATCAAGTGCATTCAGTTCAGTTGTAGAAACACATTGAGGGTCGCGTGCCATAATTTCGCAAATAAGATTGTATAATAATATACAAACCAGTGGCGGTTTCCCCTAAAGCGTGTATGTGCAGCGAACCCCCTTTAAAAAATTATATTATGAGACAAACTTGCATCATTAGAATATTAGCACATTATAAATTGCTCGCCATTAAAATTATGTCCCTAAAAGAGACGCGACTGAAAACGGTCAGAGAGCAACCCGATATTCCTATGCTGTGCGTTATAGAATCAGCCCAAAATGCTTCATACAAAAAAATACAAAACATCATAATCCCCCTGAAATCTAATAACGTACGCCAAAACAAGAAGATATTTAATTCCACGCGCCGGCAGCTGAACTTTGCACTATATAGATAAGTAAAATATTTTTCTTTAGTAGTTTATAGAAAATTTATATACATTTTTATTTTCTTGTTCCTGTGTTTCTCGAATGCTTTTAGTGGCATTTGTAAATATACACTAGTAAACAGATTTTGTCTTCATTTATCTTAAGTTGCTAGTAATGCAATATTGTGTTGAGTTTTCTCTAGTTTGGTTTCGACTTTCGACAGTAAAGCTGTTGCATTTAATGATTTTGACGCAGTTATTCTTATTAGATGTACTTGATATTGTACAATGGCGAAATATAGTGTTTTTTACATAAAAAAATAATAATGCGAGTTGATATTCTGAAAAGGACCACGAACCGCCACTGATACAAGCACATGTTTTAATTTAAAAATGAACTTAAAATCGTATTAGCTGCGCCATTGTAACCTGTTAAACAAATTACATACATATTTCAAAACCTTGACACCGCAGTTTTAACATAATAATCTCGTAATCAAATATTACGAGAGCAAATCTGTTGGGCGGGTTTAGTAAGTGCACTTGGACAGAGGTCCCGCTGCGTTACTCGAACGGAAGCGAGATCCATCATGTATAGGATTTGAACCGCGATTTACGTGACGATGCATTTATCTCGCAAAGACAGCGCATCGGAGCGGGGTTTGCATTAATTGCCCCACAAGACGACACCGTTTCCCGGCTAACCGCTGCTAACGCCATTAATCTACTGCTCCTGGCAGCTGCGATGAGGGATTAAGCGCTCTGTGCGGGGGAATAATTCTGCAATATTACTATTACCGCCACTCTCGATGCACTTAGAGTTCGCAACAAAGTCATGTGTCATGTGTTTATCGCGCCTCATACATTGTTAATACTTATTTATGTGAAACAAAAACCGGATTCGATTGAATCCCTCCTACAACCGTCTCATTCTAATGCGTCATCTGGTTGGATGATTTGAAGAACAACAATTAAGATTCTTTAAAATCTAATCTTTTCATGTAAGTAAATGAGACTACATAACACAGTCCGAATAGAAGTTTTAAAAAATCTCATATTTTAAGCAAAATAAAAGAAAGTTTAATTTTCAAACAGAATTAACTAGATACGAGTACTTACCTATTGCCAACGGGTCAAATATTAGAGATAATCAAATCTAAGAAATATTGAATTATTTAAATTGCGTAGAATTTTTGGAGAGTAACCGACGTTGGGTTCTGATAATTCCCAGGTCGATCCAGTTTCCTGATTACTCCGACCTCCGATTACTTCGCCAACGGGTAAAACTACTGCTTTTACATTCCATTCAATCATAATCAATTTCTAAATGTATTTTGAGTGGAATAAATTGGCAAGCATGTAAAATGTGCATTATCTAATTATCTTTTTCTTCCAATCTCCGAATGAGAGTCTCGCGATTATCCAATCAAAGAGAACAAACAAGCGGTAGACCTTAATATATTTTTCTTTCATCAATAGTTTATAGACATTTGAACAAACTAATTAATGTGAACCAGTGTAAACAGCGGCGTGGTTTGAGATATTTCCGAAAGCGGCTGATATGATAATTAAGGAGTATTTTGTAACCAGACCGAACCGCAAACTTTCAACTATGCATGTTGGACATTAAATTAGACACTATGTATTATGACATTTATACCGATTACACAGCATCCGCTGGTACAGTTAAGCGGGGAGAGCAAAAGGTCGCCCGCTGTTCATTTCAACTCCACAACAATGGCCAACAATTTTACAAGTTACATTAGTCCAATCTACTAGTAATATTTCAGCGTTTTCAATACTTTCTTCTATTGCTGAAAATAGCATTTACACCTTTCAATTTTAAGAGAAAACTGCAGACTTAGTCCGTGGTCCCACAAAAACCGGAGGCTCTGCGCAAGAAAGTCCCATGGTCAACTTCATTTTTCTTCGCAGGGTCTTTGTCAATTACTGCTATCGAGCCAGTGCTACGACGGGATTACTAAACTTAGACTACTATTTGCTACTCAAACTTACAACTTAAATTACACTATTAACTATACCCTGTTCACATTGAAAGACCGTGAAAAATTGGATCCTGTCAAAAGTTGCTACAAAAAGATGGCGGTAGCTTTTTCAATCTCAATATGAAAAGGGTATTTTACTCGGCCATACACAGTTACGGAGACAGATACAAAAGCGATACAAAAGATACAAATTTTTTTTATATACATAATGGACCCCTACACTCAAAACAATGGAATTTATGTTTATAATAAATATAATTTTGGATCAGAATAATATTTAAAAACGTTGTAGGTTCAGGTATGTACATATATACGTAATCCAACTTTACATCAACTGTATTGAAAATATAATTTCAAAATATTTGGTGAATTTTAATTCGATTTCACGTGTGTTCGATTTACATAATAATGTATCAATAAACCAGCTCAATAATGAATTTAATTCTACCCAAAAATTTCTCGTAATATGAATTACGCTTACGTACATAATAAAATAATTATAAATTAGGGGTTAGCGTCCAAATTGATATGATTATTCCCAATATCGAATGTGATATTCCGTCGATAGAAAAATACTAGCCAATAAAATCTAATGGTTCGGGTAGTCCTAAGCTTGAGTTATCGGGGTAAATTTCTACTTAGGAACGGCTTGTCTATGAATTCGACAGCAGGAATTCGGGTCATAATTAAATCGTTTACCCTAAAAGTTCGTTCATAATACTAGGTATTTGGAGGTAGCCCACCACTTTCCCACGGCGTTCTAAGGAAACAGATGGTTTACAAATACTAAGTATTTAAAGCAATATCTGCAATATAATTATTAACATGTAGGTAAGCATTAAAACGCTAGAAACATGTTTTGGCATCTAGACTTTCATAGATTATTTCACACGGGGCCTCGGTCAATCACCGCCAGCGAGAAACTGCAATACAACCTGAGGGCCAACATCTTTGCAATAACTGCAGGACATTTTCCAATAGTAACGACTTGGGTAAAATACCGGGAACCTCCGCAAACTGAACCAGTGTCAGATAAAGTGATATGTATTTTGTACTGTGTGTCCACACCCCATGGGGTATCTGCGTCGGTTGGTTCGGCTTCGGCCGTAACAGGGATGTACCGTGAATGGCTTTTCCTTTATTTTTGCCAGACGGTAAAGTTGAATGGCTAAACTTGCCGCCGCTTTGTGCAACCTGATTACGGCTACCCCAGACTAGTATTGGCATCACCAAGTAAATGGCTTTTAAAACAGGGTGTATTTACAACAAGGGAGTATTATTTTCAAAGGAATTGTAATTAAGCGCAAATTGCTGGAAAATGGAAATCACCTCAATTTATTTTATGGATGTTGTTTTTAATGAGTTGAATATTCAATTTATTCTCTTTTAAAATGTATTTTAATGATCACTCCAAAAGGGAAAAATTGAAGATCGTTAATTGGGAAAAAATTAGAGATGTTCCGACTAGTCGGCGACTAGTCGGTAAAGCCGACTATCCGGCCACTATTGTAGTCGGCGATTAGTCGGCGACTAATCGGCAAAGAGCGCCGACTATCCGGCTTCTTACGTTGTATGTATTTCTCAATAATATGAATGCGGGGGAACTACATGAAATAAAAACCTTGATTATATATATTTTCTTTTTATAATCAGTCTTATACATTAAAAAATGTAAAGCAATCTTTCCTTTGGTAATCACTTTTTAAAATTACTTGCTTGTAAAGAAAACATAATTATGACATTTATTGAACAAAATTAGTATCTATCCTAATTAACATAAAAAACAACATAATATCTTCTTATCTTCAATGAACATTTATAAGTATTTCTTATTATTAAAATAAAAAGTAGATTTTTTCAATTAACAAACTCAGTTATATGTATTAAATCAAGATTGTATGTACAAGATGCACAGTAATATATGTATATATGTATATATATATCCAAAAATTCTAAACATGAACTGTTTGATAAAAACAAAAAAAAAATGAAAAAAACATATTTCTTATAACCATACCTACATAATCTAATCAAATCAAAGTCACAATTGTGACAACCAAAAATATCATAATCTCCTTATATTTTTTATAACTTATATTTTTTAATTAAGGGTAAATTATGATGTAAGGAGACTAAAGCTTCTGCCTTTCTGGTAGCAATCGATTTCTTTTTGTTTCATATATGTTTCCGGCCTCTGAGAACAGCTTCTCACTGTAAACAGAACTTGCGGGACAGCAGAGGTACACTTTGGTCATGCGCGACATTTCAGGGTACCTAGAACTATCCCCGAAACCGTAATCGGCTTAGCCGACTAGTCGGCCGACTAGTCGGTCTTATTACAACCGACTAATCGGCTAGTCGGCTAGTCGGCGAAAGTCATAATCGGCACATCTCTAGAAAAAATATAAATTCATTATTTTTTCATGTAAAACTATGTATCTCCTTTCTATGCGAACCCGATCTCTTTCTATAATATATGCACTGAAACATCATATAATTTTATCTACTTGTTGGGTTAGATTACTAATAAAAAACTTGAAATAATTCTAATCTTAAATAAACATTTCCCCTGTGGTGCAAAATGGCGTTATCTGAAGTCTATTTGAGATAACAATTTAGGTACTTTTTATGTATTTCTTTAACAAAATACACAAGATAATATCGACGTTTCCCTATGTAGAGTTATCTTTACTCAAAATATTTTATCTACAAAAGTGAAAATAAAAGTAATTTTCTCATGGTTGTTAAATTAAACTGAAACATTGTTAATAAAAACTAAATTTGCGTATTATAATTTTTCGGGATAATCTACAAACGGAAGTGGCGCCCTCTAATATTTTCAAAAAGAACTGTTGAGGTTTTTCAAACCGCGGCCACGCGTTTTTATTTGCTAGTGACAAAATTGTCAAAATAAAACATCAACCTGTAAAGTTACAGATTTTAATTTGAAGTAATTTATGTAGAGCAAGAAGATATGTTTTAGTGCGTTTTTATCACGCACTTTTCAGCTCTAAAAAACTGCAATATGTTCATTAAGAAGAATATAAATCATATAAATTGCCCACAAGAAAAGGAGTAAAAGCCGGTGAGAATTACAGGCATATATAGCAACGGCGTAGAGCGCCTTCCGTAAGCGACACCGGTTGTCGTCGGGAAGCCGGCGCTTGGCGGTCGTTACCCGTTACCGGCGAGGCCATCCCCACCAGCTTTACCGGCGCCGGCACCGGCTACCGGATCTATTGTGCGGGATTCTAAAGATGGTTGTAGAATCTATAGATATATGTCTGCAATATATACTATCAATGCTCTGTATGCACAGAGTATTATTATGTACCTCGAACGATGTAAGGCCATTATGTTCCTTGTCACCAGCCATATACATATATGTTGAAGACTTGCGTTATATGAACAACAGACGTCCAGCACTTTTCCGGTGAGTATCAAATATACTCGTAAACAATATACAGTATACTCTCCGATGAATTCATTTTAAATTTAACATTTATAAAAATGACGCCACTATGGTCATTCCATGGGAGGGATACAACGTTGATTACACCAACATTAAATGAACAGGGCAAATACCACCCTTAGTACTCGCTAAGAGAACAGAGTTATTCTAATGCGAAGAGGAATGGAAAAAAAACGGTTAACAGGTGAATTTTGCTTCCAAATGAATAAATATTGTTTCCGTATCCGATAAAATTATTTTAATGTACCTACATTTGAGTTAGAAATTCTCATTACCCTTAATGTTCGGAAAACCCATTTCAAACTACCTGTAAAAAACTTATTTCTGTTACAAATATAAGTACCGTCTTAGCGCCCAACTGTAAGAAGAAGCAGAATGTTCAATAAAACGTATTAAGATGAATTATAGTAATGTTGGAACAGCTCTGCCATAGCCGACGAAATCAATTCAAGGAGATACTTCTTTGACACATCCAATCTCCTGGATAAAATGGTGTTGAAGAAATTCAAAGCTGGAATCGCATGTCTCCGCGAAACGGAACGAATGGATCCTTTGAATTAAGTGAAAAATCTTCTTTGTAGAATCGAGATTAAGTAGGTACCTATCTTTTTTTATAGTTTTCCGGCAACCCAGTCGTTTATTTATTGAAAAAAAGTTTTTTAATAATGTTGGTAGGTAAGTTACCTGTCTCACTAGACAACGTCTGTTCCGAGACGGGTAATAAATAAATAATATATAAGAGATAACTTGATTTGAAGGAGAAACATTACATAGAATTTATACAACTTAAACAAATTTGATATAATATAGTGATCAAAAGAATATAATATGTCTCATTTGAGGATAGTTAAGTAGTACATCATAACACCTGTAATATAAAAAAACATATAAAGACATATTACATATTTTTTGACAGGAAAGTCCAATTATGGTACAATTTTATTATAACTAACAATACATGTACATAATTAATAATAATAATAATTAGAATGTATGCAGGTGTAGTGCAATGCAATACATTCCATATTTGAAATAATATACGTAATTAGGTTAAGAAAAAAATAATAATACATGGGTGATTCCGATAGGCACAAAAAGGGAATTGAAGTGAAAAAAGATAAAATATAAACACAAAAATGAGTGTAAGCAGCCGTTTATGGAGGATATTTGCACATCTCCCGTCTCTAGAGGGCCATCAGAGGGGACTCCATCCGGGCAACCATGGCAGTGATGATTTTGTTACTTGATTGGCGTAGTCTGCGCCATAAGCTTCCCATGTGATGGCATAAAATGTACACAGTCAGATCAAGCATGAAAGTACATAAGAATCAGAAGAGTATAGGAGATATATCTCCTTTGAGGATGATTGAATAATATATCATATCATAAATAGTATAAAAACATAAAAATGATTATTATAAATTGTTTTAAGTTGAAAAGTATATAGTATAAAAATAAAAATAAATTTAATGTACAGTCAAAAATTTCGTATAGATCATTGAGTATAAATATATAATATAACGTCAATGAAATGCATAAAATAATGTCATAATTGTAAAAAAAAAAAAAATATAAAGTCAAAATTTCATTAAAAAAATTATAAATAGAGTACATAAGGGTCAGAAGTATCTAAAAAATTGTAATTGTAGAGTATAAATATCACAGCATAAATAAATAGTAAAAAAAACATTAAGGTGATTGTTAGAAATGGTTTTAAGTTAAAAAGTATATTATATAAAAATAGAAAATAAAATCAATGTGAAGTCAAATTCACCACATCTCCACTATTGCAACACAATATGCAAAGAGTAAATGGGAAAAGCTGGCAGACATTTAAAAACACAAAATAGTGCCTAAAAAGTAGAAATTCAACATTTCGAGAACCTATATCATAAATGTGAAAAATAGAGTAATTAAATGATCATCGAATGGTACAAAATTGTCGAAGAAAGAAACGTACGAACGACGTAAATGAAAATCGAGTCAGAAGTGATCCCACATACAAACATGTAGTATAACGTAGTCATATTTTTAGATATTGATATTTGAACGTGGATAGGTTTCTGGGAAGATATTATCCCCCACCCCACACCTAAAAATTGACTCCGGGGAAAACCAGTCTGACTGGATGATATGGGTATAGAATAAATATAATATGCAGGATTGATACTTCGTATATTACATTTGACAACTTTCTAAATTGCGAAATCAGAAATAATACATGAATTGAATCAAATTAAATCAATGTTTTATTTTGGTAAATAAAATATGGGCTGAATGTGGTTTTATCGCTGCGAAAAAACCACATTCCGTTTTTATGAAACTGAAATAAAACTAGATACTCAAAAAGACAATAAATACTACGAGCTTTGAATAATAAATGGTCTGTCTCAATGTGAAAGTGCTTTCGCGATGAGTTAACACGGGGCGTTAAGGTGATAAATTAATATTTGGCAGATTCATCGGGGTAAGAAAGACTACGTGGCGCCAATATGTCTAAACAAAATTAAGCGTGCGATCAAAAGGTTAAAGTTCAGTCTTCGATATAAAGTGAGATCCAAGTAGTGGACTTTTCTTTTTGAATTGGTGCCGTTTTATAACTCAAGATTATAATGGGTTTTATTCCTGTGGCCTGTGGTGAAAAACCTAGCTCTAACGATTCTGCAGTTGTTCGACGAATTTTATGTACCTATCGTATTTACCCGTATATTTTCAACAGTAACAAATTTCGAGCAGTAAAATTAGATAATAAATTACTTTAACTTTTGTAATAGCGCCCTGGTATCAGATGATCCCTGACACAACTTTTATTACATTTTATTATGAACTCCGGTGTATTGCACGGCCTTTATTATATGAGCGGTGTTTACACCGATCAAATAGTGCTCCCGGGAATTGATAACGTATGATTTATTAACGTACTAAATTATATTTTGAGAGGAATGCAAATAAATTGTTAAGTGAAAATTAATATGTAAATTTAATTTTTTTCGATGTTGTTGGCTGGCAATATCACACAATTTACTTCGAGCGAGAAAGTCAAATAAAAGTGGCGCCGGGTGTATCAAGATGAGACTGAGAGGCTGATTATTAATAAAGAGATGGGAAATGGGAGACCGGAGACAGGAGGCTGCTGTTTGGAACAGCAGAGGAGGGAGTGGGAAAAGAGGAAAGAGATCCGAAGATGAAGTTGTCTGTACCACCATCCGCCTTAATATCTCCGCTTAAGTCCTATTTCATGAGAAAATATTTATATTAGAAGCGCCTCTCGCCTGTGTTGCGAGATAGACAAATTATAACTAAAATTACATTTCAAATATTTCATCTCCCCGGAGATTATCCCGCCAGTGTTAAACTTAAACTATTAATAACACATTAGAGCAAAGCTGGAATAGCCAAAATGATATTAAATTGTGATTAATCTCTAAACGGCAGATTCGTGGTGGAAGGAAGGGGAATGGTAGAATATAATTAATTAATTAAGAATTAATTATCACAATAATTTCGGGACTGAGACATTTAGATACTCGCTTGTACTAACTTTTAGGTACTTACAAGAGGGCAATAATTATAATAGCACACCTCTGAAATAGTTACTAATGTAAACACATCTGTAAGGGTCCTGGGTTCGAGTCCTAGATGTGACCGTATCTTTTTCTGTTTCAGATTTTCGTTTAGGAATCGCTAATATTGCCTTAAATAATTCTTACAAAGCCTTGCGGAAGCCTTACGGTCTCATAATACGGGTAAATATAAGAATACATTCATACTAATTGTTTTATAAAACAGGCTATTTATCTTACTGTTCGCAGACATACTGCGATAAAAAAAACTCTTGCTTCCAAATTTGCAAAACTAAAAAAGCGAAAAACGCGTTGTTCTGTTTAGGATAAATGATTGTGTTTTTTTATGTAGGTACATTAAAACACGAAGATACCTAATAGTTACATTCAAATTTACTATATTTTTTTAGTACCTACGAATGGATTATAGCCATTTTTAGGTAAAATAACCCACTGAAAGAAAAATGTTTATTATACCTCAAAGTGTTTTTGCTTTATAATAGTATGCTTTTAACCGCCCCCAAAGAAAATAATATACAGCAACCTTAAATAGCCCTATAATATTATAATACTTGGAAAAGCCAGACGAATTCGTTCCAGAAAAATCTTTGTAAATTATATTTAAAAAAAATAATAGCTTTAACGATAAAAAATAATAATATGGTCGGTGAATGAATTCCATTTTTGGCCATTTCTGTTGTTAGTTGCTGAAACATGTTCATGTGGAAATGAAATGAGTTTCAGTTATATAAACAGATCTGCAGATGCAAAAATTAATAAAATAATAAAGGTGTATTTAAAACTTACTTCGAACGGAATGAGCCCATATATATACTTATTAATACTTCAATCATGAAATACCTTATATATAAATAATGGGTACTGTTCGTATGTGTGTGCCCCATAGAATCAAAAACTTTTCCGATTTCGTTGAAAATTTTAAAGTTTGTTCTTATTAGTGCCAATTAGGGACGACCGAGAAAGACTTAATAATTCAAAACCATACATAACCCCGATTAACCCCGGATACATGTCCGCTAGAAATGTAATGAAACTGACCTCTTAGCTCATATTTTCACTGCCCTGTGACGGGTCGGGTGTATGTCTTAAAGGTTAAACCTTATATTGTTAAACATATATTATAAAGTGAAACTATACTTAATTACTTCACCCTGATATATCACATGGGCTTTAATTTAGGTCTGCGAAAAAAAAATACTTACATGGATTTTACCAGGAAAACCTTTCATCGTTAAAATAATGTACGAAGTTGGAGTTTTTCCAGAATTTTCCATATATTTCAGATACTGACGAGTATCTCTAAAAAAATAAAGGGCTGATTTGGGTACAGAAATAAATTGGTATTAAAGTCTAAGCCAATTCAACAAGGATTTTCTCACAACACATTTTCTCTGAATACTTATTTTCGCAACTCTCGGGGACGTACGAATGAGAACTAAGGAAATAATTTACAAGTTACAGGATCGGAAAAGATCCAGCAAATCTATTTTACAAGCTAAACCAAGAATCGTAAATACTCGTATCTGTGCAGTCCGACTGCCGAATGGTCTTTGCAGGGACAGAGACAATTTCCTCGCTCTACACGGACCATAAAGCCGGGTAACGGCGGGGAGAGGACTCCTTCATTTTCTGCATGGCCACTTCTCAAACATTTCTCCATCGCGAGGAGAGAGGGGATAAAGGCTCCTCAAAACCGCCCGCATAACACAGATCGAACAATCTTTCGTGCGTTTTTTTTTGTTTAAATATCTTGAAGTTATTTACATCGAAAGCAGCAATGAATCGAATACATTTTCACTTGATACAAAACGATGGCGTAGTGCATAAAGGTATTGAAAACTCAACTTTAAGTTTTAAATTTTAGGATGAAAGCAACCTTTGATGAAATTGACCGACCTACCGACGTTAACCTGTTAACTGTTAGGAGACCAAATTTGATCCAAAACATCGTATGAATTTGGTATCCTAATATTTAAAAGGTCAACATCATGAATTCAGTAATGTAAATTTCACAAGATATATTCCTAAATAATAATTAAATCAACTTGAGAAATTTAATAATAATAATACACGGTAGTTAATAAAACAGGTTATTAAAAAAAGGTAGTCCAGCAAACCTGCCACACAGCTGCTCGTCTGCCAGTTCTAACTTATTAGTACCTCAGCACGGGTAAGCCACCCAGTGAGGCCACCATTACTAAATTTTACTAAGAAATGTAACATATTGTACCGAAATAAAAATAAATTTGCTTACACGATATTTATTTATTTATTAATTTTCGGAAAAATTGACAGTTTACATTTATTTCAGTTTGTACATTTGTGACTTTACCTCTACTGAGGCAGCATAATAAGGAATAAGTAAATTAAATTTGTAAGAAAGGAACATGAATTCAAAAATTTATACAAAATAAAAGATTATATAAAACGAAAAAATTACAAAACCAAACATTTATCAGTATATTATTTTGTCTTACGTTGAACAGGAAAAAATATAATACAGAGTCCACGTTTTATTTATTTATCCCTGCTAACTGGAGCCAGTAAGACTATGGCATGCCCAGTTGGGGTATGTTCAACGTTGTGAGGCTAAAGGGTATGGGGATGGAAAATATGGCAAGAGGAAGGAGGGGAAGTACCTGGCTATTTACATCTAGTCACAAAACACGGTTAAAGGCAATTCAAGAAACGTGTCGATTTTGAATAGTGATCTTCACCAGAGCGATACTGAGAATATCTACCACTTTGGAACGTTCCGCACCATATAATGAAGAAGAAAACTAGAAGTACCTTTCATAAAAAAAATTGAACGGAAACAAATGTACCATTTATCACGCGTTCTGTCTCACTTACACTGGCCTGACATCGTGGAGCGTCGCATTTCAATTAAAAGTAATAATGGTGAAACACAATTTTGTATTGGAAATTCCGGAAAGTCCCGATTGGCCAAATATTTGGATCACGAAAGACGTCCACTAGGTTTTTATGTTCTTTATTCTATAGGCCGCAAGTAAACTATAAATTATTTTATGTGATTTAACACAATTTAATTTAATAAAATTTAATTGCGCACGCCGGGATTCAAACCCGCGACCTCCGGATCCGCAGTCGAGGACCTTACACCTCGATCACTGATGTCGTCAAAAAATGTTGAACAATCACTCGCTGTGTATTTTACGTGGTATAACTTAACATACCTACATTTATTTACTGAAAAAACACTGAAAGAACGTTTACCAACGATGGCACAAATCGAATACGACAAAGATAATTTGTAATAGAAAAATACATGTAAAGCTTGCGGATACCTGCAGCAAACGGCATGGGATCACGTAGAATATGTAGTTTGTTTAGTGGTTCCTGGCTGCACAACTTACATGGTCGTATTAAGCCTGTGAAAGGCCACGCTATATTCCCATTGGGATTGTATGGAGAGCGATATGCTAAAATAGGCCAAGACATGATGAGCATAGCGTTATTTGTCAGCCTCATTGTAGCCAATATTAGAATTGCTTTGGCCTTAGGCTTTAACCCCCCTAAAGACTGGTTATTTCATACGTCTCATAAACAAAACGGAGGTTAAAACATTTTTTTTTAAACTAAGATAATATATATTGTGAAGATGAAAGTACACTAGTTAACAGTAGACATGGCGTCCAAAAATAGTATATTATTAATTTTCTTTTATTTAATAAATCAAAACCAAAATTCCCTCTTGAAGCTTTGTAAGTGGGTACTTAAATATTTAACTACTTAATTTATTATAAAACATAATATTTTATATTTATATTTTTTAATTACACATTAGGAAATGTACAACTTGTCTAAAGAAACGTCACAATACGATATCAATATCCTTTTTTCAAACTTTGGCGGATAGGCACCTACTCGTACCAGTTAATCACGACGATTTTACAGTTTTCATCATTTACTGAACCATTAAAACGGTCGCCATCCCAACCAGAAACAGAATGTAAAATTTAGGTACAGACTAAATATGAAACTATCAAATTATAACAGGATTTCGGTACTCTCAGTTCGTTATTTAGGTCCTACTGTTGAACATGCGACCAGTTTTCAAAGCTAATTATGGATACAGGGCCGGCCCTGTGCCAAACGGAGCCTGGCGTGAGTAATCCAGTAGACGCCTGTAATCAGTAATGTTAGAATGATTTGTATTTTTGTGTAGCGCCGTTTCAATGAAAAAATATCTCAAGGGCGATGGGTTTAGACCGTTAGGTGTAAGAATTATCAGCTCTTGGCAATTCGGCGCCCGGAGCGGCCCTGTACGGAAGTTCTATCCTATACAGAGATATGCAAAATGGGTATCCAAAACCATTTGAAATGCAAAATGGAAATGGGTCAAAACTTTTCCATTTGAAAATGCAAAATGGTTTTTAGAAAAGCATTTCAAATGCAAAATGCAAAATAGCTATTTTCAAAATGCATTGAAAATGCAAAATGGTTTATCAGGTCAAACAATCAAAATAATTATAGAATTTTTAAACAATTTTGTCATTTAATAATGGACATCAATGTAGAACAAACATGTTACATGATGGTAAATCCAAAAACACCACTACAGATAATGAAACCACAAAAAATTTGCGCGGGACTAATGTTGCCAACGTAAGAACATAGAGACTGCTATCTAACATTTAATATTACAGCGTCATGGCCCCATGTTCAGTATTTGAATCATTATTTTTTCTAATGGTATCACTCAATTTCCAGGGCTCCTACCAGGGAGCAACTTGACAAATGTAAATTATCTCTCATAGCTAGGTTGAGGACCGACTTATATTTGGGGCTTATGAAAAAAAGATGAGTGGAGATAGCAGGAAAAATGTTGCAAAAAAAGCATTTAAAATGGAAAATGCATTGAGAAAAGCATTTAAAATGCAAAATGGTTTTTAGAAAAGCATTTAAAATGCAAAATGGAAAATACCCATTTTGCATTTTGCATTTCCATTTGAAATGGATTTATTTGAAATAAAGCACATCTCTGATCCTATCACACACTGGATGATTAAACATAGCTTCTATCATCCCCTTAATTCACGTAGTATTCGGGTAATGAATTGGTTTTAATCAAATGAAGCCTGTTGGTGCATTATTGTATCTGGTGCTGAGTACACACTACATAGTGTACACAGCAGCCACACGCGCCTACTTCCTTCCACACATTGAGCAGCCTGAATAATGGATTTCAGCGTAAATACAACAGTAACCGGTTGCCACGGTCTATTGTATATCGTACGGGCGTTTAATTATTGAATATTAGCACTTCTGACGGCCTCCGTGGTCGATGGGTAAGGCTCTTGACTAGCAAGCTGGAGTTCAAATCCCGGTGTGCGTAATTATGGCATTTTATGTGCCTAATTTGTATTATTTCACAAATTACTCATTTTCAAATAATATATAGTATATTTGCGGCATGTTCCAGGGTGGAAGATACTCACAGTTACGCCCTGGTGTAAGACCACCATTCAGAAATGAAACGTTGCTTGAAATGACTTTGGTCGTGTTTAGTTACCAGATCTGAATAGTCAGGTACTTTCCCATCTTCCTCTTCTCCATCTTATTTCGCTTCACACTACCTTCAGCCTGACAACAAATCCCAATGGGGGATGCCATAGTCTTACTGGCTCCAGACGGTAGGGAGCAGTTCATTCCGTTCATACTAGAGTTCAATCTTACTCAATTCAAGTAATTATCAATGTAAATTCCTGCAACGGTTATCTACAAGACATCAGCAGATAACACAAATAGCAAGCAAACCTCCAACGTAATTATAATGTTGTGTATTCTTTCTCTTTTAACACAAAATGTTGCCCGCATAACAACTTTTCGGGAAATACAAAGTTTGTGCCAAGCATTTTCCTTTGTCGAGCCACTGGCCACTCTCAAAGCTTTTATCGAACAATATTTTTGTTTTGGCTTCACTCATTGCGGCCATCAATCATGCGTCAGTAAATGCTTAACAAGTTGACAAGTGCCGCGACGTAATAAACGACATTTTTTCTAGAGGGCCATTGGACTATTGATTAACTTACGAGAATTATTTTGTAAGTCTACTGCGGACCTGCATTATTCGAGGTAAAAGTTTTTTATTCAAATTTGATTTATGAAGTGTTGAAATTTGAGATAATATCATTCCTGGCAAAGGGAATACTAAACTTTTATAACATCATGGCAAAATCATCAGTTCTTTTTCTCATACAGAATTTCTAAGGACGGGTTGTTTCACACAATTTGAACAATTCATCTAATTTCAAAGTTGATATTCAAGTTCTGTGAAAGTCCTATTTAAATTCTGTTATCTTCCAAGTACTGTGAAACAAAGCGCCCGTGAGGTAATTTTTCACGAAAACGGCGCTATAAAAATTAGCCAAATATTATTATTATTATGAAATAAAAACAAGAATAGAATTTTCAAAGAACTTGAATTTAAAGTTTGGAATTTGATAAAATGTTAAAATTCTGTAAAAAAAAAACCGTCCTAAGAAGGTAACAATAATAGTTGTTAACTTCACCATCAACAAAATCTGTTTAAGAATGACCATAATAATTGTTTACATGCGGGTTCAGTTAGAAATTGTAGCATTTTGCGTACATTGCGTGCATTTCTTGCAATCTACATATTATACACACAACTAACTGAATCCCAACTCGCCACTCTAGCACGGGCAAATCAAGCGTATAGAATATCATTGGTCAAAAGACTGTGTATATAGATCGAATCGGAAAATTATCAGTGAAGCTATTGAGAGATCTTCATTCATCGACTTCTGGTGGTAAACCTCGATATAAACCTCGACAGAAGAGATCGATTTCTAGGCCGGTATCATTGATGTTACGATAGAATTAGAATTATTTTGCCGAGAAAATCTAAAAGGTACAAAATCCGAGTCTAATTTTAATCAGTGATTAACAGAATTTCCGTTCTACGAGACAATTAACTGAGTGACATTATTTCCAGCTCGTGTCAGCTGTCAGTTTCAGGGGTGGCGGGCGGTGTCAACTGGTTATACAATGCTACGTATAAACAGGACAAAATTTCCGCAACCGCAAACGGCGCGAAACGCAGCTTGCGGTTTGCTTTGTTCCTTTCCCGTAATTCGTGGCTCAGCTCGCGGAAATGTTGTCATGTTTATACGTAGCATAAGCCGTACTTGGCAAGTGTTAAACAAAAATAATAATAATTCTCGATGGAAGCCATTTGCCAAGTGCCGCGGCGGTACGTAATTCCGGGCAACCCTTGGGATAATATTGTCGCTGGGAATGAATAATACACGCGAAAGCTTTTATGGGTATACCTGCTTCCGTAAGCGGGTAAGGGGCAGATGTGCGAAGGAAATTTATTATTTATAAACATGCTTTTAATTAGCGAAACGCAGGAGCATCTAAGAAGTGGGGGGACTGCATACAAACTGAATTACTTTGTTTACTCTTCAAAAAGGCTGAGCACCTATCTAAGTTACATCATTATATAGGTTTGTTGAAGATTAAGAACACAATAATAGCATGAAATTGCCACTTTCTTCTGCGACTTAGGTACCTACTTTGATGGATCTATGTAAATTGCAATGAAATGAAACGGTATTAAAATTCCGGTTGACATTTAACCCTTCAGTTATAAAAAAATATCTTCCTTCAAATCCCAACGACACGGTGACATTTTATGGAATTAAGGAATGCTCCCGAGGTATCTAAAACGGTGACCGGATAAATCATCAAAATGATAATTCATCACATCTTTAAAAAGTTATATAAAGTCATGGAAAGTGATGAAACAAAAACTTTATTAAATGGGATAAGTAGGTTAGGTTAGGTTTATTTTTTTTCATTATTTCTAATAACTTTATATCACTTTTTAAAAGAGTGTTGAATTGTCACTGTGTTGAGTTATTATGAAACCAACATGCTGCATATTTCCTATTTTTGAAGTTGTCGTAAAAAGAAATAGCATTTTAGAAACTAGATAAAAGTATCTTTCAGATTTTTGTATTTAAAATACATATTGAAATTTCTACATGGTAAAATAAAATGTTAACAAAACAACTTAATGAAACATTTTGACTCGAAACGTCCATAACATTGAAATAATTTGATATTCAGAAAACACATTCCTTATGTGAAGAGAATTAGTAAGGACGGGTTGTTTCGGAGAATTTGAACAATTCATCAAATTTCAACGTTCATTTTCAAGTTCTGTGAAAGATATTTTCAAGTTCTGTTTTTATTTCAGTTCTGTCAAGCAACAAGCCTATAATGATATAATTACAGAACTTTAATAGGACTTTCACAGAACCCGAAAATGAACGTTGAAATTTGATGAATTGTTCAAATTTTCCGAAACAACCCGTCCTAAGACAACTGTCACTTCACTTTTTATACTGTTTTTATAGTAAAAAAAAATAAAAAAAAATTTACTTTCAACTGTCAACAAAAAAATCCCGCCAATTTGTAATCATACACTTTTTATACACAATTTTTTGGATTTATCCGTGGAAATACGTATAAATATTTAAGAGAAACTGAGAAGAACAATTATATTTATATTTCCAACAACCAAAAATCGCATATCCATGCATCACAGAATGAAAAGATAAAAATACTTTTGTAATGTATGAACGGTCAGATCCGTCCTTTAGCGCCTCTAATGGTATTTGATGTTTGTGTTTAGTATTTTCCTTACGAGGCTTGAAGTTATGAGTTAATTGTCAGAAAAAAATACACAAAATTGTGTACCCACTTTATACAATTTGTCATACTATAGATTTCACTTATTAGTTGCTTGTCACCCGTTTTAAATTTCTCAGTAAATATAAACTGTTAATCAAGTTCGTATAACAAAAAGAAGGTAATCTAACGATTATAAAATAAAGTCATGTGAACTAGAATCTATAAAGGGAAACTTAGCGTGTAAATTAGAACTAGATATTATAATACATAACATAACATAATTATTATTCCCTAACTTAGCGATATAGTATGTAAATAAATAATTAGTCTGAGCCAGTGGCGGTTTTCTCTAAAGTGCGTTTGTGCGGCGAACCCCCATTAAAAAGATGAGAAAATAAAACAAACTTGTTTTATAATAATATAAGCACATTATAGATAGCACTCTATTAAAATTTCGCCTTCAAAACCCGCGCCACCGAAAAATACGATACATATTCCAACTTTGTGCGAGTTGAAATCCGCGCCAAACTCTTCATACAAAAGAATTTACCCTATGACGGTGACATATACAAAATTTGGTCTTTCTTTGCAAAACTAAGACAAATTGTGTGCGCCGAACACGCGTTGTGATATCACGTGACCTCCGAACATTGACGAATGTAACCGAAGAAACCCGAGCACTTCGCGGACTGACTGACCGACGTTTGACCTTTGAACCATAGGGAAGCAAGTGTTATTTTTTATGTTATATTATGGTATTTAACTTTGTAGTCATTTTTGTACATATTTTTGTTTTCTTGTTTCTGCATTTCTCCAACCGTTTGCTTATGGCATTTGTAAATCTACTACCTATTGAAGTAGACCGATTTTGATTTCTGTTTTCGTATTTTTTTTTTTTAGATAAGTCGTTATATTTCTTAATTATATTTGCGAAAGTTTCGGCAAACGCCCCATTGTCGTCGCTAGTTATGCAATTTTGTGTTTTGTCCAGTTCTCCATCTCCAGTATTCTTTCGGATTTCAAATTGAAAGCGTTTGCGTATATGTTTATTTATGCGTTTGCGTTTATTGATTGTCGCGAATATTTTGTCATAATTTTTTTATACAATGGCGGAATACAGTGTTGTCTATATAAAAAAATAACGCCAATACTTATGAAAAAAGGTTGTAAATTAAAAATAAAGGGCCTCCGCGTCCTGACCTCTCATTAAAGCAGGTTTGTGCCGCGAAAACCGAGAAATTCACTCGAGTTTTTAAACGTGAGTGGTACGCGAGCTGTACTTGGTTATGTGGTTGCGAGGAAACCAATCGGTTATTTTGCTTCCCCTGTTTAGTTTTTGGAGGCGACCCATCGTGGTGTAAAATTGGAGTAAACGATCTTTCCTTTATTAATAATTATAAATATAATTTAATTCCTATAAAACTTTTCTCATTATCTAATAATTGTGTCTAGTGTAAAGTGATTTAAAAACAATAATATGTAGGTACCCCTCCCACTAACTTTATTTAAGTTGTGTGACTGCTGCCGTATTCGACTATTTGACGAAGGACAACAGTAAGTAAATTTTAATTAGATATGTTTATCTTCTCTTGAATTTCTGAACCCCCTGTTAAAAAACCACGAACCGCCACTGGTCTGAGCTATTTACTCAAATTATTAGTAAATAGATCTTATAATCTTCTTATAATTCTCTAACTTCTCCATTCTCTTGCAACCCAAAGTAGCTTTTCATCATTTTTCTTATTCATACCATAGTAATGTATAGATTCTGTTCAAACTGTAAAATTCACCCGCCATAACACAAGGTCATCCCTAGCATGGAGGGTGAAATATCACAAAAACCATATGTACCCTCTAAGTCTTGTATTAATAAAATAAATAAATAAATAATAAAAGGAGGCTCTGTTAACAGAACAATATTAATTCTAGCTCGAGGCACTCGGGTGTTTAAGCCGCCTTTAAGGAGAGACTTTTAACTGTTAAGTAATTGCGATCTTTTCACCGTAGCGAATAAACACGGTCCGAGAGTTTAGAATCTTGAGTTATCCCAGGGGAAGTTGTAGGTGCGAGTATGTACCGTTAGGTAGGCTTGGGTCAGCCAGCGAGCCTATTGTTACTCCCCGCTATTAATCAATTCCTAACAAAGATAAATCGTTTTTTAAGCACCGGGGGCAGAGTCGAATTTAAACATTTTTACAGCCTCAAGTATTTATATTTGCCAAATAGGCCTTGTCCGCACCATCCCTTTATTTTGTTTTAAGGCCGCCTATGTCGCGAGATGCGAGCACTTTGGTTACACAAATAATAAATAACCGCGACGGAAGTAACATAAATCGATTTTTTTAAAAGAGGATAAAATATGATTCTGTTCAAAGTAGCGCGCTACGATATTATTCACTTTTAGTACTTACCATTATTACATTTTGCGGCTTCTTCTGTTGTAAGTTTAATATAAATATTTATGAAGAAAAACAACTTATATTACGTACATATGTAAGATTATATACGACAGAATAATAATTGTTTTTTTAATATTATATAAAATGGTTTAATTGTAATAATACAAATTATACAAATATAATTAACACGCGTAAGGTTTGTATAAATTAAATAATAATACAATTTTCAACATTTAAAAGAAAAACTTTAAAATAAAATTTTCTTGCGAACGCCGGGATTTAAACCCGCGACCTCCGGATTGTAAGTCGAGAGCCTTAGCCCTCGAACACGGAGGCCACGTTTGGGTGACGTAAAATTATTCAAGAAAACTAGATCTTCGAAACGGTCGACCAAATGAAAAATGAATTGCAAGTCAAGTTGGAGTAAAAAACATTGAGAAAATCTACGCAGTAAGCTTTGTATATTTTTTCTTTGTCTTTGTTCGTTTAATATTTCATACAGAGGCTTAGAGAAAAGTGTGTGCGGAGAGCGTTCCCCGACATTTTATTATAATTGAAAAAATGCCATATAAAATATTACAAAAGCGTTTTGTATGGAATTCGTAAATAAATTAGCAGTCAGTACTTACCAGAGTCGGATTGAGGTATTTTGGCGTTGGAGCACCCAATCAAACCCCCTTACTACAGTTAGATTTTCATACATAGGAAGGAGTAAAACATGCTGGAATATTTTTCACTTAATTTTAAAAAGGTTGGCTCAATTTTATTGCTTGTAACCTCTCAGATGTATAAACCTCTGTGTCTCCATGTTGCCATCATCTTGAGAGCAATACTATTTCAATACATATTTGAATATGTATTATTCGGGTTCGATAGTTTGCGAGTAGAACCCTTTGTGGGAAGTGAGAGAGCCCGTGGGGTATCCTAGACGGAATTGCAGAAAGCTAATGGGCACTACAGACCATTCAATTCGGTTGAGCGATTGAATCAATCTGGTTGAACCGTGTGGGCATGCGTTGTATGCGATATCGGGGCTTGGCTATCGAGTTGAACGGTTTTACCGCCAGAGCATTTAACCATCATCCAACGACCCAACCGCCAACCAAGTTGAATCATCTGTAGCGTGGTTAAGAGGTTGAAACAACTTTACTCAGTCTTCCTAGGGAGCTGTCTTGCGTAGTTATTTGTGAGCGTACATTTAAAGAAAAAAAGGACTAGCATGACTAATAATCGTGAAGATTTGACGTATTAAAAAAAAAATATATGATGATTTAACTATCTTGTGTGATACTACAAGCGAGATGTACTATGATAGAGATACGGAAACCAAACGCTTGTGATCATTCAGGAGCAGTTCAAATGGATTGAAAAGGATGCAACGAATGAAACCGAGCCATTTTTTGCCCACGTTTTTCTTCTTTTGGTGTGTCTCTTTCTTTTCATGTTAATAGATAGCGATGCTACTAGATAGATAGAAGTGTTTAGTTTTTTTAAATAAAGTAGGAGGCATGCTGCCGTTCCCAAGAGGAGCGAGTGACGGAAATGAACGAACAGTCGCTATTTCGCTAATTCGTCTGTGTGCAACAATCAACGGCTGACACACAACGGTTGAACCAACGAAATTGAGTAGTCTATAGGGGGCCCAGCCAAAGAAGCCAGCCCAAGGAAGGGGTTAGAGGGGGGAGGGAGTTTATTAGTACCCGGATTTAGGCTTGTCTAGGGGGAGAAAGCTAGGCACGAGGAACACATTGGGGAAATAAGTGATACATACTACGCCGACGCTATGGGAACATCGAATCGCGGGGGCTGGTGGTGCGAAATAATCAAATCGGCTTTATGCTGCCAAAGAAACATCACACTTGGGGTGACTTTACTACGCACATTAAAAGTAAATCAGTTATAAAATTGTGAATAGATAAAAGGCCTTTATGTTTTAAGGTAAGATATCGGATACCTTACATCGTGATGGGTGTAATCGAAACATTAGTTACAGAAACAAGTTACGAAGTTCTCGAATGGATGTATTGAATTAATCGCTAGGATCGATTGGGATACCGAAAACAACTATAGAAATTTACTATCAACCTTACAAATAAACGTGTTCTACATTTTACACAACTTATAAACAATATAATTTATAAATAATCGGATGTCTGTTGTGTAAAATTTAAAACAAGTTTGTTAGTAAGGCTGCACGTATATATTACATTCAATTGCAACATTTACTTTTTTTTTAATCCCCGAGCGATTGTGAAATAAAACACGATGAAGAATAATAATTTTGATTACGTAGCCTCAGATGAATTAATTTGTAGAAAATTATATTACGAATTCAAATTACTATTTTCAATATTTAGAATTATATAATCAAATCCCATGTATACAAATATAGGGTGGCCACATAGGTTTTCCAGTGCAGTTTCTATATTTTTCCCCGATATGTTATACTATTTAATAGTAGTATTTTGGAAAGTGGCTCAATAATATGGGGACCAGGGGATGCAACGTACACTTCTATGGTAGAGAAAGTACAAAAGAAGTTTCTACGTTATCTTTATCTTAGAGACTTCGGGTACTATCCCTATTTATACCCATCAGCCTTCCTTTCCGGAATGCTAGGTATCGATAGTCTTGTCAACAGGCGGAAAGCTGCCTTGCTGATGATGGCCTATAACTTGTTGAACGGTCACATCAACAATCCAGAAATTTTGAATAAAATTTTATTTTACGTCCCTGATAACTTCGCAAGAGCGCGTAGACACAAACCATTCATTCTTCCGAGATGTAGGACTAACTTACCATCAGCAATGCCTCTCGGAAGAATGATAGGCATTCTTAACTCACTAGCCTCTGACATCGACATTTTCCACCTGAGCATTATTAAATTTAAATTGCTAATTAGGCAATTATGATTGTATAATGTATCTTTGTTAATGGATATTTTTATTCTGTAAATATACATTTAAAATAAAAATAAATAAATATACACAATGTAAAAATCAATATCGTTATTATTTTAAATATAAATATCTAATGAATGTAACCTTAGAATATTAAAAACTTGTCCATTTTGCAATTAACAAAATAAGCATAATAGGTACACACAATATTATTATAATGCAATGAATAAATGCCATTTCCTGAAAATGGAAATGTGAAACGATTCGGAAATAATGGCTTTTAAAACTTTACACCCTACATAATATTACATTATATTTTCAGGGCTGCTACTGAAATATTCACTAGGCTATCAAATTATTCGCAACAGTTAAAATAAGTATTTTACACAGTGAAACATCTGAAATCTAGTTAATATCAGAAGATTCTTTACTTCAATATGTATTGTTTTTTAAGAAACATTTCCTAGACACTAAACAGCAAAATATTACGACGGAATGCGGACACGTTTTTGGTGATTTTTGATAATATAATAATTTAATTAAGAAAAATAGAGTTAAGACTATGAAAAATATGCTGAAAATGTATTAAAATTCAAAACTGAAGAGAAAACAGGGTTTTAAAATTCACTTCCAGGTTTTACCGAGCGAATTTACCTTCAAGCGTGATATTTTAAACTGACGTGGAATACCTATCAAGATTAGCCACACAAATAATATTTTACACTAGCCGTACCCCGCCATGCGTTGTTGTAGCTCAGTCTGTCTGGAACCTGTTCCTTATTAACCTATTCCCTGTCAGTACTGGAGCACCCGGAAGACCCACGCTCTTCACCAGTACCAGTACCAGTCGTCAACGAGTCCGGTCACCAGCAGCGGCGTCGTCTCACTGACCCGCACATTGACCAACACTTCACCGCCTGCATCCGGAGTCTTCATCATCGGTCCTCTAGTCATCTCACATACGGCAACCTGACTCACTAAAACACTGTGACCTTCACAACATCTTTCATTTCGTGCCTCCTCACCAGATCTCCAAATATATATTACAAGAACACACATGTAATCGAATGCAACGTTGTATTTTAAAGCAATTGGTGAAGAACTTTCGGAGATATAAGATTTTTAACAAACGAACCATGCCATTTTATTTATATAGATGGATAGATAGAAGATTTTCCACGAGTAATTTCACTGCGTCATTTCCTTTCAGTAAAAAAAACACATTAAATGTAAAAGTTGAATTACTGAAAAAAAACTATTTTTTGTTATAAGCAAAAAATTAAAATTCCACAATAGGACAATTGAATATTAAAATAACATATGCTTGAATATCATAAAAATCAAACACTGAATTTTACCTGACAATTCTGAAATTTTAAAGTTTTCCGTGTCTATGGTATGGTCTTCCCAAAAGCATTGTCCTAAACGTTTTGGAATCAGTATTATTATATTATATACAGATGATAGTGGTTTTTAAACGTTTAAGAATTAAAATAGATATTTATTGTTATTAAGTTTAATTTGTAGAACTCCATTTTATTTTTTAAATTTTTTTATATATACAATAATATTATTATTGGGTTTATAAAAACAGTTTATTTTTAAACAAGTTCTGCTGTGTAATTATTATTACGCGTGACAGCTGTTTCGCCCTCTAAAGGCATTATCAAACTGTTTATCAGTTTGATAATGCCTTTAGAGGGCGAAACAGCTGTCACGCGTAATAATAATTACACAGCAGAACTTGTTTAAAAATAAACTGTTTTTATAAACCCAATAATAATATTATTGTATATATAAAAAAATTTAAAAAATTAAAATAGAATTGACAACCCTAAAATATCCGCCCCGGTAGGGAAATATCAAGATCAAGGGGTGTATTGTATATTACCTGACTCTCTCAGCGAAATGTCACCCAAGGATGATCACGGGGATTGTGAGACACTGCTATATTACGGACGCTTATCTAAACAAAATCATTTCTTAGAAGAGGCGTAAAATAAAGGAGACGTCCGAAATGAAAAGACACGCTTTGAGGATTCTTCGCCTTATTGCTGGGATTAACTGCCATGAGAAATTATTCAGGGAAAACTGAAACACATACCTACTGTATATTCTTTATCCGTTTTTAGAGCTTTGATAGAATACAAGAAGAACACGGATTTCAAGTAAATTGAAAGATATTGCAGAAAATGTGGATGAAAAAGTATTTTAAATCCACCGTAGAAGATGTAAAATCACGACAGACAGAATATTTATTTATTTTGAATTTCATGCCCAGCTGGACTTTCACATGTTTTTTTTCACAAAGAACATCTAAATGAGCATAACATCACAAAAACAAAATACTCTACAATGCAAAATGGAAAAATGTAGATTAGGAATCTCTAAATTGTATAAAACAAAGTTGCTATCCGCGTATATCTGTTGGTGCGCTTAGAACTAAACTAAGAAACGGATTTTTATAGGGTTTTCACTATCATTTAGAAAATTTCTTCCGGGGGTTGTGTATATAATACAATAGTATATAATCAAGTCGTAAAAATATATTTTCGGGGACTAAATTACTAACGCTGGCTAAACCTTAGGACATACATCAAAATAATGTACTAGGTAATTGTATATATTAAAAAGGCCTACTGAAAAGTCCACTATGGTATATGTCTATCTCCTAAGGATAACCGCAAGCAACAAAAGGTACACGTCAGCTAGTAGTACAATAAATAAATGAAATAAGTCGAAATCTTAAGAATTTATTTCTTGATTGTTTCTATCGTGGGTGAACGAATAGGTAAGTGCCCAGACCGTTGGGTTGTACTCGATTTTACTCCTTACTAATGACAAGCACAATTTTTTATGGTTTGAATATTTTTTAATTGGCTGCATATTCTCAATACAAAACCCACATTTTTATAGCTTTATTTAATGTAATTTGAATATGATTAATTAATTTTTGTTTTTGATTAAAGTATACACCTAAATCATTTACCTCAGTTACTGTTATTAGCACTGCACCGCCGTGGTAAATAAAAACACAGTGTCTTCCTTGAGGTCTCAAGGATGACACTGTGTTTTTAGGTACCGCGGCAGAATATCATTGCAGAGTAATCATAAAAAAAATGTTTTTTTTATTTTACGATATCTCTTTATGCCAAAGGATGGAAGGATTGGAGCGAGATATATTCACATCATAAGGAACGAGATATATTCACATCGACAACGGGAACAGAATGCTTGAAGTATGTTTAGAGTGGAACCTGTTTGTGTCGAATACTTTCTTCGATCATAAAGGTATCCACCAATATACGTGGGAAAGAGGAAATGAGAGGTCAATTATTGATTTTGTAGTAATTGACTCTAGGTTGAGAGCTGTTACCGAGGACACAAGAGTTTTCAGAGGGGCTGAGGTCGAAACTGACCACTTTCTTGTAGTGTCGAGAGTAAACCTCTTTCGCGGTTGGCGCTCTAAAGTGAAAACGGTACCAGCTCCGACAAGAGTCAAAATAGAAAAACTGCAAAACGATAATGTGAGAAGTAAGTATGTGAATTGTGCAGAGATAAGATTGAATGCGAAGGAAATGGATGGTCTAAGCATAGACGAAACATGGAACCACATAAAAGTGTGTCTTTGTGAATCTGCTAGGGAGGTTTGTGGAATAAGTACGCAAGGTAGGAAGAAAGGTGATGCATGGTGGGATGATGAGATTAAAGCACTGGTCTCAGAAAAGAAGAAAGCATGGTTGTGTCTGATTGCGGCTGGCAGTGCTTCCAGCGAAGAGAAGTATCGAGCGAAAGAAGTATATAAGGAATGTAAGAAAAAAGTAAGAGTTGGAGTGAAAGAACGAAAGAAACGCCTGGAAGAGGAAGAAGGAATGAAAATGACAAACCATTTCCAAGAAAACATTAAGTTGTTTTGGAAAGAAGTCAAAAGGTCCCGGAGTGGCCCAGAAAACGGAAGCATGAAAGTGATAAAATCAAAAGATGGAAAAATGTTGACGAATGAGGAAAAAATAAAAGAGAGATGGATGAATTATTTCGAGGAAGTCTTCGAAAGCGAAGTGAATGACAGTGATTCCAGTGGCGAATCAGATATGAATGACGATGGAGTGAATGTTATCGAAATTAGCATGGATGAGATAGAAAGCTCGATTAAATGTATGAAGAATGGTAAGGCTGTTGGGTTTGACAATATTGCTGCTGAATATTTTAAAGGAGGTAGCCGTGTAATTCTCACATGGTTGTGCAATCTTTTTAACCAATGTTTAAAGGAAGGTTACACGCCTTTAGATTGGAGAAGGGCTGTGATCATGCCATTATACAAAGGTAAAGGGTCACGTATGGAATGTGGGAATCATAGGGCTATTAGCCTGCTTAGTTCAGTTGGCAAGCTGTATGGTAGAATTTTGATTGAAAGAGTAAGAAAGGAAACAAAGGATAAAATATGGGATGTGCAAGGTGCTTTCATGAGTGGAAGGGGGTGCATGGACCAGATCTTCTCATTGCGTATGCTCACTGAGAAGTTTCTGGCAAAAAACCAGAAACTTTTCTGTGCCTTTGTAGATTTACAAAAAGCATACGACCGAGTCGACAGGAAAAAGCTATGGAAGGTGTTGTCCAAGTATGGAGTGAATACGAATCTGATTCAGGCAATTGCGTCTCTGTATGAGGGAAGCGTTGCATGTGTTAGGGTAAACGGTGGTTTTACGGGGTGGTTTGATATCACAAAAGGTGTTAAACAAGGCTGCGTAATGTCACCGTGGTTATTCAATCTATACATGGATAATTGTATGCAAGAATTGAAAGAGGTGGGATTGGGCGCGAATTTGAATAATTTTAAAGTATGTTGCCTGTTGTATGCTGATGATGCGGTGCTGATTGCTAATAGTATAGATGATCTACAGTCTCTCGTGTCTAGGATGAACGAAGTATGCATGAAGAATGAGTTAATGATGAATGTAAGTAAGTCTAAAGTAATGGTGTTTGAAAGAGAGAGTAAGAAAACAGTGTGCAATATAATTGTGAATGGGGAATACTTGGAGCAGGTGGATGAGTTTGTGTATTTAGGAAGTATGTTTACGAGAGATGGGAAGGCTGACAGAGATATCGAAAGAAGGGTAAATGCAGGTAATTCCGTTAATGGAGGACTAAACGCCGTAGGCGCTAACAAAAAATTGTCCAAAGAAGCGAAGTTAGCAGTCCACAACGGAGTGCTGGTACCTACCTTGATGTATGGAAGTGAGGCATGGAACTGGCAAAGAAAGGATGAAAGTAGATTAAATGCTGTTGAAATGAGATCCCTGAGGCGTATGTGTGGTAAAACCATGTTTGATCGTGTGAGGAATGTGGAGATCCGCAAAGAGTGCAAGGCTGATGTAAGCGTAATGAGTAAGATTAAGAAAGGGACGCTTAGATGGTTTGGGCATGTAGAGCGAATGAGCGAAGATAGGAGTGTAAGGAGGATATATGATGCAAATGTGAATGGTAGCAGAAGTCGGGGACGCCCGAGGAAGACATGGCACGATCAAGTGAATCAGATACTCGAGTCGGGCCATGTCAAGAGTCAGAATAATAGAAGAGTATGTATGAGACGATGTATGAATGTGAATGAGGCAAGGAGTGTGTGCCAAGACCGAGTTGTTTGGCGGTCCGTCCTCTCTGCCTACCCCTGCGGGGAAACGGCGTGATGGTTAGTTAGTTAGTTAGTTAGTTAGACTGTTAGTCCACCACAGTAATGGGACGGGAATGACGAGATACATGTAATGCGTTTGGGATTCAGATGCCCATGCATAAAATCATTCTTCAGGCTGTGCACCAACCCTCGCATCAACCAGATATCAGATATGTGTATGAATTGATCGCCCATCATCAAATAATAATTAATCATAAGTAAAAGTGTAAGTTGCGCTATATTGTTGGTAGGGGCGCTAATAGGGGGCTCAGGCCCAACATGGCGGCGGCCATAAAACACTACCCCACAGTGCTCACTGCTCACGCTAGGAGTAGTGGGTGGTGGGAGGGCGGGGGGGTATGTGGGAGGATTCGCAAAAGGGGCGGGCATCGCGCACTTGCTCTGGGAGAATAAATATCACTTCCTTCTGGAGAATGTCAGAGATGGGCCGTGTTTGGAATAATTCCCCTGATTCTTAATTTTGAGAACCAATTTGCCTACTGATCACAATATACAGAAAGCATCTGGAATTAAAACTTTAATCTTAGAGGAATGCTTTAATAGATAACACCAAGAATGCGTCCGGCTACGCAGAAACATTTGCTGGACTGGATATTTGTAGCTTTAATAAATTATTTCTTCAAAATTCTCACGGTTTTTAGTCATTTACCAGCGCTGCCCCTTGTAAAATCACGGGATATTATTTTTCCATATTATAAAAAAAAACAATAAAAATAATATTATAGATATTAAAATAATATATAGGCACTTATCTGAATTTGTTCAAAAAAATAGTTTCAATTTTGAAAATTCAATGCAAATTCGAGTTCTGGGATCGTTAAATCGTTAGTTACAGACACACAGGCAAAAGTAGTATTTTTAACCGTTTGTAGTTTTTTAAGTGGTTGGACCAACATTGTAGGTAAATTATCTGTCATGATGATATGGAGACCCCTTTTATGGAAGACACCATCTTATTCTTCGCCCCCTTTATTTTGGAAGTAAGTATAAAAATATATAGCTTTACAAGGTTCTACATTAAGCCTCTTTATTATAATCCATATAATGAATCAACACGGAACTCAAATAAGTGATAACATTACTTTCCAATCATACGAACAAATAATACAGACGAACCTAGAAATACACTTAGGTACCCCCTCGAGGGGTGGAGATTGTGTTTTTCTAGCAAAAAAATACAACAACACGAAAATGATTTCGTTTAGTAATTTTATTAGGGAATACCAACTTGTCGAGTATCTATAGATATTGATTTCCCTTTCAATGCATTCCTTGTACAAACCAAGGAGGGTGCGTTTCCGTGTAAAATAAAACATGCAATCGTTTGGAGCACGCCAGCCACGATATAAAATCAACGAAAATATCATACACAATCTTCAAAAGAAGAGAAACAGATTAATTTAGAGGGTTGCGTGAAAATGGGGATACAATCAGTTATAGTAAAAGCCTTAGACATTCTAGATCATATTATATATATATATATACGCACTATATATACATATAAAGTATGTTCATACTATAATATAATGCTTTGCTGTATCCGTTAACGACCACACGAATTCAAAAATTAACTAACAAAAGGAATTTATTAAAGGCATGGCTCTTTGTCATTATCGAATTTTCCTATAAAACTCAACTCTTGGATGGGAAATACAACAAGAAACTTAAGTTAGTTACACTTTCGAATTATTAACAAATCCTAAGTGGTTAGAAAACTTTTAAATAACGTGTTTCTGAAAGTTCCTTCTAAGAAATATATTTCTTAAGGAGATTTTCCCGCGTCGTGATTGCAGACACTGAAACTTAATCAAGAATTCTATTTATATAATATCGTTTGCAAAGCGCAAAATACCATAAAATTAGAGGAAAACTTTACCGTGCAATAATGGAACAAAATATATTGAGTTACACGAAATTTGAATCGCAGAATTACAAAGATCACCTCGTTTTAAATATTCCCTTGTCGTCGACTGGATTCACAAAAATCCCGGACAGCAATCCGAGAGTGACCAAACCCGCACTAAAAGCGTATGTATTGGAATATTTTTAGAATGGCACGACTTCACGCTTCGCAGCAAGTTTTAATAAGCTGAAGTGAGCCACTAGCCGCTAGTCATAGCCAATAGCGGCACCGCGCACCGGACACCGGTCAGCAGGGAACGGGGATGCAATCAACTCCGGAACTCGGGGGTTGAAGTTTAGGGGTCGGAGGGATGACCGGTGTAAATAGACGGCCAGCCGAAAATTGCATATTATTATTATTAATGTAGGTGGGGTCCCCGGCTGTGACACGGCTAATGGATTCACTACAAATAATACGCGGGTCGTTAATTAACTCTACGGCGACACTTCAATCAAAACCGCATTAATATTAATGCTTACTTCCCCCAGTGGAAGGTTCGTGGAAAAGGATATTCTGTTCCTCCGATTTTAGTAACTCCACGGCGGTTTCCAAAATAAACAATAAATCCCACGAACAAAGCAAAATTTACTATATTGCTAAATGGAGATTAATATGATGATGGGACCTGGTAGCTTATACAAAATAATGACGTATCAAATTTTACACGGCCGTTTATTCGGTTAAGCCTAACTGGAATGATTTCGCTTCATTCATATGAATATCTACAGAATAATATTCATTTGCATTGAAGAGATTTACCTTGCATTAATCGGTAGTATTATTGGTTAGGTATTGTAAAATTGTATGTACCAACCTAAACCTTTTATAGAAAGGATAAGACTTTCCGAACAAAGAATCGTTTACAATAGAATACAAGCCGGAAGGAGCATCGTGAATTAGAAACAACACAAGGGGTCGAGCCACTACAAGAAAAGGAGGTATTAGCAAGAGCCAGTAAAACAATATGACAACTCCTCGGTACAATGATGGGGTGGAAGTGACAGGTGAGGGAACAAGAAGTGCGGAACTAGCAACCAGCAGCCACTAGGCGCAGGCACCGGGTGGAGTGCAGACAACCCTCCGAGGGGATGGGACACCCTCGGGGTAAATGGGTCGCGTAACAGTTTATGGGAAGGCTGTATACGCACTACGGGTTTAATCAGAGGACAGAAATGCGAAAAGGGTAAGAAGGTGCGACGGCAATAACGTTTTACAACTATTCTGTGATACAACGTCTGAACCTGAACACCGAGCAGTGAGCATGAACTCTGAATTAAAACAAAAAGGTTGTGGAAACGTGATATCACAGTGGAATACGACTATTGGTTCGGATGCCCGCAATAATTATAAAAAAATGCACAAAACATTACCTGACAAAAGGAAAATTGCCATTCAGAAAATTTACAAATGATCAAGGTTGGTGGGTAACTATTGCGCAAATTTAATGAAAAATTTTATATTTCTAACCGCCTTTTGAAATTAGGTAACAACGCTGTATCCGGTTTGCTACTTTTACATACATCCCCACCGCTATCAGAAAAAAAATGGGACTGAAACAGTGCTGCGAGGGGACGTGAAATAACATTAGATACACTTTGTATGCTTATCCAGACATCCAATTCTCTCGCTTGTTAAATATCGATCCAAGTACATACACATGATATTCAAAAATATGTAAGTACACGATACGTACGGAATATTTGGAATGCTGAGGGTAAATATTTGATAGTGTAAAATGACGAATGTTGATATTTATCAGAAAGATGATGAGTAGGTGTGTAATTACTACAAAGCTTCGGCTGACTTCAGCACCATCTTTTCTCGTTAAAAATTATTGATTAAATGTCGAGTCGAGTCTTATTTTTTGACAGCTAAGCGAATATTTCAACGCATACTATGAAAATAATGTTGCGTGTTGAAAATAGTTGTGTTGACCTAGACATTTCAGAAATAAAAATCTGTATAAACTGTATTATACTAGAGTTAACCGATACATGAAAAAAATATAAAATCACGTATTTTAAAATACAATGTGTAAATAATATTTGAACTAAAATAAAACAAAAAAATATATTATTGAGATCAGAACGTTTTTCTTAATGCTTAACAAACATGGATTACCGCAGTATTGTTCTATTCTGTTGTTTTATTTAACCGTATGCTGTGATTGTATCGGCTGGGGAGCCTACAAAGAAACATCGCCAGCCATTTAGTTCTGCTAACCCGGCGCGCGTTTCTTAACCCCCGCCCCCGCCTCGGGCAACGGGTTCCAGGCTAAGGCGCAAGGCTTGAGGGGGGGGGGGGATTAATTGCTTGGCGGAGCGGGGGGTGAAAACTAAATCGTACGAAAGTTAAAGAACTCAAATATTTCACAAAACTTCAGGTGGAAAACTCTTGGGAAAAGTTTTGCAATCAAAGAGGAAAATAAGAAATTGAAAGAGTACACACAATAATATGTCCGTATTAAGTATTATATCTTCCGACCAGCAGAGCGTTAATAAATAAACAAGAGGAGAAGATTGTCTCGATTACATCTTCAGAAAATAAAAATGTGTTGTATATTCCTAAACTTAAACGGCATAGTCCAGTGGTAACGCATTGGACTGCCATTCCGAAGGTCGCGGGTTCGAACCCGGCGTGCGCAAATAAATTTTATTTGATTAATTTGTGTTATTTCACAATTGATTAATTAAAATAATATATAGTATATTTGCGGCACGTTCCAGAGTGGAAGATACTACCAGTATCGCCCTGGTGTAAGACCACCATTCAGAATTGAAACGTTGCTCCAAACGGCTTTAGCCGTGTTTAGTGACTAGATCTGAATAGCCAGGTACTTCCCCACCTTCCTCTTTCCCTTCCCCACTTACCTTCAGCCTCACAACATCCCCCAATTGGGGATGCCATAGTCTCACTGGCTCCAGACGGGAACAGTTGGGACTCTTGTGAGGTATTCACTATAAAAAAAATAAAAAAAACTTAACATGAAAGCAAATATTGAGATAAAACGTGAGATTTAAAATACCGGGATGGATGTTCTTTCACTAAGAGATGGCAGCACAGGAAAGTCTGAACGATGACGCACCATATAATACACAGTAGAAATATAAAATATTCATAATATAATATGTCGTCGGCTTAGGCTACGTATAAACCGCAGAAATTCACCGCGAGCAGACACGAATTATGCGAAAGAAGCGCGTAACGCCGTTTGCTGTTGCTTCGTTCCTTTCCCATAATACGTGGCTCGGCTTGCGGTAAATTTCCGGTTCATATGAAGCATAACGTACCTTGTAAAAATTTGTACAAACTTTTAAAATATGTCCATAGCAGGAATACCTCCTATGGACATATTTACCTACATAATCTACTGCACTATTTATGAGTATATTGTGTAAACTATGTAAATTTACATGTAGAAGCCTTTTTAAGGGGCGTAAATAAATAAATTTAAAAACCATCTGAATTTTGATTTAAAAAAAATCGAGAGAGCATAACACTCTTAAAAATTTTACTACTAGCCCAAAACTAAATATTTCCCGTATGTCCACCATTATCGGCGGTTAATAATTTATTATGAAAAAATATTTTGATTTCGGAATTTGATCTGACGTTGAAACGTGTTGTTTTGGAATCTCTGAAAACGGATATGGAATCTTTGCAATGTCTGAAAGAAAAAGAAGAAGAAGAGAAAGTTCTGGGAAGAAAAAATGATATGAGGGGTGGTTAGGAATCCGCCGCCAAGACCTGGACAAACCTCACCCTCTGAACCCGGGCACCCCCGCTAAGTCACCAAACGTAGCGAACCACTTGGGGTGACCTATGGCAGAGGTGCTTTTGAGTGCTTACCTATACCCGCCTCCCAAATTGAGAACATTTAAGTTTGCAAGTAAGCCGACGATATTTATGCGTACTAAATTATTTCGTGCCAGTATGAATTGGTTGGTAAATAATTTAAGGGAAAATTTGGTAAATTCTACCTCTTGCTCCGCCAACAGTGTGCTAATTTATAACGGGGGTGGAATAACCATTGAACCTTCGAGTAGACATTGATAGCAGGCTGCTCTTACTTCGACATTGCGGACTCACTAAGTGGAACGGCTAGTGGTAAAGCGAGAGGGTGGGAACTAGTTGCCCCTATACAGTTGCACCAATACAGCCGTACGTATACATTGTGTACATACAACAGAGTGGGTAAAGCGAGCTTGGCACTGAATATTGCACAACTTTATTTAAACACTGCCTAAAATCAATACGACGCCAGGTTCTATTTTGTCCCAAGGCCATTATCATTTTTAATATAAAATCATAACTTAAAAACAAGATCCATTACCATTGTACGCATAAGTCACAGAGCTACAATTAGAGGCGCTACTGCATACTAATATCTCGTCGAAACTTGTTTCACTATTACAATAAGCGGTGCGTGTAGACCGGCTTCGGTAGTTTTAGTTACAGCTTTGGACGTCAGTTGGAGTCCATTCGAGGAAAAAAAACGGAACCTATTTTTCCCCTTCATGTCTCATCTAAATATAATACATCAATGGTATAAGTTCATTTAGTATTCGTTCCCATTGTATTTCATTTAGATTATTATACCATACTAGCCGAAGTCGCCGGCGTTGTCCGGGCTTTTAACAGACTTTTTCTAAATCAGATGTAGACAATATACTAGACAGAAGTGTGTGCAAAATTTCATCAAGTATCAAAATTCTCTTTTGAGGGGTGGGAAAAGGGAATGGTGTGTTTTTCCCAAATCTCATGTAAACAGTGACCTTCCTCTTGCTTTGGAGGTCAACTGTGAAAAATTTCATCAATCTCGGAATAAAATGAGTATACAAATCAAATACACGCCGCCCAACAGCTACGGCCATTCTTCTTTATAAAGGGTGTTAAGGAGAACGGTCGCGGGGACTTTTCATACTATACTTAAATATAAATTTGAAGCCAAAATACCCAACCAAATTGAATAATTATTTTTTTAATCAAAGGGTGTAGCAAAAATTACTTTATCTATTTGTGTTTCAAATTATAAAATATGTGTAGTGAAAGAAATCGATTTTAAAGGCAAGTTTGGCAATTATTTGTGATTCAATGGTATTTATTAAAATAATAATCATGGCTTTTTTACTATGTAAATATAATGAAATAAAACATAAATAAAATATGAATTGTTAAACAAACTATTTTCAAGTGTTTAAATTTAGGACGGGTTGTTCCGGAGAATTTGAACAATTCATCAAATTTCAACGTTCATTTTCGGGTTCTGTGAAAATGCAATTCAAGTTCTGTAATTATATCGTTATAGGCTAGTTGCTTGACAAAACTGAAATAAAAACAGAACTTGAAAAATCTTTCACAGAACTTGAAAATGAACGTCGAAATTTGATGAATTGTTCAAATTCTCCGAAACAACCCGTCCTTAATCTTCTAACGATTGTTTTTTGTTGGAACACAAATTTGTCGTATATAACTTTTAAATTCCGATACCAAAAACGTTACGTTAAAAATTTTACGATGTTTTATTTTTAAATTTATATTTCATTGTATTTACATAGTAGTTTGGGAGAGATTATTTTTTAAATAATTATCATTAACAATGTTTTTTAAAAGTTGCCTCTAAAATAGTGGAAATTTGAATTCTTTGATATCCTATATTTTCTAATTCAAAACACAAATAAATAAAGCAGCATACCCGTACTAGATATTTGATGATGATTATGATTAAAAAAATAATTTTTCTGTATGGTCAAATATTTTGGCCTCAATTCCAATTTAAGTTTTGTATGAAGAAGACCGCGCAGTGATTCATGATAATATTTTGAGTAAAAAATTATAATGAAATTTTCGTCTCCGGTGACATTTCAGATGTTTTTTTTTTTTAAAACAATTTTTAAAAAAACTTCTACATGTCGTCACTGGGCACTGAGCCGAGTAACCACCTAACACCTCACATCGACCTCACTTTCCAATTCCTACTAATTTTCTATGTCGTTTTTGTTTACTTTCATTTACATTTTTTACTCCAAATAATGTCAGGAATCACTGTTTTAAGTAAGTCTAGTACGTCCCTTAACACCATGTATAAATATATAGATAGATTTCGTCCATCAGAGGCAAACGAACCTTCGATTTAATCTTGCATTCGTAAATCTTGCAAACAAAAACGGACATATTCATTTTGTTGGTTTTTTTACCATATTTTCTAAGAAGTTGATTACTAAAGGTAGTTTCAGTCTGATTATACTTTGACTGGTATTTAAATATAACTGCACTCAATAATTACTAAAAAAACATCCTACCATATTCAATTCCTAAAACTGATTTGCAAAAATGGCTTTGCAACTTTTTGAATGAACAATGAATAAAATATATATATATATATATATATATATATAGGTCCCACAACATTTATTGCGTCCGTGCGTAAATCCGTCTTTGGGCGTCCAGCACTTCTAGTTCTTTTTTTTAGATTGTTTTTGTGAATATTGCACTATGTTTTACTCACGATAATCGCTAATATCATATTTTTTTAATATTCATAATAATGCAGGTTTTGATGTTTATTACACTCTCATACATTTCTAGCGTCACGTACATACTCACGTCCGGGTGTATATTTTTTGTATATTGAAGGTTCCTTTTTATATAGGTTTCACGTCCGTTCACTCTAATTTAATTGTTACGTCTGCCGTATATTGCTGACTATTCTAATAAAGGTTTCACGTCCATACTGAATAATATATTCTTGCGTCCGAGTGTATATTATTTGTTTGTTACATGGCGTTTTGAAGGTCGATTTAATTTTTAAGTCTTCCGTATATACGGCCCTTAAGACTCTTGGATTTGTTTTGAGAGTTTCAAAAGGTAAATTTAGGCCGTTGTTATGCCCCTTATATTATTAAACCCAAAGATATTAGAAGAACGAGATGTGCTATGAGCAGTTCATACTGTGTGGAATTGTTTTGCCCAGTGTCGCCGGTTTTGTTCACCAATACTACTGCACACCTTCGCTAACGCTAAGGTATCCGCACTAATACATAGAACAGATTTCTGTGCGTACACGTCCCGATACCGTTCAAAGTACCCTAATTAGGTAGTACTCCGACTACGGTCCGGCGGACAACATAGCATATCTCGTTCTTCTAATATCTTTGATTAAACCCCTTAGGATTACATGACTTATTCTGATATGGGAGATATATTTCACCTTAAAAATAATCCATATAAATATTGTTTATTTTAATTCTTTTATATATCGAGACAAATAGACATCTATAATTTTTGCAATCTTTTCTTTATTTTGAATATCTACTTATGTGAGACTTCTTATCATTTTTACCAATGTATCTTATTTTATTATACGCTTTTGTTGTAACATTTTTTTTTTCATTCTATTTTGTTTTCTCTATTGTTTTAATTTTGAAGAATTTATAATAACTGTGATACTCAACTATTAAACTAGAATGTAAACGTCTATTAGGTGTAATAAATAAATTAACAAATAAATAAACAACACAAAATATTTCTTACTTTTCTAGTGAAGTTTTCAAGTTCATAGTGAATTAATTAATTAATTACAGCATCTGTGGTTGAGAGATAAGACTCTCGACTCGCAATCCGAAGCCCGTAATCTGACGGTCAAACCCGGCGTGCGCAAATATTTTTTTATTTGTTTGTGTTATTTCACAATTAATACATTAAACATAATATAAAGTGTGTTTGCAGCACGTTCCAGAGTGAAATATACTCTCAGTATCGCCCTGGTGTATGACCACCATTCCGAATGGAAAGGTTATTTCCAAGCTTTTGCCGTGTTTGGTGACCAGATATAAATAGCCAGGTACTTTTCTGCATTTCTCTTCTTCATCTTCTTCCCCTCCCCAATACCTTCACGCTAGTACTCAGATTGGGGATGCCAGTCTCGCTGTTCCAGACGGGAGCGGTTGAGACTCTTGTGCGGTATATAAAAAATATATGTATATATATTTATGTTTTATTTTTTTGACATCCAGAAACACACCAGACCTGGCAACAAACTGTCTATTGATAGTGAGAAGTTTTAATGAATATCTTGTTGCACCTTGTATACAAACGTACCTACTGGGCGCAGGCGTGCGACAATTTTTTTTACAACGATATCCTTAGTAAAAATGTATCATTTCATAACGCGCCAGTTCGCTCCATTGCAGAGGGCGGTCGGACATTTTTAGGTCGGGATATCAATTTACCGTCCACTGTAAACCATCTTACAAAAATGTCCACCCGTGCAAGGCGCTTTTTAGTTCTGAGTGCTAAGTGGCAACGTTGTAAATGAACTGAATGTTGCCAAATCTGGGGTTTTGCTTCACCAAGGACTCAAACAATACATAAAAATGTACAAATTCGCCAACGGCCATGGGGACGCAATACTATCGACGAAATGCGTGGACGCAGCACGGCCGTCGTTATGTATACAAAATAATATCTACTCGTGATTGGTCACGAGGATACAATACCATCGACGCAGAACTTCTGTCGTTACGTATTCAATATAATAATATCTGTTTTTATATTTAACTTAATTAGTTCTACCTCAAATTGCAATATTTTAATTGATGAGTTAAACTTATTAATACCATTAAGTTCAAAATAAAAATATTTTTTTTATTTTTATTTCTTAACATCTTTAGTGTTACAATATTTACAACATAATATTAAATAATATTTAAATCACTTTTCTGATAAGTAAGATGCTTGTGCTTAGGAGAGGACAACAATATATTTTTACATATTTATATTGCAAATATTATTACAAAAACTATTAATAGCCTTACAAGAAAATACAATAAAAGTAATAAAAACAGGTTAGTTATAAATAATACCAAGGAATGATAAGCAGAAACATAATATGTGGAGTTCATTAAGCAGAATTGATTTGAAAGTACCTACACGGCACACACGCTCATGTAATCTAGTAAAATAAAAATGCTTGTCTTAGAAGAATATGTTCAACATATGTATAATAACATTCTCTCTGATTCTATCTTCGATGTAACCAAAATAAATATAAAAACTATATTAAAAATGTATTAAACGTGTACCAAACTGCATAAAATGTCATTATATTATGTAATGACATATATTATGTAGTATTACGTTATAATAATCTCATGTTATAATAATCTCCCTCTTGAATAACGTTATATTTTTTACAAAATGAAACAAATTTAATATTTTATACAATATTTGGGTTCAATCCAAACCGGTCGACGAAATATAAATAAAAATAAAGTGGTTTAAAACAAAGTATTTGTTTCATTTTGTATAATGTCAAGCCACAAAGTGTTTGCTTTCTTCGATAAATTTAATATTTTTTAGTTCTTGTAAGTATAGTTTTTGAATTTTTACATACATAATAGAATAGAATATTGCGGAAATCTGCAATTGGTTTCTCAGTTAGGTAAATTACACGTGTATAAATGAACCACATTGTAAACTGTTGATTTCCCTGAAATAAAATAAATAAATAAATAATTTAAAACAATAAGAAAATTTATTAGGTGGTATTAGAGAATTTTAAATTGTTTTTTTTTGTAACTGTCATAATTTTCCTCAGATATATCCAGGAGTAATTTATTGAATAATTTTATACCGTTAAATAAATAATGATGTTTTGCTGTTGTAGTTCGAACTAGTGGTACGGTTAGTCCTCCAATAAAATAAACAAAATAATTATTTAGCTTAAAATTAATTATGGAATATTATTTTTATCAAATAAATCTTTATGTAATTGAAGTTCTTAATGTACGAGTATTTTTGTCATAAATTTTTGTGAGAAGGGGAACCGGGAAACCTTGGAAAACATTTATTGTTGGATAGTTATATGGCTTTTTTAAATATGATTTTTATTAATATTTTTTGAATTTTCAAAAGTGGACGTAGGTATGATTTATACGCACCCCCCCCCCGCAAACCACGATTTCATATTGTAGTAGTGTAGAATGTGCAAGTGCAAAATAAATACCTTTAAGTATTTTTAATGATACAGTATTTCTAAGTCTAAAAAACATAAAGATGAGTTTTCTCATTCTGTCTACTGTGGAGTTTATTTGACTTTTCCATTTGATGTTATTATCGATAATTATTCCAAGATGTTCACAGCCTAAGCACCCTGATCAAGTTTCTGAAGGAATCGCTTGGGTACCTACTGGATTATAAGGGTATAACGAGCTATGTATTCGATACATGCGATTATATTAATTGGTTAATTATTTAGATTCATTAATTGACAAACAGTTTGCGTTACATATTGGGATTTCGTTAACATTGATATCAGTAAATTTTTCTTTAGCATAGACTACAATTCCACTACTTTTATTTTTGTGATAATTTGTGACATATTGTTTGTAGTTTGGAATACTTGGTATATTTTTATGTATTGCATGCGAGTGTGCCTCGGATAGTATTAAAAAATCTGGTTGTGGACATAATGTTAAATACATAGGTATACCAGAAGTTCGTCCATGTTTCAAATTATACTCCTTATGTTTAAGTGCAAGATTGTTAGTAGATTTATTATATTGTTCTAGATTTTAGTGCATTCGCTGTATGTTTCACATACGTATTCTTCTATATTTTGATTTTTTGTTGATTTCATTTAAGTTAAAGTTTTCATTGCATTTATGAAGGTGTGATAAAATATATATTTATAATTCTATGAATATATTAATAATAATCCTCACAATTTGTGTTACGATATTCTTGCTAGATTTCAATTCATATCTTGAGGTTTTTATTTTATTCTATAAGATTTATTTTATATTCAGATAATATTCGGGAACTTATAAATTGTTTGTTTAATTGAAACAATATTTAATTTAAAATAAAACAATAACTTTGTAAACACCACTTTTATTTTTTATACTATGTGCCGACCGGGTTTCGCTCCCAAAAAAAACGCTTTTTCTTTTAAAAAAAACAACAACGGACGCAATACTACCAACGTAATGCGTAAACGCATCACGATCGTCGTTATGCATTAAAAACTACGCAGGATGCTTCTTAGTTCTTAGTGTCAAGCGGCATCGTTGTAAATTAACCCAACGTTGCCAAACTGATGATTTACTCAACCAAACGCTCAAATAGTTTATAAAAATGTACTCGTGAATGGCCATGGGGACGCAGTACTATCGAAGTAATGCGTGGACGCAGCAAAATCGTCGTTATGCATTAAAAACTACGCAAGACGATTCTTAGTTCTGAGTATCAAGCGGCATCGTTGTAAATTAACCAAATGTTGCCAAATCTGATGATTTACTCAACCAAACGCTCAAATAATATTTAACAATGTACTCCTAATGGCCACGAGGACGCAGTACTATCGACGTAATGTGTAGATGCAGCAAGACCGTCGTTATGTATTCATAATAATATTTCAACGTGATCGGCCAGGGGGACGCAATACTATCAAAGTAATGCGTGGATGCAGCATGACCGTCGCTGTATATTCAAAATAATATCTACTCGTGATCGTTCACTGGGACGCAATACTATCGACGTGATGCATGGAAGCATCATGATTGTCATTATGAGTTAAAAATAGTATATTCTCATGAGCGGCTACGGGGACGCAGTACTATCGACGTAATGCGTGGACGCAGCACGACCGTCGTTATGTATATAAAATAATATCTACTCGTAATCGGTCTTGAGGACGCAATACTAACGATGTAATGCGTAGACGCAGCATGATCGTCGTTATGTATCGAAAATTATATTACTTCGTGGACGCGGCAAGATCGTAGAAATGAATAAAAACATACACTGCTCGATATATACATCGTGTAGCAAACCTGTCGGCAAAATGTCAAACGTTCAATATTCGTTTCCAGACATTCTGAGACATTTTTTGCTTCCACAAAAATTTTTGCCATATGATTCTTCATGGGGTAAGCATCGTTCTGGCCAATTTTGAGGTCAAAACATTGCAGCGTCCGTATATCGGACGCTGTAAGTCGGTGGACGCTGCAATGCTATGGAGTTTTTAGGGGTCGGACGCAACAAATGTAGCGGGATATATATATATATATATATATATATATATATATATATATATATATAAAGTTTTGCATGTAGGTAAGATATTTAGAACATGGAGTTATAAAGCAGACCATTTTTCACACAAAGTTATTCCTGGAACCCCGAGGTAGATGCATTTTTACGATATTTCACATCAAAATGCCACCCTTTGTAAAATATTAGCCGAGGTCAAAGGGGTTGATAGAATTCTTGGAATATTGTCTGGGCATCGTATACTTTTTATACAAATGGCATGTGCAACATGAACACGTACAGGCTTAATGGAATTTCTCTGTAGCATTCGGATTCATAAAAGTAACATTCGGAAGCCATACAGAGCATTGGTGCACTCCATGGCTGGGTAACATTTCACACAAATAACGAGTAGGACGGTCAACCACAAACAATAAACTTCCGACCTAAAACACTCGAAATTTAAACCAGAGACTATGAAGTCGTAAAATTGGTATAATAAATAAATCGGGAAGAGGAAAATGAAGAGTGAGTGAATTTATTTAATAAACTTGATTGAGCTTCCTGCGCAAGAAGTCGGAACGTCGCAGGAAGACATGGCAAGATCAAGTGAACCTACTCGTACATTAATCAGTCAAGTACGAAACGACGTACGAAAATGAATAAAGTGAGAAAAGTTTTTTGGCATTCAGTCGACTCTGTCTACCATGTGATACCATCAGTTAGGAAGTTAAGTTAATTGTTCGTGACTTTTTTTACTGACCACGATGGTGTCCAACTTTTAGAAATCACTGATTGGGTTTGAACCCAAGAAATAAATGAATTCATGGTTGAGTGAATGTGTTCTTGCATCGTAGCCAAACATCTATTTTCGAGGCCGAATTCCTACTCGGGGGAATAATGGAATAACGAATAGTATCTACGTATTTATTTCCACGAAAAATGTGCACAGGGCATTCATTTCTATTTATTTTTGTTTGCCAGCAAATGAGCAAATGCGTTTTTCATTGCACATAAGCCGATACAATTATATCAATAAATGGTTGTAGTAAAACGCTCCATTGTGGCATCTCGCAACGAGACGCTTTAAATAATTTCGTTACGTCACGGCAATCATGTGATCCGGAAATGAAGTGTAGATCGTGCGATAATTCTATTAATCGATTTATTAGCTGGTCAATAATAACAATCGAGTGGGAGCTTTGTCAGCTCAATCGAAATAATGAAAACCTTAGAAACACTGTAGGACATTTGAAAGCCAAGCGTATGATTTAGTTTTCTTTAGAAATCTGGAGAAGAGCTGACATTACCGCATTCTGATTGACACACCACACAATATAGCCGCTTGCAGGTCTAACCTCGCTTCCGATGCTTCGCCACGAAAAAACACGACAAACAACCACTGTCTGTTCAATCCTTGGTTCGTGGGAACCTACGAAGTACCTACCTATCAACAATAGTAACAGAAGGTTTAATTTTTCAAACATAGATTTAAAACGATCATACCGTTTCTCTAAGCACAACTTGTGTTGGAAAATGAGAGGGGCTCGAACTCTATTCGTCCGATTGCTAGCAGAGAGTCCTGCCCACATATCGACCAACTCCAACAATATTGTATAATAAATTATTTAAGTTTCCGCCCCATTGACGTCACACACCTAGTAAGGTTAACGATCATATGACACGCGAAAAGTATGAAAATTCACAAGATTACAGGCTACGGTACACTCCTCCGCATTCCGACTCCATTGTGCGATAGATCTTATCAAGATTGCTTTATAATTGTTACAAAAAAATATCTGATTAAAAATAAGGACGGTAAAAGATGACATTAATTAGACATTTAATAAAGGAGCTCTCCAAATGACACCATTAAATGTAACGAAACTTCACTCGATCTTTCGTAATTTCAAAAGAAAGTAATAATATTTCAGCTCAGAATTAAAAGACAAAAGAATTATAGCGTTCATTTTCGGTTGAGTTAACTCAAATTCCAGAAAGAAAATTACCGAATTATATCCCGTTAAATTCTTTTCCTCTCCTTTAAAGTTCACACAAACATTATGCAAAGACAAAGGCAATTTTTTTAAAACGCAAAATTCCATCGTTTTTAAAGGTTTTGTGACTTTGTACAAACATTTTATGAACGCGAGCAGATTTCTGTGTCGGCTGTGCAATGTTTGCATATGAAAGACACTTGCACAAAGGGTTATTTGTCTATTTCGCATGAACATGTCGCGCATACCGCATCATAACAATGGCTTTCAAAATACGCGATTGTGAATGTTTGAATGTTTGTAGTGCGCTTTATTTTGCCAGAATCTTGTTAAAGATTTGATGCCAAACACAGGGCTTCGTCTATTCACGTAAAATAGTTTAATGTAGTTTTAAAGTACAGAAGTCGAGCTGTGAAAGTATTTTTTTTTAAATAAGGCTCGGCTTTTCTTATAAAACTGGAGCAGAGTATTTTGTTAAATGGAATCCCTCTAATAAAAAATCCATGCATAAATTGCATAAGTCTAATAATTCAATTTCTTGTCATCTTTTCTAAGATAAATAAAAATATCTGATAAACGAGATAATTAACATCCGTATTAAAAAATCTTCTAGAATACCAAGGGTTTGTACGAGTAATTTTTCGATATCACTAGCCCCTTCGGGACATAAAACCTCCCACAATGTTCTCAGGGCCATTTTTTCTTGGCCAACTGAGCCGTGAGCCATCTGAGATAAAATATTATAATGAAATAATAAAAAAATGGAAGCGAAACAGGTATTAGGAAACATAATTTAATTTTACAGAGGAAATTACAGGGTGGAAAGATGTTTTTTAGGTTCCATGCTAACTCAACACAGTGACTATTCAACACACTTTTAAAAAGTGATATAAAGTCATTAAAAACGACGATTTTTTTTAACCTAACCTAACCTACTTAACCCAGTTAATAAAGTTTTTGTTTCATCACTTTCCATGGCTTTATATAACTTTTTAAAGATGTAATGAATTATCATTTTGATTATTTATCCGGTCACCGTTTTTTAAATTACTAAATTAGCATTAACATTGCCGACGTGGTTAAAAATGCGGTGTCAAAAGGTATTGGACACAGAAACCATTTTCATTGCATAGGAAGAACACCGCGGTAAAATGGAGTTTATTTAACAGTTTGGGTCGGGACTACGGAGGCAATATTATTCGGAAATCATTTTCAAAGTTAAGGTAAGAAAAGGTATGAAAGCACCATAATTTCCGCAGGAGAGATTTTTCTGCTTCCTCGCTTTTGCAAGGAGAAAAATGAGTGTTGAAGATTTATTAAAATCCGATTCAAAACGGGATAAGAACTTTAAGTACATTCGCAATATATCGGAACACGTGGTCATACACCTGTATATCGGCAAAGGAATGCAAGAGAATCATTAATAGGTCAAAATTCGAACACGACCTGCAGATCAGCAAAAAGCTGGCTGCCTGCCCGTATGGCAGCAGAGCATTCTGGTCGCTTGCGGGCTCAATAGGTCGAAATTTTTGCAAACCCAGTTTGCCACCTCTTACCAGACCTGACGGCTCACTAGCAAACACCGCCACCGAAAAGGCTAACTTATTAGGGAAAATGTTTGCGGAAAACTCGACCCTCGACGACGGGGGTGCTGTTCCGCCGTCGGTTCCTCACTGCGGCTTCTATATGAAAAAGCTGAGGATCCGGCATCGGGATGTACTCCACGTCATACGGGGGCTCGATGTTAACAAAGCTAGTGGACCTGATGGAATACCTGCCCTGGTATTGCAGAAGTGTGCTGCGGAAATAGTTCCGGTTTTGACAAAGCTCTTCAAAATGTCCCTGAAGTGTGGCACTGTGCCCTCTGGTTGGAAAAAAGCGGTAATTCACCCTATTCCCAAGAAAGGTGACCGCTCCAACCCGGCCAACTACCGCCCCATAGCGATCACATCAGTTCTGTCCAAAGTGATGGAACGTGTGATCAACGACAAACTGCTCACATACCTCGAGAAGAACAAAATTATCAACGACCGTCAATACGGATTCCGGCGGAACCGCTCGTGCGGTGATCTTCTCGCGTATGTGACGCATGTTTGGGGGCGGTGCCTGGAACGTCACGGTGAGACCCAAACGGTCGCACTAGACATATCCAAGGCCTTTGACCGGGTCTGGCACCGAGGACTTGTCAACAAATTGCATTCTTACGGACTTCCCGCATCCCTGTGTACGTGGATTGCTAACTTTTTAAGGGATAGGTCGATTCAGGCGGTTGCTGACGGTTTCACCTCTTCCTCGCACTCCATAAATGCTGGCGTCCCACAGGGATCGGTTCTGTCTCCGACTTTGTTTTTGTTGCACATCAATGACCTTTTGACATGTGCACCGATTCATTGTTACGCGGATGACAGTACAGTTCATGATAGCTTTTTGTTTGATAAGCCCCCAAAGGGCACACAAACTCCAACGGCTCGGAGGGCTTTGAAGCAGAGAATGGACGGTTATCTCGAGAGTATTTCCTCCTGGGGTAAAAATAATCTCGTCGAATTTAATGTTTCAAAGACCCAATCCTGTCTGATTACGTCTAAAAGGGATCCAAATGATAATCTAGTCTCCTTCAACGGAAGCAATCTTCCGAACAGGCCTTCCATGGATATGCTTGGTGTAACTATAAGTGACCAGCTCAGGTACGGGGGCTCCATCGAAGCCAGAGTAAAGTTGGCCTCTCAGAAGCTGGGCGTACTGTACAGGGCCCGCAGATACTTTAATAGTACACAACTGCTCACCCTGTACAAATCGCAAGTGCGCCCTACGGTCGAATTTGGCAGCCATCTCTGGTCTGGAGCCCCTAAATACCTGAAAAAAACCCTTGACTCTGTGCAGAAACGGGCGGTCCGTTTGATAGATTCCCCAATCTTAACAAACGGAATGCAATCTTTAGAGCACAGGCGTCAGGTAGGTATGCTGTCCTTGTTCTATCGGTATTACAATGGAAGATGCTCTGAGGAACTAGCGTCATTGATCCCTTCGGCACCGGTGCGTAGTCGGGATACACGCCAAACGCGCGCCCAACATTTGTACACAGTTGACACTTGTCACATGAGAACGGGTCGCTTCTACGATTCGTTCTTAAGTTCAACAGCTCGGCTGTGGAACGAACTGCCGGCCTCTGTGTTTCCTCCCTCCTACAACATGGGACTCTTCAAGACCCATGTTCACTCCTTCCTCTCCACAAAAAGACCTTCCACACAGCATCCCCAAAGATGACATAGGCCCTGAGGGAAATTATTTTCTTCAGGGCCTCCTGTGTGGAGTAAATATAAAAAAAAAAATAAAAAAAAATATGTCCTGATAATATACAATGACGACATGTGAAAATATTAGTAATTTTATTAACACGAGTTCCGACATCGCAAAAACACATTCGTGTTTTATTGAAAGTTTATTTCATTCGTTAAATGCATGCAATCCCATTTTTAACCGTATTACAAATGATTTGAAGAGATTCTTAATAAATTGGCTATATTTTGTATCGGTAAGTTTTCTCCGTGTGCAGTCGAGCATTATTATACAGTGGTTCCAGAGTTTCCCGGTGGCAGGTGGCAGGTCGGCAGGTCGGTGTGCGGCTGAGTCAGGCAGTGGGCGGCCCTGCCATGTGCGCCAATGTGCGGTGCGCAAGAGGAATAGAACCCACAAAGGGAAATATCTCGGTCGGGCGAAAGAGGCACTAACTTAATTGAAGTACGAAGAAAGCGGAGCGACTCTTGTGGGCGCGCAGAAATAATAATGCTAAAGTAATTTTTATTATTACAAGAGTGCAAAATCGTGTTATGATTTGCTTTTATTTTTAGTATTCCCTTGAACCCTTTTAATAAAACAAGCCTGAGATAAATTTGAATCACACAACGCACATAATCGTTGCTACCCTGTGGCACATAGCATTTTGCGTGTCGCTTTTCACAAGGCTGATAAACGTGAAAGCTTTAAGAACAAAGCTTTCGGACATTAGGTTTCAATTTGACCGGACGGTGGCTGAGTTGACATCGCGTTTGGGCCCCACCCAGGCGTAGTGTATTCAACTCCTCGGCTGGCTAAGTCCTCCATCACAACACGAGCAAAGTTTTCCGCTTACTGTGGTGGTAGTACGAGATTTTAAAATATTGTCAGGTTATTCGTAACCCGGGAATGTTTGTCTTTCTTTTAAAAATAAAAAAATAAAACAAATGAAATAATTCCTACTATAACGTTAATTTAATTGAATTTCCACTTCTGTTGTTTTCGCGAAAAATTAGGTTAATTACAAAACGTGGTGGCTACCAATTATTTGCATAAAGATACGAAGGTTTCTATTGTGCGTGTTTTTACGGACGGAAGCGCTTGGGGCACACCTGTGTCGGCAAATAGTTACATACTCCGCCGGCATCGTAAGGGTTTATATACTACAATGTACACCGTTTTTTTAACTTTTTTTTTACTTCACTAAAAAACTGAATAACTTTGTATAACCCCTCTTACTGATAAACGTATTTTAAATTGTACACCACTGAAACACAGCCTATGTATGGTAAACGGTTGTACATCAGTAGAATTTTAAAAAGTAATACTATACGCAGCATAAGATTGGGTGCCGGGAACTAATTTCGGCTAACGGTTTGAGCTTAAAAAACCTTCTCGCCAGGAATTCTTACTTCCAATTACGAATTTTTCTTGTAAGACGATACACCTAAAATATCAGTCTGAAAGGCGGCAGATGTTTAAATATTTAAGCCACGGGAAAGGAAAGCCTCCGCCGACCAATTTTGTTGTTTCAGTCGCAACCTTGGCCTACACCTTTCCGGCCTTTTCCCTTGAAATGTGTTTGAAAATCGATAAGATAAAGGCCGATCTACGACGCCTTCTAGCCGTTATTTTATAAGGTCGTATCCAATTGGTGATTGGATGAGCCACTGGAAACCAAAAGAAAAATAATAAGCTTACCCATCACTTAAAAGTTTAAAATATCATGACTTTAATAGTAATTATATAACTTTATAGTTATTAGTGATGTTTTTGGTTGAAATTTGTATATATAGATATCTATTTACAAAAAACTTAAAAGCATTAGTTTTATGACCTCTCGCTACATCAGGTAGTTAATCAAATATAATATGGAAAATGCTACTGCACGGGAACGAGTTATTAATAGGTTTTGTTTTGCTACTAAATTGTACACATTGTCCGGAAACTACTACAAGCGGGAAACTGGTGAATCTACAGCACTTTTTGGTAGTACAACTTTTTTATTTCTTTGTGCTTTCGTTTTCGAGTAAATCGAGCCCGAAGTTGGAACTTTTATGTCAAATTTAAAAAAAAATTGTCACTTGGTGGTTAACATCAGATGTTTAAAGACTTTTAAAATGCGTCGAAGCGTAGACCAGGCTCCAGAAGTATTTTAAACCTTATGTTGAAGTTGCCGAAAAAAAGGAAAGTAAAACAACACTTCGAAATGCTTAGATTAGTTAAAGTTTTGTTGTGTTCTGTATGAAATGTAGATTCAGCAGTTTTCCGCTTGTACTACAAGTTTCCGGGCATCGTGTACCTATCTATACATAGTTGGGTTTTAAATTGATGTTTGATAATAGCAATGGACACAATTCACAATTGTATTCAGAATAGGATTGCATTAATTTGGTTAAATATTCATAAATAAAAAGCTAAGCATAAATAAACGCGAAAAAAGCGATGAATAAATTTGAAAAATCAACAAAACTCTTAATAAACTAATGAATAGGGAAAAATGACGGTGAATCGCATTGTCACCCGTCGTGTTTATCCAGTAGGCGGAGGACTTGGATTAAAACACAGCGTCGGGCCCGGTACGGTACCCGATCCCCGGCCGCTGGGGGCAAATAAATCCAGGCTTAAAACGGCACCGTTGACATTTTTTTCATTTGCAAGGGAAAATTGGGTGAATGAAAAATAATTCCGGTACATTTTACACGATCCGCACCTACTCGCACACCGGACCAGCGAGCAAGCTTTCGAATTTAAATGCGAGCGGTGGGAGGGACAGACAAAGGTAGCGTGTTTAATTACATTCGCTGGGAGCCTTAAAAGCTTTAACAATGATGGGCACTTAATTTAATAAAACATATAGACGAATCACAAGACTGGCGATTTTAAAAAGGATTAACTATGTGTGCTTTTGTAATAATTGTTAATATAAAAATTTGCATTATTTCCAATCCTGACCTTCCTTTTCACGTCCCTTCAGCCTCACAACATTGATCAATTTGTAGGCTTTTAAGACAGTTAAAATACATTTAAATTAAAATAAAAACTATAGCAGACTTAAGATCATGCGACGACCAGTGTTTTTTGATATAGTGTTCTCTGCGTGCAGTTCTATCTTTTATAAGCATAAACTTTTTAATATAAGTGTGTTTGTCGGAAGTGACTTGCCAGGTAAGTATGTTTTGGTATCTTTTCTAAATAACAAATGTAGATCCTAGGAAATAAATTGTACAGCGCCCTTGAAGTGATTTTTCACAAAAACGGCGCTTTACAAATTATCCAATTATTATTATTATTATTATCAGTATAGGGTGCCATTATTCCACTTGTTCTGGACATTTTATTATACTATTATTTAAAAATAATAATAACGATCCGTAAAACTATATAAATATAAGGAATCTTCAGAGGCTTTCAGGTATTTGAAAAAAAATACAATTAAATAAATGTATTTATTTACGGTAAAAGTACCTTTAAATACACAGATAAATTATTTAAAAAAATACATACCAATTTTAAAAAGTGTAAACATACTAATTTAATTCAAACTTTTCAACTGATAACTGTTTTTATTTTTTCGGTGCTATTAAAAATATCTGCAACTTCTGCATATTGGTTATCTACGCTGGTATTGAATTGATATTGAAGGGAAAGATATTTTTAGTTGTGACTCTATTAGGAACAAGAAAGGGAATTAATTATTTAAAAAAGAAAAATGACATTTAGAACATTCTAGATTATTTTATGACCTCGTGATTTTTCTAGAATTTCTGAAAACAGTCTACATTACTATATAACTTTCTAAATATCTGGAACAAGCAGCCAGTTTTATATAATTTAACACTTCAGGGAAATCAAAACAACAGTGTTATATTCAAATATGTATGCGTGTATTCCACAAATCGATAGAATGTATGTCTAAGATTATCCACATAATCAGCACAAAATCATAAACAAAAATATGTTGCTTACTAAATTTGCCACTTCATTATCCTCCACGATCGCCAAATTTCCGCGCTTTGTGTCGCGAAACCATTCGCCTTACATAATGCCCGAGTCGCCGACATTGACAATCAATTTAGCGATCATATAAGAACGTGAGCATAGACGGAGGAAGAGGCATGCGAGCCGTGTCAGGTGAGCTGGTGAGCTGGTGAGCTGGTGAGCCGGTGAGCCGATGAGCCGGTGAGCGCGAGGGCCAGCAAGGGGCCAGCCTGCCAGCCGAGCCGAGGATCGATACGAGGTAATAGCCGCCCGCTCGCATACGCGTGACCGGCCTATTGATTTTTGGCTAACACAATGAACCCATCTACTAAAGGCCGGATCAATTGTCTTCAGTACGCAACATGTGTTGAGAAGTGACCTTCTAGTTAAATCAAATACCCAAGATTCGCAGACTGCCGTGAATTCCAAATGCTGAGAATTGGCAGTGCGAAATTATTCGTTGTACATTACCGAAAAAAATATTTCATGAATTATTAGGTAAGCACATTTTCTAGCCGAGAATTTAAACGATATTTAAAAATATTTGCTTGTGCGCTATTGAGATATTTTATTGGTATCTATCTAGTCAATGAACTCAGAAACGTCACAGAATGACAAAAAAATCGATGCCTGAGTTTTTATGGACATCTAAATAGCCGTCGTCCGTATCCGAGCCATTAAATCGGAACATTATTCGATTATCAAAATGCTTTGGAAAGGGATATTTCGATTAGCCGCATCACTAGTTATGTGCGCAAAAAAGAGACAAAGGGGTTTAGAAAAGGTAAATAAAATAAAGGTTTATAATTTAAGGTTCGCAATACGACTGAACAAAACCTCCCGTAAGTATTTTAATCTGAGTTCGGGGGCTGAACGAGTTCTCAACTGAGAACGCCACTATTATATGTAGCTGTCGGGCTAGATTTGCCAGAAGTAAAAATAATATGTGGGATATATTAAAGCAAACGTGGAATGATGTTTCACTATATAATGTTGAATAAATAAAATACTACTATAAATAAAATCGACACATTATTTCTTCGTCGTTGGTATAATACGAGTATATGTCGTCGACTAAAATTGTAATCGATAAGTATAATTCAGGTATAATCCTGGGTGAAGTTTGACTATCGTCGAAAATAGCATTTCAAAATGCGGCGTTAAGCCTAACATATTGCCAACATTACAATACTTCGTGTAGATATAGAATTGCACTAAAAGTGGTTACCCGAAACCAGATATCGAGGTGGAGATTAAAACCAGAATATAACCAATTACGTAACACGGTGGCGGGATCAAATAATACCTTCAGCTCGATAACCTGGTGTTATAACGCGTATAGAGTGTAACTATATGCGTTCTGCCAGTTTAGCGAATGTTGATAAATATTAACGTCGTTCAGGCGTAACAAGCATCCATCCCGGAGGAGTGACGCCGTCAGCCGTGAGCGCCAATTACCTCCTCGTTCCTAGTTCCTACACCGCTCAAGGGAGGCGGAGGCTCGCGGGAGGGAGCCAGAGCCGAGCCTACTCAACCCTGCACTGCAACATCAATTCGATGAACGGCGACCCAGAAGCTAGATACTTTTATTATTTGATTTACTCTGTAGGTACGACAGTCAATGCCCCAGCGGGATATGACGCCCGTAATACAGCCGGTACCTTCAGGAAGAATAAAATTTCAATAGCTTTATAAATGTATATGCCCAAACCTTTAACGTCGTGTAATATTTGGAATCGGGTCCATAACAATAACACTCCTTACAAATATGGCGATAAGGTTGAAATTCCCGCTGAAAACCATCCGCCTGTTTTGATTTATGCAAGGTAAAAACACCGCCAAAAAATTTTCAGGCACAAATATTTAAATATTTTACGATAATTTCCTGAAGAACTTAATTTGGCACATTATACAATAAAACCACAACCGAATGGGTTCGTAAATAGGAGATTTTTAACTTTAAAATACTTGGCTTGATACCTAAATTTTTCGGAGCTTGTAAAAAGAAAGAAAAAATGCTCGATTATTTCAAAGGGATGAAAAATGCCAGGGATGTGTTCTATTCGCAGTATTTAATTAACGTATCTAAAATGTTTCCAAGCAACCAAATTTTCAAACCAAAAACGCATGATTTTGCCTTACTTCGCCTTAAAGTTGACATGACTGAAATAAATATGAAAACGAAATATATTTAAATTAAGAATACAGGAAGAACGACTTAAATGCAAAATGTCATGTAAGTATTTTTTTCAAAACGCAGAGCGCAATTAGGTATATATTTTAAATTTTTTATAATATTTTTAGCATAACATAAAAAATGATCGGTTTTATGTACATGTATTAAAGAAAGTTTGATCCGAAATAATCTATTCATTAAAAGAACCTAAAGGTAATCGTCAATTAATCCCAGAAAGTACCTATGTAAAGTCACGAATCGTTTGACAATTTTGACATCAAAGGTGCTCATTCCATTGTAATAATGGTTCTCAGATATTCATTGACTGCAAATGCGGATGTGTACCCTTAACCGTTTCCTTCCATCCTCCGTAAGTACCTCCGAGTAGCTCACACGGTCATTCAAATATAATGATGCCTCTCCCTTACAGAAAGTAGGTAAATTTTATTCTAAAGCATCTATATTGATCAATGATGAAACTAATGTAATATGTACTAGTCACTGAATAGATAATACACACTAGAAATGCCTTTAATTGAGATTTGAATGGAAACCAATCCACATTTACACTTGCCTGAACTAGTATATTTTCACAATCCCGTTTGATCGAAATGAAAATTTACTAACGAAGATGACTTGCAGTTCTTATTTGAAACTTAAGGTTAAACGCAACGTTCGTTATAATCTACGCTTTAATAGATGGCGTATTTTTAACTATTTATGAAAACCCAATTTTTGCTTTTTTGCAATTACTCAAGTTGTGATTGAAAATAGTAAGTTCTTCCGTACATTTTTTGTTTTGACTATTAATGTTAATCACAGTAATACAGGTAATGAGTATTTTTGTTGTCGTAAAAATCATTGAATGAGATTTTTTTATTGCTTATTTAAATTTATTCTGTATTTGAGCCCCGCACAAAATTTCCGTCTGTTCCCAACCATCTGTAACCAATTAGGGTATGTTGTGAGGCTGAAGGTGGTGGGAGGGGAATGAGATGGGGAATAGGAGGGTGTGGAAATAGCTGGCTATTCAGATATAGTCACCAAACACGGCTAAAGCCAATTCAATTCTGAATAGTGGTCTTTCACCAGGGCGACACTGAATATCTTATCACTGTATCTTCCACTCTGGATAAGCTCTTCGGGTAGTAGTAATACAATAAACGTAACGTTTTTCTCTCATCTCGATTGACGGACAGGACCGGATACTAATTCAACCACTGTATAGTTACTGTTTACTGCGTCTAGACGAGATGTCTCAAATATCCGTTCTATAAGTGACAGCAACTTAACTTAGCTTCCGTAAAGCCAACTTCCTATTAAGTACCTTCGCAAACGTGAGGGTAACACGTCCTAGATCCCGTAGCCTGTAGGAACATGATATTGGAATGAATTTAATAATAGATTTATTTAAAAATAATAATACACATCTGTAGACTTCCTTATACATGGTTGGATATATGGAATTTTATGTATTTGCCAAAAGGCTGGAATTGTTCCGTACACCTGTGCCAGGGAAATGGTTTTGCTTCCTACGCGAATCCAGAAAGGCTAGTAAGAAAGAATATTATTTTAAATCTGTTGTAGTATTGTACCACTAGATTGAACGGAAGATATAAATGTACGTATAATATAATTCATGGGGACAATACTCTGCAAGCGACATGTGCCTTGTGCATTTTCAAAGGGGATATTTTACATAACAAGAGAAAAATACGGCAACAAACTGAAAGATAAAAAGAAAAACAGCAAGCAGACAAAAAATTAGGTTCCTAAGTACCCACCTATAAAAGGCGAATAACTGTAAAAATGTAGGCATTTCCTTCTTGTGTGTCAACAATGTGTTGGAAATAGATTTTAACGACCACGGTAAATTAAAAAGAAACAAGACACATAGAACTGGTTATGGCGAAAATTTCTGCATGTAAAAATATTTCCATCTCCGTGGAGATATTATAATTCTGGTTCACTCGCGCCGAGAAAAGTTTCAGGGCTTGCGAAGATAGGGGATTAAGGAATTTCACGGTTCGGGCCGCTAACCCCCCACCCCCACCCCCACCCCCGCCCCAGCCCTCTGACGCGCAAGCCGGCTTTAATGAAATTAATTCTAACGAGAGAAATTATTGTCGAACTCGGATATGTTTTTATTTTATGTCTCAGCTTCCTTTCGAACATTGTCTTCAAAGACTCGGAGCCTTGGAGAAATATGATACTGGAAACATTTTTAGGCTACATAAAAAGATAATAGAAATCGGGAAAGGAAAATGGAAAATCATTTAATTTTATTTATATTTTCAAAAATACAAAATTATTTCAACGGCTTCGTCATTTGCGGGTAACAGCGGTGTCATATTAAGTTTAGAAAAAACTTCTTCGAAAGTCGCAGACAAACTTTGTCAGTTCTCTCCCCGAGAGGGTAACTTGGATTTTAGAATAAAATAAAGAAATGGTAAGAAGCGGAAACTTACGAATTTCAAAAACAAAAGAAAAATAGGGATTTGATCGTTCATGGGCTTGTGTCAGAAACGTAGGTGCGATCATCCTCAGAAACCGACAGTTCAGAGAAAAGAAAATAGGAAAAAAAGGCCTGACTCGCTCTTTCGTCTGACAGCCTAACACGGCAGACATAATAATTCACAACATAGAAAATCCCACAAAAGTAATTGTATCACGTCTCGTGGATAAAGAAGAATACGGCAAAGAGAAAAGAGGTTATAAAAGTGTCAAAATGAGAAATGATACATCAATATCTTCGCAGAGGTGGAAACATATTAAAAGATCAATAAAGGAAAATACAGAAAAATTATTGGCATGGGTATAGTATCTATATTTACAAATCGTATTTATATCTTATTGGTTGTATTCTTAAACCATGTGAACGTCATAAATCTATAAATAATATAAAATAAAGTCGCAATTCGCGTCTGTTTGTGCGATTAGTTCTTCCAATGCAACGGATTTTAATAGAGTTTTCTCATTGTCATTTTGAGAATATCTTCCGGAAGATTCATAGGTATATATAATACTTGCATATTATATTTATAGAAAGTAGAGAAATGTCGATGTTTTGTAATAAAGTCGTAAAACAATATTTTCGGGCGCTTACATTGCTGACGCTGGTTAAACCTTATGAGATAGGTTCCGTAGTACATAGGAATTCAATCAATGTACTACGGAATTTTATAGAGGCCTACAAAAAGTCCGCGGTGGTATATGTGTATCTCCTATGTATAACCCCCAGCAACGCCGGGTAAATGTCAGCTAGTAATTATTAAAGAAAACATTAGAAACGCTAATTTTAATTTAAATGTTTTTTTAATTAGAAGCAAATCAATCAATTCACAATAAAACTCTACAGAAATATCACATCTCAATACTTTCGAGACCTCTTAGTGACCAAAAAAATACTAAGAGTATTCAACTTTTATAAGTACCATTACGTCTAAACAAAGATCTATCCAAAAAACTAAAATGGTTTGTTTCACATTGAATGGTGTACCAACCTAACAAATTTAATGAAAATGGACGGTACAATATTATTTGAAGCACTTCCCAAAAATAAAGTTATGTAGGTAAATTGAGTAGTCTGAACATCAGTTGAAGTAACTTTAAAATCTCCATTAGAGAAAAAAAATAATAAAACAAACATAACGATTTCCCTCATATGTTTACTTTTTGATTTACTCCTATTATTTATTTTATATATACTTCCTAAATTCCGTAATAAAGAAATTATTATGATGCGACACAAATTTAAATTGACGATATAGGTGTATACATATATACAATTGAACGTTGTATCAAGATGGCTCAAAATAAATAAGCTTAAACATAATAAAATACAGTGTGTGGCAAGCCTACGCACGACGGAATTGAAACTTTTAGTATTCTTCTCTCTCTCTTTTCATTTCATTCTCTCTTTTTTCTGTCTATTGACATATTTATAAGTGGCATGTGATAAAAAAAATTAAAAGTTATAAAAATATGGGATTCGAACCCGGGTCCTGCATAACGAGTGTCGAACGCTCTGCCTCTAGACCGCGAGGAGAGATATTTCGCGCGACGCGGCGTTATCGGCCTTGATTAGTAATTTTAATGATTCAAAATAAAAATAATTAATCAAAATACCAAGCGACTCTACCGGCTCGATTTGTAAGCTATATTTCGACCAAAATATCATATAGGTACCGTAAATTAAAGTAAAGGTAAATTAACAAATTTATGTAATTTTTTACCACATTATTACAAATCGTTGATAAAAAAAATAATTAATCAAAATACCGAGCGACTCTACCGGCTCGATTTGAAAGCTATATTTCGACCAAAATATCATATAGGAACCGTAAATTAAAGTAAAGGTAAATTAACAAATTTATGTAATTTTTTACTACATTATTAAAAATCGTTGATAAATAAAAATAATTAATCAAAATACCGAGCGACTCTACCGGCTCGATTTGAAAGCTATATTTCGACCAAAATATCATATAGGAACCGTAAATTAAAGTAAAGGTAAATTAACAAATTTATGTAATTTTTTACTACATTATTAAAAATCGTTGATAAATAAAAATAATTAATCAAAATACCGAGCGACTCTACCGGCTCGATTTGTAAGCTATATTTCGACCAAAATATCATATAGGTACCGTAAAGTAAATTAAATTTAAATTAACAAATTTATCTAATTTTTTACTACATTATTACAAATCGTTGATAAAAAAAAATTAAAAGTTATAAAAATATGGGATTCGAACCCGGGTCCTGCATAACGAGTGTCGAACGCCTGCCTCTGCCTCTAGACTGCCTCTGCCTCTGCGCTCTGCCTCTAGACCGCGGTTATTACGTATTCGACCAAAATATCATATAGTCAAAATATCTAAAAGTCGCAGCACGAGAGCATTTTATCACTTTAAAAAAAAATTATTATTAAAAAAATCTCAAAAAGAAAAAAAAAATAGTTAAAGCGGGGATCGAACCTCGGTTCTTCACGACGACAATCGGGCGCTTTGCCTCTAGACTGCGAAGCTGAGTTTGGAGAGGGACCGAAAGTAAGCGCTGGCTTACTTAAGCGCTGGCGCTGGCGCTCCCGAAGCTTGCCGGCTGCTTTTTTCTAGCGCTCCTAGATATATTTTGAAAATATTGGGAAGTCCTTGTTTGTTAAATTGTGTAAATATCTAAAAATAACCGTAATCATTTTTATGTTAAGTGTATACAATCAAAATAATTTTAATATCGCAGTTTCTAGCTTAATTGAACTTTTAATAAAATAACTCATATTATTTTAAAACTCTCGTTTCTTAAAACACAGTTGCGCTTCCATCCGATGGTCAACTGGACACATGTGCATACTGCACGGGGCTCGACCTAGCAGCTAATCCCAAGTGTTCAGTTTGTAGTGCAGTGATTTACGATGTTTACTTTGTTATGCAATGCATAATATAAACACTACTATTGTGTATAATAGGGCAACACTATTAAGTTTTAAAAATAAACGTGTATTGTTGGACCCTCTGGTTGCCGCAAAAGTAACCTTGTACAACCTTGTGCGTGACCCAAATGTGAAAGCTAGGTACCGGGGTTGTCGTGGAGGACAAAACAGGAAAAAATATCTATGCAAGAAGGAACAAGACTTTAAAACTAACAATAACTCTAATAATATTAACTCTCTATTAGAACAGGGTATTCAAGTGGTCATACCAACTGACAAACGGAGCGTCCTAGCTTCTGAAGCCCTACGCGATTCTGATAAATGTGACAATCTGAACTTGAATAAAATTCGATCAGAACGACATGCGAATTTTAGAAGCAGACGGCTTGCGGTGGGTTCCTGGAATGCACGTTCTCTGAACAACAAGTTAGAGGAGGTGGATGATGTTTTTAAAGATCAAAAACTCCACATGCTCACCATCACAGAAAGCTGGCATGAAAACAGTGAATCTTATTCAATCAAAAGACTTCAAGCTCTTGGGTATGTCGTTCTGGAGCAGGCTCGACCCAGAGCTACGGAACACTCTAATAGTATATCACACGTAAATCATGGGGGTGTCGTGATAATAGCCCGACAAGGACTGCGGCTTACCAGGGTCGAAAATGGCACATTCAGTACATTTGAGTACATTGGCTGCCGTGTTTCTTCTGCGGGATCGTCATTTATACTATTAACGCTGTACCGACCCGGTTCGAAAACGATCTGTGTAGAATTTTTTAAGGAGTTTTTGCGTTTTTTGGAATGGGCAGTGGGTCTTTCCGAAACTCTCATCATCACGGGTGATATAAATATTCACCTCGAGCGCGAGACATCACCCAACGCTATCAAATTCATTGACCTACTGGATAGTTTTGGACTCCGGCAATGGGTCAACGAACCAACTCATGATGCTGGTGGAATTATAGACATTTTTGTATCCATGTGTAGTAGCCCACCACTGACCGCTAAAGTCTGTGATATAGGCTTATCAGATCATCGACTTGTCCGCACCGAAATTCATTTCAACCCGCCAAAAGTGTCCTATAAAACAATAGAATCGAGGGAATGGCGTAAATTTAATTTCGAAAATTTCCTTGAAGATCTCAAAAATTCTTCTCTATGCATAGAAAGCAACTGGGAAATTAAGACGACGACAGATCTAATCGAGGAGTATAACACCACTCTTTCAAACTTATTAATAAAATATGCTCCAACCACCTCGAAAACGCGGAAAGTTCGAAAGTCTGACGGCTGGTTCGACGAAGAGTGCCGAAGCCAGAAAAGGCGAATGAGGAAACTAGAGAGGTCATATAGAAGAAACCCAGATGTTACTACACGAGATCAGTGGATAAATGCTCAAAATGAGTACAGAAGCAAAATAAGTGCCAAAAGATCCGATTATTGGATCAATAAAATTGACTCTGAGCGGAAAAATCCACGACGTCTCTGGAACTCGGTCAAAACTATCATCGCTGGTAATACTATTCCAACTGCTACAGAAATTACACCGCAGGCCTTTTCTAAGTTTTTCTGTGAAAAAATAGAAACCATACGCGCCTCCACATCTTCTGCCCCTCCGCCAAGATTTACAGCCAATTCCACAAGGATACTGTCATCTTTTGAACCTACAACGCTGGAAGAAGTAGGAAAGTTGATCCTTAGTTCGCCAAACAAACAATGTACTCTTGACCCTATCCCAACGTGGCTTCTCAAGAAATGTTGCAACGTGTTATCCCCTTTCCTGGTTCACGTGTTTAATAAGTCCCTAAGCACAGGTGACTTCCCGGAGCCACTTAAGTCTGCTGTAGTTACCCCAATTATTAAAAAACCACAGCTTGATGCCGACAACCTGGGTAATTATCGACCTGTATCAAATCTGCCTTTCGTAGCTAAACTACTAGAAAAAATTGTGGCTTCTCAAATAATCTCCCACTTAAATCTTAATAAATTAATCACAAATCATCAATCTGCATATAGGAGGTTCCACTCAACAGAAACCGGATTACTTCGTGTCCTGTCAGATATAACCCTTGCCATAGAGTCAGGTAAGTTAGCACTTATTTCACTTTTGGATATGAGCGCTGCATTTGATACCATTGACCACGACTTTCTCATTAAGAGACTAGAAGTAACGTTTGGCTTACATTCTAACATCAAATATTGGCTAGAATCCTATCTATCCAATCGCTCGCAAGCAGTAAAGGTTGGAAATAAACAGTCCAACTTCTCAAAACTCTCTTCAGGGGTACCCCAGGGATCCGTTTTGGGTCCACTTCTCTTCATTCTTTTTACAAATGACGTCGCAAAAATTATCGAGTCATTTGGCCTTTTATCTCACTGTTATGCTGACGATCAGCAAATATACTTTTACTGCTCACCAAATGAGATCGACGGCCTAAAAATTCGCACAGCTGAGTGTCTAGAAGCAATCAATCTCTGGATGTCCTCAAATAAACTTAAGCTAAATCCTTCAAAAACGGAGTTTCTCTGGGCAGCCACACATAGACGCCAACATTTAATAGAAAACTCACCAATCGCTATTTCCGGCAACGACGTAACTGCTAAAACAACCGTCAAACTTCTGGGAGTTTATCTGGATTCAGACCTTTCTTTAAAAAGTCAGGTAAATAAGACCGTTAGCACGGGGTTCTTCTACCTTAGACAACTTAAGTCAGTTCGTAGAAACCTTTCAACAGAGGCAACTAAATTACTTGTGAACTCATATATAGTATCACGTCTTGACTATTGCAACGGCATTTATGCAAATCTTCCTAAATGCGAAACTGATAAATTACAATCAGTGTTCAACGCCGCAGCAAGGCTTATCACCGGGGTACCCAAGTTTTCGCACATTTCGGAACACCTCCGAAATCTTCACTGGCTGAAGTGTCCTGAAAGGATCCAGTACAAGCTATGCTGGATGGTGTTTAAAGCTATCAACGAAATGGCGCCACCGTATATTACTGAGCTATGCATTCCGGAAAATACTGGTCTAAGGCAGTCAACTCTTAGATCAGCGACATCATCTGCAATTGGAAGGTTGAAAGAGCCTAAGCGAAATCCGAACACTAAGTTTGGTGATCGTGCATTCGGAGTATCCGGCCCCAAGGCTTGGAATAAACTTCCTATGGAATTGAGATGTATAACCAGCCCAACAGAATTTAGATCCAAACTAAAAACTCACTTTTTCAGACACTCATTTCCATAAATCCGTCATTCTATCCAAATATTTCTTTTTTTTCATTTTTTTATACCGTAATTGTTACATTATCTAGCGATTCCGTTCATTCAATTTTGCTATTGACTTGCCTACCAGTGGACAATGGACAATATCAGCGGGAACATAACAAGTTAATCGGTTTAATTGTTGGCAGATGAATCATCTAAATGCGTTTAAGATTGGCGATTGATTGATTTTATTCATTAATTTAATTCATTTAACATATAATATATCCAGCTAACAATAAATCCACCCTAATATAATAGAACTTCCTTCTTCTTCTGGCGTTAGTAAGATTAAATTGTTAATTTTAATTTTAGTTTTAAGTTGCCAAATATGTAAATACTCGTGTATATGTCGTTAAGATAGTAGTTATAGGCCTTAGTCGTAAGTCACTAGATATAAGTCTTAGAGATAAGTCAGTAGTTCTAGTATTAAATATTTAAGAAATATATTTGTACAGCGCCCTTGAGGTGATTTCTCACGAAAACGGCGCTATATAAATTAGCCAAATATTATTAAATATTATTATTAAGTATATAATATTGGCTAGGCTCCTATAGCGAAATGATCACGGTTTTTGATGACGGTCATGAGTTGGTTTTACTCCGGTCCTCGAAATTGCATAACGCGCGTAAAGAAGTTTCACTTCAAAAAAAGATAAAAATGCATAATAATTGGATATAAGATCACATGCAGTGAAAGTAAAATTAAAATAGATGGTGAAATTATTGGAAATACCTAGGAGTTATATTAAATTCCATACTAACCTTAAATAATTAAAAAGAAAATTTGAAATTCTTGCTCCATATTTTAACTACAGCTCAACTATTATTTTCTTGTGATTTTCAAAAGAAACTAAAATTTTATAGGAACGCAAATGGCTAACAGGGAAACGGATGCTACCTAAAGATATTTATTTAAACATAAAATGATAAACAAACTGTTATCAAAATATTTCCAAACAAAATTATAAACAAGAAGGACATTCACGGACAAAATCCAGGGACGTGCAATTAATTAGACAAAATTTCAAAAAAGGACAAAGCCAATACACAACATAGTTTACTCTATAAACGAATGAAATATTACAATGCGTTGCCGGAAACTATAAATTCTGTACCGATTGGTAGATTCAAGCTGGATTTTAGGAGCCATTAATCAAAAGAAAATGTAATAATGTATGCATGCAAGTCATAATAAGTAAGTCATTTGTAAACTTGTATAAAAATATAATATAGTATAGGAGCTGTAGAAAGCATTTTCAGGACGCTACGTACATTGATTTATTTCAGATGAAATATTGGAAAGGAATTGAAATCCGTAGAAGCGGTCTATTAGATAAAGCAGCCCTGGGAACGTATAGCTACAGTTCCCTGCCACGGGGGTGAAGGAGAATTCCAGGAACAGTGGGAGTGTCTGGATTTAAGGGAAGTTCCTCAGTCTGTCTGCTTAACCCCTCGCGGGCGACGTGAAGCGGTTCGACGTTTGATCAGCCAACAAGACAATCAGATATTAAAGAGGATACGAGGAAATATAGTCGTATAAACAACTCTGGCTTCATAGACAATACGTTTAAAAACGATTTAAACGAATGCACGACGACAGCAAGCTTTTAGTATTCGTAAGTGTATTAGAAAACAAAAACGTGTTCTGCAATACGATTTTCACAAAAGAAGTATGATCAGAACAAGGGTCAATAGTTCAATACAATACTGCAGGTACGTGCAGTAATTTAAGAATATATTACATTAGAAAATAATATATCCAGAAAGTAAGTTTACAGAGGCTCCGGAGGTCGGTGGAATTTTTTCGTTTCGAAGTTGGTGTACCTGGCGTGTAGGGAGGATCTTAACGGTCAGTTTGTTTGGTCCCGCGTGCTTGTCGGCCATTTTGTTCATTCACAGTAAATTCTTCCGAGATCGTCGCGCGCCCCGCACCTCCCGTCCGTGCGAGAACTGCACCCAACCGCCTGGAACCAGTGAGACAATGCCATCCCCAATTGGGGTATGTTGTGAGGCTGAGGGTAGCGGGGACAGGAAGGAAATGAGGAAGACGAGGAAGAACATGGCTATTCAGATCTGGTTACCTAATACGGCTAAAGCCATTTCAAGCTAAGTTTTAATTCTGAAATTCCGTGATCTTACACCAGGACGATACTGATAGTATCTTCCACTTTAGAACGTGCCGCAAACATACTGTATATTATTTTCAACGAAAAAATTATGAAATAACACAAATTAATCAAATAAAATTTACTCGCGAACCCGCCGCCTCCGACTTGCTAGTTGAGAGCCTTACCCCTCTACCCCTCTAACCTTCGACCATCAAAGACCTAAAAAAGACCGAAAACTACCTACATAATAAAGAGAAAAAAATACAATTCTCTTAAGGAGAAATATACCACAATGGACCAAAGTACTAATGCTAATGTGAAACGAATTGCGAAAGGACGTTCCAAAGGCAATTATTTGCGAAAAGCTCAAAAGATGTGCTATAAGTTCACATCTCGAATAGTAGGCACCGCTGGAAGTATGCCAAAACTAGAGGAAAATATGCACACTTGGAAGCTTTAAAAACAGTTTAATGCGCTTTGATAATATTTCAGAAAATATGCGCGTTATTTCAATAAAAAAGTACACAATAATAGGAACAGAACTGCGAGTACGAAATACGCCTTTGGCCACAATTCAAAATCACACGTGTGCTTTGCATTTGCTCATGGAAAACGGAGGGAGCTCCGTGAATGACTTATTTACACACGTATTATGCAAAGAATAATATATTTCATATACATTGAATACGGCAAAAAAGAACAAGTTTTTCATTGTTACAAATATAAATAAAATTTTCAGCTTTTGGCTGAAGTAAAATGATAGTTGACAGGCACTGTCCGTGGTTCCTCTAAATAAATTTAGAAAAAGACAGAAAATTAAAAATTAAATCAACCAATCGGAATCGATAGTATCGATTAATTTTTTTTTTTTTTTTAAAAAGAAAGACAAACATTCCCGGGTCACGAATAACCCAACAATGTTTGAAAATCTCCTACTACCACCACAGAAAGCCGAAAATTTTGCTTGTGTTGTGATGGAGGACTTAGCCAGCCGAGGAATCGAACACGCGACGCTCGGGTGAGACCCAAGCGCTATGCCCACTCAACCACTGACCGGTCGATATTGACATATTGACATGACAAAGAAGAAAATATAAACCACAAAAGCCATTGACCACGAACGAATAATGTTTGCTAGAAATTCGCTGCTTCAAAAACTGAGACGATAAGTGTGATATATTTGACTAAAAATAGGGGTGCGCAAAACACAGATATATTAAATACTTTTTCCAAACAACATAAAAGAAAAACAGAAAGTAAGAAATCGATGAAGTTTTTCCATCCCTTCGGTTGGGGGAAACTAAAAAGAAAGTGATATCTTATCCTAGGTATAACAACACATCATTTCTGTACGTGCCGATTTTTCGTTTCAATCTCTGTTATTAAAGTAACGAACACGATCACAAGTTAGTAAAAAGGCTTTTACTTAGTGAAAAAACGAAAGTATTTCAAAGCGAAACGATATGATTGACAGTGTCGATTAGCCACGTGTCACATTCGCGGTGTTATCAATGAATGAACATTTGATTAACACAACATGTCACGCCCGAAAAATGTCCAGTGTACATTGTTTCATCCAAATTTCATCAAAGTCATATGTTTTAAAAAGTGTATTAAATGCGTCAATGAATGTGCGAGCACAAATTATACTGTCACAAAAAAGAGAATTAACAAATATATCACAAGTTTCTCGACCACAAAGGAAAGATAGAAGTTTCGTGGCACAAAAAATACAAGACAGGCATAATTCAGCCTCACCCCTGAAACGACCCTTGTAATACATCCCCTCGCTTGTGGCCTTCAGATAATATTGAGGGTAGCCTCTGAAAGTCGACAGGCTAAGAAGAAACAAGTACGATTTTCATTACAACTCCTAATGCTTCTAGGGGTCCGCGACGATTCTGTCGAGTGAGGACTGTTACAGCACGGTAGGGAATAACTGCTGATTGGCACAAGAGAAAAATTGAGTATCATGCCTAGTTGTGATATACCTACATTCTAAGCTGAACTAGCATTAATAAAATTATCCCATCACTTTTTCACTTGGAAGACATTTCAAAAATTGTGTCCTGAAAAATTATACTGTTCTCAAAAAATCGTAGAAAGAACCACGAGAAAGAAATTTTTTCTATCAAGGGACTCCAGTCAATTTTTTTATGAATAATTCATTAACTTTCTGAATGCCAGGTTTTTTTCAATGCAGCTTTAATAACACTTACACAATTTTCAGAATCAGCGTTTGTTGATCTGTATGAATATTTTGCGTATGTGTGAAGGTTTTTTTTTGTGAAGATTGTTTTTACAGTAACTATTATATTATTGTTTATACGTGGGAGTGAAGTGGAAAGCAGGAGAGGGGTGCCGTTGTTTTCTACGGCTTCCTAAATTCTGGTTTGGGCAAGTCAGATAAAGGATGTAGGATGGTTTGGAAATACAGACTGACGCACATTTAATTTTATTTACTTCGAAGAGTTTCACAAAATGAGAATTAAATTTTTAAATGATAAAAAAATTAAACTGTTTTTCTAGTTATGATTCAAAATGATATTACATGATACCCATTCCATCCGGTAGTTATTTTGAAATGTTTTGACATTTTGAGATAAACTTTTTACAATTGTAACGAAAGTAGAATAATAGGGTTCCGTTATTTCTGAAAATGGATCAAACGCTGTCAGAATAAAACGCCTTTATCTCATTCCGGTTTGTATGAAATGAATATTTGAGAAGATACTTATACATTTTAGATGATGAAGATAACCCTCGGGCAGAGCGGTGTCACGACCAGGCATGTCCGTTTGGTGTGACATGCAGGCAGCTGACACACGATGTATTAATAATGGATACTTAACTCCTTCAATATTACAAGATAAAAAAAATCAACTCAAGGATGGGTTGTTTCACAGAATTTGAACAATTCATCAAATTTAAACATTCATTTTCGGGTTTTGTCCTACTAAGTCCTACTGGTTAAGTCCTATTCAAGTTCTGTTGTTATATCATTATAGAATACTTGCTTGATAGGACTGAAATAATAACAGAACTTGAAAAAATCTTTTAGTGAACTTAAAAATTAACCCATCCTAAGTTTTTTTTACGACACTACTTTAGAAATGGAGAAATAACTTAAAAGCGTCAAAAGGGCTTGAAAATAAGGGGTTTTTGTTGAAATTTGGTAAAAACAATATTAAAGTAAAAATTCTAATAAAATTACATTTGTAGAAAGCAAATACTTTGCAGTGTGAAATGATACATTTAGGTTGAAATACGATACACGGAGCGTAACTAAGTCCTGTTTTAACTCGACCGTTTTTCATTTTGTCTGTATGTAATTTCGTTTATACGTACCGTTTCCAGTTCAAGATGGTTGAAAATTTAATGGTTCAGTAAAGACTCTTTTTTTCAAATATGAAATCGTCGTGTTTATTTGGACGTTCTTATGTCGCATTTATGATACTTATATGCCTGAAGAAAGATTAAAAAAAAAAATTGACATTGAGAAAGTGACGTTTCTCTGGACAAATTGTATAATTCCTTATTTACAGTTAAGAAATGTCACATAAAATATACGGTTTATATTCAAGTAGGTACATATGTATTTAAGTACCTATTCAAAAATGTTATGAATTCAGATGAAATTTTGTTTGTACGCAGTGTCTACTGTTCACAGAACTACTAGTATTAACCTGAACATTATGTAACTTAAACGAAAAGGGATAATCATATCCCTTACTTCCTGGAATCATTTACAGGCTAGAGAAATTTTCACTGTGTAATTTTGTATTTTTACACCAGGTTTTGAGTGAAGTGGGAACCATTTTTGGAGAAACCATTTTGATATTATTATTGTGATATTTGATAAGGTCGAAGTTGAGCGTGGAAATGTCGCCTAAAATAAATACAGAGCGGTTAGAGGCATTGTGATTTTTTTCTTCTGGCGCAAATATTCAATTACTAGGCTAAGTACGGAAAAAAACGAGCGAAGAACCCACACGGAGGGTAACGACGCACTTAAGATAATACGGGAGAATACTACTAGGCAGGCAGAAAAGGAATAATTTCATAAATGCATACATTATTCAAAATGGTTCAAAATAGCTTCATATAATAGAACAAAAGGTTCCAAATAAATGAACCTATGAACAATAAGTTTTTGCCATTTATTGGTTATATATGTAACTAAATTTAAGTACACAGTTACAAGCAAATACATACACAATACACATAGGTAAATAATAACATAGTTGTGAAAACTTCCGAATGTATTAAGTAGCTAAGAGGAAGCCACAAAACAATATTCTTAGTGTGCCTTCGAACGTGGGTAATAAGCACAAAAATCGCCTGGCAAACGGAGTCTAGAAACAATCAGCGCAAAAGAGATTTTAAAGAAAGAAAAGAAGTTAATCAAGAGAAATTTTCACAGATAATCCTAGCCATATTATTCTATTTTAAGGTGGTTCCTTTTACGAGTTCATACAATTGTGATGAAAAAAAATTTAGTAGTTCACGCTTATATATTTTATAAAGTAATTAACAATTAATGAAATCAGGCTACCAAAGAAGGACAAAGCGAATACCCAGAATAGTATATTATATAAAGGGATGAAATACTATAACGCGCTGCCGGAAAACCTTAAGTCTGCCCCAATTGAAAAGTTCAAGATGTTGTGTAGGAGCCACATCAAGCAAGAAAAAAAAGATAGTATATTTACATGTAACAATTAATTAGTCATTTGTAAACTTAAATGTACAAATAACTAAAATAAAATCAATAAATAAAATTACATTTTAATTCTACTCAAGCGAAACAATAGAAAAAGCTTCAATTTATCGAAAGCATATTATTGGATTTTATAATGTAAACCGATTCGTAGTAAAGATGAATCTAAAATAGTGATTACACGTTGAGCTTTGTGGTAACACAGCTAGTTTATTGTATATATTATTAGGTTCGTAGTAGAACTAAAATAATTTCCTTTGTTATTATTTATTTATTAATTTTCGGGAGATCGACAGTTTAAATTTATATCAGTTTGTACATAAGTGTTATATAGCCAAAATAAAACCAATTATGGATTTCCTCTTGGTGACTTTACCTCTACTGAGACATCATAATATGGAATAAGAAAATCAAATTAATTTATCAGAAAATTTATCAAATACGTTTGTTATTCTCACGGTGAAAGGAGAGCGGATCCAGAAGAAAATATTTATCATGAAAACTTATCTAGTCCAGATTTCGTTTGCAGGGCGGTAGAAATATATTTCTAGCAATTCTATTAATATAGTAGTGTCAAGCAACTTGTTTTACGCCTCGCTAAAATGATACAAGATATAGCTAATTTATCAAGAACCTCAAATTATTCATAATCCGGTTACAAACGGGATTACAGGCCTTTAGCGAATGAATTGATAGGTTTCCTTATAAACTTTCAGTAAAGCCCGAATATGTTATCACAAAGTCAGAACACGTGTTCATAAAAATATTTTCGCATTTCGTTACTGTATTTTATCAGGACAAACGCAGGTGCATGAATACGTGTTCCGATATATTATAAAATTTACTAAAAAACGGCCTGCGATCTCCTTTTAACAGGATTTTAACTAATCAGCAATACCATCATTTTTTCTCCGTGCAATTTTTGACCTCGAAGGTCAAAGTTTTCTGCAAAAAATGTATAAATACTTGCATCATCAGACATAGACTTTTGTATTAGACGAAATTTCCCATTTGTGTATTGACAGTTACAAAAAAAAAATCCTAATACAATTAAATAATAGAAAATTAATCTTGTCTTGAACACTAATCTTGTTTTTATATTACTAGTCACATTCAATGGCACTCAATATTTTTGAGCCCGCGGTATTTCACAGCCTTCCAAGTTAAAACCGATAAAATTGACAAAATATGAAGAATTTGGGTAATTTTGTTCAGCCGTATCTCAAACACCTTCAAGGTCACAGATTTTTATTGTTAAACCATAGTAAATTCAATCCACTTTAAAATAACATTGAACATTCTTCGCTTAAAATTGGTCCTTCAGGGTCAAAATTGTCAAAAACTGAAAAAGATCCGGAAGTCTGTCGAGGTCGAAAACTTTTTTTACTAGGCCTCAGTCACGTACAACATACCAAAAATAATAACTACAACAATTGAAAGGGAGGAAACCTCTCTTTTAAGTACTGTGTTATAAAATTAACCAGGTAACCTGATGAATAACAATGATATCCTAAACAAAATGGAAAATGTGTTATAATAATTACCTTAAAGCTGATTGGAAGAAAGTGGCTGGGATGTGAAATGACCAGGCGACTAAAAAATAACCTGTAAAAAGAAGAAAAATAATATTTATATGTACATTCTTAAAATAGATATTATAGATTTAAAACCATTTAATTTGTTTAATTGCGATAACCGGACATCTCCAACTCACTTATAACCTGAAAAAAAGCAAGAAAAGTTTTTTTTTTACATTAACCCCACACAGGAGGCCCGGAGGAAAATAATTTCCCTCGGGGCTATGGGATATACTGTGTGGAGGAACTTTTTTGAGGGAAAGGAAGGAGAGGAAGTTCTGGGAAGGTAAAATGTATAAGGGTTGGGTAGGAATCTAGGGATCAGTATTTATAGAAGTGACAGACATTTGAATATATCCCTCCCACTGCCACTGCGGCTCAAGGTGATGGGTCGAGAGACCTGTTGGAGAGGTCCAAGGGTCTCCCCAAACAAACCAACCTCTCCCGATCTAGCACGCTACGGTGCTGGTGGGTAGGCGCATCCTGAACACACCTCACCCGATCAACCCGGGCACCAGTGGCGGCTCGTCTACGGAGGTATTTTGATCAATGACCTCCCAAAATATGCTGCAATAGTATTAATATAAAAAGGATTTAACAAACTACCCGATTATTAATTTATTTTTAATATTCGTACGGTGATGGCGAGTCCCAGTGCCATCTAGCTTCCAAATGAGAAGCTACTGTATGTACCTAGCGTGGGTTACATCAAGTTTTCTCCTAAAGCTATCTCTTTGCTATACAGACAAAGGAGGTAAACACTATCATGTCTGACGTATGCTTAGTATCATACAAAATTTATATTCAAGGGGTTTTCGGACATGACCACGGTGAAATAGAGATATAAGACCTAAAATTATTAAGGTATTAGAAGGAGATGTGAAAAAATGACTGTAGTAAGTTTTTTGTGTTATAAATGATAGCCATCTTGAACTTGAAATTATGTGTATCCATTGTTGACGTAATTTGCATGGAATAATTTAAAATGTCAAAATCATGGCAAACGTATTCAAATAAAGTGACAATAGTTAATGTTACAAGAAAGAAAAATAAAGAGGTTAAAAACAAAAGTTATCATTTTTATCACTGCATTTGCGGGTGCAATAAAATGAAAGTATAGGTACTCGTACTTATGCTTTCATTGTTTACTTTTTAAGTCTACTGGTAAACAATGGAATGAGTTTGGAGTAATACAAATTAAAATTAAAACTTTTAATAGATCTTTAAAAGGAAAAAACATTAATTAGTTATATGTGTAAATAAATAATCTTAAATTAAATAGTATTTTACTACCGGCTTCAGAATATGTGAGTACCGGCAAATTAATTACATACATTGGCGTTTTTATAATATTCATTACGCATTAGCAATATGTATAAACATTTCATATTATTTTTTTTCGATTGACCTTCCTCTTTTGGACCGCTGGAGCCGCCTCTGTCGGGCACCCCTGCTAAATCACCAAACGTAACGAACCAGATTGGTGTGACCTTTGGCAGATGTGTTAATTATCCAATAAATGGTTCCCGGGCGGCGGTACCCAAACCCGCCTCCCAAACTGATTAACAAACGGGAAATTAAGAAAAAATGTTAAAAATAATGATAAATAAATGTTATCTATTTAAAATTACTTTGAATTCAAAACATTATAAGGGCATAACATTGAATATACCTATATGTGCAGGTGACCGGATAAATCATCACAATGATAATTCATGACATCTTTAAAAAATTATATAAAGGCATGGAAAGTGATGAAACAAAAACTTTATTAACTGGGTTAAGTAGGTTAGGTTAAAAAAAATTTTTTCATCGTTTCTAATGACTTTATATCACTTTTTAAAAGTGTGTTGAATTGTCACTGTGTTGAATTATTATGGAACCATATTTGCATGTTAGAAATATGTTTATAAAAATGTTCGGTTGATGGCTCTTCCATATAAATAATAAATCACAATTTAAAAAAAAGAAAACCTTTAACATTGACTACGAGATTGAGTTCAAAATAAAAACTGATTTAAATGATCAGAAATATAAAAAAAAAAACATTATCTGGTAACGGTACAATTTACAAAAACTTAATTTTGCAAAAAATAAGTAAGATATAGCCGGCGATCAAGATGTCAAAGGTCAGAGACACTGTCATGTACCTTACATTAAATCTGGAGGTGTGGAGTCAATGATTCTATATCCACGTTGCTAAACATAACAGGCGAATTGCATTTTATAAAGTAGTTAACGCGAGCGGGCGGACGTTGCCGCTACGCCGCGTCGTAGCTCTATGGAGCTACGCCATACAAGTAACTTGCGGAGATACGTCGTTACGTCAAAAGCCGGATGATGGTGGAGGCTAAGCGTCAACTTTACTACGTTTTATGACGTAGATAAATCAATTACAACCGAGACGTGGTTCTGTCCACCGCGAATTAGTCAGTGGACGACTGTTTTCTGCGAGCAAAGAGGACGATATAATAAAAATAAAACATTTACAGTTTTATTTATTTGTAAAATATCACCTCAAGAGTGCTTTACAAAGCTAGAAAACAATTTAAATATACTTAGACATTCCAATTTGATAAGAGACTTTGCAAAATAAACGAAACTTGTTATTTATAGATAGCGAGTTGAAAAGGTTAATCATGGGATAAATCTGTAAAGAATGAAAAAACTATAAAAAAGCCGCAAAATTGAACAATAGCGCAAAATATTACCACATAATTTATGTACTACGGGACTACCTCTGAAATAAGGATTATTATTATCTATTATGGATATGACGTAGGTACCTTCACAATAAGACGACAATAATATTTAGTACTTAAATATACAACATACTTAAGTAGGTATTATTTGTGTTATTCAAGCTAATTTCTGGAAGGATTATAGTTAAATTTGTTCGCATTATGTCTTATGATATGGGGCGGAACAGTGCACGGCAACGCTAACTTAATGTCACAAGTGATCAACGGCTGAGCATAACACAATTTTCCACAACGTTACCAACGTGAAACAAAAGGTTGCTTAATGGATTGCGTTTCCGGGGTTTCCATTTCATTAAACTTTGTTACTGATAGGGATTCCAAAACGTTAAACGTTAAACGTAAATAAAACGAAAAAATATATATATATACCTTGCAATGAAAGTCTAGAGCACTAAAAAATACTATAAACAAACCAGTAATCCTTGACAGGCGAAAAAAATGAATAAAATATTTTGCAGATCGAATTTATTTTAATACTTTTTTTCAGAAAGTAGATGACATTTCATTCGATTGCAGTCGTTTTAACTTAAATGACAGAAAAATAAAACCATAATTTATAAAATATCGTCAAGCGAAATATACTTGTTCCAATCCTATTATAAACGCTTTATTAATAAACCACTTAAATTAATATCGGTAACAGTTTTAGACGGTACCTAAATATAAAGACAAAATGCCAGGAGCAACCACAGCCTACATAAATAGATTCCTGGGCTGAAGGAGGTTCGTATGGCAGAGTGAGCACAATATGCTAAAATAATATCGCCAATCTTCCAGGATATTTATAATTTATCGTAAAAGGGGCGCATCGTGTAATATCTCTGCCGTGGGGATGGCAAATGACGTGGTGAGTGAAGTGATTAAACACTGCGTCAGAACCTTTTTAATATCTCAATAAAAGCGTTAGGAAATTGATATTATACATACATGTACATGGTCTGATAAAACTGTTTTTTTTAGAAAGGCAAAGATTAATATTTGAAAATCTACGACCGTAAGCCGAAAGTATTGCTTCGACGACGCCTTAAATTTTAAGGTGACCCCTGTCAAAAGCGTGTGTATTAAAGATTACCCGAAAATCTATGCATTATTCCCGGAGCATTATATAATAAGAGATATTAAGAAGTCTGTGAGGAAAATCTAAATTGTCGACCTTCTACCAAGAAAAGGTTATCAAAACTGTAAATTCGATGAAGAGATTATTCCAGATGTTAAATATGAAATGAAATTCAGCTTCAGATCATTTATTTTTCAATCCGTGCTATAGAGAATCGGTTCATCAAAGTAATTCATTGGAGACACTTCAACCTTTCCTTGAAAAGGTAAGGATTGTGAGAATAATTCAAATGGTTACGAGGCGGTAGATTTGAGGGATTGTAGGATTGCCTGCTTCAAAGTACCACCTTCAGATTCTAGGAATTTCTCAGACGAGGGATATTTTGAAACTCGGTACGCCTCCTCAGTATAATCCAAATCTGTTTGATACATTGATTGTATACCTCTATGCTTTTATATCGGGGTTAATAAATATAAAGAGGCGAATGTCAATAATATACGTTTACACTTTAATGGACCGGGGTGGATGTCCTTTCCCAATTTGTGCAGCAGAGTATCGCAACACCGTAAATAGCTAGTTACCAACCCTCAATTAGGGGATTCAATAAGAAGTAGTATTCAGCCTGTTATTATTTAGGTATATATTTACTATGCATTTAAAGTTTCATCAATAGATATATAAAGCTATATAACTTTTAAATCTTTTAAAGAAGTGAATTCATGAATTCATTACGACAGCCATGAAAAAGACCAACCCTGTTAATAAACTCACCTGGCTTTTAAAAAGCTATTTGAAAAATTCTACAAAGTTTGTGTTCATTTAATCTATGTTAAAAACATGTTTTTTTGAATAGCTCTCTTCGCAAAAGCTTTCCGTTATACTGTGCTATTTTTTAAAGTTTGATTCGTGTCTCTAGCATTCCAGGGCACCTGAGATCTGTAAAAAGCTCAGAAGCTTCTGAAAGCCGAGAAAAGCGAGGCTTGGTACATGCGCGAGGGGATAAATAAATGCATAAGTCGCTGCAGCCACCCACCCACCTGCAAGGGAGACATGAAAGCTTCAGTTCCGGACTTAAAGGTTAGCCGGCTTCCAGGAACAGTACTTTGACTATACACAGTTACTGAAATAATAATAATAATAATACCTGGATGACTTTTATAGCGCCGTTTTTGTGCAAAAACACCTCAAGGGCGCTGTACAAACTTATAATACATTTCTACAGTGTTATTACTTAACTATTTATGGAGAAAATATACAGTACAATACTTACCTGGTAGGTCACTTGTTATAAAATGTTATAAATATTAATAAAAAATGCTTTGACTATCACAAACGAGAAAATTTGGTGAAAAGTTCTACTCGGCTTATGAACAGTATTTAAAATTAATTAAATTGTTCAAAATGATAGTATTTATTTAGACAGAACACAGTCCTAACTGCTCGAAACTATGGCAAGGCTTTTCAGGTACTTTTTTGGTAACTATAAATAGTTAATTTAATTTCAACAGAATTAGATGATGGTCTATACTGAGACTAACTTTAAGTTAAAATAACGAAATTGCTTGGAAGAACTGCGATACTTTTTCAGCGCAACATAAACAGCACAGGAGCCACAACACGTGTGAGTTTCGTGTGACTGAAGAAAGTTTATAAATGTCAAAATAGTGCAGAGCTGGGGTGGGTTGTAGGTAAGGTAGATTTAGATACGTAAAACGCAAAATTCTGCCGCAGAATCGCCCCATATTCCACTTCATTCGCTTTCGGCCGGCCCTATTTCAGCCCACAAACCTTTACACAAGGGTCACGCTCGACAGATAGAAAAGCAGGCAGAATATTTAACACCGGCGATTTAAAAACACTTTAATTACACCAAGCGACATTTATCACTTTCCGATGTAAAAATATACTTCAAATATTTAAAAATCAATATATATACGTTGCGATAAAAGAAAAGAAAAAATATTTAAAAAAATAACATATAAAACCTGTTTATTATTTATTTTATTTGGGTTGTTTGCGGGGTAATATCCGGCAGGAAATAGAATGTCAACATGAATGGCACAAACGTTAATATTAACAAGAAAATCGTAGCTAGCTACAAGAGCGTAGCTCCTATTTGACCATTCCACACACAAAGCAAGCAAAGATACTAGTCATGGACTTGCACTCAAAAGCACTCCCACCCCGTGAAGAAGTGGCAACGCCGCGCGTCGAATCCTATTCGACGTTGCCTTTCTAAAGGGCGCCGCTCTTAAAAATTAATGAAAATCCAGCACGCGAAAGGCCGGTTAAAAAGACCAAACATTCGAATATATGTTGGGCGTAGAACAAAGACAATTTTGAAAAGTATTAAAAAATTAGATGTAGGTAATTAATATTTATACAGAATACATATTAGATAACAATTCAGTTTTAAAAACAATAAAATACTACAAAATAACAGTATTATCAATACCAATAATCATAAACCTGTAGTTCCTGAAGACCGGAAATTATTTTCGTAGTTTCCGCTGTCCTTCACCCCGGGGGTTGTTGTCGATAAACGTTTATATATATTTTTATCGGAAAAACATTAATCCTCCGAGGGCAGTGATTGTGGGATTGTTCTTAACGTGTTTTTAATCGCGTAGAGGTGTGCAGTGAAATAGACTTCACGTCTAGAAAAACATATTTCCGATTGGTAATTCTAATAGGTAACCCTAGTGGGGTTGTTAGTTTGAATGATGCGCGCGGAAGAATAACAACTGACAACATTCGGAATCCATAGACGGAAAAGACGCGACCCTCTGTACAAACAAACGGTGCCTAAACAAAGCTTTTGAAAATAAGGCGGAAAAGGTCAAATGTTTGATGTATTGTTATTTATTGGGAGCTTTCATTGAACACCGGTGTAAAACAATACAAATGTACCTATACTATATATAGTTTTTTTTAATAATAAATATTATCTATATCTTACTACTTCCTATCAGTATATAGATCACAATACCATTTTTTAAACTTTTTACTCATTGTAAATAATAAATTGGAAATCGAATTTTCTAATGCTTGCTATATGTATTTTCGTTAGATGGAAATCAAACCAACAAAATTACTAAAAAACAAATTGGTAGACCATTAAGCTACAATGACTGTTTCATTTAGGAGGATAAAGTACCTAGTATTTTACCGTTAAATATAAAATATTTCCCCTTCACATTACAAATAATATTATGTAAATTCGCAGAAATTTTTCAACGCTTTCGAGAAAATTACAAGAGAATATTATTTGTTTTTCGTGAACCTCGAAAATGGCCGGACACAGTTTATGTCATTTGCATGCCAACTGAAAAAATAAAGAAAACAGTCAGGATTCAGGGGGCGGGAATTGTTGAAAAATTGTGAAATTCCCGAAATTCATTCGAGGCACTCCTTATTCCAGTAGATGTATGCGAACCATTTATCCTCTCTCTGGTATACCGCTAAGAACATGAATATTCTAAGTGAATAAATAAAGGAAAAAAGTTCGACTTATTGATGACTAAATTGCAGACAAAGAATTTTTAAAATATTTTTCTAAGGTGTTTCATAAATGCTTATAATAATACAATAGTTCCTACGTAAGTATTAGATTCTGTTGAGAAAGACAGGTTAGATATGGATATTATTCAAAATCACGATGATACAGCGCGGTTAAACTTCTAGGAAAACACAAATAATGGAAAATACACGTTTCCCGTAAAGTAGCTAAAATAACAGAAAGGTACAAACATCCAAAGGTACAAACATCCAAAGGTAAAACAATGGTGTGAGCAGGTGGTTAGGAACAAAGCCGGCGGTGGGTGGCAATGATTGTATCAGGGAGACTTACTGGCTATCGTGCCAATTCACGGTTACTCCGCAAACTGCTTTATAGCCACTAGCAGGTGTTTTTTATGACTTTGCTTGATTTAAACCTTTTGCATGAACTGATATTGGTGTATAAACTCGGTTTTACAGGAGATATCTTCTAAAACCACGTTACAAATCAAAAGGGTATTAAAGTTTCCACACTAAGCCATATGTGAAATATAATTAAAGCAGGTATAATACACGCATAAATAAAGATATTCATGGAATGAAAACGCCATGTGTCTAAACTTAATTTGTGAAAAGCTGATATCGTTACACCAAACCAAGACAAGATAAAGAGCCGAAAGATTAGCATTGCGCGCGTTTGAAAACAGCCGAGAAACTTCCTTCTAATTCTACTCCCGAGTCGCGAGATTAGGAAACGGTTTAGGTACACGCCGAAGACTCACTTTTACAGTCCACGTATTTTAGAATACCACATACAGCGATGGAAGGGAATTCGAGATCTCGCGTGCTTCCATAATTATATCTATCCCACCCCAAGTCGAGCGGAAATCTGCTGTTGTGTGAGGCTATAATCGTTCCAACGTGCCTGAACTCTTAGAGAAGAGAAACTACACGAAGTGCACGTAATAAGTCCGGCAGTCTGCAGTGCGCGCTCCTGGGACCCGAGACGGTGACGATAATTGCAACAACTTAAGCCACTAGACACTAGACCTAGACTTACCAGACAGAGGAGATGGGGTGAGACATTCAATTCATTTCAAATCTGACCTTTAAGCCAAATAAATATTTTACTCTATTACGCGTTAGGTATATATTTGACTAAAAACGATTCAAAATAAATTGCGTTTAACAATGCGACCTGATTCCAAAAATTAATAAAATTTTAATCAAGGAATAAATTTTACGATGGAGATAAGTGCCTATGTTATTTTCTGATGTTGAATAAAATAACGAACGGTATTAAGGGCTCTGCTTCTGGTTATTATCCACATAAAGACATTCAAACTTTAGAAATGGAACTCTAAAAATAAATCTTAGAGCTTATTATTATTTATCTACTTAAATAATATGTACGTTTGCCGATAATACAAATTCAGACAAGGTTGCCAAATATTATTTGGCTTATCTGTCGCGTCGCGGTGATATTGTGATAACATATTATAGCTATATTAATTTTATCATTAGAATGGATTATTTTAAACTCAATAAATCTCCATACAAAGCTTTTGGTATTTATTACAATTGAAAATTTTATATAACTTATTTTGAAGTAGAAGAAGTATTCCTGTTTAAAAAAAATTGTTTTAAATAAAATACGTTTACTGGGAGTAGATTTAAAAACGTCGAATAGAATTTCCAATAAACGACATAAATCTCCATAGACATGGATACGTAGAAGGCCTCTGCTGATAAACCACAAGTGAACAAAGGCCGTGCGCTTAGCTTAGACAAGGTAATGAACACGGACAGGGACAGGGACAAGCGGCCAGCTGATCTCCTGATGACCACCGATATGTAAACACGCGGCTTACGTAAACAAGGAGCCGACCAGTTTCAATATAATTAAGACATTTGGACAACACCCTATGTTAACAAGGCAAAGTTCCACACGGTTAGCCGAGATGATTGGTAATAAATTCTTTTGTGGAAAATTTAGGATATAATTTTTTTAAAATTGTTATTTTACTGAACCGCCTCAGGTGCTCGCCGGAGACCCGTATGAATGCATTGCAATCAATACAAGTCGACTTACCGCAGCAATGTTAGAATAGCGAAAGCAGGAGCGGAGAGTTTGGGTGGAGAGTTTGGAGGCGGGAGCGGTCCTGCGGCGAACTGAATATACATTCATCACTTAGGGAAGAAAAATGGGACACGAAAAACGGAAAATTATGCGGCGTGGCTGGTTTGCCTCGTTCCTCGCCGTTGCGGTCATTAAGAACAGGTTCTAGCTTTTCTTACAGTTAGTGGAGCTGTAAACTCGCTTTTTATTGGACGGAGCTGTGGAGTGATAAGCTAAATGCGTTTAGATTCAGTTAATCTTGAAAAATGGCAATAATGTATGCATAAAAAGAATACTGGTAGCGTCAAAGTACAACTGGCTATACATATTTCTCAACGCTTTAGTAATATTTTCACTAAACCGATGTATGAGTATTTTCTCTTGGGCGCAGTTTTTTTATCCGTAGTGCAAAGCGGTTAGATAAAATCGAATGTCAATCTAAATTTTAAATATAGATAAAAGATTACAAACCGATAAAATTGGTTAAAACAACGTAGATTTTATCTACCGTCTTAGCGAACTAATTAATTGCACCTTAACAGAATTCGTAGATATAAAAAATAAGAATAAAGGAGTTGTTAAGAGTCCAGACTATGTAATTGATTTGGTTTTCAGACCATATACCACAATAACAATAAAGAAGTTGTTAAGAGTCCAGACTATGTAATGATTTGGTTTTCAGACCATATACCACAATTCATTCATAACGTGTTAAAGTGGACGGGATGACCTAAAAGGTTCATTTGAATGTTATTTAGAATTGGTATTTTCACAAAACACATAAAAAACTATGACTGATAAATTCTCCGCTGGCACATTCATAACACAATTACCTACCCCGCTGGTGGAATCGAATGAAAAAAATTATACAGTGCTGTTGGTATAGATTGAATATTGATGAAACTTCTCCGCTGGTGGTTCATTTTTTGCTCTGATTCAGAGGATAAGAAAAAAACATGATTTTGTACATACATTTTTATAAATACATCTGAATCAGATATGTTCAGTATTTCACCAAGTATTGTGAAATGCAGTAGCAAAAATCATCCAAAATATGTGTGAAAAAACACTATGTTAGGAAGGAGGTGGTCTATAGTCTACCATACAGCAAACTGTAAGCTCGGCCTCTGATAGTAGTCACCAGCAGGTTACCCAGTAAACAGCGGTTCAGCTTTCAACACAAGTAGAGCTTACTGAAAAAGTCTGTAGGTACTATACATTTCAGGGTTTCTCTTGGAAAAAAAATGTTTTCGTGATTTTAAATGCAAAGCGTTGCGCGACGCAAGAATTATGAGTATAAATCATCGTCAAACCGTCCCATGGCGGTAGGGAGGAGCTTTTAATTAAAATGCACGGCGGACAAATTAATCAATCTCTCTCCCTCTCCACTGCTTTGCTACTGTCTGCTGCTTATACTCGTACTACTGTCTACTATATACTCCGCTGGGCGCTGCAAACTCTGCGGCCAGATTATTCTGCGGTGACACTCCGGGCCATTTACTGCGGGGATCCAATTAGAAGGATTTTAACCTGATATGCGGGGAGCGCATTGGTCACAAAAATAAACAGAAATTAATTCATTAATAAAGAAAGTACCCCAAAAAATTAATTACCTTTTTTGAGGGTTGAAGAAGTTTACTCATAAATAGAATAGAAGAAGATTAGGAAAAAATGCCTAAACGCATTTCTTTGCCATTATTTTAGATTTGAATAAATTTCCTCACAAAGAAAATAAAATAAAAGGTGTTTTATCATGCATTTCATTATCCTACTTTTTTTACAGTGTTGTGATAACTTACAATAATAATTACTGCGTACCTCATAATCAATATTCTGGAAATGGAATGCTCAGATAAAACAACTTCCGTTTCATTAAGTATTTATCTATCGGGAAACAATAAATACGCATTCAAATTAAAACGTGAATCCCAAAAACCTATATAACAAATTTCAATAAAATTGCTATTGGTAAATTAAAACAACCAACCTGAATTCACGATACAAATATGATTAAAAACAACTACACATATTTAAAACTTTAATTCGGTGAAGTAACTTTATTGATAATTATTTCATTTATACAAGTCCCCGAGCGCCAGGAGGGTTGATAACCTTTGCCCTACAATTTAAATCAAGGGTAGGTACCAAAACTTCGAAGATATATTCTTCACCGCTCCGCTGCAAACGTACGTAGAGCGTGACATTTTCCATTTGAAGTTTGAACCGTTAAGTTTGCACATGCCGGCTGAAAAGTTATGAATGTAGTAGGTAATAACTGCTACTGTATTGCCAACTGAGCGTCTTCACTATACTATACAAACCTATCCAATTTTATTAGTTGCCAACGTTCGACACACAGTTATCAAATATCAGATATACAGTAAATAAATACAGATTTTTTAAGTAAATCGAATGGAAATAATTTTTCAATATTTTCAAATGGATTGAGAAATTTTGATAAAAAAGAGACAGATTAAATCGTTCTGCGTCGAAATAACCAACTTTTTATGGCATTTAAGTTTATTTCAATGAGCATTCGTTGTGTTTACTTCACTGTTATTGAACATATTTTTTAACACAAATAGAAAAAGGGATGAGAAAAAGAGAAGAAAGAAAAATAATAGAATCAAGTTTTTTTTTCAGTAAAACTAACAAATTTTATTTCAGTCAGCTGTGTGGGCTCGCTAAATTAATTAAGAAAATCAATGTTAGTGTTAAACACATGCATAATTGTATTTTGTAACTCCTTACATAAGCACAATTTCTTAATATGGGGGATTTAAAGGACAGTCTAATTTGAAAATTTTAAGTCTAATTACTCTACGCGAGTCATCAGTCGAATAACCGAATACTTAATTTAAATAAGAAAGTCAATTATTAGCGAAAAAAATCATTTATAATGTATTTTGTAACTGCTATTAACCATGGTAATGACGATTTGACGAGCAACTAAGGCAATTGTAGCTACAATCAGTTCGGATGTAGTAAAAGCTCACAGTCGTGAGCGACTATTTCCGGAAGATCGATATTGCTCCTCGAGCTGGGGACTGGGGAGCTGAGAGGCATCGCCGGAAAATCCAGAAAACACAAAAGGTCGGTTTATCAAATGCCAAATAAATTTCCCAGAAATTTTCCATTCCGAGGTCGTAAATCAAGCCGAAGAGCACCTGCCGCAACCGCCTCGAAGGCGAAAGGGTGGATTAAAAGCCGAAGGAGAAGGACGCTGCAAAAGAAGTTCTCGGAAAAGGGGGAGAATATAAGTATAAGGCATGAGGGTAAATGTATAAGGATTTAAATAGGGTATCAATGCAAGTAAGGGTCCAGGAAACTACAAAAAACCTATTGGCTCTGGTAAAACAGTAGAAGGTATTCAGAATATTATTATTAAATTAAATATTATATCCATATTGCAACGCCATTCTTGTAGGGTCGGTTCACATCACCCAACTGGAAAATTCCGCGGTGAGAATCGAACCTTCAAACACAACTCGCAAGTCAAGTGAATACAAGCTTCTAAATTCGATTAATATGTTATTATCGAATAAAACAATCACTTTTTGGCTTGAAATATTAATTAAAATAAAATTTACTTTGTTTTGAATAAATTTATCATAATGTATACATTATGTCAACTATTTTCGTTTATAAAGGAGCCAAAAGTCCAAATTTTAAAGTTGTTGCCTTTCTCCCCCATGTCGCCCCTACCCTCCCCCTACCCGTCCTCCACCCACCCTCTAGTGCTCTGTCCTCTTATATGCTTTCTCTCTCTCTTTAGTTTAACTTTATATATAGGTCAACCCGGATAAACCCAGAAGAAAAAATCCACAAAACAGGACTATTCTTACCAATCCAACGACTAGGGGATCTATTGTTGAAAGCTTGATGCACGTTAATGATGTAGTGAGGCAGCGCTCCATCCTGCTGTTTCGTGCTGTTCTGTTGATTTAACTCCTTTCCTAACATTTTCTTATGGGGTTATCGTAAAAACATTGTTTACGTAGAAAAAATCCGGGATCGGCAACTCAAGAGATTTAATTGCCACTTGACTCCTGATACGATTCACCATACCTGGAAGAAGGTCAATAGAAGGAGCTCGTATCGAAATTGTCCAAGTAATGTAAAAAATAAATAAAATTTTCCGCGTGTTTTGGTGTATAAATAAATAGTGTACCTTTAATACATGCTTAGTTATTTAATTTTTAAAACCTGAACATAACAACTGAATAACACCTTATTCGATGACGCTGTACAGTACGTACAATGTGAATGTCAGTACTTAAGTCAATTTATAATAATACTGTACAGAAGAAGGTTAGGATACAACTGAAATACATTATGTTTAATTTCATTATATTAAAGTTTAAAACAATGTAACTTTTCATTTGATTAATAATATATCATCATTTAAACTTTTTCTAACTTTAAATTCGTCCCATAGAATTAATTATACGTTGTAACCATGGAAACCAAAAGTATACAAAAACGAGATAAATAAAAACTAAATTTAGGATGCGACATTATTTGATAACAAGTTTAGTAAAATAGTCTTATTTCTAGCCTGAGTAAAACTAGTGAATTATTTTATTCATACGTAGCATAGAAATACGTATTTGGAAATCTCAACAGTTAGAACACGTAATAACTAGGCCATGCGAGAAAAATGATAATACCCAATGTGTGAGTACTATGCAATGATTTACGAGTTCCCAAAAAGAAAACAAAAATGTGTGGAGAGATTCATTGTGACACTTTCGAAGAAAAAACAAACTTTTGAAAAATTGAGTGTATGTTACAAAGTAATGAAACAAAATGGAAAGTGACCTCCAGAACGTCATCCGCATCGGTCTTACGAGAAGTGAATAATTACATTACATTAATAGTGAGTTGTAATTGTAATTGAAAGTGACAAAGACGCGACCAATTTAAAAGTAGGTGTCTGGCTACCTGTAATGTATATGGATGAAAGCGTGTGACATTTGCCTATTCCGGTCAAGCAGACAAAGGGGGTGGTAAAATACTGTTTTTTTTTCCTATTCATGCAAACATCCGGTGTCTCCGTCTGACCTTCGGATCATCCAGTCGCCTGACAAGTGACAACGAAGGGCGCCATCTGGGCATATTTACATTCAGACGAGCGGGGAAAAAATACAAGTAGATTAAATTAATAAACACTGTTCATGTTTTACCAACAAAAACATCGCACCTAATTAAACTATGAATCGTGCTTATTTTAACTTTTGAAAAGAAAAAAAATACGAATTAGATTCCTAATTTTTTTTTACTTTGTAGTGTCATTTTAATTTCAATCAAATAAATAACTTTGTAAAACTAATATTTAATCAAAAAGGATCGACAAGATCCAAAACCAATGGTTTCTTCGGCAGGATAAACGTATAATGAAAATTAAAAAATTTAAGAGACAAAAAATCTGATATGGTAATTTATAAAAAAAATTGATGTCCACATAAAAGTTGGTTTATAAAAGTTTTTATTATATAAATAAATGCTATAATTACCAAATTTCCAACAATTTAATTTATTTTATAAAATTGTTTTATTTCTAAATAATAATAGCTAATTAATCACCGCTCATTGTAATATTTTTATCTTTAGGTACTTATTTATCTACACTTGTTTGTCTTGAATATTGTTAATTTTCATTATACGTTTACCCCGACGAAAAAATCATTTTTTTGAAACGTCCGATCCTTTTTGATTTAATAGTGGTGTTTTTTTTAATTTACATCATTAAGTAAGTGGTTGTGATATGTTTTATTGAAGTCGCCATTTTATCACTTAATTACACAATAACAACACGACGAAAAGTTGGAAGTGGTAACACAATACATACAGAGCACGTTGCCAATTTGGCACCGAGAGAACCCACTCTAAGTTTAGTATACGTTATACATGGGTGGGGCGATGTATGAATATTACGCAAGTCGGGTGTACATAAGGCCATTCCGGGGTATGAATTAAAATGTTCTCCCAAAGGTCCCATTTCCAGAATGAAAGGAGGCCAGCCTTCAAAGTGGAGGAAATCTCACTTTTTTCAATGAAATATAAACACAATTCCTGGGAGGCTCATTTATGGGCACACGAGCCAGATATGAATACAATAAAAGGGTAAAAGAAATAACTTTACGACATGTAGCAGACTTTTTGACGCTTATACAGATTACGTAATTTTATTTTAAATATTAAAATAAGTTATTTATATTCTGCATAATCGACATAACATACCGATCGAAATACTGACAAACATAACACGAAAGGTTCGAACGAGAATTGTATTGAATTCATTAAAAGTTTGATTTACACGACGATTTATAGTGAAGAAGTTTTCGGTATCGTCCTTCAAGGAAAAAACTAAACACTGATAAAATATTGCTAATTTATTAAGAATCTCTTCAAATTATTCGTAAACCGTTTAAATGGGATTGCAGGCCCTTAACGAATGAATTGATAGGTTTCCGGTTAAACTTTTAGTAAAAGAGGATGTATTGTCACTATGTCGGAACACGTGTTCGTAAAAATATCATAATATTTTCGCATCTCGTCATTATATATTAGCAGCATGGTGCAGGTGCATGAACACGTGTTCCGATATATTAAGAATGTTTTAAAAGTTTATAATAATAATGATATTTGGATGATTTATAAAGCGCCGTTTTTGTGCAAAATCACTTCAAGGGCGCTGTACAAATATATTACAAACTTCTACAATGATCTACTAACTATATAAGGAGATAGGTAATATACAATACCATACTTACCTAGGTAGGTCACTTGAGATTAACACTTAATTAACATTAACTAATTGTTTATTAGCGAAATTCAGATACAGGATTTAGGACATAATTGGAAAATTGGACTTTCTCTCAGGAATGGTATGTTTAATTTAAGGATATGACATCTTAAAAAGGTAAGTTTTTAGTTTAGACCTGAATTCTGTTGGGACTTGTTTATCACGAAACAGCCTGCGATTCAGTTTTTAACGGGATTACGAATAATTTAAAAAGATTTTTAATAAATCAGCAATATTATTTTTTTCCGTGTGGTGAAAAATCATCATTCGGAATCAAAAGTCTCTTTAATGGCTTTGGCTATTTTTAGTGATCATATTACAATAGCCAGTAATTTCACAACCTTACTGTTATTTTTCCCAACATTACATCAGCGGAAATGCCATAATTCCCCAATCATCGGGCAGTTGGAACTGCTGTGTGGTGTAATATTGAAAATAAATATGCTGTCGCAAATTACACATCATAAAACCACAGAGCATAACTATATTATTTTAAAAAAGATCGCTACTATTATCATTTTTATGCGAATACCACAAGCGTCCCAACTGCTCCCAAGGTCCCGACGGTGAGAGGAAGGGCCTGGTAAGGGAAGGCGGGTGAGTACCTGGCTATTCAGATCTGGTCATCAAAGGCGGCTAAATTCATTTCAAGCAACGTTTCAAAACTGAATGGTGGTATTTACTATGCCGATACTGAAACTATCTACCACTCTGGAATGTGCCGCAAATATAGTATATATTATATTAAATTAAAAAATTGTGAAAAAGCACAAATTAAGAAAGTAAAATTTACTTACGCACACCGGGATTTGAACCCGTGACATCCTGATTCTAAGCCAAGGACCGTATGCAATCAACCACGGAGACCGTCAATAACTAAATTAATATTACAACTGTAACATAATATAAAAATATTCCCCCTAGATACAAATAAGGCATTTATTCGTCTGAGATTTAAGCTGTTCACGAGTTTCTTGTATAGTTTTTGATCCCTCAGAGCAATATAAACCTACTTAGATACAATAGAAATCCGAAAGTGTATTATGAGCTAGCCCTACGCTATTGTGTTTGCCGGCAAACCTTCATAATATCTGAACGAGACGATTGAAGCACCAACATTGAAATATTATTCAGGGAGTTTTCACATTCAAACGCAAAGTAGCTCTATTTTTCTTTTGAATTTTTATTCATAAATACAGTTATCATTTTTAAATGCGACTTCATAAGGAAATGAGACTTTTGTGTAAAGGTTATAATAGCTGAAGCTGTAAAATAAGTTTAGAATAGTAAAATATGTTATCTTAGGTACGCAGAAAGTTTAAAAAAATTAAACAAATTACGTTGTGAATAAGAGGGTAGAGTAGGGTAATGTTGATCCATTTGGTAAATGTCGGAATTTTGGGGAAGCGAAAATACGAAACTGATTTTATAAATTATTCTTCTCAAGCCAATATTATATATGGAGTTAGTGTGTAACGGAAAGTACCTTGCATGTTATTTAGTACTTCGGCTTCGCCAGAGAATTTAATTTTTAAACACAGAACAGATAAAAATAACGGTGTTTTCTATTTAAGGAAAACGTAACGTATTCATAACAATAATTCGTCTAAATATTTAAAAGCATAACTTGTAAAAAGTGTATTTTCATGAAATAGTTAAATTAACGCCATATATAAACGCGAAGATGACAACATACATTACGTTTAACCATAAAGGGGTGACAGATTACGCTACACGCATCAAAGCGTTTAATAGAACTCGATATCGCTCGTCATAAAATCCCAGATACCTGACAGATGATGTGTTATAAAGTGTGGGCGTAGCGACGATGATGCGCCGTGATCTGATACTAGACAGGCTATATTTGAAAATGATGCGACCCCCTATCCTACCTACGGCAGGAGAGGAGCATGAGATCAATTTACGAAGCGCCGTGATCACGCGGCTATCGTCTATCAAGGCGACAGATCCCATATAAAGAAATGATATTCGGCGGCAGTTCCCCAATTGATATAATCGCCTCTCCTGAGGAAAATTATAGCGTAATGTGACACTTCAACATATATGGGTCACGCCCAAAAAAGTCTTGAAGCGTGGTCTACCAATACTTTGCTTGGCAATGGATATTTCATAGCCCTAAGACAACAAAATTGCTGAGGTTGCTTATAATAGTAGTTTAAATAATAAAAAGAGTCTAATAAAACTCAGACAAGCAAATTTGATGTCACCAGAACTTAACCGTTTGATAGCTTTGTTCCTTTTAATTGAAAATGGCCACTTCATCACGTTAACAAATTGTAAAAAACATTATTTCACAATGATTCAGATCAATTCTCACTTATATTATACATTATAATATTATGTAAACACATGATTCTGAGCAATTTATTCTCCCATATAACACGGGCTTAGTTACCCCGTCAGGCGCGGAGCGGAATCTTGGGCCCATGTACGAGTATGTGGGTGGAATTTGATACGAAAAGTTCGCACTGCGGCAGAAGAATCTACTTTCCAGCTATAAATCCGGGCCAATAATTATTCGAACAATATTTATTTTTTCAACTTTGGCACAGCGCCTTTAGATTTATATGCTTTCATTGCATAAATCAAACACGAAGATTAAGTAAGTCACACGTTTGCGTGATAAATTCTTCAAATAATACTACTACCCTATAAAAACAACGGAGACGTTAAATAATGTAGTCCATTCTTATTGTGGTGTCGCTGTTGCGGCAGGCAAAAATTATTTTAGAAAATGTATTATTTCGTGAAATACAACACTCACTTTGTATCAGTATATTTCTACTCACTAATAATTTTTAATTGATATATTTATCGCCTAGCGGTTTCAAAATTTTCAAAAATAATTGAAAGTCGGGTGAATCCGGGTTGTAACAACTACTACTGTACACGGTGACCGGAAAATAGTGGTACATGCGGGGAACTAGTGAATCTACATCACATTTGAAGTCGATTTTGTGGTGGGTATTTTTCGAGTAATTCGAGTCACAACGAGCAACACCGTGCATAAAAAGAGTGGAACATAATTCTAAAGGGAAAATCCACAACAAAGGGGTTAGATTGGTAGGTAGAAACATATGTCATTCATACGAAAAACCGAAAAACTTACATACCCTTTAATCCTACCTCATACTCCCCCCCCCCAACTTATTGGACATCCAATTTAAAGCTCCCTGCGAGTGATTTAATCCCAAAAGCATGACCATTCAAATAATGTATTCAGAGATAACGATCCTTTCTTTGCAACGAGTTTCAAATGCTAAATTAATTATTGCTTAACACCTACCTATCTAATCTATCTTCTCCAACTATCCACTAGAGAATGTTATAAAGGGATATTTAGGTACTTTAAATTTCAGATAAATAGCTGTTGTAAATAATGTTACCTTCAATGTTCATACTACACTTTCTCTACATTCGTTTCTCTTCAGTGAAATATCATCTTTTTTAAAGAAAACAGTTCCTAACCTTCTCCTCCCCCATTCCGTTAACCTCTCAACATACCTCAAATTTGGGATGCCATCGCCCCACTAGCCCCGAACAGTGGGGTGATGGCACTAGTATGACACTTCGTGAGACAAGAAAAAAAAATAATGTGACGGAATAACAAGTGGGAGGAAAATATAAAAATATTTCGAATGTTTGTCCCTCAACAGCGTCAATAAATTGTATAATATAATCTAATACTATTATAGTTTTGCATTTGGCAGGGTTTTGAACCCGCGACCTCAAGACAAGGAGCCAGAGCACCGCTTTGCAACAAATTCTGCTCGACAATTATAAAATTAATTAATCATTAATCATGTTATTCGTTATTCTTATATTGATTTAAGAACGAAGCCGGAGAAGCTAATATAATAATATATTTGTAGGTATCGAAGATTGTGCATAGTGTGCATGCGCATATCAATAATACGTAGAATTATTATATTACAACCGACGGCGTTTAAATAATATTGTCTTGTGCATATATTATTATCTAATTGATTTGGTGGCAAAAACGACAAACTCGTGTATTATATTGTACAAATACAAAATACATACAATGACTAAGGACGGGTTGTTTCGGAGAATTTGGACAATTCATCAATTTCAACGTTCATTTACGGGTTCTGTGAAAGTCCTATTCAAATTCTGTTATTATATCACTATAGGCTAGTTGCTTGAAAGAATTGAAATAAAAACAGAACTTAAAAATATCTTTCACAGAACTTGAAAATTAACTTTGAAATTTGAAGAATTGTTCAAGTTCTACGAAACAACCCGTCCAAAGTGTTGTAGGATACACTTCATAATTCAAACATGACAACTTGGTGGAATTTTTTTAAATGCGGTACATCAAAAAAACAAGATAGTAAGTAATGATAAAAATTAAGATAGATGCGAATACGCCCTACGTCAAAACCCTTTACTGAACAAACATTTCTCAGTGTGGCCGCACCCGCAATGCCTAAATATCTAAACAACCCTCTTGGGTTACAAGTCAACGCTCCTAGCCCCGCTAGTCCAACTAGCTGCGGGCACTTTACTTCTTAGTCACTAGCGCCTAGTTCTCCACGCTGGATATCTAGACATTTTAGACACTGGTCTCTACAACTCGGAAGTAAACAATAAAAAAATACCTGACAAGGAGAAAAACGCTGACGATATAGCTACTTACCAAATAGTTGAATACCAAATCTCAGCGTTATATTACAAAATGTTCTTATCTTGTATGGGTTGATAGCACCGCAAGGATACCAGGAAAATTCAGCGCTATAAAAGAAGGCTTGGCGTCTCTGAATCGGCAGCCTAAATTTTAAAACACACAAACGCGAGCTCAGCGATAAAACCTGTGTTTAAAATACGCCCGTAACAAAAAAATATTATCTACAGTCAATTTTCGGTCTCTGTACATTTCTCAGATGGGTTTATAAATAGTGTTTGCAAGATGACATCTGATTTTAAGCCAAAATTAATGGATAATTTGGTGCCTTTGCCCGAATGCATAATGTCTCTATAACCCAAGGAAAAATCAATGCAACTATTTCGTACGTCGATTTTAAAAAATTAACAAGAAACAAATAAAGTAACACAATAAAAATGTTTTCTTTTTTTATATAACTGCAAAATTCCAAGTATTCAAACATGCAGAGAAGCTGAAGACGGATCATCAACATAATTTAGCCCCTCCATTGTTTAATAACTTCTGTGACAAAGCGAACCTAGAGTAATTAATTATTACAAATCTTACTGACTGACCAAATATTTTAAATTAAATGAAGACTTCTGAATTTAAGGAACTAGTAAATAAATCGCAAAGTAAGCTCCGAAAATTATTAAAAACGCGTTTTGTTCCGTTATTTAATATTTTATAGGCATGAAAAAATTTACAGTGTATCTTTAAATGCAACTAAAGCATTTATAGAAAGATTTTTGCTCCATTTCAAACAAGCCATGTTTTATTAAATATTGTCACGATTTTCGCTTTTAATATCATTCGTATTTAGATATCTCCCTATCAAACCATCTTTGAACGCTTACTACGGGGCCTTGAACATGGACAAAAGATAACTAAATCTCGTAAAAACTTACCGAGTAACTCTATACATGAGTGTTCCGCCTTTTCTAACAGAAATAACGATATTAATATTCCACGGCGTAATATAATCAAAGGAATGGTAAGAGTAGGTACTTGCTTGTAATGCTCTATTTAAGAAATTGAGCAACTTTGAACATGCTTCCACTCATTCATGTCTACACCGCAGACCGGAGCTGCAACACCAACTTCCATCTTCGGAGCAAACGATTATGACTTGAAACACCAACCATTGGGAAACACATCGGCTACGAACTTTGCCCCGGACGGAGTGCATCTGCAATCTACAAAACTAAAAATCGTTCGCTTCCAAAAGAGGTAGCCGACTCAAGAATACATAATGTATTACACAAAATAAAATGGCATAACGTATAAAATGTAAAGTGCAATTTTATGTAAATATAATCACTGCGATTGCAACTCTAAAGAAAATTTTATAAGTAAAAATGTTTCATGAGAAATAACATTACTAAATTCATCTATGTAGAATAGATTAACATCGACAGTAATATTTATTATGTTGCTTTAATCATTGTAATTAACTTGGTACTTTTGAATTTAATTTACAATTCGCATTTAATGTGCGCTTTGCCGTCGCGAGTTCAATTTCCGAACTTATAACTAATCGATGCTTCTATGGAATTAATCGGTGAAGTGTAAACAATCATGTTAATGGAGGAGGGTGTATTTATTGTTGAACCATACTAGATTTGTGAAAGAGAACAATTCAAATTTTATCAAAATACAAAAGATTTGATGAATGCCAAAATGAAGAAAATACCGTTAATAGGATTTTTGCTGCCATAGCGGAAAGGAATATCAAATAAGGGACGGAGGAAGTACATTCCTTAGAGGATGGTTTTATGGCGGGTAGACACTTAGGTACCTACCCCGGACGCCAGGGTCAACCTTAGAGCAGATAGCAGCCTTCGGTATCTACCCTACACGCATGCCTTCGCAGGGGTTACATTTATGTGAAAAATATTGTAGTCAAGTCGGAAGAAATTATCAGTCAATCAATTCCAGACAGACTTCTACTGAACGATATTCAACAAATCAAGTTTATCGAAGTCGTGAGACAAATGCATACAAAAATAATTTAAAACCGCTAATAAAAAATGATGTGAATCGAAATGACGCAAATTGACACTGAGTCAATCAATTTTATTTGTCAATCGAGAGCTACCTATCTCGTGTACGTCATAAAAGATAACCAGATATCTTATATTTGTCATCAATTGGAAGTTATATTTACCAGCGTTAAATATTCTGCATTGATAAGAAAAACCCATGAGTTATTTTATTATTATTGCTCTATCTATAGAAAAGCCACCAAAACGGATGTGTTAATAATAATTTAAAATCAATATACGTTTATTTGTCCGGTACACACTTTTATTGCGATAAATTATTTAGTACAAAGTCAGCCTGTAATACAAATAATAAACAATCTTATAGAAATCAACATGTAATAGTACAACTTCAATGTCAATTTACTTAAAATATTAGTTCGCGCCAACGTCCTCGATTTTGCCCAGGGTTGTAAACCCTGAACCTTTGGTGATAATTTGGGTAACCTGTGAAGATCAGAGAAGATGGGTTGTCGACTCGATAGATAGACACACTAGGGTCCTTACTAATAAACGCATTTTAAATTTTACACAGCTAATAAACAATCATTAATGCAGGGTAAATGGTTTTTTATCAGTTATGTAGATTTTAAAATATTAGTAAGGGGGTAAATGTTTAACACTTTTTAAATATATTTCTGATACATTAAATCAGGGGTGGGGAACCTTTTCATTGTCGGGGGCCATTTGGATGTTTGTAGTATCACCCGCAGGCCTACTACTACTACTAGAAACTTATAACTGCACTCGGTAGGCGAGAATTGTTTTCCGTGAATTGCGTTTACAGATGATTTAGGAAATCGAATTTTCTAACCTTTATATCCGTAGAAACTGACAGATTTAAAAAAAAACTTACAAGACTTTGTGAATTTTTTATTAATTATTTTTATATGAAACGACAAAAAATTAGGTGACGATAACGTTCGCAATATATTTGTTTGATTAAATAAGTGTGGTTTTATATATTTTATCGGTATCGGTAATTTTAGTTACAAAAAACGTAATGTGAGCCATTTTCCATTTATTTTGTTTGCATTCAGATACTAAGAGTTATCTTTTTTTTCAATTTTATAGTGAAATAACAATGAGTAAAATTGTAAAAATTCAAATTGTAATACTAAATCATTGAAGACAATATTAACGACTCTCAGGTGAAAGATGTGAAACAGAAGACAAAGAGATTCAGTCGCATCTGGGAACTGAAGAAAAATAAGATAATGTTGGGTAGCCCTCAGTCTAAGTCAAAGATGTAAGTTAAAAATGAAGTAAGTTGATATGGAAGAATTAGCTTAGTTGTCAGACAACAATCAACGCAAGGAAGAAGTCGTGGGTTCAATTCCTAGGTGCGATTGAATATTTTTCTGTCTTTTCGAGAGTCGTTAATATTGCCTTCAATGATTAAATAATTATTGTAATATCCTTGCCATATCGGGGGAAGTAATTAAGAAGTCCAGCTCAGATATACACACATATATATATATATATATATATATATATATATATATATATATATATATATATATATATATATATTATAACTTATTCACTCTATAAACCACGTAAACCCGACCTGTCACTCGTAACCCCAGAATAGCAATGGTGCAGATTATTAAAACCTTGCGCACACGTTCGCGCTCTCATTCTTGCATCACCTATCTCACTCTTCCAAATAAAATAAATATAAAAAGATCTGGTAATGAAACTAAACAATATCTTTTTTTAACAAACGACCCGAGGCATGTATGTGTTGGACGGGTAAGGGAAGGTGAATACAGAATACAACAGAGAAGAGTTGCCAGTTGCTAGTCACTAGTTACATATGGCAAAACCTCCTAGATCACAAGGCCGGGACACTCATTCGAAGCAGCCTCCTAACTTACACGAGATTCTACAAAAATTATCGTTAAATTTTTTGTTATTTATTAAAACATTTTTAAATGTTTTAGTTAATTTTCAAAAATAAATAAAAGATACATTTTTTGGAGGTTCCCATACAAGTTAGGAGGCCGATTTGATTCAATGTACCGGCCTTGTGATCTAGGTGGTTTTGCAGATAGCCGATGCTTTCAGAGGCTATACCTTGCTAAGGGAATACATTCAATACCTCTGGATAAAATGGAATCAGCAACACAAAGGGAAACAAAATCTATTGCAAACCCAGGATACTCCCATATCAAAAAGGATTTGTGGAGTTTATATTCGGCTGGCGTGCAAAATATGACGAAATCACCAAACAAAGGGAAATAATATCATTATTGGGTACACTATTAAACACTCGCCAACACGGGGCCTAGTTTTTAGCATCATTGCTGTATTGGCGAGGTAATATTTTACGACGTAATCAAGACACCTAATGCAATGTTCGTGCTGCGTTTCCCCGCCACTATACATGAGCCAGTACTTAAAATCAATATATGTGTGTGTTTTTTGAGTATTTGATTCAATAAGGTAAATATTTTCAATTAGTTAGGAATTTTCTAAAGTCGTTGTCACAACAATGATTGCGTCAAGTGTCGGCTAATAAAGTACCTACCGAGCTGTCACGATATTTTAGTTTAGTTGATTAGCACGTCATACCTATTTATAGGTAATCACTATAATCATTATTAGTGCCAGGTTAATATATAGTCGATTTCTTTATAAGAAGGTAGAGGAAGGCTTATGGTAACTTCGCTCAAAAAGGTGGTACCTATTTTAATGATTCAAGTTTATTTTAAAGGTATGGCCTAAATTGCGTCAATGGCAAACAATTGTTTTTTAAAACAATAATCAGAGAAAAATTTCCGACATACATCATCAAAAAAAGGTGTCCGTGATTTATAAATGAAATAACTAAGTGTGTGTTAAAGGTATACTGTTTATACACCAGAACACGCAGAAAATATTATTTTTTATTACATAACTTGGACACTTTCGATGCGAGTTCATGCTTTACGGCAAACATCTAAGCGATAATCGACCTCATCGAAGCTGGGTACGGATTCTCTCTTAAATGTTGCAGAACCCGGATTTTTTTTCCTCGTAAACAAACCACACAAGAAAAATTCCATAGCCCTGATATAACTTCTGTTGACTTGGGATACAATTCATAAACTCTTAAGAAAAGAGTTATCGTGGTATATCATTAGTATCGTGGGATACAATTCATAAACTTTTAAGAAAAGAGAGAACTTCCCCCCTCCCGGTCGACTATCGCTTAGATGTTTGAAATGAAAGTGTCTAGGAAATAAAAAAAATCTGCGTGTTTTGGTGTATAAACAAACAGTATACCAATACACACTTAGTTATTTCATTTTAAAATCACGGAGACCTTTTTCAGTGATAATGTTTTGGGTATTTGGTTATGGTGCAAGGTATATTTTAATCGCCTGATTTCATTTATATATTCTTTACTATTAATAATAATCGTTGAGATAGATATCATTTATCACTATATTTACACTCAAAGGCGCATTATTTTCATAGGATATAATCATTGCCAGACACAAAAATACAAAAATCCCGTACAAATTTGTAAAATAGTTAACATTTATAGATTTTCAAAAGAAATATGAACATTTGTAAGCATTCATTTATGCACGTACAAGATTGTGTATCAAAGCAAATAATCATGATGTGATCTAACAAGATGACTAAATAAACAAATAAAAATTATGTGATTAGATAGGTACCTACTACAAAATTACTTTCATCCGGAGAGAAATATTGTACGCTGCAACGTAGGGGCAGGGCTCTAGAACTTTCCTCAAGATAAACATTCGTTCGCGAACACCCTAAACTTTGCTTCCGATTTGGCCGTTTCGCCAATCGGGTTCCGCGACAGAATAACACTTCCGCTTAGGTTTAAATAAAACGCCTCCGTAAAAATGTAAGTGAGGATCTTATAAACAGGAGCCCTCTATAATAGCTGGTTTAAGGATATACTTAAAAGAATTCATAATGTTCCCTTTCATCATAGATGGCACTAATTTAATGAATAAACAGCAAATAGTTAAATTTCTAGGATAAAACAATATATTATCATAAGCCCAAAAGGTAACATCTAAGTACCACTGATGCCATAACAAGCATAGCCATAAAGAATATAGAAGCTTTTGACACAATAGACTATAAAATATTACTGTCGAAGCTAAAAAATATAGGTATGGCCGAAAAGACAATGAACCTTTTGACGACTTGTATAACAGGGCGAGAACAACAAGAAAAATTGGCAAACAAAAAAAACTATTGCCACTAAAGTATGGCGTCCTGCAAGATAGTGTACTGGGACCATAGACATATGAATATTAGTAGACCTGCCCTAAGTGATTAAAAGCGTATTATCCCCACTCCCCATACCGGTTCCATTGGAGCCGGCTGTGCTCGCGTATGGCCTCAAGTGAAATTTGAAAACGTGACGTCATCATTCTTGTGCGAACTATGGTCGAGGCATCATCGGTTCATTTTACGAAATAACACGGCAAAATGTTGACTTGTACTATGAAAACTTGTAAAAATAGATGTGAAAAAGAGAATAAACCCAATTGTCGTATTACATTCCATATATAAGCATTATTTTACTTTATTTTAAGCATATTCACATCGTATAATATGAATCAGTTGTTACTATCACATCGAGAAACGTCTGGACGCGAAACACAAAGCTGGTTGGTTGCTGGGAAGTAAATTATGAACATTTATAAAAGTGTCTTAACTAAATACTTAAACGAAATATTCGACTCTGAAAATAGAACCGAATTTTTTTGCCGAATTTGGACTTCGCAATTTGTTCATAACGTGGCGAGTAATTTGCGCTCCCATGTAAAAATGTCTATTCATTCAAAAGCAGATTTTACTTTTAAGAAGTAAATGGTGATATTATAATGCGAGATGCCTATTTACTGTCAGATTGATTTATTGACGAATCACAGTCAGCTTCACTCCCTTCGTTCTTCAACAGTTGATTTTACCCCTCGCCATTATCTTCTCGTCTATTAATTCCTATGTCTGTGACTGGGACCGATTCTATTTATTATCTATATAAATGATATCATTAACCTTACCGTTAAAGGAAACAAATTCAGTTTTGTTGATGATAATGTTATATTATTTCATGAAGAAAATTAGACGAAAACATTTTATGTGGATGAACAAGGGTTCAGTGCACGTCAAAATTGTGTGAAAATTATCTCGTTAACACTTAACATAAGCAAAACTAAATATGTAACATTTTCAATGGACTCAAGGGGCTAAAATTTTAAATCACTAGAACTAAAATTACACGAATGCTATAGAAATAATGTTTAATGTCATTGCGCAGTTATAGAAAAATAACAAAGCATAAAATATCTCGGAGTATTAATTCATGAATATCGTAAATGGTATTTACACATCAAAAGTATTACAGAAAACTCACAAGCCTTACATATATTTATTTAAAATCTAAAGAGACGTGGTAAAAAAATAAGGTCTACTACGCTTTATGTCATTCTCGAATCGAATGTGAAATCATAGGATGGGGATATGCTGTATTTAAGTAAATACATAACCTGAAGACAATTCAAAAATTAATCATTAAGACCATACTGAAAGTACCGATAACAACGTCTTCGATTGAAATTATCAATAGTTTTGATGTACCACAAATGGCAACAAATATATACCGAAAATAAACTATTCAAAATCCTCCACTAGACCGCGTATTCATCACACTTAAATTACATAAAAAATACAAAAAATAATAATTATAAAATCATATTCAGAGAAAGAAACCACATTTATTTTGCAAAACTCCACAACATCCTATGACACCCTAGAGAGAAGTAAGAAAAAAATTACTATAAATAAATTCTCAGTAATATTTTGTACCTAGAAGGTCGCTAAAAAAGAAATTGTTTTGTCCGTATAAAATACCTCAATTCTTTCAAGAAAAGCATGCAAATACAATTTCTTGAAACAATTGTGTTTGTATACGGACAAACCTATTTATTCATATGTACGGACGTAAACAAATAATTTATCTTAATATTTTAAAGCATAAAATGCAAACTTCTCTAAAATATTTAAATTAGCGCCATCTATGAAAAAGCAGATTATGATTTATTTTAAATATACCCTCAAGGCTTTAAGGAGTACTTTGATTATAGAAGTCATGTACGTAGTGAAACGTTATGAGACGTCATAAAGGAACTTACCTTCTTGAATCACTCCGAAGCCGTACAGAAGCACAGTGAGATGATCACTTTCAAGTTCACAATGATGTTTAGTCAGTCATGCACCATCTAATAATAGTCAATGACCTATTAAATTCATACACAATTAAATCCGAACTACATACTTACGAAATAAAATAAATGAACGACGGGATACTTTATTATTAAACAATACCTTGTAGAGTTATTATTTACTATTGTAACATCTTCTTAATACGCATAGTAACAAAATTAAAAATCACGTTAATAACTGTAAGAAACAATTATTGTAAGTTGCCGGAAATGGAAAATGATGCATTTACATTAATATTTTGGTGATTTTTTGTTTTCAGTTTGTCCAGTCTCTATAGTAGATTTGAAATTTGAAGGTTGTGCAAACATAACCAAAAAACAAGCAAACAAATAAAATGGTGCCATAACACAATAATATATGCACTTTAGGTAGAAATAATGGAGCTAAATTCTCATCACCTAAACTAACAAATAGGTTATAACCTAAGAACCTATTTCATATTTATTTTACTCACTTATTTATTTGTTAATGTTACATAATTAAAATGCAGTCCGAAAAACTGCTGTTAGTTAGATTAAACTACTATTAGTTCTATTAAATTGTTGTTAGTTCGATTAAACTGACGAAATAAGTTCTAACAATTTGGGATTTGTAGAAGGGTATTATTTAAATCATAGACATATCATATTTATAGAAATATAAAACAGGTTCTTAAGTTGGGTTTTAGAACAAATAATAAAAATAGTGAATGGTAGAAGAAGTCAGGAACACCCGGGGAATATATGACACGATCAAGTGAACTAGATACTTGAGTCAGGAATGTCAAGATTCAGAACAACAGAAGAGTGTGCGCCATGACCGAGTTGTTTCTCTGCCTATCCCTGCGAGAAACGGTGTGATGGCTAGTTACATAGTCAATTTTAGAAGAAGTCGGGAACACCCGGGGAATATATGACACGATCAAGTGAACTAGATACTTGAGTCGGGAATGTCAAGATTCAGAACAACAGAAGAGTGTGCGCCATGACCGAGTTGTTTCTCTGCCTATCCCTGCGAGAAACGGTGTGATGGCTAGTTACATAGTCAATTTTAGAAGAAGTCGGGAACACCCGGGGAATATATGACACGATCAAGTGAACTAGATACTTGAGTCGGGAATGTCAAGATTCAGAACAACAGAAGAGTGTGCGCCATGACCGAGTTGTTTCTCTGCCTATCCCTGCGGGAAACGGTGTAATGGCTAGTTAGATAGTGAATGGTAGAAGAAGTCAGGAACACCCGGGGAATATATGACACGATCAAGTGAACTAGATACTTGAGTCAGGAATGTCAAGATTCAGAACAACAGAAGAGTGTGCGCCATGACCGAGTTGTTTCTCTGCCTATCCCTGCGAGAAACGGTGTGATGGCTAGTTACATAGTCAATTTTAGAAGAAGTCGGGAACACCCGGGGAATATATGACACGATCAAGTGAACTAGATACTTGAGTCGGGAATGTCAAGATTCAGAACAACAGAAGAGTGTGCGCCATGACCGAGTTGTTTCTCTGCCTATCCCTGCGAGAAACGGTGTGATGGCTAGTTACATAGTCAATTTTAGAAGAAGTCGGGAACACCCGGGGAATATATGACACGATCAAGTGAACTAGATACTTGAGTCGGGAATGTCAAGATTCAGAACAACAGAAGAGTGTGCGCCATGACCGAGTTGTTTCTCTGCCTATCCCTGCGAGAAACGGTGTGATGGCTAGTTAGATAGTCAATTTTAGAAGAAGTCGGGAACACCCGGGGAATATATGACACGATCAAGTGAACTAGATACTTGAGTCAGGAATGTCAAGATTCAGAACAACAGAAGAGTGTGCGCCATGACCGAGTTGTTTCTCTGCCTATCCCTGCGGGAAACGGTGTAATGGCTAGTTAGATAGTGAATGGTAGAAGAAGTCAGGAACACCCGGGGAATATATGACACGATCAAGTGAACTAGATACTTGAGTCAGGAATGTCAAGATTCAGAACAACAGAAGAGTGTGCGCCATGACCGAGTTGTTTCTCTGCCTATCCCTGCGAGAAACGGTGTGATGGCTAGTTAGATAGTCAATTTTAGAAGAAGTCGGGAACACCCGGGGAATATATGACACGATCAAGTGAACTAGATACTTGAGTCAGGAATGTCAAGATTCAGAACAACAGAAGAGTGTGCGCCATGACCGAGTTGTTTCTCTGCCTATCCCTGCGGGAAACGGTGTGATGGCTAGTTAGATAGTGAATGGTAGAAGAAGTCAGGAACACCCGGGGAATATATGACACGATCAAGTGAACTAGATACTTGAGTCAGGAATGTCAAGATTCAGAACAACAGAAGAGTGTGCGCCATGACCGAGTTGTTTCTCTGCCTATCCCTGCGGGAAACGATGTGATGGCTAGTTAGATAGTGAATGGTAGAAGAAGTCGGGAACACCCGGGGAATATATGACACGATCAAGTGAACTAGATACTTGAGTCAGGAATGTCAAGATTCAGAACAACAGAAGAGTGTGCGCCATGACCGAGTTGTTTCTCTGCCTATCCCTGCGGGAAACGGTGTGATGGCTAGTTAGATAGTGAATGGTAGAAGAAGTCAGGAACACCCGGGGAATATATGACACGATCAAGTGAACTAGATACTTGAGTCAGGAATGTCAAGATTCAGAACAACAGAAGAGTGTGCGCCATGACCGAGTTGTTTCTCTGCCTATCCCTGCGGGAAACGATGTGATGGCTAGTTAGATAGTGAATGGTAGAAGAAGTCGGGAACACCCGGGGAATATTTGACACGATCAAGTGAACTAGATACTTGAGTCAGGAATGTCAAGATTCAGAACAACAGAAGAGTGTGCGCCATGACCGAGTTGTTTCTCTGCCTATCCCTGCGGGAAACGATGTGATGGCTAGTTAGATAGTGAATGGTAGAAGAAGTCGGGAACACCCGGGGAATATATGACACGATCAAGTGAACTAGATACTTGAGTCAGGAATGTCAAGATTCAGAACAACAGAAGAGTGTGCGCCATGACCGAGTTGTTTCTCTGCCTATCCCTGCGGGAAACGATGTGATGGCTAGTTAGATAGTGAATGGTAGAAGAAGTCGGGAACACCCGGGGAATATATGACACGATCAAGTGAACTAGATACTTGAGTCAGGAATGTCAAGATTCAGAACAACAGAAGAGTGTGCGCCATGACCGAGTTGTTTGGCGGTCCATACTCTCTGCCTATCCCTGCGGGAAACGGTGTAGTGGCTAGTTAGATAGTTAAAAATAACTAGGTTGGCACAATAATAATTGTCTAATTAAATGTCATAAACCTAACATTAAAAACGCAAAAAAAGGAAGGGAAAATTAACCTATATTAATTTAAACGAAATTGATATCAATGTGCATTATTTTCTATTTCAGATCTTTTTTATATGTTTTCTTACATTAATTAACTCGAAACGAAGTGTAGTTTTTAGAAATTAAGAACGTGTCACGATAATTACCTTACTTAATATTGCGCTAAAAATCAACAAATCAGGAAACAAACTAATTAGCCAGTTGTACAAATTGTACAATATGGTGTACAAACTGTCTGGCCTATAAATTAAGGGTAAGTGAATACAGTTTGCATGAAAATGAAGTTAACACTAACAAATAAATAAAATATAATGGATAAAAATGAATGGGGCATGACTAACTAGAGTTTAACCGGCATCGCAACGAAAGAAATATTTGAACGCAATCATAAATATGTCATTTCGCACATTATACACCAACTATTCGAGATATGAGACGCAAGCTACTGAAAATGATTAGATTATGTTCCAAATTGTGAATCTCTCATCCACCGTCGCTCGTAAACTGTAACGGGGGTTTTATTGCTGAGCAAATTAAATTATGTGTTTAGCTGAACGGACATTTCAGATAACACGGCCCGGTCCGTATATTTCATTTAGATTCGAGTATTCGAGAACAATAGTTCGGCAGCCTTGAAACCCGAACGAATTAGGAAAAAATCGATACCGACATAAAACAAAATAAGATATGGAGGAATAAAATATGTGAAGCATTTCTCCGATTAAGAACTTCAAAGCCGAAAAATTTAAAAAATAAACTTCACATTATTTTACTTACCTACCATAAGTGGCACAATTTACAACATCGTGAACATTAAAAAGAACTACGTAAATATTTCAGAAATTATAGATACACATAGATTACGGGCATTTACGTTTATTAAGTAGCACTAGGGAATAGAATGTAAAATTTGTTTAATAAAGAAAAGCAACTGAAAGCGTAAAAGCGATAAAACAAAAATATTTCCTTTCAGTTTGAGCAGTAAAATAACACGAACTTCACTGAACCTGATAAGATAACCAAAAAAACACTGTTTTCAATATTTACTACAAGCGCAAGTATTTCGCTGAAAATTGAACCTCTAATTACTGAGTAAAACATAAATTGAGCTGGCAAGGAAAGTGAAAGCCGAAACTGAAATTGTAACAAGTACTAGTATGAAGAAAACATTTATCGAATATCTGCATCGTCATAAATAAATAGTAGGTAGTACCTTTGATATCGGAAACTTAAGCAGCGTGCACAGAAAACTTTTAAAACCAAAACTATCCTAAACATGTAAGAGCGGAGCTGAGTGATATAATCTAAAATGGATGAAGCTTTTCAAATAGCACTAAGAACTACGGAAGAACATGTTTATGTGCAGATGAAAATGACCAATAATCCTCTTGGAAGACGGAAAACACAAACCGGGCGACACTTGAAGGTAGTACACAAGAACTATGTAACCGGTGTAAAAAAGCTTCTCTACGCAAATCGATGCATCAATGAAAGCACAGTGAAAGAAAGCGAATTCGATAAGGTAATGCTGTGAAGTTATAGATTAGCTATAAAGAAGGGGCACAAACATAAAGTGAGGGTGAGTATTGCTCCTGCTTGGTGAGGGTGAACTCAGGGCGTCAGGAGCGGCGGCGCGTGCGGAGCGGTCGGGGGGCCGCGCGGTACTGACTGCCGGGCGCCCGTCCTGAGGGGCGGCCGGGGGCGAAAGTACGGACACGGGCACGTGGTACAGTAGTAGGGGAAAATCTACAGACTGGTTTAAAAGTGTGCAAGTACCAGGTGGTTTTATATTACGAACAAATTCGTATATTGGTAATGCTCACAGGACATTCCAACTTGTAAATATAACACTCATGAAATACTTACGAAGTTATATTACATCACAAAAGAAAGATAAGAATCGAAGGCTAAAATTAATATTCATTATGAATGCACATCAGCATTCCTTGAATATCATAAAATGTTATCGCGAAGCTATGATAAAAATACGAAATTAATTCAATTTAATTCCAGGACAACGCATCTGTGATAATGCGGCGAGCCTACCGGCGTCGCGGCGCGCGTGCGCACTCCGCGGCGCAAAGCGTCCCTCTCCTCCGCGCCGCTTTCCCTCACCGCACCGTGCCCCCAACAGCCGGGCGTGCCTAACTGACAGATAACCCGCGAAAACTTCGCGTTTTCTTTTTCACGCGCGCATGAGATATTCGCCCCTCTGACGTATCGAGTTTACTAAGGTGTCGAGTGAATATGTTTACCGAGATGCGGCAAATAATAATTTCGGCCGACGAGTCGTCGTCGGCGACGACTGAGACTAACGAAAACAATATAAACGAATCACGGATTAAACGCGATCGCTCACGGTTGATCGCTCATAAGACGGTTGTTTTACGACGTTGTTTTATGATACACTTGTTTGATTCCGGTAATAAAATAAAGCCCGTACTTAGATACAGGGATAATTCCGTCCCGAGTCTATACGTTAGATGAACTATCAGGAAGGTACTTTCTTCGTGAATTCCACCTGGTTTATTCTGTGTAGTTAATGTACCAAGTATACATGACTGCAGAGGATAATTTACTGGTACCGATCAGGTATTTCCACGAGGACATGAAGAAGTGGCTGCGTTCCTCAGTCAGGCACAGACACAGATACAGACATAAGCAGACAGATGAATGAATAGAGAGGAAGGTGTGGGTAGGTAAATACCGACAGACGGGATGGCGGCCAACAGTGACAGACAGAGACGGTGCCAAGTTTTTTCATGTTTCTGTCTTAAAAATTTGGGACATTTTTCAAGGCGACATAATGCGCTTCCACGATACAAGCGTTCATCTTACATACACAAGTTCACTAATTACGCGGATATATCTAATGGTACATATACATCTGCAAACCTAAACGCGAACCGAGCCACGAATTACGGGAAAGGAACGAAGTAACTGCAGCGGCGTATCGTGCACTTTGCAGTTGCTTTGTTCCTTTCCCATAAGTTGACATTCAGTTCAGCAGTTCGGCTCGCGTATGTATACGTAGCATAACGCGACGACATGATGGCATGTTTCATGGGTCCGGCTGCCACTCTGCCACTCCCGCTAGCTGGAGCAAGGAGCAAGGGGGCAACTTATAGAATTTTAATGATAAATGTGCTAAGCCGAATGTAATTACACCGAGTAGCTAAAACTGTGTCAAAACCATTTTGGCAAACATTGCTGTGATAAAAATCAAAAGAAAAAGCCGGATAAATTTGATAATTTTTACATTCCATGAAGAATATGTAATGTACCGAGAGCAAGTTATATATCCGTGAAAATTTAGATAAATCATAATGCGAATTTATTTAGAAAATAGAAAGCACAGTAAACCTAAATAATTCGTGCTTGTGTGATCAAATATCGACCGAAGTGGTATTGAACTGTAAAACTGGAAATTATCCATGAGCGCGTACCCGCCACGAGATATATAATGAAGAAAATACAAAATGTGAGTATTATGCTATTAGGTCGATGCAAACCATAAAACTTGCATTCTGGTATGAATTCTTGCGGCCGAGACATAACAAACGCCCCCGCGGAATGTATTAAAACACAGGCACAGGTTACACAGCACACAGTAGGTACACCTCCCGTTAGCAAATGTACAGACTATGCAGTTTAATTTTGTAAAATATATTATTAAGTAGGTAGGTACTAATGATGGCTAGGATTCTACCACCTAAATTACACAATTAATTTGCGAGAGGACAATCAATCAGCATGATTTATCCAAGCGGTCTGATTTGATTGCAGACGGCCTGTGATATGATGATAATAAAGGATGTTCTGAGGATTAATTATTATAATTTGTAAGAAATTGTTAAGAAGATAATATTAATAAATCTAAACAAAACATGAAACAGTAAAACACACAGAAAAATAAAAAGATAAAGGTCACAACTATGAATCGTACCCAGAATCTCGGACATGTTTATCGGAGACACTGTGTAGGTTACAAACCAATTTTATTAGAAACTTTGTTTCTATTTAAAAAGGTAGATGCCAAAAATATGGTAAAATTAGCTACAAGATGGTATTTTTAATTCTGAATTTGAAAAATGAGATCGACAAATATGACATTACCGTTCCGTTCCGGTAAGACAAGAGATTCCTAGTTGTGAACGTTATCTATTTATTTTTCTCTGGGTTGTTCTGTTTCATGTAGAATTATTAGTATTATCTTCTTCTTCAATGATATATTACATTGATAGGTATAACCTTCAAAATAAGTTGTTAAAGTTGTAGAAAAATTGTTCCTGATGAATGAAATGCTTGGGGAATGGGGAGCAGGAATATACATTATAATCTGTGGCCTGTACAGGTATAAACATAAATAGTAATATATAAAAATGACTTTTCAATGCTTACTTACCTCTCACGCAACGCAGATATAATATATCTTGCAAAAAAGGTGTCTTACCTGAAAAAAGAGAAATATATTGATTAGATAAAAAGAATAATGAAAGCGGTATAGATTTTTTTCATGACAAATTCATGTTAAAAATGACACTACACCACAAATTTTATTTGGCCGTTATCTTGAGATAATTATATTTCCATTCATTTAGTTGATCATAAGTTGTTTTATTTGATGTGTGTTTAATTTCTCCTTCTTTGTCATTGAGTTATATTATATACCTCAATGCACACTGCATAAAATATTTGAATAAACTTTTTTATCTATTTCCTAGATTGTGTGTAAAAAATATGCATATCTTTTAAGATCGACTTTTTTTAAGTTTTATTAGTGGACAATAAAAAAATTCTGGATTGTTGTGGATTGCATGACATTTTTTATAAATTCTCAGTATGTTTGTATTAATAAAATTAAAAAAATACAAATTAGTCATCGACTTATGTAGCGACAAGAATGCAGTGCGGTTTGGGACACGCCATACGAGACAAGAATGCGCAAAGGACGCCCGCCGCCGCTTGTGAATGAAACTCTATTTGCGGCGTCGGAATGCGTCGCGACGCGTCGGCCGCTATCTGGACAGAGGCGCGAATTCGGCGAGAGTCGTTAGCACTGGCGACTTCTCATCTCTTCATCTCCCCGTCTCCTCTGCACCCTTGCAGGATACGGCGGAGATACCAGAGTAAGCACTTTTTAGTGAGCATCAGCGACTTCGTCTTTTTTCTTCTTTTCTTTTTCTCTTCATGGATCCTATATCTTTACCACATATCGCAAAATTTGTTTTTAAGTTTGGGTTAGTGTTTTTTTCTTATTATTAGGATAACGTTATACTAATTTGGATATTACTATTAACTTTATTAGTTACCATTAATAATTGGTTTTCATTCGTTTTTGGTTTTTCATTCGTTTAAGGATTTTGACAGTTCACTAGAAAACTATTTTTTGTGTCATCATCCTCCCCCATAAGGGTTAAATCATCGCCCCTGCTACAACACAGGCAACCTTTTTTTTAAATATTTTTATTCTATATAAAAGAAAATTACATTTTTCACTTATTTAACTAGAAATAACATATATATTACACATAAATATATTACACATGGATATTATTCTTTTTCATTGTTTTGTTGATGGAGCATAAAACTGAATTTTTTTTTTTTAAATGTACCTATACTTTTTTCATTTTTAATTTCGTCTGGGAGGCAATTATATATGTTGCTCCCCTCGTAACCAATGGATTGCTTGCCATAATTAGTATGTATGGTGTTTAAATGTATTTTATCGTGTTGCCGTGTAAAGTGTGTGTGTACTTGGGACGTTTTAATGAGTTCTGTATTTGTATGTATGAGTTTATTATTTATTTTGTAAATAAGGAGACATGTATTATATTCATATAATTTTCTTAATTTTAATAGTTTTGTTTCCATATATAATTTTTTTGTTGATGTTCTAGGTTTGAAATGAAATAGCTTTTTGATTACTTTATTTTGTGTTACCTGTAGTTCATTTATATATGTTTCACATGTATTTCCCCAGATTTCAATCAAGTAGTTTAAATGTGAGTGTACGAGGCTATAATATAGACCTTTTTAATTTTATTTGGTAACAAATATGATATCCGACTGAATACGCTAATTAAGGGGGTGATTTTATCTTTAATATCTTGAATATGCTGTAAGTTAGGTGTTTATCAATGCACAGTCCAAGATATTTCTCCTGTATCAGGATTTGCAGGTTGTTATTTTCAATTTTTAAGGGTACATGAGGAGGAATTATTTTACGAGTGGAGCTTAAAATCATGTATCCTGTTTTTTTAATATTCATTGTTAGGATATTTGATTGGAGCCAACTGTTAATTTTGTCTAAGTCACTCTGTGCATTTTCTAGTAAGATGTTTAAATCTTTACCCCAGTAGATTTACCCCAATTGCAGTATCATCTGCATATAAAAAATATCACCGTTTAAATCTAATTGGGAGATATCATTTATATAAATTTGGAACAGAAGTGGTCCTAGTATGGATCCTTGCGGAACTCCGTAGTTTATTGGTAGGTGGTTGCTATTTTGATTATTGATGCTAACGAATTGCTTTCTGTTGCTAAGATATGATTTGAATAGATTAAGAGCAGGACCAACTACACCAATTTTCTCGAGTTTCTTGAGAAGTATGTCATGGCTTACTGTATCGAAGGCTTTTTGAAGGTCAATTAGTATGGATAAAATATAATTTCCACCATCAATGCTGCTTCTAAGTCATTTATTGCCGCAAGTGTGTTTGATTTTTTCCTAAAGCCATATTGTTTTTTATATAAGAACGATTTTTTTGATAGAAAGTTGTTCAAAGATTTTAGATAAGATTGGTAAGATAGAAATGGGTCTGTAATTAATAGGTATCCGTTTTGGACCCACATTTGTGAATTGGTATTACCTTAGCAATTTTGCAACTATCTGGAAAAGTTCCCTCTTTAAGACACTGATTAATTAACTTTGATAAAATAGGAACCAATTCTGTGGAGAGACTTAGAACTGTCTTACATTTGAGTGTATCATAACCAGCGCTTGCATTTTGTTTTAAGGATTTTATTATTTTACTTATTTATAATTCCGTGGTAGGTTGAAGATATAATGATTCCATGCTATCATGCACTAATGTTATTTCATTGGCTATATTGTGTGTGATTTTGTTGTGTATATTATTAGCTAAAGAGGAGCCAATGTTACAAAAGAAATTTTTAAGTGGTCGCATATCTCTACGTTGTTTGTGATTATTTCGTTGTTAATGATTAATTTATTACAAAAAGTATTCAAAGTATTCGATTGGTTCTGTATGATGTTGTTTATTAACTTCCAGTTTTTTTTACTGTTATTTTCGCATTTTTTAAAAAGATCACCGTAGTGTGTTTGTTTTAAGTTTCGTTTTTTCTTAGTAATATTATTTCTTACTACTAGGAATTCTGTTTTCAATAACGTGTTGTTTGGTTGTTTTTTTAGTTTCAGGTGTAATCTGTTTCTTTTGTTGATTAATTTTATAAGGTCTTTGGTTATCCAGTCTGGGTTATTTATGTTTTTTGTGTTAATTTTAGTGATGCTATTATAATTAATTTTATTTGTGAGGTAGTTTACAAGATTGTCATAGTTTAATACCGAGTCGTCATTCATGTTAAGATGAAAGGGATTTTGGATGATATCATTCTTTAGATTATCAAAATCAATATGTGTATATTTTCGGGACGACTTTATAGATGTGTTTTTAGTATATGTGTGAATTACATCAAGGAGTAAAATATTGTGGTCGGATATTGAATTATCACAGTTCGTTAATGAGTATTCTAGTTTTATGTCGGTGAGTATATGATCAATGATTGTGTTTGTATTTTCTGTGATGCGTGTTTTTTGTTTATTTTGTTCAAAATGGTATAATTATTTAAACTAATAGTATTTGTGTATTTACGAGTGTGTGTATTAGTTGGATCAAGCAGATTTATGTTAAAGTCTCCAAATATAATACCTCTTTTATATGTTTCTAGCTGGAAAGTGTCTCTAAGAAGTCTTTGAAAATAGTATTTAGTTTTTTATATACTAATCCTATTTTAAGATTGAGCTTGTTTACATGAATCCATAGAAAGTTGTTATCAGAGTCACACGTGTTAGCAATCACATTGTATTCTAAAGAATTTTGTAGAAATATAGAGAGTCCGCCACCAAGTCCAACTCCCTGCGGCCGGCAGGATGCTTCGTGTTTGTATCCTTCTAAGTTGAAGTACTTCAGGTCCGCTTCTTTAAGCCAAGTCTCACACAAGAGGATGATGTTGAAGTTCGAGTTAGTGGATTTCAGTAAGCATTTGATGTCATCTAGTTTACCTCTCAGGCTTCTGACATTTAGGTACATAAAAGAGAGTAGGGTTTTTCCTTTAGATGTACTTGGATGTGTATGGCACGAAATTTTTTTAATTCTGATGTGTTTTTTTAGTTTTTCTGAACATATATTTTTTTGGTTAGAAAAACTGTGAATGGAAAGGTGTTTACTATTCATAGTTACTTTGATCATAATTAGGTTACACATTAAATTTACAGAATATTAATGCTTTTGTTTTAGTATCATATTATTGCAAATATTGATGTGACTATGTTCTAAATTATCGTTTGTTTGCTGCTGAAATTTCATTACTATTCACTAGTATAAAAAATGTTAATCCATCATCTACATATAGTTATTAATTCCTGTTGTGCAAGGACACTTTATGGTATATAGTCGTTTTTAAGTAACAACAGCACATTTACTTCGTTTAGTAAAAAAAATAGAGTCCTTGTAGTGCGTCTTGAAGGAGTGACCAATTCAGTAGCGGCTCGTGACTTTTTGGTGCTAATATTACAAAAAATGGCATTATTGATGATATTTTTTTTTCGAAAATTAGATTTTTCGTATGAAGATTTTCAGGAAATTTCAATTTCGCCGTGCCCCGCACGGATTTCCTGAAAATATTAAAAACCTTAACCATCTTGAAAAAAAATAATATATCGTTTTCAGCTACAACAACATCAATAATGCCATTTTTTGTAATACTAACACTCTAGTACATCCAAAAGTCAGGAGCCGCCACTGGTAACCATTTGTAACTTATAATGGTAGAAAAGGGTTGGGTCCCCTCAACTGATCAGCAAATCCTCACCGGTAGGATTCGTGGAAAGCTTTATTGAAGTAATGGGGAAAGATAACCGAAATGGTAAAATTGTCGAAGGACCAGTTGATACGCTGGAAACTTGCGAGAAAATAACCGCCATTTTAAGGTGAACTGTGATAACCCCAGCTGCTATCGGAAGACTAGATGCAAATTAAATTAGTTTTTTGGTGACTAAAGTAGGGTTCAACATCCCTTAAAGGATATAGCAAACAACGTAGACATGTCAACATAAAGAACCCCGACATTATCATGTAACATATAATACACACCTATAAGTTCACATTTTTTAAATGTGTTCTAATTTCAACATCTTCCCATCAATATCGAACATCAAACCACAAAATTTTATTCGTTGTGTTTTTCAACATAATTAATATTCATTTGCAAGTCTGACACATATAATCATGTGACATAAAGAATAATATCCATGATTTATGACGTTGGATGGCATACTTTCGCAAGCCATTATTAAGATTCCATGACGCTTGATCCCCGACAGTTGATCCCCGACAGAAGAACCCCCAGTAGTTGATCTCCCGGGCAGTTGACCCCTCTGCCAGTTGATCCCGCAAAGAATCGATTATATTTCTTCCTCCCTGGTGACGTATGCGAAGAGGTTGTACGGCAGTATAATAAAAGTTATATGTGCAGTCAGCTTAGGAAAAATACGCATTACCTACCTACTCATAATACAACTAAGGAGGAGTTAAGTTTTTAGATTCTCACGGCCAAAAGCATTTTTGTTGTTTGTTTTTGGGGTGTTATGCCGTGTTGCGCTAACTCCTTCTTTAGCCGACGTTTCGGACAGCGTTGCAGTGTCCATCATTACACATCTTCGGATCTACCGGATCTGCCCTGATGATGGACACTGCAACGCTGTCCGAAACGTCGGCTAAAGAAGGAGTTAGCGCAACACGGCATAACACCCCAAAAACAAACAACAAAAATAAGGAGGAGTTGTTTCACAGAATTTTACAATTCATTAAACTTGATAGTTAAAATACTAGTACAAGTTACGTTGTTGTTTCACCATGGGTCGGTTGAATCACGACACTTGGATAGTAAGAGAATCTGAACATGACTTTCAAAGAATTTGAATATTATTTTTGAAATTTTATGAATTGTTCAGGTTCTGTAAATCCATCCTCTCTGCCTAAAACAAACGGTGTAATGGTTAGTTAGTTAGGATTTTCAGGCATCACCATTGTCCTTTATTCATCTCATAGAAAATCTAACACATGCCCTCTTATTTATTGGTCGCCAAAAGAAAAATAATAGTGAAAGTCTGAGGTTGGCATCGATCAGGCGAACCACCTATATTCCCTTCAATGGATGAAAACCAGTAAAAAAATATATTGCCGTGATAATAATGCCATATTTTATTGCAAAACAATGTAGGGAGAGTAAAATACTGGGTTGAGAAAACAAAGGCAAGGTCGTACGAGATCTGAAGGAAGAGTTTTACACACAAACGCCATTGTATGAGACCATCATTAATGTTTTAAGATTATACCATCGATGTGTAGATATAATTAATTGTCAGTGCTAATGAGAACTAAACAAGAAATCGTTTTTGAAGTGGGGGTAAATTAGGTATTTTTCGGAATTATTTCAGCCTTTGATTTTATTCAAGGTCTAACAAAATAATAATTTTTCCTTTCATTCTTAAGTTGTTTAAATAATGTTCATTAAAAAAGCAATATCCTTCAATGCGCCCTTGGGGCGATTTTCTCACGAAAACGGCGCTATATAAATAATCCAATCATTATTATTAAGGACGACCTACCAGAGGCAGCTGATCTTAAACATAACCGAGAAGTTTTTTACTGAAATAATCTTATTTACACTAACGAATGTCAATGTAAGATTCTTAAGTCCTTGGCAGTAAGGGTTGATTTTGTAATGGAATTGTTAATAGTGAGAAGGGTCTGCTTCTTGTAGCGATTAATGAAAAGTTTCAGAAAATAAAGTATACACTGTTAATATAGTCGGTACATTAACAGTAACTATCTAGGTCATGGAAGTCTGTCTTAATGATCTGGGTGGAACACTGGTAACAGGCATCGCACAATGAATGCAGAGCCTCGCCTACAAGTCTGCCCGCGGTATAAAGAACTTACCACAATACAAGTCTAGGCATTATTGGGATAGACGCATCAAAATAAAATTCTATGATTCCTCAATTCTTCGTTTTTAATCTTGTATTGTGAGTAGAAATTCTTAATATATCGCAATAACATTTATTTATTTTCCCGATTACAACCCTTATATAAGAGGGATAAGGATTTGCTGGGGGTAGACGTCATGACAATTAGAAAACTTTACGCTAAATTCGCAATCCTTCATCTCTTCAAATCTAATCTCAGCATTCCTTTACAGTGCCAATCAACAATAATAACCAGATATTCAAACAACACCCTTAATATCCCATTAGTATATACCACACACGGACAAAGACATTTTAAGTACTACGCAATTAAATTCTATAATCACATGCCTACATCATTGAAATAATCCACTCAGAATACATCAAAACATGTAATCTAACATAATGTTTCGACATGGATAAAACAAAATGTACAGATTTTTTTCATAACTAAAATTAATAAAATGAAATCAAACATAACAGAATAACATAAACATTCAATATAATTATTACCTGTTTTTTTGTATTCAATATAAAATCTAAAATCAAATGGTGTATGAAAGAGAGAGTACGAAAACAGTGTGCAACATAATTGTGAATGTTGAATAGTAGGAAAAGGTGGATGAGTTTGTGTATTTAGAAAGAATGTTTACGAGATGGGAGGAAGGCTGACAGAGATTTTGATAGAAGGGTAAAAGCAGGTAACTTCATTGATGAAAGACTGAACGCGGTTGCTGAAGCAAATCTAGCAGTACACAATTGAGTGCTGGTACCCACCCAGTGATGTATCGCAGTGAGGCATGGAACTGGCAAAGGGAGGATGAAAGTAAACTGAATACTGTAGAAATGAGATCCCCGAGGCGTATATTCGGTAAAACCATGCATGATCGTGTGACAAATGTGGAGATCCGCAACGAATGCAAGGCGTATTGCGTATGAGTAAGATTAAGAAAGGGAAGCTTTGATGTGATGCTTTGATAATAATACACGGAGAAAAATGAGTAATGTTAATTTATTCAGAATTTCTTAAAATTATTCGTAATCCGGTTAAAAACAGGATTGCAGGCCTATAATAAATGATTTGATATGTTTTCTGATAAACTTTTAGTGAAATACGAATATATCATCACGACGCGGAACACGTGTTTATAAAAATCCTAATATTTTCACGTTTCGTCATTATATAGGTATTATAAAACCAAATGCAGGTGCATGAACACTTGTTCCGATATATTAAGAATTTACTGAAAGTTTATCAGGAAACGGCCTGCAATCCCGTTTCTAAGCAGATTGCCAACAACATGAAGAGATTCTCGACAATCAATTCACAACAATACTATAACAAAATCTCCTAGTGAGGTGTTCACGAGACAATATATAAATCATTTACAGTAGGTAAATATAATTATTTGGCACGACAAAATATTATTAACATTATATAATATACAGGGTGTTCGGGGGTAAAGTGCACTAACTCCGGGAGGTGATTTTACATGATGGTAGAAGTAAAAAAGATAAATCATTTTTTTCCTTTTTTTCACATACTTAAATACTTCTCTATAGAAGAATATTTATTTCCTCATACAAATAATTTTATACAAATATAAATAAATAAATTAAGAGGGATAAGAAAATATTGATTACTACTTAGACTTACTGCGAATATTGCGAGGGTGTGATACTAAAACAAAATTTGTGAATATTTTTTTACATTAGCTCCACTCAGGAGGCTTGCCGATAATAATTCTCCTCAGGGCCTATGTCATCTTATGCTGTGTGAAGAGTCGTTTTTGGGAAAGGAAAGAGAGAAAGTTCTGGGAAGGAAAAAGGTATAATGGGTGGGTAGAAATTGGGGGGTTAGTGTGTCCAGCAGTGACAAACGTATTTTTTTAAATACAAAACCGCACAAGAGTCCTAACTGTTCCCAACCGTCTCCAACCAAGTTTATCCGAAATAATCAACGTTTATATACCGATAAGTATTTTTATTTATGGGGGTACTTAGGCAGGTAAAGCGTTAAATTTAAAATGTACCTACACATTTTTTTTATGTGAATACCTCACAACTGCTCCCAACCAGTTAGGACTCTTGGCATCTCCAATTGGGGTTTGTTGTGAGGCTGGTGGAGAGGGGAAGAAGATGAGGAAGAGGAAGGTGGGGAAGCACCTGGCTATTTAGATCTGGTCGCCAAATATGGCCAAAGCCATTTCAAACAACATTTCAATTCTGACTGGTGGTCTTACATCAGGGCGATACTGAGAGTATCTTCCACTCTGGAACGTGCCGCAAAATATACTATATATTATTTTAAATAATTAAATTGTGGAATAAAAAAAATACTTGCTAAATCCAAAAATAAATAATCATATTGATCACGTCAAACCACTAAGACAATTCGCGTAAACTTTAGCCCCGGAAATCAAAAATGTCAACGGCGCACAGAATCGTATTTGCACGATCTACGCGGCCAAAACTATGTTTATACTGAATTGGTATCTAAACAATGTAAATAAATTAAAAAACAATTTTTCACTATAATTATATATATATTCAAGATTATATACATTATATATTTACAAAAAATCTAAAAAGTACAATTTTCGGTCTGTACAAAGTGAAATAACAATAAAAATGCTAGTTTATTGGCATTCTTCATCACTCTCCGATGAACTTTCTGATATATTGGGGTCTGCAGGTGCAAATATGGCCAAAGTTTCAGGTAAAAATGTTCCAGATTTCCTTTTTTTTTACAGTCCGCATGCTACTTAGCATAGGATCAGAAGTGAGTAGAAGGCGATTAAAAATATCCTGATTACAGCTTTCCCCTGAAAATTTTCTCGCATAATCTTGGCGATAGCATCTAAAATGTTTGTTGCAAGCCTCAGCTGCTTCCTCGGAAAGCTGTCCGATTGGTAATAATGCCTTTTCGATGATGACTGCGCCATTGACTAAAAGCTTGTGCATTGTTGGCGTCATAGGGTGCCAATCATATAGGTCCACATAAACGCGAGCAGTTTCTGAATCATATTTTTCATACTTTACGGGATCAATTTTGAATCCGCTTGAAATTGCTTCCAAAATGACTTTTAGTCTTTAAATTAGCTCATAGCTGATGCCAGTTATTTTTGCAGCTAATTTGGGGTCCTCAAAGAACCTTCTGCTGGTATTGCCATCATTGGTATTGCCGAAATTGGACTTAGGCATATCTATTATTAGCCCTGTTTCATTGCGAAACCTTCTTTGTATCTCTTTCTTGGTTTGCTCTTCTAGGTCTTTCTCCTCCTTCGATTTCCTTTCTTTGTATTTTTGTACTTGGAGTTTATAGGCTAAATGTAGGATACATTCAAAAATTCGAATTCTGGCGTGCAACACCGATATGCCGAATTCAAGGGCTGCAAAATTCACTCCTCTTGTGTAGTCCAATTTATTGAAATCTTTCGAGGTTGCTCCACATATATAGCACCTACTTGTGGACTTTGTACCTGTGGCGGCATTGCAGACCTTTCCATCTACCATGGTCAGTACAAATGTGTGCTTTATTAAGAATTTTTTCTCCGCTATATTGACCTCTGTTGGGACTAACGAGTTAATGGCGCTTTTAACATGTCTTATTTCCTTTTCAGTAACATCTGTTATTTCCTTGACAAAACGGAATCTTATTGGTCGACAAAATCGCGGTAAAGAGGGCGTTGGATTGTTCCATAAAACTTTATTATCTCCACAAATCAATTGAACAGGTACAAAGCAGCTTTGAAATATATTTGCATCTGAATCGGTATCATTTTGTAGTTTTTGCTTAAACTGTGATTGCTGGGACCCATCGCAACCCCATTTACTTATGAGAGTTAGGCATTCACGCTCTTGATCCTTTAAAGTCTCCAATAGCTCTTCTAGGTACTCCGTTAAACGCCTAGCGGTAACATCCATTAGAGGCTGCAATTGAGCTTTGGCACTAGTACTTGTCGCCGTAATCGATTCTCGAGGTGGGTAAATTGTCTGCTTGGCTTTTAGTAAGCGGCTATAGCATGGAAAAAACTTTTTATTAGTCTTTCTTACAATTTCGTACTGTCCAAGTGTCAAATCGGCATCTACTAACATTTGCAAAGCTTGCATTGGTGTTAAGGAGGAGGCTTGCTTTTTACTTGATTTTGTACAGTAAAATGCCATTTATATTTAGTTGCTCGTGTCGAAGTACTGGTGATATCTTTTAAGACATTTGATGCATCTTTTTTACCAAATTTTCCCAGTTTCACTGTCGCAGCATGGATTATGATATCCTTTTCAAAATTAGAACGAAGTTCTTCAGTCTTTCGCCTTTTGCTCCTCTCACTTAAGTCTTTGAACGACTTGGATGGCCGACCTGGTCGTGTTTGTGTCTCAACTACAGGTATTTCAAAAGTACTTTCTAGCCAAGATTGGTTGTATTTTAGAAAATGAGCTTCTTTATAATGAGCTTTGACCCACCTTTGTTTCAGTTCTGATTTGAAAAAGGCAAAACCACGTTTTAATTTAATAATTTGGTCTTCATTATAATTTTCACATGACAAAAGTTGATCTTTTAGATAGTTTAGATTTGCATCTAAACTAGGCAAATTTTCCTTCTTCATGCGGTCGAATAAATATTGTCGAGTTACAATCTTTACTCTCGATGCACCTTCTGAACCTAAAACAAACATACATTAAGTTAAAAGACACTAACAAACATTTCCAATTTTGTACGAAATTTCGCTACATATCTTTAACGCCTCAAAACTATATTTATCCGGAAGTTTCCGGACACGATTTTGATACTAGTTATAAGGAAAAGGATCAAATAACAACATTTAATAATAAACATAGCCCGATCTACCCCTATACATGAACAAAAACATTAGTAAAGAAAAAATATTGAAGGAAATCAGGGTACGAAAAAGACATTTTTTATAAGTTGAAATAATAATCTTGTTTTGTAGTTTACCATGACTTTTATAATGAAATTTGTAAGTTTCTTACCTTCTTTATTAGAATTCATCACTTTCAATTTGTAACAATAACTTGTTAACATAAAAAATAACTTGGGAAGTTCGTATAATAAAGCGCGTCGCCGAGAACAGATACGTGCACTAGGTGAAACGGTTCAATTCCGACTGACGCCACGGGTGCGCGGTGCGCATTACAAGGTAGAACAGGGACGGGTTCTGTTCACGGGTTAGTCCTTTGTTCGGGGAACCGGTTTTTATGAAGAGTATTGTTATTTTGAGATTGGGACTTTTGGCCGCGTAGATCGTGCAAATACGACTCTGTGCGGCGGTCATAGTTTGTTCCTGGTTTTGGGTCGATTCTCGGTGGCAGATTTCCGGGCGATCGGCCCGATGGAAATTCCTAGTCACCCGAGCGACAGACCGACCCTCCTTCAATATGTCCGAGCCGCATCCACACGACCGCGGTGCGGGTGAGCCTAATCTGTGTACTCGTCCGCTTCGAGAATGAGCCCGGCCCTTTGTTCTTGCGATTTCATGCACAACTACACAGGGGCGCATAAGAATATAACGGTAAACACACAAAAAAATCACAACCTGCAGTCTGCTAACGCAACAAATACTACGATACGAATGTACCATCCCAGCCAGGAGCCCTCCTGTCCCGGCGCGACCGGTACACCAGGGTGCCCTGATTTGTTAGGTATTGAAACACGTGTTTTGTAACGCAACAAAAGCTTAGAAAGATTTATCCGTAAATTTTATACGAGTAGTTAGGAAAATATATAACGTTTTAAGTAAAAAAAAGGTTCTTAGACTATAAACTATATGTTCTAGATTAGTAGTTCTATAAATAATACACCCGCGTTCAATAAAGTATGTTTCAAATATTTTTGTTCTCTTATTTTTTGCAAACAGGTGCTTAGATACCTGTCTACTATAAACCATACATTAAAAAATAAATCAAATAAGGAATTATACAAGTTGTCCAAAGAGTACTATCTTAACGAAAATTCTTTTTTCATATTTTCAAAGCTCATAGGTACCTACCGTACTATTGAAAAAAAATGATTATTAGAAAATCCAAAAAAATATCACGATTTCACGTTTGAAAAAAGAATCTTTACTAAAACTTTACTTTACTGATTAAAACGGCCAACATCTTCAAACGGAAACGGAAAGTACAAACTAACTTACAGACAGACTAAGTGCAAGATCAAATTATAACAGGACTTCGCTACCCTCAGTCAATGAAATACGTATGGGAATTTTTGATAAAACGTCCGAAAATGCCACTGGTATTCAAACTGCACCTTTTACAAACGTTTTGGTAAGTATTTCATAGATTTAAAATGATTACAGGTTAAGGATTTTTGTCACTAGAAACACTAAATATTTCTTAATTACCCTTAAAGAATTGACATAAATTATTTGCAGTATTGCTCGACTTAGCAGACTACAAAGTGATGTTCGGGGCCATTTTTGGGTGCTAAACAACATGTAAAAGTATCTGAAACGTTTTATCTAACACTATTATTTATTCATGAGAAAAAAGTGTAAAATTTTTAAAATTGATATTTTTCTAGTTTATGTGAACACCGTATGAAAATATCAATGTGTTTTCTTATTAATGAAATGAAAACAAAACTTCAAATTCTATTTTTCCTTGATTTGTTTTCCCAGGTGTTTCATCGCCTTCCCACGCCGTCTATGGACATGAAATTTCACGTTTCCCAGAGAAATTATTACTGATAAACAAAATTCTGCAAGCTTAACTTAGCAATATTTTAGAATTCACTAAGCATGACGGTCCCTATGGTCGATGGGTAAGATATGGTGAAAGAACTTAATTTGAACCTTCACAGAACTTGAACATCAACTTTGAAATTTGGTGAATTGTCCAAATCCTGTGAAACAACTCGTCCTTGCTAAGTTGTGTCAAGTAGGTTATTGTATATTTTAAGTTTCTTTGTTTATCCAAATGTTATATTTGTTTTAGGTATTTTAAGAGTGTGTATTTTCGTAAAATTTACTCCTTTTGTTTTTAAAGAGACGAGTTAGGCATCTTTTGTATGTTAGTTTTGAAATACAGTTCCATTTTAAGATATAAAATTTGTGTAATATTGCCTTTTTTGATCTATAATCCAATTGCTAATTTTGCGGGTGAAATGTTTTCTGTTTCCCTCATCTTTTGTATCGAGTTTAAGAAGATAAATACTTTTATTGCCTAGCATTTATGGTGTCTTTGTCAAAAACTTGTCGGTGCGCTTGTCGAGGGAGTTATTATGCTTTGTGCGTAAGCTTGTCCATCTGGGCCTCGATTCTCGACAAGACTCAAGAATGAGAATGTTGTTTGTTGAAGTTTGTTTTTTGGTCAAAAATATACTTTGCTGCCCTACGTAGAATCTAGCTTATTATTATTTGCACATCTACATATTTATTCCCGTCAGTTTGGATATATCTTAGGTAAATCTTTGAGGAGTTGTTTGAAAGCGGGGAATAAGATTAAAATAGGTTTCTTAGGATGGCGAGCTATTTTATCATGAATTCATAACCATTTTTCATGAATCGGGTGAAATGAGATTTTTAAGGAGTTTGCTTCCAAAAACTTATTCAAGTATTTCTCAGTAGGAAGTATTTCATTCACCTCATTTATTTATTTACGAATTAAAATATTCCACGAAAGGGACTTCCCACTAGGTATTCTTTTAATCAGAGGAAACGACTCGCCGATAGCGGTCTCTGTAGTAATATTGGAATAAGATGGCAGTACGAAATGAGACAGGGCTGGCTTCACGCAACATACGGATAAGAGCTAATCCGGCTTTTTTTTATTTTGCAAACTAGAACAAGCACTTTATAGTAAACAAACACTAACTACCCTTGCGAAGCGACTAGAGGTTAAACCTAATGGGATTCATGCATAATTGCATTTTTCATTCGATCGATGATATAATAGATAAGCTCTAACAAATAGATAAGGAAGATAGAACATTGCTTCAGTGGCGCCGGTATCTTAAAACTTATTATTAAATTGCTGAATTAAATTACAAATGTTTAAAGCGTCCTAAAAAAAAAAATTATATTATAATTTGACCGGTCAGTGGCTGAGTTGGCATCGTGTTTGGGTCCCATCCAGGCGTGGTGTGTTCAGTTCCTCGGCTGGCTAATTCTTCCATCAAAACACATGCAACATTTTCCACTGTGGTGGTAGTAGGAGATATTCAAATATTGTCAGGTTATTCATAACCCGGGAATGTTTATCATTCTTTTAAAAAAAAAAATTAAAATAAATATATTAGGTGAAAACCTCAGTACAGATTCTCCTAGTGAGGTCTTCACAATACACTATAATATTTAAATCATTTACAGTACATATTATTCTTACTTTAATTCCAACTTGTTAATAAAGCATTCTCATATTATATATTATCTAGGTTATTAATATGTTGATAATCTATGTGATGTATACCCATTAAACAATAACATTACGTACATGCTATAATTATTACTACTAATTATAATTAACTTGTAATATTGATAAAAAATATCTGTGTAAAATTGTACCTTTTGTCTACCTCATAAATGCTGTAAGTTCCTCCCTAAGTTGAAAAAAAATACATGTAATAGAAAAAAAATATTATTACTGTTAAACATAATAGATTTTCAATAGTTAGGTTAGGACATAATCAACACAAAGTGAATTATGTTTCCAACATCAACTATTTTAGAGGGTTCTCGAGTGTACACTTTATAAACACTGCAGTCATATCAGTACATGAAGGAAAATGGATGCGACACACGGTTCAGCCGGGAGTCGTGTACTGCATGGCTAAAAGCGTTTCGGTAGGGAATTTTTCACTCCGCGGCCGCTGACAGTATTGCCAGCGCTGGAAGATTTCACAGAAGTAAGGCTTCCGTTGCAAAATTCATTTCTGCAAGTAAAGCCTGCAACCGATCCAATTTCTACAGATGCAGTCGAATTTGTATGTGTAAATTTCCCTATGAATTATGCACATTAGTTGTTGGAGTTCGGAACGTGCCGAGGTACAGATCCATATACAGAGAGAAGTACAGATCCACGTGTTTTAATTTTTTATGTTTTATCTTCAATGTTTTATCTTAGTACTACCTTTTTTCATTTAATTTTAACAAAAGTTTAAATTTAAAAGAACAACAGATTACAAAACAATATTTAACAATGGCAGATTATTTTCTATTGCATTGTGTAATGTTAATTCAAATACAAAGTACCAAAAAGGGCAAAATTAACAATAATTTACAAAGAACAAAGCCATGGAGAGATTCTTCAAAATTTTTAGACACGAGTCAAAATAAATTTGTATGTGGCTTACTGTGGGTACAGCATACTTTTCACAAACCCGTTTTAATATATGTAATAAAACGGTTTTTAAAATTGCACTACAACAGTGCACAAAAAAGGGCTAAATCTATTGAAAACGATAATTTATGTATAATAATCATGAATTGATTAGGTGAAAAAGTGCGATTTACGAGCAACAACGCAGGTATGTGTAGATTGGGTTAGACTGTTTAACGTTAAAAGATCTAAATGTAGCATGGTCAATCTATGGGGGTACGATTACAGCAAGGTAGGAAACCCTTTTCAGGCTTTCAGCCTCCGGTGCAATAAGCCATTGTGATGGGAATCAAGAGCCTCTCGTGGGTATTGATTACACGGGGTTCAAACTTAAGCGAGCTTTTAGCATTCTACCCCAGTGAGCGGATGGGAGGGGGGGGGAGATCGGCACAGCTGATATAAAGGGAGGAGGGCGCTTTGGAAAAATGCCAGAAAAAAGGTTGAGACCCTCAATCGAGGAGATTACGGCGCCACTGGACAGTGGCAGAGTTTTCCAGAGAAGAAACAGATCCAGTGCTGCGAGAATGTCATTTGTTTCATATAAAATGATTTTCATGCTCTGCTGGAGCTACCAACAAGACAAGGGCCAACAAAAGGCACTCAACACAGCGATAGTATCAAATGAATATCACCGTCAGACACGTATAACCTATACATTGTGTCTTCTCGGCCATACTGCAGAGAAACATAACTCTTGGAAGCAATTGGGAAAATCTTACAGCCGAGTTAGCGAACAGAGGGGGGGATATAAAATACGTTCTTTGTTCGAATTGTTTAATGTTGTAATTTTACGTAAATTAATACTTGAAATACGTTTTTCACCATGTCCTGTCACTTGCATTGCATTCCGCGAAATCATTCTAGAATCTAGAGACTATGCACACTAAACACATTTTGATAGTCCCATATAATATATAGTTTAGTGACCGAATATGATTTTTCGAATATTGATTATTATTATTGTTGATTTTTTTGTTTGTTGTGTGCTCATTTTCGTGTCTAGAATGATGTCGCGGAATGAAATGCAAGTGACAGGACATGAAAACGTATTTCAATTATTAATTTACGTAAAATTACAACATTAAATTTTCAATTAAACTTAATAATTAAATTTAATATTCATTAATTTCGTGGAGATTTAATTTTTATTACCTACCTAATTTAAATGCTTCAAATATTTCTAAGAACTCAATGGTACCAACCTGCTATGTTTGAGATCAATAATTATTATAGCCTCCCGACTGGAAAAATTCTGTCAGCTTTCAGTAATTAATCCAAAAGTTAAGCTGACCTTTTGCATGCGACGGCCGACACGGAATCTCCGTTGAGAATTCACCGTAAAGCCTCCTGTTATAACCGTATTATAACGAGTCGAACAAAAAACAGGCGAGGTGTGGGCGTACAGGGGATTTGAAAGGATTCGATGTCTCCCGTGTCCTGCATTGTCTCGCCTGATTTACGGGTGTGGACGGCTTCGCCCGCCGTGGAAAACACCGCACAATTAAGTCTGCAACAATGGTATCGGCCGATCTGCATTAGCAAGCCGGCAGGTCGGCCCGCTGCGGCCCTTTGTACCGGATACAGTCAGATCGCTGCACCCCTCAACCCTGCCCCGGCGCCAAACACACCGAGGGGCGAGTAATTGATTGATTCAGATAATATGTGATTGATTCATCGTCAAAAATGATGCATTGACGATGAAATGTGACACTTTTTAATCAATCACATCTCTTGCCATCACCGTCAGCAGTGAATTAAATTCAAACCCCCAAGCATCGTAGAAAGCGAAACCTACACGTAGACGTATTCACATTATATTATATTTGAAGGCCTGAAAAAATGAAATATTCCTTTTCTTCGGAGGGCAAAAAGTATTCGCGATGGACATCGGCATGTTGTATTTTTATTCAAATGTAAATATATTTTATTATTTATGAATTTCAAAATTACATTCCTGAAAACATTATGTGGATGACATAAAAAATATGAAATACATGAAAAATGGTCCTGAAAAACAAATAACACACAGAAAAAAATGCCAGTGTAATTTATTTTATAACTTCCATTAGCTACCACTCTTAGCCATTTACGCGTAATTAAACAAAAGTAAGTACCTTTATACGCAGATAAATTACGCGAACAAAAATATTTACTCGTAAAGAAGAAATAACGCTGAACAGGGATGGTAGACAGAAAATTACCCGTGATTTGTCAAGCTGCAACTTAATTCTGCCCCGTGCTTCTAATTCCAAGGTTCTAAAGTTAGGGAGATCTACAGAAAGATTTCATTGAATTGCGATGTTCTGCGAAAATAATGAAAGTCTTGAAAATACTGACGCAATGTCTACGAAGCAATAATGTAAGGAAGGTAGTAATGAGATATTTTTAATTATTATACTGTTGAACTTTTGATACACCTGATATGAAATCATATTTAATCAGGCCAGTTCCTTCACCACCTTCCTCTTCCCACCTCTTTCCCATTCCATTCATTCCCAATACCTTCAGCATAACAAGATGATAGACTCACTGGCTTTAGAGGGTTGGGAGCAGTTGTGACTCTTGTGCGGTTTCAAAGTTAAAAAAATGTATATATATTTATAAAACAATATAATAATCTATCAAATCAATCAAATAAAAATTATATTTAAATGTACGAGAATTAGTACTTCATAGAAATAAAGAGCAGATTTACTTTAATTGAATCCCATGGGTGTAATTAATCATATCAATCACAGAGAAACTGTGTAGGCGTACTTAATCAAAAGATGAATATGTATACATATGGAAAAGTTGTACCCTAAGTCATATATTATAATAATGTTTTAATATACAAAGTATTCGTAGCAAAATAAAAACTCACCAAGAAGGAAGTATTCGGCCAAGTTGTCGAATTCTAATAATAAGTTTGACACCGCTACAGGAGCTGTGCGTAGAATACTTGACTATTTCCCATGCTAGGCCGCAGTACCGTGGGATTAGATAAACTCTTCGAGCCTTACCTTGCCAATAATAGTTTGTCTCGAGTGGTTATTTTATTAAACGAATCTACGGTTCTCAAAGTCTTTGTTGGAAACACCATTAACACTTTGTTTCCGGCGAAGTACACTTTATACCCTGAGCAATACCTACTAAGAATGTACCTCTTTATGCCCTCAAGGTATTTTTCCCGGAGCAGTTTAAAGGACTTCGGTTTATTCTGTACACATTGTCATTAGGTTTAATGTCGCGATCCTTTACGACGGAGAGCTAAAAGTACTAAAAGTAAACGAAATTGACATAAAGGAACGTTGAGGAGTTTAGTTCATCAGCGTTTAATGATAAGCGCAAAGAACACAAAGGCCATATATGATTTCTTTAACGACGCTGTTATACGAGAAATACTGTTATTGAAATGAAATCTAAGCCAACTTTTATTCATCCTTACTTTCTAGAGATTTGAGAATAAAAAATGGTGCCAGAGGAAAAATGAAAAACAAATAGGGACACATTTGGGGGAGCCTGACCGATGTCATGACACTCAACCCTCAAAGGAAAAGGGGAATAAGATGTCAAATAAAGTTAGCGTTTATAAACTTTTTGATAAGATAAAAATGATTGTTGATGTTCGACCTTTAAATGGAACACTGGAGAACTCGGTAAATAAGCCAAACTAAGTAGGCACCATGTCGATTTTCTTAAACGCAACATACAAAGGCTTCCATAAACCACTGGTCATAAATAAAAGGCGACAGTTATCAGATAGCGAAAAGCCCATTTCCTTTTACGCTTTCTTTAAATAAAGACCTCTCAGGCGCGAGACAATAATATACTGAAAAAAAGAATTCGTTATTTGTAAAATGAACAAAAATTTAAATTTTGTAAAACGAAATAGATGGAAAATTCTAACGATTCGATTGATTAAGAAATTTATATACGTTTTAATTTAAAACCTTTTCAGTGTCGACCACTATCGAGTCGCATACAAAGAGGGCAGCGAACGACTTAAATTCAATCATTAATCTTAATTAGAGAAAATAACAAATCTGTGCAAAATAAATGCTGCAAAAAAAACGTTGTTTTGCATGGCAAGAACATATTGGGAAAAGAAAAAATGACTAGTTTTAGAGTGTAATGAAATGCCGAACGTTTCAATTTGTTTATATTTTTAAACCGTATTATAAAATTTTTCGAATTTTTTCATTAAAGTGAATACGTACACCTTTCAAGAAATTTCTCGTGAGGATATCAAACTGTTTCAAATCATTTAAAAAAACCACAACTTTGACAAAAAAAATATTTTTAATTCGACAAAGTTCTATAATATTAAATTTTATATTAGTGTAAACAAAAATAATATAATATAAGTATTATATTATATTTGGGTGTAAATGATGGTGAAAACTTGTAAAATGTTAATAAGAATAAATACTTGGGAATAATTCTACACTCACAGAATTCTCTTGAAGAAAATGCAGATTTTATTTACAAAAAAATGGCTAAGAAAATGTCTTTTCTTGGAAGAATTACAATTTCGTTAAAAAACATGTTTACTAATTTATAGATTTTTCTTAGTATTCTCTATCTTAGTAATGTAGGTAGTGTAATTAAACAAAATTGAAATAATCCGGAGAAGAGCAATGAGCCAAATTTGGAAGTTAGATAAATATAAAACAATACAGAAAATGCTTAATGAATGCTAAACGAATATTTAACGATAACGTTTTGATTTTTATCTACAAAATTATTAACAATTTACTATCAGAATACTTTAGAGACAAACCACAATACAATAATGACTTCACACACCATGCAACACAGCATCCAAATACATATATAACTCAGTTCCTAATGAATGACATTTAAAATGTGCGTAGATTAAGCAAATTCACAGAAAATTGTAAAAAATATTTATGTAATAAAGAAATATAGTGTAAATTAAAATGTTTAAACGAACCTACATTTATACCCATCAGGTGGATCTATTTTAATTGTAATAAATACTTTTTTTTTAATTTAAAAAAATCATCCATAATTTTTTTTAAATCCCTCGTCGCTCATTGTGGCAAAATAAATACGTAAGATAATATGTTTTAGTGCGCTTTTGCACATGAGAGGTAGAACTAGATTGGAAGGGTGCTTTGAAATTAGTCAACAAAGTAACATCACAAAAACACCATAATAAAGATATCACATTTTGGCCGGCCTGCAAAGGAACTTAATTTCAATTTTATGAATATGCCTCCATAATCTGCATACTGATCCGGTATACAATGTGCGTTACGTGGACGTCGGTCGTAGGGACAAAATAATAAAATAAACAAAGGGCGGCTGCTACGGAGAGCTATGTGTGAATGGCACCAGTGCGCAGTGGGCTCGGTTCAACAACCTGTAAAGCCTTTCCCATGTGTTGATAGGATTTTCACTACGGACGATAAAAATGCTACGATAATGGCGGTGTTCATAATTTTTAGTTGGAAACGTACAGACAAACAATATTAAATTTAAATTATTATGGTATATGGAACGGTCTTCTACTGCTGACCTTTGAGGTACCTATAACAGATGCAACATATTATTTAATCTATTTAAGATGATGCACTACGAGTAACGCAAAATCACGGGTTTTTGGTTTGATTTTTGTTAATTAAATACTGAGAGTAGAACACATCTTGGCCTTTGAAATAATCTTCCAATTAAGTATTTTTACAAGCCCAAAAAAAATCAGGTATCAGGCATATTCCATTGCCTGCGAAAACTGCTTTAAAGCTAAAAATTTCCTACTTACGAACCCCTTTTCGGTTATGGTTTTATTGTATAGTGTGGCAAATTAAGTTCTTTAGAAAATTATCGTAAGACATTTAAATATTTGTGCCGGAGCTTTGAAAAATAAAATAAAACACGCTTTTGGCGATGTTTTATGCTTGCTTAAATCAAAACAGGCGGCTGGAGTTGAACGGGAATTTAAACCTTATCGCCGTCTACATAAGGAGTATTATTGTTAGCGGCCCCATTCCGGATGTTACATGGCGTGGTGCATCGCCTTAAACATTGGTCAGTGATCCATCAAATGTGTAGCTGACATTTCTGCAATAAAATCAAAATCTGATATGAAATACATATGATACCGAAAGTTTGTTACTACTGTTATTTATTATAATATCTTTGCGAGAAATTATAAACAAAAACAGATTCAATCACTATATTATTAGGTAACCTAGATCAGAAAGAGTGATAAATCAGACAAAGGTATCATAGTGATTAATTTTTGGAGTATTATGCCGTGTTGCGCTATCTCCCTCTTTGGCCAACGTTTCGGAGACCTTTACAATGTCCACATCAGGGCAGATGTGTAATCGAGAATTGTGTTGAAATGTGTGCTTCATCTGATGATGGACACGCAAAGAAGTAGATTTCTGTCCACCATCAGATGAAATGTGTGCTTCATTTGATGATGGACACATAAAGATGGACATTTCTCTATATGTCCATCATCATATGAAATGTGTTTCATCTGATGTTGGACACAAAAAGAGGGAGATTTCTGTTCATCATGAGATGAAATGTGTACTTCATCTGATGATGGACACACAAAGAAGGAGATTACTGTCCACCATCAGATGAAATGTGTGCTTTATTTGATGATGGACACATAAAGATGGAGATTTCTCTGTGTGTCCATCATCAAATGAAATGTGTGCTTCATCTGATGATGGACACACAAAGAAGGAGATTTCCACTCTACTACTTCTCCATAATAAAAATAATAATTTATTTCACTCTATTTACTAGTCTAGAAATGGTGTCCCATCAAACCATAATAAGTGGAAAATGGGTGTCTTAATCGTAACCTATTTGACAACAGAATCCCAACCCGAATCACTTTCAATAACATAAATAATAGTGCAAACTAAAAAGATTTTGCTATCCATTCCAACATTTCCGGTCAAACGACTCAGTGAAACCCTCACAAGTCAGGTGAGTTTACTTTAATAGAGCCTATATCACCACATTTACCTGTGAGATATTCGATATAAGCATTCATACGATCTCTACCGTGCCTTGCCACTCTCTTACCCGAGTTTATTGATTCCGCCAGATATTATTATGTAAATAAAAATATTCGCATTCTCGACGTATCGGGTAGTAAAATTTCAATAATATATTATAATATGATAATATTAGGCAACATATTTTATTGAACATTCTAATGAAACAGAAACTCTAACCGGGAAAAGACAAAACAAATAACAAGAATTCTAAAATGAAAAATTCATTGGAAAATTTGAATTTACAAGTTCAGTGTATAATATCGAAAACGAGAAACTGATTGGAAAATTTGAATTACAAATAAATCAATTTTAAAGCAATTTTTTCGCACAGAAGATGCCGACGGAAAAATTAGATCAGACATAAAATGAGTTCCAACGTCAAAGGAATATAAATCTAATACGTATCTTATTACGCAGAGTAAATATTTTTTATAACATAAAAACCATTTGAAATAAATCGACAAGTCTATAATAATTTTATGTTTCATACATTTGGTTACAAGAATTTGTTGTTTGATTTTAGAAAGGACTACTTCCTCTCCGTGAACTTGTCAACAAAGCAGTAATCTATTATCTGGAGCAGGAAAAACTATAACGGTGAACTCTGGGGCCATGAAATTTATGCAGTTTTTTTAGGCTAGAATTTCAGCACAATTTTTATCATTTAGAGATTTGAAATAGGCATTTAATTTAATCACTGAAAAAGGTAATAACTTATTTACTTCTAAAATAACTTTTGGTTATTTATTATTATGTTACTTATTATTATTATTATCTACTTAATTATCGTATTAATATTTACTTTAATTATTGTCTCGCTAAAATATTTACTTACTTACTTTTTATTATAATATTATCTACTTACCTATCGGTTATTATTTACCTTTTTTTATTTAGTTATTTTTTCTTATAATCTATTATTCATACTATCCATGTTGTAATTGTCAGTATCGTTTCCCTATGCTTGTGTCTGATAAGCCAGCACAGGTACCTTGTACTTTAGTTAACAGAAGAATATTATTGTTGCCAACTTACTTAATAATGCTTCTTTTGTTGACTTTTTTGTTTTTTGTTTTTATTTTTTTCATACATTTGTTTTATTTTTTTCATACATTTGTTACTAAAATTTTGTTTATTTTTGTCTACCGGTCTCGAAACGTCCGTGTCATAAACTTTTCTTTTTTTGTTTAAATTTAATTTAATGTTGTTATTATTTTAAATTTACATATATGTATTTTTTTAAATGATATTATTGTAAAGCTGCACATCTTGATACAGGAATGCCCTAGTGAGATGTGCAGAGTATGCTTTTTATGTAAAAACTGTTTTTTGAATTAAATAAATAAATATAAATAAATAAATAAAAATTAACAAATTTCAGTGAAACAGAAAAACTAGGAATTGAATCCAGATAGAATAAGAATACATATTTATTTGTTTAATAAAATAAGACACGATTGATTGTACCACAAAATTATCAATCGTTGAAAGAGATGCGGAGTTAACAACTAGTTATAAGATGTGATTGTTAGATGACCCGGTGGGTTAGACGCTATAATAGGTTACCACATAAGTTTTGCTCAATGTCAAGGTCTGTACTACAGATTACTAAAGGTTGTTAAAAGATGCACAATATCGAAAACGACCATAATCGATCTCACGTTCTTTCCGCGTGCAGCGTCTGTGTCTGGTCTGTAGCGCGGGTTAATTATGATCGGGAGGGTACCATTCTTTCAGCGCAGGGAATTTGAAAGGATAACGAAGCCTGGATTTAAGTTTATCGCCAGTTCAGCAAACGGAAGGGTTGTCTGGCTAAGGGCGGGGTCGGGATTGGCAGGCAACCCCTCCTACCCTACCTGGGGCGCCCTCGGGACAACTCCGTATCTAAGGAAATACCCCGAACTCCGATCCCTGCCAAGGAATGCACTTTCCTTAAAAGGTTATTCCCATTCATGCAGATGAGTTCATATCTATATACCGTTCGATAACAAAACACGGTGCGCACTCACATTGGATGATTTCTTGAAAAAATGTTGTTTTCGACATTTTCGAGTAGTTTAGAGAGTGTAGCCGATCTGGAGTGCCAGACGTGCGAGGAAAATTCCTTTACTTCGGATGAAATGTGATCAATTCTTTCTCAAAGCAATAATAATCAATTTCATCAGGTGTCTGGGTATGAAAGGTCTATTTTAAATCGTTATAAATCAAGTAATCGTTATAAGTCAAGTATAAGTTTTATTTTAAATCGGTATAAATCACACGTCTAGGGATTTTCTGTTCACTGGTTGTAAAAACCTATATCTCTATCTCACATAAATAACACATATCACGTAAACGGTGCAACAGAAAGATTTGAATCGACAACTTGCAAAACCTGAATTTAGAGAGAATAGAACTTTTCGGAAATCTGTAGATGTCAAGAAAAACTGTTTGAAACACTTTGAATATTAAAAGAATGCCAAGTATCAACATAACTTTTATTTTTTTTTTATTTTTTTTTTATTTGGTACAATATTTTTTACATTTTAAGTTTTCCAGTAACGTAGGCCTCACTGGGTGGCTTTCCCGTTCTGATATATACATATATATATATACTGATATTTATACATCATTCTTTTGATATTTAGCGAAAAATATTAATAATTTATTTTCAAAGCACTTTTTGTGAAAGTTTCAGAAACAGCGGAAATTTCCAGAGCGAGTTTTGCAAGTCGACGACTCATTTAACAATACAGCTCTCAATGGTAGGAATATAGCCATCAAAATTAAGATTGATAAAATATTGTACATATTATATCCGGTAACCGGATAAATCATCACATCTTTAAAAAGTTATATAAAGTCCTGGAAAGTGATGAAACAAAAAATTTATTAGCTGGGCTATGTAGGTTAGGTTAAGTAAATAAAAAAAAATGTCATCGTTTCCAATGACTTTATATCACTTTATGAAATTGTGTTGAATTGTCACTGGAATTGGTTCAATTATCATGGAACCGTATATCCCTGCGACTGAATAATGTAATTCTCTCCAGGCCTCAGCCTCTTAACAAACTGCAGCAGAATCCGTTCGCAAAGAGATTCTGCTCATCGTGACCACTTGACATCAACGACACAACTGGAATCATGACTTGTTATGAATTCAGATTTTGCAGTAAAAACGTTCAACCCTTTCGCGCCCGACAGGGGTTGGGATTTCCTCATTATTCCATCGCCCGGGACCCGGGGGGGTTAATGAAGCCACTTGTGTTTGTGCGTGCTCCTACTTCACTTTACAAATACGGACACACCCCAGCAGTCGCATCTCGTGATCAGGCAGGAAGATTTTACTACCTGCGGTGTTTTAACGATTTCCCGTTGAAATCTACACGACTGGAAATGAAAGCCTTATTTCCATCCATTCCAGCAGAGGCCATAATTATATCCCTTATTAGATACTCTACCAACCCTACTAAATATGTAGGGAATGAAAACATAACCCACAGCCAAAACACATTTTGCACATTTACGACTCATTTATATATTATTATTTAGAGCACTTTTTTATTGAAAGAGAAGAAAGGACTGTTACTGAAAGAAGTCAAAAGTTTCCCGTCAAATAAATGTTCCAATTTCCTAAGTCGCATCAGCGAAGTTCGCCGTGTACCGGGATATCCTTGTTAAGCTGTTGGGTGTTCTGGTCCGGGTGTTGGGGGCGGCTTACCCCGAATTCAGGAATCTTTTCAAACTTAGTATTGATAAAAACGCCCCATGAATATTCAAGTGGTCTGGGAAGGGTGGTCGCCATCCAAACAGTAGCGTCGATATTTGCGAAAAAACATACGTAATACGACCGAAACCGTTATTAAATCGATGCATACGATCTGAACAGAGAGAACGTCAGAAAATGAATCATTTAAATTAGAATTAATGTATAAAGTTATTAACTTCCCACAGTATCAATTAATAATAGCTATGGCAGACTACGCTATATTCTCTTGGCTTTTGCCTATTTCAGGGTATCGCTCGCCATACATCCCCATTGGCGTAATGAGTCCATTTTTTTTCAGCGTCTTCTTCAATTTCATTTAAAATTATTGATATTGTTTTTCAATCAAGTAAAGGCATATATATCTGAACAGGGCAGAGAGAACAAAACAATTAATAAATTGCTGCACGGAGAAAAATGACTAATATTGAATATTGCTAATTTATTAAGAATTTCTTCAAATTATTCGTAATACGTTTAAAAACAGGATTATAGGCCCTTAACGAATGAATTGATAAGTTTCCAGTTAAACTTTTAGTAAAAGAGGAATGTACTATCACAATGTCGGAACACGTGTTTATAAAAATCGTAATATTTCCGCATTTCATCATTGTATATTATCAAGACAAATGCAGGTGCATGAACACATGTTCCGATATATTGTGAATTTAACTAAAAGCTTTTTCGGAAACGGCCTGCAATCCCGTTTTAAATCGGATTTTTTAATAAATTAGCAATACTCATTTTCCACCGTGTGCTCCATTTTGTCATGTATCAAACACTATTGTGAATGTAAAATAACAAAAAATATTTTTGAAGGCTTATTTAGGTTGTACTCTAAGGTACATAATATAAAATCAATTTAAAAGCTTACGGATCGTCTATTTTAGTTAACCTAAAAAACACCTCGTTTATGGTATTATTTGTAACGATGTTGTAAAAAATGAGAGAGTAATAAATATACTCTAATAACAGATTGAAATCGCAAACCTAAAAATTACAATTCAAAGCATATACGAAATGAAATTACTATTCATTATATAATATTAGTGTTGGAATAAATATTATCAGACATTTAAGAAACGTACACAAGTAGTTCAATCGAAAATAATGCAATTTATTAAGATGAGGTGATATAATTTAACCGAATAACTCAACTGAATTCAGGACGCGATGAACAAATATGTTTTCTGGGCCAAATTTTAACTCTCAACTTTTCGGGTAGACTTCTGACTTAGCAGAGCAAATAAATCATGCCAACATTTCTCCGGTGAAACTTTTCTCAGTTTGGTTCGCTTAACTTTTTGATTAGATATAGAAAATCGGATATTACGATAAGTGCTATATAAAGCATAGGCATCGAGAATGATAATATTTTTATTTCATCCATACTTTACTTCATTGAACATAATTCCTTAAATAGAAACAGGTAAACATACGAAAAAATTATCGGTGTATCATAGAAAATGTAAGAACAAACGGGTTAGTACTAGATTTAACTGCAATACAAATACAAAGTCCTTTAATTTGTCAGAAGTTCGACGAAACAATGTGATGCTTGATAAGCTTTTTTCAGTCGACTTAATGCAAAAGGTTTCTTCCTCGGCTAGTTAACCGGGATCTTATGCAAAATTAGCTTATTTTATCCCAGAGGCGACTCCCTTTAGTGAATAAATTCATAATGTTCCGCTCGGAGATGAGCCAACTTGAAACTGTTAAACAATCATTTCAGGCAAATAAACGCATCCATTATTCACTCGGAATTATGTTTTAATTAAAAATAACAGAGCAGATACCCTACATAAATGTAGATGAATATGGAACATGTTATTATTGAATTGAAAATAAATTATTAGCAGCCAGTCATCGACTGAATATTATTACAAATTAATTTAATTGCGGCAAAAATAAATAAATAATTTTAGACTTCACTACACTCTACTCAACTACATAAATAATGTAAATACAAAATATTTGAATCTAAGAAAAGTAGTTAAGTATTTTAAATATAAACAGCTTAAAAATGTTTTATTGTTTTTTTATCAATAATCTAGCTAAGATATATTCGAGCTAAATACTAAAAGAAAATAGCAAAGTAAAAATATAATATATATATATTTTTTTTTTGTATAATTATTATTACATTTGAAAAAACACAACCCACATTACATTGGCGTAATTATAATGTATAAATTACCATTGTAAAGTAAAGTCACTGCCCGGCACTTTATTTTAAATCATAGCATTTATTTTCAATAGCATTTTTTAGTATTATTTCGCAGTGCAAAATGGCTGTCACGCGAAGCAATAATTAAATTACAAAATACAACATAGATTAAACACCAATAAATAATTTAATACACGCATAGTCTTCTCTTTCCTACTGCAAGTAGCATTGGTTACTTACTACAAATTGTGATCTTCTAGTCATTATTTGCAGGTTAACGATGTTATTTGTGATAGATAAATGACATTTTCATTAACCTTCTTTATGATGAGTCATCTGTACGAGTAACTTACATGTCTTTAATTCCAAAATAAATAACAATAACCGTTAAACCTAAAAAATAAATTAAGGAAAATAGCCTAGTTATTTATTTTCTTAAGTAACGAGTCGCCGATCTGTTATTCCTATTTCACTGTAAATGGGAGGCCTCGAAAAACAAAAATACTATATACTGCGCGAAGTCGATCAAAGAAAAAATACAAAGAAAAGTGAGTCGCATAATTTCAAAGGTGGCAATCTGATATTACATCACTTTTTCAGCAGACCAAAAAACCTTCAACTTAAAATTCTTGGATAAAAGTATATATATATGTGTGTGTTTTTGTGCAGTATATTTATTTCTGGTTCATTAGAGGGTTTTTTTTAATGTACTTGAATTTGTGTAAAAGAAAAAAGAATTTTCCAGAATGCCGGTTTTGATTTTTAAAGATCGTCACTTTTGTTTCTCATTTGTTATTTGTTTCTATTAAGCGATGAACTCTGCCATTGTGTTACGACATCATAATGCATCGTGATTGGTCGATATTATAGATTGCCATATTTATTTTCTATATAGCAGATTTGCGTGTTTGAAACTAAATCGCATTTTCAAATTGAAATTGTAGGCCGAATTGCAGTTTTTGGTTCCGAATTCTGATACAGATATTTAGAGTTTGAAATCCTCAATATTGCCATTTTCTCAAAAATGATTTATGAATGCCGCCTTCGAAATTATTAGACTCAAGTATAGGCTTATTTGAGACAGTTTGAATAAAGAAAATATTTTGCTTCTTCTTTGGGCATAATCAAAATGGATAACTCAATTATTTCCAAGGCCAGCTACTAAAAAAGCAGTGCTATTTTTAGTGTGCTCTATGTATAATTAGTATGGTCAGAGTTCACAATCATTAAGCCACTCTACTAACGTCAACCAAGCAACATTAATTACATACCAACAATGCATTTTTTTTGTCCAATTTCAGCGAACCTCCATTTCAATTACAAATGCATCAAAATAATTACGAATGTGTCGTAGTAGAGTGGACAATAATTTAAAACTTCCGATTCAAATTGCAAAAAGAGCAAAACGTTTCATGCTCCGTTATGACAAATATGTTTCAGCATAATATTTTCTTTCACAATTTTCCAGCTAGTATAAAATCTCGACAGACAAAAACGCTCTATGCTCGAATAAACTTCAGACTCCTTTTGAAGAAGTCGAAGGGAAAATAAAATCCTGTAATGGCGTATGAACGCAGATTCCAAATAGCAGCCAAGGATAACTCTTCACACGAAAAACAAACAGGCAATAGATATTCGATCCACGCGAGAGGGGAAACTTGGAGGCTGCTACGGAGAACCAATGACGGACAGAGTTTTATTTTCGACCGAAAAAATGTGTAAAAAAATTAAATTCCTATATTTTTAGTAACTGACGACCTGAAAGGCTAACCTAAATAAACTGCCTGATCAGTTTGCTCCATACTAATAGTTAGAATTCGTCAAATACCCGAATAAAGTGAAAAACATACGAAAATCAGAAAAAAGTCACAGTCCGCCAACAGAAAAATTAATGTAAAAGTAAACCAACTTACTAGGGTTCATATGGGAAACACCTAATTCGTTCAGGGAAAATGATTTAAAATATCTAAAATTGTGACATGTGGCCACTGGCCTGAATTATTTATAAAAGAAACTATCCTCTCGGCCGATCAAAACTTCCAATCGCTAAGAGGATTTTAGTAACAAATTGTTGTTCTACAAGGTTATGGAAATTCTAAACAGCCTGCTTTGTTAGGATAAACAATAAGAGATAAGAGAGCGTCAGATGATATAAATGTCATGTTTATCGATTAAAAATAATGGCGGTAAAGGGCGACTGAAATCACTGAAGTCATCAGGCACTAAAAACATGCCATTACAATGATATACGGATAAATATACAACAAAGTGATGAAAAAAATAAAATAATACAGTATTTCATCGTGGAATCAAGAACATTAACTGTTTTTTCCAAATATAATAATGTATTATAATATCTCTGGGTTTTTCATTTCATTTTTTTTAAACGTAGAAGTAAAGGTTCACAGTTCATTAATGTTTGCTTGGTTTTTCCATTCATTCATTTGCCTCGGATTGCATTATGATCTTAATACCAGTCGAGTACCTAACGCAAATTGTAAGGGACATTATTTATTTAATCTAATTTGTGTTGTTGAATGAGAGGAGCTCATGTTTTCCTGGGATATTATTAGAAAGCGCCGGGTCCTGTCAAATATTTCACATGCCTACCTCTCCCTCCCCCCCCACACCGCTCCCCGCCAGGGTAAGGGATGGCGACACTGCCGTGACGTCAAGCAGTCCGCCCGAGGGAAAAGCGTGACGTCAGCAGCCCGCGATCAATGAACATTCCCACTACACAACCTACTAACAGTTCGCCGCGTTTACTAAATCGACTGATAAAACACGAAAATAAGTAGAAAGTTACAAAGAACTGCTTGCTTCATGGAGCACAAATCGTAATGATATTACACCATTTTGATATTGCACACCCGACCGTTGTGAGAGCAATAAAAACGTCTGTATTTGCATAGTGTATATACAATGAATACAACGACCCGGTGTATACAAATATAGCAATACCTATACCTAATTTATATTTGAAATTAGTTCATAAATATTCTTGCATCACATTCAGCACAAAGAAGAACCCTTTTAACATTACACATGCGTAAATCAATTCACCGTTCACAGGAAGAAATGAGAAAACTATAATAAAGTTACATGCATACATGTAACTTTATTATAGTTCATGTATACATCCGCCACCCTCAACCAGAATAATATTGTGTTTTTTTTTCATCGAGGGTCTGGACACGAAAATGAGAAAATAATTATAACGATAATTTAAACCTATCGCGTGACTTGGGTGAAAACAAAAAGGGTTGGCGAAAATGAAAAATAATTCAGTTTTCAACCTATCAAATAGTCTGCCTAGGGGAGACAAACAAAAAGAAAGAAAAAACGTTGTAGTTGTTCGAAGTTCTAAAATAAATAATTCTTTACTTTTTTGTTAAATTGTTACCCAGAAAAATATATTTTAAGCTTTCTTACTAAAAAAATATTTCCAGTTCTTCGGGTTTTATTATTTTCTATTATAAATAGAGTTCTCTGACAGAGAAGTTGGGAATTACTAACCAGAAAAAAATAAAATCCAATAAGTTTACTTTTTTAACTTGTGATACCCTTTGTATGGTTGAAAATTCCCACTGTCTACTAAGCAATCAACTCTCTTTGCGTCGTAGAAGATACTCGTATTTATTGCACAACAATTTATATGGTAAGCGTAGATATTACAGCAAAGACCCGGCGTATGGCGGAGAAATGAGATTTACGTTAAACTTTCTTTGAAATTGAATTATTTTTAGTAGACTTTCGCAATTTAAATTGTCTATTTGTTTGACACATTTAATTATATTATTGGAATGTGAATATTTTTTAGGTTAATGGATCCAAATATGAAGGATTCATAGTTGAAAAAAAAAAGTATCCCAGGCCGTACTTGGCGGCAAAAGATATACAGATATTATTACACATCTTTAATCATATTTATATCATAAGTTTTATCGCAGTAAGGCATGAATACAATTCTTAGACATTTTCTTTTCTGTCAGTAAATTATCCAATTTTCCAAGCAATTGCTAAGTACGTATGTTGTTTCTGTGAACGGAAAAAAAAGAATTACTTTTGCGGTTTTACTTGGATGTATTTCAAGTTACTGTGGTTGGTGTACATATACTCGTATATTCAAGGCGTCTGTCGTACTGTCTCCGCCGCTGTGACTATGACAGTGACAAACCGGGACCAAACCGCCCTTTACATTAGTAACCGCTGGCGAAAACTTAAGGCTATAAAGTGCCCGGGAGAGACGATGTTCCGATTCGATTAGTTCGCGAGCTCTAACTACGTAACACCATCAAACCCGCCCTCGGGCGCGCGCGGCCAGGCTCGCCGGCCTAACTTCAACTGTACATCATTTCCTGTCATGATACGATTTCGTAATTACCCCCTAAATGTGCTAACACTCAACTTCCTGATGAAAACCACTTCCCCTCCAACCTTTGAAGCCTAAAGACACGATGGGATTCTATTTAATTCAATTATTATATGTTTTGGTTGTCCCTAAATCAATACCTAAAACAAAGACTACTCCATTCGGGATATAAATAATCCTTCCAACTAAAAAATACAGTTCGGAAAGAGAATTTAAGATGTCCCATCTCCATCATAAGAAAACAAAGGGAATTGTGTGAGAAGAATGTTTAAAACCCGAGGATATAGATGAAAGGGATAAAAAAAATCCTAAAAAAAGACAAAAGAATGTCTCGTGACCCAGATCCCTCGATACTTAACCCTTAGTAATATCCTCATTGAACATGTCCGAAAATCCTTCAACTTTATCTCGAGCACTATCTAATAGTCTAGGAGGAACTACGATACTCTGGCGGGGGCAGAAGAAATACAAAAATATTAAATTGATTAATTCGCAAAAAGTCGTATAAAATCAGTTAGTTCAAAAAAAGTTAAGTTATAGCAAAAATGGAATAATATATATATATATATATCTATCTTTTGGCCTGTCTTAGATAAGTTAGTTCATAAAACTAGGCAAAAATAAAACTTCCACAGTGGCATATTTTCAGGCGGTTTTAGTCGGTTTTTATTGCCAAGTATTATTATCTCGGCATAAGTTTATTTCGGAATGATCCTATAAATTCGAGGCGTTTTTATCAAATTTGGTTTACCGAAGCAGCGACCTTGAAAGAATCAAAATAGAATCTGAAATATAAATAAAGATACGGTGTGGCATATAAAATATGACTATATGCTGCAAGGTTTGATATGCAATACATTCATATTCGTAAGTTACCTTTTGATACGGTAGCGATGTTGTACACTGGGGGATGGGGTGAAATAGTGGTCGGATGTGGAAGTGGATAGTGGCTCGTGACCGATATCATCCCATCTTTATTGTTGAGCTCAGTAATTGGAGAGAATCGGGAGAGATACGCCACGGAGTGCGGACTCCATCCTGGGATTGTACTCGGAGCAGTTAGTGCAGTATGTTGTACATACGATATCCTATTATTCTAGTCCGGCACGGTACACGATAACAGAAAAGGTGTAGTGGCATCACAACGGTGAAAAATATAATAAACCCACCGCACCGACGCAAGTGGGCGCACGGTTAAAACTTTTACACAAATGCGGTGGTTAAATCTTGTTTCATTAATTACTTTTATGAAACACGCCCGTGTACTGTGTAGTGAGATAATGATCAAAGCGAATAAAACAAGTTTTAACTATTATAAATGCATATTATTATTCATTCATGGAAAATGGACTCGGAAGTTCATTAGAAAACAGAAACCTTATAGCATTTTGGAAGAATAAGGTAAAATTATAAACAAAAGTTTGATTTCTCAATAACTTTTCATTATTTTGCCCTTTTAAAATGTAAAAGGAAGAAACAAGGGTATGTTATTTACGAAGAAGAGTTTCCGATAAATATAAGTATAGCGTACAAAATAAGATATCAACATAAATCATGTCCATAAATAATAAATAATAATGTTGCACGTTTCCTTTCCAGTTTTCGTGAATTTTACGAGTTTTCCAATGAAAACCAAATATCTATACATATTAGAATGTCTATAAGAAAAAATGTAAACCTGTACCAAATACCCAACATCATTGAATATTAACTTCATTTTACGCATTAGAAAAACACACATGTTAAAAATCATATTATATTTTAAATCATCTGATATTTTATTTCAAACTGTCAACTAATATTTTTTTACTACCTGCCTAACCTACTAACCGGTCTTGATATTTTATTTCAAACTGTCAACTAATATTTTTTACTACCTGCCTAACCTACTAACCGGTCTTGATATTTTATTTCAAACTGTCTTACTACCTGCCTAACCTACTAACGGGTCTTGATATTTTATTTCAAAATGTCTTACTACCTGCCTAACCTACTAACCGGTCTTGATATTTTATTTCAAACTGTCTTACTACCTGCCTAACCTACTAACCGGACTTGATATTTTATTTCAAATTGTCTTACTACCTGCCTAACCTACTAACGGGTCTTGATATTTTATTTCAAAATGTCTTACTACCTGCCTAACCTACTAACCGGTCTTGATATTTTATTTCAAACTGTCTTACTACCTGCCTAACCTACTAACCAGTCTTGATATTTTATTTCAAACTGTCTTAGTGCCTACCTTACCTACTAGAGAAATAAGTTCAAATGTGCATATTATTCAAGCTTTTACTGTTTCGATTAAAAATGTGATTTATTACGTTTCGAGTAGCATTTTCGCCTAAAGCGAACGACGCGACGCGTTCATACGGACACACTCTGTCAACAAAGCATTCTACTCACCGTTGGAAAAGGATTTATTAGACTATTTACGGTCGTTTATACCGCCGATAGCTCCGGCGAAATGAATCCCTCTTCTCATAAGCGATGCAGGTAGAATTAAGAGATGCTATAACAAAATTTTCCGCCCGTATCCGGACCGACCGGTCAGTGATTGCTTACGTTTGCAGCAAACAATTCCACCAATTTATCGCAAAATAAACATACAAAAATCAGCATAATTACAAAAAATCATGTTTAATAATATGATATCGGAAAAAAAAGTCGACCTACTTATTGAAATCACTGATTGGAATGAAATACTAAACATAACGGAACCTAACTTAATTTATGAAGAAATTAAATCGAAATTCAAATATATTTACGAAAAAAGTACTGAAACAAAATCAAACACAAATAAACAGCGTAATAACTAATAACCAAAAGGGCTGGATAAATTATAATCTCATTGAAAATATACAACTACGTGACACATTATGGAGAAAATGGAAAAACACGCCTAACAATAAAATATATGAAATCGAATTCAAGAAATACAGAAATAAACTAAATAAACTAATTAAACACAAAAAAAATATACTATAATAACAAATTTAAACATTGTTTCAAGGACATTAAAAAAACATAGAATGAAGTAAATCAAGTATTGGGTAGGAAAAATAAATCCGATTGTGATGAAGTCATATCTAAATATTTCTTAAATTCCCAAACTGCGGATGTGGTGGCAGAAAACTTTGCAAAATTCTTTGACGACGGTGTAAATCAGTTATTGCACGAATGCAATGTTCGAGCGTATGAGTTGAAGCAAGAACATTTGCAACATTCAATGTACCTACCAAGAGCTAATGCAGAACAAACTGAATCCATTATCGGAAGAATGAAAAATTCAAAGACACCGGGCGTGGATCTAATTCGCATGTATGATCTAAAAAACATGTTAAATTATTTAGTCCTATAATTACTCACCTAATTAACAGAATTATTGACACAAGTCACATTCCAGCTGAACTAAAATGCAGCATCATAAGGCCCATTTTTAAAAATGGAGATCACACCGTAATAAATAATTATAGGCCTATTTCCTTATATTACCCGCATTAGAAAAAATATTTGAAAAATATATATCTATAAATTTGGAAAAATATTTAAATAATTTGGGCATTATTGATGAATGTCAGTATGGCTTCCAAAAACAAAAAAGCTGTGATAAACTGCTCGAAAAATTTTCCAATTATATAAATTCAGAGCTTAACTCAAAAAAACATGTACTAGTATTATTTATTGATTTCTCAAAAGCTTTCGATACACTCAGCCATACACAATTAATCAAGGTACTCGAAATCATAGGAATCCGTGGTAAACTCCTATCATTTTTCAAAAACTATTTAACAATAGAAAAATGTGTGTAAAGATTTTGAATGTAATGAGTAATTTTAGATTTATTAAATCAGGGGTGCCACAAGGGTCAATTTTAGGACTAAAATTATACATTATATATGTAATTGCCATGTCTAAACTTTTTAAAATAGCCCGTAGATTTATTTTTGCTGATGATACTGCACTAGTTGTCTCTAATGAAAACCCTGAAATAGCTATTCAAGAATTACAAATTGACTTTAACGAACTACTTAAATGGTCTCATGATGTAGGATTAATTATTAATGTCAAAAAAACTAAATGCATGTATATAAGATCACCGAGCTTGAAAATGTGGAACTTACCTAAAATAACTGCACATAATTTTGATTGTATACATAAAAAAATGGATAATATTTGCTGCTGTGAAAAAATTGATTTTGCAAACGAATATACTTACCTTGGCATAATCGTAGACAATAACTTTAAGTGGGACAAAAGTGTGATCAAAATTTGTAACCAGCTCCGATGTTTGGCGAGTAATTTTTATAAATTAAAATTTGTATTGCCTCGATGTACTCTCAAACTTATATATCATTCTATGGTCGAATCAATACTTAGATATGGAATTCGAACTTGGGGACACTCGAGTAATATTAATATTAAATACATTCAAAATCTACAAACTGCTATAATTAAAAAAAATTGTTAAACCCAGCATTTACAAACAAAGAAACAACTTAAAATTATTTATTGTTATTAAGTTTAATTTGTAGAACTCCATTTTAATTTTTATTTTTTATATATTCAATAATATTGTTATTGGGTTTATAAAAACAGTTTATTTTTAAACAAGTACACAGCAGAACTTGTTTAAAAATAAACTGTTTTTATAAACCCAATAACAATATTATTGAATATATTAAAAAAAAAAAAAAAAAAAAAAAAAAAAAAAAAAACTTAAAATTACTATATGGCTCTGAGGGCCTACTCCCAATTAAAGGGCTTCTCTGGTTTATTATAATTATGGATAATGCGGGAGAAAATGCGTACAAAAAGCCACTGGTGCATAGTCACAAAACAAGATTTACTGAAAAAAAAGGCCTAAAAATTCCACTAATATCAAATAAGTGTGGTAGCAGAACACTTGACTATTTGATACCTGTGATTTATAAAACTTTAACTTGAAAAATAATGAGGAACCCTGCCCTAAACTGACAAAAAAGTGGTTAATAAATGAACAAAACGTTTATCTATCCTAAACATTATATTTTATATTAATATTTAAACTTAAGCTAATGTGTATTATGTTATAACATTAAATGGTAGAACCTACAGACAAGCTGATTGTCACAGCTTTGTGGGACTACCCATATCTTATATGGTATTAAATGTAATTATATTAAATTTAATAAATAAATTTTAAAAAATATCTACTATAAACAAGTACCAAGCGTTTTAATAAAATTTTCTTTAGGGTTGATAATTGAAATATGGTATCAGATTTATATATATATATTTGTACTAGACTACCTATCTATTGATAATTGATAGGTCTACACAAATAATAAATAGGTAAAGCGACCTTTACCTTTTCACCTCGTAGGCGCGGAGGGCGATGAAACATTCGAGATATTTCGACGTGATTATTTAATGAATGTTTTAATTAATTTGTAATAATCTTATGAAAACTAAGGAATTAGGTAGTCAAAATTTCCTCACCCCTCCTGATATATTAAACTTTGGGGAGGGTGATAAAAATACTGATAATAACGTATAATATACTATTATTATTTTCACACCTGTGACTTGCAAGTATTGTTTATGGTTCATGTATACCGTTGATATTAAATAAATATATAATAAATTAAATAAATATATAATAAATTAAATAAATAAACGATTTGAGGGAAGAAATACAGATGCCGGTAGCACAGTCACACAAGAATAAGTCAAATAAACGACCCGTTCTCCAGTAGTCGAGATCAACTGTGAACGAGTTCCTCTCTTAGGGGGTGACAGATTACGCCATACCACAATTTCTCAAAAAACTTCGACCATCGAGATTTTAAAAAATCTAGTGGCCCATATTTTTTAACTTACCTTTTTACATTATCATCTGTTGCGTATCTTAAAAACAGTTAATGAAAATATAATTTTCAAAACATGCATTATTATACGGATAGGCTGTGAGACATATCCTATTTCTGAGATCAAAGAGTGTTTCAATGAGAAGAAATAAAACTCATACTCAATCATATTTAGAAGCATTTTTACTAACATTAAAAGAAGGCTTTGAATTTAAAACGTATGTGAAGGATGAATCTGAAGCATTTCGACGAGTTTGTTAATATCAGGCTCGAATTCACTTAAAACAGCCGGCAAGTCACCGCGTTCAGTAACTTGCAGCCGTTTTCTCTTTTTAGTTAGCAACGTTGCTACAGCACTAAATCCACTTCACACAAATACGACGATGGGAATGCTATCAGAAATCGTTGAACAACCGGCCATAACCCGGATTACAGTTGGGAGATTCGCTTCTGCAGCCAAAATTCTTGGTAGCCATTCTTAAATGAAATTTTTAATTATTCGTTTGTTGTCAGTTCTTCAAGTTGTTCTTCTAGCTGGGATGATACTGTGGTGTTAACATTTGAAAAAAAAGATCTAACCCCCAGTCTGGTAATGTCCATGTTTAAACTGTCCTGAAATCGTTCCTTAAAATCATAGTGGAGGTTCTCCAAGTGCTGCTCCCTAATTTTCTTTGAGCCTTCTACTGCCCCCTGAAAGCCTAAGTCCACCGCCCAAAAGGGGGCGTTGTCGCCCACTTTGAGAAAGATTGCGCTATAAGCATCATGGCTTGGCCTATTTCAACATATCGCTCGCCATAAACTACCAATGGGAATGTAAGGCGAGCGATATGCTGAAATAAGCCGGGCCACGAGAATATAACGTGGTCTGTTACATGCATTATCCACCGAGGTTATCGCAGACTAATTGATGCGTACGGGAACAACGCTGCTAATTCCTACAAAAAAGCTAGGTTGAAATACATAGTTGTAAAACAGACTCAGCATAATAAATCTAAGTTTCGTCCGCGCTTTAGAGATGAACATTGGTCTATTTACAACGAATTGTTAACATTTCAGATTTGGGCTGCATCCCGGAAATAGTTCCCAAATTCAACTGTCGAACGTTCTTTAAGTTTGTATAGGGTTAGCAGCTGGTCACTATTTCAAAATGTGCTAGCCCTATTATGTAGAACTAATGTAACGAGTTGTTTTATTAAAAAAAGTTATGTTTTAATGTTCTGGTTTTATTGTGCAGTAGGCATGTCATATATAATAGATCACATTGTGTTGAAGCACATGAATATATTTCTTCCGGAGTCGTTAATTTTTCAAAAACAGGTATTCTCGTCAAAACGCCGTCTCCAAAACCTGACTTTGAAGTTAGGTTAAATAAAATATTTATGCGGAATTTGTTCTTACCTTTCGCTTATAAGGAATATCTTAACGTTTCGCAGGAAATCATGCGCCTACGCTTTCCTCCCGTCTGTCTTGACACCTTATCAAGGAGGAGATGAAGAAGACGAGTGTGGTGGTGGAGAAGGAGGGGAATGATGTGGAAAGAAGTGGTGAATAGAGAAGAAACCACAAAAGGTAGGGCGGGGCGCTCCACCCCTGTTGCTGTGAGGGAACGTTAAACTCGCGTCTTAAATTGTAATCGATATTATAATATAGGAAACCTCGTCAGCAACTGCTTTACTACCGCGGTTATTTCACCAATCGGCTTATTAACCGCACACTTGTTACTTAAATGATCACCCACCATTCATTCCTGTAGGTGTAGTTAGCATTTTAATTATCATTTTCAAATAGTATGATAATGCCTTCCGAATATGGGACAGCTCTCACGCGCACAGATTAAACAAAAATTATATTAAGAATGAAGATAATCTTTATTATTTATATGTAAAAAGATCAGCCTGCGTATGTTTACGCTCGTAAAACTCGAAAAGTAGTCGACCTATACCGCTGAAAACTTTAAAGTTTGTTCTTATTAGTGCAAGGAGTGTTTAAAGAGATCGTTTGAATGTTAGAAGAAGTCGGGGACGCCCGAAAATACTTAACGCGATATCTCTGCACCGGAATAAGGTACGGAATCGGATTAAAGTCGACGTAATGTAGTTTTTTTACAGTAACATTGTGGTATGCAGTAGTGCATGGTGGAAGAAGTCGGAGACGCCCGAGAAAGACCTTAGAAATAGCGAAGCATTGCGGGGTCCACTTGTGTTCTATATAAAAAATATTAATTTTACAAAATAATACAAAAATAAAATCACATTGAATTTAAATAAAATTGTGTTTTTTATTTGATAAATTCAACTTTATATTTTTTTTGGGATTGCAAAAGTTTACTACAAACGTTTACTGCAACCGGAATTCATAATCTTTAAAGAAATTCGTATTTCTAAATACGAACAATGAACGAAGATATTTTGCACCGCATGCAGAAATTTCACATAACTTTTAAATACCTGATAATCAGGCAAATTCAGATGAAAACACCTGACTAAATGAAGAAAAAAAACATAGAATGATGGGTTAACGAATTGCGTGATTCATATTTTTACGGGAAATGCGGCAACGTAGTTCAATCATATCACAATAGCAAGAGGAAAAGCACCTGAGAATCTGACAAATGCAGACCCTAGCTATTAGGAGCTACGGGCTAGTGACCAAGGGCACAAGAGGGGTCCTGCGGCAAGTCCCGCCTGTAATAACCAAATATCCGGAAATATAAAAATATATTCGTTTGGAAGTGGTGACAAACTGACAACGTGCGTGCGTTGGTAAGAGTAACAACAGATCTCCAAGAGAAACCTGCCTAATATGTATAGCGCGAAGTTATAGGTTTATGCGTCGTAAAAGCTTTAGAATTTATGAAACTTTATTACAGTTTTACCCTTGTTCATTTGTTTATACATTTTAATTATTCAATTTCATTAACAATTTTATAATTAATTAACCAACATGCCATTTCACTGCTGGGACAGGCAGAAGTAGAACCACCACACAACTCGGTTTTTGCACACACTTCTTATTTCATTAATAATCATACGTACTTTTCAAGTATGCAGACTCTTGCCATGAACCGACTCTGGCGTTAAGATTTACTTAATCGTGGCATGATTGTCTTCCTAGAAGGTAATCGATATCTTTTTCAATACACTTTCGCTTCATAATACATGTCCGGAAATTCGTAGTACAAGCGTGAAACTGGTAAATTTACATCACATAGAGAACGCAATTTTTTTGTTTTTCGATCTGAAAATTTTAATTTTTTTTCGGCAACTAAAGGGTTAAAAAATTATTTTTAAGCCTGTGTCTAAGCTTCGACGCATTTAAAAAAGTATTTAACAGCTGATATTAACCACCCTACAAATAGATTATTATCAAATTTGACGTAAAAAAAATCCAACTTCAGACTCGATTCACTCGAAAACGAAAGCTGAAATCAAAAAAAATTATGGTACAAAATCGACTCCAAATGTGACATAGATTCACCAGTTTCCTGCTTGTATTTCCGGACACCGTGTATATTTTCTTGATGCTCTTTTTTCAGTCCATTCGTTAAAAATATTCAATTTTATTTAAAATATGTATTTTTTAAAATAAATATACAAATTATACAATGAGTCAAAGAAACAATAATAAAAAGCTTTTCCTCGCCATAAAGAGACAAGGCCTTTGTGATTGGTGAAGGAATTCATGCTTAAATAATAAAGTCATACAAGTAATAAAATATTGTAAATAAATAAAAATCATCTAATATACCACCATAATAAAAAACCACTGATATTTCACTTACTCTTAACCTTTTTAATTACACTTACATCGGCCTTGGATTCTATTCCGATCGCCACATTCCTAATACATTCGTTCGAGGTTTAACCACACATACACCCGTAATATACATAGTATGCAGTGAATATTTGTACTACGTACGTATGTTAAATAACGTAATGCTTGTACAAAGATTCAACAATAGGATACCAATAACTGATAATAGTCATTAAACGACATTGTCATTTTAATAATATGTGTTATTAACAGAGATGTGCAAAATGGGTACCCAAAAGCATTTGAAATGCAAAATGGAAATGGGTCAAAACTTTTCCATTTGAAAATGCAAAATGCAAAATGGTTTTTAGAAAAGCATTTCAAATGCAAAATACCTATTTTCAAAATGCATTGAAAATGCAAAATGGTTTCTCAGGTCAAACAATAAAAATAATTATAGAATTTTTAAATAATTTTGTCATTTAATAATGGACATCAATGTAGAACAAACATTATACATGATGGTAAATCCAAAAACACCACGACTTCAGATTATGAAACCACAAATAATTTGCGCGGGACTAATGTTGCCAACGTAAAAACATAGAAACTATATCTAACATTCAATATAACAGCGTCATGGCCCCATGTTCAGTATTTTTTGTAATGGTTTCACTCAATTGCCAGGGCTCCTACCAGGGAGCAACTTGACAAATGGAAATTATCTCTCATAGCGAGGTTGGGGACCGAGTGATATTTGGGGCTTATGAAAAAAAAATGAGTAGAGACAGTAGGAAGAATGTTGCAAAAAGCATTTAAAATGGAAAATGCATTGAGAAAAGCGTTTAAAATGCAAAATGCAAAATGGTTTTTAGAAAAGCATTTAAAATGCAAAATGGAAAATACCCATTTTGCATTTTGCATTTCCATTTGAAATGGATTTATTTGAAATAAAGCACATCTCTGGTTATTAACCTAATAATCGTCAATGCATGGATATTTCCACGTACCTAATCTTGTAGCGACGTTCGTGGAAATTTAAGAATCATGCGCCCCTGAACACAAAATCGGTGCTTCCGTTTCATAACCTTAAAACGTTCCGGCATTTCCCCATGAATCCTGCCAACAAGGAAAAAGGAAATTTAAAGAAATATTAAGTCCAACTATAATCTATAATAAATGCCTTCATCGAGATATTTTCAGATATTGAATCTAAATAAATCGGAGTTTTTTTTGCCGGCCAGGCATCAAAATACTGGCCAAATGCCTTCGATTCTATGCTGAGCCTCCGGGGCTTACAACATCACCCATAAAACTGTACTGGCACTATGTTAAAAATATGAAACCCTCATAGTTGTGTAGATTGTAGATTCGCGGTCGGTATTACATATTGTTCACCTTTTTTACGTGTGGGGTAGTTTTGCTGGTGGGTGTAAGCGAGCCCCGAGTCGCTATAATGCGCACGCGGAACAATACGTATCGATCGGAACGCGTCGCGACGCCAGCGCCGCCGGCAGGAAGTAGAAGCCGACGCCGCATTGACAAGCCGGCTAGCAGCTTCCCGCCAAACTTCAAACCAGCCCAGCAAACCAACCAACCTAAACCATCCTATTATACCTCCCAGTCTGTCGTCTGATATATTATTATGCGAGAGCGGTTGTACGGAGAATTCACTGAATTGCAACGCGACGGGCTACACTAATGTTGGCTATTGCTAAATATACCTACATATGTCGTACAACTAATCGTATCAATAATATTGAATTGAATGAACCAGTTTGGTTATGCTTATTATTACAAAGGTTTGTGTAACGTAATACGGAAGCAGTGATATATAACGACCCAGGTGAAAGAAATACTTTTTATTTATTTAGGAAACAGTCATTTATATATTTAGCATAAACAGCAATTATTTACAACATTAGACCAATAATGTTCCATTAATTCTTGTCGTTGATTAAATATTTGCACCTATACAATATATTTGTAAATGACATAGAAATATAAAGAATAAACATTATAAGGAATTACAAAATGTTATAAAAACAGTTAAAGACAGGTAGTAGTAATAGGTACAGTTTTTGCAAGATTATAATAAAAACAACAACTTTATTATAATTATTCACATTTTTACAGTTATGGATTTATCTATTAACAGTCAGCACGTCAAAATTGTAGTCTGCTAACACAAGAAACACTAAGCATGATTTTTCTATAAATTAGAAAAGAAAAAAGTCAAAAAGAAAAAATAATGTATAAGGTTTCCAGTGAAAAAAGTAAACTAAACTTTAGTACTAAACTAACATTTTTGTCATTGGAAACCTTATACCTTTTGCTTGTATAGAATTTACAGATAAATCATTTATAGGGCCGTATTGAGTGGTGGCCCTGATTAATCTACAAGATCTTGTTTCAAAAATATTTTTTTATACTGAACAAATAGTATATATAATATTTTTTTTTAAACCACCCGCTAAACTGCCAAAGCAGTTTGTTAGCAGAATATTAAAATTTTGCTAATAAAATGAAAAAAAATAATAATAATAATTTCCGCGGCCGAAAATCGAACCCTTGTGAAATACTTGGAACGCAACTATGCTGACCATTACACCACCAACTATTCAAAGGAGGTCGGTATAAATTCATTACATTATGAAAATAATAATTATTTATTTTTTAATACGAATCATGTATCATTTAATTTTAGAATGTTACGTATACACAACCGAACCTATATGTCTAAGACTCGTGATGTCACACTGGCCTGACTAGTACGAGTGCAGTTCTGTATGTTTGGTGATGATTAATCTCCGCCGATGAGGGGGGCACCATAAAAGTGTTAAACCAGCAGAAACTCTTGAACTGTGAAGTATGACCTCATGAAATATGTACAGATTTTTCTCTCGGAAAATTTCTAGGTCAACGAAACTATTTTTAGCTTCGAAAGTCATTTCGATTAGGAGTTATGGAGCTTTGAAAACATCCATTTAATTGTCAAAATATAAGAAAAGACGCCATTAATTCCCAACCCTAACTAAATTGTTGTTTCTCGACATGAAAAACTTTAATTATGTTTTAGAATTGAAGTAGTTCTTCGACCTGAATTGTCAAAACATTAATATCCTGTTCGGAGCAGCAATAAAACGGCAAACTTTAGTCACCTGCGAAGATTTTTATCATCCACCTTATGCACGTATTGCTCATCGTATAATGTAGTATCTAAATATTGTTCAAACTAAAATGTATTGGAAATAAGCGAGATCACGAAAAGAATATTATATCCCAGGAGACGACAAGAGAATTCGTTTGCGTTTGCATAGTCTCGTACTACTCTGAACACAGAAGTCACATAAGTCTTCTGTGAATATTATACGGGGGACGGACTGGCAAAAATGTTAATAATACGCTAAGTTTGTCTACTATAAAAGGCCAATCTTTCAAGAAATCTATTTAGAAATTAAAATAAAAAACCTCTTAAAAATAATAAAATTAAATGATATTACTAGATAAGTATTTTTTGCGAGAGAAAAATTTTAGATACTTACTGGTGGACACCGCAGTGCTTCGCTATAGCTAATGTATTTCTCGGGCGTCTGCGACTTCTTTCACCATTCACTAATGTATACCACAATGTTACTGTTAAAAAAATACATTACATCGACTTTAATTCGACTCAGTATCTCATTCGGGTGTAGAGATATTGCGTTAAGTATTCCTGACTCCTACCAATCAAACGACTCTCTAAACCAAGGCTGCCCAAACCCAGGCCCGCGAACGAATTATAAGTGGCCCGCGTGAACCATTTTCAAAAATAATGCAGCTTGAGCGCAACAACCCCCCCCCCCCCCCCCCCATGGATTTCAAATATTTTGTGGGGAGCACTCATTTTGAACTGTTAAAAAGGTTGGGCAGCCTTGCTCTAAACGCTCCTGGCACTAATAACAAACTTTGAAATGTTCAGCGATATCGGTCGACTACTTTTGCGAGGGCAAGCAAACGCAGGCTAAATTTTATATATTATATTACAAGATTTTTACGGTTTTGACTGTTCTTTTTGTTTATTTTTCTTCCTATTATTTATTTTGTTTTTGTTTACATTGTGATATATACACCGACCAAATATCGTTGAGTAAGTATGTATTTAAAGTTTTTGTTTGTACATTTAGATAATTATTGGAACGTAATTGGTTCATTGTACATATTGATTTTATCACATATACATAGTGTAATTATCTTATAATGAACTGTTTGATTAATAAACAAAATAAAATAAAAATAAATAACTTTATCCGTTTTGCCCAACTAGGGTGGATAAGATGGATATGGTTGCCGGGCAAAATGAATAATGTCTAATCGTAGCATTTGTGGCAAAAATTTGATCCTCGGCCGATGTGCGCCAAGCACCGGCATCTGTTTTTCCTCCATCGTATAATCCGGGCCCTTCCAAGACCCGCATTAATAAATCCCTTCCTTCAGTCCCTACCTTAACTTGCCCAACCGGGTGGCGATATAGTTCCCATATTTACACTGTACAGAACGGGGCGCTCTTGTGAGGTGTGACAGATATAAATAAATTAAAACAGGCTTCATGAGTCCATTATTGGCAGACGGAATACTGGATTCAGTCCGGTTCAATCGGTGGTGTGTTGTATATGTTTGCAGATAGTGCAAAACTAGTAACGGTTCTCTATCGTTTCGGCAGGTGTGTTCTTTTATTTTATAGGTTTTTCTTATTGGATGGTCAAGGCTTATCAAATGAAACTTTTTTCTTGGCAGTAACTAACTGCAGTTTTTATTTTTCCGGTGCGTGCCTCACCTATGCTAGGTAGGTACATTATTAATGCTATACAACTGAAAATATGAACCGATAGAAGTGTGTTGCGGGTTTCAGGTTTGCCCAAAGTAAGATCAATTTTCGCTTACTTATCTTTTTAAATGTCAATATTTTTCTTGAACAGATAATCAATTTCACTAGCAAAATATCTGGGATCTGAGTGTTACGGGTGTTACGTGTTAGGTGTTACGTAAATTGGAGACATCTGTTTCCTTTCAAATAGATATACATAGCTCACACTTCTAGGGATTTTCTGTTCAGTGCACCACTTCGATAAACTTCAAATGGTACTCCGAGAATAATCAACTAATGGTGCTTTCCGATCTCCTGGAATAACTTTTAGAGAATATTATATAATTCCAGCTTAGTAGCCACAGCCGAAATAAGCAAAAATCTGATTGCACGAAGCAGTAAAACCTCGAACTCTGAGTTCTGCGTCATGAAATTTACATAGCTTTTTGTCATAAATTTCAGGGCAACTATTTGCAGCGTTACCGATCATCGAGAGCTATGGAACTTTACGAAGACCGAAGAAAAGTATTATGAACAACTAAACTAAGTATAATTTTTTTAATTAGAATCACGATTGTGGAATGCGTTCAGGTACAACAAGGTGCTAAGACAATAAATAGTACATCAAACACGACCACACGCTTTTTCATTTCCTTTCTTCCACCATTACAATAAAATATCTGTTTTTATGAATGGGATGCGATACGTACAGTGGCGTAGCAAACTAGCAGGCCCCGAAATAAGTCTGTTAGTTGGGCACCGCCTCTTCTTTATATTTTGTTTTTCTTGTGTAATACTAATAATTATCAACAATACATTCGAATTAATCATATGCACAGAAAATTCAAAAGCATTATTAAAAAAAAATAAGTTTATTATGCTTCGTAATATTATATTATATTATCTATTATTCTAATGTTTTCAGCTATTATTTTTTTTTCATAAAATAATTAATTAATTAAGAAATTAATAGACATAAAACGACGTGATTCAATATTATGACTATGACTGGGATTTGAACTCAGTCGTCAAGTTCCGTAGGCCAAACTACTTCCCACTCAGCCACCGCAGTTAGTCATCAGAAATAGTTATCTTAGGCTCAATAATAATATTATTTGTGGGCAACTTTTTACACGACACCATAATCGCATCGTTAGTCACAGCGATAACAATGACCTATTTTAACAGGCTACCGAAAGTTGTGAAAACGCGTAAATATTTGAAGGCATCAACGTATTAGTCACGGAAGAAAAAGAAAGAAAAAAAAAAAAAAAAAACAGGTTATCTGAACATGACTCACAACTCACAGCATGGCTGGGTGAGAGATTTTAATATACCCAAAACTGGGCATATTTTTTTAGATGGGCCACATTGATGTTACTTTATTGTGACGTTTTTATTAATATACCATAAATTCAGCAAAACGTTGGCATTTATTAAGACGAGACAATACTCTAAAATAAAGCGACGTAAGTGAAGCATCCGTGCACAAAAATATGCAACACGCGGCCCTGGTGTATTTGACAGATCTGCGATTGAATTTGCCCTATCAAATCTCTAAATTAGAGTGGGAATCTTAACGACAAAAGTCGTGTAAAAACAATATTAGGCACGCGGCCCGGCGTAATGGACAAACCTACGGTCAGCCTAGCATCCATAGAAAATCGATCTTTCCGTGGGGTTTATTTCAATTATTTCTGATGAATATATTACTAAAATCTCAAATGTTTATAAAATAAGTAATTAAAAATCACTCCAATTTTAAGAGTTTAAATTATATTTTTAAAGTAAGAAATATATTACATGTTTTAAACTGATTCGTGTATGTAGGTACCTAGAGCGTACCAATGATTATATTTATTACTTTATTAAAGCCCTTCTTAGAGACTTTTACATATGACTAGTAAAAATTATAGATTAATACAGTACATATTTATTATACATAACTAAACTGCTTTGGTAAAAAATCTTTTGTATTTGTTGTGTTAAATTAAAGAGATCTACTGATTTTGTGAGTAAATTTCCCTTTGGAAACAAAATTTAAAAATTTTAATAAAATTTCCACATTGATTTGTTCTGAACTTGTATCAGAATTCATAAGTTACTATACCACACAATATATTATGTCCAAAGCAAACCAGCTTTATCTGTAGTAGAATTCGTAGCTCCATAGCATGTAAGTCTCAACGCTTTCTTTGTAGAAAAATATTAGCGTGCCAAGTCAATTTCATTTGAAATACAAATAAAATTGATTCTGAACATCTTAGTTAGGCTAAACCCTAAGTAAAAATAATTATTAAATGTAAATAACCGTTGGGTTTGTAATGCATAATATATATGGCATTATATTATGTATAATGAATTTCCAGCATTCTTACTTAATCCCCTTACTATAAATAATATAGGTGTAAGGAGTTTCTCAGATACATACCTACACAAAAAATACAATAGAAGAGAGAACACATTTTGAAGACAATACGAGTTATCTAAGCCACAATTATTGAGATTTATCAGATGCTCGAGACGATGGAGCGGGGTGATTATTCAAAAATACAATAGAAGAGAAAAAACATTTTGAAGACAATACGAGTTATCTAAGCCACAATTGTTGAGATTTACCAGATGCTCGAGACCATGGAGCGGGGTGATTATTAAAAAATACAATAGAAGACAAAACACATATTGAAGACAATACGAGTTATCTAAGCCACAATTATTGAGATTTATCAGATGCTCGAAACCATGGAGCGGGGTGATTATTAAAAAATACAATAGAAGAGAAAACACATTTTGAAGACAATACGAGTTATCTAAGCCACAATATTGAGATTTATCAGATGATGGAGACCATGGAGCGGGGTGATTATTCAAAAATACAATAGAAAAGAAAAAACATTTTGAAGACAATACGAGTTATCTAAGCCACAATTGTTGAGATTTACCAGATGCTCGAGACCATGGAGCGGGGTGATTATTAAAAAATACAATAGAAGACAAAACACATATTGAAGACAATACGAGTTATCTAAGCCACAATTATTGAGATTTATCAGATGCTCGAAACCATGGAGCGGGGTGATTATTAAAAAATACAATAGAAGAGAAAACACATTTTGAAGACAATACGAGTTATCTAAGCCACAATTGTTGAGATTTACCAGATGCTCGAGACCATGGAGCGGGGTGATTATTAAAAAATACAATAGAAGACAAAACACATATTGAAGACAATACGAGTTATCTAAGCCACAATTATTGAGATTTATCAGATGCTCGAAACCATGGAGCGGGGTGATTATTAAAAAATACAATAGAAGAGAAAACACATTTTGAAGACAATACGAGTTATCTAAGCCACAATATTGAGATTTATCAGATGCTCGAGACCACGGAGCGGGGTGATTATTAAAAAGATATGATGAAAACGTGCTTGCAATCTAACTATGGAATACAATAAATAATGGAACAAAGACTCTTGTATCGTAGTACAACTAATTTACAGTGGAACATGAAGCCAGGTACAAGAAACATCTATTGTGGACTATGCAAATGTTACTAAAACAATGAATTAATGATAATTTAATAAACTCTGGGATACTTAAAGTAGGCAGGACAAATGGCAAACAAAGTAAATGTAACACATTATATTCCAATCAATACTTACACACAAAGATTTAAAATAAACAATTATAAGGAATTTAAGTAGAAAAATACTATGTACCACTTTTCCAACAGTAACAACCATGGAACCCAAACATTGTTCATGTTCTGAAATGAAGGGTTTAAATAGTATGTACCACTTTTCCAACAGTAAATACCATGGAACCGAAACGTTGTTCATATTCTGAAAAGAAAGGGTTTTAATAGTATGTACCACTTTTCCAACAGTAACTACCATGGAACTCAAACATTGTTCATATTCTGAAATGAAGGGTTTTAATAGTATGTACCACTTTTCCAACAGTAACTACCATGGAACTCAAACATTGTTCATATTCTGAAATGAAGGGTTTTAATAAGATGTATGAATTGTCTATTAAGTTGATATATAACCATTTAGCACCATGTTTTATCAAACAAAAAAAACTGTGTTGCGAGAAGGGAAAATTAGTGACATTTTAGATGATTCTTGCACCATTTAATGCCGCCGTTAAACAATCAATTCTAGCTATAATTTTAATGACACACACAGTAAAATAAGCTTTGATAGAGCTACACCGATTGAGAGTTTATATTTGAAGACTATAAATGTATTTTATAATATCATTTAATATTAAAATTAAGAAATATGATAGAGAAAAAATTTGATTCTAAGTATTATGCAAAAATTACAGCAGATTGGGAGTTCTTATTATTGGTCTATAATTCGATAATAACTAACCGTTTCTGAGGTACAGGCAAAAAGAAAGACTTTAAATTACACGACGCATACGATAAAAATCATGTTTTTATTATTATTCCTATTTCAAAATGTCACAAATGTCATCAAATATTTAAATATTATAATATAGTCACTGGAATACCTATTACATTATTCTCTTAAAATTTATCAATAATGTTTTGACAGTTATATAAATAACATTTCAAAAGATCGCATGCGAATTAAACATCGATAGAATGACATAAAGACCCGTATTTATAACTTTTTTGACACATTGAATACCTACATTGTTAGCACAATTCAATTTTTGAATAGAATCTGCAAATGTCACACTACATTTAATGTTGAAATTAAAAAAACAAGAAATCTAGCATAACGAAATTGCTGTACGTAGAGTCAAAAGTTGGTAATGGAATTAAATTTTATTGAAAAACATAAAAACTTGAGAGCAATGCTGTCAAATTCAAGTAGTACATACATAATAAATATCGATGAGCACACGTTCCACGATTGACGGCACAAGTCGAATAATGCACAAAGTTATAATGGAAAAGGGATCAATTTACTCACCTAAAACATCATTCACAGATTTATTGAAGATATAAAAGTAAATATCGCCGGAAAAACACTAATTATTAGACACACTGACGACACCGAAAAGGAAAAATACTTTTAATATGAAACAGAGATACCAACAGAACAAACAAACCCGATCATAATGTTCAGTGTTTTCGAACCTGAAAAATATTTTACCGATATTTACGTACCCAAGAACCTCACTCAAAAATAATATTGATAGGACCATTCGAAATTTTTGTTTTGTAAATCAAACACGAAATGAATTTTTGTTATGTAAATCCAACACGAATAAATTGATTATCGAAAAGTTTTGTATAATCTAGTTCGATTCCCACATCATAAAACCTTGCAAAACAAAGATTACCGTCATGTGGAAGGTAGCCAAAAAGATTTGTTCATTATGTGAAATGTTGTTTCGTTGTTTCCATCGATCAATATTATTTCCAACTGCAACCAATATAAATCTGCTGAACAACGCGTTGAGCCAATACCTACTAATAAAGTTGGCTTTGGTTGAATACGCAGAGCAAAGGGGTGTGAACAATAATAAAGGGAAATAGCCCATTCAGGGCCCCTCTAGCCTGTGACCGCTCTTGGCGCTAGTAAAATCCTCAGGGGCGCTGAATTAGGCATTTATTATCAGCGCCTTGGCAAGTCAGCGCTTGAGCGAACTGCTCCAATTGCGCCTGCCCTGTGTCTAACCATTAGTCGCTACCCCTACTGAGTCTTAATTTTTAAGGTAGCAACAAAAAATTATAATTTCTTGAATGTTTTATATTATTTGCTGAAATGGTGAAGAGCAAATAAAAAAAATTGAGAATCCCAAATATGAAAACCATGCCACAATGATTGAAAACCATACCACAATGGCTTTCAGATTTGCATACTCGTTGATCTGTGCAGGCTGTGAAGAGTGGAATATCTTTTTTAGTCCATACTTTTGTATTTGCAATATTTTGAATTAAAATGTAAGAAATTATTTTTTGCAACCATTGTTTATAACATTTTTGTCAAAATTGTCATCTCTCCCCCTTCTCATAAAACTTTAAGATGTAACGGCAGGACCAGTGACATCCCCAACCGAAGAGATAGTGCATATACCCTCGACTCGACTGAAGGTATTGTGGAGGGGAAGGAGATGGGGAAGAGGAAGGAAGGTGACTAGGGTCATAGATGCCTCCGGCAGAAAACACCAAAAACATTTATCACATGAGGGTCACTTTTATGACTGATTCTTGAGTTCAGCTGGGCTGTGTAACAATTTGCCAGCCTGTTTCCTTCCACCTACAACGTGGGTCTATTGAAGACCCATGTCCCACACAGCATCCCCAAAGATGGCACATTTTATTTCTTGATGCCCTCCTGTGTAGTTAATTAAAAAATATAAATGTATATTATATTGTTGTTTTTCAACATTCAATTGATGACCTCAGCGACAGAGCAGCAAGCTTCTGGGCTTAAGAGCTTGGAGGTTGCAAGCCACAAGCTCAACAGGCGGCTCAAGCAAAATAATTCACACAAAAACAAAAAAAACTTACACATCATTCAAACACCCTCAGTATCTACCTGGCGAGACTAACATTCAGAATAAAAAAGATCTATTGAAAATGCCTGTTTAGTGAGCAGATATAAATAGATAAGTACTTTCCAAACTACTTTTCTCCTCCACGCTTCCTTGGGCCTCAAAACATGTCCTGAATTGGGGAGACCACTTGGTCACACTTGGCTCAGTGCAGTTGGGTAATTGAGCAGTATTTTTTTTTAAGCTCAGCACTTTTGTATCTACAAAAACTGCATATAGCTTTAGCAGAGTTACAAGATAAAAGCAATATTCTGAAACATTCTCGTATTTTTTGTCTTTTGTGTTGAAGGTAGATAGGAAAAAAGAAAAGTAACTTTATTTTTGCCCTAGTCAACGCTGAATTGTCTCTACGAAAATGAAATTATTAAAATGTGATAAATCAGAATTAATCATTAGGATAAAAAATAAATGACAAAGTAGTTTTAGATGGACTTGTTTATTTGAAAAATATTTCCTACAATTCCACTCTCAACAATACCTAACACACAATCATTCATTACATTACAGCATCGACTCTGCCTTAGACCTCAGTTAGACCTCCAAGCCGTACGTACACACATTTGAGACATTATTTATAGAAAGTTTTAAAGATATCCTGAAACATGAATACATTTCATCCAAATCAAAGCACATATAATTTACACAGGGCACTTGCCAAATTACTTCTTCCCAATGTAACATACTCTATGAAAATGTACACAATGCAGTTGTAGTATATGCTAAATGAGGTGGATTATTTACCCATGAAATTATCTTGGTTTATATAATATTCATATACCTTAACGCCACTTCAGTGTTGTCTTATAGTAGAAGATATAGATTATGTTTAGACATTCACAGGACTTAAATAAATTATAAAATCTAATTGAACATTTCACTGTTCTTTAGTAGGGGGCGTATCTTCGCGGGGGAGAAGGTCCCCTCAGTCCAGGTCTGGAATAAAACAAAACAATTTAATACATTTATAAAAACCAACCAATGGCTTCACAGTCCGGTAACGTTGTAAGCAATTATAAAATAAAATAATTTTGTGAAACTAATGATAGATTTCCCACAATGAAATCGGAAATTGTAGTTTCAATATATATTTTGAATGGTAACTGACGTTTTGATCGTAATCAAATTACCGTATGTAGATAGATTGTAATTATCATTTGAACATTTTGTTTATTATTTGCTTTAGATCATTTGGGGGTTACGATCATTTTACCTATAACCATTTTGAATATGTATTATTAATTACAAACAGATTTCGGTTCTTAGATGCACAATGGCTAATCACTCCTTATTACAAGGTGTAATAAAAAATAAATTGTCTATTTATTAAAAAATATATTTACCTTCTATCATCAAAGGAATCACGGCTGAAGTCCTCGAACATCCTGGAAAGATAATTAGCAAATAAATTATATTAATTGAGAAAATGAATAGATGAGAGCTTTTATTGAGGTTTTCTGATTAATAATTGCATATGAACTATGGGGTTTTTGAGCAGATATTATCTTCTTTAATAGCTTATCGAATATGAGCAGAATTCCGATTGATAATTACTCATTGATTATGAACGAACAACCCAGTCTCTATTCAGAGCGACAGTGGAAAATGCTTATCTTCATAAGGAAAACACTCACAAAATGTAAAGACTAGACATACCCTCTTGAGATCTGTGGTCCACGTGGTGGGCTGCGGCGACTGAACATGCCGTCGTAGGAGGACCTCATCCCGCCCAGCGAACGTGACATGGGCAGCGGGGGCAGGTGCAGGGGCTCCCGGCGCAGAGGGGGGGACATGAACTCCCCGCCACGGCCACCTCCGCGTTCTCCGCCACCGCCTCCCAGCCCGCGGCCCAGCCCAGAGTAGCGCCGCTCAAACATGTCGCGTGATGAGTCATATCGGTCATAGTAGCTGTCGTAAGCATCCTAAAAGTCAAACAATTATTATAACAGAAGAACAGACAAATAATAATCGAGTAACAATTTTTTGAAGTTGTAAGGGAAGCTACAACAATGACAAACAAGCAAATTCCTAGGAATAAAACCCAAATTAGAAAAGCTGTACAAATGTGAGATAAATAAATCGACAGGAACAGCAGAAACCAGACATACAATACTATTGGCTTATCATCTCTACAACAGACAATCTCAGAAGATGAGTTCTAGTGCATGGACTGCCATCAATATCTCAAACAGTATGCTAAAACACAGTGATGAATAAAGTACACATGAAAATAGTGGTATGATAAAGACCATCAGATGGCAGGTGTGTTTCCAAACTCACGAGTTCACTCCAGACGAGATATTCAGTACGGACTGGTCCGCTTGAGGTTAATGAATAACAGTGATTATTGAGGTCACATGGAAATGAGATAGATAGACAAACGATGTTGATGGCACTATGCCTAACCAAGAGATGATATAAGTTTTCGGTGAATGGATAAATAAATAAAAAATTATTTCTACCAAAATGTAACGCACAAGAGTCTCGTACTTGACTGCGACACAAAAAAAAGTAAGGTGACTGTGTCACTATGCGACATGAAATAAGTTTTTATTTACGCGCCAAGCGAATCGTTTAGTTGGCAGAAGTAAGGTAAGGAGAGTACCCCGAAGCCGCCCATGATGCGATCGCGGAGGAAGGGCGGGGGCGGCGGTGGCGGCGGCGGGTAGGGATCTCGGCCGAAGGCGCGCTCTCGGAAGCCGTTGCGGTCAGGCCCCATCACCTTGGGGCACTCCTTGGACCAGTGGCCCCCGCGGCCACAGCGGTAGCACTGCTCGGGATCGCCCATGCCCGGCTTCTGCCTCACGCGGCTGGTCGACACCTGCACCTTCATAGGCTGTCCGTCCACCATCATGCCGTTGAGCTCTTTGATAGCCTCGTTAACGTCGCCCGAAGCATCCAGATGCACGAATCCGTAGTTGCGAACGATATCGCACTCGACGACGGTGCCGAACTTCTGGAACAGTTCGCGGACCTCCGGCGCGCGGGTTTTGTCCGTCAGGTTGCCGACGAAGATTTTGGTGGTCGGAGTGGAAGGCGCCCGCCGGCTCTTGGCGGCCTCGCACTTGATCACCTGGCCGTGCACTTGCTGCCCGTTCAGGCCCTGGATAGCCTCGCGCCCGACGCTCTCATTTTCCATGTGAACGAACCCGTAATTTCTGACCACATCGCATTCCACGACGGTACCGTGTTTCTCGAAGAGCGGTCGAAGGTCATTTGCGGTCGTTTTTTCGGAAAGATTTCCGATGAAGATTTTGAACGTACCGGCACCCGGCATGTTTAGTCTGAAATATACAATCGAACACGTTCTTTGAGTTTGTCGGATAACAAGAATCGTAAGTAAAACAATTGAACGTAGCTATGACGCCATAGCGACATAACAATCGACAATCCACATAATATAACAGAAAAGATAATAAACAAAAATAAAAAGGCAACATCAAAGTTGTACTTACCTGGTGTATTCAGCTTATAACAAAACCTTATAATATACTAATTACAACTATATTTCACCAGTTACATATATTTTAAGAGGCAGGCAAAAAAATGCGACGCTACCAAAGCCGATAGATAAAACCGCAAAATGGCGCACATGCCAAAGTAGCGACAGGAAACGGAAAGAAAAAACATTGCCATCATTCAGAAAATAAATACAGTTTTGTTCATGAAATAATGAACTTTGGGGCATTTTTGAAAATGAATTTGCACCCAACTTACCTTACCTAAAAACCAATATGTTTGGAAACCTCAAATAAATTCAACTGTAGAAGATAGAATGAACTCATATTTTTTTGACTCAGTAATACTGTATCACAGAACTTAAACATTTACTTAACATTTTTACATTATCCCACACATGATAGTTATTATTATTTATTAAAAATACAAATAACTTAGTTTACATCACTTTTATGTATATTTTTTTGTATAAAAAATCTCCATTATGCCTATGACTTTGTGATGTAACTATTTATTTATTAAAAATTAGTTTGTTTACATCACTTTTATAATTATTACTACTTATACTTCTATAGTTATTATTAGGATACGAGATCGTTGGCTGGGGGGTTCTTATAGGTCATATTTTCCGAGCCTACAACACATCTCGAACGCCCGAAAGCAGATCAGCATACAACAAATCGGCAAAGTAATGCAAGAGAATCATTAATAGGTCAAAATTCGAACACGACCTGCAGATCAGCAAAAAGCTGGCTGCCTGCCCGCATGGCAGCAGAGCATTCTGGTCGCTTGCGGGCTCAATAGGTCGGAATTTTTGCAAACCCAGTTTGCCACCTCTTACCAGACCTGACGGCTCACTAGCAAACACCGCCACCGAAAAGGCTAACCTATTAGGGAAAATGTTTGCGGAAAACTCGACCCTCGATGACGGAGGTGCTGTTCCGCCGTCGGTTCCTCACTGCGGCTTCTATATGAAAAAGCTGAGGATCCGGCATCGGGATGTACTCCACGTTATACGGGGGCTCGATGTTAACAAACCTAGTGGACCTGATGGAATACCTGCCCTGGTATTGCAGAGGTGTGCTGCGGAAATAGTTCCAGTTTTGACAAAGCTCTTCAAAATGTCCCTGAAGTGTGGCACTGTGCCATTTTTGACCGCTTTTTTCCAACGTCTGGTTGGAAAAAAGCGGTCATTCACCCTATTCCCAAGAAAGGTGACCGCTCCAACCCAGCCAACTACCGCCCCATAGCGATCACATCAGTTCTGTCCAAAGTGATGGAACGTGTGATCAACGACAAACTGCTCACATACCTCGAGAAGAACAAAATTATCAACGACCGTCAATACGGATTCCGGCGGAACCGTTCGTGCGGTGATCTTCTCACGTATGTGACGCATGTTTAGGTGCGGTGCCTGGAACATCACGGTGAGACCCAAACGGTCGCACTAGACATATCCAAGGCCTTTGACCGGGTCTGGCACCGAGGACTTGTCAACAAATTGCCTTCTTACGGACTTCCCACATCCCTGTGTACGTGGATTGCTGACTTTTTAAGGGATAGGTCAATTCAGGCGCTTGCTGACGGTTTCACCTCTTCCTCGCACTCAATAAATGCTGGCGTCCCGCAGGGATCGGTTCTGTCTCCGACACACAAACTCCAATGGCTCGGAGGGCTTTGAAGCAGAGAATGGACGGTTATCTCGAGAGTATTTCCTCCTGGGGTAAAAATAATCTCGTCGAATTTAATGTTTCAAAGACCCAATCCTGTCTGATTACGTCTAAAAGGGATCCAAATGATAATATAGTCTCCTTCAACGGAAGCAATCTTCCGAACAGGCCTTCCATTGATATGCTTGGTGTAACTATAAGTGACCAGCTCAGGTACGGGGGCTCCATCGAAGCCAGAGTAAAGTTGGCCTCTCAGAAGCTGGGCGTACTGTACAGGGCCCGCAGATACTTTAATAGTACACAACTGCTGACCCTGTACAAATCGCAAGTGCGCCCTACTGTCGAATTTGGCAGCCATCTCTGGTCCGGAGCCCCAAAACACCTGAAAAAAACCCTTGACTCTGTGCAGAAACGGGCGGTCTGTTTGATAGATTCCCCAATCTTAACAAACGGACTGCAATCCTTAGAGCACAGGCGTCAGGTAGGTATGCTGTCCTTGTTCTATCGGTATTACAATGGAAGATGCTCTGAGGAACTAGCGTCATTGATCCCTTCGGCACCGGTGCGTAGTCGAGATACACGCCAAACGCGTGCCCAACATTTGTACACGGTTGACATTTGTCACATGAGAACGGGTCGCTTCTACGATTCGTTCTTAAGTTCAACAGCTCGGCTGTGGAACGAACTGCCGGCCTCTGTGTTTCCTCCCTCCTACAACATGGGACTCTTCAAGACCCATGTTGTAGTGCACCCACTCCTTCCTCTCCACAAAAAGACCCTCCACACAGCATCCCCAAAGATGACATAGGCCCTGAGGGAAATTATTTTCTTCAGGGCCTCCTGTGTGGAGTTAATATAAAAAAAAAAAAAAGGTTAGGCAGGTAGTAAGACAGTTTGAAATAAAATATCAAGACCGGTTAGTAGGTTAGGCAGGTAGTAAGACAGTTTGAAATAAAATATCAAGACCGGTTAGTAGGTTAGGCAGGTAGTAAGACAGTTTGAAATAAAATATCAAGACCGGTTAGTAGGTTAGGCAGGTAGGTTTAAATTCCCGCTTAACACCATCCGCCTGTTTTGATTTATGCAAGAAATAAACATGGCCAAAAAGTGCCTTTTATTTTATTTTGTTGATGTCCAGGCATAAATATATATTTTTTTCGATCATTTTATAAATAACTTAATTTGCCACATTATACAATAAAATCATAACCTAAAATGGGTTCGTAAGTAGGAGATTTTGAACTTTAAAGCAGTTTTCATAGGCCTTATACATTATTTTTTTTCTGGCCTTATAAAAAGACTTATCTAAAAAATACTCTATTGTTTCAAAGGCCAAGATGTATTCTACTCGCAGTATTTAATTAAAGCATCTGAAACATTTCTAGGCGACCAAATTTTCAAACCAAAAACACATGATTTTGCATTACTACGTATGGCATCGCCTTAATAAAAATTTTACTCAGAAAACCATATTATTTCCCAAAATACAATATTCCAATGCATTCAAACTTTTTCTAGCCCCACTTCTGTCCAAAATATACAATATAATTATAGATAATGGATATAGATAATTATACCCAAATATTAAATATAATTATAGAAGAAGATATTATAAACCTACACATTCTAGATTAGTGTTTCCCACGGTGGGGCGTACGCCCCACCGGTAAGGCATAACGCCTCAGAGATGGGGCACCACACTTCAGAGATGAGACATGTGGGCATTCCACATATAAAGGGAAATACTCATCAGTCATACAAAAAAATTTTAGCACCATAAGCGATTTACTCATTAAAAAACGAAATCGATTGGATATAACTAATAGAGGGGACCTAAGACTGAAATTAAATAAGTTAGATCCGGACACAAAATTTCTTTGTAGCAAGCGTAACTGAATTTAATAATGAATTAGGCGCCAAGATATGTGTGTGTTTGTACTAAATTTTAATTGTAACTTGTGTTTTATTATTGTTTTAATTTTAATTTTACTCTACTTAATACATTATCAATTAATGTTTTGTAATAATTTCACTTAAAATATATGTATTAGAATAGGTTTTTTTTAAATTTCATTAGAGGTTCATATGTTTACAAACATATTACAATATGATTTGAAAATTAACCTGCTGTTTAATAAAAAAGATACCGGTGGGGCATCTGACTTTTGAAAGGACTACGGTGGGGCATGGCATAAAGAAGGCTGGGAAACACTGTTCTTTGTGAAAAATACCTGGCCCTACATATTGACAAACATCAGACCTTTAATCAGCACAAAAAAAAAATTCCATTAATCGGTGTTTAGATCATTTTCTACCAACAGAAGTGGAGGCTTATACTTCAGTTTAATCGACTCATGCTTAAATTATGTAATAGATATATGGGGGAATCACACACATTTCATACTTAAACAATTTACAAATAATACAGAATAAAGCTATGACACAACTCTTCAATTATAACTCAGATACCCCCAAAAAAACTAAACCAAGAAATTAACTTATTGAAAATTGTATGAATATAACATATTCTTTTTAGCCTGTCGTCCCACGGGTCGCAAGCAATCGACATGAACCAAATGCTGTAAGACCCTGCGCAGAAAAGTTCTACACTGAACTGCACTGTAGACCGTTACCATATTATAGCGAACTTAATTTTTTGCGCATGGTCTTACAGCACTCGATTTATGTTGATTGCCTTCTGACCCATGGGACAGGCTTAATCCATTTACGCCTGCCGTGCCCAAACGAGGACGCCTTCAAATCTACCCACCATTTTGTTAATAATATGGTAAGTTTTGCTAACAGTGCATTATTGTCGAGGTGATTGATGTGTCTTACATTTTATATCAAACATTTTGGTTAACACCATTTATAAAAAGTATTTTAGTGTCATAAATAAAGTGAATCTCAGAGTTGCAGTGATTACCAAATGCAAGTCTGACGGCCGGCATAGTCCAGTGGTAACGCATTGGACTGCCATTCCGAAGGTCGCGGGTTCGAACCCGGCGTGCGCTAATAAATTTTATTTGATTAATTTGTGTTATTTCACAATTAATTAATTAAAATAATATATAGTATATTTGCGGCACGTTCCAGAGTGGAAGATACTACCAGTATCGCCCTGGTGTAAGACCACCATTCAGAATTGAAACGTTGCTCCAAATGGCTTTAGCCGTGTTTAGTGACTAGATCTGAATAGCCAGGTACTTCCCCACCTTCCTCTTTCCCTTCCCCACTTACCTTCAGCCTCACAACATCCCCCAATTGGGGATGCCATAGTCTCACTGGCTCCAGACGGGAGCAGTTAGGACTCTTGTGAGGTATTCACTATAAAAAAAAAAATTAAAAAAAAAAAGTATTTTTTTTATATGTTTACGTTCGTAAATTCTTAATTTTTCTACATAATCTTATCGAACACTTTGTTTACTTTGGAATAAAAATTTGATAAGGTAAAATATATAATTTACTGAACTGTGAACTACTTTTTTTTGTTGGTGTCCCCAAATAGGGACAGTGGGCACATAAAGAGTAAAATATTCTTTTTTTTACAGAGTTTTGACTGCACATAAATATATCGAAACGGCAATTTGAAGTAAGCGATAACTATCATGGACTCCAGGAGGCCCTTGATGCTATTATGGCAGAAGAGGACTCAGATGTTGAATTTGATATCGTTGTTCTTCCCCCAGAACCAAGTATCCTCACTGATGAAGAAGAAGACGATGAAGACAATATTGTTACCAATGACATGCCAAGAGATATTCCTGGAAATATCGAAGTTTTTGTAAACAGAAACGAAGAAGATTGGGACAGTTCTGATGAAGAGCCTTTCTCAAATTCCGCTAGAAGGCAATGTTGGGCCCCGTTGGCCTAAATGCGAGCCTATTGCTACGATCACATGCCTTTTGAAGATAATAATGTACAACAATGATGCGAAAACCTAATTACTGATATCAAAGGTAAAAATCCTGTTTCAATTTCTGAGAAGATTTTTGATCAGGAAGTAATCGATATGATTCTTCAATATTCTGATTTGTATGCAAAAAATAATAAACATGATATCAATATTACCGTTGGTGAGTTGAAAACATTTTTGGGCATTCTATCTCTATCTGGTTATCACACTTTGCCTCGCGAACGTCTATTTTGGTCTTTAGACGAGGACTGTAATGTACCTGTTGTTTCTAAGGCAATGACGAGAAACAGATTTTTAGATATCAAAAAGTACCTACAATTCTGTGATAATACTGTAGCTGCTAAAACATCAGATAAAATGTTCAAGGTGCGAACCCTTGCCTCAGCAAGAAATGAATGAATTTCTCATGAAGAAGTTTATTCAATGGGGAGTGTTTCACACAAATCTGTCATGCTCTCTAGTGCTAATGGCTACTGCTTCAATTATTGCGGCAAGTTGCAAGTACCCACCAATGAGCCGTTGAGTACACGAGTTGTGAAAAACCTATTGAACAAGCTAAACACAGATCCTAGAGACCATGTTGTGTTCTTCGATATTTTTTTCACTAGCGCATTGATGCGGGATTTATGGGAATCTGGCTATCGCGCTACAGGAACTTTACGTGAGGGTAGGACCTGCAAATGTCCTCTCACACCCGTCAAGGAGATGAAAAAGAAAAGTCGTGCTGACTTTGACTACCGGTTTGACACGGTCAATAAAATATTGTTTGTTCGCTGGCTGGATAACAGCGTTTGTACAATGGGAACAAACTACGATAATGTTCTTCCACTGGACAAAGGAAAGCGCTGGAGCTCAATCGAAAAGAAGAAAACCGATGTAAATATTCCTCAAGTATTTGTGAATTACAACAGAGGCATGGGCGGTGTCGATCAAGCCGATCAATCGATTTCAACGTATCAAACTTCAATACGAGGCGAGAAGTGGTGGTGGGTGTTATTTACATACCTGTTCGATCTATGCATTAGCAATGTCTGGCGTCTACACATACTTAGTAACGACGTGAAGATGGACCAGCTACAATTTCGACGAACTATTGCTCGTTATTACTTGCGACAAAAAACTAATCAACGTTCTCACCCATCAGCCTCTGTAGTGCTCAGTTTACAGTTTGATGGTTTTGGCCACTTTCTGGAGAAGTTGACAAAACAGTTGCGATGCACTATTATAGTAAGGCACGTTGGGAGTGCAAAAAATGCATAAAAACTTTGTGTATTGAAAAATCATGCTTCGAGAAATACCATACTGAATGAGCCCAGTGTCCCCATTTGAGCACGGCACTTTTTTTTCTAGTAAATAAAAAAAAATTAAATATTTTTTTTTTGATTTTTGTTAAAAACTCTATTCCCTACTACATAAAATGGATTTATTCATTTTTCTACGATTACTTTAGTCTTGGGCGTAGATGGGTTAATCTACAAAATGGACTAATAATACACATGAACATAACATTTATAAAAACGTGACAAGTACATGAACACTATACCTACAAGGCAACAAGTTTTGTGTCGTTTGAATTCACGTAAAATTTTTTTTTACTATATTACATTGAAATGTAAGTTTTTTTAATACACAGACACAATGTGGACATGCTGAGTCTGTTCTGCAGGTATTTTAATGGAGCCTGCTCTAAGTAGCTGGCAGCATAGATCCCCGGTGCACGTGTGTGAAACACCCGTTCACAAAGTTAATGTTGGCTTCATGAGAACGGGCCTCTTCTTCGACTCGTTTTTGTGTAAGACGGCTCCTATGACGAACGAGCTACCAGCGTCTATTTTTCAGCCTTCATATAATCCAGGCCTCTTAGAGACCCACATTAACAAATTCCTTCTTACAGCCCCTACCTTAACCCGCCTCGCAACGCTGCCCAACCGGGTGGTGACAAAGCTCCCCTGCCTTTACACCGACAGACAGGGACGCTCTTGTGAGGTGTCAGATAAAATTATTTTTAGCATCTTTATAAAAACTATGCACGTAAGATTTCTTTTGATATTTTTAACAAAAATTATTCATACTTACTTTTTTTAATCATCTTTGTCGCTGTTCAAGTTTCTATACACTCATTTGTTTTCAGTTTACTGTTTTTTCTTTAATATCTATACTAGCTAAGTCACCGGTGTTGACCGAGCTTAACACAGAGATTTTGGAAATCTTATTTATAATTAATTGCTTAAATTCAGTGAATTTTCTCTTAATTCAGGTCAAGTGTGCAAAATTTCATCATCACGTCCTGCTGAAATCGATATTCTTATTATCTGAATGGGTTAATATCTCAAAGACAAGCGACTGAGCTATGGTCGAACTGGCGAAGGGTCCGAAGCGGGGGTGGGATATGAACAGTACAAACCAAATTTCGTACTCCAGCATGTTGTTCTTATATTGAACCGAGAATAGTTACGAGAATTTATTTATTTTGTAAGAAACAAACAGCTTTTATATAATATACAATGATAGATATAAATATACAAGTTAACTGAAGTCAAGCCACAGAAGTTTCTTATGTTAAAGTTCATTAGAAATGAAGTTTTAGTATCTTAAAATTAATTTGGTGTTAAAGGAAGGGGAGAGGAAGAGGAAAATAGGAAGAGGATAGGAGATGCTGCCGATACATTCCATACTCTCATATTAATAATCGATCGTACGCATTACTTCATATCTATATTTCTTTAGGTTATTACCAAAAATGTCAATGCTAAAATTTTGTATTATATTGTGCACATATACGAGGAATTGGGGAATTTTTTCGAATGTTTGTTCTGCACAAGGGTAGATAAAATAAATCAGATTGTCGGGTTGATCTAGACGGAATATGAAGATTTATTAAATTGGTAAGTTCTGGTGAGTCCAGACCATTATTTAGGATTTTAAATAATAAGATTTGATCAAAAATTAGACGTCGTGTTTGGAGGGAGTTAAAATTATGAAATTTAATGGATTCGGTATAATTTCAGAAGTGTAAGTTTAGTTTACAATTTATGTGTTTAAAAAATTTTTTTGAATTATTTCTATTCTTTCGATATGGGCTTGGTATAAAGGAGTCCAGATCGGTGTACAGTGTTCCAGGTGCGGGCGAATATATGAGGTGTAAAGGGAATATAGAGTATTTATGTTGTGGAAGGGTTTTGCTATGCGAATTATAAATCCCAGCATTTTATTGGCTTTGTTAATGATGTCATCAGTGTGTTGGATAAAGTTTAATTTAACATCCAGTGTTACCCCAAGGTCCCTGATATATTTTACTTCATTGATGTGTGTGCCGTTTAGTGTATATACAAAGGATATTTTATTTTTATTACGTGTAAATGTTAATTTATTGCATTTTGCGATGTTTATAACAAGTTTGTTTAATTCGCAATAGACAAAGAGACGATTGAGGTCCTCTTGAAGTTTAATGCAGTCGTTGATTGATTTAATAACTAAGTATATTTTTTTATCATCTGCATATGCTAGGTAATTAGCATGTAAAAAACATTTGTGAATATCGTATATATACACATCCAGAGATGTGCTTTATTTCAAATAAATCCATTTCAAATGGAAATGCAAAATGGGTATTTTCCATTTTGCATTTTAAATGCTTTTCTAAAACCCATTTTGCATTTTAAATGCTTTTCTCAATGCATTTTCTATTTTAAATATTTTTTTGCAACATTCTTCCTACTATATATCAGTCGGCCCTCAACCTCGCTACAAGAGATAATTTCCATTTGTCAAGTTGCTCCCTGGTAGGAGCCCTGGCAATTGAGTGATACCATTACAAAAAATACTGATTTAAATATTGAACATGGGGCCATGACACTGTAATATTAAATGTTAGATAGCAGTTTCTATGTTTTTACGTTGGCAACATTAGTCCCGCAAAATTTTTTTGTGGTTTCATAATCCGTAGTCGTGGTGTTTTTGGATTTACCATCATATAATATGTTTGTTCTACATTGATGTCCATTATTAAATTACAAAATTGTTTAAAAATTCTATAATTATTTTGATTGTTTGACCTGAGAAACCATTTTGCATTTTCAATGCATTTTGAAAATAGGTATTTTGCATTTTGCATTTGAAATGCTTTTCTAAAAACCATTTTGCATTTTCAAATGGAAAAGTTTTGACCCATTTCCATTTTGCATTTCAAATGGTTTTGGGTACCCATTTTGCACATCTCTGTACACATCACATAATAATGGGCCTAAATGAGAACCTTGAGGTACACCGGAGGGCACAGAGAAGAAGCTGGACTTTGTTCCCTCAACTAAGACACTTTGAAGTCTACTCCAAAGGTATGAAGTGAGCCACCGGAGTAAGTCACCATGGATGCCTAATTGTTTTAATTTTTGAATTGGAATGAAATGGTTTACCTTATCGAAGGCCTTAGAATAATCAGTGTAGATTACATCTACTTGGTTTCTATTGTCCATATTGCACGTTAAATATTCCGTAAAATTTACCAAGTTTGTTAGTACTGATCTTTTTTGAAGAAATCCCTGTTGTTGGTTTTGTATATTACGAACAATTGTTGTGTAAATTTGATCGCAGACAATTCGCTCAAAAATTTTACTAAATACCGTGAGTATTGAGATTGGGCGGTAATTTTCAATGTTAATTTTTAACCCTGTTTTATGAATAGGGATTATAATAGCTTCTTTAAACTTTGTGGGAAATTTACCTTCTTTTAGTGACATTATAAAAATGTTAGTTATAGGGTAAGAAAGATTTTTGGCACATTTTTTGATCCTTACTACCCTTACTAACATCTAAATTTTTCAGGTATTTATTGATCATTAGATTGTTAATATTTATGTAACCAATCGAAGAATCATTGTTTACATAAGTAGAACTATCGATTGTTCGTACCCATATCGCTTACGTAGGTGGACTGAAAGTTTTTAGAGAATAATTGACATACTTGATGAGCGCCGGTGCCTGATTCGTCTTTAAGGTGCATGATTTGTGGGATGCCAGTTGTTTTACTTTTGTTTTTAGCGTAATTCCAGAGTTGTTTATTATTATTCTGAATATTAGATTCAACTAAACATATATATTTATTATAGCAATGCTTCTGTAGGTGTTTTTGCTGTGTACGTTTGATAGCGAACTCTATTTAATCCATTGGATTATTAGAGGATTTCCATTTTTTATGAAGTTTTTGTTTTTCTTTGATGATTTTGATTAGAGGAGCTGAATACCAGTTTGGAAATTTTTTTCTTTTTGACGAGGCGTTTGGGAACAAATTGGTTGATGGTATTATTTAAGATGTTATAAAAGGAATCAACTACTTCGTCAACGTTTGCATTTTCTGGAGTAAATGACCAGTCTATCATCGATAGATGTCGGTTGATTACCTCATAGTCGGCTTTTTCAAACAGGCAAATTACTTTAAGAGCGTTGATAATTGGGAGTGTATCGATTTGTAATATAATTTTAAGCGATGGGTGGTGTGAGTCTTCATTGCCAAGAGGATTGCATGCACGAGATACATGGCATTCCTCATTACAGATGATTTAATCTAGGATTCGGTTATTGGAACTTTTTATGTGATTATATTGTTTTAATTCGGAGTAATAAATTGTGTCAATAAGTGAGGAACTAAGTGTATTTAAGTTTCAGGTGTTAAGTGTGAATCATGCATTTCCCATATTATGGTGGGCATATTAAAGTCTCCAATTACGAGTAAAATGTCGTCGGGATATTGATCTTTTACATTAGCGAGTAAGCAAATGAATGAACTGAGAGCGGTTTCATATCCATGACCTTGTGGGAGATATACACAAGCTATATGGATAGTACGTTTGGATGTATAGTTGGAGGGAAGAATAGTGACCCAAATGCATTCAGCATTGCACACTAAGGACGGGTTGTTTCGGAGAATCTGAACAATTCATCAAATTTCAACATTAATTTTCAAGTTCTGTGAAAGACTTTTTCAAGTTCTGTTTTTAATTCAGTTTTGTCAAGCAACTAGCCTACAATGATATAAAAACAGAACTTGAATAGGTCTTTCACAGAACCCGAAAATGAACGTTGAAATTTGATGAATTGTTCAAATTTTCCGAAACAACCCGTCCTAAGTCTTCGCGAGGGTATGCGTTAAGATTGTTATGTGTTATTATCATCACTCCACCGCCTCGACGAGAATCTAACATCAACTTAATTAAGCATATTTTTTTAGCAAACGTGAGAAGTCTGTTCATTGACAATCCGCAGTTTTGCTTGGGTGCGAAACAAGCTACCAACAAGATCGATAAAAACTTCATCTATGTACTTGTGCACCTGGATGGCCCAAAGCTCAAACAGTAAAACAACAAAAGGTATGAATGAACAGGCAAAACTGTACAAATAATTTATTACTATTCAGATCTGGCTATGTACTGTTGCTCTTCCTATATTTACATAACAAGCAGCTTAGTATCGGGTACTTTTTAAAACTGAAGTAACTAACATGAACATTGAATTTAAATTCACATTTTAGAGACCTCGATAGAGACAATAATAGTGAATTTATTACTAAATTTTGGTATACACATAGAAATCTTTGAAATTTCATACTTGCCATAATACTACTATTTTCAACTGGAGTGAAACATCTAGAACCAACAACCACCCCATCAAATAACTTCTATTTTTAAACTCAAACATGGCTTAATTTGTATGCTCGAATCACACCAACTGGAAGCTGCTTTGAGGTTCGATTTAAGATCATTCTATCTAAGCTTGAATATAAAGGGTTTTATGCAATATTTGGTAATTGCAAGTGGCTTAGTCATAAAAACATCAAAGCGAATCCATTTCGATATGTCCAATTTGACCATAGTCCGGGAGACAAAGCTAACAGAAACCTGAAATATTAGAGATTAGGTGATAGGGTTATTATTCCCAAGCACCCACCCTTGAGGCGATTTTTCTCAAAAATAGAGCCATACAAATCATCCCAAAAATTATTATTATTCATGAGAAATGTAATTTCATTTCTACCAATATGGTACTGTTACCAACATTACATAGCGAGTTACCGGGTGATGAATTCACACTGATACACACCAAAGCTTCAATGTGGTTTGTTTATAAAAGATACACAAAAATGGCACCCAAATAACTCGCGATAATCCACTAGACTTTTGATTAGCGATTTGTGGGAAAGTTGCAGATACAATATGAGCATTTGAACCAGATTTTGAAACTTCCAATAGTTCAGTAGCCATTAGAGTGGGGTGCGCTATTAAATTCAAACCGTGTTATTTAATCAGTTATCAATCCAGTATTAAGAAATCAATAACCAGCTTGAACGGTTAGTTATGACATCAACACTGTAGCAGATGCCTAAACAAACTGTACACATTCACAGCTTTTGCAAGGTGGTTTTAAACTGTCACTGGACTGTAACGAACTGTATTGAAGTATAATGTCCCATCGCAATACAGCTGCATCATTTGGCACTTAACATTTCAAACATTATTTTGACAGGAAGCTAACCTACAAAAATGAAACTATTTCATAGGGCTTAAAGATTTTATTAGAGTCACTTACAAATCACTTCTTTTCTTTCTTAGGTTTAGCACTGCCTGCCTTCATAACTTTGACAACAATCTTTTGTTCCTCAATGAGGAAAGCCCGGACGATCCTTTCCTTGACGCACTTGTGGCACAGGACTCCGCCGTAAACCCTGGTGACGGTCTTCTTCCTCCTCGACATGCGGGAGCGCTCCATGGGGCGTGCGGGGGTGATTCCTCTAAGGCGCTCCTTGCACTGACCGCATTTCGGCACCCTCTTCACTTTCTTCAGGTATTGATAAACCAATTTTCCACCAGGAGTGCGCACCCTGCAGCAGAAAAGAAACAATTAATATTTCAGCATTATAAACTGTAGTAGGGGTTTCATTTGAGAAACCGGTAAAACAAAGACAATTTGTCTGACGTTTATGAGGTTAGAGTTGGAATATAGATACAGTATAGAAGTTCGGTGGGGAGAATAAACAGAAGTAAGAGACGAAGAGCGAAAAAAACTTATAAATACTTTATGCCGAAGTAACAAATTGGCTTTTAAATATTGTTGACAGGTTATTTTTTACTTACATGCGCCTCTGGTTGGATTTGGAGTTGTACGACAGTCGTCGTCTAAATGTTAGGCGTTGAACCATCTTGAACCTAAAATATTACATAAAAATTAATCACAGTGTAACAGAGACAATCATTAAAAATATAAATCTTTAATTGAGTATTAAATATAGCCGATGGATATAGATTTTACGGAGATATTTTAAAAGAAATCACTCGCCTGTCAGATGGCGCACGGAAAAGGAAGTAAACAAGGACGAGCAGCAGTGATGCCACATGTAGTAAACTTTATTCCCAAATATATTTTCGTATTTAGTACTTACTTTAAACCTACAATAAAACTTGCCACACACAGATGAACATTTATACTGTTTACGATACAGTTCACGATAAATTCTTTTGTTTTATTATTTTCGGAAAAGAACACAATTAATTCTCTTCAAAAGACTTACGGGTTTCGGGAGAAAACCGCAAACTAACTTGCAACGCAAAGAAACTCGAAAGAGGGGAACTTGATTTATTTAATCGCATAAAAATATAAATACATTATTTCATAAAAACTTTTATGTTACGTACGTAGATTATTTCTAAACTTTTTATACTAACATCCAGAGATGTGCAAAATGGGTACCCAAAACCATTTGAAATGCAAAATGGAAATGGGTCAAAACTTTTCCATTTGAAAATCCAAAATGCAAAATGGTTTTTAGAAAAGCATTTCAAATGCAAAATGCAAAATACCTATTTTCAAAATGCATTGAAAATGCAAAATGGTTTCTCAGGTCAAACAATCAAAATAATTATAGAATTTTTAAACAATTTTGTCATTTAATAATGGACATCAATGTAGAACAAATATATTACATGATGATAAATCCAAAAACACCACGACTACAGATTATGAAACCACAAAATTTTTGCGCGGGACTAATGTTGCCAACGTAATAAACATAGAAACTGCTATCTAACATTTAATATTACAGCGTCATGGCCCCATGTTCAGTATTTTTTGTAATGGTATCACTTAATTGCCAGAGCTCCTACCAGGGAGCAACATGACAAATGTAAATTATCTCTCATAGCGAGGTTGAGGTCCGACTGATATTTGGGGCTTATGAAAAAAAGATGAGTGGAGATAGTAGGAAGAATGTTGCAAAAAAGCATTTAAAATCGAAAATGCATTGAGAAAAGCATTTAAAATGCAAAATGGTTTTTAGAAAAGCATTTAAAATGCAAAATGGAAAATACCCATTTTGCATTTTGCATTTCCATTTGAAATGGATTTATTTGAAATAAAGCACATCTCTGCTAACATCAAACTGGTTTCGACACAACGACAGGGCCAGGGCCGGCTCTGAGCGAAACGGCGCCTGGCGAGAGTAAAATTTTGACGCCCTTTGTTAAAATCAGTAGACGCCTAGGTAGGTGATCATTGTAATTAATAATATTCAGATGATTTTTATATTTTGTGAAAAATAATTTCAATGGCGATGTGTTAGGTATTATCAGGGCCTTAACGCCCATATATTCAATAAATTTATTATTCAGTTTATTAAAAAACACATTACTTTAAAAAATCTTTTGTGTGATTATGTTTACGCGTGACAGCTGTTTATAATAATAATAACACAACTGAATTAGGTTTTAAAACAAACTTTTTTAATAAATTTAATAATTATATTATTGAATATATTTAAGAAGACACTTAAAATTAAAATGGAGTTCTGCAAATTTGACTTCAAAACAATAAAAATAAAATAAAAACATTTAATGCAAATTTCCCAAATGCATTTTATAAAATACTTTATTTATTTTAAAAATATATATACTGAGCGGTACAGGTGTAAGATTTTTTATTGTTCTTCAACGAATTTTATGTTGGCCCCTTGAAGTGATTTTGCATAAAAACGGCACCATACACATCATCCAAATATTATTATTGTTTTTATTCAAGAAACGATGTATTAATGTGAATGAGGCAAGAAGTGTGTTCCAAGACCGAGTTGTTTGGCGTTTCGTTTTCTCTGCCTACCCCTTCGGTATACTTACCTACTTTTTAAGTAATTGGAATGAACACATTTGTGAACGAAATGAAAACAAAATGTTTGTATATTTAGAAGTCGGGAATCATTTTCATTTAAATCTTATATCTCAATGCTTACTTTTTCTTTCGATCTGAGCGTGTTTCTGCGATCTGATACTTTTGAAAATATTTTTGACGACAAAAATATACATTTTACGAATTTTATGTGTGAATGGAATACTTTATTGAAGAAACTCGAATTTTAGAAACGGGCAACATTATTGTTTGTGTACAAACTACAAAATGGCTACCATTTTCTCTGTTTTGAGGTTTGATAATATAAAAAAAATATAGTAATTGCGCTTATTTTTTAAGTATTAAAAGTGTGTTTTATGGATTAACTTACCGGGGCCATCGTTTTCCTATGGGTGAGTACATTTAATATTGAAAATCCTTACCAATTTCATTCTTTCAACTTACAACCTTGTCATGGAAATGTCATCGTATGCTATAATTGTTCAATTACTATAATTTATTAATTTACTAATTATTTAACACTATTATTATGACAAGGCAAAGGTTGACTATTTTTTTAGAATATGGTCTATCCCAAATTCTCAGTAAACTTGTCGAATTCTGCTGAATGCAAAGGCTCGTTAAAGAAAGAATACTTGATTTGAACTCAAATATCTAATGTTTACCACTATTTAAGTCGGGGGTTTAAGTAAACATCCACAAAATAGGTTCTTAAGGTTTATTTTGGGTTATTTTAACAATTTATACGTATTTCCTAACCTTCAAACTCAACTTAGATTGAGAAAATGTTACTTCAATGCATCTTTTACCATCTCCCATCACATAAATAGTTATTTCTTGCAGTAATTAAGTTTAAACCAAATATATTTTTGGGTATTAATTCTGTTCTACGACAACATAATATAACCTGAAATACGTACGAATGACAATAAATTTATATTCTCCAGAGACACTTATCGTTTACCAAACGTCTAATGAGCTACCCATTGAATAAGATAATATTATTTATTTATTTTATTTTATTTACTTCGTTGATTAAAAAAAAAACATTTGATTTGTTATTGTCTCACAGTTTGATTTTGACTGTTAGTTAGCAAACATTTTTTGAAATATGACAATCATCGTGGTCGTGTTTGTTAATTTAAGTTATTCCTATTGTAGATATATTGTAACAAACAATTCTACAATAAAGCAAGATGAATCTCGAGTTGTTGGAATCTTTCGGGCAGAACTACCCCGAGGAGTTTGATGGAACTTTGGACTCCATTTCGCTGGCAGCCACCTGCGCCTTCAACAAGCGAGGGACACTACTGGCGGTGGGCTGCAATGACGGAAGGATATTCATCTGGGACTTTCTCACCCGAGGTATCGCCAAGTCTATTTCTGCACATGTTCATCCGGTCTGCAGTCTCAGTTGGTCCCGCAACTGCCAGAAACTCCTCTCCGCCTCCACTGACCACAATGTCTGTATTTGGGACGTTCTAACTGGAGAATGTGAACAGCATTACAGATTCCCAACACCCATACTTAGGGTGCAATTTGACCCAAGAAATGATAAAAGATTCCTAGTGTGTCCTATGAAGCATGCGGCGCTCTTGTTAGACCTGGAAGGAGAATATAAGTTACTGCCTCTGGATGAAGATGGTGATGTTAACATTATAGCTTCTTTCGATAGAAGAGGGGACAATGTATACACTGGTAATGCTAAGGGAAGAATACTAATATTAGATTCTCAATCTCTAGACATTAAGGCGAGTTTCAGGATTACAATTGGAACATCCAGCACAACGGGAATTAAAAGTATTGAGTTTGCCAGAAGAGGGGAATGCTTTTTAGTTAATACTTCTGATCGTGTTATCAGGGTTTACAATGCCCGGGAAGTCTTGAAATGTGGAAAGAATGGTGAGCCAGAGCCAATCCAAAAGTTACAAGATTTAGTGAATAAGACAACATGGAAGAAATGCTGTTTCTCTGGGGACGGAGAGTACATCTGCGCCGGATCCGCTCGCCAGCACGCTCTATACATATGGGAAAAGTCCATTGGAAATTTAGTTAAAATATTACATGGCACAAAGGGTGAGCTTCTTCTGGACGTAGTGTGGCATCCTGTCAGACCTATCATCACAAGTATCAGTTCGGGAGTTGTGTCTATCTGGGCCCAGAATCAGGTGGAGAACTGGTCAGCTTTTGCCCCCGACTTTAAAGAATTGGATGAGAATGTAGAATATGAGGAGAGAGAATCAGAGTTTGACGTAACAGATGAAGATAAATCCATTAATTTGGAAGGGGAAAATGAACATGACGAAGAGACTGAAGTGGATGTAACAACTTGCGAACCTGTTGCAGCCTTCTGTAGTTCAGACGAGGAGGGCGATGGGGACAGTATGCTCCTTTTCCTTCCCATAGCACCCGAGATTGAAGACCCCGAAGACGGCTGGGCTGCCACAGTAGACACTCAGGTAGCCGTAGTGGAATCTCCAGAAAAGTCCCCCCCACCTAAAAAGAAGAAGGTGAAGTTCTATGATATTCCCATCAAAATAAGCTCCACGGAATCTCATCCAATGCTGACTGGAAAAGATAAACCATCGGGTGGAGGAAAGAAAAACGCAGGCAGACCTAGAAAGTAAAATTAGATTTTTTAAATTTGATACTGCTACTAATTAATTTTAAAGTACAAAATATGCTTTTTAATTAATATCAATTTAAACTATGAGAATCTGTACATAAAACTCATAGAAATATTGTACTAGAAAAGTGATATAAAATAAAGCAAAGTTTTACATATTCAATGCTGATACACTTTTTATTATGATAATAATATTTGGATTATTCATATAGCGCCGTTTTTGTGCAAAATCACCTCAACGACACTGTACAAATTATAGTTTTTTCTTCATAATAGCTTAATATGGTACCCTTAGTGGTCCAGGTCTAATTCTGGATAACACTGAACCTAACACTGCCTTTTCAGAAATCCTTTATTCCGCGCCTGTAAGACCATATTATTATGGTCATCCATGGTACAATCTCATCATAAACTCTCATTCTCTCTACTCTTGGGATTATATTTTACTCATAAAAACAAAAAAGTGTGTTTTGTTAATTAAAAATATGATATTTTTTATTATTCTTGACATTAATAATACAAAAAGATATTTTATGTTGTCCTCCGTGCTAGGAGTTTACATGTGTTATGGAGGACATTTTTTAATGGTAAATTACTTGATAATAACTGTGGACTTAGTCATAGTATATAAAAAAGTGGACTTAAGACTTAGACAGAGAAACAATCTTTTCTAACAATTCAAATACAGAACTGTGTTTCATCATTATAAAATTTTATTTTCGGTACTATATTTATGATATCAGGCAAGTCTAAGAGAGAAGTCAATGGCGACATTGGTTTCCATTAAAATCTCCATAGGTGTATCTATTCGGTTTACCAACTACTAAATAAAAATAAACGAGAGTGTACAGAGAAGATTTTGTAGTATATACTGTTACGATCTCATTTTAAATCTAATTAAATGTCAACCATTGCCTTTTTGTAATATTTGACTAATTTATTATTTTAAAGTATTATGTTAGGTACTAATACTAACTATTATTATGAGTCTGAATATCCACTTACGTACATAATTATGTGAAATGTTACAAATAAATATAAATATCATGAGCTGTACATAAACTACTCCCATTTAAAATAATCAAAATTTAATCTTCTTAAGTTTTTATGTCTAGAAAGATACTAAGTGTCAGAACATAAAAACTGCAAAATAGTTTAATTATGTTTTTTTAGGGCTTTTCTAAACTTCAAATCGCCATAGCTCCGATAGGAAAACTATTAAAAAATATGTGGAAAATAATGCCATGTATTATGATGGTAGGTACCTACTATTATCAATCTCTATCTCCTCAGGGGCCAATGGGTATTTAGATATTGTGATCAATAGTGGCTAAAACAATTTCAAACAACTATTCTAATATTAATTTAAGGTATCTAGGAAATTTTAGCAATCTAGGTAATTTCAGGTGAGTTTTTTCCCTTAGTATAGAAAATAAGTTAACTTGACATTATGTTATTGGAAAACAGAGGTATGTTATGTACTCCTAATAGTCCCAGCCACTTTCCAGGTTCCAGTCTTGTAGACTATTTGAGATATATACGGAATACTGATTGGGAACAAGTGAGATGAGCGTAGATAGTAGATTAATAGTAGCTGCGCATTTCATTTGGCGCCATGTGTACCAGAAGCCAGAAGAAAGGGCCGATCTTTCAATGTTTACCCACGATTGCGCCATGGACGCAGCTGTCGCATATCCAGCGAGCCTTTCTCGGCGATCGCCATGTGGACGGCCGGACTGCGGAAGGTCACACGGAAAAACGTTCGCTAAATCCCACCAACTCACCAAAAGCACCATTCTATTTGCTCCTCGGACTATCGACGGACCTATGTTTTTAAACGTGTTTTACCTGGTGGAGATTGTCTTCATCTGGTATTATTTGATGCGAGAATAATGAGTTTGGATTATGGTCTGTGGGCCATATACGGACTACGGACTCGTGGTCAACCGCTTTTGTGGGGTCGGCGAGTTGCCTCTGGTCGCTAAAGCAAGCTCTAAAATTATTCCGTTTCAGTGAAAATTATTCTGCACAACACAACAACACATCGATACATTTTGACAGAAAAACTGCAGAACCTACTAATTAAGTAAACTTTCTACCAATGACTCGCAAATTATAAGGTAGGCGACACATTACGCTATACGCATCATGGCTTAGCTCCATAGACTAAATATAATACATCAATGCTTAGCTCCCATTGGTAGTGTATGGCGAGCGATATGCTGAAATAGGCCAAGCCACGAAAAAATAGGGTCCAAGCGTGGTCTGTCACAGGCTTAATTCGTGAGTGGACATTCAGCGAACAACGCAGATTCTTTGTGCGAAATGATACATTGGCAGTACATTAGGAAAATAGTCGTAGTTCATAAATATCTAATGACCAGTAAAGTAGGTACCTACCCACTAACTGAAGAGAATAAGTCGTTTCTTTGGTCTTAGATCCAAGATTGAAATGAAAAGACGCGGCATAAAACCACGCCAAAAGGAAACCTAATGGTACGTATACATTTGCGAACTTAAACGCGAACCGAGCCACGTATTACGGGTAAGGAACGAAGCAACTGCGAGCGGCGTTTCGCGCCATTTGCGGTTGCTTCGTTCCTTTCCCATAAGTTGAGGTTCAGTTCGGCAGTTCGGCTCGCGTATCTATACTTAGCATAAGAAAAGCATCTCTTGACAGGTACATTTATTACAGTACACACTACCAACTACCCACCTTCATTTATCAGCATTGTGTTGAGACCTATACTTTAGAATCCTTATATAATATAATGTGTTGTGCAACTCGAATGTTTTTGGTCGAACGATCGACTAAGCCGGGAGGAGTGGCCTTAGCCCGTATCTATAAACCCATCGTACTTTAACTCCTCTTATCTGATCCATCGGAACGTAAATCATCTCAAGTTCGGGGTGTTTGGGGATTACGGGATAGGATAAAAAGTGTCTGGCCACAGTAGACAGCAGGCAAGTACCAGGCACCATGGGACGGTACGCCTCATCGTTAAGGGGAGAGGGGAGGCACCACCTACTCGCATGTCTGAAACACTTGTTTATTCTTCGACTAAGTACCTCGGTCCTTGGTGTACATCAGATAAGTAAGGGAGAACTGGAGGGGTACCGCTGATAGCTCCGGCGTAACCTCTCCTTCTTTCTTATAAACTGTATGAAACAAAGTGGTTAGCAAAGAGCACTTAGCGGGTATTACTACGTGTTGAAAATTTCAAAACTAAATAGTCAAATATAACAATCGGTATGTCCAATCTGGATGATATACAAACTAGTGCGTTCTGAGGTTCAGGCTATCAAACTGAGATTCTAGGAAAGACTATTGAACCGAGTTAGAAAACTAATTATTTAGAAAGCGGTAGAAATTTACTAGCGCGGACCCACGTAAAAACATGTTCACTCGAGTAGTAGTGCGCGGGGGCTGGATACTAGGTAGTTTCCGGTCGTATGGCGTTAGAGCGTTGTAGGTCAAATTCGACCAATTGGAGTCAAAAAGTACAACCCTTTTTTTCGCTTCGTGTCCCATCTTATGAGGATAGCCTGAATTCTCCAATGACTAAATAAAATTCCTCTCTATTCAATGGATTTCTGAACAAATCAGTTCTAATTTTGAAAATAACAATCAAAATAATTTTCGGTTAAATATATTACGTTATAGGTAGTACTCATCAATTTGAAAATGAAACTTCAAAGCAAAAATTCTAGAATTCATTCAGAAGAAAGCTGAAAAGTTACTGATATAGGCAGTTGCTTAGGATGTCAGCAAAACGACTATCGTGTAGTCTGGAGCTCCAGAAGGAGGACGTCCAGTTAATAGGCCCAGACAAACTTGGTGAAAGCAAATGTACATACTGCAAAATGCAGAGTCAGGTGTCCTACACAGAAAGTAGTAGAAAAGAATTTTGACCAAGGAAGTTTTCTAGCGTTGTTATTAATTATTCGTTTTAATGTTACTTGATGGATACTGCCAACATTGCGAGCGTCGCAGGTAGCCGGCATAACTCTTCTGCTCCGACTGGAGGTGTATGGATTGAACCCTCGACCTTTGCTCTACAGGCAGTCATTTACTAAACCAGCCAACAACCCAACCCTATGCTATTATCTCGCCTCCACCAACACTTACTCATATTAGTTATTATTTGTAAATCGGCCACAAAAATCGTTTTGTAGCTTGTTTTCTTTTTAGGCGCAATTATAATTTATTACCCAAAGGGTTCTCGGTTCTCAGAAAGCAGGATAAAAAGCATAACATTCAAAAATAATAATGATACTTGTAAGATGGTAGTACATTACAACACGACGGGAATGTTCGCTCAATACTTGGAATTCTTTAGTATTTTTCTATTCATAACTCAGATATCTACCATATCATTATTTTGCAATACTGTTAAAATCGAGTGTCAATTTCGGTTTAGTTAGAATCAAACCTTGATTAATTACACGCCTCATCAATAAGGCCCTGCTGAAGACTTGATTTGCAGGTACACTTTTTGTAGTATAAAAGAAATTTCGTACCACATTCATGTAATAGTTATTAGTTTGGTTATTACCCATGGCTGTTTCCAACAGCATTTATCTCGGGAATGCTGGGTATATGCAGCCTTAGTTCCAGAAGGGATGTTGCATTACTCCTGATGGCGTATAAGCTACTAAACGGTTTAGTATCAATACCAGACATTCTGGCTAAAATAGGATTTTATGTCCCGGATAATTTCGCGCGAGGCCGCCAACACAGGCTTTTGATTCTTCCTAGGTGCAGAACTAACTTACCAATGGTGATGCCCTTGGGAAGAATCACTAGGTTAATTAACTGCCTCGCAGGAAATGTGGATATTTTCCACATGTCCTACAACGTATTTAAACGTGAAATATTATTATTCAATACTTAAAATTGTAAATCTAAATTTGAAACTTTTTTCTTTGTCCCACTTGTAAATGTACCTATTTGTTATTCACTTTTTTGTAAATGTTAATTATCGATATTGCAATGTTCTGGTTCATACTGTTTTTGCAAATAAACAATAAATAAATAAATAAATAGTTATTCCAATTTTGCAAATCTTTTAGATAATTTAAAAAAATATATCTTAATAAAACTGAATTTAGTTTTCATTGCTAATATTATTTTTTATAAAATAATATACCCAATATATGAATCCGCTCTCTGTGAAAATCTGTTGATAAGGTAAGGTTATATGTTCAAATATATTTCATTAGAATCCAACCCTGATTATCTTGATATATCGGTAATCGGGTAATCCAAGCAAATTCGGTAGGTAGGTACAAGAAAATCACTTTAGAGATCCTTGTGTAGTGTTGTACTGGATAAAAAACTTTTTTTGTTTGTTAGGAAGCAGAAAAATGGAAACCCAAAAATAACATCGTCGAATTGAATACGAGTCTAAATTTAAATGGAATTGATATACGTCGCTACGACACCAGTATCTTCGGGAATTATGCGGGGTAAGAGGGGACTGCGGGCGGATGTTCCAAACTTTTTTGAAACTTTCTATATTCGGTGTGCACAAATACATTCAAATGTGTCATCTATTTAAATGATTTGCATGAAGGTACACCTACTAGTGATGGGCATATTTGAGAAATTCATTTTCGAATGATGGATTATTTCAGTAATCATAATAATTCTTCGCGAGTTTCAGAATTCGATATTTCGTCTACTGTTATAATTATTATACCCATCACTAATATTACGTAGTGCCCTCAGAAACGAAAGTTTCTCATCCCTCAGGAGTGTGATAGTAGAAGCCTAGCTCGCTACAATCACAGGCACCTGCAGTGGATCGCTCAACAGTTTTTTCTTCGTTCCTTTTATCAGATCGTTTATCCCGACACACCTTGGGCTGGCTCTAGAGCCGTGCCCTTATTATTTTTGTTGGGGGGCGGTTCATCGTCTACCCTATGTTTTGTTGTTTGTTTTCATTACATTCCTTAAAAACTTTGAAGTTTCATGTTTACTACTTTATTGATATTAACACTGTAGATAACTAGATATTATGAGTGGGAGACGGGACGGCAACATTGCCACAAAATCTGCCAAGCGACCACGACAGTTAAGCAAAATTATTTCGAGATTGTTGGAGGTTGTTTTTAAAGGCATGTGAAGAGTGAAGAAAGCTATGGGTGTAGATAATATTTCCTCTAAACCGTTAATAGATCTGCTCCTAAAACATAACGAGATTTCGCCGCAGGCTGATCAAAAATAATGAGACGGTATACACCTCTGTCCTGGCACACGCTCCTTTGTTCACACACGTATTTTAACTTTAATTCCTTTCATAGTTTTTGTCAATTCCGTTTAACTTGTTTATTTTTATTTTACATATCCACGGACTTATTATTAGTATTATTATTACGAGCAGAAACGCGCTTAGATTAGGCGTGTATTAACAGTATTTAGGACTGATATAGCCGATACTGATGTAGTATTTACAGATAATAGAGTGTTATGGATTCCTTATCGCTGCGATTATGGGTCTTTTAAATAAGGTGCGTCCATTATTTAATTTAATGTTTATTTTAGATTGTGAGACGCACTGGCAGGTTACACACATTTAAACATGTTTACAAAACCTTAATGTTTATAAATGAACTTTGAATTAGTATTTATAAAATTAAATAATTACCACCTTTGCGAAATATATCGTCGCAAGAAATGCCACACGCAATCGTATTTTGATGATGCGTCATAATTTCGCTATTATCATAAACAGCATGCGTTTGTAAATTTGTTATTTACTACTTTATTATAAGAAGGCTACCACAACAACTCTTAGAATTTGGTGGTTTCGGTTACATTGGATTTGTTTTAACCGGTTGTTGATAATTGTTGAAAGGACCAAAGAATGAAGAAGGAAGAGGGAATAAAAATAAACTATCGCTAAGAAAACATTGAACTGTTTTGGAGAGGTTAACAAAAGTTATCAAGCCATGGGAACATGTTGACGAATGAGGAGGAAATAAAAAAATAAAAACATTTTAAGGAGACATCCGAATGTAACTGGATTACACGCAAGTGGAACGAAGAACTTGGGATCCACGGAAGACATTCATGTTCGATTCAAATACATTTCTTTTGAGTAGGGTCAGGTTTAAAATCTAAAAAAACAGAAAACAAATAATAGTGACTGCAAATACAGAGTTGTAGGACGTTCCATTATCTCGGTCTATCCTGCGGAGAGAATTGTATGATGGTTAGTTTTAATAATATCCCACCCAGTTGCGTCTGTCCTAGTGTTTATAATAACACAATTGATGATAAACGAGTGTGTCCAGCAATTTCATAATAATTAGTCTCAGCATTTTGCCAAAGCAATGGCGGGATTCCACGCCAAAGTGTTAGCTAACTTCTCTTGTCGTCTGCTCTCGTGATCTCATTGGGTTTAATGACGTCTGTCCAGACCGTCGCAGATCTATTCTTGTCTTCTATTCCCATTACTTTGGTCTGCGAACTGCGAACATGGAGAAAGAATGAACTCTCGAGACGTACGTAGGACCCTAGATCCATACATATCAGGTGGAATGTGTCTGAATATGCGCTGACATGTAGGTACCTACGCATTGGGCATGTAATGAGTTTTTTGTTGTTGTCGAAAATTTATGGGTTCATATTAATCTGGACAGCCAAATCTTTAAGAAGGCGAAATATTGTGGCGATAACTACCAGATAACTCAAAAAATAATTCCGCACAATATTCTACCATATTTTCGAAATTTACTGTATTTCCCAGGTGCGATGGTAGAGAATTTCTTATTCCACGATATATTTTTAATTGTTTCATATTGCATAACTTTACAGTCAGTTTGGCTTTTTAATTTAATTTTATGCTTATGTACTGTGAAACTTCAAGCAATAATTATATATGTATATATATCTCACGTTTTCAAGTATCCACGTAATATGTGATTGCAAGTAATTTACTGTGGAGATAATTTATTAGCAGTTTGATATCTATGCACGTCTTGCAAATTTCAACCCACCACCATATTATTATAACTAACGTACTGGATATGGCGGGTTCTGTATTGAACATCCATCAAGTCATGTTGGAATTAATTTTATTATCATTTTTATTAACAAGAATATCTAATTGTGAATATTTAATAATATAAGTTATTGCTAGGCACTTACTATAAATTGTATTCACTAACTAATTAATATATGTTTCCTTTATAAATGGGTTTTATATCTATTCGTTTTTAATAATCACTTATGACGTTATGGCACATAACTTATTTCACATTAATTACATAAAACATATTATTATTATTTGCAATATCAAATAATACTATAATACTGTGAGTTAAATATTTATACCAAAAACTTTCGTTTGTTACCCCGGCATAAATAATATTATTTATTATTTCCGCACAATTTACGATTTATAACTATTAAATTTAATTAAAAATGGTTTATTACAGTATAAATATACAAGACGATAAGAATACTTTTAACTAGCACAATTTCCAGAAATTGAATCACCCTAACAGTTTTTAGTGGAGGATTCGGTTAACCGCGCTCACGTCCTATCGTCCGTAGTTAATCCTGAATAAGCATTTCCATCATGAACCTCATCATTTCACGCTTCTCGGTATTATTTCTTACATTTACCGCCTTTACCCGTCTATCTTTATATGGTGGACCGTCGCGGTCGTACCGAGTGTTATGTACCCAACATTACACCGATCCTCGTAAACCGTCGAAAAACTATGTAATTTATTCTTCAACCTGTTTTTTTTGTTGCTGGGGAGATCTGTGGCTCTGATTTTATGGCTTTTCGTAAACAACGCACAACTGTGAATTTATAAATTAGAGGTTATTATCCAACACATGATCTGGCTCGGGGAAGGCAATCATGCCCTCGGATGCTGACACGGACGTGCTTTTGATGGAGCCAGTTCTTACAGGTTTAGTTTCTTTGACTGGTAACGTAAGCAAGGAAGTACCTAATAATCTCATTATAATTGTCGAGGTTTGCCTGAAGTCTTATCCTGATAGCAAGACTCATCTGGTCCTTAAAATGATCCGGGAAAGTGGAGGGCGCCCTCGACTGAAGTCTTATCATTAGAAACGAGCTTTTGATTATGATCAAAATAATATTTATGTGAAATGATTGTTCTGAAATCTTAAATTCGCACCTCTGAAGTCAATGTTTAAAGTACCTATCTACACAGAACTATAAGACAATACCCACGACAATATTTAAAGAAGGTCACCTTGAAAGGCAGGATGTCCTCACAATGTTCAGATGTTATATGTTTTTGTTGAAACAATATTTTTACTTGTGACCTTGGTGGTGTACCTACTGCGTTGTTCTAAGTAAATACTTAGATAGGTATGTGGTCTATATAGGTATAATATTTAACAATTATTTCCTATCTCCTGGACAATTTAAAAAATTCCGGTATCCTACCATTGACTTTTTGACGAGTTACAGAAATAATCTATGTACAACATTACTAGTTGTACTTATTAATTAATTTTACTTACTGATTTGATTTTATGGCGTGATGGGCACATCGCGTTAATTAGACAAATATTAAGTAATATGACCATAAATTTATTTTGCAAATATCATTGAATCTGAAGTAGGTACTTTTAGCGTATTTGTGAAAATTGTTTTGCTCGCTTTAAGATGTCAGTGACCTGTGTTCGAAGGCGAACATTACTTAACATAATATATATTATTATTTACCCTTTGGATGTTTTAGGTAAACCGATCACGGTAGAATGTCCAGTTCAAAGTGATTTCGCGAAAATCATATGGACGAGCTTTGAGTTTTAATTTTCTAGAAACATCGAACCAAAAATATACCGGCTTTGAAGTTATTCTGGATCCGTGTTGTTTATTCGTAATGACGACTGGAGACTGGATCCAATCTTAGAAACTCGATACTAGAATGCAGAGCACATCCATAGTGAGTTAATGAGCCAAGTGTTGACCGTTGTGGGCGATATCGAAGCATCAGATCGAGTTCTCTGATCAATTGATAAAAACATAAATAGTCGTGGACCTGCAGTCAGCTCGCGGGTCACAATAATATTATGTTTAGTTGACACTAACGAAGGCTGTGGGACATTGGACACTGTGAGTTGACTCTTCTCCTCAGACGAGGTGCAAGCCACCCTATAAATCTTTGGAATCAAAGAGCGCCGAAGTGGGTGTTTTTTTGTGTCGTGTAGCGACTGACGCATTCCGCTCTTCAACAGGTTTAGGGCCGTTTAGTTTCCAACCCGCGACGAATGTCCGCAATTGGATACTTTTATTCCTTTGCCTTTTTGAATCCATTTTTCCACGCCGGCATTTTGGTCCGGGCAGGCTAGAGACTTCACGCGTACACATTTCCAAACAAAATGCATCAGGGCTGCTTTATCTTGTAATCTGATTTATTATTTTTGATAATGTTGGTGGACATAGTACATGTGCTTTATGTGAATAATCTGCATCTATTGATTCTTATGTTAGCCTTATTTTAATTCGCAATTAACACGGTTCGTTTAACTTTAGAGGATACCACACTTTTAAGTTTATTGGGTATATTCCAGTTTTACAAAGCACCTTGACGTAATGGAGTAAATTTCCCTCAAAAATGACTCTGTACACATATTATTACTATGCATTTCTTTATTTAGTAAACCAAATTGTCATCCCAAGATGACCTAGTTCAAGTAATGTCATTTTCAACACAAATTAATATAAATTATAACCTTAAATCAAAGACGTCAAAACCTGGTCTTCCAGACGTTCAGCACAGTCGTATATTTTCCTCAATCAAAATAGCTATCAAGCAACCTATCACAAATCTAAATTAACTGATTTCCTCTTTCAATTCAGTAGTTATTGCCTCTCCCCATAGCCAACAGTCATTGCAGAGTGTAGTCAGTGGCCAGCCCTGACCTACCCGCCGTCTGTGATCCAGTGATCATCACCTCCACTAACCTCCATTTCAGAATAACGACCAAGAATTTGGAAGGAAACACGAACCTCCACGACCGCCTTTGTGTTCTTATTGGCGCGAACATTATTCTCTTCTTTTTTCTCGAAAGTTCTCGTTGTAACTCGAAACTGCACAAGAAAACGAGATGTCGAATTGACGTGGTTTCAATTACATTAAAAGTCCTAATATATTGTTCAAGCACCGGGACAGCAATATTACTGCAGACTACATCTAATTTAGATTCCTACAAATATTATTCTATCGATAAACGTTTATAAAATTTCCACTACTTCAGAATCAACATAACTACTCCGATTTCAATTTATTGACGCCTTTAAAAAAATGTGTTTTCTCAACATTTTTAAATGAAATATACTGTTTTGGTTGGAATACTTGAACAGTTATTTTTAATTAGTATAGCTATTAGTATATATATTTCTATCATTACATAGATTTTTAACCTGCTAAGCTACTTTGTCGCTTGTCAGCAGGAATAAACAATAAACACCGACCAATAAAACCTTAGATAACCTAATATATCCTCTGTAGTAGATAAGTTTTAAAAGGTCACCTGGCATAAAAGATCTCACAAAAAGTATAAGCATAGTGGATTTTTTCAAATTCATTATGCTAAATTGAATAATTTATAAAAAGTTACACCAAAATCTTAATGGGTGCCTCCGAGTTCCTGTCAATTTTTTTTATCTGTTCATGATATACATATGTTTTTGTTTCCTGTAATATGTATTTTAAATGCAGGTAAACGACTAATATACATTACTATGAGTCGTTTACCTGTAAAGTTATTATTATTTTTATTAAATATCTTCAAATAAATTAACTTTTTTTCGTGTGAGACGATTTACGATCTCGCTCACCATAAATCACCGGGCTAGGTACGTAATTTAATATTGAACGTGTTATGCGATAAAATCACACCAGCCTGCCACGCCGAGAGGAAAGGATTTATGAAATAATGAGATCTGGAATCGAAAACATAATAATATTTCAAATTGCTTCGGACTTTGCGGCTATTGTATTCTGGTTCTCGCGCCAGACCTTACCTGGACATTTATATGGGCATAACTCTGCGTAGCGATGATTTTGTATGGAGATCACTTCGGAGCTTATTCGATTCTGAGTCCGCGCCGCGCATAATGGCCTTTTTATTTTCATTCCGAGAAGTTTTTCACAAAGCTCGAAGCTTGATGCCAGATTACCGTCGGGGTTGGCTCGGGCCTTCGTACTCCCTGACTTCGGAAATATTATTATTGTGAGGAATAAAAATAACAACCGTCGAGAATCCTACTTTCATGCTGGCCCTTTCAAAGGACGCGAAAAAGATTTATCATCAGAGAGTTTAGAAATTTTGTTGGTTTGTAAGGCTTATTAGAAGCCAGTCTTATTAACTTCAGGAGTGAAGCTTCTTGATGCTGTAATTAGCCCGTTACTCAGCGTTTAAATATACGATTGCGTTAACTAGATAAGATCACCGAAGGCGTACAGTGCAATTATAATTAATTATTATTGCATTTATATACATACAGTGGGTTGCCATATTAATAGGGACACCTATGGAAAATGTGGTTTTCACACTTTGTGTTCATAAAACAAAGATGTTTATAATTTTGGTGCGGTAATTATTATTTATTAACAAGGACATTGAATTTTGAAAATTATATACACCGTATTTGTTCTTAATCTGCGATTATTTTATTTTTTTTATTATTTTTAAACATTATCGAACAAAAAGTTAATATTTCGTAATTTCGCCTTCAGCCGCATAACAGCTTGTACACGCCGTGGTATACTATCAATGCACAATTTTGCAGTAATCTTTAGTTCAGGAGAATGATGCCACACCCGGATGAGGGTTTCGATGAGCTGCTGCTTTATTGTGACCACCTCCTTGGCAATCTCCCTCTTGGTGAGCTCCTACAGGTTTTCAATAGGGTTCATGTTAGGGGAATTCCCCGGCAAAGGTAAAACCGGCACATTTTTTTCAGTCATGAGTGCAGTGACAGTCCTGGCTTTATGAAAGGGTGCGGAGTTGTGCATAAAGACGTATTCCTGGCCACCAGGGAACCATTCTCCGACTTGAGGCAGTAATCGATTTTCCAGTATTTGTCTGTACTGATCCTGCCTCATAGTCCCTTGCACGATGTGGAGGCGCCCCATCCCTTTGAAAGAGATGACTGACCACACCATGATACTGGTAGGGTGTTTGATCGTCTCTACAAGGCAGTCCGGATGAAATTTCTCTCCTGGGCGTCGTCGGACGAACGATGATTTATACAACAAAATTTGGAATATGGACTCGTCAGAGAAGCACACCTAAAAAAGGCCATAATCAAACGAATTTTTTTAAAGTTTGATAACCACAAAATTGTTAATTACCATATTCCAGTTCTCTATAGTCATGTTTTGGTGTGCGTTGGCCCATTCCAGTAGTTTTTTCCTCATATCTACTGTGAGGCGAGGATTTTTAGCTGGCCGATGACCAATGAGGTTCTCCTCAGCCAATATCCTCTGGACTCTCCTTTGGGAGACTTCGATATCATCTTCGTTGATCATCAAGGTCAGACGAGCCACACTCTTTTTGCGGTTTTGGAGACAGACGTCTTTGATTTTGCGGTCAGTACGAGGTGTAGTGATTCGTTTTCTGCCACATTTCCCACTGTGATTCAATTCAAGGGGCAGGTTTTGATTGATTTTCTAATTTATCCCGTTAACCACAGACTTTAAAATACCTGTAATGGTTGCTATTTCCCTTTGGGAATGTTGAGTGTTCAACAACAGTGTCTTCACTTCCACACATTTTCTTGGGGACGTGTCTGAAGACCTAGCCATACTGAAAAAACAGAACATTGGACTCAATATGGAAAAAACTATTCACTGAAATAAGATATGAAAAAAAAAATTACAAAATTAATAGATACTTAATAATTACTTACATTTTTGTACAGATAAACTGTTAAAACTCTTAAATATAATTATTATGAATATTTATTTACCAGAACTTCAATCACGAATTTTCACAAAAATGCTGGCCACATGGAAAAAATCTTAAATTTTCGAGGGATGTGGCACTTTGCGAGTGTTGCCACTTGTTAAAAGTATCAGTGGTGATACCAGCAATAAAAATAACGAAGGAATGGCCATCATATCCAAGTTATTTAGAAGTAGAGATAACGTAAACATAAAAATCAGGAAATATTGGAACTGTCCCTATTAATATGGCAACCCACTGTACGTGCACAAAATTCTAGAGCCTTATTTATATGTATATTTATTTTAAGTAAATCAACAGTTACAAGATTGTTGGTTTATACATATGACATTTACTTTAAAAAAAATTAAACATAATATTTATAAAATGAATAGATATTAACTAACTAACTAACCATCACGCCGTTTCCCCGCAGGGGTAGACAGAGAGGACGGACCGCCAAACAACTCGGTCTTGGCACACACTTCTTGCCTCATTCACATTCATACATCGTCTCATACATACTCTTCTATTATTCTGACTCTTGACATGGCCCGACTCAAGTATCTAATTCACTTGATCGTGCCATGTCTTCCTCGGGCGTCCCCGACTTTTGCTACCATTCGCATTTGCATCATATATCCTCCTTACACTCCTTTCTTCGCTCATTCGCTCTATATGCCCAAACCATCTAAGCGTCCCTTTCTTAATCTTACTCATTACGCTTACATCCGCCTTGCACTCTTTGCGGATCTCCACATTCCTCACACAATCATACATGGTTTTACCACACATACGCCTCAGGGATCTCATTTCAACAATAGCCACTCACTCTCTCACAATAGCTCTCACATAAATAGCCATCAGTTCAAATGCATACTCGTACGAACAAAGATATTAATTGTTTGACGAATTTTTAAATTGAAAGAACTAATGATAACTAATTTATTCTCTAATCTATATTTTATTCTGTAGTCTAATTTTATTGGCAGTTAATATTTTTATTCCCCTGGGTGCGTAGAGGGGTGGGTCAAGGTGTCATGATTTGCCAGAGGCCTACAACGCTGAAAACGGCCCTAGCTGATATACTACGCACTGCATACATAGGAATCTATGTATTAATAATATGATGATGTCGTTTAAAATGATGATTATTTGAGACACAAAAACATGGTTTTACATTGCCTGTATACTTATCTCAAACGTGGCCGGTAGATCTTCAATAATAATAATAATAATTGGATAATTTGTATAGCGCAGTTTTTGCGAAAAAACACCTCAGGGGCGCTTTACAAATATGATTTCCTATTTAATTGTTTACAAACAGATGCAGAAAACATACCTAGGCGGGTCACTTCAGATTATATCAACCCTCATGTTCTATTATATACATTGGTTAATGTCGGTGCTCACACTCGGTACCAACATTGAAAATCATTGTTAGAAAAGAAGGATATAATATAATGTTTCACAATGGAATTATGTTCTACCCCTTATTCGTATTGTAATATCGAATAGCGGTTTACTTCTTGAAATTCTCAATAATATCTTCGACTGTTGTGATACGTTATTCCTGTTGTGATACATTATTCCTGTTGTGATACATTATTCCTGATGTGATAGATTATTCCTGTTGTGATACATTATTCCGGATGTGATACATTATTCCTGTTGTGATACATTATTCCTGGTGTGATATATTATTCATGTTGTGATACATTATTCCTGTTGTGTAACATTATTCCTGTTGTGATAGATTATTCCTGGTGTGATACATTATTCCTCCAGGATGTATCAAAATTTTTGTAACAGGCGCATAGGTTTCTAAATTTAGTACCCTTTGTATTTTTTTCTCTCTGCGATCCATGAAAAAGCTTTCTTTTGTATTCTCCGGTTTAAAACGTGGACTCAAGTTCCCAACCTCTAATCGCATTAAAAGCTTTAATAGTATGCTATTATTAAGTTTCTTTTATACACAATTTGTATAGAAAGCTGATTGACGGCGCGTGATTTAGCCCGGGATATTATTATTTTCTCGGGACATTGAAGAATGATACTCGACTTTGGCTTGACTCTAGGAGTATAAACTAAGTATCGGTAGGTGCTGTAATCTGTATCAGCTATCTGCCAGGGTATCACTCTCGATCCTAACAATTGGCCACTAATACCTCAGATCGAACTGACTGATCGACAGGTCCATTGTGTGCCTTCCGCACTGGATGGTCTGAAAGACTTCAGATAATCAGTCTGTGACACTACCTTAGCTCCAGAGATGTGCTTTATTTCAAATAAATCCATTTCAAATGGAAATGCAAAATGGGTATTTTCCATTTTGCATTTTAAATGATTTTCTAAAAACCATTTTGCATTTTGCATTTTAAAATGCTTTTCTCAATGCATTTTCCATTTTAAATGCTTTTTTGCAAAATTCTTCCTACTATCTCCACTAATCTTTTTTTCATAAGCCCCAAACGTCAGTCGGTCCTCAACCTCGCTATGAGAGATAATTTACATTTGTCAAGTTGCTCCCTGGTAGGAGCCCTGGCAATTGAGTGATACCATTACAAAAAATACTGATTCAAATACTGAACATAGGGCCATGACGCACAGTGAGCTGAAAATCATGTAATATGTTTGTTCTACATTGATGTCCATTATTAAATAACAAAATTGTTTAAAATTCCATAATTATTTTAATTGTTTGACCTGAGAAACCATTTTGCATTTTCAATGCATTTTGAAAATAGGTATTTTGCATTTTGCATTTAAAATGCTTTTCTAAAAACCATTTGCATTTTGCATTTTCAAATGGAAAAGTTTTGACCCATTTCCATTTTGCATTTCAAATGGTTTTGGGTACCCATTTTGCACATCTCTGCTTAGCTCTTTACTCATTTATTTATGTATTTTCATCGGTTATAATTTTATTTTAGCAAAGGGGCGCCTAAGGTTTCGATGTTAAAATTTTTTTTTAATGTGTCGTAATTTCAAAATCCTATTAGGTATTTATTGTGGACATTACTTGTAAGGCTGCTGTTCGTTATTTAACTATGATTAACATAATTCGGTCGTTCGGCACTTATCTGTTTTCATAATGTTGCGCTCCTATGGTTTCGTAGAAAAAGTTAATCTATTTGCTGCCCACTACTAACTCTACTACCGAACTGCTTTTTTCAATCGATTTGCTTGTGCGTGCATTCATAACATAATATGGTTTTAAAGATCTAGAAATCTAGAGCGTTAGAAATGGAGTGTTGTTTCAGTGTATACTTAACGCTAAAACCTTGTAAATGTTTTACATAGGTTTCTATCAATACTTTATAGATTTGTCTATTCGCTACACGCAGATATTAGGTTGCTTTCCCTAAGTCTGAATTTAAGTACGGGACAGTCGTACGTATGGGTTATTGTTTTGCAATATAATAATAAATTCAACCAATGTCTTCTATAAATACTCAAAACAGGTTCAGATACCTTCTTAGTAGCTAAATACCAACTTGATCTCCATATAACAGTACCTATACCTCTCATATACTGTTATATTTTATGACCTACAGCTGCAGAGGTTAAACGATCCATCAAGGATGAGATTTTACAATATGGTTTGGTAGAGCTGCAGCTGGTACCCTCTGCAATTTCTGCATCATATTTATGTTTCTGCCTCTTCAAAAATGGAGAGTAATACATTATTAGTCATTTTCGCATTGGCATGTTATTCTGGACGTATAGACACAGTACCATACCAATAACATTGGCATGGTATTATGAATGTATAGACACAGTGAAAAAAATGCGAATTAATTATCGTGACTGAATTGATGTACAAACACATTTCAGGATTATCAATGAATGCCTTTTTCTATCGATTTCTCATTTATTGGTTGAGTGTGTACATATTTAGTCACGTTTATTTGATTTCGCCTTCTCACTCATACCATCAAGTGAAGGCTTTGAGAAAAGTCTGTCTACATAAAAATAGACCTACACAACAACTTCAATAAAATTGATGTCAATGATGTTAGTATAGTTTTAGGTAATTTACCAACATTTTGATCCATAACAAGTCCAACAGAATTCAGGTCTAAACTAAAAACTTACCTTTTTAAGCTGTCGTACCCTTAGATTAAATATACCATTCCTAAGAGAAAGTCCAGTTATATTCAATTTTTCAATTAAGTCCTAAATCCTGTAAGTATCTAAATTTCGCCAATAAACAATTAGATAATGTTAATTAAGTGTTAATCTCAAGTGACCAAGTATACAAGGTAAGTATTGTACTGTATATTTTCTCCATAAATAGTTAAGCAATAACATAGATCACTGCAGAAATGTATTATAAGTTTGTACAGCGCCCTTGAGGTGATTTTGCACAAAAACGGCGCTATACAAGTCATCCAATTATTATTATTATTTGAGGTTATATTTCACAAAAATGGCACCATGCGATTAGCCATGGACTATTAATATTCTGTGTTCAAGTTTTTTTTACTGGAATATAAAATTTATAATTCAAACGCATAAATCTATTTCCCTGTAGGTACACCTTCCGCAACTTGATAGTCTGCAATATGTAAATATTGGTTCTATTTCTTTTTTAGTAATTTGTTGCTTATTTGCATCTCTAATAAATAAACATACCCAAGTAGATTTACGGTATTATTTTCCAAATTTTAACAATAACAGTCAAGCATTTGTTTTTTTATTTATTATGTTAAGTTCAAATACCCTTCTCGTTCATGTATTATGATTATTGCGGACAAATATACGACCCTCCCCAAAACCTTTTTCGACTCTAAAATAGTAAAGTGCTAAATTAGTGCTGACCCTAAACTCCTCATTAACATTAGGCGAACTTTACGTTCCTGCTTTCAATACAAATTTCAGAGTATAAATTGATTTCTGCATTCCGTTTTCCGCCTGCAATACAACCCTTGGGGATCTCAGGTAGAGCCACCTCTCTCTGAACACATTACATAAAGAAGGTTCCAAAACACGGCTTTAGGATGTATAATAAAATACAAGCAACAGAAGACCAAGAGTAGAAACTGCCAACTGAATGAACTTTTTTAGGATTTTCTTGTTTTGGGTGAGTTTGGATTTTTTGCTCGTGGGCAGGCTTGGTGGCTGTGTTGCCTGTTTGGGGTCGATCCTTGGAGTGGCGCCTGGGATACTTGACGAGGGTTCCGATGGCTCGGGCGCCCGTCACCTCCACTTTGGATCTGTAATGAAAAATTTGGTCTATGCATTAGTTACAGCTCGCCTCCAATGGTGGCGTCAGCGCGGCGGCGGGCATCCGCCACGAATTAGTCGTGTTTAATTGGTACACAGATGTATTATGTACCGAAAGCGGGAGGAATTAGAAAAAAATCTCAGATGAAGGCTCTCGCGAGATAAATAATTATGTATCTGACTTGTAGCTAGGTAGTCTCAACTACCGGCAAAGAGAAAATGCTGAGTGAAGGTGTCGATAGTTCTGCGGAAACAATTCCAAATCCTTTAGTTTCGGTTTAAATACATTGAAGCGAACTAATAATCTTAGGAGGTACTTACTTACAATTTAAAAAAATCCTCAGATGTTTGCCCTTAGTTCTTGAGTGGAAGATTTTTTCAACAGAGCAATTTTTTTTTGCTCCTTCCACACAATATTATTCCGGTTCACACTGTAGTTTCACATCATTCCCTACTTGGAGGAATATATATATTTCCTTCTATATTCCCTATTATCAAAAGCTCATTGTAATGGCGCTTAGTGATTCTTTTCACTACAAATTTTATGTTGAGCTTTATATGTTTCTTAGTTCAGGAAGAAGTTTGTTCCAATTTTTAGGGCCAGCTACGACAGCTTTTGTTCCTTTATGGGATATCCTTTAACGTTGCGATAGCTGATGACGTTGTTGATCTACCTATTGATTGTTGTTAATTGCTACCCATTGATTATAGTGACCTTAATGGATTTAACTACCGTACATCAAAGTTTGAATTAATCAATAGGTACAACTGAGACGAGCCAGTGAAGATTTCAAAGACTTTCTGAAATGCGCGAAAATTTTGATATCTCGGTATCAGTTCGATCCTAATCTTTATCTTTTTAGCTATGGTTCGGCGTTCTGATTGCAAATTGTAAGTTTCTGCGGTATTCTATTATTGACAAGATATAACAATATCTATATTTAAAAAAATAACGAACCCTTAGTACTTCAATCTCGAAACTGCAAGTAATCAATTCCAACTCGGGGTAAATAAATGTTAAATGTATTTTTCGCACTGAAATTTATTAACGCAGTGCTTTCAGACAGAAATAACCATGAACAATAAATGTTGGACACGAGAATTCGCGAAAACATTTCACTTTGCGGCCATGTTGGATTACAAGGAAATAAATCTGTCCTTTCATCATTCAGTCCGCATCCCTAGGCGGATCGTTTTTGCGACGCACATTTCAGTTTTGATATCAATTCGTCCTTGTCGGGTTATGCGGCCTCAAATATTTGAGCGTACAAGACCACTGACCATTTTGTGGTAGGTACCAAGATTTCAGAATTTAGTGGTCTATATTTTTATTTGTACGCGTTCGTCGGTTCGTTCAGTTTATTTTAGGGAAACACGATGAAATCTCTATACCCAAGTGTATTAAACTGTTAAAACGAAGGCACCAAATTATTAAGAATATTTGGGGTTTTGTTTTTGTTTTTGAATATTATTTTTAAATGATGAGAATACGAAAAAGGAATATAATCTTTGAATTTCAATATAACCCACCTCAATGCATTCAATAACTCTTTTGTAAATTTGAAACTTGGTTAATATTGTATAAGAATATCACAGAAATGCAGCTTTAGGCACCTACGGGCGGTCCGTTTGATAGATTCCCCAATCTTAACAAACGGACTGCAATCTTTAGAGCACAGGCGTCTGGTAGGTATGCTGTCCTTGTTCTATCGGTATTACAATGGAAGATGCTCTGAGGAACTAGCGTCATTGATCCCTTCGGCACCGGTGCGTAGTCGAGATACACGCCAAACGCGCGCCCAACATTTGTACACGGTTGACATTTGTCACATGAGAACGGGTCGCTTCTACGATTCGTTCTTAAGTTCAACAGCTCGGCTGTGGAACGAACTGCCGGCCTCTGTGTTTCCTCCCTCCTACAACATGGGACTCTTTAAGACCCATGTTCACTCCTTCCTCTCCACAAAAAGGCCCTCCACACAGCATCCCCAAAGATGACATAGGCCCTGAGGGAAATTATTTTCTTCAGGGCCTCCTGTGTGGAGTTAATATATAAAAAAAACGCTACACACATTGTCGCGACTGAGTTTTAATAAGCTAATGTTATCGTTAGTATGCTAATGATGTAACTTTTTGAATCTGCTCGTTTTTCTCGGAAAATCATTCCCATCTCATTCAGCATCTAGTTCAGCCATGATAGTAAACAAGTACAAGTATATTATCAATCAATTTCAAGTATGGGCCGTGACGTCATATCCCACTCAACTTATAGCTTACTGCATGAGTTACAATAGAAATTATTGTTTGACGTCATCTGTGATGCTCTTTATTTTTATAGATGGGCATTTATTATTTGTGCAGGCGGTTAAAAGAGGAACTATGGAAAGAACTATAAAATTATATATTAATAGTTTTTGTTTGTATTGATAATATATATTCAGTGTTTTGCATGTGGCGATGTAAACCACTGAAGATATAAGTATGTTGATCTGTACTTACTCTTGGCTAGGTTAGGTGCCCACAGACTCTATTATATTATGTTTACAGCAAGTAAGAACCTTCATCGCGTTGTCATTTTAAAATCATCAATATTTTCTTACCAATAGTCATTATTATTGACTGCGAAGCGATGTCCTGTTTTATCTCGACCATTTGGCATTTAATCTGTCTGTAAATCTGTGTGTTACGTTCCGGTTCTGTTTTAAGATGTTGGCCTTATTCGATTTTACCTTTGATGATCGTGGTTCCTACTACGAGTTGTCAAATCGGAATAATGAATATTATCGTACTTACCGGTCGGCCTGAATAATGAGTGAAAAAATATGTTTGAGGTAACATTTCTTTGGAAAAATTGTTTAGTTCCTTATTTGAAATTAAAAAAAAAACGTTACTTAAAATATTTATGGTTTATAATTAAGTAGGTAGATATATTTAAGTACCTACATACAAATCTTAAGATTTTATAGAAATTTTGGTTTTGATTTATTACAAGGGAAAATTAGAAACATTAATACTTTTTAGGACGCTAGGTAACTAACTGTTCCGACAACTACTAGTTATAGTTAGGTATGTTTTCAACTCCGCATTGCTATCTTTTTCATCGATTAATTCCCCAGCCTGAATTGCAAAACCAGCGAGTGACTGCAAAGAATCATGTTTTTCTGATATTTCGAAGTAAAAATACTTACTGGATATACCTACCTTTGTTTTTGTTTCTTCGTCGAAATTGCTAGCCGTCGAACTGTTGTAAAATTTCGGTCAAAGCTTCGAGATTCCCGTTGAAATTAACGACATTGTGCTTTAATTTTTTTTTAGATCCTGTGCAGTTTTCAGCGTTTATAGAATCTCTAGATATGTTTATTTATTCATTTTATGTTTCAGTTCTGTGCAATGAATTCATTTGCCGATTTTTCATTGACACCACGGTAAAACAAACAAGACATCATTTGCATATTGTCCAACCAAAATTCTCGCCTTTGATCACATTTGACAGTATCCAAATCTATCAAACATTCCAGTAATTAATTCTCACGGCATCAAATATCTCCCGTGATTATTTTAATTAACCCACCTACGTGTCGTTATTTGTTTTCCCACCGTCCCTGCCACCTGCCTTACGCAGCTAGAGGCAGTCTGAACTCCATCTCACGGAGAGCGGAGATGAGGTCTGGTACCAGATGAGTCTGGGCCCAGGAGCCGGGCAAGGGTACTCTGCTGTGATTCCGTTGGCAGACGCAATTCGGTAGGTAATACGGAACATCTCTGATGGCGCCTCACGGCTCGCAGCATCCCGCATTCATTCTATTAAACCGGGGAGCACGATTATAGAGGGCCTACTTTATTTATCGAGACTATGAATATTATTATTTTCTATTTATTAGAATATTTTTGAAAGTTTTCACGTCAATATAATATTTAATAAATCTAAACGAAACATTAAACACAACAAGATTAGGAAAATAAAACAAAAGATAACTGGGGATCGAACCCAGGTTCTGTTTTACCGGGACAACACTCTAATCACCGAGTTATTGAACCCTGATTGTTTTCCGACGTTTTTTTCCATCTCGTATTCCAATTTAAGAATTACCAATATCCTCAACAATTAATTCCCATATTTTAAAAAAAGCTAAAAAGTTTGAGAATTAATTGAATAATATCATCCAGAAAATAATAATTTAATAAAATAGTGTCACGCAGAAAACTTACTGTGATGTTGATCTGACATAGTATATTGCTAATTTATTGAAATTCTGGTCAAATTATTCGCATTCCTGTTAAAGAGGGACTGCAGGCCTTTAAGGAATGAATTGACAGATTTCCTAACAAACTATCAGTAAAACACGAATGTGTTTTGAGGATGTCGGAAAAATTGTAGTAAAAATTCGAAAATTTTCGCATTTCGTCATTATATTTATCAAGAGAAGCGCAGCTGTATAAATACGTCTTCCGTTATATTCTGAATGTGCTAATATTTTATGAAAATATGGCCTGTCATCACATTTTGAACAGAATATTAATAAATCAGCAATACTCATTTTTTCTTCCGGTTCGATTCTCAGTTGCGACCGTTACCTTTTTTTCTGTATCTTGTTCTGTTTCATGTTTCGTTTAGTTATATTAATATTATTTTCTTCTTCGGTTCAATTCAAATTTTCGCTAAGAACTCTAGTTAAACTTTATTTTTCATTGCACCGTTATCTTCTCTTGAAAGGCGCTTTATAATTGCCACATTAAAATAGAAATCCAACGAAACCTTTTTTTGCAAATTCGACATCTTATACTGCTTATACCTAATCATAACCACTGAACACCTATAACCTATTTAACAACTTATAAATGGTGACAGTTATTGTAATTACCTACTAATAACTTGTAATAGATTATAACTATTAAATGCAACCCATCAATCGTCAATAGAAACGTATTCATGCATTGTAGTTGTTGATTAATGCGTGTGATATTGCATGCAATATACTAAGTATATTATTCATATACTAATTATCTACATGGTTACTAACGCCCATACTAACAGGTTTTATGGGTCTTACGGTCGACTCAAATTGGTTGAGCAGTTTTATCAATCTGGTTTAGTTGAACGTAAAATTGAACCATGTGGAGAAAAGGGATTGGACAAGTTGAACGGTTGTATAGCCAGACAATCCAACCATCCAACCGCCAACCATGATGAATCGTCTGAGCGTACATTTAACTAATACAAGTAAATAAAACGACAGGTATGACTACTAACCGTGAAATTTTTGACATTATATGTGATTTAACTTGTTGTTATTTGATTCTAATACAACAAGATGTACATTTTTTTGCCCACGTTTGTCTTTTTCTTTTAATGTTAATAGCTAACGATTCTACTAGAGCGATCGCAAAATAGGTAAGGTTAACACTCACACCCTCTACTCACGATCCTATTTGCTGTACTAATTTATGAACAGCGTGTTGACCGCCAACTGAATTATAATAACAATAATAATTCGGCTGGCGGTTGTGCCTACTCACCATCCAATTGGAAAACCCCAGCCTTGCTGTTCAGTAAGCAAGCTGTACAGCAAATCGGATCGTGAGTAGAGGGTATCAATCGTTGAACCAACCAAATCGAGTGGTCTGTAAGACCCATTAAATCAGTTGATTGTTGATTAAATTAATGAGTAAGGGTTGCAGCTTGAAGCTTGAAATTCATGCACTAGGATATGTAAAGGAGCAAAAACTGTCTTTTAAATGAAAAAAAATGTATATTAAGCATAATAATGGTTGCCTATTTTTATTTTGAATATCACTTTCGAACTTTTTAAAATGAAATATTTTTAACTTATTCACTTATAATCCTCAGCCAGCTCACATGTCTGGAGAGATAAGTGCGCAGGGTTACCGCTACTTATATATCGATATTATTGAATATTGAATTGGTGAAATATTTCTGACAATAATGAATCCCGAGCTTTGAACAGTTGGCCAGGAAATTATTTTAATCTTCGGCTTTTTTGCCACTTAACTATTAATAATAATCAATTTTGGTTGTACCAGTATCCGGTTTCGGTTCTAGGGATAGTTTACAAAAACTTTAACTAATATTTAATAGACTTATTTCCCATAAAAATAGTAACCAATTCAGTAACCAATTCGATGATGCAATTAAAATGGATCAGAAATTTATCTTTAGAATTAACACCATTAGTGAACATAAAAATTTAAGACCCCTATTAAAAATTTAAAAAAAAGAAATACACATTTCTAATCGAATTATCAATTAAAATAAAATATTTTTTGTAGCTACCTACATTATATTGTCCTATTGTATAGAACAATTATCACTTGTCTGAATTGTTCTATAATAACTTCCAATTTTGAAAATTACACTTTAATTCAAAGCAAATGCAAGTTAAAAGGTTCATTGAACTGGAGTTACAGACATAAATTGGTATTTTTAATAATTAATTACTAGTTTATTTATTTCATTTAAACGCCCATAGGGCTTTTATATACAATGCAATTTTTTTTAAATAAAATAAAAATAAAGAGTTTACATAATATATAAAAATAGACAAATCGACCGGTCAGTGGTTGAGTGGGCATAGCGCTTGGGTCTCACCCGAGCGTCGCGTGTTCGATTCCTCGGCTGGCTAAGTCCTCCATCACAACACAAGCAACATTTTCGGCTTTCTGTGGTGGTAGTAGGAGATTTTCAAACATTGTTGGGTTATTCGTAACCCGGGAATGTTTGTCTTTCTTTTAAAATTAAAAAAATTAAAAATTTAAATACATATTACATAAAATATAAGATTTGCCAATGCATTGGTTAACAAAATATAGGTAACATAAAACAAGAGTTTACGAAACGTAGGTAACATGGAATTTAAGTAAGTGAAATAAAAATAGATGATCTGCCAATATCCTCCAAATCAATTGAATAAAAAAGTATGAAATTGTTGTTCACATTAGCCGTATAACTTTAATTAACAATCTCTATTACGCAAGATTAGGATAAGAATCGACAAAAGGTCTAATAGAAAAATATTTATATCAATGTAAACATTCCATTAAACTGAGTTTAAATTTTGACACCGATTGGCAGCGATAAAAATCGATTGAACTATACTTATTACCAAGTCTGTGTAATCTTTGAATAGGCAAGTTAGCGAAAAATTGTTAACATTTTTTGGAACATTATACAGGGCATTCAGTCAATTGTCCCGTGTACGTACTCGCAACGAAATAACGCTTGTTAAATCTATGGCGTCCAGTCTGCCATTTGTTTGCCTAATGTAAATTGCCATATATGAGAATAGCTGGGGCGTACATTGTACAGTTCATAGAAACTATATAGTTGTAAATGAACTCTCAACGTAGTAGAAGAAAAATAATTTTCGATAAATGAATTAAAAAGGTGATTTATGGAAAATTAACACCTATTTAATTAATTAATTTTCTTATGGCATAGTAAGCTTGATAATCTGTGGAGTCCATAATATGGACTGTAACCCCCGGGAACAGCTACATGTATAAGGTATTTTAAGATAATTTATTAAAATATAATTTGACAACGTGAAGCTTAAATTTAGAAGACAAAGATTCGTCTGTTTGCTGGCCTTCCCGGTTCTCACACAAACCAAGTAGTTGGTGCTTTCAGTGTCACTTTCATCGGATGAAGACTATGAAGAGTATCTTTGTCCACAAATATCGCAAAACATTATGCTAATAAAATTTAGCCCGTCGTCCCACAGGTCGGTAAGCAATCGACATAAACTGAATGCTGCAAGATCCTGCGCAGAAAATTAAGTTCGCTATAGTAATGCTACATATACATACGCGAGCCGAACTGCTGAGCTGAACCTCAACTTATGGGAAAGGAACGAAGCAACCGCAAATGGCGCGAAACGCCGCCGCTTGCAGTTGCTTCGTTCCTTTCCCGTACTTCGTGGATCGGCTCGCGTTTCGGTTCGCTAATTTATATGTACCATAAAGTAACGGTCCGCAGCGGATTTCAGTTTGGAACTTTTCTGCGCAGGGTATTAAAGCATTTGGTTTATGTCGATTGCTTACCGACCCGTGGGACGACGGGCTTAAACGTACAACTTGTAAACGTCACAGCTCTACTGTGTGAAACGTGTGCGTGTCGTCTGTCAGGTATTAGAATCAAATAATTATTCTCACAAGTAATGTTGTTTACCATCCTATTTCAGTGTCAGCAGCAAATCTTGCTTGGCGCCACGCAGAATGGAATACGTACTCTGTAAGTAGACTAAGTACACAATATTATATTACTACATACGTTGTTGTTACTAACTCAGTGTTTACTAATTTGTTTAGGTACTTAACATCAACAAAATCTGCAATCAACTAGGTAAATACAAAAAAATATTCGAACGAATGACAAATTGGTCGGTAGAGGTCGGTAGCAACAGGTGCCTGCCTAATGTTGAATACCATTCTGTATCTAAAATATAATTCCTTGACATTTGGCAAATATTGAGAACACCTTATTTTTTTGATTTGATTTTGATTTTGATTTCTTGCTCAAATTATAACTCATTTTGTTCACTTGCTGAAGATTCAAAAACAAAATGTAGGGAAGTCGTGTTTTGTCCATATTTTAAATAATAGGTACGCACGTAATTATTATTGTAACTAGATACCTAATCGTCCATTTAATACTTTTTCAAATCATGAATATAATCATTTAAAAATATTCACTCAGATAACATATTTTATTTTTGTCAATGGTTATCAAGATGTAATAAAGATCTTCTGCTAACTTTACCATTAAATTAGTTCACTCCTTACATAAAAAAATCGGTAAAAATAGATGGCAAAGGTGTTTATAAAATATTACCATATATTTAATTGGAATAGGTACATAAAATTCTCCAGCGGGGGACTGGCGTCGTTAGTCGTTAGAGGTTAGTAGTTTTTTGATTGATACTTCGAGACGTTACATAAGTTGAATTAATATCATTTTAAATGCAAGTTTTACGGGAAATATAGTTGGGTCTCTGTCCTTGCGCATCCCAAGCAAGATCGAACAGTTTGTCTCGGATTAAGGTTGTTGCATAGCATTTCCATCTCCCATATACAGCGAAGGTTATTATGAATTCGTTGGGCCCAGCGACGAGGATCTTCCGTTCCAAAAGGGCCCATCTCGGTATGCCTGGATATACCCGCGTTCACCCTTTTTAAATAATTCATAGATTCGTTTTGTTCTGATCGTTTTTTCTCTCCAGCCAGGCTTTGTGGCACCACGACTGACGGCTCGTCGAATTGAATGGACGCCGAAGGGGTTCTTTCATTTTTTGGGCATCAAGGTGTCAGAAATGGATTTGTAGTTTTTTTGCTGTCTCGGTATTATTTTTTGTTTCTTTTTCAGTTGCGTCATTTATTTTGTTCGGCCCAGAATACATTTAACGTAAAGGTAGGCTTCAGCATTACCGAGAAAACTCCTTGTAAGGAACCTCTGTCGACATTTCTACGCCGTTACATTTACACACTTTTTCTAAATGCATTACATTTTTCCCATGGTTCTGATCGGCAATCAATTATTGCAATTGGATAAGTCCAATTCCATTCAATTATTTCTACGAATGCGGTTATCGAAGGATTCAGTGGGTATATAATTTTCGCAATTAATTCTTGACATTAAGCTTGTAAGACAGGAGTCTGATTCTCTGGCCTACGCGTTTTAGAGTTCTTTGACGATTGCTTATTTTGTGCTTGGTTTGTCCAATGATTTGCGCTCAAATGGGCCGCAGACGACGGTTGCCGACACGTTACGATTCATCACTCTTACCTTTTGCCGCAAATGGCACATTAGGTGTCCCGCATCGCGGATTATCATCAAAACGGTTGACTTTTAATTAAGGCGAATCGTGTTTCTGTCAATTCGGTTTTAACAAGCTAGCTTTGATTAAGGTACGGTTTAATATTGGTCATTCCAACTTGGAATATGGTGATTATAGCACCCGACTATGGCCTGATGATTACTGAACTAGAGGCGTTGGCAATAATAACGATTATTTATTTGATCGAGTAGTCGCTTCCCCACGTACGGCTTGTTTACTTCTCTTTCGATCAATAAATTCATCGTCAATCTGAATATCGAATCGATTTGATTATTTAATCATATCCTACGTTTCATTGACGATCGCGATTGCAAATAAATTAACATGATACAGGGTGGCCGGGTTTGTATTTTCAACATGTTGAGTCGTACTTCCTAGTAAATATCATAATATTTGATATTCCAGTTGGCTCCTATGTGTGTTTGAAGAACCGCTAACAAATTTGATATGGACGTTTTTTTCACAAACTGATGTCACCTTATGAAGCAGCTATGTAAACGGTTAAACACACCCAAATATAATGCATTCCACAATAGCACTACAAAATCTCTCAAAATAATTTCTATCAGTAATTCCTTCTCACACAGATCGTGCGTTGATCTCCCGGAAGTGTTTTACGATTTCGATCTGTAATTATCTTTGTTGGTCTAGGTTCTAGCTCTAAGGAGATAAGCTAGACGGGCTATTATAGTGGCAACACTAGATTCCTTCTCCCAGACACCACTCGAACCCGAATATCCTGTTCATAAATTGACTGGATTTATGCTCTCTCGGTGTAGTTAAAGGATGAACACTTTAATTAAAAGTGATGTTGGCTTTGTCGTGTCATAGATTCTCACAGCAGTGTAATCAAAAGTTATGATCTTTTACCCGACCGAGAAGTAGGGAATTCTTACAATTATTTTTTTTAGATTCTTCGTTGATCCAAAATCCCTTTGACTAAGATGATTTAGTTGCAGTCTAACCAACGAATTTCTAAATTCACCGGGACTTAATTTCCACGGCTTGCTGAACAGAACTGCTGCGGATTTCAACACATTCTTTGTCGCGAGGAGACATTTGACCGGGTAAACTTCGAGATTCTGAAAAAAATCTCTTTTCATTGGTATGACATTCACATTCTTTTTCGTATCAAATGTTTCGTTGTGAATTTATCTGAAATGTTTAAAATGAATGTAACTTTTCTTGGCTTCTTATAACGTTCGATTCCAATACACTCAAGTACTCCGATACCTCGAATTATAATATCTCGAGAAAACTGCTCGTATTTTAATCCTAAGTAACATAATTTTATTTCCAAAAAACGTCGATTATTATTTCGTTTTATTTTTTGTTCGTTTTTCAAATAATATCATTACGAAATTTCGTTGTCGATTATGCCCTTCACTACTCAAAAGCAATTATTTGCAGTGGAAGTAATCATATACGTACTGTCACGTTGGTGCTATTAATTTACTGCCTCAATATTATGGAGATTATTTTGATATCAATTCACAATATCCGGATTTCCTGGCACATTTTTTATTCCGTGTTATTTATTACTCACCGTGTTTATCTCCACTTTTTGTAAATAATGCGACGCGCAATCAATTTATTTGTATTTATTAAACGTGTTTTTATCTAATTGACGTGCAGAGGTTAAGATTTAAAAGTCTAATCTGCGTTGTAAGTTCGCACACGAAATAATTAATATCTGCCCATAGACTGCCAGCGAAATTAGTTACCGGTAAATAAAATACATTTAAAAAAACCTTTGCAGATATATCTCGTATTTCTTAGAAAAAAATATTTGTATTTAGAAAAGGAATACATTATTTATATTATAAGACGTTATTTATCATAAATTCTAACTCAATAATATTAAATTTATCTGGAATTGAGTTATGGCCCGGTATGTATTTTAAGCTTGGCCTTTCGTAGCCGTGAGATACTTTCAGAGATTTATAAAGGACGACAGGTGAATAATGAAGGAATTATTTATGCCAGACCTTCCAAACGTTACTTTAACTTTATGGTTTTATTATTCGTTTGTAGAATGCGCGGAGAATAAAAATTTTGGACGCGGGACCACGTATTTTATTCATTTTATGGAAGGAAATTCAAAACTTTCCTAGGTGGTCGAGGGGTAAGGTCGCGGGTTCGAATCCCGGCGTGCGCAAGTAAATTAAATTTTACTAATTTGTGTACTTCACAATTTATTCAATTAAAATAATATTAGTATCGCCCCGGTGTAAGACCACCATTCAAAATTGGCAAGTACTCCCCCACCGTCCTCCTCCCCATCTCCTTCCCCTCCACAATACCTTCAGCCTCACAACATACCAATTGGAGATGCCATAGTCGCACTGGTTGGGAGCAGTTAGGAATCTTGTGAGGTATTCACATAAAAAAGGATATGGTATGTGTTAAATTTAACGTTTTACCTGCCACCCATGCCAATAAATAATAATACTTATTGGTATATAAACGTTGATTATTTCGGATAACCTTCGTTGGAGGCAAAAGAAGGTACTAAGGATTATCGGAATTATTATGATAGTTATAAAATTTTACTTTTTTTAAAAATTAAAACGCATTTTTTTGACCTGTCATTTATATTTATAATACACTACCTTAGTGTGAAATTTAATTCTTTCAGGGAAAATATTTTTCATTGATTTTCCAATTGCTTCCTAATAGTAGTTGTATCACAATATTACAATGATTTAATTATCAATTTTCTTGAATTCTTTTAGGACGAATTTAGTTTACTTTCACAGAATTTGAACAATTCATCAAATTTCAAAGTTGATTTTTAAGTTCTGTGAAGGTTCTATTCAAGTTATGTTGTTATTTAAGTTGCGAAGCAACTGGCCAGTAATGATATCAACGGAGCTTGAATAGCTTCACAGAACTTTAAAATCAAAATGATATTTGATGAACTGTTCAAATTCTGTGAAACAACCCGTCCTTAATGTCCGATAAGTTCAATTCATGTATCCGGCCATTATACAGGGTGTCCGGAAACTCGTAGTACAAGCGGGAAACTGGTGAATCTACATCACATTTGGAGTCGATTTTGTAGTATATTTTTTTGATTTGAGCTTTCGTTATCGAGTAAATCGGGTTAGAAGTTGATTTTTTAAAAAATTTTGTTTAATCAAATTCTTATAAATTATTACTGAAGATCAAAGTACCCAACTAATTAAAACTATTTGAAAGTAAAACAAATGAAGAAACTCGGATTTGAAGCATTATTTTGAAATCACCCTTCATTTAATCCGGTGTAGTCATAAAATATTTCTGCTCTGCAGGGTTAAAACATCTGTTGTTCAACCCTAAACACCAGAAAAAACTTTAACCCTAAAATAGCCGAAAAATATTTTTTTTTGGTTTTTTTTTTTTTTGTGAAAATGCCCAAATCAAAAAACTTTATGTTTTTTTGGGTTCCCCATGTGGTGTAGATTCTCCAGTTTCCCGCTTGTACTACGAGTTTCCGGACAACGTGTATATCCGGTATTAAGTCGGCCGCAAATCCGGGAATTTAATTGTACCGGGAAATTATCGAGGTACTTTTAGAAATAATTTTTAAATGATGTCAGATAGTTATTTTTTATGCAATTTTGAAGATTATGATTCCGTTGTTAATTACGTTCTATTTATTTATTTAATGATATCTAAAGAACCGGTGTTTATTTTAATCTAAAATAAATACAAGCTATCTATTAATCTGTTTTCCGTAGCCAATGTTTGGAATAATCTACTGTTGTATCAAACGCTTGAATCGTCTGACAGCGTTGATAACTTTATAATATAACAAAGCTATTAATTGCGAAGCATCGATCGATAGCCAACTATTATTTGCTCGTCTGTAGAAATTTGATATTTTTTTAATATGTATTTTACAACACCAACAAAAGTGTCTTTGCGTAAATAAAATACAATTTCTGCATTATCCTGGGAATTGTAAAACCTACCTCTAAAAATATTAATTGTAACAGTCGATTCAATTCAAATAGATAATAATATTCTTCTTAATACCTATATGGTAACCGGATAAATCATCACAATGATAATTCATCACAATGATAATTCATCACATCTTTAAAAAGTTATATAAAATCATGGAAAGTCATGAAAAAAAAACTTTATTAACCGGGTTATGTAGGTTAGGTTAAAAAAAATTTTTTTTCATCGTTTCTAATGACTTTATATAACTTTTTAAAAGTGTGTTGAGTTATCATGGAACCATCTATATATAAATTCAGCCTGCTTATGTTTGTGCTCGCAAAATTAGAAAAGTAGTATACCGATATCGCTGAAAAGTTCAAAGTTTGTTCTTATTAGTGCCAGGAGTGTTTAGCGAGGGGTTTGAATTGTAGAAGAAGTCGGGTACGCCTGATAAATACTTAACTCAATATCTCTGCACTGGAATGAGATACGCAGTCTAATTAATGTCTAAGTCGGTGTAATGTGGTTTTTTTAACAGTAACATTGTGGTATACAGTAGTGAACGGTGGAAGAAGTCGGAGACGCCTGAAAAAGACATTAGCAATAGCGAATCTAAAAATAATTATTATGAAATCATTAATTCTACTCATTATTGGACGCGATTAAAGTACGAATTTTTATATTATTTCAGGTGAAATACCAAAAAACATATTAATAATGGCTATAATAAAAAATTAAATTTTACACCCAAAAGATTTTATTTAATTTTTCTCGCGGTATAAAAATTCTAACCTGAAAATCTTTGGCCCTGAAATTCACTATGGAAATGCGTTGAAGTTTAATTCTAATTTGTCTAAAAATATGATTATTTTATATGACTAAATAATGTAGTTCTAGTTGTAATGAATACACTAAAATCAAAATTGCCACTACAACATACAAAAATACAGGACTAAAGTTTAATTATCTCTTCTTTGTTGTTTTTTAAATTTTTCTAAAAATTGATTTTTGCTTTGTCACACCATGAAAATTATTATTCGATATCCGTGGATTAGAATCGTTTAGATAGAGTTAAAGGTGAGAACTAAATTAAAAATACTTTTTATAAGACCGACAACTCTGTATTTACGGGAGGTAGCATTTATTTGAGCGATTAGAACATTTCACAGGGGTTGAAAACCTCCGTCTAAAGTTATTTATTATTTCAATACTAGTAATTCTGTGAACAGACTTAGCGTAATATTAATTTCCGACTTGACCGCTGCTTGCAACAGTCGCAATACTCGTGCGCTCTTCTGAATAATGTACTATCAATCACGGCTACCATCTTGACAGGATGACCGGACACGGAACATACAAACAAATTTACCGAGAGACAAAATGCAAATCGGCCGAGTCAAAATAGGACTTTGTTATCTTGTAAATTTTGTATTAGATATAATAAAATTTTAACCCGATCGTAACATTTACTTATTTGATAACTGCTAATTTTAAATAACGATCGTGGTACCTTATTGTGATACTTTCATGGAACTTCAATAAAATAATAAATAATAACTGAAATAAAATAACTTTCAATAACTGAAACAACAAAGTAAAACAGAAATCGATGGCCTCCGTGGTCGAGGGGAAGGCTCTCGACTAGCAAGCTGGAGGTCGCGGGTATATTATATTTGATTAATTTGTGTTATTTCACAAATTACTAATTTAAGATAACGTATAGTACCTTCCTTTTCTCCCACTCACTACCTCCACCCTCACAACACATCCTGATTGGGGATGCCATAGTCTCACTGGCTCCAGACAGTTGGACAGTAGTTTCACATAAATCAAAACGGTTGGGAGCAGTTGGGACTCTTGTACATTTCAATAAAAGTACTTTCATCATGTCATCATCATCAGTAGCATCAGCATTAACCTCTGTATAATCAATGCTAAATGATGACCCCTCATACTTACTTTCCAACTCAAGTTCCTTCCACTTCTTTTGATTTAGTGTTTTTAAACTTTATTAAAAATCGTCCATTAATATGATTGTTCCTATTGGGACATGTGTCCGTCTGTTGTCCACTAACGGAGATTGTGTTCAACATTGTTATTTGGTCTTTTTGACGTATTCAATTACGTATCTCGGTTATTTCCTTACCCATTTACGAGTATATATAGTTATCTATTATCTCTCCTGATGATTCCTCGCACGCGTATGTTTATCTCATAGTACGTTGTGTTCGTGTTTATTTTGAATATATCACACATTTACATATCAATAGATAAATAATAATATTATATAACCCAGGTATCAGCCTACTTCAGAATTTTAGAGGATTGTTGCATACCTGCTTGGACGACGTATATTGTAATTTGTATTCATTTTTTTATGATTTTCATCGTTTCAAATGTTCAACGTCTTTCGTATTATTTATGTTCCATTTTTATGACGATTTGAATTCGTAATTGGAACCGAGTTTAAATTCGAATATATCGAACATGGCCCTTGACACCCTCCCGCATTCCGCCCGCTATTGTTACCTCCCCCTTCCCACCGCCCAATGCCCGCAGCTGGCATTGTACCAGTCTCCCCCTGAGATGGAGATGACCCAAGGCTCCAGAGGTGTTAGGTCTTTTGTTAGGCCCAGGTACGGCGCGGCGGGGATTCCGGGGATCACGAGGTATGACAAACCACGGGGTAAAATGATGAAAGTAGTATTTTTTGTAATTCTAGAAATGTTTTATATTTGCGGTGTCTCTCTCGGTTTCAGTGATTAAGTTTTGCCACTGTACGTTCGTTTTCCAAGGCGGCTACAAACCAAACCAGTATTCTAGGAAATTCAGAAATTTAAGCATCATTTTCGGAAGATTTCACTCTTTAGGGTTTATGTATTTACCTGCACTTAATTCAAAATATCCTTATTTATGCCCCCGTGGTCGAGGGGTAAGGCTTTCGACTTGCAAGCCGGAGGTTGCGGGTTCTAATCCCGGCGTGCGTAAGTAATTTTATTTGATTAATTTGTGTTATTTCATAATTAACTCATATAAAATAACAAATGGTACATTCCAGAATGGAAGATACTATCAGTGTCGACCAGTAAGACCACCATTCAGAATTGAAACGTTGCTTGAAATAGCTTTGGACGTGTTTGGTGATCAGATCTGAGTAGCCAGGTACTTCTCCACCTTCCATGTTCTTCCCTTCACCACTACTTTCAGCCTCACAACATAACCCAATTGGGGATACCATAGTTTCACTGGATCCAGACACACAGGGAGCAGTTGGGACTCTCGTTCGGTTTCATCTTTTTGTCGGAAGATATGAACATAATTCGGAGAATCAACAATGAATATTAAAAATGAGATATGTTGCCAAAATCTTGAATCGCCTAGGGCAATATTTTAAATCTGATGATCACATAAGAAATGCTTCGCAAATCCTAGAACCGGGAACTTTGGGAATATGGCCATCCTGCTATCACATTGTTTAATTTGTCACTGAATTATCTACTTTGACCTCAATTATAGTAAACCACGACGCGCTTATATGATGAAGTTGTTGTATTCGTAAACAAACTGGTTTATCAAATCAGCAACTGCAAATACTTGTATTTTCGGTGCGGAACGTACTACGTTATCAAGCTGTATTAATCGAATATATTTTATATTGTACCTGTATAATATAATTACAGATCATTTAGTACTACTTAACCGACCAAGAAATCGCCACTTTGGTCTTCGTAATACTACATTATCTTGATCTTCAGTAGTTAGCCAATAATCGAATTATTTGTATAGCGCCGGTTTTTTGTGAAAAACCACCTCAAGGGCGCTAGTGTAATAGTGAGCGTCTTCCAACAAGCTTAATAAACTCATAAAATAATATTTAGAAATTTTATTAAATGTGTTTTTTGATTTGTTTTTAATTATCGATATAAGTTAACTATTTCCACACCCTTCAATATCTTCTAAAATAATCTGAAATATGACAAAAGAATTTCTTCAAACTCACAACTTTCTTTAAATATTTTAGAATATTTTATTGATTTTCTTTAAATAATTCAAGAAAGTTTTATCGATTTGCCTTAAATTCTTTTACAATATGTTAACGATTTGCCTTGATAATATAAAATGACAATACATAGCATGTTCGTTGTAATGCATACATATTTGGTTTTTCATGAACACGTGTTCCCGCGTCATGATAATGTATTCCTAATTTACCAAAAGTTTTTTTAAGAAACCTAATAATTCATTCGTGAAGCCTGCAATCCCGTTTTTAACCGGAATTACCAATGATTTTAAGAGATTCTTAATAAATTATTAATAGTATTTTTTTTCGTGTAATTTTATTTGGATTTTTTTTTTAGCCCTTTATGTAAGAGTTTGATATTTTTGTTTGTATGATCTTTTTGGGCCATTTCCCCCGCTAGAGCCCGCCGCGGCCGTCTGGCCGAATTAACCGAGGCGCTGCCCCTTATCCCTTGGGACACATCTCGCGCTATAAATCTCCCGGCCCTCCTCCCCCCTCCCCTCTTCTACAAACCCTCTCCTCTCTCTTCTGGTCTCCCGCCCTTTTTAGCCTCTCCAGCCAGCCAGCCCGTAGGCCCTCCGAACCTCCGCCACCCTATTACACACATACTCAGTAAATGCCTACAGTAACTGGCGCAACCATCACAATTCCCATCCCAACTCACTCTTTTGAACACCCCACCTCTGGCATAGTAATAAGGTTTTCAAAAGCATTTGAACTGTAATTGTAGTTTCCAATAGCGACAATACTTCACATTGAACCCTTGCAAAATAGATCGCCGCTTGTCAAAATATACAAAGCTCTTTTTAGCCATTGGAAACACTGAAACGGGTTTGATATTTATTTACAGAAATGTATAATTTATATTCTCAAATTAAAGTTTGTCTTATAAACTTTTGTATTTTATAATACGATAATAATTTCACGAAGAAACCCAGTCGTTTTTTTCTAGGCCCCAGATTAAACCAATAAATTAGTTTTATTGATTTCTATTTAGTCAAGTGGACCGCAGGTTGTGATCACTGTCTAATTTAACGCGTTTAAATATGAATTCATGGAAAATAGCATTTTCATTTTGTTCGGATTACAAACGTCCAAATCAAAAATTATATCAAATGGCAGCGTCGTTTGACAGTATCAACATTGTTCCGAGATCCATTACCAACGTTATTAGAAAATCAAATAGTTTTATAAAATAAAATATACGGATTGCTGATAATGTGGTTACTGGCCTAAACAATGAGATTTTCCGCCTCTTGGATAATATATTTTTATAAAGAAACCACTATTGAAGTAATGGAATAACTGAATAAATAAAAAATACGATTTGCTATGTACGTACTGTTCATTCGTGTAAATTATTTTACATCGGTACGAATAGTTCACCGATATAATAACAACGGTAACCAGACAAATCAGAACGCTTTAGGAAAGTGATGTAGTTATGAAGTGAAAAAAAACTGTTAAAAACAACATTTACTTCATATCTTGTTTATATACAGTTGGGTAGCGATTCTATTACTGCAAGGCTTTGTATCGCGATATATAATACAACCTTTTGTATTTCATGTGAAAATCTTCCAATTTGCAATACACCTACATTCACGTTTAGCTATTCGTATAGGTTAGTACATACTTCGTAGCAGCTAAAGAGCAAAGAGAACTTCTTCTCACAAAAAGCTTGGTTTACGATAGCCGTTAATAATTGAATTGACCCCCCCCGCAGAGAGCTAGAGGCTTTTACATTGGTGCTTATTATTATTTTATTCGGTTATTGTTAGATATTTCGATCGATCAACGCTTGCGAAGACCACGTTTCCAATACTGGTATACAGAAAAAACTGGGATAACGAACGAACAAACATATTTCTTTAGGTTACTGTACGGATTTTGGGTTTATGTTGCCTGTATTCGAATTGCATTGCTTTGCACACCCTTAAAAATATATTATTATGTTATTGTAAATAAATTATGTCAAAGTACCTCATAAGACTTTTAAGAAGAAATTTAAAGTATGTATAAGCAAAAGAAAACTAAGTTGTTTTTACAATTGCATTATATAGGGAAGATGGTTGAGCTGGAAAAGCGGGAGGAAAAAGAAGTTAGAAAAGGGTTGGCGGTTGGAGTAATGTAAAAATGGTGTAATGATTTGAAGATAAAAGCAAAGAAAGCCACGCTGCAAATGGGATCATAGTACCGAATCTTATGTGGAATTGTTATTATTTTTTTTTTTACTATTTTCGAAAACTTTGTCAATACGTCCTCTGACAACTCAACGACTGAAAGAGCATGTTTCAGACAGGTTTTATGCAATGCTCAATACTGACGAAATTATTAATTTATATTCGCTTTTCTCCGTGTAGGTATGTTTTATCACAGTAGTAGTTCAATATATGTAGTAGGTTTGTCTGTTAATTTACTTCATTATATTGTTACAATTATGCGGTCATAAATATGTTTTATTGTGAAGACAGCCGTTGATTAATTCCAGTAATAATTCTCATCCTCAATAATTCTTTCTGTCTCGAAATATTGTTTACCCGCCTACGTACAGCATGCCTAAAAGACTGTAAAAACTAGCCATATATTTTATCACGACAACAAACAAGTGTCCATTGTTCTGCATAACATAATTATATTATCTTTATTTGTGCCCGTTGAAATCTTCATAGTAAATCTCATAGTTTCCTGTACGTATTTGTCCCGTAATGGTCCCACAGTAATAATACGATTTGTAAAGTTTGACATCACGCGTCATAGATCATTCAGCTCTGCGTGACGTCCGGAGAGTTTTAGTAAATCATTTTTATTGGTCTGATTGAATAAATCAAATATAAATTGCTATTCAATGAACATGAAGTTAGGTGTTAGGTTATTCCTAATACTTACATTCAAATCTTGCTTGAATTCAGTAAAATAAAATAAATACTTAATTAACATTCATGTTCTATTCCACTCTCCGGTTACCAGTCGATTATTATAAGGATGTCACCGGCCTGCCTTATAAAGCTTGTGATGAGTATGTACGTTTTTATAGATATTTTTTACGTCTAATTTTCGGAAAAAGGTGTTTAAAATGCGTATGAACCATAAATTAGTAAATTTAATAATAATATAATTTTTCGTTTTTTCCGACATTTTCTCTGAAATTCTAATTTGCAATAACTATTAAGTATATATTTACATAGTCGTAGGTAATAATTTGTCATTAACGAGAATTTTGAAGACACATAAAATATTATGGGATCTTTAATGATAAGTGATAAGTTATCAAGTTACTTAATTTTTCTCTCTAATGTCTTTGTTGCGCCTAAGAAACTACATTTTTAAGCTTATTGTCATCAACATAACCGTCAACTAATGATAATGAATCGTTGAGCACATTGTGATATACTATTACGCATCAAAATTTCAATAAAGATAAAATGATAAGACGACATACCTAGTTACCTGTTTTAGTCCATTCCTGGTTCCCTTTCAAGCTGAAAGCTGCTTCGAAAGGGCAAAGCCATACTGACATTTTTACACTCGGTATACAAGACGCAAGATGCAAGAGCTCGGACCGCGGCTAACGTTATTTATTCGATATTTCCATCTGCGCGATGAATTTCCTTATTCACGAAGCGAACGCGTCTTTGCCTAATACGGACTTGGCTTTGCGGGCATACTCGACACTCGTATCACGGATCACGGACCGGGGAGGTGGAGGCGGGCTATTTGTGTGTTGAAAGCGGTCGCAGTAAGTTGCGGTATCGAGGGCTCGAAGGCGAAGCTCGAGGCTCGGAGGCTGTACATAAATCCCGTTTCACCATTGTCCTGTCGGGAGATGGATCTGCCCGCGCTGCCTGTTAGATATTCATGATGTCTGATGCTGCTGTCTGTCCGACAGAATGGCGTCGGTTCGAGCGCTTTTCTCGGATTATCACTTGTTTTTTGTCACTATAAATAACTCTGTTTCCCAGAGACGATACATTCGTGTTTACGCGACTTCCTTTATCTTGCATTTTGTTTTTATTGGCAATTCCCCGCACCTTCTAAATCTAGCAAATGCCGTGTGCTTGACACGCTACTTGCTTTTTTGACACTTTGATTAGTTGTGTGTGAGAAGTGAGAACCTAGAACTCTCACTTCTTCTCCGACAGCTATATGAAAGTCATCGCGATGTTTATCATATCACATTAGCAGTGTAATTAAAAGTAACTTGTTAGCTCTATGTTGGCTAAATGACTCACGAGTCCTATTTGCTGAGCGTAAATCTGTCACGGCACAGTCTGTAGTGCAGTGTTGGTGGAGCGCTAAGCACTATGAAAGTTTTCCTATAAATGGCGTTCGTGCCTCTTCCTCCGTGACTTGCGGCTTGCGCAGTTGGCCGTCCCACATAACCATAAGATTCTCGTAACTGTCAATCCTACTTCGCTAATCTTATTACTGCAGCCAACTGGTTTGTTTACCCTTCTCCGTAGTGGGCAATGTGGGCATTGCGAGCCTCTCCTCCGTCCTCCTGACCATCTGGTATCTCGTTACATGTCTTTGGGTTATTATTTAGTTTATGCCGCGTGTTGTCCGAACTACAATGCATCCCCTCGCCTTTCATGATAGCCGCGCACTTTCCAAGCGGGCTATCTATTCTCTACACTTCCTGTATCTACTTGCAAGGCAAATTGAATTCTTAGACCTGTTTACATTTCCATGTCTGAATTTGGTAAAATAACATTCCCATACATATAAGTGGCAGCTAACAATGTAATAATCGTATTGATATTTCTCCTCCTTTGTCGCATTGATGGCGTCGCCTATGAATTGCGCGCAAACAAGGAAACTCATAATTTTCTTTGTGTTTATACTACAGTTAAGTTTTGTTACATAATTTATATTGCCATCGATTTAATTCTTGACAATTATACCTTATCTAAACATTCCAATCAATATGACTCCATGTAAGTAATAAAACAATAAGACAATAATTCGTAGGGCCTTTGTTAGATATTGACTAATGCTGATAATCAGTTTTCTGTAGGGCTTCATACATAATTCATGTTTCAATTCTACTTCATATAAAAATAAAGTTTTATATGTCCCGTAGTCTCCCACTAACATAATGAAATTCATTTCAAACTTTGCAAAAAAAAGTACAATGAATAGGCTGGGTCCATATTTTCCTAATCTTGTTTGTATCTGCCTCCCTGCATTTTCTCTGATTAGTATGTTCTTATTATTGGAAATCTAATCTTGTCGTAGAACGTTCTTTTACGCATTTCTGATAATAGAAAAAGTCATGAACCTAAAAGGTCCAGGGTATCTAGCACGGCCGATTTTTTCGATTTATTATGTCGGTAACTTATTATCGTTCCCACGCATGAGTTCACAACAACTAAGTGTTCTTAATTTATTCGACGTGAACTGTTGTTCGTACGTTAGCGATCTGCAGTGGTGCTCGCGAACGATGACAAGTTACCAACACTATTGATAAAACCTTTATCGATTGATCAAGCTAGGTACCCCGGACGGAGCTATTCCAAAACAATTTGAAGCCGCGGGGTGAGGAGGAAGATGTACGAAAAATGCTTCTACCTACTTGAATTTTTTAATGACATGTCCCATTCCCTGTCTCATCAAATACTTCAAAAAATCATAAGCCTTTATATTTGTATTAACAATATAAATAATAAATTTAAATAATTTTATACCACTTTGCATTCAGATCATTTCAAAAGTATGTCGTATAAGATGACTACCAGGCAATTTCCCCTCACCCTAGATTTGGCTTGGGCTAGAGTCTTTTAGCTTCACGCTCAAAGTAGTCGTCGAAAACAATTATGTGTGCTGAAAAGAGAATATAATTTCATAAAAAAAGTCAACTGTTGTAAGATTCAATTTAACTGGGAACAAAATGTAGAATGGCAAATGTGAGGATTTTGTTTTAGGAATTTCTGTTCACAAATCGCAATAAACTTCTAATCTTTCATATATTTATAATTTTTTAGACAGAAATTGTGAATACAGTCACTTCGATTGTATTCATAATATATATTTATTTATTTATTACAAAATAATACAATATTTCAAAATTATAACAGCATCCAAAATATTTTTTTTCCTAATTATTCTACTACTCCATAAGGTGAGCTCCGGGAGCTCGTGTTTATGGGAGGAGGAAGTATATACAAAAAGAAAATAATGTTTAAAAGGTGATGTGTGAACAGTATTCTAAGTCTTATTAAAAACTACAAACGTAATTCAACATACAAATTAACATAATTCTATCTTTAAATTAGCTACAAACATAATTCAATATACATAATTCAATCTTTAAATTAGCTACAAACATAATAATTCAATCGTCAAATTAACTACAAACATAATTCAATAAACACAATTTTAGAGAATCAGTATTATAAAACAATAGCCAAAGTTTTTTTTTAAATGCTAGATAGTATAGATTTTATGCGTATATTAAGGGTACAATATATCATTACCTAATTTCAGTGACTTAATTTTCTTTTTGAATTGTTCTTATTATGTATTACCGTGATATTTCTCATACCTCATTCATTAGCATTTTTGTCTCACTACCAGAGATGTGCTTTATTTCAAATAAATCCACTTCAAATGGAAATGCAAAATGGGTATTTTCCATTTTGCATTTTAAATGCGTTTCTAAAAACCATTTTCATTTTAAATGCTTTTCTCAATGCATTTTCCATTTTAAATGCTTTTTTTGCAACATTCTTCCTACTATCTCCACCACAGACATAGGAATTAATAGACGAGAAGATAATGGCGAGGGGTAAAATCAACTGTTGAAGAACGAAGGGCGTAAGGCTGACTGTGATTCGTCAATAAATCAATCTGACAGTAAATAGGCATCTCGCATTATAATATCACCATTTACTTCTTAAAAGTAAAATCTGCTTTTGAATGAATAGACATTTTTACATGGGAGCGCAAATTACTCGCCACGTTATGAACAAATTTGCGAAGTCCAAATTCGGCAAAAAAATTTCTTCTATTTTCAGAGTCGAATATTTCGTTTAAGTATTTAGTTAAGACACTTTTATAAATGTTCATAATTTACTTCCCAGCAACCAACCAGCTTTGTGTTTCGCGTCCAGACGTTTCTCGATGTGATAGTATATGTTTCTAAAACTGATCTATATTATACGATGTGAATATGCTTAAAATAAAGTAAAATAATGCTTATATATGGAATGTAATACGACAATTGGGTTTATTCTCTTTTTCACATCTATTTTTACAAGTTTTCATAGTACAAGTCAACATTTTGCCGTGTTATTTCGTAAAATGAACCGATGATGCCTCGACCATAGTTCGCACAAGAATGATGACGTCACGTTTTCAAATTTCACTTGAGGCCATACGCGAGCCCAGCCGGCTCCAATGGAACCGGTATGGGGAGTGGGGATAATACGCTTTTAATCACTTAGGGCAGGTCTACTAATATTCATATGTCTATGATCTCCACTAATTTTTTTTTCATAAGCCCCAAATATCAGCCGGTCCTCAACCTCGCTATGAGAGATAATTTTCATTTGTCAAGTTGCTCCTTGGTAGGAGCCCTGGCAATTGAGTGATACCATTGCAAAAAAATACTGATTCAAATACTGAACATGGGGCCATGACGCTGTAATATTAAATGTTAGATAGCAGTTTCTATGTTTTTACGTTGGCAACATTAGTCCCGCGCAAATTTTTTGTGTTTTCATAATCTGTAGTCGTGGTGTTTTTGGATTTACCATCATGTAATATGTTTCTACATTGATGTCCATTATTAAATGACAAAATTGTTTTAAAATTCTATAATTATTTTAATTGTTTGACCTGAGAAACCATTTTGCATTTTCAATGCATTTTGAAAATATGTATTTTGCATTTTCAAATGGAAAAGTTTTTACCCATTTCCATTTTGCATTTCAAATGGTTTTGGGTACCCATTTTGCACATCTCTGCTCACTACCTAATATCTGAATATTTGGACATCTTTTAAATTTATATACGGTATCCGGAAACTGGTGGACCAAGCGGGAAACTGGTGAATCTACATCTATCACATAAAAAACTTGTATCTATCACACAGAGAATCCAAAAAAACTTCCTTTTTTCGATCTAAACATTTCGATTTTTTGTTGTTTTTAACTTTTTTTCATTTTTTCAAAGGGTTTAAAATGATACAGGGTTTAAACAATTGGTATCAACCTCCTAGGCACGCTTTTTTAAAATTTGACAAAAAAAATCTAAATTTGGACTCGATTTACTCGAACACGATAACTCACATCAAAAAATGTTACACCTACCACAAAATCGATTTACGAGTTTCCCACTTGTACTACGAGTTTCCGGACACCGTGTATAAATTTGATTGATACTAATTTTCCAATATGGCAGCATGCTTATGTTTTCAGATTCATTTTTTGATATATTTAGTTTATTCAATATCTGTTTGTATATATATATATTCAAGTTAAGTTATCTTCTAATAAACGTGTTTTTAATTTGACACAACGGTAAATTAACACTTAAAAAAAACGTATTACCTTTAATCATATTAAGCTGATATTGTGAGGAATCCCTTTATTTTAAGAGAAGTAACATTGCACCTACATAATCAGTGTCTCACCAGTACAGGTGTGACAATAACAAATCGTTTATGAACATATTTGTATTTACCTTTTACCCATTCTTGTTTGTCATTTACTTATGCATATTTAGCTTATTCATTTTGTTACTATTTTTGTTATTATTATATATTTAAACATCCATGTATGTAAATTTTTGGGACCATGCCTGTTTTATGTACTTAAATAGAAATAAATAAATAAATAAGTATGACCTGCGTTAGACAAAGCTAATGCTAATAAAATAATTTAATCTAATACGGTGGTGTAGTAATACTTTTCCGGTCAGGAGTCCGGAAAACTTTGTTAACCGGACCCCCTATCATTCATAACTATTAACATTATGAACAATAATTGACTTCGACAAGAATTCTTATATGTACTTCGCGAAAAAATGTCAACATTCTTCACATTACCGGCGCTATCTTGACTCTATACTGAGGGGCCAGCCGATATAAATCCGACAGCTACTAATACGGCCGGTATACGCATTCGCAGTGATATAACATTTTCGACTATCCCGACCTTATACGTCCTTATAATATTTATACCGTGATTATGAATTATGAGTAAGACTGTCTAGATATAAGCAAGTTAGGGCAGATGTAAAGCGCCGGCCAAACGATCATGCTTTACCGCGAGTTTGCCTGCACAAACTGGTTTATGTCGGGAAGTCCGTGTATATGGACGGCAAGACTGTCGTATACAGGGTGTATCGGCAAGTACCCGACAAACTTTAACCAGCTATTCCTCAGCACATTTGGAGTAAAAAATGTTATGGGCGCTTTGCTGTCCGGTAACATTTTTTTTTTCATTAAAAACAAAAAATAAATAACAAATCCACACTCCGTCACTGTCATTTGCATTGTTTCTCGTGTTCAACAGCTGTTATTAGCAAGTGTGTCAAAAAGTGTCCTCGCTCTTTCGTACACACTAAATAATAATAGTTAAAAATGAGACGAATGGTGCCGTGCCATTTCGTTGTGATTGTAAAAGCGCGCCAACGTAGGTACGTACGTACATTATTCAACGAAACTCGAACAAAATATTGCCAGACGGGTTTTCAAACTTTGACAAAGGATAAAACATTGGTGACATTTGGTGAAAATATGAATAGTAAATTTTTTATTAAAAAAAATGTTACCGGACAGCAAAGTGCCCATAACATTTTTCACTCCAAATGTGCTAAGGAATAGGTGGTTAAAGTTTGTCGGGTACGTGCCGATACACCCTGTATATGCTCACCCAAACCGAAAAGATTTGTGAACGGTTTTGTGTGTACAAATCAATGTTTTTTACCAATGTTCAATGTTGTTTTAAATAATAGGTACCGCACAGGTAAGTCGCTGCCATGTAGCCAAGGCTTTAAATTTGGTTTTGCATTTCGTATCTCAATATTTTCTTCGCTTCTGACTCGGACCCGGGTGTTTGGGAGACTGCCCATTTAGCCCAGATAATCGTAGCGCCACTGCCAAGCACGTTTATACACTATACAGTGTACGACATAAAATTTCTCTGTGCGACGTAAATGGGTAAGACGTGATCATTTGCGAGGCATTTAACATAAGCGATGGGTTTTTGTCGTGAAGAGACTTCAGAACAGTAGAGTTCTCCACTCTTCACTAAACAGGGCTCTCAATACCTCCCGTAATACGGTACCTTACATTCACTGGGCAGTATTAATTATTATTGCAGAGGCTAATGCTCCTTAAGAAAAGGGATACAGAATGACTTATTAAAAACCTTTAAACTTACTAAAGCCGGTAGGTAGTTACTTCTTCTGTCCTATTTGATTCTAGGTACTACTCAACTTTTATAGTATAATTGGATAATTTGTATAATACCGTTATTGTGAAAAAATACCCAAGATCGCTGTACACATATTAATTACTTGATAAGATGTACAAACAGAAATATAAGCATACATACCTAAACATGATTATCAATTTCGGTTTGTTCAATGTATATTCCGAATCGAGGTTTTGGATTTTTGCAAAATCGTATCTTTTTAAACATTCCGGTAAAACTGTATGTATCTGAAGTGACCTGTCAGGTAAGTATGTTTTCTGTATATGAAATAATTAGATAAAGCTTAAGAATTCATATTTGTACATTTTGAGATCATTTTGTTCATTTTGATGTAATTTTGTTAATTTATTAAGAATCTCTTCAAATTATTGGTAATTGGGTTAAAAACTGGATTACTGGCTTCAACGAGGGAATAAACAGGTTTAATGATAAACTTTTAGTGAACACGTGTTCCGACATCGTGATATATATTCGTAATATAGCCAAAGTTTATCAGGAAACCTGTTAATTCATTCGTAGGCCTGCAATCCTGTATTTAACCGGATTACCAATCATTTCTTAGTAAATTACAAAGAAATGAAAAATGTCTGCAGTTTTTGGTATTTTCACCATTTGGGCTATCGAAAAATAAAATGTTAATGACTGATTTTTAATGTGAATACTGAACAAAGTTCCCAACTGTGCAGAGCAAGTGGGACTATAGTATCTCCAATAGGGATCGGGAAGGAGATGGGAAAGTACCTGGCTATTCAGATCTGGTTGCTAAACACGGCTAAAGCCATTTTAAGCAACATTGGGGCGATACTACCACTCTGATAACCGTCGTTCTCATTGAATTTTTTTTATTAAATACAATATATTCACACAGCTTCAACGTATATGTATATTATGGACATTGTGTTTGTTTTGACTGTTGTTTCTCTGACCGGTTTTAATTATTCTTGTGAAAATCGTGACAGACATTATAACTGGAATACCTAATATGGGCAATGTTAACATAAATTGTCAAGAGGATCTACCTACCAGGTACGCAATTTCCTTCTTCATTTTAAGCCCCAGCATACCCAATTTCTACCGATTTATAACAAGTTTCTCGCTAACTCTTTAAATTTTTAAGTTAAAAAAAGAAGTTATTTTTTAAGATGATATCTTTAAATTCAACTAAAGCATTTGTCGAGAGTTCTTTTCTCTCTTTCAAACGAATCGTTTTTTAATATAAGTATTCATATTAACATATCTCCCTTTCCAACCATCTTTGAACGAATACTGCGGGGCCTTAAATCACGGCATGAACAAACTTAAAATCTTTTAATTTTTTTTATTGCAAATATGGTGTATGACCTGGGTGTAGGTACTGAAATACTGTTGAAAATGTGACTGCATACCCATTTCCTAATTAAATATTAGTCATTCAGAATATATGTGTGTTCACTCAGGTCTAAATATAATGGACGAAATGCGAAAACATTATTATTTTAAAGAACACGTATGCCGACTTCACCATAACATATTCGTGCTTTACTGATAGTATGTTATGAAACCTATCAATTCATTCGTTAAAAGCCTGCAGTCCCGTTTTTAACAGGAAAATTAATAATTTGATCAAATTTTTAATAAATTTACAATATTTTATATCCGTAAGTTCTCTCCGTGTAAAATCGCAAAATTATGCTTTTCTCTGTAATAATTAAAAAAATTATATAATTGGTCAATAATGGCAGCCATTGTCCCCGTTTAGGTTGGACATCTTGGATAACAATAATCGAATTTAAATAGTAGAGGTTTTTTTCGGCCATTAAACACTTTAAACTCTGGCGCCCATTCCGGTAGCTTTGTTTTGGGCTTAAGTGCGCATTTACTATAATGGCCGGCATTAGGGTGTTAGGTAACCCTCTATTAGCCAGGACGGGGAATAACCTTAGGCACCATCCAGACGTTTTAAATTACCGCGGCCATTTTGAAACGCATCATGGCAATTATGTGCATACCTACATACTGCTTTCTACTAAGCTCTCGCTCGTATATGTGCTATATTATTATTATTTATTTATTTAAAAAGATATGCTCTAACCCAAACCCTAAGATTTATTACAGACCTTACTTTTTCAAAGGTACAGAACTTTTCATTATAAATAACATGTTCTGAAAAGGGAATAAGTCGGTAACCGCTATGAGTATCGAATTCTATTCACCCGACTGCTAGCCGAGCGTCCTCCCCCCGAGTTATCGACCACATAACATAACACTCAATATCCACCAGTTCGGGAATAATATATATCTCCATTTCTTCTCCAGAAGTTCATTAGAAAGATCTACTATAACAGTACATGCATCCAAAAAAGTATGTTACAAATTTTCTCTTATTTAATAAATTAAAACAAAAATTTCCTCTGAAATCATAAGATGTGTAAGTAGGCATTTAAATACCCACCTACCTAGCTGTAAACCACAAATATTTTACGTAACATTTTTATTTTATTTCAAATAAGGAATTATACAATATTTTCAAAGAAATTTCACCATCTCAAATTTCAATGACAATACTTTTTTCAAATTTTCATCAGGCCGGTAGGTACCATTATATTGATTATTCTGATTTGACTGCTCAAAGTAGGAACCACGACCATGCGAACTCTGGCGGGATAAAAAGGTAGTATCCAACACAGCCACCATCTTGATATGCCAAATGGTCGAGTTAAAACAGGACTTCGCTAGGCTCATTTAATTACTATAGCTCCGTGTTAACCTCTCCCATAGGCCATTGCAGGTCACAATAGAGCTATCATTGCAGGACCTTAGTCTACGATTTCTACGAACAATTTAAAATGTCAAACATGTTTGTCGAGGGGAACATAAAATAATTGATTTTTAAATATTATGATTTATCAACACGCATCCAATGTTATCGCTTGTATCTAATTTTTAAGAATGTATGGTTCTAGGTACCATTTTGTCCCCGCCCAGGTATATATAATATATACATATAGAATTGAGGTATTAATTCATACAAAGGCTATCTACAAATTATTAATAATACTTATTTCGATTGTTCAATGAACTCTAGAACTTTTATAGTATAAAATAAAGTCACTATCCGCGTCTGTCTGTTTGTACGCTCAGTTCTTCTAAACGACGCAGCGGATTTTGGTAGGGTTTTCACTACACATTTAGATAATTTCTTCCGGACGTTTTATATACAAAATACATGCATATTATATTTATAGAAAGTAGAAAACACTCGATGTTTTGTATTCAAGTCATAAAAAAAATATTTTCGGGCGCTTACCTACCGCTGAATAAACCTTATGAAATACATAAAAAATAATGTATTACGGAATTGTATATCTTAAAAAGGCCCACAGAAAAATCAGCAACTCTATTTGATGAGTCTCAGAATGAGAAGATTTTACTGTAAATGGATTAATAACCACATTTAGTACAATACTAAAAAAAAGTGTTTCTTGAGGATAACCTCCAGCAACGCACACGTCAGTTAGTTGTTTATATTTGTTTGGAGAAATCGGACAATCGATGAAGTTCCTACCTATAATATAATATTTTTAACATTTATTTTAATCGTCATTTTCAATTTCATGGAACTGATTTGTCGAGAATTCATACTATTCGTGATTTTTCACGCATCTGGGATAGGTATAAATAACAAACGTCAAAACATGAAACTGTCGACAGGAACAAAATATCAGGAGCACATAAATTTCATTGGGTAATTTGTGTTACATTCCGCAGTGGCGTTAATGTCACAATTATTATACATAATAGCTGATGTGTTTTTTATTGTATTTTTTTTATAGTGAATACCTCACAAGAGTCCCAACTGCTCCCGTCTGGAGCCAGTGAGACTATGGCATCCCCAATTATGGGATGTTGTGAGGCTGAAGGTAAGTGGGGAAGGGAAAGAGGAAGGTGGGGAAGTACCTGGCTATTCAGATCTAGTCACTAAACACGGCTAAAGCCATTTGGAGCAACGTTTCAATTCTGAATGATGGTCTTACACCATGGCGATACTGGTAGTATCTTCCACTCTGGAACGTGCCGCAAATATACTATATATTATTTTAATTAATTTAATTAATTAATTCTGAAATAACACAAATTAATCAAATAAAATTTATTTGCCCGGGTTCGAACCCGCGACCTTCGGAATGGCAGTCCAATGCGTTACCACTGGACTATGCCGGCCGTCATCGTACCCGGCGTTACTGGAGGTTATCCTTAGGAGATAGATATACTTTTACGGACTTTTCTGTAGGCTTTTTATAAGATACAATAGTGAATTATTTTGATGTATCTCGTAAGTTTTTTTACGACTTGATAACAAAAAAACGATTTTTCTTTAGTTTTTATAAATATAATACGCATATATATACATACTCAGACAGACGCGGATAGCGACATTGTTTTACACTATTTAGAGATATACAAAATTACAATGAACGTCAAACCTGATTGGGTATTTCCATTTGGTTATTAAGTTATTATTATAAACAATTTTTTGCTCGGTGACAGTAGTTACAGAAAATTAGTTTGAAGTGTAAAAATCGAATAACGTGGAAACCATTTATATGTATTTATTTTTATAATTTTCCCGCTGTTTTGACGGGCTAGTGCGAAATGCTGTAACTTTTTCATTTGTTTAATTGTGGTTTTAACCAAATTTATTTGTTTTTAATAAGTCATTGAAGAGTGTCTGTTCCTGCTGCGGTACTTGCATCTCTTTATCGCTTTTATATAAATATAATATTTGAATTAAATAATCACCCATAGAATATTATAATTAATTTATTCGGATCATTAATTATTTTTGATTTCATAATACAGGCGTAGTAAAATTCAGCAGTGAATGAATGAATTTGGCTCGAGATAATATTTATAGTACTTAATTTCCTATGCCTCGATCCACACCAGAAAGCAGAGGGTAATTAAATTTATCTACCGTCTGGAAGTTTTATAAATTACATTTCCAATTTACAAATGTGACAGCTGTTATAAATAATTTTCGCTGTTCAGAGGCTGGGGCGACCTTCGGACAGATCTGCTTCAAAAAACGTATTTACTGCGCCCGACCGACTAAATATTATTATGTATTTGTAAAAATAATTTTATTATCTAACCGAAAATATTTAATATTTCACCGAAATCGTACAGCCATCATCTGGACGTCGTTTTCAGGATTGGAATGTGTGTTTCTCCGTCTGTGTGCGTTCACCGACGTTTGAGAACATCTTGCAGATTCCAACATCTGGGCAGATTTTTGTGGATTATTTCACTTCATTTTTTTGAACATTTGTGTAGGTGTTTTAAGCTGTCAGGCAATGCTCACAAGGAAAATTAATTGAAACTTATTTAGCAAAAATATTGACAGAGGAGTAAATGCATGCAATCAATAATAATAATAATATTTGGATTATTTATATAGCGCCGTTTTGTGCAAAATCACCTCAAGGGCGCTGTACAGATATATAATACACTTTTACAATGATCTACTATTAACGTTCAACTAAATTCAACGTGTCATAAATTCATGAGAAATTGTCGAATCAAGCAAGGCTAGTAGATAACTACGCAATTCTAAGTATAACAAGTCAATCGGTTAAATTGTTGACAGATGAATTATCTAAATGCGTTTAAGATTGACGATTGATTTTATTCATTTAACATATATATCCAGCTAACAATAAAAACACCCTAATATAATAGAACTTCCTTCTTATTCTGGCGTTACTAAGATTAGATTGTTAATATTAATTTTAGTTGTAAATTGCTAAATATGTAAATACTCGTATTAAGATAGTAGTTATAGGCCTTAGTCGTAAGTCACTAGATATAAGTCTTAGAGATAAGTCAGTAGTTCTAGTATTAACTATTTAAGAAATATATTTGTACAGCGCCCTTGAGGTGATTTCTCACGAAAACGGCGCTATATAAATTAGCCAAATATTATTACTATTATTATTGTTACTCTGAGGTTCTAAATATCCCTGACGTATTACAATAATACCTAATGCATAAATTTGCAAGATGCAAGACGAAAGAAGACCAAATGCAGTAGAAATGCGAGTGTGGTAAAACCACGTATGAATGAATTGAAGATTCGTTTAGATTGACGGCCGATGTAACCTATGGATAACAAAGCTCTTGTGATTTGATGATGACAGAACAAAACATATATGACGTGAAAGTGATAAAAAAATCAGAGACATCCCGGAAAGCTTTGGAACGATTCAATCACATCAAAAATCAAGAGTCAATATATATTAATATACATATATAAGGATAAAACAAGTAGCACGAAACAGGACATGAAATACACGCAGAGTATGGTGTTCTATCTTCTCTGTAGGCTTTAGTCTCGATAAAGCAAGTAGCACGAAACAGGACATGAAATACACGCAGAGTATGGTGTTCTATCTTCTTTGTAGGCTTTAGTCTCGATAAAGCAAGTAGGTAGCACGAAACAGGACATGAAATACACGCAGAGTATGGTGTTCTATCTTCTCTGTAGGCTTTAGTCTCGATAAAGCAAGTAGCACGAAACAGGACATGAAATACACGCAGAGTATGGTGTTCTATCTTCTTTGTAGGCTTTAGTCTCGATAAAGCAAGTAGGTAGCACGAAACAGGACATGAAATACACGCAGAGTATGGTGTTCTATCTTCTCTGTAGGCTTTAGTCTCGATAAAGCAAGTAGCACGAAACAGGACATGAAATACACGCAGAGTATGGTGTTCTATCTTCTTTGTAGGCTTTAGTCTCGATAAAGCAAGTAGGTAGCACGAAACAGGACATGAAATACACGCAGAGTATGGTGTTCTATCTTCTATGTAGGCTTTTGTCTCACCATGACGTGATGCGTGATAGTTTTAGCTAGCTATATATTATAGTATATACATATCTATGTTACATTTCAATTTTAAATATTAATTTCCTTGTTAATCAATCAAGTATCAACCATTATGAACTATGATGAATCGTTGGTGCAAGTAGGTACCTGCATAGTTGTGTCTAAGATTATTTTGTTTGTCCGTTGGCTTTCCGGTCTGCCCACGGGTGTAAAATCTTCCAATTGCTCCAAGCTCCATGTGCGGAAGATCTTTGACTGCTTCTCGAAAGCCATTCAGATGATGAGACATGTGTTAATATGAACATGAATATAAATGTCGTTGTTAGCGACTGCACCACTTCACCGCCAACAAACTGGAGAGGAAGAGAGTGTAGGTATCTACCAACCTACCTACCAGCTGTAGGTATGCGTGGGCCGTGGGCCGTGGGCTGGACACCAAAACCAAACAAACACAAGATCGCCGAACGATAAACAGAAGAACACATCCGTATTCCACAAGCAGATGTCTCGATTTTTTGATCCGATAGCGGCTTTGTTAGATTAGAAAATATATTTGAGAATTATAAGTATATCTCTGCCTATCAGCGGATTTGCTAACGGTTAATATTAACATATCATTTTTGCGTGGGTATTCTTTCTGACATTATTGTATGAACCAGAACCGAGGCGGATCCTCGCCGAGTGAGAAGGCAATGAACTTTTCTAAATGTATGCTCACTTCCGAATCGGCGTGTCTTCCATCAAAATTCTGATCGCCTGGAAATCACTGAACTGGAACAGTTCCAGGCACACACAAACATGCGGAATTTTTTAAAAATTGCAATTTGTTATTTATCGGTCTAAATTTATAGTAGGTACATAATATTTTTAAATAAAAAAATGCTTTTATTAATTCAAAAATGCATAGGTATCTACTTACTACGGCGTAATCTTCTATAGAACGTTATAATGACATTATTAGAACACATTATCAAATATTAAGGATAATATCAGATCTTAAAGGTAATACTAAAAAAACATAGACTGACTGATACAGACTAAATATTCAACAGCTGTGACGTACTAGATATACGCCAATTATACGTTAAAACACTACTAAACTACATTTTTGACAAAAAAAAAAAATTTCAACATACACAAAATAACACTAACAGACCAGTTAGACAAGAGTACAAAGAAAACATAAAAACTCCGACAGTAAATTCAAGCTTTGGACAAAGACACTACCAATACCATGCTATAAAAGTTTTCAACAGTGTAAAACTTGAAATTAAAATTGAGGAAAGTAAAAATAAATTCACACACAAAATTACAAAATGGATTAAAGAACAAAAAAGACAATATTACCAAAATGTCATAGCATAAAATAAAAATAAAACCTACACGTAACACACAAAACCAATAAAAACACACATCACTCACAAACACACAAGATTATTTTCAATGTATTATTTTTTAATTTTAAATATATTATAATGTATTATGTATTTTTAATTTTAAATGTATTATTTTCTCTTTAAATGTATTATGTAAATTATATTTTCATTATAAAATGAAGGCCTCAGCACGGGCAAGCCACCCAGTGAGACCAACATTACTGGAAAACAATGTAAAAAATATTGTACCAAATAAAAAAAAAAATAATAATAATAATTTCCGTTGCCTGTGATGTGCGTTAGTTATTCCTACTCAGTTGAACTCATTTTCAAAATTGGAACTGATTGTTTGAAGAATTCCGACGGCCGTTAAAGTACTTGCCTATAGCATAATATTTTAGCAGAAAATTATTTTAATTGATAATTGATTTGTCAAGAGTTAGTCAAACATAGATAGTAATCTCGGTTGTATGTGATATGCGTTATTCCTGCCTGAAATTATTCACGTTCAACGAACTCAAATCTGCTTTGAATTTAAGTGTCGTTTTAAAGTTGGTACTGATTTCATTTAGTCAAGCGATAAAGTAGGTACAGTAGCGGTAGGTGGGTAGTAAAATTATTTTTGTTTCATTTTCCATTTTCCAAACAAGAATAATATTATCCCGTGATTTTTCACAGATCTGCGCTAGTTTTTGTAATAAGATTTCCATTGTCACAATACAAATAAACACAGGTATTTAAAAATTAATTGTACGGAATTAAATATTAAGCTTTTTAAATTAAATTTTGATTAAAGCTTGGTGCCTTAAGTTCAAGTTTAATGCGTTTTAATGATTATACATAGGTATTAAAAGTTTTTAAGAATACTAACTTTTAGAATTTACTATCGCCCTGTATAAGACCACTATTCAGAATTGAAACTGAAAGTTTAATTGAAATTTGCTTGAAATGGCTTTGGCCGTGTTTGGTGACCAGATCTGAATTAGCCAGGTACTTTCCTCTTCTATATTTCCATCTTAACTCCCTTCCACTAACCTCCCCACTACCTTCAGCCCCACAACATATCCTGATTGGGGATGCCATAGTCTGACTGGCTCCAGACAGTTGGACAGTAGTTTCACATAAACAAAATTGTAGTACCAAGGGCGATTTGCGGAAGATCAGTTTGAAGAAGTCTTTAAAATTTCGAAAGTATTTTTTTTAAAGTTGATCATATCATGTATATGGTGTAGATATTGTTTATTCAATAAACATCAACGGTACATATAAAAACAGTAATTGCAAGTTACTAAAATACACGGAAAAAAATACTGACAAAATATTGCTAATTTATTAGAAATCTCTTCAAATTAATTTGTAATCCGGCTAAAAACGCGTTTGCATTCTCTTAACGAATGAATTGATAGGTTTCCTGATAAACTTTTAGTTACATACCAATGTATCATCACGATGTCGGAACATGTTTTCATAAAAACATTTTTGCATTATATATAATCAAAACAAACGCAGGCGCATAAACAAGTATTTCGATATTATTACGAATTTACTAAAAGTTTATTAGGAAACTGCCTGCAATCATGTTTTTAACCAGATTACCAATAATTTGAAGAGATTCTTAGCAATGCTTATTTTTCTCCGTGTATAGCCAACCTTCTTGTACCTATCATACGTGCAGTTAAATAGATCCACCACTTGTGCGTAACTACCTTCTTGTAATATGGGTACAATCGTGTTCGAAATCCTGATATTGTTACATTATTTTAATAATGGTGGTAGAAGGTTGTTATCGCTACTTTATATACCTACACACTTTTAAAATGTATTATGATATTTGTGATTATATTCCACCAATCAAAGCGTATTCACACCATATTCATCAGACTATATGAAGCCTCAAGCGAGTTGTTTCACCGCCCCCGTGGCAGGTTGGGCTGGCTGGCTGGCTGGGCTGGCTGAGCTGAGTCCGCCCCCGCCCTCCCGACTTCCTAGTCTCCTGGTACTTGCTCCCGGTACCGAGTAACTTCAGTACTTCAACAGTGGGCGGCTATGAACTCTGTATTCCGCCCACTGTAAGGCAGCCGCCGACTTGGCACGATTGGATCTCGTGCCTCGTGCCTCGTGCCTCGTGCTAGCGCTCTTACTGCTTACGACTTTCTGTTTATGTTGTTTGTTTGATATCGATACAGATTTATCTGCTGTTTGCTGCTGCAAGCGATCGTTAAATCACGCAAATAACTGACTATACGATCTTCACCGATTCAAATCGAAGATCAAAAGGGAAAACTTGAGCTTTTAAGTATAGTTTTAATGTTTCTAAATATACATTTTTTATGTTGATAGGTTAATTTTGGTTTTTATTATGTCAATAGGTACCTATAATGATCATAGTACTAATTTCAGTTGTCTGTGATATTGTGAATTATATTATTGCGTGAAATTTTGCTTGACTTTGAATTTATGTGTAATTTTTTAAATTGGAATGACCGGTCGGTGGCCGAGTTGACATCGCGATTGGGTCCCACCCAGGCGTAGTGTGTTTAATTCCTCGGCTGGCTAAGTCCTCCATCACAACACAAGCAACATTTTCAGCTTACTGTGGTGGTAGTAGGAGATTTTCAAATGTTGTCAGGTTATTCGTAACCTGGGAATGTTTGAATTTCTTTTTAAAAAATAAAAAATAAAATTGTTCAGACAACGGATAAAGTAGGTACCTACGTGTAACCAGAAAATTATTTTATTTTTATTAATTATAATAATTCGATATTTGAGTTGTGTATTTCTTTTGTTTAAATTTTTGACAGATTTTGTGAGTTTTCAAGCCAACCGTGTTCATTTGAAGGGTAAATTTCCGATCATCTTTCTGATTTGTCAACAAAAAATATAATTATGTTTGTTTGGGAAGAGCAAAGGTCTTGAGGCAAATATTTTATAAATACTTTAATCTTCACAAATCCAACAATTATTATTTCGGGATGGTTATTGTTCCAAGTGGGTTACTCACGTAGACATTCAAATTGGTCTATGGTATAACTCTTCCTTATATACGAATTGATTTATAACAACGGGATAGGATATAGGGCCTCATTAACACTTTACTATAGTATATCTTTTGATATATGACTAACGATGTAAACCTTTAAATAATTTATAATTACTTGCGATTCAATTATCTATGACTTATGTATGACCGAGATATTCGCATCTATTGATTTTGTTGAAGACAAACAATTATTTCGATCGCGATTTGAAACGAATCAATTATTTTTAATTGGGTATCTCGGTTATCCCCCATCACTACACAACACGGACTATATACTTAATATACACAACTATGTCACATACCCATTGTATGACAACATGTCACGTAGGAAGTCTCATCATCAAAAAAATAATAAGTCTAGAAAATATTTTATACTATTCCATATTTCTGCTAATATAATTAACATAAGTCATCGTGCGTTCGTGGGTGTATTTCAAAATGTGAATGAAAGCTATAACTCAAAAAGTTTTTCGTCTACCACGCAAGAACATAAAGCATTTAATTAAAATGCTTCGTTAGCACATTATTAGTAGTTGTATTCTATGGTGCAGAATGTTTAATGCCCCCGCTTTACCAATTGCTACCAGCGGGGATTTCGGATACCTACCTACCTTTGTTATATTCTGCTAGGCACCTAAGCATTGCACAAGTTACCTCTTCAGCGCCTTCACAGAAACTGTGCTATACCAGCTATAAAAAATTAGCCTTTCAAGCAAGCTGAACGTACTGTACAGGTACAGGGAGTTATGGCCCGCAGATACTCGAATAGTAGGTACGCAACTGTTAACCCTGTATAAAATGTGTTTGGAACCCCAAAATACCTGGGCAGAAACGGGCGGTCTGTTTGATAGATTCTCCTATCTTAACAGACGGATGGCAACATTTAGAGCGCAGACGTCGGGGGAAATGCTGTCCTCGTTCTACTGGTATTTCAATGGAAGATGCTCCGAGGAAATAGCGGCATTGATCCCTTCGGCACTGGTGCACAGTCGGTAAACACGACAAACGCTCACTCATTTGTACCCAGTTGACATTTGTCACACGAGAACGGGTCGTTTCCACAACCCGTTCTTGAGTTCAACAGCTCAACTGTGGAATGATTTGCCGGCCCCGTGTTTCCTCCTTCCTATAAAATGGGTATATTAAAGACCCAGGTTCACTCCTTCCTTTCCTCAAAAAGACCCCTAACACAGCGTCCCCAAAGATGACATAGGTCCTGAGGGAAATTATTTTACGCAGGGCCTTCTGTGTTGAGTTAATGTTAATAAAATCCAAACACAATTCCTCAATATTATAATAATAATTATTGTGAATTATTAAAGTGAACACGTGCAAGTGCAGGTCTACCCGATGCATGCATACTGGACACTGCACACTGTACTCTGCACACGACATGCCCCTACTGTGTGGGAGGCTCCCAGAGAGAAACCTCCGGATTTATCTTATCACCTACTTCCTACCTTATACTGGCGACGGCGAACGTCCCTTTCTCGGCGTTTCCACTCACAAATCTTTGTAGTATAAAACAAATTGAACACTTAATTCAAAGGCTTAACCATAAAACAATAAAACGGAAGAAAGGGGCGTACGAAACGATGTCTGCAAGTAGGTATATATTATAGAGAAGCGGAAGTGAGGGCGATGCCATACGTAGTAATTCAAAATCATGTGTTTTTGGTTTGAAAATTTGGTCGCCTAGAAATGTTTCAGATGCTTTAATTAAATACTGCGAGTAGAATACATCTTGGCCTTTGAAATAATCGAGTATTTTTAGATAAGTCTTTTTATAAGCCCAGAAAAAAATAATGTAAAAGCCTATGAAAACTGCTTTAAAGTTCAAAATCTCCTACTTACGAACCCATTTTATTGTATAATTTGGCAAATTAAGTTATTTATAAAATGATTAATTGAATATTTATGCCAGAACATCCACAAAATAAAATAAAAGGCACTTTTTGGCCATGTTTTTTTCTTGCATAAATCAAAACAGGCGGATGGTGTTAAGCAGGAATTTAAACCTTATCGCCATCTACGTAAGGGTTGTTATTGATATCAGCTCAATTTAAAATATTACACGACGTAGTGCATCGCCTTATGCAAGTAAATGTGATCGTACCTGCAGTAGCTCAATAAAGAATTCACACTTAAATTACCCAAATAACTCTTGGCAAAGATATTCAGCAATGCTTAATGCATCCATAAGCTCAACATAAACCATAAAGCTCTCGATTGAATACGAACAAATCTTATGTTAATAATTTCTGCTTAAGATAATCGCAAGTGTTCTGTCGCATTACCTACCTGTGCACAATCCCTCGCAACTGCAATATTCTAAAAGTGCATTCAGTCAGCTTTGTAAAGGTTCTCGTGAAAAGGCATACGTCTTGCAAAGAATTGAACGTTTGAATGATCGCTAGCAAGTGGGACTGTGGAACAATGGAAGACAAGGTAGTGGAGTGCCGAGTGCGAGGTATAAAGAGGCGTGGGTCGGCCAGGTTACAGAGCAAAGCGGACAATATTCTCTTCGTCAATAAAGTCTCACAACACCTGCGAATACTCCAAAAGAAACGCCAACAATAGAGCCCGGAATATTATAATGCTTGAGATTTTTTTTCAATTTAGGACTGTGAATCGTATTCTTGTTTTTTTTCGTATAATATTTTTGCCTTTGAATAATATCTACTATTGTGATTAATGTGTTGGCTCTCTTGGTCCATAGCCCGTTTCATACCTACCTGATGACAGATGGTCTATGAAGAATCCACATTCAATTTTGATGGTCTCTTAGCACAATCAACGCAATTATCTTATAATTTATCATTATTCATTACTGTTGTTACTGACTCGAGTGTTCATTAAAACGTCTTTATGATTATATTTTTTTCACAATTTAATATAAACATTATAAATGTTTAAAAACTTATTTAGGTACAATTGTACCTTATAACTACAAGTTTAAATTTATCATGGATTGTGTTTTTATTTATCATAGAGCTCACGAATCCACCATAAAATGAAAACATTTTGCAAAATAGCTACACCGTACATTATCAAAATTTATGAAAATTCAATTTTACAAGCGTCATCAGAAACGTCAGTAGCAAGCCCAGAATTTAGAGCGATACATAGAAATCGCCCCCTAAAAATGATATCCTAACAATTTGGTGATAGTTTTACAAAATCGACACTAAACCACTTTTCTACATAATATATTTTTAGAACTTTCTCTGATAGTATGTATGTAATATGTGTGATCGTGTGAGAAATGTGGAGATCCGCAAAGAGTGCAAGGCTAATGTAAGAGTAATGAGTAAGATTAAGAAAGGGACGCTTAGATGGTTTGGGCATGTAGAGCGAATGAGTGAAGAAAGGAGTGTAAGGAGGATGCAAATGGTAGCAGAAGTCGCGGACGCCCGAGGAAGACATGGCACGATCAAGTAAATCAGATACTCGAGTCGGACCATGTCAAGAGTCAGAATAATAGAAGAGTATGTATGAGACGATGTATGAATGTGAATGAGGCAAGAAGTGTGTGCCAAGAACCGAGTTGTTTGGCGGTCCGTCCTCTCTTCCTACACCTGCGGGGAAACGGCGTGATGGTTAGTTAGTTAGTTAGTTCTCTGATAGTCGGTTTAGTATCTTTTACGGGGGTGAGATAACAATTTCAAGAATTCTGTCCCTATTTCGCACGTTTAGTTTCCCACCACCTCATATGCCGCGCACATGTTCCCGAGTGGGTAAACAGACACCCAGATAGCTTTCTAAAATTTATCACTGCTAAATACGCCCATACTGTGTCGACTTGTTGTATCATATTATACTGATGATAGGACTCATTTCTACTCAAACAATTCGGGACAAACATACCTAATACATACGCACACTGTCAGACCTGTTGTTTCTACATAATCTGGTAAATAATAAAATAGATAGTCCCGAATTGCTATCCGTCATTGGTTTAAATGTTCCAACGAGGCGTACCAGGCTCACTACACTTTTTTATATTGAAGTCAGCAATACCAATGCAGCAACCAACTCAGTAATATTAACAGTCAATGACAATTCGTGAGCTTATTATAATTCTTGTTTTAAATTCATTTATTATTATCTATCCACACCATGCATCAATGAACCACACACTTCGTTCCTTTTATAACAATCTCAGGCGTAATTCCGTAATGATATTTTATGGACATACGTAATAGGTACTACAACTATGTAATAACGAAAAATATCCTTAACTGTATCTTATTGTACTGTGTATGTCTTAATAAATAAATATTATAATTTTATTAACGATTTATGAGCTTCCCTCGGGATTCTAAAATTCGTTTCAATAAAGCAAAACTTCGGCATCCGACTCTATGCAGAGAGATGGAAACTGCGAGTTTTTCTCGACCATTGTTTTCTGCCAAAATTTCCTGAACATTATTTTTTCTTTCTTACCTAAATTATTTGTTTTTTTCATAAGCCCATAGCTTTAGAAAGATGCTCGTATATACACAAACCATGCGTAATGCCAGAAAAACGAATACGTTGACTTTTTGATCAATTTTATTTATTGATATCAAGTTTAATTTGTAGAACACCATTTTAATTTAAAGATTAATTAATAAAAAAAACCTATGGTCATTAATAATTATTTCTGATTTGGGACTTCTTTTTCGTCTTTCTGGGCAGCTGGTTACCATTAGCTAGATTAGTCCCGTGGTTAACCTATCTAATATCGTTATACGCACCGTTTATAAGATAACTAAATTACTTTAATATTATGGGCACAGATTTTATTCTCCGAAAGAGTAGAAAGGTACCTGGCGGTTGTAGAATAAGAGGAATTAAATTTTATCGTAATTAGTTTGAACCACGTTTGTATTGATTTGCGAGGTGGCCCATGGCTTTGTAATAATTAATGCCTTTTGTCATTTTGTTTGCGTCTAATTAGTTAAAATTTAATTACGGATTTCATGCACCGATAGGTATTTACTTGTCCCACTAGTAGGAATTTGGCGGTAAACTGGTTGTGTTTGCGAAATAAAAGGTATAATTTTTTATTTCAAATCATCGTTCTTGTCGTCACGAATAAATGTGTGATTTGCGTTATTTTTAAAATTAATAATAGTTAATATTATACTGTGTCTTTTTTTACTGACTAGTCATGGACTAAAAATAGGCAGCTAATTTTAGTTAAAATATGACAAATCCGTGAAAAATCTTTAGAATACTGCCAAAAGCCAAAGGCGTTCTAAAAAAATGTTGTAAACAATAATCGCTGAACCCCATTGAACGCTGGAAAAAGGCATTGGAAAAATTGATGAGATATGGTTATAATCAGTTTATAAAATTGTACCTACTGGATTGATTAATTTCTTGGAGTATTGTACACGTAATGAGGATCTCCAGTCCATTTAAAAAAATAATATAGACCTTCTAACTTAAATACCGGTAAATATTTTTTAGTTTTAATAGTTTTCAAAGTTTTAATTTTTCGGGTTTCCCGAAAACGCGCCAAATCTAAAATCTAAAACGGACGTGACCAGTGATGTCACGAGTCACCTGTCTCAAAAATACAACTTTTTTTTCAACCGAAGCTGTACTTTGTATGGGAGTCATTTTTACTCTTAAAATTACTCGGTTTTAACATTGAAGAACATAAGGTAAAATGTTAGGATCTCGTCACTTATGTTATTGTATTGAACCAAAGTGCAAAAATACACCAATGACCGCACTTGATAAACAATTTACCGGTATTTAAAAACCTGAATCCTAACATTTTCATCGGTTCTAATGTGAATGTGGACCAGGGTTGCCATTGCATATGTTCTAAAATACCAACAAGAGATGATCAAATTCCCCACAAAATCCACACAAGTTCCTTTACCCCCAAAGTGAAATACAATTCTGTTGAAATTAGTGTTTATTTTTTATTATCTAGTCATTTTCGGATTTTCTCTTTCGTTCAGATTTTTTTTTAAATAACGAAACAAAGTTCGTTCTCAAAATTATTGAAAATATTATTTCTTCAATACGGTTGGATAGTCAAGCCATGCGCAGAATCCCCGCAGTTTTCCCTGAAAAAGGTTATCCCCGCAAAAAACCAATTCTTGAAAAATCTTAACAATTTCCCGCGATTCGGGGGATTCTCCACGAATTGGCAACCCTGATGTGGATATTGTAAACCATAGATATATTACTCACGTAGACTGGTTGTGATGAATCAGTAGCTTCAGTCGTACCTACCAAACTGTGTGTTTTAATGTGATGGTGTTTTATTCGTTTTCAAATGACGATTTATAAATTCTACGTATTATAAATCAGCGTTTGTTGAACTATATGAATATATTTTTCACTGTATTAGTTCCTTATTGATGATTTCAAATAAATGCTCCACAGAAGATCTGTCATCTTAGCATCGCCTACGACTAAGTCTCTACCCGACACCATCACAATCAATTCATCGATATTGTTACCTCCATTGCTCACAGAATTCTACACTCCTATATAATAATAGTTCACCGCCGTTAGCTTTGTTTTAATTCCTTTTTGTGTATCGTGCATAGTTTATAAGAAGGGGGATAGGTTACAACAGATCTAAATCAACGGTAGATATGCCTTCACTCTTACTCTTCACTGTGCGTTCTTTTGCCGTTTATTTTCACCGACACCGCTCCATAAACGGTGACCGAACACAGCTTTGCACCGAGCGATTCAGCAGCTCGGCAATCAGCAAGCAGCACCATCCGAGCTGAAAGTGCCACCGAGGCAATAGGAGTGAGCAGCGAGCAGCGAGCAGCCATCGCAATATCGCATCAGGTCGAGGAGATTTGATTGATCGCGCCGCGGAACTACAAAGCGGTGCCTCCGATCCGATCACGTGTGAACGCGATGCAATTAATGGAAACAAGAAACAAGTCATTCTCATTCACAGCCGAGCTTCGATGATTTGAGAATATATTGCGCCCATTTTACTCCCGTCTAACAAGGTGTGCCTTTTAGAGGAAAGCAGGTTTATTAGCCGAGAATACAAATGTACAATACTTACCAACCTCTATTTAATTCATGACGAGTTTTTTTCATTCTATTTTATTGTGTATGTTCATTTAATGAAGCTAATCAATTTATTTAGATTTTTTTGTACTCACTTTAAATAGTAGCATATAGTTTATATAATTTTATTCCAGCAAGACTGAGTATGGATGTTGAAATACCTAATAATAATAAATACAATAATGATATGCCAAAATAAACATTTATGATCATGTTGCCTCATAAACACTGTTTGGCATAAATACCAAATACGTTGCAAGCACAGCCAATATTGTGTATCTATACAATTATGATATGATGGAAAGCATGGAAATTATATATGTAATAGGTTAGCCTTAGATGAAGAAACTGCCGGAATGGTTGCAATATAAACCCTGTTCAGTCTGCCCGAGTTCCTCCGCGATGCAGTCTGCCGAGTTACTCGGCGATGCAGTTTGCCGAGTTATTCAGTGAAGTAGTCTGCCGAGTTACTTCGCGATGCAGTGTGCCGAGTTCCTCCGCGATGCAGTCTGCCGAGTTCCTCCGCGATGCAGTCTGCCGAGTTACTCGGCGATGCAGTTTGCCGAGTTATTCAGTGAAGTAGTCTGCCGAGTTACTTCGCGATGCAGTGTGCCGAGTTCCTCCGCGATGCAGTCTGCCGAGTTCCTCCGCGATGCAGTCTGCCGAGTTACTCGGCGATGCAGTTTGCCGAGTTATTCAGTGAAGTAGTCTGCCGAGTTACTTCGCGATGCAGTGTGCCGAGTTCCTCCGCGATGCAGTCTGCCGAGTTCCTCCGCGATGCAGTCTGCCGAGTTACTCAGCGATGCAGTTTGCCGAGTTATTCAGTGAAGTAGTCTGCCGAGTTACTTCGCGATGCAGTGTGCCGAGTTCCTCCGCGATGCAGTCTGCCGAGTTACTCTGCAGGGCGGTGTCCGCCTTGATGACAGCCAACTCCGATAGGCACCAGAAGTGAAGATTATAAGTTCAAAATTAAAGGGTTAGGTTAAGGAAATTGGTATGTCACTTCAATAATAATAGCACTATTATCATGTTGTCTACAAAGACAGCGTAAGTAACAAAACTGAACTTCTCATTCTTTTTATATTGGTGATGGCATTGATAACTGATGACGGTGGAAACTGATAATGATAACGAATTCAGATTCAATATTTTATTGGATGACGGCACCTCGATTTAAATCAGTACACCAACTGGCATAAATTGGATTATACAATTAATAGTACCTAATAGCTAAACAAATGATTGGTAATCTTAAAGTTTTCATAAATATTCGTGCTTTTCTAGTCTTTATTTCCACATTCCTGTTACGAAATAAAACCGCAATGCTAGCCTCTTTATACAAAAACACAAATTTCTGCCGAAGAATTTCAAATAGTACTAGAATACCGTTATAATTATTTGATAATCAATCGGTTTTGAATTGACAACGTTTAGCGATGGTTATCTGCGAGCATATCGTGAGGTCTGTTGTATTAAACGGAACAACTTTCATTCTGGTTTTGTTGAATGCTATAAATTTAATCTACGTCGATTAGGGCCGATTGTAATTAAATAGCTGCTAAAGATATGCGAATAATTCGCGCGGGTTTAGCGAGGTGTTACGGAAACCATTCATTTAGGTACCACACCTAATATGACGCCATTTCACACTGATTCATAATATTCAACCTATTTTATTCAAGCCACTGTGGTTAATTACAGATCAGCTTTTACAGTTTTCTGAAGCTATGTTTTTGTTATTTTATGTAATCACCTACTAGTATCTACTTTATACCTACGGTGTGAATATGGGAGATATCCCCAATGGGCGAACTGGCCCGGCGGGTTACTTGAGAATGTAGTAGGTAGGTATATTTATAATAATATTTTAAATACAGAATATTATGATAATATATGGATAGCGAGAAGGAGGTGCGTACGAAACGGGTATGTCGCGTTACAACTCTACTGCTAAATAAACATAGCTCCTAAAGTCGGGAGAAGAGTGGGGTAAACGGGACACAGGCCCCAGGCGCCGTATCCGAAGGGCGTCTAAAACGGTTGGCAAGAAAACAAAAATAGCATTAAATAATTTATGAAAAACTGATTCACTAATTAACAATATACATAATTACTTCCGAGTAGGCCGCTGTTCTAGCAAATACATTGTCGCGTATCATATTGATTTTGTACTATGCACCTATGTAACACATTGAGCATTCATTATGATGCAAAATACCGTGTTTTGCCTACCGCATGATGTTGGCCTTCCCAGATACTGTAGTGCTTCCAACATGCTAACCGAAGGGCGAGTACTAAGTTTTGCAGCCAGAACTCACAAGAGTCCGGGTAACAGGTTTAAGGGAGAGGACAAACAACTCCAAAAAGAGTCCAGACTCAATAATAATAATTATTATTGGATTATTTATATAGCGCCATTTTCGTGAGAAAATCACCTCAAACATCACAGCACACTGGCGAAAGGTTATGGCCCTGTCAATCTAATGTGTAACATCTGTAAAAAAAATAGTTCTTATTATTTTAAATAATCGTTATATTTCTGTATTATTATTGTATATGTTTTATCGGATGTGTGGGATTGCACAAACCTCCCCACATTCCGGAATAAACGCAATATTATCATTATTATTAAAGCTTACATAGTTGTATATTATTTATTTAATAACGCCCCTTTTAGTGGCTTTTACTTAGGAATAGTAAAAAAATATTCAGTATTATACATAACTAAACTGCTTCAGTAACAATCTTCTATATTTATTTTGTGATAAATTGAAGATGTTCACTGATTCGGCGTAATATATTTTTGACTATGAAGAATATAAAAGTAGTTAGTCGTAGAATTTCTGCACTGAAATAAATTCCGAAGTATAAAATTATGCCTTAAAGGGGAAGATTTACACCACTTTTACATGTTCTCGAAAGTAAAAAAAAAATCCATCTGATTCCCAAAATGCCAAAGTAACTCGTCTCTTTATGGTGAGGAAAAGCTATTATTATTTACCTTTATAACACTGTATAATATGTATAAATTGTATATTTATTGTAAAAAACATACAAATATTAAATAAAAAAATAAAAAACTCGTTCTGACTCTTCTACCTTTAAATATTTGATCAATAATAATAATAATAATTGGATAATTTGTAGAGCGCCGTTTTTGTGAAAAATCACCTCAAGGGCGCTGTACAATTTATTTCCTAGGATCTATATTTGCTATTTAGAAATGATACCAAAACATACTTACCTGGCAAGTCACTTCCAACAAACACACTTATATTAAAAAGTTTATGCTTATAAAAGTTTATGCTTATGAAAGAACTGCACGCAGAGGACACTATATCAAAAAACACTGGTCGTCGCATGATCTTAAGTCTGATATAGTTTTTATTTTAATTTAAATGTATTTTAACTGTCTTAAAAGCCTACAAATTGTTAGTTGTTATCATTTTTATTTATTTATTTTTAATTATTATTTTTATTTATTTTATTTTATTTTTAGTATTTTTTACATTTTGTTAATTTAAATTTAAATTGCCGTCAACTGTGAAAGTGGAGGTTTCTGAAATTATGGATACGACTGTCTGAAAAGGTGCGTTTTAAGTTTAGACCTAAATTCTGTCGAGTCTGCGATCATTCTCAAATCATGTGGCAGTCCATTCCAGGCTTTAGGTCCTGACACGGCAAAAGCACGCTCACCGAACTTAGTATCTGGTGTGCGCTTTGGTTCCTTCAACCTTCCGATAGCTGATGACGTTGCTGACCTAAGGGTTGACTGTCGGGAGTTGGAATCTTCTGGAATACACAATTCTGATAAATAAGCCGGAGCCATTCCGTTAAGTGACTTAAATACCATCCAGCATACCTTGAACTGGATTCTTTCAGGACATTTGAGCCAGTGCAGATTTTTGAGATGCTCTGAAATGTGGGAGTATTTAGATACTCCGGTGATAAGCCTTGCCGCGGCGTTGAAAACGGATTGTAATTTGTTGATTTGACATTTAGGGAGACTTGCATATATTCCGTTGCAATAATCTAGACGTGAAACAACATAGGAATTGACTAGCAATTTAGTCGCCTCTGTTGACAGGTTTCTCCGCACTGCTTTAATTTGCCTTAATTGAAAGAACCCCGTGCTTACAGTTCTGTTCACCTGAGTTTTAAGGGAAAAATTAGCATCCAGATTGACACCCAGTAATTTGATGCACGTTTTTGGAGTGATGTCACTTCCGGAAATGGTTATTGGGGAGTTTTCAATGTTATGCTGACGTCTGCTTGTAGCAGTCCACAGAAACTCAGTCTTTGTGGGATTCAGTTTCAATCTATTTGAGGTCATCCAGCGAGTAATTGCTTCTATACACTCAGTTATACGAATTTTTAGACTGTTTATTTCTTCTGGTAAGCAGTAAAAATAAACTTGCTGGTCATCAGCGTAGCAGTGAGATAGAAGGCCGAATGATTCTATTATTTTAGCGACATCATTTGTGAAGAGGATGAAGAGTAGTGGGCCCAGAACGGACCCTTGGGGTACTCCAGATGAAAGGGTTGCATAATTTGATTGGTTTTTTCCTACTTTTACGGCTTGTAAACGGTTGGCCAGGTACGATGTCAGCCAGGTCTTAACATCACAGTTTAAACCAAATGATTCATCTAATCGTTTAATAAGAAAGTCATGGTCAATCGTGTCAAATGCAGCACTCATGTCCAAGACTGAAAGAAGTGCCAGTTTACCCGACTCAATGGCAGTAGTTATGTCCGACAAAACACGTAGTAACCCGGTTTCTGTGGAGTGGAACCGTCTATATGCAGATTGGTATTTAGTTAATAATTCATTTGAATTTAAGTGACATATGACCTGTGAGGCAGCGATTTTTTCTAATATTTTTGATATAAAAGGCAGATTTGAAACGGGTCGGTAATTTGAAAGATCTTCAGCGTCCAGTTGTGGTTTTTTTAATAATGGAGTTACGATAGCTGATTTAAGGGATTTTGGAAAGTCACCCGTGCTAAGTGACTTATTGAAAAGATGAACTAAAAAGGGAGCAATTTCATTGCAACACTTTTTCAGTAGCCACGTTGGAATAGGGTCGAGCGAACACTGCTTGTTCGGTGAAGTAAGAATTAATTTCCTTACTTCTTCTAGGGATGTAGGTTTGAAGGCAGAAAGGTTTTCTCTATTGCATTTAGTAAAATACGGTGGTGGAGCGTAGGTTGTTAGGGCTCGTATTGACTCAATTTTGTCAAGGAAAAACTTGGAGAAGATTTCCGGAGCTATGTCGATTGTATTTGGTGCATGGACATCAGCAATGACTGTCTTAACCGAGTTCCAAAGACTACGTGGATTTTGACGCTCTGAAGTGATCCTATTTGTCCAATATTCAGACCTTTTTGAACGGATTAAGATCGTGTACTCTTTTTGAGCCCGTATCCAATCGTTCCGCGATGTAACCCCCGAGTGTCTGTAGGACCTCTCCAATTTACGCATCAATCTCTTCTGGCTCCGACATTCTTCGTCAAACCAGGCATCAGATTTTCGTAGACGCCGAGTTTTTGCAGAAATTGGAGCATATGTATTTAAAAGGGTTGAAAGGATGGTGTTATAATCTGCTGCTAGTTTGGTTGGCGACTCTGTTTCCCATGCGCTATGTGTACAGAGCGGAGAAGCTTTTAGTTCTGACAGGAAGTCGTCAAAGTTAAAACCGCGCCATGCTCTTGATGTGATAGTAACGTAAGGAATTTTCGGTGGGTTAAAATCGATTTCCGCGCGAATAAGTCGATGGTCTGATAGTCCTACATCCACACTATCCGCTACCAGAAACGGACCGCTTGACTTTGAGATAAAAATGTCCAAAGTTCCGCCAGCATCGTGAGTTGGGGAATTAACCCATTGACGGCATCCGAAGCAGTCTAATAAATCAGTGAATTTAAGAGTATTTGGTGATTCTAGACGCTCTAAGTGAATGTTAATGTCACCTGTTATGAAAATATTATCGGAAAGTCCCACAACCCGCTCGAGAAAACACGAAAATTCATTAAAAAAGTCCAAAGTGATTTGTTTTGAACCAGGCCGGTATAGGGTACATAAAATGAATGATGCTCCTGCAGACGAAACTCGGCATCCCAAGTGCTCAAAGGTTCGGTATGCACCAATTGACACCCTTGTTAAACGCAAGCCCTGGCGACCTAAAATCACGATACCCCCGTGATTTACGCTAGCGATGTTGTCATCCCGAGAAATTGTTGCTTTAGGTCGGGCTTCTTCTAGCACGACATAACCTAAAGCTCGGAGTCTCTTTATTGAAAAAGAGTCACTATTTTCGTGCCAAGTCTCAGTTATGGCCAGGACATGAAGATTCTGTTCGTTGAAAACCTCCCCTACCTCCTCTATCTTGTTATTGAGAGATCTAACATTCCAGGATCCTATACCTAGTTGACGGCTCTTAAAGTTGGCATGCCGTTGTATACAAGCATTAACTGTGTTATATTCTCTCTCCGGAATCGGGGATCCTATACATATATGTTTTTTTTTTAAATGTTGATGACTTCAAGGCGCTCATCATAAAAATTGTTGCCTTCGATTTCCCTTTCAGTCCGGCCTTTGGGCCCCCTTACAATAAATATGCATTCTGTGTGGTGTTTATTATCACTCACCTAACATGGCATGTTATTTGCAATATGTGCATGTGCATCATTATAGTAGGTAGGTACCAATGCTCACGTTACATGCTTGTCCGCATGTACATTGTACGTGCATCACTATATACATTTTGTTTATTTCTTACTTTATAAATAAAAACTTTCTTTCTTTTCTTTACCTTATGTATATTGTAATGGCACTACTCCCCAACTCAAACACGAAAAGCGTTTTTCTCTATAGAATTGAGTAGTTACGATAAAAAGAAAACATTTTTATAGTAATTATTTTTTTTAGTACACCATATTTATTTATGTTTTTATATAAAAGAAATATATTTTTAAATAAAAAATAAATCACTTTATATGTAACGACAATCGATGCAATGATTTTCTACAATATTGCAGCTTTTCTTACGTAGGTATTAACAAAAAAACAATGTAGGTACTTTTAGCGATCATTTCTTTTAGAATAAGGCTCTTTAGTGAAGTAATTTATTTATTTATTAAGACGCCCATTGGGCTTTAACAACACATAGTTTATAAAAAATGTAAATATTAAAATTACATAATAAGTCGTAATAACAATAACATAATAAACATTAACTAGTAAATATGTGTGTGCATACAATAATTATTTATTGTATTACAAACCCGTTTCACAAAAAATAAGAATATGCCTACTCATAAGATATACAATACTATAAGAGACTTTTTTTTCTTTAATGTTTTGTCTTTCAGGAAAAAAAACAACGGATTTAATTATTATCAAGTTTGATTGAAATTAATTAAAATAAGTAGCAACTAAATGCCAGTGTATAATATATAAGAAATTACAAAACTAAATTATAAAATTAAAACTATAAATTGAGAAATTGAGAAAAAAAAATGTAAATTCACTATGAAGTACAAATTGTTATCCAAAAAAATAATAATATTCCTACTTAGACAAGTGCAATTAGCGCTAAAGAGGGGGACGCGATCGTAATTAGTCTGGTAGTCCCATTTTTTAATATGTTTTATAGACTGGTCCCATAATGTAAAATCCAAGTTGTCGACCTTGGCGTACCTGTACTAACGACGCCATTTTGAAAAAAAACGGCTGAAATCGCGCCAAAATCTAGTTTATCCCAAATATCTCGTATCCAATGCAACTTTTGGGTAAAGTAATCAAATTTAGTAGAACATAAAATTACCAACAACTTTTGTACAAACTCTTTAATAAGTAACGTGATATAAAGTCGTAAAACTGCGTACATGTATGAAAAATCAAGAAAATAGACTAGGTTTGGTTTTTCATAAATAGAAATTCCAGTGGAATTTCGAAAAAAAAAATACTTGTACTAATTTTGTAAAACATAAAATTTCTAAAAAGTTGTGTTCTTTTTATGAGTTTTGTAGTTTTTTAATGATATAAATTATAATCAAATCAAGGTACGCACTGAATATCAAATTTATTCTGGTTTATTGTCACGTTATTGGGGTTTTGTTTACATTGTTGCGTTTTCATATACGTAAATACAAATTTACTATAGGGCACTCCGGTGTGGCAGGGGTCAACTCCCCCCCCCTCCGGTTCACTGCAGTTGCCGCCAACGATAAGAACGTGGTACTCAATTCTCAGGACAATCAGACTTTTCAAGACGTCCAAACTCTCATCGATTGGTTTGCTTGCCCTGAACCATTTCCTAAAACAAACGTAATTATGTCTATAAGCAGTAGCACGATCGGGGATGGCAAAGTCACATGGCTGATTTTGAAGAACTAGATTTTGGAGCGATTTCGGCTGTTTTTTCAAAACGATGTTCAGATTAATATCGATTCAACATGCATCTAAAAATGCACAGTGCTATTAAAAGTCACGTGTCTTACTAAACCGATTAATTTCTTCGGTATATGTGGAAATGATAGGTTAACTAACGTTCTGCAATAAACCTAGACCTTCAAAATTACCGTTTTTCAGAACACAACACTTTTTTCACTTACAACATTTTTGATCGAAAGAGATCCAGAAACATCCTGAATTCTAAACAGTCCATTTTTCATTCAAACCCTGCGGTAGGTTTTTTATCTCTGAAAGTATATTAGCGAATCGTCACCCAATGGAATGCGGCATGTAGTAATATACCTACTATACTGTAATCGTAATCAGTCACTTCCCTTATCGTTGTTTATATCCAATGTTTGCAATGAGCTCGGGCCAGGGACAACAGGCCACGGGTGATCATTAATCCCCTGGTCAACTACCTGGATTTATCTTACCACCGTTATTTTATTAACACATACTAAGTTTACAAAAAAACATTTACACTTTTTTACATTCGAATTGAAAAATATTAAATTTGATTTTCAGTTATTGTACATTCAAGTCAAAGTGCGAATTTGGAAGTGGTTATCGTGGGATAATCAGAAGATAGTAGTGGGTGCATATTGGATGTAAGCTGACTCCGAACCAAGTAACCTCAGTCAAGTAGAACTTAATCCCTCTGACCATCCATCAGTCAATCAGTGGATTGAAGATTGAGTAGACTGAATCCCTGGGTACATTTCGGGTACACGCTGGCTGGCTGGCTGGCTGGCTGGCTGGCTGACCTGCCGGAACGGGTATGGAGTAGAGAGGACCGAAGGAGAGAGGGGTACCGCGGCGCTGCGCACTGTGTCGCCGGACGGGCGGCCTCTCGCGCCAGTCGGCCGCCCGCTGTCGGCCGTGCAGTTCTCTAACTAGTGTCCGCGCGCGCTCATCTAAACATTAAAATAACAAACTTATTTCTATCTTCTAATCCGCTGTGTCAACCAAAGCGAACATTGTTGAATAGTGCAGTTATAAATCGATAATTTTCCAATCGACTGTGTGTATAATGGCGGAATACGGCTAAAGATCTTTCGAGGAAGGCGCCGAGATTTGAGTAATTTGTTAATGTGGCGGTGGTTGTGTCTGCTCTCCGTGCTCCATACAGGCGCAGGCGGTTCTCTAGTATAGACCGCGATGAAACCCGGTATGTACGTAGGCGTGTGACTTGTTTGTGTATATATAAAGTTAGATCTCGTGCAGTACGATTGACAACTGCGCTCATTTATGAATGATATTAAAATGTAATGCACCGACGCGGCGACCTTTTAGCTGGAATATTTGCGCGCTCAGAAATACTTCGGTTCCCTCTTAGACGTCAAAGATCAACAACTGCTGTAATATTAAGCAGGAATTTCAGTTCACTGATTCCTTTGAAGTATTCAGAAATGTGTGTTGTGGATTTACTAATTTTACTAATTAATGATTGTGACTTGTCTTATTACAATTATAACGTGACTACCATAATTATGCAAATTTGTGTATTTTTTCAGTAATGATTAGCTTACCTTGAAATATTTTAACATACTAATATTAAACAGAAGTGTATGATTTATAAGTTGTTTTTTATTGTAGTTTCGTAATGATTCACACATCCCCATTTGATTGCATTAGTTGGAATCGGTTCAGTTACATTTTTCCTAATAATCACTTGATAAGATAAAATAACAATAACACAATACAATAAATCACAATTGCATACAAAATACATAACGTATTTCTAATATACGTTTAATCCTTGACACATTTCGTTATTTGGAATACATGATCAGATGATTAACCAAAGATTAGGTTGATAATAGCTCATATATTTATTTTTCATTTATATTTTTCCCAATCGGATTCAAAAGTAACTTCATTTCGTCACAATCCATTACGCAATCTTCTATTTTAAAAGAAGGTACGATTGTCCCGACATCCTTTTTCCTGATAAGTATCGGACCATCTTCGTCCCAATAGCCCGAATAGCCCTACATTCATTCAAATAGCGCCCCATCCCTAACCTTCAGTTAGCTTTTATCTATGCATCTTATGTCAAAATAGGAGTTGTTTGCATCGCACAGTCCTTTTTAGAAATTATTATATAAAAAGTTATGCCTAAATAAACTATACCCGACGACCACCTGGCGTTTACATATTTTAAAAGAAATCTAATGTTTTTTCAACCAGTTGGTAAGAATATAATCAATAGTGTCAACCTACTGCAGATTGCATAATAAATTTACACGTAAATTGTTTTTCTGGTAAAATTTTAATTTGTGCAGCTCGACAGTTTATTCTTATTTGTTTTTATTTACATTACCGTTTATTGAGGTAAACATCCTATTCAATAATTAACATCGTTAAAGGCAAATAAACATCACGTTTTGTCCACAAGAATATTGGCTGATAATTAGATTGTTTTTGAGGTGATTTTTTCTTTATGACGATTTTAATGCGAGCATTTAAATTGTTTTATTACAAGGCCAATCTATTACAATAAATTCCTTAAAAATATTACAAATGGATTTAACTCTTCAAACTCATGGAATCAATTGCATTTACAATTGGTTTCAATTTTCCTGGTTTGCAAGCGAGTGGTTTTTTCCGGTAAATAAATATTTGTGCATTGGGTTTCTGCGGCACAGCATGAATAATGTAGACAACATAGATCCTATTTAATTTGACATAAAACTAACGTCATTCTTTACATAAAATTTCTTATTTTTTTGTTAAGTTAAGAGTAACTGGACATGCTTTACAAAAAAAATTTTGAAAGAACACTTCGATTCAACTTAAATACTATAAAAGACAATTATTTATATGGGGGAAGATGGAAAAAAAACTGAATTTAATCATTATTTCGTTAATCTTAAAATGGTTTGTTCACTTGACGGCATTGATGTAATTTAGTCAATGCTTGACGGCCATTATTTTAAGTGACGGTTTTATGTTCGTTTTCTTCTTCTTTTGTATTAAAAAGAGAAAAGAGCCAAAAAACCTATTTTCAAATTATTATATTAAAACATCTTCCAATCAAAATGAGTCAAATTATCCATTGTGTGAGCGAAATAGCTGTTAAAATGCAGTATTTTCCATGTCCCCTTATGTAAATACTTGTTTTTTATAGTAATTAAGTTGATTAGGAGTGTTCTTTCAAAAAATATAATCATATTGAGCATGTCTAGTTATTCTAAAACCTTACCATTTTGGTCATGAACTGCGTTCTCTGTTTGTAGCCTTCATCCTCTCAGAGTTTTTAATAGGTGCCTATGCAAAATTGGTCATGAACTGCGTTCTCTGTTTGTAGCCTTCATCCTCTCAGAGTTTTTAATAGGTGCCTATGCAAAATTGGTCATGAACTGCGTTCTCTGTTTGTAGCCTTCATCCTCTCAGAGTTTTTAATAGGTGCCTATGCAAAATTGGTCATGAACTGCGTTCTCTGTTTGTAGCCTTCATCCTCTCAGAGTTTTTAATAGGTGCCTATGGAAAATTGGTCATGAACTGCGTTCTCTGTTTGTAGCCTTCATCCTCTCAGAGTTTTTAATAGGTGCCTATGCAAAATTGGGGTGCCACAACTTCTGTGCAGACCCTTCTTTTAGGTTCCATTCAATATCTGAATGATGAAATAAATAACTTTTCTAGGGTGAATTGCCTAATACAAAAAACAAAAACAAAAAAAACTATTTCAGAGTCATATTTTGTAATATTTGTCCAAAATAGTTTGATGCCACCTTCTTTTTTGTCACACTCTTTATAGATTGTATTTGAATAAAACCTCAAATAAAGTATTTACGATATGTTAACCGCTGAAAATAGTTAATTCGTTTAAAGGTTTTACATACAATGAAATGAAAATACAGTGAATAATGAAAATCATAATTTTTTTGATTTACTGAATACTCATATTAAGTCTGAATGTATTGTGTGGTGTTGCAGCCGGTGGTTTGGTTTGCTACTGTGACGGGCACTGTCCGCATGGCGCGGGCAACGGGACCTGTGTGGCCCGGCCGGGTGGCGCCTGCTTCGCCGCTGTGGAGGAGGTGCTCGACACGCAGGATACCAGCGCATGGGAGCTGGAGCGCTCCTACGGCTGCTTGCCCCCCGACGAGGCGGGGTTCATGCAGGTAATACCATTATTACTACACTATTACTTTTTTTCTTCAATGACAAATAGACTTCTAGTTAGAGTTGCCAAAAGCTAGACATGTTAATAAATAATCATTATCTTATGATTAACCTCGTAAATTTATGCATCTACCTTAACTGGGTCTCTGCCGCCCAGTTTTACTTTAGTTTGCATCTCTGGCAGATACAGACACGTTAGTGTGTTTCTTAATTCTTAACTAATAATAATTTTTTGTTTTGTTTACAGTGTAAGGGTTCTCAGGTTCCCCACGTAAAAGGAAAATCAATACTGTGCTGCAACACAGAACTGTGCAACAAGGATATGTTACCAAAGCTTAGTGAACAAACCACTGCAGTCCCGGAAGTTGTCAATCTTCACGCCGGTGCTTCGGCCCTCATTATCAGTGTTGGACTCCTGGCAGCCTTCACAGCCATCCTGGTAGTGGTGGTACTGTACCTCCTACGACGCTGTCGAATGCAAAGGAGGAAGCAGAGACTCCTTGAGGGGCTGGGGCCCCCGTTGCCATCCATCACCGACCAGTCCTCCGGTTCCGGCTCGGGACTGCCTCTGCTGGTCCAACGCACAATTGCCAAGCAGATTCAGATGGTTGCGTCCGTGGGAAAGGGCCGCTACGGAGAAGTGTGGCTTGCGCGTTGGAGAGGAGAGAAAGTTGCCGTGAAGGTGTTCTTCACCACGGAAGAAGCTTCTTGGTTCAGAGAAACGGAGATTTATCAAACTGTTCTCATGAGACATGAAAACATCCTAGGCTTCATTGCCGCTGACATAAAGGGAACTGGCTCTTGGACTCAAATGCTTCTGATTACAGATTATCACGAGATGGGGTCCCTCCATGACTATTTACAAATGACAGTATTAGACCCCGCCTCGTTGATGCTCATGGCGTACTCCGTATCCAGCGGACTCTCGCACCTTCACATAGAAATATTTGGAACCAGAGGAAAGCCAGCAATATCTCATAGAGATATTAAAAGTAAAAATATTCTCGTCAAGCGTAATGGCGAGTGTGTTATAGCTGATTTTGGATTGGCCGTGAGATACGTGGCCGAAAGAAACGAAGTGGACATAGCTCCCAACACTCGAGTAGGAACAAGGAGATACATGGCGCCGGAAGTTCTGGATGAAACACTCAATATCACTCACTTTGACGCTTTCAAGATGGCAGACATGTATTCCTTTGGGCTCGTACTCTGGGAGATGTGCAGGAGATGTGCAACAGGAGACAAAGTCCAATGTGCAGAGGATTACGCCCTGCCTTATCACGACTGCGTGCCGAATGATCCGTCCTTTGAAGATATGCACCTGGTGGTGTGTGTGAAGCAAATCCGGCCTCAGATACCCCTGCGCTGGGAGTCCACTGACATCTTGTGCACGCTGGCCAAGGTGATGCAGGAGTGTTGGCACCCCAACCCCCCTGTGAGGCTCACCGCTCTCAGGGTCAAAAAGACACTTTCCAAGCTGAACACAGACTCCCCTGTGAAGTTGGTTTAACAGAGTGTATTAAGTGATAAAACTGAGCCTTACGAGCTTGTATATAAGACAGTGCCTGTGAAGGATGTGTACATAGTTGAGGAAACACTGTTTATTAACCTCATTTCCTTTAATTATATAACATAAGTTTAATACAGTGCAAAAAGTGTATATAAACTTTAATTTAAAACTATTTTAGTCATTGCCTCACTCCTGGTGATTTTTTGTTTGTTAATGAACTATATTTCAAATTGCCATTAGGATGTTCTTCACTGGAAAATTTGGATATCAGTTAACCATTCTATATTCTAACAAGTTTTATTTCTCAGGGAGATTCAAAGAGTTATGATATTTATAATTCAATCCAGTTGTAACCACAAGTTTTACACAACCAATTTTTTGGCAATTTTTTTCCATTAATTGCACTCCAGCATTTGATAAATAATATTATACTAGTTTTGTGAAAGAATGCCATCAGAAAAATGTATTATATTATAAACAAAACTTCTTAGTTGTGTTATGTACATTTTATTTCTAAATTAAAAATATATTTTTAAGTCATCTTTGAACAAAATACTGAACCAAATCAAATATATAACTCTAAATACACCTTATGGAAAATAATGTATTCTATTGGTCGTTTACAGAAATTGCCTTATGTTTCGCTATGATTGTGGTAGAAAAATGCCTTAGAAAACAATGATAAAATAGCATTAATAACCTAGATTCCTACTACACACATACATGCCTGTACTGACTATTTCATTTCTACTGTAGATATTTTACATTTATTACCCAATGAAATTGCCCCAGAATTCCTTAAAATGGACTAAATTTGAAGAGTTGTTTGTTTTGTATGATGAAATTTCCTCGACAGTAACATGTTATTTGATGCTTTTTGAGAAGAAATGGTGCCATTTGTAATATAAATGACTGACTACATATTATATATTTACGTACACCTGGAAAATATAAGTTTTTTTTAAAAGATGTTGTCTTACTTGTAGAAAAATTTTGTGCTGGTTCTATTGTTTATTGGATTGTTAATTATGCATCTGCTGAGATAAAGGCAGCTCCCTCGTGGACCTGTAAGGAATCCACATCAACCGTGCGCAGTAAGAAGGCGTGATACCAAGAGTCCTCGGTTCCATAAATATATGTCTATCGGCGCCCGTACACAGTTTCATGTGTCAAATTCTTGCTTCACCCGGTTTATGTTGATTCCTTGCTAACCCACGGGGGAGTGGGGTAAGTATTAGATGGTAAAATAAATAAAAATAATACTAATATGAATATTTTAGGTCAGAAAAGGTGTTGCTTGTAGATATTCTAATCAACAGCATGCAACGTTTTGATCAATAAAAGACTGCCATACGATAAAAGGTTTTTTTTTATATAGTGAATACCTCACAAGAATCCCAACTGCTCCCGTCTGGAGCCAGTGAGACTATGGCATCCCCAATTGGGGGATGTTGTGAGGCTGAAGGTAAGTGGGGAAGGGAGAGAGGAAGGTGGGGAAGTACCTGGCTATTCAGATCTAGTCACTAAACACGGCTAAAGCCATTTGGAGCAACGTTTCAATTCTGAATGGTGGTCTTACACCAGGGCGATACTGATAGTATCTTCCAATGAATGTAAAGAAACTTGTTCAAGCAGAATCAAAACGTTTCATCACTAATTAGGGTATTAGGGGGAGAAGAGAGGTAAGTAAGCAGATTGCAGCAGTTTTCTCCGGCTGGCGCTGATTTGCATGGAAATATATGCAAGGTACCCACCCGGAACCGTCCCGGTGAAAAGTAATCTGGGAACATGGCCACCGGCGGGCGCTGGGAATGAGCGTCATTTTCAAAAATCAGCGTGCTGATAAAATAGCAATTAATTTGATAACAATGGTAAAAATATAAAATCTTTTTCAAAATGATTACATGGCATTATTTTTTTTTTATCAATAAGCTTTAAGAATCATAAGTAACAAGATAATTGATATTCCGTTCAGAGATGGACATATGTTTGATATGTTACAAATATAATATGATTGATCTTCTTTGAAGCATACATTAATTTATTTTCTCAGCGAGAGGGATCGATATTATCATGTACATAGTTTTTTTTACCTTTTCTGTTAGAAAAAACATTCAATATTCCGTCGAATTTGGGCACGAACGCACACCCGACTAGTACAGTTACGGTAGCCGCAGAAATATGATATCGGGCTTATCGTCTGGCTACGCTATAACTTGCCGGTTCCAGCCAAGCACCTGGCGACAGTCGGCTAGCGTGCTTAAAAGACGAATGAATTGGTTATGAAATACCTGGCTACTCAGACCTAGTTTAAGACGGCTAAGGTCAAGGATCGTAGGAAATGTATTGAACAAGGTTGGCTCATCCAATAGAAAGAAAGAGTCTGATAGAAATGATTTCTTTCACTTTTCACAAGGTAAATATAATATTTTTTGGTAAATCAAAGTTAGTTTCCTCACACTTACGTTTGTTATGGTATACAGTAAAATATGGTATACAGTAGTGAATGGTAGAAAAAATCGGGAATGCCTGAGGAAGTCTTAACGCATTATCTCTGCACTGGAATGATATATGGAGTTGAATTAAAGTTCTTCTACCTTCTATCCAGACCCATTTTCACAAACTCATCTTCTCAGAAAGACTCTCCGCACGGCTTCCCCAAAGATGAAATTAGCCCTGAGTAAATTATTTTCCTCAGGGCCTCTTTTGTGGAGTTGATATTAAAAAAAAATACTTGTTGGAATCCATATTGAAATTTCGCTTTTTTTCAGTATAATTATGATGTACTATATATAAATTGTATTATGCCATTTAGCTATGATGACAAGAGTTTGGGGTAAGAGGAAGTACCTGGCTATTCACATGTGGTTTATCAAATACGGTTAAAGCCATTTCAATCAATGCGGTCGTGGTCTTTCACTACCTTCACTAAGGCGATGCTGAGAGTATCTACTATTCTCAACACTTTCCCTGTCACATCCTAGTCATGATGGTTAGCTAAATGAGACTTTTAATTTGAATGTCTTGATATGTACAAGGTGCTTATGGTACATAAGTAACACTGCAAATATTCCTGGGATTTTCCCCGTTTGTTCTGACCATTAGTTTTAATATAAAAAATGGGTGTGTCAAGCCTACGCAAGACAGAAGTGAAACTTCTAGTATTCTTCTCTCTCTCTCTTTTCATTTCATTCTCTCTTTTTTTCTGTCTATTGACATATTTATAAGTAGCATGTGATAAAAAAAATTAAAAGTTATAAAAAAAGAAAAAAAAAATTAGTTAAAGCGGGGATCGAACCTCGGTTCTTCACGACCACAGTCGTGCGCTCTGCCTGTAGACAGCGAAGATGAGTTAGGAGAGTGAGTTAAACTAGGTATATAATATTTACACCTTGCTAATGTTTTCAGTATTATTAGGGCTTTTTTATACTAATTTTCATATATTTATTGGCAGGTAGAGTAGAAATTAATATTGTTTAGCGTTTGCCAACGACCATACCATGTTGAACACACCGGTTCTCGTCCGATCACCGAAGTTAAGCAACATTGGGCGCGGTCAGTACTTGGATGGGTGACCGCTTGGGAACACCGCGTGCCGTTGGCCTATTTTTTATTTTAATTTCATGTTTTTTTTATTTTTTTATCATTACTATAATTAATAATATCATAAAATTCTTTAACTTTTCAAGTATGCTACAGGCCTAAAATATTACTTAGTGGATTGATATTATGGTCAACCATTGAAAAAAAAAATTCCTACAAACTTATTAATGTAATTACGATCTTTTTCAAGCGCGTATGTAATGATTATTTTTATCAACCTCGCACACACCTTGCTAATTTTTTCAATATTATTAGGGCTTTTTTATACTAATTTTCATATATTTATTGGCAGGTAGAATAGAAATTAATATTGTTTAACTTTTGCCAACGACCATACCATTTTGAACACACCGGTTCTCGTCCGATCACCGAAGTTAAGCAACATTGGGCGCGGTCAGTACTTGGATGGGTGACCGCTTGGGAACACCGCGTGCCGTTGGCCCATTTTTTATTTTAATTTTATGTTTTTTTTCATTTTTTTATCGTTAACATCATAAAAAATTTTATATCATTCTTTAACTTTTCAATTATGCTACAGGCCTAAAATATTACTTAGTGGATTGATATTATGGTCAACCATTAAAAAAAAAAAATTCCTTAAAAACAAAAAAATAATATTCCATGGCCGAGAATCGAACTCGGATCAACTGCTTCGAAAGCAACTATGCTGACCATTACACCACCAACGCCAGTTGTCGAGATGAGCTAAGAAGCATTTATATTTTACTTCAAAACTTTTACTACATCAAATGAACTTTAATCGGTCCCGCATTTTCGTTTCGGTCATGAGTTGGTTTTACTCCTCGAAATTGCATGACGCGCGTAAAGAAGTTTCACTTCAATAATTAGTATAATATTACCAATGCATTATAACTAAATCATTACAAATGCATTCTGAGTCGCTTGACGCCACTTGTATTACAGTAAATTCAAATATCCCAGTGGAAATGGACTTCTGGCTATGTCACGACTTTCTAGCTAATCACCGCTCTACCCCCTGCATCCCCTGCATGAGCTAATGTTATTCTATGAACCTTGAGCTAAGGTCAATTAAATATGGTTTCAGTAAAAAATCTCAATATCACCAATTACTATTTGGTGATATTGAGATTTTCGACTCTAAAACGAAGTTACAATATTTTTTGGTTATAGTGAGAAAAAATTATCAAAATATGTTTTTATTATGTTGAGCTGCGATATAATTATTAAAAAACTTTCATCATTTTTACGTCCATTATATCCGGTTCAGACGCTTCAATTTTGGTTGATCAACTTTTATTGAACGACAGGATTTCTAACCAAAAGCTTTAGCAACTTTATTGAAAGAAGGTTCACACTTGTCAATAAGTTTTCAAGTGTCGAGTTGATCAACTTAAATCTATAAGTCTGAACCAGTTATTAGGTAGGAAATGCGTGTAACCGTTTTCAATTTATGAGGAGAAGCAAGCAGATCGCCGTCTGAGACAGTAGTTTCGTTCGTCCGTACCGCTCTGTCTGGCTTGTATTTTATAACATGGATGGTCACCGCTACTTTGTCGGGGGTTTATACCTGTCTGCAATAAATCTGCATTTTTTAAGGCAAAATATTCTTGCAAAGTAATAATAATATCGAATTTAAATTGGCCCCCCGACTCTGAATCTACAATCACGCATGCTACTGAAGAAAGGGCGTAACGGAATCTCTCCTGGCGCCTATCAACTCCGGAGGAGGACTAAATCCGGCTCGGTGATATCCGTGTCACCAAAAGACTGGCAACCGAAAAAATGATAGGACAGGCTCCCGAGGCACCCACAACTCCGATGATCTCCCCCGTGATGCCCCTGCCCATAGCTGTGCCTAGTCGCGCCCTAACAGGCCCAGCCTCGGCCTACAAGCCTCCCCTAAGACCCCAGCAACCCTTGATGCAGATGGAGATCGCTCGCAAATGATAGTGATAGATCATTTCATAATTATGATCTAGGGCAGGGGTCTCCAAACTACGGCCCGCGGGCCGTATCCGGCCCGCCAGTGTCTTCCATCCGGCCCCGCGACATCTTATGACCAGTGTCATCAAGGACCCGCGACAGCTAATGGCTAAGACCTTGCTCAGAAGGGGCGAAAACTCCGCGAATTTTTTCGTGCGAATAAATAAATATGCTCGTTGGCGAGGTACTTGGCACCAATACATTGCGTCCACAAGTATCGCGCGAATATATCGAGAGGATTTTTTTGAAAAATCTTTATTTGATTCGCAATGATATCAAGGTCTGAGAAACGAGTATCAAAAATTATCTTCAAAGCTACGTTATCTAAAGCTATATTTTCATCCCTGAAAATTCTATTGTCCACCCCCCCCCCCCCTCCCTAGGACAGAAAATATGGGTGTCTAGAAATTAAAACGGTTTTGGCCCTCTGAACTCACTGGAGTAGTCAATGTGGCCCTCCGGCTGAAAAGTTTGGAGACCCCTGATCTAGGGTTATGTTCAAGGTGTTAGTACCGTCTCAAAATATTATGAAATCAAAAGTATGAAAATAATGATTGTGTAAAGTATATTTTTTCGTATGGGTCCCTATACGGGGATAGGTATTTAAAAAAGTATCGTGTAAAGCAGGTATAGCCGACTCCTTCCTACTCCCAACACAACACAAAGACAGGTATGTAATATTTGGACGCGGTAGGCTACTGGTGCTGATGCTGATGCATAAACATGCAACTATACGGTTTTTAGGTAACAGTTTTTTTCCCTCGAGGCCCATATGACGCCGTTCTATTTGTATAAAGAACATTAACTTTAAATTTAAATGATTTACCACTTTATGGAAAATAACAATCAAGAAAAAAAGTTTTAATTTAGATATTCTAGCCGTCGGTTTCTGTGCTGCAAGCTTTAAATATTTTATTTCCAATTTCTATGAGTTTGTCTATGCCTTCGTTGGGAAAATTAATATTATTTTTCAATTCGGGAAAATATTATTTTACATGGTATCATTCAATATGTCGTCCTTTAGATTAAGATGACTGACGTGGATATTTACCTCTCAAATTTTTCATTAATCTTCAAATATAGGCCCAAAGGAAAATTTAAAAATTTGTTCATCGCCTAGGGAATAATTTTCAAAATGGAATATTTTAAAAGCGGCTTAAAAAGCGTCCTGGGTGCTACAGAACCCGGGGCTCTACCTACTGGTGCCGAAACTGTGAGTTGTCAAAAGTGAAAACATAATTAAAATATCGTGTTTGTAGTCAAATGACATAACTCACATAATTAACATACGCGTTTGTACAATATGTAATTTACGTGTGTTATGATTTTTATTATAGGTTGAAAGACTAATCGACCGCGTAAATAATTCCACATTACTGGACGACCGAAGAGATGCTTGTCGAGCCCTAAAAGCCCTCTCACGGAAGTACAGGGTTGAAGTTGGGGCCCAAGGTTTAGATACGCTTAGACAGGCATATTGATTTTATTACAATTTTGGTATTTTTGTAGAAATAATTCCCCTCTACTTTATTTTCAATGACAGATTCAATGTATATTTTACAATAACACAAAAATGACATTTTCTTTTCTAATCTTCTTTTACATTTATTATTTTTTCCGGTAAACTTATCGGATTCCGCTGCATGCAAAGGCTCTAAAAAAACAAAAATTGATTTCAACTTAAATGTCTAATGGAGACAACTATTTAAGTCGGGGGTATAAGTAACTATGTACAAAATATGTTTTCAGGGTGTTAATAATTTATGCGTATTTCATAACCTTCAAACTTAACTTTAAGTAAAAGTTGATCTTTAATGCATCTGTACACTCTCCCACCACATAAATAGTTATTTCTTGTAATTAAGTTGAAACCAAGTGCATTTTTTTTTTGTGTAAAGCGTGCAGCAAAATTCAAAAATTCTATCCTTATCTCTTATTAATTCGTGTAACATCAGTTTAAGTGTAATTAGGCTGAATTTGTCTTTGCTTAAGCTTTTAGGTACAACTGTATTATTTTGTTTGCATATTAATGCCTGATTCAGAGTGGTTCTAAAAACTTCATTACTGAACTTTTGAAATGGAAGTCGGTTTGACATTCACCAGACAGCTTTTTGCCGCAACCGTGTGTCAATTTGACATTTACATTAATATGGCTCATAAGCTGTGAATCCCGTAGTTGGCTCTACCCAATGAATTTTAACTTTCTCAAATATCTTTAGAGAGTGGTTACATTTATTACAATGAGATGCTTTTTTAGGCAGCACTAATTAATTTAGTTAGCAGTAATTAATTTATGAAAATAATATTAGGAAAATAAACAAATACACGGTTAAGCACATTTTATTTTGATAACACTTTGTATCAGTTAGATAACAATGAGAAACAACTATTTCAGCAACCGAATATAATGCATTTCCATAGCTATTTCGTTAAAAAATGATAATTTGGTGTCTTTTCTTTAAAATAAAAACTAACATTAAAATTTTCACTTCAATCACAATGGCCGCCAAGTGAATGTTAGATTTTAATTTTGTCACCTGTCGCATTAATTTGTATTACTTAGGTCATTGATTAGGAACAATTTTTATTTCTGTTAGTGACCTACTGGCATGGAACTGGCAGAGGAAGGACGAAAGGAGACTGGATGCTGTAGAAAAGAAATCCCTGAGGTGCATGTGTGTAAAACCATGTATGATAGTGTGAGAAATGTGGAGATTAGCATACAATGCGAGGCTTAGATGATTCTTAGATGGTTTGGGCATGCAGAGCGAATGAATCAAGAAAGGAGTGTAAGGAGAATATATGATGCAAATAGAAGTCGGGGACGCCCGAGCAAGACGTGACATGATAGAGTGAACCAGATACTTGAATCGGGCCATGTCTAGAGTCGGAATAACAAGAATATATATATGAGACGATGTATGAATGTGAATGAGTCAAGGAGTGCATGTCAAGACCGAGTTGTTTGGTAGTCTGCCCTCTCTGCCTACCCTGTGATGGTTAGTTAGTTAGTAAGACCGACTTGATCAAATTGAAATTGTAAAATTATACTCATTGTTTGCTTGTTATAATAAAGTTTAAAAAAATATGTTTCTAATTTTATTTATTTATATATCACGACGCCCACTTAGAAAACCACTGATACAAAATGCTTTCCTTTTCTCAAAAGTGCAAATTAACCATGTCCCACTTTTGTGTATATTTACCATAATTTTATATAATTACAGGTTTTAGAATTGGATAGAGCAGATTGTGAAATAGTCAGTTATGCTCTGGATACACTGTGTAACATAACATCCCAAGAACAATTTGACGAAGAAAGAGACAATCCTTCTATTCCTTCAAACATCGGGGAGCAGTTTACGGAAATGTTTCTGAAAAATCCACAAAATGTGAAACTGATTTTAGAAATGCTAGAAGAGTATGACTTTCGAGTGAGACTCCCCACGGTGCGGTTGCTCATCTCCCTTTTAGAAAACAAACCCAAAGATATCCAAGAAATAATCCTCGTTAGTCCTATGGGAGTTTCTAAACTAATGGATTTATTAAGTGACAGCCGAGAAGTCATTAGAAATGACGCGCTTCTTTTATTGATTCAGCTCACCAAGGGAAATGCAAATATACAAAAAATTGTCGCATTCGAAAATGCATTTGATCGACTCTTTGACGTAATTGCAGCAGAAGGATTCTCCGACGGAGGCATAGTCGTAGAAGACTGTCTACTTCTGATGCTTAATCTACTGAAAAATAATGCAAGTAACCAAAACTTCTTCAAAGAAGGAAGTTACATTCAACGCATGCTGCCTATGTTTAGTACACCCGATACAATGGACGAACTGGGATGGTCCCCGCAGAAGGCTTCCAACGTCCATTGCATGCTCCAGCTTGTCAGGACCCTGGTCTCTCCCCTGAACTCGGCGGTGATTGTTTCCAGTTCGCAGAAGATAATGCGAAATGTCCACCTGCTGGAGATGCTGTGCAACACGCTGATGGTAAGCGGAGTGCCGGCAGACATCTTGACGGAGACCATCAATGCCGTGGGAGAAGTGATTCGAGGCAACGCCACCAACCAGGAGTATTTAAGTAATGTTTTGGCTCCCTCCAATCCACCGAGACCAGCCATAGTGGTGCTCTTGATGTCTATGGTTAATGAAAAACAACCATTCTCTCTGAGGTATGAAAAATCATCAATCAATCTAATAAATCACATCTCAAAATAAAGTTACTCCATAACATTATTATTTGGTGTCAAAGCACATGCTTCCTTTGGTTATAAATTCATTCATATTCATACTAATGTCACAGTGTAATGTTTGATAATACACAGGATATGCCATATGTTTATAGTAAACTATAAACACATTAATAAAAATAACACTTTTTTTTATCACGTTGACCTACATAAATGAGTAATTGGTAAAAAAATGGATTTTGCAGATGTGCTGTGGTATACTGCTTTGAATGCTTCCTGTACAAGAACGAGATAGGGCAGGCGCACCTCGTGCAGACGCTATTGCCCTCCACAGCTGAGGTGTCCACACTGACTATGGGGCAGCTGCTGTGCGGCGGCCTATTTAGCACGGACGCCCTGTCCAACTGGTTCTCGGCCGTGTCGCTGATGCACGGCCTCCTGGACAACCCGACGCAGAAGGAACAGTTGCTCCGTGTCTTGCTGGCTACAAATGTGGGCTCGTCGCCCGTTTCTTTGCTGCATCAGTGCACTATTTTGTTGCAGCAAGGCACAAAGCTGCATTCTAAGGTTAGTATGCAGCTTTTATCAAACCTAAATGTTAAATTGCCATCCTTTTTCTGTCACTAACAACTAGTATGGCTAATATTTATTTATTTAAACATACACAGTCATTGAATTACAAATGTTAAGGTATGTATATTAAATTTACATACTTGAAGTATCTATTGAGCTATCCCATCAAAACCATGGTTATAACAAATCTTCCATTTTCCAAAAAAATAATTTCATCACTTATTCTAACGAGAATTGGACATTTTATTATGTTTTTTCTGTATGTAATATGAATTTTATGCGGAAACTTTACTAGTTCATGCAACCATGTAACATATAATTATGTATTAAATAAAATATGTATGACTGTTTGTTTCCCCAATAAACTAAAATAAATTGCTCTGTTTATTCTCATCTTTTTAAAATTTACATGCTTGACTCCCGGGATTGTACTTTCTGTGGTCTATAAGTGGGAACTTTAGATGGCATGTTTTTTTGCTGTCCCTCTCCAAACAAATATTCTCTCTTCTACATATCAAGCCTTATCATTGCCTGCCCCCCGTTCAACATCTCATCCCTTCTAAGCCTGAACTCGAATCCGATCTTCCATATTCGTAATTATGAAATTTGACCATTTAAACAAAATTAATACATATATAAATTCGTCTTCCCTCTCTCCATAATTTGAAAAGATGATAGCCTAGAACACCTTGAAGGGTTAAGCGAAAAAAGTACCTATTACATATTTCCATACAATATCTTGGTAATTTTGTCTGGGATGAGAAGGCTTCTTAACTGATGTTATAATGTCAGACAAATGTAATAGACTCTGCGTAGTATGTGTTTCGGTCAAATGTTTAGAAGTCGCATTGATTAAAATCTCACTACGAATAACTTATTTTTTTGAAAGTATGAATATGTAGTATGTATGTATTTTGTTAAAGTAAATTTTTGTTTCGTTTTAAAGGTTGCCTTACTAATGCTCCTCTCTATGTGGGTGAGCCAAAGTCCTCCAGGTGTGAGTGCCTTCCTAAACGTCCCCTCCAGCGTCTCCTATTTGGTGGCGCAGATATGCTCCAATGAACATGATGACAACGAATACCTCCTGCAGGGCATGTGTGCCTTCCTGCTGGCCCTGTGTGTCCACTTCAACGATGACTCGGTGGAGGCGTACTCCAAGGACAATCTGAAGCAACTGCTGGTGAAGAGGATCGGGCTGGAAACATTCATCGGGAAGCTGGGGGAAGTTTCAAAGCACGAGATGTACAGTAGAGCTGCCAAACAACCACAGATCAGAGCTAAAAGCATGGGAGAATTGCTGCTGGACTACGAATTCTGTAAACTGTTCAAAGGCTTAGAAAGTGTAATCATTGGCACATTGTCAATGGTTCAGCAGCCATCTGATTCATCAGAGGCAAACCCAACAGGCGCGGAGGATGCTCCTCTGTTGCAACAATACAAGACTCTCATCAGACAACAGGACACCAAGTTACAAGAGCTAACCACGCAGATAGAACAGATTGCCAAGAAAAATTCAGATCTTGAGGCAAAGTTAAATGAAAGTATATCATCCAACACCCAGCTGAAGGATGAAAACACATTGTTAAGAGCGCAGATGGCAACTTCACTGTCAATGCATAATTTTGAGCCGGCTACCCAAAACGTATATGAAATGCAAAATATAGGTGAATCACACTCATTGGTTGCAAAAGAAATTGAAATTGATACAATAATTCAGAGTTATGAAGAGAAAATCAGTGTGCTTAAAGAAAAAAATTCCGAATTAGAAATGAAGCTTAATGAATCTAACACAGCTCGGGGGGAGCAGAGTTCTGAACTAGAGAGATTAAAGAGCGACCAAGATGACCTCTTGGAATTATTGGCTGACCAGGTGCAGTAAAAACTACTTTTTATTCATTTTGTTGCTCACTTTCAAATTATAAATAATGTCCACAGTGCTGCAGATAGATTACCAACCTTTTGTTTTCCCAAATTGTTTTTGCTCAACTCAAGAAACTAGACAATAAGGGACAGTTTTTACCTTTCCTGTTCCTAAATTTATTACATTTTTTTAGGATTCCAAATTGAATGTTTACAAGATGAAGCTGTGTTCATTGGGAGAAAAACCAGAAGACGTAAGTCCTGAAGAGACATGAGTACGCACTTTACCTATCGATTGTATTTAATTAGTATGACTTTATCAGAAATGTGAGTCAATTAACTTATTGACATTTGACAGTTAGCAGATTATATTGCCATTTAAAGCTCTGGGCAAGAAAGAAATAACTAATTGAAAGTAGTGATTATTTATGTATGTAATGCATTGTGTTGATAATTAACATATTTATGTAGCTCTTTAATAATAAAGGACACATGAAACTTTAGTGAAAATGTTTTAAATTGAGTTATCAATAAATTAGGCTTAAGACCAGTACGTATGCTCGATGGTTTTACACTCATTCGAACGTGTCTCGATGTGAGTGCCGTTTCGCTCCATGCTTTTTGTTCGATATAGATGCGGAAAAGATTCGAGGTCCGTCCTTGCTCGATGTTCAACGGAAATTTACGATTTGACTGAGCATCTTGGTAATGTATCTATGTGTTTAGAGCTGCTCGAGCGTGTGGACATAACGATGAGCTTGGTTCTATGTCAACACGTTTGATCGAGCAGCTCTATGTGTGTAGAGCTGCTCGAGCGTGTGGACATAACGATGAGCTTGGTTCTATGTCAACACGTTTGATCGAGCCAAACCGTCAAGCACGAATATACGTGTGTACATAGGATAACATTTTCTAGTCTATCTCAAAATCTTTATAGGGGGGAAACAGTTTATTAACTTTATAGGATTGAAAACAAAATTAAACATACAATGTGCTTATTTAAAATGGATGTATGTGTGCTATTTTAAAATATATTGAAAAAAAAACAAATTTTAATTTTATTTTCCAATTTATTTAAATTGTATAGATGCATTATTTGCATATTTTATGTACATAATTTGCTATAATATAGTTTGATAGGGATGCAGCATTTTAATAGTCCTTTTTACAAGCATGTCAATACAATTCCAACGAAGAATGACTTAAATTGCACAAAAGTAATAAACAATACAGTACTAGACGAACTTAATACATGATTGTCTCCTCTTTTAACTTGCTGAATTGTCTTTATTGGGAATAAACAGATATAAATATCTTGTTCTATGCCCCTTAAACCGTTGTCCCTCTAGCTTGGTAGGGATAAGGAATCAACAAAAATCAGAGCCCCTGCGCAGAAAAGTCCGACAATGGCTGCATTGCAAACCGTAGTGAACTTAACTTTGCGCAGGGTCGATTTTTGTTGATTCCTTACCCTTACCAAGCCTTAAGTGAGACTACGGGCTTAGTTGGATTTGTTGTCACTAAAACTACTTACACAATATACATAATATTTATTTGCTTGATTTTTATTAAATAAATAGATAACAGATTATTAATCTTTTAATTCCACCTTTCAGTCATGGTTTGCACAATATTTTAGTTGGGACTTAGCTGCGTCGAAATTTTTAGTGAAACTATTATAAAAGTGACTAAAACTCAATAAATGTGAAAGTCAATACATAAGTAGAAATAAAATTATGTCAATTTTTTTTTTTAATATTGTACTCCAATTATATTCAAATTGGTATTGCCATTATAAATAAAAATAAAATTTGTCTCAATTTTATTTTTTTTATTTTGTAGACTAATTATATTAAAATTGTTATTGCCATTAAAATGATTGCCAAGATTTTTTTTTATTTCACAGAGAAATATATTGAAAAACCTATAATGATAACAATTAAAAGGATGAATGCGATCAATACAAATTTTTGCTGCATAGTTCTCATTATCATGCTGTTCATAATTCTTGTAGATCTACTTAGCTGCTCATCGGTTTCTCGGAGCTGTAAATCAGAAAACAAGTCATGGGATGTGCGAATTCCTTCCGCTATTGATGCACACTTTGTATACTTATGATGTCTACCGACTACCAATAATGACTAGCATAATTGTCTACGCATTAGATCGGGAGTCATGAGGGCACAGATTTGATTTCCGCGCAGTATGGTAGGTCTGGGTTTTTTGGTACTACATAATTATTAAAGTCTAATGAATCTTACAAAAAAGGTTTAAGATATATTAATAAATAGACAAACAGAAAATAGGAATGCTTACCCTGTTCCGGGAGCGCTGGATGGTTTCTCTCTGCAAGTTAAGATCGCTGAGGACGGTTGCCCCGATTTGTTCGGCTTCCAAAAGAACGCTGTAACCCTCAGTCAACTTTTTCCCCGTCTTCTCAATTCGGTCAGAATTGTCCAAAAGCTTTGTCTTCTGCTCTTGGGATACATTCCATTCATCATAGTAATCATTTCCATCTCCGGATTGCACTGAAATATCCAAATAATTACTTATTACAAATTTTGTAAAGGTTAGACGGTAATAAAATACCTGTACTGCAATAAACAACCTGTTCCTTTTAAATTTGATCAAGATACTGATACCACCCAAAATACTGATTGGGTGATTGAAGACAAAGCCAGAGACATATATTTGAAATTATACCAAATACCCATAGACATATGAATATTAGTAGACCTGCCCTAAATGATTAAAAGCGTATTATTCCCCACTCCCCATACCGGTTCCATTGGAGCCGGCTGGGCTCGCGTATGGCTTCCCGTGAATCTTGAGAATGTGACGTCATCATTCTTGTTCGAGCTATGGTCGAGGCATTTTACGAAATAACACGGCAAAATGGTGGCTTTTGCTATGAAAACTTGTAAAAATAGATGTGAAAAAGAGAATAAACCCAATTGTCGTATTACATTCCATATGTAAGCATTATTTTAAGCTTATTCACATCGTATAATATAGATCAGTTGTAGAAACATACACTATCACATCGAGATACATCTGGACGCAAAATACAAAGCCGTTTGAATAAGAATCAGGGATGTACCATCGCCTTTTGCGCTTTAGGTACCACGTGTTAGGTGCGCGCTTGTTTCGTATGTACGGTACTGCTGGAACGAGAAGGAGTGCATATCACGTAATGCGCTAGGTTATACCGAGTGGCGATGTGTGATAGAAAATCATGTTTTTTGTTTTTAATTGAAAAAGTGTCATCGGAAGGCAAAATGATGTCCAAATTTTTACTCCAAATACTCTTAGGAATCGCTGGTAAAAACTGTGTATATAATTTCATTTGTTTTTTTAGTTGTTTTACTTTTCTTTCTTAAAGATTTCAATATTTTATTATTAATAGGAACCTAGCGGTTGTGACAACCCTCCAACATTGGTCGAATGTAGCGATTCCCAAGTGTGCGCATCGTTGTTACTGGGAAGTAAATTATGAACACTTATAAAAGTGTCTTAACTAAATACGTAAACAAAATATTCGACTCTGAAAATAGAAGAAATTTTTTTTGCCGAATTTGGACTTCGCAAATTTGTTCATAACGTGGCGAGTAATTTGCGCTCCCATGTAAAAATGTCTATTCATTCAAAAGCAGATTTTACTTTTGAGAACTAAATGGTGATATTAAAATGCGAGATGCCTATATACTGTCAGATTGATTTATTGACGAATCACAGTCAGCTTTACCCCCTTTGTTCTTCAACAGTTGATTTTACCCCTCACCTTTAATTTCTAGTCTATATATTCATATGTCTGTGCAAATACCCTATAATATTAATAATTCGTCCAACTCCAGTGAAACAGTGGCAATATCAACGACTCTGGCTGCTAGAGGGAGATAGGCATGTTGACTGACATTCCTTTCAATGGCGGCAAATTGAATTTATTTAGTGGCAGTTTTGGGTTTTCTAATTTGTATTAAGATCTTTATTGATTAAAAAAAATATATAACAATCTTTAAAAGGTAGGTTCCGTGGTTCAGTTTACGAACAAACAACAAAAACACTCCACTCAACAAAAAACGTTGACAGATTAATATATTATAATAAAACAAATAAAAAACTTTATTCCACTTAATTTTATTTTGACCGTACCCCTCTCCCCCCATATGTTGTGTATATAAACCGTAGACTAAGAATTTTGTGTACCAGTCTGAAGATGTCTTTGACGAGCTGAAACCGGTTACGGTCAAAATAAAATTTTGTGGAATAAAGTTTTTTATTTATATCAGATTAATATATTATAATAAAACAAATAAAAAACTTTATTCCACTTAATTTCATTTTGACCGTACCCCTCTCCCCCCATATGTTGTGTATATAAACCGTAGACTAAGAATTTTGTGTACCAGTCTGAAGATGTCTTTGACGAGCTGAAACCGGTTACGGTCAAAATAAAATTTTGTGGAATAAAGTTTTTTATTTGTTTTATTATAATATATTATAATGGAATTCCACCACGAATTATCAGTCTCAAAAATAGAAATATTAAAAAGTTGACAGATTATTGTTTGTTGAAAATGAAATTGTTAAATCCTACCAAATAAAACTTTCCTGATTATGTAAAAAGTGGATTACACCATGAAAATATATTTACAAAATTTTTAAGGTTAAGGTTAGTTCCATGTTTCAAGTTGAAGTTTTTATTTTTTTTTAAATAACAATAATTTTTTTATTCTGTGTTCAAGTTGAGGTTATAAATCATTGTAAATGTTAATGTTCAAAACACATTTTTTTATGCAACACCTCATAAGGGCGCCCCTATCTGTACTGTGTAAAGGCAGGGAAGCTATGTCGCCACCTGGTTGGGCAGCCTTATGAGGCGGGTTAAGTAGGGCCTGTAGGAAAGGATTTATTAAAGCGGGTCTTGAAGAGGCCCAGATGATATGTAAGAGGAAAAATAGAATTTTGTATGTGTTTTAAAGTTTGACTTGTTGTTTTGTTTTGATTCGCGCAAAGCGAATTATCGAATATACAGGGTGTCCGGAAACTCGTAGTACAAGCGGGAAACTGGTGAATCTACATCACATTTGGAGTCGATTTTGTAGTATATTTTTTTTATTTGAGCTTTCGTTATCGAGTAAATCGAGTTTGAAGTTGATTTTTTATTTTTTTAATCAAATTCTTATAAATTATTACGGAAGATCAAAGTACCCAACTAATTAAAACTATTTGAAAGTAAAACAAATGAAGAAACTCGGATTTGAAGCATTATTTTGAAATCACCCTTCATTTAACCCGGTGTAATCATAAAATATTTCTGCTCTGCAGGGTTAAAACATCTGTTATTCAACCCTAAACACCAGAAAAAACTTTAACCCTAAAATAGCCGAAAAATATTTTTTTTTTGTTTTTTTTTTTTTTTGAAAATGCTCAAATCAAAAAACTTTATGTTTTTTTGGGTTCGCCATGTGGTGTAGATTCTCCAGTTTCCCGCTTGTACTACGAGTTTCCGGACACCGTGTATAACAATATAATTGATAATTCGCTTTGCGCGTCTGTCTGTGCGTTTAGTTCTTCTAAATCACACAACAGATTGATAGGGTTTTCACTAACATTTAGAGAATTTCTTCCGGAAGATTTATATATATGTTATATACACGGTGTCCGGAAACTCGTAGTACAAGCGGGAAACTGGAGAATCTACACCACATGGGGAACCCAAAAAAACATAAAGTTTTTTGATTTGAGCATTTTCAAAAAAAAAAAAAACCAAAAAAAAATATTTTTCGGCTATTTTAGGGTTAAAGTTTTTTCTGGTGTTTAGGGTTGAATAACAGATGTTTTAACCCTGCAGAGCAGAAATATTTTATGATTACACCGGGTTAAATGAAGGGTGATTTCAAAATAATGCTTCAAATCCGAGTTTCTTCATTTGTTTTACTTTCAAATAGTTTTAGGGTACTTTGATCTTCAGTAATAATTTATAAGAATTTGATGAAGATGAAGAAGAATTTTGAAAAAAAAAAAAAAATCAACTTCAAACTCGATTTACTCGATAACGAAAGCTCAAATAAAAAAAAAATATACTACAAAATCGACTCCAAATGTGATGTAGATTCACCAGTTTCCCGCTTGTACTACGAGTTTCCGGACACCCTGTATATAATACATGCATATTATATTTATAGAAAGTAGAGAAAAGTCAATGTTTTGTAATCAAGTCATAAAAAAAATATTATCAAGCGCTTACATTGCTAACGCTGGCTAAACCAGATGAGAAAAATTAAAAATAATGTACTACGGAATTGCACATCTTAAAAAGACCTACAGAAAAGTCCGCAATGGTATATGTCTATCTCGTAAGGATAACCCTCAGCAACTCCGGGTACATGTCAGCTGGTAAAAATATATTATATAGATGTCACCTGTGACAGGTATAACAGCGCCATCTGTTGGACAAAATGCTTTTTTTGAAAAACAGCGTCATCTGTTGGATGTAAAAGCAACAAGCACTATTGTTTCTTCATCTGAAAAGTTATACAGAGCCACACAAACGCGTGGCGGTGTACAGCTAGTATTTTTATAAATTAATATTAAATATACTGAAATCTTTTCGTAAAATTACAATTATAAAATTATTTTATTACCTTTCTAAACCTTCAAAGACAGATTTGATAATCGCTTTAATATTTTGAAAAGTTGGGATGTGCAATTTCACTTTAATCTCTTTAAAAAAAAAAACATTTCAACTACTGTAGTTTATTTTTGTAAAATCCATTAAAATGTATGAGAGAAAACCAAGGCTAAGAACCAATGGTAGGTACTAGTGTAGCATGTCCCCATCAGAATGTATGGGAAACGTCAGAAGTTGGAGGTATTATTAATATTAAAGGGTATTTGATTATACCAATAACTTTACTGCTACATATTGCTGTAGTACAAGGATCGGCAGACTTTCTAGTTAAAAGTCAAATATTAAGGATGGCTTTCCTCACAAAATTTAAGTTCTGTGAAAGTTCTATTCAAGTTCTGTTATTATTTTATCATGGGCTGGTCTCTTCATAGTATGTACATAACTTGAACGAAACTTAAATAGGACTTTCACAGAACTTGAATATTGTTTGATGAATTGTCCAAATTCTGTGAAACAACCCATCCTAAATATACAGAATCGTAACATTTTCATGGAGCTGAAAATAATACTAATAAATGTTTTATTATCTTCTTTTTTTAAATACTTTATTTGAATTTCACTTTTGTTTTCGGTAATGAATGAATGAATGAATGCAAATCTTGGAAGTGGAAATGAACCCACTTTCTGACATCTAATCAAGCTGAAACTCGACAGATAAACTCGTCGATGACAATGCATTCTATCAATTTTTTATGGGAATCACGTACACACACATGGACATATGCATTTCTCTGAAATCAGATGTCATTACAGCAGTTAATATACTAAATAAATGTCAGTCCTACCCGATCGGCATTTGACGAGTTTGGTAGAGTGGTCGACTCCAATTCCTGGGTAGGAACGTTTAAGTAGAGATAAATTCAGTTTCTTAGTGTGGCGCTAAGACTACTAAAAAATATTTAATATTATTGTGTTATTTTTTTGGGCCGTGTTGCGCTTCCTCCTTCTTTAGCCAACGTTTCGAACAGAGTTATAGTATCCATCATTAGGGCAGATGTGACATCGCATGCGGCTGTGAAAATCTCAAATCATATCCAATATGTAATATTTTGTAAAATGAATTGTGTTGTGTTGAATAATATTCATACTGATATTATCATATAAATCCAATGAATTGTGTTGTGTTGAATAATATTTATACTGATATTATCATATAAATCCAACATTGTTGACGAAAATTTTCAGGAAAAGCGTTGGACGTTGACGGCATCTAGATGTTATTTTCAATGGCTAGTTTGATTTTGATAGAGTACTAGTACGAGCACTCAAATAAATAATACGAATTGCGTTGGACGTTGACGGCATCTAGATGTTATTTTCAATGGCTAATTTGATTTTGATAGAGTACTAGTATGAGCACGCAAATAAATAATACGCATTGCGGTCATGCTGTTTGAATTGTGTATTGCGCTCTTATAATGAGACTTTGAGTTGGAGGTGATGCTGGAGTCGCCGACCCCTGGTATAGTGGATTGTGATGACATTAAAATAGATAAATATAAATAATAATAAAACTAGACATAGCAGGATGTACAACATAAACATACAAGAAATACCGTCCATGTTACTCTGTTTGGCGGTGTGGAATTCAGTTTTGATCCGTGCTAATTCGGCGCGATAGCACGGCACTCGAGTCATCAGATGGCTCTGTCCCGACCCTCGCACCTCGATTTCTAATTGCTCCAACTGGACAAACAGCACAACTATTCATTAGCACAATCAATGAGGAAGGATCTTTGGACCTGCGGTAATTAAAATGAACCATGAACTCAAAAATCTATATCTTGAGTAAAAATAAAGGAAAATTTTAAAATGCAATCTATCTGCTAAAAATTTAGTAAAAGCAATAAATACTTGGGAAATACCTCTATTAAAGTACTCATTTGGCATAATTAAATGGTGCAATACAGATTTAGATAACTTAAAACGATTAATTAGAACTACGCTAACAAAGTTTAATTGCCATCATCCAAATTCAGCTATAGAACAAATTAATTTACCTAGAAATTTAGGAGGTAGAGGTATAGTCAAAATAACTTCTTTGAAACATAATCTGGTAGAAATGCTAAGAAATTTTTTCCATATGAAAGCTAATAGCTCAGAAATGCACAATATAATTTGCAAGGCATATAGAAACATTACACCTTTAAATTTATATGACGAGAATGCCAACATTTTTATAAATCCTAACCAGGAATTATTAGATTCCTGGGAAATAAAATTTTTACACGCAAAACGCTTCAATTATCTCAACCAAACGTATGTTGACAAATTTTCGTCAAACAAATGGTTGAGTATTGGAGAGTTAAACGCAGAAATAGAAGGATTTATGCTTGCCATTCAGGATAGAGTCATTAATACTAAAAATTATTGGAAGCATATAATCAAAGATACAAATCAAATTGATGATTTATGTAGAAAATGTTTGGCTTTTCCGGAAACTATAGAACATATTATATCGGGATGTTCTATATTAGCGCCGTCCTAGTATACATTTAAGCATAATCAAGTTTTAAAAATAATTCGCCAAAGTTTGGTAACTAAACATAACTTGATTGACTGCCGTAATATAGTACCATATTATGAATACGAACCAAATTCATTTTTAGTAAATGAATTTTATAAAATATATTATGATAAAACTATACTAACAGACCGAACGATTAGTTATAATAGACCCGATATTATCTTACATGACAAAATAAAAAAAACTTATATCATTGATATAAGAATCTGTTAGTGAAAAAAAAGAAAATACACAGATTTAGGAAATGAGATAAAAAGAATTTGGCATTCTCAGACTATAACAATATTATAATTTGTTATTTCGGCTACTGGCATTATTATTATATTCAAAATTTAGGCGTATTAGATCTATGAAAGAATTTATATATAAAAATGCAAAAATCAGTCATTTTAAATACATGTAGGATTACGAAAAATTTTTCAAATATTTATATTGAGGGATCAGCAGGATTTATTGGTCCAATTAGTAGTTCTACCGAGCCGAACCCTCTGATATGAAAATATCTGGAGTCGGTGAATTATTTTCCCATTTGATATCTGGTGATTTGACGTGTTGTATTTGTATTATTTTGTATTTATTATGCTTACATAATGCTCAGCCCAAAACAGCCTGAAGTGGAATTAATACTGTTTGGGATATGATGAATTCTTGATATTACAAGACACATCTTATGCAAATGTGTGACTCGGATAGAATTTTATATATGAATCGTGGAGTTGCAAAACCCGCAGCTGGAAATTTTGGAAATAGTTGAGAAAAACTGTTTGGAATACCTTGATTACAAAAAGAAAAACATTTATATATCCATATAGTAATCATTATTCTTTTGATATTTAGTAAAAAATATTAATATTATATTTACTTTCAGTGTGTTTAAAACACCATGGGAATGCATCAAAATTAGCAGATTTTTCCAGAGCGGGTTTTGCAACCACATGACTCATATTTACATATAGAAAATTAGATAATATCTGAAAAACAATATTATTTATTTTCATTTGGCTCAATAAAATAAAACATTCCGTACCAAATCATTTGCTTCTTCAAAATGATCCTCAATACCAGCAATAAGCCTTCTTCGGTCATCTGTGGAAAAAATGCAAAAACATTACAACGTTAGAGTAAGCACACCTATACTGAACATATTGAAGTAAATAGACAACCATATGTTTCAACAATACATATTAATTCAATATTTAATGGAAAATCTAGGTGCAAAAGGTCAATATTGCACTTCAACAGATTGGAGGTATGAACATAAATAAACAAAATTAAAATCAGAAATTATTTTTTTCAAGATGTATGTCAAATAAGGTTAGAATTTTTTACCAGATTTTGAAAGCTTCAATGTCCCAATTTGTGCGGTAATGTCAGCGGTTAAGTTGGAATATTGCTGTTCGTACGATTCGATCAGGGTAGTCATCTCTGCTTGTGTTATTGAACTTTAACTGAAGTGAACCTGTGATTGATTAATTTGTGCAGTTGGGATGAAATTTCACAAGCTGTACGGAACTTTTTCAGCAATCAGTATACTAAAACCGTGAATTGATTCTATATTCGCAATTTGCAGCTTATTTTCATGACAAGTTTCTCAATTTTGCATCTATTGCCATCTCTTTTCTTTTGACATTGACCATACATTGACACTGACACCACTGACAGCTCTGAAGGCATAGATATAATATCATTCACCTGAAGGTATAACCCGAAGGCACGTTTCAAAAACAACGATTCGAAGATGAGCGGCCTTGATCAACTTTTCACAACACAAAATAAATTATCGATAAAATATACCGATTAGACATAAGAGTTAAAAGCTTTACCTTTAAAAATATTAATATTTTAAATACAATGGTTTTTTTTCAGAACGTTCTAAATAATATTATTCATATCATGATACTGCCTAATGTATTTAGGGGGCTTCTAATTAATCTATGAAACGTTAAATATGGGATTGTATATTGTAGGATCCTTGGATGGGTTATATATATATTTTTAAGGTAGGAATAATACTAATTTAGTTAGCACAGTAATCATTTATTCTAAAATACACAATCAACGGTTGAGGGATTAACAATTCTAATATTAGAGTAAATCTCAAGCTGGGTACCAGCATAAGTATAATAAAGTCAAGAGATTCTAGTTGCATTCTGCGGAAAGCCCTTAATCTTTAAAACTACAGAGTAAGTTTTTAATCTTTAGCAGTCCGTTCAGATGTTACATTAAGGAGATTAAATTATAAGTCGATTGTTAATAAGCTATTCACAATGTTTTTGATTTACGTGGCCGATGAAAAATTTGTTTTGTGTAAATGTTTCAATAGATTTTGATGCAGGAGACCACCTCCCAGATGTTATACCTTTACAAGGTACTTTTTCACACGATTTTCCTTTCACTGTCATTTGCGAACTTTGTTACGTGCTTGGTCATTATCCAATCGATGTTTTTGTTTACCCGTTCGTCTTTGAACCTTTATCATAATGATTTTATAGTTACCTATGTGTTGGAAAAATTGCTTATCTGATCATCGTGTATTGATCGGTATGGTATTCGTATAGTATATGATGTGGAACTACCAAAACACAGCAGCGCAGATGCCAAATCATTAGCTCTCACAACCCTGTCTCTATTCATTAAATTAAACGTATGTTGCAATACTAAGTTAACACACAGATATTATTTAGTTTATGAGTTAACAGTACGTATTTAAAGTTTTCGTGTATTATTTCCTCAATTTAATAAAATGTCAATCATCAAACATACACGCAAAATATTCACAATATCTAATAATAATACACATTCCCAATAAGTAATAAATAGATATTGCAGTATTTTTTACTAATATTATAAATATAAAACTGAATAAACATACAACATTTTCACGTAATATAGTTACGTAAAGCATATTATGTCAAATAATGTTCGCCATCTTAAGCTGTACGAAAATCTGTAATACCAACACACGTCATTCACGGTACCAACTACCAAAATAGAACACGTCCCTTTTTCATCTTGATTTCACAAACTGGATGAAAAAAGGTAACGTGTAAAACGTGTATTAGCTTCGTCATTTCAACCGCAAGGTGCCGCTAGTTAGGTGCCGGCTAGGGCCGTTTCGAACTTTCGAAGAATATTCAACTTACGCCCATCACTAAAATGATACTTTATCTATGATAACTTCGGTAGAAATGACATTATTCTGACAATATCTCTAGGGGGGGTAACTCCGATCCAAATTTGAAACTGAAGAAAAGACAAGTAAATTTCTAAGGTTATTTTATGACGTCTTCACAGCCATTATCTACCTACAAATGAAAACCCGTCGTGGTTTGATCATCTTTTACTCTCTCCACCATAATGGTTAGTACACACGCAAAGCTCACATCAACAGATAATATAAAGCACAATAGCGCTCGCCATACAATCCCATACAGACCCGACACACGTAAAAAGATAACGCGCTATAAGTGTGGTTCTGAACTTCGCTAACCGAATTTATTTTACGTAACCGCTCCCGACGCGATATTTGAAAAGTTATGCGTCCCCCTCTCCGCCGCAAAAAGGAGAGGGGGTCATTTTAATTACGGAGCTACCAACTAAGTTCCGTGTTCCCTTAGTAAAGTTGTCACTTTGACAGATGAAATTATGTTCCTCGGCCGCTCTCGAATTCAACTGACCCCCTCTCCTACCATAGGTACAAATATTTGATAGCGTCGTGTGTCGGTAGAAAAGATGATGCGCTGTACATTAACTTTTGATGTGAGCTTTGCGTGTGTACTAACCATTAGACTCGTGTAACAGAAAGAGAGGCTACGCTTTACTTCCGCGGAAATATTCCAGCTCCATTGCCATTTGTTTTGATTCTTACCCAAACTCGTGTCGTGAACGTAAATATGTTGAACTACCTGTTTGTGTGAAAATGTCTCCCGATAAAGTTAATGAGCCGTGTTATTTGAAAGGCTGTATTGCGGAAATTCTACTCAACATAATTATCCGACCCACGGAAACTTTGAAGATGGTAGCTTCCGGGAATCAATGGTCATGGAGAATTGGCAGAAGTGAATACATTTACTATCCAATATTAGCGAGATATGCACCAGTTTGTGGCATTTCTCGATCTGAAGCAAGCATTAAAAAATTACGCGCTGCCAATGTTAAATCTTCCTGACATCGGTAAATATTCGGATTTATAACAACATCGGACCCATAATCGTACCAAAAATACAGGTGCGAATTTCCTTTTGTTTGTCTTCAGTGTTCGGCTCGCAGTCTTTGTACACATTTAAAATGTCTTTTGTTCTTAATTAACTTAATTTATTTGTGTATGCTGTTTCTGTTATCCCAGTGAAATAAATACTTTACTACAAAGTTTTTCGGATAGCAGAGAAATCTCATAAAAATACTGTCGTAGAAAGGCACAATCATTATTTGAAATTTTTTTCTTGAATTCAAAGTAAATGAATCCAAATTTAAATTTATTTTTATGACTATTGACATTTTTATATTTTATGAACATTATTTAAAAAATAATATTTTTGGCTGATGAATGCGTAGGCTACGAGGGAAGATTATATTGTCTATGATCGCGCCTTTTTTAAATATTCCTCTATCCTTGTCTACATTGCTGTGTCTACGTCATAATTAAAAATTGTCTAAATATCAGCAGATCTATGGTTAAATAGTGGAAACACTTTCCATACGAAAAGCTCGGAGTTATCAATCTAGTGAGTGGTTTATTTATGATTCAGGCATTCAGAATTTCAGAATCAGGGGCATTTAACTAAGCTTTGGCCTTGAAACTCATTTGAAACCGCCACGCCCACCTCAAAATTCTTATAGAAAACGAATAATATGGCTAAAAGCTCAGATCTCATTGGTGAGAACAGAAGGATTGGTTTGATCTCTCGCTCTCTACCATAATGACTCGTGTAACAGAAAGAGATGACGGAATTTTGCCGTTTGACAGTTCAAACCAGGGGCGTATAACTCTCGCATAACCTTGTAACCCTGATGGGAGGAGTTATCCTCAACCCAAATTCTTATAGACAAAGCTGTTGTGGCTGAAAACTCAGATCTCATTGGCTCAGAGCAAAAATTGTATCTTGATCTCTCGCTCTCTACCGTAGCGACTCATGTAACAGAAAGAGAAGCTAAGCATGTGTTATGCTCCGATAAAAAAATAACGGTAATTTCCAAGACGTCATTTCGCAGATTGAAGTCAGTTGAAGGTTTTTGCGTAAATATTTTGAATTTTCTTTCACCCATCTAAAAATAATGTTGCGTGCTAGAATTCTTCAAGGTGATAAATTAATGCCGTGTTGTGTTAAAGGTTGCTCAAATGGATTCGATAATCCAGTGCTAGGAAGAAGCAGCAAGAAATACGTTTGTTTGTGTGTGCCATTTCGCGATTGAAATCAAATATACGGTACTTTTGGGATTAAAAAATAATGCGTTGCCAACGCTTAATCTTCCAATCATCATAAAATATCCGGTCTATCTCCACCAATTGAAAGAAGGACCCGATCACGTTGTTAAATACAGGTACTAACCTCTCGTTCTTTGATACAATGTTCATGATTCCTGAATGTACTTCATTGGCTAATAATTTGATTAATTTTCCTTTTCAGACCTATCCGTATTCCGACGCGATCTTATACCACGTATTAGGAGACTAAAATTGCTAAACAAAGCCACGATTACATCAAACAAGTTCATTTCAACCTCTCCAGAATTACATCATGTAAGTACCAGTATTTTCAATGATGTTTGCTGACGACAAAGCTGTGAAAATTATATGAAACCCTTGCAGGAGAACTTGAATAACTTCTAGTGCTATTTTGTGTATATATTCTTGTATTTTTGTGCAATGTCAAATTAAATCCTATTAAGTTGTTGCAGTAAGACAGAAATCCTGGGTTCGATTCCTAGTTGAGACTGTTACTTTTTATTTTTTTGTGTCTTGTTCTGTTTCATGTTTTGTTTAGATATATTAGTATTATCTTCTACTTCAATGATAAATCAATGCTCAATACATCGGTTGTACTGACCCTGTTTTGTATTACTGTCCATTGTCTTTTTGAAAATAAAAAATATTTTGATGTGTGCATAGCTGTGGGTTTTTTTTATTTTCCTTTTCCTGCATTCCAGTATTTTTTATTATGTAATTTTTTGGGCTAGTGAATGAACGATGTCAGCTGGGTGCAGGTATATTGTCTATGTTTGCCCTTTTTTTAAATGACCTTGAGATTTCTTTATGGTCCACCATATATTTACCTGTCTGGACCAAACGACCGTTTTATCTGTGGTCGTCTGTGGTTAAGGGGGTGACAAAATGGCGCCATACAAAAAGCCCGAAGATATCGATCTAGAGAGTGGTTTATTTATGGTTCAAACAAAACGAGAGTGGTTTATTTGTACACGCGGGTTGTCATTTGCTGCCGAAATACTATCATTTCCGTCGAAAATATTGCGTGTTAAAGTTGTTCGTGATAAAAATACATTATAAGCCAGTATAGTGTCAGCGAGTTACAAACATATTATATTCAAACTACCTACGTAAGTTCAAGTTTAAAGTGAATTAACAGTTTTAGGTTATTCGTTCGGTCTTTTGAACAATGCTTCATACTTGACATATGTCTTCCTCCACAACGTATAAATGTTATTTATTATATCGATAAACTTATTCATGTTATTGATTAGTGTTATCCTGTATTATCTTATTGTTTTGGTGAAATTAAAGATTTTTAAACATATGTAACCATGAGTTCATGAGGCTGAAAAATGTCGGAATTTTTCGTCGTACTGTCGGACAATCATGTTTTGGAAATTTTCTTCAGTGTTTTTGCAAATTTCTTGTCATTTTGGGTTTCTTCTTCTCAGATTAACAAGTTTCATCTTAAGGAAATGCACTGTAAAAGTTTATTTTCTTAGTCAGATGAACCTTGCCCTTGGAAAACATTTCGACATTTTTCTGCTTCAAGGACATTTTTATTATAGTTTTTTTGGGCTAGTGAATGAATAGAGTAGGCTGAGAGCAATTATGTTGTCTATGTTCGCATCTTTTTTTAAATGGCCTTGAGTTTCCTCTACCTTGTCTACTGCTCTGCTCCGCACGGTAGGTACTGCTTGTATATCTGTGGTTAAGTACTGTATAATTCTGTTGGATACAAAAAGCCGGAAGATATCGATCTAGAGAGTGGTATATTTATGTTCAGAATGTTCAGAATCATTCAGAATTCTGTCCGCTTTCTCGCTTGAGAGACGCGTTTCGAAAAAATACTTTTTTTCTAGATATAAAAAATATTATTATTTGTATATCTTGAAAATGGATACATTGAAGTAAGTTTTTAAAATTCAAATTATGTTTTTATTAAAATAATTTAACTCTTAGAATCTGCGATATAATACACGTGTGTACATTAATTTATAACCCCTCCATAACTGTCCCTGGATGAAGTGTCAATTTTTGAAAATATTATTACCTTTTATGAATGAAGTAAAATGTAAAATATTCAACCATCTACACTTTTTGTGTCACTGAAAATTAAATTGATAAACATATAGCAGTGTGTCGATAAAAAAATGTTTCAACGCGAAAAGTTGTGTAATAATATGTAAATTATCGCTACAAGTATTTATAATGTTAACCCTGGACAGTTAACGCTGTTATTGTACCACGATAAGCAAACCATTCGACTTTTTGACAAACATTTATTTTATATTTCAATTTTATGTAGTAACGTACTCTGTGTTTCGACGGTCTCCCGACATAAGGGGTAAGGTTCTCGACTAGCAAGCTGGAGGTCGCAGGTTCAAATCCTGGCATGCGCAAGTAAATTTTATTTGTTTAATTTGTGTTATTTCACAAATTACTCATTAGAAAAATAATATATAGTATATTTGCTACATGTTTGTGGAAAATGCTCTCAGTAACGCCCCGGTGTAAGACCACCATTCGAAATTGAAACATTGCTTGAAATGGCTTGGCCGTGGTTGGTGACCAGATCTGAATAGCCAGGTACTCCCCCACCTTCCTCTTCCCCATCTCCTTCCCCTCCTCACGACCTTCAGCCTTACAACATACTACAATTGGGTATGCATTAGTCTCACTGGCTCCAACGGTTGAGAGCATTTGGGACTCTTGCAGTCTCACATAAAAAATAAAATATATATAATAATGAGGTTATAATTAAAAGAAAACATATCTTTATTCTAATTTTGGTAATCTTTTAGGATTGCTGACTAAGCTTAATACAATATATTTGTTTTAAATAACAATCTGATTCAACTTGATTACTATAAAAGCCCACTATTTACATCAGGGCTAATGGTAAATACTGAATTTAAAATGTTGGTATTCCTGATATTTTGCATTCATAAAATAGGTTTTTAGGCAAGTTTTTTATATCCAAATTTATTAAAACATGCTATTTGTTTTTTGTAACATAAATAAATTTTTATAAAAAAAAAAAACTTGCCTAAAGACCTATTTTATATTTAATACAAAATATCAGGACTAGCAACAAAAAATCGTAGTATGGACAGAAATTATTGCAAAACTATTACCACTTAACATTTTGACGAACTCTACGTAGGGTTAAATGACACCTTCGTTATTCTGAATACACCATCGCTATTAATTATACGGTGGTATTAATAGTAATTTATTTGCTTCAAAAGTTTAACATTTTATTTTTCGGTGAGTATTATGAAGGAATCATGTCTCATTACAGCAGTTTTAAATAACAACAATGTACTTTTGTTCAGGGAAGGACGTCTCCTGGGAATTGGCAATCCTCTCCTGGACATCTCCGCCATTGTGGACAAGGATCTCCTCATAAAGTACAGCATGAAACCTGACGACGCCATCATGGCAGAACCCCGGCACCAGCCCCTGTACACCGAGCTGATTGAGAAATACAATGCCGAGTTCATCGCTGGAGGAAGTGTTCAGAACTCCCTCCGCGTGGCGCAATGGTTCCTCGAGAAGCCAAAAGTGACGACATACTTCGGCTGCGTGGGAAAGGACAACTATTCAGCAATTTTGAAAGAACGAGCAAGGTATTTTATGATAATATTAATGAATTTCAGATAACAGGGGGGGGGGGGGAATTAGACAAATTGGAGAAGAAAAATAAAATAGGAAAAAAAAAGACATTTATAACTGGCATAACAACCATAAATCTGTTATTTTTTATAATAAATTTGAAAAGTTTAGTGCCAGCTACAGATACAATGCGTTGTCTCGGTCAGGGCAGGACTTCCACCTAGGCCCAGCCAGGTACCGATTTTAATTTAGCTCAACACAGGAAGCCCCGATGGGAAAATAAATTTCTTAAGGCATAATACGCAATCTTTCTCTCCCATCTTCATCTCCCCTAGCTTGGAAGTTGATGCTATTCAGTTGCGTATTGCATAGTAATGCATAGTGCATAGCGCAGCCACAGGAAAAGCGTAAAACGTTTATAGACTTTACTATCATGGTTTATTTTTTATTCTGCTTATCAAAGTAGAGATACACAATGAAGCATTGTCTGTATATTTAGATAGCTTTGATCAATATTTATAGTTACCAGTAGCCACACAAAGCCATTAGATGCCACTATAATTTTTGATTACACAGCTATTGTATTAGTTAGTGGTAATTAGAGGTAATTAGCAACATGGGTCCTAGATTATCAACCACTTGATACTTCACATTGAACTGCCTAGCTTCTCCATTCACTATGAGATGTTGTGTTAAATACATAATACAATATATACAAATACATTTGAGTAATATGATCCTCCAGTGTTTGGGTTGGATATATTGGCTTGGGGAAACTTACTCTTGAAAGAAATTTTCGAAGATGTGCGATTTTTATGACGTCGAGTTTATAATATAATATTTTTAGAAGAAAATTATTTATTGCCATTTTCCAAATTTGTATCTCATTTGTCGAGAAGACTATCCGTAATTTTCTGAGGTATTATTTAACCCATTGGCCTCAAACGACGCCGTCCCGGCGGGTCTGGTGTCGTCGGCTTAAAAACGAAAAAGGAATACATTATTGACATCTGTGTTTAAAATTTTAAATGCCAATCGCTCTGTAGATAATTAAGCATTCATTTCGTAGTAGTTGGCAGGACTCCGTTGGTACAGTTTTTTCCTGATATTTACGATTGAAATTTTGTTATATTTCAGCGTCATTGAATTTTTTTTAAAATAGCGTGTGGTTCGGGAATAAGGAAGTTGAGTGAAAAATATTTTGACTTATAAAAAATATGTTCATGTAGATCAAAAAATATCGATTCTAAATATATAAATATATTTCTATATTATTATTTTTACAATTAGTTAAACGTTCTTGAAAAAGCATTCAATAGCAATATACTGTATACGCTCCACGATTGGTCGAAAGAATTCTGTCGTCACATGTGTCGTGACTTGTACGTACAACGGAACACCTATGGTGCATCTCTTTCTATTACATGAGAGATGGTCGATTTAGACGAGAGAGGTGTATAGGCCAAAGGTTTATTTGGGTTTGTCAAATATATGTACGTATTTGTTATTATTATTATATGAAATGGATTTCTAAAGATACATATTCGTATAGTGCTTTATAATAATATGTTGTTTATTGCATAACTTAGATGTTTTTATTATTATACATGTCACAAAGCATGTGATACACTTCAGGCCGCCGGCCGCTCAGAAAAGTCTCACAGTGAACTGGGCTGTAAACCGTTATTTTACTTTTGGTCTTTACTTTTCTGCGCGGTGGTCCTGAATTCGCGCGGGGAACGTCAACAAGTAGCGACGGCGATACCGTACAAGTACCGTATCGGGCGTGAAAAGCAAATATTCTAACTTAAAATATTAATTTAACTATGAAATCTTAATCAATTTTCTTTTTTTTTTTAATAACATCAATTATAATAGACGGTTAACATTGGTAAAAAAATTACTGGAATTCCTTGTTGAAGAATTAAATTTTTTTCCATACATAATGCTTAAGCGACGTGGTTTTCACAGTTCTAATGACGTCACACTACACCCCGCCTGTTACCGCTCGGATTCCGCTCGTTTTGGCGGGTTTAATAAAATTTAAACTTTGAGAATTAATTTAACTATGAAAACAAACTTTAAAAAAAAAAAAAAAAATACCAGTATTTAAGTTTGAATGCGAACATTGATAAAAAAAAATATAAAAAATGGACTCAACTTCCTTATTGACAAGCTTGTTCGTAAAATGCGTGGTGGGCGGCTAACATCAGCCCAAATTGAAAAAAAATATATTATGGTCATAAGTATGATTAATGTAAAACTTTTCTTAATCCAATTATAAAAAAAAGAAAAAAAAAATGGTTTTTATAAAAAAAATATTTTTATATACTCGTTTAATCATATTATTATTATTTTTTAAAAAACTGCATATATTTTTTGCATACCTTAATTCAATGAACGAGTAAATTTAAAAAAATTGTTTCGTTTGCATGTTTAGTTTAAAAGTTATGTAAGATTTAGTACACCACTGCAGATTTAAAACTTCGGTACAAAACAATTCGGAGGCCAATGGGTTAAATAATAAACATCGAAACGTGAACCTGTCGACAGGAACAAAATACCTGGAGCACAGAAATGCCGTAAATTGTGTTTTATTGGTCAGTAATTAGTTGTTAAAAATCACATAATGAGGAAATCACTTGTACAGGGTGTCTGGGGGTAAAGTACACTAACTTCGGGAGATGATTCTATGTGATAGTACAAGTCAAAAAAATAAACTACTTTTTAGGGTACTATTCAGGTAAAAACGTAAAATTGGTCCGCCGTGTGGAACTGGCATTTTTTTTTTTTTTGCATTATTGGTACATCTACCGTCCCGCGTCCAAACGCTGCTGTTCTGTCAGTCTATTTACTGCAGCACTTTGTGTCAATAACTTTTATTTTATTCGCAAAGGATCTGATAATTTATTGTAACATACTGTTTTCCATTTATTTTATTTTGTACAGTGAAGATTTAACAAATTAGAATGTTTTCATAAAAGTTGAAGTAAACAACAGGCAGGCGACATGTCGCCTCTCATCTAGACATCTCTTATCTAGAGATATTTATTGTTCTTTCTTAAGAGTTTGTGTGTTTGTAAGCTAATATTTATATGGATTTATATGGACTGTGTCTTATGATTCTATTTCAAATATCTTGGGACAATAAGATCCAGTGACGAACTCATTATAGATTCAAGAATATTATTATTTATGTTCTAATAAACCTGCAAATATTGCTTTAACATATAAATTACATTTTTTTATTGATTTTTATGTATTGTCATTTTTTTATATGTAGAAAAGGTAAAAATTATTATTATTATTAATATAAATATAAAGGTTATTATTAATATAAAGGTTTTATTTAAAATAGAGGAGAAAATAAAACTTGTGACTCGAAAATAACTTAGTAATACAATATACATTAACCTCTTGTTCGCCAGCATATCCTAGCAGTGGCGGCTCGTGACTTGGGTGTACTAGAGTGCTAATATGACAAAAATGGCATTATTGATGTTGTAGCTCAAAATGTGTTTTTTTTTTTTAAAATTCGGTTTTGTTGTATATAGATTCTTAGGAAATCTGCCAAACAGAAATTCCCTGAAAATCTTTAATACAAAAAATCTAAAAAAAAGTTTTGAAAAAAAAAACATTTTGGACCAAACATCTATAATGGCGAATTTTTTAAACTTAGGCACTACACATCCAAAAGTCACGAGCCGCCACTGCTAGGAAGTGGACAGGCTACTTTTCATCCCAGAAAAACATTCCATTCCTCTGGAAAAATCCTTTAATAATAAATAATAATATTTGGCTAATTTATATAGCGCTGTTTTCGTGAGAAATCACCTCAAGGGTGCTGTGTTGTACGGTAATTTCTCTCCAATACCATGCGAGCGAAGCCGCGGGTAAAAGCTAATTATAATTGAAAACGATAGTGAATCTTAAAATGAAAATTTTTGATAGTTAGAGATACACATAAACAATTGGCCGAAACACGTTAGATTGTGTTAATACTTTTTTGTATTACATTTATGCTATATCTTTAAAAAAATAAATTGCTCAGTAATATTAAGAGTAACTATAATAAATATTACATAAGAATTATATTGTTGTTGGTTCTTACGTTGGTTTTACATAATATGACATGATTCCCAGTGTTAAAGGTTATCTACTGAATAAACAAGTACATAGTACTGTTAAATATTGTAAAATAATTTTATCTTCTTCATGAAATTTATAATTTATTTTAATTTTCCAGAATTAAATAGTTAACAATTATAAAGTAAAAAGATGAGGCAATGATTTAAAAAATATATATATTTGTTGTTATCACTGAGTTCACTATTTAATAAGGATGCTGTATTAAGTAATTTATCTCACATTTAATTGTTTTATTATTCATTATTCTTCAAAAGCTGTTTATCTGGTCAGTGTAGTTAGTTGTCAAGAGGTACAGCATTACATTGCTTTTATGATATACAGATTTACAAAGTAATATAATTAATAATAATAATGAACAAGGTCAGCATAAGGAAAATAAGTAAATAATGTAATTTTGTAGTGAATGCATTTATAAAGGTTGAATAATAATATATCAAGTAGATATATTTTATTTAGTAGGTAAAAACCGGTATGTCTAATCTGCATCTGAAAACCATAAAAGAAACATATAATCAGTGACTTTTGGGAGTAATAGAGTACTAATATTAAAATAAAACGGTATTATTGATGTTGTTGTAGCCGAAAACGTTTTTTTTCTTCTTCTAAAATTCGATTTTTTGTATGAAGATTTTCAGGAAATCGGTGCAGTGCACTGCCAAACTGAAATGGGCGGCCGCTCCGGGATCCATTTATTGAATAACCAACACCCTTCGACCTCTCCAACTAGTCTCTTGACCTATCTCGGCATACCTATGTGCCGCAGTGGGAAGGATATATTCCGTCACTCCTGGACACACTGATCCCTAGATTCCTACCCAACCCTCATACCTTTTACTTCCCAGAACTTCCTCTCCTTCCTTTCCTTAATAAAAGACTCTCCACACAGGATCCCAAAAGATGACATAAGCCCTGAGTCTCTCCTGTGTGGGGTTAACGTAAAAAAAAACCTGACTGTTTAAACTCAAAATGATTTATTGCTCATCCATAAAATTGAAAATATAAACAAAATAATAGGATTTAGAAAAAAAAATATTCAATAATTTGTGCGAAAGTTAAAACCAAATTTTTTGTAAATATACATTTTGTACACATAATGCTACGTATACATCCGCGAGCCGAACGAGTATGGAAAATGAACTAAAGAATTATATGCTCATGAATTTGTGATTGATTTTGCATAAAAGTTTATTATATTTTTTAAAGAGTCCCAACTGCTCTCAACCGTCTAGAGCCAGTGAGCCTATAGCATCGCCAATTGGGTATGTTGCGAGGCTTAGGGTAATGGGGAAGTACCTGGCTATTCAGATCTGGTCACCGAACATGGCTAAAGCCATTTCAAGCAATTTTTCAATACTGAAAGGTGGTCTTACACCAGGGGCCTTAGCATGAGAAGTCGATATAGCCCTATAGCAATACAATATCGTTAAAATACGTCATCAATGAGCACTTAACGACATATGCTAGCACGATCAAAATATAACAACCGACGATTGTTAAAATTCCTTGTCTATGGTCAAAGTAGCGACGGTATCGTTAAAATTGCGAGCATGAGAATGTATCGATAGGATAACTTCCGACCGACGGTTGCTAAAAGCCCGCCGAATATAACGTGGGGTCTTGAGTGTCAGTTAAAACTTTGGTTGGCTGTCGATATACATATTTTTTTAATAATGTCGTTCATTATGCAAAATTTCTGGTTCAATGAAAGGAGGCAGGTTAGGGAAGATCGTAGGATTGAAAGGCGTCGTTTACGCGATCAATTGAATCCGTTCGAACTTGCAGAGACGGAATTCAGGCAATTGTTTCGAATATCTCGTATTATGGCTAGAGATCTCATTGATCAATTAACTCCTTTTCTAGTGTCAAAAAATACATTAGGACTTCCAGTATACATTAAAGTGAGAGTATTAAATATTATTGATATCTTAGTAAAACAAAAACACAATATAAATCTATCCACCACTGGAACGACCACGTGAAATAAATAAATTTGCTTCGATTGCTAGAGATTTCATGATAATTTTTCGCCGACATTTAAAAAATCATAACTTCGAATTTTAACATGGAAACATAAAAACTTATTAAAGTGCTATATAGTCATTATTCATTGACTATATAGCACTTTACCTGTATTTATCATAATATCAGCATTTTGAATATCTTAAAATACTGCGTATGATTGAAATATTAGTAAAAATAACTTCAAAATTTTGACACAATAGAATGTAAGTATATCTCTTTGATAATAATGGAAATTCTTTCTCATAAAAAGATAAATAAATAACTTGCCCAGCTACCATTGCTTGCGACATCGTAAAATATTAAAAAAACACGGCGGTTACAATGGTCACGCTTGAAATCTGACGTTTGACGTCTATCCAATTCATAGACAATTCCGTCCCAGTATTGCCAGCGTATATCGATTTGTATTTATTGCCTTATCGATGTCGTTAGAGATATCAATAGCGTTCTCATGCTAGGGAAGTCGTTATAAAATCGTCGGTAGATACGCTTAGCAATCCGATATCGTTAAGTTCGATCGATCTCATGCTAAGGCCCCAGGGCGATACTGGGAACATCTTCCACTCTGAAACGTAACGCGAATATACATTATATTATTTTTAATGATTTAATTGTGAACCTAACCTAATCGTGACCTAAGAAATCCTTACTGATCTGAAAAAAAACATTGTGCAAGTGGCTTATTATAACTCAACTGTTTCAATTTTCAGTGCGGATGGAGTGAACGTGCAGTACCAACTGTCAGACGAGCAGCCCACGGGGACGTGTGCGGTTTTGATCACCGGCACGCAACGTTCGCTGTGCGCAAACCTCGCGGCGGCGCAGGTCTTCACCGAGAACCATCTCGATATACCCGATAACCAGGCACTCATCAAACAGGCGGAGATTATCTATACTTCAGTAAGTAAATTATTTATTGTCACAATTACCCGGATGAAACCGGCTACTCCACCCTACTTGCTGCTGCGCTGCATACGGAGCTGTGCACACCCATACTCCGGATGCCTGTGACGGTTGATCACTCCAACTCGCACTCCTGCCAAACACTTTGTTAGTGGCCAGTGATTATTTTGCCAGCGTATCCTTAAGGTTACTATGTATTAAAAAATCCATTTCACTGAATATAACTAGCTTTTCTAGAGAAACTACTTATGGTAGATTAATAATATTTTGGATAATTTGTTTAGCGCCATTTTTGTGCAAAATCACCTCAAGGGCGCTGGCAAGATTATATACTATTTTTATAAATATATAAACACATTATCTAGTGAGACGGTACAATTTGCAAAACATAAATTTTCCAAAAACAAGGACGTTATTACGAAAATAGAATCAGCTGGTGCACGGTGAAAATTTAGCATCCGATCAAAAGTAACTTTTCATGAGATGTAAACTCAGAATACTGCTCATTTTCTGCAGTTTTAGGGGTCACAAGGTCTGACCCCACTTTACTCCTACTGTACTCCAGCCCAACTATTAATAATGTTGCTCTTCACAATAAGCTGTTGAGCTATTCTTGTACATGGGGGGGGCTTAAGGGCGCGCAGGAGCGCCGAGAAATTTTAACGATAGGTATTTGTAAATATTATTTCTATTTCGTTCATCTCAGCGGGGACTGCAAAAGCGCTATCGGTGTATTGGTGAACCCCAATGCGTGTGTGTGCGTGGCTGCAGGTGCAAGCACGAATCGTCGCGCCGCGCCCGATAGCGACTTATTATCGCGATCAGATTATTTCATTTACTGTTATTCATTTATTCCAAAAATTAAGTAGGTGCCTAGGTACATATTCGTAATAAAATAGCGAGGTCTACATTATTTAATATTGTATTGTACTTAACTTTATTATTATTACTTACTACAAATATGTACGTAGATACATCTATTTTGCCTCCGTGGTTGAGGGGTAAGGCTCTCGACTTCGAGTCCGGAGGTCTCGGACTCAAATCACGGCGTGCGCAAGTAAATTGATTTTAATTAATTTATGTTGTTTCACAATATTAAAAATAATATTCATTAAAAAGAATATTAATTAAATATAATATAAAATAATTGTCTGGAGAAATAATGATACACGCGGCGACTTAGTTACGGCCAAATCAGCTAACAGCTTACAGGGTTTTGTAATACTAGTCCAATTAAGTCGCCAATTGGGGATTCCACAGTCTCACTGGCTCCAGACGGGAGCAGTTCGGACTCTTGTGCGGTATTCACATAAAAAAGTCACGTCGCAACTCGCAACTAGAGCGCCTGCTGTTCGCTCATCACCTCAGTCACATCGCGACTTGTGCGTAGTTATATACATGTGACTGCCTGCTCCGAGCTCATCTTCTGCACACGCACAAGTAAATGAGACTTGTGGGTGCGTGTATACAGGTTGCTGCACACATAAAAAAGGAGATATCAAATATAAAGCACGAACACACCAACTGCACATTTTCCGATTTAAAATTTGTGAAGGAACGACGAAATGGTCTTCTAAGCCAGTATGTTTTCGAGTGCAAAATGTGCAAGAAAATAGAATACGTACACTCCGAAGACCCGAAACGGAAAATGTCTATAAATACTTCTGTCGTCGAAGGAGTGATGTGTACAGGAAATGGGTATTCACAATGGAATGAAATTTGTGGGGTTTTAAATATGCCAAATATGGATTGTAAGACTTACACGAACATAGAACAATGTTTAGCGCCAATAATTGAAGAATGTGCCTTAGAAGAAATGATCGCAGCTGGTGAAGAAGAAAAAAGGCTAGCCATTTTAAACGGTGACGTAGACGAGGGTGGCTATCCTTTGGTAACGGTGGTTGCAGATGGCTCCTGGGCAAAGAGGTCGTACAAAAGTGGATTTAGCTCCTCATCTGGCGCAGGGTGCACAGTTGGACTACGAACTAAAAAGGTTTTATTTCTGGGAGTGCGAAACTCATACTGCTGCATATGTGCTAGAGCTACTAAACTACACATAGTTGCTTCTGAGCACATAGGTGCTTCATAAACTGGCGTGACAGTGCTAATGCCATGGAAGCCCACATTATAGCAGAAGGGTTCTCGAGAAGCATGGAAATGCATGGATTGAAATTTAACAAACTAGTTGGTGATGAAAAAAATAATGCAACAAATGCCATATGGTCCTAACCTTATAGTACAAAAAATAGAGTGCAAAAATCATTTACTCCGCAATTTTTGCAACAAAATGAAAGCACTTGGAAAAAAAACCAACAACGCTAAAGGCTTTGTACCAGTTCATATAAGGAAAAAGGTTGAAGCAAACGTTTTACGCATGAGAACAGCTGTAGTTGGAGCAGTAAATTACAGGAAAGAGCAAGAAAACACAGTACAAAGTGATAAAATAAAAAATTTGAAAATGGACATAAAAAATACCGCAAATCATGTGTTTGGTGATCATAAAAATTGTGCATCGTACTATTGCAAGCCGGAGAAGTATACTGATGATCCAAATTTAGTAAGCGATCTTCGAGATTGTGGAATATGGACTGATATCCAACAATTCTTATTGTCTCTAATAGCAAATGCAGAAAGTCTTATTATTGACGTGACAAATAACACTGTGGAGCAATTCAACAACGTTATCGCCAAATTTATAGGTGGAAAAAGGGTAAATTTTACTACAAGAGGATTTTACCAAGCAAGATGTTTTGGAGCAGTAGCTTCGTGGATTAGTGAATTGGCAACCCATTCAAGAATACAAAAGAAAATCCAAGGCCACAGTCCCGGCAAATACACGAAGCACTTTATAGAGAGGAAACGACGTTCGAAGGAGAATACACAAATGTGTCGAAAAAAAAAACTAAAGTATAATGAAAATACGACAGAAAAAAGAAAAAAAGTTACAGGGCCCGATGAAAAAAATTATGGTCAATTGGAATTAGAACCAGATATGCCACCTGAAATATTTGAAACGAAAAAAGAGGAATTTCTCAAAGAATTTTTTAAGAATTATCTTCAACAAATAAGGAAGAGCTCGAACGGAATACGGTAGGCCAAAGCAATAACAATCTGTGGGCAATTGAAAGACGTAAGCGGATAACGGCGTCTAACTTTGGAAAAATATATAAGCTTCGGAAAAAAACTTCAGTTACGGGAGTATTAAACTCTTTACTGTACTCACAATTCAAAGGAACTATGGCCACAAATTATGGAAAAGAAAATGAAAGCCTAGCAATAGAGCAATTTTCAAAAAAAACAAGTTTGCAGGTAGGTATCCGCTTGTGGGCTATTTATCGATAAAACGAAAAACTTTTTAGCGGCAAGTCCGGATGGCCTTATCGGTGAGGATTCTATAATTGAAATTAAATGCCCTTATAGTATAGCAAATATGTCACCAGAAGAGGGAATTGCACAAAAGATAATTGATTACTGTAAATTGGAAGACCATTCTTTAACATTAAAACGGAATCATAATTACTTCTACCAAGTACAAGGCCAGTTACATATTACTCGACGTAATTATTGTTATTTTGTTATGTGGAGTCCAAAAGGTTTGCTTTATGAAAAAATTGAGAGGGACGATGAAATCTGGCAAAAAATCGTTCCACTGTTAGAAAATTTCTACCACCAATGCCTTTTACCAGAAATAATTGACGGTCGCATACCAAGAAATTTACCGGCGAGGGAAAGGTCTGGACCATAAATTGTTTTAATTTCATTGTGTAGATGTTAAACAGTAATTTTTTTTACAATAAAGCGTTTAAAAACAAAAAATATGAGATCATTGAAGAAGATTGAAAATGTCAAGTGATGTAGGAGGTATTCCCAAAAGTGCATTTTTCTGTAATAATATAACGTATTAAAAAAGTTAAATAAAAACTAAACTAGTTATGTGTATGTACCTAATATGTAGCACAATAAACAATATGGTGCCTCTTATACATAGATTTCAATATTCATTTGTATAATATGATATTATAATAACATAATCGATTCAACAACATGTGGTAGATGCATGTACCACTGAACATACGCTGTACCAGCATTCCATCAAACGATCAGTGGTGTATGTACTTACCATCACACATTTTCTTGTAAAATATAATTTTTTTGAAAAAAAATCTAGAACAATATATTTAGTCAAATATAAAAGTTTTTTTTTGGTTCGGTAGTTGTATCTTAAAAAAAGTGTCCTATAAAGGGATAATATTATGTTGAGTACAACCTTCAAAAGTTATCAAAAAATATTTTAATTAACTTTTGTGTTCCATATCCAACTCGGCAATACGGAACGGAATCATCTCGGGGTCTGTCTGTAACAGGTGTTTTTTTTTTCAATTTTTTTCCATTAATTTATTTGACGTAAACAAATTAAATTTGTCACAATAACTTTAGTAAATAAGCTCGGTAAGTATTGGCACACTCAAGATAAGTCACCAAACAGAAAAATAATTTAAAAAAAAACATCGATAACTCGGGACATGACAACACTAGTGGACTAGTGTGTCGATATAATTATTGAGAATGTCACATCACTTCGTTGACTGTATACGTATTCAACAAAACCCTCTCCGCCCCCCCTCACCCCCGAATACTGAGAGAAAGGGACACATGCACCTCAGCCTGATAATACCTAAATAAAATTGTCAAAATCGAGGTTTTGTAGTCCTCATTTTTCTACTCCAAAACTGAACCGATTTCCAAGATTTTTTTTACCAAATGTATTGGAAGAAAACATTCTATGTCTGTACGTTTTGCTTTTTTTAAAAATACATCGTCTTATTTGTATACTGAAAGTTTGTTGATGGCGTTAAAAAAAAGGCAATTTCAACAATTTTTGAAGGGTTATAACTCCTATAAAAAGTAACTTATCAAAAAAATCAAAACGTACCGACACGCTTGCGGTCAATATTCATATTATGTAAAAAAAATATTTTCTCTAGTGTCAAAATCCAGAGAGGGAAATGAGGAATACGTTTGTATGGAAAAAAAACCACCCGGTTTCCTCTTAAGATCACTATCTTTTATGCAAAACAGTGATCCTAAACCCTCGCATGGTATCTAATTATCTAAGTAACTTACTATGTACTGTACATATTTAGAAATGCTAAACTGCAAGGTTATTTCATTAATGGTGATTATTTGAATTTACAGGGTTTCTTCCTAGCTGTAAGTCCACCCTCCATCATAAGGTTGGCCCGACATGCCCATGACAATAACTATACCATGGTAATGAACCTTAGCGCTCCTTTCGTTTCCCAGTTCTACAAGGACCCCTTAATGGAGACCATGCCCTATGTAGACATTCTGTTCGGAAATGAAACTGTACGTACTTCACTTTCCTGATATTTAAACATGAAATATTTGAAGATTATGTATTATAATGATGTTATTGTTGCAGGAAATATCAACTTTTGCCAAAGAAATGAAATGGGACGAAGTGTCATTGAAGGATATCGCCCTAAAAGCTTGTTTGCTCCCAAAGAAGAACCAGAAACGAGCCCGCACAGTCATAGTAACCCAAGGACGAGAACCCGTCCTCCTTGCCAATAACGGAGTAGTTACCGAGATCCCCGTCATTGCCCTGCCCAAAGAAAAGATTGTGGACACTAATGGAGCCGGAGATGCCTTTTCCGGAGGTTTCCTCGCCCAACTGGTTTTAGGAAAGTCTTTGGAAGTCTGTGTCAAGTGTGGGATATACGCCGCTTCAGAAATTATACAAAGATCTGGCTGTACCTTCTCTGGAAAAGCTAACTTCTCTTCCTAAACGACTTATTAGAACTAATCAATTATTAGCAATCATGTTTATATCTTACGAGGAATACAAACTCACATTCATAGCCGGACATTATTATTAATTTGTTAGCATATTGTTCAGCAAGCAATAACTTATTGTGTGGCATTTACAATCTTACTGTACTTATTTGATAGTGTATAAAATGTACCTGAAGATGATACCGTTTAGCAATTACCCTCGATTTTAACTGTTACCGTAAGTTATTTTCAACTTTTACAAGCACAAATATTTGGGTTTACCCAATTTTGAAGGAGTTTGCAAAAATAAAAACATAATTAATGTCATAATGGAGTGTTATGCTCTAAAAAGATAATTTTAACATTGAATGCATAATACATATTGGGATAGTGGCCTTGTTATTTATAATATAGACTGCAGCTTGGAAAGCGCTCCAAATTTCTGACTTCCCATCTTGGTATACAAGAAAACAAAAACAATAAATTATAAACAATAAATTACGTTATGTTTTCTGATTTATTTTCCTTTTCCTACAGAAATCAATGCCCAACGCATCAGGTTCGCACCCATGTGTTGTTATGGGTTCAATCCTCTGAACCTAAGTCTTCCATCATTGCACAAGCAACATTTTTTAGCCTTGAGCCATTTAGTGCGGCCTGCTGAAATCAATGCAAAAAAAGATTTAAAAAAATTACATCCAGAATGCGAAGATGGTTTTCTTTTAGTATTTATCATATAAGTTAAGCTGAATAAATATAAAATCATCTTCGTGTTCCGTGCATATGTTAAATGGCACTTGTGCCATTCAAATAAATAATTATAAAAATCTAGTTGCAGACCACAATTATGATAAATTTGCTGCGCATTGCAGGAAAACTTGTTCCAAGTACAATAAGGTACTCAGTGAAAATAATAAGACTTAAAAAAATGTATTCAAATTCGCTGATTCTGAATATATGTTTTATTATAATATGTTATTGTACGTAGAATTTATAAATCGTAATTCTACAATATCCACAATTGCCAATTCATGGAGAATTCCCAAAGTTACTTGGAATTTCTAAGATTTTTCAAGATTTGGTTTTTATGCAGGGAGGACCTTTTTCAAGGAAAAATTCAGGGATTCTGGGAATTTCATGATTATTGAAAAATAATATTTACAAAAATTGTGATAATAAAAAATAAATGCCGATTTAAATAGAATTTGGTATAATTATGAAGGTAAAGGAACGTGTGGGGAATTTGATTATCTCATCATCTCTTGTGGGTATTTTTAGAACTATGCTTTGGCAACCCTGGTCTACATTCATATTAGAACTGATGAAAACGTAATGCAAGTTTTTTAAATACCAGTAAATTGTTTAGCAGGTGCGGTCATGGATATATTTTTGCACTTTGGTTCAATACAATAACATTAGTGATGAGATGCTAACATTTTACCTAGTGTTCTTCAATGTTAAAAGTGGATAATATTAAGACTGGTGACTCGTGACATCACTGGTCATGTCCATAGATTTAGTGCGTTTTAGAGATACCCGAAAAATGAAAACTTTGAAAATTATAACTACAAAACTAAGAGTAATAGGCTATTAAAAAAAACTGTAACAATAAAAAATATACTGGTATTTAACCAGTTGTGTGTCTTAAGCGCGTTTACGCGCTCTAGGTAGCCGTGCTCACAAGGCCGGCCATACAAACTGAGCGCATTAACACGCTGTTCTATATGACGATTTTGCTTGTCAAACTCAAGTAATTTGAAAAATCTAAAATATGGAACCCACGGTGACATCTATTGGGATGATGAAGAAATAATTATAATAAAACAGTTCACAGATTATATTGACTTTAGAGTGATCTAAATTAAGCTTCTTTTAAAGCTAAAAAATTCGCGGCCTGTCTGTACATCCAAGCAAAATACCTTTCGACATTTAAAGGGTTAAGTTAGGGTCTATGATTAAAAAAAATGGACTGGAGTTCCTTATTATAATTTAAACTGGTTGACTAGTGAAGTCGTATACAGATTCATGTGCTAACGCATTTCGAAGGATACCGTTATAGTGTTCCACCGAGGGTAGTTATAAAATTCTATTTGCAGACTATGTACTGCAAGAATCTGAAGAAAACATCTACATTTTTGTCTGTAGATAGTGTATGTCAGTTCAATACCGCATATTGCCAATAATTTCTAAACATTTTATATTGGGCGTTTTCAGTTGAACAGCACAAGACGCATTGATTGTTACTTTCAAATTTTGAAATTGACTCTGAATGAACCTACATGATACAGTTCGATCTGTCAGTATTACTTAGCATTCAGTAACACTGATATCTGTGGATACCGTATTGATACATGCCATATCTATATATGTCCAGGCCTAACCTCTTTCAATTAAAGAATCATTTCTCTAAGGGGGTATTTCACAGCCCTCTTCTTTTTAATGTGAAACTGCAGTGAGATTATGCATCTCCAATCGGGGTATATTGTGAGGCTGAAGGTAGTGGATAGGGGAAGGAGATGGGGAGGAGGAAGGTGGGAAAGTACCTGACTATTCAGATCTGATCATCAAAAAAGCCCAAAGCCATTGCAAATGTTTCAATTCTGAATGGTGGTCTTATACCAGGGCAATACTGAGAGTATCTTCCACCCTAAGTTGCAAATATATACTATACTATATATTTGCACCTTATATTATTTTAAATGAGTAAATTGTGAAATAACACAAATTAATCGAATAAAATTTACTTGCACACGCCGAGATTTGAACCCATGACATCGTTATGATCACGGAGGCCTTCAAATCTGTCTTGATAATTTTATGCTTTCCATTCTGTTACTTTTACATTTTATTTTAAAGTTTTCTCCAGTACAAGATTACTAGAAGTCATGATTTTTTTTCAGTGCAGAAATTCTGGGACTAACTGCCATAATATGTAAATATTATTGCCTAGAATACTAATGGAGGGTAATAATGTTGATATCTTCAATTTATAACATCTATCTATATAAAAAAAAAATGTTTGTTAAAAATCTTAAATCTCCGAAAGTTCTTCATCAAAAGCTTTGAAATTTTGACACAACGTTGCATTCGAATATGCATGTGTTTTTATATACCTATATTATATAGATGTCACCTGTGATAAGTAAAAACAGCACCATCTGTTGGATGTAAAAGCAACACGCACTATTGTTTCACAGCAACGCGTAGCGGGGTACAGCTAGTAAAAAATATAAAAGATTGCTGGGGCAATTTAGTTATTTACAACAACAACAAAACTGTAGACAAGTAATGTAATTCCTTAAACTATTCCTATGCAAAAGCCCCTAAAAACGATGTTAAAAAAATATATGCCTAGTCACAGAATGGAACTAACGGATTCCATACCAGAAATGTTAAACGTGATTTTTTTCATGTTGGTTAAAATTTACATAAAACTCCATATTTTCCAAAAATATATTATGTAGGCTATTTAAGACACCAGAAAATTAAAGGATATTTTCTTTAGAAATTGGTAAAAACCATTGAATAGAGAATAACAGGAAGCGCCCTAATAATACAGAAAAAGAAAACCAAGCATCGCATAGCTGCACTCTTCCCTTGCCATTGCTCATCCCTTTATATTTATACCCTATAATATTAATACACTATAAAGGGTTTAGTTTTTCCTGTGGGGATGATTTAACCCGGACATAAAGTCGGGAAAAAAAAAAAATAATACCTTCAACTTCCATTGTTTCCCATACATTATGATGGCAACCTACTACACTAGCGGCATGAGTTGTTGGTTGGTTTTCTCTATAATTTAACATAACATACATTTTAATGTATCTGAAAATACTGTTCTGAAAACCAAAACCAAGTCTCCAAGTGAAATATTTAAAAAGTGTTTTATTCAGTAATAAAATCAGTTCCCTTCCAGTTTAAATTCAGTTTTTTCCTAAGTATTAGATTCAAGTATCAAGTCAGATTTAGAAATCAATTCTTCTCTGTACTTTGACGTAGCTTCACTCCACTTTTTCTCCACACTCCCCGAAGCTGATTTCGTGACAAGTTGTGTCCAGCCCCCCTATCGTTACAATATCTGTACGATCACATAACTCATAATAAATCATTTCCTAAATCCCCTAACTTAACCTGCCTCACAAGGCTGCCCAACCCGGTGTACATAGCTATAGCTCCCGGCTGGTGATATAGCTCCCCTGCTTTTACACTGTAAATGTGTTTTGAACATCAACATTGACAATGATATATAACATAAACTTGAACACTGATTGCTAATAGTATAGAAGATCTACAGTCTCTCGTGTCTAGGATGAACGAAGTATGCATGAAGAATGAGTTAATGATGAATGTAAATAACTCTTAAGTAATGGTGTTTGAAAGAGAGGGTACGAAAACAGTGTGCAATATAGCTGTGAATGAGGAATACTTGGAGCAGGTGGATGAGTTTGTGTATTTAGGAAGTATGTTTACGAGAGATGGGAAGGCTGACAGAGATATTGAAAGAAGGGTAAATGCAGGTAATTCCGTTAATGGAGGACTGAACGCCGTTGGCGCTAACAAAAAATTGTCCAAAGAAGCGAAGTTAGCAGTCCACAACGGAGTGCTGGTACCTACCTTGATGTATGGAAGTGAGGCATGGAACTGGCAAAGAAAGGATGAAAGTAGATTGAATGCTGTTGAAATGAGATCCCTGAGGCGTATGTGTGGTAAAACCATGTTTGATCGTGTGAGGAATGTGGAGATCCGCAAAGAGTGCAAGGCTGATATAAGCGTAATGAGTAAGATTAAGAAAGGGACGCTTAGATGGTTTGGGCATGTAGAGCGAATGAGCGAAGATAGGAGTGTAAGGAGGATATATGATGCAAATGTGAATGGTAGCAGAAGTCGGGGACGCCCGAGGAAGACATGGCACGATCAAGTGAATCAGATACTCGAGTCGGGCCATGTCAAGAGTCAGAATAATAGAAGAGTATGTATGAGACGATGTATGAATGTGAATGAGGCAAGGAGTGTGTGCCAAGACTGAGTTGTTTGGCGGTCCGTCCTCTCTGCCTACCCCTGCGGAGAAACGGCGTGATGGTTAGTTAGTTAACTTGAACACAGAATGCTACATTGATCTAACACAGCTTTGCTGAATTAACCTTAAAGTTTTTATTTTCATGGTTTAATCCATGTTTTACGTAATCAAGAACATTTTGTTTGCTAGGATTTAACGAAATCATTTCTCCAACAATAACCTGTCAACGTTTTTTGGCATCTTGAAAAAAGACTTTGGAGTGTTTTTGTTGTTTGTTTGTTAACTGAACCACGGCACCTACTTTTTAAAACATATTTTATCAAAATCCAAATTAGAAAGTGCAAAACACCACCACCAAATGCTAAATACATTCCATTTACCACTATTGAAAGAAATGTCAAAGCAACATGCTACATTTAGCTCCCTCTAGCGGCTAGAGTTGTTGATATTGCTACTTTTTCACTGTTGGACTTATTATTAATATTTTAGGGTATTTGGCTAAACAAAGGAAATTATTTTCTTTTCTTTGTTACACTTTAAGAATGGAATATTAGGAAATCACTATTCCAACTGGTGGTGAAAGTTCCTACCCAAGTTTTATTATGATTTGTTTTGTTTATTACCTTTCAGTTTCATAGGTGCATGTATAACATGTTTGTGATACACGTGCACAAGAAAAAAAAGTGCTCCAAAGCCATGCGACCTAAATACAGTAATTGTGCTAACAAAAATGCGTTTTATTTAAATGGAATGGGTTATGATAAATAAAAAACAATTGTTGTTTCCCCCAAATGTCAATAAAATGTGAAGCCACTGAAAATAACCATAGAAACGGTCTGGCATTGCAGCCATTTTGGAAGCCATTTTTGTGCTACGATTTGGACTGAATTTTATATTGGTATTTTATTTAGTCATTGGTAAAAACACACTTTCTTTTGATCTAAATAATTAATTAAAAATATATACAGGTTTGAAAGTTGTATTTAACCGACTAATTAAAGTAAATCAATAAATACTAGCTGACGTGTACCCGGCGTTGTGAATTCTACGATAAATATTGACTTATCTCTACATTTTATAAATATAATATGCATGTATTATATACCTTCTGAAAGAAATTCTCTAAATGATAGTGAAAACCCCATCAAAATCCGTTGCGTAGTTAAGAAGGACTAAGCACCCAAAAAAACAGACAGATGCAGATAACGACTTTATTAAGTCCTCCATCACAACACAAGCAACATTTTCGGCTTTCTGTGGTGGTAGTAGGAGATTTTCAAACATTGTTGGGTTATTCGTAACCTGGGAATGTTTGTCTTTCTTTAAAAAATAAAAAATAAAATAAATAAAATTTTATACTATTTAGGGAAGCATGTTAAAAATATATAACTTTACAAAATTCTATATCACATAACTACGAAAAATCCAATTGAGTCAAAATGCAATGTACAAACTTTGGCAAAAATGTCCATAAACATCTGGTTTTACAATTTACAAAAACATTTTAAGTAATTATGAAAGTATAAAAAAAACGAAAATATAATCAGCTGCTACTTGGTAGATATTAGGCGCTGGCAATAAAGAAGTTAAGTATATTGAAAAATAATATTAATATTTTTTGCTAAATATCGAGAGAAAAATATATTATTATTTTGATATTTAGCATAAAAGGCATATTCAAGGTGTAACAAACAGTTTTTCGTAACTATCTCCAGATTTCCGAAAAATTCCAGACCGGATTTTGCAACTCCATGACATTTTCACAATCATAAAAAAGAAGGGTTCAGAATGCGACGACATTTTTAAACAATGTCTCTAGTTTGCTTACCTCGAGCTAACAGCGGGAACCTGATGATGTCCATTGGTATTTTGAAGCACATGTTGTGTGTATCGGTGTGTTAATTAATGGTTTATAACGTAAACAATAAAAGAGGATGGTAATTTTCACAAAATTATATTTTGTGTAATAACACCAGCTACAGCTAGACTTATTTACAATAGATTTTACAGATATTTTCATAAGTAACAATTAACTTTATACTCTGTCAGCAGATCTTGTACAATAGTTACATTAATGTGAGAAAAGGGGGACCCAATAAATAAGATATTAGATACACCAGAGCTGCACTGCTACAAACAAACATTGCTTTAAACAACTAAATGGTGCAACACGTCGAGGGTACATGGTTAAAACTGATTTGGTTACAAAATATTATATTAACATATTCCAAATTAACTTAGGTACAGACATCCTTTTCCAACCTTCAAACTGGGAAAATTATTACCATTAGAAATTATAAAAATCACAAACTTAAGTATGAAATACTGAGTTCAATTATAATATATTAGCTTCTTACAAAATAAAATAAAATAATGTAATAAATAAAACGTCCAAGGTATTATTATTGATCATTTGTTCTGATTCTATTAGGCACCTAACAAGTGAATGACTCTCTTCATTAACAACAAACAAACAAACACTAAACAAAACATTATGTAGTACATTTCTTTTTTTACCATATGCAAACACTATGTGTAGTAAAAAAATGTAAAAAATATTATTTTCACTTTTTTTTTTGATAAATTTTACATTAACAACGGATATATTATTATAAACATCTTATTGGCTATATTAAAGTAATGCGATGCGATAGTCTTACATAAAAAAGATTAAAGTTTATACAATATAATATGAGATTGGTATATTCGGTAAAAAAAAAAAAACTAAGAACAATGTAATGATTTAAATTAAAAATGACACTTATAAAAACTAGAACCAATCACAACTGCTGAGATGTATTTTGGTAGGTAAACCAGGTTTTTAATGTAATTAACATAATCCTTCTTGAGTTGCCACTCAATTCAGTTCACAAACACAATTCACTATCGTTGTACATACTGGAGGGTTCCACGTTCGGTGAATCAAATAATAATTACTATGGCCTTGTGCAACACTGTCCCAAAGTACATATTATATGACACGAGTAGGGCTTTCCCACCTTTATTTTATGCCTTTGAGTATTTTAATTAATTACCACCTCAGAGCTTAACAGACTTTCTTTCAACCATCCAATTATTTAAATTATTATTATTTATCGACTTTGAAGTGGTTCTTCTAGACACACTTATTGTTGTGTGTTTTTATGTCCAAACAGAGAGAAAGTAACTGAAAGCAGATTGTACGATGACGCAGCTATTGCGTGTAAGGTCAGGTCTACCCCTGAGTAAATTGTTCCATCTAAGTCCCCAATCAACATCATAAATGTGTAATTTAAAGTTTGCTTGCCTCATATTACTATTCATAATCATATCAATCCTTTTAGTCATTCAATTTTCCATAAAGTCTATTATTGAAAATTTATTAGTTACGTCTAAATTTCACATTATGCAAGTCTAAATAATATCACTCGAATTGATTTATTTTTAAAGCGTTAATGTATGTATTATTTATTATTAAAGGTTGCGTATGGTGGGCCTAATCAACATAAAACCAACCAAGGTTACCAGAAGGCGCCTTGTGGGTGCCATGGAGTCACAAAACACGATGGAATGCTTCGACACTCAATCATGTCAAGGTCATGCTTTAGGATCTTCTCATGGTGGTGTTCAGCGACTGCATCAGCCCTGTGTTGATATATCCGTAAGACACTGCATTCTGCTGTTGGACTGTAGCTCTGGGGTCTTGATATTGGTATTGTCCCATCATCTGCACAGCACTGGGCAACTGCGTGGGTGCGTTGAACTGTGCGGGTGGAGCCCCGGGGAAGGGGCCCCCTTGTTGAGGCCCCATGCGGTAGCCGTTGAGCGGGGAGCCATATGCGCTGATCAGGTTGGGGTTGATGGGGCTCATTCGTGAAGAGGCGTGTGATGCGGCGGCCATCTGCATGTGCTGCTGCATACTGGCCACGTTCCCTGCAAAATCACCTATTTTATTTGATGAGTTCGTCCATACAAATGATTTACAAGATTGTGGCAAAAATACTTGTTGTGGAAAATAGGCAAGCCATATTTTATAAAAAATTACTACTTTTAATTTGTTCCATGTTTTGGTTATTTAACACTTTTACTCTCAAGGATTTATTAGATGTATAATTTTTGCTAAAACAATTGACAATTTTTTTTTTTAAATGGGATTGTTTATTAATTTTTTTTAGAAGAGATAATAGACTGACATCTTGGAAAAAATTGGCAAAAGTGGAGGAATTTGAGGGAGAGTTGTCTAAAGCTGGAGGCCAGAAGGTTCATGAGGAGTATCATATGACAATTACCAGGAATGTTTCTAGAGTTGCGGCCTGAGTCAGGCGGGGCCTGGGCATAGTACTTGTGGTAGTGCGGGGTGGTAGGCGGGGCGGGGGGAGTGGGGCCCTGGTGGGGCGGTGTACCCCCTTCGCCGCCTCCTCCCGCTCCCCCCTCTGCCATCTGCTGCAGGCGGGCCAGGGAGCACGATGGTCCACCAGCACCCTGAAACAAAAAATATATATGTAAAAATAATGAAAATTAATGAGATAATATTGCATAATGAATATCTTTGGTATGACTGAACTTCAAAATATTCCACTTTAACATATACATACATACGAGTGGGGTGATTTTTTTTATTCACAATTCCATTGCGTGCTAGTAACACAATTCCATTGCGTGCTAGTAACACAATTCCATTACGTGCTAGTAACACAATTCCATTACGTGCTAGTAACACAATTACATTGCGTACTAGTAACACAATTCAATTGCATGCTAGTAATAAAAAGTTGTCTTTTTATCTAAAACATCAAAATTTTAAAAATACCAAAAATATCTTTAGGCTCGCCTCATCTTCAGGGTCCTTAAAAGTAAGAGGAAATATCTTTAGGCTCCCTTTATCTTCAGGGTCCTTTGAAGTTTGAGAAAATATCTCTAGGCTCCCCTTATGTTCAGGATCCTTCCGAGGGTTTAACTAGTCTGTTCAAAGGCCAGACTTAGCCGACCTCAGCGGTACGATTGTCCATCACGCAGTTATCAGCTTAGTATGACTGTGCCAGTCTGTTCAGTGCTTTATTCTGTATTTATAAACTGAACTCTTTCTGTGACTCAAAGCCAGTGTGGGAAATCATGTAGAAAGGTAACGTATATCCTGAACATCCCGTTGGACACTATATAATATGTATTCAAATGTTTATTAGGCAGACTAGCCCACAAACATTTTATGGATTGTTTTTATAGGATAAATCCATCCCGCCGTTCCGCAGGGGTAGGCAGAGAGGACGGACTGCCAAGCAAGTCGGTCTTGGCACAGACTCCTTGCCTCACTCATATTCATACATCGTCTCGTATATACTCTTCTGTTATTCCGACTCTTGACATGGCCCGACTCAAGTATCTGGCTCATCTGATCGAAAATGTCAATCACATGAAATTTTTTTGTTAAATTATCGAAAAATATACAATTTTACAGTCGGCAATAGTTTGTGATACATTGGTCAGTCGACAAGAGAAACAAACTTGAACCTTTTCAATGTTTTTACCAGTTTTTTTCATCATTTTCAATTATTGAAACCAACAATATAAAAACTATTTTTGACTTCTTCCCACACCATTAACTTCATAAATTTTAATCATTGGGTTTTCTTTGCGTTATTTGCCAAAATAGTCAGGTCGTTATCACCAGTAATCGGTACATTGTAGTACATACAATCTGTCAGATCGCAATTGTGACGTTTGCGCATGCGTCATTCTTAAAAAAAAATTATTAAACGCGTTAACCGGCCGATTTCGGGTGATCACATTTTCATGAATATTTTGTAGAATTTTCTCTTGACGGATGATGAAACAACCCAATTTATGGAAAATTGAGCCGATTGACAATGTGATGACTTTCTCACGCATGATTTTTTCCGAAACAACTGGCCCTTAGTGTTTTCTCTTTTTAAAACTGTTTAGTTCATGTTTCTAACATGGTAAGGGAGACACAACGATTTCTATGAGACCATTTGAGTTGTTTTGATCGTGCCATGTCTTCCTCGGGCGTCTCCGACTTCTGCTACCATTCACATTTACATCATATATTCTCCTTACACTCCTTTCTTAGCTCATTCGCTCTACATGCCCAAACCATCTAAGCGTCCCTTTTTTAATCTTACTCATTATGACATCAGCCTTGCTTTCTTTGCGGATCTCCACATTTCTCAAACGATCATACATGGTTTTAGCACACAAATGCCTCGGGGATCTCATTTCTACAGCATTCAGTCTACTTTCATCCTTCCTCTGTCAGTTCCATGCCTCACTGCCATAAATCGGGGTGGGTACCAGCCACAGACATATGAATATATAGACTAGAAATTAAAGATGAGGGGTAAAATCAACTGTTGAAGAACGAAGGGGGTAAAGCTGACTGATTCGTCAATAAATCAATCTGACAGTAAATAGGCATCTCGCATTATAATATCACCATTTAGTTCTTAAAAGTAAAATCTGCTTTTGAATGAATAGACATTTTTACATGGGAGCGCAAATTACTCGCCACGTTATGAACAAATTTGCGAAGTCCAAATTCGGCACAATAAATTTCTTCTATTTTCAGAGTCGAATATTTCGTTTACGTATTTAGTTAAGACACTTTTATAAATGTTCATAATTTACTTCCCAGCAACCAACCAGCTTTGTGTTTCGCGTCCAGACGTATCTCGATGTGATAGTATATGTTTCTACACTGATCCATATTATACGATGTGAATATGCTTAAAATAAAGTAAAATAATGCTTATATATGGAATGTAATACGACAATTGGGTTTATTCTCTTTTTCACATCTATTTTTACAAGTTTTCATACCACAAGCCACCATTTTGCCGTGTTATTTCGTAAAATGAACCGATGATGCCTCGACCATAGTTCGCACAAGAATGATGACGTCACGTTTTCTAAATTCACTTGAGGCCATACGCGAGCCCAGCCGGCTCCAATGGAACCGGTATGGGGAGTGGGGAACAATACGCTTTTAATCACTTAGGGCAGATCTACTAATATTTATATGTCTATGGTACCAGCACTCCATTGTGGACTGCTAGCTTCACTTCTTTGGACAATTTTTTGTTAGAGCCAACTGTGTTCGGTCCTCCATTAATGGAGTTAGCTGGAGTTACCACCCATCCACCTGCTCCAAGTATTCTTCATTCACAAATATATTGCACACTGTTTTCGTCATTGTTGGACATAAAAGCAACACACGCTATGGTTTCTTTATCTGTATAGACAGACTGAGCCACAGCAAAGAGTGGCGGGGTACAGCTAGTACTAAAATAAAATATTCTGGTATTTAAGTTAGAAGGTCATTATTAATAAAAATAGAAACAAGGGACTGGAGTTCCTTATTGACAAGTTTCAGTTTTAGGCAATAATTTCCGTTGATGACATACCTGTTGATAGAAGGGTTGTCCGGCGCACGCCTGCCGCTGGCCCTGATAAGCCTGAGCCGCGGCGGCAGAGCCCTGCTGGAAGCTCTGCTGGCCCTGCAGGTAGCCCATAGCCTGATAGGCCATGGCACCCCCTTGGATGCTTTGCTGGGATACTACGCCCACTGAAAAGAATAAACTATCATGTTAATTGAAAAGGTTTATGATAGGCTGGGTCTGGGGATGTCATTTTGATTTGTAAATAACTCACCATGGTGTTGGTGCGACATGGGCGGTGTGGTACGGTGCCTAGCGGGCGGTGTTGCCGTACCCCTCATGGTGTTGTTCTTCTGGGCGTTCTCCTGAACGGTGTTGCCAGTGGAGGCGTTCACTTGGTTGCTGTTCTGGCTGTTGTTGGCGTTGCCCCTGAACAAAAGATATAACATTACAGAAATCATATTGCGGAAACAGGAAACATGGAAAGGGTCTGGATTATTGACAAATGAATATTATATGGTGAAACATGAGAGATGGCACAATGTTTCTATGGGAGCTATGCAGACTTTATAGCTTGACTAAACTCACCTATTCCGATTGTGCACATTCTTCTGTTTGGGCTGATTCCCGGTCATGATGGGTGGGATATGTATGGAGGCGTGCAGAGGGTGGGGGGCATGCTGCGGGCTCGGGTGCATGTGCATCATGGAGCAGGGGGAAGCCAGGTCCGAGGCTATGCTGGTGGGGGACTCCAAGCCCAGCTGGCTCACGTCCAGCTCGCAAGCTCCATACTGCACACTGTGCACCGAGTTACTGGTCGAGTCAGGTGTGTACACTCCGAGTGAGGGTAAGGCTGGACTAACAGACTGGCAGATCTCTTCTTTCTGTGTCATCTGCTGCTGTGTATCCTTATTGCTAATGTCTTCCTTCTTGCAAGTCAGATGGGAGGTCTTCTTCTCGCACATGTCCCCTCGGGCTTTGTTCTCTGGAATGCCACACTGGTTGGTGTTGGTATTCCCGTGATGTGGCACATTGTTGTGGTTGAACTGATTATGGTCCAAGGCATTTTTGCACTGGTTGTTGATTATGTTGGCAGCTATCATCTGATTCTGTTGTCTCTCATAGTTCTGTGCGAGGTTGTTACAGATTGTGTTGTTCACTTCGTTGGATTGCTTATTATTGTTTACTTGTTGCTGTTCTTTGGAATAAGCATTTGTATTGGGTACTTTATTTTTGTCATTTTGGGTTTGGCATGATGAATTTTTTGATTGTCTCGAATTAACTTTGCAGGAATCGGTTTTTTGATTGCACTCAGGCTGCTTTATTTGGGCCGGTTTAGATTCCTTGTAATGCTGAGGCAATCCAGTGGGTTGGTAGAGTGGGGACGCAGATAAAGCAGTGTAGGCTGCGATATTGTGGAAATCTTTCTGGTCGTATTTGTGATGAAGTTTTTGTGGAGATTTTGGCATATTTTCTAGGTGAGGTAAGTTAAAACCTTGATATTTGTCGAAGTAGGGATTTTTCTCAGGATTCTTTGATTGAATATGTTCTAAGAATCTACTCTGTTCCCATGTCCCATGGAGCCTAGTTGGATCCCAGTGAGGCGGCCATTGATATTGTGGGTGGCTCGTATGATAATTGGGAATTTGATTTATGGTGTATTCAGCCTTGCCAACTAAGTCATTTTCATATTTCAATTTTGGTAAAAGCTTATTGACTTCACTCTGATCTTGCTTGGGGCAGTTTTTGTCATGTTTTAAACTGGTATTCTTTTCAGCTAATTTTGGAGGCGCTTTTTCTTTTTTGTAGAAGTCCTGCTTTTTGGGTGGTTCGTGGGCTTTTGTTTCTCCTTTGCAACTGGTTGGTATGGCAGTTGGAATGTTGATTATATTGGAAACTGGCACAGCTTCCGGTATATTCTTTACTTGATCTTGTTCAGGAAAGTAAGTTTTGGTTTGGCAATTACTTTGTACAGGTGTTTCAGGCTTGGTAACTTTCTTCTGATCATGTTTGTCTATTTTATTATGCAAGGAGCTGACTCTAACATCTCTTAATTTACTTTTGGTTGGTTTTGATACATTCTGAGGGTCACTTTTATGGTCTTCTCCAAGAGGATTCAGCAAGTTAGGATTCACTACAAAATGTAGCCCATCACGATTCACTTGCACTGGTAGATTATTAGCTAAAGTTGACTGAGATATCATAGGATCGTTGGCTTGGGAGCAGCTCGATATGGGTGTGGACACTTTCTGGCCGTAGTCTACGCAATAGCGGTTGTTGGCAATGGCCCCGCCCTGGGGCTCAGGGACCACATTGATGTGCGGGGTGACCACAGGAGATGTTATGGGCATTGGTACATCCATCTTAGGAATGATCTTGTTCACTAGGGGTGCGGGGTCAGAATGAAATGTCCCACTAATTTTTAAAACACCCATTTGATTTTCAGATTTGTCTGGTCCCTTTGACTCAATGAAATTTTGCTTAGATGTATTTGGAGTCTGCATCTTTATGCAGGAACTTTGTGCTTCTTGAGGGGGATAGGTGAACTTGGAAATCACTTCTGGAGGTGTCTTCATTGAGGATTGAAATGAATCTATAGTATTTTTGCGAATATCGACATTGTCTGGGATACTTTTTACTGGCTCCGTGTGAAATGGTGGCTTATTGCTCGTGTTACTATTGTCTATGTATGAAGCTTGTACAGGTACAGATTCACATTTTGTCTGGGCCCGATATTCCTTATTAACTTGAGGAGTATTTTGAGGAGGTAGAGAGATTTCAGGTCGTCCATTGGGATTTCCTTGGTCAGAGGATGAATTCCCAGGCAATTTGCAAACATCCATGACTTGATCATAATCGGGTATGAAATCTGAATGCCTCTGTTCTTTCATTTGATCTTTTTTAGGAATTTCATTAGTGATGCTATTTTCAGGAAACATCTTTTGATGATTTATGCTTGACTGAAAAAAATTCTTCTGGGCATCCACATTCAGAACTTCCTTTGATATTTCACTAGACAAACAAGTGGAGGGCGAAGACAAGCTGCCTGTCTTGTCTTCTAGCGGGGTCTCAGTGTTTTTTGGAGCAGGTGTATTATCCACACTGCTTACTTCATTCTCCAATAACACAGGAGCTTTATTATTTTGATTCACCGCATCACAATCAATTATTTCAGAGAGAACCGATCCCCCGCCATCTTTCTTGGCTGGGGAAGGTATTTCCTTATCAGGAATATTGCTAGTTTTTTCTGGAGAACTATCACTAATTTGAAAAGTGGGTAATTTGGCTAATTCCATGGCGATGTTGGACTGTGACAGTGGAGAGGATAACCTCTTCTCTGAGGAATAACTTCCAGATTTCTCGGGAGTAACAATCACACTAGAATCTGGTGGCTTGGATATTTGGAATTCTGATTGACTATTGCTGCAATCCTCCGACTCTGATATCACTATTGTTTCCCTCTCGTCTAGTAAAAGTGTCTTCGCCTCTTGTGTACTCAATACTGTGCTCTTTGCAACAATGACATTTTCAGCAGGTGCTTGTAATTCTGTAGTTTTTTCAGGAGTTTTGGGTGAATCGCCACTATGAGCATCAGTGATGTCTTCTTTTGATGTCTCTAACTGAGTGGATACAATCTCACTGATCTCCGCCACAGTCTTATCAGTGTCTTCTGTCGGATCAGCTTTCTGCGGGGTTTCATTTTTACATTCATCCTCTTGATTTTCCAGGCTTTTTGAAGTATCGCCAGTTGAATCTTCGCCAACTTCAACTGCTTTACTACATTCCTGTGGTGAAGGAACTTGGATTTCAGGAGTGAGTTCTTTTTCAAATTTGGATTTTTCCTGATACTCTGGCTCATCAATTTCCATTTCATCATCAGCCTCAGCGGATGAATCTTCCGTACTCTCATTACCAGACTTCCTCCTTTTGAATGCCTTTTTCTTCTTGGCAGACTCCGATTGAGAATTCTTTGGTTTAAGTCCTACATCTTCGATAGAGAGATATAGTTGGCGCTGCTTGTCAATATCTACCTTGACTGGTTCCTTATCCATGATCTTATCTTCAGGGGCACTTTCCACATCTCTATCATTAGACTCACTAAGATCAGATCGCGTATCATTTGCATCTTTACTATCAATTTTATCTGTAACTTTCTTTTTCTTGAACATTTCTGTCAAGGTTGTTTGTTTTTTCTTGTCAAATGAAGCCTTTAACTTCTTTCTGGGTTTTCCTCTTATCCAACCACGCTTACGTTTAGGAATAACATTTTTAGTATTTACAATTGATTTTTGCTCCGAATGATGACTGCTATCCTGACTATCAGAAAAGACTTCTTCAGAAACAGCTTTCACCTCGGGAATTACTTTCTTTTCAATCTGTCTAACAGGCGAAACCTTCGCTTTTGCAGGTGTTTTAGCTTTGGTCTTTTCTTTTGCAACTTCTTTTTCTTTTCCAATATCTTTTTCTTTTGCATTTTCAACACTAATACTGGTTCTTTGTGATACCCGTCTAGCCAGGCTCTTACTTCGACTACTTCTCACATCACTGACAGGAGGATCAAGTACTGTGTCACAATGTGTGGGGGCAATGGATGGAGGAGGTGCTTCAATGGCAGCTACTGCTGGCTTGACTAGCTCACCGTTAGGCACTTCCTCCGTCGCAAGGGAATTGTCTTTCCTTTTTCTTTTCCCTAGAGGTTCTGTGATTGGGTTAACAGCTGCTACTGCAGGGGTCAGGGTGAAGGTGGTCTCGTTATATTTACTGGGTCTGGTTCTTCTTCTGCCCGAAGATGTTAATTCTATAACAGAGTGTTGGTCAATTTTGGGCGTTAATGTTGTTTCTTGGAGCACAATTTTGGCAGCACACTGGATAGGTTTTTTAGGTAAGATTATTTCCTCTTCAACCTCTTCCTCAGATTTGACAGCTTCTTTGATTTCTTTTTCAGCAGCTTCTATTGAAACATCCATATCAGATCTGAAGGGATTGACGGTGGGTATCAGAAGAGGAGTCCAGCGTAAACACTCAGGATCAATATTCAATCTGAGAGCCCCCTCTATCTTCTTCATGTGCATATCCACACGAGACCAGTTGATACACAGACCTAGCCTGTAGCCATTATCCATTGGAATATGTCTAATGAAACCCAGAATTTGAAGAGTGGTGGCTATGTCATGGCTATACATTCCCGAGTCACGACCGATATCGCCGATTACTATTTCATCGTGTCTATGAGCATGAAGATACTCTAAAACAATAGATTTCCAATATGCATGATATGACACCCGGCCAAGGTCTGATAATGGTTTCTCAGGGGTGCCGGGTTGTCCTTCTTCTTTTGAAAGTAAATAGCCTAGAAAGAAAAAGTGTACCTTTAATTGTATGTATTATGATTATTTTATGAGTCAGTGAACATCTACAATTTATCACTTAAAAAATACTTTATACAAAAGATTACTGAGGCAGTTTAGTTACGGGTAATAAATGCAATACATTTTAAATATTCATTCGTAAAAGCCCCCGAGAAGAGTGATGATAATAAATGATAAGAAGAAAATGCATTTATGAAGATATACTTAGATATATATGGAAATTGGTAAAAACTAGAAGTATACTTACTGAAGTGAATGAGAAATCGTCCATATCCTTGTCTCTGGTATTGGGGCATGGTCATAATGCAGGACACATTATACTTCTGCTGGCAATGTTTCTCCTTGGAGAAGTATCCCACCAAGTGGCAGCCCTTCTCGTCATTCTGGGTGAGGACATAAAACAGAAAGGGCTCCACGTCGTAGTAGAGGGTCTTGTGGTCCAGGAACAGCTTGGCCAGCAGGCAGAGGTTCTGACAGTAGATCTTGTTGGCGTTGCCGTCCACCTCAAACACGGAGATGTCGCCACAGCGGTAGATCTCAGTGGCGGGCGGGTGACGCCACGAGCACTTGTCCAGGTGACGCGACAGCACCGCCCGACTCTTGGCATACTTTAAGCAGAACTCACACAGAAAGAGCTTGGGTAATCTGAAACAGTAACCGTACTAAGTTAAAAAATTTTCTATTGCAATCATATTATTTTTAACGTTTATTATAATGCAAAAAAATATATATTTGTAGATATGCATTATGGTATCGGTCAAATGAGGTGATTTTTGGAATAAATGAAATATAATTTCTAATATGTGATAAGAAGGCAAGCAAGTAATTGAATGACGATTAACCATCACCCATCATTAACAACTCTCCTATAAATATAATTAAGAGGGTTTACTTAGTAATTCCAAACCACAAAAATATAAATACTTCATAAATTTATATATTATGGGTAATTCAGTGATTAAGGATTTTTCACAAAAACTGCGTTTTAGAAATGATCCAAAAATTATTATCCTCTAAGCATGTAAAAAGGTTTATTAATGTTACAATGACGATTTGTGCATTATTCCTTATACAGGTTTTTAATTTACCTAGCATACTCCTGCGGGAAGGGACTGGAGTACCAGGTGTCTATGTGCCACTTGCCAAACTGTATGGCAGCCGGGCAGCGCGGCTGGGGGGCAGGCGGTCCCGGGGGCCCGGGGGTGGCGGGGGTGGGCGGAGGCAAGGCTGATGCAGGGGCAGGAGGGGCCGGAGGAGAGGCAGGAGCCGCCAGAGCCCGGGCCTCCTTAAACTGCTCCACATCCTTCTCCGTTACGCCGGGGGGCAACGTGGCGCGCTCTGCACGCAAGTCAAATATTCTTATAACAAAATGCCATATCACCGTGACCCATACAATGTGTGCAACTCCTCATGGATCACGGTGCTTTTATTTTATACAAAGTTTCTACTGCACATTTATTTCTAACAATACGATTCACACTCTCAAAATGATACATTGCTTTTTAAGAATACATATACAGTAGAACCGTGTTAAATCGAAAAAAAAAATGTAATTCGAAATTCTCGCCAAAAAATATCCCCGGAAAATTTTTTTCATGCAAAATGGTATTTTAATTCGATATTCGCTAATTCGTAATTAATTTCTGCCCGCACACGAAATTTTGTTTGTGTAATTCGAAAAAATCGATTTTTGCATAAATAAATAATAAAATTTCGTTAATCTGAATTTGAAAGACAGGCGGAAAATGTATTGTATACGTGGTTATACATTGTCCTAATTAGTATTATTATTTTGAAAATCTGAATCGATTTACACTGAAATGTCATATGTTTTCGAAATTAATTCAAAAAACCTGAGTTTGAAGGGCCGAGAAAATTCATTTTACGCGGAAATATATCGTAGTTTTACGAATTTACACCAAATATCTGAATTTAAAGGGTCGGCCGCAATGGAACACTTCTGCGAAATTTCGATTTACGCATAAATATATCGCATTTTTACAAATTTACTTCAAATATCTGAATTTAAAAGGCCGGCCGCCACGAAAATCTCCCGAGAAATTCGATTTACGTGGAAATATCATATTTTTACAAATTTACATCAAATATCTGAATTTAAGTGGTCGGCCGCGATAAAATTTCAAAGGGCCGGCTGCGAAATCTCGATTTAGCGGAAATATATCTATTTTTACGAATATATGAATTTAAAGGGTCGGCCGCGACGGAAATCGGCCACGAAATTTCGATTTACGTGGAAATGTATTGTATTTTTCCGAATTCAAAGGGCCGGCCGAGACGGTAATCGGCTGCGAAAATTCGATTAACGCAGGAATAATTCATATTAATACGAATTTACTCCTAAGATACTAAATGAATTTGAAGGGGCGGCCGAAGAAGTAGATTTTCGGTGTTGTTTTTTCATAAAATTTCGAATTACATGGGAATTTGTTAATTGGAAATTTGATTTTTGATGTCCCGGGATTTCAAATTAATGAGGTTCTACTGTATTATTCAATTAAGAGTCTTACCATAAGTTTTAGTATTTTTTTTGAGAGTATCATCCGTGGGTGTGATTTTACATTTATATAAAAGCATGATTGCGGAATAAAAATTATTTTCATGCAAGTTGCAAGATGAAGCGTGTTCACTTGATGAAGAAATATTGCATTTTAAACAATGGGTTTTCAATTTTGTTTTAGTAATATGTACACAGATTTTATTTGATTCAATAATCATGGTGCTGCAGCAAATGTCTTAAAACTTTGCCATTTGAAATACATGTGTTTTCCAATTTCACTCCATTGGAATTTAATTTATCTTTAATCATTAATTTACTAATTACTGGACTCTTATTGTAACAAATCTGATATTATACACGGTGTCCGGAAACTCGTAGTACAAGCGGGAAACTGGAGAATCTACACCACATGGGGAACCCAAAAAAACATAAAGTTTTTTGATTTGAGCATTTTCAAAAAAAAAAAAAACCAAAAAAAAATATTTTTCGGCTATTTTAGGGTTAAAGTTTTTTCTGGTGTTTAGGGTTGAATAACAGATGTTTTAACCCTGCAGAGCAGAAATATTTTATGATTACACCGGGTTAAATGAAGGGTGATTTCAAAATAATGCTTCAAATCCGAGTTTCTTCATTTGTTTTACTTTCAAATAGTTTTAATTAGTTGGGTACTTTGATCTTCACAGGGTGGCCACAAAAACCGGATTTCAAAATTCCCTGATAATTCCAGGTTTTCCAGGGCAGTTTCTATATTTTTCCCTGATATGTTTTATTTGGTATAAGGACATATCGTTCAAAATTTTATTTTTGAAACACGATTTTCATCTACGCCAGAAAATTAGAACAGATACATAAATAAAGGGAATCGAAATTTATTTTTGTCCGCGCACGAAAATTTGTTCGTGAAATTCGAAAAAATTTGATTTTTGCGAAAATAAATCATAATATTTCGTAAATCTGAATCTAAAAGTCAGCCGTGGCGGTAAAACGCCGAAAAATGTATTTTTACGTGGTTATACATCGTCCTAATTAGTATTATTATTTTGTAAATCTGAATCGATTTACACTGGAATGTTGTATTTTTTCAAATTTATTTCGAATATCCGAGTTTGAAGGGCCGAGAAAATACGTTTTACGCGGATATATGTTGTAGTTTTACGAGTTTACACCAAATATCTGAACTTAAAAGGCCGGCCGCGACGAAAAACTGCCGATAAAATTCGATTTACGCGGAAATATTTCATATTTTTACGAATTTACATCAAATATCTTAATTTAAAGGGTCGGCCGCGACGGAAATCGGCCGCGAATTCTCGATTTACACGGAAATATATCGTATTCGACGGAAATCGGCCGCGCATTCTCGATTTACACGGAAATATATCGTATTTTTGCGAATTTTTTTCGAATCTGAATTTTAAGAGCCGGCCGCGACGGAATACGGCCGCGAATTCTCGTTTAACGCGGAAATATATCATATTTTTACGAATTTAAATACAGATATTTGAAATAATGGGCCGGCTGCGACGGAAAATTACCGCGAAATCTCGATTTACGCGGAAATATATCGTATTTTTACGAATATCTCAATTTAAAGGGTAGGCCGCGACCGAAATCGGCAGCGAAATCTCGATTTACGCGTAAATATATAGCATTTTTACGAATTTATTGCGAATATCTGAATTTAAAGGGCCCGCCGCTACGGTAATCGGCCGCGAAAATAAAGAAATAATTGGTATTAATACGAATTTACAGCTAAAATACCACCCGGGTTTGAAGAGGCGGCCGAGAAAATCGATTTTCGGCATTTTTTTTTTATCATAAAAATTCGAATTACGTGGGAATTCGTTATTTCGAAATTTGATCTTTGATGTCCCGTGGATTTCGAATTAACGAGGTTCTACTGTATTGACACTTTGTAAAAATGTTGATAATGATGATCTTTAAATTTTATTACGACCGTACTGGGTGTCCGACCCTTTTGACACTTTGTTGTAACTTTGCTAGCTTTTTCTTTACAGATTTCGCACCTACATAGTATAGGGGAAAAACCAAGGCGGGTGGTTTACGACATGATTGTGTTGCAAGGGCTATTTACGAAAATAATAATAAAAAAATACCTACTTATCTAGTTTGTCTTTGTCGGCATATCTATTGTTACACACGCCGCAAGTAAAAGTAATAAAACACAACTTTGGGACTTCACAAATCGTAAATAACGAATTTCGTTTTATTTTTGGAATTCCCTGATATTTTAAGAATATTTTAAAATTCCCTGACATTTCCCTGATAATTCCCGGTTCGGTAAAATTCCCTGATAATTCCCGGTTTTCCCGGTTTTCCAGGTCTGTGGCCACCCTGCTTCAGTAATAATTTATAAGAATTTGATTAAAAAAAATAAAAAAAAAAAAACTTCAAACTCGATTTACTCGATAACGAAAGCTCAAATAAAAAAAAAAATATACTACAAAATCGACTCCAAATGTGATGTAGATTCACCAGTTTCCCGCTTGTACTACGAGTTTCCGGACACCCTGTATTATGAAGGAAAAAAGGATATTCCTAATTATATTTTTAAAAATTCCTGATAATTCCGGAATGGGCCACCCTGCAATTTATCAACATTATTTCAAATTTAGAACACAAACATCATTGAATGTTCCTTCACTAAACATACAAAAGAAGATGAGAGTAGTCTATAAAACTATCTCTCATTAATACCAATTTTTCATATTACATATTTCATTCATTATTAGTTTATTATTTCCATGCACCGGAATTATAGTACACACATAAAATATCACAAGCTACATTGAAGTCAAAATAAAAATTATATTTGTCGGGATAGTTAATTATTACTAATATAGAATTTGAAAGAAATGAATATTCCTTTAGCATTAATGAGACATGATAACAATACATCAACATTGTAAAAATATTATTGTGATAATATAAAATTACATTGTAGCACTGCTGAAGTAAGACTTTTACAATGTGTATATATATAATCAATACAATAATAGGTAATAATTGAGTTGAATGTATGTAATTGCGACACCTGAGCAGTGCTACCAACATAAGCGAGGAAAGGTGAGTGTGTGGATACTGTTAAAGTCCAGTTACCATCACAAGGAATCTATAGAATTAAACCACAAGAATAATCATACAAGTTTTAGAAAATCAATCTTTATCAACATAACATATATGGCTTTAGTCAGACCAGGCATGAGAAATTTGAACAAAATAACTGGAAAAGTAAATGAATGTGATCAAACTACGAGTAATGTATATTTTGTTCCAGTCAGCCATCAATCAGAACAGAATGTAAGAACAGATCCCCCAAAAGTGTTAGCAATGATGGGACGATTTGGTACCGGACTTATCCACCACACAATTACCTTTTCATGCCAAGGGAGGGGAGGGGAAGGCAGTGCGGACTCAACAGTACAGTTGCCTTGGGTTGTGCACCAAGCAAATAGTTGAACTGTTGAATGCCGCACCAACCCATGTTAGCTAGCAAAACACAGGGCAACACATGAGGGAGAGCATTTCATCAAATAGCACAGACGTTACCAGCTGAATGTTACAATGAATCAATAGTCGAATCAATACTCCTGGACACTGCAGATATACTTCAGTTACAGTTACGGTATCTCTGCTATTATATTGGGCGATTATAGCATACATCTGCACTTTGTATCTTGAATGGGACATCATATCGATGGTTTGGGGAATCAAATAATATTCCAACTTGTAAAATAATATGTTAAGAAAAGAGTGATTATAAAATGAACCAAAGCCTGTGGGATGGAATGGGGAGGGAGGGTGAAGGAGCGAGTGGCGGATGAACTGTCCTTACCCGTCCGATTGGTGGATGGCTGCACAAGCGTTAATGGAGACTTGATCGTGCTCACGTCAGCTATTAGCTGCTGTTTTCTCAATTCAAAGGTGGTTGGCAAATTATAGTCACTCCCTAATCCTAACCCCCAACCCAAATACTTGTGACCTTGAGAGTCACTCATTACAAAGTTGAGGTGGTTGAATGTCTTGAGCATATCACTTCGTCCAAACTCGTGGCGCTTGGCGTACACGGCAGCCTTCACCAGGCTCGAGGGACACATGTCTATTCTGTCTTCTAGCGCCCCTGGCGGGGTGGAGTCGCACCTCAAGTCCGCCGAGTCTTGCGAAATCACTAGCTCATTCTCCTTGAGGCTGTACACCCCTGGTGCCGGGGTGCGGCTCAAATATTCATCCTTCGTGGGCACCAACTTGTACTGCAAACTGTCATTGTTAAACTCCGTTTGTTTACTAGGAGAATTCTCAACGCTTTTGAGGGAGTCATTTAAATTCTTTAAAGTACTTCTGGTTTCTTTCAACACTTCCCGACACGGAGGAGGAGGAGGGGGTCGTTCAGCAATAGTTTGCTCTACTTTACTGCTGGAACGTACCCTGCAGCCGTGCCGGACAGCATAGAACTCTGAGAGACCGTCAAACAGTGTGGTGAGCAGACGGTCCCTGTTGCGAGGATGGGCTTGGAAACTGCCAAAGGTTCGAGTTGTCAGAGTGTCAGCAGTTGGCAATGCTGGCAATGCTGGCAGTGCTGGAAGTGATGTAAGTACTGGTAGTTGTAGATTGGCAGATTCCAGTTTGCGCGGTACCAGCGAGCACTCCTTCTGCGCCTCGGCTGCGAAGCCCCACTTGTCGCCCCCCGTGGCCCCAAGGCGGTGGAAGGTGGTGTTGTAGGTTACGGCAGCCAGAGGCTTGCTGAGGACGGGGGAGCTGTGGGGCGAGCTGAGGCGGGAACTAGCGCTGCTGCAGGAATCGGAACTCTCATTGCAAGAGCTCTCACTGCTCCAGCTGCTGGTGCTCACCTTGCGGGGTATTAACAGTTTATCACAATTCTTTAACGAAGCACTACCAGTCAACTTAAAATTATTATGGGGAACATTGAATTTAGTATCTTGGACGAGAGTCTGCAGGGTCGGGGCAAGGGGTTTGGGCACGGTGGCACTAGGGACTGACTTACTGGGCGAAGGAAGCCTCTCGTCGTCCGACGAATCCGAATCCGACGAGAGTGCACATTTATTATTGTTTCTACCTATCCTAAGAGCGACATTATCGGAGCTATCCAATGTGGCCAAAACCGCATCTTTATTACGCTTCCTTTTCTCAGGATTAAAAGCCGATAGTCTGAAAAACTTTTGTTTCTCTTTGGACATGCGCTGGTCTGACTCGATGATGGCAGTGGATGGGATATTTGTATCATTACCCTCGGATATCTCATCTTCCGTCTCTGGAGAACTCTCGAGGACCTGTTTGCTCCTTCTTGCCTTCGGCGTAGTTGTCGACAATCTAAACAAATACACATTCTTTTTACAAAAAATTATTTACAAAGTAAAATACATTTAGGCGTAATAATGATAATTTATAGTATTGGTCAAATTTGTACATGAAAAGGGAGTTTTCATGATTTACTCTGGCCCTAATTTAGAAAGGACTAGAGATTATGAGCTCAATAAACACCCTATGTACTCGGAAGACTAATTTGTTCATTTAAAAATACAATAATTCGCTCAAATAGTTAATTCCATTATTGGGAAAAATAATTCCATACCCCATGAATAGTGGTCAAGTACCTGCGCTTGATTGTCTTCTGTTTTGTGGTAGGTGTAGAGGGCGGGTGTGGGGCAGGGGAAGGGTGATGCTCGAGGCAGTGGCGGCAGCGCCAAGGGCGGCGAGGTGCGCGCCGGTCCGGCTGAGGGGCGGCACAAGCTGCGTGCCAGTGCCGCGCGCACGAGGAGCAGCCCAGGGTCCAGCCTGAGGGCGGTGCGGGCGCGGGCTGGCAGGCGGAGCAGCGGTCGCACTCGGCACACGACCAGGCCACGGCCTAAGGCAAGTAGACAACATTATTAAACAGAAATAGTAGGGGATTATTTCACCACCTAAGAGTAAATATAAGTGACTTTAATCGTAGGATTGATATGGCGGGTAATGTTACACAGCAGTGGTAACACCAGATAATAATATAAGCTTCTGGACGAGTAACGCAGTTTACTAGAGGTGCTGAATACATTAAATATCTGATGAGCAGCTGGTATAAGATGAAATAAGCTTGATCTTTATCTAACACTGCACAAAGTGGTTGACAATGCTGATAATGATTCAAATAAGTTTTAAAGATAGAAAATGTGATTTTCAAAATATCAGATAATTTAAAAAAATATTTACTGCACAAAAATACAGAGTACAAAGGGGATAGCTTATAGGTTACATCCTATTTCTTCCAGCTAACCCAACAAATACACATAATATAACATTACCCAACAATTACATGTTAACAAATGTATAATAATATTTGGCTAATTTATACAGCAATATTTTATAATTTATATATTTATAATAACTATCAAGTCGTTTGTTTCCCTTGGGGTAGGCAGAGAGGATGGACCGCTGCACAATAAGGAAGTTGAGTCCATTTTTTTAATCAATGTTCGCATTCAAACTTAAATACTGGTATTTTTTTTTTTTTTTTTAAAGTTTGTTTTCATAATTAAATTAATTCTCAAAGTTTAAATTTTATTAAGCCCGCCAAAACGAGCGGAATCCGAGCGGTAAGAGGCGGGGTGTGGGTGTGACGTCATTCGAACTGTGAAAACCACGTCGCTTAAGCATTTTGTATGGAAAAAATTTTAATTCTTCAACAAGGAATTCCAGTAATTTTTTTACCAATGTTAACCGTCTATTAGAATTGATGTTATTAAAAAAAAAAGAAAATTGATTAAGATTTCATAGTTAAATTAATATTTTAAGTTAGAATATTTGCTTTTCCCGCCCGGTACGGTATTGCGCTCGCTATTTGTTGAGGTGCCCGGCGCGAATTCAGGACCACCGCGCAGAAAAGTAAAATAACGGTTTACAGCCCAGTTCACTGTGAGACTTTTCTGGGCGGCCGGCGGCCTGAAGTGTAATCACATGTTATGTGACATGTATAATAATAAAAACTTCTAAGTTATGCAATAAACAACATATTATTATAAAGCACTATACGAATATGTATCTTTAGAAATCCATTTCATATAATAATAACAACAAATACGTACATATATTTGACAAACCCAAATAAACGTTTGGCCTATACACCTCTCTCATCTAAACCGACCATCTCTCATGTAATAGAAAGAGATGCACCATAGGTGATCCGTTGTACGTACAAGTCAAGACACATGTGACGTCAGAATTCTTTCGACCAATCGTGGAGCGTATACAGTCTATTGCTATTGAATGCTTTTTTAAGAATGTTTAACTAATTCTAAGAATAATAATATAGAAATATATTTATATATTTAGAATCGATATTTTTTGATCTACATGAACATATTTTTTATAAGTCAAAATATTTTTCACTCAACTTCTTTATTCCCTGGCACAAGCTACTTATTTCATTCAGTTCATTCACACTTTTCTGTTATTCTGACCCTCGACATGACCTGACCCAAGTATTCACTTGATACAATATCAGACAAAACTGTAGAATTTGAGAGTTCACTTCTTTGGGACAAATATCTATATATTATGATTCTTCTCTACTACGTATGGGAGAAAGCCCTAAACAATAAAATGATAAATTTTAAGGTTAGGTTTATACCTAATCTAAAGAAAATAAATCAACATAGTAACAACCACCACAATTAATCAACAATGCTGGATATCTGTTTAACAGAATAATTTTTTTTCCCATAGTTTGTCGTAAATTATCATAAATATAATAAATAAAAAGTGTATAAAACTATATTGTTGAAAGTGAAATAAGCTAAATGATAGACTTCCCGTGCAAAACAACAATAAATTGAATAAAAGCAGTTAATAGCACTTAGTCCCTACAGCAAATTCAGATTCCATATTTGGTAAATCTACAGAGAAAGTTGTTTTGAGAATGGTTACCAACTTATCGGATAATAATAAGTTATGCATACATACATATATAGCTACGTGCTTTTTGAATGCGGTAGATAAAAAAATAGATTTATTTTTTGTCCTACAGCGCATTTGCGAGATTTTTGGCATTGCATATACACTGCATAAATGGTACAATTATAACGTCTTAGGCTATATTACCTGTAATTGTTATAAATAAATGTACAAATTATATAAATAAATAAACAATAGTAATATCTATGTTTTCATTACTATACAATAATATTAACTACCAACTGAGTGATGAGAAATAGGTGACCCCAAGTAAACTTTTTAAAACTTGGCCACAAGCCCAATTTTAATGCAAACTAATGAAAGTATCGAACAAAGAAAAAGTATCAATTTGAATATCTTCTGGAATGTTTTATATTATTCTATTTTTAAAAATGTTACTCCTGATTTCATTAACTGACTAAATACAATAGCAAATAACTTTTTAATTGGGGAGGCGATTTATCTTTCACAAAGGAATAATGGATCAGTGTATGTCGATAGTACCTATTTGGATACTTCTAGTTATGAGAGGGGACTAAGATTGTTCGTTGCTTTCATTTATCCACTTTCTGTACAGCTTACAATAACGGGATTTGGTTTTCTAATAACCCTTCAAAATTTGTTTGTTAGGGAACAACTCGAAAATTTGAAAAACTTATCGACACGTGAATTTATTATTATAGAAACTACAAAAAAGTGAGATGACTTTAACGTTTGTAATACATTTGTCTAATAAAATATGGATGTTTTTATACATTTTTTCATTATCAGTAATTTTGGTTACAAAAAACGTAAATTGAGCCAGCCATTTTAATGTTTGCATTAAAATTTTTAATATAAAATATATATCTATATGTATAAAAATCTCCTGTCACTCATGTTTGTGGTTGCACTCCTCCGAAACGGCTGGACCGATTTTTATGAAATTTTTTATGTATATCTGTTAGGTATGAGAATAGGTTCTTAAGTATATTTCATACCGCTAGGTGATTAGGGTGTCCCTATCCAGAAATTTTTTTCTGCTTTTTTTGACAAAATTATTTTTTGTATTTTTCTTATTATTTGTGTATCAAAAAATATCTATAACCCCAAATTTTCACCTTCCTACCCCCACCCTACCATTTTTTGATCGTGATTTTAGTATTTTTGTATGAAAATTTTTTACCGTTGTTCATATTGCCATCCACTTCTGTGCAATGGCACGCGATTGGTCGTAATGAAAAACATTATCGAAGCCACCATTTTGAATGGCAAATTCCAAGAACAAAATGTTTTGTTGCCACGAATTCCCATGATTCACACAGACGTGCAAATTGAATTCAAAGAGTTCAATTTCCTATTAGATTGGCATTCGCAATGACGATCAATAAGTCGCAAGGCCAAACGATGTCTGTTTGTGGCTTAGATTTGGGAACATCATGTTTTTCACATGGACAATTACACGTGGCATGTTCTCGCGTGGGTAAACCATCGAGCTAATTTGTGTTAGCTAAAGACGGACTGACAAAAAATATTGTACACTACAATTGCTCTTCGAAATTAATATTGATTTTCTTTATTTCATTTTCATACTTTAGGATAAAAAATATACAGATTTTTTTCACTTTTCATTTAACTTTTAAAAGATCAAACAATGAATATGTCCGTTACTTTAATGAAACACATTGAATTGAGAAAATGAATGGTCGGTGTTTTTTTGTTTTTGTCGGCGGTCATCGTCTTCAGTGCTCCATTCACCTTTCTGCAATATATCCCATCCCCACATACTTACACTACATTCGTTATTTTTATTTAACAACAGAAATAATATTTATATGGCAGAACAATCTTTACCGGGTTAGCTAGTAAACTAACTAACTAACTAACTAACTAACTAACTAACTAACTAACTAACTAACTAACTAACTAACTAACTAACTAACTAACTAACTAACTAACTAACTAACTAACTAACTAACTAACTAACTAACTAACTAACTAACTAACTAACTAACCATCACGCCGTTTCCCCACAGGGGTAGGCAGAGAGGACGGACCGCCAAACAACTCGGTCTTGGCACACACTCCTTGCCTCATTCACATTTATACATCGTCTCATACATACTCTTCTATTGTTCCGACTCTTGACATGGCCCGACTCAAGTATCTGATTCACTTGGTCGTGCCATGTCTTCCTCGGGCGTCCCCAACTTCTGCTACCATTCACATTTGCATCATATATTCTCCTTACACTCCTTTCTTCGCTCTACATGCCCAAACCATCTAAGCGTCCCTTACTTGATCTTACTCATTACGCTTACATCAGCCTTGCACTCTTTGCGGATATCCACATTCCTCACACGATCATACATGGTTTTACCACACATACGCCTCAGGGATCTGATTTCAACAGCATTCAATCTACTTTCATCCTTTCTTTGCCAGTTCCATGCCTCACTTCCATACATCAGGGTAGGTACCAGCACTCCATTGTGGACTGCTAACTTCGCTTCTTTGGACAATTTTTTGTTAGCGCCAACTGCGTTCAGTCCTCCATTAATGGAGTTACCTGCATTTACTCTTCTTTCAATATCTCTGTCAGCCTTCCCATCTCTCGTAAACATGCTTCCTAAATACACAAATTCATCCACCTGCTCCAAGTATTCCTCATTCACAGCTATATTGCACACTGTTTTCGTACTTTCTCTTTCAAACACCATTACTTTAGACTTACTTACATTCATCATTAACTCATTCTTCACGCATACTTCGTTCATCCTAGACACGAGAGACTGCAGATCATCCATACTATTAGCAATCAGCATCGCATCATCAGCATACAACAGGCAACATACTTTAAGATTACTCAAATTCGCGCCCAATCCCACCTCTTTCAATTCTTGCATACAATTATCCATGTATAGATTGAATAACCACGGTGACATTACGCAGCCTTGTTTAACACCTTTTGTGATATCAAACCACCCCGTAAAACCACCGTTCACCCTAACACATGCAACGCTTCCCTCATATAGAGACGCAATTGCCTGAGTCAGATTCGCATTCACTCCATACTTGGACAACACCTTCCATAGCTTTTTCCTGTCGACTAGGTCGTATGCTTTTTGTAGGTCTACAAAGGAACAGAAAAGTTTCTGGTTTTTTGCCAGAAACTTCTCGGTGAGCATACGCAATGAGAAGATCTGGTCCATGCACCCCCTTCCACTCATAAAAGCACCTTGCACATCCCATATTTTATCCTTTGTTTCCTTTCTTACCCTTCCAATCAAAATTCTACCATACAGCTTGCCAACTGAACTTAGCAGGCTAATAGCCCTATGATTCCCACATTCCATACGTGACCCTTTACCTTTGTATAGTGGCATGATCACTGCCCTTCTCCAATCTAAAGGCGTGTAACCTTCATTTAAACATTGGTTAAAAAGATTGCACAACCATGTGAGAATTATACGGCTACCTCCTTTAAAATAGTCAGCAGCAATATTGTCGAAACCGACAGCCTTACCATTCTTCATACACTTAATTGATCTTTCTATCTCATCCATGCTAATTTCGGTAACATTCAGTCCATCATCATTCATATCTGATTCGCCGCTAGAATGTCACTCACTTCGCTTTCAAAGACTTCCTCGAAATACTTCATCCATCTCTCTTTTATTTTTTCCTCATTCGTCAACATTTTTCCATCTTTCGATTTTATCACTTTCATGCTTCCGGTTTCAGGGCCACACCGGGACCTTTTGACTTCCTTCCAAAACAACTTAATATTTTCTTGGAAATGGTTTGTCATTTTCATTCCTTCTTCCTCTTCCAGGCGTTTCTTTCGTTCTTTAACTCCAACTCTTACTTTTTTCTTACATTTAGCTAACATTTTACATATTTCTAATAACAAAATTTGAAAGCGACTTTCATCATCAAATAACACTAATAATGTCTCTTCATCTTCTTATAATTCTCTAACTTCTCCATCCTCTTCTTGCAACCCAAACTAGCTATACATCATTTTTCTTTCTTATATTATAGTAATGTATAGATTCTATGTCCGCAAACTGTAAAATTCACCCGCCATAACACAGGGTCATCCCTAGCATGGAGGGTGAAATATCACAAAAAACCACAAGTACTCTCTAAATCGTGTATCAATAAAATAAATAAATAAATCTTTCAAAAACAGTTTTTAGCTATCAGAGACGTTCAGATATATTCCAATTATTTGGATTTTATTGCAAAGTGGAAATACTCCAACCTTCTGACAGAATATGGCTGAGGATTGATTTAATTTTTCATACTATATAAATTACAATTTATTATCATTTTATTAAGATATAAAGATTCCCTGACTAAAATTATATTATTACCTATGGGTAAAGAAGTATATGATTATATTGCCATCTCATTCACATGCTTACTTGTTGACTGTCAGCGTGTGTGCATCACGCGACAAAGACACAATAAGGCTGTTTTCACTTGCATATTATAATTATAGAAAAGTCGATTTTTATAATCAAATCGTAAAAATTATATTTTCGGTCGCTTACATTGCTAATGCTGGCTAAAGCTTAAATTCCAGAATTAACAATCTCATAAATTTACTCCAAAATAATTCATAACCATGAGCAATGCCAGGTACACGTCAGCTAGTTTATAATAAAATACAGAACAAAGAATATCAGAATAACAATTTTGGAATATAATATTTTTGTGATGGTAACCCATTAATCATGACACCCGTTTCATGAAGGGGTTGGCAGAGAGTAAGACTGTCACACAATTTGGTTGGCACACTCCTTGCTTCATCCGCATTCATACATAGTCTCACACATACTCTTTATGTGCATAATTTAAAGGGTTACCCTGTAGATAGGGGCGTTTAGCTGGAAGTCCTTGAGGTTGAGACAGGAGAGGTGGACATTGGCCTTGCACTGGCTGCAGGAGCTCAGCACCTCGGGCACTCCGGCGGGGTTCCTGGCCTCCGTGCCCAGACACTCCGAGCAGATGGGCATGGCGCGCTGCAGGGGGGCCAACGCCACCTGGACATCAATACAGAACATTGAAGAACAAAAACAAATAATCAAATAACTAACCTAACCTATTCTTTATTCATATTCTGTTTTGCCACTCTTCTGTTTTAACCGGTTACCATTGAATATAATGCATTATATTCATCATATAGACCATTCACAAAATGTAAATGTCCTATAGGGTGATAGGGTCGTGCCACTGAGAACTGTCGTAACCTCTCTTTCTGTTGCATTCATCATTTAAAACAAAGATGGAGGGTTTAAATGACGCTAAAAGCGGTACACATATAATGCCGTGGTAAGTGAAAGAGAGTCTCACGGAAGACATTGTGTTTTTACTTACCACGGCAGTATAGAATAGAATAGAATCCACGCATCGGATTTGTGCAACCTTGTCTGATAAGATTTGATAATGATTGTATCGGTACAGGATAATAATAATATTTTGATTATTTGTACAGAGCAGTTTTATGAAAAATCACTTCAAGGATATACGTATACAAGGACTAAATATAAAAAAGATGAAACATTATATTATAAGGGTACATTAGTAATATACTGCTTGTATTATGATTAAGTCAATAACCATGAATGAACCATCCCCAGTACATAAGCAAGCAAGAGTGCACATTTTTTTTTTTTTTTGTAACTATTTTTTATTTTTAATAATATGTTTACATGGTACTTAATTCATTTTACATCTTGGGTCTTTTTACTACTCTTCCATTGAAAGCATTTGCTTGTGTATGGAAGGGGAGTGTACATAAATGTTGTTGTCAGTTAGTACTTAAATAATTCATTGTACATAAATGTATGTTTGCTGTAGTATTTTTTTTTGATAGTAGTGAAGGATAATATATAAATATAATAAATTTTAAAAAAGAAAGGAAGTTATGGAAAACTAAGGATATTTGTGAGATTAATTAAGTGACAGTAGTATTTTTTTTTTGAATATTTTTAAAGTGTCTCTTGACAGAGATATAATATCTCTAGATATTTTTTGTTCCTCTTGAATGTGGTATTGGACTTACACCGACGATATGATATTCAACACTGCTCTATTCTACGATGTCCAGACCAAAGAACCTCAAATAAAAATACAAAATGTCCGATCTCAACAGTATGAAGTCTTTGCTATTTTTAATTTTTACATAGCAATTTGTTTATTTTGATCTGGATTAACATTTCAAATAATTCTATGTTAGTAAGCTCCTAATTTTACAAGGTTAACATAAACACATACTGTCTTACTAATAAATGATTTTTAAATTTTACATGATGGATAAACTACTGTTTACCATACTTAGACGGTTGTTTACTAGTCTTGTAAAATTTAAGAGATGTTAACTAGTAAGGCTGTTTGTATGACCTATAAACAAAATTGTAAACGGTTCAGATTACTTGGGCTAATCAAGGTCAATTTGTATTCCATCAAGGTCACAGAACAAAACAAATAAAAATGACTGTGAAATTATCAAGCCTGTGGACAAATTGCACGTAGTTAAGGTAGGTAATCATATAACATATAGCAGATTAATAACTTGCATTGAGTACGCAAATATGAAGAGCGACGGTTAGGGAAATTTTATAGCTATTAATAAAGTGTTTCTATTTTGTATTGTTTATCAATGTAACAATGTGATTTAAATCTTGACCTTCTCCAACATTAGCCACAAACTGAGCACAATTATTGTTATTGTATATTACTTTAAATTAGTATACTAGAATGATATTTAGTCATCAAAATCTAGAGGTCAAGGTAAAGTTTATGTTGATATGGTCGACCTATATATATTTGATTTTAAGCAATCAAAATGCATTGTTTGATAACGCACATGTGGTGCACTAAATTCTGTTATGTTGTTATAATTTACATTACTCTTGTAGAAACTGTTGGCAAAAGATAGAAAACAAATAAATGCAACCCGAAGCAATTAGATGAATAAATAAAATTTCATAAATTGGATTATAAATGGGTATAGGGAAATTAAAAAGTGAACATTTAGTGACACAAAAGTTTTTTCATCAGTTTATCATGCTTATTCCTAAATATAATAAATAATAGTGAATGTCAAAAGGAATACCTTAGATTCGGTGCTTTCCAAAGTCGGCCGCTTCTTTTCCTTTTTAAATTTAGCTGTTGGGGTGGAAACAGGTGACATCCCAGTGAGCGGGCGATCTGTGGACTTGTACACCTTCCCATGTTGGGTCACAAAGCCTCGGGCAATGGCCCGCTTGGAAGCTATCCGCAGCAGTTGCTTCAGATCGACACCTTCCTCCAGCACCACACTGTAGGTCTGGTACAAGTACTTCTCCACTGCCTTTACATTGGAGCCGTCTCTCTCCCCCAGTTCCCGCACAGACCGAGAGAATATCTTACACAGATCTACTCCCTTGCCAATTCTCAATGTTTTGCTTTGACAGCCTCCGGGATCTTTGTAAGAACTCTGTCCCTTGTTATACACTTTTAATACGGAACCAGCTTTAACGGCGTAGTCCAGGTTTTCGCCTACAACGTCCTCGTGAAAGTTATGGTGCTGACGAATCGCGTGACATATCCTTTCAACACTGGGACGTTGTTTTTGAGAGCGTATTTTTCTTATGGCTTCGAGAATCCATTTCGTCCACTCTTCACGGCCGACGACAGCCGGTTCTCCCATTGTAACACCCTTCTAGCGGGTCATACAGGAAAGTGCTACGAACTTCAAATGTCAAAAGTCATAATGAAACTTCCCCACCACACTTTTCGGCACATCATATTGTTTGTTGACATAAACTATTTAGTCTTGATATTGTCATCGAACTTTTAGTCTAGCGAAACATTGAATAATATTAAAATACGCACTTCAATCAGTATCCTATCACAAACCAGTATGACGAATTTACTGTAATTTCATAACGGGCATGTAAGCATCCGTCGGCAGCCATCTTGTGGATTCTACATTTTACGTTGTACAATGTATTCGCGCTCATAACAACTCCAAATCATAATATAAACCTAAACACTGATTCAGCATTATAAAAAACTTAAAAAATATTTAGAACCATCGATTTTGCACTTAAATGAAAAGGAAAACAATGTGTAATTCCATATAACGTATCCCGGATCACGTACTTTTTCCCGGTAATACCGATTACAAGGTGCCACTTCAAGCAGGGAAAACCTGTCGTCAGTTAACGAATTGTCACACAATAAAAAAACGCTTGTAATAAATCAACGAATAAATTTGTTCGATTAAAACTAACGAACTGCTCACTATCGGATATTATCTAAGAAAACATATTCAGAAAACACTAACAAAAGGCTGTATTAAGATGGCCATATTGACAGTGATGCCAAGAATTAATAAGAAATTCCCGATATTAGTTAATAGGCCACTTTATGGTATTTTAAAACAACGCCAAACTGCGCATGTGAATGCTCATGAAGTTCGCAATGTAACAAACAATGAAACAATCAGTAACAATTGCGGCAACTAAACAAACAGGTTGTTTTACTTTTTATTCTGTATTCTCTGAAGTTTTGCTGTCAGTCACTTTTTGTAATTATTTATTTTTTTGTAAGACACCAAAGGCGCGATTTGTATTTTCTCGTATATTTGAATTCATAACCAAAAATCTTGAGAGTTATCAATAATCTTAGGGTATGTTTAGGTTATTTCACTCTTCATGAGAAAATAGAGGAACCTCACATGCACTTGAGTGTGTGTGGTGTATTTATTATATAGGTATTCTTTTTTAAATAGTACTGATTATATTTCTTTTTATTCATCTAAGGATATATCTAAGGATTGTACTAAGTTTGTCGATTCTGGAGATGAAGAATGTGCAAGCAATCTAGCGTGTATTTATTTTAATCGAATTTGTAAAGTACATCCAACACAAATGAAACTGTATAATTTGGCATGTTTAAAAAAATAGGAATTTGGGATATTTAATTATTTTCTTTTCTGATTCGCATTATTGAAAAATTCTGATTGAAAACCATTGCTGGTCATAGAGATATTATCATAGATATTCCACTCACGATATTATTTACTTCTATGTTGCTGGTAGACAAAATTCATCGTGTATTTGCATGGACCTAAAAAACCCTGGACGGAGGAATTCGAAAACGATTTGAAGTTGCGAGTTTAGGGGAAAGTGATGAAAAATACCAAAACCAACATAAATTTTTAATGTAAAAAAATAAGCCGTTATAACTACATAAGGAACACAAAAATTAAAATAATAATAGTTCGTTATGCACCACTTTGCATACAAATCAGTTCAAAAGTTAGTCACACAAGATGGCTGCCAGGCAATTTCCCCTCGTCTAGATTTGGCATACAAAATCGCACTAATGCTCTGTCCAGGGCTGTTTAGGTCCGTGTGTATTTGTAGATATGAAAATGTTGGACATTATTACAAGCTACGAATAAGATTTTTAAGCAATGCGTTGAGCGTTGTTGGTTTCAACGTTTTTCAAATTTTAGAGAAGCGTAGGACAGTCTTAGTAAACATCACCAGATGAGAGTGTATTTTAATAGAACTTAATTAATACTAGGCTTTCTCAGAATTAGAGGGTTGAATTCATTCAGAATATAAAAGGTGTATGGAGATTCTACACCCATGATATTACCATATATTATTATTATTCAGATGTTACCTACGTGATTAACACCGACTCAGAAATTTATAAAGATGCCATTTACGGATTCTTTTAACGTAATATGACATTAGTAAGATATTACGCAGATAAAAAATCAATACCTACGATATCTTAACCGATATTGAATTGCTGATTGAAATTTTAGTGATTTGTGAGGTATTTGTATGCACGAATCAACACACTTTTCACCATAATCTACACATCTGCCATAATTCCCATAACGATAGACAGTGCAAGACGGTCATTAATTCCTGGAGAAGGAAGAGCAAGATATCATAACACCCCAAAATTCAATAAGATAATTATTTTAATATTAAATCACGTCTGATTTGACACCGTTTACTTATGTAACATAAATCACATCTAGACCATTCGATTTGATATAATTATTGAAGATAATATTAGCGAATTTGAAACAAAAAATCAGAAAAATATACGGTCACATCTCGGAGCTGTGCCCCGGCTAGGCAAGGGTCCTAGGTTCATGTCCTAGATGTGCTTCAAATTTTCGTTGAAGAATCGCTAATATTGTCTTCAATAATTAAATGTTACAATTTAAGGTTTTACTCATTAAGTTATTCCAAAATTAAAAATGGTAAGAGCGATGTGTTTTACATGAGGTATAAATAGTGCCAGGACGCGCAAGAAACAATGGTCACCCTTACCAAGTTATATATTATTTTTCAGAATAATGAAATTCATAATTTATGATCGGATATCTTCATCTATGCAAATAACATTGACAAACGACAGCGTGAGTGGTTTATTTGTGATGACAGCTGTCATTCTGAATATCAATAACATGATTTTATTTATGATTCAAGTGATTGAAAAGTGACAAATATTATTATGGGAATGCCAAATAATGCATGGCGTTGATATTCGTGTAGATGGTTTATTTACGATATCCGTAAAAAGAATAAAGGGAGGAAAGAGATGAATATCAAAAAGTGTTGTCTTGGGGTTTATGGGTTAATATAAGTGCAGATATTTTCTATTCCACCATCACTACACCTTTATTACTTAAAAATGGTTAAAGAAATCAGCCTGTTAGACATCCCATGGAATGATATATTTGTACCCATTATCCTACCTATGCTTAAGTTAAAAGATTGCTTTAACTTGAGGTGTGTATCGAAAGACCTTTTAGCGTTGATTGACATGTATTTTAATAACATGAAAATATTGAAAATTATTAACAATCATTCCTTCCCTGATAAATCTTTCAAGGTGAGCAGTTTCACAGGTTGCGGAATGTTTATATAAATGTGTTTATGTTTACGTGAAAAAAATATCAGAATTTACTACTGAAACTGCAAGGCTGTAGAAGTTCTAATAATGTTTCATGTATTAAGTCATTATTCATACCTACTCAGGTACCTATTTTTTGCATTTGATGGCAGATCATCCCTCATTCTGTTATAAAATAAACATGTTTCGTTTAAATTCGCGTTAAAAAAATTTCAATCTTATGTTCTATTAGCTAGTGTTTTAACATTTGAATTACTTTCAGGTGTTGTCATCTTCCTGCTGCAATTTGAGAGTTTTAAATTTTGTCAAGAGTAGTTTTTTAACTAATGAACTTCTGGTACCACTGTTGGATGTAAACAGTCACTTGGTGAATGTTAATTTGAGCCAATGCAAGAATCTCACATCCACCTCACTGCAGCCTATTATATTAAACAGTCTCAACCTGAAAGTGTTAAAGTTAGCGAAATGCAGTTGGCTTACAACAGGGGCATTGGAAACATTAACACTTCATCAGAATTCTTTACAAGAAGTTGATCTATCGCACTGTACGTTTTTATCAGATTCGTGCATAATACTTTTATTGAAAAAGTTTCAACGCTTGAGGAAGATTTCCCTGGAGGGTATTCCACAAGTGGGTGATAAGTGCATGTTAGCTATTTCAAAATCCAATAAATTTCTGCAGCATCTAAATATAGCAGGATGCATGGAAATAACCGATAAAGGAATAAGGCAAGTTGAGAATGGTTAACAATTTATTTTTATTTACAGAAGAAAAATAAAACAACAGTAAGAATGAGATAATATAACAAAAGATAAAAGTCCCTTTAAACTACTTTTTAGTAGTTTATTGATGTGTGTTTTAACTTATTATGCTTTTTAATTAAGGGAGGTATGGACATATATGTATACACATAATAAGAAAGAGATAATAATATAACAAAAGAGAAAAGTCCCAATATAAACTACTTTTTAGTAGTTTGTTTATGGGTGTTTTAACTTATTATGCTTTTTAATTAAGGGACTTATGGACATATATGTATACATAACACATCAATTCATACAAACACATAAAGACGTACACATATATGCACATTATAAAATAATAATATAAAAACAGAAATAACAAACATAAAACATTCTAAATATCAACCACGTGGCAGGTCAAGTGATAATATCTAAAAATAAAAATAAAACTATGTACATGCATTAGAGGTACAACCTAAAGAGATATAATATAATATAGACACTATAAAATATAATGACCGGATAAGTCATCAAAATGACTATTCAACACACCTATAAAAAGTGTTATAAAGTTATGAAGTCATGAAACAAAAACTAGGTTAAATAGGTTACATATGTAACTATTTAATCGATAATGATTGCTAGCTCGATCGGAAGAAATTTCTGCAGAACCACTTTCCCACCTCTGACCAAGCCTGATGGTCTGCTGGCTAACTCGGCCCGCGAGAAAGCTGAATTATTAGGCAAAATTTTCGCGGAAAACTCAACTCTTCAAGATAACGGAGAGACTCCCCCTTCCATTCCGCACTGCGGTTTTCAAATGGAGGAACCAAAGATCCGGAACAGAGAGGTTCTCCGAGTCTTGAACGAGCTGAAAGTCGACAAAGCCAGTGGGCCGGATGGAATACCTGACTTGGTCCTCAAGAGGTGTTCTGCAGAAATGACTCCAGTGCTCGCGAAATTATTTAGGCTCTCTCTCAAAGGTGGAAAGGTGCCAGATCTTTGGAAAAAGGCAATCGTCCACCCAATCCCAAAAAAGGGGGACCGCTCCGACCCTTCTAACTACCGCCCTATAGCCATCACTTCCATACTCTCGAAGGTATTAGAAAGGGTGGTTAACAACAAATTGCTCACATATCTCGAGAATAACAATATCCTAAGCGATCGGCAATATGGATTTCGTCGAAACCGATCGTGTGGCGATCTACTCGGATATGTGACGCATATTTGGGGGCGGTACATGGAACATTTTGGTGAAACTCAAACCGTTGGGTTGGATATCTCCAAAGCCTTTGACAGAGTCTGGCACCGGGCTCTTATCGGGAAGTTACCATCGTATGGGATCCACCCAACCCTGCATAGTTGGATTGCGGACTTTCTGAGGGGAAGAACAATTCAAACCATGGTTGACGGCTCTTCTTCCTCACCGCACCAAATCAATGCGGGGGTGCCACAAGGATCTGTGCTGTCTCCGACGCTGTTTTTATTGCACATCAACGATCTCGTTGAATGTGCACCAATTCACTGCTACGCTGATGACAGCACCGTTCACGAGGGTTATCTTTTTGACAGGCCCCCTTCCACCTATGATGTCCGAACAGATCGGGAAGTTTTGAAGCAAAAAATTGACCACCACCTCGAGATGGTTCGTGCCTGGGGTAAGGCTAACTTGGTCAGTTTCAACGTCTCAAAAACCCAAGCGTGTCTGATTTCGGCAAAGAGGGAGATCAATGACTGTCTGGTGCAATTTGATGGGAGCACTCTCCCCAATAAAGACTCCATTGAAATGCTTGGAGTTACTATATCAGACCAGCTCAAGTATCGGGGATCCATAGAAGCCCGAGGAAATCAGGCCTCCAAAAAGTTGGGCGTCTTGTACAGGGCTAGGAGATTCTTCAACAGTGACCAGCTGCTGACCCTGTACAAGTCTCAAGTCCGCCCAACTATTGAATTTGGGAGCCACCTTTGGGCTGGTGCCCCAAAATACTTGATAAACCTGCTTGAATCTGTGCAAAGGAGAGCGATCCGTCTGATTGACAATCCGTTGTTAACAGACCGATTGCCTTCTCTAATGCATAGACGCAATGTAGGCATGCTGTGTCTGTTCTACAGGTATTTCAATGGAGCCTGCTCCAAGGAGCTAGCAGCATTGATTCCTGATGCACCGGTGCATGTGCGCGAAACTCGACGGACACGAACTGAACACCCGTTCACGGTTGACGTTGGCTTCATGAGAACGGGCCGTTTTTACGACTCGGTTTTTGTGTAAGTCGGCTCGTATGTGGAACGAGCTACCGGCATCTGTTTTTCCTCCCTCCTATAATCCGAGCCTCTTCAAGGCCCGCATTAACAAATCCCTTCCTACAGCCCCTACCTTATTCCGCCTCACAACGCCGCCCAACCGGGTGGTGACATAGTTCCCCTGTCTGTACACTGCACAGGCAGGGACACTCTTGTGAGGTGTCACATAAAAAAATAAAAATTAACCTAGTTTTTGTTTCGTCACTTTTAATGACTTTATATCACCTTTTAAAAGTGTGTTGAATTGTCATTTTGAGGAGTTACCATGGAATCATAAAATATGTAGAAGGGAATAATTTTTATGCCAATTATTCTTAAGTTCCTGAATTTGCTGCGGGCAATTATCTTGGTGGTCGGAGTGATCTTATGATTCTAAAATCAAGCACTTTTTAATATGATTGATTTTCCTTTACAGAGCAGTAACTGCGAGCTGTACACATCTAGAATGTATTGCATGCCGTAACTGTCCCAATGTTACGGAGAAGAGTTTATCACCCATACGAGGCAGAATAATGCTAGATCGGAACCGTCCGCGTATGCATTGAGTTCCATGTTTCATCAAATTATCATCCTTCTTTTATAAAAATAAATAAGTTTTGTTGTATAGATTATAAGGCTTTTATTCTACAAAACTTTTTTTGCTTCCTTTGAGTGAAGTTTAGTATAAAATAATAATCAGTATTTCTGTGAAGAGTATAAAAAGTATATATCTAATTTTCTCACAAATGAAACCCAAATTTCCTCTGAAATCATAGGATTCGTAAGTAAGGGAATTTCATTATCTCGTCATCTCTGTGTATTTTAGAACATATGCAGTGAATGGTTTATCTATGTTAAGCAGTGAAAACCCTGGTCCACATTCACGTTAGAACTGATTGGAACTGGTGAAAATGTAGTAATGGAGTGAAAATGTAGTGCGGTCACGGACCTATCTTTGTACTTTGGTTCAATACTATAACATTAGTGACGAGATGCTAACATTTTACCTAGTGTTCTTCAATGTTATACGCGGGTAATCTTAAAGCTCCGTAGAAGGCGTTTAAAAAGAAGAAGAAGATGGTTTGAAAGGGAGATATACGAATGTTAGACAGAGCGAGAATGGTTTATTTATGGAGGCAGCGCGCTAACATCAAAAATATTGTAATTAAGCGAAAATTATGAAAATATTTAATAAAACACAATTCGTTTACAGTATAGCAAAAATCTCTCGAAAATTTTCTAAGTTGCGTTTAAAGATACACTGTGAATTATTTCATATAAATATAACACATTAAATAATAGAAGAAAATGTGTTTTAAATAATTTTCGGAGAATACTTTGCGATTTTTTTATCGAGGGTATTTCATATAACTATTGTAAACGTATAGATATTATCTCCAAAAATAACATATATTTTTAAGGGAATTTAAAAAATTGTTCAAGAGAAAAACTTAAAGTGTTTTAAAGTCGTTGAAATTTGGAATGCGGGGGCTCAAGAATAAAAAACGTCACGACCAGAGGGGGCTCTAGGAGTCCAGAAGTAGAAGAATAAAAGAATACGAAATATTAACACATATTGCTAATGGGTATTATATATTATAAAATCGCTAATGTATGTAACTAATTTACCGGTCCTCACGTATTCTGTAGCCGGTTGTACAATATTGTTTAATTTAAGATTATTTATCTAATTATTTACACATATAATTAATTAATCTTTTTTTTCTATTGAAAGATCTTTCCCCTAAAGGTTTTTAAATCACTAATTCCTACCTCAGTCCATTGTTTATAAGTATATTTAAAAAGTAAACAATTACAGCAAAAGTAAATGTACATTCATTTTATTGCACCCGCAAAACCACTGACCAAAATTATAACTTCGTTTTAAAATATCGTTTATTTTTCTCTCTTGTAACATTTATTTATTTATACGCCCATTGGGCTTTTACATACATAGTTAATAAAAAAATAATATTCTGAAGATTGCAAGTTCACAAAAGTAGTAGTAAAAATACATATAACCATTTCCATTTGACATATTATAACAGCAAGTAAATAGTAAAAAATAAGAATATTCCTACTCCTAAGTTATACAGACAAGTTAGTTAAGAGTGGGTTATAGGGCAGAATGGTGATTTGCTGGAAAACGGCTCTCTAAAACGGCTTAATACTACCTTTCGTATGTCATTCTCAGACTTCATATTTTTTGTTACCAATTAATGGACTATTATTTTTCAGTCTGTCTATTTTTTTTGTAGTTGTTGTAGGCATTCGACTATAAAAAATAAAAACATTGATACACCATACAACCCACTTTTAAAACTTCGATCCATGATTATCGCATTAATAACGGTTTTACACAATATTTTTAATTTAAAATTGTATATAATACACACATCTTTAGAAGTACGGCCTCTTATTATCGTTATGATATCTGTGGATATTAACAATTAAATAAATACTTCATCTTGCACCAAATTTTCAACACATTTCACGGTTTTTTACTCATTACGGGAGAGAAGCCCCCGATAACGGTGGTGAAACTATCGCTCCCTGTTTCACGGCGTATATATTTCTAAAATGCCATCAAAATGTTTCATTTCTGGGTCTAAAAGTAGAATACCGACTCACTTAAAGCATTGCAATAATCTAAGAAAGCTACACAAACGGAAAGTACTCACAAATACTCTTTTTTCACGTAAATTTGTCGCATTGTATTTTTTGAACTGTCATGTTCTTTGAAACGCATAAAATACAATATTCAATGTGCGTTCCTTTTCCTAACCGTTAGCACGAACGTCACGATGTTGATTTGCGTGCCCTTTATGCAAAGTGTGTGAGAATTCACTGTCGCTCTGATTCATTTGTGAGAGTGAACATTTTTTCATATGGCGCGTCTGGTAATTAAACCAAAAATTACCATCTCACGCCAAATCATTTTTAGTTTGGTAAAATCGGCAATTTTAAGTGATAACAAGTCAAGTTTTTCACTGTTCCGACCTTACATGGTAAGGCGTATTAATATAAGGAGTAGTTCACTGAACCTCGGAAGTGTGCAGTCGTGTTTATTAGTGCTCTGTGTTTGACGGCTTACTGACGGCGGCGCGGCGTACAGATAAGATTTATTTATTGTTACCTTTTCGTATTCATTATTTTTGTTTGTGTTATTGGTTTGCGACGAAGTTGCGTTTATTATTTCTATCATTTTTTATTTCTAAAATAATAATTATTGTTTAATTTTTTTTTTAATTTGTTGAAATGGAGGAAGATGAAAATCGACCTCCGGATCCTGAGCCCATTTCTAATATTGTAGACGACTACGATACTGATGATACCCAGACTTCTGTAACCATTCCTTCCCGAAAACGACGTCCTCCGCTTTGCCTTAATGTACCTCCTAAAATTAAATCTCTTTCACAATCAAACGAAGCCCCAATCTCTCATGGAAGTTATAATGATACCATTCCTCCAGAAGCAAAAGCCATTGAGCTTATGTATTCTATTTCATCTTCAGCTCCATTTATTGTCAATGTCCAAAGGACTGAACAGGGGAAAATAATTCATCCCCTGGATTTTGGTAAATTTATTTTTAGCTCAAAACTCAATAACCTCGGTATCATAAATGGATCAATAAAACCGGAAGGTCGATACAAACTATCCATAGAATTTAAATCAGCCACATTAGCTAATGATTTTGTTAAAAAATAGGTTCTCTTTCAAATAATAAATTTAAATCTTTCATACCTACTTTCAATTTAACCAGAATGGGCAGAGTAAGAGGTATCCCGACCGATCTATCAGAAACAGAAATAGTAGACGCTCTTAATGACTCTCAATTAACTCCAAAAGTTTTAAAAGCACGTCGTTTGAATTTCAAGGATACTTCCACCGGCATTACATGGAACTCAATGCATACGCGGACGGTTCCGATCTAGCATTATTCTGCCTCGTATGGGTGATAAACTCTTCTCCGTAACATTGGGACAGTTACGGCATGCAATACATTCTAGATGTGTACAGCTCGCAGTTACTGCTCTGTAAAGGAAAATCAATCATATTAAAAAGTGCTTGATTTTAGAATCATAAGATCACTCCGACCACCAAGATAATTGCCCGCAGCAAATTCAGGAACTTAAGAATAATTGGCATAAAAATTATTCCCTTCTACATATTTTATGATTCCATGGTAACTCCTCAAAATGACAATTCAACACACTTTTAAAAGGTGATATAAAGTCATTAAAAGTGACGAAACAAAAACTAGGTTAATTTTTATTTTTTTATGTGACACCTCACAAGAGTGTCCCTGCCTGTGCAGTGTACAGACAGGGGAACTATGTCACCACCCGGTTGGGCGGCGTTGTGAGGCGGAATAAGGTAGGGGCTGTAGGAAGGGATTTGTTAATGCGGGCCTTGAAGAGGCTCGGATTATAGGAGGGAGGAAAAACAGATGCCGGTAGCTCGTTCCACATACGAGCCGACTTACACAAAAACCGAGTCGTAAAAACGGCCCGTTCTCATGAAGCCAACGTCAACCGTGAACGGGTGTTCAGTTCGTGTCCGTCGAGTTTCGCGCACATGCACCGGTGCATCAGGAATCAATGCTGCTAGCTCCTTGGAGCAGGCTCCATTGAAATACCTGTAGAACAGACACAGCATGCCTACATTGCGTCTATGCATTAGAGAAGGCAATCGGTCTGTTAACAACGGATTGTCAATCAGACGGATCGCTCTCCTTTGCACAGATTCAAGCAGGTTTATCAAGTATTTTGGGGCACCAGCCCAAAGGTGGCTCCCAAATTCAATAGTTGGGCGGACTTGAGACTTGTACAGGGTCAGCAGCTGGTCACTGTTGAAGAATCTCCTAGCCCTGTACAAGATGCCCAACTTTTTGGAGGCCTGATTTACTCGGGCTTCTATGGATCCCCGATACTTGAGCTGGTCTGATATAGTAACTCCAAGCATTTCAATGGAGTCTTTATTGGGGAGAGTGCTCCCATCAAATTGCACCAGACAGTCATTGATCTCCCTCTTTGCCGAAATCAGACACGCTTGGGTTTTTGAGACGTTGAAACTGACCAAGTTAGCCTTACCCCAGGCACGAACCATCTCGAGGTGGTGGTCAATTTTTTGCTTCAAAACTTCCCGATCTGTTCGTACATCATAGGTGGAAGGGGGCCTGTCAAAAAGATAACCCTCGTGAACGGTGCTGTCATCAGCGTAGCAGTGAATTGGTGCACATTCAACGAGATCGTTGATGTGCAATAAAAACAGCGTCGGAGACAGCACAGATCCTTGTGGCACCCCCGCATTGATTTGGTGCGGTGAGGAAGAAGAGCCGTCAACCATGGTTTGAATTGTTCTTCCCCTCAGAAAGTCCGCAATCCAACTATGCAGGGTTGGGTGGATCCCATACGATGGTAACTTCCCGATAAGAGCCCGGTGCCAGACTCTGTCAAAGGCTTTGGAGATATCCAACCCAACGGTTTGAGTTTCACCAAAATGTTCCATGTACCGCCCCCAAATATGCGTCATATATCCGAGTAGATCGCCACACGATCGGTTTTGACGAAATCCATATTGCCGATCGCTTAGGAGCAACTGCAAGTCGCCGATATCTATTTTATGTTGAAAATCTATTTGCTATAGGGTTAAAATCCAGAACGATAAATGGGGACTACGTTTGTATGGAAAAATCAGCGCCCGGTTACGTCTTAATGAGAAATGTAAAGTTTATATGTAAATGCTAGGTAGTGGCAGCAGTAACATGATACAATACGACACATAGTGTATGAGGCCTTTGAGTTAGAAAGCTAACGAAATAATTATTGGCAGTATTGTTAGGAAATCTACTGCGTTTGACTGGTTGTAGTGGCCTCCTAAATTGAGGGCGATCGGTCAGCCATTTTACATAGTTTATATAAAAAAATATTGTGCAGATTATAAATAAAGAATAGTAAAGCAATAATATAACATTCACCATTAGACATATAAAACCAAGCAAAAAGCAAATCTAAACATGATAGTTTGTAGGTATAAGCCTGTTTTGTCGATCTTGAGGAAATAATTCAATAGGAGGTGCAATAGCTAGATGTTTATTGTTTTATTTTAAAAATTCTAATATTTTGGTTTTAAATTTGGAAACCGATTGGAAATGATAGACATCGATTGAACTATATTTGTTTCCAAGTGTATGAAGCCTTTGAATTGGAGAGTTTACGTAATTATTGGCAGATTTGGTAACAAAATATAGAGCATTTAAACGGGTATCACGGGTAGGTATACGCAATTAATTAAGCTCGTTAAATCGAGGGCGTCCAGGTTGCCATTTGATATATTGAAAAGGCTAACTAAGTCACTCACTGTGCGTCTTGTAGTTAAATCGCTTAGGTTTAGTAATTCCATTAGACATGTATAATTAATTTATTCGTTTGTCTTCTGCCAATATGAACTATTACAAACAATTATGCAGTGAATAGTTTATTGTTATAGTGATACGATACTTTTTGTTTTAGAATTAAGTTTTTTCATTTGGACATCTGGAACAGTTTTGATGGCGTTAGGATTAAGTTAAATATTATATTAATTTTGAATGTTAGTGATTTATACCTAAGTATCAGTATGTTAGACTAGATAAGCAGTTCGTAGAAGGGAATGGCCGACACAGGTGTCGATGAGGCTCGCTATCCATCACATCGCCAACCCTTCGGTGGCGCAAAGAGGAGGAAGGAACTCGAACAATGTCGAATTGGTACGTGGAATATTAGAGGAGGTATGGAAAGAAAGATGAATGAATTGTGTGACACGATGGTTAGCAAATGTTTGGACATACTTTGTGTAACAGAGAGTATGAAAAAAGGGAGCGGTACAATGCAGCATAATGATAGGCTCGTCATTTGGTCTGGGAGACCAGATACGGAGAGGGCGTGTCAGGGTGTTGCAGCACTACTGTCTCCCAGAATGATTGAATGTATGTTGCAGTATGAATGTGTAAGTCCGAGAATAATGTGGATCAGGTTCAAAATCGGTTTGACAAGGGTGTTTCTTGTTGTTTGTTATGCCCCTGTCAATTCTGAGAGTGACGAAGAGAAAGATGATTTTTGGACTGGTGTGAATGATGTGATGAGACTGAAAAATATTAATGAAAGGATTATAATGGCAGGCAATTTGAATGGGTGGGTAGGAATTAGACGTGACGGATTTGAATCGGCCTTAGGTATGTTTGGGGATGAAAGAACGAATGACAACGGGAACAGAATACTTGAAGTATGTTTAGAGTGGAACCTGTTTGTGTCCAATACTTTTTTCGATCATAAAGGTATCCACCAATATACGTGGGAAAGAGGAAATGAGAGGTCAATTATCGATTTTGTAGTAATTGACTCTAGGTTGAGAGCCGTTACCGAAGACACGAGAGTTTTCAGAGGGGCAGAGGTTGAAACTGACCACTTTTTGGCGGTGTCGAGAGTAAACCTCTTTCGCGGTTGGCGCTCTAAAGTGAAAACGGTACTAACTCCAACAAGAATCAAAATAGAAAAACTACAAAACGATAGTGAGAGAAGTAAGTATGTGAATTGTGCAGAGATGAGATTGAATGAGAAGAAAATGGACGGTCTAAGCATAGACGAAACATGGAACCACATAAAAGTGAGTCTTTGTGAATCTGCTAGAGAGGTTTGTGTAATAAGTACGCAAGGTAGGAAGAAAGGTGATGCATGGTGGGATGATGAGATTAAAGCACTGGTCTAAGAGAAGAAGAAAGCATGGTTATGTCTGATTGCGGCTGGCAGTGCTTCCAGCGAAGAGAAGGATCGAGCGAAAGAAGTATATAAGGAATGTAAGAAAAAAGTAAAAGTTGGAGTGAAGGAACGAAAGAAACGCCTGGAAGAGGAAGAAGGAATGAAAATGACAAACCATTTCCAAGAAAACATTAAGTTGTTTTGGAAGGAAGTCAAAAAGTCCCGGTGTGGCCCTGAAACCGGAAGCATGAAAGTGATAAAATCGAAAGATGGAAAAATGTTGACGAATGAGGAAAAAATAAAAGAGAGATGGATGGAGTATTTCGAGGAAGTCTTCGAAAGCGAAGTGAGTGACAGTGATTGTAGCGGCGAATCAGATATGAATGATGATGGACTGAATGTTACCGAAATTAGCATGGATGAGATAGAAAGATCAATTAAGTGTATGAAGAATGGTAAGGCTGTCGGTTTCAACAATATTGCTGCTGAATATTTTAAAGGAGGTAGCCGTATAATTCTCACATGGTTATGCAATATTTTTAACCAATGTTTAAAGGAAGGTTACACGCCTTTAGATTGGAGAAGGGCAGTGATCATGCCATTATACAAAGGTAAAGGGTCACGTATGGAATGTGGGAATCATAGGGCTATTAGCCTGCTAAGTTCAGTTGGCAAGCTGTATGGTAGAATTTTAATTGAAAGGGTAAGAAAGGAAACAAAGGATAAAATATGGGATGTGCAAGGTGCTTTTATGAGTGGAAGGGGGTGCATGGACCAGATCTTCTCATTGCGTATGCTCACCGAGAAGTTTCTGGCAAAAAACCAGAGACTTTTCTGTGCCTTTGTAGATTTACAAAAAGCATACGACCGAGTCGATAGGAAAAAGCTATGGAAGGTGTTGTCCAAGTATGGAGTGAATGCGAATCTGACTCAGGCAATTCAAAAAGTCTCTATATGAGGGAAGCGTTGCATATGTTAGGATGAACGGTGGTTTTACGGGATGGTTTGATATCACGAAAGGTGTTAAACAAGGCTGCGTAATGTCACCGTGGTTATTCAATCTATACATGGATAATTGTATGCAAGAATTGAAAGAGGTGGGATTGGGCGCAAATTTGAGTAATCTGAAAGTATGTTGTCTGTTGTATGCTGATGATGCGGTGCTGATTGCTAATAGTATGGATGATCTGCAGTCTCTCGTGTCTAGGATGAACGAAGTATGCGTGAAGAATGAGTTAATGATGAATGTAAGTAAGTCTAAAGTAATGGTGTTTGAAAGAGAAATTACGAAAACAGTGTGCAATATAGCTGTGAATGAGGAATACTTGGAGCAGGTGGATGAATTTGTGTATTTAGGAAGCATGTTTACGAGAGATGGGAAGGCTGACAGAGATATTGAAAGAAGAGTAAATGCAGGTAACTCCATTAATGGAGGACTGAACGCAGTTGGCGCTAACAAAAAATTGTCCAAAGAAGCGAAGTTAGCAGTCCACAATGGAGTGCTGGTACCTACCCTGATGTATGGAAGTGAGGCATGGAACTGGCAAAGAAAGGATGAAAGTAGATTGAATGCTGTTGAAATGAGATCCCTGAGGCGTATGTGTGGTAAAACCATGTATGATCGTGTGAGGAATGTGGATATCCGCAAAGAGTGCAAGGCTGATGTAAGCGTAATGAGTAAGATCAAGAAAGGGACGCTTAGATGGTTTGGGCATGTAGAGTGAATGAGCGAAGAAAGGAGTGTAAGGAGAATATACGATGCAAATGTGAATGGTAGCAGAAGTCGGGGACGCCCGAGGAATACATGGCACGACCAAGTGAATTAGATACTTGAGTCGGGCCATGTCAAGAGTCAGAACAATAGAAGAGTATGTATGAGACGATGTATGAATGTGAATGAGGCAAGAAGTGTGTGCCAGGACCGAGTTGTTTGGCGGTCCGTCCTCTCTGCCTACCCCTGCGGGGAAACGGCGTGATGGTTAGTTAGTTAGTTTGGTATTCCAAGTTTGTAATTAATAAACCTTAGAAATTTATGTTGTACTCTTTCGATTTATTGCTGATGAGTCTTATAAAATGGAGCCCAGATTGTTGAGTTGTACTCCAAATTACTTCTTACCAACCCAGTATAAAGCAATTTGAAGGAATTAATTGTTTTAAATTCTTTTATCTTCCTCAGAATGAACCCCCGGCATTTCATGGCCTTGTTGGTTATTTCATTTATATGAGGAACATAAGTTAATTTACTGTCAAATAATATACCAAGGTCCTTAATTTGTTCGACTCTTTTTAGGTTGTTGTTGTCGATACTATATTGATATTTAATGGGATTTTTGATTCGGGTAAAAGTTATTGATAGATATTTTTCAATGTTGAGAAACAGTTCATTAAGGGTGCTCCACTCTTGTAGCCTCACAAGATTTGATTGCAATACGCTACAGTCATTATGATTAGTTATTGTTTTGTAAATTTTTAAATCGTCCGCAAATAAAAGTATCATAACTCCATCAAAGATGGTAGTTATGTCGTTGATAAACAAGGAAAATAACACTGGGCCCAGATGTGACCCCTGTGGGACTCCGTTGAAGATTTCAAAGTGATGTGAAAAATGTGAATTGATTTTTACTGATATTTTTCTTTTGTGAAGGTAACTTTCGAACCATCTTAAAATTTGCCCAGTTATACCTAGGGATCTTAGTTTGTTTAAAAGAATTTTATGTGAGACTTTGTCGAAAGCCTTACTAAAGTCTGTGTACACTACGTCTGTTTGAGTCTGTTCATGGAATTAGTTATATATTCCTGATATATCATTAAGTTTGTTAGAGTAGATCTTTTTGCTATGAAACCGTGTTGTCGATGTGAAATTACTTTATTGATTTCAGGCGAGAGTTTAGAGAGCAGGACAGATTCAAGTATTTTCGGGATTGACGACTGGATACAGATAGGTCTATAGTTGGATATATCAGATTTATCACCTTTCTTGAATATTGGAGACAGAAAGCTTGTTTTCCATTTTATCGGAAAAATGCCAGTTTTTATGGACAAATTAAAAAGTTTAGTTAGAGGATAAGTCAATACTGATGAGCATTTCGATAAGAAGATTTGTGGAATGTTATCAGGATATAACATTATAAGACATAAACTAATATTGTCACTTTATTTGAATACGTTTGTCACGATTCAATGAATTGTTTGCGATTTCTTTCAATACGATACACAGTGCATTGAAGTGTATGGGGGAGAGGACAAAAATCATAAAACCGGTTACGCGTAGAATAAAAAAAAAAATGCCGTTTTCTAAATCTTAGTCATTAGCATCATAGTTAGTTCGCGCATATTTAAAATATACATATTTATACACAATTTTTTTTTTTTCAATTTGTGTATTACAGACTGTGTGTCCATTTACAATACACATGTAACATTAACTACACAATGTAAAGAATAATAAATAAATGATACGAAACAATGAAAGAAAAAGAATAGAAATAACGAGTTATAAATAGTGATTTTCTGCATTCATATGCCTCTTGAATTCTTCAAGGCTACTATTAAAAATATCGATAGTCTTGGAGGCGTTGTTTAACAGCGCCATACCTCGTGTCATGCTATTCCGAGCCAATACGTCCGTTCTGCCACGTGGGATACATAGCAGATCATGGTGCCGTCCCTGTCTGTGGTTGTTCGGTACGTATAACTTATAGCATTCCAGAAGGTATGGGCTATCTATTAAATTATTAAGAATTTTGTACGCCGTTACTGCAAGGGCCCCACTCCTCCTCGAGTGGAGACTTTGGTAGCGCGTTTCGGCAAGCAATTTTTCGTGATGCATGAATCGCGGGTACTCTCCGTGCATTCTCAAATACATGTATCTCAAAAACTTTTTTTGAATCTGTTCTAATTTTTCAATGTATTTTTGTTGGTATGGGGCCCATACAGCGGAGGCGTATTCAATTTTAGACCTTATAATGCAGTTGTACAAAGTCATCATTGCCTCGGGATTGGAAAATTGTTTGCTGAGTCTTATGAAAAATCCGAGAAGCTTGTAGCATGATGTCGTCAACTGCAATATATGGTCCGAAAACGTTAGTTTGGGATCAAAGACTACCCCAAGGTCCTTGATGGATTTTACTTTTGACAATATATCATTTTTGATGCAATAATCGAATTTGATAGGGTTTCTCGAACGTGTATACGACATAGCGACACATTTTTTTGTATTAAAAAATAATTTATTTTCATCAGCCCATGGTGAAATTGAATCTAAATCAGTTTGCAATTTGACACAATCTTGACCATCACAAATTTTCTTAAGTAATTTTAGATCGTCAGCAAAAAGCAGGCAAGTGGAATGTTTGATGCATTCTTGAATGTCATCATTTAAGATTATAAATAGTAGAGGTCCTAGGTTTGACCCCTGTGGCACTCCAGAGAATGCAGAAAATTCTCTAGACCTGTATCCGTCGATGCAAACATATTGTTTCCTATTCTTTAAATACGTGACAAAAAAATTTAGGAGGGGTTTGTCGAAACCAATTCTATGTATTTTTCGTAGCAGTACGTCATGATCTACTCGGTCGAACGCCTTGGCGAAATCCGTGTAGATCACATCAGTTTGGTGTTGAGCATCTAATCCTCTTGCTACTCTCTGTGAGAGTTCTAGAAGATTAGGGACGGTGGACTTAAATGATAGAAATCCATGTTGGTTTCCCCAAAGAAACGGTTTAATTTGTTTGTTTAGCTTTTCGCAAATTATTGTTTCAAATATTTTTGGGAGTATTGACCGAACTGCTACTGGTCTATAGTTCTGGACTTCCGTTTTTGTTCCAGATTTATGTATCGGGCTAACCTTGGTAAGTTTCCAGGATTGAGGAAAAGTGGAAGTTGAAATGCTGAGGTTGAAGATAAAGCATATCGGGCTAAACAAATGTTCTTCCAACATGATAATGATGTGAGGTGGGATTACATCTGGCCCCGTGGCCTTGTTGGGCTTTTGTTCCCGAATACACGCTTTGACTTCCTCAGGCTTAATTTGTTCCAGAGATATTGAACCTGTGTTTCTAGGCACCTCAGCCCGGAGACTTTCTACATCTAGGTGAGGGCTCATATTGTTGTATACCGACTGGAAATAGTCCGCGAATCTCTCTGAAACTTGTTGGGGACATTGGATTATTTTATCGACATTCATAAGTCCAATAGGAGTACCCCTACCTGCTTTTTGTGATCAAATATATTGCCAGAAATTTTTGGGGTCTTCTTTGATCCCATTTTCAATATCGGATAAATATTTGTTCTTTTTTAGAGACATCTCTTTTTTGAGATCGGATCTCTTTGCAGAAAATAATAAATAGTCTGATTTATTATTAGTAGCTTTCATAGACATATGAATATTAGTAGACCTGCCCTAAGTGATTAAAAGCGTATTATCCCCACTCCCCATACCGGTTCCATTGGAGCCGGCTGTGCTCGCGTATGGCCTCAAGTGAAATTTGAAAACGTGACGTCATCATTCTTGTGCGAACTATGGTCGAGGCATCATCGGTTCATTTTACGAAATAACACGGCAAAATGTTGACTTGTACTACGAAAACTTGTAAAAATAGATGTGAAAAAGAGAATAAACCCAATTGTCGTATTACATTCCATATATAAGCATTATTTTACTTTATTTTAAGCATATTCACATCGTATAATATGAATCAGTTGTTACTATCACATCGAGAAACGTCTGGACGCGAAACACAAAGCTGGTTGGTTGCTGGGAAGTAAATTATGAACATTTATAAAAGTGTCTTAACTAAATACTTAAACGAAATATTCGACTCTGAAAATAGAACCGAATTTTTTTGCCGAATTTGGACTTCGCAAATTTGTTCATAACGTGGCGAGTAATTTGTGCTCCCATGTAAAAATGTCTATTCATTCAAAAGCAGATTTTACTTTTAAGAAGTAAATGGTGATATTATAATGCGAGATGCCTATTTACTCTCAGATTGATTTATTGACGAATCACAGTCAGCTTCACTCCCTTCGTTCTTCAACAGTTGATTTTACCCCTCGCCATTATCTTCTCGTCTATTAATTCCTATGTCTGTGGTAGCTTTGTACTTCCTGCGAAGAGATTCCTTACATTTGATTTTTTCTATAATATTTTTATCGAACCAAACTGGGTAGCTAACATTTGCTTTCGATAATTTTTTTTAAATGTACACATAATTCAAATATACTAAATGATACAGAGTAAAAATATTCCACAGCTTCGTTGACAGATTTCATGTTGTATAAATATATCCAGTTGAAGTGTGAGAATATTTTTAGACATAGATTAATATTAACGTGTTTAAAATTAAATTTGTTAAAGTTCGAATATAAGTTTCGTCCCGTTTGATGATGGTTTGCACGCATTCCACGCCTACTGTATTGTGTCCAATTTAACACATTTCATAAATATTAATATTAGTATTTTTGTAAACTTTGATATATTTCTTTATTTATAATTTTTTTACATAAAAAAATAAAGTTATTACATATAAAATAGATTTAAATTGATTTTCTATGTTAAAATATTTTTATACTACTCTTCCAAGGAAGCATTAGCTTGTGGTTAGCAGAGGAGTGAACAGTACATTATTGTAGTTATTGAGTAATTAATAATACGATAGTTACACGTACATGTTGTAGTAAGTGCATTGCAGAGAGAAAGTAGAAAACAAATTACATAATTGGTAAGTGTGATATAAGTTCATGTATGGGATCTTAAACTAATCTGAATCCGAAGATTCTTGGTCGCTACTAAATTCTAAATCTAGATGTAGGTTTAGACTAGATGTGGCGGAAGGTTCGTCTACTTGTTTAATATACTTCTGAACCTCTCCATCCATTTTCACGCCTTTATTTGTAGTTATATTCCTTTTGGATGATAAGAGAGGTTCAGAAGTCAACAGCAATATTCTGATCAGGTTTGTGTTGGAGCCCTCTCTCGAGCATTTACGGGTATGAGATTATTTTTCGATTTTGATCGATTTTTTCTAACCTCCTTGTGTCTCGCCTCTAGCGCATCTTCGGATAAATGTCCTATTGGCAAGGAAAATGCGTCGATTATTTCACACCCGTGAAGTAGTACCTTGTGAACACTGCTAGGCATATAATACCAGCCATAAAGACTGATGTACATTTGTCGCGTCTCGTTTAACAATAATTTAAAACTATCGAGATTGATGTGGTAGCCGCTTGCGAGCACTCTGAGAATTGTAGAAAATTTCACAATTAGCTCCTTTTCAATACCCGTAATTTCTGCGCTGAGGTCGGGGTTCAAGAAAAAACGCCTTGCTGTGTTGCCATCGTTTGTAGAGCCATATCCTGGCTTCGGTTTGTCTACTAACAAGCCCATTTTTTATTTGAAGTCGGTTTTTTGAATTTTTTGTTTATTGTTATCGACAATTTTCTTTTGCTACTCCCCCCTAACTTGCCAGGATTTGACAGGTAGTCGGTAGGCTATGTGCAAAATACACTAAAAAAATCGAATCCAACAGTGTAGGGTGGACAAACCGAATCGAAAGTTCTCAGTATTAGGTGGACGATTCAACACGTTTTCCGTATTCATCTCCTTTGGAGTTGCTCCACAGATTAGGCACTTAGACGTGAAGTTTGTACCGGATAATATGTTGCTCACACTACCATCCATCATAGTGAACAACATCTCGCAGTTAACACGACATCTTTGAACACTCTCGGTAGCTAGGTCACAAGCTTGCAGATTACTGATTTTCTCATTCATCTCCTCCTCCTCATTGCGCACAAGCTCTGCGTTTTCTTTTTGGAAAATAAACTTTACTGGTCTGCAGTAGAGTGTCGATGATGGTCTTGGATTTACCCAAACGTCTCGTCCAGAATCTAGATCAATCAATTTTAATGGCACCAATGCTATCAGAAACAAATATTCATCAGTGCTTAAAGCATCCGTGTATATTTGTTTATACTGGCTGTGACCCGAACTGCCATCGAAACCCCATTTACATACAAGTTTTAAGTTATCGCTACCCTCCTCCAATGTAGCCAAATTGATAATACTCTGTGCAGTTAGTTGCAGAAGTTCTTGTAAATTAACTTCAGTTGAAGTTTCAGTGACTGTGATTAACGATGGCAGGAGAACATTCTTCGTTTTGTTAAGCTGGCAAAGACTTGGAAAGCAGTTTGGGTGCACAGCATTTACTGCAGCTCTTAACACTTTGTATTTACTTTCTGATAGATCTAGATCGAGATACGGGGCTAGTGCTTGATGAGGAGTTAGTGAAGACGTCCCACCCTTTTCTGGTGTACCCCTAGCCACATCCGCAGCAAACTGCAGCTCGTCTGATTTTGTTCCAGACACGAGCTCCGATACGCGCCTTTTTTTGGTCTTGAGCGAAGCTTCCTCGAATGGCTTGAGGGGTCTTCCGCGGGTACAACTTGGTCCAGGCTGATTGGTTATATCTTGTAGACATTTTAAACCCAATGGTAACTGTATTTGTTGGTTTAGCCACGTCTCATTGCGTGCACGAAATTTCTCTCGATTGCGTGAAATGTCATTCAGCAAATTGTTGAATTTTAAACAAAAAAGTCTGCTGAAAGTCCTTATTATCTTGTCCCGATTTTCATCATCGACGTTAATAAAATTCATAAATGAACATATTTTCTGAAAAACAGCCAGTTGTCTATCGGATTTTTCTCTTTCGAAGAACACTTCTGCGAGTTCGAAATTTTTTATAGAATTACCTCCGTCTGAAAAAAAAATCATAAAATCCTTAGTCGCGGACAGACGCAGCCAATTTTTTGGGACATGAAAATTTATTAGTTGACCATTAATAAATCGTAAAAACCACGAGATGATATTTGGTGTTATTTTTTAAAATGCCTTCAAAGTTGAGTAACGTATTAATCAGGCGTGAAATTTAGGTGACAACTTTGAGGACACGATACAGAACAACTAAAGAAAAAAAAAATTAAAAATAATTACATTGTACATACCTGTGCCAGTAGATTCCATTGTGGTTTGATAGTAAAAACGTGGTATTTTTGTGTAAACGATGCGTCTTACTCAAGTGCTAAAATGCAACTGATAATGTGATTAGCGCATCGCTGTCGGTAATCCCTAAGTTGAGGGCGCATAACTAGCCAATGACGTAATCAAAGTAATTAAGATTAATGTCATGACAGTTATGACTCATCATCTTTACAAAAGCAAAATTAAAATTTATAAATTCGAATGTCGATTTTTGTATTTTTGTCAAAGCGACAATGCATTGTTTGCAATTGCAATGAATACGTTTGTCACGATTCAATGAATTGTTTGCGATTTCTTTCAATACGATATCCACAGAATTTGACGTTTTAAATTATTCCGTGCAAATTACGTCAACAATGACAAACATAATTTGAGTAAAATTAGAGTTCAATGTGGCTATCCTTTATTACACAAAAAAATATCGACTGATATTTTTTCATATCACCCTGTAATATCTTAATAATCCTAGGTCGTAGATATATCTCAACGTGGTCATGTCCGAAAACATCTTGAAAATAAATTTTGTATGATACTAAGCATACGTCAGACATGATGGTGTTTACCTCCTTTGTCTCTATAGCAAAGAGAAAGAAAGGAGATTTGTTTGGGACAAAATTTAAAGTGACCCATGCTAGGACATGCAATTACATCTGATTTGGACGCTAGATGGCACTGGAACGAATCGAAAAAACGTACGAATCTGCACGAATAAAAACTAAATTAATAATCGGGTAGTTTGTTAAATCCTTTTTTTATATTAATACTATTGCAGCCATTGATGTATTATACTAGATTGGCCCTGTCTAGTTAAATTCATTTTAAAAATAACCCCACATAGTGTACGTCACAAATATGGAGATGAACTTAACGACCCGACTCTGTTTAAACTCCTTGTACAAGCGTTCAAAATCGTAAGCGAAACCACGGGGAATTTGTTGTCAGAGGTGTTGTAATATGGACATAAAGCCAAAAAGAAACACACTTACAGCAAATTTTATGTGCTGAATAAGGGATGAATCAGGAAAAGAATTGATAAATAACACAAAATGATTTTAATTTATTTTATTTGTGTTTTTGAATTCTATACAGGTTCTATAGAACCAAAAACGTATACATTTTTATTACTGTGCATAGGTTTTATTTTTAAATTTACCATAGTATTTATATAGAATGGTATATAATTATTGAAGAAAGCTTTATGACTTGACATCATTTTATTTAATTTGGTTTTATGCCCAGTCGTTCTTTTGCATGCATTTTAAAACAGATTATTTATTTATTTTATATTTATTTATTTATTTTATTTTAATATTACATTTAGTTACAATAGTGACGTATTGCCCATCTCACTATGTGTGGATTAAATTAATAATTAAATTAATAATTCATCTATTAAACTATCGAAAATGATACAAAATGATTAAAGCTGATGAATAAAAAATAATATTAGTGAAACATTTAACAGTAACAAAAAACTTATAGAGACTAGAACAACACTACGTATCATTAAATAATTATACTACCATCATTTTTTTTATTAACACAATTTGATACATATACAATTCAGGTACACACATAGTAATAAAGAATGAAAGAGTAACAAAAAAATCCCACAAAGGCGAAGCCTGAGCGTGGGTATTATAGTGTAAGGATAAAACAGTGGTGTTTAAAATATATATTTTTAAACATGTAAAAAGTATCTATAGAGATCAATGTGATTGGTTTTTTTTTTCAGAAGTTTCTATATATATATATATTTTTAATTTAAAAATATACATACACACACAACACACACACACACACACACCCTCTCACACACACACACACACACACACACACAGACACATAAAACATAGATGCATGTATATTTCTTTGATTTACAGAAATTAATCTTTAATTTACAGAAAGACATGTGGTATTTTAGTTATTTTGAAACAGATAGCTTAAATTATAGAAAAAAGTTACTCGCTGCAAAATTATTTCTTATCCAACTTTTAACGTATTTCTTATATAAGTTCAGGTTTTGACACATGTTGATGGAATTGGCACTACAATACTTATTCCGATGTCCTTCAAAAGTTCAGACATGATTCATCAATATTTTTTAAATTTATTTAAAGCTTTTTATAGTTTGTAGCCACAAAACGCAAAACACTTTCTAGTCTCTACAAGAACATTTCACATCATTGGTTTAATATTTTGCAATTTTCTTGCCTACCTAAATAATTAATAATTTCTATTTTTTTTCTTCATGTTGGCCTAAAACAATTATAAGAGATAACATAGCATATTATAAGAATATGAATAGGTACATTTTTACAAATAAAATTAATAAAATTAAAAGTTATTTTGTTTTCAACCACTTTGTTAGAATTAAGACATTGTATCAACTAGTTTTGGTTATACTCAACCTTCTTCAAGATAGCATTATTGAAAACTAACCTATGTACTAAACGACTTTACATTAAATATAATATAAGATTAACATAAATGCGTGTTCACAAGCGAGCTGAACCACGACTTATGGGAAAGGAACGAAGCAACCTAATATTTCTTCGTTCCTTTCCCATAATTCGTAGTTCGGCTCGCGTTCCGGTTCGCAAATGAATAAGCAGCAATGATGAGGACAGAGCTTCAGAGAGCGTATGGCTGAGGGTTAAGGGGGGTGGAGGTTACATGCATAGAATATATACTTATTTATTTATTTACGCCCGTTAAATAGGATTTTACGTATTACATTTATATAGTTCATACAATATATTCAAAAATAAACAAGAAAAAAAGAAAAAAAAATACAGCCATGGAATAGACACAAGCACATTATACAAATATTATTGTTTTATTTTTATTTTTTGGAATAACTTAATGAGTAAAACCTCAAATTGTAATATTTAATTATTAAAGTCAATATTAACGATTCACAAACGAAAATTTGAAACAGAAGTTTCTCGCCGCTGTTTCCCCCGCAGCCGACCGCCGATGAGACTGCCCATCACACCAGCGAGTGGGTCCGACAAGGCGCCGACCCGTTCCTGGCACAGCTGGGCACCCTGCTGGCTGACGCCATGCGCACCACGCGCGCCCAGGACAGCCCTCAGTGGAGGAGGACCTTCGGATGACCACCCTCATCGCCCGGTAGTCCACCGCCAAGGACCTCCCCACATTCTCAGGCGACCCCCTCAAATGGCTGGCCTGGATTGCGCAGTATGAGCAATCTACCTCGACCTGCAAGCTCACGCTGAGCGAGAACCTGATACGGTTGCAGCGTGCGCTCAAGGGGAAGGCGAGAGAGAATGTTTATTCGCTCCTGCTAAATCCGGACCGCGTGCCAGAAATCATCGCGACCCCGGAGGAGTGGTACGGCGGATCCGGTTCAATCGCCAACCTCATGCTGGACAAGGTGAGGAAGCTGCCCTTCCTGTTTGCCGAAGCCACCTTGGAGGAGATCGCAGACTTCTCCGGGACCATCCAGAACCTGGTGGCTTCCCTGCGGGACTTGAGGACGGGAGGCTACCTCACCAACCCCGCCCTGCTGGCCGACATCACCGCCAAGATGCCGTGCACGTTGAGGATGGCCTGGCTGCTGGAGCTGCGGATGCTGGGGCAAACAACCCAGTCCACCATCCTCCAGCTGGCAGCCTTCCTGAGGGGTGTCGCCGGCGTGATCCCGGTCAGCGGGATGGTGGATCCATTGCGATCCGGCAAAGGGCGCCGGGAGCATGTTCTGGCCAACGCTGTGGCCACACCGCCAGAGGGGAAGGCCAACCGCCCACCACCGCCTGTAGTGAAAAAAGCGAACAAAGTGAAAAGTGCATGCGCTCAGTGCGGTGAGCCACACAAAACCCGGGAGTGTCGCGAGTTCAATTCTAAATCGCTCTCCCTCCAGTGGGAGACAGTGCGCACCAACAATTTGTGCCGCAAGTGCCTGGAGCCGCACCACTCCAGGGACTGCAAGGAGACAGTGTGGTGTGGTGTGGGTGAGTTCCGCTACCCACATCATCGGCTGCTCCTCCGGGAGACGGTCGCGGAGGTGAATCTTTGACGCCAGACAGTGGACAGCCACGTGCTGTTAAAAATAGTGCCGGTTGTGTTGCGGGGCCCCACGGACGGGGAAGTGTCGACGTTCGCTCTCCTGGATGAGGGATCCACCATCACCCTCATCGACGCCGACACCGCAGCGCAGATCGGCGCACACGGCCCAGTCCACAGTCTGCGGCTGCACGGGGCGAAGGGGATGTGCACCTCCGACGCCCGCTCCGTATGCGTGAAGCTGACGATCCGGGGCGCTGGACTGGAACCCACCTTCACCATCACCGCCCACACAGTAGCTGACCTGAGCCTGCCGGAGCAGCGCGTTCCTGGAAGACGCGTCACCCCAAAACTCTTGATCGGGCAGGATAATGCCCACCTTATCGTATCAAGAGAGGTCCGTGAGAATAGCACTAACCGAATAGTGTCACGGACCGCTTTGGGGTGGATCGCCCACGGAGGCTCGAGCCTCAGCAATGACGGGTCAGCTACCACACTGGCCCTCCAGTCGGAGACCGCTGCAGAAGCCCGCTTGAGGGAGTTGGTAACATCCAACTTTGCCGTCGACTCCCTCGGCGTCACGTCTGCGGCCAGAGTCAATGCCATGGACACAAAGGCCATGGCATTAATGGCAAAAACCACTCGCCCCCTACCTTCTGGGCGGTGGGAAACTGGCCTCCTGTGGAGACACCCTGACGCCACACTACCCGACAACCGGCAGTGTGCGCTGAAGCGGCTCCAGTCCCTCGAGAAGAAGCTCGCGGCGGACGCAACCCTGGCAGCGGCGTACAACGACAAGATGACACAGCTTGTCGCCAAAGGCTACGCCAGACGCCTCTCCCCCAATCCCTGCCCCTCGGAAGTGGTATCTTCCCCACTTCGCCGTCACCAACCCGAACAAGCCAGGGAAGATAAGGGTTGTGTTCGACGCCGCCAGCCGATGCCGAGGGACATCATTAAATGATCAACTGCTCACTGGCTGTCCTCTCTCCTGGGTAACATCCTCCGGTTCCGGGAAGGCGGTACAGCCATCGCCGCCGACATCCAGGAGATGTTCCTGAGAATCCAAATCAGGAAAGAGGACCAGTCTTCCCAACTCTACCTGTGGAGGTCGCCAGACCAGCAACAGCTGGACACCTACCAGCTGGCGTCCATGATGTTTGGGGCTACCTGCTCGCCCAGCAGTGCCCAGTACGTGCGGGACAGGGTGGCCGGTCAGTACGAGCACCAGTACCCGGCCGCCGCAGCAGCCATTCGTTCACGGTTCTACATGGACGACTACCTTTTTTTTTTTTTTTACAGTGAATACCTCACAAGCGTCCCAACTGCTCCCGTCTGGAGCCAGTGAGACTATGGCATCCCCAATTGGGGGATGTTGTGAGGCTGAAGGTAAGTGGAGAAGGGAAAGAGGAAGGTGGGGAAGTACCTGGCTATTCAGATCTAGTCACTAAACACGGCTAAAGCCATTTGGAGCAACGTTTCAATTCTGAATGGTGGTCTTACACCAGGGCGATACTGGTAGTATCTTCCACTCTGGAACGTGCCGCAAATATACTATATATTATTTTAATTAATTAATTGTGAAATAACACAAATTAATCAAATAAAATTTATTTGCGCACGCCGGGTTCGAACCCGCGACCTTCGGAATGGCAGTCCAATGCGTTACCACTGGACTATGCCGGCCGTCAACCTGGACTGGACTGGCCTGGACGCAGTGGACAACCCTGACGAAGCTGCTGCCCTAGTCCGAGACGTAAGGGCCCTCCTTGCAAAGGGAGGGTTCCACCTTACGAACTGGGCCTCAAACAGCCAGGACGAAATCGACGATGTACCCCCTGAAGACCGCGCCACCTCTACGGTAGCAATCAGCAGCGGGAGCAGCGAGACCGAGAGGGTCCTGGGACTGGTGTGGGACCCATCTACCGACCGTTTCATCTACACTTTCCTGGAAGCGGCCAGTCCAGAAGAAGCCACACGGCCTACAAAGCGGCAGCTCCTCTCCACCGTGATGAAGATCTTAAACCCGGTGGGTTTCGTCTCCTGCTTCACCATACGGTTGAAGATCCTACTGCAAGCCGTGTGGCGTTCGAGCGTTGGATGGGACGACCACATCACCTCGGAGCACGCCGAACGCTGGAGGGACTGGATGAGCCTGCTCCAGGAAAGCAGCGTCTCCATCCCACGACGATCGCTCCGACAGAGGACAAGCAGCGTGAGCCTGCACCTCTTCTGCGACGCCTCGGAGCAAGCTTGCTGTGCCATCGCCTACTTCGTGGAGGAAGTGCAGGGCACCCTAAAAGCCACCTTCATCGCCAGCAAATGCAAGGTGGCACCTCTCAAGCCGCTATCGATACCCCGCCTTGAGCTGCAGTCCGCACTCATGGCGGCTAGATTGGCCAGAACCATCCGGTTGGAGAGCCAAGCGAGGATAGCTTCAACCATCTTCTGGACGGACTCGACCACAGTGCTGTGCTGGTTACGCACCGATCCGCGCACGTACTCTGCGTTCGTGTCCAACAGGTTGGGCGAAATAGATGAACTCACCTCCATAGCCAATTGGAGGTGGGTTCCCACCAAGCAGAACCCGGCCGACATCGGCACCCGGGACTTCCCGGGACCGGGAGCAGGAAGATGGTTCAATGGCCCTGCCTTCCTCATCACACCGGAGAGCGACTGTCCAAAGGAGCACACCCTCACGATGCCAGACGACCAGACCCTCGAGACCCGGCCCCGACACTACATCGGGCACATTGCCACAGCCGGACAGGCCCTACCTCTGGTCGAGAGGTTCTCTTCATGGCACCGGCTGATCCGGGCTACAGCGTGGATGCTACGCTTCATCAGGCGCTGTCGGACGGGCCCAAGCCGACCCCCTGAAGGCTCTTTACGAGCATTGAAGTTACCCACCGCTTTCCCACCCCGGTATAGGTGACTTATGGTCACCCCTTCGGAGTTCTCGCAAGAATCTAATTTTTTTGAATAAACGGCTCTACAATTTAAAGTGAAGTTAGACCTTCAATGTCCCCGCATACAGTGTTAGGAAGCGGTATGCAAGCGCTTACAGATGAGTGACTACAATGGGTGTTATGATCAATGAATACTTCTCAAAAATTTAAAACAAGAACAAATAAACATAGAAAATCAGGACAAAGTTAGAAAGCGTAGAATTCACAGTCTATTTACGAGAACAAAAAAGGGAGAAAAAAGAAAAAGGAACATATTGTACCAAAGTATCAGCAACCTAAAGTAGAGAAAAGAGATGAGAAGTACATGGTAAATAAGAAAAAAAAAGAAAAAAATACATGATCAGTAACCATCGCAAATATCGTGTGGTCACCGAATTCAGGTGAGCTGTAAGCAAGAGAAAAAGAAAACACAAAAGAAAAGTGGTTCAATGCCTCGCAGCTGGCAGTCCCGAGGATGGATTGGTGGTGGTTGGGAAGACAAATGCAGGTCCAAGTGCCGCGCCCCTAAGCCGACCTCGTGGTGGTGCCCAGAAGAAAGTATATGGGATGATAGGGATTAACCCTAAAGACCCTAGGGGAGAAAAGCGTCAGGAAGTCGGAGGCAGGGCGGAAGGCACCCAGGTCAGCACGGACTTCCCTCTGACCCACAACCACCCTCAGGGGTGGCACAGATGTCTGGCAGAGTTCCATAAGTGCTAGAGCTTCAGTGAGCTTATGCGGGGACTAGGTCCGTGAACAACCCCTTATGGGGATATCAAACAACACTAAACAAGCAATGGAGTTCAGTTCTGGTCTGAATGGTTTCAAGATCTAAGATAGAAAAAAAAAAAAAAAAAAAGAAAAAAAAAAAAAAACATACAGTCAGAAAACATTAGTGTCTATTAAATAGATGAAAATTAACAATCGCAATAAACAATATAAAGTCAAAAATTTAACAATCATAAAGTTTTACCTGAAAGAATAAGAGAATTAGATTTTTTTTTTTTTTTTTTTTTTTTAATATTTTTATTTATTTTATAAAATACAGTATAATGTTTAAATTTACATAGTAAGAACATATTTCAATAAAAATTAACATGTTTACCTTTACAAGAGTCTAAAACTCGTGTGTAAAGGGAAAATAATAAAAACTTAACATACATATGTAAATAGAAGAAAAAAAGAATCATAAAAACATATAAAGTGAAGAGATTTTAGTTTTTTTATACAATAATTTATAAAATAATATAGTGAGATATCATCGTCATTCTAATTCGTTAAATTATTTATTGTAGTGAAGTTAATTTTATTTTTAAATTTATTAAAGTCCGGTTCTAATCTCATCTCAGTCGTTAATTTATTAAACCATACCACTCCAGTGTACGTGTAATAGTGTTGTGCAAAACTGGTATGCATTAATGGAGTCCATAAGCGACCCATTGTATTTTGCCTATTGCTCTCGACACGAACCATGGCATGGTGTGACTTCTTATACAGATCTTTGTGGATTTGAAGTAGCGTATTTTTCGTATATGTATTTTTTAGTGATGGGACTTGAAAATCTTGGAAAAGTTGTAAGGTTGGGTAGTCTGATGGTTTTTTTATTAAAATTTTTATTAACAGCCTTTGAGTGATTTCCAGCGGTAAAAGTGATGATTTGTAAGCTCCCCCCCACGCAACGATACCATACTGTATTATTGAATGGGCTAGAGCGTAGTAAATATTTTTAAGAATTTTTAAGTTAAGTATATTTCTTAGACTAATAAATATGTAAATGAGTTTTCTTAATCTATTTATGATATTGTTTATGTGAGTTTTCCACTTAAGTTGACTATCTATTATTACACCTAAATATTTAATTTCATTTTTATTTCCTATGGATAAACAGTCATTATTTTGGCAAGTAGATTTTTTTGATATGCATTTTTTTGAATGTATTTTAATATTTAATGTAATAAAAGGGTTTATTTTGTTTATACTAAAAATTATATAATATGTTTTTTCAATATTTAATGTTAATAAGTTTTTATCAAACCATTCTTTTAACGTATTGATATCATTGTTAGCAATTATTTCAAGTTCATTCAATGAATTCGCTTGAAATATAATTGCAGTATCATCTGCATATGAAATGAGTTTTCCTGTTAATGGTAATTTAAAGATATTATTAACATATAATATGAATAGAAGAGGGCCCAATATGGTGCCTTGTGGTATTCCAAAGTCACTTGTGTTCGGTTCACTGAGAGTGTTATTTATTTTTACATATTGACTTCTAGAGTTCAGGAAACTTTCTATCCACATTTTGGCATTATCTATAATTCCTATTTTGTTAAGCTTGTAGAGTAATTTTTTGTGACTTATGCTGTCGAAGGCTTTCTTTAGGTCTATGAATATTGCAAGAGATTTTTTGCCTTTGTCTAGTGCTTGATGTATTTTTGTTGTTAAATCTATGATTGCGTCCTGTGTGCTTATTTTTTCGCGAAATCCAAATTGTTGGTCACTCAATATATTATTAGTTTCAATAAATTTTAGCAGTTGCTTTTTTGCTACCTTTTCAAAAATTTTTGAGATATTTGATAATACTGATATAGGTCGGTAGTTATTAATTTCTTTAGTATCACCTGATTTAAAAATCGGTGAAATAATAGTTTTTTTGTAAATAGATGGAAAGATTCCTTTTTTAAGACTATTATTTATGATATGTGTAATAGGTTTTTTCAAAAAGTTAAGATTTTTTTCAGAATTTCAACGGTTATCCCATCAAAACCTGGTGCGGACTCAGTTTTTAGGTTTTGTATTATAACAACAGTTTCTTGTTCGGTTATCGTTTCGAATGTTTTTACCGTTTTATTTAATGAAGCTACTGGAATTCCTGATGTGGTGGTATTATCTATGTTGTTAGTTATTTCGTTTGCGAGATTTTTTCCGACATTTGAAAAAAAATTATTGAAAGCATTCGCACATAGTTTTGGGTTATCAGAAACTTGCATCATATTATTGTTAATGTGCAGCTTTAAAATGTCACTTGTCTTTCTTTTTTTATCAATTATTTCATTTATTGTTTTCCAAATTTTTTTACCACTGTTACCTGAATTTAACATCTTTTGTTTGTAGAATTCTTCTTTGGTCATTTTAATTAGTGCCGTTAGTTTATTTCTGTATTTTTTAAAGTGTAAAATAATCGAATTATTTAGTGGGAATTTTTTTGTAAGTTTAAATAATTTTTCTTTTTCTCTAATGGAAACCACTAGACCATGGGTAATCCATGGTTTAATTTTTTTGAATTTTTTTTTATATATTTTTTTGTGTATTTCACAGCTTGAATCTTTTATATGCTTTTGTAAGGTGTCATGAAATTTTAAAGCACTATTATTTACATCTTCTGTGCAGAGTATAGATTCCCATGTTTCGTGAGACAGTTTTTCATGAAGTATTTGTTGGTTTATCGATATTTTAGGCATGTTAGATTTATTACTATTATTAATGTTTTGTTTTTCTATGTTAAGGTTAAGAATACATGTATGATGGTCCGTTATGTTGTTTCTCCATATTATTGTTTGAAGATTATCAATGTAGTTGGAATTACACCATATGTGATCAATACATGATGGTATTTGATTATTAAATTCTCTAGTATATTTATTAATACAGGGTTTAAAATTTAAAGCGGTCATCATGTTAATATAATTGTCCTTTTCAATAGTGTGATTATTTTCAGCAATGTTAATATTAATATCGCCAATTAGAAAATTATTTGTACATTTATTATTTAAAATAATATTATTCAATTCTCCAATAAAACTGGATATAACAGCAGAGTGTGTCCTGTATATTGATATTATTTGTATAGGTAGTTTATTATTAATGCTCAGTCTTATAATAATACAGTTTGCATTAGTCATATTCGTTTCAGTAAAGAGTACGTCTTTAAATATCGTCTTCGTGTATATAACAATACCACTATTTTTGTTAATATAATGTGAGCTCTGAAAGTAGTTGTAATTGGGGAGAGTTGGGATGATTGAGTTGGTGTTCAAATGTGCTTCAGTCAGTATGATTATGTCAGGATATTTGTTTAATAAATTTAGGTTTACTAGAAAATGATCAAAATTTTTCTTTATAGATCGTATGTTTAGATGCATTACGGTAAATGAATCTGGAGTCGTTTGAAGTATTGTGTTACAGTCATTAGAGTTGTCACAAATTACATTTTTTACGTAAATTTTTTTTTCCAGATGTTGAATAATGTAGTCATCCATTTCTAGTTTTAGCAAAAGGATTAAATAATATATAAGCGTTTGATGCATTTTTGTTCAGTGAAGCGAAGGAATATATTTTAAAAATATTATGATATTGGTAATCGTATTGTATATAGTTTTTAAACGGTTGTGAAATGTTTTCTTTAAACAGATTTAAAGTTTTGAAGAATTTAAACGATATTATAATTTGTAGTATACAATGAGAGTTTTTCGTAAATGGAAATAAATTGATATGTAAATTATTGGGAATTAATATACAGATTTTTATATAAAGTACTGAAGGTATATTATAGTTTTTATAATACAATCTAACTAGTAAATTAGTTTTATGATATAGTCAGAATTCTATTTTTTCCAAAGCTATTTTAAGCATTCTTTGATAATATGGGCAAGCTTTATTATTTGCTAGGTGATTTGTTGGTATTTTTAGATTGAATCTTTCATTTGTTGTGGCACAATTTTTACATTTTGGAGAAGTTTCCTTATTTTCACAGTCCTTGTAGGAGTGGTCTCCTGCACAGTGCATACACGAAATTTTATTTGTTACCTTTTGTAGGCATCTGCTTGATGTGTGCCCAAATTTAAGGCAAAAATAGCATTGTACGACAGGATTTGTGTCTTCCACGTATATTCGCTGATACCCCAGGTTGATTTTTCCTTCTTTTATTATTTCTTTTCTGACTTTGTTGTTGATTTCGACAATGTAGCTAACATTGTCATTAAATTTATTTTTTATTATTTTTTTAATTTCAAATAGGGTACTTCTGTTTAGACCTTGAGTTATTATTTGTATGCCTTCATTCTGGTTGATTATGTCCTCAACAAAGTCCTCTTTATTGTAGTCATTGGAAATTCCCTTGAAGATCATTGTAGGTTGTTTTTTCTTTATTTCTTCTGCATTTGCTTCCCTGACTTCGTTATTTATCATACTTGATAGTTTGTCTACATCTTTTTTTTCGGGACACTTTAAAAGAAGTAAAAATAAAAACATATGAAACACATTGTGTGGATTACTATAAAAGTAGATAAGTATATGCTAGAAATAAGTCCAAAGTACAAAGAAGTTTTGTCATCACTTTGTATAAACAGTGTATTTAGTGTTATAATATTAGATCTGTGTTGGGTAAGGCACACTGTAGGAATAACTTTAAGATTGTTATACGAGTAGTTAAGCGCACTTGAAGTGAAATGACACTAAACTGCGCTATATAAATTCCATGTTATTATTATTATTATTATTATTAAAGAAGAAACAAGAAACATGTAGAGTTTCCAGTGCCATAAGATTAACTTGAACCATAGTCTGTCATCCTCACTTGTACATTGATTGCAGCAGCTTGGGCAGGGCAATCTCTATCCCCTGTGGGATGGTCGGCAGGTTTTTTAACGTGTACAAGTGGCACAGACAGCGGGAAGGGCTTTCTTAGGGCAAGTCTCGTAGTTATGCCCCAAAGTGGCGCAGTGACGGCAGGTTTCATTGTCTTGCTGACAATACTTACTAATGTGCCCATATTGTTGGCATTTGAAACACCTGGTTGCCCCCGTATAATCCCGAGTACGGCAGGCATTCCATCCAAGGAAGCACATACCGCTGTATATGAGAACTTTTCTGGCTAACGGGTGACATGTAACCACCATGTTCATGGTGGGAGTGTCTCTCTTGCCAAAAAGCGAAACTCGCCGCATGGTTCTAAGATGATCTTCAAGAGAAAGCGTCGTTTGACCTACTAGATTATTGGTAAAGACCTCAGAGAAGAGCTCCTGGTCTGCAGATTGCTCTCCTTTAGGGACATTGTATAAGACAATCTAGGGAAGGCGTCCAAGTGGATTGATCATTTTAAGACCATTTGCAGCGAGCTTCGCTTCGGCCTTCCTGATGTTCTCCAATCCTTTTTTGTCTCTGGCTTGGAAAGCCATGCCAGCACCCTTGATTTTGCGGGACCGAACAATCTGGAAGTCATCTTGTCTAGGGTTGAGAACCTTCTCAAGCTTCTTCAGAGTGTCCTCCGAAGTTTTACCCTCCGGCACCTGAGGATAGAATAGGACAGTCAGCGGTTTCTGAGGAATCGGTCGTTCATGACCGTTCACCAGAATCTTTTTTGAAGCATTGAAGGTTACACCCGCCCTGTCCCACCCCGGTATAGGTGACTTATGGTCACCCCTTCGGAGTTCTTGCATGAATCTAATTTTTGAATAAACGGCTCTACAAAGTATATAAATGAAGCTAGACCTTCAATGTCCCCGCATACGGTGTTAGGAAGCGGTATGCGAGCGCTTACAGGTATTAATCCAAGGACAACACAGAACAATGAGCATCAAACAATCAAGTAACAAGTGTCAGGCAAATAGTTGGTGGAGGGAACCCACACTCCAGTACCTGTAAGCACAAAAAAGAACAAAGTGAAATAATAGAGTGACGGGGGAGTTTCGCCGAGCCACGTCTGGCAGTCCTGTTGAGAGATTGGTGGTGGTTGGGGTGACTGGTGCAGGTCAGGACTTCCACACCCCTTAGCCGACCACCCGGTGGTGCCCTGAAGATAAGTATGGGAAAAAGAGGGATAAACCCTAAAGAACCTAGGGGAAAGAAGCGTCAGGAGGTCGGAGGCAGGGTGGAGGTTACCCCAATCCGCACAGTCACCCCTCTGACCACCAACGCTCCTCAGGGGTGGCGCAGGTGATTGGCGGAGTCCCCCGGTAAAAAAAAGGAAATAAAAGAAGCTCCAGCAAAGTATGCGGGGACGAGGCCCGTTGTCCAACCCCTATTGGGGAGAAGTAAACAATACAAGACAAACAACGGAGTTCAGTTCTAGCCTGTAAACTCGTTGCCGTTACTGAAAAAAGAAAAAAAAATACATATAAAAGAAGAGAAAAGAAAAGAGAAAAGGAAAACAATAAACAATCCAAAAGTGCCAAAAAAAACAAAGTTGAAAGTGTAAAAATAAAATCTGCATAGTCTGTAAAGAGGACAGCATGTGAAGTATAAGATAACAAAAAAGTAAAACATAAGAAAAGAAAACTGAAAATAAGAAGAAAAATAAGAGACAAGTTATTTAAAAGAAATGTAAGCGAAAGAAAAATCATCTGCAGCAGCTGGTACAGTAAGGAAAGAAAAATAATAAAAATAAGAAGAACAGAATAGCATAAACAATAATCGGAGATTTGTAAAAGAATTAGTCATGGAGCAGGAGCAATACACCAGGGGTTCTCAGTTATCACGCTAGTCAGCGACTCTAAGCTCAGACCATCTCTCAACCCAGATCCTAGTAAACTTCCTCAGACATTCGAAATTAACTCTGTTAGAAACAAGATCGGTGTTCCACACCAGTCTAATGGGGACATTCAGACCGTCTATCATTTCGTCTCTGGCATCCTTCAAGATCTCACAGTGCCACAGAATGTGCTCGGCCGACTGGTAAGTATTGCCACAAGCGCAATTGGGATGGGTAGACAGGGCAAGGCTGTGAAGCCTCCCCCTGAATTCCCCATGTCCTGAGAGGAGCTGCGTCATGTGATGGTCCAGTTTGAGGAAGGCCCCTTCCATTCTGAGTTTAACTGATGGGAAGAAGGAAAAGGTCCATCTTCCCATGCTCGACCTATCCCAACGGACCTGCCACTCTTTAAGCGAAAGGTCCCTCATCGTCCGAAGCAGTCCAGGGAGAGTTCCCGGTCCACCTGGTGTCAGAACGACACCAAGATGGGTTGCCGGGGATCCTCTGGAAAGTCTCTGCTTGGTTAAGACTTCCCTAATCTCCAGATCGATTGGCAAAATGCCGGCCAAAACTGGCAAAGCGTCCGAAGCAACAGTACGGTATGCGCCAGATAGTGCCAGCAAAGAAGTTCGCTGGCCCCTAGTAAGAGCGAGGAGTATAAGGCAGTTATCCAGGCGGTGCTCCCAAACAGAGGCAGCATACGAAACTTGCGCAACGTATACGCCCCTGTAGAGAGCACGTAGTGCCGGACTGCGTAGTCCCCATTCAGCGGTGGAGAGTCTCCTTAGCTTTAGGAACAGCGCCTGAGCCTTGCTTGAAACATCTTTAACATGAGCCAGAAATGAGGACGATCGATCGAGTGTTACACCTAGGTACTTGACCGTGTCTGCAAATTTGATGTTGGTGTCTCCCATCCGGATGGTAGGGTTTCTTGTTCTACTGAGAGAGCCCTTCATCAGGAGACCTTTTGTCTTGTGGGGAGCGAAGGTCATCTTATTCCTCTCCCCCCATTTAAGGAGGGTGTTCAAACCATCACCAGCCTTTTCTTCAATTTCCTTTCTGCTGTTCCCCGAGACAAGATACATTTTATCATCCGCGTAGTCGATCATGATACATCCTTCAGGCAAGGGTAACCTAGAGGAGTCGTCAAAGTCAATATTCCAAAATTCAGGTCCCAGAACGGAGCCCTGGGGACAGCCCATATTTACTTCGCGTTCTATAGTAAAATCACCATGGGATATCGAGACAGTTCGTCCCGATAGGTAGTTGTCAACCGATTTAAACAGGCGTTTTGGACAATTCCTACTTTTAACCTTTGTGCGTATCATGTCCCACCACGCGAAGTCGAAGGCACCAGTTATATCTAAGAAGATTGCTACAACATACCTCTTTGTGCAGACCTTCACCCAGTTAAGCGCAAACGAAATGGCGTGCACAGTGGATTTACCCGGGACGAAACCAAATTGAAGTTCACTGGGCGGTGTACTGCGAAGACGCTGCCGAATAAGTAATTCCAGGATCTTACCGAGGACTGGGAGCAAGGTTATCGGGCGATAAGCCTTTACATCGGTGAGTGGTTTGCCGTTCCCTTTAGGTATAATCCTGAGCACGCCCCTCTTCCATTCAGAAGGGAAAATTCCTCTTCTCAGGCACGATTCCATCACTTGAAAGAGCTCCTCTTTAGCGTGGACCCAGACATGCTTCACTATTTCGCCGTTGAGTCTGTCATGCCCTGGTGCCTTCTTTGGACCCAAACCCTTAATTATAGCACCTATTTCAGCTCTAGTGACGGGAGTGATTCTATCCTCTTGGGCGAGGTCTCTAGGTGGAAGCCGTGCTAGATTTCTAATCTGTTTTTGGTGGTCACTTTCCCCAATTACTGACTCTACAGGGACTAACTTGCCCAAAAGTGTGTTGAGAGTAGAGGCCACGTCCACAGTCTCCACCACCATGTTCATGGTAGGAGTGTCGCGCTTGCCAAACAGCGAGACTCGCCGCATAGTCCGAAGGTGATCTTCCAAAGACAATGTGGTCTGGCCAGATAAATTATTGGAGAAAATCTCAGTGAATAATTCCTGATCTGCGGATTGATCGCCCTTTGGCACGTTGTAAATCACTATTTTTGGAAGACGGCCCAAGGGATTGATCATCTTCAGGCCATTTGCAGTAAGTCTCGCTTCGGCTTTCTTTATATTCTCCAGATCCTTGGAGTCCTTGGCTTGAAAGGCCATTCCCGCTCCTTTGATTTTCCTAGATCGGACTATTTGGAAATCATCCTTCTTGGGGTTAAGGATTTTCTCCAACGCTTTCTGAGTTTGCTCCGAGGTTTTTCCCTCAGGAGCCTCAGGGTAAACCAAAATTGTAAGTGGCTTTTTAGGAATCGGACGCTCGAACCCATTAATAACTATTTTTTTAGATGCAGGCAGGGACGAAGCAGCCCTGGCGTAGGATAAGGTTTCCTTCGGAAAGGGAGCAGTGGTTGTCGACGGGCGAGTCAGGAGTGCTTGATCCAGTTTTGATGCCATAGCAGATTGGGCATTAAGCATCTCATCTATGGTGGAGCTTCGCGTAGTAAGAGTGTTTAACTCAAGCATTAGTCGGGTGATATCCGACATGAGGTCATCGAGAGTTGTGTTCAGGATACTTTTGTCGGCCTTGTTGAGTTTATTTGTTCCGTCCATCAGGATGCAGCGAATTTTTTGGCATTTAGCCAGAGCAGGGATGGCTTTGTGCTCCTGGTTGTCGGGAGAGTCACTATATCTAACCCTTTTTTTGTTTTCAGCGTTGGGTGACGCGGCAACGGTGATGGAGACCATTTCGTGTGATTCTGGTATAGGTGCAGAACGGTTAGTATCTTCATGGTCTGAAGAGTCAGCAAAATCCGACTCACCAGGCGTGGAGGCATCTTGGTCTTTGGACGTTGTTTTCCTTTTTGGTCTCCTTTTGCCTTTGGAGGGACCTGCAGGAGCTCTGGCGCCCAAAATATCCGCCTGAAGGCTAATCATACGGGCTAAAAGAGCACTTTCCCGCGTACTGGATGGTCCGGCACGTCTGCCAGTGGCACCACCGGTTTCGCCAGGCGCAACTACGTCGGAATCCATTTTTCCCAAAAAAATGGGGAAAATGAAAAATTTACCCCACTTTTTGAAATTTTCCCCAAAAATGGGGAAAAAAATGCGGAAAATTTTTAACCTAAACTGTTGTCAAATTTCAAAAAAAGTTGAAATTGACAAAGTTACGCGTTTACCCAATGAATTTTAACAATTACCCAATTTTTAGTAAATTAATTTTATATCTTTTCAGTAGCCCTCCCCAATGTATTTAATAAAACTGCAAAAATTTAATGTTTTCAAAATCCACTTATTAGTCCTCCACTGTGAATGGATTATCTAAAAAAAAAAAAATGTTCAAACGGATATGGCACTTCCCTGAGATTTAAAAATTTTGGACTTAACCATATTAATTTTCAAAAAAAGTTGCAAAATTAACCGTTGTTGCCAAATGAAGGGTCAGTCCTCCAAGCAGTTCGCACAAGTTCTTTCGTCACTTCACAGAAATTATCGTAGAATATTCTAGAGATTTGACCACGTGTTGGACTTTAAAACGGTTATAAAACCAAAAGTATGGCACTTACAAAAAAAACCGCGACGATCACTCGACGCAGAAAGAAATTCTGCGTCTGATACAGTATGTGTCGTCGAGATTCACTGCGAAATACAGCCGTAAGTAGTATTTCAATGAGGAACACCGCGGTATAAATTTGAAATCACTATAAAAAACTCAAAGTAGTGTCAATTTCACCGGAACTTTTTGTTAAACGATGCGGAAGTAAACTTTCTACCCTGTATCGATAATGGATACCGGGGAAGTGGTGAGAACCACCAATATGGCGGATTGTTAAATTTAAACACTTATATGCTATCAAACACTAGGAAAAAAGAACAACACAGGAAAAAAAAATATTACAGGCGGAAAGCCCGTAAAAAAATACACCTGGTGGCGCTAAAAGGTTTGTAAGAATTTTGACCGGAACTGATATAGAGAATATTAATTGCGGAGCAAAATTGTAACACGTTCTAACCGCGGAGGCTAGAACTGAACTGAAGCAGGCAGGTTAGCACTTAGCAGCAGCGTTAGCATAGGAGAAAGTCTCCTTATGTAGTGGCATAGTAGGAGCAGGAACTGATCGAGAGTTAATGAGCAGGTCTAGCCTAGTTGTAATGGCCGATTGAGCATTCAACATCTCGTCTATGGTAGAACTTCTTGTCGAGAGAGTGTTCATTTCCAACATCAGACGAGTAATGTCCGACATGAGGTCATCTAGGGTGGAGTTCAGCAAGTTTTTATCAGCCTTATTAAGCTTGTTACTCCCGTCTGAGATTATTACACGAATTTTTTGGCATTTTTCCAGAGCTGGAATTGCCTTCATTTCTTGATTGCCAGGCGAGTCACTGTACCTAACTCGTTTTTTATTTTCGGCATTCGGAGTGGTGTAGGGAACAATGGAAGGCATTTCTTGATTATCAGCTCTAGTCGGAGTATCCTGGGCAGTAGTTTGTGTAGTACCTGCTTCAGCTCGTCTTTTATTTTCAGCAGTCGGAGTGGTGGAGGGAGCAGTGGAGGGCACTTCCTGGTTATCAGCTATAGTCGGAATATGCCGGGCAGTAGTTTGTGCAGCTCCTGCTTCACTGTCTGCCTCAGTTGTAACAATATCCCTATGGGACTTTATACACTTTTTTATATTTTGTGGCTTTAGAAGGTCCAGCAGTAGGCGGAATGATGGATAAAATATCCTCAATTTCTTTCAACAATTGTTTACGACTCTTCGGAGGAATCGCAGAATTCCCAATGGAGCTGTCCGAATCATCGGAAGGACCCTCACTAGACGCCATTTATAAAGAAAGAGGGAAAAAAAGACAAAAAAAGGAAAAAAAAAGAAATGGGGAAAAAATAAAATTTTCCCCAGATTTTACAAAATTTTCCCCAAAAATTGGGAAAAATGTCGGGAAAAAACTTTTCAAAAATGTCAATACATATGAAGAAATGTCAAAATTGGATATCAAAAAATGTTTTAAAGAAAAATCAATAAATATAAAAAAAAAAGTATTTAGGATTGATCCAACAAAGCTTCCAGAAGCCTCTAGAAGATTCCAGAAGGCTCTAGAAGGTTCTAGAACAATCCATTGAAAAAAAATAGCACGTGGTGAGAAGAGAAGGAAAGAATTTTGTAAACAAGTGACGTCACAGAAGAATGTTTACGCGAGAGCTTCTAGAACGTTCTAGAGAGTTCTGGAAAAACACTAGAGAAAAACATGGTAACAATAAGGTCACTGCCCTGGAGAAAAAAAAAAAACACTATTTTCACAAAGGAATATCACAGTGATTTGGGGTGAGGGGCTCTTCGTCCCGCGGGTCGACAGAGACATGAGTCAGTGGCCAATTGTTGACCACAAACTCAGCCTCTGCCAATGCTGTGCGCAGGGTTTCCTCCCTTGGCGCCCTCTCCTTTAAGGTGGCGCTCAGGGCTCGTTTCACCGAGCGCACCAACCTTTCCCAGGCTCCCCCCATGTGGGGACTGAGGGGGGTGATGAAGCGCCACTCGATGCCCTTGGTAGTCATGGCGTCCGTCATCCTGTTATCTTGCTGCAGGGCTGCCGTGGCATCCCGAATTTTCGCGTCCGCACCACGGAAGTTCGTCCCGTTGTCCGAGTACAACACCTTGGGCTGACCTCTTCGGGCGGTCATCCGTTGTAAGGCCATAATCGCCGAGTCGGCAGACAGCGAGACCACTAGCTCCAGATGGATGGCGCGGGTGGAGAGCAGTGGCGGCTCGTGACTTTTGGGTTACTAGAGTGCTAATATTACAAAAAATGGCTTCATCGATGTTGTTGTAGCTGAAAACGATTTTTTTTTTTTTTCGAAAATTGATTTTTTGTATGAAGATTTTCAGGAATTCCGTGCGGCGCACGGCTATACTGAAATTTCCTGAAAATCTTCATACAAAAAATCGATTTTCGAATAAAAAATAAAAAATCATTTTCAGCTATAACAACATCAGAAATGCCATTTTTTATAATATTAGCACTCTAGTACACCCAAAAGTCACGAGCCGCCACTGGTGGAGAGGCAGGTGAATAAAGCTCCATAGCGCTTCTCCCGATGTCTGCCGACGGTGACCTCCATTGGCCCGAAGTAGTCCAGTCCGCAGTGTGTAAAGGGGCGGACGTGGTGCGCTAGGCGGGTTGGCGGGAGAACCCCCATCAGTGGAGGAGAGGGCTTGCTCCGTCGTAAGCGGCAGGTGGGGCAGTCGTGGTTGATTGAACAAAGGCTTGACCCCCCAAATACCCTCTGATAATTAAATAACCTAAATGTTCAAAATTTGTACAAAAACATGGATGACTTGCATGAAGTTTGAATTTGTGCAAACGCAGTTTCCTTTACAAAACTCGCCGTTTGCACAAAATCGAAATTTATGCAAAGCTTCCCTTTAAAATATCTATATGTAAATGTCTATTTGTGCAAACTCACAAAATATCTGAAAATAAAATATGACCCGGGCAGGCGGATTGAGGAAACAGTCAGGGGACCCAGGCAATTTCGTCCGCTAGCGCGTTGCGCAACAACGGCGCCTTCATCGCTCTGCCCTATGAAGATTCCGGGAACTCGAAATAATTCTCGGAATCTCTCGCAAACAAAGGCAGAGCAGGGCCCGTTGGCCCCGTAAAAGGCGGAAAAATTGCACAATTCCTCAGAGATCCAGAAACCATCGCCTCGACAACATCTCTCCTGGACTGCCCCTGACTGCCTCTTTAAGCCTCTTCTCTGCCCTGGGACCTTCACTTCAACCTGGCCTTCTTCTTTCTCCTGGCTCCCTGGTGCTCACCAAGAAGAAGCATTTTGCAAAAGTCGAAACGTCCTTTGTCAGGGCGCAGGTTCCCCCCTACCTTCCTCCCCCCTGCCTTATACCTTTCTCCCATAATCTCCCACATTTTTCCCATTTATCCCTTTCCCTATACCTTTTCCCTATTTTCCCTCATTTCTCCCACATTTTTCCCTTTTCCCACATTCTCCCTCCTTTTCCCCGACTTTTCTTCCTAGGCGTCGAAGCGGCCAGCCGGCCATTCCCGCTACATCGTCTGTGCGGCCGGCGACTACAGTGCCGTCCCGTACATCCCCTGTCACGTGTATCAATGAGTGTACCCGCGTGCAAGAAGATCTAAATCGCCTAAATATTTATTGTGCAGAACACAACCTGCAAATAAATGTAAAAAAATGTGGCACCATCAGCTTCACCCGAGGCTAAGGATCTGGGAGTAGTGTTAGATCCGAAATTACTTTTTGAGCGCCATATCGAATCCATGGTTGCAAAAGCTTCCAAGGTACACTTGGATTTGTACTCAGAACCTAAAAAAAAATTTAAAAAGCAAATACCATGAAAATGCTGTACTTTGCGTATGTACGCAGTTCTCTGGAGTACGCCTCTAAAGTCTGGAATCCCACGTATAAGCCACATATAGAAAGGATTGAGAAAGTGCAATATCGTTTTCTACGATACCTTGATTTTCGGGCCTATCGTCTGTTAAGAGGGTTTGACCCAGGGTACAAATAATAATAATTGTATAAACTTTGTTCGGTAGAACGGGCCAATCTAGGTTAGAATTAATCATCTAGAATGTTTATACTCAATAATCTCAGGTGTGAAAGTTCGCAACCAAGGTCGCGTGTCAGTATCATGATAGTTTCTTTTTTAGGAAGGTATCTCAATCTACATAAATAAAAGGCGGTGCATGGATTGATGTTACATGTATTGGAAACCTTTTGGACATTTTGCTGATGAGCCCTAGCTCAACAGATTAACAGAATTATAAAATTTTGACTTACCCCAAAGACCGACCAGTTTTTAGCTATCTGTATCTAAACTACGGGTGCCAAACATCGCGTTTTCTAATACCGAACACTGCTTTTCTTGATGGGAGAAGCGACGGAACGTCCCGCACACCCATTCGGCGGCTGACGTAACTCCGTAGAAGCGTGATCCGTCTTCTGGAAAGGTGGATATACTCCTCCTGGCCACATCCATAAACTCCAGCTATCTATAAGCGGGTAGCCGTTCCTGGGGATGCTGCAATCCATACATAGGGCTCTTTCTCGGCCCGTCAAACACGTGCGATGTCGGGATTCAAACTCCAGAAATCAAAAAGAACGAAGTTCCCGCTTGACAGCCATGCATGGCACAAAATATAAATCGCGTATGATCCAATCCTACGCAGGATTGACCGTTACTTTACGGATTCCCGTTCAATCGTATAAAGGAGGTCGCGTGGTCCGTCCGTAACAACTTCCGTCCAGCGAAATCACTATTTCCCACTTCGGGAATGGTTATTTTTCGGTCACAAAAACGTTTACCGCCGTGCCCGTAAGCAAAATCACACTCACCGGCGACAATAAAGGAATTACATTCCGTACAATTAATTATTCAAAAACGAAAAGCACTGCGACCATCGTCTGTACAGTCCACGAACCCACACGTTGACTGTCCAGCCAAGAAGTGATTTTTGTTTCCGCCCGGTTCAGATGTTAAATTTTAAATTATGATTCGAAATTTTACCAAAACCAATACCAGCGACAATCGCCCAGTTCCTAACTAGGTTAGAGAATCGGCGAGGATAAATGTGATGATGCAGAGCAAATTAATGAATAAAATATTAAAACAAAAAGAGTCTAGCCCTGCATCATAACATTACCCCTCTCGCCACCAAATGTTTGCCCTCAAACAAATAAAATTGTCGAAATAACCTAACCCTATTCTTTCCAGGTCGGTCCAAGGGTCTACTACAACAGAAGAACAAAGTTAACAATAAATATCAGCAGTAGATAATAATCATCAATAGGAAGTATTCAAAGAACAAAAATTAAACCAAAGTGAGAATAGCGAATGGGCGTGCCGCAACTCCGGTCGCACTTCATCGAACGTAAGGCAGGATGAACAGGTTTGCGGTGCAGCCATTCTTACTTAAATAACTATAAAATTGTAGGAACTAAACTTAAAAACTTAATCTAAACATAACAACCAATGTTCCGTGAACGGGATCCGCCAGCTTGAATATGCTGGGTGAAGACTAATTGACTTAGCGTCATGGACAACCGTTGACGTTACATTTATAACTAACATAATACCTGAGTGTCTATCACATTCATTTTACACAACCAAATGCAAAAATGCATCACTGACCCAAAATAGGGTTATAAGCCCGTCAGGCAACACTTTTTAGGGAGCATAGCAACCCTCACTTATCACTGACTCTACTTCTCCATAGGAGATAAGAAAACACTTTGTCGATGTTTCTACCTAATCTACCTAACTAGGTCGTATGGGGGTGCACACAAGAGAACAGAGCAGTTAATGAAAATACACAATCTTATTTCAACAAAGAGTGTTAAGCAGTCAACAACCATCGCATAAGAATGGAGCCAAAGTAATAGAGTATACAGCCATCAATATAGAAGGTGCAATCATGTACCCTTAAAAATTGAAAATAACAACCTGCAAATCCTGATACAGGAGAAATATCTTGGACTGTGCATTGATAAACACCTAACTTTTAAACAGCATATTCAAGATATTAAAGATAAAATCACCCCCTTAATAAGCGTATTCAGCCGGATATCATATCTGTTACCAAATAAAATTAAAAAAGGTTTATATTATAGCCTCGTACACTCACATTTAAACTACTTGGTTGAAATCTGGGGAAATACATGTGAAACATATATAAACGAACTACAGGTAACACAAAACAAAGTAATCAAAAAACTATTTCACTTCAAATCTAGAACATCAACAAAAAAATTATATATGGAAACAAAACTATTAAAATTAAGAAAATTATATGAATATAATATATGTCTTCTTATTTACAAAATAAATAATAAACTCATACATACAAATACAGAACTCATTAAAACGTCCCAAGTACACACACACTTTACACGCCAACACGATAAAATACATTTAAACACCATACATACTCATTATGGCAAGCATTCCATTGGTTACGAGGGAAGCAACATATACAATTGCCTCCCAGACGAAATTAAAAATGAAAAAAGTATAGGTACATTTAAAAAAAAATTGCTCAGTTTTATGCTCAATCAACAAAACAATGAAAGTGAATAATATCAGTGTGTAATATATTTATGTGTAATATATATGTTATTTCTAGTTAAATAAGTGAAAAATGTAATTTTCTTTTATCTAGAATAAAAAAAAAAAAAAAAAAAAAATCGTTTTAAGTGATATGCAACTATTATTAGTGCAGTGATCTAGGTATACGTCCAACAGTAACGAAGGCGTAATCGATATTGTTATGAAACAACTTATGGTTTTCTCTGTAAACCGTTGTTCAACAAAGTTGATAATAGTAAGTCTCGCAGGAAAATACCAACAAGTATGTAATACAAACTTAGAATTTCCATAATATAAATTCTATAACAATAGGAAAGGAACATCCCAGGTTACTTACATGATAGCAAGATTTAATACAAAAAAAAACAAAAATTCATAAATTGAAACATTAATTGTAACAAGTAACACCAGTGTATTTACAGACATAACTGATGAGAAATAAATGGATCAACAATAAATAAAATTAACGTTTATCGAGAAAAATTTGACTCAGAACATAAGGAAAGGTCTCAGTACATCTCCCCAAGTTCTGGTCTTAAGGTTAAATATAAGAAAATATGATTCAAGGATCAACATATCAACGAAGTGGCTTAAAATGTGGAAGGATCGGTGGTGGGATATCGTTCCACATTATAAGTCAGAACCGTACTTATAAAGGAAAACAAGGAAGTTATGTCTCGTTTCATCAGCAATAAAGCGAACAGCTCCATTTTATCACTAGGAGATTAAATGTTCAGTGCACCGCTTGGTGCAGTCTTTAATATATTTTCAGGACCCATGAAGACATTTACTGTAAAACAATGACAAAAATATCCGTTTACATATTAATGATGAAACGAGAACAACCAGTGTTCAAGCACGTAATTTGTAGACAATGCTTCTTTGTTTTCACCATCATGAAACGAAAGAGACAGTGGAAATGTAACTCCTTACATTTCAAGATGTTATATCCTAACACATACTACATGTTAAGGTATATTAGCCAATTACATTATACAAAATTCATAATATTTTTAAATTAGTGTTCATTTGTTCACTTGGAGTCTTTTGTGTACTTAAGTTTAAGTAAATAAATAAATTATTACTAATAAATAAATACTAAATTGATTATTACTAATTCTAATAAGGTTTATTTCTAGTCCATTCAATTCGAGCATTCATACCGGAGTTGATGGTTAAGGGTTTTAAGCAAGTAGCTTATAATTAACAATAACAGATCTATAAAAACGCCCTCGCGAGGTATTTAAACATTTCTTCCGAAATGAAATTATGACAGGACCAAAGTCTGTCAGATGGCATGGGAATTCTTCAACTCGGTTGATCAGGCCGGTGAAGTTTTCCGTGCTTAGAAATTCTAATAAAGAACCGAAGTTCTTAATTATTAATAATATCAATCCTCACGAAAGATGGCCAGACCTTCGGAGGCACTGATGTTCGAAAAGAATTTATACCGGAACATTGTTCGTCTTGATGATATCCTGTACATGGAAATCGCCAGATAATTTTCCTGTAAGGTCTGCCAGGGTATACACTAAATCCGATTTCTTTTTTATTATAACATTTTGCACGAAGCGTGGGGACAATTTTTGAGAGAAGTAATTTAACGCGTTTGATTGAACAAAGTTTCGTCTCCACACGACGTCCCCTACTTGAAATGTGACGTTTCTTCTGCGTAAGTTATAACGATTCGCTCCCGTCTTGTAGGCTTTGAACAAAGCGTCTGAAACCTGCTTGTATATGTTTGCTAGACCCTGTAGCCTTTGAGCATAAGCGGAGGGCGAAGCTCCTTTTTCCGAGTTATCATTGTCCCCATTATCTATAGGTATACGGTGCAAATCTCCGTCGAGAATTTGCTCCCTGCCGTGCATAAGGAAGTACGGTGTATAATTTGTCGCGCAATTAACAGTGTTGTTCATTGCGGACTGAACCTGTGGCAGAAATTTAGCCCATTTACGGTGGTCGGATTCCACCAGGATTGACAACGCGGTTCCAAGAGTTTGGTTGTATCTTTCGACGACATTATTCTGAGGAATATAATACGAGTTATAAAATGGGGGTGGAACATTATAACTCTTAAGGAGGTCCTTAAATTCTTTTGAGATGAATTGTGGCCCGTTGTCACAAATAATAGTTTTCGGTACACCGTGTACTAGGAAAATATTTTTCCTCTAAATTCTTTACTATGCTTCCCGCGGTGCCTTTGCGCAGCGGAAATAACCACGTGAATTTAGAGAAAACATCAACGCAAGTTAAAATTACCGTATGTCCTGAATAGCTACGAGGCAAAGGTCCTACCAAATCTAAAGATAGCATCTGCATAGGCCTTGTTACTTTTTTCGGGTTAGAAGATAAACCGTTCGGTGGTGCCGTGCTGATTTTGTGCGCTTTGCAAACAGTACAATGACTAATAAATTCTTTGACATCTTTGTACATGTTAGGCCAAAAATAGCGAAGTTGTAACTTTTTATATGTTTTAAAAACTCCTGGATGACATGAACGAGTCGACTCGTGGGAGTCTGAAATAATAGCTTTCCTATTTTCCTGAGGAATCACCTTCTTCCAAGCAGTGTCCTCCCGTAAGGCTAATTGAGTTTTCGTATGGCGATACAATTCGTTATCTTTAATTTGGAAGTTAGAAAATCTTTGAGGAAAATCCTGGCAACCTTGCCATGCATTTTGGTACCATTTGTCCGACGTAGGTTGAGAGTCAAGACCCGAAATTAGCGCAAGATCCATGCGAGAAAGTACGTCTGGTACAATATGCTGCGTACCTTTTTCCAATTAAAAATTAATAAAAAAAAATAAAAAAAAATTTCGCAACCCTGAAAAATATTTGTGGCAACCTTGATAAATAAGGTAAAAAAAAATATTTTGTGACAACCTTGAAAAAATTTGTGGCAACCTTGATAAAATATATGTGGCAACCTTGATAAAATATTTGTGGCAACTTTGATAAAATATTTGTGGCAACTTTGAAAAAATAAATATTTGTGGCAACTTTGAAAAAATAAATATTTGTGGCAACCTGGAAAAAATATTTATTTCTTTTGCCAGCTTTGGTTTTTCCGTACTATTATAATACTGAACAATGTATTATAATAGAATATTATTTATTCACGTATTAAATCCACACGAGAAAAAAAAATCACTTTTCAAAATGAAAACAATTACCTAATTAGAATATACATTTATTATTTGAAATTATTAGCGAAGACGCAACCCATGCTATGAACTAATGGCAATGAACCGACTCCCGTTACTTCGATATGCGTTGTTATTTGTGGATAATAATAATCAGTTGTCAACTGCATGAATAAATAAACATGTTTCAATGTATTATTAAACGGTACCATAAAGGAGGAATGATCCCTAACATTCACACAATTCCTTAAAACAACGCACATAAAAAATTCATACAATCATGCGATAACAATTTCACTGCTGTCACTTTGACAGTTATCGGGATTGACAAACAAGGTTAACATTTTAGGTTATGTGCACTGTTGACAGTTGTAAAGGTGCCTGTAAACGATCAAATTTGTTTGTCAAATTTACGTGTTTGTCAAATTATTTGAACGTCTGCGGCCTTGTTTGATGTGCTTGTCAAACAAACTACGTGTTTGACGTGTTTGTCAGAAATTCTGATTGACGGAAAGTTTGAACGATATTTGACAACATGTTTGAACGTTTGCGGGGGTGTTTATCAAACAAACGTCAGTTTCGTGTTGCCATCACTATGGAGAGTGCTGCGTCATCGAATGTTATAAGTGAAAGATACTTTTTATTACATTTTATATCCATATATCGCGATCTACCGCAACTGTGGAAAGTAAAATGCAGGGACTATATGGACAAGAATAAAAGAAACATAGGAATAAAAACAATAACGGATTTATTAAAAGTATTTCGCGCCAATATTACGGAAGAAGACGTGAAAAAAATATATATTGGTATATTTAGCTCTTAATTTTAGCCATTCTCTAGATCAACACCTTCTTTTTTTTCTTTTTAAGACACAGAGCTGATGTCAACGCAAGAAATGCTTTGGCCGCATCCGTCATTTTTAACAACACAACATATTTCGCTATTCACCCCACTTCAGACCGGATACAATAAACGTCAAAAGACAATTCCCGGCGAAAGCTGTAAATAAATGAACTAATATTTGACAAACTTCATTTGAACGTTTGCGGCCTTGCCAGGCCTTGCTCATCAAACACGTGACGAGCAAACGTTAAATTTGACAAACAAATTTGATCGTTTACAGGCACCTTAAGGTGTACAATTTGTAAGAAAGACACGTATTATAGTTTATGACATTATGATTGTAATTAAATTACTAGTTACGTATCAGAGCTCCAAGAGAACAAAATAAGGGTGAAATGCAGATCACGCCAAACTCTGGGAATTGAATAAAAATGCACTTTCTAGATGAGAAAAGTGTGTAGAAACTCATTAAAAAAAGAATTAAGGCGCGGAAGAATAAATTGAGGGAGATACAGACGATCAAAGTTTAATAAAATTGCACTTCGCGATCTGATATTATCACCATATTCGGACAGTCCGCCGCCATATTTTGTCACGAAAATCAAATTAAAAACTTTTAATACTTTTGAAATTTCAGTAGTGCCATCCAAAAAATAAATCGCGTCCCCTTTAGAGTTTTATCCCAGTTTTCAAGTAGTTTGTGGGCTACGCTAGGTTTGTATAGACGGTTTGTGATTTAATACTAATACCTTTTTTCCATGTTATTTCCTGTTACACAAAATTGCCCCTTTAATAACGCCTGCTCGCGTCCCCTTTAGAGTTATATCCCAGTTTTCAAGTAGTTTGTGGGCTACGCTAGGTTTGTATAGACTGGTTTGTGATTTAATTCTAATACCTTTTTCCCATGTTCTTCTGCCTACTCTAACCCAAACTAAACACCTAACCTATTTTGTAAAAAAATATTATTATTATATGGCAACACTTTTCTTTTTTTGGTTGGCACTACTGAAATTTCCAAAGTAAATAGTTGATAATTTGATTTTCTTAAGTCATAGTTGATAAATAAAACATGGTTTCTATGTATCGCGTACGAAATTTCAAAACTCTATAACTCAGTTAATAGTGCCGACCCCCACCTAATTCTTACAGATTCGGATTCCCCAGCCCTAAATTAGTCTAAATCAAGTTCAATTTCGGTTATTCGAGTGACTCCCATAAACCGAATTTTACCCAGGGTTTGACCCAGGGTACAAATAATAATAATTGTATAAACTTTGTTCGGTAGAACGCGCCAATCTAGGTTAGAATTAATCATCTAGAATGTTTATACTCAATAATCTCAGGTGTGAAAGTTCGCAACCAAGGTCGCGTGTCAGTATCATGATAGTTTCTTTTTTAGGAAGGTATCTCAATGTACATAAATAAAAGGCGGTGCATGGATTGATATTACATGTATTGGAAACCTTTTGGACATTTTGCTGATGAGCCCTAGCTCAACAGATTAACAGAATTATAAAATTTTGACTTACCCCAAAGACCGACCAGTTTTTAGCTATCTGTATCTAAACTACGGGTGCCGAACATCGCGTTTTCTAATGCCGAACACTGCTTTTCTTGATGGGAGAAGCGACGGAACGTCCCGCACACCCATTCGGCGGCTGACGTAACTCCGTAGAAGCGTGATCCATCTTCTGGAAAGGTGGATATACTCCTCCTGGCCACATCCATAAACTCCAGCTATCTATAAGCGGGTAGCCGTTCCTGGGGATGCTGCAATCCATACATAGGGCTATTTAACATAGGAAGATCTGAAATAGAAAATTTACTGAAATCAAACACAGACTAAAACAGAATCAACTGAACTATACCAAAAAACATTTCATATATATAACTATACCAAAAAACACTTCATATATATATATATCAAAAAACATCTTACTTATTTTAAAATTATAAAAAAAATATAGGTATATATATTGCATGATATTTGTTCATAATTAAATTTATTTGTAACTTTGATGTAATATTAATTTTCTTATAATTAAATTATACATAATATGTAAATGCAATCCTCAGCACGGGAGATCCCAGTGAGGATATCATTATATCTATTTGTTACAACAAAAAAAAATAAAATAAAACACTTATTATTATTATTATTATTTCTCGGCCCGTCGAACACGTGCGATGTCGGGATTCAAACTCCAGAAATCAAAAAGAACGAAGCTCCCGCTTGACAGCCATTCATAGCACAAAATATAAATCGCGTATGATCCAATCCTACGCAGGATTGACCGTTACTTTACGGATTCCCGTTCAATCGTATAACGGAGGTCGCGTGGTCCGTCCGTAACAACTTCCGTCCAGCGAAATCACTATTTCCCACTTCGGGAATGGTTATTTTTCGGTCACAAAAACGTTTACCGCCGTGCCCGTAAGCAAAATCGCACTCATCGGCGACAAAAAAGGAATTATATTCCGTACAATTAATTATTCAAAAACGAAAAGCACTGCGACCATCGTCTGTACAGTCCACGAACCCACACGTTGACTGTCCAGCCAAGAAGTGATTTTTGTTTCCGCCCGGTTCAGATGTTAAATTTTAAATTATGATTCGAAATTTTACCAAAACCAATACCAGCGACAATCGCCCAGTTCCTAACTAGGTTAGAGAATCGGCGAGGATAAATGTGATGATGCAGAACAAATTAATGAATAAAATATTAAAACAAAAAGAGTCTAGCCCTGCATCATAACACGTCCTCATCTGAGTCACGAGGAGTCAGCAGCGTTTTTCAGGATTTCGTCACTGGAAAGTCGTAGAAACTCCGCAGATGTACTATTTTTACAAAAAATTGCCACCTCTGTGATAGATTGCCCGGAATTACTAGAAAGAATTCAATTAAGAGTACCCATCAGACAAACCAGACAAAATCACACACTAAACATCCCTCAATGTAACACGAACTCAAAACAAAATGCTTTTATTCACCGTGCTTCATACAATTTTAATACTTCATACAGTGAATTAGACTTATTTAACTCAGCACCCCACAATTTCAAACCTTAAAGCAATAAATAATTATATTATCATTTTTATTTTTTATTAATACACATTCGCACATTACACAGACTAGATCCATCCTATACCCCATCCTTCCCCATCCCATTCCTATAGGCTAATGTAACTTTTTTTCTTACATAAATATTATATATATTCACTAATAATTAAAAACCTAAGTGAAAACCTATTATTGGTCAAATAATTAACACTTACTACACCATACCTTGTAATTATTATAACTGTTGGTTTTCCAAATAAAATAAAAATAAAAAATAAAATAAAATAAAACACTCTTGAAACGACCAAGGGAGTTTCATTATGGAAAAAAACATTGTTATATAAACACGCAACACGGGTTGTGTAGGTCGAGACGCATAATTTGATACCCATATCGTATGTACCGTTTTTGTCACCGACATTCTTCAAAAGTCCCACCGAGTTTTATATTGGAAAAAAAACATTGCTCTATAAACACGCAAAATTTAAAAACTTTTATTGGAAAAAATTATAAGATGCTTAGCTTTATAAGAATTATCACTATGGAGGTGTTAAGAATTGTTTGGGGTTTGATGAAGTCTTCAAAATAACAGACGCATAGTTTTTGTTTTTGTTCCACAAAACTGCATTTTTTACTTTATTTAATGTTACGAGTTTAAAAATATTCCCGACCCGAGCAAAACACTTTTAATAACGGTCAGTTGACCATAATGACTGACTGTTACTACTTTTAAGAGAGAAGATGTGAGAAATCTGTAGTCTTGATAAATAATAGATGGTGATCTTTTAACCAAAATAACGTTTATTGTAGCAGAGCACACACATTACAGCCATTACAGAGACTTATACTTTTGACACCTACTTCCTGTGCATGTAGTGTTACCAACTGAATGTTATTTTTTTTTCAGTTTCAGTGCCGGCAACCCGGGCGTTTATTTAATTTTATGGTTGTTTACATTGTTTTCTTTTCTTTTACCCGCCTCACTAGACAAAGTCTGTTCCGAGGCGGGTAAATCACATATTATATTTGTTCCAAAAGAAATGTATGTATTTAAAAAAAAAAAAATATATATATATATATGTATGTAAAAAGACAAAAAGATACAATTATGTGGTGGTATATTAAATATTTACATCCATACTTTTTTTTATTTTTTTATTTTTTATTAGTTACATTCCATGAGAAGATTGCCTATGTAACATAGATAAAAGTAAAATTAAATTTTGTGACAATTGAATATAGATATAGCGGTTACATGATAATTAGTATTGCAAAATTGCAGTTTCTCGCATTTGTTTTATTTGAATATTATATAATTTCGTGAGAAATTGTATGAAATGTTATTTATTTAGAATATTTTGAATATCTGTTCTTTCCTTTTCATTCAGCCATAATACAAATCTTTTGAACAGCCAATTCAAATTATTTGGGGTGACGTAAGTTTTTGTTTGTGTTAGGAAGGTATTGAAAATGTGTGGTGCTAGGTAAGATTCGTGTTTTTTTGCAAAAGTTGATTTGATATGGGGAACTTGAAAGTGCTTATTAATTTTTGCTCTTGTGTTTTGCGAGTGAGGTATGAGGAGATGTGAAGTTTTGATACAGTTTTTGTAAATGATCTTCCTTATGAATAGTTTATTTACGTCTAGTAATTTGTTTTTGATCATTAGCTGTTCCGTCGGATGTTGGTAAGGTTTTTTAAACATAATTCTAATTATTGTTTTGTGATTTATTTTAAGAGAATTGAGGTAAGTATCTGCTGCTCCTCCCCAAACTGATATTCCATACGTTAAAATACTTTGACAGAGTGCGAAATATATATTTTTTAGTTGATTTAATGACATGATGTTTCGTATTGTTTTGAAGATGTATGATAATTTTCGTATTTTTTTTGATAATATATTAATATGGAGATCCCATTTTAGTTTATGGTCAACAGTTAAACCTAGATATTTAATATTGTCTGCATAAACAATTTTGTCACAAGTACAGCATGTGTTATTTGACGAAATATTGGTGCAGGGGTTAAGATGTAGTTGTGGTTGGCTATGTGGTTGACCAGCCTTTGTTTTACTAAAAGTTAGATATTTTGTTTTTGAAATGTTCAGTGTTAGTAGATTATTTTGTAGCCATTTATTTACTACAGTCATCCCTGTTTCTGTGTTTTTGAATACCTTTTCCCATGATTGAGCCTTGAACAAAATTGCAGTGTCGTCTGCATAACTGATTACTTTGTACTCAATTTTTCCTAGGTTTATCTCAGTTAGACTATTTATATATATGAGGAATAGTATGGGACCCAAAACGCTGCCTTGCGGTACTCCATACCTGATATCTGCTTTGTCACTGCTGTATTTATTTATTTTTACTATTTGCTGTCTCTTTTCAATGTAGCTGACAAACCATTTTAGCGGTTGACCAGTTATACCGATATTTTTGAGTTTTTGTTGTAGTAAGTTATGCGAAATGGTGTCGAAAGCTTTTGCTAGGTCTAAGAACACCCCAATCACCTTTGATCCGCCATCTATGCTTTTCACTATGTAGTTGGTTAATTCTGATAAAGCATCTTCTGTACCCATTTTGGCACGAAATCCAAATTGACGGCTTGAGAGCAGGTTGTGTTTTTCAAGGAACGCAAGTAATCTTTTTTTCATAGCTTTTTCTAGAAGTTTAGATAGTGAGTTTAGCAAAGTGATTGGTCTGTAAATTAATATCAGAGTTTTGTCTCCCGATTTATGTATTGGAGTAATACATCCTATTTTTAAGTGATCAGGGACAATTCCGAGCCTAAAACTTTGGTTGAAAATGTGCTGAAGCGGTATGAGTATGTATTATCGTAGATTTATCAGTATTTGATTGGAAATGTTATCCGGTCCCATCGCGCAATTTGGTTTGAGAGATTTAATAAGATCCGAGATTTCCTTTGTATTTACTTGATAAGCATTAAACGAGTGATTTGGTCGTATGGAAGAGCAAAGTTTGGATAAAGAGACTTCTGATGTACAGTTTTTTTAAAGAATTTTTTCCGCTAAGGTAGAGCCAACTTTTGAGAATTGTGTGTTAATAAAATTAGCTATTTTATTAGGTTCATTGTTTGTTAAGACTTTGTCTCCGTTTATTAATAGTTCTTTGATATGTGAATCTTTCTTCAGAGTGGAATAAGTAATATTTCTTACAATTTCCCAAATTTTTTTAGGATCATTTTTGGCGATTTTTATTTCTTTTTTGTAATATTTGTATTTGGCTTGTTTAATTAACTTATTACACAGGTTTCTATACAGTAAGTAATCATTCTTTAGTTTGTTATCTTTCGGGTTTTTGTGGACTCGCATATGCATTGCATCTCTTTTATGAATACTGTTGACTATTCCTTTTGTGATCCATGGTGTTATTTTTTTTTCTTTATGTGTGTAGTTCTTTTGTGGATTTTTTGTGGTGTGTTTGGTTATGTAGGTTTCAACCGTATTTATAAATGTGTTCAGCGCTGTGTTTGGGTCTATTTCATTTAGTACGTTAGTCCAAAGTTCATCGTGAATATCCGATTTTAGGGACTTAAAGTTTATTTTGTCTTGAATGTTGTCATTTTTGTTTTTACTTTGTTCTTTGTTAATATGTATGTTTAATGTAGTTGTAAAATGGTCAGTGACAGTTGAGCGAATAATGGATGAAAAAGTTTTTCTTCTAGTTTTAACGAATATATGATCGATGCAGGATTTGGAGTGTGATGTAGTTCTTGTTGGCGAGTTTATTGTAGATTTAAGTCCGTAGTGAGTAAAAAGATTTAAGAATTCCGTAGTTTTTGGTAGGCAGTTTAATATGTTAATATTCATGTCACCAGCAATAATTATTTGTTGAGTTTTTTTATGTTCTTCAAGAAGTTTATTTAAGGAATTTAAGAAAGGGGAGAGATTGTTGTAGCAACTTGGTCTGTATATAGCAAATATAGAAAGACATGGGCCAAGGGATATTTGAATGCAGTTTGCTTCAGTTATGTTAATTTCTGATATGGAAGATTTAATTGAATCTTTGACAAAGATTACTATACCATCATTTTGATTTATGTGTCTTGTGGTCTGGAATGTGGTATAGTCATTTAAGTTTAAGTTGGTGTAAGAATCACCTAACCAGCATTCACTTAGGATAATGATATCGAAACTTATATCTATTTCATTTAGTAGGACACAGAAACTATCAAATTTCTTTTGAATACTTCTTATGTTTTGACATATTATGCTTAAACTGTGTTTTCCTGAGACAAGGAGTTTGTATTCTTTTGCTTGGTTAAAAGTGTATTCTGTGTTATTTATTGTTTCTAAGTCAAAATTCAGTGCAGAAACCATTTGTTACAAGGATAAAAATAGAAATTTGGATGGAAAGCCAAACATGATAATCTACATAAGATTTGGGAATGTGTATGGTTATTATTAAGTACGAAGTAATATAAGGATACAGTTTGGCGCCTACTTCAGGAACAATTTCTTCCGCTGTTGTACTTATGTCATCAATTTGTTGGTTTTCCTCTAGTTGTTCTTCAATGAGGTTGGTGGTATTTTCTGAGTTAGATTGAATTGCTCGCGAGTCGGTTGATCGATGGCGAATATATACTCGCCTTGTTGTACTCCATAAGTAGGTGAAAAGGTAATTTCTTGCAAATAGTTTGTAGAGATATAGTCTTCTTGTTGTGTGAGTGGCTAGATGTTCATTTATGTGTATAGGTCCACGCCGTCTTGCGAATCCTGTTTTGTTAATGTTCCGTCTCACTTCATTTTTCTCTGTTTTTTATTGCAATTTTTATCTGTTTCTGTTGTGTATAAAGCTTCGGGCTTTCAGACACAGATGGCAGTGCTCTTAGTTTTAGCCTCCGACGACAGAGGGCGTCTCAGCTTGAGGTTAGGTTTGATTGGAATCCCACTGGGAGACCGGATCTAGCGAGTACCGATAAAGGTTGACCAACGCAGTTATATTGTACACGCGATATTCTAAATAAACCAGTTAATAACAAGTAACCTATTTATTACTGAAAGAGGTATCTTCCATCCAAGGAGTGTTGGGAGTCTGTGGCAAGAAGTCCACGGCTGTATATCCTGAAGGAGAGAACATCACAGTTTCCAAAAACTTATCTCGACCATTTGGATTTTTAAATTTGATTATAATCAGTTTTGGAGTTGCATTTCTCAGAGATGCAAATTTTTTTGGTATATCAGGTGTTGGTGTATTACGGTTAATTACCCTTAAAAAATTGGTTTTTATCTTTGTAGAAGCCATAATAAACATATTGAGTAAATAGTGTAGTAAGTTTTTTTTTCTTCTTTTTTTTATATCATCTTAGTAGGTAAATCGTTTAGGTGTCTTATTTCAACCACCTTTGAGTCATTTGTTTTTCTTACCAAAATTTTTCCCGATTTCACCCATACGTACTTATATTCTTTTTCTTGTGCCCTTTTTCTGGCATTCCAGTGTAGATTTTTATAATAAGGCGTTAGTGTTGCATTTAGGTAAACGTATTGGGCTCCTTCCCCGTTGAATTTTTTTATCGGATCACTATATTTAGCAGCTAACATGGTGCGTGCTTTTGTCTGCGAAATTAATCGTGATTTTTTTTTGTTGATCATTTGATTTGTTGGTTGAAATTTTGTAGGTATCCTCTGGTGCCATTATGACGCCCGCGAGCTCCGCGATCCGCGTCACAGTATGGACTGGGGATAAGTTGTCTTGCAATTTTATACCGCTTATTTCTATACTGTTCAATAGGGCTGATTGTTCCAGATCTGCCAGGTGAACTTCTACTGCAGCCAATCTTTTTTCTTTTTCGGCTAGTTCTTCCTTGAGTTTATTTACTTGATTTGGTGTATCCATGATTTTTGACAGTTTGTGTATTATGTCATCGTATTTTTCGTTAACGAAGTTAGTAAAGCTTTTTATTTCTTGCAGCTCTGATGCAATTTTGTTGAGCATAACTTCCTTCATTTCTTCAAATTTGGAATTGATAAATTCCAAGATAGAGTCGCTGTCAATGTTAATCATCGACTGATGAGCCTCCGACGGAGAGTCCATTGTGCCAGACGCGGTTGTTAGTGGTGACGATGTTGTCAGTACTTTCTTCACGTTGGAAAACTTGCTGCGAGATTTGGACATTTTCTTGATGTTGTATTTATTTATTTAATTCGTTGGAAAATTTCTATTGTTTGTTCATAAATGCCCCTTATTAAAATTTAAAATATATAATTTAGTTGTTTAGTCTATGACAAAAATGACACTTTTTTTTCTTCTTTTTTTTCACAAATTCAAATCCATAAATTGTCTTTGGTTTACAATGACTTGTGGTTTGGCATATATTTATTTTAACAAAATGTGTAGTTATTTTACACTGCCACTACCGGATAAACTGTCACTTTGTTTTACGTAACACTGGTTTTTAGGTTTTTATTGGATTACTGTGTTGATTTGCTTAATTGTCACTTATTTTGGTAATAAGTTTGGAGCTGTCAGAATCAGCTGTTGTTTGTTTACGGTTATCCATAGAATGACCATACATTACATTATAAGTTGTACATTACATTATTTCATTGCCATATTACAACATCCTCCCTCAATGTCATAACATTCCAATAAATCGTACAAATAACTCTTTACTCAAAGATTTAGTGAGAATATCCGCTGGTTGTTCGCCAGTTTTTATGTATTTAATATTTATTTTATTATTTTTCACTAGATCTTTGACAAAGTGAAAACGAATATCTACGTGCTTCAAACGTTTAATAGATGCTGTAGCTGCAGTCAAGATTGCTGACTGATTATCACAATAAATGTTTACCGGACAAACATTTTGAAAACCAAAATCATTCAATAAGTTTATCAACCAGCAAGCCTCACCAGCAGCCATACTCATAGCCACATACTCAGACTCAGTTGACGACAGGCTCACAGATGCTTGTTTCTTAGAACTCCATAATATTAAACATTTTGAGAAAAAGAACATATAACCAGAAGTGGACTTTCTATCATTTATATTACCACCCCAATCTGCATCGCAAAAACCCTCTAAACCTACATCTGTGCATCTGTAAATCAACTTATAATGTAATGTATACTTAACATGGCGAATACCCTTTTTAGAGCAGCTAACAATATATTATTTGCACAATATTGATACCTACTTAGCATTGAAACAGCAAAACATAAGTCTGGTCTTGTACCTTGTACAGCATACATTAAACTTCCTACTATCTGCCTACATAATTTTTCAATATTTTTATCTACCTTTTGATTTTTTTTGAAGATTTGAAGATTTAAAAATTAAAATTTTTATCCATCGGTGTAGCAACCGGTTTACAATTTTCCATTTGAAATTTTACAAGAATATTTTCTAAGTAACTTTTCTGACTTAGTTCAGTTATACCAAATTTTAAGTTCTGACTCACATTAATACCTAGAAAATCAGATATACATCCCAAATCCTTCATTTTAAATTCACTGTTCAAAGCCTTTTTAAGCTGTTTAACTTCAGAGTTATTTGTTCCAAAAATTAATAGGTCATCAACATATAACAATACAAAAATTTTATCATTTCCATTATACCTTTTGTATAAACACGAATCACAGCTTGATCTTAGAAAACCCTCTCTAGTCATGACATCATTGAACTTATTATTCCAACACTTAGGAGACATTTTTAAACCATACAGTGATTTGTTTAATTTTACAATATTTTCATTATTAGAATAAGCTCCTTCAGGTAACTGAATATATACCTCATCTTGGATTTCTCCATACAAAAATGCACCGGTAACATCCATTTGATAGATTTGCAAGTTTAATTTACTAGCAATAGCAACAAAAAGTCTAAAAGTGGATAATTTTGCTACTGGAGCATAAATGTCTTGATAACTAAACAAATTATCTTGTTCAAACCCCCTAGCAACCAACCGGGCTTTATATTGATTTGAACTTTAATTTTGAACACCCATTTGCTACTAACAACCTTACTTGGATCTACTGGCTCATTGTACACTTCCCACGTATTGTTTTCTCTCAGTGTTTGCAGCTCTCTCTCTCAATGGCCTCCTGCCACTTGGAAGCATCATCCCTACTCACAGCGTCTTTGTATGTCATTGGATCAGGATCAACATTAATTTGTACATTGTTGCATTTATAGAAAGAAGTTTGTTTCATTGTTCTTTTTGATCTCTCACAGTAGGGTGCTAGTGGATTATCTTCACTCACTGACTCATTTGAACTCAACTCATCAACACATGGTTCATTATCACTTTCCGATTTGGTTTCATATAGCATATCTTCTTCAGTAGAGATTTTCATACCACCTTCATCTTCCAATGTTCTAATTTCTTCATTTACCATTGTTTTAGTCATCTGTGATGGTTTGTCTTCTAAATATATTATCTCAATTGATTCCTGGAGTTTATTTTCATTTTCTAAGAAAATTACATCCCTCTTTGTTTCTATGGTATTCTTATGTGAAAAATATATCCTGTACCCTTTCACATCTTCGCTGTAACCAACCATTAGTCCTTTCTCACCCCTTTTGTCCCATTTTCTTCTTCTTTCTTTAGGAATGTGCGCATATACAGGTGTACCAAACACTTTCAATTGACGGATGTCAAAATTTCTGTTTGTCCATATTTCAAAGGGAGATTTTCCGTTTACTTTGCTTTTTCCAGTCCTATTAAGTACAAAAACTGCAGTATTTACAGCTTCTGCCCATAGTTTTTTTGGTAAACTTTTTGCATGTAGCATTGTCCTTGCAGCCTCCACTAGAGTCCTATTTTCTCTTTCAGCTTTTCCATTTTGCTCTGGAGTATATGGAACAGTCGTTTGATGGGTTATACCACGCTTTGAGAACATTTCTTTCACTTCTTTGTTTATAAATTCCAGTCCATTGTCACTTCGAAAGATTTTAACCTTATTTCCAGTTATATTTTCAGTTTTACTTAGAAAGTCTTCAATACAATTCTTGATGTCGTATTTATTTTTGACAAAATATACATATCTAAAATTTGAGTAGTCATCTTTAAACAGAACAAAGTACTTCGACCCTCCTAATGACATTTCTTCCATTGGGCCACACGTATCCGGGTGAATTACTTCACATGTCTTCTTGCTGGTGTAATTACTTTTTGGAAACGGCAATCGGTGAATTTTTCCTTGTAAACAACTTTCACATTTCGGAACTAAGTTTGTTGTGAATCGATGTTGTTTTTCTGTAAAAATTCCTTGACATACTCAAAGTTTTGATGAGCTAATTTTTCGTGCCATAAACTAAAATCATTTAGTTCTGATTTTGCCACAATTGCAGTATTGCATTTAAAACGTAAATCCATATAATAACCGCTTCCGTCTCGTTTTGCTACAGCACAAATATCTCCATCCTTGTAAAATTTGCAAGACTTGTCATCTGTCATCATAACATAACCTTTTTTAACAGCGCGATTGACAGAGAACAGATTAACTTTCAAATCTGGTACGAATAACACATTGTCTATGGTAGTGTCAACCCATTCCGTGTTGTTTTCCACCTGTACCGCCATCTGGCCGCAGCCCAACACACTAATTGACTCGCCATTACCGACTATCACTGATTTATTCAAAATGTCTGTTAAATTTGTAAATAAAGCTTTATCACAACACATATGTTCATCCGCACCGGTGTCTACGAGCCACTTAGAATCTTGATAATTGTCGTAAATTTTATTTAATACGACAAACGCATTACTTTTCTTTGTGTTGTATTTACTTGAGTCTTTATTTTTATTAAACCAGCACTGCGATTTATAATGTCGCTCTGGAAATGTCCGATTTTTCCACACTTAAAACATTTTTCTTATTTTTCATTACGAAAGCTGACGATGATGGGGTTTGTTGAAGTTCATCATTCTTTTCAATAAATCTTTCTTCCTCCATCAACAACCTGGCCACTAAGTTTTCCAAGGTTTGTTTGTCATCAGGGGCAGATTCCCAAGCCGAAACAAAATGTTTATATTCTTCTGGTAGCGACATGAGTATTTTAGTTATAACAAATTTCTCAGAAATTTCTTCTCCCAATTGTTTTAACTGGTTCTGTAATTCTTGTATTTTTGATAAAAATGCAGACATTTCTGTTCCCTTTTCATATTTGTACTGAAAAAATCGCTGTTGTACAATATGAATGCTGGTCTCCGTTTTTTGTTCATACACACTATGCAACTTCTTCCACATTTCCGCTGAAGTAGAGCATGATATAATGTGTAACATAACATTTTCTGACATCCTTGTGACTATTAAGGACTGAGCCTTTGCATCCTTGTTTTCCCAAACAATTTTCTGTGCGTTTTCTTCAGGTTTTGTACTCCGACCTTCCACTATATTCAGCCATCCTTGTCCACGTAACAATACTGCAGTCTGGAACTTCCACACATTCCAGTTTCTTGACCCCTCCAATTTTAACATGTTCTGATTGCCTTTCATCATTACAAGATGTTTTTCCTCTTTTCACATGTGCCTGGGCCCTTAACCTGTAGTCTTGATAAATAATAGATGGTGATCTTTTAACCAAAATAACGTTTATTGTAGCAGAGCACACACATTACAGCCATTACAGAGACTTATACTTTTGACACCTACTTCCTGTGCATGTAGTGTTACCAACTGAATGTTATTTCATTGCCATATTACAACAAAATCCACTAGGCGAGGCTTTTTATAACCTAATCAAATAACACACACTGACAAGCTAATTATCAAAACAAAACACTGTCAAAGAAAGCCAAACAGATAAACAAAACATCTGTTTTATCTATAGGCCCTAGTTTTACTTCTGACCGCTAGGTGCTGGGCAGGACCCTGTAAAATAACTGGTGGTGAACTTAGCTAATAGCTCGTACATTTTTAACAGGAGGAAAAAAGTCTTCATTTTAATCTTAATTTAATTTCATAAAAAAATATCGGATAAAATGCATACATAATGCAATAAGGTACCTACTCGTAAAAAAATAAAGGGATCACACTTTTAATATGAATTGCTCCCGGGGCGACGGTACCCATACCCGCCTGCGAAATTTAATATTATTAAAAACATGCGAAAAGCAAAAACTTTTAATCAAAAAATGTATATTTGGAGAAAAAAAAGTGCCAAGGAGCTGACTGATCATTTTTTCACCGAGCCGTTCGGGTTGTGTAGGTCGAGACGCGTAATTTGATACCCATATCGTATGTACGGTTTTCGTCACCGATACTCTTGAAAGTCCCAGGGAGTTTTATTTTGGAAAAAGCATTGCTCAATTAACACGAAAAATTTAAAAACTTTTAAATAAAAAAAATGTTTATAAATGTAATATGTATGTTTGCATATGAATGAAACAATGAGTGTGTGACCACAAATGTATTAAAATATATGTATGTTTAGAAAGAAATGGATATTTTGAGAAAAAAATGTGCCAAGGAGCTTACTGATCATTTTTTGACCGAGCCGTTAGGGTTGTGTAATGTGTAGGTCAAGACGCGTAATTTGATACCCATATCGTATGTACGGTTTTTTTCACCAACATTCTTGAAACGTCCAAGGGAGTTTCATTTTGGAAAAAAACATTGCTTTGTAAACGCTCAAAATGTAAAAACTTTTATTGGAAAAAATTAATTAAAAAAAAAAAAACAATTAATTAATCCGTTTTTAATAATAAATAACTTTCCCAAACTTCTGTGCTCCTGGTAGATTACAGCGTCCTCGAGTTAATTTTTCGCTGAAATAGCTTTATATGAATTATCATTAAGGAGGAAAAAAGTCTTCATTTCAATCTTAATTAAATTTCATAAAAAAATATCGGAAAAATGTATACATAACGCAATAAGGTATCTACTCGTTTAAAAATAAAGGGATCACACTTTATATATGAATTGCTCCCGGAGCGGTGGTACCCATGCCCGCCTACCAAATTTAATATTATTATAAACACGCGAAAAGCAAAAACTTTTAATCAAAAAACATATATTTAAGAAAAAAAATAGACGCTTCAACGGACTTACTTCTGCGCTCCGGGTATAATTTATAAATTTGTGTGACGTAGTTTTTCACTACGGGGCGACGATAACCATATGTCAAAACTTTTAATTGAAAAAATGATGGTAAAAAAAACAATTAAATAAACCGTTTTTCATAGTAAATTACTTTCCCAAACTTCTGTGCTCCTGGTAGATTACAGCGTCCTCGAGGTAATTTTTCGCAGAAATGGCTTTATATGAATTATCATTATGGAGGAAAAAAGTCTTCATATCAAACTTAATTTAATTTAAAAAAAAAATTGGACAAAAAATATATGCAAAACGAAATATGATACCTACTCGTACAAAAATTAAGCGATAATACTATGTATGAATGGCTCCCGAACGACGGTACTGATGCCCGCCTCCCTAAATTAAATGATTTTTATTGAACGCGAAATGCAAAAACTTTAAATTAAAAAAAGATATATTTTAAAATAAAATCGTTACTTCAACCTAGTAAATATTTATAACGCAAAAAATTATTCGTTATAAATAATAATAAAAAATTCAGAATGTGAATGAAGCATTACCTATTTATTTTTGATTCGTAAATGAAAAATCTTTATCATTGTATGTGGACCCAATATTGTATAACGGGCTAAACCACGCTCTCAGTACCTGCCTACCAAGGACCTCTACCCAGTATCATCTGTGTAAGTACCTGCACCTACTACGAAAAAATATATACATAACGCAATTAGAACATACTCGTTAAAAAATAAACGGATCACACTTTAAATATGAATGGTTCCCGGGGCGACGATACCCATTCCCGCATACCAAATTTAATGATTATTATAAACACGCAAACTGCAAAAACGTTTGATTAAAAAAATGTTTATTTTACAAACAAAAATCGTCGCTTCACCCTACAAACTTCTGCGCTCCTGGTACAAATTATAAATTTGCGTGACGCTATTGGTGTAGTTTTTCACTGCGGGGCGACGGTACCCGTGCCAAATTATTTTTATCAAACTTTATTTTATTTCGTTCAAAAGCATTATCGATTTTAAAAAGATAAACTGCCAAAGTAAGTACCTGCACAGATTTTATCGTTTTTTGAATTCACAACACTAAAATAATACTACAACACTTCGCTGCTAGTCTATGATTGGCTGATTCCTGATAGGCCAAAAGCCCGACTGGTTTCTGTCTAAAAATGACATTTTTAGATCACAATTGCCAATGTCAAAACTTTAGCCGGTTATTGTGAGATATTTTGAACCGAGCGCCATTTGTAGGACGGCCGATTAACGTTCCTAAACCTTCGGACGACGATTTTTTTTCGAAAATTTTAACCGCAGACTACGCCTTTTCGGCGGAATTCAATCATTAGGTTGACCATGTAGATTTGATAAAAAAAGCTTACCGCTTGGTTTTGAGTGACCACATGGTAATCTCTTGGCCAATGATACCATTATGCAAAGAAAAACATTTCCACTTAAATTAAACCACTTTCCCTAAAAATGGGGAAATTTCGTACAACTTTTTGTGAAATTAAAAAAAAACAACGATACCTGAAGAAATCAGACCCGACGCTCGATCAAAATCAATCGTCTTTTAAATTTACGTTAGAGTAATGCGGAAAACGAAACATTTTCGAGCAAAAAAGGCGCACGAAAAAAAAAATAATCATTTCGCGTTCGGGGTGCGTTCGAAATTGAATAAAAATATAAACGGTGAAGGAGAAAAAGTTTTACAGATCGATGGTGATCGATGAAAACGAAACATTGAGAAAATGCACCAAAATTTTTGCCGTTGCGAAACCTCGCGTGTGGCAACACTCCTGGGGAAACATTGATTTGTCGCCGGGAAGCTCTGCCAATTAAACGGCCACAAATCAACTTTTTGCCAGTGGGGCCATCCCGGCGGCTGAAAAGCGTACTGCGGCGCTTTAGTATGGCGCGCCTTGAGCGCTTCCAGTTTCCGCCGCCAGAGGTTCCTCAAATTTTTGTCAACATTGAGCCCCGAACGAATCCGGTTGAGTTTCGGGGAAATATTTCCATACAAACTCGCACTCAATTTTGTCGAATTTTTGCCATACCAAATTGAACCTCCGATTCTATACCGACAGAAAATCATTTCGGTCGCTTTTCGCCTGAAGCCCGAAACAATTGAATAGGACTTTTTTCTAAACGCCACGCAAGCAAAAACGAACCTCGAGTGTAAACGACTTGAGGGGGAGAGTGGTCGCTTTTCGCCGAAATGCCCTCGAAAAAAAACAAAAAAACTGTGTATTAATATATGTATTATTGTATTTTGATTTTTACGCTAACATCAAAAATATCCTTTATAAACATTGATCTAAAAAGTATTGGACAGAGCATTAGTGCGATTTGTATGAATTGCATTGAAGCCAAATCTAGGGTGATGGGAAATTGCCTGGCAGCCATCTTGTATGATTAACTTTTGAACTTGCAGCGTTGACACTTGAATATTCTAGAATGTTCGCCCATCCAAAAAGCATCGTATCCAGAACCCTCTAGCGACTCTAGCTAGAACCATCTACCTAGATGCCAGAATATTCTTGATGCACAGGGCGACTATAAAACGGGCGCATCGAGATGTGGTCAGTCAATCATTAAGACCCGGCATTTTCAATTTCTACCGATTTATAAATAGTTTCTCGCTAACTCCTTCAAAGTCTTGAAGTTCTAAAAAAAATAAATGTTATTTTTTAAGATAATATCTATACATTGGTTTTGCCGAAACGTTAAGTATATGAAATTCCCTCCATAGAAAAAAATCGCAAAGTAAGCTCCGAAACTTATTAAAAACACGTTGTGTTCTGTTATTTAATATGTTAAAGGAATGAAAAAAAAATTAGAGTGTATTTTTTAATGCAAATAAAACTATGACAAGAGATTTTCGCTCTATTTTAAATGTGTCGTGTTTTATTAAATATTTTTACAGCAGTCGCTTACGTCTGTTCATTTTAATCGCTTTAAATATTAGCGCCCTCTCTCTAACATTCGGATTTACATAAGACCATTTCAAACATTCTTCAGTCCCGCGCAGTCGGCACTGTCGGCAGGCATAGTGGACGTGTGTTAGAATTTTTGGCATCTAAAATTACATGATTTATTGTAAATAATATTTAATTTCAAATATTTGAATACCTTATTTAACGTGAATATTGCATTTATCGGTTAAATAATATTGTTTTTCAAAAATGGGAAATAAATAACAAACATAAATGAAATCTCCAAAGGCCGCGGCTTGTGTACATAGGTATATCGTTTTTTACGATTCGCCAAAAATTCGTTTGCTACAAGGCAATGGAAGCTGATTGTTCTAAAACTGTGAGATTATTTCTTGAATGAATTCCGCAGTCCTTTTTTGCCACTCTGGTATCTACAAACTTAATTGCAACGATTGCCTGGCAATATGTATTGGGAAAACTGCACGTAACATAAATATTAGAGTAAAACACGACAGGTGTTTAACAAATACTGGTTATTCAGACTTTGCCGAACATTTAATTAATACTAACCATACTTTTGATAAAAATACAGGAGTCAAAATTATACATAAAAATAACATAGGAATACGCCTTAATAATTTAGAAGCATTAGAAATAGTAGTAGGTTGAGATCAACCGAAACCGGTCAACGTATATAGCAAAATAAAGTGGTTTAAAACAAAACAAATATTTTGAATAACATATTTAATTCAAATGTATCTATCACGTATACTTTTATAAAATTTACAAATATCTTTATGAAATTCAATTTTTATTTAAAAAAGAAAAAAGTGAAGTAAAGCAAAAAATCGAGTATTAGAAATTATCCTCAAGGGACAACTCTGTATCACAAAACATATTCAACTTTTTCAAGTTGTTTTTATAATTTTATACTTTATATTATTTTTTAGAATGCGTCAATTTAAAGACATATTTAATGCATCGATAACTGGAAAAACCGAGTAAGTTTGTTTTGTATTGGCCATTAAATGATGATGATGTTTTTATATACATTTATTATATTGTTATTATTGCTATTGTGTAGTGTTATTGATTGCTGCTGTGTTGAAATTTTACAATACATTTTGTTTTGAATTTTAGTTGGTTATTAGTATATCAGTTAAATTTGAATTTTTGAAATTTAGCTGGTTATTAGTATATTATTTGTGTTCCTAGATCTGTTATTATTTTTTATTTATTATTTACAATTTTGTATTTTTTGTAAATTTCTCAGGCCACGGGTACAGAACCCTTAGTTTCTTGTTTTAATATTTTTTATTATTATTATAATTTTAAGTGAAAATCTGTTATTGGATTTTATCTTTATTATTTAGTTTATTCTTATATATGTAAATAATCTGTTGATTTTCCCAAATAAATAAAATAAAAAATTACGTAACTCCACACAGGATGCAGGTAATTCTGCGTGATTAAATAAGTAAAAAATAAAATGTTAATTTTTCGAAATTCAAACGCTTTAAGGTCGATTTCAGGTAAATAAGTTAATAAACTAAAGGATAAATAAATATTTTTCCATGGAAAAATATTGTTCTATAGGAAAAAACACAATGGATTGGTAACCCTATACGAACTCTATGACAATTAAAAGTGATGGGCGTCGCCCATCTACAATTCGAAATGCAGAATGCCGCGAATTAAGAGGAAGCTACAAGCCAAAAATATGTATATTCTTTGTTTGCCTTATTTCGTGACGAATACACAGGTAATAGGCATTAAAATCGCTTGGAAAATGGAGTCAAGAAACGCTCGATTTCATGCGCAAAAGTGGTTTTTATTTATTTTGTATCAAAATTTATAAGTACGCAAAAAAATAATCAACTGAAACTGTCACAGATAATCTTACCCATAATACACAGACATATTAATATATAGACTAGAAATTAAAGGTGAGGGGTAAAATCAACTGTTGAAGAACGATCGGGGTAAAGCTGACTGTGATTCGTCAATAAATCAATCTGACAGTATATAGGCATCTCGCATTATAATATCACCATTTAGTTCTAAAAAGTAAAATCTGCTTTTGAATGGATAGACATTTTTACATGGGAGCGCAAATTACTCGCCACGTTATGAACAAATTTGCGAAGTCCAAATTCGGCAAAAAAAATTTCTTCTATTTTCAGAGTCGAATATTTTGTTTACGTATTTAGTTAAGACACTTTTATAAGTGTTCATAATTTACTTCCCAGTAACAACGATGCGCACACTTGGGAATCGCTACATTCGACCAATGTTGGAGGGTTGTCACAACCCCTCTGTTCGTATTAATAATAAAATATTGAAATCTTTAAGAAAGAAAAGTAAAACAACTAAAAAAACAAATGAAATTATATACACACAGTTTTTACCAGCGATTCCTAAGAGTATTTGGAGTAAAAATTTGGACATCATTTTGCCTTCCGATGACACTTTTTCAATTAAAAACAAAAAACATGATTTTCTATCACACATCGCCACTCAGTATAACCTAGCGCATTACGTGATATGCACTCCTTCTCGTTCCAGCAGTACCGTACATACGAAACAAGCGCGTACCTAAAACGTGGTACCTAAAGCGCAAAAGGCGAAGGCACATCCCTGATTCTTATGCAAACGGCTTTGTATTTTGCGTCCAGATGTATCTCGATGTGATAGTATATGTTTCTACAACTGATCCATATTATACGATGTGAATAAGCTTAAAATAATGCTTACATATGGAATGTAATACGACAATTGGGTTTATTCTCATTTTCACATCTATTTTTACAAGTTTTCATAGCACAAGCCAACATTTTGCCGTGTTATTTCGTAAAATGCCTCGACCATAGCTCGACGCTAGTTCGAACAAGAATGATGACGTCACATTCTCAAGATTCACGGGAAGCCATACGCGAGCCCAGCCGGCTCCAATGGAACCGGTATGGGGAGTGGGAAATAATACGCTTTTAATCACTTAGGGCAGGTCTACTAATATTCATATGTCTATGCCATAATATGTTATTTTTTAAAAGTTGATTCATTTGTGCATTCATACATTTTTATTGAATAAATACATTTTTTAGTAGCTTACATTTATATTTTATATGGAGTTAATAATTTTTTTATTTGAATTCTCCTCAAGAGAAAAGATAAGAAAAGCATCAATTTATATAAAGCATATTATTTGGTATTCATAATGTAAACAAATTCGCTATAAAGATTAATGGAAAATCACTATTTAGCATTAATTAAGCTTCGCCTTAAGTCCTAGTTCTGTTGATTTTATTTCCGAGTAGAGCCGATTTTCCGTCAGCACATATACGTCGTAATGGGGTAAAGAATGGTAGATTGTAGTTCATAATGTTATAATGCAAACATTTTAGATAACTCTTTAAAATTATTGTACTGTTTAAATGAATAAATAAATAATTACAAAAAGTCTTCTGTTTTACAAGTCCTTAGGAGGAACCTAGAGTTCAAACCCTGTTGATATAAAAAAGCTTAAAACAATATATATTTTTTTAAATATGTAATTATTATAAGTATATATAATATACGTGTATGTTATGTAAACAAAAGTAGGTTTAATATATTTATGCATAAATCTTATAAGAAAAACCTTAATTAATTTTAAAATTTTTTTTTTAACTTTATATGAGAAATTTTTAAATATGTATTCATTTTTTAAAAGCGTGTATCTTTAGATGAGTTATTTTATTTTAATATAAAAAGATTTAATTAATTAAATCCGTAATATCCGTAGTTTGAGAATTATGGGCATTTTAACTCCCGCGCGCGTCCGTTCAGTAAAGTCGCTAGTATTCGTGTAAAAGTTTATTTATCAAGAACCAAATACCTAACAACTCGTCGACCCTTACTACGCGTAGCCGTTAAATGCATGGTGACTTTTGTTTTGGCAACTTTGCCCAACTTTGTAAAATTTGATAAAGTATAAAATATTTGCCAATATATTTACGAGTTACATTATGATATAATATTAAAAAGAGCAAAAATAATTCCCACAGTTTGAAAATAACCGGCACAATAATGGAGACATATTGGTTCTGATCTTAGATACATTTTTCAATGTTTTCTTTTATCGTCAACAGATGTAGCAAACTAATTAAATTCTCTTATAATTAGGACGATGGTGAATCTATACGAACTTTATGAAAACTAAAAGAGGTGGGCGTTGCTCATTTACAATTCGAAATGCAAAATGCGGCGTCTTAATCAGCAGTTACAACGGTGACCAGCTTGCAAGCCATAAATAAATCACTCACCTGTGAGCCCTGCTTACTGAGCGTCGCGCCCTTTCGTTAATTTACCTCTCTGCTACAAGCCACGGACCTACATACTACACCTGGCGCTATACGGACATTTAAGAGAGGCTTATCATGGACTCCGCGGGATTACATCAGCGCCTCGACCCTGGATATCATCCCCGGCCTGCGCTCCCCACGCGCCTATACCCTGCGACACCTTCGCCGGTCTGCGCCTCGGCCCCGCGACATCGTCGCCGGCCTGCATCTCCCGCTCATCTGCCGACCAGGTCAATAATACCTTCGGCTATCCTGTTTCACGATGGAGTACCCGGAAGACTCCACGTCATCCCCAGTGCTGAACACATCCTTTAGTCCAGTCTCCACCAACGCGGTGTCGAGCCGCCGACTTTACCGCCTCGACCACTCCACCGCTGTCATCGCCGCTTACACCTAGTGTCATCGTCATCGGTCCGGAGTCATCTCACTCAATACTGTGCATCAACTGCGCTACTGACTCAAAATAAACGCTGTGACATCACAACCACCATCTTTCATTGTCTCGTTACCAAATCTCCAAAAACTATTATTATTTTATGTTTGTGTTATTTTGTATTAATTTATTTTATTTATTTAACGCCCAGAGGGCTTTTACATGTAGGTGGTACAATTGTGATGACAGTCAATTTTGAAACATGAGAAGGAAATAATAAAAAAAAATTACATTAAAAAATAGTATATTAAAGAAAAAATAAATAAAAAGAACAAGAACATAAATTAAAAAATACAGCCATTTGACAGGTTTACAAAAATACAGCTTCCATTTAGGAATAGTGTTGAAATAAATCTTTTACGTGATCCACGAAATTCGCAAAGTTAATACTAAATATATCGACATCATTTAAGTATTGGTTTCCCATAGTGTGAAACCGTTGTATTGGGGAGTTCGCAATGTAATTGCGCTTATGTGTGTTGCAGTGGAATAGTGTATTTTGTCGTGTTGTTTTTGCAGGTATTCGTAAGTTTATGAGTTGCAGAAGTTCGCAACAGTCGAATTTAGAGTTTAGAATCTTGAATAAAATGTGAGGTCGTTTATTTTACGCCTGTCTTCCAATGTGTGTATTTTTAGAGTATTTAATGAGAAATGATATTGTAAATCTTCTAGTGGGACATTTAATTTAAAATTTGTAAAACGTAGATTTTTTTGTATTCTTAATACGAAGCCTAGTGTTTTCATGCCTTTGTTTACAATTTGGTGGATATGATTGGCGAAACTTAGTTTTCATCCAAAATAATTCTGAGATCACTCATTTCCGTGACTCTTTCTAAAGCTGTAATGTTAATGGAATATTCAAATAAAACAGGATTTTTATTTCTGCAGAAAGTCAAGCTTTTGCGTTTGTCTACATTTAAAAACAGATTATTTTGTACGCACCAATCTATGAACTTGTTAATATTTGACTATAGTATTTGGCAATGATTTACATCAGCTATTTTTATATAGCTTGGTGTCATCAGCAAAGAGCAATACCTCGACATCGTCGAAGCAATTTGTTACATCGTTAATGAAAATGAGAAACAAAACCGGACCAAGGTGACTACCTTGCGGTAGGCCACTGGCCGCACTGAAAGCTTTCGATAGCAAAGATTTTATTTTAACAAATAGTTTACGATTTGATAAATAGCTAGTAAACCATTTTAGTATGTTATCTCTTACTCCTAGGGCAAATAGTTTTCGGGTTAGTAGTTTATGGGATACTTTGTCGAATGCTTTCGAAAAGTCTGTATATACGCAGTGGATTTGTTTATTTTTTGCAAAAGATTCTAATATAAAGTTTTGAAATGTTGTTAAGTTAGTTGCGGTTGATCTACTTTTGATAAAACCGTATTGTTTTTGGTCAATTAGTTTTATTAATATGAGATAGATTTCATCAAGGACCAGTGATTCAAAAAGCTTACGAAGTACTGACTTTATACGAATGGGGCGATAATTGGCTATGTCAATGTCGTCTCCTTTTTTGAGGATAGCTGGAATTCCAGTGGCTCGATTTCCAGTGGCTTGTAAAATATCCAAGGAACAAGAGGCGGTTGAATAGTACTGTAAGCGGTTTAGATAATGCATTAGAGCATTTTTTAAGGAATATTGGTGGAATGTTGTCTGGGCCAGCAGATTTGTCAGTGTCTAAGGAAAGTAATTTATGTTCGCAAGATTTTTGTGTGATATGGCAATTTGTTAAGTGTGTAGTATTACTAAATTTGTATTCGGGTATTTTATCATCTGGGGTTTCTTCATCGTATACGTTTTTGAAGAAGTCTGAAAAAATGTATTGTTTGCACTGATTCCATTCATTTGCATTATTGGTGGGTAATCCGTGTTTTCATTGTTTATTTTTTTAAGAAATTTCCAGAGATTTTTGGATTTAAAAACATTATCCTGGTAATTATGTACATTTTGTAGCAATGTTTAGAAAGATCTTTACATTTTTTTCCTAGTTTTCCTAAAGTTTATATAATCAGCTATGGATTTGCTCTATCACCAAAATTGTTCTCGGCTGCTCTAGAAAGTATCTTCCGCAAACTAGATTGGGAAAAATATGGTATCAACGTGCAAGGTGCAAAACTGAACCACCTAAGATTTGCAGACGATATAGTCCTATTTGAGGAAAACCCAACGCACCTAAATAAAATGATAGAATCACTAAACGAGGAAAGTGTGAAAGTCGGCCTATGCATGAACAAAGACAAAACAAAATTGCTTAAAAACTCTGATCCAGTAACTATAAAAATTGACAACCAACCAATCGAATATGTGTCAGATTACATCTATCTTGGACAAATAATATCACACAAAGATCAAACCGCTAAAGAAATCGAGCGAAGAGTAGCAAATGGATGGAAGAAATACTGGTCTTTGAAAGAAGTCTTGAAATCCAAGGAACTAAGTATGCAAATAAAAAGGAAAGTCTTCAACACGTGTATAATTCCAGTCATCACCTATGGATGCGAAACTTGGGCACTCACCAAACGCCACAGAGAAAAATTGGAACGCTGCCAGAGAGCCATGGAGAGAAGTTTGACAGGAATAAGAAAACAGGACAGAGTGAGATGTAGCAAAATAAGGGAGATAACTAATGTTGCCGATATAGTTACCCGAATAGACCAACAAAAATGGAGATGGACAGGTCATATGATCCGAGACCCACAAGAGAAATGGTGTAAAAATGTCACTGACTGGTATCACAGAGATGGCAAGAGAAGTAGAGGACGTTAACACATGAGATGGGAAGACGACCTAAAACTCACGGCTGGACATCAATGGAGAAGAATAGCGCGTGACAGGTCCCAATGGAAATTGTTAGAGGAGGCCTATGCCAAGAGGCAAACTGAGCTTCGGGATATATTATAACAAACAAAACATTTCTAATATTAATTTACCTAACAGAAGTTCAGAATAAAAGGCTTATTATTATTATTATATGGATTTGCTTTGTTTGAATTTTTTGTGTTGACCTTTTTTTGCTGAAGAGAGGCAGTTAGCTCCGATGAGAACCAAACTGGGTACCTAGGTATACTTTTTCGGTGTGTAAAAAGGTACATAGGATTTAATAGTGTTTGAAAATGTAAAATAAAGTATGTCTAAAGATTTATCAGTATTTTCATAAGACAAAAAAGACCAGTCTATATTTGAGAAATGGCAGTTAATTGAGTCAAAGTTGCTTGTTTAAAGTTCAGAGTTTTTTGTTCAAGTTTTGTGTCGTTATCACATAGTATGTTTAATTACGTGTATAGGGGAGAATGGTGATTGTCGGCAGGTAAGAGCGGATCATTAGATAGTTCTGCAGATATTTTAGGAATGTTTGATAGTAGCAAGTCAAGTAAGCGATCGTTATTATTATAAATGAAATTGTGCTGGTACAGGTTTAAAATTTTTGCTGTATCCAAGATTTCTTGTGTCCGGTCATTTTCGCTTTCGTTTGTGATGTAGCCGCTGTCATTGGATTCCCATTTTAGATTTAGAATAACACGTTTTGAGTTTGGGTATTTTGACAGGAGATGTTCATTAGTTCATTGTCTTCACAATGGTTTCTACAATATTCTACATAAATATACCACTCTCTAGATCGATATCTTCGGGCTTTTTGTATGTAACGGAATTATACAGTACTTAACCACAGATATACAAGCAGTACCTACCGTGCGGAGCAGAGCAGTAGACAAGGTAGAGGAAACTCAAGGCCATTTAAAAAAGATGCGACCAAAGACAACATAATTGCTCTCAGCCTACTCTATTCATTCACTAGCCCAAAAAAACTATTATAAAATAAAAATGTCCTTGAAGCAGAGGGTTTCTATATGTTTGAATATCGGAGAGTGGTGGTAGGTAGGTGGCTCCAATAATATATTTTTTCCAGTTCAGTAGAGATTTGCACAAATAAATGTTAAATGTTGTTGTTTTTCGTCTGTAACGTTCTAGATGAGTACTTTAGTTTAATCGCTATTAAAACACCTCCACCTCTTGACTTCGAACTTGATCTGGTATTTCTATCACAACGAAAAATTTTGTAGTTAGTGAGTCCAAGTTCAGATGATTTTATTGCAGGGTCAAGTCAGGTTTCCGTAAGTGCATATACGTCATGATTATGGGATGGAAGAGCTGCGTTTAGATCGTCTAGTTTTGTTCGTAACGGATGTTTTGGTAGTATATTTTCAGTTTCGTTATACTCGGTTTTTTGGATGGATGTTGACTATTTTATTAGGTGACGAATTTATATACTTTATAGTTATATTTAATGCAGTAATAACGGCTAATGATTTTTAAGGGTGTTTGATGAGACAGTGAATGGGATAAATCATTGAGAAATTTATGTAGATTTTGGTATTTTTCATACATATTTCCCTCTTACAACGCAAGTTCAAATTGTTCTCGAATTCCTCCGTCCAGGGCTTTTTAGTTCTTTTGGGTTTAATTTATGTTTATAAATAATACACCTATCATATATCTATATTTTAAGGGTGTTTGATGAGACAGTGAATGGGATAAATCATTAAGAAATTTATGTAGGTTTTCGTTTTTTTTTCATACATATTTCCCCCTTACCTCGCAACTTCAAATTGTTCTCGAATTCCTCCGTCCAGGGCTTTTTAGGTTTAATTTATGTTTTAAAATAATACACCTATCACCATCGGTCAGTTGTACTAGTATCATTAATTTTATAAAATATAAATTATTATGGTCGCCTAAATAATGTTTATATTCCAACAACAACAACGAAATAAAAAACAACATTTTTATCGGTTCCGATGTGGAAATTGTAGACCATAGATGTAGTACTCACATAGACTGGTTGTAATGTCAGAATCAGTAAATTCAGTCGTACCCACCAAAGGGTGTGTTTTAATGCGATGGTGTTTTATTCGCTTTATTTTTCACACGAATCAGCGTTAATTCATCCACACGAATATATTTCTTTTAAGCAAACATGTTTTCACTGGAGTTTCTTATTGTGTTTAAAACATGGTTTAAAATCATTTCGGTTTATATAGATTTCGATTTTGTGATTTTTTTCGTACATACATTATTTCTGTGTCCCATAGATTTATTTCGAAACGAATATGATAGTTGATTTATGTATCGAACCGAATGCTTCGAATATTAACATCACTAGATGGTTTAGCGCGCAATGTCAAAATTATTCTTTATCTACGTATTTTTATGAAGTATAAAAATATTGACAGTGGCATTGGTTCGCGTTGGTTTATTTATGACAGTGGCCAACAGTGGCCCATTGTCTTGCTGTTTATTATAATAAAACAAATACGAGTCACAACTCAATAAAAAAATCATATTTTTTATACTAAAATGTTTCAATCTGATGACTTCGATGATGTAAGTAGCAAACATTTTGCATTGTGGTAATATTTAGTTGTAGGATCGCTACATTATTTTTTTTTATATTCCCGGCGTACAGGAATGGAGCTGGTTATCACAGCTTACCTGCTCGGTAGCCCATTAAAAATAGCTTACGCGGTGTTATCCATTACAAACAAAAAAATCTTATTGTGTTTATACATGTTTTGAGAAAAAAGTGATAAAATCGCAGGGAGCGCCACCATATTGCCCTTCTAATTTTCATTTGAATTTTCCAACAGATATTGGATGAGAATCTGTCCACGATTGAGAGCGACATAATATGTATGAATACAGAAACTTTAAAAAAACCCGCAGTTGTGGAAAAGAAAGCAAACGTTTTAATCGATAAATTGAATGGTCAATTTGTCAGTAGTCCTATCAAACGACCATTGCCATGTCCTGCTAATAGTATGACACATGCTTTTCACCAGTCTGTAACAGAAATTGAAACTCCTAACAGAAACAAAAGAAAAAGAAAGTTTCCAGGTCCTGCGGGAATTTTGCCAGATTCTTTACGGGACAGAGGGTTAGAAAATCACGGCAATAAGATTCAATCCTCACAGGTAAAGTTTTAATTAATCACTTTCCTCATTACAATGTTGACAATGGTGACCAGATAACTCATCAAAATGACAATTCAACACACCTATAAAAGTGCTATAAAGTTATGAAAAGTAACTATTGAACCTAGTTTTTGTTTCATCATTTTTAATGACTTTATATCACATTTTAAAAGTGTGTTGAATTGTCATTTTGAGGAGTTATCATGGAACCGTTGATAATATGGTTCTGTCTGTAAGAGCACCGTTGTAATCTCTCTTCATGAGAAAAGGAGAGATTAAAACGGAACTCACTGGTACCCCTACATGGCACCAGGTGGCTTGCTATGAGTTCTAATATAACATATTTGTATGCATGAGGAATGCTGCATTGGTGTACCAATGAATAAGATAACAATCAGCGAAGATTTTGCACAACAATTAACACTGTAGGTCTAAATATCTTTTCGTGTACAGACAATATAGGTATATTTTCTTTATTTTAGAATTATGCATGCTCCCAAAATCAACTGCTCAACACAGTGTTCGAGGAAGGTCCATGGCTAGCAATGCAGAATGATGTAAAATTCAACCCAGCCCACTCCCGAATCCTGTTGCAGTACACAATAGCCTACGTCAAAGCCCAAGCGCTGTCGCATCAGCTTGAGGGACGGAAGGTTCCTCTGCTGACCGGAGTAGTTCAGAGCATCGATCGCACCCTGCAGGATCCTCTCATCATATTACGAGACAAGACAGGTGCGGGGGAAGACAACCAAAGAGTATTGTCTGGTTATACTGCATTGGATTCATTGGACTATTTTTATAGCTAAAGTTGCAGGCAACCTTTTCTCAAGAGTGCTGATGCAATTGCAAGAATGCAAAACAAAACAATTTATTATGCCACTGCCACTGAGAGCTCAGTTGTAACCTCTTTTGCTGTTACATATGTCGTTTATGAAAAAGAGGGAGAGCTTACAACAGATCTATTAGCGGCATCCCTATTTATTGCAACTGGTTGTGTGAACCTAAAAATAATTTTCTTTAAAAGCCATTACTTTGGTTTAAATTTATTAACTGTATTTAGAAAAATTGCAAAAAATTAGTAAATATGTCACCGTACCTTTATTGATCTTGCTGTGATCAACTTTTGGAACATGGTTTTTATACTTTTGTATGTTTCAGCTGAAATCCAATGCACACTTCACCGGGATGCCTGGGAGCACCTAGGCCCGTACCTGGCCCCTCAGTATTCTGTCATGCTTTTGAAAAACACCTCCGTCTTTACTACAGGCACAGCTTCAAAAAAAATTATTTTGAATATCACAAATAATAATATACTCGGCTTATACAGCGATGAGGAAAATCAATATACCAAAAATGGTAACGCTTTACGAATTTCTTGTGAAGGGGTGTTGGCAAAGATATTCTCTATGGAAACAATCTCTTTAGGATCAGATACTGTAACAGTCTTGAGGAATTCTTCTATAAGTCCACAAATAGAGAGTACTCATCCAGGTAATTAATTGAGTTCATTTCAGTCTACATTTATTCAAGCAGCTCAAGTTTACTGCACTCATAGTTATGATAAAATTAAAATAAATGTTGTGTTATTCAAAATTCAAATATTATGAATATTGAGAAATTTTTTGAGTAATCGGTAACTATTACCAGCCAAGACTTACTTTATTTTTTTACTATAGGTTCCGCAGCCACTAAAAGTTTAAATGAACCGAATAATCCAGATGAAACTTTGGATGATGATATTATAGCGCAAACACTCTTGGAAGGAATCAATACAGAATTTTTGGATGATTTTGAACTATAGTCTATTAAAAATGTATATAATAGATTTTGTAAATGTTTACAGATGAATAAAAAAATATATATATTTACTTTCTTTGTTTTTGTTGTTGTATCGTTCTTACAATATTATTATCTATAGCCCCTTTATTTCAATAAGGAACTGCAGCGAAAAATATGTTGGCTAAAGTATAGTCATTAAGAATTTAGATCAACAAATGTCAATTCTGAATAATAAGTACATAATTATTTGCAGTCAGGAGTAAGGCAAGGAGGGTGTATGGACGAGTTGTCAAGTCGCCTGGACATCAGAGCGGGTTGTCGTGTATGTATAAACCATATAAGCTACGCAGACAACAAGATCCTCCTTGCTCCGTCGATCAAGGGATTAAGATTACTTCTAAACATTTGTGAAGAATATGGAAAACATCATAATATGATGTATAACCTGAAGAAGACGGAATTGATTGCGTTCCACAACGGAAAAAATCCAGATACAAGTAAGATGCTCCCCGTATACCTTAACGAGGCAAGAATAAATACATGTTCGAATGTAAAATACTTGGGGCACATTATTAATCAAGACCTATCGGACGATGGCGATACCGAACGTCTAATATGATTGCCCGCAGATTTTGCAAATGCAGCAATACCGTTAAAAAAATACTGTTCAACGCATTCTGTACTGGCCTGTATATGAGTGAGACATGGTGTCACTACCGAACTTGCTCGATGGAACGACTCCGAATTCAATATGATGACGCCTGTAGAATCATATTTGGATACCGAAGATACAGCAGCGCATCGACAATGTTCACGGAATTAGGACTAAATAGATTTGCCGGCCTGATGAGACACCGGGTCACTGGAGCCAGGATGCGGCTAATGGCTTCCGCCAACATGTTGGTGACTGCAGCCTACCAGCATCAAACGCCACTCCTGAGTGAGCGCTGGGCCCAAGCTCACTCAAGACCACGCTCTGCATAGTTGTACTCTGTTGTTAATTTATTTCTTTATATATATTTTCATTTTTCACATACCTATTGTACAAAAAATATGTATATATATATGGGACGTGTGAGATTGCACTAACCTCCCCACATCCTGGAATAAAAATTATTATAATTATTGTAATATTGTATTTAAAATTAATAAATCATTATTTAACAACAAAATTTAAAGATAAAACACCATCACATCAAAACGCCCTGTTCGGTTGGCATCACTGAATTTGGCGGTTTCTAATGTCGTTTTCGCGAGTAATTTCCTTCTGGATCTGAATTTTAAAAATTATGTGTCAGTTATCTTTTGATGTTCTTTATATGCCTTTTTTAATTTTGGCGAAGTTAGGAACTTCTCCAAGATAATAATAAAATACATAATATTATTATTATAATACATCATAATTTCGCTGATTTGTTATCGGTTTGCTTCATTGCGGTTATATAACTCAATGGTTTGCCCACGATTATATCCTATATCCGTCATTAATGGGTGACCAGCTCTATTATTGTTGTTAAATATAAGCCGATTATTATCACGAGTGCCCTAAGAGTTGATGCTGACATTTTGAATCATTAAAGATGCGTTTCAACAGGCATTTTTAGTGTTCGCTTTGTTGTGGTTGAATACTCATAAAGATCGAGGAAAATAGTAAATTGGTAAATCACTCCCATCTCCCATTATCTACATGGAATGGTAATATTTCTACATTCTCGTATGTCCATTCATTTGGTAAAATTTTTAATGTTTGTAAACACTAACATGTATAGTACATTGGTCCCTGCTTTAAATTGATTTGTTTTTATTTCTTATGAGATTCTCGTAGATTATTGATAGTTAGTCCGAAAGAGGAAGCATAATACAAATACAGTATTTTTTCTTTATTATTACTCCTTGAAATTTCTAAAAAATATTTAAAAAAGAAATTCTTTCAGGTTCTTACTTTAATTTTATTGATATTCTTGCGCCATTTTATAAATATAAAGCTGAAATTCGCTATCTGTTGTTTGATGTCGTCTATGGAATGGTTATACGGGCGGCGTAAAAACAGTCATTTTTACTGAAAAAAATGTACAACGGTGTTGTATTTACATTTTCAGCAATTAGTTCTTTGTTGACATATGAAAAGTGGGTGAAATAATTGTGATGGTGTATAATAGCAAGGTGTTTTCGAAGTGATGGTGGTTCAAAGCATGAGCACATTTTTTATCTGTCACTGTTTTTCATGAGACGTATTTTCAGTGCGTGTCTGCTTTATTTCTGTATTTGGATACTATTTATCAGTAATGCTAAACGATTATCTGGCACTCAAAACAGTTTTGCTTAATAAATTCGGGTGACATCATAATAGTGTTGAAATGCTTTCTGTTGTAATAAATTATTGTTTTGTTCATCCGTCTGAAATGGACCTTGCTGATCGTTTATCCAACACGCAATTAAGTTATTGCGAGTGCGTAATATCATTTTACCGAGAATAATCGATCAAATTATGTTTTCGTGTTTGTCATCTAATGTGGATATTGCCAGTTTGCTCATTTTTACAGTTTGAAAAATAGTAAAGCGTGACTTTCATGTAGCAATGTTTTGCACGTACATTAGTACGTCCGTCTGGCCGTCTACGTGTACTACTATCTCACTTCTACTCACGCGAGGGGCCGACGTAAAAGAGTGAGAGAGATATCATTCACTTACGTATTGTATGATGACTGTTTCCTGGCTTTCATTGACCTGGAATGTGCTTGTTTTGGTGGATCGTTACGTATGAAGGAATGCGCGTATAATAATAATTACTAAACGCGCGTCCTAGACCTTACACACGGGACCATTTATCGCCGTGCCCAAGTGATTTGCAATTAGTGGCGTTTGACATTTGCTAGGTCCGCGGAGCTCCGAGTGGCGTCGTTGTTGGTAAACATTAGACCCCGGACGATGAAACAGAACCCTGGCGGCCGCAGTGTGTTCCCGAGGTGAAGTGAGGAGCGAGGCCATGTCCGCCGCAGAGCGCGCGCCGCCCACGGCGGCCGTCTTCAAGAGGGGCTATCTCAAGAAGCTGAAGTCCATGAAGAAGAAGTACTTTGTGTTGCGGCGGGAGAGCCCGGAGAACTCAGCCCGCCTGGAGTACTACGACTCTGAGAAGAAATGGAGGTCACACGGCCAGCCCAAGAGATTGATTCCGCTCAACAGTTGCTTCAATATCACTCGACGCCTGGACACGCGCCAGAAGCACGTGATCGCCATGTACACGCGGGAAGAGTGTCTGTGTGTGGTGGCGGATGATGAAGAGACCCTGACAGACTGGCTGTCAGCGCTGCTGGAGCTGCTGCACCCCGGCTCCATGCAGGAGAACTTGCCGCACCCCAGGCGTGAGTACTGTTACCGTTCTCTCACTCACTTTCAACTGACAGCCAATTACAGTATTATGATAACAAATAACAACAACAATGCATTTCTTATCTGATTATAGCACAAATAGGATGGTCAAGGCCGACTTTATGCCTTGCACATACTTATTACAACACCATAATTATATACAAATAGTTTACTACCTTGATTCTTGGACATTTATTATTATTATTTTAAATAGATGTGACGTTTTCACAATGTTATTACTTACTAATCTGACATTGAGTTATTTGCGAAATTTATTTGAAAGACGAGCAATCCACAATCTTCCACAATTTAACCTTACAGTGTCATCAATATGTTATGTTTTTTAAACATGAATTCCGTATGTTTTGTAAACTTTTTCATCTTTCTTTTAAAAACCCTTAGTTCATTATGCGAGGGATGTTATTCCAATTATTATTTGCAGAAATCAAATCTTCTATCTTCTGGTTTTCCAGTTGGAATTCTTTTGTAGAGAATTAACATTCACTTAATTGGTGTAATGTGTAATATAAACCTTTGTTACCCTTTGACTGTTGATCTGGAGCCCCGATGGGAGAGGACTGTATGACCGCTGCGGCTCTCCATCCTAGCTTATTTACATATTTTTCTTGCAACGTCAAAAGTAAGCAAAAAGTATGTTAGAAATAATAATTAGTGTTTTAAAATATTCTTAATATTGTAAAAAAAACTATTCTGACTATCTTTTATTTCATATTGTATGTTAAATGTTAATTTAACGAGAATTCAAATTTCGTTAAAAGACGATCTCGCGATCGAACGCTTTTTTAGAACGAGATAGAAATACCGAATTCATTCCACTGCGAGCCTTACACCCGCGCGGCTGACGAAAATTACAGCATGGTTCCGATGAAATAACAATTATTGTTGTTGAATTCTCGCTTGTAGCTTTCTTCCTAATAAGTAGTTACATACATATTTGTAAATTATACGTCGGAGTGCGTAAACATAAATTAATACAAATGCAGTGCGTTGACCTAGTAGATACAAAATAGGTAGGTATATGAATGTACTATTATAACCAGTAAGTTTTATTTGTAATAACTTATCTTTAAAGTATTACTTGATTTGACACATATGATATTGAAAATAGGGTTTATTCCTTGCAACTGAAGTAGTATTGTATTAAAACTAGGTTTTATTTCCAACTGTTTTCTACGGTACCTACCTACATATGTAGTTATGCGATTGCATAATATTGTATCTCTTTCATGTATTTGTTTCCATGGTTAACGAAGGTAGAAAGACCTGACTATTGTTTAATTTTCGAAATGTTATTAAATTCACGAGGTAAATTTCAATTGAAAAATCATAGGTAAGGATGTCAAAAATAACCTCGTTTTTTTTCCTAAAACAAGAGGCTCAATTCAATATGACATTATGAAACTGACAAAAGTAACACAAAAAATATTAAATATGTTGAATTATACCCATGTAATAGTGAATTGGACAATAGAATAGAAATTATGAACAAAAACATGATTTGAATCACACATCACAAATCAAAATTTATTTGGTTCGTACACTTTTTGACCACTATCCACAAACAGTTTCATGTACTTTGGCATAAGTTTTAACATTTATACATGGAACATCGATGATAAACATAAACTCCTGATAGTCCATAGTTGATTCTTTTCCCTGGAAATTAATCAACAGAAAATTAACGCAAAACGTTACAAAAAATATATGCGTATTCTCACTGATTCGTTCGAACGACCCTGTAGCATATAAGTACGTACAATGTACACGGATAATTAAATATCACTAACCCTTGTTTTGTCTGAAAATATATCTCTCACATACGTTTTTGATGTCATAATTTGTGTTTTCTAATAAATTTTTTTTCCAAGGGTATGTTCCTCCCCATTTTTAAGCTAGGAATTTCTTTAAAATGTTATTAACTAGACCGGCGTGGACTAGACGTCCGTACGCCGCCCAGTCGCCGCAGCGGAGTATGACAAAATTTCGGCTTGCGCCGGGGTAATCGCAAGCCACAAACGCGAATCAAAATTAATTACTATTATATACTAATATATAGAATATATTTTTTGGTCATGAATTATTTCTAATATTTCTTTATTAATGTTTTGGTAAATTATTTTTGTTAACAATCGGAACTATACTAATTTATAAGACCATAAATAAATAATCAAATTGAGGGATTTTCATCACAAAGCGCGTGCTCGGATTTATTTATTAGTAATTTTATTTGAAATAAAAACAAAATTCTTATACATAAAATTTGTAGATAATTTATCGATTGTTTATACTGTTTAATTATATGATTTGAAATATTTGTTGTATAATACAAATTCACCTTTGAAAATGCAACAAATCTGCGCATCGACCAACGGTAACACTTTATTATGATATGAAAATAATATTATTTTTCAAAATTTAACGTCTTGCTTTGGTAGATAAAATAACGATCTTTCGAAATCAATTTGTGTTTTTTTGTAGAAAAGTGTCCATACGTCTAAAATTGGCCTACAAAATGACAAATTTCAGGTAGAGTCTACCTATTTCGCCTCAATTTAAAATATTATAGTATTATTTATAATTCTGCTCAGGTAATATGAGGGTGCGCTGCATATTCAACAGTCAAAGGGTTTAAAGGATTGGTTAGGCTTTCATCAAACATCAAGTATTATTATTTATTTATTTGTGAAAACTGTGATTCCAATAACATTTCACAACATTTACACTTATATTAATATACCTACGAATACGTTAATTGATTATATCAGCATTATTGTGATGCAGCATTGTGTTAAAAAATACTTTTAACTATTCTAATCTTGAATTCACTAAGGGTTTGACTGAAATATGTCTATCTCTGAAGGAAGTTGGTTTAAAAGCGTAGTAATTTTCCCCAGACGCATGAGGTTGGTCTTCCCTCTTGGAAAAATAAAAAACTGTGCTGCCTAGCTCTTGTGAAGTTATCGGGGACATAAAACGTAATACATTATTATATGGATAAGATAGAGAGGGTGTGACCCATATCCTATTTCTGAAATCAAAGAATGTTCAATGAGTTTTAATATAACTCATATTTAATCGCATTTAGAAGTATTTTTATTAACATTAAAAGAAGACGTTGAATTTAATATTTATCTAATGTGAAGGATGAATCTGATGCATTTTAACGAGTTTGTTAATATCAGGATCGAATTCACTTAAATACAGTTGTGGCGCCGCATTTAGTAATTTATAATTCTTCATTTGTTCTCAGTTCTATAAGTAGTTCTTCTAACTGGGATGATCCTGCTGTGTTGACATTTGAAAAAGGATCCAACACCCAGCCTGGTATGTCCATGTTTAAAATGTCCCGGAATCGTACCTTAAACTATGTTATAAGGAAGTAAAACAAAGTATTATTATTTAATACAGCTAAATTCTGTCAGATTTTTGTAGATAGAATTTGTCTGCTGTCGTCTCTCTAGATTCTACTGCCCTCCTGAAAGCCTCCAGCGCCCACAAGGGGGCGTTATCGCACACTTTGAGAATGACTGGTCTAGACGATCTTTTTATTTTTATATTAACTCCACACAGGAGGCCCTGAAGAAAATAATTTCCCTCAGGACCTATGTCATCTTTGGGGATGCTGTGTGTCTTTTTGTGGAGAGGAAGGAGTGAACATGGGTCTTGAAGAGTCCCATGTTGTAGGAGGGAGGAAACACAGAGGCCGGCAGTTCGTTCCACAGCCGAGCTGTTGAACTTAAGAACGAATCGTAGAAGCGACCCGTTCTCATGTGACAAATGTCAACTGTGTACAAATGTTGGGCGCGCGTTTGGCGTGTATCCCGACTACGCACCGGTGCCGAAGGGATCAATGACGCTCGTCCTATCTAGTCCTAGCATTCCAGCGAGAAAGTCAGAGGGATATAACAAGGGGTTGTACCCAAACTCTCACATGTAATGGTATCGCATAAACTTTTTTTGCACCTTTTCTATATCATTTGAGTGCAGGGTATCTTCGGGTTCCCATATTACTGAACCAATATCGAGAATGCTACGAACCAGAGTAAAATAAAGCATTTTTATGACTGCCGTATAAGAAAAAAATTTGTGTTACAGATTACAAAACCTAGCATTCGCATGGCAGTGTTGCACACCGATTCATTGACCAAGTCAGCCGCGTGTCAAAAGTGATACTTAAATCCTTTGTTAAAGAAATATCTTTTAACGAGGTGCCAGACATTTTATAGTTAAAGTAGAGTGTATGCTTTGCACTTGTAAAGCTCATAATTGTACACTTTCCGTTATTAAAGTAAAGTTTATATCGATTGCTCCACTCTACTATGCCGTCTATATCGAATTGTAAACGAAAGGAGTTCTCTTTCATCTTTATACCGGTATACAGTTTAATATCGTCAGCAAGTAACAAAGAAATTACGAATTTTATGGACAGAGCTATGTCATTTATAAACATAGAAAATAATAGAGGCCCTAAAGTATTCCGCAAATGCTTCTGGAAATCGGCACCAATATGAGTATGTCCATTCCATGAGATTTGCTTGAGAAACCCATCATCTTTCCTCTTTTCGGATACAAATTTCCAGAAGGATTTCGCTCATTCGAATCACTCTTGACGTTATTTTTGATATTCTTTAAATAATTCAGTATTTATGTAGTATTTATGCAACATTTGATTTTAGATCTCAGAATACAAGACATTTCCCGATCCGGTGCGCCTCCAGTTTCTGTAATGTTTGTATTTCCTTTTCAAGTCCCTAAGAATCTCACCATTAAACCATTTACGGGATATTCTTTTCACGCTTTCTTTTAAAAAATTATGTCAAAAAGGTCATAAGTTATACGATACGAATATTCTACGGCTAAATCAACATAAGTTTCAATAAAGGTTTCCAGTCGTAAGAATTCAACTTGAAACAAAATAAATCGAAATTACCACCTTCGGGTTTCCATCTCCGCTTAACACACCATTATCGTTATTTAATAAATTCTGATGACTGGCTTTTCTTTTATTGAGTGCCATTGTATAAATATGGATGTTAATAATCTTCACTAACAAGTGAATACAGAGATTTGAACAAATTTTTTGATAACAATGTCCAGTGTCCTATTCTTTACATCGGTGATTAAATTTATCTGGTCCATTTGGAACAGTTCCATAAAATATTAAAAAAAATCTTGTTGCTTTACTGGTCGCACAGGAGTGTAAGTTAAAATCACCAACAATAATATTTTTTTATCCACTAAAAAGTTATGTCAAAATTATGTGTATATCTGAAAATAATACATTCATTGTCACAAAACTGTGTACACTTTGTAATAGCACAATGAACATAATATGTATATTGTCACAAAAAAGTGATACTGCTTTATTTGGCCAAAAATATAATTTTACATTGGAGTCTCTGGACCCAGATACTAAAAAGGTTTCTGTTTATTATGGTATTTATATTTAGTGACTGTTATAAAAGTGTCACCTCTCTATGACAATATAATATTGTGTTAATTAACAGAAAAGTTAATAATACTGTTTCCCTGGCAGAGCATATCTGGCAGGTGCATATCCAGAAGAAGGGTCTGGGAGCCTCGCGGGGCATCCTGGGCCTGTACAACCTGTGCCTGAGGGACAAGTCGCTCTCCCTCGTGAAGATACGCACCAACCCCCGCTACATCACCCCCCATGACATGCGGGCGGCCGACACTATCGAATACTCTCTCACCAGCATACGGAGGTATTATTCTTATGCTATTTTTAACACTCAAACATGACAATATAATAAATTCTCAGACTATTTAAAATAATTGCCAACTTACCACTGTTTTCAGTACTCGTCAATCTCATACTACATATTTTTAATGCTCGTCAAATTATCAATAAAAAATCTCACACTAATCTTTTCTTACCTAGAATTTTCAATATTAGCATCATGATTATGGTTCCCTCTAATTTTTTCATTCTATGTGCGGTCCATCAACTTTCCCATCCAATATATTAAAGAAAGAAAGAGGCGAGTGCGTGAATATATTTGCACATTCATGCGTAGATAAAATTAAGTAAGCAATCATTTTAATATACGGGGATAATCCCAAAAGTAAGGTCTCCTATTTTTTAGAAATACAAAGAATTATTTTGTAATAATTTTTCGCATCCTGCCCACACCTATTATATTTTATGATATTTTTGACACAACCGAAAGGTGTGCCCAATATGGGTCTCTCGAATGCTCACAGAAGACCACAAACGCGCTTCAGCAACGACAACAAGGTAAAAAATGGGGTTCTACGATTCCATGATATGGAGGCTAGCTGAGAAGACATTGTCATACAAAAATTGTCACAGCGCTTACAAAAATGGATTGACCGAAATGGCAATTATGTATAAAAATAGATAAATGTTCAAAGCTTTAAAAAATAATTGTTTCTTTGAATTTCTAAAAAATGAGAGATTTTACTTTTGGGGATTATTTTTGTACCACGAAATGGTGGCCCAACTCAAATCATTTAGTGGGCCAAAAAAAAAATAATTGATGTGTTTAGGTAGGCCACACAGTGAATTTTTTATTTAATTTTTTAAATTTTAAAAGATTACAATTTTGGTGATTTTCCAACTGAATTCAGTAGGTTTTCAAAAAATGACGGAATTTAAAATTTTCGCACACTCCACTATGCACGCACGTATGTGTGTCCTTTCCACTCACCCTCCACTTATAAAAATCAGGACATCGATCTTCCAAAAAATCCGTGGAAAAAATATACTGGTTAGAATTTATTGCGAAAATAAACTTCTAGTGCGGCCATTCTCCTGACACTTTTTATGCAATAAATCAAAACCCCCGTCCGAGCTCTAATAACAAGCAAGTTCTAATTTCACAAAATATAATATGTATATATATCGCTCACAAAGCACAAGAATCAGTTTCTTCTTTGGTGAGATTGCGAATATCGATATATTTTGTACAGATATGTAATTTATATAACACCAGTGTACCTACTTATATCTATATTAATTAACCCTTAGAGTGCCGACGAGCGCCATCACGCGCGTGTGTACCTAACAAATTTGCCACGAGCGCGATAGTGCTCGCGAAATCAGTTGCTGTTTAGCGCGCAGTAGGGGAGGTCGCTCGCATGCATCGCTAATTTTTTGTCTTTTTACGTGTTACATTAAGTTCAAATTATAATATTATTAGTAATTACAATATAAAAGGAATTTAGAAAAAGACAATTTTTAACCCAAAATGTCGGAATACGAAAATAGTTCGAGTGAGAATGAACCTTCTTCAAGTTGTGAAGAAAGTGATAGTGGGAGTGACATTGTGGTGCGGTAACACCGGTGCAGCAGCAAGGATTACAGCGCTGTGAAGAGGAGCAACTTGATTTGTGCCTGCTGTAGGAAGGGGCTCCATGGAGTCTGTGCGGGAAAGCACACATGTTAACTTTTATATTCCAGTTTTTGTTCACATTATATATTTCCATAATTTTCTTTGTATTTTATTATCCTTGTACAAGTTTTTATTAAGAAAACGCCGAAAAAATTATTAAAATTGGAAATTTTTTTGGAAACGATACAGTTTTTTTCGAGACAAGGGTAAATGACATCAAAAACAAAAGATTCCTTTGGCATTTCTAAGTATATATAAGTAAAAAACAAAGGCACAAAAAGGGTTAAAAAATAATAAATAATGTTGTAAATTTAGGAGAATGATTATTTTTTGTATGAATACCAAAATCCAAAATATAGGATGCTGAAAACTTCATTTTGGGCTGCAACAAATCTTCAATTAAAAAATAACTTATAATCTTAGCCGATTGTAAGAGACCTCCAATCTCTCACACATAAACACGAGGTAGACGAACATAGGGAGCCGTATATCCGGTGTAGGGATCTGCTGTTCCAGGGATGAGCTTCTGTGGTCAGGTATCAAAGCGCTAGAGAAGTTCAAGGTGGAGATCCGCAGAGAAGCAGTCAGGGCGAGCAGGAGTAGAGCAGCTGGTGGCAGTCTGAAGCGGAGAGTGCCCGCTGAAGGCCGGTGCGCTGTATTTATTGCAATACCTTCCACTCCCGTGTTCAGTGAGGGCAGGGTTAGTGCGCTGCCTTCTTTCGCGGGTCCATGCTGGTTCACGGGTTGTGACGTCTGCTACGATTTATTTATCAACCAACCTCCAGAACCACTCTACTCCTCATGCTCTTTCAGTTGACCCTAACCACTTCTCTCGAGCATTTTTATTGATTAAGGAAACAAACATGCATTGCTACAGTGTGGGGGTCGCCGGCCCGACATATTCAGGGGGTTCTTAATTATTTTCCTTATTTCTAAACTTATATTAATTGTTATCGGCTAATTATGTTAAGAAGAGTCTGGCTGTTTTATCTATGTTTTAATTTTGTGAAATCTACCGCCGAACTCCCACAAACTTAATCTAAACATTTGGATACTTAATCAAACAACAAATAACGATGTACAGCGTTGCTTTGGGGCATGCTGATTGGTCCCGGGCGAGCGCCCCGGCCGTCCCGGGCACCTAGGAAGTGGGGCAGGGCAGCAGTACAGCAGTACCTCGTCTGGTACACCGATAATGTTCCTCCATGTTGGAGTACAGTAGGTTATTAATTTGTTACTTGTTGATATATTGGTACTAGAATAACAATTAATTGTGTAGCTATTGTTATAAAACAAAATTAATTTATTTCAGTTTGTGTCGATTCCATACAGGCCAATGAAAAGACAGGGTGAGGTTTAGAAACTTAGATTAACAAATTTTTCTTCAAATTATGTATCACTATGGAAGGATGTGCATTTTTTCTCAGGTACACAACGAAGTCACTGTAAAAAAGATACTACCTATTTTTATAGTTATTCTACAAGTGAAAAAATTAAAACTCAAATAAAATAAAACAAAGTCCTTCTAACAAGGGATAATTCATAAAGTTTTTGTTCAAACTACGTAACATGTAATGCAAACCCTGAGAACCTACCACACTTGCTCAAAACAAAAATCTGGTGGAGATCAAAACGTGTGTGGACAATTTTTAACAGGTATGCGGCCGCACACGCAAGTAGTTTCACTAGTTACCGACTGTCTAACTTATTAGATTCTTATCTAATAAGTTCGACACTTTTTTCTTAGGCACTAGTTCAGCGTTAGTACAGTTAAATCGGATGTAACGAATGCGCCAAAGGTTGCGCATAGTAATAACATTGCTTTTATAAGAAAGGCGGTAAGCCTTTATGTTGAAAATGTAGCTGCTTTCTCGGAATCATCTGATACGGTTGCGAAGGGTTAAATATATCATCTCCCTTTACCATGTTATTCTAGTTCAAGTTCAGAGCTGATTTGATTTGCTTTATCTTATGTTGAATAACTTTATTATTTATTTATCAATGTTGATAATGATAGCTATAAAGAAAATTTTCAAAGGTTCATCAAACTATCAAAATCGTGACTCTTTATTATAGTAATTATATGAAATTATAAATTCAATATTTTTATACTACACCAATATAGAACACGCAATCTGACTCTGTAGATTAATATGTGTGTTGTATAAACCTTCTGAATAAGATGTGTGTTTAATGAAATCCCTAGAAACCACTAAGTGCTTATATAATGTGTATGAATAATGATTTCTATGGTGTCATTGACTGTTTGCTTAAATAACCAATTACGAGAACTTTGTTACTGTTCTGTAAACATATTTATGATTATGCTGTTCAAACAAATCTTTATCATCGATATGATTCAGATTAGGTACTGTTATCATCAAATTCATAATATTTACGATAAGCTACTTTTTTGTGTTATTTTAGGGCTGAAATAGTTGCATTTGTTGTTTGCATACAGTATGCAATTTGAATGTTTCAAAATGGCAACCAAATATAAATACGGATTCACAAACCTATCTGTATAATGTAGATATTGTGCATACAAAAAATATATTTGGATCAAATATACACAAATTGGTTTTCAATCTGAATTTAATAATTATTGTATCAAGTGGCCTCCACGGCCCTGAGGAAAATAATTTCCCTCAGCCTATATCATCTTTGGAGGTGTTGTGTGGAGGGTCTCTTTGAGGAGAGGAAAGAGTGAATATGGGACTTGAAGAGACCCACGTTGTAGGAAGGAGGAAAAACAGAAGCCTGCAAATAGTTCGACAGCCGAGCTGTTGAACTCCAGAATTGGTCGTAGAAATGTTCCATTCTCATGTGACAAATGTTAAGCATGTGTTTGGCGTGTTTTCTGACTATGCACTGGTGTCGAAGGGAACAATGACCCTAGTTCTTTGTGACATCTTCCATTGAAATACCGGTAGGACAGCATTTTCACCTGACGCCTGTGCTCTAAACATTGCAATCCATTTGCTAAGATAGGGGAATCCATCAAACAGACTGCTCATTTCTGCACAGAGTCAAGGTTTTTTTTTACAAATATTTTGGGGATACAGACCAGAGGTGGTTGCCATATTCAACAGTGGGGCGCACTTGCGATTTGTACACGGTCAGCAGTTGTGTACTATTTGCGGGCCCTGTACAGTATGCCCACCTTCTGAAAGTCTTCCATTCCAGAGAGACTTCCATGGAGTTTTTCACTAAGATAGAATTTTATTTATAAAGAGGGAATACCTTATTCGTACGCGGTGGAATAGACAATTCTTGAATGATTATCACATCATGTACTAAATAAATATAACTGATGACAATATTTATTTTCCGTAAAGATGTGGAGATTCGGAGTGCTTCTTCTACATGGAGGTGGGTCGCTCCAGCGTGACGGGGGCCGGGGAGTTGTGGATGCACACGGAGGACCCCAACATAGCGCAGAGCATGAGCGCAACCATTCTGCAGTACGTATTATCCCTTTGAAATCCATTTGGCTTTCACGGGTATTGCTAGCCGTTCCACCATAACTCAACACAATGATAATTCAACACACCTTTAAAAAGTGATAGGAAAATAAAAATTATGAAAAAACTAACATTTAAACTTAAGCTACATTACCTATTTAATTAGTTTTGTTTCATTACTTATCATGACTTTATATCACTTTTTAAAAGTGTGTTGAATTGTCACTGTGCTGAGTTGTCTGGTTACCAAGATGTACAGTACTTTTCACTTGATAGGATCCCTACTCTAAAACATAAATGCTATTGTATGAGCTCTTTTAAATATAGGTATGTACCTATATTAACAAAATTCTAATTTATAATATGCACATAATGCCATGGATGTGTTCTGTCAGTCTGTCTTTTCACAGCTAGCAACAGTTATTCATTTTATTCTACATCTATTTCTACTAAATCTTTGAACCTGTTTAATCTTGCAGTGCCATGTCAAATTCTGCCAACATCACGGAGGAGTTGGGCCCCATTCGGCTGCGATCTTCATCGGCCAACGAGGCATCCAAGCCCATCTCCGTCCTGGCTCGCCGGCAGACCCATACGGGCACCAAGTCCCACGGTCTCTCGCCTTCCAGTGGTACGTTCACCTTTCTCATTCTGTGTTTTATTTCTTTTTTACCCATCAGATACACTTACAGTACAGCTGCTTTTTTTTTATCAAAACGAAAGGATTTGATAATAAAAAAAAATTATGATTCATTTCAATTACTGATCTTCAATCTCAGTTATATACACTGATTCAATAATTTATTATTTTAATAAATAAGCAGTTGTACTTGTCCATTTAAAATTATTTTTTGTTTAGCATTATATACTTTTTCCTTTACAATAATTAACTTTTGTGTGTGATCATTTTATTGACTGATATTTTAGTGAGTGGTGTCTATATATTTTCAGTAGTTTAATGCACCTTTGTAGTAATAGAGTTTTTTAAATACAAAATCAGTTATTAGGTAGAATAGATTTGATGTTTGTGATTAAATTAATTGAAATTTTATTGATGTTTTTTGCATTTACTGTTTTCATTACATAGGTACTTGGCAAATAGATTTATTTTGTTAAAGATAGTATTTTAGCATTTTCAATTTTACAAACAAAAATTATGTTAATTGAATAAAAAAGTTTAATCCTGTGTTACATCTGAGCACGTTTTTGTTAATTTTGTTAAAAAGTTTTTCTTTTCCACATATAATTTATTTAAATGTATTAGGTTAGGAACGAATTGTTAAAAATCTTTCGTTGGATAAATGTGATTCTCTGGAAAAGGAGTTGGTGCAGATTAAACCAAGCCTAAACCTTTCTATGCTCTTCCAAAAGTGTTAACATCTTCACAGTTTATACTTTTACACAAATTTCTAGTTTCTAGTAACTATTTTCTGGTATGGTTGGTTCTCTTTCGGCTTCAAATGGAAAAAAAACTCTCACTGTTTATAGAAATGAATATATTATTATGCATAATAAAGATACTTAAATGTTCATATTATTTGGCATGTGGTGTCACCGTGATTTATTTTGAATGTTTTGTGCTTTCTTTTACTATTGTGGTAGGTGTTGGTAAATATGTCTTGAATCTATAATTATTAAATAACTATTTATTAGTACCTAATAATAAGTGATAATATTTCCTGTTCCTACAATGAATAGGTCTTACTTTCTTAGTCAAACAGTTTAACAAATGAATAAATACATCCGATTCTGATCTATTGTATGTACTCAAATATGTTATGTTTTTATGGAAATTGATTGTTTTTACAATGATAATTCCAGAGTAATCAACACCCATAAAGATAACACGGAGATATTATGTACTTAGGAATAACCATAAATATTTATTAATTTTGAATGATATTTTGAGCTTGAAACTTTTAGCTTCCAAGCCCTTGCTGTACCAGACATATTTGCCTCTCTCTAAAGGCAAGAGTTTAATTATTGTTTTCCAAATTGAAAATAATATTAGATATCTCATTCCACAGGGGACTAAATGGGTTAATTTAACATGCAAGTAATGTAATTTTTATCCTGATTTATTGTATCAACAACAGAACTGCAGTCTCTCTATTTTATATTTTATTTACATTGGAAGATGTTAGGATTGGTAAATAATTTGAAGGTTTTCGTTCAATGGAATCTCTTTAAATAATTATGTTCAAAGCAGCCAGATGCGTCTATAGATTAGATAAAGATAAATAGAATAAATGTTGAACTGTAATTGTAACTGTATGAAGTGTCTGGCGATGGTGGTTGTGTTGTTTGTCTGTATGTCGAAACATTGACCACGAGTGGGCTTGCACATGGCTGTTTTTGCAGAGAGCACATTCTGCAGCGGACGTAGTTGTGTGGGCTTGTGTATTAGCCCTTGTGAGAACGCCTCTGCGGCATACTGCGCCCCCCAGCAGCCCGGGCAGGAGGGGGCGGGGGCGGCGGGTGCCCCGGGGGCGCAAGGGGCGCAAGGGGAGGCTGCCCAACCTTCCGGTATGCACACATCCCTTTATCCTGCCACTTTACAGATGCGCTCCAGTGTTGTGTCGGGCTTACAATACATGTTGCTTCTGATTGTTGGTCATTCATTGTCACACGGTCAATTGGGATTGGCAACATCTGCTACTATTTGATGTATATGCGCGTTCTCATTATGCTCACTTCCTTCATACTAATATTCATTGGATAACGTATCACACTTTATATTTATCTGTTCGTTAAACCAATCTATCTTAGAAATGCAATACATATTCATTAATTGCATGTAAACGTTTTATGTTTTCAATACTTCACCATAATGGAAGAGGTGTTTGTCAAAATACTGATTAATTTAATTTCTATCAACTGTGACTACTTTCTTACAATATTCAGTCACATTTAACATAACAATATTTAAATAAAATTTATTTTTATGAATATTCAAATTTATGGAACAAATCTCAAAGCGCTCATTTCGTCTCTTTTCTATCAAATAATTTATTAACTTATCTCTTAACATAATTATTTACTGGAAACTAAAATTGTCTAGATAGTTACTACAGCGCCCTTGAGGTGATTTCTCACGAAAACGGCGCTATATAAATTAGCCAAATATTATTATTATATATGTAGCAATTTTTAAAACAACTTAAATATAGTAAATCTCATTAGCTGTCTGTTTCTTTTTCGATCCTAACTAAATTCTCAGTAAGTTTCTTGCTGCATGGAACCAAAGGTTTTTTTTGATTCTCTGTTTGAAATATCTGAATTACGGACGGCACAGAATTAATAATGGTGTAAAAAGTTTTTCTCCTTCACTTGAAGGTTTTGGATGTGTGTGATTCAGCGATAAGATAAGCTCCTAACATCAGTCTTTAAAATCCATTTGCAAATTTTTAAAAGACAAATCAGTTTTGCATGATAAAATTAAAAAAACCGATTTACTTGGAGGTTCCTAGTCTAACTCAATATTTATATAATGCTTTTAAAAGTTTTGATTGTTTGTGATTCGTCATTAAGTGTGCTCCTAACATTTGTGTTAAAAACCATTTGCAGTGTAAATAAATGAATTAGTTTTGCATGATGAATTTACACAACCGATTTACTAGAAGGTTCCTAGTGTAACTTATATGATAACAATAAGAAGTATTTAAAAAAGTTTTTACCATTAAATAATTAGTCAGCATGTCAATGGATATCATTACACTCGGCAATAAATCCCCACTTCAACTGAACCAATGAGCGTAGTCATGTGAAATCCATCCTTCACAACATAACACAACATTGATATTGTTGTAGTGAGAACTTTTTCTCTCAAATTATTTGGTAAAATGAGTGAATTTTGGTGTGATTTAACTGGAGCGAAATGAATTACAAGTATCCAGACGGGATTGACATCTAGATAAGTGGTATTTTATTACCCTCCGTGGTAGGGTTTGTGGATATCTTAGAGTCGTCATTGTATATACTGCTAGCTATAAAAGTTTTAAGCTGGAAATCCTTTCGCAGTAAGAGACATGCCGTTGTAACTCTGACGGAGGACCACTCTTTGAAATGGGTTAGTGACTAAGAAGCCGAGTACTTAATAACTTCACTCTTCCTGTTTCCTTTTGCCACTCCATAACCCAATGGGCGGTATACATACAACCTCTAGGATGGAATGTATGTACACAGTGCATACATAGACGTCTCTAAGATTGGCCCTAGGTCTAGTTATGGTTGTGTGTCGAGGATGAGGACAAGGATGAGGAAGGTGAAGATGTGTTGTGTGGGTTTTGGCTGTGACGGTTGTTTGTCCTCACCAGGCTGCCAGGCGGGCAAGGCGAGCGAGGAGGGCGCCGTGTTGAGTGTAGTCCATGAGCGCACCCGCTCGCTGCCCCTGACGGGCGATGAGAGGGCTGTGGCGGGGGCAGGGGTGGGAGCGCCCCGCTTGGCCGAGCCTCCGCGGGGGCTCACCAATGGGTGCAAGCGCTGGCAGAAGGCCTTCATCACGTCTCGCCGCGCTAGCACCGGTTGCCGCATGGCTTCTGTCGGCCAAACATTTCCTCGTACGTATCCCCATGCACATGTCGAAGGCAATGTATGAAAACCAATACTGAGAGATCTTTGCAATGCACCGCTGACCAGATAAAAGCACTTTTGCATGTTGCAAATTAACTCGTTTACTGCCAATCACCCTCACTGTCATTTTATTATTTTTTATTTTATCATTCAACAATCTATTAGATAAAGTATTATAAATAAAGAAAAAAAAATACCGTATGATATCTGTTTGCGGAAGAACATTCCTTTTTAAAAATCATTCACAGTTTAGTTTATTGACGAAAACAAAAATATTGAAGGTGACATTCATCAATATTTTACAGTCAAGGCTAGCAGTAAAAGTGTAAGACCTTAGCTTTAAATCATTTTTATGTAACTTGTCTTATTAACCAAATGACTGAAGGTAACAGTAATGGTGACTGGCGTGATAAGATCTTTCAGTGTGGACAATAAACAGTATCTTTGCAATATCAGTAGATAGTGTCAGTTTAGTAAGTTGTATGTATTTAGAATATAGGCATGTCTACATAATATTAATCACTAACTAATATAATGGGAAAAATGTATTGTATTTCATATTTAAGGTAGTATTTATGTATAAATAAACAGACTACGAAATATTAAATATTAAAACACTCTTGTTGACAATAAACTGAAAAAATTCAAAAATATTTATAAAAGGACAACAATTTTCAATAATTAATTCTCACATTCTGGTATATAATTCTGTTCCATGTTGTAACACCCATTTTATTATGATGTTATAATCAAACTTGATACAAAAGCTTTCTAAATATGTATTCTTTATTCTAAATTATCAAAGATTTTATTTTAATTTACAAAAATGTCTGTTTAGGTTTGACATAACTAATAATATATTAAACTTTATATTATAAGGAATTGTGCAATCTTCAAATTGTCTAACTAACTAACTAACTAACCATCACGCCGTTTCCCCGCAGGGGTAGGCAGAGAGGACGGACCGCCAAACAACTCGGTCTTGGCACACACTCCTTGCCTCATTCACATTCATACATCGTCTCATACATACTCTTCTATTGTTCTGACTCTTGATATGGCCCGACTCAAGTATCTGATTCACTTGGTCGTGCCATGTCTTCCTCGGGCGTCCCCGACTTCTGCTACCATTCACATTTGCATCGTATATTCTCCTTACACTCCTTTCTTCGCTCATTCGCTCTACATGCCCAAACCATCTAAGCGTCCCTTTCTTGATCTTACTCATTACGCTTACATCAGCCTTGCACTCTTTGCGGATATCCACATTCCTCACACGATCATACATGGTTTTACCACACATACGCCTCAGGGATCTCATTTCAACAGCATTCAATCTACTTTCATCCTTTCTTTGCCAGTTCCATGCCTCACTTCCATACATCAGGGTAGGTACCAGCACTCCATTGTGGACTGCTAACTTCGCTTCTTTGGACAATTTTTTGTTAGCGCCAACTGCGTTCAGTCCTCCATTAATGGAGTTACCTGCATTTACTCTTCTTTCAATATCTCTGTCAGCCTTCCCATCTCTCGTAAACATGCTTCCTAAATACACAAATTCATCCACCTGCTCCAAGTATTCCTCATTCACAACTATATTGCACACTGTTTTCGTACTTTCTCTTTCAAACACCATTACTTTAGACTTACTTACATTCATCATTAACTCATTCTTCACGCATACTTCGTTCATCCTAGACACGAGAGACTGCAGATCATCCATACTATTAGCAATCAGCACCGCATCATCAGCATACAACAGGCAACATACTTTCAGATTACTCAAATTCGCGCCCAATCCCACATCTTTCAATTCTTGCATACAATTATCCATGTATAGATTGAATAACCACGGTGACATTACGCAGCCTTGTTTAACACCTTTTGTGATATCAAACCACCCCGTAAAACCACCGTTCACCCTAACACATGCAACGCTTCCCTCATATAGAGACGCAATTGCCTGAGTCAGATTCGCATTCACTCCATACTTGGACAACACCTTCCATAGCTTTTTCCTGTCGACTCGGTCGTATGCTTTTTGTAGATCTACAAAGGCACAGAAAAGTTTCTGGTTTTTTGCCAGAAACTTCTCGGTGAGCATACGCAATGAGAAGATCTGGTCCATGCACCCCCTTCCACTCATAAAAGCACCTTGCACATCCCATATTTTATCCTTTGTTTCCTTTCTTACCCTTTCAATCAAAATTCTACCATACAGCTTGCCAACTGAACTTAGCAGGCTAATAGCCCTATGATTCCCACATTCCATACGTGACCCTTTACCTTTGTATAATGGCATGATCACTGCCCTTCTCCAATCTAAAGGCGTGTAACCTTCCTTTAAACATTGGTTAAAAAGATTGCACAACCATGTGAGAATTATACGGCTACCTCCTTTAAAATATTCAGCAGCAATATTGTCGAAACCGACAGCCTTACCATTCTTCATACACTTAATTGATCTTTCTATCTCATCCATGCTAATTTCGGTAACATTCAGTCCATCATCGTTCATATCTGATTCGCCGCTAGAATCACTGTCACTCACTTCGCTTTCAAAGACTTCCTCGAAATACTTCATCCATCTCTCTTTTATTTTTTCCTCATTCGTCAACATTTTTCCATCTTTCGATTTTATTACTTTCATGCTTCCGGTTTCAGGGCCACACCGGGACCTTTTGACTTCCTTCCAAAACAACTTAATGTTTTCTTGGAAATGGTTTGTCATTTTCATTCCTTGTTCCTCTTCCAGGCGTTTCTTTCGTTCTTTCACTCCAACTCTTACTTTTTTCTTACATTCCTTATATACTTCTTTCGCTCGATCCTTCTCTTCGCTGGAAGCACTGCCAGCCGCAATCAGACATAACCATGCTTTCTTCTTCTCTGAGACCAGTGCTTTAATATCATCATCCCACCATGCATCACCTTTCTTTCTACCTTGCGTACTTATTCCACACACCTCTCTAGCAGATTCACAAAGACTCACTTTTATGTGGTTCCATGTTTCGTCTATGCTTAGACCATCCATTTTTTTCTCATTCAATCTCATCTCTGCACAATTCACATACTTACTTCTCTCATTATCGTTTTGTAGTTTTTCTATTTTGATTCTTGTTGGAGTTAGTACCGTTTTCACTTTAGAGCGCCAACCGCGAAAGAGGTTTACTCTCGACACCACCAGAAAGTGGTCAGTTTCAACCTCTGCCCCTCTGAAAACTCTCGTGTCCTCGGTAACGGCTCTCAACCTAGAGTCAATTACTACAAAATCGATAATTGACCTCTCATTTCCTCTTTCCCACGTATATTGGTGGATACCTTTATGATTGAAAAAAGTATTGGACACAAACAGGTTCCACTCTAAACATACTTCAAGTATTCTGTTCCCGTTGTCATTCGTTCTTTTATCCCCAAACATACCTAAGGCCGATTCAAATCCGTCACGTCTAATTCCTACCCACCCATTCAAATCGCCTGCCATTATAATCCTTTCATTAATATTTTTCAGTCTCATCACATCATTCACACCAGTCCAAAAATCATCTTTCTCTTCGTCACTCTCAGAATTGACAGGGGCATAACAAACAACAAGAAACACCCTTGTCAAACCGATTTTGAACCTAATCCACATTATTCTCGGACTTACACATTCATACTGCAACATACATTCAATCATTCTGGGAGACAGTAGCGCTGCAACACCTTGACAAGCCCTCTCTGTATCTGGTCTCCCAGACCAAATGACGAGCCTATCATTATGCTGCATTGTACCGCTCCCTTTTTTCATACTCTCTGTTACACAAAGTATGTCCAAATATTTGCTAACCATCGTGTCACACAATTCATTCATCTTTCTTTCCATACCTCCTCTAATATTCCACGTACCAATTCGACATTGTTCGAGTTCCTTCCTCCTCTTTGCGCCACCGAAGGGTTGGCGATGTGATGGATAGCGACCCTCATCGACACCTGTGTCGGCCATTCCCTTCTACGAACTGTTATCTAGTCTAACATACTGATACTTAGGTATAAATCACAAACATACAAATTAGTATAATATTTAACTTAATCCTAACGCCATCAAAACTATTCCAGATGTCCAAATGAAAAACTTAATTCTAAAACAAAAAATATTATAATCACTATAACAATACACTTATCACTGCATAATTGTTTATAATAGTTCATATTGGCAGAAGACAGAAGATCATTCATAATAAAAAACAAGATTATGTAAAACTGGTAAGATTTGCTTTGATGCTAGTCGCTAATCTTTTAAAAATTCTTCATCATATCGTTATAAATAAATATTATTATTTTATGTAAATGTGATAATCTGGATTATGCATGCTAAGATTTTTATATACCTGTGCATAAAAAAAAGAACATTTATAAACAGATTATATTTTTCTTCCTGCTTGTCGTCTCCCAGGGTGCTATATAACCATCAAATCCAATAACACCCTTTTGCAAGTCGTTTTACAGAATGAATTATTATAATAATTAATATTGCTTCATTCTGCAGAACGATGTAAAAAAAAAAACTATTTTATTAATGAATTAATCAAATACTAACCTTTGGGATGCTTTTTAAATGTACATAATGAGTAGCCCATTTTTACCAAATACATACATGACGAGTTGCCTATTTTTACCAAATACACACATAACAAGTTGCCCATTTTTACCAAATACACATTAACAAGGTGCCCATTTTTACCAAATACATACATAACGAGTTGCCCATTTTTACCAAATCCTACATAACGAGTTGCCGATTTTTACCAAATACATACATAAAGAGTTGCCTATTTTTATACACACATAACAAGTTGCCAATTTTTACCAAATACATACTTAACAAGGTGCCCATTTTTACCAAATACATACATAACGAGTTGCCCATTTTTACCAAATACATACATAACGAGTTGCCCATTTTTACCAAATACACACATAACAAGTTGCCCATTTTTACCAAATACATGCATACTTTGTTTCATATTATTTTTCAACTAAACATACTACAAGAATCAATTTAAATTTAACGAAGCATGTTTAGTATTTGAATATTTATTTATTTAACAATGGTACATAATATGTACAAGGCTTGCATAATATTATGTTCTAATATAAACATATATGTATGTAATAACATAATATAAACAATAAAATAAAGTTTTTGCATACATTTTTAACTTTGCTGGCTGCTAAACATTTTAAAAAGGAAAATCATCATGTTTAAGTACACAATTTGTTCAAAAGACATTACGTTTAGATCCCTTCATATGTTTAAAAATTTGAAATATTAGTTTGGTCTAGTGAGCATTCAGTACAATTCTCATGGCTTAGTTTTATAAAACTGCTAGAGCCAGTTATTATGCAGGATTTGAAAAATTCAGTATTCATTAATTTTCAAGTTCTGTTAAAGTTGTATTCAAGTTCTTGTTATTATTTCATTATGGACCAGATGTTTCACAGAACTGAAACAAAAAATGAACTCGAATAGAACTTTCACAGAACTTGAAAATCAACTTGATGAATTATTCAAATTCTGTGCAAAAACTGACCCTAAGGACGGGTTGTTTCGGAGAATTTGAACAATTCATCAAATTTAAACGTTCATTTCCGGGTTCTGTGAAAGTTCTATTCAAGTTGTGTTATTATATCATTATAGGCTAGTTGCTTGACAGAACTGAAATAAAAACAGAACTTGAAAAATTCTTTCACAGAGCTTGAAAATGAACGTTGAAATTTGATGAATTCTTCAAATTCTCCGAAACAACCCGTCCTTAGTCTTCTAAATATTGTAATGTCAATGAATATAACTGTGATATTTTTTACAGGGGGTTTTCTATTTGAAAAAAATAATTTTTAAAGATTTATGGTTAGTTTTTAAATATGAGTTCATTAAAAATCTTAATTCCTCAAACTTGAACTTTCGTAGCATTGAAAAATAATCTGTCTGGAGTCAATAAGCAGAATAAACAAAATAAGGTGAACAAAATCAAATTAATACTGATTTTTGAAAAATATATTTAAATGGATCAATTTATTGAAATTGCTGTTTGAAACTCATAAACCTCATTGTAATATTTAATCATTGAAGAATAACAGATATCTCTATTAATATAATTTAAAAAAATCTTAATCAAGGATTTAATTTGAATTTGTTTACTGAGGGTCAAAATCTTCATATTATCATTGCTTTTAATACCTTGATAAAAATGCAAGGGAAAAGAGAAAAAAAGCATGATCGTTTTATGCATGTGCACTCTGAACCAAGTCATTTGTTTGGATGTTTCAGTGGGTTTGATGCAGGGCGTGGCGTTGGGGGCGCGCGAGCGCTGCGACAGCCTGCCATCGGCTCGAAGGGGGCCCGGCGAGGCCACCGGGGTGGCTCCAGGGCCCGGGGTCGGCATGGGTGGGGTTGTGGGAGGCCCCCGCCCACACAGCATGTATTCCCGCGGCCTGAGTCATTCACCACCCACAGGCATTGCCAACAGCCCTCTCAGTCCTCACTCGGGTAAGGATAAAATAATAATAAAGCTGTCTTTACACATATAAACACACAACTGAAGTGACTAATTTCTCAATAAAAAGAAGCCTTGTACCATTACCATCACAATAGTCCTTCTGAGAGTTCTGTACTAACACATGCTCACTTTATGAGAATGAGGGAATGGTTACAATGGAACTGTCAGCGGTACGCCTATATAACCTGACTGTGCATTTAAAATGCGTGAAATACGAATAACCACATTTCAAACAAATATTAATATCTGTAGCTGAAGTATTTTGAACTCTATTCTTTATAGGAGCCTATTCGACTGACAGTGCCGGATCCAGCGTATCGATAGATGAACCGGATAGCTTCCCTCACCACACTATTCTGCCGGACGACATGCCCCACACCACTATGGGCCGTCTGATCAACTCTCGCACTCCCGACGAGAGAAGCATCCCCGAGGAAGCTGGAGACGACCCGCTCTGTCTCTGGCAGCCGGAGAAATGTCTGTCTGAGAGCGTGGAGAAGACCTACACACAGAAGAGTCTCTCCGAGAGTTTGGAAAGAGGGTTCACCACATTCGGGGTGATGACAGACCAATTGCAGAAGGAGCACTCCATCAAAGAGCACATGAAGGACCACTCCCTGAGAAAGAGATCCGTCGGAGGGCTTCCCGAGATGAGCAGTCCGGTGCCCATCATGGGAACTTCACCCCAGGACTCCGGCGGATACATGCCAATGTCTCCGGCTAGTTCGGAACCTACCAGAATGTATGTATCGCTCTCTTTCAATTAATTACACTTCTACTAAAGCATTATGCAATTTCTCGACATTAAATTGTCAATAAAGAAATCCAGTGTAAAAATAAAAAATAAAACAATAGAATCCCGTTAATTCGAACCCCGATAATTCGAAAAAACGCATAATTCTAAATTTTTTCCAAAAAATATCCACTGAAAATTTTTTTCACACAAAATGGTTTTTTAATTTGAAATTCGTTGATTCGTAATTCGAAATTTATTTTTGTCCGCACACGAAAATTTGTTTGTGTAATTCGAAAAACTTCTTTTTTTGCGAAAATAATTTATAAAATTTCGTAAATCTGAATCTAAAAGACAGCCATGACGGTTAAATGCTGAAAAGTGTATTTATACGTGATTATACATCGCCCTAATTAGTATTATTATTTTGTAAATCGGAATCGATTTACATTGGAATGTCGTATTTTTTCCAATTTATTTCGAATATCTGAGTTTGAAGGGTCGAGAAAATTCGTTTTACGCGGAAATATGTGGTAGTTTTATGAATTTACACCAAATATCTGAATTCAAAGGATCGGCTGCAACGGAATTCTAACGCCAAATTTCAATTTACGCGGAAATACGACATATTTTACGAATATACTTCAAATATCTGAATTTAAAAAGCCGACTATAAAAAATGAAATATATCGTATTTTTACGAATTTATTATAAATATCTGAATTTGAAGGGTCAGCTGCGACGGAAATCCGCCGCGAAATTTGGATTTACGCTTAAATATATCGCATTTTTACGAGTTTATTTCATATATCTGAATTTCAATGATCCGGCGCCACAGAAATCAGCTCCGAAATTTCAATTTACGCGGAAATATATCGTATTTTTACTAAATTTACTTGAGTTAAAAGATCCGGCGCGATTGAAATCGGCTGCAAAATTTCGATTCACTCGGAAATATGACGTATTTTTACGAAATTTACTTAAATTATCTGAATTTAAAAGGTCGGCTGTGACCGAAATCGACCGCGAAATTCCGGTTTACTCATAAATATATCGAATTTTTCGAATATCCGATTTAAAGGGCCGGCCGCGACGTTAATCGGCCGCGAAAATTTGATTTACCCGGAAATGTGTGGTATTTTTATGAATTTGATTAAAATAACTGAACTTGAAGGGCCGATCGCCACAGAAATACGCTGCAAAAATTCGATTTAAACGGGAATAATTCGTATTAATACGAATTTACTCCAAACATACCACCCGAATTTGAATGGGCGGCGCACAGTGGGCTGAAAATCGCCTTTCATAGACATAGAGACTTGAATTTTCAAGGGTAATTTTTTTGGCTAGAAATGGATTCTGCTGATCATTACTATGCTATAAAATGTCGTACGAAGCATTTGCGTGTACAAATGAAGGAGTTATAATTTTTTTAAGAAAAATTTGTATGGCGCTGACATTAAAAATGAGGCTATCTCTGGAATCATAAGGTTGGCCGTTCTATCTTTACACACAGATAATACTACTATTTATTTGTATTTTTTTGACATACTTCATATTGTGGCGCAAGGTGCGATTTTTTTTTTAAATCCTCAAAGTTGAAAAAAACCCTTTTTAATGTTGATGATTCATTTTAATGCTTAAATGCTTTTAGGCTTGCAGTGTAAATAAAATATTGTAAACTAGACAAAGCATACTCATATGTAAAGCATTTAAGCATTAAAATGAATCTTCAACATAAAAAAGTTTTTTTTTCAACTTTGAGGATTTTTATAAAAAAAATCACAAGTTTCGCCACAATACGAAGTATGTCAAAAAAATACAAATAAATAGTAGTATATTTGTGTGTAAGGATATAATGGTCAACCTTATAATTCCAGAGATAGCCTCATTTTTAATGTCAGTTCCATACAAATTTTTCTTTAAAAAATGATGACTCCTTCATTTGTACACGCAATTGCTTCATACAAAATTTTATAGCATTTTAATGATCAGCAGAATCCATTTCTAGCCAAAAAAAATACACTTGAAAATTCAAGTCTCTATGTCTATGAAAGGCGATTTTCAGCCCACTGTGCACAGTGTTTTGGCTTGCAGTGTAAATAAAATATTGTAAACTAGACAAAGCATACTCATATGTAAAGCATTTAAGCATTAAAATGAATCATCAACAAAAAAAAGATTTTTTTCCACTTTAGGATTTTTAAAAAAAAAATCGCACCTTGCGCCACAATATGAAGTATGTCAAAAAAATACAAATAAATAGTAGTATTATCTGTGTGTAAAGATAGAACGGCCAACCTTATGATTCCAGAGACAGCCTCATTTTTAATGTCAGCGCCATGCAAATTTTTCTTAAAAAAATTATAACTCCTTCATTTGTCCACGCAATTGCTTCGTACGACATTTTATAGCATAGTAATGATCAGCAGAATCCATTTCTAGCCAAAAAAATTACCCTTGAAAATTCAAGTCTCTATGTCTATGAAAGGCGATTTTCAGCCCACTGTGCGGCGGCGGAGGAACACGATTTTCGTCTTTTTTTTTTCTTCATAAAATTTCGAATTATGGGAATTCGTTAATTCGAAATTTGCTTTTGATGTCCGCTGGATTTCGAATTAACGAGGTTCTACTGTATATATATATATATATATACAGGGTTTTCCAATAAGGGGTGTTATTTTGATATTTAATCGTAAAAGATCAAGGGTTTCGTTGCTTGTGTGGCATGTAGCGCCGATTGTTGAATGTAAACGTTGTCCAGATCAATACCATCCAATTCCGGCCATAAAAAATCATTAATCATCTCTCGATAACGCAATCCATTCACCGTAACTGTTGCTCCAGCTTCATTTTAGAAAAAACGATTGGTGCATACGGTCAGTCCTGACGATATGCATGCGTACGGTCGGTCCTGACGATCGCATACCACCGACCGACTGTCGGTGCGTACCGTCAATTCACGCTTGACCTGACCTATTGAATTATACACGGTGTCCGGAAACTCGTAATACAAGCGGGAAACTGGTGAATCTACATCACATTTGGAGTCGATTTTGTAGTATAATTTTTTTTGATTTGAGCTTTCGTTTTTGAGTAAATCGAGTCAGAAGTTGATTTTTTTTTTTGATCAAATTCTTATAAATTATTACTGAAGATCAAAGTACCCAACTAATTAAAACTATTTAAAAGTAAAACAAATAAAGAAACCCGGATTTAAAACATTATTTTGAAATCACCCTTCATTTAATCCGGTGTAATCATAAAATATTTCTGCTCTGCAGGGTTAAAACATCTGTTGTTCTAAAATTCATACCTATCTCTGACATATTAGCAAAATATAGCTTTCTCTAGAATTCTGGGTTCAACTAACATACGAAGGAAAGAGACGCACGATAAGCAGATGTCACATTTCCGGTAAATCGTAAGTAGGTAGGTCAGTTTTGGTTTATGGGTCGCCGTGATTCATATTCATGTGATTGTTTACATTGCATTTTGCTTTAAGAAGTTTTCTCGTTAAGCGCTTGTTATTAGGGAATGCAAATCTCGCGAGATTGGGGCTCAAGCGAGATCCCGCGAGTTTATGAATCTAGTACCGCGAGATCTCGGCAATTTCGAGATCTCGCGAGATTGGCAGTCTTGTGTGTTTATTTTTGCAAATAATCACAATATTTGTATAAATTAGGAAAAAAATAATAAAAACTATAAGTATTATAAGATAAACATTTATTTTCACGAATAGACTATTAGAAATTACACATTAATTAACAAAATATACCAATCAAATGAAAAATTTGTTCAGTTCAAATCACAAGCCATTATTACGAATTATTTTGAAAATAGCTCCTTAAGAAGCACAAAATGTCCAAAGAATCGTCTGCTAAACGGCTTCTTATTTTGTTGGCCAGATAACCAGCCGCTGAGAAGGCCCTTTCGGATTCAACGCTAGTTGGAACCACAGATATCAGGCAGTTATCCACGAACTGTAAAAGTTCGCCTTTTGACCCCCCGGACTCGTATAAATTCATTTCCTTTTTGATTAATGCCTCCAGAGAATTCGTAGTTAGTTTTCTGTCTCTAGGTTCTTTGAACGCAGCAGTCAATGTTTCCTGAAGTTCTTCTTGCAATGAAATACTCTTGCGTGTCTCAGAAAGAGATGAAAGCGGATCATTATCGTCATCATCAAATTCAGCTATATCATTAGTGGTGGCAGCTGATGTTGATGCGATCGACCAAGATGGATCTGAATTTGTCTGTGTTTGTGAATTAGTCAGACTGTATTGTGGATGCAAACGCTCTATAAGTGATTTAATTTCAGTTTGAATCACGTTTTTCGGAGGCAATTTAAATGTTCCGTCTTTCGCAAGCTCTTCTTTATCTGCTTGGTATTTAGCTGGATCTCTAATATACAACGAGCATGCTGTCAAATTCGTCCGACGCTCAAGAATGCGCTTTCTCAAGGAGCCAGCTAGTTTTTCTGCCAATGGAGTTTTTAGCTCTTCCAGTTTGCGAATCATAAACCTAAGTGTTGTTTCTGCGATAGCCAAGTCTGTATCTTGACGACATAACACCTCCACAGCCAGTTTTACAGGTTGAAATGCCTTGTCTAAGTTCGCTAAAACCGCATGTTCTTCCGCATTCAAAGAGAAGTTCGGATCAGCTTCCAGGCTGAGGTCGATCAAAGCTTTGCTGACACACAGCTTGATTCTAATAAATGTAGATATCATGTCTGCTAGGCTCGACCATCGAGTTTTACAATCAAGTTGTAACTTAATATCTTTTCCAAATTCTTGCTTTACGTATATTTGAAGAGTATCATTTTTAGTAGGTGATCTTTTAAAATGTTTCACCAATTTCCTTACTTTCTCAATAAAACCCGCATATTCTGCATCTAGGTCTACTTCTATTATAGGCATAGAGCAATGAAAAACATCATCTTCTGAGTCTGAGCCTGTGCTAGAAATTTCGTCCATTTCCAAAGGAATCTCATCGTCGTTTTCCTCATTTTCAGATTCTAACACAGGTTCGTCAACATCAGTTTGTTTTTTATAAATAATATCTATTATGCCAAGTTGAACTCCATGGGCATAGCAGAGCTGATGCAAAGGTGATATCAATCGACCCAACTTTTCCATTACACTTGCCCCATCTGTAGTAATATTGATAATATCTTTTTCCAGAATAAGGCCGAATTCGATTAACTTTGTTTTCAAAATACTGACACCACTTTCAGCAGGCATACTTCCAAAGACGCGAATCAGCCCCAAGTTCCAAAACAGAGCATTGCCGTTCAAAAATGTATGTACGTTTACATTCATGTATCGCTTGTTCATAGAAGAAGTCCACTCATCAAATGTAAGCGTAAATCTGTGATCATTCTCCTTCAGTTGAGCCAATTCACGCATTATTTTCATTTTCAATGTCATGCCATAATTCATAACTATAAGTTTAATTGTGTTTGGGGACATAGGCAATTTGTGTCCCGAAGAATTGAAGAGATCTCTCATATCTTTGGAAGTACAGAAAACACGGAAAGGAAGTCCATCTTTGGCTACCATTCTTGATACTTTTTCTTCCATAGAAGTATCTTCAACCGGGAGGAAATGATCAGTAATTTTTTGCCTCTTCTTACTTGCTGGTGGCGCTAGTGCCGACGATCCTGGTGATTCTGGACAAACGTTCGACGTAGATGCAGATGCTGTTACTAATTCCATTTTTTGATTAGTAGCCCCAGTATTTGATGATGGTGGCGGCAACGGCAAAGGCGGGGGTGATATGACTTTCTTCGTTTTCGTGTCCGTTTTATGAATCGATTTTAAATGCACATATAAGCCACGCGGAGATCGATCTTTGGTTTTCAGAATCTTCTTACAAAGTTTGCACTTAGCACTCAATCCATTTTCCGCTCTCAAAAAGTATTTCCATACCTCCGACACACTCTCATAGTCTTTATAAACTATATTCGCCGACATCGTTCGTTATTCCACTCGTAAATCACGTAAGAAACTTTTAACTAAAATAAATAACTAAAAAAATACTCAAATGAAATCAAACTCAAACACGTAACACGTTAGTTAGCAACAACTGTAAACAAAACAAGTAAACAAGTGCGCGCTGATAACGCTGCAGTCTGCACGGCGCCGCCCGGCTTAATTTTCGACCAATCGCACGCACGAACGAATCTGAGAGACACCTCGTCCCGCGATCGCTACCTGGATCGCAACTCCGTCCGTGTCTAGCACTAGCTCTGTCTCTCTCCGTAGCACGATACGACTTCGTATCGTGTTGACGTGTACGAGCCCTCAGTCCGCGCTTCGAATAAGACGTTTTTATGCTCGGGTGCAATCTCGTTAAACTCGCGAGATCTTGCCCTTTTTTCGTCCGAGATCAATCTCGCTAAAAAAGGCCGAGATCTCGCGAGAATGAGATCTCGCGAGAACGAGATTGCATTCCCTACTTGTTATACGCCAGCGGATTTTCTCAAACTGTCAAAATGTCTTCATTTTTTTGTCGCTAGAGGGCGGTAGTTGTACATTAATGAACTTGTTAAAATACAATTTCAAAAATGCGTTCATTATGTAGCACATCATGAACGTACGCAATCGGAAATCGTAAATATTAAGTAAAACAAACAACTTAGTAAAAAGGTATGACTTATTTGCAGAACCTACTATTTTGGTAAAGCATTTAATTTGTCATTTTTTATAAATGTTTCATCATTCACTTGCTGTTGTCAAATCTAATTAGATTTGAATGGCTTTTGGCTTTATGAATCGCATTTGAGAAACATTTCTGAAACAAAGAAAGTTTGTTTTTCAAGGTGTTCGGAAACTCGTTGTATAAACGGTATAACTTGTGAATGAATCTACCTTTCATTTAAAGTCAATTTTGGGTTATGACTTTTTTTATTTGAGCTTTTGTTTTCCAGAAAATCGAAGGTGGATTTTTTTGGTAAATTTAAAATTTTTTTATGTGATAGAAAATCTATGCATATTAATAACAGCATTAATAAATATTGACCTCGAGAAATAAAATAAAGTTTATTTTTTTATTTAACCCTAGATAACTAAATTGTTTTCATTGTTTCATTGTAACTACACTTTCGTCGAGTGGACTACACAATAAAACACTAGAAATAAATCAAACATATTTAATTAAGATAGGAACTTGTTACATGGCCCAAAAGTAAGGTTTATAATGAACAAATTAATATCAAAATATCAGTCTACACAGTGACCACACATGTCAACATTATGTGGACCACAGATAGCCTTTCTACATCTGGTGCAACGGTGTTTTTTTTAATTTTTTTAAATTTATTTATCTATCAATATAAAGGTTTTTACTTGTATTTATCGACATCTGTCTCACTAGGGTACACCCAAAGATATTAGAAGAACGAGATGTGCTATGAGCAGTTCATTCTGTGTGGAATTGTTTTGCCGAGTGTCGCCGGTTTTGTTCACAAATACTACTGCACACCTTCGCTTACGCTAAGGTATACGCACTAATACATAGAACAGATTTCTGTGCGTACACGTCCCGATACCGTTCAAAGTACCCTAATTAGGTAGTACTCCGCCTACAGTCCGGCGGCCAACATAGCATATCTCGTTCTTCTAATATCTTTGGGTACACCTGTGTCGAGACAGACGTTTACAGATACTTATAGAATATTTACATGCATGACTAAAATCAAAAAAAATCAAAGTACAAATTACAAAGTTGCATACATTTTAAATTATGGAGTCAATAGATAGGTAATAGAAAGAGTAGGTACAGGTATGACAATATTGTAAATATATATGTAATATAAATGCATTTAATTGGAGGACGTAGTTACAAAGGGGTTTTTATAAAATTATTGATTCTACTATTTTATTTAGTATTTGAATTGTTGTTATTGTTTACGTGTAATTTGGTTTACAGATGTTTGCGATAATGGGACGCCCAATATTTTTTTTTTTTTTTTTTTTTTTTTTTTAAAAGAAAGACTAACATTCTTGTTATCCATTTCTTTATTTCATGTTTGAATTTGGTTATTGACTCTGTTTGTCTAATCGTGGTTGGTAGTGTATTGTATAGTTTGCAAGCTGTGTATTTAAAATGTTTTTGCCCAAAGGTGGTTCTAGCAAAAGGAGTTTGGAGAAGTTCTTTATTTTTGGCTCGGGTATTGTGTATCGTTTGAGTTGGTTTGTATAGTGTTTTGCTGTTTTGGTGTAAATTAATCAAGATGTATCTTGCAAAGAGCTGTTTTATGTCCATAACGTTGATAGTATTGAAGATAGTATCAGTGTTGGTAGAAAGAGGGAGTTTGAGAATTATTTTTATGATTAATTTTTGTGCTTTAATAATGGGGTCGAGGGCACTAGAAGAAGTATTACCCCAAGCTAAAATTCCATATTCTATGTGTGATTGGCATAGTGAGAAATATACTGATTTTAAAAGTTTAAGGTCAAGGAAATTACGTGTTTGTTTTAAAAAGTAAATAGATTTACGAATTTTGTTTGTAATGTTGTAGATATGTTGTTTCCAATTTAGATGTGTGTCAAAGGTTAGTCCTAGATATTTGATATTGGTTGCTTGTTCTAGGCATGGGCAGTCACAATTCCGGTCAAGGGGAGAATTTTTGCAAACGTGTATTTTTAGAGTTAGGTGTGACATTGGGATATTGGTGAGACTAAACAGTAAGTATTTTGTTTTAGGTACATTCAGAGTTAGTGAATTACCTTTTACACTGTTTTACCTTTTGAATTCCTTCCTCCGCTTTGGCGTATACGGTAGTCCATTCTTTCGATTGGAATAGTAGGTGTGTGTCATCGGCGAAACTGACAATAGTGGCATCGATATCAAGGTTACATAACTCATTAATATATATCAGGAAGAGGGTTGGACCTAAAACACTGCCTTGTGGGACACCGTAACTAATTGGCAGATTCTGACTCTTAGTTGTTCTGATTTTAACACATTGTGATCTGCCAGATAAGAAGCTAGAGAGAAGGTCTAATTCCTTATTTCTAATACCTATATTGAACATTTTGCGTTCTAATTTGCTATGTGAGATTGTATCAAATGTTTTGCAAAGGTCGAGGAATACCGACAGACATTTCGAGCCCTTATCCAGATGGCCAGAGATATAGTCAGTAACCGTGGCTATGGCATCGTTAGTGCTTTTGTGTCTTCTGAAACCAAATTGACGTGGAGATAATAATTTGTTGGTTTCCAAGTATTCCATCAGATTAGTATTAACGATCTTTTCAAACACTTTCGAAAGGGAATTAAGCAAAGTAATAGGGCGATAATTACTGACGTCAAGTTTGGGGCCTGTTTTGAAAATAGGGATAATAAGACCTTGTTTTAGAATAGTGGGGAAAAGGCCTTGGCGGATGCTAATATTAAGAAGATGAGTTAGTGGTTGAGTTATACCGGGGGCAATTTTTTTTAAACAGTATTGGGTATTTCATCGAAACTTTATTGCTATCGAAACTTCATTTTCTGTAACTGTTTTAAGAACGAGGCGTGTTGGGAATTCATCATTTGTTGCGGGGTTGGTAGGGTCAAGTGTATATTTATTTGTTTTGATTTTATTTGCTAGTTCTGAACCTATATTTGCAAAATAATGGTTGATATGATTGACAATTGTGTTAGGTTTCCATGTAAAGTCTACAGTGTTTTCATTGATTTTGAGAGCGTTTAAGACGTCGGTGGTTTTGTATGAATTGGTAGCTTCCTTGAGGACTTTCCATATTTTTTTCGGGTTGTTGCATTCGGAGATTTTTTTATTGTAGTATAAATTTTTGGCTTTCCTGATGACTTGTGTGCAGATATTTCTGTATCTTTTGTAGAAATTGTGGAGTGTGTTATCGTATGGATTCTTGGCACATTTTTTGTGTATAGTGTTGCGTTTCCGAATGCAGTTGATAATAGTATGGTTAATCCATGGTTTAAGAGGTTTGATCGCTCTAGGAGTGTTAATGGTGATGATTTTGGTGTTCTGGTTAAGGCTGTCTTTTAGGAAGGTAGAGAAGTAGTTCCAGGCATCCTCTGTATTTGTTATATTGTACAGTATGTTCCAGGATTTGGAGGTAATCGTATTGTTTAGGTTGTCATAGTCAATTGTTTTCTTTGCAATTGCAGTTGGTGCTTGGTTTTGTTCTTTACATTTAGAGCCCATTGTGAAGGAAGTGGCGTAATGATCTGTAATTGATGACATATGAATTTCAGAGGTGTGTCGGTTGGTCGATTTTACCATAATATGGTCGATGCAGGAGGATGAGTATTGCGTGCATCGTGTTGGTGAATTTATTGTGCTTACCATTCCATGAAACATTACAGTATTTAGGTAGTCTTGGCATTGGGGATGTTCGTTGTTTTTTAGAATGTTGATGTTGATGTCTCCAATTAAAACTAGGTTCTTTATTTTATTTAACTCAGTGAGACAGTAATTTAAGTCTTGCAAAAATGGGGAGATATTTGGTTTAGAAGGTGAACGGTAGAGTGCAATGATACATGTGTTGACGTTGTGTGTTATTTGAAGGCAGTTTGAGTTAGTAATGGCAATTTCTTTGACGTTATACGAGTTATAAGTGTTGTTTAATATATATACCACAATGCCGTCATTTTGTCTGATGTGATTTTTAGAAGGTGAACGGTAGAGTGCAATGATACATGTGTTGACGTTGTGTGTTATTTGAAGGCAGTTTGAGTTAGTAATGGCAATTTCTTTGACGTTATACGAGTTATAAGTGTTGTTTAATATATATACCACAATGCCGTCATTTTGTCTGATGTGATTTATGGTTTGGTAGTGGGTGTAATTGGGGATGTTTTTGGGGGTATAAGAAGGTGTTAGCCAACATTCTGTTATAATAAGGAAGTTGAGTCCATTTTTTTAATTTTTTTTTATCAATGTTCGCATTCAAACTTAAATACTGGTATTTTTTTTTTTTTTTTTTAAAGTTTGTTTTCATAATTAAATTAATTCTCAAAGTTTAAATTTTATTAAGCCCGCCAAAACGAGCGGAATCCGAGCGGTAAGAGGCGGGGTGTGGTGTGACGTCATTAGAACTGTGAAAACCACGACGCTCAAGCATTTTGTATGGAAAAAATTTTAATTCTTCAACAAGGAATTCCAGTAATTTTTTTACCAATGTTAACCGTTTATTAGAATTGATGTTATTAAAAAAAAAGAAAATTGATTAAGATTTCATAGTTAAATTAATATTTTAAGTTAGAATATTTGCTTTTCCCGCCCGGTACGGTACTGTACGGTATTGCCGTCGCTACTTGTTGACGTTCCACGCGCTAATTCAGGACCACCGCGCAGAAAAGTAAAGACCAAAAGTAAAATAACGGTTTACAGCCCAGTTCACTGTGAGACCTTTCTGGGCGGCCGGCGGCCTGAAGTGTATCACATGCTATGTGACATGTATAATAATAAAAACTTCTAAGTTATGCAATAAACAACATATTATTATAAAGCACTATACGAATATGTATCTTTAGAAATCCATTTCATATAATAATAACAACAAATACGTACATATATTTGACAAACCCAAATAAACCTTTGGCCTATACACCTCTCTCATCTAAACCGACCATCTCTCATGTAATAGAAAGAGATGCACCATAGGTGATCCGTTGAACGTACAAGTCACGACACATGTGACGTCAGAATTCTTTCGACCAATCGTGGAGCGTCTACAGTCTATTGCTATTGAATGCTTTTTCAAGAACGTTTAACTAATTCTAAGAATAATAATATAGAAATATATTTATATTTTTAGAATCAATATTTTTTTATCTACATGAACATATTTTTTATAAGTCAAAATATTTTTCACTCAACTTCCTTATTATAATTATGTCATATTTGATTTTCGTAATATCGAGTTGGATGAGAAATTGGTCAAAGTTTTTGTTTATTGATCTAATGTTTTGATGGTAGATTGATAGGTTAGATTTGTTAGATATGTTAGGTATCATATTATTGGTTACAGAGTCCATTTTTAGAGGGCCATTATACTAACCTTTGCGGTTGTAAACATCGCAATTGACCATGAATTAAATGGTTTAAGATGATCAGTGATAAATAGGTTAGAAGGATTAGAAAGGTAATAAGAATGATGATAAAATAAATTGGACGATAAAAACAGTTAGAACAATAAAAATTGATGGTAAGATAATTAGAATAATTTGGGTGATGAAAATATTTAGAATCATAAATTTTGATGTTAACATAATTAAAATAATTTGGATAATAAAAACGTCCAGAACAATAAAATCTGATGGAAAAATCATTGAAATTATGTGGGTAATAAAAACATTTAGAACAATAGAGTTGATGGTAGAATAATTAAAATATTTTGGGTAATAAAAACATTTGGAATTATAAAATTTGATGGTAAAATCATAAAAATAATGTGGATAGTAAAAACATTTAGAACAGTAGAATTTTATGGTAGAATAATTTAAATAATTGGGGCAATAAAAACGCTTATAACGATAAATTATGGAGTTAAAATGGTTAAGATGATTTGGATTATAAAATAAGTTAAAACAATAAAATTTGATGGTAAGATAATTAGAATAATTTGGGTGATAAAAATATTTAGAACCATAAATTTTGATGGTAACATAATTAAAATAATTTGGAGAATAAAAACATGTATAACAATAAAATTCAATGGAAAAATCATTAAAATCGTGTGGGTAATAAAAACATTTAGAAACGTAGAATTTGATGGTAGAATAATTCAAATACTTTGGGTAATAAAAACATTTAGAATACATTACACCTTTAAATTTATACGATGAGAATGCCAACATTTTTATAAATCCCAACCAGGAATTATTAGATTCCTGGTCAAATAAAATTTTACACGCAAAACACTTCAATTATCTCAACCAAACGTATGTTGACAAAATTTCGTCAAACAAATGGTTGAGTATTGGAGAGTTGAGCGCAGAAATAGAAGGATTTATGCTTGCCATTCAGGATAGAGTCATTAATACTAAAAATTATAGAAAGCATATAATCAAAGATACAAATCAAATTGATGATTTGTGTAGGAAATGTTTGGCTTTTCCGGAAACTATAGAACATATTATATCTGGATGTTCTATATTAGCACCGTCCGAGTATACATTTAGGCACAATCAAGTTTTAAAAATAATTCACCAAAATTTGGTAATTAAACATAACTTGATTGACTGCCGTAATATAGTACCATACTATGAATACGAACCAAATTCATTTTTAGAAAACGAATTTTATAAAATATATTATGATAAAACTATACTAACAGACCGAGCGATTAGTCATAATAGACCCGATATAGTTTTACATGACAAAATTAAAAAAATAACTTATATCATTGATGTCGCTATTCCAAATTCCTGTAACATTCAAAAATCTGTTAATGAAAAAATTAGAAAATACACAGATTTAGGAAACGAAATAAAAAGAATTTGGCATTCTCAGACTATAAAAATATTACCATTCGTTATTTCGGCTACTGGCATTATACCTAGCTCTCTCATTAAAAATTTAGGCGTATTAGATCTATCAAAAAATTTATATATAAAGATGCAAAAGTCGGTCATTTTGAATACATGTAGGATAACGAAAGATTTTTTAAATATTTATGTTGAGGGATCAGTAGGATTTATAGGCCCTGTTAGAAGTACTACCGAGCCGAACCCTCTGATATGAAAATATCTGGAGACGGTGAATTTTTTTTCCCATTTGATCTCTGGTGAGTTGACGTGTTGTTGTTCTTGTATTGTTTTGTATTTATTTTGCTTATATAATGCACTTACATAATGTTGATTGACTAGATGATCATTTGTGGAAAAGTGAGTGGAAGGGTTAAGTTTTTCCTTTGGGGAAGATTTAACCCGGACAACTAAATCGGAAGTTTAAAAAAAAAAAAAAATAAAATTTGATGATAAATCTTTAAAATAATGTGGGCAATAAAAACAATTACAACAAGATAATTTTCTGGTAAAATAATTGAAATAATTTGAGTAGTAAAAACTTTTAGAACGATCAAATTTGATGTTAAAATGTCAGGTGGTTCACCCGGCTGCAACTGTACGCCCGCCATCTCTAAGCTATCAGAGAGTTTTTCTTGCTCTAATTCTGCGACACGGCATTCCAGAGAAGAGATTCTAATTCTTTTGTTTTCATTTTCTTCTCGCAAGAATTTAGATTCCTTTTGTAGATCTTCCATTATTTTAAACTTCGACAGCAGATGAAGAACTGATTGCAAATGAAATCACTGCTTCTCTTTAGATCATTGATTTCATCTGTAAACATTTTTTTAATTTCTGTGATTTTACTATCGAAGTGTTTTGTAAGACGCTCATAAAGGGTTATATTGTCTTCACTAGATTTGTATATGTCATTTGAACTTGCACTCTGATGGGAGTCTTTGATCTTCTGTTTCGAGCTATTTTGGGTCTTATTTGTATGTGCGTCAAGTTCCTCTGCGTCGCTAGATGTCGCTGGCTTTCTTTGTCTACTCATTGTGTAATTTTTTTTAATTTAGAGACGTGATTTGTAATATGTAATTTTATAATTTAAAAATAAAAAAAGATTTTGCCAGTCTGAGGATCGAACCGAGGTAGCCTAATTAAAAGAGAGCGGTCGTCGCGTTAGACCACAGAACCACGGCCCCGATGTGCAGTTTGGCGAATTATAACTGTATGTATTATTATTATCAATGTTAGCTTTGAGTAAGTGTCAATAGATGTCACTGCAGTTCTTTTGTTTATATATTAAGAGTAGTATTATTTCAAGATTAAGCTTAATAATTGGTAATTATTTATTGTTTTAGCAAGTTATTATACTTTTATTTAACTTTAGTTTAAGTTTAGTTGTTTTTATCACAGTAATCTTTCGTTTCCTATGGTGTTGTTGATGTCAATGATTTGACAACTTAACCTTAATAATTGGTAATTATTTATTGCAAAATGACACAGTGTTGCAGCGATTTGCACTAAAATGTGTTAATTTTTTAAAACTTTTGTGCACTTTATTTAGACGATGGTTGTTATTGGATTTTATTTTTTACTTGGGATTTCACAGATATCACATTTAACACCTAGTTTTCTCACAATATCGTAGTGTCACGATTACCAGAAGTTGCAGTCTTCATACGCAGCACATCAATTTGTTGATAAAATTAGTTCCAGAATTTCCGCCGCACTATGATGCACAGATACACAAGTTATATAATGTTTACATTAAACTTTTGCGCTTTATTCCACTATTTTATATGGAGCAAAATTATACTTGACGTCTGTCATTGATTTGTCGTTGTTGTATATCATTGTTTGGTCATCCTCCGGGCGTTGGATGTACACAGGTAGCGAATTTTACGCATGTTTGACGTAGATGGAACCGGAGCTTCTATTGTAGAAAATTCGCCAACATTAACAATGAATATAAGAATATATGAATGTAAGGGTAACCGGATAAATCATCACAATGATAATTCATCACATCTTTAAAAAGTTATATAGTCATGGAAAGTGATGAAACAAAAACTTTATTAACTGGGTTATGTAGGTTAGGTTAAAAAAAAAAATTTTTCATCGTTTCTAATGACTTTATATCACTTTTTAAAAGTGTGTTGAATTGTCACTGTGTTGAGTTATCACGGAACCGAATGTACGTACCTTAAAAATAAAAATTGTTATTATAACTAAAATTTCGTCCAGCGGACGACGAGACGGTCATGGGGCACGTCCTAGTATACGTGTGGCCGCAATCGCGTCACATGCTGCACTGTTTACTCAAATTAGGAAGGTAGTGAAAGAGTTAAAGTCGGGGAGCGGGGGCAAGTTGGTGATTTCGAATTTCGCCAAGTAGCGCATCGTCGCCTCGACGAGCGATTAGTTATCTAGGCTTAAAGTTAAAAAGGGAATCATGTTGACTAATACATTGGAGTTGTTTAAAAAAATAATCAAATTGTACTACTCTCTGCCCTTCTATGCAAATGTCATCGCTTTCTTCTATCACCTCTTCTTCACGGCTCCATCGTTGGTCTTCGGTCTTCGGTCTTCGGTCTTCGGTCTTCGGTAATTTCGCCAAAGAATTGCTGTTTTTTTGCTCCTAAACAATATAGATATAAAAACTGATTACCATGTTATTCAATCTGATTTTGAGATTATTATTAAATAATAAAATTTTAGTAAAATACAAACCTATTATCACGATGTTGGGAACACGCGTCATAGAAATCATAAAAATTCTCGCCTTTCGACAATATACTTCATGAAGGCTAAAGCAGGTGCATGTAACAAGTGTTCCGATATATCATGAATATAGGTAAATAGGCTATGAGAAATCGTCTTTTCAAACTTTGACACCTCATATCTCAGAACAAGTTAAGTGAAGTTAGAACCCTATCCAAATGAGGTGACGAATAGTAAATGCGAGATATTTGAAGTCAAACGTAGTGGCTGATGAACCAATAAGAATATCCTCGTGGTCTAAATCTTCCAAGTTTGGTCCTTTGTGTGCAATATTTACAGTAGGCTCATTTGGTTCTATCGTATGTTGGTGTTTTTGCTGTATTTTTTCCTAAATAAAAAAGTTAAAAAAAAATAATATTATGATGAAAAAGTCCAGCCCCCCCCCCAACCCCCGTGACTCCAACGCACTCAAATTCATTTTTTGCTCGAAGCATACCTTGTTTGGAGTATTTTTTCCGGCTGCTATGGATAAATCATGTATTGATCTACAAAGAGAAAAATAATATAATTATTTGAAACTTTACAACACAACACATAGAAAGAATATCTTTGATTTGACAATGTGTGAATGGTTACGTGTTTATACGCGGAAAGGCGATATTATTGTTAATTTCCTTAAAAATTTTATTTTGTCTGTTTAATCTAAAGATAAAAATAAAAAACGGTAATAAACTTGTTTACTCCTTATATTAATACTCCTTACCATGTAAGGTCGGAACAGTGAAAAACTTGACTTGTTATCACTTAAAATGGCTGATTTTACCAAACTAAAAATGATCCGGCGTGAGATGGTAATTTTTGGTTTTATTACCAAACGTGCCATATGAAAAAACGTTCATATGGCATGTTTGGTTCGTGCCATATGGATAGTACGTTACCGGTTATGCCAATTTTCGCCAGTTTGTTAACAAGAATTTTATGGCAAACCTTATCAAACGCTATTATATGAATTTAAAAGGCCAGCTGCGATGGTAATCGGCCACGAAATCTCGATTTACGACGAAATATATCGTATTTTTACGAATTTATGTCGCATATCCGAATTTAAAGGGCCGGCCGCTACGGTAATCAGCTGCGAAAATTTTATTTATCGGAAATGTGTGGTATTTTCTACGAATGTACTTTGAATAACCAAACCGCGGCGGTAATTGGCTACGAAAATTCGATTTACACGGGAATAATTCGTATTATTACGAATTTACTACAAAGATACTACCCGAATTTGAAGGTGCGGCCGAGGAACTCGATTTTCGGCGTCTTTTTAAAAAGAAATTTTCCACGTAATTCGAAATTTAATTTTTGATGTCTCGTGGATTACGAATTAAAGAGGTTCTATTGTATTTGAAAGTGACAAAACTACAAGCTAGAATAATATTAGCAAGTAGCATCATTTCCTTACAAGCTAATAAAATATATTTTTAAGGTTCATAATACCATAAAATCAAGGCAAGTGCAGTGAGCTACTAGGAAATCTATTATTAATCTTAAATTACTGCTAATAATTTATTTCGGAATTTTTGATTTCGATAGATCTATGTGGGAATGGCCTTAATGTTAACCGACAAAACTGAGGTACTTATGATGTCACCAGATTTCGATCATTTTGCGGACGAAAAATTAAAACTATGAAAAGGACATTTAAATTTAAAAAAATACCAGTATTTAAGTTAGAAGAAGAATATTAATAAAAAAATTACTGGAACTCCTTATTGTAAATTTTTTTGTCACTTTTCAAGATGTTATGTTTCTTTTAATTCTATTTCTTTTGAGAGAGAGTTGTTTTTAATTTCCTGTTCATTTGACTTATTATAGGATGCATTCCCGCGCTGGTTGCAATTCCTCAAACCATTCGAGGACATCATCTCTGGCAGAGGAGGCACCAGACAATTCAATGGTCACCAAAACTGATGATGGCGGCTATGTGGATATGGAACCTTCCAAGGAAGGAACAACTCACGCTATGTCTCCAGCTGCTTCTACCTGCTCTGTGACCAGCGGGACTCCCTCCACTGATCTTCGCTTTTCTGAATTCCACCTTGAGAAGGTTGCCTCTTATTTCACCCCATCCGAGGAGGATGAGGAGAATAGACCTGCTAGAGCCTATAGTGTTGGTTCTAGGCCTGAGCATATAAAGAAAATTATCAATCGACCAGAATCTCATATGGCTTCTGATTCTGCAAGAAAGAGAGCTTTTTCTGTTGGCAGCAGATCCAAAACATACAAGGACAACAGAATACTTAACCACGGCACTCCACCTCACTGTCACATGCAGCATCTAACGGGAGCATCACACCAAAACAGCAAATCGTCTAGCGCCCCAATATTAGCAGGGACTGTTGGGACACCTTCCCGCCACGCCTACAACTCTACCCACAGCTCTGCGGAGCCCTTGGATGACCTGATGGAAATGGATTTCACAAATCGGACACAATCTCCTCCGGCAAAGACGGACATGCCCCCTCCCCCCCCTCCCTTGCAGAGTGCTTCCAGGAGCAGTCAGTTGACCCTGTCTGTGCCCCAGCCTAGCCCCATTGTGAAGAAGTGTCCTGACACCGAGGGGTACATGGACATGTCACCAGGAAATGTATCTGCTGGCTATGTAGAAATGAAGCCTTCAGAGCCACTGTGTCCAGCAAACTCCACCACCAAGATAATTCCTGAAATGGTTAGAAAAGTTTCCATTACTATGTCACCTCCCTTGCAGACTTCCGATATAACATCTGCGATGGAATCGATACACATAGTCGCCCCTCGGACCTCCACGCCAGATGGGTATGTGGAGATGTCTTGGAGCAATGCTAAGGGTCTCAAATTACACAACCGCCATCGAATATCTTCCCTTCCGATAACAATTAATTGTAATAACCCCAAGGACTCCAAATCTCAAGCTTCCTTGAGCGCTAGTCCGATATTTAATATAGCCACTTTAATGAAAGAAGGTGAGAAATCTGAGGTTAAGGCACACAAAGGAACACCACCCAAGGTTTCTCCGGGCATCTCCCCCGTGACCCCTGTGACCCCCAGCCCATTCTCCAGTCTCAAGAGAACCAAAAAACATACTAGAAGAAACTCCAAGGAATTGGTTACGCCTGTTGGTAATCAGTCTCAGACAATATTCTCATTCAGCCTAAATAGTCCCAGTTCCCCTATGAAGCCCTTCACCCCCAAGGCACCTTTGGCTGTTTCAGAGATCATGCCGGGAAGAAAGTGTCCAGTGGATGCAAGTAGTGGAACCCTTAGATTGTCTCACCTTTCCAACATTGAAAATTCTGGGTCAGAAACTAACTCTATTGAAAGAACTATTGCCAACTCTTTAGAGCCGGTATCAGCTTATATGGAGATGGTTCCTGGGAGACTGTCAACAGTAAGGGAGATCAATGAATCTGCAACCAAGTCTTCAGTTGACAAGAGCATTAAGCAGCTTATCAATAAAGCGACCAAGGTTCAGGGTTCGGCATTGGCTCCTGATTTTGATTATATAAGCTTGAATCCAGATGCAACAATTAGTAAATCAAAACATCTGATACAACAAAGGTCTGTTGATGAATCCTCCACTCATCATCCAATGGGATTCTCTCATTCCAACCAAACTCTCCTTGACTTATCATTCTCTACCGCCAAACCGCCCAATGGTAGTCAATCCATCACGGTGAGAAAGATATCTATGCCAGCCTTTTCTACCAACGCCGGTCTTATTAGAAACACAGATGCTAATTCAAAAGAGAACCAGGGTATTTTATCTTCTAATCCCTTGGCTAATAAAACTTTGATGGCCAATCCTTTGACAAAATCTAATATCAACATCACTAATATCAACCAGGTCCAGACTGTGAAGAAGCCTATATTAGTCATAAGTCAAACTCAGCCTATCATGGCCAATTTTAAGCCCATTACTGCGGGAGATATGTGCGAGCCTAGAAGCACCAAGTCTGGCTCTCCCAAGCCTATAGAGTCAGTGTTGAATCGTCAGCTCGCCGGAACACATTTTGATAACAAATGTAAGGGGAATAAAGATTGCACTGAGGATTACGAAACCCTGATTGCGGCCCAGAATGGACAACTTCAGAAGCTGACCTCGTCTCGTCCTAGTTCAGTGAATACCAACAAGTGTAAGAAGGGTAACGGCTCTAGCAGTCGACCTCCCAGTGTGAACAGTGAGGGTGCGGCTGCAGGGGTAGGGGCTGCCAGTGGGGTAGGGGTGGTGCGCTCCCGGCCCTCCTCTGTGAGTAGCGAGGTGGGGGGCACTCCTGGAGGCTCTCGGCCCAACTCAGTGGCTGGGGAGAGAGAGGCTCGCCTGCACTACGCCAGCCTGGAGCACGACCCTCCGGCTGAGCGCAGCCCCCGCCCGCCCATCACCCCCCACTCCATGACCCCCGCCTTCACCTATGCCGAAATTGACTTCACTAAAAGTGAAGAACTCAAGAACTCTAAAAATTCGGTTGCTAAGAGTAAAAATTAATTGACTGTATAAAGACACTTGTCTTAATGTGGGAGGAGAATATTGCGAGTTCTTTGATTGTTAGAAAGAACTACAATAATGAGGAACTTTGGGGTGTTTATATTATGTATTGGTAAATATTAGTTTTGTACTGTGAGTATAGGTCACTAGTGCTTGTAACGTAACCGTAATACAGTGAGAGTGTCTTCCGCCAAATGTATTATGACTTACCATTTTGTTACTTGTACATCACTGGCAATTATTACACTTTCCGTCAGTTTGTTTGCTTTGCTTAGAGACTGTTTGTTATTTTGGTGTGAAGGAAGAAATGATTGCGTTAGACTAGTGTTCCATGTTTTGGTCAGAAGGTAAGTAGTATGTAAGTTGCGACCCACACAGAATGTAATGTTTACCTAATAAGATTATTTCACACAAAGTGTTCATTATTTTAAGTTAATTTTTAATATCTGTAATTCTAATGGTTTTTTGTATGGAGCATTAATTATCATTAACAGTGTGTTTACATTTTGTAGTTTGTATCAACAAGCCTCTTAAATCCTCGATTAATGTCGCCAATTTACCAAATATTATTTTCCTGGTAGTCTCTTTTAATAATAGACTGATTATATATTTATGCATCGAATGTTGTTATAAATAACATTGTGATATTAACAAATGTGTTATATACGAGAAAACTAGGTCTTCAAATAGTAATTTATTCATTTAGAGGCTTTATTTCTTGTGTTTGTATCACTTTCAAAGCAAATTATTTGTTTATGTTATTCTTTGTTAATATCCAGTAGTAATGGGTAGAAAGGGGATGCTGTTATGCGTTTGTGTGTATCCATGTCTGTGCATGTGTGCATGAGTTTGTATGAAAGTAAAATCACTGTTCTGCGTGAAAGTAAGTTGTAAGTTAGCTGGAAGCGAGACCTTCTAAGACTGAAGATGTTGAGTCCAACGGTATGTTGGTTGCGCCTACTTTTATTATTTCACTAAGTTGCTGGTGTGAAAGATCAGATTTTTAATTTGTTATTTATTTGTTATACATTTTACGATTTTGATAGTCTTATTTTACCTTCAAGCGACTTTCGTAGAGATTATATTTGTAATTATTGTTTTTTTTAAATTTATTTTTTCATTATCTAAAATAATTATTTTTTAAAACTTCCTATCAAATTATTGCCATTTTTTTAAAGATACTACTTGATAGCCAACAGTTTATTGTTATTACCTATGTTGTGTTAGTTAAATGAATTCTTGGCATAATCTGTGACGGAATTCTGAAATGTGTTTCCCCTTAATTTCTATGAATGGTTTACAATTATTTCATATTAAACTTAATCCCGTTTAAAAGGCCTGCGCTATTGCCAATCATTTTGAATTAATAAAAATGATTACTATAATTTGTGATTTATAAATAATTCCCAAAGATGGAGACTGCAAATGGCTTCAAAGGAAACTAGCAACCAATAATGCAAGTAATCTTTTAACATCATGACAATAAGTAGGTAAAATCAATCCCTGTCTAAATAAAACCTTGCAAACATTCTCAATGTTTCTTGAACAGTACATTTACAGTAACATTCCGAGTGGTAGTTTCTATGATTATTTGATCCCCCAAAATGAAGTTCTTCATGTTGGTAATGGATTGAATCTATCGAGTGACTAGATGTGAAATTGAAACCTTTGTCTAAATAGCAAATGGTGCTTTCTAAAAAATTAGATTTTTTAAATACATATGTTTGTATTGTACAATCCACGTTTACGCAAGTTTTTATATAATTTTTGCAGCTTTTACACCTACATATTTTGCTGTATTATTATATAAAGTAATATCTTTCACATGCTTTCCAATAATTAATACATTGTACAGCTTACAGATTTACAAATATATTTTGAGATGTATGAAAATGATGTACTATGAAAACCAAAATATGTAAAGTAAAAAAATGATTAGATTCTTTTTGTGATTGAAGTTGTCAGTTTTTTTTTTAGTAGTTGAAAGTTGAAACCGTGCATTCCCAACACTCAGAGTATCCACCGTCCTCGGAGTGTTGGGAATGCAAGTTGAAACCGTGCATTCCCAACACTCAGAGTATCCACCGTCCTCTGGGTGTTGGGAATGCAAGTTGAAACCGTGCATTCCCAACACTCAGAGTATCCACCGTCCTCGGAGTGTTGGGAATGCAAGTTGAAACCGTGCATTCCCAACACTCAGAGTATCCACCGTCCTCTGAGTGTTGGGAATGCAAGTTGAAACCGTGCATTCCCAACACTCAGAGTATCCACCGTCCAGTGAAAATATACACAGTCTTTCTGGTCAGTTCACCATTCTTTGAATCATTCATGAAATTTGTATAAATATTTTAAATAACAAGAAAGTTTTCCTCGTTTGTACTCAGTAAACAGTGACAACTTTCAATAATCTCAAAAAGATAATTATAGTGATTTATTTTTTTGGGTGTTATGCCGTGTTGCATTACCTCCTTCTTTAGCCAACGTTTCGGACAGCATTATAGTGTCCATCATCAGGGCAGATGTGTAAGCAATATGGTGAAGTGTGAGCTTATGTATGTAGTTGTGATACAGTGTTGCCAACTCCAATCCTCTAAGATGGTTTTTTGCGTTTAGTATAATAATGTATCACCAGCTCTTAGAAGATTTTTTTTTTTTTTTTTTTTTTTACAGAATTACCGCACAAGAGTCCCAACTGCTCCCGTCTGGAGCCAGTGAGACTATGGCATCCCCAATTGGGGTATGTTGTGAGGCTGAGGGTATTGGGGAGGGGAGGGAGATGGGGAAGAGGAAGGTGGGGAAGTACCTGGCTATTCAGATCTGGTCACCAAACACGGCTAAAGCCATTTCAAGCAACGTTTCAATTCTGAATGGTGGTCTTACACCAGGGCGATACTGAGAGTATCTTCCACACTGGAATGTGCCGCAAATATACTATATGTATATTATTTTTAATTTTTAATTAATTAATTGTGAAATAACACAAATTAATCAAATAAAATTTATTTGCGCACGCCGGGTTCGAACCCGCGACCTTCGGATCTGTAGTCAAAAGCGTATACCACTAGACCACGCCGGCCGTCGAATGGAGTTGGCGACATGGTATGACATCTACATACGTAAGCACACACTTCACCACATTCTTTACACATCTGCTCTGATGATGGACACAGTAATAATGTCTGAAACGTTCGCTAAAGAAGGAGGTAGCGCAACATGGCATAATACCCCAAAAATAAATCACCATAATACTTTTGGCCGTGAAAATCTCAAATCATACAAAAAAGTTAATGTTTTGAATATTATACAGCTCAGTTGAATATTTAGAATGTTTGTATTAAGACTGCATGTTCCCTGCAATTAATTATATCTAAATTCTCAATATTACAATTTAAAAAGAAATTCAGTGTTTTTAAAGTGATACAAATCTATCTTCATTGTTTTCAAATGTGATACTGGAGAAATTTTTTTAATTGATGGGTATTAATTTTCATAATTTTTTATATTCCATCAGACTATATTTTATACCTGTTTTAATTTTCTTAAAAGCAAAGGTTATTTTTTGATTTGTGGCTAAGTGGAAATAATGTGTTTTTGCTACTTTTAGAATTGTTATATAATTTTAATTTAAAAAATACATTTTTGTTATTAAGCTAATAGGATTATTTTTAATGATACTCGTGTTTAACAGAATCATAAATATTAATATCACAATTTTATATAAGCATATCATTTAATGAAATGAACATATTATGAGACGAATGGAAGAGAAAAAAACAAATGAACATTGTCATCCCGCAATCAAACAACCATTAATACCACTTGTCTATGTGTTCTTGTAAGACAGATCTTTCATTGGGAAGAATATGAACTTTACCCCAACCGTACTAAAGATGAAATATATGTTTTCTCATGTACTACTAATCTGATGATAATATTATGTTTTATCATATTGTTTGATTTCATAACAAACTAACAAAAACTAATTTGACAAACAACAAACATTTTCATGTCGAGTTAGTTTGAAGGACTAGGGGATTTTTAACAAAAAATCAAGTGCAATCTTATTCCCAATTAAGCCAGTATTTACATGTGTCTTATTCTTATTGCACTTCTTATTGACAATTTGACTTTTTTACCGTACAATACAATTGGCACCTGAGTTTTATTCAATACTGGGTGCGTACTGCGTATCATATTGATTTCTCACTACATTTAGAATATGTTTTTATTAAGAAAAAATGTCATTCTTCTGTTATTAAAAGTTCTTTCATTTTAGTGATGTTCAACAAGAATCTGCACTGCGGAAGTTTTATCCACCCTGTAATTATTAGTAGTACCTTTAGAGTTTCAAGAAAAATAAACGGCGGTAGTGTGCAGCGGGCAAATGAATCACCAACCAGAATGTGTTCACTTTCAAATGATGGAGATTGCTCCGAGAGCGATTACGTCAGAAGCAAATTTTATTTAATGTATTACAATACATACATATTGATTCTTTGCCGAATTTGAGGCTAAATGTGATTGACTAGGTTTATTTTTTCATCGGACCGTTGACAGGAAAACAACACTGGTAATTCTCTCTGAAACTTTAATACTCTGCCTTTTCCTGCTTCAGTTTTACATTAAGGAAGCCAGGGTAAGGTGTTTTTGGCTTAGATAGCAAAAGTGTACAAAAGCGTGCATACTGGTTGTACTAACCTTATTGTATGTATGTAATTGCCAGCTTTCATTTGGTTATTGGATCCCGGGGGTGACTCTAGATTTATTCAGCGCTTATATTGATAAACAACCACTTTTCTCTAAAATCTGTACATAGTAGTTCTTCAATCACATTTAGTTCAAACAGCACATAATCATTCACATACGGCAATATTTTTTATGAATGTACAAAAGATACCATATTTTATTATTGAATTTGTACCATAGTATCATTTTTTGCTAAATTGTATGTATCCATTATAAAATATATATTTTAATTGTTTACAAAATACATACTACATTTGTATATAAAATTCCGTAAAAAGGAGTAGAAAAGCCGCAAATAGCGAAGTAGCGAGGGCACCCCACGATATGTTGTTAAATTGAAGCCCTCTGGCTGGTACCCGGGTATCGGGTATCGGGTATCGGGTATCGGGTATCGGGTATCGGGTACCGGGTACTGTTTGTTGGCTGCAGAACTTGGGTTAGTGATGTATGTACTGTTCTGGTCAAGAATATAGTTTTAATGGACATGCAAAGGTTAAGTGTGTATCTTTCCAGTATGCTAGATTAGTTTGTTGTAGGTTAGTGTTGTAGTTAGCGAGTAATGTTTGGGTAGGGCATTGTATGCGCCATGGCGTCTGGCCATTCATGCCAAACCATTTCTGTGCCAACATAAGGAATCTTTATTAGCTAAACTTAACAAGCTTAAGATTATGGCTGTATTCCAAATATTAGTGTCTACGAGACATTGTTGTTATTGTTATTGATGTCGCACTGTCGCACTTGAACATGTCCAACACGTCTGAACCCGAGTGAACTAATACTAAATACTGCCAAGTCAAACAATCAACCAACCCAACCAACACCTTACACTTATTGTTGTACTTAGTCTCGCTTCAGTTAAAACACTCATTTCCACTAAATAACAATATTTGTAATAATTGTTTTTATTTAGATTAATATTGAGTATGTGGAGTGAATGTGTGTACTTTATTCCTCGTGATGCGGTAAATATCCATTTTTAGTCTTTTTCATGTTCCTTTGTTGTGTAAGTGTATATCTTGTTATCGATTGATTACAAAGTTTATGTGTAATATATTCCTCATACTGTACTAAGTAAAACTAGCCTAGTTGGTTAGGAGAGTGTAGTGGAGCTAGTGGAGTATAGTGTGAAGGGAGAGAGTAGTGTAGGTAGTGGTGAGAAGGTGGTAAGTGGCGGGTCTGCAGTGGTGTAGGGGCTACACTAGACCCTGTACACCGGCATCACAGACCCTGATGGAACAGACCGACAGACCGACAGACCGACAGACCGACAGACCGACAGACCGACAGACTGACAGACCAACTGACCAACTGACCAACCAACTGACGGATTGTTGAACTCTGCCATGGCTTGTCCAGCCTTATCTTGTTAAGTGCAGATAACGTCCATGTATTATAATACATACATTATAAAGTGTTACATGTTAATAATGGTGCTACCCAATCAATGTAAATTTGATGTTAGGTCATAAAACTTTTCCTATTATTTGTATGTTCTCTCAAATACACAGGCCTACAATTGTTTGTACTGTGTTACATCCTCAAGTGAACATTCAGCTAGGAAACTCAGGTTGCAGACAGAGATATATCCAAGTGAGTTTATAAAGAAAGTCTATAGTATTGGGCTAGAAAGGATGGCCGCCATAGCAGCTTGTAGACACATAAAACACTATAGATATATTTTTCTAAGATTGAAAACTACTATTAGCATTCAGAAGTAAAATAGATTATATCGATTGTAAGAGAACAAAAGCATTTTTATGTAACGGTGAGTGTCACTGTAACGCAGGAAATATGCACTAGTTATCAAAAGTAACTTTAAATATAATACATATACGGCAGTAACCAAATGTTGCGCCTATAAGGAATTCCCCATGTGAAGAGTATTATGTATAATATAATATAATATCTAGTACCCATCTTTACACTTGTATGAAACACCAAAAATATCTGTTTGTATGAATGTCGATAATATAGTTAATTTGTACTAATTGTAAAGAGAGTAAATGAATCTGTAACTAATGCTGTCTGTATAGTGTTCCCTTACTAATATGACAACTATCTGTATATCTGCATCTGTTAAAGATAACTTCACATTGTATCTTGTCCATAGATCAATCGGCATTTATCCGTTACACATATACCCAGCCATGATACTTCATCATCATCACAGATGGCACGCTCAAGAAGCACAGCGTTGTTAGTAAGGGAAATAACTGTCTTTGCATAATATTATGTGCCTTGAATTCTTGAATGTGCGCATGCCAAAACAAACAACAACATGATTCATAATCGGAGACTGAGTTTATTTTTTAATGCTTAACAATCTTTTCCAAACATTGAGTTGATCATTATGTACTTGTAAAGTGTTGTCAGTTTCTCTGTAATTTTGTCACCAGTGTTCACTAAAATAATTCATAACCTTACGGCAGAAAGAGTTTTAAGTTATTGCTGAAGGAATTATTGAAGTAAGTTTTGGGCTTGCCTAAATCAATTTTCGCATCATAAATAAAAATTTCATTGAGAGGACAGCAAATGTTTGTGAAAGTGAAGGAACTTAGAATGTATAAACAGGACAAAATTTCCGCGAGCCGAGTCACGAATTATGGGAAATGAACTAAGCAGTTGCGGAAATTTTGTCCTACTTATGCGTAGCATAAGATGCACTTTTCTTCAATAGTGTTGTTTAACTAGTAATTTTAATTTCTTGATAAATAGCAGCAAAATCTTCATCACAATGCCATTGATTAGTACACACTAAAAAAATGTAACCAAGACAGGATTAAAGAAAACTTTTATTAGTTTGGGAGTCAAATTCTAATGAGCAGACCAATGCTTGTTGCTAAACCTTTTGGCGCTTTCCTTTTTTCTGTTAATTTTGGTTGGCAGCCTGATCTTTGAAATCTTTTCTCATAAAGTGAGATCGGAGATAGACAATAATTTTAATCAACATACTTTGTTGTGTATGTTATTTGTAAGTTTTTAATAGCATTCCAAAGATATCTTGTTTAATGATGGGAATAGAAGATTCCATAAACTCGTTCCAGAATGCGTCGAGTAAAAGTTAGGCCGGCACCTTTTTGAGTGACAGATTAAAGTAAAATAATTGTATTTGACTGTGCCTTTTTATACAAAAGACCAGTGGATCAGGTTATGCTAAATGCTTTTTTTAAGGCAGCTATTGCCCTAATTTCAAGTGACAAATAATATTAAAAAAGTGTATTAAACATCAATGGCTACCAACAATAATGGCATTTTGCTGGTCAAGAAAGAATGTTCATTTTTATTATTATTTTTCTTCTTTTATGTTATTCTTGCAATTACAATTGGTTGTCAATTTTTTAATTCGTTTGTACGAAAGTCAAGTATCTGCAAAAATATAATATAAATGTTGCAGGCTATAATGTATGATTTGTCTATCAAATCAGCCAGTAAAAAACATTCTTTTGTATTTTGTTTGGCGAGGTGAGATTCACTGTGAATTTGTTCAATATTTTTGCTTTTGTACATAGAGTGAGAATATTTGAGACATAAAAGTCATTGCACAGCCTTGTTATACATATACATATGTATGTAGGATCTAATCTAATTTAATTGTGTATTCTACTATCAACACAATGATTGTTATTATGAGTATTTGGTGAAATAATCAATAGCTAATTATACACGCAGTGAAGCCCTTTCTAGATAGATAGATAAATTTACAAAATGGAAATGGAAAAACACGTGGAATATTTCCAGAAGATCTTTAGAAGGTAAATGTACCGAGGATTGTTAGATCTAAGATCAAAGTAACATAAGTAATGTGTAGTCTTATGTTCAAACTTAAACTTGTAGTTAAGAATAAAAGTTGACATTTTGTAAACTGAGCACAACGAAATTACGGTAATTTGTCTCGTACTAAGCTTCGTTGTTTCATGAGTGTACGGTGTTCTTAATTATAGAAATTTTCACCCATTTATAAATATTGTCATCTATGAATCCTTACAATGTTAGGTACAAGTCATTTTAAGTACGAACAGCGTCCCGGTTAATGAAGTTTCTAAATGACCTATCCCTACAATATTTCTCAGTGGTTATGGTTAGACCCGTGTCGCTTGATCACTTTTCACCACTCGAGTTGATCACGACCCACTGACCAAGTGATCGAGTCAAAGGGATTTGTTTGATTGACCGAATGATGCCCCCCTGTACCGTGTTGACAAAGATCCTAGGTGTATAAATTGTGTAGACCGGGCGTCTGAAGTCTCAAGCCTCCAACGCGCTTCTTTTGAAATTTTTAAAACGCAAATCTTTTGAACATTTGAACTATGCGTGTGATCAAAAATATTCGGAGGAACCAGTTCCATACTTAGAGAGTTGCTGGCTACAAGCCAATAAATCATGCAAACTGCATCTCTTTATATTCCCTCTTTGCTTCTGTCTATAGTAGCTTATGCTCCCCATAGTTCTCGCTACCCTCCTGGATTATGTACCTTCCCCAATGGGAAACCTCGCATAAATTATTGTATATGTAATCGCAAACTACCGCCATTCAGAATGGAATCACCATATATATATATTTTTTTTACAAATGTTCATAGATAATGGTTTGCTTTGAAGAAGTATTGTTAATGTTTCTCCCATACAAAATGGTTATAAAATAACAATATCGCTGTGAATTCATCACCGTGTAAATAATAAAAACCATTTGGCTCGATAGTCCTACACTGGTGGAATCAAATTATATTCTTCAAAAACATTGGATACAAAGATAATGTCACATTAATTCTTGATTGCTGCCTCTTTTTTGTGGTCTGGAAAATAGTCAGATTCGGCTTATGGACAGATGAATTCACATTGATAAGTTTGTCTACCTTGCAAAATACATAATGTTTTTAAAATTAATGTCAACCGTCAATGATGAATGCAAAAATTTTGTTGTACAATTATTGTCACTCAAAGAATGTAATATCTTGAATGGATGATGGTATTTTAATGTTTTCTTCATTCAGTCTCATAGTTCTGCACATTAATATGTATAATATCCATTTGAAACATATAAAAATACAAGATATTCGATGTATTATCACGATAACTAATACTGCCATATAAAACATAATATACATACCTACATATTATTATATTTATATCAACTTTATTACTTACTATGTCCCCTTAAGTTTGAGCATAATAAATAATAATTATCTTAAGGCTTTGGGTTTTTGAATTGAATTGTATCGAATGGATAACTGAAATGAATGGTTATAATTTAAGTAATGGATATGCTTAATGTCTGTGCATGATGTGATTTGTATAGCTCTGCTAATGATGCTTTGCAACTAACTGGAGTTACTTGTGGTAGAACAAGTGGGGAGAGTGTGTGTGGACACTGTGCTCACAGACTAGTGGCTATACTGGGATAGCTTTGTACCAACTACTGTGCGGTGCGCTGTGGGCTTGTATTACTTGGGTCACCATCATGTCCACCTTCTTAGTTAGGTAGGGAAAGGTAACCGTTCTGGGGAAGTTGTCCCGCTTGTATGTAATGTACGTATAGAGTTACCAAATTGGTTGTATTTAGGTTAATTTTAAATTTTGAAGACCTCTATTACTGTTTTTATTAAAAAGAGTTACAAACTGTAAACCTGTTTTATGTCCCTGAATGGCCGTGGGCAGTGATGAGTGTAAGTGTAGCTGCCAGGAAGTCAGTGAGAGGAGGAGGGAGTCCCGCAGTAGACAAGTGTTGTGTTTGTAGGAGTAACACTAGACTGTCCCTGCGCCGGGAACTGGTCAATTAACCCTGCCATAATTCCACATTACCTCAGAATTCTTCCTACAACACCAAGTTTCGCAAGAAATGTACAAATAACTGTTTAATATTAATAACAATTTAAAGGTATTGGCTATAAAAATCACTAATTTTATATTGCGCTAAAGCTGTCGAGATTTTCTCAAAATGAAATGTTAATGCTACCTATGTAAAGTTATTATCAAAATATATTAATATCGCTAGATAAACATGTTCTATTTATTGTCTACAATACCCCCCCTATCATCCAACTTACTAATAAACATGCTCTATTTATTGTCTACAATACTCGCCAATTTAGTCAATCCATGTTACTTCTGTTGAGTTGAAGGCGATTTCTAAGTGCCTACGGATTTTATTTCAAGTAGTATAAGGGGTTTGGAATTGAAGTACTTTTTTTTCGCAAAAAAAAAATCATGTTGATACTAAAGTCTCATAAATTAGGCAGGTAAGTACTTTTGATGATATTTCCCAAGCTTTCAAAATCAAGTCGCCAGGAAGAATATATATGTATATATATATATTTTTTATTATTCTTTATTATGGCTTTCTCCCATTAGGGGTGATCTTGGCCATACACAATTAACATTTTTTTCTTATTAACAAATACAACAAATGACAATATAATTGATTATACATCATAAACATAACATAACATACTTAACATAAACGGTACAGAGCTGGTACCCATACTAAAAATTGTAACCTGTGTACAATATTAGTGGGCGTTTTTCGTTATTTAACCAGAGATTTTTCCAAAATTAGTAGTGTTTTTTTTTAAAACAACTATGAAATTGGCAATCTTATAAACAAATACAGCAAATGGGAGTAAAATAAAGTGATTATAAAACAAAGATAAACATAACACAAACATACCATGAACATAATTTCTTTATTTATATATACGTCTAAAAAGGCTTTTACATAAAAGTGATACATGATGCAGTGTACATAGGAGAATATCTGTATTATACAGGAGATACTGACAGTAAATAGATGTAATCCATTGTAAAGTAGGTACAAAATACACAATTGTTATATTGTGATAACAAGTACGATGAGAAAATATTAAGAAATAATAAAAAAAACTAAGAGTAACATAAAGTAAAAAAGAAATTACAACAACACTACATATAAGACAAAACATTAAAACTAATTTACCAATGCTACTCCAATTTGTAGGATTTGACAAAGTGTTGGTGTAGATTATGCTTAATTCTATAAATGGAGTCAATAAATAAATCAATAGTACCCCCATACTTGTTGCCCAGGTCATGCATCCTATTGGTCAGTGAGTGTGTCTGATAGTTGGTTGTGTATGTATTGCAGAAGAATGTTATATTTTGTCTTGTATTCCTAGTCGGCACATGGAATTTAATAGTGGCAACGATGGCAGGACTATCAATTAAGTTGTTAATGACTCTGTGTAACACAACCAGGTCTGAAATAATAAAATAAACATATCATAACATAAACATAACATAACATACGTATCATAAATATAACGAATCATAAACATAAACCTTCCATAAACATAACACAACATAAACATAACATAGATATAACATAAATGTAACTTAACAAAAACAATACAGAGCTGGTAATAATAGGTAATTACAAAATTTAAACAAATACGAACCTGTGTACAATAGTAGTGAGCGTTTTTTGTTATTTAAAAGAACAGATTTTTCCAAAATTAGTAGTATTTTTTTTTAAACAGTACTATGAAATAATATGAAACAAATACAATAAATGAATCAAGAAAAATATACAGATGAATATAGAATAGTGTTTTAACTCAAACAGTCAAAATATGCAGAGTTGGGATTAGTGAAGATAGAAAGTAAAGAAAATAAAAAGAAATACAAATGAAAGTGAAAGAAATTTGGTTTATATCAGATATTAAGGCAATTTTTGAAATAAAATTTTCCAACAAATGGTAAATTTCAGGAGTGTTTAGACCAATGATACTCAACCTTTTTCTTCTCCGGGCCACATTCATATGTTTGTAAAGCTACGCGGGCCGCAACACTATACTGGTCAGTGTTGGCAATGGATCTTGGCCTAATGTTGCCGTTTTTCAAACATTAAGTATCCTAATGTAGCCGAATTTCAGATGCAGTAATTCTAATGAACTCGCATAAATTCTGCCAACATATTCCCCACAAATATTCTACGTGAGCTTGATTCCCACTTTTATTACTCGAAATCCATGGGGGGGGGGGTTGTTAGAGAATTTCTGTAAAACATAATTCCCCACAAAAAAAATTCTCCCGAAAAAAATAAGTGCTCCCCACACAATATTTGATTTTTAGATTTTTTCCTTGGCAACACTGATACTGGTATGACAAAAAATATCATGAAACCCACCACCACCGTTTTTTGGCACCACTGTGAATGTGACGCATTTGACTTTGGAACTGTCAAAAATGTATGTGTTGCCACAAGCAAAATTATTTGGGCGCATATTTGTCTGTCATATCTTTGTTTTTTGGAGATAGATCTAGCGTGTGCAGTACCAACACTCTTATACCAGATCTGATGTTGACACGACAACGACTATCCTCTTCGGTTTCAATGTCTGTACGTCAAAGTCGCAATTAATCTCAAATTAACGTGATATAGAATGCCAGATTTTGTAAACCATGTTCCTGATATTAAATGTATTGAGGGCCACACAAAATAGCTTGGCGGGCCGCAGGTTGAGTATGACTGGTTTAGACTAAGAAGGCAGGGTATACTGGTAGGGAATTCAATATTAAGTTTTACCAATTCATGCATGAAGTTTGGAAATTGGTCATTGTTAGGATACTCAAAAAAATTATGGTCCAGAGTGTCCTGTGACCCACAATCACAGTACGGCGAACTGACTATGTGGAACCTGGCAAGATGGCTAAGACAACAAGTCTGACCCAGCTGCATTCGGGCTATGGAAGAAATATATTTTTTAGGCATTGCATTGTATTTGTGAAACCAGGGCTTAACAGGAATAGAAGTTGAATTAATAAGTACTGGTGACCTTTTATCAGAGAGGATTTTTTCCATTCAGAAGACCGTTGGAGTTGGTACTTAGTTTTTAGAATAAGGAAATGGTCTCTAACCGGAATAGGGATATCACTTAACGGACCATGAGCAGTGGCTCCCTTGGCAATATAATCAGCTATGTCGTTTCCAGTAATACCGAGGTGTCCCGGAATCCAGGCTAGGACCACTGATGCATGAGCCAGCGACATGGAATGCAGTAGGTCCCTGATAGAGCAGATTAGAGAGTCGCTACTGGAATTGAGTGGGGATGCGCTTATTTTTTGTAGTGAGCTAAGCGAGTCTGAAAGGATGAGTGCGTTTTTAATATTTAATGTTTTGACGAGTTGAAGAGCTTCTATGATAGCTATGCATTCAACAGAGAAAATGGAGCATTCTTTGGGAAGTTTGTGTCGGAAACACTATTTTCTGTGAGGAACACAGACACTGGCCCTGCAATGGGAGCCCTGACTGAGTTTGGAACCATCTGTGAAATTTTTCATGTAATTTGGCCAGTTGTTTTCAATAATTTTGTTAACTTCTGCATTATTTAATTGAGTTGAGTTTTTAATGTTTCTTTTTACTTATTCCTATAAATTGATGGACCTTCGGATATAAAGTAAAGCTTTCATAGGGGCATTATCATAAGGGAAGAGATTCATTGAGATAGGTGTTTGTAGATAAATTCAGGAAAGAGTTGTAGCAATCATAGAAAAGGGGAAGGGGAATGATTTTTCCAGAAGGGATTTGAATTAACCTCATACTTTAAGGATCGAAGTATAGGAATCAAGGGATGGGATGTTATTGAACATATTTTTCTGCTAGGCATTGCCTTCTTATATGTAAGGGAGGTTCGCAACATTCCACTTGCATTGCGTTGATTGGAGAAGATTTCATGGCTCCTAAAACAAGGCGAAGAGATTTTGACTGGATTTTATCTAATTTATGAGAATTTGAAGTGGACAAAGAAAATCAAACAGACAAGATCCGTAATCGAGATGGCTTCGGATGAGGGCATTGTATAGAAGTTTTAAAGAAGCTGGGTGGGATCCCCACCACACTCCGGCTAGAAATCTAAGGGGATTGATGTTGCTTTCACATTTTGTAACAACGTTATTTATATGAGAGCTCCAAGTAAGCTTGGAGTCCAAAAACATTCCGAGGAACTTAAATTCCTTAGAGATAGGGATGACTTTATCGCCAAATCTCACCTGAATATCTGGGACCTTTCGTCGACGAGTGAAGATAACAACTTTGCTTTTGGAAGGGGAAAGTTTAAGACCATTACTATTTAACCACGCCAAGAGTTTTCTAAGAGCGTTGTTAATTGCTGATGCTGCGATGAATAAACGTTAAGTCGTCAGCATATTGGAGTATGTTGCACATGAAATGAATTGATTTTTCCATATCGTATGTGTAAATATTATACAGTATCGGGCTTTAGACAGATCCTTGCGGGAGTCCTTTGAATATTTGTCTTATGTAGGAAGAGGATTCGGATCCATCTACAAAAACAGTTCTCTCGGAGAGCAAATTGATAGTGAATTGAACCAATTTAGGAGGAATGCCAATCGCAACTAACTTTTCTTTTAGAATCGGTATATTTACATTGTCGTGTGGAGCATACGACAGATGTCTAAAAATACTGCAATACAATATTCGTTTTTAGATAACGCTAATTTGACATCTGTAACAAGAGAGGAAAGGTTGTCAAGGGTACTTTTACCCTTTCTAAATCCAAACTGGGAAGGGGGAAGAATATGATTTTTCTCTACAAACCAGTCTAATCTATTCTTAATCATTCTTTCAGCTACTTTGGAAAGTGTTGAAGAAAGAGCAATCGGTCTGTAACTTGAGCCTAGACTTGGATCTTTGGTACTTTTGCAAATGGGAATGATTTTTTTAATTTTCCAGTCCGGTGGAATAATACCGGAGTCCAGGAAGATATTGACAAGAGAGAGAAAGTAGGAAAAGGAATCGTCATCAGTGTGGCGGATGAATATGTTCAAGATTTCGTCATTGTCCGGAGCTGAGTCTTTTAGGTCTTCCGTGGCTCTTTTTAACTCGTCTATGGAAAATGGACTATCTAACCAAGAAGAAGAATTTGGGGTTTAAGATAAAAAGGCACTTCGTCAAGATTAGGTACATAAGCATTAGGTACATAATTAGCAGAGATGTGCAAAATGGGTACCCAAAACCATTTGAAATGCAAAATGGAAATGGGTCAAAACTTTTCCATTTGAAAATGCAAAATGGTTTTTAGAAAAGCATTTCAAATGCAAAATGCAAAATACCTATTTTCAAAATGCATTGAAAATGCAAAATGGTTTCTCAGGTCAAACAATTAAAATAAATATAGAATTTTTAAACAATTTTGTCATAATAATGGACATCAATGTAGAACAAACATATAACATGATGGTAAATCCAAAAGCACCACGACTACAGATTATGAAACCACAAAAAATTTGCGCGGGACTAATGTTGCCAACGTAAAAATATAGAAACTGCTATCTAACATTTAATATTACAGCGTCATGGCCATGTTCAGTATTTGAATCGGTATTTTTTGTAATGGTATCACTCAATTGCCAGGGCTCCTACCAGGGAGCAACTTGACAAATGTAAATTATCTCTCATAGCGAGGTTGAGGACCGACTGATATTTGGGGCTTATGAAAAAAAGATGAGTGGAGAAAGTAGGAAGAATTTTGCAAAAAAGCATTTAAAATGGAAAATGCATTGAGAAAAGCATTTAAAATGCAAAATGCAAAATGGTTTTTAGAAAAGCATTTAAAATGCAAAATGGAAAATACCCATTTTGCATTTTGCATTTCCATTTGAAATGGATTTATTTGAAATAAAGCACATCTCTGATAATTAGGTACTTAGGTACAGGAGCCATTTTGTTAAGAAAGTCAGAAATCCAAATACCTGAATTGTGAGATGACTTCGGAAGGGAAAAGGAAGACCTAAACCTGCGAATCATGGACCAAACCTCCCCCGCCGGAGTAGCAGGGGATAAAATAGAATGTACGTTTAGGCATTCTTGGCTTTCAAGAAATTTTCCATTGTCATCTGTTGGCAGTATGTCTTATTGGCCGCTTTCCTCTCCTTCAGCATTCGAAGGCAATCTTCATCCCACCAGGGGGGAGGGTGAGCCTTCGTGCCTACAGGGGATGATTTGGGAATAGACTTGTCAGCAGATTTTAGAATGGAATCAGACCAAGATTTGTAAGAGGAGGTGCAGTTATCTGAAGAAGGGGTAGGCAGGGAGAGGGTATGACCCTGGATAGATTCTCTAAAATGGCACCAGACGGCTTTTTTTGCGATAAATTTTGGCTTTCTTTCAAAGAAGTTAGTATTTAACCGTTGAGCCAGATTTATAATAATTGGATAGTGGTCACTGCCGCAGGGGTCTGAAATTAGTGGATATATACTTGGGGAACAAAGAGTTATATCCACCGCATTAGGGCTCTGCCCAGGTAGACTTAACCTTGTTGGGGATCCGTCATTTAGAAAGCACATGTTCAAGGAGTCCATAAGGTCAATTATTTTGATTCCTGAGGGATCCGCGGATGAAGAACCCCAGAGAGGGATGACCAGGGGAGAAGATATTTTTCTAAACATGTGGATCCATAATGAAATGTCAAATGAGATAGAAGGGGTAATGTAGAGGGAAACAAATGTAATATTAGAGACAGTTAAGTAGCTGCCACTAATTGGAAGGATGAATCTGGGGGTTTAATGGAAATAGGGGTGAAGGATAGGAAGTTTTTGATTAGAAGGGCTGCACCACCCTTCCCATCAATGCGGTCGTCCCGCAGACATTGGTAGCCACTCACCTTGAAGAGCTGAGACGGTTTAAACCAAGTCTCAGAGATGGCAGCAATACAAATTGTGTCTAATTGTAGAAGGCGGATGAGGTCAGCCTTATTGAAGAAGGCGCTTCTACTATTCCACTGAAGAATTCCTGCTCTCAGGGCAGCCATTGGGAACAAGAGAATATAAGGAGGAGAGTAAAGAGGCAGCGTTGGACAGTAGGGAATTATTTTTATTAATTATAGAGATAAGTAACATGGTGAGAGTTTGAATAAAAGAAGAATTGTCATTTGATTCACGGATGAAGGCATCGCAGTTCAAAGTATTGCGGTTAGGAAAGACGGTATTTTGGGTAAATGGGGAATGATTGAGTTGAATTTTAACTGGTTTCTAATCTTAATATATCAGCCTGCGTATGTTTGTGCTCGCAAAACTCTAAAAGTAGTCGACCCATATCGCCGAAAATTTCAAAGTTTGTTGTTTTAGTGCCAGTGTTTAGAGATGTTTAAATGGTAAAATAAGTCGGGGACGTCCGAGGAATACTTAACGCAATATCTCTGCACCGTAATGAGATACGGATTCGGATTAAAGTCGATGCAATGTAGTTTTTCAACTGTAAAATTGTGGTATACAGTAATGATTGGTGGAAGAAGTTGGAGGAGCCCTAAAAAGACATTAGCAATAGCGAAATATTGCGGGGGATCCACTAGTAATATTATAAAAAAAGTAGATGGAATTTTAATTATTTCAAATTTTTTTAACAAATATAAGGTACAATAGATATGTATGTAGGTATCTACATTTGAACGCGAATATAAATAAGTTATAACCCTTATAATTCCCCCCCCTAGGGAAGGCTCCGACTCTGTGAGTGCCTAGAGGGACCCTGGGTATCTACGTCCGGCCAGGAGAGGGCATTGCACCCGGGCTTCTGATAAATTATAAATAAAATTTCGGAAGAATTTTAGAAAAAAAATGTTGAATCAACTCCGATTTTTTGTTCTAAATCGCCATTAATTCCGTGGACCGGGTACAACAAGTACCTAAGTTCTGAACTGAAATACATTATTTATCTCACTGAATCTTATACAAGACATTTATTTGATTATTTTGATTACTTTTAAATGGAACGTACAAATATAGTTTCAACTTCGGAAATAATCGTTATTTTCAAAATAAATATATAGATCTGTCCATGGCCAACATAACGGGAACGAATAAGGAGAGAGCGAGAGAAGGAGGTTAAAATGAATCGTCGCCATTTTGATTGTCAATCAAATCATTTATAGTTTTTGTCGATTAATAGTTATTCAGTAGCAATATACCTTATCTGGATTAAATTCCCACTCTCTGAATTAGTAATTGAAAGTAAAAATATATCTAAACCTCGATTGAACTCATGGAGCCAAAACAAGTTCTGGTCCATTGATATATTACGAGTATATATCTATGTTTTGGTCCTGGTGTGTGAATATTATTTCTTATCTATTGTACATAATCTTAAACAAATCTTTTAAAACAGGTAATTTCCCCCAACAGCTGGAATTCTAGCTATCTCACTATTGTGTTAAAAAAGGGCTAAAAAATTATTTACGCGATTACAGACCTATTTGCATTCTATCTAGTATTCCTAAGCTCATTGAAAAAAATCATTCTTAGCAAAATATCCTCTAATATTAAAAATGTTGTTATATCAATTGCCAAAATGAATTTATCTCATATAGATCTACTCTTGCAAACCGTAAAGTATAAAACTATATAAACACAGCATTGACTAATATAAGACAGGTACACTCCGTCTATACTGATTTTTTCAAGGCATTCGATAAGGTCTGCCACAAAATACTAATCAATAGGTTCGGAATATTAGGGATAAGTGGCAATTTCTTGGCATGGTTGATTAGTTACTTATGTAATATAAAACTTTTTGTTAAGATGATCGTATAATTATGATTGTATTGCTACCAGTGGTGTCCCCCAAGGTTCGCACCTGGGACCTTTATTATTTAGTCTATTATTCAATGACGTTACCAGTATTTTCTATAGTGTCGAAGTATTACTCTTAGCCGACGATATTAAACCGTTTAAGGTGTGAGAAACTTAATAACTTAAGAACCTTAGTTAAATTGTGTTCTGGTAATAAACAACAGCTAAATATTAACAGATGCCAAGTTATGAGGTTCTACAAAATTAAAAAACAAATAATATATAATTATTCATTGTGTAATATTGACTAAATTAATCTCTGCAGTCGAAATACATGACCTAGTACTACTAGTAGTTTACTTGACCTAGGCATAATTTTTGACCAGAAACTCTGCTTTGTATCTCATAACTTCTATCGCTAACAGAGCTACGAAAATGATGGGTTTTGTAGTAACGATATCTGTTGGGAGAGTTGTTTTAGCCGAAAAAAATCTTTTTAATTATCTAGGTATCCTGTACATCGAGCACAATAATAGAAAAAAACGTTACCAGTTTGAAAGGTATGAAATTTTTTTTTTTTTAAACTACAAAATATTTCATTCTAATGTTTTCTTTTCTAAAATTCCGATAAATTAAATATTATTTTTATTTAGATTTCGAAAAAAAAACAGAGCCCAGCTTAATCGTATGGTAGGCGAACAATTTTTGTGGATTTATTTTTATTTGATCACTAGTCGTGTGGCACTGTGCCCTCTGGTTGGAAAAAAGCGGTCATTCACCCTATTCCCAAGAAAGGTGACCGCTCCAACCCGGCCAACTACCGCCCCATAGCGATCACATCAGTTCTGTCCAAAGTGATGGAACGTGTGATCAACGACAAACTGCTCACATACCTCGAGAAGAACAAAATTATCAACGACCGTCAATACGGATTCCGGCGGAACCGCTCGTGCGGTGATCTTCTCGCGTATGTGTCGCATGTTTGGGGGCGGTGCCTGGAACGTCACGGTGAGACCCAAACGGTCGCACTAGACATATCCAAGGCCTTTGACCGGGTCTGGCACCGAGGACTTGTCAACAAATTGCCTTCTTACGGACTTCCCGCATCCCTGTGTACGTGGATTGCTGACTTTTTAAGGGATAGGTCGATTCAGGCAGTTGCTGACGGTTTCACCTCATCCTCACACTCTATAAATGCTGGCGTCCCACAGGGATCGGTTCTGTCTCCGACTTTGTTTTTGTTGCACATCAATGACCTTTTGACATGTGCACCGATTCATTGTTACGCGGATGACAGTACAGTTCATGATAGCTTTTTGTTTGACAAGCCCCCAAAGGGCACACAAACTCCAACGGCTCGGAGGGCTTTGAAGCAGAGAATGGACGGTTATCTCGAGAGTATTTCCTCCTGGGGTAAAAGTAATCTCGTCGAATTTAATGTTTCAAAGACCCAATCCTGTCTGATTACGTCTAAAAGGGATCTAAATGATAATCTAGTCTCCTTCAACGGAAGCAATCTTCCGAACAGGCCTTCCATTGATATGCTTGGTGTAACTATAAGTGACCAGCTCAGGTATGGGGGCTCCATCGAAGCCAGAGTAAAGCTGGCCTCTCAGAAGCTGGGCGTACTGTACAGGGCCCGCAGATACTTTAATAGTACACAACTGCTGACCCTATACAAATCGCAAATGCGCCCTACTGTCGAATTTGGCAGCCATCTCTGGTCCGGAGCCCCTAAATACCTGAAAAAAACCCTTGACTCTGTGCAAAAACGGGCGGTCCGTTTGATAGATTCCCCAATCTTAACAAACGGACTGCAATCTTTAGAGCGCAGGCGTCAGGTAGGTATGCTGTCCTTGTTCTATCGGTATTACAATGGAAGATGCTCTGAGGAACTAGCGTCATTGATCCCTTCGGCACCGGTGCGTAGTCGGGATACACGCCAAACGCGTGCCCAACATTTGTACACGGTTGACACTTGTCACATGAGAACGGGACGCTTCTACGATTCGTTCTTAAGTTCAACAGCTCGGCTGTGGAACGAACTGCCGGCCTCTGTGTTTCCTCCCTCCTACAACATGGGACTCTTCAAAACCCATGTTCACTCCTTCCTCTCCACAAAAAGACCCTCCACACAGCATCCCCAAAGATGACATAGGCCCGGAGGGAAATTATTTTCTTCAGGGCCTCCTGTGTGGAGTTAATATAAAAAAAAAAAAAAAAAATCGTGTGTTTTCAAATCGTCCATCGTACATCATCTTCCGTTTATAACAATGGTAGCAAAAGTTTTTGAAATATTGTCGGATTAGGTTAGTGTATGTAGGCTAATACGATTGAATACGTTGGCGTCTTGTTAATTCTGGAAGCGTCGCAGATATCGCGGAAGTTCAAAACGCAATGCTATTTGAAAATTATAGAGTTTTTGACAAAAAAAAAGAGTTCCGGAAAAAAAGATAATGGGTGCTAAGCCATTTACCGGTAAACCGGTTTACCGCGTCACAATCCCTAATACTTCTGACCCAAAAAAGGTACCGTTCTAATGAAAACGAAAACAAACGGTTGTTCTCCTCCATTAACCTACCTACCCACAAAATAATGATATGGGAGATGACTGGTCATTTCACGAAATTAACAAGTCATTACGCCTCTTATTGTGCGTCGGTTGCTGGCTGACTTCTTCATTAAATTACCGGGAAAAGACGGGCAACCGGTCAGACGCTTCCGCGGTGGATCCCTGCTCGCGCGACGGGTCCAAGAACCGCTAACTGCAAGTGTAGCAGTGATGGTCCCAATAAAACTTTTTGCAATTTTATTTTACGAAATCACAGCCGCAAGCAGTCGCGAAGCGCACGCGGCACGGCCAACACCATCTAATGTAATGCGGATAAACCATTTCTTGATCAAACAATTTCAGTGCCGAAAACATTTATTTGAAAAATGATTTCAATGTGTCAGCCACTGGAAAAAGTATTAGTTTAATACAAAAATGTTAGTGAAGTAGATGCCTACTTAAGTAATGAGTTTAATTTACACAACAAAAAAGTCGGGGTAGGTAAATACCGAATTTTTCCGATATATCGTTTTTCGTGTGATTTCGTGGTGTGAACAATGCTTAAACGGAGCAAATGGAACAGTTTGAATTTGAAGTTGTTGTTGATATCCGTGTTATTTTTCGCGCCGGTAAGTGAGTCGCGGGAACTGCGAGATTATAATATTTGGAATGATAAAGTACCAGGGAAGAAGGATGCGCACAGAAGTGCTTCAGCAAAGCGACGGAAAAATGAAGGCAATGATCTTGATTTTCCGAAAGAACCCAGAGGGAGAGAAGGGAAAAGTAAGTACTTATCTACTTTTGAAAATTGAGCAGAAATTTAGCGCAACCTTAAACTTTAACACTTGATATAATTTATGATAATAATGATAATCATATTATATCGGGATGTTCTATATTAGCACCGTCCGAGTATACATTTAGGCACAATCAAGTTTTAAAAATAATTCACCAAAATTTGGTAATTAAACATAACTTGATTGACTGCCGTAATGTAGTACCATATTATGAATACGAACCAAATTCATTTTTAGAAAACGAATTTTATAAAATATATTATGATAAAACTATACTAACAGACCGAGCGATTAGTCATAATAGACCCGATATAGTTTTACATGACAAAATTAAAAAAATAACTTATATCATTGATGTTGCTATTCCAAATTCCTGTAATATTCAAAAATCTGTTAGTGAAAAAATAAGAAAATACACAGATTTAGGAAATGAAATAAAAAGAATTTGGCATTCTCAGACTATAAAAATATTACCATTCGTTATTTCGGCTACTGGCATTATACCTAGCTCTCTAATTAAAAATTTAGGCGTATTAGATCTATCAAAAAATTTATATATAAAGATGCAAAAGTCGGTCATTTTGAATACATGTAGGATAACAAAAGATTTTTTAAATATTTATGTTGAGGGATCAGTAGGATTTATAGGCCCTGTTAGAAGTTCTACCGAGCCGAACCCTCTGATATGAAAATATCTGGAGACGGTGAATTTTTTTTTTCCCATTTGATATCTGGTGATTTGACGTGTTGTTGTTCTTGTATTGTTTTGTATTTATTTTACTTATATAATGCACTTACATAGTGTTGATTGACTAGCTGATCATTTGTGGAAAAGTGAGTGGAAGGGTTAAGTTTTTCCTTTGGGGAAGACTTAACCCGGACAACTAAATCGGAAGTTTAAAAAAAAAAAAAAAATAATAATAATAATAATGATAATCACTTGATGATAATTTATTTAACTATCATATTTTTTCTCTTGTTGGTAACTTGAAGTTACACAAAGTAAAGGTTAGTAACACACATTCAGTTGCTTAAGCTCGGCTTGAGAGATATTTATGTTTGTCAAGTTGCTCTCTGGTAGAAACCCCGATAATCTAATCTATTCCCGAGTATATTGAAATGCCAACGGTTTTGGAGTGAGCCATTTCACACAATTCTGTGGAAAAGTAATTTTGTAGAATATAGATGATTACTATATTTTTAAATCATATGAAAACCGTTTACGGTGGTCGATAATACCGTGGGTAGAAAGCTGGGATAGCGTGGGAATCGGTTTACTCCTTTATCAGTTGTGTTGAAGGAAAAAGTCCGTAGGCATTTATAAATTCCATATTATCAGGGCTTAACTTTTAAAACCAGAACCAGGGTTACCAATGCACATGTTCTTAAATATCCACAAGAGATGAAGAAATGTTCGAATTCCCCACACATACCTCCAAAATAAATCAAAACTGTATTGAAATTAGAATTTTTTTAAAAATCTATTTATCTAGTAATTTCCGGATTTTTTCTATCGTTCAGTCTTTAAAAATAGCAATTTTTTGAAAATTTTCTGCGAAATATAGCACGTTCTCACAATTATTGTCAATACTAGATTTCAATATGGTTGGATGATCAAGAAAAGCTCATAATCCCCGCATTTTGTCGACAAAAAGCTCTCCCCGCCAAAAAACCCAATTCATGAAAAACCCCGTAATTTGGATAATTCTCCACGAATCGGCAATCCTGATGTGGATTTTGTAGACCATAGTTATATTACTCATGTAGACTGGTTGTGAACAATCAGCAGATTAAGTCGTACCAACCAAACGGAATGTTTTTATGTGATGGTGTTTTATTCGTTAATAAATGACGATTTATTAATTCTACGTAGGTATAACATTTTAAATTATAAATTCAGAATCGACCTTTATTGATCTACGCGAATATATTTTTTAGGCAATAATATTTTTCACTGGTGTTCCTTATTTCACTTATCTCTAGGCCTAGTTATCTTAGAAAATCCAGTAGGTACTTCCTTATTCAAAATACCCTGACCAAAGGGTCTTTTTTATTATTTACATTTTTGTATGATTATGGTTTAGAAGAGAAAAATTCCACTTTTGTAGAAATTCTGCTCGTGGTTAATTAATAAAATGGGGCACTTTTGTGTGTTTGACCCAAGGTTCGTAGAAAATGTATTAAACAGAATATATTTTTTACGAACCTTGTGTTTGACCTATCTGACTACTATAAAGTTTAGCAATGATCATCGCAAATTAATCACAAGAGGTAAATAGTAATGTGTTATAGGTGCGTAGGCAGTGTAGGCACCCAAAGCATAAATTAAAAGTCGTAAATATAATAAAAGCATTTGGAATAAATTTATGCCAATAATTAGTCACTTTATATTTGCATGTCGTAAATAACAACAAACAGAACGAATAAAAACAAGACATCGACATTTTATGATTGAAATTTAAAACCTTAAATTCAAAACTTTTATTATTCTGGAAACAAGTCGGAAATAAACCTGTATCTGTATTATTGACTACAATATGTTTCTCAGAAATGAGACTCTTTCGAGATGATTTGGATTTTTTTTGGTTCAGGAAGGATTCGCAAATGTATATGCAGCATGATGCTGCGCTTACATTTGTGAGTCGTCGAATTCAATATCAGTTTTCAGCAGATAAATCTGTTCACATGATTTTTCAAAAAAACCAATTGAAAATACTTTCTGCTACTAAACATAGTTCTAAACGGTTTTATTCATAGCATTATTAATATACTTCAGAACCAGAACTTTTCAGAAGTCTTCAGGTTTTTAATTAAAGACTCTAGGCCCTAGTTTTAAAAGAATAAGGAAAATAACGTTGCCCTGCGAAGAGAACATGTAGGTAGGTTACGTAGGTACCTACCGAGAATGTCGTCCGAACGGGATGCAGAAATAACCCACTCTCCCGGTTAATTTTACTGATGCGTTGGTGATAACCTGATAACTGATAACCCAGAATCGTATCTCCTTATGAACATCGATGCAGTTTTGTGCATTTAATTAGACAAGGAAATAAACTGCATTCCTGTTGGTGCAGGTTCACAACACAAGATATCTTGTACCGTAATTCTGAATAAATAAACGATGTAATAAATGAAAGATAAACAATGTCTGCACGAGACTGCAAACAATAAATTTTCGGGTAGGGTTCATCAGAGAAAATTAACAACCGGAGAACAGTGCCATGATGATTCTTTCGGTTATTTTAAAAAGGGATAATTTATTTAATATTCACGGTATAAATATGTCAAAAACAATAATTGCATGTCACAGTATACAATCATAAGCAAATACCAGAAATAATTAATAAAGAATAACAATTAACTGTGGCATTTGGTCGTAAAATGACAGAAAGACATATATAATAGTAGGAGATACCAGTACAAATAAAATATAATGTACAAGTATAAGTAGACTTAGGTTACATTAGAATTGGTTGAAAATATATGTTAGTATAGCCTTCTTGTACCTACCTTCCGTGCAGTTAAATAGATATGCCACATCTGCGTATCTATTGCTATCTTCTTGTAATCTAGGTACCTACAAGTGAGTGTTTGAAATGCTCAGTCCTGGAATTGTTACGTTTAAACAGTATTATGAATGAGATGTATGGTAGGCATAGAATAAAGAATATTATTCCTTATTCTATGATGGTAGGTCCATAATAACACATTTTAACATTATCGTCTCTTTTACATAAAATGTTCTCATAGCTTTCTCATTTTGGTACACGGGCGTTTGTGCCAATGTTTTATAATGTAAACGGCCTAGGGGTCTTTTTAAAATAAGTCATGTTATGGGTCTTTATTTACATAATTATTGTCGATGGCGGATGCACTATTTCATTATTATAATCAGTCTCTCAATGTTTTATGGGTAAGCGTCTAATGGGTTTTGAGGTAGGCGACCTTGAGGTGATTTCTAAATGAGATTGATGATTGGTATATGGAACTTAAGTTTCTTTATGTTATAAACTAATTAATTTCATTATATATTCGGTACCTGACCCTTTAAATGTTTTATAGGTAACCGAAGCAACGATATGCGTCAATGCCGCTTATGTACCCCCTTCGATGTTTTGAGGTAACCACGCTTTTGTGATTTTTTACAAGAACACCACTCTTGAGTTTATTATAATTAAAAAAAAAGATTTTTATAAATAAACCGTTTTTAAAAATGAAATAACAAAGGACAGTTATTGTATATATTTTTTAAATTAAAAAGGAGTTCTATAAATTGAACTTGAAAACAATTAATACCATTATAGAAATTATAAAAGCGAAAACCTTGTGGCAAAAGCTTACATACAATATTATTTTGGTCAGTAGAAAAACATGGAGTGGGTAAGGTTTTCATAAATTCCTTCGCATCAATAGTTAAATTGGCTTCCAAATGTTAGAATATACTAAGTTATTCGGTACCCGTGCTACAAAAGAAGGTTCCAGCCATAGCGGTCTCCGTAATATTCCTGAATAATTTATTCCTTTATCACTATTCATCCCATTAATAATCTGCTACTCACGAACAATGAAATACTCGCTTTGTCCAATCGAATAAATCCAAACAATAAGTTAGATTGTGCAACAATAGTGTTTTACAGTTTTTTTAATTTAAAAATATAACGACAATAATGAGGTTTACATTTTTTTTTATGTTGATGATAAAAATTTCTAAAACGATTTCAAATATATGCAATTTTTGATTTGGCGCTAAAACAATATGTTCGTGCGGAGGGCATTTGTGATGACACACCGCCCAATGTTGTAGGGGCATTCGCGGGCCCCGGTGACATTTGTCTTAGCAGCCAGTAGCGTTAGTTAAGTAAGTAAAAAAAACGATAATAATGAAACATTTTTTTTTAAATAAAACACGACTAAAATAGAGCAAAAATCTCTCGACAAAGGTCTAAGTTGCATTTAAAAATACATTGTGATTTTTTTTCATATTATTGTCTATGCGATTTTTCTATCTAGGGAATTTCACATAATTACCGTTTCGGCTGTATAAATTTTTTTAGGAATTCAAAAACTTAAAGTGTTCAAGAGAAATATGTTATAAATAGGTAGAAATTTGGATTGCGGGGGCTTAAGTTGTAGCCAAATTAATACCGTTTAGAAATGAGCAGACAAATTTATTTTTATTTAAAGTGCGACGATCGGAACCAGAAAAATAAACTCTAAAACATATTCCTCACATATTAACAGCATCCCTGATTTGTGAAAATACCCCACTGCTTTTATTCGAAGAATATGAATAATTCAAGCCGAAATTAAAATGTTTTTTTTTGCTGTAATGCCCAGTGTTTTAGTGAGAATGTAGCAAAACTACCATTACGTATTTAGTAGAGCAAAAAGTGATGAATAATAATTATATTTGTATTTTGATTAGGGCCGAGCCCTACTTACGGTTTCGTAGACGAGGTGAAAGTGACGTGCTCAAACTGTTTAGTTCCTCTCGCCCCATGCAGGTCATAACAGACACTGTCATGGTCAATGCTTTTATTATTAATGGCTTCTTTGGTCTTGTACATTAAAGAATAAGTATTATAACATTATAGAAATGGTTTTGAGCATTTTGAGAACCACCGTGGTTAATCGGCAATAAAGAATATTCATTTTTAAAATACCATTCATTGCGCGGATGACTTGTTCTGAAAATATACGGTTCGCTCTGTGAGTATCAAATTTGATCCACCCGATTGTTAGTCGAGCGTTCTACCCAATGGGCTATCGATATCTTAAAATTAAATTTGAGAGACGGTTTTCATTTTTATGTCTATCTAATAAAAGTATGCAGGTTATTTTGTGAGTTCATAAGTGCAAGCTGTTTTATTATAATAATAGAGTTAAGTCATATTGCGCTTTACCCTTCTTCTTTAGTCAATGTTTCGGACAGCCTTACAGTGAACATCATCAGGGCATGGCTTACAGCTACCACATCTGTCCTAGTATTAATACGCACAGCAAGGCTAGGTGACCGAAACGTTGGCAGGTATAAAGAAGAAAGAACATTTAAATTTTGGTTTGTACATACGCAGAAATTATAATATTACCGTTACCAATAAAACTGAGCTGAAATTATCGAGCCCACCAATGAATAATATTATGTTCTATTAATTAAAACATAATAACTCACTAACTAGCGATAATAAGGTATTATTTGACCTTAATTTGACGATCCCAGCAAGCAGTGGATTACTTTACTTTCATAGAGAGGTATTGAAAAAAGGTGTTGTATCATTATATTTTGCGGTCAGTCTTTGCGGCCGTGCTGTAATATAAGTTATGATTGAAGATTCTACTGGTACACGTGGAGTGCAAAAAGAATTGAAAGTTTTAATCGGCGAAACGTACTATCACAATGCAAACTAATGCAGCACAAATTACAAACCGCCAAAGAGACTTTCTCGGTTCGTTTTCAAATGGCTTTAAGATTGAGAGACGTAATTAGGTCAATCATATTTTCACAGCTCTGGCTGAAATTGGCCAGAGCTTGTATTATTGCTGTGAAGGTGTTTTAGTCGAATCGAAGAAAGAAAAATTAAAACCATGTATATAATAATCACAGGATTTTATAATGGTAGGATTTGTGAAGTTTCCGGATATTTGCTCTTCAAAAGAAGAAATTTACTTATCGAAAGGTAGTAAAGTTGAAAAATTGACTTTTATCCGGTGACATTGTAAAAATACAAGACACGTTATATTTATACTAATCGAACTAAAATGTAGCACCGCTTAAGAAAATGATAGCCATTAAAATAATTTTATATGAGCCGGCCGCTAAAGTATGTCCACTGGACCTATAGTCCAGTCAGCCTGTGTTTTTATATGTAACTAAATAGTATAAAGCTAATTTTTTCCCCATCGACTACTACCATTTAGACAAGTGTTTAGAAAAAAGTCCCCGCCCCTACCCCCCTTGCTTCCCCCCCTGTGCCCCCCCAAACATGAAAAGTGTAAGGGTTTCGTAAATCGCGTCTATCTCAATTATTAAACAACATATCGGATTGAAATTTGTTTTATTCTCTTTGTTGTAACATTTTCTACAAAAAAAGTTCAGTTAACTTTCGTCGTAACTTTTACCGTTTGTTTGTAATTCGTATGATAAGGTAAAAAATTGTATATTTTTTGGCACATAATTTTATATTTTGTCACAGAACTTTTCAGGCCGACATTTTATGAAAAAATATTTCCTACAAAAGTTGTAGCCCCTATTATTACCTTTAAAATGATATAAAATAGTACTTACTTTGTTGGAGATCCAGCGAGATTATCATGGCGGGTTCGGTCGAGGTGGGGCCGGCCGGCGCGGCGTTGCAATGCAGATATTGTTGTATAGTGATAGTGTTTTTTATCTTCAAGGTACACTATTGCATTTTCCATAAATAAAACTAATCGAGTCTCGGTGAAACCTAAATTCCCCACTTTTTAAATTTGTTTCAAATAATAATAAGTCCTTGTATACAGCGAAAATAGGTATTTTAAATAGTTTTTGGTTTGAAAATGCATGTAATATTTTTTAAAGATGTTATTTTAGAACAAAATAATTGCGGTATCTTAATTTGATCATATCCTAAACTTCCATGAGAGGTTCTTCATTTTCCTCGACTTCAACCAAAGTTACATTGCTGCATGATCCACCACAGCTTACGCTTCTAAAGAGAGCAAGTTAGCTGGCCAGCCGTGTATTGTCACTTTTGACCAACCACTTTTCCTGAAAGCAGTAGACATTGTTGCAAGTTCTTCTACAGAAAGTGAAATATCTGGAGTAATCGTCAGACTAGGCGGATTCCATCTTCTAATGAGTTTCCTTGGTTGCTTAGGAAAGTTTATGGAAGGTAGTGGAATCGAAGAAATGTGGACCTCTGTTTATGGAAAATCAACGATTCCTCACCTTATGTCAGGACATGCTTACGCAAGGTCTTATAGAGCTCACATGATGACCCAGGCAGCTTTGATGTTACTGCTATTCGAGGAATGTTCATCTCTTAAAGAAATGATTACAAACGACTTTAATGATATTCATATCCAAACAATTAACAAACAAACAACTGTTGAAGACGCCATGAGAGAGTGTAAAACAAATGAAATAATGACAAGACTAGAAGAAGTGTATGAAGATTTGGCTAAAACTAGTAGAACTTCAAAACTGTGGCTACAAGAGTTTAAATTGGTGAATTTGGCTCTAGACTTTATTCTGGCAGAGAGAATCGGCGATTGGAATTTGCACATTAATACAGTCAAGCAAATGATACCGTATTTCTATGCTGCTGGACATTTGCTCTACGCCAAATCCGCACACATATACCTACAACAAATGTTGAGTCTACAATCGAAGATGTCAAATGAAGACTTCGAAAGGTTCGTCAATAAAGGTTTTTTTACAGTTCGGCGTACAGATGGATTTTTTACCGGTATCTGGACGGACATGACCATAGAGCAGACATTAATGCGATCATCAAAATCCATAGGTGGCCTTACTCATGGACGAGGATTAAGCGAGAGGACGCTAACCAAGTTCATTGCTTGCGTTCCTGCATCCCTACAAATTTGTGAGGCTTTCGAGAAGTTCTCTGGCTGCTTAACTCAGTTTAACGAACAGCACACTGAACTTAGATGCAGTAGAAGAGAAAGGGACTTGCAAGATATTAATAAGTTTCTCGGGTGGCTGCGTATCCATAATCCTTTCCGACAGAGCAACGATTTAATTTCTTTATCCTCTGGTCTAGTAGTGACAAGTTCGGGTGTAAACTGCGATGAAGCGTATGATGTAGGAATGAAATGCTTGAAAGACATCGAAGGAAATAATTTTGCAGATGTTAAATTGAAAAGAAAAAATAAAGTTAAAACTATAGGCTCCGTAGTAAGTGGTATAAATGTGAGATCTGAAGAAGTGCCAATTAATCCTGATCAGCTGTTTAATAGGGTTATATGTATGTCTCAAGGAACAAATAATCTCAAACAATACTTCAACTATGAACTTAGCCCATACCCTTTGTCTTTATTTGAAAACAATAAAATGATAAGAAAGGGAACTAAATCAAGTCTTATGAAAATATTTGAAAAGTGGACAGTTAGCAACGAAGTTTTTAAAAATTTGCCCCCAAAAATATATGTAGTAGATGGAGGGTATCTTTTGCATAATGTTATTTGGCCTGACAAAGTAACATATAGCAGCATCATAGAGAAGTATGTTGATACTGTAATGAAACGGTATGGGAAAGATTGTCATGTCGTGTTCGATGGGTATCCTGACTATCCCACCACAAAAGGGGTCGAACATATGCGGAGAAGTAAAAAAACATCTCTAGAAATGAAATTCAACGTTAATATGGAATGCTCTGTGAAGCAAAATGAATTTTTGGCAAATCCAAAAAACAAAAGCCAGCTTATTGAACAGCTCTCTCAGAAGCTTAATGAAGCAAACATTCCAACCATTGTGGTGGAGGAAGATGCAGATACTAAAGTGGTCGGAAGAGCAATAGATGTCTCCCAGATTCAAAGTGGGAGGCCTGTAGTTGTTGTCGGACAGGATACTGATCTTTTCGTTCTATTGTTAGGGCTACCACAGTGTCAAAATGTGCAACTATTCTTTCACAAACCCTCTGGCACACCATCAACGTATGACATCAGCAAGATTCGTGAAGAGATTGGTGATATGAAGGATGTGGTATTATTTTTGCATGCTATCACAGGATGTGTTACCACATCTTATTTATTCGGTAAGGGCAAAATTAACGCGTACAAATTGCTAAGTTCATCAAATGATCTCCGCACAAAAGTTTTACAGTTTTATGAAAAACAGGCAGACAAAAATATTCTCAAAGAGGTAGGAGAGACTTTTGTCTTGAAACTATATGGATGCACAAGGTCTGCAAGTCTGAATGACAGTAGATATTCAATGTACCTTAATAGTCCAGTCAGTGGGGAGTTTTACCTTGCAAAAGGTTAGGTAGTAGCGATTTTGATATATGTTGTTAAGATTGAGACTCTAAAGAAAAAAAAAAGTTTTCGACCTTGGGAGGGTCGAGCTCGACCCGCCATCTTGGATTGAAGGTGCCAAAATTTGTTTTTTTCAATATAATTGTGAAGTGGTCGTTTTTACAACCAAATTGTTGAAGGCAAACTTAAAGACAACTAAATTACCTACATTTTTTGTAGAATGTTTTTTTTGTAAGTCTAATAGGTAACGAGTTACAGTGGCGGAAATGTGAATATTTTTCTAAAAAATTATGAAATTCCCAACTTTGTAATTTTTTCGGGTTATTCATTACATAATTATAATAATTTTGTGAACTCATTTCCACACCACCATGGGTAGAGAACATGGCGCATTTTTTCTTACTGTTGTATCCTCAGTAGGTCTACTCCACAGATATACCAGCGATGGTAGATTTCGAAATTATGTTACATTACTATGAATTATGTTACTATAAATTATGTTACGTAATAACAGTCTTCGTCATCAATGTCATCATCTAACTCATTGCCTGTGATACTGAGATTCTGGGCTTCCATTGACAAAATCTCTTCTTCTTCGTCCTCGACATCGATGTGAACCTCTGGCGAATTTCGGCATGTTTGACCATTACAGCACCCACATACAATAGAACACTTCAATCCAGCTTTCCAGCAGCTACATGCAACGCCGCATGCTTTTTTACAACTATTGCATGAAATAAATGTTAATAAAGTCTCGGGTGCTGGTTTCTTTGTCATTCTTACTGGAACAAGCCCGTTGGTGTCACGTTTCCAGCCCCAGTTTTCTAAATTTTTTTGGATTCCATACCATTTTTGGACTTGATGGTACGTTCTAAATGCATGGTACCGTGCAGCGTCGTTCGTTGGTGGCAAAGAGGCAAGATTGAATTTGCTTTTTGTTGTCGACTTTGCGAAACGTTTGTAGCAGACTTCTTCCAAGGTTTCCTTATCCATGTCACCCCCGTACAAAACAACAAGAAAGCGTGTTCCTGCAACTGCTATGTCTTCTGGTGTTGCATCATGTTTTTTGAAGATTCCTATCATGGCATTGAGTCTTGTGTCATTTTGCACAAGCGAACAAAATTTTGTTTTTCCTTGGTTGAAGAAGGACGATTTTGTATCTCAGCCGCTAAAGGCATGAAGAAACAGAATATTCTCAGCCGTCTCTTTGTATTTAACACTATTCGCGAAATACAGTCTTTCAAAAGTTTTGCCTCTCCCGGTTTTGCGAAGATATATACTACTTTTGGGTGGTGTTAATGCTGTCAGCAGATCTAGGAGATCAACATCTTCGCCAATAATGAAAACAGCGTCATATGATGAACACAAGGAAATCGCAGTATTGACAATCAATTCATCAGCATCTTCTTCAGCCTGCTTAACTGTAAAATCATCCTGTATAAATTGCTTTGTAAGCATCGAAATCAGACGGACTTTGTTATTTTCATTGACTAAAAATCGTTCTTTTGAAACTTGAACTGGCATTGTTTCATCGAAAAGAACATCTGCAGACATGTGATTCTTCGATCGGCGAAGTCTTTCTGCGGTTTTCGTGTTTTTTCACCATCATCAAGCGGATATTCATCGAAAACAATGACTGCATGTGATCCATAGTGATTTCTTCCATAGTGAACGTACTTCTCGCAAATTGACCCAAAATAATCATTCCGATTCCATACAATACAATACAAAATTTATCAAGAAAACTGGAGTTTTACAATTTTTTGTCAAAATTTTCTTCTTTCAACCGCTGTAACTCGTTACCTATTAGACTTACAAAAAAAAACTCTCTACAAAAAATGTAGGTAATTTAGTTGTCTTTAAGTTTGCCTTCAACAATTTGGTTGTAAAAACGACCAATTCACAATTATTTTGAAAAAAACAAATTTTGGCACCTTCAATCCAAGATGGCGGGTCGAGCTCGACCTTCCCAAGGTCGAAAACTTTTTTTTTTCTTTAGAGTCCCAATCTTAACAACATATGTGAAAATCGCTACTACCTAACCTTTTGCAAGGTGGAGCCCTTTTTTATCCCCCACTGACTGGACTATAAAGCTGTTGCAAAAATGTCATTAAAATCCAAATTTAAAATGGCGTCCCTCCCTCCAACATCTGATGCTGCTGAACAACACGCCTATCGAACATACTATCAGATTCAAAAATGGATTGGAGATAAGGAAATCAGCGCTACGGACTGGGGATCGATTTTAACAGACAACATGCTGTACCCAGTGCACTAAAAAAAACCACCGGTACCTGAAGAAGTTATAAACTTAGTTTCCTGCAACTGCAAAAAGGCTTGCAAAAATAATTGTAGCTGCTTTAAAGCATCACTTGATTGCACAGAAATGTGCGGGAGCTGTGGTGGATCATGCAGCAATGTAACTTTGGTTGAAGTCGAGGAAAATGAAGAACCTCTCATGGAAGTTTAGGATATGATCAAATTAAGATACCGCAATTATTTTGTTCTAAAATAACATCTTTAAAAAATATTACATGCATTTTCAAACCAAAAACTATTTAAAATACCTATTTTCGCTGTATACAAGGACTTATTATTATTTGAAACAAATTTAAAAAGTGGGGAATTTAGGTTTCACCGAGACTCGATTAGTTTTATTTATGGAAAATGCAATAGTGTACCTTGAAGATAAAAAACACTATCACTATACAACAATATCTGCATTGCAACGCCGCGCCGGCCGGCCCCACCTCGACCGAACCCGCCATGATAATCTCGCTGGATCTCCAACAAAGTAAGTACTATTTTATATCATTTTAAAGGTAATAATAGGGGCTACAACTTTTGTAGGAAATATTTTTTCATAAAATGTCGGCCTGAAAAGTTCTGTGACAAAATATAAAATTATGTGCCAAAAAATATACATTTTTTTACCTTATCATACGAATTACAAACAAACGGTAAAAGTTACGACGAAAGTTAACTGAACTTTTTTTGTAGAAAATGTTACAACAAAGAGAATAAAACAAATTTCAATCCGATATGTTGTTTAATAATTGAGATAGACGCGATTTACGAAACCCTTACACTTTTCATGTTTGGGGGGGCACAGGGGGGGAAGCAAGGGGGGTAGGGGCGGGGACTTTTTTCTAAACACTTGTCTAAATGGTAGTAGTCGATGGGGAAAAAATTAGCTTTATACTATTTAGTTGGTCTAAATGGTGTTCTACGACACAGGCTGACTGGACTACTAGTGAGAGTGAAACAAATACGCATTTGGAATAAAGAATTATTCGTTCATAATATAATTTTGGTACTTACAGTAATAAGAAGTTCAAATTTTGAAAATTAAAAGTTCATTGAACTGGAATAATGATAAGCATTACACAGGAATATTTCACATTACTTACCCATGCATCAACAACAGAAATTAGTTTGTCTAATATACTTGAAAATATGATTTCTGACGGAGGATTGGTATTTTTTTCTCTGGAAGAAGCTTCTATACAAAATATGATAATATATTCATATTTATTTTATTGTATTATTAGGACGCTGGTTTTACGGAAATATTAGGGGAAGGTTGCGCTGATTGGAATACCCATATTTGAAGGCGTATAGCTCCTTAGTTTTGGTACATAGAATAAACGTAATTGATTCATTAAAACCAACTGATTATTCATACAATAAAAGGATAAGTTACGGAATTTTACAACTTCACAATGCACGATAAAAGCGAAAAAATGGGTTGCCTAATTTGAATAACTGTCACCTTGTTTGGTCCACTAGTTTGCTATGATCGGACCAAAACATTTATGAAGCAGGGTCCAATCACAGCCACCTTTTATAACTTTAATATTAATACATAACAAGATATTCAATAGCAATAATAAAAAACTCTAAACATCAATTAAACCATAATAATCAATTAAACTATAAAAAATTAGAATAAAATACTTTTTAGTTTCATCATCGGTTATCTTTTTTAACATTAGGAAGTGACAATATACCTACATATTTTGACTCTTTTCACAATAAACAAAATGAACAATTAAAAAAGAAACACAATGAACATTAAAACGGAAACACTGGAAATATCAATACAGAAACATGTATTTGCAGGCATCTTAAAAATAATAATAATTTTTTTTTGGTAAACTAATGTTTTTAAGACAAGATTTTTTTTTTTTATGCATAGCACAAAGGGTAACAATTATTTTACAAGCAATAATTATTCGCCTGAAACACTCATCCACATTGAAAAATCTCCTGATAAAAGATACATGTGTAAGACTATTGAGTCTGGAAAACCCCAGATTCGACGTAATGTGGGTGCGTGTCAATCTTGCCAGTACGGCAAGATTCTACGCATGTCTATACCGCTCACCGAACCATAGCGAATCAGACACTTCCGAGCTCTTCAAACATTTGAGAGATACTATTGATGATCTCTTGCCCCGCTACCCTTCGGCCGAGTTTATTGTTCTGGGGGACTTCAATGTTCATAACGAACCATGGTTGAAGTTCTCAGGCCCAACGGACTCGGCTGGCCGACAGGCGGAATCCTTTGCCATTTGCTACGGATTAGAGCAACTGGTTCAGGAGCCTACAAGGGTTCCTGATGTCCAGACTCACCGTTCCAATCTGTTAGACCTATTCTTAACTACTGTGCCACACGGTTATAAGATTGACGTCACAGCGCCTCTGGGATCATCTGACCACTGCCTAGTGACGACATCAATCCCCGTTAGCCTCAGACCAACCAATGAGAGGCTGAGGAGAAAAGTGTGGCACTATAGGTCAGCAGATTGGTTCGGTATGCGGGCCCATTTCAACGCTTTTCCGTGGTCAGCTGTTTGTTTTCGGACTTCGGACCCTTCAAGATGTGCCCAGGAGATTGGTGAAGTCATCAAATCGGCGATGGATGGCTTCATACAATCGACTACTAAAGAAACTGGTGTGGGCTCAAAGCCGTGGTTCAGTAGACAATGCTCCGAAGCAGTTCGACGAAAAAACGCGGCTTACCGAGCCTACAACACATCTCGAACGCCCGAGAGCAGATCAGCATACAACAAATCGGCAAAGGAATGCAAGAGAATCATTAATAGGTCAAAATTCGAACACGACCTGCAGATCAGCAAAAAGCTGGCTGCCTGCCCGCATGTCAGCAGAGCATTCTGGTCCCTTGCGGGCTCAATAGGTCGGAATTTTTGCAAACCCAGTTTGCCACCTCTTACCAGACCTGACGGCTCACTAGCAAACACCGCCACCGAAAAGGTTAACTTATTAGGGAAAATGTTTGCGGAAAACTCGACCCTCGATGATGGAGGTGCTGTTCCGCCGTCGGTTCCTCACTGCGGCTTCTATATGAAAAAGCTGAGGATCCGGCATCGGGATGTACTCCACGTTATACGGGGGCTCGATGTTAACAAAGCTAGTGGACCTGATGGAATACCTGCCCTGGTATTGCAGAGGTGTGCTGCGGAAATAGTTCCAGTTTTGACAAAGCTCTTCAAAATGTCCCTGAAGTGTGGCACTGTGCCCTCTGGTTGGAAAAAAGCGGTCATTCACCCTATTCCCAAGAAAGGTGACCGCTCCAACCCGGCCAACTACCGCCCCATAGCGATCACATCAGTTCTGTCCAAAGTGATGGAACGTGTGATCAACGACAAACTGCTCACATACCTCGAGAAGAACAAAATTATCAACGACCGTCAATACGGATTCCGGCGGAACCGCTCGTGTGGTGATCTTCTCGCGTATGTGTCGCATGTTTGGGGGCGGTGCCTGGAACGTCACGGTGAGACCCAAACGGTCGCACTAGACATATCCAAGGCCTTTGACCGGGTCTGGCACCGAGGACTTGTCAACAAATTGCCTTCTTACGGACTTCCCGCATCCCTGTGTACGTGGATTGTTGACTTTTTAAGGGATAGGTCGATTCAGGCAGTTGCTGACGGTTTCACCTCATCCTCACACTCTATAAATGCTGGCGTCCCACAGGGATCGGTTCTGTCTCCGACTTTGTTTTTGTTGCACATCAATGACCTTTTGACATGTGCACCGATTCATTGCTACGCGGATGACAGTACAGTTCATGATAGCTTTTTGTTTGACAAGCCCCCAAAGGGCACACAAACTCCAACGGCTCGGAGGGCTTTGAAGCAGAGAATGGACGGTTATCTCGAGAGTATTCCCTCCTGGGGTAAAAATAATCTCGTCGAATTTAATGTTTCAAAGACCCAATCCTGTCTGATTACGTCTAAAAAGTATCTAAATGATAATCTAGCCTCCTTCAACGGAAGCAATCTTCCGAACAGGCCTTCCATTGATATGCTTGGTGTAACTATAAGTGACCAGCTCAGGTATGGGGGTTCCATCGAAGCCAGAGTAAAGCTGGCCTCTCAGAAGCTGGACGTACTGTACAGGGCCCGCAGATACTTTAATAGTACACAACTGCTGACCCTGTACAAATCACAAGTGCGCCCTACTGTCGAATACTGACCTACCATCTCTGGTCCGGAGCCCCTAAATACCTGAAAAAAACCCTTGAGTCTGTGCAGAAACGGGCGGTCCGTTTGATAGATTCCCCAATCTTAACAAACGGACTGCAATCTTTAGAGCACAGGCGTCGGGTAGGTATGCTGTCCTTATTCTATCGGTATTACAATGGAAGATGCTCTGAGGAACTAGCGTTATTGATCCCTTCCGCACCGGTGCGTAGTCGGGATACACGCCAAACGCGCGCCCAACATTTGTACACGGTTGACATTTGTCACATGAGAACGGGTCGCTTCTACGATTCGTTCTTGAGTTCAACAGCTCGGCTGTGGAACGAACTGCCGGCCTCTGTGTTTCCTCCCTCCTACAACATGGGACTCTTCAAGACCCATGTTCACTCCTTCCTCTCCACAAAAAGACCCTCCACACAGCATCCCCAAAGATGACATAGGCCCTGAGGGAAATTATTTTCTTCAGGGCCTCCTGTGTGGAGTTAATATAAAAAAAAAAAAAAAAAAAACATGACGCCAACGGGACTCGAAGGGACACAGTCCCGAACACACTTTTTATTTAATTTTGTTGGGTATTTATCAGTTTCAAACGTCTTTACAGGTAATGCAACGAATATTCATTTGGTCCCTTTTGGATTTGTGGATTACAAAAAAGTAAAACATAAAAGGCATTATTTCTCAAGGTATTTTTTAACGCAGGCCGACTCTTCTTGAACCACGGCTTTGCACATATTATATTAAACACTGTTTTCGTATTATAACATTCTCTATGGGAGAATTCATTCGCTTGTTCGTTTTTGTGGTGAGTCTTCGGTTTAGTATTGCCTTGGGTACCCCATACATCATACTAGGTGCGTTTAGAGCAACTTGGATAAGAGACAAGGTTTGTAATGCCAGGATCATGCTGGTTAAAAATCGTTCCCACGTTTGGACCGGGTCAATGGTGGAGCCACTATAGCGGTTCAATCATCGCTTATCGCTGTTCTTAAAAAATCATTCTCACTTTTGGACCTGTTCAATGGTGGAACCACTATGGTGGTCCAATCTTAGCTATTTGCTGTTCTTAAAAAAAACATTATAAAACTTGAACGACTTTTCGAACACATTTAAAAATAAATAAAAATAGTAATACACACACGAAGCTCACAAAAAATCAATAGCATCATATTTATATTTAAAGTCCACAGCGTGAACTTTGTATCCGGAGCTCGAGTGACATAACGAAATACATCACACTTCAATGGAAGTCGCGAAGACACGGAGAGTAGAAAAGGAAGTCTGTACGGGGTATTTATTGCTTGCTGTTGGGCCTGGTCTTGGATTTTAAAAACGGTTAGATTCTGAAATAAGTAATCCATTCTTTGCGCTGGTCCATTGATACCACCCTCCCCCCCTATATTTTTCCATTCGTTTCCCTGTGAGTTTAGATCACGATCATTAATAATTACTCCTTTGACGAAGCTCCTACGCAAATACGATGTTTTCATACTGTTTCTTCACGAATGATGATTGTGACCATTATGAATGATGACTTGCTTCCCTGATGACACCTCCAGTCACCCGTGATTTCCTTTGCTAATACTATTTATGTGCGCCTCTCTAAGTATTTATCTGGTTGAATACCTTCCTATAATATGTACTCGTAGGAAAGATGTAAAATATTATTTTAATAAGATAAATCCGTTTCTATTTTTTATTCTAACAAATGAAAAAATGATTTTTTTTTTTATTTATTTCAGTTCTGAGTTTCTTCTACCCCTCCACCGAGTCCGAATGCCTTGCGGAGGACCGGCGGCGCTCGGGCACGTGTCTCAACCCTTACCGCTGCCACCAGAAGGGCGGCACCTCCAGCGGGTTCTGTGCGCACGGTTTCGGGGTCTGCTGCGTATGTAAGTTTAAGCAAATCTTCATTTTGAGGCGTCAGTCATTGTCATTAATTATTATACTTGACCAATGAACTCCGGAATATAGGACTCCCGCTAAGTATGAGTTTTCCAGATTTAATTGAAATAAAAGATTGTGTTTCGTGTAGTATATTTGTCTGGAAATTTTTAATATGGGTAACCAATAGAACCATTAATATTATTTATGCCGTTCCCCAGTAACAGTGACCTGCGGCAAAGTGATAATATAATTATTCCCGTTCCCCAGTCACGGTGACCTGCGGCAAAGAGATAAAGCACAACCTGACGTATTTCGTGTCCCCCGAGTTCCCCAGCCTGGCGAGGAGCCTGGACAGCTGCACCCTGACGGTGTACAAGATGGAGGGGGCGTCACAACTTCGACTGGACTTCGTGCACTTCAATTTGGTGAGATATCTTAACCCCGTTAACTTTGACTATAAACTTCAAGGGAGAGACTATAAACTTTATATAAGGTTTATACATAGTTACTAATTACGAGTACTTTATGTTAAAGGCTTGGAAAATGAAGACAAAATTATAAATGTCGAAAAACGAGTATTTTATGATAAACATACTAAGTTTTACAGCGTAAGATGATACAAATGATATTTTTAAAGTTGTCATCATTTCTTTTTTATAGGAAACTCTCTTTAAAATATTTTTAAGGAATTAAATTACTAAAAAATCAGGTAATATCAAATGATGGTATGTATTTGTTTACAGTATCATATGAAATAAGGTATTACCGGAAAAAATATAATTTTGGAAAGGAATTGAATATTTATTGAGCGACACATTCAGTCATTACTTTAAATATATCGTCATCGTCGAACATTCAGAGAGTGATCAGTAACAGTCTGAAGGTCATAATTATATTCGGCAATTTATGTATGCATGATGTTCATTTTTGTAGCAATACCACAGAGATAACTGGTTACAAATTATTTGGAAGTAATGAAGTTAAAGTACACAAGTTCCCTCGACATTATATATATATTTATTAGGAGCACGTTATACTGAGCGGAAAAAGTAATGAAAACTTTTAAACATTTTATTTTATTTATTTCTGAAGAAAACACAGATACGTTACCTCAAATATGATGTCGGTGAATTTCGTCAAAAATTTTAGGACGTTAAAGCTTCAACCATCAACCCTGGTGCAGTGTAAAATATATTAATCAAATAATAATTGCACATAAAACCAGCTCTAACTTAATAAGCTCTGCAATTCGCACGTGCCAAATGAACGCAATAAAAGTGGCAAAAGCAATTACTGGCACCAGGTGCAATAAACGAATGAACATTCCATACGATTGCTTTCTGTCTACTGTAATTCTAAATTCATGTTATCAAACTCTAATGATTTCTAGTTTCCTACATTAATAAACATATTTACGTGTAGTGGTACTTATATTCCGTTCACCGTTATTTTCAAACACAATAATAATATTAATAATGGAACTAAAAACTTGTGATGTACGCGCAATAATGGAATATTTTAAATTTTTGTCTAGTAGTACGATTAATTTTACCGTTTGTTTTTAAATTGTGTATACAGTTTTATTTATACCCATGGTAAGTTCGTAATATTTAATAATACCAAAAGTTATAAATACATAATAATGATTGCACTAATAAGAAATGATTTTTATTGTAACATGTATCTACTCTCATGTTGCAAGATTTAAAACTGATTTCTTCTATGTGAACAGAGTAAGTAAAGTTATTAGTTATTACCTTGTGGGCTTAATAACAACCTAGAATGCAATGACATTTGCATATAAATCTAAAACTGTTAGAGAACAAATTGCACGGGTGACCTCAGAAACATTCACTGTCATCAGACTTAAATTATGTCTAGCGGGGCTTAGTTGTAATTTACTGTATGATCTTAGTGACATGAATGCGATGCACTTCCAACAATTCTAAGTGTAGAATAATTTGCAATGCTGACCTGAGAATCAAGCACTCAATAACTGTCATCTGCAATAACTCTTAGGTAAACTGGTTAGTCAGTTCCCCAGTGAACTTGTTGTCAACTTTACTAAACTGGACTCGATTTTCAGATGTCGAATATCTGTCATTTACTTTAAGGAAATAAATCATTAATTCAGCTGATTACCCAAAAAAATACCATACACAGGTAAATAATAATAGGTACCTAACTAGGGAATTTGCCAGTCAGTTTCCTAACGAGTTTAGTGGGTTAACTGGATCCTTTACATTACGGATACAAATTAAAATGGTGAACTGAGAATCATTCACTGGATAACTAACTAAATATCGATCTAACTAGGCAACCAGCAACCAACTAATCAATTCCCTAAATATCTATCTAACTAGGCAACCAGCTACCTAATCAATTTCCTAAATATCTATCTAACTAGGCAACCAGCTAATCAATTTCCTAAGTATCTATCTAACTAGGCAACCAGCTACCTAATCAATTTCCTAAATATCTATCTAACTAGGCAACCAGCTAATCAATTTCCTAAGTATCTATCTAACTAGGCAACCATCTAGTCAATTCCCTAAATATCTATCTAACTAGGCAACCAGCTAATCAATTCCCTAAATATCTATCTAACTAGGCAACCGGCTAGTCAATTTCCTAAATTGGTGTAACCTTTGCTCATTTTTACTCGATTTTAGTATATATCTCAAATCTAGCTACTTTATATTAAGGAGCAAACAAATTGCAACGGTGGCCCGAGAATAATTCACAATATCCATCTAGAAGTTAATAACTGATGGTGTATACCTATCTAGGAAACTATTTAGATAGTCCTTAGTGTGTTTGGTTATAAATACATGGTAAATCTGCGTTTTTTGAACTAAGAGGAAACAAATTACAATGTTGACCTGTGAATCATTCTCTCATACACTAGAATATTACGTAATACGTTCGTCTTTATTCCACGCGCGCTACTTACGTTCATATACAAATGCTGTCTTGTCAACGGCAATATTTAATAGGCATCTACATAACTAGGAGGCAATCTAACAAATTCCCTAATGAGTTTGGTGACACCCTTACCAAACTGGATTCAATTCTCAGATCTCAAATCGGTTTCTTTAAACTAACGAGGAAACAAATTGCGATTTCTACTTCAGATACTACTCATGTACCTACAACTATCTAGTTATCGGAAATATTTCAAAAGTATGCCATCTAACCAGGAAACGCCCTTACCAAACTGGACTAATGATCAGATCTTAAATCCAGCTCCCGTGAACTTAGGAGGAATTCTCATCACTACTGGGCGGTTCACTCACAGTTCACATTGAACAATTTGTGTGTAATTACAGGGCCAGCCTAATAGACTGACGGGCGACTGCGATTCGGACTTGTTCGTGATGTCTGGCGGCGGTTCCAAGGACTTCAGGCTCTGCGGGATTAATAGTGGACAACACGGTGAGTTCTAGAACCACCTAATTGCTTGAAGGAATGTTATAATATATTTGATGTAAGTAATCTTTATTTAAGAGATCGAGAGATTCGAAAGATTTATACTACCTTTGATGATAATCTTACTAGAAGATACAATGCTGATTTTCCTTTCATTTGAGTCGTTATAGTGAAGGTACTTCAGTATAATTCGATGCTACTAGTAAATCTGATCTAAAATCTTCCGTCGTGGAGCTGTAAGCTTTTTGACCCTGGCTAGAGGTCGCGTTGACTCGGAGACCAGAGTCAGAGACCACCATTCAGTAGCAAAATGTTGCTTGAAATGGCTTTAGCAATATTTTGTGACCTGATCTGAATATACTGTTTTTGTTATATTGAACATCAGAATCGGTTGAGTTATAAAGTAAATCAAATTTGGTGTTGTTTATTTGAGGGATAAGTAAGGAGAAATAACTAGTTATTAGTGTACATAATTATTTTAATTAATAATATCATGCAACCCAATTTAAATCTTTACTAAACGGTAGTGTAGGGATTGTGTTTTTAAGATAGATTCATGTCTTGCAAAAAATTCCACAATGTTTGTAATTAGGATGAATGATTACAGTAATGATGAAAAACCGGGCCTTTCTCTTTCCGGGTAGGCTGAGGTAGGCACTAGGCAGATCCAGTTATGTAGACGGAATAAATTATACGAGGAGTCAATTCTTCTTGGGAGCAGGTGGAGAGCGAGTTCTTGTCCACTTCTTTTTAAAATGTCCCCTATTAAATAAATAATTTTATATAAAATGACTTGTTACAGTTTCCTTGAAAATAAAAGCATGTGAAAGCATTCAGAATATTAAAAAAAAATTCGTACATCGATTACCTAAAAATTGACAAAAGTCATTGCGATTTCCCAAAGAACAAATATTTTTTTTATACTGTTTGTGAATGTCTTCAAAAGACGAAACAGTTTTCAAGTGTAAAAATATATAAATTACTTAAGTCCCATTTGCTAAATACTGAATGTCACCCAAGATGTCTTTACTATCTACTTGTTTCTTCTTGGGATTAAAAATTAATGAGTTGAGTTATAGTTTAAATATTGTTACAATATACTGTCAAATTACCCATCTGGTAACTCATCAAATACATATTTTTTCTTTCTTTTTGATATATTTTGTGTATGTATGTAGTATTACTTTATGATTGTGATAACTCTGTGTTTGCTTAACTCATATGCAAATTGTTAACCTCGATAAAGGCTTATTCCTAGTGATGTTGATTTTTATGAGAAAAAACATGATTTATCTATAGTAAGATCCAATAAATAAATATACAATTAAGAGTCCCAACTGCTCCCAACCGTCTTGAGCCAGTGGAATATTGACATCCCCCTCTTGGGATATGTTGTGAGACTGTCGGTAGAGAGGAGGGAAGGAGATGGTGAAGAAGAAGCTGGGGAAGTAGCTGGTTAAACAGATCTGGTCACCAAATTCTGTTAATCCATATCAAGCGACGTTTCGATTCTGAATTGTGGTCTTTTACCAAGGTGATACTGAAAGTATCTACCTATTTATAATATATAATTTTACCAAGGTGATACTGAAAGTATCTACCTATTTATAATATATAATTTTACCAAGGTGATACTGAAAGTATCTACCTATTTATAATATATAATTTAAAATAAATAAATTAATTGTGTAGTTACACAAATGAATCAAATAAAATTTACTTGCGTACATCGGAATTGGAACCCACGACCCACGGATTCGTAGCCAAGGACCGCAACCATAAACAAAAACTAAAACAACTGTATTTATAAGTTCTGAGTTTTTGGATGAAAAGTTTTACAAAACGTATTATTAACTTTAAAATAGACAAAAGTTAATAGTAATTCAAAATTGTGGCAGAGGTATTTATACATTTTTTATTTGGTACAATATTTTTTACATTTCAAGTTTTCCAGTAATGTTGGCCTCACTGGGTGGCTTGCCCGTGCTGAGGCCTTCATTGTTATTATTGCCTTCAAATTGTTATTATTTATTGTACAAAAATAAAATAATGATGTTCACCTAATGGCTTCTTCGTTTGACAGTGCCTGGTGAATAAAGCTCGGAATTATGTAACATGTCTAGTAAATTCAGCGAGTGATGTGATACCTTAGTTTTGTTCTAGTGGTATTTCCAACAACCAGTTTCAGACCATACTCGTACCGACCTGACCTTCCTTTACCTTGAAATGATTTACAATGATCATTAAATATGTTTGTGATAATAAAGAAATACTGATTTAATATTATTACGGGTTACAATTGGACTTTAAAAAAATCTGTGTTTTCTCATAACTTTTCAACGCTATTTATTTTTATACAGGGTTTATATTCTATGTTCTTACATATTCTTTATTATTAAGTTTAATTTGTGGATTATTTTTAAGTTTCTGGATGTCAATAACTGGAATATGAGTTGAGCTCATTAAAAAAATCATACCCCTGAATTTTGATACAGAGACATATTAAGTGATTATACTTTATAGCAAATAAATTCACCTATATTTTACCGTTTAATCTATATTTTTAGGATTTACAAAAAAAAATTGTAAACTATGAAGTTTATGAAAACGCGCAAATTCTGCGAGTCAAAAATTTCATATTATGACGTGCTCAATACGTTTTTAGAAAACTGAGACTAGTAAAAAAAATTAATTACTATGTGACAGAAATTATTTTTATGTGACATCTCACAAGAGTGCAAAGGCAGGGGAACTAAGTTGCCATCCGTTTGGGCAGCATTGTGAGGAGTGTTAAGGTGGAGGATGTAGGAAGAGATTTATTAAAGCGGGTCTTGAAAAGGCCCGGATTATATGAAGGAGGGAAAACAGGTGTCGGTAGCTTGTTCCAACGGGTCAAGAAAACGGGTCGAAGAAACGCCCCATTCTCATGAAGCTAACATCAACTGTGAACGGGTGTCACGTGCACCGGGGATCAATGCTGCTTCTTAGAGCAGGCTCCATTAAATACATGTCTGACTTAGCATCCCCATATTGCGTCTGTGCCTTAGAGATGGCAATCGGTCTGTTAGCAATGGATTGTCGAAAATAGCGGAAGATAATACAAGCCGATACATAGATAACTTTTTGTTTATATCAAACGACACTTTGTGATGTGAAATTATTATTTAAATAAAAAAATTACTTAGTCAACATCACTTTTATTTTTATACTTATGCCAATCAGGTTTCGCTACAACCGTAGCTTCTTCAGGGCTGTATAATACTGTATTATAATACTATATAATAATATTACAATATTAGTGTACTGTTGATTCATACATATAATATTACAAAATAGTACTGTATTATACAGTATTATATATTACAGCTCTAAAGAAGCTACGATTGTAGCGAAACCCAGTCAGCATAAATTTAAAAAATTAAATGGTGTTTACCAAGTTATTGTTTTATGTAAACAAAGATAACTAGTAAGCTGTATTGCAATTCCTCCTTCTTCTCATATCTGCTCTGATAATGAACACTACAAGTCTTTCTGAAAAAGAGAGACTCAAAAAGAGAAGGGATCGCAAATCGTCTCAATTAAACTAGTTTTCAAAGCCTTCAGAAGTTTTTTTGAACGCACTTACTTATAAATAATCAGTTTAAATAAATTAAACAATAATAAAGATTCTTACAGTTGCGTGAAAACAATCCAGTTATAAAAGCTCTGTCATATTTGAAATGAACTCAAATTTATTTTTATTTTTAATGATAATCTAATGTTTATAAGACGAGCTTTTATGCATAGCATAAAGGATAACAAATAATTATAAGCAATAATTAGTCGAGTGAGATATTAATACAAATTGAAAATATCTCCCGCGTAAAAATAAATGCCGCCAACGGGACTCCCGTTGGCGGCATGTATTTGAGTGAAATATCAATACAATGAATATGTATTGATATTTCACTCGTCTAATTATTGCTTATAATTATTTGTTATCAAATTTATTTATTTATACTGAGTTTTTACAGATGTTCTCACTTACGTGAGAACAATATAGTATTAAAAACTCATTTAACACACAAATAGGTATATAAAATTACAAAAATATACTTGGACATCTAAATAAATATTAAAAAAACAAATAAAAGTACCAAATTATGTAAAAGCTCCCTCAAATGAAAATAGTACCAAGAGAGTAAAGTGAAAAAGGAGACACAAATACAGATTCAAGTAATTTATAGTATAACTAGCGCAACGTATTTTTTGGCCACCACAGAAGATTTTCTGTATAAAAGTATTCATATTTTCTGTTTAAATATGTACCTAAAATTACAATAGAGTCACAAGAGATACAAGATACACAAGAGATACGAGAGGCCCGAGAGATGCAAGAGACACGAGAGACACGGGAGAAACAAGAGACACAAGAGACAGAAGAGTCACAAAGAGAGACACGTAATTTAATTAGCACGACGATTGTTACATATTTTTGAGCAATTACAAATTATTATCATAACATATTATTTATTGAAATTATACATACACTTATACACAATACTGTGTTAAAAACATACTTTTTCGGAACAAAAGTACCATTATCTTTTTATTATGAAAAACGGCAAATGTCATTACGGCAAATTCATTATGTCAAAACTATGTAGACACTGCATAACGCTGGTTTTCTGTAGAAGATATTTAAATACATTATAATAACAATTTACAGACTGAAAATATATTTTTAAAGGATTTATGCAAGTAATAAATGTATTATTCTTCTGTGATTGAAATATTTATGAAATTGATGAACCCACTCGTTTGCAGTTTACTACGATATAGACAACAAAGTGAAATCCGTCACAATGAGGATGCGGCTCGGGCGGCGGACCCTCCAGCGGCTGTGGGAGATAAGGGTCACTCAGGTACCCTTTGCTCAGCGCGCCCCCGCCGACTGCGCACAGTACTTCACCACGGACTCGGGTATGTTACACAAACAGACACTAGGAAACAAACAAACAAACAAACAATACACTGGAAGTTAACTGATTGTGGAACGCAAATCATCTTATATATTGTACAGATAAATTTGCATTTTAAATAAATACGAAAATCTTGGAATCGCATATGAAAGCTTTTGTTGAGAGGGTATGGCAGGCGGCATTAAAAACCTTGGGTTTTGTTCACAGAGAAAACTTACTGATATAAAATACTGCTAATTTTTTAAATTTTTTTCATTTATCTATTAATTTTTTTTAATGTGACACCTCACAAGAGTGTCCTTGCCTGTGCAGTGTACAGACAGGAGAACTATGTCACCACCCGGTAGGGCGGCGTTGTGAGGCGGAATAAGGTAGGGGCTGTAGGAAGGGATTTGTTAATGCGGGCTTTGAAGAGGCTCGGATTATAGGAGGGAGGAAAAATAGATGCCGGTAGCTCGTTTCACATACGAGCCGACTTACACAAAAACGAGTCGTAAAAACGGCCCGTTCTCATGAAGCCAACGTCAACCGTGAACCGTTTATTAAAAATCTGATCAAATTATTGGTTTTCCTGTTAAAAACGAGACTGCAGACCTTTAACGAACGAATTTACAAAGTATCAGTTGACGAATGTTGTATGAGGACGGTGGAACACGTGTTCATACAAATGATAATATTGATCAATATCAATATGTCAATACATACTGGTATTTTCGCTTTCTGTCATGATATTAATTAGGAAAAGAACACGTGTTTTTGATAAATTCTGAGTGACTAATATTAGTGACTGTTATCAGGAAATTGGCACGCTATCACTTTTTTAACAGGATCATTTTTCTCCGTGTACTCTGTGGAACGTTGCGGAGTGGTTCGATTATTTGAAATCTTCAAGAGGTGGGTTATTCCCTTTAGCTGGATAAATGTTTGAAATATTTCTCTACGTTAATGCGGCCACATTATCCGTGGTTTTATGGTTATAACTTCTGCTTGTCTTGCTCTGATTTCACTTCATGCAGTTCAGAAGGACGAGGAATGCTGTCAGGACTTCTTCACGCTGCTGCGGTGTTGTTTAGAGAACTCGGATCAAGTCCCGTTGTTCTCCATGATGACTATCGAATAAAAGCTTTCGCATGTTTTGTTTTATCTTTATGAAATATGAACATCCACATTAAAGCTAGCGGCTTTATCACTCATTATTAACTCTAAACTCCAGAGTTTTTGCAGTGGTCCCGTCAAAAACCGGTCAGTCAAATTATCTGGATGATAAATTTAATATTACATCTAGCTGAAAAAAAAACTTTTTAAAAAGCAGGGCTTCTGTTTCTGAATAAATTTTTAATGCTTGCACAAAAACTTATTCTTCACCCACCATGCTGTGCTAGACGGGTCTCGTAAGTTTTTTCAAGTGAGTTACGGAACTATACGCTTTTGAAACCCCCGTAACTCTCTAAACTAGATAATTATTTAAATCAAACTTTATTATTCTATTTATTGTTTACAACATATTTTGTATTGCTTGTTTGTTCATTAACAATCATGTGTAAATAAACTTCTGTTAAGTTCTTGTTCGGGTAATTTATTTATATTTACATATTATCCATCTGTTTCATTTTTTGTAATCTCTGTTTGTGGTTTGTGTTTGAAATATCGCTACAATATTGTTGCGATAGTGCTCTCAAATATTAAGCAAACGATTTGTTGTAAACTTTGATAAAAACATCTGCTGCAATTCTTATTATCATTGTAATTATTAGGGTTCGTGTGTATACGTCAGAATACTTAAGCTTCTGATTTTCACAAATAAAATATCTCAAGTAAAACAAAAACTAGTAATATTATGAGTATGTTTTTAGTTCACATAAATAGATTTCCATCATTGAAAACATTATTAAAAACATGTAGAATTATTGTAAGCTCCTACCGTAGCAAAATTAATTTTCTAACTCATCGGGATTATATGGCAAGAAAAAAAAATTGTAAACAGAAGATGTAGTATAGAGCTGCGGTAACACGAAGAATTTTCGCAGTCCGGAAATCTGTCGTTAGTCGTCCTATTATAATAGTAGAAACCCATCAACCCAATTTATTGGAATGAATTCCATCGATAGTACGAATAATATAGTTGTAGAGGTAATAAGAGATGGAGTTTGCTTTACGCGACCTAGATGACACATTAAATTCTACAAACACGCGAGTTCACTTCAGCGAGTAAGGCTAGACCTATTAGACGTAATACGATTATAGGCGAACTTTACACGCGCGTAAACGTCAAAAGCTCACCTCGGCGCATATGTTTCTGACGGGTTCGCTGGAGTTCTGAAAGTTGGAAAGCAACCATTTTCATTAAAAGTTTTTTCAAGTTTTTTTCTTGTGTGAGTTCAAAGCTTTGTCTTCTTTTCACGGAGTTTGATGAACCTCTCATCTTCTCTATTACAAAAAAACTCAAGTAATTTCTCCGAGTGTCGGGTATGTAGGTACTTTCAGAATTTTTAATTTTTGATCAATGTTTGAATGTATTGCATTTTTAAAGCGATGATACAAAATTAAAGCAAAACATAATCCGGTGAAGAAAAACAAAGGTTTAAATAACAGTTTAAGTATTGGTGGGGAATAACAGTTTAATATTATGTTGGGGAAATGTTTTAATAATTAGTGCCACGCGAGGATAGTGATAAACAGGAGAGGAACAGATAAGGAAATGCAAGGACAGCAAGGAAATGTTAGTTGAAATAAAAGAACCGTAGATGCTTCTGTACTGTACACTGGAAAATCATCGTAATTATAAACATTTCATATTTTCAAACATGCTATAATTTCCTTCTCACCCCATTACACACTATGCAATTTTCTCAATATATTAGAAAATTACGCAAGAATTTAATTTATGGGGAGGAACATCAAATAAAATTAATACACTTGCAAAAAGAGTTCGCAAAAAGGTGAATACTGCGAATGATATTTTCAGTAAATTAATATTAAACATCATCGACGCTACAACTTCCAGAGAGCCAACAAAGCAAGAAGATTACTGGAGATGGTTTGAAAGGGAGATATATAAAAATAACGATTATAACGAAGTGTTGTGAAAATATTTAATAAAACACGACTTATTTAAAATACAGCAAAAGACTCAAATCTTTTTCATATCCAGAACTCGTTACATAAGAGAATCAGGTGTTTTTTGTGATTTTCGGAGCATACTGCGATTTTTTTTCTATCGATGGAATTTCATAATACAATTTAATTATTTTTCAACTCAGATTCTGAACGGAAATTATCTACAAAATAAGATATAATATATATTTTTAAGTACCTAAAAATGTATGTTCAAGGTAGTGCGATATATTTATGTCGGTAGAAAATCTGAATGTGGGGTCGAATGTTTTGTGTTTGCCTTCACACAATTCAGTCACCTAAATGTAAAACATTCCCAATACTCCTCCATCACGCCGCTTTTTATACGGCTACATACTTTGCCGAGCAGAGCTGTTCTAGTTTTATGTCTTGTTATAAAGCTGTATTAATTCCGACTAAAACTTTTTTTCCAGGGATTGTTGAAAGCTTCAACTTTGCGGAGAATGGGCGTCACCTCGCGAACCAGAACTACAAGGCCTGTGTGAGGCAGAGCAAGGGCATGTGCTCCATAGCCTATGAACCATGTGACGAAGAGAGCTTCAGGATAGGACCAAGTCTGGTTCAAGGGAATCAGTATGCCATGGGTAATATTCATTACTATTTACAATTTGGGATTTATATTTTCCCTGTAAGGATTATATGCACTTATTTTAATCATCTTCTGTTCCTTTTCGTTCTTCTGTTTTTCTTCTTCTATTTCTTCATTTTATGCTTCTTCTGTTTATTTTTCTTTTTCTTCTATTTTTGTGCTATGCTCAACAGTCGGTTGGATAATATGTAACTATAAATAAATAAAATATAATATGTAACTTATAAATAATAAAAATAATAATAATATCGGGAAAATCTTCACAAAATGCAGCCCAAAGTAATATGATAGTAAATTTCAAAAACATTTGCTTCGCTGTCTTTCTCTGATACGTTTTTCATAAGTTGGGTATTATTGTACCTCTTACTCTTCGTAATATGATTAAAATATTAGAGAAACTCTAGCTGTAGGCAATATTTATTGCAAAACTGTTTACTAATCTGTTTTTTTTCCCAAAAAACATAATTTTGTTCGAATTTCAGGATATGGCGATACTGGAATATTTGGAACTGGACCTGGAATGTTTGGAACTGGATCTGGTTCATTTGGAAATGTCCCTGGCTCTTTTGTAATGCCAGGACAATTTGGTGGACCGGGTTCTGAATTTGTGAGCGGACCTGTGGACCAAGATATTAGCGAAACTCAAGATGGTATACCTATTAACGATTTCATGTTATTTTTCTTGATTCTTCTAAAGATATCAATAATTTTAATTTTTTCAAATAGCACAAATGGTTGGAGAGCCGTTGGAAAGTACGGCAGAGGTGACGGGATCCGGAGATGGACCGGTAGCAATGAGATCTGATGAAGACAAAGTGGTAAGAATATTTATAATCTATATAACGTATAAAAGTACACGTCCTGATGAGGGACTACCTTTGATGTTATTTGGTATATAGCTTGAATTGGCTTAAACAAACTTTTATAACCACAATGTCTTACATCCTCCCTTTTCCTCTTCTCGTTCTCCTCACAGTATTCACCACTCACACCACTGGGTCCAAACAGTAAATGGGTTAAAAAAGTGATGCTGAGATTTGATTGCATGGCTCATTTGTAAGATTTTTGCACAGTTCTTACAATTTTTTTCACAGTTCTTGTTGATTTCGTAAAATCTTTAAGCAGTGACAAATATTGTTTTCAGAATCCATCCAGCTTTTGGAACCCTTACACGCAGTTCCTGAGCGCCACTCAGAACGGTGATATTCCCGAACTGTGGAGGTATTCAGGATATGGGAACTACGGACAAGGAACTTCTTCGTTTGGCCGACAGGGGTGCAGAGATCGCATTGTCACCCCGTGTGACGGGGATGAATTTCTTGGGGTTGGTTGTTTTCATAAATCACGAATGAACCAAGGAGTTATTCAATTTAAAGCGGACGTCTAAAACTATATAAAAATATTTTTTGTTGATGTTTTATTGATGAGAGATTATTATGGAGATTTTTTTCAACTCTTCGGACAAAAGAGGAATACTTGTGTTTATTTCATTTCGGCTGCAAGGAAAATGGTCATTTTCAGAAATCTTTTTTTTTTTAAATCATGACGGCAACCATGTGAACTCTTTTATTGGCATCCGACCTTATTCCTACATTATTTCATCTGGACCTCTTCAAGACCCGAACAACAAATCACTTTTTAAATGTAATTATTGTTTTTATTTATTCATTATTGTATTATACAATATTATTGAATTAAGCTCCTGCCGACAAGTTACTTGCAGTAGCTTAGCGGGTACTAATTCCAACTCTATGTTTTTTTTGCAAACACATATAAATAAAGGCAATAAAAATTTCCTTAAAATAAATAAAGTCAATGTAATAAATATATATGGTTACAAGTAGGACAAACATTTTACACTGAAGTAGGTAGGTACTTACAGTTAATTTCCATAAAACTTCGTATTTAAACTTGTTGAAAGACATGTGGAAATATTCACATTTCCTGCAATGCAGTTAGTAAATCTTCCCAGGGCCCAGGTGTATTAGCATTTATGATGTAGTTATGCACCTGGGAAGAATCAGAGGCCTGTGTTGGAGACCTCGCATGAAATTATCCTGCACATAGAACAGAATAAAAAGTTCCTTAACCCGCCTCACTTTTGTTTACCTAGATTCTTATTTTCTACTTGTATAACTGTTCTTTATACAAGTAGAACGGCCGGCGCATTGCCCCTCACAATTTTTACCTCATACGGTTGTTATATTAATGTTACCTGGCTATTATACACTTAGAGGCCTTATTTAGAGGTATTTTGTCGGTAGGAAAAAAAATTGTTAAGTACCTTACTAATATTTAATTTTTTGGAGGATCATACTCTTCGTTATCAGCTCACCAGCAGCCAACCTTGGCCATATACTACATACGTATCTGTTTGTGTTATGTTGGGATCGGGGGAGAAATTGAGCTGCATCTTATTTTTGGGAATTCTCCGCATTTGCCTGTGGAATAAAGAAAATCGCAGAAAACAGTATACAGGAGTAAACGGCCGTCTGTCAACTTGAAACAGAGGCGGCCTTCAGTAACATCGGTATATGATGTACTGCATTTTAAAGTGTGTGTATGTGTGTGTGTGTGTGTGTGTGTGTGTCTGTTTTATGTTAATATATACTTATCGAAAGATAGGTAAAAGAACTACATATACATAAAAATTATAAAATATTATATAAATAGATCGTTGCTTATTCGTCCGCATTTGAGTTTGTGAGTCTAAAAAGAATGAAGTTATTTGTAGAAAAGTTCAGTCAGTCTGTGTGTAAAGTATCTGGGATCGCACGCACAGAAGACCTTGGAGCAGGGCCATTATATCAACTCCGCTGAAAGTGCTCCTGCTGGGGGGGGGGGGGGGGGAAGTGGCTGTGACTCGCACTGCTGTTGGGCGGGGGCAGATCCTTCGGCTACATTGGCCTAGGCCCGTCCATCCGTCTCCGCCTGAGGAGGTGGCCTGCTGGGACCCTGCTGTGCTGGGCGTCTTGGGTCGCTGCTGGAGCGAGGCGACGTATGCTACCCGCTTCGGGCAGCCTATGTAGCTTCTCAGATGTGAGCCTCCGCAGTTGCAGCATGCGGCGGGCTCGTCTCTCGTTGTTTTTGGGGCATTCTGCCGAAGCATGCTCTGCAAAACACTTCACACACCTTGGCGTATGTAAGCAGTTTTGGGATCCGTGGCTGAATTCCTGTCACCGGTAACACGGCGTGCCGTGCTGCAGGTGATGAATGTGGTGCTTCTGCAGGCGTATGTGGCAGTGGCACGAGTATTTGATGGCCGCCTGCAGCTGTCCCATAACATTGTAGTGGGTCAGGTAGATGGGGTAGTCGGCTGAAGCGGTTGTCATCCTGACCACCTTGATGGCCGGGAAGCCTTATGCTTCGAGGTCCTAGTTCGAGGTGATTTCAGCAGTCTCCACTCTCGGCAGACCCTCGATGACTGCCTTCTTCAGCTTATCAGCCTCGGCCGTGCAGGTATGGAAGCCGCGAGCCCCCTCTCACAGCCCGTTGGTAAAGGCACAGTGATCCTCCATCGTGCGCACAAAAATGTTGGCCATGCCACCTCTGTTGTACCTGAAGGTAAACAGTTTGCCTGTCACCAGATATCCTTGCATCGCAGAGGTAGTCTGCGAGTGCGTCTTGTTCCCCAGGGTCATCATGACCGGGGGTACTCGATCCTTCCTGCCGGTATCTACGGAGGAAAACTTCAGATTAGTATTTTCGTGATTTGTTCGCGGCACGCCTGTGCCTTCACTCACCTCTGGCACTCCGATACCTTTTAGGAACAGGGGCCTCTTGATGGGGTTAGACGGCCTCGTTCAACCTCGGACCATCCGCGAGGCGGGCGTCCTATACTTTTTTTTTTTTTTTTTTTTTTATATTTACTCCACACAGGAGGCCCTGAAGAAAATAATTTCCCTCGGGGCCTATGTCATCTTTGGGGATGCTGTGTGGAGGGTCTTTTTTTGGAGAGGAAGGAGTGAACATGGGTCTTGAAGAGTCCCATGTTGTAGGAGGGAGGAAACACAGAGGCCGGCAGTTCGTTCCACAGCCGAGCTGTTGAACTTAAGAACGAATCGTAGAAGCGACCCGTTCTCATGTGACAAGTGTCAACTGTGTACAAATGTTGGGCGCGCGTTTGGCGTGTATCCCGACTACGCACCGGTGCCGAAGGGATCAATGACGCTAGTTCCTCAGAGCATCTTCCATTGTAATACCGATAGAACAAGGACAGCATACCTACTTGACGCCTGTGCTCTAAAGATTGCAGTCCGTTTGTTAAGATTGGGGAATCTATCAAACGGACCGCCCGTTTCTGCACAGAGTCAAGGGTTTTTTTCAGTTATTTTGGGGCTCCAGACCAGAGATGGCTGCCAAATTCGACAGTAGGGCGCACTTGCGATTTGTACAGGGTGAGCAGTTGTGTACTATTAAAGTATCTGCGGGCCCTGTACAGTACGCCCAGCTTCTGAGAGGCCAACTTTACTCTGGCTTCGATGGAGCCCCCGTACCTGAGCTGGTCACTTATAGTTACACCAAGCATATCAATGGAAGGCCTGTTCGGAAGATTGCTTCCGTTGAAGGAGACTAGATTATCATTTGGATCCCTTTTAGACGTAATCAGACAGGATTGGGTCTTTGAAACATTAAATTCGACGAGATTATTTTTACCCCAGGAGGAAATACTCTCGAGATAACCGTCCATTCTCTGCTTCAAAGCCCTCCGAGCCGTTGGAGTTTGTGTGCCCTTTGGGGGCTTGTCAAACAAAAAGCTATCATGAAATTTCAGTATTAATCTTACGCTCGTAACGGCAGCCCGCACGGTACTGTCTTCGCGCTCCCGTTACACCGCAACGTAACACTTTCATGACGGTAGAAGAGTTGTTAAATACGCTAAAAAATGAAGTTCAAAAAATACAAACCGTTAAAGACTCGAAAACTAAAACAAATATCGAAAAAATTATTATTGATCTTGACAATGAAGTGAAATCTGAAATATTAAAAATGCAACAACAAATAATTCAACTACAAGACAAACTTATCGAAAAAAACGACCAACTGGTGGGAAACTTTGAAAAAATAATGAAAAGCGCATCAACACCATCCTATGCACAGGTATTATCAACAACCAAAGTCACTCCTCGAGAAGAAGAGAGATTCTCAATCATCATTTCGTCGACCAAAAATAATGCTAAAGCAGAAGAAATTGAAATGATAATAAAAAAAGAAATAAATTTAAGCAACATAAAGATAGGAATAAATGGTTTGAGAAAAACAAAAGAAGAAAAAATAATAATATCATGCCCAAAAAAGGAATATGCAAATACCTTAACCGCCGAAATAAAAAAACTGAATACCGATTTGGTGGTAAATGAAATTCAAAAGAAAAGACCAAAAATAATAATAAAAGGATTAAAATCCAATCTTACTGAAGACGAAATAGTTTGCGGAATAATTACCCAGAACGAAGGAATTGAAGATGTTTACAAGGAAAGTGAAGACAACAAAATCACACTTATAACGGAGATAAAAAACACAAACATAAACGAAAAGCCGCGCCAGTTCACTAGCTACATCATGGAAACTAGTGGCAAAATGCGAAAAAGTCTCCTTGCACTCGGTAAACTAAATATACAGTTTCAACGAGTAAAAATTGAAGATTGCGATCCACTGACTCAATGTTTTCATTGCTGTATGTTCATGCATACGGCTAAAAGATGCCTACACCGAACCAGCCCTCCAATTTGCCCACACTGCATGGGCGATCACATCCTTTCAAAATGTCCGGGAAGAGAAAAAACAGTACCAGCATGTGTAAACTGCACCAGACAAAATTCTAAATATGGAGAAAAAAACACCACGGACCACGCAGCCAACAGTATTAGGTGCAACTATAGAAACAAAATGCTGAAAATTGCGAGGGATCGCATCGATTACGACTAATGATGCATATTATTAATTACAAGTGTAACGAAAACCTAAATAATATGCACAATATTTCAAAAAAATATTACGAAAAGCCCGCCCGCAAAGTGTTAACACGCAGTGATAATGTACAAGCAAACACATATAATATTATAATTGCAAATGTGAAGTGTATTCCCAGCGCCAACATTATTGTTAATTTTATTACTACCTCAAAATGAACGACTTTATAATAAACGCAATAGATAATTCATATAAAATAGACGAAAGGATTTTTGACACGGTAAATAATACAAACGATTTTATAGATATAAAACCTACAGCCAGCCTAATAATAATACACATGAACGTTAGATCTTTGGAAAAAAATTTCGAAGAATTTCTAATAACTATTAAACAATTAAATAGACTTGACTGTATAATACTATCAGAAACGCATTCATCGAGTGAAATTAATTATAATATACCGGGTTACTCGTACTATGCAACAAAATATAAAATTAACAGAAATAGCGGCGTCGCCATATTTGTATCAAATATTTACGCTGTCACAAGTGTAAATGAAATAATGGTGAATAATGTCAATTTATTAAACTTGGAGATAAATTTTATGAATTATTCATTTAATATCATTGCTATTTATCGGACACACTCTTCTGCTATAACCACATACATAGAAGAATTAAAAAAATATTACAACATCATAGAAACAAAAAAACAATACTCATCGGAGATATTAACTTAAATATCGCTAATGACTACTCCTCTAACGATAAAGATAACTATTTAAATATGTTAGCAGAATTAAATTACATTTCATGTATAAATTCATACACCAGAAACATTATCGGACAACGACCATCTTGTATCGATCACATATTCACAAACACCAAAGATATACAAAATATATCATCTGCGGTAATTAAAACATCTGTAACGGATCATTTTGCATGTATATTTAAATATGACTACAAACATCAAAACCTCTCATTACCAACCACAACGGCCGTTAATAATACTGATAAATACAACTATAGTATTAATATAAATTCTCTCACTAAAATATTAAGTAACGAAAAAGAATGGCAAGAAATATATCAATGTAACGATGTAGAAGAATGCTGCAAAATATTTGATAAAAAACTGAGTTTTCACATAAATGCTTGTAGAAATATTAAATCTAACAAAACATCTTCAAAACTAAAGCCAATCAAACCATGGATAACTCACGGATTAATCATCTCAATTAGACACAAAGAAACACTCTACAAACAATATACAAAACAACCGGAAAATATAACATTACAAAAACATTTCAAAGCTTATAAAAAAAAAACTTACATATCTAATAAAAAACACAAAGGATGACTACTACAAACAAAAACTTGAATTATCTGGAAAAGACAGTAAAAGGATTTGGTCCATCATAAATGAAATTGTCGATAAAAAACATTTAAAAAATAAAACAATCAACAATGTAAATCATAATGATTCAAAAATCTGCTGTAAAGATAAACCTCTAGAAGCCGCAAATGTATTTAACAATTTTTTTGCTAATGTAGGAAAAAACCTCGCTAAAAAAATCCAACAAGGCCTTACCCCAAATGACCCAAATACTACAGTAAATAATGAGCATAAATTTGAATTATTTCAACCAACAACACCAGAAGAAATTGAACAAATTATTACAGGTATGAAAGGAGGTTCTGCCCCTGGTTTTGATGGGGTCACAATACAAACACTGAAATGTATAAAATCACAAGTATCAAAACCATTAACTCATATAATCAATACAAGTTTTCAAAGCGGAGTTTTTCCATCCATGTACAAACAATCTGTAATTATACCAATATTTAAAACCGGCAATCCGGAAGAACCAACCAATTACCGCCCTATTTCTTTACTATCAAACATTGCAAAAATATTTGAAAAAATTGCCAAAAAAAGAATAACTCAGTTCATAAAGATTAATAATATAATTCACGAAAATCAGTTTGGATTCATGGAAAACAAAACACAAAAGACGCCATTGCTAAATTATCTAGTACCATACAAGACGCTTTAGACAAATCATTAAAATGTGTTGGTATTTTTGTTGATCTCCAAAAAGCCTTCGACAGCATATCTCATGTCAAACTAATACAAAAATTAAAGATCGTAGGTTTTAATGACACAGCATTAAGTTGGCTAAAAAGTTATCTTCACCAAAGAACACAAGTTGTAAAAATTAATCACGCATCTAGTCTACCACTCACAAGTGATTTTGGGATACCACAAGGTACTGTTTTGGGTCCTTTACTTTTTATCATGTACGTAAACGATATTTTCAAACAAAACTTCAGTGGAACAGTTATATCTTACGCAGATGATACAATTATCATAATTAAGGGTAATGACTGGAAAATTGTAAATGAAAATGCAAATAATGACATCCAAATCCTAAAAAACTGGTTCGATACAAATCTACTTACAATTAACGCAAAAAAAACAGTTTATATACCATTCACAATAAATAAATTCAAAACTAACCCCAACATTCATATAATAATACACAACAAAAAATGTAACAAAGATGTTTGTAATGAATCATGTACCATACTAAACCAAACAACTGAAATAAAATACCTCGGTGTAATTGTAGACCAACATATGAAATGGAACAGACACATATGTGAACTTGTTAAACGCATTAGAAAATGTATCTATATATTCATTAGATTAAGAAATGTTCTCAAGATAAACAACCTGAAAAAAGTCTATTACGCACTAGTCCAATCATTACTTCAGTATGGAATCATTGGGTGGGGAGGTGCATATGAAAAATTTTTAAGCTCTGTTAAAGTGGTACAAAAACTAATTATCAAAGTAATTTTGAAAAAAAAACCAACTTTCTCTTCAGCATCATTGTTCAAAATTTTCGAAGTACCAAAAATTGAAGACCTCTATAAAAAAGATGCAATATTACAAATATATAAAGAAACTGTAGTAAAAAAACTTAAATTTAACTCATCCTTAAGGCATAATTTTAACATCCAAATTCCTCTATTTTCAACACAACAAATGCACAATAACTACATTTACAAAGGCATAATATATTTTAATAGTCTTCCCGAAGAAGTGAAAAAAATACCAGATTTTATTTTATTCAAAAAGAAGGTCAAATTTATCTTTAAAAAAAATTAATATCACCTATCAAATGTTATAACTTCAATTCATGTTTCAACCAAAATTAACGTCACAATCCTCTTTTAAGTTTATATTTATTGTACTGTAATAATGTTAATTACTGATATAAACATGAAATAATTGTCAAATAACTCCTACGCCAAGCTCAAGAGCTAGCACTCTTCATTGGAGTAGAAATTCAACAACATATGTTTTACACTATTACTTATTTTTAACTTATTTTATGTACAATGTAACAATGTTATAAGTTAAACAATAAAAAAAAAAAAAAAAAAAAAAAAAAAAAAAAAAAACTGTACTGTCATCCGCGTAACAATGAATCGGTGCACATGTCAAAAGGTCATTGATGTGCAACAAAAACAAAGTCGGAGACAGAACCGATCCCTGTGGGACGCCAGCATTTATGGAGTGCGAGGAAGAGGTGAAACCGTCAGCAACCGCCTGAATCGACCTATCCCTTAAAAAGTCAGCAATCCACGTACACAGGGATGCGGGAAGTCCGTAAGAATGCAATTTGTTGACAAGTCCTCGGTGCCAGACCCGGTCAAAGGCCTTGGATATGTCTAGTGCGACCGTTTGGGTCTCACCGTGACGTTCCAGGCACCGCCCCCAAACATGCGTCACATACGCGAGAAGATCACCGCACGAGCGGTTCCGCCGGAATCCGTATTGACGGTCGTTGATAATTTTGTTCTTCTCGAGGTATGTGAGCAGTTTGTCGTTTATCACACGTTCCATCACTTTGGACAGAACTGATGTGATCGCTATGGGGCGGTAGTTGGCCGGGTTGGAGCGGTCACCTTTCTTGGGAATAGGGTGAATGACCGCTTTTTTCCAACCAGAGGGCACAGTGCCACACTTCAGGGACATTTTGAAGAGCTTTGTCAAAACTGGAACTATTTCCGCAGCACACCTCTGCAATACCAGGGCAGGTATTCCATCAGGTCCACTAGCTTTGTTAACATCGAGCCCCCGTATGACGTGGAGTACATCCCGATGCCGGATCCTCAGCTTTTTCATATAGAAGCCGCAGTGAGGAACCGACGGCGGAACAGCACCCCCGTCGTCGAGGGTCGAGTTTTCCGCAAACATTTTCCCTAATAAGTTAGCCTTTTCGGTGGCGGTGTTTGCTAGTGAGCCGTCAGGTCTGGTAAGAGGTGGCAAACTGGGTTTGCAAAAATTTCGACCTATTGAGCCCGCAAGCGACCAGAATGCTCTGCTGCCATGCGGGCAGGCAGCCAGCTTTTTGCTGATCTGCAGGTCGTGTTCGAATTTTGACCTATTGATGATTCTCTTGCATTCCTTTGCCGATTTGTTGTATGCTGATCTGCTTTCGGGCGTTCGAGATGTGTTGTAGGCTCGGTAAGCCGCGTTTTTTCGTCGGACTGCTTCGGAGCATTGTCGACTGAACCACGGCTTTGAGCCCACACCAGTTTCTTTAGTAGTCGATTGTATGAAGCCATCCATCGCCGATTTGATGACTTCACCAATCTCCTGGGCACATCTTGAAGGGTCCGAAGTCCGAAAACAAACAGCTGACCACGGAAAAGCGTTGAAATGGGCCCGCATACCGAACCAATCTGCTGACCTATAGTGCCACACTTTTCTCCTCAGCCTCTCATTGGTTGGTCTGAGGCTAACGGGGATTGATGTCGTCATTAGGCAGTGGTCAGATGATCCCAGAGGCGCTGTGACGTCAATCTTATAACCGTGTGGCACAGTAGTTAAGAATAGGTCTAACAGATTGGAGCGGTGAGTCTGGACATCAGGAACCCTTGTAGGCTCCTGAACCAATTGCTCTAATCCGTAGCAAATGGCAAAGGATTCCGCCTGTCGGCCAGCCGAGTCCGTTGGGCCTGAGAACTTCAACCATGGTTTGTTATGAACGTTGAAGTCCCCCAGAACAATAAACTCGGCCGAAGGGTAGCGGGGCAAGAGATCATCAATAGTATCGCTCAAATGTTTGAAGAGCTCGGAAGTGTCTGATTCGCTATGGTTCGGTGAGCGGTATAGACATGCGTAGAATCTTGCCGTACTGGCAAGATTGACGCGCACCCACATTACGTCGAATCTGGAGTTTTCCAGACTCAATAGTCGCACACAGTTGACGTCAGCTCGACTATAGAGGCAGACTCCTCCTTTCAGTCGGAATTTGCTTGCGAGGGTAAAGCCCGGGCAGTCCAGATAGGAGGAGTCTGGCGGCTCGGCTATCTGAGTTTCGGATAGGAAAAGAAGGTTGGGACGTTGGGACAAAAGATGGTGATGGACGGAATTTAAATTTGTGTGCAGGCCGCGAATGTTGGCAAAATTTACCAGCAGTTTTGGCCCGCACCGGGGACGCCTGCTACTCGCCGCTGTAACGATGTTAAAATTGTTGTGTTGTATGTTCATGAATTTTTTTTTTTTTTTTTTTTTTATAAGGGTAGGAGGTGAAAGGAAAGGTCTGGAAAGGAAAGGTATGAGGGGTGGGTAGGAATCTGGGGTTCAGGCTGTCCAGGAGTGATGAGCGTTTGGTTCCAGCCCACCCACTGCGGTGCTAGGCGATAGGCTGGGAGAGTCCGGCTGGAGAGGGCATCCAATGCGCCCCAAACGCTGCTGCTGGGTCCCCTCCGGTCACGAACCGGCACAACAGCAGTGGCGGGGTTTTTTCACTCGCTGATGGGGCAGCCCACCCTTAGTCGTGAGCCTGAGGGTCGGGCCCCTGTACTATCGAGCGGCCCGGACAGCGGTAACCGGTTGTAAAGGGTCTCCCTCAACCAGCATCTCCCAACCGGCCCGCCACGCAGAAGGTGGGCCGACGCACCCGCCACCAAGACCCGGGCAAACCTTAACCCATGAACCCGGGCACCCCTGCTAAGTCACCAAACGTAGCGAACCACTTGGGGTGACCTGTGGCAGAGGTGTTGGTAATCCAATAAATGGTTCCCAGGGCGGCGGTACCCATTCCCGCCTACCAAATTGAAAACTTGTGCTTTAGTATAGGATACAGGTTCTTCGGAAGGGTTGGGTCCAGTGTGAGTCTTCGTTGATGTAAGATATGAGAAAGGCAGTTGAGGACGCGTGCGCCTGTGCAAGGGGCTGGCAGGTCTCCTCTGGCCAGTCAGGTGTGTAGCGTATCCTGGATGTGTAGAAAACAAGCCGGACAGAGCGATTTTCGTGGCTATCTCAAGCCAAGCAATTGCGTGTGCTCTGCTGCTCTTGCTCCAACCCGCTTCACAACGTTGTTTATAATACAGGACCTTTATGTTATTTTTAAAACAAATTATTTCTTGACGAGGTGCGTTTAAGGGCGGTTGCAGCCTTTAGTATAGGCTTTTGGTTTACGAGTTAAAGTAACCTGATTATGCACAGTAGATAAAGGCCTTTGTCAGGGGCCACGTAAAAAAGGAAAGCGTTGTTTTAATCAATAATAAAACTACGACTTAATTATTGTGATTTATTTCAAAGGAAAAAGTTTTCTGCAATGGCGTGCGTTAACGTGTGTCGTATGGCAATATAGGTACAACCCGTGTCAGTGAAGTGGAGTATTGAACATTTCCTCATTTACCCATTCTGTCGTTCCTCACAGAGGATGTCCGGAAAACTTTAATTACATTTCCACGTTTAATTACAAACTTGTCACCTGTATTGCCTCGGTACTCGTCTGTCGCGCCATTTTAAGTTGAGTTAAATATAACTTAAACTTTCCTGGAACATGTCAAATCAGTTGAAATATCAATTATGGGACGCGTGTTTGACTTACGAGTGAGTACAGAAGCGCGTTTGTGTAATACACAGTTATTTGCATTTTATAAATTCAACACAGTATCGTTATTTATTGATATTAAAATATTCACGATAAATCGAAAAATATTTTTTTTTTTTTTTACGAATGTTTGTTACATTTGACGTGTGCGTGTGGACAAAAAATAATTTGTAAATACTAATAATTACCTAATTGAAAAAAAATCGTATTGTTAAAATGCCTTCGAATAAACAAGTAATAATCCAATTAATTACAGTAGACAGCTTCGTAATTTCAATCTTTATAATTTGTTGTTGTCAACGCTAGAGTTTATTAACATTAATTATGATAGAGATTCGTTTACTTTACTTTACCACTTCACTAAACTAGACACTAGACTATTATGTTTGTACAGTGCCCATCATACCTGTCATGGTAATGGACACAGAAAAACTGTCCGAAACCTTGTCCCAGAAAAGAGGAAGAAATTCACCCCAAGTTTTACTATGTTTAAAATTAGATTTGAATTGCTAAGTATTTTTTTTTCCAACCTCCTATTTTCTGAATGGACCTGCCATTTTAAGATTTGTTTGATATTCAAGTAAAAATATTATAACGTTGTCTAATTTCGCCTTTCAGTTTGTTATAAATGAAATATTCTTTGTTTTTATTTTATTTATCAGTGTCCGCAACTAGTTATCTTAATTAGCTTAATTACAAAATTTTACACTGCTAATGAAAAAATACCGTAATATTATTTTAAATCTATAAAGCAATTTGAAACTTTACCATAACCATAGAATAAAGACGAACACAAGAAATGCCTCGTGGACGCGCTTCGTGATCTAAATATTTGTCCAATCGGGACTTAAATTTCCAATACAAAACTGAGTTTAATTCAAATAGGGTGGAGATCTACGATGTCAGTGTAAGTGAGACAGAGCGCTGGGCTAGTGAGCTAAATCGACCATTTGTTTCCATTCAAATTTTGCATGGAAGCACTTCTAAATTTCTTCTGTGTGCTATGACTATAACTGTGTATTGGTCGTTCGGCGGACGGGTTATAGCTTGTACGAGTAGCTGAATTCATCGATTGATCCAGTTTACAAACTCGCCGCTTCTTATATATTATTATTCAGAATAATCGCACACCTACATACTTCCCAATGTTATGCCATAAATTAAAACGACGCGAATAAAGTCACAGATTACACTTCAGGGGGCTATTCATTATTATGGGCAGGATGTATATTAGCAAAGTTTGTACTAGTATTATTTAGGTCATTTTATTCAGAGTATTAATCGCCCCAGAGCCGGTGTGTTAAGTGTTTCACAATACTTGAACCGAAAAGTTGTTTTATCGATTAGGCGAATCATTTTAATTGCTATTGAATATTTTTAATTTGCGTTGAATTTTGAGCTCAAAAATATTTTAAAAGCAGGCAAAGTAAACCAGTCTAACAACTAGATTTACTTACAATAATAAGATTAAACATAAGTTGTTGTTTGCTCTTAAAATGAGAAAAAACTTCGACTGATCTCCGAAGTGTTAACGTATCATTATGAAATTTCAATTCTTTTTTATTTATTATTTTTTTGGTAAACTAATGTTTAAGACAAGATTTTTTATGCATAGCACAAAGGGAAACAATTATTTTATAAGCAATAATTATTAGACTGAAACCCTCATCCACATTGAAAAATCTCCTGATAAAAGATACATGACGCCAACGGGACTTGAACCCGTGTCCTTTCGATTTCCGGTCGACAGCTCTGACCACTGAGCTATGGCGTATATATGAGCCATAACACTAGTACATATTGAATTATTTCGCGGATAAGAGATAAGCCGCCATAGCTCAGTGGTCAGAGATGTCGACCGGAAATCGAAAAGACACGGGTTCAAGTCCCGTTGGCGTCATGTATCTTTTATCAGAAGGTTTTTCAATGTGGATGAGTTCTCAGGCTAATCTTTTTTATTTATTCGATTCCTTGGATTATTAGATATACCATTAAGTCGGAGATCTTTTGCTCCTCCAGGTATACATATTTTATGCTCCTTCGGTAGACTTTTGTGGGGGTTCGCTCTTCAATTACCGTGAAAGTTCTCAATTGGTCTCAGAGTGTGACTTCAATAAACCTATTGACTACAAAATAATACCATTTCGATAGCCTGGACCTTAAATGTAGTATCTTATTAATCATCCAGTTGCAGTATCTTATTAAGGTGCACGATTAAGGTTGGGAAAATACACTGACTTAAACATTGGAGGTTTAGTTTTGGCAATTTGGTCTCTTACCTTCACTGAACTGGACAAAAAAAGAACTCCATTTGGCATAACTATTCTCCGGTCGATCTTTCTATTTCGCCGGTCACCACTTAACATTTGAACACAAAGGAACTTGAATTGGTTGACCTGTTTAACTGCAATCCGTTAGCAGAGAAAAAACATTGTATGCAGTATTTCTTCATAACCATGACCTTTGATTCCGAAGTGCCTAGATTCTTTCCTATTCCTACCTCTATACACTATACTTTGTGTAAGCGGTTTATCCACTATTGTAAGCGTTCCTGATCCGCTTACCATGTATGTATGTTACTCTTACCATATATGTCCTCAGTTAGTAACGACGAGTCTTTTTTTGCAACACCAAATTTTATTACATCTGGTGTCTTTTTATAACGACTGATTTGGCCCATGAAGTAAAGACAACTTTAACTAAGTCAAATTTAAACATAAATATTCATGATTCTTCTTTATATTCTATCAATACTTTTCGCCAGATTCATATATATATATATATATGTTAAACATAAAAAGTAACCGTGAAGGTAGCCCTGTCAAGTAAGATGCGAAATTGCCAGTCTTAATGTAAGTTGATCATGATATTTCTTCCTGATCTAAAAACTTATCCCAACATCCAGTGATCCGCGAAACTTTTTCTGAATTCTGGCGTATTCCCTTCCACATTGAATAAAAAGTTTGATTCCTCTGTAGTTTGGGCATTATTTCTAGTCATCTTTGAAGATTATTAAGAAAGATTTTTCAATTACTCGTAATCTATTATTAGATTTTTAAAAATTGAAGAAAATTCGAAAAGTTCACTTTATTCATGTTTGCCTTTAAATAGATAAAAACTAAATAGATTTCGTTAATATATACGTATTATTTTCTTCCAGACTACATCGTACAGTCCCGGCTCGTGTGATCCGTACCACTGCGGGCCCAACCTGTGTCAGGGCCGCCCCATACCGTCGCAGCAGAGGGGCCGCGCGGGAGGCCGCCCGCTCTGCAGGATCGAGACCTCAGCCACGCCTTTCTTCGTTGCCATCAAGTTCGGGCCCCCGGCGCCCAAACCCAACCCAGAGGCCAATATTGGCATGTGTCTGAAGTATGAGCAAGTGCCTTGTTCTTGAAGGTCATATAATTGATTTTGATGATAGTTAGATCATATATATATCGTCAATTATTATTTAATCATCAATCATAAAATATTTTATAATAGCCATCCATTTTATCACCATAATACATTTCATCAGAACAATCCATTAGATTCCATTTAAGTTATTTTTTCCCAAATAGCATGCAATATCGATTGACCAATCCATCCTGTTGATCATTTTCAGATCACTTGTCTTCATCTTTTCCATAAAAATAATCATTTGCATAGTTAATAGTCAATGAAAATCATTAATTTCATAATCATTTCATAACCATAATCAAATTCAAATCATCACCCATTTTATGACCATAATCAATTCATAACTAAAAGGTACTACTGTACCATTGAAACAAATTAAATAAATAACCCTCACCCATTTCATAAGCATAATCAATTTCATAACTAATAGGTACTTATAACTAAACATATTATTACTATACAATTTCATAATTAAAAGGTAGTAATACATAATTAAAATAAAATGATTAAATTGAACTGTAATTAACTTCATAAACATAATATATGTCAAAACCATAACCAACATCATGTACCCATCAACAGGTACCCATTTCAAAATCATAATCCATTTCAAACCATCATCCTTATCATGACCTAATCAATTCCTCAACCGTCTTCCATTTCATAATCATAATAAATTTCAAACCATCATCCATATCATGACCTAATCAATTCCACAACCGTCTTCCATTTCATAATCATAATAAATTTCAAACCATCATCCATATCATGACCTAATCAATTCCTCAACCGTCTTCCATTTCATAATCATAATAAATTTCAAACCATCATCCATATCATGACCTAATCAATTCCACAACCGTCTTCCATTTCATAATCATAATAAATTTCAAACCATCATCCATATCATGACCTAATCAATTCCACAACCGTCTTCCATTTCATAATCATAATAAATTTCAAACCATCATCCATATCATGACCTCATCAATTCCACAACCGTCTTCCATTTCATAATCATAATAAATTTCAAACCATCATCCATATCATGACCTAATCAATTCCACAACCGTCTTCCATTTCATAATCATAATAAATTTCAAACCATCATCCATATCATGATCTAATCAATTCTACAACCGTCTTCCGTTTCATAATCATAATCGACTTCATAACCATATCAACGTCATAACAATTACCGATTTGAAAACCATAATCAATTTCAAACCATCATCCATATCGACCATCATAAGTAAAGATCATAATTATCATCTATTTCAAAACCACGACGAATTCATTGCAAAATTGTCACCCATCATAAAATAAGTAAAATAAAAAAAATCATAGTCATCATTATACCTAGTCCATTTCATTATCATCATCCATTTCATATTTAGATAATTTAAAAAACATCATCCATTTCACAATCATCACCCATTTCAAAATCACCAATCGTCAATCATTTCATTGTTGTCATCCAATTCATAATCATCATATCGCCGACATTTCTGAGTAATTATTTATTTCATAATCATCAAAATTGTCGTCAATCATTTTCTCTCCACCGTTGGATTTTAGTTTTACCATCGTCTTTCTTCAAATCGGTTTGAACGAGGTATGGTATAAAAAAAATTATTGTAGTTACAGGTTGCTCGACGTGTAAAATTTCAGTTATTTTTCATTTTTTTCAGTTTTTTTTTAATCTTTCATGAAATAAGAAACCTTGAGAATAAAAACGGTGAATGTGACAACAATATTAATAATTTAAAAAAACTTAATATACGGAATGTTTTTAATCAGCTCAATATAATATATGTAATGTACTCGTAAAGCTTTAATTACGTTAGATCCTGACAAGGGTAACATTTTCTTAAGATAATTATGTTTTATTCATTTTATAATAATTAGGTTATATATACTCATTATGTAATCGTCAATTTGTACCGATACATTATTTTAAAAATCTAGAGAAAACTTTGTTTTAAATTTTTTTCTGGGTTTTTGAAAGAGTCAGGTCAGTAGGTTAACTTAAATAAAGATTATGTACATATAATCAATAAATAATTGTTTATAAAATAACATAAATATTTATTTTTGACTTTTATTTTTTTCTAGTTTCTAACACAGTAAACTATAAAAACAAAACTCTATGACAAGGGTACCGTAGCTAGCCTACTCGGCCGCAGTAAAATTAGATATGTTTAGGAATGCACGCCTTGCTCTCAATTATTGTGAATAATTGGCCAGGCGTACAGTTGTAAACATGTAACTAATACAATATCAAAAAGACACAAACATAAGCAGGAACTCAAATGAAAAAATATGAAATTTAAGAAATAACTAACTGTTAATCCGTTTAGTTTGCGCCCAAACTATTAAAATGCTGCCCACAACGATAAAAAATAACAAGCAAATAATGATGTGAAAAAAGAAACCAAACTTCTTCATCTCGTTGCACGAAACCAATGATAGGAAAATGAATGATTTAAGAATTATTATTATTATTGTTGGTAGTTATAAATGAGTTAGAAGTTAGATCAACCGTTACGTGACCGCTTCTTTTAGTAAGAAAGGAATAACGACTGCTAACTATCCACCTGAACGTGACTAATAACTTGAGAATAACTACTAACATGTGTGGAAGCTGGTTGGCGATAAAAAACCCTGACGGACGAATTACTCCACAGTGCTGTCGCTACATACAGGGGCAGACTTGCTATTAAAATACACAAGGATTTTCTTTAAATATTATTTATTTTCTCGACTTAGCTTTTGACCATCAAAAATACATTTTTTTTCTAATTGTAAAACTCGCTTTGGAATTTTCCGAACATTTGCAGATGTCACGATAAACTGTTTAAAACACTTGAAATATAAAAAGAACATACATATACCAAAACTATACATTATTGTTTTAATATTAATCGAATAACATTAATAATTTAACTATTCAATTCAACTATTATTAATTACACTCATGAGTGTAATTAAAATAAAGTGGTCAAAAACAAATTTATGTATTTATATTGTAAATATGGTAATCCTCAAAGTTAATGCTTTTTACAAATATGCTTTAAAAAAATATTTATTTTCAATTTACTGCACTTTTGGTGAATGTATGTATATGAACCAGCAGAAATGTACGGACCAGGTTTTGAAAATCGACGACTCAATTGGTCTATGTAGATTAATAAAATAAAGATTTATATATTATTAAAAATTAGATATATTATTTGTTTGAAAGAATAATCATTGGATATAGTATATAAAATCAAGAAAAACAGAAGAAATACCACGTGAGTGTGAGGGATAAAAGTATGAGGATTATCCCATTACGCAGGACTGTAGTTCACCATCATTGTGAAATTAAAATGGAATGGCGATAAACAATGCCAGGTAAGTGGCATTTTTTAAAAAGTTTTATTTCAGATAAAAGGAAATTACATTTTTACTTCTTTAACTGAAAATAGCAAAAATAAATATATTTTTAATAACATTACACATAAATACATAACATACCAATATTATAAAATGAACATTTTTTTTTAAATGTACCTACACTTTTTTCATTTTTATTGGTGTCTGTAAGGCAATTATATATGTTGCCCCTCGTAAACAATGGATTGCTTGCCATGGTGAGTATGTATGGTGTTTACGTGTATGTTATCCTATTGCCGTGTAAAATGTGTGTGTACTTTTGGGGCGTTTTAATGAATTATGCGTTTGTATGTATGAATTGAATATTTATTTTGTATTTAAGTAGACATTTATTATATTCATATAGTTTTCTTAATATTAACAGTTTTAGTGCAACAGAGACAGAGCGTGCTAAGTGGGCTAGAACCAAAAGTTACCTACTAAGTCAGCGTCATTCGAATTTATGTGGATGGCATTTCTAGTGTTCTTCTTTACTCTACGGCTAGAACAAAAAAAACTGCTAGTCAGTGGCGGCATCGATTTTCATTCAGTATTGAAAAAAGGAGGAGGAGAACAATCGATAAGGGAATGCTTGGGGAGTGTGTGATTATTCAGATCTGGTAACTAAATACGGTTATATTATATATAAGGGCGGTATCAGGGCGTAGTTGAAAATAACTACCACTCTTAAGTTAATGTAAAACATGTTGCTATAAACCATATATGAGAGCTATATGAATCTCATAATGTATCTGATTAATTGTGTCCAATTAAAAGTAATGTAATTGTAAAAAGCATTCACTTTGTGGCTCATCATAATTTATAATAAAAACACATAAATTTGTTTTTGACCACGATAGTTTTATTTTCACTCTACCGGTTTGGGAAGATCCCTTCCTTCGCCAGGAGAATATTTAAAACTGATCTACTACACAAAATATTGACACATAAATACAAAAATGTTAAGTGTTTGAGGGAGATGTGGACAAAGTGGAAGGGGTGATTACGGTAATTCCAGGAAGAACAGAGCGGTTAACTGGAAATATGTCAAGAATAGGACTATAAGACAGATTAATTTGGTTATTTATTATACTGGAGTTATTATTGAGGGCTTTTCTGATTTCAAGTGCTTCTAAATTATCTAATTTTTTGCCTTTATTACTACGGTGAAGAATTTTAACCCCTGTATCTTTACTAAAAGTATGATCGGTGGAAATGAGATGATTGGCAAACTCCGAAAAATTATTGTTATTTGTTATTTGTTAAATAACAATAATTTTTCGGAGTTTGCCAATCATCTCATTTCCACCGATCATACTTTTAGTAAAGATACAGGGGTTAAAATTCTTCACCGTAGTAATAAAGGCAAAAAATTAGATAATTTAGAAGCACTTGAAATCAGAAAAGCCCTCAATAATAACTCCAGTATAATAAATAACCAAATTAATCTGTCTTATAGTCCTATTCTTGACATATTTCCAGTTAACCGCTCTGTTCTTCCTGGAATTACCGTAATCACCCCTTCCACTTTGTCCACATCTCCCTCAAACACTTAACATTTTTGTATTTATGTGTCAATATTTTGTGTAGTAGATCAGTTTTAAATATTCTCCTGACGAAGGAAAGGATCTTCCGAAACCGGTAGAGTGAAAATAAAACTATCGTGGTCAAAAACAAATTTATGTGTTTTTATTATAAAAGTAATGTATTTATAAACATGCTGTAAGTTCTTGAATTGAAAGTTTTTGCCCACTGCCAGTCAGCACCGTGAAATCCCGGTGGCCTGCCATGGCTGCCAGGTCAACCCATCCCAACTTATCAGAGTCAGGGTTTTTCCAGAAACAACAAATTGCCTGATTTGAGTCCGTCAACTAATCCGACTTTACTGTGTCATGTCTCCGGCTAAAGAGGTCTGAAAAAAGCATTTCCTACTTATCAGATGAATGGTTCAATTATAGCGAATGAGTAAATAACAGAAATCCGTACGTCAAATCTCAAGTATGAAACTGTATTTTGTCTTTTCAGTTTTTATGATGTTATAAATGTTTAAGCAATGTTTTGAAGATATGCTGTACCTTCCTAACTAATGAGTTGGAAAAAAAATTGTTATAATATTTTTACCTTATATAATAATATCACAGCGATAGAGATGCACTCAAACATGGTTTCCAAGAATAAAGAGTTCTTAGAGACGTATTGTAGAACATTCTATTTTTAATAATTATTTTATCCCTAGTCCTAATATAGCTTGCTGTTCCTTTTCATCCAAATTTCAACAAAACAAAAGTAATTTTATATGATTTAAAATCTCGTACAAGCCATCTTCTTCTGGAAGAGTAAAGATTCCTTCGTTCTCACAAAAACTTGATAAACGAATAAATGATCATCTTGGGTGTACAAATACAAATCAAAACAATTATTCCGTGAAATTGAAAAAAATACATGCCACACTTCTACTTGAATACGAAGGTACTTACAAATTTATGTAAAAGTTATGTACTCTAACAAAATCAAAAGATTTTTGTAACGAGTACAAAGGGAAAAATCGAAAAACTTGCATGATTATTTTATATGGGATGAACGAGACGATCTCGTTCAGTGTATCTAAGTTATGGACTTGGAAACCTCTGCACAGTAAACTTCAAGCTAGCCGGGTATTAAATTCAAGATTTTTTGGTTATAAAAGAACATTGTTTGCATGTTTATCCGAGACATTATCTATGTTACAAACCAATTCTTTAGAAAATTGGAATCATTTAAAAAGATAGCTATTAAAGATGAGTTGAATTTGAAATATGAGATCGGAAAAATTGACGTCTAATAATCATGTCCCAATGGTCAAGCGGTCAAAGACATTTTCCCGGTAAGACAGATATCCGGGATTCGATTCCCAGTTGAGACCTATATCATTACATTTTTCTGTTTCATGTTCCATTCAGTGACTGATATGAGCTGAGATTGGTACTTTAGTTGGTACATAATAATATTTATTCGGCTAAAATTTATAAATATGTTAAATATTCGTTCTGATTGGTGATTAATACAGCGCAACAGCAGTTAGATTATTGTAATTTTTATGGTTTGGTAAATAGTTAGTTCCGGTTTCGCTTTTTTTTTCTAAACTCATTTCAAAAATAGAAACTTGCTTAAATTACATCTTTGATGTTTTGTATGGGAAACAAGTAAAAAGTGTTTTTGTTGAGAAGGTAATTAAAAGAAAAGTATTCCTTGTGAAACTTTCACATATGTCCAATACGTCCTAATTTCACTGTATTTTATATATGTCCTCCTGAGGCTCCTGGGGAAAATAATTTAACTCAAGGCCCATGTCATCTTATGGGATGCTGAGTGGAGGATCATTTTGAAGAGAGGACGAAGTGAACACAGGTCTTGAAGAGACCCATGTTTAAGAGAGAGGAAACACAGAGGTCTGAAAATGGTTCCACAGCCGAGCTGTTAAACTCAAGAACAAGTCGTAGAAACGACACATTCTTATGTGACAAATATCAACTGTGTACAAATACTAGGCGTGCGTATTTACCGACTATGCACCGATGCCGCTAGTTCCTCGGAGCATATTCTATTGTAATACCGGTAAAAATTAAACAGCATTTTTACGTGACGCCTGTGCCTAAAGTTTGCAATCCGTCTATCAAACGGACCGCCCTTCTGCACAAAGTCAATGGTCTTTATTATTAATATAAAAAAAAAAAACAATTATATTATGGAATTTTGAAAAGCAATTTAATTATAAACCCAACAAAACACGCCACTTTATACGAAATAAGCAAAATAGGTAGTAGTATAAAACCAGAACTCTTCGATTCTTTGAGCACTGAACACCAAATTAAGCACGGCTAAAAATAGATTGTTGTGAAGGGAAAATTTGCTTTGAACCGTCTAAAAGTAAAATCTCACCATCAAACTGACGTGAAATACTAACGAAACGCGACGAAATGGAAATAGAAGCCGTCATCATTAACGTCTGAGCTTTCAAGACATCTTTTGTTCCGCAAGTATCTGTACAGTGTACAAGTACAGCCCCTAGCACGCACGTATGACAAAGTGCGGGTAATGCAGGCTTCCTCGGCCCGTCGGCCGGCACCTCCCCTTCCGTGTCCCGGGGCGGGAGTCTGCCTGCGCTCTATCTGTCGGCCCGCCTCACCTGTTTACTGTTTACCTCGGGGGGAGGATACAGCACAGACACTGCAATATACTCGCGTCGCGTCTAAGAAGCCGTTTGATGAATAGTTATAAGGTTGTGCGTTGTTATTTGTTTGTTGTGTTGTGATTATATTAAAGTTTCAAGGTGACATACCATGACATTTTAAGTATTGTATGATGGAAGGTGGCATTTTAGACATGATAATAAGAAGACTACTCCTACTTATTAAATATTTGGGTGTAATATCAGATGATAAATTAAAATTTGGCAAATACTTAAATACTTGAGTTTTTTCGATTTTAGTTTTAAGTTTTTCTTTTGTATATTCAATAATATAATCATACAATTTAAAACTTCTTCGGAGTACATAACTGGTTGTTTCGGCGAATTTTGAATTTTCCATTCATCAAATTTCAACGATAATTTTCGGGTTCTGTGAATTCAAGTTCTGTTGTTATATCAATATAGGCCAGTACCTTGACAGAACTTGAAAAGTAACTTTGAAATTTGAAAAAATTGTTTAAATTCTCCGGAACAACCCGTCCTAAAAAAATGTTAATAAAGTTGGATTCTTAAAACTGACCAAAACTTACTTGGATCTCAAGACAATGTGAGTTGTATACAATTCTATTGAAACTCCACATTCAAATTATTGTTCTGGTTTTATATTCTTATGTAACGAAGCTCAAATTCATAAAAAATATAATATAATATAATATAATATAATATAATATAAAATAATATAATATAATATAATATAATATAATATAATATAATATAATATAATATAATATAATATAATATAATATAATATAATATAATATAATATAATATAATATAATATAATATAATATAATATAATATAATATAATATAATATAATATAATATAATATAATATAATATAATATAATATAATATAATATAATATAATATAATATAATATAATATAATATAATATAATATAATATAATATAATATAATATAATATAATATAATATAATATAATATAATATAATATAATATAATATAATATAATATAATATAATATAATATAATATAATATAATATAATATAATATAATATAATATAATATAATATAATATAATATAATATAATATAATATAATATAATATAATATAATATAATATAATATAATATAATATAATATAATATAATATAATATAATATAATATAATATAATATAATATAATATAATATAATATAATATAATATAATATAATATAATATAATATAATATAATATAATATAATATAATATAATATAATATAATATAATATAATATAATATAATATAATATAATATAATATAATATAATATAATATAATATAATATAATATAATATAATATAATATAATATAATATAATATAATATAATATAATATAATATAATATAATATAATATAATATAATATAATAACATTCCAAAAACAGTAAATTACCGAGATTTTTTTAAATACCAATTTAAGTACCATATTAAATCTTGCATACATCTTAATAAAGATTAGAAAAACTTCGATCAAAAATTATAAAATTGATGATCCTATGCATTTTTTAGAAATTTTATTGAAATTTCTTCGTTCTCTCGAATATTCTCTTTTGTCCTTGTCCCATCTTCTGCCATACCCCCCCCCCCCCACAAAAATGGTTAATATTAAGGGATTATTACTTATCAAACTGTGACAAATTCACCAAAAACACATCGTTCAAGAAGCACATATCTATAACGCTAAATATGTCTTATACTCATTTCAAAAAGATTCCGAAAGTGTACAAATTAATACCTGGCAGCGTTGGCGTTGGTTTATCACGCCCATCAGAGTGTGGATTTTCGCTGCCTGGAGAGCCCAATCAAAGTGAATGTGATACGTAATCAACGGGTAGTATCGGTTAAACTTTGTAATTATTTCGGCGAAGGTAGGATGGGGTAAACTCGATCGTACGATACCTATGCCAGTGGCGTGGCGAGCAGCGTGGGCAGTTTCCGGAATCTCTCACCCAAGAAGATATCCCAAAATAGCTGTGAGATATTATCAGTGAAAAATCACCATTCAGAATAAAAACTTAACTTGAAATGGCTTTATCTGTGTTTGGCGACCAGAGCGGAATAGCCAGGCTCTTCATCTTTCCCATATACTTTAACTCCCCACACCCATCGCATCGCAACATGCACCAATTATTTGTGATGCAACAGTCTGGCATTGATGCATAGATGCCATACTCACTGGCTCCAGTTGACAGGGAGCAGTTGAGACTCTTGTTCGGTATTCAAATAAAAAAAACATATCAAAAACCTTATGTACATATGACCAGTATCGCTCTGATAAAATACCATAATTTTACCAGAGCGATACTGATAAGTTATGTCAGTATCGTTCTTGTAAAATAAACATATCAAAAACCTGATGTACCTATTATCAGTATCGCTCTTGTAAAATACCATAATATAGATGCTGAACATTTCTTAAAATTGCCTTAGATAAAATTTCTGTTTTTGAATCGTGTTTAAATAACTCGATATGAATAACTGGGTGCTTTCCATCCCTTCTCCATCTAATTCCCCTATCTACTTCCTTCAGCCTCACAACCTACCTACTTTAAATTGAAGATTAATCGTGAATCGCTATCTAAATCGGCAACCTGGATCTGGGCAGTAGGGACTTGATGAAAGCAACACAGATCATATCATTTCTGGATGGACACGATATTTTCTTAGGCCCAATTGTTTCGCAGAAATTCACGCGAGACAAAGATCTCAAATGCCCATTCAGCGCCATTTTGGTTTTGATCTTTGAATAGTCCCCTTTAAACGCCGATTCTAGGTGCATTTCAGCTTTCTAACAGATTGTTATAAATGTTGTCTTCTTATACTGATCAAAATTTGGTCGGCATTAAATGAGGTTCTTTCAACTGTCAAAAAGAAAACAAGATGGCGCTGTATGGCCATTTGTTGGCAATTTTATAATTGAATTTCTGATGAAACAACCCATCCTCAGTTTATTATATAGAATATCGAGATTTGTCACGTCCTCCTGTAATTGGAAAATGGTAAAGGATAGATTTAATATATTCTATATTTAATATGCAATGAATGCCTGGGTTCCAGCCAGTTTTGATCGAGTTTGCCGCTACCCCACTGCGTGCCTATCTAAAAATACATGTACACCATGGAATAGAAGCAAAAGCGATATCATTATAAACTACAAAGTTACGATACAATAAACTTTTAGGGTCAAATTCCACACGTTAATCTGGTCGAATGAAGTGGTTTATTATTGGCAACTTTATTTAACACTAAAACTAGATTAATCCACTGGCCGGGCTGCCGTATCCCTTATACAGTTTACGGTATATACACATATACAGTAATACTTTAAACAATACTGTTTATTTAAACAACAGCTTTATTGACTCACCAGCTCTATTAGAAATGATTGTATTTTATTGCCCTGTTTATTTTCATACATAGAAATATTTTTCATAAAAACTTTTTTAGCACCGCATGTAACATTACCGTATATAGATTTTATTTATTGTAAATACCTTTTGTCTGAAATTAACTTTACCTTCCCACCGATAATTTTTTATTTATTGTCATCTGGTTTAATTTGTAGAACTCCATTTTAATTTAAAGTTTTTCTTTTGTACAGGATAAAGCGGGTAAAGTGCGCTCAATTCGGTAGGTGATTTTACATGATGGTAGAAGAAAAAAAGTTACAAAGATATTTTTGGAATTCCAATATGAACTTTCACATAAAAAAAGAGTATTTATTTTCCCATGCAAACAATTCAACTGTTTTTAACCTAAAAACTACCTTAAATCGTATTAATTTCTAACTTGTCATTTTTAGTTGTACTATAGTGTTGAAACACCCCGAAGTTAGAGCACTTTACCCACAGACATACGTATATACAACTATAGATTTTTTTTATATCTTATTTTATAAACAATATTTCAAATTGAAATACGCAGAGATCTCGTTACTCGGACGTACCTGCAAATCTTACGATGCCCTAAGAGATATTTTATTTATATTTTCATCTGTACCCTTAAAACGTTTCAAATCAAAGTAACCTCACAACTCACAATGTAATTAAATTGTAACAACTATTTCTTTATTATTTAACTTTTAATATCTACTTGCTTCCTAATCTGTAAACATTTTTTTAAAGAAAGTTTTTTTGGGTTTTTTCATATTCACCGTACTAATTGTAAAATTGATTCACATGTATAAATACACTTGAATAGATAAAACAAAAAGAGGTGACGAGTGTTACACTTGTATATGACAAATGTTCGTTCTATTATGCCCTCAAAATCTTTCTCATTCTTGAAACCTCACTGTTCCTCAAATCTCGGTACCCACTAAAGAGTGGGGACCATACATATATACTGCCGACATCTGTCGGATAACTCTACAACCTCTATTATCTATGTATACAAGAGCCATCTATATCGCGTAGCTTTAAACTATCACGGTTAGTTTTAAAAAAAAAAATGTATTTTTTATATATTTGGTGTTTAATTCGTAGAACTCCATTTAATTTTTAAAAAACTTAATGTAAAGCAAATTTAAAAATATTTTTATTAAGTTCTGCAAGTGTCACTGTGACACAGTAACAATAACAAAAACCAAAAAATACTTAATAATAGAACTTAATAATAATATTATTAAATTTGATTAACATTAAATTAAAAAAAAAAAAACATATATATTAGCAACGGCCCTAACACTGTTAGGGCCGGCCCTAAGCCAAATGGCGCCCGTAGCGGGTGAGGTCGGAGATTCTAGGTAAGTGATCACTTTATTCATAGATTCTGTTCATTTAAATACAGTATACACAATTAGTAACAGTAAGGGATATTAAAAGTCAGTATCCGTATAGGTTAGGAGTGTTTTGTGAACACCTCACTAGGAGAACCTGTGCTGAAGTGTTCGCGTGTTTTACGAAAGTGTTGTTATACCATTATAAGAAAAAAAACATCATCGCCCTTGAGGAGGATATTGTGGTTCCGCCAATGGCGAATTATATACATAATAGGTTAATGGTTGTTACATCATAATATTACATATTACATATACATAATTTAGTGAAAAGAAAAGGATACGACATGAAGCGTACTTAAAGATACAGCTAAGACGAAAGAGAATAAAACAAAATAGAAGCAGATGAAATTAATGTGAGTATTTAAAACGTTACCAAATAATATTAATCTATTTAATAAAAAAAAAACACAATATACATGCTAATAATTTTTTATTATGTTTGGTTTGGGGTGAGATGTTTTGGAAAAAAATTGTGTAACTTTAGTTTTTATCCATTCTGTGAGTTGTTTATTCAGTTTGTCCATTTGTCCATTTGTGAATTTGTTTTATTTGTTATTTGAAGTTTGTGTATTTATGTATTGGATGATTTGCATGTTTGTTAAGCGCCGCTTTACAAAAAATAAATCTAAGGATTTTTTGGGGTTAGGTATTGTCACACGCCTTGGCAATTCTGCGCTCGGAGCGGACTGCTCCAGTTTACATTTAGATTTACAAAGCGGAAATTTTCCTAGTCTTATTGATAGTAAATTTTTGGTGAACATGAAATTATAATTAAACTTTTCTGTATCTACCAATTGACACATCTTAAATGTTTTACTATATGCAGACATTTACAAATTGGGCGGCGGGTTTGGGTACTCCGGAAACCATTTATTGGACAACCAACACCTCTTGCATAGGTGACCCCAATTGGTTTGCTACGTTTGGTGATTTAGCAGGGGTCCACCAGTTGCGTGGCGTTGCGGATCGGGAGAGGCTGGATTGGGGAGACCCATTGACCTCTCCATCTGGTCTCTCTTGACCCATCGCCTTGCGCCGCAGCGGAAGGGAAAGATCATTCGTCCGACACTCCTGGACACACTGATCCCTAGATTCCTACCCACCCCTCATATCCCTTTTCCTTCGAAGAACATCCTATCCTTCGTTTCCTTAAAAATACTCTCCACACATCATCCCCAAAGATGACATAGGCTCCGAAGGATTTTATTTTCCTCATGGCCTCCTGTGTGGGATTAATGTAAAATAAGGACTGTCAACATAAGATCTAGCTAACTAAAAAAATATTTTTTCACTAAACACGTTCATTAATTCTATATTAACGTGGTTGATATTGCATACATAAGTATGTTAATTTGTAACATATTTTGGTACTTGTAGCCAGTTTGGTAATTGTTGTTATAAAATTCCACCAAAAGCAGATACTGACCGGCCTTTTCATACCTGAATTTTATCAAATAATCACAGAGATGAAAATTAAAAAAAATACAGACGTGCTTTGGATTTCAAGTGAAATTTCGCAAAGATTTATGTAAGCTTCTGGGCTGAAGGTGAGGCAATTTACATTTTAGGTCGAAGTTATTCATTTACTGATTCAAATAAAACTGTCGCCCTTCACTTTATGCGAATAAACAAATAATAGAAGGTACTCATAGAAATTGTTGATTAGATTTTTGGAAATTAATCAGAACACTCATGGACAGCAAAATGACGAATATTTGATTAATTTTCTCGAATAATTTTTCACAATATGTAAGTATCTTTAGGAAAAAATGACAATGTGTTTACTCTTAATAACTCTTATACATTGTTTCAATGTCTAAGAACACCCCGGAGAGTGGAAGCTAAGTATAAGCTAATAGTAAGAATATTATATTATTTCATTCAAATTATTATTTATACCTAATCCTCTACCTTCAGAAATGAAAAAGGTATATTGTTAGGCTACACGGGGTATTATAATTCATTGCTTACATTAAGGCTCTAATTCTCACGAAGAGAATAATAGGCTTAGGGGTTCAGCAAGAGATATAGAAGATAATAATAATTTGATTCGATTTGATCATGAAATCATGGTAAGCAACTACCTACATATTTGTAGAAAAGAATCTGGAGAACTTCGGCAGATTAGGATAGAAAAGGATCGAGTAAGGTTAGTGGTAAGATATAGTCCGATTAGTTCAGTCTAGCTGGGGTTAGTTTGGTTAAGCTCGGAAAGGGTCCAAGATAATCACAATAATATAGGTACTTAAACCTTTCAACAGGAATACCCTGAGCGGATCTACGCTCTAAGGCAGTGATTACCAACCAATTCATCGAAGGTATTAATTAAAAAAGTGTAACTTCTTTCAGTTAGTAGATATATGAAAACATACAAAAATATACGTTTTAACCAGGTCCATAGAATGCTGAAGTAATTACTTCTTTCATTATTAATTTTCGGTATAAATTAGTATAAAATATACGAGGAGCACAGAATGCTGTAGGGAGTAGTAATTAAAAATATATATTGTAATATCTTTAGTTGGTAGTTTAATAATACGGAAGGAGTACGCTAAATTATAATAGTTACTTTGTAACTTTCAAACAAACTCAATTATTATTAAGGGGTTGTTTAGCAGAAATTGAAAAATTCACAATTTTACAAAGTTGAAATTTCTGTTATGTTAAAAGTCCTATTAATTTTCTGTCTAGATATGATATTTTGATGATATAATAACAAAATAATCCTTTCAAATTACAAAAATTAATCAAAAATAGTTCTAATCTCCGGGCCTAATTGAGCGTTTTTGCAAAAAAATGCATCAACCTTGGGTACTTATTTAATATTATTAAATTTATAACATGTAATAGAAAAAAAGTTACCCATGTACATACATGCCCAATAATTACTTTGGTTTGAATTTAACTGGCCAAAGATGTTTGAAATTTTCGTGGAGCTTACGAACACTTCATTTAACGATTTTTTTAATGAAATGTCAAAAGTTTAATACGTATATCTTTTTAATCTTTACAAGTAAGACTGAATATATTTTTTATAGAAATCTTTATTTCTACTTACCACCAACCATAGGACTTTAGTTTAAACCGATCAATAGATAATCTACAAAGTAAAAAAAATGACAATGCAATATTATGCATAGTGTATGTAAACTTGTGAAACTACAACACATTTGGAGTCCTTTTTGTAGTATAAATTTTTAAAATCAATCAAAATGATCAGATCGAAAAACAGTTTATTTGCTCTTTGAGGATGAAGATTCACCAGTTTCCCGCTTGTACTACGAGTTTTCGGACACCGTTTATAATTTTCATGAAAATAAATAATTACAACTGTTAAAAGTTTTAACATCATTAGATTACGTTTTTTTTGTAATTTTTCAACTGCGCAGTCATCATTTTCCGCGCATCACGTTTTCCAAAGAGCTGCTGCGCCAATCGGTATTTTAATTTTTTGTTTTTAATAGAGGGTCGTCCCCGACTTACCTCAAAGTGAGTTTTCTGTCTGGAAAAAATGAAAAGTCGAATTAACTTGAGATTTCCTTAAAAATAGTGACCAAGGATATAAGGAGCAACAGTAATAAAAAGTCAGATGTGAAAATCAAGTATATTTCAAATCAATTTATTTTAAAATCGCATAATAGTATAATCATTGTTGTCATATTATAAACAATTTTTAACTTGAATACTATTTATTTAGATATTCAAGGGAGATAAGCATTACATATGCATTAAATGATTGGTGGTACTTTGTACTTACAAACATAATATTAAAATGCATACCTTTTTAAAATTTACAATCATTATTTTTTCCATGAAGCAGAATAATATTGTGGTGCAAAATTCATTTAGAGAACGATTCGTATGTGTTCATTCGATAAAGACAAAATATCAATAGGTCTTGATATGTTGTAATTTGAGGCCAAATAAAAAAGGCTTTACAAAACTCAAAAGTCTGTTTTTTACACAGATCAAAAATTTGATAAAATAATTAATCTTCCATTGATATACTTCAATAAATTATTTAAAAATGAGGTTTATCGATATTTCATCAATATCACTAAACAAATCGTTCTCATTATTTAAAATAATAATTATTTAATATTATGTTATATCGTTCCGCTAGACACTGGCAGAAAGCTGCCTCGTGTTATCATACAAGACACTGGCAGAAAGTTGCCTCGTGTTATCATACAAGACACTGGCAGAAAGCTGCTTCGTGTTATCTTACAAGACACTGACAGGAACCTGCCTCGTGTTATCATACAAGACACTGGCAAAAAACTGTCTCAGGTTCTCATACAAGACACTGGCAAAAAGCTGCCTCGTGCTATAATACAAGACACTGGCAGAAAGCTGCCTCGTGCGCGGGTGTTTTCACTTTTCAAGTGGAAATGAGCCTTAAATATTTATAATTAAATTATAAAAATAAATTACACTCCCATATTCATTTTAATATTAGTAACTCGTATTTACAGAGAATATATTTACTTCCTTTTTTCACCTTGCAAAATGTAAAGGTACAGATTTAATTAGCAAATAATAATAATGACATAACTAAAGTAGCGATTTACATATTTTTTAAACTATCCCCATTTAAGCAATTAAACTTTTAAGAACTACACAGGTAAGTAAAGCATTGTTTTTTAATGAATTTTGGTGTTGGATAGAGAAATATTTCCATGTATGTCTAAAATTTATGGTCAAGTGTCACGTTGCAGTATGTTTCTAATTCAAATTTTTAAAACTTGCAAAGTGATAAAAACATTAAATATTATTTCTATTTCGAAAATACTGAAAATAATTAAATACAGTGGTGTTTTAAAATACCAATATATTTCATACATATTTGTCTTCCAAGTAAATCTTGTGCGATTCGAGAGAGTTTTTAAAGTTTTATTTTTTTCGTATTGAAATTGTTTTAAAAACAGCTTTATCTGTAAAATGTTTCATAATGTGCGTGTAGGTACGCCCGAAGTAATTAAAGGAGAAACATAAATTGCAGTAAATATAAACATAAACAGGTTGAAATCTATTTTCATAAAAATATTGGTCTTTTTAATTAAATGAAAGTTCATATTGAGTATGCACATAATTACACTCTGCAAATAGTGTTGCAACGATTCTCTACTGGTTTGTTGTTATTGAAATCATTTGATTTACTTGTAATAAGTAAAACTCGAAATTTCATAAATTGATTTATTTATGACAATAACAAAAAATGTTCCATGTAACAAATTTCTAAAAAAAATTACCGAAAAAATACACCGATATTTGTCTAACGTTACAGTAAAAAAATCGAAAATTGAATAGACATTGCTGTAACCTATGTAAGGTAAATAGTACTTTTGCAATGGATGATTACCGATGGCGTTCAGAATCATTATCGTTTCACCACTATTTACATAGTAACTGACAGCGAGTTTGAAAGCACATCAATTTTTAATACTATAAATCTAGCAGATAAGGTAAAAAATATTGTTAACAGATTTGATTTACGAAGTTTGGCTCAAACAACTATTTATTTTAAAAGTACGGATAGAAGAAGAGTGTGCAAGCTTATACATCAATAGTTATTTATTATTATCACAAAAATAAGTTTCTTCTTGGTCCAAATCATTCATCGCCCCACTTATCCATTGCGTTTATTTTTCTTACCATTTTATATAGTTCGAAATAATATAACTCACACTAGTCTGTTAACATAGTTCCATCAAGATTCTTCCTACTTATGTAAATGTTAATACACATAAGCTTAATGCATGTAGTGTTTTAAAAAATATGAAATATTAATAAAAACATTAAGTTATTTTCTTATTCATCTTTTCAGTATTCAGCATTCTTTAACTGTGCAAATTTATCAGTGTCGATGATTGATAGAAGAAAAAATAAATCACTCGTGAGATTTTGATCAATTGTTAATATCAGATTTCAAACAACATGTACTCGTAGATACGTTAGGTAGGTTTTTTCCTGATGCAAAGTTAAAAATATGCTAAAATGTATATTATTTAAATATTAAAAAATAACAAGTGCATTTCACTCATTGGTTGCACATTTCATAAGCTGGTCGGTCTTAGGGGAAAACATAATGCAGTAAAACAATCAAACAAAATGTCAATACTGGTCCATTATAATATGACTAAAACTGCACATAAATAATAATGTTTTGAATATAATTGTTAACAATATTCATAATATATGTACTTGTATATACATATATAATATTATCTCAAATCGTGGTAAGAAGAGAGGAAAATATTGCTAATTTAAAAATAGTTGGTATATTTTTTTTCTCTATTTCCTTATATACGTTTTTGAATTAGAATAAGCAATTTTTTATCCAAAATATAAAATTAGAATATTTTTTGTTTATTTATTTTTTAATAAAATGTTACTTTATAAATACACTCAATTCGTCGATTTTCATTCATGCTTTTACATAGAAGGGCGGAACATTGAACGTCGACATTTTAATCCAAATTATACCAAGAGATTCATAGAATATTTTTTATTCAAATTCGATTGTGTAATTTGTATCCCTAAGAGCGGGACCCAAGAATAAAAACAAAACCAAAAGCTGTGCGTACAGCCCCACAAGTACAAAATTATCGTATTTTTTTATGGAGATCATGGAATTATATTTTATAAAGTTTACATAAAAGAGCTGTCCATTTTTCTTTAAAAAATTATTTTTCTCTCACCTTTAATTTGTCTAATGACGGATTTTACTTGTATAGTTTTTTTTGAAAATAATATTGTTTTATATCTACGTACATACAACGAATTATGTGTGAAACGTTTATAGACAATCAATGTTCCTTGAATGAAAAAGAAAAACATTTTTATTATTATTTTGACTAGTTACATACCAATATGAAATTTTCTCAATCAAATTTCGTTTGGTTTTTGTTTTTTGTTTTTAAACATAAAAGTTAACTCAAATGTATTGTAATTCTTTTTTTTCTTTACACACGTTTTCACCAATTACGTTAAAAGCAAGATTATTTTTTCGAATAATAGTTAACATTGTTGATCTCTACAGTGTATAGCAGTTGATTCTTAAAAATAAAGAATTATTTTTATGATGAATCGTACTGCCTTGTAAACATCTTGATATGGTTCAGATCTGATAAATATTTATGATTGTGTGGGTGTGAGAATACAAAAGTAAGTTTTCTGGTTTTAAAATTTTATAACAAACAACAATAAATCGAAATGATTTTGTTTACCAGATCCTGAAATAGTTACCGGAGTAAACCTAAATTACATTCGTTTAATTCTAACATTATATTAATAACAATGTAATATACAATGACGTTACAATTTATATGAATGCACTGTATAAATATCAAAGTGGCAAGCAAACAATACTTCAATTGTAATGTTTTCAAGGACGAAGTTTTTATGCGTCATAGAGAAAATGCAAGGCCGACCAGAGTAAAGGTCTGGGCGCGCAACTGCCAAATTACGAAGTCAGTGCTGTCGCCAACTAAAATTCACTATTTAAAGTAGTCTAAAAACTTTGTTATTTATATGCTAGCGGTAAAACAACATACAAATCAGCAATAACAACAAGAATCGCCGCCATTTGCAAGCTGTCATTGCTCTATTATGACGTGGCACGTATCACTTGACGCCTCACAATCTGGCGCCCAGGCTTGTAACTCTAGTTGGCCTTGAGGTGGTATTCGACGGAAATTTTGAATACGAAAACGCCGTTCGGACCTATTGTTGATTTCGTTCATACACATATTTTTTAGCTAACTTAACATACATGAGCAAAGTTTGAATTGAGAATTTACAAGAAACAAAGGAGTATTTCTTACTCGCCACATTTTATATTAATTTTGTGAGACAAGTGAATAACAAGTCTAAATATATAGTGTAACGACATTGGTTATATATAATATATTATACTGTGTATATTGTGGATACTTAAATATTAAATTTAGTATTTTAAAATGTACATTAAAAGTACAATCTTCAATATTATCACTGTTGTGCTCAGCATCATTAATACAAGCTACTAAATTAATTTGCATTATATAACAATAATAATATTGAAATTAAAACATTCATAATAATATATCCTAACATGATATTTTGTCAAATTGTGAAAATGTCAAAAGCTAATTAGCCAGTATACTAAGAGTAAGGATAATTTGGTTGAGTAACACACTAAAGCTAAATAATTTATTTTTCCTACAATTTACAAGCCTTAAAACGATTTTTTATGTATCACTTTTATTTTTTTATTAACAACTTATAACGTATCCAGATAAAATAATATACATATTATTTTAGAAACTTTATCTTAAATTTGATGTGGTCCGCCAAACATTTCATTAAAATGTACACTTTGGCGCTGCGATCCGATCGCAGATAAAGTTAATTAAATTATCTCACTCTTTTATGGTCCAAAATAAAACATTATTTATTTAAATCACTCTTAAATGAACCAAGGTTTATGGTGGGAGGAGCATTAGGACGAAACCAGGGATTGAAGTTCATCTTTGTCCTCTTCGCTAGAATTATTATCTTCGGTTGGATTGAGAATAGGTCCAGGCTGATTAAGAGGGGTAGTATCCCGATCGAACATGGAGGATGAATCTATAAGGTTCTTTTCTAAGTAACCCCTTTCAAGAAGGCTGGTTTTGTCAAGGCCGGAGAGGTTGGCGCCGGTTTTCTCCAGGAAACCTTTCTCCGTGACGTTTTTCTCCATCAGGCCTTTGCTGATGAGGATGGCCTCAGCATCCTGGGGGCGGCTGTTGAAGGCTAGGTTCTCGAAGCACTGCGTGGCCTTCATCATGGCCAGAGCGGGGTTCAGTTCGTAGCCATTGGAGCTCAAGTTGGCCGTCAGCCCCACGCCGGGGATCATGCTCATTGTCACTAAACACCAACAAACAACAAACTTCATTACTAGGCGGTAGGCGCATTACATCATTACATTTAGGCTCATCTGTATTTACCTACTTATCATTTAATGAGTTACATATTTACCTACTTATTCAATGTAGGTATTCATATTATTATATTATCCTTAAGAGAAAAATAAGAAACTTGTAGATAATTTTTCTACAATGATTTTTAGCTCACTTACCAAGAACAACAGTTAACTTTATTATTTGCAAGATGTCGGGTAGTACAATCTTTTTAAGTCGTGGGTTAGCTTAGAACACCTTTTATATTGTAGTTCGAGATTTGTGAATGTGGGTTGTTCCCTATGTGATATTGAATTAATGTCAATTGTAAAAAGTTAATTAAATACAGGGTGGCGCAAAATAACCTTTATGGTTTTAATTTGTTGTATTTCGACTTATTTTAACATGATTTATGGGATTTAATATGGAACGATACACAAACAATATCGAACAAAAACATTGAATTTAATTTTTAAAAAAACAACGGTCAATTGTATTGACGCAGCGTCCATATCGTCGATATATTAATGTTTGTCACAGTGCCATCAATAAATCGTCTGGTTGCACATTTTTGCTAAGAACGGGTCAGAAAGGAACCTCACTGGTACCGGATGAATATATTCAACGTGTATAGGAGTGTGAGCAGGGTTGTCCAGAAACATCAACAAGGACATGTTCGCCTCAACTCGGATTATGGCGGATGTCCGTCCAGAGGATTTTGGCCACCTTACACATGTTCACAAATAAAGTCCATCTTGTGTAAGCATTAAGACCGACGGACAGGCAAAAACGCATTGCAAAATCACGATCCCTTCCACAGTTTGATATTGAACAATGAAGCAAATTTTCAATTAAAAGGCTTGGTTAACTAGAAAAACTGTAAGAAATCAGCTATGGAGAATCCAAGAAGAGCTCGTCAGCATTTACACAAGTGTAGGTTGTCCGCTTTTTCTTTGAAAATGTAGCCAGTGCCGCAGTTACCATCGACGCTGTTCTATATCTGATGATGTTAGAAATTTTTTTGACACCAACTGTGCAAAACCATTCATAACTGTGGTTCCAACAGGATTCATTCCCTCAAGGGTAGCTTCAATTGGCTGCCGCGTTAACTGTGTTAAATGTATCTATTTGAAAGAACGAAAGTGCGTCAATAAGTCAGCGACCGTCGTCCAACTGGAAATCAATATTTGTTATGAAATGGTGATGGAAAATATGTTCGAAAGAACACGAATGCGTGAAGCAGAAAATGTTCACCATTTGCAAGACGCAATCTTTCATGTTTACGTCAATAAAATTCACTATTTGTAGTCAGCTAAAAAAAATGTAATATTTACGAAATTAAAAAAAAAGTTAAAACCAATTCAAACCAGGTCAATTTGCGCTACCCAGAAAAGTTGTTCGATTTAAAAAAAAAAGAATGAATTTCACGGTTGAATAAATAGTAGACTTGTTTAAAATCAAAATAAAAGATGAAACAAATTAATACTTATGGGTGAACAATATTAAAATATATTGCCAGAAAGCAAACCGTTACGGAAATAATGAAATAATGCACAATTCTATAACCCAAACAACAATTTAAAACAGAACCGTGAACATCATGCGGGGTTGTGTTTTCACGAGACAACAACGAATTAATAAAATTTGTATTTTACGTTTTCTCTACAAATTTACGAATATTCAACAGACTTAATAGATAAAACTGTAAAAGCGATCTAATTTCCCTTTGCAGGAGATAAAAATAAGCAATTAAGTTACTTGATTTATTTTTTTAAGCATTATGAATTCTACAAAAAAGATTTCCTTCGTTTTCGAATTACTAACTTTAAGAAAGGGGTAACATTAACAAACTCAAAAGAAATAACTCTGATTTTCAAACACATGCAGCTTAATCTTCTCACACACGAATTCAGATAACAGATAGAGACCTACATGACCAGGTTAACTTAATAACAATGAAATTAAATATCGCAAATAATCACATGCTTTTGTAACTAGGAAGGTAGTACATACTTTTTAAATAAAATTAGTAACTACACGAAAACGATAATTAGAAAATTGGGAGGAAGCAAACTATCTGTTTCAGTCAGTTCCAAAGAAATTAAAATTATTATTATAAATAATTAAAAAGCAAATACAATTTTCAATGAAGTCAACATTCAAGGTTTGAAATGTTTCACTTCACAGAGTAATGATTAAATAAATAGATGAATAATTAAACGAAACAAACCATGATGGTGGTGAATGAATAAATATGCTTTTCGTGTAACATTGTTGTGTTATAATGTTTATCATTCTCTGAAACTGACTAGGTTCTAGAAACATAATATTAGTTGAGTATACTATGGCATCCTCTGAGGTTAGTTTTACAAATAATGCAGACGTATTAAATTGGTTTTTAGCAAGATGCTTATTAAGTCAACAGGGTACCCAGTGTTCATTTAGTTTCGAGTAACGTCCACAGTTGTTGGTTTCGTTCCGTTCCTGCCGAAGTTAGTGTTGTGATGAACCTCATCTGAAAATACTTGCAAAGTCAATCTCATGGCGGGAAACTCCGCCAATCGGGATGAGTATCCTGTAACGTAGGTAAATCGTGGGGTGGGTATTTATGTTTAGTCGTTGAAAAGCATTTTCGACCTTGCCAAATTAAAAACTGACGGTACAAACTGCGCTTGATTACTAAAAATATCGTTCATAGTTAAACTATTTTTATTAATGTCTAAATAAAAGATTCGCGCTGATTATTGGTAACGTCGTCTTTGACTTGAGAAAGGACAATTGTTTTAAGGTTGATCTAATTGAAAAATAATCCATTTGATCACTGTAATTCAAATAAACTTACAACTACTACAATACAAAAAATCTGTGCACACAGGAAGACAAACAAAGCAAGCTTGTAGCAGATATGTTTAGATGCAGTAAATGTACACAAGCAACAATGAGCCGGTGGGCAGACAACACCAAGAAATGCGAAACATGAAGCAGAATAGGTAGATGCAAGAGAAACAACAAGACGATATAAAATTAAATCAAACCTGAAATGATGGCGGTCGGAAGCTGTTATTGCTAAAGCCTCTACGGGAGTACACACAAGGCTGCGGAGAGGTGGATTAGTAGAGGAGTTGTTTTGGTCAAATGAACATTTTAATGAATGTGGATATTGAAACTAGAAGTTGGTAATGTGTTAATGAAATAAATTATGTCGTGTGAGTAGGAGTTAAATTTAGTAAATTATTTTTGAAATGTAAAAATAAGCTTTGAAGCAATTGTTTATTATGTTTGTTAAAGCTGTAGGAGTTTGATAAATATTGTGGGAAAACATGAGAGGGGATTAAATTACTTAATTTAAGTGCTTCCGTGGTGAAATTTTATAATAATCATGACAAAAAGAGCACCCATTTAAAAATATGAATTGCGGAAGATGCTTAAACGAAGAGCGCTTTTAATATTTTGCTCGATGACAAAAGAGTGCTTAAAATAGGTTAATGCTTTTAGAAATATTTCTAAAAAACTGTTAAAAAAGGACAGTTATTTATTCCAAAACGGGAATGGTTTTAAGTGTTTTAAACATGGTGAGAATTGAATATGTACTAAAAATGATGATTTCTAAGGTACTAATTAGTAAGAGAGCGGTGCAAGGGGATGACGTCACAGTCACGTTAGTATTGGGGTGGTAGGATGTGGGGTTGTGAGGGGCGAGTGAGGGTGATCTCTAGAGGGGTGTCGGCGGGCCTAGCTTCCCAGAAGCGGTTCGGCCCAGCGGCCGTTATAGCATGCTCAGGTTCTTGCGCTTGAAGTGGTTTGGGGTGGTTTGGATCATGGCCTCGAGTTCCCCGTGGTCTCCATCTGTGGACAGTCGCCGGACCACAACATTGCAATAATGAAATATGATTTATGAAAGCGACGAAAAATATCGGACCGTCTCACATAAGACTATGTTATTGTTAAGACAACATTTCAAAAGCAACACATATGTAAATTGTTAATATTACATACAAATATTCATACATAGTACATGAGTATATTACATCTTCAAATTGAAGTCAAGCTTAACGGATAATCTTTATTTACATTTAATTATAAACTTGCAAATTAATGAATATCAGCTATTTTTTAAGCAATAAAAGTGTCGAGTTCCATGTTGTCGTCGGTACTAATCATAAGAAATTGTTGAAGATAAATATATTTTAAAATAAGTAAAGAGATATTTTGTAAATATTGCTATAAAATTTATGTAGAAAATATGATAGTAAACTCTATTATATCGCGAAGTAATTATTACTATAACTATATAACCCCTAAATCACCTTTTATGAGCTACAATACCTTTATTTACTCTTACATGCACGCAACAAACACACATTTAATGTTTGTGGCATACATGCATTGTTCTTAACTCGAAGAATCTGATTTCAGAGTAACCTAGTTGTACTAATTATCCAAATATTATTGAAATTAAATATATTTGTAGCATTTCAGAAATATACCACCTAGTATATTTTTATGATTCTCAAATAATCTTTTATAAAATGTTTATAATATACAAAAATAAAATAAAATAAAAAACATATAATATTAAAGACTTATAATAAAAATCAAAATTTAATAAATACAGTCACATATTTGTGAATAGAGTCACATATTTATGAATACAGTCACGTATTTTTGAAAACATTCACATATTTTTCTATGATTTCAGTACTTGATTATCGGTTTAATTATTTAAAATAAAAACATGATACTTAATGCTATAATGACGTATGTCCAGGGGAGCTGTTTTTATGCAGGATTTATGACCTTATATTAAGTAAGCATTAAGCCTATAATCTAGCTTGATTAGCACACCGACTGACTCTTGTCAGTCATCAAGCCAAGCGGTTAATTCAAGTATTAGTTTTAATTTATTTGCCAATTAATCAAGTAGCGTAAATTTACTTACTTGATTTATATTAAAATATACATCTGTAATCTTTCCTGCTAAAAGATTTACTTACGGTGAGTAACTAATATTCTCTCGTGCAAGTTTCATATTATGGGTAACTTAATGTGAAATGCCTAATCTAGTTTATACAACTAAGTGAATATTGTATTTACAGAACAACTAAATATTCTAGTCAAATAAATGCAAGGTTTCTTATCTCAGGAGTGCCTGGGGGCCTAGAACGGAAATATGTATAACTGAGAAGAATCGATATGAGAAACTAAGCTGTAAACGTTAGTCTGTCAATACCACCAGCACGCCCGGTGCCGCAATATGACGATAATTTGATAAATATCGGAAAAAATCGCCCTTCAACGACAACATGGATAAATTTTATCTATGGCGTACAAAGTTGTGTCGTTTAGAAACGTGAAAATCAAACTTATTTTTATGAATATTTAGGAATTTGCTTATTATTTTTGACCAAAAGTTAAAATCAGTTAAAATGATAGTGGTCAACTGATAAAATCCGTTACCTAAGTTAAAATTTGTAGCCAATAAGACAATATTTAAAAATTTGGTGGTGAAATTGTGAAAACGATGTTTATCAAAAAATAAACATCTTTACCTAGGGTTCGGACGGTCTGAATAAACTAAGCAGCTTTTATTGGTGGTGAAGGTCGACTAATCGCCGATTATGTCGATAAAAACCTTTATCATGTCAATGTTGACATATTTGGTGGTCGTGCTAGATGAATGTCTCCCGATGTAGAATTCGGAACGTAATAATATAAGGTAAACTTGTCGAATTTCGCTTCACGCAAAGGCTCCCATTGGGATTGTATGGCGAGCGATATGCTGAAATAGGCCAAGCCACGAGAATATAGCGTAATATGTCAGCTTCATATACAAACACTCACAAATATTAGGAATAATCGGATCGAAATAACAAATATTACGAATAATCTATATAAACTAACCTATGGGTGTGAAAAGTGTTCACCACATTATCATAACTTTATAAAATAGAAATAGCTTGCTAACAATAACTAACGTAATAAATTTTGAATTCATTTTAATAATCTCATTTGAGTTTCGGAGAAAAAAAAGCGGGCCTTACATTTTAAAGGCATTTCTCTGGTTAATTTTCCACTTTCTTACAAACGACGCATGTAACATACACAGAAGTTACAAGAGACCTCAAAGCGGCAACCCATATAAAAAAATAGATAAACGTAGTAATTAGAATTTAAATCCATACCCATCTTAGCCGTCATCATCTCCTTGGGGTGGTTGGCCTTGATGGCGTTCATCCTTCTGTTCTGCTGTGCCGGGGCCCCCCCTCCGGGCTGGCCGGGCCCCCCGGCACCCCCCCCGCCGCTGCCCGGAGCCCCGGTCAGCGACCCCGCCGGGCCCCCGGGACCTGCCTGCCCTGTAATTAAGGGCGGGAAATGGAATTGTGCAATATTAAACGGGCGCTACGCCACCAAATTGCCACATGAACTTTGGGATTAATGATGTGGAGGATTATCATTACTTTGATATATGAAGCGGTCTGACAGGCAATTTACACAGATTTTTGTCAAAGGTGATATGAAATATACTATGACAACTCTAAAGAAACTTTCAGTAGAACGTATTTTCAGTAACTTACAGTCAATAATATAGTAAGTAGCCACCTTTCAGGGACCTTTTATACACAACGACTTATCTTCACCGAAACTTAAAAAAATTATTTTATTTATGAATCATGCAATGTTAAAAAAAATTTGCAAATTTTAGTTGTAGAACCGCAAACCAAAGTTATTGAATTTGACTGGTACCCCTAGAATCTTAGGTAACTGGACAACTTAGGACAGCAACAAATCAACACATTTCTGAAAAGTGATATAAAGTTTTGAAAAGCGATGAAAAAAGGTAACTTTAGGTTAGGTTTATAGGCTAGTTTTTTTCATCACTTTTAATGACTTTATTATCACTTTTTAAACGTGTATTGATTTGTCTGTCCTGAGTTATTTTAGAATCTTAAATGAATCGAATCATAAATGCTTACCCTCCCCACCACAGGCAGTAATTTTTTTTACTAATCGGTTTGTTTTCTTGTACTTTGGTGTACAACTCTCCTTTAATTTTATTATTTTCCCGAAGCTTTCTGTTGTAAAGATGCTTTATTAACAATGTTTATTAATACTTGGGGTCAAGGTCTCATTCCATTAGTACAATTATGTTTTACAGAGGAATGTATCAGTATGAAAGAGTGGCTGTTTCTCTTGTTTATGTCTATGTAAGTAATAGTATGGAAGAGTTGTTGTTTCTCTTGTCTATATCTAGGATGGAACAAGTATGTAAAATACATTAATTATGAATGTAAGTAAGCTAGAAGATATTGTACGTGAAAGATAGGATTCTGAAAGTACAGTTTGGAGGGTGTGGATGGGTTTGTGTACCCAGAAGGTATGTTCACAAGGGAATGGCGAATTCTTTGAGCGAGTGTATGAGTTTGTGTACCCAGAAGGTATGTTCACAAGGGAATAGTGAATTCTTGGAGTGAGTGGATGAGTTTGTGTACTCCGAAGGCATGTTAAAGAGAGAATGGCGAGCTCTTGGAGCGTACGGATGGGTTTGTGTACCCAGAAGGTATGTTCACAAGAGAATGGCGAATCCTTGGAGCGAGTTGATGAGATTGGATATTTGGGAATTATATTCGCAAGAGACGGGAAGGCTAATAAGGACATTGACGGAAGGGTAACTGCAACAGCGAAAAATAAAAAAAAGGAAAAAAAACAACACTGCCCCCATGGATATCAAGGTTATTATTTGAATATGTTATTGTTAGTTTGTTAAAAATCAAAGCTGTTTATTTTAAAGGCTTCATTATGATATTCAAAACTGAGAGTTACGTGACAGCATTTAAATATATATTAATATTAAGTATCTTGGTTTAACAGTGGATTGCAAACTAAAATGGGAACTTCACATAACTTCACTTGCAATGAGAATCCGGAAACAAATATAAATTTTTAAAACGATTAGAAACATTATGTCACTTAAACTACTAAAAAATGTCTACTTTTCCCTTTGTCAAAGCATTTTAATTTATGGTATATCGGCATGGGGTGGTGCCGCAGACACATACATCAAGCTACTTAATACAGCTCATAAAACACTTATTAGAACTATGTTCAAAAAACCATATCTTTATCCCACTGAAAATCTTTTAATTAAAAATAAAATACTTGATATCAGGAAGCTATTCATAAAAAAAATTATCCATACAAATTGCATAAAATCGTCACCTTCACACATATCTCACTCCCAGAACACTAGAGCTAAATCTAACAATCATTTACAAGTGCCAAAAATTAAATCCACTCTTGCTAAAAAACATGAATCTTACCTCGCACCTTCCATATTCAATATTTTCTAAAAAGAAACACAACATACAACTCAAATCAACAGAAAATGTACATATAAATACTTTAATACGTGGCTAATGAACAAAAAAAGAAATTGCATTAACAAGTTACTTGCAAACCTTCCATGCTAATTTTTATATGACATATTAAAAAAAAAAAAAAAAAAAACGTTCATTTACTGTTACATATGTATTTAATAATTTATATTTAGATTTTTTATCTAGGTAATCTTTTATTTTTTAATTACGTTTATTTTCCTGTATTTTGTATTTTTATTTATTTTCTTTGTATTTTTATTCACTTTTATTATTATTGATATATGTAATGGTAGATACTGCAACCCGGCTCAGAACAGATATTGTCTAGTGAGTCGGGTAGCGCACATAATCTGCAAACAAATATTGATGTCAATAAACGCCCGGGTTACCGGCAAATTAAAAAAAAAAAAAAAAAAATCTAAAAAAAATTTAAATAAAATTATACAAAATTAAATAAATATTTAAATATACCTGTTTCTAACTACAAAGGTCAATATAATATTATTATAACAATAATAATTTTACAGAACATCTTTGAATTATTCCACATTAAAGTACATTATGATATTGTTCATATGACAATACACAGTAGTATGTATGCCTACCACTGCATAGAGGACTGCCTACCACTGCATAGAGGACTGCCTACCACTGCAGAGAGGACTGCCTACCACTGCATAGAGGACTGCCTACCACTGTATAGAGGACTGCCTACCACTGCAGAGAGGACTGCCTACCACTGCAGAGAGGACTGCTTACCACTGCATAGAGGACTGCCTACCACTGCAGAGAGGACTGCTTACCACTGCAGAGAAGACTGCCTACCACTGCAGAGAGAACTGCCTACCACTGCATAGAGGACTGCCTACCACTGCAGAGAGGACTGCTTATCACTGCATAGAGGACTGCCTACCACTGCAGAGAGGACTGCTTACCACTGCATAGAGGACTGCCTACCACTGCATAGAGGACTGCCTACCACTGCAGAGAGGATGGAACGCACACAATAACTATAATGGAAAAAAACAATGCTGGCTTATTTATGCCGTTATATAATATTCAGTGTCTATGAAAGTCTTGTACGACTAAAGCCGGAGCTAACGGAGCTGCTCCTAGATTAAATAATTCACCGTGTCACGTGTCTCCTGCTTAAAGTTGAAAGTTAAAGGGTAAAAGCGACATGAGAAAAGGAGGGCAATGCGAGTATGGAAGACGTACATTGTACGTTGTTTCACACGTACAGGTAAATTATTTTAAAGAGATCCTTGCTTGTTTTGTGGTGTACCTACTGGATGAAGTAAATAACGGTTATTTACCCTTTCAAAGGACGAAGAATGGCGTTTGGATGAAAAATCAACATCAAATTCAAAATATCTTTATTGTACAAACAAAATAAAAAAGGTTAAAGCTTAAACACGTTTATTTATAATCTCTTAAAATAATTCGTAATACGGTTAAAAACGGGATTGCAGGCCCTTAATGAATGAATTGATACGTTATCTGATAAAATTTTAGTAAAATACGAATGTGTTATCACGATGTCGCAACACTTTTTAATAAAAATACCAATATTTTCGCATTTTGTCATGCAGGTGCATGAACACGTGTTCCGATATATAAGGAATTTACAAAGAGTTTATCAGGAAACGGCATGCAATTCCGTTTTTAACCGGATAACCAATAATTGGAAGAGATGCTTAATAAATGAATAACAATCATTTTTCTCCGAGTAGGTATCTACAAGTAATGTAATTAAGCCAGTGAAAAGTTAGTTAAAAACATTCATGAAAATAATGTGGACATTATAAAGCGTAAATATTCATAAATTAAGAATTTAAACGGTTGACTTCAGTAAGTACTCGAGTATCCTCTGACGCTAGGTGAAATAAATGATTTTTAATACCTATTGGGCATTTGCTAACCAGAGGGGAATTTGGACGGATATTTCAAAACAGTTAGAAAAACTTTTTTGAAACTTTCAACAAGACAAACATATTCCAAGATATCCTCTTTATATGATTTGCCTATACTAAATTCGTGTAATATTTCAATTCCGCAAATAATAATAATTTATGCCTTCCGAACACGACTTCTGCTTGGAGTATGAAATAAAACTTATCCGAATTGCGAAAGTAGCTTCCTGCTGTTATTTTGAAAATAATATTGTTGTAAGATAAATCTCGATCACAGAGACACAAATGAATGCGTATCGACTTTGATTCAGTAGGCAGTGGATTTCTTATGAATACTAATTTCCGCAGAAATGATTCCTGACGCGATAAAGGGTTTATTAAATTATATCCAGATCAAATATTGGTACCTAAGTGCCTTCTTGGGTTATTACCCCAAGGGTGATAATAGAATCGGCACAAATAACCCGGAAATCAAGGTTATCCTGAATAAGATTCCAAAAGATTAAATTCTAAATAGTTTTTGTAACGAACTCTTGATCTGACTTTGATGGCTGAAATAAGGTTAAAAAGTTATTAAATAAAGAATATAAATAAAACACAACACTTTCTTATGTATTACGATTATATAGCATATTAGTTAAAACATGAACACGTATGTTAATCTTTCAATAATGTAAAAAGAATAAGCGTCTAACAATTGAGTGTTAGTTATTATGGGAGATAGTGTAAAGACAAGGGAACAGAGCGATAAAGAGACAAAAATGAGTACACTGTTAATTTATCAAAAAACTCTTCAGATTTTTGGTAATCCGGGTAAAAACGGGATTGCAGGCTGTTTCCTAATAAACTTTTAGTTAATTCGCAATATATCGGAACACGTGTTCATGCACCTGCATTTTCCTTGATAATATACAATGACGAAATGCGACAAAATATGATTTTTATGAACACGTGTTCACACATTCGTATTTTACTAGAAGTTTATTAGGAAACATAACAGTTCCATTAGTTAAGGGACAGCAATTCCGTTTTTAACTTGGTTCCGAATAATTTGTAGAGATTCTCAGTAAATTGGCAATATTGAATACTAGCAATTTTTCTCCGTGCGGGAACAAAAATATTATATTATTATGATTAGTTTACATAATGTCAACTTCAATTGGTTAGTAGTTAACAATGCCATATTTATTACAATGGGATCTACCTCTTATCTGTTCCAATCCCTTCTCCTATCGTAGCTCCTTCCCATTTCAACACGTGTTTCATTTAGTCCAAATATTATTTTTGCTAAAAAAATAACACAGTTCAAGCAAAAATTGATACGAAACAGAAAGTAAAACAGCCGTAAGAGATTGAGAAACATCTCTTGATTCGCGCAGCATGTAGAGCATGATACAGTTACCGTATGTAAATTTGGTGCTCAATTATATTTGAATAAATTATCATAGAAATCAATGTGCTAACGAATTCACGCAGTAATTTACAAATAAACTAACGAATAAGTTAAGAACAACGCTAATAAATTCGAGCACAATTCTAATTAAAGTAGCGTCGTTTCAGTAAAACATGTTTCCTAATTTTACTTCACAAAAACCATTATTACAATGTTACAATATTGCTGCGAAGGATTTTCAATTTTATAATCTTATAATACTGTTAGTCTTTATTCTGGATTGTAAATTAAAGTCCACTTTAAATACGTTACATATTTGATCCCTAAAATGAAATCTGAGACCGCTTTGGCTTCTACATGCTTTTACGGCAATTCCCATAAGGAGTTCGAATTTTCCTAAAAGTTAATTCCACCCGAACAGTCTGTAATCTAATATCTAATCTCCTTTATTCGGTTTCAATAATGCGCATGGGGAGATTGTGGAGTCTATTTGATGGATGTTCGTGATGTTAGATTCCACCTTATGATCTTATGAACATAAATAGACTGATATAAAGTTTCTTGTTCATATAATATAAAATGTCGTATTATATAATTTTTGTAAACGTTATTCTTTACATTACTTATTTATATCTCTCACAGGATCCCTTTCATTTAATGAGGATTCAACAATAATAGTACACAATAGGCACAATATTTTTCAATTAACATCCCAATAAATGTCTTTTAGGGTGTGTTGACTCGACCTCCTAATTGTCCTAACTCGCTTGAATGAGGTTTTTATACCTCCTTCTCTCCAGCGTTCAGTTTCGCTTTTGCAAAACGATATCGTGCTGGGCCTAGCTAACTCTGAATATTCCCCGCCCCTGTGGTATCGCACACAGTAAAATAAGGCCTACGCTTTGGGGTTGATCTACAATAAATCCCTTAACTTCACGTTGTGTGATTTGTTAATTCGAAGCCCCCCCGCTATGGGGTGGTAGGTATTTAATGTCTCCTTTCTGTGGTAACTCCCGGTTCTTTTTAGCCAAAGCGTGGGGAAAACGTCCATCGACCCTCAGCGAGTTCTACAAGGAACGAGTACGTGTCTCACCTAACTTTCGAATACTGGACCCTATTACTAATCGACCTAACAGCTTATATCATATCTTTACAATTGCCTTGTATCCCCGCCATTTCTAACGTCCCCGTGTTTATAAATTCTAGATTGTGACATAGAACCGTACCCCTCCCCCCCCCTCTTGTGTACGGGCTATTAAACCCTTCGTTGAATAGTGTGTTGTTTCCGCATAAGTACCGGGACTCTCTCGTCGACCTCTGTAACGATGTACTGAAACTAGATAAATGGGTTTAGCTGTGGTTAGTAAACTTTGGGTGTTGCGGATGGAAGTGGAAACGAGAGAAAAGGAGATGGGAACGGATTGAATGACGAGAAAAGGTTTTTTTTTTGCAAACTGGGTCGGCACCTCACTGCCCCAAATGAAATGGTCGCTATTCTTCCAAATGCAAAACCCCAAGAACCAATACGTGTCTGGCTTTCCCCGAGGTCTGGTCTAACTTCTTCTTATAGTCGCCTTGACACCTCCGGACCGCTCACGTCAGAGGGAGAGATAATGCACCTGTTGGAATATCCCAAATCACCCCGCCCCGCTTCCTCCAACGGACTACTTTACTGACTGTAAAAGGGGAATTTTTTATTGCGTCCCTTGTCATGATGCTAAACGCGTGCATGTTTCAAATAGGTTTGTTCTGGTGAGGCTTTCAACGTCCACTAGCCGCCAGGCCTACTATCCACCTCACGAAGGTTGCTGCAAAGGATCTCGAGGGTTTTCCAGTCGAGTTGCATCAACCTCCGGGTAAACCCCGCTTTAGTATGTGTTCGTCCTCCGATTTTGAACCCTCGTTCATCACGCCGACGTCCCCTCCACGCGATTTTGAAAGACTTGGAGCCCGTTCAATTAAACGCCTTCGCAGCGAACCAAGGCCCAAACATTCCAACTTGACATTAATTTTCATACTGCCTCTCGTGTCCTCTCATCCGACCCGGTCCCGCGAAAAGGGATGACCTCCCGAACTCTTCGTGATTCTCCATACAACGTTGACGCCCCGAAATCGCGTGATGAGGAAAGTAGAAAATCTTCTGAGCCGAGGAAGTTGTGTGCTTTCCCAAGACAGCTTACGGACAACATACTCCAACGGTGAGTTCTAAGCCGAGGCCAAAGGTATTTAGGAATTTGTTAGTGAACATATAAGGTTATACAAATATTATTAATTTTATTTTTTTATTTGTTTTGAGCATGAGTTGGTTGCAGCTAGTCGCTTCCATGTTGATTCGAGGTGCCTCTGCGCGGCTGCCAACTCGGTAGAATGTACGACTTTTGTCGTCAGGCACGGACGTCGAGTGATTTATGGGGTCCCCTTTTTTCCTTTTGGGTCGTGTGTCGCCACTAACTGCTTACAAATAAGTGGGTCATTGGCCTCGTGCTAAACACAGCTGTTAGAAGCAAGCAAACAGTTCTAAATGTGATACTATTTTATCAGTTGCAGCCCCATCTTCGTCGCAATCTTAACGTTCTGGAAATATATATTCATGCAAGTTCACTCACCCAAAATCGTAATATTACCAGTCCAGTCGGGATATCGACGACATGTACATTAATCCGCGTCCAGGAACTGTAGGTATGAGCAGAAGCCCCTAAGCCGTTAAAGGTTCGTATTAAATTCGAAATCGATTCTCTATGTCACCCGTCTACTCGCCAGTAGAAACTATAACCATATTGTATCTAATTTTTCTAGCTAAAATTTCTATTTTCATACGCCGCCCCGTAGATAGCACATAAATTACCGAATACTAGATTTCGGAATGTTTAAGCGGATCATTTCTTTCAATAGAATATCTCTTCCTCCCTAACCGTAAGTTGATAGTTGACATGCATAGGTATTTGTTGGCCTCCACTGTACCTAGTCTAGATATCTCTCCCTATCGACTATTTTAGAGTATCTAAGTATTTGCCGAGATCTACCCAAAACCCCCTTCCCCTCCCTAGAACCTTTCATATATTATCTGCCACGTTCACTTCGATTTTTTCACTCAATTCTTATATCGTGTAAACCGTTAAAATCCTTCCCGTGCTCGCAAGAAAAACACTGTCTCTTCAATTTCACAATAAATTTAGAACTTTGTCTTAGCCGTTTTCGTCAGGTCATTTGATAATTATTATGGTTCTCTATTTTTTTCCTCCTCTAATGGCACACGCGTTATTATTAAACATTACTGCAGTTGAGTTTCATCGTTCTATATTAGTCCAAACCAAGAGACTCCAACCCGTGAATTTAGTATTGGCTAATTATGAGTCTACCCTTTTTTTTTGGTTGAATCTAATTAAATTTTAAAACACTTCAATTATTTCAATTAATATTAAAAGCACTCTAACTTCATGAAAATACCTTGATTTTCAAAACCCACAACTTCACTACATTTAAAACTCTATAAGTTTAGTTTAAAAATCGCACGCCAGAACTGTCGCGACGCCAAAGATCTCGAAGACCGACTCCAACCAAGTTAGAACGAAAAAAAGCCCTGATTCCCTCCAAACAACGCTATTTAATAATGTTTTTTCGAATAAATCGACTTAAAATTTGTGCGACTTTCGCCTTTATGAATTCAAGGTTTCACTTCCCGTTAAGTTTAGAATTGCATAACCCCGTTTCAGGATTTTTGGCCCCCGCCTGCCGAGTTGAGGTAGACACCTACCCCCCTGCCGAGACGGGTACAGGCGCGTACTCGGTGGCCTGACTTCCGAGCGCCCTCTCGTAAATGATATACGGCGATGTAGATTATTGCGTAAAATTATTTGATTATTTTTTCTCGTACACGTGTTGTGTCCGTAATATTGGTTGATTTCCGGCCTATAGACTAGGTGTAGCTCATTTCTATATCGTTGTTTTCGAAATCTTTCCGAGAAATTCGCTATTGATATCGATAATATAATCGATAAATTATCCCAACTAACGGAAGCTTTTCACCTATTATGTCCAGCGCTTGCGCAATCCAGTATCCTTCCTTGTGTGCTGCCTTCTAGCATTTGATTGGTGTCTACACGATCCGTGGGTGATCCCAGGACACATATACCTTCCTCTCGGTGATGACATACGTAGGCATTCGTTCCAAAATTTGATTCGACACGTTTTTTGTAATTTCGCCTACCTGTTTTGACTCTTTTCGTGATATCCGCCGCATATCTTCTGGTAATTTTTCGTAACCCATCGCTGTCCACTACCCGAGTCGGTGACACCTCTTCCATCATGAGCTAAACTACCTTTCGGGTTTCTTTTCGATTCCTGGTCCTTCCTTTTCGGTGATCTACGCCCAGTACATCCCTGTTTTTACAGTTTTTTTGCGTCTAGTTTTAGCCCAACCCATATACCCCTTTCTCGCTCCATCCAGGAATTTCAATATATTATCCTCGTAACTTTGTTTACGCGCAAAAAAAGGTCGTAAAATTTTGATCGTTAATCAAAGACTTCGTGACCCATTAACTTTTATGTCTTTTCTTAATTACCCAACTTGCATCTCCCCCGTGTTAATATAATTAGGCAATTTCGGCCAAACATCCCATCTTAAGTTAAAATTCGTGTCCATTGTCAACACTTGAAATAGCACTCAGAACCTCAGCGATCGTAAACAATTCTCTCTATGAGGATCACCTCGTAATATGTCTTCTGGACCAAAACATTCTAAAAAACCATCTTCTTTCGCCAAACCGTCACCCCCCTGTTTCGTTATCGCTGGTTGGGTATCGCTTCGTTTCTACCTTAGAATGCAAATTTATCGTCGTTCTCCAAGTGCCCTTACACGCATCGTGAGACCGGATCCCAAGGTTAGCTCAACAGTAAATCAACCTAGAGTGTTTCGTGTCTTTAGACCGCCCTTAGTCTCCGTGATTGGCGAAAAATTATTTAATTGATTTTGGGAACGATCTGATTCGTTGAGCTCCATCACGCCTCTTTTCAATTATTACGTGGTTAACACCTATTACCGACGTAGGTTTCTATAATAAAGCTTCTAGTATGTCCCAGAGATGTCCATAGTCTGTTCGTTTCTCCCTATTCTCTGAACGTATTTTAATTTATGAAAAAAAAATTCTTTACGTTCCTTTACCCCAAACAGGTCCATTACAGCCTCCCTTTAGTAAGGATTACAGCGGATAAACACGTTTTGGTGTTTATTTGGTGAAATCATTACTAACAATAGGTTTAGATTGACTCATTTTTCTTCCTTTTTCAAATTTTTTTTTTCGTACTCCAAAGGTTGCGTACCCCTTACCTCCCTAAGAGGAGATGTTCCTATTTTCCCTAAATGCAAAATAAATTCTAGAATGGGTCTTTTCCTTTTTTTTTCTTTCCAATCTTCCGTTAATTTTTGGCTTATCTGCTTCCCACGAAGTTCGCCCCTGTACGTGTCTTAACTCAAATGCCTTTAAACAAAACGTAAGGCACAATGCCATTCATAAATCTGCCGCCTCCTACCACTCGTGATTTCATTAAGATGAAACACGGTTTCATTTGTCACAAAACTCGTAACTTTGCCTTATATTCTAGGCGCTTCGTCAGTAAACGTGTTTCCTCTTAACTACACATTTATGGCTAAGTTTTTGTTGCACCCCCAAAGGGTCGAAGCAAAGTTCTATGGGTACCTGACTGAAGTCTCGGTTGTATGTTTTTTTTTCCATGATGGTATGCACGCAACATGAATCTATTTAAAACGCGTAGCTATTTTGCATGTGGTTTTTTTTTCTGTTTTTTTTTGAATTCTCGCGTGACTATAATTTTTTTCGTTTTCTTTAATAAATAATAATCCGTATGTGTGGCCGGTTATCAATAAGCCTTGATAAAACTTGAATTGGATTAAATCTGGTTTATTGAATTGGACACGCAACCTCCCTAAAACTGCACTTACGTGTCCTAGATGTTCATCGACATTTCCGCACAAATATATGACTAAGTCATCCAAGTAGTAGCTTTGCGAGACTACCTATCTTTTGTTTTAATATTCGTATTGTACCGAACGTGTTTTGTTTACTTGTTGAACTAATTGAAACGGATTTATTTATTCTTATTCACAGAATTTAGTCACTATTTCACGCTGTAGTTTTTCTCACAATATCACTGTTTTCACTTTATTCAAATATTAAGTTAGATTATATCCAATGGTTGTAACTATTCACTTCACAAGAACACTGCATTTATTTCACCGAAAAACATCCGTTACGTAACGAACTTAAGTATTTGATAGTAATCACCGGTAATGTTCACTGTAGGTTCAATGAACTCGTCGTGGTACGCAAACGTATTGTATCCCTGCTTGTACTCACTACGTTTAATTTAAACCTTTACGAAAACATAACAAAATAATTATTATCTCCCCTCTCTCACTATCCCGGCTGTCCCGATTCGTAACCAAGTCAAATCTCACTAGTCTTCGGTTTACCTTATTATTATTATTACCATCTCACACTTTCTCCCTCTTTATATTGCTTGCTAGGTATCGAAAAACCGTTGTCTACCGACCATTTTGTAATATACACATTCCGAGACTACCGATGTCTGCACGCATAACGTTTCCAAACTACGTCGTACAAAAGCTCATACAATATCTGTTATCTGTTATCACCACCCATTGCGAAGTTTAACTCTATATTAAGAGGATAGACGGATCCCTTTTGTATGAAAGCTTGTATTTTCGAAGCTGTTTCCTTCAAAATGTTCACCGGTTAGGTTTCCCCTTAATATCACGCTATCCAAAGATAACAAACCGTTTTTATGTACTACAAATCGTCTCGCAAATGCTCGGTGGATATTTTTTTCTTTCTAAGATTTATGACCCGACCGTTGTAAATCATGAAAAGGTCTATTAGTTCCTTTTAGCTTGCAATAATTTTCAAGTGACCATCGATAGGTCTCTTCGAAACGACAAACCGATATTAGTACGGTTTTTACCCACTTTCGTAAGGCATTTAAAATGTTTGAATAATATTCATTTCATATTATTTTTTTTTCAAGCGGTCTACAAAATACTAGTCAGATGCTTTACGTTTCACCATCTAAATGCGAGCCCTTCTCAAATTATGATCATTTAACTGATTTGTATATTTTTTCCTTATCGAAGGTTGGCGTACATTTCGCAATATCAACTAATACAAACCTCCACTCAAATAAAGATTCCGTAATTAACTTGTCTATTTATTTATTTTCTCTTTTTTTTTTCTCATGAAATGTTGATTAACATCAGCTTACGTTTTTTTTTTCCATTTAACTGTGTAACCTTTCCCTTTTATTATTAGTCTCGTGAAAGTACTCAATTTATATTATTCATTACTAACTACCGTATTGTGTATTAATTCTCTTTATTCATTTGTACGGCGCGCCTGAGGCGACTTTACCCAAAACGGCGCCACACGAGTCCCAACAAACAGCCGACCGACATCCCTGCCGTGTTCAGAGCGATAAATCTACCACCGGCTGTAGATACGTAAGAGTAGGTAACCTTTTTTTTTTTCCACTATTGTCCGGCGCCTCGCCGTCTCCATCGTAAGTAATTAAATCACAAATGACACTAGAGTCTAACAGTGCGTCCAGCTTAATTTTTGTTCACCTGTCTAGACTATTTTACAACTGACCCACATTCGTTTCGACCTATTTTTTTTCTATTCGCTCCTGACATGTTTTTTTTTCTTGAGACACCATACTCGTACCTCTATCGCTTATAAGGTCAATGAAGCCACCCCAACTTGTAAAACTCTCGGCTCCTGGTTCTCAAGGCACCAAATGTGTTGACTCGACCTCCTAATTGTCCTAACTCGCTTGAATGAGGTTTTTATACCTCCTTCTCTCCAGCGTTCAGTTTCGCTTTTGCAAAACGATATCGTGCTGGGCCTAGCTAACTCTGAATATTCCCCGCCCCTGTGGTATCGCACACAGTAAAATAAGGCCTACGCTTTGGGGTTGATCTACAATAAATCCCTTAACTTCACGTTGTGTGATTTGTTAATTCGAAGCCCCCCCGCTATGGGGTGGTAGGTATTTAATGTCTCCTTTCTGTGGTAACTCCCGGTTCTTTTTAGCCAAAGCGTGGGGAAAACGTCCATCGACCCTCAGCGAGTTCTACAAGGAACGAGTACGTGTCTCACCTAACTTTCGAATACTGGACCCTATTACTAATCGACCTAACAGCTTATATCATATCTTTACAATTGCCTTGTATCCCCGCCATTTCTAACGTCCCCGTGTTTATAAATTCTAGATTGTGACATAGAACCGTACCCCTCCCCCCCCCTCTTGTGTACGGGCTATTAAACCCTTCGTTGAATAGTGTGTTGTTTCCGCATAAGTACCGGGACTCTCTCGTCGACCTCTGTAACGATGTACTGAAACTAGATAAATGGGTTTAGCTGTGGTTAGTAAACTTTGGGTGTTGCGGATGGAAGTGGAAACGAGAGAAAAGGAGATGGGAACGGATTGAATGACGAGAAAAGGTTTTTTTTTTGCAAACTGGGTCGGCACCTCACTGCCCCAAATGAAATGGTCGCTATTCTTCCAAATGCAAAACCCCAAGAACCAATACGTGTCTGGCTTTCCCCGAGGTCTGGTCTAACTTCTTCTTATAGTCGCCTTGACACCTCCGGACCGCTCACGTCAGAGGGAGAGATAATGCACCTGTTGGAATATCCCAAATCACCCCGCCCCGCTTCCTCCAACGGACTACTTTACTGACTGTAAAAGGGGAATTTTTTATTGCGTCCCTTGTCATGATGCTAAACGCGTGCATGTTTCAAATAGGTTTGTTCTGGTGAGGCTTTCAACGTCCACTAGCCGCCAGGCCTACTATCCACCTCACGAAGGTTGCTGCAAAGGATCTCGAGGGTTTTCCAGTCGAGTTGCATCAACCTCCGGGTAAACCCCGCTTTAGTATGTGTTCGTCCTCCGATTTTGAACCCTCGTTCATCACGCCGACGTCCCCTCCACGCGATTTTGAAAGACTTGGAGCCCGTTCAATTAAACGCCTTCGCAGCGAACCAAGGCCCAAACATTCCAACTTGACATTAATTTTCATACTGCCTCTCGTGTCCTCTCATCCGACCCGGTCCCGCGAAAAGGGATGACCTCCCGAACTCTTCGTGATTCTCCATACAACGTTGACGCCCCGAAATCGCGTGATGAGGAAAGTAGAAAATCTTCTGAGCCGAGGAAGTTGTGTGCTTTCCCAAGACAGCTTACGGACAACATACTCCAACGGTGAGTTCTAAGCCGAGGCCAAAGGTATTTAGGAATTTGTTAGTGAACATATAAGGTTATACAAATATTATTAATTTTATTTTTTTATTTGTTTTGAGCATGAGTTGGTTGCAGCTAGTCGCTTCCATGTTGATTCGAGGTGCCTCTGCGCGGCTGCCAACTCGGTAGAATGTACGACTTTTGTCGTCAGGCACGGACGTCGAGTGATTTATGGGGTCCCCTTTTTTCCTTTTGGGTCGTGTGTCGCCACTAACTGCTTACAAATAAGTGGGTCATTGGCCTCGTGCTAAACACAGCTGTTAGAAGCAAGCAAACAGTTCTAAATGTGATACTATTTTATCAGTTGCAGCCCCATCTTCGTCGCAATCTTAACGTTCTGGAAATATATATTCATGCAAGTTCACTCACCCAAAATCGTAATATTACCAGTCCAGTCGGGATATCGACGACATGTACATTAATCCGCGTCCAGGAACTGTAGGTATGAGCAGAAGCCCCTAAGCCGTTAAAGGTTCGTATTAAATTCGAAATCGATTCTCTATGTCACCCGTCTACTCGCCAGTAGAAACTATAACCATATTGTATCTAATTTTTCTAGCTAAAATTTCTATTTTCATACGCCGCCCCGTAGATAGCACATAAATTACCGAATACTAGATTTCGGAATGTTTAAGCGGATCATTTCTTTCAATAGAATATCTCTTCCTCCCTAACCGTAAGTTGATAGTTGACATGCATAGGTATTTGTTGGCCTCCACTGTACCTAGTCTAGATATCTCTCCCTATCGACTATTTTAGAGTATCTAAGTATTTGCCGAGATCTACCCAAAACCCCCTTCCCCTCCCTAGAACCTTTCATATATTATCTGCCACGTTCACTTCGATTTTTTCACTCAATTCTTATATCGTGTAAACCGTTAAAATCCTTCCCGTGCTCGCAAGAAAAACACTGTCTCTTCAATTTCACAATAAATTTAGAACTTTGTCTTAGCCGTTTTCGTCAGGTCATTTGATAATTATTATGGTTCTCTATTTTTTTCCTCCTCTAATGGCACACGCGTTATTATTAAACATTACTGCAGTTGAGTTTCATCGTTCTATATTAGTCCAAACCAAGAGACTCCAACCCGTGAATTTAGTATTGGCTAATTATGAGTCTACCCTTTTTTTTTGGTTGAATCTAATTAAATTTTAAAACACTTCAATTATTTCAATTAATATTAAAAGCACTCTAACTTCATGAAAATACCTTGATTTTCAAAACCCACAACTTCACTACATTTAAAACTCTATAAGTTTAGTTTAAAAATCGCACGCCAGAACTGTCGCGACGCCAAAGATCTCGAAGACCGACTCCAACCAAGTTAGAACGAAAAAAAGCCCTGATTCCCTCCAAACAACGCTATTTAATAATGTTTTTTCGAATAAATCGACTTAAAATTTGTGCGACTTTCGCCTTTATGAATTCAAGGTTTCACTTCCCGTTAAGTTTAGAATTGCATAACCCCGTTTCAGGATTTTTGGCCCCCGCCTGCCGAGTTGAGGTAGACACCTACCCCCCTGCCGAGACGGGTACAGGCGCGTACTCGGTGGCCTGACTTCCGAGCGCCCTCTCGTAAATGATATACGGCGATGTAGATTATTGCGTAAAATTATTTGATTATTTTTTCTCGTACACGTGTTGTGTCCGTAATATTGGTTGATTTCCGGCCTATAGACTAGGTGTAGCTCATTTCTATATCGTTGTTTTCGAAATCTTTCCGAGAAATTCGCTATTGATATCGATAATATAATCGATAAATTATCCCAACTAACGGAAGCTTTTCACCTATTATGTCCAGCGCTTGCGCAATCCAGTATCCTTCCTTGTGTGCTGCCTTCTAGCATTTGATTGGTGTCTACACGATCCGTGGGTGATCCCAGGACACATATACCTTCCTCTCGGTGATGACATACGTAGGCATTCGTTCCAAAATTTGATTCGACACGTTTTTTGTAATTTCGCCTACCTGTTTTGACTCTTTTCGTGATATCCGCCGCATATCTTCTGGTAATTTTTCGTAACCCATCGCTGTCCACTACCCGAGTCGGTGACACCTCTTCCATCATGAGCTAAACTACCTTTCGGGTTTCTTTTCGATTCCTGGTCCTTCCTTTTCGGTGATCTACGCCCAGTACATCCCTGTTTTTACAGTTTTTTTGCGTCTAGTTTTAGCCCAACCCATATACCCCTTTCTCGCTCCATCCAGGAATTTCAATATATTATCCTCGTAACTTTGTTTACGCGCAAAAAAAGGTCGTAAAATTTTGATCGTTAATCAAAGACTTCGTGACCCATTAACTTTTATGTCTTTTCTTAATTACCCAACTTGCATCTCCCCCGTGTTAATATAATTAGGCAATTTCGGCCAAACATCCCATCTTAAGTTAAAATTCGTGTCCATTGTCAACACTTGAAATAGCACTCAGAACCTCAGCGATCGTAAACAATTCTCTCTATGAGGATCACCTCGTAATATGTCTTCTGGACCAAAACATTCTAAAAAACCATCTTCTTTCGCCAAACCGTCACCCCCCTGTTTCGTTATCGCTGGTTGGGTATCGCTTCGTTTCTACCTTAGAATGCAAATTTATCGTCGTTCTCCAAGTGCCCTTACACGCATCGTGAGACCGGATCCCAAGGTTAGCTCAACAGTAAATCAACCTAGAGTGTTTCGTGTCTTTAGACCGCCCTTAGTCTCCGTGATTGGCGAAAAATTATTTAATTGATTTTGGGAATGATCTGATTCGTTGAGCTCCATCACGCCTCTTTTCAATTATTACGTGGTTAACACCTATTACCGACGTAGGTTTCTATAATAAAGCTTCTAGTATGTCCCAGAGATGTCCATAGTCTGTTCGTTTCTCCCTATTCTCTGAACGTATTTTAATTTATGAAAAAAAAATTCTTTACGTTCCTTTACCCCAAACAGGTCCATTACAAGGGTGGAATGGAAAACCCTTACAATGTACTACGGCGATGGGTATATTATAATAACCTCAAGAGTTCTGTTTTTCCTTCATCAACAACAACTGTGTAAAATTCCAAAACCCGCTAAAAATATTCTCAAGTCCTCGTAAATGACTTAAAATTAAAATTAATTTAAATATTTTACTACATTTTGGCAGTTAACCAGCATTTATCGTTTTAAATTTCATCGCAAGCTGAAAAAGTTGCGTTGATCTATAAATTCCAGACAAAGAAAGCGGGTTTCTTTTCCTTGTATCACATGTGAGCCAGAGTTCACAATTCAAAAGTCAACTATTTTTCAAAATTGCGAAGTAGATATTTCATTAAAACAAGCTTAATATAACTATTTGCCATAGTTTTTAGTAGCAATATAGCTTACAGTAAAAGGGTAACATTTTAATATATCTTAATAATAATAATAATTGAATGATTTGTAAAGCGCCGTTTTCGTGAAGTCGCCTGAAGGGTGCTGTGTCTTATATTATATCCAGAGAAATTACAATGTCATATAACAAATTGAGGTTATTTACCTTCTTCCTGCGGTTTATATGAGTTATAAATGAGAAATGATCGTACCTGGAAGTCGGGGACCCCTGGGCTGCTCCACGGGCAGCACTCTCCGCCGCTTCTTGGGCAGCTTGGCGCGCGCCTGCGTGTGGGAGTAGTACATGGCGAAGTTGGACACGATGACCGGCACGGGCAGCGCTATCGTCAGCACCTGGAACACCCCATATACTAGCGTCAGTGCTGGGGATTATGGCATACACTAATTCAGGCGCAAAATAAATGTGGGAGACGGGTATGGGTACCGTTGCCCGGGAATTTATTGGATGACTAACACCCCTCCTTAGTGACTTAGCAGGGGTGCCCTGGTTCGTGGGGTGAGGTTTGTCTGTCTTTTTTTTTCACCAGGGCCTTCTGTGTGGAGTTTATATAAAAAAATTATACCTATAAAAAACAGGAATTTTGTGAAATCAAGAGCTTATTTAGATTTTAAACGAAAACATGGTACATGGCGAAGTTGGACATGATGACCGGTACGGGCAGTATTTTGTCAGCACCACGAAAACGCCGGCCGTAGGATATGTATTATATCGCCAGTGTCGTATACTCATTCTGGCGTAGTCGAAAAAAATGTCGTAAAAAATATAAAATAAATGAATATCTAATAAAAGCATGAGCTTATTGAATTAGTAAACAATAACATTGTACGTGGCGAAGTTGGATGATGACCGGCACGGTTAGGGCTATTGCCGGCACCTAAAAAACGTCATAATAATAGCGTTGGTGAAAAGGGATTGCGGCGATACACTGTTTCAGGCGCAGTTGAAATATATATCCGTTGGTCCTTTACACGTTTCTATGACTAAGTAAAACATTGAAGTGACAATCAAAAACCTAACCTAACCTAAAATAAACTTTGCTCATGTTTTATAACCATTCTGTTGTGTCTGGTTGCCGAAGTATATTTATTTATTGCATCTCGTTATACATAAATCATGTTTTTCTCATAAAAATCAACCTCACAAGGACTAAGCCTGTATTTTTGTGAAGCTAACATAAAGTAATAATACATGCAAACACAAAATATTTCAAAAAGAAAGAAAAAATATGTATTGGACGAGTTACCAGATGGGTAATTCAACAGTATACGAGTATTGTACCAATATTTGAACCATAACTAATCATTAATCATTATTCCCAAGAAGGTACAAAGTAGATAATAAAGACAGCTAGGGTGATATTTGGTTTTTAACAAATGGGACTTATATAAAACGTTATTATTTAAGAAAGGACAAGGATGAAAAAATATTAAGACAATCGTCTGTCAATACAAACATCTTTACTAACTTTTTAAATTTAACTAAGGAATTGGTAGACTTAATATGATTTGGAAGAATATTAAACATAAATGGTGCATAGCGAAAATACCTAGTTTTTTTGACCGAAATAAGTTTTAGTAAGTACCACCACAAAGTTCAACGTAGAGCCAATTCTAGTTGCACGGGTTTGTTGTGTTATTATTGTTCTTTATATGTGCAACTCATCTAAACCAAGAGGTTATCGAGATTGAATACAATAATATAGTTATTCATTATATGTATGATAAATGTAGTTTCATTCCTTCCTCACAAAAAGAATTTTCTAGTGAGGCGGGTAGGTAAAAACCGACCAGATTCCCAGTAATGAAATGATCCTGAATATTCTTGTTGCATAAGCGATAATAAAATATTTTAAATAACAACCAAATGTTTTTTTGTGCGAATAGCAAACAAGCGTCCACACTAGTCGGAGACATTGGGACTATGATATTGGGGTAAGTTGCGAGAATGGAGTGATATTTGTACATCGAAAAGTTTCTTTAAATAGCTTCAGTGGTGTTTGGTGACCAGATGATTTCCCAAGAATTTCCCCACCTTTCACTTCCCCACTATATTTACTTGGGATCCTTTGAGAAATATACTTTTATTTGAATAATTTTTAGAAAATATTTGTACGTTTTATGACATTTTAAGATCTACAGTTGGTATATTGACAAAACTCTATTTATCGCACTGAACAATTTATGCATACAAATAAATATATTTTATGTCCACAGAAGAAGTCCGGGACTCCCAATGAAGATATGAAGACATAAAGCGCACTTGATGTGAAACAACACATTATGTTATTATTATTATTTTATTTATTTATTTATTATTTATTGAAGTGAAACTTCTTTACGCGCGTCATGCAATTTCGAGGAGTAAAACCAACTCATGACCGAAACGAAAATGCGGGACCGATTAAAGTTCATTTGATGTAGTAAAAGTTTTGAAGTAAAATATAAATGCTTCTTAGCTCATCTCGACAACTGGCGTTGGTGGTGTAATGGTCAGCATAGTTGCTTTCGAAGCAGTTGATCCGAGTTCGATTCTCGGCCATGGAATATTATTTTTTTGTTTTTAAGGAATTTTTTTTTTTTAATGGTTGACCATAATATCAATCCACTAAGTAATATTTTAGGCCTGTAGCATAATTGAAAAGTTAAAGAATGATATAAAATTTTTTATGATGTTAACGATAAAAAAATGAAAAAAAACATAAAATTAAAATAAAAAATGGGCCAACGGCACGCGGTGTTCCCAAGCGGTCACCCATCCAAGTACTGACCGCGCCCAATGTTGCTTAACTTCGGTGATCGGACGAGAACCGGTGTGTTCAAAATGGTATGGTCGTTGGCAAAAGTTAAACAATATTAATTTCTATTCTACCTGCCAATAAATATATGAAAATTAGTATAAAAAAGCCCTAATAATATTGAAAAAATTAGCAAGGTGTGTGCGAGGTTGATAAAAATAATCATTACATACGCGCTTGAAAAAGATCGTAATTACATTAATAAGTTTGTAGGAATTTTTTTTTTCAATGGTTGACCATAATATCAATCCACTAAGTAATATTTTAGGCCTGTAGCATACTTGAAAAGTTAAAGAATTTTATGATATTATTAATTATAGTAATGATAAAAAAATAAAAAAAACATGAAATTAAAATAAAAAATAGGCCAACGGCACGCGGTGTTCCCAAGCGGTCACCCATCCAAGTACTGACCGCGCCCAATGTTGCTTAACTTCGGTGATCGGACGAGAACCGGTGTGTTCAACATGGTATAGTCGTTGGCAAACGCTAAACAATATTAATTTCTACTCTACCTGCCAATAAATATATGAAAATTAGTATAAAAAAGCCCTAATAATACTGAAAACATTAGCAAGGTGTAAATATTATATACCTAGTTTAACTCACTCTCCTAACTCATCTTCGCTGTCTACAGGCAGAGCGCACGACTGTGGTCGTGAAGAACCGAGGTTCGATCCCCGCTTTAACTAATTTTTTTTTTCTTTTTTTATAACTTTTAATTTTTTTTATCACATGCTACTTATAAATATGTCAATAGACAGAAAAAAAGAGAGAATGAAATGAAAAGAGAGAGAGAGAAGAATACTAGAAGTTTCACTTCTGTCTTGCGTAGGCTTGACACACCCATTTTTTTATTTATTTATTTATTGGATGATTTTTATAGCGCCGCTTTTGCGAAATATCACCTCAGGGGCGCTGGGCATGATTAAGTGAACCAAATACTTGAGTCGGCCATGTCAAGGGTCAGAATAACCGATGGCTATGTAACAGACGATGTATGAATGTGAATAAAGCAAGAAGTGTGTCCCAAGATCGAGTTGTTTGGCGGTCCATCTTATCTGCCTACCCCTGCAGAAGAACGGTGCTAAGTTCTGTTAGTTATGTGTTAGAAAAATGGGTATATAATACTATGCGAATCGTCTTGAACGACTAATTCACTCAGCTGGCTTTGAATCACAAGGCTACGCAGATGATCGTTTGATTTTCAAGTTTTGTTCTCCGAACGAAAAAGACGTCCTTAAAAACGAGGTGGTTAGCCTCATTAACACAATCTCAAGTTGGATGTCTGTCAATAAACTTAAAACAAATCCCACAAAGACAGAATTTATGTGGATAGCTTCCCCTGGAAGGCAAGCACTTCTTGACTTCAGTCCAATCCGTATTCAGGATACAGATATAATCCCTTCTGCAGAAATAAAATTTCTGGGTTTTACTATGGACAATATTCTTTCTCTTGAATTGCCAATTTCAAAGGCAGTAAGTTCTGGTTTTTTCCATTTAATGCAGAAAAAATCAATCAGGAGATGCCTTCCCTCTGATGGAACAAAGTCACTCATAAATTCGTTCGTCGTCTCACGTATGGACTATTGCAATAGTGCATATGCCGGCCTACCTCAGAAACAAATCAATAGAATCCAGTCAGTTTTTAATGCTGTGGCAAGAATGATTTTTGGTGAATCTAAGTATTGCCGTATAACCCCACTTCTGAGAGTTCGCCTTCACTGGCATCGATGCCCTGAAAGAATAGAGTTTAAGATCTGCTTAATGACCTTCAAAGCATTGCAAGGAATGGCGCCAGCCTATATATCGGAACTATGTTTTCGACAAAACTTAAGCAATAGACAGCTTACTCTAAGGTCAGCAGATCTAGATATTAGTAATCGTCTAATTGAACTTTCTAGGTCAAATCGAGCTGTTTACTTTGATCGTTCTTTTAGTGTAACAGGCCCTCTCATCTGGAATAGACTTCCTTCAGCTCTTACTAATCTCCAGAATTTGGCTGAATTTAAACGGGCTTTAAAAACAAAATTATTTAAAAAATCTTACCATTCATAAATTTTAACTTCTTTTCAATATTTTATAATAATCCATATTCTACAACTTCCGGTAATTGATTGGTTTCTGTTGTCTCCTTATTGTACCTTTTAAAGTGTCTGCTCAGAAAATTCTCATTTCTGAGCATAAACTGCTTCCTGTTTTATATTATGTTTTAGTTTTAATATTCGTGTTTTGTTCTATCCTGCTGTTATTGTTATTCTAAGTTTTGTAATCACTTTGTATAAACAGTGTATTTAATGTTGTAATATTAGATCTCTATTTGGGTAAGGCACACTGTAGGAATAATTTTAAGAACCACTAATACTGAATTACCATTTTTTAAAAGTTTGTTATACGAGTAGTTAAGCGCACTTGAAGTAAAATGACACTAAACTGCTCTATATAAATGCCATGTTATTTTTATTATTATTACTATTATACTCAAATCTGCTCTGAAAATAATTGAAAATCTGATCAATAATGAGTAAAATTAGTATATTCAATTGGGTCATGTGCGTATTTATCTTACTTGTCCCACATTACTAGTAAATACTCTGTCGGATAAGGCCATTATCCGACAAGCGACTCGTGAGTATCAGCCATACTATTTTGCTAGTGTTCGTACACGATACGACTCGTCGACTACGGGTTTAAAGTTGGTTGCACGCTACCAAGTTCTGGTAGCCCGCTAAGAAAGTTGCATTCGCATCTAAAACGCATTTGACAGAATTGACGTCCGAATGTGGTTTGAATGTTAAATTTTTTCTGGAGGTGGGAAAAAAATTCATAATTTTATAACTATAATTTTGATTAAAGTTGTTTTAGCGGAGAAGGCGTGAATTGAGGTTGGAAAGAAAAGTCAATTTGGCATGTAGTTTCTTGGCGGCAACGAAGGCCCCTACATTTATTTCGTGGTATGTGTGAACCCAAAATATTATTTAACATCAATTTTATGCTTGTAAATATAAAGAAAAACTACCATAAAATCAAACGGTCGCATCTAGGATCCTCCTTCAGTTTTCAATTTTCCTATTTCAAATTTTTGTTTGCGAATCGCTAATATTATCTTCAATGATAAAATATTTAAATTTGGGGTTTTACTCATTAGTTATTCCAAAAATAAAAACTAAAACAAACAATATTATTGTCTTCGTCGCTAGAGACACTTCACATCGTATTAATTCCATGGCTGCACTTAGCGTAGCGCCGTATACGGAATCAACTTTAAAGAGAAGCATATCAGTAGGCTACTTGTGGTTGCATCGCAGTCGCGTAGCTTGTAAGGACCTCTGTGTATTTGTGATCTCATGAGGTGAAATATAACAAACATTTATCATGAAATATAACAAAACTTTATTCAACCAACATCCATTTTTTCAAAATTCAAAATTGCTTGCCGATCCCTTCGTTAAAATGCAATTTTCTTCCTGATAACCATGATGTTTACCAACAACGAATACACGAAGGAAATGTACGCTTCCCCCCAATAATGTATTTCTTTCAGAGTGTTTTTCTAAATTCAATTTACTGCATCCGAGGTGCATGTTGAGCTCGTGTATTTTAAAATTAAGGGTGTGGCGAAGTTTGTATTAGCACGGGGCACAGTGAGGAAGGCTGTATTGCCAATATAAATATTACCTCTACAGCGGAAAGAGCAAAGGTTAAGTCTGCCAATAAATCAATAATGGATTTCAATTACTATTTATGAGATGCACATGGAACGCAGCCGGGTGAAGCCTAGTGGAGAGATAACTACTAGATGTGGTATCAGCCATTTCAGATTAATTCTGAACTTAAACTACTAACTAGCAGATGATGGGTGGATTTCCGGAGAATATATATAAGTTTAGAGGAATTGAAATATCTATTAATAACTGCTGACAAACTGCTTGAGCAGTTTAGCGGGTATAAATAATAAAAAAATAAACAATATTACAATGTTTAAGCATCGGCACTCAAATATATAAAAATAGAAAATCTATCGGAAGTTGTTGTTTAAGTTTTGGAGAGAGAAAATTCAGAGCACGAATACATCGTTACCTACTATGTAGAATAGTTTAATTAATATTTATGATCAGGCATTAATACTTCAAACTACATAATGAAAACGAATCATAGAAAGGAATGTCATACAGTATGTTTAATACATGTACACTTAATTTGGTTTAATTGAAAACCATTACTTTTTTATTAATTTTCCACAAGTATTGGGATATAGATATATCTACGTATATATTTTATGAGTGTGTGGACTTGCACTAACTTCCCTTCATTCGGAAAGAATTTAGAATTCTGCTAAAAAACAAATGACAATCAAAAATTGCCGCTAGATCTAAAAACTGTCCCCTTTTATACTGAAGAAATCATAAAATGGTTGGTGCGCTCACCGCTAATCCAACAGACTCTTATTTCGGATAAGCTTAGTCGGTCTGCTACGCTGTCTCCATCTAGCGGGCTATAAATAAATTATATACAAGGTGGAAGTAGCTGGGAGCTGTTCATTTATAGATGCAATCATACAGCGATGGATTATTCCGCTATATGAGACATGAGACGGCCGATGTGGCTGGATCACCAAAATATAAAGCCTAATTCAGAAAAGAATACTTTCAGTATAATAAAATTTTACGGGACGATACAATAGAAATGAATTTTTTACCGATTTTTTTTGCTTTTTCTTCTTATGTCGGCTCCTCGATGTTGAGGATTGCGATCCCCACTCCGATTTTTAGGAACAAGGGTGATACTAGGTCACTACAAATTTACTTAGTTTTCAGAGCGCGCAGGGTTATGTGAGCCCTTAATATGTTATCAACTTATTTTTTTCTCAGAGAGGATAAAACATTATCTTTTTTATTTGCAGTTTTGCTGTAAGAACTTTTAATTTGTTACAGTAATTTCGAACTACATGATTAGTACACTCAATTTCGTTTATAAAGAACGCATTGGGGCCATAAGACATAACTACTTGTAGTATGTTTGTGATAGAACTATCACCGTCTCCAATAAGTGTTAGATATTTTAAGCCATGCATATAGCTACAGAATCGCTTTCATGGCAGTTACAGAACCTTCCCAGTTCCTGAAACATCCGTGATCTGTTAGTTCTGTTAGCAAATGCAAAAAAATGAATTCCTTTTACCGATAAATAAAACTGTCGGCGTACTATAGCCGATTATGATTATACATGCGGTTCTAGATAACGAGCTGTAACTAGTTTTATAAGACCATTCTGCCCAAGACCCATCTGCACCTACGGTTATGAAAGGTCATCCGTTAATATAATGTTAATTATTTTTGAAGTGTTAATTTTCTCTCTTCCCCTCCGGCTTTGAGTATGATTTTAATGATAATGATCTTGGCAGTGATATCTGCATTGCTATTTCAGAAATAATATTTTTGACATACCTACATGCCATGTTTAGGGCTCCGTACAATTCTTCCATTTAGGAATACTCATTCTTCGAGCACAGGACTCTTTCGACGATACTGGTGTTTACATAGGAAGAACCCGATTGTTCAGTCTAAAAAATTTCTTCTTTTTGCACATTTTACTTTAAAAAAAAGATGCTTAATGAATGCGATCCACTAGTTAAAACTATTTTGATCGCGCGTTGGTGATATTCCTCTGCCTCTCCTGTCTTCCAATTTGCCAGTGACTTTTCTCTTAGTTGGAGTCCTCACTTTGGCGAGCAACATGTCCAAAGTATCTTCATACATTGTAGACAGACAGTTGAAAGCCTGTTGTGGATGCTCAGCTCTTCCAGAATGGATACATTTGCGTCTGGCTGTCCATGAAAGTCTGTGAATTTTTCTTCAATACCACATTTCTACGGCATCTACCCGCTTCCTATCGTTGGCTGTTTATGTTTCCACACCGTACAGAAATATAGGGAAAGTCAGCGCCCTGACGAGTCTCATCTTAGTGGTCTTCGTTATGCTTCTGTCACTCCATATCTTTTGCATTTTGCTAATGGTGTCTTTTGTCATGCAAATCTCTATTTTCACCTCTGTTTCAAAGCCTCCGACAACTTTTGAGAGATTACTATTTGTTTTTTATTGTTAATTAATTGTTGCTAGGGGGTGGCTACTAAAAACACTACAAATTGAAGTTAGTTATAAATGTATATTCATAAAAAGTCTGTCTTTAAAACAATTATATCCATGACCAGCTAATGGTGTATCAATTTCATTTTTTTTTTAATGTAAATATTCAAGAATTTTTATAATTTGGCACTATTAAACATACAATAAAATGGTCGTCTGTCAACTCCCACGTAAAAAAGTCATATAGCTGATCATTTTACTCCCTTATGAATAGGGCTTTTTGAATAATCCATTTTGGGATTGTTCAGTTAACCTAATTTCAATATACTTACACGTAATAAGTTAATCTGTAAAATGAGATTTTTTCACTCCTATCTGAATGCGGCTGTAGAAGTAACAATTAAACACAAATGAAGTAGATCATTGTCCTAAGCATAGTGAAGTATTTACAACTAGTAACCGTGGAAGATTAAGGGAAACTTTTAACGACAAAAGTTAAAAAAGAAAAAACTTGAGAATACTACTACGTAGGTATGCAGTTACCTTATTATTGAGTCTCGGGTAATTTCATTCCTGGTGACACCGGCTTTATAATCCCGTCACGCAATCATTCATCCCCTTTCTCAGTCGAGATTTCTAGGTAGCAATACCTGACTTCAGGCGCACCTGGTCCCTTCCACGAATATCTGAACACAGAGTATACACATATACGAAGTACAGAAAGTATCCTTGATATCCTTGGAGATCTTATTACAAAAGATGGCGTACCGTACATTTAACTTTGAGAAGGAAGGTTGCTGGTTTGATTGAATACAGAGATATTTCATTCCATATGTGAACGCTGCATATTTACAATTAGAACAACAGTTAGGATTGTATATATTGGTGCAGAAGTCTACGTTAATCGGTTCCTAAAAATAAAATTATTTCATTGAGGAGGGGAACAGCGAAACTACGAAAAAATACGGCTCAACTACAAATCTCATTTTTTAAAATGGAACCGATCTTAAAAATAATCGTTTCCTCAGAAAATACAAAAACATCGACCATTTCTAATTTGAGCAGTTTGAAGAATAAAATGGCTTAAATATGCATTAAGGACAAAAAGTGCTGCAATATGCACTTACGACTCATAACGGCTCAAATATTCATTAACCACCAAAAATGCTCAAATGTGCATTATGCATACGCAAATAATATGCAAATTAATTTATTATGTAATCTTATGACTAGTTATAAAAATAATACATAATGATTCAAAACAAATATTGCGTTCGCTTGTTACTGACACATCAGCCCATTTTTTAGTTTTTAAAATTTATATTTTTTATTTTAACCATTTGTACATCGAAGCTTACATGTATCTTATCTATTATTAATTACGTACATACATTATTACATTTTTATTATTTATTGTATTTAAAATTAATATGATTCCTACAATCCACCTTGAATCTATCAATTGTTGAGGTATTTATGGGCTCTGGCAGAAAATTATAATAAAGTATTCCTTTGAATAGTAAACTATTTTGTGTATTGGCTTTGTCCATTTTTGGTAACCTTATTTCATTGCACGTTCTCGTATTATGTTTATGAATGTCCTTATTGTATATAATTCAGTATTTTGGCAATAGGTTTTTAATTATTTTATTTATAAATATCACAGTGTTCAAGTTCAGCATCTGTTATTTTTTAAATTCTTTTCGACAAAAGTATGTATTCCGAATACTGCACAAGCATGCACCTAATATCTGATGTTAATTTCTGACCTAGAATTCTCCGTGAATCAAAATTCGCAAATCTGTTGGAAACATATATGGTTACCAAATTAAAATTAATTTCTTGATAGTATTTATCAAAGTCTCCACTTTATAGTAATATAAGTGCACAGTGGCATTGTAGGTCTTGTGTGTAATTTTTATGAAAATTTTGAAAATGCCGTGAAACTTAAATGAGACGAGAGGGGTGAAACGTCAAGTGTGTCAAGTTGGCGTCTAGAAAAGTGTTCAAAGCAACCCCACACCATCGCACAACTACTCATAAACCTACACATTACACATACTCTCACGTACTCATACATATCCCCTTGTTCGCATGCCTTGCCAGCATAAAAATATTTTAGAAGTTACCTGAACAAAGCAAAACTTTCACCCCTTTATATATTTCACCCCTTCTGTAGAATTTTGATGAATATTATTACAATTATGATGGTAAATTGCTCAATTAACCGAAATACAATAACCTATTGAGTTTTTTTCAACCTGCTGCTAGATTCCAAATATTTTTCAACTTAACTTTGATAGTTTTTGTGTTAATTTCGAGTAAATACACTTACCCTGAAACTTTGAACAAGCAATCAAACGAGGTATACTTACAAACTATTATTCGAACGATACTGTAACATTTTTGTTTTTTGTTTTTGGGGTGTTATGCCGTGTTGTGCTAACTCCTTCTTTAGCCAACGTTTCGGACAGCATTGCAGTGTCCATCATCAGGGCAGATGTGTTGCTACATCTGTGTGTTGCCACATCGATGTGTTCACACATCTGCCACACATCACCACACTGCAATGCTGTCCGAAACGTTGGCTAAAGAAGGAGTTAGCGCAACACGGCATAACACCCCAAAAACAAATAACAAAAATACTTTTGGCCGTGAAAATCTTAAATCATATTTGATACTGTAACATTTTATTTTACTGATAATGTTTCATTTATAACCACGAATGTCCTTAAATATTTGAATCTAATCATTTGATAGAAGGTTTACCTACCTAAATGGTAGTGACTGACCGAAGTTTTGGTTTTGGTTTTGGCTAGGTTCGGTAATTATCTAAATGGTTTTCGGCCGCGGCAAAAATTGCGTTCGTGATGTGTAGGATCACGTCACTCGGGTGCGTGTGCATACCTCTAGAATAAGTTAAAGATTATTTTAAAATAAGCTGTCACATATAAAAGTTGTTTTAAGATTCCAAATTTAATGGGTTTGCAATTTTAAAATAATATTTATTTTGGTCAAATAATAAATAGTTATTTTTATTGTTAATATTGCTATTGTCTAACATAAATACTTTTAGAGACAAGACTGCTTTGCTTGTTATAGTCCTGAATCCAAGTGTTAAACCGATTTTCTCACAAGTTTAGCAATAAATATCCATTATTTAGGGGTAGTGAGTGTTTTTAAAATTTATTTAAATAAATTTCGGTTTCGGCAGAAACTAAAACGGAAGCCGAAATTCTGTTTCGGTTTCGGTTGAAAATCTAGTTTAGGCCGGTCACTACTTATCGGTAAAGAAAGGAATAGATAAATAGGGGTGTAAAGAATAATAAATAAAGTTAAACTTACCCCAGCAAGTGCACAGAGGGCTCCGACAAACATCCCCACGTAGGTTTTAGGTGCCATGTCTCCATACCCCACTGTCGTCATGGTAACCAGGGCCCACCACAGCCCCAGGGGTATGCTGTTGAAGTCATTGTGCGGGTTGGCCTGTATCCTCTCGGCATAATAAACCAGACTCGCGAATATCACAATACCAAGCACCAGGAAGAACACGAGAAGAGTTAACTCCTTAGCGGAAGCCCGGAAGGTCTGTATCAAAATCTTCAACCCAGAAGAATGCCTCGTCAGTTTGAACAACCTCATTATCCTGATGATTGAAAAGAATTCTAAGATGTCCGCATTCTCCACATGGGAAGCGAACTTCTGGAGGATGAGATCGATGTAGAAACTCAACGTCGCGATGTAATCGATCACGTTAACTGATGACTTGATGAATTCACACTTGTTCGGTGATGAAATGAACCTGACGAGGATTTCGAGGGTGAACCACGCGTTGCAGACGCACTCGATGTAGAAGAAGGCCACGTGCGCGTTGGTCTGCGTCTTGTCGAGCACCCAGCCCGTGCTCTGGTTGGCGGTCTTCACGGACACGTTCCTGATGAAGGGCACCCTCATGTCTGGGTGCGTCTTCAGGCAGAACGACAGGATGGACACGCAGATGAAGAACACGGATATTACTCCGATTATCTGAAACAATAAATGATTAAATGTAAGAATAGGACGCCTTCACATGATTTCTACAACAATTTTACTATCTTGATTTTTTATATGAGTTATATATGATATTTTCAGCTCACAACGCCATTTCTATCAAGAGCTATGAAGTTTACAAAAGTACATTTAACGGTCTAAATATAAGAAAGAACACATTATTCAATAGTTCAGTAAAAATGAACTAGAAGAAGCAGGGTAGTGAAATCAATCAATTTATTCGTCTCACTAAAAATTCTGCTCTCCCGGCTTTGGTGTGATAAAATTTTCACAATTTTTTCTGTCTGGAATTTCTACGACAATTCAACAATCTTACAGCTGCAACGCAACCCCGATACCGTGATTTAGAGCTTTGTACGTTTTTTTTCCTGGTAAAATAATAAGGCAAGAAGCAATATTATTTTTTCAGTATAATTGTTCGCTAGTAAAAGAGTGTAGAAAGTAAGACGAAGCCGTGTAGTAATGATTGTATATAATATATTTAAACAAAACGAGCTACGTGACCAATATCGTTAAACAAAGTTGACTGTTTTTAAGGGTTGCAGGACAGGAACGCGATAATAGCGGTGTCTGTCGGAGGATAACGTAAAATGAAAGACTGAATGTTTTTTTTCGTAATTAACCAATCTTTCTCCAGCGCTGGGTTTTGAAAGATCTCTTTCACTTTCGTTGTCATGGTGAATTTTAACGTAGCACAGTAAAATGTAACAAATAATTATAAAATATTCAGTGTTAACGGTTTTGAAATAGTATTCGTCGAAGAAAAAATATAATCACAAAACACAGTTGTTTTTCTCTTAGTATTAACGGTACGAAATCGACAAAAACCGGAGATCCTGAGTAGAAAGATCCCACGATGGCTGCTTTGCAAACCGTAGTGAACTTTACTTTTCTGCTTACGGTCTCCGGTTTTTGTTGATTTCATGCCGTTATCGACCTTGTGGGACGACGGGCTTAGTCTGCATTTTTGGGAAGCTCAGATTTGAGTCTATATCTATAATGATAGGTACTTAATTTATTCCAATCTTGTGTAATTTCATAATTTAGTTAGTTTTAATTAATTTAGTTTAAACCGTTTTGACATATAGAGATATGTTTTTGATATATTATTCCGTGTTGCGCCACCTCCTTCTTTAGCCAACGTTTCGGACAGCATTGTAGTGTCGTTTGCCCTGATGATGGAGACTGCAATGCTGTCCAAACGTTGGCTAAATAAGGAAGTAGCGCAACATGGCATAATACCCCAAAAACAAATCACTATAATACTTTTGGCCGTGAAAATCTCAAATCAAACTGTTTTGACACAGTTAATCTGTACACAAATAATTTCGCACATTTATCTTTAGCAATATAAATCAGTGCATCCTCCGCATTTTGTAACGTTTACATATTATCGTTTTTTATATAACGTTTAAATAATATACTTGTATACTAAATTTAGTTGATGTTTTATTTATTTTGGATCGCTATATATTTTATAACTTCTTGGTTTGCTGTGAAGCGAGATATAAAATAATTACGAATTTTTATTATTTATTTGCGTAACTCACGAAAGATTAAAGAATTTTCGTGACAAATAAAGAGCTCAAAAATGACCTTTCACAAAATCCAACGGCACAAAATAAAAATGAATATAAATAGATAGATAATAACATCTGCTAAGAAACGAAAAATAAATCAAGACATTGTTTTCTGTATGACGGCGATCTGAATCCTTCAGAAATATTATTAAATATTCTTTGATAAACTCAAACGATAATAAATGTTCTTATTTCTCTTTGTCCAAAGTTGTTTGCAGAAGTTGTGGATTTGGCCCGATTTTTCTTTCTTTCTGGATTTCTCAGCGTTGTTGGATTATTGTTAAAATAAATGAGAATTCACATTAATTTGATAAATTTTCAGAGAAATAATACCTCTGTTTGTTCCAAAGTACCTAGATACCAACTTGCCAGGGAGATCAAAATACAGTAGAAGCCGGTTATTGTATTCAGATTTGTTATGATAGTTTTTAAGCCGATATTTCTGGGATTTTATTTTGAGAACAATGTTTTTAGCACACGGGGAGTAAGCAAAATCAGATTCAATACATGCATATTGAAAAAAAAATTATTACGTTTTTGATTTTCGTTTCTTTTATGAACAAATTTGACCAAAATACGAACATTTTATGACAGAGGAATCAAATTTTTACCGCGTATGATAAAATAAGTGAGTATTAGTTGAAGAAACCATTATTAACGCTAAAGACTTTAAAGCTATTGATATTGGAATTAAGTTCTCAAGAATGGGCGACTTTACAAGAGCAAAGCCTGAGGAATTAGAACTCATCACACGGCAACTCCAAAGATGACACAGGCCCTGAGAATAAAAAACTTATTATATTATGTACCCGAATTTTAAAAGTCATCAACATAACTTAAATAATATTAACAATGACTTTTACCATATTTGGTGATCAGAATAGCCTGGTACTTCCACACCTTCATTTTCCCCATCTCCTTCCCCACCCCACTACCTTCAGCCCTACAGCATACCCCAATTGGGGATGCCATAGTCTCACTGGCCCGAGACGGTTGGGAACAGTTGGGACTTATAGGGTTATAATGTTATTATTCAATATATGAAATAAGACTTATGTTTGCTTAAAGTTAATTGTAGCATTCTTAAGAAATGTTTAAATAAAATATTGATAATATTTTTAACAACTTGCAATTACAAATTCACCTGGGAATGGATCAACTATGATATGTTTATTGTCTTAGTAACATTTAGTTGAGACTGGGGAGTTACGGGATTTGGATTTAAATACAGTAGCTTTAAAATATGTGAATAATCTGTAAAACAAATTTTAACGAGAAATTATTTTAAGCTATTATTTCAAACGTAGAAAAAACTACTATTTAGATTATCGTGATCCTCAAGGATTTCTGTAGCACCGTTTTCTTCAGAAAATTACCTCAATAATGCTTGAATTAAAGTTGAAAAGAGAGAATTTTGTAAAAATTTATCTGCACGAAAAATAGATAAAAAAGGCAGATTTAAAAAAATAAAATTTTAGTGTTACCAGATCTATTCGCTTTAAATGGCTACTAATGAATCTGAATTTCATAAAATTAAAAAAAAAAAAAAAAAATTAAAATAATGGAAAATGGAATTTATCGCTGTGAAAAGGCTGAGAATTGTGAAAAAATCCCCGAAAAATGGAAAAGATGCTCTAAATTTGCACTGAATAATAAACTAGAAATATTGTTCATTGAAGATAAGAGGTTTACCTTTAATTTATCAAATAAAATAAATCGTTTTATTTTTAAAGAAGATTCTGATATGAAGACAATATGGACTCTTACGCCTCTAGATATAAAGGTAAATACAAATTTTCAAATAAGAATGTAATTACCAGTCTTGATTACATATATTTCATTATTAGGCATTTGAACTATTATCGATTATTCACTTCAACATAATATAATTCTGGCGCAATTGGCTGAAAAGGTTTATTTTAATTAAATTATTAAACCTTGGAAACTCTATTCGAAAACCGTATTTTCTGTTTTTTATTTATTTCTTAGTTTTTTATTTATTTATTTTTACGTGAAATTGCAAATTATATTTATTTATTATATATTATTATTTATTATTTTTAATTAATCAATGAATTTTAGTTGCGCACGCCGGGATTTGAACCCGTGATTTTCGGATTGCTAGTCGAGAGCCTCACACCTGGACTACGGATGCCGTCAAGTTATAGGTTAAAAATACATATACATTTTACAAAAAATTAAAAAAAAACATTTAACACTTATAAACTACTATTGAATATTTATACACTACCGTTAATTTACTTTGAGGTTAATTTTTTCTTATCTTTCTCCGCGCTGCGAATGGTCGAAAATGCGTTTCAAGAGTAATAGCCAAACACATTAGAACCCACCAAATAACGCTTAAAATGATAGATAGGTAGCGCAAAACAAAATTATGAAATATTTTTAAATTTGTGTTTTATAAATTTACTGTAAGGAAAATAACGCATAATTAATTTTCATCACATTAAATTGATAAAATACCAATCCCATTTTTGCAGAGCTAGAATATTTAGTTCCCAAAGCACTTTAAGAGAACACAATTGAAAGTTTGAAATATGATTAGATACAGGTCAAAGTTTAATATCCTTTCAATATGAAATTAGTTGGGATTTTGAAGGGTAAAATTATCGTTTAATATTGGGTGTTGGAGGCCACAAAACCGTTTAAAATTACAGAAAACACGTTTACGATTAGCAAACAATAGTTATATTTAATCTAGAATGGATTGGATGGGATATACAATAAAACAAATTTATTTACGTGCTGGGGCGATTGCTTAAGTCCTTAAGACTCAAAATCGAATGCAGAGAACATTCCTACATGAAGGAAAATGTGTAGAATTATAAAGATCAGAAAGAAAAAAATTATTCTTTTAAATATTTTAAAGAGTTTGTAGACATAAGTAACAGTCAATTTAAAATATAATCGACCCATCTGTTACGTTGGAACATGCTTTTTAAGATTGAATAATCAATATTCCAGTGAAGATAACATATGTAATTTAAACACAATTATATATATTTATTATCTGCTATATATTTAGAAAGTTAGGTGCTATTTAATATGTATAACATTATTGATTGGTTTTGTGATAACTACTTTATATGTTACTTAACCAAATGCCTTGTGATTGATAGTTATTATAGTATGTATTGTGCTAAAACTTGCGGTATTTGTATTGTGTGTTTGCTAATAAAAATGTAACCTGAAATAATGTATTGCTGTATAGGAACCTATATTAAACATCTATAAGTAAACCATAGACAATATGCGAGAAATAATTAACTAAAAAATCTGCCTCAACACAGGTTCGTCTAGTGAGGCAGGTTATGTAAAACTTAAAATATAGTATATTATGCCATATCTTTATAACACTCATACATATTTACTTTTTCTTCTATTAGAAACTGTTCTATGATTGTAACATTAGTTTTCCAACAATGTCATCGTTACTGACTTACATAAAGGTATTTTACTTACTAATGATATATTCTGTAATTTCTTTTGGTGAAATAAACAAACTTTAATTAATCAGAATGCAAGAGATTGCATTGAGTTTTAACTAAGCTAAGTGAGGAGGATTTACAAAGCCCGAGGTAGAAATTTGCGGTTTTGAATTCCCAGTACATAATGAATTTGGTTGCATTCACGCAATAAAGATGCAAATACCTCGACAAATGCATTAACTCTACACAGAACTTTGAGAAGGGGATGTAATGAACTTGGGCATAAAGAGACCTATGCTGTAGGGATGAGAACAAAAGGAAATGGTTGTAAAAACAACCCGTCACCATGCGGCAAATGTCAACCCCGTATATTATATGTGGGTTGGTCATATTGTGTTTCCCGTTTTGTGCACCGGTACCGGTACCGCCAATGACACCGAATACCCTATAATATTTGTTCGATGGCCTCTGAAAAACAACATCGAGTGATTTTATAAAGGCATTCCGCCGATATCCGTTAGGAACGCTTTCTAAAAAAAAAAAAAACGGTCGCAATGGACCTCTCAGTGGAATGAACATATTATTATCGTACTTTCTAGTTTTTCATACGTGCGCTCATTATGTAATATAATAAGCAACATGGAACACTTGAGGCTAAATATGCGGCCACGTGGTCGTGGGATCGATAAGTCGAACGAGGTACGGCAGTTGCCGCCCACCTTGCCGCCGGCCTCCCGCCCCCTGACCGCCCCCTAGCCGCCCTACCGACAGTTGCTCATTCCCCCAGCGCCCCCTACCCCATTCACACTAGTGCCCTTTCTCGGGTGTTTTTTGACGGACGCCTACTAACCGATTTTTGTAGCGAATTTACAAGTACGGTTGCATATTTTGTAGGGGAGTTGATCATTTGAATGTCGAATGAAAATAAGAATCTAGAACACAGCGCTTTTGGGATTACATAATTTAATACTGATATTCGAATATGTAAAATTTAAAAAAAATGTTTGTTACTTTTGAAAGTGTTCAAGGACGGGTTGTTTCACAGAATTTGAACAATTCATCAAATTTCAAAGTTGATTTTTAAGTTCTGTGAGGGTTTTGTTCAAGTTCTGTTACGTAACGTAAGTGACGGACATATATATAATGGAGTTATGCCTGTTAGTTCGATCGTCTCCAGAAAAGTTCCCACAAAAAAACTCAACACATAAACACGCTACAAGGTTCACAGAAAACTTATTAATCCCAAAAGCAAACGAAAATAAATTTCAAAAAGGACCAAACTACATGGCCATTAAAGTATATAATAACCTTTCACGTATCATCAAACAAATAACCGACATACTTAAATTTAAATCATCACTAAAACATTTATTTTAAACAAATGTCACTACACTTTAATGAATACCTTACATAAATTAAATACCTCTGTTTTATTTATTTATTTACATATATTTGTTCATGTCATTGTTGCGTTTTGTAATATAATGTGTATTTGCTGGGTTAGCTGGAAGAAATAGTATGTAACCTATAAGCATTTTCCCATAACTTGAAAATCATCATTGAAATTTGACGAATTGTTAAAATCTTTTGAAACAACCCATCCTAAATGTTACATTTGAACGATTAATGTTTTTGAATGATAATTGGTTTAAGTAATGTTTTTGAAAAATGAAAGAATTTACATAAACTTTTCTATCTTTTATTTAACCGAAATATACTATACATTTAAAAAAAAACATTAATATTTATGAACGCAACTGAAGCACAACAAAGCTGAACATATTGGTAGAATATGGTCTGTGTATTATGGCATTGTAATTCTCCACAGCTCCATATATTTTCTTTGCGTTGAGTCGCTGTCCAGTGTTTAGCGTGAAATAGTTCGGAAACGGTTTCAGAAGTGGCATCTGACCATCAATTATAGAAAAGTTAGCGAGAGCGCTCCTTCGGCAGATTGAAGAGGATTAAACATGACTACAAAACGCTAAAGGGTTGACTAAGACGGACAAGTTTAAGGAACGCTTCACTGGAAATTTTACGTACATAAATTGATTAATGAACTAACTAACCGTTAAATAGTATCGTACTGGTCAAATACACGTTGCTATATTTAGAATCGAAACATTGCTAGAAATAGATTTTTTCGTGTTTGGTGACCAGATCTGAAGAGTCAGGTACTTCCCTACTTTCCCTTTTCCCATTCCTACTCCCCTCTACCACACAATATAATATAATATCTAATTTGGGGACGCCATATTCCTACTGGTTTTGCATAGTCGGGGCTCTTGTGCGGTATTCACATAAAAAAACTACCTCAGATAAATTAAAAATATGATTTTGGCAGTATGAAAATTAAATAATCTCTTGACTTACCGTCACAGAAAAAAGTATTTTCAAAATTTCTACATATCTTGATAGATTTTCGCCTCGTTAAAGGTACATCCGGCACTATATAAAAGGAAAAAAATATAAAATTGTCACACATCATTCACAATGATTAACCTCGGGTTAAGTGAACTCTAATAAAGTCAAAGGTTTGGGCCAATGTAATTATTAATCCGCCATCTGGACATAATAACGTGATGTATTGTAATGGACAGAGATATCACGCGGGATTTTGGAGATAAGACCCATTGAAACCAACCAATTGGAAAACAAATAGTCCTTGGAAGACACATTATTTTCGATGTTATGGAAGATTGGAAAAATATGAAAAAAGTTATATGGTTATGGACTGTGATCAGGGAGGACAAACATTTGGAGATGAGAAAAAACTTTAGAAATTAGAAACTTCATATTCATTTTCTACGAACTGAGAAATGAAATTCATTATTATCTTTTGCACGTGATTTACATTTTCATTTTGTGGGTCATTCCGCCGTTTCGTTCAAATCGCATGTTCTTGCAAAAAAGTCATATGAAAAATAATGTTTTTCAAGAAAGTTTTATTGGAAAATGTAGTTATTTAAAAAAGGAAAAAGTAGTATTTACCGGATTAGGCATTTGTTACTTAATAACTTTATGGTATACAAAAAACATGCTAAAATCTCATTACCTTCCCCGTGTAAATGAGGGACCGGTAAATTGATCAATAAATAAGAACATTTTACACTATTAAAATCACTACATTCATTAATTGACCTGAATGTAAAACTAATTTTGCATATTTATTGGTGTTTAATTTATTTTTAAAGTTACTGTATCATAGAAAGAATTGAGATTTTGTTTTTGTCCAGAAAAAATCGCTGTCGTCTTCCGCCAAAGCGGTAATTAAAATTGTGACCGTGTTTGTCACTGTTCGTCAGCTGTACCCCACCCCGCGCCTCCGTTACTAATCAGTGTACCGCTATATCTGGACGGGGGAGGACGTGCGTCGCTGAATAAAGAAATATCTGCGATCTCCGTGCTCGAAAACGATTTTGTCACCGACCAGGCATCATTACCTTCCAGCATTTTTTAAAGTAAGTACATGTTTTAAAAATTCGAATCATGAACCTATAAACTATAATTAGTCGGACTATTTTTTATTGAAACATAAAGATTTGTAATGTCATTATTAAGCGAGTTATTAAGGAAAGATTGTCAAAACCTCATTACCCTCCGTCTCATTACCTTCCGTATCGTAAAATTTTTTGCCGTATGGTAATTTAGAGGTGTGGAGGGTAATGATAAATTTGTAAGGGTTATTTTTACGTGCATCTGGGACCATGTTTGGGGGTTCATAAAAGTTAATATTATCAATAAAAGCAGTTTCTTGCGTTCTAGCGTCGGACAATTTCAGTTTTGGTGAAATACATATTTTCGTTTTATCTATTTACTGATATGGAAAAACAATCTGTTAAAATTTACCCTGCGAATTTTTATTTGAAAATCGATTTTTTTATTCAATGATATAATTATAATTATTCAAATGTAAACGAATAATATATTAAACAAATGGTTTAACTATTCCCCTACAGTCACAATTATTTTCATTACTTATCTTCATTACTTCAGTTGTCTATTAAAACAGATGAATTTTTACAAAATTTCAAGTTTCTAAACAAATCCAGATTTGAACAAAAATCTATATAAAGGGCATTATTAAGAGTCCAACGCAAATTTCTTGATTAAAAAACCATATCATTACTGTTAGATTTTAAATCATTTAGGGAAAAAAGATTAAACAAAGATATAAAAGTAGTGTAACAATTTTTGGGCTCTCCTGTAAAAATAACGAAATTGAAATTATCCATATTTGTTATTCAACTTCTCACTTGATCCGATACTTATGATAATTTTTCTTTATTATTTGTTACAGGCTAAACACCATAATCCACAATGGCAAAGTTAAATAAAAAACTGAAAAAAGAAGAAAAGTTATCCAAGGACAGGCTGCGTAAGCAACAAAAATATGCTGAGATTAAAAACAATCCGGAACTGTACAGTCTTCAGAAAGCGAAAGAAAAAAAAAGATACTTAATGCGAAAAGCGCAAAAAAAGATTTGCAGCATTGAAGATATGAGTGAAAGAGCCCAGAGAGAGCAAAGACGAAGATGGCGAAAGAACTCTGTAAATTATTGGAAGAAAAAAGAGGAGCAGCGTAAAATAGAAACGATTACAGTAGAAAATATGCCTCCAATTCATGAAAATGTCAAGGAAGTACCCAATAATGTGCAAAATACTCTAGATCCTGACCCTCTCGCAGTCGAGAATGAACAACAAATCATTAAAAAAAATGTGCGTGGTCTAACGAATGTTAGAAAATTGAGGTATAGATCATTGAAAATCATTAAGACGTTACAGGACCAGATAAGCAAACTCAGGAACGAGAAAAGAAACGAACAAAAAAAATTGAAGGCGTTGCAGCTCCCTTTATAAAAATAGTACGCAAGAATTCAATCCTTTCGATCAATGTGAGTTCGAGAAGTTCATCCGATCCCTAAGAGTAGAATATCCTGATTTCGATGAATCAAAACAGCAGTCCCCCAAAACTGTGGAACTCCCACACATGGACATTGACGAGGAAACCAACAAAGAGGATAAGGAGGCGCCATTCAAATACTACTTAGATGACTGGATAATGGTTCAATATAAAATAACTAACACGACACATCATTTCATTGGGAAAATTATTGGAAAACATGAGTACACACTAGAGTACAAAGTAATTTTTTTGAAAAAAGCTCAAGGGAATTCCAAAAAATTTGTCTGGCCAACAATTAGTGACGACGATTTCATTTTGGAATCACAAATTCTTCAGCGCTTGCAAGATCCAGATGAGAATGAAAGAGGACAATTCACTTTCAAAAATTTGCCGAACTTTGATTTGAAATAGTTTTCCAGCAAAAACTTTCACAAGAATGATCTCAAGTTCCTTAAATATTATGTTCCTATTTAGATGTAAGACCTTTATCTTGTACTTATTAGTTACATATGTTGTGTTTGTTTTAAGTATCTCTGATTTTATTTTAAACTGCATTTCAATTGACTTCTGATTTTTTCTTATTTTTAATTATTATTTTTATTATTTCTATTTTTCAAATATTACAATGTTTGCTTAGGAATGTGAAAATATTGTATTTCTTGTGTACAAACCTACTTATAAAACGTAATTATAAAGAATTTGACTATTCCTTATAATTTCTGGGTAAGTAGTATAATAGGAAAATTTTAGTTGTGTTGGGTTTGATGTTCCAGCTGCCTTTTCTTAATTTGTATTTTGATATTTTTTTCCATTATTTTTTAACAATTCATACAGATATTGCAAAAGCATAAGTAAGCAGAACTGATTACGTATGAAAAAATGTATTTCTTGTCTCCAATGTTCAAAAGTCTGAATAAAGCATTTAGTTTTTCACTATAATAGGTTTTTCTTCTTTTTCCTAATCCGCTCACCACGTCAAATGATACTTAGCATGATTTGAAATCTATTTTATTATTCAATTTCTATTCAAATTTCATTATTCACAGACATTTTAAGAACCTTAAACATGTTCACTACCATCTATTAATATTTCATTACCAAACTTCATTACCATCCAAATTTTTAAATGACCATCCAACAGTTTTTCATTACCATCCACACCTTCATTACCTTCCATCAATTTTCTTCGAATCCAAGTGTCGCACAAAGGTGCCCTTTTCACTTTTATACATCTGATAGGTACGGGAACCCATTTCTATAAAAATATATAGTAAAAAGGCAAAAAAAAAAAAAAATCCGCGGAATGAACGAAAAAAATGAACGAAACGGCGGAATGACCCTTATACAACTGATAAAGCATTAGAGCAGGGTAAATGGTTCATAAATATTCTTTTTTTTTAATGTGAAATCTTAGTGTTTATTTGGACTTTCTACCTACCTACCTTCCCGAAGAAAGTAAAAAAAGTCATTGAGATTAGTGACGTTTTTTGGATAGAAACATTCTTTTTTTAAATGTTGCTTGGAATAAAAAAAAGTTTATAATTAAGTAAGTACCCACCTGTAAACCCGATTTTAGAGGAAATTTTTATTTTGATTTAGTAAATAAGAGAAAATTGGAAACACATTTTTCTTGACGCGAGATTCTATGTCATAAATCAAATGATTATAATACGGTAATATGCATAGTATATGATAATATTAATTATATATTACTAATTCACAATGTCATGAGAAGTTGGGCAGAGCGTAGGTGTTCTATACATCGCCGAATGCTGCCATAATAAACTAATGTAAAATAATTTTCAAAACCTTGTTTACTGATTCTAAAAGCATTTTATACCTAGTGTTAGTTTAGACAAAATGTGAAAAAATATTAAATGGAAAAACACACTTTGTAATACACCACTTTTATTGAATTAATAAATGACAGCCAACCAGGTTTCGTTTATCTCAAGATTCTTCAGGTTTTTATGTTAAATTTAATATATAACTAAAAGAGTACATACAATAAGCCACATATAAAGTTTGTTTTTTCATTTGTATAATGTCATTGCTTTGGCTTTCTGTAAAATATCTAATTAACAAAGAATGGTTATCTTATCACTCAGCCTGACTTCGCTGGGCACTAAAAGTAAGGCCTTATTAGTAAATTAATTAGAAATTAATCACCAAGTTTATCATTAAAAGCCCGGTGGACGACGCACTAGCAGTAAGACTAGCTAATATCGATTGAATTAATTAAATTATTGAAGAAGTTTATACTACAAGTATTATATTTTTTAAAAGAAATCTTGAAAATTATTGCCTTATTTTACTAGAACAAAAACTGAAAACCTATATACACTTAATGTATAGATAAAAGTTTTAGGTACGCGTACCACAGGTACACCTCGGTTAAGCCAGGTCTTCAAGCACCTCATCCATAAATCTCCCTGCCTTTATCTCTGGCAGTTATCTGAGGGCATGTCAGGTATCGGGGCCCGATCACGCCGCCTCGAGTGCCACAAATCATGATAACGTCAACGATCGGGTGATTGCTACGGTGCTGGATTGACGTCAAACTGGTATAGCATTAGAGGTGTTCAGTTCAATACTGTTCGGAGAAACAGGGCACAGGTAGAGAACTGGGGTGTAGATTACACGGTCTTTTTGTGTTTTTCACCCCATTCTCAGTGTGAAAAGACTTTAAAAAAGAATGAAAATTTTTAATTTATGTTTCGTATAATATACGTACGTTCTATATATAGGAATTGTATATAATTCCAATATCGTATTAGGAAATGTATAAAAAGAATGCTTTCTGTAATAAAACACGTTGTTTTATTTGTTATATTCTTATAAAGTTAAACTTTAATTTGGTAAATAATCAGTCTGTTATTTAAGTAATTATAAATGTCACAATATTAAAGTAAAATTCTTTTGGGTTGTGTTAGGTTAGGTTAGGTTAGGTTAGGCTAGGTTAGGTTGGACGTGCGTACGCACTGACTGTTTACGCGGCACTAGCGCGATCGCATGATCAATGATCAGACATCAGACGATGCAATACCCTCCCCTTTCCCCGCTATCCGCGCGTACCCATTAATATCTTAATTGTTTTACATTTCCAATTGCTATTTAGGAAATGTATAGATTTCCTAGGAAATGTGTCTAATATAATTTATTTCACACATTTCCGGGCAATTTTAGGAACTACGTATATTTCCTAGGAATTGAATACAATGACGGATTACACACATTTCCGTTAACATATATATTTTATCTTAAGACTTATCTCATTTCGTGCTAACCCAAAGTAAACTAGTAGTTCTGTGAACAGTGAACTCTGAACAACCTTGCGTTCAAAAAAGTATTTTCCTAATTTTATCTTATTTAATAAAACAAAACGAAATTCTTCTGAAATCACAAGATTTCTAAGTAGGCACTTACATAAATACCTACCGAATCAATAATAAACCATAATATATTTTATGAAACATTTTTTTAAAATTCAAATAATTTGGAAGGTGGATATGGGTACCGCAGCCCCGGGGAACATTTATTGTATAACCAACACCCCTGCCATAGGTGATTCCAAGTGGCTCACTACGTTTGGTGACTTAGCAGGGGTGTCCGGGTTCACGGGGTGAGATTTGTGTAGGTCTTGGCGACGGATGCGTTAGCCCTCCGTGCGTGGCTGGCCGAATCGGGAGAGTTTGGTTGAGGAAGACCTTTTAACCTCACTTGACTTTCTCTACCCATCGCCTTGCACCACAGTGGGTACGTACGTCTTTCCTGGACACATTCACCTCAGATTCTTACCCATCCCTTATACATTTTCACAAAAGACCCCCACACAGGATCTCCAAAGATGACATAGGCTCTGAGGGAATATTTTCTCTCGGGGCCTCCTGTGTGGATCGAATAATGAAAAAAAAATTATGAAATTTGTTCAAAGAAACTTCACTATATCAGAGAATTTTTTTATTTATTTTCTTCAGACAGGTAGGTTCAAAAATAATGAAAAAAGGTTATTAAGAGTCAAAATAAACAAAACGATTTCCCATCTAAACTGAACTATACAAAAAACACTATCCTACTTATTTTAAAATTATTTAAAAACAAAAATTATACTACATGATATATGTTTATAATTGAATTCCTGTGTTACTTTGTTGTGATAATTATTTCTTATAATTACATTATAATATGTAAATGAAATCCTCAGCACGGGAGATCCCAGTGAGTATATCATTATCTCTATATGTTACTAAGAAAAGAAGACAATAAATCATTATTATTATTATTCAAAAAATAATATTTACTGAATAACGGCCCCCATCTTGAAATGGAACGTACAATCAAATTTACAGACAGACGAAAAAAAACGGTCGACTTAAAAAAAGACTTCACTACGCACAGTTAATAGTAGGTTCATAATATATTACGAATCTTACGAATACATTATCAATATTTTTGTATTTGTTCAAATTTGAAATCAGACTGAAAATTAGACTGGCTGTGTAAGAATCGTGTATGCTTTCGTAGTTTTATACATTTATAACTTATAACATAATGTATTTTAGTTATTTGACGGCATCAAACATGTGCAAAAAGGTTGCACATCTTATGATCTGCTTTCGGGATTGAGGAAATTAAAGCACGAATTCATGAAAGGTTGTAGTTCAACAAAATGTTAACAGATGATTTTAGCGGTTTACGATTCACATGCGATGGATTCTTTCTACAAAGTGCACGGTTACTGTTTTACTAAACCTAGTCGCGCGTTTATATTTTTCGAGACGAGCATTGTCAGCCGTAGTATAATGGATAGTAAATTATAACTTTCTTTAGAATAATAATCGTTAATTCATTTGTGGTAGGTTTATTCGATTAAAAAATCAACATCACAGAAAGTTAAATAACTTAAAATTCATTTGTGAAAGGTACTTCAACCAAACAATATTAATATCTTTACAAACCGATACAGAGCGCCAAAAGTAAAGGGTTGAGTCCATCAAAAGTCACCGGCAGGTCCGAAATAATAATGGTCGAGGGGTAATGCTCAAAGGTCGCGGCTCTAATCTCGGCGGCGGCGTGCGCAAGTGTATTTGTCTCATTTCACAAATTACTTATTTAAAATAGAATATAATATATTGGCACGTTCTAGAGTGGAAGATACTCTCAGTATCGCCCTGGCGTAAGACGACCGTCCAGAAATGAAACGTTGCTTGAAATGGATTTAGCCGTGTTTGATAACCAGATCTGAATAATCAGATACTTTCCCACCTTCCTTGTCCCCATCTCCTTCCCCTCCCGACTACCTTCAGCCTCAAAAAATACCCCATTCATATAATTTTCCAAAGCGGGGATGAAAGGCTTGGCTTGCAGAACAAGTGGCGATTGCGAACAATTGAAAATGCGCAATATTATTAAAATGTCGAATTGAGTGCTCTTGATTTGAGATTTTCACATCTGATGTGACACATCTGCCCCGATGATGGACACGGTAATGCTGTCCAAAACATTGGCTAAAGAAGGAGGTAACGCAAAACGGCATAATATCCCAAAAATAAATCACTATAGAGTGCTCTTGATGTTATACGAGCGTTATATCCCTGTTAACAACTTAACTGTTGTTTGTTTTGGATTATATTGAACCTAGACATAACATAACATATGTTGTTCATATTAAACACGATGTACAAACGCGTACTTGCAATGAAATTATCGTGTCGTATAGTCTAGGATTAGGAAGTAGACTGGCTGAACACGTTACAACAACAAGGTTAATTATAATTATTATGGGATAGAATTTGCAACGCTCTGAGCATGTTTCCAGAAATATCTACTTCTAAAAACAAATTACTTTGGGTAATATAAGATCATAAGTACATTGGCAATGTGTGGCAGAGGCGGGCGTTTCAGTTTGTTTATATGACGTCTAGAAACGGAAACAGTTTCATGTAAGGAGTACGCTTCTCGAAACTAAACGCATTTGGATATCTCTAGGTTATTATTACATGTACTTATCTTTACTTTAAAAATCTTTTCTTTCTGTGTTTCATTTCATAATTATTTTTTCACAAAGAACGTTAAACTATATGATTCCCAGTTGTTTTAACATGTTACCCGCTGAAATTAAAAACTGTGCCCAAAACAAATAATTGGTGAACTTACTGAAGACTTGGCTTACTGAAAGAATTAATTTTGTATTAGCTTACAATGATATATTGTTCGAAAGACTTTTAAAATAGTTATTTATGTTTTTCATATTTTTCTCTTGCTATTTCTGTAATTTTTTGTTTTTTACATATAATTGTTAAAAATTAACTGTAAACTCACTATAATAAGATTTATAATGTAAAGAAGCCGTTAGATAAACTGCTAAAAAGCAGTTTATCGGGACATTTTTGCCATATATTTGTAAAGTGTGTAATATACAGGGTGTATCGGCACGTACCCGACAAACTTTAACCAGCTATTCCATAGCACATTTGGAGTAAAAAATGTTATGGGCACTTTGCTGTCCGGTAACATTTTTAATAAAAAATTTATTATTCATATTTTCACCACATGTAACCAATGTTTTATCCTTTGTTAAAGTTTGAAAACCCGTCTGGCAATATTTTGTTCGAGTTTCGTTGAATAATGTACGTACGTACCTACGTTGGCGCGATTTTACAATCACAACGAAATGGCACGGCACCATTCGTCTCATTTTTAACTATTATTATTTAGTGTGTAAGAAAGAGCGAGGACACTTTTGATACACTTGCTAATAACAGCTGTTGAACACGACAAACAATGCAAATGACAGTGACGGAGTGTGGATTTTTTATTTATTTTTTGTTTTTAATGGAAAAAAAATGTTACCGGACAGCAAAGCGCCCGTAATATGTTTTACTCCAAATGTGCTGAGGAATAGCTGGTTAAAGTTTGTCGGGTACTTGCCGATACACCCTGTATAATAAAAAAAAAACAAGTTGTAGCTAGTATAATTTTTTTAAATTGTGTCTAATCTAATTGATTTTAGTTCACAGAAGTATTATTTATGATGGCGTATTAATTTTTAAATAATAATATTATGTTTTGCAATGCGACAGTGAACAATATAGTTGTTGTAATTCAAATGCCGAATTTTAATTTTAGCAGATATAGACTTACGCTTATAGAGGTACAAGAGAACATTATTATGAAAAAAGCTGTATATTTTTTCGACTGATCGTATTTTCTTCTGCTTTATTCAATGTTATAATTTTGAAGATCGGATTTATCACAGATATAACAAAAATAATAAATCCTTGTAATAAAATAGCAGTATTACACATGAGTATTTTAGTAATGCTTATGCTTCGCCAACATTATACATAAAACTTTTAGGATACGCGCGTAATTATCAGAATACGAACAATATCGTTCAAACCAGAAGCTTTTCTTTTTTTAAAGCAATCAGCGTTTTATCTCTTTCGGTTTAATTAAGCTTTTTCCCAGTATCCAGAATATATTTCGGTTTAAGTTCTTTGAATCGGCCGAGGAATCCATGTAACCGTGAAAATAATGTCGAATCCGAAACGGTTTATCATTTTTGTCGAATTCAACTTCGAAGGTATATTTTGGTCCATTTTAAAGATAATATAAACAAAATGTGATGTGTATTTTAATAGTATGGTTGTTTTAATAAGCCATGACTTGTAGCTATAATAAGGATGCCTAGCTTTTGCGCTGTAAAGCTTTTGGGTGAAAAGTTTCCAAAATAAGCTTCGCAGTACAGGAAGCACGTAAAATAGCTGGCTGTTCAGAGATTTAAATAATATATTATTAAAGTGTTTTGCAATGCAGATAGCCTTAGTGAAAACAGATGTGCTCTGCATTGGCTTTGTATGCCTTTTGGAGGTGTGCCATATGTGTTAATATGTACGGAAGTAGGTACGCAAAATTATTAGTAAAGGCTCTGCGCAGCCTAACGAAGGAAAATGAGTTTGGAATATGAAAATAGTTTTAATGCGGAATGTTTAATCACATTTTTATCAGCTTTGTAGTGTGTTGTTACGGATAGTACTTAACTATAAATCTAGATGTCTATAAAGTGTTGTTTTCATAACTAACTAACTAACCATCACGCCGTTTCTCCACAGGGGTAGGCTGAGAGGACGGACCGCCAAAAAACTCAGTCTTGGCACACATTCCTTGCCTCATTCACATTCATACATCGTCTAATACATACTCTTCTAGACATGACCCGACCATTCTAGACTCTTGACATGGCCCGACTCAAGTATCTAATTCACTTGGTCGTGCCGTGTCTTCCACGACCGTCCCCGACTTCTGCTACTATTCACATTTACATCATGTAGTCTCCTTACACTCCTTTCTTCGCTCATTTGCTCTACTTGCACAAACCATCTAAGCGTCCCTTTCTTTATATTACTCACTAAGCTTACATCATACTTGCACTCTTTGCGGATCCCCACATTTCTCACACGATCATACATATTTTTACCACACATACGCCTCAGGGATCTCATTCCTACAGTATTCAGTCTACCTTCATCCTTTCTCTGCCAGAGTAGGTACCAGCACTTCATCGTGGACTGCTAGCTTCGCTTCTTTCGACACTTTTTTGTTAGCGCCAACTACGTTCAGTCCTCCGCTAATGGAGCTACCTGCATTTACCTTTCTTTCAATGTCTCTGTCAGCCTTCCCATCTCTCGTAAACATACTCCCTAAATACACAAACTGCTCCAATTCACAACTATATTGCACAGTTTTTTCGTACTCTCTCTTTCAAACACCATGAATTTAGACATACTTACATTCATCATTAACTCATTCTTCATACAAATTTCGTTCATCCTAGATACGAGAAACTGTGGATCTTCTATTCTGTTAGCAATCAGCACCGCATTCTTTGCATCGTATGATATTAATATATATTATTTGTAGGCAGAAATATCAAACTTTCATAGATTACTTATTTAGCAGCATCTTTAAAGTCATTATTGTTAGAGAAATCAATTTTGATAACCAGCATAATAGAAACACAACCCATACTACTAATACATTAATCAAAAACTTCAAATGAAGATATTTTTACTAGACTGCGGGAATCGGATTCTCAAACCTCGCTCACTCTAAGTCAAATGAAGACTACTAATAAATAACCGAACAAAGAAGTAAACATTTCAGATGGGAAACAAAACAAATAATAAATTGTAATGGTCAATAAGTTATTTATTTGGTTCCAAAACCTCTCGTTCAAACGTTCTGCAAACCGAGCACATAATTTTACTTTTTTACTTACTTTGGTAAATTATTAAATATCCCAAATAACCTATTCTAAAATTATTATGTAGGAATTTATTATACCATTTTACATTTATATTTGATTCCAATCCAAATAAACTTGTTTAAATTGTGAAGTAAAAACACACTAAAAGTTAGATTAAAAAATGTCTTTAGTATGACTGTTTTTCAGTTATGAAAATATATTTTTAATATAAATTACTTCGTGGTAGAAATTTATCAAACACGGAAGATGTGTACACAAAGTTCTTTAATATAAACACTTTTTTGGTGAATATTTGCATAAAATTTGTGTAGGTAATAGGTCTTCAAAGAAAATTCAGGTCACATGTAAAAAAGATAATCCTAAGAAAATATGTAATTTATGTTTTAATATAGGAACTCGCTTTTCGTGGAAGTATTTATTTTTATAAGACTTTTTCAGAGCTGCTGGTACGGGAATGTAATGATCAAGTTGTCGTAATAAATTTTTGTTATTATATATAAATAAGCGTATATTTAAAAAAAATATTTTTACAATGTTATTAATCATCCAGACGTTCAGACAGGCGATTTTTATAACATTAAAAAAATTCATTTTTAAACATGGAAGGTCGTTTCAACAAAGTATGGAAGCGTTTGCATTATATTACTATAGACTATGAAAGAGTTTTATTCGATATGTTTAACGGCGTCCATGGTCGAAAGGTAAGGCTACCGACTAGCAAACCAAAGGTAGCAGGTTCAAATCCCGGCGTGCGCGAGAAAAATTTATTTAATTAATTTGTGTTATTTCACAATTTATTCAATTAAAATAATATATGGTATACCTACTTGCGGCACGTTCCAGAGTGGAAGCTACTCTCAGTATCGCCCTAGTTTAAGACCACAATTTAGAATTGAAACGTTGCTTGAAGTGGCTTTAGCAATGTTTGGCGACCAGATCTGAATAGCCAGGTACTCCCCAACCTTCACCTTCCCGATCTAGTTCCCCTCCACACTACCTTCAGCCTCACAACATAACCCAATTGAGGATGCCATAGTCTCTCTGGCTCCAGACGGTATCCACATAAAAACGGGATCGGAAAATTTATAGTTGCTTAGTTTTGACAAATTCCTGTTTCAACAGAAATATTTTATGTCTTAAAAGGATTTTTTTAAATTTTTGATAATTTTAATCAACTTTATTCTCCACTCAGATTTATCCATGTTAACCATAGAAAAAATAAAAAAATAAGTGCCTTCCATACAAATTTGAATGGAGAAAAATGTTCCATTTAGCTCATAGACATTCAATTTACCCCATTCATATAATTTTACAAAGCGGGGATGAAAGGCTTGGCTTGTAGAACACGTGACGATTGCCTACAAAAGAAAATGCGCAATATTATTAAAATGTCGAACTAAGTGCTCTTGATTTGAGATTTTCACATCTGATGTGACACATCTGCCCCGATGATGGACACGGTAATACTGTCCAAAACATTGGCTAAAGAAGGAGGTAACGCAAAACGGCATAATATCCCAAAAATAAATCACTATAGAGGGCTCTTGATGTTATACGAGCGTTATATCCCTGTTAACAACTTTACTGTTGTTTGTTTTGGATTATATTGAACCTAGAAATAACATAACATATGTTGTTCATATTAAACACGATGTACAAACGCGTACTTGCAATGAAATTATCGTGTCGTATAGTCTAGGATTAGGAAGTAGACTGGCTGAACACGTTACAACAACAAGGTTAATTATAATTATTATGGGATAGAATTTGCAACGCTCTGAGCATGTTTCCAGAAATATCTACTTCTAAAAACCAATTACTTTGGGTAATATAAGATCATAAGTACATTGGCAATGTGTGGCAGAGGCGGGCGTTTCAGTTTGTTTATATGACGTCTAGAAACGGAAACAGTTTCATGTAAGGAGTACGCTTCTCGAAACTAAACGCATTTGGATATCTCTAGGTTATTATTCCATGTACCTATCTTTACTTTAGAAATCTTTTCTTCCTGTGTTTCTTTACATAATTAATTTTTTTACAAAGAACGTTAAACTATATGATTCCCAGTTGTTTTAACATGTTACCAGCTGAAATTAAAAACTGTGCCCAAAACAAATAATTGGTGAAGTTACTGAAGACTTGGCTTACTGAAAGAATTAATTTTGTATTAGCTTACAATGATATATTGTTCGAAAGACTTTTAAAATAGTTATTTATGTTTTTCATATTTTTCTCTTGCTATTTCTGTAATTTTTTAAATTTTTTGTTTTTTTACATATAATTGTGAAAAATTAACTGTAAACTCACTATAATAAGATTTATAATGTAAAGAAGCCGTTAGATAAACTGCTAAAAAGCAGTTTATCGGGAAATTTTTGCCATATATTTGTAAAGAGTGTAATATACAGGGTGTATCGCCACGTACCCGACAAACTTTAACCAGCTATTCCGTAGCACATTTGGAGTAAAAAATGTTATGGGCACTTTGCTGTCCGGTAACATTTTTTTTTAATAAAAAAATTATTATTCATATTTTCACCACATGTAACCAATGTTTTATCCTTACACTCCTTACACTCCTTTATTCGCTCATTTGCTCTACTTGCACAAACCATCTAAGCGTCCCTTTCTTTATATTACTCACTAAGCTTACATCATACTTGCACTCTTTGCGGATCCCCACATTTCTCACACGATCATACATATTTTTACCACACATACGCCTCAGGGATCTCATTCCTACAGCATTCAGTCTACCTTCATCCTTTCTATGCCAGGGTAGGTACCAGCACTCCATTGTGGACTGCTAGCTTCGCTTCTTTCGACACTTTTTTGTTAGCGCCAACTACGTTCAGTCCTCCGCTAATGGAGCTACCTGCATTTACCTTTCTTTCAATGTCTCTGTCAGCCTTCCCATCTCTCGTAAATATACTCCCTAAATACAAAAACTGCTCCAATTCACAACTATATTGCACACTTTTTTCGTACTCTCTCTTTCAAACACCATGAATTTAGACTTACTTACATTCATCATTAACTCATTCTTCATACATACTTCGTTCATCCTAGATACGAGAAACTGTGGATCTTCTATTCTGTTAGCAATCAGCACCGCATTCTTTGCATCGTATGATATTAATATATATTATTTGTAGGCAGAAATATCAAACTTTCATAGATTACTTATTTAGCAGCATCTTTAAAGTCATTATTGTTAGAGAAATCAATTTTGATAACCAGCATAATAGAAACACAACCCATACTACTAATACATTAATCAAAAACTTCATATGAAGATATTTTTACTAGACTGCGGGAATCGGATTCTCAAACCTCGCTCACTCTAAGTCAAATGAAGACTACTAATAAATAACCGAACAAAGAAGTAAACATTTGAGATGGGAAACAAAACAAATAATAAATTGTAATGGTCAATAAGTTATTTATTTGGTTCCAAAACTTCTCGTTCAAACGTTCTGCAAACCGAGCACATAATTTTACTTTTTTACTTACTTTGCTAAATTATTAAGTATCCCAAATAACCTATTCTAAAATTGTTAAGTAGGAATTTATTTTACCGTTTTAAATTTATATTTGATTCCAACCCAAATAAACTTGTTTAAATTGTGAAGTAAAAACACACTAAAAGTTAGATTAAAAAATGTCTTTAGTATGATAGTATGTTTTTCAGTTATGAAAATATATTTTTAATATAAATTACTTCGTGGTGGAAATTTATCAAACACGGAAGATGTGTACATAAAGTTCTTTAATATAAACACTTTTTTGGTGAATATTTGCATAAAATTTGTGTAGGTAATAGGTCTTCAAAGAAATTTCAGGTCACATGTAAAAAAGATAATCCTAAGAAAATATGTAATTTATGTTTTAATATAGGAACTCGCTTTTCGTGGAAGTATTTATTTTTATAAGACTTTTTCAGAGCTGCTGGTGCGGGAATGTAATGATCAAGTTGTCGTATTAAATTTTTGTTATTATATATAAATAAGCGTATATTTTTTTAAAATATTTTTACAATGTTATAAATCATCCAAACGTTCAGACAGGCGATTTTTATAACATTAAAAAAAATACATTTTTAAACATGGAAGGTCGTTTTAACAAAGTATGGAAGCGTCTGCATTATATTACTATAGACTATGAAAGAGTTTTATTCGATATGTTTAACGGCGTCCGTGGTCGAAGGGTAAGGCTACCGACTAGCAAACCGAAGGTAGCAGGTTCAAATCCCGGCGTGCGCGAGAAAATTTTATTTAATTAATTTGTGTTATTTCACAATTTATTCAATTAAAATAATATATGGTATACTTGCGGCACGTTCCAGAGTGGAAGCTACTCTCAGTATCGCCCTAGTTTAAGACCACAATTTAGAATTGAAACGTTGCTTGAAGTGGCTTTAGCAATGTTTGGCGACCAGATCTGAATAGCCAGGTACTCCCCAACCTTCACCTTCCCGATCTAGTTCCCCTCCTCACTACCTTCAGCCTCACAACATAACCCAATTGAGGATGCCATAGTCTCTCTGGCTCCAGACGGTATCCACATAAAAACGGGATCAGAAAATTTATAGTTGCTTAATTTTGACAAATTCCTGTTTCAACAGAAATATTTTATGTCTTAAAAGGATTTTTTTAAATTTTTGATAATTTTAATCAACTTTATTCTCCACTCAGATTTATCCATGTTAACCATAGAAAAAAAAAAAAATAAGTGCCTTCCATACAAATTTGAATGGAGAAAAATGTTCCATTTAGCCCATAGACATTCAATTTAGCCAAATAGCCAAGCGCTCTGTATCCATCAGAATTTCGTAAACACAGTTTTGAATAGGAAATCAAAGCCTCGTTAGGCAAATATTTCGATCACGAAATATGTCCACAGGGCATTTCTCGCTTTCTTCCTTATTCTATGATGTTCACAATCCTCTACCGATACTTTTTTTTTCGTGTCGAATATTATGAAAACGAAGTATTTTTTTTCTTATTTTTGACACCAAATTGATATTTAACAGTTTCAGAATTTATGATGTAGATGACATTGCGATCTAAAATAGGAGATGACATAAAGTCATTTTTTGACACACCGCATAAAACCGTTATTATGATAATTGAAATCATTCGGTAGCATCAGGCCCACAGGTCCACCCGCTGTCTTCTGGCGGCGATGCATTCTGTTATGAGGAAAGTGAGTGCAAAAATGTAACGCCGAGTTGGAGTACCCCATATCCGGGCGTAATGGCCCTAATGCCCGTTATATGGCCCGCCCCAAGAGCAGCGCTTCTTATCGCGGATAAAATACGCAGGATTACTGGTCCCTGGCTCCCAACTAACATCCTGGCAGAAGGGTTCAAAAGTTACATACACGTTTCAAACGAGTTTTCACGGGAACCTTCTTAACACAGGGGTTGTATAAAAATGGATATTTTAATGAAGGTAAGGAAAATAAAAGAATAATTAACCTGTAAGTTTATTAAGATCCTTTGATCTCATATGTAGGCTTGTTACTTACCTTTAACATAATATTTAAGCGCCCAGAGGACTTTTACATAAAATATGGCCATTATATATTTTTAACAATGATCACATTTGATAAATTACAGTGAAAATAATAATGAATGTGTTTCATACGCGGAAATATTCGTAGATAAATACTTTTTTATCGAAAGACGAAGTACTTAGAGATTTTTTTCAAATTAAGAAGATTACAGTTGTATTCTATGAAGTAACGAAATAAAAGGTTTTTAAAACTACGATGCTTGAGCTAAATAAGAATAATTACAGCGAATTGAATATCCATAATACGTTTATTATGGTTATTATGGTTATAAAATAATTTATCAGTAGAGAGCGTTTACAAATAAAAGGTTTTCTGAATTTACTAATCACACAAAACCACAAATTTAATAACGACACAGGCAATAATTAATATATTACATATGAGTATAATGAATATCAAAGTAATCGGCAACACTCGAAATTAAGACAACCCTCAACAATAATGATTAAGTCATTAATAATCAATTAATTTTAACCCATAACCACATTCTAAACAGGTTCCCGGTAAAGCGTCGTGTTCATCTCCTTCCTACCATATATATATATATATATAAATTACAAATTTGACTGCCGGATTTTACTCTCTGTGGTCTAGAAGTGGGATCACATATTCGTTGGTTGCCCTACTCCAAATTTTCTGTCATGCTCTATCTAAAACTTGAACAAAATTAACATATAAATTCTCTTTCACAATTTCCGCACTTTGAACCAATTGAACCTTCAAAAGCTGTAATCCAAATATTTTTGTAAAAAATATCTAACGTATCCCTTTATATTAAAATAGTTGCCTTGTTGTTACTCTCTCTTTCCCGCCGCAATATATATTTTTTATATTGATGTCAATAAGTTTTACAATGATGTATTTTTAGAGTAGTATGCCATGTCGCGTTATCTCCTTCTTTAGCGAACGTTTCGTGAAGCAATACAGTGTCCAACACACATCTGACCTGATGATGAACAAGGCATAATACCCCAAAAATAAATAGATATAATACTTTTGGCCGTGAAAAACTCAATAAATTTAAATTGATTTAATTTTTTTTTATTATAATACGATAAAATATATTTTATAGTCAGAATATGTACTAAGCATTAAATAAATGATATATGTCGATACAAGCTGGCTTTATAAACCCAAAAAAGGGGTAGGTACAAAGAAATGTAAATTTTTCTTTTGGTTACGAATCTGTCTTTGTAATATAAATGTTCGGTTGAGTAAGGATTGATAATGCGCAATATTTAACCAGGATTTGAATTTTTGACTTTTCTTCTCTAATCTACTTTTTGTACACATATTGTAAAATCGAGTTCACGGTTAAAGAATACGGTAGAATGGAAAGCTAAATCCAGTGCTTCAGAAATGATGGCGTTGATCGATCACTGTCACGAGACATTAAACACAACATCAACAGAACATTCATGACACGAGAAAACGGTGATCCATTATCTGACAACCGTTTTACGACGCGAATACGTGAAACATAGGGATGATGTAGACGTGATGCTCAAAACGCGAAATACACAAATGTTGGGGGTGTAAAGATGACACTTAAACTGGCAAGAAGTTTGCAGTGACATCTGTTGGTTTCCACTAACGTCACTACGTTACAAGTAGCAGACGACATCTGGCGGTTTGAAATAACATTACTCTACGTTGTGACACCGTAATCTGTTTATTGGAGATAGTAAAACTTGACCAACGTAGCGTCGTGTAGGAATAAAGCAAGCGAGCCACGCAATGTTCTATCCAGCGACAAGAAAATTCTCACTGTTCCAGTTCAAGAACGTAAAACGACCAAGAACAGTTTTCCAGATACTTAGGTAGGTACTCGCATCAAGAGGGATTCGTAAAGTTTTTAAACAAAGATTACTGAGAGAATAATGGTTTTCCTGTCGATATATTTGAAGAGGGTAGGTTCAACATAGCTGCAACGTATGAACTCGTAAGTTTTTTTTGTTATTTGTTTTTGGGGTGTTATGCCGTGTTGCCGTTGTTTAGCCAACGTTTCGGACAGCATTGCGGTGTCCATCATCAGGGCAGATGTGTTATTTGAGGTTGTGGTGAAATGTGAGCTTATGTATGAGGTTGTGATACCGTGTTGCCAGCTCCAACCCTCTGAGCTAACATTAACGTATCATTTTTAAAGTGGTTTTCTTCGTTTAGCTCTGGTGTAGCCGTCAATTACCGGATACCAAGAACTATTGAGCTTAGCTCCATCGTCTCTAATTTACGGGATTACAAAACAAAAAAAAACAAACAAATAAAAAAAATACTTTTGGCCGTGAAATTCTTAACTCGTACGTATTTACACAGTTGAAAAAGAATTCATTTGTAAAAATACTAGGTGTTATTACGTATTCATTCTACTTCCGTTAGAATATTACGAGCATGCTCTTTTTATCACAACCATTAGCCTATTTCTCCTTGCATGTTGCTATATTAATATTATGGTTAAAAAAGCTTTTGACACGCGCAAACAGTCATTAATGAAAGAAGGTATTTGAAATATTCGTGACAAATAAAATCATGAGTAAAACTGTTTAAAATAAACACCATCCTAAAATGATGCGGAAAACCCAATAATTTTAAAATTAAAGTCAACAAAAAAAAACAAATTGCATTTTAAAACTGTTAAGATTGTTATAAATTGCCTCTAAATAGGACACGATCTTTCTTTTAGTATTAAAGTAATGTGTTCCCTGCGAACTAGCACTTGCAAAATAAATCAGTTTTATGGGCGACTTAGTTTGCCGGTAAACCGGGTAAACTTGACGGAAGGTGATTAACAATATGTACCAAGGGTTTTATAACCGGTCAGCATCTTTGCGAAAGATGAGAAGTTGGCCTACCTAATCTAGTTCGGTTTACCGCATGGGATAGAGGCATTGGTTCCATGGTACCGTTGATAGGTACCAGGTAAACTGGCATGAGCTCCTTTCGATTGGTGATGTAAACACGGCATTAAAATTTTTTTATTCACAATTAAATAATCTTATAGACGCACACATTCCCAAAAAACTATATAGGAATTCTAAATACCCGCCATGGTATAATTCGGCCCTCATTAAATTGACATCAGAAAAATACAAATACTTTAAAAAGTTTAAGATATACAAAAACCCATCTGACTACGCCACTTTCTCTTTACTAAGATCACGCCACAAAAAACTTAATTGGGAATGCCACAATATTTACTTATTAAAAATCGAACGTGATATATCCTCCGACCCAAAAAAAGTTTGGAATTACATAAAATCCAACTCCAAATCCCACGGTGTTCCGAACACTATGACATTTAAAGACGAAAAAGCTGAAAATGGGTCTGCCATCTGTAACTTATTTTCTAAATATTTCATGTCTGTCTACAACAATAATGCTCGAAACATCCAGATCCTACCGGACAACCCCAAAGAGCTCTGTGTTGCTAGCATTAATAATATTGAAGTCGACCAGCATCATATACAGAAACACCTTGAAGATTTAGATCTCAAAAAAGGCGCAGGCCCAGATAAAATTCCCCCTTTCTTCATAAACAAATGTGCCCGCAGCCTATCTAAACCGCTATCCATAATTTTTAGTCGCTCCCTTAAAGAGGGAATAGTCCCAAACACTTGGAAAACGGCATTTGTAACTCCCATCTTCAAGAATGGCCAAAAATCTAACGTCGAAAATTATAGGCCAATTTCAAAGCTCTGCATCTTTAGTAAGGTTTTCGAAAAAATTGTGTATGACCAGATGTTTTCGGCCTTGAGATCGTCACTCAATAATAACCAACATGGATTTATGAGGGGGAAATCTACAACCACTAACTTAACGGCATTCACCGAATTCTTACAAGATAACATGGATCAGCGTATACAGGTAGATGCAATATATACAGATTATAGCAAAGCTTTTGATTTAGTTATTCATGATATCTTGCTGAGAAAACTTTTACAAATCGGTGTACACGGAGACCTCCTCAGATGGCTCTCGTCCTATATTGAAAACCGTAGCCAAGCAGTAGTTGTCGGTGGCTATAAATCGAACTGGGAAACCGTGCCGTCGGGAGTACCCCAGGGGTCATTATTGGGACCATTACTCTTTAATATATATATTAATGACATTGGGAAATGTTTTCACCACTCCAGAACTTTATTATACGCAGATGACATGAAAATATTCTCCCCTGTCACGTGTATCAATGAGTGTACCCGCGTGCAAGAAGATCTAAATCGCCTAAATATTTATTGTGCAGAACACAACCTGCAAATAAATGTAAAAAAATGTGGCACCATCAGCTTCACCCGAAATAAAAATCCCATTTCTTTTAATTACTCCCTTAACGGCACAATACTGAGCAAAATGACAGAGGCTAAGGATCTGGGAGTAGTGTTAGATTCAAAATTACTTTTTGAGCGCCATATCGAATCCATGGTTGCAAAAGCTTCCCAGGTACTTGGCTTTGTACTCAGAACTTGCAAAAATTTTAAAAAAGTAAATACCATGAAAATGCTGTACTTTGCGTATGTACGCAGTTCTCTGGAGTACGCCTCTCAAGTCTGGAATCCCAGGTATAAGTCACACATAGAAAGGATTGAGAAAGTGCAATATCGTTTTCTACGATACCTTGATTTTCGGGCCTATCGTCCTCATCTGAGTCACGAGGAGTCAGCAGCGTTTTTCAGGATTTCGTCACTGGAAAGTCGTAGAAACTCCGCAGACGTACTATTTTTACAAAAAATTGCCACCTCTGTGATAGATTGCCCGGAATTACTAGAAAGAATTCAATTAAGAGTACCCATCAGACAAACCAGACAAAATCACACATTAAACATCCCTCAATGTAACACTAACTCAAAACAAAATGCTTTTATTCACCGTGCTTCATACAATTTTAATACTTCACACAGTAAATTAGACTTATTTAACTCAGCACCCCACAATTTCAAACCTAAAATCAATAAATAATTATATTATCATTATTATGTTTTTATTAATACACATACGTACATGTTACACATTACACAGACTAGATCCATCCCATCCCCCTCCCTTCCGCCATCCCATCCCTATAGGCTAATTGTAACTTTTTTTCTAACATAAATATTATATATGTTCACTAAATAATTAAAATACCTTAGTGAAAACCTATTATTGGTTAAATAATTTAACACTTACTACACCATACCTTGTAATGATTATAACTGTTGGTTTTCCAAATAAAAAAAAAAAAAAAATAAAATAGCTTCGTTCTAACTTCTCCCTCTTTCTCATGAACGAAGAATGTTACACACAGTGAGGTTGCAATGGATCTCTAAGTGGCAGGATTACATTAACGTCGTTTGACGACCACTTGCGCCTTGTTACGTCACTTGGATACCCGATGGATGGCCAATTTACCCCCCCCCATCATCAGCTAGCGCCGTACTTGATGTGAATTACGTCGCTTAACGTCGACTGTGTTACGTCGACCTATAAAATGTTTCGACGCGCCGGACTAGGTCTATGGTATATTCATGGTGTAGAGCAAGGCTGCCCAACCCCAGGCCCGCGGGCCACAATGTGGCCCGCGAACGAATTATAAGTGGCCCGCGTGAACCATTTTAAAAAAACCCGCCAATCAGCCAATTTGAAAAAGTGTCGCGGGCCCGCGGTAAAACAAACAATGCAGCTTGCGCGCGGTTACCAGTGTTGCCAACGAAGGCGATTTATCGCTATTTAGGCTACTCAGAACGAGAAACAGCGACGAAAAAATCTAACCTGTTGAACTTACTTTTTAAACAAAAATACACCGGTTTTTGATACTTTTAGCGTCCGAAATGGAATCTTGTAGCCACCCCCCCCCCCATGGAATTCGAAAAATTGTTGTGGGGAATCACATATGATTTTTGGGTGCGCATTGGGTGGGAATTTTTTTCTCAGCGAAGTTCCGTAACAACCCCCCCCCCCCCATGGATTTCAAATATTTTGTGTTTTTTGTGGGGAATTATGTTTTATAGAAATTCTCTAACAACCCGCCCCCATGGAAATAGGGACCGCCAGGTATTCAGTGGCCCGCCAGTGATTCAAAATCGTCAATTTCGCCCAACTGTTAAAAAGGTTGGGCAGCCTTGGTGTAGAGCGTATAGCAGGTACACCCGTTGTGCATACGTATGGTTGCGGATATCGATCCTACATTATTATAGAATGTGGAAAACAAATTTCAAATGTAAACGGCAGACTAAGCTAAAGTTTTTAGTTTTCAGTCCACAACTGCTGAAATGCTGTGCGTACCCAAAGAAAATCGCACTATAAGAAGAATTTAATATTTTTTCTTCAATAATCCCAAGTTCACTTTGTGGTGTCATTTTAATTTAATCAAAATAAATCACTTTGTATACACCACTACTTGATCAAAATAATCGACATGTTTCGAAACCAATTGTTTTTTTCGTTATTTAGACATCTTAGTTACTCCTAGATTCTCTTGTGTTCATTTATACAAGTTTTTTTAAATATATCAACATTAATAAAATGATTATCTGTTTGTTTATTATATTATTATTTATTTAAAGTAATTATTTTTTAATAATAAAAACTAATTAATCACCACGCTGGTAAATAAATAAATTTAAAACTCGTGGTTTTAAACTAAATAAGTATTTTATTTTTATTTTACTGGATTTTAGGACAGTGCAATCTTAGACTGCCACAATACATAAGATAAAAACAATTACTACATTTAAAAATGAAAAAAACATAATAAGTACTAAAAAACTAAACAAATTAAAATATCGTCCACACCATTAATCTGCATTTTTTTGTTGTGATGTGCTTGTACGCTAATATAAGTAATTTACTTACATAAAACAAAATTTATATTCTAGATAGATGTCATTATGCTGTCCGATTTTTTTTCAGTTAAAAACCAAAAAAAAGTTTTTCTATCGCAGGTTGCCACTGATCACACTGCTACGCGTCGCGACGGAATCACGTGATACGCGCTTTCTCTCTCCTCTGTTACCGTGCTGCTGGAACGAGATGGATAAAATCGCTAATTAAAATCCTTCGGGTACGTTCTATTACACCCTGTATGTATACATAAATGTACTTTATCCATATACACTTGTATATTCATGAGACCGCAAAATAAAAACATGGAAATATTGAAGTATTTTGAATAAAGAACGGGGTTGTTTTTCCAAGGGGGAATAAAAAGTAAACCTAGATTTTTCCTTTGATTCTTTGAACTGATTCCACACCGCGCCCGCGATTGGCTCAACCGCGAAAAATACGCTACCTGGAATCGATATTAGATCATCACGCGGCTTGGGGCAAGGATTGGTACGTACTCCGGCAGGTTTATTCCAGATACGTTGTTGCATTAGAAATGAGTGAGATACTGTTCGAAACTGTTATGTTATGTAAGTATTTATTTTTATTTAGGTGCAGTAAAAGATAATAAACGAAGAAAGGAGTGTAATAATAATATATGATGTAAATATGAATGGTATCAGAAGTCGGGGATGCCCGAGGAATACTTGGCATGATTAAGTTAATCAAATATTTTAGTCGGGCCATGTCAAGAGTCAGAATAATAGAAGAGTATGTATTAATGTGAATGAGGCAAGGGGAGTGTGCTAAGGCTAAGTTACTTGGCGGTTCTTTTTCTCTGTCTACACCTGCGAAAAATGGCATGATAGTTAGTAAGTGTGTTTAGTAAAAGAATTTAAAAGTGTTCTATCTCCGTTATTTGTTTAAGGTTTAGGTCGATATTTATCCGTTCGCAAGTTTGTAAATGTGTAAGTAGAGATTGTGAATACTTATCAAATTATAAGGGGTATTTCACCTTCTCTGAGTAAACTGTTAAGTTGTTGAGTAATTATTCACCAAGTCACTAAATTCATAGAATTAGAATGGCGGTAAAATCTGGTATCAATTCGGCCAATAGCGTTCCTCACTTCGCTGTGGTGAAACGGATTACCCACGCTTCTTAGCGTTAGCTAATAAACGCAGTTTTCTTCTATTTGATGAAATGCTAGCTAAACATTTTATTACATTGATATTACGTAAAGAATAAACATCAATTAGCGAAAAGAAGATATATTGAAGAAATTCTTTTTCGAAGAATTCAATCTTATCTTTGAAGTCGGGAGCAATGTTACTAATGATTGTCAGGAAACATGTGCAAAAAGATCATTCCTATTTTAATCCACTGTCCATATAATTTACTAAGGGCCTTCATAATAAACGTGTTTTAAATTTTTACACAACTAATAAACAAAAAACAAACTAATAAACAAACATTATATGGTATATTGTTGTTTAACAGTTGTGTGAAATTAAAAACATGTTTATTAGGAAGTGGGTAAGTCTTTAAGTACAAGTGCGTCAAAGTTGTCATTGGAAATGATGTATTTCTATTTCTGTTTTAAATTAAGGTTAGGCACATTACTAAAATATACTTAACCTAAAAATATTTAATCGTTCACAAGAATACTAGCGCTTTTCTGAGACGTAGTGAAGTGCTAAGAAAATATTGGTATGAAAAATGTGAATGGAAAAAATAATTTTAAAACGCGAAAACTGTCAAGTAAAAAAGAAAAGAAAATGAGATGTCAGTGTCAGAAATTGTATTAACCAAGTTGACGAGGCGGAGTTTTCGTACATTCAACATTTAAAAGAAGTTTTAAATTGCCTTAACTTTTGGAATTTTCCTCGTTAAATCTGGAATATGTAAAGGAATAAAATTAAAGTATGAATATTATGTGTTAAATCGAGTAGATTAGATTTGGTACGTAATACATATGCACGTGAATAATTGATGTGATCACTCGCTTTGACATCGTTATTTATTTGGTTCACTTCGGTGAAAATGATGTTCACTGAATTCGATATCACGACCCAAAGATAAAACGAGACATGAACGGAACAGAAGTGGAAAACTTTGAAATTTTATGAATTTCTCGAATAACTTTAACATAATTTCCCCTTCTTAATATTTTGAAGTCCATAAATCTTTTCGGTTTTCTTTTCGTTCTTTGTTGTATAAAAGCTGAATTGAATTTGGAGGGGATTTCAGAAGAAGTTAACTTTGGCCACATTTCAATGGTTTTTGTTATTTAAACTTCGACCCATTAAAATTGCTCTTCGACTACTTTAGAATTTCTGTGGTCGGTAATGGAAATCATAAAATTACCATCTTCCTTAATAATAAAGTATCCTGTAAAAAATCATTACTAAATTAGCCGGAAATAAAATAAAAAAACTTTAAAAAAGGTTAGATTTCAAAATTAAAATTCAAGTACTTTCGACAACTAACAAGTAACTTTTTTGATAAAAAAGAAAACTCATGACTAAAAGACGCAAAAAATTATGAACTACTAGTCAATTAATCAATTAAATTTTGTTGCCTAATATTTCTGAAAGAAAGTGGAAGATATAAATTTTCAGAGTGGAATATACTTTAGTATCGCTCTGGTGTAATACCACCATTCAGAATTAAAACGTTGCGTGAAATACTTTGGCCCTATTTGTTGACCAGATCTGAATAGCCATGTACTTCCCCACCTTTCTTTTCCCCTTCCCACTACCTTCAGCCTCACAACATACCCCAATTTGGGTATACCATAGTCTCACTGGCTCCAGACGGTTGAGAACAGTTGGGACTCTTGTGCGGTTTCACGTGAAAAACGATAAAAAATATGTATGAAGACTCACTTGGTCTTGAAAATGTAATAGGTGTCACTAGTTAAAAGTAGTTAACCCTCAGATGGGATATGTACTTTTACCCTTTTTGAAAGGCAATGTGGCCTGGCCAGGCCATGTTAGAGGTGTGGGTTATCAAACTTATTTGAGATAAAGACTGGTGTGCAAAAAGTGTGTATAAGGGTGTCAATATGTTGTACATGTGAACATAACGGGACAAACACCCTGTTTGCGCGAACAATGCCAATGATAAGTCCCTTTCTCATCAGATTTCCGACAAAGTCGAGTAATGTAAAAAGATAGTGATACTAGTCAACCAAATCCAACACCACTCGTTGTAATGATCTGCCCTTTCTACTTCAAACTTTTCCTTCTCTTCTTTCTACGATACATTTTCCTTAAGTCCCGTAGGTAACTTTTCCATAAGGCTTTGGTTATATATATATCCGGGGTAGGAAGGTCCTCCCTGCCGTCTTTTCTTTATTACACACCCCTTCAAGTGTGTACATCCTAGTTTGTCTACGTGACGTACGACCTTGAACGTACTCATTTCACGTGACGGTTCAGTATAAAAAGGCTTCACCGAACGTTGTGTTGGGTTTTTGTTTCTCGGTTTAGAAACCTAGTTATTTATGTTTTGTGTGGTATCCCTTGGTTCTTTTGAGATAGAGTGAGTTGAATCCATTACCGCTGTTTTTCAAAACCATTTCATAAACCTTATCTTCTAAGTCGCCTGCTCACCCCCCCTAGCTACTCGATTCTACCTATCGTAGGGTAATGTGAATATAATAAAGTGTTAGATTTTATATATGTGATATACATACGATAAATTTATGGTGTTAGTTGTCGACGCCATCCATGTATATATTTTGGGAGGGGAAGGAGAGGAAAGGAAATGAATTTTTTTTCAAGTTAAGATTGGCTCCTCCGCTTACCAAACAAAACTGATGGATGATAATTTGAGCAAGGCGATCGATATCTGCGTGTCTGGATATCACAACCGGCCGGGTCTCCCCTTGTTCCAAATCGGCAACCTTCACGCCAGAATAAAGAAAACCAGGTCTCATCACCAATTTCAGAATTGCCCCAATCTCAAACACCTCCAGGATAACCTACTTTACTGAGTGTAGAAGGGGAAAGCCATGACATCCCTTGTCACGAATCTAGTCGCGAAAGTGTGACACGTAAGGTCCTAAGTTACGAGCCACCTCTAGAAAACATTGTAACTCCCACGTCGTCGGGGATTTACATCCCTTTCTAGGTCAATACATATATAACACACGACGATCTTGTCGACATTTTGCCCGCTTATTAACGATAGGTTGTGTGCCTACCCATTCAGCCAATTATCATGTGAGATATATGTAAGGTCTACTCGATATGCCAAATTTGGGATGAGGACTGTCTGTATTTTAATATTTGGTTCCAGTATTTATTTTATGAGGTTACTAGCATCCTCGTGTATTAGGTATGGGTAACTCCTACTGAATACCTATCCTCTCAGGTAAGGTATAAACGGATAATTGGTTTGATGTTTTGCATTTAATTTAAAGAGGCTGCCTACCTCTCGAAAGATACCTGTTGAGAAAAGTTGTTCGGTTGGTAGTTTTATTTCGGAGATTACCATCTCCCTCTTTCGACTTTAGATTTGTTTTCGTGCATCCCAATTCGTAACTTAGAAAGTCAAACAATAGATGAAAAGTATTAAATTAGAAAAGTCAAATAACAGAAGAAAAGTTTTCATTTTGTTCCGTCTGGTTGCATCCGAACGCTTTCAATTTGGGACGGCATACGCTAGCAAAACTTCCCCTTTGACTGACTGTACTCCGCGCCTCTCGGCCTATATATGAAAAGTCATTGGCCTGTCTCTCACTCACAGCTGATTGACAATCCGTCTAGGGTATTCCTTTTAATGATAACATTATTTGGGCGGCAGGTGTCGTAAACTTAGTTGTATCCGTCTTTTAAAGGGGGTCCTCTGGAATTTAATAAATAATATAAAAAACTCACCCAGTTAGGCACCTCTCATTCTCAGCGTGAAGCTTACCTGGTTACACTATATAGCTAAATCACTTTAATTTTCGACCTCCTCCCTACGCTTATAAAAGGGTAATTAAATATTCCTGTAAATAAAATTGTACCTCCCTAATCTGTTAGGATTCGAACCCACAGTTAATAATCTATTTGATTCTCTGGGTTTCGGTCTCCGTGGATAGAATGCCATCTCGCCAAATCAATAACTTAGCCCGATTAAACACTTCCTGCCTTTATATGTTCACTTTGTTTTAAAACGCAATCAATATTTTTATTATTTTCATGCTTTTAAGACAAGCAATCTAGTTCGAACTGTATACGAAATCACGTTTAAATCAACACAACTTTATAACACAATCGCGATTGCACAACACCTGGCGCCCCTGAGGTGGGTTTTTTACAAAACGGCGCTCTACAAATTATCCAATTATTATTATTGTCATTATTATTAATTGTTTTCTCACTGAGTCCAACCACTTTCACTTCGCACAAAACCGGTTCAATAATATTTCACTTTAGTTCAAAATTCCACAATACTATTAACACCATCTGAATCCACTAATTCACTGCAATTTCACACAACACTTCTCATTTGTATAGATTTCATGGAGCTGTCAACGCACTCAAGTTCCAAACCCGACTGTCCTCCGGTCTCTCCTTTCCCGTGGGAATCTGTTTACTCAAGGCCTGTCTGTCAATAAATCTTCCGTCGTTGTTTAAACAAAAAATTTTTAGAGCACGTTATTTTATTATTTATCGTTTATTTTTGTGGATGTCCAAAACATCACAGCCTCCCTTTAGTTCTAAGCCCAACGGGTAATCTCGCTTCCTCGTGTTAGTCGATGGGATTAGAAATAACTATAGGTAATTCACGTTTCTCGAATACCTCTGTATTTATTTTTTATTTTTTTATTTTAAATTTTATTTTAATTCTTCCAAAATGTTGAGCGCCCCTGTTCTTCGTTTCTAACCTAGCATCTGTTTATTTTTTTTGGTTCCCGTGATTATCGGCTTGTTCTACTGGTGAGTTTTTTTCCGCCCTCAGCTTTTCAAGTGTTTTTGTGTCTCTATGGGTAGAAATTCAATATGTCATGTCACACTTGTTTATTTTTAAACTCTGAGTTATTTGTTTAAACAGTGTTGTTTCACCTCAATACGTTATTTGTATTATGTTCGAGTGTTATTTATTTTCATGTTGATTTGTTTTTATTTTGTGTCCTCGGCGGTGATCTGATGGTTTTGTCTGTCTTTTATTTTTTATGTCTTAAACATTCTCTGCCTTTTAGATCTGGAATAAAAAATAATTGTTTACATTTATTCAAATATCAACGGTATAAAATATGCCATATACTTCACGATATCTGAATGCAATGTTTATTTTAGATTTGTCCCAGCTATCTTATTCTTGTGTTATAATTAATCCGATTTCGATGTTTGTTTATCCTTTGGCTTCGTTGTTTATGAACATTTTAGATGTTTTTTGTCGTCACAATGAATTCAATGTTTTCCGGGTCTGTCTGTTTATTCTATTTTGCCTTTGAAGTACGATGTCTCTGTTATCATTTTTGACGATAGGTACCATTTCTTTTGCTGTTAATGTGAATTAATAAGGTTTATGAAATCCATTTTTTTTTTTTTCAACAACAGTAATGAATTCAAACCAGCTTGTATATCTATCTCTCCTGGTTTGCGGCATCAGATGTAATGATCTGCCCTTTCTACTTCAAACTTTTCCTTCTCTTCTTTCTACGATACATTTTCCTTAAGTCCCGTAGGTAACTTTTCCATAAGGCTTTGGTTATATATATATCCGGGGTAGGAAGGTCCTCCCTGCCGTCTTTTCTTTATTACACACCCCTTCAAGTGTGTACATCCTAGTTTGTCTACGTGACGTACGACCTTGAACGTACTCATTTCACGTGACGGTTCAGTATAAAAAGGCTTCACCGAACGTTGTGTTGGGTTTTTGTTTCTCGGTTTAGAAACCTAGTTATTTATGTTTTGTGTGGTATCCCTTGGTTCTTTTGAGATAGAGTGAGTTGAATCCATTACCGCTGTTTTTCAAAACCATTTCATAAACCTTATCTTCTAAGTCGCCTGCTCACCCCCCCCTAGCTACTCGATTCTACCTATCGTAGGGTAATGTGAATATAATAAAGTGTTAGATTTTATATATGTGATATACATACGATAAATTTATGGTGTTAGTTGTCGACGCCATCCATGTATATATTTTGGGAGGGGAAGGAGAGGAAAGGAAATGAATTTTTTTTCAAGTTAAGATTGGCTCCTCCGCTTACCAAACAAAACTGATGGATGATAATTTGAGCAAGGCGATCGATATCTGCGTGTCTGGATATCACAACCGGCCGGGTCTCCCCTTGTTCCAAATCGGCAACCTTCACGCCAGAATAAAGAAAACCAGGTCTCATCACCAATTTCAGAATTGCCCCAATCTCAAACACCTCCAGGATAACCTACTTTACTGAGTGTAGAAGGGGAAAGCCATGACATCCCTTGTCACGAATCTAGTCGCGAAAGTGTGACACGTAAGGTCCTAAGTTACGAGCCACCTCTAGAAAACATTGTAACTCCCACGTCGTCGGGGATTTACATCCCTTTCTAGGTCAATACATATATAACACACGACGATCTTGTCGACATTTTGCCCGCTTATTAACGATAGGTTGTGTGCCTACCCATTCAGCCAATTATCATGTGAGATATATGTAAGGTCTACTCGATATGCCAAATTTGGGATGAGGACTGTCTGTATTTTAATATTTGGTTCCAGTATTTATTTTATGAGGTTACTAGCATCCTCGTGTATTAGGTATGGGTAACTCCTACTGAATACCTATCCTCTCAGGTAAGGTATAAACGGATAATTGGTTTGATGTTTTGCATTTAATTTAAAGAGGCTGCCTACCTCTCGAAAGATACCTGTTGAGAAAAGTTGTTCGGTTGGTAGTTTTATTTCGGAGATTACCATCTCCCTCTTTCGACTTTAGATTTGTTTTCGTGCATCCCAATTCGTAACTTAGAAAGTCAAACAATAGATGAAAAGTATTAAATTAGAAAAGTCAAATAACAGAAGAAAAGTTTTCATTTTGTTCCGTCTGGTTGCATCCGAACGCTTTCAATTTGGGACGGCATACGCTAGCAAAACTTCCCCTTTGACTGACTGTACTCCGCGCCTCTCGGCCTATATATGAAAAGTCATTGGCCTGTCTCTCACTCACAGCTGATTGACAATCCGTCTAGGGTATTCCTTTTAATGATAACATTATTTGGGCGGCAGGTGTCGTAAACTTAGTTGTATCCGTCTTTTAAAGGGGGTCCTCTGGAATTTAATAAATAATATAAAAAACTCACCCAGTTAGGCACCTCTCATTCTCAGCGTGAAGCTTACCTGGTTACACTATATAGCTAAATCACTTTAATTTTCGACCTCCTCCCTACGCTTATAAAAGGGTAATTAAATATTCCTGTAAATAAAATTGTACCTCCCTAATCTGTTAGGATTCGAACCCACAGTTAATAATCTATTTGATTCTCTGGGTTTCGGTCTCCGTGGATAGAATGCCATCTCGCCAAATCAATAACTTAGCCCGATTAAACACTTCCTGCCTTTATATGTTCACTTTGTTTTAAAACGCAATCAATATTTTTATTATTTTCATGCTTTTAAGACAAGCAATCTAGTTCGAACTGTATACGAAATCACGTTTAAATCAACACAACTTTATAACACAATCGCGATTGCACAACACCTGGCGCCCCTGAGGTGGGTTTTTTACAAAACGGCGCTCTACAAATTATCCAATTATTATTATTGTCATTATTATTAATTGTTTTCTCACTGAGTCCAACCACTTTCACTTCGCACAAAACCGGTTCAATAATATTTCACTTTAGTTCAAAATTCCACAATACTATTAACACCATCTGAATCCACTAATTCACTGCAATTTCACACAACACTTCTCATTTGTATAGATTTCATGGAGCTGTCAACGCACTCAAGTTCCAAACCCGACTGTCCTCCGGTCTCTCCTTTCCCGTGGGAATCTGTTTACTCAAGGCCTGTCTGTCAATAAATCTTCCGTCGTTGTTTAAACAAAAAATTTTTAGAGCACGTTATTTTATTATTTATCGTTTATTTTTGTGGATGTCCAAAACATCACATCGTCAACCTTGATTCACTTTACGATCAGAATCTGGAAGTTTTACGGTGTAAATTTGACCTTTGATCGTGTGGTTGGTATCCAAATTGCAGACCCATCAGACCTTGATGCTTTATGCGATGGCCTGTCCAGGCCATGTGGGATAGTCCTTGAAGTTTTATCTTGTTTTTTATTTATTTTTTTATTATAGCAAATAAACGCAAACTCATCGACAACAGCACTGTTTCTACTATCATGGTACAACGACACCGAATGGAATGCAGACAAACACTTTCTTCTATTTCTCTTTACATAAATTTAATACAAGTTCATTAAGAAAAAAGGGTCTGATTTCCCTTAGCCTCTTTAGGTGCTTATAACTACCTATAAGCTAACCGTAGTTCGAAAGGTAGGTAGGCTGGTCAATGCCATCGAACCTAACACTTAAACATAAATTTACGATGGGCACTTATTTCTAAAAATCATGATTAGTTGGATTAGTCATAGTTGGAAGCCATTATGTTCATAAAAAATACAAAAGTATTAGATAAATTATTTTATTTTGGAAATTGAACCTTACTTGCGCAGACGAGGGAAAAAATGTTATTTTAAAATGTTAAAAATAGAAATGGTGGGAAAATAAATCTTAAGACTGAATTGTTTGTAATGTGTATTGTGTCATTCTGGAATAAACATTCCACATAGCTCGCCAAGTTATAATTACATTGATACCGCTTGCTAAAAAGTCAATAAAAAAAAACAAAATCACTTTTGAAAATCAAATTGGCCTGGCTAGGCCACTCTGCCCCTCGGAGAGTTAAGTTACTAGTTATAAATCTTAGTTATGGGTCACTAGTAATAAATCTTAAATGAAAGTTTTATTTATTTATTTATTCACGCCATGAAAGCTTTTACACAATTATTACGTTATTAGTTATAAAGTCTATATTATACTTAAATCTAAGTGATTGGTTGTATGTTATATATCATAGGTTAAAAAACAGTTCTCGCCCGCAAATTGTAATGAAAACCGAAGATAATGTTACCAACCAATTTATTTTTACACAATATCTCAAGGAAAAAATGAAAGAAGTTTCCGAAAATTCAATTGCATTATTGTGAAAGGATAGATTTTAATTTTCAGTAAATATTTTATGTTTTTTTTCACTGAAAAAAAAAATCAAATAAATTCCATTAACCAACCCTAAAAAAACTATAGCAACTCCTAGTTGGTAAAATAAATAGATTTATTATTAAAATACTTTACGAGCGATTGGTATCATATTTACCATGTTATATAATTACAACGCCTCAAAATATTAAAATGGAAACATATAAAACTGCTTAATGGCACATTACGGCGATCGGCGATCGCTCAAAACGTTTTTGCAAACTTGGCATAATACGCCAAAAATCGCTTGGGTAGATATAACATTTTCCAGATAATTGTCTTATTTTTTCCCTTATATGAACTCGTATTTACATATATTTAACCAATTGTTGACACTTTTAAGACCCCCTTAAGAAAAAAGATAAGGGAATTGAATATTTGGTACGAACCCCGACCATGTTGTGCAGAGTTCATTGTACTGACACGAACTCAAATTACCCAAAAACCATGATCATATTAAAAAATATTAACTTATTTTATTTAGTGACGCGTTCTTTAATTATTTATCTACCAATTTATTTTAAAATTAAATAAGGACGCTCAAACTATTTAAAGTTCAACTCAACAAGATTTAAATAAGTATAAAATAAAAGGGCAAGAACTAATGAGTACTAACTGTTGTATTCTTTTTTGTAGAATAATAATTCTAGAAACCGACGCGCAAAACTGCCGATTTAAATAGCGCTGGAAACGAAGCATGAAATAATTTTTTGGGGCAGAGTTTTGTTGGAGCACATTTCCTCTACCGAAAGGCCATAAATCTTTGACAAGTTTAAGGTCAACTAAATCATAACTGTCGCAAAGGTTAAAAATGAAAATTACAGAGGCACTGTACACTTTTACCGGTTGCTTTGGGTACGCTTATGGCGCTCCGCGGATCGAACTTTCGAACCGAGTCGAGTTTTCAGAAGTCGGCCACAGATGACGCCAGTGTGAAAATGGGTAGTGATAAGCCTCGTGCGCTGGAGAGCTTTGCTCGGCTTTTCAAGTAGATATCAGACCAACGGGGTTAGGATAAAGTAAGTGAAAGAACAGCCGGAGTTAATGATGAAATTGTTTTTTTTTTTTCACAATATTCGTAAATTTAAAAACAACTTGTAGATGTTCGACGATATTCATGACACTTTGGTGGAGTGGTAAGATCCTTGGCTTTAAGCAAACCGGTCTGGAATTGCGGTTGGAGATATATTTTTATTAGGGCCTGAGAAAAATGATATCCATCAAAGATTATGTTATCTTTGGGGATGCTGTATGGAGGGTATTTTTACAGAAATGAAGGAATGGAAGCTCCTTGTGGCGGTGGTGCCCATTCCCACCTTCCAAGTAAAAAATAACAAAAATTGTCTAGGCTTGGCTAGACTAAGCTCACAACCTTCCACTTCACCCCCCTTACTCTGCTTCCTTCAGCTTGGCAACAATCACTAAAGATGCTTTAGCTCCACACGGTTCGAGCAGTTGAGGAACTAGCGCGGTTATCACATAAAGGGGTTGGATAATTAAATAATGCTGACAAAACCTATTTCTGCACCTCAGAAAAGGATATTTCCTAACTGACCATATATGAAATATAGTGATTGTTTTACGTGTATCGTCCACAGGTGCGTCGAGTAAAGCTCCCTTCAACCCGACAAATCCCACCCTCACTAAAGAGTTTGGTCTATTAATAATTATTATCATGGATTAACATTTCACACGAACCCAGAAGGTGGACTTAGGTAGCAGCCAAACAATATGTTCCAGGGAAAAATATGAAAGTGGGAAAGGATTACGAATAGAGTGGATAAAGTTGGTGCTTAACCGGTTAAATTTATTGTGCTGTACGGCAGCGGTCAGAGAACGTTTTAGGGGTAGCCTCAAGACTCGCGTTCAAAAAGAAGAAGAATTTGGTTTGAAAGAGAGATATGTGAATACAAATGTAGAGGTAGCGCGCTAATATTGAAAAAACGATAATAATTAAGCGAAAATTATAAAAATATTTAATAAAACACAACTAATTTAAAAAAGAGAAAAAAATTATCAAGAAATGGTTGAAAAAGAAGTTGCATTTATAGATACAGTGTGAATTTTTCATACCTATAACACGTTAAATAACAGAAAACAATGTGATTTTAACAAACTTTAACCGTCTTTTGCGATTTTTCTTTCTATCTAGGCAATTTCATATAATTACCGTTTCGGCTTTACAAATCTGTAGATATTATCTTAAAAAATAACACTTCTTTAACAGTTTTCAAGAGAACTATGTTATAAACTGGTAGAATTCCGGAATGCAGGGCTTAAAATATATTTGTGTACATAGATATTATCAACGAGTTTTAAAATTGGGGAAAGGGTACTTATTGATGTTCAAGAAACTAAATAATTTTACTTCACATATTCAAAATAGTTAATTGAGATCAAACCATTTTTCTCAAATTGCCTTACCTATTTTAAACAATGTAACTCACCTTATCAAACCAAGATAGTAAAATATTTCTACGTTACCTACATTATCAAAGTAAGTGTAAGGTTTAGGTTCAGAGATAGTCATTAAAATGGAAATGGTTATGCAACGTTTGATAATAACCGCCGTTTTTAACTCATAGTAATCTGAAATTTGAAAAAAATTTTGAAAATAAATTAACGGTAAAAATTCAAATGACCAAAATACTGCACATCAAAACTCTCCATTATTTTCCCCTCACATTTAAACGATATGCACCCTTGTAGGGAAAATTGCAATTAAAAATAATTTAAATGAAAACACACACTCACACACAAAATTCTTGGTTTGAATGATTTCAGAAGTAATTGAAGAAAACCGACTAGAATGAGGTACATAAATAAATGTTTAGCATTTTATAATTTGTCATCAGATGACAAAGGATTTTATTTCCGACCCTCGGTGGTGGCGCCCACCGCACAGTGGGGTATTAATCCAAAGTGACCGGCTTTGTCCAGTTTGAAATGTGTGACTTAGAACAAAGAAGTCCTGGTAACGACAGGGAATTTTTCAACCGCACTACATTGCAATTTCCTGGTCAAGCTTTGAAGCGGGAGAGTAAACAGGATAATAAATGACTACTACAGAATTGCGACACTCTATAAAATCAAACATCTTCATTTCGGTTGTCTGTCATGACGTGCGTTAGTCATTCCTACTTGAAATTTTTGCTGTGTGGATGGTATTTTCAAGGAAAGTAATAAGATGAAGTTCAGAGAAGAAGAAAGGTATGGAGAATGGGTAAAAAAACTAAGGGTCAGTAGGTGCAGGAGTGACGGACGTATTGATCCATCCCTCCAACTGCGTTGCAAGGCAATGGGCCGAGAGTGTCCGGCTGGAGAGGTTAAAGGTCTCCCTCAACCAGTCTCTTCCGATACAGCCCGCCGTCAAGACTTAGAAAAACCTCACTCCATAAACGCGGGCACACCTGCTAAGTCACGAAACCAACTAAACCACTTGGTCGGACTTATGGCAGAGGTGCTGGTTATCCAATTAATGACTCGTGGGGCGGCGGTACCCGCTATATACCCCATATCTGCCTCCCAAATTATAAATAAACACCTAGGTAACAAAATTATTTAATTAATTAATTAATAACTCTCTACTTAAAAGTTTTTTTTTTTTTGTTATTTGTTTTTGGGGTATTATGCCGTGTTGCGCTAACTCCTTCTTTAGCCAACGTTTCGGACAGCATTGCAGTGTCCATCATCAGGGCAGATGTCTCTACTTAAAAGGTTTATTTTTTAAACTTTTCGATAGATTAATAACGGTTTTAAAGGATACTATTATTTATCAATAAAAAATATCTTGTAAAGAAAATTGACAACATTTGTTTTTGAAAGGCCTGAGGAAAAAATTGTATAAATTCTTTTAACTCAAATTTTCGGATCGTGCCACTCAAATTTTGATGAAACATTTGAAAACGGCTTAGTAACATATTATTTACATGGCGCAGTTTTTTATGGTTCACTTTAAGAGCTTAAAAGTACCGATATGAAATGATGTATATTATAATAGATCCATTACCGAAAAGTAACTCTTTCATAAGCAAATGACATCCTGAATTGAGACCACAATTTTAAGTATTGATGGGAATGAAAAGCTTTAGTTCGAATAACAATCTTGTTAAGTGGTCTATTTGTCAAAACTCCCAAACAAAAAGGGACGGTTAAATTTTGAAACTTTTTAAAATGTTTAAACTCATTTATAAATTCTATTGGAAAACAAAACTTTTGAAAGCTCCGACCCTTCCCAAAGTTCGACAGAAAAAGGTTTTCAGGTAAGATAAAAATAATTAAAGCGGATCATGTTAGTCTCGTGGCGCTTTTAGTGGTATCACCTAGGTATAACACTCGTGTCCGGTTTAGCGGTACCTGATCATTATTGTTTTTGGACTTACGTTCAGTGATTTTTAAAATTATCAAACATTGATAATCACATGTTTAAATTGTGGAAGTATGAATCTACAATATGTTCGTTGTGATTTTTATTTTAAAAGTTTTATTGGACTTTATTTAGGAAACATACATTAATACAAAAGTAGTAATTTTACATTTAATATTTTAAATATAAAATTAACAAATAAGTTCCATTTCCAATTTTTTTTTGGTTACAGATTAGAAAGTAAGTAGATATTTTATGTTATGACTGAAAAAAATAATGAAAAGAATAGACGAACAATAAAAATAGTAAGGTTGATTCTAAAATTTTAAGGGTACAGTGAAAAATATCAATATCTCTTAGGTATTGTAAGATTTGCAAATATGTCCGGACAAAGAATTTTGTTCTTATTTGGATTTGAAATGTTGTGTATATATAAGGTATTCGATCTGGTATTGCGTTTAGGGCAACGAAATGCAATTCTTTCCACTAAAACTAGTGATTCTATAAGGTGTGTTGATGTGTTCCAATTAAAAAATATAAAATTCAGATTTTTTTCAAATTAACTATTTAATACGTACAAATGTTGTCCAATTTACCAGGAGGATGAACCTCCAAGGAGTTGTCCTGCACTCAATATTGCTGCTAATTCCTTCAGATCCCGCGTTGTTAGAGATAATGTCGGGAAGATCGGTCTCCGGTGGTAAGGTAAAGGTAAGGGCTGCTTGTTTGAAGTTTGTAGAAATATTTCACAGTAGATAAGACGGCAACTTCTAACATTTTTATGAGTGAATGATTCTCTCGGTATGGACTAGATATGAGATTGACAGTCAGAATCGAAACATTACTGGAAATGGCCTGATTAATAAGTGAATGATTCTCTCGCTATGACCCAAATATAAGACTAACAATCAGAATCGAAACATTGCTCAAAATTGCCTGATCAATGACAACAATTCATTCTTTTTATTTTTCCTCAAAGTTTCTCCTTCTTATGTGTAAAAAAGGAAAGAATTTGCTAGGAAAATATAATGCCTCCATTATAAATGTAATTATGCCAAAAGATTATATTTATTATTTACTTTTTTATAGATAAAAAAAGCAAGACCTTTAACCATTGAAAGTAAAGTCGAAAACTATTTAAGACCAAGCAACCCAAAAGTGAGTTTGCCCTTAGCAAGTTTTTCCTTTGGTTTTAAATATATTAGTTCCGCCACCTTAGAAATGGTATGCTCAGTATCCAAGTTTGACCTTCTACTTTGAATTCTCTTTTCATTATTTCAGTTTAATGTCCTTTCCACGGACAAGAAAAATATATTCCAACTCAAAACTAAATTTAATTAAAATAATACCGAACTGTAATCATTGGTAGCAATTTCTAACCAGAATTTGCTGACAATAATTTTGTACAAAGCAATTTAAGGCGATGCATTACGTCGTGTAATATTTTGAATCGAGCCGCTATCAATAACACACCTCATGTAGATGGCGATAAGGCTTAAATTTCCGCTTAACATCGTCCACCTGTTTTGATTTATGCAAGAAAAAAACATGGCCCAAAAGTGCCTTTTATCTTATTTTGTGGATGTTCAGGCACAACTATTTAAATGTTATTCGATCATTTTATAAATAACTTAATTTTCCACATTATACAATAAAACCATAACCGATAATGGGTTCGTAAGAAGGAGATTTTGAACGTTAAAGCAGTTTTTATAGGCCTTATACATTATTTTTTCTGGGCATATAAAAAGACTTATCTAGAAAATACTCGATTATTTCAGAGGCCATTCTACTCGCAGTATTTAATTAAAGCATCTAAAACATTTCTAGGCGATCTAATTTTCAAACCAAAAACACATGATTTTGCATTACTACATAGTGCATCGCCTTAACAGTTATAATAATTTAAATAAATTTTAAAATATTCTATGGTTTAAATTTTTAAATATGTCTTAGAACAAAAAGGTAAGAGCCAGTTGTTTCACAAAATTTGATCAAGTTCTGTGAAAGTCCAATGCAAGTTCTGATATTATTTTTACTACTGTTATTATGTGAAATAACTGGAGAGTAATCATATACAAACAGAACTTGAATATAACTTAATAATGCCATTGTTAAATTAAAACAAAACGTTTCAAAAAGTTACAAACAATCGCGATTGTAGATGGACCTTGTTCGTTCCAAAGATTAAAATAAATTACAAATTCAGCTTTTTACCCACTGATATTATAATTTGATTATTTTATTCAAGCATTTAATAACAGCTTTTTCGGGCCATTAAAATTTATAGTCTTTTTTGAAATTTTTAATTCTTAGTAGAATTACGCTAATTTTTTTATTTTTTATTTTTAAAGAAAGACAAACATTCCCAGATTACGAATAACCCAACAATGTTTGAAAATCTCCTACTACCACCACAGAAAGTAATATTTTAAATACTTTTCCCACTTATTCATTAATCTGGGTATACTGTTTAATTTTACTGAAAAAATGGTCTCATGTAAAATTTAAATTAACGCCACAATATTTATTTGTATATCTCCGTTTCAGGTGTAAAAAGAATCACCCCGTCACACAGTATTGTATTTTAATTTAACAGCAAATTGAGCAAACAAAATGTAATTGATAACGCATCATTAAAATCGAACCGAATCGAACCAAGTTAGCAACATGAAAGTATTACAAAACACGAAGGCAGATGTAATTGGTCAGTTTTGGTAAAAAGGAAAAATGAAGTATTCCTGTAACCTCAATTTGACACCACGTGATACGATTTTGAGCAGGAAAAGAAAAACAGCCATGGCGGGCTCAGAGGGTTCGCTAAAGATACGGTAGGAGGAGTACCTATTATAGAAGCAAATAAGTTTAGAGAAGGGAAATGGAGTTTAGGTAAGGGTAGAGAATGCTTTCTTTTATTGCAAAAACTTTTATTCAGCTTCTTTCCCGGGAATTTATCAGGCTTCTCATCGCCCATCGCCGGGATCAAGGTTCATAGAAAACGTTTTAACAAGGTCAGCTCATCGAGGGGGTAGAGCTGTGATTGGCTAGAAAATAGTGACGTATAAAATAAAAATAATGTTCGGAATATAAGGGAATATTTGTAGCTTTACTTATGGATTGATAATGTAGAATCGAGGCTATTTATAAGTACCTTGTAGACATTGCGTTTGAAGACATTCAAATTTTCAAATTAAAAGAGTCATTTAGCAAACTATCGTCACGAGGATGTAACAGGGAAAGCGTTGAGAATAATTTTATTTATATATTATATTTTAATTCAATAATCGCACATGGTCAAAGATACTCTCAGCAAAAATGGTGAAAATCGTGAAAGACCTCCATTTGGAATCGAAGCGTTGCTTCTAATGGCGTTGCCCGTATTTTTATTTATATGTGAATAGACTACTTCCTACCTTACTCTTACCCATTTCCTTCCACTCCCGTACCGAAATAGCCCAAACTCTTTTCATCACAGCTGAATGGAATAATACAATTTTTTTATAATTAATCATAATTATACCGAAATAAGCAAAATTTCAACACAGATTTTTATAACATCAACTCCACACAGGAGGCCCCGAAGAGTTTTCAGAGTATTTGTCATCTTTGGGGTTGCTGAGCGGAAGGTCTTTTTGAGATGATGTAGTAGTGAAAATGGGTCTTGAATATTGTAAGAGGGAGGAAACACGAAAATCTTTCCACAGCCGAACTGTTGAACTCAAGAACTAGTCGTAGAAACGACCCGTTCTCGTGAGATTAATAATGATAACCAAACCAATAATGTCAACTAAAGTAAAGGGTTTTTTTTATTCCGAGGCTCTATACCAGAGGTTGCTGTCAAATTCAACAGTGGTTAAAAGTATGTAATGTAATTCGACTCTTATGAACAGACATAAGTGCCAGGAAATTAACTTAGATTTACCAAAAAATAATACCCAGTGAAAACCGTGATCGTTTTTTTCGGATTCCAACAGGTCTTCGAGCTACGTCACGAGTGCCTGTATAATAGCCATACATTTTCTATGAACCTTGGGCCGGGATGGTCTCAATGTGTGCAGGTAAATTGATTTTTGGCAAGCATTTCAACAGCTTAAAACGGATTTACATTAAAATGGACCAAACTAGACTGGAGAAGCAGTAGACTTAAAATTAGTTTGAAATAAAATTTGAAAATTAAAAATAGTGGACAGAATAGACATCTCTGGTCAGTTTTGTATAGATTTGCTCTGCAGGTGAGTGATAATGAATTACAGTCATCTTTGCATTAATCAGATGGATGCATCCGAATTATATTATTTGACAAAAGAGGGCACTATTCCTGTTTGGTGGATTTAAGACAAAATGATTAAAATATTTTTGTCACAATAAATTGACAGTACTTTAGAATTACAATGTGTTAATTCTTTATTATTCTAAATTCTACTCTCTTGAGAGCTGGTCGTGGCAGATTATAATCTCATAGTGCGAATGCAAGTATTATTGTGCCGATTTCCGTCCGCTGCCGGATTTGAAGATTAAGGAGCTAAACTCAATGCGAGTGATATTTTTGGTGAGTCTTCTGTTTTTATGTATTTGGTGGCTGGATTATAAGTTGTTATTTTTCCTGCAGAGTGAATAATTATTCCATTTTTCAATCAATCCATTTTTTTCATAGGGAATTAATTTATTCCCTGATGGTCTGTGTGACTACAAGCCAGATCATCACCATAGACTGATATGTAATCGGATGATCTGGGAAAGGCTCTTCTATGAATAATTGAGTATACGTGTAAGTCAAAAAGTAGTTTCAAATAACTAACTGTTTGGTGATGACGTAAAGTTTTTCTGTAGGGACGAGTGCACTCTTACAGAGCGCTTCTCACCCATCATATTAAAAGTTTATGGCGCAGACTACAGCAATCGAATAATAAAATCATCTCATCTCTACCATGGTTGCCTGGAGTCCACCCCGATAGCCATCTGGAGACGGGAGACGGCCAAATATCCCCCAAAAACAGCACATTTTTTGATTAACGTTTTTCACTTCTTTTCCGCATTTTATTTCTTTTCTGTTTTTGTTTTATGTACCTACGTATTGTTATTCTGTCTATTTTCTTTTTAATTTCGAAATATGGAATGTATTGCATTTGCACTACCCATGGTTACTTTATGGAATACGCTATTATTATTAGGAGTGTTATTATTATTGAGGTAATACTTTGATGATTGCCTCAATTATTAAATCAGTTTTTAATAATTGGCTTATTATTTATTAAATATTATGGCTTAAAAAATATATATATTTTCATAAAGATCAACAAACGTTGATTCTGAAGGAATTTTATATCTAATTATACTAGAATTTATAAATATAAAAACGAATAAAACACTGTCACATTAAAAAACGACGCATTTGGGTGGTACGACTGAATCGCTAAATCATCACAACCAGTTTACGTGAGTAATATATCTATGGTCTACAATATCCTCATCAGGGTTTGCAATTGGTCTACAATTCAACAACTTGTGGGGAATTTCTAAAATTTCAAGAAACGGGCTTTTTGCGGGGAGAATTTTTTTTAAGGAAAATGAGGGATCTGGTCATTTTATTATATCCAACCAAATTGAGAAATAATATGTATAAATAATAAATAATAGTTGTGAGAACGTACTATATTTCGTTTTTTCATGAAGCTATTTTTAAAGCCATAATGGAAATAAAAATAAAATTTGGCAAACCTGGTTCAATTCATAAAAATATCGATAAAAATGTTGTAATGCAGGTTTTTAAATACTGGTAAATTGTTTATCAGATGTGGCCATGGATGTATTTTTGCACTATGGTTCAATCCAAAAACCCAAGTAACGAGATGCTAACGTTTACCCAGTATTCTTCAATGTTAAAAGCAGGTAATCTAAATAATAAAAAAAACGTCTCGACTCCAATGCAGCGCTGGTTGAAAAAAAGAGGCTTTTTAAGAATGGTGACTGGCGACGTCAGAGGTCACGTTAAAATAAAATTATTTGTTATTATAATAACTATTACAATATACAAAACATTTCGTAACAAAAAAATAAACTGATAGTCAGGTTAGAAGAAAATTATTGAGTTCCTTACAAAAAGAAAAAAAATTCAATCCTGTAAATCATTTATATTGTTGTCATAATAATTGAGTTTTATAGACAGCTTAAAACTGTAAATAACCATTAACATGAAAACAAGATATACTTTTGAATGATTTAAGGCTCTCATTTCTTCTAACTACAGCACTTTATTGTATTAGTTCTAAGATATCGTTTCAGGGGCGTAAAAAATACTTGACGCGTTGTAAAAATGAGATTTAAACAGCCACAATCATTTTTATTCGTGCTTTTCTCAACATTACTTTTATTCTGCCTTCAAGTAGGTAGCGCCAAAAATGTTGTAGCTATTATCCGTACAACTTTCTCACTTTGGTCGTGTGAAGGCTTTCTAGTGGTATTATTTTGCCGGGGTTAAATTGAATTCAGTAGAGGGAGGGGGTGTTGGGGAGGGTCTAATGGCAATTATAGTTGTTGGAAAAGTAGACATACGTGTGACGATGCTTTGTTTGTACAGCTAAACAGATAAACATATAGAAGCTTGTTGAAGACGTGTCAGTGTGCCCGAAGTTAAGTAAATTTTTTTAAACTTCGTGTAAAATTAACGGAACATTTTCAATTATCGAAATAATTTCATTAACATAAATGACGACAGAAAGTATAGAATTCATACAAACTCTAGAAGGATACACAAGTAGGAGATACAATATAAAAATATAGTAAACAAGTTTAAGTAGACTGAGGTTAAGTTAATATTGATTGAAAAGATATGATTATATAGCCTTCTTGCACCTAAGATGCGTATAGTTAAATATATCCGCCATATCTGCGTATATAAATATCTTGATATAATAAAGGTACAAGCGAGTGTTTGAAATGCTCAGTCCTGGTATTGTTACATTTAAATGTAAACTTATGATTAAATTTAACATAACTAATTCTTAAATTTCACAATATATTTATAATCAATTTCATCGATCTGTCTGGGGCCTAGAGGTCAAAAGGTTTAATTGAAAATTGGCAAAATCAGTTTTCTTGGAAATCAGTGTATATTACACTTCTATCGGTTTATCTATTCAGTGGTAAGAACCTATGAAATTAGGACGAAAGTAATAATATTTATATAAAGGTGTCCGAGGGTAAAGTGCTCTAACTTCGGGAGGAGATTCTACATGATGGTAGAAGTAAAAAAGATAAACAATTTATTACGAAATTCCTAGAATATTTATTTTCCCGTACAAAAAATTCATTTTTTAAACTAAAAACTACCTTACAACATTGGATATTGGAAAAAGTTATTTTTCTTTTTTACTTCTAAAATCATGTAGAATCAACCTCCGAAGTTAGCGCATTTTACCCCCGGACCCCCTGTATTACGTTTCTTAAAAATGTTTCCACCGGCCGTATTCTGGAAGCTAATAAATGTGTCACTTAGGATATGACAAAAAAATAATCGTATTACGTAAGTCTCACATATCAAACAAAAGTTTTTCTTCTACGTATATATTTCCGCTTTTACATGAGGCCGTGGTTTCTAAACGTATGGAAGATTAGAGTGGATTGAATTTAATTGAGCTCATAAGAGATTTTTCTTTGTAGAGAATTCTAGACAAATCATAATACTCGAATTTATTTATTTTATTGGAGGTTCCTATATTTCTGGCCGTATGTTTTAATGATACTAGACTATATTACCAACCATTTACATATTCAATTACTAGTAATCTTTCGCGGTACACAATTGTTCGATCAGCAGAATAGGAAGAAACGTGGGTAAACATAATAATATAAAGAAAATATTTATTTAAATGTGCAAAGGAGAGAGAGAGAGAGAGCAGTCCGTCTGATCGACAATCCATTGTTAACAGACCGATTCCCATCTCTAATGCACATACGCAATGTTGGTATGCTGAGTCTGTTCTACAGGTATTTTAATGGAGCCTTCTCTAACGAGTTAGCAGCATTTATCTCCAGTTCACCGGTTCAAGTACGTGAAACTTGATGGACACGAGCGGAACGCCCCTTCACAGTTGGTGTTGGCTTCATGAGAATGAACTGTTTCTTCGACTCGTTTTTGTGTAAAGCGGCTAACGGCGTATGTTTTTCCTCCTTCGTATAATCCGGGCCTTCCTACAGCCCCTATTTTAACCCTCCTCAAAAAGCTGCCCAACCGGGTGGTGGCAAAGCTCCCCTACCATTACACTGTACAGACAGCGGCGCACTTGTGAGGTGTAACATATTTTTATTTATTGGAATAACCTTTTGAAGATTAAACAAATCAATAATATTATAAAAACTTACGTTGAAGAAGAAGATAATGTTAATAATACTAAACGAAATATGAAACAGAAAACAAAAAATAAAAAAAGGTAACGGTCGCAACTGGGGATCTCTTTTCTTCTTATTGTGAAAAATATTGTTTTTTTTTCCAAGAAATTTATTTAAAGATAATGTTGTGTTTTTTATTTTTTTTTCAGTTTTTATATATTTTTAGTTTAAGTTTTCAGGATATTTAATTAGTTGTGTTTTGAATTCTTTAAAGATATGATTATAGCATCTTATATTTTCTTGTAATTTTTAAACCAAACTGTTCCTAGGTATTAATAGTTCTGTTGACCATTTTGATTTTTTTTTACATATCGGAATTGGTAACATGTATAATTGCCTGATATTTGATGTTTTTTTAAAAAAAAACAAATTATAGTTTGGATGGCACTAATTTTATTTTCAAGCTAATTCCCAACAATTCTAGATTTGAATCAATATTGACTGCTTGATTATCAAGTTATAACAAAAACTAGAAGTAAATAGAACCATCGCACGCGTGAGGTTTTCATACCACTGCACCCTAAATAAATCGATTGGCCGAAGAACTAAAAATCAGCAGATTGCAAGAAATGATATAGCCGCGATCCGAGCCAATATTGGCGTTCCGGACATTAAATGGCCTACTACTGCTTTTGTGACGTTTTAGTTTATTCACATTTTTTACGACGCCACCGGAAGCGGGAAGTAGGCCAGAGGACGGCAGAACTTCGCCAATCGTCAGCCTCCGTTTCCGGACCGATTTCCCGCCTAGAATAAGAACAATCCCATCTGGAATGTAATTTACGATCTCGGTGTTCTATTCTTTTAAATATCATTTCAATTCAGAAGCGATAAATGCTCCCAGAAATATATTACGAAACTTTCAGAGATTAATGGGATAATAATTCACGTTTTTAAATGGTTTTTCGATTAGCGATAGAGTTGGACTGCTCAATTCGGTAATGCGGGTTCAATTGGGTTGGAAATGAGAACGAGGGATATAGAGTAGATAGCCGCGGACAGTAATTTACCTATAGTGTGTTGCAGGAATATTAGCGTGTGGCGGGCTTTTGTTAACCCATCGCGTGGTCCAATAGCGCCAAATAATAAGGGACATAATCCAGATATCTTATTACGAAACGTTTTGGTATTCGAGTGATTTCGAGGTTCTCATTCCGATACAACGTTGAGTTGTTTGAAAATACAATATATGAAGAACACTCTTTGCGTGTGGATAAATTCAAGAAGATTTAATTTAATCGAAGATTTATTAAATTGACTTAATGTTTTGATTATTTTTCAATTATTTCGATCGAAAACCGTGATAAAATATTTCGATAACTAATTCATTGACATAAAAACATAAATCAAAATATTAAAAAACTCCCACTATAAACACAGTTTAGGTGTTAGCTAAGAGGAATTCAACAATGTGTTACATTGTTTATTGATGAAGCTAGCCACATACGGCGCCCAAGATCGAGATATCTCACGACCAAATAGAAGTCGCATTAAATCATCAGAACAACTCGATATTTGATGAAAAAAGAAGTAAAGAGAAAGGTGAAATTTGACAGAGTTATTACAGTATTATTATTTGAAAACCAATGGTCCATTATAAAACAGTTTTCTCATGTGGGAGGGTGGTGTATGACAATTATCGCAACATGGCATCGATTAAATAATGATTCAAACAATCAAATAATTTTGGCGTAACATTACTATCCATTTCGTTCACAAACAAAACGGAATCCAATCACGATTAATAGAAATTTATTGTAACTATTTAGAGTGGGATTTAATGGACCATTACATTGAATCCTGTTACTAACTTGCCTTATCATGAGCTCCAAATAGCCCTGGCAGTATCAAATAATAGTATTTTGTGAAGAAACGTTATTGCCGAATTTATTTCTTCGATAGACTCCATTCAAATTGTTTATTATTTTTTATTTGAGAATGCAAAAAAATACTAAAGGCCGCTTGGAAAAACCAAACTGACCGAAACCTTAGTTAAAAATTTAATTCATATTACAACAACGTAATTAAACGTAATTTTTGTTCGGGTTGATTTGTCAGTCAATCTTTACTCAAATGCACAGTTTTATTGTAATCAACATAATTTGAGCGTAGTTCTCCATCAGGGGCTTTACTCTGATAAAAAATTATCTCCACCCTGAAAGAGTATTTTAGATACAGTTTTGTTCTAGTACACGGTTTAAAATTTAGATAAAAAAATGAAATTAAAACTAAATTGAATGAAATGGAAAACAGTGACTTACATTTCAACGTAAAATTTAAATTCAATCATGCCCTCTGATAAAATAAACAGTTGAATCAGTAGGGTTCAGTTGTTTTTATTTTATGCTCACTAAGGATACAACATCCAGCAGTCAAATTGAAATACGTTTAATGAATTTCAATTTAAATTTATGAGCAAATAATGCGTAGTTCATGCATGATTCAGAGCCGTAACCCCGAGTAAGGCAAACCCTATCGAACCTCGATGAAACGTTAATTAGGTACTAATTAATTTATAGACTCGGTGTACGATCGTGCCATTAAGAAAACGACGGTTTAGATGCGATTAATCGAAAATACAATTAAAATTAATCAAGCTTCCCCGAAGATCGAATAAATCAACAAACACTAATAATATTATAGCTATTAAATAAGATAATACATTGATGGCCCTATCTGAATGTGTTGTTTGTATCTGTGAATTAATCATCCCCTTCGAAATCGACTGGAGCAGGAAAATTTGTTTTATTATTTTATGGATTTCTGAGTATGGAATACAAAATGTAAATAGGTATAATAAAAATCGTAATCCGTGGCGTTCATGATGACAACATTTAAATATATATTTTTAAACATCCAACTGTTTGTCTACGTAACACAATTAGTGTTTGTCTACGTAACATAGTTAGTGTTTGTCTACGTAACACAATTAGTGTTTGTATACGTAACACAATTAGTGTTTGTATACGTAACACAATTAGTGTTTGTATACGTAACACAATTAGTGTTTGTATACGTAACACAATTAGTGTTTGCATACGTAACACAGTTATTGTTTGTCTACGTAACACAATTAGTGTTTGGCAAAATATCACAGATGTAAAGTAATATACATATAATTATGATATACTTAACTGCATAAATAAATTAGAACACATTTAAAAAATAATTTTCCATCACACATAGTCACAACATTCAAATATCTTTTGAACTCATATCCTTAATTTTATAATATGTTGAGTTTATGACCACATTTTTACAAATTTCGACTTATTTAATCGCATTAAAAACGAATTATACCTATACCCATTGTTGATAAGATACGATGACCAAATGTGTCGATCATCTCTTTATGTCGATAAAACAAAATTATAATGAGAATTGAGAGTGGACCATATTCAGATAATGTTTTATCACATGTTTTTAAAATAGCGTTTAATAAATTATACAAATTATTATACTCCTAATAACGTTTGCAGGTTTGAAGTACTGGTGTTTTTTTGTCAATATAAAAGAACTTAGTGATCTGAAGCCGAAATTAATGTCTATATGAATGAACCAATTTTTTAAAAGAAATTCCTCATAAATGCCGAGGCCCTACGACGTCTTATTATATTCTGTAACACCCATCGACGTACTAAATTTAGATGATATATGTAAAATACGTACAACTTTTTTACTAAATATAAGTGTAATCATTGGAGAAAAAGATATACCTTAGAAAGATGGAGTTTAATTACAAGGTTCAGGTTAGGAGCCTGGAGCCTCTCAGGTGGGGTCATCTGGTGATTAGATCCTTTCACCTACTGGTAAATATACCTCGGCTAGCAGCAAACGACGGAGATATTTGAGGACTCCACCATCTTCAGGTAGTGAGAATTTAAACACGACCGAGATCTCATTAGAATTCTAGCAACTATGTATATGGGGGTAACCGGATAAATCATCACAATGATAATTCATCACATCTTTAAAAAGTTATATAAAGTCATGGAAAGTGATGAAACAAAAACTTTATTAACTGGGTTATGTAGGTTAGGTTAGGTTGAAATTTTTTTTCCATTGTTTCTAATGACTTTATATCACTTTTTAAAAGTGTGTTGAATTATCACTGTGTTGAGTTATCATCGAACCGTATATGGGAACACGGTGAATGGTACAATATGGGTTTATTTGCGATGCACGAGATTTACACAATCCTAGCTAGAATTAACCGTGTCCAGTATTTCTCAGCTTTCACTTTCAATTGCCCCAAAAGAATTATATATTTCTGGAAACTCATCGTTCCAGGGCCAGGCTGCATCAAACCACTTTCTGGCCTTGCTCACGAAGGGGACCAACTGGCATCACGCCCCAAATGGTACAGAATTTAAGTGACGGGGGCTCACGAAACCATTCCGGCATTATGTAAGCGAAATGTCCACCTAAACAATAATTAGGCACACGCAAGCGTTATATGGGAACTTCGTAGTGCCGCGACCGATCCAACATTACGCAGGAGTCTATGAATTCAACTTGTGTCAATTTGTTGCTGGGCTAGCAAAGGTCGAATGGGCGAACTATTTGGCTTTCGATGAAATGTATTCTCGCCGCGTTTGGCGCTAAAGTGTAGGAGAGATTTACGGTTTCAGGGAGGTACCTGATTAATTGATATGACCGACTTGCGACTTGTTTATGCTTCTACATATGTGGGTTTTCGCAACGTAACAATGATGATTGATGGTGATCAGAAAATTTTGTGGAAGGGGGGACCCCGAGGAACTAAAGAATTGTGTACTCCCCCTATAAAACCCTATACAATAATCTAAACACTTCCGCAGAGTAGTAAGCTTCTTGGCTTCGAATCCATAGGTTGCAGGTTCCGAACAGCTTGAACAAATAATTTTTAAATATATATTTAATAAATTGGTTTTCTTTTATTATTATTTTCTTTACAGACAGTCTTTATAGATACATATTTAACAGTGTTATGAAGGCTAAATCATTTACCAAAAAAATAGTGACATATTCATGGTTTATTCCACTTGAAATTTAATTCAAATATATAATAGATACATTTATTGCAATTCCACCTCGTTGGATACTCTCAGTGTCGTCCCGGTGAAAAATCAACTTGAACTGACTTTATCGGTGTTTAATCAAATGTTATGAATAGGTGGGTACTTTCTTACCTTCCTCCTCTTCATCTCATACTCTCGTCAGCCTTATAAAATCGGGGATGCAAAAGCACCCTTAACTTCGGGGAAGAAAACTATTTAGCGTTAAGATTTGTAGAAAAAAAGAGTGGTGGATATTTAGCACTATTATGTTTTCTTTCTGTTAACTCCATGGCATTATACGCAGCTCCAGTCATATTTTTGACGAAAATGAGACGCCATTCAGATGAGGCTGTTATCAATATGTAAGGGATTCTATTAAAGGAGACCATTTCACCTCCACACTTCTCCATCACGCCACGTCAACATGGCAGCGCTAATCTTGATAGACTTCTAACCTTGTTTGATCTTGCCTCGGTATACATTGGCATTCATGCAGCCAACTGATGTATCGTGGATGTTAATATGACTGTTTAATAACAATTATTAAACAGTATAATTTCGGATGTGATGTGATGTATGCAACATTCTAAAATTAAAAAAATACGGAATTCTTATATTTTCAGTACCTACCTAGGTATATATAATAAATTAGTGTCGCTATTCTTACAAGAGTTGGTGGTGTGAAGCTCAGCATAGTTGTTGTATTCTAAGTAGTTTATCGTAATACGTGGGACGTGAAAACTACTTTTGATAATTATTATTTCTTTAAAAACTTTTCCATTAAAAATACAATTGAAATTTTTTTATATCCCTTGAATTTTCGCGGGTCTGTGGTAGTTACATAATAAAATAAAGTATTAGATGATATTTTCAAATTTGGAACTTATAACAGCGATAAATTACTATCAGGCGACCATTTTTAATGTATATATGAAATATTCTTATTTTTTCTGTCGCAATAATTTTTTTCATTTTTCACCTTGGTAAGAACGCTGATATCAATAAATATTTTTTCATCTCGCCACATTATTTCCCCCGCATTGTTTATTTAAGAAACAAACAGCTCGTATACATAGAATACAAAGATGATGCATGTTATGGTACGTATTTGCGAACTTAAACGCGAACGAAGAAATTGCAAGCGGCGCGGTCGTTTCGCACCATTTGCGGTCGAATTGTTCCTTTCCCATAAGTTGAGTTCGGCAGTTCGGCTCGCGTGTGTATACTTAGCATAACTTTAATCGAAGTCAATCCAAAAAAATTCTGATGCTATAATTGCTTTAGGAGTTTTATTTTGTCTTAAAACTAAGTAAGGGGGAGAGGAAGAGAAATATAGGATAAAGATAGGGATGCTCCCGATACATTCCATACTCTGGTATAAATTTACGTACGTGTTATTCGATATTTCTGAAGGTTATTGCTAAAAATGTTCATTTTGTCTTATATTGCGCACTTATATGAGGAATAGGGGTTTTTTTCTAATGTGGTTCTACATTGCGGTAAACAAAACATATTGGTTTGTCGTGCTGATCTTAACGTAATATGAACATTTATATTGGTGAGCTCTGGCCAGTCAGTGCGATTATCAAGATTAAAAAATATATATATATATTAAATCAAATAAAACACTTTGTTTCTTAACCACGACTTTATTATGATTACATCTACCGGTTTCGCTACGGTCGAGCTTCATCAGGATGTGAAATATAACTATTACAAAAAATGAACATCGTGTATGAAGTGAGTTAAACTTGTGAAATTTAATGAATTCGGTAAAATTATTTGAAAAACGAAAGTTTACCTTATAAATTGAGTTAATTATTCGATTTTTTCAATATGGGCTTGGTGGAAAGGAGTCCTGGGTATCGGTTCTCGAATCCAGGCCTCTCGCTATCGCCGTTGAAAGTACGTACGTTGGTCGACTTTCTTATTCTCGAGTCTCGTCGAAGGTACATACTTCTTTACGCCAAACGTCAAAAGTCATTCCACTCGATTAACGAGTGGATCGAAACACTCGTTGTTCTAGTGGAATGACTTCGTCGAGAATCGAGGCCCAGATCGGTATGCAGTGTTCTAAGTAGGGGCGGATATATGCCGTGCAAAGGGAATACTGAAAAGATTCTTGAAAAGTATGTTGTGGAAAGGTTTTTATATAAGAAATATAAATTAAAAATATCAATGTCAGCATTTTGTTGGTTTTTTTGTCGATGAATTAATCAATGTGTTAGATAAAGTTTAATTTAAAATCAAAATATTACCCCAAGGTCCCTGATAGATTTTACTGCATTGATATGTGTACCGTTTAATGTATACGCAAAGGAAATTTAAGGAAACTGTTGCGTGTTAATTATAATTTATTGTATTTCTAGATATTTATAACAAGTTTATTCAATACGCACTAGAATAAAAAATGATTGAGATCTTCTTTAAGTTTAATGCAGTCTTTGATTGATTTGACAGTTAATTAAATTTTTTTTATCATCGGCGTGTAAAAAACATTTGTGAAAATCATTAAATTTACAATTTGGGAGGCATGGGTACTGCCGCACCGGGAACTATTTATTGTATAACCAACACCTCTGCCATAGGTCATCCCAAGTGATTCGCTACGTTTGGTGACTTAACAGGGGTACCCGGGTTCATTGGGTCAATTTTATCCGAGTCTTAGTGGCGGATGCATCCGACCATCAATTGCGTGGCAGGCCGGATCGGGAGACCGGTTGAGGGATACATTTTGACCACTCTAACAAGACTCCCTCAGAACATTGCCTTACACCGCAGTGGGAGGGAAGCATTCATACGTCCATCACTCCTGGAGACCCTGACCTCCAAATTCCTACCCACTCCTAGCACCCTTTTTTTCCAGAACTTACCATCCTTCTAATTCTAAAATGACCCTCCACACAGCATCCCCAAAGATGACATAGGTGATGTGAGGAATCATTTTCTTTAGGGCCTCCTGTGTGGAGGTAATGTATATATATATATTGTATTTTATGATAATGGCCCTAAAAGAGAACGTTGAGGTACGCCGGAGGACACGGGATAGAAACTGCACTAAGTTCTCTCAACTGATACACATTTAAGTCTACTTCGAATGTATGAAGTGAGCTACCGGAGAAAGTGAATGCGATTGATTCGTGAGAGATAATTTAGTAATCGGTAAGCAGTAGTTTAGCTTAGTAGTAAGCTACGGACTTGGCTTTGTGATTTTGCTCGGCAAACCACTTAGCAAGGTACTGAGCATGGCAGTTGAAGCACTTTCAAGCGCAATCACTTTATTATTGTCTAATTACATTAAATATCAATTGAATGTGCGTAATTATAGTGTAATCTCTCGAAGTAACTTACTACAGACGTGTCAAATTAATTCGTCGTCAATCAAGTCGTCAAACTGACGTTTGAATTTGACGTTCAATCAATAGATTCGAAGAATTATTCAAAGTGAATTGTTTAAAATTTCTCCGTAAAATTAGGTGTAACCGTGGTAAAATGGTATAATAGGTATAGATAGTATATTATAAAGCTATGATTAATAAAACGTACGAATTTCAGTTGTTGTAATGGTAAGTAATGAGAAATATTCCTAGGTAATGCGTACTATTTTTTAAGTGCAATGAACTTTTAATTTACAAATTTAAACTTTTTATCATGCCAAACAAGCGGTAACATGGGTATTAACATTATTTTAACAATAATCAATTCATCAATTATTGAAGATAATATTATCGATTCTCAATCGAAATTTTGATGAATTTTGAAAAAAATACGGGCGCATCTGGGACATGAATACAGGACCTTCGTCTTTCCGGGACAGTGCTCTTTCAAAATGCTTATTTGATTACATGTTTGTCAGATGCTAATATGAATGAATAGAGTGAATCTACGTTACTGAGACAACGCGAGTAGTTTTGCTACCCACAATCTACATACAAATAAAACAAATATATTTCTGCTTTATTTTTATTTTTATTTTGACTAGAAGTATTTCACATAACTGCTACGTGAATCTAAAGACTGGTGAGGGAAAATCTGTTAAAAAGACATATAATGTTTAAATAGTGGAAAAATGTGGTTTTATTCGAAATACGAATAGAATTTTGCTACGAATGAAATATATACCTAAGTGAAAAATACTTTCTCTACAAAGTAGGTAGATATTCTAAAATATTATGTGACAACATGCAAGCTTAAATGTATTGTTTCTATCACCGCGATCACAATATATTCATAGTGTTGACTTGCTTAGAACAATTTCAATGTTTTTTTTAGCATTTATCATACTAAACAAAAATGTGTTTTGAAGTATTTTCTCACCATCAAAACAAACAAAGAGATTTCTTTGTTACTTTTGGCAAAATGAATTTTATGAAACATAAAGCCCAGATGTTTATCTCCGGCTTTCAAAGTAAATCCATAAAATCAAAGTATCGGAAATGTCTTACGTCATTAAAAAATACATTTTCATAAAAATTCATAGCGGCCATATACGGATTTGTATGACTCGTTACTATTTCTCCAGTGTGTGAGGTACGTTCACTGGAAGTCGTAAATATATACCTAATGAAGTTGGATATTATGAAACTACCTTGGAACTTTAAGAGGAAGCTACAAGCCAAAGATGTGTATATTGTAGGTAATAGGCATTAAAAACGCTTGACAAACAGAGTCTTGAAACGTTCGATTTCAAGCACAAAACTGATTTTTATTTATTTTGTAAAAAAATTTATACTAAAGCAAAAAAGTTAATCAAGTGAAAATGTCACAGATAATCTTAGCTATAATACTGTGTTTATTAAAAAAAAATCCTTATTCTTAATTCCATTACTATTGAAAAAAGATTTTTTTAGTAGTTTACATTTAAATTTTTTATTGAGTAATTTCTTATTTTATTTATATGCTACTCAAACTAAACGATAGGAAAACTTTCAATTTATCTAACTCATATTTTTTGGTATTCATAATTTACACCAATTCGTTATAAAGATTAATCAAAATAGTGATTTAGCATTAAGCTTCGCCTTAAGTAAAAACGATCTCCGTTAAAGTTTATTGTCACACTCAAGAAGGACTATGTGGTAACCTACCTAGTAAATAACTACTGAATAAGTTACATTAAGAAAGGGATAGGGAAAAAATAAGGCTTTTTAACGTCCTAAGGTACTTCGCCACATTTTTATTGGCGAGCATCTTTTTTCATTCTCTTTGGTCTAGGTTTTTAAATAGGCTTTCCTCAAATGCATTCAGTTTTGTCGATTAGTGGTAGTTCTTTGCTTTTATTACCCTTTCTCTTCATCCAAGGCAGTCTTTTGTAGTTTATTTTGTTTTTTGTTTTATCTTTTTCATCTCTTGGTCATACTAGATGCCCAACAAGATCCCATTTGAGCAACACTATTGTCAGTTTTGTCTTATTTCTAATCCGGTAGTCTGTTATTCTATACTAGAAGGAAAACCTTATAATGTGTGATCTCTTGGTGGCTGAAAATATCATGCATATTGTCGCGTAAATTAAATTTAATTAACTCTTTCTTTTTTACTCTGGACAGTTATAAGTTTTGAAAAAAATATTTTTAAATAAACTTTTTCAATTTTTTTTTCTATTTATCTAGTTAGCTATTCAATAAATTATTTAAAATCAAGTAATTAGATAAAACATAATGCGTCTATTGTTTTGATTAATTAAACACTATTCTTGGAGTGTTTTTATTATTCGTGTTAATCTTAGCTTATTTCTGTTGTATTTTATCATAGTACTGTAGTGTTTTGTCCGGTCGGTGTTTGAGTTGACATCGCGTTTGGGCCCCACCCAGTGTAGTATGTTCAATTTCTCGGCTGGCTAAGTCCTCCATCACAACACAAGCAACATTTTCCGCGTACTGTGGTTGTAGTAGGACATTTTAAAAATGAATGAATTGTTAGGTTATTCGTAATCCGGGAATGTTTGTTTTTCTTTGAAAATAAATAAATATATATTTTACTAAAAATGAAGTCGTATAACACTACTTGCTACAACACGGCGCAAGCTAGTGTAGCAAGTAGGGGAATATATAAAAAAAATAACAAATGTTATAAACTTGTAAACTAGTTTTCTGTTTTGCAAGACACCTAGTGGGCCATTTTGTTCACCAAGTCCTTAGTGAGGGTCCGTGTTTTTGCCCACAAAGTGAGGACTGACAGTAGGCATATATATAACACACTTGTTGGGAGGTTTTGAGGTATGATCTTTTTGAGTATGTGACTAAGTTTGCTAAATGCGGCCAAATCTAATCTCCTTCGTCTCTTGTCTTATTTTATTTTCCTAGTTTCAGAACTTGGTCTAAGAAATCATATGTTGCGGTACATTTTCTACAGATGTTCCCTGGAGGATGGTGTGTGGATTTTGGTAACACGGGACCATGATTTTCTAGAAATTCGTCTTTCGCATACAACTTGAATAAAATTATACATAACATTCTTGTTTTATACAAGTGTGTACACGAGTGTAACTGATAAACTAAAAATTGCCACTCGATGTTTGATCTATCGAGAATAAAAACAGATAAATTGAACACCCGTGAAACTTGATAAAATAAAATGATTTATTTTATGAACCACCAAACTAGACGTATTCCGTATTATGGTATGGTAATCATTGATTATTATATGACCCACCAAACTAGACACATTCCCGTATTATGATATGGTAATCATTGATTATTATGCATTAGCATTTTGGGCTTGTAATATATTATTTTTAAAGCATTGATTTATCTTTATGAACATTAAATGAAATAAGGAATAAATGTAAATTTTAAAGTTTTCTGAAATTATATAATGTGAATCAAATTTCCATTTCATCATTTCACTTATAAAAATCTGATTTTTAAGACTTGGAGTGGAAAATAATTTTCCGTAATACGAAGAACGTCTCCACAATAATTACAGCTCGTGACGCCTTGTAATTGAAAAATAATACGGGTGCCCAGTGACGTAAGCGGGGCCGTTCTTATTTTAAATTTCCCACTCGTTGGGCATTTCAAGTTGACCGGACGCAGCCAATCGGCAGGCGGTATTTTAATGGTATGGTCGGTGGTAAAAAGGGATATTTATATCCTTATATTTATACTGCCACCTTATACAAGAACTCCGGCTGTAATTTTCCGAGCCAATAGACTGACCAAACACCAATTAGGGGAGACCTGGAGCAGTTGTACAAATTTCTACGTCTTATATGATAAAAATACTCACACTCAACGGCAGATAATTTAGTTATCTACTAAATTCTTATTTTTCTAAATCTTAAAAAAATGGGCTATAAACACGTAAACAGATAGGAGGAAATGCTACAACTGACCCCGATCCGGGGTCAGTTGTTCCAGTAGCAGAATGTTAATAAAAATAAAGAATTTAGGCATAAGGTTTTCCATCTTAATAATATTAAAATGGTTATTGTTATTGTATCAGCATTTAAGAGTCAACATACTTTCACACCCAATCCCACCACTTTCGTTTCTTGCATTCAATCATCAATGTATAGATTGGATAATCGCGGTGACATTACGCAGCCTTACTTAACAACTTTTGCGATGAAAAATATTTTTGAGAAGTTGAAAGTGACCAGGTTGGCTTTATCCCAGGCACAAACCTTCTTGAGGTGGTGGTCAAGTTTTTATTCATCAAGAGTGGAAGAGGGCTTGTCAAAAAGATAACCCTGCTGAACGGTACTATCGTCAGCGTAGCAATGAATTGGTGCATATTCAGCGAGATCGTTAATATGAAACAAAAAAAAAAGTGGGTGTGTCAAGCCTACGCAAGACAGAAGTGAAACTTCAAGTATTCCTCTCTCTCTATTTTCATTTCATCATCTCTATTTTCTCTCTTAGGTTAGTTTGAAAATTAGAGGTTAAATAATTCAACGACGAAGCATGGATTTGCTTTTTCTAATATTTTCTTATAGATGAATGACGTTCGATTAATGTATAGTTCCAAAAATTTTCAATTTATTCACAAGTATACAATATTACATAAATAACAATATTACAATTAAAAATTACAAAGAAATTACAATGACAATTTACCAATCATGTGCCATTTTCATTGTCAATTTCATGAATATCATTTCCTAATGTCGTGATAATTGGGTTATGGTAACTAAAGTGCGAGATATATACATGAGCACTTAAATCCTTAATGAATCGTGCAAAAACTGCATCGATTGTTGTCCCGTGTCGGGAGAGAACGTTCGTGAGCGGCTCCCCCACCTCAACAAGCGCATATGGTGAGAGAGGGACAGTGAACGGTGAGCGGTGGTGGGGGTACCCGCATTTTCGTGTCGATCCTGACTCGGTTTTACTCCGTCCCAGAAAATTCATTACGCGCCTAAAGAAGTTTCACTTCAAAAAAAATTGTTGGCGACAGCACAGTTCCTTGTGGCACCCCCGCATTGATTTGGTGCGGAGGAAGAAGAGTGGTCAACTACAGTTTGAATTGTTCTTTCTTTGAGAAAGTCCGCAATCCAACTATGCAGGTTGAATCAATTCGGACGATGGTAACTTTCCGACAAACGACCGGTGTCAACCCTATCAGAGGTTTTGGAGATATTCAACCCGACGATTTGAGTTCTTACAAAATGTTCCAAGTACCGCCCCTATATATGATGTATATCCTCGAGCAGATCGCATCACGATCGGATTCGACAAAATCCATATTGCCGATCGCTTAGGGTGTTGTTTTTCACCAGGTAAGAGCAACTCGTTATTAAACACCGGTTCTAATACATTTGAGAGTATGAATGTGATGGCTGTGGGGGAGTAATAAGAAGGATCGGAGCAGTCTCCTTTCTTTGGGATTGGGTGGACGATCGCTCTTTTCCGAAGATCTGGCACCTTTCCACTTTTGAGTGAGAGTTTAAATGTTTTTGAGAGCACCGGGGTTTATTCCCAAGTAAGTTCCCGGAACATCGATAAATTTCAGTAATATTGCGATAAAAAGCGGCAATATTGAAATTATTTGCTCACAACATAAATCAAAAGACAGTACAGCCGCAACTAAAATCACGTATTACCAAAATTGACGTTTTCGTAAAAATTAATAAGTAGGAACTCATTTAAAATTTACGTAAGAGCGATGGTTTAACCCCGCTGGCGAGTATACCTCAAACTGCAGCAACGTAATAAGCCTGTGAGCTACGTAGGTAAAAGGATAATACCGTGTGAGCTCCAATGTCCTACGATGTTTTGACCTGAATTAAAAATCATATCAAATTTTGTTTTAAAAAAAATATTCGTTATTTCTTTAGCCGGTTAACATTTATAAAAAATAATGAAATTCCTTAACGAAGAATAAAGAAACTCTTCATACAAAATGCCAACCCAGTACTACCCACGGTAGACGCGCAGAGCACAGATGACGTCACGCACCCATCTACCTCTAACCGCTCGGATTAAGGTCGTTTTGGCAGGCTTAAAAATGCAAACTTTATGAACTTATAATAACTTTAGTATTTAAGTTTGAATGTAATTATAATATAATAAACATTGATAATATTTTAAGAAAATTGACGCAAATTCCTTATTGTCCCGGTCTCCCCTACTTAAAGGATTCCGGCGTAGTGTGAAAAACCCGGAGATTACGCAATTTGCATTGGGTCAATTTTGGGATCAGATTTACTCATAATTTAAATATTTTCGATCTCCGTTTTTTCAAATAAATAAAAAAGAAGGATTTCAAATTTATTGATTTTTCACTATAATTATTGTAACATAAATTTTAGCTAAGCTTGTCACACTGGGAAAAGTTTCCGTTTTGTTACCAAATGTAACAAAAAAAAAAAAACTTATTTATGTTTTTTTATTATGAACCAGCATCCAGCGGAACCGGTTAACAGTCGAGAAACACGCAAAACGCGCGTCCAACATTTGTGCACAGTTGAAGTTTGTTACGCGAGGACAAGTTCAAGGAGTTGAACAGTTCGGCAGTAGAATGGTTTCTCTTCAAGACGCAGGTTCACTCCTTCATCTCTTCAAAAATACCCCATAAGATGAGATTGAAATTATTACCTCATGAGTGAAATCATTTATTAAAAAAGGTTTTTTGTCGGAATTTTCTGGTAAAAAGTTTTCAACTCAAAAACATGCCGGATTTGAAAGGCTTTAATAGCCAAAAACAAGGCCCTTTCCTCTTTATTTTATGTTTTCACTGATTTGATATGAATAAAATCAAAGAAAAGACATTGAAATCTTTTGAAACTGAAAATAATTTGTTTTTTTTTCTTAAATTACATCAAAGTAAAAGAGGAAATAAGTTTACTATATTCAATAATTTTAATCACGGAAGACATCAAATAGTAAAACTTGAATCATTTAAAAAATGGTTATTTTCAAATTGGTTCAAGTAGAACAACAACGAACACCGAAAAACAATTATTATTTTAAAAATGAAAAGTAATAATATAATTTCCTCATTCAACTTTCTCTCGAAGACTTTACATAATAAATTGAGTGCTCATCCAAGTCATCAATTATGCAAATTAAACCAGCCGCAAAATGTGGACACTTTAAACATAACCGGTGTTCTTAGTCCTCGTCTACAACAATGTTCGCAAGTTTTTAACTTATACGCAGGGGAAACTTTGAACACACTCGTAAACTTCTGAAGATTGACAACCACATTAATTATTGTAAGATAGTATTTAGTTAAAACTTCGACGCGAAATAATTCTACGGTGCCTCCCCCGTTACTTCTTGGCGACTTAACAATTTCGGCTCGTACAATTTGGAGCAACTTGTACAGGGAATAATTCAAACAGAAATGGCGTTCCATAAGCTTTCCTGAATAATCGTTTTAACTTTGAAGTTTTAGTCGAATGTTCTAAATTTGGTCACTTTGAAGATATTTTATTAGTCATTCATGCTAATTGCGTTTTCTTTGAATAACTTATTGTTTTTTTCTAAAAAGCTTTTAAATTAAAAGTCTTAAAATATATTCTTCCGTACAACCATACCGACTTTTGAGCAATAAAATTCAGCAATTACGCCTTTAAAAGACGTCGTTTTGAAAAAGAGAAAAAATAATCTCTACAGATTTGAAAGAAAACGGTTGTTGCTAATTGAAAGACCCATGGACTTCAGAAAAGCTAAATAAATTGTTTTTTTCCTGTTGAATAATGATCATCAATATGTTCGAACAATTTTATCTGTTTATTTCTTACAAATTCAATTGATGTATAGCCATCCATTATTGTAGATTGAAAATATAGTATTGAATTAAATAATTTGTTTAAAATGACATGATATTTAACTCCTTCAACATTTCTCTAATTTTCCAATATCTATTTTTCTTCAGTATAATTATAGTTAGTAGCTCTATTTTATATTATTTTCATTTGTTAAAAATAAACTGCTGCTGCAATAATTGATGTGTGTTACAATGATTACGCCGTTTAAATTTTTACTGGAGACCTTGTTTATTCTTCAAAACAGTGAGATACTCATGGTAATTTTTGAAAATTTCTTTTGATTGATTATATACGTAAATAATATTTATAAATATGGATTATTTTCAAAATTTTGAAATTTTTTATTTATGTTTCTGTATTTACCTATCCGTGTCTTAGTTGATACCTTTAATTCTATTTTGTTTTCATTATTTGTAGTTTGAAAAAATATTTATTTTGCATTACTTAACACTCCTCTCCTAAACCCAAGCACCATACTTGAAACAATATAATATTGAGTAAAATCGTACGCTTATTTAAAACTGTTATTCATGTAAAAAATGTTGTAAAAATACTGCTTTAAAAATAAATTATATATTTTATCACCATTTAAATAACCCTTATTGGGTTATATTTAGTATTAATATCTTCCCAAATGTTGAGAATGTTTAAAAAATAAGTACTCTACTTTAAATCAATAATTTAAACATAAAAAAGGTTTATAGGTAAGATTTGGGATTTTCATTGCCAACATTATTTGTGATTTATATGGTAATTTATTTTTGGGTATTATGCCGTGTTGCGCTTCCCACTTATTTGGCTAAAGATTAATAGTGGTATAAGCGGATAGGGACTCAATACCCCAAAAAAATCACGATAAATCGTTTTATGGTTTCTACAAGAAGATAATTTAAAATGCGCATTTTTGGTACAAAAATTTCAAAGTTACTTATATGCGTCATAATTATCAACATCTTATATAATAAACATCTTACCTTGGCAGAGTTAGAGCTGTAGGGCTCATCAAATAGGCTCCACATCTGCGGCTTCATGTTCTGCCACCAGGACACTGTACCCTTGAAGTAGTCCTCCTCGAAGCCAAACTTCCTGGCCACCTCCTCGTCAGACGGCTTCTCCGTGTCCAGGTCCAGGCGGTCCAGTACCGCCAGTGTCTCCTGCGTGTCGCGATGCTGAAAGACGAAGAAAATAAATTTATTCAATCATTTGTCTCACCTCACTTTCTTCCCCATGCCATATTTTCTTCGGGAATCATAGTGTGAGATTAAAATAGTGTAGTTGACTCTGCCAGTAAAGAGCGAGATAGAGAGGTGACACATTTATAAACACGAATGTAGCTAGTTAAGACATATCCGTAATCTTGTACTCGGTTTAATAAACGCAATAATCCAACTCAGAGTGTTATAAAAATTCTACTTTATCATATCACACATCCTGCATAAATAACCATAACAGTAGCACATAGCCTTGACGAGGCGCCTCTAGACGTCCCTGTTCTACGCCACCTCGGCGGTCTCGATTGGAGACATATTATGATGCTATATATAACTTTCCTGTATATACTTTCCTCAAAGATAAAAAAATCATGTTAGTCATCTCTCCGTATGTAATGCATAGGTATTATCAACTGCATGTAACCTAGATATAAGCGATTATCTACATATATGACTTACTACATTTCATAAACAGAATTTTAGATAAAGTAGCTCTCAGCGTTTGTTGACCATTGTATTTTGGATTTATAAAATGCTGTTTGTGAATGAATAACGTACCTTTTCCAAAATGAAAAATATATACAAAAAATCACAAAGCCTAAAACAAGGATGGAAAATAAGAGAAAGGTAATACACACATGTGTGTATGTGTTTTAGCAGGACGTGGTTAATTTCATTATATTCTAAATAAACAAAATTTTAATTGAAGTAATGAAAAGAATATATCTAATTTAATAGATCATACATCATTTGATAAATTCTATTAATGTTCACGATGTGTTTAACTTTTTTGTTTCATAAAATTAAGGATATGCCACTTTTGTTTAACCATGGAATGGTGGTTGAATAAGTCTTGAGAGTTAGTCAAATTTAATTTGCACAGAGGCGTCGTAAGGAAAAAGCTATGGAAGGTGTTGTCCAAGTATGGAGTGAATACGAATCTGACTCAGGCAATTGCGTCTCTGTATGAGGGAAGCGTTGCATGTGTTAGGGTAAACGGTGGTTTTACGGGGTGGTTTGATATCACAAAAGGTGTTAAACAAGGCTGCGTAATGTCACCGTGGTTATTCAATCTATACATGGATAATTGTATGCAAGAATTGAAAGAGGTGGGATTGGGCGCGAATTTGAATAATTTGAAAGTATGTTGCCTGTTGTATGCTGATGATGCGGTGCTGATTGCTAATAGTATAGATGATCTACAGTCTCTCGTGTCTAGGATGAACGAAGTATGCATGAAGAATGAGTTAATGATGGATGTAAGTAAGTCTAAAGTAATGGTGTTTGAAAGAGAGAGTACGAAAACAGTGTGCAATATAATTGTGAATGGGGAATACTTGGAGCAGGTGGATGAGTTTGTGTATTTAGGAAGTATGTTTACGAGAGATGGGAAGGCTGACAGAGATATTGAAAGAAGGGTAAATGCAGGTAATTCCGTTAATGGAGGACTAAACGCCGTAGGCGCTAACAAAAAATTGTCCAAAGAAGCGAAGTTAGCAGTCCACAACGGAGTGCTGGTACCTACCTTGATGTATGGAAGTGAGGCATGGAACTGGCAAAGAAAGGATGAAAGTAGATTAAATGCTGTTGAAATGAGATCCCTGAGGCGTATGTGTGGTAAAACCATGTTTGATCGTGTGAGGAATGTGGAGATCCGCAAAGAGTGCAAGGCTGATGTAAGCGTAATGAGTAAGATTAAGAAAGGGACGCTTAGATGGTTTGGGCATGTAGAGCGAATGAGCGAAGATAGGAGTGTAAGGAGGATGTATGATGCAAATGTGAATGGTAGCAGAAGTCGGGGACGCCCGAGGAAGACATGGCACGATCAAGTGAATCAGATACTCGAGTCGGGCCATGTCAAGAGTCAGAATAATAGAAGAGTATGTATGAGACGATGTATGAATGTGAATGAGGCAAGGAGTGTGTGCAAAGACCGAGTTGTTTGGCGGTCCGTCCTCTCTGCCTACCCCTGCGGGGAAACGGCGTGATGGTTAGTTAGTTAGTTAGTTAGCTCTAAGACGTCATATAACATTTGGAATCGGGCCGCTGACAATAACACTCCTTATCTAGATAGCGATAAGGTTTGAATTCCCGCTTAACAACAGACGCCCATTTTGATTCATACAAGAAAAAAAGTATCGCCAAAAGTGTGTTTTATTTTATTTTGCGATGTTCAGGCACAAATATTTAAATGTTTTCCCATAATTTTCTAAAGAATTTTTTTTGTCATGTTATACAATAAAACCATAACCAAAAAACGGTTCGCAAGAAGGAGATTTAAAGCAGTTTTAAAACTTTATTTTTTTCTGGGTTTATAAAAAGATTTTATGAAAAAAATGCTCCATCATTTCAAAGGCCAAGATGTGTTCTACTCGCAGCATTTAATTAAAGCATCTCAAATATTTCTTAGCGATCAAATTTTCAAACCAAAAACACGTGATTTTCCATTACTTCGCCTTAATTATTACTTTAAAAATAGCACTTTACGTTTGCCTCGTTTTATTGAAATGGTACACTGAAAAAAAATTTTCTAACGTAAGAAAAAATTGCCCGTCATTATTGAAGAATTAATGATCAAATAATATTTTTCAACAAAACACGAATAGATTTGACGGAATATTTGATTATGACGTTCCAAATATATTTATAAAAATGCATGTTTCTTTGTTTGTGACCCATAGACTCCAAAAATCCCTTGAGGTGATTTTCTCACGAAAACGGCGCTATATAAATAATCCAATCATTCTTATTAATCATTAAGAATAAAGAAATATTGAAAATTTAAAAAGTCATTAACAGCAAAAATGTGAATTTCATGATATTACATGGAGTGAATGGCGGAAAAGACAAAAATTAAGTTAACTATTACCTAGTTGACAGGTACACTAGAATTAACAACCTCAGCTACTTGTTAATAATAATTCACCCTTATTAATCAGCATTGCTCTATAATGCCATTATTTACCCCTCTATACGAAGTGTTGTTGGAGTATGTAGATAGGGTAATTATCAGTACCAAAGGTTAAAGCCTTCATTAAATACAGCGTGAAATTTACAAGGGAAATATTAATCCTAGAAAATGACTTAAGGTACTTAGGCAACTACCTACGATCGTTAAGTACGAAATGACTTTGTATTTTTTTTTATTATTATTATTAGTAAGCACATACTTGACTTACGTGGAAGATTATAAATTATAATGAACATGTCTTAATGCATGAAAGATATTATCCTGACGTGTAAATGGGTGTGTTATTTTATTTCGTCTTTTAACCAGTAAGCTTCCATCAAGTAACTTATACAGTTAATGCGACAATAAATAGTGTAAATAGTATACCCATACTATGTTATTATTTCAGATAACTCACTAAATCTCTATCAGAAGTACCACACCAAAGTATTACAAACTGGAATCAGTCTACCACAAATTGTTACAGTCGAGATCACCACATAAATCAAACAGACTAGTATCTTTACGACCTGTATTATGACTGAATACGAGTATGTATTTAGTTTAATAGTGCAAGATAAGTGCTTTAATGCAGAAGTTAATAAAGAAAAATAAAAAAAATATTAATCACCACCTTAAGCCAAACGACCCCTTATTCCCTTTATCAACGATTAGAATATGTTTGTTTTTTTATAGCATTTGAATGATTTTCGTTAATCGTTGATTCTTGTGTCGTTTCAGCGTTTGATCAAATTATGATAAAAAATTCTAGCATAACAGCATAAACACAGAAACGGGAGAAGAATCACTGATTTACAGGATTACATTTTTAACCACTCGAGCGATATGTTTTCGGTTTTCGATTTAGTTATTCGATTTAATTAAAATATTAATATGGAAACATTTGAAGTGTTTTCTACGTTATGTAAAGCCTATGAATCCACCTAGATTTTATCGTTTATCTGATATTTTTTTAGGTTTTACGAACAAGCACTTTATGGCAAGTGATCGTTCAAGACATTTTGGCAAATTTGCCATTGCCGTTAATTCCTTGCTTGCTCCAACAATGCTTGCTTTTTGTGGAAATAATGGATAAATAAAGAATTCCACCCGTAACGAAATTCTTATATGTACGAGTAAAACACGCCATGACATTTGATACCAGTATAAAGTGTAAAGAAAGACAGCGGAGTTCCTAACAAGCACAGTTGGAAGTGGGTCGAAGCGGAGTAAAGTGAGTTTTAGGAAAAATGACCTCTATAAATCCATTTTACATGACGGATTGTTCCGTACCTACGTGCAAGATGCAAGATTAATGGACCGAGGTCTGGTCGTTACAGCCCTAGTCGGGTGCAGGGGTCGTCACAGCACAGGAGGAGGGGTCGCGAACCTTTTGGGTTACCCTATAATGACTTGCTATAAAGTTTTTATGATGAATTATTATGAAAATATTACAATTGTTACGAAAATAAATTACGTTTTAAAAACAAAATCTCTGTTAACATCTTTCAAATAAAGATTTAGCAATACCGGATATGATGTTCACTTAAATGTACAGTAAAACATAAACTTATATCATTTATCCCTAAAAATTTGAACAGAATTTAAATATCTTAATATTGTGAGTAATTGAAGAAATACCATAACACCCTGATAGTTTTTTAAGCTAGCAATTATATTCCAGAAAATGTATTAGGTATATCTTAACATTTCCCTAAAACTTAATTGAATTCATATGCTCATTAAAGGAAAACTGTTATTTTTAAAGATAAAATATTATTTATGAAACAAGGTTTTTTATGCATAGCACAAAGGATAACGAATTATTATAAGCAATAATTATTCGCCTGAAATACCCACACAAATTGAAAAAAAAGTGGGTGTGTCAAGCCTACGCAAGACAGAAGTGAAACTTCTAGTATTCCTCTCTCTCTATTTTCAAATTTAATTTATTCCTCTCTCTCTATTTTCAAATTAACCGTATGAACCACAATCAATTACGTATTTCACTCGTATTACACTCACGACGCAGTATACTAACCAAGCAGCTGATGCTTGGCGTGGCGCAGTTCGCTGGTGTCTGAGAGAGAGGAAAGAAGAGAAGAGAGAGAACGTTCGTGAGCGGCTCCCCCACCTCAACAAGCGCATATGGTGAGAGAGGGACAGTGAACGGTGAGCGGTGGTGGGGGTACCCGCATTTTCGTGTCGATTCTGACTCGGTTTTACTCCGTCCCCGAAAATCCATTACGCGCCTAAAGAAGTTTCACTTCAATATCTCCCGAGTAAAAATTAATGCTGCCAATTTGTTTCAAAGTGTAAATTTCGTATGTTCGTTTAGTTACTCTCGCTTTGGAGGCTTTTACATCTATACATTGTTATAGGCAAGTTCTTTAGGAGTACCATAGTAAGTGGACAGTAAACTCTGTATGAATGCAAAAGCAGGTACGACACAAGTTATCATAATATATGAAGTTCTATGGACAGTAGGAGTTCAATAATTGTACATACTAAAAAGTGTACAAAATAAGTACTTATGATACTGTAGAGGTTCGCCACTACTCAAGTCAGCCAGTGTCAAGTACTACTTAGTACCCAGTGCCAAGCGTTAAGGTACCTAGGCCGTCATAGAACATACTGGAAACTTCAGTCGTTGTTCAGCGTTACGGGTGGCAATGTTTGTAGCCATAGCAAAAGAATGTTACGGAAACGTTCTTAGGTGCAACTTGAATTGTATTAGCACTTTATATAAGCAACAGCGAGAAGGTACTCAGTCAGTCTACAACGAGCTACGTTTTACGCGCTCGATTGGGTTTTTTACTGAACATAGATAAATTAAAATAACGATAAAACATGCACATGAAAAAAAAAAATAAAACTGTTCCAAATATTTTAAACAACTAAATTTTAGATTGTACATGAGTGGTCGCGGTAGACATCGGTTAAATCATACGTATTACGAAGTCTGTCTAAAATATTTATTCGTTTCATGACAAGAAAGCACGTTAGAGTATGCACCGCATGATAATATAAATTTTTAGATTGGATAGTGAATAGGTTTTCATGTCTAGCAACCTGTAACTTAATAAGGCTTGCTTACGAGCGGCGCACGGCGGGTTGGTAAACTCTGCAGTAGAGGTTGGCATACCCCTGACCTTTAACACGAGTTGAATAATGCACAAGGGTTGTGAGTTTTCACGTTTGACTGTAGCGCCTTTGTCTACCACTCTTTGGGGTGGCTTTAATGCTTGATTCGGGTAGATTGCTGCTGAGTATTAATGAATTTCTAATATTTATAAGCGAGTACTTGACAAACGCGTAACCCTATGTGATAATGGGAACATTTTGATAGGAACATGACAGGAGGGTGCTACAGTTTCATTGCGAACAACAAGGCGCAAAAAACCAAAACTGGTCACACATAAGAATATATTATTTTAAACCAGCTCAGATCCGTGGATAATCACGTGATGTTATAACTGTAGGATTTGTAAAGCTGAAAGTATTATTTCCAGTATCACGATTTATCTTTTAAAACGACAGAAATTAGCCTTTCGAATGAACACCGTTAGTAATCTTGAAAAATTACAAAAGCTGTCAAAAATTTTTAACAAAAATATAAAATTATTAATTAATAGGATAATTTTTCTACCTATTTTATCGCTTGTTTAAGATTGTTCGCAATCAGTTCCAATTTTGAAAATCAAAACAAATCCCACTTTAAGAGACACACCGTCGAAATAACAATTTTATGCACGGTCAGAATAACAAATCATGATAAAATTTCTCTCAAGAAATAACAAAATAAATAATTGATTGTTTATTAAACAATTTTTTTGTAAAATTTTTGAAAAGACGAAATTTTTCATTTACAATTTACAAGTTTTACTGTTGAAAGCTGAGATAACTCATCATGCAAATAATAATAATTTTACACTTGAAATAGAAATTTCTTAGTTGCGTCTAGATTTAGTACTGACAAGTACGTTTGAGCAGAAGGCCACTCTTGTATTATAAGTGTCTCTTAAACAAATAAAAATCTCAAAAGTACATTAATTGTTGTATTTGTATAAAAAAAGTCAACGCACAGTTAAAAAAGGGTCGTAATGTGATTTTTATTTCAATGTTCGTATAAAATATTCCAATAAAAGTATGACAACGGGTGGTTTTCTTTGTGTGTGAATAATTTAACCCTAAAATTATACCATCCCTCTTTTGACTCGCGGAGTGGGTCAAATGTGACAAAGGTTGAATGAGTAAGGCTTTGCTCACTTCCGATGGATGTTCAAAAATTAAATTACATTTCCAGCGTTTTGAGCAGGTGCCATCAAACATTCTTTTTATAGCTATTCGCGACTAGAGCCACGGGGATATTGAATTTCAAAGCAGCACTACGTTTCCGCGGCAGCTATATAGCTTCTGCCACTAGCTCTGCCTGTGTTCACTGTTCTCTGGCTTTGTAACAATATTTAGCTATCGCATCAATTTTTCAAGCCTCTGAAATCCTAACCGGATCGAGGGTGATTGATTTATATCGAACATAATGGAATATTATTAATTTTTTCCTTAAGAAATTTGGTGGTTTGAACGCAGAAAATATGAAACTCTGACAAAAAAACTTAATAGTTGCTTTTACAATGTAAGTAGTCCAATGGAATTTTAGCAGCCTCAAATGTCTCAAAATCCTTGGTTAAACTCTAACAAGAGCCGTTACTTAAATATAATCACGATCATCACGATAATCACGATAAGAAATATATTTTAAAAGTACAACAATAAGCAGGGATTATTTGAATTTCTGACATTAAAAAAATAATGACGAAATTATAAAATTGTCAGATCTAATCTTCAAATGGCTTTAATAACTTGACTTTTTAACCCCCTTCTAGAGGAGTAAACAAATAAGTCACCTTGCATGTTGTTCTATCCCAGATCTGAGTACGTTACAAGCGACATCACATGCAATAACCACCCGTGAAAAGTGGTCTACACGATCCTACCATTTGTTGTAGTGAAAAACATTTCTAGTAGTCAAATTTTTTATTTTTTATTTTTTTTATTATTTTAATATAGATCATAGTTACATTAATACATACATTTTTTTGAAAAATATAATATTTAGGTACATAATTGGTCATGTATACCTTATCAGAAAAGAGGAGCTCTTGTGCCTGATAAGGGAGCCACGATTCTTACTTCAGTGATTCAATGTTATGTGTAAAATATAAATATAATATATCCATATATTTTTTTAATATAAGTTTTTTTTGAAAAAAAGTTTGATTTTATTGATTTGTTCTTGTTGGTTCGTAATACAGCGCAATTCGGAAGGGAGATTATTGTAGTTTTTTATGGCTTGGTAAATATAATGGTTTTGCATTTGAGTTGTTTTAAAGATTGGCGTAATAAATTGATTTCCATTTCTCATCAGTTTGTAAAATTCTTGATATTCTGTGTTATTTTTTTCTTTACACATTTTTATAATTGAAGTTTGCTTAAATATATCATCAATATTTGGTACTGGAAACATTTTAAAAAGCATCTTTATTTTTTTTTTGGTTAGTGGCATGAAAATTCAGTGAAAAAATAATCTTTTTGTTACTGGTGCGAAATTTTACTTTATATATGTAATTGCTGCACTTTGGGCACTGTCGTATTTCCTTATGACGGATTTGCGAAAATGTTGTTCCGCAATTCCTTAATAAATGCTCGCTCACCTAAAATATGCGAAAAGTTAACAGTGAACATTTATCGAAAAATTTTAAGGTATATATAAACACGGAGCAGGGGCGTCCGTTGTAAATGAGGCAATTTAAGATGCCTAATTTAATGGTTTCTACTTCTTAATTACCTTCGAAAGTAATTTTCTGAAAACTAATTTAGAACAGATCCTCAAAAGATGATTGCAGGTTTCTAAATAAACACAAAATGGTGAAAAAAATTTGAATCAAATAAGAACAGACAAAGCTCTATCAAGATAAGTTTTAAACAGCTTTTATAATATTGTTGGTATGTATTTACACAGGTTTTAAAAGTGTTGTGGAAAATACAACCGAGTTTTGCTAATTTATTAAAAATTTCTTCTAATTATTGGTAATCCGGTTAAAAACGGGATTGCAGGCCGTTTCCTGATAAACTTTAAGTAAAGTAAACTCCTAATACATCGGAACACGTGTTCATGCTCCTGCATTTGCCTTGATCGTGTATAATGTCATTATCATTACAAATACTTTGAAGAAATTCTTAATAAATTAGCTATACTCATTTTTCTCCGTGTAGAGATTCCTCACCCACATTTTTTTGGACATATTTTGTTGCTAAAGGTATACTTGCGAAAAATGTTTTGCCGTTTTCAAATATAACGTCTTGAATAACTCTTGAAAAAAGATAAATAATGTATTCTACTTTTGGCTTTTCTCATATGATTTTTACAGCGATATGTAATGCCGAGATTCTTAGTGACCATAATAATGAAAAGGGACCCCAATGATGGGTAGTTATATTCAATAACACGTAATAATCGATGACATCAGGTAAGGTATTTCCATTCTAAGCTCACTTGCAAAACGATGTGAAAGCTACATACATTTAGGGTTGCTTTCACTAATCAGAACTATGTGGGGTAAAGAATTGCTTAAAATTAAACGATGGCATTTTTCGAACTACAAAAATAGCAAAATACTTCGACCTATCGCCAAAAAAATGATGTATAGGTCTGAAGCGGCAAAAGCTTTTAAAAATACAACACGAAACAAAAGGAATTTGTTATTATTATAACACTCAGTGGTTTAGAGCAGTGTTGGTGCTTCAAATTAGGATTCTGGAAAATTCACGCTCCAGAACTTTTAACTCTGGAGTCCATACAAAGAGATTTAACGCGGCGCGGCGTGTGGCGAGCCAAATTAACGCGATGGACGACCAACCAACGCAACGCTTCAAAGCGTTAACATGGAATTCAATAACAAGTGGTGTTATGAAACTACCTCGTTAGCGGGATGTACGAGTGATGAGATGATTATAGGTTTACATTTTTGTGGGTCTGCTGTATCCTAAAAACAATTGATTATTTATTATTTTTGTTTGTTGGTTTTCTGACGTAATTGAAGAGCATAATAGAGGTTTGTAAAAGACAATTGTTATTTCGATAGCACTACCGAAAAAACTCTCCAAAAGACTTACGACAAAAATTGCCAATGCAAAATACCAAATTACAGTCGTAGGTATATTACAAACTTGACGTACAATACAAACTTGGCACATATATTGTGTACACAAAGAGCATGAGTAAATTCGAACGAAAGTTTATCACGTAATTAGAAACGTGTTTTTTCCAAAATGCAATAAACCATCAAGTCACTCAAAAGACGTCACAGTGTGAGAAAGATGGGCCGTTTCCGTAGAAATATGGAAATTTTATCGTTATTTTTACTAAAATATTTTGACATTTGACATTTGATTGAATTTAGTGTAAATAATAAGGTATTCAGAATTCAGCGTGTCAACTAAAATATATACATAATTAGACAAGTTCCCGTGTTTTCTTTAAAACAAGACATAAATTATACAAAAATGTAGGGCGACGTCAAGAATATTTGTGGACCAAGTAACCAATATCCTATTGGGAAAGGATACATCCGGCAACAGGAAATTACGAACCATTTCATAAAAAAATCTCATCTGAAGTCAGCGACAGACGACGGTAAACAAAAACTCTTTGCCTCATATAAAAATCACTTGCAATCTCTGCTTATAAACGCGATTCACGATTTTCAAACAGAGGAAAACACTTTTTAAGGTATCATCCTACATTGTTAATTTTAAAAAATATATATATTTGATGAATTTCGAAATTTCATATCGATCAAAGTATTATTATTTTGAGTTTATTTGAGGGCGCTCTCTGGCGTGATTTTACTTGAGCGAGCAGGTATTCGTTAGCCTTGCAGCTGTGCCCCTTGTTAATATTTTCAGCTTTATATACAAAAACAGAAAGAATGAGCAAAAGATATGCCAGACTTGAAGAAAATGATCTGTTTGAACAAGCGGAAGGCATTATGTATGGTGCTGGCATCGCTGATTAGCTGAGAGATTTTTTCGTAGAAAAACTTTAAATGCTTTTTTCTCGAAACCACCATTTTTCTTCCTTCGTTGATTTTTTACACGGAAATACTGAACTGATCATTAAAACATTTAAACTATATATTTGTCACATGTATTGCTACTCCTGGAACTAGAATTATTATGAACTCTTGATATTTGGTAGTTGTAAAAATAAAAATATCACTTAAAATAGGCTTATTTTTGGAGACTTTTTGTTATTTTTACAAAACAAAATCATAATTCTAGTTCGGAAAGTAGCCCCAACCATATTAACTCAAATCTTTTCAGTTTTTGTGTTTTAAATAAATATCCTAAGAAATAAATTCAACGAAATTGACATATCAAGAAATATTTTTTATAGAACCCGTACAAAAATCCCAAAAATACTTAAAAGCCTTCTGAAGTAGGATGATACCTTAAAACGACATTTAAAATATTATTAATTAAGTGTACGGAGGTACAAAAATTAATAAAAATGATAACCCAACCTACATGAGAGGCACAAGGGAAGAAATTCTTTAAAAAGAAATTTTCATGTACCGAAATGCCAAGGAATTATTAAATTCGCAAGTGTACAGATTGTATAAACTTTGTATCATCTGAATTGTTTATACGCAATAATTTATACACGATGTCACATTATCACGGCAGTAAAATGACAATCTCCCTCAGTAGGCGGTGACGCGTTAAAGTTTAACGTCTGCCAACAATATTAAATGGGTTTAATTCACATTTGTGACAAAATCTTCCCGATTTAACGGTCGTTGAGAATTAACGATGTGTGAGTCATACGTTTTTATCACGTAACCGTTTCATATCGTTCATATTAGGCGAAATATCCAAAGGTCAATGAAATTAAATGAACTAGATTTGAACTAGAGTGCAAATCTACACAACGGGATGCAGGCTTCATCAGAGACATTTAAGTTAGTTCTTTAATTTAAAAGCCACACTAGAGTACTTACGGAATGAAAAGAGGAAGAAAATAAGAAAATGTGGAAGAAGCTTGGGAAAACAATATTTTAATATTTTATGCAACACCCAACTGCCCGAAACCAGTATTGCATCCATGATATTGTGGCATGATATTGAACAGAAAAAGGTTTGATAAAGAAGAGACAGGAAACAGAAAGATCTACATATTTAGGTCTGGTAACCAAACATAGATAAAGCTATTTTGAGCAACCTTTTGCCTATTATTTAAACAACAAATCTTTCACATTACAAAAAGGAGCAAATTTCGATTTAAATAAAATAAATAAATATATATACCCATTACTGTCACTAACTTCAACCCTGCAACCTGTAATAAACTATAACATACTATGAGACCATTTTGTACACCGTCTACAAAATTGTTTGGATTCAAAATTGTTGAATTGTCTTCGGTTTTTTGCGGATAGGAGGCGAAGCTAGTACTAGACTTGTACCACCAGATGAAGTTAACGTATATACTTTTTTAATGGAATTTAATAATTTAGTTTTAATTATATTCAGTAGTTAATCAAATGTCATTTTTATACAAATTTCAATACTCTAAGCCTTTTTATTGATTTTTTGTGCCAGCGAGTGTACAGTTCTCAAATTAACAAAATTGTAGGTAGTAATAATAATATGTAATAAGAAGTTGTCATTCAAAATCTGAATGACAGTCTTTTTCCATGTTGATTCTAAAAGTATCTTATTTATCTTAGTAAATCGTTCACGCGCTACGAGTAGAAAAAGTTCTTTTGGATAAGGATGGATCCATTTGGTGTATTATTTTTCGTTGCTAACTATTACGCCCCCATTTAGATTAGAGATTTGTTTTATGTCCAGTGTTAATTTAAGATTATTCGAAAAAACAGCTAATATTTTCTAGAATTTTTACAATTATTATTTGGATCATTTTTTCTGCCCTTTTTTTTCTTTTTGTGAAAAATTGCGCAAAACACGGTTTAAGTATGCAAATTAAATCACCAATCAGCTTCAATAGCGAAAAAAATATTGTGGAAATGTAAACGGAAAGTTAAACTACCTTATTCAATTATAAATAAGTTAAAACCAACAAAAATTTATTATTGTCAATCCAAATTCAATATATATATATTTCATCGTTCTGCCGGATGAAATAAAACTCACACAAACAAACTAATTAATAAGTTTTTGTAACAAGTGTTTATTATAACATACATTATATTAAAAAACAAATACTTTAGTTAAAAATAAAGTGATATAAAATAAGTTATTTCTTTTAAATTACCCGTTAGAAGAACCTTTTTTCGCAAAATTAAATACATATCTTCCGTAATCGCATTTCAACAGTCGACAAAACTCTGTATTAAAATTTGAAATCTCACGAATGTTTTTTTTTTCGTGAAATTACACTAAAAGATATATTTTTAAAATGATATAACTCTTTCTGAATAATGCGTAAATCGAAATACGTATGTGTTTAGTGGTTACAATCGTATTTTGACTACCAACACGTATTGTTCCTTTGTGTTCCTTGAATTTCTTAAAGCTACGATCACACCAATATAATCGTTCATTTGGTGCGTTTGTTCAAAAAAATATCATCACAATGAAGTGTTAAATGTCCACAAAATTTCTGTTATTATGTTGTTTAAAAATAATTTACCGACTGCTAATTCTATGAACTCTAAACTAGGTCACTCTGTTTATACAAACCACATTTTTTAATAAATATCTTCTTCTAGTCCGCAATGTATCTTTTTTAATCTAAAGAGTAAAGCCCATTAATTTGCGAATGCATTAGCGGAATTAAGTAGGAGTTTGGTATCCTCTAGTTAAATTAATTGAGGTTCTAATGAGATTTCCTGAATTTAAAATGGGTTGGACCTTGGGGTCATGTAAACGATTTCATTAAAACTGGAATAATTAAGACAGGTTTCTAGAAAAACGTTATTTTTTTTCTGGGAGGTTTATTTAAAGATCTACGTTTTATAATAATTACATCACCGTTTTTACTTTTCGGTGAAAATAATATGGTGACAAAATGTTAAAATGTTAAAAATAAATATAATTTTTATGGTTATTTCGACATTACTCGAATATATAATAATGTCACAACAGACATAAGTGACGAATCGCGACTTCAAGATAGCAAAAAGTGTGAAAACACTTAGGACGGGTTGTTTCACAGAATTTGAACAAATCATCAAATTTCAATTTGTTATTATATCAATATGGGCCAGTTGCTTCACAGAACTGAAAATGAAATGAATCTTTCAAATTCTGTGAAACAACTCGTCCTTTGTGTAGAGAGCCGTGATTTTTTTTATACTTAATTTTATTTATTTATGAGATAGCCTCAGTTTATGAATAGAAAATGATGTAAGCATTGAGTAATAATTAGCTATAACAAGCGGTTTGCTACGTTTGGTGCCTTAGCAGGAGTCCCCAGGTACATGGGTGAGGATTGTCTAGGTCTTGGCGGCACATATTGTGTGGTCGGCCGGATTTAGAGAGACTGGTTGAGGAAGATCTTTTCACCTCTCCAGCAGGGTTCTCTAGACTCATCGCTTTGCACCGTGGTTAGAGGGATGAACTGAAACGTCCGTCACTCCTGGACTGACCCCTAGATTTCTACCCATCCCTCATACATTTTTCATCCCCAGATATTCCTCTATCTCTCCTTTCTTTAAAAATACTCTCCAAACACATCGAACTCTCCATCAAGACCTCCTGTGTGGAGCTAATATAAAAAAATACCGAAAAGTTTTGATTTGTCAGTTACACCACTTTGGCTTGAAACATTTTTTTCCGAAGCAATTATTTTTAAATCCTATAGTATATAATAACGTTTTTGTGGTACACCCCATTGTATAAAGTTTATGCAATGGACCTTCGTGTTCGTAGAAGTTATTTTCCAGCTATTCACACACAGTATTTTTTTTATTACATTAATGTAGACTCTCGTCATTACGGTTGCAATTACGCGTTGAAATTTTGCTGGATAACGATTTTTGCATAACTAATGCACATTTACAATATTCTCATATACCGCGCAAACCAAAATTTAGAGAGGCTTTACAAATGATGTTGCACGAAGTTTAAAGGAGAAAATTAACTTGGAGACAGTGGGTCTATTAGCTCGTCCAATATTGGAGAGTGAACTCAAGTTGAAATATTTAGGTGATGGGAAAGAAAAAGGAAAATAAGAAGGCTCGTTTCACGATGTTCCAAGAGTTAATGAACTTGGAGGCATTGGCTTTATTAGGTGGTCCAATATTGGAGAGCGAATTTATGTCGATGAAAATCAGAAAATGGGTATTAAGAAACTAAATTTGTATTAAATAGAAGCTTTATTTTTGTGGCGCATATTTATGTGACGTCATCTCAAGGGAATTCCCAGGTAAATAAAATCATTTTTAAAACATCCACCAAACATAAGAATCAACGTGACAAACTAAAAACTAAGGCTGAATACAGTATAGGCCTTGGGTGCATGACGGATTTTGAAGTGTCACGCGATCAAGTCAGTGTCATCGAGCAACGATAGTTTGCCAATGGCGGCGATTGTTGCTACTGCTGATTTATGTGCTGTTTTTCCGCAAGCATATTAAATACATAGAGTGTTGAAGTTTGCTTAGCGACAACATTGACTTCGTAATTTGACAGTCACGCGTCCTGCCTATAGTCGGAATTGCATAGAACCTGGTAGCACCCACATCTCAATGAAAAAGCAATTCCATAATAATTAGATCGAGATATAAAACTTGAAAGAATTATGGATTTAGTTGTCAATTCAGATTACTATTACTTCAGTGTATACAAGAAAATGGGTATACTAGTAAAAAAGTTTTTTTATAACTTGATTCTGTATTATTTGTAAGTTGTTTAAATACGTGTTGGGGGGTTTTCCCCGTATTTCTATTAGATAATTTAGATGGCACTAGATTCGATCAATTCATAAGTCAGTCAATTTTCGTATTCATTAGGAGGTACCACCGGGTACTATCGCATACAGCAATATCAGCTCTCTAGATGTCAGAACGAAATGTCACTCTGACTGCCATCGACATTTTCGATACCATAAAATAAGCGCAAATACATGAAAATTTAACGCAGACCGCATTGAATTCTGAACAATATAACTTGTACCTTTTTATAAATAAGTTATTGTAGCTGAAGTCACTAAAAAAACACGAGTTCAGTAATGTAATGTAATACATGTAAATCATCAATAGTTGAGTATTTTGTATTTTATTAATAAAATGGATATGAAAAAATAAAATAAACCTTTAACTCAAGAGTTAAATGGAGCAGGGAATGATCGTAAGATTCTGCAGGTCTTAAAGACAGTTTTATGCATTATAGCAAATAATATTGAAGATCCAATGTCATAAAAACAAAGTAAACTTCATGGAATAATGTAATTAAAAGTAAACTTGTGGTGTTAGGCAAAACACTAAATGTAATTAAAAATAAATTCGCGGAGTTAGGCGAAAAACTAAATGTAATTAAAAGTAAATTAGCGGTGTTAGGCAAAAAACTAAATGTAATTTAAAGTAAATTCGTGATGTTAGGTAAAAAAACTACAAAGAACTTATTAACCAAAAAATATACTCTAAGAAGTAGATGAAATTTCATCCTTGGGAAGGTTTGAACAGAGGTATGAGGTATATATTGTGCTGAAGCAGATATACTAGGATAAAAATGCAACGCCAACTAAATATTCTATGTGTAAAGCGTTTATGAATTTATTTTGAGAATACAATGTTAGTAGATTATATGTTAAAATGTTTTAGTAATAGTACAGTTCATGGCTAACTTCCGAGAAACAATAAATTAAAATGACAATATCAACAACACAAAACAATATTTTTTACTAGCTGTACCCCGCTACGCTTTGATGTGGCTCAGTCTGTCTGTGCAGATAGAGAAACAATAGCGCGTGTTGTTTTTAAGTCCAACAGATGGCACTGTTTGTTAAAAAAAAGGAATAAAATAAATATATTACTTTAAATAAGTAAATTGTGATATAACACAAAATAATCAAACAAAATTTATTTGCGCAAGCCGGAATTTGAATCAGCGACCTCCGGCTGCTAGTCGAGAGCTTTAGTACTCGACCACGTAGGTCATCTCTGGCTTCAATGGAGTTGAACTAACGAAGTTCTTTGGGCAATACAGACCATTCTATTTGGTTGAGCGGTTTTATTAATCTTGTTGAGTTGAACGTTGAACTGTGTGGACCTAGATCACACGAAGGTGTTGGTGGAGATACGTTATATGCGATAAAGGGGCATGGAGGTACAAGTTGAACGGTGGTAGCGCCACCCATTCCACTACCGTCCAACCTCTAACAAAGTTTGAACCTCTGTAGCGTGGTTGAGCGGTTGAAACAATTTTATTCAGTCTGATTAGGGAGCCGTCGGGCGTAGTGTTTGGTGAGCGTAAATGTTATGAATAAAAATAAATAAAATGACAGGCATGATTAATGAATTTCAAGTTTTCACGAATTTTTTAAACATTATATGAGGATTTAACTTGCTCGTGGGGTACTACAAGGAAGATGTACTCTAATACTCTGTACTGAGATACCAGGAATGAAACACTTGCTATCCCTTTGGAGCAGTTCAAATGTATTGAAAAGGATGCAACAAATGAAACCGTAAAATGTATAATTTTTATTCTTTTCGTAGCATCACACGACTGATTTTTTTTTGATTCCTTGAGCTTTTTTTGTCCGCGTTTGTCGTTTTATTTTCGTATTAATAGTTGATGATGCTATTAGAGCGATTGAAAATTTTTGTTTTTTTTTTTTTCTCCAGAGGAGCAAATGTCCAAATTGAACCAACCATCTCGTACGCAACATTCAACGGTTGACACGCATCGGTGGAAGCAATCAAATTGAGTGGTATACAGGGGATTTTAGAATTGAAAGAAGGCTTATACGCGGTGAGTTGAATTCTTTCGGGCTGATGACGTAAGATTGGTTCGGGCTCAGAGAAACGAAATTTGTTAAAATAACAAGTGGCGGATAAAGACCTCACTAACTAACGAACTCCCTTTTTACTGTAAAAAAGTATATGAAAACTGCCAATCCATAACGTTGGTATTTTAATTCAACATTGTTAATTTCTTTATATTTCTACGTAGCCGTTTTACGTTTAAGAATGTTGATTCATAGAAAAATCTGCAATTGTTGCTATCCCACAAGTATTTCTTATTAATTTCGTGTCAATATCGGTTTGGGTATCGACAGCGCAACCGTTCTCAGGATATTGATATAAAATCGATGAAAGTTAACAATGTAATCATGCTAGACCCCCTGGAAGGCGTTACCACATTGAAAAGTGCTAACAACGCACGACATGTTCCCCGAATAGCTGATCGATATTGGTGCTAGCGGCGAACAAATACTTAATCATGCACGATTTGATATCTGCCGTATATTATTCAATACAGCGTCCATGTCGGGACTCGTACTACTGGTGCGGTTTAATTGTACCATAAATCCCGCCTTTATTGGAACCGATAACTCTTTTCCCGCGCGATGGACGGGCGGGACGTGAGGAATCTGGCCATCTCGGCAAATGGGACATTTAGACCCACTTTCGTACGCAATTTTCGCAATCTAAGCGTCTAAAAGCTGAGGTCTTTAAATCTGTTATTTTTATAATGTTAGCAAAGTTAACCATTAATCTGTATTACCATATATCTATTCTTATATGTATCTTCATCCTCTTTTTGCAACGCAAACTTATACATCATTTTTATTTCAATTATACATCATTTTTCTTATTTCTCTATTTTATATTATAGTAATGTATGGATTCTATGTCCGCAAAATTTAAAATTTACCCGCCATAACACAGGGTCATCCCTAGCATGGAGAGTGAAATATCACAAAAAACCACATGTACTCTCTAAATCATGTATCAATAAAATAAAAAAATAAATATAGGAATGTTGATATTAGAGGTCTCTTGATGGATATAAAAAAATAATCTTGAATGGAAAAAAATGTATATTACATCATATTATATTTTTAGGCCGTTCCCAAACTTTTTCTTCCATCAACTTTAATGTTAAATTTTCCCGATACTCCATGGATTATTATCGTATATCCATTCGTAATACGGTTACACACGATTAAAATACACATACGACTCAAGGATCTAATTTCTTGTGTTATTCAGTCTAGATTAGCCTTACTCTGTTAGTTCCATGCCACAAAGACTTCCCGAAAAACTATCTACTATCAAAAAGTAACCCCGTCATCAGATATACTCGTAGTGTGAAGTAATATAATATATTTTTATATCACTAAATTCACTTGTGACAATGAATAAATAAATACGTATAATCTATGTTAAAGAAAAAAATTATATAAAATATTTTGGTATAATTTTGAATGTATTCTAATCTTACTTTTAATATTTTTATTACTATTTTCTTTATAATATATTTTCATCAATCAGTTTAATCTTTATTTTATATTTCTAATATGGTTTCTTTAAAAATACGTATTTAAAAAAAATAAATTGTTTTACCATGTCCTATTCCCTTATGTTTTATTATTTTTTCTACCAAATATTATTTTGTTTTTCTTACATAAACGTGCACGACTGCCACAATACGGATATGAACCTAGTATAGTAGTTGAGAAAATCACAAAATGGTGATCTTTTAAAATTTATAGACAACAAAAAAATATATCACGATATAACCTTAAATGCTGAAGTTTTCATAGATTGTTTTTTTACAAACTTTTTTATGTAACCTTTTTTAGGAAACCTTTGCTTTTTTATGTAAATTTTTAAAATGTCCGGCCATGACAGTTTTTTAAATTTTTGTTTATCGAAATTATTTTGGTTTTGTCAGATTGATGTTTGTATCATGATTGAGTGCTGTTTGCAGTGTTTTTTCCTGACAAATTGACCTGCATCATGATTTTTATAAAGCAACCAGGAACACTGTAAAATAGTCTAATTATTAATGTTTTCATGACACGCCAAATGATATGTTGAACGCACAAACGTCAAAACAACTTTGCGTTTGCAACTTATGAATAATGGACACATTAAACTAAACGATTTTTTCGAGAATCAATAATTTCAGCTTTAAATATTTTTAAAATAATATTCTAGCATATATATAGTATAATCCAAGAGATTTATGGTTGACTATTAAAATATAGTAAAATATTTACTAAATGTTATGGAGTAGTAAACTTCACAGTTATTCTTATTGTTATTACAGGAACTCTAGTCCAAACTATACCGGTATCTACATATTATAAAAAAGTAATTTTTATAGTTTTAATTTGCAAGGCCCGTCAAAACGCAGCAAATCAATGGCATGTCGGGTATTTACGTCATGGGGAATGAATTTTGTGATTTGACCATCGATAAAACGTTGGATATATATATTTCCTTGTAAGAAATTTAGATTTTCACCTGCTGAATTTCATTTGCCAAATTCAAGATGTTTTTTATTCATAAATTTTTCCGCTTTTGAATGAAACATTGTAAAATTATCACTTTAATTACTCAATAATCACTTATGTTTCAAAGTGTTAAATTTCAACCATTGCTGAAATTCATCCAATTTTCTGTATTCTGAATATCCCACGTTTTTGAGGTTATGATTTCAAAAGTCATATAAATAATTAACTTTATAGTACATCTTTTCATATAAAATTCATTTGTAACCATTTCTATACCTACATAACTATTACAATTATATATATATATTTAGACACTTGAGAAAAATAATAATATTGAAAATATATTGTCATAATTTAGATGATGTGTTTTCAGCTATATCGGTTCCCGTAAGTACATCCTATTCCATAATAAATAATAGTTTTTTATTTGAAAAACAATAAGGAATTTGAGTGATAAAAATTTATCAAAAATATATGTTCAAACTGATCGACGAACGTTGGTTCTGAATATACAGGGTGTTTGGGGGTAAAGTACGCTAATTTCAAGAGGGGTTAATCTACATAATTTTAAAAGTTAAAAGATAAATGAACCTTTGTGAAATGTTTTAAGTAGTTTTTAGGTTAAAAAGATGAATTGTTTGTATGGGAAAATAAATATTATTCTTCTATAGTAAAATATTTTTTATTGGAAAATGAAAATTGTAATTTCTAAACAAGTTGTTAATTTTTTTAATTCCTTGTGTAGAATCATCGCCCACAGTTACTACACTTTATCTTCGGACACCCTGTTTAAGTGTTATTAGATATAATTATATGTAGAAATAATAAATGGTCATTTGAAAACTATTGAAATAGTAAAAGATTCGCCCAATGAATGGTCGGCGGGGTTCTAACAGAACTTACACCCCTACCTCTCTCTTGGGTTGGCGGACCGCTTGCATTGAAATGCGAACAATTTTGTGGCATGTAAGTTGCGCAGCGTACTCGTACACGGGTTACCATTCCAGTATACAAATTATTTCCAAAAAATATTTTTTTTTGGAAATATTACTGAATGTTTAAATTTGGTTTTCATAACGACCTGAGAAGTATTGACCATACTGGAAACAGACAAAACCGAGGTACGTATGACGTCACCCGAGTTTCAGTCGTCAATGCATAATTTGATAATTATTCTAACTATGAAATCGACTTTCTTAAAAGTTCCACAGGTATTAAAAATAGAAGTTATTATTAGTATTTAAGTTTTCATAAAAAAATGTCTGGAATTCCTTATTATAAAGCTTAAAGTCGCCCAAAATAAATTTTAATTTCACCAAAACTTCAAATTTCTCGGTTATCCCGAAAACAAAAACTCAGCCCTTATCCCTCCAAAGAATTGGTCAATTTTTAAAACTATGAAATTTTTAGATGTTTTTTCCTTCACTAGCGGAAAAGCAACCATAAAGTACTTGCTTTTTCTACGTGTAAGTTTTTAGGGATAAACTTAAGGTCTATACATAAACGGACTCTTCTCAATTTCAAATAAACATCGGAGGAGAGATTTATTTTCATCTTATGAAAGAATTTCTGAACGTTAGCCCGAAAAGGTCGAGCTAAAATGTACCCGTTTAAACAGTAGATATGTGAACTTCCTACATTGAAAGTTATAAAGATCACACAAAACTGAAACTTTTATTATTTTTAGATTTAGTTAATACGTCTAAAAATCTAATTGAAAAGTTACATAACTGTTCTGAAAAAGATGATGTTTAACCCTTTGCATTTTCCATTTGGTATTTTATGGGTTTATGCCAAAATAAAATACCAAATATTCCTTTGAACGCCACACTGCAGAAGTCAATTTCTATAAAATAATTAAAATATGTAATAATAGAGATAAAACCAGCCATCACATTTGGGGAAGAATCTGAATGAGAATAAATTCATCCCTGATCGGAGGTAGAGTTAAGTATGTCGCAGAGAAGGCGCCAGATATTCTCACCCGACGAATGAAGAAAGGGGGAGGGGTGGGTGGGTTTAGGGAGCAACCAAAAGGAATGCTTATTACTTGACTTGGAGATATTTGAAATGCAATCTGCCGTCATTATTCCTCGGGAACTCGATGAACGGTATATGTCGCATTACGATGCTTCTAGGGGTGTGCCGCGATATGCGTATGTTATTTGTTCATTAATTAATTTTATATTTTATATTTCTGGGGAGACCCACATACATAGTTGAATGCGGTTTGATTCACGGAGCGTTTATAATACTTTAGAAATAAAGGAGAAACATTTGAATTAAATACAAAGGTAGAAAAAATGTTTATTTTATGAATTATAAGAAATCTCAACATTACGGGAAAAATAAGTATTGTCCCGGAAGGCTTAGTAATTGTGGTTTAAAAAACCCTATTTTGCTGTAAGATCGATTAAAAATAAAATTATTGATTTAAAAATCTTTATACTGTTTTGTGTCTAAGGTATAAATATATTTAAAGATTTTGTTTGTAAATTCATCTTAATTTTATATATTGTAGTATTGGTAATCACTATCACTATCACTATCAACTTATCCGCTATGACCCTTATTACGCATAAAATACCTTAAAATTAGAAATATCCATCCATCTGGTAAAAAAACATTTGGGTGCTGATAATCGTAATATTTCTGCGAAACAATATAGATACACAATGAGTTTATTTTGTAGGCGAGTAAAAATAGTTTCAATTATTATTACATAGATTTTCATATAAAAATATAGTTTCATCTAATCATTGACGATAATATTAGCGACATAACGAAAATTGGAAAATGATTCTATCGTACATAGAATTGAACCCAGGACCTCAGCCTTGCCCGGGCTTTGATCTACCACTGACCTGATACGACTAAGAAGTACCAAAATTATTTTAATTTTTTTATCGTATATTTTTATTTGTCTGCTGTTTTTATGTGTGATTGTAAGATTCTTCCCGAACTAAATGCGAACTAGATAGTGTCTTGGAAAAATATATCCATTTTTATTTAAAAGTGCGACATCTATTAACTTTTCTATAAGTCTAGGGTGATTATATTTTTTTCTAGTTTTGGAATAACATATTTTAAAATTGACTCAGAAAAATCAGAAAAAAGAACAGGCGGATCTAGGAATTGAACCAAGGATCTCAGCCTTGCCGTGGCTTTGAAAAATATTATTCGTTATATTATAACCACTAACAGATAATCATTAAAATATGTATTATTTTTAATGACATACTAATTAAGACAAGAGTTTTATGCATAGAATGGGTGTTTAACGCTTATAATAATTGCTTATATTAAACATTTAATCATATATATTTACTAAGCTCCGGAAATTTTCACTTTAAATACTTCAACAACATAAAATGTTAATTGAATAAATTTGAATTTATCGGATATTTTGACATAAAAGCTACTACGTAACACGGTTTGAAAGCCAAGTTTGTTATAATTTAAGGAGGTATTCAAATATGTTTTCTTGTTCGGAGAAAGCTTTGATTTCGTTACGATTGTAAGAAGAGTACCTACTCAAACGGCTTCGAATTCTTGGCTGAATGCAAATTCAGGGCAAAAAATAAACTTTCATAAAGTCTCTCCGAGTACTTGGTACTTGTTACCTACTCGAAATATAAAATGAATATGAAATACACTTTAACACATTAGCCACGGCTGACTGGACCTGTTGAATAAAGAAGATTGTCTCGGGTAACGTCATCAAAGGGTGCATTCGTGTGTTAAGATTACCCCTATATTCAGAAGTCTTAAAAATCCTTTTTACGATGGAGCGACCCGATTGGTCGAATTGCTGGCGTAAGGGTTAGCTTGGCTCTCTGATATTATTGAAATATTATTGATAGCTTAGAAGAATTCTGATTTGGGTTCCTAAAAATAAGGACTATAATACAAAATATGGTAATAAGGAGTATGAGGAAAATATAATATGATGCGAAAGTGAATGGTTGAAGTCAGGAAAGCTTAAAAAAGACCTAAAATATCACCGGAATAAAAACACATACAAACTTATTACAATACTTGAATCAAATATTATTACAAAAAAAGTTTTATATTTAGGGATACCGTAGGGAGTGTTTTTTAAAGAAAGGAAGGGGAGAACCTGACTGTTCAAGATACATATGTTATGGCAGGGATAAAACACATTTTTTTCCACATCTGAGCTATAAAGCATAAGAATGGAAAAAAGTTCCGCCTAATGTCATGGTCAAATTGTCAGAAAAAGCTTAAAGGTATTTTTTCTTAAGTTGACATGACAGCCTAAAAAAGTTTAGCCAACGGTCCCCATTATTACGGTAGATATAATCGTTTACAAAACGGAAACGTGAGATTTTTCACACTTTATTTAAATAGGACTCTATTCTTTTAACATACGAGTAATGAATAAATGTGTTGAACACGCGTTTGGTTGCACCTGTGACGAAAGGATCAATAAAAACAATGTTGTTTACTGTACAAAAATATTAATGAATAAAATTTAATTTCAAAGTTCATGAAAGTTAGTGCCATGAGCACTATAATTAAATATATTTGAACTTTTGGCTTACAGCTCATTCAAGTTGTATTTTCGCATTATCTTTTTAGAGCTACAAATATTTTATGAGGTAATGAAAGAAAGAAATGCATAAATCATAATTATATATTATGGTTTTGATAACAGAAACTACGTAGTCATTTATAAAGCGTTAGAACCATTGAAAAACTACATAAAAATCACAATTATATTTTAACAATGCTACCAGAGAATGCATCCGAGACGCTATGAAATGCATCATGACATTTAACTGCGTCGTATCTCTTTGAATGAAATTGCACTTAAACGTACAATAATACGATAATTGTGCAAGTTGTGATGGTTTGAACAATCACATAAATAAACGAAATGAATGTACTCCAAAAATTTTTTGTTTGGGCTAACAGATAAGATTTATTGACAGGCGGGCTTGAAGTACACATGTTCCCACGGGAAAGAAGAAAGAGGGCGAATGGCAGTCGAGTCTTGAACTTGGGTACGTTGACAGCCCCGAGAAATGAATACAAAGCAGAAGTGATGTGTGAGATTACAGTTAATTAGTGAATTCAGATGGTGTTAGAAAGTACTGTGGAATATTGAATTAAAGTGAAATATTATTGAACCGGTGTTTAATTGAAGTGAAAGTAGTTGGACTCAGTGAGAATACAATTAATAATAATGACAATAATAATAATTGGATAATTTGTAGAGCGCCGTTTTGTGGAAAATCACCCCAGGGGCGCTAAGAGTTGGGCGATCACGATTATAATATAAAATGTGTTAAATTAAACGTGATTTCGTAAATATGTAGTTCAAACTAAATTACTTGTTTTAAAAACGTGAAAATTATAATAATAATGATTGCGTTGTAAAACAGAGTGAACGTATTTAAAGGCAGGAAGTTTTTTTAATCGGGCTAGGGAGGAATTGATTTGACGAGATGGTATTCTATCCACGGAGACTGAAATCCAGAGAATCAAACAAATCGTAAACTCGGGTTCGAATCCCAACAGAGATTAGGGAGGTACAATTGTATTTACAGAATTATTTAATTACCCTTTTATAGGCGTAGGGAGGGGACCAAAATTGAACAGATTGCAAGGATTTCGCTAAAATGAGGAAAGGAGCCGATAGGGAGGAGATCGAAAATTAAAGTGATTTAGCTATATAGTGTAACCAGGTAAGCTTCACGCTGAGAGTGAGAGATGACTAACTGGGTGAGTTTTTAATATTATTTATTAAATTCCAGAGGACCCCTTTAAAAGACGGATACAACCGAGGTACAGGAACTAAGTTTACGACACCTGCCGCCCAAATAATGTTATCATTAAAAGGAATGTGCTAGGCGAACTGTCAATCAGCTGTGAGCGAGAGACGAGCCAACGACCTTTTCATATGTAGGCCGATAACTTTTGTTTTAGAGGAACGCCTTGGACCGAGGGTCATATCGAAAATTTACCTACCTGCCGATCTGTTATTCTTTTAAAACATTACGAATCAAATCATGACGTTGTCCCTGCGGTAGGTATTGAATCGCCGACGAAACATAAAATACCTATAACAAATTAGGCCAACCAATATAAATTCGCAGTATAAAAATACCTATCTACAGGGTACCTACCACAACACTGGCGTACAATTGAAACAGCGAACACTATGAGGGATAGAGTCGTTTAGGCTACGGCAGTGTACAGTCAGTCAAAGGGGAAGTTTTGCTAGCGTATGACCGCCCGAATAGAAAGCGATCGGATGCAACCAGACAGAACAAAAATGAATACTTTTCTTCTGTTATTTGACTTTCTAATTTAATACTTTTCATCTATTGTTTGACTTTCTAAGCTACGAATTGGGATGCACAAAACAAATCTAGATTCAAAAGAGGGAGATGGTAATCTCCGAAATAAAACTACCAACCGAACAACTTTTCTCAACAGGTACCTTTTGAGAGGTAGGCAGCCTCTTTAAATTAAATGCAAAAATCAAACCAATCATCCGTTTATACCTACCTGAGAGGATAGGTATTCAATAGAAGTTACCCATACCTAATACACAAGGGTGCTAGTAACCTCATAAAATAAATACTGGAACCAAATATTAAAATACAGACAGTCCTCATCCTACATTTGGCATTTCGAGTAGACCTTACATATATCTCACATGATAATTGGCTGAATGGGTAGGCACACAACCTATCGCTAAAAGCAGGCTAAATGTCGACAAGATCGTCGTGTGTTATCTATGTTATTGACCTAGAAAGGGATGTAAATCCCCGACGACGAGGGAGTTACAACGTTTTCTAGAGGTGGCACGTAACTTAGGACCTTACGTGTCACATTTTCGCGACTAGATTCGTGACAAGGGATGTCATGGTTTTCCCCTTCTACACTCAGTAAAGTAGATTTTCCTGGAGGTGCATGAGGTTGGGGCAATTCTGAAATTGGTGATGAGACCTGGTTTTCTTTATTCTGGCGTGACGGTTGCCGATTTGGAACAAGGGGAGACCCGGCCGGTTGTGATATCCAGAAACGCAGATATCGATCGCCTTGTTCAAATTATCATCCATCGGTTTTGTTTGGTAAAGAGGAGGAGCCAATCTTAGCTTGAAAAAAAAATCATTTCCTTTCCTCTCCTTCCCCTCCCAAAATATATACAGGGATGGCGCCGACAACTAACACCATAAATTTATCGTATGTATATCACATATATAAAATCTAACATTTTATCATATTTACATTACCCTACGATAGATAGAATCGCGTAGCTAGTTGGGGAGCAGGCGACTTAGAAGATAAGGTTTATGAAATAGCTTTAAAACACAGCGGAAATGGATTCAACTCACTCTATCTCAAAAGAACCGAGGGATACCACACATACATAGATAACTAGGTTTCTATACCGAGAAACAAAAAAAACCAACACAACGTTCGGTGAAGCCTTTTTATACTGAACCGTCACGTGAAATGAGTACGTTCAAGGTCGTACGTCACGTAGACAAACTAGGATGTACACACTTGAAGGGGTGTGTAATAAAGAGAGGGGCAAAGGCTTGAAAGACGGCAGGGAGGACATTCCTACCCCGGATAGATACATAACCAAAGCCTTATGGAAAAGTTACCTATGGGACTTAAAGAAAATTTATCGTAGAAAGAAGAGAAGGAAAAGTAAGAGAGGGCTGATCATTACAAAGTTTGAGATTATAACTAGAAAAACCCCAGTCATAATCTTAAAAATCGCCTGAAGAAATCACAAGAATATTTATTGTTTTCAAGTTTAATTTTCAAACTGTCTGATAATGCCCTCAGAAGGCGAAAAAGCTGTCACGTGTCGTAATTATTACAGAGCAGAACTTGTTTTAAATAAAATGTTTTTTTTTTGTAAATTGTAAAATAATATTATGGAATATAAAAAACATAATAAGATACTCCCAGTATCGCCCTGCTTTAAATCCGAAATTCAGAATTGAAACGGTGCTTGAAATGGCTATAGACGTCTTTGGTGATCAGATCTGAATTGCCAAATATTCTTCCACTTTCCTCTTCACCTTCCCAATATCTTCAGCCTCTCAACATACCACAATCGGGGATGCCATACTCTTGGGAAAGATGGATCAGTTTGTCGTAATATTTTTCTTAGCGGCTGCTGAAGTGAACTTTGTGATTGTCATTTGGAACGGGAACAACCTGCTTTAATACTTATTATTTACTCTATTATTTTTACAAGAAAATCAAAACATGAATGAACACTTTATATATATATATATATAAAGTGTTGTTCATTCATGTTATATGTGTGTCTGGAGATTTGTCTGACAGGCTCCAGCCAATTTTACGAAAAGTTTTACTCACGTGTTGAGCCTTGAGCGACGCAACCTTCTTCATCCCTGGTCGTTTTGATATTAAAACTTGCTAAAACTGAAGCTAATGTGTTATTTAGTCGTGGGGAGTGGGGAGAAATGTGTTAAACTAAGAAACACAAATTGTTAAGGAGTCTATGAGGCTACACGTCCATAATTAAAAATAAAACGGTTAACTTATAATATCAATATAATATATTATAAAAGTATAATTTGTAAAAAAGCACCCGTTACTCAAAGTACCAGAAAATAGATATGATTTGATATTTTGACAGCTCCTTCTTTAGTCAACGTTTCGGACAAAATTACAGAGTTCATCATCAGGGCAGATATGTAATGATGTCCAATACGTTGGCTAAAGAAGGACGTAGCGGAACATGGCATAATACCCCAAAACTAAATCACTATATTACCAAAACGAAGTTAATCGCGACTTTTAAAATCTATGTCCATTAAAATTGTTAAATATATGTGTGTGTATGTGTGTGTTTGTGTGTGTGTTTGTTTTGTTTTGTTTGAACAATGAAATGTTTTATGTTGTCCTTACGGGAACCTTATTTATGATGACTTCTTTAAACTAGGTCTTATAAATATTTTGATTATGATTTTTGAAAACTGAACGAGATTTGAATCCGCAACCTCTGGAACCGTACTCGAGAATCTTACCTCTAGACCAAGGAGGCTATCAACACACTATCACACAATAAATAAATAAATATCCACTCATTCCATGAAGGAATATTCTTGTTATTAAATAAGAGATAATAGTTATGAATATAAAATATAGTAATGTAAGTTAATAATAATATATTGAGATGTTAGTTAACATTGTACACAATAAATTATTGTGTAAAACCAGTGACTTCAAGGAACGTGCTATGTGTTATTACCCGTTCATCATTCTTTATTAGTACACAATAACTTGACTCTGCTTACAATTTAATCTTAATCCTGCAAATTGCTTCCGATATTATAGAAATAACACTGAAACTTCACGCGGGTCGCCAATTGACACCACTTACGGCTGTTGTCTCAAAGCGGGCTTCATTGGGCCGTTGAACGCTGAATACTGTTGATTGCTACAATGCCAGACACGATATGGTACAATAAAACCAAAGGAGGACATTCCAAACTTCTTCGGAACTCTCTCAATGGCCACGCTTGAAAAACTTCCCCAATATGGCTGGGAAACACCTTTGTCCCGCCAATTCAAACTTGGAACGGGGTCTCTTATTGACTTTCCAAGGACATGAGATGTGCCCTTAAAGAAAAGGTTTAGTTTGAAGGGTTAAAGTTTATTGGGTGGGAGTATTGAACGGAATTCTTGTGGAATATTCTTACGCGTAAATCATTTTGGAAAATATCAAATGAATTAGGTGCCTACCTACGTGAGTTTTTTGTATAATAGACTGCTGAACTCTACCAGTAAATTCTTAGAATTTGATTTTCAGTCATGTTTTTCTGAAAGTGAGTCCTCACTGAAGTAAAAGCTAAAAAGTATATTTTTTCCCTAATTTATTACTTCTAAACTCAAAGTACCAAAAAACGGGATACTTGTGACTTGTGAATAATACACAAAAAAAGTTGAAATGTTCGTAATATATTTTGGTGAAAATTATCCTAACATAGACAAAATTTATGTAGGATTTTGTACAAATGTAGCAAGATATGTCGAAAACTCAAAAAAAATTAGCTAATCATGTTTAATCAAAAATTACAAGCCGTGAACCAGTTACATGAAACATGTCAAGAAATAAAAACATTTTAATTATAAGCAATAATTAGTCTCCTGAAATACAAATACAAATTGAAAATATATCCCGAGTAAAAATAAATGCCGCCAACGGGAATTGAACCCGTGCCGTGGTCAGGTGCTCTGTAACCACTGAGCTATGTCGGCTTATTTCCAACCCGCCAAATGATTCAATATGTACTAGTACCTCAATCAACAATTACTGCTTATTATATTTTTTCCACCTGTAAACAACCAACTTTATTTTTGTAGGAAAGGCTTTGTTAGTGTTAAATTTCTCACTAGATGACGTCGAGATACATGATATCTTCATTTATTGGTGAAATATTTTTGACTTGGCAAATATTATAATTTTATTAATTAAAATTAAAGTTATTCATTAAATAACATACAAAATAACATTTTATTCATTTTAATACGCCGTGTGTTGGTTAAAACTCACAATAATGGTGAAATGGGTTGCATTTGCGAATGTGTGTTTAGTACTTAATTACTAAAAAACTACGTGACACAACGGTTAGGCATCGATTTATTCAATTCCTCATACAATACAACAAAAATATACCTATTTGAAAAAACATATTTCTCTTTCGTTTGATTTACTTTGAAACAACACGATTGATAAATTATCGCGGGCCTACAGCCGATAATCGTCAATAAATTCTACTACTACCAAAGCTGGTCAGTAAATTATCCGATAGGATAGAACAAAGACCAATAACAATGTTCCAGAACTGAGAAAGTGAATTTAAAGGAAAAAGTCACCCCAGTCTCGGAACGTTAGAACTCCTACAGTGAGTTTTTTAGAACTTTGGAAAAACCAGGTTTTTTATGTGCGGTAGTAACTCGGACAGACGGAAAAGCCTTTGAATTAGTAACTAGTACTCAAGCTTGCAGTTGAGCAAGGCTAAGAAATATGTTGTTAGAACTTAAAACTTAGTGTACCACCAATGCAGTCAGTGGTTATGCAATGAACAGATAAAGGTTTTTTGTAGTAGGAAAAGAAATATTCGATTGATTTTATGTGAAATAAATATATGTATTCGGAGATTAGTGTTTACGAACATGATTTTTACATATTAAGATAAAAGAATGATTATTTGTTTGTCCCGTACGCGTTCCTATACCATTATTCAAATTTTGTTCTTATTAGTGTTTAGAGAGTGGTTCGAATCGAAGTCGGGGACGCTCGAGAAAAACTTAACATTATCTCTGCACTGGAATGAGATATGGAGTCGAATTAAAGTCAACATAATGTAGTTTTTCAAGAGTAACAATGTGGATTTCACGATACTAGGTACATGAAGTGATTTGTAAAAGAATACATTTTTTTTTTTTTTTTTTTTTTTTTTTTTAAATTTTTTATTAGTAAAAAAAAGATACACGAATTACATAATATAACAATTACATAATATAATTACACAATATAGTAGGTTATTAATTACATAATATAAGTATTCAATGTACTCCCATAAATAAGCAGGGCTTGTGTGTATGGGGGTGTTGTTATATTTGTTTATATTTGGTACGATTCAGTTCAACATTCAATTACATGAATCAATTGATTATCTGTGGTCAAATGAGATGTAAGTGATGAACGAAGAAAGAGGTGTTAGGAAAATATACGACGGAAGTGCATGGTTGAAGAGGTCGAGGACGCCCGAGGAAGACAATAAAATAAATACATATTGCAAAACAATAATTTTATTTCCACCTTAAAAATCGACCCACTTGTAGTTACTCTAAAATTCATAACGTTATAAATTTACAATGTACATTTGTTACGTATAAATTTTGTTAATTAGCGACCGGTTTCGACACGTTCGTGTCATTAACTAGCTATTTTAAAACTAAAATTAGTTTTAAAATAGCTAGTTAATGACACGAATGTGTCGAAACCAGTCGCTAATTAATAAAATTTATACGTAACAAATGTACATTGTGACTAAAAAAACTCATTAAAAAACAAAAAATGTCTAGAAATTGTTACATAGTGAATGCCAAAGAAATACAAAAAATTAAAAATTTACCCCAAGCAAGCAACGCCGGGTACAAGTCAGCTAGTAAATTATAATCGATGATTTACAAAGTACTTCGTTCCAAATTTTGACATTTTGAATATAATAAACCCAACTAGCAGTTAAAAACCCGCACCGCGGGTTTTTGCTGCAAGGCCCTGCGGGCAGCACTTGGTTGGCCTTCGCCCAGTTTAAGTGATACTAACAACAGTTACATTTAACAGATAGATATTAGGTCATTCACAGAGAGGGGGTGAGTATATATTGTTAAAATACGGACAGGAAGGAGTTAATGAATAATAACATGCTCAATTTAGGCATAATAAGAATGACAGTTGTTTGAATAAATGAAATTTTACGTATTTGTGATGGATTATTTCAAATCAAACACTATTATTGACTACATGTCTACAACTGATATTAACTGTTATGGTACCTAATATAATTTGCTCATAGGAGACTTGCAGTGCTTAAATATGTGTTACAACCGTCAATGTGTAGAAGTTGAATCAATATCGTATAGTTTGTCACAACAATTAAAGATAGTTATAACAAAGTTGACTGAAATAATAGATTATTACACATTGATTAATTGTACCCGTGTTTATGGATAAAAGGAGGGTAATTGTGCGATGAGATTAGCAGTCGGTTTAATTAAAAGGTGTTAATTTTACTCCAACTGGTGGTAATTCTTTACCAAAAACTGTTACTGTATCTAATAAAGTTTAAAGTTAGATTATATATACACCTTCATTAGGAGAGTAAAAATCTATATATAAAGGTAGATTATTACAATATAGCGCCCCTGAGGTGATATCTCGCAAAAGCGGCGCTATGCAAATTGTCCAATTAATAAATAAATATACTGTTTACATTTTATTGTGTACGTATGCATTGATATACAACGGAAATAGATAAAATAATGTTATCTGATTAAACTTTATTTTATTAAAAAACAAATAACTTTGTTAACATTACTTTATTATATACAACCAATACATGTTTCATGAACGAAGTATACACCGAAGTCAAAAATTAAATAAAGATTACAATTGGAAAGAAGAAATGGAAGGAAGGGGGAGGGGTAAGAGTAGGCTGGGTTTATAAGAATTAGGAATTACAATATGAAAAACCAGTTAAGTGGGAAAATATTTAAAAGAGAGTTTAAAAAAAAAATTCTTGTTAATTATACCTGCTTTTATAATAACATGTCTTCTAATTTCTAAAATTTCTAAATTATTTATTTGCGATGCTTTATATCCTGTGTGAAGTATTTTAAGACCTGAAAAACACAAATAGCATATAACCATAAAACAATATATTCATAAGACAAATAGCATTTAAAAACGGTTATTCTAATAAATTGATATTTGAAATACTAAAAACATATTCTCTTCAAACGGTATTTTGACCCTATTTCTTAAGATAGAAATAAACAATGGCGTAGAATTCTGTTTGTGGATAACGATACTTCTAAAATTATACATAAAAACATTCCTGGTACTATTCGACCGGCGTTTTACACTAATAAAAAAATGAATTCTTAATAATAAAGATGGCGAAAATCAAACAAAAAAATTAGGAGTTTTTAAACTCAATTGGGATGATTGTAATTTCTTTTACAAAGGTAGAACCAATAGAAACCTTGAAGTCAGAACTAAAAAAACATCTCAGGGCTCTAAATGGAAATAGTGAATCTGTGTTTGCAAATCATCTTTTGAATCACATTTTCGATAAAAATGCAGGTCTTAAAATACTTCACTCAGGATAAAAGCATGGCAAATAAATAATTTAGCAATGTTAAAAATTAGAAAACATGTAAATATAAAATCAGATATAATTAATAAGCAAAAAAAATTATAAATAATAATAAAAAATGCTATTGCAAAGTGATAAGCTTCCAGAAGAAATATTCTTATAAAACGCTTGTTAATGGTCAAGTAATTTTGCATATTTAAATATTCTCGCCAGTCATTTGGTTCGTTTTTACACCGCCAGAGGTGCGCTCTGTCGGACATCTATAGCCGCCGTGCGTATCGGCCATATTATAAGGAACGCGTGCTTTTTTATAAACGTCAAACATAATCACGTAATTGTGGAAAATTTTCACTGTAATGTAATTAATCCAATGGATTATGAACTTTCTAAAACATATTTTCTTCGATATTATCCAAAAATTATATGAGCAGAAACGATATTTTTGAAGAAATATCGTATTACATGTGGCGATTCTATTTCAGTATGTAATCGGGTCTTAAGTTTTAATGTCCTATTTTTTTGGATCCGGTCACCTGCAAACCGAAATGAACCTTACGGTTGCTTTAAATTGAGGGGCAGAGTGGTATTTTTTTGCCTGCAGACCCCCTATGCAGAATTTATCCGAAACAGACAATTTGTATTTGATCAATCAGAGGGCCTACATCGTCCAGAGGCTAGGACAATAATACTATCAGATTAACACTGCCAACGAAAGCGAAATTACGTTTAAAATCAATGCATATTTGAATTGAAGCTCCTTTGAGGATAATTCATGTCACCCTAAAGCTTATGCTAAATATAACATGATTGGATTATTTTTCAAAATTTTAATGTTGATCAGAAATTAGAAATTTTAATAATTGTACGTAGAGACCTTTTGATAGTGCATAATTTGTTCTAAAAAGGGGTATGTTACCTTCTCCGAGTATTAAACTCATCCGCCTGTTGGCCAGACTTCCTACCCATTAGTCTATCCTAATAAGCAGGTAGGTACTTTACAAACTTAATTCCCTCTTCCAAGCTTACAGACTTATCCTTTCCTTCTTATAGTTCTTTAATCTAAAAACATCATCCATACCATAGACAACTTGCTTCAAGCAGTAGGACTATCGTATTCCCATAAAAAAATAAACAACGAACTAATGGTTGGCTGAAGAAGATATACAAAGCAGATGTGTAAATAAAGAGATAAACGCCATTGAAGCCTTTTGTACTGCCTAACCAAAGGATTTATTTAGACCCTTTTGCAGAAGCTTCCGAGATAAGAGATTTTAAACAATGGTTTAACAGTTTTATAAAAAATAAACTGAAGAAAATTATTTTCAATTTGCTTAACTTCACGAGAGATGCAAAAAATCCTTAAGACGAAACAATACCCTAAAATAAAGCCAGAATCATAAGGCCTCGTAGTAAGCGTTCAAAGATGGTTTGAAAGGGAGATATGTAAATACGAAATGTTAGAGGGAGCGCGCTGATATTAAAAAACGATAATAATTAAGCGAATATGGTGAAAATATTTAATAAAACACAACTCGTTTCAAATAGAGTAAAAATGCTTTAGTTTCATTTAAAGATACACTGTGATCTTTTTCATGCCTATAACAAATCAAACAGAAAGTGTTTAATAATTTTCGTAGCTTACTTTGCGATTTTTTTCTATCAAGGGATTGTATAATTTTTTTTGGAGCTTTATAACTTAAATACTTAACGAGAAACTTGTTATAAATCGATAGAAATTGGATACGCGGGGCTTAAAAAAGCAGCCGTGCACAAACTGATACTCCGTACGCCACAGATCTGTGGTTAAATTTTCCCAGTCAAATCTCTAAAATAAAGTGGGAATATTAACGACATACGTGATGAAGTCTGGTAAAAACAATATTCGGTGCGCGGCCCGGCGTAATGTATAAACTTATAGTCGACTTTGCCCTAGCAGGCCTAGAAAATCGATCTTTTCGTGTGGTTTATTAAAAAATTTTCTGATAAACGAATTACTCAAATCTCAAATGTTTTTAGAGTGATCCCTCGGGAAGTTACTAATTTACCGTCTAGAAAAATAATATCTGGAGCTTTTTATAGTTGATAAACGTTTTATAAAATTTTCAAACCGTTTTACATAAAATACTTAAAATTAGAATTAGAAATTACTAACAGAAATGATTAAAATGTGAGCATCGAGCAATGCCCCATAATTATGCCGTCTTATATTATGATTTCTTTTTATTTACCATACTTGTTTATTTAATAGACTAATGAATTCTAGAATTTATAAAGAAAAAGTCTTTCGTGTCTACGTTTTATAATCCTTATCGTAAAATTAACATGTACTACTAAATTTTAATTAAAAAGCTAAAAATTCTCATTGAAAATTTCTTTCGAAGCCCAGAGAGGTTAAAGTCTTAGCCACATTACGCTATATTATGCTCGTATAATTTTGGTTTGCGTATACGTATTATATTTTAGGGTGGAACACTACGCTATAATCTTCCTCAGGAGAAGGGGTCAGATCAATTGGGGAACTGTTGCGGAATATTATTTCTTTGTATGGGATCTATCACTTTGACAGATGACAGCCGCCTAATTACTTGCTTCGTAAATTGTTCGGACCCACTCTCCTGCCATAGGTAGGAGAAGGTGTCGCATAATTTTCAAATATAGTCCGGTTAACAGATCACGGCGCATATCATCGCCACGCCCACACTTATAACACATCATCTTTTGAGGTGGGATATATAAAAAAACCTTGACCTTATTACGTAATCCGTCACCCCTTTTATTCGCGTGAAGAACTGCAAATGAATATATTTACATCATTTAATTGATTTCAATAAAATACTATGTTTAATGTTGACTATTTCGACGGAAAATTTATTTAAATATATATTTTTGTTTAATTAAAATTACATGAAGCTACAATCCTCGAGAGTAAAACACTATCTACTTGATATCATTTCACAAATGCTGAAAAATGTTTTATGTGAAAAAGACTATTGTACTGATTTACTTTTTACTCTGATTTTCTTTTTTAAATACAAAGTAGATTGGAACCCGTTGACAAACTTTCAAGCAATTTAACGGGACTTTATTGCAATTACGTAACCTTTAAAAAAATAAATATCAGCTTGCTTCTGAATGCGTGTACATGTAGAGGTACTTACCCACGAAAAAAACACATATTTTTCATTCAATTGTTTCGTTTATTAAGCGGCTAAATCGGAAATTGCTAGATAATAATTTTGACTAACCTGCGTATAGGTCATCCAGCAGCAAGGTTCTACCTGGTTGGCGTCCAGACCCCAGAATTCCAGTTCCTCCTCAAACAAGGGTCCGCAGACATCAGTTGGGTAGTGGAGTTTGCCCGTTCTGGAAGAAAGAAAATGTTGGTGTGAAATTTTTACAGAGACATCCCCTTATATATTAAAGTGATGCCCGTTTAATGTATTTATTAAATAAATTATATGATTTGAAGATGGTGGAATAATAGTCAATAATGTATAATCTCGAGTAATATGTGTTGGAAAAGAGACAATGGACCACCATTCACACACTTTTATAGTCCTCACATCTCGCTCTTTAGTGTCATCTTTTTCAGTTGCACAATCGTTACCAGTACATTGCTCGTTGAATGAACTATGTACATTAAATAGAGCTGAGTTCCAATTTGAGTAATAGTCTTTGAAACTCGCTTTCTATTTCAGCCACCCTGTACTTTTTACCACGGTAGATAAATCTGGAAAAATATTACTATCTCTGCCGTGAATCCGTAAAATAGTGATGTTCATGATTCACGACAGAATGGTGAAGGTTTTATGGAAGAAATAACTTTAAAATCTTGAAGTTCGATATCAAAATAATATTGGATTTACCGGTTTTGGTTCTTTAAAAGATAGAGTAAATTTTCTGCTTGGTAGAATTTGAAAATGTTTGTAGACAGGATTTGCGTTACGCACAAGAAATTGGTTTTGTATTCTTTGCAGAAAACAAAAATGATGTTCGAGTATGATAAGGGATACTTACAAAATAATGTAATCGTTTGGCTTTAAGTTCTTTACGATAAACAGTATACTTAATATCGTTTTGATATATGATCTTTATCCACGTTATTAATTACACAAAAATACTATAAATCAACTTTTAATAACACACACAGTAAAAAAAGAACTTCATCAAAAAAACAAACATTCCTTCTTTTCCATGAATTTTTAAAAATATTATGAAGATTGGTTTAATGTTTTGAACATAATTACGTATAACTTCATTCAACCGAAAAATAGAAATAATATGATTGCATGTCGTATTAACCTAAAGCGTTACAAAACATGACCATTAGTTAACCGTTGTTTTCAAATAAGAATTATTTTCATGAAATAATCTTCTCTTCCAAACAACTCGTATTTTCTCAGAGGCGGTAAAACAATTCCTCTGAATCCATTTAGTTCTATAAGATCCACATTTTTGGGTAAGGCAAGGGAGAGGGTTCTCTTAAGGGGGACCCTAGAAAAAAACAAGGAAATCAATTTATTCGATAACCCCAGAGTATTGGCGAAGGAAGTTCACAAACATCGGTTAACGTTCGGTATGTTGTTATGGAAACACGGAATGCGGATCAAAATATTAAATTATTCAATGTGCGAGAGGTGAATTCGGAATTCCTCACACTTTTAAGTGAATCCAGTTATGTCGGGGCTTATCCTTATAAGGACTTGCTGAGTCCAAGATGAAAGGTGTGATTTAAACATTTACAATTCTGTTTTAAACCATTTGATTGAAAATTAACCTCAATTCATAAAAGAAAAACGTTTCACTCTGAATGCTGGATTAAAAAAAAAATACCGCAAGTATTTTTTGTTCTTATGACTATGACAGCTGTTTCACCTTTAAAGTCCATTATCAAAAGTGTGGTTAGGTCACATTGAGACGATTTATCAGGCCATTTGCATTAAAAGGGGGAAAACAGATTCTTGCAGTTGGTAAGTGCCACTGAGATAAAAAATTCTAAATAAATCGGTTTTTACCAAAAATAGTAATAAATCATTTTAAACACCATGAAAATAAAAAAAGGGTGAGGTAAGAAAACAAATCAGTCATCTCAATGTTGCCCAATGTATTTTTTTATTTATTTATTTATTTTCACATATACGGCACAACATGTGCCATTCACATACTAAATTACAGAGAATAGTATAGCAACATAAGGAATGCAACAATATAAATGTAAGTATAATGGTATAGTCAGTAAATAGTAGTAAGGTTAAAAGTATGAAAAAAGAAATATAAATAAAATATAAGTAACAATCTGTAGTATAGTATTAAGTCAAAGTAAGAAATTATATGTAATAATATACAATAAAGTAGTATAAGCAAGAATGAAGTGCTTATAAAATGTCTGAAAGGCATTAAAAGTTTGTAAAAATTAAATAAAAAATTTTAGAAAGGTATATACTATTAGAAAATGAAAAGAATAAAATATATACTATTATAATATGAAAAGGAAACAAAAGTAATAAATGGGAGAATCGCATGTATAATAATAATGTGCGACACTGCTTGGCAGTCCGATAAAGTTTTACATAGTACCTATGATGACTATGATATATAATGCACTGATATCAGCTTCTACCTATCGAGTACTAGTAGTTTTTAATCTGAAGTACATAAACATTATGATGGTATGGTATTACCCGAAAATTTTTATTTTATGCATCTTTTATATGATAATAGACAATCAGCGTGATCGATGTTGGAATATTCATTGCCTAATCTGTGCAAGCGATGGATTATTGAATTTTGTTCTGCGTTAGTTCCAGTATTGTTGCAATAATAAGGTGACTTGAGTCTAGTTGGTCTACAGGGAACATGGTTTATCAACGAAGTTAATTCAGGGGAGTCAAACCGGTGATTGATTATTTTAAATAAAAAATTAGATCATTAAGTATTCTTCTATGTTTTAACGATAAGAGATGCATTAATTGTAATAATGAATCGTAATCAATGTCGTCAGAGGGAATTCCTAATTTGAAGTTAATTGTTCTGAGAAATTTGTGTTGGATTCTTTCAATGGAGTTTGCATGTATTTTGTAGGAAGGGTTCCATATAGACGAATTATATTCTAATTGACTTCTGACTAGAGTTGTATAAAGTAATTTTAATGTATGGATATTTTTGAAATCTTTAGATATTCTAGTAATGAAGCCCAAAATTTTCATTGCTTTACTAGTAATGACATTAATGTGATTAGTAACTGTAACTGTGACGGCCGGCATAGTCCAGTGGTAGCGCATTGGACTGCCATTCCGAAGGTCGCGGGTTCGAACCCGGCGTGCGCAAATAAATTTTATTTGATTAATTTGTGTTATTTCACAATTAATTAATTAAAATATAATTAAAATAATATATAGTATATTTGCGGCACGTTCCAGAGTGGAAGATACTACCAGTATCGCCCTGGTGTAAGACCACCATTCAGAATTGAAACGTTGCTCCAAATGGCTTTAGCCGTGTTTAGTGACTAGATCTGAATAGCCAGGTACTTCCCCACCTTCCTCTTTCCCTTCCCCACTTACCTTCAGCCTCACAACATCCCCAAATTGGGGATGCCATAGTCTCACTGGCTCCAGACGGGAGCAGTTGGGACTCTTGTGAGGTATTCACTATAAAAAATAAAAAAAATAATAATTTACTATCAAAGATTATACCGAGGTCCCTAATTTTAGGTACAGATAATAAAATGTGGTTGTTCAGTGTAAAACTATATTGGGGTTTTTTTATTCTGAAAAAACTCATAACTTGACATTTTTTAAATATTGAGTGTAAGTTTGTTAATGGAACACCACTCTGCAAATTTTTTTAAATTGGTTAGTTGGACAAACAGTAATTGATATTTTTAATGATTTTAAATATTTTCATATCATCAGCAAATAATAATATGTGAACATCAGAGAAAATATAAGTGAAATCGTTTATAAACAGTATAAATAATATTGGTCCTAAGTGTGAACCCTGAGGCACACCGCTAGTGGCTTCGAATTCGTAAGACAAGTGTTCTTTGATACATACAGAATCAAACACAATCCAAATGATATATTTTTTTATTATTTTTAATGATAAACTAATATTTACGAGACAAGCATTTTATGCACATCCCAAAGGATAGCATATTATTTGAATGCAATAATTATTAGCCTGAAACAATTGTATCAGAATGTTGCGGGTTCAATTCCCGTCGGCGGAGTGTATTTTTTCTCGGAAGATTTTTTTCATTTTATATAAGTGTTTTAGGCTAATTAACAACAAATAATAATTATTAAAAAATAATGATTATTTAGTGTTGCTGCTTTATAAGCATTCGATGCGTTTCTATTATTTTAAAGGATACACATGGACGTTACTTAACTAGATGATCTGACCGCGTACATATAATTATTATCATTGATACAGAGACTTTCTGCATATTATGTGCAGCTTCCGTAAGAAATGAAGCCATGGGTCTGTCACTCCCATTTCCCACGACTCCTTTGAGAGTAGCCCAATCTATTTGAAGTTAACCGAGGTTATTGGGTGCTTAGACGTCTCTTAATTTCACACAGTGCAGGCCTGAGCCTTATTCCCATCAAGGCCGGCTAGAGTCACTAAAGAAAGCACATAATTAAATTTCAGAAGATATGTGAAATTTTTACATTCTAAATGGACGTTCCTATTTTTCTTAAAGTTTTAAATAAAAATTTCCTTTGCTATTTAGTTTTTTTCCTATGATTTTCTAAGGTTGTATTTTTTTCACAAATATCATATTTCATTTTTATACTTTTTGGTTCGGTAGTTAGATTTGGAGACAAAAAAACCTATTTCTTAAATTTTATAATAAATTGTTGTTGTTTTGGGAAAGCTGAAAAAATGTAATGTTATGCTGAGTTGTCCTATGCAGCTTCGAAGAGTGAATCGTTGACTAGCTTTTATTTTCTAACTCTAACAGACGGTGAAGCCTGTGACAGACCACACTATAAGCGCGCTATATTTTCGCTTTGCCTTTTTCAGCGTATCGCTCACCATACATTCCCATTGGTAGTATATGTTGTGCGTTGTGCTAAAATATACTAAAACGTGATGCGTATAGCGTAGTGTGTCACCTACCTAACCAAAGAAGAACAATATCTATTTTATCTGCATTAAACGTTCGGTTACAAAAAGCGACTTTATAGAAGATAATGACGATTATTCATAAAGTAAGTCTCGGAAGTATTTTTCATGGTGGAAGCGGATTTAAAAAGAAGGATCTTTTACAAACAATCTCATTAGGCTTTCGAATATGTGAAGACGAATCTGAAAAAACATTAACATAAATTTTTTTTTTAATTCTAAATTCATTTAAAAAATAATGTTTGTGAATTGAATTATGCATGAATATGTTATCTCCATATGAATTGTTGCATGTTTGTTCACACTCGTTCGTTCATCAATACTGGATAAAAATACCGGTATTTTAATTTTTATTAGGAATAAGTATGTTTTTTTCACGGTTTTGTTAGTAATGAAAATAGTTTAGACACTAGAATTCAGGTCATGTTGATAATACATTTCACTGAACATGGAAACTTGTTTACAATCAATAGTTTTCGCGTTATAGCTCGTCAATTATTAAAAATAACGTTTTAATAGGTAAAACCTCTGCTCATTTGTGATCATTTGCATAAAACTGAGTATTTAGTTTGCATTACTCGATAACCTGAGTCAGAGGAAAGTTTTCAATAAATCGGATTGAAATCTTTAGAGCACAGGCGTCAGGTAGGTATGCTGTCCTTATTCTACTGGTATTATAATGGAAAGTGCATAATCGGGAAACATGCCAAACAAGTGTCCAACATATGTACATTGTTGACATTTGTCACATGAGAACGGGTCGCTTCTACGACACATTATTGAGTTCAATAGCTCGGCTGTGGAACGATTTACCGGCCTCTGTGCCTCCTCTCTCCTATAACATTGGTGTCCAAAAATACCCTCCACACACCATCCCTAGAGATGACATAGACCCTTCGGGAAATTATTTTCCTCAGGGTCTCCGGTGTAGAGTAAATGTGAAAAAAGAATTCCGCTAGACATGATAACCACTTGGCGTTCGATTTTCGATTCAGCCATTCGATTTGAATAATATTTTTGAGGAAAAATATTTTTGTTTATAAATTAAATTGAATATAATTACATTTAATACAATATAAGATATGGGTAGTCCCACAAAGCTGTGATAATCAGCTTGTCTGTAGGTTCTGCCATTTAATGTTATAACATAATACACATTAGCTTAAGTAAAAATATTAATACCAAATACAATGTTTAGGATAGATAAACGTTTTTTCATTTATTAACCACTTTTTTGTCAGTTTAGGGCAGGGTTCCTCATTATTTTTTAAGTTAAAGTTTTCGTTAAATTTGTTATAAATCACAGGTATCAAATAGTCAAGTGTTCTGCTACCATACTCAGTTGATATTAGTGGAATTTTTAGGCCTTTTTTTTCAGTAAATCTTGTTTTGTGACTATGCAGCAATGACTTTTTGCACGCATTTTCTCCCGCCCTATCCATAATTATAATAAACCAGAGAAGCCCTTTAATTGGAAGTAGGCCCTCAGAGCCATACAGTAATTTTAAGTTGTTTCTTTTTTTGTAAATGCTAGGTTAAACATTTTTTTTAATTATAGCAGTTTGTAAATTTTGAATGTATTTAATATTAATATTACTCGAGTGTCCCCAAGTTCGAATCCCACATCTAAGTATTGATTCGACCATAGAATGATACATAAGTTTGAGAGTGCATCGAGGCAATACAAATTTTAATTTATAAAAATTACTCGCCAAACATCGGAACTGGTTACAAATTTTGGTCACACTTTTGTCCCATTTAAAGTAATTGTCTACGATTATGCCAAGGTAAGTATATTCGTTTGTAAAATCATTTTTTTCACAGCAGCAAATATTATCCATATTTTTATGTATACATTCAAAATTATGTGCAGTTATTTTAGGTATGTTCCACATTTTCAAGGTAGGTGATCTTATAAACAAGCATTTAGTTTTTTTGACATTAATAATTAGTCCTACATCATGAGACCATTTAATTAGCTCGTAAAAGTCTATTTGTAATTCTTGAATAGCTATTTCAGGGTTTTCATTAGAGACAACTAGTGCAGTATCATCAGCAAAAATGAATCTACGGGCTATTTTAAAAAGTTTAGACATAGCAATTACATATATAATGTATAATTTTGGTCCTAAAATTGACCCTTGTGGCACTCCTGATTTAATAAATCTAAAATTACTCATTACATTCAAAATCTTTACATACATTTTTCTATTTGTTAAATAGTTTTTGAAAAATGATAAGAGTATACCACGGATTCCTATGATTTCGAGTACCTTGATTAATTGTGTATGGCTGGGTGTATCGAAAGCTTTTGAGAAATCAATAAATAATACTAGTACATGTTTTTTTGAGTTCAGCTCTGAATTTATATAATTATTATTTTTTTGGTAAACTAATGTTTAAGACAAGATTTTTTATGCATAGCACAAAGGGTAACAATTATTTTTATAAGCAATAATTATTAGCCTGAAACACTCATCCATATTGAAAAATCTCCTGATAAAAGATACATGACGCCAACGGGACTTATGTAATAAGCAGTAATTGTTGAATGAAACACTAGTAGGTATATATTGAATTATTTCGCGGATAAGAGATAAGCCGCCATAGATCAGTGGTCAGAGCTGTCGACCGGAAATCGAAAGGACACGGGTTCATGTCCCGTTGGCGTCATGTATCTTTTATCAGGAGATTTTTCAATGTTGATGAGTGTTTCAGGCTAATAATTATTGTTTATAAAAATAATTGTTACCCTTTGTGCTATGCATAAAAAATCTTGTCTTAAACATTAGTTTACCAAAAAATAATAATTAACCTCCATAATGTTTTTAATCAAATCTTACCAAATACGTTCTTTGTTTAGATTTATTGATTTATATAATTCGTCATTTATGTAACTATCATCAAAACTACCATCAAAACTTTATTAAAATACTAAACAGAAAACATTTATATATACCTATTATGTTTAGTGTATTAATTTTAAAATACACCTTGATTTAATCTGAGCGTGCTAAAATTCAACAAACCAGCAATGCCACAAATAGTTGAAGGACGGGATAATACCATGCAAATTGGTCCAATTAAAATTCTCATCTCTAATTACGTCGACCTTTTTGGCTTGCTTCCACTTTTGGCACTGGTCGAGGAAAGTGGGCTTCAGGCGAGGCATCAATTCACAACGTTTAAAATTGATTGAGATATAAGGATTATTATATATCATAATCGAGATTGAACGGATTTAAAAAAATAAAATTGCTAAAAACTAAGATTCAAACATATACCAATTAATAACGCGTATAATCGAAGCCATTTGGAAATGAAAAGCATTTATAATAATCTTATTTCGGACGTCGAAACAATTATTTCACAATAGGTTTGGTTATCAAGGAGAGTCGCGAGCAATTTGAGACCTATATCACTATTTTCAGAGTTGTGTCAATTGGTTTTTGTAATTTCGGAATCGTGACGATATTTACCAATAATAATATACACATAGAGCATATTTGGGAAACCTCCATGGATTTTACACCATTGATAAATTTCGGAAAAAGGATTGCCGGATCGATTTCCGCCCACCTCAAAACATATTGCCTTTAAAGAAGTTCTATAAATGAAAATATAAACTTCCATAAATTACGCATGCTTGCCGTCCAGTTGCTGGTAGCAAATACAGGCGCCTGCATGGTTAACAAAAGGTCTTTGGTTAGACAGGTCGAAAAATTTGTTAAATGAAAAGTAAGTGAGAAAAAAACAAATTGATTGAACTGATTTTACATATTCCAAATGACCACTGTTAATAATCTATCCATACAGCTCTTAAAGTATGAAAAGATGGTTAGTGATTAACTGAACACTGGTCTTACATACTTATTTGCCAGGGGTTGGTATTATATTTTTTTTTTACTTTTCCGATTTTATGTCCGGGTTAAATCTTCCCCATAGGAAAAACTAAATCCTTCCAAACACTTTTCCACAAATGATCATCTAGTCAATCAAAATTATGCAAGTGCATTATATAAGCAAAATAAATACAATACAATACAAGAACAACATGTCAATTAGCATTTGCATTATGTGATTATATTGTCTTTTTAACAATTTAGTTCAAATTTTGGCAGAAAAGATCTAGTTGCTTAACTGCATTATTCAGAAGTCTTTGTATCTGTAGGGAGGATGTTTTATATTTTTTCGCGCTTCTCATTTGCTTGACAAAGGTGAAGAAGGGGAGGGGGTGGGGGTGTCCTCGGCTCACGTGCCAGCTTCATGTCAAAAGAGAGAACGAAAATGCAAATACTGTGAAATAATAACGTCACACAATGTTCATCTGTGCTCAACCAACGAAAGGAAGCCATTATTTCAAACCAAACACTAGATTCAAGTAACATGTAAATAGTTTTCGTCATATTTGTATCTATTTTATTTATTGTTTTTTCACATGGCATCATTTGTACATTAATGTTTCTTACAAATATTGATTACCTATATGGTACCTAGAATGCTGAAGGAAGCCAATTTCAGCCAATTCATTATAATGTAGTAAACATGTAGGGTGACCACGTGTTGATATTTGATTAGAAATAACATATTATACTATTAATTAAAAAAATGACAAATATGAAAATAATTAAAACTATCACATGTATTATGCTGTTATTTTAAAAGGGATTAGGATGAAAAAATGTATATTATGCCATAAATAAAAAAAGATGACTTTATATGTTCTTGAAGGCTATGAAATATAAATTGAGCATCATAAAAATAATTTCTATAAGTGTGAATTACATTTATTTGTATGCAATATGGTACAATAATTAAGTAACATATAATAATAAATATTTTAATTATTTATAATAGCTGAGAATTAAAATCGCAACCTCATGCATCAAATATGTATAACCTATTTCGCTACTCTATGACGGCTTACTTAAGGGATGCGTTTTATCAATGTTCTAAAATGTTTTAATTTATAAAAAAAAAACTTAACCGCTAACTGTGTGAAAGAATATATACATACTTTAGAAATTATTACATTACTCGTATTTATATTTCTAATATACCCATGAGTCAATCGTTATTAATTTTTGGGAGTTTATGCGATGTCGCGCTTCTTTATTCTTTAACCACAGCACTGCACAGCGACAGCGAGTGTTCATCATCGGGGCAGATATACAGATTATGATGAAGTATTTTTTTTGTGTAGAAGTGAAACAGTGCTGCCAGCGTTAATCTTATAATGGTCGGTATATCATGATAATAATTAAAAAAACATATTAACCAAACTATTAAGCTTATGCCCGACATCTCTATTAATAATAAAGGGGTTTTTGTGAATTTTCATCGCCTCCATAATTAGGCGAGCTGTTTTGGGTTTTTTCTGTTACATTTAAGTGCTCGGCAATTTTCGATTTGGGTCAACTTCTAGTAGTTCCTATTGTGCGTTTTGTGAACTTTAAAACTTTCCAAATAGGTATGTTAACATTATATTCAGTTAACCTCAGATATTAGAATACCATACAAATCTGAAATTAGACATCAACAGACTACCGAGAATGTATACGCTACGGTATCTGAACATTAATGTGAATGTCCAACTACACGTTTTAGCATGGAAGTAAACAAAGCTTAAACTTACTGAAATTCTATCCTTTGCTTTATTTGGTTCAGTTGCAATTAGGTATTGCTAGGAGAATTGACAAAAAACAAACTTTGCATGTTTAAAATAAATTAAAAATCAGGAAAATGAATAAAACATTACCATTATACAAATTTAATTCGAAATCAAAGAAAATTGAAAGTACGAGTATCAATTTCGTTGAATGAAGGAATATTAAGCACCTCAAACATTCAATTATGTATATGACCAGAACCCAAAGGTTTTCCAACTAACCAATGAATTAGAATTCCAGGAAAATGGACATTCGATATATAACATTACGTATAATTATGATTAAAAAGATTAAAAAATAAGGAATAATAAAAAATGCGTGCCAAGAGACTTTTAGACACAAACTTTGTGTTTTCTTTAGCTTAGATTTTTTATTCTCCAAAGGAAAACCCAAAGTATTCATCCACTTAAACTCAAAATTCAATGAAAATAGAAGATGAACAAGTTTTTTTTTCTTCATATTTTACTAACGGGTATCAAGGCTAAATTTAACAATAATACATTTATTCATTACTGATACCAATGAATTTCAGAAGATTCATTTAAAAGCAAAAAGCGACTCTCGCAAGAAACATTTTCAGAGCAAGTGAGATATTTTCCATTAATTTTCATCGCCTAACGCCTTTACTATCGTCTCAGCATTTCCCAGCTCACGTTGGTACAACATCAATATTGGTTAGCTCAATATTGCTAAGGCAGGTTTCTTGGCTGTTTTGTCTAGAATCCAATTTTCCTTAACAAATTATCCAACCACCCTTTTCCATTATATGACATTCTCCCTTTGAAAAATTTGGTGAACGCTAATAATAAAAGTTTGTAAAGTCCTTTATCTAAAAAGGTAGTGCGATCTAAACTGCTCTTTATGTAAAGCAACATGTCTCCTGTGTGGGGCGCTGGCAGTTTCATGCATATTCAATCCTCCACTGTCAACACTCCTCGGTTCCATCGGCTACTGCGGCCCCCTCCCTCGAGAAAGGAGTGCAGAGGGTGCAGGGGTTGAAGGAGGGTAGCGCCATGACAGGGAAGATTTGCACTACAACTTCTGAGGTTGTATTACCATAACAGAATAATAAACGCTCCCCCAGCAACTTTGCACAAATTCTGCTCTGATAGTTCGTCTAATACCTCAAGTCGTTGTAAGTGAAGTTGCTAAAAGGAGTCTCAGCCACAATTGAAAACTGTTTAATGAATTAAGTTGTTCATTTTAAATTAACATTAACAATATAAATGAATGTAGAAGAAGAAAAACAGAAAACTACTCATTACAACCATATAAAAAATATGCTTCAGACGCCTTGTTAGTAACGTTGCGTCAGAAAATAAACAACGAAAGAAATTTTACCTCTGTAAATACATTCTAGATTATGTTCACACAAAAAACATAATTAATAAATCAACAAAACATCGACTTTAACGTTTTTACTTCAAACATTGAATGATAGCTCGGAATGGAAAGTAAGTAGAAAAACCCAATGCAAAAATGTGACGAATTCGTCACCATTTTTGAACCCCTATTTAAGTATATACTAGTGGGGCCGAAAAAAATACAATTTAGAAGATTGTGCCTTCTCGTCGTAGTGAAGGGTTACCAGTGAGATCTTTGGAACACTTTATTTTCATACATTGAACGTAAGAAATTAAAATAAAAGCTCGTTTAACTTAACATGAAAACGGCCATACAAATGTATAATTTTAGACGACATTGGTCATAATTTAAGGAGAACATATGTGAAAGTTACTAACCCATACATTTTACAAATGAATGGAGAGCTTTCTCGGTAACAAGAGTCAACATTAAATAATGGCGTTCAATAATGAATAATAATTTCATAATATCGATTTTCGTCACAGCCGTATTTCAGCATAGCTTTTATAATCTAGACGCCTCGTTCAATTTATTACCCACAATATGTCATCTTCATACGCGTCACTTCCAGCCGTGCTATCGACCCGTAAATTACAATTTATATAGTGCAGTGGTACCTACATGCATTTGAATTTGAAGCTATTATAGGTTTATTACCGCTCAGCACATTTATATGGTATGGATTGTTCAATTAATATGTAAACACCGCCCTGTCTGGGTGTAATGGCATTGATTATCAAATTGATTGAACGTTGGATTTAAAGCAGCTGTAACAAGTAATCAGGAATATATATTACGAAAACTGTGTCATTAGTAATCTTGTCAGAATAAAACACATGACGTTTCTTAATTCTAATGTGTTGGTTAGGTTAACACTCAAATTCAATTTATGTTTCCTACAAGTGTTTTAGATGGAAAATGTGTATTTTAAAATTTATCATCAAAAAGTTTTCAAATTGATTTACTGAAGTTTGTAACCACTCTTAATTAGGAACTACAGTGAAAAATAATATGGTTTAAAAATATTTATTCATATAAAAATGAACTAATGCTGATTCTGAATTTATGAGTTTAATTATATATTATAATGCGTTAAATTTATAAATGGTTATTAACGAACAAAACACCATCTCATTAAAACATACCGTTTGGTTAGAATGACTGAACTGCTGATTGTTCACAATCAGTCGAGGTTAAAAATATATCTACGGTCTACAAAATCAACATCAAGGTTGCCAATACGTGGAGAATTCCCCAAATAGCTGGGAATTTCTTACAAGAATTAGTTTTTTGCGGGGGGGGGGGGGACTTTTACTGTGGAAAATGCCGGGATTCTGGGCATTTCTTGATAATTCAAGCGCATTGAAAAAAATTACAATAATTTTTAGAACGCAATGTATTTGGTTTTCGTTTTAATTAAAATAGTTTGTAAAACCTGAAAAAAAAATCCGAAAATTACTAGATAATGCAAACTTCAATAGATTTTTTTTCGTTTTGGAAGTAAAGGAACTAGTAGGGCATTTGTGGGAAATTTAAAAATCTCTCTATCTCTTGTGGGTATTTTGGAACATATGCATTGACAAATCTGGTCCTCATTCACATTCGAACCGATGAAATTTTTTTAATGCACATTTTAAAATTGTTTAATATGTGTGGTCATGGATGCATTTTTATACTTTGATGAAATACGATAACCTAAGTGTGGAGATGCTAACATTTTACCTAGTGTGCGTCGATGTTAAAAGCGGGAAATCTTGAAAATAAAACAAAAAACCTCTCGGTTGTCATAAAAAAAATTAATGCCGGTTGAAAATAAAGGAGGATTTTGAGACTGAGAATCGGTGACATCACGGGTTACGTTCATAGATTTGATGCCTTTTCGGGAGACACGAAAAATTACTATTAAAACTAAATATAACAGCAAAAATTATACATGTTTTTAAGATAGAAGGTCATTATTGTTTAAAAAAAAGTATCAAATGTTCCTCATTCCTGCAAAAACCTTCAGTTTCAGATCAAATTTTCAGACAATATATGCACAAACTTGTAGATATTATGTCATCTGGCACAGAAATTCAACAAAATGCACACATTTCTTATTTATTTTGTCGATGGTAACTATTGTTAACAAACTGAAACAGTAATTTTCGGAGAAAATTTCTTCTGAAAGCTTATCACTTTGTGATATATTATTTATTATATTAAATTACAAATCACTTTGTTTACATCACTTTAATATATATAACCTCTACATGTTTCATGAACAAAGTTCACCTCATCAGGAACAAGTATATACTAAAGTCAAAAACAACATCTTCCACTGTTCAAGTGTAATATATATTTAATTTTTGACTTTAGTATATACTTCCTCCTGATGAGGTGAACTTTTTTCATGCAACATGTAGAGGTTATACATATTAAAGTGATGTAAACAAAGTTATATGTGTTTTAATATAGTAATTAACAATTTTTTTATAGTACGCAAGTACTGTAGTATTTTTATGTTAGCAAGTTGTTGGCTGTACACTATGCATCGGTGATTATAAGTTATAATGTTCGCACTTGGGGTTCTTAAAGTGATTTATCACTAGAATAACGGCGCCGTTAAAAAATAAATTAATAAATGAGGCATTTTATATCTCGTAAATACCCACTTATTAGTAACACTTTGTTATAAAATACGTTTTTTACAGTTTGGCTATCGTTAAATATACCCAACGAGGTAATAAGATCACATCTCTGAAAATTTTCTCTCGCAACAAGGAGTGACCTATTTCTCGAACAATGTGATCTTCACAGCCATAAGATACAATAAAAATAAATCCATCCATAATTCAGCACATAAAGATGGCGATTCCTTGCCGGGGCAAGCAAGATCTCGAGCAAGATTAAAAGTTTACATTTTTAACGATGCCGTGCGAACTCGCCTGGTGAGCGAAGAAATGTAATTTAGGCATTAACCCGCCCGACAAGGTGCCCTTTTCCCCCAAGCTGATGAAATTGCGAAACTTTTTCTCGTTCAAGTGGCCTTTCTCATCCTGGAAAAGGTTAACTACCCGGTTTCTTCACGGACCACGTTCATTCGCATAGGCCGGGAAATAATCACAGAAATACTACATTGGTTAATCTCAACGCCTAACGAATTAATATCATTTTGTTTTCAGTGCGGGCCGCCCTAAATGTTTTAGCGGGAAATTAAACAGACATGGGAAACTACGCACGATCCAAATGGCAATTAGAAGCCGACATAAATACGAGGAACAAAAGGAAATGACTCTTATTATTTTAAATGTGTGTTCACTTGCGACATTTGTTGTGGCTGTGGTGTGGTTCTAGAAGTTAATGACTTAGAGGGGGTTATCTTTATTGAAGATATAGAAGGTGCTTGGTATGGCATATTAGCGTGAGCGTTTGTTTGCAAGTTGCTCGAGTGTACTATGGTTCTCAATAAAGTGTTTTCAATTTACATTGTTGTATTGATTTAGTCAACGGCAAAAAAATGTGTCGTGTTCAGAGGGACATATTTAAAAAAACTTTTTTACAAAAAAGAGTGGTGCATCTATTTTTTTCATCTGCTTTCCTGTTACGATCAAATAAGTAATTTACCTGTAAATTTCAGTAGTTTTCAACATTATTTTTTACACGCCAAGCATAACATCTCAAAAGCCTAAGGGCCAGTTATTTTACAAAACTTGAAAAGATCATACAAATTCAAAGTTAATATTCAAGTTCTGTAAAAGTTCTCTCTATGTTATGTTATGAATCCAGTAATGTGAAATAACGGTCTCTAAATTCGTAATAGTATCAAATAATTCCACCTAAATATTTGCCTCACAGCCAATAAATAATGTGATACATGAGAAAACTCATTCTTACCTACACGTTTACAGACAAGGTCTCCTTATAGGCCAGTGCAATTAGCGCCAAAAGGGGGTCGCGATCGACGTAATTCCGGTAGTCCCAATTTTTTTATATGTTATATAAACTCATCCCCTGATGTAAAATCTGAGTTTCCGACCTTGGCGCACCTGTGCTCGCGCCGCCATTTTGAAAAAACTGGCCGAAATCAGGCCAAAATCTAGTTTTTCCCAAATATCTCATTTCCAATGCAAATTTCGGCTAAAATATTCGAACAAGTATAATAGAACATAAAATAACCTACAACTTTTGTAAAAACAAATTTCTTCTATATCTAATAGGTACCGAGGTAGAAAGTCGTAAAGGTGCGTATATTTTTGAAAAAACAAGTTTTTTGCGCTACTAGGTTTGGTTTTTTATAAATACCTCGTTTCCAGTGGAATTTCATAAAAATTTTATTGATACCAATTATGTAGAACATAAAATTTCAATAAAAGCTTTGCAGTTTTTATGTTTATATAATTTTTTTACCGATATAAAGAATAAACAAATCTAGGTAGGTACGCACAGAAAATCTATCACGGTTTATTATCACGTTATTAGATTTCTGTTTGCATTTTTAAATACATACATCTATAAATTTATTAGAGGGCACTTCGGTGTGGGGGGGCTACCCCCCACTATTCTACTCCTCCCCAACGGTTCCCTTCAGTTGCCGCGTGTCACGTCTTGATCCTATATTATAGTATTATTATATATTATAGTATAGTATAGCCTAGTCTATATTTTATTCATCATTCAACCCTCTACCAAATAATACATAACTGGGAAGCAGTAAAATACACGTAATTGATGTAGGATATTTACTGCACAACGTTGTATGGGGTCGTGCTAAACCTTTTTCAAAAATTTTCCAGCAATACGTCAGGTATGTACAAAATCATTATGGATCCAATGCAGTAGTAGTATTCGATGGTTACCCAGATTCTATGGAAAAGAAAAGCACTAAAGGGGTGGAAGAGCACGGCGTGCCAGAGTTACAACTTCTGCTGAAGTTTTGTTTTTTGAAAGCATGCACCCACAAGTGCCACAGGAAAAGTTTCTGGGAAATGAGAAAAACAAGTCTCGTTTTATTTCCCTACTCAGAACCTCATTTGCACGATCCCACATAACGACAGTACAAGCTGAAGAGGATGCTGACGTTCTCATAGTGAACACAGCAAATTCGTTGTCATCTCAACATGATTTAGTCATAATCGTTGGTCAGGATATTGATCTGCTGGTACTCCTCACAGTTCTCTCACCTCCCAACGTATATTACCAAAAAGTTGGAAAAGGTAAATTACCTAACGCGTTGTACTCGAATAAATGTTTTAAACACATTGAAATAGTTGAAAACATTTTATTCCTTCATGCCATAAGTGGTTGCGATACAACTGGGGCTCCGTTCGGTCAAGGCAAACACAAATATTGTAATATTCTTCTCAAGAACCACTCAGTAAATGAACTTGTTCGTTTATTTCAAGACCCAAAAGCAAAGACAGAAACAATCACTTTGGCTGCCGAACAGCTATTTGCACTTTTGTATGGCGGCAACGAGAAATCAAATTTGGAAAATTGAATGTACATCATTTTTGTCAAAGGAGTAAAAGAAGAACAAATTCAATTTATCCAGGCTACCACCCACCAAAGATGCAGTCCAGCAACACGCTTCAAGAACATACTTGCAAGTGCAGACTTGGCTTGGTAACGATAAAGATCCGACTGAATGGGGGTGGAAAAAGGATGCTGTTGGGTTACTTACTCCAGTAACAAAAAGGAAGCTGCACCTCAGGCCTTGCTGAACTTCATATCATGTCAATGCAAAAAAGGTTGCGCTGGAAAGTGCACCTGCAGAAAGTCGGGTTTGAAATGTTCCCTACTCTGCATTCATTGCAATGGCAACTCCTGCGAGAATGCTGTAGAAGCCTTCGTTGATGACGATGACAAGGAATATGATGACCCAGTCGCCACAAATATGGGTGATAAGACAGATGAAGAAGCTATTCAGGGCCAGAAGTAAGAAACTATAGTCAAGGGCTCGTACTTCTGTCTAAACTGATCTACCATTAATTTTATTTTTTGTTTTGCTGACAACTTAACTAATAAAGAAAAGAATGTAAATATATGTTAATTTTACGAAAATACCAATTTTTTATCTTTTTTTATGTACCTTATCATCTTAATTGTATTAATAATCTTAAATGTATGTTGTGATTACGTTGATAGGCATGTCAGACCAAGCTGCGAGCACAAATGTAGTGGCTTGGCCTATTTTAGTGGTCTTCCCATTGGGAATGTATGGCGACCGATATGCTGAAATAGTCTATCTACTATATTTATAGCTAGGTCTGACACAGGCATGACGATTGTTGTCAACGTATATGTTCTTAGAACAATAATTGTTAAAGAAAAAAAAAATCAAGGAATGCTAAGTTTAAAACACTTAACCTCTGTTTCAATTTTTGGCCTGGTTTTGGTGGATTAGAGTTTGGATACGTAATAGAGATAAAAAATATAAATTATATACCTATTTCTTTAACAAAATTTTATTTTCTACAAAATAATTATCAATAAATTTTTCACAAAATTGTGCTGGAAACGAGGTATTTATAAAAAACCAAACCTAGTCGCGCAAAAAACTTGTTTTTTCAAAAATACACGCACCTTTACGACTTTCTACCTCAGTACTTCTAATAAGTAGATAGAAGAAATTTGTTTGAACAAAAGTTGTAGGTTATGTTATGTTCTATTATACTCGTTAAAATATTTTATCCGAAATTTGCATTGGAAATGAGATATTTGGGAAAAACTAGATTTTGGCCCGATTTCGGCCAGTTTTTTCAAAATGGCGGCGGGAGCACAGGTGCGCCAAGGTCGGAAACTCAGATTTTACATCAGGAAATCAGTTTATATAACATATAAAAAAATTGGGACTACCGGAATTACTTCGATCGCGAATCGCTAATTGCACTGGCCTATTAGAAGTGTTAAGGAGACCTCCTTAGAAATGTTAAGTACTAAGGATATTGTAAATATAAACACGTCCAGCAAACCTATTACATAAGTAGTATTTCTATGAACTTAGGCACTGGCGGTAGGTAGGTACCATTAAGACGATCACCGACAGTCGAATAGATTGAGTTAGAAACCCACATCGAGTACCGGCGTAATCACTTTTCTATAGACCTGTGCTTATTGAAAGGGACTACTATTAATTTAAGGTTGTATTGGTTAATTATAAATACAAACCTTAATACTTACAAGTATACGCATCACAATATGTGTATATATTACCAATTTAAATCGAGACCCTTCGTCACCATGACTATTCAAGTGGGCTCAGTATACCCATTTCAACTTCCCTAAGCCTTAAAAGCCACTCCTATCTTTACCGCGCTCAACTGCCATAAATAAAAGACCGATAAAACTAAGCGCCTAATCACATCTGGTGATTTAGTATTCTGAAGTAAATCGATAGAATTCAAACTCCACTTATACCTACTTTCAAATATAATACATAAAAAATAAAGTTCCAAAAAAATTTCAGATATTCCAAAAAATTAGTTCTAAAAACTTTCAGAAAGTTGTGAAAATATTAATTAGCGTTTAATACCCTTCCTAGTGCTTTATCAAATATTGATGATGTTCAATTAACTATAAAGAAAGTCAAATAGTAACCCCCTTTAGTGTATTAACATTGTTGTTTAAGCTAAGCCCGCTGCAATTAACATCACAAATATTTCAAAGAAGTCAAACACGAGAACATAAATTCGTAGGTGAACGAGCAGCCTTCCTGAAACAATGCCGCAGGATGTTTTCGAAATAACACAATTACAGCCTCACACATGGCTGGCCGAGGTAACAATGATTACATTATCCCTGTACTGAAAATACCGCAAGAAGATTAGTTTCTCCCCAAAAATAAATCATCACCATATTGTGTTGTAAAATTCTCAATGTACGTTAACTTTTTAATTTTTCTTCTTTTTGGTTTTTTTTTTAACTTATCTTGATAGCAAATAATAAAATGGCTTTTGCTTTGCTTGTCTCATTGGGAGGAGTTCTCATGTTGAGTTTCTGCATAAGAGTTCCATCTGCTCAAAGTGAGAGTAAATATAGTATCACTATTTGGGAAGTATTATGTCCAGGAAAGAAGTTAGGTATGGAAAAAATAACAACAAGGATCTGGCAATATAGATGTAATCAACCTAATAATGGTGGCATCAGAACGGGTAAGCCACCCAGTGAGGCCAACATTACTGGATAACTCTGAAATGTAAAAAAAATTATACCAAAAAAAAAACATTTATCATCTAAAGCCATTTTATGCAACGTTTTAATGATCCAACGAATGATAGTGTGATAGTGCCAGGGCTCTACCGAGAATTTCATCTAGTCTGAAACGAAGTGCAAATATACTGCAGGTAATTTTATTAAAATCATTTTTTTATAATTTACATTGTTTTCGCCTTATAGGTAACTTTTGAAAAACAATCGGCAGAAAATCTAGCAGAAACGTTTCAAGTGAATACAATTTTAATTCCTTTGAATAAATTCAAATATCAAATATATAATCATTTGAATAAATTTAAATGAACTGTTTGAACTTTCTTAGTTACGTATTAAAACGAAAATTGAATTGTCTTTGAACTGGAATATATTTCTTCAAATTGAAACGTTGCGATCATAATTTTTCAATGTTGCCATTCAGATGTAAGCCAAACCAAGAACAGGATAATCAGCAGTCACCATTATACAGCTGCTGTTTTGTTTCAAAAATTTGATAGGAAGTAAAAATGTCTGGTGCGAAATTATGTAATACTAGGAAAACATAAAATTTTAACGATTTTATTTGCTTTCAGGGTTTATTCAGGAAATGCGCTTTAACAGCGTATTATATAAGAAAATGTTGTAAAATGTAGTGGAAACTCATATAACCTGCAAACGTATTGTGCCCCGACTTAGGAAACTTAAGTTAAACAATGTAACATGCACTTTTATTACTTGTACCTCTGCAATCCGAATGTTGTAATGTTTTAAGGTTAACTAAGAAGATTTGTAAAAGTACGTGCATTGTGTCAGTATATTGTATGCAAAACACTGTTTAATTTTACTTTTCATTGTTTAAACATGTTTTTGTGTCAGTATATTGTATAAAAAACACGGTTTACTTTTACTTTTCATTGTCTAAACATGTTTTTGTCTTTATTTAAGGACTTGCTCACCATGATGATATCAAAAAATTAAATTATAATATCAATTAATATGATTAATGGCATTAGAAAATCCACATATTTAATTTAAATGAAAACTATGACTTTGTGTATACCACTAATATTTTTTATACTTATTGCCGATCAGTTTTGGCTACTACCGTACTTCTTCAGGGTAGTATAATACTCGACTAAGCTGTACATATTGTATTACAAAATAAATGCGTTAAAGTGTGCAGAGGGCGAAAACAAAATTGGAGTCCCAGGAGGAAGAGGAATGGAAAGTGAGTGCTCTTAATCAATAGGTAACTTGGGGAATATTTTATTGAGTTGATAAACGACCGTATATATTAAACCTTACTAAATGAAACGTAAAATAGAAACTGACATAAAATAGTTAATGGAAAGATATATAAGATATACACATTGTGTATCCAGTCACATGGTGTAGTTAATCTGTTGTATAATATATGTATATAAATATATACTAAATAATTAAAATTTCTCATAAAATTTCGGAAATTTAAAAAGTATTTTAAATGTTCTATGTATTTCTTCATTTTGAAGATATCGTAAAAACCAATACCATTTGAATTTGATTTGAAATATACTAAAATAATGACAATATTTTAATTTCAAACATAAAAAAAGTTGAAATAAAAGCTTACCACAAACATTTATATCAAAACGTCGCAAAATTTCAGAAAAATCAAAACAAAAACACAGTTGTTTTATTTAAGGAGTTTGCAAGAAAACTCACTTTTATCACATTCACACAACAAAAACAAATTGAACTTGCACATAATAAAAAAAACAATAAAAAAAACGTAAAATGCTTAACGCAATGCTAGTACATTTTAAAACGTTTATTTTTTCCATACGTGGTTACCAACATGTGCAAAAGGCATTTATGTTATGAAAAAAATTTCACTCTAAAGAAGTTCTTGTAAAATATAGACCATAAAATATAATTTGAATACTGGCATAACCATTTAACCTAACTTTATGACGTTACGCTATCATTATATGATGACTTGTCTAAAACTGAGGAAAAATAGCAAAAATAAGTTGTAAATGTGTCGAATTACACGAATATAATAGTAAATTGAAGATTTTATGAACAAAACACGATCTTTGAAGATATTTCAAGAAGAAATAAAAACAACTGTCGACTCCAGCTTCCGCACCTAAAGAATATCACGATTGACCTTAATGCGCATATTAAAAAGTTAAAAAACAGAGTAAAAGATATTTTTTTTATTAATAAAAACTCGAATCTTAACTTTTCACATTCTTTATACAATGCGTAACAAAAACACCGTTCGACGAATTTGAAATGGTTTTTCTTTAGTAAGGCTGTTAGTGTTTTTGGCACTCCATATCTTATCCATTTTTATGCAGTACATGGATGCCTGTATTATTATTTGCTATCTTGTGTTTCAAAATTGGGTATAAGTTTGCGTTGAATGTGCTGCTGGGAGAAGCCCTTGCAACACAGTGAAGGACCAGTCCCAAAACTATGTCAAATGCTATTATTATATATGGGAGAGTTAATTACTAGGCATCCATCACACTCGATGGACTCGCTGGATTTCTAAATATATAAAATTTGGGCTTCTGGAACATAATATTGGCCAAGATTGAAATAAAGGAGAAAAAGGACCCTTTCAGGTTGGGGAGAGTAAGTGCCAGCTTCAATCTGTTTCACTGGTGTAGCTAAATGTGATGAATACTGAATTGAAAAAATTATATTTCGCAGTCTCTTTTATACCACATATCAATCTGTCCCATCCGCGGTAGTTTTTGACATTTTCTTATTCTTTTAACAATTATTCCAGCCATGGTGACAATTTTAGAATGAGCAGATTGTGTAGGTGGGACAATTGCAGGATTTAATGCGGAGGCTTCCTATCCATCAAGTCTTTGATATAAACAGCCCTTTACACTATATTATTAATCATTATTATAATGTTTTTAGTTTATTTTGCTAAAATAATACATATTTTAAAGATTTTTATTAATATTAGGTATCCCATTTTTAAATGTATTAATTTTTTTAAAGAATTTTAGTTTTTTTAACAGCAAAGCTCGTGCAAAAAAAGCAGAGCAATGTAAGATGATTAACGTAATAAAAACCAAAATATAGAAAAAATACGAGAACAAATAAAAGAGCAAAGGTATTGGTAAGTGAGAATACCGAAAGAAAAAGTGGAATAAAAGAATATTAAAGAGAAAATAATATAAAACAATGCACTAGGTATATAGTGCATTGTTTTAAAATTTTGAATCTATGATACTAGAGGTATATCTAGTATCATAGATTCAGTATAACGAGACACTCAAATACTTAAATGATCAAGATGCGAATATCACGTTATAAATAATATTGAAAAATTATTGAATTACACTTGAAGTCAAATTGGAATATTTTTTTTCTATTTCAATACTAACCGATTGGTTAAACTCCAACTGTCTTTATTGTTCTTGTAGTACCCACCTCTTGATGAGATTTTTAACAAATAGAAAAATAACAGCAGAAATTTCAATTAACAAAGCATATTTCTTGTTTTCCAAACTCCAAGATGTTATGACCTGTTCAGCTACCGAGAAAAAACTTCCATTGTACTATTTTGAAAATGTAAGAACGGGCGAGAGATCTTTGTCGTAATGCACCTGCGAATGAAAAGAGTCACTCAAGTAGAGACTCTCCTGGGAATTGTAGTACGTCTGGGATGTCACATCTTATTTTATTTGTCTTAAAATATTCGAAGAATACGGTGAGTGCTTTTCAATTTAATAAAACAAACCAAACGAAACGATGTACATTCCTCCGTGATCAATTGTATCCAAGGAATTCGCTGAAACTTTGCACTTATGAAAAAAGACTTTGAAGTTCCTCGGTTTCCAAAGTTCTCAATGGTGGAGCTCTGTGTACTTTCCAATCCAATGCTAAGATCATGCTATTAGGTTTAGCAGTAATGGTGTTTAGAATCTAATATTATGTTCTGAAAGTAGAGCGACGATCCCTGTAGATAAAGCTTTGTATTTCGGTTATTAATAGTTTATTCAAATTAACCACCCTTAAGAGGAACGGCTGCGGTGCCTGTTTCATACAAAATTTAAATTTGAGTAAAATACTAGAGTAAACTGTTTTTTTTAGTTAAAAGACATGGTATATATAAAGTACGGATGTGGATCAGATTTTCAATTTTTGCCTTAAATTATAGAATATAAGCCCCAGAAGATGACGATTTTACATGATTTTATGAGGCATCTTTGGCAATTTTTTGTGACCAAATGAAAGATTTGGTCTAACTTTATCAGATGAAACAATAACCACGATATTAAAAATGGTTGCCTGATCGCTAGTAGTTATAACTTTGCCTTTCAAAATATGTAATTCAGATGTACATTTTCAATGCATGCTACGGTTTTAAAAAAAATCTCTTTTTTAACAAATGTTAAATAAATAATTAGGTACAATAAAATCCCATTAAACTGCTTGATAGAATTTTGCAAACTGACCTTATTGACAAAATTTTTTTAAAAATTTAGAATCGGTACATAATATTTACATTATTATTATTTTAACCAGCGCAGACTAGCCAGCTACTTTATCGCTGGTTTGAATTCTTCATACAATCAGTTTCAATTTTGAAAATGACACATTCAACGTAAATTTGAGTTCATTGAAATATAGTTACGTAGGACGCACATACATTTTTTTAACGATCCTAAACATTGGTGAGTTATTTGCTGCCTTTATGTTATTGATGCTAATGATGGTTAGCTTTTTAAATATATTTCTGGATTTCACCCTCAAACGCAAACTTTATGCCATCATTTCAAATTATGGAGCGAGGGAAGGCGAATTTATATATTCATTTTATTTAAGCGGCCAACTTTTATAATTATATGAAGGATTGAAATCGAGTTCAAACTAAAAAGAAAAGAGACGTTGAACGGAGGGGAGGCAATTTTAGATAGGCTTGATAGAGGAGAGGATATTTGTTTAGAGAGGGACACCAAAAATTATGTGATCTAAAGTTCCCAGTTCTAGACCTCAGAAAGTATAATCTCGAATCAAGCACGTGAATTTTAAAAAGGTGAGAAGGAACGGAACAATATTCAATTCTCATTCAAATAAAGTTTTTTTGAAAAATGGGTTGAATTGTTGAAACAACGGTTTTGATGTGATAGTCTTTCATGTTGAGGCATAGCAGGCTCCCTTGGATTGACTGTTGAATGACTTTTGACGGTTAAGTGGTTACCTGTAATAATTGAGGACCTGCGCAAAGACTCCGGGATGCCGGTCGAAGAAGTACTCATTGAGGATAGGATCGTAGTTGGCGAGCGCCTCGGTGAGGCGAGACAGCCTGGTGGCAGGGATCTTCTTCAGGGTGGCCTTGTACGTCTCGTGCCGGATGCCACCCACATTCAGCACCACGCGGTTCTCCGCGTCCATGTTGATGAGATTCATTTCTACGAACAAGTGAAAAAACACGGTTAAATTCGAGATTTCAACATAATTTATTAATCTTTGGGAAATAAAAAGTTACGTTTATTATTTTAAACATTTGACAAAAAATAATGAGAAAACAGGATCCAAAACAAATTGAATTGAAAAAACCACATTATTACATAAACAACAACACAAATGTCAATCATGAGAAGTAGAGAAACATAATTTTATGACCTTTTTTATATTTTTTCAGATCAAAATTGAAGATGTCTAGATGATATAGTCTGTTCAATCAAGAATTTTGTTTACAGTTTGTTTTACATCGATACGCTTAGAATAAAACATTAGAGCGAGGAGGTAAAAAATACTAAATCTAAAATTTCGGGTATTGAATGTTGTTGTTTTTTTTTTAATTGAATTAAAATCAAATTTAATAACATAATTGTTAATTTCATTTGTCAAGGTTTCAAATAGTTTAAAAATGACCTTGAAAGCCGAAACAGCTGTAACAATAACAAACACCAAAAAATACTCGCAGAACTTAATAATTGTATTATTAAATTTGATTTTAATAAAATTTAAAAAAAAATTAAATGGAGTTCTACGAATTACCTAAACACAACAAAAATAAATAAAAAATGATGTTATCGCTAATTTATATAGGAGTAATGCATCTATGTGATGCCACTACAGACTCAAATTCACTGTATAAAGCTGCATCTGCATAATTATAAAATCTTACATATATGACCTGTAACAGAGATATTAAATGAATTATATATTATATAATATAATTTTGGTGGTTTAATATGTTGGAAATAGGACAGCAGTTAATGCCAGGACCAAATAATGGCATTGAACAACAATCTCTATTGATACTATTTTATATTGCTAAATGGATTCTAAAGTAGCGCTTATCATAACTTCATAAGGCTATGTAGTCGTTTTTACCGTCACAGTTATTTGGGGACAGTTTTTTGATCCAAAAACTAGCGATTATCTGAACGACATATTATTAAGGCATTACAAATGATATGTAACCGTTTTCAACGTCACACTCAGACTAGTAAATTTTTACGCATGTTTAAAAATAGTCGCACCGGGGTCCGAAAATAAAAGTTACGTTTTGCACTGTTGATAAACTAAAGAAGTAATTAGGTGTAAGGAATACGGATAATATATTGATTCACCCCATCAAAAGATTAAAAGAAAATTGAGAAAGTTGAAGGCTTTGTAATACTAACAAAACCCAGGGGAAGCTTAGAACATTCTGCTAACAATGTTAACAAACCCTCTTAGCTACACTCACCGGTGAATACAGGCGTCGACAGAATAACTTAATCCGAGTTATAGTACAAGAAAGATTAGATCTTCCCCGTTGATAGATTGAAACGTCAGTGATAATCCAATCACCTGTAATAATTGGTAGAAGTAACTAAGCCCGTTGTTCCACGGTCAAGGAATTTATGTAACCCAAATGCTGTAAAACTTGCGCAGAAAAGTGAAAATCACTACGGTTCGTAGCGCCAACATTGTGGAACTTATTTGCAGGGTCTTACGGTATATTTCGATTTCTTAACGATAACTTACCCCTACCAAACCGTGAGACAACGGGCTACGAAGTAAACAAATTGCAAACAAGCAACAATATTGGCACACTATTATAAAAGAGATTAAGTTTTGACTGCTTTTTTATTTAATAAAATCTTATCGGAATGATAACAAAACATGAATCACAAAACCAGATAATTTTTTTTTTTTTTTTATTTTTTTTTTATTTTTTATTATTTATTTATTTATTTATTGTTTGTTTGTAAATATTACATAATACAATTAATGAACTTAAAATGTCCAACTAGGCGATTGCCCGTTTTAGGACATTCCAATATGATAATGTTTTTACATGTAAATTTTTACTTATTTATTTACTTATTTATTAATTTACGGACAATATGTCCATTAAATTATAAGCGTGACAGTATATGCGTAAGTAGGGATGATTCGTGCCGAAAAAAAACATGAAAAAATAAGTCACTATATCTCCGCAGCACGCAATGTCGCAATTTAATCGAAGGCTTAAACTTTCATAACGGATGTCCGGGAAACATCCGTCCACGTTGTGTTGTCAATTTAATTTTATGAATTTATAAGTGACGCGAATCCGTTAAGGTAAAACGTGACGGAGAGCTTAAGCGAGACGCTTTATTAAGTACTGCTACCAGCAGCCAGCGCCTGTATACATTACATCAAAAGTTTAATAAACTTTTTTCATTAATGTAAAACAACTTCTTGGCTTTCTTTTTTGCCGTTTATGAAAAAGTTTGTTTTAAAATATCCATGCATATTTCACGGAAGGTAATATAATTTTAATTTTATTATTTTACATAAAAAAACAATACATAGATAAAATGGGTGGTAAACAATTTACAAGGTTTTAGAAATAATTACAAAAATATACGAGTATATTTCACGGAAGGTAACATAATTTTATTATTTTACACCAAAACAATACACTGATAAAATGGGTGGTAAACAATTTACAAGGCTTTAGAAATAATGACATAAAAATATTTCACGGAAAGTAAAATAATTTTTATTTTATAATTTTACAAAAAAAAAAACACCTAGATAAAGTAGGAGGTAAACAATTTGCAAGGTTTTAGAAATAATTTCATCGATCGGTACCAATGACATGTCACCATGCAATTTAAAACTGGTGAGTGATTATATACATTTTAAGGGGCGGTGTAAGTACATGCTAGCTTTTGTATTGTTATCTTTTCAGTGATATAATGTAGTATATCCATGAAATACTATTAAGACGGGACATTACACTAAAATAAAAATCTTTAAGACGTAAGAGAAGAAGCCATGTAAAATAAATATGACGCATGGCCCTGGCGTATTGGAGAGACCTACGGTTGAATATGCCATAGAAAATCTGTAAAATAAAGTGGGAATCTTAACAACATAAGTGAAAAAATCGAGTAAAAACATCGAAAACTTGCATTTTCCTTAGCAAGCCTAGAAAATTGATCTGTTTTTTTTTCTGATGAACGAAACAATCTCAAATGTTTCTTAACGAATATTTTGGGAAGTTACTAATTGATCGTAAAAAAAAAAAAAAATCTGGTACTTTATTCTGGTACCGCTAATTTTATAGTTAAAAAACTCATTGTTTTTATTAATCTTAAATATAAATAATACATCAGTAGGTATCGGTCTAAATATATATATAAATAGGAGATTTGTTCAAAAGAAAAGGTAAATTTTGAATTTTCGCGGGCTGTGTACATTAGAGTATCGATTTTTTTTTTGTTATGTTGGTAAACATATGTTTATCATATTTTAGCATTATCGACCATTTTGGATTAGTGGTTTGTTTTTGACAACTAGAAAGGTTAGTTACGTTTTTGTGTGTTCTTCGATTTTTACTTTTGAAAAAAATGAATCAAAGAATATGAATTAAATTTGGCGTAAAAAATTGAATAAAGTGCTCCAACGCACTTAAAATGTTGACTGTAGCATTTGGCGAGTCTAATTTGTCTCAAAAAGTGTTTATAATGGTATAAATGCTTTACAGACATCGAAACAGTGTAGAAAATGGTTTTGGAAAATCATCAAATCACTATTAGGGAAGTTGCAGAGGATGTTGCCAAGTTCGATCAAATGTGAAGGTTTTGCTCACTGTTTTTTCGATTACAATGGTGTGGTGAATCCTGAGTTCTTGCCAACAGGTCGTACGGTAAATAAGGTATACTACAAGGAAGTTATGCAACGTTTGCGTGAAGCAATACGGCTCAAACAATCGGAATTGTTGAAAAACAAATAATGGATTTTGCATCACGATAATGCACCAGCTCACACGTCAATGCTTTTTCGTGATTATTTGGCCAAAAACAACATCGCAATCATACCTCAACCACCGTATTCACTAGATTTGACTCTCTGTGACTTTTTCCTATTCCCGAAACTGAAGAGACCAATGAAAGGAAATCGTTTTGCCACAATTGATGAGATAAAGTCAGAATCGAAGAACGAACTGATGGCCACACCGAAAAGCGCATTCCAGAAGTGCTTCTAGGATTGAAAGAAGCGCTGGAATAAGTGCATTATATCTGAAGGGGATTACTTTGAAGGGGAGAAAATGGATATTGATGAATAAATAAATACTTTTCGAAAAAATTAGAAATTCACCTTTTCTTTTGAAACCTACAATTAAAACCCAAAACCCCCAAACCTACTATTATCATTACAAATTCGAGCAATCCCCATTACGAGTCTTGTGTCGACTTAAAAAATAATATTATATATGTAATAGCAATTTTTTTATTATATTATCTGATTTTTTGGATGTTAGTACAAGGATAAATTATACGATATAAAAAAAGAACACTTAAGTCTGGCCGAAGTAATTACTAACTCCTCAAATAATTTGAAAACTTTAAGGATCTTAATTTGTAAGGATTATTTATTAATTTTATTTTACGTTATCTTTAACGCTACCATTGAATCTACGGTGGAATTATTTCCTAACTTTTTGGGTCGTTATACATATAAACTATTCTATAATATTTTTTTTCCTAAAATAAATCACGCTATTATGAATTAGTATTTTAAAATAATTTTATATTATATTAAAAAATCTAATTAATCATCATAAATTCTATTTGTATATTTTTTAAATAAAATTAAAGTCGATTACTTTAATTTTATTTATTTAAAATTAAAAACAGAATAATATTTTATATGCACTCACTACATTACGAAACAGTGATAATTTTGTGTTCTACTCATTGATTCCTGTTGTAAAATGATTTTCCGACAGTACCAATTGCAAACATGTACATGTTAAACTGTATGCAAACGCTGTTCAATCCTTCCAGAGCAATGTGTATATGATCCACCCCTATACCACTATAGGGGTGGATCATAATTGACTACCCAAGCAGAGAGAACTGCAGCCGCCCAGTGCGGTGCACTGTGCAGGATGCGAATGCACAATATCGGCAGCCGCCCTAACGCAAGGGCGGGGACAGGAGCAGATTTGCCGATGTATAGAATATTATTAATTCATCAATCTCCCTAATATAAGTGTTTGGAGGCATCCAAACTTAAACTCGGTACCATTAAATGAATTGGAATTCACACTACGTTGAGTTATAATATGAGTTATTTAAATTAGTACTAGTGACGGCCGGCGTGGTCTAGTGGTATACGCTTTTGACTACAGATCCGAAGGTCGCGGGTTCGAACCCGGCGTGCGCAAATAAATTTTATTTGATTAATTTGTGTTATTTCACAATTAATTAATTAAAATAATATATAGTATATTTGCGGCACGTTCCAGAGTGGAAGATACTACCAGTATCGCCCTGGTGTAAGACCACCATTCAGAATTGAAACGTTGCTTGAAATGGCTTTAGCCGTGTTTGGTGACCAGATCTGAATAGCCAGGTACTTCCCCACCTTCTTCTTCCCCATCTCCCTCCCCTCCCCAATACCCTCAGCCTCACAACATACCCCAATTGGGGATGCCATAGTCTCACTGGCTCCAGACGGGAGCAGTTGGGACTCTTGTGCGGTAATACTGTAAAAAAAAAAAAAAAAAAAGTCCTCAATTCTTACGACCTCACAGTTTCTTTTACTATATAAAGACAGGTCTAGGAAAAACTCAACCTTACAAGGATAAGATATTTGGAAGGAATCAACATGTTTTTTGTGCTACATTTTGTCTATTAATGAAAAGTCACAAAAAATCTACTTTTAACTCATTAACATTAACGTCATGTTATGTTCTATTGTACTAGCTAACTGACTTACTAACGATTGAGGACACGAGGTGTTGGAAATAAGGATGGACTGCCACACAACTGGCACACGCTCATTGCTCCATTCACATTTACACATTCGTTCATCCTCTGTTACTCTGAATCTCGACATGGCCCGACTTAGCAAAGTATAAAGTAGACGTAATCATTGATGTCAGATTTCTTCAGCGTCTTTTACAATCATTGCAAATAAGTGTTCTGCAATACTAAATGATTTGCCGTGCCTAAATTGATGACAATTCATACTGAAAAAGTATTCGGCGACATGGGTTTGAAGCGTTTCCTTGTACATTTTCTTATAGAAAATGGTATGTTAGAAATATGATGTTGTTAGTTTAAAATCTTGATAATTTATTGTGAATTACTCAACACAAAAAAACTTGTATTTCTTTGTTCCAAAATTAACACTCGCTGTAAAGTTCGTGATATTTTTTATTAAAATCATCAAACGCCATGTTAATTTTCATTTCACATATTTTACTGTACAGAACCTGTCAACTGAATGTAATTTATTCAGAGAACATAGTTTACAAAAGAGCGTTCCAGCGGGGTGATCAATTAATCATAATGTTAGTACGAACGCACGAGAGGTTACGACATAATAATAATACTTATAAACATACTTTCAGATTAAAACTAGGGGAACGGGCGCTTGACGCATGGGGACTATGGGTATGACTATGACTACGCTTTATATTGTTAATATATCAGCGGAAGGGTGAGGATTTTTGCTTACGTGTGTACTATTATGATTATAATATAATTCATAGTTCGCAACTATTCATTCATCGCAATGAATAGTTACAAAAATATTGTGAACGGTGCTAACCGTAGGTTCCTAATTAATCTATTAAATATATTTTCATGTGAAGTAGATACATTGCGTAGTGAAATTACAATAGTTGAAAACAAAAAAATGCTCTGTTGTTATTATAAATATATTTCGCTACCACCGTAGTTTCTTCAAGCCAGTATTACACTGCCTTGAAGGAAACCTAGAGCACGTCTTTATCTTTTGCGTTAGCTAATGCAAGTAAAATCGACTTCAAATATTTGACTCATATGTAACGTACATAACAGACTCACCCATCAAGAGTTTATTATATACGTATGAACGTTACAGCTAACGCAAAAGATACAAACTCACCCCCCTGGAGGAAAAGTCCCGTTCTTTATTCTTAGCTAAAGATATGTCTTTATCTAAGGATATTATTCTTTATTTTTAGCTAAAAACATGTCTTCAGCTAAGGATTAAGAGAGGGAATCTGTCTTCTATTTGGTTATAGTTACAAAAATTAAATTGATAAATATAAAGTTATTGTTTTATTATAAACTAGTGCAGCCTGCAATTCTTTGCTATTGCTGATATATTTCTCGGGCGTCTCCAATTTCTTTCACCATTCATTTTAATTCGACTCCATCTCATTTCTGTGTAGAAATTTTTAATTTAAAAAAAATATACATTGTTGTATGGATACAGTTATATGAAAATAAGAGTAAGTTATTTTCCTCGCATTTATCAAACTATTTAGTGGCAAGGTACACCTACTAGTACCCTCAAATGGTATCATATACGGGACATAAGACACATCACAAGACGTAAACCAGTACGAGGTTTGATGTCGTTAAGATAACATCAGAATGACAAAACCGATAATGTATGCTCAGTGATAGCTCGTTAGTTATGGGGTTATTTTGGTACAAAGGGAGGCAAAACACGCACAAGAGCTAATGTAATGATAAAATCGATACCTGTGCGTAACCCGCAACTATGTTTAATTTAAGACAAAACAAGACTCTAATAACAGTGAATTAATTTTGCATTTTAATTGAATCATACAAATTCGTAACGATAAATTTTTTAGATCGATATCTACGGATGTAAGTTATTTATATTTGAAATTAATATTAACATTAAAATATTTTACGTAAAACGGTTTGAAAAATTAATAAAATGTTTTTCATTGGAGGTAAACATCAGATTTTGTTTTTCTAGACGATGAATTAGTAACTTACCGAGGTATTCATTTATAAATATCTGGTATAATCGTAATACGTTTGCCAGAAATAATTAAAATAAATCCCGCGGAAAGATACATTTTCTAGGCGTGATATAAATTCGATGGTAGGTCCGTCCAATTCCCTGGGCTAGCGAAGAATATTTTTGTTGCCGCTTTCTTCACTTACGTCGTTAAGATTTCCACTTTATTTTATAGTTTTTTCTGGGGAAAATTCGACCGTAGGTCCATCCATACCGTACGTTACGTAGTTAAGATTCCGATATCATCTTAGGGTACTATTTCATCCTAAGCCCAAATAAAAGCATTTATGTTCATTTATGGCATTTAAAAATTATTATTGTCGTTCTTTTGTTATTTCTACGGTTATTTTTGAGACTAAACTTCTGGTTATATATTTGGAGTTTCGACATTGAATTCATTCAAACAACAAAAAGCGTCTTAGACATTTTTGATTTGATAATTTAGGATAACGGTGGTCAGACATATTAAAACGGTGGTCAGACATATTGAAACGGTGGTCAGACATATTAAAACGGTAGTCAGACATATTAAAACGGTAGTCAGAAATATTAAAACGGTGGTCAGACATATAAAAACGGTAGTTAGAAATATTAAAACGGTGGTCAGACATATTGAAACGGGGGTCAGACATATTTAAATGGTGGTCAGACATATTAAAACGGTGGTCAGACATATTAAAACGGTGGTGATGTATTAAAATGGTGGCCAGACATATTAAACAAAATATAGGTATCTAAAAAAATTGTTCACCGGACAGTAAAGCTCATTATTTTAGGTCTCAATAAATTTAAACCAGTATGTATAATTTGTTTAAATCTACAGTTATATTTCAGGTTGTGAAACGTCAAATATAATTTCATTGTTGAAAATCAGCAAAAAAAATTACATGTTTATTCCCCAGTAAATCTCTTCTAGGTACGCCATGCTAACGTTACGTGCATATCATAAAACTTCAGTTTTGTAAAAATTTAAGCACCAACTTTTTAGCGGTGAAACTGTCATGCACGGGTAACGATTAATTAGATAAAAGTGTTTAATTTTCAAAGCTATAATGTTGCGGAATTGTTAATTTAATTTATTATCATAGTCAGCCACAGAGAACCCCATGTGATACCTATTTTAATATGGTGCCCTTTGGGAAGTGATTCTACATGATGGTAGAAATAAAAAGGATTTTTTTTTCTTCAAAATTTCTATGTTAATTTTCCTTTAGTAATTATTTTTCCATATAAGAATATTTACTTTCCCAAACAAAGAATTCATGTTTTTTTAATACAAAAACTAACTCAAAACTTTGGAGTTTTGAAAAAGTTATCTCTCTTTTATGCTTGTACTATCCAGTAGAATCACCACTTTACCCCGGTAACCCTGTATATCTTAACGTGCTACATTTGAAAAAGTCTTAAGTTATTTTATATTCGCTTAAAAATATTACTTCTGATAAATATCCTTTTTTATTATTATATTTTACACACTTTACAAATATAAGGCAAAAAAGTCATGTAAACTGCTTTTTAGCAGTTTGTCTAACGGGTTCTTTACATTTTATAAATCTTATTGTGGTAAGTTTACAATTAAAAATCTACACTTATATATGCATGAAACAAAAAATTAACAATTTCACAGAGAAGCAAAAGAAAACTATGTAAATATAAATAACAATTTTAAAAGTCTTTAGAATAATATATCATTGTAAGCTATTACAAATTAATTATTTCAGTAAGTTCACCAATTGTTTGTTTTGGGAATAACTGGGAATCATATAGTTTAACGTTCCTTGTCCATATTTATTTGTATGCTTAGGTACAATAAGTCCTTCATTAAAGTTAAAACGAGTATTATGATTGTGTTCTAGCCTGTTTATATATAATTGGTTATTTTTGTGCTGAAATATAATTTTGTACCAAAGAATTTCCATCCCTTGACATCGAATAGTAATAATAATAATTATTATATGATTAACTTATAACCTCCATACTAAAAAGGGTGTTTCAAAATTTACACAACTGATAAACAATGAAGTACGATCCATTAATGGTGGTCAAAGAGTTGTGTACAATTGAAAACACGTTTATAAGTAAGGCCCGAAGATTAAACACCCTTGATAAATTTAATCATTGAAAACAATACTAACAACTATTAATGAAAATTGAATAAGCCAGCAAAAATAAAAATAACAAAGATAATAAAATGAAAATAACAAAGATAATAAAATGAAAATAACGGTCGCAACTGGGACTCGAACCTACTATAACTATTTAACTATCTAACGACGACTATCAACTGAGTTACTGAGACCTAATTGGTTTCAATAACATATTGGTCCCGGTGATATTAAAGGATCTGGATTCGAGTCCCAATTGCGACCGTTATCTTTATTTATTTTCGTTTCCTTACTCTATTTTAGTACATTCATTGACAGTTTTTAATATTATTTTCAATGATGTAGTAATTATTATTTGCAATGGACATGCATTTTGCAATGTTTATCAAAACGTATACTGCACAGGAAGCAGAATCATCTTTATTCATATTTTCAAAATATTTTCACGATCACGGAATTGAACCATTTTAAAACGGCATGGCATGGTGAAAACTATTTTTTAGATAATATGCAAAATTTTATTTTAAATAAACATCACCAGACAAGTTTACCTACCGATTAACATAAAAAATAAACACAAAACGAAGTTCTAAAACATCTTCAAACAGCATTAAATTACATGTGTCGTTCACACAGAGAAACTTTAAAAACGCCAAAGTACAAATGTACGCCTTCAGTCTACAACGTAAATAAATATCAACAGACATGAGAAGGTTACAAAACGTGGAAATAAAAAAATTAATTATTTCAGTGCAGCATCCAAGTTCCAATCCACTTTCAAACGGTGTTTGAATGCACATCACAGAGGAAAGTTCTTTTTGGGATATATTGAGTAGAGAAGAGTCCTTTGTTAGGGGCGCTATCGGGCAACTGATGGTGCCGCTGTTATGACGAATCGTGACTTGGCTATCTGCTAGAGTTCCATCCTGAATATCAAACAGTCCCGGGATTGTAAACACTGGTTGGAATTTAAATAGTGCCCGGCATTGTGATATGAATATTGCGTACCTACCTATCCCGAAATTAGGAAATTCCAATAAATTTGATATCGTATTATAATTAATTTATGGAAGTACGGTGTGAATATTTAGTACGTATAAAATAATTATACTACCCTGCTTTAACTGTTATCTGGATTCTTGAATACAGAAATAAATTAAATTGCAAAATATAAAAGGGTTTCTTTAATTATTGAGAGATTGATAATTATGGCGTTTGAAGGGTAAGTTAAAATTTAAAAGTACACAACGTAAATGACTTTAGACGCAGAAAATAAGTTGAACTTAATTACTTTGTCGTTTAATTTTCATGACGGGAAAGCTCGTTTTAGAGGTTTTGCTCCTACAACTACTGTCAAATAACTCAGTCTTGGCCTAAAATTCTGCCTTCATTCACATTCATACGACGTCCCATACACACCCCATGACTTTCTCGGGCGTCTCCTATTTCTACTTCAACCATTCACATTCGCGTCATGTATTCTCTTTACACTTCTATCTCCATTCAAGATAAAAAGTGTTACAAAGCAATTTGGTGATCTTTTCTCAAACAAATGTCAATCGAGGTAATTCAATCAATCAATGATACGATCTGTCACTTACTTCGATGTTGGTTGATTGATAAACATTCAAAAACATGTATACGCTTTGATTGTAACACTACATGTGCAATGTGTACAGTAATACGTACAGACAAAATGTACTCTTTTCTTGCTGACTGGCTATCAAATAAAATCATAATACTTATGAACTCCTTTTGGATTTAAATTTTGTTTACCACAGATAGTAAAAGAGGGTCCACGATTAAAAGGATAAAAAGTTTTTATTTTATCTCGGGATCATGATAATTACGTTTTCACTGTGTTCTTGTAATATTACGGTCATTGTTTAAAAGCTCTTTAATTTTATTAAAAATATCCACTTATTTTTTTAAATTTTTTATTTTATTATTTTAATATAGATCATAGTTACATTAATACATACATATTTTGCAATATATCATATTTAGGTACATAGTTGGTCATGTATACCTTATCAGAAAAGAGGAGTATTATGTTTTATTTATTATTTTTTATAATTATGTGTAGTGTATTTATAATAGAATGCATCCGTAAGAAAACTTTTAAGTAAACTTCAAACCCAACCTTTAATGCATTCTTCAAGGCAGGATTTTTGTGTCATTATTATTTTTTAATTTCTTTATTAATTTTAAGATGATATAATAGACAAAAGATGCAAGGATTTTATTAAAAAAATATATATATATATATATTGTGTTTTTGAGAGAAGTTTTAACCTTTTTATAGAGCAACGTTTGCGTAAAAAAGGGGGAGAAACGTAGGAAAATTAAGATTTAATAATAAGGTGTTCAGAAAGAAAGTAACTTAAATTAAAATTTAAAACGAATTCAACTAACGGTAAATTAGTACATTTTTCTAAATAGAACTGATTTTCCCCTGAGTTACCGACTAATCAAGGTGATTACGTCATCACAGCAATCAAATTTAATGAACGGCTAAATTCCTGAATTAATTGGAATTTTTACGCTAGTTGGCTGCTGTAAAATGCAGTGAATAAAATACACCGCGTGGCACCATAACTTCCTAGATCGAATAAGAGGTTTTGCTGGCACACGGATTACGCTGGAAAGGCAATGAGTACGAAATTGAAAAATTTAAAGCCAATTACAGACAAATTTCTAAATTCAATTTGGTTACTCCCAGCTTCAGGTAACGTATTTATAATAGAAGTTTTATTTTATCAAAGTTGTAGATTTCTGAAACTGAAAACCATTCACTTAGTTTAGTGAAATGAACAAATATTTTTATGGTCTAAGGTTTTTAATTAAATTTTTTCGTAAGAAGCCAATTTCCAGTTGCATTATATTTTAAAATAAAACAGGTATTTTACATATCGACCGGTTTGAGCTAAAAATTTTCTTTCCTTTGTTTATGTTAATGTAAGTACTTGCATAGTGCTCACTAATACCGTTTGCATGGATTTTGGAGGGCCGAGAGTCGTCCAAAATAAATGTAGCTTGGTGAAACAAAAAATAAAGTCATGACGTGTGCGGTGAAGGAGGTAGCTACATGTTTTCTTATAACGCCGTTGGGAAAGTGGTGGGGTGCCCTCAAAAGTTCATACCCAACTTCACTCTTATGCTGTAACAGTATTTTCTCCAAAATCTACTACCTTATTAAATCATCATAAGGTTTAAATAATATGGCGTCTTGTCTTATTTTCTGACAGTTGAAATAATGTTTTATAGCTTCATACCTCACAGATAGATAAACAGATAGTAGAATGCAAATTTAAAAGAGTTGCGTTGTGAATGAAATAAAAAGTGCATTTTTCATGAAATTCTCACCATTATACGAGTACACTTTTGACTAATTTCTGCTAATTAATGCTGGTTTCCTAACTGACGTAAAACTAATTTGCCGATAATAACACAACGATTATGTACAGATGATGATGTATTATGTCTACGAAAGGTATTTAAGAGTATATGTTGAAAAGTGATCTAAAAAAACTATAGAAGTTTCATTCAATACTTGATAAGTATAACAAGATGTATACATATAATAATAATAACGGTGTTCCGGTAAGACAGAAATCCTGGGCTTGATTTCAAGTGGAGACCGTTACCTTTTTAATTTTCTGTGTCTTGTTCTGTTCCATGTTTCGTTTAGATTTATGAGTATTATCTTCTTTATTAATATAATAACACATTTCATTTTCTAAACGCCTGCAGTCTTCGTTTCCGCGTCTAAAATGTATCAAAATACTCCATGAATATACGTCTCAGGTGAAGTGTTCTCACTGTATTTCACTGTGCATGATTGATGCTGAGATTAATTACAACGTTGGAAGCAGACGAGGGCTTCCGCTGGCTCATTTGATGGAAAGCCAAATACCCCTTGGCACAAACATTCACCAACCTTGTGCTCCCATAAATACTGTATAGTTTTCAACGACTCTGTTATGAAAGGTGTAACACACGTTTTTTTTAATTAGTGTTTTAATTTAAATTTTTAATTAAAACATATTATCCAGAGACGTATTTTGAGAACGCGCAATGCACCAAGCCTTTTTTAAACATGCAAATAAATGATTAAATTAAATAAAGTGTGTGAAGCCAATCTTGACTATAGTGGTGCATTCTAGCTTTCCCATTAGAGGATTAGCCCTTTTGACGACATCTCCCAGTCTCCTATAATGATATTACTATTTCTGTTTGTGAAATTCAGCCAAGCAATAACTGAACATTATAAAAAAGCAATACGAATATACTATCGGTCATAAATCACCTCATATATTCCCACGACCTTTTGCCGCAAACGCATATGGCTGCTTTAGAATAAACCAAGACATAGACAATTGCTTGGCGCAAGGGTTTATTTTTATTAACAACGCAGTTCGAGTTCCTAAATGATTATAATAATATTATCATATTATGAAACAGTGATGCCAAAAGGGTGGATCATTTGATAGCAGGGCTCGAATGCACTATTGTGGTCACAATAATTGTTTTAGTACGCTTTAGGTTGCCCTTTTGACCGTTTAAATATTTATTTGATACCATAGCGGTTACGGTCCGGCCTGTGAGTACGAAGCTATTGAGATCTATTGTAGTAGAGTATATACAGGGTATAAAAGGACGTACTTGACTTACTTTAACAATAGGTCCTAACATTATTTGGAATAAAAATATAAATAAAACTTTGGTTACCGGTGATTGTTGATATATGTGGCGTCGAGAAGAATCCAGATTAACTAATTAATAATAAACCGCTCGACCTACTTAGTACCTACTCCCGAGCTACGTACTTGCAGCCGGGATCGTAAACAAAACAAAGCAACCTACCGGCGACAATACTATCGCGCAGTCGGTCTAGCATATTACGAGAACTCGTCAGAAGGTTCGAGTCTACCGCTTATGCATAATTGCCGCGCTGTCGAAGATTCCCGAAAGGCCCAGACTGTGCGAGTGCCTCGGATTTAGTTGCAATTCATCTACCTACTGTTGTTACAGATTGCCGTCCCTGGCCAGCGCTACATGGATTACAGCACCCTGATTCCAGCGTCTATGACCAGCGCTTCATCCACGTATCATGACCACCACGAGGACACGCAGCATCCTCACTGGTCTACGCAGCTCCCGCTCAACCGCTTACAAGGTCCGCCGCACCTTCGGCCTTTTCCGTCAGCACTGGAGTATTGATTCCCCAGATCGCCAGTGCCTGATAGCCATCGAGTCCTGGTCACCAGCGCCCGGCGTCGACTCAATGACCCGCGCTTGACCTGTCAACACAGCCAGCATCCGGTGAATACATCTGTCCAGCGTCAACTCTTGTTACGGCAACTCTGACTCAATAAACACTGTGACCTTCATGACACCGCCTTTTATTTCGTGCCTCTCACCACCTGATCCCCAAATATATATTTTTTCAACCAAAAATAAAATAAATCAGTTAGTATTGGATACTTAGGATCGAGGTGAGGGGTTGAACGGTTAATTTGCTAAGTGACCAGTGACGACATGTGTAAAAATTTTTGTTGTGGTATGTTTTTGAAAAAAAAAACACTGTAGACCAAAATTTCATTTAATTTTTTTATTCCAAATGATGACAACAATCTCTAGTTAAGGTAAGTCGGACACGATCCTTAACACCTTGCCACAGATAAATCTGAGTAGGGTATTGCTTATTTATTAAGAATCTCTTCAAATTTTTCGTAATCTGAGTAAAAACGGGACGCAGGTCTTTATCGAATGAATTGATAGGTTTCCTCATAAAAGTTTCGTAAAATACGAATGTATTATCACGATGACAAGATCCAAAGATACATTTCTATTCTCATATCACATTAATAAAAATATATTAACACGGAAAAACGAGATTCGTGACCTTGGGGTGATCTTCGAAGCAAATCTCTCTTTCAAATCCCACATATCTGACATTGTCTCCCGCGCCAACAAAATGCTTGGATTTGTTCTTCGTAAAGCGAGATCATTTACTAATGAAATTGCAATACGGAGAAAATATGAAGCACTTGTCCGCAGCATCCTGGAATACAGCTCCATTATTTGGGCCCCTTCTGAACAAAACCATATCTTAGAAATAGAAAAAGTACAAAAAAGGTTTATGCGTTACCTGTAAATGAGGGAATATACATACTATCCATTCCTGTATCCATCCTTGTTCTTAACAGGAATGCTCGATTTCAATACATTAGAAGCCCGCAGAAAAATATTTTTAGGCAAACACTTTTTAAAGTTAATCTCTGGTACAATACACAATCCGCCTATGTTGAAAGAGGTTTACTTTTATGTCCTTAACAATTATACTCGAGGGAGATCCCATGCACTCTTATATGCTCCGAAAGCGAGGACTTCTGCCTATCAGAACGCGCCAATAAACAGAGCGACTCAACTGCTTAACGATTCTGCATTAGCCATCGACATTTTCAATGTCACCTACAGACAATTCAATAACTATCTTTTAACACATGTCACAAAATAGTAAAACTGCCTATGTAAACATTTGAATTTGTATTCTTCTCCATGATATATTGGTGTATAACCGTTTTATGGAGAACATGAAAAAATAAATAAATAAATAAATGTCGGAACACATCTCAAATAAAAATCATAATTTTTCGCATTTCATCATTATGTATTATCAAAATAAATGCACGTACGTGATCAGCGAACGCGTCTTCCGATATGTTCGGAATTTCCAAAAAGTTTATCAGAAATCAGCCTGTAATTCCGTTGTAACTAGATTAAAAATAATTGAAAGAGATTCCTAATAACTAAGCAATTATAATTTATCTCTGTGTGTATATAATTCCAGTCTAAAAAGCAGTTTCCATGCGTAGCTTTTAAATTTTAGATGTAGAATTGTTTGAGTATTAAATTTTTGTATATATGTCTGGAAACCTGAACACTTAGCTTAGCTTTAACACTGAACATGTATTAGATTAGATTTTTTATATGTACACGCATTCTCAATACACCCTAGACAGATATGGTAACCGATGAAGTTCTTAACGGAATGACCAAAATATGTGAAATGTACTAGATAAAATCAGTCAATTGGTCACACCACAAGGAAAAACAAACAAAAAATCACTCAATTGATACGAGAATGGAAGATTACTGAGACAGTAGGCGAAGACTCGAGAACTTTGGGCTTTCACAAACTACGTGACCGGTACGAGTGTTATTCCGAGCAGATTTTGGATAATCAGTACTACGTAACACGTAAAGCTAAATCAAATCCTTCATTCCATTTGACACCCGCTGCTGGTGTCGACCGAGACGGTATTACTATACATATACCACAACGTAAATTTATATTAGTATAGTTTGGAATTCGTACATTCCAGATGATACCTAACTGGTATTTACCATTCGTGCAGTAATACAAATATGACACGATTTATGTGAAAAGTTACAAATATTTAATGAATTTTGGGAATATCACTGGGAAAAAACATGTTAAAAAAATATTATCATACTAAACCCGTCAAAAATCACGGGATATTATACCTAATAGTAGTATTTGAGAAGCTGAAAGAATAATAAAAAAAAAATTTGCCACAAAATCGTTGCCTATTAAAAGAAGAAATTTGCATATCGAATGTTAGTAAGCTTGAAAAATTACAACATCTATCCAATGACATTATAAAAATACAATACATGTTATATTCATAATAATCGAACAAAAAAAATTGTATCGCTTATGAAGAGGATAGCCGTTCAAAGAATATGCGTATGAACGGGCCGCTAAAGTATGTCCAATGGACCTAGTTCAGTGAAACCGAGCGTATTGTCTTAGTAACGTTTCTGCATTCACTTAATTCATCTAAGCATCTGTCAAGCATTTGAACGAAAAAATACGAATTTCGAATAAAGTATTATTAATTGATAAACAAACATTGGTACCTACACGGAGAAAACTTGCTTATATGAAAAACTGTTAATTTATTGTCAAATTACTCGTTTTCCTGCTAAAAATAGGACTGAAGGCCTATAACGAATGAATTGAAAGGGTTCCTAACAAAGTATCAGTCAAAAGCGAGTGTTTTATGAGGACGGCGGAGCACGTGTTCATACAAATACTGATTTTGATACTGATATTGATACTAATATTGATATTATCGCATTCCGTCATGATATGTATTAGAAAAAGAACACGTGTTCTCGATATATTCTTAATGATTAATATTTTATCAAGAAGTTGGCTTGCTGCCCCATTTTTAACAGGATCATTTTTCTCCGTGTACTTTCTCGGTTGCTTGAGATATGATAAGTAAATAGTTCCAATAAGTACGAATTAACTAAAAGTTTATCAGGAAACGGCCTGCGATCCCGTTTTGAATCGAATTATATAACAATTTGAAGATATTTTTAATGCATTAATTAGCAATAGTAAATTTTCTCCGCGTGCTAGAAGTACCTACGTCAAATTTGAGAATCGCATCAACATTTTGACTTCTACATTAGAGTGGCTACAATTTCATCAATCTAGAGCACGTAACATATGTATTTATAGCATTAAAATACAGGACATTTTTGAGTACTTTCTGGTGCCTAAATAAAATTATCAAAACTTACCTGAATTATACTTCTACAATTCATTTGCAAACCATTATTATTATAAGTCAATAAGTTGATGGATGTTATTTACAGTCTGACTCACGTATTTCTACTAAACGCCAATATTTAGTAGGGTGGTTTTAAATTTTTCCTTTCATTGTTCATATTCCATATAAGGGCTCGAACTGTTATTTACTGAAATCAAAAATGACGATATCCACATGAAACTCCAATAATGGCTCGCACTCGATTCAATCCAGAGTGCAAACATTTTGGATCTCGCACGAATGCCAGTTACCAATAAGCCACCCTTGGGCAAATAATACGCTCGCAACCTGCGTGGCATGCATAAAAAGGGCCTAACACGCCACAGGCGACCCACGTCATTTTCCACGCTACCTCCTCTGTGCAATGGGGTCAGAGTCCCGTGCCAAATCGGAATGACTTGATGCCAAGACGCGGACTTAAGGAACAGCATTAGCCGCATTGCGAGTGATTGGCTCCTGAATTATTCCGATTCGATTTGTGAAAATTCGATCCGGTCCTGATATGGTTCTGTCACGATAGCCTCTATTGTAGATGCGAAGGCAGTAATGGGCCATCTGTTTTTTTTTTGTACTGACCCATACAAATTTATTGTTATTGTATGGACTTTTATGGCTATCACCTTAAAACTAAAAATCCTTTAGAATTAAAACGCAAAGATAAAATATAACATTACTTCGGCCATAAAAAATATTTTTAATTGATTTTTATGTGAATTCCACACATGAGTCCCAACTGCTGCCAAACATCTGGAGTCAGTGAGACTATGGCATCCCCGATTAGCATACGTTGTGAGGCTGAAGGTATCAGAGAGGGGAAGAGAAAGGTTAAATACCTAGCTATTCAGATCTTGTCACCAAACACAGCTAAAAGCTATTAATAGCGACGTTTCAATTATGAATGGTGGTCTTATACCGGGTTAATACTGAGAGTATCTTCCACCCTGGACATCAAATATACAACGTACATATACTAAAAAATATGAAATAACCCAAATGAATAAAAAAATTAACATAGGTCCAACGGGTTTTGAACCCGCAACCTAACGATCCTCTTATTACGCCTCACCCACTGAGGCCGTATGTTGGAAATACTAATCGAGATCTAAATAATCATGGTTATATAGAAAAATATATTAGTTTAATAACAGAGTAACAGTGTATTTATAGGTAAGATAGAAGAGGGAGAGATAACATAAATTTAGGGGGGAGGGGCGATGGGGAGGTATTAAAGAGTGAGGTGTAAAAGTAGGTGGAGGGGAGGGGAATTCGTTTAAAATAACCCTGATGAAAGTTCAAGGTGAACCGAAACCGGTTGGTTTTATATATTCAAAATATAAACAATAAAGTGGTATTAAAATGAAACTTAATTTATTCTAATCTTTGTAATATAATGTACTAGAAATTTGACATGAGTTGATATTTTCACAGCCAAAAGGATTATCGTGATTTATTCTTGGGTCATTATACCGTGTAGTACTTCCTCCGTCTTTAGCCAACGTTTCAGTGTCAACACTTGCCCTGATGATATACACTGTAACGGTGTATGAAACGTTGGCTATAGAAGCAGGTAGCGCAAGATGACTAATTCAAGAATAAACCACGAAAATAACTAGAATATTCGTCACGAGATGCGTTAATGCACGTTTTTGTACTGTCATGTTTATCGCCTTATTTCGAACGAACATTTATGTCGTTTTCAGTATCAAAATGCAACGAATAACGTTGTGCTTTGATATAAATGCATACAAATCAGCTTAAAGCTAATCGAATTTCATAATATAATGCCACCAGCAATTTCTCACGCTAGACAAATACCTTCGTGCGACAGGTATACGAAAATGCTATGCAGCACCTTGTCCAACCATTCCGTCTCGGTGGTTAGTTTGAATTGCATAGAATCTGTCTAAATTTAATGTGAAAGCGTTTAAAGGATGGAAATCGGTTGAATCCATTGTCATTTGACGTTTTGTCCATTAATCTGTGCTCTAACTTCTAATCACCTCTTTGTTCGCTGGCGGTGTCTTGTGCTAGGTCTATATGTACATTCCTATGTAAATAAATATGTTCACCCGATAAGTCGGCGTTAACAGATATAATTCTAAAACCAATTCAAGTAAAAAGTCAAGTATGAGCCGGTAATATAATCAAATTCGTCAAAATATAGGTTTTGTATTGCAGGTTTTCTCTTCCAAAATTTAATGGATTTTTTAATATTTTTTCAACATCTGTATAAGACTTATATTTTAATATCCTTGGTATCAGAAGAAAATATTATATGTTTATAATTTTTGTATACTGAAAGTTTTTTGATGGTGTTAAAACGAGGCAATTTAGAGTATTTTTGGAAGGTCCTAACTCCTATAAGAAGTAACATATCAAAAACACAATACGTAAGGACATTTCAGTGTTTAATATTTATACTATGCTGAAAAGTATTTATACTGGTGTTAAAACCCAGAGAAGTAATACGTTTGTATAGACAAAACGCCGCCTAGTTTTCAATTTTTTTTATGTTGTCAAAATGGAATGCCGGATTCCAGCAGCCAATCTGCACTAATAAATAAACCGATTCATAGCGATATTATAACCGACCAACGCGCAAGTCAAAACGTACAGCCAACCAATGGGGATGTGCGATTTAAATATGTTTGCAATAAAAGATATAAATTTGTTTTAGACCACTTTAATTTTAATTGCACTCTACCAGTTTCGGAAGCACCCTTCCTTCGTCAGGAGAATATTAAAACTGTTTTAATATTCTCGTAATAATAATGGTTTTAATATTCTCCTGACGAAGAAAGGGTGTTGGTGTTGAAATTGGTCTAAAAAAAATTTATATCTTTTATTGTAAATTATGACGAGCAACAAAGTAAATGATTATTACAAATATAAGTTCATAAAACTGGGAAGACTTCGGTGGCTAGGTCATGTGGAGAGAATGACCGAGCATCAAGAACCAAAGTCCCTGCTGAGCTCAAGACCGATAGGGAGAAGGAGCCTGGGAAGGCCAAGGTTAAGATGGAGCGACAACGTCCTCAAAGATTTGTCTGCCTTGGAGATTCGAAACTGGAGAGAGCTGGCGCGGGACCGAGATGAGTGGAGGAAGACTCTTGAGGAGGCCAAGACCCACCAGGGGTTGTAAAGCCAAAAGTGATGATGATGATGATAACAAATATGTAAATATGTTTGTTAAAATGTATTTTTTAATGGTATGCATACTTATTACGATCAACTTTTAATAACGTTCCGGCAATGTTTGCAGGCTTTGAAAGTTTGCTGTATTGTTAATGTTTGTTTTGTCATTATGGATAGTTCAGTTATATGAAAAAAAATTAAGTGAAATGTCCCGATAATCAGAGCACTACCATTTAAAAAAAATTATCCTATATTATTATTATTGCGGTTTAAATTTTGGAGGCGGGTTTGGGTACTGCCTCCCCGGGAACCATTTATTGGATAGCAAATATGTCTGCCATAGGTCGCCCCAAGTGTTTCGCTACGCTTGGTGATTTAGTAGGGGTGCCAGGGTTCATCGGGTGATGTGTGTTCAGGATGCGTCTGCCCACCAGCTGCATGCATGTCAGATTGGGAGAGGCTGATTTGGGGAGACCCTTTGACTTCTCCAACTGGGACTCATCGCCTTGCGACGCAGTGGGAGGGATATATTCATATGTTCGTCACTTCTGGACTCACTGACCCCCACCCAACTTTTATACCAGAACTTCCTCTCCGTAAAAAAAGGCGTAAGAAATCTTTAAAAGTACCAATAATAAATTTTGAAATCTTTCCTGTTGTTTTTTATGTAGGCTTGAAATTTGTCACTCATTTTCTTAAAAAAACGTAAAGCCGTAACCCAATACTATTATGCCACTTTAATCTTAAAACTCAATTTGTCCAAATTTCAAGGAATTCGACATTATTTTTTTTATTTATTTCCGAGATGATTATTTAGTAATATTATTAATGTAAAGGAACTGACATATTTGTACCAAATAAGTTCAATTAAATAGGAACATGTAAAATTAGTTTAGTTTGTGATTTAAAATTATTTAATAAAATTCTGTAAATTTGTACGTCTTATTTTTATTTTATTTATTTTTTATTAGGTACAATATTTTTTACAATTCAGGTTTTCCAGTAATGTTGGCCTCACTGGGTGGCTTGCCCGTGCTGAGGCCAAGCATTTATTAAATATTTTATTTGAATACCTTAGGCCCCTGCCATACTTTGACAGAAGGTCGGAGTATTTTAGCATCCAAATAAATAGAATATTTCTGAACGTATCCGAAAACTAAAAACTGCTTTTGAAATATAGTTTTCAATAAATACAATTTTTTTAATGTGACCATAAATAAAAATAATTATTTTATAAAGGTGAACGTTTTAATTCTTCCGTAGTTGACTTCTAGATTTGCATATAAAGCGGCGTTTTTCTTTCAAATACCGTTTAGATCATATTTTTCATCATGAGAGTAGATACATAATGTAGATACAATGATTTCTATGAGACAATATGAGTTGTTCCAAAAAACGAACAAATTAGCCTAAATGGTAAATTGTTTTTTAGTAAAAAAGTTTCAAAATTTTTTAATAAATAAGTTTCAAATGAATAACATCACTTCCTCTTACCGTTATTATTGATACCGATTCCATGTTTAAATGTAAACCTATTAGGAAATATTTCAAAAAACACTTTTTGCAGCGTAAAGTATATATATAAAATAATATTACGTATTATAATATTATTTTTTTCTTAAATTTTCCTTGAATGTCGTTATTTTACTGGTTGATTTCAGACAATGTCTAATATGAATGTACAACGATTATTTTATAACGCTAATAAATATGAATGTAAAAAAACTATTTTATAACGCTAATAAATATGAATGCATAAAAACTATTTTATGACGCTAATAAATATGAATGCATAAAAACTATTTTATAACGCTAATAAATATGAATGCATAAAAACTATTTTATGACGCTAATAAATATGAATGCATAAAAACTATTTTATGACGCTAATAAATATGAATGCATAAAAACTATTTTATAACGCTAATAAATATGAATGCATAAAACTATTTTAAAACGCTAATAAATATGAATGTATAACAACTACTTTCAATTGCTAATAAATAAAAAAATTTGCACTTTAACTTGACTATTTATTGAGTTAAAACCCCTTACTAATATTACGTAAATGTACTATGCATTATATATTAGTATTTTAACAGATTCCGGGTAGTTGGAAATCTCGAGCGGTATCGTATGAAATTAATTGAATTTTAAAACTCAGTTGCTTATAAGTTCACAGCCTTACCCGTATATTTCATAGTTTGAAATAAGCTGTCAGTATTGCTTAAACGAGAGACGGTTATTCAGAATTCCTATTTACCCTTCTACTATTATATTTACCACACAACATTCCGCAAAATTGAAAACGCCAAAACTCGACTAGACAATGATACCAATATTGGCCATGATGTGATAGCTAGAAAAAAATATGAATACTCACTTGAGAATAGTAATTCCCTCTGACGAAGGCTCTATCTAAGTTGATTAACCAGGTAATTGGTTACAGATGGGGCTGAGGGTCATCTTGCCGCCCCCTTCTAGCGGAAGAGCATGGCGCCCGGCGCTGGTCCAACATGGTGACTGCTTCCGGCGTGGCGGTACCGGCTGTCTCAGTGACGGTCACTGGTTCTATCACTGTCACTGCGACTGTCATAGGTGTCACTGTCACTGCGTTCACGGCCGATGTCAGCGCGAAAGATGGAGAAGGGGTTGGTGTCCAATAGCCACCCATTTCACAGGTCAACATTTTTTCTGCGAACAGAGAAAAGAAAAATTGAAGTTCAAAGGTTTCTCATTATTTTGAGTCTATTTTTCTATCTTAATGAATATTAAGCTTGTAGAAAAGAAGGCTCTATTCTTGTATGTATATTCCTGTTTGTTTCTTTTTTTGTTTCTTTTTGATTGTTCAAGTTAACCTCCCCTTTTCTATTTTTATACTGTTTCGCATGTGAAACTTATACTTTTGATATCAAAATACCAATGTAAAAATTTATCTGCTAACTCCCACCTATGTATTGTAAATTCATCGAGGTTTATATGGCAGGAAATAAAAAAAAAATATAAAAAAAAGAGTTATCTGTCATCCTGCTGAAAAAGTCTCATTTTAACATAATATATATAAAGAGAGAAAGTTGGAATTTTATTATTTATATATTTCAAGTACGTAGGTATCATATTATATGTCATAATCCGACTCATATTTTATTCTTAGTAAGAGTACGTATCGTTTGAAAGAATAAAAACTGTTTGCTAAATACAAATTTGCCGTCCACGGTATATTGACAATGCGGCTCGCTTCCCAATAGGGAACTCGATATAACTCGTGATACTTACAAATTTTTGCAACTCGCTCGGCAATACAAAATGATAATAACTATGATGAAATCTTGGAACGCCAGATTTTGGTACAAATCTATTAATTGTACTGTCTCTGTGGTTGACTGGTTACGATCTTTGGTTATGAATCCCGAAGTCACGTGTTAAAATCACGATCTTGCGTGAATAGCCAGGTACCTCTCTGCTTCCTCTTCCCCATCACTTTCAAGTCCAAGTAAGTTAACATACTCAAATTGTGTATTCCTCACTGGCTCCTGACGTTTGGGAGTAGTTGGGACTTTTGTGCGGTACTCACATAAAAAGCTGGCCATGAATAGTTTAATAATCCACTGAACTTTGTTATTCAAGGATACGATCCGTGGAGACTATAACAGGAAACTAAATAAATGTTACTTTTTTGCACGTTGTTCACGTACGTATTTTACGAGCTCAAAAAAAACTTGAACGATTGATCTTATTCAAAGACTTGAAATTTTTTAAATCTATGATATAAGTGAAACAGACTCATAGGTAATAAATAAAGCGAGACCAGAAGTCCAAAAAACTAAACCTTTAATTAAAAAATAAAACAATAGGTTTTTTGTTTCTTTGAATTACAAATTAGATTAATGTTATGACTGAAAAAACTACCTACCGAATCTGAAACTTTGGTTTGAAAAATCGATAAAACCGAGTATTTTAATTTGGCGCAGAAAGCCATTCCGGGAAAACACTCTCACTTTATCGAATGGTATCGGCGAAACGACTCCACCAAAATTCAAGGAACCGACCATTGAATTTGAATAATATTCTTTTTCAATACTGTGAAAGCCAAAGCTCAGGTGTTCGAGGTTTTTATGATACAGTTAAGGCTTTTGAAATCTCCCCCCGGTAACACCGCCAATCGGGAAATTAATTTAACGAGGGACTTCAATATTTCGGAAAGGGAGCTTTTAAAATAGCCTGCAGGAAAAATGATTTATTTACGTATTAACACACAAAAGTTATTTGAATTCCAATAGGACATTAAGATTTTGATAGTAGGGATGATTTATGTGTAAAATTACCCCTAAATGATTTTATTTTTGGTACTGGCGATTCAGGCTAGAATTCAATTATAATGATATTGAAACAATTTAAAACTTTTTTCAACTTATTTAATTTTTGACCGTTTCCGGTTTAAGCTTATTATAGCCATCTTCAGACTATAATTTTTTCTAAAACTATGCATAACTGGTACTGTGGGAGGGGGTGGTTGCTATGAGAAGATCCATATAATTGTAATAAAATCATTTTATACCATTACCGTTAATCCCCATCTCTATCACACCCTATCTAACAATATTTTACGCATTTAGAAAATCTGGTGAAGGTTTATATTTGCAGTAAAAAATACAAATTGACAATAAGACACTAACAACAAACACATCGCGATGACGATTATTTTAAACTCTCTAAAATCTAATAATTTCAACACTAATAAGAAGCCAGTATTATCCAATTTATTTAAAATGCACCTTGATTTAATTTCACAAAATATTTTAAAAATCAGTCACATCTTGACCTATAAGGGATGCAAATTTGTTTTACAAACAAAAAAGAGACATGGGAATTGGTGGTCTAAGATTTTCACTTTAACAGGATCGGAACTCACATCCTCCAATTCCCATGCTAGCGACACCATCATTACGATCAATTTGTCACCTTCCTTTAAACATTTTGCCCTTGTTCTTGGAGAATTATTGAGAAGTCATCATTTGGAATCCAATGAGGGTAAATTCCCATCGAACCAAACACGATCTTAGTCTGATTGATTTGCTCATTATTACGCAAAATTGACTAACCAGAGCCATGAATCAATAACACCGACGTTTGTAAACTGTTCCCCCGCTTGTATGTCGGGAGATTAATGGTAGATAGGACAATCGTTACTCACGATTATTAATGGACCGACACAGGAAAGGTAGGGGAGGAAAGGGTAGAAAGCTGCAGGAAGCCGTCCCGTGTTATGCGATGGATTTGTTATACCCATTTGATGAGGTGTAATCAATTCAGCAATGTCACGGCCAAATGATGTGACGTCAATGGACGAATTTTAAAACGATATATTAAATAATATATCGATATAAAACGAGATATATTCAACATATATATTTGACGGCGGAAAAACATGACTAGTTCCTTCCGGTAGATAAAGCGAGAATTATCAACAATGGCGGAATGAGTGCGTCTTCATTTTTTTTATTTAGATAAAAATGTATCGTATTTAAGAGTTATATATTAGTTTTTAAAATGACGAACTTATGAGCTTTCAAAGTGAACTTGGGCATAACGATACATCAATGACGTTACACGATACAGGATTCTGAACAAATTATATATCGAATGGTAATACTGTGATGTCACAAGCTTTATCAAAATTTCGACGCTTATATCTACCGTATTTGTTCTCAGCATACTCTAATCAATATTATTAATTAAGAAAAATTGTAATTTCTTTAAATTAGCGGAACAGAAAAAAGGCAGGGCCCGTTGTCTGGTCTTCCCCGGAGGTTGATTAAACAATTATTATCAAAATTGAATATTTCTTGAAGGGAATGTCAACACAGATTGATTGAAATCCTAATCGAATTTTGTAGAATTAACAGCTTTCATAAAGAAACATTTTCGCTGTACGAAATATAAGTGCTTAGATTGTTATTATCTTTCAACGACTTGAGAAAAGTTTAAGTTTTAAAACATTGACACAATACCACCTTTAATTTTGTCTTGAACCGAGAATGCTCATGGTGTTATAATAACTTTACAAAATACTGCCTTAATTTATTCTTCTTGAGTTTGAGTGCCACCCTTGTCATCAACGGTCTCCTTTTTCTATCTCGATCCTAATGTTTCATTGGGAATAATTGTTTAATCCAGGTACGCCATGTCCTTAATTTGTGGACGAAGACACAAAGCTTTGTCTATTTTGCATTAGGGAATGTAAAGTCAGGAAGGCTGTGGAAGTAAAACATTCAGTTCTGTATTAACTTAGTCCTTTTGGGAGTGAAACAAAGACTTAGAAAGACGAAGAAGATAAACCAGTGGAAGAGTGTTCCGTTAATTATTATTTTGCAATATGCGTCTAACTTTCAGAGGTAAAAGTGCTACAATAGTTTTTAGATTAGTCAATAATTATGAAAATTGTTGCTTGGAAAACAATTCAAATGAATTATTTCAAATGATGACGCATCAACAAATGGCATAGATCTCGAGGAAAATTATATGCTTTAAGTCCTCCTGCTCAGAGTAAAAAAACTAAAAAACATAAAGCACAACTTTAATAAGTGCAAATTGAAATCAGTAGGTATTTGATATTGTTTTTGAAACTATACACATAATTTAAATGCAAAAACTGGACTCCAGATAATTACCTAAAAAACGTTGAGGTTGAACATTCGACAAGTATTTTTGTTTTTACCTACCGATTGTTTTTTATAGAATTGTGTTATTTGTACCCCTCTACATGAAGGCTATGTGCATGTTTCAAATAATGCAGAACCTTCTCATTGTTGCAGGATTTAAAAATTAGATCAAATAAAAACAAGACTACATGTAACAGAAACAATGAGAATACTGTCATTAGTACTCCCATTACTATGGGTTAATATCACGCTAGTTGTATTTTATGCAAATGGTATTTATGATAATTTATAATCTATTATAATTGCATATAAAAAAAGCAGATCAGAACAATAACGGAAAGAAATAATAAAAAATAATGGCAAAATTAATGACATTTTTTAATTTAATGTATTCCAAAACTCTTTGGACAGGCCTGAATTATTTTAGAAATACTAAATAATATGAATATATGAACCAATCGACAAATTATTCTGTTAGTTTCTTATAATTTACTTCACATTAAATCAATTATATAGAGTACATTTATTACTCATGCAAACAAAATTATTATTGTACAGAAATCTACAATCAATGTTTAAATCAAGATTATTATGCTTAAATCGTATTGTAAAATATAAAGTGTTGGTTTTTCGTTAACAAGTACATAAATAAACATTCGTTTGAAAAGTAACACCGTTTAGTTAAAATACTTATTTCGTAAAGGATTGTTTGGGCACAAAAGTAGCAAATCAGTACTAGCACCAAAATGACAAAGACTGATTGCTCTCGTTACTTTCCCGAAATATAACATTAGCGTGTTTCATACTCTGCTTCATTCATTATTTAGAAACGATCGTTATATGAAATGGCATCAGTAATGACCAGCCAACGATACATGCCCATAATGGATACATAAATATCCCAAGCTTTCGGGGATAAAGAGGCCTTGCGGTAAAAACTTCAATCTGCCCAGCCTCAGGATATAAGGATGCCGGAGTCGCATTTAAAATTCTTTTTAAATCAAGTATGCCATCTTACCGCTGAGACGGCGAGCGCTATAATTGAATTCTTTAAATATCCAGACTTACCCTAGATATTCAAGTTTCACAGCTAGTACGGTGTTAATACTTTGCTAAGGCAGCTAATCGGTGTAGGGGTTAAAAAAGCTTTCTTTGAAAAAAGGTGCAGATTTTGTGCTGAATATTTTAACAGTTAAATAAACACCGAGGAAGATATGAGTATTCAGTAATGGTAAAATAAATTGATAAAACGTAAGGGTAAATAAACCGCACGATAGAAGTGGCATAATTAACTTCTGGAAAACTGTATTATCGAAATGTGAAAACGTTTTTGTAGTTTATTTGGCTTCGTCTTTATTGTATTTAAAGAAAAATTAAGGACGTTTTAAATATATTTTTGCGCGTCGTAAGAATCTCCCACGCAATCATTAAACCTTAGTGGGGGCACGAAATGCGATTAAACGCAGCGGATTGGAATAGCTGAATCAGATAACCAGATAATAAGAATAACCATGAAATAGAATTTAATAAAAACGCCAGGCGCAGTGCGTGTTTGTACACGGTTTGGCGTTTACAGCTATTCCAAAACCGCTTTGTTTAATCGCAGTGCGTGCACCCACTAAAGTATTTTTTTTTACTTTCTGTTATTGCAGCAGAAATACTTGCAGTATGATAAAAATTTTATTAGTGTAAAGATGAGTTTAATCGGAGGCGTCAATTCACCCCCGTCGTTTCACTTGGCGGAAAAGTGTCATTTTCAGATATACGAGTTTATTTCGGAGTTGAATTTAAAAGTGTTCTTGGGAAGGGGTTGTTATTTGAGGTCTCATCTAAAATATTAGCACTTGATTTTAAGCACTTCGAAGCACATTCGATAGGTTTTTTAATAGTCATACTATTGGTAACATTCGATTTATTTTTCCAGCATACTCTAATCAGTTTCCAAATTAAGGTCTTTCGAGCGTCTTATAAATTTACTTGCTGTTTTTTTAATGTTGCCTAATGTGGAATGACGACATTCTCTTTTGAAGAATGCTTTCAATCTGAGGGAAGTATGGGACTATCTCAATAAAAAAATATGTTTAATTCTAACAATCGAATGTTAGATTTAGTGTTTTCAAGTGATTAAAAAATAGTAGTTGAGAAATGTAATGAGTTATTATTACCCCTCGATGAAAATCCACCATTAGACACTATCGTAACAAATATGTCTGGAAGATCTCCTAACCTAACTCCCACATCGCATAATTTCTCCAAAGCTGAATACCATAATATTACAGTATGTTACCTCGTTAGATTGGTCATTTTTAGACGAGAAAAATAATTTAAATACTCAATTAGAACAATTTTATTCATTTTTAAATACGTCAATAGAACCCTTTGTTCCCAGGCTCAACTTCACACCTTCTAACTATCCCAAATGGTTCACAAGGGAATTAAAAATGTATTAATCACAAAAAATATATCCACCGAATATATACACATCTCATCTGGGTCTGTTTCAGCTCGGTGGAAAAAAGTAAGTTAACACCAATTCATAAAAAGGTGATAAAAGCGATATATCAAACTACATACCGATTTGAATAATGTTTGTTTTACCGAAACATTTTTAGAAATGAGTGCTAGATACCATTGTAAAACCTTTCAACAACATTGTTGTTCCTAACCTTACGGCTTCATCACATGTCGCTCTACCTAAGTAATTTAATGATTTATGAAAATTAAATATCTGAATCCTTTGTTCTCAAACAACAAGTGGACAGTATAAACACTGATTTAAGTAAAGCTTTTGACAAGGTTCGACATCAAATACATATATATATAAACTCCGATTGTTGGCCATCAAAGGTAAATTATTGAGTTGGATTGTTAGTTATCTTAGCAATAGGGTGCTTAGCATAAAGATTAATTCTGTACAATCTTATATATTTGAGGTCACAAGTGGGGTTCCTCGAGGGTTCTTCGGCCCGATATTTTATTTAATATTCATCAATGACATTGTTGATCAATTTAATGATGTAGAAGTCCTGCTATTTGTTGACGACTTAAAAATATGTAAAATAATACAAAATATATACGATTGTCAAATTTTAAACACGAACTTAATTCAACTTTATCAATGGTGTGAACAAAATGCTTTATTATAAGTAATACGATTTTACAAAAATCATTATAATATGTAACGTAAACCTACATTATATAATATTAATTTAATACCAGTGTCTTGAATTTGTGAATTATGTGTAATATTCGATGAAAACATTCATTGCACACTTTAACTATATAACTAATAAGGCTTTAAAGATGCTTGACTTCCTTTGCTGAACTTTTACTGATTTAAAGTCCTTAGATTGGATGAGAACCCTCGATTTTTCATTAGTTAGAAGTCAAGTGTCAAAGTCAATTCACCTATTTGGTCCCCCTTGTATAAAGTTCACTCTGATAACAAAGAAAGACGTCAGAAAAAATTTCTTAGGTTTGTAAATTTTAAGCTCAGAATTTTGCAAGTTAAAGACTGGGATGTGAAGGTGAGAAATGCATTGCTATTCACATCCGTTTACTCAACATAGCTAAAGCCAAAGCATTATTTTATTTTATTCTGAATAGTGATGTCTCAAACTCTGGCCATGGCGGCCAGAGGGTGAAAAACGCCTGAAAATCACAAGAACAAAACTTATTTATTTTGTATTGTAAGTTCTACCTGTGGGCTCTGGAGTGAAATTTTCTCAGAAAACCCGCTTTATAGTATTAATCCAAACAAGGTTGATTTCAACACATGAACGCGCCTGTATCATTTTTTCGTTTCGCAAACTTCTTACATTTAGTTGTAAATGAGATTTATAAGGGTTCGAAAAATGGCCGTCAGAAGATGGTTTGTTGTTAAGTGAGATTATTAAAATAAAATTTAATAAAAAAAGGCTCCATAAAATGGCTTTGTGAATATGGGAAATATCATATCACTTTATAGCGGACTGGAAAGAGGTTCGTATGAAAAATGGGCGGAATCTCCACCTAGCCCAATAAATGCTGTGATTGGGGTAAATTGAAAGATTATCTCTTTCAGTATCATGACCCATCAAATAAAATTTTGTCCCAAAGGACTGCAGGACAAGGTGATAGTTAGGAAAAGAAAATCAGCTGTTTGCAGAGAGACAAAGTATAAATGTAGATTTTATGAAATCAGTGGTGTAGCAACAAACTTCCCAAGTTCTATTAGATCAGTAAATTAACAATATACGTGAGTGCAATAAAGAGCATAAGATAAACAAACTTTGAACACAAGCTTTAGTCAAATAATTACCTAATTGGGTTAAGAATTCAAAACAAGAACGTAAAAATACAATTTCTACTACGACCGAGTCCAGGAATTTATTTGGAAATATTTGTGTACTTTGAACGTTCACGAGAGGTTTAGTGGTACCTGTTTTGGAACTGTATTTAAATAAATTGTGTTCGCTTAAATCTGATTTAGCAGCAAGCTTTCGTAGTGAGACTACATGAAATCAGAAAGCTTACTTATATGAAATAATGTTAATTTATTAAAATTCTGGTCAAATTATTATTTTTCCTGTTAAAACTGGGACTGGAGGCCTATTACGAATAATTTGATAAATTTCATAAAAAACTATCAGTAAAGCATGAATATGTTATGATGAAGTCGGAACATGTGTATGTCAAAATAATAATTGTTTCGCTTGTCGTCCATTTCATATATTCGGACACTTGAGGTGTTTTTTTCGACGGCGCTATATAAGTTATCCAATTATTATTATTAAAGGCACCTGCGTGAGCAAATGGTTAGATATGTTCTGAATGAATAATATTTTACTGATCATGGGGCCACATTTTTAAAAATATTATGATAGAAAAGTGCCTGTGTTCCACCAAGTAATGCACTCTTAAAAAAAATATATTTTACTTAGCTAACAATTAACTTAAATAACAATTTTTTCAAATAAAGATAATTTTTTTTTTGTAATAAATAATTTTTTAAGTATTCCATGTTTTACCATAGCCTCTTTCAAGACTCGTCCCCCAGAAGACTATCCAGACCCCTCAAAGTTTTGCAACGCCACTGGCTAAAGAATTCTATTATGGTGGTAAAGATAAAATGTTCCCAAAGTATTTCGTAACAGAAAAAGGTCAACTGTTAATAATAATTAAGATGCTATCGTTTCATACGAAAATAGATATTTTGGGTGAAGACGCTGTTTTCGTTGTACGTTCGAGAAGCGGATATTTAATTATATGTGACACTTCATCTCAATGAAGAACTTCAGAAACCACATTTCACTAACTACTTTTCAAAGATAATGCCACTGGAGGACAATTGAGTCGAAACGTACTTCTTCTATTTAATTTGGTAATGTCTTGGTAACCTATTTATTTATTATGAGTATTTATTCTAAAAGTAAATTATAATAATTTTATACAATACAAGTTACTACTGGAAAGGATATAAGAGTTTTAAAAAAATCATAGCTTCCTTAGATGAGGATTTCAACATCACAACAGTTAAATGTAATTAATGATCCGTTTTATCCGCAGTTATTGAGGTTACTTACTGTCTTACATTTGAGCAAAGATGTCAATACTCCCATCAAAATGTGATTTCTTTAATGCCACGATTGTCATTCCTAATTTTGATGAAATCTGACTGTTGTTGAAGTCGACATTTTTTTGCCGTTTTTCACTCTCAATGTTAAAAGGCAACACTCGAAATTTGGATCCACGATTTATAAGGAAATGATAATATAAACAGAATCTACGAATGGTCTTCAAAACCATCAAAGATATTGTAAGTTATATTTTTAGACATTCACATCAAATTTGTAATAGGCATAAGGCGTAAGCCTTTGTCTATTTAAACATTTATTTTTATTTTTTTTTTTTTAAAAGAAAGACAAACATTCCCGGGTTACGAATAACCCAACAATGTTTGAAAATCTCCTACTACCACCACAGAAAGCCGAAAATGTTGCTTTTGTTGTGATGGAGGACTTAGCCAGCCGAGGAATCGAACACGCGACGCTCGGGTGAGACCCAAGCGCTATGCCCACTCAACCACTGACCGGCACTGACCATGTAAATATTTGTGTGTTTGTTAAATACAATATATGATATATTTGTATTTAAAATCGGGCAGAGAGCCAAATTTGAATTTAACCGGAAGGTTGAAAAGAAAATTCGCTAAAAATATTCCCCGATAAGATAACGATTTTGGTATTTACGGTTCAAATTACAGAGCTAATTACATAAAACTTTCATTAAAATATTTGATTTTCAGCCATATAAGACCTACGCGTAACCTATTAAATTTTATATTCATGGTGCATGTGCCCCTCTCGTAATAAATAAATGATTATTTTTTATCATAATATCTCATGCCCTCTATATTGTAGGTAATTTGGTTGGTTTATTTTGTATACACCCTTCTAAATTTTACAGCTTTTTCTGTAAATCCCCCTCCAGCGTAAATAAATAAATCCACCCCTACGTGTTGGTAAAATACGAAAATGTACCTTACTACGTATAAGTTGACAAGGAGCAACCTTTTCCAGTTTTTTTAGTTTTTCGAGAACAAAAATGATTTTCATACATATTTTTAAATCGAAGTTTTGCTAAGACATTAAACATTCTCTCTAATTTGGAACACAAATGATAGTAATAGAAACGAATAAAACGTACTAACAAAAACACAACGCTTCACTGTAATCAAAGTTACGAAGCACATACTGTAATAATATCTACCATCATTGGATCAAAGGTAAAAATGATTGAGCACAAATAACACTCTATAATGTACGTGGCCATTCCAAATACATAGATTATGCATAGTAAAATCTGCTCAAATATTTACGAGATTATTTGATCGTTTGAAGCAAACCTGTCTATCTCCGTCGCCGCCCGCGTACCGGTAATGTTCAGTCATTATTATGTCGTTTGTCTCCGTCGCCCCAAGCTGCAAGCACAACCGCTCGAACTAGTATGGGAATCACACACATTTAGATGTTCTATATATAACTGTGCTTTAATAGATGTTTTATTTATTTATTTAGGTAGAATTCATTTATTTGAAAATGAAATACTTTGTATTCACCACTTTTAATAATATATAATTGGAATGACGCCACAAAGTAATTTTGCAACTAATGAAGAAAGAATTTATTTATTTTATTATTTTATTTATTCTTACCTTGTATTCAAGTATTCTTTTACAGGTTATACTTTATGATATGTAATGTATAGTATATAAAACAATAAATTGAGTAAGAAAGATGTAAGTAAGTAAGTAGTTTCATGATTTTAGAAAATTGTACAAAGGAGTTCAATAAGCTTACTTAATAAAAGTAGTTGCAAAGCAAAGTGTAGTAACTTTGAAGAGTTAACAGGCAGAAGTTTGTTGTAAAGCATGTTTGTAATTGATTAACTAACTGCTTTATTTTGTTTTAAAAAATAAACAAAAAATATATAATTAGAAAACATTATTACATTCGATTGGGTCTTTCACTAAACATTAATACTAAATTAATACAGCGATACAAAGTGCATATGAAAAAGTATGAAAGATATACGTAAGAACAATGCTCCATAAGCGTCCCGACTGCTCCCAACCGCCTGGATCAAGTGAGACTATAGCATCCCCATGGGATGACCCCTGGGCGATACTGAGAGTATCTTCCACATTGGATCGTACCGCATATATACCTTATATTATTTAAAATGATTAAATTATGAAATAACAGAATTCGATCAAATAAAATTTACTTCTGCACGCCGGGATTTGAACCCGAGTCCTCCTGATTGCCAGTCGAGAGCCTTACCCCTTGACCATGGAAGTCGTATCATATAGATACGAGCCTTATTAATGGACTGTTATGTTGTATTGTTTATTCAGTGTTCAATGGATCTTCGATCACAAAAGTCGAAATTCTAGTCTTGTGAAAATAAAATCCTTTTGAAATGGCGTGGAGGCATGGACCACAAGAAAAGCAGTAAGGTAAGGCAAAGCAGTATCGAGTTCAATTGGAAAAAAAATCGAGCAATCGTGTTGCGTGGTGTTGACAGTCCTAAGGACAAACGTGCTCATTACAAAGGAACTTGGTACCGAAGAGCTTTTATTTGCTTCTTGTCTGAAACGTGTGGCTTAGTTCTTTGGCCGTACAGAGACTTCTTGTGAGATTTGACAATTTTCTTGAAAAAGCTTTAGCTATCTTAAGTCACCAGCTCTTAAGGCTCCGTTGTAAGCGTTCAAAAAGGATAAGAAGATTAATGCAGATGATTTGAAAATGAGATAATTATTATGTAAATAGAAATGATACAGGGAGCGCTCTAATATTTATAAGAAATATTATAATCAGCATACGTAAGCGGTTGTTGTGAAAATATTCGGTCAATTTTTGTTATTGTATTAATTTGATATCTTTTTTTAATAAATACAATGAGCTCCCTTGAAACTCACTTTTTATATTTTGTATTCTGGGCAAAGCGGGCAAATATCAGGTGGGGTCGAGCCGCCATTTAACTGGGTAGAGTTTTAAGTACAAGTCATCATGTAAATTTTTTTATTGTAAATAAACTCAGATGAATATTTTTAAACCAAGGTGTGTTTTTCTTTACTGGAGTGACTTAAAATCTTTGCATGTCAGATGTTTCACAGTACCCAAATAATAGCAGAACTAGAATAAAACTTCAAAATTATCATTGAAATTTGATGAATTATAAAAGTTCTGTGAAACAAAGATTAAACAGTATTTAAAATTATGATAACGTAACTTGTTGAATACCATTTAACGAGTCAGGGTTCTTGTTTTTGCTCATATATTATTTTGTTCGGAAAATATCGACCACAATTTGTTTTCTTGTCTTACAAATTCCAATGATAGTCTGTATTATTTTGATGTACTCTTCTTGTAAAGGAAAAGAACATGTAAAAATAAAAGTACTGAAGCCTGATCTCAAAAGTAATTTTAAAATTGATGTTTTATTATGCCAAAAAGCCAGGGATTACTTTTTTTATAATGATGGTTTCCTGCTAAGCTTGGGTAGACACCTTATATTTTTATGTGAATAGATTTCTATCTTTGATTCCGAGAAGTATTTTCAGTGCCTTTTCTAAAATTTAAAAAAATGTTAAATTTTAGGTAAAACAATTTTATGCAAAAAATAATTTAAATGTTTTTTTTGATGATGCTTTTTTGAAATGATTCTTAAATTTTTTAAAGGTCATCGTTTTTTTCTGGCACTGAATGCTTCTTTAAAATATTGGACAAGGTAACCATACACATTGAAGACTTTTGTCACTTGACATCGAAGAATCGTAAAGTTTCCTATCCTTTATTCTTGCAATTTGGTGTTAATGTGTGTTCTTATTATGTTTTTAGTGGCGCTTTTCTGACATTTTTTTGTTAGAACTACTAATTGAAGTACCAAATTACTTTTTGAAAATGGCAATTCATCGTATTAAATAAATATTCCCTATTGTATCGTGAGTTTTGATGAATCCTTTAAATGTAAGTGTATTTGTACAATTATTTTAAAAAACATGTTCCACAGATCTTCTGTATCTTAGTAAATACGACTGTAAATAGCTGTTTCGAGTTTGAAGCAAATACCTAAATTTATTTTATATTTTGATTGTATTATTTTGTAACTTAAGCGCATTATAATATTGCTTTCCTCTTTATAGTAATGTGTTTTGTGTATTTGCTTGTGTAGCCTAATTTCATTACAAATTTTCGTGTATATTTGTGTATGTCCTTGTTGTATATAATTTTGTTTGAAAAGTGTTTTGGTAAAAGGTTGTATATTATTTCATGTATAAATAATATCAATGCGTTCAAGGTAAGCATCTGTTTCACTGTTAGCTAATTTATTTCCTTTTACATTTAAGTTACTTTTGATATTCTATTTCGCCTTTATTTATCGTATTATTCTCGTTGTTCTATTTTTGAGAATTTGCAACACATTTTATTCTCTTTTGTAGCATATTGTTAAAATGTGGAGCAATAATAGAGTTGTATGTAGCTTTTCCGGAGATACAAACTTATCTAAAAGTACCTCAAAGTATTATATTATATTATTAGTAACCATTATTCGGCCATTTCATTATTTGTATTCCCCTTTTTAGAAATTGAATATTACATTACTCTTTGTTTGCCTATTTTGTTATAAGATGCCTAAAATAAGTTGTAAACTTTGCATTCACCGAATAATAAATGGCAAATGTTCCTGATCAATCAAGTATTTTTTCGGTCCAGCGATTCAAGACATGCCCAATTAATCCCAGTCCGATAAGATTGATCTCGCAGTTTGACCCTGGTCCTGACAGAGACCTAACCCATGGACCTGCCCAGGCCCAGCCACCGTCAAGTCGGTAACTTAAAATGGCCTCAATCAATGTCCGAAACTTCGCACCGGGTAAACCGTATACTGGACCTTTACCACGAGTTTACTGAATACAACTTGGTTCAGAATAAGACTATCGACATAATAGTTAATAGTGTCATGTTGATATTATTATGGATTATTGAAGGTCTTGTAACCTTAATCATGATCAACATCAACTTTCATGTCTGAGAACAATTTTCATCATAATTGTGTGCTTTTGGGGTGAGTGATGATAGTTAAACCAAATCCCCTAATTTTGAAATTGATGGACACCGTACAAGCGTACCAAATGTCCGGAGCTAGTAGGACTATAGCATAATATATATATTATTTCTGAAAATGTTGATAGGTTGAAAATGGAGGGTTATTATGGGATACATATATATTTTTAGAGCGTTTTTTCTTATGAAAAAAGCATATCTATTAAAAGCATGGGTTTAAAACACGTGAATTTTGGATACAGAAATTTTAAACTGATTGTTCTACGTTTGGGATTGTAAACCTTATCATGAAAGTTCTGTAGGATTTTGGGCATTATAAAACTGATGTTAAAGGGCCACCTAACTTTCTCTAGTTAGTCTCTCTTATCTGCAGTCTTTGAAGAATATTTAAATTGCGTGCTGCTTCTTCAAGCTTCAGCAAACGAAGAAAGATTAGAAATTACTTGTGGAAGTCAATATTACGTGCATCAAATCATATATTACTAGATGTCAGTCTCGCTGGATTGGGAATACAATCACAGTGACTCGAACTAAAGTCATGGCAGGTAATGAATTACGAAATAACCAAAACCAAATTGTGATACGGTGGCTAAAAGAATGGCTAAAAAATTACATAAATCAAAATTTCTAATCCTGGCTAGCGAGAAATTTAGTGTACATTGAATAAACACATACAATAAAGAGTTAGAGATTAAATCACCCCCTCTACTTAAGTCTTACCAGATTTATTATTTATTTTTTATTATGTTTTTAAAAATATATACATTAGCCTAATATATTGTCACCTTTTTTAAATTAGCTCAACATAGGAGGCCCCGATGAAATAATTTCTCTCATGGCCTATGTCATCTTTGGGGATGTTGTGGAGGGAGTCTTTTTAGGGAAGGAGGAAGAGGAAGTTTTGGGAAAGGAAAAAAATGAGGTGTGGGTAGGAATCTGGTGGCTCACTATCTCTTGGAGTAACGGATGTATAAATCCATCCCTGCGGTGCAAAGCAATGTGCTTCCGCCACGAAGACCCAGATAAACCGCACCACATGAACCAGGGCACTCCTGCTAACGTAGCAAACTACTTGGGGTGACCTATGGCAGAGGTGTTGGTTATCCAATAAAAGGTTTCCGGGGCGGCGGTACCGATTGAGGTACTTTAGGGAAAAGCATATTGTAATTTAAAATGTACCTAAATGCATTACAGATACCTAATACAAAACTAGGTAACCAAAAAGTTATTTTACTTAAATTCTCACACACCTACTAAAATTGTTCGAGGAAAATAAATTTGTTAGAATATGGCAATATAAATGCAATTATCTTAGGTTGGCTATAAGGTATCTGTAAACATTGTTTTGTTGGCAATACTGTTTAACCTTGTTCCTATTGTCTATTACTGAGAAGAGACCTGTCAAAGTGTACACTTGTTGAAGAAGAATAAAGTCATTACTGAAATAAACTGAACCCTTTTTATTGAAATAATCACAGGTTATGGGCCCACAGGTTATGGGATAACCCACCAGACTACTGTTCCCTATACTCCCGAACAAAATGGGAAAGCTGAAAGGGAAAATAGAACCCTAGTTGAAGCAGCACGAACAATGCTACACGCGAAGAATTTACCTAAGAAATTGTGGGCAGAAGCGGTAAATACTGCTGCTTTTGTCTTGAATAGAACTGGGAAAGGTAAAGAAGGAAATTCTCCATATGAAATATGGACAAATAGTAGTTTTGATGTTCATCAACTGAAGGCATTTGGTTCACCAGTGTATGCACACATCCCAAAAGAGAAAAGAAGGAAATGGGATAAGAAAAGTGAGAAGGGTTTGATGGTAGGTTATGCTGAAAACGTCAAAGGCTATAGAATTTACTTCCCTAAGAAAAACAGCGTAGATGTAAAGAGAGATGTAATTTTCTTAAGTCAAGAGGAAACAGAAGAAATTGAGGATGTGTCGGATCAGAATACTCAAACTTTGCTGACATCAGAAGAAACAGTGGAAGAACAAAAGGTTGCTGAATGTGAGGAAACTCAAGTTACTCAAAATGACAGTCATACAAATCTCACCGAAAACAGTTCTTTATGTGAAAGTGAAAGTGAATATGAGCCATGTGATGATGAACTATCAGACCTAGATGAAACATTGTTACCTCAAAATGAGAGAAGCAAGCGGGTGAGGAAACCGACAACATTCTATCAATGTCAAAATGTTGTAAGTGAAGAAAATGAGCCAGTGACATACAAAGAAGCTATGGAAAGAAGCGATGCAAATAGGTGGAAAGAGGCAATAAGTAGAGAATTGCAAACTTTAGAAGAGAATAATACTTGGGATTTTTGTAATGCACCAGTACATGAAAAGGTAGTAAGTAGCAAGTGGGTTTTTAAGATTAAAAGAAATGGTAATGTGAAGCAGTATAAGGCTAGGCTAGTTGCAAGGGGGTTTGAACAAAATGGTTGTTTTGATTTAAGTGACATTTACGCTCCTGTGGCTAAATTATCAACATTTAGAATTTTTGTAGCGATAGCGACTAAATTAAATTTACCTATATATCAAATGGATGTAATAGGGGCGTTTTTGTATGGCGATATAGACAAGGAAGTCTATATTAAATTGCCAGAAGGGGCTTATTCTGAAGGAAATAATATTGTTAAGCTAAATAAGTCACTGTACGGTTTAAAGAGTTCACCAAAGTGTTGGAACATAAAATTCAATTCTGTAGTAAAGAAAGAGGGTTTTGTTAAATCTAACTGTGACTCATGTTTATATTTAAAGTATTATGACAATGAGAAAATGTACATTTTACTTTATGTCGATGACATTTTAATTTTTGGTACAAAGGAGGTAGATATTTCTAAATTTAAGAGTATATTATGTAAAGAGTTTAAAATGAAAGACTTAGGGCTAATATCAAATTTCCTAGGTATAAATGTAAAGCAAAATTTGAAAACTGGTATTACAGAGTTAGATCAGAGAGAATATTTGGAGAATATTTTAAAAAGATTTAATATGCAAAATTGTAAGCCTATGTCAACCCCTATGGACCCTAATTTTAACACTAAAATATTTGTAAAAGACAGTACTGCTGTAGACAACAGTATTCAGAATTTGTGCAGACAAATGATAGGATGTCTAATGTATGCTGCATCAGGTACCAGGCCTGATTTGTGTTTTCCGGTTTCTATGTTAAGTAGGTATCAAACCTGCGCCAACAATGAGCTATTAAGTGCATTAAAGAGAGTGTTAAGATATATAATGTATAGTCTAAATTATAAGTTAATTTATAAATGTAATGATATCATTTTGGAAGGATATTGCGATGCTGATTGGGGTGGTGATATCAAGGACAGAAAATCCACCTCTGGTTATATACTTTTGATTTATAATTGTCTTGTCGCATGGAGTTCAAAGAAGCAGGCCTCTGTTTCTTTGTCATCCACTGAATCAGAATATGTATCTATGAGCATGGCTGCTAGTGATGTGTCATGGCTTATAAATCTGCTAACTGAACTTGATTTTAAAAATATTTGCCCTGTTAATATATTTTGTGACAATCAGTCGGCATTGATAAATGCAAATACAGATGCTATAAAGCGATTAAAACATGTAGATATTCGCTATCATTTTGTTAAGGAATTGGTCAGAGAAAATTAGATTTGTGTAAGATATGTTAACACAAATTTGCAACCAGCTGACATATTAACAAAAGCTTTGAGTAGAGAGCTGATTGTAAAACATTTAAATAAGTGTGGTGTTATGGCCAAAACTGTATAACATTATCAATGTTAATATAGGAACTATTTTTATGTAGTTTGTTTATGTTTAACAACTGTATTTACATTGAGAAGGGGTGTTAGAATATGGCAATATAAATGCAATTATCTTAGGTTGGCTATAAGGTATCTGTAAACATTGTTTTGTTGGCAATACTGTTTAACCTTGTTCCTATTGTCTATTACTGAGAAGAGACCTGTCAAAGTGTACACTTGTTGAAGAAGAATAAAGTCATTACTGAAATAAACTGAACCCTTTTTATTGAAATAATCACAAAATTGCTTACAATAAAAAACCTTATGAATATAATATAATATGAAATAAACAATAAACACATTCCGACAAACACAGAATTCATTAAAATGTCACACATACATAAACACGTTACGCGACAACATGGTAATATACATTTAAACGCTATAGATAAATATACGAAATGGGAACGAAAAATAATCCATTACCTACGAAAGGGAGCAATTTTATATGATTTGCCTTCCAGGTGATATTAAAATGGAAAAAAAATGGTAAAAAAATCTTTTGAAATTAAATTAACAAAATAAGTAAGGAGTACAGTATTATAATGAACTTATTTGTCTAAACATTCTAAATTAAAAGGAAAAATGTGATTTCCTGCTTTAAAAAAAGAAGCAAACTAAAATAGATATGCAAGTATACAATTCATAATAACTCTTTTACTTATTTTTAATATACTAATACAGTTATTGCAATATTATTTTCTTGTCATTTTTGCTGTATACGACTCTTTTTCTCTATACTATATATATTGCTCGTACATGTATCTAATGTAATGTAATAAATAAAATAAATAAATAAGTCTAAAGGGAAACGAGACGAAAGTTTTATTTTATTTATTTATTTTTATTTAAGTACATAAAACAGGCATGGTGCCCAAAAATTTACATACATTGATGTTTAAATACATAATAATAACAAAATGATAATAACAAAAATAGTAACAAAATTAATAAGCTAAATATGCAGAAGTAAATAACAAATAAGAATGGGTAAAAGGTAAATACAAATATGTTCATAAACGATTTGTTATTGTCACACCTGTACTGGTGAGACACTGATTAGGTAGGTACAATGTTACTTCTCTTTAAATAAAAGGGCTTCAACACAATATCAGCTTAATATGATTAAAGGTAATACGTTTTTTTCAAAGTGTTTAAATTGGTCATTAAAAATGTCTATTTCATTATTAGAGCCATGTATAATGTTATAATTTCTTAATGTTCGCGGTACAGGGGAAAAATATCCTGTATTTGTGTGGTGGGCTTTAATATAGAAAATGTCTTTCATCCTCCTTGTTGATTTTCTTGATGGTATATTGATGTCAATTTGAGATAAAATGTTTGGTGTATCAACTGAGTTTTCAATTATCGGCTAATTAACATGTTCAAATGACGTCATCGTCTAAATACTCAGTAAATAAGATGCTTGATGTTTGATTGTTTGATCATTCTACTAAGAAATCAGGCTTCATTAATTTGTTTTTGGACCTTGAATTTGAGGAGAATATATTTTTCAGATAATTACTTCAAAAGAAAACGATGAGTTTGTTTCTTAGAAAACATTTTTTCTATCTTAAAGAATAATTTTTGAATGATATTTGTGATAGAAAACGAACGGAGGATAATATATGACCGAAAGCCCAATTTATTTTAATAAATCATTTGAAATTGGAACGAAAACTTCAGATGAAAAGTTTAACCGCTCTTTGACCCTCTTTTAGGTCGTTTTTCTTCCAATATTTCGGATGACGGATGAATTAATTAAAAATAGTCTTCTCACTGAATTAGTATTTATAACATAACTATTTATAAAAAACTATTTATAAATAACTATTTATAACATCAAACAATAAATGGCGAGTAAAATAATGATTTTTTTTTAAGCAGGCAGGTAATGAAATTGATTACCATGACTCCAGGCTAGGAAATCGCTAGTTAAAAACCAATACAATATTTAGAAACTTCTCTAGAAGACTTACAATGCATTTTTCCGAGGTAAGAGATACAGAACACTACCACTCTTATTTAATTGGTCGGTTTATCTAACGTAGTTTTCATTCCGGTGCAAACAAATTAGCACTGGGAATATAGCGTAACTATACAAACTAATACTAAAAACTAGACTAAACACGCAATCCCGTGGGATTACAAGAATATTTGTTCAAAGACTTACAAATTGGTCGGTTTATCTAACGTAGTTTTCATTCCGGTGCAAACAAATTATCACTGGGAATATAGCGTAACTATACAAACTAATACTAAAAACTAGACTAAACCCGCAATCCCGTGGGATTACAAGAATATTTGTTCAAACGGATTTTTTATGTGCGGGATTCGCGAGATGGAAATAATTATAAATTTACACAAAAAACACGAAATGTAATGACAGTCCCACCAGCTAGTGTGAAAGCAGAGTGCTATAATATTTGCTATAATAGTTATAATATTACTAGTACAAAGGATAGACATGACTGTTGAGACTCTTGTCAGTTACAGTTATGTATTCATATTTTTTTACGATCTTTTTTTAGCAAAGTCTTCTTAAAATACTTACAAGTTTTCATATTTTAAGAACTTAAAACAAAGATGGTTGATAAAAAATAAAAATAAAATATATTAAAACTATTTCAATTAAATACCTCTTCAAAAAAAAATCAGTGAGATCCCGCGGGCCCGTGGGATTTCATAAAAAACTTACAATTGTTCCAGTGTGAGATGAATAATAAAACTTTTTTTCTCCACAAAATTTTCTTTATGACGTGTTGTTTTTTCGCTTGAACAATTAAAATTACTTTCTTTCCTTTATTTTGCATAAATATGCCGTCACTTGACAATATTAATCAACGGGCGGGTTCTTAATGAACCTAGTTTGAATAAACGTCACGTGAATAAATTACTCATAATGAATTAATGTCACATTTTTACGATATTTCTCAATGCTCCACGGGCAGAATACTTTGTTCCAGTGAATAATCAGGTAAAAGCCAATCGAAACCGGTCGACTAATATAACTCGAAATTAAAGTGGTTTAAAACTAAGTGTTTGTTTCATTTTGTATAATGTCAAGCCACAAAGTGTTTGCTTTCTTCGATAATTTAAAAGATATAGCTTTATGGGAATGTTAACTCGCCTGAAATGAATTAATGTAACGTCAAGAGTTGAAAAATGAAGATAGGGAAGTGTCGAAAGAAGATAGACTCAATTATTGGCGTTTTGAAGTTTAATCATCTCTTTTCCACTCTGTTTACTTTACCAAGAATTTATTTTCCTAGTTGGACATGGAAAAATATTTCTAATTCGTTATAAAAAAGTTTTTATTAATACAAGTCCCACAAACCAAACTAATCGGTAGGTAGGTTCAATGTTTAATTAATACATGTAACACAAATCAAACTAATCAGTAGATAGGTTGAATGTTTAATCGATACAATTCCCACAAACTAATCAGCACGTAGGTAGGTTCAATGTTTAATTAATACAAATCCCACAAACTAATCAGTAGGTAGATTTTTATTTAATACAAGTCCCACAAATCACACTAATCAGTATATAAGTTCAATGAAATGTAATTTATATTTTAATCTCTAAAAATAAAATATAATTTGACTATAAAATTTTATTTCCATTTCATATACAGGGTGTATCGGCACGTACCCGACAAACTTTAACCAGCTATTCCTTAGCATATTTGGAGTAAAAAATCTTATGTGCACTTTGCTGTCCGGTAACGTTTTTTTTTAATAAAAAATTTATTATTCATATTTTCACCACATGTCACCACTGTTTTATCCTTTGATAAAGTTTGAAAACCCATCTGGCAAATATTTTATTCGAATTCCGTTGAATAATGCACGTGTGTACCTATATTGGCGCACGTTTACAGTCACAACGAAATAGCACGGCACCATTCGTTTCATTTTTAACTATTATTATTTAGTGTGTGCGAAAGAGCGAAGACGCTTTTTGACACACTTGCTTATAACAGCTGTTTAACACGAAACGCAATGCCAATGACAGTGATGTAGTGCGGAAATTTTAAAAAAATTTGTTTTTAATTGAAAAAAAAATGCTACCGGACAGCAAAGTGCCCATAACATTTTTTACTCCAAATGTGCTAAGGAATAGCTGGTTAAAGTTTGTCGGGTTAGTGCCGATACACCCTGTATAGTTTTGATATATTCGTAGGTTTTTTAAAGTTTGAAGAAAAGAATTTTGTAATATGTTTCATCTGAAAAATAATAAAAGATTTATTTTTCTGCCAAAAAATGTATACCAATTTTTTTAAGTAGTTACTTAGAAATGTCTAAATTAAAAGGCCAAATAAAAAAAAAAATACTTTTAAGAACCGTTGTGATAAGGGTTTTGCAATCCCACATCTCTCAATTCAGCAACCCCGCGGGAATTCAGCAATATTTAATTTCATGTGTGGGATTTGTGGGATTCAAAATTTATTCTAAAATCATAGATGCAATCTTGCGTCACATGATACGCTAGTGCAGATGGATAGATGCATAAAAGTCGGTACTGCGACAACAAAGAGAACAATGTGTGTTAAATACTACGAAATTAATTTCACTTATCACTTGGTCGATCTGCTAATCTGCTGATTCCGCATGTCCTGCGGAATTCCACGGGATTTTTAAATTCTATTCCGCAATCCCGATCCTGTAATAATTAATATTTTGGTAGAAAGCAGTCACTTTGGGTTTTGATGTATTAATGAAAATAAAACAATTATTACTTTTTACCACGACATTTTATTTATTTAATTTTCCGGTTTCGCTTAACACAAGCATCTTCAGGATACAAAATTAAAATTAAAATAAATGTTATTTTATACTCTGAAGATGTTTGTGATAAGCGAAACCAGTCGGTCAAAGTAAATTTATTATAAATTAAAATTTCAATAAGTTTGTTACAAACAAAGTAATTGTTTTATTTCAATTTAATAATTTAGATAATGTCGAAAAAAAACACATTTGAATTGAGTCTTAATACAGGTCTCAGGAGGCTCAGTGTGAGAAGAATTGCTTCTCTGATGGTCGATTAATTTTAGGGCATGTGAAATACCCATATGACAGGAAAATGAAATATATTCACAAAAATATCGTTTACGCAAAGTGCTGAGGGACCAAACTATAGTTGGGGTAAAGCCATACATAATATAATAGAAATAATGGAGATATAACTATTAGTAGTATGAAACCACTGTTTACTCTGTTGCTACAAAAACACATACTTTTTTCTGGCTCCGCCGTTTGATTGTAGCTCGGCGACTGTCGGAACGCTTCCATGTCATATTTTCATTTATTTTATTATCTAAGGGCGATACTTAAATGCACATAAATAAATCGAAAGTTTAAAATGGATGCTTGTTACATATCCATGTTACCTTAAGGAATTTTTTTTTGGAATCGCTAAATTAACGTAGATTGAATGCATTTTCTCGAGCATATTCTTCAACAAAGGATTGTTTTTCACCAAAAGACTACGCACGTCTACCCAAAATGTCAGGGCGCCCATTCATAAAATACTCGGAATAGGGTACCGTCCTTTTTCCTTTGTTAAGCTGGGAATACACCGTTGAGATCAAATATACATATTTCATAAGAAACTTATTACATTCTGTCTGTAAATCTATTCGGCAAACATAAGTTTTCTACCAAACAACGGCGTATCGATCGAAGACGAAATAACGGCTCAAAGTTGATGTAATATACATAGATACCCTTCTTTGTAGTATGAGGAATATTTACAAAAATTTGATGACCTATTTATGTTGAGCCGAAGAACTTTACTCTGGTATCGCATGCTAATAAGCTTATCCATAATTTAAAAATCGATCAAATGTAATCTTCTTCGAGTCAGTTAACCATTATTTGGGAGTTATCCAAGTATCATGTAAGCGGAGTTTAAGATGTTGTGATATTTTGAAAGCAGATTGTTAGTTGTTATTTTGTTAATGACATTAAAAATATAATTCTCCAATCCCCGTTAGCTAAAATCATACGTATTTCGATGGTAGTTATAAGAGCAGATTCGAAAATTTTAAAATGCGTTTTGCCAGCTTTAACACACAATTAGCCAGAAATTGGTGTTTATTTTCATTTTTATACAATACGGAACGCGCAACATGGCACTTATTTTTGACAGTTACATTAATGTTTAAGCGCTCCATAGCTCAAGATGGAAATGATGCCGAGAGTCAAAAACACATTGTTGCGTTGGTTAGAAATTTCATACAGAAAAATTGTCTTATCTGTCGAAAAACTTCGAAACCAGGCTCAAGGCCGGCTTTACCACTGTTTTAACCAAACAAACGCCTTTGTAATAAGTCAAGTTTTCAATGTTCTGACCTTATGTACCGTGTAATATTTACACCATGTTTTTTCGTAAGGCTGTTAGAATATATGTGGTTATCTATTGAGTGTTATTCAAAATACATAAAATGTTTACAGCCTCGCAAAACCACACTTAATTGATCCTACATTACGAAACTTTAAGAGGGATGAACACGTTAGCCGGCGCGCGTGTCATCTCAGATGATGTAACTTTTTAAAACCGCAAATGGCAGACCTGTCAGCTTCAATTACACACTCGAGTGAACCGAGCGAAGGAACACCCCTTGAAATTCATGAATAATTATTATTTGAGAGAGAAAACACAGACTTTGTGACGATTCTTTGTTTACGAACAGCAAGAAAAGCTGTATTTTTAGAAATACTACTATGCTAATCATGTGGAAATAAATTTTCGGTGAATTTTTTTGTGATATTTTCTGACGAGCACTCTTTACTCTTGATTCTAGATAAGTGATAAGTGTACGGCTATTATGTAAATCAAGTCAATTTTGTTTTTTAAAATATAATTTTTTTTTCCACGATGATGGTTTTATAGTTTAACACGATCAAATTACGGTTAAGTTAATAAAATCCATTATTCGGTATACTGGAATAAAGAAATCTAACGTTTATTTCATATTTCAGAAAGACATAAGCAAAATAAAATATGAGAATGGCTTATTAAAATATGTGATTTTAGTTTTTAAAGAGTATGGGTTAAATCGAGAGGCAAATATTGAGATTCAAAACATAAAGTAACCACAGAAAATTATATTTTGTTTAGCTCACGTATCTACGTCACATAAGAAGTTAGCACATTGTGAGAAGGTTTCAGAGAAAGTTAAATATAATATTTTTCAGCATTCCGGGGAAAAATAATTAAATTCTTTTGGATCAAGTGTCATGTTGACCTAGGACGCTTACGATGTCAAGTAGGTATATTTCAAAATAATAATAAGCAACAGAGATGTTAAAAATAGTAGGTTGAGATTTAATACTCATATATAAAAAATGATTAAACGAAATTTTCAGAGCGCTACGTTACAGGATAGGTAGCCAGGTAGTTCGAATTCCAAAGGAAATTGACATCTCACTGTAGTTCACTTAAACCCTTTCAAATTGCTTACAATGAAAAGGCGTTAGTACAAAATGACAGACCATTATTGCGCATTGTATAAATATATTATTAATATAACCCAAAGATGTTTTATTTTTGTGAAAAATCTGCTTAATACGTTCAGGTAGGTACCCAGGTAAAGTGGTAAAGGCGGTGAAGTGTTGGTCAAAGTGTGGGCCTTTGAGTCATTGGATGACCGGACTCGTTGACGTATCAGGTACTGGTGAAGATCATGGGTCTTCCGGGTGCTCCAGTGCTGAATAGGGAAGCCGAAGGTGCGGTGGACCTGATGACGCGTAGTCTAGGTGCGTGGATGTAGCGCTGGTCAGATGTGCTGGAACCAGGGCGCTATGATCTAGTGTAGCGATGGCCAGATGGCCGGGGCTAGGGCGCTGTGATGATCCCGATGGGGTCCATGAATGAACCGTGCAAAGCCGGGTGTAAGGTCCTGTGCGCATGGGAGGTGCGCGGGTTTTCACTTGCGAGACTTGCAAATTGTTGGCTGACTAATGACTGACTGACTGCTCGCTGCGTCGGGCCTATTTATATAGCCCAGCCGATGGCGGTGGTAAGTACGCGAGACCTCTGGTTAACTACGGGTCATTTGCTTCAGCGAGATTCGTTTGGTAGTTTCGATGGCACTGAAATTATGCCTAGGCAATACGCTAGAACCTTCTATCGAATGCGCGTAATGTACTAGTCCACCTCGCAACTTGTTGACGTAGGTAATTCGCTCGCAAGTAGGAACTCGTAGACAGGTAGGTACGTAGGATCGCTTCGCATTGTCTGGAGTGTTCCGGTTACGATGCTTTTTGTATTGGCGAGACGTTAAAGATGAATCTTGTAGATCGCTACATATATAATTCAACAAGTCACTAGTTTTAAGTCAGTAGTTTAAGCCTTAGTCATAAGTCAGTAGATATATGTCTTAGATGTCACTGGTTATAATAATGAATCTTATAGGAAGAAGTTAGAAGTTCTTCGTCAGGATAGTTAAAATGAACAAATTTAAAAAATATACATAGATTAATTAGTACATATGGACAAAAATATAAAAATGAAAGGTGATATATTAGTTATTATCATAAAAATAAAAATAAATTGAGTTATCATAAAATAGTAAACTATTACATTTATGTATACCTACAGCAATTTATTTTTTAAATAGAAAAAACAAATTTATTTAAAAATAAAAAACTTTTATAATTTAACAATTTTTTTTTATTTCCGAGTTTATGTCCGGGTTAAATCTTCCCCATAGGAAAAAATAAACCCTTCCACACACTTGGTGCATTATATAAGCAAAATAAATACAAAACAGCACAAGAACAACACGTCGACTCACCAGAGATCAAATGGGAAAATAATTCACCGACTCCAGATATTTTCATATCAGAGGGTTCGGCGCGGTAGAACTCCTAACAGGGCTTATAAATCCTACTGATCTCTTACCCTTAATTTTTATTCCAAACTTGCTTTTAATTAATATTTTAGATAGAGGATTCAATGCTAAGAAAAACCAAAGAGGACCAATGAGTCTCCTTGAAAAATCCCTCTTTTAATTGAAATGCCCGGTATTACTATTTTCTTGCCTTTTAAATTGATAAGTAAATTGGTATTCCAAAAAGCCATAATATTTTCCAAAAAGCAAATAATAACGGGGTTAATTTTATATAAATTTAATACTATGATCAGCCACGAGTGCGGGACACTATCGAAAGCCTTTTGGTAGTCTATATAGCAAGTATGTAAATTACGTTTTCGAGTTGGAATCTGTTTTAGAATTAGAAAATCAATAACTAATTGTTATTTACATCCCATATGTTTTCTGCGACAATCTTTTTGTTGTTCAGATAAAATATTTTTTTCATCTAAATGAGTATATATTAAATCTGTCAAGCAAGAGGTTAAAAATTTTTATATTGTCGGTAAACATGTAATAGGTCTGTACTGAGAGGGATTATTAATATGTTCGCTTTTAGGCAACATAAAAGTAATGCCCTTAGTTAGAAAATTTGAAAAATTTTGAGGTTGACTGACTTTTATTATTACATTAAAGATTATTTAATTAGAGAAAACAATTTTTAATTTTTTTTGGACACTAAGATCGACAGAATAAAATTTACATTCAATTTTTTCATAATTCTAATGTTATTATATTGTTTGATTTTCGGAGGAATATTTCATAAAAGGTTTAAAATTTCTTCTGAATAGCCTTGCATCCTTCATCAGAATACATTATTATTCTTACTCTAATTAAATTTCGTTTATTAAAAATATAGCGAAAAATATTTTTAAAACGGAAATTTTCTAATTTAAGTTAAGCTGCCTACACATTTAATACAGATCGGTGACATTATCATTTTAGTAATATCTAACTAATAGCACATTTTCTTATAAATGTGAGATCTCTGGTTAAAGGGTTAGAGTAGTTAGGAACTGTTTTATAGAAAAAAAATGAACGACCAGGGATATAAATGTAACCAAAATATAAAAATTATTTTCTTGAATTGTGGAATGGACTCTTTAACGTCCTGCGTGTTATTTTCTATTATAAAAGTGTGTCCTGGGGTCTATTGCATCAATAAAAGAGCTTGTTAAGGCTTTATATCATTTTTAAAGCTGGCATCGAAGAAATAAGCTTAATGTTATTTAATTGAATCTTCAAATAGGGAGCAAGTTCTATAACTTAAACATATTAAAAAAAACTTATTAATAAAATATCTTTTTATCGACTGAATGATTCTCTCTGATGCGAAATCATTTGTGATCCTTGTATCATACAAAATGATGGCACAGCAAAGCACATAAAAACAACTCAACTAGTCGACATGTATAAGAAGCTACGTTAGCAGTCATACGGATCGAGAGCTAAATGCATATCGTTAAGTCACTTGCTCCCCTTTCACTACAAGTTATGCCCAGTTAAAATATTTGATAAAAATATAAGGTTATTTTCAGTTTCTTTATTGTTATTTTCATCCATTTGATTTTTCAACCATAGAAAGTAAAATTCCAAGAAATCGACAATAATTTTAAATAAAAATGATTTCTACAAAACATTATATTAGAAAAATATACATTCTTCTTTGAAGTCAAACCAAAATCAAGGGACCAATAAAAATGATTTGCCCTCCAAAAAAGGTGTAGTTTTTCTCTTGACGTAATGTATGTTCCTCACCGCCCATGGATTGTGGCTCTTTAGCTGGGAAACAAGGAACCAATAAGCAAGGAGAAAAAAATACTTTGCTCAAATAATTTACGTAAAAAGTATAAAGTGCGATCCGCAAAAAACCCCGAGGAGGTCAGGGGCGGAAAGTGCGACTTCGCGTGTGAAGTAAATAAAAACAAGAGACATTAAAACTAGCAAACTTGTAAAAAGGCTTTTAATGTTTCCATCAAGTACTGAACTAATAATCTCTGTAATACTTTGTTCCCCTTTATGTGCGTGTTAACAGCATGTTTAAACCTTTGTTCCTTTTAAGTTTACTGGAAAACGTGATGTGTACTTAAGGGGGATTCTATCTTATTGCTTTCAGCTGAAGTATGACTTCAGCGTAAAATAATATTTTTTTAGGAAAAACATGTTTGAAAAGAAAATTGTAAAATATGAAGCACTGTGCGATAATTACTTTCAGAAAAAAAATATTTTTAATATTCATTTTCCTATGCGCATTCGTAATCTTATTCAGATTGTGTGAGCGTAAGGAATGTGGCGAACCCATCGTTCAAGAAGTAGAAACGCGACCTGAAATAGCCATTCCAAGCTAAGGAGTGAGCTACCGTGCTCAGGATAAATGACCCGGGGAACAGTGTCACGAACGGTTCCTCCGAGAGGAGTGGAGAGGAGAGATGAGATCCTCTTCCCTCGTGGGGCTTTTAGGAAACCAAAGGGGAGTGAACACTTCCATCACGGGGCCTTCGGAGAACCACGGAGGTGTGGAGAAGAGAGATGAGACCAGCTCTTTGAACTCTTCCATTTTCATGGGGCCTACAGGGAATCAAGGTAGATTGGAGATGCGAGATGAGACCAGGGAATACACATGGAACAAGAAGACAGAGCCTCATATCTAATATAAAACTTTTTAACTTTATAAGAGGGATCGGGTGACTGTTAAAAGAATTAGGTAAAATAGGAGATAGCACAGCGAGCCTATAACCTAAGTGCTCGCTAAGTAGGTACTGAAACCATACGTTAGCCGTGTCCACTCTACAATAACAAAAAAAATCAAGTCAGATAGATTTCAAGAGTTACCAGTAGCAAGTTTATCGCATTTTTTTACTATATAATCAAATTCGTTGACTTAGAGAGTCAAACGCAATGTAACATATACATATTGTTTTATTTACGGGTGGGTACGAAATCACTAGTACCTGCCAGTAAGTGGTGAGCGAAGAGGCAAGCAGGCAACATGGCTGCTGAGGTGAATTTTGTCGACCTTAAAGGGCACGGGGGTTTCTTGGATTGAGTCCCACTGGTCGTAGGCGTGTTGACGGTGTAATTCGGTAATCGATGGAAATTCGAGTTGGGCTGAGAGCCTGTTTTTTTTTCTCTTTTGTCCGCGATGTTAGGTATTGAGATTTCTGAGCTGGCTCTTGAAGAGCGGATTGGATAGTTGCGCCGGATCATACAAATCACGACGACTTGACGAGGGACCGGGAGTTGCAGAACTCCTTGCTAGGCGGAGAACTCCTTTGTGAGGATGGGACCTGGAACCTATGGAGTCGATGGCTGATGAGGAGCCCCGTCGAAGTAACATCCTTAGAAGCAGATATGTAGTGTAAAAATAGTAAGGTTAAAAAATCTTTCTCTTTCTCTCTCTCTTCTAAAAATTGTGATACTCTGCGAGGTATTTATATTATAATTTTTATTTTTTTCGTATCTTCATTGTATTGATAGAATGTTTATGCTTGGCGTATTTTGCTCTGTTAAAAGTTTGGTCTATAAAGACAATCTTTCATCAATTAACGAATCGAAATCCTCACAACGTAAACAAAATTAGCATCAGATTGTCCCACGCATCCTGAAAAGTCTCATAAGACGTGTTTATTTGCCTACATTTAACCTACGTGACATCATCCAACTTTGATTGATGGCTACGTATGGTATGGAATGATTGTAAAAAATCTTAATAATAAATCTTTTAAACTCCTGTTAGATAAGTTTATGATCTAAATTAAACCTTTTCACAATTAATAGCCATTTGAAAGGAATATTAATTATATTGTTTCTTATCAGTTCCCTTTCAAAATTCTCTTATAATCGATAGTGTTACGTAAGAAAACGTAACCTTTTATTCAAAGCGGGCTGGTATATAATATGTTCAATCACAAATGAATAGATTGGCTATGTTAGCAGTTATGTTGAAATGAGTCAATAGACGAAGAAGATATTCTAATGAACAGAAGCCAGAGAAGTAACATAAATTAGTAAATCGTTAGAAGCTCTCTTTCCAAGAAAACTGGAGACAATATGACAACATACAATAGTCCCCAGCCCGGTGTCTGTAGGATGGTGGAAATAAGTGATGATAAAAGGTATAGAAACAGAAAGAGAAGGTTTGTAAGTAAATGGAAAGTGGTTTTGATTATAAATAAAGTTATATCATTCATAAGAAACGCTCCATTCTGTCTGTCATCAGAACAATACTGATTGAATCGACAACTGTGGAGCAATATATAAAATAATATTTAAAATACAAAAAATTAAGTAAATTAGATTTGCCAGTTAATTCTAAGATCAACGTTTCACCAGTTTCTATTAAGCGATCTTCAACAATTAAATAATTTTTTTTTTCAATTGTTAAAGTCGGTGTTTATTTTTTGGAATTCACAGTATTTTGCGTAACAAACAAACAAATATCCTTATACATTCTTTGTACGTAACGTGTTTGGTCCTTATATTTTTGCAGAATAATACGATAATTCCAAAAACAAAACTGGTAAGTAATACCTTAAGGGTTTATTCCCGCTTTGTGCTAACGCGGCTTAATATTCGACTTCAAAATGGTGATATACAGGATGTTTGATATGAATATAAATATGCGTAGGTAACAAGAACAAACTGTTTATAAGAGTATGATAGTGTTATATATTATTATGAATTAGTTCGTACCTAAAACCATCTCATTTTTATTAATTCATTTTTAAAAAGTTGTCAAACGAAAATGCTAATTATTATTTTTCGGAATAACTTATTGAGTAAAACCTCAAATTATAATATTTAAATATTGAAGACAATATTAGTGATTTTTAAACGCAAATCTAAAACAGAAAAATCAGAAAAGGAAACGGTCACATCTGGGACTCGAACCCAGGACCCTTGTCTTTCCGGGACAATGCTCTACCAACTGCGCTAATGGGACCCTATCCTCATCGGTCACTTTTAACTGTATCATACTTCGAATAAGAACTACCAACGTTGTCTTCATTTTTTCACCGCACATTTTTATTGGCAACTATCTTTATGTATGATCGCAAGATTCAACCCGAACTAAATGCAATCCTAGACAGCGTCTTATAGATAAACCTATCTTATTGTTTTTATTTTTAATGTGCGACATCTATTGACTTTTTCTGCAAGTCTAGAAATGAATTATTATTTTTCGGAATAACTTATTGAGTAAAACCTCAAATTATAATATTTAAATATTGAAGACAATATCCGATGAGGATAGGGTCCCATTAGCGCAGTTGGTAGAGCATTGTCCCGGAAAGACAAGGGTCCTGGGTTCGAGTCCCAGATGTGACCGTTTCCTTTTCTGATTTTTCTGTTTCAGATTTGCGTTTAAAAATCACTAATATTGTCTTCAATATTTAAATATTATAATTTGAGGTTTTACTCAATAAGTTATTCCGAAAAAATAATAATTCATTTCTAGACTTGCAGAAAAAGTCAATAGATGTCGCACATTAAAAATAAAAACAATAAGATAGGTTTATCTATAAGACGCTGTCTAGGATTGCATTTAGTTCGGGTTGAATCTTGCGATCATACATAAAGATAGTTGCCAATAAAAATGTGCGGAGAAAAAATGAAGACAACGTTGGTAGTTCTTATTCGAAGTATGATACAGTTAAACGTGACCGATGAGGATAGGGTCCCATTAGCGCAGTTGGTAGAGCATTGTCCCGGAAAGACAAGGGTCCTGGGTTCGAGTCCCAGATGTGACCGTTTCCTTTTCTGATTTTTCTGTTTCAGATTTGCGTTTAAAAATCACTAATATTGTCTTCAATATTTAAAATGCTAATTATTTTGTGTATGCGAGTGTTATAAATCGTTCGTTATAAATCCATATACAGAAGTAATAAAAATAGACGTAATACTACTAATTACAAAGCACAACTTGTTTATAAACTATTTAAAAAATATATAGAATATATAAAAATATCATAAAATTAAAACGATCATTAAAATCATCTCCCGAAGTGAGTGCACTTTACCCCCGGACACTCTGTATATAAGTCCATAGCGGCTTTTTGATGACAATATTGTATAAATCAGTAGTTGAAAATATAGGTAAAACTTAAGTCTGTAAAATACTGGTAAGTAAGCAAGATTTAAGTAAATATATAATAACAATTAGAAACAACAGTGATAACGAAAGGAAACTTACAGAACAAATATATATAAACTGCTTTTGAGAAATGAAATAAAATTTTTCTATTCATTTTGTCGTTCGTTCTTACGATGTTTGATAAAAGAGAGAAGAAAAAATGTACATATATATAAATGAAATAATTATAAATTCTTTCAAATAATGAAAGAATTTATAATTCTTCTTTCTGGAAGATCTCTTCTCTCGCACAAAGATTTTTCTCTTTTTGTTGAGATAGCCTAGCAACCGTCTGTTTGTGCTTTGTGCTATCCAAGGTACTCTCAGCATTTTATTGTACCGCAACAATTGTGAAACTAGCTAGCGCACAAAAAATGGCATTATGTGGTAGCAAACGTCATTTTATATCTCAGAGATAAAATTCAGTGCTCGTTAAAATGAAAAAAAAATGAACATGTTGGCAAAAGCTTTCATTAGAACCTTGTTTTTTTTTTAAAAGCCTGTAGTTTGTAGGCTATTTTATTTTCCCCCAAAACTTTTCCTTTTTTTGTAAATGAGTCTTTTTTATGGTTAAGTAGGTGTGACTCCAATCCTGATGTTTTATTAAGCTTCAGTACATTCCCAAGAAACAAGTCTGCAATGTCTTCATCGGTGTATATTTTTAAATGGTACTTTAGCTGTACTTTTTCGTAAACCCATAATGCGGCATAATGGTCGCGGCCGCAACTTGCGAAAAGGTAATTTACAATTCTTCCAAGCTCATCAATTATTGTTGTTTTAGTACTTGCGATTCGCGAGTTTCCGGTTGAATAAGAAATTGTAGGCGCAATTTGAATATTGTGAATAAATTATTCTATTGCCAAGTAAAAAATTGGCTTAGTAAATACCAAAGAGCATAGTCCGTAGTCATGATTATTGAGGACGGGTTATTTCACAGAACTTGAACAATTAATCAAGTGTCAACTTAAATTTTCAAGTTCTGTGGAATACCTATTCAAATTATGTTATTACAAAATTATGGGATAGTAGCTTCACTAACTGAAATAATAATAGAACTTTCACAAAACTTGAAAATTAACTTTGAAATTTTATGAACTTTTCAAATTCTGTGAAACAACCTATCATTGGTGTTATTTCTAAAAGCATACCTAAAAATAATTATGATAGATTTATTTAAATTCGGTAAATAAAAATTCTTTTTATTTAAAATAGAATAGTAATGGTGGGTTTTTGTAGGTTTTACCCTTTTGCTGGTGTACACGACAAAACATTACACAATGGGGTATTTTCATATGCAATGAATACCGTTAAAAATGTGTTTATTTTTCTGACTATGATTATCGTACTAAAAACATGTAATTTTAATGTATTCCATTAATAATAACGATTTCAAAAACGATCTAAAACCATACATTCCGAAACGGTTCCAACCTGCTACAACGACATTGTGACATAGTAAACGCACATTTTAAATCGTTATAGTGCAATGAATACCGTTAAAAATGTGTTTATTTTTCTGACTATGATTATCGTACTAAAAACATGTAATTTTAATGTATTCCATTAATAATAACGATTTCAAAAACGATCTAAAACCATACATTCCGAAACGGTTCCAACCTGCTACAACGACATTGTGACATAGAAAACGCACATTTTAAATCGTTATAGTATATTAATTCGTCAACGTAAAAATTAAATAAAAATCCTTCGCTATCGTAATTTAGAAGCGTAAGTTAAAAACATTGAAAATACGCTATTCGTTAATTATATGCTTTCCTAAAATAAATTATCCGATTCAGAGTAAAACTTTTCAAATGGCAACCACAATAAATTAGTTTTAGACAAAAGTGTACTTAGCATTATTTGCTCATTAAATAGCCGATAAAGCATTAAAACTTATTTTACATTTATCATTTCTATTTCAGTTTTCATTGGGGAATTTATTTCCACAATGCCAAAAGAGCGAAGGAAATTTATTGTCAGCACGCCGCGGGGGAGTTTATTTTTTCTTTGAGATGTTTTCTATCCCGTTCAGTCCATTGTTCTTCTGTTAAGGGTTGAAATAGGGTTGTTTGGAATATATATATATATATATTTCTAACGTAACAAAGAGACCTCACCACTGTACGAATCAAGCTTGCAGGGTCCTAGTTACGTTGTTACTACTTTTTACGGAACTAAAAGTCTTTGGTACATTACTACGACATCCCACTATGTTTGTATGTTCTAGTAGATACGTTGGTCGCGAATGTAGAACGACGCTAGGTGGTAGCTACGACATCTGTGTACAGTGTACACTAATGAAGTGAGCTGCTAGTGTAAGTGCGTTGCTTGCTAATTGGAGACGTATCTGTCAAGCGAGTTGATTGTGTAACAGAACAAATCTTTGCGAATTGCATCAATTAATCTAACGCGGAATTTGTGATTCTTAACACAAATTACTAGGCACGATGAATAAGAAAATTCACTCTAAAAATATTTGACAACACATAGTTGGTTTTAACCCCAATCGAATTAATTTAAAACCAAGTTATAATTCTTGATTTCCCTAAACTTCACAGAATACCCAAATGTGATGTTATAGGCTCCTGCGAAACTGTAAAAACAAATACTGCGTTCAAACATTATTTTTAAATTGTAGTTATTGCAATGGAGACTGAGTCAATTGTTTTTACAATTTTAATTTTAGAAACCGATTACGATAAATGGAGCTTTATTTAATACATGTCCCACTATCAAAGGTTACTTAAAAAAGTTTGCTTGATTCAATTTACGCATTGCAGTAAGTTCTGAGGAACGAGTATATATTTTAAATACCTTCAAAGTGTACAATATTACCTACTGTATGGAAAGGTAAAAAAATTATGCAGGTATTTGTATTTCGTAGAACGGGTTTTTTTCACGGAATAGGAACAATTCATCAAATTTTAAAGTTGATTTTCAAGTGATGTAAAGGTTCTATTCAAGTTTTATGAAGTAACTGATCAATAATAATGTAACTTGAACAGATCCATCACAGAACTTGAAAATACACATTGAAATTTGATGAATTGTTCGAATTCCTTGAAACAACCCGTCCTTAATGATTTCGGGAAATGTCTCGTATAAAAAAAACAAATTATTTACTTTCGAGTGAAAAGGTTAAATTTAAATGCTTAGATGAAATTGTTGTTTGGTTTTTGGTTACGAGTTTGTTCTCACAACCCTTCTGCATAATTTAACATAATCAACATTGTGTGATATGAAGACTGGTATAAATGTGTATGGGTGGGATTGAATCACGAAAATGGATGCAAAATCTGTCACACGGAAAGAGAAAAAATTATATTTTTTAAAAAGATAATCGTGGTGGTTACTGTGTAACATTACAAATCAGAATTTTTTCATACGGTGACAAACCTTATTATACAATACTATATCGTGCGTATATTTTGAATTAAAAAAAATTATGGATAATTTTAAAAATTGCTCGTTCAATCTTCAGTACCTTTCGCGAAGTACATCAATGAATTCTGATCTGGTCACTATGCACGGGTAAAGCCATTTCATATAAAGATTCTGATTGTCAACCTTTCATCGGGTTGATTCAGATAATATCTACCAATCTGGATATTGAATTTTATAATATATATATTTACTTCATCGGATATAAATAAGTAAAGGGCGAAGAATTTTTCGACCCTAAATATTATCTGGTGAAATGGCGTACATCTATTCTATCAGACAAATTATATTATTATAAAATCAATCAATCATAATCCGTTGATTTGGAGGCAGAAAGTCTTGTGATATTATCGCAATTTAAGATGGTTTATCGTTGAGACTCTTGATTAATGACTTGCAAAAAAAATCTCATCGTCGATGTTTTATTCGCGGGATGCTCGCATGAAATATTTACTTCGAGTAAAAAGATTCAGAGTGGCGTGAATGATTAATAACCAGGCGCACTTTAGAGTACTCGCTTTTCTATTCTGGGTTTTCTATGCTACTCCTTTAGTACCTTCAGACAAAAATGTAAGTCTAAGGAGCGTGGAGATTCGTCGAGCGCAACGTCAAATAAAAATAATATCGAAGATCTAGTATCAGGAAAACCGAGTGGATTTTCTACCAAGTAATACTTTAAGAAGATTATTTCTTGCTCTTGGCTCAAGGAAATGTGAAATAGAAATACAGGAGGTTTCTTACAGGATTTGCCACAAGACGAATCTGATATTATTTTCTGATAGAAAAGACATAGAAATAATTGCTTTATTTAAATTTGAAAAGAAAGTGTAAATAATCTAGCTGGCTGGCTTTGGACTTTATAGGGATTCAGTTTTCATAGTCGTTTCTCAGAACGTTGTGATGAAAATGTTAGCTTTCTTATGGCAAGATTTTAATGGATAAACCTGACTGGCTTTATAAATGGCTCAACTTAGAAAAGGACTTTCATGGAAGCTCGTGGCAAAGCTCGAATTTTCCTGTAAATTTCCAGTTCTCGTGGTTAACTTCGAGATTATCACAAAGATACGATGGGCTATCTAATAATGAAAAATACCACAAGAGAAAGCTGAGAAAAAACCCGAATAGAATAAGATTTTATGCTGACGATGGCAAGTGTCGTTATTAATGCTGTTATTTGATAATGTCTGTTTCAAAATCATTTTATTAATTTTTCTTTCTTGTTTTGTGATTAATTAATTAATAGTTCTCATGATGCTAAGATCAACTGTGCATGGTGGTACGCTCTTAACAGCTGGGGTCGTTGACGCTCTTAATTGCATTAGGGATCAATATTACCAGTTACTCCAAAAAGCCCCAAAAGAATTACCAAGTCGAAGGTATCTTCTACATTACGAACAGTCTATTGACTATCATTCCGCCATCGAAAATCATGGCATAATTAATATTGTAAATACATTAAACACACATTACGATATCGGTGAATGGTCAGCACTGGGTCATTGACTATTATATCATTGACTGTTATTTTCTAGCATGGATACAAATTTGTAGCGGTAGCTACTAGAATGATGATGAATGATGAGATCTCGAATAATCGTGATTTTTCAGAGCGGCGCTTAGTACATATAGTACCTGATCTCGAATGCATGTAACTTATATAAAGCGGTTAAATAAAGCGGATAAAGTGAGTACCCAGTACGAGCGCCCGCCGAAAACTAAACTGGGCGGCTTCTTTGTCCAGCCCCCGTTCCGCGTCCTGCTCTTAACCTCACCGTGCCACCAAGAGCCACGGATCTATTGCGCCCGGCGTTGCACGACCTCAAAGGAGAGGCTACGAATTATCATCGACTCCGCGGAATCGCAACAGCGCCATGGCCTTGTATCATCTTCTCTGGCCTGCGCCCCCCACGTGTTGGTCTGCATATTAGCCCTGCGACGTATTCGCCGGCCTGCATCTCCCGCGTAGCGAGCCCATCCACGCTTGCATCAGCTGCCAACTAGGTCAATCTTACCTTCGGATCTTTTACTTCGCACTGGAGTACCAGGAAGACTCAACGTCTTCTCCAGAGCTGAACACCATCTACATGTCCGGTCTCCACCAACCGACTCCGCCACCGTTCATTTCCGCTTACAGCCAGATGTCGACCATCGACCTGGAGGATTCACCGCTGACTACATTTACCGACGTGGAGTTGATCTTCGGCCTGGGGAATTCACCATCGACTACATCCACCAACTGCGTGAACATCGGGCGGGAGTCATCTCGCTACTACACTGACTCAATAAACGCAATGACCTAACAACCTTTTTCATTCAATAAGAACCCAAGCAAAATCAAAAATCTTCACCTCCGGTATCGTTTGTAGGAATACCAGTAACGGTTTCAGTAAAAAGGCAATTTTTTTTATTGGGATAGGGTAAAAAGCCAATTATTTTTCAAATTGCACTTAATGTTGTAATAAACTGCCTTATCTATAATCATCTGATAAATAATCACCTAACATGATTGGTGTGTTCAGTGGATACGGTTCTCCGAGGTAAAGGAGATGGGGTATAGAAGATGAGTAAGGATAAGTAAGATGGTATTTTACTAACAAATCGGAGGGCGATAAAGTTTATTGAGTCAATATTGAAAAAATTCATTTTATTTGTGAACGGTGTTTTCTTATCATATGAGTTCAGCAATTTATGGTGGATACGTTACAGTCAAAGGAAGTTGTTGAGGCAAAAGATAAAGCAACATTAATCACTTGATTTTTAATTTAAGTGAAATTTTTTTTTTTTTTTTTTTTTTTTTTTTTTTATAGTGAATACCTCACAAGAGTCCCAACTGCTCCCGTCTGGAGCCAGTGAGACTATGGCATCCCCAATTGGGGGATATTGTGAGGCTGAAGGTAAGTGGGGAAGGGAAAGAGGAAGGTGGGGAAGTACCTGGCTATTCAGATCTAGTCACTAAACACGGCTAAAGCCATTTGGAGCAACCTTTCAATTCTGAATGGTGGTCTTACACCAGGGCGATACTGGTAGTATCTTCCACACTGGAACGTGCCGCAAATATACTACATATTATTTTAATTAATTAATTGTGAAATAACACAAATTAATCAAATAAAATTTATTTGCGCACGCCGGGTTCGAACCCGCGACCTTCGGAATGGCAGTCCAATGCGTTACCACTGGACTATGCCGGCCGTCGTCTTATTTAAAACATTATTTGAGTTACATAATATTAGTAACGAATTGTCATTCTAGTAATGTATCTAGCATCTGTTAAACTTAAAAAAAATCATATATCAAATAATAAATTATTAATAAAATAATTTTTGTACCTGCTTTGTCGCTTTTATGATACGATTTATACTTATCAGTTCCAATTTGGAAAATTAAATGATCATTGAACTTGAATGATTTCACGCATTACGCAGGAATACAATTTCAAATCACGCACCGATGCACTGACAGCCGAAATCAGTATGTTTAATGATATTATTTAATAAAAGTGGAGTATCTAAATAAAATGCAATGTCAAATATGATTTAAGATTTTCACGGCCAAAAGTATGTTTGTTATTTGTTTTTGGGGTATTATGCCGTGTTGCGCTAACTCCTTCTTTAGCCAACGTTTCGGACAGCATTGCAGTGTCCATCATCAGGGCAGATGTGTTATTTATTTAAATAACTAATATTTAATTATTTATTTAAATAACACATCTGCCCTGATGATGGACACTGCAATGCTGTCCGAAACGTTGGCTAAAGAAGGAGTTAGCGCAACACGGCATAATACCCCAAAAACAAATAACAAACAAAATGCAATGTCATCTATCGTTTTCCTGCTTTGTCCTTGCAATTTTTTATGCAAAATTGCGGGTTTGGCATACACTATTAACCTTACCTAACCTAAACAAAGATTTCCAATCCTTCTTCGTTCCAAAGGTTTAATGAAGCTATTTTTTAGTCTGTTCTCTGAGATTCTTGTTTCATGCGCTGCTCAGTATAATGTAGAAAGGTAAAATTTACTTAGTGCTTACTATACTTAGTACATAACTGTGATGAAAGGCTTTAAATCACAGTCAAAAAACAGATAAACCATAGCTGCAAAAAAAATATACAAATTATTTATGAAAAAGGACATGCTAACGACATCTGGCGGAGAAAGAATTGATCCAGCTTGCTTGCAGTAGACTCCTGTAATAGTTGAAATTAAATCAAGATTCCGGGACGAAAGCAGAGAGGTCGTAAAATCGTCTAGGACGACTGGTACTTCCCCTTTCTAGGCCTAAAAATAAATATTGAAGGTTGTCAACCAATAGATCTGAACAAAGAGCTATAAAATTTTGAGTAACCAATCAGTGAACGGGGGGGGGGCGTGTGTCTACGAAAGACAAAGGAATGAACTATGGACCCGACATTAAAATAGATAATTAACGACATTTCGATTCTCACAGAAATTAGAGGTGAACGCACTTTAGGGTCAACATCGACTTTCAAGGTGACAAACTCCTGGGAATGTTTACAATAACTGAGACATTTATGGGGTATCGAACCATTGAAATCGGGTGCTTGGAAGTTTTACAAGTTGTAAAGCGCACACACAAAAATGCAATGAAAAAAATTATAAACGTGATAGTATAAAAAAGGACGGGAAAAGCGAAGGAAAGTTACTGGCGGAATTTCAACTGTAGTGCAATTATTTATGATAGAAGGAGGGTGTCATGTTCGATAAAAATCGTACTAAAGAGAGGAGTGAGTGTTGGAAACAATGGAAATTAATCGTTATCAATTTAAGATGAAACGGACTTATTGGTAAACCAATTTTGAATGAAAAATCTCGCAAAAAAAATACACATTTTAGAAAAGTGCGGCGACCGAATGGAAGGATAATACAGAGATTTTGAACTGCTACGAAGGTCCTAGGGACATGAAAATTGAGTATCAGAAGAAGACAGTAAAACTAAACATAAAGCGATAGATTAGATTCAGGAAAAGTAGACATTTTACATGATTATTAGGTTAGATAGATATTAAAGTTACACAAGATTACAAAGGGATCGAAACAAGATAAAAGGTTGACGGTCTCATGTGTATTTTGGAATATAAACAATCGAAATCCGAACATGATTTTTATTTACGTTAAGGTAATAAACGATTGGAGAGACGATTAACTTTAACGTGGAGCTTATGAAGTATTTAGATTAGGCAAAAGAGATTAAAATTAATAGGTTTGAAATAAAATAAAATTTACGACCATAGTACATAAAATCTGAGGCGTAAACATATGTCCAGACGTATAATTTATGTGAAATCTTGTAAGTGAGGGATGGAGAATGGGCGGAGATTGGGTCAGGCAATAAAAATGACAGATATCCCAGAGTCTAATTAGGTATATCTCCCATAGAAGTGTGGAAAAATATATATTAATTAATAATAAATGAAGTATGAAATTTCCCAGGAGACCACACACATCGGGAAAAGTGAAGAAAAGATAAAAGGAAGGGTAAAGAACGGAGAAAGGAAATGATCCATGTGGAGAAAAGCGATACAATTCGAATTTATCCGTGAAATTAATAAATACGACTTGGAAAATGAGTAATTATAAGAGCTATGAGAAATGACATAAGAATCAAGAAGAATTTGTGCAAGAAAACGTCGCGGATAAAAATAAAATTCAAAGATAAAGGAAAAACTCAAATCTGCGACATGGAGATAGAAGGTACGGGTGGAAATGGAAAAGCTCATATATTTGACAATAAAATTAAGTAGAATTTAGACAAATCGAAATTCAAAAATGCGTAGTAAAGATTTCAGCATGGATTTAAACAATTTTCGCACGAGATGCATAAAATTGGGATCTACATATATGTTATTGAGGACGGACCTATCGCGAATTGAGAAAAAAAAGGAACGCAAATTCATGAGATTTTAACTACATTTTGTATGAACAGAGGACAAAGGGAGCTTGGGCGATTAACACAGACTTACCCGATTCGGACCCTATCGATTTAGAGTTGTGAGATGGAAATTGACCGCCACCCAAAGCCGGACAACAGAAGATCGTATGTAGGAACGATCGAAATTAGGGGAAGGGATGTTCGGATTTGCGAGTTGTTAAAAGATAGAATTGATTACCAAAGGAAATTCAGATACGTCTTTTGGAATCTGAGAAGGGTATAAAATGACGTTACACACCAGTTTTGGGACAGTCGCGCCGAGGATTTGAAAAGTTGTTACGTGGCAGTACTACGTTCTTTGGTAGGATTAACAGTGGAAAATCTTTAAGTGTTAAATTTTGAATAAGTCCCTGGACTTTCGGAAAGAGTACAAGTGCTAAAATCGGTGAAATTTTAATAAGTCTGTTTAATTTAATTAAACAGTGTTAATAAATAAATATAATTTAAACTCAGTGCTTAAAAAGTTTAAGTGAAGTGCAGAAAGTGATTACGGAATTAAGAATTTAATTAAAATTTAAAAATAATTATTTCATTCAAAGTGAAAACATTCAAATTAAATTTAAGAGTTTGTTATCGTTAAATTAAAGTGGATGTGCTCGTGAATTGATATTTAAAAATAGATTATAATTTTGTTTAAAATTATTAATAGTAAATACTTCATCTTAGGTTAAAAGAAACACAAAAACAAAAAAAAAAGGATTCGATAATAATAAACGTTTAAACCTTTGTTCTAAAATTAACAGTTAGAAAAAAATTTAATTTATTAAGAGTCGAGTTAATTAAAAGTTTGCACAATTCGGAATAAATTTTCTTATCAATTTATATAAAAAGAAATTTAGAATTAATAAATTGTTCAATTAAAATCCATCGTGCGTATAGCGACAGTGTTAAAAGTGTTTGTCGTTTTAACCGGAATTTTAATCATCAGTCTATCATTTCGAAAAAGAATTTGAAACAGCTATCATTCAAAAGCCTAAACTAGAAAAGTGTTATTAAATCAACGGGTTTTCTGGATTAGGATTTCGTTCGGAAGAAAAATCAATTATCAGCTAATTTATATGATTCAAGCGAGAATAAAATATTATATAGGAATAAATAGTCGAAAAGATTTATTTTGAAATTAGTTGAAAAATACAATTAATTAGGTAGTTTTTCTTCATCAAGGTTGTTGTGTACACCCAACCGGAAATACCTTGATTGGGGTGAGTTTTCCTTTTATAAATAATTTTCAGGTCCCAGGAGACACAGAAGGGCTGTGAAGTGGAAGTATGCCAATTGAATATTAAAGTAAAAACAACAAAAAGGAATTACACATTGATATATATATATATATATTGTGTATTTATCTATATAAAAGTAAAGTAAAATATTGTATATAAAGAATATATATATGAGTAATGTAATTATATATATGTATTTTATTTATTAATCGAAGCATCGAAATGGTAGCGATTTTTAATACCTACCCGAGGACATATCTATATTATTGAAAAAGAAAATATGTATTTATTAATATTCCAGACTATGTAGAATCATATATTTTATATTTATTTATTAATATATGTACTCTTATTTAACATATTTTGGCAATAGAGATATGTGTACTTATATATTTATATTTTTTCTTCATTTAACCTAGTAAGTTTACTAAATTCGGAAAAATGAAAAATAGTTTAACTTCAATAAAGGAATTAAAAATATTTAAATTATCTATGCACAGTAAACGGTATCATAACTGAATCACAAGGAGAGCGCGAGATATTTTAAAATAAACAATCTCACATCTGGGTTAGTGGGTCAGATGAGATGTTTACCCTGTTCAATTTGTTGATAAAACAAGGGATCACTGGAGAATTGGGTCAACCGCATAGTTTGAAAACGACCTTGGCCATAATTAGTTAGTCACAAAGGATTTTATTAATTACCCGAAACAGCTGGAAGATGCGTGTTCTCAAATACTTATCAATCACAAACGACAATTGAAAAATCACGGGTTAGCCAGATTTATATCAAAAAATTACATGAAACATTTAAATATCATTAATTAGTTAGTCACAAAGGATTTTATTAATTACCCGAAACAGCTGGAAGATGCGTGTTCTCAAATACTTATCAATCACAAACGAAAATTGAAAAATCACGGGTTAGCCAGATTTATATCAAAAAATTACATGAAACATTTAAATATCATTGATTAGATAGTCGCATAGATTTTTATTAATTACCCAAAACAGCTGGAAGATGCGTGCTCTCAAATACCTATCATTCACAATCGAAAATTGAAAAATCACGGGTTAGTAGGATTATATCGAATAATTATACGAAACATTTGAATATTATTGATTGGGTGCTCATACAGAACCCCATCAGTTGCCTGAGACATTTGAGAGTCGAGTACTCTCTAATGTGGCAATCAACTACTTGAAACAATTGGAAAATCACGGGATAGGATGAACAAAAATTAATGTTGAACCCTGGAGGTAAAATTTAAAACAAATACAGTTCATCAATAGGAGGCAGTGGTCGCTCCTATAACAAGACCATTAACCAAATCAAATAGAGATGGCGACTCTCTTAAATAAAAACGTCAAAACCAAACAAACAAAAGCCTGGAGTTCGATAGCTCTCCAAAACAAACTATCAAATAAGACCTTATTCTACTAGTATTTATTAGTATAACCTTATTCTTACGTATATATTCGGTTACCAATCCTAGAGTTTCGCAGAACTCTTCGTGCGAGATCCGAGCTCGGAATGCGAGGTAGATAGCCTCGTATTGCGAGTTATAAACCTTTCCCAAACTGTATGTATACATATATTTATTCGTATGTACTGTTTACTGGAGGATGCGGACCTGCATACAGCTTGCATTTTAGGTCTTCTGGACCACTCTCGCATCTTCTTTTAAACGTGGAATGAGGATTCACGACCCGTAAGTCCACACCAACCGTGAGTATATGATTGTATATAGGACGAAACCGGTTCGCCCTAAGTAAATTGTAGTCCAAGGAGGGGTCGGAATTTGGGGGTATCGGGACTCGAGGGGAAACTTGAAGGCAGTACATGATGACGTGGAAGGCTTTTTGGGACGCGATAACTTAGGTATCAATCAAAGAGCCGTGTCAAAGGATTGTGCGAATTTCTCGTTGACTCAAGATCATCTCGTTTACTTGCAGGAGGATTTGGAGCCAAATTATGCCAGCAAATGGGCTATTCCGAGTTCGTCAAATATGCAATTAACTAATTACATTAACCTACTAAATCAATCTTTACATGTACCTTATAGCAGCAGAATCATAAAGGAGTGGCGCCACACAGACACAAGAGTTCACCAAAATCAAATTTACTAACAATTAACCATTTGAGTTATATTAAATTACCTGTCCAAATAAACATGTATAATATCTTTTATCAGCGTTTAACTACGATTTTGTTAGGGTGCAGGGAATCAGAATAATTACAATAGGAAAGTTAGCTCATTCAGGGAATTCATTTAAGTCTAGGTTTGCAATTGAAAGACCAATTAAATTGTGAAACTCAACACCTCGATCAGAACCAAGGGGGTTACCACAAAAATGAAGGTAATTAAAATCCTATATCATAAATCAAAAAAATTACACAACGTTTGATGGAATTTAATTACAATATAAATACGGAAATATTTGCGTTCAAGTTCGTAAATAACGTATTAATTAGTTAAGTACATATGTCTATAAAGATATATAGTACAAGAGAGCTTTAAGTAGCTTTCTGTAGATATCAAAGAAAAGGGTCCAATTTTCATGGAGGCTTATGTGTTGTAGGGGAGGAATTTTCCATCCCTGCGAACACATATGCAAAGCCTTAGAGGAAAAATTAAATATCGGTCATAGCCAAGAGAGAAGAAAATTTTATATTGTTTTAAACAAATAAAAAGAAAATGATGGCGGGAAAAGGCGGAAATATTACATACTTTTGCTTTGAAAAATAACTTTTGGTACTTAGAACTTTGATTTCGTTGTATCTAATTATTAATCATTCGACCGTAAAGCAAAATCAATTGAATTTTATTCTACTCGTAGCATCATGCCTCGTATCTCAAATGTCCGCTTTATTTTGAAGGGATAAAGTAGTATTCCGAAGGCCCATTCTTCCCGAAATTATAAATTCAGATCTTTCTTTGATATTGAGTTAAGCAATCTTGAGATTACATTATTCCTAGAAAACAATAGTATCCGAATGAAAAAGATATATAGATATGTACTCTAAATTATTGTCGAGAAAATCTTGGAAAACTGTTTTTACTCGTATAATATAATCTTTTACATAATACAATGTTAGTTTTAAGGCTATTTGGACTTGCTGAAATATAATTTACATAAAATAAGAGGTTACATGAAAAATCACTGATTTACGATAAAATAAAGAAAGATCGTATATTATTTTACTGCTTACAGGTTAACTTTAATTAATTTTTATTGTTTTTTAAATTAACTTTTAATATAAGTAAAATAAAAATTACCAAACTTAACGAATTAGGTTTTTCAGGAATGGTTTATGAGTGTAATCTGCCCTGATGTCGCTTATACCTACTCGATACCACAAAAATCAAACAACGCAGTTTCAAAATAATATATGCAAACGAAAAAAAAAATTGGCAATCATACCAAAAACCCCACGACCCATAAATTGAAAACTTTGCTTCGAGTAAACAATATACTATCATTTAATAGTTATTCTTAACCCGTTTTTATTCCAAACAAATGTTTACCCGCGGTTTATACGACACATTTGAAGTATTTGTTAAGAAAATAGGCCAAAGAGAGGTGGGAGTCCGGAATATTGGGAGAAAATACGACTTTGTATACTCGATCAAAGGGCGCAGATTATCCGGAGGAGATTGAAAATAAGGTTTACGGGAGAGCTAAGCAGATTCACGAGATTTCACCATACTAAAACAAAGCTGATTAGATGATATTATAATATAAAGGCGAGGTAAATTTGCATTAGCCTAAGGTTTTTCGCATTTTTGTGCCTATTTTTTTAATAAGGTTTTCTTTTGAATATGATTTGAGATTTTCACCGCCAAATGTATAATCGTGATTTGTTTTTGAGTACTATGCCGTGTTGCTCTATCTTCTTCTTTAACCAACATTTGGGACATCGTTACAGTGTATTCTTGCTGTACTAAAAGTTTATTTGGAAATCTATCTATTTATTCGTTAAGGGCCTGCAATCCCGATTATGGTGAAGTGTGAATATATTCTCGTATGTAGTTCCGATTCCGTGTTGCGCATTCCAATACTCTAAGGATTGAAATATCAAAATTATTTTAAAATTTTAAATGGTGTTCGGCGTTTAGTTTTGGTTTAGCCATCAGTAAAAGGATATCAAGAACTATTAAGCTAAGCTATTAATATTACTTAGTAGTAAACCAAATTAATATTGCTAGTTGTAATATTAATGGGGTTTTTGTGAATCTCAATTGCTTCCGTAAAAAAGCGAGCTCGGTGCGTTTTGGGTATTGCATACATAAGCACACCTTTCATCATAATCCTCAATTACCTTATCTGCCCTGATGATGGATACTATACTATTACATACATTATAGTATATAACAGAAATTTTTTATTGAGAAGTTTTCAACAGTTCTTTCTAAAAGCAACTCTTAAGGCGATGCACTACGTCATGTAATGTTTTAAATTGAGCCGCTATCAATAACAACCCTTACGTAGATGGCGATAAGGTTTAAATTCCCGCTTCACACCATCCGACTGTTTTGATTTATGCAAGAAAAAAACATGGCCAAAAAGTGCCTCTTATTTTATTTTGTGGATGTTTAGGCATAAATGTTTAATTTTATTAATAACTTATTTATAAATAACTTAATTTGCCACACTAAACAACAAAATCATAACCGAAAATGGGTTCGTAAGTAGGAGATTTTGAACTTTAAAGCATTTTCATAGGTCTTTACATTATTTTTTTCTGGGCTAATAAAAAGACTTATCTAAAAAATACTCGATTATTTCAAAGGCAAGATGTATTCTACTTGCAGTATTTAATTAAAGCATCTGAAACATTTCTAGGCGACCAAATTTTCAAAGCAAAAACACATGATTTTGCATTACTACGTATGGCATCGCCTTAAGTTTGCAATTCGTATACTATCCGTATTTATGTATCTGTCATTTTATAACAAAAACTATTTTATTTAAATTTTACCCCTTTAGATTCAACTGCTTAAGACGAAATGTTGAGCGGCCTTTTTCATACAAAACTTAAATTTGAATTTGAGACCAAAATACTTGACAAAACTGAATAATTATTTTTGTAAATAAAATGTATAGCAAGTATCTAGTATGGGTATTTGGCACTTCATTAATTTGTGTTTTAAATTATAAAATAAAGGCTATTGACCAACTGAATAAGGTCGGGTTGCTTAAAAAAATTGGAAAAATTCATCAATTTTAAAGTTAATTAAGTTCTATGAAAGATCTATTCAAGTTCTCTTATTATATAACTAAGGATCAGTTGCTTCGCATAACTGAAATAATAACAGAAATTGAAAATCAACTTTGATGAATTGTTAAAATTCTGTGAAACAACCAATCCTAAGAGTTCATAAAGCTCCACCTAAATTTCCGAAACTTTAATGGATTCAATGGAAGCTTGTCGCATCTGTTCCTCTAGATTATGAATTAATTAACGATCGGATTCCTTATTCAATGGCGGAACCGCAATCTTACAGTTTCCGCCAAATTACTATTAAAACTTCTCTTCGCGAGAGCTATATATTAACTGGGCTATTCATGGAACAATGGAACTACAAGAGCGGAACTTTGAAAAATGCGTTGAGTAGTTTTAAGTTCCGAATGGATTTTTGAATCGTTTACGAAAATGATTGCTTAAATAAACATATACTATGAAGAAATCATTTAATATGAACAAAATTTTAAAATTATTCTTATAATTACAAAAATGTATGGTAGTAAAATTAAGTTCAATTTTGGTCCGTTTCTAGGGGTGTTCAACTAAAATACAATTATTGTATATGTTTTCTTAAAAATGATCTATTTTAACAGCAAATATTTTTATTTCTTTGTTACTCGATACCTATCTATTGGAATTTATCTCGAGTTTTGAGCAATAAAAAAGTGCGTCAATAATTTTTAAATTCATTTGTTTCGTCGTGTAATGCACTCCTCTCAATTTATATAATGGCAACTTATAATCAAAACAGACTAAGAACCCAGTCTTCGAGTTGAATTGTTCTCTGGGGTATTTAAACCAACAAATTCCTCAACAACTTGATGCAAATACGAGACGGGTTGTTTCCGCTTTTTGTAGCATCGTGTAAGCACGACGGGTTTAGTTCTACTGTTGGCACCGTTCTTATCTTTACGGGAATTACCCGGAGTTAATGATGGTTACCAACTTTTTCCTGCACTTATTTGCATACTTTTACACAAGGAAAGTATCCCTTTAGTGGAAAATCATGTAAAGTATAGCACATGAAAATATTATTTTTTGTTAGAGTTTTCCCTAAACCAGTTTGCAACTCAAAAGTGATATTTTTAAAATAATAAAAGATAATAAGAAGTGTACAAAAGTGTATTGTATTTATTAAATTTTTTAAAAATCAACAGGTTAAACACAAGATTTTTTTTTAATATGATGCATCTATTTTAATTTTTTTGATCGAGGATTGCACCTACCTTCCCAGGAACAGGTTGGTAGAAACAAACACTACCAATCTCGCTTAATGTATGCAGACATTTATTCCGTTTATTAACTGCTGTAATGTCATCCGATTTGAAAGAAATGCGTGTGTGTCCGCGTGTGTGTGCGTGATTACTACCAAAAGTCGATCGGATGTCAGGAAATGTGTGAATTTTCGCTTCCAATATTTGCTCCCAATTGATTCGTTCCCGGAAACAAAAGAAATTCAAATCAATGAATTTAAAAATGAAATAAATTGGGGTCTACTAAATAAGTTGTGTAGAATAATGTGTATTTTGTCAATTTTGACCAACTCAATTTAATTGGTTAAATAGCTGGAAAGACGGGAACAAAGCATGTGGCTAAGCAAAGTTATAATTTCTACCCATTTGTTGGGTATGTTTTTCTGAATGGAAAATGGTTTCTTTCATGAACGCAAAACCGAATCATTTACTCGGAATTGTTAACTATTCTGAAAAATAGGAATTTGTGATGTAGGTTTACTCTTTTCAGGAAGAGTCGTTATAAAAAAAAAGTGGGTGTGTCAAGCCTACGCAAGACAGAAGTGAAACTTCTAGTTTCAGCTGATGCTTGGCGTGGCGCAGTTCGCTGGTGTCTGAGAGAGAGGAAAGAAGAGAAGAGAGAGAACGTTCGTGAGCGGCTCCCCCACCTCAACAAGGTTTCACTTCAAAAATGCCACAGCCGAGAATCGAACCTCGCTTAACTGATTGAAAGCCAACCACGCTGAGCACCAACTGTAAGCAAAGCCGCATAAATTGATTATATTATGTAGGTTCTGAAAATATGAGAGCTTGTTATGTTTTATAATGTTACCTACATCACACCCAAAATATAATATATTTTTAAAAATAATGTACAATGTACAGAAATAGAATCCCACACAAGATCGCGTAGTGCGCTCTAGCGAACGGATATTTTATCAGAGGGAGATAGTTTTAATTTTTTTTTCTGTAAATTATTACATATTATCAAAATAAATAAATTAATTAAATAAATGTAATACAATTATCATAATATACGGATTAGATAATAATTTTAATCCAACACAATAACGCAAAGCGCGCTCTAGCGGAGTAATGTTTTATCACAGTGAGATAAGTGTTTTTATTATTTTGCAATATTATTTTCTTTTAAAAAATGTTCTGACCTACTAAAAAATAAGATATTGAATGAAAAAGGCGTTAAAAACAAAAAAATAATGTGCGATGGCCGAGAATCGAACTCGGATCAACTGCTTGGAAGGCAACTATGCTGACCATTACACCACCAACGCCAGTTGTCGGGATGAGCTAAGAAGCATTTATATGTTACTTCAAAACTTTGACTAGATCAAATGAACTTTAATCGGTGGTGGGGGTACCCGCATTTTCGTTTCGGTCATGAGTCGGTTTTACTCCGGTCCTCGAAATTGCATGACGCGCGTAAAGAAGTTTCACTTCAAAAAATATGAACACTTTTATTTATGTTAATTCAACAATAAACAAAGCAATTAAATAAAACATCAATCAATTCCAATGTGCGAAATATTTCGAAACAAATAAATGTGGGTGTAAATTTATCACACAAAAATGAACAAAGGAAAAGAAAAGTAAAAAAAGCACGTTTATTGAAAAATTACCAGGCAACGAAAACGGCAAACATCAAACAAATTCCCTACTCATTAGTACCGAGCCCAGAGAAAAGTTCAAACTGTTTTCGTGTCGTGTAGGAATACCTACTCAAAAGGGATGCGACACAAGTACCTTATTTTACATGCGGAAACTTTCCGCATTCGAAAAAAGGCATGCGTATATGCTGAAAGAGGATTTGAATGCCTTGTTTGACATTCAAAATATGAATTTTCTAAATATGTGTGGACGTCAGGCAGTAATTAAACATTTCGGGAGAGGATCTTTTAGCTCCACTAAAGTATGCATTTTTTATCTTGTAGCTAAATATTTTTGTATGAAAAATAAACCTATTCCGTCTTTATACAAATAATAATGAAATTATGTCAACAAAGATTTCTAGGACTAGTTTTTACTGTTCTAGACCTTTGTTTTAGGATTAAGAGGTCTTCTTTAAGTAAGCCATCTCTAAATTTAAGTTTTGTATGAAAGGGGCTTCCCAAACATTTCCCTAAGGGCGCGAGCTGAAAACCTAGTAAATGTGAAAAATTATTACAAACCAAAAAATTAAAAAAAGGTTCTAGTCTCATTATTACTAGTACATTAGTTTACAGGATTCCTTTTATTTTTATTTTTGAAAATTGGTAAATTTTTGGTTACACCACATTACATTCACTTCATTATAATTTTTCAAATTTACTCGGTTTTAAGCGCGCTCGTAATAAAGGGAGCTTTTATTTATTTTTAATTATTATTTTTATAAAATACCGGGAACTAGGCAAATTCCCGTATCAAGGTGGTAACATAAAACATATAAGAACATGTAACATATAAAATTATACAATCACATGCATATTTGAAGTAAAAGTAATAGTATAAATAAAAATATACATAAAAAAAAAACAAAAATAACGGATTTGGGTGCCACGGTGATGATAGACAAATCCGGAGTAATGTTGTCTAACAGCAGATTCTAAATCTGCTTCTCGAGTCCTCGAGTTCTATCCAGCGCAGTCATCAGTCCAATCCTGTCCAGTCCAGTCAATTTCAATTCAGTCAGTCCATGCTTTTATTCTCGAAGTTATTAGATTCTGTTCCGCCACTTTCTATCATCCATACTGTAATTCGATTTTTAAGAGGGTGTATCGAACGTCATCAGCATCATCAATATAAAATGTACATCAATTATAAAAAACACAACAAAATGCCATCATATTTACCACTGTCGAAAACTATGTAAAACCTTCCATAAAACTAATGTTGATAAACCTGCCTTACATATAGGTAACTCATGTTTAAAAACCTGCCCTGCCGTTTAACGGTAAATTTTATCGCTCGGACCTAAAAGGCAGTTGTCTCGCTTCAACTCAAGCAACCATCTTACTCTGGCTAGGCAGCCGCTGATTGGCTAAGCACAAAACCTGCTTGAACGGCCCACGTGTATCCAAGAAATTTGTAAAAAAATACAAATTTGCAAGCCCTTCCTGTAATAATAGGAAACAATGTTAACTAAATAATTATATACAAAGATACTTATATGTTAATTAAATAAGCTCGAATAGAAATAAAATATGTTACACGTAAGATAATTATGTAATCAGCGAAACTCTGAAAATGTTACAGAGATTTGACCACTTATCTTGTAGAATATGTCTTATTATAACTAAATAAACAATATTGCGACGATGTGGTTTTGGCAGGGCGACAGAGGCAGATAAGGTCTAATATTATAAAATATTCCTATATTTCTGAGATAAACAGATTTTATCCTACAAACGTGGCGAGCTTCATAGCAAGAAAAAAGCAAGCTCGTTACGGGAATTTCATAATACAATCAAGGGTCGGAGGCGCGGTCCTATAGAATCTTATAAAAGCGCCGCAAAAACCGGTCCCTGCCCATTCCGCCATAAGCCCTGGACCGAGCAACACCTACCGCTGTCCGCTCTGCCTGACCCGCTTCGCTACCTGAGACCAACACGCTGCGTTTGATTTCAACCCGGTTCCCCCCCCCGCTCCACTTCCGCTGTCTACTGCAACTGCCTGCTGCTGAGCTCGCTGCTCACCGACAAGCCAACGACGCCCCGACGTCGCGGCGCCTCTGCCTCGGGCTTCACTGAGCCTTCCCAACAGCCAGCCTCGGAGAGGGGATCTGCCACTGCCTACTGAACCAGCCAGCGCCCCGCAGAGCCGTTACCGACTGAGCCTGGAAGGATACAAGAAGTTGCACCCGCAATAAAAACCAACCGCTTTTATAAAAGCGTTCTTTTCAATATGCAAATTACAAATGTCGAATATATCGTCTTTCTCAAGACGCATTCATTGAGGCAAACATATTACAATAGTCGATATTCCCTGGATCGAGGGGACTGAACGTTGCCGACTGAGCCAGCCCGCCTGCCAGCCCGCCTGCCAGCCAGTCCCGGAGAGCCTTCCCTCCAGCGTGCGGTCCTGCTCACTGGCCCCGATGTCACAGAGCCGTTACTGACTGAGCCTGGAGGGATACAAGAAGTTGCACCCGCAATAAAAACCAACCGCTTTTATAAAAGCGTTCTTTTCAAAAGCAAATTACAAATTTCGAATATATCGTCTTTCTCAAGACGCATTCATTGAGGCAAACATATTACAATAGTCGATATTCCCTGCATTTTTATGATATTTTAAATAACTCTGTAATGGTTCAAATGAAATACCTCAAGTGCTTTATTTGAATCATTACACAGGACAAAGGTAAATGTGTGCCGGTGCTTATATTTTACAGTTTTTTCTTGTGCAGGCAAACACGTCCCGTACAAAGTGGTCCATTCGAGCCGGAACCACACATCACGCCTTCAGTCCTGCCCCGGTGGAGATGTCATCACCTTGCAGTGGCTGAGAGACCCGGAAGTCATCTAAGATGCCGGTTTCCCGCCCTGAAAGCAGACACACGCCGGCTCCCGACCGCCTTCCCGCCAGCGTGCGGTTCTGCTCGCTGGAACACCAGCCGATGTCAGAGCAGTCCACGGGCACCCCCCTCCCACCGAGCCCTGAGCCCTCTCGGCTCGGGCTCCCTCATGCCCTGAGCCCTCTTGGCTCGGGCTCCACCGACAGGCCAACGACGCCCTGACGTCGCGGCGCCTCTACCCCCGGGCTTCCCTGAGCTTGCCGGTGACCGACGCCCCAACGTCGCGGCGCCTCTTCACCGGGCTTGCCGGAGACCAAGGCCCCGTTGTCGCAGCGCCTCTTCCCCGGGCCCACGTGCTCCCCTGTGCTCGCTGCTCCCGATGTCGCAGCACCTCGGCCCCGGGCCCCACATGGCTCGGGTTTATTTGAGCTTGCTGTCGCTTACCGAGGTATATAGAGCAGAGGCCTGTGCAACCAGTGACATCCCGGCGGCGGTGATTACACACAGTCACCGCTCCAGTAAGCAAACAACGCCCACACGGCTTGCCACTGCCTGTCAAACTCTACATTGGACAGCCAGCCAGTGTACCAACTCAGCCAATGTATAACGCGCACGAGGCCTGCGCAACCAGTGACGTCGCCGGTGACAACCTGTACAACACCGGTGACAACCAGTGACATTGCCGGTGACATCCCGGATGCAGTGTCTTACATACTCAGAGCGGCACGATGAGCCACTGCCTGTCAAACTCTACAGTGGACAGCCCAACAGCCAGCCAGTATACAAACTCAGCCAATGTATAACGCGCACGAGGCCTGCGCAACCAGTGACGCCGCCGGTGACAACCAGTACATCGCCGGTGACAACCAGTGACATTGCCGGTGACATCCCGGATGCAGTGTCTTACATACTCAGAGCGGCACGATGAGCAACTGCCTGTCAAACTCTACATTGGACAGCCAGCCAGTATACCAACTCAGCCAATGTACAACGCGCACAAGTCCTGCGCAACCAGTAACGTCGCCGGTGACAACCAGAACATCGCCGGTGACAACCAGTGACGTCGCCGGTGATATCCCGGATGCAATGTCTTTCATACTCAGGGCCGCACGATGAGCCACTGCCTGTCAAACTCTACATTGGACAGCCAGCCAGTATACCAACTCAGCCAAGGTACAATGCGCACGAGTCCTGTGCGCCGGTGACAACCAGTACATTGCCAGTGACATTGCCGGTGACATTCCGGAGGCGGTGTCGTACCTACTCAAATTCTACAGTGGACAGCCAACCAGTATACCTAAACAGCCGAGGTACAATGCGCACGAGTCCTGTGCGCCGGTGACAACCAGTACATCGCCGGTGACAACCAGTACATCGCCAGTGCCAACCAGTAACATTGCCGGTGACATCCCGGATGCGGTGTCGTACCTACTCAAATTCTACAGTGGACAGCCCAACAGCCAACCAGTATATCTAATCAGCCGCGATACAATGCGCATGGGTCCTGCGCAACCGGTGACACCGCCAGTGATAATCAGTAACATCGCCGGTAACATTGCCCGGGTGAGCAACCAAACAACGCTCACACTGCTTGCACTAGCCCGCAGAGCCGTGAGAGGTGTCAGCCTGCCCGCCAGACAGCCAGAATATCTACTCAGCCGGGGTATAACATGCACCCCGAGCGCGCTGGCGGCCAGAAACATATGCAACCAGTGACACCGCCTACAGCCGGGGTAACCTACTACCTCATACGATGTGCCAGCTATACAGTGGCCCGTACCCCCAGGGCTCCGATAAGATGACGACACACAATTCGAGTACACTGGGGGTCATTACGTGCGCTTTGCCAAGGGACGCACGCAAAACAGATTGCAGGCCTGTAAAATAAAACGATTTGCCGCCAAGCTGCCGAGTTTGCAGTACCGCAGCCCGCCTCTTTGGACAGGCCCCCCCTACTACACTGGGCCACCTTCACCTCCAGAGCCCCCCTGAGCGCGCATATGATGGCTACGTCTACCCACGAGCTTGAAGCGACCGGCCCGACCTCGAATGCCGGCCCCCGGATACGTAACATCTCGAGAGCCGACACCATTTGGAGCGCAGCCCGATTCGTCACCTCCGTGTTTGCTGCGACCGTCCCGGCCTCGAATGCCGGTCCCGGATATGCAGCAAACCACAACTACATAATGGCCACCCTATCGCCCACTAGTTTGCGGCGACCGTCCCGGCCTCGAATCGTTGCGGATATGCTGCAAACTGTGACTAAATGTTGGCCATCCTGTCAATCACGTGTTTGCTGCGACCGTCCCAGCCTCGAATGCCGGTCCCGGATATGCAGTGAACCGTGACTACATGATGGCTAGCCTGTCACCCACAAGTTTGTAGTGACCGTACCGGCTTCGAATGCCGGCTCTGGATATGCCGCAAAGTAATCCCCGTGACTACATGATGTCCGGCTTGTCATCAAAATTGCAGCAACAAGCTAGCCGGATTCAACTCTGGCCCCTTCACAGTTCCAGCGCGCACCTAAGCGCACATCCGGCCTGAAATGCCCCCCTCCCCCGGATACGCAACAACTCAAAAATGCACGACAGATACCCCGACACAAAAGGATACCAGTTCACCGCCATTCAAAACCTGCGAGCGCGCCCAAATCCCACGCGCGTCACCCTGCAGCCGCTCCCCGGAACCGAGAACTTACAAGCAAGCCCCAAGAGTAATCACCACGGCCAGATGGGAGGAGTGACCACGCACTCAATCACTGGATTCGGATGCAGCAACCACCACCGAAGACTGACACGTTCGAAAAAATAGCTCGGTGCAGCCACTACTGCACGGGAAGGAGTGTATCGAACGTCATCAGCATCATCAATATAAAATGTACATCAATTATAAAAAACACAACAAAATGCCATCATATTTACCACTGTCGAAAACTATGTAAAACCTTCCATAAAACTAATGTTGATAAACCTGCCTTACATATAGGTAACTCATGTTTAAAAACCTGCCCTGCCGTTTAACGGTAAATTTTATCGCTCGGACCTAAAAGGCAGTTGTCTCGCTTCAACTCAAGCAACCATCTTACTCTGGCTAGGCAGCCGCTGATTGGCTAAGCACAAAACCTGCTTGAACGGCCCACGTGTATCCAAGAAATTTGTAAAATAATACAAATTTGCAAGCCCTTCCTGTAATAATAGGAAACAATGTTAACTAAATAATTATATACAAAGATACTTATATGTTAATTAAATAAGCTCGAATAGAAATAAAATATGTTACACGTAAGATAATTATGTAATCAGCGAAACTCTGAAAATGTTACAGAGATTTGACCACTTATCTTGTAGAATATGTCTTATTATAACTAAATAAACAATATTGCGACGATGTGGTTTTGGCAGGGCGACAGAGGCAGATAAGGTCTAATATTATAAAATATTCCTATATTTCTGAGATAAACAGATTTTATCCTACAAACGTGGCGAGCTTCATAGCAAGAAAAAAGCAAGCTCGTTACGGGAATTTCATAATACAATCAAGGGTTGGAGGCGCGGTCCTATAGAATCTTATAAAAGCGCCGCAAAAACCGGTCCCTGCCCATTCCGCCATAAGCCCTGGACCGAGCAACACCTACCGCTGTCCGCTCTGCCTGACCCGCTTCGCTACCTGAGACCAACACGCTGCGTTTGATTTCAACCCGGTTCCCCCCCCCGCTCCACTTCCGCTGTCTACTGCAACTGCCTGCTGCTGAGCTCGCTGCTCACCGACAAGCCAACGACGCCCCGACGTCGCGGCGCCTCTGCCTCGGGCTTCACTGAGCCTTCCCAACAGCCAGCCTCGGAGAGGGGATCTGCCACTGCCTACTGAACCAGCCAGCGCCCCGCAGAGCCGTTACCGACTGAGCCTGGAAGGATACAAGAAGTTGCACCCGCAATAAAAACCAACCGCTTTTATAAAAGCGTTCTTTTCAATATGCAAATTACAAATGTCGAATATATCGTCTTTCTCAAGACGCATTCATTGAGGCAAACATATTACAATAGTCGATATTCCCTGGATCGAGGGGACTGAACGTTGCCGACTGAGCCAGCCCGCCTGCCAGCCCGCCTGCCAGCCAGTCCCGGAGAGCCTTCCCTCCAGCGTGCGGTCCTGCTCACTGGCCCCGATGTCACAGAGCCGTTACTGACTGAGCCTGGAGGGATACAAGAAGTTGCACCCGCAATAAAAACCAACCGCTTTTATAAAAGCGTTCTTTTCAAAAGCAAATTACAAATTTCGAATATATCGTCTTTCTCAAGACGCATTCATTGAGGCAAACATATTACAATAGTCGATATTCCCTGCATTTTTATGATATTTTAAATAACTCTGTAATGGTTCAAATGAAATACCTCAAGTGCTTTATTTGAATCATTACACAGGACAAAGGTAAATGTGTGCCGGTGCTTATATTTTACAGTTTTTTCTTGTGCAGGCAAACACGTCCCGTACAGAGGGTCTGTTTTATATTGCTGTTGCTGTTTGAATCCATTATATGACTTAGGTGCTAGGGATATATGAAAACATTGTCCAAACGATGTATTCATTTTTGTTACTATCACTCTTTGTTCTGTTCTTAGTCTTGTCGTGTAACGGTGTAATACAAGACGGTGAATCTTGGGGTTGTTCGTATAGCACATTTTAAGTGCATGTATGTACATCAACCTCACATCAAATAATTTTGTTTCCTTGAATAAAGTTGTCGATGGATATGTAAGGTTTTTTAACCATCACTCTTACTACAACTTTTTGTGCCTTTTCTTATTGATCTAATGGTGTTAGGTGCACCGACCCAGCTTATAGGAAGGAATACCTAATAATTGAATGGCACAATGCATAGTAAACACTATTAATTATTTTCTTGTCAATAATGTTGCGTGTATATATTTCAGGAAGAATATTAGTTTCCGTATTTGTATTTATAATATGTGCTCCTCAGGTTAAAGAGTCATATATAAAATTCCCTGATATTTGACTAATTCCACCTTTTCAAGGTCTTGGCATGCTTTTGGGGTACAAGTGTCATTTACATTACTTTTTATTTTTATTTTACGGTTAGGCTTACCTCTTTTGATTTTATATACTCTCACATCTCTCCTTTAAAAAGTAAAACTAAATCATCGGAAAATGATATAATTTTTCCATTTTCAAGGTCTTTTTTGCATAGCTCGTTTATATAAGCAAGTAAAAGTATTGGTCCAAGCGTACTGCCTTGGGGTACTCAAAATGATTTTTTTGCGAGTTACTTAATTTATTATCATTCTTTACCACTTTTTCATAGTTCTTTCTAAGGGGTAGTCATCTAACCACGAGAGAAGGATACTTCTTACACCCATCATTTCTAGTTTTCTCAATTTAATTTTTTATGATATTGAGTCAAACGCTTTCTGTAAATCTAGAATGATTCCAAAGTATGTCATCTCTGCATCTAAGTTCATCGCCAGATATTCTGTCATATCTGTGCTCGCATTTTCAGTAGATTTTTTTCTGTTGGAAGCCAAATTATTGTGGTGAGATTAGTTTGTGCTTATTAATTGATCTTACTTTGTTATTTTTAAAGTAACTAGGCAGACAGATTTACTGTTCTATATTTAGATCTGTATTGATTTAGAAAACAGCAGTTTCGGATGCAACAGATCATAAAGGTTTATTGTACAAGGAGAACGAAAAGAAAGTAGATTGCAAATCACGGTTTCAAACGAAATCAGTAATAATATCCGCAAAAATTTGCATTTCTCTAAACATTATTATTCTAACGGGCACTTAAGACTTGCAAGACTTGGATTAGAAATATTTGTATTTTTATATTTCGTAAAGTTGTTTGGCAAGACTAACGCGCACCCACATTAGGTCAAATCTAGAGTTTTCCAGGATTCAACAGTCACACACAACTGACGTCAATGAGCTGTTACATTAGGGCTTGATAACGTAACTTATAGTTATAAGTTTGTTACATTAGCATTCAAGCCAAGTAATATACTATAGGTGAGTACACAAGCTGAGCTTGTACTCCGATCTTCAGGGTGTGGATTAATATATAGTCAATTTCCCAAATGAAACAAGTCTCTTGATATGAGTGTTTATTGTACAGGTAAAACAGGTTATCAACAGGTCTACGAAAGGTACAAAGCTTTTTTAAGGCCTATCCTTAATATTGGCGATCTACTGAATCTAGGCTCTGATGGACAAGGTATAATACTAGCTCACGTGGATTACGGCGGATGCGGTGAGACGGTCGTGCTGATGCCGTAGGCGGAATGCCTTGGCTGATGCTGGGCGGGAATGCCTCCTACAGAGCGGCGCAGAAGCGGCGTGGGCGGCTCACGGCGAAAGGGCGGCAGCTGACGCAGCCTGGAGCGGCCTGAGACGGCTCGCAGCGAAAGGCGGCATAGAAGCGGCCTCGAGCGGGGGTGGGCGGTCTGGGTTTGAACCCGGTGAGCGGCGGCGGGTGCACGGCCGCGGCCCAGGGATATGACACACTCATATCCATGACGGTGTAGTCGGCGGAAGGTTGTCCCGACATTGGTAAACTGAATCTAGAGACTCGGCACATTATAAAATGAATGCCCGCAGGTCCATATTTATGGCGACACTTATTTGGCGGTAATGTTAACTTTGAACTCTACATCGTGTGGAGCTCAGCGAGGTCGGCGGTAAACTGCCGCGTTGTTTGCTAGCTGCAAGTACTTGACCTGCGTTGGTCGCTCGCGGGGGGGGCTTGTCCCACTCTTTGGCGCGTGCCCCATGCCCTTATAAGGACACGAAGTACATGATTGGCTGTTAGCCCGCGTGATCGTGACATGCAGAGATATCGCGAGCTCCTGTGTGTGTATTAGTGTCTTTACATGTTCTGGGCGCATGTTCGATTTCCGGCCACGCGTGATTGACATACATAACTATACAGTAAGCTCTTGCAAGCTTTGTGCAAACATAACAGAGCTTTTCAAGAATTCTAGAAAGAATACTTGATAGCGATATTTATTGGATTGTCTCTAACAATTTTCATCTCTACGGCCAGCATTACTCGGAAATAATCTGTGATAGAAAATTTAAGACTAGCATTGCTTCTTTTAGGAGAATTTACTATAATATGGTCTATGCAAGTATTTTTCCGTGTGGGTAGAAAAATAGTATTTTTAGGCCTTATTCCGTCATGAGTATATTGTAGTCTGTAGTATTTGGATGGTTTTCGTTCAGGAAATCTATATTAATACCTATCTCGTGTTACGATAACATTTTGAACGTCATTTACTTCAAAGAGTACTGAATTTGAAAATCTTAAAAAGTTAAGATTTTTATGAAAGATGGTGAGTGGTATAAGGCCACAATATATATAATTTTCTATTTTTACTAATAAGCAATTTATTTTTGCAGTGTCAGGCTCTTTAACTGTAATTATTAGTTTTTCCAAAACGTAAACGATAACGTAATAATTTTGATTATATTTTTTTTCAGTGTGACAAACTTTATATTTAGGAATTTCTTATAGTTGCTATGTTTCTTTTATTCAGAACTCGGTTAGAATAATCACATCAAAATTCACATGAATCCTTTACAGTAGTATAAAAAAGTCATTAAAATTGCGGTTTGTACTTAGAATATTTAAAGTTAGTAATTTCAGAAAAAGTTTGTTTGTCTATGAAGACTTTACCACAATGTTCTGGACTTTCAAATGACGTATTTTTTGGCTTCAATTTCCTCTTTAATTTCTATTTTCCCTTAGTTGATTCTACGCTCAATTTTTTTTCTAAGGGCAATGTTGGTTTCGTTTTGAGCGGAAGAGTTTTGTCTTCTTCAGTAGATAGAAGCGCCGGACTAGATATGGCTGTTGTTGGTGAAGATTTCGTAGTTGCGGTGATGGTAAAAAAAGCAGAGCTGCTGAAAATGGGATTTGATGCAGTCTTCTTTTGTTGTTTATCCACGATTTTTCTGCTTTAGGCCTTTGAAGACTTAGCTAGCTCTGAATTGCTATGGCTCCGGATTATCGGTGACCTCGGCGTAGTTCCAGATTTGAAAAAAAAGATCTTATCCCCCCGGGTGCCATTTAAGGTTTTTAGGAGCTTTCATTTACCACCAACGACATTTATTTTCATGACTTGGATACGTCACAGCAAAACACATAAATATTTTGAAAGCTATTATAAAATCTAATTCAAACCATTATTATCCCCATACGTCTTCCGTCCCTCGTGTACAGTGTGTCACTATGTACATAAATTTACTTCTGCGAATAAAATACAAAATTGTTAATTAATCCCATTTCTTGGAAGATACACGATTTCATTTTAGGATTCAGCAAATAAATCACCATGACCCTACCATAACGTCCTACTTTCTACGAATTAAAAAATGAAAAGCCCATTTTCCAACTCTTGTTTTAATGAGTTTTGATATAGGTATAAAACAAAGATAATAGAATTGTATTATTTTTGGTATATAATGATTTTTTTTCGTTTTTAGATATGCAATATCATCTTTGATGGTTTACAATCAAATTAAATTTCTTCAGTCGTAAGAATATTTTAGCTGCCCAAATAGTTTGTCTAAGAGAGACTGTTCCAATGGATATATTTATGAACACAGTAACTTGTAGGTTAAGTAAAGAATATCAATGTTTACTCAGCGTTAGAGTTATTATATTAGATGCTTGGCGTCTCTTACATGTTTCTTTTTACCGTTAAAAATGTTAAATATATCACTTTTACGTTAATAAAATACATATCTCTTTATTAGTTCACCAATTTATTGAAATATTGATAACTGCTTCCAAAAAGCTGAGAGTAAAAATAATGGTCGTTTAGGCTTTAAAAATTGGTCTGTTCAATTTCTACAAATATGCAAAAATAACATTTAACGCTTTGATGGCGTCGTTCCGTGAATAACCTGATGAAATATTAATACGTGGAAAATAAATCATCACGAATTTTTATCGTCGATTCTGTGAATCCATTAATAAAATAAAAAAAAATGCGTTTGAAAGTTTTATTTTTGTGGAATATTAATTTCGCACAGTAGGCATTGAGGGATTCTTTGGGACCTAATGTAGCCTTGTATGTTTTATTTGGAAATACTGCGGATCTTTGGGTAGCAGGATTTCATACCTAAATGCAACGAGTTACTGTACTTTTGAACCCGGAAAATGTCCACCGTGTAAGGTTCATATGCGTGTCTTCTGATTATGCGCCAGTGCCGAAGGGATCAATGACGAATGACAAATGATGCAACGAATTAGTCCCATATCGACCAACCTAGTTACTGTATACCCGACAGAAAATACCTTAAAATTAGCATATTTAGGTGCTGGTTTTACTGGTTAAAGCGTGCTGTTTATTATTAATTTAAGGTAGTCAGAGCGTCGGATCCTTGGTTTAGTGCTCAGATATTGCGGACTTAAAACCAGACGAAGGGCGTTAAAAAAGGTACTAGTTTAAGACATGTTTGGTTACCAATTCTGGAAAATATATTTAATTATCCCTCTTTACGACAGCTAAATACATATTTAAGAATGTTTCACAAAATTAAGCCAGAAATATCAGAACATCTATATCAGTGCTCAAATAAAACACTATATTTAATTCATTTTTACATTTTTAAACTAGAAAATCCTTCCCATCCTTTTTTAATGCTCAAATAATGTTCAAGTGGAAGAAATTTGTTATTTAGCACCCAATAAATAAAAAAAATTCTTGCCTATTAACGTTGGATATTTTAAGCGACTAATTATTGCTTATAATAATTTGTTATTCTTTGTGTTATACATATAAAACCTTGTCTTATAAACGTTAGTTTATGGTTAAAAAAATTCTAAAAGTTGGATTGATTATTCATAATAAACCGTTCTAGTAAACTCTACCTCAACGTGCTTAAAGGTATGGAATTAGGTTTCCTGATTTATCCAGTGTGTGTAGGTACACTAGGTAGTGCTTAGGCTCAATGTGTAATCTGTAAAGCACAAAAAGGCATGATTAAGCTCATATCGTTTGTTATGGTTTAACTCCGGAGTTTTTATTCGCCCGTAGCGCCACCAAATTTGAGAGCGTAAACAAACAGCCGTATAATTTTGCCGAACAAAGTAAAAATGTACATACAAAGGCTTCTAATTATCTTCCTTATCAATATATAATATTATTATAACGGGGCTTTTAAAATATAAAATAATGAAAAAATGCTTAGAAGTTTTCATCTCGGAGTGTAGGATAATCTCAGTATCGCCCATTCCAACCATTTGAAAACGAATCATTCCTGCAAATGGCTCAAGTTGGGTTTATTCGCTAGATCTGAATATCCAGATACTTCTAAAACCTCTCCTTCCCCTGAGCCACACCCTTTAATTTTGAAAAATTCCCACATTGCGGGTAGATAGATACACTCCGGGCAGCTGATATTTATGGTGTGGTAAAAAAAAAGCAAACAAAAAATTAAACCCTGTTGAATTCTATAGAATCGGTTCAGGGACTACATAAATATATCTGACCATGTTTTGTATATTCTTGTGTGAAATATTTTATAAAAATATCAACCAGTAAAAAACAAAGATTTCTTTCTTTAATATATCTATTTTTTAAAACATATATATATATATACATATTTTTTAAATTTTTTATATATTCAATAATATTGTTATTGGGTTTATAAAAACAGTTTATTTTTAAACAAGTTCTGTTGTGTAATTATTATTACGCGTGACAGCTGTTTCTCCCTCTGAAGGCATTATCAAACTGAAATAAAATGGAGTTCTACAAATTAAACTTAATAACAATAAATATATTTTTTATTGGTTTTACTGAGGATTGAACCTTTCTCCCAGAAACTGGAGTCGACAACTCCATCGACCTCACCAAATGCCGATCGGGTAGGATTGATATTTATTTCGTATATTAACTGCTGTAATGTCTGATAATGTCGATTTCAAGGAAATGCGTATATGTAGGCAGATGTGTGTAAGTGATGCCACAAAAAGTTGACAAAATTTCTTTGTCATCGATAACGAGACCATCTGCCGAGTTTCAACTCGATTGAATGTCAGGAAGTGGGAAAATTTCCGCTTCTAAAATTTGCATTCATTCACTACCGAAATAAAAAGTGAAACTTGATGTATTTGATAAGTCGGTCATTAATGATAACATGCGAAACATATCAGTTTAGTGTTCTTAGTAATCATGAGAAGAAGCAGTAGTAAATAATACGAAAACAGATTTTCAAATATTAATGTTTTGATACACGCATTTGAATAAATGGGAAATAGACAGATATTGTGCCTTGTCTACTTGAGATTAGAGTATGTAATGCGCTTTGACCGTGTCCTGCAAAATCCATAATCTGCGGTGTTGCAACGGAACTAATAGTTACGCCCGGTTTACGAGTTAGTATTAACGAAACTCGTTGATATGTTGCTCAACAATATGTACATTTTTAATTTGCGTTCTTATTCCAATAACTTCTAGATTTTTCGTCGATGTCATTTGAATTGCGTTCCAGGTGGACATTTTTAGTGACTCCCTACTTAGAGTCAAATTCTTACTTAAATTGATAGTTAAGTACGTTTGTAAAGAGATATTAATAGTTTGAACTACTTCCTAAATGTAATCTTTTTCATACCTTTACCCTTAAATATTTTAAATGTTTTTTGTAGAAAGAAGTCTTTAATTTCTTGTAAAGCATTATATTTTTAAATAAAACAAAACTTATCCCCTACTTTTTATTATTGTATATACTGACCGTTTTCGCTTAAGTCAAGTATATAATAATAACTGAATACCAAGACAAGTTTTTGAGTATACAAAGGTAAACACAGAGAGGGAGAAAAAATATTAAATAACTAGCAGCTAAAAACCCATCCCGCGGTTAGTTAGTTAAGGTCATTCGCAGATAGAAGGTGAGTATATATTGTTAAAACACGGAAATTACTATTTACGTAAGTAATATTAAATATCAATATTTTTCAAAATCCTAAATGCTAAAGGTTCGTGTTTACTGTCATTAAGTTGAATCAAATGTTTTTTTTTAATGCGTACCTATTGAAACGGTAGTTAATGTTTTACCCAATATAATGTAGACATTTTATTGCGTACATATACATTGATATACAAAAAATACGAGTATATAAAATAATGTAATCTTATTAAACGCTTGTCAATGGTCATGTTATTTTGCATAACAAATGATATTATTGAAAAAATATGTGTATATTGACAGCTAACTGACACCATCAAGCATAGCGGATGCGGTACCTACAGCAATTTGCTTCTAACTGGCTATGTATATTTTTAAATCATATTTTCAAGGAACCTCAAAACGCGTGATTCTTTACGATTGTCAAATATTTAACACGTAATTGTGGATAATTTTTATTGTAATTTAATTAGTCCAGTGTATTATTAACTTATTAAAAAATATTTTCTTTGATATTTTCCAAAAATTATGTGAGCAGAAACGATGTTTTGAGGCGATTAAAAAAATAGTACATTTTCTAACGGCACGGCGGCCAAAATAAACAAATTTTAAATATGTTTTTGGCACGAAAGTTTCCTCGTTTGCGCGAAGGCTATGCGAAATTTACCTGAAACATAACATTTGAAATCGACCAATTAGAGGGCTGAAACCGTCCAGACGATAGCGTAATAATACTATCAGCAATAAATAAAAAAATAAAAAAGGTACAATACTACACAGAGAAAAATATATTGAAAGAGACAGCAAATTGATATTAAATAAGTGGGAGGGAGACAAAAATATATATCTAATCACCAAAATACATACAATCAATAGTTAATGGATTTGTAGTGCAAACAATGATCTAGTTTACAATATAATAAAAGATAAAATATTTAAATATATCATAATATTCAACATCTAAAAAAGCAAATATAACATTAATATAATATCATGAGATGGGATGGATTGCATGGAACAAGTTAAATATATGGCTGTAGGGTGTATTTTTGATTCGATAAATTTATTTGGCTGTTTAGTCAGACGTATTTGTATTTAAAAAATTCATAATTTCTGATGCTTCTAATCTGCCTAATTTAATACCTACACCATTTTGATGTAAAATACTAGTTCCTGTGATTTGAAATGATTGGCAAGTTCGGAAAAACCGTTAGCATTTAAACAGCGTAAGTGTCCATTCACTCAGACGTTTACATTACATGCTGTTTTTTCTTATATAGAAAGCAGGATAATGATTGCAGCTAAGTTTATAAATATTTTGAATGTATTTGTGCATACCGAAAATTTTTGAACTAGTTTTTAATACTAGCCCGCAGTCCCCTCTTACTCCTTAAATACCTGGATAAATAAAAGATACTGGGTGCATAGTGACGTTTTTCTAAGTATATTCCTTTTTTTGTTTTATGTGAAATTAAACGCTGGGATATGAACATTTGAACATACGGACCACAGAAGCCTTCATACATTTAGGCCGTTTAAAATTAGATTCAATTCGACAATGTTCTGTAATGAATATATATTTTTTTATTATTTAGCTTACTAACAAAAACACAAATTATCAAATAATTTTTTGGTCCATCCCGTAAAATTTTATAGTCAAAATACCATTTCGGCTGGCCGTTAGTTTTTATGGAGTTTTAGATGAGTTACATTTCCGCAGAAAGAGGCATGTAATAATAACTGCCTTTCGGGAGATACGTTTTTTATTATAATACCGTATGGCCGTTATTAACATCCACATATCCATTTTGCCAAAAAAGGGATGCCAACACGGAAAATATTAAAATGGACTTCGTAGAAATTTGTATTCAACCCCCTTTCCAATGGCTCCCACGGGCGAGAGAAGGGTTGCTTGAATTAATGTTTAATTATATGCATCTATCTTTAAAGTCCATAAACCTCCCAAGTTATACTTAATTTATTAATGCCAGCTACCTTTTCTTTGGAATTGGACTTATGGAGGAATACTTAAATTTTATTATTCATTTTATTGACTTACCAATATTTCATGATGCGCCTTTGGTCGAAAGACAAGCTGTTTCTGAAACAACAAAAACAGGTATTAATTTTAAACTAGCAGTTAAAAACCCGCTCCGCGGGTTTTTGCTGCTAGGCCCTGCGGGCGGCACTTGCTTGGGCTGCGCCCAGTTTAAGTGATATTAACAACAGTTACATTTAATAGATAGATATTAGGTCATTCACAGAGAGAGGGTGAGTATATATTGTTAAAACACGGAACAGGAAGGAGTTAATGAATAATAACATGCTCAATTTAGGCATAATAAGAATGACAGTTGTTTGAATAAATGAAATTTTACGTATTTGTGATGGATTATTTCAAATGAAACACTATTATTGACTACATGTCTACAACTGATATTAACTGTTATGGTACCTAATATAATTTGCTCATAGGAGACTTGCAGTGCTTAAATATGTGTTACAACCGTCAATGTCTATAAGTTGAATCAATATCGTATAGTTTGTCACAACAATTAAAGATAGTTACAACAAAGTTGACTGAAATAATACATTATTACATATTGATTAATTGTACCCGTGTTTATGGATAAAAGGAGGGTAATTGTGCAATGTGATTAGCAGTCGGTTTAATTAAAAGGTGTGAATTTTACTCCAACTGGTGGTAATTCTTTTCCTAAAACTGTTACTGTATCTAATAAAGTTTAAAGTTAGATTATATATACACCTTCATCAGGAGAGTAAAAATCTATATATAAAGGTAGATTATTACAATATAGCGCCCCTGAGGTGATATCTCACAAAAGCGGCACCATGCAAATTGTCCAATTAATAAATAAATATAATGTTTACATTTTATTATGTACGTATGCATTGATATACAATGGAAATAGATAAAATAATGTTATCCGATTAAACTTTATTTTATTAAAAAACAAATAACTTTTTTAACTTCACTTTATTATATACAACCAATACATGTTTCATGAACGAAGTATACACCGAAGTCAAAAATTAAATATAGATTACAATTGGAAAAAAGAAGTGGAAGGAGGGGGGAGGGGTAAGAGTAGGCTGGGTTTATAAGAATTAGGAATTACAATATGAAAGACCAGTTAAGTGGGAAAATATTTAAAAGAGAGTTTATAAAAAAAAATTCTTGTTAATTACATCTACTTTTATAAACATGTTCTCTTATTTCTAAAATTTCGAAATTATTTATTTGTGATGCTTTATATCCTGTGTGAAGTATTTTAAGACCTGAAATTTTTTTTGCATATAACCATAAAACAATATATTCATAAGACAAATAACATTTAATAACGGTTATTCTAATAAATTGATAGTTGAAATACTAAATAAAATAATTAAACATATTATCTTCAAACGGTATTTTTACCCTAGTTCTTAAGATATAAATAAACAATGGCGTAGAATTCTGTTTGTGGATAACGACACTTCTAAAATTATATATGTATATAAACATTCCTGGTACTATTCAACCGGCGTTTTACACTAATAACAGAATGAATAAATATATTCTTAATAATATAGATTGCGAAAATCAAACAAAAAAATCAGGAGTTTATAAACTCAATTGGGCTGGATTGTAATTTATTTTACAAAGGTAGAACCAATAGAAACTTTGAAGTCAGAACTAAAAAACATCTCAGGGTTCTAAATGGAAATAGTGAATATGAGTTTGCAAATCATCTTTTGAATCACACTTTCGATAAAAATTCAGGTCTTAAAATACTTCACTCAGGATTAAAGCATCGCAAATAAATAATTTAGAAATTTTAGAAATTAGAAAACATGTCAATATAAAATCAGATGTAATTAATAAGCAAAAAAAAATTATAAATAATAATGAAAAATGCCATTGCAAAGTAGAACTAAACTTCCAGAAGAAATCTTATTATTAAACACTTGATGTTCAAGTAATTTTGCATATTTAAATATACGCGCCAGTCATTTGATTCGTTTCTTCACCGCCAGAGGGGCGCTCTGTCGGCCACCTAGCCGCGATGCGTATTCGGGTATCGGCCATATTGAATTAACGCTTGCTTTTTTCGTCAAACGTCAAACGTAATCACGTAATTGTGGATAATTTTCACTGTAATGTAATTAATCCAATGGATTATGAACTTTCTAAGACATATTTTCTTCGATATTATCCAAAAATTGTATAAGCAGAAACGATATTTTTTAAGAAATATCGTATTACATGTGGCGATTCTATTTCAGTATGAAATGGTGTCTTAATCTTTAAAGTCTTATTTAAACACAATTTGAATTTGACCAATCACAGGGCCTACACCGTCCAGACGCTGGAGTAATAATATTATCAGATATTTCGTAGAATTATTTTCACTAAAAGAAAAATATTGAGATTGAAACTGGGACTTGAAACAAAGGCCATCTTAGTGAGTTTTAAAGTTCATTCGCTCGATTGTTTTAATTGTGTGAAAAAGAAAACTATCGGTTTTAATGTAAATTTATTTATTTATTAATAAAACAGTATATTCTTTAATAAAATCATAAGTCGCGCATCTCATAAGGTAATTTATGTGGAGATGTAGAGCTGTAAAATTATACTAAAATTTAAAAACAGATAAATTTAATACAACATTGAAAATATAAAAACACAAATACTAACATTTAAGTAATAATATGTAAATATATAATAAATAAAGAAATTTAAGTACACAATAATACTAAAATAACTATGAGTTTATAATAAAACTTACAAAAAGTAAGCAGAAAATAATAGATTATTAAGTGCATTAAGTAGATAAATAATAATAATTGGTACATAAAACAAATACATGGTAAACAAATGGTTGAGTATTGGAGAGTTGAGCGCAGAAATAGAAGGATTTATGCTTGCCATTCAGGATAGAGTCATTAATACTAAAAATTATAGAAAGCATATAATCAAAGATACAAATCAAATTGATGATTTGTGTAGAAAATGTTTGGCTTTTCCGGAAACTATAGAACATATTATATCGGGATGTTCTATATTAGCACCGTCCGAGTATACATTTAGGCACAATCAAGTTTTAAAAATAATTCACCAAAATTTGGTAATTAAACATAACTTGATTGACTGCCGTAATGTAGTACCATATTATGAATACGAACCAAATTCATTTTTAGAAAACGAATCTTATAAAATATATTATGATAAAACTATACTAACAGACCGAGCGATTAGTCATAATAGACCCGATATAGTTTTACATGACAAAATTAAAAAAATAACTTATATCATTGATGTCGCTATTCCAAATTCCTGTAATATTCAAAAATCTGTTAGTGAAAAAATAAGAAAATACACAGATTTAGGAAATGAAATAAAAAGAATTTGGCATTCTCAGACTATAAAAATATTACCATTCGTTATTTCGGCTACTGGCATTATACCTAGCTCTCTAATTAAAAATTTAGGCGTATTAGATCTATCAAAAAAATTATATATAAAGATGCAAAAGTCGGTCATTTTGAATACATGTAGGATAACAAAAGATTTTTTAAATATTTATGTTGAGGGATCAGTAGGATTTATAGGCCCTGTTAGAAGTTCTACCGAGCCGAACCCTCTGATATGAAAATATCTGGAGACGGTGAATTATTTTCCCATTTGATATCTGGTGATTTGACGTGTTGTTCTTGTATTGTTTTGTATTTATTTTGCTTATATAATGCACTTACATAATGTTGATTGACTAGATGATCATTTGTGGAAAAGTGAGTGGAAGGGTTAAGTTTTTCCTTTGGGGAAGACTTAACCCGGACAACTAAATCGGAAGTTAAAAATAAAAAAAATAAATAGGCATTATATAAAGTTCATAATAATAAATAGTCATTATATATTAGACTAGTGGGCCCAGACAGACGTTGTCCTGCCACAAACCGCCTTCCATGTAGGGAAGTTAAAATTTGGGGTTGTGTGTATTTTTCGATAAGAAAATTCTCGACAACCGCACCACCTATTGGGTAAAAACTATCATATATCTAAACTGGAACCAAAAAATTTCATATAAATCTCAAAATTTCGTTAACATAGATTTTTATATATTAATACTAGCTGTATCTGTCTGCAGAAGAACAATAGCGCCTGTTGTTATTACGTCCAACAGATGGCGCTGTTTAAAAAAAAAACACATGTTTTCCAACAGATGGTGGTATTGTAAAAAAATAAAGTTTTTACCTGTCACAGGTGACATCTATATAATAAAAGGTATATAAAAACTCACGCGTATTCAAATGTAACATTGTGTCCAAATTTTAAAGCAATCGGTGTAGAACTATTGGAGATTTCAGATATTGAACAAATGAATAATAACATTTATTTATATAGATTGTAAACTTTATAATGTTCAAGTAAAGGCGGGTCATCAAATAGGTTCATTTGATATTCATACGATATATTTACCTTATTTAAAACATGATCCTACTTGCAGGGTAATAACAAACTGAATCGATAATTTCCAATCAGATTTTAATTAAAAAGTTACTCTTAAAGCTCATTCTGTTTTGATTAAATTCATTGTTTTCTCTTGGCGCTCAAATAACCGGCTACTCTATTGAAATAATACTTTCGTTGATGAACAATGCTTTTAAATTTGTTGAACAGATATAAAAATTAAATTTATAAGAAAAATTATGAATTTGTTATGGCTTGGTAATAATTAATAATACTTTTAATGCATAACATCTGTAATGAGCGTGGAATGCAACATTATACTTTGGATATTGGATTTTTGCAGCCAAAAGTATTATAGTGATTTATTTTTGGGGTATCGTGCCGAGATACGTCACGTCCATCTTTAGCCAAAGTTTCGGAAAGCATTACAATGTCCATCATCAGAGCAAATGTGTAATAACATATATTTGGCCTGTTGATGATGCTGTCCGAAACGTAGGCTAAAGAAGGAGGTAGGTAGAGACGGCATAATACTCCAAAAATGAAACCCAATAAAACTTTGGCAAGGTCATACTGGCCATTATTTTTTCGAAAGAGTTTTTTTTTACAGTAACACAGGAGGCCACTAGGAAAATAAAGCTCCCTTTATAAACTAAATTCCTTCAGTGCCTATGTCATTTTTTGGGTATGCTGTGTGGAGGGTATTTTTAAGGGAAGGAAAGAGGGGAAGTTCTGGGAAGGAAAAATGTATGAGGTTGGGTAGGAATTTAGGAATCAGTGTGTCCAAGAGTGACGGACGAATAATCTATGCCTTCCACTGCGGCGCAAGGTGATGGGTTAAGAGAGAGACCAGTTAGAGAGGTCAAAGGGTCTTCCCAAACCAGCCTCTCAAAATTAAATTGTTCGTATTCCTATTAAAAACGGGACTGCGGGCCTTTAACGAATGAATTGGCAGGTTTCCTAACAAACTGTCGGTAAAACACAAATATGTTATAAGGATGTCGGAACACGTGTTGATAAACAATCTTATATTCTCGCATTTCATCATTATATTTGTTAGGAAAAGCGCAGCTGCATGAACACGTGTTCCGATATATTCTGAATATAATAATATTTTATTAGGAAATGGATAACAATCACCTATTTAACAGTATTTTAATAAATAAGCCATACTCATTTTTCTCCGTGTAGATTACATAGATAAACCTGTACATTATTTAAACCAACATTCCTAAACTGTAGTATTCTATTTCAAATTGTAGTGTTGCCATGAATCTTGATTCCGATATTCCGATATAGATTTTTTGTGTGATAATTGTATACTGCTCTAAACCGTATGGAGCCTACGGCACCTCCGACTAAAGGTACTAGGTATAAGTTAGGGAAGTATCTGGATCTTGTCACCAAACCTTAAACAACTTAAAACATCTTTTAAAAAACGATTTTGAATGGTGGTATTTCATCAGTACAGTACTGAGAGTATCTTTCACTCGATTCGAAAATTCCGACCAACTGTCTGCTAAATTTAGGTGCCCGACCACCAAAAGCTGTACAATATTCTTTCACAAAGTCAGAGAAGATCTTATAAATGATGTATACGTTTTAATAATCATAATCTCTGATGGTTTCGCTGACGTAGCAGTCCTGTTTCGGGACTTAGTTTCAAGCCTCCAAGCTCTTGAAACGCTAAGAGATGAGTCGGAGTGTTTGCAGAGGTTCCTTTGTTAATCTAAGATTAATGTTTGCCCAGGGGTTCTCGATGTAGAGCCACCTCCACGGGGATTATGATACGCCGTGTAAGATGTTGGATCGCGTGTTTGCTCGACCTGGAGACTGGATACGGCCAATCGGCTGCAATTACATCAAGTACAATCTGCAGGTTGTTGTCTGTCATCAGTTATGTCAACAGGCAGGGTTTTGGGTAAATATTAGACGTAATTATTTACTGTCCCGTATTTGCGTTCTTAAGGGAAGAGTTCTTGTTCATGTAACTGAGTATGAACTGATTGAGAATGCTTATAAATGGAAGCCAATACCAATAAGTATAAAGTTCGTAGTATAAAGACTATTCGCACCTAGTGAGTTGACACTCTTTAGATTACGCACTATTAAGACTAGGCATACATAGTGAAATAAATGCTTCATAGTTTTAAGATTTCAGTGGTGATATTGACATTGTATATTATGAACTAAGATCATGACTAAAATCCAAAAAGAATATCAATTGTTTTAAGAGTTCTTGATATTAATGGTGGTTTAGGCATATAAGAGTAGGTACTTACTTTGAAACTGTTCTTTAGGTGTTAACTAAAAATTTAATTATTTCGTTTGTAAATTAATCCGTTATTAATTAATTCGATTTCTTAAGAATTTCCGTGAAAAAATGTGTAAATTTCTATAGCATACGAGTAGATTTGACAAACATCGAAAATACTCGAAACGGATTTAAATTTTAATCCACACCTTTCAATTTTGATATTTCTTTCAAGTACTTGCCTATGCACGCACTTCAAACAATAGGTGGAAGCAAATGCCAAGTACCTACAGATTTTGTTAGTACATACAAAAGCTTCCAAGTTCTCATTCAATATGAATTCGAAGGGTCTTTACAAGGGATTTTGGTGACTTAAATCCTGAACTACCCCTCAAGGGAGAAACTCTGAGGTCCTTTATGGAGCTGTGCGACAATAACTATACCAGGAGATGCGAGGTACCTAATTGCTGTGCCATATAATATGATGTGACAACTTTGGCTGGTGATTTGGGGTACTTAAAGCACCAAGGTCTAATTTATAAAACATTTATGAAAATTTCTCAAAGCTACTGTTGGTTTTGAAATATGTCGATCCTTTTTGATTAAATACTGGTGAATACAGCTATTTATTTTATTCAAGTAAATTTCTTTGGTTAAAAAATTAGCAAATGCTAGGGTAAAGTGTGGAATAGTTAAACAAATACTCGGCTTGCAACTCGAGTATTTCGTTTGCAGTAGCTGAGAGCGGGTAAATACTGAGTGTTGCGCCATTTTATCAAGCGGAACAATTCTCCGGTGGTGATTGGCAAAAAATAAAATAGAAAAACCTAAAAACTAAAATTACCAAACGTTACGAACGTGTATGGACTGTGTTTAAACTGAATAAAAACTTTTTACGGCGGTATGATTGTACTGAAAACGCGCAATGAAGGTTTTGAATGTTAATTTTGTGAATTTTGGGAAATTGTTAAACGTTAGCACACAAAGATTCGTACACAGGTTTTTTTTCAGGTTTCGTTTTGAGCTCATGTTATCATAATTTCATATTTAATAAAAGGATAGAGTGAGCCAACGTCTTCAATATATTCACATTGTTTGATGAAGGATCCACAAAAAACTGGCCTATAGTACTAGAACTGGTCATAACAAAGTTGTCACAACAACCAGTTTTCATGCGATTATTGCCAGTTTAAGGAGTGTATTTCTCGTTGTCTTCCGTTTGTGTATCAACGACGCTTGTTTGCCAGAGCACCTACCTTCCCGTCATAGCACTACCACTTGTTTTCTGTGTTTTAACGATTTTTTTTGTCCATTCGTTGATTTGTTAGGTAATTCTTATAGAATCAGAGTGGAGTCGAGGGATTTTTGCAGGAATTTATTGATTCTATACCAGAAGTGGCAATGAAATTTATCAATAGAACTTGTGATTTGTATGGGCACATTAAAAGGTACTGCCTTAGTATTTGTGGCCTCTATTCAATGTGCTCAGCTTCTAGGAAGATGATTCATAGCCAAGTATTCAACTGATGATTCAGCACAGATTTTATAAAATCTTATTTTGTTCACCGAATAATAGCAAAATTTCGTCAAGATAATAAAATAAATTTATTAATAATAATGTGAATACAAATCTTAAGTTCTTATGGGGAACGCTTCTTTTGTTGGAGAGGAATAGATTTATTTTTGATTTTTTTAATCGTAATTAGATACGCTTCGGTCTGTGAAACAATATATTTGACAAACTTGCTCATTTTTCTTGTCACGTGAGGAAACTATTTTCTGCTTCAAAAACCTTTGAGCAATTGACATATGAGTGCCCTTTAGAGGTTTGCCAAACAAAAAACTTTAATGTAATGTCCTTACACTGTTAAGTCATCAGCGTCAAATGTATTGGAGCACAAAACAGAAGTTCAATATCATGAGCCAACGTATTTAAGACATCACTGTAGGACGTCACAGTCAACAAATGCAAGGTTTAAACATTAATAGTGGTATAATGTGAATATTTTAAAAGATGAATCCTAAGAAACTTAAATTAAATTGCCTTTAAAATGTACAATTTACTAGTTACAACTAATGACGTTACAGTGTATATAGACGCTCTGTAAAAATCTCAAAGCGGCAAGCCAAAAGCATGTCAATTGTAGTAATTTAGATTTCTTTGTTTTAGTACTAAACTGCCACGCGTTGCTTTCGGTCATATGCTACCTATAAGTAAATTGCATTAAAATTCCGTTTGTCATCACACACGGAGGTTTTTCATTAATGTTTTAATTACTTGTTTTTATTAATGTTTTCATTATTTTGCAAACACTAGTAAAAATCAAGAAATAAGATTTCATTCGTAAATACACAAAAATTATTGTATTACTATAAAAAAACGATTATTTCGATTGTTTTACGACGATTTTAAGTGCCATTATAGATAGTGAGATAGTGTAGCAACACACTGTAAGAAAGACAAACTAATATCAGTAGGTCATCTCATATTTTATTCCGAGTTCGAACCCATCATACCTTTTACCTTCCCAGGACTTCCTCTCCTTCCTTTCCTTAAAAAAGACCCTCTATACAGCATTCCAAAGATGACATAGGCCATGAGGGAAATTATTTTTTTCAGGGTCTCCTGTGTGGGTTTGTTTTATGCTTATTTTTTATTGTTCTTAAAAGTATTATCTCGTTAAACTACAATTAAGCATTTTGTCAACAGAATGTACACGTTTAACTAAAATGTATATATGAATTCATAAAATTATTACTAATTATAAATATAGATAATATTGTTACTACTCATAAGATATTCAGATTATTATTATTGGCACACACAATATAAAATAATACTAAATCTATCTACGCGCTAATAAATAACAACTATATATTGATTTATAGTGACGACTAGAATAAAGTATTTCTACTTATGAGCCATGTTTTAAGCATATACCTAAATCTATTTGGGAACTAACATTTTGTTATGTTGATTGGTAATATGTTGAACATTTTGGGCACGCTATATTTTAGGGTTCGCTGGACCGTATTTATTGTTATATTTTGGAACAAGCATGCCTTCATTCTTTGTGCACCTAGTGTTGTGTTCCAATTGATTTTTCAGAGTCAGATTTATGCTGAATCAATATTTTGTCTCATAGTAAGTCCTGCACAGGCAAGATATTAAAGTTTAGATACAACAATGAAATATTACGTCTCCGTGGAAACTATTTTTTGAAACTAGTAATTAAACCATAGAGTTTTGTACTGATTGTAGCAAATTTAAATTAGTTTTGCAAAAATGTCCTGAAGTTAATACAAAAAAAATGATAAGTCTGGATGTATTGTAATGTCATCGAGAAACCAAACTGACACAAAACATCAACTCGTATTAACAACATTTCAAATGATGGCTAAAATTCACTGAAATGGATATATTTTTCTTGTAAGTCTTAAGTCATCATATTATAATATTTACGCATAGACAAAATTTCACCATTTTTCTTTTTATTAAAATTTTATCTAGTATGTAATTCCATTTAAAAAAAAAATTCCCCGAAAACTAAAATATTATTAAAAATTTCAAAAACGTAAATCATAGAAATATGTTAAAACGTATTATAATACCCACGAACAGGCTTTGCCTTCGTGGAATTTTTTGTTTACACTATTTTTTTGTATTTTCATTTTTTAACCTGTTTGACTGTTCCAATGTATTAAAAAAATTAATAGAAAGAAAACAAGTTTGAATACCAAAAACACATATCAAATTTACTGCCAACTTGTTATTGTTATTATTAATTTTAGATTTCTGCAAAACATTATTCGATGTGCCTGGTAGATTTATCATTTATTAAATTAAATAGATGATCAATAATAAAAGTCAATATGTTACGCTATTAAATTGCAAATGTTACTTTAATAATATGTACTACCTACTGGTTATTTATTACTGATCCTGACACGAGCTCACAAGATTTTTTGGCTTTTTTTCGGTTCATTGGACCATTCATTGAATAGAATATAATACATGATGAGATGGCTTATATTATGTTTAAAGTAATACATGTTTAAAATTTAATATCTCATAACGGACAGATGAATTTACGTATTTACTTTATGAACAACATAATTCGAAAAACATCAAGTTAACCTACAAATTCCAAACAGAAAAAACCTTGCCATTTCATAATGTCGGAGTTTACCACGCGAGAACTTATCCCAATGAGAGCTGCAGTGATTTTTTTTAACATTAAAATTATTTCATGAAATATAATGGGAATCAACTATACAATATTCTTCAGCGAAGACGAGGAGGAGACTACATCAGAAAAGTGTGAAAAGTCGTAAAACCGAAAGGAATGGAAATTATATCCACACAAATCCCTTCTTTCTTATTAATTATCTTTTATGGGATTAACAAGGATAATTCGGCTTTGTTTTAACTACCAGTCCACCTTCTGTTCCTTGCAGAACTGTTATTTGAGCAAACAAATTTGAATCTGGAGGTTTACAGGGAAAGAATTTTATAATCAGCTCACGACCTAATAATGTCGTCCAAAGACGTGGAATAAAACCATTTCAGTTGAATTGATTCCGGAAAACGTGTTAAGCAACAAGTATTTAACAAGAATCTTTTTTATATATATTTTTTTGTTATTTGAATACTGCACAACTGCTCCCAACCGTCTGGAGCCAGTGATACTATGGCATTCCCAACTAGGGTATGTTGTGAGGCTGAAGTGTAGTGGGGAGGGAAAGGAGATGGGGGAGACGAAGTTGGGGAGTGACTGGCTACTAGGATCTGGTCGTCATACACAGCTGAAGCTATTTCAAGCAACGTTTCAATGATGGTTTCATATCAGGATGATGCTGAGATTTTCTTCTAATTAGGAACGTGCCGCAAGTATGCTTTACATTAATTTTAATTATTACAATGTGAAATAAAACAAATTAACCCACGATATTTGGCTTGCTAGTCGAGAGCCTTACCCTTCAACCACGGAGGCCGTCTAAAAGCCTGTAGGAAGAATATTCCCTGTCATCGTAATATAATAGACTTATAATTATCGAAGAAAGCAAACACTAAACCAAATTAAAATTAAAAGAAGAAAATAAGAAGGCAAACAAAAGGGAAAGAGAAATCATTTACATTTAGAGAGAGAGAGCATCAAAGACCAGCTGGTAGAGGGGTAGGTAAAGGGTGGGGGTTATGTAGGGAGAAAGGTAACAACTTTAAAATTGGAATGTTGGTTAACATGCAAAATACTACGCCATTGGGTAGTTAATTTACTATTAGTATTGATAGTTGGAAGGGCATTATAAAGAAATTGATATGATTAACAATTACTAAATCTTTAATAATTTCTTATTCACTTTGTGGCGCCATTTTAATTTGATAAAAACCAACAATTTATATAAACCACTATTTCATCAAAATACTCGACGTGTTTCGAAAACAATGGTTTCTTCGTCAGGATAAACGTAAAATTAATACTAACCAATTAAATTTCATTATACCGTTATCCTGACGATGAAACTTTAAGTTTCGAAACATGCCGACTATTTTGATTGAATATTGGTGTACGAAAAGTTATTTATTTTTATAAGATTATTAATTAATTAATGTATTGATTCAGATTATGTTCAATGTTATTACTACGTATAATACTTTAAAATCAGTTTATATCTAGAGAAAATCAACTGTACAAAACGATTTCATTCAAGGTTGTTTATCCAAAATAACAGACGTTATTTATTTGTTTTTCTTGGTAAGTAAAAGCTATATGTAAAACAAATTGAATTCCGATTACATTTTAAGTAAAAAATGGCCCTCGAATTGAATTGAAACTCAAGGAATTGGTTTTATACAGCCTACTTATAGTAAAAGGATCCCCACATAGTCCTGGGGTCTAGGACAAAATCGTGCCGTAATTATTGAAGTGAGACTCAAACCTCAATGGCTTTCGTGCACATTGTTTACGGGTGATTCAGATGTCCCTTTAAAGGACCTTGTTAGATTGGTAACCACAGGCATGGGAAGGGTATCCATTGTCTGGTAGTCGGACCCTCGGAACTCACACCCTACTGTAAAACGAAAATTGCGATTTACAGAAAATTAAACTTTTTACTTTACGCCACATAATGCTTTCTATGCCTTATAGAACTGTTTTTTTTATTTGGTTCCGCACAAGCGTTCCATTGCTTGAAACGGATGGGACTACGCATTCCTTAATTTTTAAGAAGATAGAAGAAATGAAATTTGAGAAATTAACGGGAAGAAACCTATGGAAATATATAATATATATTAATTATAGCGCATCTATTTAACTGCACAGAAGCTAGGTACAAAAAGACTTTACTATCATATCTTCTAAATCATTACTAAAACAATGTAAGTCTACTCATACTAATTGATAATATTTTGTACGTACTTGTATCTCCTTCTAGTATTAATTTTATACTTTCTGTCGTCATTTTATGATCAAATGTCACAGTTAATTGTTATTCTGTGACATGAATTATGATTTACGGTATATTTATACCGTTGATATTCAACAAATAATTATTATGGCCCCTGAGTACCTACTGCAGAGGATATTTCAAGGATCCTTTAAATCTCGCAATATCTTATCAATACGATTCGCCTATATTTTTATGTCGAACATGAACACACTAATAACGCATACACTAATTTCAAATACTGAATAAATTTTAAATGAGATAAATATAAGTAGTGAAAATCAAACATACTGATTTCGGTTGTCTGTGAATGTCATAAAATTATTGGTCATGTCAGTGTACTAATAAATTTCAAAAATTGGAACTGAAAAACTAAAGTATAAAGAATAGAAAGGTTAAAGTAGATACAAAAATGATTTTATTTTAATAATTAATAATGTGATAAGCTGGTGAGTGGGGTTGTACCTACTTTGTGAGGCTAGGGGTAGTAGCCGGTCAACACCTCTTGTTAAATGGGTGCATATAAGGATTGGTCATCATCACAGTGGTCGGCTTTGGTTCCGATGTGGAACCTTTGGACGCCAAACCTTGCCGGGGGCAAGATATGCCGAGCTCTGCGGTGAGACATAAGAACCCTTCTCAGGGTGGTGGGCATATGGGCTTATTCACAAGTAAATCAGAGTAAAAAACAAGTTTCTGTACATATAAGTTGAACTCTATTTCATGATAACAGGGTAAACATTAAGCAAGGGATTTTAAAGGACTTACCCCCTATCAGACCGATTCTATCCTATCTAACTATCTAAACGCGGATGAGTGGAGATGCCTTCCTCCCAGGGGAACGTCTGCTTCGGCGCGGGCGACCGGCCCACCAGCTCCGCCTCTCGTCCAGTCTCCAGCCAGGAAACCAGTCTCCGGTGTCCATCCACCCGATTATTACGGATCCTTTCAAGGCGCGCGTGTGAATGGCGGTAGGCGGCGTTCACGCACCCAAATACAATACTCATCCGAACGATCTAGTATTCCTCAGCGTACTCAAGGTTTGCATGTACGAAGCGAGAGAGGATTGTCTCTTTAAACGTGGATTACATCCCAAACGGAACACGCGGCCCGGTGCACTTTGGCACTCGTTTAATTCACGCGGGTTTTAAAATTGTCGACCGACATTGCGCGTATTTCGGCGCGGGTTTTTTTTACATTTAACCATTACTCCGCGTATCTCAGGATCGGATGCCTGATTTTACTTTTACGATTCGTCGCGTACTTGCTCCGAACGGTTTTTTAAATTGCTCCATATAAACTTGGCACCTGACGTTTCAACTGAGTCCTCGCCCAACTGGGCTCCGTTGGAAAGTGTGGAACCTTGCAAGAATAATCCTTTCCCGTTATTTTGCGCCGATTTTATGGCTGTCAAAATAACCATAGACAAAAATCAAAATAATAATTAGTACCTAATTATAATTGTTATGTTTCTAAATATTTTCATAACAAATGATAATCCTGAATTTGAAATTTTTATATTTTTGTTTTAACTTTTGAAGGAAATGTTTTATAAATATTTTAAGCCTTCCATATGTTAGAATTATAATATCCCTTGATTTTTCATGGGTATGCGCTTGTATTATTTTAATTATAAAACGTTGCAATTTACCCTCGTCGGATTTAAAACCCATGATTTCTGTACCCCTGTTCTTGGGTCAAGGATCTACTTGCTCCACCCGGTTGTCAACATAATTTCGTAACTGTTTCATATCTCTGGAACGAGAAATATTTTTTAAACAGCTTAAAACTTAAATAAGGTATATCTGTTATTCATATTGTAAATAAATACAAAATAAATAAACAACTGTACTTTTCCTTCGACCCTAAACATATTATTATGTTAACAGTTTCTCCCCGCACCACGTAACATGACCCAAGCCAATATCAAATAGGTCTAATTTGTACATAATCTTCTTGTACGTGTCCCTATTGCGTCACGTCATAGATCCGAATGTAATAAGTTTCCTTCTGTTTCGTATTTCCCCCACGTATGGGATGTCACCGCTACCGTCTCGACAGATTCGTGAACTGGAGAAATCATTCCATACTAAACCACATTTAAATCGAGCCAGATTTATTTACATTTATTACACAAGATAGTGAATTATCGGCAAAAGAAACCACATAATGGCATGAAATTTACTAGAAAAATAATACGTGGCAAGTTGAATCGTGAAAATTAAATCACTTTTTTGCCATAATTGTTAACAGTACAACATAAACAAACCATTATTAAACACAGTGAGCGTGCATGAGGAATGTTAGTTAGCACAAGTCTGATGCCCCCTTTTACTAATCCGAGAATCACTTTATTACCCTTAGAGTCTTGAACAGAGTCTCTTCTCTTCAATTCAGATTTCTACATGAAAACTCTAGGTAAACTGGTTTTTGACGATAAGCATTTGATAAGCAGGCTAATTATTACGCATATTCATGATGGGACAGCCCTGCGATGGCAAGTTAACTGCCCTATCTAGATATCTTCTTATCGTTTTCAAAATGTGGAAACAAATTTAATTATAAACTTTTGAGTTTTTTTCTCTCTTTAGATCCATCAATAACTTGGAGAAATTATTTCAAATTGTTTATTTTTTTATGCACTGTATATTTTTTATTGAGTGTAAATAACAACAAACAAACGCTGATATAGGGACACTGGAGGGTCTAGAGCCGTTCATAACAATTAATTGTTGCTTCGTTTTATTACAAAAATAGAGTCTTGATTTGCAGGCGAAGAAGGTAAATAATCAGTTTATAAGTACCATCGTTGGATAAGTGGTGGGGCACCTTCAGTCCCTCTTACGAAAAAACGTGTTTAAATTTTCACTCAACTGGTGGTTGTATATTAGATATGTTATATTTAAAGAAACGTTTATTATAAGTAACCTCTGTTAATACTTCTGTAAATTCACAGTAACCTAATCAACTTGTTGCTTTTTTGACGATATGCTTGTTGAGGGAGACTCTTTCACCTTTCCAGACAGATCTCGAACGATCGCACTATACAGCAGTGGGAGGGATGGATTAAAACGTCTGTTACTTCTGATCTTCAAATTCCTACCCACGCCCATACCCCTTTCCTTCCAAGAACCAATTCTACTTCATTTCCTAAAGAAACAAAGCTTTTTTCCTACGAGAATCTTTAAACTTTTCTCCTTCAAAATAACATTTTTCCAATAGTGGTAAAACATTTTAAGTGTTATTGGTTTTATTATAGATTATAATATTTTTTATAACGCTGTTATAATATATTATACGCGCGCTTAAGCATTGCTTTGCAAACTTTTAATATAAACACTCTCTGAAAAATGCTTCTAAAAAGTTTATCATCCAAAAAATATCTGTTCTGGGGTTTTAAAAACAAATAAACCCACAGTTTAGGCAAAAGAAAAGGAAAAAAAATAAACTTTTTGATTTTTTATAACAGCTGCACCCATTTTTGAGAGAGTTCCATAGCATTAGCGGGTTTCTCATTGTTTTTGGGATTTTCCGGAACAAAAAGTTTTATTGTGCTTTACTCTTGGAGGGAATAGATATTTTTTTTAAATTCCGTCCAATGTCTTAAGATGACTTTTACTGGACGGAACCATCGTGTATATATTTTTTCTTCAAAAACTAGAACAAGGCAAGCAGTTGGAGGTTGAAATGTATAAATATTTATGACATAACATTTCATAAATTGTTACAATTAATCTAATCAACCTAACCTAACCAGTAAATAATAAAAAATGGATCAGTTTTATTTTCATCTTAAATGATTTATTTTTTATATTTTTACAAAAAACACCATATTGATATATTTTCAAAAAAGTGGTTAGCGAGTCATGCAAATATGAAATAGTAATACATGTTCAGAAAGCTCGTGTTGATAATTTTCCACTTGGAGTTCAGTATTTACCGCTGACATTTTTGATGAGTTTACTGGTCACTAACACCGCAGCTGTGGTAACACGACACAAGATTAAATTACCTGTTGGGGTAAGTACTTCAATTCTGCCAGCATAAATAGTAGCGCAGACCCGGACAGTCTGATTTAGAAAATTGGTTACAATTTTGAAAACGACGATTAAAATAATTTTCAGTTAAAAATAATACGTGACATATTATCATAATATTTGAATATTATATGAGGTACGTACTTTATCGCATGTCTGAATTATTCACACAATCAGTTTTAATCCAACCTAACCTAACCTAACCTAACCTAACTTACCCTGACAAATTTTAGTTCATTGAACCAGAGTTACACCGGCTCAAAGGTACATATTTAGGTGGTCATTTGTGAGGATATATTTTTTACCCTAAGACACTATGAGGAAGAGAGAGTGATGGATTCTCTCAGTATGGACCTAATGAAGGACCACCATTCAGAATCAACGTTGCTTAACATGGCTTAAGCTATCTTTGGTGACCAGATTTGAACAGCAAGATACGTTCACACTTTTCTATCACCGTCTCCTTCCCCTCTTCACTCTCCTTAGCCTCACACCATAACCCAATTAGAGATACCACAGACCCAATGGCTCCAGACAGTTGGGATTCTTGCGCAGTAGAAAACAATAGTACAAATCATTAATTCTTACGACAACTGTGTAAGCCGTTCACAATAAAACTTATTTACCAACCGTCTTACTAATTAAATTCTTACACGCCCGCTTAATTTTGATGTGGTAAAGCCGGCCTTGAGCCTGGTTTAAGATCGTTTTAACTAAGCAAAAGCAAACATAAGTAAAGTTTTTCACCCTTCTGACCTTACGCGCCGCGTAATATTTAAACCACATTTTTAAGTAAGGCTGTAACTCTTTAAATTGAAAGGATAATTAATGTATTCGATGATATCCGCATGAGAATCGAGTATCAATGTTCAAATATTCATTTTTATAAGGCATTTTTCAATTACTTGGCGAGAATCGAACAAACTGATATGTTTTCATTTATCAATTGAATCTTCGTTAAGCTCGTTATGAATCAAACTCTATTTCGATGAATTCAACTCACCGAATAGAATAGATTATTCGCCGAATGCGCTCTCGCTTTATGAAATGTTCACACAACATTGATTAATACGCTTCCGATGTATTCCGGTTGCGAACCGTAATTAAACGTTTCCGGTAATGGAATTATGTTTATACTCGTACGTCCATACGATTGAATCAAACTGAAGAAATCAATATTTAGATTTGTTTTAATGTAATAATCATCACGTCGTCTCTCCATAGGGGTACTCAGAAATGGTGAACCGCCACACAATTGCTTCATTCACTTGACATGATTCTACTCGTGTTGTGGTCACACATTGCATGCGAATCATTTTGCTATGGTGGACTGTAATCAATGATTTTTTAACCTTTCAAATTGACACAACTTCTTAGAATAGTTGGTTAGCATTTAGTTAGAATTAAAAACTGACTTACTCCTGGTCTTCCGAAACACGTACGGTGAGAGCATGTGTAAACCTTCCTGGTTCTCTTAGCAGACTCTATATATTATACACTTAACGTGTGCACTGCACAGTAGAGTGACGAGGTATCGATAAAATGTTGCGATTTTCAATCACGTAGGTATTGCAAACTGAAACAGGTTGATTGAAGGAATGCAGGAACATATGTTAGTAGGAGATGCATATAGTTTATGTAACACGTGTTTAATGTCCCACGTCTTTTTTGGGCGTCCTGGCATCTTTTACCATTCACTTTCGCGTTGTATAGGTATTCAAAACTTTTACCATTCACTTTCGCGTTGTATAGGTATTCAAAACTTTTACCATTCACTTTCGTGTTATTAGAGGTATTCTTAAAAAAATGACATGTCTGAACCATCTAAGCGTCCCTTACTTTATCTTTGTAAATTAATTTGATTTAATGACGACCTGCGTGGTTGAATTGTTACAGTACTCGACTACGCGCAAGTAATTCATTTGAGTTGTTTCACAATTTATCAATTTAAATAATATAATGTAGTAGATACTTTCAGTATAGTGTTGGGGAACAACCTCCAATAAAATCCGAAACATTGCTTTAAATGGCTAAAATCATGTCTTTAACAATTTAAAGTAATTTTTGGTGACCAGATCTGAATAGCCAGGTACTCTTCCACCTTCTTCTCCCCCGTCTTCTTTCCCTTCCCATTACCTTCAGCCTCACAACCTGCTCCAATTGCGAATGTCATAGTCGACTGTTTTCCAAATGAATTTGCTAATGAACAAGCTAACGTAATATTAATACCTATAAAAGGCAAAGACCCAATTTTAGCTGAAAATCATTGCCCAATCAGCCTTCTTCCTTACCTAGGAAAATTTTTAGAAAAAATCATTCTCGTAAGAATAAAAGAATTTGTTAAAATTTTACCGGATTTTCAACATGATTTTCGAGCTGGCCACTCGACCTCTCATCAACTTCTCCGTGTAGTTGAACTCATCACTGACGGATTCAATACAAATAAACATACAGTTATACTATCGCTCGACGTAAGCAAAGTTTCCGACAAAGTATGGCATCATGGCCTATTTTACAAAATGTTCCTACTGGGCTTCCCGATTTCATTCATAAAAATAGTTTATAGTTATCTAACTGATCGTACATTTAAGGTCAAATTAGATGAAATTTTCTCCTTGGTACGTACTTTATTAGCCGGAGTCCCTCAAGGAGGACAATTGTCTCCAACCCTTTATAATATATATTCAAGCGATATTCCCAAACCAATGGGACTTTTTATTTTTATTTTTTTTTTATTTTTTATTTTTTTATTTTTTTTATTTTAAATTTATCTTTATTTTAATGTTGTTTTTCTTTTATTTTCTTTTAATTGTATAAATTCTTAAATTATAAAATGGGGGCCTCAGCACGGGTAAACAACCCAGTGAGGCCAACATTACTAAATTGAAATATGAAATATTGTAAAAAAAAATGTATCAACAATAAAAAAAAAAAAAAAAAAAAAAAAAAAAAAATAAACCATAATGTCAAAATCACCCAATTTGCAGATGATAAGAATATCATGCCAAGCTCGACTGTTGCGTCCACTGCTACAAGAGGCGTTCAGCTCCAAGCCATTCTTATCCAAGAAGATTTTATATAAGTCCCATTTACTAAAAACTGAATGTCACCCTATCTGTCTTTATTATCTACTTTGCTTCTTCTTTTGAATAATGATTAGTTATGGTTCAAATATTGTTACAATAAACTGTCAAATTACTCATCTGGTAACACATCTAATACATATTTTTTTCTTTAATTTTGAAATATTTTGTGTTTGTATGTAGAATTAATTTATGTTTGTGATTACTCTTATGTTTGCTTCACTATAATGTAAATTATTAACCTCGATACAGGCTCAGTCCTAGTGGGGTTGATTTTTATGCGAAAAAAAAGTGTTTTATGGATAGTGAGATGCAATAAATAAATAAATAAATGGTGCAAAAAATGGAGAATATCAATAAATCCCTCAAAAAGTGCTGCAACTGTATTCTCGCGCAGAAGGCCAAAACAACCACCGAATATAATACCATTTGGGGAAAAGGTTCCATGGGAAAAATCATTAAAATACCACGGAGTAACCTTGGACTCTAAATTAACGTGGGGAAAACACATTAAAGAAAAAGTCAAATCAGGAAGTAAGTCAATAGCTGCACTCTACCCGATGCTAGGAAAAAAAGTCGATTATCATCAGACAATAAATTACTTCTATACAAGACGACCATAAGGTCGGGCTTCACATACGCTGCACCCATTTGGGGATATGAACGACTATGAACGTCATACTGACTGCAGACGGTTGGGAGCCGCTGGGACTCTTGTGAGGTATTCACATAAAAATACCTTTCATAAGGCTTGAATTCTCTCCACAGCTGTAACACGGTAAAAAAAGGTCTAAGCGTACAAACGCCTCAGGAATCTCATTCAAATTCTTGCATCCTTCCTCTGCCAGTTCTATACATCCATAGACTTGGATACATCAGAGTTGGTACACACTATTGTGATTTGTTAGCCCGCATTCTTTAGACTAATTCTGTGCACCGTTAACAGAGTTCCCTACATTCAATGTTCTCTATTTTTAACTTCTTTATCTCAAATTAATTACTGCTCTTCTTGGCAAGTAAAATATCTTCTGATAGTATAATTAATATAGTGTTAGCGGGAAAACCGAGTGAAATTGCTGAACTTTTCGTACGTTATCCGGAATGTGGAAAAAATATACTTGATAATATACATTTGTGAAACCACCAAAAGAAGCTAACAATATGTTGTTGAAAAAATGCATGGCTAGCTTTAAAATGCATGATTTAGCATAATAATAATGAAACTTTCAGAATAAAAGTATTAAACAAACTTAATTAACCAAAAGCTAACATGAGCCAATACAAAATTCCGCAAGCCCTTAGCTTTGCGTGCGGTTCGTATAAAAACCCTTTGGAATTTTAAATTAACTTTGGATGGTATTAAAAAAATAAGCTGAATACTTTTACCAAATTTCCCCTAATATTGGAGAGTTTCATAAATATTTTGACCTGTTAGTAGCCGAGTGGTCCAAAGCATCAGGTTCCATTCCCATTACGGGCTCAATTCTCTGCTAGCTCCCATCTAAGCTTAGTCCTCCATCATTCCTCAAGCAACATTTTCAGATGTAGGAAGAATTGTAATTAATATTGTCAGGTTTCTTGTAACATGGAAAACCTTTGAACAAAATGGACTTATAACTTATAACAATAAATAGAATATTAAACTTATATTAGCTACCGATTGGAATCTACGTATCGAAGTGAATTTCTAATGATATCTAAGATGTCTATCATCTAAACCTACAAAACATACGACATCCTCAGACTTAATTTGTATGAAATCTATACGTGATACATCCTGGGAATATGGTTAGCATGTTGTTGTGGTTTCCCTGTACTAAGTGCAGTTGCAATTTCAGACGATGTTGCATCGAAACTACAATGGTGATTAACAACATGTAGCAACCTGAAGCAACATGAAACTTCGTTGTTATGAGTTTTGATAGCATTGACAATCGTCGATAAATTTACATATCACAATCACCTCGTGTTGTATTTCATAAATTGTACAAAATTTGTAATAACGTGAATATGAATGCATTAATTGTATAATATTTTTCATGGGTTTGAAGGATTCTAAAAATCAATGAAACCATCTTGAAATTGTATTTGAAAAATCAAAGTTTTTTGGATTGTTGCTGCATTTGTATACAATAAAGGATTAGTACAGCTATTTCAAGAAAAGGACACAGCATATGTAATAAAAATGATGGGTTCTATCACACAATTTTTTGTTCATCATATTGACCCTTAGATGATAAGGTGATTTTAAAATGCATGCCAGTTTCTATATATGTTACACTAAGATGCATGCCAGTTTCTAGGTTCACGAATATGTTACACTAAGATGCATGCCAGTTTCTAGGTACACGAATATGTTACACTGAATGAGGTTTGATATTAAAGTGCGAGGTCCATAATCTAACTGTAGAAGCGTCGCTACTGTAAATAGGTTGGATACATTTTTTGAATGGAATATAAAAATAGAATAGCTGTTTGGTTAGTAAGTTCTCTTTTGGCTGTTTGAATTCATAGTAAGTATCTATGTATGCCAAATTGATTAATGCAATTTCCTTTCAAACTAGCTTTGTGTTTCAATAAGTTAATGCTAGCATACGGAGAAAAATTACCAATGCAAAATATTGTTAATTTGTTTAAAATCTGGTCAAATTATTCGTTTTCCTGTTAAAAACGCGACTGCAGGCCTTCAACGAATGAATTGACAGAGTTCCTAATAAACTATCAGTCAAAAACGAATGTTTAATGAGAACGGCGGAACGCTTATTAAAACAAATACTGATATTGATATTGACATACTTATATTGTCGCAATCCGCCGTGATCTTTATTAGGAAAAGAACACGTATTCTCGACAAATACTGAATGACTAATATTTCTATTGTTGTAGAAAGCAAACACTTTGTGGTTTGACATATTTAATAAAATAAAATAATTTTTCTGCATTCCGAATCGGAGTAAAGGAGGAATTCTATGAAAAGCTCCTGCAGGAAGACTTGTGGCCCCGAGGAGTGCCGGTACGACACTACAGTACTTTAAGCCGCGAGAAACTACTGCGACGCCGCAAACTGCATCTCGCCAAGATAAGGAGCCGAGCGCCCGGAAGTGACTAGATGGCGATGATGATGTCACCCATTCGTCTCTCTACTACCAGAATGCCCGTGGACTCAGGTCGAAATCGCAGGACTTCCTAATGAGCGTGCTAGGGCAAGAGACCGACATCATTGTAATTACAGAAACCTGGCTGAACAGTAGTGTATATAATGCACAGCTGTTTGATGAGCGCTATGAAGTACACAGAAGAGACCGTCACACAGGACAGACAAGAGGAGGAGGAGTACTGGTCGCCTTGCGGCGGAATAACGATGGACCTCGTGCCGAGAGACTTCAACATCTCGAGACTGACGGAGAAAATATGTGGCTGAAAATTAATTTAAATGGATTGAAAATATACACATGTATTGTTTACATTCCACCTGCATCACCTGTTGAAAGGTATACTAGCCTCTTTGAAAATATTATCTCAAATCACAAATTACTAAATAACAAAAAAATACTGCAAATAGGTGATTTTAATTTCTACTCGTGTTTAAATTTCAAAAACACTACTTCTGAATTTTTCGTATGTATTGCATTTGTTTCAAATGTCAAACAAAAACTTTGTGTTAAATTCGAAAGGACGTTCATTAGACTTAATTGTGAGTAACTTTGATTTGAATGTGTGCAAGTCTATTTCTTCGCTAGTTAGCGAAGATCCTTACCATCCATCACTGGACGTAGAGTTTCTATATATGAAAAAAAATGTAAAAATGAACCAGTTAATGATAATAATAAATTTATGAGTAAAATGCGCGGGTGGAAATTCGAAAATGGCAATTTTAAAAAGATTTATAATCACTTACAATCGCACGATTGGCAACTTTTGATGAATTTTGGTAACGTTAATTTAGCCGTAGACTATTTATATTCTACTATTTATAATTACTTCGATATGTGCTTCAAAAGGAAACGCATTCCGAAGAATGAAAGAAAGTATCCTCAATGGTTTTCCAATGAAATTATTAGTGATATAAAGCGAAAGTTCAGACATTTTAGAAAATGGAAGAAAACTGGACTAGTAAGAGAACGTGAAATTTTTTGTTGTCTTAGAGCTAAAGTTAAACGCAGTATGCAATTGGCCCATACAAATTACATTAATATCATTGAAAAAAACATCAAATCTGATCCCAGGTCGTTCTGGAAATATGTCTCATCCAAAAGAAGTGATGGTGGGTTTGTCGACCATGTCACTTGGAATGGACAATCACACTCGGGAATTGATATTCCCGAAGCATTTGCGGACTATTTTAAATCGGTTTACAGTCAGCAAATTACGGATTTTAGTTCATTTATACCGGGGAATTATACATCATCAGCAGCGCAGAATGTTGATATTCCTAACATCACAAAATCTGATATGTTAGCTGCAGTTAAAAAACTCAAAGCGAAAACGTCATTTGGACCTGATTTTATTTCGTCATTTTTATTAAAGGGTTGTATAGAGCCTTTATTTATACCCCTACTTTACATTTTTAATTTTTCACTTAGCACGGGAACATTTCCTAATTTATGGAAGATCTCTAAAGTTACACCAGTGTATAAGGATGGGGATAAATATTTGGTCTCTAACTACAGACCAGTAGCGATCCTCTCCTCTCCGGCAAAATCGTTCGAACTAATAATTCATAAATATATCTACGCCCAAGTAGAACCTTATTTAATAGACGAACAACATGGTTTTAGATCTGGCAGATCGACTGTGTCAAATCTGATGGTCTTTACGCAATATGTATCTCAAGCTCTTGACGGTAACAACCAAGTTGACGTCGAATACAACGACTTCGCAAAGGCTTTTGATACCGTAGACCCGCTGATACTCTTAAATAAATTAGACCATTTTGGATTCTCGGTAAAAGTTTTAAATTTATTTGTAAGTTATTTATCAAGTAGACAGCAATACGTAACGTATGGTATTTCTAACTCGACGTACTTTCCCACAAACTCTGGGGTTCCTCAAGGGTCTTATCTTGGTCCTTTACCTTTTTCCCTTTTTATTAATGACATTCATCATGCTATAAAATTTGAGAAATTTTTGTTATTTGCAGATGACTTGAAGCTATTTTTAAGAATCCGGACCTTAGAAAACTGCGCACAGCTCCAGAGAGACATAAATGCTATCGTGGTATGGAGTGAAATTAACAAATTAGGTTTTAATTTTAAGAAATGCGCCATAATGTGCTATACTAGAGCAAACACTGTGATTTACTTCAACTATAGGATGTCCCAATGTTCTCTTAAACATATTTCTGAACCGAAAGATTTGGGAATAACCTTTGACCCACACTAAACATTTCACGTTCATATTGAAACGATATGCAGCAGGGCTTTGAGAATGCTTAGATTTGTGCTATGTAACTCCAGGCATTTCTGCAGCTCTGCCGTGGTTCGCTTGCTATATTTTAGCCTAGTACGTAGTATTTTAGAAAGTGGCTCAATACTATGGGGACCAGGGGATGCAACGTACACTTCTACGGTAGAGAAAGTACAAAAGAAGTTTCTACGTTATCTTTATCTTAGAGACTTCAGGTACTATCCCTATTTATACCCATCAGCCTTCCTTTCCGGAATGCTAGGTATCGATAGTCTTGTCAACAGGCGGAAAGCTGCGTTGCTGATGATGGCCTATAACTTGTTGAACGGTCACATCAACAATCCAGAAATTTAGAATAAAATTTTATTTTACGTCCCTGATAACTTCGAAAAAGCGCGTAGACACAAACCATTCATTTTTCCGAGATGTAGGACTAACTTACCATAAGCAATGCCTCTCGGAAGAATGATAGGCCTTCTAAACTCACTAGCCTCTGACATCGACATTTTCCACCTGAGCATTACTAAATTTAAATTGCTAATTAGGCAATTATGATTGTATAATGTATCTTTGTTATTGGATATTTTTATTCTGTAAATATACATTTAAAATATAAATAAATAAAAAATTAAAATAAAAATAAAACCACGAGTTTTTATTAATTTTTAGAACCGACCGGTTTCGTTAGTAATAATTTGTACCCTGAAGATGCTTGAGTAAAGCGAAACCGGTCGGTTCTAAAAATTATTAAAAACTCGTGGTTTTAAAACAAAAAGTATAATTTTATTGACTAATATTTTATCCGGCATGCTGTCTCTTTTCTAACAGGATCATTTTTCTCCGTGCAGTGGTCATCTTACATAGTCTAAACATTCTACTAATCACATGTGTTATTATTTGTGTGCGATTATATGTAACCATGAAAACATGAAATCGAATATTTAGGTATAATGATAATGCACTTTTCTTCAAGAACAAGATAGTGCAGACGTTCCACAAAATACCGAGAGAAATTGTTACAAAAAGCCCGTTAATTATGTAGATTTATTGTTGATGCGGTACCCAAAGTACAAACACTGTGGTGTGTGCAGAGCGCTAGGCGATTGGCTGCGTAGATTTAATTATTAAACGTATTCAAGCAGTTTGTAAATGTAAGCCAGAATGCCGCGTTTTTTGCGTGAATTATTAAAGTTGTAGTAAGAAAATATTACTGCCGTCTTTTTTTGAATATTACGTTGTGTGCTTTGGGTGAAATTTTAATGTAATAGGAAACTTGTATGTAAACAAACCTTCATTAATGTATTACCTAAAATAAGCAGGCTTACATAGCTTAACTACTGAACGGAAACTAGATTATAATTGAGTATTTAAAATACTGAAAGAATACACTACCCTGGAAATTATTGCAAATATACAATATTTTAAATTAATTAATCGTGAAATTAATTTAATAACATTGTCTGCGCATATTTAATTTGTAATATCCAGATTCGTAGTCGTAGATTGTAACCACTCAACCAAGAATGCCGAGTTTTAAATCACTATATTGTTTTATCTTTAGATCTTGATTACAGTATGATTCTCACATTTTTCCTTTCTTCCATTTTATCTTGTTTCACATTTTTTCCCATTGGGGGTGCGTTGGCCCCATTGGTTCCGGATGGTGGGACTCTTATATGGTGTCCCATATAACAATCGTATATTGCTTTATTAAAATATATCCCTCCTGAGTTTTATTTGTATTGCTTCCTTGCATTATCTGCTTTCTTGTTGGATAAACATTGAGTGACTGTTCATTCATGTGTTAATCGGATTTACACTGCATTAATTCTGCTTAATCCTCGAGCTCGTAGATATTTACGTTCGTTTGTAAATATCGCATTTCATTTCCTAATGGTTAATAATCTAATAATTTGCCATACGATTTTTATGTGCGTGGTAGGAGTTCAATTAATAATAAACTGTTGAAATATATTTTTAAATTTCCCAATATTTCTTCTACCTAAGTAAAAACGAACGTTGTAAAACTAGGTTAGGCTAATAAATTATTATTCGCCTGAAATACCCGCAGCCTTTTGATTGCCGGTAAGCTGCTCTAAACCTCTACACTACGTCGCAACTTAGTGGGTTAGAGTACCTGACCTGCACTCAGACGAAGATTAGTCGTTTAGAGCAGTTGACCGACAATCGGTTACGGGTCTTTTACTCGGAATTTATTTTAAATTTGTATAGGTATTTCGGGTGAATAATTATTGCTTAGAATAATTTGTTATCCTTTTTGCTATGCATATAAAACCTTAGTTCATCACTATATCTCCTTAAAATAATTAAAATCATTGAATAACTGAATCCCCTGTGAAAAATAAAATTTAAAAAAAAACATTTATCACAGATGGCTTATATTTTTGTATTAAAAACGGGACAAGCTCCACAAAAATAAATACTCAATTATCCGCACATACAAGCCCAAATATTTTATAAAAAACACAGAAATATATATATAATAAGATTATAAAAATCACTAAATAAAACTAATATAAAGAGAAACTGTTCAGGGCCGGCAATAATAACAAAAAATCTGGCAAATTATCAAAGAAATATCTAACACTGATCTCCCAATGCCACCAATCAATAAATTAAACATTAATGGCCAAGACCAATCACATAAATGAATATTTTTGTAATATTTGCAAAAATCTAGCATCACAAATTTTAAATAAGACATCAACCGATGAAAATGCTCTTGCCGACATAATCATTCAACCTACTGGTGAAAAAAAATAAAACAATCACATCAGACACCACAAACTCTGAAATTTCACAAATCAATTTTACAAAAATTAAAACCTTCACATATATGTAATCATGAAAAAATATCCTCAAATATATTCAAAATTCTAGAACCTTTTATAAACCAACCACTGGTACATATCATTAACCTCAGCCTCAATAAAGGGGAATTTCCAAAAAAACACAAACACAATGCTTTGGTTCAACCAATTTTTAAGACCGGAACTCCTATTAATATATCAAATTACAGATCGATATCCATACTATCATCACTATTGAAAATTGTGGAGAAAATGGTAAAAAGACTTTAAAAAATATTACATTCTCTCGCCAAACAAAACATAGCTTCATAAAAGGGCTAAACACAGAATCAACAATTTTAGAATAAACATCACACAGAACGCAAAACCTGGACAAAGATGACAAATTTTTGGCAATATTCTTGGACTTATCTAAGGCAACTTAGCACAGTCTCTCGTCCAATACTTCTAGCTAAGCTCCAGCAAATTGGAATAAAGAATAAGGCATTTGAATGGTTCAAACAATACCTAATAGGCAGAAAACAATGCGTTAGTTACCATCACTTTAATCGTCTGTTCCAACCAGTATCAATTTTGGCGTTTTACATGGCAGTGTCCCATACTTTTTCTCATATATATTAATGATTTATGTAGACACCCACAAGTTCATAAAGGTTTTGTGTTAAAAAGTCATAGGAGAATATTTCGCCATGAATTAAATGTTTCAAAATAAGACTAACTAGGATATAATTAATAGCATTCACACAAAGACACATCATTATTATTTCTGAATATATTAATATATATTAAGGTGTGCAAGATATCTAAGATATTTCAGTTATTTTGATTACGGTGTTTTTATGTTTTCTGTTTCTTTATATTTTTTTCTATAAGTCACCAGAATTTTATGTGGAAAATTCACTGGTTAATTCAATCTGTAAAATGTTATTATTTATATAAAATTGTAAAACTGTTTGTTTCCTTAATGCACTCAAAAATCATTTTCGAAAACCAACATTGTAATTTTATGGATCTATAATTATTGTATTCAAAATTAAAATTGTAACTTTCTTAAACTAATTTTGTTTTTTACTTTAAGTAATCTATGACATGTTACTTAAGTCAGGTACGTACTGTTTAACGATAAAAAGCATTATCAGTGATCATACACTTTGTACGATTACATTAAGAGTATCGTCGTCGAACTCCTAAACTGCGGCCTGAGGACGCGGGCGTGAAACCCGGCTTGAGCAAAAATTACTTATTTGTATTGAAAAACGCATCACTTTAATATAATCTCAATACAAATAATCTTTCTCCTTCAAGAGATATTTTACAAAAGCGCTGTCTAAAAATAAGTCAAATATAAATATAATATTTCTATTTTTGAAATTCAGAATTCATGGTGGAATTCCATTATAATATATTATAATAAAACAAATATGAATCTTTTTAACATTTTAATTTTATTGACCGTAACCGGTTTCAGCTCGTTAAAGCCATCTTCAGACTGGAGTCTGAAAATGGATGGACTGACCAGAGATAAATAGACTGACCAGTCTGAATATAGCTTTAACGAGCTGAAACCGATTACGGTCAATAAAATTAAAATGGAAAAAAAGATTCATATTTGTTTTATTATAATATATAATAAATATAATATTATGTGAATATGAATCTAAATTTGTTTTTCTTCTAAATGTGAATACCACACCAAAGTCCTAACTGCTCTCTGCTACCGCAGTCAGTAAGACTGGAAAACCCGATTGGAGTAGGTATAAAGAGAACATGGAGATGGGATAGAGGAAAGTTGGGAAGGACCTGGCTGTTCTGAAGGATCTGATCACAATATACGGCTTTCAAGGTAAACATAGACATTTCGATTCTGAAAGTTGGTCATTCACCAGGGCGACACTGAGAGTATCTACCACTCTGGAACGTATTGCAAGTATCCTATGTAATATTTTATGTTATTTATTTTTAATTTATTTTTTTATTTAACGTCCAGAGGGCTTTTACATGGTTGGTAGTATAATTTTAATTTGACAAATACTTTCAAACATAAAAAATAAGAATAAAATTACATTTGATAAAAGCTATGCAACAAGTCATACAAACACAAGAAACAAAAACAGAAAATTACAGCTATTTGTTGGTTTACATGATGTGTTTAGGAGTATTGTTGAAATAAATGTTTTAAATGATCCACAAAACTTGCCAAATTGGTATTGAATATGTCAACATCACCCAAGTAATGATTTCCCATGGTGTGAAGTCGTTGTATCGGAGAGTGGGCAATGAAGTTACGCTTATGTGTGCTGCTGTAGAATATTGTATTTTGTCGTGTTGTTACTGTGGGTGTATGTATGTTTATAAGTTGCAGGAGTTCACAACAGTCGAATTTAGAGTTAAGTATTTTGAATAAGAACGTTAAATCGTTTATTTTACGTCTATCTTCTAATGTATGTATTTTTAGAGTATTTAGTAAGAAATTGTATTTTAAGTCTTCGACAGGGATATTTAATTTAAAATATATAAAACGTAGAAATTTTTTTTGTATTCCCTCAATGTTGTTAATGTGAATTTTATAAGATGGAGACCAAACTACTGAGTTATATTCAATTAGACTTCTTACTAGAGATACGTATAATAGTTTAATGGCTTGCAAAGAATTAAAGTTTTTAGTTGTTCTTAATACGAAGCCTAGTGTTTTCATACCTTTGTTCACAATTTGATGGATATGATTGGTGAATCTTAGTTTTTCATCCAAAATAATTCCAAGATCTCTCATTTCCGTGACTCTTTCTAAAGCTATGTTATTGATGGAGTATTCGAATAAAACAGGATTTTTGTTTCTGAAGAAAGTCAAGGTTTTGCACTTTACTACATTTAAAAATAAATTATTTTGAACGCACCAATCTCTAAACTTACTAATATTTGACTGCAGTATATGGAAATGATTTATATCAGTTATTTTCTTGTATATTTTGACGTCATCTGCAAAGAGCAATACATCGACATCGTTGAAGCAATTGGTTATATCATTGATGAAAATGAGGAACAAAACCGGGCCAAGGTGACTACCTTGCGGTAGGCCACTGGTAGCCCGGAAAGCTTTCGACATCCAAGATTTTATTTTAACGAACAGTTTACGATTTGACAAATAGCTACTAAACCATTTTAGCATGTTATCCCTTATTCCTAGAGCAAATAGTTTTTGGATTAGTAGTTTATGGGATACTTTGTCGAATGCCTTCGAAAAGTCTGTATATATACAGTCGACTTGTTTGTTTTCTGCAAATGATTGTATAGTGAAGTTTTGAAATACCGTTAAGTTAGTTGCGGTGGATCTTCCTTTGATAAAACCGTGCTGTTTTTGATTAATTAATTTTATTAATTTGGGATAGATTTCATCAAGGACCAATGATTCAAAAAGCTTTGGCAGTACTGACTGTATACAAATGGGGCGATAATTAGCTATGTCAGTATCGTCTCCTTTTTTGTAGATCGGTGTAATGAAGCTAGATTTCCAGCGGTCTGGAAAATGTCCAAGGCACAAGAGACGGTTAAATAGTAATGTAAGTGGTTTAGATAATGTATTAGAGCAAGGCTGCCCAACCTTTTTAACAGTTGGGCCAAATTGACGATTTTGAATCACTGGCGGGCCACTGAATACCTGACGGTTCCTATTTCCATGGGGGGGGGGTTGTTAGAGAATTTCTATAAAACATAATTCCCCACAAAAAAAATAAAAATGAGTGCTCCCCACAAAATATTTGAAATCCATGGGGGGGGGGGGGGTTGTTACGGAACTTCGCTGAAAAAAAATTCCGCGCACCCAAAAACATCATATGCGATTGGCAACACTGGTGACCGCGCGCAAGCTGCAATGTTTGTTTTACCGCGAGCCCGCGACACTTTTTCAAATTGGCGGGTTTTTTGAAAATGGTTCACGCGGGCCACTTATAATTCGTTCGCGGGCCACATTGTGGCCCGCGGGCCTGGGGTTGGGCAGCCTTGTATTAGAGCATGTTTTGAGGAATATTGGTGGAATGAGGTCTGGGCCAGCGGATTTGTCAGTGTCTAAGGAAAGTAATTTTTGTTCGCAACACTTTTGTGTGATTTGGCAGTTTGTTAAGTTTGTGGTCATATTAAATTTGTATTCGGGTATTTTATCATCTGGAGTGTCTTCATCATATACATTTTTGAAGAAGTCCGAAAAAAGGTTTACAATATCCTGTGTATTGTTTGCACTGATTCCATTCATATGCATTATTGGCGGGTAGTCTGTGTTTTCATTGTTCATTTTTTTAAGAAATTTCCAAAGGTTTTTGGATTTAAAGACAGTGTCCTCGACAGAGGTTATGTACATTTTGTAACATTGTTTGGAAAGACCTTTACATTTTTTCCTAGTTTCGCTAAAGATTATATAATCATTTATGGATTTACTTTGTTTGAATTTTTTGTGTTGACTCTTTTTTTGCTGAAGAGAGGCTGTAAGCTCTGATGAAAACCAAACCGGGTAGGTATAGCTTCTTGGTGTGTAAAAAGGTACATAGGATTCAATAGTATTAGAAAAATATAAAAAAAGTTTATCTAACGATTCATCAACGCTTTCATCGGATAAAAAAGACCAGCCTGTATTTGAGAACTGGAAGTTAATTGAGTCGAAGTCGGCTCGTTTAAAGTTTAGGACGCTTTGTGAAGGTTTCCTTTCATTATCACATGTCATATTTAATTTAATGTATAGGGGAGGATGATGATTATCTAAAGGTAGAAGTGGATCATTTGAGAGTTCAACAGACATTTTAGGATAGTTTGATAAAGCTAAGTCTAATAAGCGATTGTTACTGTTGTATATAAAATTATGTTGATGAAAGTTTAGAAAGTTTACCATGTCCAAAATTTCACGTGCACGATCGTTTTCACTTTCGTTTATGATGAGACCACAGTTATTTGCTTTCCATATTAAGTTTGGTAAGTTATAATCCCCAAGAATAACAATTTTCGAGTCAGGATATTTTGATGAAATTGTTTCGATGTCTTGACAGTTGTTTCTATATGACTGAGGGTCAGAAAGTGGTGGTAGATAGGCCGTTCCAAATATAATTTTCTCGAGAGGAGTCGTTATTTGCACAAAAATATGTTCGATGTTATTGTGTTTCGTGGTTAATTTTCTTGCTGACAACTTCTGTTTTATTGCAATTAAAACTACTCCACCTCTTGACTTGGAACTTGATCTGACGTTTCTATCGCAACGAAATACTTTGTAGTTAGTAAGACCGAGTTCAGTCGATTTGATTTCCGAGTTTAGCCAGGTTTCCGTAAGTATAATGATGTCATGATGATGAGAAGGTAGAGCTGCTTGTAGGTCATCGAGTTTTGATCGCAGTCCGCGGATGTTTTGATAATAGATTTTTATGGTTCTGGTTCGGTTAGGTGGGATTTCTTGAATATTTTTGTAACTTCCTAGTTTTTTGGTCGATTCGGCACGATTCGGGGGGTGGAGTTAATGTATTTTATGGTGACATCTTCACCATTTTCTTTCCTTTTTTCCAGCTGAACCATCAGATCGCTCAGAAATTTTTGTTACGCCGGTGTTGAGTCGGGGTAAATTCTGACATTGTTCTTGAGAAGACTTCGTTTGCTTAGAATATTTCTGGATTGTGTTGAATTTTGTAGTTCTATTTTTATTGGTCTAGGCTTGTCATTTAATAATTTTCCAACCCTATAAAATTTAGAAATATTTTCATTTGCTGAATTGTCGGTGTTGTCGATGTTAGTCAAATAATGCAAATGTAACTAATTAAGGTAATAAATTAATAAAAAAAATACTTGAAAACTAACTACTTTTATAATGTATGGCCGCCCCGGTCAGAACTGTCCTGCACAGCCTCTAATGGAATCTGATATTTGTGGCTAGTATTAAATGACCTACCGAGGCTTGAAGGGTTAAATAAATACGTGTTGAAATAATACTTATTGATCAAATAAAATTTACTTGCATACGTCGAAATTTGAACCCGCGACCTCTTGATTCGTAGCCAAGGATGGTAACCACCGAACCACTATGACCGTTAATGCTATTACGCTACTTGATGGACAATTGTATTGACGCCAAATCGGTATTGACCCTAACATTTAAAAAAAAATAACTAAACAAACTTTTAACATTATTCAAAAAAAAATTAACTGTATAAATTTATTTATTAATTTTCGGAAAATTTTACATTTATTTCAGTTGTACTTAAGTATTATACGAGTATAGCCAAAATAAACCAATTATGGATGACTATGTTTAAGACTTTTATGGCTATCCCAAAAATCGGGTTCCTACCTAAATTGCCCTCTTCATTGTTTTTGTTCCATTTCCTAAAGGTCTCATCGTCGAAAAAAGCAAGCAAGAAGATTTGAATAAATAGAAGCCAAAAACAAGTATCATTTGTTTTTTATGTTAATTCCGTCCAGGGGCATTTCTCTCAGCTTTGGCCTTGAAACTCATTTGAAACCGCCACGCCCACCTCAAAATTCTTATAGAAAACGAATAATATCTCTAAAAGCTCAGATCTCATTGGTGAGAGCAGAAGGATTGGTTTGATCTCTCGCTCTCTACCATAATGACTCGTATAACAGAAAGAAATGACGGAATTTTTCCGTTTGACAGTTTTAAAATCGTTCCAACAAAATGAGAGTGGTTTATTTATACACGCGGGTTGTCATTTTCTTTCGAAATACTATCATTTCGCGTCGAAAATATTACGTGTTAAAGTTGTTCGTGATAAAAATACAATATAAGCCAGTATAGTGTTAGCGAGTTACAAACATATATTCAACCTACCTACGAAAGTTCAAGTTTAAAGTGAATTGACAGTTTTTAGGTTATTTTTATTTATTTATTTATTTCGATACATACATTACAGTGTCTACCAAATATTTACATTTGTATATAATACATAAATTTAGAACTGTTGTATATATAGTGTTTTATGCTGGGTGTGAGGTAGGTTTGAGTAGGTGACACTGTGGTGGATAATGTTATATGTTTCGTGAACACCTCACTAGGAGAACCTGTGCTGAGGTGTTTACGTGGTTATGATTAAATGGTACATGTATTTATGTGTATTGGTTAAATTTTCTTATATAAGTGTAAGTTGGGATTTTAAATTATTATTTTTTTAAATGGTTATTGTACATTGTTATTTAAAGAAAAAGGAAAAAAAAAATTTATTTATATGCACACATATATATACACCCATGTATACATACATAAATACACATATATGCATGCATACACACATATAAGTAAACACATGCATACATACATACATACACATTCATCCATGATTATGTTTGGTTTGGTGTTATAATGTTTTGTATAAAATGGATATCTTGTTTTTTGATCCAGGCTGTGATCAGTTTTTTGTGAATGTTTGTGTATGTATTTCCCATTAGTAGTAGTTTCAGAGTGGTAGGCATACAATTAAAAAGTTTTGTAGCGTAATACTGGAAGTGTCTTTGTCCGTGTGTGGTGTATGTTATCGGTATGTTCAGGGTATTGTTTGTTGTCGACCTTGTTTTTATTTTTGTTTGAGGTGGCATTGGAATGTGTAGTTTCTGTTGGAGGAAATTTAGTAGTGCAGATTTGGCATAAAGTTGTCTTATTGACATGACGTCTAATTTTTTGAAAATTTCGCTTGAATTTGTGTAGAATGGTACTTGGAGGATGATTTTAATTATTGCCTTTTGAATTTTTTGTATTGGGTTGATTGCAGTGTTAGCCAGTATGCCATATGTAACAATCGATTGACAGAGTGCGAAATATATAGATCTAAGTATTGAATGTGGGAAAATGTTTTTAATTGACTTTATTAGGTACATGACTCTTTTTAGTTTATTAGTAATGAAAGTTATGTGGTCAGTCCAGCGTAAGTGTGAATCAATAATGACCCCTAGGTATTTTGTTTGGTTTACCCTTTCTATACGCTCGCAATGGCAATTGGGTGAAGTTTGTTCACAGTCATGTAGAAACAGTTCTATGTTAGGTGGAGTTTGACCTCTTTGTGTAATACTATGTGTGATGTATTTTGTTTTTATTGTATTTACGGTAAGAATATTCCAGTTTAGTCATTTTTTGACAACTGATAGACTTTTTTTGGCAATTATAAATACATCTTTCCATGTGGCTGCTTGACAGAGAAGTACTGTATCGTCAGCGAAGGTCACGATTTTACCTTCAATTTCAATGTCACATAGTTCGTTTATGTAGATGAGGAACAATAGAGGGCCGAGTACACTCCCTTGTGGGACTCCGTACGTGATCAAAAGTGGATGACTTGTCTTGCTGTCAATTTTTACTTGTTGCGTTCTGTCAGACATGAAGTTTTTAATTAGATCGAATTCTATTCCATTAATGCCCATGTTTTTTTAGCTTTTTGAATAGTTTTTCGTGTGAAATTGTGTCGAAGGCTTTACATAGATCTAAGTAAATAGATACAACTTTTTTCTTAGTGTCTAGATTTTTTGTAATGAAGTCCGTTACAGTAGCTTTTGCATGTTCTGTGCTCATGTTTTTCCTGAAGCCATGTTGGTTGATCGAGAGTATGTGATTTGATTCTAGATAGTGTTGAAGCTGTATTTTAATAGTTTTTTCAAGAATTTTCGAAATGGTATTTAGTAGCGTTATGGGTCTGTAGTTGTTTACATTATTTTGAGGTTCATATTTGTAAATTGGAATAATAAGACCTTTTTTTAGTAAGCTAGGGAAGATTCCTTCTTTTAGACTAAGATTAATTAGGTATGTGAGTGGTTTTAGTAGTTGTTGGCTCAGTGTTAAGATAGTTTTAGAGTCAACACAATCCGGTCCTGTAGTTGTGTTATTCTTTAATGATTGAATTATTTTATTAGTATCTTCTAGCGTAACATTATGTTATTTGAAATTTCTGTTGTAATTATCATTATTGATGTTTGTTGTATTGTTTTGAGGTTCCTGGATATCTGTGAGAGGAAACGTAGTTTTTATATTTTCAGCTAGGCTAACACCAATATTAGTGTAGTGTTTGTTTATAAAATTGAGGATATGTGTAGAATTCTCGTGGGAGTGGAGTTCTTCATCATCAATTAGTAATTTTTTTATGGTATCATCTTTTTTCTTCTGTGAATGCGTACTTTCCCTCAAAATTGACCGTACGCTTTTAGGGTCATAATTTGCTGTTATCAGTTTTTTTCGGTAGTATAATTCTTTGGCTTTACGTATCGTAAGGGAACAAATATTTCTGTACCGTTTATAGAAGAAATAAAGTGAGATATCATAAGGGTTCAGTTTAACTTGTTTGTGTAGTTTGTCCCTTTTTTAATGCTATTTATGATGCTTTGAGTAATCCATTTTTTAAGTCTACCTTTGCGGTGTGGAATAGATGTGGATGTTTTTATGGTATTTTGTATAATGAGAGTTTGTAGATATGTTAAAAAATAATTCCAGGCTTCTTCTGTTGAGTTAATTTTTGTAAGATGTTCCCATGTCTGTTTTTTTAAACATTGTTTTAGGTTTTCGTAGTTAATTATTTTTTTTTGCGGTGTTATTTTGGAAAGTTGATTTCATAGTTGGGGAAGTCAGGCCTATCATTGTTGTGTAGTGATCTGTGATTGTTGATTCGTATACTGCACTACTTATTGGTCTTTTTGATTTAACCATAATGTGGTCTATACATGATTTCGAGTCTTTGGTTACCCTGCTAGGAGTATTAATGGTGCTTATAATGCCATGCTTATATTACGTAACATACTTGGCATATGTCTTCCTCCACAACGTATAAATGTTATTTATTATATCGACTAACTCATTATGTTATTGATTAGTGTTATCATGTATTGTCTTATTGTTTTGGTGAAATTAAAGTTTTGAAACATATGTAACAATGAGTTCAAAATAGGCATAAAAATGTCGGAATTCATCGTCGTACTGTCGGAATTTTTCTTGTAATTTTGGGTTTCTTCTTCTCAGATTAACAAGTTTCATCTTAAGGAAATAAACTGTAAAAGTTCATTTTCTTAGTCAGATGAACCTTGCCCTTGGGAAACATTTCGACATTTTTCTGCTTCAAGGACATTTGTATTTTTATAATAGTTTTTTTGGGCTAGTGAATGAACAGAGTAGGCTGAGAGTTATGACAATTATGTTGTCTATGGTCGCATCTTTTTTAAATGGCCCTGAGTTTCCTCTACCTTGTCTACTGTTCTGCTCCGCACGGTAGGTACTGCTTGTATATTTGTGGTTAAGTACTGTATAATTCCGTTACATACAAAAAGCCCAAAGATATCGATCTAAAGAGCGGTATATTTATGATTCCGTCGTTGTTGCATATCGTTGCATATCTGTCGCCACCCTCGTAATAATTATCGTAAAACAGTACATATCAGCCCCAGTCATCATACATTGCATAAATATTACTGTGAATGATCAAAAAATAGTACGTGTTGTGACTCAATACTAGATTAAATCTCGAACACTCAAGACCAACATCAGAACATTCAATTGAAGCAACAAAATTCACAAGCTAAAGGCCTCCTTCTCCTCTTCTCATTTTACCTGTGATAAACACAATATTTTCATATTATTTTCTCGATTACAATTACAATCCATTCGTCGAGTACCACTCGATCGGTACGCAACAACCTATATTTCTCAGAATTCTATATTCTACAATAATTTATTTGTTTAATAGGAATATCATGTAATTATTTATTTTTAAAATGCACAAATTAATTATAATTGGATCAAATAATTCATTACTAATAGAGGAATGATTTTCTTTCACCTTTTTTTCGATGGAGTACAGTGAATGTAAACTTTTTGTGGTTTTCATGATTTTTGTGATCTCGAATTCAGAGATCGAACTTTTATTACAACTGACAGCTACAAATTTAAATCTACATCAATTTAAATCTAACACCGAAAATTCGTTTCACTTTCTATATTTTCTTGATACTAAGTGACAGCTCTGTCTGAATATAAATTTGACAAGCATCAGAAAAGTAGCATTGTTAATAAGAGTAGCAAAAAGCGGCTATTATGATCACGTCAATTTATAGATATTTTAATTTTATTTTGTGTATTCAAAACAACTTGACAAGAGTAAACAAAAAAATTATTACTGCCCAGATAAGCTGTCAGTTAAAGTCGATTTGCTCTTGAAATAAATAAAGTCAGTAAATAAAATATGTGTTTTAGTACAAAGAAGACGGATACTGTCTAAAACGCCGGATTGATGTGAAATCCTAAGACGGACCCTTTTGCCAAAAATTGTATTTTCTAATGGAAAATTCGAGTGAGAACAATATGTTGAATGTTTTTATCATTAGTTTGGGAAACAACTTGATTGCATAAATATAATTTTTGTTACTTTGTTCACTTGAGGTTTGGGTAACATTTAGAAAAGTGGAGCTTTCTAATCCTTCAAAAATAATTAATCGGAATACGTGGATCAAAAAGGCAGGTGGTACTAATCAAAATAATTGGATCAAAAAAGCAAGTGGTATTAATTGGAATACGTGGATCAAAAAGGCAGGTGGTATTAATCAGAATAGGTGGACCAAAAAGGCAGGTGGTATTGATCGGAATACGCGGATCAAAAATGAAGGTGGTATTAATTTTTGTATTTGAAAACAAGAGAAGCAAAAAATGCTGTAAAACACTGAATTTTTTAGATGTTGGTAACACTTTAGGAATACTCACTGCAACATCTCTGCACCGGAATGAGACATGGAGTCGGATTAAAGAGGATGTAATGTAGTGTTTTAGTGCCAGGAGTGTTTGAATGGTAGAAGATGTTGGGAACACATTCAGAATAATCAAATGTAATAATAATAATCTCAATGCAATATCAATATACAATGATGGAAGAAGTCATAGACGCCCGAGAAAAACATTAGCAATAGCAAAGCATTACGGGGACCATTAGTTGTTATTATTTGCTTTCATTACAGAGAAAAAGTTTTAATGTTATTGAATAAATTCTACAGACTGCAGTTAGGATAAACTTAACTTAACCGGTTTGAGGAGGAAATTACATTATTCACCGCTTAACCGGTAAACATGCATTATAACGATTCCATAAATTAACCAAAAATGCAAGGTGAAATGTATTTGTCACCGATAGTCAACTGGGTGAAGTTTTATTATTCGCTCTCACAGTTCCGGCCTCCGAAGATATTATCGATTTATGGTATCTACAGGTAGCTTTGGGACGTCGTATTATTACCGTAATTCTATATTTTTATTGCCATGTTGCTACTGAGATAAAAATATCAATTATTTTAGAAAACTATCAATTTACTATTTTTAATAATTAAATATGTGTGTAAATAAAAACAATAATATTTCAAAAACGATATCTAAAAAAAAAAAATATGTATAATATAAAATATTATATATATATGATATTTTAATTGAATTAATATATGATATATTCATATCTGACTCAGGCAATTGCGTCTCTATATGAGGGAAGCGTTGCATGTGTTAGGGTGAACGGTGGTTTTACGGGGTGGTTTGATATCACCAAAGGTGTTAAACAAGGCTGCGTAATGTCACCGTGGTTATTCAATCTATACATGGATAATTGTATGCAAGAATTGAAAGAGGTGGGATTGGGCGCGAATTTGAGTAATCTGAAAGTATGTTGCCTGTTGTATGCTGATGATGCGGTGCTGATTGCTAATAGTATGGATGATCTGCAGTCTCTCGTGTCTAGGATGAACGAAGTATGCGTGAAGAATGAGTTAATGATGAATGTAAGTAAGTCTAAAGTAATGGTGTTTGAAAGAGAAAGTACGAAAACAGTGTGCAATATAGCTGTGAATGAGGAATACTTGGAGCAGGTGGATGAATTTGTGTATTTAGGAAGCATGTTTACGAGAGATGGGAAGGCTGACAGAGATATTGAAAGAAGCGTAAATGCAGGTAACTCCATTAATGGAGGACTAAACGCAGTTGGCGCTAACAAAAAATTGTCCAAAGAAGCGAAGTTAGCAGTCCACAATGGAGTGCTGGTACCTACCCTGATGTATGGAAGTGAGGCATGGAACTGGCAAAGAAAGGATGAAAGTAGATTGAATGCTGTTGAAATGAGATCCCTGAGGCGTATGTGTGGTAAAACCGTGTATGATCGTGTGAGGAATGTGGATATCCGCAAAGAGTGCAAGGCTGATGTAAGCGTAATGAGTAAGATCAAGAAAGGGACGCTTAGATGGTTTGGGCATGAAGAGCGAATGAGCGAAGAAAGGAGTGTAAGGAGAATATACGATGCAAATGTGAATGGTAGCAGAAGTCGGGGACGCCCGAGGAAGACATGGCACGACCAAGTGAATCAGATACTTGAGTCGGGCCATGTCAAGAGTCATAAAAATAGAAGAGTATGTATGAGACGATGTATGAATGTGAATGAGGCAAGGAGTGTGTGCCAAGACTGAGTTGTTTGGCGGTCCGTCCTCTCTGCCTACCCCTGCGGAGAAACGGCGTGATTGTTAGTTAGTTAGTTAGTTTATTATGCTGTCTCAGTTAAAGTCACAAGGAGGAAATCCATAATTAGTTTTATTTTACTATATAATACTTATGTAAAAACTGATTAAATGTAACCTGTCAATTTCCCGAAAATGAATAGATAAAAAAAAAAGTGCGTAGAGAATTTTCCTTACTTGAAAGTGATGAATAATTATTATGATGAATTATTAACAAAATAGAAACACGAAGTGTTAACATTATTCTTAATATATTTTTGTATTTTATGATCGGGGTGACCTACAAACTAGATACATTTGGAAAGTAAAGATTTAAGCCGCCAAGTAAATTTTCCGCGCCAATAATTTAGCGTTCAATGCGACAAAAGGCTCTCCGGCATCTGTTGAAATATATAGAACACTTAATTTCTCTAACCTATTTACAGGTGCTCACCATAAAATATTAATGTGTGGCTGAAGTGCGCAACCTATTTACAGGTGCTCACCATAAAATATGAATGTGTGACTGAAGTGCGTAACCTATTTACAGGTGCTCACCATAAAATATGAATGTGTGACTGAATTGCGTAACCTATTTACAGGTGCTCACCATAAAATATGAATGTGTGACTGAAGTGCGTAACCTATTTACAGGTGCTCACCATAAAATATGAATGTGTGACTGAAGTGCGTAACCTATTTACAGGTGCTCACCATAAAATATGAATGTGTGACTGAAGTGCGTAACCTATTTACAGGTGCTCACCATAAAATATGAATGTGTGACTGAAATGCGTCTGAATACTTGAAATATTTATTTTTATAAACCAACTGTAGAAATTCGAAATATTTTATGGGTAATTCATTATTATTTTTATTTAATTAGTGAGAGTAAAACTAACAATTTATAGAAAGTAAAATCAATCTGGTCAGCAACAAAAATATTTTTTTGACATATGTTTACATTTATACACAAAAATAAAACATGAAGTCATTTTTTTGATGTTTTAGATGAGACATGAAGTGAAAAAGTAGGTTCCACCTTTGTACGTCCAATTAACCCAATTTGCCCTGAACGCCCATAATGCCCCCAACTATGTAATGCCAAACGATCGAAAACTACAATATCCGTTCTTTGCGCAGTGCGCACTGATTATGGCTAGTGGAACACGATTCGATGAGATATTTGTACGTAATAGCGCCTGTAATTGTACAACTCTATATTTATACATAATTTTCGCTAAAATGCAAAAACACTTATGCCACCTACTAGATTATAAATTGTAAAGTATGGATTATCATAGAAAAATATTCGATTTAAGCCATTATTTTGGTATATTATTGAATTTCGGATGAAAAGCTAGCTGTAAATGCATATAAGTGGCAAATAAAATTGGTACTGTTTTTTTTCACGACACAAGAGGCCCCAAGGAAAATATTTCCCCGGGGCCTATGTCATCTCTGGGGATGCTGTGTGGAGGGTTTTTTCGAGAAGAGGAAGGAGTGAACATAGTCTTTTCAAGATGAATGTTGTAGGAGGGAGGAGACACAGAGGCCGGCAAATCGTTCCACAGCCGAGCTGTTGAACTTGTTGTCGCCTCTACGACCAGGATTCAAAGATGCGACTCGTTCTCATATTACAAATGTCAACCGTGCGCATGCGTTTAGCGAGTTTCCCGATTATGGTTTTGCTTGTCACGTTCCCAATGTTGCCAAAGAGTAGATCTTCAGGGTAAAATGCGAGGGCGGGTGCCGCTTTTGGGATGAAATTTTCCAGGTAAATTTTATGGAAACATTAATATTGCAAAACGCACAAGAAACTTTGCCCAATGAACTCATTTAAAAAATGGACACTAAGTAAGCATTGAAATCTTCAAGATTTTTCTTTTATACATAATTTATGAATCTGCTCCATTGAACAGATAGTGCGATGTTTGATTTGAACGGGAACCTTCTGAATTACAATCCCAAGACGGAACAATGTTTAAAATATATATATTTTTAATGTTACACCTCACAAAATCACCCCTCTTGGCCAGTGCCTTGAAGCGGGTAAAAGTAGGGGCTGTAGGAAGGGATTAATTAATGCGGGTCTTGAAGAGGCGAAGAAACGACCCGTTCTCATGAAGCCGTTTGTTCCGCTCGTGTCCGCCGAGTTTTGCGTACGTGCACTGGCGCACAGGGAATCAATACTACTAGCTCCTTCGAGCAGGCTCCATTCAAATATAGTTAATATTTGAGGTTTTTATAGGCTATTCTATATTGTTTTATAGGCTCCATACAGATAGGTATGGTATTTGATGTGTTATCAACGGGTTACCAATCAGAAGAACCGCGTTCTTTTGCACAGAAGCAATTTGGTTTTTCGGGGCTCCATCCTAGAGGTGGCTCCCAAATTCAATTGTTTGACGTACTTGAGATTAGTACAGCATTAGCAGTTAGTTGGTCACTATTGAAGAGTCTGCTAGCTCTATACAAGAAGCCCGGTTTCTTGGAACCCTGACTTCCAAGGAGCCCCGATCGTGAGCTGACCTGACATACTTACTCCAGCATTAAATAATAATAATAACTTTATTGTGATGATTTGTATAGCGCCATTTTTGTGAAAATTCACCTCAAGAGCGCTGTACAAAAATGTAATTTAAATATATTCTGTATATTAATTCCCAGTAATTTACATATCAATTTATTTCCATTTACGAAAAACTCTTACAGTATACTAGAAATTAAAAAAGCGTTTAAATTTTTCAAAACCTTAAATGTGATTAAAGAAAACGTTTCACAACCGTTTAAAAACTATATACAGTACGATTACAAATATCAGAATATTTTTAAAATATATTCCTTCGCTTCACTGAACAAAATTGCATCAAACGCTCATATATTATTTAATCCTTTTGCTAAAACTAGAAATGGATGACTACATTATTCAACATCTGAAAAAAAAAATTACGTAAAAAATTTAATTTGTGACAACTTAAATGACTGTAACACAATACTTCAAGTGACTCCAGATTCCTTCACCATAATGCATCTAAACATACGATCCAAAAAGAAAATTTTTGATTATTTTCTAGTAAACCTAAATTTATTAAATAAATATCATGACATAATCATACTGACTGAAGCCCATTTAAACACCAACTCAATCATCCCAACTCTTCCCAATTACAACTACTTTCAGCGCTCACATTATATTAACAAAAATAGTGGTATTGTTATATACACAAAGACGATATTTAAAGACGTACTCTTTATTGAAACGAATATGACTAATGCAAACTGTATTATTATAAGATTGAGCATTAATACTAAACTACCTATACAAATAATATCAATATACAGGACACACTCAGCTCTTATATCCACTTTTATTGCAGAATTAAATAATATTATTTAAAATTATACATGTACAAATAATTTTCGAATTGGTGATATTAATATTAACTTTGCTGACAATAACCACACTATTGAAAAGGACAATTATATCAACATGATGACAGCTTTAAATTTTAAACCCTGTATAAATAAATATACTAGAGAATTTAATAATCAAATACCATCGTGTATTGATCATATATGGTGTAATTCCAACTACACTGATAATCTTCAAACAATAATATGGAGAAACAACATAACGGACCATCATACATGTATTCTTAACTATAGCATAGAAAAACAAAACATTAATAATAGTAATAAATCTAACATTCCTAAAATATCGATAAACCAACAAACACTTCATAAAAACTGTCTCACGAAACATGGGAATCTAAACTCTGCACAGAAGATGTAAATATAAGTGCTTCAAAATTTCATGACACCTTACAAAAGCATATAAAGGATTCAAGCTATGAAATACACAAAAAAATATATTAAAAAAAATTCCAAAAAATTAAACCATGGATTACCCATGGTCTAGTGCAGGGGTGTCAAACTGGATATTCTTAAGGGCCGTTTATAAAATTTGGCGTGTGTACGCGGGCTGGACTCAATATTTAAAAAATAAAACCTTTATTTAGTTAGGTACCTATTTATTATAAATTCAGTAAGTTAAAAAGAAGGGTAACAAGGTAAATTATCTTGAGCCGGACACCTGACTTCTCTTGTTTTTGACAAGTTCATTGATGTCGGGTGTCATATTCGTCGTAGTTACTTTTAGAATCGATTGGAGATTTTCATCCGTAAGCCGTGAACGATGTTTTTTTTTATTTATTTTCATAACGGAAAACATCTGCTCGCATAAATACGTACTACCACAGGATACGTGCCGCATGATTTCTTATACTTGGATATTAATTCAAACTCTTGAAATATTGTGTATAAAATGTAGTAACATTAACTTCCTTAAATTTATCCTTTACAATGCTGTCGCATTGGAGATCTATCAATTCCATTTGCAAATGAATTGGTGCCAGTGCAGCATCAAAAGTGAATGGATTGTTGAAAGGTGGGAATTCCATTTTATATTTTTGCGAAAATCTTCAAAACGACTGTTAAATTCTGTGATCAGATTCAGCAAAAATTGAAAATACTCATCCAATTTTGTCTGGTCACTGGGCCAAATGATTTCACGCGAGGGAAATGATCGAGTGTTTGGTTTTTTTATGTGAATTTCCCACAGTTTCAATTTTGTTTCGAAGGCTTGTAAATGCGAATACATTTGAGTGACGATCAAGTCTTTACCCTGTAACTTTATATTGAGGTCATTCATGTGTTTTGTCATATCTACCAAAAATGCACAATCAAGCCACCAGTCGTTGTCATAATCAATTGACTTGCCTTTTTCTAACATGAAAGCTTGAATAGGGTCACGTAACTCAAAAAATCTTTCCAAAACTGCCCCTCGACTTAGCCAACGAACTTCCGTGAAATAAGGTACATCGGAATACTTTTCGTCCAAATCTTGTAAAAATTGCCTGAACTGCCTGTGATTTAGACCTCTGCTCCTTATAAAATTTACTATTTTAATTACCGGTTGCATGACATGGTCCATTTTTAAATATTTGGATGCGAGTGATTCCTGGTGAATGATGCAGTGAATTCCCACAAAATTATCTGATATTTTCTGTTTTAATTTAGTCACAACACCCGAATGTTTGCCAACCATGGCAGGAGCGCCATCCGTAGTTATGCTGCAAAATTTATTCCAGCCGAGTTCATATTCTACTATTAAATGCTCAATAGCAGAATAAATATCATTTGCTGTAGTGGTGCCTGTCAATGGAACGCACTTCAATAGTTCTTCACATATTTCAAAGTTACTATTAATACCTCGTATAAAGACAGCAAGTTGAGCAGTATCAATAATATCAGTGCTCTCGTCAATAGCCAGCGAAAAGTGTGTAAATTCCTTAATTTTTTCCTTCAGCTGGGAATCCAAATTTTGAGAAAAATCACTTATTCTTGAAGCAACAGTGTTTCTTGACAGCGGAATATTTTGAATGGTTGATTTTTGTGATGGGAATGAAACATCAGCCACTTTTAACATACATTCTTTAATAAAATCACGATCAGTGAAAGGTTTTAAAACTGGATTTTAAGGCGTCTTTGCTTTCAGTTTTAGCTTTAGTGAATATCGACTGTTGGCCGTGAAGGTTAGACTTGAAAGATAATAGTTTGTTCATTCTTATATTTTCAGTGTAACCTTCAAATTTTCCTTTGTGATTCGAATCATAATGTCTCTTTAAATTAAACTCCTTACAAACAGCAATTGTTTGATTGCAAATCAAACAAAGTGATTTACCTTTCCATTCCATGAAAAAATATGCGATTTCCCATTTTGTCTGAAAAACTCTGCACTCACTATCAACTTTACGTTTTTGCGACATTATGCCACGTACCAATATTAGAACTTGAATGAACAACAAACTATGAGTACGTAAGTAATATAAACACTCGACGCGACCGCTCGATGCTAAGGCTTAAATCTGATTGCGCCGGCGACCGGCAACTGCGACCCTTGTGGTGCGGGGTCGGGGGGGAGGGGGCGTCGTGAGTACGAGTCGTGCACCAGACCAGCGCCACCAGCCGGCGTAAGAGAAAAGGTTACGCTCACGCTCGGTGCACGGCGCACCGCGTCCGATGCGCGCGTCTCTTGAAATTACACTGTAAATCAATCGCTTGCAATTTTAAACACGCGTAGGCATCAACTGTCCTCTGAGTATCTAAAATCTACAATGAAAGAGTGCGGTTCTGTCCTCCGCGACATAATATTGTCACGTGGTAGCGAGCTGTAATGATGGGACCTGAGTGCCGCATACGGCTCGCGGGCCGATTGATAGGGTCCGAGGGCCGCATGCGGCCCGCGGGCCGTATCTTTGAGACCCCTGGTCTAGTGGTTTCCATTAGAGAAAAAGAAAAATTATTTAAACTTACAAAAAAATTCTTACTTAATACTTCAATTATTTCACACATTAAAAAATACAGAAATAAACTAACGGCACTAATTAAAATGACCAAAGAAGAATTTTATAAACAAAAAGTGTTAAATTCTGGTAACAATGGTAAATAAAATTTGAAAACAATAAATGAAATAATTGATAAAAAAAGAAAGACAAGCGACATTTTAAAACTACACATTAACAATAATATGATCCAAGTTTCTGATAACCCAAAACTATGTGCGAATGCTTTCAATAATTTTTTTTAAAATGTCGGAAAAAATCTCGCAAACGAAATAACTAACAACATAGATAATACCACCACATTAGGAATTCCAGTAGCTTCGTCAAATAAAACGGTAAAAACATTCGAAACGATAACGGAACAAGAAACTGTTGTTTATTTATTTATTTATTTATTGGATGATTTATATAGCGCCGCTTTTGTGAGATATCACCTCATTATATACAATACATTATAATACAAAATACAAAACCTAAAAACTGAGTCCGCACCAGGTTTTGATGGGATCACCGTTGAAATTCTGAAAAAAATCTTAACTTTTTGAAAAAAACTATTACACATATCATAAATAATAGTCTTAAAAAGGGAATCCTTCCATCTATATACAAAAAACTATTATTTCACCAATTTTTAAATCAGGTGATGCTTAAGAAATTAATAACTACCGAACTATTTCAATATTATCAAATATCTCTAAAATTTTTGAAAAGGTAGCAAAAAAGCAACTACTAAAATTTATTGAAACTAATAATATATTGAGTGACCAACAATTTGGATTTTGCACAAAAATAAGCACACAGGACGGAATTATAGATTTAACAACAAAAATACATCAAGCACTAGACAAAGGCGAAAAATCTCTTTCAATATTCATAGACCTAAAGAAAGCCTTCGACAGCATAAGTCACAAAAAATTACTGAACAAGCAAAATAACAAAATAGGAATTATAGATAATGCTAAAATATGGATAGAAAGTTTCCTAAACTCTAAAAATCAATATGTAAAAATAAATAACACTCTCAGTGAACCGAACACAAGTGACTTTGGAATACCACAAGGCACCATTTTGGGCCATCTTCTATTCATATTATATGTTAATAATATCTTTAAATTACCATTAACAGGAAAACTCATTTTATATGCAGATGATACTGCAATTATATTTCAAGCGAATTCATTGAATGAACTTGAACTAGTTGCTAACAATGATATCGATACGTTAAAAGAATGGTGTGATAAAAACTTATTAACATTAAATATTGAAAACACATATGATATAATTTTTAGTATAAACAAAAAAACCCTTTTGTTAAGTTTAATATTAAAATACATAAAAAAAATGCACATTAAAAAAATTTACTTGCCAAAATAATGACTGTTTATGCATAACAAATAAAAATGAAATTAAATATATAGGTGTACCGTGGAAAACTCACATAAACAATATCATAAATAGATTGAAAAAACTCATTTACATATTTATTAGTCTAAGAAATATACTTAACTTAAAAATTCTTAAAAATATTTACTACGCTCTAGCCCATTCAATAATACACTATGGTATCGTTGCATGGGGAGGAGCTTACAAATCATCACTTTTACTGCTGGAAATCACTCAAAGGCTGTTAATAAAAATTTTAATAAAAAAACCACCAGACTACCCAACCTTACAACTTTTCAAAGACTTTCAAGTCCCACCACTAAAAAATACATATACGAAAAATACGCTGCTTCAAATCCACAAAGATCTGTATAAGAAGTCACACCATGCCATGGTTCATGTTGAGAGCAATAGGCAAAACACTATAGGTCACTTATGCACTCCATTAATGCACACTAGTTTTGCACAACTAGGTTCTGGGTGAACCGAAACCGGTCCGGAAAATCCGTATCAATAAAGAAATATTTACCTGTGAAGTCACTTGAACTCAACACTGTTTATTGTTTAGACACTGTTTACTGTTTAAATTAGATACAGTTTGCACGAGGATAGAGATTCAAAAGATATAATTTGCAAAATGTTTTCGCGAAAAAAAATTTTAGGTGGCATCGTTTTTTGGTGAATCCAAGTCTTGTCGTATAACCCCACTTCTAAGGGATCGCCTTCACTGGCTTTGATGCCCTGAAAGAATAGAGTTTAAGATCTGCTTAATGACCTTCAAAGCATTGCAAGGAATGGTGCCAGCCTATATATCGGAACTATGTGTCCGACAAAACTTGAGCAATAGAGAGCTTACTCTAAGGTCAGCAGATCTAGATGTTAGTAATCCTCTAATCGAACTTTCTAGGTCAAATCGAGCCGTTTACTATGATCGTTCTTTTAGTGTAACAGGCCCGCTCATCTGGAATAGGCTTCCCTCAGCTCTTACTAATCTCCAGAATTTGGCTGAATTTAAACGGGCTATAAAAACAAAATTATTTAAAAAATCTAACCATTCATAAATCTTAACTTCTTTTCAATATGTTATAATAAGCCATATTCTAAAACTTCCGGTAATTGTTTGATTTCGGTTGCTTTCTTATTCCACCTTTTTAAAATGTCTCCTCAGAAAATTCTCATTTCTGAGCACAAACTGCTTCCTGTTTTATATTATGTTTTAGTTTTAACACTCCCGTACCGGACGGGGGGAACACACTAACACTAACGAGAGTTTTATGCTATATCTAAGTTGTTTTTTACACCACATACTCTGTAATTTAGTTAATCCTAAAAAAACTATTTGGTTATCGATCTGCATTTAAAAAATATATATTTTATTTCTAGTTTCTTAGATATTAAATAATTTGTACAAAATTCCGGCAAAATTCCTGTCCCCTGCCCCGCACCTCAGCTTCGTAGCATCGGCTAAAATTCCCCCGTCCCCATCCCCACTATCCGCTCACCACCGAGAACGATCCAGCGAGCTACTAACTGGACCGTAAAAGTTGCATTTTATGGAAAGGGCTAACTTCCGGTCGCGTACACTGCACTACTGGTATTTCCTTTTGCGATGCTAAAATGTTCACTTGCCGAACAAAGATCGGCCTGTCTAGCTTGCATCCGGTAAATGTTTTATGTTTAGAGACAACATTAAAATTATATCTGTCTCTGTTTCTCACATGGAAAAGAAATCGGTCAGAAAGAGACACATATTTTGTATACATTTTTAAGTAATTTGAAGGAACTTGAATAAAAACAGAGTACTATATGGTTAAAAAGTCTATCGCAAACGTCTGTTAAATTTTATATTGGGTTATAGTTGCTAATTCTCTTAATTTTCGTGGTAAATAATTCTCTGCAAAACCGGACTAGTTTCGCCCTGCTATGGGCATCTTCAGACTGGTAAGTAGTTCATTCACACCTACTTATGAAATGGTGTTTACAAATTAATATCTATTTCAGGATTGTAAAATATTTATTCTGTACTTTTAATATTAGAATTTATGTAATCAGTCGGCATGTATTTATTGCAGTTTCTTACGGCATATTTACCAATGTTATAAATTAGATCATAAAATTTTATGGTTTTAATTAATTTGTGTGAAAGCCGCACAAGAGCCCCAACAGTCCTATCCAGTGGAACTATGGCATCCCCAATTGGGGTATTTTGTGAGGCTGAAGATAGTGGGGATGGCGAGGGGGAGGATATGGGTAAGACAAAGCGGGAAGTATATGCATATTCACATCTAGTTACCATATAGGCTTAAGTCATTTCAAGCAACGTTTGGATTCTACATGGTGGTCTTTCACTAGGGCGATACTGAAAGCATCTACCGCCCTGCAACTTGATATTATATATTTTTTTATTTCATAAATATTACAGCATCCGTTGTCGAAGGGTAAGGCTCTAGACTAGTAAACCGGAGGTCGCGGGTTCAAATCCCGGTGTGCGCAAGTAAATTTTAATCTTTGTGATATTTCACAATTTACTGACTAGAATTCATTTAGGTTGTTGCTTGAAATAACTTTGACCTTGTTTGGTGACCAGTACTGAATAGCCAGCTATTTCCCCAACTTCCTCTTCTCCATCTTCTTCCCCTCCCCACTACCTTTAGCCTTACAAAATACCAGTACCGGCTCGTGACTTTTGGGTCTACTATTAATTGTAATATTATCACTCTTTCAAATTTTATTTGATTGATTTGTGTTATTTCACAATTAATTAATTAAAATAATATATAGTCTATTTGCGGCACGTTCCGTGGAAGATACTATCAGTATCGCCCTGGTGTAAGACCACCATTCAGAATTGAAACGTTGCTCCAAATGGCTTTAGCCGTGTTTAGTGACTAGATCTGAATAGCCAGGTACTTCCTCACCTTTCTCTTTCCCTTCCCCACTTACCTTCAGCCTCACAACATCCCCCAATTGGGGATGCCATAGTCTCACTGGCTCCAGACGGGAGCAGTTGGGACTCTTGTGAGGTATTCACTATAAAAAATAAATAAAAAAAAGTATCGCCCTGGTGTAAGACCACCATTCAGAATTGAAACGTTGCTCCAAACGGCTTTAGCCGTGTTTAGTGACTAGATCTGAATAGCCAGGTACTTCCCCACCTTCCTCTTTCCCTTCCCCACTTACCTTCAGCCTCACAACATCCCCCAATTGGGGATGCCATAGTCTCACTGGCTCCAGACGGGAGCAGTTGGGACTCTTGTGAGGTATTCACTATAAAAAAAATAAAAATAAACTCTAGTACACCTAAAAGTTCCGAGCCGCCACTCCAACATACCCCATTTGGGAATGCCATAGTCTCACTGGTTCCAGAGGATTGGATAGGAGCAGTTGGGACTGTTGTGGTGAAAACACCATAAAAATATAGAAAAATCAAAAACAGGAATATCTGAGGTTACAGTAAAATATAATTTACTCCACGTTTAAGTTCTAAAAATACATTTTTTTTCACTATATTCGAAAAATTCGTTGTATTTCGAACCCCTCGACATACAAACGAACCCATTATTTATGGTAAGGCAAACACTACGATTTGACCCTAATTGTAAATATACTACATAATATCAAAAATTAGGAATTATAACCTTCACTAACATCTAAATATTCCATAATATTCGAAATAACATCCGTACCTAGTTTAGTAGTGGTAGGTTTTTAAAACTTAAAAATATGTATTTATAAATAGATCCATCATTTACGGACCATCCTGTGCAACAAACTAGCTACGCTGTAATCGCCAATCGCCAGTCGACATTCAGAATCGAGGAGTTATGCTCGTTATCGGCCCGCCTTCCATGTTTTGTATGGAAAAAGGCGCATTATTATCTAAATTCATTAGAATATTAACTACGACTTTATTTATGAAAATATTTTGATAATGACTTCTGAAACACTTCGAATATACTCCCCCCTAATTATTACTAAAACAAATTACACAATATTATGCCATTAACATCCTTTAATAAGCAAAACAAATTGGGGTCTCTAGTGACCCCCCTTCGGATCTTATGTGATTTTTTTCTCTCCGGGACGAAAAGGTTAATGTTCTTTTTTGTCTTATCCTGCTGTTATTGTTATTCTAAGTTTTGTCATCACTTTGTATAAAAAGTGTATTTAGTGTTATAATATTAGATCTGTATTGGGTAAGGCACACTGTTAGAATAATTTTAAGAACCACTAATACTAAATTAACATTTTTAAGTTTGTTATAGTTAAGCGCATTTGAAGTGAAATGACACTAAACTGCGTTATATAAATGTCGGTGACCGGATAAATCATCAAAATGATAATTCATCACATATTTAAATAGTTATATAAAGTCATTGAAAGTGATGAAACAAAAACTTTATTAACTGGGTAGGTTAGGTTAGGTTTAAATTATTTTTTTATCATCCTTTCTAATGACATAATATATCACTTTTTAAAAATGTGTTAAATTGTCACTGTGTAGAGTTATCATGGAGCCATAAATGCCATGTTATTATTATTAAATTAATCTTAGCTGGAACAGTGACTTAAACAGAAATTACAGTTAATTGAGTTCAAGGGACGTCGTGGGTTAATTCGTACGAAATTCTGATTCTGATCTTTTGGAATTTATTTGGCTCATATACTGTTTTTGAGCAAGGATCTACTGGTCCCTTAAAGTGACAGCAGAGTTTTTTTTTCTGTTGGACCTCTATAATTTCCGCATGAGTCTATTCTGGTTTCAGCATTCATCGTCAAATCAACTATCAGACTTTCGAACTTTAATTGATTTAGATGTTGTCAGAGTGTATTTATTTAATAGAAATGAATTTTTCAATGGAGTCTTTATTAGGGAGGTTGATTGAGAGAAAAATGGATATTTTAAAATGTTTAATCAATTTCATCAAAAGTAAGGATAAATAACATACATACCGGTTTAACCCACACTTTTCTGAATTCATTTTGTACAAAAAAGGTCGCAAAAAGGTCTCATTAATAAAAGAAAACAGCGTGGCAACATTCAAAATAAAGCACATAAAGTACTACGTAAGCGTGGAGGTATCTATCTTCAAAATAGAAATGTATGATGTTTGACAGGATATTAGAGACTTAACTCGTTTATATTTTACTACCCTGAGGGATCCGTGATAACCACCGACGCTTCTCCTTTTCAAATTAAATATTTATAAACTACATATTAATGGTAGAAAAGAGCTCAATATTTGGACTTCGTTTATTAAATGTAATATGTTTATAAACTACAGTTAACCGTTGTCCATAATAAGGATAATAAAATTTACAAATTTCTTGGAATTTCGAATGAAGTTCATTACAACGTTAACAAGTTATTTACAAATATTATGTTAGTGAGTATTTGATAACATAGAAAATGTCTTCGATCAACAATTTTTATTTAAAACTGTTCATTGTCAGCTATTTATTATAATAAATTTGTATTTTATACATAAATTAGACGAAATAAAGTAACAAAATTTTTAATTGCATTAAACCCTGCATTTTTACGAGTTCAACCTTCATCAATATTTCCTCAATTTTTAATAGTACTCGTAGCAATGGTTTTTTTAAATTTTTGGGAAAATAAAGTATGTATCTATTCAAGAACTTCATTAAAATAAATTATACTGTAGGTATATTACAAAGACATATTTAACATAAATTTACTGCCGAAGCTCATCATTCCCGGAGGCATATGCATTTAAAATCCTTTATGGGCTTATAAATTGTGGAAGAAAATTGAATAAGTTTGGTTAAGCGGAGTCTTCATTCAGAGCAATATGATTAAATTGTCATAAAGGGGAACAAACTTTTGAAACCCCGATTATGACTAAAGTTATCTTGATTTTAAGGGTTTCTGTGGATGGAGGCTCGGTTTTGATTTAAATGATTTAACTTCAAACAGAGTGATGCTTCTATAGAACAATGGTCACACATAATAGGAATATACTATCTAAATATATATATATATATATATATATATCCTATCATCGGTTCCATGATAACTCAACACAGTGACAATTCAACACACTTTTAAAAAGTGATATAAAGTCATTAGAAACGATGAAATTTTTTTTAACCTAACCTAACCTACATAAACCAGTTTATAAAGTTTTTGTTTCATCACTTTCAATGAATTTATATAACTTTTAAAGATGTGATGAATTATCATTGTGATGATTTATCCTGTTACCGAATCATCATTCTTAGTAAATGAGTAATTACACGAACATCAACCGTTAACGCTGTTCCGCTCTAGTCAGTCGAGTTTCGTGTACGTTCACCGGTACACACGGGGATCAGTGCTGCTAGCTTCTTAAAACAGGCTCCTTTCAAATACCAGTAGAAAAGAATCAACATGATTCGCCTGTTTTTCACAGAATCAAGTCAGTTTTTCAAGTATTTTGGGGCTTCAGCCCAGTGGTTGAGTCGAATTATGTCAAGGGTCGATATAACAGATGAATAATATCTAGATATTAGGCGATGTAAAAATGTGGATAACGCAAAGAGATAGTACAAAGACAGAGAGTCCCGTGAAGAAAATTGATGATGGTTCTATTAAGGCGATGCCATACGTAGTAATACAAAATCATGTGTTTTTGGTTTGAAAACTTGGTCGCCTAGAAACGTTTAAGATGCTTTAATTAAATACTGCGAGTAGAATACATCTTGGCCTTTGAAATATTCGAGTATTTTTTAGATAAGTCTTTTTATAAGCTCAGAAAAAAAAAATGTATAAGGCCTATGAAAACTGCTTTAAAGTTCAAAATCTCCTACTTACGAACCCATTTTCGGTTATAATTTTATTGTATAGTGTGGCAAATTAAGTTATCTATAAAATGATCGAAAAATAATTTAATATTTATGCCTGAACATACACAAAATAAAATAAAAGGCACATTTTGGCCATGTTTTTTTCTTGCATAAATCAAAACAGGCGGATGATGATAAGCGTGAATTTAAACCTTATCGCCATCTGCGTAAGGGTTGTTATTATAGCTGCTTAATTAAAAATATTAGACGACGTAGGGCATCGCCTTAATAGTTAGTTTTAGTTCAAAGTTTAATAACTTTCATTTTTTTTTGCATTGATTCCACACACGTAGTCCAGAAGAAAATATTTTCCCTCAGGGCCTTAGTCTTCTTTAGGGATGCTGTGTGGAAGGTCTTTTTTAAGGAGAGAAGTAAAGGAAGATCTGGGAAGGTAAAAGTTATGAGGGTTGTGTAGGAATCTAGGGATCAGTATGTCCAGAAGTGACGGACATGTGAATATATTCCACCCACTGTGTCGCAAGGCGATGGGTCGAGAGACCAATAGGAGTGGTCAAAGGTTCTTCCAAAAACTAGCCTCTCCCGATCTGGCAACCCACGCAGCTTATCGGTTATCCGATAAATGGTTCTTAGCGCGGTGGTACCCAAACCCGCCGCCCAAATTGAATAATGTGTTACCTATATAATAAAGGTGTATTTTATTAATGTTATGGTGAAGAGATAGAGTAAGTTAGGTTGTTAATAACCGTTTTATAATTTTATCAAGACTACGCAAGAGCCCCAAGAACAAACCATAATCAAGCAGTAGGCACAAGCAGTAGGTTAATTTTAAAAAATAATTAAATTATCCTAAGAAATATACCGTTTCGCTCTAAGTTAACACTGTTAAATTCATAACAAGGAGCACGATTGACCTTTAATCCATGCTCGTTGGTAAACACTGGAATAAAATGTAATATATTCAAGGCCAAAGAATTGTTACTAAGATTTCATTGTATTATGTATCTAAAAATGTAAACACTTTACTTACAACAACTAAAAAATATTATGCTATTATAACAAACGTTATTTATGTTCTATACTTTCATACTATTTTTATATTCTACTGTATTCTTCTATACTTCCTTATATTACTATATAGTCATTTACATTATTTATGTTCTACTTTTTTTTTGAAACAGCTGTCACATTAAAAACTGTAAAAATAACAGAAATACTTGCAGAACTTAGTAATTATTATAACATTATTAAATTTGATTTATTTAAAATTTAATTAAAAAAAATAAATGGAGTTCTACGAATTAAACACCAAAACAATAAATATACTTTCATACTATTTTCACGTTATTTATGTTCTATACTTTAAACTATTTTTATATTCTACTGTATTCTTCCATACTTCCTTATATTACTATATACATTATTTTATGTTCTTAAATATTCTTTAATAATATGTTATTTTATATTCTTTTATATTCTCTCACATTCTTTTTGTTAATGTAAAGAAAAACGACCACCATAACACGGGCATGTACCTAGCATGGTGGTCGAAAAATCCTCAATGCATGTAACAAACAATTCAACGAATAAGGAAACTTTAAAAATAATTTACCTACAATTTAAAAACTGTAAAAGGTGGCATTTCACAGAAATCTTACAATTCTTAACTGTACCGCGTAACAAGTTCCCGCACACATAGTATTTTTATGATGTAAAATCAAGTTGTCAAAACGGGAAAAGTATTTATTTTTTAACTTTAAGTGACAAGAGTCACAACTGCTAAGATCTGTCTGGAGCCAGTGAGACTACGGCATTCAAAATTGGAAAGGGGAATGAGGTGAGAAAGGGAAAGGTGCGTAAGTACCTAGTTATTGAGATTTGATCAACAAGCACGATTTAACTATTTAAAGTAACGTTTAGATTCTGAGTGGTGGTCTTTCTCCAGAGCGTTATTGGCATGGCTCTGGAATGCGCCGCAAATATATGAAATAGTTTAAAAGGTGATTTGAATCCGCGACTTTCGACCGAGTTTTGATTTTGTAGTCAAGTATAACCACTCAACACTGAGGCATTTAAACATAATTAAATAGAAGGAGTTTTACTCTAAGAATTTTTTTCTTTTATTACATTAAAAAACTTAGAAAACTTAGCTATAAAATATAATTTTAACAAAAGAAGTAACAAAACGTAGTGAAATATTTAAACATGCCTTTCCTGCCCTTGTGCCTGTAATGTTTTCTCCTTTTCACCATTTTCTTTTATTTTTATTTGTTTAAAACAATATAGAATTTTCTTCTCTCTTGGCTATGACCGATGTTTAAATTTTTTTTTTTTTTCTAAGGCTTTGCATATGTGTTCGCAGGGATGGAAAATTCCTCCCCTACAACACATAAGCCTCCATGAAAATTGGACCCTCTTCTTTGATATCTACAGAAAGCTACTTAAAGCTCTCTTGTACTATATATCTTTATAGACATATGTACTTAACTAATTAATACGTTATTTACGATCTTGAACGCAAATATACCCGTATTTATATTGTAATTAAATTCCATCAAACGTTGTGTAATTTTTTTGATTTATGATATAGGATTTTAATTACTTTCATTTTTGTGGTAACCCCCTTGGTTCTGATCGAGGTGTTGAGTTCAAAGTTGAATTAGTCTTTCTATTGCAAACCTAGACTTAAATGAATTTTCTGAATGAGCTAACTTTCCTATTGTAATTATTCTGATTTCCTGCACCCTAACAAAATCGTAGTTAAACGCTGATAAAAGATATTATACATGTTTATTTGGACAGGTAATTTAATATAACTCAAATGGTTAATTGTTAGTAAATTTGATTTTGGTGAACTTTTGTGTCTGTGTGGCACCACTCCTTTATGATTCTGCTGCTATAAGGTACATGTAAAGATTGATTTAGTAGGTTAATGTAATTAGTTAATTGCATATTTGACGAACTCGGAATAGCCCATTTGCTGGCATAATTTGGCTCCAATCCTCCATCAAGTAAACGAGATGATCGGGAGTGGACTAGAAATTTGCACAATCCTTTGACACGGCTCTTTGATTGATACCTAAGTTATCGTGTCCCAAAAAGCCTTCCACGTCATCATGTACTGCATTCAAGTTTCCCCCCGGGTCCCGATACCCCCAAATTCCGACACCTCCTTGGACTACAATTTACTTAGGGCGAACCGGTTTCGTCCTACATACAATCATATACTCACGGCTTGTGTGGACTTACGGGTCGTGAATCCTCATTCCACGTTTAAGAGAAGATGCGATAGTGGTCTATTAGACCTAAAATGCAAGCTGTATGCAGGTCCGCATCCTCCAGTAAACAGTACATACGAATAAATATATGTATACATACAGTTTGGGAAAGGCTTATAACTCGCAATACGAGGCTATCTACCTCGCATCCCGAGCTCGGATCTCGCGCCAAGAACTCTGCGAAGCTCTAGGTCTGGTAACCGAATATATACGTACTAATAAGGTGATACTAATAAATACTAGTAAAATAAGATCATATTTGATAGTTTGTTTTGGAGAGCTATCGAACTCCAGGCTTTTGTTTGTTTGGTTTTGACGTTTTTATTTAAGAGAATCGCCATCTCTATTGGATTTGGTTAATGGTCTTGTTATAGGAGCGACCACTGCCTCCTATTGATGAACTGTATTTGTTTTAAATTTTACCTCCAGGGTTCAACATTAATTTTTGTTCATCCTATCCCGTGATTTTCCAATTGTTTCAAGTAGTTGATTGCCACATTAGAGAGTACTCGACCCTCAAATATCTCAGGCAACTGATGGGGTTTTGTATGAGCACCCAATCAATAATATTCAAATGTTTCGTATAATTATTCGGTATAAATCTTCCTAACCCGTGATTTTTCAATTGTCGTTTGTGATTGATAGGTATTTGAGCGCACGCAGCTTCCAGCTGGTTCAGATAACTAATAAAAATCTATGCGACTATCTAATCAATGATATTTAAATGTTTCATGTAATATTTCGATATAAATCTGGCTAACCCGTGATTTTTCAATTGTCGTTTGTGGTTGATAAGTATTTGAGAACACGCATCTTCCAGCTGTTTCGGGTAATTAATAAAATCCTTTGTGACTAACTAATTATGGCCAAGGTCGTTTCCAAACTATGCGGTTGACCCAATTCTCCAGTGAGCTCTTTATTTGTAAACAAATAATATAAACATCTCCTGACACACTAACCTAAATGTGAGATTTGTTTATTTTAAAATTCCTTAGAAGTCATTTGTGCCTCTTTACTTTTATTGCGCACTATTTATTAAAATATTTTTAAATCCTTTATAGAAGTTAAACTATTTATTTCATTTCCCGAATTTAGTAAATTTACTAGGTTTAATTGAAGAATAAATATACATATATAAGTACACATATCTCGATTATCAAAATATGTTAACTAAGAGTACATATATTAATAAATAAATATAAAATATATGATTCTACATAGTCTGGAATATTAATAAATACATATTTTCCTTTTCAATAATATAGATATGTCCTCGGGTAGGTATTAAAATCGCTACCATTTCGATGTTTCGATTAATAAATAAAATACATATATATAATTACATTACTCATATATATATTCTTTATATACAATATTTTATTTTATATTTATAAATATATATACAAATATACAACATACATATATTAATGTGTAATTCTTTGTTTTGTTGTTTTAATTTAATATTCAATTGATATACTTCCACTTCACAGCCCTTCTGTGTCTCCTGGGACCTGAAAATTATTTATAAAAGGAAAACTCACCCACGTCAAGGTATTTCCGGTCGGGTAGTACACAACAACCTTGATGAAGAAATCCTACCTAATTAATTGTATTTTTCAACTAATTTCAAAATAAATCTTTTCGACTATTTATTCCTATTTAATTTTTTATTCTCGCTTGAATCGTATAAATTAGCTGATATTTAATTTTTCTTCCGAACGAAATCCTAATTCAGAAAACCCGTTGATTTAATAACACTTTTCTAGTTTAAGCTTTTGAATGATAACTGTTAAAATACTTTTTTCGAAATGATAGACTGATGATTAAAATTCCGGTTAAAACGACAACCACTTTTAACACTGTCGCTATACGCACGATGGATTTTAATTGAACAATTTATTAATTCTAAATTTCTTTTTATCTAAATTGATAAGAAAATTTATTCCAAATTGTGCAAACTTTTAATTTACTCGACTATTAATAAATTAAATTTTTTTCTAACTGTTAATTTTAGAACAAAGATTTAAACGTTTATTATTATCGAATCCTTTTTTTTTGTTTTTGTGTTTCTTTTAACCTAAGATGAAGTATTTATTACTATTATTATTATTTTTTAACCAAATTGACGTTAAATTATAATCTATTTTTAAATATCAATACGCGATCACGTTTACTTTAGATTAACGATAACAAACTCTTAAATTTAATTTGAATGTTTTCACTTTGAATGAAATAATTATTTTTAAATTTTTAATTAATTCACAATTCACTTTTTGCACTTCACTTAACACTTTTAAGCACTGAGTTTAAATTATATTTATTTTCACTGTTTAACCAAATTAAACTGATTTAACAAAACTTCACTGGTGGGGTTTTCAGAATTTAGAAACTGAATTTAAGACTTTTTACAAAACTTTCTAAGTCCAGGTACTTGTTCAGAATTTAACACTTAGATTATTTCACTAGAATTTTACCAATAGACGTAGTACTGCCATGTAACAACTTTTCAAACCCTCGGCGCGACTGCCTCCTGACTGATGAGTTCCATCTTTTATACCCCTCTCAGGTTCCAAAAGACGTATCTGAATTTCTCTTGATGCTTAATTCTATCTCCTATCAACTCGTAAATCCGAACATCCCTCTCATCAATATCGATTCTGCTTCCATAAGATGTTCTGCTTTCCGGCTCTGGGCGGTAGTTAGTTTTTATCTCACAAATCTAAGTCGATAGGGTCCGAATCGGGTAAGTCTGCGTTAATCGCCCAAGCTCCCTTTGTCCTCTGTTCATACAAAAATGTAGTTAAGATCTCATGATTTTGTGTTCCTTTTTTTTCTCAATTCGCGATAGGTCCATCCTCAATAACATATATATAGATCTCAATTTTATGCATCTCGTGCGAAATTGTTTAAATCCATGCTGAAATCTTTACTACGCATTTTTGAATTTCGATTCGTCTAAATTCTACTCAATTTTATTGTCCCTTATATGGGCTTTTCCATTTTCACCAGTACTTTCTCTCTTAATGCCGCAGATTTGAATTTTTCCTTATCTTCTTGGATTTTCTTTTATCCGCGACGTTTTCTTGCACAATTTCTTCTTTTTTTTCTTATGTTATTTCTCATAACTCTATAATTAATTATTTTCCAAGTCGTATTTATTTATTTCACGGATAAATTTGAATTGTATCACTTTTCTCCACTTGGATTATTCTTTATCTTCATTCTTTACCCTTTCTTTTATCTTTTCTCCACTTTTCCCGACGTGTGTGGTCTCCAGGAAAATTTCATACTTCATCTATTATTAATTAATATATAGTTTTCCACACTTCTATGGGAGATATACCTAATTTGACTCTGGGATATCTGTCACTTTTATTGCCTGATCCAATCTCCGCCCCATCCTCCATCCCTCACTTACAAGATTTCACATAAATTATATGTCTGGACACCTGTTTACGTTTAAAATTTTGGTACCAGACTCGTAAATTTAGTTTAATTTCAAACCTATTAATGTTAATCTCTTTTGACTAATCTAAATACTTCCATAAGGTCCACGTTAAAGTTAATCGCTTTTCTAATCGTCTATTACCTTAACGTAAATAAAAATCATGTTCGGATTTCGATTGTTTACCCTTCAAAACATACATGAGACCGCCAACCTTTTATCTTGTTTCGAACCCTTCGTAATATTGGGTAACTCTAATATATATCTAACCTAATAATCATGAAAATGTCTACTTTTCCTGAATCTAATCTATCGATATATGTTTAATTTTACTGTCTTCTTCTAATACTCAATTTTCATTTTCCTAGAACCTTCGTAGCAGTCCAAAATCTTTGTATTATCCTTCCATTCGGTCGCCGCACTTTTCTAAAATGTCTATTTTTTTTTTGCGAGATTTTCATTCAAAATTGATTTACCAATATGTCCGTTTCATCTTAAATTGATAACGATTAATTTCCATTGTTTCCAAAACTCTCACCTCTCTTTAGTACGATTTTATCGAACATGACACCCTCCTTCTATCATAAATAATTGTACTACAGTTGAAAATTCTGCCAGTGATTTTCCTTCGCTTTTCCCGTCCTTTTTTATACTATCACGTTTATAGTTTTTCCATTGCATTTTCGTGTGTGTGTTTTTCAACTTGTAAAATCTTCAAAGCACTCGATTTCAATGGTTCGCCATCACCTAAATGCCTCAGTTATTGTAAATATTTCCAGGAGTTTGTCACCTTGAAAGTCGACGTTGACCCTAAAGTGCGTTCACCTCTAATTTCTGTGGGAAAGAAGAAGCCATTAATTATCTTTTTTTATTGCCCGATCCGAAGTTTATTCCTTTGTCCGTCGTAGACACACCTCCCTCCGCTCACTGATTGGTTACTCAAAATTTTATAGCTCTTTGTTCAGATCTATTGGTTGACAAAATTCAATATTTATTTATAGGCCTAGGAAAAGGGGAAGTACCAGTCGTCCTAGACGATTTTACGACATCTCTGCTCTCGTCCCGGAACCTTGATTTAATTTCAACTATTACAGGAGTCTACTGCAAGCAAGCTGGATCAATTCTTTCTCCGCCAGATGTCGTTAGCATGTCCGTTTTCATAAATAATTTGCATATTTTCTTGCAGCTATGGTTTATCTGTTTTTCTTTCACTGTGATTTAAAGCCTTTCATCACAGTTCCCCCCTCTGAACTCAATTTGCTGTGGCTAACGTTGTATACTACTTTAGACATCGAAATTGTGTTCAAAATGTAGTCTAGCTTTTCTCCCCCCTTCGTTCTGTTATTCCCTATCTCTCTTTCCATTCTGTTATTTCCTTTCTCTACCTCACTCTATCATTCCCTATCTCTCTCTCCATTCTGTTATTTCCTTTCTCCCCCCCCCTCATTCTGTTATTCCCTATCTCTCTTTCCATTCTGTTATTTCCTTTCTCCCCCCCCTCATTCTGTTATTCCCTATCTCTCCTTCCATTCTGTCATTCCCTATCTCTCTTTTCATTCTGTTTGGATTGTTAACAACCTTGACTTTGAATCACATTGTATTTTCTATTTTTTTTTTTTTCGCGTAGATTTTATTTTATGGAATTTTCTCTAATTTTGATAAACTCAAAATTAATCTCTTTTTTTTCTGGGAAAAAACACGCCCCTCGACTCGCGTGTTTAGGTGGTCCTCAACCTGGTTGGACTAAGACCTCCCTCACAATGATTCATATTAAGATTGTTTGCAATCTCGCGGTCTATTGACCAACTGAAGGGCGGGTGGTCTCTTGGTGTGCAAATAATCGTTTGTTTTGGTTTTGTAAGTATTATATTTTTGTGAAATGTATATCTTTGCACGACCTCACCCAATCCGACAATCAGTGGTATACATGTTTCATTTAAACTTTTCCAGCATTTTGTTTTTTTTTTTTTTTTTCTTTCTTATTCGCTAAAATTTTTTGTGTAATTTCTAATTGTCTTTTCATAGATCATTCAAACAAGTTGTTCTAGCCTATGTGTTGTCCATCCTAATTTTTTAATTTCATAACTGTTCTTAACTAACCTCCAATTTTCTCATCGTTCCTGTTTCCCTTTAAAATTTTTTTTTTTTTTTTTTTTTGAAAATTTTACCTAACCATATCGTAATTTCTAATGTTCCCTTTTTATCTTTACCTAATGTCTACTCTAAATCTATTGATAACCTTATTTCAAGTTTCCAAAAAAAATTCTAACTCTATGCACTGTCAATTTAAAATCTTGTTTTATAAAACGTACCCTATCCTATTTATAATATATATATATTTTTTTGTTCCTTTTGTGGGTATATAGCTCCTATACGTTTTCCTTCTGTGTTCTTACTTTTCTAACAAAATTTTCCTACACACTAACACACAAAATTTTTTTCTAAACTAGAAAATCAATATTATCGAAAAATTTTCTCTTACTCTATTAGTAAATTAGAATATGATTGTCGCTTATTAAGAAATTTGTTCACTCAACCTTAAAGACTTAAGGACGACCCGCCCCTCGCAAACAAACTGATAGTCTAATATTTTAGTAATTTTCTTTCTCCCTCCCTCCTTAAATTATATCGTATCCTAACATATTTTTATTTGTATTTCTCAATCGTTTGTTTATTTAAAGTTTCAAATATTTGTAAATTTCGCATTTTATTCGTTGATTTCCACTATCTCTAAACTCGGTTTTCGTTCCTTATTACATGTATAATATTTCGCTAAATGAATTGCGCTATAATCTCCTTTTATTTCCCGAGTTACCGGATCAATTAGCGTATACGTGTTACTATAAACTTCTGACCCAATTACATAAGGTCCATCGTAAAGCAGATTGAATTTTTTTATTTCTTTTTTGAGTAGGTTTGATTGTGTAAATTTTTTCAACTTGACCAGAGTCCCAATCTCATAAGTTATTAATCTTTTGTTGAGATTATAGTATTTCTGTCGATTTGCAGCGCTTTTCTCTAAATTTTTCCGTGCTGCTAATCTTATTTCATTTATTGTTTTCGTAGATTTTCCGCAGCCTTGAGTATACCTGTCTAAACTATAAATTGGTGATTTCCCAAAAGCTATTTCATTAGGTGAGAATCCTGTTGAACAGTGTATCGAATTATTGTAGGTTTGTTCTATTTCTTTAAGGAAAGCCGCCCACTTGGTATGTTTTTCGTGACAATAAATACGGAAAATTCTACCTAATTCTTTATTCACGCGCTCTGTTCTGAGTCACCCCATCGCCAGGTTCTATTTTTCTGAAGTAAATCGCACAAAACCCGTGTTGTTTCCCCATATTTATTCGCGAATCTACGGTAATAATTACAAAGTCCAAGAAAGGCTCTAACTTGTTTTATTTTCTTGGGTACCGGAAAATTTTTTATGGCTTCAATCTTTTCCGGATCCATTTGAACTCCCAAAGGCGTTATAATATGTCCTAACATACGTACTTCTGTGAATAAAAATTGACATTTTTCGAGTTTACAAGTCATGTTTGCTTCCTTTAACCTCTCAAGCACTGCGTTTACATGTTCAAAATGATCTTTTTGACTACCACACGTATATATTATTAAATCATCTAAGTAATTAGCGCAGAATTCCCTCACCCCTGGTCCTAGAATTTTGTCCATTCCTCTTGAAAAACTCCCTACTGATGTTTTTAACCCCTGCGGTAATACCTTGTATACGTAAGATTTTCCATTGTATACAAACCCAGTATACTTGCGACTTTCTGGACTGATAGGTATTTGAAAGTAAGCTGAATTTAGATCTATTGTGGTTATGAATTTTACACCATGAAAACGCTGCATAATTTCTGAAGTTAATGGTGGTTTTTCTACTTCCGCCTGCATTCTGGTGTTTAAGAATCTAGCATCTAAGAGTATCCTAACCGTCCCATCTTTTTTCAAGGTAAATGTTAGAGGACTAGAAAACTGCGTGGCCTCTCTACTGATGATTCCTAATGACTCCAATTCTCTAATTTTTTCATCAATCTTATCTCTGTAAGCAAATGGTACTGGGTAGGATCGCTTAACGAAAGGCGTCTCGTCCGTCATTCTTATTTCGTGAGTGTACAAAGTAGTTAGACCCGGTTTGTCTATAAATACATTCTTATGTTTAATTAAAATCTTTTCTAACCCTTCTTTTCCTTTTGAATCTAAATTTAACTCAGACACAAAGGTCGTTATTCTACGCTCGAGGCACGCCGTATTATTTATTTCAGGATTTAATTCAATACTAATTATTTTTCCACTTGTGAAATTTTGATTTCTAACCTCCTGTTTAGGTTTCCTATGAATTACGGTTGAATTTACTAACTCTATTTCCTTCTTCCCATTTCCTGTTTTTATTTTTAACTTTCTGTTTTCTCCACATTTAAATTCAGCTGTATATTCGTCTAACCAGTTGATACCCAATATAATTGGCCTAATTAACTTTGGTATTATTAAACACGGCGTATTTATTATAACATCTCCAAATCGCAATGGTACTAGAACCAACCTAGATATTCTCTGACTTTTGTGTCCTATCGCTACTTTAATCTGTATAGTCGTTACAGGCATAATAGGATAAATTGTTTGATCATTTAAATAATTTTCATAAAACTCTTGAGAAACGCACGTGATTTGACTTCCGGTATCTATTAAACAGTGAACTTCCGTGTTATCTATCTGTGCTTTGGCTTCCGGTAATAACGGTAAAGTGCTACCCTTTTCTACTTCCTCATAATCTCTGTCTTCGAAAATGTTGTTGAACCCACTAATTTCCCTGCTTGTTTTCTCTTCGTTCACTTTCAATTGATTCCATTCATCCGTTATTTGTTGTAAAGAATTGACACATACTTCCACATCTATTTCCGCTTCCGTTCTCGTTTCTTCCGCTCCATCCTTTCGTCTTCTCACATTCCTTTCTGCTTTTATTGGAACAGTCATCCCTTGTTCATTTCTTCCCAGTCCTTTCATTGGATTCCACCCCCATTTCATCATAATCTTCAATGCAGTGTTGTGTTTTGGTGCCGGCGTCCCTCTCCCTGTGTGAGTCGTATTCATGAGGGCTAATGAATCAACCCTCGGCCGTTTCCCGAATTGTTCGCGATGACTAGCTCCTTGCCGCTTGTAGTTATTGTAGAACCTCCTTTTGAAGATGTCGTAGTTTCGGCACACTTGCTGCAGCTAGCGCCTCCTTCCACACTCTCTATTGCGTGAATTCTCTTCTTTATAGCGTGGTAACGGTCACGGTATTTGTCCTTCTTGGCGAACTCCTCCCCACTCCTTTTCTTTGTATTCCGTTCTTCCGGTGTGCAAACCATTGTATCTAGTTTTCGAAGAAACTCAGCAGCGACAATCTCATCTCCTGACTGTCCTGAAAACCATAGCGATTGAACTTCTTTAGGGTAATGTCTCATAATTTCGTCAACTACGCTTAACGGTGCTTCTGTGATTTTTAATGCTTTCGCTAAATCCCAATAATTCGCGAAATGAGTGAGCATGGATATATCTCTCTTGGCATCATATACCCCTTCTGCAAGACGACGGCGAACCTCATTCTTCTTTATGTCTCCCCAATAGGTAGCTAAAAAATCTCTTTCGAAATCCAACATTGTTTCCCATCGCTTGTTGTATAACTTGGCCCACGTTTTTGCTTCTCCCTTCAAATTTTCCCGTACGACAATTAATGGATCTGTACGTTTCACTTTTCTAGTGTATTCTTTTATATCTTCTAAGAAACTTATGGGGTTTTGATTTCCACCGGAAAATGAAGGTCGTTCTTGCTGCGGTAGCATTTCCACTACTTGGAGAACGTTTTTCGGCGCATTATCCTCTCCTGACACCGCCACTGTTGTTGGTCTTCCTAATTGTTTCTCAAGTTCCTGCATTTTATCAACAAGCGGTGCTAAAGCTGCTTGAATTATTGTAGTAATATCTCCGATGTTCACTGCTGACGTCCCAGCTGTAGCATTTTCCTCGATTGCCGTCACTAAAGCTTCTGTTTGCCTCCCCATTCCACGTTTTCCCACCATTTTCTTAGCTCTTCCGAGTGTTACCGGCTTATGTATCTATATTTTTTCCTTACTAAGCGACAACCTTAATATTCCTATTTTAACTTCCTTAATTATTTATATATATGTTGCCTTTCTTATTCTATTTTTTTTTTTTTCAATTTTCTCGTTTTTCTTTTTTTTTTTTGTTTTTTTTTTTTTTTTTTCTCTAGATTTTTTCTGTGTTTTGTCACCTGGCTGTTCCTGTAAAATTTCAAGTTCGTTTATGATTTTCACATCACTCTCTTGTATACCCTCGTCTTGTTTGATATCCGAATATGTTCTAGCCTCCCCCTCTGACTGACCCATATTTTCAGGTGCCTTCAAATTCTCGACTTGTAACGAACTTTTTCGCGATCGTTTGAATATTTCTCTTAGTTCATCAACTATAGGAACTGTCTCGGTGCTTACCTTCGCGTCATCGATTTTTCTTTTCTCCGCCATATTGATTTATTGTTGAGTTCAAATCTATATTCAATTTGCAAAATTTGCAAATTCTATTATGATTTTTTTTGAAATACCTAACATGATTTTTTTCAATACCTAACATGAATTTCTTTTCAATAGGTATATATATACACATATATATATATCCCATCATAAACATTCGTCAACGACATTAAAATCTCGAGCCAACTCTGAATTGTTTTTTTTTTCTTTGAAATTGAAACTCGAATTCTCAACTAACACTTTGTCTTTTCAAAACAACGTTTATTTGTTTGGCCTATACTTGAATTCTTTATCGAATCCATTGACTGGGTTCTCTGTGTCTTAAAATATGTTTTAATAGTCAACAACCTGATCCGAATGTCAACAAAATTATCATGAGTAAATCTTACGTTATTTCAACTTACCCGTTTATATGGTAAATTATATTATGTAAGATTAATCTTACCTCACAAAACAAAACATCAAATGTTTCACCCTCATTAATGTCTCTGCCGATTATCGAGATTTGTGATCCTGACAACAAGTATCTACATTGGCGGCACGTAGCGCGACCATTTGAATCTAACACGTGGTCCTAATGATTAACTATGATGTAATACAATTACACTTTTCTATTTTGATATTATTGTTATTATAGATCTATCTATCACATGATATGGGTGTAATATTTCCGCTATTTATTATGTTACAACATGATCATAATAGATTACACCCCAACATCTCAAAAGAATTGTTTTTCTTTTGTTTTATAATGATATTAATGTTAATCAAAAAACATATTTTTTTTTTTTTGTTTATCAATTGATATTAATCAATTTTATATTTTTCGTAATCATTATTTTTGCAAAACCAATGATATCTAGTAAGGTACATTGGGTGTTGCAAAACATTAATCAATTTTAATTTGTCTAAACCTTTCTATCCTTCTAATAATTCTGTCGAATGTCTAGCGATGAAATAATAATATCTTTTCCTGACTTTGTGAATAATTTGTTAAATTTCCACAGACCGCCGCTGGTCTGTATTTTCGGATATAAGATAAACAATAATTGTTTACGTTAATACTCCACGATATCCGAATGCAATGTTTATGTTATATTTGTTCCAGCTATCTCGTTTTGTGTCATTGTTTATTTAATCTCGACGTTTGTTATTTATTTTTTTTGTTCCTCGGAGTGATACGTATTATTCAACGATGTTTCCGACTTTTAAAATCTCGATGTTTATCTTATCAATTTTTAGATGTTCTTTGTTGTCCCAATAAGTTCGATGTTTTTCGGGTTTGTCTGATTATTAAACTTGCTTTATATCAACATTCCGATTTGTTCGATGAACCCAAAACATAAACAATGTTTTTGTTTACGGAACGCATTCCTCTCGAGTGAATGACATCATTAACCTACTTCTTTCATATTGTTTATATTATCGTATGAAAGGTATTTTGATTGACTCTAAAGTTCACGGTCATTTGAATTAACACATTTTTATTTATAAGGACACTTTTTGTATTATAAGATTTATTCGTTAACACTTTCTTTTTGGATTTATTGTTTGTTTACGTTAATCTATTATTATTTTTAAATTTTACTGTATATTTATGTAATGTCGCGCTTTTCTGATAAAATTTTTTTCTTTTTGTTAACTCTTTAATTAATTTCGTCCTATTTATTATTATTATTTTCTCCGTTTTTGCAATAGGTTGACCAATAACTTTGTTTTTTTTTTCTCTCAAAGACTTATAAAACCTGAACCTCCTGGACACGGCTATTCAGTTGTAATGTTTCACCTTCATTAGGGTGTGAGAGTAATTTTATATATTTCTTTTTTTTGTTTAAAACAATATAAAATTTTCTTCTCTCTTGGCTATGACCGATGTTTAAATTTTTTTTTTTTTCTAAGGCTTTGCATATGTGTTCGCAGGGATGGAAAATTCCTCCCCTACAACACATAAGCCTCCATGAAAATTGGACCCTCTTCTTTGATATCTACAGAAAGCTACTTAAAGCTCTCTTGTACTATATATCTTTATAGACATATGTACTTAACTAATTAATACGTTATTTACGATCTTGAACGCAAATATACCCGTATTTATATTGTAATTAAATTCCATCAAACGTTGTGTAATTTTTTTGATTTATGATATAGGATTTTAATTACTTTCATTTTTGTGGTAACCCCCTTGGTTCTGATCGAGGTGTTGAGTTCAAAGTTGAATTAGTCTTTCTATTGCAAACCTAGACTTAAATGAATTTTCTGAATGAGCTAACTTTCCTATTGTAATTATTCTGATTTCCTGCACCCTAACAAAATCGTAGTTAAACGCTGATAAAAGATATTATACATGTTTATTTGGACAGGTAATTTAATATAACTCAAATGGTTAATTGTTAGTAAATTTGATTTTGGTGAACTTTTGTGTCTGTGTGGCACCACTCCTTTATGATTCTGCTGCTATAAGGTACATGTAAAGATTGATTTAGTAGGTTAATGTAATTAGTTAATTGCATATTTGACGAACTCGGAATAGCCCATTTGCTGGCATAATTTGGCTCCAATCCTCCATCAAGTAAACGAGATGATCGGGAGTGGACTAGAAATTTGCACAATCCTTTGACACGGCTCTTTGATTGATACCTAAGTTATCGTGTCCCAAAAAGCCTTCCACGTCATCATGTACTGCATTCAAGTTTCCCCCCGGGTCCCGATACCCCCAAATTCCGACACCTCCTTGGACTACAATTTACTTAGGGCGAACCGGTTTCGTCCTACATACAATCATATACTCACGGCTTGTGTGGACTTACGGGTCGTGAATCCTCATTCCACGTTTAAGAGAAGATGCGATAGTGGTCTATTAGACCTAAAATGCAAGCTGTATGCAGGTCCGCATCCTCCAGTAAACAGTACATACGAATAAATATATGTATACATACAGTTTGGGAAAGGCTTATAACTCGCAATACGAGGCTATCTACCTCGCATCCCGAGCTCGGATCTCGCGCCAAGAACTCTGCGAAGCTCTAGGTCTGGTAACCGAATATATACGTACTAATAAGGTGATACTAATAAATACTAGTAAAATAAGATCATATTTGATAGTTTGTTTTGGAGAGCTATCGAACTCCAGGCTTTTGTTTGTTTGGTTTTGACGTTTTTATTTAAGAGAATCGCCATCTCTATTGGATTTGGTTAATGGTCTTGTTATAGGAGCGACCACTGCCTCCTATTGATGAACTGTATTTGTTTTAAATTTTACCTCCAGGGTTCAACATTAATTTTTGTTCATCCTATCCCGTGATTTTCCAATTGTTTCAAGTAGTTGATTGCCACATTAGAGAGTACTCGACCCTCAAATATCTCAGGCAACTGATGGGGTTTTGTATGAGCACCCAATCAATAATATTCAAATGTTTCGTATAATTATTCGGTATAAATCTTCCTAACCCGTGATTTTTCAATTGTCGTTTGTGATTGATAGGTATTTGAGCGCACGCAGCTTCCAGCTGGTTCAGATAACTAATAAAAATCTATGCGACTATCTAATCAATGATATTTAAATGTTTCATGTAATATTTCGATATAAATCTGGCTAACCCGTGATTTTTCAATTGTCGTTTGTGGTTGATAAGTATTTGAGAACACGCATCTTCCAGCTGTTTCGGGTAATTAATAAAATCCTTTGTGACTAACTAATTATGGCCAAGGTCGTTTCCAAACTATGCGGTTGACCCAATTCTCCAGTGAGCTCTTTATTTGTAAACAAATAATATAAACATCTCCTGACACACTAACCTAAATGTGAGATTTGTTTATTTTAAAATTCCTTAGAAGTCATTTGTGCCTCTTTACTTTTATTGCGCACTATTTATTAAAATATTTTTAAATCCTTTATAGAAGTTAAACTATTTATTTAATTTCCCGAATTTAGTAAATTTACTAGGTTTAATTGAAGAATAAATATACATATATAAGTACACATATCTCGATTATCAAAATATGTTAACTAAGAGTACATATATTAATAAATAAATATAAAATATATGATTCTACATAGTCTGGAATATTAATAAATACATATTTTCCTTTTCAATAATATAGATATGTCCTCGGGTAGGTATTAAAATCGCTACCATTTCGATGTTTCGATTAATAAATAAAATACATATATATAATTACATTACTCATATATATATTCTTTATATACAATATTTTATTTTATATTTATAAATATATATACAAATATACAACATACATATATTAATGTGTAATTCTTTGTTTTGTTGTTTTAATTTAATATTCAATTGATATACTTCCACTTCACAGCCCTTCTGTGTCTCCTGGGACCTGAAAATTATTTATAAAAGGAAAACTCACCCACGTCAAGGTATTTCCGGTCGGGTAGTACACAACAACCTTGATGAAGAAATCCTACCTAATTAATTGTATTTTTCAACTAATTTCAAAATAAATCTTTTCGACTATTTATTCCTATTTAATTTTTTATTCTCGCTTGAATCGTATAAATTAGCTGATATTTAATTTTTCTTCCGAACGAAATCCTAATTCAGAAAACCCGTTGATTTAATAACACTTTTCTAGTTTAAGCTTTTGAATGATAACTGTTAAAATACTTTTTTCGAAATGATAGACTGATGATTAAAATTCCGGTTAAAACGACAACCACTTTTAACACTGTCGCTATACGCACGATGGATTTTAATTGAACAATTTATTAATTCTAAATTTCTTTTTATCTAAATTGATAAGAAAATTTATTCCAAATTGTGCAAACTTTTAATTTACTCGACTATTAATAAATTAAATTTTTTTCTAACTGTTAATTTTAGAACAAAGATTTAAACGTTTATTATTATCGAATCCTTTTTTTTTGTTTTTGTGTTTCTTTTAACCTAAGATGAAGTATTTATTACTATTATTATTATTTTTTAACCAAATTGACGTTAAATTATAATCTATTTTTAAATATCAATACGCGATCACGTTTACTTTAGATTAACGATAACAAACTCTTAAATTTAATTTGAATGTTTTCACTTTGAATGAAATAATTATTTTTAAATTTTTAATTAATTCACAATTCACTTTTTGCACTTCACTTAACACTTTTAAGCACTGAGTTTAAATTATATTTATTTTCACTGTTTAACCAAATTAAACTGATTTAACAAAACTTCACTGGTGGGGTTTTCAGAATTTAGAAACTGAATTTAAGACTTTTTACAAAACTTTCTAAGTCCAGGTACTTGTTCAGAATTTAACACTTAGATTATTTCACTAGAATTTTACCAATAGACGTAGTACTGCCATGTAACAACTTTTCAAACCCTCGGCGCGACTGCCTCCTGACTGATGAGTTCCATCTTTTATACCCCTCTCAGGTTCCAAAAGACGTATCTGAATTTCTCTTGATGCTTAATTCTATCTCCTATCAACTCGTAAATCCGAACATCCCTCTCATCAATATCGATTCTGCTTCCATAAGATGTTCTGCTTTCCGGCTCTGGGCGGTAGTTAGTTTTTATCTCACAAATCTAAGTCGATAGGGTCCGAATCGGGTAAGTCTGCGTTAATCGCCCAAGCTCCCTTTGTCCTCTGTTCATACAAAAATGTAGTTAAGATCTCATGATTTTGTGTTCCTTTTTTTTCTCAATTCGCGATAGGTCCATCCTCAATAACATATATATAGATCTCAATTTTATGCATCTCGTGCGAAATTGTTTAAATCCATGCTGAAATCTTTACTACGCATTTTTGAATTTCGATTCGTCTAAATTCTACTCAATTTTATTGTCCCTTATATGGGCTTTTCCATTTTCACCAGTACTTTCTCTCTTAATGCCGCAGATTTGAATTTTTCCTTATCTTCTTGGATTTTCTTTTATCCGCGACGTTTTCTTGCACAATTTCTTCTTTTTTTTCTTATGTTATTTCTCATAACTCTATAATTAATTATTTTCCAAGTCGTATTTATTTATTTCACGGATAAATTTGAATTGTATCACTTTTCTCCACTTGGATTATTCTTTATCTTCATTCTTTACCCTTTCTTTTATCTTTTCTCCACTTTTCCCGACGTGTGTGGTCTCCAGGAAAATTTCATACTTCATCTATTATTAATTAATATATAGTTTTCCACACTTCTATGGGAGATATACCTAATTTGACTCTGGGATATCTGTCACTTTTATTGCCTGATCCAATCTCCGCCCCATCCTCCATCCCTCACTTACAAGATTTCACATAAATTATATGTCTGGACACCTGTTTACGTTTAAAATTTTGGTACCAGACTCGTAAATTTAGTTTAATTTCAAACCTATTAATGTTAATCTCTTTTGACTAATCTAAATACTTCCATAAGGTCCACGTTAAAGTTAATCGCTTTTCTAATCGTCTATTACCTTAACGTAAATAAAAATCATGTTCGGATTTCGATTGTTTACCCTTCAAAACATACATGAGACCGCCAACCTTTTATCTTGTTTCGAACCCTTCGTAATATTGGGTAACTCTAATATATATCTAACCTAATAATCATGAAAATGTCTACTTTTCCTGAATCTAATCTATCGATATATGTTTAATTTTACTGTCTTCTTCTAATACTCAATTTTCATTTTCCTAGAACCTTCGTAGCAGTCCAAAATCTTTGTATTATCCTTCCATTCGGTCGCCGCACTTTTCTAAAATGTCTATTTTTTTTTTTGCGAGATTTTCATTCAAAATTGATTTACCAATATGTCCGTTTCATCTTAAATTGATAACGATTAATTTCCATTGTTTCCAAAACTCTCACCTCTCTTTAGTACGATTTTATCGAACATGACACCCTCCTTCTATCATAAATAATTGTACTACAGTTGAAAATTCTGCCAGTGATTTTCCTTCGCTTTTCCCGTCCTTTTTTATACTATCACGTTTATAGTTTTTCCATTGCATTTTCGTGTGTGTGTTTTTCAACTTGTAAAATCTTCAAAGCACTCGATTTCAATGGTTCGCCATCACCTAAATGCCTCAGTTATTGTAAATATTTCCAGGAGTTTGTCACCTTGAAAGTCGACGTTGACCCTAAAGTGCGTTCACCTCTAATTTCTGTGGGAAAGAAGAAGCCATTAATTATCTTTTTTTATTGCCCGATCCGAAGTTTATTCCTTTGTCCGTCGTAGACACACCTCCCTCCGCTCACTGATTGGTTACTCAAAATTTTATAGCTCTTTGTTCAGATCTATTGGTTGACAAAATTCAATATTTATTTATAGGCCTAGGAAAAGGGGAAGTACCAGTCGTCCTAGACGATTTTACGACATCTCTGCTCTCGTCCCGGAACCTTGATTTAATTTCAACTATTACAGGAGTCTACTGCAAGCAAGCTGGATCAATTCTTTCTCCGCCAGATGTCGTTAGCATGTCCGTTTTCATAAATAATTTGCATATTTTCTTGCAGCTATGGTTTATCTGTTTTTCTTTCACTGTGATTTAAAGCCTTTCATCACATGCCCGAAAATTATGTATTTTTAATATAAAACCAGCACGTTCAAATGAGAAGCGGATCTGTGTTGGTGTATTGTGACATTTTAGGTAAAATTCTAAAGCAGAATTTGAAGCCTTTATTCGGGACTTTGGAACATGTGATTGAACGATGTATCAAATTACGTGCTTTATGATTCAACTGAATGAGCTTTTGTGAAGCCATAAAGATTTCAAAGCGCATTGTCCCACAACCTTTTGATGGTTATTTCGAAATTTATTAGAAAATTCTTCGTTGGTTGTTATTACTTTCAGAAGGTAATCAGAAAATAGCGCTCAGGGGGGTACATAAGAGGACGTAATTTTAATCCCAACCATTATTATAAATATATTGTTTCCATAGTACAACAAAAGAAACTCTATATCATCATGGGTTATTCAAATTCCCCGAATAACGTGCAATATAATAAGCAAATAAGCGTAATGAATATATACATATTACGGTTAACGATAGGTTTAAGGGTTCATACTTCAACACTTCAACGTTAATACAGTCAAAATTAGATGACAATAGATTGACTTAATAGTTTGTTTACGTCAAATAATTCACAGTCACCTCCATACTACGTTATGCCTTAGCTGTATAGAAAATAATGCTACTTATTCCCATTGTAGGCCACGGAATACTAACTTGAATATATTTCGAATAATATTGCCTATTTTCGCCTTCGGTCTATGATTTTTCGACTTTATACAAATATTGGGTGTGTTAACATAGACATTTTTATCGATAATTCATAAAGTTTCAGAAAAAAATCAACTAATTGTGTTATTTATTTGAGTTCGTTTTTACAAATTTCTTATTTTATTAAGATATTATGCAATATCTTAATAAAATAAGGTCCGTTTGATAAAACGGGCGGTCCGTTTGATAGATTCCCCAATCTTAACAAACGGACTGCAATCTTTCGAGCACAGGCGTCAGGTAGGTATGCTGTCCTTGTTCTATCGGTATAAAAATGGAAGATGCTCTGAGGAACTAGCGTCATTGATCCCTTCGGCACCGGTGCGTAGTCGGGATACACGCCAAACGCGCGCCCAACATTTGTACACGGTTGACATTTGTCACATGGGAACAACATGGGAGTCTTCAAGACCCATGTTCACTCCTTCTTCTCCACAAAAAGACTCTCCACACAGCATCCCCAAAGATGACATAGGCCCTGAGGGAAATTATTTTCTTCAGGGCCTCCTGTATGGAGTTAATATTAAAAAAAAAATCATATCATACATTAATTACATAATACTGTGTATAAATAACTCTAATAATTAAAAGCAATAAAAACGACATAGCAGACAAATAATATAGAATTAAATAACAACTTTAGACAGGACACCCTAGTGAGGGCTAAGAAATACCATTACTATACATAAATCAAATAACAACTTTACAGGACACCCCAGTGAAGAATAAAAAATACCATACATAAATTATAGTAATGGTATTTCTTATTCCTCACTAGGTATAATGATACCATTAATTATACTAGGGTAGAAATACCATTAGGTACTATACATAAATTCAATTAGTATTTTGTATGTACAATTTTTTTTATTTATTTTTTAACTTTCAAAAATACATTTTTTACAATTAAGTCCCGTTAAACTGATTGATATCAGTTTGTCAACGGGTTCTTTCAACAATTACTTCTTAAATACATATACAATTTTAACAAGTACATAAAATATACACATAATTACATTAGTACAAAAAAATTCTTTCACATAACCAATTTTTTAACATACATTTCCTTCTGTGAGTCAATTCACAGCTTTTTATTGAGTTTGGTAACAGGTTGTAAATTATTGGAACGAGGTATTCTAGAGTTCTTTGACCATATTTATTCAGGTATCTGGGAACTAAAAGTCCGTCGTTTGCAATTAGTCTTGTATTATGAACATGTGTCACTATTTTATTATGTTCAGATTGAGATGTATGCTGACTCGCAATTTTAAGCCACAATAAAGCACGAACAGATAATACATTTACAGAGTTGTATAGTAATGACTTTGGTACGTCATTTCTTTGTTCGTATTTAGTTCTGTTTAATAATAATTTTACCAAAGAATATTGTAGATTTTGGACTGAGAGAAGATTTGTTTTTGTTGAATGTCCCCATGAAGTTATTCCGTATCTTATTAAGGATTCCGCCAATGATAGGTATACTATTTTAAGGGTATTTGGTGGAACAAAAAACTTCAATCTATAAAGTTTGCTCACTATAGCTCTAAGCCGTGTGCACACTTTTTGTATATGTATATCCCATTTAAAATTACAATCATATGTTAAGCCTAGATATACGTATTTTGAAACAAGTTCAATATTTTTGCATGAGCATGGTTGTATTACAAAGTTATGGATGCAATTAAAGTCATGAGAAATAATTTTAGGAGTTATGGTGATGTTATTATGAGGAGATCTGATGTGCATAAGCTTCGTTTTTTTAGCATTGATTATTAAACCTACATCATGTGACCATTTTTGAAGAGTGACAAAGTCAATTTGCAGTAAAGTACTCGCTATTAATAAATCCTCATGTGAAATAACTAATGCAGTGTCGTCAGCATAAACGTAATGTTTTACATGAGAAAAAATAAATTTCATTGCAGTAACATATATTATATACAAGGTAGGGCCTAGTATGGACCCTTGTGGTACGCCTGCGAAAACAATATTATTTTTGCTAAAATGATCAAAAAATTTTACACAAATCTTTCTATTTTGAAAGTAGTTAACAAATAATTTATGTAGGTTTCCTGTAATTCCAATGTTTTCTAGAGTTTTAAGTAATTTACTATGATCAATCGTATCAAAAGCCTTTGAATTGTCAATAAATAATACGAGTACATGTTTTCTTTTGCTAAGATCATTATTAATTTTATTTGAATATTCTTGAAGTAGTAGATCTGTGCTTTTATTTTTTTGGAAACCATATTGATGGGTATCAATAATAGAAAATTTTTCAAGGTACTTTATTAGTTTTACAGATGTATATTTTTCTAGGATCTTTTCAATTGCAGGTAAAATACTGATCGGTCTATAGTTTTCAATTTCACTGTGTTTACCACCTTTGTAGATGGGTCGGATTATGCTACATTTAAGATCTTCAGGTATAATTGCCTCCGATAAAATCATATTAATTAATAGAGTTAAAATAGGTCCTAAGATATTAAAGTGTTTTTTAATGTCAGACATTCTAATTTTATCTATCCCCTGCGATTGACTATTTTTAAACTTCTGACTACTTTTTCAATATCACAAAGTTTTGCTTGTGCTAAGAGGATGCTGTGTGGAAGTTTATGTGTTTGAATATGAAAAGCTTTTTTGTCACATTTATGTAATAGTTGCTTAATATTGTCAGAAAAAAAGTTTGCAAAATTGTTAGATGTTTGTTCAGTCGTTTGTTCTTTTTTAAAAAAATAGTTTGATATTACTTGGTCGCAATTACTTTTGCTCTTCCTTCCTAACAATCTGTTTATTTCGTTTTTTTTTAGACTCGGCAAAGTAGTTTTTAAATTTTGAGTTGAAGAATTTTAATTTGCATGCAATGATTAATTTTGTAACTTTGTTTCGATTACATTTGTACTCTCTTTCATAAAATTTATTTGTAGGATTATTTTTCCATCTTTTGTAAAGTGTATCTTTTAATTTGATTTTTGATAATAAATCTTCATTTATCCATTCATTTATGAGATAAGGTCTGATTTGAGGTTTATAAGACTTTACTACAGTACTTTTTTCATAGATTTCATTAAATTTATTTTTAATTTTATTATACAGAGTAACGCAATCCACTTCTTTCAAAAGAATATTCCGATTATATTTTTTTATTTCTTTATCAACACGTTTTTGAGACAGTTGTGATTTTTTCATTTTGTTCAATATTTTTGACGTCATGGTATTGTAAATTTAGTCCCGTCATAAAATGATCAGCAATTCTCGAATCAATTACACACGCGGACAAGTTATATTTATTAGATCTAACATATATGTGGTCAATACAGGATTTGGTTATTTGACCAGCAACGATTGCTTCTCTAGTCGTATCATTAATACATTTTGTTAAGTAATTACTGGTAAGTATATTTTCATAAGCTATTATATTTGAATCACTTTGATTTAGTATGTTAAGATTAATATCCCCAAAAAATATTATATTATCATTAAAGTTTACATTATTGCAAAAAAAATAAGAAATTTCATTTAAGAATCCCTTTTTATTGAGGTTAGGTGGTCTATAAATTGCTAAAATATAATAATTACATTTATTAGGTAATGTCAATATTCCAAACACATTTTCAAAGTGAATGGTTTCAACTATTTTTTGTTTAAAATGTAAATGTTCCCTTATATACAGCAATATTCCACCTCCTTGTTTATTTTTTCTGCAATAATAATACGATTTATATCCTGGAATATCATATAATTTAATAAGTTCCTCGTTAATTGCAGTTTCGCAAAGCATAATTACATCTATGTCTTTCAAACAGTTTTTCAAATAGGCATGAAGAATATCCCAATATTTGTTTAGTGATCTTATATTTATTTGGACACAGGTTAGGTTAGTATTGCATTTATTAATATTTTGTGCGTGAATCCAACATTCTAAATGGCTTACACGGGTAAATTCTACATCAGTATCATTTTCAATATAGTTGAAAGCCATTTAAAAATATAATATAATATTATACTCGTAACATTCAGTATAATGGTTGGAAGTTGAAATATAGCATCTATTAATAATGTACAAAATAATAATGATGTACAAAATATACTTGAATATTGTAGGCTTGTAAAAAATAAATTGAAAAATAGATTTTAATTTTGTGCATCTTATAAAGAAAAATATCGAACTGTTTGTAATAATAGTATTATCCTCGTATATTTTAATATTATGGTTATTGGGTTTAGTATTATTTGATACTATTTCCCGAGAAGCTATGTACAACCTAGTATTGAGTAATACAAAAAAAACTTGAATAATATCGGCGTGTAAGTAGAATATATAAAAAGAGATATGTTTCAATAATAATACAAGAGAATACTGCTGTAGAGTTATGTGCAAAATACTACTATAGAGTACAAAATAAACTTCAAGAATATGGATTTGTAAAACGTAGTTAGAAATGTCAATTTTATGACATCCTGATTATATCGGACGTGCAGAGCCAAAGTCATTATGAGATAACAAGATCTCAAGTTTTTACGATGTCCTTAATATTTTTGATAAAACCATTTAGATATCTGCGTCAAAATAAATATAATACTTTAATATTATTCCACATCCTTAATGTGCGACTGCTATAGTTAATATTAATGGATTTTCGGCGCCACCATACATTTAAAAACTAATGTTTTTGTTTTGTTCAACACAGTGAAGAGATAAGGGTGATCGCTAATTACTCTCATTGAACATGTGTGAAATTTAATGTATAATTTTGTCCAATAAATAGAGAAGTAACTGGTACAAACAGTCACTTCTCATCAGAGAGTACTCGGGAAAGTAATACTTGGTGTTCGCGCTCCTCGATAAAGGCTCAACTGTGACACTTGTCGACGCTGACATCGCGACACGGATCGGGGTGAGCGGCCCAGTCCGCGGCATACGGATCCATGGCGCCAAAGGGATGTGCACCTCTGACACACTCTCCCGCCGAGTGAAGCTGACCATAAGAGGATGTGATAGCAGTGACACCTACTACATCATCGCCAACACGATCTCCGACCTCAACCTGCCAGAACAACAGGCCCAGGGAAACCTTGTCACCCCAAAACGTTCGATAGGGCAAGACAATGCTCATCTGATCGTTTCACGGGAAGTGCGCGAAGACCATGACACTACGTGAATAGTGTCACGAACCGCACTGGGGTGGATCGCCCATGAGGGTGTCGGGCCTGGCAGTGACAATAAATCTACGACGCTGGCACTACAAATTGAATCAGCCGCAGATATTCGCCTAAGAGAATTGGTAAAATGCAACTTTGCCGTCGACTCTCTTGGCGTAACTGCCGCGGTGAGAACCCAGGCAAGCGAACAAAGGGCCATCGCACTAATGAACACGACTACCCGGCGTCTTCGCACTGGGAGGTGGGAAACTGGCCTCCTGTGGCGTAATCCGGAAGCCACATTGCCTGACAACCGGCAGTGCGCGCTGAAACGACTTCATTCCCTTGAGAAGAAGCTGGCAGCAGATCAAAATCTGGCAGCAGCCTACAGGGACAAGATGAGCCAGCTGGTCAACAAAGGCTACGCCAGGAAGCTGTCTAAACTGGAAGCGTCAACAACCGCACCCAGAAAATGGTACCTGCCCCACTTTGCGGTGAAAAACCCCAATAAGCCAGGGAAGATCAGGATAGTGTTTGACGCCGCCAGTCGATGCCGAGGGACCTCCCTTAATGACCAGCTGCTTACCGGCCCTGACCTGCTGTCTTCCCTCTTAGGGAATATTCTGCGCTTTCGAGAGGGAAACATCGCCATTGCCGCAGATATCAAGGAAATGTTTCTGCAGATCAAGATAAGGCGCAAAGATCAGCTGTCCCAACTCTACCTCTGGAGATTACCGAACCAACACGAACCTGATACTTACCAGATGTCATCTATGATGTTCGGAGCCACTTGTTTACCGAGCAGCGCCCAGTTCGTCCGGAACAAGGTAGCCGGGGAATACGAATATGAGAACCCGACTGCCGTAGCAGCCATTCGTTCTAAATTCTACATGGATGACTACCTAGATGCGGTAGACAGTTGTCAGGAGGCTGCCTCACTCGTCCACGGTGTGAGCGCCCTCCTCGCGAAAGGAGGATTCCACCTAACTAGCTGGGCATCTAACAGTCCAGCTGCCATAGCCGGTGTTCCCACAGAAGACCGGGCCAGTTCCACAGTGCGGATCAGCGGTGGAGGTACGGAGACGGAACGAGTGCTTGGACTAGTTTGGGACCCATCCACTGATAACTTCCTGTACTCATTCCAAGAGGCGATCACCCCAGAAGTAGCCACGCGACCCACGAAAAGGCAGCTGCTCTCAATAGTAATGAAAATCTTCGACCCAGTAGGCTTCATTTCCTGCCTTACAATCCGGTCGAAGATACTGCTGCAGGCCGTGTGGCGCTCGAGTATAGGCTGGAACAACCCCATTACCCCTGAACATACACAGAGGTGGACCGAATGGCTGAGCCTGTTGAATACACACAACATTTCAGTTCCGAGACGCTGCCTCCATCTCAAGCAGAACAGCGTGACCCTACATCTCTTCTGCGATGCGCCAGAACAAGCCTGCTGCGCTGTCGCCTATTACACCGAAGAAGTAAATGGATCCCTACAGGCGACATTTATGGCCAGTAAATGCAAAGTGGCGCCACTGAAGCCCCTCTCCATTCCCCGCCTTGAGTTACAAGCCGGACTCATCGCGGCAAGACTAGCCCAGACCATCCACAAGGAAAGCCAGGCCCGTATATCCCAAACGTACTTCTGAACAGACTCTGCAACCGTATTGTGCTGGTTACGAACTGACCCACGTACGTACTATGCCTTCGTGGCAAACAGACTGGGCGAAATAGATGAGTTAACCAACATACTCGACTGGAGATGGGTGCCAACCAAGCTCAATCCCGCTGACATCGGTACAAGGGACTCAGATGTGCCCGACCTATCACCCAAAGGAAGGTGGTTTACCGGCCCGGCCTTTATCATTTTACCTGAGAGTGCGTGGCCAAAAGAGCGTACACCTGTCAAAAGGCCCAACGACCAGACACTAGAGGTCAAGCCTCACTACGTCAGCCTTCTATCAACTGCAAGGGAAGCCTTACCATCCATCGAGAGATTTTCCTCACGGCAACGGCTGATCCGTGCAACAGCGTGGGTTTTCCGCTTTGTGAAACAATGTCGGATAAAAGTTAACAAACCTGTAGGGGGCCCACTGCGAGCGGAGGAGATCAAGGAGGCGGAAGACAGATGGATAAAAGGTCTCAGGAGGACGCCTTCAATACTGACATGACCACCCTCAAGCAAGGCCAAATGCTGCCGACTGGTAGTCGTCTGAACCCATTAAACCCCTTCTTCGGACAAGACGGCGCCCTGTGGATGGGTACCCGGCTGCGAGCTCTAGCGAAAACGAAGTGTGTAGCACGGACTCCCGTCATCCTGGATGGAGACCACCCATACACTCAGCTCCTGATTCGCCACTACCACCAGAAGGCGGACCATCCCAGCACGGAGAAGACGGTCGCAGAGGTGCGGGGCGATTTCTTTGTACTGCGTCTGCGCACTACAAGCAGGAAGATAGCACACGCCTGCCCCACCTGCCACATAAGGAGAAGCAAACCCTCTACACCACTAATGGGGGCGCTACCACCACCTCGACTGATGCATCACATCCGCCCATTTACACATTGCGGACTCGACTACTTCGGGCCTATGGAGATCACGGTTGGCAGACATCGGGAAAAACGATATGGAGCCATCTTCACTTGTCTCTCGACCCGCGCCATTCACTTAGAACTGGTCGCCTCACTGACCGCAGACTCAGCCATCATGGCCATACAGCGGATGACTGCGCGAAGGGGACAACCCGCAGCCATGTACTCCGACAACGGAACAAATTTTCATGGAGCCGATGCAGAGATGAGAGACGCTCTGGTATCATTGAGCCACGATGCCAGAATGCTTGATGCCATAGCCACCCAGGGCATTGAGTGGCATTTCATACCTCCAATGACGCCCCACATGGGGGGAGCTTGGGAGAGGCTTGTACGGTCAGTAAAAAGAGCCCTGAGCACCACACTTAAGGAACGGGCACCTAGAGAAGAAACCTTACTCACGGCCCTGGCAGAGGCTGAATTCACAGTGAACAACAGACCACTCACTCACATATCAGTTGACCCACGCGACGAAGAGCCTTTGACCCCCAACCACTTTCTTCTAGGGTCAGCTGGAAAGCGTCCCCTCTTGTCCATGTTTGGCAAAAAGGAAGAGGAAATATGCCTTCGCCGCCAGTGGCGTATCGGCCAGCAACTTGCAGACATATTCTGGAGGCGGTGGCTTCTAGAATACCTTCCCACCATGGCAGCTCGGCAAAAATGGCACAACCCGGTCACGCAAAAACTCTCAGATCAAGGTGTCAATGTGTGCCGGTGCCCTATTGAATTTGCAGTATTTGTGCGGGCTCCACTAACTTGGTACCGTACACTGATGAAGAAAACATTAAAACATTACGATTTTCAATAATCGATTTTTTGGTGTGCAATTTCAAGCATTTTTTTATAAAACTTACAATTAATCTTTTCATTTGCTCAGTGATTTGATGGAAATGTCAGTTTATTTTTTAGGTTATGTTGTTCACAGTTCAGACATTTGGGTGCTTGGCTTATATTAATACAAGCCGTATGTGTGTGAGGGCCTCCACAATAGCTGCAGTTAGCTGCGTCCTTTTCTTTCCCAAGGCATCTACTTGATGTGTGTCCAAAGCGTAAGCAATGGAAACATTGTACCAGCGGGTTTGCATCTTCGGCGTAAATTCTTTGATATCCGATATTTATTTTTTCTTTTTGTATTATAGTTCTTCGGATGTCCTTGTCTACCTCTACAATGAAGTTCATCGTGTCGTTGTATTTATTTTTAACAACCTTTTTCACATTTATTAGTGATTTGATATCTGTAGTGTGTGTAAAAACTATTAGTATTAGGTTTAGTCGCCAAAATAAAAGGAAAAATTAAAATAGAATGTTTGTAACTACGTAGGTGAACATTAAAAACCCAGTGTAAATAAATACATAGTGCAAGTTGATTCGAAAATGGCTGTTGTCTTTTAATTAAACTCATTTCTCCACGCTTGTCCCAGAAAATTTAGATAACAACCAGTATGAGAAACAATGAAACTACATCTCAAAGATCTGTTTTCCCAAAACGACACAGCGAATACTTTTAAATTGTTTCCCCGGGAACACAAATATTATAGAGCTTTCTTATGTATGTATGAGTTATTTCTGTCAGTGTGGCTGTCATCTTGTAAGTAAATTGTGTTCTTTCTTGTCCCCTGAGAGTTCCCGCGTTACTTTGTTTCGGAAGAAATGGCGTATCATTTGTATGAGTTTCGTGTTTCTCTGCGTCTTTTCTCGCGCAGTACGTACCTACGGCATTTCAATCTGTTAAATAAACGTTAAATTTCAGTCACGTGAAAATTATTACAGCCGATTGAAAAATGAGAAAAAATTCAGGTACTTGGGAATGTACTTAACATGAATATTAAAGTTTTTTCAAAGACTTAAAGTCTGGAGAATATTTTAGGCCAGCAAAATTTTGTCATTTTGTATTATATTCGAATTTTTCCATTAAATTTATTTTACTGTACTTACCTTTTTAAATAAAGATGGAATAATCAATGCATTTTGAGCGTTTAAAATTATGCAGCATTATGCTTTCCATTCGGGAAGAAATTTCTCAGAATATATTTTTTAGTTTTGTGCGTGCTTACACTATTCGTAATTATTTTTATAATGCTCGATTCTAATAATAATTCATTTTAATTAATTAAACTAGCTTCGAAATCGATTTTCATTTCGAATAAGTTAAATGAAAATATGTCACAAAAACGGTAGGTACAGTAAAGTAAATTTAAAAAATATTTATTAAGGCTAGTACATCGATAAATAAAATAAAATCATTTGGTTTTATGTTTGGTTTGTTATATTTAGATAATAAATGTAACAAAATCTTGCGTTGATGTGTATAAATCCCATTTTTACAATGAATTTAATCAGTTAAATTTGAAAACAAGAAAGATAGAAATGCGCAACAAATTGAGCACAATTCCATAATTTACGTGAAAACAAATATCGCAAAGTATATTACCTGCAAATCGCTTTTGGTTTTCGATTCTCAATAAAATCGGAACAAGTAACGTTAAATGTTTGCAGAACCGTGGGAGTTTTAATAGGAGAAGTTAGTTGACGAAAATTATTCCGATTAGTACTTGTTTGTACCTCGAACAATACTGACGTTAATTATATTTAAGGTTGCAAGAACCGCCCGCACCGGACGCTTGTTGTTTCTCACCCGCTCAAACTCCACCCGCCCTTCCACTGCCTCCCGTCCACCCCACCGAGCTCGATAGTGGTTAATCGATATTCTCACCTGATTAATGAATGGTGGGGGCAATTAACTTATAATTATAACTATTAAGCAATAAACTGAAGCCGTTTTTTAAAAGCCGAAATATAAAACATTGATGCGTTCGAAACTTGTGGTTTCCAATTCAACAGTGGGTATTATTTGAAGGTTTTTAAAATATACCTGCCAGGGAAAAATTAGTGGCAAGATAATATTCTAAATTCTAAATTTGAAATATGAGATCAACAAGTATGTATAATATGTGATCAATAAGTATGTATGTATAATAATTGGGTACTAATGGTCGAGTGGATAAAGAAGACCGTTATCTTTTTATTTTCTTTGTCTTGTTCTATATTTAAAAAAAAATAATATGTTGACTATTGAAATCCGTGTACGAGAAAATTATATTTTCCATAATATTTTTTTATGAAATAATAATGAATTAAATAAATCTGAAAATCAGAACGCCAATTAATTTGATTTAAGTGCAAAAGTAGAAGTGTTTTTACAAGTAAATAATGTTTATTATTTTCTACAGCTTGATTTACTTCTAACGATCTGGTAGTATTTTATTCGATTGCTTGATTTACTCCTAACGATCTGTTAGTATTTTATTTGACTGCTTGGTTTACTCCTAACGATCTGGTAGTATTTTATTCGACTGCTTGGTTTACTCCTAACGATCTGGTAGTATTTTATTCAACTGCTTGGTTTACTCCTAACGATCTGATATTATTTTATTCGACTGCTTGGTTTACTCCTAACGATCTTGTAGTATTTTATTCCATTGCTTGGTTTACTCCAACGATCTGGTAGTTTTTCGATTTTCTGCCTGATTTTAGTATTTTTTTAGCATATAGCCGAAGTATTTTGAAGGGGAAAAAAACGTTGAAACAAATTTTAAAGACCAGGTTCAAAATGCACGTATTCAAAATACATAGATAAGCTATATTTTAAAAATGCTTAGCAAGATATTATCAGTGAGTTTATGGAGTGATCAAGAACCAAACGGGCAATCACGACTTTTTGCGAGAAAAGCATTGCATAAGATTTACGGGGTGGTATCACAAAAGGCTTTTACCAACACTGTGCAATGTCACCGTGAAAATAAACGAAAAGAAACGATGATGATGTACTGAACTATGTATATGTCTAGAAGTATGTCTAGTTTTTGGAGTCTACGAATAGAAGTATCCTAGCAGATGATAAATAGCATTTGAAACGGATGACAAAAAAATTCAGTCTCATTTAATTGTGAATGGTAAGTTCTGGGAGCAAGCAGATGAGTTTGTGTATATGAAAGTGCATTCGAGGACTGAACGCATTATTAGTGAAAAAAAAATAAAGGAGGCTAGCAGTCTATATTTGAATTTTACTATAATCACTAATGTATTGCAGTGGGAACTGTGAAAAAGGTTAACAAATACTTGTTGAACTTAGAATACATTAATTAACCTCTTGAGACATATGTGCGGCAAAATCATTTAAGATCATAATAGTATAAAGAATCCCTCAAATCAATATGGTACCTAACCATGATAAAATGTGGAAATATGGAAGAGTATGTGTAAGGTGTTATACGTTTTAAGGGTGCTAGGATTTTGTAATAAGTCAAAAATATGGGGCGTTCTTTCCTTCAATTAGGGGTGAAATGTCGTTAAGGTTTGTTAGTTAAGATACCTACGTCCGAAATAATTTTTTTTTTTGGTTAAACTAATTTGCATAATCCTAAAAATTGATAATGATTACCTGTGTGATTTATATTAGGTCGGTGCGCAAAATTAAATAACTTAAATACGTTATTATGACGGTGAAAAATATTAACATCGGCAAAGAAATAAAACAACAATATGGTGCCTCGGCAGTACTCAGCACTTCCGAATTCAAGGCATTAATATTGTAAAATTGTACTCCATACAATTGTTCGATACACGTTTTTAATATCGTTTTTTGATTTTAATAAAAAAAAAAACAGTATTTTCACTGTTTGATTCTGAAATCCGATTCCGTGCAATTCGGTAAAAATTTTATTAAAAAAATTATTTTGAACTAACTAACTAACCATCACGCCGTTTCCCCGCAGGGGTAGGCAGAGAGAACGGACCGCCAAACAACTCGGTCTTGGCACACACTCCTTGCCTCAGTCACATTCATAATACTCTTCTATTGTTCTGACTCTTGACATGGCCCGACTCAAGTATCTGATTCACTTGGTCGTGCCATGTCTTCCTCGGGCGTCCCCGACTTCTGCTACTATTCACATTTGCATCGTATATTCTCCTTACACTCCTTTCTTCGCTCATTTGCTCTACATGCCCAAACCATCTAAGCGTCCCTTTATTGATCTTACTCATTACGCTTACATCAGCCTTGCACTCTTTGCGGATCTCCACATTCCTCACACGATCACACATGGTTTTACCACACATACGCCTCAGGGATCTCATTTTAACAGCATTCGATCTACTTTCATCCTTTTTTGCCAGTTCCATGCCTCACTTCCATACATCAGGAGAATGTAAATCGTCCATAAATCGTCGATAGAACATTTTTTAAAAGGAAAAAGCTTATATTATTGATGCTGCGAAAATAAAACATTTTTTAGAGTGAAATACTGTCAAAAAAAAGATTTCCGCTGACAAATAAAATTTAACTCTAGGTTCATTTGAGAAAATATTTATCCCAACACATCAATTAAGTTTAGTAATTAGCATTTTTTTATTTATTTTCAATTCAGTTAAAATTATGATGACTTTTAAAATAACATCCATAAATTATTAGTTCATAAATATTCTATGTTGCATTACAAGTTTCTTAGGAACACATTATTATGAGACATACATTTTTATTGAATTGGGCCCAGAGTGCAAACTGTAACCACTAACGTGCATCATGAATAAGTTAGCTACCAAAAAAAATTTCAAACAAAAATAATTTTTGTATTATAATATATTAAAAGCAGTAATCCTACCCCACATATTTAATATTAAATAAACGAAATCATTGCATATTAAGGCACTTGTCAGATAATGAACTTAAAAGCTTCGTACCATTAGTAAAACCGTAATACACGAGGTCCCGTGTTTTTACTTGAAAGTGCTCTATGCAATACACGAACTTCTAGGCTCTCATTTGAGACGGTAATTTGTGGAGGTTTTATGTAACACGGTAAACAAATTTGTAGACGAATAATTCTATTTCACTATCGAATGGGAGGTCTTGTTTCTTCGCTCAACCACATCTCTCAGGGGGGTAATTTGATAATGTAATATTATCCGACATCCCTTTGTGGATAGGAGGCAAGAATATTAAGAAGTCACTCATTACACTAAGTATGTGAAAGAAAGCTCCAGCGAGGCTTGAAGAGGGGCAGGGGCCTGCAAACTTTTAGAAAACTGTTCTTACAAAAAACATGTCTTTGAAAAAACGTTATCTGAAGGTATTTTGTATTCCATAGCTATGAAATAAGATTTTTTATTCAATACAATAACATTAGTAATTTAAAGTTTTGTTTATTAATTTATTTCTAAGATGAGTTTCCAAACTACAATGCTGATTTTAGTTCCAAACTATATTGCTGAAAAAGGCTTATTTATCGATTTATTAACGCCCTTTTAAGGAGATTTTGCATTTGAAAAGTAAATTTTTTATATTAATACATTAAATATTTACTATACATAACTAAACTCTTTCAGGAACAAACTTTTGTATTTGTTAAGAGATAAATTAAAGACGTCCACTGACTCGGTATAATTATTTCCCTCCACAAGTATTCTGGGCAATGAGAAATACATGTGGTAGTTGGTACCAGCATTTATGCAATTCCTCAAGCTTAGAAGATTAAAAAATAGTGTGTTTATAGGAATTCGAATCGGAATAGAACTTGAATAATTTTACGCATTACGCAGGAATACAATTTCAAACCATGCATGCACCCGTGCACCGACAACCGAAATTAGTATTTTTTTTTATTTAATTATAGTTAGTTTAATTATTTAACCTTAAAAAATTTTCATTCCTATTACAGTAATTACATACAGTAGAATTGAATCAGCAGATACGAGAAATTTTATTCTGAAAAGTGTCCTAGATTCCGACAAGAAGTGAAACGCGAACCAATACTGTATAAGAGCCAACCGATACTGTATCTGCAATACCAACACCGGAAAGCGTAACTTGGATTGCCTACCACTGCCACATTATTACAACACCCCCAGGAATAATCACCCTACAAACCGTTCCATCCGCATGCTTTTAGGTAGGTAATGTTCCCTTATTCGGGTTATTTGTTCTGCTTCCTACGATTCGCAGTAGTATGGCAAAGTAAGGGCTGGCACTTAGTACGAAATACGTTGCTCGGATATTACAACGCGGGAATAATTTGAAGGAATAAATAAACGCTAGGTATCACATTGATATGAAATACGCTAGTTAAGCCTACTGCTGGTTGATATTAAGGTTATTAAATGAAATGGGTAACTTCATCATTTAGGATGGGTTGTTTCGCAGAATTTGAACAATTCATCAAATTTAATAGTTGATTTTCAACTTCTACGAAGGTTCTATAACAGTTCTGGTATTATATCATTATTGGCTAGTTGTTTCACAAAACTGAAAAGATGAAAGAACTTGAATAGAACTTTCATAAAACTTTAACTTTGAAATATGATGATTTGTTCAAATTCTGTGAAATAACCCGTCCTTAGCGTATTAGATGCTAAGCACATGCTTTAACTAAATCAAGCACCTACCTTATTATTATACTCTGAGAATTAATTTAAAGGTGGTCGGGAGGTTTTTGGAGATCAACGTCCTCTTTGTTATGGTCTCAAAACCTAACCATCAGGCCAATTAGGCCCACCTCAGTCTTGAACGTAGAGGAGCGAATCTATACACTAAAGATATCTCTTGTAGAATCCTATAAACTCTATAAGCTACTTGCTCTAGAGAAATCCATGCACTGTAGCTCTAACTATGAAAACGTACTGTGCCTCAGAGTTTTGGCATATTTAGGGGTGCTGTGTGAAAGGTTCACTTAAAGCAAAGAAGGTGTAATCATGGGTTTTGAAAATAACTACATAAACAAAAGCGGACAATTTGTTCCAAAAAATTTAAAATCTCTCTTTTCCAAAACTCTTTTCTAAAACAATACTTGTTTATATCCATAAACACATGACACAAGAAATAAAAACTAACACGTATATAGTCAAAAACACACCCAACAAGCCACTTCAAATACAATATTCGGACAAAAAGCTTCTAATACTATTGTATAACATTATAACATTTGAATCACAAATAAAAAGTTGGATACATAACATAGGGAGATAAAAATAGAATAACTTCATTAACTAGTCCATATTTAGTCTTAATATTGATCATTGTAAAAATGTATTATTTATTTGTACAGCGCCCTTAAGGTGATTTTGCACAAAAACGGGGTTATACAAATAATCCAAATATTAATATTTTTGAAAATATACCAAATGCAGACTTTAACCGACACTACTCAACTGCACTAAAAACAACATATTTATAAATATTTCTTAAAAAGAACAAATATAATAATATATAATTATAATATAATTAATAAATATATAATTATAATTACTTCGTTTTATTCATATCTACTACTCAATTATAATGAAATGTAAATGAAATTCTCAGCACGGGAGATCCCAGTAAAGATATCAGTATCTCTATTTGTTACAAAAAAGGAAGAAAATAACTCTTATAATTATTATTATTATAACGGAAGATACTAAGTACAAGAAAGATCCGTAATTATGCCAAAAATAATTAAATTAGACACTGTTGATACATGGTTGTTCTATGTAGTCTGTCGGCAAATGCCAGTAGAACAAACTCAGTCACAAAACACGCCGTAAAAGATTTCAATCAGTTTGTTAAAATAGGGGAATATATCGAAATCTTTTTTCCGTTTTTGCCCAGAGTTTCCAGGGCCTCAAGAACCAAACTCAATGGTAGAGCGTGCTCGGAAATTATACCGGGTCAGCAGTAAAGTTGCGTACTAAATAGTAATTGCTGGCTCTGTACAGTACGTCCGCCGAATTCGTTAAACGTTGAATCGATAAATCTTAACCCCTAAGCATTTCGTATTATATAATCAAACAATAATTTGCAATAAAAAACAGTAATATCTGCAGAAAAGGTACAGATGTTTCTAGTCTTCTATGTACATATATAACTTAATTTGTATTGGCTTATTATTAATTTAAAACCTAACACCGCATTCCATTTTCATTGGAAGGTCAGAATTTAGCGTCAGACATTACTGTTATTTCTTTAGTTCTGTATTACTGTTATATTTACTGCAACAAAATACATTCGGTGCAATAATAATGTCACTACTAATTCGTTTAGAGCTTAGGAGAAGTTAATATTTTTAATAACACCGAAAAACTTAACAAAATAGATTTTAAATATCTTTTGAAAATTAATTTGTTCCTCTTTTTACTAAATGTGGTCGTTGTCCGTGGTCGAGGGGTAAGGCTCTCTATTAGAAAGCCGACGTTCGCTGGTTCAAATACGGCGTGCGCAAGTAAATTTTATTTGATTGATTTGTGTTATTTCACAATATATTCATTTGATATTTTAAAAGGTATATTTGCGACACGTTCCGGAGTGGATGATACTATCAGTATCGCCCTGGTGTAAGACCACCGTTAAGAATAAAAACGTTGCTTGAAATGGCTTTAACCGTGTCTGGTGACCAAATCTAAATAGCCAGATACTCTCCCACCTTCCTTTTTACCCAACTCATTCCCCCTCCTCACTACCTTCAGCCTAACAACATACCTCAGTTGGGGATGCCACAGTCTCCCTGACTCCAGACGGTTGGGAACAGTTGGGACTCTTGCGCTGTATTCACATAAGAAATATACTTATTTGTTTTTATGATTTATTCTATCTATTTACAAATACTATGCAATAAGCAAATAAACGACTATTGGCAGAGAATAAATTTTGTAAGATTTTTATACAAAATTTTAAAATATAATTTATAAAATACTGATTTTATAAAATTATATAAAATTCTTAGAAATAGAATTTTTGTAATCATGAGGCGTTTCTAGATTTTACTTGATCAATCAACGAAAGGTTCGTAATAAAGCGTCTAATTTCGGTACTTTAATAATGTAGGCTTCTATCTGTTGCTACTTGTTAATTAATATCGTTAAAGACCAGGACTGTAGCTTGTATAATTAGTACAAGTAGGTAGGCATTCAGCTTAATGGAGGGTAAATATTGGCTTATATTATTGTATTAAGCATTCCACCATTCCCCACAAAGATAGACTAAAGGAAAATGGGAAGCAAATAATTGTTATTTTAATAATGCAACGCAATTGGGATAGGGTAATTTACAAAAATATTTTTGAATTGTAAAATATTTTGCAATTTAAAGGTTAAATGAACAAAAGCAAGTTTTGAAAAGTTTTGGTTATTTTCAAAAAATAATTGTTTTGTGAATTATGCACCCTGATTAACGGAACGTTAGGAACTGGGCCCAATTGGGGTTTGTTATGAGGCTGAAGGGTGTGGGGAAAAAAATGAGATGGGGGAGAGGCATGTGGGTCGTACTTGATTATTCAGACCTAGTCACCAACACCGCAAAAGCCTTTTCAAAAAACATTTCTATTCTGAATGGTGGTCTTTTACTATGCCAAAAGCATCTTCCACTTTAAACCGCCGCAAATAAACCTACTATAATTTTTAATTAATTAATTGTCGAACGATACATATAAATAATATAAAATTTACTTGCGCACGCCGGAATTTATACCCTTGACCTCCGGATTGGTAGTAAAGATCCTTAAACCTCGAACACCGAGACCTTCCAAGGTTAATGGAGATACGATATAGATGTTTAGGAGTGATAAAATTAGTAGGCATATAAGAGAGGTAACAGAAAAGGTTGGATCTGATGGTAAAAAACGGTTTTTGGATTTATACGAATTATACCTATTGCAAACGCGACGCTACATGTATAATACAACTCGACACAGATGATGTAGAACGTATCAAAAAAAATTTATAAAATATTTTACCTCCAAATTCAACAATAACTTAGAATGTACATTTCAAACTTTGCAGCAAAGGCGAGTAGTAGCTGATTTAACATTTATATATAGAATTTTAAACAATAACATCGACTGTACCGAATTTTCGTCCCTTACTAATTTTAACATACCTTTGAGACGCACACGACGTTCAGTGCTATTTGGCACACTTAATTACACAGCAAACGCTGCATCTCATTCGCCAATTAACCGAGCTTTTCATACTCTACATAATATTTGTCTAAACTCAAACATTGTCATTTTTTCGGATTCATTGCCCAAATTTAAACGTCAATAATATGAACTGTTCAATGCGCATATATATATATATATATATACACACACTCACACATACATACTCACACACACCTATATACTTCACCTGGTAATTAAGGAATATACATACCACTTACCAGACATTACAAGTAAACATATCGTAGGTATCCAAAACGAAATATCTAATTCCTGTAAATTGTTTAATCACATCAATCTCTCGTGTCTAGGATGAACGAAGTATTTATGTAGAATGAGTTAATGATGAATGTAAGTACGTCTAAAGTCATGGTGTTTGTAAGAAAGATTACGAAAACAGTGTGCGATATAGTTGTGTATGAGGAATACTTGGAGCTGGTGGATGAATTGGTGTATTTAGGAAATATGTTTACTAGAGATGAGAAGGCTGACAGAGATATTGAAAGAAGAGTAAATGCAGGTAACTCCGTTAATGGAGGACTGAACGCAGTTGGCACTAACAAAAACATGTCAAAAGAAGCGAAGCTAGCAGTCCACAGTGGTATGCTGGTACCTACCATGATGTATGGAAGTGAGGCATGGAACTAGCAGAGAAATGATAAAAGTAGACTGAATGCTGTAGAAATGAGATCTCTTAGATGAACTTAGAGACGCTTAGATGGTTTGGTGCTTTTAGGGCAAATAAGCGATGAAAGGGGCGAAAGAGTGTATATGACGAAAATGTTATGGTTAGTTAGTTCGTGTTCATCACTGTTACTCATGTACCTACTGTTTGTTTCTATAATATCAAATAAATAAATAAATATTACTAGACGTGCAAACTCCGAGTTTGGAAAAAATCTATCAATAATTGGTTACTCGTTAAATTATCGGAATATGTAAATGGGTACCATTCTAAATGTCTGAAATTAATTTAGAAAATGAGTTTTAATAACTCATCAGTACGACGAAAAAATAAATATGAATCTTCTAATATTTAACTACACTGCTTACGTAAAAATTATTTCTTTCGGTTTTGGTAAACTCTAAGAGTTAAATTTCAATTGTTTTTATATTTTAGTCTGAAAAATTTCTGTTCAATATAATACAATTATAACCTTTTTTGTAAATACTGCAGTATATTGCAAATATTATCATCTATTTGTTAAATTTATTAACATCTGACTCGGTTAACATGTTATTGGAAAGCGGTTAAAATTGCCGCAACTCAATTATCACGGAATGCGATGGTGATGCTTTCAATTTAGCGAAAGGGGTAATTACTATCGGATTACTCGTAAAAATATACCGAACATTTCAACATTCACCGGTAAAATGGTAATCCAGTTTACCCGTTTTGAAAAACGATGCGGAAATCGCGTTCTAATAGTAGAACACGTTTTGACAATATAATATTATTACGCAATAGTGCCTCTAATTGTATAGCTCTATGATTGAACAATGGTATATGTTGCGAAAATATCACGAATTAAATTACATAAAAACGGTCGTAATATGATTAACAAATAGGAATCACACAAAAATTCAAAATTGATTGTTCCTTGTCCTGTCCTCTTGTTTGACTTTTAACGAAAAACTCCATTTAAAAATGAAACTTGTTTATTTTCAAAATATTTAAGGTAACTTTGCCGTGAAGTCAAAAGACCACTCTATTTAATGCAATTATAACGTCGGCAAAGATTTTTTTGGCAAACACGATGTTTGAAGCTGATCACTACAAGTTAATTTTTTAATCGATTTATTCTCTCAGCGAGCAGAGTATGTAGAAGTACCTTCATACGAGTTCAGAACAGCGAGCTATTTCCAGCGTCCCATTTTGCCGAGGAATATCATTACATAAAGGAATATTAATGGAAACATGATAAACTTTAACGTCGTGAAAGGAGCGTATTTATTCGACTTCGATATTCATCGGAAGAGCGATTAATAGCTAAATAATCATCTTTTCGAAGTGAAGTTTTCATAATATAATGTTTCAGATTGTAGTTACTAATTATTTGAACCCATTCTGAACAAGAATACTATAATATTTGAAGTTTCCTACCTACATATGTTTGGTATTTATTGAAATAAAACAATATTTTTTGTTAAACCACGAATTTTTATTAATTTAAGACCGACCGGTTTCGCTTCACTCGAGCATCGTCAGGTACAAAATTAAACTCAGTTTAATTTTGTACCCTGAGGATGCTCGAGTGAAGGAAACCGGTCGGTCTTAAAATTAATAAAAATTCGTGGTTTTAAACAAAAAATATTGTTTTATTTCATTAAAATGTTAAACCACAAAGTGATTGCTTTCTACGAAAATATTGGTATTTATTCATAAAATGTTGAAATTTATGAAGATCCCTAATGCGAAAATCATAAGTTTATTTTGTTTAATGTACGAAATACAACACAATAAAAAAGATGAAAGTTTTGTGCTTTCAAACAAGGTGACAAATGTCCCGGGGTTCTCAAGGTGAGGTTTGTTCAGGTCTTAGCGGTGGAGCGTCTGCCCACCAGCTGGCGGGCCGGATGTATATTTTTCTGCCTCTTTTCTATTCCTTTAGAAGTTTTCAGGAGATGGCAATATTTAACTTGCAGACTGAAGCCCTGGTAAAGCAGTACTCGAACTCACTGGTAGTCAAGAGGCGTGATATCTTCCATTCATTCTTCTCCATATATCTATCCCAAGATTGTTGAGTTAGATGACTAAACATTCGCTATCTCTCATGCTGTCAAAAGGCATTACAGTTTTTTTGTTCAAAGAAGAAATCCACAAAAATAACAAAAAAAGATATTAAAGTGCTTATTCCATGATTACAACTAAAAGGAATTTGATGTAGCATTTAACAGATTGCTTGATAAAATATCTTGTTTTTCCAGATGATAGAGCTATCTCTTGTTTGGAATTCTTCGTTTGAAATTTTCTTAGAAATCTTTTTTAGGATATTGTAGCATTTATTTATTTTGATTTGACTGGAAGTGTTTTGGTTACGAAGCACGAAGACCAGCTGATGTTCGAAGAAGATTTTAGATACTGAATATTCTTTCAAGCCTTTGATGATGAATTTTCTTTAAATATCATTTTGCTTGATCTGTTCACGTTTTGCAGTTTATTTATGATAAACTTGTTTCTCATTTCTGTGTTGACTGCTTTTCTACGTTCTTCAAAGTGAGAATATTTGATACTCCAGTTTATTTTGAAACAGTTCAGAAACCGCAAACTTAAACTTTAGGGAATGTTGGGTTTACATTACTTATGTTTTATTGTGTCACGTGTGCAAATGTTTTTCCTACTAAATAAATCAAAACACATAAACTATTTACGAAACGGTTTAAGTTATTTCAGAGAGAATTAATGTAAATCTCCCCTACACAAAATAAAACGTTATTTCCTGCTAGGCAAATTATGCAACAGCATGTGAATATGAATACGTGAGAATTGAACAAAGGATTTCCAGTCCACGATCTTTAGGGAAATCTTCAAATTTTATTTTTTGTGCTCACGTTCCTGATAAAAAAACGACCCTAGGCCTAAAGCTGCCGTATTATTATTTGCGAATATGTTGGTTCGTTTCGAATTCAAACCCACCGTTTCTTCTTAACCCACACAGACCGAAATTATTTTCATGAGGGGAAAAAATATTTCCGGTTGGTATTATTTTTTATTTATTTTTTATTTCAAAGAAAATATATAATGGATTCATTTTGAATGTTATTTTAACCACCATGCTAGGGATGCTCCTGTGTTGCTTTTGTCTTAAAAAAGGTGTACATGACCCAAAACATTTTTTTTCAATGGTAAATAAAGGTTTTAAGCACCTGCGAGCATAATTGAGTGATTCAATCCTAGTCGAAAAAAATACAACGATGTTAATAAAATAATCCATTTCCATTTTTTTATTGAAGAATTGTGAAGGTAAAATTTTTTCACAAAATTGGTTTCTTAAATGAATTTATCCACTTTGATTTTCACGGTATAACCAAATACTACATGAAAATTCTGGTTCATAAAAATGTCTTAACTATGAATCCAGAAAGTACCTACATAAAGATTTTCCGTGTTATTCTCAAGTTATGCAACCCAATTCCAACAAAAGGTTTTCAAATAAGATAATGGATACGGAATAAGATGCTGAAGGATAATCCATCAGCTTTGCTAATCCCGCTTGTAAACGGGAAGAAATTCGTTGGTTTGTACCCACGATTTATAAAAATTATCTTGGCTACCGTACAGCAAAATTAGGGAAAATTCTATTATACATTATGAGTCTGTTAAAAAAACATCATAAATAAAAACTGTAACATGCTCAGTAAGAAATACGGAAAAATATTTTTGTTTTCTGTTCAGATAGTATCACTGGGTAGGTACTTACTACGGATTTGATTATGCAGAACAACGGTCAATTGAACCTGGCGAGATCAGTATCAAATGTGAACGTATACGACAAAGTTGACGATGCTGTAGTTGAAATTGTAAGAGATGCGATCAAGGTATGGAAATGAGACTCTCAAAGAATATAGGAGATAAGCTCCAAACGACTTGTAGTACAAAAGGGTTAACCTTTTACCCGAATTATAATCCGCACTGTCGTCAAGTTTGTGGCCCGGCTTTCAAAGCAGCCAGGTACTCGTGTGGAAGATGAGAGCGAATTTGGGACAATTTGCATGGCACAATCTCGCACCGAAACACGAAAGTAATCGAAAATTTACAATTTTGAACTGTCAAATCCGATCTTTGTTATGTAATTTGAAAGAATCTGGAATTCGCGAAAATTGGAAGATAAAGAACGGTATTTCTCTGATTCCCCGAGAGCACACACGCCTTGAATGTATTTTTATTTTTGTATATTTTTACAAATTATATTCATTGATATTGCATCCTAGTCAGAAGTTACTACTCTCTGTTTTCGAGATTTTCATTCTGATAAAATATTGTTTTTTTTATTTTTTTTATTTATCTATCAATATAAAGGTTTTTACTTGTATTTATCGACATCTGTCTACTTGAGCACACCTGTGTAGAGACAGATGTATACAGATACTTATAGAATATTTACATGCATGACTAAATCAAAATCAAAATCAAAGTACAAATTACAAAGTTGTATAAATTTTAAATTATGGAGTCAATAGATAGGTAATAGAAAGAGTAGGTACAGGTATGACAATATTGTAAATATATATGGAATATAAATGCATTTAATTGGAGGACGTAGTTACAAAGGGGTTTTTATAAAATTATTAATTCTAATATTTTATTTAGTATTTGAATTGTTGTTATTGTTTACGTGTAATTTTAATACTCAATACTCACGGTATTTAATAAACTTTTTGAGAGAATTGTCTACGATCAAATTTACACAACAATTGTTCGTAATATACAAAACCAACAACACGGATTTCTTCAAAAAGATCAGTACTTACAAACTTGGTAAATTTTACGGAATATTTAACATGCAATATGGACAATAGAAACCAAGTAGATGTAATCTACACTGATTATTTTAAGGCCTTCGATAAGGTAAACCATTTCATTCTAATTCAAAAATTAAAACAATTAGGCATCCGTGGTGACTTACTCCGATGGCTCACTTCATACCTTTGGAGTAGACTTCAAAGCGTCTTAGTTGAGGGAACAAAGTCCAGCTTCTTCTCTGTGCCCTCCGGTGTACCTCAAGGTTCTCATTTAGGCCCATTATTATTTAATGTATATATATACGATATTCGCAAATGTTTTTTACATGCTAATTAGCTACCATAATATGCAGATGATAAAAAAATATACTTAGTTATTAAATCAATCAACGACTGCATTAAACTTCAAGAGGACCTCAATCGTCTCTTTGTCTATTGCGAATTAAACAAACTTGTTATTAACATCGCAAAATGCAATAAATTAACATTTACACGTAAAAAAAATAAAATATCTGTAGCGTCGAGAAAAATCTAAATTAAATAATTAATAATAAACCGCTCGACCAACTTACTTAGTATCTACTCCCGAATTATGTACCTGCAGTCCAAACCGCAACGTAAACAACCTACGTACTACAAGACCTACTTGCCTACTCGCGACAATACTATCGCGCACTCAGTCTGAGATACTACGAGAACTCGCCAGAAGGTTCGAGTCTTCCGCCTATGCATAATTGCCACGCTATCGAAGGTTCCTGAAACGTACAGTCTGTGCGAGTGCCTAGGATTTAGTTGCCATCCACCTACCTACTGCCGCCGTCGGCCGTGTAGTATAAATATGCCCGACGCAGCGAGTCAGTCAGTCAGTCATCAACCTGCCGCCAACGATGTACTAATCTCACGAGTGACGGTGCGCCCCCGCGCCCCCGCGAAGGACAAGATATACCCGGCTTCGCCCGTACCACCATGGACTCTATCGGGACATCATCTTAGCGCCTTGTCCAGATCGCCGTTCCTGGCAAGCGCTGCTCGGACTACAAGCGCCCTGGTTCCAGTGTCTCTGACCAGCGCTTCTTCCACGCTACCATGACCACCACGAGGACACGCTGCATCCTCACTGGTCACGCCGTTCCCGTTCAACCGCCTACAAGGTCCGCCGCACCTTCGGCCGTCTCGTCAGCACTGGAGTGCCTGAAGACCTACGTTCTTCGCCAGTGCCTGACCTCCATCGAGTCCCGGTCACCAGCGCCCGGCGTCGACTCACTGACCCGCGCTTGACCTGCCATCACAGCCAGCATCCGGTGTATTCTTCTGTCCAGCGTCAACTCTCGTCACGGCTACACTGACTCACCAATAAACACATGTGACCTTCACAACTTTCTTTCATTTCGTGCCTCACCACCTGATCCCCAAAGTGGTGACCCCGACGTGATATAAAACAAAAAAGTATTTTATTTTATTAACTTGTATATTTATATCTATCACTGCATATTATATAAAAGCTGTTTGTTTCTTACAAAATAAATAAATAAATTTGGTTTACAGATGTTTGCGATAGTGGGACGCCCAATAATTGTTATCCATTTCTTTATTTTATGTTTGAATTTGGTTATTGACTCTTTCTAATCGTGGTTGGTAGTGTATTGTATAGTTTGCAAGCTGTGTATTTAAAATGTTTTTTTCCCAAAGGTGGTTCTAGCAAAAGGAGTTTGGAGAAGTTATTTATTTTTGGCTCGGGTATTGTGTATCGTTTGAGTTGGTTTGTATAGTGTTTTGCTGTTTTGGCGTAAATTAATCAAGATGGATCTTGCAAAGAGCTGTTTTATGTCCATAACGTTGATAGTATTGAAGATAGTATCAGTGTTGGTAGAAAGAGGGAGTTTGAGTTATGAAACTAACATTTTGTTTTGGATTATGAAACTAACATGTTAACATATTTTGTGCCAGAGAAATTTATATTTCAAAGACCCAAAGCCCATGATGGAAATGACGATGCGAGCTCGTAGCGTAAACGTTTAAACGTTTTATAAACATAAAAACGTTAACCGTTTGAGATATTTCACTTTTTATATCGTTTTTCATTTTTAAATTTGTTTGTGTTTCTTACTTTAATTTAAAATTTGGTTAATTTGCCAACTGATCTTTGTTTGGGACAGAAAAAGTAATTGTTTGCACCAGTAGGGCATAAGTCTTACAGGATAGAAATAAATAATCGCAGGAATAGGTGGTGCAGCTATTTTCACTCCATGGACTTGAATATTCATAGCGAATCTATGCGAGGTTATTCTCACGGCCCTAGGAAGGATAAAATATTCATGTTCATAATATCCTGGCGTATGTGGAGCCGGGGATAGAATTATCCGAATTAATAAGGCAGCCCCCGGGCGTGGGACGTTTTTGTATTCTCATGCGGGATTTAGCAAAGTAATTCCTGATAATTAAGAAAAAACACGTACTCTTTGTATGCATGTAATTTAAATGAAATAAAATTTGAATGACATTTAAAGATTTTACGAACATTTAAAAACTAATTTGTTAAAAATTAACCATTTTTAGAACATGGTTTTATTTAACAAATAACATAAATTGGGTAAGACTTATTGGAAGAAATGTTTCTAGGATTAGTAGTAATTTAGTCACATAATACCTGTCTTGAAAGGGCACGGTTTTATTTTCCATCAGTTTTATTCCAAAGGTCGTCGTGCTAAAACAGAACGAGAGTTTCCAATTTCAGGGACTACATTGAATACAAACATGCTGAAATCAATAAATTTATTTATCACAATACATTTTTCTACTATATTTTTGAAGGTTAACTCAATTAATGTAATATATCATTGAAGTAGATAATACTAAAAAATGAAATTTGAACAAGACGAAAACTAAAAAAAAAATATACAACTTGGAATCGAACCCAGGACCTCGTGTTTTACCGGGACAGCGTCTTAACCACTTGATTATTGGGACCTAATTATTAAACGACATATTTGTCGATCTCGTATTTTAAATTTAGAATTAACCGGTCGGTGGCCGAGTTGACATCGCGTTTGGGTCCCACCCAGGCGTAGTGTGTTCAATTCCTCGGCTGGCTAAGTCCTCCATCACAACACAAGCAACATTTTCAGCTTACTGTGGTGGTAGTAGGAGATTTTCAAATATTGTCAGGTTATTCGTAACCCGGGAATGTTTGTCTTTCTTTTAAAAAAAAAAAAATATATTGCAACTAATTTTTTACCATATTTTTGGCTTTTTTATATAGCTAAATTTTTTAATGACACCAAAGTTCTAATGCATTGGTTTGTAACCTAGATAGTGTTTCTGATAAGAATATCCGATTTTGATAAGTTTTTGATAAATAGGTCCTAATAATTGATTGGTTAAGACGCTGTCCCGGTAAGATATCTTCCTGGGTTTGATTCCTAGTTGTGACCGTTATCTTTTTATTTTCTGTGTCTTGTTTTGTTTCATGTTCGCGTTAAATTTGTTAGTATTATCTTATGTCATCAATGATATATTAAATTGATGGGTATAAACTTTGAAAATGTTAAAGAGAAAGTTATTCCTGAATAGGCTTAAATAAAAGTCAATAGGTGTTGAATATAAAACTGCCCATAACTTCATGTATTGTTATAGATATTTTTGTGCACAAAATTTGGTTTATTTTTTCATGTACACTGTATCGATGATAAAGACAGACAGTTTTTTCACTAGTTTCAGATTAGTTGTTACCATATATTTTTTGAATGAGGGTAGTGAAATTCTGCTTTAACTAGACTGTTATGCATTTCGTCTGTCCGTATATTTGTTTGTAAGGTTTTTGATCGTTTAAATGGTTCATTCAAAATTTATTTCCAATGTGACATAGTCTTGTTTATTTGGACTTTCTTATCCCATTTTTTCAATATTATGATACTTACCTTAAAAAAGTGTTGTCATTGAGGGAGTGACGTTTCTTTGGACAAATTCTATAATGCCTTATTTGAAATTTAGATCGAAATGTTACGCACACATGGTATCTACTTTGTAGAGGAAATCTTAGATTTGATTTATCATACAATAGAAAATTAGAAACATACTTTTTAACGTAAGGTCTACTATTTACATAACTGCAAGTTTAGTTCTTACTGAAAATACACATTATAAACAGAATCGTTCACTTTTTGTAATGTGTGACAATTTTTTGCAAAAAAACTGTGATAAATTTACATTTATATGATAAATAAAAAAATCGAAGCGTTTTTTCCAAATTTTATTCCGCTTGTTTTAGATAGAATAAATCTATAATTTTATATCATCTCTTTTTCGAAGTTCTTTTTATCCACTAATTTATAAATATTGTTCCAAAAATTAACAGAAATTACAGATATTATAAAAGTTGGTCTAATCACTTAAAGAAAAGCAAAAAAAAAACACATTCTCAATAGTGAAAATAAAATTAGTAAATATACTTATATATAAAGAAGAAGAAGAAAATATCAGAAGCACTAGATATATATAATTCTTCTTTAAATAGCCTAAAGTTTTTTTTGTATAATAATTATCTTCATAGGTGTTAAGATTGTCAAATTGAGAATTGTACAGTAATTGGATAATCTATCTGTTGTGCAATAAATAAAAAAAAATAAAAATAAAAAAAAATAAAGAGAAAAAAAACCTCAAGGTTGTGGGCCTTTCAAGAATGAATTTTTAAAAATCTCAAAAAAAAAACTCGTTTTAATCTTTATATCCCCCCTAACAACTCAAAATTGTAGGATTTACAAGTGCTCCGGTGTTGATTGGGTCACTGTGTACATTTCAAATCGGTTATTGTTTGCGAAACAGTAGCCATGGCGACCACCCTGTTCTATGTTACATGTCAAACACTCTAAGGGCAAACCTAACTCTAAATTTAAATACCGTGTGAAACGAACATTTCGTGTTCTCCTGGTACATATTTATTCACGTTCGATTGATTTTGTCAGATTACAAAAGGCGTGTGCAAACATTAACTAATGACAGCCTTTTGGAAATTACGAAGAGTTTTTCGTTCAGTTATTAAGAAATAGATAACTAAACGTAAAATTTCAATTTGAGAGGTGGATATGGGTACCACCGCCCCTAAAACCATTAATTGTATAACCACCCTTCCTGCCGTAGGTCACCCCAAGTGGTTCTCTACGTTTGGTGACTTAGCATCCTCGAAGATCATATAATCATTTTTCTCCTCTGGCCTCTCGTGTGGAGCTAATGTAAAATAAATTGAATCGTTGCTAGAATAATCTGCCAAATTTTGGTATCCATGCAAATACCATATAACGTAGATACACCAATAATTATAGCTAAGTATATTTGTACATTGTGATATTCCGTGAAAAAAATGGAACATTATTTTAAACTAGTGCATGGGGACACGGGATACCTATTATTATAATTCCAATTTAGAAAATAATTTTCTGTCAAAATAGTATATTACTAGCCCAGAACGGTGAAAAACCACGGTATAGCCTGAATTTTAGACAAATCAAATTAAAAAATCGTCAATATATAAGATTAAAAAATATTTAAAAAGACTAACGAGTAAATAAATAAAAATAAAAATTCTGCTAAAAATATAATATAATCTAAACTGAATTCTTCAAATAATCTATTCCAATTTTGAAAATGTCACATATATTCAATGCAAATTTCAGTTAATTGAACCAATTTTCACGGGACCCACAAACAACTGAGATTAGTACGGGTGACTATTTTTGCATATTTTGGTAATAACTGTAACATTAGATGAATTTTATTGGGTGAAAACATTGCATACAACAAAATTGTGTTCGAGTGTTTTAAACAACAGAAAAATTATAGAACGCAAAAGTGTCAGATTTAAAAACCCGGCGTAGGGCAAATATTTTTATGATTGATGTAGGTTTTTTACAATTAGGTACAGTTAACTGAACTAAAAAAATAAACCGGTATAAAAAAAAATTCTGCTATTAGTTCCAAAGTTTTATCCATGTTTTGTTACAAAACGACCTCCGTGATAAAGCTATAGGGGATAAAGCTCTTGACTAGAGGGTAACAAAGGCGGGCAGAGGAAGTCAGAAATAATATTATTTATTATTATTCTTTGATAATATTATTCCCCGACTTCCTCTTCCTCATCAGCCTTCCCCTTTCTACTACCTTCAGCCTAACAGCATGCCCCAAATGTGGATGTCATAGTATGATATGAGATGTTGCTGTCACGAAACGTTGGCTAAAGAAGGTGGTAGCGCAAGACGGCATAATATCACTATAGTGGATGTCATAGCATGCAGGCGGTCGAGAGCAGTTGGGACTTTTGTGCTGTATTCATAAAAAAATACTTTCCAACCTCCCGATTTTTTATATTCTCCTTCATATTTTTCAGCTTTTAATATTTTCCCAGTTATTGCAATGGTCACGTTGACTTTCTGCAAATATATTATTACCTTTTATGAGTCCTTTTACCAATAAATTACACATTCAAATATATTAATTGCTATGTGATATTTAAATAACTACATGAGATTGCATTATTGAACAATCTGAGTAAACAGTTTCATAGCAAAAAGATTACTCGTTATTCTGAACCGAAGTTCAGAACTAGATAATATACGATTCACGTATCGCGATCATCCCAGAGAAAGAAATTTTTTTATGTAGATTAATATCTTTGCCCGCAGCTTGAAAAAACAAAAAACAAGCTTTAATTTTTTCTCCTTTCTGTAAATGCAAGAAAAATATTGCATTTCAATTCTCAACGCCGGCGAGGGTGGGCGAATGGGGGCGCTATCCGTGAGGGTATATTTCATTGCGCCAGAGAAAAGAAAGTCTCATTGTATTTCCCAAGATATTTTCTGGTACACTCAGGAATGAAAAGATAATATTTTGACTACTACTTTCAGTATGTTTTTTCGTTTTTGAGGATATGCAACCACAGCTGTGCCCACAAGGAAGGATTCTACATGTAAAATGTACATAATATTATTGTTTTCAACATACTGGATCATTGGTTACTGGTTGAATATCTTACCAGTCTCGATACGTAATTCATATTTGGCACAGAAAATGAAAATTATATTTTGTCGTTGATTTATAAATGTGTACAGTACACTCTTAATAAATATGTTCAGCATAATATTCTAGGTATGGTATGTTATTTTAATGTAACGTGCAAAAATGTACATAGTGATTGCAGTGGACAGTGACAAAATTATTATTTAACACACGAGAATTTTTTTTAGCTAATAAGTAATATAATTCAAGTTTTATGGTAAAAATTTATTAAGCATAGGGCTTTGGTCGTATAGCACTGGGCATATGAATTTGGGTACGAGAATTAATTCAATGTATTAAAAATGTTTTTATTACACTAATAAATTTTAACAAAAACAAATGTTTTAAAGTTTTAATGAGGCAGGTTATGCACAACTTAAAATATAGTATATTATGCCATATCTTTATAACACTCATACATATTTCCTTTTTCCTCTCTTAGAAACTGTTCTATATTAGTTTTTCAACAGTGTCATTGTTACTAACTTACATATAGGTATTTTACTCATTAATGATATATTCTGCAATTTTTTTATTTTGAAAATAAAAAAATGAAGACAGGTACAACTTAACTCATCGACTGCTTAAAATAATGTCAGGCTTAAAAAAAAGCATGCAACTTACCTATCATATAGATGATTCATTTAATGGTATAATTTTGAAACATTTTTAACATCTTGTTAAGAACATGAAAGGAAATGTTTCATTTTCTTGATATTCGCAATAATTATTAATAGTTATTAAGTAACGAAATAGGTTTAGTTGCATGATCTTAATCCAAAAACTATCCTAGCATAGAAGAAAGCTGTTTTTAACAGTAAATTCCGGAGAAAATTATTTTGTATCGCAATAAAAAATATTTACATATGGCTCAGACGACAGCCTCAAAACGTTATGAGTTTCGGATGAAAGTTAAGAAATTAACAAAAAAAAAACAAACAAAATTCAACTTCTTTAAAATTTTTTTTTTCCCAAATCAGTAATTTAAAAAATGAATAACCTATTTAATATCAAATTATTTTTTTTGTCACTGGTGGCGAATGTAAGCAATGAAGGGATTATATTATTATATTCTGCAGTTCCATGATTTCTTAACACAATAACAATTCAACACTCCTTTAAAAAGTGATATTACCTAACCTCACCTATCCTACTTAACATGTTTAATTTAGTTTTTGTTTCATCAATTTTCATGAGTTTGAGTCACTTTTTAAAGATGTGTTGAATTGTTAGTTTGAAAAGTCATTCGGTCACCATATTATGCGTATGAATCACAATTTGGTTCAGTTGAGTAATACGAACACAATCATTCAATTGTGCCCAATTAGATACGTGTTGAGTTAATTGGAGTTCGAAACTTTCGATTCAATCGAAAACAAATCATTTTTACCCTTTATTACTTTTAATCCCCGGGATATGATTTGTGACAATTAAATTTGTTTTGTTCATAGTTTATACAATGCAGTCGCATTGCACCATAATTAGACAAAATTAAACTTAAAATTTGTTTTTCTTACGGGATAAAATATTTGAACTGATGATCCACTTCGGGAGAATTCTACCTTTATTAGAAAAAAATAAATAAAACTCTAATTTTCTTCATGCTTTGAATACCTATTTGGTAAAAATTTCGCAGCATCTTGTAGTTTATATTATATTATGTATTATTTGCTTATAAACTTAACAAAATTAAAATTGTTAATAATAGACTTACAGTAAAGAAATCTGATACAAATATTTAAAAAAAAATTACTTTAATGGTTGGCAGTAAAAGGCAACTAGTTTTTAGTAAAAATGTGCATGAGAAAAAATCGAAGGAAACACCGAATTAAAAAAATATATTTTCAATTAAAAATTGAACATCTGTGCAGACTCGGTGCACGCCCCGCAAGTGACAATATGAAATCCATATTTTAAAGTAAAAAGTTCAGTTGGAAGTTTCCGAGTCCCTGTTCAGCAGTTTGAAGTACGGCTGCATGTCGCTCCTTGCCCGCGGCGTTCTGTGCCCTCTATGCTTTAGTTGGCGCAACCGAGTACATTCTTTCCGACCACTGCTCTGCAACCGCCATATACATCCCACACCCGCATAATGCACCATACATTTACACACCGTTCACTTAAAAATTAGGGTGGGCTGTCAAAGTAAATTTTGTTTTCGGAGGTAACACACTCTACTGTCTCAAAAATTACCTGCAACTTTTCAGAGATAAAATAAATAATAACCACATTTCACTTCAGCGGTGCTTTTAATTTTTGGCTCTATAGCTTTGCTTGAAAAATAAATAATGAGTGAGATTCCGAGAGTACAATATTAATTATCAAAGATTTTTTGATAACATGTTGGTAGATTATTCACGTTTTAGCAAGCGTCATAAAAAGTTGAAAATTGATAAATAACCTCCATTGTACTCAAAAAAACAAAATATGTAATAAAAAAAAATTGGTATGCTCTTTCTGGCGAGAAAGTTATATTCGAGTATTATATAAAAGTACGTAGTTTTGAGCGTATATAATTTGTTTGAGTTTGAACAAGTCGAGCACAAAAAAAATGTTTTTCAAGAACTTTTGCAGAGAAAAATGGTAGATCAGAATTAGAATAAGAATTTAAATGCGCAACTTTTAGGGCCCTTGACATATCCAAATTCGATTGAAAAAACTTTGACGTCTCACCCTATTATACACAATACACTTATGTAACATACACAAATGCACACCTAGGTATACCCACATACATAGGATAGACTTAGCGTTCTGATGCGGGAATTATAGGGAAACATTAGAGCATTATTAATAGAAATCTGATAGGATAATATTGTGTTATGCGACGCAAGATATAAGAATGCATTTGAGAAAAGATTTTATTTGATTTGCTAAGCACATCTATGATTTTCAAATGAAACCTCGTAAGCGCACGAATATTATAGTAACGCTTTTAAAAATACCGCCTAATTGCAACTGATCCTGAGAAAATAATCAAATTTTATATTAAATGAAAAAATACACTTTGTAAAACACCACTTTTATTTTGAATTAATATTAACAGCCAACCAGGTTTCGCTTAGCTCAAGCTTCGTCAGGGCTTATCATATCAACTAAAGTTGCATAAAGTTGATATGATAAGCCCTGACGAAGCTTGAGCTAAGCGAAACCTGGTTTGCTGTTAATATTAATTCAAAATAAAAGTGGTGCTTTACAAAGTGTATTTTTTTCATTTATTATATAATGTCACATCACAAAGTGTTTGCTTCCCTCGATAAAATCAAATTTTACATTAAAATATAAATAATATACTCCTGATAAGTACCTAAGTAATTACCTAAATTACATAATATCCAGTGACCAGTTTTAGATGTAAGATATTAGCGTAAGTCGCTGATTATAAATTCTAGTTGTAAGTCTCTCATCATACGATATAATTTTTTATTTAATTTTCGCTAGTCATAAGTCTTAGGACGGGTTGTTTCGGAGAACTTGAACAATTCTTCAAATTTCAAAGTTAATTTTCAAGTTCTGTGAAAGATATTTTTAAGTTCTGTTTTTATTTCAGTTCTGTCAAGCAATTAGCCTATAATGATATAATAACAGAATTTGAATAGGACTTTCACAGAACCCGTAAATGAACGTTGAAATTTGATGAATTGTTCAAATTCTCCGAAACAACCCGTCCTTAGTTGTAAGACTCTCGTTATACGACGTAGTGTTTTTTTTGTACCACATAGATATCATGGTATATACATGAAATATATTTATAAAGGTGTAAACTCGTACAATTCCGAAAAGTAATTATGAAGATTTCTTTTCATCACCAATACGGCATCTAAAACATGTCTCCAACATTCCCTAATCTATTAACAAAATTATGCAGTCAATCTATAGGTGTATGAGCCCAATAATTTGTTTTAAAATTGTCACAGAAAAAGGTAGCAAGGTAAACGAAAAATGCAGAGCTGTCAATAAAATAATTAATGATGAAAATTAATATAAAAAGGTCAAAATAGTCATAATCCGCTTATATGCCAGCGTAATCAAATTGAGTTGTTTTATCAGAAAAATAAAGTAAATGTTCTGAATTGGAATGTTTAGCTTAAAGCTAATAAATCTAAGAAATTTGTGCTGTACCCTTTCTATATTGTTGCAATATATTTTATAGAATCGAGACCAAATAGGCGAATTATACTCTACCTGACTTATTACTAAATAAGTGTACAAAGTTTTCATGCATTCTAGTGACTTGAAGTCACTTGCAGTTCTACATATGAAACCAAGCATTTTTAAAGTTTTAATAGTTTGAAATCTTCAAATACACTAACAATTTCATTTATAAATAAGGAAAAAAAGAATTGGCCCAAGGTGAGATCCTTAGGGAATCCCACTTGTGGTCTCAAAAATGTATGATTCAACTGAATTTATTTTAACACAAAGTGTTCTTTTACTGAGGTAATCTAGATGAATAAAGTACCCCTAATTCCCAACTGACTTAGTTTATGCACAATAATATGTCGCCTAACTTTGCCAATGCTTTAGAAAAATCAGTGTATATCGAATCCACCTAATGTTTCAAGGCAAGTTTAATGAAAGTTAAAGGTTAATTTTCTTAAATTATTAAGTTACTTAGAGTCTACTCGTGATAAAACCGTGCTGATAGGGTATAATTTTACTATTGATTTGTTTTATAATGGGATCTAGTACTAACGATTCAAAGAGTTTTGGAATTTCCACATTAGTGGAAAACATCCTGTTACTTGGTGTGATCTGATGCGCTGATGATGCTTGATCAAATCAAAACCAATTTAAAAGTCGTGCTTTTACACAAAATATTTTTATTTATTTAATAGTTTGGAATAACATTTTAATTGCCGGTGCGTAAGAACTATATACGTTTCTATGTATTGTGGCTAGGTAAATTGAATTATAAAATAATTTAGGTTGTAAAAAAAGCTTTTGTCATGTGTCGATTATTCTAATTTACCTTTTTTATTAATAATTCCGGACCACAAACAAATTTTTATTAATTTAATTTCGAAAACTTTTTTAATTTAACTTTTTCATTTCATAATAATTAACTGTTATTGATGAAAAAGGTTTCCACAAATAACAACAAGTATTGCTCATCTACCTACGTAAAAATTTGTCAAGGAACCAAAAATTCCGTGACAATTTTCACAAAATGTCAAATAATTATCTATTTATCATGCAAACATCGGAATATATTATTTTTCCAAGGAAACATGTATCCCAACTGAATAATGATTTCCATGAAATCTATTCATTTAACACATTGGCAACACGAATTCTCTTGATCTTGTGTGGAATTGAAATACACACAGAAATTGTTATATTACACAAACATGACGAACATACTGGAATAATTATTGACGAAACAAATTAGTTTTCAATTTTCCGGAATTCAAAATTATTGTAGGCGTATGACGTGTCAATAATGATAAGAATAGTTATACTGTGGCTAATTAGATGATAAACTGCTGAATAACTTAGCTATTTCTGGGAAACGTTTTATGGGTTACAATATTATTTGGCGGCGATATTTAACGTTTATATGAAAACATTATAATGCCTACTTTAGAAATCATTATTCGAAAGCTAAGGTATCTTTTTGTTTATAATTCTCGTGCCCAGTTCACACGAGGAGAGTACAATTGTATTATATTGTATTGTCTCAGCTCCGGACATATTGGCCTAGTGTGAACAAGTTTCGAAGACAGGTAATGGATAAGACATTGGCCTAGAGATAGACGGGCAGGCTATCTTCGCAGGACAGCGTCTTACCCCAACCACCGCGCCCGGCCGCATTGAGCGCGTGTGAACGCGCACGGACAGGACTATAGCACAAAAGGCAGTAGCCCGTTCGTATGTGTCATTTTTTTGGCCGAATTTTTCGCATAAATGGAACCCTCAAAAGATTGAGATTGATTGATTAATTGAATAGAATTTATATAACGAATACGGCAGCTCATGGCCCATCGATTGCATAACATGTAGATACAAACAGTGCAGAGAAAACGCAGTGGGGGCAATTGTTGCTTGTGTGGAAAGAAACTCCTGAAGGTCTTCTTGATGTAATTCTTTAAGGATCATTGCAGACAAATCCGTCCGAATTGTCCGCCATATTGTCTACCAGTGTTGACGTATTTTGACAGCTGCTTCAACTTACCTAGCTTTAACAATCATAATACTAGAAAATCAAACTAAAAAAGTGGTTAACTCGTCTAATCAGGATAGTGCGCGTTGGGACAGTGAATTTTTTATCCCACAAATTATCTCGCTAAGGCGGAATACTCGTCATTATTCTGGTGTTTGTACCACAAAATACAATTCAGTGCAAAAGTGACTCGATCATTATATAAACACAAATAACCTATCCCAAAGGCGTTTTTAGCGTCACAAAGGCTCTGCCATCTCTCATACAAGAAACAAGCATTGTGTCGTTTTTTTCTTTTTGTGTGAAACTTTGAAAAACTACCTTTAAAATGAATACACTATGCTCCATCTGTAAAAAAAACATTGACACCCCGTCAGACTTCATCTCATGTTGTATCTGCGACGATAATTACCACTTCATTTGTGCCGATATCGCAGAGACCTCACGGCGAGGAACTAAGATTTTACAGTGGCGCTGCAAACTTTGCACAAAAACTCCAAAAAAAATACGTCTGAAAAAAATCTAGAACTGACATCTATCGAGAAACCTAATAAACAACCTTCATCAACACCAAAATCTACAATTGCCGCCTCATCATACGCCAGTGTGAACTTACCACCAACAACCACAGATGGCACTAGTAATCTGACAATCGATCTATTTTTAACTGAATTCGCAAATTTCAAAGACTCAGTTAATGAATCTGTTGGAAAAAAATACGATGCAATCCTGCTCCAAAATAATGAAATATTAAAAACCATTCAAAACATATCTCAACAGCAAGAAGATTTAAAATATCGAATAAATAATTTGGAAAAACTACATGAACAAGTAAACTCAGCCTTAAATTCAAGACTTGAGGTCTTAGAAAAAAAAAGCGAAAAAAATAAAGAAAATGAAATAAAAATTTGTCTCTTGACTGAACGAAATGAAGACCTAGAAAAAAGAATAATAGCGATCGAGATTGACCAAGAAAACAGGAACAGACGAATCAACAATACTTGTTTGGAACTTCGAGGACTTCCAGAATTCAAAGAGGAAACATCACAAACCTTAAAAGACATTATATTCAACACCAGTAAAATAGTAGACTGCCAACTAAATACAAATGATATTTATAATATATATAGAGTATCACAAAGAAACAAAAATATTCCTCCAACAGTTAAACCTAGGTCAGTGGTAATTAACTTTAATTCAATACCGTTAAAAGAGGAACTCCTTAATGCTATAAAAAAATATAATAGGTCTTGCGAAAATATTGGGGACAAACTAAACACGGGAACAATCGGATTGTCTGGCCCAATTACACCCATATACGTCTCAGAACTCCTCACGTCTAAAGGCAAACGGCTTTGGTATCTAGCTCGCCAACGTGCGACGGAATGTAAATATAGGTACGTCTGGACGAAAGCAGGTCTAATCTACATGAAAAAAGATGACTCTTCTCGACCTATATTAATAGACTCAGAACAAGCTATACCGAAGCTCTGACTACCTGCTCTTTATTCTGATTATCGTGATAAAACTACTGACTACCGCTTTATATCGCCATTTCATACTCTATTACATAACAGCACTATATTATATGAACACCTAGGTTTTTGCATAACTCCAATTTGTACTGGAACAATTTTAATCCTAATTTTAATTTTAACTTTAATTTTAATCTTTATTCTCTCTAGAATGGTAACTACACTTATTATAAGATTATTATTTGATTTATTAGTAATATTACTAATAATTCGGCAAAAGAGAACTCTAATCAACATATTTTATATAACCCAGATATTACTCATTTTTCATACTTATACTACTTTTTACTGTCTTTTGAAAGAGAAAATGCCACACACCAACTACATACGTTATTTATTTCCTGGATTTTATTTCAGATATTATTTCTTACTCATATATATTTTAATTTTCCTAATTACATCATTTTGTTTACAGTTTTGTCGCTACATATTTCGTACTACAAGTATTTATATGATAATAAAATACTGTTTTATAACTTTACCCAGAAAACAACAATTAATTTTTGAATTCTAATGGTAATAAACGATCTTCAACATGAAATCGATAGTATCTTAGTGCCAAATACTGAAATAATTTTTGAAAACATTAACAAAATTATGCAATTTAATTGGGAATCTAATAGGATTAATATTGTTCATCAAAATATTAGAACGATGGGAAACTTGGATGATTTTCTTATATTTTTGGAAAAAATAAAAGCTGTGGTAAAGTTCCATGTACTAATTCTCACTGAATGCAGGTTAAATGATTCATACATAGCCAAACAAATTTCAGGCTATAACGAATACCATACAACATCGCATATTAACCAAAATAGCGGAGTAGTAGTATATATCGACAACACATTAAATTCCTTAGTACAAGAAATAAACATAAATCAGTGTAATTGTTTAAAAATCAACATTAATGAAAATTTAGGTATCCTAGCTATCTACCGATCACCATCGTTCAATGACATCCAAGATTTCCTGGAAAATCTTATTGGTGAGTTAAAAAAAACTAAGGATTATGCACAATATGTACTGATCGGGGACATGAATATAAATACTATAGGAGAAGTATTGCATAGGCAGTCCGACGACTACTTATGTGCTATGGCTGAAAGTAACTTTATTTCCAATATTAATTCTCCAACTAGGGTACAAGGTAGCTCTAGCTCATGTTTGGATCATATATATACCAGAAATATAACAAATTCAAATGCATTTGTAATACATAATACAATCACTGATCATTACACCACTGCAATCAGTATCCCAAACTCAACACCCAAAAAACATAAAATTAATCACAAACAGATTATCGATTATGAGGCTTTATTAAATGATCTTAATAATACAAATTGGGAATATGTTTATAAAGAGACTGAAGTTAACAATGCTCTAAACTATTTTATTAATGAAATCAATACATTCATAACAAAACACACAATAACTAAACGCATTCCATATAGTAAAATACATCTCACACCATGGATTACCAACGGCATTGTTAAATCTATACACAAAAGAAATCACCTTCATAAAATAGCTAAACGAGACCCATTGAACGATACTAAACAGCAAAACTATTACCGTTACCGTAATATTTGCAAAACCGTTATTCGCAAATGTAAAGAGCGTTATTATAAATTCTTACTTGATAAGGATAATTCCAGCAAAAACATGTGGAATGTTGTCAGAGACATAACTAAAAGTAAAAGAAATACCAATGCATCTGTAACTGAATTAAATACCGGAAATTTGATTATAACTGACAATCAATCAATTGCATGTCATACTAATCAATATTTTGCATCTGTTGGATCAAATCTAGCAAAAAAATTTTTATTAGAGACCCAGAAAACGGAAGACTCTTTAGCATCGACAATTGAAACAAATGAACAATCTTTTTCATTTAATATTAAACCAACTACTGTAGAAGAGGTCTTAAAAATAATCAACGGCCTTAATACTACACATGCAAAGGGTCCAGATAGTCTAAATACACAAATACTAAAAAAAAATAAAAATCAGATTTCTGCTCCGCTATCATATATTTACAACTTAAGTTTTGCATCAGGAATATTTCCTGATCACTTCAAAAAATCAATAATTGTCCCAATTCACAAAAGTGGACCTAAATCTCTTGTAGAAAACTATAGGCCAATATCACTATTAAGCGCGATATCCAAAGTCATTGAAAAGCTTTTCAAAACTAGGTTAAACGAATATGTGGAGAAACATAACATTCTAAGTCTTAACCAATACGGCTTTCGGTCGGGTAAGGGAACGGATGATGCCATCGCATGTCTCACTGAAACTATTGCAGGGAATATGAACCATGGCAAGAAAACTATTGCCCTTTTCCTGGACCTGGCCAAGGCATTTGACACTATATCTCATAAAATTCTTTTACAGAGACTTAGAAATATAGGAATAAAGGGAAAAGCTTTTCAATGGATAGAAAGTTATATATCTAATAGATTTCAACAAACCAGAATTAACGAGGCTATTAGCACTTCACTAAAATACACTTTTGGGGTACCACAAGGAAGTACACTTGGGCCCCTTCTCTTTATTATATACATAAACGAACTTTGTAACCAACACATTGGTGGCAAAATTATCACGTTCGCTGACGATACAGTTATTTTGTTTGAAGGAGATGAATGGATAGAAACACACCACCTTGCGAACACAGGTATAAACAGAGTAAAACAGTGGCTAGACAGTAATTTGCTTACACTAAACATACAAAAAACAAAATATCTCACATTTAGCGCTACCCTTGCAGGTCAACCCAAAACACCTCATCACCTCACAATACATAATATTAAGTGTAGCCTTGGAAATAATAACCATACTTGTAAATGCGAAACCCTTGAATGTGTTAAATCTATTAAATATTTAGGTATAATAGTGGATAACCATCTTAAATGGAAACAACAAATTGAAAACACAGCTAATAAAGTGCGCAAGCTTATTTATATATTTATAGCATTGCGGGAAATTATAAAAACTCAAGACATTAAAAAAATATACTACGGGCTCTGTAACTCCGTCATAACCTACGGTTGCATTGGATGGGGTGGAACAGGATTAACAATATTATACCCGCTACTGAAGGCACAGAAATCCATTCTACGCGTCATTATGAAGAAACCCTTCAGATACTCGAGCGACGCTCTCTTCAAGGAGTTTAATGTGCTTGATGTTCGACAGTGTTACATAAAAAAAATAACAATCTGCGTCCACAAAAATAAAAACAAAACGATAACAGTCGATCATAATCATCACACCAGAAGTAAGAGCAGAAACGACCTTTCTATTCCAACTAGCAATACTGCGGCTTATCAAAAAGTTTTCTCATACCTGGGACCAAAAATATACAACAAAATCCCCTCTCAATTTAAACTATGTGAATTATCAGCCTTCGGTACTAAAATTACTAAATGGTTATTAGACTTAGGTAGGACAGATTCCGAAAAATTATTAAAAAACGTAGTCTGAGTTGATTTCCTCGATTTTGTATTTTGTATTTACCTAAAAAATATTTTTTTTATTTTTCTTTCTTACATTGATATATTATATTTTTATTTTATATTTTACATGTACCTATCTGGATTTTATTGTTCATTACTGCTAAATTGTATTTTCCTAAAAAAATATTTTCTTTCTATTTTTCAATCTTACATTTATATGTTATATTTTAATTTTATTTTATATTTTACATGTACCTACCTGGAATTATGTACACGCAACCTGCCAATTTGACTGTCCTAAAACGGGAAACTTCCTAGTTGGACAGTCAAAGCTTCCTTTTATATTTGTATATCTTGTATGTAATAAATGTAATAAAAAAAAAAAAAAAAAAAAAAAATCCACTGAAGATCTGCGCCGCACCCAAGTTCTAATCAACAGCTTTTTATTGTTATTATTTATTTCGTCCATCAACAATTCTGATACATCTTGGTATAAAAGAAATAATATTTATCGCTAACTCACTAACTAACTAACTCACTCATCGTCGTTATCCATTTTCACAGCTTTCCGCGTTTGAATGGTTGTATTGTCTCATTGTCTGCGCTGTCAAAGTTTTTCATGGAGCTGAGACACGACAATATTGGTCTATCTTTTGTATTGTTCTCGTGTGAACTTGGCATTATGGTTTGGTGTTTATTATTATTGTAACAAAATTATTTAGAAAAAGATAAAAATAATATTGTATGTTAAGTAACTATGTGTTATGTATCTAATAATGCCATGTTTCAATTTTGATAAAGTTACTTTTCTCAATATATTTCGACCAACCAACTAAAATATGAGTGATATCTTACAGTAATGAATGCGCATTTTTCCTGTTATCCGTTATATGATTTCAGTTGATCCAAACACTGATTGTTTGTATATATTAAATAGTTGAAAGGACCGTGCTTCTTAATTTCGTAGTGACGTCACTCGTAAGCACGGTTTTTACAACTTTGTTTTCAGGTTTTCATTGTAATACTGTGAAAAAGTTCTGCTCATTAAAATTTTGAGTCAATATTTAATGGTTATTTTACTATATGTAAGTATATTTTACTATACTTTTAATGAAACGTATGTACCATTTCATAAAAAAAGCTGAGAAAAATCTTTTGAATGTTTTTCTATTGTAACACAGACTATTCTGTTTATCACTGAGACGAAATCACATTAAAAATACCATAACCTATGACACAAATACCGCCACCGTTCATTACTGAACTGAACTAATAACTATCACCAATTAATTAATTAATTTACTGAACAATTTGTATAGCGCCAATTTTGTGAGATATCACCTCAGGGGCGCTTTACAGTTGATACAGGTATTACAAAAAATATAAATATTACAAAAATAAAGTGAAAATAAGTAAAATGAAGAACAGGAACAGGTGACACGAAGATAGAAGATAGATACTCTCTGCAGCAAGAATCCTAGGTGGTGAAGAAACTGGACCAGCTGCTGCAGCGAGAGAGTCCACCGCGTCCACCAACAGTGCCAGCACGAGGTGCGTCATCCGTCCAGGTATGTGTCGGATGCTAATAAAGCGCTGACACAATATCCTCACATAGATAACAATATAAGAACTTGGTAGCACCGCTGTGAAGTTCGGCGAGCCCATAATTCTGTTTCTATTAAAAATAATATTTGGATGATTACATAGCGCCGTCTTTGTGCAAAATCACCTCATCTCTCCTAGTCTATTTTAGTCTCGTCTAGTGACTTCTTAGCTATTCATGCCACTTACTGCATCTTCTCGACCCTCTTAGGTTCGTCTTCTAATCTATTCTTATCTCTTCTAGCTAACTTCTTATCCTATCTTAAGTTTAATAATCGTAGATATTTCCACAAATATAAGCCAATTTCACGTGTGCAAAGACGTTAAACAAAGTGACAAGGATATCGAGGAAAGCCGGATTTAAACCGTGAAGATACTCTAGAGTCTGGAGGGGATTCTCCTGAAAGCTGCTGCTAGTTGATTTAATTGGTATCACCGTTAAATATGAGGTGAGATGGCATCAATACTCGTTAGTCCTCAGAGCATTCATTACCACAGTTAAAAAATCATATATTATTTGTCAACAAAATGAGAGGGAGAGAAATGTCCAACTGGATAGTCAGAAAAATGATCCAACTAAAAATGTGACAACATTCCAATTTCCTGAAAAAATATTAGTCATTCAGAATATATCGAAAACAAATTGATCAGTATGTCAATATCAATATCAATATTTGCAACCGCGCGTGTTCCGCCGTCCTCATGAAATATTCTCTTTTAACTGTTACTTTGTCAGGAACTATGTTAATTCATTCGTCAAAGGCCTGCAGTCCTGTTTTTAACAGGAAAATTTAAATTTGACCCTTTTTTAAAAATTGATTAATACTATTTTTTAATAGATTATTGACTATTTTAGATCAATACGTTTTTTCGGTTTATCATTCGTGGTTCTAAAGTGGTAAAATGATGTTTTTTGACTGTGCAACCCATAATTTATATTGACTTGTGTTTTACAAGAAAAAAGTAATCTGCTTAAATAATACGACGATTAAAACTGAAATAGTATCTATATATATATTTTTTTTTTTATATGTTAACTCCACACAGGAGGCTCTGAAGAAAATAATTTCCCTCAGGGCCGATGTGATCTTTGGGGATGCTGTGTGGATGGTCTTTTTGTGTAGAGGAAGGAGTGAACATAGGTCTTGAAGAGTCCCATGTTGTAGGAGGGAGGAAACACAGAGGCCGGCAGTTCGTTCCACAGCCGAGCTGTTGAACTTAAGAACGAATCGTAGAAGCGACCCGTTCTCATGTGACAAATGTCGACCGTGTACAAATGTTGGGCGCGCGTTTGGCGTGTATCCCGACTACGCACCGGTGCCGAAGGGATCAATGACGCTAGTTCCCCAGAGCATCTTCCATTGTAATTCCGATAGAACAAGGACAGCATACCTATCCGACGCCTGTGCTCTAAAGATTGCAGTCCGTCTGTTAAGATTGGGGAATCTATCAGACGGACCGCCCGATTTTGCACAGAGTCAAGGGTTTTTTTCAGGTATTTAGGGGCTTCGGAACAGAGATGGCTGCCAAATTCGACAGTAGGGCGCACTACCAGTATATATGTTTGATTCAACATTATTAAAAGTTAAATAACAAAAACCAATACATACCTACAAATTTTAATATACTTACGTAAGATTTAAATAGAGCAAAGAAATGAGATATCGACAAAGCATGAAAGCACTGGACTATTTTTTTTTCTTCGAAGCGATAAAGACATCCTAGTTCTCCCCACTTTTTAATTAATTTAATGTTGTTACGCTGAACGATCATTGTAATAAGTATTGACACTACAGATGGGGTTATAATCTATTTAATTCGTAATTTATAAGTAGTCAATTATTTATTAAAGACAAAAAACCTCTATTGTACATTGTGCATGTACAATGTTGTAATAAAAAGAAAAAGTCAGGCAGAATGGAGTAAAGAGATTTTAGAATGATTGATGATGGACCGTAATAGATTGCGAATAGGTTAAGAAACTTTCTGTAGTGGTATTATTATAGTAACAGCAAATAATAGTAACCGGCAAGAACTGGCGGGAACAATGAAAGTTCTGCTGGTCACGCCAAAAGTTGTCACTCAATTCAACGTGAATTTAAATGAGGCTTTAGCCAAAATGTATTGAAGTTCAATTCGTGTCGAAGAGGAAATTTACTTGCATTGTAGTTATAGTATTTCGACATGGTTAAAGCCTTAGACACATTACGCTATCCGCATAACATATAATTTGGGCGTGCTCTATGCATATTATATGCTGAGAAGTCATACTGCGCTATAATCTTGATCAGGAGAGGGGGTCAGATCAGTTGGAGAATTGCCGCGGAATATCATTTATTTGTATGGGATCTGTCACCCTGACAGATGACAGCCGCGCAATTGCTGCGCTCCGTAAATTGTTCTGACTCCCTCCGCTGCTGTATATATTCAAATATCGCATGGCTAGCAAATCATAGTAGCCACGCCCACACTTATAACACATCATCTTTCAGGTGTGAAATCTCAGAAGAGGATTGTGTGGCGAGCGATATGGAGTTTTACAAAACGCTTTGAGCTTATAGCATTATTTTCCACCCGCTTAATTATTCGTTATTACTTAATTTGTGACAAATACTGTTGTCATAATAATCTCCACATCACAAATAAAACGATAAATTTTTATACATATCACATAAATAAGACCAAGTTATTTCACCGGCGAGCTTACAAGCCTAGAAACAAGTCATACAAATTACCCATTCTTATGCCTCAATTAATGTGCACGACATCGTCATACGCCCGATTTTAAACAGTTTGACAGCGATTTCGGAAGATGAACAGTCTTCAACCTCGTACATAAGTTGAGCAAAGTATGATTGAATGGTGGAAGTGATGATTTGTTTTAAATATTTTATTAACAACCATAAATAACACCAACAAGTTTAAAAAAGTTTAAAAGTCCTTCCAATATATAAGTAAATAAAATTTCGTAAAAGTTTTCCCAAAATCCGCCATCCAGCAAAGCGTAAAATGGGCAACATTTCACGGTATCAGCAATAAAGGTTGAACATCCATAAAAGCCTTGTCGTGCTCGATTTGAAGGCTCGTGTCGCGAGGATATACAAAGTACCGCAACTGAAGGATGGAGGGTGTTTGATTTCGCCGAGTTTGCCTTTTTCCATCTGCGCCTAACCGCCGGACAAACAGAAATCCATCAGGCCAAACAAATCTGCCGCAGTGCAAACAAACTCACTACCACTACCACTACCACTACAGCCCACGTTCCGGCCTTTATGCTTTTTATTGGAAACTAGAACGGAATCGATGCGAATATTCTTAATGTCAAATCAAAGAAAATATTGTTGTAGCATTAAATATATGGATTTTTTCTATTAAATAAACTCAAAATCGATAATTCATAATTTTTTATACCTACTTATTTTTTTATCTACGTACTTGTTTTCGAAATATTTAGTCTAATATCAATTGAAAAAAGTTTCTTTTACATGAAAATACTCAAGAATCCTTACCAGGCGGAGCTGATGTAACAATGGCTGATTGGAAATGGCTGAAATGAAATCAAGATTTAATGTTTTTACCCAAATGTTCTTGATTTTAAAATAAAGATCGTAAGTTAAGTTAAACTTTACACTTAAAAAAGTATTCTGCATCTAGGCAGTCTCCATAGCTTAGTTGGGGTTTGGAAGATTTGATTTCAAGCAAAAAGAAAATTTACAGTTTCGGTTTTGTTTTCATTTTGGGGTTATCAATTTATGAGTTAAATTATTTCAATTTCTATGGAACAATTTGGAAAACGAAAACAAATATCCGTGTTGCGTATTGTAAATATTTGGATTTTGATTGCCTCAATATTAAATTTAATGTTAGTGTTGGAATCTAAAAGAGTCGAGATGTTTTTTTAGGGCGTTTAAAAATTATTGGTCACGCCTTGACCTAAGAGTAATTCAGAGCACTGTTGATTTAGTTAATGGTAGCATTTTTCACGATTGTATAATCAGAATGCATAACTTATCGTCAACAATCAGAAAGCTTTGCCGAAAGATCACTAGAATAAAAGATCATATTATAAATAGGTAACAAGAAAAAACTTTTTTTTAAATACTGATCAGTATTAAATTGGACGAAAGCTATATATACGAGTACATACAAACGTGAAAATAAATTTTAATCAAGTGTATAATAAAATTAACGATAATATTTGGTTACCATTAAATATAAGATGGATCGAATTATATTGTTATTAATTTTTTAATATCAAAAAAAGAAGCCGATGATCGTGAAAACAAAAAAAAAATATTTGTACTCAATGACAATTCATACAGTTTGTATTTGAAAAATATTTCGGACAAGTAAACTTTATAAATAACCACCCTGCTTTCTTAAAATGAACGGGATTTGTTTATTTTTTATCCTTCTACAAACAAAATTCGATTTATTTTTATAAGCCAAATAATACTTCCAGAGAAATTTGTGTTCTCAGTGGAGGTCGGCCGTTATATGAGCTGTTTTCGTGACTGAAAGAGTTTTGTGATATACTCAGTGATCGAATATTTTTATTCGTATCGTTTTAAAAATGATCATGTATACATACATAATACCATTTTTACAAAAAATAAATATAAATATAAAACTAATAAAAAATATATATATTTTGCTTCATTCTCAGAATTACATGCTCATTTCTTAACAGAATATTAGAGGTAGGGAAGAAAAGTATCGTATCATAAAAACTGAAGACTAAATATTACAAATATTCATAGCATTTAAAAGAACCAAAACTAAATTGATGTTTGAGGCATAAATTTTTTCTTTATATTCCAAACAACAAATTCACATTAATCGTCATACGGACTATATTGATTTTAAATGTATCATTTCAGTTTAGCCTTACCGATTCAAAACTTTTCTTTACAGACTTTTTTGAACTTAAATTTATCATTTCAATTTATGGTGATCCTAACTTTGTCAATTCTTTAACTTTTCATTACAGATTTTTTGAATTTAAATTTATCATTTCATGCTATGGTAACCTTAACATTGTCAATTCATGCTACGGAGATCTTAATCTTTTCACTACAGACTATGTTGAACTTAAATTTGTCTTTTCATCCTTTGGTGATCTTAACCTTGTAAATTCATGCTATGGAGATCTTAAACTTTTCATTACAGGTTTTTTCAACAAAAATTTATCATTTCATCCTATGGTGATCTTAACCTTGTCAATTCAGCCGAGGTAGGTATGTTTATCTGTCTTAACCTTGTTACAGTGCGTTTCCGCAATATCATAAACACATATTTTGGCCAATCATCAAGTCAGTTGCCAACATTGGCAGATATTAACGTTTATCTGAGTGCCGAATGACGTAGGTACGCCTATTAATAATCATTAATGTGATAATATACAACGAATTATAATAGTATTTTAAGTGTAGGTACTTTAAATCAATTTAGTACGACATGTAATAGGTATCAAGTGTTTTTTTCTACTTTGAAGCTTTTATCTTTCCTCTCGACTAAGGATTGCAAGCACACTGATGGTGTTAAATAAATCAGTAATTCAAGAATTTTTACATATTTAAGAAAAACAAATATTATTCATTTTATTAGGCCTCCTGGGACAAGGGATAAGGCTCTCGACTAGCAATCCGGAGGTCGCAGGTTCACAGGTCGCAAAAGTAAATATTATTTCATCAAGTTGGGTTATTTCACCATGTATTCATTAAAAATAATATGTAGTATATTTGAGGGTCGTTCCAGAGCAAATAATCTCCTAGTATTGCCCTTGTGTGAGACCATACGTGGTGTTTACATAAAAAAAAATATTTTCGAAGGATATAAAATATTATTAATCTTAACCAATGAAAGATGTAACAGATAAAGTTGAAGATTATTTTAGTAATGCAGTTAAATATGAGATCGATAAAATTGACCGAATAAATTTAGGTCTGACTTGCTCAAATAGTAGGGTGTCGGTTCTGGTGAGACTAGAGGATCTGGGTTCAATTCCCAGTTGCTACTGTTATCATTATGTTTTGTGATTTTGTGTTCCATATTTCATTGAAAGCTCTTAATATGATTAAAATCATTGTTGAAAGTATTTTGCTCAATTTTAAACAAGTTACCAAGTCCATACTAATGTACAATGGTTGTAATATCCTTTATAAAATATAAATTAATAAATTTGTTATTATTAAATTCAAAAACATTATTAAAAAAAAAAAAGTTATAAGTTAACTTAAATATTTAGTAGTACTATTAATAAAATTTAAAAAAAGAAGATATGTGTTGTTCATCTTTCTCGAGATGTTGGCATTAAGTACCAGAAAATTAAATAAAAAGATCCATTGAACGGATAATATTATTTAGCCTTCCACGAATCCGCCAAACATATACGCTTCAAGAAAGTCCCTACTTTGTCATAAATCAAAGTATTATATAGATTTTCTTCGATGTGATTTGCTCCCATATTTTAAAAATTCTTGCTCTTAACAACGTACAAACAATTGTGACGGAGACATTTTTCGTGCCAGAGGTTTGATATTTGGAAAATGGTTAATGTGATATAAAAAAATCAAATTAATCACATAAACGGCGATAAATATTTTTTGTAAAAAGTCGAGGTTCTACTACCACCACAGTAAGCGGAAAATGCCAGCCGATGAATTGAACACTACGCCTGGGTGAGACCTAAACGCGATAAAACTCAGTAACCGATATGTTTTGTAGGGTTAAAGTCATCGAATACAATTTTGTAACAACTAACGGCATAGATTTTAATCAAATCAATAATCGCATTGCAGAATTATTGTTTCCCCGAAGGTTTTGTACTGTTATGCATTGAAAGTTCGAATAAAACGATAAGTTTTTAAGTTTTTCAGCCAAATTATTTGTTCAGCCCAAAGTACAATTTCGTACTGAATTCCATTTTATGTTCTAAGTACCTGTATGTAAAGGCAATTGGAATTTCATTATGGCTCGCAGAAATATTTTCGCAGTTAACACGATCAATTTGAACATAATTGTAGAGCCGAAATTAATTCAGTTACAATAATAATACAACAGAGTGATATCGTGTTTTGCTCATCTCCCGACATAATTATAAAAAATATTTGTTAAAAAGTGTTCTGTGAACCCAGAACGGATTAAAGTGGCGACTGTGCTTTATCCTACGTATATTCATCCAGCCGTCCCTAATCAAAAATACACGAATCTGTTCTAAATGATCTATTTAAAAACATCATTCAAACTGTGACATTTGACATTTATTTTACAAAGTGTAACAAAATCAACCCACATAAAAATATTTCCCTATAGATATTTAAATCAAGACAGTGAAAATTAAAATATATAAATGAAATAAATTAAATTGTTATGTCCAGTGCATACCAGATCAGTTAAATAAGTTAAAAAAGCAAATTTCACTATAACCTTTATTTATTTATTTTCGTTTTTATTTAACGCCATCTGTGTCTGCGAGCAATAACAAGAACATTATTACAAACATTACAAATCTATTAGCTCGATCACCACACAGAGGCCGCACTAACCACCGAATCCTACTCTATTCCGAATATTTATCTAAAAAAAAATTAAAAAAGCGAACCAACAATGAATTGCGAAGCCTGCCTAAACCTTATCACCAAAAATGACCATGCGCTCACGTGTGCCACTTGCAACATCGGTTTCCATAACAATTGCTTAAATATCACAGACATCAATTTCAAAAAAATGTCATTAAAAAATAAACAAATCTGGAAATGCCCAAAATGCAAAAGCAGACCGAACTCACCTGCTACATCGTCCGCTACATTCGGATCAGAAGCCGACTCCTTATATAATCGTCTCACTAAACATTTTGATGACAAAATTTTTGAAATAAAACAAATGTTTGAGGAGGAAATTAATGACCTCAAAAAAAGCAGTGAATTCATCTGTAAACAATATGAAGACATGCTATTAAACCTCAAACAAGTACAGGACATTTATAAAGAAGCTAAATTCCTACGTGAAGAAAACGAAAAAAAAAACAACAGAATCTCTTCCCTGGAAAGTAGACTCGCGGATTTAGAACAAGTCAAACTCTCCGACAGCGTGGAAATTGCGGGTGTGGACTTACGGACGGGAGAACAACCCGCGGAGGCCGTTCTTCGGGTAGCTGGCTCGCTAGGACTGCCCCTGCAACTACAAGACATCCGAATGGTGACCAGGACCCAAGATCGCAGGCGGAACACCCCGGTCAAACTACAAATTGCCTTGTACAGCCAAAAAACAAGGGAATCGTTACTCTCGCTAAAGAAAGAGGCCAAAACCTTAAACCCAACCTCTCCTATCTTCATCAATGAAGTACTCTCTCCTTACTTCAAGGAACTGATGTGGAAAACGAAGCAAAGGGCCAAAGAAACCCTTTATCAATTTGTATGGTTCAAGTCTAATAAATTGCTTGTCCGCAAAGCAACTGGGGAAAAAATAATAGAAATAAAACATGAAAATGATTTGAAAAAAATGGGGATTCAACTGTAGATAACTGAGCATTCTATTATAAACTTCCTGTATTGCAATAAATCATAATGGCAGAATTATTTAACACATTGCAATCATTGCAACTATATTATTCCCCTACAAGTCCCATTTCATTAATTATTTCTACCGATTTTGTTTACAAAAATCTTTCTAATTCTTTTTATTATCCAAATTATTTTAACACCAAATTTTACTGCTCTAAATGTATTTATAACCAAAACCATTTTAATTATTTTAACATCAAACCTTATCATTCTAAATGTTTTTTTTACCCAAATTATTTAAGTTATCTTATCATAAAATTTGTTTGTTTTAAATGTTTTTATTACCCAAATTATTTTAATTATTTTTCCATCATTTTCTATTATAACCCTAATTATTTTAATTATTTTTCCTTCATTTTCTATTATAACCCTAATTATTTTAATTATTTTTCCATCATTTTCTATTATAACCCAAATTATGTTAATTATTTTACCATCATTTTCAATTATAACCCAAATTATTTTAATTATTATTCCATCATTTTCTATTATAACCCTAATTATTTTAATTATGTTTCCATCATTTTCTATTATAACCCAAATTATTTTAATTATTTTACCATCATTTTCTATTATAACCCAAATTATAACCCAAATTATCTTTACATTTTTACCTTCAAATTTTATTGTTTTAAAGGTCTTTCAAAGTATTTTAATTATTTTTACTTCAATTTCTATTTTTCCAATGGTTTTTATTACCCAAAGTATTTTAACTATTTTACCATAAAATTTTATTATTTTAAATGTCTTTACTACCCAAACTATTCTGATTATTTTATCATCAAATTCTATTATTCTAAATGTTTTTATTACTCTAATTATGTTAATCACTTTACCATAAAATATTATTGCTCTAAAGGTTTTTATTATCTAAAGTTTTTTAAGTATTTTTCCATAAAATTTTATACCTTTAAAGCGTTTTATTATCCAAAGTATTTTAATTATTTTACCAACAAATTTATACCTTTAAAGGTTTTTATTATCCAAAGTATTTTAAATTATGTTACCATCAAATTTTATGGTTTAAAAGGATTTTATTATCCAAAGTACTCTAATTATTTTAGCATGAAATTTTATGTTTCTAAAGATTCTTATTATCCAATGTATTTTTATTATTATTCCATCAAATGCTATTGTTTTAAATGTTCTAATTATCAAAAGTATTTGAATTATTTTAACATCAATTTTTATTGCTCTAAAAGTTTTTATTACCCAAATTATTCAACTTATTTTTCCATCAAATTAGATTGTACCAAAGGTTTTTATTATCCAAAGTATTTGAATAATTTTACTGTCAAACTTTATTGTTTTAAAGGTTTTTATTATTCAAAGTACTTAAATTATTTTCATTTAAAATTTTATCCTTTTCAAGGTTTTTATTATCCAAAGTATTTTCATTATTTTACCATCAAATTTTATGTTTTTAAAGGTTTCTATTATCCAAAGTACTGTTATTATTTTACCATCAAATTTTACTGTTATAAATATTTTTTATTATCCATAGTTTTTGAATTATTCTACCATCAAACTTTAAGGTTTAAAGGGATTCTATTTTACTATCCACAGTATTCTAATTATTTTACCATGAAATTTTATGTTTTAAAAGGTTTTCATTATCCAATGTTTTTTTTTATTATTATACCATCAAATGCTATTGCTTAAAATGTTTTAATTATCCTAAGTATTTGAATTATTTTACCATCATTATTACCATATTACTTTATTGTTCTAAAAGTTTTTATTATCCAAATTATTCAACTTATTTTTCCATCAAATTATATTGTACCAAAGGTTTTTTTTATCCAAAGTATTTGAATATTATTACTGTCAAATTTCGTTGTTTTAAAGGTTTTTATTATTCAAAGTACTTAAATTATTTCCCTTTAAAATTTTATGCTTTTCAAGGTGTTTATTATCCAAAGTATTTTCATTATTTTACCATCCATTTTGATGTTTTTAAAGGTTTCTATTATCCAAAATACTGCTATTATTTTAACATCAAATGTAACTGTTTTAAATATTTTTTATTATCCAAAATCTTTGAATTATTTTACCATCGAATTTTATGGTTTAAAAGGATTTTATTTTATTATCCAAAGTATTCTAATTATTTTACCATGAAATTTTATGTTTTTAAAAGTTTATATTATCCAAAGTATTTGATTAATTTTACTCTCAATTTTTACTCCTATACTACTCATTATTTACCACCACTAGCAAAATGTGTGAACTTTGTATGGATCAACTTATGTAACTTCGCAACCGCAACATGATCACTCAACTTAATATTGATACAGAAACATTTAACAACTCAGAACACACTTTTGACAAAGCGACAGAATTTAATTCTCTGTTTACAGAAAAACACAACTTAAACATAATTTCCCAAAACATTAGAAGTATTCGAAAGAACTTCGATAATTTCTCGGTCCTCTTAAACGAAATAAACATAAGCTTCGACATTATTATCTTGACTGAATGCTGGTTAGATGATTCGTACACAAACCTAAACTTAAAAGACTATACAACTCTCCATTCCACTAAACATCTAAATCAAAACGACGGTATAGTAATCTTTGCCAAAGATTCACTAAACCCATCAATAACAGAAATCAACCTAACCGAAGCAAACTGTATCCAAATCTCCCTCGGAACAGACATCTCCATATTTGCCGTCTACAGACCCCCAAGCTATAACAATCTCTCACCTTTTCTCAACTCCTTAAATAAACTTCTCGATAAAAATAAAAAAACACAACAATTAATTATTGCAGGGGATATGAATATTAACTTACTAAACGGGCAACCAATAACCACAGAATACTTAAGTCTACTTACTCACTATGGATTAAATTCGACAATCAACTCACCAACAAGAATTACGTCAAACTCTGAATCCTGTATTGACCATATATTTGTTAAAACTAGGGAAAAAACATCTTCATCCATTATTCGATCAACGGTCACAGATCATTTCACTACTACACTTAGCATACATCATAACGAGAAACAAAAAGATGAAAAAAACAACTCCGTACAAGACAAAATTAATTTTAAGTGCCTAATAGAGGACATACATAAGGAATCTTGGTCAAATGTAATAAATGAACCCGACCCAAACAACGCGCTGAACACATTTATGAACACAGTTGGAACCTACATTGCTAAACATACAACAAAAAATACCCCGAAAAACTACTCACATAAAGAAAAAAAAATAACACCCTGGATCACGAAAGGATTAGTAAACAGCATTCATAAAAGAGACACAATGCACATGCAAGTGCGCAAAAACCCATATGACGACAAACTAAAAAATAATTACCTGCTATATAGAAACCTTTGTAATAAATTAATCAAACAAGCCAAATACAAGTACTACAAAAAAGAAATAAAATCCGCCAAAAACGATCCCAAAAAAATCTGGAAAATCGTCAAAGATATTACTTTCTCCAATCCGAAAAAAGACTCGAAGATCAAAGTACTGTTAATAAATGGAAACAAAACCCTTACAAAAAATGAACCTGGTAAAATAGCTAATTTTATTAACTCCCAATTTGCAAAAGTCGGATCTAACTTAGCTGAAAAAATTCTTCTAAAAAACGGCACAACAGAAGACTCTTTAACCAAACTATCCTCTACCATACAACCAAATCATTCGTTTTATGCTCACAAAATAACTAAAAAGGAAATCTCAGATTTAATTATTTCTCTCAAACCAAATTGCGCTGTGGGCCCAGATAACCTCTCCAATCATATACTGATTAGTCTCCGAGAACATATACTTATACCACTTCAACATATTTTCAACCAAAGTTTCAGCCTCGGAATTGTCCCCGATCACCTAAAAATAGGTTGTATTACTCCAATACATAAATCGGGAGACAAAACGCTTATCTTAAATTACAGACCAATCACTCTGCTAAATTCGCTATCGAAACTACTAGAAAAAACTATGAAAAAAAGACTGCTCGCATACCTTGATAAACACAAACTGATCTCCACCCGTCAATTCGGGTTTAGAGCGAAAATGGGAACAGAAGACGCCTTATCGGAACTAACCACCTACATAGTGAAAAACCTAGATGGCGGTTCAAAGGTGTTAGGAGTGTTCTTAGACCTAGCAAAAGCTTTCGACACCATCTCACACAAATTACTCCAACAAAAACTCAAAAACATTGGCATAACAGGTCCACCACTAAAATGGTTCATTAGCTACATTGAAAATAGACAACAAATTGTAAAAATAAATAATCAAGAAAGTGACAAAGTAGGCAACAGGTATGGAGTACCCCAAGGCAGCGTCTTGGGTCCCATACTGTTTCTCATCTACATTAACAGTCTAACTGAGATAAGCCTAGGGAACATAGAGTACAAAGTAATCAGTTATGCAGATGACACTGTAATTTTATTCAAAGCCCAATCATGGGAAAACGTCTTCAAACACACGGAAACAGGGATGACTGAAGTAAATAGATGGCTAATAAATAATCTACTGACACTAAATATTTCTAAAACTAAATACTTAACTTTCAGTAAAACATTAGCTGGTCAGCCAGATAGTCACCCACAACTTCATCTTCACCCCTGCACAGTTACCTCATTAACTAACTCACGCTGTGTTTGTGACAAAATTGATTATGCGCAAAATATTAAATATCTCGGTTTAACTGTTGACAATAACTTAAAATGGGATCTCCAAATCAACCTAATTACAAAAAAAATACGGAAACTCTCTTACATCTTCAAAACAATTCGAAACATTATGTCACTACCTCAGCTAAAAAATATATATTTTGCACTCTGTCAAAGTATTCTTATGTATGGTATTTCAGTATGGGGAGCAGCAGCAGAGACTCATCTCAAATCACTTAAAATTAATCATAAAACAATAATCAGAATTATGTTCAGAAAGCCTTATCAACATCCGACAGAACAGCTAATGATCAACAATAACCTATTAGACATAAATAAACTATTCATAAAGAAGATCATCTACAAAAACTGCATAAAAATATCACCACACTTCATAACTCACTCGCAAAACACAAGAGCAAACACACACAATCAATTACAAGTACCATATATCAAATCAAATTTTGCCAAAAAACATGAATCTTACTTGGCACCACATATATTCAATAAGTTTGTAGCCCAAACAAAGACCTATGTCGCATCTAATAATTTGAATTGGGCATTCAAAAGATTTTTAAACTGGTTGAATGTCAAAGAAAGAAGAGAGATAAGTAATATTCTTAATATCTAAAATTATATATTTTCTTTTTTCTACTCTGTTTCTAATTTCTGATTTTCCTCTTATTTTATTATTATTATTTTTACTATAATATTTATATTTCTTTTTTTTTCTTTTTTAACCACTTATTTGTTTTTATGTAATTAGAAATTGTTAGTTACCAGCCTCAGAACAGACTTTGTCTAGTGAGGAGGGTAAGGAGAAAAATCATGTATGTACATAACTAATAATAAATAAACGCCCGGGTTGCCGGCACTGAATTGAATTGAAATTGAAATAGCGATTAAGACGTAAAATCGCGATTTCATTGCTTTCAGTAGTACAAGGGGCCTATATAAGTAATTGAAAATATTCGATCGGGCGTACAAAGGCGTTATATTTTATGGTTAAGTACTGGTCTGGCTAAAACAGAAAAAGAAATGGCTGTTTCCTACCTCCCTTTACGATCGTCGACTAACCCAAAAACCCCTCGTAAAGCGGAGACATCGTGTACTCGAAATTCATCTCCTCTACATTTTCAGTTTTACTGAGCTGCGTTTCGTGCGTACTGTGGTTCATCTTCCGTAGAAACTGGAACAATCCACTTTATAATGAAATAAAAGAGAATTATTGTATAACGACAAAGTATTTTATGTCGCTTTGTGGTTTGCTGATGCAAACGTAATGCTTTCGTTTATACTCACTTCAAATTAATTTACAAACCGACTCGAGGAAAGTCTTTGACAGCGAAAATCTACAATGAAAACGCTTTTATCTCAAGGTAGTTGTTTTTTTTTATTCGAAACTTATTTTTGATGTTTGTTTAGATCGCAGAAAACCAAATGTTTAAATGCTATATTTATCTCCATTTTTTATCACATAAGTGATTCACATTTTATTTTAAAGAACTTAGCTAACACGCATTTTAAATATATCAACAAAGTTTACAAATACAACGGGAAACTACAAAACTAATGGCATCTATTATTTGAAGATAAAATACACAAATATAATGAAACGTTGTATTTTGGGACGCAGTTATGATACTCCACGGATTTCTGTAAAAAGTTTATTAGCATTGAGTACTTTAATGTTGGTTGCTTACAGATCTCGTAAATGGCAATAAGGAAGTTGAGTGAAAAATATTTTGACTTATAAAAAATATGTTCATGTAGATCAAAAAATATCGATTCTAAATATATAAATATATTTCTATATTATTATTCTTACAATTAGTTAAACGTTCTTGAAAAAGCATTCAATAGCAATATACTGTATACGCTCCACGATTGGTCGAAAGAATTCTGTCGTCACATGTGTCGTGACTTGTACGTACAACGGAACACCTATGGTGCATCTCTTTCTATTACATGAGAGATGGTCGATTTAGATGAGAGAGGTGTATAGGCCAAAGGTTTATTTGGGTTTGTCAAATATATGTACGTATTTGTTATTATTATTATATGAAATGGATTTCTAAAGATACATATTCGTATAGTGCTTTATAATAATATGTTGTTTATTGCATAACTTAGATGTTTTTATTATTATACATGTCACAAAGCATGTGATACACTTCAGGCCGCCGGCCGCTCAGAAAAGTCTCACAGTGAACTGGGCTGTAAACCGTTATTTTACTTTTGGTCTTTACTTTTCTGCGCGGTGGTCCTGAATTCGCGCGGGGAACGTCAACAAGTAGCGACGGCGATACCGTACAAGTACCGTATCGGGCGTGAAAAGCAAATATTCTAACTTAAAATATTAATTTAACTATGAAATCTTAATCAATTTTCTTTTTTTTTTAATAACATCAATTATAATAGACGGTTAACATTGGTAAAAAAATTACTGGAATTCCTTGTTGAAGAATTAAATTTTTTTCCATACATAATGCTTAAGCGACGTGGTTTTCACAGTTCTAATGACGTCACACTACACCCCGCCTGTTACCGCTCGGATTCCGCTCGTTTTGGCGGGCTTAATAAAATTTAAACTTTGAGAATTAATTTAACTATGAAAACAAACTTTAAAAAAAAAAAAAAAAATACCAGTATTTAAGTTTGAATGCGAACATTGATAAAAAAAAATAAAAAAAATGGACTCAACTTCCTTATTTGAGTCCCAAATTAAGTATCGTCATTTATAAGTTATTAGGGTGAGGAGATGAAGTAATCCGTTTAATGGTGGATTCATTCATTTGCGAGCGGTGCCACGTAATTTAAAGGTAAAATAAGGAAACTGAAAAAACAGCATTTTGAGGAAAACAACAAAATTCTGAATGTTAAAAACAACCGCTTCTAATTGGTTATTTGATTTGTTTTTGACCCACACAGAAGAATAGAGACCAACAGTTATTGACTCGTTTGTGACATAGCGAGGCACAGACATAATGGCAATAATAGGGGGCTTGGTTCATTTATACAAAAAGTCATTCCAAGTCTCGCGTTTGTAATAAAGGCTTTCACACTTTGCAAAGTAAAATGTGTTCTCATTATGCCCTGGTTGCTTTCTAGCTAAGCTCTTGCATATCTTTACCCTCTACAACTTTGTACAGCCTCAGAAAATGACCCTTTCTGTATTGCAATAAAACCCTTGGCAATTGGAGCATTTGTGCCGAGTAACAGTAATAAAAAGTAACGAAATATCATAGATTGAAACTAACTTATTTAGTTGAATTAGATACAACTTTCACTATATAAACAATAAATGAGTCGTGTAATTTCTATACCCGCTATATCAACTTTCATTGATTTGGAGAAAACCGCAAAAAACTGTCACATCTCTAGCGTACATAAGTAAATGCATTAAAATTTTTTATATAATGAATTGGAGTAATAAAATTTCGAAAAGCATTTATTTTTCTATATATGTCTAGCAATAATTAAGTAATTTCGATAAATCAAATGGATATAGCGGATTTTGATACTCACTTCGTGATTTTGAAAGTCAACTGAGGCGACATGTCGGGTTTAGAAACTCACGCGTAGATCATTTTGACATACGAGCGTAGCGTCAGAGCGGCGGCCATATTGTATTTTGGCAAAATAACTGCTTGTGATTCGTTGAATCCGATATAGCGGGTTTTGATAGTGACTTTCTGTATGATATAGCGGATTTGGTTTCTCACTCGCAGTTTTAACATGGTTTTTGGTCATGATAAGGAGGGTTTTGAAACTCAATTTTAGGCTCCTCTTGTTGCTCGCAAAAATGTGAACAAGATGTCATACTCAGATCATTTTGTCAAAAAATCGGATATAGCGGGTATAGAAATTATAGGATTCAAATAGCATGTTAAAAAAAATATTACACAAAATGTTTCTAAATTTATGTGACCGAGCATAATTTTTATAATGCTTTCGCAATCAAATGACTGGGATAATCTGAACTGTTATATTAGGGTGAGAAATTAGAATACGATAACAAAAAATTATTTTTTCACTTGTAGCAAACACTTTGTGGGTATACATAATTATAATAATTAAAATAAAATAACTTTGTTTAAATACCACTTTATTGTATATATTTATAACCAACCGGTTTCAGTTCAGCCCGAACCTTCATCAGGGTTAATAAAAACATATTAAATTAATTACAGAGGTGTATGGGTACTTATAGTTAAGCTGGAAGAGGGAGAGAGAACATCAACTTTGGTGGGGGTGGAAGACTTAGGTAGGAGAGAGGGGGTAAACATAGGTGCAGGAAATGGAAATATATTTAAAATGGGGCTGTTTGTTAAATCTAATTGTTTATTTAGTAAATTGATTTTATTGACTTTAAGGGATTTTTTTATCTCGAGTGCTTCTAAATTGTTGAGGCGTAGACCTATCCCGTTTCTATGTAATACTTCTACACCTGAAGGCTTATCAAATGAGTGATCTTTATCTATTAAATGTGTTGCAAATTCCGAAAAACCTATGTTGTTTAAGCATCTCAAGTGCTCAACTACCCGCGTTTGAACATTTCTTGCAGTTTTACCAATGTAAAATGCTTCGCAGTCGTTACATTTAAGTTTATAGATGCCAGAATGACTTAAATTATTTTCTTTATCTTTTGAGTTAATTAAAAGTTTACCTAGGTTATTATTGGTATAAAAAGCGGCTTTAATTTCTGTTGGAAATTTTAAAACACATGAGGACGAGAAATTATTAATGTATAAAATTCTACGCCAACCATGGTTTTTATTTACTGCGATGTTGGGGATACTATTGTACAGGAATTTATTACAAAATATGAGTCGTTGTTTTTTTGCAAGGATTTTATCAATTAAGGTATGGGTATATCCGTTATTTATGGCGATAGATTTGATTATAGAGAGTTCAATATTGAAGTTAACTTTAGATAGCGGAATAGTGACAAGTCTGTGGACCATAGAATGGAAGGCAGAATGTTTATGGGAAATGGGATGGTTAGAAGTACTATGAATGACTGTATCGGTAAAAGTAGGTTTTCTATAAATATTAAAATTAAATTTATTATTAATAATGGAAAGGGATAGGTCTAGAAAATTTAAACTGTAATTAGTACCTATTTCTACTGTAAACTGAATATTTTTATGGAACGAATTAAGGAGGGACAAGAAGGAATTAAGTTGACGTTCTGTACCTTTCCATATGCAAAAAATGTCATCAACATAACGTTTCCACATAAAAACGTTATTTAAAAGAGGTGAGTTAGAACTAAAAATATTTTTTTCCAAGTTATCCATGAAGATGTCAGCAAATAGAGGACTCGTAGGAAGACCCATGGGTAGTCCGTATTTTTGTTGGACTATAGCGTCATTAAATTTAAAGTAGTTTTGGTTAAGACAGATGTTAAACATTCGGGCAAGATCGTCAGAAAGATCTTTTGGTAGGTTTGAATTTGTTAATAAATTAGACAGTATAGTTCTACATTCGGGTACAGGTACATTTGGGAATAAATTTACAACATCGAAAGAAACTAATTTACAGTTATTGGGTAGAGACAAATCTTTTAAATTATTGACTAATTCATAAGAATTCTTAATTGTATACACAGGGGAAAATACATTTGAATTATTAAATAAGTGAGTCACAAAGGAAGCTAATTTGACTCATATTTTGATATTTTGATGATCATCGTTGTTGACTCATATAACAACGACTCATATTTTGTAATAAATTCCTGTACAATAGTATCCCCAACATCGCAGTAAATAAAAACCATGGTTGGCGTAGAATTTTATACATTAATAATTTCTCGTCCTCATGTGTTTTAAAATTTCCAACAGAAATTAAAGCCGCTTTTTATACCAATAATAACCTAGGTAAACTTTTAATTAACTCAAAAGATAAAGAAAATAATTTAAGTCATTCTGGCATCTATAAACTTAAATGTAACGACTGCGAAGCATTTTACATTGGTAAAACTGCAAGAAATGTTCAAACGCGGGTAGTTGAGCACTTGAGATGCTTAAACAACATAGGTTTTTCGGAATTTGCAACACATTTAATAGATAAAGATCACTCATTTGATAAGCCTTCAGGTGTAGAAGTATTACATAGAAACGGGATAGGTCTACGCCTCAACAATTTAGAAGCACTCGAGATAAAAAAAATCCCTTAAAGTCAATAAAATCAATTTACTAAATAAACAATTAGATTTAACAAACAGCCCATTTTAAATATATTTCCATTTCCTGCACCTATGTTTACCCCCTCTCTCCTACCTAAGTCTTCCACCCCCACCAAAGTTGATGTTCTCTCTCCCTCTTCCAGCTTAACTATAAGTACCCATACACCTCTGTAATTAATTTAATATGTTTTTATTAACCCTGATGAAGGTTCGGGCTGAACTGAAACCGGTTGGTTATAAATATATACAATAAAGTGGTATTTAAACAAAGTTATTTTATTTTAATTATTATAAAAAATTATTTATTACACTACTCCGGTCAGCAATCGTTTTACAGGTGACGGCTGGCGGATATGCATACCGAGGCAATACAGGGTAGACTATCCATTAATATTGATTACGTAATTTATTTTATCTTGGATACGAAAAATCTTTACTTCGAAAGGGGTAGTTTTTTTAGGCTCTAGGATGTGGTCACGTGCAACCAGTCAACCTTGTGCAAAGTTTCTGCCAGCTACAGGGTCCGACCACTCTAATGGTGGGAGGGGGTTGGGGTGGTTATGCAAACAGTAGGGACAGCCCCAATAATCTGATTCATGAATTACTGGCTGATTCAGTGGCGAGAAAACAATTTGTTCCGGCCGCGCGGCTTATTTGGACAATTCAACGGGTGTAATCGTCAAAATGACAGTTCGGGCAAATATTACTAATCCTAGAAATTAATTAGTGAATGTAACACGTGAGTAAAACCACACGATGGAAATAAATCAAATTGTTCAGTCACCAGGTTCCAGGGTAATTTTATAATATTTATTTTAGGATATTTTTTATTTTATTTTTTTAATAATAACTAATAAATCATCGCTCATTGAAATACTTTTGTCCATAGGAACTTATTTGTCTTTTTTTAAATTTGTTAATTTTTATTAGGTAACCGTTTATCATTACGAAAAAAACCATTGGTTTTGAAACAAATTTGTACGGGACGTATTTGCCTGTATAAGAAATGATTGTAAATAATAAGCACCGGAATACATCAGCCCTCAACCTGAATAATGATTTATGTAAAACACCGAGGGGTGTCTTATCCAAACCATCATAAAAAAAAGACGATTCAAATCAGAATTCACATTTTAATGACATATATTGTTCTGGAATACAGAACGTACAAAAGGGTGTAGCTCATAGGTATTTTATATTTCCTACAGCCTACCCAATTCACAAGAAATAGTTATATGTATTTCAATACAAATGGGTTTTAATACACATAGAAACTGAGACAATCGGAATGTTTTCAGCGATGATTTCAGATTGGAATACATTGTGCATCAGATATAGCAAATGGCGTAAGCGACTGCTGCAGTAGTGGCTAGTACAGTCGGTAGCCAGCAAAAATTAGCCAGCCTTTAGGTTGTCATCATCGGTGACCAGCAATCGGCAGCAGCAAGGACTGGCCAGCCTTTAGGTGATCAACAGTGGTAGCCAGTTTAGTCGGTAACCAGCAGCAAATGGCCAGTCTATGGGTTTTCAGCATCAGTGGCTAATTTATTCGGTAGCCAGCACGAAATTTCCAGCCTCTAGGTTGTCAGCATCAGTGGCTAGTACAGTCGGTCACAATGCGTGTGATAGCGACCTTGAAGTTATTTTTACAAGTTTTATTTTAATAAGAGTTTTTTTAATCTACAAAGAAATAGTAAAACGCCCTAAAATATTGCTTTTACCTGATTTATTTCGTACAAATAAATCGCATTATTCGAGATTATTTATTTATTTGTAGCATTAACGTCTTGCTCTTAAAGCTAACCTAATATAACTTAAAGTAACATAGGTGTATAAATAGGTATATATATATATATATTTAAGTATATACAGTAATATAGTAGGACATAAACCATAATATGATAAATGAGGATTGCATAAGTAATAAAGAGCCCTTGTAGGCATGTAAAACAGCAGAGGGTAGAAAACAGAAGTTATGAACACGTATTAATAACAAAGCAAAATGAGATACCACAATTAAAACCACTGTGGGAAGATTAAAAAATATGCTTTTTTGTATGAATTAAAATCTACTATTAAGTCAGAACCCGGAAAAGCGGACTTAGATGTACTAAAAATGTATGGTTTATTAGACGTATTACATGTATATAAAATAAATACATATTATGACAAAAAATATAATGTATGCTTACCGGTGGTGCAACGTCTACATGATGGATCTGAAATCAAAGACAAAATAAGATGAATTTTTGGAATTTTGATGTTGTTTTTACGAATTCACCTCACCCTAGAAGGGTCAAGTGGGTAAAAAAAAATAATACTGAATTTAGAAAAAAATAGCTTAGAGTAAAAAATTTATGTTCATTTTCAGTTGAATGTTTTATTTATTTATATAACTATTGACTGAGCGTCGTCGAGTCATGTTTTAACTGGCATTTAATAACTGCTACATCCACTTTATTATTCCAACAAACCTTAATTTGACTTGATGGTTAACTTTGTCTAGATAGTTGATTGATTTGCGTTCTCGAAAATCTGCCGCATCCATTTTATTATTTAAGCAAGCCTTACTTTGACTTGATGGTTAACCTTGTCTAGATATTTAGACTTTTAGATATTTAGGTTTTGTTTCAAAAAATAATTATATTTGATTTGTGACATTTCTTTTGATATAATGTATAGATCCTTATTTCAGTTAAATAACTTTTTGTTTTGATGTTGTAAATAATTTTTTTATTGTTTTATATTAGAAATTAGAAACATTATTTTTTTGGACCAGAAGTTTTGTGTTCAAGGAACTACTAGTGTTAATGGCAATTGACAGGACACCTATCCTAAGAAAACATATCCGTATCAAAGGCACTTTAAAATCACAAGCGTTTATTTTACATAAATGGAGAAACACTTTGGGGAAATTCCAATATCCACTCGTTTACCAAACCACAATAGACTGTCAAAAGCGAAATAACTGCCTTTGTTCTATGTTTCACTGGGTCTTCGCAAAACTATTGCAGTTTTATTTAAATTTATTTATTTGTATGGAAATTAAAAAAAAAACCGGTCGGTCGGTTTGGAAAGCAAAACCATTGCGTGCGTCTTTGAGCCAAGGGATTTTATATCGGTGATATATTTTTGCTTCATTTCGATATTTTACTCACTAAAAATTTAAAAAATATCATTAAGACCTTCTAATGGAACCGCAAAAACTGTTAAATTAAATATATAAAAGTGACACGTAATTTTTTTTGCACACAATTATTATTATTTCGATAAAATATTTTAATTAAAATGAGATAAAGACGTTATTAATGACATAAGGAAATTTCTCATTAATAAAACTAAACAAAATAATAATACATTGTACACTGTTCCAGGTCTTAAATATAAGTCGGATATTTAATTATGGGTACCATTTCCACTGCCGAAAAGACTATCTAAACTAAGCAATAATAAATAAATAAAATCAGGACGAGGTTAAGATACAGTAGGTTTGAATACGTTTTGTCGTACAAAGAAAATGTTTACTGCTGTTAACAACTGATTTATAATAGATATTGGAACCAATGCAATCTTTATCAACGTAATTAGCGATAATTGTTGAATAAATTATTTATTTAATTATTTGACTGTGTAAAAATAAGCTGACATGGCATAGGCTGCGTATCAGAAGGCTGCGTTTTCGATTTTCGTCGGCGGAATTGGACTATTTTTTTTAGGGAAGATTTTTTTAAATGAAGGTGTTTCAGACTACTAATTATTGCTTATAATAATATTTCAATTCGTATTTTTCTGTAAATGTTTTAAGTGTTGTGCCCCATATAGTCTATCAGAAATATAAAGGTATCATTTTAAATGTTTTTTTGGAATAACTTTCATTAATAACTTTTCATGGTTATAACCATCAATGTAATATATCATTGGTATATATATATAATATATCACCCCACCTTCCTCTTTCCCTTCCCCACTTACCTTCAGCCTCACAACATCCCCCAATTGGGAATGCCATAGTCTCACTGGCTCCAGACGGGAGCAGTTGGGACTCTTGTGAGGTATTCACTATAAAAAAAAAAAAAAAAAATTGAAGAAGACGATAATACTAATAAATCAAAACGAAATATGAAACAGAACGAGACATACAAAAATAAAAAAAGGTAACTTTCTCAACTGGGAATCGAACCCAGTACAACGCCTTTAACCACTCAGCTATTGGAACCTAATTATTATAAGCCATTATTGTCCATCATATTTCTTATCACATATTTAAAAATCAGAATTAAGAATATTATCCTCAACCAATTTTCACATATTTTTGGCAGTTATTTTTTTAATGATTATATATGTCTAGGAAATTATTTGTCACGTATTGGTATATGGGATACATATTGATTTTTCCAAAAGTCTAAATGAATATTATAAACTTCTGTTCGTTATTCTTAGTCTCCGTGCGAATTCATTACAGATTGTTTTCTCATAATCAAATGATTAGAAATTATTAAGAATTCATATGTTTTGAAAAAGATGTAAATATACGGCTGATATAAATACATTTTTTTGCTTCTACATAACATAATTTTAAAGCTTTTGAATTATATTATGATCTGTGTGTACGACTAACATGATACAGGTGTGAGCTCGGTATGGTATCCGAAAGAGTTCAATTAAAATAATGGTAATAGTATGTAAATAACATTCAATAAATAAATATACATTTATATTTATTTATTAAAATAACCAAAACAAAGAAGAATACTCAAAAAAATATCATATTTTGACTGCAACATCGATAGTCCGGTACGTTGGTAGCTGTTTATAAATCCAATCGGAGCGTTGGAGCGATGGAACAAATTTTTAAAATCTTTTATTCTGGGTCGTTTTTGGTCAACGGCAGCTTTTAACTTGTCCATTAACAAATAAAACAAAAAGAATCCTTAATTAAACTGAAGCCATATATTTGCATTCCAATAATTTACTAAATACATCAATGTTCCCAATGGATTAGAATTGTATATTTTTTTGTGAAATTTGTTTGGTAATAATAAATATAAGAATTTATAAATAGTATGTTTTTAAATCACTGATATTTTAGCGACCCTATAACTGTACTTGCACGTGACAAGTGGTCACTCAATGTGACAGCTCTTTATATGAAGTCTGCATTACAACAGTCTCTCTATATTCGCTGAAATTCTTTCTCTCTAAAAGATAAACATCCCCACCGCGACAAACTATCTATATTTGTAGCTGGGTTCTCTTTAACCTTACAATGCTCTCAATGCGGAGTGTTTGTCGATATCTGGCCCAGAAGGCTTTCCGCCTCACGTGCTTTTGCTAGACCAGAGATTCGATAACTTTGTAAAACAAGCATAGAAAAATGCGTATATGAGATATGATTTAAACTGAATAAATTGTGAAATACACAAAATGATCAAATAAAATTTGCTTGTGCATGTCGGGATTAGCCAAGGATCATAACCGTTTAAAAACAGAGGCTGTCAAAAGCCGGAGAAGCAAGGAACTAATATCGACTTGTATTTTAGTTGGTTTAAATAATCTCAATTTTTATTATTTACTGCAAATACATGTATGTATTTGCAGTTATTATATTATTATTATTACTATGCAGGTCCTTCCTATCATGTTATTTGCTATATAAATGTATCTACGTATAAAATAATTACACTTATTACATATTGATGAAATTCAGTTATGTACAATAAATAATGTATATTTTTTAATATTCCCCCAAAAAGGGCGTTAATTAATAAATAAATAAATTTTATTTTATCATTATTGAAGTTACAAGTCAAGCAGCTTTTTGTGTGTTTTGTCTCAATGTTGCGAAGTCCAAAAATTAAAACGTAAGTTATAAAAACATTATTATAATAGTTTTATAATAGGTATGTACTAGATATAAAATGTAAAATTGTAAAAAGTGAAATATATTACAAACAATATCCATATTTATAACTGCTCACAAGCTTTTGACAGTTAACCCTTTAGCGCCCGCGGAAACCATATGGTATCCGAAATAGTGATGTTACTTTTGTCGTCGCCATCTTTAAACGTCTGGTGGGAGGTTTGTTGTGATTGGTCCCATCAGTATCAGAGGTGTGTGAAGACATCTGACTCAACGGGCAAGTCATTTTTGACGCTAGTGAAGTGTGAATAAGAGTCAATTTCTCTTTACAAAGTTGTGTACCCGAAAACGCGGACCTGAAATTTGCTTATGCATATATTTTTTTAAATTATATATTTTTCGAAATATCTATTAAATAGTATGGTCACAATAAGTTGATATATGATTTTTTTACAATAATATATTTAAATTGTGGTGTGTAAACAGAAAATGGTCTCAAAGTATCATAACACCTTATGGTATTGGTGGTCGGTAACGTTAGCAAAAAGCATTTGCTTCGTAAATGTAATATTTTTATTTCACCTTTTGAAGCATTTCGACACGATAAATGAAAACACCAATGTAGCCGATAATATACCAAATATATTTATCCAACCACCCGACTAAAATATTCTGCGAAATAAGGATTCTTCGGATGAAGTCAAAAGAAGGCTGTCTGGATAAAACAAATGGAGTATGTACTTCTAATAAGTTGGTTCGACAACACTGTTGTCACGATTGCTTCTAAGAGTAATGGAATTTTTTCCTACCGAAATATTTCAACGGTTTTTTGGTTATTTATGGTTTGTTTATTATTATTGATTAAATCTATTTTCAAGTGTCGCTTCCAGATTGCATTGCTCAAAACAATGAAAATATAGGTGGAACTGATCTAACAGACAAAGGTGTCTCAAATTATCGAATAAACATCAGCAGTAAGAAATAATATAGGGTAGTTTATGCATGGAGACTGAATATTGCAGACGACTCGTGGTTTATGTAGAGAAAAAATTAAAATGAATTATCAAATATGACATTTTGAAGAAAACTCGCTCATAAATTTATCTAACACGTTTTGATATACCTTCTGTATATCCCAGAAGAAAGACATTGAGAGTTCTTTTATACGTGTGATTCGACCGAATGGATCACCTTGTTGTTCCACGTCGATGTGCTAGAAACTCTTTCAAACCTTTTATTAGAACGGTGTGCAAAAAATATCGATTGCGTATTGCTTGTTTTGCCAAGTACCACACAAAACAAAAAAAAATAATGGAAAACCATTAAGGTTATATTAATAAATAACGATATTATTTTAAGCGGTTAGAATATTGTGTAAAGCTTGAAAGTATATATTGTTTTAAAAGTCGATTTAAGATTACTACGCTATTAATTTGTTACCATTTTTAGGCCAATTACGCCCAGCGATACCATATGGTAGCTCACATTGTTGTAGTTTAACATAAATTGTGTATTTTCACTTAGGTCTAATTAATCCAAAAAATAATAAAAGAATAACTTGATTTAATTTTTTTTTAAAACCAGGCAGTAATGGGATAAAACACTTTTTTAGTTTCTTTTTGTGAAAACAAGTCATATTTTAAAAACTCATTGATGAAAATAATAATGATGGTACCTTTTAAAACATTTCATGATTTTATTTTGTGTTCAAAAGCAATGAGTAAAACATTTTTTTAGAGTTGAAGAATGTTTGTTAAAATGATAAATACTTTTAAGGCGGCATAAGTTCATAATAAAAACGATTACGTCATATTATTGAAAGAAGTATAAATATGTTTTTATTAAAAAATTGGCACAAACACCAAAATAATTTGAAACAATCCAAAATGCTTTCCAAATATGGAGTCCATATTTTGCGAAATATATAGATCTAATATAGAGAGTACAGAGACGATTTACAAAAATACCAAGAGCTTTGAAAGACAGGCTATACCTACGACGATAGACTCAAAGAACTACGATTACCAACCTTAAAATAAAGAAAAGAGAGGGGTGACTTCTCTGATAGTTCCCATAGCATCCAAAAAACCTTCACCACTAAAAAAATATAAATCAAAGTGGACACTCAAAAAAATCTCTTGCATCAAATCCAAGGAAACAATTAATTACAAATATAATAGTGGATGCATGAAACAAACTTAAACAACATGTCATTGATTCTACTAATATAAAAAAAATGTAAAGCTGGATTGTATGCTTATTTGGAGAGAAGAAAGGATTCACTTATCTAAAAAAAACAACTGAATTACTGTGAAACTTATTTGTGAAATCAGATATGAGCCCATCAGCAGAATGCTGCCTGCTCATTAAATAATAATACTAGTAATTATTCGCATTTGCGTGACCGAGAGCCATGCTTCTATAAAAGTAATCTCCGAGAATGATAAAACGCTAAGGTTATTGTAAACCGCCGTTTGTGGATGGAATAAATGTTGTTTAGTGCGATAAAACTGTTCCTAACCCACTTTGAGACCTATTACGTGAGTATCATTTCTTTTCATCGATCGTAAAAAAATATTTCCACGGAACACGGTATATTTTTGAAACGAATATCGGATATTACTAAAACTCTAAGTTAGATACTGATATTTGATTATATAAAATGATCTTTTCATGATTATTAGTGTTTAATAATATTTTAGAGATTAATATTAGTTGGCAAGAATGGAATGGACTGGATAAATAATATATTTATAAAAAATAAATATTTATTTAAATTGAGAGGTTTACTTTTGTAACTTATATTTAATATTTCGCTACCGGTTTCAATACATACGCATATTGAGTGAGTTTAAGTTATTTATTAAAACGCTAGTTAATGATACGGAAATATCGAAACCAGTATGGCTTAAAAATAATAAAACTTGATGTAAAAATTCCAACAAATTTCCTTAAACGCTTGATAACAACTATAAACTAATGCATAAGCCAATTTGTGCCCATAAATAAATTTGTCGAACCCATAAATCTAGCGCCCTTATCATCTTTTAGCGTGCTATGTGTGTTGTGCGGCAGCATAAATATTCCGATAAAACTCGTAATTAAACTAATAACATAAATAGATAAAAATGGCATTAAAATAAGAATATTTACAATGATCGTTATTTCTATAATATGTTCACATGTTTCCCAATTGCAGAGCATTGATTATCACTTGATTTGATTACTGCATGATGCATTTGATGACGGCCGGCATAGTCCAGTGGTAACGCATTGGACTGCCATTCCGAAGGTCGCGGGTTCGAACCCGGCGTGCACAAATAAATTTTATTTGATTAATTTGTGTTATTTCACAATTAATTAATTAAATAATATATAGTATATTTGCGGCACGTTCCAGAGTGGTAGATACTACCAGTATCGCCCTGGTGTAAGACCACCATTCAGAATTGAAACGTTGCTCCAAATGGCTTTAGCCGTGTTTAGTGACTAGATCTGAATAGCCAGGTACTTCCCCACCTTCCTCTTTCCCTTCCCCACTTACCTTCAGCCTCACAACATCCCCCAATAGGGGATGCCATAGTCTCACTGGCTCCAGACGGGAGCAGTTGGGAATCTTGTGAGGTATTCACTATAAAAAAAAAAAAAAAAAAAACTGCAAAATGCCAAAGTCGCAGTGACATTTCATACAAACCACAACGCATTTGATAAATTGTAATGTATGCCAATGTAGAGTAGAGGCTAGAGTATTATTGTAGCTGGTGAAGGTCGTACACACAGAGGCGGATTTGCCCTTAGGCCTATGTAGGCCCGGGCCTAGGGCGGCCAGATATTAGGGGCGGCCAATCGTGACAAAAAAGTCACAGATGATAACAAGAAATTACTTCCTAAGTACCTAAATATTCTACGTACGAAATAGCGATATGCAAGAGCGTGTTCACACACAGCACACAGCGCGCCCCCACGCCCCGCAGCCACCCTCGCCACACCTATTATGCTCCGTCGCTCGCGTATTTCCAATCCCTACCGTGATTCAGTTGCGCTAGTGACTCAACCGCGTCAGCTATTGTTATGCATAATAGCGTGTTCACACACAGAGCTGATGTGATGCTGTGTGGAGGGTCTTTTTAAGGAAGGGAAGGATAGGAAGTTCTGAAAGGGAAAATGTATGAGGGGTGGGTAGGAATCTGGGAATTAGTGTGTCCAGGAGTGACATACGTATGAATACATCCCTCCAACTGCGGTGCAAGGCGATGGGTCAAGATAGTCCGGCTGGAAAGGTCAAAAGGCCTCCCTCACCCAGTCTCTCTCGACCCGGCCCGCCACGCAGCAGGTGGGCAGACGTATCCGCCGCCAAGACCTGGATAAATCTCACCCCATGAACCATGAATGATAATGGCAGGAAAATTAAAACGGTTTTGACCCTAGGAACTTACTGAAAAGTTTGGATACTCCTGGTCAATATGATGGGTACTGAGAAAGGGGCGGCTACATGGTCTGGGGCCTAGGGCGGTCAAGACTACAAATCCGCCTCTGCGTACACAATAATGATAAGGGATCTTGTAGTAATATTTATTGGAAAGCTGCTATTAAGAAAATAGGGACAATCCTAGTATGGATCGCCTTTTATAGCATCTCGCAAGCATGTTATCTCGCTTGCACTTACACACATTCATAAAAACAACACATAAATGGGAAAGGCGAAAGGCGTGTATATTGCAATCGGCTGTTGGAAATTTCAGCAATTTTAAATTTTACAATGGAAATGGTGGGTATTTATACTGACTATTGAAATGCATCCTTGGTAATAATATTTCTATAAATCCAATCAGCCTTGTCCACTCTCCTGATAACTCTAAATCAGGAGAGTGGAAGATAGATCCTCTTCAGAAATGAAACCTTGCTTGAATTGACTGATATGAATGATCAGAAACTTCCCAACCTCCACTTTATCCATCTACTTTGTCTTCATGCTCTTTTTAGCTTTACAAAAAACCCATATTAAGGAATCTTTATTATAACTCACTCCGAGCAGTTGTAACTCTTATGCGGTACTCAGAAAAAAAATTCCGATAATTTCTGAAAATTGAATCGTATTTATAAAACATATTGAATAAATATGTATGCATAAATTACCTAAACATATATTATTATGAATATAACAATAAGTTAAAAAAATAACAATATTTTGACATAACCTCCTGGGAATGTAAGAAATATAAGAAGTGTAAAAAATATTCAGCTGCCATGTTTTCCGATTAACCATTTCTTTCGATAGCCGAGTAAAGATTTCACTTAAAGGTTAGCATTTAACAAAGTTCAAATAGATTGAAACAGCCGTTTGGGTAAATAAAGGCCAGAGTGAAGGTGATGACTTTCCAAGAACCAAAGATAGAGTACGCAATATAATAGTAAAATAATGATTATACGAATTTATTCACGTCAGAGGCACATCGTTGTTTTATAAATGATGATTATACGAATTCATTCACGTCAGAGGCACATCGTTGTTACATAAATAATGAATTTATGAAATTCATTCACGTCAGAGGCACATCGTTGTTACATAAATAATGAATTTATGAAATTCATTCACATCAGAGGCACATCGTTGTTACATAAATGATGAATTTACGAATTCATTCACTTCAGAGGCACATCGTTGTTTTATAAATGTACAATGGGTATGAGCAGTAACTCAGTAAAGAATAACAGTTTACCGTTTTGATTATCCATTGAAATGTTCTCCATTTTCAAGTGGGTTGACTGATGAATAAAATATAAAAAAAAACAATTCGCTTAGCGATGATAACAATAAAGATTATTAACTATAAAGATTTATTCCGGAGCGTGATGTGACTGTACCCTGTAACTATGTAAAGCCTCAAAGCTCCATAACCGCTATAATTTATTTTCTTGTTATTCTGAAATAAGGGAAAGCAACTTCATCAAAATAATCTCTTCAATGAAACAAGGTATTTACTTGATTTCACTTCAAAAAAACTACTTTTATTTTTTTAATAAAATTTTATTTATCCAGGTTTTTCTTTTACATATTATTGATTTAAAAAAAAATTGTACCAGCTATGAACAAATTCTGCTGTATAATTATTCTAAAGTTTCACTTTCTAAAGGCATTATAAAACTGCGGACACATATTGATAATATTTCTACATAGATCATGATTATTTGTAAAATTCACGCGGCATAGTGATTATCGAAAAAGCTTAAAATTAAAGTAGTTGTCTTTGGATCGATCAATATACGAGTAGTTCAGTAGTATAGTGCTGAAGTATCTTTCATCATGTATTAAATTGAGTAACGCAAGTCTTTTATAAATAGGTCGATCACGCCACCGAGACTAATTCTAGGTTCCCAGTGGCCAAAACATAAAGCATTTTCACAAAACACTCTTTCGAACTTTTTCCGAAGCATTTATGTGAATAATGGGAAAAATGTTTTTTGTACGTACGTTTTTTGGAGGGAATAATAAAATCAAGCGTGAACTCTACTTTTTATTTAAATATGATATCAAAGCCTCATTAAGAGGAAGCTACAAGCCAAAATGTGTATATTCTTGGTATACCTTATATTGTAGGTAATAGGCATTAAAATCGCTTGACAAACGTAGTCTAGAAACGTTCGATTTCAAGCACAAAACTGGTTTTTATTTATTTTGTAAATAATTTTATAAGAAAGCAAAAAAGTTAATCAAGTGAAACAGATATCTTAGCTGTAATACTGTATTTTTAGTTGTTTCCTTTACGCGATCATACATTTCTATTGAATTTTTTTTTTTTTAGTTTACGTTTATATTTTTTAATGAGTAATTTATTTTTTTATTTGTATTCTACTTAAGCGAAACGATAGGAAAACCTTCAATTTATCTAAAACATATTTTATAGTATTCATAACGTACAACAATTCGTAACAAAAATTAGTCAAAATAGTGATTTAACACTAAGCTTCGCCTTAAGTCTGACGTATGTACGATGAAACGTAAAATTAAGGCTTAGCACGTACTGTGATTAAACGCAGAGGTTTTGGAATAGCTGAAAACGCCATAGCGCGTACAAACATGCAGTGGGCTTATTTTAATTTAATCTATTTCATGGTGGTGCTGGCACTAATTTAATCGAAGCGTTTGCTAAGTCTTAAAATAATAATAAAAAAAAGTTAATGAAAAGGAGAAATGATTGTTACGACAGTTGATGTTTATTCCGAAAAATACAGTTCTATTAAATTAATTGTTTTTTACACATTCGAAGTAATAATTCATACTATTTTATCAATCAATAAAGGTTTTATACTGGGAAAGAGTTTTATAGTTCAAACAAGTTTACAGTGATATATTTTGCAAAGCCGATATTTCAAAATAATAACATCAATTAAAAAAGAACATTAATTTGTGCAGAGTAAAGTTCTTAGTTATAAATATTGGGTGACATTTGATGCTCACAATGGCTGAATATCTTTCGTTAATAACACGATTAGATATTTTCTGGAATAAAAAAATGTGATTTTCACGAAATATATTAGTAGGCACATAATGATACAAGTGATAAGTAATTAATCTTATGTGTTTATTATATTGACATCATCAATATTGTGTAACCTTATGATAAATTATCTTCTTCGATTAAATTATGGAATTTTCAAAAATTAAAAAAAAAAATTTTGCGGATGTTTTGGTTTGGAAAAGTTTAGGTTGTATAGATACAAAATACAAATAAAATAGTTCAATAACTCCCTATTATTATTAATTATTTATATTCGTTGTTGCGATCGGAATAAAATGACAGAAAGCATTAAATCAAATTAGCGTATTATATATATATATTTATGAAACAATATATGATTAATAAAATAAAATTAGCTTATTATATATAAATATATTTTTAATATATTTATGTTAAACTACTCACGAACAAAGAAAGTTTCTTAAGCCTTTTTGGCTTTCATTAGAGATATTTAGTCGTGCTTTGGATGACAAAATGACGACGATATTATATATTATTACCGATTGCACATCATATATTTTCTACCCATCCCCAAGCTGATTAAATATTTTATTGTACCAAACGAAATCACATAAAGTTATGTATGTACATGAGTTAACGAAAATCAATAACACTTCTAGTCTGAGCAGATTTGTGCATTTCCCTAGATCCCTAGAACATTTATTTATATTTTAACTATTAATAAAACAGTTCACAGCCTTCAGTGTAAGCATTATTTGGATGTTCGAGTTGCGTTACGCAACATTTAATATTTTGTTCAACATTTCATTAAATTTATATAAACAATTTATTGATAATGGTACAACGATTGTGAGGTTGTGTAACGTTAATATTAAAGAAATAAAAAAAAAAACATCATTACAATTAAATGTGAAACAATATTTTTTATAACAATTTATTAAATGTTATCCATGTTGTGTACTGGTACAAATACTATGATAATACATTTTCCCTGACGATGGACACTGTAATGTTGTCCAAAACGTTGACTCAATCAGGAGATAGCGCAACACGGCATAATACCCCAAAAATATATCATTTTAGTGAAAATCTAGTAAAATAGTAAAAATACATTTAAAATGGACATCTGAAATTACGCACAAAAAATTATAATAATATTTTCGTATACAAAGTAGCGTTCTCAAATCCAATTAGCTGTGACACGCTGTGACAATTTGTTTTCTCTTTCCAATAATATTCCCGTCAAAAGTGTCCTTGTGCGGTTTAGTTGGAGAGGCGGAGAGAATTATTACTTCGTCGGGGTCATAGAGACAAGTTAATTGCGCAAATTGTATTAAGACCTGGGAACTTTCTTTTCGGATAATCTCATTTTGGCTTTCGCCTCTCACGAAAAGGTTTAAGAGAGACAGTTCGCTATTAGCGGAATTATCGCCAGAAGAAAACCCTCGTTTCGGAGAAAATAACAACAAAGGGTCGGTTTACTCTGTAGTTACCTGACTTGTATTTCTAGACGTAAGTAAAAATATAAATAATTATGAGGAATTCTTTTATGTGTCAAATTTATTTAAGAGATATACGAGTAGTTTAAGAAAGGTTTGAAATTATAAACAATTCGTTAATTGATTAATGAACAGATAAACGCTAGAAATCATTTTGACGTTATAGTTTTGTAAAATTGTGAATAGCTCAGAAAACTCTTTCCTCTATCACTTGAAGTATTTATTTATTAACATGAAATAGTACATATATGTAGAGTTTTTTAAAAACGATATAAAATTTAACATTATAATTATAGCAATAAAGTTAAAAAATAAGTAGGTACAGCAAATAAGATTAAAAATTAATAAAAATTATACATTCACATATTTTGCCACTTCTTTTAAAAGTTATGATACGTTTTCTTTTTTATATTGATCGGTATTTCTTGGAAGATCTTTTTATATTGATCGGTATTTCTTGGAAGATCTTTTTATATTGATCGGTATTTCTTGGAAGATCTTTTTATATTGATCGGTATTTCTTGGAAGATCTTTTTATATTGATCGGTATTTCTTGGAAGATCTTTTTATATTGATCGGTATTTCTTGGAAGATCTTTTTATATTGATCGGTATTTCTTGGAAGATCTTTTTATATTGATCGGTATTTCTTGGAAGATCTTTACCGCTCTTTTCAGTAAAGAGTTTTATGATTTTGATTTCTTTCGAAAGGAAAGTTATATTTCATTTTTTCTTCTTGTAAAGTAATTATGTTTGTGTTGATATTTATTAAGTTATCGAATAAATTCTCCTTTCTAGTAATAAAAATTACCACAAATAATGTAAAAAATCTGGTAACTATACAGAAAACCAATTTTGGTTGATGTTAAGAACTGAGATGGTCTATTATTTACGGGTTGATGACTTATGGAGAGATGTCGGCTTCTAATGGGAGATCTGGAGACTGAAAGCTTATAACTAAAATAATGACCTAGAAAGATTGTGAAAAACAGCAATTTAGAAAAAAACCTATTTGGGAACTCGTTGGTTTTTAACCCGTTTAGTGCTAATCAATCCCATGGGTGGACCAATCATATTTTATTTGAATGGAAACAAGAGCTCGTGGCAGCGAATGTGTTAGGGCGTGAGCACACAGAGAGCGGTCAGAGTTCTGCGTTCTAGTGACCGTTGACCGCTCAAGAGTTCCAACGCACACAAGCGGCGTTCAAATTCTCGCGTTCTAGTTTCGTTTGGGTCTTTGCATATGCAACATGTCACTAGAAAGTTCATCATCCGATGAAGAATTATTGCTCTTGTGGAGCTTAGCAGCTTCTAAAAATAAAAGGAAGTATTGGGTGCACCCAATCAACACAACGCGAGAAGAACAAGGCGAATTTACAAGTATTTTTCAGGATTTACTTAAAGATGAACAACAATTCTATATTTATTTTCGAATGCCGATTAATAGTTTTAATGAATTGTATAACATCATACAACCCGATATCGAAAAACAAAATAGGTACTAACTGGAGGAACTATGTTTCATCAAAAGAAAGGCTGGCTGTATTTTTAAGGAATGTATTTATTTATTAAGGATAAGAAAAGACATTAGAATATTTATAAATAATAACAAAATATACGAATAAATAATTAACATCCCTTAACTCGTATAATAAACTCCTTTCCCTAACCAATTCAATGAACTTTTCCGTGTTTGTAACCTCAGACATCGCGGCGTTCTGGCGTTCTCTGCCTCGGTGGCAAAAGAACTCTTAGAACGCGGCGTTCCGTTTTGACCGCCGCGGTCTGACTGCCCGCTGTGTGCGTTGTTGTTATAGTATCAGTACATTCTAATGAACGCTGAACGCGGAACTCGGAACTCGGAACTCCTGACCGCTCTCTGTGTGCTCACGCTCTTAATGGCGAATATTCATCAAGCCAAGGTACTCAAGAATGAACCGAAAATTTACTCTAATCCAATTCTAAATGCTTTCTGGAAAAAAATATCTATGAATTTTGTGAAAAATTAATGTCTTCGCTTTTCGAAAAGTTACCAAAGTTGACCAAATAAATATTAATGGTATTATTATTCAATGAATTCTTCAGGATGAGGACCACTACAAGAGGGTTTAATGGGAAAATATAATATATTATCCCAAGGAAATAAAAATGCTGACAAAAGAATAGGTACATCAACAAGTTGAATGGTAAAAAACGTAGATTTCCAATAGTTCCAATTTTAAAATTTTGTGGATTTTCTCCATATTATATTATTAAAAAAGTAATGGTTTCTTCTTTTTATTTATATTACTGAACTGCCAATTAAACAAAAAAAACTGCTTTGCAACTTATTTATTTTTATTTTAACTTATGAGAGAAACAAACAGTTAAAAAAAATCTTTAAAATAGACCCAGTTTAAAACATATAGATGGATAGTGTTAAATTGATGCAAGTACCAATGTACTTAAAATACATACTTGCACAAAAAAAATATGTTCAAAGATAAAGAAACAAAAACAATATAACGAAAATGAGAAAAAAACTTGAATATTTTTCACACAGAAAGGGTAGAGGGTTTGTAATTAAAAATTGGATTTATTTTTTCCAATATACATCTAGTAAATTGACCCGAAAAAAATATCAGCGTCTGAAAAAATATTTTTGTTTCATTTAAGGCGACATAAGAATGATGATGGTTTGCTCGACGCTCACATTTTCATCATTTTTTATAAACGATGAAATGGTGAAAATGTGATCCCTACGGATGTAAATTATTTATGTATAAGGTTACTAAAAACAGGACCTTAGTATTAATATTTTATATAAGAGGTTTTAAAATTTAATAAAACATTTTAAAACTCTAAAATTGGCGGTAAGCAACAGATTTTATTTTTTTAGACGATGAATTAGTAAGTTCCCGAGGGATATCTCTAAAAATATTTAAGATTTTAGTAATACTTTTATCAGAAATAATTAAAATAAACTCCACGGAACGATTGATTTTCCAGGCAAGTCGACCTAAGGTCGGTCCATTACGCCAGGCCGCGGCACGAATATTATTTTATTATGACCTTAATATTCTCACTTTATTTTAGAGATTTGAAAGGACAAATTCAACCGCAGGTCTGTCCAATATACCAGGCCGCTCATCGCAATATTTTTGTACACTTCTGCTTTACTTACTTTGTTAGAATTATGGCTTTATTTTAGGGTATTGTTTCGTCTAAATCATTGAAGACAATATTAGCTAAAATAAAATAATAAAAAAAAATATATATATATATTTCTAAAAACGAATTTAGTGTGAGCGTGGGATTTATAACCAACTAAACAAACATGTATTACATGTTTATTATCTTTGTTGTAATTTGTAGCGTTACTCCTTTTTTGGTCATTTTAAAATTCTAGTGACATATCAATGTTGTTTAGTAAATAAATGAAATTATTTTACAAAACATGAACCTGATACCCTATTTTGTGTATGTTTTTTCGTCTCTCCCCGATTTTTTTTAATGTTTTATAAATACCTCCCTAATTGAACTAAGTTATTTTTGTTGTCTTTTGTCAACAACGATGGTAAAAATCTCACAAGCTCGTGTACATATTTGTATATTTTCCAATTGCTCTCACACAAAGAAGTGAAGACACAGTTTATGTATGCAAACAAGTCCATGAAAAAATATAATAATAAATTTAATTTCACATAGCGTTTTGTAAATTGAACGATTAATAGAAAGTGAGTAGAATTTACACGCGGAAAACCGATAACTGCTGCCATAAATAACAGAAAGGGAAAAACAAAAATCAATGTATCTTTTGCTGAGAAAAGCGGTATAAACTCTATGAAAGCATTGATCTCCAAGTCAGTACGTGCCACGCATAAACATCCCTAATCCATTAGGTACTTTTTCAAGATGATAAATTACAGAAGGCCTGGATAGGGAGGAAATCACAAAAGCCTACTATCTCAACATTTTCCCAGCGCAGAAATACACTACGTCAAAAATATTTCATATTCTTACACAATGGAGTGGAAGCACCTATTACTCATAACCGAATTTCTTGGGATGTGAATAATATATATATATAGCCATTTGATGGTTTATTGTTATTCGAATTGTTTAATTTTTATAAAATTATTTTAACTTCTTTTGATTATCATATTTTGTTAATATTTTTTCTTTAATTTCTGTTTCGTTATAATCAAGGTGCTTAATATAGACTGTTTAAAGTTGGCACAAATACATGTGCCATAATACCTATATGCATAAGTAAATGGCCAAATAATCAAATGGACTGTGTTTTTTTGAGCCCGCTTGTTTTGTAAAACTTTTCAAGCCACATTTTTTGGGAATGTTACTTTTCAGTGATTTCATGTAGAATAGTACTATATATTGACAAGTAATTTTTGATGACAAAATTCACATCAATAACTTTAAAGTTTTTTTTCTCACAAAGAATATGTATTATGATGAAATTCCTTGCAAAAATTCACTGATTAATAAATTTATGTTATTGGAGAAATCAAAATAGGAAATTGCGATTAATAATCGGCTGCTTTGTTCTTACTTCTAAGGTCATATTCGGTTAACGTTATGTTACAGATGTGCCTGACAATATCCATACAAAAACGTAGCTACACCAACGTAAATCAATAGCGTATTTTCGCTCTGCCTTCAAAAAAAGAGGGGTCCAATGATTTGTTCTTGCTGGTTATGAAAAACGTTTTGTCCAACCCTGAGGCTCGGGGGTAGGAGCAGCAAAAACATGAAAAGGAATTCGAAAAACCACCCCTATCTATGGAAGAAGGTTATTTATGGGCTCGAGTATGATGGCAAATGCGTGAAACCGATAAACCTTGGATACTATATAGGTAAGGCACACTAGATATTGTATCTACATAAGCAACAAGTATGGAAAAAAGATCACGTAAGACGAATGCTTAAAAAAATGTAATATAAATATCTCCGATGATTTGTAGTTTATTGGAACTTTTAATATGAGATAATATCTAACCAATAAATAAATTATAATTTGAAATAATATTGATATTGTAAAAAGCTTTTTTAAAGCTTCCTTGTGAGTGATTGATTTAACATCGTGATGGCAAGTGAGCGTGATTTACGCAGCACGAATTCAGTGCATCGATAAATAATCAGATCAGATGGGAGATATTATTAGATGGTTTAGAAATAACAAAAGGCCGGTTTTAGAGTCAGTGTATAAACACGTTTTACGCCATCGTGATTTATTTTTGGGTTATTATGCCATGCTGTGCTTCCTTCTTCTTTAGCCAAAAATATCGGAAACTTTTTCTTGGTAACTCAAAAATTAATCTCGTAATGGCCGTGAAAATCTCTAATCATTTTTGGCGTCAAACAATGTTTATGCGATAAACGATCCAAGTTTTATGGGGGATGGGCAATTATTTGTTTCTCAAAAAAACTTTATGCGCATCCATTTGATTGACATATAGAAGTGAAATAAGTTTTTACGAAACCGCCTGTAGGAAGTGTTATATTGTGGTGAAATAAGAATACGATTATAATTGTATTGAGTTTAATAAATTAACCATTCTTATTGACAATCGTTTAACAAGTGCTTGACAGGAAGAGGTTCAGAAGCAAAGACAATCTGGGCATAGATAATAGACAAAAATAACAATGAAATACATATAGACAAAGTCAAAACAACATACAAGTAACATAATAACAAATATAACAATGAAATACAGTGAATAATTAATTATAATCTGATGGATTATATCTATCAGCTTTTTTAACAGTTCTGCACGAACGGGTTCTCCTCGATAGTTTTTGTGTTTTCTCTTGATATCACAATAGCTTTTGACAAACTAATCGCCTTTTCCAAGTTTAAAGTTGTTACTTGTAAAATAGTCTCTCCTTCAGATAATGGAGATTACGGTTTAAGTTACATATAAAAATGTCTTTTATTAAAGATGACTGTAAATTCCCGAACTCGCAAGTTTGACTCAGATTTTTTAGGGTAGCAATAAATTCTTCTACAGTTTCATTTTCTCCTTGCTTCCTGGTGAAAAACTTGAATCTTTCCACTGTAATATTTACTGTAGATATGAAATTTTTATCGAAGAGTAGAATGATGACTTCCAGCGTATTCTTCTCAATAGTGAGGCCAAATCAATTAAAAATTTCAACTCTTTTGGGACCAATCATGTGTAGAAATCTTGCCATTTTTTGAATTTCCTTTTCTTTGTTGTAGTTATAAGCCATCATATATATTTGAAATCATTGCTTAAAACGTTTCCACTCGCCATATCCGTAGAATTCTACATTTGCAGAATTTGACTCGAAATTATTATTGTAACACTTTGCTCGTCACGATAAAATATGCAAATACTGACAGCTTGTTGACCGTTATTTCACACACAATGCAATCTTAAATAGACACACCTGACACCATGTTATATTGTGGTGAAATAAGAATACGATTATAATTGTATTGAGTTGAATAAATAAACCATTCTTATTGATAATCGTTTAACAAGTGCTTGACAGGAACAAGTCCAGAAGCAAAGACAATCTGGACATAGATAATAGACAAGTATAATATGTAGGCAGTGTTATTATATCCAACAGGAAGAATGTTGCGGGAGTGCCTGTTTGCAACTTAAAGAGAAATGATTATAACGATATCTCACCCTGAAACATCAAACATACTTATATTTGTTATCTGTGGTGTGTTTTAGTTATTCCTTCGTGAAATCTGATTCATTGAACTGTTTAACGTGAATATCTTCCATGTCCAAATAAATAGAAAACATTGACATGGAATGTAGACAACATGCTACTGGAACGTATCAGTTGCTAAAACTTCCACGGAAAGTGTTTTATAATCAAAAGGGGAGTCAAGAAAGAATATTTTATATTCGTACTGAGTTTCAAATAACATCAAGAGATAATTAAATGGTTATCCATTAAACCCCATAATATCTAAACATATTTGGAAAAGATTATAGGGGTTAACAATAAAAAAAAAACAACTTGGTACTATTGTAGAATATCAGAAAAACCCGGGTGATACGACATTCATTCATATGAAAAGTTTCCCGTGCAACAAAGATTAGGAGACAAACATATGCCATCATGGTGAAGTGTTTGTACACTATTGTTTGGAGTGGAAACTTGGACACTGAATTCTACAACTCCGGCAGTCAAGATTGAAAGCTTTTGGAATGTTTACCTGTGGAGAACGCTTAAGACGGGTTGTTTCACGGAAGTTAATTTGCAAGTTCTGTGAAGGTTTTATTCAAGTTTTATTATTATATCATCGTTGTCTAGTTGCTTCAAAAAACTAAAATCACAACAGAACTTGATTAGAACCTTCACAGAACTTTAAAATCAACTATGAAATTTGACTGAATTGTACAAATTCACTTCCACTTCTCACCTCTTTCACATTCACAAAACCTCGAGCAAACCCCCGTTATTAGAGTCTTAACTGTAAAGAATATTGTAAAACATTCTAAGGTCTTTTACAATATAACATTTTCAATTCGGGTAAGTTGTGTTTTTGTGAGGCTGAAGGTAGTGGGGAAATAAAGGAGATGGTGAGGAGGAAGGTGGAGAAGTACCTGGCTATTAAAAGCCATTTCAGGCAAAGGTTTTATTCTGAATGGTGGACTTACACCAGGGCAATACTGAAAGTATCACCCACTCTGGAACGTACCACAAATATACCACGTATTTTTTTAAATGAGTAAATTGTGAAATAACTAAATGAATCAAACAAAATTTACTTACGAGATTCTTACGGCTCGACAACGAAGGCCATCACGCCTTTCTAATAAACGTGTTAGACAACCAATAAAAAACCATTTTGTTGGTTAAATGGTTGCTTATTAGTTGTGTAAAATTAAAAACACGTTTATTGGTAGTAATGTTTAAACAATTTTTAAGTAACAAAAAAGATTATTAAACCTAGGGCAAAGTCTGTAGTAGTAAAACTAAATTTTATAAAATTATTTTTGTATTTTAATATTCAAACACTAATATTAAACCGTAAAAAAATCCATAACAGATTAGATAAACACTCTACAATAGAAAAAATCTTCGGCTGATAAACTATTACCGAGCCATGAAAATCCACCACATTATTAAAAATTAAAACATCTCTCGGCAATCTTTCCACAAAAAATTAAAGCTCGGTCGTGTACTTAAAAAAAACAGCGATGAAGGGAAAAAAAAATTTTCGTGGGAGAGAATAGATGCGGGTTGTGCTCCCGCGGGAAATATGTTAACTTTTTCCCATGGAGAAATAATTGAATAAAACCTAAATTCCAACTTATCTTATCTTCTAGGATAAAGGCCATAACTAAGAGCGAACAAAAAAAATTAAGATTAATCAAAAACTAGCTGGAACGTGAAGAAAAACAATAAACTTATGTAACTAACTGCCACCTCAACTTTCAAAGATTATCGGACAAAAAACTTTTTGCTCAATTTTCAAAGTTTGTATGGTACTAGATAAGTACAATTATAATATTATGGCAGCTGGAAAATTTTATTATTATTATTTTTTAACAACACAATTCGCACGTCTGTACATATTTAAAAACATTCCAACTTTCATTTAATTAGCAGGCACCGTTGCAGTAACGATCAAATTATAAACATCTCTACGTGACATCAGAAGGAAAATCGTATCTTTGAACTAGATCACATCATGTAAGGGGCCGAAAATAAAAATATCTATCGATATTAATTTGAGCTATTAAAATTTTAGGATTTTTATAACATTACGATTAGGTACCAATATCCTATTCGAAAAATCTTTTAGAGATTCCATTATGGTATTTAATAATAGACAGCGTATTAACGCCTTAAAAAAACGAAAAGATTTTCGAAATAGTACATTCGATATTGTTACACTACATAATATTATGGAAACACGCGGAAAAATTAGTTTACGCTGTGAATACTAATTTATTAAAATCCTGTTAAAAGGTGATAGCAGGCCATTTCCTAATAAACTTTGAGTACTGTTATAATATATCAGAACACTTGTTCATGCAGCTGCATTTATCCTGTTTTTATTATATATTTTAAACACAAAATGCGAAAATATTATAATTTTTAAGGACACGTATTCCGACATTGCCATTAGACATTCGAGTTTTACTGATAGTTTATTAGCAAAGCTTTAAAAATTCATTCGTTTACAACCTGCAGTCCCGTTTTTAACAGAAATACGAATAATTTGAAGAGATATTTAGCCACTGGACCTTATTTGGCCAATTTACAAACGCCCGTGAGCTCACGTCCGCTGGCCAAAACGTGGGCATTTAAAGAGAAATTTAAAAATATTTATTGAAATATTTCATAAGCAACACGTAAGAATCTTCGATTTATCATAAAACTAACTTTTAGTGGTTTCACATTTTAATTAAAGATGTCTTGCACCTCTTCCGAATTATTTTTTATTGACATTCCATGCACCGAAATTATTGAAAAGTTTTTTTCTTAGAATCATGTGTTTACATATAAAAAAATGCATCTTAGAATTTAAACTTAAAGCACTGCTCATTAACAAGGACATATGCAACATATGGTGACCGGATAAATCAGCACAATGATAATTCATCACATCTTTAAAAAGTTATATAAAGTCATGGAAAGTGATGAAACAATAACTTTATTAACTGGGTTAAGTAGGTTAAGTTAGGTTGGGTTAGGTTAGGTTAAAAAAAAAAATTTTCATCGTTTCTAATGACTTTATATCACTTTTTAAAAGTGTGTTGAATTGTCACTGTGTTGAGTTATCATGGAAACGTTTATTATCCGACTCAGAACAGACTTTGTCTAGTGAGGTGGGTAAAGAAAACAATGTAATAAAAAATACAATAAAATAAACACCCGGGTTGCCGGCACTAAAATGGAAAACTCACCCTTATCATCATAAATAATCATTTAAATGACCAGCAAGTACTTATTATCTTTTATATTATTACTATTTCTCTTAAAATGAGTACCGCACAAGAGTACCAACTGCTTCCGACCATCTGGAGACGATGAGACCATAGTAACCCCAATTTGGGTATTAGGTAGTAAAGAGGGGTAGGAGACGTGGGAGAGGAAGGGGGAAAAATACCTGGTTATTCAAATCTGGTCACCAAACACGGCTAAAGCGACTTCTGGTGGTTTTTCAGTAGTACGATCTGGAACATGTCCAAAATATATACTTTTATTTATTATTAAAATTTACTTGCGCACGCCGCAATGATTAAATTATAATTACAAAATATTTATCAATACATCACATATCTAATTAGGTAGGTAGTAATTTAGATGATGGAATGTGCAAAATGCATGTTTTCAACAGGGAGAAAAATGAGAAGTGCTAATTGATTAAAATACTTTTAAAAACGTGATTGCAATCCATTTCCTAGTAAAGCATTAGTCCATTCAGAATATACCGGAACACGTGTTTATGCATTTGTGCTTTTCCTGATAAAAATAATGAAAAAAATTAACAATTTTAGATTTTTTATGAATACGTGTTCCGACATCCTATTAATGTGTTCGTGTTTTTCCGACAGTTTGTTAGGAAACCTGTCAATTTATTCCTTTAAGGTACAGTTCTATTTTTAACAAGAATACGTATAATTACGCCTACCATAATACGGACATGTGTCTAGTGTGGTAGTCGAAAAGCATGTAAAAAAAACTGTGTTCAAATATATTTTACAAATAAAGGAAAGAAAAAAAAAAAATATATTTTTTATAAATTAGCAATGTTTTATGTCATTATTTTTTTCCGTAATGAATATAACGTGCCTTGAGTTTATTAATATATTGGAAGGAAGTCGTTATTTTTAAAGTTATTTTGATAGATAAATTTAAGAAGGCAATGAACCCAAGGTAAATATTTTAATAAATAAATATAAAGATAATACCTCGTAAATTTTCAAGGGTCTGCGCATGACGTATGGAATCCTAACTTATCGTATTCCTATTTATTGGAAAAGCCATCAGTTATTTTGTACAGAAAATTGCACATTGTTACAGCATACAGCATTGTTAGGTTACAATGTACAGGTATTCTTTTGTGGATTATAAAACGGGCGAGCATTTCAGGCGGAATGTTTCATTTGCTTTACACAAAATATTTATATCACGTTTGCTTACCATCAAAGTAGAAATTTATTTTAATGTAGGTACTTAAAAATAATATCTTTTGAATTGTTATATTACGTGAGTTGAACCTATAAAGTATTTGAGAAAACGGATAATGCAAGTTTATTTTTATCAACTGGGTCGTTTTGGAGTAGGTGTGGTGTAGTTTCGGAGGTGAAAGTAAGTTATGGTTTAAATATGGTTACCTATGTCGTTTTAATACCATCACCCGAGATAACTATAAAAAATGCGAAAAGTTAGTCATGAGATATTTAAGATAAATATTTTCAGTGTTTTTATCTTCATATTTATAGTAGTTTTTTTAAATTAATTTTTATTTGTCGTGACAACTCAGTAAATCCATGGGGCCACAGAGGTACAGGTTCAAATCCCCGCGTGCGGAAGTAAATTTTATTTGATTTATTTATATTATATCACAATAAATTGCACGTTTCATAGTTTAAGATACATTCAGTTTCGACCTGGTGTAAGAACACCATTCAGAATTGAAAGTTTGCTTGAAATAGCTTTAACCGTGTTTGGTGACCAGATACTTCCTCACCTCTCTCTTTCCCATCTCCTCCTCCTTCCCATTATCTTCAGCCTCACAACATCCCTCAAATGTGGATGCCATATCTCACTGGCTCCAGATGATTGTGAGCAGTTGGAATTCTTGTGCAGTTTCACACATAAAAAAGGTACATTAGTTGTACACTAAATTTTAATTTATTTCGCTCTACCATAATTAGTTTTTCCGCGAACTATAATCTATTGCCTGCTTAAAATTCAGAAATAAGATGCGTTGCAAGCCCTACCTCAAGAAATTTAAATACCAGAACAAAATTATAGTATCTATTAATTAATTGTTTTTTCTATAAAAATAAATATCATACAAAAATTGCTCTTGCCTTTACCAATTGTTTCAACGCTTTACTCGATCACATAAGTGAAACTAATTGTGGGCACAGTGTAAACATGGCTGCTGTGGGTTTTATAAACTGATTTTATCTTTTCGGGTTACAAAAAAGCTGAGTAAGGTGATTTGGAGAAAAAAGGAAGAGTAATAAGAGCGAGAGTAATAGAGCTTGAAAGAAACAGGTAGGGTAAAAAACTTGTATGGACACAAAAAAGGAAATTCTTACAGACCTTCATCGTTAGTAAACGGTGTTAGAAGAAACGTGCATACATGACACGTGCAATGCGAAGGAAAAATGTGCGTCAGACCGGACGTGTTAGGCATTATGGGCGTGAATTGGCTTGCGTTGGGAGTTAACGTTGGAAAATATATTACCAAATTGATGGAGGCTACATACTACGTACAGATGTAGGGATATTGACGTAGGTAGATACATTTAATTAAATACGAACTTTCTTGTGCTTTACGAGCCAGATGTTTTCGATTGATATTGTGACTAATCACAATATATTCTGTGTGCTGTGGGTTTAATATGGATTATTTCAACTGAATTTATCACAAATATAAAAAAAGTTTTATTTTCGAACGGACATAAGATAATTTAATTCAACCATTTCTTACCACGTTAAATATGTTTTAATAGCAAAATTATATCGTTGATGCATATAGACAATAATAACATTTGGGAGTATTTAATAATTAATATCTTCAAAATAAAATCTTACAATTTGCGGTTTTATTCATTAAATTCTTCATAAGTTCTATTCACAATTCATATTAAGGATCTAAGAGATAGAGAAATTGTTAGGTATGGGCACGATGTAGTTTTACTATTCAAATCCAAAAATTGGAAAAAGGTGTAAAATATAGCGGAATTAGGAATCACGCCAGTGAAAACGTGGTTAGACAAAAAAATGCTTACGCTAAACATATCCAAAAAAAAATTCACAACGAACAGTATATATTCCAGAGGACAGTCAACAATAAGACAAACACCATATACATGAATTCATAGATACCAACATCTGCGATTGCACTACTATTGAAAAAAACTGATCAAATAAAATATCTGATACTCATAATAGACCATAACCTCAGATGGACACATCATATTGTTATGTCTCTGCTTTACTTGCAGATTTCTGTTTTGGGAACTCTTTGATAAAGTAAAAGGTTATTTTACTATAATTGTGTTTATTTGCGTAACAATTTAATAAGTCTGGATTTAGCTACACTGTTCATTACCCGAGGGTCGGTAATTCTCTGTTCCTAGAAGCTTGCTGTCTGTCAATAATATCCCACAGGCAATTGTTACACTCTAGCGACATCTGTCGGACTCTGGAGTAAGCTTTATGACTAGTGCCATCTATCGCTTGAATACATCACACATATCAAACACACTATTAATAAACTCCTCAAAACATTATAAGAAACATATTTTAATTAAAAAAAATAATTAATATAATATAATTGACATTGCCAATCCTTTATAGAATAGGGTAGAGTTGCTTGAGAGGAGAAAAAAACTCAGCGATCGCTCATATCTATCACATATCAGATATTTTAAGGTCTTAAAAAACATAGAATGACTTACATTGACCAAATGTTCAACGTATGACGTTCTAGGTATACGCCAAATATACATAAAAATACCACTTAAATACATTTTTGACCAAGAACCTAATTTCAACAAACACAAACTAACATTAATAGATGAGCGTACATACAAAACATAAAAAATCTATGGATAAGAACAAAGAACCATAAATTCCAGGCAATAAATGCATCCAACAATCTTGCACTCGACACAAAAAACGAGGAAAGCAAAAAAAAATGACGAAAAAATTTAAGAACAAAAAAGGCTATTAAAAAAAATATATTTCTTAAAATAATAAAAAAAATATTATTATTGTAGAAAGCAATCACTTTGTGGTTTGACATATTTAATAAAATAAAATACTTTTTTGTTTTAAAACCACGATATTTATTAATTTAAGAACCGACCGGTTTCGCTTTACTTAAGCATCATCAGGGTACAAATTAATACTAAACAAGAAGTACATAATGTGTGTATATATATAACAAAATATAGAGGGAGACAACATGATACAAATATAAGCAACACAAAGACGGTCATAAAATACATTAACATAAGTGCACAAGTAATGGAAAAACCGCTAGATAATTATGTAGACTAATGGGTTATATCAATAAATCGGGAGAAACAAAGCATCAACTGGCATGGTGGTAAGGAAGTAAGGAGAACTGGGATTTTTTTATGGGTTTATTGGAAACAGACCTAATATTGGACTACTTGATATGTCTAATTGATTATTAAGTATCTGACTTTTGGTTTTTACAGCTTTTTTAATTTCTAGTGCCTCTAAGTTGTTTAGTCTGTTACCATGCCCGTTTTTATGTAAGATGTTAGCACCGGTGCTATGACAGAATGTATGATCTTTATCGATCAAATGATTTGCGAATTCGGAAAACCCGTTATTATTGAGGCAACGAAGATGCTCCTTTATCCTAATATTAACATTACGTGATGTCTTACCGATATAGAAAGCCGAACAATTATTGCAATTTAATTTATAAATCCCCGAATGACTTAATTTATCGTCTTTATCTTTAGAATTAATTAGAAATTTACCTATATTGTTATTAGTATAAAAGGCCGGTTTGACTTCAGAAGGAAGGTTTTTTACACTTAAGGTAGAAAAGTGATTAATAAATAAAATTCGCCGCCATTGATAATTAATATTATTATCATTGATTTGAGGACAAGGACTAGCAAAGAGGAAGCGATTAATGGCTATTTGTTTTAGCTTTTTATTTAAGATTAAATCTATAAAATTCGATTCATATCCATTATTTACTGCTATGTTTTTAATTAGTTTTAGTTCACTATCAGCAACGTGATATATCATATATTAAATTCAATTTAATAATGTTATATATCAGCAACGTGACGGCCTAGCTATGGGGAGCCCTACCAGTCCTCTGATTGCTGATATATTCATGGATAACTTAGAAAATAAAATTTTATCTAGTACCTCACATCTTATTAAAAATGTCTTGTACTGGAAAAGATACGTTGATGATGTTTTGTGTATATGGACAGGGACTAAGCGTCAACTGAATTCCTTCCTCAAACTTATAAACTCTTTTCATAATAAGATTAAATTCACATTAGAAATAGGCATAAATTCAACCTTAAATTTTTTAGACCTTACCTTATCGATCGTTAATAACAGAATTAATTTTAACATTTTTCGTAAACCCTCCTATACTGACGTTGTCATACACAGCACCTCCAATCACCCTATTTCACATAAGCACTCCGCATTCCATTCAATGGTCCATCGTTTAGTCACAATTCCAATGTCCGATAGTAATTTTGATAGTGAACTAAAACTAATTAAAAACATAGCAGTAAATAATGGATATGAATCGAATTTTATAGATTTAATCTTAAATAAAAAGCTAAAACAAATAGCCATTAATCGCTTCCTCTTTGCTAGTCCTTGTCCTCAAATCAATGATAATAATATTAATTATCAATGGCGGCGAATTTTATTTATTAATCACTTTTCTACCTTAAGTGTAAAAAACCTTCCTTCTGAAGTCAAACCGGCCTTTTATACTAATAACAATATAGGTAAATTTCTAATTAATTCTAAAGATAAAGACGATAAATTAAGTCATTCGGGGATTTATAAATTAAATTGCAATAATTGTTCGGCTTTCTATATCGGTAAGACATCACGTAATGTTAATATTAGGATAAAGGAGCATCTTCGTTGCCTCAATAATAACGGGTTTTCCGAATTCGCAAATCATTTGATCGATAAAGATCATACATTCTGTCATAGCACCGGTGCTAACATCTTACATAAAAACGGGCATGGTAACAGACTAAACAACTTAGAGGCACTAGAAATTAAAAAAGCTGTAAAAACCAAAAGTCAGATACTTAATAATCAATTAGACATATCAAGTAGTCCAATATTAGGTCTGTTTCCAATAAACCCATAAAAAAATCCCAGTTCTCCTTACTTCCTTACCACCATGCCAGTTGATGCTTTGTTTCTCCCGATTTATTGATATAACCCATTAGTCTACATAATTATCTAGCGGTTTTTCCATTACTTGTGCACTTATGTTAATGTATTTTATGACCGTCTTTGTGTTGCTTATATTTGTATCATGTTGTCTCCCTCTATATTTTGTTATATATATACACACATTATGTACTTCTTGTTTAGTATTAATTTGTACCCTGATGATGCTTAAGTAAAGCAAAACCGGTCGGTTCTTAAATTAATAAATATCGTGGTTTTAAAACAAAAAAGTATTTTATTTTATTAAAAAAAATATTCCTACATAGTACACATACTAAACATAACTGAATCAATAATTACAATTTATTGTTTAGTTTTTATAAGTGCCTTAACATTTCATTCAATTTAACATAATTTCAATACAGTCTATTTTATTTGTATACATAATTTGTCACATAAAATTGTAAAAGTCAGGATCACATTACCAAACAAATTAAAAAGATCTTCCAAAAATAAAAATACTCATCCGAGACATAGAAAAGTCAATATATGTAGAAGATTAAAATATGATGGATATATTTATCCAAAGCACTATCTAGATTGCATTTAGTTCGGGTAGAATATTGAAATCATAAATAAAGATAGCTGTCAATAAAAATACGTGTTATGAATATAAAGATTTTGTTGGTAACTCTTAGTCGAAGTATGATACAGTTAAATATGACCGAAAGGGATATGGTCGAATAAGCTCAGTGGTGGAGCAAACCCCCGGCTAGGCTGAGATCCTAGGTTCAATTTCTAGATGCGACCCAATACTTTTCTGTTTTTTTATTTATTTTTATTTCGCTCCTTTCGTGAGAGAATCGTTAATATTGTCTTCAATGATTACATAAAATAAGACTTAAATTTGAGTTACATTAAATTTCAAATCAAAAGTAAACTGGTGTATATAAAAACAAACACCTACCCTACACTACTTAGACAAAAACCTCAAATCTACTTTACATCTCCAAATTAAATACATTTCTTGCCGCAAAAACCGTGAATCCCATGCTTCTAAAATGCCTCCTTCATGAAATTAAAGATTATTATGTAGATGATGTGACCAAGTAAACATGAAGATGAGAAAATTATAAAACAATAGAAAGAAACCTAAATCAATACACATGAAGATAAGGAAATCAACAGACGTAGTCATGAAGATGAGAAAATCATGATGTAACATAAACACAACACCCTACCCTCCGCCTCGGAATAAAAATCCCTAGTGACGTAGACTATAAATAATATATAACTTTATTTGTCATTTATAAAAATAAAAATAAAAGTAAAACAAAAACCTCTTTTTCCTAAACTATTATATTATGTAGCTTCCAGTTATAGGATGACATCTTATCCCGAAAATTATTTGTACATGTTTACCTAAATCAAGTCGCATACCAAACCATGTACTATAATTTAATATTTTGAAAGTGATACTTTCTTTGTTCTCCCATAGTGGGAAGAAAATTAATTAAGGTAAAAGATATTACGTAAACGATGATTTTCCTACTGTTCCGAATAGAACGGTAAACCCATGCTATGTGGTGAGAAGTCTTCCTTAAATGTCTCAGAAAATTAAGCCCGTTGAAGTGGATAGGTCCTTATTCAATTGCAGATATTATCCAGAAATTGAAATGTTAATTAAAAATTGGAGGCATTTCACCACATCTGAATAAAATAAATACTCGTAAAGTGATTTTAATCGTTATATTAACATGGCTGTAAAAACAAACGTATACTTGACGATTCAGTATACGCTATTCGACGAATATAGCTTATCGGCGGCGTACTCAGAGGTTGTGAAAAACCCTCTTAATCTTTTAAAATGAGAGCTTTCCAGTAGTTACATATTTTTTAATATTTTTGATGTGTGTTTTGGTGGAAACCCTTCACTCAAAATTGTTTTTCTTCCGTGGGCTTGTAAAAAAACTATTCAAAAAAGTGTCAAAAAATCATAAAATATTTTATTCTCTACCCATGGGCGTCTGATTTATATATGAAACACATTAGATAGATACTCACACGATTAAAAAATTACAATACTTCTCGATTGAAAATAATAACTTCACTCGATAGAAATAATAAGTAATTGTTTAAATAAAGTTAAATACAAAAATGAAAAGAATAACGTTCAGAATAAGCCCTAAATAAACTAAGTCTTCCATCACGACATAAGAAGATTTTCAAATTATTGTCAGGTTATTTGTAACACGGGAATATTAGCCATTCTTTGAAAACAAAACTATCAGTGTTGTATGCTAGGAAGAAAAAATTGCGTTAATTATTAAATTTAAAGCGCCAAATTAGAATTTTTTTTTTACTAAAAAACTTATGCAATATAAAAGTCGATGTGTTTTAAAACGTAGGTAAGGCGGGGTATTTTTACATACATTTTTAATTTTCTTCAAAACATTCAACAAGAATAATGAAGTATTGGTCAAAACGATGTTTGACCTGGAGCAATTAGGTGATTTAATATAATCAAAACCCCAAGTGAGTTTTGGCGATAATCACAGAAAGGACACACATTTGTAAGAAATTAATTTTCATGAATTATTTGACCATTTACTGAATTTTGAGCATAAACGATATCAATATTTAGATATTCCCATTAATCCCAATCACCTCAAAACATCGTCAAACCGAGATTACAAAAATAGCTTTGTAGCTGACATAAACAACAATAATAAATACCTACATAAAGTTATTTTTCAAAAATAAAAATCGTACCTTCACACGCGAATTGTTTTTTCCATGTTGCGACACAAACATATATTCATTTAAAGGGTTTACAGACTTGGCTTGGCCGTGAAACGAATCCCAAAGGAAAATGTTCATTTATGTATGTATACGGTCCCGTTCCATCTCTAGTTTGTGACCCACATTCGTATCTCGTTGGCCTACGAAGTTTTTCAATATTCATTGCAGACCTACCTTTCTTTTATAGCGGGCTTTAAGGCCGTTGTGCCACTGTATAGTAAAATCTAAACATCCTACATTGTAAAGAGTTTGAAAATTTAAGAATATTTTTTAAAAATATTTTCTTTTGCAGCGCTATGTTGATGTTAAACGCGTTGCGAACTTTGGTTTTTTTGTTATTAAAAAAATATTCATTTTAAGACGAACACTCCTGCTATTATTCTAACTTGTATGTTCCACGATAAAAGCCTTTATTAAAAGTACAGATAAAAACACTCCCGCAAAAAGTTTAATGTATTTTGTTAAATACGTAACTCTGACACTACTTTATCGAGAATTGTCGCATCGAAAGAGATATAAATACTTTCTACAAAATGATATCGATTTTCTGTTAACTGCTTCGTTTTAAACGAATCACTGGGTTTTTAAAATTATTTATTTTTTAACTTCCCTTAGCTTGAAATGCCTCGTCTCTCTTTGTTCGGATCTAAGCTAATACTTCTTGCTACCTGAAATAATTGGTAGACACTTCAAGCTATTTTGGGAGCCTCCTCTTCACTGATTTGAGTTGGTGTCCTGTATAACGATTTCATGGAATAATTATCATTTTGTATATTTCCTGAAAGTGTTCAGATTTACTACTATACTGCATGTCATCAACTTTGAAACAACCTGCTGATAACTCACCAATACAAAAAAATAAATATTTAAATGATATAAATAGATCTACTTTAAAAACTGATTATTATTGAGCAAATAAACTTCACATTTAAAAAAAATACTAACATTAATAATTAGTGACAAAAGAAAGGATACTACATGAAGTGAATAAAGCGAAAATTTATTTAGACATCTTTTTACATTTATCTAGCAGATTTAAAATGTTGTAAATGAATCAATAAAGTTATTATTCTAAAAAATCAATGCTTCTAACCAAAACTTTATTTAAATACTTAACATCTTCTTCTGATAAGCACAATAATGTATATCTTTTACTTCCGAAATATGAGTATCTCATGTCTTTGATATTTTTTTCTTCTTTAAATATATTATATTCTAATTTATTGTCCGGTATCTATAGTGTTAACACGGGAGTATTGAAATGTATATTGATGTTAGTTTATCCTAGGTATACCCATACATGTAGAAAAAATATTTATTGTTGTCAATTATTTAACCAAAAACTTACTGAACAAAGCAAAAATCTAACTAGGAATATATTGGTAATGTTTACTTTCGTAAAAATATTTATACAATTTATTTGCCTTGATAAATCCTCACACTTGTTTAAATACTATTGCCGCCTATTACAATATTATTCAATATGGGTGATTTGAACGTAGATTTTGACACCTCTGAAATCGCTTATGAACGCACACAAAGTTTTGAGAACTGGATTATCAAAAAACATGTTTCGGGAAATAATAATTTAACTGCAATCAACTTAAATATTCGATCCTTATCAAAATATTGGGATACGTTTCTTGTCGTTATCTCTAGCTCTCTGAGTAATATTGATATAATCACGCTTTGTGAAACGTCGATTAATGAAAATGACATACATCTATACAAAATATTGGGTTTTACTTCTCATTACTTTTGTCGAAAAAACAAATCGGGAGGCAGGATTATTTTATATGTGAAAGATCACCTAACGTTTGAACAAATTAACATAATGCCAACTAAATTTGAATGTGTCTACGGAACTATTTCTGTCAAAAAACATAAACTTCTACATATATTGGCAATATACAGACCACCTAATTCAAATAAAAAAATATTTCTCGAAGAGCTAGATGTAATATTGGGAAATATTGAAATTAAAGAATCCGTTATGGTACTTGGGGATACGAACATAAACTTATTAAATTATCAGGAACCAATTGTAATGCAATATGAAAACATTATGGCTAAATTTGGATTTTTAAAATGTATTAATGACGTGACCCGTGAAGCCATACTGACTAACTATGTAACGGCTACATGTCTAGACCATATCTATGTAAGAGAGAGAGAGACAAATGAAATCAGCTCATGTGTATGTGAAACTATAATAGCGGATCACTACCTTATTGCAACAACGATGCGTTTCTCTACCTATGAGGCAGGTACCACCAATAAATCGCACCATACGAAATATACTGTAATATCGGAAAAAAAGTCGACCTACTTATTGAAATCACTGATTGGAATGAAATACTAAACATAACGGAACCTAACTTAATTTATGAAGAAATTAAATCGAAATTCAAATATATTTACGAAAAAAGTACTGAAACAAAATCAAATACAAATAAACAGCGTTATAACCAAAAGGGCTGGATAAATTATAATCTCATTGAAAATATACAACTACGTGATACATTATGGAGGAAATGGAAAAACACGCCTAACAATAAAATATATGAAATCGAATTCAAGAAATACAGAAATAAACTAAATAAAAAAATATTAAACACAAAAAAAATATACTATAATAACAAATTTAAACATTGTTTCAAGGACATTAAAAAAACATGGAATGAAGTAAATCAAGTATTGGGTAGGAAAAATAAATCAGATTGTGATGAAGTCATATCTAAATATTTCTTAAATTCCCAAACTGCGGATGTGGTGGCAGAAAACTTTGCAAAATTCTCTGACGACGGTGTAAATCAGTTATTGCACGAATGCAATGTTCGAGCGTCTGAGTTGAAGCAAGAACATTTGCAACATTCAATGTACCTACCAAGAGCTAATACAGAACAAACTGAATGCATTTTCGGAAGAATAAAAAATTCAAAGACACCGGGCGTGGATCTAATTCGCATGTATGATCTAAAAAAACATGTTAAATTATTTAGTCCTATAATTACTCACCTAATTAACAGAATTATTGACACAAGTCACATTCCAGCTGAACTAAAATGCAGCATCATAAGGCCCATTTTTAAAAATGGAGATCACACCGTAATAAATAATTATAGGCCTATTTCCTTATTACCCGCATTAGAAAAAATATTAGAAAAATATATATCTATAAATTTGGATAAATATTTAAATAATTTGGGCATTATTGATGAATGTCAGTATGGCTTCCAAAAACAAAAAGGCTGTGATAAACTGCTCGAAAAATTTTCCAATTATATAAATTCAGAGCTTAACTCAAAAAAACATGTACTAGTATTATTTATTGATTTCTCAAAAGCTTTCGATACACTCAGCCATACACAATTAATCATATAATCAATCACAATTAATCATAATTAAACATTAATCATATATTAATCAATTAATCATAACCATACACAAGGTACTCGAAATCATAGGAATCCGTGGTAAACTCCTATCATTTTTCAAAAACTATTTAACAAATAGAAAAATGTATGTAAAGATTTTGAATGTAATGAGTAATTTTAGATTTATTAAATCAAGGGTGCCACAAGGGTCAATTTTAGGACCAAAATTATACATTATATATGTAATTGCCATGTCTAAACTTTTTAAAATAGCCCGTAGATTTATTTTTGCTGATGATACTGCACTAGTTGTCTCTAATGAAAACCCTGAAATAGCTATTCAAGAATTACAAATTGACTTTAACGAACTACTTAAATGGTCTCTTGATGTAGGATTAATTATTAATGTCAAAAAAACTAAATGCATGTATATAAGATCACCGAGCTTGAAAATGTGGAACTTACCTAAAATAACTGCACATAATTTTGATTGTATACATAAAAAAATTGATAATATCTGCTGTTGTGAAAAAATTGATTTTGCAAACGAATATACTTACCTTGGCATAATCGTAGACAATAACTTTAAATGGGACAAAAGTGTGATCAAAATTTGTAACCAGCTCCGATGTTTGGCGAGTAATTTTTATAAATTAAAATTTGTATTGCCTCGATGTACTCTCAAACTTATATATCATTCTATGGTCGAATCAATACTTAGATATGGAATTCGAACTTGGGGACACTCGAGTAATATTAATATTAAATTCATTCCAAATCTACAAACTGCTATAATTAAAAAAAATTGTTAAACCTAGCATTTACAAACAAAGAAAGAACTTAAAATTACTGTATGGCTCTGAGGGCCTACTCCCAATTAAAGGACTTCTCTGGTTTATTATAATTATGGATAATGCGGGAGAAAATGCGTACAAAAAGCCATTGGCGCATAGTCACAAAACAAGATTTACTGAAAAAAAAGGCCTAAAAATTCCACTAATATCAAATAAGTATGGTAGCAGAACACTTGACTATTTGATACCTGTGATTTATAACAAATTTAACGAAAACTTTAACTTGAAAAATAATGAGGAACCCTGCCCTAAACTGACAAAAAAGTGGTTAATAAATGAACAAAACGTTTATCTATCCTAAACATTATATTTGGTATTAATATTTAAACTTAAGCTAATGTGTATTATGTTATAACATTAAATGGTAGAACCTACAGACAAGCTGATTGTCACAGCTTTGTGGGACTACCCATATCTTATATTGTATTAAATGTAATTATATTAAATTTAAAAAAAAAAAAAAAAAAAAGTGCAATAAATAATGTAATTTTTTTACCAAAAGTAAAAGCATTTTATACTATATAATATTTTATTTTTATTTCTCGAAAAGACAATGTGATGACATTTTGAAACATTTAATGTAGTATTATATGTAGATTTTGTTGGCAATGGGTTAATATATTGTTTAAATCATGTTGTAAATTGACACAAACGTTTGGACTTTCTACTTGTTTGTATAGCTTAGCATCATCAAATAATTCTATTTCAGAGTTCTATTTCATATTGATCAAATCATTATTATATAAAATAAAAAAAATAATGGTCCGAGTTGGATCCCAGAGGAAATTTCATTGAAATCTGATTCGAAACCCTTTATTGCTACTGCATGTATCTATTGAGTGTATATGATGTAACACAACGAAAAAAAATACCACGTATACCTAATGACCAAAGTTTTCTTGGTAATAATTTTATCAAATGCTTTTGCAAAGTCTGAATATATAATATCTGCTTGAGTGCGGTTGTCCATGTAATCGACGATGAATTCAGTAATAAGAACGAGATAACGAGATTAGAGACTTTCGAGATTAATTTCTGCCTTTTATAAAACCATGTTGCTTAGTTGTTATGATATTTTTTAGCCATTTTCTGCTTTTTTATCATCTATGTGCATCGTCCTTGGAAGAGACGATTGTGTTTTTTATGTTATCGAAATGATTCCAGGAGAGTTTAGGATTTCCATTCTTGTTACTTTTAGCAGTATGTATATAATTAATGTAAAGTTATTGTGCAATTCGATAGATAGATTGTCTAGATGTTAGGAGTGAAAACGTTTGGTAGTCACGTGGATTTCGTATATTTTAAAATTTTTATGATATTAATTTTTTTCTGATGTTTTCCATTGAAGTTAATATCCTTAGCTGTTAGGCCTCACCTTGTCCAGATTGCTGCCTTGATATCATCTTTTTGTTTTCTGCACTTCAATTTCTTTTCAAGTCTTCCTTCAATCATCTTCTTCGAGTTTACTCGGGTTTCGTATTCGATTTCGTCAGGATTTATATTTTTAATTCTGAGTAGATGCTTTTGATAATCTCCGTCAGGTTTTCTTGTTTTTTTTTCTGGTACCCAATGATCTCTACGTTATTAATGAGTGCGTGTTGTTCGATAGCATCCAATTGTTTATGCAATTCGTTAAATTCACTTTAAATTACGGCATTCTGTTCAAGGGTTTTTTCAACGCTGTTGTTTTTTTTTGTATCAATTTTTTTTTCAAAGATAATATTTTGTTTTTTAATTTTTTGATTTCTTCTTAATTGCACCTTAAAATCTTGAAACATTTTGTCAAGGAGTAGGAGGAGTTGTGTGTTTGTATTATTTTGTGCAGTCTTTGCAGTTGCCCTTGTAGTCATATAGGCACGGAATATTAGCTAATATAACTAATATAACAACACACCACTATTAAAAAATTATTAAAATATACATATTTAGATTTTAGCTACAACTTTTGTTTTATATAGTGAAATTTCGAGAGAGCCATGGAAAACACGACAACTGTCGTGGAATATTATGGATTTTATGTATGTTTTATGACTTCGTTCATTTGAAATTGATTGGACGAATAAAAACTGCTTTGTATGAAGTAAAAAAAACTACAATCAACTAAAAAAATGACTGCTAATCAGAACTCGCCGCCGAAATAATGTATTTGACAGAAAATTCGAATTTCTCCCCCCTAAATTCCCGTTTAGCCATTTTTAATCAAATCTGTTTGACAGCTTAAAAATTTACAGATTACCACTTACACATTATTTAGAATAGAAGATTATTTATTTAGATAAAGATTACCATTTACATATTATTGGAGAACCAACAACTCTTCCGTAGGTCATCCAATTGGTTTACTACATTTGGTGAAAAAATACCGTGACATGAATATCGTCGAACATGGAGTTTGGGTTCATATCTTAGATTTTGTTATTTTAAATTTTTATTTTTGACTTTCGAAAATGTTATTTTTTGTTAAACATTTTTTTTGTTTTTCAAAAGTTGTTATATGCACATATGCTATTATAACGTACTTTAACTGCTACTTACCTAGTATAGATTAACATTTTAAATAAAATATGGGAACATTTCAGCAGGTTTTCCTAGAGAGGCTTTCACAAAAAATTACTACTTTAACATCCATAACAATTAAATGGAGTTACTGATTATTTTACACGCTACTACCATGTTTCATATTATGATCATTTTTGTATTATTGTACCTTTCTTAAAATTGTATTTATATGTAAACTGAATGAGCAAGTAGAGAAATAAATAAATATGCATATTATATAAATGTTCATGTGGCTTCCGAGGTTTTGGTATTACGTAGTAACTAACAAAACAATAATTGTCAGAAGCGACTACTTGGTAAAAAAGTGCCTTTATAAACTGGGATAATTTCTGAAGCACGTTCCTAAGAGTACCATTCAAAGCAATCTCAATGAATATGAATTTTTGATCTAAAATCAGTTTTGTATTTGACACAGCACTACTTTTTAAAATAAATGCGGTTATTTTGTTTAAAATGCAGTACTATAGGTACTTGAAAATAATTTAAAATTCAATCAATTCTATAATGATTAATTGATTTTAAAAGCATTGCCAGGAAATGTAAAGTTTTGATAAAAAGTTTGTTGAATTGACATAGAAATAAACAAACAGTTCATAAATGGCTCCCAGAGAAAACGCATGTTCACCGTTCACCCACGCCTCATTTCATGATACGTGAATTGCGAGCTGCAGAATTTCAATACCTCGCCACAGAACAGAGTACGAAAACAGGAATTGAAATTATAAAATTTACAATAAATACGCTCAAAATTAAATTCTCAATATTTAGCTTTTTTTAAACATAACATGTGAATCATAAAGAATGTAAATTTTTTTTTTGCTGTTACTGTTGGTTAAAAATGTGCTAAAACACCTATTCTTCGGTAAGTTTTCTGTGGGTAACACAAACTCAAAATAAAGTGCCACTGTTTGAATATTATAAAACTTCAAGAATTACAAGTACATTATCCAGCTAACTAACTAACTAACTAACTAACCATCACGCCGTTTCCCCGCAGGGGTAGGCAGAGAGGACGGACCGCCAAACAACTCTGTCTTGGCACACACTCCTTGCCTCATTCACATTCATACATCGTCTCATACATACTCTTCTATTGTTCTGACTCTTGACATGGCCCGACTCAAGTATCTGATTCACTTGGTCGTGCCATGTTTTCCTCGGGCGCCCCCGACTTCTGCTACCATTCACATTTGCATCGTATATTCTCCTTACACTCCTTTCTTCGCTCATTCGCTCTACATGCCCAAACCATCTAAGCGTCCCTTTCTTGATCTTACTCATTACGCTTACATCAGCCTTGCACTCTTTGCGGATATCCACATTCCTCACACGATCATACATGGTTTTACCACACATACGCCTCAGGGATCTCATTTCAACAGCATTCAATCTACTTTCATCCTTTCTTTGCCAGTTCCATGCCTCACTTCCATACATCAGGGTAGGTACCAGCACTCCATTGTGGACTGCTAACTTCGCTTCTTTGGACAATTTTTTGTTAGCGCCAACTGCGTTCAGTCCTCCATTAATGGAGTTACCTGCATTTACTCTTCTTTCAATATCTCTGTCAGCCTTCCCATCACTCGTAAACATGCTTCCTAAATACACAAATTCATCCACCTGCTCCAAGTATTCCTCATTCACAGCTATATTACACACTGTTTTCGTACTTTCTCTTTCAAACACCATTACTTTAGACTTACTTACATTCATCATTAACTCATTCTTCACGCATACTTCGTTCATCCTAGACACGAGAGACTGCAGTTCATCCATACTATTAGCAATCAGCACCGCATCATCAGCATACAACAGGCAACATACTTTCAGATTACTCAAATTCGCGCCCAATCCCACATCTTTCAATTCTTGCATACAATTATCCATGTATAGATTGAATAACCACGGTGACATTACGCAGCCTTGTTTAACACCTTTTGTGATATCAAACCACTCCGTAAAACCACCGTTCACCCTAACACATGCAACGCTTCCCTCATATAGAGACGCAATTGCCTGAGTCAGATTCGCATTCACTCCATACTTGGACAACACCTTCCATAGCTTTTTCCTGTCGACTCGGTCGTATGCTTTTTGTAGATCTACAAAGGCACAGAAAAGTTTCTGGTTTTTTGCCAGAAACTTCTCGGTGAGCATACGCAATGAGAAGATCTGGTCCATGCACCCCCTTTCACTCATAAAAGCACCTTGCACATCCCATATTTTATCCTTTGTTTCCTTTCTTACCCTTTCAATCAAAATTCTACCATACAGCTTGCCAACTGAACTTAGCAGGCTAATAGCCCTATGATTCCCACATTCCATACGTGACCCTTTACCTTTGTATAATGGCATGATCACTGCTCTTCTCCAATCTAAAGGCGTGTAACCTTCCTTTAAACATTGGTTAAAAAGATTGCACAACCATGTGAGAATTATACGGCTACCTCCTTTAAAATATTCAGCAGCAATATTGTCGAAACCGACAGCCTTACCATTCTTCATATACTTAATTGATCTTTCTATCTCATCCATGCTAATTTCGGTAACATTCAGTCCATCATCGTTCATATCTGATTCGCCGCTAGAATCACTGTCACTCACTTCGCTTTCAAAGACTTCCTCGAAATACTTCATCCATCTCTCTTTTATTTTTTCCTCATTCGTCAACATTTTGCCATCTTTCGATTTTATTACTTTCATGCTTCCGGTTTCAGGGCCACACCGGGACCTTTTGACTTCCTTCCAAAACAACTTAATGTTTTCTTGGAAATGGTTTGTCATTTTCATTCCTTCTTCCTCTTCCAGGCGTTTCTTTCGTTCTTTCACTCCAACTCTTACTTTTTTCTTACATTCCTTATATACTTCTTTCGCTCGATCCTTCTCTTCGCTGGAAGCACTGCCAGCCGCAATCAGACATAACCATGCTTTCTTCTTCTCTGAGACCAGTGCTTTAATATCATCATCCCACCATGCATCACCTTTCTTTCTACCTTGCGTACTTATTCCACACACCTCTCTAGCAGATTCACAAAGACTCACTTTTATGTGGTTCCATGTTTCGTCTATGCTTAGACCATCCATTTTTTTCTCATTCAATCTCATCTCTGCACAATTCACATACTTACTCCTCTCATTATCGTTTTGTAGTTTTTCTATTTTGATTCTTGTTGGAGTTAGTACCGTTTTCACTTTAGAGCGCCAACCGCGAAAGAGGTTTACTCTCGACACCACCAGAAAGTGGTCAGTTTCAACCTCTGCCCCTCTGAAAACTCTCGTGTCCTCGGTAACGGCTCTCAACCTAGAGTCAATTACTACAAAATCGATAATTGACCTCTCATTTCCTCTTTCCCACGTATATTGGTGGATACCTTTATGATCGAAAAAAGTATTGGACACAAAAAGGTTCCACTCTAAACATACTTCAAGTATTCTGTTCCCGTTGTCATTCGTTCTTTTATCCCCAAACATACCTAAGGCCGATTCAAATCCGTCACGTCTAATTCCTACCCACCCATTCAAATCGCCTGCCATTATAATCCTTTCATTAATATTTTTCAGTCTCATCACATCATTCACACCAGTCCAAAAATCATCTTTCTCTTCGTCACTCTCAGAATTGACAGGGGCATAACAAACAACAAGAAACACCCTTGTCAAACCGATTTTGAACCTAATCCACATTATTCTCGGACTTACACATTCATACTGCAACATACATTCAATCATTCTGGGAGACAGTAGTGCTGCAACACCCTGACACGCCCTCTCTGTATCTGGTCTCCCAGACCAAATGACGAGCCTATCGTTATGCTGCATTGTACCGCTCCCTTTTTTCATACTCTCTGTTACACAAAGTATGTCTAAACATTTGCTAACCATCGTGTCACACAATTCATTCATCTTTCTTTCCATACCTCCTCTAATATTCCACGTACCAATTCGACATTGTTCGAGTTCCTTCCTCCTCTTTGCGCCACCGAAGGGTTGGCGATGTGATGGATAGCGAGCCTCATCGACACCTGTGTCGGCCATTCCCTTCTACAAACTGCTTATCTAGTCTAACATAATGATACTTAGGTATAAATCACTAACATACAAATTAGTATAATATTTAACTTAATCCTAACGCCATCAAAACTATTCCAGATGTCCAAATGAAAAAAACTTAATTCTAAAACAAAAAGTATTATAATCACTATAACAATACACTAATCACTGCATAATTGTTTGTACTAGTTCATATTGGCAGAAGACAAAAGACGCGGCTTCATTTCGATTTCGTCCTTCCTAGGGCGTAGGGGCACGGGGCGGTGCAGCGGGGGTGTAGAAATTGCCAGATGATTGTTTTTTATGGGTCATCTTGTAGGGGCGATGGTCGTGAGCGAATCAGTGACCGACCCACGGACAGGTCGTATAGCCGACAGACGTCTATTAGCTTAAAAACTAATATACCCATTTGCTAATTATCAAACTATTAACAGATATAGAATAACACACACAACCTTTAAAATAGTATAATATGTGGATGTATTGATCCACTCGATCAATCGGTACATATACCAGATTGAATTTTTAAAGTAAGTACTTCCCTATAAAAATAAAAATACGTACATTTCCGCCGGATTATAAAAATTATCATTTTAAAATGACATGAAACACGAAACCCATAAAATTTTTAAAAAAGTAGGCAGAACGCCTAAAACGATTAGCGAAATTCAGTGTAATCGACTTGACAACCAATAAAATAAAATAGAAATGCCTTCCACATAGATTAGAATGGAAAAAACATACCATTTATAATATACCATATTATAAGTCCATAGAAATTACATGTAAAAACAAATTGACATACAACACATCGAATGTCATCATCCATATTGAATTTAGAAATGACGTGAAACACAGTTCAGCAAATAAAATCTAAGCGGAGAATCTTCAGACTTTTATATACATAAAGTAGTGTCATATAACAGATTTTAGGCGCAAAGATCCTACAGTTGCCAACTTGAGTAGCGGGAATTATCAGGCTAGTTGCTGGGTCAAACGTAACGCGCAAAAGATCCGCTACAGTTCCCCCCACCCCCGGCGACCGAGCTCCTCGTTCCTCCTTCTTACGCGCCGACCTCTGACCTAGCTGGACGTGTGTTCGTTTCGGCGCCCGCGTTCCAATTCGCACCGCTCGGTCGAGAAGCCAAATGTACGACAATGTCGCGCTTTGAACATCGACAGGCTGGCACCGTTTGTTTGAAACACGGCGCACCGTCCTGCAATCAACAGGATACCCCGACAACACCATGCTGTGAGTCTCTTACATTTCCTATTACCCTTGAATGTGTCCGCTAATAACCTAAATTCGTCCACGCTGCCTGTCGGTCTAGAGAGAGCTGTTAATTATTTCCCAGAGAGAGATTAGGGAACCCTTTGATGATAATTCTAGTTAGGATGTAACAACCTGTATTCTATTGTCATTCACCCATGTAATGTCCATTTTGCCGCTCAAATACAATGCTGATTTATAAAAACCTAACCTCTTTCATTTGGGGATAGCGGTTGTATGGGAGTGTTTTGTGTAGACGGTGGGATATGGATTCTTGAGCCTCGCGCTGACCCCGAACCCTGACTATGAGAGAGACGTCTCATGCCCCCGCTTCTGAGCTGGCCGAGGGAAAGTCAGGGCCCCCCCAGGTCCGACGCGCGACACTGGCGACCAACTTAGGGCAGAATTTTTTTTAAACATATCCTTCCCGACTGCACAAAATTGCCTTTACGATTGCCCCCAATTTGAAAACATGTACTATGCAATTTTGTTGCCAAGCGCATTTTCGCCGCGAGAACTTTTGTTTGTTGTCAAGCGCATTTTGCCGCGAAAAAATAACGGTAGGAATCCTCTCGAACGAATAAAAGAGACGCACGAAATTCCCGCCAAAACGCTGTGATAACGAAAGTTTGAACATAATGTTTCTTCAATAACATAGATTCTGTGTTCTTTGTTTAAACAAAACAAACCCACTGTTTTAATTTCGGCATAAATTGCACCGTAATAATAACAGTCAGGATTTAGAACTGTGAAGCCAATTTTTACACCGGAAGTGATTTTTTTTAAAAAAAAGCACAATACACCCAACGGCCCATCGAAGCTGATTTCTAAAAAGTATATCAGCTACAACCTGTAAAACACAAATAATTCTTTATCCCGATTAATTATATAGGTACGGTGTTTGTCCATTTTCTTGTTTTTTTCAGCATTTGACTGTTATAAAAGTGATTTTAAGTGAATTGTTTCAAATTAACTTCAGAAGTGCAGTGTTTTTTTTTTGCAAAGAAGTGCTTTCTCGACGCAATAATAAGAACGTGTGTTCAATCTCACGATTTAGTGCCAGTAAATGAAGCAAATATAAAATCTTTCCATCAAAAGTGTTTTTTCGCTTCTAAAGTGCTGTTTTTGTGCCTTTTTTCGTGCCTTTCCTCGAGTGCAGTGAATATAAGTGCGAATAGTGCCCACAAAATTAAATAATGCAAATCCTAAAGTGTCCCCCTGGCCAAATTTTCTTCAAAAAGACTTAGAAAAATTTCGGAGTTTTTTTTTCCTTTTTTAAACCATTTTTTAACAATGAATTCCAATCAAATGGCTACATCTTTGGACATGGGTGTCATTCCCAATGTACACAACTTATCCAAAGTGCACCTACAAGCCGTCTTAAAAGACAGAGGAATATCACCACTAAACAAATCAAAGTCAGCATTGAAAGCATACGCTTTGTTATTCAACAAGAAGTTCATCAGGAAAATAAACCTATCCGTTGCAAGTGAAGACAAGGCACCCAATACCCCAGTTTTGGAAATCCCCGTTTCTAACAAAGAAACCAGGACACATGTTACAGTAAAACAAGACAATGCACCCATCACGGCACAAGAAAAAACATACGATCTCACTCCTTGGAAGATCAAATATAACGGTGTTTCTGATGTACTGGATTTCATTGACCGAATCGAAGAAACGGCCTCAATTAAAAATGTTCCATTTGACGTGCTGCAGAAAAACTTTATAGAACTAATATCTCCAGAATTAATCCCGTGGCACCGAATACAAAAATCAAAATGCAAGGACTGGAATAAACTCAGATCAGCCCTGATCACTAGCTTCGGCAAATCAGAGGCCCAACACAGAATTAAATTATCGTTACTATCCATTAAACAATTAGTAAACGAAACTGTGGCAACATTCATAGAGAGGGCCGAGTCCATCAACATCAAACTTTCCCACCCTGTCTCGGAAGCCGAATTACTACCAGTTATAACTGATGGCCTCCTACAAAGATATGAAAACATTATCACCTCACAGAAAATTGTGTCGTTGGCCCATTTAAACGAAGTTTGCCTCATTTTGGAATTCCACCAAGACAGGAAAAACAACAAAACCACCACGGACAATATCACTGTACCAAGCCGTCCTTCTGGATTAAAACCAGAATTTGACAACAAAAAAGTTTGCTCCTTTTGCAAAAAAGTAGGTCACCTAGCTACCACTTGTTTCAAGCAGGCCAAATTTCTGGAAGCTAAAGAACCCAGAACCTTAAAGAGACATCGCTCCAGGGATCGTTCTCCTCCACGCGACGAACTGCGTGAAATTTTCAAAAAATCAAGAAATAACATGGAAAGGTTGCAAGACCCTCACTTTGTTAAACCTCAAGTGGATTTCTCTAAACCCCCACCGAATTTTCATGCAAGAAAACCAAAAAACTAAATAATAACCTCTCAGGTATTCATTCTGTACCAAGGTCTAAGGAATGGACTGATTGGTTATCACACATTAAATATTTTAACCAGACCTTAAATGTTTCTTCGGTTTGTTGCAAACAAGCTAAAGATGGAAGACCTTATGCCCTTTTCTCCGTTAACAATGTCCCCTTCTCTGGACTACTAGATAGTGGTGCATCTGTTAGTTGCCTTGGCAACAATGCCCACCTGCCTTTTGTTAACAACGGTTTTAAAGTTTTTTCCAAACCTACACTCGTGACAACTGCGGACAATGCTCCCCAGACAGTCATCGGTACTCTGCAATTACCAATTAAATGTAACAATAACACAGTTACAATTAACTTTGTCTACTGAAGCCGAAGAAGCTTTTACGACTTTAAAAAATGCTCTTCAAACAGCCCCTGTCCTGAATTGCCCTAATTTTGAACTACCTTTTACCCTCCACACGGATGCTTCTAACGTAGGGATCGGTGGAGTCCTAACTCAGGAATTCCCCGATGGCGAACACCCGGTAGCCTATTTTTCCCGCACCTTGAATAAACACGAGAAAAATTACGGAATCACCGAAAAAGAGTTACTGGCAGTATTGGATTCTGTTCACCATTTTCGCGGTTACATAGACGGTAGCAAATTTACTGTAGTCACAGACCATAGTAGTTTGAAATGGTTGATCTCTCTAAGTAATCCCTCCGGCAGACTCGCTCGCTGGTCTTCTCGCTTGTCCCAATACACTTTCGATGTCATCCACCGTAAAGGTGCGGACAATATTGTCCCAGATGCCCTGTCAAGAATTGAACTTGCCACATTAAACATCGATACAATTGCCTCTACCCCATCCACAAAAGATGAATGGTATCTCAAAATCTATGAAGGATGCAAAAACAATCAACAAAAGTTTCCCAATTTTATTATAAAAGAAGGACAACTATATCGCAATTGTAAGGCCCCACTGTCCATCCTTGAAGATTACTCTTGGAAACTCGTTGTGCCCCTCGAAAAGAGAAAACAAGTAATCATCAACAATCATAGTGCCCCCGACTCTATACACCCAGGAACCTTCAAGACGTATAAAAAGATTTCCTTGAAGTATTACTGGCCTGGTCTTTTCAAGCAAGTTCGCAACTACATCTCCAAATGTGAAACATGTAAAGCTTACAAACATAGTACGGCACCCCCTGCCGGCCTAATGGGAAAACCCAAACGTGCTGATAGACCCCTCCAATCGTTATCTATGGACCTCGTCGGACCTTTTCCCAGGAGTTATTCTGGACACATGCATATACTCAGCATTGTGGATATCTTTACCAAATTTTGTTGGATCTTCCCCTTAAAAAGAGCCAACGCCGCCGCCATTGTCAAACTTGTGGAAAAACACATTTTCATACCCTACGGAACACCCAAAACCGTAATAGTTGACAACGGAAAACAGTTTATAGCACAAGAATTTAAAGATTTCCTTGCTAAATACGGGATTAAAGATATTTATTATAATACCTTGTACACTCCCCAAAATAACACTGTCGAAAGGTATAACCAGACTATTAACACAGCTCTGGCCATTTTGGTTGACAAAGACCAACGTAATTGGTGTAAGAATTTAGATAAAATTCAAGCTGCCATGAATAACACTGTTAACCTATCCACTGGTTACACCCCCTTCTTTTTAAAACACGGTATGGAACAGGTGGTACATGGTTCATTGCACTGGAACACGAATTTCCCCACGTCAACCACCTCCACAAGCAATCCTGCCGTTGATTACGCTCATCGTTTGAAAGAACTTACTGCCATTTATAGTGAAGTTACTGATGCCCTATTGCTGGCCCACCAAAAAAGTGCGGACAGATATAACCTACGTAGGAAACACATCACTTTTAATGTAGGCGATGTTGTCTGGAGAAGGAATAACACCCTCTCTCAAGGAGCCCTGTACTTCTCTGCCAAGCTGGCACCCCGTTTTGTCAAGGCCAAGGTTGTAAGAAAAATATCGGACTTAGTTTACTACCTGTCCGACTCCTCTGGCAAACATACTGGTAATTACCATATTAAGGACATTGTAAAGTCTGGAAGTGAGGAGACAGTTGAAACTGCCCCACCACCCCAGCAACTTTAAACTAACCCATTGTGTATTATCACAAACTATTGTAAGCTTATGAAGTCTTACCATAATTAGGCGTGTAAAGTGTCAACTACATGTCAACCTATTCGTCAAAAACGAGTTTAACCTACCTTTGTAAATAAATGTATATTAACATATTATGACCATGAAATATTATTCCTGTAATAACGTTCTTTCCCTCACGACAATCGTTTTCTCCCTTTTTACGTTTTATTTTCTCACCTGTTCTGAAACTGATAATTTTAGAATAGAGACACGTGTTCGAGTTACAATCGCCGGGAAGTCGCGAACCCGCTTTTGCTTCTCAACTTCTACACTATGCAATGTTTATGTCATGTCACCCCATTTTCGTTTCATTTTGTTCCCTTCGTCGTGTTAGAAAGAACCACCCCACTTTTGTTTTTGTTCCTTGTAAAATAACGATTGGTAATCACTCATAAGAGTGCCATCCAAAAGAGTTCGGATTTTGTAAATTCCAAAGTGTTAAATACCGACCCCTTTTTTTAAAAAAAAAAGAAAACCTGTCAAGTACAGCCATTAATTCTTTCTTGTCCAATTCAACGTTATCTTGAGTATGTAAAACCCTATAGTGGTCTCAAAGGCAAGAACCAAGTAGCAATTAATCACATAATTGTCTTCTTTGTATGTACATAATTTTTTTTTCATTTTTTTCAATTTTTTCCTTTCAAAAATTGATGGCGTCCTACCCAAGCTCACATTTACCAAAAATCGGATTTTGACACATCCATTTTGGGAAATTGTATTTATAAAAGAAAACCAAATGTCGGTCCTATAAAACCACATACCATAACTGGACTCGCTTCAACTAAAAGTATGTAAAACCCATTAAGGTCTTTTATTGTATGACGAGATCTCGATTTCTTTTCTCTACTGTTACGTCACGTATGTCTCGTACCTCACGTTTCAACCCTACGGGACAGGTTAGTAAAACCTTACGGTTATCCTGATCTTCGAACGCAAATAATTATATCACAACGTAAATCAACAGGACTTTGTTCGATCATCGTTGCATAATATAAACACCCAACCTTTGTCTCACCATTTAACCAAGTGTTTGCAACCCAATTGCACGCTACAATGAACAGTATGTAAAGCCATTATGGGCCTGTTCTCACCCATCGCACGATGTAAGTAGAAATACCTCCTACCATCATCTTGCACCTTGTAACAAATGAAGTAACATTGAAATTGTTTATCTTCTCTATTGTTCCATCGTACGCCTCTCCAGGCTACGGAGTTAGTCAATCTAACAAATCTTTGCAAACAGTATCAAATGATACTGCTAGCTTTTGTTGAATTATATTTAAATGTAAAATTTGTCACGCGATAGGAGAGATCCTTAAAAAATCCACCACTACACGAGAAGTTCGTTACAATTACTTAATACTTATAACCATGTGTTATAATTTGGTCGTGTGACATTAATTTGCCATGAGTACCGCCTTTGTGTATAATTTGGTCGTGTGACATTAACTTGCCATGAGTACCGCCTTTGTGTATAATTTGGTCGTGTGACATTAACTTGCCATGAGTACCGCCTTTGTGTATAATTTGGTCGTGTGACATTAATTTGCCATGAGTACCGCCCTTGTGTATAATCTGGTCGTGTGTCATTAACATGTCATGAGAACCGCTTTTGTGTATAATTGTGTACAACCCTGTACACGAGACGTGGAGACGTAATAATAATACTTACCGTGATTCGTGTGAACGACATAATATCGACATCGTCATCTCCTTTAAGGAACTGTTTTTACACTCTTTGACTTCTGTCTATAATTGAGTTGTACCTTGCATATACTGCATACTCGTACACTATACGTGAAGACGTTACAATACTCACCATGAATCGTGCGAACGAAATAATATCAAACCTTTATATGTGAACTACGTAAGTATTTCACAGAAACCTCTTTGTTCAACGCCAATGCCCGTGGACTTCCTGTTTTTGCTGCTTTCCAAAAAGAAAAGAAGCCCAGGAATATCTACTATCCCAAAAGGACTAGTTTTCAGCTTCACTGTCAATTATGGGGCATAGTGCCGCAGGAGTTAATCGATGGGCACAAAACCACTAAACTCGTCGTCTGGGAAACGAATAAAAAGAATCCCAGGTTTGTGAAATTGGAACTAGGGTCTGTCTTTTCTCACAATCATGTAGAAGTTTAAAACGACCCCTAATCTTTTGCCAAATACACGCAAAAGATTAGCCTCTTTAGTACAATGTGTATTCAAATGCTGTTTAAAATTAATCCACTTTATTAAAATGTAAAGAGTCAGGAAATCTGCTGGTTGAATATGTTTCACTCTCACATAGAGGTTGAATTGGAAATTAGTCCAGTCTCTAGCAAATTTCGTAACTCAATTCCCGTCCTTTTTCCTCCCACTCCCTACCCCCATGCCCTCAGGCATATGTATGAAGTGGAAAATCTGTTGTCGACCATATTTCGCCCTCACTTCGAGTTCGAATCGGTAATTGTTCCGGTCACCAACAGGCTTCCTACCTCACCTTTCACGTATGTTGTTTTTTTTTTCTCTCCTCAACGAAACACATTCATGAATTTTGAATATGTATGATACGCACTTGGCGTATCGTCTGTCTTTTCTGACAACCTTTATTCATGAATTAGTTTCCCTGCTGTTGCCGTGACTCGCTCACGAATTTTTTTTTGTCTTGTTCTTTGAAATCCTACGAAAATGTTACCACCTGTATGTTAACATAGGCCAAAGAAGGCCGGTTGTTTTTTCAACCAAGACAGTTTGTCATTCGGCAAACGCCAAGTCATCCTAATAAAGGATAATGTTTATGTAATCAAAACTAGTTAGGAACCTCTCTCTACCTCTCTCTCACACTCTTCGTCACTCTCCGGACCGGCAGTTAAACCTCGTTTGTTTATTTTTTCTGGACACATTTTGTTTCTCTCCAAACTTTTCTTCATTGGTCCCTAGGCAGGTAAACTTCAAGAAATTTGCTTTAATAATAATTCCCCCCGGATTTAAAAAGAAGCCCAGGCGGATGCCATCTCCAGCAGCCAAGCTGAGCCTCACCTCCTAGCAGCCTGCGCTGTGGTTACAAAGGCCCCTCGACTACTACTCGCTACACACTTGTTCCATCTTGTTCCATCTTGTTCCTGAAAGCACAGACAATACCACTCATATGTATGACGTTTGTCACACCACTGCAAGCCGAGTTGTCCCACTATACTTTATGACACTCTGAACTACCTTTCGGACACGCTAGTCCCGGAGTTCAAATTTCTTGCCCTCAATGCCAATGCCAGTTATACCGTCTCTTGCTCTGTCATGCAGTGACACATACCAGGTCATGGGTGAAACATAATTACCCTTTGCCCCCCCAGTAAACACAAACTGCGCATCTCTAAAAAGTTATCCTGAGCTACATTATGCTCCGATAACCAACACATACGATCCGTGCCCACCATAATAGCACATAGGACTCGTACTGGCATAACTACGGAACCTGGACTACTCTCTCCAATGACCACTGTAACCATAGCCGCAGCCCCGCAAACCACAGCCCCACTTCGCAAACATCAACGCCCACAACGAAGCAAAGTGTTTTTTTCCAAGGCCTAAGTGTACTCCTGAGTGTTATCTCAATGGGTCAGATTACAGTGATAATGTAATCTTTTAGAGTCAGTGAAATCTCGTTTCCTTCGCAACTCTTCGAAACCAAAAAACCAACGCAACGCAAACTTAGCTTCCAGACCAATGAAACCCTAGAATCACACCTTAACATTCCGTCTTTTGTTTTTTTCAATTGTATAATGTTGTCTATTGTTTTTTCAATTGCATAACCATGCCCTTTTGTCTTTCAATTGTATAATTTTGTCTTTTGTCTTTCAATTGCATAACCATGTCTTTTGTTTTCTAATTGCATAATTCTACTTGTTGTTTCCACACCTGCTCTCTCCCCAAAATTATTTGCTCCAAACATGCTATGTACCCTTCCTCATTTTTCCCACAAATATTGTTACCTAGCCTATGGCATAAGCTAGTCATTATGTTTTAGCTAGGCATCTCTCTGGCCATCCAAGTCTCTCAAACTAAGGGCAACTCTTGTTTTGTCAAAAAAACCCCAAGGGAGGCACATAGAGGATCTTTTAACCCTGATGCTCCATTACCACGTCGCCCTTTTTACGAGCGCGGGGGGAGGTGTCATATAACAGATTTTAGGCGCAAAGATCCTACAGTTGCCAACTTGAGTAGCGGGAATTATCAGGCTAGTTGCTGGGTCAAACGTAACGCGCAAAAGATCCGCTACAGTTCCCCCCACCCCCGGCGACCGAGCTCCTCGTTCCTCCTTCTTACGCGCCGACCTCTGACCTAGCTGGACGTGTGTTCGTTTCGGCGCCCGCGTTCCAATTCGCACCGCTCGGTCGAGAAGCCAAATGTACGACAATGTCGCGCTTTGAACATCGACAGGCTGGCACCGTTTGTTTGAAACACGGCGCACCGTCCTGCAATCAACAGGATACCCCGACAACACCATGCTGTGAGTCTCTTACATTTCCTATTACCCTTGAATGTGTCCGCTAATAACCTAAATTCGTCCACGCTGCCTGTCGGTCTAGAGAGAGCTGTTAATTATTTCCCAGAGAGAGATTAGGGAACCCTTTGATGATAATTCTAGTTAGGATGTAACAACCTGTATTCTATTGTCATTCACCCATGTAATGTCCATTTTGCCGCTCAAATACAATGTTGATTTATAAAAACCTAACCTCTTTCATTTGGGGATAGCGGTTGTATGGGAGTGTTTTGTGTAGACGGTGGGATATGGATTCTTGAGCCTCGCGCTGACCCCGAACCCTGACTATGAGAGAGATGTCTCATGCTCCCGCTTCTGAGCTGGCCGAGGGAAAGTCAGGGCCCCCCCAGGTCCGACGCGCGACAGTAGATAAAAATTTAAAAGAGGCCTAAAACATCTTCATCCATCAACGTAATGCAATCGATGAACGATTGAAGTTTGAATGAGTTTTTTTAATGTAAACAAAACAGTTTACATCGACGTTTTAGTATTCTTGGAAAACAATACCAATTAAAAAGTGTTGAAATTTAAAAAAAATATATAAATTTACAGTCGATAAATTATTCATATTGGGAACGATGCGTTAAGTTTGCGGAGCTTCCGAGTACTTGTCAAGTCATTTATTGCGAATAAAATAATATGGAGAACACATAAACCAGCTTGAAATGTCGATAAAGTGAAATCGTTCGGAACAGGGGATAAAATTCATCGTTCTTCCGATTAACACCGAAAATACACGTTTTATGACAATATTATTGCCGACAATTTCATTAGCATAAAATTTATTCATAGTAAAATCACTCTAACAATAATTTCGAATTCTCTTAAGATTTATAGTGTAACAGTATTAACTTAGTATTAAGAATTTCACCATTAACAACGTGAAAATTTTATACTATACCATGAAGCGTAAAATAAAAAAAAATTGTCGCAAATTGGAAAGTTGCACCGTACTTTATTTGGTTTCTATTTTAATATCTAGTTCTAGAGTTCAGGAGGTTGAGTTGTTCACAAATCAATAATATTATTTTTGGAATAACTTAATATATGATACGGTCACATCTAGGACATGAACCTAGGACCTTTGCCTTTCGGGGATTTTTCTGTTTCAAATTTTTGCTTAAGAATCGCTAATATTTTCTTCAATAAATAAATATTAAAATTTGAGGTTACTAATTAAGTTATTCCAAAAATAAAATATTCATCCTAAACTTGCAGAAAAAGTCAATAGATGTCACAAATTAAAATAAGATATATTTATCTGAGAAACTGCGTAGATTGCATTAAGTTCGAGTTGAATCTTGCGATCGTACATAAAGATAGTAGCCAATAAAAATGTGCTGTGAGAAAATGAAGATAATGTTGGTAGTTCTTATTCGAAGTATGATACAATTAAATATGACCGAAGGAGATGGGGTCCCATTAGCTCAGTTGATAGAGCGTGTCCTGGAAAGGCAAAGGTCCTGGGTTCATGTCCTAGATGTGACTATTGTGTATCTTTTTTTGATTATTCTGTTTAAAGTTTTTGCTTAAGAATCGCTAATATTGTCTTCAATAATTGAATATTATTATTACCACGTTCTGAATTTATTTTTTATTAGTTTTAGAAGTAAGTACGTAAAAATTGTGAAGCTATTCAATGCGAAAACTCGTGTAAACATGTTGAATCGCATATCTGCCATTCTCGAATTTCTGAAATTACCTCAATTACAAATCCTCTTTAATCTACTCGCCTTTGATCTGAAGTTGTTTGCAATTAATTCATAATGAAAGCCATAATTTCATTTGCATAATATTATGTATCGTTCATAACTGACTGAAATGCATGCTAACAATTTTACTCAAACAGAATACCTAGTTGCTTTCAGAGTATCTTATTTACAGCATCCTTTGCAGTATCAATTTGCAGGGGAACGGCTCTTCGCTTTGAATTCACATGCAGGTGAATCTCAGTCGGGCTAATTGGGAAGTTGACTAAGTTACATTAGAAGTCTTTGCACTTAATATATGTAAATAAATTATGCAATACACTCAAAATGATAAGGAGAGTACATTTATAATTTTTATTGCATTCGTTATAAACTAAATTTATTAATTTATTTGGACATTCACATATAATCAGAAAATTAATTAATTTAAATTTAATTATTAATTATTATTCTATATTTGAAATGTCTATTTGTTTTCTTTAAATTTTTGACAAAGCAATTTTCAAGTAATCTTTGACGGTGTTCATTCGACAGATACATTTCAGACGTCTCTCTAATTTCCCAATAAAACATATCATTAAGTCCAAAAGGAAATTGACAGCGTTTGATTTTGAAAAGCAACGATTCTGCCGCATCAATATATGTTAAAATGAATGTGTCTTAGTTTGTCCCCTACAGAATCAAAAACTAGTGGACCGATTTCACTGAAAATATAAAAGTTTGTTCCGATTAGCGCTATGAGTGATTAGAGTGTGGGTTGGATGGTAGAATAAGTGGGGGACGCCCGAGGAAGACTTAACGCATTATTTCTGTACCAGAATCAGATACGGAGATATTGAATTATCGTCGATTTAATGTAGTTTTTTAATAGTGACTACATACTTTTTATATTCTTTTTTATGTATCTATTTTACTTTAGGGAAATCAACAGTTTACAATGTGGTTCATTAATACATGTGTAATTTACCTAACTGAGAAACCAATTACAGATTTCCTCAATATACTATTGTATAATGTATCTAAAAATGTAAACACTTTACTTACACAACTAAAAAATATTATGCTATTATAACAAACGTTATTTATGTTCTATACTTTCATACTACTTTTATGTTCTACTGTATTCTTCCATACTTCCTTATATTACTATATAGTTATTTACATTATTTATGTTCTACTTTCATACTATTTTCACGTTATTAATGTTCTTTACTTTCATACTATTTTCACGTTATTTATGTTCTAAACTTTCATACTATTTTTATATTCTACTGTATTCTTCTATACTTCCTTATATTACTATATAGTTATTTACATTATTTATGTTCTACTTTCATACTATTTTCACGTTATTAATGTTCTATACTTTCATACTATTTTCACGTTATTTATGTTCTATACTTTCATTCTATTTTTTATATTCTACTGTATTCTTCCATACTTACTTATATAACTATATAGTCATTTACATTATTTTATGTTCTTAAATATTCTTTAATAATATGTTATGTTATATTCTTTTATATTCTCTCACATTCTTTATGTTAATGTATTGAAAATCGACAACCATAACACGGGCATGTGGCTAGCATGGTGGTCGAAAAATCCCCAATGCTTGTAAAAAACTATTCAATGAATAAAGAAAAAAAAAAAAAAAGAATCACATGGTATACGGTAGCGAGTGATAGAAACGGTCGGGACGCCCGAGGAAGACTTAAATCATTATTTCCACACTGAAATGAGATACGCAGTGGAATGGAAAGGGTCGATACAATGTAGTTTTTTAACGGTTACGATGTGAATTTCATGATGCTACATGAAGTGAATGATAGAAAAAGTTGGGGACGCCCCAGAAATGCATGAATCAATTACTTACATGTGGTAAAATTTGGCAAATCTGATGAACAAAGAAAGGTATGTAAGGATAATATATGAAGTGGAAGTAAACGGTAGAAAAAGTCGACATTGCCTAAGAAAGACACGGCATGATCAAGTAAAATAATATTTTCACTAAAAATACACTTATTTTTGAGGTACACTAGAATCTCAAAACCTTACTCCACGCCATTTATAACCCCGAGTGAAGCCGGGTACACGTCAGCTAGTATTATAACTTTACTCCAAGCTATTTGTAACACCGAGTGAACCAGGGTACACGTCAGCTAGTATTATAACTTTACTCCAAGCTATTTATAACCCCGAGTGACGAAGAGTACACGTCAGCTAGTATTATAACTTTACTCCAAGCTATTTATAACCCCGATTGAAGCCGGGTACACGTCAGCTAGTATTATAACTTTATTCCAAGCTATTTATAACCCCGAGTGACGACGAGTACACGTCAGCTAGTATTATAACTTTACTCCAAGCTATTTATAACCCCGATTGAAGCCGGGTACACGTCAGCTAGTATTATAACTTTATTCCAAGCTATTTATAACCCCGAGTGACGAAGAGTACACGTCAGCTAGTATTATAACTTTACTCCAAGCTATTTATAAACCCGAGTGACGCCGAGTACACGTCAGTTAGTATTATAACTTTACTCCAAGCTATTTATAACCCCGAGTGAAGCCGGGTACACGTCAGCTACTATTATAACATTACTCCAAGCCATTTATAACCGCGCGTGAAGCCGGGTACAAGTCAACTAGTATCATAAATTTACTCCACAGCATTCATAACTTCGAGTGACTCTAGGTGCACGTCAGATAGTATTTTATAAATACTTTCAGCTTCGCAAATCTTGCCTACAATAATAATAATATTTCTTGATTTTTCACAGGTATTCTTTAAAGCATTCGACGATTAGTTGAACGTCTACGACAAAATAATATTAAAATTCTATGATTATTAATAAAACTACACAAGATGCTTCTTCTGAGACTACGTTATAAGATTAATTAAGAAAATTAATAAACCATCGAGGTGCTTAAGAATTCATTAATAAAACATCAGAACACACCAAAGCTTTCCTCTTGGGTGTTAATCGGAGGTAATTGTTACGGAGGTGATTTTCAAGGAGAGAATTATTTTCTCGGCCCTTATCGTGCCCATCCCGAGTGGCTAGTATACGGCATTAAGTATTCAGTTTATTTTGCTGAGTAACGATGTAAACCTGCCTTTAGCTTTATTAGAAATGCAAATAATATTTAATGAAGTCTGGTTCAACTACCATCGGAATGCTTGTCTGATGTATTTAATATGATATATGAACAAAAATATATTCTAATTTGTACGATTAATACATATACATATGAGTGCCGGACAAGAGTTTTAACTACTCCCGACTCTTTGGAGCCAGCGAGACAATGAATATTGGGGTATGTTATGAGGTTAAAGGTAGTAGGGAAATAAAGGGTATGGAGAAGAAAATGATGGGGACACTCTTGGCTATTCAGATCTGATCACCAAACACGGCTAAAGCCATTTCAATAAACATTGCTTTTCCGAATGGTGGTATTTCACCAGGGCGGTTCTGAATAAATTTATTTATTTTTCTTATTTTCAATTAATCTCTTATAGAGAAATATATTACAGACATTTCAAATTTTAAACAATGTCATCTACGTGTTACACATTTACCCTAATCCTATGGTTTCCACGGAGTCCAGGCTGGAACGCGTCGCAAATATACTATTACTTACTTTGGACAGCCTTTTCTTTTTGGAATGTTATGGTTAATACAAGACAATACCCTATAAAAACGTCGAAATCTTAACGACGTAAGTGAAGAAGTAATGCACAAAACATATGCGACGCTCGGCCATGTGTATTGGATAGAGCTACGGTTAAATACGCCCTAGCAAATCTCTAAAATAAAGTGAGAATCTTAACGTCATAAGTGATGAAGTCGTAAAAAAACAATATAAAGCGCGCGGCCCGGCGTAATGGACCGACTTATGGTCGAATTTGCCCTAGCAGGCCTAAAAAAATATCCTTCCGTAGGGTTTGATTGAATTATTTCTGATTAACATTTTTCTAAAATCTCAGATGTTTCCGGAGAGAGTTACCGATTCATCGTCTAGAAAAATAAAATCTAGTGTTTAAAGCTAATTTCATGGTTGAAAAATGTTTTATAAAATTTTTAAACCGTTTTACATTAAATGTCTTTATAGCAAGGTACTGCTTTTATTAATTTGGATTTTAGGAATCTCTTGAAAAAATAATAGGTATATATTTTAAGAATTCGTCGGAATTATTTAAAATGTGAGTCTCAAGCGAACCCCGGTTATTAGAGTATTGTGTCGGTAATTTTTCCAGCAACATCATTCTATAGTACGCTATGGTGAATAAAAAATTAAAATAACTCTCAATATTTAGAGAAAAGCCTCATATTTTACGGTATTTTTCGACTGTTCAATGAGAGAAACTATTTCCAAAAAAAGAGCTGAAATTTAAAGGATGTTAAATAAAAAAAAATACAGTGTGTGGCAAGCCTACGCACGACGGAAGTGAAACTTTTAGTATTCTTCTCTCTCTCTCTTTTCATTTCATATTATTATTATTCAGCATGCTGTACATTATAGTTTTAAAAAGCATAAATTTATTTATAGGCGTGTTGTTAACAAATGAACGTTTAACTAGATTCCTAATATTGACATATTTATAAGTAGCATGTGATAAAAAAAATTAAAAGTTATAAAAATATGGGATCCGAACCCGGGTCCTGCATAACGAGTGTCGAACGCTCTGCCTCTAGACCGCGAGGAGAGGTATCTCGCGCGACGAGAACCGCGTATACAACGTGTACTCCTATCACATAACGTCTCGTTAACGCTTTATATAGGGTCGAATCGAAGATATATCGGCAGTGTGAAGTCATATCTGTCGTTTTTTAAAATATTTCCGTATATTTGTCCGTTTTGGAAAAGATCTATCGCGTTTTAACAGTCTCATACCCGTATGGAGTCTGAATTTGAAAAACATTTCTAAATTTTGAAAAACTCACTTACGGCTGTGTTTTTTAATAAAAAAACTTGTCACGCATCTGCGAAGGTAATTAGTCGCGTTATCGGCCTTGATTAGTAATTTTAATAATTCAAAATAAAAAATAAAAAATCAAAATACCGAACAACTCTACCGGCTCGATTTGTAAGCTATATTTCGACCAAAATATCATATAGTCAAAATATCTAAAAGTCGCAGCACGAGAGCATTTTATCAATTTTCCTCGTATTAAAAAATCACAAAAAGAAAAAGAAAATAGTTAAAGTGGGGATCGAACCTCGGTTCTTCACGACGAGAGTCGGGCGCACTGCCTCTAGACCGCGAAGCTGAGTTTGGAGAGTGACCTAAACTAGGTATATAATATTAGCTAGGCTCCTATAGCGAAATGATCACGGTTTTTCGTGACGGTCATGAGTCGGTTTTACTCCGGTCCTCGAAAATGCATAACGCGCGTAAAGAAGTTTCACTTCAATAAACAGACATTAAACGTCAAAAATTGCCGATTTTATTTCGCTTTAAGATTATACCAATCAATTATAACATTGGCTAAAGCAATATATTAGTTATAAAACGAACCAAATTAAATGTTTTTATATTGTTCAAAATATTCTCTTACATGTTTGCTGAAACTTATTATGACATAAATACTCATAAAGTCAAAGCTAAAAAAGAAACCTTCACATCGATCGCAAAAAGCATTCAGAGTGCTACTCGAGCTGATCCAATTATAGAATTCAATGACACCCAATAATAAACGCGAAACACCTGACAAATAAAACATATCTATCATCGTATTGAATAAGCGCTCCATAAATTGACTTTATTACCGGTAGCTCGTATAAAGTATTTTACCATATTAAAAGTTTTCCGTTCACGATAAAAAATTTACATTAAGGAGAATATACGGTAGGTTGTAGGGATCCATTAAAATTTTCTTAGACGCACAGAAAAGTTAACCGAATTTCGGGAAAGCCATTATTTTTGGGACACCAAGCCATAAATATATTTAGATTTTAATCTATCCTTTCAACGTGGGTATTTATCGTCCAGTTGGTGTTGCATTCGTGAAAACCAATTTATTGCGAAAACTGTATTTAATTTTTGGAAATTGCAATAGATATACGGCATTTTCTTGTAATGAAAATATGCTAGATTGTTACGGCGGTGTTTTACAGAACTTGAACAATTCATCAAATTTCAAAGTCAATATTCAAGCTCTAAGCTTGAATGAAACTTTTACAGAACTTGAACACTAACTACGAATTGACTGAATAAAAAAACTTTAGACGAATTATTCAAGTTCTGTGAAACACCTTTCCTTTTTAACGGGTCGTTTCGTAGAATTTGAAAAATCCATTCAAGTTCTTTGAAAGTCCTACTCAAGTTCTGTTATTATTAAAGTACTGCAAAGCAACTGGCCCCTGATGACATAATTACAAATTTATAATAGAACTTTCACAGAATTTAATTTTTAACTTTAAAATTCGATGAGTTTCTTAGTTTTTGAGAAACAACCCGTCCTTAGAATTTCTAGAACATCCTCAAAAATATTCTAGTTTGTTATATTTTCTTCTATCAAAATCAATTAATTTGTTTATGAGGAGACGTATTTTTTGGGGCTTATAGGAAAAATGATTTTGATTCGTAAAAGGTTTTATGGGGGTATTTATCGATAGTGCATGAATTCACTTCGAGGTGAATTTTCAAGAAAACGACGCCATATAAATCAGCCAAATATTATTATAATGTATTTACATAAATATATACCTGGTGGCATGATTCCCTCAACACAGAGAAGAAATTCTCTTTTCTCAAGTAAAGTTATAAAAACAAATTTATTTAGATTATCGAAAGGATGTAAAATATAAGATAAAACTAAGGAAATTCAATTTTATAATCACTGATTTATTTTCAGTATGAAAGAAATCAGGCATCGCTCTCGATGCCGTAGTTTACGCCAGGCGCCGCGGCCGTTCTGGTTTGACTTAATATTGATACAAATAATTATTTATTGAAGTGAATGTTATCGTTAGGACCATTAAAAGAGTAAAAATAACTTGGATATCTTTAAAATGGAAAAGCAAAATAATTACATGTTGAAGTATTGTAGGATACGTAAAGTAGCAAGCGACCAATTCATTTAAGAAACGAATTCTTTCAATTTGATGCAATATTGATCAAAGTGTATTCCTTGATATTTCGACACTTGATATTAAAACCTCTCTAAACTAATCGACCTTTAAAGCTGAAGCAGGGCAGTAACGTGGGTAATTTGATTATGAAACGTGTTCGCTGGAATCCTTGAGATCGATTTTGATGTATGGAAAATAGATCGACGAGAGAACAAGCAACGAGTAAATGGCAAAATGGACCATTTACAGGCAGAAATCACGATTGAAGACAGACGGAATGATTTACTGCCAAGTATTAAACGATGTGATTATGATGAGTGGTTCTTCTGGACTCAAAATTCTCGTAATAAATCTTCCACGAGTCGTTAACAAACGGGTATACTTCGGCAGGTCAATAAAAAGGGTTATAATTAGTCTGCGTAAAATAAAATTAAGATATTTTTGTAAAAGCGTTTGCTACGATTGAATGATGACCCGACCGTTGACCCCCCGCCAGCATGTTATATTTTGTTATTCGGCCGTAAATTTTTACTGCATACTCATTCAGATTCGCAGAATTATTGTTAGTAAAGAAATTTGTGATTTCCACTCGAGATACTTGCAGATATTGCAGATATTATTTTGCCATACGGCCGTATTTTCTCTCATACTTACTTCACCGATGAGGACGTTCAGAAGAAATAATTAATTAATGTATCAACTGTCCGAGGGATGAACTGTCTGGGAGTAAATTTTCCGGGAGATCAATTGTCAGCGAGCAAACTGTCGGGGGATCAATTGTCATGGAATCGATTAAAGTTACGAACCCTTAAAAAAAACATGTTTTATTTTTAAATTATTGATGACAACACAATAAATGACACTCCTTCTCAACATAAAAAGAGATGAAAAATGATTTGAGTAATATTTCAAAATCCTGCAAATATCCTTCACTTTTTTTTACTAATTCAGAAACTAATAATCAACCCTCGGGACGGAAACTTTCCAGGGAAATTATTCCTAACAAACTGAATGGACGGAAGTTTTTAAAATTACCTGTCTTGATATCACTTAGCGAGTTCAAGTTACAGGCCAGAAACTTGATGGAAAAACTTTAGCGGTAAAAAACGTGCAATTTTTGTTTTTCACTTTCGTTTAAATTAGATTTAAGTCGCCTAATTCAGTGAAGTCTCAGCTCTTGGTATTACCACAATTTGTGAAATGTTATAAAACAAAATTGGTGCAATTAAATTTAAACACAAATTATCTACGGTTTGTAAAAAAACTGGTTAACATTAAAACAATGGTTTAGACTTTAGACGTTCAAACCTTTTGTCTATACAATAACATTAAAAAAATTACAACAGGCGTACGAATTAGTTCTCGTGTTTCTTTTGATGTAATGATATACCAAAATTATGTAACCCATGATGAGTTTGCTAGATAATAGTATATACTTCATTTACTAAAAAAATGCAACATAATAATATTTTTAAGCATGTAAATGCATGTAAGTAAAATAATCTTGACAATCAATTTTACAGGATATTTCGAAAATGATAAAATAATAACTCTTATTTATTTGTTAGTACAAGTTGATAAGTAATACTAATACTCAGTATTGTTAATTTGATCTAGGTTTTTTTGTTTGGTGTAAAATCAGTCAATCTGTCTGATTTTGAAATTGAGAATATACCTAGTTCCTACCGCGATGTCATTTATCCAGTTCCTACTTATCCCTAACCATCACCTTGCTGCAAAAGAATTCGAAATTCAGTGGAAAGAACATAGTGAAAATTCGAGTGCATTTGTTTTTAAAAACGAAAAGAGGATTGATGATTGGGATAAATTGGGACTACCTTGAAAGCAAGTTGGTTATTTTTGAATACATAATTTCGTTGAAAAGTTAAAAAAATAAGGAAATAACTATCGTGGAAGTGCGTTATATCTTTTTAGTACTCATTCGTTTTGCTGTGGCGATAATTATATTGTGATTGTGTTATGTGTTACTTTGCAGAGATCAGTGGTAAGTGATTGGTCAATGGTCATCCTGTTTTTCTTTCCTTCCGAACATTGTTCATTCCTACACATATTATCACACAATTCCAACAAATCATTTAATTTGATTTTCTTGTTCATTTGAAGCTGTGATTCGTAAGCAGTTTTGAATGCAACACCATCCATTATTATTTTAAAATGGTACAAGAAAAATAATACACATTAAACGTGTAAGTTTAGTTTTACCATATACCTAGATCATGAATTTTGTGAATTGGTTGAAATATTGCTAGACTGAACCGTGTCTATATGTCAGGTTGTAAATAAACATTTTCCTTGAAAATAACTTGTCTTGAGACAAATTAAGCTATCACTTATTTGACAATAATTATTATTTTCATTCCCTGTTCTACATATTACAAGCCCGCCATGTTACCTTATTTCATATATCTCCGTTTTCCCTGCTTATGCGGTGTTTAATATTGAAACAGTTTTGTGATTATCTCACATACCAATGTCATGTTTAAATTTTCATTATGATATTATCATTCCCCTTGTTCTTCTCCTTTCCCAAGAAAAAACGGAAGACAGAAGTCACACGGCAGTGATATTAAATTTTTATTAACACACCTTTCACATTTGTTTATTAGTCGTAATATTGTTGTCTTTGATAGTGCATCTTATCTCGCTGCTCTAATAATTATTCTCGTGAGAAGGCCATCGAATAGAGCAAACTTCAATCCCGAAATATTCAATAGTGTAGTCTGGTGAATTTAAACGTTGTCGAGAGGTAAGGCTCTCGACTAGCGAGCCGAAGGTCGCAGGTTCAAATCCCGGCGTGCACAAGTAAATTTTACTGGGTTAATTAATGTTATTTCACAATGTACTCAGTTAAAATAATATACAGTATACTTGCTGCACGTTGTAGAGAAGTAGGTACTATCAGTATATAGTACAGGGTTTTCCAATAAGAGATGTTATTTTGAATAGCCCTCTATTTCAGTAGATGTTACTTTTGAAGCTGTCATTTTTTTAATATTTGACAAGTAAAAACTACGCCATTGATAAAAATGGAACAATACACGCTTCAACAACGCATTGAAATTATTAAAATTCACTTGAGTGAATCAAATGCAAATCATCTTGAGTGATGAGGCCCATTTCCACCTCGGTGGCTTCGTCAACAAGCAAAATTGTCGCATCTGGGGCTCGGAAAACCCAAGAGTTATTGTTGAAAAGCCTTTCTATCCTCAACGTGTGACTGTTTGGTGCAATTTATGGTCCGGCGGAGTCATTGGACCTTACTTTTTCGAAAACGAGGCTGGAGCAACAGTTACGGTGAATGGATTGCGCTATCGAGAGATGATTAATGATTTTTTGTGGCCGGAATTGGATGGTATTGATCTGGACAACGTTTACTTTTAACAAAACGGCGCTACGTGTCACACAAGCAACGAAACCATTGATCTTTTACGATTGAATATCAAGATAACACCTTGTATATATACCTGGTGTAAGCCCACCATTCAGAATTGAAACGTTGCTTAACATGACTTTAGCCATGTTTGGTGACCAAATCCGAATGGCACTTCATGACCTTCCTCTTTTCCACCTACTTCGCCTCTCCACTACCTTCAGCCTCACAACATACCCTAATTGCGGATGCCATGATCTCACTGGCTCCAGACCGTTGAGAGAAGTTGGGACTCTTGTGCGGTATTCACATTAAAAACAAACACAGTATTGTTGTGAAAAAATAGCATAAATTTTAATTGTGTGAGGTGTACACCTATAAACTGTAACCAACGCTACTCAAAATAAACAAATACCACCTTGGTAAGGCTTCTTATACATTTTTTCATCATATTCTCAGTGATTGTAATACCATCAAATGAACTTATTTTTTTCATTTACATAAAAAGCCATTTGGCATCAAACATGAGGATTTATATTTCAACCAGTAATATTAATAATTAGTATTATAACATATAAGGGAGAAGAAATTTGGGAAAGTAGTTTTATACCATACCTATTATCTTCAAGCAGGTACATTATTTACTTTGAACATTACGGAATTTGTTAAATAATCTATTGATTCTCCAACGCAATAAAACTTGATATGGTTTCAACGTAAAAATGAATATTACTTTTTGATTTTCAGTGGTTCACCAGAGGAAGTTTTGTATTTACGAAAGGAAATTTTCATGGGAAGATAAAGCAATGTTTGGGAACACAGTGTTTTGGAAGAGAATTATTCGTTTATTTTTTGAATTAACCAATTTTTATTTATTTTAATGTTTACGTACTTTAACGGTTATTTAACTTTAATTTTAAAACAATTTATCTTAAAAAAAAAAGATTAAACATATACAAATGTTTTCACTTTATCGGCGTTAAATGTTCTCCTATTATTTGGCTACATGTGAGTTATTGCATTGTCATTTAATCCCATCCTTGCCACTAAAACTCCGTCGGTGTAATAATATTATAACACAGCAATCAGCTAAGCCCCTGCATGTCACTCTGAACTCTACAGTGTAGTAGCAAAGCTCCTTACAATGAAATCTGAGCAGATTATCGCTTGGAAACAGAAGTTAGGCGAAATATGTGAAAAATGTAATAAAACACCAATTTTAATATTTTTTTTCATATTTCGCTTTACTATTTCTGTTTCATTTTATTTTAATGCGCTCCATCTAACATTCAAGCATGTAATTGTAGGTACTGCAATAATCTGCAAAAATCTCTCAACAGATGTGAAAGTTGCATTTAAAGATGAACTGTAATTTTTTTTAGAAACAATAACATATTAAATAACAGAACTAGATGTGTTTTCAATAATTTTATAAGACTGAATGCTGCAGAAGTGAGATCCCTGAGGCGTATGTGTGGTAAATGCATGGATAATCGTGTAATAGTAGTAAGAGTAAGATTAAGAAAGGGACGCTTAGATGATATGGGCATGTAGAGCAAGTGAGCGAAGAAAGGAGTGTAAGGAGAATATATGACGCAAATGTGAATGGTAGCAGAAGTCGTGGACGTCCGAAAAAGTCTGGAAGGAAGTCATAGGCAAGAAATTATTTTCTTTGCGTATTTTTTCTATCGAGGGAAAATCATTATAATTACCGTTTCGTATAATTGGTACCGACTTTGTAACGAATAAGTAACTTTATAAATTTATTTCATCATAAATAAATACAAAACAAAATCAGTATTGCATCTCAAATTCGGTGTGTTCATATTTTTCACTAACTAAAAGTATGCAGTTACGGAAAGGTATAAGAAACGCTTAATGAATGTGATTACAAGCTGGCTTTGGGGTCATCCTGTGCAAAGGATGACCGCAAAGCCAGCTTGTAATCAAAAGTATGCAGTCACGTAAAGGTATAAGGAACGCTGAATGAATGTGATTACAAGCTGGCTTTGCGGTCATCCTGTGCAAAGGATGACCGCAAAGCCAGCTTGTAATCAAAAGTATGCAGTCACGGAAATGAATAAGGAACGTTTAATGAATGTGATTACAAGGTGGCTTTGCGGTCATCCTGTGCCGCCTATCTCACGGCATTCTACAATGGCCGCTCATGTGTGCTCACCAAACTGAATAATTCCCCCGTGAACTCTCTTTGACTATTAATTTCATGGTAGAATTCATCAGCATGTTGAGCAGCCGTTTATGTTTTCCGGAACGTTCATATAACGTTCACACGCACAAACACACCCTCACACACCCACACACACACAAAAAGAAACACACTACACACGCGCGCACCCCCTGAAGATACCTCACGCACCCTCCAAATACACTCTTAAGTACCTCCCCTTTTGTGTGTGTGTGTGCACATGCGCTGTAGGTAGGTGCTATAACGAAATGTGCCTTTTTAATGCATACTTACAGATAAAAATGTTCTTTTATGTTTTTTCAATACATTCTACTTGCGGGAGACCAAGTTTTATAAATATTCTAATTGATCCCTTGCCATAATATTACAACTTTTGGTTAATCATGTAAGGAAAAAATAATTGAATTAATAATAAAAATTTGTTTTAACACTTCGTTTTTTTAAAGTTATGTGATTTTTTTGCGATGATCTTGTAATTAATGATATTTTAAATCATAATTATTTAGTGACGCAGTATTTTTATGCCGAAACAAAATAATTATGCAAAGTTACTTAGGTACTCTTTAAGTCTTTCCAGAGAAACTTTCATTTTGTCAGATTAAGTGCTTACGGGTTCATTGTACCCAACTGGTATTAATTTTTCGTTTCAGAGTTTTAAGCATTCGATTTTCTACTTGAATCGAGTTTGCAACATCTATAAAATAAACCTGCTTTGAGTAAGACCAAACACAGAATAATCATTGGAAATTCGACATAAAATTGTTTCGTGGCTGGGAAGTTAATATTTATATAACCAGTTTTTTTTAAAGACAACAGAATAACAAAAAAAATGGTTACATGTGGATTATAAATTAGTCTATTTGTATGATGAAAAAGTTAGATATTTCAATATATTTAAATATAATGTTGATATTTGGTGTACTAACATTGACGAGTTTTACGTTTTGGGGTTTATAATGTTTTTTTTTTGAAATGGATAGATAATATACCATAATGAAAATGTCATAGGATGATCGATGGAGCATATTCGAAATGAAATTTTTTTGACATGTTAAAATTTCCAATGATTGGGTTATGAACCTTTTTTATCTTCTTCAATATATTAAAAGATCTAATTCCTGTACAGATTATCGATAGGAATAAAAATAAGATAGATTATTTCCGAGGAAAAATTATTATTTTTTGCATAAAAATATTTTAAGGAAACGGAAAACTTAAATCACTAGTGATTTAAAATATTCAATCGCTAACTTTATAGCTTTTCTTTAATAATTTTCATCATTTTTTCACCAGAGATCAATTCGAAATATCATTTGATTTTGAATAATGTTTTAAAAATGCAATTCTCAAAATACCCATCATTTACGTATATCCGGAAGTTGCAAAAATGATTTAAACAAATAATATTATACTTAAGGTACCGATTTCAGTCATGTTATGACTGTCACATGACCATCATATGACTGTCATATGACTATCATACGTACATCATATGACTATCATACGTACATCATATGACTGCAATACGTACATCATATGACTTAACAGTGGGAAGTAGGTGGTCTAACTTAACGAATCCTTCTTAAATTTTTACTTGGTATGGGCTTTCGATCACGGTTAAAACAATTTGGCACGATCTGCGTAAACTCACATCAGCCGACAAATGGATTAAGCAAATATTTGCATTTCTCGATTTGATACCCCCCCCCTTCCCCCTAGCGCTTAGAAACATAAATCAGTCAATTGAAACTTGCGTGGTAATCAAAGTTTACTTTAAACCACTAAGAACATTCAATGGCATACATTTAATTCTAAAATGTTACATGCCACTTTAGTAATTTCGCTCGAAAAGCAACCAAAATTACAGTTAATATTTAAAGGTAAACAGATAGACGATGATATCTTTTATATTTTAATTTGGTTTTTAATTAGTAAAGTTGCGCCAAAGTGTTTAAATGTTCACTAATTAGCAGGAAATTTTGAATGTTTAATGTGCAGTCGTGAACGTTCTGCAGTATATTGACGTAATTTTTTTAAGGTAATAAATAATTAAAACGGTATAATATCTATGTTCAGTATTCCAAACTTCTCCTCGATTGCAAATACTCGAGAGAATGGAAGAGGAGCAAAAGCACAAACATATGAGGGAAACATTGAGGGAAATAAAGTAAGTATTAGAAATGACCTCGACTGATTCTAATTATTTGTACTGTGAAGACATTAACTTGGATAACTTGACATATTGGATACCAAAAGAAATGAAAATGTAGAATATCCAAAGTGAAAATGGTTTGGACAGTGAAGTGAAAGGAAAAAATGACGTCAAAACATGTATTGACCATATTACATGTCACTCAAATCAGGGACTTGGGTGTTATATTTGATGAACAGTTAACATTCAATCCGCATATAAATGAAATCACAAATAAAGCCCTAAAAATGCTAGGTTTTATATGTAGAACCGCATGTGACTTCAAGTCACTAGAATGTTTGAACACACTGTACACATCTTTAGTAAGAAGTCAAGTAGAGTATAATTCGCCTATTTGGTCCCCGTTTTATAAAGTACATTCCAACAATATTGACTAAATATTCCAATCCAAAATATAAATTATATCCAACTCATGCATCAACTAAATTTGATTACGCTATCAGATAGGCGAATTATCTCCGACCTTGTTCTACTAAATAAAATTATTAATTATAGAATCGACAGCCCTGAAATTCTTGCCACAATAAAATTATTTGTACCTTCCAAAAATACGAGACAAAATTCCACCTTTTTCTGTGACAATTTCAAATCTAATTATCATGCGCACATATCGTTAAATCGAATACAAAATTTTGGTAATAAATTTGGTAATGTTGTTGATATATTTAGAGATTCCGTAGCAGTGCTTAAACGAAATCTACATAAACACTTTGCTGAAATGTATGACTTCTCCACTCCATAGTAAAAAACCCATTTTTTAGCTTCTGTTTTTTCACTCTTTTCTTTTATGACTTTTTAACTTTAATATATATGTTTTAACTTTACAAATTAATATTGTAATTTAAATAACAATTCGAATATGATTTTAAGTCCCTATAAATGCTGATTAATTTCAATCCATTTATTTTTCTAAGTAAAAAAAAAAAAAAAAACTGTTCTCCATAATGGTATTCTGTATTATTTGTAAAACATTTATGTACTACAGATATAATAACTATTTTATTTATATATGTACGTAAACTTTTAAATGTCACATAGTTAATGTAATAACACTAATAACAATGTATGTAAAAGCCCAATGGGCGTTTAAATAAATAAATAAATAAATAAATATTACAATACATAACCGCTGTTACACTGTATATTCATGAATTGCGACTAATAAAATATCCGACCATAGTGTAACAGGAGTAGCAAAAGGGAAAGAGGTAGGTACAGGATTTCAATAAAAAAACTGTGTAGTTGATATAAAGTTGGTGTATTCTCAACCAAAGTTTGTAAACTGGGTAAAAATTATCACAAATTGGCTGTCCTTCAGAACCGTGCTAAAATATAAGAAATATTTTTGATGATATATATAAGTAATTGAAAAAAATCTTATATATAAAAAAGTTTTACAGGAAAATATGAACATTAGGGTGGTTACAAAAAATCAATGTTGGAATTTTCTTGTGCTGACCCCCCTAAAAGCTGCCAATTAGCTAAAAAATGGAATTGGTGAAGTTTCAGCTCAATTGGATAAGGTTAACCCGTGCCTCATCAAGATTGAAATTTAACTTTCTATAAAAAAATATTTTTTTATAAAATACCAAACAATATTGCAAGATTTAATTACACGTGCTGTCCAGATTTTGCTTTATTTATTTTCTCAATTGGTACATAAAGAAAGGTGTAGTTAAAACTGTTTTCAAAGTAAATACAGCACAATCCAAATTGAAAATGATGGATTTACGAGAAAAGAAATCCAAAAAGGTATAAAAAACAAGAAGAAATAATGTTCAAAGTTTTATTATTTAAAATATACAAAAGAAAGCATTGTGAAAGAAAGAAGTTATTATTATTATTATTTACATTTACAATTAATTATCAGATTAAGGTGGTAATGGCTTAGATAACGTGGCTTTTGAAGAGTCAGGAAATTTTTTTCGATATTACAATACAACTTGTAACAGAAACTATCGTTGTTCTTCGTCTTTTGTCAAACAGGAATTGAAGTCTTGGATTAATTTTACCCCTCTTTCAGCTGTGTCATTGACAACCTTGAAACCGTTCACTATTTTTTTTTTTTGCTTTTAAATAATGTGCATTTTCACACCATATATCAGGATCCGTATTTAAAAATTCTGTATTAATTTCAAATCTTTTGAAAAAATTTAGAGTTTAATGAGAAACAAAAAAATCGATATCTTTGTCCAATAAATTATCCACTTGATGGAGACTGAGTTTTGCTTTCACATCCCTATCACATGTTTGTTCTTCAATTGGAATTAATTGTAGACTTTTTACAGCCATGCTTGTTTTGACACTTTTTTCTAAATTTTTATCGAAGAAATAAAATGCGACTTGCTCAGAATTGAGGTACCACAGATGATTTATCATTTTAGACAGTGCCTTGTCTGCAAGTTCTTTATCGATTTCTCTATATTTTGCAAGAGATTTTAAAAATTGTAGGTCTTGGTTGGGGGCCAAAGTGGGTTTGGGGGCGTTAAACCACGCTTTTACATAAATGTTTATTAAAAATAAACAAATGTCAGTGATAGTTTTTTTTTCTAAATTATTTAATGTAAATTGATCCCTGAAAAGATATATTTTAATACAATAAATGGCCTTTGCCATCCATCTAGCGTGATGAATGGCACCAGGAACTTTGAAAAAAGTATCTTTTGAGGGAGTACGTCCTAACACAACTAACGAAAGTTGAATTAATTCTTTGTAATCATCCCTTGGCTGTTGGTTTTTTAATTGTTCTGTAAGAAAAATTGATATTTTATCTGAATTCCCTATTTTATGTCTAATATTTTTATCTTCAATAGCAGTTTTGTATTTTGTCTTGTCTAGCTTCGACCACCCAGTCTGAAAGTTTTTAAAAATATTTGAGTGGGGTCCAGTAGTTGTGCCCATTTTTAAATAAAAAACTGATTTGAGAATAATTTATAAAATATGGTGGCGACATGCTAAATAAAGAAGATTTTTCTCTAATAATTGCTCCAACAAAACGCAGGTTCCGTTGAAGCGACAAAGTTGAAAAAAAATTGTTTTATGTTTTATTTTATATTATTTTATTTTATTAAATATGATGTTGTTTATTATATTGTTTAATAATGTATAATGTTCAAAGGAAAAAAAAATGATCAAAAGTGATTAAATTAAGTTTTTTTTTGCAAAAAATCGTTTTTTCATATTTAATCTCGATGAGGCACAAGTTACCATTATCCAATTGAGCTAAAACTTTCCAAATCTTATTTTCTAGACAAATGGCAAATATAAGGGGGGTCAGACCGGCATTAGAACGAAAATATTTTTCACCTTATACCTTGTAACCACCCTAATGAACATGATTAAAAAAACGAGATTATCTTTCCCGAAAGTACCAGAAAAGCTCAAATAACACGGCGTTTTTTAAGAATATACGCGATATAGAATGAAAACAAACAAAGTTTTTATGTCACCAAAAACACATTCAATAAAAATGTAATAAATATCTTAAATAATTAAGTAACCCGATGAAATACTGGGACGAAATAAACAATCTAATTGGAAAACCTAAGCAAAGTTTAAATAAATTCTTCGACACATGGGAAGCCTAGGAGACAAAATTTTCATGCGATCAATTTAGCACAACATTTGTAAATGAAATACAAAACATACGAAACGATTGTGCTAAAAAAACAATAAATAAATAATAATAATAATAATTCCAGAATGCAATTTAATAATAATTTAATTTATTCCCATAAAGACATACATTTTTTTTTGTTTTTGTTTAATAGATAAAATAAATTAACAAATAAGGACCATTATGCAGGGTGTGGTCTTGAGTGCGCTTGGGCCCAGCTCTCACTCAGGAGTGACGCTTGGTGCTGATAGGCTGCGGTCACCAACGTGTTGGCGGAGGCCATTAGCCGCATCAGTCAGTCATTTAGTCCTAGTTCCGTGAACATCGATGCGCTGCTGTATCTTCGGTATCCAAATATGATTCTACAGGCGTCATAACATTGAATTCGGAGTCGTTCCATCGAGCAAGTTCGGTAGTGACACCATATCTCACACGTATACCAGCCAGTACAGAATGCGTTGAACAGTATTTTTTAACGGTATTGCTGCATTTGCAAAATCTGCGGGCAATCATATTGGACACTATGCTTAGGCTTCTAATTTGTCGTTCGATATCGCCATCGTCCGATAGGTCTTGATTAATAATGTGCCCCACGTATTTCACGTTCGAAAATGTTTTTATTTTTGTTTTGTTAAGGTATACGGGAAGCATCTTACTTGTATCTTGACTTTTTCGGTGGTGGAACGCAATCAATTCCGTCTTCTTCATATTATGCTGTTTTCCATATTCTTCACAAGTTTTTAGCAGTAATCTTAATCCCTTGATCGACGAAGATCGCGGACGACATGATCCCTTGATCATGTCGTCCGCGTAGCTTAGGTATATGATTCATACATATACTGTTTACACGAAAGCCCACTCTGTCAATAACAATATAATGCCAATAAGATTCAGACCTGTATCACAGATAGATGATTTTAAATTTTTTTTTTTAAATGATATGGACATTAAAAAATTCAGAATGCAATGATGATTAGCTAATTGCTGATTAAAAAAGCCACCAATTGAACCTGACATCATCTGTTAATTAGAGACCCATATTTCTTGCCACAATAATTGTAAAAATCTTCGAAAATGTCATCTTAAATTTAACGGAAGAAGAGTTCAATGTAAAAAACTCTCAAATGGGCTTCAAAGCTAGATGCTCTACTGATACGGCCATATATAGCATGAAACAAACAACCGGATACTATAAAGCCAGAAAAACAACGGTGTACGCATTCTTCTTAGACTTAAGCAAAGCCTTTGACAGGGTTTGTCATAATGCGTTGTGGAAAAAACTGACCAAACGACAAGTTCCATCACAAATTATTAATATATATAGAAAACATGGTACAGCCAACAGGAAAACTTTGTCAGATGGAATGACAGCCTATCAGAAGCAGCCAAAGTGCGGCGTTAGACAAGGAGGCTCAATGTCCCCAGTGTTTTTCAACGTGTATATGGATGAACTTAGTAAAACACTAAATACAACAAGAATTGGATGCCATATTTCCGGGGTATGTATGAACAATATTAGCTATGCAGACGACATGGTCATACTAGCTCCATCGGTAAGAGCGATGAGAAAACTTCTTGCAATATGCAAAGCTTACGTTGATATCATGGGCTGATGTACAATGCTAAAAAGTCATCCCTTCTGATATTTAAAGCAAATACTGGTCCCACTGTCATTCCACCCATACGTCTCGGCGGGGCCAACCTGAAAATCTGCAGCGAAATCAAATTTTTGGGGCATGTCATCACCGATGACCTAAATGATAAAAATAACATAGAACGCCAAAGAAGAGTACTGAATGTGCGAGCTAAAATGCTTGCCAGAAGATTCAACATGTGCAGTCCTCCGGTGAAGAAGTAACTTTTCCAAACATTATGTATGAGCTTCTACACTAGCGAGCTATGGACGACATACACACAAGGGGCCATGAACACACTCCGGGTACGGTACAACCACGCACACAGAGCCCTATTTGGCTTCCCCTGGCGATGCAGCGCCTCAAAGATGTTCACCGAAGGAAGGGTGCATGAGTTCGCTGCTTTGATGCTCCACAGAATAGCTGGGATGAGTCAGCGCTAACAGAGATCGGACAACACTCTTGTCCAGGCCGTCGTCCAGTGGCAGGGAGCGCCTCTAAACCAGAGATGGAGAATTAAACTCAAGCCACCATAAAGTTCTAATGTGTTCATCAATTTATTCATTTCTTATCTATTTATTTCTATGTTGATTTTTTTATGTATTAACTTAAATGTAAACTTTTATGGCAGGCAGAGCATTGCACACACCGCTCTGTCAACCTGAAATTATTATTATTGTCATTATAAAACCTCGGTCTTGACTAAATGAATTAATCTCAGCGTAAATAAAGGTCTCATGCCTGATAACCTCAAAATATCCATTGTCAGACCAATAGATAAATCAGAAAATCATAAAAGTTAAAAAATTAACGACTAATTTTTATTCTCTCCTGTATTTATCATTATCACTAGCCAAATTTTATAGAAAAAATAGGATCATAAATCTATCGTACAGTATAGATTTCTAAAATAAATATATCCCTCAAAATTGCTTTCTAAATTCACATTCCTTATAAATAGTCAATCAAATGAAAAAAAAATGTTTCGGGAAACTTTTTTTTTAAAAAGTCTTTGACAGATTGGACCACCAAACGCTATTAACACCAACGAAGGAATGTTGTATTTAAGGTCCCGTAAATAATTGGTTATAAAATTATCTTTTAAACGGAAACAATAAAATTGACGAGAATTTAAGAGGGGAAATGTAAGCAAATATTGGAGTAGCAACTGGGTCGATCTAGGGCCTACATGTTATAAATGCATGTAGTCTACCAAACGTAATAAAACATTGTAAATGTTACATGTTTTCGGAAACAAAAACTATTTGCGTACAAAAAAAACTATGTTTGCAATGTGAATGCCCAAACATAGAAAAAAAATGCTAATAATTGGTCAACTTCAACTGGTCAAACCAAATTAAAAATATATGTTATATTAGATAGATTAAGATCTATATTAGAGAAATTTTTACACCTAAAAAATCCTGTTATCAAAATTATATTATACTCTATATAAAGCGCATTAACTGAATCAATTATAGGATATGGAGAAAATAATTATTGACATAGTACAACACGTACTTAAATAAAACAGAAAAAATAAAACTCCATCTCCTAAAAAGTGATATGAGGCAATTAAAAAATCGGTTAAGTATGTAAAAGCGATCATAAAAAAATGTTTTCATTACATAATGTCCTTTCCATACATAGAAGGGTAGATTACCAATTAACGCTGGAAGAATTCTGGAATACAAAATTTAAAAAAACCTGTGAACAGCAAAGTTTTATGATGAATTAATCACAAAATGTATACGGAGATAGAACAAAAAATTAATAAATAGAAATGTTTACGCATTTCCATCTTCATGCTTTGACTTATTATTATCTCCCATTCTTACTTTTATATTATTATTGTCATTGTTATTGTCTTCGCTCCTCATTTATATATGCTCTCCTTTCACTGTCATCTCTGTTTATAAAACTTATTCGTGTAATTAATGTGTTGTTAATGGACTATTTGTCCGTAAATAAATAAATAAATAAATAAATTAAAACACAGACCTGTGTTTAGAAAATCAATACAAAAGTCGGGTCATTCTACCTTCGCCAAACATGAAAAAAATACCAACATTATTTTTTATACAAATGCCTAGGCCTGTAAATCCGTAGCTGCATATCTTAAAAAAACTTTTAATATCGCACTAAAATACCTACATCTTAGAATGTTAAGTATTATAATTTCAAGATAAGTGGCATTATATAAGTAAAACATTATAATACTAACTATTATTATTATTTATTGGATAATTTATATAGCGCCGCTTTTGTTAGATATCACCTCAGGAGCGCTTTACAGATGATGAAGGTATTACAGAAAATTTAATATTACAAAAATAGAGTGAAGTTAAGTTAAGTAAAATGAAGGAAAGGAACAGGTGACACGAAGATAAAAGATGGAGACTCTGCAGCAAGAATCCTAGGTGGTGAAGAAACTGGGCCAGCTGCTGCAGCGAAAGAGTCCACCGCGTCCACCAACAGTGCCAGCACGAGGTTCGTCATCCGTCCAGGTATGTGTCTGCTGCTAATAAAGCGCTGACACACTATCTTCTCACAGATACCAGACCTTGGCAGCACCGCTGTGACGTTCTACGAAGATAGAAGATGGAGACTCTGCAGCAAGAATCCTAGGTGGTGAAGGAACTGGACCAACTGCTGAAACAAGAGAGTCCACCGCGTTCAACAACAGCGTTCAGGTATGTATTTGCTGCTAATAAAGCGCTGGCACCTCACATAGATAAGAGACCCTGGCAGCACCGCTGTGACGTTCGGCAAGTCCATCATTTATCTCCATGTAGTCCTTTTCCTGGTAATTGTTGAAGTGGTGCATTCTGACCGCAATAAATTACCCTGGGCTTAGTAAAAAACTTGCCAGGGTCCAAACTTGCTCAGTTTCCGAGAATTTCGTTGAAAACATCTGGGGTGCATTTATCGATCGCCGTTCGTTTCGAATGTCCAATATTTTTGAGCAAATTTCCGAATATACACTTTTAAAACACTGCACACAAATCAAATATTATAAAGTTTTAATAATTATTAAGTTTATTTTTATTTTAGTTCAAATGTTGATTGATTGATTTTAAAAATAATTTCAAAGGGATGTTGCCTCATTTCCCTTGAAAATACTAAAAAAAACACAAAGCGGTTGGAGGAGGCGTTAGTGCGCGTCCTGCTGCCACGAAGGGCGCTACTAGGGCGTGTAGTGTGATATTATATATTTTACTTTATAAAAATTAATATGAAAAATGATGGCTTTCTTACAATCGAACTGATTTCTCAGTTTTGTAAGATTTGTGTAAAATAAAATACTGTACATAAAACAACTGAATAAACAAACATAATAAAAAACCCAAGTCATCTAGACTATTTATTTATAAAAAGTTCATTTATTCCTGGAAATAATCTGTCGATTCATACAATTAGACAATTCATGTAAAGTCAATAATTGAGTGTACCAATTAAATTCACCTGCTGTAACTACAGTTCGTCAATAACACGCCAATTAAATCAATTTACGAAAAGCCTGTTCTAACTGAAGTCGTATGGAAATATTTGTATAGTCGTTACAATATAGATTATTGCTCTTTGTTTAATGACAAACGCATCGAAATTGACTGATTATACGGATACAGTGAATAAATAATGCATTAGTTAATTCAAAACGTAATGTTAATCAGGGTCATACATTTATAACTTAATCTTATCTCCAAAAGCAGAAATAAATTATAACATCCTTTCTAACATGAGCTATGGATCATTGAATCTAGACCGAAGCCGAGAAGCAATGTAAACCTGACACAACAACATTAGACAATAATAATTCGATTTTTTATACAAGTTAACAGAAGCGTAACTATTAATCATTGTTAGTCTTGATTTTATCTCGTACATAATACGAGAAACATTTAAACGTGACAGTATTTTCTCTGTCAGATTTTTTTTACAAAAATATAATGTTTCAGTAGATTTATGATTTTAGTCACCGAAAGAGCCGAACCAGTGCTCCATGGCAATAAGTCTTCTGGCTTGACCATCTGTCGGTTGTTATCCCCGGTCGGTGGTTCTCTACCCTGTGTAAAATAAAATAATACACCCGAGTAGCGTATTACCACAAACAAAAAGACACATAAATTTGGGTTAAATATAAACCCTCTGAAATTATATTTTATGGCTGTCTTGTCATTTTTTTCAAATAATATTGTTTTCACAAAGGTAAAATTCCGTGTTTGAAGTGAGAAAATTCTGTGCCTTTTCTTCACTTTCATGTTCATAAATGTTATGAACGTAATTTTTTCTGAAATATGTGTATTATTTTGTTAAAATAGGTGTTCTTGGTGTGAAAAAGTGTTCTTGACTTTTAACTATATGTATGAACAAGTAGGTGCGTTCTCGAATTAGTTATATGTGATGGTCAGTTTTAATACGTTCATCAGAATTTTTTTAATGAAACACCTCTCTTTTAGTACTGCCATGTTGAAGTGTTATCAGATTCATTTATTTCTCACTTTGACGTAACTTAACATAACCATAACCAGGATTCAACGTTTTTAAGATTTTAATCGTTATATGGCTATCGAAAATTGTATCCAGCTTTTTAAACCATGTGAATATCCTTTATTGTTTTCATTTTGTAGAATTTATAATAACTGTGATACTCAACTATTAAACCTTATAGTTTGTAAAAGCCCATTAGGGCGTGTAATAATAATAAATAATAAATAAATACTATGCAATAAAAAAAATTACTAAATCACTTCACTGTATGATAATAAATGAGTAAAATATTTTCTGTTTCGCTGTGTTCATTTCAATACAAGAGAGACTTTAAAAATAGGCGGGGAAAATTTATTGGCTGCATTTAAAGAGGTCTAAGTTCTCAGTGAAAGTGTCCTATAAACAATAATGAATACTAGAAACAAATTGGATAAAGGTATTCCTAATTAAATCAGGGAACTCTGAATTACTCAAGTCCCTTTCTTGCTTCGAGCAATTGGTTGTGATTTGTTTTCAGAAACAAACGAGCCAAATTAATTTAGCTTTAAAGTTTCCCTTTCAATGGAAAGGAAAGTTGATTAATGTTGGTAATATGAACATCGACTTGGAAGATGCGCGTAGAAAAGTTTGTAATGTTTTCCCGCCTTGTTTTCGTCTACCAGCTAACTCAAGTAGGAAAGCCCACTAGCAATTTTCGTTCCCTTCGATCTGAACTCAGTGAAAGCGTCCTCTCACCAGCTGAAAATACTCGAAACAGAGGTCTATTCCGGGTGACTATCTAAGGCTGGTCCGCCAACACCTTCGACAGAAACCGGTGCTTTTACGGGAATAACTCAACCACACCAATAGCAGGGGAAAAAGCCGGCGCTGCTATACTAAAATAGACGTTATATCGGTATCCAGGGTTATCGACTTTGCTAACACAAGAGTCCCTATTAGGCAAGCCAAATTACAAATTTCGTTCCCTTCGCTTTTGTCGCTTTGGTAAGATAGGACAGCCTACGGAAAATTCGTATACTTCGTCCCCGTCAAACCCATGAAAAATTAAAATCTCGCTTGATAGAATAGGAATGCCAGACAGATGCACTCTCTCGGCGACTAGCCTCGATCCGCTGCGTTATTCCGATTCAAAAATGAATTAAAAGAGCGATGTTTGAATAAATTATATTTAATTAAATATATTTTATGAATTCCGTATAGAATAAGTTGAATTCCCAAGGAGGATACGACAACTCATTTTCAAATAACAGGCATTGAAGCATTTAATTTACCGTTCTATCCGTTACTATAAAAACACTGCATAAATACAATGGTTTGTGTTCTTTAAATTTTGGCGCTAAATATAACTACTAGAGAATTATTAAATCATTTTAAACTCATAAACAATGTCTATTGTTGGATGATCTAAAGCGGTTTCAGGGTAACCGTTCTTCGTCCCTTTTTTTTAATGGCCAGGTCTCGTAATTTATGACCTCCTTCGCTAACGGGTACCTATAGTGCTCAAGTTGAATACCCTTACTTCAAAATACAATTGGATTATTTGGTTTACATTAAGGAAATAAGTGTTAATAATTAGATTATAATAGACTTACCGATACATCTTAGTGTCAACAATCCAAATAATTATAAAAAAACAAACACAGTCACATGCAGAAAACTCATGCTGTTAGAAAATCGCACCTTCTACACTAAATGATTTTAGCCGTGTTCGCGTCCCGACGATTAATTCTTGTTGACGCGCTTCCTAGTTTTTTACTAACTCGACTATCTTAAAACGCTGACCGATCCTGATTATTCCTGACCGCCTCCCAGACCTTGAAACTCTGACCCCCTTGACTTTATTTCCCGCCTCCCAACGTTTTCAAACTGACTATCTTGAACCGCTTTTTCTAACCACCGACTATCGACTTCCTTCCCCCGTTCTTCAACGCTGACCGTCTCCCCGCCCGGGCTCATTAACCACGACTATCGACTTGCTTCTTCCGACCTTCAACGCTAACTGTCTTGAACCGCTTTTTCTAGCCACGACTATCGACTTCCTCCTTCCGATCTTCAACGCTAACTGTCTTGAACCGCTTTTTCTAACCACGACTATCGACTTCCTCCTTCCGATCTTCAACGCTAACTGCCTCGACCGTCTCCTCGAGCTTTCAAATCCAGACTCCCTCTCCCCAAACCAACCCCCAAATCACCATATGCGATTTCTAATTTATGTTCTTTTGAATTCTGAATGCTTTTTGTTTTCAAAAGACAGAAATGCACTAAAGGAACACATCAATTATGGCCCTAGAACCTGTCACATTAATTTAAATCGTTTGAAAACCAATAAATTGTTACTCCTCCAGTGAAATGTCTAACTCTTTGTTCAAAGGATGAAACTTGACTACCCCCAGTCCAGTGGCGTGTTGGCCCACCAGCATTTTAGCTCGGCTTACTATTATTAACCACCATCACGGAGGTCTCTGACGATACAGTCATGTTCCTATTTTTTTTTTTTTTCTCTACCCTAATAAATCTAAACACTTGTTTCTAAAGCAGCTTTAAGGCCAACATCTGGTAAACTCCTACTTCGTGAAATCAACTGAAAAATTCTTTCTAACCATAATAAATCAACAATAAAAAAAATTTATCCCAGGGCGAGTCCATCACAAGTTTGTTATTTGATGTTAAAGATAAACATGTTATCTAATGTTAATAATGTTACTGTGTAAGTGTGCAGCGTTGATACATAAATATGAGTAAAATTTTCATGTTAAATTTAATGGGAATAAATTATTAAAGAAATGCTATGGATAGTTAATTTTAATTATTAACCTGAAAAGGTTCTGGAACCAAAAAAAAACTTGTAAATTTTTATTTATTTCTAATGTGTAAAAACGCACAAGGGTAACAACTGCACCCAAACGTCTGGATCAGAGGATACTATAGCATCCTCAATCGGGGTATGTTGTGAGGCTGAATGTTGTTGGAAGGGGAAGGAGATGAAGGAGATAAAAGTGGAGAAGTACCTGGATATTCAGATCTGGTCACCAAACACCGAAGAAGCCATTTCAACAACCTTTCAATTCTGAATGGTGGTATTACACCAGTGAAATACTGAAAGTATTTTCTACTCTGGAACGTGTCAAATATTATTTTAAATAATTATGTGAAAAAACACAATTTTATCAAATAAAATTTACTTCCGTACGCCGGGATTTGAACCCGAGACCTCCAGCTTGCTGGTCGAAAGCCTCACCACTCGACCATTTTCCAGGTAATCCGATTAACCTAATAATTAATTGATCAACGAAGCACATCGACCGACCAATGATTATTTAATCCTATAATAAACATATTTAAATCCTTTGGGATTGTTAAATTAAATTTAACAATGATAATTGTTTGATGATTAATTAATGTATTCAGTAATGAGATTTCGTTTTTAGATCTAAACTTGGGAGATTAAGCACATTGTGTGCATGATCATTGAGCACGAGAGTAGAAAATTATTACTTAAAACAAATTAAATGTTAATTTTATTGTACAAAAAATGCAAACATTTGTACGTGACAAAATATTTCCAGAACAAACGTCATGAGTCCTGATTAAAATATAGGTATGCGGTTTTGTTTTCGGTCCAACGAATGTAAGTAAATTTCTAAACACCGTCAAAACAGAAAAAATAGGTCAGATTTTTCGTAAGAACATTCCACTCTCTTGACCCCGCTTACGATATTTATTAATTATTTATGTGTGAGATTCTCCACTCGACTCTCGGTTCAGATTACCATGTTTACATTATTATTCTGCAAACCCACATAAATAAACTCTTGTTTAATAAAATACCATAAAAATCCAATGCAGGCGTTTAGATTTTGTGGTAATTTGGCGAATTATAGTAATAATTATTATAATAAATGAGGTTGAATAGTTGACGCAAAGTTTGAGGAAAACCTTAGAGCATGAAAAAAAAAAAAAAAATTAATTCTTGTTTAGTACGTTGATAAGTTGATACATTTTTTACGGGTGGTTTTTTGAAGTTAATGCCAATAAAAGAAACGGCTGCGGGCCTTTTTAATACACGTAGAAAACTTATTGGTGTCAAATATTGTTAATTTATTAAAAATCTTGTCAAATTATTTGTTTTCCTGTTAAAAATGAGACTGTTTAGACAATTTTCATAACAATCTGTCAGTAATTTATTTTTATTTATTTAAACGCCCATAGGGCTTTTACAGATAATAAATTATACAGATCTTATATTTTATATGATAAATATAGGTTATATAAAAAAATATACAAAAATATACGAGTTAACAAAATATAGGTACAAATAATTGAGATGAAAAATAGAGAAACTGCCAAAATCCTCCAAATCAATGATAATGATTAAAGGAAAGTATAAAAATAGTTTGCAGAGTAGTAGAAATAGTTCGCAATTACTCCATTTAATGTTTGCCAAGTTCATATTTGACATACATATTTAATAATAATGTGTTTATAGGCTGATAGACATTCAGTACCGTAAGGACGGGTTGTTTCGGAGAATTTGAACAATTCATCAAATTTCAACGTTCATTTTCGGGTTCTGTGAAAGACTTATCCAAGTTCTGTTTTTATATCATTGTAGGCTAGTTGCTTGAAAAAACTGAAATAAAAACAGAACTTGAAAAAATCTTTCACAGAACTTGAAAATGAACGTTGAAATTTGATGAATTGTTCAGATTCTCCGAAACAACCCGTCCTTAGTGTTCACGCAATATTTATTCCCTGCACTGTGTAGTCGGTTCATTACTGAATTTATTTCTGCTTTGGTACCTGCAATGTTACAATGGTAAGGTACCTTCTGACGAACCGTTCTACTAGGCACATGAAAGTCGATCAACCTAAGGAGTTCAGGGGAGTCAAACATGTTATTAACAATTTTATAAAGAAAAAAGAGATCAGAACATATTCTTCTTTCTTTTAATGTGGCAAGGCCCATGACTTTCAACAGTGAGGTGTAGTTAATGTTTTCAATAGGAATACCTAATCTATAATTTATGTTTCGTAAAAATTTATGTTGGATTCGCTCGATAGATTTTTCATGAATATTGTAAAATGGATTCCAAATGGTTGAGTTGAATTCTAAATGGCTTCTGACAATGGATGAATACAATATTTTTAAAGTTTTTAAATTTTTGAAATCTTTTGAAGTTCTTAATATGAAACCCAACATTTGCATCGCTTTAGTGGTTATATTGTTAATGTGGGAGATAAATGTTAATTTGGTGTCAAATATTATCCCCAGGTCTTTTATTTCGGGTACAGATACTAAGACTTGATTATTCATACAGTATGTGAAAATCAATGGGTTTTTCTTCCTATAAAATTTCATGACTTGACACTTTTTTACATTAAGGGTTAATTTATTTAGGATACACCAATCAGAAAAGCTAATGAGATTTGATTGTAATAATAAGCAGTCATTAATATTTTCAATATTTCGGTAAATTTTCATATCATCTGCGAACATCAAAATAAAGACACGTTTAAATACATTTGTAACATCATTTATAAATATGTTGAAAAGAATGCGTCCTAGATGTGATCCCTGGGGCACGCCGCTTGTAGCTGTAAAAGTGTAAGACAGTTGACCTTTAATGCAGACAGTAAGCTCTCGATTAGACAGATAATTCTTAAACCAGGATAGTACGTTACCGGTTATGCCAATTTTCGCCAGCTTGCTAACAAGAATTTTATGGCAAACCTTATCAAACGCTTTGCTGAAATCAGTATATATAGAATCGACTTGTTGTCTATTAGCAAGTGCATTTGTTATATAATTTTCGTACAGGGATAGATTGGTTAAGGTTGATCTGTTTGAAACAAAACCATGTTGGCAAGTTGTAATGATGGATTTCACGCTGGGGTTTATCTCTAGAAGAATTAATTTTTCAAAAATCTTGGGTATTGATGATTGGATACAAATTGGACGATAATTTTCAATTGCAGATTTATCCCCGCATTTAAATATTGGAGTCAAGTAACTTTTTTTCCAAAGTTTTGGGAAAATTCCCGTTGACAGAGACTTATTAAATAATATGAACAACGGAATGGATAAGCTGTCTGCACAGTTTTTAATCAAGATGGGTGGAATTTGATCCGGCCCGGAACTTAATTTTGGTTCAAGTGTTTTAAGGTAATTTGTAATGTCGGTGATGTTAATATTAATATTTGATAATCGCAAGTTTATATCAGAATTAAATTCCGGAATTTGTTCATCTGAAATGTCAGGTTCAAATGCATCTTTAAAGAAATCGGCAAACATGTCAAAAATTTCTTTTATGTTACTAGAACTCCTTTGTTTATGATTCATAGTTCCGGGGATCCCGACTTCATTTTTTTTCATAGACTTTACGTGTTTCCAGAGGAATATTATTTGAAATTACATTATTGAGTTGCGAGTAAAAATAGTCAGTATTGTAATCAATATCACCGTCATTTAGACTTGTCCAGTCAATGTTAGATAGTACCTCATTAACTTTATTGTAATCTGCGTTTTTAAAATTATAACAAATTCTTGAGATTTTAAGATTATCATTTCCAGTGTAGGGTATAGAAATTATAAGTGTAGGATGGTGTTTATCTATAGTAATGCACGAATATGTTGTGGGGAAGTCGCAAGACGTGTTGTTCAAAATAATAATTGCACCTCCGTGAACAAGTGTTCAGATGTATTCTGAATGACTAATATTTTATTGGAAAATGATCGTGCAGTCACTTTTTAACAGGATTTTTATAAAATTAAAGCCGTACTCATTTTTCTACACGTACAAAACTTAATTTTGAATTTGAGATCAAAATACTCAACCAAACGGAATAGATATATTTGTTTAAAATCACAACAATTATATTATATAGTAAACATCTATTATGAATGTAAGCGAATTTATTTCAAGGTGTAATTCTATTTTCATGATTTTAGAGGATTTTCTATACTAATGTAGAGAGGGAGAGTAATCAATTGGTCACCCAATTGGGTAACTTTGTGAGGCGGGTTGAATTAGGGGCTGAAGTAAGGGATTATTTGAAGTAGAAGGGATGAATGGGGAAATCTTTTTCCACCTACGGGTTATTTTACAAAAGGATGAGTTCTTGTACTTGCGATATCAACTACTGTTAACAAATTTAATATTCTGCTATATATTCTATTGTCCGTCGAGTCTCTCTTCCTTTGAACCAGTGAGCATGTGACTAGTGCTGCACTACAGTATAATGAAAATAAAAATACATTTTCCCTCGAGATGTCTCATTTTTAACTGTAAATTGGAGGGCAAGAGAGAATGCAAAAGTCATCGTTCAATGTTCAATATTTTCATTAAATTATTAATTAGTAACTGACGTGTACCCGGCGTTACTCGACTTTTCTCTTTTTTCTAAAAGATGGTGATAACCCTATCAAACACCGTTGCATAGTTTAGAAGAACTAAGCGCACAAACAGACGCAGTTAGAGACTTTTTTTATATTGTTTAGAGATTTAAAGTCGTATCTAGTATTGTTTTGGTTAAAAAAATATTTTCTTTAAACATGGAAGATATCTTGAAACGATAAAAAAACGGAGAAATAATTTGAAATACAATAATAATTGGGACATTGGTGACATTTTAATTTAAAATATTTTCAAGTAAAGTGTAATTAACCTAAATGTAAATAATTAGAAGAATAAATAAAAATTAATGGTTATTCGCTAATGATAAACATTATTAAAAATCCGATCCCCGGGAAACAAATTAGTTCTCTATTTTCATACTAGTAAGGGAAAAAAAACAAGTAAGCGTTTCTAACAATTTGTCAAAAACGTAAGACAGGCACATTTATAATGTAAGATCTGAGCAGCAATAAACGTTTGTTGCCGCACAGGTCCCGAGGGAACATATTTTATGTCTAGTATTTTACTATGTAACGAAAAAAACATGTATTGTTAAATTATACAGAGAGTAAAAAGGGTATAGCTTACAGTTACATCTTTTTTCTTACAGCCCACCCAATTCACGAGAAGTAAAATACATAATTATAATATCAGTGTTTAAATATATAAAAATAATTTGTTTGATTTATGTAAAGTGTTTGTTTAAGATGTAGTGATATTAAGTGAAGGAAAAGTGTGGGGGGGTGGTAGGAAAAGTGTGAGAGTATCCGGAGGTCAGTGTGTCCAGGAGTGACGGACGTTTCGACGTACGAACCATCCTCCCACTGGTGTTCAAGGCAACGATTTGAGAGAGTCCGGCTGTATAGGACAAAGGGTCTCCCTTTTTCGATTCGGCCACCATGCAGTTGTGGTGGGTGGACCCAATATCTCAACCTAAACACACCTGCTAAGTCACCAAACGAAGCGAAACATTTTGGGTGACCTAAGGTGGAGATGTTGATTATCCAACGTTTCCCGGGGTAGCGGTACCCATACCTTTAGCCCAAATTGATTAAAATTGTAAATTAAAATTATACTTCACAATGTCAATCTAAAATGAACACTGATAAAAAATAATCTTTTCCGAAATCAATATAGCAAATCGTAAAATTGTAAAGCGAATTAAGTGTTACGAACAAAGTTCGAAAAACCGCGACAAGCAATAAAAAATACGTTTATTAGAATACTCCCTGTGTTTTATGAAACGCTCGGCGTATTGAATTTGCCCATCAACTATGCATAGCGTGGCACAAAGGAGCAAATTATCGAATGTGACTGTGACTCTCCTATTGAAATTGAACAACAAAGCAATTGATTGGAATTTTTTAGGCAATACTTGATGGAAAAAGAAAAATATGTATCTGTTTTCATTTTTTGTTTTTTTTTCGGTTTTACTGATGATTGAACCTTCCTCCCCAGAGACTGACTCTTAAACTGTTGTGAACCTTTAACATCTCTTTCAAAACTATAAAAAAATATACATGTAATTTGGTTTGACTGAGGTTTTAAACTTCCTCCCAAGGGACTGGCTCTTAAACTGTTGTAAACTTTTAAAATGTCTTTTAAAACTTTAAAAATGTCTATATGTATTTTGGTTGACTGAGGATTGAACTTTCCTCCCCAGGGACTGGACAACCGCGCTAACAACTGAGCAAAATCCCAGATGCAAATACATTAATTCCTCCTTTATTCTTTCACTTTCAGGCATTTCGTGATACATCTTTAATTCTTTATAGCAATTCTGTGATTATGGTTTTCTTATCAGCGGAAATCTAATTCTATTAATATTTTTAATTTCGTAATTATGATTTTTTTATGAAATACAACTTCATCCTTCTAATATTTGGTTATTCCTTACTTCATGAATAATATTACAGAAATTTTGATAAAACGAAACAAGTTCCTTAAAAATTCAAAATGTTTTGTTGATATTTTACAAATTTTGTAATATTTTTCTTTTTTGTTACCAATTCCAAAAGAACCAAATCGAAAAATAACCGGTTATTGATTAATAATATCAACGGTTCCTGTGATAATATAGGAACCGATTCCATGTAACCGACCCAAGAATATCGACCATTTCTAATATATTAATTATTTATTTATTTAACGAATGTTCGTAGCGACCTTGTAAGATGTGCCAGTTTAGTTTTTTTTTTTTAATGAAAGTAGATGGATACCGTAACATTTTATTATAATATATTTTTTTTAATTTTTAAAAAATTAAAAAATTGCAAGTCGGTAAAAAAAAGTAACTGGTAACATTGGTTAGAACAGTCGCATAGTAAGTGAAAGATCTTTGGAATTCAAATCTCGGTGGCGAAAAATAAATAGCCAATTATTTTTTCTCATATTTTTATAATGAAAATGATTTGATGGATAGAATGCAAGAGATTTAATCTTAAGATTTTCAAAAGAGAGTCAAATTATGATTACATTTTTTATTGAAATGTATCCTCTTTTGTTAAATGTGCCTGTAAAATCATTGAAAATTTAAATTACTTATTAAAATGAAATCAAAAAATAAATAGCACATATCCTAACTAAATATTTGACATAACGTTTGAAATAAATATTCAGTTAGGTAAGGTATTTTGGCCTCAAATAAAAATTTAAGTTTTCTATGAAATAGACCGCACTGCCGTTTTTCTTAACTATATATGATTAAATAACAAGCAATCTGCAGTAATTTGTGCCTTTTTCAGAGTAAATCTCCTACAGTTACTCCCCTTATCACTTTGCCACTGAACTTGCCGAATTGCTTAATACAACAGTTCCCATTGGGAGTAAAGTTTAGTTACTTTAAAGTGATTTCTTTACTCGATATAATCCTACAAGATTGACCGTAGTAATTCACTTTATAAATGACCACATTAAAATGAAGCTATTTTCGATAGAACATTAAGATTTCGCGAGAAACTTTTCCACAAATGATCATCTAGTCAATCAACATTATGCAAGTGCACTATATAAGCAAAATAAATAAAAAAAACAATACAAGAACAACACGTCAACTCACCAGAGATCAAATGGGAAAATAATTCTCCGACTCCAGATATTTTCATATCAGTGGGTTCGGCTCGGTAGAACTCCTAACAGGGCCTACAAATCCTACTGATCCCTCAAAATAAATATTTAAAAAATCTTTCGTTATCATACATGTATTTAAAATGACTGATTTTTGCATTTTTATATGTAAATTTGTTGATAGATCAAATACGCCTAAATTTTTAATGAGAGAGCTAGGTATAATGCCAGTAGCCGAAATAACAAATGGTAATATTTTTATAGTCTGAGAATGCCAAATTCTTTTTATCTCATTTCCTAAATCTGTGTATTTTCTTATTTTTTCATTAACAGATTTTTGAATATTACAGGAATTTTCAATAACGACATCAATGATATAAGTTATTTTTTTAATTTTGTCATGTAAAACTATATCGGGTCTATTATGACTAATCGTTCTCTCTGTTAGTATAGTTTTATCATTATATATTTTATAAAATTAGTTTTCTAAAAATGATTTGGTTCGTATTCATAATATGGTATAATATTACGACAGTCACTCAAGTTATGTTTAATTATCAAACTTTGTTGAATTATTTTTACAACTTGATTGTGCCTAAATGTATACTCGGACGGTGCTAATATAGAACATACCGATATACATAATATGTTCTATAGTTTCCGGAAAAGCCAAACATTTTCTACATAATTAATCAATTTGATTTGTATCTTTGCTTCCTATAATTTTTAGTAATAATGACTCTATCCTGAATGGCAAGCATAAATCCTTCTATTTCTGCGCTCAACTCTCCAATACTCAACCATTTGTTTGACGAAAATTTGTCAACATACGTTTGGTTGAGATAATTGAAGTGTTTTGCGTGTAAAATTTTATTTGACCAGGAATCTAATAATTCCTGGTTGGGATTTATAAAAATGTTGGCATTCTCGTCGTATAAATTTAAAGATGTAATATTTCTACCTGACTTGGAAATTATTTTGTGCATTTCTGAGCTATGAGCTTTCCTATGGAAAAAAGTTCTTAGCCTTTCTATCTGATTATGTTTCAAAGAAGTTATTTTGACTATACCTCTACCTCCTAAATTTTTAGGTAAATTAATTCGTTCTTTAGCTGAATTTGGATGATGGCAATTAAACTTTGTTAGCGTAGTTCTAATTAATCGTTCTAAGTTATCTTAATCTGTATTGGACCATTTAATTATGCCAAATGAGTACGTTAATAGAGGTATTGTCCAAGTATTTATTGCTTTTACTAAATTTTTAGCAGATATATTGATTATAATAATAGAATTAGTAATAATAATAAATTATAATAGGATTATAATTTATTGAGCTTTACTTTTGAATATTAACCCAGATTATTCTAGTCAGCAGAAAATGTTCATTTTCAAAATAATTAAGGGGGTTATGTTGCTTATTTTTCTTAAGTGTGATTAATGCCCACTTAAGTTGGAAAAGGTCAACAAAATAGTCACACTTCAAGGACAAGGAACTAAACACTTTCTAAAAAAGCACAAACACACTTTCTAAACTAACACAAGTAACTTCCACTTATTTATTTCCTGATATCATCGCGCAGCCGTCCCTTTTCTTATCGTTTCATACTCACTTTATCAGATTATCGAGTTATCATTTCAAGTATTATTATAAACTCTGTTCTACGACACAACCTTTGTTATATCTGTCCATAATATTATTTATTATTCAAATTATGCTTAAACTTTCAGTAAATATCGTTCCTACTGATTTTTTTGCAAACCTACATAATATAAAAAAACCACGCACATCTATAAAATTAGCAATTGTTATATAAAACTGTTATATAAAAAAATACTCATATTACGATCGTGATTAATTTTTAGGTCATTATTCTGTATTGCTATTCCTTCTTCATTAACCAACGTTTCGGATAGCGTTACGGTGCCCATCGTCAGTGCAGTTTCAGATTATTTCGACAGAAATTGTCGCACATTAGGGCACGATTGCGTCTTCACCACCGGCATCGGTTTTTAAAGACGTTCTCACTTAAAAATAACCTCATTACCTTTTCAAAGATATTATGTACATCATTCTTTCTTTGTACGTGTACCATGTCAGTTATATTTTGAAACCACGCACGAAAATTATGAAAAGCATTTCTGAACACAAGGACATTTTCCTTTCCGGCCTTACAAGATATTATGCCCATTATACACGGCCATTGTATGCACGCTAGTCCCATAGAGGCAGTTTTCAGTGTTCGTCGCCTTGAAGGAATCGATCGCTCCTACCTTTAATAAATTACACTTAAGGTTTTACGACACGATACAGTAGTTATGTCGGTGACTGTTTATCGACCAAACTCGGCGACCGCGAGGTCGGGTTAAACACGGGCCACCCTAAAACATTATACACAGTGTACACTGGCTGAGTAGCAGAATATTAAATAGCCAAATACCACATACATTTTGTGAGACACAAGGAATTATTGTGCAATGTATGCTGTGGAATTTTTAGCACATACAAGCAATTATTTATACGCTTACGCAACAAGGCAGATTGATTTTCAGTGTTCTCTAACGAAATTATTATGGAAGAAAATAATAGTTATGCTAGTTATCTATATGTACCCGATTTTTAAAGTTTTAAGTGAAATTACCAATACTTTGTTTTAAGTTGATTTGATATATTATAGAAAAATTGGGTATTTCGACAAACTATGGATACCGTTTAAATGTGTGGAGGATTTAAAGTTTATATTAATTATGATTATCGTACTAAATAAATTTGTCCGTACAAATTTAATAATTTTATTCATAATTGTTGATTTCGAAAAGGATTCAAAACAGCACATTCCATAACGGTTCCAACTGGCTACAACTTCATTATGATATAGAAACCACCAATGCCTGGCGAGAGGGCTGCCACCGATGTCACTCGAACTTCCGTCAACACCGCCAAATTCACGAATAAAAACACACATGTCTTTCGGCGGCAAATCGAAATTGGCACATTTCAAGTCGTTATGGAAAATTTATTATTTACATAAATATAACTTAATACACTAGTGTTTGTTTTGTAGAACTCAATGTAAACTTCAATATAGGAACGTTAACGGTTTAGTGATCATTTTATTTTATTACGAATAAAACATTTATGTCTATAATAAAAATATATTTAGGTCACCTCAAAAGTTTTAATTGAATTATTTAATTGCTAACTCCAAGTCCAAATTATGTTTTCCTTTTACCTTCGAAACTTTAATCAAAACTTTTTCCAGATAAATGAAAACCGCTTTTCCAAGATAGAGAATGGCCAAATAAAGCTATTTCTATCAGTGTTTCGCATGTTTATGAGAACACTTATTTCTGAATGTAAAAACCAAAGCGGTTACGACGAAACGATAATTTTATAAAACGGGAAAGAATTTCGGGTTCCGTCACAGAAACAAATTGAAAACATTATTTTAATAAATGTATGAAATATTCCACGCCAGGTTCACATATTTCGGCAGGCAACAGATTGGAATCGAAGGGATCGAATGGGAGGTTTTTACGACTGCAATTTTTTTCTGTTATTAACAAACAGTTCAAGGAAAATACACACATGTATAATTGCGAGCATTTTATATTATATTATATTATTTCATTTTGTTTAATCAAATGACCACAATAAGTGTTACCAATGTTGTGTTCTGTGACGTTTTATAATATTAAAACTATAAGTTTATTTATACGTATGCGGTAAAACAGCCTACGAATCAGCAGTAACAACGAGTATCAACAAGAATCGCCGTCATTTGCAAACTGTCGTTGCTCTGTTATGGCGCGCCACTACTTCATCACTTGAAACCTCAAAATCCGTCAGGTGTCCAAACCCCTTACTCTAGTCGGCCTTGAGGTAGTATTCAATGCAACTTTTGAATTTAAAAACGGCACCCGGTCTTTTCGTTTATTCCGTTAAATTACATTTCGCGGACTGTGAGATTGAAAAGTTTCTAATTTTATGGATATGACTGTCTAAAAATGTGAGTTTTAAGTTTAGTTTTAAATTCTGTTGAGTTTGTAATCATTCTTAAATCATGTAACAGTCCATTCCAGATTTTGGGTTCTGATACTCCGGCAGCATGCTCACTTAACTTAGTACTTGGAGTGCGCTTTGGTTCCTTCAACCTTCTGATCGCTCATAACGCTACTGACCTAATGGTTGACTGTCTTGAATTGGTATTTTCCGGAATACATGTCTTTGGAGTAATGTCACTTCCTGAAATGGTAATTGGGTAGTTATCAATGTTATGCTGACCTTTGCTGGTGGCCGTCCAGAGAAACTTAGTATTTGACGGATTTAGTTTCAATCTGATCATCCAGCGAGTAATTGCTTCTAGACACTCATTTATGCGAGTTTTCAGACTGTATAGACAGTCTGAAAGCAATTGGAGAAGCAGTCAATTTAAAATTTAAAATTTAATTTAAAATTAGTGTGAAATAATTTTTAAAATACATATATGAATTAATTAATTTTCAATATATATAATGGACAAAAGAGACATCTCTGGTCATTTTTGGATGGATTTGGCTCTGCAGGTGAATGATAACCGATTACCGACACCTTTTGCATTGATCAGTTGGATTCATCCGGTTTGTATCATTTGTCAAAAGAGGTCTATTTAAGACAAAAATGATTGAAATATTTTTGTCACAATAATGTGCAGTGCTTATTATTACAATGTGCTGATTCATCTTCATTAATAATTCTACTCTCTTGAGAGCTGGTGATACATTATAATCTCCTTGTGCGAACTCAAATATATTTTGTGCTGATTGAAGATAAAGGAGCAAAACTCAATTGCAAGTGCTATTTTCTGGCAAGTCTTTCTGTTCATATGTATTTTGGTGGCTGGGTTATAAGTTGTCTTCTCCTGCAGAGTGAATTCATTGATCAATCAATTTTTTCATAGGGATTTAAAATATTCCCTGATGGTCTGTGCTATTTACACGCCAGATTATCACCAGCAATAGTGCTTCTAGTAAGCATTAAAAATAAATTTGCTGGGAATAAATTAATAAATAAATAAATATATAATATATATAAATAAATTTGGAATAGATGACCAAATTATTCAATTATTTTAGCGACATCATTTGTGAAGAGAATGAAGAGATGTGGGTCCAGAACGGACCCCTGGGGTGCTCCTATGAAAGGGTTGCATAATTTGATTGCTTTTAGTCAACCTTCACGGCTTCTAAACGGTTGTCTACATACAATATCAGCCAGTTTTAAACACCAAAATTTAAACCAAAGGATTTTTATAGTCGTTTAATAAGAAAAAACATGATCAATCATGTCAAAAGCAGCAATCTATTCTAAAACTGAAAGGAGTGCCAGTTTACCTGACCTGAAGTTTATCTTTGTCAAAAACAAGCAACGTTTGAATTAAAATTTTACTGTAAACGTAAGTGTTTCTTACTTGCAACTTATTATATTAATTATCTGAGACAACAACAATTCTAGATATATTGTATCCTCATTGGTATTTGTAATGCTCTCGGTCGCTTATGGAACAGACGTTTTGCTTCGTTGATGTAATTATATGGGAAAAACGGAAGATTAAAATGGCGTAAGAGCTAGGTAATGTATTAAAACTGAATTCACTGAGTTAATTTAGATACGATCGAATATAAACTAATTATTAAGTATTCGTGAATGAATATAAATCGAGTGCATTTTTCACTCAATGTCCATTCATTCGAGAATATGAACCGAAAATACAGCTGCATATTTATTCGTGGTCTAAATTTTTCCTGCCGTCAAGACAATTGAAAAAAAAAATGAGTTGATATATCTCGTACAATGATGTTATCACATGAAATAGAGTAAATATTGTGAAATTAAATACTATTATTATAATATTTCCTACCATGCCAGCTACCATAATATCATCAGATTGGTTGGCGCAATTGCAAATTTTGGACAGTTTTTGACAGCTGGCGACATGTGTATCACAGTTGGGCGTAACAAAATTTTAAACGGCTTATCTCAGAAATGAGAAACATTATTTTTGATGTAATGCGTGGGTCGTTCGGTTGCATTTAACATTTGAATTGGCAATATGGATCTCGTAAAATTTTTTAGTCAAATTGTCAGAAAACATTTATTTTAGCTCTAAGGGATTCCGAACTGTCAACATTTTAAGTGACTTAAATATTTTAGGATTTTAACATTTTTTGTTTATTTTCAAACACCACATTTAACCAGATTTAACATCATTTAAGCTAAATTGATGGAAGCTACTTATTAAAAAATAATGAAACAACTAGTTAACCATTATTTCAATCATTTTCTAGCAGGATGTCATGCCCTTAGGGATAATGTTATCTTATTGGAGATGTTGTGTAGAGGGTCTATAAATATATATATATTGCTTGTGTAAAATGCAATGTGACTGTCACATAGCCACATAAAAATCAGTAATATATTAACTAAAACATCAAATAAGAAACTTGTTCTTTCGATCGTCGGTGGCCGAGTTGAGAAATGCGTCGGGTTTCCACCAGAGGTTGTAGGTTCAATTCCTCTGTTGGCTAAGTCATCCATTATTGCACGTGCTACATATTTCAATTATAATGCTGGTGGTAGGATATTTTCAAACATTGTTAGGTTATTTGTAAACTAGCAATGTTTTTCTTTAAATTTAGAAAGAAAAAAAAACTATAACTTTACTACAAAAATACACACGCTTAATTGATAGTTAGTTTAACAAACAGAAGGAAATAAAATAAACTTACCCAATAACGTATCCAATTATTTTTCCTTGTTGTGGCGGTTGTCTAATTTTTCTTTTAAACTTATCACATTTTCCAGAATGAAAAAACTTATTAAGGGATGTTTTTGCACAGTATCAAATATGCAGACCACCTACAACTGGATTTTCATTAAAATAAAGTAATTTTCCCTCGCATTTTTCGATTAGGATATTAAGCCCATACTAAAGAGTAATGAAATTGATTAAATAATATTAAATGAATTAACATTTCACGGAAGCATTTTCAGAAAATTATCAAATGAGAATTATTTGAAAAAAAAATAATACCAAAGAGAGTCTGTTCTAAGAGTCATAAATAGTGAGCATATAAAGTAATGAAATATTCGTAATGAATTGAGTGACTTTATTTCTATTTTTCTTTACATTTTATTTTAAATTGGATTATATTCCTGAATTTATATTTTAAATACAACACTGTGAATTGAAAATAATAACCTATTCAGAAGCAATATTTCTTTACATGATAGTTAACTTTTACCTTCAAGGATCTAAGAAGTCTTTGTTATTTATTCATTCCATTAACTCAAGTCGTATTGCAGGCAACTTAACCGTCAACTTCGAAAACACTTTGCAGCTTCACATTTTTTAACGGATTGTAATCAAGCACAATCGAACCATACAGAGCACAGTAGTTTAGCGAATAACTTTCAGGGGGTTGAAATAGAATCACCGATACCTGAAATTTGACAGAGCTTTCACCAAAGTTCGCCGGAAGTTCGGCAGTGCGATTCGCGCGCCCGCTGCGGTGGGCGGAACTCGGTTAACTGGACTGTGTGGCGTATCGTAGACGCAGTGCGCAGCCGCGTTCGAACAAGTGTTTGCGCCACACTTCCGTCTCCGCTTTTCTTCCTACGCCTCCCTATCAACTACTTTGCAGGTTTGATCAACGCGTGTCATCGGATAATGACATCGCGAATGTTGTGGCGGCGGGGAGGGGAGATAAAGATGATGGGACACAGTTTAAATATTGTCTAATTCTCTTCAAATATCGCCATCTCTTTGCGCCATCAAGATTTAAACGATATTGCGGTTGCATGATGATGATTGCATTGGTTAGCTTACGATTTAACTTTATTAGATTATAGTAAATATCTTACAGACATTATGGGTCTGACACATATAGAAATGCTCAAAAATTAGATCTAACAACACCGTAATTTTCGCTCAGCATCTTATTTGCATGAACCAATCACCGCAACGCGTTGTACTATTAATGTGAAGTTTGTTTTTTTTAGCAGATCAAAATGGTAAGTTTATCTACAAATGCGTAATAATTCTAGTGTCATTTTATCCTTCGGCACCGGTGCACTGACGTGAAACGCATGCCTGCACTGTTAACATTTTTTACATGGTTGAACAGATCGTTTCTATGACTCGTTCTTGAGTTCAACGGCTCGGCAGTGGAACAATTTGCTAGCTTCTGTATTTCCTCCCTCCTATAACATAGGTCTTTAAGACCCATGTTTACTCCTTCCTCTCCCCAAAAAGAGCCTCTACACAGCGTCCCCAGATTTAATAGATCCCGAGGTAAATTATTTTCCTCAGGGTCTTGTGTGGAGTTAATGTATAAAAAACTTCTTTCGAAAATCATTTTTCATGTTTTACTTGGACTTCATTCTCAATATACCTACATTTGGAGTTCCCGGATCCCGAATAAAATATTGAACATGAAGTGGAGATGAGTAGACTAGGAATAGATGAACTACTACAAGCAGTAATCAATTTGTTATGAAATGCTTTACCTATATCATATAAGTGCAAAAAAATTACTTAACTTGTTCTATTTTTCCCCGTCATCACATAAATAACCTATTATGAGACATTTTTTCAATAATTGCCTTTTGGATAGGTTGGTAACATCAAGAAAAGTTCTGTGTTTTCCGATTCCGGTTGCGTCACTTTTTTAACGAGTACAAGGTGGATATTTGTGTGCGTTTAACTCGTCAACATATAAATCTTTAAAAGGTGATTTTACGTCCATTGGAACGATATGGGCGATGTCGCTCATCTCAGTTTGAAGTGTAAGGATATTAGTAATCCATGTTTTTGATAAATTCAGTGGTTCTGCGGTTGTGCGGAAAACGGGAATGGCGGATGGGAAACACCTTTGGATAGACAGGCCAATCGCTGTTAGAGATGTTAATCTCAACCATCCGGATACTTTTCTGCTATAAACTTGAGGTGGTCACCATCTGGCAATATGGGGTTACACTATCTGAATTCTGGAAACGAAATTTAGAAACCACCGATGTCTTATGCGTTGGAAATGCGTAGTGTCTACGTGGTCGAGGTGTAAGGCTCTCAACTAGCAAGCTGAAGGTAGCAGATTCAAATCCCGGCAAGAGCAAGTAAATTTTATTTGATTATTTTGTGTTATTTTGTAATTTATTATACCATGTCAGAGCTTTTCCGTGGAGAGTTAGTTTAGAACAATAGTTACCTCTGGTAAGCTGTATTATCGTAATCAATAGTGGTGCTTCCCCATGAGAGAGGATTGTTATGTATTTTTTTCCAACAATATGCCCATAACTTTCTGATATGATAACCCTGTGTTATTATTACTGTTCTTTAATCATTCCTCCCAGGAATATCACGCAACTGGTGCCAAAACCCGGATTTTGAATCTCTAACATAGTTATATGCCACTAGTCATAAGTTAAAACTCTAAGTGATAGGAATAAATTTAATGCATAACTTAAGTTCTTAAGCACCCTTAAGGTGATTTTTTAATGAAAACGACGCTTTACAAACAATCCAATATTCTATGTATTATTTATACTTAACTGTTCTACTGTTCTGTTAGGACCGGTCAGTGGCGCCCTTTTATTTACATTAAATTTTAATTAATTTATCCTGCAGCTCTGTACAGCTGTTCGGTTCATGTCACAACCAACACACAAACAACAACACAAGTTGCCTATTCTTATTCTTCTACCCCCTCAACATACCCAAATATCAAATTTAAAAAAAAATCTCCAAAAGGAGACTGCTGTCCATGTATTTCAATTGTCACAAATCTCTCAACTTTTATGGTTGAAGACATTTACATAAGTTAAAGCGATATAAAATTAACTCATTTTCCCGTAAATATTATAATCATCAGATATTTAAAATTAGTGCAAAAAATTGTAAAACGACGTTATGACTACATCATTTAATTTGTTTTCATAAAATATACTTACCTCACTTAGTATATTTTGGTAAGAAAAGCAATCTGAAAGTTCTGCTCAACCTCGTTAACCGTGAAATCATCACCACTCGGTTTGGTTCGTGGGATACTCCATTATCACACACAGCGATTCTCTTCGCCATTTCCGGCATAATTTATGGCGTAGCAACAAGTCTGCGAAAAGGGAAGGGATCACATTTCTTTTATCTCCATTCACGTAATCCAGCTACATACATAATACTAGGTTCCTCCAAAACATGATCTAGCACGTAAAATTGTTTTAAACATTCTTTTTTTCAAATTAAAGGACTCCAAAACTGAAAAAATTTTGTTCCTACCACTTAACTTTTTGGCATGAATACCGCATAGTACCAACTTCATAGAGCCAGTGTGACTACGGCTTTCTCAATCAGTGTATTTTTAACTTTGTTTTATTTTTTATTAAAGGTGAACAGTGTGGGGAGAAGAATGAGATAGTCAGTATGTGGCTATTGTATTGTGCTATTGTAGTGAGGAGAACTGTGAAAAAAAGTGAATTTAAACTTTATGCAAACATAGCAATTGAAACTAATTTAAAAAATCAAATCTGGTCACTAAACAAATGGTAAACTTTGAATGGTGGTCTTCTGGTTCTTTATTAAATATAAAATGTAAAATTACTTTTGATTCATGTATTTATAATTGAAGCTTTACTTTAATTACAATATCAGGTGTTATTATTTGGCTTTGATGTTAGTCATAGTATTACGTATTTGAATTAGTTGTTTTATATAGTAATGCCACTATCCATGTTTTTTGTTACACATACCTATATACATAATTTGTCAATTTTCCTTATAAAATTCCGATAGGGCGTTAATGAATAGTAAATAAATATATTATTACGTAATTGTACTTTGCACCCTGACAATTTATCAACTAATATATTATAGGTAATGTTTTAACGTACATATTTTCTGGAAAAAAACTTGTAGTCTTAAGTATTTGATATTATTATTGGGTTTAAAGTAAAAAAATATGGAAAACGTTTTCAACGTGTTTAGAAGTTAACATGATTAAAAATATTAAACAAACACAAAAACGTTTAACAAAATTTTCTTCAGACGTAAAAAGATGTTATTTAATGTTAATAATTAATAATGTTGGGGAACGTGGAGATAGTTAAGTTATCGATTGTAATATTCCTAGTTTGTTGTGTGTGGGTTAAATTAATACAATTCACTGATCAAAAAAACTAGGGTTACAATATCTCCAGAGACGCGCGAAAAGTGACATAGGGAGGCTGCGTAGGACGCAAACCGTTAAGTACATTGTGTAGCAAAAATGTTTCGCTTTTTCTATCTTGAGATACCAAATTTCTATCTCGTTTATTACGAATCTATGACAGGTATCAGATTAGATGACTACCATGTACCTATAGCTACTACACATCTATATGATGAAATCTATAATGATAATAAAAAAATATTTTATGATCTTCCTTTTTTGGTAACAAATATGGGTAGTGATATCTTTACTGGGCCTTCCGGTGCTGAGGATTTAATTTAAATATCATTCAAATTTAGTAGTATAAATAATATGAAGTAATTATAAATATATTATGTACATATATATTACGGTATATACTTCGACCGTTATTTAAAATGGGACAGATATATAGACTCGGTTAAAGGAAAGCTAAACCAGTTGGTCTAATTTTTCAAAAACGTAAGAAATATAATATACATATAATATCTATGTAAGGCCTTCGACACAATTTCACACGAAAAACTATTCAAAATCTAAAAATTAATGGAATAGAATTCGATCTAATTAAAAGCTTCATGTCTGACAGAACGCAACAAGTAAAAATTGACAGCGAGACAAGTTATCCACTTTTGATCACGTACGGAGCCCCACAAGGGAGTGTAATTGGCCCTCTATTGTTCCTCATCTACATAAACGAACTATGTTAAATTGAAATTGAAGGTAAAATCTTGACCTTCGCTGACGATACAGTACTTCTCTGTCAAGCAGCCATATGGAAAGATGTATTTATAATTACCGAAAAAAGTTTATCAGTTGTTAAAAAATGGCTAAACTGGAATACTCTTACCGTTAATACAATAAAAACAAAATAAATCACACATAGTATTACACAAAGAGGTTAACCTCCACCAAACATAGACCTGTTTCTACATGACTGTGAACAAACTTTACCCAATTGCCAATGCGAGCGTATAGAAAGGGTAAACCAAACAAAATACCTAGGGTCATTATTGATTCACACTTACGCTTGACTGACCACATTACTTTAATTACTAATAAACTAAAAAGAGTCACTGCACCTAAAAAGTCTATTAAAACATTTTCTCACATTCAATACTTAGATCTATATATTTCGCACTCTGTCAATCGATTGTCACATATGGCATACTGGCATGGGGAAGCGCTAAAAACACTGCAATCGACGCAATACAAAAAAAAATCAAAAGGCAATAATAAAAATCATCCTGCAAATACCATTCTACACAAATTCAAGCGAAATTTTAAAAACATTAGACATCATGTCAATAAGACAACTTTATGCCAAATCTGCACTACTAACTTTCTTCCAACAGAAACTACACATTCCAATGCCACAATACAATACAAAAACAATACCCTGAACATACCGATAACATATACCACACACGGACAAAGACAATTCCAATATTACGCTACAAAACTTTTTAATTGTATGCCCACCACTCTAAAACTACTACTAAAGGGAAATATATACCCAAACATTCACAAAAAACTGATCACAGCCTGGATCAAAAAACAAGATATCCACTTATACAAAACATTTTAACACCAAACCAAACATAATAATGGATGAATGTGTATGTGTGTATGTATGTATACATGTGTTTATTTATATGTGTGTACGCATGTATATGTATATATAAATGTGTGTATTTATGCATGTATGTGTATACATGGGTCTATATATATGTGCATATAAAAAAAATCCTTATCTTTAAATAATAATGTTCAATAACCATTAAAAAAATTTTAAAAACTCAACTTACATTTGTATAAGAAAATTAATAATCAATACACATAAATACATGTACCATTTAATCATAACCACGTAAACACCTCAGCACAGATTCTCCCAGTGAGGTGTTCACGAAACATATAACATTACCCACCACAGTGTCACCTACTCAAACCTACCTCACACCCAGCATAAAACAAACACCATATTAACAACGGTTCTAAATTTATGTATTATATACAAATGCAAATAATTTGGTAGATACTGTAATGTATGTATAGAAATAATAAATAAAAATAAAAAATATTAAACATATATGATATAAAGAATATATGATATACAATTAAACACATTTAAAACTTCACAAATTTCTCGCAATACTAGAACAAGACATGCACACCAACTACTAATACCAAAAACCAACACCTCCTTTGGACAAAAACACTACAGATTCCAGGCTATTAAACTATACAATTCACTTTCCACACAATATAAAACATCCAATCTTACAAATACAAAGAACTCATATGGAACTGGCTACAATCTTTTTAAATATTTAATTTTGTTATATTTCGCATTTGTTTTTGTTAAAACTATGTAAAAATCGATATTATATTTAATTTTTTATTGTTTCTCTGTGTAACTAATCTCCACTGTATTGTTTACTATTATATAACTTTACAATTGAAAAATAACTACAACACAGGTGAACTCCTAGCGTGGAGTACAATATACTATACCTTTGTAATACTAATATATTTTAGAATAAATAATAAAAAAAATACAGACCGTTATGTAGTATAATACAGACCAAAACCGTTTCGATCTGAATTTAATGTTTGTTTATTTTTTTATTTCTGATCTCTCCATGTTTTGTATCCAATTTTTTATTTATAATATTTTGTTTGTTTTGAATGAGATACTCCATATTGTCAATCTGTGAGAGTCCAATATGTTCCCAACTGTACGGAGCCAGTCAAACTATTACATCCCCAATCGGGGTATATAGGCCTAAGGAAGTAGGAAGGTCGGGAAGTACCTGGCTCTTTAGGACTTATCATGAAAGGCGGCTAAAGCCATTTCAACTAACGTTTCGATGTTAAATGGCGGTCTTTCATCAGGGCGATGTAGATACTACTTTGCAATATGACACTAATATACAATAGTATATATAATATACAAATTATACGTGTGTACTCAAAAGCTGTATGTCTTTTTTGGTTAGGTTAGGTTAGTTTGAGATATTATTGGTTGGTTGGGTTAGGTTGAGACTATAAATGTGTGCATGTTAATACAATATTTTTGATTTTTCGGGCTGCAAATTATTAATTATTTGCTTTTTATTAGTACATATTATGTCCATAATATGATTTTTAGAAGAGGAAATTTCAATTGATATTGTTACACGTATGTCCAAAAATATGTATTTTTCCACTGTTTTTCATTTTTCCCATTTATCAAGTATATCTGAGATAGCGAGAAAGTAGTATTGACACCCCCGGTAGTCGAGGGGTAAGGCTAACGAGGTCGCGGATTCAAATCCCGCCTATTTTGTTTTCTCACATTTTATTCTTTAAAAATAATACAAAGTATGTTTGCGGTACGTTCCAGAGTGGAAGATTCTCTCGAAATCCCTCTGGTGTAATACCACCATTCAGAATTGAATCGTTGCTTTAAATTACTTTAGCAGGGTTTGGTAACCAGATCTGATTAGCCAGGTACTTCTCCAGATTGCTACTCCTCATCTTTTTCCCTCCCCGCTACTTAAAAAAATACACCAATCGGATTGGGATTCTTGTGCGGTATTCGCATAAAAAAATGAAAAAAGGTTAATAATTTTTTTGTATTTCTTTATTTGTCATTTTTTGTAGAACAAAATTCAACCTCGTGTATTGTACAGCAAGCCGGGTTTATATTCCAGTTATTCCTTCCATAGTCTATGGGTCTCCGCCAAGCCTTTATCGTCCAGTGATAAAAATATGCAGGATGCGGTGTGTGGAAGTGGTTTATCTGAAATGTTAATAGAATTCCTGCCTGCCCGGAATTTTAGACCGACCGAGACTTTAAGTAAAATCTCATTCATAATGTAAGTTGATGTTTTTATGTGAATACATAAATAATTCATAATGGGAGAATTAATAAAAAAAACTTATTCTATTATTTTAAAAGTGATGTTATTTTTGGTATCTTTGTTATATTTGTTACGAAGTTTAGGTAGCTGGAGGCGTTAATGAAAATCATGTAATTCATTAATTTTTTTTTCAAATCTACAATACAAAAATAATACCTAGTAGATACCTTAATTTCAATTATAGTATAAAAAGACAGTTAAACAAAATTGAGCCTTCTTGAAAAAGTCACAGAGTTTCCTAAGTAAGTACTATAATTTAATACAGTAAAAATGGTTTCAACATTTTAATCGTCAACTTATGCAGAAAAAATGTCTAAAACCAGTCTATGTTGATTCAGTCTGTCGACATTTCAAGTGGATTACAGATATGATAAATTGGGTTTAACAGAACCTTGACCCCTTTCAAAATGTTTTGATCACCAACGGATAAATTTCAATAGTCGCGATCTTTAGAGTAGAAACATATTGAGACTGTTAGAGAAGATACTGAAGTTAATGGCCAAGATGTTTTGATTTTGCGTAACTTGTTTTGTAATGAGAGATTCGAACTTTTTCCTTACTAATGATACGAAAACATTCTAAGTAAATCGAACATCTCGTTTTGAAAAAAAAAATTCTGACGGTTCTTAACTATTGGTCTATTGGCGTTTTTCATCCAGTTAAAAGTCAGCACTAAGAAAATGCTTAAGGACGGAAAACTACCGCAGACTCAATGTTGATGGATTAGGACTTGAAGATAGCAATAAAAATGTCACAAAGGCTAATATCGATTCCAAGTGATCATCACAGCTTTGTACTTACTGCGCACAATAAATTAGCCTCTCAACAATATGCAGCATTACTGTTAGAGCGGTATTGTTATCTTTCAAGACGCTGTTTTGGAGATAATTTTCAGGATTTAATAATTTGAAAACCATTTGAGTTTTTTTTAGAAATGGTGTACATTATATAGTATGTTTTTAAGAACGTGTACAAATACAAAAAAAAAGCATTAACATGTTATTATGGTTTCATGTATTTGAATACAACGGTGCACCGAAAACACCCCTCAATAACAATCAGTCTGCCGGAAGATGTAGGTATCTAAAAAAACAAACACACCAAATGGTGGTATACAAAATTTTTTTTTAGATTTTCCCCTATTTTTTACCCTTACCCGAGTTATAAAAAATGTTATCGATCCAATTCTGCTACCAGCGTTAAAGAAATAGCAGTCTATTGAAGGTATGTATATTAAATCAGAGCTTAATCGGTCAGTTGATTCTTCCTTTATTGCAAAATGGATTTTCAGTTCGTTCATCCAAAAACGATTATTTCAAATTTCTGGACACATAACTTAACAAAAAAAGAAATGTTGAATTAGTATTTGGTTTTTTCTGGTCATCAGCGTTATTTATTCATCTGTGTTTTGTTTGTTATTCTCTTGAATGCTTATGTTTTTATTAGTATCTTGGGATGGGAACAAATACCTAATTGCTGGATAAAATAAACAATTTACTCTCACTGTGCCTTGAGCTTAACAAATAATATTAATTCTCGTCTCACTCGAAACTATTTTTTTATAATAAGAAAAAAACACTTTTGCCATATCGATAAACAACTTGTATTGTAAACATTTTGATCCACTTCATATTCTTAGAACTGTTTTTTAATGATGTCTAAAATAAACACGAAATTGCAAAAATGTTGTAATATTGGTATTTTTAAAATCATGGTCTTTGGGTTCATGTTTATTTTCCGGTGTTTACATTTAAGCTTTTATCAATGTCTATATTTGAAGTTCTAACATCTTACGTAAATACATCGATGCGCATCTGCATTTCTACATCCCACACTACATGTATTCATATACCGAGTGAAACATTTATGTATTTTTACTCACCAGCTTTACAGAAAATTAGGAAAGCAGAAGCGTAAATGGGGTAATCCAAGGTAAACATTTTGATATACCGAAATAATGATTAAAGCGCAGTTTTCTTTTCAACGATAATTTCTTCTTTGGTAAATTTTTAAACTTTCTATTATTGATTTTAGATTGCGGAAATCTCTGACAACGGGAAGATGTAAATAAAAAAATCTCACATTAGCCTACAAGCGTCTATATATGGTAGAACTAGCTTACTCGGTGTACTAATAATACTCGGTAGTGCTCGTTATAGCAACCAAACTCCAGTAAGATTAGTTGCGAGAGCTTCTAAATTCATTTAATTTGATTTATTGTTGTCTTTGTAAAACTGTCATTGTTTCGGCGACATATTGTAAGTTGTTTCGTTGTCTCCTATAGATCCTATTTTGCACAGTTCTACATTTTATTATTATTTATTAAAGCCCTTTGAAGGGTCTTAACATAAAAGTAGTTAAGAAAAAAGTAAATACGCCGATCTGTATACCACCTTAACCTGATGTATTACCCCCTCTGCTACACGTTCCGCGCTTCCGCCATGCTGCTGCCCCATAAGTCCACTATGGCGTATGAATAGAAGTTTCATATATCGACATGGATGCCACAACCTCCATATATAAGAAACATGGCACCAATGCAACATATTTATTAATACCACCTCATGAGCTATTGGAAGGTTGAAGAAACCAAAGCGCTCACCAGATACTTAGTTCTGTAAGCGTGCTTTTGTTGAATCAGGACTTAAAGCCTGGAATATACTGCCATACGATTTAAGAATCATTAGAGACTCGACAGAATTCAGAGCAAAACTTAGAACTCATATCTTCAGAAAATAGTGTCCTTGAACGGTAGAGTTATAAAACTTAGTAACAAAACTAAGCTTGCCGGTTAGTACCTACCTGAAGTCAAGGAATAAATTATTATTTTGTGCAATGGTGCGTTAATGTGTGGGTAACAAATGTCAATATTTATTGATGATATTTTTAGCTTCATTTACTTCAGATAAGTATGTTTCTTTATCTGTTTGTGCATAGTAAGATAAAGCCTAGACCGTAAAATTTGTACACCGCTCTAGAGGTGATTTAAAAAAATTCTATGATGGCATTAATTGGATTAAATTTCAATTAACAGATAAAATTATTAAAACCCTTTATCCATAAGGCAGACGAACCTTACGGTTAAGCCAAGCGCTGACGCGGAATCTCAAACCTTACGTATATATCTGTTGGCGCACCAACAAATACTCTGGAGAGATTCAACATCAAATGGTCAAAAATTGAAATTTTTACTACTTACAGAAAAACAGAAAACTTTATTTATATCCGCTTTCGACATATTGATGTAAGAGGTGACAGTGAACATACCGCTGTTCATGACTTGGAAACCATTATTAGCAACACAAATGCAGTTGTTAAAATAATATATTCGGATAAGATAATTTTTAATATCAAAATAAGAACATTTTAAATTCGAGATCATAGTTTTCGAATCAAAATCAGCAGAACAGAGTTTAAAAAGATACGAAAATCTTATAATACTTCTATTGCTAATTTAAACGACGAAAAAAATTACACAGTTAACATAGCAATCATGTTTGCTAAAACTCACAAATTTCGTATCATAATTCCGAATAAGGCCCCGTTTAGTTTGTTTTTATTGTGTCATTTGTAGTATTCCTTAGTTTATCAATGGCACATGTTATCATAGTTTATGTGGACTAAATAATGTTGGAATCCTGCCAAATCGGCGGTTGAATCCAACCAGATGGGAAGGCCGATGTAAACAATGGAAGCTTTGTCTGCTAGGAGCAATTCATATGGAAGTTTAGGGACTTTAAATAGATATTTTATGGTCCATTAACTTATTTTCTCTTCCGCTGACTTCTAATATTGTCTACCTATGGATTACGTTCGTTTTATGGCGACCACTTGTTTGCAACGTTTAGAGCGTTCATATTTATAGGTTCATTTTCTTTTTTATGAACTGGAATATTTTATTATGTGCGTGTAATTTTTAATTTATGGCGGGACTCAATAATGTTAATGTTTTCCGGGTGATGACGATTTTTTTAAGGTGTAGAGATTTATTTTTATAAATTTTTGGAAGTTTTGTTATATAATAGTATTTTGACAATTTTTATTGATTTTTTATGGTGGAAAAAATTGTTTGAGCTACATGTGTATACAGATTTAAAATACATTTAGGACGTACGCAATAAATTTTTGTATTAGATTTGTATAGTGTAGATTTTTTTATGCATATGGTTTTTTGACTCGCGAAACTGTGAATTTGTTTCCGTTTTCATTAATAACTGTATCTGATTATTTATTTTAAATAAGGTATTTTTATTAAGAAAGTTCTGCTAAGCAATTTAAAGGAACTTTTCCGCTTTCCGAAGACATTTGTCTGCAACTGTATTGTAGCATGGACTTGTAAATATATAATTTTTATCTTAATACTATGTTTAGAATGAAAATTTCTTAACAAAATTTTTCTTATTAACAACATCCTTATTAATTTCCGAGTGAATTGTCGGATATTATTAATGATATCACTACTTTAGTGCTTTACAGGGTGTCCGGGGGTAAAGTGCGCTAGCTTCGGGAGGTCATTATACATGATAGTACAAGTAAAAAAAGTAAATAATTTTTTTCGAAATTCCAATGTTTTAAGGTAGTTTTTAGATAAAAAGGTAGAATTCTGTACAGAAAAATAAACATTGAAATTTCGAAAAACATACTTTATCTTTTTTTAAATTTTACCATTATAGCTAGAAGTAAGTTTCTATGAGAATACGCAAAAACAAATGTTTTTTAACTAGTTTTCCATTTCAACCTATGTTATTTAAAGGATTTAATAAAATTGCCATACAATGAGTCAATTATTTATTATAATTAAAATAAATAGATAATATTTACATATATTAGACATCACTTGTTAACATTCAGGTACAGTTCTACAGGGTATAAAAACTCTAAATCTTTTAATTCAAATTCAACGTTTCAATATGCAAACTATGTAATTATGTATACTTACATCAACGGAACAATTAGAATAATATGTGATGCTTTCCAAGACAAATAAATCATTTGAAGGATATAAAGTTATAAATCCGGTAAGAAGGTATTCCGGTATTCTTGTAAGAATAATCTTACAAGAATAATAAACAATAGTTCATTAAATTAATATCGCTTTGACCAGAGGGAAAACGTCATTTAAAAAAATATTTTAATTTTATAATTAAAATAATAGTCAAACGGTGAATCTTTTACGTAATGGCCGTACGGATTCATATTATATTTTTGGAATAAATAACAAAAATATTTTCTATTCAACTCATTCTAGGAGACGTTTGGAACTAGATACATATTTAATAACATTGTTAACACATGAGAAAGATTTATGGGGTATTTCACCATCCTCTTGATAGTTTATCCATAGGATTACTTATATTTTTGATTTATTTATTTATAATGTCCGAGATCACTATTCGGTACTCGAAACTATAAATAGTGGTTATGCATCGGATAAGTTAGCCAAGTTTTCTACCTATTGTGAGTATTTATTTGTTTATTTATTAATATATATTATGTTATTTTATGATAAGCTATCAGGAGGATGGTGAAATACCCCCCTTATAGATCGTTCACAGTTCCTTTACTATATTTACAAGTTTAGTAATTTTTCAAATATCTAAATATTTTTCATAGCTGAAAATATAATTTATATTCAATTTTTATTTAAATCAAAAATATGGAGTTAAATTATCACACCGTGAAAAATAGCAAGATATCACCACGAATAACAAATTAATCAATCGTGAATTATTCAAAAATCTTTCTTATTACTTTGTATAATTTATATCCTAAGTACATATTTTTTTATCATAGATACTCTATTTAGGACAAGCTGAAGTTACAATAATATTATACTTAAAATTTTTCATTTAATATTTTTTTTTAGGACAGTTATTATTTCTTTAGATTAAAAAGCAGAATTAAAAGTTATGTTTCATGTAATAGTTTATTTAGATAAATTTATATTAAAATAAAATCTTAGTGCTATCTACATTAATTGTAAAGTCAACCTGATTGTATACCTATATGTTAAGTGAAAATATGTCTGAGTGGATTCTTTAACGCGATTCGATAAAAGGGAACATTTTTAAATTATCAATTATGCTGTATTTTGATCGAGTAATTTTTGATTTTTTAAATAACATTCAGTAATTTTCTAAGACAAACACAATAAATAAAAAATTATAAACGTATTTTTATATATAATATCTCTAAAACATCAACGTTAACAACAAAGATAAAATGAGCTCAATTATTTCTAGAATTAATCCTTTGATTACATAATTTCGAAGAACTACCATTAATGGAAATATCACTATCGTCATTGGGGACAGAAGTGGCATCGCGGATCCTGGTTTTCCTAACACTATCACCATCTGGGCCTTTCTTATCACATTTTCCGAGTTCACTAAACACATTAGAATTGACTTCGTCCATTCGATTTGAGGAAAAGTTTTCGTTCATGTCATTCTTTACCGAACAATTGGAACTGATGTAGACTTCACGCAAGGAATCGTCAGCCAGGGACACGGATAAGCGGACTCGATGGTGTTGGTCCGCGAGGCTCGGCTCCGACACGTCGCGGTCCCGCTGGGATGAGTCGGTCGTGTTCTCTTCGGATATATGCGACAACTTGGACTCGCTCCTATTCCTCTCACTCCTGTCCGTTTCAATACATTCGGAGTATTCGTCGACTCTGTTATTCGTTACATTTATATCACTAGCACAACCTAACGCCCCCACCCTACCGTCCCTTCCTACTACTAAAACATTAGGAAGATAGTTGGAATCTACAACTAAAGCTTGATCCCCAAAAGTCTGTCTAAGCGGAGATATCGCATCACCGTTTTGACTGTAAGTTTCATTGTCTTGGTTTTGAGCGTCGTTGTTTATCTCATTAAGATGTTCCAGTTTGTTTCTAATGCTCTCTTCAAACACAGTGTTTCTGGGTTCCGACTTCGACTCTCTGGTCGACGAGTGGACGTTGAACCCTGGCAAGAGCTTTGGTTGGAGAGGAAGCATGAGGTCCATGGATCCGGTGGTGGCTGGACGGGGCTGCAGAGGGGGGAAGTTTAGCAAAGGAGGCTGAAGGGAGGCCAGTGACATGGTTTGAGGTGGAGAAATAATTTCATCTGAAAAATAATAAAGACAAAAATGAATGCTAGTTTTCCTCAAATTTCAGTTAAACAATAAAAAAACCTATATTTTTTTTAATTTTGAAGAAGCCGAGAGATAAAGCTATCTTGATCTGATTGCAACTGTAGGTAGGTATCATTAGTAAATTTCATGACTAAACACGTTCATTCATAAATTCACGCCAAAACACTAAATTTCTTTATATCATTCTTTGCTAATTTAAATGAGTTTTATATCTTAAATACTGCTTTAAATTTAAAAGAAATATAACAAACTTGTACTAATACAGATAATATACTAGTTCCAAATTTTGGAGAAGTATGTACACATTTTCTTCAAGACTAAAAACTTAAAAAGATGTAGAAATTTTTAATTCCATACAAAAATATTTTTTTAAATAATAACTGCCTTCTGAAACAGGTTAACTGTGAAACCCAATTAGATTAGAAGTGTAACAAATGAAAGTCATAAAAAAACAGGACACTAAAATGAATAGTAAAAGCAAGCAACATAATTTGAAACATCTTCCATAGTGTTTGTTTTACGAATGATGATTATTTAAAGGACGATGAATGCGATAATAAATCATTATCAACTTTTACACTTAAACACGAAAATGAAATTAAATGATCAAAATTAATTAGAGACTAACAAGAAGTTAGTCTCTAGACGTTGGTACTCTAGATTTCAAAATCCCAATGATGGCACGATCAAGTGAAACTAAATTTTAGAAAAATTCTTACTCGTAGGTCCTCTAGCTTGCAGGGGGTGATGGTAAGTGTAGCCTATGTCCTCGGGGGCAGGATTGGTAGGACTTCGTACCAGGGTCACGGAGGGTCCTTGTAGGGCCAGTCCTATCACATTCATCCCATTGGCATTCCCTGAAATCATCACATCAAATTTTATTCAATGAGAACCTAAAATAAGCATTTATTTGTCTATAGCATAATATTAATAAAAGTAATTTTATTTTTAATCTGCTAAAACTCAGTTACTGACAGTTAAGTTTCAATGAAATATAATATATTTAATTAAACCCTACATCTAAAAAACTTATAGAATTTGATGAAGAAAATATGTTCTTAAGCCATCATAACTTTTTTATAATTTAAGTTCAAAAATAAATATTTAACGTTAAATGAAAGTTAATTTTAAACTTCACAAAAAAGATTATGAAATGATGATATTATTGATATAATGAGTATATTGTCGCCCTCTATAAATAATTGTTATTATTTTGTAAGCTAAGCACTCGTCGATTTCAAGTGTCCTAATAGCTTCCATTATTGAAAGTATGAAGATAGTCAAAGATGGTTTAAATTTTTTTATGTGTTTGCGCTTATTTTGATGTAAATATAACGTTTTATTGAGTTTTTCAAATATTGTTATCCTTATTTTACTTTTTTTTAGACCAATAAGATAAATTGCACATACATTGTTTCCCTTTTTGGAACAAAAAGGGCAAAATGTTACTGCACAACGAACACTGTATGTACATGTGTCAAGACTGGTTTTCGCTGAAACACGTTACTTAGATATATAAAATTTGTGTTAATTTTAGTTTTTTTTTTTAATTTACGTAGGCAATGTTAAAGACCACCTAAAAATAAGCAATTTTTCCCAAAGATTTTCATAAACCAAATTTTTTGGTGACTTATATATTACTTGAATAAATATAACTTTTTTAATAAAGGTGTGTGTTTCATTTTGATCGCATTATAAACATTAATATGTTACTTTAACTACAAATGTGCAAAAATGGATTTTAATATGGGCGGAAAAATGCCTCCCACGCGACTACTCAGGTTTCACAGAAAGGCGCGACTACTCTAGGATTAAATCTTGTTAATTCTGCCAAATGTAACCGGACATATCAACTCAACGACAGTCCAACAAATTTTTAAAATGATATATAGTCATGAAAAGTGATGAAACCAAAACTAGGTAAAATAGGTAACGTAGGTTAGGTTTATAAGTTAGTTTTTTCATCGCTTCTAATAACATTATGTCACTTTTTAAATGTGTGTTGATATGTCATTGTGTTGAAATTGTAATTGAGTAATCATGGAACCCAGACAAATAATCATGTTTTGGTCAATACATAGTTTTTTAGTAGTAATTCTTATTAATTAAGTATTCCGCTGAATTGCAAAGTATTGATTGTATGTTTTTAAATTTACTTCACTGAAAATAAAATAATATAAAAACGTGCGGTAAAATGCGATCAATTTATTACCTGCAGCCATGTTTACACAGTGATTAAAATGTGAAAGCGATGAAGTAAGAGTTCATATCCTGTTTAATTACACTATTTTCAGATGAAGCTAAAATTACCTTCTTTTCTAAATATCTTTCGGTTGCTGTTAATTCCGTGATAATATAACTACTATATTGTGTTGTTCCTTGACTCCAGGCAATCAATGTTTAAACATTGGTGAAATGCAAATCGTGTGTCGAGATCGAAAAAAGTTTTTTCTAGTGTCAAATCCATGTTAAATTATCCAATTAAACTAGACTTAACCCACTATTTTAAATGTTTATCATGGAATATTAAGCATCAAAACATTTAACCAACTATCGAAAACTAAAACAAGACGCAACTTTGTTTGATTCAAATTTTAAACAAACAATAGTCTTGTGAAGTTAGGATATAAAACCAGTAATTAAAAAAAAAAACAAATTCTACCTCAAATATTGAGTTCTTAAGATTGCGTGCTCGTGTTACTCCGTGAATATATTGTTCCGAAGGTAACTGACGTGCTACCTGTATGATTTTCATTTCAGACATGAAAACTTAAAAAAAGTCTTGGAATTACAGAAGCCTATGGAAGTCCATGGAAGTGTATGGAAGTCTGTGGTAAACTATGGAAGGTTACATGCGTTATTAGGCGCACGCGCACTAGCCAAATCGATAGGAGAGCATGATTGTTCTGCGCGCATAGTCATTCTGTGAACCGACAAATATTAATATTGCAAATATAAATAAACTTTGAATGCACTGCATTAAAAACTGAGTGTTTTTCTGTATGGCGTGGTTAACATTATAAAAAATATAATGTTTATCAAAATTATCAATTATTATAATATATTTAATAATATCAGTGGCAGCTCGGGAACTTCTTCGATGGTGGGGACCAACTAGACGGAGAATATATAAAAATAATAATACTAGAATTAAATACTTAAAAGGAAGCTACAAGCCAAAATGTGTATGTTCTTGGTAAACCTTATATTGTAGGTAATAGAGTCTAGAATCGTTCGATTTCAAGCACAAAACTGGTTTTCATTTATTTTGTAAATAATTTTATAAAAAAGTAAAAAAGTTAATCAACTGAAACTGTCACAGAAAATCTTGTCTAAATAACTGTATTTTTTAAAAGTTGTTTCCTTTATGCGTTCATACATTTCTACTCAAAAAATTATTTTTTTAGTAGCTTACATTTATATTTTTTATCGAGTAATTTATTTTTTTATTTGTATTCTACTCAAGCGAAACGATAGGAAAACTTTCAATTTATCTAAAACATATTTTTGGTATTCATAATGTACACCAATTCGTTATAAATATTAATAAAAATAGTGATTTAGCATTACGCTTCGCCTTAATGTAATTTAAATGAAAAATGTTCATGAACAAATTATGCGTCTCTATAACAATACATTTTACAGTATAGCAAAAATAAAGCAAGTCTGGCAAGATTATCAACGAATTTAATTCGAATGCTATTAATTCCCGCCCGAAACTATGCGGTCCAATTATATTCGACACGGGGGTTTAAGGCGATGCCATACGTAGTAATGTAAAATCATGTGTTTTTGCATTGAAAATTTGGTCGCCTTAAAATGTTTCAGATGCTTTAATTAAATACTGCGAGTAGAATACATCTTGACCTTTGAAATAATCGAGTATTTTTTAGAAAAGTGTATTTATAAGCCCAGAAAAAAATAATGTTTAGGCCTATGAAAACTGCTTTAGTTCAAAATCTCCTACTTACGAAACCATTTTCGGTTATGATTTTATTGTATAATGTGGCAAATTAAGTTATTTATAAAATGATCGGAAAAAAATTAAATATTTATGCCTGAACATCCACAGAATATAATAAAAGGCACTTTTTGGCCATGTTTTTTTCTTGCATAAATCAAAACAGGCGGATGGTGTTTAGCGGGAATTTAAACCATATCGCCATCTACGTAAGGGTTGTTATTGATAGCGGCTCAGTTTAAAATATTACAAGACATAGTGCATAGCCTTAATGGTTTGACCTCGAGCTATGTGAAATCAACATACAAGAGCGCACGCGCTTTTTCGCGCATTGCCTACAAACGAGAAACACATTGAAGGATGTATATCGGAATATCCCAATTATTTTTAGTACCTTTAAAATGTATTCGTATTAATTTACCTCTTGTTTTATTTTTGGAAAAAAAAAATTTAAATTCTTTTTTGCTTATTATTTGTAAAACGTAATTAATAAAATTTTATTCCGATCAGTTTTACGTTTCTAAACATTCATAATTATTACTTCAGACTTTCATTTTCAATTGAAAAAGTTAATATTTTATGCATATAAATAAATAAAATTCCTTTACTAACTCCCGTTTTGATTTTGATTCTACATATTAATTAATGTATGCATACCAATAAAATATTATGTTTACGAATCATCGATGTGAGTACTTAGTTGTACTATGCAAATGTATAATATTGTAAAGGTCCAGTCAATTATAGAAGAATGGTCACTGTTAATATTATAAAAAGCAAGTTACGACATACATTCCTTTCGAATGCTCCACGGTGACGTGGTTACGAGCTCTGCCTGGGAACACTTTACTCATGTAATGCACAATGCACATGTCAAAGAATATTTATGCTTCACTCCTATGCACTGTATTTAAAAAACTAACACATCTTATGTTATACTAAGACTATTGACATGCAAAGGATGCATTTTTTTTTATTTGGTACAATATTTTTAACATTTCAAGTTTTCCACTAATGTTGGCCTCACTGGTGGCTTGCCCGTGCTGAGGTCTTCATTTTATAATATGAAAATATAATCTACATAATACATTTAAAGAGAAAATAATACATTTAAAATATAATCTTGTGTGTTGTGAGTGATGTGTGTTTATATTGGTTTTGTGTGTTACGTGTAGGTTTTATTTTTATTTTATGCTATGACATTTTGGTAATATTGTCTTTTTTGTTCTTTGTAATTTTGTGTGTGAATATATTTTTATTTTCCTCAATTTTAATTTCAAGTTTTACACTGTTGAAAGCTTTTATAGAATGGTATTGGTAGTGTCTTTGTCCAAAGCTTGAATTTATTGTCGGAGTTTTTATGTTTTCTTTGTACGCTTGTCTAACTGGTCTGTTAGTGTTATTTTGTGTATGTTGAGATTTATTTTTTTGTCAAAAATGTAGTTTAGTAGTGTTTTAACGTATAATTGGCGTATATCTAGTACGTAACAGCTGTTGAATATTTGGTCTGTATCAGTAAGTCTATGTTTTTTTAGTATTACCTTTAAGATCGTTTTCTGTGCGGTATCTATGTAATTGATAGCCGAGTTTGTTGCTCCTCCCCAAGCAATAATTACATTTTCTATTATTGATTGGCAAAGTACAAAATATATTGTTTTATTTTATATATGTTTCTTATGTTTACGAAAATGTGTATTGTTTTGAGAAGTTTATTTGTGATTATTACATTATAAATTAAAAGATAAATGTGTCAAAAAAAGAAACCAAAGGTTTTCTGTAAATCTTTAAAGGCTTAAATAAATAAATCAAACTCTATAATAACACAACTGACTATGGGGTGAAATTTGGGAGGCGGGTTCGGGTACCGCCGTCCCGGGAACCATTTATTGGTTAACCAACACCTTTGCCATAGGTCACCCCATTGGTTCGCTACGTTTGGTAACTTAGCGGGGGTGCCCGGGATCATGAGGTGAGATTTGTCTATTGTCTTGGCGGCTGGGACCTCTCCAGCCGGACTCTCTCAATCCATCACCCTGCCCCGCAATGGGAGGGACGGATTCCTATCTCCGTCACTCCAGGACACATTAACTCTTAGATTCCTACCCACCCATATACATTTTTGCTTCACAGAAATTTCTCTCCTTCCTTACTCTAAAAACATCCCCCTCATAACATCCCCAAAGATGACATAGGCCAAGAGGAAATTGAAAAATAAAATAGTGTAAAAAAAAATTCGTCATCTTCTTGGTAGCGATCAAAAGCACTATTAATGGGATAACGTATATTTTAGTTTTAAAATTATCACGAAAATTGCGCTACACAAATTATCCTATTATTTATATTATTATGATTATTACGGTTTATAATTTATAATTTTTTGAGTTAACAGTTAAGTTTACAGTGGCAATATTATATGAGATAGGTTGACCTAGTTTTCTATATATCGCAAGTATTTATTAACTATAATTAGGGCGTATTTCACGATACTATTGATAGCTTACCAAAAGTTAACTAAATTCATAAAAAAAAATATACAAAAAAAAATAGCTGCTATTGTAGATTCGAGTACCAAATGGTAAATTCTGACTTTATTAATAAATAAATCGCGAATCGAAAATTATATACTAGATCTAGTTGTTTAGACAGCTTATTGAGAGGATGCTGAAATACCCCTAACAATAAATAACTGAATACCGAAAAACATGCATATAAAAAGGAAAGTTAGTCTCATATTAATCTACAAAATGCAAATACAGTAACATAAAATTTTATATAGGTAAATAATATAAAAGCGCAGTAAATTTGATATAAATAGTACAAAAGCGCAATAAATTTGATAAATAAAATAAAAACCAGCTCATAATTTATGCCATCTATGAAATAAAAATATAACTATTAAGTTGCTGAGAAATGGTTTTCCGACTCACCGACTCGCCCCGGAACGGGAGCTTCCTTGATAATGGCCGCCGGGTGGTTGTGTTTGATGGCGTTCATTCTGCGGTTAGAGACCGCCGCGCAGTCGCGGTTGTTGCGTCTCGGCTGTTCCACTGGCAGAACCCTTCGTCGCTTCTTGGGGAGCTTCGAGCGCGCCTGCACAGATGTCAGTAGTTATAAGGTTAAAAAGAAAACATCGTAGAATATCATTATAAATCACGATAGCAATCACATAATATGTATTTGGCGTATATGATTACACAGTACTTTAAGCAATCAAAAAACATTTTTACACTTCAGTTGAATGGATAATTAAAACATAAGTTTTAAACAAAATCTCTTCAGGAATGACTGATTAAAGTATGTAGGTACGCATATATGGTGATTTTGTGAAAAGTATGAATAAAATTAAATTAAACTTTCTGTAAATTTTCGTTTGCTTTAAGATCATAATAATGAAAATCACAAATGTTCCTAAAAACCACACAAATCAACAAAATAATTATTTCATTAATTTTTTTATTATTTCTCTCCCAAAAAATTAATTTTTGAAAAAACTGACGCATTAATTCCCCACAATCTGGGGAGAGCAATGCTATTAATACATCTACAAATCTCTGTGTTATAGAGAGTTTTACTTTACTGCTACAAATGCCATCTGTGAAGAGCATCTCAAACTAAAGTCTAATCACTCTACAAGTTTCGTCACAAAATTTTAAATTCTAAAGCTGCATTAAAACGTATGCCTTATTTGGATGGCTAAAGCAAAATAATATCCACCGGTGAGCGATGTGTGGTAAGAAAGCCTGATACATGACGACATTGTACGACAGCATGTACGATAATATTGTAAGAAAACATGTACGGCAACATTGTATGACAACATGTACAATATTGTATGACATTGTATGACAACATGCATGACAATATTGTGTGACAAGTTGTACGATAACATTGTATGACAACATTTACTATATTGTATGACAACATGTACCATATCATTGTATGACAACATGAACGACAACATTGTATGACAACATGTACGATAACATTGTATGACAACATGTACGATAACATTGTATGACAACATATACGGCAACCTTGTATTACAACATGTACAGTATTGTATTACAACACGTACCATAACATTGTATTACAGAAAAATTTATGGACAAGTGAAAACAACAGCTGATTCTGACAGATCCATATTTAATGACTTAATGACAAAAGTAGTGAAATTTAAGCAAATTTAACAAGTAATCAAAGTTGAAACATATAAACTAGTGAAAAATTAATCAAATAATAGTGTATTTCGTGGCGACAGTGCGATACAACTTTACATATTGCCCTGAAAAATTACGCACAACGAATTCACCGTCATTGTAAGCTACAACCACGGACAATTTATGTTTTTGAATTTTTGAAATCTTTTTGAATTTGTGAAGAGAGTTTTTTTTTGTCAAAGACAAATAAGTTAAATTATTTTTAACTCAATAAGGGGTATTTCTGAACAGCTGTAAGAAACCTACCTACAAACTAAGAAATAAATCAACCAAAATGTCTAAAACTCGCAAAATTTCTAAAAACGCTGTTCAGTTAAAATAAGATGCGCTATCTAACGAGTGGAAGGACCAATACACAAAAATTCTGGGATGTGTGAGCGTTCTCCAAGAAGAAAACTCAAACCTCCGGCAAGAAGTCCAGTCACTCCGAGATGCACAAGATGAGATGGAGCAGCGCAGCAGAATATGCAATGTAGACATCCATGGGATTCCCGAAGCAAAGGGCGAAAATTTGATGACATTAATAGAGAAAATAGGATCCAACATTAACGTCACGCTTCCAAGTAGCTGTGTGGTTTCTGCGCATCGCGTCGCTCGCGGCCACTCCTCGCCCTCCGACCGTCCACGCAATATAGTCGTCCAGCTCTCCACAAAGCGACTCCGTGATAATGTCATCGCTGCAGCAAGGACTCGCCACGGAACAATTAGGATTTGGTGCTCCCATCACCAATTTTTATATAAACGAGCACCTTACATTGAAAAATAAAATCCTATTTGCCAAAACACGAGCCGGCGAAAAAGCTAACGGCTTTAAATACAAATGGGTGCGGAACGGCAGAATTATGGCGAAAAGGAACGATCTCTCTAGGGTTTTCACCATTCGCCGTGATGGAGACCTTCAAAAGATAATCACACATGATCAGCAAAACATGTGACTACAAACATGTTACTGCTGTCTTCGGTATCCGCTTTCTCACAGTATTCTGTATCCTGTAATTTGTTTCTTTCAAAGCTACTTTATATTTTTGTTTACCGCGTAATATCTCTATAACTTTAAACCAATGCCATGTTTCTCACATATTCATTCACATTCTAAAATGTCAACATATTTCATATTCTTTGATCTAATTAGTAGTCTATGTTTTTTATTTAATTTCGAAGCCTCATATGCCCTGCATAATGTATCACTCGTGCGATTGTGGAATATGTCAAACGGCACTCTACTCTGGTGAAATGATCTCATCATCATCTATATCCTTTTATTACCAGAACTGTAGTAGTATTAGGACCAAAACCCAGGAGCTACTAATTAATGTATTATCGAATAACTACGACGTTAAAGTTCTAGTTGAAACATGGCTTGTAGCAAGTATAAATACGGTTGAATTCATAGATTCGCGTTACACGGTGTAAGGACCGTACACTCACTGGTAAAATGGACGGAGGCGGTGTGAAGGTAGCAGTGCGCAAGGAGCTTGCATCTTCCCGGCTCGATGACTGGGAAAATGGTCAAATCGAACAAATCTTCATTTCTATTCCGGTAAGGTCTTTCAATCTCATCATATGTGCAATATACATACCTCCTGCCTCACAACCTACGGTCTATGATACGTTCTCCAAAAACCTGGAATCTGTATATTCATCACAACCAAATAATACATTTTGTGTATTAGGAGATATGAATCTACCAACTCTGACTTGGTCATTTTCCGAAGACAGCAGTCAAGGTCTCGCCTCCTTAAATACGGCTGCATCGAAAACTTTGCTTCAAGCAATGTCATTGATGGACTTACTCCAATATAACTGTATACCTAACCATAATGAAAAATACTTAGACCTCGTATTCTACAGTTGCGAAACAAATGTTACACGTAGCAACAACTCTCTTCTATCTGAGGATAGACACCACCCAGCTCTTGAATTTGATATATCCTTTGTAATTCAACCAAAAATCAAAAACAAAATACAGCGTAGGCGCAATTTCAGGAAAGCTAATTATGCTTAGATTAATGAGGACATTAATTATATTGATTGGTCTGAAATCGATCTTATCTGAAATTGCAAATTTATTAGCCGAAAAAGCAGTAGATCGATTCTATTTAAAAATAAACAATGTAATTGATAAGCTTATTCCAGTACTGGCACGACAAAATGACAAATTCCCCATATGGTTTACTCCAGAACTTATTAGGTTATCAAGGAAAAAAGATAAAGTCTGGCTCAAATGGAAGACATATAAAGATAAAGTCTTTATGATTATCGTGAATTTTCCTTCTTACGTGCCACATACAAAAAATTGACTTATGAAACCCGAAGGTTATTTTTTGACAACATCGAAAATTCATTGCAAAATAATATCAATACCTTTTGGTCATACATATCCTCATTAAAATCGTCTGATGGATAATCTGCTGCATTGTCCTTCGAAGGGCGCAAATCTAACGATGCACAGGAAATTTGTGATATGTTTTCTGAATTCTTTAAGTCAACATTTGAACCTTCCTCTATCAATGACCCAATTATTAATATTGACCAACTTGAAGAAGTTCAGGACTCTGGACTTGCGCACATTCACACAATTAAACTAACGAAAAAAGAAGTGCAATCGAGTTTAAAATCGATAGACATAAACAAGGGTGCGGGTCACGATGGGATACCGGCGTTTTTCCTTAGATCTGCTGCGTCGTCACTGTGTGTGGCGCTTACCATAATATTTAATAAATGCCTGAGTGATGAGGTTTTCTCTGATAGGTGGAAGTTGGCCTATATTATACCGGTCCTAAAGGGTGACTCGCATCAAATAGTGGAAAACTATACGCCGATATCCATTCTCTCGGCGATCCCTAAACTATTGGAAAGACTTGTCCATGACAATATATATCCCCAGTTTGCTGCCAAAATTACTGAACAACAACACGGGTTTGTAAAAGGCAAATCTACCATGAATAATTTACTTATTTATTCAAATTTCTTATTTACTAGCATGGATCGAGGCCATCAGGTAGATGCAATATATTGCGATTTCAAAAAAGCTTTCGACTAGGTAGACCACCTTATTCTTATTAAAAAAATTATGTACAACGGCATTAACATAATCATGAGTAATTAAGCCTGCAACATTGATTAAAAAACTGTAAAAACACATATATATATACAATATATAACCTTTACGAGAGTTAAAATACTCGTGTGTAAAGGCGGGAACATAGAAAAGTTTATTAAAAATTAAAATTAAAAGTTAAAAAATTATAACACAATATATACGTGCATAGATAAAAAATAATAATATTTATAAATATATATAATAAAAAATAAATTTAAAAAAAAAGAAACTGTTAATTAAATATTCTTAATCAATTTCCAATGCAATTCTAGGTAGCCAAACTATTTAAGATATCATTGTTTAGTCTATTTTTTAATTTATTATAGTCAGGTTCCAATCTTAGTTCCATTTCCAATTGATTAAACCACATCACTCCATTGTATGTGTAGAAGTGTTGTGCAAAACTGGTATGCATTAATGGCGTACTAAAGCGACCCACTGTGTTATGTCTATTGCTCTCTACGCGTACCATGGCGTGGTGTGACTTCTTAGAATCTTTGTGTATTTGAAGCAGCGTATTTTTTATATATGTATTTTTTAGAGGTGGGACTTGAAAGTCTTGAAAAAGTTGAGAGGTTGAATAATCTGATGGTTTCCTAGTAATAATTTTTATTATTAGTCTTTGGGTAATTTCCAGTGGCAAAATTGAGGTTTTGTAAGCTCCTCCCCACGCAACGATACCGTATTGTATTATTGAATGGGCTAGTGCGTAGTATATATTTTTAAGAATTTTTAAGTTAAGTATATTTCTTAAATTAATAAATATGTATATGAGTTTACTTAATCGATTTATAATATTGGTTATTTGAGTCTTCCACTTAAGGATATTATCTATTATTACACCCAAATATTTTATTTCTTTTTTATTTGCTATGCATAGACATTAGACAATCATTATTTTGGCATGTTAATATTTTAGTGGCGCATTTTCTTGAATGAATTTTAATATTTAAGGCGATAGGAGGTATTTTTTTGTTATTTATACTAAAAAGTATATAATAGGTTTTTTCAATGTTTAATGTTAATAAATTTTCGTCGAACCATTCTTTTAAGGTATTGATATCATGATTAGCAGTTGTTTCAAGTTCATTCCATGAATTTGCTTGGAATATAATTGCAGTATCATCTGCATATGAAATAAGTTTTCCTGTTATTGGTAATTCAAAGATATTATTAACATATAAGATGAATAGAAGAGGGCCCAAAATTGTGCCTTGTGGTATTCCAAAGTCGCTTGTGCTCGGTTCACTAAGAATATTTTTTATTTTTACATATTGATTTCTAGAGTTCAGGAAACTTTCAATCTACGTGTTAGCGTTATCAGTAATTCCGATTTCGTTAAGCTTGTATAGTAATTTTTTGTGACTTATGCTGTCAAAGGCTTTCCTTAGGTCTATGAAAATTGCAAGAGATTTTTTGCCTTTGTCCAGTGCTTCATATATTTTTGTTGTTAAATCTATGATTGCATCCTGCGTGGTTATTTTTGCGCGAAATCCAAATTGTTGGTCACTCAATATATTATTAATTCCAATAAAATTTTGTATTTGCTTTTTGGCTACGTTTTCGAAAATTTTTGAGATATTTGATAGTACTGATATGGGTCGGTAGTTATTAATTTCTTTTGAGTCACTTGAGTCAGTTTTGAGAAAGATTCCCTTTTTAAGATTATTGTTTATAATATATGTAATAGGTTTTTTCAAAAAGTTAAGATGTGTTTTTAGAATTTCAACAGTGATCCCATCGAAACCTGGTGCTGATTCAGTTTTTAGGTTTTTTATTATATCAACAATTTCTTGTTCAGTTACCATTTCGAATTTTCCTATTGTTTTTTTTGATGATGCCACTTCATTCTCTACGGCAGATGTGATATTAACTACGTTATTAGTTATTTTGTTTGCCAGATTTTTTCCGACATTAGAAAAAAAAATATTGAAAGCATTTGCACATTGTTTAGGGTTATCCGAAACTTGTACCAAATTATTATTAATATGTAGCTTTAAAATGTCATTGGTTTTCCTTTTTTTATCAATAATCTCATTTATTGTTTTCCAAATTTGTTTATTGTTATTTCCTGAATTCAATACCTTTTGTTTATAAAATTCCTCTTTGGTGGTTTATTCTTTTTATTAACACTGTTACTAAATGTTTCGTGCATTGTTTATATCTTTTGTACGCTAATAACATAAAAATATTTGCCATTGTTCGGAATTTAAACGATTGTCTGCTCATACAAAGCTACTTAGTAAGGTTCGAAACGTTTTGCAATGAAAACAAAATTTACCTATCTACAATAAATGTAAACAAATAAGTTTTACTAAAAATCAAAACGCTATCAAACGCAATTATTGTATTGGTAATTATTTAATCGAGCGCGTTTACTGTATAAGAGATCTAGGCGTAATTTTTGATTCCAAACTCCACTTCGATGCGCACATTGAAAACTTTGTGAATAAAGCTTACAGCATGCTAGGATTTGTCATCAGAAACAGCCGTGAATTTCGAAAACCTGAAACATATCTTCTTCTTTACCACATTCTGGTCCGTTTTCAACTTGAATACTGCATCTCCATATGAAATCCACTTAACGATATCTATAAAGAAAATATTGAAAGTTTTCAAAAAAAATTCTGCGATGCCTCAATTACAGAATGACCGCACCCAAACGCGGGTACATAAATATGCTCTCGAGTTATAACGTCTCCACTCTATCTAACCGGCGAACATACCTTGATCTCATGACTCTGTATAAAATCTGTAACAACGTTATTGACTGTCCCGACTTACTGAAATTAATAAACTTCAAAGTACCACCCAGAGTAACAAGGCTTAACGACTTATTCCACATTAGCAGGACGCGTACAAATGCTGGTGTCAGGGATCCAATCAAAAGAATGTGCGAATCACTTAATCAGAATCAAAACCTCAAGGACTCTGACTTATTTTTTGATACACGCACTACTTTTAGTAGAAAAATTAAGACTGTTTTCCTACAAAGTTCAAAGTAAACAACTTAGACATACTTCGTTTAAATATATATATTTTTTTAATTTTTGTTTAACATTGTTTATCTATTTATATATATTTTTTTGTTTTACCCTCTAAATTTTTTCAAAAATAATTTGTAAATTCTTATAAGGATATTGTGCATTTCTTTCATATCTCTATTTGTAAAATAATATTCTTATGTACATATTTTTCCCCTATATAAGTCAAAATATTTGTAAATGTTTTTAACTGCTGTTTAAGTCAATTCTTGAGAAATAGTTTGGATGCAGGTGAATTCTCTAGTTGATGTTTTGTATATTCTTGTCAATTGATATCTGTATCTGTTTTTTCTCCTAAATAAAAAAAAAGTTGTATGACAGCATCTACAAGATTGCATGACAACATGTACGACAGCATTGTACGACAACATGTATGAAAAAAATTTACTCAACACAACGTTGCACGTCGCGCTGCAAATTCATCACCCGAACGTCAATTAATCCCGAAATTCATCCATAAAGTCCATTTGAGGCCGGCAATGGACCATTTTCAGTGGAAATAAATCAGATTTTTCTAACGAACGGGAATAGCGCTGCAAGGATAATAGTATCGCAGTAAATTCGCAATGTACTCCGAATGCGACGACGTGTGAAATCGCCGCCTGTCGCCTGCCGCCTGCCGCCTGCCTCGGTGGCGCTCACTTGCTTTTCCACCGAAAGCGCTGCTAAATAACAAATCACCGCCAGACGGTAAACAATCACTGTCTCCTCAGTTATTACTTAACAGTCATTTAATATACCCACCTACATGTACAGTATGTACACGTTCCTTTTTACTCCATTAAAATTCTATAAGGGTATTTAATTTGTTTTTAACGTTAGAAAAATAAAACGAAATTATCCTTATTTATATTTTAGTCTTACGTTGCTATGTCTACAACATAGAATAATTAAGAAAATTCCATACAAATTTGAATGTAAACAAATGCGTCATTTAGCCCGATATTTCAGCGCTCTGTCTCTCTTACATTTGCTTGTCATTGTAGATCTCCATCCATCAATACAAAAACAGGCAAATATTTGAATCACAAAACACGCCCAAAACGCACTTTTTTTAAGCTTATGACTGTCCAACTAGGAAGGTTTCCCGTTTTAGTATAGTCAAATTTACAGGTTTCAAATTATCACACATGTATATAATTACAATTACATGACAGTAACAATACATAATACATTGTATTAACACAATATCTTGTTGAATAATATGACAAGAAAATTGAGTTGGTAATACACTAATGGCGATATTAAGGCAAAAAATTAAATTATATTAGAAAATGAGTATGCAAAAGCGAAGATACAACAAGGCGTTCGTGATAAATAAGTATCAGATTACATTTTTTAGTAATATTTCGGAATCGTTCCTGCCTAGATCTAATAACTATTTTGTTATTTTTGGACCGAAGGATGACAATTCACGCAGTTTCAGCTGTGAAAGGATTTTGATGTATTTTTTAGGACCGAGATATGAAAATAGTTAATACTTCTTCTAACTCAGCAAAAATAGTTAATAAATACGAGATATGATAAGCCGCTCTGTTGCTTGATGGAACGGAGAAGTTTAAAGGTTAATTTCTTCCCTTACCTCTGTTTTGATGTTTGTTTTCGGCTGTTTTCATTTTGTTTTTATTTTTATGAACATAATTACTATTTTTTATATTACACTGTCGGTCATCTAGTAAATTAAATTCCTCGAAAAGAGCGTCGCTCGAATATCTGAAAGGTTTCTTCATAATAATATGTAAAATAGATTTCTGTGCCTTCTATAACGGGTTTAATGTTGTTCTTCTTGGACCTCCCCACCCAAAGCAACCGTAGGTTATTATTGAGTTATCCAGCCCGTAGTAGATGTTTTTTGTGTCTTGTTTTTTTTTTTTAATTTCCCTCAATGAAATAAATATGTAAATCAGTGTGCGCCATCTTTTAGCTACATTTTCTCTTTCTTCCATTTGAGGTTAGTATCAACTATAACACCTAAACATTTAATAAATTTAAAACACTCGAGGGCTTCACACTTACATTGAGAGTTATTATTTCCAAAACTACAGTTAATTTTATGTATTGTAAGGTAGTGAGGTATTTGGGGTTGCCCTGCAATTTAAGAATTGAATGTTAGGTATTTGTTTTTTGATACGTTTAATGTAAGCAAATTGCTGTCCAGCCAATGTTTCACTCTGTTTATACTGGTGTTACCAAGGTGGTGTGTTATTGCGTTATTTTTTATTCTATAGTCTAAAACAATTTAAATGTCAATAGATGTACTTAGATTTGCCGCCAAAACGATATGTTCAGGCGGAAGGCATCTGTGACATTTCATCGGCCAATACATTTCAGAGTCAGTGCTGTCACTGAAATTCGCTGTTTAAAATAGTCTAAGCACTCTGTTTGTTTAATTTTCTAGCGGTAAAACAACACACAAATCGTCAGTAACGAGGATTTACAAAATTCGTTGCCATTTACCAACTAGCTATGCTCGATGGCACTAACTTGAAAAAGTGATACTTCAAAATCCCTCGCGCGAACAGGTCTGTTCTTTAGTCGTTCGTGGGACAATTTTTGTAGTCAATCCCGTGAAATTCCAATGAATATAATAATGTTGTGCTCTCAGCCAGCAGCGGTACCTCTGTAATCATAGGACCGTTTAAGAATCAGTATTTGCAGAGCGTTTACAAAATAAATAATTGTTTATGAAAATATAAATATATAATATTTTCAGTTGATTCTATCACAATACGAAAAATAATCATTCCATATTCCAAAGTGTTTAATAGTATCCCTCATTTGTGAAACTATCCCATTGTTGTAAATGTAATTTATGGATAATATGGCTTCTCCTTTAGTGGAAATAACCCCGTATCTCGCATCGACTATTATGTTTATATCAAGAACACCTGATTCGTGTAGGTATTTATTTTTAAAGGTTGTGACTGATCAACCTTACAAAAGCATCACTAAACTGGGGTGGAGCCTCTGACAGACAAAGTATTTATAGAAAAGCAATAATCGATAGAGATATCAACAACCCATTAAGACTCCCACGGTCACATTTTATTTTAAAGATTTGTAAAATATTATCGAAGAAATGAAATATGTTTTCAGAGCATAAAATGAGTAACGCTTTAGGTAAGAATGGCAAAATGAATCGTTGAAATATTCATCATTGAAATTAATTAATTGAATTTTTGAAACATTTATATTAATGTTGATCAAAAGTGGCCTATAAAAAGTAGAATAATTGAGTCTAGGTACATCTTCGTACAATGTTTTCGTTTAATTTTGTAAATTTTTAGTTCTCAGTGTTCATTGTTGAGAAGAAAATAGCCAGAAAGAATAGCATTTTTGTGAGAAATTACTTCCCGTAGCATAGGTTATAATTAATTACTCATAAATATCTTCTAATATGCCAGAAGAATCGATATCTTTTAAAAAAAATAAAAAATGATTTTTTAATAATAGCTTCACAAGTAAAGGCTGAGCCAAATATTTAAACTAATCTTAGAGCCTAGAATAATATGGGTATTGGTGATACAGGGACCGTCACGAAAACCGCATGTTTTTGATTGGCGAGTACGGCCGATTGGTTGGCCTCAGAGAGTGTGGAGTGGCCTTGATTTGTCTGTTATTTTTAAGAAACTAAAATTAATGTGACTGTTAATTCAGAGCGTTAACGACGCTCCATAACCTTCTCCTTCCCAGAACTTGGACGTCGCAGATGGGTTATGAGCAGAGTATAAGAAATTTCTACTGCACACGCAGCTCGTGATTCAATGACTGTCTTACGAGATCAGTTCTTACCTCCAGATATGGCAATATTCACTGGCCTCCTCGCTCCCCTGATCTATGCTAATATGACTTATTTTTGTGGGGATATCTCAAGTCCCGATTAAATGTTGATAAGCCATACTGTCTTAAAGATCTCAAGAGGAATATCCAGGAGACAGTCATTCGGATTCCACAGATTCCGTTATATATTAATTGAGACAATTATGCATCAAAGTAAATGGCCAACATCTGAGCGACTTGATCTTCAAAACATAAATAAACTGCCAAACGAAAAATTCCCAACTGACACAGGTCAGTTTTGTCATAAATATATATTTTTTTTAAGCAAAACTGACCGAGTACATCTTATTTGAAAACCATGCGATTCCCGTGACGAACCCTGTGTATTTTAATATCGTGTGCATAAATAAACAAAAGCAGTTTGCTCAAGACATGAGCTATTAAACTGAGTATTATTAAAAAAATTTCCTACGGTTGTACAAAAAAATAGCATAATATAATATAAAATAATTTTTACAAAATATGATGGTTTTTTTAAAGAATATCAAGGTTAAAAAATCAAACGTTTAAAATGTGTTTTTATGACTTTATTACAGCGCTCCAACTTGTTTTGGCCTTTCCCTACGTAGTCCTCTAGTGGGCACATATTTTCTCTGTTTTTTTGTTTATTTACAACCCTCTTTTTCACGAAGTCGTTGGCCTCATCATGCTACGGACTTTTCGTGCACAATTTACGGCATCCAAACGTATTTATATAATGATCGCGGTCGCCGTCTACGAGTACCACGGGTCGTTAAATATGCAAACCTTAGAAAGGTGTTAATGAGTGGTCGTACAAGGTATTAATAATTAAAATTTTGTCCCATATAGTAAGAAAAATTGTCAGCGAAAACGGATTTTAATTAAGGCGATAAATTTTTGTAATTTGATTTATTGCCTCCATAATATAATATTCGCATAAAATATTATTAGCTCAAATAAATTAAATAAAACTGAAAAAAATGCATAGTCTTTAACGTTTTTTGATGAAAAAGTGAATTTAGAGCTGGAAATGGATAAGATTTTTATGAAAATAAATAATTTCACTGGTAGAAAATTTATATTATAACGGTCTGCGTCTACCTACCTACCTACCTCATAATAAAATAACTTTGTAAATGAAAATCAAAAAAAAAAAAACTTTATTGACACAAAAGCCGTTCCTACAGTTTTTTAAAGTCAGTATTGTTAGGAAGAATGTGCCAAAGCATACCAGATTATGTACGCATCATTAAGCAACACGATAAAGTAAAAAGGTATACTAAAAGTAGTTAATATTTAAACATACGAAATATTTATTCGCGTAAATGCATCAATATATTACTGTGTTTGAAACTTGTTTTAAGGCGGAAGATACCGTCAAATTACCATTCAAAGAATTGTTGATTGAAACGATTTTCACAATTATTTTGTTTGGATTTTGACGTATTTAGCCGTTTTGATCTACATCACGAAAGAATATGCTCTCTTGCAATGCATATGCGACGCCAAGTAGACGCTATTTCGTCTAAAATCGTCTCAGGTATGCTCCAGGAGTCGCATCGCGAACCACTCTTATTTAACATTTATATAAATGACTTTTATTTATGCTTTCAAAATAGTTACTTGGATAATATGAAAAATTTTAAGCCCATACAATCTTTATCCTATTTTACGGAACTACAAAGCCATCTTTATCATTTATGCGCATACTGTGAATAAAACTTATTGTACTTAAACATATCTTGGTGTCACTCAATAACGTTTACCAGAATGTTTTTATTTTTTCCTACGACTTGAATAATAAACTTCTACAATCTATGTCTACATGTAAAGATCTATGTAGGTGTTTAATTAGACACCAAATTAATTTTTGATAAACACATCGAAGAAATTATATCGAAACCCTACGTGATGCTTGGTTTTCTATTAAGAATAAGTAAAGTTTTCAAAAGTGATAAGACCCTAGAAATATTGTTCTGTTCATTGGTCAGTAGTCCACCGGTGTATGCTTCTACAATATGGAACTCTCTACATAAGGCCCAAATATATTTCATAGAATGTATAAAGAATAAATTTTAGAAAAATTTACTCAAAAAATATAACACTACTACAAATAATATGATTACTTTAAAAAAAGACGTACATTGTCAGATCTATTGTTTCCATATAATCTAATAGTTTTTTTTTTTTTTTTTATATTTACTCCACACAGGAGGCCCTGAAGAAAATAATTTCCCTCAGGGCCTATGTCATCTTTGGGGATGCTGTGTGGAGGGTCTTTTTGTGGAGAGGAAGGAGTGAACATGGGTCTTGAAGAGTCCCATGTTGTAGGAGGGAGGAAACACAGAGGCCGGCAGTTCGTTCCACAGCCGAGCTGTTGAACTTAAGAACGAATCATAGAAGCGACCCGTTCTCATGTGACAAGTGTCAACTGTGTACAAATGTTGGGCGCGCGTTTGGCGTGTATCCCGACTACGCACCGGTGCCGAAGGGATCAATGACGCTAGTTCCTCAGAGCATCTTCCATTGTAATACCGATAGAACAAGGACAGCATACCTACCTGACGCCTGTGCTCTAAAGATTGCAGTCCGTTTGTTAAGATTGGGGAATCTATCAAACGGACCGCCCGTTTCTGCACAGAGTCAAGGGTTTTTTTCAGGTATTTTGGGGCTCCAGACCAGAGATGGCTGCCAAATTCGACAGTAGGGCGCACTTGCGATTTGTACAGGGTCAGCAGTTGTGTACTATTAAAGTATCTGCGGGCCCTGTACAGTACGCCCAGCTTCTGAGAGGCCAACTTTACTCTAGCTTCGATGGAGCCCCCGTACCTGAGCTGGTCACTTATAGTTACACCAAGCATATCAATGGAAGGCCTGTTCGGAAGATTGCTTCCGTTGAAGGAGACTAGATTATCATTTGGATCCCTTTTAGACGTAATCAGACAGGATTGGGTCTTTGAAACATTAAATTCGACGAGATTATTTTTACCCCAGGAGGAAATACTCTCGAGATAACCGTCCATTCTCTGCTTCAAAGCCCTCCGAGCCGTTGGAGTTTGTGTGCTCTTTGGGGGCTTGTCAAACAAAAAGCTATCATGAACTGTACTGTCATCCGCGTAACAATGAATCGGTGCACATGTCAAAAGGTCATTGATGTGCAACAAAAACAAAGTCGGAGACAGAACCGATCCCTGTGGGACGCCAGCATTTATGGAGTGCGAGGAAGAGGTGAAACCGTCAGCAACCGCCTGAATCGACCTATCCCTTAAAAAGTCAGCAATCCACGTACACAGGGATGCGGGAAGTCCGTAAGAATGCAATTTGTTGACAAGTCCTCGGTGCCAGACCCGGTCAAAGGCCTTGGATATGTCTAGTGCGACCGTTTGGGTCTCACCGTGACGTTCCAGGCACCGCCCCCAAACATGCGTCACATACGCGAGAAGATCACCGCACGAGCGGTTCCGCCGGAATCCGTATTGACGGTCGTTGATAATTTTGTTCTTCTCGAGGTATGTGAGCAGTTTGTCGTTGATCACACGTTCCATCACTTTGGACAGAACTGATGTATTATTGTCCTAGCGTCTGGACGATATAGGCCCTCTGATTGGTCAAATTAAAATTGTCTGTTTCAGATAAATTCCGCTAACTTGAAAATTAAGACACGATTTCATACTAAACTAGGATTGCCTCATAATAATACGAGATTTCTTCAAAAGCATCGTTTCTGCTCATATAATTTTTGGATAATATCGAAGAAAATATGTTTTAGAAAGTTCATAATCCATTGGAATAATTACATTACAGTGAAAATTATCCACAGTTACGTGATTATGTTTGACGTTTATAAAAAATCACGCGTTCCTTCAATATGGCCGATACGCATGGCTATAGATGGCGGACAGAGCGCACCTCTGGCGGTATAAAAACGAACCAAATGACTGGCGCGAATATTTAAATATGCAGCTCACAATACTTGACTACTTGACCGAAGCGTTTTATATGAAGATTTCTTCTGGAAGCTTATCACTTTGTAATGGCATTTTTCATTATTATTTATATTTTTTTTGCTTATTAATTATATCTGATTTTATATTGACATGTTTTCTAATTTCTAAAATTTCAAAATTATTTATTTGCGATGCTTTGTATCCTGAGTGAAGTATTTTAAGACCTGAATTTTTATCGAAAGTGTGATCATTATTCAAAAGATGATTTGCAAACTCAGATTCACTATTTGCATTTAGAGCCTTGCGATAGTTCTGACTTCAAAGTTTCTATTGATTCTACCTTTGTAAAAGAAATGACAATCATCACAATTGAGTTTTTTAACTCCTGATTTTTTTGTTTGAATTTTGCTATCTTTATTATTAAGAATATATTTCTTCATTGTTATTAGTGTAAAACGCCAGTTGAATAGTACCAGGATTGTTTTTATATATAATTTTAGAAGTATTGTTATCCACAAACAGAATTCTACGCCATTGTTTATTTCTATCTTTAGAAAGACCGTTTGAAAAGAATATGATTAATTTTTTTATTTAGTATTTCAACTATCAATTTATTAGAATAACCGTTATTAAATGCTATTTGTCTTATGAATATATTGTTTTATGGTTATATGCTATTTGTTTTTTTCAGGCCTTAAAATACTTCACTATAAATAATTTTGAAATTTTAGAAATGAGGAAACATGTTAAAATAAAAGCAGATATAATTAACAAGAATGTTTTTATAAACTCTCTTTTAAATATTTTCCCACTTAACTGGTCTCTCCCGTCTAACGATATAGTAGTTCCTAATTATTATAATACCCAGCCTACTCTTACCCCTCCCCCCTCCTTCCACTTCTTCTTTCCCAATTGCAATCTTTATTTAATTTTTGACTTCGGTGTATACACAATAAAATGTAAACATTATATTTATTTATTTATTGGACAATTTTCATAGCGCCGTTTTTGTGAGATATTACTATATTGTAATAATCTACCTTTATATATAGATTTTTACTCTCCTGATGAAGGTGTATATATAATCTAACTTTAAACTTTATTAGATACAGTAACAGTTGTAGGTAAAGAATTACTACCAGTTGGAGTAAAATTAACACCTTTTAATTAAACCGACTGCTAATCTCATCGCACAATTACCCTCCTTTTATTCATAAACACGGGTACAATTAATCAATATGTAATTATCTATTATTTAAGTCAACTTTGTTATAACTATCTTTAATTGTGACAAACCAAACGATATTGATTCAACTTATAGACATTGACGGTTGTAACACATATTTAAGTCTCCTATGAGCTAATTATATTTAGGTACGATAACAGTTAATATCAGTTGTAGACATGAAGTCAAAAATAGTGTTTCATTTGAAATAATCCATCACAAATACGTAAAATTTCATTTATTCAAACAACTGTCATTCTAATTATGCGTAAATTTAGCATCTTATTATTAATTAACTCCTTCCTTTTCCGTGTTTTAACAAAATATATACTCACCCTTTCTCTGTGAATGTCCTAATATCTATCTATTAAATGTAACTGTTGTTAATATCACTTAAAATGGGCGAAGCCCAACTAAGAGCCGCCCGCAGGGCCTAGTAGAAAAAACCCCGCGGAGCGGGTTTTTGACTGCTAGTTCTGCTAAACAATAAAATAGATAGTCGCGAATTTTTATCTGATATTGGTTTAAATGTTTCATTTTTACACATGAAGCCAAAAACACTAATGCATCAAATAACTCGCCAATCTAAGATCTGCAAAGATTGCAAGGTTGATGTAAGCGTAATGAGTAAGATCAAGAAATCGACGCTTGTATGGTTTTGACATGTAGAGCAAATGAGCGAAGAAAGGAGTGTAAGGAGAATGCTCGGGCCAGTTATTGTTGCAAAGTATTTGGTTCTGTTGTTTCCCACCCGCGTAACGCGCCTTTTACCTACATGAGTCAGTTGTTAAAGTATCGCGCCGCCCGCAAGGTTCAACCGACCGCTTCCGCATAACCTATCTTGAGTTATTAAACCCACCGCGCCGCGCTATAAACGGCAAATGTTATACCGCAAAGAACGCCGTGAAAAGTGCATAAAAATAGCAATCTATAACGGATTGAACAATATCACTATTCCGTTCCTTGACCTCCTCCAATACTAACAATTACCCCACCGGTGATTACCGCAGTGCAAAGTGGAAAGGTGCCGACAGCTTTGAGATATTGGTAAGTCGATCAAACAATATCACAAAATACCGCAATTACAGTCCATTCACGCCGCAACATTTGGTCCTATTCGAGCCGCATTATTTAAATTGAGAATTACATTTTGGTAATTCTAGAACCATATTTGTTCCTATTCAATCGCAAATTACATTCATTTTGTGTAAGAATTCAGTTAGCAATACTCGTCCGCTATTTGAAATTACATGCCTAGGTATAGGTACTCCTTGATATCTTGGGTAATTAAATTATTTATCGATGTTGTTGTAGCAAATTTATTCGGTGCAAATCGCAAAGATATTACAGCGTAATATATATTCGTCTATATGTATTAATGCCAACCTAAGTACGTACGTAAACATCGCTTTGAGTATCGCTCAATATATTTAATTATTTGGAAAATAACTTCTCCACTATAATTCGTCAGTACAAATTGTCGCCCAGTACACTTGTGTTTCTTGCGCATTATTTTATAAATAATTAAACTTTTAGTTTGCAAATAATTCTAAAAATGGAAGAAAAACTAAAAAGACAATTAGTTTTACTAAAAGGTAAAAGAGATATTATTCTAAAAAGGGTTCAAAATTTAGTTTTGCTTGCAAATAATTTGCCAATCAATTTCGACGCGTCACGCTCAGGTGAAGCATTTATGTCCGAATCTGAAAGTATTTTAGAAATTAAAAATAAATTTGAATTAATTATTGATCAAATTAACGAGAATACTCTTACGTCAGACCCGAATTCTGAACCAGATTATTCAAGCTGGGAACAGTTTGAAGAATTATACACACGTATTATTCGCGCACGAAATAATTTAAAACCAAATTTAGCTACAAAACCGCAAACATTATTTATTTATTTATTTATTGGTAAAGGTAAGAGACAAACAGCTTATACATAAAATACAAATATAAATATATACATGTTAAAAACAGTCAAGCCAAAAGAGTCTCCTATATTAATATTGATTGGAGATGGAGTTTTATTGCATAAAAAAAAAAATAATAAAAAAAAAAATATATATATATATATATTTTAGGTGAGGAGGGGAGGAATAGGAATTTAGGATGAGGATAGGAGATGCTCTGGATACATTCCATACTATAGTATTAATTTTCGATCGTACGAGTTACTTCTATTCGATATTTGTGAAGTGTATTGCTAAAAATATCTATGTTTTGAAATTTAGTATTATATTGGGCACATATACGTGGAATTGGTGAATTTTTTCTAAAGTTAGTTCTACATGTAGGTAAATGAAACAAATTGGATTGCCGTGTTGATCTTGTTGGAATATGAATATTTATTAAATTCATTAGCTCTGGTGAGTCGAGGCCATTGTTAAGAATTTTAAATAATAAAATTTGGTCAAAAACCAAACGTCGTGTATGAAGTGAGTTGAATTTGTGGTAATTAATAGAATCGGCGTAATTTGAGAAATGTAAGTTTTGTTTATAATTAATGTCTTTAAAAAAAATTTTTTGAATTCTTTCGATTCTTTCAATGTGGGCTTGGTAAAAAGGAGTCCAGATCGGTGTGCAGTGTTCTAGGTGGGGACGGATGAACGCTGTGTAAAGGGAATATAGAGTCTTAAGGTTGCGGAAAGGTTTCGTTAAACGTATTATAAATCCTAGCATTTTGTTGGCTTTGTTGATGATTGCATCAGTGTGATGAATGAAGTTTAATTTCACATCCAGTATTACCCCAAGGTCTCTGATAGAATCTACTTCTTTGATTTGTGTCCCGTTTAATGTATAATCAAAGGAAATTTTATTTTTGTTACGTGTAAATGATAATTTATTGCACTTTGAGGTATTTACTACAAGTTTATTTGATTCACAGTAGTTAAAAATACGATTGAGATCCTCTTGAAGTTTAATGCAATCTTCGATTGATTTGATAACTAAGTAGATTTTTTTATCGTCTGCATATGCTAGGTAATTGGCATGTAAAAAACATTTGTGAATATCATAAATATACACATTAAATAATAATGGCCCTAAATGAGAACCTTGAGGTACACCGGAGGGCACGGAAAAGAAACTGGACTTAGTTCCCGCAACTGATACACATTGAAGTCTGCACCGAAGGTATGAAGTGAGCCACCGAAGTAAATCACCATGGATGCCTATTTGACTTAATTTTTTAATTAAAATGAAATGGTTTACTTTATCGAAGGCCTTAGAGTAATCAGTGTAGATTACATCTACTTGGTTTCTATTGTCCATATTGCTCGTTAAATATTCCGTGAAATTTACCAAATTTGTTAGTACCGATCTTTTTTGTAGAAATCCGTGTTGTTGGTTTTGTATGTTGCGAACAATTGTTGTATAAATTTGATCGTAGACAATTTTTTCAAAGAGTTTACTAAATACAGTTAGAATTGAGATTGGGCGGTAGTTTACAATGTTGCTTTTAGAACCTGTTTTATGAATAGGGATTATAGTTGCTTCTTTAAACTTTGTAGGAAATTTTCCTGCTTTTAGTGACATTCTAAATATATTAGTTAGGGGGTATGAAAGATTTTTTGCACATTTTGAGATAAAGTATGGCGATATACCATCACTGCCAGCACCCTTACTAATGTCTAAATTCTTCAGGTATTTATTGATCAAAAAATTGTTTATTTGTACGTTCCCAATCGGGTTATGATTATTCATATAGGTAAAACTATCGACTATACTGGGATCATTCGTGTCTTTATCATTAACGTAGGTGGACTGAAAGTGTTTAGAGAAAAGTTGACACACTTGTTGAGCACCGGTGCCTGACTCATCTTTAAGGTGCATGATTTGTGGGATGCCATTTGTTTTACTTTTGCTTTTAGCATAGTTCCAAAGTTGTTTATTATTTATAAGAATATTAGATTCAACTGAATTTATGTACTGAATAAAGCAATGCTTCTGTAAGTTTTTTTGTTGGGTAGGTTTGATTGAAAACTCTATGTAGTCTACTGGATTATTATTGGATTTCCATTTTTGATGGAGTTTTTGTTTATCTTTAATGATTTTAATTAGAGAAGCTGAATACCAGTTTGGAAATTTTCTCTTTTTGATGATACGTTTAGGGACAAACTGGTTGATGGTACTGTTTAAAATGTTGTAGAAAGAATCGACTACTACGTCAATATCCGAATTTTCCTGAGTAAATGACCAGTCTGTCATTGACAGATGTTGGTTGATTAGCTCGTAATTGGCTTTTGTAAACTGATAAATTTCTTTAGGTGGGGCGTGAATAATAGGAAGTATATCGATTTTTAGCATAATTTTGAGTGATGGGTGGTGCGAGTCTTCGTTGACAAGAGGATCGCATGCACGATATACTTGGCATTCCTCATTACAGATAACTAAATCCAGGATTCTGTTATTTGAATTTTTTATGTAATTATATTGTTTTAATTCAGAATAATGGATTGTGTCAGCAAGTGAGGAACTAGTTGAGTTCAAGTTTTCAGGTGTCAAGTGTAAATCATTGTTATGTATATTCCATGTTACGGTGGGCATATTAAAATCTCCAATTACAAGTAAAATGTCATCGGGATGTTGATCTTTTACGTTAGCAAGTAAGCAAAGGAATGAATTGAGTGCAGTTTCATACCCTTGTCCCTGTGGGAGATAAACACAGGCTACATGGATAGTGCGTTTGGAGGTATAGTTAGAAGAGGGAATAGTTACCCAGATACATTCAGCATTGCAGACCAATTCTTCGCGAGGGTAAGCGTTAAGATTGTTATGTGTTATGATCATCACTCCACCACCTCGACGAGAATCTTCTTGGTTGTTTATTATGCTATTAATTGTAATGTTATTTGATCTATCCCGTCTGAAAACGCTGTAAAATTCTGTTGGTGCCAGTTCCGGATCTAAAATAGAATTAATTAGCCAAGTTTCAGAAATACCGAATATGTAACAATCGTCATTCAATAAAATATTATTGTGAAATATGTCTGTTTTAGTGCGTAGTCCTCTACAGTTTTGATACATAATAGTAATCATCGTGAATTATGTAAGTTTTTCTATAAGTGTAAATAATTTTGGTAAAGATAAGAGATAAAAAAACAAATAATAAATGCAGAGTTTTATGAAGGACACGCATGATGTTAAACTAAACTGGTGAAATAGTGAAATATAAATGTGAGCAGCAAGTACGGAGAGCATGTTAGGAAAGAGGGGGGGAGTGAGAGTGGAATGGGGGAATGGTGTAAGGTTGTGGATAAATAATACGTCGATTACACGACGAATTATAGAATTACAAAACATATGATTATAAACAATATAAGAAGATAACAAAATATAAGGAAATAGAAAAAACTAATTAAAAAAAAAACATATAAATTACTATATTCAACGGAAGGTTAAATAAAAATAAAAATGCAAGAAGTGCGCGATGATCTTAATAGTACGGTTGTATGTTAAAAGAAATATTTTTAGCATAAACAAAATATTAATTTATAAGATATATAGGATATATAAACATGTCTAAAATTACATCATAGATACCTAAGTGAATTGTTGGTATATGTGAGTCGTGAGTTACTTGTGAAATACACGTAAATATTATACATATACATACACATACACACATATGTTTATATATTTTTTAATCATTGGTGAAATATTATAATATTTTTAATATACGCAAAGTTCAATACGTCATATACCTACATACTTTTTTTTCAAATCAATTACAAATTACAACGACATCTATGAAGTTAATAGAAGGTAACAATATGATTAAAAAAATTATAATGGTACAGGTATATATAAAACTTCAAATCATAAAAAAAAAGTTAGAGCAGATAAAGGCAAACTAAATTTATCAATAAAAACTGTTTACGTGCGTAAAATAGAGTTGAAAGATAGACTTACATTTATATAATAACATCATAATATGAAAAATAGAGTAGAAAGACTTACATTCACATAATAATATCACAATACGAATGTAAATCTTCATAATATCATATTGTAAACGAAATGTAGGTACCGAGACGCTAAGTTAAAAGTTTGTGTGTATAGTTCGCGGTGGAGTTCACTTATTTATAAAAGTACGTAAATTAATATATGTTTTGTGTGTCTGTTGCGCTGAGTAAATAATAAACAGGTAAGAGATACGTACATATACATTTATATATGAACATATTTTTTAAATTATTTTTTATTTCTATGGATAGTGAAATATAATAATATTTCTAGTAGGTATGTGCAGTGTTCAATACGTCACATACCTATATAAATTTTTCAAAGCAATAACAAATTACAAAGGTATATATGAAGTTAATTGGAGGCGACAATATGTTTAAAAATATATAATGGTATAGGTATATATAAAACTTCAAATCATAAAAAGAAGTCACAGCAGATAGAGGCAATCTTAATTTTAATGCTAAATGTATCAATAAAAACTGTACACGTGCGTTAAAAAGAGTACAAAGATAGATTTACATTCAATTTATAACATTATAATATGAATGAAAATCTTCATATCATATTATAAATTACAAATGAAATGTAGGTACCGAGACGCCGCGAACTATAGTTCACGTCTGTGGGTGCAGTCACTACTATTTTGTTGATATATTAATATAGGTATGTGTCTCTAATTATTGCGCACAATAAATAATAAAGAGGTAAGTAAATAGATTATGGCCACAAGTGCATAATAATATACAATTGATACTATAGGTTTGTGTAGAACATTAGGGATAAATACCCGTGTTATAGAAGAAACAGGATAATAAATAATAAAATATAATGAGTTTAAGAAAATTTTATCGAAATAAGAATAATAAGCAGGCCAAATTCCTAGTATCGAAAAACCCACCCAAATGCAATATAATTAGTTGTTATTAATTACAATGGGTTATACATACCTCAATGACTTAATGTGGTTATGGAAGTAGCATTTGGATAAGTTATTTTGCAATAAAATTAATTATCTGCCTACCCAACACAATTTATTATTATTTCCTTGGGAGAAAATTATTTCCAATTAGCCATTAATTAGCCTAATAGATAATAATGCATGAAAGCAACTCATTGGTAGAAATAAATGCTTTGCGAATATAAACATATTTTTTTTTATACACTTATTTTTTAGTATTTGTTCTGGGGCGCAGGCCAATAGACTTGGAGCCATCGTGTTGAGGATGGGGACCGGGTGTGATGAATGAGGTGTTGGATGAGCTGGTGCTGGTGCTGGTGCTGGTGTTGGTGCTGGCGCTGGAGCCGGTGTAGGTGCTGGTGCTGGTGCTGGTGCTGGCTGATAGTTTGGTCACAAGGGCGGCAGCGACATCCAGCTGCTTTTGGGTACTGATGGCGTGCTTGCTGCCATCAGGGAGCAGAGCCACAATTGTGCCGTCGCTGGTCCAACACTTGTTGTTTGAAAAGATTGAACGTGCAGAGGAAAAGAGTTTTTGTCGTGTTTTTGTTAGGGATTCAGTTAGTAGACGAGAGGAGTTTTTCAGCCCTTTCTTCCTCTCCTATACAGATCGACGGTCGATTTGGCGCTGGAATTCAATAAGAATGGGTCGATTCTTATTTGGTTTCATGCGACCAAGTCTTCTGGTGGAGACGATACCCCTGATGGCGTCTTCGTGGCACCCTAGGCCGGTCAACGCCGCATTCACAAGGGATCTCGTGTCTTCTGGTCCATCTTCTTTCACGCCATGTAGAAGTAACAGATTTTTTCTAGAAGCAGCGTCGATGGCATCCACACGAAGCTCAAGTTGCGCAATACTCTCTTGAAGAGCCGTCATCTCCGATGTCATTTTCAATTTAAATGCATTGAAGTCTCCACGGAGATTTGTGAGGTCACAATTCGGGTTGCCGGGTTTTTTGTTGACTTTATCGAGCCGATTTTCAAATTCATTCATCGTTACCACGAATTTTTGGTTAAGTTCTTCGAGCGACATGTTGATTTAGTATTGTGGGTATGTTTGAATTTAGTAACTGTCACTATCTGGAATTTAAATATCACTGGATAATACGATTTATGAAAGTGTTTTTAATTTATTATTATTGTGTTATTTATAGTTTGAGATCGCGCACTTTATGATATTACATTTTATTTAAAACATGTTATATTTAAACTATAAAACATATATTTTGCTTGAGCGGTATGAAGAGTAACTCGTTGAGGAACGATCCATAGACAAGATCTACATCAGCGTGTGCTGCTACGACTAATAATAATAATTTTATTAAGTTACCCGCTATAGAATTACCTACGTTTGATGGACGGATAGAAAATTGGCACCTATTTTATGAAACATTCAAAACAAATGTTCATTTAAATTCACAACTATCTGATTCGCAACGCGTACAATATTTAATTGGAAAATTAACTGGAACCGCGAAAAATGTTACGTCAGGTTTAGTGCCAACTGGAGACACATATAAAATAATCTGGGATACGCTAGTCAATAAATATCAAGATAAGCGATCTCTTGCCACTTATTACCTGAATAACATATTTCATTCAAAAACCGTAGCCCACAACGCAATCAATCTGACAGTTTTTATAGAAAAATATTCAGCATCTATCGCCGCACTAAAACAATTGGGAATAGAAGACCTTTCGGATTTTATATTACTACAATGCGCTTTGCAGAAGTTAGAGTCGCAAACTGCACAAGCATTTGAGCTCTCAGTTCGAGAAATTGAGATTCCCACCTGCAAGCAATTGGTGTCGTTTGTGCAAGATCAGGTCAAAATTCTGCAACGAACTTCAACAACTCGTGGACCTAACACCGCCAACACACATTCAACCAGTTCCGGTGGAACTGGTCGCACAGCTCAACTCCGCACATATCATACTTACACGAGTACGCAATCAAAATGCCTTTATTGTCTAAATGAGAACCACACGCAACTGTACACTTGTACACAATTTTTAAAATTATCACCAAAGGAAAGGTTTTCCTTCGCAAAGGAAAAATCTTTGTGCTTTAATTGCTTGAGCCCGCAACATACATCTACAAAATGTAAATCAAAAGGCACTTGTCATAAGTGTCATGGCAAGCACCATACTTTTCTTCATTTTGATAAACCCAGTCAAGCAAACGCCTCCACATCCAATGGAGAAACTCAATCTAACGATGCAGAACCGCCGATATGTACTATGTCAGCAACCACGCGACAAGGGGCAACCACTGAAGTTCTTGCTACCGCCAAAGTTCACACTGTTGATCGAAACGGTGAAGAGAATACCGTCCGCTGTCTTCTAGACCCAGGCTCACAAAAACATTATATAACTTCACAATGTTGTGAAAAATTAGGCCTGGCAGTCAGTTCAGGAACGCGCTTCGCAGTCCAGGGTTTAGGTGGCAAAACGCAATCAATAAGAGGAAGTGTCACATTGACAATTCAATTTAGGATTGATCCCTACTTCAAATACTCCATAACCGCTCTAGTTTTTGAAAAAATTACCGCTCATTTACCTACTTGCAAGGTGGACTTGACGTCATATAAATTTATAAATGTTCCGCTGGCAGACGACACCTGGGCAATGCCAGGCCCAATCGATTTGCTAATTGGCGTCAGTCTGTTTTCTCAACTGTTGCTACCAAATAAGATAATCACCCCCGGTTTTCCAGTCGCGATTCAAACCACATTAGGTTATGTTTTTATGGGTGACGCCCCAGTAAATTCTCAACCAAACACCGCATTAACTTTCTGCGCTACGCACGAAATTGAGAACTTAATGCAAAAATTCTGGGAAATCGAAGATATTGGTTCGGAACCAGTTCACAGCCTCGAAGAAAAAGAAGCTGAAGACATTTTTAAAGGCACCACAACTCGCCTCGAGGACGGTTCTTATGAAGTGGCTTTGCCATTCAAAAGCAACCCTTGTGACTTAGGTGATTCATTGCAAGCTGCGCAAAATCGGTTTTATTTTTTTATTTTTTTTTTTTTTTATATTTACTCCACACAGGAGGCCCTGAAGAAAATAATTTCCCTCGGGGCCTATGTCATCTTTGGGGATGCTGTGTGGAGGATCTTTTTTTGGAGAGGAAGGAGTGAACATGGGTCTTGAAGAGTCCCATGTTGTAGGAGGGAGGAAACACAGAGGCCGGCAGTTCGTTCCACAGCCGAGCTGTTGAACTTAAGAACGAATCGTAGAAGCGACCCGTTCTCATGTGACAAGTGTCAACTGTGTACAAATGTTGGGCGCGCGTTTGGCGTGTATCCCGACTACGCACCGGTGCCGAAGGGATCAATGACGCTAGTTCCTCAGAGCATCTTCCATTGTAATACCGATAGAACAAGGACAGCATACCTACTTGACGCCTGTGCTCTAAAGATTGCAGTCCGTTTGTTAAGATTGGGGAATCTATCAAACGGACCGCCCGTTTCTGCACAGAGTCAAGGGTTTTTTTCAGGTATTTTGGGGCTCCAGACCAGAGATGGCTGCCAAATTCGACAGTAGGGCGCACTTGCGATTTGTACAGGGTGAGCAGTTGTGTACTATTAAAGTATCTGCGGGCCCTGTACAGTACGCCCAGCTTCTGAGAGGCCAACTTTACTCTGGCTTCGATGGAGCCCCCGTACCTGAGCTGGTCACTTATAGTTACACCAAGCATATCAATGGAAGGCCTGTTCGGAAGATTGCTTCCGTTGAAGGAGACTAGATTATCATTTGGATCCCTTTTAGACGTAATCAGACAGGATTGGGTCTTTGAAACATTAAATTCGACGAGATTATTTTTACCCCAGGAGGAAATACTCTCGAGATAACCGTCCATTCTCTGCTTCAAAGCCCTCCGAGCCGTTGGAGTTTGTGTGCCTTTTGGGGGCTTGTCAAACAAAAAGCTATCATGAACTGTACTGTCATCCGCGTAACAATGAATCGGTGCACATGTCAAAAGGTCATTGATGTGCAACAAAAACAAAGTCGGAGACAGAACCGATCCCTGTGGGACGCCAGCATTTATGGAGTGCGAGGAAGAGGTGAAACCGTCAGCAACCGCCTGAATCGACCTATCCCTTAAAAAGTCAGCAATCCACGTACACAGGGATGCGGGAAGTCCGTAAGAATGCAATTTGTTGACAAGTCCTCGGTGCCAGACCCGGTCAAAGGCCTTGGATATGTCTAGTGCGACCGTTTGGGTCTCACCGTGACGTTCCAGGCACCGCCCCCAAACATGCGTCACATACGCGAGAAGATCACCGCACGAGCGGTTCCGCCGGAATCCGTATTGACGGTCGTTGATAATTTTGTTCTTCTCGAGGTATGTGAGCAGTTTGTCGTTGATCACACGTTCCATCACTTTGGACAGAACTGATGTGATCGCTATGGGGCGGTAGTTTTTTTTTTTTTTTTTTTTTTTTTTTTATTATTTATTGAGTTAGTTTATACATTTGAATATAAACTAATATAAACAAGATCATATTTCATTTTGTAATTTTACATATTTTTACAGTAAATATAACATTTATTTTTAAATACATTCATTCTTCCTTCATTCTTCAGACTTTCAGGCATTTCATCATACATTTTTAGTCCTTTGTACATTAGGCAGTTCTGTGATTTTGTTTTTTTCATATGTGGCAATCTAATCCTATTTACATTTCTGGTTTCGTAATTATGAACATCTCTATTAAAAACAATTTCATCCTTAAAATATTTTGGCATTTGGTTGTTCATGATTTTATGTACAAAAATTAACACATTATATAATAGTCTCTTTTTTATAGAAATCCAATTTAGCTGTTCTCTCATTTGATCTATGCTTGCGTATTTTCCTTTTCCTAGTATACATCTCATAGCTCTATTCTGTATAACATCTAGCTTGTTCAAGTTTCCTTCATTGGCCAAATACAACATAGTAGAGCAATAATCTAAATGTGGAGCAACTATAGTTTTATAAATCAGCTCTGTAGTGTTTCCATTTAGTTTATTTCTTAATCTTCTAAGAAAATTGACTTTTTTAGATACCTTCTTTAGCACATATTCAAAATTTGCTGCGAAAGTTAGTTTTGAATCTAGTATCACACCTAGGTACTTAATTTCATTTACTTTTTCAATTTTTTCGTCATTAATTGTCAATTTTAACTCTGTGTTATGCGTTTTGTTGCCTATTTCCATATATTTTGTTTTGTTGACATTCAGTTTTAATTTGTTTAATTTCAGCCATTTCGCTATATTTTGTAGGTCTTCATTTAATTTATTGATTGCATCTATGTACTCTTTACATGAAATATAGATTAATGTATCGTCTGCAAATAATCTAATTTTGCAATGTTTTATGGTTTTAATTATATCATTAATGTAAATAATGAATAGAATTGGACCTAATACCGACCCTTGTGGAACACCGAGGTTGTTTTCTATCGGTTCTGATTCTGAGCTTTCCACTTTTGTTACCTGTTTTCTTTCATGGAGATATTCTTTGAAAAGATTTAGAGCTACTTCAGAAAGACCTATATCTTCTAATTTTTCCAAAAGTTTTTTCCTTTCTATCGTTTCGAATGCTCTTTTAAAATCTAAGAATGCTGCAATGGTGATTTTTTTATTATCTGTTTCTTTCTTCCATGTATCAATCACAATGTTTATTGCAGCTTCACAAGAGTTATTATTACGGAATCCTGATTGTTCGTCACATAATATATGATGTTTTTCCAAATACTCAACGAGTTGTTTCTTTATTACAATTTCTAGTACCTGTTCGTATTTTGGTAACATATTTATAGGTCTAAATTCTTCACATGTTCTGGTATTAACAACTTTCGGAATCGGGATCACAATAGATGTTTTCCATGTGTTTGGAAATTTTCCACTTCTTAACGATTCATTTATTATGTTCAGTAGATGAGGTCCTATCACTGGCATTGCATCCCTTAAAACTGTAAAACTTATTCCATCTGGACTCTCTTTTGATTTGGTGCTGTTTAAAATCTGTAAAAGATATGTTTCATCAATCTCTTTAAACCCAAGTTTTTCTCGGTTTAGGGTAACATTTCTCACGCGGTTGTCTTCCTTCAGTATTGGTATACTCTGATGTAATTCCGTTATGCTGTTTACAAAATATTTGTTGAAGCAGTTCTGTATGCTACCCTGTATCTGATGTGGAAATTCAATGTCATGTTTCATCCCTTTATCTTCAGTTTGCATTAATCCTTTTATGGTTTTCCACATTTTTTTAGTGTCTCCTTTTTCACAGATAATTTTATTTTTGAAGTAATCGTTCTTACAAACTTTCAGTTGTTTTGAGTATTTATTTCTTGCATTTTTGAATGCTTTCCAGTCTTGTGAGTTTCTTGAGATTTTTGCAATTTTGTACAGTCTATCTCTTTCATATTGTATTGATTGTAGTTCTATGTTATACCATTTATTTGTTCCTCTTATTTTAGTAGTTTGGATTGGTATTAACTGGTCGATTACTTCTTGAAGGTTATTTATTAATGATTTAGACTTTTCATTAAATTCCATTTGATGAAGTTCATTCATATCACCCAGAAGTTCAATTAACCTTTCAATGTTATATTTTTTATAATTTCTGTATTTTATTATTTTGCTGGTTTTCGTATTAGTTCTTTTTGTGTTATCTGTAATGTGGATAAGGTTATGGTCGGTTATTTTTGGCTTATCTAGAACTTTTACATTCAAATCTAATCTGTTGGATATGACAAGGTCAATTAACGTCCTGGATTTATCCGTTATTCGTGTCTCACTTTTAACAAGTTGTTTCATTCCCGATGCTTGGATAATTTTTTTAAGTCTTTTAGTATATGTATCATTCAAATTTTTGAAATTTATATTAAAGTCACCAGTTAGGATATTATCTTCTTCCTCTTCTAGGTTTTGGGTGCACCAGTTCTCTATAAATGATAAAAAGTCTTTTGTACTTGCATTTGGAGAATGGTAAATTACTCCGTATACTCCTTTCTTATATCCAGAAGTTATCCTGATCGCTAGTATCCAGCAGTTCTTTTCATATTGTGTGTTAGAAATAACTTCATATAATATGTCTTTTTTGATAATTATTATTGCTCCCCCTGTATGTCTACTGTAGGAATCACAGCGTATTGTTGTATATCCTTCAAAAGTAACTTCGCTATCTTCAATATCGCATGTTATGTGAGTCTCGCTTAACATTACAAGTGCAGGATCATTTCGTTCAATTAGTATCTGGATTTCTTCATTATTCGATATCAGACTCTGAATATTTAAGTATATAATTCCTTGCAGTTGGTTGCTTTTTATAAAAAATTTACCTTCTTCTTCTCCAATTCCAATTTCCTTTTGTATACTGGACATTCGAAGCTCCACGCTGGATGATTTGAGTCTAGGTTTATCTTCAACTTGTTTTTAGTATTAATACAATTATTACACTTTTCTGTTCCTCTAATAGCCTTGCATTCTTCACTTTTATGACCACCTGTACATTTAGGGCATACAAAGGAGTCTTTTTTACATTCGCTTCCTTTATGGTTGAACCCGTAGCATTTATAGCAGCGCTTAATGTCAAATGCATCAAATACTCTGACCCTTTCCCATCCAATATTTATTTTTTGCATTTGCAACATTATTCCATGTGTTTGTGTATCTACTTCCAAATATATTATATATTCTTCTCCTGTTTTTAATTTCTTGTTTTTTATTACAGTTACTTCCATTTTTTGTGGTTCTTCTGGAAACTCGTTCTGAATTTTTATGTTCTGAACGATTTCTTTTTCATCCATTTTATGTGTTACTCCAACGACTTTTATTGATGGGAATCTTTTATCCGGGATCTTTGTTGTATATTTTTCACAGAACTTTATTTTTATGTCTTCCTGTAGTTTTTCAATATGCTGACTATTTCTACATGTAACAATTATTTTACCATCCTTTGCATTTTTTATTCCCATCACTCCTGTTTCAATTGGATCAATTTGTTTTTTAATATCCTCTTCGGTTTTCTCCGTGGTCTGCTCTTCTTTCGGAGTGATAATAATTTTTTTCCCCAAATTTTGGTATCGCTTATTGTTACCCGTAATTTCCTTAAGTATTCTATTTTCTCCAGAAATATCGGCCATTTTTGCTGCCATTTCGCTTATTAACCCCAAAATTGTAATTGTTTTCGGGGTTAATTTATTAATTTGTTCTTTGTTTAGTTTTGTCGAACTGTCATTAATGCAATTTTGTAGAATTAGAACTGCATCTGTGGCTTTATCAATAAAACTTTTAGGATCCATCTTGAGTTACTTTATTTATTTCACTATTCACGGCAAAAATCAAGTTTTATGTCCGTTTATCTCAGATCACCTGTCTATTTTAATGTTTTTCTGTGGTTTTCTTCTGTCAAAACTTTTAATGTAAACTTTAAAGATATATTGCACCTTGTTTACTCAAGACAACGAAAAACCAATTATTTGAATACATTCATTTACCACTTCTTTTTAAAACGATATATTGCTTGATTATTTTGAAACACCAATATAGCAACACTTTAACATAATTTAAGGACAACTTTATTGTTATGTTCAGAGTTCAATTCCATAGATTAGGTAGTTGGCCGGGTTGGAGCGGTCACCTTTCTTGGGAATAGGGTGAATGACCGCTTTTTTCCAACCAGAGGGCACAGTGCCACACTTCAGGGACATTTTGAAGAGCTTTGTCAAAACTGGAACTATTTCCGCAGCACACCTCTGCAATACCAGGGCAGGTATTCCATCAGGTCCACTAGCTTTGTTAACATCGAGCCCCCGTATGACGTGGAGTACATCCCGATGCCGGATCCTCAGCTTTTTCATATAGAAGCCGCAGTGAGGAACCGACGGCGGAACAGCACCCCCGTCGTCGAGGGTCGAGTTTTCCGCAAACATTTTCCCTAATAAGTTAGCCTTTTCGGTGGCGGTGTTTGCTAGTGAGCCGTCAGGTCTGGTAAGAGGTGGCAAACTGGGTTTGCAAAAATTTCGACCTATTGAGCCCGCAAGCGACCAGAATGCTCTGCTGCCATGCGGGCAGGCAGCCAGCTTTTTGCTGATCTGCAGGTCGTGTTCGAATTTCGACCTATTGATGATTCTCTTGCATTCCTTTGCCGATTTGTTGTATGCTGATCTGCTTTCGGGCGTTCGAGATGTGTTGTAGGCTCGGTAAGCCGCGTTTTTTCGTCGGACTGCTTCGGAGCATTGTCGACTGAACCACGGCTTTGAGCCCACACCAGTTTCTTTAGTAGTCGATTGTATGAAGCCATCCATCGCCGATTTGATGACTTCACCAATCTCCTGGGCACATCTTGAAGGGTCCGAAGTCCGAAAACAAACAGCTGACCACGGAAAAGCGTTGAAATGGGCCCGCATACCGAACCAATCTGCTGACCTATAGTGCCACACTTTTCTCCTCAGCCTCTCATTGGTTGGTCTGAGGCTAACGGGGATTGATGTCGTCACTAGGCAGTGGTCAGATGATCCCAGAGGCGCTGTGACGTCAATCTTATAACCGTGTGGCACAGTAGTTAAGAAAAGATCTAACAGATTGGAGCGGTGAGTCTGGACATCAGGAACCCTTGTAGGCTCCTGAACCAATTGCTCTAATCCGTAGCAAATGGCAAAGGATTCCGCCTGTCGGCCAGCCGAGTCCGTTGGGCCTGAGAACTTCAACCATGGTTCGTTATAAACGTTGAAGTCCCCCAGAACAATAAACTCGGCCGAAGGGTAGCGGGGCAAGAGATCATCAATAGTATCGCTCAAATGATTGAAGAGCTCGGAAGTGTCTGATTCGCTATGGTTCGGTGAGCGGTATAGACATGCGTAGAATCTTGCCGTACTGGCAAGATTGACGCGCACCCACATTACGTCGAATCTGGAGTTTTCCAGACTCAATAGTCGCACACAGTTGACGTCAGCTCGACTATAGAGGCAGACTCCTCCTTTCAGTCGGAATTTGCTTGCGAGGGTAAAGCCCGGGCAGTCCAGATAGGAGGAGTCTGGCGGCTCGGCTATCTGAGTATCGGATAGGAAAAGAAGGTTGGGACGTTGGGACAAAAGATGGTGATGGACGGAATTTAAATTTGTGTGCAGGCCGCGAATGTTGGCAAAATTTACCAACAGTTTTGGCCCGCACCGGGGACGCCTGCTACTCGCCGCTGTAACGATGTTAAAATTGTTGTGTTGTATGTTCATGAATTTATTTATTATTTTTTTTTATTTTTTTTTTTTATAAGGGTAGGAGGTGAAAGGAAAGGTCTGGAAAGGAAAGGTATGAGGGGTGGGTAGGAATCTGGGGTTCAGGCTGTCCAGGAGTGATGAGCGTTTGGTTCCAGCCCACCCACTGCGGTGCTAGGCGATAGGCTGGGAGAGTCCGGCTGGAGAGGGCATCCAATGCGCCCCAAACGCTGCTGCTGGGTCCCCTCCGGTCACGAACCGGCACAACAGCAGTGGCGGGGTTTTTTCACTCGCTGATGGGGCAGCCCACCCTTAGTCGTGAGCCTGAGGGTCGGGCCCCTGTACTATCGAGCGGCCCGGACAGCGGTAACCGGTTGTAAAGGGTCTCCCTCAACCAGCATCTCCCAACCGGCCCGCCAGAAAGAAAATTATGCACTAGAAAGAAAATTTATTCATCTGCCAGAACTAAAACCGCTTTATGGTGAAGTGATAAGAGAACATATTCATAAAGGTTATCTGTCCCCGGTGGAAGCCTTACCGTCAGAAAACGCATACTACATCCCGCATCACGCAGTTAGGCGTGAAGATAAAATGACAACAAAGGTGAGAGTGGTTCTGGACGCAAGCGCAAAGACAAAAACTGGTTTATCTTTGAACGATATTTTACACACGGGACCAAGCCTACAGAATGATTTATTTTGCATTCTTCTGAATTTACGCCTTTTTCCTATTGCAATATCCGCAGACGTTCGTCAAATGTATTTATGTATAAATGTTCGCAAAGAAGATCGTCGTTATCAACGAATTTTATATAGATTTGATCCGCAAAAGCCGCTTCAGGCTTACCAATACAATCGCGTAACATTCGGTCTTAAATGTAGTCGGTTCTTAGCCCTTCGAGCAATCAAACAATTAATGTTAGATGAAGGCGCTCGCTTCCCTCTTGCAAAGGATATTATTAATAGAGATGTTTATGTAGACGACATCGCTAGCTCTGCTTTAAATGAGCAAGAAGCTATCCGCGCGGCTGAAGAGTTGATTGAGCTCTTCCAGTCAGGAGGTTTTCAACTCGCTACGAGAGCATCCAATTCCAGCACAGTTTTAGAAAACGTTCCATTGGAACTTGTGATGAAAGGCTTTAAATCACAGTGAAAAAAAAAAAAAACAGATAAACCATAGCTGCAAGAAAATATGCAAATTATTTATGAAAACGGACATGCTAACGACATCTGGCGGAGAAAGAATTGATCCAGCTTGCTTGCAGTAGACACCTGTAATAGTTGAAATTAAATCAAGGTTCCGGGACGAAAGCAGAGAGGTCGTAAAATCGTCTAGGACGACTGGTACTTCCCCTTTTCTAGGCTTAAAAATAAACATTGAATTTTGTCAACCAATAGATCTGAACAAAGAGCTATAAAAATTTTGAGTAACCAATCAGTGAACGGAGAGGCGTACATCAAATACAGATAAAGGAATGAACTGTGGATCGGGCAATAAAAAAAGATAATTAACGACATTTCGATTCTCACAGAAATTAGAGGTGAACGCACTTTAGGGTCAACATCGACTTTCAAGGTGACAAACTCCTGGGAATGTTTACAATAACTGAGACATTTATGGGGTATCGAACCATTGAAATCGGGTGCTTGGAAGTTTTACAAGTTGTAAAGCGCACACACAAAAATGCAATGAAAAAAAATTATAAACGTGATAGTATAAAAAAAGGACGGGAAAAGCGAAGGAAAGTTACTGGCGGAATTTCAACTGTAGTGCAATTATTTATGATAGAAGGAGGGTGTCATGTTCGATAAAAATCGTACTAAAGAGAGGAGTGAGTGTTGGAAACAATGGAAATTAATCGTTATCAATTTAAGATGAAACGGACATATTGGTAAATCAATTTTGAATGAAAAATCTCGCAAAAAAAATACACATTTTAGAAAAGTGCGGCGATCAAATGGAAGGATAATACAGAGATTTTGGACTGCTACGAAGGTCCTAGGGACGTGAAAATCGAGTATCAGAAGAAGACAGTAAAACTAAACATGTAGCGATAGATTAGATTCAGGAAAAGTAGACATTTTACATAATTATTAGGTTAGATATATATTAGAGTTACCCAATATTACGGAGGAATCGAAACAAGATAAAAGGTTGGCGGTCTCATGTATATTTTGAAGGATAAACAATCGAAATCCGAACATGATTTTTATTTACGTTAAGGTAATAAACGATTAGAAAAGCGATTAACTTTAACGTTGGGCTTATGAAGTATTTAGATTAGGCAAAAGAGATTAAAATTAATAGGTTTGAAATTAAATAAAATTTACGACCATAGTACATAAAATCTGAGGCGTAAACATATGTCCAGACGTATAATTTATGTGAAATCTTGTAAGTGAGGGATGGAGAATGGGCGGAGATTGGGTCAGGCAATAAAAATGACAGATATCCCAGAGTCTAATTAGGTATATCTCCCATAGAAGTGTGGAAAACTATATATTAATTAATAATTAATGAAGTATGAAATTTCCCAGCAGACCACACACATCGGGAAAAGTGAAGAAAAGATAAAAGGAAGGGTAAAGAACGGAGATAGGAAATGATCCATGTGGAGAAAAGCGATACAATTCGAATTTATCCGTGAAATTAATAAATACGACTTGGAAAATGAGTAATTATAAGAGTTATGAGAAATGACATAAGAATCAAGAAGAAATTGTGCAAGAAAACGTCGCGGATAAAAATAAAATTCAAAGATAAAGGAAAAACTCAAATCTGCGACAGGGAGATAGAAAGTACGGGTGGAAATGGAAAAGCTCATATAAGTAACAATAAAATTAAGTAGAATTTAAACAAATCGAAATTCAAAAATGCGTAGTAAAGATTTCGACATGGATTTAAACAATTTTTGCACGAGATGCATAAAATTGAGATCTGCATATATGTTATTGAGGACGGACCTATCGCGAATTGAGAAAAAAAAGGAACGCAAAATCATGAGATTTTAACTACATTTTGTATGAGCAGAGGACAAAGGGAGCTTGGGCGATTAACACAGACTTACCCGATTCGGACCCTATCGATTTAGATTTGTGAGATGGAAACTGACCACCGCCTAGAGCCAGAAAGCAGAACATCTTATGGAAGCACAATCGATATTGATGGGAGGGATGTTCGGATTTGCGAGTTGGTAAAAGATGGAATCGATCATCAGAGGAAATTCAGATACGTCTTTTGGAATCTGAAAAGGGTATAAAATGACGGTACAGACCAGTTTTCAGACAGTCGCGCCGAGGATTTGAAAAGTTGTTACGTGGCAGTACTACGTTTTTTGGTAGGATTAACAGTGAAAAATCTTTAAGTGTTAAATTTTGAATAAGTCCCTGGACTTTCGGAAAGAGTACAAGTGCTAAAATCAGTGAAATTTTAATAAGTCTGTTTAATTTAATTAAACAGTGTTAATAAATAAATATAATTTAAACTCAGTGCTTAAAAAGTAAAGTGAGAAGTGCAAAAAGTGAATTGTGAATTAATTAAATTCTAAAAATAATTATTCCAGTCAAGTGAAATTAAAAATTCGATTGAGAGTTTTGTCGTTCATCTAGAGTGGATGTGCTCGTGAATTGATATTTAAAAATAGATTATAATTTAACATCAATTTGGTTAAAAAAATTATTAATAGTAAATACTTCATCTTAGGTTAAAAGAAACACAAAAACAAAAAAAAGGATTCGATAATAATAAACGTTTAAACCTTTGTTCTAAAATTAACAGTTCGGAAAAGAAATTAATTTATTAAGAATCGAGATAATTAAAAGTCTGCGCAATTCGGAAAAAATTTTCTTATCAATTTATATAAAAAGAAATTTAGAATAAATAAATTGTTCAATTAAAATCCATCGTGCGTATAGCGACAGTGTTAAAAGTGTGTCGTTCTAACCGGAATTTTAATCATCAGTCTATCATTTCGAAAAAGAATTTGAAACAGCTATCATTCAAAAGCCTAAACTAGAAAGGTGTTATTAAATCAACGGGTTTTCTGGATTAGGATTTCGTTCGAAAGAAAAATTAAATATCAGCTAATTTATATGATTCAAGCGAGAATAAAATATTAAATAGGAATAAATAGTCGAAAAGATTTATTTTGAAATTAGTTGAAAAATACAATTAATTAGGTAGGATTTCTTCATCAAGGTTGTTGTGTACTACCCGACCGGAAATACCTTGACGTGGGTAAGTTTTCCTTTTATAAATAATTTTCAGGTCCCAGGAGACACAGAAGGGCTGTGAAGTGGAAGTATATCAATTGAATATTAAATTAAAACAACAAAACAAAGAATTACACATTAATATATGTATATTGTATATTTGTATATATATTTATAAATATAAAATAATATATTGTATATAAAGAATATATATATGAGTAATGTAATTATATATATGTATTTTATTTATTAATCGAAGCATCGAAATGGTAGCGATTTTAATACCTACCCGAGGACATATCTATATTATTGAAAGAAAAAAAAATGTATTTATTAATATTCAAGACTATGTAGAATCATATATTTTATATTTATTTATTAATATATGTACTCTAATTTAACATATTTTGACAATAGAGATATGCGTACTTAAATATATATTTATATTTATTCTTCATTTAACCTAGTAAATTTACTAAATTCGGAAAATGAAAAATAGTTTAACTTCAATAAAGGAATTAAAAATATTTAAATTAACTATGCACAATAAACGGTAACAAAACTGAATCACAAAGAGAGCGCGAGATATTTTAAAATAAACAATCTCACATTTGGGTTAGTGGGTCAGATGAGATGTTTACATTGTTAAATTTGTTGATAAAACAAGGGATCACTGGAGAATTGGGTCAACCGCATAGTTTGAAAACGACCTTGGCCATAATTAGTTAGTCACAAAGGATTTTATTAATTACCCGAAACAGCTGGAAGATGCGTGTTCTCTAATACCTATCAATCACAAACGACAATTGAAAAATCACGGGTTAGCCAGATTTATATCAAAAAATTACATGAAACATTTAAATATCATTGATTAGATAGTCGCATAGATTTTTATTAATTACCTGAAACAGCTGGAAGATGCGTGCTTTCAAATACCTATCATTCACAATCGACAATTGAAAAACCACGGGTTAGTAGGATTATATCGAATAATTGTACGAAACATTTGGATATTATTGATTGGGTGCTCATACAGAACCCCATCAGTTGCCTGAGACATTTGAGAGTCGAGTACTCTCTAATGTGGCAATCAACTACTTGAAACAATTGGAAAATCACGGGATAGGATGAACAAAATTAATGTTGAAACCTGGAGGTAAAATTTAAAACAAATACAGCTCATCAAACAGGAGGCAGTGGTCGCTCCTACAACAAGACCATTAACCAAACCAAATAGAGATGACGATTCTCTTAAATAAAAACGTCAAAACCAAACAAAAAGCCTGGAGTTCGATAGCTCTCCAAAACAAACTATCAAATAATATCTTATTCTACTAGTATTTATTAGTATAACCTTATTCTTACGTATATATTCGGTTACCAATCCTAGAGTTTCGCAGAACTCTTCGTGCGAGATCCGAGCTCGGAATGCGAGGTAGATAGCCTCGTATTGTGAGTTATAAACCTTTCCCAAACTGTATGTATACATATATTTATTCGTATGTACTGTTTACTGGAGAATGCGGACCTGCATACAGCTTGCATTTTAGGTCTTATAGACCACTCTCGCATTTTCTTTTAAACGTGGAATGAGGATTCACGACCCGTAAGTCCACACCAACCGTGAGTATATGATTGTATATAGGACGAAACCGGTTCGCCCTAAGTAAATTGTAGTCCAAGGAGGAGTCGGAATTTGGGGGTTTCGAGACCCGAGGGGAAACTTGAAGGCAGTACATGATGACGTGGAAGGCTTTTTGGGACGCGATAACTTAGGTATCAATCAAAGAGCCGTGTCAAAGGATTGTGCAAATTTCTTGTTGACTCACGATCATCTCGTTTACTTGCAGGAGGATTTGGAGCCAAATTATGCCAGCAAATGGGCTATTCCGAGTTCGTCAAATATGCAATTAACTAATTACATTAACCTACTAAATCAATCTTTACATGTACCTTATAGCAGCAGAATCAAAAAGGAGTGGCGCCAAACAGACCCAAGAGTTTACCAAAATCAAATTTACTAACAATTAACCATTTGAGTTATATTTAATTACCTGTCCAAATAAACATGTATAATATCTTTTATCAGCGTTTAACTACGACTTTGTTAGGGTGCAGGGAATCAGAATAATTACAATAGGAAAGTTAGCTCATCCAGAGAATTCATTTAAGTCTAGGTTTGCAATGGAAAGACCAATTAAATTGTGAAACTCAACACCTCGATCAGAACCAAGGGGGTTACCACAAAAATGAAGGTAATTAAAATCCTATATCATAAATCAAAAAATTACACAACGTTTGATGGAATTTAATTACAATATAAATACGGAAATATTTGCGTTCAAGTTCGTAAATAACGTATTAATTAGTTGAGTACATATGTCTATGAAGATATATAGTACAAGAGAGCTTTAAGTAGCTTTCTGTAGATATCAAAGAAAAGGGTCCAATTTTCATGGAGGCTTATGTGTTGTAGGGGAGAAATTTTCCATCCCTGCGAACACATATGCAAAGCCTTAGAGAAAAAATTAAATATCGGTCATAGCCAAGAGAGAAGAAAATTTTATATTGTTTTAAACAAATAAAAGAAAATGGTGAAAAGGCGAAAACATTACAAACTTCGCCTGTCGCAAAGTGTAACTTTCGATAATGATGCATCGCTAAAAATCCTTGGGCTACGATGGCATCCTTCGGATGACATTTTCGCATTTGAAGTTACTCCAGACAATCGAACTTGTACGAAACGCAATATTTTATCATCTGTCGCTAGACTCTTTGACGTGATGGGTCTGGTAGCACCTATAATTGTACAAGCCAAGCTTCTAATAAAGGAGCTGTGGAATTTAAAAATCGATTGGGACGAAATCCCACCCGCAAGGATATCACAACAGTGGCAGCAGTTCAACGCGGAATTGCCGTCAATATCGTCGATTCGTATTCCACGTCATATAGGAGTCACGGAAGGATGCACGTTAATACTTGTTGGATTTGCGGATGCCAGCAAAAAGGCATATGGAGGAGTGGTATACGCTCATGTGACCACTCCTGATAACCGAATTAAGGTTCAATTAGTTTGCGCAAAATCAAAGGTAGCGCCGCTAAAAATTGTCTCCTTAGCACGCCTAGAATTATGCGCTGCATTATTGTTATCGCACCTGTTAAAAAAGGTAATTGATAATTACTCCGCTAGGTTTACTATTCATTCAACATTTGCCTTTTCTGATTCGACTGTAACTTTAAGTTGGATTCATTCATCACCTCACCGCTGGCAAACCTTTGTTGCCAATCGTGTAGCAAAAATACACGAAAATTTAAACAGTAGTCATTTTTATCATGTCGCAGGTGCTGATAACCCTAGCGACTGCTTGTCAAGAGGTATGCTACCATCGCAATTGATAGCAAATGACATTTGGTGGAATGGTCCAAAATGGCTTTGCCAGCCGCATTTCGAGTGGCCTATTTCACCATTTAAGCACGCAAATTCAGAACATTTACCGGAATTGAAACCCAATCAGTATGAACAGCCAACTACTTTTGGCTTGTGCTCTCGTGTAGCTGATCCACCCGAAATGAAACCTAAAACCGATAATCGCCTCAAGACAATCGTGTCACCTTTATTATGCACATTGGCTTCTCGCATTCATTCGTGGTCGAAATTGATTCGAATTGTCATTTACGTGTTTCGCTTCATTAGGAAATTGCCGCGTAAATTTGAGTTAAGCCATATTGACATTGCGGAAATCGCTATTATAAAGGCAGTTCAGCAAGTACATTTTTCCGATGATATGAAGTCAGTGAACGACGGCAAGAAAGTACGGCAAGTTCTTGCTAAATTAAATCCATTTATTCAGGACGGTCTCCTAAGAGTAGGAGGCAGATTGAGAAACGCCAAACTCGAATTTGATAGTCGTCATCCTATTTTATTACCCGCTCATGATCATATAGTTGATTTAATAGTAGATTATTACCACACTAAGAACTTGCATACGGGACCCACCCTACTTATGTCTCTGTTAAGGCAAAGGTTTTGGATACTTTCTTCGCGCAATTTGATTCGGAAACGCGTGCATCAGTGCAATACATGCTTTAAAGTCAATCCCAAACCGCAATTCCCAATAATGGGAGATTTACCCGCTTGCCGCGTCCGCGAAGCTAAGGCCTTTCTACACACGGGGGTCGACTACGCTGGCGCGCTTCAAATAATCCCGCATAGACGTCGGGGTGTTAGAAGCCAAAAGGCATACATTTGCTTATTTATCTGTCTGGTGACCCGCGCGGTTCACATTGAACTCGCTTCAGACCTCTCGACCGAAGTCTTTCTCAACGCGTTCAAACGTTTTCTATCCCGTCGAGGGCCTGTAAATGTAATGTATTCTGATAATGGGACAAATTTCGTAGGAGCTTAATCGCATTTGAAGGCTTTATTCGAACTTTTAGAGTCACCGGACTACAAGAAAGAATTCTCAGAAAATTTGTTGGAAAACCGTATCGAGTGGAAGATGAATCCTCCACAAGCACCCCACTTCGGTGGGATCTGGGAGAGTAACATTAAGTGCATTAAATGTTACTTAAATAAAGTTGTGGGTACATCTCTTCTCACATACGAAGAGATGCAAACGATTCTTCATCAGATTGAAGCTATTCTAAATTCACGCCCATTATCAGTGCTCAGCGTTACCGATGTTTCGGCTCCATTGCCTTTAACACCCGCGCATTTTTTAACGCTCACTCCATTACAATCTTTACCCGCTGCTGATTTGTCAGATGCGCCAGTAAATTTGCTGCAACGAAAACATCTTGTCGATCGTCTCGTCCAGACTTTCTGGAATCGATGGCGAATGGAGTATCTGAACACGCTGCAATCGCGTCAGAAATGGAATACAAATTCGAATCCAATAACGAAAGGCACCGTGGTAATAATTAAGAGTGACAATATCGCACCACTACAATGGCCTATTGGCGTAGTGGTAAACGTCCACCCCGGCGTAGATGGGGTGATCCGCGTTGCGGACGTTAAGACTAACTCCGGAATATATCGCAGGGCAGTCGTTAAACTCTGTCCCCTGCCTACACAATAACTTTAACGTTATCTTAGATTTAGTTAATTTAGAATTTAGTTCTACCGCGGGTTCAGTATTGTTTATTGAATCCTTTCATAACGTGTTTCTTTGTTATATTAGTTACTTTGACCATTGGTCAAGGCGGGGGGCATGCTCGGGCCAGTTATTGTTGCAAAGTATTTGGTTCTGTTGTTTCCCACCCGCGTAACGTGCCTTTTACCTACATGAGTCAGTTGTTAAAGTATCGCGCCGCCCGCAAGGTTCAACCGACCGCTTCCGCATAACCTATCTTGAGTTATTAAACCCACCGCGCGGCGCTATAAACGGAAAATGTTATACCGCAAAGAACGCCGTGAAAAGTGCATAAAAATAGCAATCTATAACGGATTGAACCATTTCGCAAATCCAATATCACTATTCCTTTCCTTGACCTCCTCCAATACTAACAATTACCCCACCGGTGATTACCGCAGTGCAAAGTGGAAAGGTGCCGACAGCTTGGAGATATTGGTAAGTCGATCAAACAATATCACAAAATACCGCAATTACAGTCCATTCACGCCGCAACAGAGAATATACAATGCAAATGTGAATGGTAGCTGAAGTCAGGGACGCCCGAGGATGACATGGCACGACCGAGTGAATCGAATACAGAGTCGGGCCATGTCAAGAGTCAGAATAGTATAAGAGATTGTATGAGACGATATATGAATGTAAATGAAGCAAGGAGTGTGTGCCAAGACCGAGTTGTTTAGCGGTCCGTCCTATGGGGAAATGGCGTGATGGTTAGATAGTTAAATTAAAAATTATAGAAAAACCTTCAAAAAAAATTTTTTTGCAAATGTGTTGAAACTTTGGTTTCTTCGTAGGGCAAACGTATAGGAATACATCAACTACAAAAAATGGTTAAACCAGGACATTTTTAAATATTTTTTTCAAAAAACTAATTTATTTAAAGTTTTGGCGTGATAAATCATTTCAAAACTATTTGCACTTAATTTTCATAAACTTTTATTAATAGAAATACAATTAGTGAGCCTCTTGTTATTTATTTAAAAATCTCTTCATCTCTCCACACAACTTCTTCATTAAAAATAATTAAGAACTATAATCTTCATCTTTGACGAAATCAACAAGACATTTTAAGGACATACGTAATAGGTATATTAACTATGTATAATTTAATTTAGAACCATATAGCTTGTAGCAAAATATACTGTGAATGTAAAAATAAATAAATAAATAAAAATTTTTTGCCGAATTACGGACAACCTTGCAATGTTCACAGGGTAAAGCATTTGCTTAAAAAGATGAGGTAGCGAAATACGAACTAAATTAAACAAAAGTAAAATAACAGCATTATTTTCATATTTTCAGCTTTGTTCAATAACTAATCATGACAATCATATACATCTCAAGCTTACCTTTCTCCTTTTTAATAACTCAATCAGCATTTATGAATAATATTCCCCTAAAAGGGGATCCTCCGTAGTTAGACCTGCCCCTTGCTTTTGAGCAGTAACGTATAAAAATTATCCTACACTAGCCCGGATTTGGTTTTATTTCAATCAAACACGAGTTCAATAGAAGTCCCACCAAAATCTACGCATTTACAAACGGACTGTCTTCTCGATTACAGAGAAGTTTGAACATGGTAGATTTAGGGTTAAAGTTGTTAGTGAGTTTTCTCATTACATGGTCGGGTCAATGGATGTCTGAATGTAGATTTTCAAACTAAAACTTCCTTCTCTGTAATGAGAGGCGAAGGAAAACAATCTGTCCTTTGATTGCCGCAAAAGATTTATTAAAGTAATTAAGACCATCCCCTTTCGGCTATTTCGGGAAAACATTTAATTAATTATAACTTGTTATCTTCAGCATCCTTCATTTAATTCCATTTAGTTAAATTACTTCAAGAAACAAACTTATTTGTTAGATCTGATTGGTAGATAAGCGTCAAATTATAGACGGCATCGTTTACTTCCAACAACTAAGGCAACATAATGCAAAGGAAAACTGTAATGTTTAATACAAACGCTTTCTCGAGTATTAATAATTCGAAAAATGGCAGTTATTTACTCATTATGTTCGTTTTAATTAGCAAGGGCACTAGAGATGAAGTTTTCATTCAGTCTAGGATTAGTGTAGTAGATCGGCCAGAGACAAAACCATGTTGTAGAGACGAAATATTAAATTTTACAAGAGAACATGTTTTTTGAAGAATTAACTTTTCTAAAACTATATAAAATACATGATATTTATTTGAAATTGACGAGATATTGATACACTGAATCACCATACTAGGCAACTGGCTGTTTCATGGTGACCAATGAATTATAGTTATTTTGTTTAAAATGTAAACCATAGAATGTAAGATTTTGGGCCTTACTAATAAACGTGTTTCAAACCCTACACTACCGATAACCAACCCTTAATGAAGAGTAATGGTTGTTTCTCAGCCGCACAAAATACAAAACAGGCCCATTAGTAAGGGGGTGCACAATGCTGTGTTTTTACGAACCTCTACATTTGTCACCGGGTGTGTCCAGATATATACATTTAGATTGCTTTTCTTGTTAATGCTTGGATTACTATTCAGAATTTCAAACCATGCAGGGTAAAAAGATAAAACAAATTAAATAAAAATAAAATAAATCCGCACATCATAGTAAAAGCGTATAATGCTGCGTATACATTTGCGAGCCGAACCGCGTGTTGAGCCTAGAATTATGGAAAAAGAACGAAGCAACCGCAAGTGGCGTTTTGCGCTATTCGCTGTTGCTTCATTGCATAAAGATGTATTTAAATTGCATAGCGAAAATTTGAATTTAGATCATTTGGATAAAATAGAAAATACTTCACCTTCCAATTTTGTGAAAATATTTATGTTTTTGAAATCAAAAAATACATTTAATTATAATATAAGAATGTCGAAATAATATTTCTTTAGAATTTCACAATACGGTCCCGTTCTCTTTTTAAATTCCTTGAAACACAGTGAAACATATGCAGCATTTGTTGTTAGGAAGAATTCACACAATGTAAGTAGGTATACACTCGGAGAAAATAAATGGTACAGTACACGTACTATAGGAATATATAGAATGCAAAATATTGTGTTTTATAGAATGCCAGAACTCTCGAATATTTATCGCGATGTTTTTTTTTGCTTCAGAATTCCTTTCAGAGAAGTGGGTGAGCGGGGACAAATGGGCTGTAAGCTTTATTTCCGGGATAAATTCCTTTCCCCTGACATCCACCGACTGCCTTCCTTCTCCCCATTTACCAGAAAATACGTCGAATTAGCCCAATAATGAACTGCGTGGGGAATATACTTTTGGTTCTTGAGTCTTTGCAAAAACCAAATAATTGAATTCGCTTGTCAGAATTAATTTATTAATACGATTTACGTAAGCACCATATTTAGGATACTGTTATTTGCGGAATGAAGAAGCGGGGCGCGGCGCAGTGTGGAGAGAGGCGGGAGACGGTTGCCATTTTTGTAGTTTGAACGAGATTCACCGATAAACCGTAGTGGTGGCATTCCGCGGCTGCACCTATATAGTAAAGGTGAGTAAAATAACGTGGACAGTTTTTTCGTAAGCGTTTAAGTTCAAAAATGGTTGCAATAGTTTTGTGGATTTTGAGGTAACCGCTTAAAAAAAACTTTTTTTATTTAGTTACTTTTTTAAATAATTAGGTACATTTTTGTATGGCACATGAAAAATAAAAATTAAAACAGATCATTGAAGTCCTCCTCACTAGGAGATCCTGTACCGAGGGGGATATATATGTTAGTATAGGTACGTTTTTAGCGACTAAGATATTTTTAATATATTAGCTAGTTCTTCTTCCGATATTTCCTTAAGCCAAGATTTGATGTCCTTAATGTAGTTATTTTTCGTTTTCCTTTGTTTGATGTTGAGAGGGAGTTTAACTTGTAACTAGCCCTTCAATAAACCCGCGCAAAATGATTCTAATAGAGCACAATACGGTTGCAAAGAAACGCTTACTCGCTAAATGCTTTCCCCTTAAACGCTTATCCGCCCGTACGCAATACATACTTTGTCCGTAAACCTATATAAAGAAACGCTTTCACACTCAACGGTTCTCCGCCCGTCCTCGATTGGCTGCCTGTAAACAGTTGCCGAAACGCTTCTTTCTACCCGTCCGTGATTAGCTGTCCGTAAATCAATGGAAAGAAACGCTTTTATTTGAACGCTTCTGCCGCAACCGTTCACCGATAAATTTAAGAATTATAATTTAATAGAAGGGTTGCCAATTTTTTTATGTTTTGGAGATACATTTTACCTCAATTTTTACTGGCATTGAGAAATAATTAGAACGTTTTCAGTAGTTTTTTTTCAGTGAAACAAACACTTAGTTTTAAACCACTTTATTTCGAGTTATATTCGTCGACCGGTTTCGATTGGACTCAATCTTCTTCAGGACAATAAAATATAATACTAAATTATAATACAGAGTAAGGTATAAGGTAAACATAAAAGAAAGAGAAAGTATGTAGTAGAGGGAGAGAACATCAGAGACTGGTTGGTGGAGGGGGTGGGGAAGGGGGAGGGGTAGGAGTAGGGGGAGGGGTTGGGGGAGGACCAAAGGAAGGGTGGGGGTTACGGGTTAGGTTGGAGCAAGGAAACAACTTTAAAATCGGGCTGTTGGTTAATTCTATCTGTTTATTTAAAATTTGGGAATTATTTTTCGTTGATTTAGAAATTTCCAAAGCTTCTAAGTTATTCAGGCGTATTCTTATTTTATTTTTATGAATTATTCGGACTCCCGTATTTTTATTAAATGTGTGGTTAGTATTGATTAAATGTTCGGCAAATTCTGAGAAGCCTGTGTTTGTTAAGCACCTGATATGTTCTTTAACTCTAATATTTATATTTCGCGCGGTTTTTCCTATATAGGTTGCTGGGCAATCATTGCAATTTAGTCTATAGATGCCAGAGTGGCTTAATTGATCCTCTTTGTCTTTAGAATTGATTAAATCTTCTCAAAAAAACTTCGCCGAATCACAACAAATAAATTCCTATATAATGCCCTCCCAACTATTAATAATAATAATGCTGCCACTCAATGGCGTAGAATTTTGTATATAAGTAAATTGTCTTCCCTTTGCATATCTAAACTTCCTTCAGAAATAAGGCCGGCCTTCTATACTAACAATAATTTAGCAAAAAAATTAATTAATTCTAAAGACAAAGAGGATCAATTAAGCCACTCTGGCATCTATAGACTAAATTGCAATGATTGCCCAGCAACCTATATAGGAAAAACCGCGCGAAATATAAATATTAGAGTTAAAGAACATATCAGGTGCTTAACAAACACAGGCTTCTCAGAATTTGCCGAACATTTAATCAATACTAACCACACATTTAATAAAAATACGGGAGTCCAAATAATTCATAAAAATAAAATAGGAATACGCCTGAATAACTTAGAAGCTTTGGAAATTTCTAAATCAACGAAAAATAATTCCCAAATTTTAAATGAACAGATAGAATTAACCAACAGCCCGATTTTAAAGTTGTTTCCTTTGCTCCAACCTAACCCGTAACCCCCACCCTTCCTTTGGTCCTCCCCCAACCCCTCCCCCTACCCCTACCCCTCCCCCTTCCCCTCCCCCTCCACCAACCAGTCTCTGATGTTCTCTCCCTCTACTACATACTTTCTCTTTCTTTTATGTTTACCTTATACCTTACTCTGTATTATAATTTAGTATTATATTTTATTGTCCTGAAGAAGATTGAGTCCAATCGAAACCGGTCGACGAATATAACTCGAAATAAAGTGGTTTAAAACTAAGTGTTTGTGTCATTTTGTATAATTTCAAGCCACAAAGTGTTTGCTTTCTTCGATAATTTTTTTTCAGTCCTTCAAAATTTTGATCATTAAGCCGGTTCATTCAGATAACCACGAAGCTAGCAAAACTGATTTGTCCTACAATCAGGACTTGACTTACATTACCCTTGTGAATTGAATTTATAGAAATAATAATTATTTTCAAAATTCACATTTGTAACTAATTAGATTGACATTGATTGATTACCTAATTTAATGTGTTCTTGAACAAAATTCCTCAAGAACGCAAAAACGTAGAATCAACCGCCAAACATCATAAAATAGAAAGAAGTTTAAATAATAATGTTTAAAGCCATTTTTTTTCTTCTTTGTCTTTTTTTCCATTATTTCTGGCTTTCATGAACTCGACTCCAAATTGGAGTCGAGTTCAGACTTAGAAGAGATGAGATGTTGAATGGAGGGGAGGCAATTTTAGATAAGGCTTGATAGAAGAGAGGATATTTGTTTAGAGAGGGACAACCAAAAAATATGTGATCTAAAGTTCCCACTTCTAGACCACAGAATGTACAATCTGGGGAGTCAACGACGTGAATTTTAAAAAGATGGGAAGGAACGGAACAATGTCCGATCCTCATTCGAATGAGTGAAGAAATTTCATTTTTGGAAAAATGAGGGAATTGCTGAAACCACGGTTTTGATGGAATAGTCCTTTGTATTGAGGCATAGCAGGCTCCCTTGGATTGACTAGCAATGTGCCAATACTCCGACCAAACATTGCGGGATCTATCTTTGATGATGGAACAAATGTCAGATAGGGGAATGTGGTTTACGAGGGTAACAACAGGGTTGGACGCTCCTTGTTTTGCCAAGGCATCCGCAATATCATTACTCATGATACCAACATGTCCAGGAATCCAAATCAGAGTTACAGTTTTACCAGAGCTTTGATTGGAGGCTATCATCTCTCGAATAAGGCATACAAAGTGATCATCAGGATGAAGAAGAGGACTGGATTTAAGTTTTTGGAGGGAACTGAGAGAGTCAGAGAGAACGAGGGAATGTTCCAAATTTATTTGATTAGATATTTGAGAGATTCTATTATTGCAATGCACTCGGCTGAAAATATTGAAAATTGATTTGAAATTGAATGAAATATTCTGTCATTAGAATTATTGTGGTAAACGTTAATACCTATACCACAGTTAGGAGAGTCGGGAGATTTGGATCCATCAGTAAATAAAAGAGAAAAGTTGGGCCATTTAGATGAAATAATGTCATTGAACATATTATTGACAGTTCGGGCCGGGAGATTGGAATGACTTTTAAGGATTCCGATCCCTTCTATTATTGTTGGGGATAGGGTGACGTGACTATATTTTAATTTGTATAAGGGTAGTAGATCATTTTGGATGATGTGAAGCTCTGAGAGAGACTTAAAATTTTTACAGATGTCAGGAAGAGGTTTAGTTGAAGCTCTGATTGTAGATGAATGGGTTGCGTCAATGAACAACGAGACGCTGGCTGGGGATAACCTGATGACATTTAGAATTTAAACATTTAAGAGCAAATTTGTCAGCAAATAGTTGACGCCTTAAATAAAGGGGAGGATCAGAACATTCTACTTTAAGGAAATTGATGGGTGACGATTGCATCGCTCCAGTTATAATTCGCAAAGATTTAGATTGAATTTTGTCTAATTTATCAAGTACATTTTTTGAGTACATCTCTTTGTCTTGTGACGCACGAAATACATTTTTTTAGGGGGTGTGGTCGAGAAGAAATAGAATTCGTCTAATGCATACAAAATGGCAGATCCATAGTTTAACATAGTTCCTTCTGATATGATCTATTTTCCTTTCAAAGGCTTGGGTCAAGTACAATCCAACTCAAAAACATAATGCACATAATTTTTGGAACGTATAAAAAAGGATGAACCCTTTACCATAGTGAATTATAACTCGTTTAACAAAAAGTTATTATTTTTACTACGCTCTTTAGGTTGGTAATTCAAAACCGAATATTTACAATAAAGCTGGTACATATGACTCGTTTCAAGTCTCAAGTAATACTACTTAATAATAATATCATGTCACCGATAATATTATCTCTCCGAAACGGGTTCAATCAATAAGGTTATAAAAAATTACCACAGCAGAGAGAAAAAAAAACTTTTAGTTTATTCAGCTTACATTGAGAATGATGGATACACAATAACAATAATTCCTTTTAGAATTATTATTAGTAAGTGGGATCACTATGATAGGGCTAGTGGGGCACTTAACTACATGCTTGCATTATTAGAGGGGATTTAATATTTCAGCGTTTTATGAAGATTTTTTCTTAACGCGAACATTAGCCAGTGCCCTCGTTCCGTATTATAATGTTGTTGTCATTCTTGTTATTATAATCAAGAATATTATATTCTTATAATGTAAACCAGAGGTTCTCAAACTTTTTTCCCCGTAGACCACTTGCCATTTTTTTCCGTAGACCCCCTGCATGCCGAATATTGAATTTTCCTAAAACTATCAACGTCCCATGTGATAATCATTTATTTTTTTCTTAAAAAGATAACCTTCTCTTGCCTGTCCAACAACCGGGTGGCGGTATAGTTCCTCTGTCTTTACACTGTGCAGACAGGGGCGCCTTTGCGAGGTATTACACAAAATAAAAATGAAGCAAGATAAGCAACGGAAATTTCTTTCTGTAGCTATCCCTACAGAACTGCCCCTTAAGTTCTTTGTCAGTGCTTATTCCGGTCAGTTCTTCTTGTCACACGATATCCGATTCTTCAACGTTCCATTTCCATTGTCAAAATATCCTCAAACTTAGTTTTGAAGTCTGTGTGAAGTGCATTTAAATGTTGAACGTCATTTTTACCCTGAACGTTTTTCAAAAACATGTCAGGGGAACTAGGAAAATTCGCGGCTTCGAATGTGCAATGTTTTGCTTGAATAAACTAATTCTGACGAGAAAGGGAACGTAGACTATATTTATATACCTCAGTTAACAACTTTACGAAATATAAAAATGTCAAATAAGTAATTTCTCAGTCTATTATATTTGTGTTAGGTCTATTGTGTCATTTACGGAACTTCTAAATTTTGACATGAGGTAAATGGGGGTCCGCTCGTATGTACCCCCATTTGAATTTTGTGGACCCCCTAAATTTTTTCTTGCTGAAATAGACCCCCAGCAAGCCAATATCGACCCCTGGGGGTCAATATAGACCACTTTGGGAACATCCGATGTAGATGAATAAACCGAGGAGTATTCTTTGGTTGCATTTCGAAAGTGTTGGGGATGATTTGGCTTCGTGTAATATTTGTAAGACGCCCTGAGCTAAACGTCGCCACAGCGGTAGTAAAAACCTCAAAGGTGCTGTCTAACTTGTTAAGTATTATCAGCGCCTTGGCTCCTTGGAGTAAGATCCAATGCGCCCACACCGGACCGGAAATCAGCATCTTCCGTGTAACAAATACCTCGTTGCATATTTAACTTTGTTAATTTCTAAAACTTCGGGTTGGCAAAACGTGATTTTTCGCTGGCAAATCAAACCACGCAAACTATCGATTAAAGAGTATTTTTTTTTAAAATGGGAAAACCGTGCAAAAATCCCACCGCCCGACACCAATTGGCGTATGCCGTCACCATTTTTTAAAATTACTTCCCACAGGAGGCCTTAAGGAAAAAATCCCTCAGGGCCTAAGTCATATTTGTGGATGCTGTGTGGGGGTGGGGTCTTTTTAGGCAAAGGAAGGAGAGAAAGTTCCGGGAAGGATAAAGGTATGAAGGTTGGGTAGAATTCTGGGGGGTCAGTGGTCTATGTGTCGAGTAGACATCCCCAATTTTTTTTCTAACCACTGGAGGCCCTGAGAAAAAAAGAGGAGACGAGTCAGTGAGTCCAGGAGTTACGGACGTATGAATCCATCCCTCCCACTGCGGCGCAAGGTGATGGGTCAAGTTGGATATTCAACAAATACGGCTAAAGCTATTTACAGTAGGATTTTTTTAAATTTATAGCGTTATTTTGAAAGGCTTCTAGTACCCGTTTATTTTAGGAAACTGAAGCACTTTTTTAAGAAACCAAAACGCCCACATCTACTATATAGTGTCAACAGTGTCGCCCACGTCCATCGCAGTCGGGAACTGTTCCCCACGATTCTAGTTACTATCATTCTAGAAGATACGATATGTGATCTTCGGTGTTCTAGGGCGTACCATAAATAACTCTACACACCACATAACGCAGGGATACGCCACACAAACAACTAACAGCGAAAAATAAGTTTTTGAAATTATAAATATATTTAACATAAAATTCGTCTATAATTTTATTTGTGGTACGATACTGTCTCAGTTTTTTTCATGAAAACGTCAATCGTGGTCGATTTGTAATAGTATTCATACACAACTTTACGTGCTTGACTCCTCAGATTGTACATTGTGTGGTCTAGAAGTTAAAACGTTAGATCATGTATTTTTTGTCTGTCCCTCTCTAACCAAATATCCTCTCTTCTATCAAGCCATATCTTAAATTGACTCTCTTTCATTCAATATCTCATCTCTTCTAAGTCTAAATTCGACTACAATCTTCCAGTCAAACAAAATCGATATATAAATTTACCTTCCCTCTCTCCATCATTTGAAATGATGGCCTAGAACACATTTGATGGGTGACAGACAGAAAAAATTGGAAAAAAAGTGTTTATAATCATATCCCTTTTTCAATTCGCCTTTAGTATAATATTTATACAAATAAAATAAAACAATTAATTTTTTTTAAATTTTACAACTGTTTATTACGATTTTTTTATGATTAGTTTCTTAGAACAAGCACTGCCAAGAAGAAACTAATGTTGACTGGGCTATAATGTATTCACGCCTGTATTGCAGTTTATCCTCGACGTACATTGTTATTATCATATTATTACATACTAGCAGTTAAAAACCCGCTCCGCGGGTTTTTTTCTGCTAGGCCCTTCGGGCGGCACTTGGTTGGGCTTCGCCCAGTTTAAGTGATACTAACAACAATTATATTTAATAGGTAGATATTAGGTCATTCACAGAGAGAGGGTGAGTATATATTGTTAAATCACGGAACAGGAAGGAGTTTAGGCATATAAGAATGACAGTTGTTCGGCTAAAACTTTACCTTTCCCGAATAATTGCCTAAATGGCTAAATGTAAATTAATATAGGTAATTATTCGGAATCGCTGGACACGGAAAAATACGAAATATTTTTAAATAATACCTTCTGATTTACCTTAATTACTATAAAAGGAATCGAACAGCATTTGGGAAATTTTTAATTTTAGCTTTTTAATTTTTAATTACGTAAAATGAAAATTCGCTTTCGCTGTATGGGATGACAGCCTGAATAATTTATGTTGATAACATTTTCTTTTGTCGGTATTCCTGAAATGAACGGCTAGAGACAATTGAAAAACGTAAATTAAAAAGTTATAATGTAATACAATATTCCGGCAAAATAGTGCCTACTTAAAAAACACAAATGATTTATTTCGCTATTATTATCATTATTATTTTATTTAACCTCACCTATAATAACCTAACCTAACCTACAATAATCCAGCCTAACCTATAAAAATCCAACCTAACCTATAATAACCCAACCTAACCTAACCCGTAATAACCTAACTAACGTTACCTAACCTAACATAACCTGACTAATCCTAACCTATAATAATCCAACTTAATCTAACCTAACCTATAAACTAACTTGAACTATACTAATCCAACCTAACCTAACCTAACCTAGCATAACCCAACCTAACCTATCCTAACCTATAATAACCTTTTTTTAAATATTTCCTTACTTGTAAAAGAAACCAAAATACCTTTATTTTATTTTTCGAGCTTGGCTAAAATAGTACCACCTACCTAGTATTTGCATAGAGTAAATGGTAAAAATTCTAGCCACTCATATCAGGAATACCAAAAAAAGAAAATATCATCAATAGAAATTATTCCGGCTGTCATCCAATACAACGAAAGCGAATTTAAATTTTACGTAATTAAAAATTAAAATGCTAAAATTAAAAAATTCCCAAATGCATTCAGATTCCTTTTATATTAATTAAGGTAAATCCGAAGAATTATGTCCAGCGATTCCGAATAATACCTTAATATAATGTATATTATATACCTGGCAAAATGATTGTTTTATTAAACATATAAGTACATGTCAGATTAGAGATTTGTTGACTAATTTTACAATCAACGAAGCGTTTCTATCTTCCGATTGTCTTTCATGTTATTTTATTGAGTTGGCAGTGCCTATACTTCCGCGTATTGTTAACTTCATGTCGGTGTTCTGTCAAATAGTGCGAAATTATTATTTACGTAAATAATATTAAATATCAATACCTTTCAAAATCGTACATGCAAAGACTTGTTGTTTATTGTCATTAAGTTGAATCAAATGTTTGTTTTATTTGTAAATGCGTATTAAAACTGTAGTTTCACGTAAATAATTACCGTTGTTTGAATAAATGAAATTGTACGTATTTGTATATCGCTCTTATGCGCTCTGTCGGCCAATAGCAAAACTACTCCAGCGGCCGGTAAAGGAGGGATTGACATTTTTAAGGAACCCTGGAATGTCTGATTCTTGACAGACGTCAAATATATAAAACGTAATTGTGGATAATTTTTACTGTAATGTAATTAATCCAATGCATTGTGAACTTTCTAAAACATATTTTCTTCGATATTATCTAAAAATTATTTGAGCAGAAAAGATGCTTTTGAAGAAATCTGCGGATCCTATTTTAGTATTAAATCGGGTCATAATTTTGAAGTTAGCGGAATTTAACCGAAACAAACAATTTAAATTTGACCAATCAGAGGGCCTAAATCGTCCAGACGCTAGGACAATAATACTATCAGATATCATTATGCATGCACAATATCCAAAATACATGGATATATTATTTTGTACTCTATGTAATTAATACATTTTCTAAATCAAATGTACAGAAATAAATATCTATACTTATTGAAATTTTATTTTTTAATTCATTGGCAACATAAATTTATTGAATACGGTCTAGTTTTACGAGAAGTAGGGTATATATGGATTTGAAAATATTTGAATACCTATTGAATTTTCTTAATATTGCGTATTCTATCTCATCAGCAACGAATTCTACATCTACACTTGACCCAGGCTCGTAAGATGCCGCCTGTCGCGACAGTACCTATCTACATATTGCGCGTTTGTTTTGGGGTCCGGACCCGTCGTTTACGCTGTCATACTATTTCGAATTTTATGTTCTACGTTTTTTTGCCTGAATTTTAAAACTCGATTATAATTTAGCGTAATGCAACGCAACACTTTAATGAAATCAAGAAATGTTCGAACTTCTTCAAATTCACAGCCTCGTATTTTTTTTTCAATTTGGTTCGCAAAATACACACTTGAATTCCAAAATGTGTTTTTTTAAACATTAAATACCCTTCTTTTTAAAAAGAAATTGATTCACTCAGATCGAATAATTATTAGTCTTCGAGAAATGTTCCTGTTAGATACGTGTCGAATCCGGAAAGTTAAAAATCGTTGAATAACTTTGTGCGTTCTTAGTTTGCAACATTAGGGCAGAACTGACACAGATATTCGTACAAAGATGGCGACGGTATATTTATTTTCAGCCGAGTTGTTGAAGTTTGAACTTACCTCGACAGAAATAGTCGCTCATTTGGGAACGATTTCCTCTCATGCCCGATGGTGGTGGACATAGTCACGTCAAAACACAAGCAGAATTTAAAGTAAACCTTTAAAAACAAATATATTCATAATCATCTGTAGTTAACTCATGAAATGTACGCTACAAAAGAGTGTAGATGAGCTTAGGAAGTTCACTAAGGCTTATAAAATTTAATTAAATTTCCGCGTTGCTTCCTGTGGATACGTTGTCGTATAGGTCTTTAAATTTATGTTTTTTTTTTCAATATGAAAGTGCCTTTCAGTCTAGCTACCGTAACCTGTGGAAGAGAAGGCCGTATCAGATTTATATGTCTGCAGCCTCGGCTAAATAATGAATCTCCGTCACTGTCTGTGAAAAAGTTCAATATGGGTGCAAGCGGAACAATGTAGTGTATTGATTCAAGACTTTGATGTATGATCCTTGTTTATATTAACAAGTTAAAATGTCAATACGTACGTGAAAGTCCCTATTAATTCACAACAGCAACAAAAATCTTGATTAATGGATGCAATAACGCACGCGGTAAAAGAAACTAAATTTTGATTGAAGTTTTTTCAATTGCTTCCTTATTCAATTGAATTCGCAGATTTATTCCTTTAAACAATTTATCGCGTAGTTCTCACCAGCAAAAATTAATAAGTAAAATATCTATCTCCATGCAATCAAGAAAAGGTTCGCGTTGTAACGCCAAAAATATCTTAAATTGTACAGCCTTAAACATCTTTATAAACAAGAACTTAGTTTGATTTAATTTATCAAGCGGGAAATTTGTATAAAATGCGGCGTTCTCTTAAATTTTCTAAAAAGAACTACGTGAAATATATTTAATCACCGAGTTTTTGGAGGATTTCAGTTCTGTCATCCTCAAACGAAGAGGGCCGTGTCATTTGCGGTGATGCCTCTGTTTGGCCGGAAAAAAAGTGAATGGATAAATTAAGCTTTGAAAAAAAATCACAAAGGGATATACGTCATGTTAAAGTACGCACAATTTTATACCATACGTAGATTTCAGATACTGTAATCAGAGGATTAAGGGATTATCTGCTTTTTTTCAATGTAGAATGTTATACATACCAGCATTTGCGTTTGTACGGGCTCTTTTTTATTTAAATTATGTATAATTTAGGCTGTCATTTCAAATGTTCTATTAAACACTTTGTAAATTTTCCGTCTTCGCGATAATTAAATTAACGTGGTTCATTTCAGTGATTTTTTCTTTACGAAACAAAAAAATAAAACATTAGTAGAAAATAAACGTCTTTTAATTGATGATGGATTAAAACTAATTTATCTTCTTTAACATTTGCTAGGCTTTATTTTTTTACCCGGCCAGCGCCTCGGAATAAAGTGAATTTTAATTTGTATTTGTCGCTCCGCCTGAGAAAGTTTTATCATGTTTAATTCATTATTGCGGAAAAGTAATGAAAAGGAATCCTATATGGCGGAAAACATTAAAATATTTTTGTTTTCACCGATAACTATCATTTTTTAGTTTGAAATATTATCAAATGAAACAAAACACTTTGTTTTTACTACCTTCACTTCATCGCTTTAGTTGTCTCTTTCTTTTGCATTTGAGTCTACCTCTTCCTCACTATTCCACTGTCGTATATTTTACCCTGTCACCCTCTTTACCTTTATATGCCCACACTTTTTATTTTGGTTTAGTTTAAACATTTTTATCCCGATAAAGCTTAAGTCAACTGAAATTGGTTGGTAAATATATTTTAATAAATTAGTGGTTAGAAAGTGTTTGCCTCTTAAAATTCATTTATTTGGTGTCAATTATTTGTCAATGATTTTATCCAAATAAAGATTTAACATTTCACTTTGTATATTTGAAAACAGAGATACATTTTGGGCTATAAGGATGGTAAGTATTTATCAGACTTAGAAAAATTCACAATAAATGAATGTACTTAGTTATCAATATTTAAATTTGGGTACAGACACTGTGATTAAAATAGTATTGTAATGACTTGTTATTCTGTTATCTATTTACGCCCAATTAAGTAGTTACACAGATCTTGTTCAAAATTGCCGGAGGCTTGATATTAGTATCAATCCATCAATATGACAACCTCCGTTTCGCAGATTATGATTACGGTTAAAAGAATTTGACAAATATGGAGCCTCAAGATAACCAGCAGAAAAAAAGCAAGATTTATCTTGTTTCTAACATAAAATGCGCATGTTCAGTTGTTCGGGTGGTAAGAATGTTCCCGACGTTTCGTGGCAATTCAAAGCAAGACGGATGAAAGGAAATGTACAAGGAATCGTGGAAACGGAAAACTTCTTCCACAATTTGACAGATGAATGTGAAAATTGTTTGTTCTTTTCCGTTCTAATTTATCGGTGTGTAAATAAGATAGAAATTCCCCAAAATGTCCACAAAAGAGATTTCTATCTACGTCAATGGACAGGCTTTTGAAATGACTGACGGCAAAAGGAAGACGGACATTATTAATTATTTTGTAAGTACACACAAATTTTGTTTCACCGTTAATGAGGATTTTGCTGTATTCTGTGAAAAATAAAAAAACGCTCTATTTTATTCGAGCTTACCAAAAAGCATTAAATTTTCCTCAAATTTTTTCCCAGCTACGCTGTTCCGGAAAAAGTATTTAATTTGATTTTTTTTAACTAAAAAATACCACCATACCTTTTTACTAGAGGCTTTTAGCATAATGTAGAGCGTAATGAAAATTTTTCTATTATCATTATTATTTTAAGAGATGGTTTTCTAAAATATTGTGAATGCCTTTACTGGCCTCCTGTTAAACGAGATGAAACAAATAAAAGACTGATCATCCTTCTTTGCTCTCGGAAAACAATAAAACTTGAAAAATCAACAACATGGGTGAGGTCGAAGTTTACAAGTTTCATACAGTTGGAGAGATTAATGAGGCCTACCTCCGGGATACTTCTCCTGAAACGTTAGAGGGGTGGAAAATCTGGGTGGATTTTAGCCGACAGGAAGGCAGGGAGCGAAGAAAATGAAATACCTTGTTATACCTTCATAATCTTCACAACGGAAAAAAAACTTTTGATTGATCACCGCTTTAAAAGCAAACCTTATTCGAGGGTGAATTGCGGGAAATGTAAACATGATTTGAACTTTTGATTTGAGTAATTTAATTCCCGTTCAATATTTTCGTCGAGCGCTGATTTTAAAAAAGCGTAACCACAACTCTCGGGTCTATTGACAGTTGACGTTGGATCTGAGGATATCGATAAATATTATAACGTGAAATATTGAGCCGGCATGTGGTAGAGTAATAGGCTATTAAAGTATTTTACTACCCTGTTTAGTGACCTTTTGCATAAAACTGCTTTCATAAGAACCTACATACGAATCAAATAAGAATTATATCCTTTCTCATAAACAACATATAACAATTGTTAAAGAGGATTCAAATTTATAAATTTATAATTTAAGTTTCTAATGAGTTGATGTTGTCAGAGTTATTTCTGGTATTATAGCTTGGAATTGGCTTAGAAGGAACAAACGCGTATTGAATGTAGTTCATATTTATGATGACTGTAATAAAAAGAATACAAATATAAAAATTTACAATTCGACGGAACATTTCAGGAACACATCAACTAAATCAAATATTTGAATATCTGGTCGAGATTCTAAATAATACATTTTAATCTCTGAAAAAATATATGCATATGAACGAAAAAATGAATGTGTACCGAGATAATACTGTCTGTATGGAATTGGCTCTTTGGTTAGTGAGTTCTTTAAAAAAATGAGAAAAATAAAAGCTTTTATTTTTTTTTCATTGAAACATTAGAATATTTTTATAATGTGAACCTCACTGGTTGCTTTATCGGTGCTATAGAGTTTTCTCGTTGGTTTTTATAAATCGATTGTCTTAGAATAAGTTGCTTTGAATAATAATAAATAACTAAATGATGGATAAATAACTCTTCAACTTGAGGTAGAGATGTTTTTAGATTTAAGTTTTTGTAGAAAAATTCAATTTTCTTTAATTATTATGTGAATTTAAAATGGTAAATTCTAGTTAAAATTACCAATCTCACAAACTGAAATGGTTAGGAAGCATATTCAAATTATCGATACCCCAAATGAAATGACAAAAATGAAAGTCTTGAAGGTATTGATGTACTGAACTTAAATATATATGTATATCGATGCTTATGGGCAATGAAGACGGTGATACCCTACAATATCCAGTAGCGATCCTCTCCTCTCCGGCAAAATTGTTCGAACTAATAATTCATAAATATATCTACGCCCAAGTAGAACCTTATTTTATAGACGAACAACGTGGTTTTAGATCTGGCAGATCGACTGTGTCAAATCTGATGGTCTTTACGGAATATGTATCTCAAGCTCTTGACGGTAACAACCAAGTTGACGGCTCATACAATGACTTCGCAAAGGCTTTTGATACCGTAGACCCGCTGATACTCTTAAATAAATAAGACCGTTTTGGATTCTCGGTAAAAGTTTTAAATTTATTTGTAAGCTATTTATCAAGTAGACAGCAATACGTAACGTATGGTATTTCTAACTCGACGTACTTTCCCACAAACTCTGGGGTTCCTCAAGGGTCTAATCTTGGTCCTTTACTTTTTTCCCTTTTTATTAATGACATTCATCATGCTATAAAGTTTGCGAAATTTTTGTTATTTGCAGATGAATTGAAGCTATTTTTAAGAATCCGGACCTTAGAAAACTGCGCATAGCTCCAGAGAGACATAAATGCTTTCTTGGTATGGAGTGAAATTAACAAATTAGGTTTTAATTTTAAGAAATGCGCCATAATGTGCTATACTATAGCAAACACTGTGATTTACTTCAACTATAAGATGTCCCAATGTTCTCATAAACATATTTCTGAACCGAAAGATTTGGGAATAACCTTTGACCCTCACTTAACATTTCACGTTCATATTGAAACGATATGCAGCAGGGCTTTGAGAATGCTTGGATTTGTGCTATGTAACTCCAGGCATTTTTGCAGCTCTGCCGTGGTTCGCTTGCTATATTTTAGCCTAGCACGTAGTATTTTGGAAAGTGGCTCAATAATATGGGGACCAAGGGATGCAACGTACACTTCTATGGTAGAGAAAGTACAAAAGAAGTTTCTACGTTATCGAGACTTCGGGTACTATCCCTATTTATACCCATCAGCCTTCCTTTCCGGAATGCTAGGTATCGATAGTTTTGTCAACAGGCGGAAAGCTGCGTTGCTGATGATGGCCTATAACTTGTTGAACGGTCACATCAACAATCCAGAAATTTTGAATAAAATTTTATTTTACGTCCCTGATAACTTCGCAAGAGCGCGTAGACACAAACCATTCATTCTTCCGAGATGTAGGACTAACTTACCATCAGCAATGCCTCTCGGAAGAATGATAGGCCTTCTAAACTCACTAGCCTCTGACATCGGCATTTTCCACCTGAGCATTACTAAATTTAAATTGCTCACTAGGCAAATATGATTGTATAATGTATCTTTGTTATTGGATATTTTTATTCTGTAAATATACATTTAAAATATAAATAAATAAATAAATATGCTAATACTTGGTATCTAGACGAATGTCAATCTATAACGGGTAATATCAACTAGTTATGCTTATGATCAACAACTTAACCGTGAAATCATTTGCTGAACTCTATCTTTTTAAGTTAAATAAATAAACTTGCCTGTGTATGAGAATAGAACATTGAGAAGTTGGAGACGATGACGGGCACCGGCAGCGCGATGGTCAGCACTCCGGCCAGAGCGCACAGGGCACCCACGAACATGCCCACGTAGGTCTTGGGAGCCATGTCACCATAGCCCACAGTAGTCATGGTTACGATGGCCCACCACAGTCCCAGAGGTATGCTTTTGAACTGGTTGTCTGGATTATCCTAAAACAAACATAAAATGTATTATTTTAGATTTTCATTAATGGAAATTTGTACATTGTCCATGTACTTAAAGAAAAAAATTCTTTTTATAGCTTAAATAATAATTAAACACCGCTCAAGGGACAGAAACTGACTCGAGCTCGTGGAACCTTGGTATCACTTAAATAATCAACATGGCTTTATTAACTCTTAAACCCTACCTGGGGTACTGGAGTACCCCCCTGGTGTTTGAAATATCAACAATTTTGACAATATTGCACTGTTGCAAAAATCGCTCTAGCTAATCTACTCTCGATAAATGGCGCGTAAGTACGTCGGTAAGCCGTGACCTCCCGGCAAGTGCAGTCGCGTCCATAGGTGTTCCGGGGTACCCCAGTACCCCGTGGTAGGAATAGTGTTAGTTCTTCCTTCCAGTTATACTTGAATTACTGAAGTTGTTTTTCGACACCTCTCTGGTAAGTTTACAAATTATTTATGATTTACTTTACTTTGTGATAATGGTTAGAGTACAGTGTTGATAGAGAGGGCCTACGTCCAGTAACGAGACATTCATGGACTAATAATGTGTTATGAATGTAATGACAGAGAATGCAGTGTAATGAGGTGTTGTATTGTTTTTAGATATGGAATCCCAGATTCGAAATCTCAGGGGGGGGGGTAAAATTGCAGCTGCTTTGTTGGTTTCTGACGACAAAGAGCTAAACCTAAAGGAGAAGATTCAGAAGATGAGCCCGACGGTGTTATCGAGGATTTCTGGGACCATTCTGAAGTCCCATCTCATGAAGACTGTGATCAAGTGGAAGGAGATGAAGAGTATTTAGTTCCTGACAATGATGGGGCTGGTATAAATGAAGAAGATAGGCGCTTGGTTCGTGTGCTAGATTCTCCATTAGTTCTGTACAGAAAATGTCATAATAATGTTATGGAACTGACTACTCCCGTACAACTGTACTACTTAACAGAAACCTGACATGTAACAATTGGTTCACGTCTATACCCACGGCCAAGAAGTTACTGGAAAAAGGGATAACATTAGTTGGAACTGTAAAGAAGAATAAACGAAAAATTCCTCGTGTATACTTGGACACTAAAAATTAAGAAAGATGCACCTCAATGTTTGCCTACGACGGACCTCTCACACTTTTGTCGTATTATCCTCTGAAGTCAGCTAAGAAGAAAGCTGCAATCATGTTGTCCACCATGCATGACAGCCCTAACAAGGATAATGAAGTGTACCTTCCAGAAATAATACATTTCTATAATAAAACCAAATGCGGGGTGGATGTGTTCGACCAACTTTGTAAAAAGTACTCTACGTCCACGAAAACCAAAAGGTGGCCCGTGTGTCTCTTCTACGGGTTGCTAAATGCCGTTGTTGTCAACTCTTGGGTCTTATTTAAGCTGTCAACTAACATTGATATAGAGAAAATAACTAAGCGGCATGAATTTCTTAAGAGTTTGTCAATGGCACTCATATATTCTCATATGAGAGCAAAATTTCAATGGCCAAGTTTACCCCGGGATATCAGAAAAACTATATGTGCAGTCTTGAATATTCATAGTGAAGATCATAGGCCGGTCCCTGATAATCTCAAACCTGGTCGCTGCTGTTTTTGTCCGCGCACAAAGGACAGAAAATCTCGATCTGTCTGTAACACTTGTTGCCGCCATATTTGTGTTGACCATCAATACAAAATCTGTCCTTCATGTGACGATAAAAATGTCTATTAGTTTTTATTAATAAATTTTATTGTCTTTTCTTATTACTTTGCCATAATACAAATAATATTTTAAAAAATATCAAATACTTTTATTTTATTATTTTTTTTCTGACCGGGGTACTTCAGTACCCCGTGGTAGGAATAATTACATTCCCAGAGTGGTAGGGTTTAAGAGTTAAAAATCTCTTCACACTTTTTTGGTCACATGGATACGCCATTTGGATGCCATTAATTTGTCCGGTTTAAGAACCGTGTTAATCACTAGATTTTCTTAGGCCTACAAATTAACAGTGACCTCTATAGATGGATCGCATCATATGTCAGTAATCGGCGTCAAATCAGAGTTGTCAATGGTTTCTCATCTCTCTTAACAAAATTTGCTTCTGGTGTGCCCCAAGAGTCTCATCTTGGACCACTCTTTAAACCAATATAATCCTTCTGATTGTCTCCAATCTGATGGTACGGAATAACAGATCGATTTTGATAGTTTGTGCGCGTAATGTAAATCAAACTGATTTTCCTTATACTATATCATATCTAAATGAGTTATATATTGGTGTCACTCATTTACATTCAGTAGACACATAAAAATAAAGTAAGACATCCACTCGAGTGTTATTCCACAGTATGAAATACTTAATATAATATTAAGTGGAAAGTATAAAGAATAATTTTTGGAAACATTTACGCAACAATTACAAAATACATTGTATATTGTCAGATTGCAATAAAATCAATAATGCCGTTTTCTGTAATATTAGCACTCTAGTAACCCAAAAGTCGCCACTGGCGACGACATATACACCCTACTGAAAATTATTATACTTGATGACTGGATGATGATTCCTAGCTAACACACAAAAGTATTTAGTTATTTTTTTAGCGTGATATAAATTATGAAATTGAAGAAAGCATTTACTCTATGTCTTATCATAATTCCAACATAAACACATAAAAAGAATGTTAAACTTTTTCAATTTTTCATAAAAATTTAATAATATGCAATTATAATTTATCTTCGTCTATCCATACACTTTATTCATTTCTATTATAATTACTGAAGCCTATATTTAATAGTAAAGATTAAAAAAATTCACATTGCAGACGAAATGACCATTTGACATTCCTTATCACTAGTGATAAAATGTACTGTGTATTTCTAAATGAATAAAAACTCGCAAAATAATTGTTGCGGTATGTTGTTATACTGATCTGGTCACCAAACATAGCTATTGATAATGTTCGGGAAAAAGTGTACCTACCTCCTCGAGTATATTCAACACGAGTTTACTATGGGTAGTAGTTAGTAATAGCTAGCAAATTCAGAGTGGAAGATACTACCAGTATCGCCCTGGTGTAAGACCACCATTCAGAATTGAAACGTTGCTCCAAATGGCTTTAGCCGTGTTTAGTGACTAGATCTGAATAGCCAGGTACTTCCCCACCTTCCTCTTTCCCTTCCCCACTTACCTTCAGCCTCACAACATCCCCCAATTGGGGATGCCATAGTCTCACTGGCTCCAGACGGGAGCAGTTGGGACTCTTGTGAGGTATTCACTATAAAAAATAAAAAAAAACTTTTACACCATCGGTGTTAATAGCTGCCGAAATTCCATATTAAATTAAATTAGTCACGTCATTTATCTATACCGAAGAAGTTTTTGATTACTTTTTATATATTTTAATTTAACCGTACGTACCATTTTGTGAAGGATATTATTTAAGACACCAAAAGCTATCTACCTCAAATAGCTCCGACCGCAACCGACGCCGAAACGGTGAAACATCCAGTTCCTAAATATTTGGATAAATTTCTTAAGGGTTTCAATTTACTTAAAAGATAATAATAATCGCTCATTAGTGACAGTAATGGAACTGATTAACAAAATATGCATATTCCGCCCATTGCTTTTCAGAGTAACCCGTCCGGCGTTATTCCCTCTGATAAAAAGAACAAAGGAATTGTTCCAAACTCTCACCTTCAAAATTCTCAGTGAAAGTGGTCGTTAGAATTTTTTATGAAGGACCGCCCGCGCATATTAATACAGTTTAAAATTGTTTTAAATTTTACGATCTCGGCGAATAAAAATGAATTTTTCAAGAGTTCCGTTGTGTGAATTTAACTGGAATCATTGTTCATTATGAAATCTTCATTTACCTTTCGGGGAGTCTTTTTGATCTCACATCGTGTGGAAAAACAGCCTTTGATTATAATATAATAAATGGAATTTTAGGTACGCTCCGGGGAAAGCCTGCGGTTTTAGTTGTTTAGTTAGCAAACATAATGGACAGAGGTTTTGCTCGTTTTAGAATATGATACATTTGTTTTAAGCACGAACAAAAGTAGATATTTTATCAATCATATACCATAGAAACATGTTAATGCAAAAAGCACACAATCGATGAGAGGACATTTCACAACAAAAAATATTTACTATTATTAACATTTTCATATCGCCGAACAGAAAATTGTTTTGGAATTTCGTCATTTTGCTGAATTTATGGTTTCATCTAATATATAGTATTTTGGTTCTTCATTATCAACGAAGAAATTTTTCAATTGGATCTAGCTATATTTTATATTCTAGAACAATCTACTTGTGAAGTTGGAACCTTGTTCGACCAGCAATGACACGATATATATTTTTAAATAAAAGATAAATAACTCAGTTTACATCACTTTATTTTTATGTACACAATCAATATGTTCTAACGTTACCTGTAACCTTGTTCAGCAAGTATGAATAGTTTTTGTTGTTGTGATAATATGAATGGAAGAAAAAGTACATATTATTGGTTTGGTATATTTTTATTAAAAACTCGATTACTTAAAATATATTTTTCATAACAACTATTTAACTGTTCAAAAATTTATAAAAGTATTACAAAACAGTTATTTATCAACAATAATAACATACCTAACCTTCAAATTAATACCTGTCAATTTGTTCGCTGTTTGGAACGGTTCTTATGGTTTCACAGAAATTGTTGTGTTGCCCTTATCGATAAAAATAAAATACCAAGATTTATATTTAGAAAGAAAAAATAACCAAAGAATAATTAAAATGTACACTTCTATGAAACCAAAGGTTCCGACCGCACTTTGAGAAAAATTTATGAAAAATAATTAAAATTTTTCAGTAATTATTTTTATATGAAACGATAAGAAAATGAAAATGCTGTATTGTTTACGGTACATTTTTGTAATAAAATATGTGGTTTTTTATTTTTGATTTAATTTTTTTAATATATCAATAATTTCACTTTATTTCTAATAATACAATTTGAAAGTGTATTTTATCTGCTTTTCAATAATCGGTTTGACAAGGGTGTTTCTTGTTGTTTGTTATGCCCCTATCAATTCTGAGAGTGACGAAGAGAAAGATGATTTTTGGAATGGTGTGAATGATGTAATGAGACTGAAAAATATTAATGAAAGGATTATAATGGCAGGCGATTTAAATGGGTGGGTAGGAATTAGACGTGACGGATTTGAATCGGCCTAAGGTATGTTTGGGGATAAAAGAACGAATGACAACGGAAACAGAATACTTGAAGTATGTTTAGAGTAGAACCTGTTTGTCCAATACTTTTTTCGATCATAAAGGTATCCACCAATATACGTGGGAAAGAGGAAATGAGAGGTCAATTATCGATTTTGTAGTAATTGACTCTAGGTTGAGAGGCGTTACCGAGGATACGAGCGTTTTCAGAGGGGCAGAGGTTGAAACTGACCACTTTTTGGTGGTGTCGAGAGTAAACCTCTTTCGCGGTTGGCGCTCTAAAGTGAAAACGGTACTAACTCCAACAAGAATCAAAATAGAAAAACTACAAAACGATAGTGAGGATGTCTAGGATGAACTAAGTATGCGTGAAGAATCAGTTAATGATGAATGTAAGTAAGTCTAAAGTAATGGTGTTTGAAAGAGAAAGTACGAAAACAGTGTGCAATAAAGCTGTGAATGAGGAATACTTAGAACAGGTAGATGAATTTGTGCATTAAGGAAGCACGTTTACGAGAGATGGGAAGGCTGACAGAGATATTGAAAGAAGAGTAAATGCAGGTAACTCCATTAATGGAGGAATGAACGCAGTTGGCGCTAACAAAAAATTGTCCAAAGAAGCGAATTTAGCAGTCCACAATGGAGTGCTGGTACCTAACCTGATGTATGGGAGTGAGGCATGGAACTGGCAAAGAAAGGATGAAAGTAGATTGAATGCTGTTGAAATGAGATCCCTGAGGCGTATGTGTGGTAAAACCAAGTATGATCGTGTAAAAACATGTAGAGCGAATGAGCGAAGAAAAGAGTGTAAGGAGAATATACGATGCAAATGTGAATAGTAGCAGAAGTCGGGGACGCCCGAGGAAGACATGGCACGACCAAGTGAATCAGATACTTGAGTCGGGCCATGTCAAGAGTCAGAACAATAGAAGAGTATGAATGAGACGATGTATGAATTTGAATGAGGCAAGGAGTGTGTGCCAAGACCGAGTTGTTTGGAGGTCCGTCCTCTCTGCCTACCCCTGCGGGGAAACGGCGTGATGGTTAGTTAGTTAGTTAGTTAGTTCAATAACAGTTTTTATTTTTGGTATCCATTCAAAAACATCTCATTTATTTAGATTTATGTTATTGAGATGAAAACAAAAATACAACGCAAAGTTTAAATTCAAACAAATTTTGTTTCCAACTGTCAGTTAGGAACAGAATATCAGTTGACCAAGGTTCAAAGGAATATTAGAACCTTGTCAAAATTAATGGTAATTAAGAGTGTCTGATGTTAGAACTTTGGCAAATTACGTACTTTGTTAATACGCAACAGAAATATTTCAAAATTATTTTGGATGTAGATGTAAGTTAAACAAACGTTTTACCTTCAACGGTCATTTTGATCCAAAGGTTGGTTACAACCTTATCAAACCAAATTGACGATTTAATAATTTATTATTATTATATAAGTATGATTTTGTCAGCATACCATCACTTAAACAAACACGCCAATCATTCTAGGTAGAATGTATTTGGTTCTTGGTTCTTGGTTCTTGGCTAGAAAGTATCTGGTTCTTCAAAAACTCCGTCACTTAACAAGGCTTAAGCCATTTCTATCCACATTATGATTCGTAGTGGTGGTTTTTCACCAATTATTGAAAGAATTTTCGACCATACAACAGGGTGCCTACATTTTTTAAAAATTATATTTTGGAAAAATCTCTCTTTTGAATTACAGGAATCTAAGTAATCAATTCATTGAGCTTAATTTTGAAAACGCAACCTCTGGGTTCAGAGCGGAAGAACCAACCGCTTTTCGATGATATCATTAAATTTCCAATAACGCTCACAGCTACTGCTTCTACCTCTTTCATGCATGTCTCATAATACTTTAATTAGGTTATTATCAATTGGGTAATCATTGTGTAAATTGTGTAAATTATTTTACCAGCTTCACATTTACTCTGAAAAATACATGGTTGTCCCGAAATATGTTGGATTGATCGTATAAATAAAGTGATATACACAACGTTAATTATTTGACGACGCAGTAGACATAGCTGGTTGACTCCACGCTCCCTTTATAGACACAGACGGGCCAGAATTATACGGAGCTTTAATCCATTAAATTGTTGGAAGACTGTTTGAAACTGACGGCAGATTGGCGTAATAGAAAATTGAGAGTATATTTGAAATTTGGTAGTATTTGAAAGCTGCTTTCGTACCTGGAGGGTTAATGCTGATTTCATAGCTAGAAGCTCTAAGCTTATCAGACTTTACGTCTACAATAGCATTTGTTTTTAATTAAAGTTATAATATCTGGCATTTTCGTTAAAATATCTAATGATATTATGTTAATACCTCTGAAAATACTTACCCCGGAGCATAATATTTCGATTAACTTAGATAGCCCCACCGGGCCAATTTTGATTACGAACAAAAAATAATTATAACTAGGCATAAAGTTTAAAAAAACTTAGTCCATGGCTTGTGTTAATAAGAATACACAAACAATATTTGTCAAAATTTGATCAAAATTTTTCATTGAAGGTTGCGCAAGTGTAATAATAATACTTAATATTTTTCATGTAACCAAATTAAATTTTAAGATATTTAATAACACTTTTTGTGTATTAAAATTCTGTGCTCCAATTTTGGTCCGATAGATGTAAGAACGTCTGACGTGTTTTTTTTTTCAGTGGCTTAATTTTGTCTTTTTCGGAAGAGAATGTTGATGAATGCGACCAATTGTGCCAAAGATTTCAACCACCAGTATAGGCTAATGCTCATTTAACTGATCTGGAATCTCATGGTAAAATTGAGGTACGAATTGTGTTAAGTATTTAAAAAATTATATGGTTATCCTATTATTCCATCTCCTACCTAAATTCTCTTTTCCCTTGGATTGTTCCATTTCTTATAAGTCCTTACCTTCGAAGAAAGCAAGAAGATTTTTTTCAAAGAAGAAGACCACGGCAAGTGTCATTTGTTTTTATGTTTGATTTTCACATGTAATTGTATATTTTGGCCCAACGTAATTAATATAATTAATCTCATGATAAATTTGTAAAAAAATTTAAACTTTTCAGCACATTAAATATTTTCGTTTGTGATCAAAGCAGTTTACATTGTGGTGCTGGAACGGTGCTTAGATGAAATCAATAATATAGTACCAACGAAACCTTAAAGAAAACACCAGAACTTCTAAAAAATTTCATTCATTAATGAAAAGCCTCATTTTCCCCACTCGTATGTTTCCTTGATAAATAATCACAATCATTTGATTATTTTTGCCTCGTTTAAATTACAATCCATTCGTCCAGTACCAATCGTCCGGTACGCAACAAATCGAATGTTTATATAGGGTCACCGTTTCAAAACGAAAAATTTGTGGAATAGTTCGACGACGATGAGTGATTTAATACTGACAATATGCCATTGTCTGATGTGAGAATGAAAATGAAAAAAAGGATGAAATATGAAAATAAGAAAATACCAATGAAGAGGAAGTTTTCCAATAATTTACTAAAAAATTTCAAACCAATATCTGTTTATCACAAGTCAGAAAAAAACTTCACCTATTGAGTTGTTACCGATATTTTCCAATGAAAAGGTTTGGGAGATGATTATTTTTCAATGATAAGGTATATCTATTGGTACTTGTTAAGTGATTTACCGAAGTAGAAAACAGATATATAAAATTTCCACAACCCAACAGGATACACGATTATAATAAGCATATGGGTGGAGTAGATAGGTTAGACCAAAGCACAGTCAATAAGAGGCAAGAAATGCTATTTTTCAATCTTGGCTCATCAAGTTGACATGGCTGTCAATAATGCATAGCTGCTACAAAAACTGCGCGGCAAATTAGACTAATTGACATTCTGGAGGAGAATTACTTGTGCTTTAACAAAAGGCAATAAAACTTTTGAGATTTTTGGTGAGGACCATTAACTACGATATCGACTAGTAATGTTGACCCACGATGTCGTAATTGTCTTGCCAACATTGGAATATATGAAGATGGAACATGGAATATGTTTAATGACGAAACAAAAAAAGGTAAAAAAAACATAAAAAGCGTTAGGACTATCTGGATTCAGACAAATATCTTAAGCTGAATAAATGTTGTAGAATTCTTTTTTTGTGTAAATGGAAAGAACAACATTCTAAAATGCATACATATTTAATAAATACATTTTTTTTTACTGATAATGCTGTTAACTGTATCTACTTAATATTTATACTAAGTCGGGTCGGTCTAATTTACCAGCTCAAAACGTTTGTAGAGAGAGTTATTTTTTTTAATTGACTTTTATTTTTTACTAATTTTTGGAATTGTCTCTGAAGATGGATAACCCTAATTCATAAAATAAATAACAATTGCGAGGTACACGGACATTCACGTTCTAGGCTGGTCAACTCACATGATCAAATTCCGAACGAAATTATTTTAATAGAAAATTACTTCGTTTTTAAGAAAATATGTCATCCACAATCATTAATGTTAATTTTCTAATTGATCATGTACTTAAATAAAATAAAATAAAATTATAATACAAAAATACGTTAAACAAATAATTTCAATATCTGTTATACATTTATGTTTGTACCTTTATTGCACACACGTTGATGTGAGCTAATTTAAGATTAACGAATAAAATATTTACACAAAGTATTTAATATGTAGGTAAACAGAACACGCAAGAGTTTAGGGTCGCGTCTTCAAACGAATAATCATTTTATTGTATTTCCTAGATGCCTAACAAACTATATGTATCTATATGACACGATAACTGTACTAACACAGATTAACGTTAACATCGCCCGGGTAAAATACAATGCAGCCTCAATCCTGGTCACGTCCTATGATGTGTTGATTGTGAGCCCCAGGGCGATTAAGCAACAAGAGAACGCCCAGTGGGTTGCGTACCCGTTGCGCCCTTGAACATGACCTACGAATTTGTGACAGGAACCCATACTCATGCCACGTCAGAAACATGCAAAAACACTTTCATACATATCTTTTTTTATAAGTTAAGAAGGAAAAAAAACAGCACCTACCCAAATAAAAAGAATTTAAAGGGAAATAATACTTTGTACAAAATAAAATATTTTTGTGACGAATACGCAGTAAAATATTTCTTAAATCTTACATGGAGTATGTACCTACATATATAAAAATTATTTAAGATAGGCAGGAGCTATGTACATCGTAGAAAATACATGTATAACGCCTTGTTTCATGTTTACACCGCGAAACTTCAGGGGGTGATTGATCATAAAAAATGGAACAAATTCAAAATATAAATGAAATCAATATTCTAGATAGAATCGTTAATTTTTTAATCATTATTTAATTGTTCAAAAGGTTTTTTTCACAAAATTGTAAGTGCGTTTACATAAATGAACTACTGATAATTCTTTTTTATTTGAGCTGATTGAAAGTTTTCGTGAATCACTTCCATGAAGTTTGGGAGAATTTGAACTTGAGTGCCTCATGTAAAGTAATGCCAATATAGAATTAGGTTGAAAACTCAATATCCGGTGTGTTCAATTCGCTAACACGTTTATCATAACCCCGGAACCCTGTATTTCGTAAGGGAAGATATAATCTCCGCACCAGAGGCGTGAATTTCGTATAGGCAAATAAGCTCTGCCTCTCCTACACTACTCACATTAAAAAGAAAATAATTTCATTGAAATTTCTTAAATGATTGCAAGAAATATGTGCAAAGTTCCTGCTATTTTAACATGTACACTCCACTACCATAAAATGTCAAAAACAGATAGTTTCTGTTTGCAAAATGACGCTTAAGTTAAACGCATATTCAAATACTGTATGTATTCTAATAAACATGTTGACGTGTATGGAATGCACATTGAAGGGAAGATTCATCTGTGTTAGTGTCAAAAAAGCCGTGCCTTTTGGTACGAATCAAAAATTTAGTAATCAGTGCCATCTGTTGGTACCTCTATTAATTGGTACAATTTTTGTAACTAAATGAAAAAAATAATGTGACATGTTTGACTAAAGTAGAAACAGTATGGAATGTTTATAATACATACAATATTTAGCTTGCAAAATTAATAAATTAAGCTGTTATATTAATATTTGTAATCTAAGCAACATAATCTTAGCACTAAAGCCTGTAGCTAAGCCATTCTTAATGAAAACTTGCCACGTCTTTAGTGAAATGGAAAATAAATATCAATTAATTCCCGGTTTTACGGTACTCTTGCCTATCCTGATTAAAAAAACTATATTCACGATATTGCTACGCACAACTAACTTTATCCTGTGACAAATTCACAAGGGGTGTTTCAAAACACGCGTGTCATTTGAAAAGATACAAACCACGGCTAGAATCTCCACCAAGGCAAGTATTCCACAAAATACGAACTTAAAAATAAGCCCAAACCGATTGAAATAAGACCCACCCCACGTATTTATTGCTTGTCGAGCCTCGTAAATTTTCCGTCGCCGAAAAACGTTGAGGAAATGTAACACGGGTTACGTATTTAAATAACCACGCAGAACAAATGCTCGGCTTGGGATAAACTGGAAAATTTCTAGAAACGGATTTAATGATTTATGATAGCTGTTGATTTTAATGTCAAATCAAAGTGCTTTTTTACGAAAGTAGAATTGGGAAGAAGGTTGGCGGGACGCCATCAAACATAGACCTTTGTCAATATTATAAGATTACTATCGATATGATAGTTTTTATAGGGTTAACACCTACCAAATGGATAGAAAAATAAGCTGAAGCCATTTCAATAGCCATTTGATTCTGAATGGGTGTATATCACCAGGGATTCTGAGACAGAATCTACTCTCGAACGGGTTGTGAAAAGAAAAGAAATTGTGTGTCAATACCAGGTTTCGAATCGCACAGACACAATGTGCCGATTCATTGCCCGACACTTTGGTAGGGAATATGAATCGTAATACTAGTAGAAGGAATAACCTAAACACGTATTAAATAGTTGCATCATAAAATTTCCAAATGGCAAGTCTTAGATGATCAGTGGCATCAATTAACCTAAATCGCTCAAGTGTTTATGCAGATAAACCTCTGGCTTTAGCAGTTTGTTTTGCACAAAAGTTAAATACAAAGGTCGACAAATGAGGCAATTAGCAGCAGGAAGAAGAAAAGTATTCCTCTTTACGTAGAAAGAAATATAAATGAGCGCAGTTAGCAAACTGCTGAGGCAAGTCCGGTATCTATACTGATTAAAAAGGAGTTGTTAAACTGAAAAGGGAAAAGGCAAGCTCTCCGCTGCTGTGGAAACGAGGTCGCCTGGATGAATGCGTCAACAAAGGAAATGAGCAGAAGGAGAAGTCGGGATTACATTATTTCGTGAGACTGTGTGGATAGAAGCGCTGTCAATGAAGTGTCGATGCGGTAAGGGTGTGCATCGAAATTTATTATCGTTTTATCGCATTGAATTAATTAAGGTATTAAGGGGTAATTCCAATTCATCTTTTCTAAGAAATATAATTCTTTGTTGCTCAAATGGTGAGTCTAAGAAATAAAGTACAATAATTATATAAAGGGGAGAAAGGTTTTAAGTGCTTATTCTATGAACGAGATTACAATTATTTTGTAATGGTCCCTGAATTAGCCAGAAAGTTAGAAGATGAGAAAACGTCAACACAGAAGTCCATTTTATTTTATGGAGCAAGCATTGAAGACAAGAATCAAATAATACACTTTTATCGAAAAATGCCACGTGAAACTAAAAATTTGAATATCTCAAAAAAGAATTTTTAAACTGACTGAAACATGATGTACTTCTACAGTGTTACGATTTAATTTTTGTTCTTCGTGCTTTTCGAGAAAATTAATAATCCTAATACGATTATTCCACTTGTTATGTCTCACTGAAAACCTTTTTAGTTGAGGTAGTTTTTTTAGTATAGGTAAAAAAATGGAGGATAATCCTTTCCGCCCGCCGACCCTTGTCCGTGAGAGGAAGCTTCTTTTGGTGAGCTCTGGCACCGCCAATTTTCAAATAAAAGTTGTAAATTTACAACAAAGTATTTACGTAAGGTTCTTTATCAGATTTAGTTTTCCGTAGCCGTATTAGTTCCAAGACCATGTAAGATCGCGTTAGAAATAAGGATACTTGCAAAGAATGCAAGGTTGATGTAAGCGTAATGAATAAGATTAAGAAAGGATTTGAGCTTGTAGAGCGAATGGACGAAGAAAGGAGTGTTATGAAAATATATGACTGGAATGTGATTGGTAGAAGAAGTTGGGGATGCCCAAGGAAGACATGGAATGGTTAAGTGAACCAGATACTTGATTCGAGTCATGTAAAGAGTCGTTATAACAGAAGAGTATGTGTGAAATGGTGTATGAATCTCAATGAAGCAAGGAGTGTGTTCCAAGACCAAGTTATTTGGTGATAAGCCCCCTCTGCCTACCCCTGCGTGGAAATGGTTGAATGGTTGTTTAGGGTTAAAATAATGTAGTTACGATATTCAGACAACTAACAAACACATATCGCCCCATGAAACTACACTGCCACACGTAAACGTACGTTAAGACAATGTACTCTATTGTGGTTTGAATTCTAACATCGCGTAGTGCAAAGTACAGCTCTAAGCACTAAATATTTTTACCACTATTTTCTATTGTAACACATACCAACACCTTAACTCTTGTTTATACATACATAGTGAAGAAACTGAACATAAAAGTCCGTTATCCGAGGTTGACATATTTTGGATTACGTTAGTTTAGTTGTGGGTAGTTTACTCACGTATCGCCTAAGTCAATAATAATAATAAGGTCAATATTGAATAACCTTTAACTAATACGCAGTCATAAGAAAACTTGTTATTACGTAAACCAAGCACTTTCCAATTTGGAAGGCGGGTATGCCGCCGCCCCAGGAACCATTTATTGGGTAACCAACGAGTCTGCCCTAGGTCACCACAAGTGGTTCGGGAACTTAGAAGGGTTCCCGGGTAGTCTTAGCGGTGGATGCATCTGTCAATTAATTGCGTTGCAGTCTGGATCAAGAAGGAATGGTCGAGGGAGACCTAAGCAGGACTCTCTTGGAACATCGCCTTGTACTGCAGTGGGAGGGATGGATTCATAAGTCCGTCACTCTTTGACACAGTGACCCCTAGATTCCTACCCATCCCTCATACCTTTTTCCTTCCCAGAACTTCCCCCCCTTTCTTTAAATAAAATACCCTGCAGCCAGTATCCCCAAACATTGCATAGAATTTGAGGTAAATTATTTTCTTCAGGGCCTCTCATGTAGAGATAATGTAAAAAATACAGTGTGTGGCAAGCCTACGCACGACGGAAGTGAAACTTTTAGTATTCTTCTCTCTCTCTTTTCATTTCATATTATTATTATTCAGAATGCTGTACATTATAGTTTTAAAAAGCATAAATTTATTTATAGGCGTGTTGTTAACAAATGAACGTATAACTAGATTCATAATATTGACATATTTATTTTTTTATTATTTTTATTGAATATACAAACACATTACAATAATTTATAAATGTAGATATTTCGAGGCTGATTGCGAAAAAATTAAAAATTTTTAACGAAAACTGCCCAACTCAATTGAGAAATTATTTCTCGTGTTTGAGTTGGGGAGTGTTGAGAGTCATTATGGTTTATAGGTTGTAAAAATTCACTAGTTGATGAAGCTAAAAATTAACAAATAGTTATAAAACTAGATGATAAATTTGATAACACAATATAATTAAGAAAATAAGAAAGTTAATTACAAACTAAAAAATATAACTTAAATAATATAATAGTTATTAAACTTAGAAAAAATAAGATATAAAAATAAAAATGTACTTATTAGGTACGAAATAATAGAAGGTAGGTACAGTACTAGTTGTAAATTTTTCAAAGACCGAGCTGGCAATCTTGTATGAAATGGGTACTTAATAAAATGCAACAACAATAAACGCATATTAGGAAGCGCATAATATAACTTTAGAAGATATGTAAATAAAATATATGTAGTTTTTTTTTTTTTAAATATTAAATCTTGTTTATATATTTTTTTTTATTAATCATTAATCAATTTTCCTAAATTCATAACGTGAATTTAGGAAAATTTAATCAATAAAAATTACAAATGAGTATAATTATGTTATAAAAATATGGGATTCGAACCCGGGTCTTGCATAACGAGTGTCGAACGCTCTGCCTCTAGACCGCGAGGAGAGGTATCTCGCGCGACGAGAACCGCGTATACAACGTGTACTCCTCTTTTTCGTTTTCGTTTTCAAACACGGCAAATGAATAATATCACATAATGTCTCGTTAACGCTTTATATAGGGTCGAATCGAAAATATATCGCAGTGTGAAGTCATATATGTCGTTTTTCAAAATATTTCCGTATATTTGTCCGTTTTGGAAAAGATCTATCTTGTTTTAACAGTCTCATACCCGTATGGAGTCTGAATTTGAAAAATATTTCAAAATTTTGAAAAACTCACTTACGGCTGTGTTTTTTTACTAAAAAAACTTATCACGCACGTTTGCGAGGGTAATTAGTCGCGTTATCGGCCTTGATTAGTAATTTTAATGATTCAAAATAAACATAATTAATCAAAATACCGAGCGACTCTACCGGCTCGATTTGTAAGCTATATTTCGACCAAAATATCATATAGTCAAAATATCTAAAAGTTACAGCACGAGAGCATTTTATCAATTTTCCTCGTATTGAAAAAATCAGAAAAAGAAAAAAAAAAGTTAAAGCGGGGATCGAACCTCGGTTCTTCACGACAAGAGTCGGGCGCTCTGCCTCTAGACCGCGAAGCTGAGTTTGGAGAGTGACCTAAACTAGGTATATAATATTAGCTAGGCTCCTATAGCAAAATGATCACGGTTTTTCGTGACGGTCATGAGTCGGTTTTACTCCGGTCCTCGAAATTGCATGACGCGCGCAAAGAAGTTTCACTTCAAAAATCGCCAATGTTGTGTATCAAATTTAACAAAAAATATTTTCTAACCATTTATGCTATTGTTTGAAAATAGCGAAACTTACGAACAAAAAAACATGCCTGCGATCTTTTGTTTCAATCATAAAAAACATCCACCAGAACGTTTCAAAAGTATTTTGAAGACAATAAAGCAGCCCCAATAAAAAAAACTTTGGTAAACGTTTCCACGCGTGAGTTTCATTCCTTTAAAAAAAAACTTTTGAAAAAAAGGCTAATCTCACTCGAAATGTTCATTTTTATCCTAGAAGCATTATTCTTGGAGAGGAAAATATCATTTATTATCATTGCTTGAGCAGAAAAACTTGGAGTTGTAATAAGAAGCTATATTGTTTGAGATATCGACTGCGAGAAAATCGTTTTGCAAGTTGTCGTCAGTATCCGGTCAACATCCGGTCCCTAGCAATACAATTCATCGTTTTTTTTATAGCAAAGATGTTCTTAGAATAAACAAAAGCTTTTACTCTTTTACCCATATTTTCTCATTGTTTGTCCATTTGAATTTTTCCCTTTAAAGTAAACAGTGTTACTTGACAATACAAAGTCAAAAGCATTCATAGATAGGGCGTCAGCTCCCTGTTCAGAGTAACTCGTTTTATTTTGTATTCCCGTTAAATTACATTTTCATAATTTCTTCACAAATCTTTTTGTAATCAGATGGATTTTGACCGTTCTACGAAAGTAGATGCCTGAAAAGAATGCAACGCCGATCTCAGTGGGAAAGAACGAGTTGAGGAAAAGGCACACTTAGGTGGTTTGATCAAAGATAGTGGTTGGATGAACACAGATGTAGCAGGAGAGTACGTAGCTTACAAGAAAATGGAAGAAGAAATTGGATTCATCCCATAACGTCATGGAACCATCAGGGAATACAATACTTGAATCGGGTGATGTCAATGATGTTAATATCGTTTTATAATAAATTATAACATACGGTTTAATAAATGCGTGTGCCAAGAGATGTGTGCGTCATTCCATCCTACCCACCAACCCTTAGAGACAAACGAAACGATGGTAAGTAACTGACTTTTCAATAAGCGTTGGTATTTTGGAAGTGTAAAATAAATTAAAATTTTCAGATAAATAAAATATTGTTAGCATATTTCACTTCATCAGTTGATTGAAATTTGCCTTCTTTTCTATTCACCATTGGAAACTTGTTTACACAACTTTGTTAAATTTTAATAATTATTTGTTCAAATTGGTAATACGTATCTTCGTTCCCTACCTTTTAAATTTGGCATTCTTGGTCTCTGGGGACTATAAGTGCGAGTTTGGGAAAACGTTTCTCTCCCGCAGTCACTTTGATGGCTTACTTTGGTAAATTGTGGCCTGATTGAATTATGGAGGAAATTACCTTTGGACGGTCTCTTCTCGAGTGTTTGTGTTCATGTAACATTATTATTTTAACGGGCAATAAAAAAAATGTCTGACATTATAGGATTTAGAAAACTGTTTGATGAACAAATTATGTTTGGGTTTGAAACACGGGTACGTTTCGAGTGGGGATTGAACTCTTCACCATTTTTCTGTCTGTATTATGTGATGTTATTTTTCGAAAATTTTTATTACACTGGAAAGTCTTTGAAATCCGAATGAATTTCCTTTGATTTTGGAACAATGTGTTCGAGATTTTTGAAAGCTTTTTCCTTTGCTACCAATGATTGTGTTGACTTTACAAAAGGATTATTTTGTAACAAAATATCAGAATATTTACACGCATATATTATTATTATTTGAATAAATTAATCAAAACTACATAAATAGCTCAATATTAAAACTTTGAACGGTGTGCTCTGGCATCGTAAAATTAGCGAAGATTGTTTTATTTAAATCTTTAGGCGAACAAAATTATTTTCAAAGCGAATTAATTTCAAAGAGTGTTGATTTCTATTAACCAAAATACACTTCAGGTTGAAAGCAAATCGTAAAACTCGCATTATATAAAAATACAACGTTTTTATACAGGCATGTTGTTACTTTTATTAATTTGAAAAATACACTAAAATGAGCCGTAAAAGCGATAATGCTAGAAAGGCATGGCGGCGTGTAGACACTGAATTTTCAATAAAACCCAAGGTCCAAGAAGCTCTCGAAAGTTAAAAACTCCACATTTTACAGATAAATTAAACGGTAAACATTTATTAAAAGTGATGTTATTTCAAGATTAATCCTGGTCCAGAGCGTTTCGAAATAGAGTCCGAGTTTGCCCTAGATTTAGACGTGTTACTTTTTACTGTCTTGAATTATTTCAAAACCTTCGTCTTTTTTGACCAACAAACGAGACGTGGTTTTGTGTTTTACAAAAAAAAAACACTTGCTCCTTGTCATTTGATTTAATGTTGGTGGGTAGGGTTTTTGCAAGGGGTTAAAACTGGTTCTAAAAAAGTGTAAAACCGGCTTAACTGAGATTAATTACGGCAGTCTTCTCAGGATTTTCAGTTATCTTGTCTCTTACCTTCTTTCTAAGATTGAAAAAAACTCCAATATTGTTTCACTATTTCATTATTCTGTGGCTGTAAGAAATGGATTTAATAATATTTTGCCACAGTCAAAATCATTGTTCGTCACCAAACGGGTTTTAAGTAACCGATTATTTTGCTACCGTCATAATCAGTGTTCGTTACCAAACACGTTTTAATTATCAACTAGTTTTTTTCTTTCTATTTTGTGTTCTTTTCAATTCCATCTCGATTATGGCAGAGTTTTAACAATAATTAAAAAATATATTTTATTTGACAATTGAAAAATTGTAAATTACAAGAAATAAAAAATGATAGAAAAACGTGGTTAATCGTCGTAAAACACTGAAAATTATTGAAAAACATGCAAAAGGTGTTAAATCGTTATTAAACCTGAAAAATGATAGAAAAACCTTATTTATCTGTGAAAGCATCGTAAGTTTGTTTACTGCGAAATGTAATTACTGTTAAATACGTTAGGAAAAAAATTAATTCCAAAAAAAGGTTTTATCCAAAAATTTAATTCAAAATACCAACCAAAAGCACGAAAACAAACACTTTTCTGCTTGCATTTGTTAATTAATCAAACATTCTCTACTGGTGTGTTTGTTCCGTGAAAAACTTTTTCGACCGCAAATCTGAAAATAACAATCTTTTTTTGACAGAAGATGTAAAATTGTGAGGATAGGGCAGAAAACAAAAAAAAAATAAGGAACTTCTTAGTTTAGCTCTGATTGTGAAGAAAACACTAGTTAATCTGGAATTTCAAGGTATTTCTTTAAAACACCAAGTTTATTAAATCTGTTTTGGTGGTTTTACAATGGATTAGGATGTTTCTCATATCAAGCCATTATAATTTTTATTTTATTTTACTTCTGTAATTATACTTACTAACATTATTAAATTTACACATAAACGAAAAATCAGGTGAAACTGGGTATATGAGTAATACAAAGCAGAAGCAGGTCAATATACTGCTTTAGTCAAAATTATTTCCCGCTTCTTATTGTATTTATTAAAACCCCTTAATAAATATTTGTTTATGTTTATTGACCAAACGAATTTTATTGTTCGTAATTAAGAAAGTATTTGTCCAAGGGTCCTTAACAGCAAAGGGTTCAAATCAAATAAATTATGTCCATTCACAAAATTGGAAAGGTTATCTACGAAGAGTTTTCAACAATGAAATTTAACGAGTACAAAGAAACATGTTACCATAATAATTTTACATGTTTTCTATGTAAATGGTTATATTTATTAATAAAAACAGTTTAATTCAGAGTCAATAATAATATTATTTATTAATGTTCTAGTGGCTAAGCCAGATTTAGATCATTCGAATGTCATTTTGTCATTTGTGTTCATAAGAAGATGAAGTAATTATCTCTTGTGTCTTATTTATAAACGTAAATTTTCAATTCAATTGCCAGTATCTGGAAATTAACCGAACGTAAATTAATGTTTCAGTGGTTTTTAAAGCCATTGTTATTCAATTTGGGAGGCGGGTTTGGGTACCATTAATTTTGTAACCATTTATTGGATAACCAGCACCTCTGCCATAGGTCACCTCACGTGGCTCGTTACGTTTGGTGATTTAGCAAGGGTTGCCGGGTTCATTAGGTGAGGTGTGTTTACGATGCGCCTGTCCACCACTTGCGAGAAGCTGGTTTCGCGAGACCCTTTGACCTCTCTAACTGGTCTCTTAACTTATCGCCTTGCGCCCCAGTAGGAATCATATATTCATATGTCCGTCACTCCAGAAAACATTGATACTTAGATTCCTACCCAAACCTTATACAATTTACCTTCCCAGAACCTTTTTTCCTTCCTTCCCTTAAAAAAAACCCACCACACAGTATCCCAAAAGATGACATAGGCCCTAAAAATTATTTTCCTTTCGGTTTCATGTGTGGGGCTAGTGTAAAAATATATAATCAATAACTGTCAAGACAAACATAAATTAATTGACTTGAAAATAATTATTGTAAAAATAAAACATTTTGAAGTTATAACTGCATTTTTTTCATTCCATAAAATCCCTTTAGCATTCCTTTGTACCCAATATTTATAGTCGGTGCTTATTGATTAGTTGTAGGTAATTAGTAATAACCTACAAAAGGGGGATGTTTTGGTTTAGAATAGATCACATAAAAATAATTGCTTTCAATAATTTTAATGTGGACCTCGTGGCAGAGCATTGAAAACACTTGTGGGAGATAAATACCCCTCGATACTTAATTTTTCAGGTTTTATAATATTTTTATCTACAAGTCCCAACGACAAGGTGAAATTTCATGGAATTTTGGAATGCTCCCGATGTATATAAAATGTGCTAATTATATTTCTTAACTCTTAAGTTATCGAAAAAATAAATACCATTTTAGAAACTAAATTAAATTGTTTTTGAAAGTTTTTGCATTTGAAATAAACATTCGGATTTCCAAAAAAAAATTTTTAATATCAAACATGAAAATGTTAACAAAAAAAAACTTGCGGGACATATTGATAAGGAACGTGCATAATATTGAAAGAATTCGAAATTTAAAAAACAAATTCTTTTTTTTTAGAGAATAAGTAAGAAAACTGTCACTTCACTTTTATGCCGTTTGTACAGTAAAAATATAATATTTAATTTTTGAAATTTCCTAAATGAAAAAGTTCCACCAATTTGTAGTCATTAACTTTGACAATTTTTTGGGATCTATTCATGTGATCATGTATACATATTAAAGATAAACTGAGGAGGATATTTATTTATCTCTCTTGACGAAGAAATTACATACGAGTATAGAAAAAAAAAAAAAAATACTTGTGTGATGTAGGAACTCCCCGGTCAGGTTTGTCCTTAAGATCCTCTTATGGAGTATGATTGAATAATTTAATTCTGATATAAACTTGCAATTGTCTAATTTCAATATTAACATCACCGAAATTGCAAATTACCTTAAAACACTTGCACCCAAATTAAGTTCCGGGCCGGATCAAGTTGCACTCATTTTGATTAAAAACTGTGCAGACAGCTTATCCATTCCGTTGTTCATATTATTTAATAAGTATCTGTCAACGGAAAATTTCCCAAAACTGTGGAAAAAAAGTTACTTAACTCCAATATTTAAATTCAACGAATCTACAAATGATAATTATCGTTCAATTTGTATCCAATCATCCATACCCTTTCATAAGCTTTTAATTAATTTTTTAATAAAAAAAAAAAAAAAATTGATTCTTCCAAAGATAAACTCCAGCGTGAAATCCATCATTACAATTTGCCAACATGGTTTTGTTTCAAGCAGATCAATCTTAACCAATCTTTCCCTGTACGAAAATTATATAACAAATGCACTTGCTAATAGACAACAAGTCGATTCTATACATACTGATTTCAGCAAAGCGTTTGATAAGGTTTGCCATAAAATTTTTTTTAACAAACTGGCGAAAATTGGCATTACCGATAACGCACTTTCCTGGTTTAAGAATTATCTGTCTAATCGAGAACTTACTGTCTGCATCAAAGATCAACTGTCCTACACCTTTAAAGCTACAAGCGGCGTGCCCCAGGGCTCACATCTAGGACCCATTATTTTTAACATATTTATAAATGACATTACAAATGTATTTAAATGTGTCTTTATTTTGATGTTAGCAGATGATATGAAAATTTACCGAATTATTGAAAATATTAATAACTGCTTATTATAACAATCAATTCTCATGAGCTTTTCTGATTGGTGTATTCTAAATAAATCAACCGTTACTGTAAAAAAGTGTCAAGTCATGAGATTTTATAGGAAGAAAAACCCATTAATTTTCAGATACTGCATGAACAATCAAGTCTTAGTATCTGTTAAAAAAATATAGAAATAAAAGACCTGGGGATAATATTTGGCACCAAATTAACATTTATCTCCCACATTAACAACATAACCACTAAAGCGATGCAAATGTTGGGTTTCATAAGAACTTCAAAAGTTACAAAAATTTAAAAACTTTTTTTTTTTTTTAAATAATGAAAAACATACCCGGGTTACGAATAACCTGACAATATTTTAAAATCTCCTACTACCACCACAATAAGCTGAAAATTTTGCTTGTGTTGTGATGGAGGACTTAGCCAGCCGAGGAATTGAACACACTACGCCTGAGTGGGACCCAAGCGCGATGTCAACTCGGCCACCGACCGGTTTAAAAATATTGTATTCATCCATTGTCAGAAGCCATTTAGAATTCAACTCATCCATTTGGAATCCATTTTACAATATTCATGAAAAATCTATCAAACGAATCCAATATAAATTTTTACGAAACATAAATTATAGATTAGAAATTCCTATTGAAAACATTAACTACACCTCACTGTTGAAAGTCATGGGCCTTGCCACATTTAAAGAAAGAAAAATATGTTCTGATCTATTTTTTCTTTATAAAATTGTTAATAACATGTTTGACTCCTTTGAACTCCTTAGGCTGATTGACTTTCATGTGCCTAGTAGAACGGTTCGTAAGAAGGTACCTTACCATTTTTGTTATTTGTTTTTGGGGTATTATGCCGTGTTGCGTAATAATCCCGTAAACATTAATAGAGACGATGGAGCTAAGCTTAATAGTTCTTGGTATCCGGTAATTGACGGATACACCAGAGCTAAACGAAGAAAACCACTTTAAATATTTAAAAAAAAAAAAAAAAATGTTACATTAATGTTAGCTCAGAGGGTTGGAGCTGGCAACATGGTATCACAACCTCATACATAAGCTCACATTTTAACACAACCTCAAATAACACATCTGCCCTGATGATGGACACTGCAATGCTGTCCGAAACGTTGGCTAAAGAAGGAGTTAGCGCAACACGGCATAATACCCCAAAAACAAATAACAAAAATACTTTTGGCCGTGAAAATCTTAAATCATATTTACCTTACCATTGTAACATTGCGGGTACCAAAGCAGAAATAAATTTAGTAATGAACCGACTGCACAGTGAAGGGAATAAATATCACATGAACATCAACGGTATATAAAAAATATATAAATATAGTATATAAATATTGTAAAAAAAAATGTATCAACAATAAAAATAAAAATAAAAATTGAATGTCTATCGGCCTATAAAAACATTGTTACTAAATCTGTATGTCTATCTTGATAGCTTTGTAATGTTTATAAATTTTCAATGTATCTAAAACTATAGGAATGTGCACCCTTTAGCTTACTCTGTTTGTCGCTTTTAAGTTAATATTTTCATAGTTGGTAAATATTTTAATTGTTATATCTCTTTTACTCTCTGATTATATCTAATGTATTTTAAATGTATCGTATGTAAAAGCTCTAATTAGGCGTGTACAAATAAATAAATAAATGACGTTTGTGGCTAATAATGTTTTTCTGAGTTCCAAATAGTTAATCAACGATATACGACCCATTCAAATATAAAAATGCGTTTTTGCGTAGTGGTTCCACGAATTGTGTTAATATAAAAATAAGTTATACATTGGAAAAGTTATTTCATAAAAATTGATAAAAAGCTTAACCATCCTCAACTTCACAAAATATCTTAAAAATAACTTCATTTTTACTTAGCGGCAATAATTTAATGATCTTTACTTCATTGTTCAACACGCTCTTGTGTCCTGTTCAGGGTTGATCAAAGCAAAACGAACTCTAAGCAGAATTCTTGCCTGAACAGACTATGCCATAATAACAATAACGTATTATCTAAGGTTGATATTTTCAGTTGCGAACTTACCAAATACAAGAGGTCCATAAAATAATATTTTTATGATGGATTGTGAATAATGTTTATGTCTCTATTGTTTATATCTCTATTATAATTTGATTTATATCTACAACTTCTCTCCATGGCTATAAATGTATGGTTTTGTAAATTTTTGGTTTTATATAAATTGGTTTTATATAAATTTTTTAATTCATATCACTTTCTCAACAATTTAAATAACTTTTTCCGTATTATGCTGTTTCAGTTAAAATCACAAGGAGGAAAAACATAATTGGTTTTATTTTACTATATTTAAACTGTTTTCCGATAAGAGATGTTATTTTGAATAGGCGGCTATTTCGATAGATGTTAGTTACTTTTGAAGCTGTCATTTTTTGACATTTGGCAAGTAGAAACTACTCCATTAATAAAAATGGAACGATACACGCTTCAACAACGCATTGAAATTATTAAAATTCACTTGAGTGAATCAAATGCAAATCATCTTGACTGATGAGGCCCATTTCCAACTCGGTGGCTTCGTCAACAAGCAAAATTATCGCATTTGGGGCTCGGAAAACCCAATAGTTATTGTTGAAAAGCCTATTTATCTTCAACGTGTGACTGTTTGGTGCGGTTTATGGTCCGGCGGAGTCATTGGACCTTACTTATTCGAAAATGAGGCTGGAGCAACAGTTGCGGTGAATGAATTGCGCTATCGAGAGATGATTAATGATTTTTTATGGCCGGAATTGGATGGTATTGATCTGGACAACGTTTACTTTCAACAAAACGGCACTACGTGCCACACAAGCAACGAAACCATTGATCTTTTACAATTGAATTTAAAAATAACAAATCTTATTGGAAAACCCTGTACTAACTGATTAAATGTAAACTTTAGATTTCCCCAAAATGAATAAATAAATAAATACATTGGGAGTTTAAGGTCATAGGGACATTTATAAAAAAATATTTTTTGAGATAAATGCAAATAAAGATTTGAATGCTCATACGCCAAACTGTATGCCTAGCTAATATGCCCAACTGTATATTTGATTTAGAGTTTCATGTCACTAACAAATATGACCATGGCATTACTGAAACCAAGCTGTACGAGACGTGTTTGCCAGTACAAGAAAATACTGTAAATAATAAACAATGGCACACATCAGCCCTCAAATTGGGTAATGATTTAAGTAAAACATCGTGAGGTGTTCTATCCAAGCATCATAAAACACAGACGATTCAACTCAAAATTTACATTTTAATTACATGTATTCTACTGGTATACAGAACGTACAAAGGGGTATAGCTTTTAGTTATATATTATTTATTACATCCAATCCAATTCACAAGAAATAGTTATATGAATTTCAATACAACTGGGTTTTAATACACAAACAGAAACGGAGACAGTCAAAATGCTTTCAGCGATGGTTTCAGATTGGAGCATATTATGCATGGTAGCCAACAGGGCGTCAGCTGCGTCATGGTAATTTGATCATAAGGGCCGGCACACGGAGACGCCCCAATACTGTAATGTCTTGAGAGAAATGCGTCTGGCTCAGCTGAAGGAGTGCCGGCAGTAAATAGCTCGTTGCAAATAGTTGTAATCTTTAAAATGATTGTGCCTTGATGGAGGAACTGAAGCGAATGCAGCTTTCTGTCGAGACTCAGGAATGGTCATTTCAAGTTTATAGAAAAGATTGCATTGTCACCAGCGATGTTGCTTCAATCAGTTATAATTATTGAATATTGATAAATATTATTTAAGTGACGTATTTATAATATCTCCTACAGGTATACGTGTGACGCCAGCGTCAGCTTGCGAAAACATGTTTGCAGTTTCTAATGCAGGCGTTTAGTTGTGCGAATAATATTTTTTTCATTATTGCGGGTTGAATCGCCTGGTAACAGCCTTCCCTTTGTCAACATTATTATTTCGTTTTTAAAATAAAACTTGCAGGTGTGTGCGACTTAGAAGGAAATATTAATTTATTAAATGCAATAACATCATGATTCACGTTCGATATACTTGTACAAACTTAACTCAAAACAACAGTTTTTGTAGTTAGGCCCCGGTGATTCTAAGCCCCCGAGTCATGACGACCAATACTAAACTATATGGGTTTACAAAACAACACTCACACATAGGTTTACAAAACAACACATGGAAACCTGTGCTCACATACAGGTTTACAAGCAACGGATCCCTGAAAGTGTTAGTGAGGGTCTCATAAACTGGGACGCACTCTACTGAGTGGATTCAATCTCGCACTTTCCAACTGCCTGCCCAACGTATTTCTTTCAGTACATCAGACCCCTATAAATAAGTAAGAAGAAGAAATTGCGTAGATAACCCAGCAAGTCACTTGATTTAGTAAAGAAAATTTTTGATATTTCTTCTGATTTAATCCTGTCACATTCCTGCTTTGAACATCTGGTTTGAAGACCCTTTGAAATATCCTAGAAAAGAAGATACGTTTTCAAACATGAATATTTATAAGGACTAATTGGTGCTCTGATTGAGCTTTAAATAAATTTCAGATATTAATTTTAGTATTTAACTAATTTTTTGTGTTAATATAAAACTTTTGCATATTTCATGATTTAGTTTCTTGTATTGCATCTCTACAGTAACTCTTTTAAAATAACTTAAATTTATATTTGATATTGTATCTCCACTTAAACCATATAAATAAGATAAAAATACTTATAATACCCACACTCAGGCTCCGCCTTCGTTGGATTTTTTAAAATTATGTACATTTATTTCAATATTTTTTATACATTTTTCAATATTTTATGTAACCATGTATGTATAAAAAAAAATTCAATAATAAATTTAAAAATAAAAAAAATTTAACTGTTATGTGGTGTAATTACATATTTATTAAAATAAAATGATTCAATTTTTTCATAAAACCAATGTTTTGTAGAAACGACATCTAAGTTAAAATACATTTTAAATAGATGTAAAATGAGAAACCCTGCGCTAAAATGACAAATCTGTGGAAAATAAAATCACAATCCCTGTATCCATAAATATCTAAAGGAACCTAGTGAAGAATTACTTATTGTAATCACTACCATATGATTGTAATAATTAAGTTTAAACAAAAAAAAAATCATTTCTATGTTTAACCAGATGTGTGCACTCCGAATTAAAACTGACGTACTAATTTCCATGAAAAACGTTTCCTTCTTCTTATCATCATCATCACTTTTGGCTCTACAACCCCTGGTGGGTCTTGGCCTCCTCAAGAGTCTTCTTCCACTCATCTCGGTCCCGCGCCAGCTCTCTCTAGTTTCGAATCTCCAAGGCAGACAAATCTTTGAGGACGTTGTCGCTCCATCTTAACCTTGGCCTTCCCAGGCTCCTTCTCCCTATCGGTCTCCTTCTTCTTATATAGCTAAGCAAAGTTGATCGTTAGAGATTGGTGTAATTAAAATGCTCCTTGAAATATACCATGTACTTAACAATACTAGAGTGTCATAAATGGATGTTCCTTTTTAAATATATCGCTTAGATGCCTAACAAAGTTTAAATATAATATCAGAATTCACTTTTTTAAATTGGAGTAGAAACACCTAGTCCAAAATTGCTCCCAGCTTATCCTATTTTTTTCCAATACGACCAAGTTTACAGTTCCCAGTTCACTATCGCACAATCTTAATCGTTCTCATGTCATTTATAAGCAATCCCACCCTCATTTCCCGCCTCGCAATAGAAATTTCACCTTCCAAATGATAGTGAACTGTCTATTAAATAACACTATATCCACTCTTTCCACTCTTCCTCCGCCACTTAACTAAATACGTTCATCTATAAGAAGCGTTCAAATCCAAACAACATAGATTTCTATTTTTATATCCTCTTGTAAAAATACTTGATAAAAAAACAGTGGTACCTTTAAGGATTCTAGTTGAAAAAGAATCCCGCTATATTCCCTACAAGTTCTTCTCAACCCGAAGAGGAAACCTTAGAGAGTTTGTAATCTCCGAGTATTCAGTATCTACGAGAATAGATACACTTAACTGAGGAAACATATTGCTCTCATATTATCTCCACAGTAACGAAGATTGCATTTGGATACATTTGAATTTGACCACTTTCATTAAATATTACGTATTATTTTGCTTAGCTTAATAAAAAAACACATTTAAACTAAGCAAAATAATATTTTTTAAATTCTATGATTATAAACTGAATGCTGATTGTCTTTCTACTGTCACGTTTTTTAAAAGTCTTGAGGTCACTTTAGAATGCGATACATTAAACTTATCGCGAATAAAATCACTTGAACTACTCGGCTTGGTTCATAGAATTACTTATATTAAATTATAATTATTAATTAATTAATTTATTGATGCATAAATTAAAAAGTTGATTTTGACCTTAGTATTTCCGTGCATCAATAGTGCTTATAATATCACAGAGCCAGGATTCAAACCTGTGGTTTTGATCCGCGCAATTATTGTACGAGTCGCCTGCGGCAGCGAGTCTGCAAAGACTTTTGACCTTCTCGAAAACGGCACTAAACTAATTTCCAATTATTATTATTGTTATTGTTCGTATTATAAAATAACGTTTAAACGCATTGTTTATGTTCTAACCAATTGACGATTAAGCCTGACAAACAGGCAATGTTACAAAAAAATAATAAAATATCTATACGTAATACACAACACAATACAAAACACACTTCATAATCGTTCAATACATTACAACCGTACCTCAAAATATTTGAGATATATTTTTTAAATATATTGCCTTCAATTTTTTAATTAATTTTAAATTGAATTTTATTAAATTATAAATGGAGGCCCCAGCATGGAAAAAGTACCCGGTAAGGCCCACATTATCAGACAATATTTGAAAATGTATAACATTATTGCATTAATAAAAAAATAAAAATTCAGAATTATCTTTTATTTGAAGTCAAAACAAGGTCATAAGAAAAACCTTAAAAAGTGGTCATAGATTGTTATAAAAAATATTTATACAATTGATACCTATCTGTATACATAATTGAATAGTTATAAATACTGTGCCGAAGCTAGAATTTGATTAAATTAAGTTGAGGTACCTGATTAGGTGAGCGTAGTAAGTAGTAAGATTGGTCAGAGTTAATTGCTTCCTTCCCCCGTTGTGAGAGCGCTTTGGGAGATATAGCCAAAGGGAACATGATTAAATAGCTGAAGATGGTATGTAGCCTGCCTATACAGATAATAATATACATAGCGATATTGAAACATGCCACTCAAATCTGGGCTCTGTGGCACAGCGGGAAGTATAAAGTTTTAAATTGAAATTTTCACAGTATATCATAATCTTAATCAGTTGAAGAAAAAAAACGTAATTGCTGTGATGCCGTCCCATATCCCATTTTTTTGATAACCAACTTGCACAAGTTGCAGTGGTTTTGGTGGTGGGAACCTTGTAAGTTGCTCATAAAATATATTTTTTAAATACTTTCATAACCTCTTTTTAACACCACGGTAGCTTTTAAAACACCCTGTTGTGATATATCTTCTTTTAATTGCGAACAATGTAAACGACGTTGTATTAACGTTAACAGCGCAGATCCGTGAAAATCGCGGGAAAGTCTGAATTATCGACAAATCAGTTTCAATTTTGAAAATAGAAATAAAATAATATTCTACCAACTGCGCTAATGGGACCCTATCCTCATCGGTCACTTTTAACTGTATCATACTTCGAATAAGAACTACCAACGTTGTCTTCATTTTTTCACCGCACATTTTTATTGGCAACTATCTTTATGTATGATCGCAAGATTCAACCCGAACTAAATGCAATCTTAGACAGCGTCTTATAGATAAACCTATCTTATTGTTTTTATTTTTAATGTGCGACATCTATTGACTTTTTCTGCAAGTCTAGAAATGAATTATTATTTTTCGGAATAACTTATTGAGTAAAACCTCAAATTATAATATTTAAATATTGAAGACAATATTAGTGATTTTTAAACGCAAATCTGAAACAGAAAAATCAGAAAAGGAAACGGTCACATCTGGGACTCGAACCCAGGACCCTTGTCTTTCCGGGACAATGCTCTACCAACTGCGCTAATGGGACCCTATCCTCATCGGTCACTTTTAACTGTATCATACTTCGAATAAGAACTACCAACGTTGTCTTCATTTTTTCACCGCACATTTTTATTGGCAACTATCTTTATGTATGATCGCAAGATTCAACCCGAACTAAATGCAATCCTAGACAGCGTCTTATAGATAAACCTATCTTATTGTTTTTATTTTTAATGTGCGACATCTATTGACTTTTTCTGCAAGTCTAGAAATGAATTATTATTTTTCGGAATAAATTATTGAGTAAAACCTCAAATTATAATATTTAAATATTGAAGACAATATTAGTGATTTTTAAACGCAAATCTGAAACAGAAATATCAGAAAAGGAAACGGTCACATCTGGGACTCGAACCCAGGACCCTTGTCTTTCCGGGACAATGCTCTACCAACTGCGCTAATGGGACCCTATTGTCCCGGAAAGACTGGTAGAGTAATGGTGCTGCCACACGCAAAGCTCACATCAACAGATAATATAAAGCACAATAGCGCTCGCCATACAATCCCATACAGACCCGACACACGTAAAAAGATAACGCGCTATAAGTGTGGTTCTGAACTTCGCTAACCGAATTTATTTTACGTAACCGCTCCCGACGCGATATTTGAAAAGTTTTGCGTCCCCCTCTCCGCCGTAAAAAGGAGAGGGGGTCATTTTAATTACGGAGCTACCAACTAAGTTCCGTGTTCCCTTTGACAGCCATGATATAATCAGCCTAATAATGTATTTCTTATTTATTATGTTAGCTCATATCGTCATGTGTGCTAGTAAATTTAGAAACATAAAAAAATACTTTATTTGGCAAACATACTTCACATATATTTAAAATATAAATATAATCAATATTTGAATTTGAAGTAAACAAATTTTCGCCCTTTCAAAATTAATCATATTTTTAACTCAGTATGTTTATATGGTAATATCATTCGGTTTTTTGATAAAGTTGGACGGCCTGATACCTACATAGAGAAGCTTCTAGTTTGTTCGTTTGTTGATTGTTTTCAATTGTTTTCCTGGGTAATCTGGTTTGCTCTCGTCAGCTCTCGTGCTCTCTTCTCATTCCCTGCCCTGGTGTTGGTCCTTGCCGCCTTTGCCTTCGAAATTTTTGGAAATCGACGTGAACTTATTTTACAATAATTAATTATATGTCGCTTTAGTCGATTGGCGTGCGAACTGCGAATTTCCTGATTCGACGGAGAGGTTATGTCAGGTTATGTGAAAATGCGCTATTTACGCGCAGATTGTTTAAAATCTAAAAAGTTTATAAATAGCATTTATAATTATATAGTTGGCGGCATCATCATCTGAGGATGAGCTGTCCAACAGATCCAGCAATAGGCGACAAGTATCATCCATTTCGAAAACGCGCTCAAGCTGTCAGTAAGTAAAGTTGTCACTTTGACAGATGAAATTATGTTCCTCGGCCGCTCTCGAATTCAACTGACCCCCTCTCCTACCATAGGAAGAAATATTTGATAGCGTCGTGTGTCGGTAGAAAAGATGATGCGCTGTACATTAACTTTTGATGTGAGCTTTGCGTCTGGCAGCAGCTTAAAGTTGGTAGAGCATTGTCCCGGAAAGACAAGGGTCCTGGGTTCGAGTCCCAGATGTGACCGTTTCCTTTTCTGATTTTTCTGTTTTAGATTTGCGTTTAAAAATCACTAATATTGTCTTCAATATTTAAATATTATAATTTGAGGTTTTACTCAATAAGTTATTCCGAAAAATAATAATTCATTTCTAGACTTGCAGAAAAAGTCAATAGATGTCGCACATTAAAAATAAAAACAATAAGATAGGTTTATCTATAAGACGCTGTCTAGGATTGCATTTAGTTCGGGTTGAATCTTGCGATCATACATAAAAATAGTTGCCAATAAAAATGTGCGGTGAAAAAATGAAGACAACGTTGGTAGTTCTTATTCGAAGTATGATAAAATAATATTCTTTTAATTTAAAATAAAACAATAACTTACCAAGCACCACTTTAATTTATTATACGTAATGCCGACAGGGTGTCGCTACAACAATAACTGTATCTGGGCTTTATCATATCACAAAGTATCTGCCTCACAGGAACAAATAATTTTCTGTTATAAATATTACATCATAAGTAGGTATTTTATCGCTTAGCTGAATTCTTCAACCTAACAAATCCAATTTTGAACTTGATATTTAACTTAAAAGCCAATGCAATTTCTAGAGTTCATTGAACCAGACTTTTGCAGCACGGACAAATGAAATTACAGTGAAATTAGTATTTTCGATCATTATTTTGATTTGTAGTTTTCTTATTCTAAAGTAATATTATTTAAAACCTAAAAACGCTGGTATTATAGTTGAATTTCAAGCTTGGTTTGAGTTATGTTCACGTTACCTTCAGTTGCTGAGATTATCAATCCAACCCAATAACATTCTGACTCCTAACTTTTCTGAATATATTGAAAAATTGATCGTAACATGGTACAATCTTAGTACGTCGCGCCTAGTATATTTATTTTTATCTTTGTAAACCACAACCACAGTGGAAAATAGTCTTCTTTTCGATATTACATATGTTTATGGAGATCAGCTTGTAATTTCAATTCCATAATAAAAGCTCCAATGAAGCTGTTGAACGAAAGATGATCCCAATAAGATAATCCGTTCGGTTCCTCTTTTTCTGTTTGCTTTTTCAGTTTATTTTTCCTGTCTATACTAAATTCATATTTGGCTCAAGGTTGGTGTAATGGAGTTCTTCATAAAGTTCTCTGAAATAAAATGTGTGCTAGGTACGACAAGTAAAACTCCCACAGGGTTTATACAATTGATTAAATACATATTATCATTACCGAGTAGTTTGTTTAAGACAAAACTACTGTAAGATCTAAAAAAACCTTTAGGGGATTCTGAAAACACACATAGAAAATAATTTAATATATTAATTGGTTTTAGGAACACGTCAAAGCTATGTTGGTGAATTTTCAACTCGCTACTCCGTCACTTTGTGAGCGCTTCAGTGAAACAGTGGTTCTGTTTGACTAATGTGTTTGTGTAGATGTTCCGGAATGCCAATTAGAATTGGGAATAAACTATGTGATTGATCTGTTAAGTATTCAGTACGGTGCAGCAGAGATAACAATTACCCACAGCCACAATCTTGCAGCACGAGATAATGCAATGCTCGTTTCACCCAACTGCTCGACATTACAGTTTGATTAATTTCCAGTAGATGTGTCTCACGATAATTAATGTAAACATTGTTTTGATATACAGTTACGTGTACATTATATTATACTGCGCGTTCCAGAAAGCACAAGCATGTTAATTTTATGAGGCGTGGTCGATGATCAACAAAAAATGCATTATATCCATGATGCAAATAAGACAGATACGTTTGAGTAATAGTGAGGGTATTGAAAAAAAAGACAAAGGAGTTCATATTTTTTTCCATTTTTGGTGAATTCTTTTCATGTGAAAATCATTAACTTATAAATCAAAGGGTTAGCGGAAAATAAATGAAAAAACGGAAATTAATAGTTATTTAACCTGGACCTTGTAGATTTTAGAACTGGCGACCACCGGATCAAGTAACAAAGGTACCGCTCTACGAGGGCGGTTCTAATTGCATCATTTTCACCGTGCCAACTCCCTAATTTACCACCAGCATGGGATTCGATATGAAAACAACAATGTCATTATTTAATTTTTTGACATTTTTAATTTAATTATGTTGTTTTATATCACCAATAATGTTTTTCATTTATCATTTACTGAGTGTGGCAAGGTCCCGTTTTAACTACTCGTACTCCGTTTCAGGTTTTGATAATCAGCTGCATACATTGTATTATTCAAGAAAACCTTACTTGGATTGGGTGGCTAGTTTTAACTGAGCTTTTCAATACTATCTGCATGTGAAGAAAATTTGAAAAAAGAATTGTGTTTGAGATAATTACCTTTCTTTGAACCAATAGCATAATTCCTTATTTGAAATAAAAAGGGTTACATTAAATAGTAAATTAAGTACGTAGAAATTAAAATACGTGCTTTCAAAACATATGATTTCAAAGAAAATTTTGTTTGAATTTATTGAATAAGAGAAAACTAGAAACCTTAATTTTTTAACGCGAGGTTTTTTGGTTTCTGGTTTTGTGAATCGTACGCTTACATTGTTTAATTATACCTTTTTCTTTTAATTTGCTTTTTTATATTTTCCTAGATAACTTTTTCAGTCGTTTGTAAAATAAAGTTTACTCACGTGGGTATAGAAAAAAAACACTTACTTTGTGGCAGATCATAATTGCAATATCAACCCATACATTTTTTTATATTCTCCCGAAGAAAGAAAGCCACTTCCGAAACCGGTAAAGCAATCAAAATGGTTTCAAACATGTATGCATATTTATATTCTTACAGTTAAAACTTTACTGGATAATGCACCAGTGCTTAATTTAATTCTGAAAGTTTTTGTGCTTACCGGCAGAAAAAACCGCCATATTTATTTTTGAACGAAAACGTCAATGTTTAAGGCCGTATAAACAAAACGTGACTAGTTGCATTCTTACCCGACATACGTTGAAATTTAAGGCGATGCCATACGTAGTCATTCAAAATCATGTGTTTTTGGTTTGAAAATTTGGTCGCCTATAAATGTTTCAGATGCTAGAATACATCTTGGCCTTTGAAATATTCGTGTATTTTTTAGATAAGTCTTTTTATAAGCCCAGAAAAAATAATGCAAAGGCCAATGAAAACTGCTTTAAAGTTCAAAATCTCCTACTTACGAACCCATTTTCGGTTATGATTTTATTGTGTAATCTGGATAATCAAGTTGTTTATATAAAATGATGGAAAAAAAATAAATATTTATGCCTGAACATCCACAAAATCAAATAAAAGGCACTTTTTGGCCATGTTTTTTTCTTGCATAAATCAAAACAGGCGGATGGTCTTAAGCGGGAATTTAAACCTTATCGCCATCTACGTGAGGGTTGTTATTGATAGCGGCTCAATTTAAAATATTACACGACGTAGTGCATCGCCTTAAATAAGAAATAATTTTATTATTTTCTTTATGGATTACTAAAAACTCTTTTCAATACCTTCAACTTGGACAAATTCAACAATGGATTATTCAATTATCCGATCTGTGCAATATAACTTCCATTAACAATAAAAGCTCTCGCTTAAATACGGAAGCTTCCAATTATTGAGATCCACTTTAGATGATAATTACTAATAAATTAAGGTAGTTGTAGGAATTTTTATCTGGATTACGGTCGCGTTTAGAATAATCCTTAAGGTAAAACATTTCGAATTGAGTCGTTCTCGAAGCACAAGCCTAAATGAATGCTCTGGATTAAGCCTGAACATTTAACCCCGTATAATTGAGTGGCAGGAACGTGGACGAATTGGGTAATATATTTATTTTACCCTCTTACTAATAAACGTGTTTTCAATTTAACACAACTATTGAACAACCATTTACCATACACAAATGGATGTTTTTCATATATGTGTAAACTACCTTTATTAATAAGACTCACGTTTCAAAAGTTTCGTGTCTTTGTCAAAGATGACAATTTGAACCGTGTTTTAATTGATTCCGATAAATAACACAACGTATGTTAGCGTTAAAGTACATTTTAATTTAAAAAAAAACTACATATTACCTTGTAAAATCGTTCATTCCAAGCTGTTCTTGTGTATCACGTAGGTACGTTAAGAGTGTGACAAATAACATATTGAGGCACAAGTCTTAAGCACAAGGTTACAAATAGTATTTTATGATATTAGATGAAACTACTGTGGTGTTTATTGTATAAACTTTTCATAATATATATAATAAAAATTTTATTTCTCAGTCTGAACATTTTCATATTAGATTTCTTTCACAAAAACCTAGTTCCGGGCCCTTTTGATAACCTTTAGGTTGTTCTGAATTCGTCGGTAGTGCGAATTATCGAATACGTCGAGCTTAGGAATTTTTCCTAATTGATCATATTGGTGCCAATCATGGCCATCCTTTGTCCCATTTGGCTCAGAACTTATTTTAGCAGTAATTAATGTATGGATTGAATCACCGAAGTAAAAGAATATAACAGAATTGAATATTGTACCTGCTGAATTCTGCTACTGGAAGACAACAATAAAATTACTAAGTACATTAAGTAATTAAGTATTTTGTGAAAATATTCTCACAGGAAGGCGTGTATAAATAATATTACATGGCGCCAGAAATTACGGTATGGATACTTAATTTTCGTACCTTGTTCTATTTATATTCTGGTAAATTTGATGTTGATCGGATTCTGCGGTTAAAAATTGCAGTATACACCAACACCAAAACTGATTATTATTGGACTCGTTCTTGCGAGATAGATGTATCGTGATTTTTCTTCCAATCTTTGCAATTTTGCAGTTATGGTTGAAATATTTATCTATATTTCATTCTATATATTCTATATTTCGGTTTGGTTGCTTTGTTATAAGCCAATAAAATTTATTCCTTCTGGAAATTCCTTTGAAATGTAGAAAGTAAGATCACGAATCATACCACCGTCTTTTGAAGTAAACTTTTAAATTGACGAAGCAAAGTTTAATAATTTATGTTGATGAGTCCCCCTTGCAATCAACTTGAATACACTGAGGACATACTATGAAATATTAAGTTTGTAATTTACATTTATTTTATTTTGTGTTAACAAAGAACCACCTTACTAACATGAAGCTTTAGGTGAGCCACAACCTCAGTAGCGTTCAGATTTCTGAAAAACATCAAACATGATGATACCGGGAATAAAGAAGTTGGCCTTAAATTCACTGATAAGTAGTTTCACATTATACTGTATATTGGACTCTTTTTTTAACATAGTGGATATTTTTTATGCAAAACCGTGTAACAGAAATATACTTGTTTAAAAATATATACAGGAAATAAAAAAATAAATTTATTTCGGTTTGTTGAATCTTAAATTTCTTTATAAAAATCGTGATCAAGATTATTCACTATCACTTTTAGATAATAAACGAACCCGTTTACGGACATTTAGTACGACATCGATGAATGTAGCACCGTGATATTTCTAAACCGTGTAAAAAAAAGTTGTCCAGTGTTTTTTTGTAAAAATTATTAAATAAAAAATATTTAAGAACCAATTTTATAAATTGATCGTTTGGAAAAATTACAATTTAATAAGACAACATTTTTTTTCGAAATAAATTTTGTTAAAACTAAATATAATTAATAATGTACCACACTTCAAAAGTTACATATATTTTAATCTCTTGGGCTATAATTATATTTTAGTTTTTAAAGAGTTTTGTTTTACATTGAAAAATAATTGAAATAGTTATTTCTAAAATTGTTTATCTTTGGTTAGTTTTAACCCCTCCAGCGTAGTGAGGGTCATACGAGTATATAATTGGGCGTCCATATTTTATAAAAATATTTTTTTTGTATCATGCGGAAATACATAATATTTTTGTGGTTAAAAAGAAAAATAATAATTCTTTACAGTTTGCCTCAAATATTTTTACTGGATTCCATTAATAAAATCCTAAAAATAGCCAAAAATAATAATTCATATATCGTGCCGCGATCGTAACAATCGGCTTAACTTTAAAAATAATTTATTATTTTTTTATTATATGAACGAGATAAAAGTGAAGAAACAGTTTTCTAGCAGGTTCTCCAAACAAAACAAATGCGTTTTCGAAATATCGTGTTCTCTGAACTTTTTTTTAAGATTGGAGAAAAAAATTTAAATAATAATGTGGTTAGCGTTTTCGACATCAGTTTTTACGTTTGATATTAATATTTTAATATTTAAAAAAAGTAATGTTTATTTTAAATGCATACACCCGAAAGGTCAGTTTATTTAGTTTCTAAAGCAGGATTTGTTTTTACGGAAAATTAAAAAATAAGATGTATATAGCGCATCTGAAATACACAGAAAACATTTCAAACTAAACAAATGTGATAAGTACTGAAGGGTTAAAAACCGCTAGCGAGTGATATGGACTTATTGAAACCGATACCAGATTATAAATAATAAGTTAAAAGACAATTGAAAATAAAACTATTCAATATATAAAAAGAAAGGCAGGTACCTGCCTTTTATATTTTTTTTTGTTAATACGAAAATGGTTTTTAAGGTAGTAATAATCTCTTGCACTGGTTCAAGGGTCAAAGTAATATTGCTGGTAAAGGCTGCCTTCACCAAAATCCACGACCTCTTTAACAGCCTCCGCATTACCTATTTTCAACTAAAAAAAGAAAAACAAAGCGACCCACCCGCCCGCTATCTACCGAAAACACTTCCGATTCAACAATCGCTAAGCTCGGCCATTTTAAATACGGTGCTCCGCCATTTTGTTGTAACTGCTTCATTGTTCCTTTGTTCTCTGCTGTCATGGACATAGATTTGGCGCGATGACGTAGCTCTAAAAGCGGAATTCACATTTCCCCCTTTGGCGGCGGGCAGCGTGCTATGTGCAGTGTGCGCTGTGCATTTGTGCAACGCCATGCAATTTAGAAAATGCGGCGCGGAGCGATGGTGTATTCGTGCCGCAGTCGTGTCAGAGCATAATGCCAGCTGGTACCGAGTCCCTACACCCAATACCACGTACTGCCTCTGCGCAGAATACGCTGCCTGCTACGAGCTCTACAAGATACGAGCCAGACTCATTACGCCTATTAAGTAGACCTTTTAAGATCCTTAGTATGCTTAAAATCTCACATAAAAGATTGCATAAAAGTTTTTTGGAAGAATCCTAATTTCATTCAAATTTGAATGACTTATGTTATAGATAATTTAACGTGTCCTTAAATACTTATTTTCTATAGTATTCAAAAAAATTTAATACTTATGCTTTAGATAAAATTATGTCTTTCCAAATGTGGTAATACAACCATGAAATTTAGTTGCAAGATGATATTTTAAATTCTGAATTTGAAATATTAGATATATTTAATAAATTGGTCTCAATGGTCAAGTTAGTGAAGACGCCTATCTCGGTTAAACAAGAGCCCCTGGGTTCGCTTCCTAATTGTGACCGTTGTCTTTTTATTTTTCTGTGTCTTGTTCTGTTTCATGTTTCGTTTTGATTTTTTAGTATTATCTCCTTCTTTAATGAAATTTAGTGTTTGGAAATGTGCGCAGTAACTGTTTTGTCCCAATACAATGTACAAGTCTTGCAGAATTACAAATAGTTGATTTAACAAAGATTCGGTTAACGGAACGATCTTAGATAGTTTTTTTTTAAATTCGTTTAATTCTTCTTCTCTTGGAAAAATGGCCGGTTACGTACATTTAACAAGCGCCTCCATGGGGAACGATAAGTATCTTCACAACCATTGTTATAACATTATTCATGTCGTTGTGAAATAAATAAATCGTGTTTAGAAATGCCTCGATTTTTTTTTCCTTTCGCAACAATCACAATAAGTACATTCATACTGAATGCAGTTAAAATACATACCCTAGAAAGTAGAGGAAAATTTACTGACTTAACTTATTTTTTTTTAATTATTCATTCAGAACTAGAATGTTGTGAACTTCTGCACCTCATCGACGTTAAAATACTAAATAGAGCTACTAGGCAATACACAATACACACAAACACACACACACACCCACCCTCACCCTCACACACACACACACACACAGAGACACACATATTTATATACATTAATATAAGTTTTCAATAAAAATTGCTCCCCAAAAACTACCAAATAGATGCACCTATTTCTAACCTTCTTGCACTTGGAAACAATTTAACCCCAAATTTCGACATATTTAAAATAACATGTGCGATTTAAGAAATACCAAAAAGATATTTTTACCTAAATTAAATGTATATTTTTTCAAAATTATTTAGGAAGATCGCGTAGGAGTCTTTTTATATTTTTTCTATTTATCTAAAATGCAAAAACATATTCCTCTCTTTTATTTTCTGAATGTATTGTACACTTGTAAATCATGTATTATGAACCTATATTACATTATTATTTTCAATGATATCTGCAGTTGAAAAGTACATTCTATTTTTTATTTCTCGTTCTTATTTTTTTTATTTATTTTTTTATTTTTATTTATTTTTTTATTAGTAAAAAAAAGATACACGAATTACATAATATAACAATTACATAATATAATTACACAATATAGTAGGTTATTAATTACATAATATAAGTATTCGATGTACCCCCATAAATAAGCAGGGCTTGTGTGTATGGGGGTGTTGTTATATTTGTTTATATTTGGTACGATTCAGTTCAACTGTACTGAATACTTTTTAAGGTGGCTTTTGAATTCGTTTATATTTGCATTCATGTTTCTAATTTTTTCTGGTAATGAGTTAAAAAATTTAACTCCGAGATATTCATGGTTGAACTGTCCTATTGTTTTTTTACATTTAGGAGTAGGAAGTATTGATGTTTGTCTAAGATTTCTGTTATTTTTAAAGGGTGCAATTTTATTTTGAATATAGTTTTCATAAATTTGTAATGTTGCATGGTAAAAGTATAATGCACTTAATTTTCTGACCTTAAATTGTTTGAATAAAAGTTCGGACGAATATGAATAGGGTTTTTTTAATATGGTTTTTATTATTAGTTTTTGTGATATGTAAATTGTTTGAGTTTGATTTTTATATGTACCGCCCCAGCCTATAATGCCGTATTGTATAATTGATTGACAGAAAGCGAAGTATGTGGTTCTAAGTAATTTTTCGTTTAAAATATCTCTTAAACATCTAAATATATATGTTAGTTTCCTTATTCTGTTGTTCAGAATATTTATATGTGGGGACCATTTTAAACGCTGGTCTATTGTTATGCCTAGGTACTTAATATCGGTCTTGCTTTCTATGTTTGTGCATAACATATTGCATTTGTGGTTTTCTGTATTTTTCACAGAGTGGATAATTTTGTTTATTTCTTTAGGTGTTTCTTGTTTTTTAATGAAAAATGGTAAATAATAAGTTTTTTTAGAGTTTAAAGTCAACAGGTTTTCATCAAACCATAATTTTAGTTCATTGATATCTGTATTTGCCATGTTATTTAGTTCTGACCAGGTGTTTGCTTTTAGTTGTAGGACTGTATCGTCAGCGTAAGAGACAATGTCTCCATATTTGGAAATATTGAATATATCATTGACATATATAATAAATAACAATGGTCCCAAAACCGTCCCTTGGGGTATTGAAAAGTCGCTATATTTTGAATCGCTGACTTGATTGAGTAATTTTACTTGTTGAGGTCTTTTTATATAAATAACTAGTTATCCATGCTAAGACTTTTCCACTAATACCTACTGATTTTAATTTACTTATTAATTTTTTATGTGATATGCTGTCGAAAGCTTTTTTGAGGTCTATAAATATGCAAAGACATTTTTTATCGGAATCTAGGGCCGTATATAAATAGTTGATTATTTTTGCTATCGCGTCGTGAGTACTTGTATTTTTTTTTAATCCGAATTGGTTATAATTAATTATTTTATTTTCTTCTAAGAATGTCCAAATTTGTTTTTTTACAATTTTTTCATATATTTTTGATATATTCGAGAGAAGTGAAATCGGGCGATAATATTGTGGATCTTTACGACAGTTTGTTTTATAAATGGGGGTTATAATTGCTCTTTTATAGTTATTGGGAAATTCGCCATTTGCTAGACTAAGGTTTATTATATGTATTATGGGGTGAATTAAGTATTCTTTCATCGATTTTATTGTTTTAGTATCTATGTTATCAAAGCCGGGGCAGAATCTCCTTTTAGTTTCGAAATAGTTCTGTCAATGTCGATTTCTGTGACTGGGTGAAATTTATTAATTTGACATTGTGTTATTTGTTGTGGATTAGATATATTGGTCTTATTTATGGATTTTGCTAGGTATTTTCCCACGTTATTAAAATAGTTATTTAAAATATTACAACATTTTTTGTGTCATTTTGTACGTTATATATTATTTACCCATCTGAGATTTCTGATATGTGCTTATATTTTTTCTTTTTATTTATTATTTCATTTATTGTTGACCATATTTTTTTATTATTGTCTTTAGCTTCTGTTATAATTTTTGAGTAGTAGTCGTTTTTCGTTTTCCTTATTAGTGTAGTTAGTATATTTTTATACTTTTTATAGTATAATACAATTTTATTGTTAACTAGTGGCCTTTGTGTTATTTTATGAAGTTTATTTTTTTTCCTAGTGGCTTTTATTTATCCTAGAGTAATCCAAGGTTTAATTTTTCTTGTTTTTGAGTTGGGGACGATTTGTTTTTTTTTTGTTGATTCTAAAACGTGTTTATTTAAAGTGTTTTCAAACAGTAATGCATTTTGGTTGGCGCATTTATTTATTAAAATTTCTTCCCATTTTTCAGTTTTTAGTGATTTTTCTAATAATTTGTAATCTATTTGAGAAATAGGAAGATTTAATTTGGGTTTTGTATTTATATATACGAGTATTAAAATTTATACATAAATGCAGTGGCGGATCGTGACTTTTGTGTGTTCTAGAGTGCTTGTATTAAAAATATGGCGTATTGACGTTTTTGTAGCTGAAACCGTTTTTTTTTCGAAAATACGTTTTACGCTACGCACGGCCAAACTGAAATTTCCTAAAATTTCATACAAAAAATTGAATTTTCGAAAAAATATATTACAACACCAGTTATGCCATTTTTGTAATATTAGCACTCTAGAACACCCAAACATTACGAGCCGCCACTGCTTAAGTGCACCTTTATACCTGTTCACTGTTTGCACTTAATCACGTAAACCGCAAAATATGTAAAAGCTCATCAGTGCGTTGATAGTAAATTAAAAAAATTAAATACATTCAAATATGTGAAAATACAGAACAATACGATGTCTATCGTTAGTCCGCATGAAAACAGGAGAATCGATTTTTTCCTAACGAGATTAACGGTTCAGAAACATGTTTTATTTTTTACTAAGATTCGATTAAAGCCAGGCAACGAAGAAAAATCTTAGCGCAGCTTCAATGGATTACAAGTGCTAGCATGCTATTTATTTTTTATTTCACTTAAGGAAGCAATGGAGTAATCGCATCCCTAACCTTTGAGGGTGTATAAGGTCCAAGGCTCGCTGATGATGTTGAAAGTTTTCTGCTAGTCACTTGTTTCTCAAATAGCACAATGTTTTTCATCTCGGATTGATAAAGTTTAGGGTTGCTCGTCAAAGTATTCTGAAACACGAACTCTCCACGTCATGGCTTGGTGTAAGAAAATTGTGTGATTACGATATCGATTAATGAAATAACTCATTACTCACTGGTATTTTTCAAATAAAATACTAGCGGAGACCACGTGACAAATCAAGGGATTATAATTATTTCAATTTTGGAAAAGAAAATCAAAACCATCTCCTGTTAAAATATTATGGCAATAGGTAGGTACCTCTATATACCATATTTCTGATTTTTAATCAGTTACAGTTTTGAAAATGACACTTAAATTCTAAGGACGTGTTGTTTCGGAGAGTTTGAACAATGCTTCATATTTCCAAGTTAATTTTAGAATTCCGTGAAAGATTTTTTCAACTTCTGTTTTAATTTCAGCTTTGTTAAGCGACTAGTCTATAATGATTTACTAACGGAAATTGAATAAGACTTTCACAGAATCCGAAAATGATCATTTTAATTTAATGAACTCTTCAAATTCTCATGATATTGAAATATGATGAATTGTTCAAATTCTCCGAAACAACCCGTCCTAAGTAAATCCGATGTTGTACAGTTTATTGAACCAAAGTTACAGACGAAAACACAACTAGATTATATATAAATATATATAAAATATATATATATATTTTTTTTTGTACTTCTATTAAAATTTCTATTAAAATAAAACATTCAAATAATCAGTTTTATATTGTATATACGGGTGGTATGTTTCCTCATTATTTGAATGGAAACAAACTCAAAGAAAAATGTGTTTATATCTGTACTCGTGGATATTTCAAATGGCTGAATAACATCCGCGCCAACTCGCTTGAAGAAATTTTATATTCTCTAAGACCCTTACCGTGGATAGAGCTTACATGAAAATAGATTTAAACGGTTCACGGAAACGGTTTTCAAATATTGATGAATAAAAATACATTGCGGCGTAACTTCTTGCCAACATTTTCTTTATAGTAAAGTATGACAGAGGCATTAACGTTAAATATAAGAACTTACATAATAGAATTTTTCAGAAATCTCTTAATATTTTTTATGTAGTAACCGATAGTAATAATTGTACTGAGTATCTCCAAATGAAAGACCTTTCATCTCCTTTAAAAGTATACTTGTTTTTAGATAATAGAATACAAATCGAAATGTTAGACTAGCAGTAGATTATTCCAACTTGTTAGCTCGCAAGGCTTATGCGCTCTGGTGGAATAAAAAAATACTATGAAACACGGCTACCACCTTGACAGGATTAATCAGACATGGAACTCACAAACAAATTTACAGACATTCGAAATGCAAAGTGGTCGAGTTAATTAATTAACAAGACTATTTAATATCTATATAAGTCAATAATGTTTGTTTCCTTCTACATCATAATAGTACCATCTTCCCAATTAATAATTAATATGAATATGATTGTGTATATCCGAGAAATTACAGGCAATTTTTATCTTGGACGAGGATTGCTTTTTCTTAAACACGTAATTTGGGTTGTACTTCAACTTTCGGTTTAAAGAAATATGTTACTTTTTGCAAGCAACGTGGAATCTGTCGGAAGTAACTAGACGCACTGCGTGTTCTTACTAACTTAAGTAGCCAACTGTACGTTGTACATTAGTTCACTCTCTAAGTTCGCCAACAATGTTGGGTTAAGAAATAGCCATGGATCCACAAGACATTAAGCTGCAAGGTTTATCAAGAGTTAGCGCTTTATTGTTTTCCAATATTCATCACCCCTTATGGCCTTGATAATAGGTAAGAGAATTCTATCACACGCTAAAACCATTTCCTCAAAATTGGACATCTACTTGTATAAAACTAAAATGTATGACATTATTTATCTACCAGGGTAACATGTTCATGAAAAGATTATTAGCTATTTCAGCGGAAAGGAAATGATGTTACTAAGATGTTTATAATGTATAACTGTCAATAACTTTTTAAAAGCAAAGGAAAATTGGAAAAAATATTGAATATTATCGATATTGGAAACTGAATGTATAAATAGTGGTTCTGTGAACAGTAAAGCTAGTGTTCAAAAAAGTATGTTTCTAATTTATTAAATCAAGACCAAAATTTCTTCTCAAGACACAAGATTTGTAAGGTACCTAAAAACCTACATACCTAATTATAAATCATACATCTATATTTTAAGTAAAAAAAATTCAAATATTTGTCCAAATAAATTTAAAATCTCAAGGCGGCCTTGTGGTGATTTTCTCACGTAAACGGCGCAATACAAATAATCCAATCATTACAACTCTGGCAAATAGCAAAACTATTTTCGGCTGGAACCGGAACCTGAGCGAAATAAATTAACAGAGAGATAAAATGCCAAATGGTCGAGTTGAAACAGGACTTCGCTGTGCTATGAAATTGAGTAATGCAATGCATGTAATTCGAAAGCAGGATTATTAAAGATATTATAATCGGATTGTGCGTTCATAAAACAGCAATAATAATATTCCAAAGTTATTGCAACGCAATCAAATAAATAACATTAAAATTACAATTTCTACCTTTTCTTATTATCCGCGAATTTATTCTGGAATAATCGTATTTCGGGATATTTTCATGCAAACAAAGCAATAACTGCTAGAACAAAAGTAAAATTCTGAAAACTTTTCGGGAGTTGTTTCTTTTATCGCAAAAATAATTTAAGTGGTTTATATTAAGCGAATGTGAATTTGAATCTGATTAAATACAGAGCTTCTGTTTACATTTTACTTGTATAGTTAAAACGCGACCATTTAAGATAAAACTTGTGCTAATGATCACTGACTGCTTCTCGGATTTAAAACTGAGTCGTTTTAGCGGCTAGATTGTCCCATTTAAAAATATATTTGGACACTACCGAAGTCAAATTCACTATAAAGATACCAAAACTTTTCAAAACGTGTTTTACGTTTAGTGTTATTTTTTATTTGTTTCTCAATGGTTGATATAATCTTACGAAAAGACCTTGAGTTCTCTCCAAGTAGGTACAGTGAAGATAAAATTATAATTATAGGGTCCTGGATTCAATTCCGAAGACAAAATGGGTTAAGAACATGAAAATAATATGGGAAGTGCTTAATCGAAGTATTTTTTCTATTTATAATTTTCGTCTGAGAATTGCTAATATTCTCTTCAATTATTGAATAAAATAATAATTGTTCATAAAGGGTTATTATATGATTTACTGATTACCATTTTTGAGACAAATTTCATATAATACAAACTATTTGTTTCTAATAACTTAAAGAACCATAAATTGATCCTTCATATTCGTAACATGTACCCCCAAGTCACCGAATTACTGCGTTCAATTTGTGTGAAGGTTAATAGGTAGCATTATTTATCACCAATTTGTACATGAATAAGAGATGGTATTATGATTTGCACATAGCCTCATAAAATAATTAACAGCAAGTACAGTGTGGAAAACCATTGCAACCGCACAATTGATTTACCTAGAAAAATAGTTACGAATCCCGCCACAGGAACGCGGAAGATTGATTAGTTCCCAAAAAATTCGCACCAAGCAATGGCAGACCAAGGAACGTGGAAGCGCCAGTTGCCAGTTCGATTGTCAGCTTGGATCTATAGATTTGTCTAAGGTAGTTAATACGCAAGCAATTCTACCCCAGCCTACACGAAATGTGAACACCAAACATAGAGAGTAGTTATAAAAATAACCCAAGAATTCCAATAAGGGATAAATAAACAAGATCCGATGGTTAATTAAAAAAAGTCATTAGGCGGCCGCAACTTAATTAATTAAGACAGTATAATTAAATTTGGTAACCCTGCAACTCAACATAATGAAAACTCAACACACCTTTGAGAGATTTGGTAACCGCGTAACTCAACTTAATGACATTTCAACACACCTTGGCGAGATTCGGTAACCGCGCAACTTAACACAGTGACAATTAAACATACTTTTAAGAGATTTGGTAACCGCGTAACTCAACTTAATGACATTTCAACACACCTTGGCGAGATTCGGTAACCGTGCAACTTAACATAGTGACAATTAAACACACCTTTAAGAGATTTGGTAACCGCGCAAATCAACATAATGACAATTCAACACACCTAATAAACTTTTAGTACACTCATAATATATCGGAACTCGTGTTCGTGCACCTGCGTTTTTTCTGATAATATAAAACGGTAAATGCGAAAATATTAAAAAAATTATGAACACGTGTTCCGACGTTGCCATAACACGAAAATTTATTAGAAAACTTGGCAATTCATTCAAGGCCTATAATTTCGTTTTAACCGGATTACGAATTATTTGAAGAGATTCTTAATGAATCAGCAATATTTTTTATCCGTAGGTTTTCTCCGAGTAAGTTCTAATAATAAGACATAAGTAAATAATGGCCACGCGGTGGGAAAATAATTTTTACTATGCTTGCCACGACCTTGAGCGTAAAAACGGCTGTCAAAATAAAGCACTCTTGCAGAACTTAATAACAACATTACCTATTACATTTGATTTAATTCAAAATAAACAATAAAAAACATGATGTTAATGAGTAATCACTTTTTGAGAGCACTACTATAATGAATGTGATTACCTAAATACTTTTTTTAAGTGTTGAGTATATTTTACTGTCGTAATAAACATAAAATGATTAAAACAACAAAATTTAAAAACGAAAACAAGATTTTTCTAGGAAAGTAAGTATTATTGTGAAAAGAAGTCTGTTGTTTTCGGTTGAAAACAATGACAGTAAAATTATATTGAGACATTTTCGTTTAATAATTATTTTTAGTTTACCACGGTAAGGCTCAATTCAAATTTATCTACATATTTAAATGACACATAAGTTATTACAGCAGAAAACCTTTTACAACCCAGACGACTACATTGCGGTTTTCCGACAGCTCTCTGAAATCCAGGAATCGACATTTACATTATCCTCAAACCCCGATAAACCTTAATCAGAAAAACCTTTCGGCTTATCCGAGTAATCTCAAAGAATTTCACTTAAAACACTACTTTGGTGACTAAATTAGCGGTTAATGTGTAATGTAGTGGCAATCCCCTTTGTTGGTTTGGTACTGTAACTAAAATAGGAACCCAAATGTGGCTACTAAAACGATTTACCACAATAGTAAAATAGTGACTTAGGACGGGTTGTTTCGGAGAATTTGAACAATTCTTCAAATTTCAAAGTTAACTTTCTTGTTCTGTGAAAGATTATTTCAAGTTATTTTGTAATTTCTGTCAAACAACTCGCCTATAGTGACAGAACTTGAATAAGACTTTCACATAACCCGAAGAAAACGTTGAAAACGATGAAAGTTGAAACAACACGTCCTTAATGTGTCATTTGAGCAACACCCGCCCCAGATGCAACAGGTTTGTTTTTATCATACTATTTGGAAAAAGGTTTCCGCGATGATGTATCGTATTTGTGTAATTTGGGTTGAAATCTCATATATAGTATTGCTTAATAGGTAGGCATTGACACATTACAGAACAGCTTAATAAGTAGGCATTGACACATTACAGAACAGCTTAATAGGTAGGCATTGACACATTACAGAACAGCTTAATAGGTAGGCATTGACACATTACAGAACAGCTTAATAGGTAGGCATTGACACATTACAGAACAGCTTAATAGGTAGGCATTGACACATTACAGAACAGCTTAATAGGTAGGCATTGACACATTACAGAACAGCTTAATAGTTGAGTCAGCGTATATGAGTGTGAAAGGAATGTGTGCTGAGTGTGTACCGTTTCATCTGCTTTTTTCATCGTTAGTTAGTTTATTTAGTAAATTGTTCTTAATTCATAATAATAATGTGATAAAACATAACATCCTCAGTTGGGGTATATTGTGAAACTGAAGAAAGTTGTGAGGGGAAGGAGTTGGGGAAGAGGAAGGTGGGAAGTACCTGGCTGTTCAGATCTGGTCACCCCACACAGCTTAAGTCCTGAATAGTGGTCTTACACCAGAGCGATAATGAGAGTATCTTCCGCTCTGGAATGTGAAGCAAATATACTTTATATTATTTGATATTGATAAATTGTAAAATAAAACAAATTGTTGAAATAAAATTCACGTGCTCATGCCGGGATTCAAACCCACCACCTCCGGATTGCTAATCAAGATCCTTACTCCCCGAACTCAGTGGCCGTCATATATTGATTGATTTCATGGTTCATTTTTAACCTACCGGTGACGCTTTATCTTAAAATTTACGTGCTCATGCCGTGATTTAAACCCATGACCTTCGTATTGCTAATCGAGATCCTAACCCCCCGACCTCAGGGGCCGTCATATACTGATTGATTTCATAGTTCATTTTTAACCTGTTGGTGACGCTTTAGCCTCCCTGATTGAGATTTAACATCCAATCGAGTCAGAAAATCAAGATTTTATACATCTAAACAAAACATAAAACAGAACAAGACACAGGAAAAAAAATTACGGAATCAACTGGGAAATGAACCCAAGATCTCTATCTTACCGTTGATACCATTATATTTGTATTTTCATTATCTTATTCTGTTACATCTTTTATTGATTTTCATCATTTTGATTTGTTAGCAATATCTTTTTTGATGAGAATTTCTGTGCATTTAAAAAAATAAGCGGAAAAGTTCCGATTGAATATTTTAAATAGAGTTTAAAATCAAATAAATCAGAATAATCTACATCCATTAGTACAATTTATCACTTTGATAGAATTTATCAGAAAATTAAACAGAAAGCAAGATCTTAAAATGAAAATCTCTGTATATTTTCAGTCGATTTGCGGATCTTTTACAAAAATCAAAACTCAGCTCTGATTAGAAGTAAAATTAATTAAATCCAAGGGGTAGGGAGTTCGAATCAGTATTCAATCAGATTTCAATGAAATTTACTCCAAAGTCTCATAATTCGAAACAGAGTATAGTGGCTTTTAAAAAGACATTAAATCAATATTGATTAGAAACTCCGTCGTTACAAGCATTTTGATTAAATTTGCAACATCGCTAATGAGGAATAAAATATAAATGTAAGGAGCTTTTTACATTTTTACTAGTATTTATAATTTCCATCTTATACATAATGTAAGTTGCTAGATAGTAATTTTACTGCCGAGCTTTGTTTGAAAATCTACACTCTCATTGTAATTCAGATTTCAATTCCGATACATTGCCGGCAGCCCGGGTGTTTATTTAAACTTTAAAAACCTTAGGCATATACTCATCTACGAACTGCCATACGGACAATGTTTGTTTTGAGACAGGTTATACCATCAAATAACACGAACAATCATTTTACATCGTTTGGTCTTTTATTTTGAAATGGATATTTGAAAACACTATCGGTAGTGACGAAAAAAATGCGTTGACATAAAATTTCATCTAACAATATAAATGTATGAAACTCTCTTAATAAAACTTTAAAGCTTTCATTTCATTCGATAGTTTTTCTACGTCAGATGAACAGATAGACAGTTTAATGAATTATTGTCTAGGAAACTCATGAAAATATTATGAAACTTAACATTTGTACGGACTTGGTATATATATTATTACTTAATCCATTCACAGTCAGGATGCAACGTTCGGAAGCGCTTGAGAGGATATTTAATATGAGCATACAACCCTATATGCTTTGTAAGGAATCATAGTACTTATAATTTGGAGCAGGGATGCTAATACTTTTTATAATAAATACCAAAACCAACTACCTACGCTACGGCATGAGAATAAGGGCAAGAACTTTGGCTCTGAAGCCGGAAGACGAGCGATAGACCTTGTCAAATACGAATAAAGCATTATTTTAAATAATTTGCTGGTTTTTTTAATTTTAAATGTCAATTATGACATATTTTTGGGGTGGTTGGTGACCCAATTGGTGACACAATCAGGCGGGTCAAGTTTTCTTCAACGGTTTTAAATTCAATCGGAGTTATACGAATTTTTATGGATTTATTTAAAAAAAAATTAATACATTACGTAGATACATTTTTTATAGTAAACTTAGCAAATATTATAATTTGTAATAGATAATTTTATTGAACAATGATCGAAAATATTTGAAACAACTGAAAATATTTAATTTTATAAGAAAAAAACTAATTGAAGCTTAAAAACTTCATTGTAATTTAAAAATCGAAGAAAAAAATAATTGAAGAAGTTGATATACAACAGTTGCGACTGCCACCTTTTAATTCTCTGTGTCTTTGTCTATTTCATATTTTCATGGAGTTGTTTATATTATTTTTTTCAATGAAAATATTTTAAATGTGCAAACGTGCTGTTAAATAAACGTATTACTCTGTAATTATTATAATTTTTTATTAAATTTAGGTATGTACTGAGTATATTATTAATTTGTGCATATAATTTAAAGTGTATTTTTTACATTATATCGGTCTGTGCCACTTTAAAATTCCTTTTGAAAAAAAAGAAAAGATCCATTTAAAATGTGAGTGTCTTCATCTTATTTCTATTATTTTTGTTCACACAAAATTATTTTTGCGATCGAAAACTTACGAAATGATCATTTCCCTACCAAGGTTAAGTTTAAAATATCTAGAGTAATCAGGAAACATCAATAAGCTACCGGTTTCTAGCAAACCTGCGATCATGGAACATAAAAAAATGCCTAGGTACCTCCAGGAAAGGACCCCCACATGCCCCAGGCACTGGAGGCATTAATGGGCCGGAAGTAGATTTGGCCGGGGATATACACACAAAGCTCCAGGCGGAAGTAGGCTCTGCGAATTTGAGGGCTGTCATAGCTATAAATCGGAATCGTTAAAAATGTCATAAAATAAAGTGCGAGAATGCGTACGCTTTAATTGCTACGGGAAATTGGTAGTTATTAAGGCAAAGATTTATTTTTGTTTAGTCGTAACAATGGTGATAGAAAATGGGTTAATACTTTAAATTTATTGTCAAAATAGAGTTATTTGACGGTTTTGATATTATCGACAATTTTTACCAACGCGGTTAAGCTGAAACCCATTTTTTATGATTATCATATTATATTATGTCAATTTTCTCTCTTTAATCAAATTTGGAAAAGGCTGAAAAACACTGCAATATATTTTAGCATGTGTAAATGCTGCAGTGACTCCGTTTTCCGTATTTCCGTGGCCGAGAGATATTTTTTTTAATATTAAGCCCCTTCGGCGATGACATAATTATATTTTTACAAAGAAATCCAATGCAAGCATACCAACCGTGCACATTAAAATAAATACTATAAGTGGTTATACGGCTAAGAAGTTGTCTCCCAAAAAATAGTATGGGAAATTTTAAACAAATTAGTAATGTCTTTTCCGATTTTCTATAACGATATGTCTTATGTTGGTATTCACTAGGGTGAATAATTGTGTTCACTTCAAAAGTTGGAATTAAGTAAAACAAATCATTTAAATAATTAAAACATATTTTTGAAAACTTGCTCCAATCTGAATGTTAATCGTGCTCGTTATTTAAAGTCATCGTATTCCATGTTTTGCAAATCCGCATTTACTCACACATATTCAAATAACTGCGTTCTGTATTAACACCGGTAAGGATTTATTTTATATCACCCACACAGCAACGAAAAACTAAAATTAGACTTTTATTATTTATTATCACTAGGAATAATCCGCCCACTTCCGAGAAAAGGTCTTTAACAGATATTCCCATTCTTGTTAATCCTCTGTCCTTTACCGCCACGTGTTTTAGTTCTAAAATAATATCTACTAATTTTTCAGTAATTATTAAAATAAGCCTTAAATGTATTCCTTTAAAAAATGTGGTTTACTTGTATTTCATATTATAAAGGATTATTATTTTACTTTGGATTTCATAATTAATTTTAATTTTACACCAAGAATAGAAAACGGATGGGTGGAGTAAAAAACTTTGTTTTTCCAAATGATATTTTCAAAGGTGTTTTTCTAAAAATTGATAATGAATATTTTTTTCAGTAAAAATCACAGTTAGTATGACTATCTTCCAATTAATCATGTTTTACTTAATTTGTTATTATTATTTAAAGCTAGCTTTCAAAAATATTTATCGGAGTACGTCACATCAAAGAAATCTGGAGTATTGCCAAATTCAGTAAATCCAAAATATAAGGCTTGAAATCATGGGAAATGTTGCATTTTAAGAAAATTTCATTTTAAAATGGAAGAGCCAAATATCAAAAGTATTTGGTAAATGTATGAATTCACAACTCCGTAGTGAATGAACTTTTGTTTTTATATGTATTGGTTCCTTAATACATATTTAGCTTTCCGTAATCCACACTTTTAATTTGTATTTACCTTAATTTAATCAAAAATCATAATTTATTGTAAACTATGTAACACAACTGTTTTACTTTTTAACTACTTTTGTAAAAGCCCATTAGGGCGTAAATAAATAAATAAATAAATTGATTTGACAAAGAAATTTTTTTTAAATTATATTCTCTCGGAGGAAAAAAAAGATTTTTTTTACGAAATTCATTATAATTTAAAATGATTGAGAAAATTGCAGTAGGTTGAGTATTAGAGAAATAACGCATTAAAGAATTCCGATACATGCAGTCTTGTACCTTAAGTTTTCTGCTCGAAACGCCAAAATGTGAATACTTTTAATTGGAAAAAGTATCATGTAGTTTCCACTAATTTTATTGAATATCACAAAAAACTCCGAAGAAACCGAGACTATAAAACTAATAAAAACGTTCTTAAAGGACGTGAAATAAAAAAAAAATCTACATTCAATGCCGTTTCAGATAACTTACACAAAAATTAGTTGAAGGTGCGTTTTCAATTCCCCTCGGCGGCATTTATTTTTACTTGGGAGATATTTTCAATTTGTATGGCTATTTCAGGCAAGTATTAATTGCTCTTTATAATTTTTTACAAATATCTCTTTTCGATTTCAAACTATATTTTAAATGATTTCCTTTTTTGCAACTGAAAAAATAAATGTTTCAATGCGATTGACAAAGCCCCTGGCAAACAAGTTCCATAAATAATAAATAAATCGCCATAGGCAAAGCTTTATTGACGTATAAAAAGGCTTTGAATCATATTTTCCAGCCTTTGACAGCTACATCCAGGGGACAAGGGTGGAGGTTAGGCCGTTTTCTGGACTCCCTAACCTAACCCAATCAAAGTGGAGATAGGTTTTTTCCGGACATCGGCGATTTGTTATTTGTTATGAATACGTGATGAGATGAAATACAATATATTATAGGCAAAGGACATTTTATCAGTATCAAATCAAAAATGGACAGTTAATTACGGAATCTTAGAAAAAAAAATTGCGGGTGTAATAATGTCTCTAAAAATCAAATCATAAATGAACACTTGTTTTCGAAAAGAACACCTCAAGCAGATATGCAAGGACATAATGATTAATTTTAGTGCCTAGATACTAAAAGCCTTAAAATCAATAGCTTCACGTTAGCACGTAAGTTAATAAATATTTCAACATTGATGCGTAGGCCCGATCGAAACTATATCGTCATCATTGATTTTATACATTTTATTTCGTCCTTCAGTGATTGTATTTAACATGAAAAATGATTTTATTGCGGCTAAAGTTGCACACCTGCAAGTGTGATGACCCCTTTTTCCAAATCATAATATTTACCAGTTGAAAAATGCATCAATCTGTTACCAGGCAGCAAAACGACTAAATCGAACATGAAACAGTTCGATAACCCTATTTTCTAAAACGAAATTAAAATGTTGACAAAGCCAAAAGCTGTTGCTGGGCGAAATATTATTTGCACCATAATACCCGCATTTTGAAAACTTAAACATGTTTTTGCAAGCTTACGTCACACAAACGATTGTAGCAGATATTATAAATAGCTCATTAAAACAAAATATTGGGGATTCAAGTTTTGAAACTACGCCGGTAACAACGCGATCTGTTCTTACAATTTCTAAGTGTCAACTGAAAGCTTTATTTATTTTTTATTATTTTATTTAATATTTGTATGTTTTCTACAATAAATATACAATTATACATATTATAAGGTGTTATCAAGGTAAATAATAATAGCTTTTCTTCACCATAAAGAGACGAGGCTCTTGTGTTTGGTGAGTGAATCCTAGCTCAATTATATGGAATCATGTAAGTAAGTAAATAATATATTTGCAAAACCAAAAGGATAAGTAAGAAATAGGCAAGATTTATCAATAATACAGTTTCAAGATTTGAAGGAAATAATAATAAGAGTAAGATATGGACTTTTATAGTAGTTTTAGGTATTTTTTTAATTTTATTTTAAATTCCTGAATATCTTCAATATTTTTTAGATACAATGGAAGGATGTTAAAATATGTTATACCTAGATAAAGATAGGTATTTTGTGTGTGCTTTGTATTAAGTTTTGGGATTTTGATAGTTTTTTGATATCTTGCTGATGAATTGAATTGTAAGTTATTTAACTGTATTTCTTTATAAATTTGTAGAATTGAATATTTTTTATATATATTGTCTATTGTGGGTACATTGAATATTGAAAAGAGAATCTCAGTAGAAAATTTGGATGGTTTTTTCAATATTACTTTAATTATCAATCTTTGAACTATTTTAAGTGGATTTAATATATTGTTATAAGTTCCTCCCCAGCCAATAATACCATATTGTAATATAGATTGTACAATTGCATAGTACACTCTTTTTAGGTTTTCTAGTCTAAGAATATTTCTAAGTCTTATAAATATATAAATACATTTTCTAATTCTTTTGACAAGTTCACAAATTTGTTTTTTCCATTTAAAATGTTGATCTATATATATATATATACCAAGATATTTAATTTCAGAAGTTAGACTAAGTATAGAACATTCTTGATTGCAATTAGTTCTGTTACATTTAAGTTGATGTATTATAATTTTTAATTCTGGTATTGATTTAAATTTGTTGATAGAGAATGGGATACATTTTGTTTTTTCAGTATTTAATGAGAGGAGGTTTTTATCGAACCAATTTTTCAGTATATTAATATCAGTATTTGCTAAGTTATTAACACTATTCCAATCAGTACCTTAAATTATTATGACAGTGTCATCAGCATAAGATATTATTTTTCCATTTAATCTTTGATTGAATATGTCATTTACATAAATGATAAACAGTAACGGTCCCAGGACTGTACCTTGAGGTATGCCGAAGTGACTTGTTTTTTGTTGACTAAGTACATCGTTGATTTTTACGACTTGAGGGCGTTTGAAAAGGAGCTTTGTATCCATTCTATAGCTGTACCACTTAATCCAATGTTTCTTAATTTACTTATAAGTTTGTCGTGTGATATGCTATCAAAAGCTTTTTTAAGATCTATGAAAATTCCAATGCATTTTAATGATTTATCTAATGAATTATGAACAAGACTAGTTAATTTTGCAATTGCATCCTGAGTGCTTCTACCTTCCATAAAACCAAACTGATTTTCATTTATTAATTTATTACATTTTACAAATTGGTTTATCCTTTTTTTAACTATCTTTTCGAAAATTTGCGCTATGTTCGAGATTACTGATATGGGTCGGTAATTGCTAACTTCTTCTGGGTTACCAGATTTAAATATTGGAGTAATGGTAGTTTGTTTGTTTGTAGCTGTATTTGCTTCTGTTCTCCATCACGGCACAATAATTTTAAAATATTACAAACTATGTGCAACGAGCTGTTTACTGCGGGCACTCACATAGTCGCTGAGCCAGACTCATCTGTCATCATAACCTAATAATGGGGCGTCTCCGTGTGCCGGCTCTTATAATCAAATGACCATGTCCCCGCTGAATTCCTGCTGGCTACCGACTGAACTGCCCACTGCCGCTGATCACCTAGAGGCTAGCCAATTCCTCCTGGCTACCGACTAAACCAGCACTGATGCTGACAACCTAGAGGCTGGTCAATCCCTGCTTCACTGATGCTGACAACCTAGAAGAAGGCCAATTCCCCCTGGCTACCGACTAAATCAACCACTGATGCTGACAACCTAGAGGCTGGCTAATTCCTCCTGGCTACCAAATGAACTAGCCACTGCTGCAGAAGTTGCTTGCACCATTTGCTGTATCGTATGGCGCGATGATGCACAATGTGCTCCAATCTGAAATTATTGCTGAAAGAATTCTGATTATCTCAGTTTCTATACATATATTAATACTCAGTTTCTTTGTTTCATTTCGGGGGCCTTTATGCAAAAAGCGACCACTCTCCCCCCGAGTCGCTCACACTCGAGGTTCGTTTTGGCGCGCGCGGCGTTTTGGAAAAAGGTGCCTTTCATTTGTTTCGGTCTTCAGGCGAAAAGTGACCGAGACGCCTCTCTGTCGGCGTAGAACCCGGGGTTCAATTCGGCGTGGAAAAACCTAAAATACGAGTCAGCCTAATTTTGGGTTAACTCGACCGGATTCGTACGGGGGGAGATGTCGACAAAAATTTGAGGAACTTCTGGCGGCGGAAACTGAAAGCGCTCGCGGCGCGCCATACTGAAGCGCCTCAGTGCGCTTTCCCGCCGCCAGAACGGCCCCACTCTGGCAAAAGTCGATTTGCGGCCGTATAATTGTCAGAGCTTCCCGATTGGGAATCGACGTTTCCCGACGAGGAATCACGAATGTTGCCACACGCGCGGTTTTGCAAAATTTTTGTTCATTTTCGCAATGTTTCGTTTTCATCGATCGGGATGATCTGTAAAACTTTTTCTCCTTCACCGTTTATATTTTTATTCAATTTCGAACGCACCCCGAACGCGAAATGATTCAATTTTTTTTCGTACGCCTCTCTCGCTCGAAAATGTTTCGTTTTTTGCATTACTCTAACGTAAATTAAAAAGACAATTGATTTTGATCTAGCGTCGGGTCTGATTTAATCAGGTAACATTGATTTTTTTTTTTAATTTCACGAAAAATTTTACGAATTTCCCCTGTTTCAGGGAAAGTGGTTTAATTTAAGAGGAAATGTTTTTCTTTGCATAGTGGTATCATTGGAAAAAATACAGTCACGTGGTCACCACGAAACCACGTGGTACAATTTTTTTATCAAATCTACGCGGTCATCCTAATGATTGAATTTCGTCAAAAAGGCGCAGTCTACGGTTAAAATATTCGAAAAAAATCATCGTCCGAAGGTATAGGAACGTTAATTGGCCGTCCTTCAAATGGCGCTCGGTTCAAAATGTCTCACAATAACCGGCTAAAGTTTTGACATTTGCGATTTGATCCGAAAAATGCCAACAGTCGGGTTTTTGGTCAATCAGAAATCAGCCAATCATAGACTAGCAGCGAAATGTTTAGAATTCAAAGAAACAATAAAATCTGTGTAGGTACTTACTTTGGAAGTAAATTTTTTTTAAATCGATATTTTTGAACGAAATAAAATTTAGTTTGGTAAAATTAATTTGGCACTGGTACCGTCGCCCCGTAGTGAAAAACTACATCGATAGCGTCTCGCAAATTTATAATTTGTACCAGGAGCGCAGAAATTGGGTAAGGTTAGCCTGGGAGCCATTCATATTTAAAGTTTTCATCTCTTTATTTTTTAATGAGTAGGTATCTAATTCCGTTATGTAAATATTTTTTCGGTATTTTTTTAAGTAGGTGCAGGTACCTACACAGATGGTACCGGGTAGAGGTCCTAGGTAGGCAGGTACTCAGTGCATGTTTTAGCCCTTTTCTAGGTTAGGTCCGTTGTGTTGTAATATAACGTATGGATTTAAAATAAAATAAAAAAACGATAAAATCTGTGCAGGTACTTACTTTGGTAGTTTATCTTTTGAAAAATCGATAATGCTTTTGAACGAAATAAAATTTAGTTTGGTAAAAATAATTTGGCACGGGTACCGTCGCCCCGTAGTGAAAAACAACATCAATAGCGTCACGCAAATTTATAATTTGGACCAGGAGCGCAGAAATTAATAGGGTGAAGCGATGTTAATTGTTTTGTAAAATAAACATTTTTTTAATCAAAAATTTTTCCAGTTTGAGTGTTTGTAATAAATTTGAGAGGCGGGCATGGGTACCGTCGCCCCGGGAGCCATTCATATTTAAAGTTTTTATCTTTTTATTTTTTAACGAGTAGGTACCTAATTGCGTTATGAAAATATTTTTTTTTTTAATTTTTTTTTTTTAATATATTATGTTTGAAGTTTTTTTTTTAATAAAATATTTTCCAATAAAAGTTTTTACATTTTGCGTGTTTATAGAGCAATGTTTTTTTCAAAAATAAAACTCGCTGGGACTTTTGAAGAATGTCGGTGACAAAAACCGTACATACGATATGGGTATCAAATTACGCGTCTCAACTTACAGAATCCAAATGGCTCGGTGAAAAAATGATCAGTCAAATCCTTGGCTTTTTTTTTCTCAAAATTTCCATTTCTTTCTAACCATACATATATTTGAATACATTTGTGGTCACACACTCATTTTTTCATTTATTTGCAAACATACATATTACATTTTTTTAAGTTTTTAAATTTTGCGTGTTAATTGAGCAATTCTTTTTCCGAAATAACAACTTTTGAAGAATGTCGGTGACAAAAACCGTACATGCGATATGGGTATCAAATTACGCGTCTCGAACTACACAACCCGAACGGCTCGGTAAAAAAATGATCAGTTAGCTCCTTGGCTCTTTTTTTCTCAAAATATCAAATTTTTTCTAAACACACATAAATTTTAATACATTTGTGGTCACACATTCATTGCTTCATTCACATGCAAACATTTATATTACATTTTTAAAGTTTTAAAATTTTGCGTGTTAATTGAGCAATTCTTTTTCCAAAATAACAACTTTTGAAGAATGTCGGTGACAAAAACCGTACATACGATATGGGTATCAAATTACGCGTCTCGACCTACACAAACCGAACGGCTCGGTAAAAAAATGATCAGTAAGCTCCTTGAGATTTTTTTTTCTCCATATAGACATTTCTTTTTTAAAATTTTGTAGTACAACACTCCTGGCTTTATTCACATTCAAACATTAAACCAAATATTTACCCATTAGTTTCGGGCAAAAAGCAAAAGTGTCGAAACACACTCTTTGCTTCATCCACATTCAACACCAAAAAACATGTAATTTTTTATATTTCACATCCACTTACTCGATTAATTTTGACCCATTAGTTGCCTGCAACGGGCGAAAAGCTAGTCTGTGTATTAAAACACAGTTGTATTGGAATACATATAACTATTTCTTGTGAATTGGGTTGGCTGTAAGAAATAAGAAGTACCTATAAGCTACACTCCTTTGTACGTTCTGTATACCAGTACAATACATCTAATGAAAATGTAAATTTTGATTCGAATCGTCTTTCTTTTATGATGGTTTGGATAAAACACCTCACGGTGTTTTACTTAAATCATTACCCAGGTTGAGGGCTGATATGTGCCTGTGCTTACTATTTACATTATTTTTTTGTAAAGGCAAACACGTCCCGTAGAGTGATATTATTACGTATTTGATATTTACAGCTTGGGAATTGCGTGTTGAGTGTGTGGATAAACTAATTATCTGAACAATGTGTTTTGAGGGTTACGCTGTTTTTTCGCAACTAGGTCCTCTTGCAGTTCTAAAACTAAAAAGTAAAATAAAGAAAGGCGTGTTGAATAAAAAGGAGCATCATTATATTTCTAGCTCTTGTTTCATTCTGTTGCTTTTTGCTATGTTCTTATTTTGCCCACGGTTAAATATTTCTTAGGCTGAAAAAAGATCTATTATTTATATAATACGACTGAGTAATTCAAAGTCACCGGGAGAAAATCTTGGAAGTATTAGGATGTATTGTTTCACAGAATTTGATCATTGGAGGATGCCCGCCACCTTTGATCCACTCTTGCAATTTTTGGCATATCATTACAAGTTATGCAACACTTTGTGAGCGATCTCGGGCCAAAATGTGGCAAATTTATCTACCTTTTGTAAAACATTTCTTTTAAACAATCTTGCGATCTAAACTTTGCGTTAGTAGAACGTTGATATAAAACTTCCTTTTTATCAACATATGTCTCAAATTGACATTATATAGCCGATTCCACATGTGTCTAAATTCTAATTTTGTTTATTCATAAGTTAAGAAATGTTATTTTTTAATTGTTTATTCACAAGTTGCAATTTAATAACCTATCTATTTATCGTATTTTACACTCTTGTCATTTTTTTTCGTAATAAAATCTTGAATTTTCCGCCTTATATCTTTTACATTGTGAAATTGGCTGTCTGTTTAAAACATACAGTAAATTTACTTTGGTATTTGTGTTGAATATCCTAATTTAATGTGGACAGTTTGCGATCCGATAGCAAAACCGAATTCTATGAAATATTTTTTAATACTAATAATAAAGTTTTTTAACAGCTGTTAACGATTTAAATTATGTTTACTAATAAATATTTGTTTCTGTTATTATCAAGTAGGCCAAATATGACTTACAAAAATATAAAATATTCAATTTTGAGCCAAATAAGTACCTCGAACTGCAATTGGAATAGAATTAATTCATAGAATACGCGCATTTCAATTTTTTTTATGGATGTGGGGGGGGGGAATTTCAAAATCGGATACTCAGAAATTACGGTCGCTCGACTAGTTTTCATTATTTCGATCATTAATGCGATCGCTCGGGTTTTTAAAGAATTCTAACGTTTCATCAATTTCACTAGAAGTAAGAAAACAATAACATACTTCGGGCACACAGACTTGCTCAAACACATTTCTATCAATTTATCTTAAAAGATATGAAGACACTTGCTTTGTTAAAATGTGGTTCATCATAAAACATATCAAATCAAACACCATTTTTATTAGATTATAAACCAACAAAATTCTGTTTACGAGTATAATCAAATATGAATATAAAACATTTATTATATATTGACGCCGAAAATGCCAAAATTCCGTAAGAAGGGATTAAAAGAAAGCCTTTAAGCTAGTTACTTTAAAGAGCAAGTCTTTGTGTACTTTAGATTAGGTCTTCTCGAGAAACGTGGAATGATAAATAGACTATTTAAATATATATAATTCATAAAGATAATATATATCAGTCTCTTATTGATTTAGCATTTTGCCTAATCCCAAGAGATATATGAATTATTTACCAAATATAGGAAGCCTTTGTTCAAAATTCTCAAGTAAAAATCGGTACACTTATAACAAACAGAAACCATTATATATATTATTTACAGATAATTTAAAATAAATGTTAACCAAATGTAAAATGAAAGTATTTGGTGAAATAAATGTGAACCAAAATAATTTATTGTGCTTCTCGTTATTACATGAATTTTGAAGCAAAATTATTCTGTCCACAGAATAAAATTATTGTAATTTTCGTTAAATTATTCAAATAGCGAAACCAAATTGTTCTTATATTTACTGAAACATATTCATTCAAAACAGGTTCGTACATATTCATAAATTAGGTTCAACACTTTCAAAAATCAAAAAAATTGCGAGCTGTAAAAAGGCATATTAAACTGGTTTAATGATGAGACACCAGTGTTTGTTGCTTCAGAAAAACGAAAGTTCGAAAGTATTTTTATCATATTGGCCGTATTATATTTGATCAAATATTCATTGAATCAAAACATTTGCTCTGCGAAGATAATATTTTCATAAATTAGATATTGTTGAATTAATCTTATCACTGTGTTACTTAATTACGGAAGTGCTTTCCAAGTTAGTTTCAAGTTTTGATATTTCAATTTGTTTTAAGAACCCACTGTGCAACGGTTGAAGATTAAATATTATCTTATTTATTATTGTAGAAAAATTTTGCGTAAAGTGATCGATAGTCATTCAGATTCAAAAGCATATGCTTCTATATAAATATTTACCACTAGATACTTGCTTGTATTGTATGTATTTAGTGAAAAGTTAGATGGAAAATCGTACATTTAAAGTAACAAATAAAGCGTTATAAAACATTCTCGTAAAGTAAATTAAATAAGTTATGTGTGAATGTTGCCACGTTTATTTTGTACAAACCAGATTATATTTCTATTTGTGTGTTACCGGGTGAATAAGAATGGAAATTAGCAGGGTTGTCACTTAGATATGCCGGATTTTTAAGTGTAAGACAATAATCATTTTGGTCATTTGGTCAGACAATAATCATTTTGGTCCAAAATAGATTTTTTTCTCTTCTCTTGTGATGTGACTAAAAATGTGCCGCGTAAGTGTTCCCAACAGCTTCTCACTGTCCGGAGTCAGTGTAACTGTGATCTCCAATTTATTGAGGTAGATTAGAGGGAAGAAGAAACAGAAATCGGGAATAGGAAGGTTGGGAAGTCTCAGAACTGGTCAGAAAATAGGTTAAAGTCATTCCAAGTCACGTTTAAATTCTGAAGGGTAGTCTTTCAAGAGGCCGATTACTGGTTTGCCTATACCGGGATTCGCACCATAACATTTACAAAAATCTTTTAACTATGAGGAAATGATTGATAATATGGTGTCATAATATTAAATAGGTATTCATCATCGAATTTTAATAAAAATAATATGAGAAAATTGGAAAAATAACTCGTAATACAGTTATTGGAATATCAATTCATTTAGACGTTTTAAAATATGTTTACAGGGGAATGATGCTGAAATAAAATATGTTTACAGAGGAATGATGCGGAAATAAAATATATTTACAGGAGAATGTAATGTTATAAAATATTTATATAAATAAATAAATTAGTAAATTGACTAACTACCTAGTTAGACTCGAGAATAATTCTCCACAAACCGGGAATTGTAATTAGTTAATTAAGATTGTTATGTATTATTTTATTATATTGTATCTTCTATTATTAAAATAAAAAAAAATACAAAATAAAAAAATGTTTACTGGGGAATAATGATGAAATAAAATATGTTCACAGAGGAATGATGATGAAATAAAACTAAATATTAACGTATAATAAAAATAAAATTAATTTGAAAAGAAGTGTCACATCCATACAGAATAAAGCATTCATAATCACTAGAGTTTCAGCTACAACCCTGTTTACGTACACATTTGTGTAAGCGGTCGTAAACTGGGAAACGTTAGGATAAATGTCATATCAAGAGAGATTTAATTAATTTTAGCACGTACACCATCAATCAAGCTTTAATATCTTTCCTTGTTATGGTACTAAAATTGTTGAAACGTGGGGCAGTCTAATTAGTTTGCCCCAAAACTGGCTCCAACCCGTTGGAATAAAAACCCAACTCGAGAATATATCCCACTTTTATGGTGATTCAAAAAGATAAATTTTAAACTGCGGGTAAAAAAGTGTATTGGCTTACCCACTCCGGGTAAATCACCCAATTTTAACAAATGGGCTTTATTTTGTCATCGGGGTACTTTACAAAAATCCGTAAAATTTCAAAAGATTTATTAAGAGGAAATATATCAGGTATATTATCGGCTTTTTCAAGCGATAGAATTTTGAATAAATTTACATTATGGATTATTGGCTCGATACATTATCAGAATTTAAGATCGATACATGTATTAATTTAGTAGAAATTAGCCGATTCGACCAATTGTAAGGGCAAAATGATTAGAATAAACTTGACATTGTTGTTACCGCATGTCCAATAGGTGTCTATTTCCGTAATATAAATCATGTAATAATCAGAAAAAAAACTATTTTAAACGCAAGCATCTTATTTATTGAAAATTTTAAAGATTAAAGAAAGTTAATTGAAAGTTTCATCTCTGGAATGGTGAGCACTAGAGTCTTAAAATTTGCGCTGTTGTTCTATCAGGAATATCTAGGTCAACCTGACTGATTTCAGTTATATATAAAGCAGTCACAGAATAAGACTAGCCATATAATTTTAATTGTTACAGTAGAAAAGATTTTTGAAACCTTACTTTTTTAAAACTTTAAGAAATCACCTAGCGTAACAAGTAAGAACTAGTTTAAAAGACACGTTACTCAAGTAAAGTTGAGTTTGATTCTGTTTTTACCTAATAAACTGACTGGAACTTGCTTTACGATCGTTATGCAAGGTGACAGCAGAGGACTCGGTAAAAGTAATAAGTCCACAGCGCCACTGAGAAACTAGAAGACTTGCTTCAATGATTCCTGAGCGTTTTCCGAGCCCGTAAAGCGTTGGAGTCTAAGGCGGTGGAAAATAACTCACTTATCTCAGTCCGTTCGTTAATGTAATAACGTTCTACCCTTATAGATCAGCAAATTAATTCTGTTAAGGATATTAGCCTCTAGCTAAACTCTCACTTAATTCAAATTTCTTCGTTGGGAAAACCTGTTTTTAAGCCTACAGTTTTGTTAATCAAATTAACTATCAAAACCAAATTTAAATAATATATTGAATGACCGACTTCGCCCAGGATAGACACCTATCAATTGAAAAATATTTAACAAACAATAAAGGTCGCCAGCATTTTGTCTTACTTTTGGCAGTTAAATGGATATGACTACGAACATAATTACATTGACCTAGAAATCCTGGATAGAAAAAAACTGTAAAATTATCATGACGCCGAAGCTCGCCGCGTTCTTGAGTTTCTTTCTGCAAACAAATTTTCTGCTTGGTCGTCAAGAAAGATACAAATTAGATCAACAAAATAAGGCTTAAAATCAAGTATAATATTACGCAACATGACTACATTTAAAGTTTTTTTTTAGATTTTTACAAAGAAGATTGGTATAACTAGAAATCCAAAATAAGCAAAGCAATAACTTATAAAATAGGGTAAAAAACAGGATTAGTTCTTAAGGCAACCCATTTCATTTATTAAGAAACCGAGTAATTCTTGTGCCTTTCATAATATCCCATTTGATTATATTTGTACGATGTTTTTCCGTAATTGAAGAAAGTGTGTTGGCGGAAAAGCTTCCAGATAGCTGGATATTTTTAAGGACCACATTTTAAAAAGAAAAAGCGAGTATAAACGTGGGGGGCTAGTCTGTAGAGGTAAATTTGTTTGCCGAAATTATAATTTTGGATTTGGTGATGTAAAAAATACAACCAACGAGATAAAGCAATAATATTTTTGGTAACTGTTTATTATGCCACAACCAAGATCAGTCGGTTGTTAGTTGTTGATACTTGTAATTTCGCAAATACTCCCTTTGAAAATTATTCATTCAAAACCTGTTCGATTTAAAAATATTTTAACATATTTAAATAGTTTAAATTTAAATTTCCCCGGCTCTTAATAATAAGAAAAATTATCTCATTTTTAATTGACTTTATATGAAGGTTTACGGTTTTTTTTTTGGTCAACAGTTGAACTCGACTTTTTGGTATTAATCCTCAAGATTACTTACTCAAAAAATAATGTTCCACTCGAAGAACTCAAGACCATCCATTCCACGAAGGTAGGTATGTAACGAACCACTCTCGAGGTGATATTTTGGGAAAAAAAATATTTTAAATTATTCAAGAATTATTATTAATTTCAAATCCCTCAAGTAAAGGTATTTTTATATGGCAGAATGGTGGGTTTATAACAAGTTTTATGAAGGTCTTTTCATATGGTAGTATAGTGGTTTTACAACAAGCTTTATAATGATCTTTTCATACGGTAGTATAGTGGCTTTATAACAAGCTTTGTGATGTTCTTTTATTTGGTGGTATAGTGGCTTTATAACAAGCTTTATGATGATCTCCATATGGTAGTATAGTGCCTTTATAACAAGCTTTATGATGATCCTTTCATATGGTAGTATAGTGGTTTTATTACAAGCTTTATGATGATCTTTTCATACGGTAGTATAGTGGCTTTATAACAAGCTTTGTGATGTTCTTTTATTTGGTGGTATAGTGGCTTTATAACAAGCTTTATGATGATCTCCATATGGTAGTATAGTGCCTTTATAACAAGCTCTATGATGATCTTTTCATATGGTAGTATAGTGGTTTTATTACAAGCTTTATGATGATCTTTTCATATGGTAATATAGTGGTTTTACAACAAGCTTTATGATGATCTTTTCATACGGTAGTATAGTGGCTTTATAACAAGCTTTGTGATGTTTTTTTTATTTGGTGGTATAGTGGCTTTATAACAAGCTTTATGATGATCTCCATATGGTAGTATAGTGCCTTTATAACAAGCTTTATGATGATCCTTTCATATGGTAGTATAGTGGTTTTATTACAAGCTTTATGATGATCTTTTCATATGGTAGTATAGTGGCTTTATAACAGGCTTTATGATGATCTTTTCATATGGTAGTAGAGTGGCTTTATAACAAGTTGTGGGATGATCTTTTTATCTGGTAGTATAGTGGCTTTATAACAAGCTTTATGATTATTTTTTTCATATGGTAGTATAGTTGCTTTATAACAAGCTTTATGAGGACTTATTTACAGTTGAAAAATTTAAGTACACATTTTCACGTTATTTTTCGGGAAGTTATTAATAATGATTAGTTTTAAAGTCCATAATCAAAATGATAATTTACTAATAATAATGTTGACGTATAACACCAAACAGTAAAAGTTGTGCTAAACATCTGTTCAAAAAATTCTGCTTCATGTAATCAGCTATGAAGTAAAGATTTCGAAAAGCAATTACTGAACAACGTCTCTAAATTTTAACGACATTTGAATTAAGGAGGTCAGAAAATTTATTCATTTTTGCCTGCCAACTTCCAGCCCCGGAAAAGTACGGTAAATTAAAACCTCCTACAGGCGAAGTGAAAGTACTCAACAGATGAAAAAAAGGCAAAATGTGTTAATAGAACTTACTTGTAACTTTTCAGCGTAGAAGACGAGACTGGCAAACACCACGATACCCAGCACCAAAAAGAACACCAGCAGAGTTAGCTCCTTGGCTGATGCTTTGAAGGTGTGTATGAGGATCTTCAGCCCCGGGGAATGTCTAGTCAGCTTGAACAACCGAAGTATCTTGATGATGGAGATAAACTCGAGGATGTCGGTTTTGTCGCTGACCCGCTGGGCCATGCTGGACTCGACTATAACGTCCATGTAGAAGCTCAGAGTGGCTATGAAGTCGATCACGTTGACTGGAGATTTGATGAACTGTATCAGATTCGGGGCTACCTGTAAAAAAAGTAGTCTTTAGTTTATAATAAAAATTCATTTATTTTATTTATTGGTAAAGGTAAGAGACAAACAGCTTATACATAAAATATAAATATAAATATATACATGTTACATACAGTCAAGCCAAAAAAGTCTACTATATTAAAATTGATTGGAGATGGAGTTTTATTGATAATAATAATTTTTATTCCAGGATGTGGGGAGGTTAGTGCAATCCCACACGTCCTATATTTATTTTAAATTTTTTTAATAGAAAGACAAACATTCCCGGGTTACGAATAACCTGACAATATTTGAAAATCTCCTACTACCACCACAGTAAGCTGAAAATGTAGCTTGTGTTGTGATGGAGGACTTAGCCAGCCGAGTAATTGAACATACTACGCCTTGGTGGGACCCAAACGCGATGTCAACTCGGCCACCGACCGGTCCATATATATGCATATTTTTTGTACAGTAGGTATGTGAAATTGAAAAAATATATGACGAAAAATAAATTAACAACTATGCAGGGCGTGGTCTTGAGTGAGCTTGGGCCCAGCGCTCATTCAGTGGTGGCGTTTTGTGCTGGTAGGCTGCAGTCACCAAAGTGTTGGCAGAGGCCACTAGCCGCATCCTGGCTCCAGTGACCAAGTTTATACATTTGATTGTGCATTACCTAAAATACCTTAAATCAAACCACTATAATATTAAATTAAGCAGAAACAGTGTTTATTTGAAGCAGCTTGATCTAATTAACGCAGCTATTAAAAAAGTGAGCTTAAGCGTCTTGTGAATTAAAAAACATTCTCTATCCAGGATTTCTAGAGCTTTGAAATAACACTTTAATTGACAACAAGTAGTTAATGAAAAGCTTTATGAATGCCTGTTTTACACCAATAATAAATTAAACCTTATTTTAATTATTTCTAAAGAAAGATAAATTACGCTGAAGATGAAAAAATAATGCGGAGTTTCCTCCAATTTTTGAACATTCATATGAAATAATATTGAATTCCTACAAATTCACTTTTCCTGAACTGCTGAAGTATCAAACCTACGACGTAGGATATTTTAATTAAAAATTAACATGTGTAGGAAAACAATGAATGAATAAACAAATGTTATACTTTGAAAGATATTTACATAAACATTAAGCCTGTGTATTAACCATTTTCTGAACTGCGCAAGATATCTGGAGGCTTTTGGCCGAAAAATCGATTCCGAACTATTTTTAGACTACGAATCAAAGATGAAACAGGATGATGCCTGTTTAAATTATTCAGATATGTATCTACCTGATTCATTATTCGAAGAAGTAAGAGTTAAAGAGAAACGCCGAAAGCTTTATTATTTTCATTTAAAAATAAGTATTCAAAAATACCAGATCACGACAGTCAACCCTCAGGTTAGCAGGGTCATCAGCTATCAGGAGGTTGGAGGAACCAAATAACACACCAGATATTAAGTTGAAATGTCAGGAGCTACAGACTGAAATAAACTGCTACATAATTTAAGAATGATTACGGACTCGACAAATTTCAGAGCTAAACTTAAAACCCATCCTTTCAAACAAACACATCCATCAATGCTAGAAATGTAAGCTAGTTAGTACTTACCTAAAGTTACTTCTCTCAAAATTTAAATAATTTCATGGACTAGTGCGCAATTGAATTGAGCTACCGATATATAAATTTTCAGTGCGTGACATATTAACTAAATATAACTAAATGCATAAAAACGTAAATAAAAATTGATGATTTCGTATTTAAAGATTTGTATACCTTCTAAGGTTATTTTGGTTAGTAAATAGATAAAGCTTTTATAGCTCCGCTGAGGTGATTTTTCACAAAATGCACGGTATTTACCTAGTATTTCTCAAAATGACCTAGTATTGATAGTGAGAAAAATATTTTAATCCCTTTCGGCTACTAAACCTCAGACAGGTTAATGAAGTTGGTTTTCTGAATTTTGGTTCCTTGCGTATCCCTGTGGAAGAAGGGCTTAATTCATTGACCAAAAGAAAAACTAGGGAAAATTCGTTTATGGCAAATTTCTTTTGATTTGATTAATCTGTTTTGATAGCATTTGTAAAATAAAAGTTTATGATATAATTAGGCTTTATTTTACGAAAACATCATGGCTTTCCCATAATGATTTTTTACTATACATTTTGCATATTATAATTTTTTTAATTTTAAAGGATACATTTCACACAAGGACACAAGAAGTTATGATCGTCTTTGAGATGCATCAGCGAATCAAACCACCACTTTACGTATCATCCCGCATAGGGGAATATGATAATTTCTAACATACTTTTTAAATAAAAGCTCAGCCGGTCAAATATTTAATTGAAAAACAAGGAAAATATTTCTTTCTTCTTTTAAAGACGAAAGGTTTACGTATTTACTATTTAACACGTGCTTAATAGGCTAGAACTAAAAGGTGCCGAATCAATGGCGACATCGGTTTTCATTCAAATCCACACAAAGGCATTTCTAGTGTGTATTATTCAATTAATGGTTTTTACTAGAAACTTGATACTATAAAATGAACACGATCTTCAGATATATTAATGTTTATAAAAAAATCTAGTTACATAATCTTTCTAATTTTTAAAATTGCAAAAATATAAGTAACAATACTGTAGTATCGCAATGGCTACACGTTTACCAACAATTTAACATGTAAAACAAAGGGGTTTTGTACTTACAACGGATCTCACAGCCAGCTCAATGGTAAACCAAACATTGCAGACGAGCTCGACGTAGAAGAATGCTTTGTGAGGTTGCCCGTAGTTCTCCTGCCATTTGTTTGCCGTAGCGGCTGAATACTTGAACTTTCCATCGTGGGGATTCGTTCTATGGAGATTTCCGTAGAACGTGCTGTATTCATTTCTTTTTCTTATCCTCATCAAGTTCTTCGGTTTCCCATGTGTAATGTTCATCAAGATAGTGGAGTTGGAGCTTTTGTTGTGTGATTTATTTTGGTTTGTGAGCGGCACCTTTCGTTCTGGTTCGCTCGTGGTCCATGATGAGATGTTGGTCGGATTGCCTGTTGTAAAGTTAGAGACTCCCACTATGGAATTATATATTGTGTACTCTACGCGAAGGTCTGGGTGAGTTTTTAGGCAAAATGAAAGGACTGATACGCAGATGAAGAAGACTGATATGACGGATATTATCTGAAACAAAGAAAATTCAATTAAAATAAGATGATCTTTTTTAATTACTCTTCATGCAAACAGCTCCTTAACGCGGTGTGACCGTCCATTACATTTAATTATCTTATTTAATTTGTTTTTCGTCCAAAGACTGTTCAATGGTAGGTTTGGCGTGTATCTTGGCCTTGTTCTGTGTCCCAGTTTCTTGTCTGTGCCACATATTACCAACTGGTACTTGTAGTAGGTACCATTATCCAGAATAGTAATTATACCCAAGACCGAAAATCTATTTTTGAGGCAGTAAAACATAATAATTGTCTTGTGTAGTGACATGAGAATGGTTTTTGTTTTGTTATGCAACATTTTTTAGTTCACATTTTAATTCCCAATTATATGTTTTGTTGTTGTGTATAATTCATAGACCTTAATTTATTTTTATTTTTTTATTTGAAAGTAAATTAAGTTTAAAGAAGTTTATTATTAAGTTCTACCAGGATTTACAAACAAAAATACTTACAGAACTTAACGATAAATGAGAAAATTAAAAATAAAAATACTTTATATATTATATTAAATTAAAGATAAATGATAAATTTACAAACCAAAATACTTGCAGAACTTAACGATAGTTAATTTAATTTTAAAAAATATAATTCACTAGCTGATGTGGACCCGGCATTGCTTGACTTTTCTATACTTTTAATAAATATAATATAATATTGAATCTATTAAAAAATACTGAATCCTCTTAAATACCGCGTATTCATCAAACAAGTTCAAATTACAATGACAAAAAATATTTCAGCCAAGAAACTCCACAATATCTCCCCCCCCCCCCTCATATGAAGCGAATAGAACATTTGAATGAGAAATCATATTTTGTATGTACAATTTTTAAATAGTCGCTTTAGTAAAAAAAAATCAATGTATATACAGGGTGTCCGGAAACTCGTAGTACAAGCGGGAAACTGGTGAATCTACATCACATTTGGAGTCGATTTTGTAGTATATATTTTTTTGATTTGAGCTTTCGTTATCGAGTTAATCGAGTTAGAAGTTGATTTTTTTTTTTTTTTTTTTTTTAATCAAATTCTTATAAATTATTACTGAAGATCAAAGTACCCAACTAATTAAAACTATTTGAAAGTAAAACAAATGAAGAAACTCGGATTTGAAGCATTATTTTGAAATCACCCTTCATTTAATCCGGTGTAATCATAAAATATTTCTGCTCTGCAGGGTTAAAACATCTGTTGTTCAACCCTAAACACCAGAAAAAACTTTAACCCTAAAATAGCCGAAAAATATTTTTTTTGGTTTTTTTTTTGTGAAAATGCTCAAATCAAAAAATTTATGTTTATTCGGGTTCCCCATGTGGTGTAGATTCTCCAGTTTCCCGCTTGTACTACGAGTTTCCGGACACCGTGTATAAACCTTCCAGAAGAAATTCTTCAAATGAAATTCTATAAAACTCCATTGCATTTCTTAGAAGAACTAAGCGCACAAATAAACAGATGCGAATAGTGACTTTGTTTTGTTCTATTTAGAGATACCCACATTACGATATTTACTAGAAGTTTATCAGGAAACGGCCTGTAATCCCGATCCCAGAATGTTCCGGGATGTTCTGGAATATTGTGGAATGGTCTTGAATACTCTCGAATATTCTCGACTGTTCTAGAAATTTCTAGAGGGCGAAACTTCCAACCCTTATATTTTCAAAAGCACGCCCTTCAGGTAAAAACGGGAACCTTCTTCATGGATGGGGATAGAAGACTACCACGCAGTTTTAGCGGAATGCACATTGTATACTTACTTTTATGATATAGGTATATTCATTATAAATAATATATGAAAACATTCACTCTCAAAAAATAATTAAGTTCAATGAGAAAATAACGATGTCAGTATAAAGTCGAATCATATCAAGAGATAATTTTTGTTTTTTAATTTTTAAAATATGAATACAGCACAAGCTCCCAACCACCTGGAGGCAGTGAGACTATAGCTTCCCAATTGTGAGGCTGAAAGTAGTAGGGAGGGGAAGGAGATGGGGAACACGAAGGTGAAAGGTTGATTGCTGGCCTTTTTCTGGAAATCAAGCGCTATTTCATTGTTTTTAAAACAACAATCAAAACACGAATGAACACACGATTGTCCACATTCTGCGTAACGATGATAAATCCACAAGGTGGATTCGCGAAAAAAGAATTCGCTTTCTCAAAACCGAAAACTTTCCTAAATTATAGATAGGTAGGTAGGAAATATAAATAAAATAATAGGTACAACATTCAAAAGTTAAAAAAAGTTGTAAAAATATAGAATTGAAAATTAATTTACACTTTTAAAAAGTATTCAATAGGTATCCCATATAAATAAAAATCGGATATGTTTATCCGAGACACAATCTAGGTTACAAACCAATTCATCAGAAATTTGTGACCATTCAAAAAAGGAAGCCGCAAAAAAAGTGGGAAAAATTAGTTAAATATAATACTTTTACTTCTGAATTTTAATAACTAGTTCCCAATGGTCGAGTGGTTAGGACGCTGTCCTGGTAAGATAAGAGATGTGGGTTCGAGTCCTAGTTGTGACCGTTACCTTTTTATTATCTGTGTCTTGTTCTGTTTTATATTTTGTTAGGATTTGTTAATATTATCTTCTTCTTCAATAAAATATATGATTAAATCTTGGTGTATTTAATGACATAAGGCAGTAATGTATATCTTAATTAAGGTATTTGAATGATGTGAAGTATTTGTCATTATTAACGCTTGCGATAAACCTTCCCAGGATCGAAACGTTAATACGGACGAAAAATGTGGAAAGAGAAGCATTTTTTCGATATGTGAGATACACACGCCCTTCTTGGTCCATGTGTTGTAAACAAAATATACAATCGGATAATATCTTCCCAAGGCAAGATTTGTCTCATGAGGAATATTACTGGTAGGATATTTTTAACGTGGGCTTCGCGTTGTTAAGCTCTTCTTCGGTTGACAAATAAAGGAAAAGAAAAATAGAAAAAAAACATTGTTTAATAACATCAACCCTGAAGGCATTGGTTCATGGCAGTAGTTGTCTAAGAATTACTTGCGACGAATTTGGTAACTTCGGGGTGAAAGGATCGGCTTATGTTATTATGTTTTTCTCATAAAACATTCTAACCTTGCCTCAACTAGCCTACGAATTGAGGTTAAAAATATAACTGGCTGTGATGTTGAGAACTATTAGTTTGACACTTACATAAAACAGGCTTCCACTGATTTATTTGCGCGCCGCTTTTGCAATTACCAAATTCTGCATGGGAATTAGTCAAAGAGATGTTCAGTTATCGGTTGCTTTTAGCGAATTTCCTTTTTAACTCGACCGATTGGCATTTCATCTGTTTGTAATTTTTTTTTTGGTTCAAGATGGTGGCCGTATTAACTACTACATTTATATCTCGCCAGAGTATGCATGCTCGTGATGTTAAATATGAATAATTAATATTATGGTACCTACCGGCTTGTAAAAATTTTGAAAAAAGAATTTCCATAGAGATGGTGACATTTATTTTAACAAATTGTATAATTCCATATTTGAAAAAAAGGTTACTTAAAACGTTTTCGGTTTATTATTATGTGGGTAGGTATTTCAGTACCTACTCACAAATCAAACGATTTTAGAGGAAATATTGATTTTGTTTTATTAAACAAAAGAAAATCAGAAGCATTGCTTTTTAGACACAAGGTTTACATTTCACAAAACAACTAGTATATATATATATATATATACACATGATAGTATAGAGGAAATGTTCATTCCTAACACAATTGAATAATAGTATGGCAACAATGGAAGGGAGGGGAACCTAAAACAATATGTCTTTAGGTCTATTGGTCAATATGTCTGAAACCAAACCACTTATCATAACAATATCGTGTATCACAAACATGATGTGGCATATCTAAAGAGTACCTGCTTGTTTTAACGCCAATTATTCATTAAAATAACTTCTCCAAATCTACTCTAGCCTAACCTATTTTCGTCTTCATTCTGCATTGAAATATTTTTATCAGTTCTTAGCATTGCTATTATTAAAAATACCGGCCATATTTTTTTACACTGTTGAAAAAAATCTGACAGCCTGTGACAATAATTTTTTTGCAAAATACACAAGAACTTTTTTTTGAAATTGACTACATTTTCACTACCCTTTGCCCTTAAATTGAAGTGTCAGGTGTCCATTTTTAAGATCAGACATATGGATATTCTTAACGAAGCTCGAAAAGGACGAAAATGTACTAGAAATTATTGCAAATATTATGCTGCGAATACATTTACGAGCCGAAACGCTAGCCAAGCCTCAAATTATGAAAAATAACGAAGCAACCGCAAGCGGCTTTTCGTGCCATTTGCTGTTGCGTCGTTCCTTTCCATATTTTGAGGTTCAGCTCGCAAATATATTCGCCCTACTATATTATCACGTATAACTTTTTGTTCAGCCGCGCTCGTTCCACTCCCGTATAAAAGGCCAACAGGACTAAAACTTTTTTGTTTATGACATGTAATCCATTCTCATTACCTTTTATCAGGCATTATTTTATTATAATATACCCGTGGCGACGAGCAAACAAAATAAGTAGGTACTAAAAATAATAATCTAAAATTGTTTATACACCAGGAAACGGGTATCTTTGTTTAACAAGTTCCCTTCTCAAGTACGCACTTTTGGCGGAACAGGTTTGATATATTCACTCGTCCCTCGTGATTTTGGTCCCGTTATAAGTGCAAATAAAATAACCGTATACTATACAAATAATGGGTAATATTTCTATGTAGGTTTATTTGTTCATAATTATTTCATGTACAAATAAGGCGAAACGGTCAGAAATTATTTAAAGTACTATAATAACTAAGTATATAATATAACATACTAGCATAGACCTGTGACAAATCACAGGATAGTCGAATTCTTGATTCATTAGTTCCAATTTTGAAAATGAGAATTAAAATATTTTTTGTTAAAATATCATCACATTTACTACTAAGAGGCTTTATCGTATGTCGGATTGTTAGACACAATCAGTTAAAATTTTGAACGTTACACTTGTATTCAAAACAAATCCGAGCTCAGAAGCAGTGTTACAATTACAGACAACCGAAATCAATATGTTTGCAGATATGAGTTTTACTTAAATTCTAATTACCATAACATTTTAACTAAGTGTTTGTGATGTTTTGGACACTCACATAAAATAAACGAAACGAACGTGCTCAAAAAAAAATTTTTGTTTAGACAACGACGGGAGATTTATGGACAGACAGGCCTGGAGTAAACACATTCACACGGGACAGGGCGCAGGGACGGGCAGTCGAGGCTTGAACTTGGGTGCATTGACAGCCCCGAGAAATGGATACAAATCAGAAGTGTTGTTTGAAATTGCAGTTAATTATTGAATTCAAATGGTATTAGAGAATATTGTGGAATATTGAATTAAAGTGAAAGATTATTGATCCGGTGTTTGTGTGAAGTGAAAGTGGTTCGACTCAGTGAGAAAACAATTAATAATAATGACAAAAATAATAATTGGATAATTTGTAGAGCGCCGTTTTGTAAAAACCCACCTCAGGGGCGCCAGGTGTTGTGCAATCGCGATTGTGTTATAAAGTTGTGTTGATTTAAACGTGATTTCGTATACAGTTCGAACTAGATTGCTTGTCTTAAAAACATGAAAATAATAAAAATAATGATCGCGTTTTTAAAACAAAGTGAACATATAAAGGCAGGAAGTGTTTAATCGGGCTAAGTTATTGATTTGGCGAGATGGCATTCTATCCACGGAGACCGAAACCCAGAGAATCAAATAGATTATTAACTGTGGGTTCGAATCCTAACAGATTAGGGAGGTACAATTTTATTTACAGGAATATTTAATTACCCTTTTATAAGCGTAGGGAGGAGGTCGAAAATTAAAGTGATTTAGCTATATAGTGTAACCAGGTAAGTTTCACACGAGGATTTGGAGGTGACTAACAGGGTGAGGTTTTTTATATTATTTATTAAATTTCAGAGGACCCTTTTAATAATAGGATACAACCGAGGTACAGGAACCGAGTTTGCAACGCCTGCAACCCAAATAATCTTCCCATAAGAAGGGATATGCTAGACGCATTGTCAATCAGCTGTGAGCGAGAGACGAGTCAACGACCTTTTCATATATAGGACAAGACGCAGGTACAGTCAGTCAAAGGGGGAAGTTTTGCTAGCGTATGCCGTCCCAAATTGAAAGCGATCGGATGCAACCAGACGGAACAAAATGAAAACTTTTCTTCTGTTATTTGACTTTCTAATTTAATACTTTTCATCTATTATTTGACTTTCTAAGTTACGAATTGGGATGCACAAAAACAAATCTAAAGTCGAAAGAGGGAGATGGTAATCTCCGAAATAAAACTACCAACCGAACAACTTTTCTCAACAGGTATCTTTCGAGAGGTAGGCAGCCTCTTTAAATTAAATGCAAAAAATCAAACCAATTATCCGTTTATACCTTACCTGAGAGGATAGGTATTCAGTAGAAGTTACCCATACCTAATACACGAGGATGCTAGTAACCTCATAAAATAAATACTGGAACCAAATATTAAAATACAGACAGTCCTCATCCCAAATTTGGCATTTCGAGTAGACCTTACATATATCTCACATGATAATTGGCTGAATGGGTAGGCACACAACCTATCGTTAATAAGCAGGCAAAATGTCGACAAGATCGTCGTGTGTTACCTATGTATTGACCTAGAAAGGGATGTAAATCCCCGACGGCGTGGGGGTTACAACGTTTTCTGGAGGTGGCACGTAACTTAGGACCTTGCGTGTCACATTTTCGCGACTAGATTCGTGAAAAGGGATGTCATGGTTTTCCCCTTCTACACTCAGTAAAGTAGATTTTCCTGGAGGTGTTTGAGATTGGGGCAATTCTGAAATTGGTGATGAAACCTGGTTTTCTTTATTCTGGCGTGAAGGTTGCCGATTTGGAACAAGGGGAGACCCGGCCGGTTGTGATATCCAGACACGCAGATATCGATCGCCTTGCTCAAATTATCATCCATCAGTTTTGTTTGGTAAGAGGAGGAGTCAATCTTAGCTTGAAAAAAATTCATTTCCTTTCCTCTCCTTCCCCTCCCAAAATATATACATGGATGGCGCCGACAACTAACACCATAAACTTATCGTATGTACATCACATATATAAAATCTAACACTTTATTATATTCACATTACCCTACGATAGGTAGAATCGAGTAGCTAGTGGGGGGGGGGGGGGAGCAGGCGACTTAGAAGATAAGGTTTATAAAATGGTTTTGAAACACAGCGGTAATGGATTCAACTCACTCTATCTCAAAAGAACCAAGGGATACCACACAAAACATAAATAACTAGGTTTCTAAACCGAGAAACAAAAACCCAACACAAGGTTCGGTGAAGCCTTTTTATACTGAACCGTCACGTGAAATGAGTACGTTCAAGGTCGTACGTCACGTAGACAAACTAGGATGTACACACTTGAAGGGGTGTGTAATAAAGAAAAGACGGCAGGGAGGACCTTCCTACCCCGGATATATATATAACCAAAGCCTTATGGAAAAGTTACCTACGGGACTTAAGGAAAATTATCGTAGAAAGAAGAGAAGGAAAAGTTTGAAGTAGAAAGGGCAGATCATTACATCTGGTGCCGTGACCAGGAGATAGATTTAAAAGCTGGCTTGAGTTCATTACTGTTGTTGAGAAAAAAATGGATTTCATAAACCTTATTAATTCACATTAACAGCAAAAGAAATGGTACCTATCGTCAAAAATGATAACAGAGACATCGTACTTCAAAGGCAAAATAGAATAAACAGACAGACCCGGAAAACATTGAATTCATTGTGACGACAAAAAACATCTAAAATGTTCATAAACAACGAAGCCAAAGGATAAACAAACATCGAAATCGGATTAATTATAACACAAGAATAAGATAGCTGGGACAAATCTAAAATAAACATTGCATTCTGATATCGTGAAGTATATGGCATATTTTATACTGTTGATATTAGAATAACTGTAAACAATTATTGTTTATTCCAGATCTAAAAGGCAGAGAATGTTTAAGTCATAAATAACACAGACGGACAAAAAACCATCGGATCACAGCCGAGGACACAAAATAAAAACAAATCAACATGGAAATAAATAACACTCGAACATAATACAAATAACGTATTGAGATGAAACAACACTGTTTAAACAATTAACTCAGAGTTTAAAATTCGAAAATAAACAAGTGTGACATGACATATTGAATTCCTACCCATAGAGACACGAAAGCACTTGAAAAAGCTGAGGGCGGAAAAAAACTCACCAGTAGAACAAGCCGATAATCACGGGAACCAAAAAATAAACAGATGCTAGGTTAGAAACGAAGAACAGGGGCGCTCAACATTTTGGAAGAATTAAAATAAAATTTAAAATAAAAATAAAAAATAAATACAGAGGTATTCGAGAAACGTAAATTACCTATAGTTATTTCTAATCCCATCGACTAACACGAGGAAGCGAGATTACCCGCTGGGCTTAGAACTAAAGGGAGGCTGTGATGTTTTGGACACTCACATAAAATAAACGAAACGAACGTGCTCAAAAAAAAATTTTTGTTTAGACAACGACGGGAGATTTATGGACAGACAGGCCTGGAGTAAACACATTCACACGGGACAGGGCGCAGGGACGGGCAGTCGAGGCTTGAACTTGGGTGCATTGACAGCCCCGAGAAATGGATACAAATCAGAAGTGTTGTTTGAAATTGCAGTTAATTATTGAATTCAAATGGTATTAGAGAATATTGTGGAATATTGAATTAAAGTGAAAGATTATTGATCCGGTGTTTGTGTGAAGTGAAAGTGGTTCGACTCAGTGAGAAAACAATTAATAATAATGACAATAATAATAATTGGATAATTTGTAGAGCGCCGTTTTGTAAAAACCCACCTCAGGGGCGCCAGGTGTTGTGCAATCGCGATTGTGTTATAAAGTTGTGTTGATTTAAACGTGATTTCGTATACAGTTCGAACTAGATTGCTTGTCTTAAAAACATGAAAATAATAAAAATAATGATCGCGTTTTTAAAACAAAGTGAACATATAAAGGCAGGAAGTGTTTAATCGGGCTAAGTTATTGATTTGGCGAGATGGCATTCTATCCACGGAGACCGAAACCCAGAGAATCAAATAGATTATTAACTGTGGGTTCGAATCCTAACAGATTAGGGAGGTACAATTTTATTTACAGGAATATTTAATTACCCTTTTATAAGCGTAGGGAGGAGGTCGAAAATTAAAGTGATTTAGCTATATAGTGTAACCAGGTAAGTTTCACACGAGGATTTGGAGGTGACTAACAGGGTGAGGTTTTTTATATTATTTATTAAATTTCAGAGGACCCTTTTAATAATAGGATACAACCGAGGTACAGGAACCGAGTTTGCAACGCCTGCAACCCAAATAATCTTCCCATAAGAAGGGATATGCTAGACGCATTGTCAATCAGCTGTGAGCGAGAGACGAGTCAACGACCTTTTCATATATAGGACAAGACGCAGGTACAGTCAGTCAAAGGGGGAAGTTTTGCTAGCGTATGCCGTCCCAAATTGAAAGCGATCGGATGCAACCAGACGGAACAAAATGAAAACTTTTCTTCTGTTATTTGACTTTCTAATTTAATACTTTTCATCTATTATTTGACTTTCTAAGTTACGAATTGGGATGCACAAAAACAAATCTAAAGTCGAAAGAGGGAGATGGTAATCTCCGAAATAAAACTACCAACCGAACAACTTTTCTCAACAGGTATCTTTCGAGAGGTAGGCAGCCTCTTTAAATTAAATGCAAAAAAATCAAACCAATTATCCGTTTATACCTTACCTGAGAGGATAGGTATTCAGTAGAAGTTACCCATACCTAATACACGAGGATGCTAGTAACCTCATAAAATAAATACTGGAACCGAATTTTAAAATACAGACAGTCCTCATCCCAAATTTGGCATTTCGAGTAGACCTTACATATATCTCACATGATAATTGGCTGAATGGGTAGGCACACAACCTATCGTTAATAAGCAGGCAAAATGTCGACAAGATCGTCGTGTGTTACCTATGTATTGACCTAGAAAGGGATGTAAATCCCCGACGACGTGGGAGTTACAACGTTTTCTGGAGGTGGCACGTAACTTAGGACCTTACGTGTCACATTTTCGCGACTAGATTCGTGATAAAGGGATGTTATGGTTTTCCCCTTCTACACTCAGTAAAGTAGATTTTCCTGGAGGTGTTTGAGATTGGGGCAATTCTGAAATTGGTGATGAGACCTGGTTTTCTTTATTCTGGCGTGAAGGTTGCCGATTTGGAACAAGGGGAGACCCGGCCGGTTGTGATATCCAGACACGCAGATATCGATCGCCTTGCTCAAATTATCATCCATCAGTTTTGTTTGGTAAGAGGAGGAGTCAATCTTAACTTGAAAAAAATTCATTTCCTTTCCTCTCCTTCCCCTCCCAAAATATATACATGGATGGCGCCGACAACTAACACCATAAATTTATCGTATGTATATCACATATATAAAATCTAACACTTTATTATACTCACATAACCCTACGATAGATAGAATCGCGTAGCTAGTTGGGGGAGCAGGCGACTTAGAAGATAAGGTTTATGAAATGGTTTTAAAACACAGCGGTAATGGATTCAACTCACTCTATCTCAAAAGAACCGAGGGATACCACACATACATACATAACTAGGATTCTAAACCGAGAAACAAAAAAAAACCAACACAACGTTCGGTGAAGCCTTTTTATACTGAACCGTCACGTGAAATGAGTACGTTCAAGGTCGTACGTCACGTGGACAAACTAGGATGTACACACTTGAAGGGGTGTGTAATAAAGAGAGGAGGAAAGGCTTATAAAGACCACAGGGAGGATATTCCTACCCCGGATATACATAACCAAAGCCTTATGGAAAAGTTTCCTATGGGACTTACAGAAAATTTATCGTAGAAAGAAGAGAAGGAAAAGTTTGAAGTAGAAAGGGCAGATCATTACATGTTGCATCAATGTGAATGGACATGAAATAGATTGTTAAAGTTAAGCCTTACTACTGTTCCTATTAATTAAATGTCATGTTTTTGGTCCTAAAGTTCTGGTTTGTAAATTACCTATTTACACGGAGAAAAGTAATACTGTGAAAACAGTGATGCAATTCAGCAGCTGCAGCATGCCAATTTCGTGTCAAATATTTGTTATTCAGAATAAATAGCGAGCACGTTTTCTTTTCCTAATAAATATCATGACAACAAACATGACATATGAGTTATTATATTAACACGTGTTCCACCGTGCTCATAAAACATTCGCTGCTTTGATACTATACTTTGAACTAATACTTTGATAGGAACTCTGTCAATTCATTTGTCAAAGGCTTGCAGTGCCGTTTGCGGAAAACGAATATTTAAAAAAAAAATTATATTAGGAAGTTTTCTCTGTGCACTTATTCGCAATAAACACAGTATTTGAATTACATTCAAAATAAACTATATGCGTTTAAGATTAGTGATCTAAATTTGAATGTACTTTTATTAGTTGGTAGTAATTAGTAATATTAACATTTTTTAAAATTGTATTTTTAAGTTAGGAAAGTGAAATATGTGTTTTACTATCGAATTAAATTTAAAATTAAAAAAAATGAAGGCTTCTTTTCTAGACATGCTTTAATCCTAAAATACATAGTGGCCATTAGCAAACCGCTCACAATCTTTTTACCAATCTTCAAAACTGGGGCTTGCTTCTAAAAGGGTCAATTTCAGGGTTTCGAAATATTGTAATTTTTTGCAATTTTGCCACAAAATTAGGTAATCTTCTGAAATCTAAAAAACTTTAGAATTCAAGAGAGGATTTTTCCACTTTCGGGAGCTAACGTTACATTAGAATATCGCTTTTCTTCAAATTAAATCTTGCTAAAAAGAGCAAATTCCACATAGGCATCGCGAAATTTGAAGAACTGAGACTGGTCCCTTTACAAAAATCCACAATAATTTTAGTGAAATGTAATTGTTCTTCTTTGGCAATATTATTTTAATTTAAGCACTTGCCTTGTCTAGGTTAACATAGTACACTATGCAAATAAATTTCTCGTGAAAGTGGCTGTTAGCGTTGTTTTAACAGATACCTACAATAATGTTTTATGCAGTACAATGTTTCATCCCTGAAAAAAATACGAAACTAAATGAAATTTCTGAAAGAATATTAAAAAGTTACCAATGCTTTTTATCATGATGGTTGGCGGTTGAGCGCCAACGTCTTTAACGTGATTAAATTGGCCGTGTTTGGGGATGTTTCACGTTAAAATCTGGTCATAATTTCCAAAACGGCCCATCGATCACAGCCTTACCTCACGCTATGTCATTTCACCCGAAAATGAAAGCCCTGGGCGAGGCTAAACAGTGAAATATTGTATACATCGGTTTTCAGATAACAGAAAATATACGGCCAAATCGGACAGGTGTAGTCTATACTTCATAGAACTCTTCCCATAATGTATTATATATAATGTAGACGAACTGTTGCTTTTGAACCTTTCCAACCGGAATTTACTCGGTGTATGAAATAAAAAAGTGGACCCAGTTTTTTATGTCGTATGGGTTGTATAGAAAATAATATAAAGGGATATGACAGTAATGAAGAGATCACACCTTCACGAAGGTTCAAGGTTTGTAAAATGGCGGAAAACTTTAATACCGTGTATTTTGAAATATCATTTCGGATGGGACTTGTCACGTTTCCGGAAATAAACACCCACCCTCTTGACATTTTTTAGGAAAAGTCTGACGATGAAATAAATTGATTCAGATTTTTTAATGTTTTATTAAGAATGTATCATAATATAAGTATATTGTCCAGAGAGACAGATAGTATTTATAATTCTTTAATTTTACCACATATATTATTGATATTTCCTTTTTTGTCAGTACATTTCGCAACTTTTTTAGGTCCAAAAACCCTAATTGCCAATACCTAGGTAGAATTAGGTTTTGGTGGCTAGTTTTATTTTATTTTTTTATAAATGACTTTTCATTACATTGATTCCCATCCTGGGCAATAACACCCACCAGTGGGAGAATTATTTCGCTTGTGGGCGATCAAGAGTTAAAAGTGCTTTGGCAGCGGATTTAATACGATTTTCAAACTACAAGCTCAAGTACTTTGTGTACAAACTTTATTATAAATACTGTAGATAATTTGGCGCCATTTTTAGATCTATGTTTGTTGGAATTTAAAAGAATCCGTTTCAAAATATTCCAAAAGATTTCGTAACTCAGATTTTTTTTGGAATGTTATATTCCAATCAATACGAAACAACAGCATTTATTTGTTTGCCGTTAGACCTAATAAAATTTTTGCCTGAGACGCTTTCTTTGTATACGCGATAATCCATTCGTTATTATTCTTTTCAGATTTGGACTTTGAAGAAAAAGATACCTGAAAAGTGTACATCGGGCTCTAAAAGGTTGGGTACCTCCGCATTAGTATCTAGAAAAACATTTCTCTGGTCATTTGCAATATTTAGCAACTCCAATCTGAAATCATCGCTGAAAACATTCCGATTGTCTCAGTTTCTATCTGTGTTTTAAAACCCAGTTGTATTGAAATACATATAATTATTTCTTATGAATTGGGTTGGCTGTAAGAAATAGGAAGTAACTATAAGCTATACCCCTTTGTACGTTCTGTATATCAGTACAATACATATAATTAAAATGTGATTACAGATTTTAATCGTCTTTCTTTTATGATGGTTTGGATAGAACACCTCACGGTGTTTTACTTAAATCATTACCCAGGTTGAGGGCTGATGTGTGCCGGTGCTTATTATTTACAGTCCTTTCTTGTACAGACAAACACGTCCCGTACAAAAGCGTTTGAAATAATATACGGCTGTTGTTATGTTATAAAAGTTTTCTTTTTGATTTAGTTGACAATAGCATAATAATAAAAAAAATAAAAATTAAATGCCTTTCAAATGTCAAGTCATACCACATAATTGGTATCTTTTCCTTTCAATGTGCTAGTAAAAGTCCACTGGAAAGTAAATACTAGTTATTTTATTTTACCAATTAAATATTCATGCAATGTTTTATCAATAAATTAATGCTTTGTAAAGCTTTAAACATAATGTTCTCTCAAATATTATTAGTCCAGTCAAGATGTACATCCGTGCTTGCAAAAGGTCCAGTCATTCTGAATTTTTTATATGTTGTTAGGACCTAAGCCAGTATTAAAAAAAAAATTGCAACTTCGAAAGTGCTGTGCGAGCGGCGGTGGACCTAAAAAACCAGGAAATTTTCGGATTTTTTTCAGTTTTTGCTCAATATCTCAGTAAAGGAAAGGTCTGACCGGTGTAGTTAGTTTGCATACTTTTAAAGTAGACTAAATTTGCTATAATTTGAGACAAAAGCAAGCTATATAAATCTATTGGTTTTCAAGATACAGTTCTTCAAAAATAGGCAATTTTTTCCAAAAAGTTAAATTTTTTCGAAATATTCACTTATTTTGTAAAATAATTTTTAAAATACGCATCTCACGTCAAATATTGTTTGAAATAAAGTTGTTGTAAATTTAATAAACTTTTATTTGAGACTATATTGATATCTGTAGACTAAACGGTTCTCTCAAAAATGACAGATAACCAAAAACAGTCATAAGTGGGTTTTGGGTGAAATGCAAATAAACTGTTCTCGCGTCTTTTTAAGTAAATCCATTAATCATCGTGGGTTTATCCTAGGGTTATAATATAATTACGACTATTTCAAATTTTAAGTACCCATTAGTACCTATACCCATGGGTACCCATATGAATGGGCACGCATATTCACGAGCTGTTCGAGCCCACATTTTGGCAAACCTCACACTGGCCAGCATTGTTTTTTATGAGGTTGACATAACTCCTGAAGAGCGAGACAAGACTGAAAAATTGCTGCGAGACACTGAAAGGTCTCTCACTATATCAGCAGAAGAAATTGATACCTACCAAATACTAAAGGCAAAATTTAAAAGTGCCTTGGAGAAAATTGAAGCGAATGGTCCAACATCACAGTTGTGGGTCCAATACTTTCGTATGACCACTTTGATAAAACTATTCATCCAGGCAGAGCGTGCTGGTGATTGGAACCTTCATTTGTACACTGTCCACAAGATGCTCCCTTTTTTTCACGCAGCTGGACATTTTTTGTATGCTAAGAGCGCGCACCTCTATCTTCAGGATATGATGGCTCTATAAGATCGGATGGATAAAAGTGAATACGACATGTTCACAAAAGGATCCTTCACCATTTGCCGGTCTGACGAGTTTTGGTCTGGGTTGTGGTCAGACCTAACAATTGAGCAGAAGCTGATGCGATCCATGAAAACCTACGGTGGGTTGACCCAAGGAAGAGGAATCTCCGAAAGTGTTCTGGCAAGGTGGACAACAGGAATGGTGTTTATGTTGAACATTTGTGAAGAACTGGAAAGTTTTTGCAGCTTATCATGTCATACTGGAGAGCAGCATGTAGACATGAGACCTTTTCGAATCATCCGAGATAATAGTGATGTGGAAAAACTAAAAAACTGGTTTGCTCTCGACCCTCCATTTCCCAAAACTGACAGTTTAATTTCTATCAGTAGTGGTTTACTGGCAGGTCCTGAAATTAATTGCCACACAGCCCAGAGAGTTGGAACGGAAGGAGTAATGAAAATTGTGGGGAAAATGAACGACAAGGTAGTAATAAAACGGAAAAATAAAGTTACCACGCTGGCATCGATCACCTCTACCGTTAAACTGCCGGACAAAAACAGAAGAGTGGCTGTGGATCCGCTCACAATTTTTCAGCGAGTGTGTATTGCAAAGAAATCTGAACAGGATTTACAGGATGACTTCAAGTATGAGTTGGCCCCGTTCCCGATGTCTCTGTTCAATGAACAAGGGATGCGCAAGGGCACAAAATCTACTCTGTACTCTGCCTTCACTCCTCTTTCCAGCCACACGCCGACAGATGCCAGCACTCACGTCATTTTGGATGTTGGCTACCTCTTGCACAAGGTCGTGTGGCAGCGGAAAAGCACGGTTCGAGCACTTTTGGCGCGTTATACCACCTACGTCCGAAACCACTTTGGGAAGAACGTCTCCATCGTTTTTGGCGGCTACCCCGAAGATGCTACCAAAAAAAAACACCAAAACAGCGGAACGACTCCGGCGCTACGCAGCTCATTCCAGCTACGAATTGACTTTCGATGAATCCACAGTAATTCAAATTGCTGAAGAGCATGTTTTGGGCAATGAAAACAATAAGAGACGCCTTATAACTCTTCTCTGTGACGCCTTTCAGAAGGAGGGAGTAGAAGTGTCTGTCGCCGAAGAAGATGCTGATCGAGAGATCGTCATGATGGCGTTATAAAAACTAGCAGATGCCGATCGGGTCGTCATAGTGGGAGAAGATGTCGACCTGCTCGTTCTTCTCGATGGTTTAGGCGCTGAAGAGACAAACGTCTATCTTCAGAAGAGCACGAAGGGTGAAGCTGGTTGCTGTCACTACTCTACGACCTCCTACAACAACCAGGACTCCCGACAATTACCAGGAACGGTACTATTTACCCACGCGTTTGCCGGGTGCGATACCACCTCAGCACCGTTTGGCCAAGGAAAGACCAAAATCAGCACACTTCTGAGCAAGAGTGAACCACTTGCTGAGCAAGTGGAGGTCTTCCTTCGGCCAGACTCTATCCCACGAGCCGTGAGTGAAGCAGGCATCAAGTGCTTCGTGGCTCTATATGGGGGTGACATCGCGAGGGATACTTTGGATTTACTGAGGTATAAGACGTTTGTCACTTCAACAAACATAAACCTCGCCCGTTTGCCACCGACGGAAGATGCTGCAGGCCACCATGCAGCAAGGTGCTACCTCCAAGTGCAGAAGTGGCGGGGAGTCAACTTGAATCCCACTGAATGGCGGTGGAAGCTGTCTTCTCAAGGACTCAACCCCATCTCCACCACGATGGATCCCGCACCTCCTGTCCTTTTGCGAAAAATTTCGTGTAAATGCAATAAAGGATGCTCTGGGAGCTGCTCGTGTAGAAAGGCTGGGCTCCACTGCTCAGTCCTCTGTCAGTTATGCGGTGGCAAATTTTGCATTAACGTCCCGGATGTGGAGCTGAAATGCTCAGACGATGAAGATGACCCGACTACAGACTGGGCGCCTCTCCCAGCTAAGATAAAAAGAAAGACATGATTTGGCAACCAAGACACAATATCTACATGATTTATATTAGTTTTATTTTTTGTGTACATGTAATTTGTCTTTATAGTAGGTACCATGATGTTTGTACAAGCATTTTGGTATGTAGGTATATAAAACAATATTTGAAGATGACGTAATTCCCGATAGATGTAATATCTTTTCTTTTTTTCATCAAAAATCTGTTAACTGTTTGATAAATAAAACCATAAAAAGACGTGAGAGTAGTTTATTTGCCTTTCACCCAAAATCCACTTATGACTGTTTTGGTTATCTGCCATTTTTGAGAGAACCGTTAAGTCTACAGATATCAATCTAGTTTCAAATAAAAGCTAATTAAATTTACAACAACTTTATTTCCTATAATATTTGACGTGGGATGCGTATTTTATAAAATAAGTAACCATTTCGGAAAAATTTCACTTTTTGGAAAAAATTTCCTATTTTTGAAGAACTGTATCTTGAAAACCGATGGCTTTATATAGCTTGCTTTGGTTTCAAATTATAGCAAATTTAGTTTACTTTAAAAGTATGAAAATTGACTACACCGGTCAGACCCTTCCTTTACTGAGATATTGAGCAAAAACTGAAAAAAATCCGAAAATTTCCTGGTTTTTTAGGTCCACCGCCGCTCGCACAGCACTTTCGAAGTTGCAAAATTTTTTTTTTAATACTGGTTTAGGTCCTAACAACATATAAAAAATTCAGAATGACTGGACCTTTTGCAAGCACAACCCCCTTTTCATGTTTAACTTGACTGGACTATATGTCTATAGGAATCAAAAGAATCAGTGTAAACACAAATGTGGATTATGATGACAAGTTAACGTTAGTTTGCAACCTTAAGGGAATATGTACATGTGAATGTATATTGATAGTGAAAAAAATGGTCTAATATTAAAGTGCACTGCAAAGAAAATAATGTCAATGCGCATCGCTTTTCAATATGCTTGCATATTGCAATAAACATGGTACATTATTAATCTGTTACGTAGAACGGAGAATATTAGGGTAGGAAGAAAATGAGAACAGGAAAGAAACAATGGATGGTGAAAACAGGCGATGTTCGCGCAATATATATGGGATTGTTAGGTATGCATCCACAGGCTTAAAGGACAAGTGTAATGTCAATACCAAATCCTGCAAATGTCCTACCTACCCTCTTACCCATCCCAAAATGTCACCATATTAAAAATATTGTTGCAACACATGTAAAATCTGACAAGTGGTGTCAGTTGCTTATCAGAGTTTGGAGTGATAATTAATATCAGACAGGGCGAATATACATATAATTTGTGAAGTGAAATCAACTAATACTCCTGGAGACGTGTGATAGTCATCAACGGGTGAGTCCATCTTTCCTGCATTCCAATCTGGGCTTATCTTGTGCTCCAGAAGCCCAGATTTATACCTTTGATTATTGCACTGTCCATCGGGTTTGTCGGATGCATATATCGTCCCATACCTATCATTCGGAGTAGTTTGGGACTGGTCCTTCGGGCGTGTGGCATATCACACCACCTCTAAAATATATAGTGGAGTCGCAGCTTCGCGACACCATTTTTGGTTCTTTCGAGCCGGATTACCAACGGGGTATTTAAAATTAACATATTTAAAGTTATAAATAAATATTATTTCCTCTTTATACTTTGTTAATTTGTATGTACTAGGTTGCATTTGTAATTATTGTTGTGTTTAAATTCCTACATACAATTAATCATGGCGACTAGCGATAGTACTCAGGATATTAAAATCAAGTTACTAGAATCGAAGATTAATTTGATGCATAATCGTGTTAATGAATTATATGAGAAAGGGAAAAGTATTGCGGACAGGGAGACGAGAAGTTCGGAGGATTTTGTTAAACAAACGGTTAATATAGCTACATATTATGCACAATTTAATACGTTGTGTGATGAATTTCATACACTTCAGTTGAAAAAGGATTCAAATTACAATATGAATTTCGATTTATGGAGTAAATTCGAAAATAAGTACTGTTTTGTAGTTTCTATACGCGAAAGCATTATAGCAAAGCAAGATTCATCACGTGATCGACAGAAATTAAATAATTCACCATTAATTAAGCTCCCACCGATCGAGATGCCATCGTTCGATGGTAATCAAGAGAATTGGTCGATATTTTATGAAGCTTTTAAATTAAACATTCACTCAAATGAAAATTTGAATACGTCGCAGAAGATGCAATATCTGATAGGGAAACTCCAAGGAAAGGCGTTATCAGTTTTTGCGGGAATACTTCCGAACGAACAAAATTATTTTTTAATTTGGGAAGCTCTCGAAAAGAAATATCAGGACAAACGCGTGCTAGGTACCTTTTATCTGAACAATATTTTGAATTTAAAATTATTGGCACCTAGTAACCCAAATGAGTTAAATAATTTTATCGAAAGGTTTGCGTCTTCCATAGCTGCACTCAAGGAATTAGGTATTGATGACCTAACCGATTTTATAATATTACATGTTGCACTGAAAAAATTAGATATACAGTTGGTGCAAAATTTCGAAATGTCTATACGGGAGAAAGCTATACCTACATATACCGATTTAATAGAATACATTCGGTCGCATGTCAAAATCCTAGAACGAACTGGGCAAAATGATAATAAAGTTGTTAATAATAAAAACAAAGTTACGCATTCATTCGCTGTGGTCGAACAGAAGTCAAGTAATAATAATCGTAATAGGTGCCGGAAATGTAATCATTCTGATCATGTTGAATTGTTTAAATGTGAACAATTTAACGAATTAAGACCAAATGCTCGCTTTCAGTTTGTGAAATTAAATAATTTATTTGTAAACTGCTTAAGCGATAAACATAAAACTGTGAAATGTCCATCTAAATCGGATTGTAGAATTTGTAAAAAACGACATCACACCGCTCTGCATTTTGAGAGCACGGTGAATACTGAAAGTCAATCGAAAAACGAAGCCATTACATTAATAGCGCGTAATAATAAACATTATAATAATTTTTCTGCGGGTAATATAGCTACGAATGTACTACTGTCAACCGCGCAGTTATTTGCTTATGACAATAAAAATAATCAAGTAACCGTAAGGTGTTTAATTGATTGCGCCTCGCAACAAAATTTAATCAGTTTAAACACTTGTAATGAATTAAATCTTAAAATAATTCCTTTAAATAATTCAGTAGTTAAAAGTGTTGGTTCAGTAGAGACACCAATATTGGGACACGTTGCGTTAAAAATTAAATCCCGCGTTTCAGAAGATACTTATAAAATTAGTCTATTAGTTGTCGATAAAATAACTGATAAGCTTCCTACACAACATGTTGACACAAAGTCATGTGAGCATTTAGTGGGTTTAAACTTAGCGGATGAATCCTGGAACGTTCCATCCGATGTTGATATCTTATTAGGTGCACAGTTATTTCCATATATTCTGCTGGGGAATAAGGTTTTATCTAAACATAATACGAATGCACCACCGGCTATACAGACAGTATTCGGGTATATTGTAATGGGTGAAATACCTACGTGTACGCCGGAGGTTTCGTGGACGTTCGGCCCCATAACCAATGTAGATTTATATAATGCGTTATCCAAGTTTTGGACGATGGAAGACATGCCTATTAAGTCGTTGATGAGTGCTGAAGATGCAGAATGTGAGAAAATGTACCTCGAGTCAGTCCAACGGGATGAATCGGGAAGGTATATTGTATCTTTACCGTTTAAGATAGATCCTAATAATTTAGGTGATTCGCGCCGTGTCGCGCAGCGTCGATATGAATATTTAGAACGGAAATTTAATACGTCGCCAGAATTGCATTGCAGTTATAATGAAGTAGTTTCTGAATATCTGGAAAAGGGATATATGAGGGTTGAAGTTCCGTCTTCATCTAATATTGATGAGGGATATTTCATTCCTCATCACGCAGTAATTCGTAAAGATAAATCAACAACTAAAACTCGTGTTGTATTAGATGCAAGTACAAAGACCAGTTCAGGGTTGTCACTTAATGATACTTTGTATACAGGTCCAAATTTGCAATCTAATTTATTTACACTTTTAATTAAATTTCGCTTATTCGCTGTAGCATTAACCGCAGATGTTAAGCAAATGTATCTACGTATAATGGTAACGGAAAGCCATCGTAAATATCAAAAAATTCTTTATAGATTTCACGAAGATGAACAAATTGGAGTTTATCAATTTAATTCACTCGCGTTTGGTTTGAACTGTTCACCATTTCTAGCAATGCGAACTATACGGCAGCTAGCGAGCGATGAAAGAAATCGTTATCCGAAAGCGGCGGAAGTTGCAATTAATGATTTATATATGGACGATTTTGTATATTCTGTAAATACTATAAGTGAAGGCATCACTTTGGCTACAGATTTAATGGCGATGTTCAAGTGTGGAGGATTTGAATTAGTCAAATGGTCGAGTAATTCTCCTCATTTACTGGCCCAATTACCAGAGTCGCACCGCGCGACAATGGATTTTTCGGATAAATGTAGCATTTTAGGATTAAAATGGGATCCGATATCTGATTGTTTTCGATTTATGATATGTCCGACGGAGGAAAAAACTATATGTAAAAGATCAATTCTTTCCACAATAGCTCGTTTATTCGATGTATTAGGTTTGGTTGCTCCGGTAATTTTATATGCCAAATTACTTTTACAAGAGCTGTGGTTAGAGAAAGTAGGATGGGACGAGGAACTACCCCAAAGTATTGTTAATAGATATGTCAAATTCAAGGAAGAATTACCGATGCTTTCTAATTTAAATTTACCTCGATATTTGGGAGTAAAGGAGGACTGCACGATAAATATTATCGCCTTCGCAGATGCGAGTTTGAAAGCGTACGGTTGTGTAATATATCTTCATGTCACGGATAAGGGTGGCAACACTACAATGAATTTGATATGTTCTAAATCCAAGGTGGCCCCTCTGAAAACAGTGTCGCTCGCTCGATTGGAATTATGCGCTGCGCTTATTTTATCTAGACTTGTTAGATCTATTATAGATACTTATAGAAATCGCGTTTCGATAAACGATATATTTGCTTTTTCAGATTCAAAAATAGCACTTTCTTGGATTCACTCGTCCCCGCACCGGTGGCAAACTTTTGTAGCTAATCGAGTTAGTGAAATTCAGGAAAATTTACCCGCGAAACATTTTTATCACATAGATGGCGTTACCAATCCTAGTGATTGTTTATCACGAGGACTACTGCCTGCACAGCTAGTCGATCATTCTCTTTGGTGGCACGGTCCGCCCTGGGCTGCGAACCCAGTATCCGAGTGGCCTGTCGAAAGATTTTCCCCCTCACGAGAGGAGGAGAATACTTTGGAATTGAAAAAATCGCATACATTTACGATAACGTCAATAGAGGAAAATTCTCCGATATATAATCTCGCTTTAAAAATTTCCTCATGGCCAAAACTGCTGAGAATTGTGGTATATATTTTACGATTTATGCGAAAGTTATCACGCTCAACAGTTATAAATTCCACGGAATTAAACATTGCTGAAATGAATGTATTAAAAGCTTTACAGAATAGGTATTTTAGTGCCGATATACAATTAATACAGAGGGATAAATTATGCTTACCTTCAATCCGAAAACTAAACCCGTTCTTAGATCATAATGGCTTGTTACGTATAGGTGGTAGATTAACAAACGCGAATATACCTTTTGAAAACAAACATCCAGTACTTTTGCCAAGACAGGATCATATTGTCGATATAATTATAGACTTTCACCATCGTGTGAATTGTCATACTGGTGCACATCTCCTTATGTCAATAATTAGACAGCGTTATTGGATCTTATCGGGGAGAAATCTAATACGCAAAAGAGTACATGCTTGTAATTTCTGTTTTAAAACTGCACCTTCTAATATTATACCGCTAATGGCAGATTTACCTACAGCTAGAGTTCAGGAAGCAAAGGCATTTACACATACGGGTGTAGATTTTGCCGGACCAATAAATATAACCCTTTCTAGGCGTCGTGGGGTAAAAAGTCAAAAGGCATATATATGTCTATTTATTTGTTTAACAACGAAGGCTATACATATGGAAGTGGTATCAGATCTAAGCACGGACAATTTTTTAAACGCATTTAAGCGTTTTCTATCCAGACGCGGACCGGTTTCGTGTATGTACAGTGACAATGCGACAAATTTCATAGGCGCAAAGCATTGTCTGGATGACTTGTATAATTTTTTAGAGGCAAATTCAACTAAAGAAGTTCTTCGCAATGAATTTAACATTCGGAGAATTGAATGGAAGACGATTCCACCCCGCGCTCCTCACTTTGGAGGATTATGGGAGTCAAATATTAAATGCATTAAATCGCATCTGTATAGGGTTGTGGGTACTCAACTTTTATGTTATGAAGAGCTTCTCACAGTTCTGACACAAATAGAGGCTGTACTTAATTCACGGCCATTATGTTTATTAAGCAGTTCTCATTATCCAGAAGCTCTTACTCCGGCTCATTTTCTGATGACTACCCCGATTCAGCATCTACCTGCTTATGATTTGACTAATGAACGCATTAGTCTACTGAAAAGGAAAGAGCTTTTGGACCACCTCGTTCAATCTTATTGGAAGAAGTGGCATATAGAGTATCTTCACTCTCTGCAGATGAGAAAAAAATGGAATAGTCCCGCGAATAACATTCTAGTAGGTACCATAGTATTGGTGCATCAAGAGGATGCGCCTCCACTTTATTGGCCGGTGGGCGTTGTTGAGGAGGTGTTCCCTGGTAAAGACGGAGTGGTTCGTGTCGCACGCGTAAGGACCCCTTCCGGGAACTTTAAACGACCAGTCGTAAAATTGTCTCCTTTGCCTACACAATAAGTATTATTTCTTTATTTCATTATTTTATAAATTCTCGTTTTAACTTTGTAATATTAATAGCGTATTGATTAGAATATTTATATTTCATCTTACTTCGTTTTACATTTAATTTTTTACTTTATTTGAAAGTACTTAAAATTTCGGAAGGTACTTTCAACGCCGGGAGAATGTTCGCGCAATATATATGGGATTGTTAGGTATGCATCCACAGGCTTAAAGGACAAGTGTAATGTCAATACCAAATCCTGCAAATGTCCTACCTACCCTCTTACCCATCCCAAAATGTCACCATATTAAAAATATTGTTGCAACACATGTAAAATCTGACAAGTGGTGTCAGTTGCTTATCAGAGTTCGGAGTGATAATTAATATCAGACAGGGCGAATATACATATAATTTGTGAAGTGAAATCAACTAATACTCCTGGAGACGTGTGATAGTCATCAACGGGTGAGTCCATCTTTCCTGCATTCCAATCTGGGCTTATCTTGTGCTCCAGAAGCCCAGATTTATACCTTTGATTATTGCACTGTCCATCGGGTTTGTCGGATGCATATATCGTCCCATACCTATCATTCGGAGTAGTTTGGGACTGGTCCTTCGGGCGTGTGGCATATCACACCACCTCTAAAATATATAGTGGAGTCGCAGCTTCGCGACACCAGGCGATTATTGGTCAAAATGTGTTTTCAGAAATTTAACATAATTTGAATAAAAAATGTATTTACTTAGTGCATTATTTTTTTTATTTTTTTTTATTTAACAATTTTTTTATATAAGAAAATGTGTCCTTACTGGGGTACCCCGTAAGGTTCACTTACAAAAGAATTTTAACAATCTATTCCTTTTTAGATTACATTTATTATAGCTCCCATTCATCGTCAAAAAATCGAAGCCGAGATTAAGTAAAACTTCAATCAAAACAAAACTTCGACTAGCTTTGAATTTTTTTTTTTTAATTTTCTGAAAAAACTTAATGAGCAATTTAAATAAAAAAAATTCTTTATTTATATTTATTCCATAACATTGGTGATATGTTGTGCCTGTCTTACTAGGAACTCCTGTATTAACATGTTAAGTCTCAGTTTATAACATAAGCAGTTAATAACATCAATACAAATAATAATACAATATTTTGTTTAAATTTTAAAAAAATCAGTATCGTACCATTGGAAATGCATACTTATAAATTGATGTTAGTAAAATATTTCATATTAGATATGCCTTAGAATAAATATTATATTATTCGCTATTTCAAATTCCTATAATATTAAAAAATCTGTTAATGAAAAAATAAGAAAATACACAAATTTAGGAAATGAGATAAAAAGAATTTGGCATTCTCATGCTATAAAAATATTACCATTTGTTATTTCGGCTACTGGCATTATACCTAGCTCTCTCATTAAAAATTTAGGCGTTTTAGATCTATCAAAAAATGTTAATTTTAAAATGCAAAAATCAGTCATTTTAAATACATGTAGGATTACGAAAGATTATTAAATATTTATGTTGAGGGATCAGTAAGATGTATAGGCCCTGTTAGGAGTTTTACCGTGCCGAACCCTCTGATATGAAAATATCTGGAGTCGGTGAATTATTTTCCCATTTGATCTCTGGTGAGTTGACGTGTTGTTCTTGTATTGTTTTGTATATATTTTGCTTATGTAATGCACTTGAATAATGTGGATTGACTAAATGATCATTTGTGGAAAAGTGTGTGGAAGGGTTTAATTTTTCCTAATGGGGAAGATTTTACCCGGACATAAAGTCGGAAACATTTAAAAATTTATGAAACAAGCATTTCTTAATTTAATTATTGAAGAAAATATTAGCGATTCCTAAATAAAAATCTGAAACAGAAAAATCATAAAAAGATACGGTCTCATCTAGGACTCGAACCCGGGACCCTTATCTTGTCGGGGAAGCATTCCTTAGTTTAACATCCACACTAATAAAGTTACATCTGTAGTCATTTAGAATGTGTGATAATGACCGTTGAGTAAAATAAATAATATTTATTTGTCTTTGTGGTATACTTATTGGATAAATGATATTTTTCAATTTATTTTCACGCATTTTGATTGTACCTTCATGATACGATTGTGATTTTTTTCTCCATCCACTCCAATGCGTTTCAACCACGAGACAAAGTGATACTGGTATACTTTGTTTATAAACCCGAGGCGGACTCTGCTTGACAAAGCTTTAAAAATGGGATGAAACATTTACTTCAGTTTACTCTTCCGATGTCTGTGGTGTCTACCTATTTATATATAATCACAAAAATACTCTTTTAGGTTGTCAGGCAAAGGTGCATTTGTGTGATTTGAAATTTTGTTACTTCGTAGTGCGTTAAATTATTAAATTTTAATATATTTTTCAATTTTCAATATTACCAATGAATTATATCAGACAAGCGGCGAAGTAGGCACCAAAAGTATTTTATTAATTAATTATTCTTTATTTGAAATGCATAATTTTGTAGTTAATTTTTTTGTCAGATTTACCTGGCAAATAAATTCAGATAAATACGCTTTATTTAGTTAGTTTACAAAAGCTTTGAGAAGATACGAATTTACACGAAGAGGACACTAAAATATTAAAAACACTGCATTGTTTGATTTACAGTTGCTGTTTCATCATGCGTTACTCTATTGATATTATTGTATACTAGGGTGTATCGATTTTTGACTTTTTTTTTGTTTTCAAATTCCAAGTTGAAATAAAGTTGCTACTAGGTACCACAACTTACCACAATTTTTTTTGGATTTTTAAAAAAATGTGTAGGTCTCCCGCACAAGGCCTAAAGTTTTAATTTTTTTCAAAAAATATCAATTTTTTTTTAAATTTAAAAATATAAATTCATAACTTTTGTGTTTATTCCAAGTTAAAAAACAGTAATATTAGGGCATAAAAATAAGCAAGAAACGGTTTTTTTTTATAAAATATGGTATTTTGGTCTCCCGCACAAGCCCTAAAGTTTGTTAATTTTGATGAAATTTTGTAATTTTGTGTACATATATGAACCATGTTTTTTTTAAGTTTAAGCCACCGGAATTAATTGTACTTTTCTTACAGAAGGCATAAAATGAGACAATATATATATACATAATTCTTATATACATACACTAAAAATATATAGCACATATATACTATATATATATAATATGTTTTATACCTGAAAAAAGATAGTTGGACGGTGTAAATTGTATGAGAAAGGTATGAAAGAAACTGATGTTATTTGCTATTACTGTTGTTTATTACAAAAGTATAAAAGGTTATAACATGTCATAAAATGTAGTATAAAAACTAAGTACAAAATGTTGCTGATTACTTTCCATACGACATAAGTGGCAGTTTTCTTGTTCTACTGCAAATTTACTGACTTGTTTAAGTATTCGTCCTTTCATCTTGGCTTCAAAACCTTAAATCAAAATTATGTATAGTATTTACATAGGCCTAGTGAAAATTTTATAAATTCTATTACAGTTCCCAAATAAAATTTCAATTTAATATGGAAGACAGTATGATAAAGACGTTATTTAGAAACATTATAACTACAAAATAGTCGAAAAAAACTTACTTAAATTCTAATCCTTTGCAGAGGTTTTGTACTGGATCTTGGTCTCGAACGTAGGTAACTCTTTACGGTCTTCCAGTCTGGCACGGATAAAACTATCTCTTTCGATTAGCCCACATACTCGCTTCAAAGCTTCTGTGACTTCCTTGACAATTCGTTCCACCGCTTGAGTGTGAGAAGGAATTCTAAATTCAACCCTTCCACTTCTGCCAGTTTCCGCAATTGACTCCAACTTTTCAAGGCTCATATCAGTAACAAGAGGGGGTTCGGTTACTGAAGTGGATTTCCAATCAATCATATCTATATAGTCTTCGGCATCAAAATTGATCTGAGGGGGTTTAAATACCCTTACCCCTTTCCTTACGGTTGAGCGAGCTTTCTGGATTCTCTTATAAGCCAAGGCTCTGATATGTTTTCGTTCATCGAACAGCATAGCTATCAAAACATGCTCTGGGTGAGCCATGAAAGCATTTATCTGTAACGTTGCATGGACGACTTTTCTTAGCTCATCTACCAAGTAATTGCTGAAAAGAATCATTTTAAAAAAATGAATGGAAGGTTGCGGGATTTGGGGATTGCACTTAATTGAGAACCATGATGGTATGTAGACCTTCATCATGAACTCTGCAAGCTTTCTTAGCTGAGGGGTCGGATCATCGGTGGCTACATACAAACGAAGGACTCGATTTGCCAGAGTAAGCCATCTGGCGTGCGAGATGTTGCCGGGGTTTCGTTTGGCCAACTCTTCTGCAATAGAATTGTCTTCCATATTAAATTGAAATTTCATTTGGGAACTGTAATAACATTTATAAAATTTTCACTAGGCCTATGTAAATACTATACATAACTTTGATTTAAGGTTTTGAAGCCAAGATGAAAGGACGAATACTTAAACAAGTCAGTAAATTTGCAGTAGAACAAGAAAACTGCCACTTATGTCGTATGGAAAGTAATCAGCAACATTTTGTACTTAGTTTTTATACTACATTTTATGACATGTTATAACCTTTTATACTTTTGTAATAAACAACAGTAATAGCAAATAACATCAGTTTCTTTCAACACCTTTCTCATACAATTTACACCGTCCAACTATCTTTTTTCAGGTATAAAACATATTATATATATAGTATATATGTGCTATATATTTTTAGTGTATGTATATAAGAATTATGTATATATATATATTGTCTCATTTTATGCCTTCTGTAAGAAAAGTACAATTAATTCCGGTGGCTTAAACTTTAAAAAAACATGGTTCATATATGTACACAAAATTACAAAATTTCATCAAAATTAACAAACTTTAGGGCTTGTGCGGGAGACCAAAATACCATATTTTATAAAAAAAAACCGTTTCTTACTTATTTTTATGCCCTAATATTACTGTTTTTTAACTTGGAATAAACACAAAAGTTATGAATTTATATTTTTAAATTTAAAAAAAAATTGATATTTTTTGAAAAAAATTAAAACTTTAGGCCTTGTGCGGGAGACCTACACATTTTTTTAAAAATCCAAAAAAAATTGTGGTAAGTTGTGGTACCTAGTAGCAACTTTATTTCAACTTGGAATTTGAAAACAAAAAAAAGTTAAAAATCGATACACCCTATTGTATACATACATATTACTACAATAATATAATAAAAATATAAAACGAAATTATAAAGAATATTTAAAATACAAAAAGCCTTATATCCTATGATTTTTCAAGATCTGTGCTAGTAATATATTAATAACACTAGCTGTACCCCGCCACGTGTTGCTGTGGCTCAGTATTTCTGTGCAGATAGAGAAAAAATAGCGCATGTTGCTTTTACGTCCAACAGATGGCTCTTTTTAAAAAATCATGTTTTTACCTCTCACATATGACATATATATGTCACAGCCAAAGTAATAAATCCAGATATTATACATACTTTCCAGCCATTACTTATAATGTCTAATCAATTTAAAAAAAAGTGATAATTGACACAGAATTAATCACATTAACTAGCCATTTTATATAATATCTTCGAAGACTTGGATAATGTAATAAAACAAGTAGGAATAGGTAAAGATTATAAAATTATAAATCAATTTGCCTTTAATTTATAAAGTTAGATTAGGATAGGTTAGGTTAGGTTGGGTTAGAATAGGTTAGTTTAGGTTAGGTTAGGTTGGTTTATTATAGGTTAGGTTAGGTTGGGTTGGGTTAGGATGGGTAGGGTTATTATATGTTAGGTTAGGTTAGGTTGGGTTAGGTTATTATAGGTAAGGTTGGGCTGTTGGACTTGTCATTATGTATAATATCTATTTAATCACTATGACTGTAACATATATATTAAAGCTATATAAAAACATACGCGTCTTCGAATGCAACGTTGCGTTGTGTCAAAATTTCAAAGTGATCTGTGAAGGCTTTCGGAGATTTTTGATTTTGAATGAACGAACATTAACATTTTAATTTATACTAGATAACTATTGTCCTTTATTCATTCACATATTATAAACTACATGGAATGACGGAAGAAGAGGCTGAAATTTGAAAGAGAACACCCCTAGCAGCCGGAAAAAAAGGCTACTTCAAAAAACATAAAATAACTGTCCTCTGCAGAGAGGCATTGTAGAGTGTAGAGTTGCCATTAAAAAGATTGACGTACAAAAGAGTCCAAAAGGTCGCTGTATTTTATGTCGTCCGAAATCAATACTAACATGTTATAAAGTAATGTAGATATAATATGACCTCGCTTTAATCTCAATACTTTCAGAACGAACCGGCGAAGGGTGAATACATGAGGGATTTTTATTATTGCTTCAGGCTAAAGGGTAACAATATAGTTTCTGGCCCAACATACTGTGTGTTCCTAGGTACCTACACTTCGACTATACTCGAATTCTTATACGGTATCAGATTATTGAATTCCACTTGGAGCCGGATGCAGCAGATTGGTTTAAGGAATACATTGCATTATGAACAGCACGGGTCAAAAATTCTCGAGCGCACAGGATGACTTTTAAGTTTCTAAAAATTGAAATATTAAATTTTTTCAAAGACTGATTTCAATAATATAGCTATTCAAGCTGAGAAAGGTGCATTAAACACAGCAATTCTAATTTATCTACTTTTGTAAATATCTTGAAACCTGGAAAATGATTTTTTTTGCTAGTTTCTGTGAGCCCACTGTTTCCAATTTTCTCTTGTTGAATAAATCAAAACCAAATTTTTCACTGAAATCACATGACTCGCAAGTAGGTACTTAAGTATCTTAATTATAAATCATATTATATTTAAGTAGAATTTTAAAAATTTCAAAAATTGAATTATTCACTTTGTCAAAAAAACATTATCACATTACAATATCTCAATGACAACACTTTTTTTAAATTTTCCTAAGGTAGGTATGTACCGTAATGTTGAAAAAACGACAATAAGAAAGTCCAAATTAAAACGGCGATTTCAAATTTGAAAAAATAATGATGGTTTGAAAAAGAATAACGGCCACCATCTTGAAATGGAAAAGGAACGTACAAACAAATCTACAGACAGAAAAAAAAACAAAATGGTCGATTTGAAAAGGACACCGCTACGCTAGGACAGTATAATCGATGGGTTACAAGATATACGAAGGTTGTACAACTACATAAAATACTTTCGGGGTATACTTTACTCCGTGAAATTTTACTGGGACAACAGTTTTCCCACGTACGCCCGAATGGTATAGTATAAGAGACAGACCTAAGAAAAAAACGACTTTTTTCTCTCTTTGTGTACCACCCATCAAAGCACAAGTTCCTTTCAGTTGTCTTTTGTGAACATTCTTAAATTATTAGCTGGCGACACTAGTAAGAAGTTCCACTCAACTAAAAGTCAATAAAATTACATTTTGCATTCCGTAATACCTTCACGAAGAGTGCATCGTCGAGGAATATTTTACATTTACGGGTAACTTGAAACATTCTACACAAAATTGACCGCTTAAAGAAGCTGCTATCGGAATCAAGTTTAATATTTATTTATACTATAACCAGTCTAATATATTATATAAAACAGTTCCGATAAAGTACCTACGATATGGCAATAATTATAAAATAGTACCAAAGTTTGTATTTAAAAAAGGATAACGATATCAATAATAACAACAATAGAAATTATTTTTTTAATTCGCCACTGAAAGCAAAGAAGTAAAAAAAATAATGAAAAATACGATGAAATAATAATAAATTTTTAATGATTATAAGACAAGGTTTTTTAATACATGGCACAGAGTATAACAATTTATTATAAGCAATAATTATTTGCATATTTTGATTAATTCCCGTCTGCGGCATTTGTTTTTACTCGGGAGATATTTTCAATTTGTACGTCTATTTCAGGCGAGTAATTATTGCCAAAAATAATAAAATAATAAGTTTACAATAGTAAATTATGGCGAGCCACAAAATAAATGCTCAAAATCAGTTAATCTTTGGGTGAGGAGAGAGTGTTAATATTTTTATTTTTAATGTGCTGTTCTACAAATTTGTCATAGATATGTCAATTTAAATGGTGTGTGACTGATTTTGTGAAAGTTTATTGGATTTTCAATCAAAAATCAAATTTTGAATATGAAATTAAAACTATACTCCAATTATATTGATCGGTTAACTTTAAAATGTGTCTACGAAACAGAATTTGACCGAAAATAGGGTTTATAAAATATTATCTTCCCAAATTAATAAATATTTTTAGTACCACTACGGCAGTAATGATAGCCTTTTTATAGATAAATCAAATTCCTTGGTACATTACTGAAGTAACTACATTATTTCACAAACAAACCGTTTCAGAAACACTTACTTTTTAAATTTTACTCACAATGGGATTGGAAAATGTCTCGAAAAATCACTCAAAATTACACAGATTTGTATAAATAAAACATCTTATAAATTCTGGAAACGCAAATAAAGAAATCTGTTTGCAATCTATAATTTTGATTCTCACGTCAGAATAATTTGCGTGAAACATTTCAGCTTACAGCTGAATTCCTCGCATACAAAATATTTCGTGGTGAAATGGTCTTTAATTGAATCGCGCTCGCCGGAAGAAGCGCTCGGTTAATCCCTGGCTTTTGCCCCGTGAAAGGTGTTAATTTTGTCATTTTGCCAGAGGGATGTAATTATTACGCCCCCATTCATAAGGCCCGCATTTGTTTGTACCTACCCTATCCTCTGATTCATACTACCCGAGCGCAAGCTGCGAAACTGCCGCATGGAAGATTATTTAAAGTATAAAGCATAACCCTACTTCATTGCAAGGAATCGTAGTATCCAGAGCAGTAGTGTAAAAGGGTATACACTATGTGAAAAAAATAAAATTTCCATTGGATCTGAGCTAAAGCAGGAAGAGCTTTCACTGGCTATTTTTGGTCGGTAAAGTGCAAAAAAGGTTTTAATAAAATTGACTAGTTATTTCTAGGATGCTCAGCTAGCATTTGGATGAATTAAGTTAGAATCTCTCAGTGTTTTAGTAAAAAAGGGCTGGAATTTTAAGTTTAATTTAAAATTAACTAAATATAGTATAACTATTTTAATTTTGATAGAACACCTAAACTAAAGAAAGTGAACTAAATGTAATTTTAGTTTAAACTATAAATAATAGAAGAATGACCCCAGGTGAGACCCCACTCCATCCAGAGTCGTCGCGGTACTTGGAATTGTATACACCATGCTTGGTAACCAAATCGAAAAAGTTACTATAAACAATCATTTCTCCCTATACCTACCGCAACACAATGAATTCGATTTGGAGGTTGAATAGTTTTACCGATCAGAACCGTTAAATTTTAATGCAGTCAAAAAAATTACTTCTTCCTGTAATAAATAAATTTATAAACAATTTACTACCCATTATTTCCAAATTAGTTCATTTACTTGGAGAAAAAATACATGTTCTTAAATGAACTCTAGCTGCATTACCTCGCTTCGTAGTCATGATTTTAATGTATGAATATTGAAAGATGGACGCTGTAGCAAAATCTAACCAATCTTGGAAAAGGGGGAAAATGGGGTGGTTATTGCTTTATTGAAGTGAATCAAAGGACCTTGTTCGAAATTTGCTAATTGGCTCCTTGCCCAGAAACGTGGCCTGAAAGGAGTTGTCAAATATTATTTTTTAGGCAGATAATCAGTTTACAATTAGTAACTTTGCTTTAATGCAAAAAATAGATAATTTATAGTAAATTTGCTTAATCGGCAAGCTGTTCAGATGTGCTCTTCTTGCATGGTGAATATAACTAATCCAACTTACAGATCCGTAATTACCTAAATAAAATGAATCAAAGTAATTCATCAAATTATTATTACTGTGTTTTACTGACAATGGTTCAAAAGCAGTTTAAAAAAAAAATTAAATCTTTGGCAAACCATATAATATTACTAACGTTTTTCGTGAAAAACTAAACACCCGTTTCGAATCAGAATAGTTTTTGGATGAGATTAGAAATATCACCAACAATTTCTACACTTCTCGTAAGGCCACTTTTAGATGCACAATATTATATATCGTATGTTATACTGATTTCTGAGGCTCTATTAATGAGATAAAATATATAAAACACTAATTCTCAGTGCATCAAGGAGCTATAAAATACTCTCCTGAAAATCTAAAAAATATTTTTCGAATTAAACAAAATTTTCACAAGAAACGGTAATTATACCAGTTTATTGAATTCAAAAAGGCAGTAGTTAGAATGAAATATTACAGCATAAGTCAATATGTCTACATGAAATATAGTTGAAAGCATTGATGGGAAACCATTTCCCGTACATTCAAACGCTTTCAGCTCGCATTATTATCATCATGTCTTTAGATGCGAGATGCGAGCCGGAAGCCTCTTGAAATACATTGCAAATTATTGTAAAAAACATACAAATATTAAATAATAAAAAATAAAAAAAATGGTATTCGACATATTTCACGTCACATTCTCCGTCGTGTCTGAACTTTATCATGACGAGGCATATCGACCATATTTGTACTCGTACAGAGGAGAAACGAAAGAAGAATAGATTGACACAGTTTGGAAATACTTTTTTTACTATTTTTGTAAATTAATGCAATAATAGGTGTTCTTGTAATTTTTTAAATATCCATAATATTATTTTTCTTAATATTTTTTAAAGTTTTAATTTAAATCTCTTGAATCAAAGGTTAGCTATCAGAACCGTTTCATTCCTAGCAAGAACGGTGCATTTTAAAAGTTTCATTATAAAATCAATAATATCTTTATCGTTATAATTAACTCTAATATTTAAATTTTAAAATTTAAAAAGTCAAACAAAATAAAAACAAAAACATTTTTTTATATCTGATCGTATAGGATGTTATCAACAAAAGCTCGTCAAAATTATAATTATCTCTCAAGCTCTTATTATTTTTTCGTTTTAATATGATAGAAAATTAATTGCGAAATCGTTTTACTCCGGGGACTACTAAAACATTAGTACGATAGCGTTCTAACCTTCACTGTAACTGACTCCTACTTAATGCTTGAAATAAATTTTAAAAAATGTGTATTGCAACACGACTATCTTAAAAGCTTTGAGTTTTATGTTAAAAAACATTAGTTATTTTTAAGAAAATCATCGTGCATTTTCCGAGCTGAAAAGTATGAAATTGTCTCAATAGAAAAAATACCAAAGTATGCCCCAAAAATTACAAAATAACACATTTGGTTCTATTATTTAAAATGTTGCAAGCATGTGAAAAATCGCAGTTTTTATTTATGTGCTATTTAAGACATTGACAGAGAGATTTTTGCTATTTTTAATAATTTCGCTCAATTAATAATGTCTTTTTTTAATATCAGCGCGTTCCTTCTAACATTCGTATTTACTTACCTCCCTTTCAAACAATCTTTTTCTTATTTTTAAACGCATACTATGGAGCTTTAAGAATGTCTACATCATTACAAGAGCAGTGTCATAATATCTTAATTTTTGCGGTAAAGCAGAGAAATATCCTGTATTTGTGTGATAGACTTAATTACAGAAGTGTCCTTTATCTTCCATTTGTCGATTTTCTTGATGGTTTGTTAATGTTAATTTATGATAATAGTGTATCAACTACTGATGCATGCGTATGTATTATTATTAGGTACATATTTAGTTATACAAAGCTAAGTAATGAATGTTTCACCATGGGAAAAATATTATCTCCGAACAAGATTATTGTGGTTAGAACCCTGTCATAGTCTCATGAAAATACGAGAGATGTTATGCAGGATAAGGAAAAGATGAATTATTTCAGTATGCAAATTTCTTCAATATAGATGGTAAAAGCGTTAGCGGGAGACATTTTGATAGTTGGGTAATAAATGAGGAGAGGAGGCCGTGAAAAGTGGCGCTCGTTTGTCAGGATAATAGGAACGATTCAGAGATGTTGTATCACTCCCTATTATCTTTTCAGAGCCGATAAATGGGGATCAACTCACCTTCCTTATATTTCATGAAAAATTAATTAAACTTTTAGAAGAAGCTGTTTAAGTGTTTTGCTAGTGTAATCTCTGCATTGCATACGAAAGCCTTGTATTTATGCGCTTTCATTATTAATTATAACTTAACACTAGAAAGACCGGGTACTGCTCCATACCTATAAAGACCGCAGCGGTCATTTTGACCGCTGATAACATGCGAGTTTATTATTATTGTAGTTGTGTAATATTTGTAATATTTGGCATAATATTAAATAAATTAAACAATAATTATATATTAAAATGATAAACTTTAATTAATTAGGTGCACATTTAGTACAAACTGTTTTTTTTTAATAATATCCGAGGCACTTTCCGAAAACAGATTTCTTACAATTATCATATGTGTCGGTTGTTTTATTTTGCTTACATTTTTTATAAATTTGGCACTGTTGTCTTTTAGAAGTTTTATTTTCCGGTTCCCTTTCTGTCAATTTTTCAGGAGCAAACACAACTGCACCAGCTCTGCTATTTGTATATGCTGTCCTTAGTTCTCCAACAAGCTATAGAGTAAAATTGTGACGAGATATATTTTTTTATAAATTATCCATGCATTTATAGCGGTTAGATCAAGTATGTTGTAGAAAACGTGCACAGGCCACCTTCTACTTCCAGCTCTTACGTAATATTTATATTGACACAATATTTTGTAGAATTGTAAAATTCAATCGTTTCGGGAATTTTCTTTGTTCTGTCGCCAAATTGAAAATTTGTCTACTGTACTCAATATCATTACATTTTTCTTCGGTTTTCCTAGATAAACAGTTAGGACGGGTTGTTTCGGAGAATTTGAACAATTCATCGAATTTCAACGTTCATTTCCGGGTTCTGTGAAAGTCCTATTCAAGTTCTGTTATTATATCATCATAGGCTAGGTGCTTGAAAAAACTGAAATTAAAACAGAACTTTAAAAAATCTTTCACAGAACTTGAAAATGAACGTTGAAATTCGATGAATTGTTCAACTTCTCCGAAACAACCCGTCCTTAGTGTAGTACCATTTTTATCCTTCAAAATAAATTATTCATAACGTGGAGTACAAACGGTTTTGCAAACTGCTGGTATTTCTCTCCAGGCCTTTCTCATCGTCCGACAATACTTGTTTGTTCAGTTCATAATTTCTCTGCCAGCTTCATCGAAGTAAAAAAATTGTCAGTTGTGATATTTCGTCCCTTTTTGAGAAACGGTTGTTTCATTATTACATATTCTGGTAATGACTCATTTGAACGTTCCACAGTTTTACCTAAATATGGAAATCTATTACATAGGTATTTAGTATCTAAGTCCACTAGAAGCCAATACTTTATTCCAAATTTGTCAGGCTTATTTGCTATATACTGAGTAAACGGAAAACGAGTTTTGCTAGGAAAAAGCTGTTCATCGACCATCAAATTTTCACCAGGAACGTAACACAGATTACAGTTTTCTAAGAACTTGTTCCAAATTGCCGATGCTAGTGCAAATTTATCAGTTGCCAGTCGTGAAGATCTCGTAGTTCGCAAATCAAAACGCAAATATTTCACAATTTCTTTGAACCTGTTCTTACTCATAGTTTCTTTGAATATGAGGGGTCCCCATAATGTCAACCATAATACATAAGTCAATATACAGGTGGCTAGCATTATAAACCCCGCGAGCGTAACTTGGATAAAGAAGATCCTAAACAAACCCAGCTTAAAATGGCCCTAACGGTCACATTGACCGCGGCGGTCTTTGTAGGTATAAATCATTATATTTCGATAAATAAAAAAGGTACTTACCTGTTTTTTTCACAATGGTCGTTAAAACATGAATCATGAAAAGTAAAAAAAAATCAGATCATTACCATAAATTTTAAGCAAAATATCGTCATATTACATCAAGAAACGGTCAAAATGACCGCTTCGGTCTTTCTAGTGTTAATAACTAATATCCGTACGACGATTCACAAGTAGAAGAAGTTTTAAAAGTTTTATAGGGTTTTTAGGCCTTTTGAAAAGAAAATACCTCACTGGTTAATTTGAAGAATTCTGCACAATACGCACTCTTTATATTTGCATTCTTTATATTTACAAACAATATCATTCCGATTTTATTAAGAAAAATAATACTTACTTTAAAGTTCATATTAATCAATATCTGTTTCAAAACAGTTTATTTAAAAAAAAAATACCAAAAATTATCATTGTCTAGTTATCATTAGACTAGGGGACTAGGCAAAAATCCAAAATGGAGTTGGAATTAATAATAAAGGTCATTATTGAAACAACTTTTATCAATAAGGGCAATAAAATATAATAAATATTGGTATTGAGGCTTCACTTTTTTTCTAAATGACTTAGGACAGTGGTTCGGCTAGTTAAAGGCATTAGAGTTTATATCCCGATGGTAGTCAAATCTCTATGCACTTGACATTTTGCAATATTTTGAAGTTATTTCAAATGAATATATTGTTAGTTGAATATTTAAATAAAATATGGTTGCCACTGTGCTCTGAAAATAAATGAAAATATATATCATAATAAATATTTATATCCACCTAAAAAATTGTCAAATTAAATAAAATGTTGTTTCGTTTCGTCAAAATATTTCAAGAATAACGTTTCTTTTCGTAGAAACGATATATTATTTACCATTAAAAGTGTTTTTTTTTCTTTTGATATGAGCCAGTAGGTATGTATAATCGTATTTGACGAATTTTCAATAAGATTCTTATAAGAGATAGACTCTGGAAATGAGATGATATAAAAAATAAAACATTTCACAAAGATTGTCCTCATTACTTCAATAACATAATATTTCTTCCAACTTTCGCCTTTATTGAAATGAGGCACCTGCTTATTATGTAAAAATGCTCAGGAAAATAACTGAAAATGAAATTCGTGAGATAAATAATAAGTTTTATATTTCATCCTCTTATTATTGAACACGAAGAAGGGGTCATTCCAGGAATCAGAAATACATGTAAAATTGAAAAAAAATTGTCCTTAGAAAATACTTTCCAATATTACTTTATTCCATTAGTATGCATCTCTTTGGATTTTGAATCTATATAAATAGACGATTTTAAAAACAGGAGTAAAAAAAAATGAATTTGTATTTTTGTGGCTGACACTGATTTTTTCCCTCGAAAACTAGAAATAGCGCCACAAGTATTCAAAAAGTAATACTACTCAAAATAACGAGGGTTGAGTGCATCGCCGGCTGAATAATTTATGCAGCTGTTTGGGTCACAAAATTTACTTCGAGACTATCTTAGTCCGAAAAGAATACGCCAGAGATGAAAACTAGAAAACTTTCGAGCTACTTCATGGGAACAATCTAATGATATATCGGAAACTGCAGTGAAAGCTCTGCAGTCAAAAAACATCACATCTGCGGATTTTAAAAAACTAATTAGTTTTTTGTGAACTGACACGAGAGCTCAACGTTACCATCCAAATTAACATATAACGAAACATTTAACCCATTAAATTAACGTTTTATAGATAACAAATCCTTCATTGAAATATTTCTTTATACATAAGCAGGAATACGACTGTACTGCTACATTTAAAGCGCAAAATTTCCAACTCTTCAAAAATAAACAACATTTTTTGCGTTAATACCACAAAAAAGAATCACTACTTAAAGCTTTCGGGTCCGTGATAACGTAACTGGAAGATTGTTTATTGACGGTGGATAGTGGATGTGAAAGGGAATGGTTGGTAAGTACGTGATTATTCAAAACAAGTTCATATAGTTAAACTTTCTAATATCTTTGAGTTAAACCCATTTATACAAGAGCTTCCATTCTGAACAAAATTTAACGCAGCATGATAAATTTCAATTAGCATAAGCATTATATGCACTTCGCAGGGTTTTATATTCAAGGATCGCTATGCGACGAAGGTATTTCAATAATACTTATCTTTTTAAATGATATTATTATATATTTTTAATAATACAATAAAACATGGTCTAATTGGAACTTCTTTGTATTCAAATTATCTCTATTTTTTGGTTCCATTCTTAATACCTTTGACGGCTTAAGGAGTCTATCTCTTTTATGCAATAATCGTTTTGATCACTGTATTACAATATCAATATTTGTCAATATTGAATGTGAAATAAGAATTTATATTGTGTAATAAATTTAAAAGATTCAACAATAGGTAAATCTATTTTCCATTGGCAAATTTTATTCACCCTTTGTGCAGTAGACTGAAAGTATCGACCTTCTATGAAAATAAATAAGCCAAGCAACAGTGTAAAACTATACCTGTCTTTTTATCGTGTATTTAAAACAGTTGTGCATCTGGCAACAACGCGGAAATAACGTTCTTATTTTCAATCAAAGGGCTAAAACACGTAAGAAAGATTTTTGGAGCCAGTATTTATAGGTAGAAGGTGCGTTTTTTTTATTTATTTGCAATCTTGGTTAAAAAGGAAACGATATTGTTAGTAATGTTTTTTGTGGTTGGAATTTTCCTGCTTTATGTAACGTTACTCATTTTGTGGTTGGAACTTTCCTGTTCTTTGTAACGTTACTCATTTTGTATTTTTAAATACAAACATTTGAATTTCATTTTTGTTTTCGATAGTGAATGATTGGTTTGGAAGCGGAAATTAACAAACTTCCCGACATCGAGCATCGAGCTGAATCTAGGCAGATAGATTATGTTGTCGATGAAAATGCATTCTATTAACATTATATAAGTTAGTGGTAAACCACGATACCCACGCGGACATATATGCATTTCTCTGAAATTGGATGACATTATAGCAGTTAATACACTAAATGAATGCCAATTTGGCGCAGTTGTTAGAGTGATTGACTCCAGTCCCTGGGGAGAAAGATTCAATCTGTTTCGTATTGTATTTATTAAGATGATTTATGGCAAAAAATGATAACCTTGACCTTATTAATCCAGACGACATTAGACTTGTTTCTTTTTTAAGCTGTCGTACCCTCAGATTAAATATACCATTCCTAAGAGAAAGTCCAGTTATATTCAATTTTTCAATTAAGTCCTTAATCCTGTATCTAAATTTCGCCAATAAACAATTAGATTATGTTAATTAAGTGTTAATCTCAAGTGACCTACCAGGTAAGTATTGTACTGTATATTTTCTCCATAATTTTTTTTTTTTTTTTTTTTATATTTACTCCACACAGGAGGCCCTGAAGAAAATAATTTCCCTCAGGGCCTATGTCATCTCTAAAATAAATAAATAGTTAAGTAATAACATAGATCACTGTAGAAATGTATTATAAGTTTGTACAGCGCCCTTGAGGTGATTTTGCACAAAAACGGCGCTATACAAGTCATCCAATTATTATTATTTTTATTATTATTATTATATCAGAGACGATATTAGTATCTTAGCTACCCACTATATACATTAGTGACGTGACATACGGGACATTAGTGATGTGACATCTCCTTTCTTAAATTAAACAATATAATAAAACTTTAATATTAAACTTAAGTAAAACAGTAACATTAAACAATTAAAACATTTTAATATCTATCCGGTTGTTTGACTTCTCTGCCATTTCTGGTATTGTATGGGCTTAAAATATATTTTCCCCCACCTGTCCTTTATCTCCAACTTCTTCCTCCTTGAGTGATGGATCAGATCGCATGATCGTGGTCAGTATCAATGTCAGTATTATACCTGAGTCAGTGTACGCTATTTCTTCTGTTACTAATAAAAAATATAAAAATCTTAAATTATACAAGACCTTTACATTTTTTTTAACTTCAGCTATTGGCCTATTATATATTCATTTATTTATAATTAAATAAATGATCCCATGTTTAAACATTAATAAAGTTATGTATTTACATTATAATATTTTGAATTATATTTTTAACACCTTTTATAATTAGATATTCTTACAATTAATTATATTTAAGTTTTAGGAATATTTTGCAGGTGACGGTGTGAAGAAGTGTACTCGTATTCGTATAATGTAATAAAGTTATATAATGATATATTTTTCTTTCTTTAGACTTTTTAAGTATATTTTTTACAATTGTTGTATAGCTCTCTGGCTGACCATTACATTGAAAATGATAACATGGACTAGTTAACTACATTTTCTTAATACCAATCATACAAAAATGATTTAAATTCAATGGACTGAAATGGAGGACCACCATCAGATAGCAATGACGTTGGTATACCATGACATGCGAAAGCGATTAAGTATTTTTTTTAAATATTCAGTTTTACAAGTTCAAAAAAGTTCAGTCAAAGTAAAAAAATATATTTTTAATAAAACAGTACAAATTACTTTAATTTTCACGGTTGATTTTTTGTTAATAGATTTTATCTCATATTTTATCGCGTATCACACGATTCTACTCATTTAGTGAAGTAGTTTAAATTCATAATAATAAAATACAGCAACATCAATATTATACAAAAGTTAAGAAAAGTTTCCTAGTATTGTCACTTTTCCGTCTCTAAGGACGGGTTGTGTCGGAGAATTTGAACAATTCATCAAATTTCAACGTTCATTTTCGGGTTCTGTGAAAGTCCTATTCAAGTTCTGTTATTATATAATTGTAGGCTAGTTGCTTGACAAAACTGAAATAAAAACAGAACTTGAAAAAATCTTTCACAGAACTTGAAAATGAACGTTGAAATTTGATGAATTGTTCAAATTCTCCGAAACAACCCGTCCTAAGAAATATTAACTGTTGTCAAAAATTATGTTAGAGAACTGTTTTTGCAAATAGGTCTCCGAACTCTCAATGTCTCCCCAAACCCCCAAAGAATCCGAAAAAAAAAATGTAAACAAAAAATTGTGCATGTCTATGTACTCATTTGAATATCTTATGTACATATTATAATGTAGATTTAGATATCTGTAATTTTCACTAACTTCATTAAAATCTGGTTCGCAGCCATACCGTCAGCGTGCAGTAGCGCTGTTTTTGACACTGGTGGTAAAAATGAGAACACTGTTGGAAAAAAGAAATACTATATTGACTTTATTCCAATCCACACCCGATCAACGCTGAGAATAAGATATTTACCGTACAGTATATTTACCGATTGTATGTTTTCATACCTACATTATATAACTTCCTTTCCTGAAGCAAAGTGTCATTACCTCGCGTAAAGAAGTTTTCGAGCCGATTAAACATAATATATCTATAGAATTTCACACAAAGTCACTCATCCTTAACAAATGCCCACCTCCGAACAAGACTCGCGCGAAAATTCCCCCAGACACGGGCGGGCTGGTAATCTGAACGGATTAGTGTTGTGTCTATTAGTCTGCACTGGACGGACAACGGAGGCTAAAAATATCGTACAGCCTTCGGCAAAACGGCGTCCGGCGTCCGGCGTTTCGTTACTCGTTACACCCTCGCACATGATAGCACTTAACAACCGGAATAATCGAAAAAAACGTTTAATCTCTTTATGTTGTGTGAAAAATGTTTTTAATTCCACGCGACAACATCCGTGGTAGAGCAGAAACTTTGTAAGCTCTGAATCGAGAGGTATAGATGTTCGGACTCCCAGAAAAAACATCTTTTCCTCTTTTTTTAAGTTATTGAGATTAAATTCCGGCGTCGGAAAAGAAAATGGAAACTGAAAATATATGTATGTCATTACACACGTATATTATTAGGTTAGTAGCTAAGTGGACAAATAAGTCTTAAGCGCTTGATGAAATAGTAGTTCCGTTGAACTTAAAAAAAAATAACAAAATAATAAGTTCCTAATTTTCTCAACTTCCGACGTAGTTATTAACAAAAATCCTTGTAAAGTATTAAGTTCTCTTCAACGTGCTTGCTCTGCATTGCTTAATGTACAGGCTGACCGGGGGTAAATTGCATTGTAAGTTTTATAACAATCACTGTTAGATATATGTGCACAAGATTAGCGAAAATTGTTTTGACCAAATGAATGTAAAATTAGTTGAAATCGTCGGAGAAAAATATTTAAAAAAACACAAAAACAAAAATTTGCAGCTAATATTTTTTGAATCTAGGCCGAGACATTATCAGAAATTGAAGATTTACTCGTTTAAAGCTGGACACACACGAAAGAGCCATGTGGATTCCGCTGAGCCACGCTGAGCCATTTGAGTTTCTCCGCACGGTTCCATGATAACTCAACACAGTGACAATTCAACACACTTTTAAAGAGTGGTATAAAGTGATTAGAAAAGATGAAATTTTTTTTTTAACCTTACCTAACCTAAACTACATAATCAAGTTAATAAAGTTTTTGTTTCATCACTTTCCATGACTTTATATAACTTTTTAAAGATGTGATGAAATATCATTGTGATGATTTATCCGGTTACCAAAAAACATCACCTATTTCTATAAAACTTTTTGTCAGCCTGGATAACCGCAACGGGGTTTACAGACCCTTCACACAGCATCTCCAAAGATGGCGAGGTTTGTAATCAGCTTATGTAAAAAATAAAAAAAAAAAGATATATTGCCTGCGTTGCCGATACATGTTCCATTGAAAATGGGGTATATTTATTTAAGAAAATGTGTGCGTAATTTTTAATTTTAATACATATTTTCTGATTATGGTACTAAAAACACATCATTTTAATATTTACATCCATAATTATTGATTTTAAAAACAATCTAAAACCGCACAATCCGAGACGATTCCAACTAACTACAGCGTCGTTATGATATAGAAAAGTTCCCAATTCGCAGCCAAATGTCATTGTCACATGTCATTCTGGCGGAAAATCGAAAATGGCACACTTAAATCGTCATATAAAATTTATATTTATATGTATTATATATTTAATTTTTAAAAATAAAATAAAATCATTGTAATTGTTTCTTTTTTTAGGGAATAAAAAAAACTGTGAAAATACCCTACTGTCCACGCGCTCGGTAGTATGACATGCTTTGTATTCGATCCGATGTTTCTGTTAGGTTTTGTTATTAATTGCATTATTTTTACTAAAGTGTAGGTACTTGTTGTTGATTGTTTTACGAATGCTGTATGTTAAAAATCAACAACTAAAGAACAGTGTTAACTTATTGTTGTTGAGATTCAGGTCAGTGTTGTCAAATTCAGCAAATATTTTATTTTCTAAAACAAAAGCTAACCGACCCTGAGGTAATGCTTATCACTAAATGGCGCTATAAAAATTTTAGGATAAAAAAGCAGCTATTATTAAAAAACAATAAACTTTTTTATCTGCTTTCAAACGGGAAGCTCTATTGTCTTTAAAAAAACTTTTTTTTTGCAATGAGCTAAGAACTTTAAAATAACTTTGAAATTGTATTGCAGGAAATAAATTAACTCAATTCTATTTGAAACTTGAATGGTAACTACTAGTCCATGCATGTTAACTTAGTAAGTTAGATAGTAAATAAAGTTTTTTTAATATAGAAAAAGCGTAGACCCTTGAAAATTCACAAAACACGACCCTAATTGTCATGATTAACCCAAAATTTAAAGAGTTTTATATTAAAAACAATAGGACAAACGCCCTCCAGTTTTTCACCCGCATCTTACCGGGAGGTTATTTAAAACTGGTAATTTTTTTTTAACTGAAACTATTTTCATTGACTCGAAGAATTTAAAAACGGACTCGTCCAATTGTTTTATTTGAATTCAAGATACAAAATTTATCAAACTGACTTTCAAAAATTCATAAAAATGGAATCGCCCAGTTGTGTTTGAATTCGATATATCTAAAAAAATACCCGAAAGATAATTTAGAGGAGGAATAGTGTAAATATGATAAAGAAGGCGTCTACAATCAGAATAAGAGATCCGTTTATTATATATAGACACTGTCGTGAAATTAAATTTAACTAAATTTATCAACAAAATGATAAAGTGTTTAATTAAAGAAAATGGTTGAACCTGCAGACAAGCCGCCTTGTGGCAAAATAGTGTTATTAAAATTCTATTTAATTAGGTACTTTATGTAGGCGCTACAAAATAAGATAAGTCTTAAATACCTTCTGTAGGTACTAATCGCTTTACTACAATCAGTTCCAATTTTGGAAATGACACTCAAAGCAAATCCAAATTCTAATGTATGTGTATGTACCAGAGTAACAGACCCAACCGAAATTAGTATTTTTGATTAGCCTAAGTAAACATAATTTTCAACACTTTCAACAGTTTTTTTTTTCAATTAATTTACGCATTGAGCATAACTATTGAGAGTGGTATACCAGTTTATCAACTGCGATAATTCGATCCGAAGAAATAATGAAAAACCAGTACAAATCCGGCTTACTATATATTGTTGAATATGATGCGTGTCAGAAATATGTTGTTATATGTCCCAGTTAGTAGGTATGGAAGCTAGATAGTTGCGGGTTTATCCACAGTTAACCTACTGGATTAATTAAACCATGTTAACGCATGATAACCTTCCGCCCTGCTCTGCTGCCCTGGTAGATGCGGTCGCCTCGGCGGTAAAATATTCTCCGTGGTATTTTAATTAACGAGACATGGATGGGGATATACTTTGCTTTCTATAAATACATTTATTATAATTAGGCATATTACAATATACCTTATTCGTTATCGGTAGTTTTGAAATTCACTAGCTCGCTGGACAAAACATCATCCAAAACATTTTTTACCAGATTTAGGACTGTTAAATTGAATTCTTTAATTAATTAATTTATTTATACTACCTAGGTTTTTCACAATTCAGTTACACAAACTCAGTTAAAAAACAAATATGTACAATGATTGCAAAAATCTACCAAGACTGGCCCACATTAAAAAAAATCATTACAAATAAATAAAATCCCACATATCCGTTCTAGATGTTTGCAACACCTTTTGATAAAAAAAATTGTTGTTTAGTTTGGTTGGGTAATTTGGCTTCAAATCCAAATTTAAGGTTTTTATGAAAGGGGCTACCGCAACCATTCCTCTTAATTGATGTGTGATTTCTATCGAACTGAAGGATATACGGTAGAAATTAAAATCATAGGTAGTAATAACCGTCATACAACTCTGTCTCGACGCACACATCTGACTTCACTCTCATTCTGCTTCTTTCATACTTATCTACTGTATTATTATTCTGACATGTTAATCCAAAGTTTTTAATTTACATATTAAATAATATTATTATTAAATTTATAGTCAGTTTATTATTATAATACTAATAATTCTAAACAAAACCTAATGAAATAAATGATACACACAGAAAAAATAAAAATGTGACGGTCACAACTGGCAATCGAACCCAGGGTCTATGTCTTACAGGGTCAAAGCCTCTAACAACTCGGCAATTGGGACCTTGTCATTTTTATTGATCTTATATTTTTAATTAAGAATTAACAATACTATTTCAACTCATTTTCCCGTATATTAAGCTGCTGTCTGATGGATTATAAAATTTTAAGGAATTTGTTTGTAACCTAGATAGTTTCTCGTATAAACATATCCGATTTTAATTTATATGAGACACCTATTGACTTTTTCAGAGAGTACATGAATATTAAATTTTCATTGGAATAAATTGTATCTTAACTTTTGAAAATTGTACCTATCAATATATAATTGAAAATAAGATAATGCTAATAAATCTAAAAAAATGTGAAACAGAACAAGACAGAAAAATAAAAAAAGGTATACCCTTCAAAAGTTGTTAAAATAAAAGTTATTCAAATAAAATTGAAAATAAACCTTTTATTTGATTATTATTATTACGAGTGTCAGGTGTTTCTTTCTGAGGGACTTATCGTACTGTTTTTCGTTTTCTGAATTTTCTTTACAACACAGTTTAAAAAATAATACAAAAGGCGAAACAATAATTACAAAGCAGAACGTGTTGCATGTATCGAAAATTCGTAGATTTTTATGACATATTCGTTATTTACTATCGTCTACCTGAAATTCGGATTCTCTACGTAGCTGAACCGCATATGAAGACCACAAAAATGCAACGCTATGCTGGCGGTTCAAACTAGTTTCTTACAAGCTTTATAACTTGAAACAGAGAGATGATAAATAAAACAAAAATATATTTTTATTTCTCTACCTACGTAAAGTTTGGCAATTGCGGTGAAATTTTCTTGTTTATGATTAAAGACGCAGTATAAATAAGATGTTGGGTGCAATGTATCTTTTTATCACAGGGCTATGTGAAAAAGAAATACTTTCGCACATACAATATATTGAAGACGTCATGTTATTCTAACTATTCGTACTATGATCAACGAAAACTAGAATGTCAGAAAGTAGTCAATTTTGGTAGATACCTCAATGTATTCATGTAATTCAGTACCTAATGTAAAACTGAAAACAATTTTTAACGATTGGCAGTAACATAAAATAAAATATGAACCATAACAATACTGTGACACAAATCTCTAAAATTTTATTTTTATCTATTATTTTTCAAAATTTCTGTCTTATTATAGATGAGGGTTTTAGATTTTTTGTGGCAATTGCAATACTAAATGAAAATGTCTCTTCCATTAAAAACGTTTTAATTTTTTTAATAACATGAACTTTTTAGCCAATTTAGTTTTGTGACCATACATACATATCTGTTTAAAAAAGCTTTAGTCCCTTATTAAATCCAGTCCAATCCTGACTCTCCATTGCTCTTTTTGCTTCCAAAATCGTTCTCCCAGCCTTTCCAGGTAAGTCAGCATGTTGTTCACATCCTAACACCACGTAATCTCCCATATCTTTCCTTCGGTTGGCAAAGTGACAAATTTAACCTTCGGACTTAAACGCCACTGGCTAGATGGGTTTTTGGGTCAAATGACGTCAAACTTTGTAGCTCTTTGAACTATAATACCTTGTCTAGGAACAAGGATTATTCTTTGAACTCACTTTGAGTATTTTTAAACCAGTGGACACTTTTCTACCTCAGAGAAGGTAATTCTCCACAAATTTGCACCGTACACGCACAGAGAAAACTTTCTGACATAAATTTTTGCCAATTTGTTGAAAGTCTGGTTAAATATTCGTATTGCTTTTAAAAAACTGTTTCCAACCAACCGTCAGTAAAATACGAATTTATTTTCAGGATGTCGGAACACAATATGTTCATAAAACAATCTAATATTGTAACTTTTCTTCATTATATTATATAATCAGGAAAAGGACATCTGCATGAACACGTACTCCAATATATTCTGAGCATACTAATATTTTATAAGAAATGGATTGCAATCACGTTTTTAACAGGATTTCAATAAATCAACCATACTCATTTATAGTCCGTGTGAGACTGTTGATTAGACAGTGGTATTGTATTGGTTAGCCTGTCAAAAACTTTTTCACGAAGATTATTTTGGACTCCGTTTTCAATCTATGCTTCCAGAAGCATGTTTCTGTAATCGGTCGTGTTTACCCCAAGGAAAGTACATTTTGAGCAATTTATAATAACGAGAACAAAAATAATTAATAACGAAATTCTACTAACACAGGTTTTTGCAATACATGGTGTGATGAAATAAACTTTCAGCCTCTGTTTCCATTTTGCTAAGATCAATTTTCATCACTCGAACATAATATTATTACACTTATATCATTATTATAAAGTGTGTCCATACACATATTTACCCCCATGGGTAAAGTGCGCGAACTTCAGGGGGTAATTTTAAATGATTGAAGAAAAAAATATGAATAAGTTTTTTGAAATTCCAATGTTTTAAGCTAGTTGTTAGGTAAATAAGTTGAATGGTTTGCATGTGAAAATAAATATTCTTCTACGGAAAAATATCTTTGTGTGGGAAAATAAACATTGGAATTTAAAAAAAAGTGATTTTTTTATTATAGACTTTACCCACGGACATCTTGTATATTTATTAGGAACATAAGGCACATTAAGGTCGTTTATGTATTCTGACAGAGTGATATAAGGTACTAATTTTGCAAACTTAGCATGTGTAAATTTTGATTTTATAATTTTAAAACACTCACATGTCACATGTTGATATATATATGAGTACTGACATCAGTTTATGAATTTCCAAACATTATCAAATAAACAAGGTTTGATACTTCAAACGAATACGGAATGTTTGAAATTCAACACGGAAAATTATGCTAATGTTGACGTTGAATATTGGGCACTCTAGTCTGTCCATTCAAAACATTTGATCAATTTTATAAGCTATGTCCCTCTGATGATTTTATTTTGTATTTGGCGGAAAACCATCGTGAAGTTGTATGCAAATTGATATGCAAATGTGTATTTGAGAACCAATCCCCCAACGACAATAAAATTTCCATTGGATTCGAATTGTTATTAAAAGCTACCGGTTCTTTTGTTATTTTACATAAAAAAGAGTGTTGAAGGATTAGATCGATTTTTTTTTTCCCGATAAATGACAAAGTAGGATCGGCATTTTTTTTGTTGTTTTTAACGGGGAAAACGTTTTGTTTTTAACGCGAAATTAAAATTTACTGATGAGACTGATCGAAGGATTGGTTAATATACTTTATTTTTTAGTAACTATTAACCACCACACCATTTTTTTCGTGTGGAATACGTAGAGAATGGACTGCCACACAATAATGTCTTCATTGGGCCTTCTCCTACCATTTTATACTATGCATACTCTCCTTGCACTTTATTATATTTTTATTGGCACAAAATGTCACAACCATCTTAGCGTCCGTTTTTTTAATTTTATTAATTATGCTTACTTCATTGCATTATTTTTGAATCTCTTCGTTTGTAATGATGTCATACATTGTTTAAATGTACACACGCCTCAGTGTTCTCTTTTCTAGCATACCGTCTGCTTTCAGCTTTTATCTTCGGGCTCCCAGCTTCACTTCTATAATTCATCCTTCTTTTAATGTCATTGTCAGCCTTTGTGTCCCTCGTGAATTTAATTTATTGCGTCAATGTTTACACGTTTCCGTTTTTAGCCATATCAATAGTGATATAGCTATCGACAGAGCTTCTGTAGCGTATAAGAAATATATGTCAATAATCTCCATTATAAATAAATTAACGAAACATTATGTCGAGAAGCTTTATAAAGGTCTATATGAAAATTACCAGGGTAGGTAAAAAGAAAATTACTGTTTTATTTAATTTGGGTCTGAATTTTGTCGGAGCAAGCTTTGGTGAAATGAGAAAATTGGGTTATTCGTTACTTAGGGTAGAAGTGATTATTTCTAGAATTAGGCCGCTATATGAAGCGGCGACGGTGGTCATTTTGACACCAAAACGACAATTAAATGAACTCATTAAACACATTCATACTCGATACAATCGTTAGGTTTATCGAAGGAAATCGAGCCGCAATTTTAATTTTGAAAGAGAGAGCGGGCACACAACTTAGCTAAAATAAAAAAAAAATATTTGTTTCAAAAAGCCTTCCTTAGAAGAATAGAGAAAATTGTTTCAAATGATCTATTATCTAACAATTGAGGTGATTTCTCACGAAAACGGCGCTATATAAATTAGCCAAATATTAATTATTGTAGTTAGATAATAACCGTTAAACTGTAACCGATAAACTGATTAACGAATCATCAGAACGGTTTAATATATATACTAAGCAGACTTCCGTGTGGTTTTCATATGATTTTATAAATCATTACAGAATTATCAAGGTGACATTTTTTATTTTGTTGGTTCATCAACAGTTTACTGGAATTATATTACAATCAGTGATTGCCTAAGAAATGATAATAATATTTGAATGATTTGTATAGCGCCGTTTTGTGCAGAGTTTTCAATTTGATTCTTGCTGTATTTAAAGTGCGTGGTTGTGTTGGGATCGCGTTTGCTTTCCACCCAGGCGATGATATGAATTCAATTTTTTGGCTGGCAAGTCTTTCATCACGACATAAGCAAAATTTCCGCTTTCTATGACAATAATCTTATATTATGTTTATATGAGATTTACAAAAAATTTCAGGTTATTTGTATTATGAGAGTTTTCTTGGTTTTATAAAAAAATTATGATAAATAAAAAAAAAATTGTTTCCATCGGCCGCATAATAACAACACCAAAACATGTAGAATACATGAAATGTCATGAAAGGCTCATTTTCACCCTTCTCGTGTCCTTAAGAAACCGTCCACTCAAAATCCACCCGTTTGGCATATAATGTAATAGGTAGGTACCTATACCATGGGTAGGCCCCGAGGAAATATTTTCGAGTTCCTTGAGAAGCATTAAAGTATATTAAAAAAATAGGAATGGGCTTTGTTCTATTTTCTCATCCAATCTTGGAAATGCGCACTTAATGGTGTTCTGTTTGTTTATCCATATTACATATACTTACGTTTAACTGGATGAACAACACCTTTGTTCCATTTTGTTTCATCTTAGATAAGCAGTTAAGTGGAGAGCTAAATGCGCAGCACCTTTTAGAGGCCATGCGAGACGAGGTCAATGCAGATGGCTTCTACTTGTGTATTAAAATGTTATTTATTTAGTCAAATCTTACGGAACCGAGTGGAAAACGTAAGACACTAAGGTAAGTGAATGCATTGACAAATAAACATTAACTATATACACCAGGGACATGTGAAGCTTTACGCAAGGGATGGAAAATAAGGATTTTTTTATTATTTGCCTTCTTACTTAAATAATTACCAGTATTTTTTTATAAGGTCGTTTTCAGTGTTTAAATAATTTTCAATGTTAGACGATGGAAACAATCAACCGAAAAATCTTTCGGGGTACGTGTGACGTCATACATATTCCGGATTTTCGGTTAACGGTAAGGCCATTCCCATATGGGTCGGTAAGACATCAACAAATCCAAAGTCAAAATCTAAGTAAATAATAAGCAAGAGTTTAAAAAAACGCACACACGAACGGGTAACAGTATGGCAAACGGACACCCTATTAGGTATTGCTGATATATTCATTTAAAATAAAATGTTACGAACAAAATGTCTTGTTTATTGGCTGGTATAATCATTGATGTATTGAAAAAAGAAAAAAGATAAAGTTAAAAATTAATCAATTTAAGTAAAATAAAGAAGTGCAATGGGTAAAATGTCCGTTTGCCCCGTGAGATTTTAGAAGCTTTAACCTGTAATTTTTCTCTATACGCTGACGACCTTAAGATATATAAAGCCATTAAATCTATGGAAGATTGTGAACTCTTACAACAAGACCTTAACACATTATCTGCCTGGTGTATTGACAATGAAATGGAATTGAATATAGCTAAGTGCAAAGTTATGAATTTCACCAAGAACACCAACAAAACTCTATACTCATATAACATATGTGGTCACAATCTGGAAACAGTTGAATCGATCAAAGATTTAGGAATTATATTCGACAACAAACTAATGTTCAACCAACACATAGAATACATTGTAAATAAATCAAATAAAGTACTAGGTTTTATTGTAAGATCAACTAAACTGTTCAGTGTTCAAGAACTCTAATAGCCTAATAATTCTATTCAATTCGTTAATCCGTAGTGTTCTTGAGTACAGGTCAACAGTCTGGAATCCACATTACATTACACAGGTATCCAGACTTGAATCTGTCCAAAGAAAATTTACACGGATTTCGTCTTATCGATCAGGTGTCTACCATCTTCTAAATGGGTATGAACAAAGACTTACATATTTCAAACTAGAGAGTTTAGTTAAAAGACGAAATATAAATGACCTCTTAATGCTTTACAAAATTGTGAATAATCGTGTAAATAGTAACTTAGTCAATCAAATCAATTTTTACGCCAGGCCCAAATATACTAGAAATATGAACATATTTTGGACCGAAATTTTTGCCAATAACACTGGATATTTTAATCCTATGTCTAGAATGTCTCGATCATACAATGATCTTGCTAAAACACACACTGTCATAGATATTTTTGCAAATAATATAACTTGTTTCAAGAAATATCTCCACGATTGCTGTGCTTAGAAAAAAAAAAGGAAAAATAAATAGATAAAAAAATTGTTTTTTACATGTTTGCTTATGTGAATGTGTAAATGTGATTGCCGCAGACACATTAGTCTAGGGATATTTATAATTGTATTTTTTTTTATTTTGTAATCCATAATTAATGGTTTTATAAATATCCTGTTTGTGTCTCGAATAAATAAAAAAAAGTAAATATAGTTTAGTACTTACTTAATTTAAATTACGGTTTTAGTCAATTTTGTCACTAGAACTGCTCTCAGTTATAAAAAAAAGTTCGTCGCTGTCAGTTTTAATGATCCCTGCCTTTGTATTTAACCCAGTCCTCATCAATTTTGTAAATCTTTGAGCATTAACATTTCATTTATAACTAGCTGTACCCCATGTGGCTCCGTCTGTCAAAGATAGAGAAACAGTAGAGCGTGTTGCTTTTACGTCCAACAGATGGTTTAAAAAAATTCATGTTTGTACAACATTTACGTATTTAAAATCACACGCATATTCGAATGTCACATTATAATATGATTTTTTTTACTTTTGTTATATAATTGGTGCATATTGTATTTTTTACATCATTTTTATTTTCAATTTTCATGTTCTTTATGGTATTCAACATTTTTTTTTTCTTTTTTTTTGGTTTATGTTCCAACAGCTAATTTTTATTTCTAGAAGTATGATCCATTCTTATTTGGAAGAAAACTGATTTACATGTGACATTTCGTCACTTGGGTCTCAGACGGGCCAATTGTTCAGTATTCAAGAAAGAATTTTGTAAAGAATATTTGAAAATGTTTGATCAATTTCGATAGAATTGACTTTACTTTAGGCATACTAACAAAGCTTCAAAACACTTCAATCGGCTTATCTCTTCAGAGAAACTCACATATATAACTTCACCCTTCAGGCCTCTAGCATATTGACCTTCATATTTCTTAAAAATGCTGTCAGAAAGTCGTATAATATGAGCGTGCTTCAGCTTCTCAATAAAATTCAAATAAATGGTATATTACAGAACGTATCCGAAAACTGAAAACTGTATTTGAAATGTTTTAATAAAATTTGTATTAAAAAAAAAAAATGAAAATACCTCACCTTACGATTTTCGTCTAAACATTCGCAAGCAAATTATTGATGTAAAAAAACACGTGACCGGATAAATCATCACAATGACAATTCATCACATCTTTAAAAAGTTATATAAAGTCATGGAAAGTGATGAAACAAAAACTTTATTAACTGGGTTAAGTAGGTTAGGTTAGGTTTTGTTTTAAAAAAATTTTTCATCGTTTTTAATGAATTTATATCACTTTTCAAAAGTGTTTTGAATTTTCACTGTGTTGAGTTAACATGGAACCAAAAAAACAAACATCTTATTAGACTCATTTTTGTCATCTAATATAACAATAATTCGGTCGGGATCTTTGGTTTCGTTTAGGGGTTCATTTTAATTATGCTGTAGTTAACTTCTATATTTGAATATAAAACTTTGTGTTTTCACTTTCTGACACCGTTTAATTCATACTTCAAATTATAGCGGTAAGAGTGACACAACGATATCTATGAAACCCTTTGAGCTGTCCCTCTACGAGTAATAGCTGCTCGGTCCTAAATACGAACAAATTAGCCTGAGGAATTAAGTAATGAGAAGCAACTCTTTTGTCTGAAGAGCGGTGTACTGTATCTGTGCAATAAAAGATTTTTTATTCCTAGGCTTGCGGTTGTTACGAATCTTGTAAATAACCTAAAATTCTCATATACAGCGATTTTACAATGGATGTTAATTTATTCAGAATTACCCAGAACAAACTCGATACAATATAATGTATTACGAACAGTGGCCATTAGTAGAAATCAAGTACCATTAATAAATTTAGTACTGAGGCTGTATTATATTTAATTACTTTCTGTTCAGTGATTTTTATGAACTCTCAGAATTGATAAGGTGAATGAAATAAAAAACCCAATATTGATGAATTCTTATTATAACAAAGCAAAATACACATGTTTGCAGAAAAACATAGGTTTGTAACGTGCTTTCTGGAATACCTACATCGGGAGGTCTAGCATGGACGATCTAAGCCCTATGTCAATAGGATTTTGACTAAATTCGTGATCTATGGTCAGTTAGCAACATTCCCTAGCACGCTCAATGATTGAAAAGCAATTCCAACAAAAGCCCGCCAAATCTACTTAGCTGTCAGTTAAATTTGGCTGACTGTTGGTAGACGCAAAGTGTTTTTTTAATAATATCGTTCTTTATGCAAACTTACTGGTTTATTAATGAACGGAGGCAGATTAACTAAGCTCGTAGGATTGAAAGACGTCATTAATGCGATCAATTAAATCCGTTTGAACTTGGACAGACACAATTCAGTTACTTGTTTCGTAAATCTCGTACTATGGATATATCTCATTGACCAATTAACACAGTTGAGAATAAGGAACCCATTAATTTACTCCTTTTTAATCTCAAAATACATATTTAGGTAAGTATTTCAATTAAATATTCTCATTTATTGATATTATTACATAAATGTACGACTTTTGATATTTCGGAATGTCAAATTACTCTAGCTCTAATCTCAACAACATATATCAATAACTTTACAATATAGGATCAATAAGCGGAACTACAGACGATTTTGTAGCAATTTAGCCACCACGGTTGAACTATTGATACGCCAACCTATATCGGTAATGCAAATTGATATAGATAGCATTACTGGCAGCTTGCAAATGAATTAACGTCAGACGGCTACGTAATAAATTGACATTTTTGCATTGAAATAATAACTTTAATATACACTGGCAGTCTGCATGTACTTTTTGAGACAAAAGGTCTTTAGTTATGACTAACGACTTTTGTTCCTCCAGGTTAGAATGGAATCAATTGATCTATTTCGATCGTCCATGGATCGTGTATACAATTTCTTTCAACTTAAGTGGTTAGTTGATTTACCTCCATTCATTAATTAGCCAGATATTTTGCATAACGAACGACATGCATATTAATAGCTTATGAATATTGACCCGAAACCATGGAGGCCTCGCCAGAAGAAGCGGTTTTTGTCTACCGACTGTCGGAATCATATTTTGAAAGTGCTCGCAAACATCGCAAACGACCATAGATGCTGGATTTTGTCAATATCATATTGGCATAGGGTTTTATAGATCGGTATAGAATCATCAGTAGTTACGCCTATCGATCCGACATCCTAAATTTATTGATTTCACTGTGCTAGCCCCCTTAGTGCGACATGCAATATTATGAAAACCAACGTCCTTTGATAGAATATCTACAATCTTTCAATATTTACACTTCTCTTGTACATTATTACTAATCTTGAAACACGATATATTTTCCCCTGAAAAGGAAATAAACTGTTTCGATTGTCGTATTTTTAATACCTTGCGGTTGTTTTACAAGCAATATAACGACATTTTCAATCACGGAAGTTGTTAGAATTTTGATTAATTTTCAGATCCTGAAAAAAGGAAAAAAGAAGCTTGGTAATATAATTTGAAATTTCAGGAGTAAAATGGGTCTGTTTATTTTCAGCTCCCACTTTTGCAAATATGGAAGTAATTATGTATACCTATAGGTACCGTTTTCTGTTTGTATTTTTTGTGATAGCAAAATGCCTACGTTCTTGAATTTGAAAGTTTAATCATTCAAAAATATTTTCATTTCACTTACAAGTTTTGTTCAATTACATTATATTCGAAAGCTGTTCAAATACCTACCTCGCTAATGTGAATAATAAACCACTGTGTTGATATAATAGTAATAATAATTCTTAACGTTAAGCTGATTCCCTTACTCACATAAAATGTGATTATGTATATTACGGTATCTACTTTAAAGATAGAAATTACGATATAAGTGAAGCCTATTGGTGTAAAATAAGTTCTACAGTTGAAGTTCTTGTAATTTTCACTTAAGCGAAGCATTGTTGGGAAATTCAAAAACCTAACCATATTGTAATATGATGGATGGGATGGCGTCCTTAGATAGTAAAGACAATCAGGGCTGCCCTACAGATGGGATGGACTGACGACCGGGGAACGATAACTTTGGATAGCGACTTTGAACAAAGGTCTTTTACCGAAGTTGGATGCCAAATGCTCTATGGAATATAAGATCAAGAACAAGAGTGTACATCATTAAGGTACCCACTTATATTGAGCCTCAATATCAAAAATATTATGCATAGCTTTATGTTAGCAGAAGATAAATATCGGAATTTTTAAACTGTTATTCTTTTAGGTATGCAAAATATTATGAACAATATTTCATTTGTTAATATTAGGTTTGAAAGCCTAGTTCAATTTGGTTGACTTGCGAGTGAAGGAAGTAAAGGCAAGTGGGTGCCGTGGAAGTCAGAGATCATTAAGCGAATGTTACAGGTCAGGGAGTCTGTAAGGATCCGGCATAACGAGGGTATTTTTAAATTGTACCGAGAGTGACCAATTATATTTTATAAGGCGTGGGATCAACACATTTCTCGTTAAATGTCATCGAAATCTATTTCGAGATTAAGAATCTCTACATAAAATAAGGTCGTCTTTTTCGTTTTAAAGTCTGTCCGAAAAATTATAAGATAAATAATTGTTACGCAAATTTGCAAATTGATGATCTGCGTCCCGAATTAGCAAGTAATTCAACTAATCTCAATCATTTCGTAGTTCTAAACAATATTTAAATAGATTTTGGCAGCGTAACATGCTCGCTTCATGTAAAAGTCACTCAAATGCAACCCACATGCACGAAACTATGCGAGTCCCTAAATTATGCAAATATAATTTATCATTGACTCATTATTCATAGAATCGGAAAAGTCTTGCAACATTTCCATTTCATTGAATGTCAAGCCTTTTCTATTATAATCAGGTTACTTTATTTAATATTCATGATTTTATCGTACTCATTTCATCCGAGTCTTTAATTTTAAGTAGATTTATTTATTATGTTCTTTCATAGAATAAATAATAATAACGTTAATAATCAGTTAAATATGACATTGTTTTTAGAATTTATATCTGGTTGAAAGTAACTAAAGGGTTCATGATTTTATAATGTAATCAATAAATCAACACAATTGGAAAATGTTGTGGGGAGTTTCAGAACGGTTCGTGGGGTTGGAGATATTAAGTGGCCGAATAAAGTTTTGGAAGGGTTCGTGTGGTTGGGGAATGATGTGAGCCCAAAGGGAGTTTCCGAAGGGTTTTTGGGGTTGGAGATATTAAGTGGCCGAATAAAGTTTTGGAAGGGTTCGTGGGGTTGGGGAATGATGTGAGCCCAAAGGGAGTTTCAGAAGGGTTCTTGGGGTTGGGGAATGATGTGAGCCCAAAGGGAGTTTCAGAAGGGTTCTTGGGGCTGGAGATATTAAGTGGCCGAATAAAGTTTTGGAAGGGTTTGTGGGGTTGGGAAATGATGTGAGCCCAAAGGGAGTTTCAGAAGGGTTCTTGGGGTTGGAGATATTAAGTGGCCGAATAAAGTTTTGGAAGGGTTCGTGGGGTTGGGATATGATGTGAGCCCAAAGGGAGTTTCAGAAGCGTTCTTGGGGTTGGAGATATTAAGTGGCCGAATAAAGTTTTGAAAGGGTTCGTGGGGTTGGAGAATGTTGTGAAGCCGAAGGGAGTTTCGGAAGGGTTCGTGGGGTTTGAAAACCTGGCTATTTCAATTTGGGTAAATCTTTTTATGTGAGTCAATTCAGGCATGTTTTAATTCTTGGTGGTCCTTCAACAGAGCGATTATTAGGAAAAAAGGCAGACGATGCTGCTAGACATGTTGCTGAAAATTTACGAAAATGTTGATAAAAAAATAATAATATTTTATGTGGCGAAAAGCGAGTAAAAGTATTATGATTTTGGGTTCTTAAAAATAAATTTCAAAATTCTTGGTACCTAAGTCATTCTATAAATAGTAAAGTTGACTACCTATTTACTTGCCTACATATCCCAAAATAAAGAAATAAATTATAATCTAACAAAATAAAGGTATTTTGTTATTTCGTGGAAATACTGTAGGTATTCGTTAACGATTCGGCAGAATTATTTTGTCAATTTTAGTAGTAGGAATTGTTATTGTTATTTTGTCATTTTTAGTAGTAGGAATTGAACTGAGGAATTGAATGAGGTACTATCCTATATTGTAATTTTGTGTTTTTTATCAATCATATTAATTAGAGGATTTTGAAGAAACAAACTTTTAGAATTTTTGAGAAATACCGAAGGTATATAGCCATTAAAATTTTATATTTTCGGCGTGCCGAAAAGCTTGTGGCAACACAGTATAATGCTCGCCAGTGTTACACGACGGTATTGGCGTCACGGGATACCATTGCGTACGTTTTACCCATGTTAACTTTGTCGTTAATAACTCGTTAAATATAATAAATTTTCATAAAATTTAGAAAGTAGTTAATGATAGATATATACTTTGCTTATCCAGCCTAAGAGGGTTGTTTTCTGTTTTATAAAATTAAAACCATTTTAGAAATTAAATAAAATTATCTTTTAGATTTTTGTATTTGAAACATACTTTAATTCAACACAAAACGTTGATAAATTTTAGCCAATTAAAAATACAAAAAACACATTATTTTGTTTAGAGAATTTGCAAGATAACTTGCAAATTTTACTTCATTTTTTATCTCGTTCGTACAATTAAACATTATTACAAATTATAATAAAAGTTTTGTCACAATATAAACGCAGATGTAAAAAAATATTTATCAATCATATCTATTCTAAATTTGTATTTATGTTATTAAAAAACATTATTTTCATGGAAGGTTGATTAAATTCACGCGGTAAAAGTAAATAAACATTAATAATTCTAAAATATCTTAGCTTTTTCCGATAAAATAAAACTATATTAACAATAAAACACTATTCATGGCATAAAACTAATGAGAAATAACACAAATAATAGTAAACATATTGCATTATACCTAGCTTGGTGGTCTAAACATTCCTAATAACTGTAACAACCATTTCAATGAATAAAGAAAAATTTAACAAATGATGAATGATGAATTGGTCACTAGATTAGAAATTATTAATAGAAACAATATTTGAATCACACATCACAGTTCACAAATCAAAAATTTCGTTTTCCCGCGAAAATCACGCACGTGGCACACCAGGCGCATGCGCCACACTGCCAACATTCAATATTTGCAGTTCTTTCACAGCGCAGTAAGAGACATTTTTTGTTAGTAATAATTCTAAATACAAATTGTACAGTATTTTTACAATGTGTAACAGAAACACCGTTTAACGGTTGAAAGTATTTTTATTATTAGTAAGTCTGATTTTATTTTAATTTTATCTAGCTAGGGCAATACCATACTATCGTACAAAACATTTACAAAATATTAAACGATGAATTACATACCTTTGCTGCAGTAGAGCTTGAAGGTTCATCGAACAAAGACCAAACCTTAGGCTTGAGTCTCTGCCACATGGACAGGTCCCCTGCGAGGTATGCTTCCTCATAGCCGAAAATTCTGGCTATCTCCTCATCCGAAGGCTTCTCGCTGTCTATATCCAGTTTGTCCAGGATAGCAAGGGTGGTCTGCAGGAAAAGAACGCATACAAATATAAGAAAAGATCAACCTTATAATTGGCAATTAAGGTTAACCTCGATACATGTTTAGTTATAGTGAGGTTATTAACATTGATTTGTTAACATAAAATATTATGCACGAAGAAACAACTAACATAAATGGTTATTTGGGTAGTTACTTGGCAGCTCTTCAGATGTAAGTTAGATAAAGGTAGAGGAAGAGAGGATTTGCGTAATGGCAACCTGTGGTTTCTAAATCTTGTTAAATAGTGGATATGGTCTGCAAAACAGGTCTAAACATGACGTAGTGCGGTAAAATGGCGTTTGTTGACCAACATAAAATAACAGGTTACCAAGTGGGCGGCACGTCTGGGTGAGCTTGTTCCACTCATGCAAGCGAATTAATGCATATATGGTGCTTTGTGATTTTGGTCTATTTTTATTTTGGCGTACATACATGCCATTATATACAGGTTTGCATTTTTAGTACATCAATCTTCAATAGGCGGATTAATAAAATTAATTATTCAGGAGAGTTACATCAAACTTTGTTTGTCTCTGCAAAACTAGTAAACTGTTCGTGAAATATCAGTAATCAATATTTTCAGTGCATGCATTTGAGTATTATATTTGAAGTTCAAAAATTTGCTAATGTATTTTTTTATTTTTCAGATTCTTATAATTCTTTATTTAAACGTCATTATTTTGGATCATACAAAATACAAGTTGGTTGGTTCGAAAGGAATATGAGTAAATAATGCACTTTTTAGCAAATTTTGTACTTTTATATTTAAAATATTTTTTTGGTGACTTATGTCTTATAAAAATATTTTTGTCGTAAAATCTTCAAATATTTTATATTTTGATAAATATATTTAAAATTTGTCCCGAGGCGAAGCCTGAATGTTTTTAATGGGATTGCTGAGATCTCGAGTGAGGTTGTCTATGTGAAAGATAATAAAACTCAAAAACAGAAAAAAGAGACGGAAATATACCTTGTTAGCGTCTTACCTTATACTTCTTAGAAAAAACTTTATCTCTGAGCAAGGGGCTATTTTAAAAATCAGACTGTATTTTCCGGTCCTTTACAATATACGCAAGAGTGATGAGAATAGCATGACTCTTTATTAACTCAGATGTTTCTTAAGAATGTTTCCCCTTTTGTAAGAATACTTTTTCTACCTGCTGCAAGATGAAACTGGTTTAATAGCAAGCGATTCAATATATTTGACGCTTCGTGTTCGATGGCTAGCAATTTGGAAATTGTGGGTTCAGATCCCGTTTAATTACTTAACTAATTATGTCTCCCTAATTCAAAATAACTCGTAATTTATTGCGGCACGTTCCAGAATGGAAGATTCATTTATAAAATATAATATAAAGATAATTAAACTTTCATTATGGTCCTAGTGAAAGCCCGTCATTCAGAATTAAAACGTTGCTTGAAATGGATTTAACTGTGTGTGGCAACCAAATCTGAATTGCCAGGTACTTCTCAAGCTTCATCTCTCTATCTCCTGTCTTTCCACACTACCTCCAGCTTCGCAACATACCCTACGATGCGATAGTCTCACTAGCCCTAGATGAATTAGATTTTAATTTTTTTTTAAACATTCCAGGGAGACAGTAAGAAAAGTTTCATGTAACATCTGGAAAACCCCCAAGCTCTAACTTGATTTCTCGACCATCATTAATTGTCACGATTGTCATATTTAAGCAGCCGCGAGTAAATACTCTCAGAGAATGAATGATTCACATAGAAGGCGGCCCTGATTCCAACTCCCTTGGGCGCCTACTACCCTGGACCAAGGCACACATTTCAAACAACAGCAATATACTAATGGGTTCCCTTATTGTTCATTTATCTATTCGCGTAACGAGAAATAATTTTTTGCATTAAAACCTTCAAAATATATAGCGCCAATTACTCAATTGCCGCCAAACTAAAAGTTTTGCCTAGCTAGCATGAGTCTAGCAGTCCACAGTAGAAATCTGATTTCCAAACTCTAGGGTATGACAGTGGGGCATAGAACTGGTAGAGGAAGGATAAAAGTAGACCTATTGTAGTACACATAAGTTTATTTACGCAGATTATTTTTTATACGCGAATGGGGAGACCCGAAAAGACGGTCGAAGTAAGCGTTCTCCAGGGAAACGACGAGCTCGTTTGAAAAAAACTCCTCTAATTACATTACTACATAGAAATACCACACTCCTTTTACATTTCGTCGAAATTACTGGAAAAACCCGGCTTCAGTCTTAATATTTCACAACATTTACACATTGTAACATACATACTAGTACATTAATTATATCTGTTGAGATGCAGCCTCGTGTTAAAATTTATTTATTTATTTTCATCTTGAATTTGCTGAGGTTGTTCACATAAATATCTATCTCATAAGAAATGTGGTTTCATAGCGTAGCCATTCTCCCCAGAGGCATGATCATCGGTAGGTTGGTCCTGCCTCTTGGAAAAAAACCTGTGCTGCGAGCTCTGTTGAAGGTATCGGATACAGAAACGCCATACGTTCCAGAGCATCAGGATTGCACATATATGTCCATTAAGACAATTTTACAAGTTTCGTACTTTTTGCATCATTTCAATTTTTCTCCTAAGGTCTAAACCAGAGGTTCCCAAACTTTTTTGTGTCGTAGACCCCTTGCCATGTTTTTCTGTTTTTGGTAGACCCCCTACTTACCTGATATTGATTTTTTGTAAATTTCTAACTGTAGTGAAGTTTAGTGTTAAAAACTTAAAGTAAAAACACATGTTCAGTTTTATACATTTATTAATTGAATTTAAATTAAAACTACTCAAAATAAAATTTTGTATCTGTTATATAAAATAAATGTAACATAAAATAAACTAAGCAATAAGTAAATATTTTTAGTGGGAAGGATGAACCTGATGCTTTAATAATAAATTATCAACATTTGGCGTCAATTTTGTAAGGTTTAATCTTAAGTCTCCTCGGCTAATGATGTCCAGTCTGTTTCTTTTTTTTCGTTAGGTGATTGGTAACAGCGCTGAACCCCCTTTCCACTAGGTATGACGATGGAAAGGAAATTAAAAATTTCCTCGCTATATTCCATAATACGGGATAAGTAACGGGTATGTTTATTTGCAGCCAGAAGTGCTGATATCCGTGCTTAAACTGAACCTTAAGTTCTTCGTTTGTACTTATTTCAGTCAGTTCCTCTTGTTTTATGACATTCGTTTCTTCTATGTCACCATATGGGTTAATTATCCACGGTGGTATTACCATAGTCAAAACATCCTCAAACCTAGTTTCAAAATCTGAATAGAGAGCATTTAAATGTTGAACGTAGGTTGAAACGTCGTTTTCCTGGTAGTTTGTCTGTGACAAATTGGGGAACTGGGAAAATTCGCCCCGTCCAATATTTTGCTTCATTAGTTTAACTCTGGCAAGAAACGCTGATAAGATGGACTTTGTTTAAATCAAATTTAGACTGTCGCCTTGTAACTGCAAATTAACCATATTAAATTTTGTAAACAAATCTGTTAAATGGGCGATGTCTGTTTTCCACTTAATTAAATTGTCTTTTAAAATTTTATCTTTAGTATCCAGAAATTCTAAAATAGTCTCAAAAAGTGCAAAAAAAGTTTGTTTTAAATAGCTTATAAATCCACAATAACGTCCAACCATGGCAGGTGCTCCATCTGTAGCTACTGACATTATATTTGATAAAGGGATTGCTTTTTCAATGAAGTAATCCTTCAAAACATAAAATATTGATTCACTTTTAGTGTCGGTTAAGTGTAAGTAAATAGGTACTATCAGTTTATGTTGAGATCCACTATCGTGGACCCCCATTTTCATTCCATGGACCCCCATTTTATTTTTCGCTGACGTAGACCCCTTGCAGGTTGTCATAGACCCCTGGGGGTCGATATAGACCACTTTGGGAATCACTGGTCTAAACGATATAGTCCTAGCATTCCAGAGATAAAGTTAGAGGGATACAACAGTGGCACATACTTTTTTGCACTTTTCTTTATCATTTGAGTATATGGATTTAATTATATATGGGAGTGAGAATATATGGTGCGCAAGTGATTTAAAGGTAAGTATATAAATTAATCGTTATAGAGGAAATGCATTAAAGGACTAAGGGACCTTCTCAACTTTTAGTAAGATCTATAATATTTATTACATTTCGAAAAAAATAAAAACTTAATAAACAATATATTACATCAAATTATAATACGTATTTGCCCTTGATCAGCAGAAAACTACCCATTTGTGTGGCAATGGACCATAACCATTGATTGAATCGTATTACGCTTCCTCGAACTTCGATCAAACGGAATAAATCAAATATGTTCTGATGGAATAATAGAAAGCACACAGTGGAGAAAGACATTTTGTTTTGCAATAACCGATCAATCTAGATAAGTTTCTGATTACCAATCGATCATGTTACCAATTTCTTATTTAATGATAAATTGTACGAACAGTAATACTTAGGTATTTGTGAAGCCTTTTCAAATACTTAATCTAATTTCATGAACTTTACAACTCTATGAACATCATCTCAAGTGTCAGATTATTAATAAATCAATATAGGGTGAACTGGAATATCTTCTTCAGTAAAATCAAAAATAAAAAAATTTCACAATGCAAACATATTTAAAATGTGTGAAGTATAACAAATAAAATTATTATAATACAAGACACGATAAAAAATTATAATACATTTTAACAATCAAGATTATATTAGAAACAAGCTGACGTGTACCCGGCGTTGCTACATATATTAATATAATACGCATATATTATTTATATATATAAATCTTTCGGAACAAATTTTCTAAATGATAGTGAAAATTTTTTGTATTTCTTTGGCATTCACTATGGTTTCGACACGTCAATGTCATTAACTAGCTATTTTAACACATTGTAATCGGATCACGTATTAATACGTTTTTAGCAAATTAATGCTAGAGAGCGGATCACGTATTTATACGTTTTTGATAAATTGTTAGTGGAGCGCGGGTCACGTTAAAATACGGGTTCCAATATACTTGAGTTTTCGCTATATAGCGTCTGTAGGGTTGTAGCCATGCAATAATAATTTTTATTTTACATTTAGAAATAATTTTTGTGTATAATTTGTAAAATAAAGGATGTTATGTAAAAAATATTATTTTTTTCATAACTTTCCTACTTTATGTAAAATTCTGCACTAGTTTAACGATGAAGAATACATTTCTAAATATAATAAAATAGAATGAAATAAAATAAATAATTTGCAAAAAGAATTATTGAAATAAAACAAATATTTTTGAAGTTATCGCAATTTTTCTAGAGACGTTAGCGCGAAATTACGCGAAAAATCACCCGTTACCAGCACTAGTACGCGGCCGAAAACTGCCCGATCAAAATGTGTTAAAACTAAATTTTTAAGTGCAGAAATATGGGGTTTTATTTAGTTTGGTTCTTTTTTGGAGGGGATTTGAGGGAAGGGGAGGGGGTTGAGAGGAAAACGAAGGGAGGAGTCAACATAACGGGGAACATTGTCAATAGAAGTGATTTAATAAAATTAACAAAATAATTAATAAAATTTAGGTAATTAATAAAATTTATACGTAACAAATGTACATTGGAAAAATAAAACTCATTAAAAACAAAAATGATAGTGAAAACCCTATCAAAAGCAGTTGCTTAGTTTAAAAGAACTAAACGCACAAACAGACAGACGCGGATAGTGACTTTGTTTTATACTATTTAGAGACGTTGAATTTTTTTTTAAATCCTTAGAATATGTTAATCATTATGTACATATTTCGTAATGTTAAACAGAAAAGATTCAAAGCAGTGAAAGAGACAAAATTTTTTCAATTGTCACTTTTTGTATATTTGAGTGATATTTTCAGCGGGTTCATATCAGTAAATTTTCCCTTTTAGTAAAATGTACTTACATGCAATAAAAATAATTATATTTTGCGTTCAGTTCTGTACGTCAAATTTTTGGATTTCCTATGATGATTTCTTCCCTTTTTTATGACCAACTTATTCATCGAACATTTGTTTTAAAAATCTTTTATGAATACCTCACAAAAGTCGTAACTGTTCCCAACCGTCTGGAGCCTGTGGCAACATCAAATGTGGTATATGATGTTAGGAAGTGTTCCATATCAAGCAATAAATTAGCAGGCTAACATGAGAACACGCTTGCTATGTTGTCACATCGAAAGTTACAATCCCTTGTGACTGAAATCGAGATCTCCCCAAGACAAATTCCAACACGCAAAGACGTTTTTTCTATTCGCTCAGTATTTTCCTTCGTGTTCAGCTCTTGGCATGGCGCATCGTTCATTAAGGTAACCCAAATATAATTATGAAAGCATACTACTTGTGTTTCGGCAAAAGTGGAATCCAAAACATTCTGAGAACAAATGAACTAACTTGTCATTGAAGTCCAGCATTGAAAAGTTACTTTACTCCTAATCGAATCGGAAAAATCTTCCACTAAAATAATGACAACTTGCGGGGTTAATTATAAACACAAGCTCTGTTTTAACGTTGGTATTTGAAAAAATTAGGAGACAGGTTTTTTTAAAGCCGGTTTTTTTTATATCAAACAGCTTCATTATAAGTTAATTTTAGTGATATTTAAAATAAATAAATTACAAAGGATAACAAATTATTATAAGCAATAATTATTGGGTTGAAATGTCAATACAAATTGAAAATATCTCCCGAGTAAAAATAAATGCCGCCGAAGGGAATTGAATCCACGCATTCTGATGTCTGATGAGGTGCTCTCAGACCACTGAGCTACGTCGGCTTATTTCCAACACGCCAAATAATTCAATATGTACTAGTACTTCAATCAACAATTACTGCTTATTATATTTTTTTCCATCTGTAAACAACCAACTTTATTTTGTAGGAACAACTCCTACAAAATAAATAAATTAGATGATCACGATAATAACGGATGGTTGAAAGTAAAATTTACAGTCAATGGTACCTATTATGCTATGTGAGAAACTAGCAAATCTATATATTTAACTTCACTACAGATGTATTTAATATAATACCTCTAATGTCACACATTACCGTTAATGTTTCTTAGAAATGTTAACAGATTTAACCCGAGCAAAGATGTATTGGGTTTCACTAACCTACGTAGGAGAGAGTTGTTTGCTGATCTATTTCCCATTATGATGTACGAGTATACAAGTACCTACTTATCAGCGAGTGAGCCAGTCTTAGGAAACTATTGTTAGCTCGAGGTGTTAAATAGTCCCTTTCGCAAAGTTCAATGCCCCGGCACTCGTGATATAATACGATTGTCAAGAGTTTTATAATCAACCACGTACCGACAAGGACTAAAGCTACCAAGTTATCGACCACATCATGAAAACATATCTATTATTTGTTTTACAGTAATCAAAAATATTATTTTGACCTCTTAGAATAAAAAGCGGCAACATGTGATATTGAATTCTAAAATAACTTTTTCTAGAGCTCATTATGGCATAACATTGATGTATCTAAGGTGTCAATGTGCAAAACCCCCCCATCAAGTCAATCCGCATAAAAAAGGTTCCACTCAACGATAACTCTTATACTTCATATGCTGTCAAAACATAACTCTTGCCATAGAGTCGGGTAAATTAGCACCTAACTTACTCCTAGATATGAATGCAGCAAATGAAACGATTGATCACGACTTTCACATTAAAAGATTAAGAACCATCGGTTCGAATTCCGACATCTAAAAGTGGCTGGCTTTCTACCTATCTGATCGCTTACAAACCATAAAAGGGAAAAAAACTGTCTAACTTCGCAACAATTTCTACAGGGATACCCTAGGGATTCGTTTTGGGTCCACTTTACGTAATTATATTTAAAAATAATGATGCTAAAATAATCGAGTCATTTTGTCTCTTGTCTGACTGCTACTTAGATGATCAGAAAGTTTAATTTACTACACTCCAAACTAAATCAAAAGTCTCAAATTTGCATAACTGAATCTCTAGATGCAATAACTAAGGCGATTTTGTGTAATAAAACAAAGCAATAAAATCATCCAAATATTATTATTATCAACTAAAAATATCAAACGAACCTCAAAATAGTTGATCATATACCAAACATTGTTTTATTTATAAAAAAATTCGTTTATTAAATTGATGATCACAATTAAAAGTAATTTATTAATGGGTAGATAAAGAAGATAAAATAAAACTCTTGGTTGGTGAAAAGGGTTGGTATAAACTCGTACGCGTTGATGTAATTAGTAAAAAAGGTTTGCTGGTTTTGCTTTCGCACTTTATTTGGTGCGGTTTTTTCTACTAAGTGTGCTTAAATTAAAACGAAAATGGATTGCTTCAAAATGTATTGTGGTTGAACAACAAATTGAACATCATTTTAGGCTTTCACGAAGGTACAGTGTGATTTCCTCCAAAAAATTGTCGGAAAAAACCCTTCGTTTTCCACACGAGAGACTTCTGAAATGTATTTTATCTCTAAAAGCTTAGGTAAATGTGTGGAACAGAATAAATTTGGATAAAACAAAACCGTTGATAAAACGACAAGGCTTTGGTTGAAGGAACATCTTCTTAAGTGAAGTATGTTTCTAATGAGAGGACAATTTAAAAACATCATAAGTCACTGTGTATTTACTGAATTGAAATCACTTATTCATGCCAGACTTGCAGAAAAGTCAATGGATGTCACCCATTAAAATAAAAAAATAGGATACATTTATCCAATACACTATCTAGATTGCATTTAGTTCGGGAAAAATCTTGTGATCATATTTATAGATAGCGGCCAATAAAAAAAATCGTGAAGATAATGTTGGTAGACCTAATTCGAAATATGATGAGAGGAAATGGACCGAAGATAATAGGGTCGGATTAGCTCAGTGGTAGAATAGCGCCCCGGCAAGGTCTTGGGTTCAATTCCTAGATACGACGATATCTTTTTCTGATTTTTCTACCTCAAATTTTTGTTTGTCAATAATTAAATATTACAATTTGAGTTTTTACTCATTGAGTTATTCAAAAAACTAAAAATATAATGATTATGTTCACAATCAATGTTTACATGCGATAAACTTAAATGGGTAAAATATTAAACACTTAATTAAAGATTTTTTGTATCTTTGCACTTGGATACAAAAATCAGTTAATCTTCAACGCAAGAGAATTGTTTTTACCTTAATTTTTTACGGTTAACATTATTCAAAATTTTCAATTTCATAATCTTTATTTCATTAGGCAGAGCACCTAAATGATAATTAATATTCAAATTTTTATTAATTCTGTCGAGAGGACTTTCAGAATAATTGTTTTCATATTATAAAACATGTAAATTATACAGTGAGAAAGAATATTATAATCCAATTTTATTATTTTCAAAGATATATTTTTCGTTCGTATGAATTAAAAAAAAAACCAATGAAATTTTTTGTATTCAGGTATATATTAAGTTTCACCAACGTAGTTTCATAAAAAAATATGAAATAATATACATATTTTTAAACATTACATTAAAAAAAAAACATCTAGGTAGGTTTTACATACCACTTAACAAAGTATTGTTTAAAAACATTTTTAAATTTTCGCTTTTTAATTTATTTATTTTTATGTGAAACCGCACGAGTCCCAACCGTTTGGAGCCAGTGAGACTATGGCATCCCCAATCGGGGTATGTTGTGAGGCTAAAGGTAGGTGGGGAAGAGGATGAGGTCTTCTCCTTTCTCTTGGAAGGTGGGAAAGTACTTGGCTAATCAGATCCGGTCACCAACAACACGGCCAAAGACAATTCAAGCAACGTTTCAATTCTGAGTGATGGTCTTACGCCAGGGCAATACTGATAGTGTTTTCTAACGTGCCGCAAATATACTATTTATTATGTTATATTAGTAAATCGTGAAATAACACAAATTAATCCAATAATTATTTTTTGCGCACGTCAGGATTTGATCCTGCAACCTCCAGCTTGCTAGTCGAGAGCCTTACCCCTCGACCACGGAGGCCGTCACTCGTCATCATGTCAATATTAATTTTATGAATAACCTAATATTCATATGTCTATGTGAATAACAGTGAGGTCGGGTTGTTTCACTGAATTTCAACAATTCTTCAAATTTGAAAGCTAAAATTCAAGTTTTGTGAAGGTTCTATTCAATTTCCGTTTTTTTATATGTGTTATATATAACAACTATGCAATGATAACAAAACTTGAATTGAACCTTTACAGAGCTTCACAGAGATTTATAAAATTCTCGTTGAAATTTATTGAATTGTTCAAATTATCTGAAAACCCCGTCCCAATAGATGCATACTTTTAGGATACAACCCGTCCTAAGCTAACATTTAATTAAAGTAAAATTGTCATTTAGACGTTGCACGAAATAATAAAATGAAATAAGAAAGTCATAGCCAAGACCTTACATTACATTACCAGTCGTTCCGATTTATTTTTAGAGCTGAAACAAAATTCTGAAAAGTTAAGCATAAGTAGGTCAAAAACTTTAACGAGTTTTGTTTTCCTTATACGATCGCTATGCGATGGGGTTATTCCTAGAATAGCTTTTCCGGAAAAATTGGTAAATTTACATCACTGTTTGAAACTTATATCATTTGAATTGATATAATCTTAAGTTTCCCTCTCTTTAGTAGTGTTTACCGACTCCAGAAACTACCAGGAAATACCGCACTTAGGAAATGGATTATCTAAGACAATAGGAGGTAACCAGCTAAATTATTGTTCACGGAAAATACCAACATTGGATTTTTAGGTTAGTCTATCTGAGAAACTCAAATAATGTCATCAAATATCCAAACAGGTCTATTTTGTTATTATTTCCATTTGAAAGGTCCCCGTTAAATGCCGATTTCAGCTTTCCCTCATATTGTGATCAGCTGACAAGCATTTTAGTTGTGCTTTTTGGCTGATCACAATTTGTTAAAGTAAATTGAAACGGACCTAGAATCAGCGTTTTTTAGCAAACTTTGCGTTACAAACAAAATGACGCTAATGTAGAAATCATAAAATGGTATGACGCATAACACATTTTTTTTTAATATTTACTCCACACAGGAGGCCCTGAAGAAAATAATTTCCCTCGGGGCCTATGTCATCTTTGGGGATGCTGTGTGGAGGGTCTTTTTTTGGAGAGGAAGGAGTGAACATGGGTCTTGAAGAGTCCCAAGTTGTAGGAGGGAGGAAACACAGAGGCCGGCAGTTCGTTCCACAGCCGAGCTGTTGAACTTAAGAACGAATCGTAGAAGCGACCCGTTCTCATGTGACAAGTGTCAACTGTGTACAAATGTTGGGCGCGCGTTTGGCGTGTATCCCGACTACGCACCGGTGCCGAAGGGATCAATGACGCTAGTTCCTCAGAGCATCTTCCATTGTAATACCGATAGAACAAGGACAGCATACCTACCTGACGCCTGTGCTCTAAAGATTGCAGTCCGTTTGTTAAGATTGGGGAATCTATCAAACGGACCGCCCGTTTCTGCACAGAGTCAAGGGTTTTTTTCAGGTATTTTGGGGCTCCAGACCAGAGATGGCTGCCAAATTCGACAGTAGGGCGCACTTGCGATTTGTACAGGGTGAGCAGTTGTGTACTATTAAAGTATCTGCGGGCCCTGTACAGTACGCCCAGCTTCTGAGAGGCCAACTTTACTCTGGCTTCGATGGAGCCCCCGTACCTGAGCTGGTCACTTATAGTTACACCAAGCATATCAATGGAAGGCCTGTTCGGAAGATTGCTTCCGTTGAAGGAGACTAGATTATCATTTGGATCCCTTTTAGACGTAATCAGACAGGATTGGGTCTTTGAAACATTAAATTCGACGAGATTATTTTTACCCCAGGAGGAAATACTCTCGAGATAACCGTCCATTCTCTGCTTCAAAGCCCTCCGAGCCGTTGGAGTTTGTGTGCCCTTTGGGGGCTTGTCAAACAAAAAGCTATCATGAACTGTACTGTCATCCGCGTAACAATGAATCGGTGCACATGTCAAAAGGTCATTGATGTGCAACAAAAACAAAGTCGGAGACAGAACCGATCCCTGTGGGACGCCAGCATTTATGGAGTGCGAGGAAGAGGTGAAACCGTCAGCAACCGCCTGAATCGACCTATCCCTTAAAAAGTCAGCAATCCACGTACACAGGGATGCGGGAAGTCCGTAAGAATGCAATTTGTTGACAAGTCCTCGGTGCCAGACCCGGTCAAAGGCCTTGGATATGTCTAGTGCGACCGTTTGGGTCTCACCGTGACGTTCCAGGCACCGCCCCCAAACATGCGTCACATACGCGAGAAGATCACCGCACGAGCGGTTCCGCCGGAATCCGTATTGACGGTCGTTGATAATTTTGTTCTTCTCGAGGTATGTGAGCAGTTTGTCGTTGATCACACGTTCCATCACTTTGGACAGAACTGATGTGATCGCTATGGGGCGGTAGTTGGCCGGGTTGGAGCGGTCACCTTTCTTGGGAATAGGGTGAATTACCGCTTTTTTCCAACCAGAGGGCACAGTGCCACACTTCAGGGACATTTTGAAGAGCTTTGTCAAAACTGGAACTATTTCCGCAGCACACCTCTGCAATACCAGGGCAGGTATTCCATCAGGTCCACTAGCTTTGTTAACATCGAGCCCCCGTATGACGTGGAGTACATCCCGATGCCGGATCCTCAGCTTTTTCATATAGAAGCCGCAGTGAGGAACCGACGGCGGAACAGCACCCCCGTCGTCGAGGGTCGAGTTTTCCGCAAAAATTTTCCCTAATAAGTTAGCCTTTTCGGTGGCGGTGTTTGCTAGTGAGCCGTCAGGTCTGGTAAGAGGTGGCAAACTGGTTTTGCAAAAATTTCGACCTTTTGAGCCCGCAAGCGACCAGAATGCTCTGCTGCCATGTGGGCAGGCAGCCAGCTTTTTGCTGATCTGCAGGTCGTGTTCGAATTTTGACCTATTGATGATTCTCTTGCATTCCTTTGCCGATTTGTTGTATGCTGATCTGCTTTCGGGCGTTCGAGATGTGTTGTAGGCTCGGTAAGCCGCGTTTTTTCGTCGGACTGCTTCGGAGCATTGTCGACTGAACCACGGCTTTGAGCCCACACCAGTTTCTTTAGTAGTCGATTGTATGAAGCCATCCATCGCCGATTTGATGACTTCACCAATCTCCTGGGCACATTCTGGTATGAAGAAGTACGATCAAAGAAATCAAATTAATAGAAATAGAGTCGGGTCAAGCCAATAGCGATAAAGTAGTTCTTTTACATACCATCCACAAAAATTTAAATTCAACAAGAGGTGTGACACTTTATCATCTCGGCGGACCATAATGTATTTTGATATTTAGAAAGTGTAAGCCAACTCGATCATATATAGAATGAACAAAAAGACTTTGGCTTTTAAAGTTTGCTCTTAAGTTTTTGGTTATGGCAGAATGAAGTTTCGGCAAAAGTTTTATTTAAGTCGCATGTGTCAAAGTAAGTAAGTAGTGCTACATTTTACACAATGTTTGCATGCTACTACTACTTGAATTTTGTTGTTGAGTGTTGGAAAGTAAGAGCTTTGTGCACTGTAAGATACACTCATAAAGGGCAGTGCATAGAGCTTGCTTGGAAGTCCGCAAAATGGCAGCTAGCAGCCAGTAGTCGCCAGGACCAGTTAGAATGCTCCCAGAAAAACTTGGTGTTTTCAGATCTCATTTAGCCAGCTTCTAGTTAGGTCGACTATCGAGTCACCATTGTAATACGAAGTATTAATAAGTCCTTGATTTAAACACAAGAACCTATTATTAAAAATCTCCTTCCACGAAGAGTTGGAAAACTATTTGTGGGAACACAACATTGAGCTACTATCATAAAATGAAGTAAAACCATCGTTATATTATTACATGGCACTACCTTCATATAGTGAAAGCTATGTACTGAGTTAGTACTTAAAACAAGATATATTACAAAATGTATAATTATTAACATTTATTACACGAATATTGTAAAAGAAAGGTTTAATGATTTTTTTTTTGAAGTGAGTGTTCATTCGAATTTGAAATATTTAACTCAAACAACCCCAAATAGAAAAAATGCAATCATAACTTGGTACCACACACTCGGTGGGTTGGGTAATATGATATTATGAAAGAGCCGAAAACATCCATCACCAAAGATTGGAGGCTGTGATCTGGTTTGGAGAGGCTTTACCAAATGGTTTCGATCGGCGAGCGGATAAAAGGTTTAGCCATCTATTCAGATGGACCCACCCGAAACTTCAGCACATGTGTGGTGGTGATCACCCCTCGCAAGTTGATATTAGTTCTGAAATAACACGGGTTGACGTGTCGCTTGTCGCTTTTAGTATTTAACACAATCGGTGACGCGTCATCATTCAAAAAGGGCAATGACACTAACGACAAATACTTGATATTGAAACATTAATTCAAACAGAATGAAGCTCCGAAATTTATCCCGTTCTTGGTTGGTGGTATAGTAAGTAGCTTTTGGTATTTTTGCTTGAAAGGATGGGGTTAATGAACCAGTGTGATTATACTTGTTTGCTCGTTTTTGTTAGCTTTCGGCTGACAAAATTAGGGTTTCTAGCAAATACTGCGGGAGTGAAAATACTGCTAATGTGTCTGGAGGTTTATCATTGTAATCCATCCACTATTAGTAAACTTCAAAAGCTGTGGGAGGTTTTGGCGTATTATCAGTGTGATGAGTGTGAGTTTTGAAGAAAAAAAAAGAAAAGTGAACTCAACCACAACGTGATTAACACTTTCCAGAAGTAATGTTATGCGAATAATCAATATCTTGGAAGTATATATTTTTTAAACTTTGTTTGAACTTGTCAGCATTCAAGATGTACATTAGCATTACGTAAAACTGGCACTAATTGGTAAAATACTTTACAGTAAAGCTTTCAAAATATACTAAATGAAGATGAGTAGTAATTTTCGTGGAAGCTTTTACAACTTTTCAGTGTAGGTACTCACAAACAAGATTGATAAATAGTACATTCTATGAAATAAAGCGAAACCTTAGTGATTGGATTGGAGTGCGATTGTGTATACTCACTGTTAGAAAGTGATTAGGATAAAAAAACGTCACACAAGACACATGCAACATACTAGGTGTTATCTTGGGACAAAGAAAAACTAACATTTCAAATAATTAAGAGCACGACAAATATTTTAGCATGGAAGATACCCTCAGTCTCGCCCTGGTGTAAGAGCACAATTCACAATTGAAACGTTGCTTCAAATGGCTTTGGCCGTGTTTGGTGACCAGAACTGAATAGCCGGGTACTTTCAGATTTCCTTCCACTCTGGCTCATCTTAATCTTAAATCTAACAAATGGCGCTGCTTAAAAGAAATGTTTGTCCAACAAACACAGATGGCGTTGTTTTTCACAAAAAGCATTATATTACCTGTCACAGATGAAATCTTTATGTATAATATAAAAATACATACGTATTCAAATGCAACCTTGTGTCAACGTTTAAAAGCAATCGGTGAAGAAATTTCGGAGATTTAAGATTTTAAAAAAATGAACATTCACATTTTTACTATAAAACCCGTTAGAATTGTGAGTTGTTGGTATGAACCATGCGTGAACATAAATATACGCGTATGATACCTATTATTAACAAAGTGTGATAAAATGCTTCATTATAGAGAGCGGACATAAAGGCACAAATCACTGTTGAATGATGATGTGTAAAGTAATAAAAAACATACATTACTTTGTAAACGTCGCGAAATTTCTCGAAATAAATATGCCAAGCTGAAAATGTCTGTGCCCGAAATGTGACACCTTCCTCAACCTAATAATAAATGGTGGCAAAAGGCTAAAGTGAGCCGTTTTCTGTGTCGTACGGGTTATTCTTGGGACGAATTATAAAAGATTCTTCAATTTTCCTGGTTTCATTTCGTTCAGTTCTTGTTTCAGTCGCGACCACTTAGTTATAAATCTGAAATAACTCTTACTTGATTTTATAACGACTGGTAACATTATTTAAATAATTTGTAGAGGGCGTAGAATGCTCCAATGATATTTTTCACCGAATTCCTACCAAATTACTCAAGATTTTTTTATATGAGAAGAAATATGTAATTTCTTTAAGTATGTACTGGCTTTATTTTAACAAGCCAAAATTACTCAAATTGAAACATTTGAAAGATCAAAATTATAAAAATGTTTTGAATAAATGCGAATAATCATTAAAATAAAATGAAAATTTTATTAAATTTGTGGTAGAGAAACTTAAATTCGTCCTACTTATAAATTAATTTCGTATTAATGGAAATCAAAGAAAACTTGGTCACAAAGCAGGTATGACAGTGGAAGATTTGCCTTCATCTATTTGAATCACTAGCCAACACGGAAACTGCCGAAGGGTTTTGATTGTTTCATTAATCAATGGTTAAGGGCTTCAAAGTCCGATATTTATCAGTCCCGCAAATCTCTGATAAAATGCCTGAAAATATTGAAAAACTTAAAAACCGCCCCCGTTGTTTGTTTTTTCCTTATTACGTGATCCAATTCATACGCGATCCACGGAAGTGCTCTCATCTAATGTCAATTTAATATAAATCCCTGGGAAATCTCATCAATTTCCCTTTGGGGTAAGTTGGATGAGTTGGTTCGCTGGTAAGGGTACTAATACAATTTTCTCGTAATTAGCAGGAAGGTCAGGAGGCTAACCTCGCTCAATAGGAGCCCGAGTTTAATAGCATTGCCTTCATTCTAAGTTTTTCTACATGAATGAGTCTAAGTTACTTAGAATCTGTTCAAAGGATTCCAGGCACCATCAGATTGCGACACATCTGTGAATAGTAACTTCTTTTCATGATTCACAAAATACGCGGAGGGAGCAAATTTAGAACGGAGTTTTAAATTTACTGCACAAACTTTAGAAAAATTTAAAATAAATATTTTAGAACAGAAACCTATCCGTCATAGTATTGCATTACATCATGAATTAAAATGAGCGTTCGCGCATGTGCTAATAAAATTATTTATATGTGATTTTGGCTTTATTGCCACAGTTTTATCGAGAGTTTTTTTTCTTTCAATAAGAACAGTGCTACATTAATGGTAAGTACTCAATAAGTATGGGAAATCTATTTTAAATAAATAAAAAATTAAAATAAATAGTTTAAAAAAATCTACCTTTACGGGATAAAAAAAACAAGGAATTGAAAATTTACTGGACGATCCTCACATTTTCGAAAGAAAAGTAAATATAATATCATCGCATTTTATATCAGTTGAAATTTAATGCCAACAACGTTCACTAACGCCGTACCGAGTTTACCCGAGTTTTAATCTGTTATGTGGGGATTTTATTTAATTTAATATATGTACTAAAAACTATGTCGATGCATGGTTCGAATATCGTTGCTCATTGATGCGATTGTGAAATTCGTATATTCCCAATAAAAGGAAGTGAAACCTGTAATTGTTGGGCTGTTGCATTTTAGGGAAAGAGGGGGAATATAGAAAAGGTCACGTGCAGAAGAATGTATCGGCGACAACCGTCGCTATGTGAAAAAATCAAATCGTTTCTGTTTTTGTGTTTAAATTCATTTGTTTTTTATTCATAACATCGTAGTCAATGATAATGGTTCATCGCTATATCTTATTATCTCGCTGCTTGGATAATTATTTTAAAAGGCCATTTAATCGTTCGTTAAAATTAAATGTTACCGTGTGGTGAAACTAAACAGAGTTGTGTTGTGGAAATTTGACATAAATTGTGATTGTATGAGGTGTACACTTATAAACTATAAATTATGCTTGCGATGGAATTTTAAAGAAACCAGCAAGACTCGAAAGACACTTTCTATCAAATATAATAATTGAATTAAAAAAAGGAAATTTCGGATAATGTCTTTCACTGTTAAAAATAATATATATATTTTTTTTTTTTTAAAAGAAAGACAAACATTCCCGGGTTACGAATAACCCAACAATGTTTGAAAATCTCCTACTACCACCACAGAAAGCCGAAAATGTTGCTTGTGTTGTGATGGAGGACTTAGCCAGCCGAGGCTGGCTAAGTCTGGCTGGCTGAATCGAACACGCGACGCTCGGGTGAGACCCAAGCGCTATGCCCACTCAACCACTGACCGGTCGAATATATGTTAAGTTACTTTTTTTATTTAGCTTTTTCAATACCCCCAAGTAAATAAGTCAAAGAAAATATAATTGGAAACACATACCAAATGATGGCTAAATCTTTCCAAAACGAAAAAGCCGAAGATTTAATTTTCATCTTAAATACCTAATAATATTGGCTTATTTATAAAAGTTTGTCGTTTATGTTTGATGTCCTAATTGGATCAACTTTTAAAAGATATTTTTAAAATCTTGGACCGTAGCTTAATGTCATTAGGTACATTTATATCACCAAGGCTTCCTTTTAATGCATTGTTTTGGGAAAAATTGTGCTCAATTAGGATTTTCCTGGTACCTCTTAATGAAATTCTGTTCCTTCGCAGTATTATTATTTTTTCGTCTGTCTGAATAATTTGACAGCTGAAAAGATATTTATTTGGAAGAGAAAAAATAAGAACGATGATGATTTAATACTTACTTGTATTCATGTCTCCAATACATGCTTTGCGAACAATCTACTTGTATTCATGTCTCCAATATATGCTTTGCGTACATCAACCAGGATCGAACAGTGAACTTAAGCAGTGTTCTTGTAAAAGTTGTGTTTGAAATGTCGATTGAATTTTTTAAATTTTTTATATACCATAATTCCATAATTATTTAAATTATGGCCTTTAGTGTCCAGAGGTTAAGATCATCGACTATGAATCCAGAGGTTGCGGGTTCATATTATATCGGCGTGCGCTGGTCAATTTTGATTATTTTGTGTTAGTTTTTTTTAAATGATGCGGCACGTTTAAAAGTGGTAGATACTTACAGTACTTACAGTATACTTAGTAGCGAGAGACCATAAGAATCAGAATCGACCCAGTGTTTGGTGACCAGTTTGAATAGCCTTATAATCTTCCTCCCCCCATCGTCTTCTCTTATTCACTACATTCAGCCTCACAACATACCCCAATTAAAGATGCCATAAACCCACAGGCTCCAAACCATTGGAAATTTTGCGCTTTATTCACACCAAGAAACGTATTAAAAATGCAAAATTTTGTTAGTTTGCCTTTTGCAAAGGAAAATTATTATTTCTCCTGAACAGAGCAGACGTAATTTATAGCCGAATGTGAACTTAATGAGGTTTTGTTGTTTCTCTTTCGGGGTACGCCTCGGTAGCGGAGTTCTATTTTCATTTCCATAACGCGAGAGATTGCACTCTAGTTGGAAATGACTTCCACCAAACTATTCCCAAAACTGTTTACCTGCGTACATTGTGCCGGCGATCATTTGAAACTAGAAACTAACATATGATTACAACGCCAAAGTTCGCATTTAATAGCTGGTACGGCTTTTTTGGCTAACGCCATTGAAGTAATAATCATGTATTGTTTTATAGTGCTTTCACATAAACGAAGTATTGAATTCTGTAAGTCTAAACATAAACTTTAAGGCGCCCAGTTTATACCCGCGCTGTGCAAGCGGTTTCCCTACTAAAATACGGATTCGATTCACGTGCAGCGTACACACATATTTATTTCGCATTATTATATGGACGTATGATCTTCATTCATTTAATGAATATTTGTTGTTTAGTTTATATTCTCGTTTTGAAAAAAACAAAATTTCTTGAGTATACTTTCAGCCAGATTTTGATTTCGATAATTTCATTCGAATAATCAACCGGAGGCATGACACATTGTGTTATTATGTAAAAGCAATTAAAGATTTTGAACAAACGCCACTGTAACGCATAAAAAGGGTTACATGACAAAATTACACAGGCATTATTTTACGTACCACTAAGCTGCGAGAATTTCACATGAACGGAATTACACATGGACGCAGTTAAACATGGCGAGAATTACACCTTGTGTTTTTCAAATATTTAAATTATGTAGCTCAGACGCAGAAAGTTTTTTTAAATTGTTTTTTTTTATACCTGTGTAATTCCAATGATTTGAGTAGGTTTTATTCTTTCCAAGTGTTATTTCGTCCGTGTATTATTCTGACAGAATAAAAGTACTAACTGATGTGAAATTCACCACTGTTTAATTTCATCCCGACACCGACAAAAAGGTGGATACAATATTATTCTGATGTGAACCTTTCAAAAGTAGACTAACGACCTAATTCTATCAGTAGGACACACTTAGTTGAATAATTAGACTTGTACAGAGAGTGTATATAAGTTGATTAATTTATAACAAAGCGATGAATATTTATGAAAATCGTATGTGACTAACAAAGGATATTGAATATCATTAAGTTCAGATAAATAACGTAAGTTTGAAAGTTATTTACTCACCTGTGTATCTCTGTGTATGCTGTAGGTTGACCAGCAGCATGGTTCCACCTGGTTGGAGTCCAGACCCCAGAATTCCAGCTCCTCTTCGAAGAGTGGTCCGCATACATTTGTGGGGTAGTGCAGTTTCCCAGTTCTATTGAAAAAAAACATTGTTTTATTTTTGCAGATTACACAATTAAACACCACGAAAATTCACCTAGTTTTTTGAAAAATCATCAAAATGTAGAATATTGAACTTATTATATACTGATATAGAAATATTTGTAGATAATAGGTGGACGGCTAAATAAGTTGGTTATTTTTAGTGGACAGATCGCCAAAAAACTAGGTCTTGGCATTCAATCCTTGCTTCAATCAAATTTATACACCGTCACATAAATACACTTTTGATATTCTGACTTTTATTTACAAGTTATTGTTTCACTTGATCGTTACTTGCCTTCCTGACTTCTTCCACCATTCATATTTGCATCGTACCTTACACTCCTTTCTTCGTTCATTCGCTCTACATACCCAATTCATCTAGACGTCCTTTTGTTAATCTTGTTCATTAGGCTTACATCAGTCTTGATTCTTTGCGAAACCCGACATTTATCACATATGGTTTTACCACGTTTATTTACAACGCATCCTCAGGGATCTTATTTCTAAAGCATTCAGTCTACTTTCATCCTTCCTCTGCCGGTTCTATGCCTCACTACCAGACATTAGGATAGGTACCAACACTCCATTATGGAGCCAACTGCATTCAGTTTTCTCATTTAACCTTATTTCAATATACTACATAGATGATAGTAGCATTGACGAGATTAGAACAATGAAAATGCATTTGATCGTTGCTTCTGCAATAGATACACCGGTAGAATCTGGAGAACTTGAAATCAGTGATAAAAAAGCAATGACTGATTTTCAAGTGAAGTTAACTGACTAAATATCACTTCACTATCATTCAAGGGTAGGCAGAGATAATCTAATGCTACACATTTTTTGGAACACAGTGCTTATTTTTTCCACATTTGTACCTTCATATTCATGAGCATGTATGAACAGACCCATCTATAGTTTATAATATTTTCATGACCTGAATCAAAATTTTGATTCTTTTGAATGTATCAAGTCTTCGTTAGACGTGTCTGAAAACTTTATCTATTCGCTTCGGCATCATGATAATATGTAGATAGTTATTCTCCTGAGAGTCCCTTTTTCATCCACCCGCTGAACATGCAAATCAAATTATTTTATTTTATGTGCTCCAGAATTTCTGAAATCTCGAGTCATAATAAATTTTAATGAAATGCTATTTATAATGAATAATTATTTATAAAAAAATAGCTGCATAATTTTCAAATAATTATGATAGAAGTTTTTATTTTCCATTAAAAAATATTTTTCTATACAAACAATTCAACGTTTTTTTAACTAAAAACTACCTGAAAACGTAAAATTGAATATTAATTTAGTATTTTTATTTATTTTTATTTATTAATTGTTAATTATTTAATATTATAAATGATAATAATATGCAGACTTACATATGTATATTTTTTTCGTTATTATTCTACCACTCCATAAGTTGAGCTCCAGGAGCTCGTGTTTATGGGAGAAGTATTTGCCTTTAGTTCTAATGATTTTTTAAACAATAATCAAAAACTTTTAATATAAATACAAACATAATATTAACATAGGTACACACATTAGAAAAGTATGTTTTTAAAGATAATTAAAATAATATATCTTTTTACAGATTAAGTAAGCGTGAGGAAATTAAGGGTACAATATATCAGGTAAACTAATTAGAAAAATAGTTTTTTAAAGACAATTAAATTAATATATATATTTTTTACAGATTGAGTAAGTGTAAGAATTTAGGGGGACAATATATCATCATCCAATTTTAGGGACTTAATTAACTTTTTGAATTGTTCATAATTCACAGTTTCGGTTACACTAATTTTATTTTTGGACAATAATATATTGTACCATCTCACACCTAAATACGAATAGTGGTGCTGAGCCGTGGTCTTTCTAAGCATAGGAATGGCTATTAAGCCATTATTTTTTAATCTATTGCTTATGCTATCAGAGGGGTGAATTTTATAAATAAAATATTCTTTCTAAATTTGATGTAAGGCGATTCTCTTATACACTTCTGTGATAGATGGTACATTAAATTCCCGAAATATCTCTAAAGTAGGGGAGTCATATGGTTTCCTAAGGATGATTTTTATAATTATTCTTTGAATTGTAATTATGGGCTGTAAAGAAGCCTTAAAAGCCCCTCCCCACCCAATAATCTCGTACTGCAATATGGACTGAATTAATGCATAATAGACAATTTTGATAGTTTTCTTGTTTAAAATATTTCTTATACTATAGAAAATATAGATAAGTTTTCTTATTCTTTCAACAGTGAGATTAATATATGGTCTTTCCATTTAAAATTTTTTATCTATTAATTATCTATTACCAAGATATTTTAAATTATATTTATGATTTAGTTTCATGTCCCGTCATTTACACAATTTTTAAAATGAATTGTCATGTTAATTAGGTTATTTGGCACATCTTCTTGTAGAGTGAAAGGAATACAATATGTTTTTTCTGTGTTGAGTGATAATAAATTGCCATCGAACCAATTTTTTATAAACTTCATATCTTGATTGGCTGCATTAGTAATTTCGTTCCTTAATATTAAAACATATTTTATTTACATTTAGATTAATATCTAAGCAATTAACTGGCTGCATAAGTACTTCTTCCACTGCAATGTTTGAATAGCAAGATTTAACAAATGCAACAATACCACTATTTCTATTAATAGCACAAGATGTTACGAAGTAGCTATATTCTGGTATGCAAAATTTAATGTATTCAATGGTGAATGCTTCAGTTAACACTATAACGTCCGGTTTATGATTTAGTAAATTAATCGAGAGTAAAAATTCATTGAAATTTTGTTTCATTGATCTGATATTTAAATGGAGTACTGAGAATGAATTTGATATTTTATCCATGATTTTATTACAATCATTTAAAGTATGACAAATATATTCCGAAATATTAAGGATTTTATCTAATTTGTCTTTTTTACATGTACTATGTCGTAGAATCACCACCCAAATTTAGCGCAATTTACCCCGGACACCTTGTATTATGCCTGACTAATAGTCGTTATGATTGGAGAATGCTAAAAGTTGCTCTGAGTTCAGTTTGATATTTTTATGTCTTATGTAGATTTGAGGGGTAAAGTTGATAAACACCAGTGTTATTGCACGATCAAATTGAATAAGTATTTCCTGTGTTGAAATATTTTCAAATTTATATCTAAGCAATAACGTTCGAAAAGTAAAACGGATTCCATTGCATTAAATTCATTCTAGTTGGATTTAACAAGCGCGATGTTTAAATATTTTATCATGCGGAAATTGTTGCTTTTAACGTTATATTTGATTGCTTATAAAACAGAAATTGGATTGTATATATTATCGTTACCCATTATTTGTCAATCTCTCTAACGTCTATACCTATCGAAATGTAAATCCAACAAAACATTTTATGTTCCGAATCCTTCGTATTATGTTTACTTCAAGAACAATGGCATTTGGTAAATAGAACAAATAAGAAAATTTACTAACAATGTTCGAATTGGAGGTCCTTGAAATAACATTTTTTAAATTATCCGGAACGGAACTCAAATTTAACGAGCCAATGTTATTTTTTAGACAATTTGATAGGGAACTAATCACAATTAAGAATAGACTTATTAACGAAACCCTCAGGGATGAAAATATTATCATTTTATTAAGAAAGGAGAAATACGTAGAACCAGATATGTAAATAGTGAAAATAGACGGAGTATGTGGTAGCCGAGTGATTAAAATCGTCGGACTCGTCTTGAGTTCAATCTTTTGTTAGCTTTTATACACTATTGCACTAGCAATAGGATTAGCTTTTCGTGATGGGAACTGGGAAATTCACAAGTTGTCAAATTTTTGTTGTATCCTAGCAATGTTTTTCTTTTTAACGTTATGCAATTAAATATATCTGAAATATGTTGCTGAAATAGAAAATACTTCGTTTTATAACTGTCACTGCAGTTAACACCGCTTTTAAGGAATGCATCTGCCAAGGATTTCATACAAAAAACGATAAGGATCAGACATTTAAACATAACCGGTTTCGACCGGTCGTTGGCTGAGTTGTCATCGCGTTTGGGTCCCACACAGGCGTAGTGTGTTCAATTCCTCGGCTGGCTAAGTCCTCCATCATAACACAAGCAACATTTTCTGCTTACTGTGGTGGTAGTACGAGATTATCAAATATTGTCAGGTGTAACCCGGGAATGTTTGTCTTTTTAAAAAATTAACAATGGTAACAAATAATTAAAATGATACTTGCTATGTTGATAATCATCAAAATCTGAAAGATATCAAATTGTTTAATGTTAAAATGGAAAGACAGACTACGTGGTAATGCAAACAGGAACGATTTACAAAGGCCACAAGAGACACAGGAACAGGATTGCATACTATGCAATCCCCCTAGTACAACCGGCAAAGGCAACAACTGATCAAGGTAAAAATAATACTTTGCTTCAACGTGTTCAAGTGACTCCAATAAAGCTTACGTTTATTTCATCTCGAGTGAACGAACCGATCACTGATGAAATGCTATGTTAGATTAGGTCAGACTACGTAATTATTTTTTTCATCAACTTTGTATATAAATTTCTAAAAGTGTTCTGTTTGGTCCGGTTACTCTAATGTTGTTAATGTTATGTTATGTTACTTTATGTTATGTTATGTTATGTTACTCTATTTATGTTATGTTATGTTGCTTTTTATGTTATGTTACTCTAATGTTACTTTAATATTCTTCCACTGTTGTTCGAGCTGGAGCTATTTTGGATAATATCATGAAACAAGTACATAATAACACCAGCGTTTTCTTTTCTATATGAATGCAAATATAGCTCGTAAAAATGTGACACAAAGAGTTTTTTAGCTGTTGTAGGACACTCTTGCTTTTCTCATGTAAGTAAGCACGTACTTTAAACAAGCATACTGATTTCGGCTGTTGGTGCATTGATGAATGGGTAGGTAAGTCGGAAGTGTGAAATATTCCTGAGTAGTGTGATTTTTATTTTAAACTAATCAGACATGCTATAAAGTCATTATTTTATGAGATAACAAATCTTAAAATTTCAGCGAAATTTTTAAAACAATAAATAGAACCAGAATTTTTAACTTCCCTACCTAGAAGGCGGTCTGTAGCAGGATAAAGTCAGACATCTAAGGAAGAATTAACGAATGATCTCTGCACTGAAATGAGATACGATGATAAAAATACGCTAACAACGTGGATTTAATGAAACATGAAGTGAAAGATTCAAAGAGTCGGGAACGTCGAAGGAAGATATGAATCAAATTATTATCTGTGGTAAAATGAGACGTATGTGATGAAGGGAGACAGAGGTACAAGGAGAAAGAATGAGGTGAATGTTAAAGGTAAAAAAAGGTGAGGACGTCCGAGAAAGACATGGCGCCACCGGTCGGTGGCCGAGTTGACATCGCGTTTGGGTCCCACCCAGGCGTAGTGTGATCAATTCCTCGGCTGGCTAAGTCCTCCATCACAACACAAGCAACATTTTCAGCTTACTGTGGTGGTAGTAGGAGATTTTCAAATATTGTCAGGTTATTCGTAACCCGGGTATTACTTTCTTTCTTTTTTAAATTAACAACAATAACAAATAATTAAAATGATACTATCATATTTAGATGAGACATGTAGCAAAAAAATATGGTTTACTTTTTTACCCCCAATTAGTCGAATTTGAGATTAAATGCTCCCAACGCTGTAACGCAAATCGACCGAAAACTACCGAATCCGGTCCCTCGCGTCATGCTTGTGTAATATCAGTTCGAAAAAGCGCCTCTATAACTTTCCCGTGATTTTTCATGGGTCTGCGCTAGTGTTAAACTTAAAACCAGTGTTTTGTTATGCCTAGATATATTAATCCATCTCTTTCCCAGTTATACGTGGAAAAAACATAAATAAATACATGGCTTTTTTTAGATTTTTGTCCCATGCTTCTAGAGCATAACAAGTAGCTAGCAAATAATTAAATTTCAATGTAAATATTATATATTATCTATTCGTAACACACAAGAATGAATCGAAATAATTATCAGTAATTCGTATGAGGCACACGAAACCGTAATGAAATAATTTTAGTAAATACACAAAAGCTTACTGGTGTTTCTAATTTTACAGGACGTGTTGTTAAATTAGCAAAAACTTTTAATTTTGTCCTCAGTTCAAAGCAAAAATAGCATATTTAACGGAGAAAACAAACAAGGAAATTAGCGCGAATTACGTGATACGGGTATTTATTTTAGTTATTTGCCAGCAAGGGCTGAATTCTCAAAAAAAGATTTTTATCAATAAGACCAAGCTGAGGTTTTTTGACGCGATTGCAAATAGTTGAAAGTTCAGATTACTTTTAAAACATTGTCAGATGTTTTTACCTAATTTAAGCCAGCACATTGGAAATCGTTTCAAAGTTTTCGGATCAAAATCTGCTTCTTTTATAATTTGGAAAAACTCGATGGAAAACTAAATACCCTACCATTGTTCTAGCCCAGTGGCATAATACCACAAAGTATAAAAACAAGGGACTTGAAGATCTCTCAATCTTTTCTCCTTTACATAGTAACTAAAAATAATTTGGATCGGTATCCGTATAGCAAACAATAGAAAGAGGGTATTTTAGATATTATGTTTGTAGATAAGGGAGTCTAAGAAGATTTTCTCTATAAATTTTACCACTTTCCAACTACTGTACTACTCGTATCTAACTGTTCTATGTTGAAAGTCTCTATGAAAAGCGTTAGCAGCGCTACGAAAATACGTAATACACTTCAGTGGATAGAGCGAGACCTAATTAAGATTCTCTATTTTAGGATATGGAATGATAATAGTATAATAATGTGTAAGAATAATTGCCCGCATTAATTTCCCTTTATTTGGTAAAATATTTGCATATCGGGGAAATACAAAAAAAATATTATGAAGATCCATTACTTCTACCCTTCTCTTCTGAGATGAAAACATGAATTAAGGAAATGTTATGATAATCTGATTATTCATGTCATGTTTTAGGTTAATTAATTAGTTGATTGATATTATTACAATATTCAAACCAAATTTGTGCTATATTATGATGTAATCTTTCCAAAGGGAAAGAGATTAGTCTTTTTTGATTCTAGCCAGATTTTATAAGCGAAATAACATTATTGCCAACATGTCTGCGACGATTTCGATAAAATTAGTGTCAGAACGCATAGAAAAGTTGGCTTAAACGTTCAGCAAATATGGTAACATGTGCGGAGGTCCACGGCACGTTGAACTTATAAACAAAATTGGCAGCGTTTACGAAATGTAGGCTCCGCTATAATTTTAACCAACGGTTTGAAAATTTTGCTCGAATTTCACCTTTTCAGCTTAAATCTCTTTCGGGTGAAATTGGAATTCAAACATGGTTTTGTATTAACGATCGTTTTGTAATTCAGCACTAAATAATATTTTATTCTGGAACAAGCAATCAGATCTCTATATTTAGCAAATTACTGCTTTTAATATTCTAACGCCAATGGTATAAAGTTATCTAAGCTTTTATGTATGATAAAAAACAATAAGGCAGTAGCCATTTTTTTTAGTTTTTTTTTTAAATAAATTAAAAATTTCGGATTTTGCGCCACTGTGCTATTTATATTTTCTTCCCCCTGAAAAATAAAGAAATATCTTGCTATAAAAACCTTAAAACTATAAAAATAATAAGTAAGTTATGATTATCGATTTTCTTTTATCACGAATGGCAACCTGCAACAAAATGCAACATTTTTACTAGAGTTAAAATTATGTTACAAAATTTAAATATGATGACAACCAAACAACATATAATATATAATACATAGACTAAACATCAATGATATAATACGTTAACAATGATGTATAAGCTTCAAAATAATATGCTCCCAAATTATCTGCAAAGAAATGTTATGTACCATGAAAATGTTTACAATTATCCTACGAGAAGACGCAGAGATTTTAGGCTTCCCAAAACTAAACTTTCATGCACACAAAACAGCGCGTTTTATAAAGGGCAAAAACTTTATAATAACCTACCAAATGTCATAAAGGAAGCCTCAAGCCTTAGCACTTTTCGTAGGACATGTGCTTTATATGTAAAAAATAATTTTTGATTGTTGAACATACTCATCAATATTATTTTAGTCACCTAGATATCATATATAATATAATTTTGTGTATTTATCTTTTTCTCTTAAAATGTAATTGTTATTTTTTGTATTTTTATATTTTCCTACTAGATGTATGAAAAAAATTTGCGTACATCTAAATAAAGATTCAAAAACAAAAAACAAAAAAAAACCTCATCCGATAATATTTGAAACTTGTCGAAATAATATTTCGAAGTAAATATTCCTCGTGCGATATGAAGTGGCACTTGTAACGCAATATCATGCATCGTATTATTATTTTGAAGATATTTGAGTACGTTCCAAAGCAAAATGAAACGGTTTGAAGCAGATTACGATGTGAGAGTGTGCCAAGTTACTGTCGTATTGACGATTCTATCTCGGATTACGATACGTACATTCGTTTCCAATGTGGAATCTTCAATTAAATTGTGATTACTCCTATTCGCGGTTATAACTCCACGTGTCTGTCTTGTCGCTGAATAGAGAATAATTGATGGTTAATCTGAATAATGTACCATGTATGTTAAAGTTATAAATAGGTAGTTACAATCAAATTTAAAGCTCTTGTTAATATAAATAAATTCTTCCAACTTTTATAATTATTCGTATGTCAACGTATTTCCTAACCATACCTACTTGAACTTAATAGTGTAATTTTATTCTGCGCCTATTTAATTTTCCCTCACCTAACAAATATATAATAATATTACCCATAAAAAATAATTATATTTTCCAAAATATTTAAACTTATCTTCGTTTCTTTCTTTTTAATCGTGGTGACAGTAAATTTTGACTTATTAATTTATAGACAAGTAAGATCTACCAAGAGACGTGGTAAAGTATTGATAATTGATTTAACATAACTATGAATAATTATAAAAAGTCAAGAGTTTCGACATTATAGTAAAATAATCCAACTCATAACTTTTAATCTTTGACATTATGATCATGAGACACATCTTCAGAATATACATCATCAAATGTTTAACGATACACAAATCTTCAAATGGAATTACTAATATCATATTCCAACTTGAAAGTTGTAAGGAAGACTGCCGCACATCGTGCTATATACATGAAGGCGACACACATCTGTTTCTCATAGCAATAAAAAAACTCCCTGTAAAGGTTTCTGGGCAAAATTCTTAACTGCTTTCACAAACAAAGTAATTAACATGTTTGTTCGAAGTTGTTAAAACTAGCAAACTGAATTGAGTGCAGTTTTTTCTGTCGGATTGACAGTCTGTTGGATACGATTCTTGGCTAGCAGTTTGATGGGCATAAATTGACACACACAGCGAATAACCGACATAAAAGTAGTTTTTCAACAGAATTTATGCTTAGTAATAGGTGTACACTTACAGGTATTTAAATGTAGGTTATAAGGCTTCTATTTCGTAGGTAAAAAATTAACAAAAAGTGATGTATTACAGGATCGCTGATTTCGTTTCATTAAATTAGTCTCCGTACAGGATTCTCCTCGACATAATATCTACAAAAGTGTGGAGTCGAAACAAATATTTAAAAAAAAGTAATCGAATATGATATTGATATTTCTGTTTATGTTCATAACTCTCGAATTCCAAAAGTTTTGTTTTTTTCACTTTCATTTTTAATAATGAATGTGCAATATTTAAAAAAAATATTATACAACTGCGGATGTAATGTCTTTATCTCGTACCAGCCGTATTCAAGTAGATGTACAATGTAGAAATTGTATATTCTAAAGCAAATCCCACCCATCATCATCCCTCTACAAAAATAATCTACCAAACTTACGTATCCATTAATTTAGTATTATAAAGTTAGTATTATTGTAATGTACTAGAACAACAGTTTTTAAAACGAATAGACAAGTTTCCTCAGTGAATCGAAATGAATCAGGTGAAAACACATGACAGGCTGTTTTCTTTTAGATAAGGCTTCAACGGTACATAATATTTAAAAAAAGGTTAAAACTGATCATCTTAATTAATATCAAACTAGAAATACAAAGATATAATCGAAAAAATATACAAAAGTAGAAGATGCTATCAGTATTTTATGACATTTGATATTCGAAACAATGTTTGAAATATTTAAACAATAGTTAATAATAAGGCTCTGTTTCAGTAACCAGTTCGGTAGTTAATTTTAAAAATTCTCACCTTCGTTCTTACTACCTTCAAACTTTCAACATTCCCAAAATGGGGAAGTTATTTCCACATTGGATTCGGTCAGTTAGGGGACTGGTGCGGTGTTGCATGTAAATTGACAAGAAATATAATTAAAAACAACTGACGAAATATGTATTAATATTATACCATTGAAAAAAAAAATCCATGAATTATCATTATAATATAAATAATACTTATCATAATCCCCCACCACAAATGAAGAATTTCTCTCAAGCCACCGTAGTACAAGTGCTAAATATGTTTTTTTTTTTAATTTGATTTTCAACTAAATATCATGTAATTTATTTATTTATTTAGATATACGCTTTTATATGGCAGACAGAATATTGCACTGACCGTTCTGTTCAGCTAAAATAAACATTATTATTATTTGAACGTCAAACATTGGTTTTTTTACCTAGGTAAAAAAAAATTATTGTGCCATAAAATATTTTTCCTCGTGTACGGAAAATGGTTGAAACAGAAAAATGATTCATTTATGCAGTGAATCATTGCTTAAAAATTTATGCCTTTATAAGTAAAATTAGCTTAAGATAACGTTGAAATACGTTACACATAGCCAACCTCAGTAGACGTAAAAAGGAGTATTTTCTTTGTAAACATTCCGAGATTAAGAATAAACCTGTTAAAGTATCTACTTAAAAAGATAACAATTTCTTGTTAAGTAAAGCGTCCAGGAAATTAAACCTGCTATTTTACGATAACATTTTCCTTTACAGGAAATTCTAAGGTGCTCCTTTTTCGGAAATGGTAAATAAGTGCGTAGGAGAGGCCTGCGGCGGATATGCCCGTTTTTCGCATAGACCCAGCCATAAAAATGGCGAACCCAAGCTATGTTAAAAATTATCTTAACAGCTCTGTACGGAACTAGAAATCACGGTGATTTTAATGGGTGACAACAACATTTAAAAAGTTATGTTAATTATGACACCCCCAAAAAAAGTCTCATAATGTTTATTAGAAAGTTTCATACAAAACGCGTTACTTTTTCTGATTTATGCCATATTTAAACTTACAGTTTTTTTTAACTTTGTAAAATATACTTAATTTATTCATTCACGCCATGTGAACTTTAAAATTTAATTTGTAAATGACTAAGTATAATCCCTAGGCAATAATCGAGATCATACTCGTAGGATAATAATAATGGTAACTCTGGAAATACTGATAGAGAGTATAAATTATAATGCTGTAGTGTAGGTTAGGTTAGGTAGGTTGTAGTGTAGTGTAGTTTGCTTTCCCTCACCTAATAACTGTCAACTTATAAAGACTTTCGTAATCATCATATTCACTCTAATAAATTTGTAAGTATCTACAACGAAGCATAATTAGAGCTACCCGATCATTCTCGCAAAACATATATTTAACGATTCTAAATTATTTAATCTTCGCAGAGTTCGAACTTCCATCTATGGTGGTAAAATACAAAGGTTTTTAATCAGTGAACGCCTATTTACTATTTACAATGGGTTTAACTGTCTATGGCCCGTAAACAAGCGTTTCTTGAGTTTTATACTAATTTAATACTCTCTAAATCTCCTAACACTGGCACCTACTGTCGTCCTGTTTTAGAAAGGGGTTCTTTTGAATAAAATAATGAAATTCTGAATTTGATAAAAAACTATTTGCTATCCACAAATGGGTTCCATGATAACTCAACTCAACATGACAATACAACACACTTTTAAAAAGTGATATAAAGTCATTAGAAAGATGAAATTTTTTTTTTAACCTAACCTAACCTAACCTACTTAACCCAGTTAATAAGTTTTTTGTTTCATCACTTTCCATGACTTTATATAAATTTTTAAAGATGTGATGAATTATCATTGTGATGATTTATCCGATCACCCCATAAATGACACTTTTAACAACATTCCAAGAAATCTCTTTTATAAAATGTTGATAAAGGTTCATACAAAACAGTGAAATAGGGGTCCATACATTTTAGCAGTTTGGGCTGGTATGAAAAAAAAATTGCAAAACAGTGATTGAACAAAATTGGATTCAAATGAATTACATACGTGTTGATGAATCTTGCCGGATGCTGGTATATATATGGAAGAGTAGACATGTTGGGAGTTAAGATTAAGAATCGCCCTTAGAAACACTCTGGCAGGATTGCGGTTAACATGGCTGCTTAGTACTCTATAGGGTAGGCATTATAGGTATTCAGCTGATTTGTCGCATTTTTTTTACCTTCGCTAAGATGCTAATAAAGATATATTCCGTGCGATTGCTCGATTCGTCCTCCAGAGAGCAATACTTCTATTTTACGGACAGGATCAAGAAGGGAGGAACTAGGGCTCGGGTTACAGAAGGAATTTTCAGGAACAGTGTTGGCCGTAGGGGTTTCGGCATGCCATAGAAGTGGGTCAAATACCGTTTCTGAATATAGTGGATCAAAGAACTTTCAGACAAACCACATGTCAAGTGGGCTAGACAACCATAGTACATATTAAATTTAACTGAGGGCCAGCTACCTGAAGTTTTAAATGCAGTATTTCTTCTTGGTAGATATATTAATATAAAATTCTACAATTATTGGTATGTGTAGTGTTGTTACATGGTTGTAGTTTTGATGGCGCCCACCAGATATCGATAGTGTGCAGATCTAAGTTATTATTATCTAGTTAATGTAGTTTTAAGATTTTTCCATAGATGTCGGTACTTAAGCCATCTGACAGAGATAGCATGTTGGTTGTATCTGAATGAATACAGCCGATGCTAGCTGATCCCTATGTAGGAAGCTCAATTCTAATTGCTTTCCTCGTTAGAATAACTCATGATTTATAATAAAACGGATGTCCTGCAAGACATTCGTTCTAATTATCTTACGACAATAAAGTACTCGTAATCTTTGACAAACCAAAGCGTTTATTGATTTTTTTACATTAGCCCCACTTTTTTTGGGACGCTGTGGTGTGGAGGATATTTTTTTAAAGAAAAGAAGGAGAGAAAGTTCTGGGAATGACAGGCGCATCCTGAACACACCTCATCCGATAAACTCGGGCACTCCTGATAAATCTATGGCAGAAGTGTTGTATTCCAATAAATAGTTCTCGAGGTGGCAGTACCTAAACCTGCCTTCCAAATTATACGATAATTAAACAGTACGTCAGGACATACGAAATAGATCGGTATTAGGAAATTGAGAGAACACGAAAAAACACCGACCCTTAGGGTACAGATCTTCATAGTCAAGTAGGTAGGTACTCCGCAATGTGCTTCTGCCTTATCCAATGTGGAATGGCATGGAAAAATTACGGTTGAGTGGTGCAATCATAAAATTGAAATAATACCTGGCTATGGAAAAATACTGGAAACGGAATCGTAAAATATATATTTTTTTAAATTTACCCGTAACTTGCAACTGCTCAGCCTTCGTATTATGGAAAATTCTACTGATCTTGGTTCTAAAACTACACGATATATTTGCATGCTAAAAAGTTTTATGTGCATTATTTAAAAAGGTGTAAGTAAAAATAAAACAGGAGTTCCTCTTGCATATTTTCTCAAAGAATTACTAGGTAAGTTCCAAAAATCTTTTTTTTTTCAAATAATTGGAAAAAACAGGATTATTTCGATGAATATTTTATCGAACATGAAAAAATGATTTTATTGCATTTAATATTATAATATTTACCAGTTGAAAAATACATCAAAATAATCGATTACTAGGCGATTCAAGCCGGAAAAAATTAAAATTAAACACCTGACGCTGACTCATACAAACACCTGCATGTGGAACGGTAAACAAGTTGTTTTTATGATATTGACGTCACAAAAACGCTTGTAAGAGAAATTATAAATAGCCAGTTAAAACAAAATATTCGGAAATTCAAGAATTACCACGAGTGGACGGAACACCTCCAGTTACAGCGCGATCTGTTATAATTTAAAATTATAAATTCCCGAGTTTCAACTGATAGCCTTATTTGCTTCTCTTCCTCCATTACGGCACAATCATTTGAAAATATTACAACTATGTGCAATGAGCTGTTTACTGCGGGCAATCTATCAGCTGAGCCAGACGTATCTGTCATCATTACAATAATGGGACGTCTCCGTGTGCCGGCCCTTATAATCAAGTGACCATACCGCCGCTGAATTCCTGCAGGCTACCTACTGAACTGTTCACTGCGACTGAACCTAGAGGCTGTCCAATTCCTCCTGGCTATCAACTGAATTAGCCATTGATGCTGACAACCTAGAGGCTAGCCAATTCTTCCTGGCTACCAAATGAATTAGCCATTGATGCTGATAACCTAGAGGCTGACCCATTCTTCCTGTCTACCGTCTGAATAAGCGATTCACGCTGACAACCTAGAGGCTGGCTAATTCCTCCTGGCTACTGACTGAACCAGCACTGATGCTGACAACCTAGAGGCTGGCCAATTTCTCCTGGCTACCGACTGAACCAGCACTGATGCTGACAACCTAGATGCTGACCAATTCCACGCCAATAAACCACGGATGCTGAAAACATACATAACATATGATGATGATCACCTAATGGCTGGCCAATTTATGATGGCTACCAATTGAACTGGACACTACTTCAACAGTCGCCTACGCCATTTACTGTATTGTATGGCGCGATGATGCACGATGTGCTCCCATCTGAAATTATCACTGAAAGATTTCCGATTGTCTTAGTTTCTATCTGTGTATTAAAACCCAGTTGTTTTGAAATACATATAACTATTTCTTGTGAATTGGGTTTGCTGTAAGAAATAGCAAGTACTTATAAGCTTCACCCCTTTGTACGTTCTGTATACCAGTACAATACTTGTAATTAAAATGTAAATTTTGATTTGAATCGTCTTTCTTTTACGATGGTTTGGATAGAAAACCTCACGGCGTTTTACTTAAATCATTACCCAGATGAGAACTGCTTATTATTTGAAGTCTTTTCTTGTGCAGGCAAACACGTCCCGTACAAATATATTTTCGAAGCTACATCTCGAATAATATAATACAAAAGGTCAACGGAAGAATTTTAGCATTTCGATAAAATTGGTTGTTAGAACCTAACCTAACGCTACCTAACCGCGTGTTTGTTTAGCGGTGAATTCAATTTTCAAGAATTATCCTTTTATCTTGTGAAGCTTTGCTCTCTCGGGAGTTCGGGCTGAAAAAGATTTATTATAAACAAGATTTTGAGAGAATCTTTGCTCTACACAAAAATCCCATTTCTCGAACGGAATTAAGTAGGTAAATTGAATAAGTGTTTTTTACCAGAAAGGACCTAAAAATTGAGACAAAAACGAAAGAAAATAAAATGAAAGTACCTATACATTTTCACGTTAATTAATGCCCCCGGAAGGAGAGACAATTGTCACGCATAGTAATAATTATTCAGCAGAACTTTAAAACAAAAAATAAACCGTTTTTAAATGTAATTTTATTTTCGTTTTTATCATAACGATAAATTGATTGCGACTGTATGTTTAAAATAATCAAAACGATGTTGAATACCCCTAAGTTGCTACATTTAATTTTGTTCCATGTTCCTGGAAGGACAGTTACAAGACAGTACATACCATATACTATTAATTGTAGCAATTCTTCTACAACTTCTCAGTATTTACGCGCTTATCAGATGAATCGAAAATTTAGGGAACATATAATCCAATGTAGTAGATATATTTATTTCAACAATGTTGCATTATATTATAAATTTTCTTTGATGCATTTTTGTCATCAAATAGAGCTAATTTATTTAGTGAAATGGTTTAAATCTGGTGTGTGAAGTTGGTTAACATCTGAAAAAATTAATGAAATATCTTTCCCTTTTCTCGTGTTTGTGAATATATTGTATAAAATATTCAAATAAATATATAAAAGTCTATTTAACGGCAGTGACAAAGTTATATTATTAACTTGTCATACTACTTTATGCAAATTCTTTGATAATGTTCCTAGAGAGTAACATGAAAAATAATTATAAGAAGTAATTATAAAAAAATTTATTGAACCTAATGATTTTTTTATTAATTATTAATTATTCGAAATGTGTTATGTCTGTAAAAGCCCCGCGGGCGCCCAGTAAATAAATAAAATATAGTATGATAATACAAAAACTTAAAAATAAAAATGTGTTTTAAAAAAATTAAATATGAAAATAATAAATAACTTCGTTCGATTTAACTATATTTTCATAAAGTTTACACTTTTAGTTGTTAACGGTTATACGGTAATTTTAAAATTTTGTTCCCCATTCCAACTTTTTTACCATATTAACTCCGTGGAATACATTTACTTTGTTTTTGATCAATTTTATTTGTTTTGTCTTTATACACATTTAGGTAAATGTCGTTATTAGCCCTCCTCATTTTCCCAAGTCAAAAATAACCGACCATAACCTTATCCACATTACAGATAACACAAAAAGAACTAATACGAAAACCAGCAAAGTAATAAAATACAGAAATTATAAAAAAATATAACAGTGAAAGGTTAATTGAACTTCTGGGTGATATGAATGAACTTCATCAAATGGAATTTAATGAAAAGTCTAAATCATTAATAAATAACCTTCAAGAAGTAATCGACCAGTTAATACCAATCCAAACTACTAAAATAAGAGGAACAAATAAATGGTATAACATAGAACTACAATCAATACAATATGAAAGAGATAGACTGTACAAAATTGCAAAAATCTCAAAAAACTCACAAGACTGGAAAGCATTCAAAAATGCAAGAAATAAATACTTAAAACAACTGAAAGTTTGTAAGAACGATTACTTCAAAAATAAAATTATCTGTGAAAAGGGAGACACTAAAAAAATGTGGAAAACCATAAAAGGATTAATGCAAACTGAAGATAAAGGGATGAAACATGACATTGAATTTCCACATCAGATACAGGGTAGCATACAGAACTGCTTCAACAAATATTTTGTAAACAGCATAACGGAATTACATCAGAGTATACCAAAACTGAAGGAAGACAACCGCGTGAGAAATGTTCCCCTAAACCGAGAAAAACTTGTGTTTAAAGAGATTGATGAAACATATCTTTTACAGATTCTAAACAGCACCAAATCAAAAGAGAGTCCAGATGGAATAAGTTTTACAGTTTTAAAGGATGCAATGCCAGTGATAGGACCTCATCTACTGAACATAATAAATGAATCGTTAAGAAGTGGAAAATTTCCAAACACATGGAAAACATCCATTGTGATCCCGATTCCGAAAGTTGTTAATACCAGAAAATGTGAAGAATTTAGACCTATAAATATGTTACTAAAATACGAACAGGTACTAGAAATTGTAATAAAGAAACAACTCGTTGAGTATTTGGAAAAACATCATATATTATGTGACGAACAATCAGGATTCCGTAATAATAACTCTTGTGAAGCTGCAATAAACATTATGATTGATACATGGAAGAAAGAAACAGATAATAAAAAAATCACCATTGCAACATTCTTAGATTTTAAAAGAGCATTTGAAACGATAGAAAGGAAAAAACTTTTGGAAAAATTAGAAGATATAGGTCTTTCTGAAGTAGCTCTAAATCTTTTCAAAGAATATCTGGATGAAAGAAAACAGGTAACAAAAGTGGAAAGCTCAGAATCAGAACCGATAGAAAACAACCTCGGTGTTCCACAAGGGTCGGTATTAGGTCCAATTCTATTCATTATTTACATTAATGATATAATTAAAACCATAAAACATTGCAAAATTAGATTATTTGCAGACGATACATTAATCTATATTTCATGTGAAGAGTACATAGATGCAATCAATAAATTAAATGAAGACCTACAAAATATAGCGAAATGGCTGAAATTAAACAAATTAAAACTGAATGTCAACAAAACAAAATATATGGAAATAGGCAACAAAACGCATAACACAGAGTTAAAATTGACAATTAATGACGAAAAAATTGAAAAAGTAAATGAAATTAAGTACCTGGGTGTGATACTAGATTCAAAACTAACTTTCGCAGCAAAATTTTGAATATGTGCTAAAGAAGGTATCTAAAAAAGTCAATTTTCTTAGAAGATTAAGAAATAAACTAAATGGAAACACTACAGAGCTGATTTATAAAACTATAGTTGCTCCACATTTAGATTATTGCTCTACTATGTTGTATTTGGCCAATGAAGGAAACTTGAACAAGCTAGATGTTATACAGAATAGAGCTATGAGATGTATACTAGGAAAAGGAAAATACGCAAGCATAGATCAAATGAGAGAACAGCTAAATTGGATTTCTATAAAAAAGAGACTATTATTTAATGTGTTAATTTTTGTACATAAAATCATGAACAACCAAATGCCAAAATATTTTAAGGATGAAATTGTTTTTAATAGAGATGTTCATAATTACGAAACCAGAAATGTAAATAGGATTAGATTGCCACATATGAAAAAAACAAAATCACAGAACTGCCTAATGTACAAAGGACTAAAAATGTATGATGAAATGCCTGAAAGTCTGAAGAATGAAGGAAGAATGAATGTATTTAAAAAGAAATGTTATATTTATTGTAAAAATATGTAAAATTACAAAATGAAATATGATCTTGTTTATATTAGTTTATATTCAAATGTATAAACTAACTCAATAAATAATAAAAAAAAAAAAAAAAAAAAAAAAAAAGTACGAGAGCAAATGCACTCACTCGATTGATTCAGCATAAATTTGGACTAAACTATAACTTTTCATCACCATTAACTCAATCTCTAGACAAACTTTGGCATACGTTTTACATTTTTAACATACGCACGAAAAATTCTCGGTTTGTCAAGCATTTTATCAACAGCTTACAACTGACAACCGCCTTAATCTTTCGTGTATTTGTAACCGCCTGCATTACAAACATACATTGTAACCGCCTGTAACATTGTTACTAACTTCCAATCACGTACATCGTTTATACCCTACAATCATTGTTTAATCCGCTGAAGAGATGATCAATATATTCCATCATTTTATAGATTCGAAAGCTAAAAATAAAATTGCAGTGAAAAACTTTGCAAAAACACATGGAGTTCTATAAATAAAATACATAATACGATGCATAAAAGTCGAGATTTTTTCTTCTTCAGAAGGCAGTATTTTATGTTACACGTTTTTAATTTTTTATTATTTATATTTTTAACATATTACAATTTTGCGATTGTCTCAACAACTATACTAGCCTCACACCCGGATCATGGTAGTCTTATGTGATTTAGATTATAATGTAGATTCGCAATACGCCTTCAAATATTCGTCCCACACACCTTCAAGCATACTTGTACGCAGTCTCAGCTCAAGTACACTTGAACGTGTATGGCGGGCCTTAGAACTACAAAAATAATATTTTCTAGAAACAAATAATAAATCATAAGGGAAAAGAACACGTGGGAAAAAATACATATCCTCATATGGGTTAAACAGTAATAGAAATAAAAATAAAGATTAAAGTGAGTGATGAAAGGATATGTTAAAGAAATACAAATTTAAATATTAAAAAGTAAGAAAAAAATGAATGCAAAATTATACTAATTATTGTACATCAAACATTTACAATAATTTTACTTATAATTGTATATCAAACATTTACAATAATTTTACTAATAATTTTATATCAAACATTTAAATTATAGTATTTCAAACATTTCAATTATACTAATTATTGTACACCAAACATTTAAATTTTACTAATTATTGTATATCGAACATTTAAATTTTACTAATTATTGTATACCAACATATAAATTTTCTTACCTATCTAGAAGAGTCCGTGTTTAAGGCAAAATATCCAATGTTGAACATGGATAGTAAGAAGTCTTTCCTAGATTAAGCTATTGTTGCTTGTGCTTAGGAAAGAGGATGTTTTGATTACATTTAAAGCTTTTTCATAAATAATTCGTAATTTATCTCTGTTATTTTGTCCGTTGGAACATCGTTGAATAATTTCATATCTTAATGTTCAAAATGATTTTTAGTTGATGTTGTAAGTAACAATAGTGCCATTAATCCTCCTTTGGTGTTATTTATAATACTAATATATTTTTGAGTAGGTTATATTGTTACTGAGAACTTTATATGTTTACATCTTTATAGTACCATCTATACATGTCAGATCGTAGGTAAATTTATAAAGTTCTGCAAAATTTCACAAGGCTCACCGGACTAGGATTCTGGACTAGGGCACTGACTCTTCGCGTCATGTCAAATGTGACGAGAAGGTTAACATGCATAAACATGAACGAAATCCCATCGAGCCGTGGTGCACAGCGTTTTAACTCATAGGAGGTGGGTTGGGAGATTTTAAGTATGATGGTACAACAAACTATCCGAGCGGTACTAAGTTTGTTGGAACGAGAAGGACTGTGGAAGTGGTATGAAATGTATGTTAATTTTAGCGGGTACGGGGTCGTTTTATTATTAGACAAGGAGGTAGACAGTAAACAACGATTATAAAATTAAAACAAATCGATCGTAAAATACGTTATTTTGAAGTGAGTGTGCATGATTCATTGGTGTGGCTTGACACCATTTTTCAAAGCTCAAAAATATGAATGAATGGAGTGGGTAAGTTTAAAAATACGTTTTATATATTTGTATATATTTTAATATATATTTTAATATATTTTATAAGAACCTCCTTTTGGACCGCGTTATTTTATTTTTAAGATCATCAGTTCTTTGCGTTTATTATTTAGAAGTATTTTATGATACATTGAAAGGCATACTAATAAATCGGCGATAAAAAAGACAAGAGTTTATGATCATTCACTATTCATGTTTAATCTCCACAGTTCAATTAAATTTTATTCAAACATTGCATTCAGAAGAGCAAAATTTTCAAAGAACTTTCACATTCACAAAGACGGCCGGCGTGGTCTAGTGGTATACGCTTTTGACTACAGATCCGAAGGTCGCGGGTTCGAACCCGGCGTGCGCAAATAAATTTTATTTGATTAATTTGTGTTATTTCACAATTAATTAATTAAAAAATAATATATAGTATATTTGCGGCACGTTCCAGAGTGGAAGATACTCTCAGTATCGCCCTGGTGTAAGACCACCATTCAGAATTGAAACGTTGCTTGAAATGGCTTTAGCCGTGTTTGGTGACCAGATCTGAATAGCCAGGTACTTCCCCACCTTCCTCTTCCCCATCTCCCTCCCCTCCCCTCCCCAATACCCTCAGCCTCACAACATACCCCAATTGGGGATGCCATAGTCTCACTGGCTCCAGACGGGAGCAGTTGGGACTCTTGTGCGGTAATACTGTAAAAAAAAAAAAAAAAAAACATTATATTTTGCAAAATAGTACCTATGCGTATAATTACAAAATATCACGCGCCAGCATTATTCTACAAGGAGCACGTTAAAATAATATTTCACAGTTCATGTTACATCCTCGAAAGTTGTACCAAACTCAGTGAAAACGTGTTTCCCCTGCAACAAGAATCCTATTCAAGAACTAAAATTATGTGTAAGGTATGAAACCCAACGAACAACAGGCTCCCTCAGAAAACTTACATGAAAAGATTTACGTACTTCAGAGGAGTAATAAAGTTTTCAATGCTCTTTTAATAAACATGCCTCTATAACAGTTTTCTGTGATATTATAATGCAACAAAACGCAACAATCTCGTCTTTATATTGTCATTGTATGAACCAAGGAAGTTTTGAAGAGCCCAACGCAAGGTTGTTTTTTATAATCTTTATCGAGAATTTTTGCCATATTTCACCTTACGATACATCTCTTTATTTTCCGCCTTAGAAATATTATTGAGGAATCGAAGTAGGTATTCTTTGGTAAAGTTTTGCAGGGATATGGTTTTATTTGATTCATTGTAGATTAAAGTGTTCGTCTTACTGTTTAGGGAATTTGTGGCTCTCTCTGTAGACATCACATTGAATATTCGTTTGATATTTTGGAACATTTTTTTTTACTAAAAAGGAAATCTTTACGGACCTTGTGAAATGTGTATATCTTTCACGAGAACGGAGAATCGGTACGATACCCAATTTTAATGGTTATTGTGGAAATTTGCATTTTAGTGAGCCAAAGTGCTTATCACCCATCCTTGTCGCCAGACCATTTCCACTTGATCACCCCCTATGTCTGAATTTGTCGAACACAAATTTATTGATAAATCGTTCGTATTGTAGTCAAACGTTTTATGTTCAAACGACATTACCGAATTTGTACCTTTTAGAACAAGTAGTGCTTTGTAAAATATGAATCTTCCAAAGCAAATGGAACACAAAACCTTGTTCAACCCTCCATTGGTGACGTTAATGTCTGTAAGACTGGGTGGTTCGAAAAATTCGAATAAATTTTTACTCGCCGTCGAATTAAGTTGTGATTTCATGTACTTTCCTTTTTGCGGGACCCCCACCATTAGTCTACTCTGTTCCAGAGATGCGGACGCTAATATAGGAGTTTTAGCGCCAACCCGGTGCGTGATACCGGGGTCACAGACTACGCAAGTCAAAGAGTCATAGTTTAAATGTTGACCTTTCACGTTTTTTGGTCGGAAGGATAATATTTTTTTTGTTTTTTTAATAGTTTCTAGCGTCGTAAGACTGCACAAGCTGATTTATCTATAAATAATTATGATTGTTAAAAGTTATGATATATTAAAATAATCCTAAAAACAAACTTGGTATTCTCTAGTTTTCTAAGTACATACTTGTAAATATTGATGAATGAGATGTGATTTACGATACATATTTTATTGTTAAAAAAATATAATTTTTAAATTTGACCAAGTAAAAGTAACATGGAATTTTGCTTATTATCAAAATCTTAGTTTGATGTGTTGGACCGGTGTCATCAAAGATGTCAGACTCACGTCACAAGTGACGGGGAAAATGTAATACCTATGATTTATTTCAGGATGGGATATTATATTATCAATTATAATTTCTTGATATTATTTCAACAGTTCCATCGAAAAATAATATTTTTGTTTTTTGTTCAAAGCAATAATCCTTGTATTTATTACGTAAAACATTTCAGAAAGTCTCCTTATATTTCTTACATTTCTGAGAAGGAGTTTTGATAAACAAAAGCAAAGATATGATATAAAACATAAATTCTAAAACCGATCCATTACTTCAAAGAAAACAAATTCGCTTTACATAAGATAATAATGTGAATGAATTGAAAACTCGATATTTTATGAGTTACAAAATCGGCTCAACTTAAAACAGAAATACAAAGTTATTTCAAAACATGAAAGAGCTGTTTCAACAAACCACTTTGTTTACAGGTGCAGATAATAACAATGTTAAAATTGCTTCGATACGTTCTACACACTGCCTTCTCGTGTTTGAAAGTACCAGCTTGCATTTATTCGTCATTTTTTTGTATTCTTGGATTTAACGCTTGAATAATTTTAGACTAATATCCAATTATTTTTTTCCGTGGAATCAAACGATAAAATCTGTTTCCGAAATAAAGCTTGAGTTTCTTAAGGAAAACAATCCAATAAGGGTGGAGTAAAATATAATTTCGCCGCAGGGAGACATCAAGCAAAATAAGATAGAAATTTTCCCTCCATGAACATGGTTAATGAATCTATTGTTAAACGAACGAAAATATTTTTTTTCTGTTTGTTAGATGTTTATTATCTAGAAAAAGAATTAAATTATACCATTCGATTTGAAAAAACTATGTTGTATTGAATCTTTCACGATTGAAAATATTGTTTTGCTTATTCGGACAACATAACAGTTCTCATCATCAGAGCATCAGCAGATGACGGACTTGATTTGCTAAAGAAGGAGGTATTGCAATACGGCGTAATATTAACCTAAAAATAAATTACTCTAATTCTTTTGGAAGAGTGAAATCTCAAATCATATCCAATTTTAACTAATTTGAAAAAATGATTTTTTTATTTCACAAATAATCTTTTTGTTGTATCAAATAATATACTAACAATATATATTTATATTTACATATAAATCGTTTGAATTCTGTAAGATAATAATATTAAATCTGGAACATGAATCATATTTTCGTCATCCAAAGAAACATTATTGCATAAAAATAGTGTAATTACTAAAGTAAAAATTCGACATGTAAGTTTCTGACAAAAAACGTCCTCGGCGTGATCAATTTTATAATTTTTTTAACGGTTTATGTTCAGTTAAATAAATGCTACGACTGCTAAAACATAGTGTGTGCAAAAACATAAATAAATTATGAACTATACCCAACTATGCCTAATAAGTATAACTCGTGGGAGATCTCATGCATTTTTTATACCCCAGAACGCGCCAATCAACGGATCGACTCAAATACTTAACAATTCTGCATTGACTATCGACGTTTTCGAGTTTAGCAACTATCTTTTGATGAATTAACAAAAAAAATTAAGACTGCCCCCATGACCTTTTATACATACCCCAAATTTGTAATCTTCTCCGTAATATATTGATGCACAACCGTTTTATGGAGAAAATAAATAAATAATTAGAAAATTTGGTATTCTTTTCAATGCTTACTTTCTTAATCTAGTCAAATTGACAGCAATTTTTTTTATATTTTGCAAGAGTATTTCGATGAACTAGTTGCTGCATTATATTATGAAAATTGAAGCCAGCAAATAGATTTTACCTCCCAAAGGATTGCAAGAAAGAATTTTCCAATGTCATTAATTTAAAAATTTTGAATATTAAGTGAAATCGAATCAAGTTCTTGATAAATAAACTAAGATGATGATTAGTAATTGCAATAATAATTAATTGATCAGAATGAGTTAATCAAACACTCCGTTTAAATATTTTCTTTCTGTAACTTAGATTAAACGCCTAAATCCAAATAGACTACACACATTTTACTAGCACATAATAAATAACATCGTGAAAAGCTTACAAATGTATAACAAAACCTGCCGAGGAAACAGATTTAAATTTTCGAATGTTTTGCGCAGCTTTCAGTGAATTTAGGCTGAACCACCGCATAAGGTTAACACGAGTAACCTTTTAATAAATTTATATATATTTCGTAGAATAATATTTACAGAGATGAAAATTTACGCATAAATAAATTTCAAATAGAAATATTACCTGGTTTGGATAGCGGCGGCTTACCTTTAATCGACATTTTCAGCAGAGAATTTATTTTATTTTATTTCGAGTCACAAAGTCGTCTCAATTTGAGTGCCGCTATTCAAAATTCTCAAATGAAGTATTTCGAATTAAATAATTCATTTTAATTTAATATTAATATTTCAACACGTCGATCGCCAAACTGCGAGATCTGTAAAAAAATGTAAACAAAAGAAAAGAGCATTTCAAATATAGAATTATTGCGCATTATTAACTTATTACTTTATTAACGCCCCTTTTAGGGACTTTTACGTAGAAAAAAATATATTTTACTACAAGTACCTAATTATTATATATAACTAAACTGCCTCAGAAACAATCGTTTGTATTTGTTAATTGAATGTCCACTGACTCATATTTAATGGTTTGCCTATATAAATATTCTGGGCAATTAGGAATACATATGGTAGTTAATACCTGAATCTCTGCAATAAGTAAATTAATTGTGATACCTTCATACTTTATCGCTTGTCTAGCATGATTTTACAATCATCAGTTCCAATTTTGAAAATTAAAAGTTCAGAGTGATTTAACGAATTTTGCAAAAATATTTCGCATCTTGCATGCATTTACCGAAAGATGAAATAAGCATGTTTAATTGCCATTAAAATATAGTTTTGCTCAAATTAGATTGTGATTACAATTATAATAGATTTCAGATGCATTTTGTCTCTGCTCATCACTTGAAAACCTATGTCCAAAAGTACTCGAGGAGTACAAAGGCATAATACGGCATCGAGGAAGTTGAGTCACTGCATGGGAATAAACAAACATTGACAGCTGGCATGACCCCTGGCTACACTGCGCCAATGGCTGATTTAAGCATTTCAGATTACCCGGCAACGGAGAAAGCAGATATAGATCATTGGATTGACCGAATGTGGAATGCGTTTAGAACGGTGGGTGGAGGTGTTTGTAGTTCATATGGAGCAAGATCAGGAAGACTTCACCAAGAAAGCTATCACGATCGGATACTGATTAAATCCGTTATCTATGGTCAGCTAGCGCATGTGATCCGACAGTCGGTAGACAAAAGCCGCAGCTTTTGGCGTGGCCTCCGAGGTGTTCTTCGGTTAACTGTCAATATACACGTTATGCAAAATAACTGGCAATGAATAGAGGTGAACTAACAAATATCTAAGAATAGACAAAATTCGAATACGCGACCCATAGACTTAAATAATTGACCAAAGAGGTCTACAATTGATTCTGCTCATGTTTGGAGAAACGAAATATGTTTAAACATTACGAGTTTTGACTGAAGATCTCGTTAAATAATTAACACTTTTTAGTATAAAAAAGTAAATGCGGACTGCGATCATATTATATTAAAGTTAGTATTTCGATTCGACACCATAAATAATTTGTATTTTAGATTTTTGCGTAGCTATTTGACGTTTAGTAATGTTGATATATAAACAGAATCGCCAGTGTTGCCACCGTATAATATTTTCTTATTTATTTCATGTGAATATCGGTTTGAATATCAAAAAATCAACCGTGCTAGGGATATCGGCATAAAATTATCGGAAGTTGTGCCTAATCGATCCGATATTGTTGAATTATCAATTTGATCATGCTAGGCCCCCAGCGCAAACGGAATAGGGTGACTATCCTCAGCATTGCCAATAAGAAAAAAGCTCGATAAGAAGACTATGTAATGTGAACCAAACAATTTCGATAAAAATTTAATTTACTTGAACACTTTCCACGGGGATCACTATAAAATCCACAACAGTGTTATATTAAGGATTCTGCGTACAAGTTTAACTATTCATACGATGCCTACGTGTAGAATACTAAAAAGAGCATTTGATATAGTAGACGGTTACTTTACTGCCTTAATATTTGTATTCCCATTCTACTTAGTGCCAACCTTAAAAACGATGAGCGTTGAATATTCAGAATTGAATTTTCAAATACATAATACAAAGAATAATGATCATCGTTCATTTAACTGCTATTATTTTTCTTGGCTTTAAGCGTTTTCTTGTTGTTTTTGCTGGACTTCGGGGAAAACATGCGAAACTAATAATTTTGTGATTTACGAACTAACTGCTGGTGAAGATTATTTATGAAGTTAGGAAAATTGTTTACTCGATCATTACTGCTAAGAATAAAGCAATTAATCTTTAAAAGAAAATCATTCAATGTAAAATATCAACAACGAAATAATAATATGGCTCATTACAAATGACCTAATTCTATAAAATACATTAGGTCCAATCAACATTACGCGGCAGTTGCATCTGTCTCAGTTGACAATGATTAATCTATGCGGGTGTGCTTTGTGACATTTGCAGCAGTGACAAAGTGGCAGGATATTTCGTCCAGCTTTAGAGGTCGCAAGTTCATAACTTACAAGGAATGCAAATAATACCAATTAATGAAGACACAACATTAGTGAGTTTCCTAGATAAAGTGAATTAGTGTACCAAGTACCTAAGTGATAAGAAATCAATAACGTAATTAGTTTTAAAGGACAATATTTGTAGAAATTAAGATTTAATTTATAAAGAGTTTAAATGAGTTTATTTGCAACTTTTTAGTTCATGAGATATGATTTGAGATTTTCGCAGCCGTATTATAGTGACTTATTTTTTTATCAGTTTACACATCTGCCCTGATGATGGATACTTTAATGATGTCCGAGAAGTTGGTTAAAAAAAATGAGGTAGCGTAACACGGCAAAGTACCCCAAAATTAAACCTGTTTTGTATATGAGTTTAGTTCGGTTAAGTTAAGAAGAAAAAAATCATTATTATGATAAATTATTAATTAATATTTCTCGACGCCATCTAGTGAGAGATTCAGTACTAACAAAACCTTTCGTATAAAAATAAAGTTGGGTGTTTCCAGGTGGAAAAAATGTAATTAGGAATAATTTTTGTAAGAAAAATACTAGTGCATATTGAATTATTTGTCGGGTTTGGAATAAGCCAACGTAGCTTAGTGGTTAGAGCAGCTGACCGGCAATAATACGGACATGTGCCTAGTATGGTGGCTGTAGAAACAAAAACTGTAATCATTTAAATTTTTATGAATAAAGAAACGCAAAAAAAAAATCAGAAGGCCTCGGGTTCGATTCCCGTCGGCGGCATTTCTTTATTCTCGGGAGATTTTTTTTTATTTGTATGGATGTTTCAGGCAAATAACTATTGCTTATAATTATTTATATAAAAAAAGTAATCATAACCTATTTTATTCTTTCCTTTGGTTGATTTCGGGATGTTGGATTGTTTGAAACATTTTGATTGTAACATGTTTAGAATAATGATATTCTGATACTTTATTGAAAACGCCAAGGTGAAACAATAAAATTGGACCACGTTTAATGCTCCCCGACCCGTTATTTTATTAGTTCTACGTGTGCGTAAGTAATAACGCATTATCATATAAATTCAAACTCATAGAGAGTATCAATTTCTGAAAACGTTAGAACAAATTACCCATTAGAATAACGTGGATGATTCCTCTCCCCATGTTAACCTTTCGGAATAATGTTGAAAAAGGTATCTACTCTAGTTTTATATGGAATAGAGGTAAGTAGGTTACCTCAAATGGCCGACGGGTAAACGCGAACTATTATCACGGTTACCTAATAAGTAATAAAATAGCTAAGTTACCTCAGGAAGCTACCTGGAAAAGCAGAAACCTGATCCCAACACCACAGAATTTCAATTCTCAGGGGGTTATTTAAACATGGGAGCTTTACGAAGGTCATTGGGTAACCATTATGGTGCCTTATCTAGAAAATCAAGGGTCGATTTATCTAGGGGTACTTAGAAATTAAATAACCGAAAGCAAAATCCATTAAAGCGATACTATTTTGGACCATTAAATTTACCGATCTATATTAGGGAACAGCTATTATTGGTTATTATCTTGAAATTGATTTTGCAGCATTACAAATTAAAAATGTCTTTACAGGAAAACCGACAAGTTTATTTATGCATCCACTGGTGAAGTAAGACCTCACAACAAGTTGTTCGTTATGATAGCCTCGACCAAGATGTAATAACATCCTTAACTATTTGACTTAAAAATTTTATTAAATATTTTTTTTTATGATTGGAATTAATATAAAAATATAAACACAATATAACAGAGTATTACGTACATATATTGTCTATAATATGGAGTAATTTTTTTTTCCATAAACATTCAGCTATATTTAAGTAAATATATTTACTACATAAAAAGCTATGCACAGTTCTTATAAAAAAAATGTTAAACGATTTTATTCCTGGGTATTTGCAGTTTATTTGACCAAAAGTTTTAACAAAAAAACAGATAAACATGAAACCTTTCACATCATTCTATATATTTTTAAACAAATAAAATCACGATCACATTGTTTCAAGTAAAAAGAAAAATTATGTAAATGGTGCAAAAAAAAAATGTGTGTTGTGTAAACAGTGCAAATTTGAAGAAAAATTGTAACTCCAGCTAACCGCTTTGAACGGATCACGTAGTGTATTTTTTGTCACTGTCATTTTCAGCACAATTTCAACATTATGTAAGGTTTTAATGTTAGCTGGAGCATATAATTGATTTTTAAATTTCTTTACAAAACTTTCTTTTTACTGAATCCCAATTTGTTTTATCTAAATTTATTGTAAGCTTAACTAGCAATGAAGTAGGTATAATAAAGTACGTACAATTATATTCTTAATATTTTAATTCTACTATCGTTTTGAAAATATGCTAATTGGCTGGGTAATTTAGAAATTAGATCTTGTCGAAGAGACAAGGTTAATTGGTTGAGCGGATTTTATTTTATCACTAATTATAACATTGCTCGACTTATTTTATACCCTAGAGTTTATAGTCCCATAAATACGGGTGTTGCATGGGGCTCTTAAGGAGAACGTATCCAGAAATATTTTCTTAAAAAATGTTGGTATATTGCGTAAAAGTGAAAATAAGGTTATTAATGTGAGTGCTGAACTAGTGGGTCTATATCATCCCTAATTGAGGTATTTTGTGAGGCTGAAGGGAGCAGAGAAGACAATAAAATGGAAAATGATGTTTGATCGTACTAGCTATTCAGTTCTGGTCACAAAATATGGCTAAAGCCATTTCAGACATCGTTTTGATTCCTAAAGGTGATATTTCACAAGGGAAATTATGAGAAAATTACCACTCTGGATTGAAGATAATTAATGACTCGACATGTATTAATCCCCTGCATTGGTTACAAGAAGCTCCAAACATTTATTTAATTGACATTCACCGCTCATTTTACTACAAGATATAATGTACCTGTTATGTATGACCATAAAATGTAATAAATGACTATACATGCTGGCAAAGAATCATGAAAGATGTCTAAGTGTAGTAATTTAATAATTTGAGTAAAAAAAGTTACTAAAAATGCATGGCAGTAATTATGCTGAAAAATAATGCCTTTTCCTAACACTGTTTTTGGAACAACAGGCAGGCAGAGAATAGGTTTGGCCAGTGAGGTAGCACTCTACTTTGGCGTTGGGCTGGAGCGGGTCTTTGACGAAGAACGATAGTTTATGTATGGTGTCAGAGTAATCCGCCAAAAGATCTTATAAACTATGACCTCTTTCTGTAAAGAATCCACTTTAGCAATCTTCATAATTTCGGTAATCTTCACTCAAAACGACAAAACAGAAGATACAGATTATAAACATGAATAGACAGTTTCTAATACACCCTTTTATTTAGTAAATAATCCCTTTGTAGCTGCTCGGCGGGTATGAACAAAAGTCGTCAATATTTCAGAACAATTAGCCGATCTTTAACAAAGGATCAAAAATGCTTCACTTGGCTTAAACCACACTATGTCAGCTAAACTCCGCAATTTATTATGTGATAAATCGAATAGCATCTACCCTAGACCATTAAATCTATATGCCTCTCGCACAAAGCATTTCTTATTCATAAATTCGCCACGAGCAAATTCGGAAGGAGGCGGAGTATAAATAAATCTACTTATACATCAATTTATGGAAGTAATGGCAACATTGCATGTATCATTATTGGCATAATGGATTAGAACCATCACTTAGTTTTTAAGGAAGTCTTAGAAAGTAAAAATATGTGATCGTATACTTAAGATGATACAAAAAAGGCATAAAAAAAACTGTACCCGCTATGAGTTTCGATCTCGACCTTATGACTGCCAGCCAAGTGTATCCGCAGTGCATGTTTTTGTTTACTAAAAACCTTTTTTTCTCACCAAAAAATTATAATTGTGACTTGGGAGTGGTCTCACCCAATAAAAGCTAAAATTTTACCAAATTCACTGATACATTTTTCACCCAGCTTGGCGTTCAAGTCACAATATCCAGTATATTCGACCCCATGGTGCATTTTAATCTTATTTTTTATAGTTCCGGCGAACTAGAGAATACCGAATACAGAATCACCCACCGTGTGAAAATAATGAATTTTCCAGGACCAACCCTGAACACACACGCCCCTTGTATAACTTCTTTATAGTTCACCCCAAGAAAGGGTGGTGTTATTTTCACCCCTCATTCCTTGTCAGGCGGTCGGCGGGTGAGCTAAATTTTTCAGTTACTTTAACATTTTTCAAACCAAAAACAATGAGATATTTTCCGACGGCATTCATTAAGATTTTTTTATCAGATAACGGTTAATAATAGAATAATTAATAGAAAAATATGATTTCTTAAAAGTCTCGGTTTATAGAACTTTTTTTGAGTTGATGGATAAACCAGGCAACTGCGTACTCTTTTCATGGTTGAAAAACAACTCGATAAATAATGCAGAAAATCAATGTTTTAAAAAAAAACGAATAAGTGTTATATTACCTTTCACTAATAAGATTGTCTCATACACAACAAATTTGTGCTATTTACCAATGTATCAAATTCATTTGAACACGTTGAGTACAGAACATTTCGAAATTTTGAAAAACACAGAATATCGAAGATATAAAATGTTAAAATGTTGACAATCTTTCCGTCCGGCCAATAAGCGTGTGACGTCACGGTTTCAAAATCCAAAATAACTGGTGTTACAAAGATATCGTAGGCGCTGCAGTATGAGTTACTACCATTCGATTTTCGAATTGTGACTGGTGACGTCACAGGTATAAGTTTTATCCAAGTTCGCTTTTAAAGTTCATTGCTCCATCATTGCGATATAAAATAACTAATATACTGTCGTTATTAACTCCTTAAATATTATAATACATTTTCATACATAATTAACTTATTTGATTAATTAAATTAAAAGATAAATGATACCCGAAAAAGAGGAAGGGAGATATCTGATGGGTTAAGAGGAGAAAAGGATGTGTTTTAGTGCTTAGAATAAGGCACATTTGTATCCGAAAGAATTTGCTTGTATGTAAATCGCTGCAGTGTATACAAATGCATGTTTTCATATTGAAGTGAAACTTCTTTACGCGCGTCATGCAATTTCTAGGACCGGAGTAAAACCGACTCATGACCGAAACGAAAATGCGGGTACCCCCACCACCGATTAAAGTTCATTTGATCTAGTCAAAGTTTTGAAGTAACATATAAATGCTTCTTAGCTCATCCCGACAACTGGCGTTGGTGGTGTAATGGTCAGCATAGTTGCCTTCCAAGCAGTTGATCCGAGTTCGATTCTCGGCCATCGCACATTATTTTTTTGTTTTTAACGCCTTTTTCATTCAATATCTTATTTTTTAGTAGGTCAGAACATTTTTTAAAAGAAAATAATATTGCAAAATAATAAAAACACTTATTTCACTGTGATAAAACATTACTCCGCTAGAGCGCGCTTTGCGTTATTGTGTTGGATTAAAATTATTATCTAATCCGTATATTATGATAATTGTATTACATTTATTTAATTAATTTATTTATTTTGATAATATGTAATAATTTACAGAAAAAAAAATTAAAACTATCTCCCTCTGATAAAATATCCGTTCGCTAGAGCGCACTACGCGATCTTGTGTGGGATTCTATTTCTGTACATTGTACATTATTTTTAAAAATATATTATATTTTGGGTGTGATGTAGGTAACATTATAAAACATAACAAGCTCTCATATTTTCAGAACCTACATAATATAATCAATTTATGCGGCTTTGCTTACAGTTGGTGCTCAGCGTGGTTGGCTTTCAATCAGTTAAGCGAGGTTCGATTCTCGGCTGTGGCATTTTTGAAGTGAAACCTTGTTGAGGTGGGGGAGCCGCTCACGAACGTTCTCTCTCTTCTCTTCTTTCCTCTCTCTCAGACACCAGCGAACTGCGCCACGCCAAGCATCAGCTGAAACTAGAAGTTTCACTTCTGTCTTGCGTAGGCTTGACACACCCACTTTTTTTTTACATGTTTCACAACAAAGATTTTTACCCGATCCAAACATTTTTAAATATGTAAGTGACATATTTACATCACGGTAAATCAATTAGAGAGACAAATTTTAATTTATTTTACTTTACTTTGTCTTTATATTTAATTAATTCCACATATTATGTTGTTTGTTAGGTCGTATCTTCACGTATTAAACTAATACTAATCTCACTGGCAATCCAAAAGTTGCTTTAGGCGTTAGGTCTACACGATTAACATCGTAATGATTAATTAGGAACCCTTCTGTATTTGTTTATGAAGTATAGGTTCCTGTTTCCCAGCAGCACTGGTATCTATGTTAAGGGAAAGCATTGCATATCAAGTGGCCTTGTTTGTCACCCGTTTCTATATCAGTTTGTTTTCAAAATTAATACTTATTTTGTATTCGTTATATATGTACATTAATTTTTTTTTTCTCTTAGGTTTGTCAACAGTGATTCATATCAAAGCTTTCGAAATACAATTACATTAATTAAACTTGGTTGATACTATCACTAATTACAGACAAACACAACATTGATGAACACAATACTGTAAGTAAAGAATAATGTACATGTATGCATCTACATGCATACATGTATACACACATACATACACTCACATTTACATTTCATAACAGCAACAGTAATTATTTTTTAGATCAACACGATAGGTAGCTTTAAGTCTTGTTTACGTTTGATTTGAAGCTGGCCAGTGATGACATTGACAAATCAATGGGATAACTTTTATATGTCTCGTTAAAATAACGGCACATTCTCGGTAAAGGTGAGTCATACCCCAGCTTAGTTTTATATTTTTTAATATGTAACGGAATATAATTCTAGGAACGTTGAACATAATTTGATAGAGTAAAAAAGGGCAGTTTATTAGAGCATTAACAATTTTGAAAAGAAAATTTAAATCAATATTTAGTCTTCTCTGTTCAAGGGTGCGTACATTGTAGAAATTTAGTCTATCGGTGTAATGAGGGAGTGATCGAGCTCGTTTATCACAATACGCTAGGTGGTACATAACATGTTTTCGAACCCGCTCTATTCGCTGAATATGAACTTTGTAGGTTGGAATCCATATAGAACTTGCGTACTCCAACACGTTGCGGGTGAAGGAATTGTACAGCGTTATTTTTGATTTGGGATTCTGAAAATTTTTACTATTTCGTTTGATAAATCCTAGCATTTTCAGGGATCTGGAAATAATGCTGTCGATATGAGGTGTGAAAGTTAGTTTTTTTATCAAATATTACGCCTAGGTCCCGAATGGTTGTGACTTCAATAATATTAATTCACATAATTAATAGTTTTATCATAACATTATATTGTTGGTAATGCAGATAATATGTTACAATTAATAGTTAATATACATTGCAGATATATGCGCGCAGAAACATTAATTTTTCATATTTATCAAATTAACTACCGAAAATAATGATAATTTATTAAAAATCTCGACCAATTATTTATAATACAGTTAAAAACGGGATTATAGGTCATTAACGAATGAACTGAAAGGTACACTAAAAAACTTGTTTTGTCACGGTGAAAAAATTGTTTTGTCACGGTGTCAGAACATGTTTTATAGAAGTCCTCACATTTTTTCATTTCGTCCTGATACATTAATAAAACCAACACAGGTGGATGAACACGTTTTCTGATATTATTACGAATTTACCAAAATTTACCAGGAAGCTGATGATGCTGGCACAGAATGTTCAATGTTTGCTGATGACACCGCTTTGTTGTTTGAATGTAATGGAGACGTTGACGAATTTAACAAACAAGTTAACGAGACTTGCCAATTAATAGCAAACTGGCTGTTATCGCAACATCTATCACTCAACACAAACAAAACCCAAATCTTAAAATTTTGTCCAGTGCAAGCTACACCTATAAATATAAATGTAAACATTGACAATAATATTATCGAACCTTTCCAAACCTGTTCACTACTGGGAATAGAATAAGATATAAACATGGAAAGAACATGTCTCAAAAATTGTAGCAAAAATCAGTAGTTTTTCTTATGTTCTGGGTACCTTGAGAAAAATATTAAACACCGAATCAGTAATAGCCGCATACTATGGTTATGTATATTCAATAATAAAATATGGTAATATTTTTTGGGGAAACTCGGTAAACGCTAAAGATGTTTTCATCATACAAAAGAGATGCATAAGAAAAATTACAAACTCAGATCGTTTAGATTCATGTAGACCTATGTTTAAAAATCTGAAAATTCTGACAGTCACAGACATATATATAATGGAGTTATGCATGTTAGTGCGATCATCTACAGACAAGTTCCCACTAAAAAACTCAACACATAAATACGCTACAAGGCTCACAGAAAACTTACTAATACCAAAAGCAAACAAAACAATATTCCAAAAAGGACCATACTACATGGCCATTAAAGTATATAACAACCTACAACATAATATTTAACAAATACAAGATACACACAAATTCAAATCGTTACTAAACACTTTCTTTGTTAATAAATGTCACAACACGTTGAGTGAATACCTCACGTAAATGAAACGCCTATTTTTATTGGGATATATACATAGACTAAATACAACTAGACTAGGTGTAACCAGTGAAAAATAACACCAACTCAATTTTGTTTTGGTTCACGTGCACATTTATGAAAAGGCGCACGCATTGTGTCGCAATGCGAAATTGCAACTGTGCATTGCGTTTTACCTTTTGTTGGTCTAGAGTTAAGCTATTTTGCGTGTCAGCTATGCTGGGCAAGTTCATTTTTTCAATCACAAAAATAACCCAGTTCCAAATATTTTAGATTGCACCCATCGCGGACTTTATTTTAGGAAATGTAATCAGCTATCTGAATACAAAAAAATATCAGTACCTTACAGATCGATTGAGGGCAGCGTATTAACAAATGTGAAAAATTCAACGAGATTAGATTTATTTCCGGCAAATTTGTGACGTCACATGCATAACACACCTCCAAGTGATTCGACCAATAGGGTGATTCAAGTTAATTATTATCACATGGTGAGCATACGAAAATCACGCAACCAACGCGTGATACTTATGGATGTATTAGTCGTCTAGCGTTGACACGCATTGAGAGGCGCGACAACTCATGTGTATGTGTGATTTATTTGGTCCGTACATTTTGCTAATCAGGGTTGTATTAAGTCGTCATTGCCTTTCGGGCTTCGCCTTTTCGATTTTTTGCAGAAGAATTGATAGAAATAAAATTGCGTCATTTAATAACTTCATTTATTTTTTGTGTATTTTCGCTTAGGTTTCCACATAAACCGGAAAAAAATGGAGAAATGGTTAGAAGCAATCCGCATTCAATTATGTGACAATAACTGGGTACCATCAGCAGGAAACCGCGTTTGCTCAATAATTTTCACGCCAAACATATTTATTCAACTGCAAGCGGCTTCCGACGTGTAGACTGAAAAGCTTTGCCTGTTATTCCGGTAATTATTTGGTTTGATTTTCGTGTGAAAACTTAAGCAAGTTTATTATGTATTGATTGGTTTTAATTTTTAAGTTTTTTTTTAAACAGGTTTTAATTGATAATGTCGTTGTTTATTGGACAGTTGCTGTCCACCATGGCCACAGGTCCTGCGAAAGGAGATACCGTCATTGTTTCTTCTCGAACAGGACTGGTTCTGGATCCTGCTGAAACTTCTTCTGTAATCGACAAGCCGGTTGTTCCTCTACCAGAATCGCAACAACCGATGTGCGTGAATGCCGTAAATAACACGTAAAATTCTATTTAACGGGCGTAAATAAATAAATAAGTATGTATTGTAATCATGTAACCTCCACCCCCTCCCCCCTTACCCCTCTCCCATACGATCCCTGAAGCTCTGTCCTCATCATTGCTGCTTATTCATTTGCGAACCGGAACGCGAGCCGAACTACGAATTATGGGAAAGGAACGAAGCAATCTTATATTTCTTAATAAGTCGTGGTTCAGCTCGCTTGTGAACACGCAACATTATATGATTTATCTCTCTCTTTATGTTAATCTTACATTATGTTTAATGAAAAGTCGTTTAGTACTTAGGTTAGTTTTCAATAATGCTATCTTGAAGAAGGTTGATAAACTATTTGACACAATGTCTCAATTCTAACAAAGTGGTTGAAGACAAAATAACTTTAATTGAATGATAGTGGTATAATTATTTAATGCTTCATAGTGTTGTTCTAGTCTCTATAATTTTTATGTTACTGTTAAACGTTTTACTAATATTATTTTATATTCATCAGCTTTAATTATTTTGTATAATTTTCGATAGCTTACTAGATATATTCTGTATTAAAATGCATGCAAAAGCCCGACTGGGAATAAAACCAAAGGAAATAAAATGATGTCAAGTCACAAAGTGATTGCTTTCTTCAATATTTATATACCATTCTATATAAAAACTATGGTAAATTAAAAAAAAAACCTATGCACAGTAATAAAAATATAAACGTTTTTGGTTCTATAGGACCTGTATAAAATTCAAAAACACAAATAAAATAAATTTAAATCATTTTGTGTTTTTTATCAATTCTTTTCCTGATTCAGCCCTTATTCAGCACATAAAATTTGCTGTAAGTGTTAGTTTCTTTTTGGTTTTATGTCCATATTACAGCACCTCTGACAACAAATTCTCCGTGGTTTCGCTTACGAGTTTGAACGGTTGTACAAAGAGTTTAAACAGAGTTGGGTTGTTAAGTTCATCTCCATATTTGTGACGTACGCGCTATGTGGGGTCATTTTTAAAATGGATTTAATATAGACAGGGCCAATCTAGTATAATACATCAATGGATATATATTTTTATTTTTTCGTTGGTATATTGTTATTTTATCTGTATAAACATTGTAATTATTATAAAAAAACAAATAATATTATATAAACATTGTAATTAAATAAATGTGGTTAGCTGGAAGAAATGGGGTCTACCCATAAGCTACACCTTTTGTAATTTTTATTTTACAATAAATAATTTTTGATTTGATTTGATTTGATGACTAATAATTTGAAAAGATTTTCAATAAGTCAGCATTACTCGTTTTTTCTCCGTGTGGTATTTGGTGGATGAACTACAACTATGAGCTAAGTAAATTTTCGTATATCCGTCAATAATAAAATTTAGTTTTAAACTGGGACAGTTCCGCTGGGTATTGAAAAATTCTGAAAGTATGTAAGATCTCTATAATAGGCCTGCAGGACGAAGGAGTGTTGGCAGGCCCAAATACTGTATTTTATAAAGTTGTTTCCTTTAGGCGTTCATACATTTCTATTGAAAAAATATTTTTTTTTAGTAGTAGAGATTTATATTTTTTATTGAGTAATTTATTATTTTGTTTGTATTCTGCTCAAGTGAAACGATAGGAAAATCTCCAATTTATCTAGAGCATATTTTTAGGTGTTCATAATGTACACCAATTCGTTATAAAGATTAATCAAAATAGTGATTTAGCGTTAAGCTTCACCTTAAGACGAACTAGAAGATCTGGAATGAGTCAACAAGAGCGATCTCTTTCATGTTGAGTCCAACAGTGTTGATTTTTATAAGTTAGAAAAGGGTCATATTCTCTCCGTATCGCATTTCAGGGTTGCAGCTTCTATGGTAAAAATGCTTAATATGTTTGTAACTCTCCTAATGTAGTTAAATACAACGTTGTATTTTTTACTTGTTGCCGTTGATCTAAAAAAATCATTTTAACTTCAAATCCCTTTGGTCACTTTTAAAATTCAACAAAACAGACAGAAAACTAAAAATATTACGCTATAAAAATGATATTCACAACTCAAGAGCAGTATTGATGAAAATATAAAGTTAAACAGTAATATTTGTAACGAATTTGCGACTAGCGCCATGTATGATAGAGGCATTAAGAAAAAGAGACAACTAATAGGTATACAAGAATGTTCAACGTTTTCCAGCGTCTCGGCATTATTATAGTTCATTGACTATTATACCGTGATATCGGTACATAGTCACAATATATCAGTAACCTAACATCACACATCATAACACTAACCTGTAATAATTGAGGACTTGCGCAAAAACTCCGGGATGCCTATCGAAGAAGTATTCATTGAGGATAGGATCATAGTTGGCTAGAGCTTCCGTCAGCCGGGACAGTCTGGTAGCGGGGATCTTCTTGAGGGTGGCCTTGTACGTTTCGTATCTGAAAAAAAACAATCATTATGTAATATCATATAGGTTTAATGACACTAACCGCAAGTAAAATAATTTTTTACACGTAACAATGTTGTCGAAGATCGGAACAATGACAGTAAACAAAGCCAACTTTGTGTCACATAACTTGTATATCAATACCACGTTGGGCACTGCCAACGTTTCAACGTGAGTTAGTGGGTTTTTCGGATACTACCTATGTTTTTACAATCTCTCTTTAAAAAATAAATATGCTTATTATTTTACTGGCGAAAGCGGATTTCAGGAAGTTTTGAATTCAACATTATTTTCGCTTGTCTGATCTTGAAAAACAAACCGTCAAAGTTGGAGAACTTCCTTACGGGATAATTGATATTTTTGTAACGTGTTGGCTATGCATCATCTGAGATCAACATTTTTTTCCGAAAGCTTTTTCTTACTAAGAAATTGAAAATATGGAACAAACGATAAGGTGTTCTTGTCCATGCGAGTGGCGTTATCTTTTTAAAAAACGTTTAAAAAGAAGACGCCACTCGGTTTCAGTAAATATATTATAAATTATTTAAAATGAGTAATTTGTGAACTAACACAAATTAATCAAATCAAATTTAATTGCGCACGCTGAGATTTGACTACCTATCCTGTATGGAAGTGAGGCATGGAACTAGCAGAAAAAGGATGAAAGTAAATTGAAATGAGATTTATGAGGCGTAAGTGTGGTAAAATCATGTATGATCTTGTGAAAAATTTAGAGATCCGCAAGCTACGATGTAAACGTAATAAGTAAGATTAAGAAAGGTACGCTCAGATGATTTGGGTATATAGAGCGAATGAGCGAAGAAAAGAGTGTAAGGAGGATATATGATGCAAATTCGAATGGTAGCAAAAGTCAGGGACGCCTGAGAAAGACATGACACGATTAAGTGAATCAGATACTCCAGTCGGGCCATGTCAAGAGTCAGAATAATAGAAGAGTATGAATGAGACGATGTATGAATATGAATGAGGCAAGAAGTTTGTGCCAAGACCAAGTTGTTTGGCGGTCCGTCCTCTGTGCCTACCCCTGCTTGGTAACGGCGTGATGGTTAATAAGTTAGTTAGAGATTTGAACCCACAACCTCCAGCCTGCAGGTCGATTTTTATTTGATAATCGGTTTATGTAAAAGAAGTGAAAACACCGGACGCATTATCAATTCAACATATTTTGGCAGCGTTCGGTAAATGCTCGACGTTTCGTGACGATACGTTAGTAATTTATTCCTCTCTTATTCAGTATTGTTTTAAGAGAGAAAGGTCGTGCATTGTTTATAGCGTAAAAAGTACATAGAAATATTCATGTACATTGAGATTTAATGTCTTTTGTACTAATAATAATTAAGTGTCTAAATGTCTCCAATTATTTTTTTCTAAATTAATCAGTTATTTTCGTCGAAAGATCGCAGGTACTTACCTATTAAATGACCAATGTTTGTTTGTCTATATCTAATGCGACGTATATATATGTAAACCGAAGCGGGTATTTCGAAAAAAAAACAGAACTTCATCTAGTTTTTGTAGCTTCGGCATAAAACAATTACCGCTGTTTTGTAAATATAATATCATTTCGGGTATGATTTGAGATTTTCACAGTCAAAATTATTACAGGGATTTATTTTTGGGGTATTATGCCGTGTTGCGCTACTTCCATCTTTAGCCAACATTTTGGACTACATTACAGTGTCCATCATCAAGGCAGATGTGCCACTTTCCTTGGTCAGGTTCCCTCTCGCACGCAACTATAAAAGCAAATATATGCCATTTCGTTCGAGGAACACTACGAGGATCGGCTACAAAAAACGGGTGATTAATAATTACATGAAGCTGATACTATTGCTTAGGAGTTGTATATATGTGTTCCTCTTTAGCAAAGAATTATTTTCACAAATACGGTCTGAAGACTAAATAAACATAGATTATGGTTTAAGTTGATAAATCATTAATAATAACTACAACAGACATCTGTTTCAGCTCTGTGATCTTAGCTGTTTGTTTAAACAACTTACGATGTTTGAAGAGTGCCGTAAACAATAGTTATTTGCAATAAATCTGTTTGAATAGTGTGTAAGCAATGTAAGCATAACCCAACATAACGTCATTTGACTTTGTAAGTTATTATGTTATTAGGGTTGGAGATAATACAACTTCCCACAGGTCCGCTCAGTATCCGCTCATAGCAAACTGTGGAACACACTCAGATTTTATTTTTATTTTATTTTAGAGGGATATACTTTGAGGTTCAGGCGTTTTATTTTTATCCGTTAAGCTTGGATTACAGCAATGTTAAGGTCATAGAATAAATAATAACACAAGAAGTGCATTATAGGCGTGTTTTCTTCATCCAAATATTTAACTAATCATCAATCGTGGCCTAAATTTACGATACAAAACTGTGTTTTGTTTCGTAAATTTCAAATGAGATGTAATCAACAGTGAAAAAAGATTCTTCCACATTTTGACACTGGTCACGTCTAGTAAACGCCCAGCTCCTAGGTGTCTAATTCCTACTGATTGTCATTGTTTTAAACGAGTTTTAGTGGGATTTGAGATAAATTTAACATTTTTTTCCATTCTAATTCATATGGAAGGCACTTCTAGGTGTTATTCTTTATTCTATGGTTTAGATGTTTTGGTCAATATTATAATTTCACTATTCGTTTAGTGATACTTCACTGACTTCTATCAATCATTTATTTGAAATCCCAGATATGGTTACGAATTTCACAAACTAAAGTATTATAGTGATTTATTTTTGGGGTATTATGTTGCACTTCTTCTTTCTCTAGCGAACGTTTCGGACAGCGCTAAATTGAAACACTTTAATATTGTCCCAAATGTTGGCTATATAAAGAAGAATCAAACCATGGCATAGTACCACAAAAATAAATCACGATACTCGGGAGATATTTCAATTTGTATGTATATTTCAGGCGAGTAATTAATACTTATAATAACTTATATCCCAGTTCACTTGCTTGGCCGAATTCTTCGAGGTGGAACAGTTCCACTATGTTGTGTACCATGCTCTGAATTTCGCAAATTTTCAGACCTTCGGTAATATACTTAAAACTAATTATAGACCAAAGTGACAATATGCCGCCGATAGCTCTGTTTTTTCATTTCTTGTTTCCATACATAGCAAGGATGTTTTCATGACAGAACTATAAAACGTAACTGTAATGTGGTAATTTATATCACAAATTACATGACTTGTAAATTACCTCATAGATATTTTTGCATCAGTGTTTCACTATTCACACCCACGACTGCACGCTAAATTGTAGTAATGATTTTCAATTTGGCCTTATAAATATTTCAGAACCAATAAACTGATAGTATGGAGCGCCATTCTCAATCCCTTTGCAGATAACAGTGGGACGTGACCGGCTGGGAGCGATTTATTCCTACACCTTTCACCTCGACATTCAATTTATACGTTTCTGAAATCTTTGCCTAGGAACCGGCTCTTTGTCTTATTTGAGTATTTAGCAAAGAGCTAAGGGAACGAGCGATTTAAATTAAGCTTTATTTATTTGAATTTTCATTTTCATGATTGAAAAGGACATTTTTTATGACCATAATTTTTTTTTTACATATTACATGTACGGTGAAATGGAAAAAAATGTATTGTTTGTTTTTAATTTCCCCTGCAAAATTAATTTTTTTTTTATATATTTAAGGTCTTGCTTACTTTCATCAATCACATTGTCAAAGCATTGGTTTTAGCACCTGGCTTTTTAATGTAAAAGTGTGATTCACTGACGCGCTATGCGAGGAGGTTTTTGTTATCCTTGGGTTTTATATTAAATTTTGACCTTCTAGTTTCATTTGATTTGAAAAAAAAAATTTATCCAGTTCTGTGTTCAATTTTGAAAACCATCTACTATAGCAAAAATGTATCTTTCTTCTCTGATACCCGTAGCGTAAACATTAGTATTTTGTCCGAATTCATTTATTTTAATTCCCGATCTTAATGGAAAGATAAAAGGTTTGGTACCATTTTTAATTTGTTTGGCACGCTTTTTTGCTAGTTCGACCAATACTTAATCATTTCTTCCAAATATTGGGTTTAATTATGTCAGAATTTATTCCTTTCGGGGATTTTTTAAGATTAAACAATTATTACTTATTAATCGCTGCAAAAGTATTTTTAAACAATTCGCCATGTATTTTCGTAAAAGTGTGATATTTTTAATTTAACAACTTATTTTTGTATCTGAATACAGCACAAGAATCCCAACTGCTCCCAACCATCTGGAGCCAGCGGCATCCCCAATTGGGGTATGTTGTGAGACTGAAGATAGTGGGGAGGGAAGGAGACGAGGAAGAGGTAAGTAGGGAAATACCTGGCACTTCCTTCAATCCTTAGAGTACAGGCGTCAGGTAGGTATTCTGTCCCTGTTCTACAGATATTATAATAGATGATGCTCCAAGGAACTAGCGTCATTGATCCCTTCGGCACCGGTGCAGAGTGGAAAAACATACCAAACGCATGCCCAACTTGTATACATGGTAAATATGATAACTGGTCGCATCTACGAATCGTTTTTGAGTTGAACAGCTCGGCTGTGAAGCGATTTGCCGGCCTCTGTGTTTCCTTCCTCCGTCAACATGGGTTTCTTCAACACCCATGTTCACTCTATTATCTCTTCAAAAATACCCTCCACACAGCATCAACGATGATGACATAGGCCCTGAGAAAAAAATATTTTCATAAGGGCCTCCTGTATGGATTTAAGGTAATATATATATATATGTATATATATCAATTTTAGATCAATATTACCAAAATATATTAGTCACCAACCAAAAGCTAAAGCCATTTCAAGTAAACGTTTCAATTCTGAATGGTGGTCTTACACCGGGGCGACAATGAGACTATCTTCCACTCTGGAACTTGCCGCAAATGTACTATGTATTATTTTAATTTAAAAAAATTAAATTAAAATAAATTAATAAACTAAAATTTACTTGAACACTTATATTCCACCAGATATTTCACTTCCTCAAAAAACTCGGTGACCTGATGTTATATGCAATCGAACAAAAGGTTTTGACACTAACTCGGAATCAACCCCAAAATCAGAAATCGGTAAACAGATTATGAGAAATCATCTTTGAAAACTTTGACACCTCAGAACATGGTAAGGCAAAGTTAGAAATACTATCCAACAAAAGTGACGAACTACACTGTGCCCTGTAAAAACGATCAACTGTTAGATACAAACATAATGGTAGTTGCAAAAGGTTCAAAGTGATGTTAGAACCTCGTAAAATAAACGCAAACTTTAAAAACTTGATGTTAGAACTTCGACATAGGGTTGGTATCTAAGAAAATATAACACCGATGGCTCTGAAAGTTATTTTGGTTACAAAAATGAGCAAAAAAAATGGTTTTACATCTAGGTCATTTTTGAATAAAAATATCATTCCAAACCTTCTCCAACTGAGGTGACGTAATGTTAAAAAGGTTTTATAGACTAAATGAGATTTATTCGCTAGAACCTTAAAGGCCGTTTTTATTAGATAAGTGCAGCGATAAATTAGTAAAACCTGAAATATAGGTCTTTATCGGGAAAAACCATTGAAATTGATGTTTCAACTTTTACTCTTCGTGCAAAATTTTACTGATTTATACAGCTTTAGTAATACAAGAACACCTTCACTGAATGCGGCGTTTGAAATAATATTAACGAGTGGTGTGTCAAAACAGAGTTACTGTATATAGTTCAATCATGTTAATAACTTTTGCATTACGAACGACAAGAGTGTTTTGAATTAAAATATTACATAATGAAAAGTTAATACGGTAGGATGTATTATGCAATGATCTTGTTTATTTTTGTTTGAATTCCCCCAATGTGAGCCAATTTAAAACGTTGGACAGCAACAAGGGAAAATAACAATGCGCTTTATTGTTTCAGCTGCTTTATGTCGGAGACATTAATCTTAGAGCAAATCTCACAATTCCAGCTTCCAGCTCCTACTGTAAAAGGGGCAATATAAATCTGGGGATGCTATTCGCCACGGGCTCAGATCTCACTGTAAACAATAAAGTATAACATATTTTATCCAAGGGATTTGCTTCATTCAGTATTTATTTTATGCTACAAGCTCAAGTGACAGTTTGTTTTAGGAAGTTCGACATTAGAAAAACAAAACACGTTTGGCTTCGTGGGACCGGAACATGGGTATAAGTGATCGCGGTGCCTAAAGGAAACATCCTGAATACTTATCGATTTCTTTGTATTCGTGGATGCAAAATGTGAAGGACTATGAATAGAAATTTTTGAAAGGGAGTTTTTTTATCCCTCTATCATATCGTCCCTCTATAATATCACCATGTCATTTCCCTCAAAGACAATATCACGTTAACTTCATTATTTTCTGAGCATCACAGCACTCGGAATTTTTTAAAATTATAATGTTTTTTTGCATATACAAAATCAGTGTTTGTGCATCTGTATTTTTCAGACGTAGAAGTCGGTTCTCCCTAACTGTTGTTAGAGAACGTCGCTATTTTATGATTTATATTTTCAGTTCAGCCTGAACTTTTATCAGGCTTGCACACATATTATTATACTAAATTAAAAACAGAATTACATTTTATATTACATAATAATATTTTTCAATAATATTTTTTTATGAGTACGCAGGTATGCATTTATAAACCCGTCGACCCGTTGTAAATGTTTGAAGTCGGGCTCTTGTTTGTTTTCACATAAAATTAAAAAAAAGTTTATAATATATCGTGGGGTTACTGCCAAAAGTAGGTACCTACAATTTTTTGTTTTTTTGAATTAGCGATGGTTTTAATGTATTATAATCTATATCTGGAATAATTCTAAGTCCCCCCTTATGCCATTAAGTTGGTTTGAAAACATTGGATTTTTTATAAAATTTTAATTTTTTTTTTTATAATTGATAGACACGAAAAATATTGTTTGTTTGAGAATCAACGCTCGAATGATTTTTCGAATTAACATTAAGATTATTTCCCAAAACACCGATTTATAATGAAGATCAAACTTTAAAATTGAGTTTACTCCAAAACATGCTTTTGTTAGTTACCAATATTTGGCAGTAACCCCACGATATATTAAAATTATATAATGTTGGTTCACAAAGTGATGCTTCATAACATAACATTTGATAGCGATGGTTTTAATGTATTATAATCTATATATGGAATAATTCTAAGTCCCCCCTTATGTCATTAAGTTGGTTTGAAAACATTGGATTTTTTCATAAAATTTAATTTTTTTTTTATAATTGATAGACACGAAAAATATTGTTTATTTGAGAATCAACGCTCGAATGATTTTTCGAATTAACATTAAGATTATTTCCCAAAACAACGATTTATAATGAAGATCAAACTTTAAAATTGAGTTTACTCCAAAACATGCTTTTGTTAGTTACCAACAACGAGTAAACGAGTACAAACGAGTAAAAATGATTTTTTTTTTTTTTTTTTTTTACAGTTTGAAAATGGCCTTGTAAGCCGAAACAGCTGTCACAATAATAAAAAACTAAAACACTTGCAGAACTTAATAATAATATTATCAAATTTAATCTAAATTAAATTTATAAAAAAATTAAATGGAGTTCTACGAATTAAACACAAAAACAATAAAAAAAAAAATAAAAAAAAATTAAAAAAAAAAAAAAAAATCATTTTTACTCGTTTGATCTTAATCATTACAATAATTTAATGTTTTAACATTTTATTCTGTAATTTCAGTTTACGTAGGTTCAAATAATAATTGTTTTTTAATGTTTAATCTAGCGATAGAAAATTACATAAAATTTAGTGTTCTACTATAAATAAATTATACTTACAGCCTTACTAAAGAAAAACCACTTCCAATTCGTCAAACGGTGTTTTTATTACACATTGTTCAATATTGTATACTGTTTACATTAGACAGTTTTATTAACAGTAAAAATGTCTCGTAACATTTCAATTTTCAGAACTAAGCGTTTGCGCTCTTCTTACAATTTTACATTTTATTTTATAACAGCGCGCACGCGTGCCATGGAAGTCAGTTACCCGCGAATGACTGTGTAATATAGTTTCATCTTATCGGAAAAAGTGAGCATGTATCCTAATTATTATTTTTAATTTGAATTTTACCGCGTAAATTTGACAAAACTTCTGTGAGAGTTAGGTTGTTTAATAACATAAATGCCTAATACATGTGTATGTAAATACAAAGTAAAAAAAAATCAGCGTTCATATTGACGACACAATGACTGATTTTTTGGTTATTCTGTTCAAATTGTTTTTATAATATTAAATCATTTTATTGTTAAAGTGAAGTGACCGTTATCTTGCGAAAAATAGTGTGTTCTTTTCATTTTCAATTCTTTGAAATTTTTCGATGTTTTGATTTAAAATGTGTGTTAAGTTTTTATTTCAACTTGTTTCATGTTTGAAATTAAAATATTGTAATATTTAAGTATATTTCAGATAAAAATGAAATGTAATTTTATCTTGTTTCTAAAATAGTATTTATTTTGACGAAATCTTTAAAATGAAGAAACATATAGAACATTTAATCTACCATTGAAAAAATCATAAATTATTATTATTTTAGTTAATTATTTAACCCTTTACGATAAATAATCTTCTTTGACCGAATAAGAATTAAGCGATATTTAAACTCCTAGTCTCTATTTTATTGATTAAATTTTTCACCACGTCAGTAAGACCGTTAATATTTCTTAATTTACATTTATTTATTATTTATTAATTTTAAAAAAACACGACATATTACATATTACAGTGATCATTGGCTGTCCAACTAGGAGATTACCTGTTTTAGGACAGTCAGAAAGAGGCAGATTCATTAAATGCGATTCTTGTTTAGTCTCGTGTATTGACTTTTACTTAGTTATGTCTTAACATGTCTTTTCTAAAATTAATCACGTATTACCAATTTCTACATTATTGTGGAAGGTATATCTATTCATTAAAATATACATAAATTATTCGCATTCTATTCGACCCTAACACTAACCTAACATAACAGTCTATTGCTGAGAATAGTATGAGAGCTTTGAAAGGCAAGTGTGAAAGCCAAATACAAAGAGAGTCTTGTAACCTAGTACAAAAAAAATAAAAAGCGAAAAGCAATGGAATTCGGTCGGATCGAAATCTTTTCAGAGCTGCAAATAAATTTAAATTTCTTAACTAAATTTACTCTTAATTTGGGTTTGGTAGTTTATATTTACCTTTTAAGATTTTGTTTATTTTTTGCAGGTATATTTTCTGAATGCCACAGCACTGAATACAAAAAGATCCAATAACAAAAGCACCGCAACATTTGATGTAGAAACGCATGCTAGATGATGTCACCGATAGGAGAGGAAAGAAAACAAAAGTACTTTACCTTACCTTAAGCAAACTACAGCAGGCAAGACGTAGTGCTCTAAGCATTGACAACTGATGAACAAATATCGTGATTCAGAGACGCTTAAGAGAAAACAAGTGTTACGTAATACAGTCTCCCTATTGTTAAATAGGGCATGGTTGCCCCAACTTCCCCTCACCGCGTGTGTCGAACACGCCGCCAGATGGTCAAAATACGTGACCGGCACAGACCACACACAGCGCCGCGGCCACAAGCTAATCGCCTCGCCGCGCTCCGACAGTCTAGCTCCGACCTCGGCCTTGACCGCATGGTCGCTCGCGGAAACGATCTACCCGCCAATGACTTGCATAAATTACGCAATAACGAACGCGATCTCGTAACAGTTTCCAAACTAGAGGCATTTCGCTAATCGACTTACAATCATGTTTACTATTACGGCTCGAGCTAACTCAATGGAGTCCCGTTCCCGTGTAAAACCCCGAGTGCATATCTCTGCCTCAACTGTCCCGCCGCCTGTGAGCGCGGGAACGTCTGGCTCAACATGATGCCCCATACCACTCCTCAAGACGAATCGTAAGCTTTCAACCTATCCCCTTTTCTTGTGTTCAATTCTCGTAAATTAATGTAGAATCCACGCTTGATCCGGTCGTCATAAATTAGTAGAGAGAGTTAGTAGGGAGATCTATGTCAACCTGTATTTCTCGAGACATTTAATATACCTTGTGCCTTACTACCCATGTGTTATTATTATGTGATAAACCTACCCTTTGACCTCCTAACCGATGGACGAGCCTGATGACCAAAGAAGCTGCCCGCCCCTGATAGTACACGAGTCGCCTGCTCTACCATTTTATCTGAGCTTAGCCAATTTAATAACCAGGTTCGATTCCCGGTTTAACCATATGTTAGCACTGGCGCAACGTGGGTTTTTTTTGGTAATTAATCGTCCATCGGGAGGTCAAATTGGAAATAATCTTGTACTCCTTCACTCTGTTTTCATGCCTTGTTTTGTATTAACCTTTGAATAACAATGTTTTCTTCCAATAAATCATAGCTGTTCTACAAACCATAGCGTCAAATCTAAAACAACTGTGTCACATTAAAGCCATTCGGTGTTAAATTACAAGTTTTACGAATCGTCACTCGACAAATTTTAAGTACCGGTATTCTATCACAAAGTGCGCAATCGACGTTTACTTCTTTTCGGACATCTCAAACATCACATAGTGATCCAAAACCACAATGGTTTACTTTCCAAGTGCAACTATTAGAGAGAATGAGCCACAATAAAAATACAATTCAACAGTTTCATACCATCAAAACCGTGGTTTCAGCAATTCCCTCATTTTTCCAAAAAAGAAATTTCTTCACTCATTCGAATGAGGATCGGTCATTGTTCCGTTCCTTCCCATCTTTTTAAAATTCACGTCCTTGACTCCCCAGATTGTACATTCTGTGGTCTAGAAGTGGGAACTTTAGATCACATATTTTTTGGTTGTCCCTCTCTAAACAAATATCCTCTCTTCTATCAAGCCTTAACTAAAATTGCCTCCCCTCCATTCAACATTTCATCTCTTTTAAGTCTGAACTCGACTCCAATTTTCATTATAATTTTGAAATTTGCCTATTTAAATAAAATTAATATTTAAATTCACCTTTCAATACACCTTTCTCAATAATTTTAAATGATGGCCAAGAACACCCTTGAAGGGTGAAAGCCAGAAATAATGGAAAAAAAAAAAAAAAAAAATCTTGTACATGATACAAAATAAATTCCTTGTTAGTGGAGCCATAAGCCAGCATCGTTCTGCAAAATACATAGACAAGGAAAACTAACGCCCTTCTGTCATTTGATAATTCCGCTTTATATGTAATAAAGGTGGGTAGAGTATCCTTTTTGAAAGAAAAGTCTTGAAAGCCGACTTACCCATTACATATAATTGAGATTCGCGATTGACGTAAACCCGGACTCTCGGCGCTTCTCCGCAATGGCCTGTCGATTGTCCAAGGGAAAGGGAATTTTACGAGTAAATAACCAAACACTGGTTCTGCTTAAATTCTTAAGATTCTGCACGAATCACAAACAAACCCTCCAATAATTGTTGAAAAAACAAACAATACTCTCTCGAAATCTGCACTTTGAATTTTTGTTTTTTTCGGAAGAAATTTTTTTTTTTTTTTTTCAAAAATTTTCTTCACTAGGATTTTTTTCGGAAATTTTTTTCAAAACGCACAATCTCAGGGACTTTTCCACTAAAATTGCAAGGAAACCGCTGGCCATTTTTTTTTCCATAATAGGAACTTTGAAATTTTTTCGGAAATTATTTCAAAAACGCAAAGTTCCAAAATTGGAACTTTGAAAATTTTTCGGAAATTTTTCAAAAACGCACAATCTCAGGGACTTTTCCATCAAAAACACAAGGAAACCGCTGGCCATTTTTTTTCCATAATTGGAACTTTGAAAATTTTTCGGAAAGTTTTCAAAAAACGCACAATCTCAGGGACTTTTCCATCAAAAACACAAGGAAACCGCTGGCCATTTTTTTTCCATAATTGGAACTTTGAAACTTTTTCGGAAATTTTTTTCAAAAACACACATCTCAGGGACTTTTCCATCAAAAACACAAGGAAACCGCTGGCCATTTTTTTTTCCATACTGGGACTTTGAAAAATTTCACAAAATTCTCCACCAACCATCACAAGCAAACCCCTGGTATTTTTTTTTTGAAAAACAACCAGCCACACACTCAGACAATTCTTTTTCTTCTCACAAAGTCTAAATCAACTTCCACAAAATGAATCCTCGAAACAACACCTTAGGCATAATAGCCAACATCTGCTCTCAAAGTACTCAAAGCTTAGAAAAGGAATTAAAAGACAGGAATATTTCTCCTTTCATCAAAACCAAAAACGTCCTGATTAAGTACGCAGCATTTCACAACAGGAAATACATAAAAGGACTGCAATTTCAACCCGGCAGTATAATTGCTGACACAAACAGATACAATCTACGCAGGAAACATGTTACCTTTAAGGAAAACGACACAGTTTGGAGACGCAACAACACACTCTCACAAGGTGCTTTGTACTTCTCTGCAAAACTGGCTCCTCGCTTTGTTAAAGCAAAAGTGCTGAGAAAAATCTCAGATGTAGTGTATACCCTATCGGACGCCTCTGGTAAACACATCGGTAACTACCACGTGAAAGATATTGTCAAACTAGGAAGCGTGGACACATTGGACATCACCTTCACTAGGTCACACACACATAGCTAACAAACTTTTGGCTCTACCTTTGTCCCACGAGATTTGGCCCTCGTGCAGACAAACAGCATGTCTTATCGCGTTAGTTTCATATAAAAACTCGCATTTCGACCTCTGCAAGGTAACCTTCTCATTTTTTCTAAAAACACAGAAGTGTCAACTGTGGCTTTTAATCATTTCTCACCCATACATGCACTACTATGCTCTTTTGTATAAACCTTTTGTTATTTTTGTTTCTTTGTCACACCTCACCGTGTAATGTATATAAATTGTACTCATATTTTGTACATATTCTTCTCTGGAACTGATCATTCCAGTCAAGAGACTTTTTCCACCTCCAAAACGATTGATGCTCCCGGAGTCATGACCCTGGACATCAGTTGTCAGTCGTCACCATTCTGACACTTACGACACTAAATACATAACTATTTTTTGTCATAACTACCACAAAAGTCACGTACAACATTGTATGTAAATGTTTTTTTTAACTCTCTCATGTTCTCTGTTATTCACATTGTTTTTCACATTGTTCTTTCACATTTGTTCGTCACATTTGTTCCATTGGGCTCCATCGTACATAAAACAATGACCCTTTGCAACATACACCCAATTGAGGTGAATTTTCTACCCCTGTAACTTGTAATCATAATGCGTGTGTAAATTCCAGTTTGGTATCGTCATTTGATTCATGTTTACAAAGGTGTAACAAATAAAAGTTACAATTACCTTTTTTAAAGTTTTTTCAGTTTTGTCTAAAAAATTGAATGGCGCTCAATATTCCCATTTGCTCTAATTTTTTGTTGTTTCAGAATTTGATATTGACACGTCAATTCTGAAAAAGGTTGTTGTAAAGGAGAACAAACGCCGTTTTGTCCTCCTCATCAATAACAATAACACCTTTCGGTCACATTGAGTATGTAAAGTCTTAAGATCTCAACTTTCTGACCCCAATTTGTTATATTATGTACTATACTTTGACTTAAATGACATTAATTTGCCTTGTCAAATACACCGAGCCAGGTCACTTATATTAAGTCATCCTGTGTCTCTAGGTGCCACTTGTATCAATTTGTATCATAAAGTTCACAACATTCGTGTTTGTGGCAATTTTGGCAACACCAAGTGTGTTCCTCGTTTTGTGTTTGGTCATTTTAAGTAAGTAAAACCCTAAAAGGTCTTAAATAAACCACTACAAACCTTTTTGTAAGCAAAGAGTTAGTAAAACCAAATAGGTCTCTTCTGCTATACTGTGTGTCTCGCGTAAGACATCTTTAGGCATATGTCTTGTATTATTGCCTACTAAACGCATAAACCCAACCAAAGGTTATGCCATCGTCTTTTTGATAATACCAATAGCCACTACTTGATTGTTTTTGACATTGTGTATGTATCTTTTTTTTTCCGGTATTGAAATGGTACTTTTTTTTTTATTATTGAACGTTGATATGTTATTTTCATGATACATGAGAATGTTACAATATCCACCATGAGACGAGGGATCGTTATAAAATCTAACACTATACATGAGAATGTTACAATATCTACCGTGATACGAGAAGTTTGTTATAATTACTTTTTTACTGGCTCACATACACTGTGGCCAAAGAGATAATTTGTCCCATAAATGGTTATAAATATCTATGTTGTACCGTCCTTTCAATACTAGGGTTCTTTCGTAATTCGTTCAATTTCTACATGAGACGTGGAAACGTTATAATATTTACCATGATTCGTGCGAACGATACAATATCTTGTTGTTGTTTTCTTTAAATAAGTTGACACTATGTACTTGTTCTACCAGACGTAGATCATTTTACCCTGACTTGTCGCCCTTAATTGGGACCCTTTTGTATTACTCATGACACTGAGGGAAATGTCCTTCACTGTAGTGAGAATTTTTTGTTCTCTTCAAACAAACATGAAGCTGTGCATTCAGCAATTTTTTTACGCTAACTGATACCTGTGGACTTCTTGTCAAGCGGACCCAAGAACCATCCACTATCCATTGACCATGGACTAGCCATCAGCTTCACTGTTGGTTATGAGGTATCGTGTCGTGGGAGTTAATTGAGACAGTGACACAAAACCACCTAACTCGTTGTCTGGGAGACGAATAAGAAAAACTCCCAGGTTTGTGAAGCTTGAGCAAGGGTCTGTCATGTTCTCACAAACTGTAGAAGATTAAAAACGACCCCTAATCTTTCACCAAATACACGTGAAAGATTAGATTGTTATTACTGTGTATTCTCCTTCACCTTTTCATCAAATTCATGTATATGTGTAAAGAGTTAGGAAATTTGCTGGTTGATATATTTCGTCCTCACATAGAGATCGAATTGAGAATTAGCTCAGTCACTATCAATTTTCGCTGCTCAAACCCTCCATCCTTCACCCTTCCATCAAACTCATGTATATTTGTAAAGAGCTAAGAAATCTGCTGGTTGACCACATTTCGTTCTCTGAAAAAGATCGAACGGAGAATCAGCTCCATCACCAGCAGACCTTCTCGCTCAACGCCATTTTTTCCTCATCCCTCATTATTCTTGAGGTTAATTTCATGAATCTGGAAGGTGTACCCTACGCACATAGCGTATCGTCTGTCTTTAAGACAATCTTTATCCATGAAATCTGCTTCAAAAACTTCCTCTTCACCCCATTCCTAGGTAATCAACACATTTCTTGTAATTTTGAAAGTCTAAGTTGTTATCGCTCAAGCGCTAACACCGGCCATGGAAGGCCAACTTCTTTCAGAAACTTGGTGTTACTACGGCACAACCACCTACCTGTACCTTGTAAATCAAATAGGTAACCTCACGCCAGTCGTGATAGTTTTTTTGTCTCCCCAATCTCGGGATACTCATGGTATAGTCAGCATAATAGATCTCTCTCTACTCTCTCCTCTCTCCTCTCTAACCAACAACGTTTTTGTCTTTTTGTCTTTTCTCTTGAACACAATTTGTTTCTCTCCAAACGTTTTTTCATCATTGGTCTACCAGGCAGGTAAACTTCAAGAATTTTGACTATAATAATAACCTGTCCCCGGATTAAAAAGAAGACCAGCAGCCCTCCTCATCACCTGCAAGCTGAGCTTCACTTCTTTGCCGCCTTCTCTTCCATCACTCACTTCTCTCCAATCTCTGCGTACCAAAAAACACCCGACCGCACCCAAATTAGGTGTGAGTCGTGCGTGCAGTTGCAAATCAAGTTGTCTCATCATTCAAACCACATTCAAAAGAACCAACCTCAGAGCATGCCAGCTCAAGGTTAGTTATGTTCCTGCAATCAACTACCTGCCGTTTGTACAAATCAACCATTTGCCGTTGTGCAACCAACCACTTGCCGTTGTGCAATCAACTATTTGCCGTTGTGCAATCAACCACTTGCCATTGTGCAATCAACTACCTGCCGGTTGTACAAATCAACCACTTGCCATTGTGCAATCAAATACCTACCGTTTGTACAAATCAACTACTTGCCATTTGTACAGATCAACTACTTGCCGTCGTACAATCAACTACGGGCCATTGTACAAATCAACCACTTGCCGATGCGCAAACTCAACATAATAGCCATCACACGCATCAATCATCAATCAACTTACTGGTATTACTCCATGTTTTTACCAACTTCATTTCACCTTGACAACCACTGCCCCACCACATCAGCATAATGGAATTCACGCTGGTACAACATCAGAACCCGGACACTTCTGGCCCTCAGCATCACCATCTCTCAACCACAACCAAGAAGCACAGTTCAATTTCTATGGCCCTAGTGATACTTGAGTGCAATCTCAAATGGGTCAAGTTACAGTGAAAGTGTAACTTAAATAACTTCAGTGAAATTACGTCTACTTGGTACTCAGCGAACACTACGCTCTTCAAACTTAGCTTACAGACCAATGAAATTTTAGAGTCAGGTTGTTGTCTTTTCATCACTGCATAACCTTGTATGTTTGTCTTTTCATCACTGCATAACCTTGTATGTTTGTCTTTTTATCACTGCATAACCTTGTATGTTTGTCTTTTCATCACTGCATAACCTTGTATGTTTGTCTTTTCATCACTGCATAACCTTGTATGTTTGTCTTTTCATCACTGCATAACCTTGTATGTTGTCTTTTCATCATTGCATAACCATGTACTCTTTCTTCTTTGTTTTTTTTGTAAATCAACTTTTTTTCTCTCTCTACTCACCTCACGACAAGATGAAGAGGATTTTTAGCGCCTAAAGCTTCATTACCACATCGCCTTTTACTGGCGGAGTGGGAATGTGTTACGTAATACAGTCTCCCTATTGTTAAATAGGGCATAGTTGCCCCAACTTCCCCTCACCGCGTGTGTCGAACACGCCGCCAGATGGTCAAAATACGTGACCGGCACAGACCACACACAGCGCCGCGGCCACAAGCTAATCGCCTCGCCGCGCTCCGACAGTCTAGCTCCGACCTCGGCCTTGACCGCATGGTCGCTCGCGGAAACGATCTACCCGCCAATGACTTGCATAAATTACGCAATAACGAACGCGATCTCGTAACAGTTTCCAAACTAGAGGCATTTCGCTAATCGACTTACAATCATGTTTACTATTACGGCTCGAGCTAACTCAATGGAGTCCCGTTCCCGTGTAAAACCCCGAGTGCATATCTCTGCCTCAACTGTCCCGCCGCCTGTGAGCGCGGGAACGTCTGGCTCAACATGATGCCCCATACCACTCCTCAAGACGAATCGTAAGCTTTCAACCTATCCCCTTTTCTTGTGTTCAATTCTCGTAAATTCATGTAGAATCCACGCTTGATCCGGTCGTCATAAATTAGTAGAGAGAGTTAGTAGGGAGATCTATGTCAACCTGTATTTCTCGAGACATTTAATATACCTTGTGCCTTACTACCCATGTGTTATTATTATGTGATAAACCTACCCTTTGACCTCCTAACCGATGGACGAGCCTGATGACCAAAGAAGCTGCCCGCCCTTGATAGTACACGAGTCGCCTGCTCTACCATTTTATCTGAGCTTAGCCAATTTAATAACCAGGTTCGATTCCCGGTTTAACCATATGTTAGCACAAGAAAGCTCAAGGCAGCGCAAAAATACAGATCGAAAAGATTGAAGAACATTGTAGAAATGATTATAACAGATATGAAAAAAAAAATTAATAAATATATCTATCATCCCTAAATTTGGAATCATATTTAAACACACTCAAAATGACTTTCTTAGGTTCATAGTGAATATGTATCACATAAACGGTGATTCACTCAAATGCAAACGTTAAACTTCGCAACAGCGCAAATAATTATTTATTGAACAATTTTACAAACATTTCTGCCCCAATTGTTATTATGAATAAAATGTTAAAATTTTGGCGTCCTTTAAAATTCTCTTATTTACTGTTTTTATTTACTATCCAACGAATCTAATATGATTTGAATTTATGACCATGGTAAACATAACAAATGGTTCATTTTCCACACTCAGATGAAAAATATATTTAACCATTTACCTGCAAACATCCAGATATGAAAATAAAATCTTATCACAAAAAAATTGTTTGAAACTAACTTTATTTTAATAATTACCCATTGCTCTATCAATTTCATCGTTTCTTGACGAATATGTCTATTGAAATTATAACAAGCCACATAGGAAATGCTTTCTTTTATGACGTAAAAGCTCATTAAATAAGAAGTGCGTTTTTATAGATTTTATAGGTACTTTAGTTTAAAAAAATCTACATTTAGAAATAAGATGGATGGTAAAAAAAACTGCCAAAAACAAATAAAGATAGGATTCTACTATTATTATTATTTTGAAAAATTCACATGGCTTTATTAGCACATGTTAGTCGCAATTTTTATTTATATAAAAATTTCTGTCCCTTAATTATTCTCAACATCTCTTATTTGAGTGATCTACAGCTATTGTACATAAAAAAACATTACATTTACGTTTTTTGTACATAACTTTCGATTTTTGAACAATATTAAGTAGCTTTGCATTGAACTGTAGACAGTATCCTCCGCATTTAGAAATTCTAGAAATCTATTGTGGAAATCTTTAAAAAAGCTTCGAGTTTTTACCTTCTATATTAGCTAAATATTAAAATAGTAAGTAGATTGATGGTGACATCAATTTCAGTCATATTATAATGGCGTACTTTTTCACCCGAATTCATCATTCTCGACTATTCTTCCCTCTTCTCAAACATCGCACATCGTTCTAGTCTAGTGGATTAAAGTAGAGTAGGAAGAGAATAAAACCGTAACCAAATTGGGGCAGGCACTCTCTTGTTGAATTTTTCTTTATATTTTTATGTGTTTCATTTGTAAGAAAACTAAAAAAAGCCAAACCACTTGTTTTGACATATTATTATGGAATATTGAGGAAAAATGGAAAACCACGAGGATAACTAATCACGCAAATAAAAGGCTTGGAGAATGAGAGGTTGGGGAAATGTATTTGAGAATTTGAACAATAAATCTATTTTGATACTAAAATAAAAAATATCTCTTTGCAGTCTATAAATGTCACATAATAAAGGAAACGAAATTGATATAAATATAAACACAAGACTATAAATAGTTTCAAAGATGGATAAATTATGAGCAAATTTCATAGCGCAGTATGTTCACAAGAAACTAAGACGCCTCAAGGGAGCTGTTTCAAAATCAACTGAAATGACTAGGTAAAGTTTTAAAGTTTGGCAGAAACTCGCGGCAGCGCAATGTCGATAATTACACAATGCTCCGAGTACATTATAATAATGGTGTAACTTCTTGTTATGGGTTTAGCGAACTCCCCGGAGTCAAAGAAGCACGACTCGGCGGTCGTAAGTTCATTTACCACAACAAGGCTAAATAATAATATTTTTACTGATGATATCAACTCCATAAACACACTCGTATGAAGAATAAATTTGTCTTAGACTAGTTATGACTCTCCCATAGAATAAAAAAAAAACAGTTGTTTTGTTTTATCTGCGCATAGTAAAAATCAGTACCATCAGGGCCAAATATTTGGGGAGTCTGTGTGGAGGGTCGGTTTGAGGAAAGAGAAGGTTAAATCTGGTTCTTGATGAGACACGAAGGAGAAAACACAAATGCCCTAAAATTATTTCACAACAGAACTATTGAATACAAGAACCAGTCCTAGAAATGATCCGTTCTCATGTTCTACTCATTATAGGAGATGGTCTGGAAACAATCCATACTATTGTATTAATTTTTGATCGTACATGTTACTTCTAATCGATATTTGTGAAGTGTATTGCTAAAAATGTATATGTTTTGAAATTTAGTATTATATTGGGCACATATACGTGGAATTGGTGAATTTTTTCTAAAGTTAGTTCTGTATGTAGGTAAATGAAACAAATGGGATTGCCGTATTGATCTTGTTGGGATATGAATATTATTATGAATATTGGTTAGCTCTGGTGAGTCGAGGCCATTGTTAAGAATTTAAAAAAATAACATTTGGTCAAAAATCAAACGTCGTGTGTGAAGGGAGTTGAAGTTGTTGTAATTAATAGAATCGGTGTAATTTGAGAAATGTAAGTTTTGTTTATAATTAATGTTTGGAGTATCAATGATGAAAAAAAACAATCATAATTGTAAAAAAATAAATTACTTGTAAAAGATATTTTACACCACTGGCATTATTTTCTGGTTTTATAGTTAGGATATTGTTCGACATTGTATTTACATTATTTTCTTTCATTTTCCATTTCACATTTTCCCAGCATGTAGGTATGAACACATCCACAAGCGAACTTGTATTAATTTAACACTTTCGGGTATAAAAATATATGGTATTTACAATAGCTGCCGCAGTTTGGCAAAACGAGTTACTTTCGTTATTTTATATTGTTGTAAAAGCGACATTCTCATGTAAAGCGAAATCACTATTTTATTGAATATTTTCAATTCATTTTTTTATCCAATATGCTTCTTGTTTGTTTTTACAATTCAATCAACAATCACTCTTATCTTTCCCCGCAGGTTTGCATGAAAGCAAACATTAGAAAAGTTCCAGAACAAAGCAGAAGCTGAACAAATTTCATCACTCTATATCGCTGATGATATTTGTCAACCGCAAACAAACTTCAGCGCGAGCGACGCAGCCTTGACAACCCACCAATACATCCTTCGCGTTGATATACATGCATGAGGTTGCCCTTTACTTGCAACTAGGAATATATGTTGCTGCTTTGACTGCTTTCAGAAAACAGTCTGGTATCAATCATATTTAGCAGGAAATATTCCTTGCACAATGATGGAGGACTTACATGGAAAAAAAGTATTATTTACTAAGAATCTCTTCAAATCCGGTTAAAAACGGGAATGCAGGCCTTTCTAATAAACTTTGAACAAATAATTAGCAATACTCGTTTTTCTCCGTGTAGTCACATAAGAATGAAACCCTTTTTAGAGCGCTATGGCGTCTAAATTTTGTAGGTAATTTATTTTTTTTAACCAATTTCTACATTAAGTGTCTTGGAGAGGAAAATTATTAAAAAAAAAAAAAACTCTTTTGTCTTTCCACTCAACTAGCCTACCTATCTCTCTTCATTGGCTTATTTTATTTTAACTAACGTATTATTGGCCTAAAAAATATGAACATTTCGATTTTTTCTTTGATGATTTCTTTGATTTGATGGGAAAGAATTTTTTTTTTTTTTTTTTTTTTAATTAAAAAAATTTTAAAAAGAAAGACAAACATTCCCAGGTTACGAATAACCCAACAATGTTTGAAAATCTCCTACTACCACCACAGAAAGCCGAAAATGTTGCTTGTGTTGTGATGGAGGACTTAGCCAGCCGAGGAATCGAACACGCGACGCTCGGGTGAGACCCCAGCGCTATGCCCACTCAACCACTGACCGGTCAAATGTTTATTTATATTCTTTAACTTAACCCCAACGATAATTTTGATCATAAAGATTATTTCTCAATATGTATTTATGTAAGTTTTTAACAACTGAGTTGTTGTAACTCCCTGAATGAAGTTTAGCTATGTCCAAAACCAGTTGAAGTAAGTATAATTATTATTTTAATTAATTAGACCAAGATATCGTGATAGTTATCATATAAAACATTGAATAATAATCTGTATTTATAATTAAAAACAAGTTGAAATATGTGTGGTATGTTGAAACAAGCGTATATGAATATATACATTAATTACACCAAGCTATCGCGATTATTTTGATTATAAACATTGATTCTAAGTCTGTATTTATGGTTAATTTTTTTTGTTACATCCTTGAATAAACTATGTTTAAAACCATTTGGATTTTTACTCGAATTTAAGTAGTGATTATGAGTTGCGATGATGGTTTTAAATTTAAAAAAATGCTACCTAGGTAAATTCAAATCACAAAAACACCCAAGTAGAAATCTAAATAAAATTAGTATTTCAATTGGATTTTAAATAGTCAACCACACCCAATCCATATTAATTTATATCTGCTTCTTATATTCTAATCTTTCCGCAATTCACAACAAACCAACACATTGTGGGGGAAAAAGCACAGGTTCTCACCGGTGAGATCTTTGTATTGCGCTGGTACAGTATCTCATTTGACAGATGTACTTGTATTTGTTTTATTTTAGTTTTGCGGTGGAACAATATTAGGAATAAAGTAATATTATTACTTGAATAATGATGAAGGAATAAAGGTACAAGAGAAAATAAAATACGAAAATACAACTATTAGCTCCGCTGCAAGAGACGGAGAATCAAAAGATTATCGGTGGGGTGATTGATAAATTGCGATAAGGAACTAGCGTCATTGATCTCTTCGGCACCGGTGCGTAGTCGGGATACACGCCAAACGCGCGCCCAACATTTGTACACAGTTGACACTTGTCACATGAGAACGGGTTGCTTCTACGATTCGTTCTTAAGTTCAACAGCTCGGCTGTGGAACGAACTGTCGGCCTCTGTGTTTCCTCCCTCCTACAACATGGGACTCTTCAAGACCCATGTTCACTCCTTCCTCTCCACAAAAAGACCCTCCACACAGCATCCCCAAAGATGACATAGGCCCTGAGGGAAATTATTTTCTTCAGGGCCTCCTGTGTGGAGTTAATATAAAAATAAAAAAAGGAGGGTGGGAGAGGGTTAATGTTTTTAATTCAGCATATTTTTTGCCACCTATTTGAGGAATAGTAGACAGTACGTATGCATCGAGGGTTACAAGTCTAAGGAATTCTCTACATTCTCTGGAGTATAACAGGGGTCGAACATAGGGCCTCTTCTATTTATAATTTTATAACTTATTTTATAACCATCATTCGACAAATTATGGATATTATTCACCATTGTCCAGAATGTGTAGACTGGTCAACTCAAGTCAAAACCTTAATTTTTTTGGGATAAGTCTAAATGATTTTTGCCATTCGCTAAACAAGTGACGGAATATTATAAGTGTCCTGTGGTCCTGACCCACGGCGTATTCTTGACTTGATTCGACTTGTCACTTTATTTTCTTATATTACATCTACCATATGTCTTTGCTTTCACGAACCTTTGTCTACTCTTATATTTTTCATTTTACTTTATTCGTGTTATTATTTTGTAATTTGGACGATGTCCGATAATAAATAAATAAATAAATAATTTTAATTGATGACATTCAAAAATGCATCAAATATGCCACTAACATGCAATATGCGCGCGCAGCGTTTTGTTCTCAAATTACTTATGAAAATTTGTGACGGGCAAGATTGTGTCAAATTACAAATCAATTTGGATTCAATTACATCATGGGCTGATGAAATAAATTATTACTTAATACAAAGAAATGTGAGATGAAATGTCATGTACACGTTCGAAAAACCCAACTAAATTTAAATATTGTATTATAAAAAACACATATTGTCACCAGTAAAATCCATCAAGGGCCTAAGAGTATTCTTTGATCGCAAACTTATGTATTCAGACCATATATTGGGGTTGACATCATCATACTAAAAGCTTCTAGGGATTGTAATAAAGTGTTGCAAACAGTTTTGCAATCCAGAAGCAATGATTGTAATGTATAATTGAATTACAAGTTCTAAAATTGATGACGTCTCAGCTGTATGGGCCCCATACAAGAAAAGATGCATTAAAAAATTAGAACAGATTCAAAAAAGTTCCTTAGATACCTGTACATGGAGAGTATCCGCGATTCATGCATCATGAAAATTTGCTCGATAAAATGCGCTACCAAAGTCTCCAGACGATGAGGAGTAGGGCCCTAGCAGTAACAGTGATGAGTTTTAACTGTTCATTCTAATTATAGATGAATACAAAATTTGATTTAACTTAAATACAGTTAGTGTGAGCCCGCTCCCATTTGGGAGATCCCAGTTTTATTTACATACAACACGAAAATGTTTTAACTCTGGTTTTCGCAGCACATAGTCTGCAACTCGAATTTCATGTATTGACCATGGAAAACAATAATGGTATCTTTGGAAATATGTCAGTAGATGTACACACAACTCGAATTTTATCGTAAGATTCTGAACACAAAACTGGTTTTAGCTTAACTGTGGATTGGTGTGCGAGTCCCTAAAACTGTGGCTATACAATTGCGGATCAAGTAATTGGTGTTCCTTAGAATTTTACAAAATTTTAGACTCCATTCAGTGCTTAAGAACGCTTTCGAGTTTCATCCGGCATTTGGAACACAAAACTGGTTTGAACTTAAGATTGAATCTGTGTGCGCATCTCCGGGTTCAACTATAATACTCACAGAACTCAAAAATGATTCTTGCGATTTTTACAGCACATAGTTTACAAATAAAATTTTATAATTGTGCTTGGAACAGGAGAGTGGTTTTGTCCGAAATGAGTCAGCAGTTGAATCAGTTGAATCATTCTGAACACAAGGCTAGTTTAAACTTTATTATGAATATGCGTACGAGTCCACCAGTCCACCAACTTTAATCATAAATGTATTCCTATTTTATAATTTTGAACAGAAAACGAAGATGATTTTATTTTGTTAATTTGTTTATTATTATTTTATTTTATTTTAGGAAAATCAACAGTTGACACGTGGTTGGTTAACACATGTGAAATTTACTTAACTGAGAAACCAATTATGTATTTCCTTTTTATAAAAATACATTATCATAACAGTGAAAAACATGATTTATTACCATGGCGTTTGTTTGGTTAAAACGGCGTGTTAGAATCTAATAATTATGAAAAAGTTTATTTAAATATTTAACAAATTTATGTTTATTTATTTTTTTAACTATAACTAAATGTATCCGAAATGAATGATGTATTTTTTGTTTTGCGGTGCTTTCAGGAGTGTGCTCGCCGACTGCTATTTGCCTACCCCTGCTTTAAACCCATGTTACCTTTGATATGCTAACCACTCCAGAACGTTCAATAGTTTCGCTCCATTTTACGATAGATCGCCCGGTTCAGGCGATGTGCTTCCCTACACTTCTGTCAGCACGACTTTTTCTATACTCTTGGGATAAACAGTGTAATATGATTAGATTTCTCGAATAAACAATAAACAGTGATAATCTCAAGTGACCTACCAGGTAAGAGTGGTACTGTATATTAACGATCCGTATAAAATGTTAATAAATAATAATAATAACATATGTAAATTCTAGCATCACTATCATCAATCAAATGCATTGTACATATGGCTTAGTGATCAAAACATAAATTGATAATTGTTTGACTTGTTTATAGGTAGTAATAAAATAGATAATTGCATAAATAAATCACAAATTTGTACAGCGCCCTTGAGGTGATTTTGCACAAAAACGGCGCTATACAAATCAACAAAATATAAATATTATTTTATACATCTCGTTTTTATAGAATTACATTAATATAAAAAAAAACACTTGTCAGTTTTACCGACCACTCGGATACATAAGAAGTTGATTTCTTAAACGAATTTAAGGCATTCACAAAACTCGAGGATTTGTATATTTAATATCTTTTGATGAAAAAATATACATGTTCTGAGGAGGTACTTAAGAAATTTGAAACCTTTCTATGGTTTATGGTTGCAAAATGTTGAATTTATTTCACAAAAAGCATACTTATTGCACAATAAAACCCTGTTTTATCAATTATCAAAATAAACGACGTTGACGGCCAAACGTGTTAATGATTTTGAATTTTAATTCCTTACAAAAATTTAACTTGAATTTATTAGAAAGTAATGTTTTAAGTAAGCAAGACAAATAAATTCCCACCACATTGAATTTCTATACCTACAAGTATTACTTGACGTAGGGTTTAACTAGAGAGCTAGGGTTAAAAGCTGGTTGTGGGTTGCGGTGAGTATTTCATTATTTGCGGTCATTTATTCTTGCTAACTAATTCAAAAAGATTAAGCAAGGCTTTCAACTGAAATATGTACAATTTAACTAAAAAATTATAGAATCAACTGAAATTTTCACTTAGCAAAACGCAACTTGGATATGAAATAAGAAGACACTCGATGCGAGATACAAACTAATATTTATTTGGTTTTTAGTCAAGACAACGTATAAGACTTCAACAACTTTAAAAATATATGTTGTACAGGTCTTTCATTATCATTTATTACAATTATAGGTATTTTGTAATAAATGTTTAATGTTACTTGTAACATGTTTAATGTTATATTATTGTAGAAAGCAATCACTTTGTGGTTTGACATATTTAATAAAATAAAATACTTTTTTGTTTTAAAACCACGATATTTATTAATTTAAGAACCGACCGGTTTCGCTTTACCTAAGCATCATCAGGGTACAAATTAATACTATTATAATATAATAGTATTAATTTGTACTAATTTGTAATATTATAATATAATAGTATTAATTTGTATTATAATATAATAGTATTAATTTGTACCCTGATGATGCTTAGGTAAAGCGAAACCGGTCGGTTCTTAAATTAATAAATATCGTGGTTTTAAAACAAAAAAGTATTTTATTTAATTAAATATGTTTAATGTTACTTGTGAAAACACACTTTGTTTCGACCATGCTTCGCTTATCTCAAGCTTCATCGGAGCTTTAATATTAACTGCTATATTAAGCAAAATTATAAGTAAATACTAGGTTAACGAAATATTAAGACTTGTTAATTAATTTAACACATCTCTATCACGGGGGTGAAATTACGAAGGAGGTGAAATTACGGGAAGGAAAAATGTATGGTGTGTAGGAATCTGGTGGTGAATGTGTCCAGGAGCGACGGACGTATGGATCCATCCCTCATATTGCGGTGCAAGACGATTGGTTGTTTGAGTTCAAGAAAGTCAAAAGATCTCGCTCAACCGGTGTCTCCCGATTTGGCCCGCCATGCATAAGGTAGGCGATCCCCGCCAAGACCTAGACAGCCACTTGGGGTCATCTTTGGTATTCAAGTGTTTGGCCTCTATTTTGTTTATTGAGCTAAGTTGAAAAGCATTGATAAGGAAGAAGATATGAGCAAGAAGAAGATAAAAAGTGTTTATCAATCAGATTTAAAAGATGTGGTTTAAGAGTTGAAAAATTGGTACAATTATTTACCTTTCAGGTCTAGACAAAAATTTCATCTTACCAAATAATATTCTTGCTTGAAATTCAATTTCAATTAAATTCACTGTTTTAAATGTGTACTGAAATGAAATGATTTTGAAAACAGATTGAATACTATTTCAGATTTTAGTATTTTAAACGGAAAATATTGTGCCATTTATCTATATAAATAAAAATGTAAATGTTCGTTTGTTCAAAATATTAAATATTCAAGTTCTTCGCCGATTGCTTTGAAATTCGGACACAGCGAATGTGCATGTGTTTTTATTTATATATTATTTAAATAAAACTTGTAGAAGGTGATTTTTTTAAACTGCGCCATCTGAGGACGTAAAAGCAGCACACGTATTGCCACAGCAATGCATGGCGGGGTACAGCTTAAAATATAAATAAACTGAACGCAAATTTAGCTTAAGTTTCTAAAATTGCTAGCTTGATAGTTTATTTTTCTTGTAAACTTTAACTTTAAAACGCCTTTCAAAGATCATTTTTTTTAAATTTAGATATCATTTATTTTCGTTTTGCATAAAAATAATGATTAAAATAATTGGCAAACCTTGATAAGATGAACTGGTTGACGGTTTTCTCTTCTATATAATTATTTTTAATTGTTCCGGAGTGTCTATGGTAAACGTTAGACAAATTGGAAGATTTGTTTTCTCTCCTTTAAAATCTGTTAATATTTATTTAGTGTCGTAATAGAAAAAGGGATAGAACGAGTTTTCAAAATGTGTATTTATTTTGGAATAAACGTAAAATTTCAGTGTCGTATTTGTTTTGAAAATGACCACAAAATTTACGAAGAACGTATTGAAACTAAAAGACTGCCAAATTGTATTCTAATAATTCATCATAAAATAGGTAAGACTTAGTTATTTTCATCAAGCTTAATCATTCATATCATAAAAGGAAGCAACATATTGCTTCAAAAAATACCCCCAAAAAATATTTGAACCTTAAATTTATAAATAAATTTCTAGATAATATGATTTACTCTGGGCTTTCAAGCACTTTGCTTTTAAGCCTCTCGTTTTATTATGTAACTCCTGTAGTCTGGTCAGTGCAGATAAAACGGTGACGACGCAATTATTTTTTCCCGCCTCTTTCCATTTCCCGCCCTTCCTTTATCAAAATGTAAGCATGTTTGAATCACGTATGAAATTTCGGCAAAAGTAGGAACTGTTTTGGCGTATGAAGGCCGGTTGTAATATTACAACGTGGTGAAATATGATAGACCTGTTTTAAAAAAAATCTTTATTATTTATTAAAACAACATTTTCAGCTTTGCCTCAGAACCCGCCTCAGACCAGAAATCTTCTAGTGAGGCGGTATAATTTTATGTTTGTATATAATTATGTTATTGCAATAAACGCCCGGGTTGCCGGCAATTAAAAAAAAATATAAATAGATATATATATTTATGAAATCAGAAAACACCACAAATTCATTTACTTTGTTGTGGACATAACTGATATTACTTGCTACTGTATAATTAGACCTACGCTTATTTAACATCACCGTTTACACCTTCTGAGTTTTAATGTCCAATATTTACTCAAAAGTACTATTAGTGGATTAAAAAAAAAAATTTAGCTTATCTTCTTCGAGCATATTGCCCACAGTAGTATTGTCGAAATAATTGTTATGCTCTACAAAAAAGAGGTAGCTGGACCAAAAATGTATAAATTATTCAATTGACCTATTTTCTTTGTTGAAAATTTCACATTTATTCAATTAAAAAAAGGTTTTTCAAATACGGGTTTTAAAACTTGGACAAAACAGGCCATAATACTAGAAGTCACTATTTATTCCAGTGCATAAATTCTGGGACTAACTAACATATGTATTCCTCTTTTCCCAGAATACTAATGGATGGAAACAATTATACAAAGTCAGTTGACATCTTCAATGTATCTTTAAACAAATATAAAATGTTGTTAATGAAGCAATTCAGGTATGTAAATAAAGAATTTATATTTCTTAATATTCATATGTAAAAGCCCGGAAAAGGGCGTTAATTTATAAATAAAAAATTCCGTTGAATTTATTTACTTTGACTAATAAACACCGTGATTGCCAATTTTAATGAATAAGTAACGTAATAGGCCGAGCAAAATAAATAATTGTTTGATCTTATTCATCGCGCTCAAATGAGACAGTATTGATTTACTAGAGGGCGCTGAGTGGTGTTCAGTAGCGTTCATTGGCGTTTACTGCGGTACTAATCCAATATGTGTAATATGACTACCCCATCCGAAGCACGATTCTGCCATTTAGGCTGTTATTAACATGGGGCTTTAATACAGACATGATTTTCAAAATGCAACCAACGTGAACAACCATTTGAAATTTTCAAATGATTTTGATTAGCATTTCAATATCATGCATTAATTCGAACACAAAGTAAAATTACGATTTATCACTACGTTAATTAATGAAGTAAATAATTTAATTGTAGGATTCCTAAAATAGTTGCTGCGAACTAGGCGGCAGAGTTAATGGTTTCATATCGTACTATTGTACTGAATACATTAAATTGTGGGTGTGGCGTAGTATGTGTGTGGTGCAGCTTAATATATCTTTCAGACCCGAGCTTTATTGGCAAACAGTTTGTATTTTTACTGCAATAATATGAATTAGGTTAACAAAATAAGATATTTAAAAAAAAATGTTTATTAATTTTCTTGGGAAAAACAATACTGAGTCTCAACAGCGCCATTAAAATGAATCAGTAGAACACAATATTCATAGGTAAGTTAACAAAAATCATTGATTATTTGCAATGAAAAGAAACAATTCTTTTGACCAACATCAAATTTTATGCATTTTTCATATAATATGTAATTTAACCAGCTAAATAAAATTTTATAAGAAGCTAGCCATGCTCACAATCCTATAGAAGCATTTGCATCATCAAAAATTAAATATTAAACTTACCCTCAAAATTGTGAATACAGAGTCTGAAAGGGATAAAAACGGTTTCTTTCACATTCAAGATAATTAATTTAAAACGTAGTGAGTGTAGAAGTATTGAATATGGTTAGTAGTGGATGTAAATATCTTGAATATGGTTCATTAGTTAATTATTATATCAGGGAGTTGTAATCAATAAGTCCAGTTCTGATTTACAATAATATTTATTTATCAGTACCTGAAACAATGTTTAACTTAATGAACATCACACACCGGTAATGCCAAAATAGCAATAGCCGGTCAATAAAAGTGGTAACTGATTTATACACATTCGAGCTCTCACCTTTCTACACTCGTACTGCACAAAATGATAGTTAAACATGAACAACCTTACTAAAAAAGGCGGTGTAAATTTTACGAGGCTCGTAAGGTCAGAACAGTGAAAACCTTGACTGAGGTATTTGTTTGCTTAAAAGCGGTCTTAAACCAGGCCCGAATCCAGCTTTACCACATTTAAGTTGATCGTGCGTGTAAGAATGAAATTAGGAAGACGGTAAAACATTAGTTGACCAATAATTCAACATCATTTAACCAATAGTTTAATATTGATATGTGTTAGTTAAACATTATAAAAACATTAGTTAAAAATATTTTTAAATATCAGATAAAAATTAGTAAACGTTTGAAAAAAATTAGTACATTAATTAAACACAGCTCCGATGAGAGACAACCATTAAGTATCCAGGCATTGATATAGCCAAGTTCAAAATTTATTATTTTATTAATTCATGTACGTATTTTTTATCTATTCTTTCTCATGTTCAAAATTATTTCTCACGTTAAGGTTATTGTACGGGACGTGTTTGCCTGCACAATAAAAAAAACTGTAAATAATAAGCACCAGCACACATCAGTCCTCAACCTGGGTAATGATTTAAGTAAAACGCCGTGAGGTGTTCTATCCAAACTATCGTAAAAGAAAGACGATTTAAATCAAAATTCACATTTTAATTACAAGTATTGTACTGGTATACAGAACGTACATAGGGGTGTAGCTTATAGGTACTTCCTATTTACAGCCAACCTTATTCACAAGAAATAGTTATATGTATTTCAATACAACTGGGTTTTAATACACAGATAGAAAACTGATACAATCGGAATCCTCGAAGCGATAATTTCAGATTGGAGCACATTGTGCATCATAGCGCCATACGATACAGCAAATGGCGTAGGCGACTGCTGGAGCAGTGGCCAGTTCAATTGGTAGCCAGCAGGAATCGGCCAGCCTCTAAGGCTATCTTCCTAGCCAGGAAGAATTGGCCGGCCTCTAAGTTGTCAGCATCAATGCAGCAGGGATTGGCTAGCCTCTAAGTGATCAGCGGCAGTGGGAAGTTCAGTTGGTAGCCAGCAGGTATTCGTCAGCCGTTAGGTTGTCAGCATCTGTGGCTGGTTCAGTCAGTAGCCAGGAGGAATTCATCAGCCTCTAGGTTGTCAGCATCTGTGGCCGGTTCAGTCAGTAGCCAGGAAGAATTCATCAGCTTCTAGGTTGTCAGCATCAATGCAGCAGAGATTGGCCAGCCTCAATTGGTAGCCAGCAGATATTCAGCGGCGGCATGGACATTTGATTATAAGAGCCGGCACTCGGAGACGCCCAATTATTGTAATGATGACAGATGCGTCTGGTTCAGCTAATAAAGTGCCGGCCGTAAACAGCTCGTTGCAAATAGTTGTAATCTTTAAAATGATTGTGTCGTGATGGAGAAACAGAGGCGACTACAGATTTCAGTTGAAACTCAGTAATTTAAAACTTTTTAAATTATAATTAACACATCGCGTTTTAACTGAAGTGTTCTGTCCACGCGTGTTAATTTTTAAAACTTGAATGCCCAATATTGTGTTTAATTTGCTATTTATAATTTCTCTTACAAGTTCTTTTGACGTCAATATCATCACCATACTTTGTTTATCGTTCCAGACGCAGGTGTTTTTAGGTGCGAATAATAATTTCGCTCAGCGACTGGCTTTGTCAATATTTTAATTTCGTTTTAGGAAATAGGGTTATCGAACTGTTTCAGGTTAGATTCAGACTTTTTTGCCGCCTGGTAACAGATTGATAGATTTTTCAATTGGTAAATATCATGATTTGGAAAAAGGGGTCATCAAACTTGCAGGTGTTCAACTTCAGTCGCAATTAAAATTAAATGCAATAAAATAATTGTTCATGTTCGATACAGTTATACAACCTTTATTTATGTTAATGCCATCTTGGCGTAAAAAATACGTAATATCTATATACCTCATTAAGATCTGGGAACTTCCAATCATTTCTGTCAATAATAAACTTTACTTAGTCTCACAACATTAATAAAATGGGGTGATTCACTGGCTTTTATCATCGGATACTCTTGTGCAGTTTAACATTGGTCACTATTAATTAAATTATTTTTCCTACGTGTTTGATAATTATAAAATATTTTACTTAATTACATAAAATTGTAAGAGTATTATTTTTTCATGCGGATAATTATTAAATATTCAACACATGTTATATGTCCAAATAAATCACCACGTACGTTTTACAATTGTAATGTTTTCCCGTCCCCCTTACTCTCGTTAACGGATTAATGTTTTCGTCACGTTTGTTTTGGCTCTTCTCGCGGTTTATCAACCCTTCAATCTTAACGAATTAATATGTCACGTTGTGTCAATTTTTTTGTTTCGACAGGGATTAATTCATTGAAGGATCCTGTTAATTGGTTGTGGTAACTTTGGTTCTTTTTAGATGAGGCGTGTTACATTCTGTATGGTTTGAAAATAAGACAATGACCGACTACCCTGATTTTAACTACCTTTTCCTACCTTGTTTGCTCGCCCAAACGTTTCCGGTTGCTGCAGTTGATAATGTGCTAATATAATGAGACAATTAATTACAAATTAAGTACATAAAATTCACTATAGACAATTCAATTCAAGATGCACAAGATTCTAAGTTAATGATTTGACTATGGATTGTTAGTTTTGTGAGTTATTTCTATGAGTAGGTATTTTCGGGAATAGCTAGAGACAAAACATGTGTTGCTTTCGATTGGTCTCCGTCCAAATCCCACCCATCAACGTGACCAGCTCGAGAGCAGCCAAGTTGATGGTCCAATCCCAACACCTCCAGAAATGAATTGAATATCGCTCAGCGACAGATGAGATAATGACATGTTTTGCCTCCTGCCGGAGGGTGATGAAGGTGGAATGTGGGTCCTTGGTGGTAGCTGTTGATGTTGATGTTGATGATGAATGATGAAGATTCATCTTATACCGTTAGGTACAAGGAGCTGCTCTGGTCCGGTGGCATGATAGCCTGGTGTCAGGAACCATTTGGGTCACGTGGGTAGCGCGAGGTTTAGGTCGCGTCAACCTCCCCCAAATCGATGATGAGTTGAGCTTCGCCAGCATGCCGAAAATTAGGAGTCCACTCTACTAACCTCAAACATAAACATATACTGAAGTGGTTTGCATCAGCAACGTCAGGAGTTCGGGAGTCCCGTGAACACCCCTCTGGTTTACGCTCGTAAAGATAATGATGAATTCAGCTTCAGTTTGTTCGACTTCGCCTCTGCAGTCACGCTACTCCAAATAGCTCCTGGCTCCAGTCTATACAGCTTCCCGTTCCAGTAGAGGTAATGACACATATTCATCATATGTACAATACAGAACATACTTCAAGTCTTTCGTCCACACTCAAAATAGTCATGTCAATATTTAATTTGAACGGGGCGTCCATCCGACATAACGAATGTTTCCTAGACGGGAGATTTTACCCCACTTCAAAGTCATGGTCATTCGCTCTATCGTTTGTTACCCTCCGTTCGCTTCAAATATCAAAGAATGGTAGAAATTGATATCCTCGACTTCCGGCGCTAAGGATCAGGGATACTGGAATCATCAGGTCGTGAATCTGAAATCATCCGATCTCCGTCAGCTCAAACGGTTTCAGTCGGAGTCAATTTCCAACCTAATTCTGGATGACTTCTCCTCCTATAGTGGGGTAAATACTTATTGAATTTGACAGGAAGGACGTCAGAAAGCGCCGAAACAACTTCATATTAGTCACGATCCCTTCGTTCTGTCAGCGAGAAAATCCTCCTCACACGCCAGCCAAGAATAGCATAGCCCTTATCCGCTTTGTTCCTTCGTCTACCAGCTAACTCAAGTAGGAAAGCCCATTAGCAATTTTCGTTCCCTTCGATCTGAACTCAGTGAAAGCGTCCTCTCACCAGCTGAAAATACTCGAAACAGGGGTCTATTCCAGGTGACTATCTAAGGCTGGTCCGCCAACACCTTCGACAGAAACCGGTGCTTGTACGGGAATAACTCAACCACACCAATAGCAGGGGAAAAAGCCGGCGCTGCTATACTAAAATAGACGTTATATCGGTATCCAGGGTTATCGACTTTGCTAACACAAGAGTCCCTATTAGGCAAGCCAAATTACAAATTTCGTTCCCTTCGCTTTTGTCGCTTTGGTAAGATAGGACAGCCTACGGAAAATTCGTACACTCCGTCCCCGTCAAACTTATGAAAAATGAAAATCTCACTTCATAGAATAGGAATGCCAGACAGATGAATTCTCCCGGCGGCTAGCTGTAACCCGCTGCGTTATCCCGATTCAAAAATGAATGAAAAGAGTGATGTTTGAATAAGTTATATTTAATTAAATATATTTTATGAATTCCGTATAACCTAATCGTTAAATATTATTACTGGAGAATTATTAAATCATCTTAAATTGCAGAAAACAAAATTGTCTAGCTCATAAACAATGTCTATTGTTGAATGATCTTAAGCGGCTTCAGGGTAACCGCTCTTAGTCCTTTTGTAATCGCCAAGACCCGGTCACTTCAATGCATTAGGTGATTTATGGCCTCCCTTGCTAACAGGTCCGGACCTATAGTGCTCAAGTTAAATACCCTTACTTCAAAATACAATTGGATTATTCGGTTTACATTAAGGAAATAAGTGTTAATAATTAGATTATAATAGACTTACCGATACATCTTAGTGTCAACAATCCAAATAATTATAAAAAAACAAACACAGTCACATGCAGAAAACTCATGCTGTTAGAAAACCGCACCTTCTACACTAAAAGATTTTAGCCGTGTTTGCGTCCCGACGATTAATTCTTGTTGACGCGCTTCTTAGTTTTTACTAACTCGACTATCTTAAAACGCTGACCGATCCTGATTATTCCTGACCGTCTCCCACCGTTTTCAAAACCTGACTATCAAAACTGACTACCCGCCCGCGCTCCTTAACCACGACTATCGACTTGCTTCTTCCGCCCTTCAACGCTGACTGTCTTGACCGTCTCCCCGCGCTTTCAAATCCAGACTCCCCCTCCCCAAACCAACCCCCCAAATCACCATATGCGATTTCTAATTTATGTTCTTTTGAATTCTGAATGCTTTTTGTTTTCAAAAGACAGAAATGCACTAAAGGAACACATCAATTATGGCCCTAGAACCTGTCACATTAATTTTAAATCGTTTCAAAACCAATAAATTGTTACTTCTCCAGAAAAATGTCTAATTCTTCGTTCAAAGGATGAAACTTGACTACCCCCAGTCCAGTGGCGTGTTGGCCCACCAGCATTTTAGCTCGGCTTACTATTATCAACCACCATCACGGAGGTCTCTGACGATACAGTCATGTTCCTATTTTTTTTTCTCTACCCTAATAAATCTAAACACTTGTTTCTAAAGCAGCTTTAAGGCCAACATCTGGTAAACTCCTACTTCGTGAAATCAACTGAAAAATTCTTTCTAACCATAATAAATCAACAATAACAAAAATTTATCCCAGGGCGAGTCCATCACAGCTCCCTTCTGGAAAAATAATAGTGGGAGTAGATACGGAGATAAGCTATTGTCAGCTATTATTGTTCCATCAACTTAGCAGCAGAACACGTTTGAACTCGCCAATAATACTTTTTTTTTTTCAAACCTTCCTAGGTTTCACTTGCTCCCCACTGCTCTGTTCTTGTTGTTAAAATTGTTAAAAACTCCTAATCCCTTTTACCTTTTATGTTATTTTTTTTTTATATATATTTATTTTTTTTCTACGAAAGATTTCCCAATCCGCCCCTGTCTCACTTGACGTTATATCTTATCTTTCTCCCTAGGCCGAACGCTATCAGTTAAACCTCTGGTAGGTCCGTTATGGGGCCCTTTTGTTAACCTTTTGTGTGTTCCTGCCGTTGTTAATTGTTTTATGACTGAGCATACAGTAACCAAGATCTTGAGAGTTATTTCGCACTAATTATTTGCATTTTTAAGCGTTGGGTAATTTGTTTTGATGTTTTAATTCATGTGAATAGGACTCCTTCTATATGAACAATCTATTAGTGTACCTATATGTTTTGCGGTAATTCAGTTCCGTCTAATTAGAGTGGATAATCTCTTTACCAATTTAATTGATAAATTATTTCTCGTAAAACCGTGTGCCTTATTTCCTATTCCTCCTTACAGGACGCCTGATAATAATAATTATTATTATTGAATAATTTATATAGCGCCGCTTTCGTGAAAAGCTAACTCAAGGAACCTAATATTGTAGTAGCTACTAATATTTTGATAAGAGTTTTGTTGAACAACTATGTCGTATTATAGGAAAAAGAAGTGTGGAGGGGGAGGGGAAGGAAAAAGGGGTAAACTATACAAATGAAATCTCTTTCAAACTACGCTGTCTTACATTAGCCAAACAATAACGGTGAATGGTGATCAGAACTCAAACATTGACCTCAGCGTGTCTTAGGCTATACTCTAATAGCTGGCGACCCACTTCTCAAAGGTACCGTGACCTACCAGAACCCACCACGCCTGAAGGAAAACGAATTGAGACTTCCCAACACTTCCAGATACTGTTCCAGCGTATTCACTTCTGTGAACCTACTTTACTGTCTCTAAATGGGGAAAGTAATTGCATCCCATATCACGATGCTGACGCGAAAATGTGTCATGTAAGTTTCGTCTGATGAAGCCCTCCTTCCACGTGCTGTCAGACCTACACTTCACCTCTTAGAATCTGTTGTAATTAAGCCAAGATTGCGTTGGCTTACATCAGGTTCCAGGTCGACGCCATTGGAGTATTTGATAGAACTTTAACGGGTTTATTCCTACGGAATATCGCGCGAACATCTCTTCCACATAACCTTGCAGGAACCTCGCAGGTCACCTTCAGCTAGACGCCTCCAACAGCGAATTACGCTCTTTTCATCCCAGAGTCACTCATGCCTTCTCACCCTGTCTGTCATTCCCTTTTTCATTGCATAAAACCGCGAAAGAGTGAAGCTTTCAGTATGCCGCGCTGATCCGCTCAGTTCACGCTGGCGTCTTCGTCCACGCGATAGCGCAGGAAAAAAAAACCATTTCTGCTTGCTAATATTTGTGTGATATTATTACAGCGAAACTATCTAATTCTCCAATTATGAAGTTTAATCGTTGGTCGAAAATCGGGACAGGGAAAGGTTTAGTAATGTTGATGACACTACCGAGGTAATTAATCTTGATTCGATGGGGAGTCTGAAAAGTATCAGGGAAACCCTAGGTATAAATATGTTTATATGTATACATATTTTTTTTTTCACGAACCCTTTATTCATAATACGCAACTTTTATTGTTCACTGAATTTTTTCTAACATTTCAAGATAATATAAATCTGTTCCGTCGACCCACTTATAAATGGTCAAGTTCATAATAAGTGACGTAATAAGCTATTATTTGGTTTTGTCCCCCCCGGGAAGAGGCTCCGGTCTAGTAGTACAATACATCTTTGTTTAGATTTTACAACCGCCTTAACTTTCTCACCGTACGTATTATTGACTTTAAAATGTTTTGTTTAAATTGCACTCTCCCTTCAAAGTTGAACTTCAAAAAAAAACTGTTATCATAAGTGATTTTTTTTTGTTGTCCCTGGTTTTCTACCCCCAAAGTAACACGGGTATGTGCCTAGCATGGTGGTCGAAAAAATACTAAATGCATTTAATAAATAATTTCAATGAATAAGGAAACATAAAAAAAGTTTTATCTGTTATTTCAGCCCTTATCGGAGGTTGGACATCAGCCTCTAGAATGAACTGGGTTTGTGCCTACTACTTGAAGAAACTATTTTCTCCCTCCACAATGTAATACCTTTAATAGCTATGTCTTATCGGAGGTTGGATGACAATACAAAATTTTGTTTTACAATTTTATTTAAAATTTAAATAATCTAATTTATTCCCTGCTGATAAATTCACGGATATTTTTATTTCGGATATTTAGCATTTAAAGCAAATAAACTAATGCGCTGGTTTAGGTCTACTACTGAAGGAACTATTTTCTCCCTCCACAATGTTATACCTTTAATAACTATGTCTTATCGGAGGTTGGATGACAATACAAAATTTTGTTTTACAATTTTATTTAAAATTTAAATAATCTAATTTATTCCCTACTGATAAATTCACGGATATTTTTATTACGGATACAATTTTATTTAAAATTTAAATAAACTAATTTATTCTCTGCTTATAATTCACAGATATTTTTATTTCGGATAATTTGCATTTAAAGCAAATAAACTAATGCGCTGGTTTAGGTCTACTACTGAAGGAACTATTTTCTCCCTCCACAATGTAATACCTTTACTCACTGTGTCCTATCGGAGGTTGGATAACATCATAAAATTTCGTTTGTATATTTTTATTTGGAATTTAAATAAATTAATTTTTACCCTACTGATAAATTCACGTATAGCTCAACTATTACTGTAGAAATTCACTACTTTTCGCAGTTTTGTATTTAAAATACTGAACTATTAGCCCTGGCTTTTTATATATTTTTTTCATTGTCTTGAACCAAACAGAATGTAAAACATTTTAAAACCCCACCTCCTGGTCCAACGGCATCACTGTAATGTTTTCCCGTCCCCCTTACTCTCGTTAACGGATTAATGTTTTCGTCACGTTTGTTTTGGCTCTTCTCGCGGTTTATCAACCCTTCAATCTTAACGAATTAATATGTCACGTTGTGTCAATTTTTTTGTTTCGACAGGGATTAATTCATTGAAGGATCCTGTTAATTGGTTGTGGTAACTTTGGTTCTTTTTAGATGAGGCGTGTTACATTCTGTATGGTTTGAAAATAAGACAATGACCGACTACCCTGATTTTAACTACCTTTTCCTACCTTGTTTGCTCGCCCAAACGTTTCCGGTTGCTGCAGTTGATAATGTGCTAATATAATGAGACAATTAATTACAAATTAAGTACATAAAATTCACTATAGACAATTCAATTCAAGATGCACAAGATTCTAAGTTAATGATTTGACTATGGATTGTTAGTTTTGTGAGTTATTTCTATGAGTAGGTATTTTCGGGAATAGCTAGAGACAAAACATGTGTTGCTTTCGATTGGTCTCCGTCCAAATCCCACCCATCAACGTGACCAGCTCGAGAGCAGCCAAGTTGATGGTCCAATCCCAACACCTCCAGAAATGAATTGAATATCGCTCAGCGACAGATGAGATAATGACATGTTTTGCCTCCTGCCGGAGGGTGATGAAGGTGGAATGTGGGTCCTTGGTGGTAGCTGTTGATGTTGATGTTGATGATGAATGATGAAGATTCATCTTATACCGTTAGGTACAAGGAGCTGCTCTGGTCCGGTGGCATGATAGCCTGGTGTCAGGAACCATTTGGGTCACGTGGGTAGCGCGAGGTTTAGGTCGCGTCAACCTCCCCCAAATCGATGATGAGTTGAGCTTCGCCAGCATGCCGAAAATTAGGAGTCCACTCTACTAACCTCAAACATAAACATATACTGAAGTGGTTTGCATCAGCAACGTCAGGAGTTCGGGAGTCCCGTGAACACCCCTCTGGTTTACGCTCGTAAAGATAATGATGAATTCAGCTTCAGTTTGTTCGACTTCGCCTCTGCAGTCACGCTACTCCAAATAGCTCCTGGCTCCAGTCTATACAGCTTCCCGTTCCAGTAGAGGTAATGACACATATTCATCATATGTACAATACAGAACATACTTCAAGTCTTTCGTCCACACTCAAAATAGTCATGTCAATATTTAATTTGAACGGGGCGTCCATCCGACATAACGAATGTTTCCTAGACGGGAGATTTTACCCCACTTCAAAGTCATGGTCATTCGCTCTATCGTTTGTTACCCTCCGTTCGCTTCAAATATCAATGAATGGTAGAAATTGATATCCTCGACTTCCGGCGCTAAGGATCAGGGATACTGGAATCATCAGGTCGTGAATCTGAAATCATCCGATCTCCGTCAGCTCAAACGGTTTCAGTCGGAGTCAATTTCCAACCTAATTCTGGATGACTTCTCCTCCTATAGTGGGGTAAATACTTATTGAATTTGACAGGAAGGACGTCAGAAAGCGCCGAAACAACTTCATATTAGTCACGATCCCTTCGTTCTGTCAGCGAGAAAATCCCCCTCACACGCCAGCCAAGAATAGCATAGCCCTTATCCGCTTTGTTCCTTCGTCTACCAGCTAACTCAAGTAGGAAAGCCCATTAGCAATTTTTGTTCCCTTCGATCTGAACTCAGTGAAAGCGTCCTCTCACCAGCTGAAAATACTCGAAACAGGGGTCTATTCCAGGTGACTATCTAAGGCTGGTCCGCCAACACCTTCGACAGAAACCGGTGCTTGTACGGGAATAACTCAACCACACCAATAGCAGGGGAAAAAGCCGGCGCTGCTATACTAAAATAGACGTTATATCGGTATCCAGGGTTATCGACTTTGCTAACACAAGAGTCCCTATTAGGCAAGCCAAATTACAAATTTCGTTCCCTTCGCTTTTGTCGCTTTGGTAAGATAGGACAGCCTACGGAAAATTCGTACACTCCGTCCCCGTCAAACTTATGAAAAATGAAAATCTCACTTCATAGAATAGGAATGCCAGACAGATGAATTCTCCCGGCGGCTAGCTGTAACCCGCTGCGTTATCCCGATTCAAAAATGAATGAAAAGAGTGATGTTTGAATAAGTTATATTTAATTAAATATATTTTATGAATTCCGTATAACCTAATCGTTAAATATTATTACTGGAGAATTATTAAATCATCTTAAATTGCAGAAAACAAAATTGTCTAGCTCATAAACAATGTCTATTGTTGAATGATCTTAAGCGGCTTCAGGGTAACCGCTCTTAGTCCTTTTGTAATTGCCAAGACCCGGTCACTTCAATGCATTAGGTGATTTATGGCCTCCCTTGCTAACAGGTCCGGACCTATAGTGCTCAAGTTAAATACCCTTACTTCAAAATACAATTGGATTATTCGGTTTACATTAAGGAAATAAGTGTTAATAATTAGATTATAATAGACTTACCGATACATCTTAGTGTCAACAATCCAAATAATTATAAAAAAACAAACACAGTCACATGCAGAAAACTCATGCTGTTAGAAAACCGCACCTTCTACACTAAAAGATTTTAGCCGTGTTTGCGTCCCGACGATTAATTCTTGTTGACGCGCTTCTTAGTTTTTACTAACTCGACTATCTTAAAACGCTGACCGATCCTGATTATTCCTGACCGTCTCCCACCGTTTTCAAAACCTGACTATCAAAACTGACTACCCGCCCGCGCTCCTTAACCACGACTATCGACTTGCTTCTTCCGCCCTTCAACGCTGACTGTCTTGACCGTCTCCCCGCGCTTTCAAATCCAGACTCCCCCTCCCCAAACCAACCCCCCAAATCACCATATGCGATTTCTAATTTATGTTCTTTTGAATTCTGAATGCTTTTTGTTTTCAAAAGACAGAAATGCACTAAAGGAACACATCAATTATGGCCCTAGAACCTGTCACATTAATTTTAAATCGTTTCAAAACCAATAAATTGTTACTTCTCCAGAAAAATGTCTAATTCTTCGTTCAAAGGATGAAACTTGACTACCCCCAGTCCAGTGGCGTGTTGGCCCACCAGCATTTTAGCTCGGCTTACTATTATCAACCACCATCACGGAGGTCTCTGACGATACAGTCATGTTCCTATTTTTTTTTCTCTACCCTAATAAATCTAAACACTTGTTTCTAAAGCAGCTTTAAGGCCAACATCTGGTAAACTCCTACTTCGTGAAATCAACTGAAAAATTCTTTCTAACCATAATAAATCAACAATAACAAAAATTTATCCCAGGGCGAGTCCATCACACAATAAACCTCCCTAGAAATAATGTACCATTTAAATATACATTTCATAAATTCTTATTCATAAAAAAAATTGTTTTATACATATAATAATTTATATAAGACTAATTTTGAAACGTGGCCTAAGCGCTCATAGATATTTTACGTACGCTGCAGTAATAATGCAATCTATTAGCATATTGTTAGTGGACAAACACAGGCTGTTGTAATATGGTAGATAAATCACATGGGATATTACCTGTTAATAGTTTACCTGCTTCCGGGCCTAGCTAATTACGCAATGTGGATTAACTTGGTGAGAGAGGGGGCTTTAAGTTTTTTATTCGAAAACTAACTAAATAACGTGAAATGTCTCTAAAGGGTGGACAGAGGGTAAATAGAGCCACAAATTACATACACTTCCTATTATTTCGGCTCTAAACATGACCCACCATAATAATTTCGTTCAAACTACAGTGCAATTAATTCTTACGGTCATAATTTTGGATTTATACATTCCAATCACATCAATATCCCATGGTTTTAGGACCGTCTCATTCGTATTTGTTAGCGATAACTGCGTTCAGTCTTCCATTAATGGAGTTACCTGCATTTACCCTTCTTTTAATATCTCAGTCAGCCTTCCCATTTATCGTAAACATACTCCCTAAATATACAAACTCATCCACCTGCTCCAAGTATTCCTCATTCACAACTATATTGCACACTGTTTTCGTACTCTCTATTTCAAACACCATGACTTTAGACTTACTTACATTCATTATTAACTCTTTCTTCATACATACTTCGTTCATCCTAGACACGAGAGACTATAGATCTTCAATTCTGTTTCTGCTTCTCGCGTTTCAGCTCGCAAATTTATCCGCAGCATTAGTTGTCGTGGCATTTCACTGATCTGAATCAGTGATTGAAAAACTGATTGTTACTGAAATTTTACCAAGATCGTTAATTTTTAAACTTTCAACGTAACAACATAATAATTTCGGTTGTCTGTGATGATGTGTGTGATATGAAATATTCCTGCGTAATGAACTCAAATTTGCTTCGGCGAATGTAAATTGACACTCCACTATTCTATCACCTTTTTTCCAAGAAATTTCACTTAAACCATTTTTATTTCATCTTTATCGCTTACAAAAACGCAGAGGCTGTAGCCATTTGGAAAATCTGAAACTACAAAAAAAATTTATCTGCTTTTTTAAATTTTTATCTTCACGTAAGTTTTGAAGACAATTTAATTACTACAAACACTACTGCCCATAAAAAAACAGCGTCAATATGCTGATGTGCGATATGCGGTATACTGTCGTAATCATAAGTGCCGTACTTTGTAATGGTTTGCATTTTCCGGCAGAGTTTGGATTTCTATAAAGTTTTTATTTAAATATAGAGCGCAGTTGCATAATCAAAAAACAGGATATCAGCGGCATCTAATGGAGGTTACCAAATTGCTGACAGAGGACTGTAAACACATAGATTATAAATAATTTTAACTGTAAAAAAAATTACGGTTTTAAAATTCCTTATTAACACACATATTCTCTTTATCTTGAGTGGAATCGGCAAAATTTGGGATAGAATTCCATAAATGCACTAGAAAGTCCAGAAATCAGCTTTTTGGAAAATAAACGACAGTATTTGATGACAGATGGCTCGAAGTAGAAAATATGTATTAATATAAAGGATGGACAGCATAATCAAAATCGAAACAAAAAGAAAACGATATAAGTTTGGAGGTAATACAAAAAGTCTGGGAAATTAAAATAAAAAAAATAAACAATAGTCAAGATAGAAACAACTAAACTGCAGTACTGCGGTAAGACGTGGCAAGATCAATTACCTTTGAAATATACTTCAAGCTTGGATAAAAGGAGTTTGAAGATATTCCATAAAAATTTATTCATTTTTATCGTATAAGTAATACAAGGAAATGGGTAATAAAGACAACAATTTACATTTTATTGGCGATAAGTCTATTAAGGCTAAGATGGGAGTTATTTGGATTAATTAACAGTATTAAGATTTAATGACAACACCATTAAGGAAAGATTAATTATAATTATAGAAAAAATTGTAGAGTAAATATATACATAAAACACTTGTAAAATAGTTTGAGTTTACAAAAGGAAACACGATGGGAAGGACTTAGAAAAGTGTGAGAAAGTCCCACCAAGGTATAGAAAAAATTACAGTGTGATTTAAAATAAACGTAAAGATGAAAAATAGATGCTGAATTTGTTGAGAAATATGATTTAGAAAGTCAATGAGTGAAATTGATTCAAAATCAAGAGAAAGGTGAAAATGAATATACTGAAAACGAATTAGTATTTTTACCCAAGTGAAAATTAAGCAAAAAGTAAGATGGATGGGAAACACTGCGACATAGACGTATTCAAATCGACAGATTGGTAAAAAAATGAAATATGGACAAGAAACTACGGTTTGATGAAATTAATTTGAGAAAAATGCAACAAAATACAGTATAAAAGAGGTTTTCGCGCAGCATGTGTATATGAAATATATACCAGAATTAGAGTGACTAATTTTAGACATACAAAAAGGAAACAAATGTTATAAGTAGGAAATTTCTGATAAACCAGAGAAAAAATATACGATGTTGTATTTGAGAGGTGCGAAGGAAGGACATTGACCGATAGGTTAGATTTTGAATGAAAAAGCATCAGAACCAGAGGGCAAATTCTAAAAGACACGCGAGAAGTAGACAGGCTCTTGTCGGTCCGGGCCTGTCGAGTTCAGATAAAATGATACAATAACAAAGGTGTGGCCAAATTTTAACTCTGACATTAAGTTAAACTAGCAGTTAAAAACCCGCTCCGCGGGTTTTTTTCTGCTAGGCCCTGCGGGCGGCTCTTCGTTGAGCTTCGCCCATTTTAAGTGATATTAACAACAGTTACATTTAATAGATAGATATTAGAGCATTCACAGAGAGAGGGTGAGTAGGTATATATATTGTTAAAACACGGAACAGGAAGGAGTTAATTAATAATAACATGCTAAATTTACGCATAATAAGAATGACAGTTGTTTGAATAAATGAAATTTTACGTATTTGTGATGGATTATTTCAAATGAAACACTATTATTGACTACATGTCTACAACTGATATTAACTGTTATCGTACCTAATATAATTAGCTCATAGGAGACTTGCAGTGCTTGAATATGTGTTACAACCGTCAATGTCTATAAGTTGAATCAATATCGTTTAGTTTGTCACAATTAAAGATAGTTTTAACAAAGTTGACTTAAATAATAGATTATAACATATTGATTAATTGTACCCGTGTTTATGAATAAAAGGAGGGTAATTGTGCGATGACATTAGCAGTCGGTTTAATTAAAATGTGTTAATTTTACTCCAACTGGTGGTAATTCTTTACCTACAACTGTTACTGTATCTAATAAAGTTTAAAGCTAGATTATATATACACCTTCATCAGGAGGGTAAAAATCTATATATAAAGGTAGATTATTACAATATAGCGCCCCTGAGGTGATATCTCACAAAAGCGGCGCTATGCAAATTGTCCAATAAATAAATGTTTACATTTTATTGTGTATACACCGAAGTCAAAAATTAAATATAGATTGCAATTGGGAAAGAAGAAGTGGAAGGAGGGGGGAGGGGTAAGAGTAGGCTGGGTTTATAATAATTAGGAATTACAATATCGTTAGACGGGAAAGACCAGTTGAGTGGGAAAATATTTAAAAGAGAGTTTATAAAAAAAATCTTGTTAATTATATCTGCTTTTATATTAATATGTTTCCTCATTTCTAAAATTTCAAAATTATTTATAGTGAAGTATTTTAAGACCTGAAAAAAACAAATAGCATATAACCATAAAACAATATATTCATAAGACAAATATCATTTAATAACGGTTATTCTAATAAATTGATAGTTGAAATAGGTACTAAATAAAAAAATTAAACACATTCTCTTCAAACGGTCTTTCTAAAGATAGAAATAAACAATGGCGTAGAATTCTGTTTGTGGATAACGATACTTCTAAAATTATATATATAAACAATCCTGGTACCATTCAACTGGCGTTTTACACTAATAACAATGAAGAAATATATTCTTAATAATAAAGATAGCAAAATTCAACCAAAAAAATCAGGAGTTTAAAAACTCAATTGAGATGATTTTAATTTCTTTTACAAAGGTAGAACCAATAGAAACTTTGAAGTCAGAACTAAAGAATATCGCAGGGCTATAAATGGAAATAGTGAATCTGAGTTTGCAAATAATCTTTTGAATAATGATCACACTTTCGATAAAAATTCAGGTCTTAAAATACTTCACTCAGGATATAAAGCATTGTAAATAAATAATTTAGAAATTTTAGAAATTAGAAAACATGCCAATATAAAATCAGATATAATTAATAAGAAAAAAAATATAAATAATAATGATAAATGCCATTACAAAGTGATAAGCTTCCAGAAGAAATCTTCTTATAAAACGCTTGTTAATGGTAAGTAGTCAAGTATTGTGAGCTGCATATTTAAATATTCGCGCCAGGCATTTGGTTCGTTTTTAAACCGCCAGAGGTGCGCTCTGTCGGCCATCTTGAAGAAACGCGTGAATTTTTATAAACGTCAAACATAATCACGTAACTGTGGAGAATTTTCATTGTAATGTAATTGATCCAATGGATTATGAACTTTCTAAAACATATTTTCTTCGATATTATCCAAAAATTATATGAGCAGAAACGATGCTTTTGAAGAAATCTCGTATTATTATGAGGCGATCCTATTTTAGTATGGAATCGTGTTTTAATATTCAAGTTACCCGAAACAGACAATTTTAATTTGACCAATCAGAGGGCCTACATCGTCCAGACGCTGGGACAATAATACTATCTGATGATGATGATGATGAAACACGTTCAGAATAATGACATTTTAAGATTATGTTATAACAAGATGATAAAGGATAATATCGTGAAAAGAATCACATGAACCTCCACCCTATTGAAGTTTAATCGGGTATAAAATAGTAAATCACTCTCCCTTTGTTTTAAAATAAAAACGAGAAATACTTATAATCCGTCTCCCTTTGCCTCAAAAATATTAAAATTGATAACCATTCTCTCTTTCTTTTGAAATAATATTTTTAACAAATTTAATAATAATTATCTTACCTCTTATAAAAGAACACTATTTTAGCAAAATAAAATACTTCGAAAATGAGACAGAAGGTTAGACAAAAATAATTTCTGATTAGGCATAAGTCGTAGAAGGTGGGGAAATTTAGGACGGCGAGTAGGTATGTATGTAAAAAAAACTATGGTTACAATTGTCGTTAGTTACCCGACATACCCGACAATAACAATTGTGAACAATCAGGGCAAGGTAAGTTTTATCAAAACTAGATTAATTCCAGATGCCCGAAAGGAGTACAACAGTTATTTGATAATAAAAAAGAACTAAAATATTCAAGAAGTGAAATTTTCCGGAAGAGTAAGCTTTTATCCTTTACATCACAAACCGTATATCTTAAGACGTATTTTGAATAATGCAACAGCCTAACATTCTGATAAGCTTTTAACTTATGAAAACTTCCTGCCAGCTGGGTAACCCTGTAATGCGTATCGCCGCTTTAGGGCGGACTTTAAGCGAGTGGTAATTTCATTTATAAAAATAATCAAGCACTACTTCACGGCACTGTTTATAAGCGATCTTCATTAACCAATCAACATATCACCAAAGGTAGCTCATAAACCATCAAAGAGAGCATACCTTCAAACGGAAAATATTCTCTACTACAAGGTGAACCATTGGTGCGTTTATTCAGGACTAACGTAGGGAAGAAGCAGTAAAATTTTCTAAAATGCACTTCCAAAGAACAAGCATTTTTCATTAAATGCAAACTAAGTTTGTGTAATTCTACTACAAAATATGCTACAGCGACTTTCACAACAAGCCTAACAAAAAGAATTTTAACCATCCATCTTTTGTCAACACGTAAAATAAATATAAAATACAATAATAATAATCGGTCTATCCTTTTAATTCACTTATTTTCACCTATATGAGGAAATGTTGATACTAAAAAAAAGATGGCGTATTCATACTTTTGGAATTAAATCACCCCTTACTGACTATAAACCTATGAAGGTTAGGAAAAAATATATTCATCAGAGGGTTGAATATTATGTTTTTGAAAGATAAGCGCTTACTTTGATATGTTCAGGCTCTGTAATATGGCAACATGGAACTAAAATACACGGAATGTGTCTCCACTCATTTTTAAATTTAAGAAAAATAAGCTATTCTATGGTTAGTTTAATTATTTTCTTATCATTTTGCTTAAATTAAATAATAAAAAATAAAAAATTTCCTTTTAAATATAATGATATTCACTGAGAAACCCGTTCCGAGTGTATAATAGTATGTATGTACGGATTTATAAGTATGAGTATACTATTATTGATTCACACTTACGCTGGACTGACCACATTACTTTCATAACTAATAAACTAAAAAGAGTCACGCACATAATAAAGTCAATTAAAAACATTTTCCCACATTCAATACTTAGATCTATATATTTCGCACTCTGTAAATCAATTGTTACACATGGCATACTGGCTTGGGGAAGCGCTACAAACACTGCAATCGACCCAATACAAAAAATTCAAAAGGCAATAATTAAATTCATCTTCAACTACCATTCTACACAAATTCAAGCGAAATTTTAAAAACATTAGACGTTATGTCAATAAGACAACTTTATGCCAAATCTGCACTACCAAATTTCCTCCAACAGAAACTACACATTCCAATGCCACCTCAAACAACAATAAAAACAAGGTCGTCAACAAACAATACCCTGAACATACAGGTAAAACACACCACACATGGACAAAGACACTTCCAGTATTACGCTACAAAACTTTTTAATTTGTGCCCACCACTCTGAAACTACTACTAACGGGAAATACATACACAAACATTCACAAAAAACTGATCATAGACTGGATCAAAAAACAAGATATCCACTTTATACAAAACATTATAACACCAAAACAAACATAATCATGGATGAATGTGTATGTGTGAATGTATGTATACATGTGTTTAATTATATGTGTGCATGCATGCATATATGTGTATTTATGTATGTATGTGTATACATGGGTGTATGTATATATGTGCAAATAAATAAATATTTTTTTCCTTATCTTTAAATAACAAAGTACAATAACCATTAAAAAAAAATTATAATCCCAACTTACATTTATACAAAAAAATTTAACCAATACACATAAATACATGTACCATTTAATCATAACCATGTAAACACCTCAGAACAGGTTCTCCCAATGAGGTGTTCACGAAACATATAACACTACCCACCACAGTGTCACCTACTCAAACCTACCTCACACCCAGCATAAAAAAAAATACCATATTAACAACAGTTCTAAATTTATGTTTAATATACAAATGTAAAAATTTATTGTAATATTTTAGGCACTGTAATGTATGTATAGAAATAAATAATTTAAAATAAAAACTTAACCAATTTGTCGCTAAGGTGGTTTTATAAAATTCTTAAATTATCATAATAAGAGTTAGTAACATATACATTTCAGCAGTTCGGTAATTAATTTTTTCTTGTCATTTTATGAACAATTGAAGGATAAATTAGTATTCCTTTTTTCACTCAATTAAAATGATAGCTAAGAAAATTCTTGAAGGATGAAGCGAAGTACAAAAGAAAAAGGGGTTGGAATTTGAAATGAGAACGAAAATATTGGATCATAGCGGATAAACATAAGGATACTAATTGGGTTCTGCCATAGTTTGTAACAGTAACTGCCCTTCAAAAGTCTATCTTTGTCATAATGAAATGAAAAATAAGCACAATACATCTAGATATTAATAGCATGCTGATGGCCACAAAAGTTCCATCTTTAAATTATATGTCAATGTTAAACGAAGGCAAAATAATGAAAGTTCTGAAGGTCCTCAAATTTTGTGAAAGTTTGTGTTTAATTTTGGAGTTATAACTGACAAAGAACTTAAACAAATTATTAAATAAATTATTAAAGTATGTAATAAGATAAAAGTTTTACGCTAACAGTTTTACAGCGCGAGACATTGCTCTCGATGAATTCTGCAGGATATTTAGCAATTCCCGACAAATTATTTTTTCCGTTATCTCAAATAAAATATGAACGGATTAAATGTAAGCCGAATTTTATGTGAATCCTGTAATAAAACCATAAGGTTCTCGAAATCCCTTACAATATTAAGGAAAACAAAATATATTAAAATCATGACACATAGACTTATAACAGAAAACCGCATAAAAACCCTCGCGATTGCAAATATTAACTTTAAAAATTAAAACTAAATTAAATTAAACAATCACGGAAAGTCGGTATAAAAATAATTGGTCTGTAAAATAATACATTGTTATACACTGCCTAGAATAATGTATAAAAAAAGTATCAATAGAACTCGTTCAAGTAATAAACGATTTCTTGAAAATCTTGTCTTCAACAAAATATTTAAAAAATCAAAATTGACCACATTATTTATTGTTGCTTATAATATGATAATTATTCTAGATTTTGATAAAAGATTAAATTAATAACGCAAAATGACAATCTCATAAACATTCCGAACAGAGTAGGTATGTACCTAATAAATCTAATAAGCGAAGTTCAGTTATATAACTTGGTATTTTTAATTTTTAGATAGGATCGAAAAATGTTGAACTGAAGATGTTTTAAACATTTTTATGGAGTCTGGTTATTTTATTGAATAAGTCTAATACCTTTAAATTATGGCTTTGGGCAAACCTTTATCCGCTACCTGCCGAGTTACTAAAAAAATATTTAAATTTTCTAACGAAGTATCACGAATTGGATTGAAAACGTAAAAAATTTGATCAGGGTTTAGAAATGTTAGAAAAAGTATAAAGCACGTGCTTTGAATACAAACTAGAGGGAAAATTGGATTAATTCGAATTAAATTAGATAATTTCTGTAATTTAGCTCCGGGGCTTCAAATAATAATACTTGTTTAGCGTAATGACTAAATCTTATTCCGAAAGGAAACTTTCCCGTGGGTACTTAATACAAATCGTCCCTTGGTAATTAAATTTTAAGAATAATTGGAATCTGCAGGAAATATTTCCCCATTTAATGAATTAGTATTGGGCTTTTCTAGGAGGAAGGACTTTGATCATTTGAATGTATATTTGGCTTACTTAATGTAATTGAATCAACAATTCAGTGCCTTCTTAGTAAGGTTTTACCGTTAAGAACCACATGATAACGCTATAGTTGTAAATGAGACAACGCTTTGTGTTTTTACGAGAAATGTGAATAACAGAATAGGCTGGCAGTTTAACTGTGGAGTTCTCAACTTTGACTTATAGCTGTCAGACATATTATAGTTATGACTACAAAGCAAGGACAAAAGTAAGACTAAAGTGTAAGAGTGATAAATGTCAAACTACATGTATATTAAAAATGAGATGATCCAATATTAATGCGAGTTCAATATGAGTAAACTAGGTTAAGGTAAAAAAAATAAGGACCCTCCATCAATACATACGTAATATCTGTGGTACCTCATTTCATCAGTCTGATTAAAAACAGATTAAGTAGGGTGACTACGCTTAACCGCTCGCAGAAAGAGCGTAGTGGTAAAATAATTCATAATAAGTAAGAAATACAGATAATCCTCACTGAATTTAAAATTAACCTACAATTATTAAATTATTATTACTTAACACTTTGTTAGGATGCTGGATATCATTCGTTTGTCTACTTGTTGGTCTCATCTAGTGTCCCATAAATCACTCGTATGTCTAATATATACCTCCTCGATGCTTGGCTTGAGATTAGGGATGCTAGATTGATTAGGAGATGTGTTTATGATGAGAAAGGATATTGATCATACTTCCAACCCTACGTCTCTAACCAACCAACATGTCTCGGGGCTTACGTCCGGTACAGAGTACGTTCTTATAATGCAAAATGGTAGCGACACGAATAGACGTTTGATTAAAATTTAAATGGAAAAATCAATATCGTTTGCATAATAGGAAATCTAAAAGCAATTGCATCTCGGGAAGATTGACATTTTGACGATGGTTTATTTAACAAAGCATATGATTCTGCTTGCATGTCATCGGCACGAGCACAAATCGATTTTCCGACTTACTAAATTTCCTATATTTCAACTCTTTAAAGAAATACAAACATTCCTAGGTTACGAATAACCTATCTAGTAGTTATGTGAACAGCTTAAGACTCTTATTATTCTTTTTTATGACAAACTAATGTTTAAAAGACAGGGTTTTTATGCATAGCACAAAGGATAGTAAATTATAAGAAGCAATAATTAGTCGCCTACAATCAATTTTAATACAAATTGAAAATATCTCCCGAGTAAAAATAAATGCCTCCGACGGGAGTTTAATGTCCGAATTGTCCTGTCAGACGCTGTGGACCACCAAGCTACGTCGGCTTATTTCCAACCTGTTAAATAGTTTAATATGTACTAGTACTTCAATCAACAATTACTGCTGAAAAAATATAATAAGCATTACATTATAAGCAATAATTTACTAATTATTGCTTGTAATCATTTATGAGCTTAAAACTCGCCTTCATAAAAGCATGTTTCTAATTTTCTCTAATAATAAATAAAAACCAAAATTTCCCCTGAAATCGTGAGATATTTTTTTTTATAGTGAATACCTCACAAGAGTCCCAACTGCTCCCGTCTGGAGCCAGTGAGACTATGGCATCCCCAATTAGGGGATGTTGTGAGGCTGAAGGTAAGTGGGGAAGGGAAAGAGGAAGGTGGGGAAGTACCTGGCTATTCAGATCTAGTCAATAAACACGGCTAAAACCATTTGGAGCAACGTTTCAATTCTGAATGGTGGTCTTACACCAGGGCGATACTGGTAGTATCTTCCACTCTGAATTATCCAGAAATTGATTAAATACCTACTTACATTATTTTTAGACAATATGTTTTTTTGTCGTAAGAAGAAATTATTTTGTGGCAAGGCATTATTTTTATAAATAGAATAAAACATTTTGTATTTAACCACGAACTTTTATTATTTTTCATATCGACCGGTTTCGCTTAAGTCAAGTATCTTCAGGATATAATAATAACTAAATTCTTAGACTTACTCATCGAGTATATAAGTAGACAGACAGAGGGAGAAAGAATATAATGTACTTTAAAAGAATAAAAGATTTGGACAAAATATTTGAAAAGGACAACAAATTGATTTTTAATATTTCGAGGAGTGGTACAACAACACATATCTAATAACAAGTAAATTTACAAACCGCAGGGTATGATGAAAAGTTACATCTATGATGATTTTACATTATAATAAAAATTACAATAATAACTACATATAATATTTATTTAACATCTAAGAAAGCCAATATAACACGAATATAATATCATGGGATGGGATGGATTGCAGGAAACGTTAAGTAAGAACGGAAAGTTAAACATAGTACTATATGGTGTATTTTTTTTGATTAAATATACATATTTGGTTGCGAAGTAAGTATTCAGACATATTTGTATTTAAAGGTCTCCTAATTTGTATAAAATTTTATACCCCTACCATTTTTTTGTAAAATGATAAATTCTACAATTTGTCCAAAGAAACGTCACTGTCTCAATGACAATTAATTTTTCAAACTGTCTTCAGTCAGGTGCCATAAAATTGAAAAAAATCGAATAAAAAAGTCAAAACAAGCAAAATTTAAAAATAATATTTTCTGTGCTATAATTAAAGTAAGTCTCCTATTTAAAGTTAGCCATCTAGACAAAATAAGGCTTGCTTGTATAATGATGTTGGTTGCAGCAGATTTTCGAAAACGAAAACGGGACACACAAACAAATTAACAGATAGACGATCGAATTAAAACAGGACTTTGCTACGCTCCGTCAACAACACATTTTTGAAGTGAAACTTCTTTAGGCGCGTAATGAATTTTCGGGGACGGAGTAAAACCGAGTCACGATCGAAACGAAAATGCGGGTACCCCCACCACCGATTAAAGTTCATTTGATCTAGTCAAAGTTTTGAAGTAACATATAAATGCTTCTTAGCTCATCCCGACAACTGGCGTTGGTGGTGTAATGGTCAGCATAGTTGCCTTCCAAGCAGTTGATCCGAGTTCGATTCTCGGCCATCGCACATTATTTTTTTGTTTTTAACGCCTTTTTCATTCAATATCTTATTTTTTAGTAGGTCAGAACATTTTTTAAAAGAAAATAATATTGCAAAATAATAAAAACACTTATCTCACTGTGATAAAACATTACTCCGCTAGAGCGCGCTTTGCGTTATTGTGTTGGATTAAAATTATTATCTAATCCGTATATTATGATAATTGTATTACATTTATTTAATTAATTTATTTATTTTGATAATATGTAATAATTTTCAAAGTTTTGAAGTAACATATAAATGCTTCTTAGCTCATCCCGACAACTGGCGTTGGTGGTGTAATGGTCAGCATAGTTGCCTTCCAAGCAGTTGATCCGAGTTCGATTCTCGGCCATCGCACATTATTTTTTTGTTTTTAACGCCTTTTTCATTCAATATCTTATTTTTTAGTAGGTCAGAACATTTTTTAAAAGAAAATAATATTGCAAAATAATAAAAACACTTATCTCACTGTGATAAAACATTACTCCGCTAGAGCGCGCTTTGCGTTATTGTGTTGGATTAAAATTATTATCTAATCCGTATATTATGATAATTGTATTACATTTATTTAATTAATTTATTTATTTTGATAATATGTAATAATTTACAGAAAAAAAAATTAAAACTATCTCCCTCTGATAAAATATCCGTTCGCTAGAGCGCACTACGCGATCTTGTGTGGGATTCTATTTCTGTACATTGTACATTATTTTTAAAAATATATTATATTGAAGTGAAACTTCTTTAGGCGCGTAATGGATTTTCGATGGACGGAGTAAAACCGAGTCAGGATCGACACGAAAATGCGGGTACCCCCACCACCGCTCACCGTTCACTGTCCCTCTCTCACCATATGCGCTTGTTGAGGTGGGGGAGCCGCTCACGAACGTTCTCTCTCTTCTCTTCTTTCCTCTCTCTCAGACACCAGCGAACTGCGCCACGCCAAGCATCAGCTGCTTGGTTAGTATACTGCGTCGTGAGTGTAATACGAGTGAAATACGTAATTGATTGTGGTTCATACGGTTTAACAAAAGAAGTTTCACTTCTGTCTTGCGTAGGCTTGACACACCCACTTTTTTTTCTCTTACTCCCAATATGCACACACAATGATGAAGAACTTGGCAAGCTAAGGAATGAATCCGAGCACGTCGCAGTGGGAGGTCGACAGAGGTATTATGTGGGTACATAAAAAATAATATATATATATATATATATATATATATATATATATATATATATATATATATATATACGGACAGCAATAAATAAGACAATAAAAAAAATAGCAATTAACCTTCACAAATATTTTTTACACAAATCTTAGAGAAAAAAAGATTATTATCTTATTAACAACCATTATAATAATACATGTGTAGGAACAAGCTCAAGTAAATGTGTAAACGTCGAGCGATAGATTAAGGACGGGTTGTTTCACAAAATTTTAACAATTAATGAAATTTCAAAGTAAAAATTCAAGTTCCGTGAGCGTTACTTTGAAGTTCTGTTTTTATTTCATCAAGGGCTGGTTGCTTACAGTACATGGATAATATAATCGAACATGAATTTTAAATTTTAAATTTTACGAAATGTTCAAATTTTGTGATACAACGCGTTCCAAGTACGATTTTTATTTCTGTAAATAAAATTTAAAAAAAACTATATTTTCGGCTTCACGGTTTTTTTCGATGAATGGGACTAGAGTTACATAAATTCTTTTAGGTTGGCTATTTTAATATAGATATCCCTACAGAAAATGAGTATTCAGGTATGTTTCGAAATAACGAGACTCCATTAGTTAAACATTTCCATACTCGAAACATAAATTTTATTAAACGTTTTACCACCGTCAAATTTCCCAAAAATAAATTAAGGGAAAGCGACTGTATATTCCTATCATTCTAACTTACTAAAGGAGTAGCACTCTAACAAGAATATTGAATTTCCTGTCGTCTTCTTAATTGTGTCAATCTTCCTTATTTCCAGCAAATTATATTACGGGAACATTATTTGTTATTCCGCGTAGGATGCGATAAACATTACAAAAATGTTTTCGGAACGAGTTAAAAGACATAACACAGTATGCTCCTACATTGTTGAATCCTCAGTATAAAATATACGTAGTTGTAGTGGAAAGTAAACGGAATAAAATTTCTAATAATTTTTCAAGAAATACTACAATTCACATTGGGATCTTCTATTTCTACATAATCTTCTAAATAATAAAAAAAATACTCCCGAATTGCTATCTGTCATTGGTTTGTTCCAATGACATCACGCACACAACGCTTTTTCGTAAAGAAGCGAACAACACTAATGAAGCAAATAACTGACTCGTGCAACCACAACTTATACCCACTACAAACAATTGCTAATTTTGGACATTTTTAGGAATCTTTGCCAACGTAAAAATCTATGTTTTTTAGTGTGACAAATCATTTAAACATTATTTGACATTTTTTCATCAAACTTTTATTGATAGTCTTTTATAATTCGTGTTTTTATTGATTTAATTTTTTTCTATACATCCCTCCTACACTTTTTTCCCATTTTGGATTCTTTGTTATTATTACTCATACCTACATCATTAGAAATTATTAATATTATATAACCATATTACTTTAATATTCATCCCAGACGAAATTGCAAAGACATGAGATATTTGATAGTCAGACGGGTAAGACACGTTGGTTGAGCCAAGCTTGAAAATGAATAACCTATGTACCTAGCCTACCTAGATTAGATAATTGATAGTCTGGTCAGACTGGTAAGAGACGTTGGTTGAGCCAAGCTTGATAGTCATACGGGTAAGACGCGTTGGTCGAGTCAAGCTTGAAAATCACTTCTTTTACAGAAGCTATGAACAAGTTATTTTTTATTATTATATTTTTTCACTATATAAGAGATTTCTGTGTATTTAGTAATTAGAGTTTATCTCTTTTTAATTTGTTCCGATAGTATTAGATCATATCTGAGAATAAAATATAATAGTTTCATAATTTGGATACACATGGTTTTGAAAAAACGGTTGCTATGTAAAAAATTAGGACGTATTTTTTTTCATTTTCGTAATGTTTTTTATCTCATGATTGGTGTTCTAAAAAACTTACCTGGACTTTTTTTTCACTTAAGAATAGCAGTGATTTTTAGTTTCCACCCAATTACAAATTGCATACTATGATAATTGTATAAAGTTCGTTAGGTAACACTTTTAAATTTTAAATTTTAAAATTAATTTTTTTATTTTATTTTTTATTTTTAAAAGAAAGACAAACATTCCCAGGTTACGAATAACCCAACAATGTTTGAAAATCTCCTACTACCACCACAAAAAGCCGAAAATGTTGCTTGTGTTGTGATGGAGGACTTAGCCAGCCGAGGAATCGAACACGCGACGCTCGGGTGAGACCCAAGCGCTATGCCCACTCAACCACTGACCGGTCAAGTACAGTCTAACACTATATTTACAAATTTTTTGGCATGATGTGTGATAGTAGGTTCTGGGTTTGGTAAGGGGAGAAAAAATAAAGTGGAATAGATATTTCTTTGCCAGGAATGTAGGCACAATGCGTTGTACTAAATAAATAAATAAATGTATGTGGAACCCAAGAAACCAATCTACACGTCACGATAACAAAGATTGGCGATCAACTACCTAGTGAGCTTATTCGTTGAATAATTTTATATCGTGAATTGTGGGGGTTATTTATTTTGCATGTGACAAAACACAAGAGTACGGAGACAGTGGAACTTCTCCATAAACGGCTGGAAATTGTACAGGATATTTATTTTGTATGTGACACAACACAAGAGTACGGAGACAGTGGAACTTCTCCATACACAGCTGGGAATTGTAGGGGGTTATTTATTTTGTATGTGACAAAACTCAATATTACGGGAATTTTTAAAATATAGAACTTCTAAATAAACGGCTGGGAATTGTGCGGGATGTTTATTTTGTATATGACACAACACAAGAGTACGAATATAATGGAACTTCGCCTTACGCGGCTGGGAATTTTGACAAGCAAAAGAAAGTATGAGGAAGATCTTGGCTATTAAGTATTTGATACTGTCACTAAATACGACTAAATGCATTTTAATCAATTATTAATACTATCAGATAAAAAATCGCTGCCGCGTTTTGAAAACTTTAATTTTTTTTTTCAAAATAACAGATGGCGCCACTTCGGTTTACAACAATCCTTAAGTGTAAAGTCATTAACATAATAATACTAGATTAGATTTTAATATTTTTTCACTATAGCTTGATACTGCCTTGCAACCTAAGTCAAAGTACAAACTCACTTTTTTAATATATTATGTTAGAAAAACCGTGCATCGAATAATTTTAAGCTCGCGATCTCTGCCCAGAGTCTAAGATCTTAGCCCCCAGTAACGAAGTTTGTTTAGGAAGTCTAGAACGGATGATCAATAAATCTCTATGTTAATACGATATTGACAAAATCCGTCATTTATGGTCAGTTAGCGATATTTGCGACTACGGTCAGAATATAATTCTGTCAATCGGTAGACAAAAGCTGCACCTTTTAGCGCAGATAAGCTGTCAATATACACGACTTTTTGGATAATTTCGTTGGTTATGCAAAATAATTGGCTTGTTAATGAACGGAGGTGAACTTCCTATCCTCTTAGAACTGCAATCATATACATGATCCATATAATTAATTAATTCATCTAAGACGCGATCAATTGATTCCGTTAAGTTCCTTCGAGAAATAAAAGTTTTATGCTATGACTAATGACCTCATGAACTAAATGACTCAAAGTACATGCGGAATGCCAATGCATATTAAAGTTAATATTTTAATTCGACATGATCACTTCATTAGCATTCTTTACTTTTACATAGCCGTCTGACGTTTGGGAGAGTCAATTTACAGAGAGATGCACCAGTATTGCATGTGTGTCTGTCGATTATGATTTATTGCGTTATCAACATCGACCTGGATATCAATCATCGGGACCGTGCTTGGGAATTCGGTATACAATCATCGATAGTTATACCGTTCGTTTTGATATAGTAAAGTAATCGATTTCACTATGATAGACCCCCAGATCTATTCAATCAAGCAATTCTTACAATATATCTATCTCGGAAATGAAAATACTTTACTTACTACTGTCACGAAAAATCAATGTATGAAGGCGTCTACACCTAGCCTATTAAAAAATTTAGTTAAAAGTCCTAACGAATAGAGCTGATGGGGGGATAAAATGGGAGAAGGAATAAAAGGAGTGAAGGAGGTTTCATTTAAGGCGGTAACTGACAGTCTAATCCAATTTTTCTCTTTCCTATTCCATAAATGCTCACCGCGATGGCTTTGTTAAACACAGCCTTAATTATCAGTGAGAATTCACAAGTAATTATCGTGATTGTAACGCTATCAATCATCCCTTACGAAATTTAAATCCTTTGGTGGGTGGAAGTAGATGGAAACTTTAAGATGGCGTAAATTGGACGCCCGCAGCGTTTACCAGACACTGATCGTGGGTAAGAACCATTAGCGAAAAACTCTCAGAGGGGTCCTAGCTAGATTAATCGTTCTCTTAGAAAAACGGATAGTCTCTCTATTATCATAATTAGATTTCGCTCTAACACTGTTTCAGACTTTAAAAAACCTTTTTAAGATACAAGATAATGAGTAAAGAAAATATTGAAAAGATTTTGTGTTTTTACGCACTCTGTTAGGGTTTTGGAAATAGTCGACCTTGGCTTGGAATAAAGAAATGTTAGACTCTGCGGCAATCGTTCTGAGTAATCTGTTTAATTTGTGATTTCTTAAAATATTGTTAATGAGACAATAGTTCAGATATGTATTCTTCCTAAAAGTTTTGGCCCGGTTTTTTGTTTTTGATTTTGTACCAAGAAAACACTTTAAAAGGATTTATTTAATTTAGTTACGTACCGATATAAATATTACTCAATAAATCTAATTTTATAGTATAATCAAACTAATGAGTACAAGACATTTGGAACCAAGTTTATTTATTTATTTATATAATTTGTACATTTATTTATAACAATTACAGGTAATATAGCCTAAGACGTTATAATTGTACCATTTATGCAGTGTATATGCAATGCCAAAAATCTCGCAAATGCGCTATAGGACACAAAAAATAATTTATTTTTTTATCCAAGTTGTGTTTTTCCTTAAATTCGTATTCAAAAACTGAAATATTTCACTAAAACTATTGTTAATTCTCTTTGATTTACGATAAATTAGTACGATTTACGATAAAAAATGCAGTAAATTCATTTCACAACCAAAATATATCTTACCCCAAGCGCTCTTTACTCTAATATCCTTACATATGTAAAGGAACTCACTATGTGTACTTAAATAATCTCTTGTAACATTAACAGTTAACAACTCAACATAAAATTATGCAATTAATTTTAATTAAACCATACAGCATATACACATGTGGCATAGTATACTATGCACAATATTGATATGGGGGATTTAACGTAAACAAGGGGCAAGTTCAACATAAAGTTTTTTACCACGCGTGACAGCCATTTCGCTTTTTGACTGCATTTACAAACTGTGGTGAAGCCACTTATTTATATTTTTCCGACTTTATGTTCGGGTTAAATCTTACCAACAGGAAAAACTAAACCCTTCCACACACTTTTTCCACAAATGATCTACAATCTACATTATGCAAGTGCATTATATAAACATAATAAATACAAAATAATACAAATACAACACGTCAAATCACCAGAGATTAAATGGGAAAATAATTCACCGACTCCAGATATTTTTATATCAGAACTTCTAATTGGACCTATAAATTCTACTGATCCCTCAATATAAATATTTAAAAAGTCCTTCGTTACCCTACAATAATCCTATAATAATATTTATACTATTTAAATCATTTATATTATTTGATTTATTTATTTTATTTAAATTATTAATATTATTTAATTTATTTACGTTATTTAAATTATTTCTGTAAAGGTCCTAGGCCCATGGTGAAAATATTTTACTTTTATTTTTATTGCCAGTGCTCTTATTAATTTCCGAGTAAAAAGTTTATGCAATAAATTATGGTTATTTCCCTACAATTTTTCCATACGTATTATATTTATTTATTTTATTTATTTTTTATTTTACATAAGATACATTTAAAGCAGACATAACAGTAATAATATAGCATAATGAGAGCATATATTTAAAATGAGTAAATATTATTATTTGGTTTCTATTTTCAAGTTCTTTAAATTATAATAAAAACACATAAATTTGTTTTTGACCACGATAGTTTTATTTTCACTCTACCGGTTTCGGAAGATCCCTTCCTTCGTCAGGAGAATATTTAAAACAGTTTTAACTGTTTTAAAGTTTTAAATATTCTCCTGACGAAGGAAGGGATCTTCCGAAACCGGTAGAGTGAAAATAAAACTATCGTGGTCAAAAACAAATTTATGTGTTTTTATTATAAATTATGATGAGCCACAAAGTGAATGCTTTTTACAATTCTTTAAATTATGGCTAGATGTGTTTATTAATAAAAATTAATCATTTGGAAGAATAAAAAAAATATTCTATATCACCATTATAAGACATCTTATGTAAGTGGTAATATCCTGATATATAAAAAATCAGTAATTTCCAAAAAATATAAATGAGAATATTTTTTACACTAATAATCCCATATTTTTTCATGCGGCTTAATTTTACTTTCCATTAGCATCCATTCTATAAAAGATCATGCTGTTTTATGGTTTCTTCCAACCAAAATGATATCTAGTCTCTATTATTACGATACATTATATCTTCCTCCCCTTTGTGTATGTGATTTATTATGATCTCGCTCCTTGGAAAGCAAGTAAGTACCTATGTTATGTAGTTAGTATTGTAATCGGTGTCTTTCTTCTCTAGTAACGTATTCAGTCGTTATTATCGTTAATATTTTTTGTCAGTCTGAGAATCCAATACTAAATCTGTGAAGCAATTATCCACAGGGAAAAGAAAACCTAAAAGAAACCATTAAAAAATATTATTTATGAGCAACGGTCGAAGTAGTTAAATAAATGGGTTGTAAAACATTTAAATGTAATTGATTTATTAGATAGCGTTCTGAGAAAGATATAATTTTGGTATGGTATATGTGATGAAGAATTGGTTTCAATGATAATTTTTACAAATTTGTAATAAATAGGTAAGAGAAATAAGAAACTTTTCTAATGCAGAAATTCTTCAACCAACTTCCTTATTATTATATTAGATTAGTTACTTTGATTGTTTACACGATTCCCAAATATTAATTAATAAATAAATTATATATATTTATTATTAACAAAATTAGTTTGCTGTCTAGGGGTTTGCATTGCGATAAAACCACCGTCAAATCTAATAAATCACATACATTAATTGAAGTGCAAGGTCAACATAGACAATTGATTTTTTTGTAGTATTCAGAGAAATTTATTCAATTATTCTCGTATTTGTGAGAAGATATTTGAAAAACAGAACCGAAACGAATACGAAAAGGTGAAATACAAAGAAAGAAAATGGTACAATAGATTCTGGTTGTGCCTTTTAAGCGATTGAATTATTGACACGTGATTCCACCTTAATGTGGTTTACAAAATGTATGGCATACAAACAGTATCTCTTCCGACTTGCGTTCTTTAAGCATTTATCGAAAGAGTAAATAATAACAAAAGACGTTTCTACATGTCTCACCTAACTTCCTATTGTATTTCTGCTCTACATAGATAAATTCATAGTGTCATTTCTAGGCAAATATGTAAGAAAATTTTTAACACATTATAGTGAATGAGTTCACTTAAGTACATTACTGTTTCAACACATATCTATGTAATTAAGTCTTGTGGACTACGATTCTGACGACATGACACGCGTCAATACGTCGAATCACTGAAGTGAACAAAGTAATTAACATTGACATTTTGGAAGACCTTTGCTCATAATATCAGAATATAGATTGGCCATGGTGTACAGTAGAGGAAAATTTATTTGTCCGAGAACCTAAATATAAAATAATGTTTATTAAATTTTCGAGTATAACGCTTGGACAGGCTAACGTTTTGGGCGGCTTAACTGTGTCCATCGTCAGGGCAGGTGTGATACCAGGATCTAAACTCTAAACAAGAGCTACTACACGAATCTAGTGTGACTATAACAATTTTTCAATTTTAAACCATGTTCTTTATTGAAAGAAAACTTAAATATCGCTCCAGTATGTGAGAAATATTAAAAATACAATCGCTGTTCGGGACGGATTTGGCTGTTTATTGAATAGGTTTGATTAACTGGGATATTTCGAACTATGTAAAAAACATAGAAGTGCCCTCAATACAAAAATGTTACCTAATAGCTCTGTATCACTTCCCATTTGAATTTTGTAAACACAGTTTTGTATTGTAAATTAAAGCCTCGCTTAGGCAGATATTTGGATCACGAAATACGCCCGCAGGGCATATCACACACCTCCTATCCTGTTATCTACAACCTCGCAACTTATCTCTATGTTGTGATACCATTGTTTCACTTACTCCGGTCATCTGTGAATCGTAGATGTAGCATCAAAGAATAAGGAAATCCAATGAAAAATATTCACAAAGATCAACAAAACGCCGATTATGAATATTTAAATAAGTTTTTATAAAACTACATAAAACTATGCGTACAGGCGACTTTTCTGGTGTCACGCCGAGTTTTGGCGGGTTCTTCATTCTTGTTTTGTAAGTAAAACTTTATGTGTTAGTTGAATTTGTACTTTGGGTGCAAACTTATTTATTGTTAAATAATTCAAACAAACACCATATAATTATAATAAAGACACTCGTTTAGTTATTTAAAAAAAAAAATACTATTGAAGGAAACAGGATTATAATCATGAGAAAATTGATAACTGATCACCGTAATTATTTATTTATTTATTTATTTATTTATTTATTATTTTATTTACGCCCTAATGGGCTTTTACATGAAAATATACATTTACATTGATTACAATAATTGAACATAAGAAGATAAATGGAGTTAATTGTAAGAAAGCAACACATATAATAAAATTTTGTGCAAAATTATGGTAATAAGTTTAAAAAATGTAATTATTCTTGGAGTTAAGGTTTGGAAATAGTAAATAATTTTATTAATTATGTTAAGTTATGGCTTACGATAAATATAAAACTACACAGAAAAACAAAAAAAAAACAAATAATTTTCTTTTAAAACTAGCAATAAAAAATAAAAATAAATTATACCGGAATTTAAGTAAGAATTTTACCATAAATAATTTTTAGAGATCCTTGTTGCACCTGCTACAAGAAGGAAAGTTATAAGGACACCATGTGGGTCTCACCTCGTCATTATTTTGGGTCCAGATGATGAGACATACAAAAATATAAGGATCACAAAAGATTTAAGTATACTGTACCTTATGCCCCCCACGTTGAGTATGATTCTGTTTTCCCCATCCATCTCCACTGACGATGTATCATTATTTCACAGTTCGCGCGTGCTCTGCTCCGGCCTGAAAAAAATATCACCCACATTATTATAACGTACGTCGCGGAGGCGCCATCGCTTAACCCGAACAAAAATATTATAGGGCCCATTTATTTTTGAAAAAGCTTTCCCATTTCATCAAAATCGTGCTGGATATAACCATAATAACGCTAATATTGCATTGTTATAACAAGTAGGCGATGAGCGAAGACGACAAGCTTTTGTGTCTCAGTGCAAAAAGAGAGGCGGAGAAAAAACATGTGAATATGTTTTGTGAAAACCAACAGAGTTAATTGGCCTTTTTTTAATCTCCCCGAAAGAACACAACATTTTTAAAACATTGGATATTTCAAATAATATATTTTTAAATATTTATACACAATTTATATTTATAAAAATGTACATAATTTATATATATATATATCAATAAATAGATTACATCCTTTAATGTTTCATCCGCAAAGTAGTTTCATTGTTGAGGCATTATTTTCTATTATTTATTTATTGTCATCACGTTAAATATGTAGAACTCCATTTTAATTATTGTTATAGATTTTTATATTAAACTCAATGAAAAAAAAACAGTTTTTCCATAAATAAGTTATGTCGTGTTACCTAATTATAAATTCGTTTGACATCTGTTTCGTCTTCCGAAAGCATTATTAAGCTAGCATTATTCCAGTTTTACCCGACAGAATGTCATTATTGAAGTGTGCAGTCGGTAAAATAGTGGTTAGTTACAATCCACAAACGACATTGAAAAATGTTAAATATTGACTTTATATATAAGATTTTATCTGGTTAATACAAAAACGAAAAAACAAGTGCTTCATTACAAATTCATCAGGCGGATTTTGATGAAGTGCTTAATAAAAAGAGGACCACTTTATCCTTGTTTTAAGATAATTAAAAATTAAATAAATTATTTATTTTATACAAAGCTTATTTCTAGAGCTTAATTTTGCTTGAGTTTCACGTTAAGGGCGTTTTACAAAATACCAAATAAATATAATTTATTATTTTCACGTAACTACTGCTCAAAGTAATGCTTAAGCGGGTATTTAAAATGACACTAATTTGTGTATGGAACTATTATTCTGGAAAAAAAAGAAAAAACATAAAAAGAAAACATTAGACCGAAAAAAATGCGACAACATTTTATGTATTAAGCTAACTAACTACTACCCTCAAGACTGGCATACACTTTTAGCTTCATCCACATTTATACATCGTAAAAATACAGTAAATATTTGATACACTTGAGAACGTCACATCTTCCTGGATCATGATAAACTAATTTTAAGAAAAAAATCAAAATTTTGATCTAATTTCGTAACAGTAAATTTTTTCACAGAAAAAAAAACACATTTGCTTCTCAAGTTTTCACCGTGTCTCAATACATACGTTGAATATTCACTAATTTTGAATATCAGATTCATGATCAGGAATGCGTTTTTGTTATTTCAGTACTTCAATAGCCGATGAGTTTGTTGATATAACTGATCTGCACAGTTTATGTGTATAATAAAATTGAGATTTTCCATTGGGGACTTCAAACACAAAATCATTATTTTTGTGCTAATCAAGACATTGCGGTCAGAGGTATACTGAATGAACTTATGTTTAGAAACAGTCTTTCGGCCAATTATTGATCTACGTCAAGATGGCATATAGAGACATCCCAACCTGATTAGGCTCAAATTGGTGATTCATATTATTAACACTGGATAAACTATTGATTAAGAGGTGTTACGAAGTTAAGAAGTGTAAACACTTCAAATAATTCTAAATATAAAGGCCTTAACATTCCCATATGGCTATTTACGTTAGCAAGCATATAATTATAATAGTTCTATTATCTTAAATATATATCATGCTTATAAAATACCAGTCATTAGCTGAAATTTAAAGCAAGTAGTCATAAAAATATTTTCGAATTTTACTATGAATAATAGGGAAATTTATAAAAATGCAACAGATATAAATATTATTAACTAAAGGTGGGGAAATATTTCAAATGAATGATTAATATGAAATAAGCTGAAGTTGACCCGGCGAAGTTGTATAGTTTTAAGGTGGAAATAATAATCTTCTTCGGGCGTCGCCGTCTTCTTCTAGCATTCACTTCCACGTCATATAGTCTCATAACACTCCATTCTTCTATGCCTAAATAATCTAAGCATCCCTTTCTTAATCTTATCCATTTTTTTATCCAATCTACATCAGCCTTGTACATACGCCTCGCTATACTACGGATAAGTATTTGTTTCATGTTTTCCTCGGGCGACCTCAACTTCTTCTATCATTCATATATTCTGCTTATACCCTTCTCTTCTTTCATCGCCTATAACTTATTTTGTCACACATAATCATTTGATTTACTTGATCGTGTCATGTTTTCGTTGGGCGCCCAAACTTTTTCTACAATTCACTTTTAATTTATAAATCAATATCCTTATTGGATAAATGGACGTTGCTATTCCAGTCTGCCATATTTGGTGAGAAAAATTATGCAAAATTACATTTCAAGAAAAATAAATTAATTTGAAATTTAAATTGACGGATCGTTCCTCAGCGTGGTAGCCGTATCATCTGCATCCTTCGCTCAATGCGTGGGGAGCTTAACCACGACAACAACTTTGGTTAAAGATTTGTTTTGTGCTTTAAGCTATGAGCTTTGCACTTTTAGTTTTTAGGTAGGAGATTTAAGATTTAAGCTTTGAGTTCAGAGCTTCGTGCTGTGAGATTTGAGCTTCGAATTTTGTGCATTGGGTTTTGAGCTTCTAGCTATGAGTTTTAGCTTGAGCTTCGTACTTTGAGCGTTGACCTAAGACCTTCACTGAGTTTTGAGTCAAGTTTGCAAATTTTCAACATGATGTATCAAAATTCTACTTTAGGGTGTGAAAACAAGATGGGTGTGGTGTTTTTTAAATCTTATGTGAACGGTGACCTTTCTCTTGTTTAGAGGTCAATCGTACAAAAATTTCACCAATCTCAGAACTGTAAATTTTTATAAAAAACAAATCCGAAAAGACAATGTCGAAATCAGAAGTAGTCAGTAATTTTCCACTTAATTAGAACGTCAGGTGTGCAAAGTTTCATAAAAAATAATCAAAATACTAATCTAAGGGGTGGAAAAAGGGAATTAATAGTTTTTAGATATCTTATGTAGACAGTGACCAAACTAGCCTAAGAATTAAACTGTGGGCTTGTATTCTAATCAAATTGCTACCCGACATAAGCAGACACTCTATATATTACAGAATATTATAGGTAAGTTTAATAGATAAATAATTGCGATGTTTGAATACGTTTTGTATGCGCCGTTTTTTTATGGAAAGTCAAACCACAAAAGTGAATATTATTTTATTTACTGAGAACGCTTTTTTTTAATACATGATGTTTTTCTCAAATAAATGTGTAAATCAAATATTCCAATAACGCTTGCGTGTCATCTTAGTATCCAATGAGAGATTTGGAACTGGTAAAAATGAGGTTAAATGAAAGGTGGTTCTAGAACGAAAGTGACGTGGGTACCACAAGCTGAAATTGAAGTTGTTTTAAGTGCAAAAGTTCTTTCTTGCGTTTGTGAAACAATTTCATGAAACTTTTCGGGGAAAATCACAAAATAAGAAGAGCTTGATGCTTCGAGGCGGCCTGCGGCATCGCAAGCCAAACATGTCAGAACATCTCAAATATGCCGTTTATAAACTATCCCCGAACTTTCTTATGAAAGATGTGGTGTCAGAGAAATTTATATTAATGAAAAATGAAAAATGTTTTATTTTATAATAAAAAAAATAAAGTTTTCAAGAGATTTACATTCTTGGTCAAATATAATGATGTTCTTTAAAAATAATTACATACTAGTAATTTCATTGAGCCACTCGAAAATGGTTTTAAATTCTGTTTTTTTAATAGGTGACAGATCAGAGCAGAGGTTTTATTTATTTTATATTCTCAATTTTGCAGTTTTGGAATGATTTCAGCCGAAAGAAATGAAAATGTTTGAAAACCTAAAAAGCATATTCGTAAGGCCTCAAAGCAAAAAAAAAACATTTCTAGTATAAAATTACCAATATAAACCCTTTGGTTTGAAACATTATCTTAAAAGTTACGACATGCAATCAATTTTTGGTATTTCTAGTTCAAAATTCTTAACATATTAATATTTTTTGGACAAGAAGAATGATATAGAATTACGTTTGGTACCAATATTCACAGATTAAAGAAGATGCAACTCATTTCACTCTGCATCTTTTTTCTTTAATCTTCTTTCACAATCTTGCAGTAATATATGTTGACATTAAGTACATCCTCATGGTTTTACCTTAAATGATTTCGAGTTTTATTTGAATTTATACAAAATACATTTGCCAAACGAACGTAAATAACAGAATGAAAATTCCGAGCTTCAAAGCCGAATAAACAAATAATAAAGGATTTTTTTACATTGTTCAAGGTGGGCAAAGTTTTTGTATTTAGAACAGTTTTTCGCTGTAGGCCTTAGAAAGGGTCTTATGTTTTATTTATGTTGGGGTTATTTTTTCCGTTGTTCCGAAATATGAAACATATTTACGCTGTAACGAAATGGTCATGAATTCTTATTTTATTTTTTCAATTCTATCGACGGAAGGCTTAACAGATATACAGACCACTCAACTGAAAGCAAAGTTCCCAAAAATAATACATTAAAGGCTTTGAAAGCTGTTCTTCATTTTATATCGGAAAACAACTCGTTATTTCGACATTGAGTGTCTTAATAATAATAATGCTTCAGATTTTATTTAATTAACCACATTATGGCGAACAATCATAGTTTTGAAAAAAAAAATAGATGGAATATTCGTCATATTATTAATAATAATAATGCTTCTGATAAGTTATCATTACATTTGACAAAATTTTCCTGCTGATTGTAACATGTACTCAAATTATTTACAATTTGCGGTGGTACTTGTTGTTGGATCAGTTTTTTCCACAACTTATTATGATTAACCCTATCAAAAACTTTGCTTAAATCTAGGAAGCATGCTTACACCGTAGTTTTTTCTTGCTTTGTAGAATTTTATTGTCTGTTTTATGCTGTATATGGCTATATCAGGGGAGCAACCAGCGTTGAAGCCCATTTGTGAGTCTTCTGTACAGAGTTTGTCTTTGTTGTTAAATTTAATTTCACTTTTTCGAAGATTTTGTAATTATTGTATCAAGAAATATGGGCCTGTAATTAACGTATGATATCAGGTTCAGTTGACGGCCTTTTGGAATAAATATTATTCTGGTTTTTGATAGTTATTTCGTAATGTGTCCATTTGATGAGAGAGGCGACCATTACTAAATACTTAAGTACTCCGCCGCATGCTTTACATATTCTATGACAAGTCCATCGTGACCTGCAGATTTTCCTCCTGCCATATTGCGTACTGCTTGCTGGATCATCCCAGGTAAGATGACAATGGACGGCTGTTGTTTGGATTGATGCGTTGGTGTATCAATCTGCGTATCCATTGTTTGGGGTTGAACTGGTGCGGAGGAAAAAGTATTCCTGAAAACTTCAGTTACATCCTTATTTTCAGATTTTCGATTAACATAGCTAGGAGCGGTATGTTAAGCATTCAAAGTTGTCTGCTGTTTTATTCTGTTTGAAATTTTTTTACAGAAAATAATGATAAAATTGTTTTAGTTATAAATGAAACCCAATAGATATAGAACTTAAAACTAAAGAAAACGATTATTAATAATGAGTCCATTATCAATAAATAAATAAAAAATGTTATCTTATTTTGGACATGTTCCTTTTCAAAATACGTTCCATCCCCCCCCCACTCTACACTAATTACTAGTTACGCCAACAACCCCTCTAATTGTAAAGCCCCGTTAGGCTGACATTACTCTCATTTATAAAAATAAATCACTTTTAAAAATGTATTTATCTTCAGCATCGTTTAATGAGTTATTTACTACTTGAGTGGAGTGCTGTGCTTGTTTGGCTAGGAAATCATGTTCTGCAATCCGACTGGGAAATCCTGTTTAAGTGAAATATCTTGATCAAAGGTACCCATGTGCTAGCACTCTTCACTTTTTAGAAAATATTCCACGAAAAAACGTTAGCCCAAGTGTTTTTTTTTTCATAAATACTACTCATTCTAACTACTCGTATATGGTCCAATAAGGTTGTCTTCTATAGTAAGCCAAGAAACCGTCAATTTTTTTTAACACCAGACCATAAACCCACTGCTTGGCGGTCAGCTATTTAAAGCACCCCTTAATGAAATAGAATTTGAAGGACAGAGTCAAGAGAAAGGTTAAGAGGAGTACCAACATGACCAAAGCCATTTCAAGCAACACTTTTGTTCAAATGACGGTCTTTCATTAGACGACCCCTTATTTACCCGAAACAAACGCAGATAAAAATTAAATTGAATACATTAAAAAAAGAACAGGAAAATAAAATCGTTTTTCTTAGCGCAATGAGAGGCTTTCAGCAATGAAATGTCGCTGCCTAGAATGGATGATTATCAACTCTCTTATTGAGGTTGTCATCTGCTTCAAGTCATTAAAATTAAGATTCGTTTTACATTTGTCTTATAGATAGCAGTACTTTTTAAAATGTGTACTGTATTTTTCTCCGTGAATTAACTAGAATTCATCAGTGAGACTTCACAGTAAAATCTTTGACGGTATTTATAAATAAGCATATGGAATCAAGGTTTTTTAGGAGACACTCAGTGACTCCATAATCGTTATCGTGTTTTTCTTAAATTGTCCAAATAATAACCGCACTAAATAATTTACCGTTGAGGGACGGAATACAAATTAATTTGTATGGTATTTATTTCTAGACTTAAATCTTTTTGAGTAAAAAATATTTGCTGTTAAAAGCTTTGCGAGGTAAAATGAGTTAAAAAGAGATAGAAATTTATCCATGATAAATATTTGTAACGGTATTTTATATTCAAGATTTCAATAAAGCCACTGAAGTAAAAATTTTCGGGGAATCTTGTGTTTTTTATCCAAACTGAACAACCGCCAAGCGATTTATATACGCCATTTAAAAACGTAACTAATTCTTCCTTACATTTTCGATGGAAAATTTTACTAGATATTATAATACGAAACCCTCGAACATGCCAATTCAACGAAAATTGCTGTTATATTTCAAGAGTCTCGCTAACATGAAACTCTAGAACATATTAAAATAATAAAACGTATTTATTTCTTATTTTATGAACTCAACAAAGTAATAAGCCTTGGAGGAAAATATTTCCAAAACTTTAACAATGTTACTTTTGACTGAATTGTTTTGTTTCCTTGAAAATTAATGTGGTGAAGTTTCTTTCCACCCGTGATAAGTCATTATTCTTGATTTTCAGAAAGGTTTCTAATTACTGCTCTGAAAAATAACAAACGTGCATCGAAAACATTCAATAGATAATAAAACACATAGACGGTCCATTCTCTCAACCAACCCTTGCGGCAAAATAGCGTGACGGATAGTTAGTTTTATTAGTTTAAAATTGTCGATTGACGAAATAAATCATTATTGTAAAACAACAAATCAAAATAAAATTAGTCTTAAAAATTAGTTTGTTATACCCTTTAATATCTCATTTCATCATATTATTGATAAGTTATATTAAAACAACACAAATATTGTTTAAATTGCTAATGCAGTATCTGAAAAAAAGATAATTATCTGGATTGATATTTTAGTACTAACACGATTAATTAATAATGATAAAATTTTCAAACTTATTCCAAAAAACGACATTAATCGGGTTGCTGTGGGAATAGAGTAGTATTTTCCAATTCGGAAATGAAATTGAAAAGTAACAATTAAATGCTAAATTAACTTAAACTTTATTTTAACACAGGAAATGATTGGTTTATTATTGAAAAGTCATATAAGTAATCCAATATCATCGCAAATGTTTATCATGATGTGGAAACATATAATTAATTTTGAAAACAAGCAATTTAAAAAAAAATTATACAAATAATGTACACCATAACTGTTGTCAAAATACTGATCTCTAATGCACAAACACAATGTAGGCATGCTAAGTCAGTTCTACAGGTATTTTAATGGAGCCCACTTTAAGGAACTGGCGGCATTGAACCCCGGTGGAAATTCACTGACAGGAGAACACCTGTTCACAGTTGGTGTAGGCTTCATGAAAACGGGTTGTTTCTTCTACTCGTTTTTGTGTAAGTCGAATCGTATGTGGAACGAACTATTTTTCCTTCTTCAAATAATCCTCTTCCAGACCCGCATTTAAAAAGCTCCTATACCTTAACTGGCCTCACAACACTGCAAAACCGGGTGGCGACATTGTTCTCTTTTATGTACATGCGCACTTGTTGGGTGTCACATCAAAAATTTGAAAACGAAACTCGTCACATAATAAAATGATTTATTACCGTTAGTTGATTTGTTTCTTATCGCGTTTGGATGCTTATAATGCTAGGTACTGGGGATAAAAATATCAAATATTTGGTCAGCGAGAGAAATAGTTGAGTCGAAGTTTTCTCGTTTTAATACTAGGAATAATTCGAGTAAGTCCACCAGTAGTTTCATGAATACGTTAAGAGTGGCATCTGGCTAAAGCCATCCTAACTATCCCCAGGGTGGAAAAGCCCCAATACAGTATACTTCCGACCCAGTTTATTAGAAAACTACTTAAGTCTAGGGGAATATTTCCATGGAAAGCTCTTGCCCTATTTATTCCTTGAATTTCTCCAATTCAGATGCAGTCAAGTGTTATGCGCAAATTTAAAACATTGCAGACCCTGTTTTAATGTGCAATAAAGTTGGGAAATTTTAAATTTGAATCTTCGTAAGCGGTTACTATACCGGGGTCCTAACCATCGTTGTTATACGAAATTTAATTGAATATCGAAAATGCATTACTAAAATATTGTTAAGTTATAACCGCATAATTGCGTAAGATATTTCAATGATTCGAAAGTTGTTTTATAAAAATTCTCAAATTAAACTATTTAAAGTAAGTGCCCTATCATTATTATCCTAAATAAATATTTAGGTATGGTTAAATATTAATTATTATTTTAATTAAGTATAAAATTATTGTAGTAAGAGATAATTGGTGGCAGTCATCGTTAAAAAGACACCACACCCTTACAATATTATTTCCGAATTGCTGAAGTCCCCGGCGTTGCACGGGCTTTACGCAAAGTATTACTAAATCTACTGTAGACAGTGACTTCCTTCTTGTTTAAAAGGTCAAGCGTGCAAAATTTCATTGATCTTTTTATATAAATAGATTATTTCTTCGTGAGATTTGGTTAAAACCCATTTACGCCTGCCGTGCCCAAACGAGGACGCTTTCAAATCTACCCACCATTTTGTTATTAATGTGGTAAGTTTTGCTAACAGTGCATTATTGTCGAGTTAATTGATCTGTCTTGCATTTTATATCAAACATTTTGGATAACACCATTTATAAAAAGTATTTTAGTGTCATAAATAAAGTGAATCTCAGAGTCGCAGTGATTACCAAATGTAAGTATTTTTTTTTATACGTTTACGTTCGTAAATTTTTAATTTTTCTACATAATCTTATTGAACACTTTGTTTACTTTGGAATAAAAATTTGAAAAGGTAAAATATATAATTTACTGAACTGTGAACTACTTTTTTTTGTTGGTGTCCCCAAATAGGGACAGTGGGCACATAAAGAGTAAAATATTATTTTTTTTACAGAGTTTTGACTGCACATAAATATGTCAAAACTGAAATTTGAAGTAAGCGATAACTATCATGGACTCCAGGAGGCCCTTGATGCTATTATGGCAGAAGAGGGCTCAGATGTTGAATTTGATATCGTTGCTCTTCCCCCAGAAACAAGTATCCTCACTGACGAAGAAGAAGGCGATGAAGACAATATTATTACCAATGACATGCCAAGAGATATTCCTGGAAATATCAAAGTTTTTGTTAACAGAAACGAAGAAGATTGGGACAGTTCTGATGAAGAGCTTTTGTCGAATTCCGCTAGAAGGCAACGATGCAATGTTGGGGCCCGTTGGCGTAAATGCGAGCCTAGCTACGATCACATGCCTTTTGATGAGAATAATGTACAACAACGATGCAAAAACCTAATTACTGATCTCAAAGGTAAAAATCCTGTTTCAATTTTTGAGAAGATTTTTGATCAGGAAGTAATCGATATGATTCTTCAATATTCTGATTTGTATGCATCACAAAACAATAAACATGATATCAATATTACCGTTGGTGAGATGAAAACATTTTTGGGCATTCTATCTCTATCTGGTTATCACACTTTGCCTCGCGAACGTCTATTTTGGTCTTTAGACGAGGACTGTAATGTACCTGTTGTTTCTAAGGCAATGACGAGAAACAGATTTTTAGATATCAAAAAGTACCAACATTTTTGTGATAATACTGTAGCTGCTGAAACATCAGATAAAATGTTCAAGATGCGAAACGATGAAGAAAAAGATGAGAACCCTTGCTGAGGTTCTCATGAAGAAATTTATGCAATGGGGAGTATTTCACACAAATCTGTCAATAGATGAATCCATGGTGAAATATTTTGGACGTCATCCATCGAAACAATTTATTCGAGGTAAGCCTGTACGCTTCGGTTATAAAAATTGGATGCTCGCTAGTGCTGATGGCTACTGCTACAATTTTGATATTTATTGCGGCAAGTCGAAAATACCCACCAATGAGCCGTTGAGTACACGAGTTGTGAAAAACCTTTTGAACAAGCTAAACACAGATCCTAGAGACCATGTTGTGTTCTTCGATAATTTTTTCACTAGCTATGCATTGCTGCGGGATTTATGGGAATCTGGCTACAGGAACTGTACGTGGGGGTAGGACCTGCAAATTTCCTCTCACACCCGTCAAGGAGATGAAAAAGAAAAGTCGTGCTGACTTTGACTACCGGTTCAACACGGTCAGTAAAATATTGTTTGTTCGCTGGCTGGATAACAGCGTTTGTACAATGGGAACAAACTACAATAATTTTCTTCCGAGCTCAATCGAAAAGAAGAAAATCGATGAAAATATTCCTCAAGTATTTATGAATTACAACAGAGGCAAGGACGGTGTCGATCAAGCCGATCAGTCGATTTCAACGTAACGAACTTCAATCGTCATCATCACTTTTGGCTCTACAACCCCTGGTGGGTCTTGGCCTCCTCAAGAGTCTTCCTCCACTCATCTCGGTCCCGCGCCAGCTCTTTCCAGTTTCGAATCTCCAAGGCAGACAAATCTTTGAGGACGTTGTCGCTCCATCTTAACCTTGGCCTTCCCAGGCTCCTTCTCCCTATCGGTCTTGAGCTCAGCAGGGACTTTGGTTCTTGATGCTCGGATCGAACTTCAATATGAGGCAAGAAGTGGTGGAGGGTGTTATTTACATACATGTTCGATGTACACATACTTAGTAACGACGTGAAGATGGACCAGCTACAATTTCACCCATCAGCCTCTGTAGTGCTCAATTTACAGTTTGTTGGTTTTGGCCACTTTCCGGAGAAGTTGACAAAACAGTTGGCACGTTAGGAGTGCAAAAAATGCAAAAAAACTTTGTGTATTGAAAAACCATCCTTCGAGAAATACCATACTGAATGTGCCCAGTGTCCCCATTTGAGCACGGCACTTTTTTTTCTAGTAAATAAAAAAAAATTAAATATTTTTTTTTTATTTTTGTTAAAAAACTCAATTTCCTACTACATAAAATGAATTAATTCTTTTTTCTACGATTACTTTAGTCTTGGGCGTAAATGGGTTAAAAAGAAAAGCAATTTGATTTTGTGTAGGTACCTACTCTGTATCAATTCCAAATACCAAAATTTGTGTGGGAGCTTAACTAAAGTTATAAATATTTTGGTTACTGAAAGGATTTATAAAAAGTAGAATTATTGAACATATTCCGATATCAACCATTGACATGTTCGATTCAATGGAAACTTCCCTAAGAAAATATCTCAAGAATACGATTTATTAAAATGTGATTTGTCAAAGGAGAATTTGCTGGCAATAATTATTAACTTAACTATCAAAAATGTTGAAAGTTTTAATCTGAGTTCAATTTTAAGTAGGTGAAAAATATTATTTAAAAAAATAAGTTTTTAGATGATGAGTCAAATAATTTAACTCACGTCATAAAATGTGGCACATCTGAAAAAATCTTAATAAGAAACGTCAGTTTTCATTCATCAGTCATTTATGTTTCATTAAAATTAAAAAAATAACAAACTTTGTTTGTTGTGCCTGTCAATTACATGTGTAAATACAAATTTTCACGAATTTTCACTTCTCTTAACCAGGTGTTTCAAACTGAATTTATTAAAATTAGTTATTAAAGTGACCCGTTATTCATTACTATTCATGACTAAAGTGAAGTTGTATAATAATTGGAAAACAGATAATTTTTTATATGTGCTTTCACATACCAAAATTGCTTTGGGATTATTGCTAAAGGTTTCTTTATATTTTAAAGTTGAATACGTAAGTTAAATGATTACATTTACTCAAAAATGTAGGAACATTATAGCTAATCAATAAATGTGATTAATTTTGATTAAACTGTGATAATCTTTTAACTTTCTCACAAACGATTTAATTATAAGCATATTACCATGTAGCAATTTATAATGCTTGGAAGTTAGTATTCTTTCTTTTCTGCAGTTTTTGCACACTGTAATGATAAATATTACAAAACACAATTTCTAAATTCAATAAAATTTTACTTCTGAAAAGGTTTGTTAAATTTTTCAGCTTATGCATGACCAAGTCTTCCGTGAAGGATTTAATTTCTTAATTACAAAACTTCTCTTCGTGTTCGTAAAATTTATTCATGAACTTCTTTCAAGTGACCACTTTCAAAATTAAAGCGCGCCCCTAATTTCAAATGTGAAATTAATCCTTCCAAGCAGTCTTCTTTTATCAGATAAATTCATTTAGAAAATTGTCTTTTCATGTTGTCCTTGCTCAAAAACCTGAGATTGGGGAGAAGTAAAGAAATAATACTATATTTTTGTTACCCAATTAGCCCGCCTACTTAAAAATTCCTTCCTCGTTGGCAAATGTTTAACCTTGCCGGTTTTGAAGACAATCCAGAAGTGGCTTTCTTTCGGAGATATTAATTGTGTCGGAGTGGGAAGAAAATTCTCCAGTGCTACGGGGCTTTAAAGTGAGATAACATAAATATAAATTTAAATTGAACAAGAAGTCTACAAAAGTACCTAATGGTAAATGTAGCAAAAACTAATCAAATCTAACAGGTCAGTCACCGAGTTGGCATCGCATTTAGGTCATATCAACCCAGGCGTCATGTATTCAATCCCTCAGCTGGCTTAATCCTCCATCACAATACAAGCAACATTTTCAGCTTAATGTGGTGGTAGTAGGAGATTTTCAAATATTATCAGATTATTCGTAACTCGGCAAATTAATGTTTCTTTCTTTAAAAAAAATTCCTTTTGATATAGGTATTTAATTCATTGACCAATCAGATAGTTCAGTAGGTAGTTGCTAAAAGTTAATTTAATATATTGTACTCTTCTTGATCTCCTGAACAATTAGAGTACAATATGTAAAGCCGTTACATAAAATAAGTCATTTTCTTTGTATTAAAGTCAAAAATATTAATTTTTCTGTTTCTCTGCTGATTTAACTCTGCTAACAAATTGATAAAAGTTTTACTGCGTGTAACTCGTATATTATATTAATCTAAATATATTCTTCATTATACCAATTGTTTGCTTGGAGAAAACAAGATAATTGACCAAATAGTCCTATTACATTGTTGCTGGCTTACCCAATCGTGACTTCTTTCTCATCTCAGCGGGGTGAAAGTTGTTGGTAAACCAATTTCGGGCTGAATGGAACACAAGTAACATACTGAATTTGGTTCACAAGGGTATGGATAATCTTTCCGTCAATTCGAAAGGCTTTTTAGACAGAAAAAGCTTTCACGAAGATAATTATAATGCGATGTTGTTATTCTCGTTATAACAAGACGTAGAACGTTGATTAATCGGGGAAATGCGTGCTATTTTTGCTTTGTAACTGGCATTACAATCACTACAATGTGACAAATATAATTGGATACGTGTATCTGATTATGTTTGAGTGTGTAAACTCAAACAGAATAAAAATCGCGTATGTCGTAATAAGTATTAACCTTTATTTGTTTTCTAAGAATTATTTTTACAACCTTTTTTGTTATTTTTTTAATGATTGAGTAATGTTTATAAGACAATGTTTTTATGCATGGCGCTGCAAACATAATCCTTTGTGCTGTGCATAAAAACCTCGTCTTATAAATATTTTACCAACAAATGAAAATATAATATATATATTAACGCCATCTAGTGGGAAATTAAGCACTAACAAAGGCTTTCCTACAAAAATAAATTTGGTTGTTTACAGGTGAAAATAAATATAGTAAGCAGTAATTGTCGATTCAAGTACTTGTACATATTGAATTATTTGGCGGGTTGGGAATAAACCGAATATAGCTTATAATAATTTGTTAACCTTTTTGTTTTTTCAATTATGGAAAAATTAATTTTCTTGTGTTACAAATGAGTATTGTCTGGCAAATAAGATCACTTTAGATGAATTATTATAGTTGTGTTGTTTTGAATCCAAATTAAATGAGGTATAATGAAAATATATATTCAGTTAACTTGAAGCTTTTTCATTACGACAAATACAATTATTTGGTTAGTCCAAAAACATACACTATTAATGTGTTCAGAAATCCAACAATGTCATTTATAATAAAATTCTGTGAGAAATATCTTCGGCGTGAAAACTTCTGTATTGACAAAACGTGTTAAAACCCTTGACACTCTAAATGTAATAACACCTAAGGATATGACAATACTTGATGGTAATTTTGCGCAAAGTCTTCTGCCGAGGGTTAAAAAGCTTGAATATTTTTATCCATCTCGTGCCACTGGTGTTAAGTTGTCACCAATATTGCTGAAATGAAAGACACAAACGCTCTACGAACGTAATTTTACTTATAGGTATACCCGTTAAAGTGAGTTTTTACAAAAAAAGGCGCAGTAAAAAATAACCCAAAATTTTATTTTTATTAAAACCCGTGTTTGAAATGGTTTTTAGTAAAATTAAATATTAAATTTATTTCCAAATTACTCCGGTACATTAAAATATGACTGTGTGAAAATGAATTAAAGGTGATTTATAACATAATACACGCGTTTTCAAATGTCGTATTATCGCGACACCGCGTAGGATTCTGACTGCTTTGAATGTGTGGGATTACGACATTCCCAGATGGGGAAAGTTATGAAGCGGATAGAAGTGTGGCAAGAAGAAAACGAGCGGAAGTACATGACTATTCTGCTAACTAACTATAGCAAATGCCATTCCAAGGAACGTTACGAGTCAAAATGGCGGTCGCTCACCAAGGCGATACTAAAAGTATAAGTTATGACGCCGAAGGAAGTGAGGGACGAGAAGGGTTAGAATGATATGAAGGTTCGGAACTACCTTGCCGGTCTCGTAAATAAATATGCCGAAATCTATTTCAAGGAACGTTACATCAGTCGAAATGGCAAACGCAAACTATTATACCCCAAAATTATATGAAATATCTGAAACGAAGTCTTCCATTTTTATTCGCACTTTATCGGTCTTCAAACTTTTGGAATTAATTTAATACGATTCTTGAAATGGGCGCTGTTGAAATGTAAAGAATGGAGCATCAAAATACTAAATGAACTAAACAATTCAGGCAGCATATGTACCAATCTATGAAACTAAAGTGATTCTTGAAGTAGACCCTATTCAGAAGAAGAGTCAAAATGACTTGATGATTTATTAATTTCCGTCTGAATACGGAAACACATGAAAAGACCGAATGAACTTAATAATTCAGGCAGCACTTATCTATGAACGGAATTTTAGTTAATTTTGTTGTTTGATTGACGTGTGTATTGAAGATATTATGTTTAAAAGCAGGGATGACTTGTTAATTTAAGACTCTTCATGTTCAGGCATAGTGAAGTTTTATGAATAATTTTATTAATGCAGATCAGTAAAAAAATCTCAGTTCTTTTAAGGCGTGACACTGACAAATATGTTGCATACTCTTTTTTTTATAAACGACGAATCTAACGGAATTAAGTAACAAATCGGCTTTCAGGGGCAAGGTCAAATGCACTTTTTTACATTAACTCCACACAGGAGACCTTGAGGAAAATAATTTCCCTCGAGGCTTATGTCATCTTTGGGAATGCTGTGTGGAGGGTCTTTTTAATTAAAAGAATGACAGAAAATCTGGGAAGGTTAAAAGGTATGAGATGTGGGTCAGAATCTAGGGATCAGTTTGTCTAATGTTATAATATAAGAATCCAACTCTTAAGATGAATCACAAGGCAGCACAATACAGCTGTGTATCAATTTTAAATAAATTTTTATATTAATAAAATTAACACGGATTGACTAAGGTATTAAATAATTTCGCACAGTGGTAGGTATTTGTAAGAATATACTTATAATAGATAGCACTGATTGAAAGGCTTGTCTGTTATTTAAATTGTTTAAATTCGAGTTTCAGAGCCGAATACAGAAATAATGCATTCTCAATCCAAGCTATGCTATTGATCAAGGTAATAAATATCATAATAGAAAAGATTATCTAGAAAAATATTACTACCTACCCCTCAGGCCTCTGGTACATTGACAGTTATATTGGCCATCCAAGTACACGTGCTTAATATATTAATTATTTTATGGTAGATAGAGGATTGCACTCACTGCTCTGTAATGCTGAATTAAACAAACGTAATAAGAATAATTATTGTTACTTTTTTTTCATATAGAAGCTGTAAATTGCATTTCAAAAACTCTAAAAACTCTTGAAATTTTTTTTTTTTTCAATTTGCAGTCGGAACCTTTGGTGGTCATTTTAACACATTTTTTTATTTTTTATTATTTTAATATAGATCATATGGGTTACATTATTACATACATATTTTGCAAAATATAATATTAAGGTTCATAATTGGTCATGTATACCTTATCAGAAAAGAGGAGCTCTTGTGCCTGATAAGGGAGCCACGATTCTTACTTACGTGGCTAATTTCTAGATTTAAATGTAAAGCGTATTGTTTTTTCTTTTTAACACCGTTAGATCGTATTTTTTACCATGACATTAGACAATACAACGATTTCAAGGAGACTATGTGACTAAGTGAACAAATTGACTTTACGGTAATAACTGTTTGTTCCCAAATCCGAACAAATTAGCCTGAGTGGTTAAAAGAAATATGGACACCAAAATAACCTGTTCTGACAGATGCTCTTTATTTTATTCAGAATCATCCATCTTCTTATAGATGCTCGTTTATTCCGACCCTTGACACGACCCGACTCAAATATTTGATTTACTTGATTCCACAATATCTTTATGACACATCACCAATACCCACTTCCGCGTCATATAATACATTTTATTTGCATAATAATATTTATCTTCTTTTTTTAAAACACAGAAGAATAATAGTTGGTAATCAGCACTGTGCACTGGCTTAAAACATTTTTTACAGTTCTGCACTATTGTTATTTTATTGTATCCAATAAGATATTGGTTGGTACCTTTACAACATCTGTTTATCTACATACATAATTACTGAAGGTTCAAATAAAAAAAGGCGATTTTCAACTTGTATTTGTTGTAAAAATTAAAGATTAGAAGAGTTCTTCAAAATAATTTTACCCGATCAGAAAGCTTTTTCGATACGCTTATATCGAACTTGCGGTAGTTTCATTGTAGTTATATTTAGGAGTCATAGAAATCGTTATTTAATAAGAAATTTATTTAATCAAGAAAGATTTAATTAGCAAGTTCTGTCGTGTGATATTAAATACGAAAAACTTAAATTCTTAATGAAAATCTACCAACTAACTTGACAACAAAATAACATGCTATGTTAATTAATTTACTAAAATACCTTGAAGATTGTGGAGTAAGAAAATAATTTAAAAGAAGCAATTATTTTACCCCAAAATATCTCGCTAAAATAAATTTAAAAATTTCATTAGAAATCAATTCCGACAAAATGAGTAAGAATTTTTTTTAAGGGTGATTTTTTCGAAGAACTGAATAATAAACAGTGTTTTTGATCGATTCAGCCTTCGAGATGTAAATCTGTGAAATGAACTAACTTGAAATGTAAATAGCCAATCCACGAGAATAATTTAATTTGTACCCAATAAAAGCGCGAGCGAGCGGAAAAATTATCATCTCAATTTTAAGAATTGTCTTTTCCAAGAAAAAGTTTTTTAATATAGGCGGTAAAGTCAGTTATAGGAATTTTGACGTTAGTGGTAAAAATCTATACAAACGAGTTATAGTTTTTTTAATAATGTAAAAAAAAATAAATTAAAGAAGATTCTATGAGCCTGGCTCATTTTGGCATTTTTTATATATTTTTTTTTTTGTGATTTATGGCTCTCTTTTCAATGAATCCATTCACCAAAGCTTGGACGTACCCGAAAGTGATATCCAAAAGTAAATCTTGTTGTTTATTGATTGAGTTGATGTTAAAAAACTTGATAATCATAATTAGGATGAAATTATTATGTTGGCATCTAAAAGATGGTTGTTTCACATAATTTGAACAATTCATAATATTTAAAAGTTGATTTCTCTTAGTTCTATCACTAGTTTAGTTTTGTGAAACAACTGGCCAAAAATGGTATAGTAACAGAACTTGAATAGACCCTTAACAGAACTTGAAAATCAACATTTAAATTTGATGAATTGTTCTAAATCTTCGATTCAACCTATCCTAAGTGTTTACAGTGTTTGTTTAACATAATATGCAGGTTATAAATAAAAACTAATTTACATTTTTTAAAATCACGCCGTTTCCTCAGTGGGTGGAAAAGTTGGGGTGGGGGAGGAGCTATTGTTTGTTAGAGACAGTTGATACTGCCATCCACATTCATGTTGCAGATTGGATTTTAAATTGAGAATGTTTCAGCTACAAAGCAATAATTGCATTGGGTGACATTCTAAACAAAAGTCCATGAAAGTGTTCAGGTATCAATGTATCAATGTCGCAGTATTTTTAATGTTTCACTTGATACTATTTTAAATGTGCTGGTCCTTTTATAGTCAATTTAATATCGTCGACCTTGGCGATAAATTTTGGAACTCTGGCAAAAATGGGGTAAGGTCAATAATGAAATAAAGCAAGAATCACGTTTTTGAGGGTGATAAAAGGATGAGAAAAGATAGAAGACGGAATATTAATTCTCTAAAAAATATACGGGATCAAATTAATGTAAAAAAATATGACGGAAAAAGTTATTAAATGGAGAATGACTATTATGTACCTTCATTACACCATAATATTAATTAAAAAACATAATATGATAAGCGTAAAGCAGCACAAATTGAAGTAGCTTTGCGTACAAAACGATTGTTTTTAACTAGGTATATTTGTCGAAAGATTAAAGAATAACAAGAACGAGTGCGGGTTTCTTGGGAAAACTTTAACCAACAGTAGTTAGATAGTTATTGTGAGCCAAAACAATTTATTTTCTTTTGATTTTTATGCGGCAATAACATTCAAAGATATTATCTATATTTATTGTGACGTATTTTCTTCGCCGAGAATCATAAGCCTCATACTAAATGTACACAATCTTTGTGAACATTCGCGGAAATATATAGAAACGAATTTCAAGCCATGAGGAACTATTTATTCATATTCATATTGCGTATATGAGGGCGCAAACAAATAATTTGTCTTAATACTGTAAAGCAATACCTTGCAAAAGCGTATTTAAACAAAATTAATTAATTGACGCCATCTGTGAACACGTAGAATACAAAGAGCGTTGCGTTCAACCTTAACCTCCCTTTTTCCATTTTTGTTCTGTTTTGTACGTAAAACATAAATAACAATGTTAAATTGTACCTATTATTTCCCACTTTAAGTTTTGTAAGATTCTCCCGTTCTAAAATGAGTTTTAGAACGGGCTCAAAATAAATTACAATTAAATTTGACTAATTTGAAAAAAAAATTTTAGGACACGTCTAAAAGCTAAACATTTTATTAAGGGTTTTATGTACGGACGCATATAATATTTATGCGTCTCTTTAAAAATGTTTTCATGATTTTCATTATTCATCATTTTGTGACATATATTATTCAATCATAAATATACATTCTACTACCGATGTGAGAGGATAGCAAAAAACAATGATGAACTATTAAAATGGTCGCCATTATGAGTTTTACAATACGGGTTTCTTTATAATTTAAAACAAAATTAATAGTAAATGGCAAATTAAATGTAAAAAAAATATTTTTGGTATATTACGCCGTGAAACTACATCATTCTTTAGCCAACATTTCGGACAACACTTCAGTATCCATCATCATAGCAGGTGTGACAGATGTGATTTTGCACACTGTAATGCTGTCTGAAACGTTGGCTATAGAAGAAGCTAGCGCGACATGACATAATACCCCAAAAATAAATCACCACCAAACTTTTTTTAGCGATGAAAATCTCAAATTATATCAAAAAAATAGCTTTAAAATTTAATGCAAAACAACAAAATTAGTATATATGTACAGTGTAAACATACTAATATGATTATAATGAACTAATATTAAGTATGAGGCCATAAAAACAAAACGTTAACTCATTACTTACTGTTTTGGTAAAAATGTGAAATGCTTTTTTTTTTTTAATTAAAACACCTGTTTAACATTATTATACATATTGATTAAATGGAATAGCAAATATATGGTATCAGGCAAGTGCATGTGAGACAGACGACATGCTAAAAGGGCTAGAACTAAAAGGCCAGTGAAACTACCACGTCAGTAGCGAAATTAGTTTCGATTCAAAACTGCATGAAAGAAATTTCTCTTGTGTAGTTATTATAGTTTTCAGTGATATACAAATAATGTCTGTTAAAAATATACTAAAAAAATCTGTTAAAAAGTGTGAATTTGTAAAAAAGTATTATATTAACAATATATTTTGCAAAAATATTTATTAACAAGGTAAAAATTAAAAAAAAAGAAAAAAAACGAAATGTGCACTATTTATTCAAAATATTGAATGCGTCTCGTTTTTCATGAATATTTTTACGCACCTATACTTTCCTAAAGTTAAACCAATTGTTGTTCTCGGAATGTAGATAAAGGAAACACCAAAGTTGTCGGATTTTTTTTATAAATGCGTAAATGCGAGATAGACAAAGGCAAATGTTCTGAAAAGTTTTTTGTTTTGCGCCAATTTTTTTTTTTTTTTTAAAGTCGGAGGTGGTTTACTTACGTTCTTCGCGAGCACTTAGGCCATAGGCCCATTGTACTATCTCCCATTTTACCTCATTCCCTTGCCAGTAACCCGGTCCCTTTTATGAAGTTCACCAGGGCTGTCATTGGATATGTGGCGATGTCTTCTGGTTCCACACTGTGTCTTCCCAGGTATCTGAGCCTTATTCCCAGCAGAGCGGGACATTGGCACCATAGGTGAATTGGAGTCTCTTCCTTCTCTTCACATTTCCTACAGATGTTGGTGTTTTCCACTCCCAACAGTTGCATGTGTCTCCTGAGATGGCAGTGTCCCGTTAATAGTCCTACCAGTTCCCTCAGTGAGTTTCTGTCCATATCGAGTAGTTGCCTGGTTCGGTTAGGGTCCGGTCCGTTTATGAGTACTTTAGATTGCCTCATTCCGGGTGCCTTCTTCCATTCCTTCCAGTGTTGGGATTTGACCCACCTCTTGATATGTAGTTTGGTGTGGCAAGCTGCTACTCCTACGGCCGGCTCGGATCCCGCAAGTGGTGCTTTCGCCCCTTTCCTTGCTAGTTCATCAGCCCGCTCGTTGCCCTCAATACCTTTATGTCCTGGTACCCAGAGCAGGGTTACTTTATTGATGGTCGCCAGTTCTATTAGGATAGTCCTGCATTCCATCACCAGTCTGGAGTCGCATCGGTTACTTTCCAGTGCCATTAAGGCCGCCTGGCTATCCGAACATATGTTTATGTTCTTATTTCTGTACCCGATACTCATATTCTCCTGTGCGCAGGCTAAGATGGCTTTCATCTCAGCTTGAAACACAGTGCAGTGCATTCCTAGAGGTATACTGAGTTCCCTCTTAGATCCCTGTAGACAGACCCCGGCCCCTGTTCCTTCCTCCATCTTGGACCCGTCTGTGAACCAGATTAGTTCCTGTTTGGAGTTTGGACCTGGGACCGAGTCCCATTCCTCCCTTGTGGGGTACGTCACTTTAAACAGCTGTCCGAAGAAGTATTCGGCTTGCTTGTCGTCCTGCTTCATCCCAGCCGTCGGACTAATTGCCCTCAGTCTTATTCCTATTTCCGTGTGACTGTTTCTGGGCAACTCTCCTCTCCATTGGCCATTGCAATGTAACCTGTAGGCTGCCGCCATCGCCGCCCCCTCTATTTCTATGTTTAGTGGGGGTAGGTTCAGCAGCACTCCCATGGCTAGTATTGGAGTGGTTCTCATGGCTCCTGTGATGCTTCTGCATGCAAGTCCCTGTATGTGATTGAGTGTGACCATCACTGTTTTCAGTGTTGTTCTCCTCCACCAGACCAGGGCTGCGTGCATGATCCTTGGTTTTACAACGGCTGTGTAAAGCCATTGCATCATTTTAGGTTTGAGACCCCACGTTCTGCCGCAGATTCGCCTAGTTGCCCACATCAGAGCACAGGCCTTTCTGCCTACAGTTTCCACCTGGTTTTTCCAGCTCAGTTTGGCATCTATGATGACTCCGAGGTACTTAACCGTGTCAGAGGGTTCTAATTCCTTTCCATAGAAGGTTGGATTGCTCCATCCTTCTAGTTTCCTTTTACGCGTAAAGATTACTAGTTCTGTCTTGTCTGGGTTGACTGACAGTCCTGTTTCTTCACACCATTCTTCCACTGTTGCCAGTGTTGACTGTATAAGGCCTCAGGTTGTGTCTGCATCCCAACACCTTATTATGGTTGCAATGTCATCCGCATACCCTTGCGTATATAGGCCCCTGTTGTTGAGTTTCCGGATGAGGTTGTCCACCACCAGGCTCCACAGCAAGGGTGATAAGACCCCTCCCTGTGGACACCCTCGTGTCACCAGCACTTTGATGCTTACCTCACCCCTTGTCACCGTAAGTATCCGGCCTGAGAGCATGTTCCTCAGCCACCTTCTGGTGGTTTTGTCGAGTCCATGTCTTTCTGCCGCTTTATCAATGGATTTAATAGTGGTGCAGTTAAATGTTCCCTCTATATCCAGGAATAGCCCTACCGCCAGTTCCCCAGTCGCTTGTGCCTGCTTCAGTTTGTACACCAACCTGTGCAGTGCCGCGTCGACTGACTTACCTGCTTGGTAAGCAAACTGTAACTCGTGGAGGGGCTTCTCTTTCAGTGCCCCGTCCCTTATGTGCCTGTCCATTAGCCTCTCCATTGTCTTCAAAAGAAATGAGGTGAGGCTAATTGGGCGGAATGCACCTGGTTGGTCGTAGTCAGCTCTCCCCGGTTTGGGTATGAACACTACCCTTGTCTTCCGCCATGGTATAGGGATGTATCCGAAGGCACAGCATGTCCTCAGGATCTTCGTCACCGGAAGTAGGATTGTATCTAGGCCCCTCTGTAGAAGTGCTGGAAAGATTCCATCCTCTCCTGCGCTTTTAAAAGGGTCAAACCCTCTGATTGCCCATTTGACTCTGGAGGGAGTAACTATTTTAGCCGCAGTGTCCTAGTCCTTACCTTCCCGTGTAACTCGGGCTGGTGGTGGACCGGTATCATCTGCTTCTAACTTTTTGTAGCCGGGAAAATGTTTCCCCAGCAGTACCTCCAACTCCTCCTCCCAACTGTTGGTATATCCTCCATCAGCTTTTTTGAATGGGCCTTTTGCTGCCCTTGGGTCTTTTGCAAGAATTTTTTGGATTCTTGCAGTTTGTGGGATGGTTTCCACCTCCCCACAGTATTTCTCCCAGGAGCATGTTTTGGCTTTCTGGATTGCCACCTTGTACTCTTTCTGGTATTGCTTGTGGGCATCCCAGTTTCCTGACTTTTTGGCCTTGTTGAAAGCTTGCCTTACTATTTTCCGTAGCTCCTGCAGTCTTCTGCTCCACCACGGTATTTTGTCCCTGGTACTTGTCTTCAGAGGGCAGCTATTTTCGTATGCTCTTATCATTGAGTCCCTTAGTACTTCTACTGCGTCCTCGATTTCTTCGGGGCAGCCGTATTTAGCTGGGAATCTTGTCATTCCTATATTTAGTTCCTCCGAGTATCTAGTCCAGTCAGTTGCTTTTGGGTTCCTGTATGAATCGGTCCCCGTTTTGCTTGTTTCTCCCTCTAGTTTAAATTCTATGAGTCGGTGGTCCGACAGGGATGGTTCGTCCGATACTCTCCATCCTGAGACTCTCAATGTTCCTAGGGTCAGGTCTATCACCTCCTGTCTGTTACTTATAACGAAGGTGCGTTCCCTACCTCTATTAAGAATCTCAAGGTTCACTGTCATCAGGTATTCCAGGAGGTCCTGTCCTCGTTTGTTGATGTCCGTACTCCCCCACACAGTGTGGTGCGAGTTAGCATCTGCTCCGAGTATCAGTTCCCTACCCTTCTCCCTGCAGTCCTGGACGAGTCTCGTTATTTCCCTTGAGGGTGGTGGTTCCACAGAGTCATAGGGCATGTATGCTGATGCCACAACTACTTCCCTGCTTCTTTGGTCCAGCGTGACCTGTAGCTTCACAGCCACTAAGTCCCTACTGCAGTGTTCGGGTAGCAGTGTGCCAGGTATCCCTCTGATGAGAATACAGGCCCTGGGTCTGTCCCCCGACTCGTTATAATAGATTAGACCTTGGTTCATGTTTAGTCCTCTGACCTTCCCCCTATAAGTCCAGGGTTCTTGGATCAGCGCGACGTCCACACTGTCCCGGGTGACTCTACTGCTAAGCACTGCAGTCGCTGCCGGACTGCGGTGCAAGTTTATTTGAATGAACTGTAAGTTTTTAGCCATTACTGCCTAATCCTTAAGTCATTCTTCCTCCTATTTACGCTCCTCGGTGTTAGGAGAGCGCACCGTGAAAGTGGCCTTCCTTATCCCGACATGCGCCGTCATCCCCATCTCCCTCAGCACCTTCACACTTTCCTCGTCCACACTCATGATCAGGCGATACATGTTCTTATCCCTGATCGAGTCGTGGACGATCCATTTTTTTGTGTGTAGCCGGGGAGTCTGGTTCTCCAGCAGTTGTAGCAACCTCTCGGTGCTTACTGCTCCATTTTCGGGGATTACTGCCCTAACCTTTACGTACTTTGGCAGTTCCTGCAACCCCACCACCTCCAGGTCGCAGCCCTGCCATTTCCGTATGGTCGGCACCATCTCCCTTAGCCATGTCTCTGACTCCTTGTCGGAGCAGGTCATTTTCAGGACGCCCCTCTGAGTGAAGCATTCGTCGAATCTGGGTTTGAACTGCCCCTTTGGGATGCTCAAAATCAGATCCGCGGCCGCCTCACTCACGAGGGCCTCCTGCTCTTTTGTAAATTCTTCCTCTCTGTTTCTATGGACGACAGCCACCCGAATTTTATTTCCAGCGGCTTCCGCATAGGTAGCAGAGGTGAGAATTCCTCGGGGCTTTTTCCTGGTATTTACCGGTGAAAGCCCCAAGGGTTTAGGTTCCGGTGAGGTTCTTCTCCTCTTCCCGGCCTTCTTTTCCCCGGACGTTCCAGGTTGCTCCCGGTTACCTTGTGCGGTCCCCGTTAGCTTCCGGTCTGTCCCTGGTTTGCTGGTTCCGGCCTTCGAGGTCCCTGGTTGTCCCCAGCGGACTTTTACAGTCTCTGGTTGTTCCTGGTTTCCTTCCTGCCGCCCCTGCTTCTCTCTTTTGAGTTTTCTCCTCGCAGCCCCACTGAGTTTCTTATTGATGTGAATTTTTTTCACACCGTCTGACAGGGACTTTACCTTGTCTTCCTCAGCGGTGGTTGTTGGAGTAAGTCCCTTCTTTAAGTCCCCCCCTCTCCGCTGGTTCCCCGAGGGCCCCAGTTGGAGTCAATTTAATAATATATATTTTCCACCACTCATCGAAGGTTGGTTGTAAGTTCGTCATATCGGATTTTATTTAATATTTTGCTGTATTCCAGTTTACATCCTTTTAAAATCAATAAAATATAATGGATGGTAGTATATATCTATGTTTTTTCTAAAATTACTATTCAGAAAAATTCGAGAGTTGTTTCCTTCATTTGATTTTTATTCACCTTTTTTTTTCAACAATTAAAAGTTTTGCGTTTGACTTGAGAGAATATTAAAGGTTTTTTGACATTACAACTGGAAATAACCTTTTATTTTAAAATGATAACTGTAAAAATACTCCATTTTGACTGTCTATGAAAAAAATATTATAAAGGGGGTGTAAAGAACCTTTCTGAGATTTTGTAGAAGATATTAAAATTTTATATGATCGTGTATTCTAAATGCGTAATTCTCATTCGATACCTGATATCTTAAAAAATATACTATAAGTTACAATGAAAACGAAATTTTCGTCTCTTGTGTGTGACATTTCTGATGTCTTTCTATTGTCATTATTTTCAACGTCATTTAATAAATAAAACAAATATTTTTTGAAGATAAATACTTTTCTCCTATTTTCAAATAAAAAAATCTATTTTAAACCCCGAATAAATGGTTCAAGAGGAACATTCCAAGAGGAAACCATTTTAAAACAAAATACAGACTCTACGAGCCCACCCAAATGGGAGACTTTAGTTGCGGAGACAGTTGCGTTGCAACAGTTTCGGGCAGAAAAATCCATTATTGTATATGGAGTTTCTATGGAGATGCGCACAAGAGAGACTTTTTAGTTGCGGCTGCCGGCAACAGATCCTTGATTATCCGATCAATTGTTCTTCTAATGTTTTGTATTTTTATTAATAAATAGTTGCCGCAACCAAAATCTTTCGTGTGAACACTCAATTTGAAGACGGCGACTGCGACGAAATAGTTGTTGCAACTAAAGTATCTCGTTTGCGGGTGCCCTTCAAAGCAAAATTAAATAACACGAGATAATTGTAGGATTTGTGAAGCTGAAATTAAAAAAATAAATAAAAAAAAATTAATGAACACAGCACAGAATCGAACTCCGATCTACTTTGAAGGCAACTATGCTGAACATTATTAAAACACCAACTAATTCTATATTATCTGATAATAATAGTTAAATATTCACAACGAATTCGAGTTCATTGAACCAGATTCCACGCAAGACTAACGCACGCACAACCGCAATTAGCATGTTTGATGATGTTGTTTCTCATATTGAGGCATTATTTTTATTTAATTTTTACATGACGATTGGGTGTTGTGTTTAATGTAAAGATTACCTCACGCATTCAAATTCAAAAACGTTGTAAAACCTTACTGTTGAGTTAAACATTATTTCACTGTTAACCTCGCTTCTTGTCCGTAACCAACCATTCTTACACGAATAAAATCAGTTCGTAAACTTACTTCATCTTTATTTTATTCTTTTTAAATGTTTATGACTTACGGTGGACGCACGCTCTTAAAATGTTCTATCTCAGATGATGTATTTCTAAAATCTTCATCCACGTTCTAACGTAGGTACCATAAAAAGCGACGGTTTCGTGAAAATATCTCGAAAGCAGTAAAACTGCTTTATAAAATGAAACTACTTTAGAGTCGGTCGGGCCTTATAATTTCTTTTATATTCGAAAAGAATAATAACGCAAGTTCATCACTACACCATTAATTTAATAAAATACTGTAAAAAAGCAAAATGTATTGTTAGTTACGTAGTCATTAAAAAAATCAGCATTTAGGTTTATTACCATTAGATTTTTTTTCTCTATATATAATTTATATACCTTATATAAAATTATTATTTCTGTCCTATTTGCCATGGTAGGCAAATATGATGCAACACCACAGTATTCTGCTACATTTTCGTATTTACCAAGCAGTATACACTCTTACTAACTATTTTTATTCTGTACTAATTGTTGATTCTGATTGTTCTAATTGTTGATTATGTTAAGTGGGTATCCTACATACTTATAATCCTCATCCCTTTTCATACTAGTAATTTGGAAACTTCTAAATATACTCTCGTCCCCATCTACTTGTGGTTATTATTTATTTATTAATTTCTATTCTCTTACATACAGTTTACATAATAAGTACCAGTTATACATAAAACGTTAATCATCAGTATCTGTATGGGTTAGTAGTAATGTTTTGTGAACACCTCACAAGGAGAACCTGTACTAAGGTGTTCGCTTGTTTTAGGTAAAGTGTTATTATTATTAATGTATCTACTTGCTATTATTATTATATTATTATAACTCATGCACTCCTAACCTATGTCCATCAGTCATTTGGTCTTATATTCTGATAAGATCGGCAATACCATCGCAGCTGCTTTCCATTGTTAGATCACCTTGTTCAATCTTACTAAATTTACAGTCCCACAATTTACAACCCTCTTCCGTATTACGACACCCTATGACCTTAGCAGAGCGGCATGATTTTTTAGTCTATGCCTAGAGGTTAAGGGCTTAAGTAAAGGCATAGCGAGTAAAATAATACGTTAAAATAAAATGTTATGAGTTTCATAACATAAATGTAATTTCATCAAATTTAAACATGGTTCACTGAACAATGGTTTATTTGTTACATAGAGAATGATCTTCTATGTTATGTCATGCTCAAACAGATGTGGCTAGATGGTAGAAGTTAAGTTCCCGACCTTCATCCTCACGTTCTCATTTCACTCTCGACGTCCATTATCCTGAATTTTCCGAATAATTGGAGATGCTGTAAATCTACTGCAGATAACAGCTTATTCCGAAAATTTCATTTCTTGTACGGTATCATAAAAATAAAATAATCTTTTATTTTCATAAACTACTTGCACAAATTATTTGCAGTTAGTATGAGAAATTGGTGAAGCTCACACTCTCACGTATTCGTGAGCTTAGAGTTCCTGTGTTACCTATGTCGCGCAGATAGATAATACCTAGTGGGATGTGTATTTTTTTGTATACATGCCATCATTCAATTTAAATATGTAATATACATGTTTTATGTACGCATGGCAGAACTTAGCTAGGCCAGAACTTTCAACTTGATATTTAAAAGTCACCATTTAACTTGAAATTTTCAACTGCAAAAAGTGTTATGGTGATATATTTAGGGTATTATGCCATGTTGCGCTACCTCACTCTTTAGCCAACGTTTCAGACAGCATTACAGTATCCATCATCAGAGTAGATGTGTAAAGATTGTAAGCATACACTTCACCACAATCTTTTTACATCTACCCTCTATCAGGGATAGAGGGCAGATGTGTAAAGATAAATCACAATAATCAGTGTTAAACTTACTGTTAAATCAGATTTGATTGCTTCATCAGAATACTGGCTGCTCATTAAATAAATAATAACAATAACAGTTATAATAATACGCAACATAATATTAAATATTGTTAGTAGAGATTAGATAAATTTACCGTCTACAGAAAGGTCAACTGTAAGTGCTAACATCATACCTATCGTACATTTGCAAGGACACTCGAAAGCTTTTAGAATTATCATTGCGCTTATCAAGGCGTCCAAACCACTGAGTTTTCTCTAAGGCTTTCTCAATGGATTCTTTTCATAACCGGTCTGACAGTTAAATCATTTCAGAACCTCCAATACGATATTCACGCTAGTCAGATCGACGGGATGATGTATGATATTTAAAATCTGAAAAATACTATATAAAAAAACCGCTTTTTAAATAAATTCGCCTCGAGTTCAACATATTTTCTTAATGTGAAGGAAAACATTACTCACGACATCTTTTCTACCGTGAAGGCAGAAAAAGAAACATGGAAGATTTATCAATTGGAAGTTACAAAAACCCATTAGCATATTATCGAATTTGATTCGATCTACCTCACAGTTCTCAATTTATGAAACATATTATCCAGTTTTTGAAGCGAGTAATTTCCTGGTGTCCTCGTATATTTCAATGAACCGGGGGACAGTTTACATAAAATTTTGATCTGAAGGTTGGGATTATAGATTCATTTAGGTTTTATGTTGAGTCCGTGTTCCATATGTTGCTCATGATTTATTGTCTCGGGTTAAAAAGATATTGGTATAACATTTCTTTCACGGAGAATAAAGTTCTGAGATTTTATTGGTTTCCGAAATAAAATGCTATAGTATTGGAAAGGGTCAAAAGAAAAACGTGAACTAACAACGTTGCAGTTTCTTTAACATTTACGATGTATAGAGTTTTACTGTGTCACCTAGTCAGCATGAGATTTGATCTTTTAGGTTATAAAAAGGTTACAAAAGAATAAAGTTTGACCCTTTCCTTGACCGTTCCGTCTTTATAACATTCCCACAGAACATTTTGTTTGAGAAGGGTTATATTGATATTACAATTTGAATGGTTTTAATACCTTTGGTTTCAAGAGATTATTTGATAATATAAGAGGTTTTTTTCTAATATTCTAGTTTGTTCTGAGTCAGTTATTTGGTACTTCTTCCTCCACCTTCTTGAGTCAACGTTTGGGAAGATTTTTCAGAGTAAAATTATATGTACTTGTATAGTGAACACTAAGTGGAACGCTTATTTCTGAATCAGATATAACGTATCACAGTCATTTCTATTTAATATAAGTTAAACCAATTATTCATTGAAAACAACTATTTTTACTAGTTTTCAATTAACGTTGGCTCGAGAAGAAGGAAAAGTGTAGTTCAGCATAATATACCAAAATAAATAAACAATGCTAATACAAAATATTGTAAAATCTTTCTGGTTTATTTTATCAGTCATTACATTACACATATGCAATTGGAAAGTTGAAAGAACCTAAGCGAAATCCAAACACTAAATTTAGTGATCGTGCATTTCGAGTATCTGGCCCTAAGGCTTGGAAAAAACTTCCTTTGGGATTGAGGTACATAACCAGCCCAACAGAATTTAGATCCAAACTAAAAACTTACTTTTTCAGATACTCTTTACCATAAATCCGTAATTCTTTAATTTTTGATGCATATATATAAATTCTCTAGCGATTCCGTTCAACTATTTATGACAAAGTCAAAAAGACTTGCCTACCAATGGACAATATCAGTGGGAACAGAATACGTTAATCGGTTTGATTGTTGGCAGATGAATCATCTAAATGCGGTAAAGATTGATGATTATTTTCATTTATCTAAAATATATATCCTTTTAACCAATTGGGTGCATTTTGCACCCGTGTTCTAAAATTTATTATAAATACACCCTAATATCGTAGAACTTCCTTCTTCTTCTGGGGCTTGTAAAATTAAATTGTCAGTGTTAATGTTAGTTGTATGTTTCTACATTTGTAAATATACATGTCACTAAGATAGAAGTTATAGGCCTTAATCGTAAGTCACTAGATATAAGTCTTAGATGGAAACCACTTGTTTTCAGTCAGTAGTTCTAGTATTAATTATTATTTAAGATATATCTGTATAGCGCCCTTGAGGTGATTTTTCATGAAGACGGCGCTGTATAAATTAACCAAATATTATTATTATCAGGGAAAAAGTTTTAATTTCACAGCATATCTATTGCATGTTGTTAGGAACTAAATAATTTATGACCTTATGATTTAAATTTAACAAATTATGAACTAACAGCCTCAAAGTAATTTTAATTTAAAGAGGTCAGAATGTCACTTTAAATTGTACTAAAGCAACAATGTTTCAAAATAAGTGTATCCCTCTAGGGTGAAGAAAATAATGGCCAATGACAACGGACCTTCCTTTGAATGACGCGTGTTCCGCAAGGGTCGGAACTGTGTAATAAAACCTTCCTTGCGGACCTTCTGGGGTGCGAAGGGAATTATTGGACTCTAGATTGCCGACAAGACACCTGAGACGAATTGCCTTGTTACGAGCAAATCCACTGCCAATGAATACGCTTTTATCATCAGACACATTGCTGTGAATGTATCAAAATCTAATGGGAAATTTCTTAGGTGTTATCTTACTTATTTGAATAAAAAGACGAAGTGAATTCCAAGAAAAGTGAAAAGCAATCAGAAATGTGATTTTCGTATGATATAGTATGGTTAGATACACGATTTTCTATTACAACATTACATAATAACGCACTCTCGTAAAAATAAATGGATACACTGTTTCTGCGCTCCAGAATTCTGAAATTACCTTGTAGTTGAATTCTGACTTTAAAAACGTATTTTTAAGAACTGGCTTTTGTTTTTATTGAGTTTTAAAATAGTTGAACATTGTGAAAAAGCATTACAATTTGTTTGTCATTTGTGTTCAAAATAGAATTGATGGCCGAAGACTGACGAAAAAAGTCTATCGAAACAACGGCAAATAATTACACAATTACATAATTTATTTACTTAACTTCAAAAGGAAGGTTTTCACTTTTGTTTGCAAAATTTATTCACACAATACAAAATTTGATATACTTTGTCTGACGAGAAGTAACAACCCCTTCAGGGATTCTGCGTAATCCAGTCTGAAGGATTTGTTAGTGAAAATGTTCTGCCGGTTATAATGGATGTTTCTTTATCACGCCAGCTATAATCAAATGTCAGAACGTGAATAGGAAATGTTTCTGAAATTATGCACGTAATATTTTATTAAAGGATGTACAACAGTGTTTCTTTTAATCAATTTTGAGAGAAAATATGGAGCAAACACACGAATACACGTAAACGTATTATGTGTGGATGGAATTTATTTATGATTATAAAAACATTTTGATGAGAGCATAATTCAGAGTATAATTATGACACGGAGTGGGAACAAATAATTGATTTGCAGTTCTTACAATAAAATGACTTAACATTATGTTTGTGATACGAATAAAATGGTTAAAAAGTCTTTGAAATGTGCACACTAAAAAAAGCTTTAATTAAAGATAGCTGTGAAAACTTTAAGATACACGTAAATATGGATTTTAAATTCATAATCTAGGTGTGATGTAGGATGATATGTGTTTTAGGAGAAAAATATATATCGTTTTTGTTTTTTATCCACTTAAGTTCTCTAATGAGTTTTATGACGGGATTACTGTAGCAAGATTAGTCATAATAGACCCGATATAGTTTAACATGACAAAATTAAAAAAAATAACTTATATCATTGATGTCGCTATTCCAAATTCCTGTAATATTCAAAAATCTGTTAGTGAAAAAATAAGAAAATACACAGATTTAGGAAATGAAATAAAAATAATTTGGCATTTTCAGACTATAAAAATATTACTATTCGTTATTTCGGCTACTGGCATTATACCTAGCTCTCTAATTAAAAATTTAGGCGTATTAGATCTATCAAAAAAATTATATATAAAGATGCAAAAGTCGGTCATTTTGAATACATGTAGGATAACAAAAGATTTTTTAAATATTTATGTTGAGGGATCAGTAGGATTTATAGGCCCTGTTAGAAGTTCTACCGAGCCGAACCCTCTGATATGAAAATATCTGGAGTCGGTGAATTATTTTCCCATTTGATCTCTGGTGAGTTGACGTGTTGTTCTTGTATTGTTTTGTATTTATTTTGCTTATATAATGCACTTACATAATGTTGATTGACTAGATGATCATTTGTGGAAAAGTGAGTGGAAGGGTTAAGTTTTTCCTTTGGGGAAGATTTAACCCGGACAACTAAATCGGGAGTTAAAAAAAAAAAAATTAAAATATTTTTTTTTTTAAACAGATACCTGCAGTGGATGCGAGGTGACCGATAGAAAAAATGCAAAAAGGACCAGAAAGCATTCAAAATGGAGATATTATTTGAGAGAAGTTGAATATTGCGGTGTAGGAGGATTTTTTATGAGATTTATCTATGGGCGAGTATCGTGTGTTTGTATTTTTCAGTTAAGAGTACTTTTTTTACCACGTCTACAGTGTGTAAAGAGACCTACGTGACTTACTTTAACTAGTGATTTATGAAAAATTTGGATGGCGTTTTGGTCTCCGGTGACTATTTTTTTAAAGTGAAAACATAAAAAATATAGATTGTGTTGGACATTAAGGTTCGGAACGGGGGTACAGCGGTTACTTGAGTCAGTGAGTGACCAGTAACGAGACAACAAAACATATTAACTCATCTGTGGTAGACTACATATCACTACTATCCCACTGAATTAAAACCGCAAATGATATAATTAAATTTCACTGTAGGTACACGGACTAGTGAGGATGACCCAAAAACAACATTAATTAATAAACTCATATAACTGTTATGATATCATACGGCATGTTATTTATTTAATATTAACAAAGAAAATACAATTAAAAGCCATACATTAAAAATAATAATATTTATATATTTCCCAAAGTCGTTTCAGTTTTTGAAAAATATGTATCAAATATTCTTCAGGAACTTTACTAATATTATTATTTTTATGGAAGCTGTAGGTTGCGTCAGCATATTATAATCCGCGATAAATTGAAGATTCGTGCATGAAATGAAGATTTGGGATGCAAATTAAGCCATTATGCTAACTTGTCACGTCATGCAGATGATTCACATCACGTACACGATGGGTTAACGTACGAACATACATCAAGTATCTACAAGATAGCGAATAACACGAACCCAAATAATATTCACACAATTATAAGACAACATCAAGACTAGATTTACTTCAACGGAATCTCTTCATAAAACATATTCAATATAATGTATAAATGAACGGAAATTATTTGTTATGTTATGATGTGCTTTTTTGACATAATAAGTTCATTATAGTGATTTATTTTTGGACACTGAAATGCTGTCCAAAATGTTGGCTAAAGTAGGAAGTAGCGCAGCAATGTATAATACCCCAAAAATAAATCACTTTAATGAACTTTTTTGACATTAAAAGTTCATTATAGTGATTTATTTTTGGACACTGAAATGCTGTCCAAAATGTTGGCTAAAGAATGAGGTAGCGCAGCAATGTATAATATCCCACAAATAAATCACTATAATACTTTTAGCCGTTAAAATCTCAAATCGTATAAGTTTATTTTAAATTGGCATTTGGAGGTAAAAATAAAAATATGTATGGTATATATGTAGCGTCGAGAAAAATCTAGATTAACTAATTAATAATAAACCGCTCGACCTACTTAGTACCTACTCCCGAATTATGTATCTGCAGTCCAAATCGCACCGTAAACAAGGTAATCTACGTACTACAAGACCTACTTGTCTAACGACAACAATAATATCGCAAGTCGGTCTTACACATTACGAGAACTCGCCAGAAGGTTCGAGTCTACGGCCTATGCATAATTGCCACGCTATCGAAGGTTCCTGAAACATACAGTCTGTGCGAGTGCCTAGGATTTAGTTGCCACCCATCTACCTACTGCTGCCGTCGGCCGTGTAGTATAAATATGCCCGACGCAGCGAGTCAGTCAGTCAGTCATCTATCAGCCGTCAGTTAAATCAACGAGTGATCACCCGCGCTCTTCTTACTAGCGCGAAAGACAACTTACCCGGCTTCGCCCGTACCACCATGGACTCTATCGGGACATCATCTTAGCGCCTTGTCCAGATCGCCGTTCCTGGCAAGCGCTACTCGGATTACAAGCGCCCCAGTTCCAGTGTCTCTGACCAGCGCTTCTTCCACGCCATCATGACCATCACGAGGACACGCAGCATCCTCACTGGTCACGCCGCTCCCGTTCAACCGCCTACAAGGTCCGCCGCACCTTCAGCCGTCTCGTCAGCACTGGATTGCCTGAAGACCTACGTTCTTCGCCAGTGCCTGACCTTCATCGAGTCCCGGTCACCAGCGCCCGGCGTCGACTCACTGACCCGCGCTTGACCACCACACCATCGCAGCAACCGGAGTATTCAACAACTTTGTCCTACATCATCTCCTCGTCTCGGCAACTGACTCAATAAACACTGTGACCTTCACGACACGCTTTTTATTTCGTGCCTCACAGCATTGATCCCCAAATATATATAAAAACGGGGCTATAAAAATCATCCAAATATTATAATTATTATTAGTTACGAACTGAATTTCACCATGATTACAAAATTCAAATGGAATAAGGATCATTCGTTTCAAACATTTGATTCCATTCAAATTTGTGTGGCACGTTTAGTTTTCTTCTTTATTCTATGAATAAAACACTATTTCTGTAGTTTGAATATTCTTTTGGTTCTCAAATCTGGAAATGGTTGTTGATAAAATTATTTGATCTAGATCTTTGGGGTTGGATCGGGTTAACGCAGAGGCTGTAGCAATTGTAAGGGTAAATAATAACAACATAATAACTAGACGAAATAATGTCCTAAACGCTGGACCAAATATTTCATTCAAGAACGGCAGAATGTTAGGTATCAAAGAGGTTTCACATACTGGGTGGAGAAACGTTGATATATGGCATCTTAGATGATGATATGGTTGGTTTGTAGGCCAATTTATTTCCCTACTACCCTTCTGTGGGTAATAATGAGGAACTGAAGTGAGAAAATATATAATACAGCTCCAGTTGACGTTTTTAAGAGGGGCTACTTTTTGTAAAGGTTGTAGCACTAATGATGATGATAAAACTTTAATACATATTTTACAATAAGATAGGACTTAAAAGGAATTGCTGCGCGGACTTTTTCATACAAAATTTAAATTAAGATTTGAGGGCAAAATACATGACCAAACTGAATTATTTTTTATTCAAAAGTTATGGCAAATACCTAGTACCGAAATGTGCAACTTTATTTATTCATTGTTTAAAGTATAAAATAAAGGGCATTAAGTAATCGATTTTTCAGAATTTCAGAGGAAACTCTATTTGCCTAAAATTTTGCCCTACTCAGTGTGTTAATAAAATGAAGTACAAAATTATAAATTTTAAATTATCGAAAAAAACATTTTCGTGGGTTTAAATTTAAATTACAAACTACTTTGGTAAACGACTTTGTCGTAAATAAATTTAAAATTTATACAAAAAGAACGCTTTTTTAGATGTTTTGTTTTGTTTTATTATACATGTATGTATTTATAGAGTGGTTGGGCATGATTAATAATTTATAAATAAATTACATTAAACCCGAAAAAATGTCAAATTTGCCTATAAAATCAGCAGAAATTTATTTTTTAATGACCTGTATTTCAATATTAATAATGCAGATAAATAAAATAGCAGTTTCCCGTACTAGATATAATCTAAACCTTTAAATTGAATTAACAATCATTTAGTTTGGTTAAATATTTTGGCTTCAAATCCAAATATCAATTTTGTATGAAAGGGGGTGCGCAGCCGTTCCTCTTAATGTGTCAGATAATTGATGAAATACGTGTCACGTAACAGACACGAACCGATGGATAAGTAAACATAAATGTACAAGTATCTTATTTGAAGTTACTGAGAAAATTTGGGCACATCATTTGCCTGTCTTATGATAATATAACATACTATACAAATAGTTAATTAGTAATATGTTAATACAGAAATAATTGAGACTCAGCTATCTGTGAAAGCTCACAAATAAGATTAATTATATTTTCAGTCAGGTATCATCAATTCACACGTCATTAATCAACCATTGAACTAGAAGTTTTGTTAGAGAGAATGTTTGACTTCGTTTTCATAATGATTAATTATTATGATCAAAGACAACGCTAAGTTTATGACAATCGAATTTCAACCACAATAAATTAATTGAAAAGAACAAATAACTTTAGAGCACTACGAAGCTATTAATAAAAATTGAATGCATAATAACATTGTTCCTGTTAACACGGCTACCATTCTTCTAAGTAGTTTTGATTTTAACTATTGGCATAGAAAGGACGTCAGTAGAATAAATGATGTAGAAATTAAATCAATGAAGTGTATGCATAATAAAACTACAAACGAATGTAGGTAGATATTTTAAATTTCAAGATCCAAAAGCAATGCAATGCTTGGTAAGATATGAAACTCAATGGTTTGTGTAAATTGAAGGAAAATCGTCAAGACGAGACACAATGGATTGAATTAAATACTTTTTATTACTATTTGGAAAATGACTTCCCTCAGGGCCTAAGTCATCTTTTGGGATGCTGTGTGGATGGAATATTTTAAGGAAATGAAGGAGAGGAAGTTCTGGGAAGGTAAAAAATATGAGGGTTGGGTAGGAATCTAGGAATCAGTATGTTCAGGAGTGACGGATATCCTTCCACAGCGGCGCAAGGCCATGGGTCAAGAGACCAGTTCGAAAGGTCAAAGAGTCTCCCCAAACCAACCTCTCCCAATTTGGCATGAAGGCACATCCTGAACACACCTCACCCGATGAACCCAGGCACTCCTGCTAACTCACCAAACGTAGTGAACAGCTTCGTTTGACGAATGGCAGATATTATTATCCAATTGGTTATCATATATTGGCTATCCAATAAATATTCGCCTTCGATTAAAAATTTCAATAGTTTCGATGTACCAAGTGTACAGCAAATATTTGATAAAAAAATACTTTTGATAATATTTGAAAATACTGAATCATCTACAATAGCGCGTATTTATCAAACAAGGTCAAATCACAATGACATAAAAAATATTCTGGGCCATAAAACTACATTTGGACAAAGAAATTATATTTATTTTGCGACGAAACTCCACAACATTCTTCCTCTGTGATATAAAGCGAATAGAAAATTTGAATGATTAAAAATCAAGAATAAAGATCTGGCTGAAAAAGATTAATGAAATAACTCGACATAGAAAACTAATAAAACTTAATACTGAGCACAGGTCACTCTAGTGAGGAGGACTAAGAAATACAATTTACCATACATATATTTAACATCATATTTTGTATGTACAATGTTTAATTAGTCGCTTTAACCAGAGTGGAAGATACTACCAGTATCGCCCTGGTGTAAGACCACCATTCAGAATTGAAACGTTGCTCCAAATGGCTTTAGCCGTGTTTAGTGACTAGATCGGAATAGCCAGGTACTTCCCCACCTTCCTCTTTCCCTTCCCCACTTACCTTCAGCCTCACAACATCCCCCAATTGGGGATGCCATAGTCTCACTGGCTCCAGACGGGAGCAGTTGGGACTCTTGTGAGGTATTCACTATAAAAAAATAAATAAAATAAAATTAAAAAAAAACTTGCCAGGGCAGCAGTGCCCAAACTTCCCTCACAAATTACGTTACAAAGGTCATATTCCGCTTATCCATAATATAAAAATATTATGTACAAGACGATATATATAGGGATTGCGTACGGAGATGAGTTAGTAAGAATCCAATCCGGTTGACGTTCACTGATAAGGCATAGGTGCGTTTACAAATTTATTTTCATTAGAATAAATTGAATAATCTACTTACTAACCCCAAAACCTTATGGATCGATGAAATTCCAAACCAGCCAGGAATAACGCGATTATACAAAAAAACACTTACCACAAAAACTTCGTTGTATTTTCGAATTCAATCACAACATTCAGAAGGAACTTGTACACATATTTATACCTGATGATCTCATTATTTAAGATCACTTTATTTGTATAGATAAAGCGGTTTTAAACGATGAGATGAGATTACTAGACGGGCAGACGTTATCCTGCTACAAACCGCCTACTATGTAGACTGCAATTTTTAAAGACCTCATTTTATGTAGACCGCCTTTGATCTGTTGTTGGATAGTTTATGCATTTGAAATACATAGAATACAAGTGCAAATCACATCCATCATGGATATTGTTTTGACGTTTCATTTGATTACGATCATTTCAGCATATTGTGATTTTTTTCAGTACGACAGAAAATAAATGCAACCCGTACCTTTTTATACTCTAAAAACTGCTCAGAAGTATATGTCTTTCTTAGTGTGACAGATTGCCATACGAATGCGATCCATAGAAAACACTTTCGGTATACATTTTTCATTCATCTCATATTCAGGTATAATAAATAAAATGAAATTTCTTTATTGAAATTGGAAAAAAAATAAAAATAAAATATTATAAATGAGGTAAATAAACATTGATTCTTCAGTCTAAACAATATTGTGGTTTTATATTAGAATTGCAACCCTTTTATTCCTATAAAAATCATAAAATGATGATATGATTTGTATTTGATGGACTATTGTTTCTCGCTCTTGTAACTCTTTCGGGTGACTTTGCTGAGGGTTTACGACAGGAATATAAGCTTTTTACAATACTTTTCTATATAGATTTTGCTAAATTTCACAGTGTATTTAAAATCGTTGAGGCAAACACTCATCTATCTTTCGAGATAGTTATATAACAACAGAAATATGTATGAAATCTACACTGAAAGAATCCCATTCGAAAGGATACACAATATACACATATCTTTCCTCCAGCCGTCAAAGACTGCGACTCTCGGGAGTCGGCCTTGCAGAATTGTAAGATTTTCAGCTTTCCAGGCGCTTAGAAGCAATGCATGCCAAATGCGATTTCTTTACACGGTTCACAGTTTACATACATGATTTCAAAAGCACCGAGTCTGGCTAAAGCTCCAATAAAACCATCGTGAGAACATCTCCACACCTTTACTAAAATAAGTACATATTATTAGACCTAATATTTTCATACATATTCGATGTTATTATTTCCATAGCGTATAAAGAAGTTTTTTATCTCAGTAAGTAAAAACTTTAAAAAATTAAAGAGGGATGAATAACAATCTTGACATTTCTCATGAATTGAGAAACGAAGATTTATGAAATGAGGGAAGTTTAGAAGGTTTTTCGCAAAACAACAAAGTTTTCAAATACTTAAATTTGGCACTTGGAGTCAGATTTTTGTGGTTAAATTTTTTTTAAAACACGTGATGCTGTCATAAAACCGCTATATCTCAAAATATCTGTTGTATGTATCATCAAAAATTCTCCAGCGGTGACCATTGACGTCATGAAAACAACAATACTATTACTCTCTGTTTCTTTCCAAGTAAACTGTTTTAAGTACTCAACATCATTTTATTAACTATAAACTCTGATATTTCGAAAAACTCTGGCAAAACCAGTTCGCATCCTAAAGTTTGCATCCCCTCCACTTTCAACATAATCAGACAGAGATACTAGATGCAAATATTTTTTCAAAGTTTGAAGTCGTGCGTACAAAGTTAGAAGAATGTTTCTACGTACAGTTTTTGAATAAATAAACGTAAGGACAGCAAGAGGCGAAGTGAAATCCCGCCGCTGAGATCGTAAAACAACACAGACACGCGAAATGAAACCATATTGGATGCGTTGACAGAGGACAAGATAAAATGTATTCTGTGTAACTTTACTATATTACTTTATTACTGAATGATATCGTAAAATTAATTTTAGTTCCATTAATAACTCTTTATATATACTTTTAATATTCAATGTTCGTCAAAATAATAAAATAAAAACAGCAGACCAACTCATTACTAGATACACATTGAATATTTTGAAAAATTTTGCACAAAGATTGTAAAAGTGGTGCAAAGTCAAATGAATATAGATCAATAAAAAAAATGTGTACCAATAGTAAATTTTCGTATATTTCCCTTTGATCTGCGAAAAAAATACTCTTGGATTATAAAATATGTGTTTCAAAAACTAAATTAATACGCGGTCTTTTAAAAATTGGCAGACGTAAAACACCCCAAAAATTTGTTTTGTTATTATTAGAAAATGATCGCTAAAAGAGCCCTGTGTTGCGAACAAAGGGTTTTGAGTGTGATGGATGCTTTAGTGATGCCATTATGGAGTGTTTTCACAAGCATTAAAAAAATATTATCCAAACTGCCTGTAAAATTTATGACCTACTTTATTTTCCTCTCATCGAATAGGCGTTTGTCACTTACGTAACAGAAACAAATTTAGAAACTACTATTGAATTTCGTTACTTAACATAAAAATAAAATATCTTTGTTTTTTATGTGATTTTTTGTGTATATATCAATAATTACCTATTTCATAATAATTTAATTAATTTAATATGATTGTTTTTTAAAATTAAAATAACTAATTCACCGCTCATTGTCAAATTTTTGTTCATAGGTATTCATTGTAATATTTTATTCGTCTATACTTGTTTGTCTATTCTTATATTTGTCAATTTTCTTATATTTACATAAAACTCATGACGAAGAAAAAATTGGTTTCAAAAATTTCAATTGTTTTGATGAAATAGTGATGTACACAAAGCAATATATTTTATTTAAATTTTGAAAAAATCAATTAATTTACCTCATTAATTTTTTTTTCAAATTTTAAAAAAAATATCGTCTTTTGAATGTCAATGTTACTAAATGAAAATTTATTTACCTAGGAGGAAATGTTCCTCCTCTCAATTAACTATTATTTTAAACAAAATTTTAATAAATTAAAATTATTATTTCGTTCCCTATAAATAAATATAGTTTATTTTCAACCATTAGAGATTTATCTTTTTGGAGATACCTGAATGTTCTTGACTGATTTGGTACAAGAAACGTATTTTTATGATAGTTACATAACAATTGGTCCGAAAAGTTTGCGATTTTCATGTTCGTTAGATCGTTCTAAATCAATTATTTCGAATTTGAATAGTCCCAAGTAGAAAGAGTTTCCATCACCTCACACTTTTGACTTTCTTTACCACCTACCACTTGAAGCTGTGGGCAAAAAAGTACAATAGCGCGAGAGAGGAAGCAGATTTTCAAAGACGTGCGTCATTTCAGCGGAAAGCGTAAGACCATTTCTGTTTCCTTTTGTTCTTCAACATGAAAACTTCACTAAAATCTTACCAAATTTTATATCTCAACTTTTAAGAATAAAGCTTTCCCAAGCAGTGAGTTCTGATATTCCAGCTTATGTTATCTGAGTTGTTTAGTTTGGTTCAACGCAATTATTTATATTAAGCAATGTATTTAATTTTATTCGGTTTTACGTTCAGCCGGGCCTTTACATGGATTTTAAGAACAAAATATACCTAGTGAGCCATCGAAAATAATACAAAAAAAATAAAGCATGATATATCAGTTAACTGATATATTAAATATGAAAAAATATTATTAAAACATGTAACAGTTACACAAAATTATATATTACTACATATAAGACAAATAACTAAAACTACATTACCAACGCTACAATAATTTGTAGGATTCAACAAAGTGCTGGTATAGATAATGATTAGTTCTGTAAATGGAGTCAATAAATATATCAACAGTACCCCCCCAAACTTGTTGTCCAGATCATGCATCCTATTGGTTAGTGAGTGTGTCTGATAGTTGGTTGTATATTATGTATTGCAGAAAAATGTTTTTCCTTTTGTCTTGTGTTCCTAGTCGAAACATGGATTTAAATAGTGGCAACGATGGCAGAACTGTAATAATTAGCTATGGAACTTTTAAAAATATACGTTTTCGTTAGATTTGATTTGTTCCATATCAATCATGTTATCTGGAGAAGCTGGATAGTAGAGTAAGTAAACATTTTTTTCAGATAAAAAGAGCAATTTAATTATGGCGCGGTTGCCTTAATTGCCATACAAAAGCTTCACCATTTGTCTCTTTAATATTTGTTTATTCTAGATTATAGTCAATATGTTTTTTGTTAGTAATGCTTCATTGCAATTTTAAGCGATAAGCCAGGATTAAAGCTTATTAAGGTAGGGGAGAACTTTCGCACCATCAGCAAAATTGGTACTTGTGTTTACAAACCCCACCTCCCAACGAGACAAATGGTTTCTGATAGAAGGTGGAGCATTTCTACATGGTAAAAAGAAATAATCGTACATTTTTAGAATTTATTTTAGCGTTATAGTTTTGTCAACTCAGTTATGGACACTAATTATTAAACCGTAATATCCTATGGAACATAATAATAATAACATGAAATAACAATAAACAGTAATCAAAATAATAAATATTGGTACAAGATAATAAATTCCACAATTAAAAATATAATTTCTTTAAGGTACCTTACCTACACGGAACATTCTAAAATGTTTATGTAATTAAAAAATGCATAATTTTAATAATTTCACTGTAATAGATTTATTCCGCCGTCCTTGCAGAAGTTAGTCAGCGTAGATGCCTTCCAAGCGGCTAATCTGGTTTCAATTATTGGTCATAAATCTAAAAAAAAAAAACACTTTTACGTTCCTTGATTTACACGGATTTGGGTAAGTACTTACACAAAAATATGTAAGGATATTAGTGTCATTTCAATGCTTTAGTTCAAATAAAAAGGTACCTACATACCTAACAGTTTGATTCAATACTACTTACATGATGTAGTCACCTCAAAGAATACATATTAGCAAAGTGAAAAACTGTTGAAGCCGAGCGTCTAAGAATAGTTAATATTTAAAAGCATGACTTATTATATTGTGTTTCGTTTTTTTTCATTAACGTTTGGAAACAATCATTAAAAGGGAACTCCAAGATATAAAGAAGAATATATAATATAGCTCAAATATACAGGTTGGTACGAAATATGCACCATGTATATAATGTTTATTTTGTGCCCACTGTTTGAAAATAAGCAAAGATGTACAAAAAATTACAAATGTAACCCCGGAAAATCGCATGAAAAAGTATGACGTTGTTAACAATAAAATATTTATTTTCATATACTTGTATTTTTAACATTTTTGAGTACTCTTACTTTATTTTTGTTGTAATTGGTTAAAACAAATTAATAACACTTACCAAACTTTCGAAAGCCTCCACGTTAGACATAAATAACGAGATCATACTGCCTCAATTTAGATCAGTTTATTTATAATCACGACCAACCACCACAAATCACTACCACAAAAATTTCTTCAATTTTCAACTGGGTGTACCCAATTATTTCACTGGTCGGCTGCAAGTTTAGTCTCGCAGCAGGGTACGAAAAGTGAACTACTCTGAAGTTGGATGGAAGACGCACCGATCACAACACTGTGCGTTTGTATATCCGGGAAATAGCGGAGGCTTTTGTGGAGCGACCGACGCGCGCCAATCCTGCGGCAGACTAACGGAGGCTGTGTAGATGCCAGAGAAGCAACCCGTACTCCCGGGCTGGAGCGTCGAGGGCCATTTCGATAGCGAACAAAGACAGAAGAGAAAAAGTAGTTTTTTTTAGTACATTAGGTCATGGTGATTCTTGGGGATTGATTTAATTGTGGTTAAGCAATTTTGACAAAAGCATTATTTTAAAATTTTGTATTCATATTATTTGCTATGGTTATGTGGATATAAAAATTCAAACATATTTCACATTTTTTTAAAGCATCGGATAATTAAAACAAAAAGGGTTTCAATGAAAAATCTCGAAAAAAAACCGCAATACTTGATAATTTTTTAGAAAGCCTTGTAATAAAAGTGATTTTTTAGACATGCATGCACGTAGAAAAACAATATGGCCAAAATAACAACAATGCATTTCCATGTAGTCTGTGATATTCTAACTTATATGAGATATAATAAATAATGGATAATAATTAAAGCTCCATCCAGCGGGAATAAAAAAAATTGTTTGATGGATCCAAATAAATCTGAGCGGATATTGTAAATATGCTGAGGGCACAAAGTGGCGCTAGGGTACGCCCTTATTAATCATACGCTTTGGGGTTTGCGATTGCGTCGAGAAATTACTGTGTTCCGTTGTGGAAGTGCGCGCTGCAGGTGTTGGGTGGCGGAGGGTGGTGAGGAGGGAGGTGGCTCGAGGGAAGGGGCTGATCCATTTATTAGGGGAAGAAGAAACCTCCGGTCTAGATAATAAAATAATCAACCATTATTGAGTGTGGTTCAGTGCTTGAAGACAAGGATTCCTGTTAGTAACGCGATTCTGAAGGTAGTCAGCTTTTAAAAATTCAAATGAGAGAGAAGTTGAAAATGTTACGGTGAAAGTTAACGATAATCGTTTTCTCCAACTTGGAGAATTAAATGGTTTTTAAGAGCCTGGGGAAATGGACGCCGCGTAAAACGTTTTCATGAGTCTAAAAAGAAAAAATATTTGATACAAATCAGAAATAATAAATGGAACTAAAAAGATTTGCGGAAAACTTTTAATATACCTCACCAAAAACTTAAATCCGTAAATTTGTTCTATTTAAAATAACACTAAAGAAAGTTTCCGACGATTAATTTGACAAAGCAACATTTAAGAGGAAGCTGCAAGCCAAAAGTGTCTATATTCTTGGTATACCTTATATTTTAGGTAATAGGCATTAAAATCGCTTGACAAACGGAGTCAAGCACAAAACTGGTTTTTATTTATTTTGTACATAATTTTATAAGGAAGCAAAAAAGTTAATAAAGTTAAACTGTCAGAGATAATCTTAGCCATACTACTATATTTTTAAAAAGTTTTTTTCCTTTATGCATTTATTCATTTCTATTGAAAAAAATATTTTTTAGTAGTTTATATTAATATTTTTTATTAAGTAGTTTATTTTTTTTATTTGTATTCTACTCAAGCAAAACGATTGGAGTACCTACTTCAATTTATCTAAAACATATTTTTTGGTATTTATAATGAACACCAATTCGTTATAAAGATTAATCAAAATAATGAGTTGGCATTAAGCTACGCCTTAATATGTTTTGAGATTTAGAAAAAAATGTGATGTATTTTGATCAAGATATATCACGCTTGACTTGCAACAACCTTATTGAACCCATTTATCACATAAGTAATAAAAGAAAAACTATTTTAAGGTTAAGTAAAAATAAACCAATGGTTATGGTTTTTTTCATTCAATTCGATTGAACTGGTCTTTGAGAGATTGTTATGTTTGTTTTTTTCAAATCTGAAGCACGTACAATCTAGTAAGTTCTTGTTTAAAACTTACTAATAAACAATAACATCAATACTCCATTGTAACTCGTTGATAAAGGCTTTTCAATCGTGCTAAATACTTATTAAAAATACTTTATTCGATGATGGCGCAGAATACATAAGTCGAAACCACCAAACTTTTAGAAGAATAACAAAAATATTGTAAATCAGAATTGCCAAAAATGATGTGAGCGAAATGAAAGTTGTTTTTATAAAATGAAAAAAAAATCACACTTTGTAATACACCACTTTTTATCAAATTATAAATCGACAATTATTAGTTATTAATGGAAAAGCCCTAAAGAAGCTTAATATAAGCAAAACCTGGTTGGCTGCCATTTATTAATTCAATAAAAAAATGTGTATTACAAAGAATTTACTATGTATATATTATTAAAATGTCACACCCCCGAGTATTTGCTCTACGCGTATTTAATTTTATTTGCATATGTGGTTACCTACGGATTTTTTTAATTCGCTTTCATGTTGGGACAGATTACAATTTTGTCAACCATGGTGTTTTATTTGATGTTGTACGCTGTATTGTGTAAACTGAACACGCCCCTGTTATACCCGCATTGCATAATTTATGAAAAAAAAGTAAAAAACACAATGTGTTTCTATTTCTCCTGTATGATTGTTTTGCGTAGGGAAAAGGTACTTTATAACCGAATGAGTTTTTTTGTTGCATTCAAAAAACTTTGTTCGTGAAAGTAATTTATCCCCTTAACAAAAAAAGCGGCGAAAGAACGGACATTTTCAAGAAACGTGCGGACGGCAAATCCCTAGTGTTGTCCGGATAAACCATCGTAACGACTGAAAACGGCACGACCCTCCCGACACAATGAGAGCAAATCCAGGTTCCTACCCTTACCACACGGGATGTACCGGCCTTTCAAAACTGCACTGTCTATTTTGCTGCACCCTGAATGTGGTTATATTAACTATACTTAAATATTGGATGATCACTGAATAAGCATATTTTAGCACACGATAACTGTTCATTTGGTGCTTGGTTTGATATAAACCATTATGTTAGCATTGAATTTCAATTTGGGAGATGGGTTTGAGTACCGCTGCCCCAGGTACCATATTTTGGATAATCAACACATCTGCCATAAGCCATATCAAGTAGTTCGCTACATTTGGTGATTTAACAGGGGTGCCCTGGTTAATCTGATGATTCAGGTGCTTGGTGTGCCAGAATGAGAGAGGCTAGTTTGGGGAGACCCTATGACCCGTCCAACTGGTCTCTCGATTAATGATAGATTAATTCGAAAAGATGATAGGCCTTGAGGCCCATATTCTCCTCAGAGCCTCCTGTGTGGGATTTATTTTAAAGCAAAATAAATTGTAAGAACTCTGTAATAGAACTCTGTGTATAGTAGACCATAATAAACTAGTTCATTAAAATTAAAAATATGTGTGACAGACAAAAAAATACAAAGGATGATCTATTGACGAGCTGATCCTGACTAGTAATCAGGTTTCCTTTATCAAATAAATGGAATAATCACCGTAGTAAAGAAGAAAATCTACTGAGCTGCAAAATATTCACGTACTATCTATCTATAAATTCATGAAAATAATAGTACGAGTTTCCTAAATAATGCATAAATTGTCCAAATTATATTATTATCCTTTATCTAAAGGCCACGCAGAATACCTGAAGAAAAAATAATCTACATCTCTCATTTATAACATTATAACATTAATTTTAAATTCAAAGTAGGTACTTAAATTTACCCGTAAAGGCTTTGAAGTAACGTCACGTTTTACCCACAATGTATGGAATAAATTATTATTGTTTTTTAATACCCAAACTGTATACTTTTGGCAGTACGTGATAAAGGGGTCAGAAGAAAAAAATTACGTACTTTCACAGAGTCAAACTCTTCAAATTAAAAAATTTAAATCTCTAAGAATATCTCATATTTATTTTTGAGAAGAACGGCTCGTATGTTTGGCTCTCAAAATAAATGCAAAAATCTCTTTACATTTGAAATTAAAAATGCAAATGCCAAGCGACGAGTATAATTCTAGCAAAAATTAACTGAGGCATCTCCGTCTTCATTTGTCTACTTGACACTTTTTTTTCCTTCTACACAGAACATATTCAATGTTCAGAAGCTTTTAGAATTTGTTTAAAGAACCCTATTCAAGGGTTCATATCGTTTACCTTCATCACGTGAAATTTTAACAAAATCATTTTGGCTAAATTGTATTCTTGAATTATTTGAAACACCTTCTCCAAGTAACCTTTTTAAAATAAGGTAACATATTTCCAAATTGTACTCAATGTTCTCTTTATTAGACTTCGTATGAATATCCGAAAAAATCTCAGTTGAATGTATACTAACACACTCATTTTTGTTTATTCTAGCGTACTAGCGAAATATTTACAGAGCTTTTAAAAGAACCTTTACAGAACTTGAATTTTAACAACGAAATTTATTAATTGTTAAAATTCTGTGAAACAACCCGTCCTAAGGACGATTGGTTTTTAGTTTTGATAGTATCGCTTTGAATGAAGTCTCCGTACCCTATGTAGGTATATTTGATTTATATTTGTAGGAACATTCTAAATAAAGATATAAGTATTTGCGTCTGTGCTATGGCAGTATGCCGCATCTATAAATACAGCTTTTTCACTTTACACCGCTCAATCAATTCCATTTGTCGAGTTACACCATATAAACTTTTGTTTATTCTCAAGGAATTGACAAAGGAACAATACTGTAACTGCAAAAAAATTAAACCTCTTTAACGGAAGAATATTGCAACATATTACACAGCATTCCGCTAGAAAAACCTCACAAATACGCTGTTTTTACCACTACAACACCCGTGCCGTGTAGGAGATATGATATTTGAGTTACAGCGTATTGGCCTTACTTATCTCAGCTATAAGTGCTGCGTCGCGTGATGTGTCATTATGCTGTATCTCCATAAAGCTAATTTTGAGAAAAAAAAATTTTTTTTAAATTTTATTTTCCTCGCAAACTAATAGTAGTCCCAATTTAAAAATTAGTGAAAAGTTAAAATTGTGAGTTTTTGGAAATTTTTAAAAGAAAAATCCCAACACATCATGAATTTCGAAAAAAGTGATGTACCTATTTGGATATTTTTTTTAATGATGGATCAATGAAACATTTCACATAATTTTAAATTGTTACCACACTGAGTTTGCCATGTAAGTCACAAAACTAATTTATCTCATTACTAGTTTTTTGGAGATACAGCATAATGCCAATACATAGGCGCATTTTATCTTTCAAAACAAAAAAGTGATTTTAATTCACCTTCTTTTCAGGCAGCAGTATGAAAAATCTAGCTACAACTTTTACTTTACTCTAATACCAGAGTATCTGTCAAGTGAGAGAATCTTCCTTTGTAAACTGAAACGTTTAGAGTACACACCTTTGTTTACTGCATTCGCTTTTTCACTTCAACAGTAAATTGTTTCAGCACCGTGTCGTGAGCAATTTGCGAGACAAAACGAAAAAAAATAAACGGCAGTGAAATAATAAACTCCTGGTTTTTAATCATGTTTTTAATTACGCGACTAGGCTTTGGAAAATTTCCGAAACAGACATTATTATTATATTATTTGAATTTTAAAAAATACAAAGAATATTGCTTCAATATTGGCAATCGCCATATTTATTTTTGCGGCGATTCATGTTAGATTTTATCGTTGTAGATTATTAAATCGTAAAGCGGAAACTTGAAATTAGTAATAACGGATAGCAGTTATCCGTTTTTAAATGTAGGAAGTGATGTTGGAGGTTCATTTTTAGTCCGTGAAAGTAAACGTTGCGGCGCCAAAACATATAAAGCTTATTTATGTCCTAATTTTTTTATCGACGAAAACCCTTCACATGGGGGATAGTATCGGATCTATCCACTGAGACATTTGTGTCAGCATTGGTTCGCTTCATATGTCGTCGAGGCGTATGTAAAAGAAATATTGTGCTTCCAATTTTGTCGGTGCCGATATTATTTCGATCCTTTTATCGAAAATACCTACCGTAAAAAGTCTTAAGAATAGTGTGAATTATTATAATTCAATGGTGTCGAGTGATGATTGAAAAACAGTTCGGGTTGTGGAAACAACGGTGCTTATTAGATATACACTATCTATAAACTATTAATATTGCCCACAAAACCTTTCAAAAACCAACAGAACTTCAAACTAAAAAAACACTACAAACAGGTAAAGGCCTCCTTTTCCCCATTTTTAATATTCCTTCTGATAAATAAACACAATCGCTTGATTCTTTCTCGTTGAAAATACAGTCTATTCCAAGTACCAATTTATATTGTTGATTCTTTGCAATCAAATGAAAGGTGATACTTTTCATATAATTATTTTTCAGAGAATATAAAAAAAATGTTTTCAAGAAGAAAGTTGAGATCATTTGCGGCTCGTGACTATTGGGTGTACTAGAGTGCTAATATTACAAAATATGACATTATTGATTTTGTTGTAGCTGAAAACTATTATTTATTTTTATCCTAAATTTATAATCTCGTAATATCTTTTCTTCGAAGATTTTCAGAAAATATCAGTTTGGCCGTGCGCTGCGCGGATTTCGTCAAAATCGAATATTAAAAAAAAATCGTTTTCTGCTACAACAACAACAATAATGCTTTTTTTTATAATATTTGCACTCAAGTACTGAGGCACCCAAAAGTTCTGAGGCGCCACTGGTTGAGATGTATTTTGACCAATGAACGTGTTAATATTTTTGTTCACGATTTTATATTCGAATAATTTACGACTTTTACATAGCTACATATTTTCATAACAGAATTGATACAAACTGTGGTTTGGCCAAGGAAAGCGAAAGAGAGTAGAACATATTAAACGATTTTATTATCTTAATAAACATGAAAGAACAGGATTTTCTTCATAATTAAAGACGACTGAAATATGTATAAACATTATCGACAAATCAACAACTTTACTGTTGACCCAATAAAAATCGGCAAATACAACACAGAAGAAGATATTACGATTTCATTTCTGTCAGACATGATTATTTAATAATCAAATAATAATCAGTGAATCAGGTAAGTAATCCAAATATTTAGACAGACGAAAACAAATAATTAAACGATCGAGGGTAGGAAAATTTGTATTCATCATTTACAACCCAGCAGCAGCGTTTGGGGCGCATTGGATGCCCTCTCCAGCCGGACTCTCCCAGCCTATCGCCTAGCACCGCAGTGGGTGGGCTGGAACCAAACGCTCATCACTCCTGGACAGCCTGAACCCCAGATTCCTACCCACCCCTCATACCTTTCCTTTCCAGACCTTTCCTTTCACCTCCTACTCTTACAAAAAATAAAAAAAATAAAACTTTAAATTCATGAACATACAACACAACAATTTTAACATCATTACAGCGGCGAGTAGCAGGCGTCCGCGGTGCGGGCCAAAACTGTTGGTAAATTTTGCCAACATTCGCGGCCTGCACGCAAATTTAAATTCCGTCCATCACCATCTTTTGTCCCAACATCCCAACCTTCTTTTCCTATCCGAAACTCAGATAGCCGAGCCGCCAGACTCCTCCTATCTGGACTGCCCGGGCTTTACCCTCGCAAGCAAATTCCGACTCAAAGGAGGAGTCTGCCTCTATAGTCGAGCTGACGTCAACTGTGTACGACTATTGAGTCTGGAAAACTCCAGATTCGACGTAATGTGGGTGCGCGTCAATCTTGCCAGTACGGCAAGATTCTACGCATGTCTATACCGCTCACCGAACCATAGCGAATCAGACACTTCCGAGCTCTTCAAAATTTGAGCGATACTATTGATGATCTCTTGCCCCGCTACCCTTCGGCCGAGTTTGTTGTTCTGGGGGACTTCAATGTTCATAACGAACCATGGTTGAAGTTCTCAGGCCCAACGGACTCGGCTGGCCGACAGGCGGAATCCTTTGCCATTTGCTACGGATTAGAGCAATTAGTTCAGGAGCCTACAAGGGTTCCTGATGTCCAGACTCACCGCTCCAATCTGTTAGACCTATAACTACTGTGCCACACGGTTATAAGATTGACGTCACAGCGCCTCTGGGATCATCTGACCACTGCCTAGTGACGACATCAATCCCCGTTAGCCTCAGACCAACCAATGAGAGACTGAGGAGAAAAGTGTGGCACTATAGGTCAGCAGATTGGTTCGGTATGCGGGCCCATTTCAACGCTTTTCCGTGGTCAGCTGTTTGTTTTCGGACTTCGGACCCTTCAAGATGTGCCCAGGAGATTGGTGAAGTCATCAAATCGGCGATGGATGGCTTCATACAATCGACTACTAAAGAAACTGGTGTGGGCTCAAAGCCGTGGTTCAGTCGACAATGCTCCGAAGCAGTTCGACGAAAAAACGCGGCTTACCGAGCCTACAACACATCTCGAACGCCCGAAAGCAGATCAGCATACAACAAATCGGCAAAGGAATGCAAGAGAATCATTAATAGGTCAAAATTCGAACACGAACTGCAGATCAGCAAAAAGCTGGCTGCCTGCCCGCATGGCAGCAGAGCATTCTGGTCGCTTGCGGGCTCAATAGGTCGAAATTTTTGCAAACCCAATTTGCCACCTCTTACCAGACCTGACGGCTCACTAGCAAATACCGCCACCGAAAAGGCTAACCTATTAGGGAAAATGTTTGCGGAAAACTCGACCCTCGACGACGGGGGTGCTGTTCCGCCGTCGGTTCCTCACTGCGGCTTCTATATGAAAAAGCTGAGGATCCGGCATCGGGATGTACTCCACGTCATACGGGGGCTCGATGTTAACAAAGCTAGTGGACCTGATGGAATACCTGCCCTGGTATTGCAGAGGTGTGCTGCGGAAATAGTTCCAGTTTTGACAAAGCTCTTCAAAATGTCCCTGAAGTGTGGCACTGTGCCCTTTGGTTGGAAAAAAGCGGTAATTCACCCTATTCCCAAGAAAGGTAACCGCTCCAACCCGGCCAACTACCGCCCCATAGCGATCACATCAGTTCTGTCCAAAGTGATGGAACGTGTGATCAGCGACAAACTGCTCACATACCTCGAGAAGAACAAAATTATCAACGACCGTCAATACGGATTCCGGCGGAACCGCTCGTGCGGTGATCTTCTCGCGTATGTGACGCATGTGCCAAGGGGCGGTGCCTGGAACGTCACGGTGAGACCCAAACGGTCGCACTAGACATATCCAAGGCCTTTGACCGGGTCTGGCACCGAGGACTTGTCAAAAAATTGCATTCTTACGGACTTTCCGCATCCCTGTGTACGTGGATTGCTGACTTCTTTAGGGATAGGTCGATTCAGGCGGTTGCTGACGGTTTCACCTCTTCCTCACACTCCATAAATGCTGGCGTCCCACAGGGATCGGTTCTGTCTCCGACTTTGTTTTTGTTGCACATCAATGACCTTTTGACATGTGCACCGATTCATTGTTACGCGGATGACAGTACAGTTCATGATAGCTTTTTGTTTGATAGGCCCCCAAAGGGCACACAAACTCCAACGGCTCAAAGGGCTTTGAAGCAGAGAATGGACGGTTATCTCGAGAGTATTTCCTCCTGGGGTAAAAATAATCTCGTCGAATTTAATGTTTCAAAGACCCAATCCTGTCTGATTACGTCTAAAAGGGATCCAAATGATAATCTAGTCTCCTTCAACGGAAGCAATCTTCCGAACAGGCCTTCCATTGATATGCTTGGTGTAACTATAAGTGACCAGCTCAGGTACGGGTGCTCCATCGAAGCCAGAGTAAAGTTGGCCTCTCAGAAGCTGGGCGTACTGTACAGGGCCCGCAGATACTTTAATAGTACACAACTGCTGACCCTGTACAAATCGCAAGTGCGCCCTACTGTCGAATTTGGCAGCCATCTCTGGTCTGGAGCCCCTAAATACCTGAAAAAAACCCTTGACTCTGTGCAAAAACGGGCGGTCCGTTTGATAGATTCCCCAATCTTAACAAACGGACTGCAATCTTTAGAGCACAGGCGTCAGGTAGGTATGCTGTCCTTGTTCTATCGGTATTACAATGGAAGATGCTCTGAGGAACTAGCGTCATTGATCCCTTCGGCACCGGTGCGTAGTCGGGATACACGCCAAACGCGCGCCCAACATTTGTACACAGTTGACACTTGTCACATGAGAACGGGTCGCTTCTACGATTCGTTCTTAAGTTCAACAGCTCGGCTGTGGAACGAACTGCCGGCCTCTGTGTTTCCTCCCTCCTACAACATGGGACTCTTCAAGACCCATGTTCACTCCTTCCTCTCCACAAAAAGACCCTCCACACAGCATCCCCAAAGATGACATAGGCCCTGAGGGAAATTATTTTCTTCAGGGCCTCCTGTGTGGAGTAAATATAAAAATAAAAAAAAACAACATACATACGCCCTAGGAACCATTTATTGGATAAAAAAAAACCTATTTTATATGTCCTTCAAAGTGTTTTGCTACGTTTGGTGATTTAGCAGGGGTGCCCGGGATCATCGGGTGAGATGTGTTCAGAATGCTCCTGCCCACCAATTGCGTGGCGTGCCAGATCGGGAGAGTATGGTTTGGGGAGACCCTTCGACCTCTCCAACTCGTCTCTCTACACGTTGCCTTGCGCTGTAACGGATATAGATACATCACTTTTGGACACACTGATCCTACCTACTGAACCTACCCTCCCTTGATACCGATTTTCTCCTCAGAACTTCTTTTCCTTAATATGCCCTCCACAGGGCATCCCAAAAGATGACATAGGCCCTTAGAGAAATTTATTTCTCTAGGACCTCCTATGTGGGGTTAATGCAAAAAATAAATAAGATATAGAAAATGTTATTTTATCATCCTTTCTTCCTTACCGTACAACCTGTACGTACCTGTTACTTAGTGAAAAAAAAATGAAATGAGTCAGTTATTTCTCCTCGCGTCAGATCTTAACGGTTCACTCATATTAAAATACGCTTCGGCTTTCAAATCCATCCTCAAACTGTGGTTTTAACCACGTTTAGACAACTTATTTATATTCATAGTTCTATTTTACACCCTCCCAATTTAAAGTGATTTATTACCGGTTAAACTGATTTAATAATGAAATAATTGTGACAATCGATTTCATATTCTGTGGGGTATTTTAAAGTCTGTTTTCACCACATTAATGTTATCTTTATTGTTTAATAATGATGTTGCTGCTATTTATTTATCGAAATGTATTATATTTGTGAAAATACTTATAAGCGGGGAGTAAATAATTTTCCTTACTTTATTGTTTTCTAATGGTTCAAGTTAATTTAATCTAAGGCCATTTGTTTCTATTTGTATGGATTTAAGTTCATTGGCATTGATCGGGACGTGATTATTTACTAATGTTTTGCGAATTTCGAAAAAGTTATTTTATTATTACAACATCTTATATATTCTTTGAATCTAGTTGGGAAAGCCCTTCCCGTCTGTCCGATATAAGACCATAAAATAAATGTAAACTTAATAATTGTATTACTAATTTTGATTTTAATAAATTAAAAAAAAATAAATGGAATTCTACGAATTAAACACAAAAACAATAAATAAAAAATTGTAAAATTTAATTAGATGAGATCCTCTGTGTACGCTATTTCAACCACGTATAATTCTGGCGTTGTAAAATTCTGTCACGTAGTAACTTAACCATTATAATTATCTTCTTGCTAAGTATATCAATACTTAAGAAGTCGGTGTCTTTAGAGAGTATGATAATTTGTTACGTGATATGTCATACATGTTACCATTGTCACCTATACCGACCTTACACTAAGAGAGCTTTTCCAAGAATGTGTCTCTGTCCACATAGTCTGTTGAATGTATTTTGTATGTTTTGAAATTTATTTCACTCAGTTATATTATCATATTATAAGATTTCGGAGGCAGTACTCTCAAAACCACTAGAAGCGGAACGTGAAGTTTTGATTGCAACATTATCTAATAACAGTTAACTCCATTTTTTCTAAGGCGAAACTTTCAAAGACTAAAGGACTATGTAATATTTTTTTTAGAATTCCACGTTTTTTTCCATTAATTATTATATAATCTTGATATTTAGAATAAATAAAAGATATTTATTTATTAGAACGCTAAAAATGGCTTTAAAAATAGAATGATGTTTCCATGGTAACTCAACAAAGTGCCAATTCAACACACTTTTAAAAAGTGATATAAAGTCATTAGAAACAATGATTTTTTTTTAACCTTACCTAACCTAACCTACATAACCCAGGTAATAATTTTTTGTTTCATCACTTTCCATGAATTTATATAAGTTTAAAGATGTGTGAATTATCATTGTGATGATTTGTCCGATTACCATTTGCCTATGTGTCATTTTTTAAATAACAGCAAAATAAGTAGGTTGTAATATAAGATCTTGTCCTTTTAGTAAACATAGACTGGTCTTTTGATGCAGAAATTACTTAAAGCTAATAATTTAATATATGCTGATGCTTAAGGTAATAGAACACTGTTCAGAATAGATAACCAACTAAAAGTAATCATCACGCTGTTTCACTGAAAAGGTTGGCAGAGAGGACAGACCACCACACTACTCCGACTTGATACGCAATAGTTGCTTTATACAGATTAAAAGCATTGCTTTAAATAGCTTTATTTATGTAATAGTTATAGGTTTCATGGAATAGCATCATGCCATTACTTAACATTTACAATGCTTTGAGGAGTTCACATAAAAGAACCAAGAATATTAATTTTAAAAACACTTTATAATCAAAAATACTGAACGTTCCCCGAACTTTCTTATCGAGAGAATAAGTTAAGGCATGAGTAACGGAATTGAAGTAGTTGCTGTACGTGTGAGCTTTTCAAGCCAAACGCTGAAGTTTGAAGCACTCGTTATTAAATAACAAGATACTGAAATCCATTCGTATGAACGAGTTGTACAGAAAAACCTCACCGTATGGCGGAAAACCCAAGAACTTTTTGAAGAGACCGTGTTCAGAATTTAGTTTTTTTTTCATAGGCAACCGCAACACTAAGAAATTATAAAGCAGATTTTGCATTTAATAATTAATCTCGTTTACATGTTTGTGAATATTACATTCCCTCAGCAAGACTCAAATAGATCTTTTTACGAGACCGTTTTATTGACACTAGAAGGATAAATTGTCTAGACACTGAAACGTGTTGCGGCTCTTAAATGATACATTTTACAATAAATAATCCTCATATCTCTCTATAGTCTATGTATATTGTACAAAGTACGTGCATACGCGGTTCAACCCCGCTGATAATAAATATATACATATATACATAATACAATAAATACATATATTACCTATGTGTCAATGATTTAAAGTGCCGTTATCTATATAAAAGCTCACATGTTTAATGACGCATGGTATATTAACTATTTAACTTCAAACGTATTTGTTATGTCCTTTTGTTGGTAATCTGATTTTATTGCACTTCCTTGCTTTAAATCTCACTGTTTTATATACATTATTTGAAAAGATTTTGGTAATAGGTTGTTTAAATAACATTGCATTCAATAACAGCATTTCACTGTTGGCCAATTTATCTATTTCAACAATCTAATTTCTTTTGAAAATCTACTATTACTCTTATTGATCTGTTTTGGAGAATGCACACCTTATTTTCTCTGTAAAATATTCGGACCATTAAAAACACCTAATCATACATACAAAACAATGGGGCGATAGAAATATTATATATGTCACATTCTGACTCCTTCCTGTATACTTTCTAGCTATTTTGTATATAGTTAATACTACAGATTTGCAATCAAACATTTTTTTCCATATTTTATACCACAATCATTTCGTTGAAAAGAAATCTTGGATACTATTAACAGTAAAACCACGAAGTTAATTTATCTCGATTGGAAATAAAACTACTTTTGCCAGTTTAAATAAGATCTTTCGAACCAACGAAATAAAGTATCTGTTTAAGAAAGAACTTTGATTTTTCAAAATGTTTGATCCATTTCGACAGAAATAAACAAACATTGAGCTCAGTGGGTACATAGTAAAATTCTATAATTTTGTCTTTTTGGTAGCTAAAATCCGTTAAATCATTTGGATAATGTTGTGTATCTTGGATTATGTTGATATATCCAGTATCCATTTTGATAAAAAAAACTTCTGATGGGGCTAAAAATAGAATGTGCTTTCCTTTAAAATTCATATAAGTCAATGCTTACATTTTGCGAGACATGAACGACCTTTAATTTTGCTTTGTGCTTCAGCACTCCCCCGTCTGGCGTCATTCTACTAGATAAACGAAACTTATTTTAGGTACGGAAACACGTCAAGGAGCCTAGATCACAGAAGACGAAAATAGATATGCTTTCCTGGAGTATGGGTCATGTGAAAGTTGGCATTTGAACCAATTTAGTAATGATCATTTTAAGATCTGCCGATAATATCTTTTTTTGTATTAAAAAAATATTCATGATCGATATAATTATGAAAATGGTATTCCAAATATAAACTGCACAGCACCTGAATGAACGCATTTGCTGCCAGGAGTTTTTTTTTGTACAATTAAAATTATATATACGATTGTTCCGCCCATGAGAATGATAGGCACTGAACCAAAATATTTTTGTACGCAATTGCTAGCCTAGCCTATTGCTATCCTCTCGAGATCCTGGGGACACTATTTCGCACATCTCTTATCGTATTTTTCCAGATTTTATGAATAAATTTTTACGCTGTTTTTAATTTAGTACGACAAACACTATCAACTATTCAAAATGACGTCAAGTCCTTGGTCCGCCCGGATAAGTTATTAAAAATCTTTTTAGATGATTTTCTCACGAAAACGGCTCTATACAAATAATACAATAACTTATTTAAGTAATTATTCATATCTGGATTTATTAATAAATTATTAATTTTACTTGTTAAAGCATTCAATATGAATTAATTATTTTTTAAGTATTTAAATATAAATGTTACTGATGTATATAAAACATATTTCCACAACATTGAATTAGGTATTTACAAACATGAATGTCGAGTACAATTTTTTTCTTAGAATATTGTTACTAAATTAAATATTCCCATGACTAACATTTCTTTTTACTATCTACTGTTTCAGAATTCATCAAAGGGATGAGTCCCGAATAAGGTTAGATAACCCCCGTCGGAATACCATTTTTGCATCCGATTTTACCATTTTGAGGAATACTACAGTGTCCCTTTTGTAAATAGTTTATGGAATAATCTTACAATAATGAATAAACAAAAAAGAAAAATTCTGATGGGTGTCTTAGACTCAGGTTTCAAGAGGTTATTCACTAAAAGAAATTGATGAGAAATCAATAAATAAAAAAACTACGAAGCAGAGAATCAGTGTTAGCCCGTGAGAGAGACTACGGCATACTGTATATTGTAAGGATGAAGAGAATAGATAGGGGAAGGAAGTGAGAAGAAGATCAGGATATAACAGGCAATTGATATTTGGTTACCAAACACGGCTAAACTCATTTCAAGCACTAATAAAAATAAATGTTTATTAACTTTATTTTTTATAACAAATGGAGATAATTATATCCTCACTGGGATTTTCCATGCTGACGATATTATTTACAATATAAAAGTTGTGTGTTTTCCTAAAATAATTATAAATACCTTACGTAGTGTTTTTTTTGTGCAGTGGTTTTGGTTTCAGTCTGTACTTGGCGTTAGTATATTTTGTATTTCTGATCACCCCTTGTTTTGCATCCAGGATTTTTTTTAGATTTAAATCTTAAAATTTAATGTATTTTTGAATAATGCATTGTTTCGATTTTGAATGGTGTTTTTTCAGCAGGGTGATGCGGAAGGTACAACGCACCTTGAGCTTTGACAATATGAAATTCGCACAGATTTTTTAACTAGGATAATATTTTTTTATTATTACTAGGATAATAATTTTTTATTATTACTAGGATAATGATTAATACATTTTTAACACGAGCTTTGTATACAGATTTGAAAGCTGTAAAAAATTAAAATACTCCACATGGTTTATTCCAAATTTTTCAGTTTTCCTTAGCTAATCGCAAAAATTAATAAAAATACGTCTAATCAAATATTAATTTATATTTTGTCAAGATAAATAAGTATAAAACAATGAAGTAATCGGAATGTGACGTGTATAGTATAAATAAATCAATTTTTATTTATTTCCCAAATGATCGGTTTCAGATAATCACGTACTGCTGGTAAATCTTTGATTGAAACTTTGTAATTTATTTTTAAATTTTTATTAAATGAACACACAGGAAAACCTGATGAAAATAATGTTCTTACGGGCCTGTGTAGTCTTTAGGGATGCTGTCTCAAGGGTTTCCTTGAGGAGAGGAAGGAGTGAAAATGGGTCTTGAAAAAACCCATGATGTAGGAGGGAGGACACACAGAGGCCGGAAAATTATTCCACAGCTGAGCTATTGAACTCAAGAGTAGTAAAAGTGTCTCATCCTCATGTGATGAATGTCAACCATGCGCAATTATTGGGCACACGTTTGGCGTGTTTCCTGATTATGCACCGGTGTCCATGGGATTAATGACGCTAGTTCCTCGGAACACCTTCCATTTTAATACCTGTAGAACAAAGACAGCAAACCTACCTGACGCCTGTGCTCTAAAGATTGTAATCCGCCTATTAAGATGGGAGAATCTATCAACCGGACTGCAAGTTTCTGCACAGACTCAAGGGTTTTTTTTCAGGTTTTTTGGGGCTTCGGACCAGAGGCGACTGCCGAATTCAATAGTGCGGCGCTATTACTATTTGTACAGGGTCAGCAGTTTTGAACTTTTAAAGTATCTGCGGGCCTAGACACTGAAACGTGTATATTACCCCCAGCTTCTGTGAGGTCAACTTCAATCTGGCTTCATTAGAGCCTCCGTACCTGAGCTGGTCACGTAGAGCTACACCAAGCATATCAATAGAGGGCATGTTGGGAACATTGCTTTAGTTGATGGAGACTAGATTGTCGTTTTGATCCTGTTAAAATGTAATCAGACATGATTGGGTCTTTGAAAAAATAAATTTAAATAAATCTTACCCTCTCAAGGTAACCATTCTATCCACCCATTTCATCTGCATCTAAGCCATCCAAGCTGTTGGAGTTTGTGTAACCTCAAGGGGCTTGTCAATAAAAAAAAAAATCCATAATGGAATTTACTGTTATTCACGTAACAGTGAATTGGTGCACATGACAAAATGTCGTTGATGTGCAACAATAAAAATCGGAAACAGAACCTATCCCTGTGGGACGTCAGCATTTATTGAGTGTGATAAAGAGAATGAGTGAAACCATCGGCAATCGTCTGCACCGACTTTTCCCTCAAAAAGTTGGCAATCCACGTACACAAGGATGCGGGAAGTCCATAAGAAAGCAGTTTGTTGACAAGTCCTCATTTCCAAACCCAGTCTAATGCATTGGAAAGTCCAGTGCAACCTTTTGGGTCTCACCGAAACGTCCCAGGCACCGCTCATACGTCTGCGTCACATACGTGAGAAGATCACCGCACGAGCGGTTTCGCCGGAATCCGTATTGACGGTCATTAATAATTTTACATTCCTAGAGATACGTGAGCAGATTGTCGTTGATCACACGTTCTATAAACTTGGATAGAATAGATGGGATATCTATCTTTTATACGCTAGTGGGGTTTAACATTAGGTACATAAAATGGATACGTCTTTTTACAAAGAGGTTAAGATGTATTAGGTTAATTAGAATAGTTCAACTGTTTAAAAGTGGGCTATTAAGAATCAAGTTCACCTTGACAAGGGAGTTCTTTTCATATCTTGAGAAATTTTCTCAGTTTTCATAATAAGCTTAAAGGCCCTGTCTTCATTTTCAAATTATGAAAAAAACAAGCCCATCTCATCTGAAATATACATATATGTGCATTGCGCAAATCAAAAAGGTAAGATATATCTCAATAATAAATCGGAACGGCCCAGGAATAAGAAGTCTGATGCCCACCCGGGGACCGTCATATTATATTCACAGTCCGGAATATTTTATTCGACCTTCAGCCAAAAAGACCGGTCCACTTTTAACAGCTTTCAACCCTTTTCCTTTCACTGCTAATGACTTGGCACGAGCGGCGAGTTGTGTTTGCCCTCTTTGTACTTGTGGCCAGACAACACTTTCACTTCCTGCTTGTATTAAAGTTATAATTAATTTTCTTTCAGCGATGCCAGAAGAAAGATATGATTTGTGGTTGGACATTGTATTGTTGAACGACAAGGTAGTTTAAATTAAGCCGCGTGAATTGTTTCTATAACTTTGTATTGTTCATGGTTAAAAACAATATATATTAATGTGTTCAAAATAATGTAAATGGTTTCAAACTTTTTGGTACAGTGTTTTTTGATTAAATAATGGACTCTGATGGAAGATTCTCAAAACACACAATATAATTTCGTTACGTCCGGCACTGAATGCCCAGTTTTGTAAGAATTTTTTTGTGAAATGTATACATTTGATTTTATAAAACGATTTATTATAAAACGACTTCTTTCTGAATTTCAAAAGAACTTATTTTATTTTAATTTTATTTTTTTTTAAATTTAATTAATCCAAATTTAATTATATAATTATTAAGTTCCGCAGTTAAGTATTTTATCATTTTTGTTATTATTACGGCTGTTTCGGCTTACAAGGCCATTTTTAAACTGAATTCTGAATACTTGCAGAACCTAATAATCATATTATTAAATTTGATTTTAATTAAATTAAAATAAAAAATAAATGGAGTTCTACGAACTAAACACAAAAACAATAAATATCTTATTTTTTCTCATTCTTTTCCAAAGATTTTTTAGCCTCATAACTCTAAAAATTGCCCGTTTTTTACGCTCAAAATCGACGCTTTTGTACGGTTACAGAAAAAAAACATTTTTCATAAAACTGAGTAAACTGATAAAATGATTCCGCGTATGATGAAAATGTGTTTTTAATTTATTAGGTCAAATTAAGAAAATCTAATTTTTATTTGTGAAATGTTCATAAATTACTAAACGACTTTATGGATCTTGCAAACTTCATTAAATAAACAAAATTTTCATACCTTTTTCATATTAAAAAATCCTTTCGCCGATACATTTTCCCATTCGAGAGCGTGTTAGGGGTCGCCAAAAAATGGAGTCATTTTTGTAACCACTCTCAAGCTGATTGGCTGCTTTCGCTGAGAACAAATCTTATTGCAGACGATTCTATTTGCGCGAGCAATCATTGAAAGGAAGTGTGTATTTACGTTCAAAAGACGTAAAGATCTTTAACACTTTCAATAGCACGAACATAAAAAGTAGGCATGTATTCATTCTTTTCTTTTCAATCTAAGATAAATGGATATAGTACTGTAGATTTTATAGTTAATTTTCGTAATTCATTGGGTAGGTATCAGATGTTCTGATATTTTTACTGTGCACTGAAAAAAGAGGAATGGAGAAGTTACTAATTACTTTTAACAAATATTGGTGACTAAATTTCCATGGTATTCGTACAAGTTACCAGAGTTTGCCTGAGTTTTTACACTCCTCTTAGTGATTAGTTTTTTTTTTAGTTTTAATATTTTCAAGTTTAATTTGTATTTTTCTCCTCCCCTTACCTACGAATGTATATATATATAATTATAGTAATTTTTCTCCCTCGTTTTTGTTTCTCTTTCTATCACCTATTAGTTAACATATAAACCCTGATAAAATTTAAGATAAGCAAAACCTGATTGTCATTTATTAATTCTATAAAAATGGTGTATTAAAAAGCTTGTTCCTAAATTTAATATGTAATGTCACAACCCAAGGTATTTGTTTTTTTTTTACTATTGCTACACAAGAGGCTCTGATGAAAAAAAATCCCTCATGACCTTTATCATTTTTGGGGATGCAGGATGATCCATAGAAAGAAAACAACAAATTTTACTCATTTCGAAAAAGAAACGTTTTCTGATTATGAAATAGTTTCAGACTTCCTATTCAATCAGTTAATACTATTCAATAATTTCACGCCGTTAATAACTCGAGATGAATTGTTAAGTAATTGACAATTACTTTTCCTTTCAGTTACTTAATTTAATCATCGCTATCAATGCAGAATTTGAAGGTATTGTAAAGAACCTTAATTGAATCTGTTGGCTGGCTTTGTGTTCGATTTACCTGCCAATCTAAAGCAAAATTAATGTAAACTGGATATTACGTAGTATAAACATGATAATATTAATCAATCTAAATAAAACGTGAAACAAGTAATGGTCTTAGCTGAAAATCGAACCCACGATTTCTGTATTAGCGGGACAATGCCTCAACCAATTCGTTCATTGTAACTTTTTTCCGTTGTGTTGTCCCTGTAACACAAAGATCCTGGGTTTGATTCCCAGTTGAGACCGTTGCCTTTTTTATTTTTATTGTACTTGTTCTGTTTCATGTTTCATTAAAATTTATTAGTACTATCATCTTTTTCAATTCTACATTAGATTGATGGGAATAACCATCAAAAGTTATTAAAAGTATTAAAAAAAAATTACGCATAAAATGAATTTAATTATGTAAAAATTGAATTTAATTAATTTCTTGGCAAAATTATAATGCAATATACTTTTTCTACTTCAACATGTTTCATACAAACAAATTCAATATATTAAGTTGATTAATTTCTTGTTCCTATTTACAAACTCTTAATGATTATAATCTCTGGAAACGAGTGCCTAACGTAAATGTCACGGAACTTCTGAATGTCGGAACTGAAAAGCCTTTGATGTAAAGCATCACCTTTCATACGCAAACTTGCCGAAGTATTTCGAATTTGCTTCTCGACATTTATTAATAATTATTAAAATAATAAAATGAAGAATTATGGACAGTTGTTAAGTAAGCAAGGATTCGAATAATTTGTAAAAATTCATGCTTGCAAATATGTTGTAGTATTTTTTTATGTGTGCTTAATATATTAATTTCAGTATTGTATTTAGTTAACAAAAAAAAATCAAAATACTTCTCAATATCTTCGCAGAGATACTGCATACAACCAAATATTTAATAAACTATTAAACAAAACAGCACAATGTAGTGAATGTAATCAATTGTAACTAATAGTACGTATTCGGGCCTTCCCATCAATTTTTTTAAAAGATATTTGAATGTGAAACCGAATACGAATTTTGTATATTTGTTCGTGTTTTTCTTTTTACTTGTTATTGAATAATCTAATTTGGTGGGTATTATTGTTATTTTTTTTCGTACCAGGTGTAGATATCTAGTATAAATTAAGAAGAGTTTAATTAAGATAAAAAATTACCACATCAATTGTGATCACCCCCAAAATTGTATGAAATCATCCCATCATTTATGATCAACCCAAGATTGTATAAAATACACACACCATTAATGATAACCCCCAGATTGTATAAAATAACACCTTCTTGTATGATCACCCCCAGATTGTGTAAAATAACCACCAGTGTACTGGACGGGAGTCCGCACAAGACTGTAGATTTAGGCGCCGGTTCCAAACCGTTTCTTCGACCGATGAGAATGCTCCTTTACGGCCGATGATGATGATAGTAGAAATATTTGATGATGAAATCTGCTTCCCGCACCCAGGCTTGGTGAATGTTGGGCACTGGGTGTGCTTTCGTCACTGCTCGCTTCTGGCGTTGGCGGTTTTCCAGAGAAGGGCCGGCTGGTCTTGAAGAGGTAACACCAGAAGGTTTTGGAGCAGAAGACTTGGCGAGGTGAGGCAGATGTTGGGCAGGAGTCATTTGTAGATAATAAAACGCTTGGTTTCGGTGGTAAAGATGAACTAATTTTATTTTATTATGTGGCTGCTTATATGCAATAAGCATGACTTGCACCCGACATTGGGCTGTGAGTAGAAAAGTGGTGGGGGATTCTATCCGCGCCAGTAATGTGTTTATATGCCCCGGCAAAATGTCGCATATTCATTTTGCCGGTAGCATGGTCGAAGGTAGTCGCTTGAATTTGCGAGTTAGAAAATATTTTGAAGGCTTACATGAATAACAATTACATAGTTTAAATGCATAGTAGTTATAAGAATGTGTATCTTGACAACTAGATTTTTTGTTTGTCAAAATACGACAAAAAATAAGAAAAATTTTGTAAATAAAAGTGTAAAAATGATCTTGAGCGATCAAATTTGTAAAATATTGTTAAGTTAGCATTTTTCCCAGGTTTCCCGTAACATAACGCTCAGAAAGAGATAAGATTCACTATGCTACGAGGTTCCTGGATTTTTGTACACGCAAAAAAGGTAAAAAATGGTTATACATATATGTGAAAAACAGCTTTTTTAGTATCTCCTCAGCGGTAATACATAGCAAATAGTGTTTCTTTAACTGCCACCGAGGGGATGTACAAGTAAAATACAGACATTTGCAACATTTAAAAATTGATTTTTGATAGTAAATTTTATATAGAAAAAATGGAACATCGATCCGCTCGGCAATGGTAGACGCGCGATGCGGTATCGATGCCGTTCGGGGTCAAAGTTTTCAGGCCGCTTGGGCCGAAAATTGGAACAAAATGACCGGTGGCGGGGAGTGGTGATTTTGCCAGTGGCGTGGGGTAGGCACATTTTATAAATGTAAAACATTTTGTTATGAAATAAAATAATGTGGCCAACTACGTCCGTTACAACCAGACTGTTTAAATAATTCGAAATATTGAGATGTAAACTCTATATAAAGTAATTGAAACATTAACCTTCCAATACATGAAAGGTATTTAATTTAACAACATACATTTATTCGCGTTTCTACAGATTTATTCGATGGACAAGTAAACTTTCAGTTGTAAGATAAATTAAACTTTTAATACTTTCAATGCTTATCTGCCATTTGCGTTAGAGGAATGTCAAATGGCACGAATCCTACTCGAAGAAATATAAGAGACAAAAGAAAATTTTTCGATAGAACTTTCTTTGTAACATTTAAAAGAAATTAACTTGTCTCTCATACAGAATGATCGATAAAACATCCAGTTATTCGGAATAAGAAATTCAAAATGATATGTTCTATGAAGTCTTACTCCACCGTAATGTAATGTAGTTCAAACATTAAAACACTAGAAATTATATTTTTTAACCAATATCTAATGATCATAGTCATGAGACTCTGTAAGTAATAAAAACTAGGAGGAACACGTTAAGAGAATGCCAGATGACAGGACACCGAACTCATGGCCTATTTAGTGCCCTGGTGGAATTTGACTCGTCATACAACCTAGAAACAGACTAGACTAGAAATAGAGTAGATGTGGACTTACTGCATAAAATAAGATTTAAGCAGGATAGGTAGGCTTGAATATGAGTGGATCAATATTTATGATAATTAATAAAATAAGTTATGTCGCTAAATTTTAACCTTCTTAAATTAACATATTTTGACCGACTTTATATCAAAAGAACTCGGAAATTCAGATGAAAATTTTACTCAAAAATGTATCGAAAAAACTTAGTTACTTATTGTTTCTTGACGCCTGCACACTGAGCTTTGCAGGAATAAATAGTGAGCGAATAAATACGTTGATGGGAAAGCCCGCACACTTTGCACTTTTTCTAGGCCAAAGAAACTGGAGAAGTTTGTTGGAGGATCATGCCATAGAACTAGCAACCTATTTCGTAATTTCATCAAACGTTTCGTATTTCAACGTTTATGGGATGTAAAACTTTTTGAATGCCAAAAAATTATTATTAAAGCAGGGAAATGAACAATGTTTACCTTAAATCATCAAACAAATCTCGAATTCAAAACATGCCAATTTGTTGTGACAGAAGTGAAACACTTTGTCTTGCCTTGATTATATTTTACAATAAAACATCTGTTTGTGCAAAAAGGTGGTAAATTCTCTTTTTGTACCCGTTGGGAAAAAAAAATACTTTCCGTAACAAAGAAAGTAATTATAAGTATTTCTTGTACAAATAATAATCAGAGTAATATAACATCATCTTTTATTAATATCTTTCATTAAATGAATTCCCCGAGAGCTCAGTCTTTGACATTCCAGTTGTACGAGCTTTAGACCGGCTTAATGATATTGAGTTCGTTAATAATCTACACAGACAATGTCTTTCCTGTTTTTAAGGCAACATATAGAGTAATAACTTTAATATTTTTCACCGGGAAATGGTCATTAATTATTTTTCCATAAAAACAAGCAGTATTTTTTTCACGAAAAAAGCATTCTTATGGTTTTATGTTGATAATTACTTTAACAAGATCTGTATATAAGACAATGTGTATGTGCATATGAGACCGGGTGGTTCAAAAATGTTGAAAAACTTTTTTACCAGCCATCGAATTAAGTTGTAATTTCGGGTACTTTCCTCATTGGCGACGTGGACGCACGTCTCGGCGTTTTGGCGAGAACCCAGTGCGTGAGACCGGGGTACGTAAACGTATGTAACGTACGAAAACTTACGCGTGTAAGTCAGTCATAGTTTAATTTATTTATTTTTGGCTTTATTTTGATAGTATGATCATTGTGGATGGTAGAAAAACCGAAAGACAAGATATACTTCGTACCATTGCAAGAAATATTTGTGTCTAGAGTATGTTGCAGTTCACCTTGGCTTTTGACGAGTAATTTTCGAAGAGTATTTTTTGTTGTTCTTTTGGTTGGAAAGATTTTGATTATCATGGTGTCACAATACTGAAAAAGCCTGATTTATTTACTAAACATATTTTAATGGTTTTATAATTTTTATGATTCTTAAAAGTTTTGATACTTAAAAAACACTAATTTCTATTGTTCTAAGTACAAGGGTAAAAATTTAAAACTAAAATAAAATTTATGATATATCTTTGTTTTATTGTTAAAATACATATCTTTTTTTTATTTGACCAAGTGAAAGTAACATGGATTATTGTTAATTTGGAAATCTTTGTTTAAAAAACATGGTGCGTAGGACCGGCGTCATCAAAGATGTAAGTCAAATTAACGTCACAAGTGGCAGGTTAACGTAAAACATCTACGGGTACAGAAATGTTTGAAAATTATTCTCTTTGAAAGGTAGTCTTCATCGAAAAACTTCTCCATCGGTGTGTGACACTCAAATCGGTTTTGGATTCTTTGTACATAATCGTATTATATATTTTTTTTCATTATATTTCAGGTCATTAGTTCTATCATTATACTCAAATGTTATTGTTAGTACTACATATACCCATAGATAACACGTTAATTTGATAAAATACCGAAGTTCTTTCATGATAATTAAAGCATCCATTGCTTTTAACTGGTATTTGCATAGTGCATTTGTTCACGCATATAATTTGAATATTACTTACATAATTAGTTAGAAGCAGGTTGTTGTAATAGCACTTCCTAAGTAATTAATAACACTGAAAAAATATCTGAACTAAAAAAGACATGATTTTAAAAATGATAATTAACTTGGCTAATGTTGAAAATGGGATTAAAAGCGATGTCAAAAACTTTTGGCAATATATCAGGTCACAAAAATCAAGTGGAGTACTTCTATAGAAGTCCTGGACGCGGATGAAATCATCCAGTATCCCCAACTAGTGTCTCAAAAATTTACGGACTACTTTAAATCGGTCTACAACCAAGTATGTCCTAACTTAGATGCGGAAATTCTCCGGCAAGAGGTGCCGAAATTTATAGATTCAATCTCCCTTGAAAAACTTAGACCTGAGGAAGTAAAAATATGCATTCAAAACCAAAAACCCGACAAGGCTACGGGATCGGATGGAATTCCACCTCATGTAATTATCATGTTAGGGGAATATTTATACAAAACTTTATGCTACATAATCAACCTTAGTATTGCTACGTTCACTTTTGCAACTCACCAAGGTGGGCCCAATATACATGTCGGGTTGCAAAACTTAGGTACATAATTATAGACCGGTAGCGGTCTTATCATCTTTTCCAAAAAATTTTGAAACACTAATTTGTGAAAAACTGACAAATAAAATAAAACCATCCTTCTGTCAAAAAAATCTACTGTTTCTAATCTCCTCGAACATTCACATAAAGTTGCAAAAGGATTGGACGCACAATATCAAACTGGCGAGATTTATACTGACTTTGCAAAAGCATTCGACCGTGTAGATCATGACGTACTCTTACGAAAGATCCATAGAATAAGCTTTGACCAACCTCTAATACAATTTCTTGCAAAGTATTTAAAAAATACAACACAATAAGTATGCATAGGTAGCCATGAGTCCAGGAAATTCCCGGCATTTTCAGGAATACCACAGGGGTCAAACTTGGGACCTCTACTATTCTTAATATTAATAGATGATATTCAAGAATGCATACAAAGTACCACTCTCTTGCTTTTTGCTGACGATCTTAAACTGCTCAGGATGATATGCGACATTCAAGATTGTTTTATTACAACCTGATTTAAACGCAATATTTTCATGGGCAGATGAGAATAAACTTTCCTTTAATGTAAACAAATGTGTCACTATGCGCGTTACAAAAACCCGATCAAATATTAATATAAACTAAATGATGAAATATTGTCATCAGTAAAATCCATAAGGGACCTAAGGGTTACATTTGATCCCAAACTAACTTTTTCAGATCATATAGTGGGATTGGTATCATCTTGTTATAAACTTCTTGGATTTGTGATAAGAATAAGCAAACAATTCCCCAAGCCCGAAGCAATGACATCGATGTTCAACTGCCTTATACGATCTTAATTAAACTACGCTTCTGCTGTCTAGGTCCCATACCAGAAAAAATACATAGAATTATTAGAATATGCATCACATAGATTTGCTCTCCGAAACGCACTACGAAAGTCTCCGATCTAGGAGAAATGGGACCCTTCAAGTAACAGCTTTTAAAATCATGAACTATTACATTGACAGCCACTACGACGACGTTGAAGCCACGATTTGCTCTGTTATGGCCCAGCATAGCATGACAAGAGGTATGGTGCTGCTAAATGATACCTCTAGGTCTCTTGAAATTTTCAACATAGGCCTTGAGGATTTCATTTCAAGTCATTTTAAGCAAGAACTCTAAAATATCGGTTATTGTGACATATTGCATTTAAAGCTTTGTATATTTTTGTTATATTTTGTATATTTTTGTTATTTCATATGTATTGTAATAGGATTGCATCAATCTGTAATGCACAAAAAACAAATAAAATAAAACACCTGCGTAAATAACACTGGTCAACACATTTTTTGTCCCTTTAACGAAAGTAGCCAAATCTGACAAGAAATTTTACGTTGATTTCAGATATGTGATTAGTTTTTTTCTATCACGTCAGGTTTTTATGGGTTTTAAGTTTTACCAAAATGTGTATTAATTCATATTTATTTGTGAGTTATCATTGATGTTTTGATTTTTTGACCATCCATTCCACTTGGTCATGCTGCAAACATGAAAGAGAACTATGACAACGAGCTGCTGTTAACAAAAAAATAAATATGTAAAATACGAATGGAAAATATGTGGTGATTTAAAAATAATAGCGCTCCTACTAGGACTGCAAGCGGGATACACAAAAAATTGTTGTTTTCTGTCTAAGTGGGACAGCAGAGACAGGAAAAACCATTATGCCAAGAAGGACTGGCCTACTAGAAAGCACCTTAAACCTGGCACGAAGAATGTTCAACGTGCTCCCTTAGTAAAATATAAAGATATCTTACTTACACCCTTACACGTTAAATTGGGTTTGATGAAAATTTTTGTAAAAGGCTTGTCTAAGGATGGAAATGGCAAGATTTACTTTAAACAAAAGTTTCCTAAGTTCAGCGAGGCAAAATTAAGGAAGGAATATTCGTGGGACCACAAATAAGGGAGGTCTTGACTGATCCGAATTTTATAACAGTGTTGAGACCAGTCGAGCTAGCCGCTTGGTCAGCCTTCAATAATGTTGTCGAGAACTTTCTTGGAACTCATAAAAGTGAAGACCATATCAGCATTGTGTCTGAAATGTTCATGGCCTATAAAAATATGGGATGTAGCACGTCACTAAAAATACACTTCCTTCACTCTCATTTGATTTTTTTCCCCGAAAATAAGGGAGATGTCAGTGGGGAGCACGGCGAACGATTTCACCAGGACATTGCGGCTATGGAAAAGTGATACCAAGGAAAGTGGAGTCCATCTATGCTAGCAGAGTATTGCTGGACCCTGCAGAGAGGCTCTCAAGATACTCACAAGCGCAAATCAGGAGCAAAAAAAATTAAATTGAATTAGTTTTGAAATTTTGTTAAGTAAGTACCCGTCATACTATGGAAGAATTATGTAAAAAAAACTTTGTTAAATAATAAAAAAAACTGACCTATTAAATTTTTTTTTTGATTCATTTCGTGTTTATGGATACTAAATACATATAAAAAAATTAGCTATGCTTAAGGGACTGCACTTAAAAAAATAAATGTCGACCAGTGTAATATCCTGCCTAAGTAACTAATACCACCTTAATTATTACTAATATACACATAATATTATTCAAACATTCCTTCTCATAGGTTCTACATACCAATTTGCATAAGCTTAATTTATTCCGTGATCAATTTTTATTTAATTTTATTAATTATTTTATATGAAATGACAAGAAGGTGATGTCACAATAACCTTTGTTATTCATTTGTCTGATAAAATAACTGTGTATTTTCATGTTTGCAATTAAAAAATGTATATTTTGTGATCTAAACCATCACTCGTTTAAAAAAAAAAACCAAGAAAATGTAAGTTACAAAGTACCATTACACAGTTGACCATAAATTGTAAGGCCACTCCCCCTTTATGACGCATTGACGCCCGGCGTCTCAAGTATGCAGTGAGTGCTCTCAACACTATACGTACGGTGTTATGTACAGGACACACTATGAGCTACATTCTGGGTAACACACAATGTTTCGAAACGCAACTTTAGCTGGTCAAAAATATTCGGTGAAAAAAACATTTTTTTTATTTTGATTTTCATTAAATGGTGATTATCAAGAACATTCGCATCAAGGATTTTTATTAATGTATTATTACATAGATAATTGATATCTACAACTCTTTTCCCAGCGCGTTTTGAAAAATAAGTTTTTCTGAAATAAATTAAGGTTTTTCCGACCAAATCTCCGTATAATTAATGTCGAAAACCAAATTAAGGTTATTGTTTTCGTGTTATAATTTACATTATTGTTGTTATTGAGGTCTCACAATAAAAAAAAATTGTTCTGTTAGAGCGGGGTTTGCCTAAAAACGATTGAATAATAAGTTTTGTTTTGTAGCCATTGTAAAAGTGGAAGTACCTGGCAATCTATGTTATTATACCTTAGTACTTTATTAACGCCCTTTTTAAAGGCTTTTACACATTATGAATAATAACAATCAAATAATAGTACATACATATATTTAGTATACATAACTAAAATGCCTCAGTGACAATCTTTTGTATTTGTTAATTGATAAATTAAAGATATCCACTGACTTGGTATAATTATTTCCCTCCATGGATATTTAATTCGGGAGGCAGGTTTGGGTACCTCCGCCCAGGAAACCATTTATTGAATAACCAACACCTCTGCCATTGGTCACCCCAAGTGGTTGGCTACGTTTGGTGATTTAGCAGGGGTTCCCGGGTTCATCGGGTGAGGTGTATTCAGGATGCACCTGCCATTTCTCTTGACCCATCGCCTTGCGCTACAGTGGGAGGGATATATTCGTATGTCCTTCACTCCTGGACGCACTGGTCCCTAGATTCCTACCCAAACTTCGTACTTTTTACCTTCCCAAAACTTCCTCTTCTTCCTTTCCTTAAAAATACTCTCCACACAGCATCCAAAAAGATGGCATATCAATATAAAATAATAAACACAAAAAATAAAGTCTGAAAAGTATGTTACTTTAAGAATAATTTGAATAATTATTGTCTTTTGTGTTTTACTAGTGGTAGAATACACGTATCCTAATTGCACTTCAAATACACAATTTTTTTTGTTCTGTTGTAATAATATTACCAGATAATTTTTTATAACATTTTGAATTCTTTTTTTTAATTTTTTTATTTGGTACAATATTTTTTTACATTTCAAAGTTTTCCAGTAATGTTGGCCTCACTGGGTGGCTTGCCTGTGCTGAGGCCTTCATTTTATAATATGAAAATATAATCTAAATACAATCTACAATATAAGATAAAATAATACATTTAATATATAATCTTGTGTGTTTGTGAGTGATGTGTGTTTATATTGGTTTTGTGTGTTACGTGTAGGTTTTATTTTTATTTTATGCTATGACATTTTGGTAATATTGTCTTTTTTGTTCTTTAAACTATTTTGTAATTTTGTGTGTGAATTAATTTTTATTTTCCTCAATTTTAATTTCAAGTTTTACACTGTTTTTTACACAGCTTTTATAGCATGGTATTAGTAGTGTCTTTGTCCAAAGCTTGAATTTAATGTCGGAGTTTTTATGTTTTCTTTGAACGCTTGTCTAACTGGTCTGTTAGTGTTATTTTGTGTATGTTGAAATTTTTTTTTGTCAAAAATGTAGTTTAGTAGTGTTTTAACGTATAATTGGCGTATATAAGCACCAATAAATTAAAAAACAATAACTTTAACATATAAGCACCTTGAATTAGTAGAAAAGTTGTGTAATTTTAGTTGGGGGAGTCTCCTGTGAGTTATGAAGCGTATTATGTTTTTAGTTTTTTTTTTTGTATTAAGAATAAGTTTATTATTTTTGTGAAATTGTTAAACTTTACACTTTGTTCCATGAGTGAGCTAGATAAATTATTACAATACATCGACTACAGTCAAAATAATTTTTACATTACAAAGATCATGGTGTATTTTAAGAACATTACCGGACTGTGTACAACCCTGATTAGAATACTACCGATCGAAAGTGGTTAACTTTTTATACCATCTAATAATAAATAAACTCCTAGGACGGGTTGTTTCGGAGAATCTGAACAATTCATCAAATTTCAATGTTCATTTACGAGTTCTGTGAAAGACTTTTTCAAGTTCTGTTTTTATTTCAGTTTTGTCAAGCAACTAGCCTACAATGATATAAAAACAAAACTTGAATAAGTCTTTCACAGAACCCGTAAATGAACGTTGAAATTTGATGAATTGTTCAGATTCTCCGAAACAACCCGTCCAAATAACTCTAAATTTCTGGGTTTCAAGTTATTAATGCCAAATCGTAAACTTGTCGTCTGTCTCGACACAGGTGTACCCTAGTGAGACAGATGTCGATAAATTCACGTAAAAAAACATTATATTGAGAGATAAATAAATAAAATAAAAATAAAACTCTCTTTCTTTACATTTCTTTAAAATAATACGTCAAAATTGATTTGATTATGCGGTAAAATCAGATGTTTCCTCATGGAGTTATAATTAAATCAGCACATTGTTAGTTCAATAGCGAAACATGTCACATGTTTCCTTATTAAACTATTTTTGACACGTCTGACTGTAGTCATTAATAATTCAGAATCATTTGACTTGTTTCTCTACCGAAACATTAAATATTGTTAAATTAAAACACATAAACCTTTACGAATTCTATTGAAACAATTTAAACTCAAAACAAAAAAAAAATAAAGTGAAACTGTACAAGATTCCCAACTGTTCCCCCTGGAGCCAGTGCGACTATGGCATCTCCAATTGAGGTATGTTATGAGGTGGTGGGAAGGAGAAGGAGATGGGGTAAAGGAAGGTGGGAAGTACCTGGCTATTCAGATCCGGTCACCAAACACAGCCACATTCATTTAAAGCAACGCAATTCCGAATAGTGATTTTACACCAGGGTGATACTGAGAGTATTTTTCACTCTGGAAGGTGTAACAAATATACTGAGTATTATTTTTAATGAATATATTGTGAAATAAGACAAAGTAATTTCACCGGTCTCTGGCTGAGTTTACATCGCGTTTGGGTCCCACCCAGGCGTAGTGTTTTCAATTCCTCGGCTGGCTAAGTCCTCCATCGCAACACAAGCAACATTTTCCGCTTACTGTGGTGGTAGTAGGAGATTTTCAAATATTGTCAGGTTATTCGTAACCCGATAATGTTTGTCTCTCTTTAAAAAAAATATATCATTAACATCTTTACTTGCGCAGACTGGAATTTGAACCCGTGGCCTCCGGATTGCGAGTCAAGAAGCTTACCCCTCGACCACGGAGCCCGTCGGACTAACTAACCTTAACGCCATGCATGGGTAGGCAAAGAGGATATAAAACGAACCCAACTCGGTTTTTGCACATACTCCTTGCTTCATTCCCACCCTCACGTGGTTGCATATATACGTTCGTCACTTTCTTAACCTTATCCATTTTGCTTATAAGAATTATGACATGCTCAAAAACCCTTGCAATAATTTTTCGTATCTTCACAATGGTCAACACGGTCATACATTTGCCCAAAGTATTTGATTCCATTGATCGTGCGGTTTCTTCATCAGACGTCCCCGACCTTCTTTTATCTACTTTCACATCATGTATTATACCTACACTTCGTTCTTCGCCCAACAACTAAGTGCTCCTTTTTAACTTTATTCATTAGGCTTACACCGGCCTTGCTAGAATTTACCAGATCTCTACATTATTTACACGGCCATCGATGTTTTTATCAAACACGCGCCTCAAAGATCTCATTTCTACAGCATTCAATCTACTTTCATCCTTCCTGTCAGTTCCATGCCTCACTGTCCATAAAAAAATTCCACGAGACTAAAGAATAATGAGTTTAGAATTGTTATTACTTTTTGATTAATTTAGAAAAACTTTAGTATGAAATTGTCGATAACCATTACATATATATGACAACTTGATAAATTACTAACATGTTGCGTCTGCAAATATGTAATAATTTTTCAGATTACATTTACATCTGAGCAATGTATTTGTTATATATTTTCAAATCCAGTTTTCTCGAAACGACGTATTTTGAGTTGTTTCCTTACAGAACTAAAGTATTGATATGATCATTACTGATCATCGACTGGACAATGCAGTTTTACATATATGTAGTGGATTGTTTTCTGCGCAGCCCATTCGGGTGACGCGATTTTTTTTCAAAAAAACATTTTCGTGGCTAATCATTCTGAAAGCAAATACAATTATTTATGAGCACTGGCAATAATTATCCAGCGCGCCCGTCGGTTGTTCGCTATTTCCGAAACATCCATAATTATATTCATTTCCGGATGCTGCCCATTTGCTCAAACTAACAGCTCTCTTTCATTATTTATTATAAATTGCTTTGTTTCGACAAGACTTGTTAAATTCAAGTGTTTTAAATAAGTTTTTAGCAGTCTTTTTGGCCATCTAATGTGGCAATCAAAAAGTTCGCATGACTGAAGAACAAGAGGTATGTTTAAAGCGAGAAATAATGATTTTAGTTCCCATGGCGATCATAATATACGCCCGGGTAGACGGAACATTTAGCACGTTACGGCGTTCTCCCTGCTACTGTTTTGCGTCGCCTTCTAGACAACATAGATATTGAATTATTTAACGGATAGCTATTTGAACAGTAGAGCTGACTGTTACGGCAAGATAAACGCGTACGACACTTAAATATATGCCATACAAATTGCTGGGAGGTAGGTAAGTCCATTAATAACATGAGTAAAATAGCGTAATGTATAGGCAAGGCATTTCATACTAATACAAGACTTTTTTCCATCGATTCTGCAAGAAAATTTCACGAATATCAGTAGGATTATGTTCTCCATGTTGAAAATTGTTGCGAAGTTGTTAAAATCGGAGAAATATAGGTGGTGGGGATTAAAAAATATTGAAAAGCGATTGCAATGGAAGGTAATGGATTGGTAATCGTAATCATTTTAATAATAACACACGCGTTGATTAACTGCCGGAGGTTATACCGATTTATCAAATTTGGGGTGTTTGGTTAAGTTGAAGGTATTCAGGATAGTAGGAGATGGAGAAAATAATTTTTGGCAATTACCTAAATATTCACGTCTTTCCCTACGTTTACCTATGTAGGTATAGCCAGTTTTCAGTTCTAAAATGTGGTTTTCCACTAGGGTCTAAGGTCAAGGGATAATATAGAAATCTTTAAAATATAGAATACCCATAAAATTTAAGTTAAATATTGTTTTCCGTCCTCAGGATAAGAATCATCTTTCTCTGAGCCCATAAATGAAAAGGTTAAAATCTAATGAAGATAATACCGGTTATATTTTAATCGCCATATCATTGAGGTCAATAATATAAGTCATAACTTTTTATAGTAATAATACAGAATAAACTCTTATGTGATAATAAAAACTGCTATGAAACATGAAAATCTTCATAGGTTGAATATATTTTCGTGGAAATTATACCCAAATACCAATACCATAATAATATCCAATTGTTTACGCATGTTTACAGATTCCACATAAAAAATTTACACTAATTTCAATGTACATAATAAGTTTCTATAGATTACGAAATATTTTTCAATTAAAAAAACTCGATTTTCTCAACGCAAATGTTTTTCGGTCCCAGACACTAAGGTTTATGAAAATATGACAGAACTAAATAACTACATAATTGAGGGAAATACAGATTTCAATTTAATAAATTTAAATATAAGAAGCATACGCAAACATTTTGATGATTTCTGTATTTTCCTCAATTCTCTAGATTTTCGTCCAAATGTAATCATACTTACCGAAACGCAAATGCGTGACTCAATACCCTACCACATCTCCGATTATGAGACTTACTCACTACCCTGTAAACATACTTCTCACGATGGTCTCTCAATATTTTACAGTTCAAATAAAATAACTAACGTAATAATTAATATCCCCAAATTTAAGTATTCTAATGCCATACATTTATCCTTCACACATAACAGTAAAACATACTCTATACTTGCTATATATCGCTCCCCTTCCTTAGACTCTAAATCCTTTATTACAGAACTTAAATATTTTATAAATGAAAATAATTGCAATCAATCCGATTTCTCATTTATTGTAGGTGATATAAACATCAACATTGATAATTCGATCCTAAACCCTATTGCAAACGAATATCTAAATGTAATATATAGCGAGGGTTATCTGTCTTACATAAATAAACCCACTAGATATGGCCATCACGCTGATTCTTGCCTCGATCATATATTACTCAAAACTAATAAAAATTTTATACCCAGATCAGCTGTCCTAAAATTCGATATCACAGACCACTACCCAACCTTTTTCGGTCACAGTAAATTAAATTTTCATCATACAACTAAAGAACAACAAGTGGAAAAAAATAAAATTAACTACCAAACACTAAACGATTCTCTAAAAAAAGAAACTTGAAACCAAGTTTTATCCAATGATGACCCAAATCAATCACTGAATACATTCTATTCGATATTAAATAATAATATCAAAAATAGTCTAGAATTAACACGAACACCTAAAAGAAAACATAAAAAAATTAAACCATGGATCACGCGTGGACTGATAATTGCAAGTCAACACAGGAACAAACTGTACAAAATTTACAAAAACCATGAGAATTACTGTATGGTAAAAGGTGTACCATCTAATGGAAATTTACGTCAGCAATACATAATCTATAGAAATTTTTTTAATATTCTTATGAAGAAATGTAAACAAGAATACTATGCAAACCAATTGCAAAAAGCTGATAATGATTCTAAAAAAACATGGCAAGTCATAAATGAAATAACGAATAGAACACACAAAATAAAAAGATTTCCCGAAAAAATTGTAACAGACGATAAAATAGTCATAACGGATGTAGGAAAAATCGCAAATAAATTCAATGATTTCTTTACAAACGTTGCCGCAGATTTAATAAATAATAATCCCTCATTTCAAAACAGTATACATAAATCAACCCAAATAGACATACCCACCCCCGAATATACTGCTAATTTATCTCAATTTAAACGGATAACTGAATCTGAAATTATAAAACACATTGACAATCTTAAAACAAATACAGCCAATGGTCCAGATGAATTAAGCTGTATCACAATCAAGTCTATTAAACAACACATTTCTATGCCCTTACAACACATTTTTAATTCCTGCCTTGAAAAAAACATTTTCCCAAATGCATTTAAACTCTCAATTATTGTACCCATACATAAATCTGGATCGATCTCTAAACTTGACAACTACAGACCAATATCGCTGATATCCCAACTTGCAAAGATATTAGAAAAAATCATAAAGATACAAGTACTAGAGTTTCTAGAATCTAATGCACTCTTGTCACCACACCAATATGGTTTCAGATCAGGTCTTAGTACTGATGATGCTTTATTTAATCTAACAAAAAAATTATACACCAATCTAGATTCGAATATGAAAAGTTTAACAATATTCTTAGACCTAAAAAAGGCTTTTGATACCGTCAATCATAATAAACTGCTTGGAAAACTTAATAATATGGGAATCAAAAACAATTGTCTGTCACTTTTAACAAATTATTTACTTGATCGCAGACAATCCACAAAAATTGGCGTAAATATTAGTAAACCAGCATCTATGAGACATGGGGTTCCACAAGGAACAGTTATAGGTCCGCTTTTGTTTCTAATTTATATTAATGACCTATGTAATATTAGTATTCCGGGAAAACTTTTCTCGTATGCTGATGATACTGCAATCACAGTTCATGGTAAATCCTGGGACGAGGTCTCTAAAAATGCAAATAAGTGCACAATTATTGTCAAAGAATGGCTCAATCAAAACCTTCTAACTCTGAACTGTGAAAAAACTATATATATTCCTTTTTATAATACCAAAAAAGCGGCACCCTTAACTCATCTAAGTATAAGGTTTCACAAAAATACTTGCAATCCTGTCTTATGCACTAACTGTACAGAAATGAAATCGGGGAATACAGTTAAATATTTAGGAATTATAATAGACAGCCAACTCAAATGGACAAATCATGTAGAAAAGCTTGTAAATAAACTTAGATATTTAACTTATATTTTTAAACGTTTAAATAACATAGTAGATATCAAAAGAATCAAATTGGTGTATCATGCATTGGTGCAATCATCAGTATCTTATGGAATAATTGCATGGGGGGGGATTTATAACACCCATATTAAGCCACTAGAAATAACACAAAAACTAATACTAAAAATAATGTTGCATAAAGATATGACCTACCCCTCCTTGCAATTATTCGAAGAGGCTAAATTGTTAGAGATAAGAAAAATTTACTGTACACAATGTTTAAAATATATATTTGCTCGAAATTTTCTTTTTATAAAAAATGAAAATCGGTCTAGTAATAGGGTAAATAATGTATTTAAAGTTCCACTGTGCAAAACAAGGCTTGCGCAAAGACATGCTTATTTTATTACACCAAAAATTTATAATGCACTCTATACCAATACAGAAATCAAATGTGAAAATATATCATCCTACAGGAAACATAAAAATGTAATAAAGTCTTGGATAAATACCATAGATATTAATATTTACCTGCTGTAACATCTGATCTTAATCTCTATTAACTTTTAACAAATCCTTATTAACTTTTATTTTTCATATTTAATCCCGTAAATACAGTAAATAATGATTTTACTTTAAATATTTTCATTCTTTTCTTTTCAATTTTCTACAAAGATAAAATATGTATATTTAGAGTAATTTTAACTGAACTGCCTTAAAGAAACACAAGTATACCCACGAACTGGCGATGCCTATGTGGGATTTTTTTGCTATCATACATTTATGCATATTATTATTTTTATGTATATGCTGTTTATGAACTCGTGTGTGTGTACGTGTATTGTGTGTGTATGTTATGTATGGTGTGTAATACACTATATATGTATACATATGTGCATGTGTACATATACTTTTCTGTAATTCGCATTGTTTCTTTCTTTTTTTAATATGTATGTAAAAAACATAATTTGTATTTTAAAACCATGTATGTAACAAAAAAATAAAATAAAAAAAAAAAAAATAAAAAAAAGGCACAAACTCATTGCTTCATCCACATTTAAACATTAAATCACTCACCATATTTTACCCATTGGTTGCCTGCAACGGGCAAAAAGCAAGATGTTGGCACTCACTCCTTGCTTCATTAAAATTCAAACATACGTTTGTAGGAACACACTCCTTTGCATCATCCACATTAAACACCAACACACATATTATTTACCTGTTAGTATATATATTTAAAAGTTTACTAGCTCAGACTTCTAGCCTCATCCACATTAAACACCATCTCATGCTATTTTTGCACATCAATTTAAATGAATCTATTTTTACCATTTAGTTGCCTGCCACGCGAAAAAAAGCTTATTCATACGTGATAGTAATAGTATCACATTTTTTCCTAAAATCATAATCACCATACTTCATAGCTTCAAAATTATACAAACAAAATCATGGTAGTCGCCTCGTTAATAAAATATCCTTATTCATGTTGCACTCAACTTCGTTGCGAAATATGTGATTTGATATGTTTAAGAAATTTCTATCAATTCACCACCGGAAGGAAACGCGACTTGTGCTAACTATCCCAATTTACATTGTCTCCATTAACTCAATAGACGGGAAGCCTCAACTTTGAGCAACTTCATCGCGCGTTTCCTGAGAAGTTAACTTTAATTTAATATATTGCCACACTCTTCGGAAGAAGTGCGCGCCAAGTAAGCCACGGATACTGCCAGAGGGAGTTAAGTATCGTCTACGCCAGGTATGGATAATCTTCGGAAAAGCTCGGGACAATTGAAGAAAAATAGTTCGGTGTATAGTTTTTCAAAAAAAGTATTTTGTTTCAAGATACTTAGATAAAATATCATTAAGGACGTCTTGTTACACAAAATTTGAAAAATTCCTGAAATTTCATCGTTAATTTTCATATTCCGTGAAGGTTCTATTCAAGTGCTGTTATTATTTCAGTTTTGTGAAAAAAAAATTGACAAAAAATTATCATAGCAGAATTTGAATAGAATCTCAACAGAACTTGAAAATCAACACTGAAAATTATGAATTGTTCAAATTTTGTGAAACAACGCGTCGAAAGAGTTTTTTTAGGTCATCCCGTGATACAACAAGCAAAAAATTCTATCACGGTAGAGCAATAATTTAAGCGTTACTTATTTATTTCGGATACAATTGTAATTAACATGTCTTTATTTTATATTTCTGACATTTTACTTACAAAAATACCCAACATTATTACTCGTACATGCATTCCAAAGGCAATGTCATATGTTCCAATACAGATTTTACATCGTAGTCGAAATAAGGTAAATGTATACAGAATAATTGTTTATCATTCGAATGTTCGACTTGATACAAATCGAGATATGTTAATTTATTTTTTAAAGTTTTTAAGGCACTGAAAAACTGTTAATTTTTACCAAACGCGAAAATTCACAATCTTCAGCTGGTCGGATGAAATTCGCTCGTGGGCCGTGGACTAACCTTCTCTGATTACCTACGACCTGAAACTTCCTTATAACCCCGCCAACGAGCAAGTAACCGTTTATTTGTTGGGTTTATGGATACAATAAAATCACAGATTGTTGCAATGACACAATGAAAACTTTATACTGTCTATCAATGGTTATATTTACAAGTTGATTTATATAACATTATTTGGCAACGTAAGCCTTTACTAGGTGCCGAGTTGAAACTATAATTTCAACAAACTAATTGACTTATGAAAATAACAACAGTATTTTTTTAATTAATACATAAATCAGTCACTAAATATGTAACTATAAATAAATAAATTAGTAACTATAGTAAAAGCAAAAACATAGAGCACAAACAAAGATAGGCCATTTTTTTCAGACTTATTTTGAACATCTGCCCGCAGTCCCCTCTTACCCCGCCCAAAGCGGATGTCCTCAGATACTGAGTGCGTATCAATGTTTATCAATTTAGACCCACGACTCAGTTTGAGAATGTTATTTTTAAGTTTTTTTTACGTTTCATTCTTCAGCTTAACAATAATAATTTTTTTCATTTTTTATTTTGTATTTATGATACAAATATGAAAATGACTTTTAAGCCAATAATTGTATTCAAAGAAAAGATTTCTGGTTAATGTCAATAACTGAAATAAAATATATTAATTCATCGGTATCTGAAATTCATACAAAACGATATTCTGAAAAACTAACACTTGGGAGCACGTGTATATAAATTTCAAACCCACATATTTCAAGGTTGTTTTTGCGATTTTCCCTGACGCACGCACTCAAATTACCTCAAAGCGAGTGCTGATATAAAATATTTTTTTTGTCTGACGTGGAAGAGCCATCAATCCGTATGTGGGCTAACGGAAAAGTCCCCAAAGAATCTACCCACATTGCGAGGTATTTTTTTTGGATGAAAAATTCACGTATTTTTTACATTTGTTTTCATGAAGGGACGGAGTGTTACAAGTTAGTATCGCAATTGAAAAAACACAGGTGTACACAATTTTTATTTGAATTATTAAGCCCCGCGGCCTAGGACTTGACCTTTTTGAATTAAGTAATTTAAAGTTTTTTTTTTAAATTTTGATTTTTCTTTTTGCTGTAGATAGGCAGGACGCATTCGAGAAAATTTATTTATTTGACATGTTTTTGACAGAAATTGACGTTACTAAAGGTTCTTACATTTTTTTCTTATATGTATAATATTATAAACCTTAGCAGTTCAAAATTACGTTCAACGCAAAATATTCTCGTGTTAACAAACAACATCTCAATTTAGCTAGAATTTATTAATGTCGGTAAATGCTTGAGTAATGTCTTAGTGAGTTCTGACATTCACTCATTATTAATGAGAACACTGATTAACTCAGGCGATGGTACACAATTACGTGGTTGGAAAATGTATACTGTAATTTTCAAGGGTTCAGTCTAAAAGCTAATATCAAGTCGTATAACTAGTTTGTCGTTTCACAATAAATTCACTTATTATTATGTATATAATATATACAAATATGACAATAACTTATATATACATCACTATAGTACATTTTGGGCACGTTCCATAGTGAAAGAACTCTCAGTATCGATCTGGTGAAACACCACTATTCGAATTTGAAACGTTGTTTTAAATGACTTTAGCCGTGTTTGGTGACCAGATCTGAATAGCCAAGTACTTTTCCACTTTCCTCTATCTCCTCGATTGTACACACAGCTCGTAATTTAATGACTGTCTTACGGAGTCAGTTCATATCTTCAGATATTGTAACATTTACTGACCTCCTCGCTCCCCTGATATAAGGTTATGTGACTTCTTTTTGTGATAATAAGTCCCGAGTAAATGTTGATAAGCCAAACGTCTTGAAAATCGCAAGGTAAAAATCCAGGGGGAAATCGTTCGGATTACACTATGTTTTGTTACAAATAAAAATATTTTTTAAGCAAAACTGACCGAGTACATCTTATTTGAAAACCATGAAATTCTAGTGACGGACCCTGTACTATGGACGCCCTTTTGGTGAAATTTTGCAAAAAATGTCAATAATTGTAATTATTATGAACAAACTATAACATATTCAACGTGAGCCGAGGTCAGCGCGAAAATGTTTAAGCACCCCAAAATTCAATAACTTTGAGGAATGTTTTGCCCATTAATTCAATAAAAGAATTCATTATGTAATTATGTAAATGTATTATTCTGTGACAGAGAGTTATATTACCTCCCTCAACGATGCCACATCAGTGATTTGGGTTACAGTGAGTAATTTCAGTTTTTCGTTTCCTTTAGTGTTTATTTATATTTTGCATTCCCCACGAAACTGCACGAACGATAATAATTCATAACTCAGAACTAGCTTGAGTACTGCTAATGGCACTGCGATGTTTATCAAACTTTTCTCGGAAAAATGTGGAATCTTCCAGTCCTTTTCGTTTATTCAGAAAAAAATGTTAAAAAAACATTTCTCTTAATAATAATAAACGTAAATGGTCTGATTAGATTTTCCTCTATGGTAAGGTGGTTACGACCGTTGGCTACGAATCCGGAGGTCAGGGGTCGAAACCCGGCCTGCACAAGTAAATAGTATTTGATTAATTTGCATTAATTCAAAATTCGTTTCAGAGTAGTAGATCCTACTTTCAGTAGCATCCTGTTAAAAGATCAACATTCAGAAAGAAATCATGGGCTCACGACGATTTTGCTTAAGAAATTACACCACCTCAGGATGTTCAAAAAATTATATTTGTTTTTTTGCCAGGTAAATTGTTTATACTTTAAAAAATATTTTAAATGTTTAAGTTAAAGCAACTCAAAAAAAGATCGTACCAATATCTATAGCCAACACCACAGCACAACTGGAGACTAGAGGCCAAGACATTTAAAAGAGCTGTTCGAAGAAATCGAAGGACATCACAGCATCAATGGAAAACCTCATGTACGGTTTAGGAATAGCAGAAGGTAAACAAAATATATTTGATTTTAAGACGCCGATGTTTTTTTTTGCGTTTTATTCGAAACTGCTTTTTTCAAACTGGTGTACAAGACATCTCAAGATCTTCTTTACCGATCTTGTTAAAATTTAAAACACATTTTTTTTAATTTTATCTAAGGTGTTGCTTAGGATTTTTTTGATTGGATGATACGATCATAAGTTATACATTTTTTTAAACTCATAATTTCGATAAAAATCAAAGTTTTTAAAAAAGAGCTGTCATTTCCACTAAAATACCCTACGCAATCTTAGCTAATACCTTTCTTAAGAGGTATAATTTTTTTTCAGACGATGACTGACAGAGAAAATAAGTACACCATCAACTTGATGGTTTATACTTCCGTTATTTTTATATATTTTTTAAAATTCATTATAAAACATATTTAAATGAATTCAGACGAAATCGTATCTTTAAAACATTTTTCTTTCATACAGATGGATATTAGATCTACGAATGTTAGTTATTTATATTTAAGATTAGTTAAACAGTACGTCACCATAAAAATATTTAATGCAAAATGGTTTGAAAAAAAATCAGAAAAGTTTTGTAACAATAAAATTAGCGATAGATTTTATTTTACTAGACGATAAATTAGTAACTTTCCGAGGTATTCATTCAGAAACATCTGGGATTTGAGTAAAACGTTTATCATAATTTATTATAATAAACCCCGCTGAAATATCAATTTTATGGTCCTGTTAGAGAAAATTTGACAGTACATATGTAGGTCCGTCCAATACATATGTCGCATATTTTTGCACACGCTTTCTTTACTCACGTTAAGATTCCGATTTCATTTTAGGATATTGTTTCGTCTTTATCCTTTTTCAGTACTCATAATAACAAATTGAAATATTTAAAAAAAGTCAATTTCATATTGATAAGATAAATGCATCCTTTCTCTTGATGTTATTTTCCGAAAATTTTACTATACGTTCGAAAAAAAACGTCTTCACTTATACTAAGCGATTTGAAATGGTGTAATAATAGATATGTTAATCTTGAAGGTTCTTTAAATTCTTTGACAAATTTCTTCTTAATTCGATTCGAAAGACTCTCAAACCCTCGTAAGAACGTCGGGTCCTTGTTTTCAAGTGCCGTAAATTCTTAGTTTCCACCGCCTGGCTGCAAATGGTTACGGCTCCACAGAATTATTACGTATCCGTTTCACGTTCTGAGAGGGATTATTGGAGGGGTTGATTGGGTTAATTACTTATAAAATACCAGGAATGACTCGTTTCATTAAACAAATGCAGATCATTGTATAAATTGTTCATTTCAATATATTTATGTTGAAAACGACACTCTTTTCATTTTTTTCGGTCTTTTAATTATTTTAATTAATTATGACATTGTATAACTAGTAAACTATTACTAATATTGCTTCATTATCACTACCAAAAATGCCTCATCTTATGATTTATGAAACATTTTTCGTGATGCTTTATTAATTTTATACACAAGGATAATTATTTTTCGAACTGGTACATTAAATTTATTATAATGTTGTGTCCTTCGGGAATGGTTGTTATCTTCCAAAAAATAATACAAACTTCATTTGTTTTGGAATATTCCCCGTTTTTACCATTTTGACGTTTTTCACGTGTTTTAGGTCATAAATTGTCATTTCGAGATTAAAGTAAAACAATGATAATTTTCTAATGAAGATACTATTGAGATCGGTTCCAGCGATAAACTTTCTCATTATAATATTTGACGTCATTAAAACTTTCAAAAACTGATTAACTATAATTTAATTTTTAGATCGAGTTATAAGTGAAGCATATTTGTAGGATTCAATTAAGTTCTAAATACAACCTAATAATTTGAAGTCAACGAATGTTATGTTTTATAAAATTAAGGCGGTTAAAATGATTTGTTTGATAAATGCAACTTTTGTTCTGAGTTAGTCAACATACTGTTCTTTGTTTACCCTTTATACTTTTACCATGCGGAGTTGGTAAATCGTTACTATAAAGTAGCTCCTACTAAACGATAATAAATTCATATGAAATATTAATATTTGCTTGATCTTTACTTCTTGTGGGCTTTAAACTTGGAGTAGCTAGACGTATTATCAGGTAACGAAGCCTTTCATCTTATAATTGAAGAAGAACAGAGAAGATTACAGGGAAACTGTAAGCTATTTCTTAAAACAGAATGTAAACTCTTTTTTCTTGAGATAATTTATACGAAAAAAAAATTATCTCACACAGCCCTTAATGCTTTTTCCAGGTAGGTATAATTATTAATCATTGGTTTATATTTAAATCTCGTACAGATCACTTTCCCAATCTCCCTGCCATTCTTCAAACTCTACAGGAACTTATTTGTTGAGATAAAAATATACATTATTTTGTAATCGGATTAAAAATATTATTGTACGGAAATGAAGTTCAGTAACGTTTTTATTTTCAATATATTACCCTTATAAAGTGCATTTAAAATTTGAAAAGTTTGAACGTACTTGTACATAGTCAAAATTAGTATGTTGACGTAACTTTAAAACGTTTCGTGTTAATTAGTGGAACCTTGCACAATGTTTAAAGAAAAGTATCTTAAACTTTTAGACAATTCATTCGTTAAAATTGTGTAGGTATAAGACCGTGAGCTTCGGGGCAGTAAAAGTTACAGCTTTTTGTATACCTAAGTACTTAATTAACTACATAATATAAAATTTTCAACTATTTGTTACAGATTTATCAATTAATATCACTAACAAAATATGGCAAAAAATTAAACAGGAAATAATTTATTCTAAAATAACAAAGATTAGAGCCGAAAAATCCTTCTGCAGAATATCAATCACAGCATAATATTTTCTTGACGTTTCTTCTCAGAAACGCTTATATATGATGTGATATTGTACGAATGATACAATACGTAAAATATTCTGGAGAATACATAAATCCATGTCTCAAAGGATATATTTTTTTCGCAATAACCCAATTCCATTCAAAGTATTATGGAGGTGAATGTGTTCCTTATAGAAGAGTATCCAACATGAAATAGGGGCATAAATTCATACATTTTATAGAGAAAACGGATTCAAACACGTTTTTCGGTGTGTTTGCTTTAGTGAAATATGATTTGCAATAATGATATATGGATATGATTTTTAATCCGATTTAAGGTCAAAAATATTTTTTTTTTCTTAAACAAAATAATGAGGCCTGTAGCAATTTAATTTGTTTTTTTTAGTATTTTGATAAAAAGTGTGTAGGTAGATCATTATACTCGTTGATCTCAAATAAGCTATAAGTTGAAACACTTTTTTATCTGCTGATTCCAGATCAATTATTATTCAAACTAATTTTAAATATTTTTAACCGGCTGCATTGTAATAATTGAATCTCTCAAATTTATAATCAAAATTAATTTTTAACATTTATTTCTCATTTTTGAATCTCTCGGTTCCCTTCAAATACTTAAATACAGTCCTATGATTCATCCTGATTCATTTTGTATTATTTTTTGAGTGCTGACATACTCCATTCAAAGCTCTAGTAAAACCAAAATCTGAAATGGATTCCTGGACATGTTGGTATGCGGATAGTAATATTGTAGATTCCTTGACAAAACAAGGAGCAACCCAATTTTTACCCTCGTAAACTATTTTCCCCTATCTGACACATTTTTCACCCTCGAAGATAGATCCCAATATGTTTGGTAAGTGAATTGGCACATTGCTAGTTAATCCAAGGGAGCCTGCTATACCTCAATACAAAGAACTATCTCATCAAGACGTAGTTTTAACATTGCCCCCATTATTCAAAAACAGAAATTTCCTGACAGAATTGGACATTGTTCCGTTCCTTCTCATCTTTTAATTCACGAGCTTGACTCCCCAGATTATACCTTCTGTGGTCTAGAATTGCGGTCTAGAACATATATTTTGGTGGTCCCTCTCTAAACAAATATCCTCTCTTCTATCAAGTCTTATCTAAAAATGCCTCGCTTACAATTCAAGATCTCGTCTCTTCTTAGTCTGAATTTGACTCCAAAATTCCATACGATTTGGAAATTAGCCAGTTAATACAAAATTAATTTATGAACTCACCTTCCCTTTCTCCATAATTTGATTTGTTTAATAAAATTTTGATACATATTTACATAATGAACAGTTATATAAATAAAATTACAATGTAGTGTGAATCAAAAAATTCAACAAAAGAAATCAGGTGTGTAGGTATTATAGTACTTAATATCAAAACTCTATGGTAAAAATCAAACGATGAAATGATGAAAAATAATATAAAATTAAATTTGAAACAATAGTTGAAATGAAAACTAAATATAACATAAAATTTGACATTATTAGTGGAGGTTTAAAACCATACAAATTTGTTTTTCAAATGAAAATGTATAAATATTGTGCTATTTGTACAATTTACAGATGACTGTTGACTTGTGAAAAAAAGATGTATTTCAGAGTATTTTAGCCAAGATTTGATTTTTTTATAAAAGTTAATGTTTTGTGTTGTACATTTTATGGGCAGTAAAATTTATTAATCTTTTGGGCTAATATGGTTTGCAATGGGGTATTGCAAATACACAAGTGCCGTGTCTTTGGCTAGAACGTCATAGTTTTTTTGTTTATATAGTCGTTTGTCCAAAATATCTTTTTCTTAGAACGATATTGATTGGAGGGATAAGTTTTTATTTTAATATACATAAACTTTATAAATGATTTTTAGGCAATTTTCAGGGATTTTATGTGATTAATGTAAGATCTACCCTAAGCAATTATTTCGTTGGAGAAATCAATAAACAAGTGCACTGTAGACAAGTTTCGTAGTTTTTATATATATATATATACTTTTTTTTTTAAATTTATTTAAACGCCCATTGGGCTTTTACATACATTGTTATTAGTGTTATTACATTAACTATGTGACATTTAAAAGTTTACGTACATATATAAATAAAATAGTTATTATATCTGTAGTACATAAATGTTTTACAAATAATACAGAATACCATTATGGAGAACAGTTTTTTTTTTCTTTTTTCACTTACTTAGAAAAATAAATGGATTGAAATTAATCAGCATTTATAGGGACTTAAAATCATATTCGAATTGTTATTTAAATTACAATATTAATTTGTAAAGTTAAAACATATATATTAAAGTTAAAAAGTCATAAAAGAAAAGAGTGAAAAAACAGAAGCTAAAAAATGGGTTTTTCACTATGGAGATATATATATATTATATACAATGTTACTCATTCGTTTAAATATATCTTAAGAGATGACGGCCTAGAACACCCTTGAAGGGTGAAAGCCAGAAACATTTGAAACAAAAAGGTTGTAATTCAAAAATTTGGGATTAAAAAATTGGGTCATATTGTTTTTTTTATTTTCCTTACATTATATCTAATATTTTAATATAATCCAAAACTAGTGCGATTATGGCACCTTTATTTGGGATCGTGCCGGGCGACAAAAAAATGTTGGATGTGAATGGTAAGGGAAACAAAGAATTCAGAAGTACCTTTAGCTATTTATGCAGGTTTAAAAAATAGATATACGAAGGTATTTTTTAACCCAGAACTAATTTCTGACAAATGCAAAAATTTAATTTCTTCAATGCAGAAAGATGTGCAAATACCGCGCAAAGGTGCATTTCTTAAAATTATCCCAATTTATTGAAAATTGAATTATTTTTGCCCAAAACCAAAATAATTTTTATTAATTTGTCCGACGCGGCCTTGCCTGTGTAATCATTGTTCAAATTCTCTGAAACAACCCATCTTTGTCTTTAAGGAAAGGAACAAAAACAAGGAAAAGGCAATTTTAATAGGAACTGGGATGCTGGCCTGATGCATGTGTAGGTAAATACATCTAAGAAATAAACGTTTCTATTGCTCCAACGAATGTCCTATATTTTTTTTTATGCACAAACGAGATAAAAAATTTGTTCACAGTTTTTATGCAAACCCCATAAATAGGATGACTGTGTTCTTAAAATTTTTATTTCTCTGAAATTTTGCGACCGAATTAAGCTTTTTTTCAACTTTTTAAAGTTTTTTTCATTTTTTGAGTATTGAAGTATGTTTCAAATAAAAAAATCTGGTAATTGTATCTACTTTTTCAAAATGGTTTTTGCTTTTACGACATATTCAAAATGAAGAAATATATAGAACATTTAAAATACCTTGGATTCGATGAGAAATTATTATTTCACGATGTTTACACAATAGATAAAGTACCACCTGTTACTGGATAAGCAATGTATATGAGTATTTCTCAAAATAAATGTACGTAACGAAAATGTAGTTACGAAATAGTGTTACTAAATAGTCATAAGACGTAACTAAATAGTAAACATAAGGCTTGTTTACACAATGGCAAATTTTATTTTACTTTTTTTATTATTTATTCAATTTAATTAGTTGTCGTCTTTTTTAAATGTAAGTAATTATCCTTTACTTTTTTATTTATTGTACATACTACAAACGTACATAAACTCACGACCCAAATATTTGTATTTTGTTATACCAAAGGGGTTAAAAAAAAAACAAGGGAGTATAAATAAATGTTTTTAATCAAATTATCAGCTCCCAAATTGAAGTACCTAACACAATATTCAACAAATCTTAAGAAATTAAAGAACAGGAACTGTTTAAACTATTAAAAATTTAATAACATACAAGTATTTAGTTTGAATCACTATCCATTAGCGTTTTATAAATTTCTTCCTCATCTTTATAATAATTGAAATCTTTCCGAGACACATTTGGTCAGTTTTTCAGTCTTTGGTTTATCACTCCGCTTTGGCGCATGAATATAGTCATTTAGTGATAGAGATTTAGAGATAAGGCCCTTACAAACCACTTTCTTTTTTGTATATATATTTTCCAATTTTTCGTTTTTAAGATAGTCACTCCACATGGTTTATCTTTGATTTTGTTAGAATCTTCATTTTCACTATTCATATTTTCAATATCAGTGTTATTTTTTATGGCATTATTATTTCCTATTATAACATCTCCGATTTATTATATAATCCAGTTTCGATGGGAATAGCATCATTATTAGTCTTAGTTTGTTTATGCAATAATATTTTCAGAATATTCACTTGCCTTTTCATCCGATTACAGCACTGTCTTAAATTCTTATTTCGACTTTTTAATCGAGTATTTTCTTCAGTCAGCTTTTGTAGTCTTTCCTTTAGGATTTTTTTATTATTTTTTCTACGTTCAAATGTATTATTGTCTTGTGTCGTAGGATTAGCCTTTTTCTTTCTTTCAGCTCTTTTATCATTGGCTTGTCTCCACTTTGCCCGTAGCTCTTCTTTTTCTTCTTCTGTAAGAATTTATTTTTTTTATTTTTGATATTATCTATAACTTTTGTAAAATGCTTAATTCGTATTTCCTCATATTCATTTGTATTTTCCTTTTTCAGTCTTTCTCTGTAAGCGTTTTGATTTTTGGCATTGGTTTTTGGGGGCATTCCTAAAAAAAAATTATGCTGTAGTTATGGTTTTATCAGAGTAAATAAAAATAAATTTATATTTAAATAAGCTTTTATAAAAACTTAAGGCACTTATAAATATTGTATAGAGCGCCTGTAGAACGGATAGTGTGTATGAGTGCCTCAAGCTTATTTAAAATAAAACCAGTATTGGACGGCTCAGCTTGATCTTCAAGTACTTGTCATTATGTATAATGCCATATAATCGCGATGATAAAACATACAAGTCCGACGACACCTGCTCTGCCATTGACCATCAGGAATTTCCAGCGCATCCTATGTATTACAACCTACCTACTTTTCAGCGCCATCAACAGATCTGCTCTATGGTATAATAATATTTATTTTTTTCCTATTATATCTAAATACATATGTATATTTGTGCATTGTGCATAATATATTACATTATTACTAAACTTACATAAGACTTTCATAAAAATGCTAGACACACTTACAATATACTTACTTTTCTTAATCACGTTGTAACTGTGTACACTCAGCTTTACATTGAACTTTTTCGTTACGTTACGAAATTCATAACAAACGTTACGAAATTGTAATAAGAATTTATGTTATAAAAAGTCAATGGTTTGATAAAATTTAAAAGTGTTAATATGTAAGATTAGCAATGTTCGTACCGCACATGTTACAAAAAGATGAGTAGAAAAAGACTTACCGTTTTGTGAAAAAAGGCTAAAATATTTTCTGTTACGAAATAGTGGTCCCACTAAAGAAACACGTTATTACTGATTTTAACAATTAATGTTATGGCGGAGAAGTCAGACCAACAATTAATCAGAAAGAGGCTAGTGTTGCCCATGTTAAATTTTACAAATGGGTTAAAAAATTACGGTGGAAGTACTAATAAAACGTAACTAAAGAGTAGTTACTAAAAAGTAAATGGTGATGTCTCATTTTGTTTTTTGTGCATAAATTATTAATTTATTATGAAACCCCATAGAAAATTACCTTTTCACAGAAACTACATTTAATTAAGACCCTAAAACTTACAAAAAATCACATATTATAACGTTATTATCGCATTTTATGAAGTATAAACAAATGAGGTGGGTAGGGTGGCAATTTCATTTTGTATGGAAGGTAAAAATCGATATTTTAAAAAAAATTAAAATATTTGCGAATTGATACGATTGTAATGTTTATTTTTCGATATTTTAAAGCCTAATATTTATTCTACAAAATGGTGCATATTTTTTTTGTATGATTAATTAAAAACATGTGAAATTTTTGAACTGTTTGTAGGCACACTTTATTTTTCCAAAATGTACACTTTTTTTGAGAAATACTCATATATCTTTCTATGAATTATTTTATGCCAGTTTCTCTTTTACATTTCATACATGACAAAATTTATTGGTTAAATTATTAGCTGAAAAAAAATTATACAAAGAAAGACATAATATTCCATACATACAGAGTCTCAAAATTCTTTCAGTGAGACCAATTCCGTGGTACAAAATTATATTTCAGCACATAAATAACCCTTTATATATAAACAGGCTAGAACACAATCAAACTGTGCTCAAAACAAACAATTGGTGAACTTACTGAAGACTTTGCTTACTGAAATAATTAATTTGTATTAGTTTACAACGATACATTATTCTAAAGACTTTTTAAATTGTTATTTATGTTTTCATAATTTTCTTATGCTATATTTCTGTTATTTTTTTTAATTTTTGCCAAAGGTTTGTTTATCGGGACGTTTTCTGCCTTGTATTTGTAAAATTTGTATTTTTAAATATATTTTTTTAAATTAGTAAATTTTCACATAAACGGTATTTTAACCATTGAATAAAATTTTCACCACATTTTTTAGTAAGACCGTAAGTGTGTTTTTTCTCGTCATATGCCGGGACCGCATATGTGAGTGCTGCACATTATCTACGAATTAAAAAAAAAATAATAATTATGTGCGATTTTGACCCTTATGTATAAGGAATTTGTATAAAGAACAAGGTCACAATCGCTTGGGCTATTCTCGTTCTTTACGCAACAAATACCGGAATGACTTCTAGCTTTTCAGATTTTTTACAAAGAATTTTTCTGTGGAATGCCAACGAAATATTTGTCGCATTTTTAGTGTCAAAGCATCTTCTTTCATTATTTTTGATATAAATTGATTGTGGAAATATAAGATTTGAGGTATCATCAGAAAAATAATTTTATCTACATTATTTTGATGTAATTTTTATAATATTTCACCCAAGAAAAGTGATGAAAATTAACTTCGTAAGAAATGTCAAAATTTTTACGTCATGATGAATAATTATATTTTTAGCATTATTTATTTACAGGTTTCTTGTACAAAATAATATTATTAGTAACAACAGTTGTATAAACTACCGAAATCTGGAAGAATTGTTATCATATACTTATTTAATGCGACACAAAAAAATTTAAGAGGACACTTGACGTTTGATTTTGGAATTAAATTGAGCTTGGAATTTCCTGGCACACAACAGGTGTGGTGTGCCAGGTTAATATAATAAGTTAATATAATATTAATTAATCTAATAAGGCTGATAATAATCCTAGGATGTGAAATATAAACAACTGACTCGTACGTCTTGTAACCAATAAAATAAAAATGCACGATAAAAGAGTACTCTTCAATCAAGTTGTGGCTTCAGATTGGAATGATCTTCACGAGATTGGAATAACTTCCTTCTAAAAATTTCAATAAAATTTTAATTTAATTAAGCGAGCAATGCATTTCAATGACGAATACGGCACAGGAAAATTGATTTCGAAATTAGAATTGAATTAAACATTAGACCGCCGATTCGCGCCAGTTAGCCGAGTTTCGTCTTTTGGTTCTTTAAAATATTCATAGTTCTTACATTCGGTCAACATTGGCAAACCTTACCATTCTTCTATGCAATTGGATGGAATACTTCTTATTATTTCGCTCGATTCCCTGAAGTAGAATAAAAAGATGACTAGAGGAAAACGACATGTAGTTCGCTTCGATGTTACCGTCCATACCAGCAGGAATTTTAAATAAAGCTCAGAAGAGATAAAATTGATGCAAAAAAACTTACCGGTCGTCAATAATTGCTAATGTCTGAAACAGTTATCGGATAACCGCACAAATAAATCCTTTCCGAGAGCTTTTACGTTATTGAAAATGACCGTCGATATTAAAATCAACGGGAAAGTGAATAAAATTTTATAGCTGGTGGACTTTATGAAAAATTATAATCATATTATCCTCACATTACTATTTTTATAATTACAATTTGGGAGGTGGGTATAGGTACCGCCGCACTGGGAACCGTTTAATGGATAACTAACACCTCTGCCATTGGACACCCCAATTGGTTAGCTACGTTTGTTTAAATTTACTATTTCAGTGTAGTTTTGGATCAGCTACACTGACAAAGTTTGTTTTTTTTGTTTTCTGCTGCAGTTTTTACTAGCGCAAAGGATATCGTTGTGGTTATGGAACATAATGGTGGTGGTGCTTAGGAGTCTATGTTGTTATCATAGATATACAAAACTATTTACCGTAAACTTGAATCACTACTCGTATTATATTTTTTGTTATGTTGGGGACATAAAAAAATAAAGTTATTTAGGCAAGTCCTTTTTTGGTTTTGTAATTAAGTCACCGACGTAAATAATACAATTTTTATTCGATAGATATCTACTAAATACAACAATAATGATACAAAACTATACGTTTTTGAAATTTGGCCGGTATATATGAGTCAAATTAGTTTTGGTACTAAGCAGATGTTCAATAAATAACTTTATTTTTAAAGTAACTTTGCTCCTGTATATTCAACGCAGTAAAAAAATCTATTTAACGATTATGTAGGGATTTTTATTTACATTAACTCTACACGAGAGACCCTGAGGAAAATAATTTTGCTCAGGGCCTATGTCATCTTTGAGGAAACTGTGTGAAGGGTCTTTTTGAGGAGAGGAAGGAGTGAACATGGGTCTTGAAGAGACCTTTGTTGTAGGAGGGAGGAAACACAGAGGCTGGCAAATCATTCCACATTAGAGCTGTTGAACTCATGAACGAGTCGTAGAAGTGACCATTTCTCATGTTACAAATGTTAACCGTGTAAATATTATGGGCGCGCGTTTGGCGTATTTCCTGAGTATGCACCGGTGCCGAATAGATCAATGACGCTAGTTCCTCGGAGCATCTTAAATTTTAATACTGGTAGAACAGGGACAGCATACTAACGTAACGTCTGTGCTCTAAAGATTGCAATCCGTTTGTTAAGAGAGGGAATCTAACAAACGATTCTCCCGTTTCTGCAGTCATGGTTTTTTCTGGTATTTTGGGTCTCCAGACCAGAGGTGGCTACCAAATTTAACAGTGGGGCGCATTTGCGATTTGAAAAGTGTCAGCAGTTGTGTACTACTGTTAAAATCAAAGAAAATACAGGAATAATTGAAATAAAACGATGAATACTGATAAACAATATTATGCGGGATTAAAGAAAAATCTAAATTCATACAAATCACGTATTATCACAATAAATGTTATTCTTGTGACATATTTACACTATACATATAGCAAAATAACTTATGCAATATGCTCTTTCTTATTTACTTGTTTATTTGATATTTTTGGAGAAGTAGTAATGTTTTTTAGTATTCTGACAGATCAACTTAACTTTCTTTTAGGTGACCATACATTGTTAAAACATGATGTCTATTTACTGTTTGTTAAAAATTTTCTTAATTTCCAATTCAATTCAAATATGATCTAGGTCACATCCAAAATAATTATGTCATAAAGCTTTCATCGCCCGGCTGTATAAAGGGAGTGGTTAGATTTGTCAGATAATGTATAGGAATTTTACGACTGCAATAGTTACATTCGGACGTTCAAATAAGAGCTGGATAGCCCAGTAAAGTAAGGCTTTCGTATATGGACCATAAAGGTTTTATTCCTCTCATCAGTGCTATCCGCGATGGCTCTTACACGGGACTCTAAAACTTTTTACGAATTACGTGTCTGGATATGAAATTTTTATGAGACAAATTGACACAACCACTAAACAAAGTCCAAAAACCTTTGAAATGTTAAACGTCAGAATGGCTTATCGATAGGAACGATCACACTCAACATGGTGCAGGTATTTAGAGAATATACATTCGTAATCTTAACCCCGATACCGACGTAATTTTGAGTGAAGCACAAAAAACTTTGTGGAAGTCTTTAAACTAGAAATTTATTAGCTACGCATCATTTGAAAACGATTTTTTTATACCGCACAACAGTCCCGACTGCTCCCAACCGTCTGGAGCTGGCAAGACTACGGCATCCCCAATTCGGATATGTTGAAGGAGATGGGGAAGAGGAAGGTGGGAAAAAGAAAGGTGGGGAAGTACTTGGTTTTTAGATATGGGCACCAAATACGTCTATAGCAATTTCAAGCAAAGTTTCAATTCTGAATTGTGGTCTTTCACAAGGGCGATAGTGAGAATATCTTCCACTCTGGAACGTACAGCAATACACTTTATTTAATATTCATTAAAATAATATAATTTTTTTTTTTTGATGGAGATGTTGTGAAATAACACAAATTAATAAAATAAAATATACTTCTGCATGTCGGAATTCGAACCTGCTACTTCCAGATTGTGGGTCGAAAGCCTTACCCTGACCACGGAGTCGATTTCATTTTTTTCTTTTTTTTTTTTTTACTCTGTGGAGAAAAAAAGACGACGTTCGGTTTGTCTAATTTTTTCGATTTGATTTTTAAAATAAGCAATATCTAAAAAGGCAAAAAAGCTCGAGTGAAACACGACAGGTGACTATTAAAAATATAATCGTAGTGGATTATTTACGTATATTATATGAAAACATATGTTAGTAAAACAATAAAATGTGTATTTATTATTGGTTATGTATGATTAATGTGCATTTAAAATAAAATAATTTAAAACACATTGAAAAAATCCGTTAGGTATTATTTACCGAATCAAGAAATATATTTATACAAAACAATGAAAAAAATTTACCACAAAACTAGAAGAAGCAATTATCGTCTTTTTTACTTCTACAACTCTCCCGGTAAGATTTTTATATGTGCAATCTGTAGTCAGTAACGTTATTTTTATTTTTTAGAGCAAGTAATAATCAACACTATCGTTAAAAATAAATTCCGTTCCGAGTTATTTTTGATTGGTATCAAAAATAGATCGACATGCTTCGTTTCATTTCATACATTCAAGCAGCGAGTCTCGTGACCTTCCAACAGATTTTCCATTAAAAATACCATCGGTATTTTAAACAAAATTATTTAAATTAATGTTAAGTTGTTTTGTATGAAATATATTGTGAAATGAAAAAGATTTTTCCATTAGTTCGAAATATAAAAGTAAATTATAAAATGAACAAAATATTGTTTATTTTTGTTTCGAAAAATCAGAATTTAAGGGTGTGTTAGCAAAGCTCTTCTAGGATTTTTATTTCACTGTCAAAAGTACTCTTAAGCCTTATTGCCTATGTGAAGAAGAAAATGTGCCATAAAATATTTGTTGCGCCATTCTTTTTTATATTACGCGTTATCAATGTTATGATGACAGGTTCTATAAATATGAATTTGATTAACGATATTAATAGCTGTTATTTCAGCTAGACTGGGTGTGCCGAGCACTAAAGCAAAAATTTCATAGTGAATATGAAAAATTTTACTAGAGGGAAAGTTAAAAATATTTCAAAATTTGTGTGCGCTATATAGTTATAGGTTTTCAAACTTCCACAATTATAAAAAGAATGCGACTGTCTTTAGGAAGCGGCCCGCCTTGCCGCTTCCTAGTGAGAGTGAACCAGAATTTCCTTCCTCGGCGGGAGTGTTGCTCGCTCCAAAAAGCCATAGACAATCACGCGGAATAGCAAATAAATATGTACTTAATTACCAGTGTATCATTGAGTACTTTACGCAACTGCATCATAACAACTTCTTGTCGAAATGATATAAAATTAAAATAAAAACAGTACTAAAAAAAATAAAAATAAATTAGGTTCAAGTAATATATCTAGGATGCCCCCCTCCTTCTCAGTGCATCCCGCAGATGATACGAACATCCAAACGGCCCCCGACGGCGAAACGGTTCCCCATCCCTGTACTGGATGTCTCAATTTCACAAAAGCGGGAATTATGACTGGAGCGTACTTTTGTGAATCGTATATTTTGTATCGTATCGTATAATATTTTGTATAACTGGGGCCCAAATATCCTTTTAATTTTTGTGTAGACTGAAAACAAGCAATGCAATGCACAAATGCACATACCAATGAACCACCTCCGCGGACAGGACTGTTGTTAAATGTAAAAGCAATAACTAAAAAGCATAAATTTGATTGCCTGAAGCAATAAAATCTCTCGAATGGTGCGCTTGGACATCATTAAATTGAAACCGCCTCTCAATCGAAATGTCTAGGTCGATATAACAATATTCAGCTCGTAAAGTTATTTCTACCACGTGAATACGGAAAGATTTTATTAATTTAACCGTAAAAAGGGGAAAAAAATATAAAAACAGTAGATTCTACATTATCGATTGTCGCCATAAATTGTGCTTAGTAAAAAGTAATTAAAAGAACATTGATTAAAATTGATTAATAAAGTTATTAAAAATGATTTGAAAAGTACGCACCTAAAACAGTAAAATCTGCGATGAAAAAAATAACCCTAAAAATAAATCAATCAATTTTTGCGATCAATGGGAATGACAAAACGCGGTATAAAAAGTTTTTTCTTCTTGCAAAGCTAAGTATATAATATGCAATTTGGTTAAAGAGTTAGAAAATAATTTTATTGTGCACGGAATATACCAGAATACAAGCGATTATCCTATAATTCATATAAGGTTACACACACAAATCCCGGAGTCCTTAAATATTTTATGACTTCCTTAGTCGTTAAAATGAAAATAAACATTCAAACTTTATTCATTGTGTTTGCAGTCTTCAAGCGGTGCAGTCTCAAAGGGTACAACTTTTGCAGGAGAGTTTCCGTATTATAATATCAGATGTATTGAACAAAAAAACAGTTCCAAGCCACCCGAGATGTTGAAGACTATTTTATTGGATAGTGAATATCATTCAAATTTGTAAAAAGTTACATAATCCAATTTTTCATACCGCATTTCCATCAGTGGAATATAACATTCTAGATTAGGGGAATGATGTGGGACTGAAGAACAAATCTGGTTCCCAATCAAAGCTTAAGGCATTTAAATAAACGATTTGATTCTGAATAGTGGACTCTATTCTGAAAGGAGTAGCGAGAGATACGTGTATCAATAAAAAATGGGGAAATATGCATCAGAGGTTGTATCGAACATTATATCATACAACTAGATTAAGTTGTTGCAAACCACTGTATCAATATTTTGAAGTAAACACCTGAAAGTTTGATGACCCCCTTTTTCCAAATCGTAATATTTACCAGTTGAAAAATCAATCAATCTGTTACCAGGTGGCAAAATATTGACAAAACCAGTCGGCGGGTGAAATACAAAAACAAAAAAAACACCTGCGTCTTGTGATATGATGCACTTTTACTGAGATAATACAGGCGGAGACCTCTAGCGGCAGAGTCGAAAAATAGGTAATTACAATCAAATGGATGGGTGGATGAAGCTTTACAGGGTCGAAGGCAGATGTCTCTGTGAGGTAGAGAGATGGACCAATCGTAGGCCTCGATTTAATCTCCCACCAATCAAGAGGATCCAGAGGATGCGGGGCGGCGAGTGGGAGTGGTTTACCGAAGCAGACAAAGGAATGGACTTTGAACCGGGAGGGGCTATCTCGATTTATTACAGGAAAAAACGGGAACCTTGGTAGAGGGTAGTGCGATGACGTCATGGGTTTGGAATGCAAGGGTGTGGCGGAAACGGGATCGTAAACCATCGACGAACGAGGGGGACGTGTTGCAAGAAAGGTAAGAGACATAACGCGAAACGAACTGGGGACTGAGAGAAATTGGTAGAATCCTACGTTAAGACATACCGGGAGTGGAAATCATTGGGGGAGAGGGCAGTTACACGCGTCACTTAAAAGAAAACAACAGAAATAAGGGAAAAACAGGCAAATTACGTAAGAAAAGTGGAAAAAAAAGCAAACATTGAACTTCTATCGTAAACATGACGTGGAACCGCAAAGAAACAGCGTTGAGGTTACAGGAGAATGATGGCGCGAAGTTAGTTGCGAAAAGGGATACCAAGGGAAAAAAGGTTGGCGATGTCAGACACTTGAAAGCGCTGATTTTGAAAAAAAATACGGACATGGTTTTGGGCCATTAGGACGCTAATAACGATCCAACGAGGTGATAAAATTAACCCGCGTCTTATGGAGACGAAAATACATTAAAATTAATGTATAAACAATTAGTGGGGAAATTATGAGAGAGTACGTTCGGGTTTGTTGTGACAGGTGATTAAGGCCTCTGATCGATGCGAGATGAAGTAGGAGAAAAAGACAGGAGATGGGCGTATAGAGGTACCAACCGAGGCGACGCCCAAAATTACAGGGAGGGGTCGCGAAAATCCAGTAATAATTCTTGAAAAAAAAAAAACTGACCGAAAGGATAGACAGGATATCAAACCGATGCGATCTAAGACGGGGGACAAAAACATAAACGACGATGTAAACTGGGACGTCTTAACTAAAAGCAAGTATCGATGGGAGCCTTAAATAGAAATAATCGAAAAAAAAATAGAATAGCTATATTAGACCGGTTGTAAGGGAAGAGAACTAAATGTTAGAAGTAGGAGACGATCGTACGCGGGAGATTTAACACACTGAGAGGGGGAAACGGACGTGTACACCGTTTGAATTATCGGGAGGAATTGGTTTGGAAGAAAGAGGGGGAAACGGACGTGTACACCGTTTAAATTGTCGAAGGCAAAGTGAGGAAGATCAAAGCTAAGCTCGTGAAAGCGTTAAAAACAAAGCGTATCACATCATAAACGACGGCCATTAAATAAATTGTGCGGACACGATAGCATTTAAAATTAAAAGGCCCGGAATCCACACTACAAAAGGACAGCTCGCACTAGAGCGTAATATAGAAAACGCCGTATGGGAATACGGGACCGCTTCCCAGTCCGCGTCTGATCTTTCTGTCACATGAGACGAATGCCAGGGTGTTAACTTTCTTGAAATGATCAGAATGGCCTAATTAGCATGATGCGACTATGGACTAAATAGAAAAGAACATACGAGTCGATAAAGGTTAGAATAGCATGTATTTGACGTGATTAATGAGGTAACGGGACTATAAAAGGGCTGATTTTAGAAAAAACGGGAAGTCTTTTCGTGAATTTTGACGGAGTTTGAAAATCGCCGGGAGCCGTTCAAACGCGTCGCGCCGCGCCCTAACGTTACTTGGTAACTATTTGTGGACTTAGGAAAATTCTCTAGTCAAAAACGTACAGTTAGATTCAGTGTTTGGAAAAAAATAATATTAGCATCGGACCTTAGAGAATTTTAGAACTTCAAAGAATTAGTTAAACACAGTATTTGGCGTGATAATAAATTAAGGTTGAAAAATTTAATTAATTTAAATTCAGTGGAAAAAAAAAAAGATTAGAAACGACACTACGGTGTCGCGTTATAAGCCGAGTTGTTAATACGAAGTGTTGAAAGGGAGAGGGGAGACGGCTATAATTCGAGGTTAACGCGATCTTTCGTTGCCAGAAATTTAAGCTGGGAAAATGATAACAACAATAATTAAAGATAAAATAATCAATATCGGATTCAGAGAATTTCGGACTTCGGAGAATTATTCAGATTCAGTGTTCACGTCAACTCGCGAATTCAATCGAAAATGATAGAAATAATAATAATACTTTAGTACTGGTATGAAAAGGGAAAATTAAATCGCGTACTCCACTTCGTGCGCTAAATAATAACCATACCTCGTTATAACAAATAGTAAGAACAAAAAAAAATTTATTACTGAGATTAGAGGACTCAATTCAGTGAGATAATCAGGGCGCGCGTTTAAATTAGGCATTTACAATCTGATAGAGGAATTATTGATAGACGGATGGAAGTATAAGAACAGGTTGTTTTGCCGTCGCTATCCCGGTGGATTAGAGGAGAGGGGCTCAGGTAAGTAAATTGCACGAATATAATATATTTGCAGGACAAAGATGGAGGCTGCTAATCCGGCAGTTATTTTGAAGACGCCAGTTGGGACCGTAATTATGTACGTATTATCAAATAACATATGTATGTGTATGTACGAATGAATGCATAAGCTGATAAAATAAATATCATTTATTCCATGACAAAACAATTATCAATTATTCTATGGACTAGGATCGTAACCGGAATTTGTCATTATAGTTCATTGTAGGTAAAGTACCTATTTATCGTGGGGACAATTCAAATAAGTGGGTCGACCGAACCGACTTTTGGAACACGATAATACAAAGGAGAAAAAAAAAATATTCATTTCAAACCGGCTTTAAAATGGATAGGGCATTGACACGAGTTGTGCTGAAAAACAGGTTGATTTATTAGGGTCTGAAGGGACAGACGACCTTGAAGATTAACTGAGACATTAGAAACAGCTGAGTCTGGAATGCGGAGTTGGTTTCGAAAAAAAAGATACGGCGGTTGGATGAATGGCTACTTGGGTACTAAAGTCTTGCTTCGAGGTCTACGAACATAGCTAAATTCATTTAACGGGAGTATCCCAAAATCAGACAGTGCCTGAGGGATAATCGAAGTAAATTTTGAGTTGCGATTGGAAGTCTACGAACATAGCTAAATTCACTTAACGGGAGGATCCCAAGATCAGGTGGTGCCTGTGGGAAAATTTGAATAAGCAGGATGGCAGCCAGGAGAAGGGGGAGACTGGGGACATGGCTAAAGGTCATATCTGAGTTGGTGATCTCTATAAATAAAATCATCAAACAAACAAAACCGTAATATATTATGTGTATCGTAATTATTAGCATTTATATTAGTATTTATGTATCAAGCGAACTGGTTGGAATTCACAACTCCTTCTCGGCGATGCTTGGTCTGGAATGTACTGTATAAATAGTACATTGCAGATTATAAAAACAAAACAAAGTAAATTTATATATATTTCTTGATATGTACTGTCTGCAGGGGGGATGTATGTGGTCTGGCAACTATCGGGATGATACACTACGGCTGCATGCACGCCCTCTCAGAGGATGGGAAGCAGCCTAGGAAACTGCTCTCCACAAAGACCGCAAGTATATTTTTGCATATAGAACGAAACCGGTTCGTACTAAGTAGACGTAATTCTCGGAGGAGTTGGAATCTGGGAGCGTGAGACCCTGTTGAGATTTGGACGTAGTATGTGACGACCACAGGAATGGTCAACTAGGACACGGTGACTTAGGCACCAACTAGGAGATTGGGTCGAGTGATCATGCCAAACCCAGATCGATACGGATCATTTTCACGTCTTGCAGGAGGAAGGAGCCAGATTTTTGCTAGCAAAGTAATATTCCGAGTTCGTCATATATGCAATAACCGAATCGTACTAACACGCTTGAAATTAGTCCCATGTTATCCCATCTAGTAGGAGAGGTCGGCGATCCAGAGGTCCCGGAGGACAAATTATGATTGTAATGTACTAACAAATTATGTTTGACTTTCGTTTTGTGTATTAAGGTTTTATGGCAGGTCGGGAGGACGGCTTAGATGAACTTCTAAGGAGATCAGATTAGGGAAGGTAGACAGTATGGAGAAAGCGGGGGCTTTAGGTATTTTGACCCAATTTCGATTCGTTAACTTTGAAATTAACAACTCTGACTTCATCCCTGTCCTAAAGAGAACTAGGGGTTACCAAACAAAGTAATTAAAAACCCGATACCATAAAGCAAAAAAAATCACACAACGTTTGGTGGGATTTAATTACAACTAAATACGAGGGAGTTACGTTGAAGGTCGTAACCGGCGTATTAATTAACTAAGTACATTTGTCTTTATATAAATGTATATATATTACTTGAGAACCATGAGTAGCCTTCGTAGCTACCGAAGGGAGAAAGAGTTCTGAGGATATTTTAATGCCAGTGGCCTAAGGTCACTTAGGTATTACAAAAAAAATTAAATTCAAAGGGTGAAAGGAAGAGTCATCACAGTCTGGAACGATAAACAAGTTGTGGTGATGATATTGACGTCACAAGAACATTAAAGAGAAATTATAAATAGCAACTAAAACACAATATTGGTCAGTCAAGTTTCAAAAATTAACACGAGTGGACGGAACACCCCCAGTTAAAACGCGATCTGTTAATTTTAATTAAAAAATATATAAATTATTGTCAACTGAAATCTGTAGTCGCTTCTGTTCCTCCATCACGGCACAATCATTTTAATGATTACAACTATTTGCAACGAACTGTTTACGGCCGGCACTCTATCAGCTGAGCCAGACGCATCTGTCATAATTACAATAATGGGTCGTCTCCGTGTGCCGCCTCTTATAATCAAATGACCATGCCGCCGCTGAATTCCTACTGGCTACCGACTGAACTGCCCACTGCCGCTGATCACCTAGAGTCTGGCCAATCCCTGCTGCATTGATGCTGACAATCTAGAGGCTGATGAATTCCTCCTGGCTTCCGACTGAACCAGCTACAGATGCTGACAACCTAAAGGCTGACGAATACCTGCTGGCTACCAAGTGAACTGCCCACTGCCGCTGATCACCTAGAGGCTAGTAAATCCCTGCTGCATTGATGCTGACAACCTAGAGGCTGGCTAATCCTTCATGGCTATCGACTGAATCAGCCTTTGATGCTGAAAACCTGGAGGCTGGCCAATTCTTCCTGGCTACCGATTGAATAAGCCATTGATGCTGAACACCTAGAAGCCGGCCAATTCTTCCTGGCTACCAACTGAATTAGCCATTGATGCTGAAAACCTAGAGGCTGGCCAATTTTTCCTGGCTACCAACTAAACTAGCCATTGATGCTGACAACCTAGAGGTCGGCCAATTCTTTCTGGTTACAGACTGAATATGCCATTGATGCTGAAAATCTAAAGGCTGACCAATTCTTCCTGGCTACCGACTGAATTAGCCATTGATGCTGACAACCTAGAGGCTGACCAATTCTTCCTGGCAACCGACTGAATTAGCCACTGATGCTGACAACCTAGTGGCCGGCCAATTTTTCCTAACAACCGACTAAATTAGCCATTGATGCTGAAGCCTAGAAGCTGGCTGATTCTTGCTAGCTACCAATTGAACTGGCCACTGCTCCAGCAGTCAGTATCGTATGGCGCGATAATGCATAATGTGCTCCAATCTGAAATTATCGCTGAAAGAATTCCGATTATCTCAGTTTTCTATCTGTTTTTTAAATCCCAGTTGTATTGAAATACAAATAACTATTTTTTGTGAATTGGGTTGGCTGTAAAAAATAGGAAGTACCTTTAAGCTACACCCCTTTGTACGTTCTGTATACCAGTACAATACTTGTAATTAAAATGTGAATTTTGATTTGAATCGTCTTTCTTTTATGATGGTTTGGATAGAACGCCTCACGGTGTTTTACTTTTTTAATCATTATCTAGGTTGAGGACTGATGTGTGCCGGTGCTTATTATTTAGTCTTTTCTTGTGCAGGCAAACACGTCCCGTACAGAGATATTGAAATTCGATCTTCCACATTATATATAAATTAATGTTCCTCTATTTGTTCCGTACGCGTTCCTATACCATTCAACCAATTTTGTTAAAAATTTCAAAGATAGTTCTTATTAGTGCCAGGAGTGTTTAGAAAATATTTTGAATGGTAAGAAAAGTTGGATACGTTTGAGAAAGACCTCTTTTCTCTGCACTGAAATGAGATAGTTTTTTAACCATTACTGGATTTTACTATTCTACATTGACCGGTTGGTGGCCGAGTTGACATCACGTTTGGATCTCACCCAGGCGTAGTGTATTCAATTCCTTGGCTGGCTAGGTTCTCCATCAATACACAAGCAACATTTGTAGCTTACTGTGGTGGTAATAGGAGATTTTCAAATATTGTCAGGTTATTCGTAACCCAGGAATGTTTGTCTTTCTTTTTAAAAAGATAAAAAAGACATGAAGTGCTTATTTTGTGAAAATTATTCGTAAGTGATGAACGAAGAAAGATGTAGGTATAAAAGGAATGTATGACATGAAAATGAATGGTTTTAAGAGGTCTATTACGCCTGAGGAAGAAACAAATACTAATTACAGGATAATAATATTACACCCTAAAAATGCACTCGTTGTCAGATATTCTAGAATTTACAACCTCAAAACTTTTCGCCAAACCATTCATAGTCCCCGAGCAAAGCCGGAAATACAGCTAGTTATCAATACAAATTAATCACTAACTTTCGGAAGTGTTTTGCTCAAAATATTCAATAAACAGTGCATGACTGCGAATTCTACATAAGTTTTTTTAGCTGTTCATCAATAAGTGTGCGTAAGTAAGAATAAATTAGTACTAGAAAGTTTCATGATTAATCGTGCATAAAGTTACAACACAGACAGACATGATTTATGTTTGCATGCTGTTAATCCTTCAAATAATAAATAAGCCTATATTTTAAAAACGTATTGTAAATATATCAATAATTTAAATAATTAAGAAAAAATATTAGTTTCAGGTATAAATAATGTTTATTTTATCCATTACATAATTTTGACGCGGTTTTTGAAAACATTTTAATACTTTTTCCGTTTCAAATTTATTTCAAAGAATGTAGAGTATACAAGACTTTTAATTTTTTTTTTCAAATAAGTGATTTATGCACTTTATTAATGTACGCACATACTTACAAACTTAAAGAGAAGTGTTTTTTTATAATAAAATTAGAATAGTTTTCTTTCAATGATTGGTGGCCGAGTTGACATCGCGCTTTGGTCCCACTCGGGCGTAGTGTGTTCAATTTCTCGGCTGGCTAAGTCCTCCATCACAACACACGCAACATTTTCAGCTTACTGTGGTTGTAGTAGGAGATTTTCAAATATTGTCAGGTTATTCGTAACTCGGGAATGTTTGTCTTTCTTTTAATAAAAAACAAAAAAATGGTATTACCATGGTAAAATATGGTCTTAGGCTAAGAATTAATTTAAAACTTGATTTAAACTCTTACCGGAATCTTGCAGGTTCAATTTAATATTTAGTCATTCAAATTTAATTATCTTCTCTAAAGAAATATTTTCTTGTCCCCTTGTATATTACCCTTGATGGTAATTTTCTTTGACTAGTTAATTTAAATCTGTTTAATTAGTTTGCGCAAGAGTTTCTATCTGCATTAATTTAAACCGGGCACTAAAAACTAGAATATTTCTTGGTTGTTTGTGAGGTGGTCACATCATAAGTTTTCAAACTCGCCATCTAACATTAGTGTTAAAATATGAATGTAACCGTAGGATAAGTTAAAATGTCGCAAAACTGAATTAAAACTTAAAAGCTCACTTCATTATATCTAAAGCTAGCTGACGTGTACCCGGCGCTACTCGGGGTTTATAAATGGTTTGGAGTTAAGTTTTGAGATTAAGAATTCTCCTGAATCCGAAAATTGCATCTTTAAGATGGAAACTTTATTATTATAAAAAAAATTAAGAGTTGATGTTTTCCTTGGCTTCTACCATTCACTTCTACTTTAACGATCTTCTCACGCCACTTTCTTTGTTCATCTTGTACAAAAATAATCATTTGATCCATGTCTTAATTTTTTATTACTGTGAACTATGGTGTTACTGTTAAGAACTACATTACATCGAATTTAATTCGACTACAAATCTTAAACGATATTATTCACTTTCATTGTTTTGTTGATTGAGCATAAAACTCTTTTTTTTTAAATGTACCTACACTTTTTTCATTTTTAATTTCGTCTGGGAGGCAATTGTATACGTTGCTTCCCTCGTAACTAATGGATTGCTTGCCATAATGAGTATGTATGGTGTTTAAATGTGTTTTATCGTGTTGCCGTATAAGTGTGTGTGTACTTGGGACGTTTTAATGAGTTCTGTATTTCTATGTATGAGATTATTATTTATTTTTTAAATAAGGAGACATGTATTATATTCATATAATTTTCTTAATTTTAATAGTTTTGTTTCCATATATAATTTTTTGTTGATGTTCTAGGTTTGAAATGAAATAGTTTTTTGATTACTTTGTTTTGTGTTACCTGTAGTTCATTTATATATGTTTCACATGTATTTCCCCAGATTTCAATCACGTAGTTTAAATGTGAGTGTACGAGGCTATGATATAGACTTTTTAAAATTTTATTTGGTAACACATATGATATCCGGCTAGATACGCTAATTAAGGGGGTGATTTTATCTTTAATATCTTGAATATGCTGTTTAAAAGTTAGGTGTTTATCAATGCACAGCCCAAGATATTTCTCCTGTATCAGGATTTGCAGGTTGTTATATTCAATTTTTAAGGGTACATGGGGAGGAATTATTTTACGAGTTGAGCTTAAAATCATGTATCCTGTTTTTTTTAACATTCATTGTTAGGATATTTGATTGGAGCCAACTGTTAATTTTGTCTAAGTCACTCTGTGCATTTTCAAGTAAGATGTTTAAATCTTTACCCCAGTAGAAAATTGCAGTATCATCTGCATATAAAAAAATATCACCGTTTAAATCTAATTGGGAGATATCATTTATATAAATTTGGAACAGAAGTGGTCCTAGTATGGATCCTTGCAGAACTCCGTAGTTTATTGGTAGGTGGTTGCTATTTTGATTATTGATGCTAACGAATTGCTTTATGTTGCTAAGATATGATTTGAATAGATTAAGAGTAGGACCAACTACACCAATTTTCTCGAGTTACTTGAGAATTATGTCATGGCTTACTGTATCGAAGGCTTTTTGAAGGTCAATTAGTATAGATAAAATATAATTTCCACCATCAATGCTGCTTCTAAGTTTACTGATTAAGTCATTTACTGCCGCAAGTGTGTTTGATTTTTTCCAAAAGCGATATTGTTTTTATATAAGAACGGTTTTTTTTGATAGAAAGTTGTTTAATCTATCGTATATTACACGTTCAAAGATTTTAGATAAGATTGGTAAGATAGAAATGGGTTTGTAATTTGAGGTATTCATTTTGGACCCACCTTTGTGAATTGGTATTACCTTAGCAATTTTTCAACTATCTGGAAAAGTTGCCTCTTTAAGAGACTGATTAATTAACTTTGATAAAATAGGAACCAATTCTGTGGAGAGACTTAAAACTGTCTTACATTTGAGTAAATCATAACCAGCGCTTGCATTTAGTTTTAAGGGTTTTATTATTTTACTTATTTATAATTCCGTGGTAGGTCGAAGATATAATGATTCCATGCTATCATCCACTTATTTTATTCCATTGGCTAGATTGTGTGTAATTTTGTCGTGTATATTATTAGCTAAGGAGGAGTTTCACTACTGTTACTATTAAAAATCACATAACATTGACTTTAATTCCACTGCGAATCTTATTGCTGAGCAGAGATAATGCGTTATGCTTTCCTTTGCATTGATGTAATCAATCAATTTTCCTTTGGCATCCCCGACTCACTACTATTCACTACGGTTATTATTAAAAACTACATAACATTGACACGGTTACTATTAAAAACTACATTACATTGACTTTAATTCGACTACGAATCTTATTCCGGAGGATAGATAATGCGTGTATCGAACATGAACAATTATTTTATTGCATTTAATTTTAATTGCGGCTAAGGTTGAACACCTGCAAGTTTGATGACCCTTTTTTAACCTATACAGTAAACAGCCTTCCGAAAGACGCAGATGCCTACTCAGCAAGTGTATAACACATACCCCGAGCGCGCTACTGGCCCTGAGGCTTGCGCAATCAGTAAAATCTCCGGCGATTATCCCTGCCATGGTGTTAAACGCAGTCATCACGCCAGTGAGCAACCAAACAAGTACCTACACTACTTGCCCCGGACTCTGATATGTGATTACAAGCGACGGGGTACCTTGCCACCCCATGCGATGAGCCGCTGCCTGTCAACCTATACAGTGGATAGCTTTCCGACAGACGCAGATGCCTACTGAGCTGGTGCATAACATATACCGTGAGCGCGCTAATGGCCCTGAGGCCTGCGCAACAAGTTACTTTGCCGAATGTGGTGTTAAACGCAGTCACCACGCCAGTGAGCAACCAAGCAAGCGCCCACACCACTTGCCCTGGACCCCGATATGCGAGTATAAGCAATGAGGGACCTTGCCACCCCGTGCAATGAGCTGCTGCCTGTCAACCAAAATAATGAACGGCCAGCTAGTCTGCCCACAAGCTTGAAGCGACCGGGCTGACCTCGAAAACCGGCTCCCGAATATGTGACAACTCGTGAGCGGACACCATCTAAAGCTCAGACGCCCTTTGACAGCGGCCAGCCAGTCACCTATGAGTTTGCAGTGACCGTCCCACCCTTGAATGTTGGTCCAGGATATGCGGCAAACTATGATTGAGGACGGCTGGCCAGACTGCCCACGAGCCTGAAGCGACTGGCCCGACTTCAAAAGCCGCCCCCCGGATATGCGACAACTTGTGAACGGAAACCATCTGGAGCTCAGCTCACCATTAACAGCGGCCAACCAGTCAGCGATGAGTTTGCAGCGACCATCCCAGCCTCAAATGCTGGTCCGGAATATGCGGAAAATGATTGACGATGGCCGGCTAGTCTGCCCACGAGCCTGAAGCGACCGGCCCAACCTCGAAAACCAGCCCCCGGATATGCAAAAACTCGTGAGTGGAAACCTTTTGTAGCTCGGTCCCCCTTTTGACAGCGGCCAGCCAGTCACTGATGAGTTTGCAGCGACCGTACCGGCCTCGAATGCCAGTCCCGGATATGAGGCAAACCATGATTGACGACGGCCTCCCAGTCTGCTCAAGAGCTTGAAGTGACCGGCCCGACCTCGAAAGCCGGCCCCCAGGATATGCGACAACTCTTGAGCGGACACCAACTGTAGCTCGGTACCCTTTGAAAATAACTAGCCAGTCAATCCGAGAGTTTGCAACAACCGTCTCGGCCTTGAAAGCTGGTCCCGGATACGCAGCAACTCAAGCCCACATAACATCCGGAGCGCGGCCCGCCTCGGATGTTAGCCGTACTCTCAACTCCATAGCAGTGCGGGTGCACATCGAATGCATACCCAGCGTACACAATAGTCTTACTTCCCTTGATGCAAGGAGTGAAAAGCCTCATACGGCTACAGCGGGTCCTACCAGAAAGGCGTCGTAGTACGTCCATCCGCTGCTGACAAACCCCACACCCATCGATAAAATCATTGGAATTCGCAATCATCGCTCAGACTGAGGGACCCACATGTTCACGAACACGTCCAAAATTGGCTTAACCTATGAAACGCGAACAAAGCAGCCCGCAACGATATATTACCTTACACGGGAGGAGCATGAGAGAGGTTGGTTCAGAGAAACTAGCTCTTAACAACCTACTCGACCAAAGAGCTCCCAGGAAAGAAACCTGACTTACGGCGCTGGCAGAAGCTGAATCTGTTGTAAACAGCAGACCATTCACGTATATATCAATGGACCCACGTGATAACGGCCCAAGACTATTGACAAGTGAGAAGTGGTGCAAGACGTCCAACCACTTTTTGCTAGTAGCTCCAGAAGCTCTTTATCACAAAGACAAGAAAGAGGCGTTACTTCGTCGCCAATAGAAAATCAGTCAACAGCTTGCAGAGATGCTCTGGCTGCGTGGGTACCCTCCCAGCATGGCAGCCCAACAAAATGGAATCATCCAACTACAACAAATAAAATACACGACTGGTTTACATGTTCAACGAAATAGTTAGGTGCAGCCACAACTGCACGGGAAGGAGTGTATCGAACATGAAAACACGAATTTATTGCATTTAATATTGTAAAATTTACGATTTGAAAAATGCACCAAAATTTTCCGGTTACTAGGCGAATCGAGCCGGAGAAAAATCAAAATATTGACAAACCAGTCGCTGTGCGAAATTATTATTCTCACCTAAAAACAGCTGCGTCTGAAACGTAAACAAGTTGTGGTAAAGATATTGACGTCACAAGAGGTCTTGCTAGAGAAATTATAAATAGCTAAAAATACTACAATATTTGTCAGTCGAATTTCAAAACTTAACAAGATTGGACGGAACACCTCCAGTTAAAACGCGATCTGTTAATTATAATTATAAATTTTTGAGTGTTAAGTGAAATCTGTAGTCGCTTCTATTCCTCCATCACGGCACAATCATTTTAAAGATTACAACTATTTCTAACGAGCTGTTTACGGCCGGCACTCTATCAGCTGTGCCAGACGCATCTGTCATCATTACAATAATGGGGCGTCTCCGTGAGCTCTCTTATAATCAAAAAACTGAACTGCACACTGCCGATGAATACCTAGAGGCTGGCCAATCCCTGCTGCATTGATGCTGACAACATAGAGACTGATAAATACCTGCTGGCTACCGACTGAACTGCTCACTGCCGGTGATCACCTAGAGGCTTGCCAATCCCTGCTGCATTGATGTTAATAACCTAGAGGCTGACCAATTCTTCCTGGCTACCAACTAAATTGGCCATTGATGCTGAAAACCTAGAAGCTGGCCAATTCTGCCTGGCTACCAACTGAATTAGCCATTGATGCTGAAAACCTAAAAGCCGGCCAATTCTTTCTGGCTATCAACTGAATTAGCCATTGATGCTGAACACCTAGAGGCTTGCCAATTCTTCCTGGCTACCGACTAAATTAGCCATTGATGCTGACGACCTAGAATCTGGCCAATTCCTGCTGGCTACCAATTGAACTGGCCACTGCTGCAGCAGTCGCCCACGCCATTTACTGTATCGTATGGCGCGATGATGCACAATGTGCTCCAATCTGAAATTATCGCTGAAAGGATTCCGGTTGTTTCAGTTTTCTATCTGTGTTTTAAATCCCATTTGTTTTGAAATACATATAACTATTTCTTGTGAATTGGGTTGGCTGTAAAATAAGAAGTACCTATAGTCCTATAAGCTACATCCCTTTGTACGTTCTGTATACCAGTACAATACTTGTAATCAAAATATTAATTTCGATTTGAATCGTCTTTCTTTTATGATGTTTTGGATAGAACAACTCACGGTGTTTTACTAAAATCATTACCCAGGTTGAGGACTGATGTGTGCCGATGCTTATTAATTACATTATTTTTTTGTGCAGGCAAACACGTCTCGTACAATGCGTTATGCTTTCTTTTGCATTAAAATGTTGTAATAAGTAAATGTTCCTTTTCCATCCCCGACTCACTACTATCCACTACTCTTACTATTACAAAGCTACAATATGTCGACTTTTATTTAACACTGTATCTTATTCCAGTACAGATCTTAGGTAAGCGTTCCCGACTTCTACATTCAAACTTTAAGCACTCCTGGCAATAGTAGGAACAATCTTTGATTTTTTCACCAAAATAGGTCCAGCAGTTTTTCAGTCTATAGGGCACGCACATAGTATGTACATTGTCTCTTATTATAAAAGAAGATATCATAAGATGTCTCGAATAAACCTGTAGACGTCAAATAATATATACGAATATTATATTTTTAAAAAAATGGACGAGGTGATAAAGTACTTACTAGATTTTTATAGTACTAAGCGAAGTTTGGTTTCCTTCATATCAGTAGTTTTTTTAGTGGGTTTTTAAGGAATTTTAATATGGATATTTTATTGCGGTAAAGTATTTCGAGAGACTTTATTGCGTTTGGTTTTATAAGCTATTAAAACTCACAAGGTTTTTTATAAAATCTTATACTTAAAACTTATTTATAGGTACTGCAGCAGTTTGGCTACTCTATATGAATGCTCTAAGTTTTTTTACATTAGCTCCACACAGGAGGAAAAAAATCGCCAAGGACGTATGTTATATTTGGGGATGCTGTGTGGAGGGTATTTATAGGGAAAGGAAAAGAAGTTTGGGGAAGGAAAAAGTAAGATGGATGGGTAGGAATCTAAGAATCAGTATGTCCAGGTGTAACCTACGTTGTTTTTTCAATTTAAAAAAAATTAGTTTACTTTTATAAAATGTGCCAACTCCACGCCACTGCTCATTCATAGCCCGTTTTGGCCGAAATTGCCTGAAATTTCTGACCCCGAAAAGCATCGATACCGTATCGCGCACGTACCCTGGCCGAGCGATACGATGTTCAGTTTTTGTATGCAAATTTTACTAAATTATAATTAACAAAATGTTAATTATAGCTGTTTTAATTTTTACATCTCTTCAGCGGTAGTCAAATAAAAACTATTTGCGATATACTACCACTAAGGAGATATATAAAATGACCTGTTTTAACGATTAAATGTAACCATTTTTTATAATTAATTTACATATTTGTCTCTACAAAAATCCAGGAATCTCGTAAGATCAATATCATATTTACAATTTTATTTTACAAACATTTCTTATTTTTTGTCGTATCTTGACAAACTAAAAATCTAGTTGTCAAGATACAAATTGTTTTAACTACTATGTAATAAAACTATGAAATTGTAATACAGGCAAGCTCGCAAAATCTTTGCAAAGTCTCAATTTCAAGCGTCTGCTTTCAGCAAACCCACCGACAAAATGAATGTGCAACATTTTGCGGTGGCTTATGTACTCTCATGTAGCGTGGGTAAAATCCCCACCCCTTTTCGGTCGGCAGCCAAATGTCGGCTTATAGTCGACCTTATAGGATATAAGCAGCGTCAAAAATAAAATTAATCAGTTCATCTTTACAATCAAAAAAAGTGTTTTACTTCTAGAAGTGACTCCTGCCCCACAAACTACTGCCTCACCTTGCCTAGTCTTCTGCTCCAAATCTTCTGGTATTTAACTCTTCAAGACCAGCCGGCCCTGCCTAGGAAAACCGCCAAACGCCAGAAGCGAGCAGAGACGACAGCACACCCAGTGCCCAACATTCATCGAGCACCGGGTGCGGAGGCAGATTGCCATAAATTATACAACTATCATCATCATCGGCCGTAAAGAAGCATTCTCATCTGTTGAAGACACGGTTTGGACCAAGCACTCAAATCTACGGTCTTCTGCGGACTCCTGTCCATGACACCAGGAGTGACGGACACATGAATACATATTCCTCACTGGGGCGCAAGGCGATGGGTCGAGAGACCAGTTGCAGAGTTCAAAAGGTCAAAGTGTTCATAAGTGATCTCGTTATTATATGTTACAAGGAGAAGAAAATGCAATACGACCAAAGCCCTTTAAGTCCAATAAAATAATGCAATATTCGTTTAAAATATTTACGCATATTTCTGATATGAAGTAAAAAAGGTTCCTCCTTTAGAATGTTTTTTAAAAACGGTTACATAAACAACAACAACATCGACGGCCGGCATAGTCCAGTGGTAACGCATTGGACTGCCATTCCGAAGGTCGCGGGTTCGAACCCGGCGTGCGCAAATAAATTTTATTTGATTAATTTGTGTTATTTCACAATTAATTAATTAAAATAATATATAGTATATTTGCGGCACGTTCCAGAGTGGAAGATACTACCAGTATCGCCCTGGTGTGAGACCACCATTCAGAATTGAAACGTTGCTCCAAATGGCTTTAGCCGTGTTTAGTGACTAGATCTGAATAGCCAGGTACTTCCCCACCTTCCTCTTTCCCTTCCCCACTTATCTTCAGCCTCACAACATCCCCCAATTGGGGATGCCATAGTCTCACTGGCTCCAGACGGGAGCAGTTGGGACTCTTGTGAGGTATTCACTATAAAAAAAAAAAAAAAACAAAAATCTTCTACGCTTTGAGAGGAACTCATTTTTATTAATCCTTCAATGATTTTGAAAGAAAAAAACTATATTGTGGTTGTAACAGCAGGCAACATTATCAGATATGCCAAAGACTCGGTACCGCAGATGTTTTGAAATATCCTAACAACAAAGCTATTTAACTGTTTTGTCTTTTGACCCGTTTACCTCTTAATGGAGCCGAGAAAGAAATTGTTGGGCGGTCTTTTATTTCATTGTATTCTTGTTCTAACACAACAAACAAATTAAAGCAAAATCTTAGAATTCGTGAAGCATCTTCTTGTACCTGATATTTTTCAGAAAAGTAATTTCATGGATTTCATAGGTTTACACGTTTTATTGTTCATGAATAAACTTTTACTACTTTGTGGCGGGAAAATAAATTCATGTAATATGAAAATACCCAATTACGTGGTTTTAGAAATAAAATATAACACAAGTAAACACAAATGGTACACGATGGCAAAGAGGTTTTAGTCGGTGACCTTGTGTCCGTTGATTCGGGTTGAATTTGTAACATAAAAAATAATAATATTGGTTTGTCTTGTATCCAAGCCTGTTTCTGAATTCTAGTGTATGAAAGCGTTGCACACTACAACTTAAATCTCCATGGCAAACGAAATGAAAGTAGTTTAGACAGGTTTTTACTATCACTCGTTAGATAAATATAAATAAATGTCCAAATCCTCGATGGTGTTTTTAGCACAAAGCTAACAACTTAAATCATTAATTTAGGCATTCACTAATCATTATTCGTGTTGAGAAGGGTATAAAAATATGCCTGTACCCGCTGCCCGATTTTCGATCCAATCGACTGTCAAGCGTCATATCCACAAAGCTACTAACCACTTTATAGTACAGAAACGTTTTTTCTCCACATAACAAACTCGGTAGCATAATCCTCATCCAGAGAAGAAAAAGTTTCCCAGCTTACAGCAGGAATGATTAATGGGATATATATGTTTTTCTTTTTTGCTAGCGAAAACCAAATTTCACACAAACATTAGATTTTCTCCAAATGACTATTTTTAGTATCAAAAGTTGCGCAACACGAAAACTGGAACAAGCTCTCACAACGCATTATTAATGGGTGGGTAGTGGAATAGTGGGGACGATGCGACGGTGCCTAATAGTTCCGAATGGGACAATAAAACTAGGAGATGGAATAAGGAATTAATCGCGACCATTGAATTCAACGACCACAATTATCGATAGGAGAGATAGAATATGTATTTAATCGCCTTGCTATTGTGCAGTTCCCGCTGACAAAAGTATTAAAATTGACGTCATGGTCAACTAAAATCAACATATCACATAATTAAAGCGTTCTTTAGGTGCTTCTTTCATTAAATATAAGTACATGGCAATGCTTTAGCAGTAAGTGCTTTTTAAAACAAATCATTGTAGAGAAATATTAAAACGGTTTCTGTCACTATTCATGCTTTATTTTAATTTTATTATAATCAATTTATTCTCTACGTCACGCCTATCACTTTCAGCACTGCCAGAGTTTTAGTGGTTTAATTATTTCGTATTTTTAAAAAGCATTAACTAATGTTAGTTTTAATGTTTTCACGGGTTCTTCCAAAAATTAAATTAAAGTTGCTTAAAACAAATGTATGTGTTTAAATTTTAAAACTTATTATAACTGTTTTATTTAATTTATGTCACCGAATTATGAATAGTTTCTTAATGTTTGCCAAGACTAAGACAGGTATGGTGGAGATAAAGATTTATTTATAAATGAGTATCATTTCCAAAAAATATTGTTTTTTGTCCCATCAAGGGTAAATATGAGTTTTCATTTCAAAGGATTACTCCATTATTGATTCAAGATTTCATTTTAATATTTTATAAGAATATTGGTAATGACATGTGTCGTCCCTTCCTGCGAGGTCTTAGAGAAATCCTAGGTTGAAACCTGACACTGATAGCGAGATGTATCTTCCCTTTCAGTAAGGTTGAAGAGTGCCTAGTGGAAGTCTTTATCTTTCTATCTAGTCCGGAGTTGGTGCGCCGTGTCGCCATCTCCGAGAAGCTTGATGTATTCATTATAACTGTTACATAAAAACCCTAACGTGGGGCCGTCATAGAAATTGTTACGTAAAATGTGTTTTACATTGACACCCAACTAGTGGCCAGAAACTTTTTTGTTTTGTTGTTGTTCTGTTGTTGTGTTTGTTGTTCTGTTGTTGTATTTGTTGTTCTGTGCAAGTGTTTGATTATAAAAGTGTGTTTTGTGTGACATCTGTTATATATCAGAGACCCCTTTCAAGTGTTTTAATTCTAAAAATAATAAGGTGTTTTGTGAATGTACTAAGAGTGTTAAAAGTACTTTTATTATTTATTTATCCCCTTTTTCAGACGATCTAGTACTTTGCAAATGATAAGTGTTTTTTTTCAAAAAGTCTCAGTGCATAGCAAATAAAAATCTTGCCGCTCTGCAATCCGCAATTCGCAATGATGGAACAAAAAAGTGCGACATACCTCAACTATTGATTAATAATTCCAGGAGTTACTTGGTTTCATACGAGGCACAAGAAGTTTTACCCCATTTGCGAGGCAATGAAACTGAAAACCTTTGCGCTCAAGAAAATATTGGCGACACTTGGTGTTGCTTAGGTTAAGCGCGAGTTACCCGATGTATACCTAGTCATCTGGTACCTACCCCTGCAGAAAAGAATTGTTCTCCTGCCGAGATAAAAGCGTTAGCATCAAAACCCATTCCTGTGAAATACGCCGCTGATCTACCCGTTTGCACTACCGACAAAATATGTCAGGGTCAATTAAGCACTCAAGTAATCGAGTCAACAACTGGAATATGAGTTGAGTGACTGGCGTTTGAGTTGAAAATTTCTCGTTCTGAATTTTTACGGAGACATATAAATTGATTATAGTGATGTAACTAACTAAACTAACTAACTAACCATCACGGCGTTTCCCCGCAGGGGTAGGCAGAGAGGACGGACCGCCAAACAACTCGGTCTTGGCACACACTCCTTGCCTCATTCACATTCATACATCGTCTCATACATACTCTTCTATTGATCTGACTCTTGACATGGCCTGACTCAAGTATTTGATTCACTTGGTCGTGCCATGTCTTCCTCGGGCGTCCTTAACTTCTGCTACCATTCACATTTGCATCACATATTCTCCTTACACTCCTTTCTTCGCTCATTCGCTCTACATGCCCAAATGTGATGTACAGCCATTTAATTCACGTTTACTTTACTTTGTTTCCTTTATTTTTAGGATTTATAAAAGACATGGAATACTATGGCGTGCGATCACTCAAGACGTTTTGAAAACTCGGAATAATATACCGAAAATTACTGAAGGGTTAAATGATCCAGAACCAAAGACAACAATAGAGTGCTCCAAAAAACTTCACCGGATGAAAACACTGATGCCAAAAAAGAAAATGCAAAGCTCATAGTTCCCAACCAAGAACTGATCAGAGTGTTACAAGAATACTATAAGAGCATACAACCGTTTATCTTGAAGACTGAAGAAAGTAGAAACCCAATAAAAATACAGTTATGATTGACATACAGAGGAACTGATTTGCCACTGCCAGAACGAGTAGAGAAAAAAGGCCAGCTAAAGAAGAAGAGGACTTCACACTTTACTGGATCATCAGCGAGGCCAGTTCCACTCTACCTACCAAATAATATACCGCGGATGGCCTATTTATACAGACGGACGGCCTTGAACGAGCAGAGATTCTGAGCTGGTCGAAGTCCCAATACTCAATACTGATAGCGAGATGTATCGTCCCTTTCAGTAAGATTGAAGAGTGCCTAGAGAAGTCTTTATATTTCGTATCTAGTCCGGAGTTAGTGCACTGTGTCGTTATTTCTGAGAAGTTTGTTGTATTCATTTTAAATGTTACATAAAATTGATAAAAAACTGTTTCGTTAAATCTGTGTCATAGAACAAAAGATTTCAATAACAATCATATTATATTATTAATATTTCTTCGATATTGTCCGTATTTTTATTGGTAGAAAGATATTATAGTTACATTATATAATATATACCACTTTGTTGCTTTTACAGAATAAATATTCTTATCTTTCTGAACAGGACAATGTTGAATATTGACAAACCGTCAGTTAAAATAATGGTCTTTGTTCAGACCCACCATATAGATATAATATTATTTATTATTAAGAAGATAAATAAGATTACTGAAAGATAAACACAGAGAACCTCTCCGTTGAAAATACAAAGGGAAAATAACATGGAACAAGGTAACAGTGAAAGGATAATATTCCTTTAGGATGAAAAGATGAAGTAACTATGGAATAATCGTAATCGAAATATATTTTTTGTGATTTTAGAAATCTATATTCAGAGAATAAACTTTATTTTAGGTGCCTACATGAGAAAAAAATAAATTAGTAGCCAAATTTACGAAGACAAAGGTGTACTTTTGCGGTATAACAATAGTTTGCGATCGATACAATTAATGAATAACATTGTATTATTTATTTTTTGGAATAACTTTTGAAGATTGTGCCCATCAATGTAATATATCATTGAAGCAGAAGATAATATTTAAAAATCTAAACCAAATATTATGGAATATATGGAAAAATTAGTTGACATCAATTGAAATAGTATTGCAAATTATGAATTTGAAATATGAGATAATGACGTAAAAAATGTCAATTGCATTTTATTAAGCTTTTATATTTTATATCTACGGGGCACCGCTCTACCCGGCAAGGTAAGGGTTCTGCGTTCAAGTCCTATATGTGACCGTATCCTTTTTTGATTTTTATGTGTCACATTGTTTTAATTTAAGTTTCTTATTTTTTTATTGATATTCTTTGTAAACATGATTTGTCTTACTGAAATCATTTTTATCAAAAATCGATATTCAAATTACTAGAGTCCTCAAGCCCCTGTAAATGAATACTTTTTTTTTTTTTATAGTGAAACCTCACAAGAGTCCCAACTGCTCCCGTCTGGAGCCAGTGAGACTATGGCATCCCCAATTGGGGGATGTTGTGAGGCTGAAGGTAAGTGGGGAAGGGAAAGAGGAAGGTGGGGAAGTACCTGGCTATTCAGATCTAGTCACTAAACACGGCTAAAGCCATTTGGAGCAACGTTTCAATTCTGAATGGTGGTCTTACACCAGGGCGATACTGGTAGTATCTTCCACTCTGGAACGTGCCGCAAATATACTATATATTATTTTAATTAATTAATTGTGAAATAACACAAATTAATCAAATAAAATTTATTTGCGCACGCCGGGTTCGAACCCGCGACCTTCGGAATGGCAGTCCAATGCGTTACCACTGGACTATGCCGGCCGTCTATTTACTATTTCTATCTACTGTTCTCTGATATCTAAATAAGAAAAAAGGTATAAATATAGCAAAATAAATCATTGATTAAATGAAAAATTAAAAGGTAACGATCACAACTGGGAAACGGGGCCGAGGATATCTATTTTACCGGGACATCGCCTTTAATCACTCTAACAATAGTTTTATAATAGATATAAAATTTTAAAGCATAATTAAATACACTTTTAAAAAAAAAATTCCGTCATTATCTCATATTTCAAATTCATAATAAGCAATACTATTTCAACTGATGTCAACTAATTTTTCCCATATATTCCATAATGTTTTGTTTAGATTTATAAATATTATCTTTTGCTTCAGTGAAATATTACATTAGTGGGCACAATCTTCAAAAGTTATTTCAATAAAATTGAACAAAATAAAGGTTTCGTAGCATCACGGTTGAAGATATTCTAAGTATCACCCTGTTGAAAGACCACCATTCAAAATCGAAACTTTGGTTGAAATGGCATAAACCGTATTTGGTGACCAGATTTGAATAGCCAGATATTTCTTAAACTTCCTCTACCCCATCTCCTTCCCTTACTCACTAACTTCGGCCTCAAAACACACACCAATTAGGGGTGTCATAGTCTTACCGGACCCAGACGCTAAGAAGCGTTAAGTACTGTGCTATTATCTGGTAAGCACACACAGTAAACTATAATTCTCAAGATTCGTTCGATCGCCCGGAAAAATACGAAGTTAATTATTAATTCTACCAAAATACGACTTTTTTCGAGGTACTCCTATTGGGTAATCGTTTTAACGAAATGAAAAATATATAAATTTCATGATAAAGACCAATTCAATTGGGCACGTTTTAAGCTTCAATTGATCAATAAATTTTTTTTTTTAATATTAAAGTCTTTTAACAGAAGCCTAGTAAATGGAGAATTCATTGAATTATTCCTTAAATCCACTTATTATGTTACCTCAACTTTTCTAACATTCTAAATTCTCAAATTGTGTGAGGCGGTAAATCATAACATGATTTCAAAACCTTGTAATAGGTTTATGAGTCTATTGAATGGAGCGAACATTTTCTCGCGAACTTTTCCCCTGACTTATGACAAAGGTCAAGGCTTTTAAGAAAATTTCGGAGTGATGATTTAAAAAGGGTCTTTGACTAAAACTTTCGCTTAATATTTCTGTGAAAATATTTATATTAATATATATATAGTATGTAGGGTGCAGCAAAACAGAGACGGCAGTTTTGAATGGCTATTAAAAAAATGGCGTAACTTACAAAAAGGGGTTTTATTTAATTTTATTCGGTACATCATGCCTTTCATGAATCAAGTCCTGAAGACATCATCAGAAAGATGATGGCCCATGAAACATTGATGATGGCGATTTTCAAAGTTTTCGGCCGCAATTTGCCATATCACGACGGGTATAGCAGTGATGTTTTAAAAACATTTTCCTTCAAGTTATCCCACAGGAAGAAGTCGCAAATGCTAAAATCAGGTGAGCGCGCGGGTCACCCCACGTCACTCCTCAGAGAGACGAGACGCGCTGGGAACGAAGTTTCGAGCTCGAAACTCGAGCAGTATTGGCCGTAGCACCGTTATGTTGAAATTAGTTCTAATTTCCAACCTGGATACATAACGTTGAGCGTTAATAGTCGGGGTTTGTCCATTCTCCTAAAAAAATAACGCCCAATCACCCCAAATTTGGAAATCGCACACCACACGGTCACTTTTGGAGAGTGAAGAGGCCTCTCGTGAAGTTGTTTTGGGTTATTTTTAGCCCAGTAGCGAAATTAATGTTTATTCACGGCTCCACAGAGATGGAAGGCCCGCTGGGTGGCGGCGATACAACGACCATTTTCAAGAAACGTGCGAACGGCGAAGCTCCGGTGTTGTCCGGACCAAACCATGGTAATGACTGAAAATGGCACAACCCTCTCGACACAATGAGACCACCTCTAGTTTCCTACTCCCACTAGACGGGATGTATTAAATCTTAAAAACTGCACTCTCTGTTTTGCTGCGCCCTGTGTATATATTTTTGAAAACATCTCTTTGACAATCAAGCTGATTCACAAATATCACAAACATATAGAATACATTTGTAGATAGTCCTTTAGCAAATATCCATAAATATTATCTTTATCCGCTCTTTGGAGTGTTTTAGCTCATTTTATTTCGATTGGAATTTTGTTTATTTTAAAAGAATTAATTTATTTTCATGCAGGTGTTGTTTTCCATTTTTAGAACACTTTAATATTATTGTTTATAATTTAAAATGAATTATGTTGCCTAAACAGAGATTGATAATAATAATGTTGGGATTATTTCTATGGCAAACAACTGTCAGAATTCCTAATAAGAACTTTTTTATAGTTGATATATCTATCATATCACATCGGAACATAAATATGACTTTGAAAATTATTATACCATTGGAGCTTGTGATTAGCACCGACAGAAGCGGGCTTTTTACTCTGAGAAATATTAACAATAATTATGCACACTACGTTTTCTACCCCAAAAATCTTCATTAAAAGATTTCAAAACCTATATTGAAAGATGCACTAACCTGAAAAGATATGCTGCAATATTTAGGGTCTAGTAATTCCATATAGTTGATCATCAGATGAATTATGCACTTTTCACAAATGTTTTGTTAAAAGTAATTCGTATATCCAACTAGAAGCGGAGGAAGCCAATTTTACAATATTTGAGGTAACTTTAACTTTAGTTAATAAACTAATAAAAATAAAAAGAATTGTAATATTATGATACTTAACCATACACTATAATACAACGAAAAAAAGTAACCCATCGAAATGGTGAAAACGTTTGTGAAACCTGAGTCCATGCTGACGTTTTATCCAATGATGGATCACCCGGCTGTTCCCATCAGCATTTCATAAAACTTCGCATTTAAATGGAGGTGACAGCTAGTTGTTCGTTTGTTTTCATTAACAGAAAGTTCGGCCTGAAGGTTTTGATTTATACGATATGTTATGAAATTAAATCACGCTTTTACATACTACTTATTCGTATTGAATAAAACAATCTTGCCATAAATATTAAGTAATAATAACCACAGATTTTTTCTGACAAAATACTAACCGTTGAAAATTGTATATCAAAATGATGTTGAAAGATCGTATTAAACAGGGATTTTAAATTGTGATTTGAGAATGTAGCTTTTCGAAAGAAAATGGAGTTATTTTTCATAAGGAAAAAACATTTTATATTTAAATTTATTCCACTCATGATAAGTTGTTCTGTAATGCAATCTAGAGTTAGAGCATATTAAGATTTCCCTAATAATATCCAACCTCTGACACAAAATGGAACAAGAAAAATAAACAAAATAAAACGCAATTCCGTTAGAACAACCTTTCGTTAATATATAACATATCCATACATTTTAATCAATGAGTAGGTAGGGATGGAATTATAACTGGCAGTTCCTAAATAACTCAACAACTAAGTACTTCCTCTGTAAAAAAACAACCTCATAATAATAGCAGTTATCAACAATTATGAATTATTAACGCCCGTCAGATAATTACACATTTACGGACTTTAACATTGCTTAGTTGTTGTTTAAACAACACAAAGCGTATCAAATCGAGCCGATACTTATACGCTTTGTGAATTTAGTTATAATGTATAGAACAGGATATAACAATTTTGCTTACTAATATTCACAAAGAGCGTGAACTTTGGTTATCTGTGGTTATGTTGGTAATGGAAGGTACACACAGACAAAACGGACGTTTATTCCCGTTTGTTTAAAACCGCAATAAACCCGTTATCATCATTATTTTACTTTAGTTGCATTAATTAAAATTTAGCTACCCCATGTTAACTTAATAATTGACGATTCAACCGTAAAATTTTGTGACCCTATAAAATGTCAGTGAAAGATGTAGGTATTTGAGATTTCAAATATAAACGTTGTTTTACATTGTAAACAAACTCCGAATACTGAAAATTGTTTATTTTTTTATAATAAGAAACGTCAATGGTATGGTAGTCAATCTAAACAATTTGTTATTTGTAAATTCCGCTTTAAAAATATTACATTTTAATTTTATTGTAAATTTGTATCTCTTCACGACATTCAATAAAAAAAAAACTTTTGACTTAGTCGGTACGAATAAAATTTTGTTTTAATAAGTGTCCTGAATTACATTTGAAGAATTTATCACTGTGGACATATTATTGTACCTTCATTATTGCAGATAATTAATTCAATTCACAAAAAAAAAACCTACGAATTTTATTTTACTCCTGCCGGTATTTTGCTTCTTCCCTTCAATCACTCATGTGGAAAAAAGTTTTGTTTTCCTCTACACCATGTAATTTGAACTGTAGGCTTACCAGAAGACATCTATTAACTTTTCCTTTCGACTTTATAGCTCCAGCAAATGCGCCGACAGCGCTGGTTCGCCGCTCCAATTCACTCACCGACGAGGGCTTGCAGGGAATAACCAGCAAGGACGTTATCGAGTAGGTGCTGCTATTTTCTACAACATAACACACCCTTTTTAGTCCAGTCTCCGAATAACACACGGTTTTTGTGGAAGAGAATGAACCTTGAATCTTGATCTAGAAAAGTTATTCATTTATTATTTATAATTCATTAACGCCATATTGGGCTTTCACAGGGAAAATTAACAATGTTTGTATGTAAGTGTAAAAGGATACATGTGTAATAGCTTATTATTTATTCATATACTAATACTATGATTAATATCAAATCGAAATAATAACAACTGATATTGTAAATAAAGCAAAGCTTCTAGCATAAAGTACATTCGTATATGCATACAATTATTCATTCTTGTTGCAAATCAGTCAAACTGAAAATATGAAAATAATTTACTGGTAAGGTATATACTAGTAATATAGTTGTATACAAGAGAAGAATTAAAAAAATAAGAAAAATCAGATCAGTTGTATTTATAAAAAAACTAATTAATAAGTAATGGCAAAGTACAAATGCTGTAATTAATATCGAATTATAAAAACAGGACCTTTCATGGTAAATAAACATGGTAAATAAATTTACCTCGATCCAGGCTTAGTCCTAGTGAGGTTGATTTTTATGTGAAAAAAAAGTGTTTTATGTACAGTGAGATGCAACAAATAAATAAATAAATCAAGTGTATTTGTTCATGCATACAGTAATACGTGTGTTGAAAACAAATAAAACTAAAAAGGAGTATGCATACAGCATTGAGGTTAATATTTTTTAGTAAATATTATAAACTACCAACATGTTTTTTTTTTGTTATCCTTTATATAAGGCACTTCGGGGTTACATTTGATTCCAGACATACCTTATCAGATCATATAGTGGGGTTGGCATCATCATGTTACAAACTTATTGGATTGGTGATAAGTACAAGTAAACAACTTTCCAAGCTCGAAGCAATGACATCGATGTCTGCATTATACGATCGAAACTTGAATTCGCTTCTGCTGTTTGGGCCACATACTATATACCGAATACATAGAATTATTGGAACAAATTCAAAAAAGAGTTTCTTAGATATCTTTATATGAGAATGCATGGTGAGTACCAGCGATTTATGCATGTCATGGATTTGCTCTCTAAAACGCGCTACAAAAGCTTCAATCTAGGAGGAATGGGGCCCTTAATTAAAGCATTTAAAATAATAAACTACTTAATTGACAGCTGATACCTCTTGGAACGCTATGATTTGTTTGTACCGAGCAACAATTACCAGGGTCGAAATCACGAATGCTCTATATACCACGTCGCAGAACGGACGTTCTGGCCCAGCAAAGCACACAACGAAATCTCTAGATCTCTTGACATATTCAACCTTGGCCTCGAAGGTTTCAAGAAACGTTTTAGGCAGGGACTCAAAAATAAATTATTGTTAAATATTTAAAGTTATGTAAATTAGGTCATGCGTATTGTAATGTAATGATTATTTAAATCTGAAAAACATATAAAAAAATTAAAATATAAAAGCTGTTTTATAAAATAACGCATATAACTTGAAACTTTCGTAAACAAAAAATGCATTTTGTGTAGGTTGATCAGTCAAGCGATAATAAGCCAAATCTAGGTAGGTGATTTTTGTAAATTAAAATTATTTATTAATTTAATATTTTTTTATAAGACCTAAAAATACGGGATAAAGGGTGAAATCTAGGTGGATTGAATATAAACATCTGCTGTATTAATTTGGAGGTACTATATTAAATTAAATCGAATGGCCGAATCGAAAATCGAACACCCGGAAATATTCTTAGCTAGATTGGTTAAAATTAGTTATTTGCGTATAAAAAACATGATAAGTCTACCAGGGTTAAGATTTTTTGGCTTTTCTAAGCTAGTCAAGTGGAAATTGCGTACAATGAAATCACGTTTCATTGAATATCTGTAATAAATTTCATATGTGAATGCGATAAAAAAATATTTCTTTATCTCGTATGAAATGGCGTTCGGCGTAATTGTGTCCGTGTAAGGATTCAGGTCATATAATAATGCTTCTATTCACCTAGTACCCATCCAAGCGTAAAAAGATATTCTTTTATGTGTGGAAAGGTGTATAATAATATAAAATCTTTATATTTATTAGAAATTATTTAGAGGATAATAGAAAAAGACAAATACAGGAGGTCCCGGGTAATGTGCTACATAATTGTAGAAGCATAAAAGAAAAATGACTTCTTTCGAAATTCCAATATTTATTTTCCCATATAAAAATATTTTTACAAATGAGAATATTTTTTCCCATACAAACAATAAAACTTTTTTTACCTTAAAAAATTGTAATTACTCCTAAAATCATGTAGAATAACCCCCCAAAGTTAGCATACTTTACCCCTGGTCACCCCGTATTCAGTAAATTAATATTTGGGATCAATTTCCGAGTGCAAAATGTACCGAAAACAAATATTTTTATAATACCTTTATCGTGTTTGCGCTGTAGCTTGAAAATCGCATAGATTTCTTGAAAGTTGTTCGCGGTACCTACTATACTTTACTTACTTTGGGATAATGTACCAGTTTAAAGCTAAAATATGAACTAATTTCACTTAATATTATACCAAAGAGCACGTTTTCACTGTTTTCATATTGTTGAATTCAGAAGAAAATAGACAAATAAGCCGGGGATATGCCAAAGTATCACACACTTCAATTAAAAAAATAGTCAGAAGTCAAAGAATTCAAGAATAACAGAAGATTTTGAATGTAATGGATGTTTTTGAAAGTTTATGAGTTGTAAGACGTAACCGCTTTTTGGTCTAACTTAGCTACAAAGTAACAGTATTTTATAGTAACTGTCGTTACTCGTGTCTTAGCTATGAAATATATTTTTACTATTCCGGCAATGAAAGGCAAAACGATCCTTACTTGAGTGGATCTTACCTTTAAGCGGAGTAGTAGAGGGCTTTATAGACTGCGTTCTGGTCGATCTGGAGAAGCTGAGAGATAAGGATTTCTTTAAGAAAGAAGCAATGGATTGTCGAAAGTGGAATGGCATCATTAAAGAGGCTTAAGTTCTTTCAGAACTGTGTAGATCGGAAATAAGTGAGTAAGCAAGCTCGAAGAAATTTTACAGAGATGAACTTATACTTTAAGAGATTACTAGATTACTACTAGATTTAAGAGATTTCTTTGTAGTTTGACACTATAAATTCATTTAAAACTTATTTTTGTGTTCTCTCTCATTATTGGCCTTACTATTGGAAAAATATTGATTCAGCATATATCTTACTCTGAATATAAAAAGAAATTTGAACATGAACACAACACTAGGTTCAAAAAGAATGAAGGCATGCTTGTTCCAAAATATAACGATACGTACGGACAGCAAACCCTAAAATATAACGTACCCAAAATATTCAATACGTTGACAAGTTACGTAAAAAATGTAGATTCCCAAATAAATTCAGATATATGCTGAAAACACGGTTCACAAGTAGAAATACTTTATACTACTCATCACTATCATTCAATAGTTGTTATTTATTGACGTGTATGCATGCATGCACAATGACATAAAAATATGTAAGTCATAACACCACATTCGGACAACGAAACTACATTTATTTTTTGACAAAACCGACAATATCCTTCCCCCAGATATAGAGCGAATAGAAAATTTGAATGATTACAAATAAAGAATAGAAATCCGAATGAAAAAACATTAAAAACGACATATAAATAAAATAAAAAAGAATTGAATAATTTTAGTCCGCCCCAGCATAGGTCACCATAGTAAAAAGGACTAAGAAATACAATTTACTATACATACATTTACTATCATATTTTTTATAAGTATATGTACAATGTTTAAATAGTCGTTAAATTTAAAAAAAAAACAAGATTTATTTATAATTAGTAACAATATTCTGTACATTTTTCATTGCATCACTGATATTTATTTATTTAAACTTCCGATTTTATTGTCCGGGTTAAATCTCTCCCATAGGAAAAACTAAACCCTTCCAAACACTTTTCCACAAATGATCATCTAGTCAATCAACATTATGTAAGTGCATTATATAAGTAAAATAAATACAAAACAATACAAGAACAACACGTCAACCCACCAGAGATCAAATGGGAAAATAATTCACTGACTCCAGATATTTTCATATCAGAGGGTTCAGCTCGGTAGAACTTCTAACAGGGCCTATAAATCCTACTGATCCCTCAACATAAATATTTAAAAAATCTTTTGTTATCCTACATGTATTCAAAATGACCGAATTTTGCATCTTTATATATACATTTTTTGATAGATCTAATACGCCTAAATTTTTAATGAGAGAGCTACGTATAATGCCAGTAGCCGAAATAACGAATGGTAATATTTTTATTGTCTGAGAATGCCAAATTCTTTTTATTTCATTTCCTAAATCTGTGTATTTTCTTATTTTTTCATTAACAGATTTTTGAATATTACAGGAATTTGGAATAGCGACATTAATGATATAAGTTATTTTTTTAATTTTGTCATGTAAAACTATATTGGGTCTATTATGACTAATCGTTCGGTCTGTTAGTATAGTTTTATCATAATATATTTTATAAAATTCGTTTTCTAAAAATGAATTTGGTTTGTATTCATAATATGATACTATATTACGGCAGTCGAAAAACATAATATTATGTATACATATTTACATTGTAAACATGTAAATGCTGTTGATAAACTGCTTAATTGCAGTTTAACGGGATAATACTTCAAAGAACAATAAAAAATGTAATCTTGATATCTGTATATGAAGATAATGTATTTTTTATTTGTCCCGTACGCGTTCCTATACCAATCATCCGAAAATTTTAAATGTTGTTCTTATTAGTGCATGGAGTGTTGAGAGGGTGAGAAGTCGGGGACGCTCGAGAAAGACTTAACGAATTTTATCTGCATTGGGATGAAATATGAAGTCTAATTGTAAAAAACAAAAACTTTCTTCTAAAACACATAAATACTTGTCAAACCTATAAATAACCACGTAAACACCTCAGCACAGGTTCTCCTAGTGAGGTGTTCACGAAACATACAATATTAATCACATACAGTTTCACCTTCTCAAACCTACCTTACACACAACATATTATAGTTATAAGTTTGAAATGTATCATGTACAAATATAAATAATTATGTGAACACTGTAAATATTATATAGAAATAAAAAAAATAAAATAAAAATTATTGTCGACATAATGCAGTTTTTTAACAGTAACAATGAAGATTTCATGAAACTACATGAAGTGAATTGTAGAAAAAGTAGTGGATGCCCGAGGAAGACATAGTATACATAAAATAATTATTTCAGGTAAAGAGACATGTTATGAACTAACAAAAAGTGTAAGGAGAATGTATGACTTGGAAGTGAATGGTTGAAGAGGTTGACGAAGACATGGCAGAAATTTGGTTAAGTTTTTTTAGTAAGTTTTGTAAACGTTCAAAATTTACAAGAGTTTAATTATAAAGCGAAATAATTAAAGAAAAACATAACATTAGAAAAAAAAATGCATAGTAGAAAAACATACCTACAGAAGAAAAAACATCAAGTTAATCTTTGTTAGGTTGTAACATTTTATTTATATTATTTCTTCCCGTGTCCATAATCTATATCTTAATACTTATTTTGAAGTCGGTTTTTTTAATGGTTTTGATTGCAAGAGAGAGGGCATTAAAAAGTTTTGAGGGAAATATTTCAAATTTATTTGCCTTAAAGTCGTTTTAGTTGTAGGTTGGTGAAATGTATTTTGTAATCTTGTGAATCAAATGGAGTTTGTGTGTGCAAAGTAATCTTGGTTTTTAAATGCATAGGTTAAAATATAATTTGAATATAATTTTTTCGGAGACAACACTGTAGGGGTTCTGATAGGGACTCTAAAATTGGGATTTTAAAATTGCCTTTTGTGCTATGAGGACTGGTTTTGAACCGAACAACTACCACCGGGGTCGACATTACGACTTCCACGGCTCTATATTCCACGTGGTAGAAGGGTCGTTCTGGCCCAGCATAGCACTTCAAGAGGTATGGTGCTGCTAAACGAAATCTCTAGGTCTCTCGACATTTTCAATCTTTGCTAAGAAGGTTTTAGAAGCATTTAAGGCAAGGACTCAAACATTTATTATTGTTAAATATTTGAAGTTATGTAATTTATGTCATGCATAAGTGAAAAAAAGACTTATTACAATAAAATAATATTATTTCCACCTTAAAAATGCACCCAATTGTCAGTTTTCAGGTACTCTAGAATTTAAAACCTCTGAACATTACCCAAAACCATTTATAAGTCCTCAAACAATGCCGGGTACATGTCAGATAGTACTATATAAAAAAGGTTACCCAATAAAGTTGAGTTAAATCGAATCTGATGTATGATTTTTTCAAATATTTATTTTATTTTCTGGTTTTTCACAATTATATTTTAGAAGTCATTAAAACTGAGAATTATTCCATTAGGTTGTAAGATATTAATATGTATTGTAAAAATTTCGTGAAATCTAGAAAAATGTTATATGGAAAAAAAGGATTTATGGATTATAAGCAAATTTTATAGTAATTTTGCCGTTACGCTGTTACATGCTAAAAGTAATATTAACAATTAATCTTATCCAGTTAATGCGTTTTCAAGCAAGTGCAGTTTCTGTTCAATATTTTACACATAAGTGAGCAAGAAAAAAAATCTCAAATTTGTAGTCAAAACCTTTCGAATTCAGATTCATAATTCTTCGCAATTCTACCGAGAAAATCATGATTTTCGAATTCACAAATATTCTGCATTTACTTCATCACTACTCAATAAATTGATTTTTTTTTCTAAAATATATTTCGTTTGTGATATAAGGTAAGGTAAAGCAACCTCAGAATAACACTAATTAAAAACGTCTACCGTTGAAAATGTGTAACCATCCCTGAAATATGGAGCACACAATGAACACGGTCAGCGTTCCTTCTTTTATACATTCCTTTTCAGGCTCTTTCTCGTCCTAAATTTCTCTCAAGGAACCAATTTCAGAATTCCTTTCCCTGTATTGTTTTTCGTACGTCTACAAGACTGGAAGCTCTACTTCACGTGACCTTACTTTGTTGAATTAAAAGAAAAATTACCGATAATAAAGAGAAAAAAATCGTAAAGAAAAAGTTTTTTTCCGTTTTATCTGTACAGCTGAAAGCTGTAATGAGATATCTGAATACTTTAAATTATAATTTTAGAAGAGAGAAATAAAAAAATAAGAATTTAATTTAAATGCGAAAATGAAGACATTGCTAAAAAATACACACTTTACAAAGAGCAAACTTTTCCCTATAGGTAAAGGTTAAAATAATAATTAATGAATGAAGGTATTTACTCGGCAACTGCTTCAACCTCTATAGACGGCTTTACCCAGGGATACTACGCATATATTTTGGCATACGGCAATACTTACTAACGGCATTTATTTTCTGTCAAAACTTGGAACGCGTGATCAAATTAAATTAATTTTCAATAAAAGTAAGATATTTATCATATTCAAATGGGTTGTGTATTTAGTTTTACTCGAGACATAACATATGACCTACCCATTTCTGATATTTTAAGCGCTCTCAGGCGATAATCTAAATATTTACATTAACTTTTAGGTTGAAATGTCAAAATTTTACCTACGGCTAACACAATGATTATACTTGTTAACTGTCCACAGGTACATACAATATCCATTTTTAAGTTTAGGAATTTGTTTTGTTTCTATTTGCAGTGCCTCACAGTGAAAGAAAAAAGGCTAAAAATATTCCGTGAAATAATAATGAAAGCAATTACAGAAGCGAGAAAAGGTCTTCCAATCCGAAAAGCATCACAAAAGTATAATGTACGAATATAGGCCATTTTCATATATTTAAAATAAAATGTAAATGTTTCTTTGGACATGATAATACAAGAGTAAAGATATTGACCAACCATGTCAAAAAAAGTATTCTCCGAGGAATAAAACTTTTTGCTTTGTGCATATTTAATAAAAAGTTGCATATTTGAAATTGGGCTTGGACACGGCTCAAACGAGAAAACTAGCATATCAATTTGTTGTCTCCAAGGGAAGACCTATACAGAACAGTGGAATTAAAATCAAATCACTGGTACTAGGTGTAGAAAAAGACACTACACTTTCCTTACGCAAGCTAGAACTGACGAGTTTGGCTAGAGCCACTAGTTTTAATAAATTTAACATTCAAGCTTTTTTAATCTAGCGGAAGTTATTAATACTTATAAATTTGAATCAAAGGACTTTTATAATTTAGATGACACTGTAAATAAACATGTATGAATGTATATATATATATATTTTTTTATTACAGTCCACAAGTACATTCGCATCATATGAGTGGTTGTACCTTGTACCTATGGACAAACATACTTTTTTTTTTAAATCGGAAACTTGATACTTATATAGAGAATTTAGGTTATTAAATATTTATTATTAATTCTTAACTGTTTCTTGTCCATACAATGAAATAATCATATACAAATATTTTACGGAGAATCGGGATTTTGTCCACAGATATGTACATTTATCATTTAGCATTAATAAATAAATAATTTTAAACAAAATAGAAGAAAAAAAACTAACCATAATTAACTGCACATTGAACTTTTAACTTGCTATGCAGGTGGGTTCTGATACCTACATTCATATTTACAATAATATAACAAAAACAACATAAAAAATATCTCTCTTGATCATGGTCACCGCAATTCGTACATTCTCAGACTCGTTTGGTAAATAGAGCTTAAGGAAGACTTGGGATCTAATTGAATGTTTGAATCTCCAGGTGAGGATTGTCTCGCAGCCTCAGTTCTGACTTTATACTTTATGCAGAAAGGTAAAACCCCCATGTTTCCGATACTCGAACCTGAATTGATAAATAACAGAGCCCATTCTTGTTTTAGTCTGTGGTGTATTGTGTGTTCTTAAGAAAACGAAAAAGAAAGGAATAAAGAAAAGAAGTTGGCTGTCATTTAATTCAATAAAAGTAGTGTATTATAAATTGCCCTTTTTATGAAATATATATTTTCACACCCCAAACTATTTGCTTCCTTCGGTAAAAAAATAAAAGTAATTCCTTTCTTATATAAACAGATTGGTTCTGCTTCTTTCTTTTCAACAAATTGGTAGACACTCCCTCAAAATCGGGTTTTCTGTTTGTTACTTGCTCTTACTGAAAAATAAATAGTATTATGGTTTTTAAAATCCCGGAAACTCTGGTTTTAAAATAAGGTGCGGAATGCACTTTTAAAAAATCAAGTACAAATCATGTATTTTCTGCCTATTAAAAACTATGAAGTACTCGTATAATTGTTATTAAATTAATTATAACGATTTATTTAACGTTTTTTTGGATGGTATCATTACTTACGTATTATGTTTTTCAATTACTTATTTTTCTTTTTAAATGTAGTAAAACTTTATGTAAAATGGCAAACGGGGATTGGACAACCCTCCCAATCCTGCTGGATTAAAAACTAAGTTAAAATAAATATCCCCCTATCCTTCATTCAAACAGCATTAAGAGTAATTATATTAATTGTTTTTTCTTGCACGTATCCCTTTTCACAGGAAATCAATGATTAAATCGATCTTCAAAAGAGGTGGTTTTTTATCTCTGGTTATATGAAAGTGGTTTTCTATAGATTTTTCTATAAAAGCATTTTCTAACCTCCTCCTGGCTGGAGCCCTGAAGTACTTAATTAACCTGTTTGGGAGAAGATTCAACCGCCTCGGCCGAAAGGCAGACCACCCTGCTCGGTGGAGGGAAGGGCTGTTTTTCTGATTAAAAAGCCATTGTTAGCAGATCAATTGCTCTCTACAAAGGAAATGTAGCCATGCGCAATCTATCATATAAATTTAACACAAAGCGTTCATAATTTTGAAAGAATTTTATAATTAGAAAACACATTATTTTTGTGTAGGGAATTAGTAATAAAACTTTAATTAAACTTTTAATGCCATTATTCAGTAAAAAAATATAAACATTTTTTTTACTTTCAATAAAAAAAAATTCCGATAATTTGTAATCATAATAATCATACAAAATTTGTAGGATTTTATTCATTTAATCGTTTATAAGTATTTGAGACAAACTAAAAAGCAATAAGTACAAGTATTATATAAAAAAAGATAAAAATTATTTTACAATCTATGAAAAGATCTATGGTCAGATCAGATCTGTCCTTCAAAGCCTCTAATGGAATACGATGTTTGTGGCTAGTAATGTCCTTCCGAGGCTTGAAGAGTTAAATAATGTATTTCATATAGGAGAAGTGGGGGTGCTGTATAGGCAAAGTCTCAGGGCTACAACGATCCCGTTGAGTAACTGCCGATTGGCGGGTATCGAGGTAAGCCTAGCCTCCAAAAAATTATGCATCTTCACTTTGTGCATGCCGACTTAAACAGCAGATCACTTTGAAGAGTTTGACTGGACATACCATAGGCCTCTTGAACTTACTCTACAAACTGAAGGAATACCAACTACTCAAATATATACATGTATAAAAACCGACCGAGCAACTTAGAATCCAAAGAATGAACGCCACATTCAGAGTTATAACGTAACTTCACAAGTTTTCTTCAAAATATCCAACAAGATTTTATGCCGAACGAGAGAATTGGCAACCCTGCAATTGCGAACATCGAGGCACTATACACCCATATAGTGAACGCACTGCGACACGCTGCGATTGAGGTATTTGAAAATCGTAAACAAAGATCACAACGACATAAACAAACATGTGGTTGGAATGACTTCGTTGCGCAAAAATACGTAGAATCGAGACGCGCTATGATGATTTGGATTGAAAATGGTAGGCCCCATGAGGGCTCCATCGCGGTTTAAAGAAAATTAAAGCCTGCAACGTTCAAACTAGCATTGAAAAAATGTCAAAACGACTCCGAAAAATTCAAATGGATAAAAAAGCTGGAGCTTTTCACAGCCGCGACAGTTGCAAACAGTTTTGGAATAAGACAAAGAAACACTGCAACATGCGATGTAAAATTCCGTGCAATATAAATGGAGAAACGAACACTAAAGCAATTGCTAACATTTTTGCAAATCACTCCGCCACCTCTTCTCCGACCTCTCTGATTTGCACAAGTTAACAACCGCTGAGTCGTGTAACAAATGAAGACAGCGGCCCCTTGATCACAGCAGACATGGTCAATACCGCCCTGAGAAAAATGAAAACTGGGAAATCAGCGGGTCATGATGGACTGAGTATCGAACACATCAAACACGCTGAAGGACCGATTTTTCTACTGCTGGTGAGTTTTTTTTACCGACATCTTGAAGAACGGATACTTACCAACAAATATGACAAGAACTATAATGACACATATTCTCAAATCTAAATCGTTGGACTCTACCTCCCAGGACAGCTATAGACCGATATCAATTGCCACGTCATTCAAATGTCTATTACTAAACAGGATCGGACCCAGCTTGGAAACTTGTGACAACCAAATGGGATTCAAAAAGCAAACTGCTACCGATATTGCTATACTCACGGTAAAAAGAACCCTGGAATACTACAGCAATAAAAATACCTCATATGAATGTTTCTTAGACCTGAGCAAGGCCTTTAACAGAGTTTCTCACCCTCTACTATTGGCTAAACTCAGAGGAAGAGGCATCATCGGAGATTATACATATCCTTGATTTGTGACACAGACAGCAGGAAAACCTAGTAAGATGGATGGATGGTTTTTTCCGAACCTTTCCTCCTAAAGAGTGGCGTCAGATAGGGAGGATGCATGTCGCCGATACTGTTCAAATTGCACATAGACGAACTCATCGAAAGGCTAAACAATGCAGGAGTAGGCTGCCACATCGGAGGACAGTATCTGAATAACGTCAGTTATTCGGAAGACATGGTCCTGATGGCACCATCTACAAGGGGACTGCGTATTCTTCTTAAAAACTGTGAAGAGTATGCTGAATAAACATATATGTTGTATAACCCCGCTAAAACGGCTCTATTAGTCATAAGACATGGACAAGGTCCGAAAAATATTCCCAGAACAGTGTGAACTTGAAGCTGACCAAAGGAACTAAATACTTTGGATACATAATCACCAGTAATCTGATGGACGGTGATGATATCGATAGACAAAGACGAGCTCTCAGCGTTAAAGCAAACATGATCAGTAGAAGATTCTGCTTTTGTAGTACCACTGTAAAAAGGATGCCCTTCCTTTCCTTCTGCGCAATGTTGAACACGTGCGAACTATGGGCAAACTACAAAAAGAGTAGTATAGAAAGATTACGGGTACAATATAATAACGCCTTCGGCAACGTTACGTTTTGTCTCCCCAGATACTGCAACGCTTCCCGTATGTTCACGGAGGGGCGAGTTCCCGGATATGTAGCCCTTATTAGATCCAGGGTGGCAGGAATGAGGGAAAGGATAGGCAGTTCTGGAAATATCCTCACGAAGGAAGCCCGCCTCACTCCATCATCCAGCATTGACGCACAATGGAGAAAAATACTAGCGCCTAATATAGTCACGGCTTGTAACGATCTGCTCTTTCTACTTCAAAATTTTCCTTCTCTTATTTCTACGATAAATTTTCTTTAAGTCCCATAGGTAACTTTTCCATAAGGCTTTGGTTATGTATATATCCGGGGTAGGAATGTCCTCCCTGCCGTCTTTCAAGCCTTTGCCCCTCTCTTAATTACACACCCCTTCAAGTGTGTACATCCTATTTGTCTACGTGACGTACGACCTTGAACGTACTCATTTCACGTGACGGTTCAGTATAAAAAGGCTTCACCGAACGTTGTGTTGGTTTTTTTTGTTTCTCGGTATAGAAACCTAGTTATCTATGTATGTGTGGTATCCCTCGGTTCTTTTGAGATAGAGTGAGTTGAATCCATTACCGCTGTGTTTTAAAGCTATTTCATAAACCTTATCTTCTAAGTCGCCTGCTCCCCAACTAGCTACGCGATTCTATCTATCGTAGGGTAATGTGAATATGATAAAACGTTAGATTTTATATATGTGATATACATACGATAAATTTATGGTGTTAGTTGTCGGCGCCATCCCTGTATATATTTTGGGAGGGGAAGGAGAGGAAAGGAAATGAAATTTTTTCAAGTTAAGATTGGCTCCTCCTCTTTACCAAACAAAACCGATGGATGATAATTTGAGCAAGGCAATCGATATCTGCGTGTCTGGATATCACAACCGGCCGGGTCTCCACTTGTTCCAAATCGGCAACCGTCACGCCAGAATAAAGAAAACCAGGTCTCATCACCAATTTCAGAATTGCCCCAACCTCATACACCTCCAGGATAATCTACTTTACTGAGTGTAGAAGGGGAAAACCATGACATCCCTTGTCACGAATCTAGTCGCGAAAATGTGACGCGTAAGGTCCTAAGTTACGCGCCACCTCCAGAAAACGTTGTAAATTCCTCGTCGTCGGGAATCTACATCCCTTTCTAGGTCAATAACATAGATAACACACGACGATCTTGTCGACATTTAGCCTGTTTTTAGCGATAGGTTGTGTGCCTACCCATTCAGCCAATTATTATGTGAGATATATGTAAGGTCTACTCGAAATGCCAAATTTAGGATGAGGACTGTCTGTATTTTAATATTCGGTTCTAGTAATTATTTTATGAGGTTACTAGCATCCTCGTGTATTAGGTATGGGTAACTTCTACTGAATACCTATCCTCTCAACTAGGTATAAACGGATAATTGGTTTGATTTTTGCATTTAATTTAAAGAGGCTGCCTACCTCTCGAAAGGTACCTGTTGAGAAAAGTTGTTCGGTTGGTAGTTTTATTTCGGAGATTACCATCTCCCTCTTTTGACTCAAGATTTGTTTTTGTGCATCCCAATTCGTAACTTAGAAAGTCAAACAATAGATGAAAAGTATTAAATTAGAAAGTCAAATAACAGAAGAAAAGTATTCATTTTGTTCTGTCTTGTTGCATCCGATCGCTTTCTATTCGGGCGGTCATACGCTAGCAAAACTTCTCCTTCGACTGACTGTACACTGCTGTAGCCTAAACGCCTCTATCCTTCATAGTGTTCGCTGTTTCAATTGTACGCCAGTGTTGTGGTAGGTACCCTGTAGATAGGTATTTTTATACTGCGAATTTATATTGGTTGGCCTAATTTGTAATAGGTATTTTATGTTTCGTCGGCGATTCAATACCTACCGCAGGGACAACGTCATGATTTGATTCGTAATGTTTTAACAGAATAACAGATCGGCAGGTAGGTAAATTTTCGATATGACCCTCGGTCCAAGGCGTTCCCCTAAAACAAAAGTTGTCGGCCTACATATGAAAAGGTCGTTGGCTTGTCTCTCGCTCACGGCTGATTGACAGTTTGCCTAGCACATTCTTTTTAATGATAACATTATTTGGGCGGCAGGTGTCGTAAACTTAGTTCCTGTACCTCGGTTGTATCCGTCTTTTAAAGGGGTCCTCTGGAATTTAATAAATAATATTAAAAAACTCACCCAGTTAGTCATCTCTCATTCTCAGCGTGAAGCTTACCTGGTTACACTATATAGCTAAATCACTTTAATTTTCGATCTCCTCCCTATCGGCTTCTTTCCTCATTTCAGCGAAATCCTTGCAACTTGTTCAAGGTTGGTCCCCTCCCTACGCCTATAAAAGGGTAATTAAATAATTCTGTAAATACAATTGTACCTCCCTAATCTCTGTTGGGATTCGAACCCGAGTTTATGATTTGTTTGATCCTCTGGATTTCGGTCTCCGTGGATAGAATGCCATCTCGTCAAATCAATTCCTCCCTAGCCCGATTAAAAAACTTCCTGCCTTTAAATACGTTCACTCTGTTTTACAACGCAATCATTATTATTATTATTATCATGTTTTTAAAACAAGTAATTTAGTTTGAACTACATATTTACGAAGTCACGTTTAATTTAACACATTTTATATTATAATCGCGATCGCCCAACTCTTAGCGCCCCTGGGGTGATTTTTCACAAAACGGCGCTCTACAAATTATCCAATTGTTCCTTTCTCCACTGAGTACAACCACTTTCACTTTACACAAACACCGGTTCAATAATATTTCACTTTAATTCAATATACAACCAAGCTTTCTAACACCATTTGAATTCACTAATTAACTGTAATTTCACACAACACTTCTGATTTGTATTGATTTCTCGGAGCTGTCAACGTATCCACGTTCAAGAACTGACTGTCATGCGATCTCTCCCTTCCTTCCCGTGGGAACATGTGCGCTTCAAGCCCGCCTGTCAATAAATCTTATCTGTTAGCCCAAACAAAAAATTTTTGGAGTACATTCATTTCGTTTATTTATGTGATTGTTCAAACCATCACAGGCTCCCTATCATTTTATTCTGTTTTGTTATTCAATTCGTCTGTTTTTTGTTGTTGTTGTTATTTTTTTTTTTTTTGATCATATTTTCTATATGGAATGTGTGGGACAGCACTAACCTCTCCACATACAGGAATAAAAAATAAAAATAATAATAATAAAAAATAATATAATAGAAAAATCACCCCTTTCAGTAGAATTCATCGCCACAATTATGCAGGCAATCAAGTTGTTAGGTATTTATCTAATATCTACTATTTAATAATATTATGTTTTCTTATAATTTCTTAAAGCAGATAATAACTTTCTGAACTCTTATTTTAAAAACTACTTTAATTCATGTTTGGTTATATCTAATACAATTACATAAAACTATTTTTTCTCTTCATTAACTTCTTATGTCAGGTAATGTCTTTCTAGATAACTATTTTTACTGTGAAAATAGAAACTTTAATGATTTATCTCATGTGATTTCACAATGTGATAAATTTATTATATAAATATTTGTTTACTTAATTTAATAAAATAAAAATAGGTTTTATCATGTTACAATGTATACTGCAACTTTAATAGTTGATGCAACTCAGTAAATGTGTAAATGTATGTAAAATGTGTATATAAAACTGTTTGTTTCCCAATAAAACAAAAAAAATAAAAATTGTCATTACAAAGACCAATCAGTCTAAAACAAAAGACATTTATTTGGACAAGCAAAGCGTATCAATAAGTTTACAAAACAAAATGCATATGTATAGAAAAGTGGTTACTTTTCCAAGCTGTGCGCCGATATCTACTAATTATTTTTTTTTATGTTTAGTTACTGAGAAAGATTTTTTGGATGAATTCTTATTTTCCTGCTAAAATATAATTCGACCGCGGGTACCTTAGTTTTTTAAAAGAGCAAACATTGAAAAAAAAAATGGTTTTTGAAATTATTTCCGGCGACCAAGGTTCCTATAATTATATAATAACCCATGTTTATATAATTTCAAATCTTTGAAACAGAAAATTCAATCTAATAAAATTTATTTTCTAATAAAGCTTCCCCCTAAGATTGAGAAATGTTAATGAAAGCAGGTCCTTCAATGGAAAAGGAAGAACACACCTCTAATGAAAAAGTTCCAAAGTAGAACCTGAGTAATTACGGCGGAACACAAAAGACGAATAATTTCTTCCCGAAAAATAGATAAATTCAGAGTAATACAGGCGTTAATTACTTAACTTTAGCACTTATCTTTGAATCAATCAAATGCCTTAGAGACTTGTACAAAGATTGAAAAAATTGCTCATATATTCAAAATGTGTATAACACTAAGAAAACTTCGTTAATGAAAAAGTTTTAGTCACTCTATTAATTGGGAACTCGATGCCAATAGATATCCAAATCACATACCATTATTTTAATTCTGTAAGGATTTTCAACCAAGTTTACTGGTAGCCTTAAAAGGTTAACCTTAGTATTCAGGTGTTGATAAATTATATTCAATACAATTAAAAATATTTAAATCTAAGGATGGGATATTAAATTCGAAATTTTGATGTAAGTTAACACCTCAGACTAATTTTAAAATAGCTATTTTCGTTAAACCAATTTGTTCGCTTTTGGGAACAGGTCATAGAAATCAGCTCAAGGTTTCATAGAAATCATTGTGTCTCCTTTACTGTCACAGTGAGGGTGGGTGAAGGCTCCGACCGCAATTTGTAAAAATAAAAAACTTTTATTCATTATTTTAAAAGTGAGGTGACAGTAATGTTTATAATACATTTGTCTAATAAGATACGTATTTTTTGTAAATTTTGTAACTGTAGTGATCTTCCGTGCCGATCACTCAGATTACTTATTAATAAAATGCATGCGGGTACTCCGTACTATTTGGTTTTATTCAGGTAGCTATAAGTATTGATACAATGGACAGTATAAGAAAATGTTATTGAAAAGAGGACGAGTTACAACAGGCACGCCTTTTTATACGTATCGGTCATGCTGTCTCACTCAGATATGCCTGTCTCTTTCATACCGACAGACATACGTTCACCACACTTGTAATTTTATTTCAGTGTTCAGACGAAAAAACGTTTGTTTTTGATTTCTAAATTAGAATATTAGAAAAATTATACGTGTATTTCTAATAATAAAATTTATAACCTTTCAAAAACATTTTTCATTTATCGGATTCTTTCTGATTTCCATTTATCTGGATTTTATTGCTATTATATTGAGTTAATAGAATACACACAGACAATTTAAGTATAAAAGTAAGTAATATAAATTTTGTAAAAAAATAAAATAAGAACTTACTTTAAATCAGTCAAAACATTTCGAAAATAACAAAGTTAAGGATAATTTGAGCTGTTCGGCGTTTGATAAATAAATATTATTTCTATTCTTAACATGAATGAAGTTTATAAGTCGTGTTTCCGGGCATCGTACCACAGTCTACATCAATTGGGTTATTTCACAAATCTTGCACTTAAATTACGAATTTGCTTTGAAAACGATATAAACACGGCATGCCAGTTGGTGCACATAAGTTAACAACACATTACATTCAGAAGTGGAAAATTTTTTTAACCATCAAGCGGAAAATTTGTATGATTCTGTCAGCCAAAACCGTCACATGATTCAATCTACCCTCTAGAAATTTAACACTGCTTTTTCTGTCAGGATTTTTCGTTGTGCCAATTTTGGCGCTTTTATCACCGCACATTCCATCAAAAGTAATTTGTTACACCATATGTTACTAGGGCTGATAGTGACAAGTATAAATAATTAAATTACAGTATAATTAGTTTAAGAAAATTATAGTTTATATAACGTATATTAAGTTTCAGTATGTTACTTGCAAATTACATAATAAACATTACGTATACTATTTTACAAATATATCTACACCTATTCCACCAAGACAACGTGTTTTTAATCTCGAAATTTTCAATTGCTCTGTACGAAAAATAATACTTTACTCTGGTTGCAGTGTAGTAAGCAGTGTAAAAAACACAAGTTTGTTATTAAACTCAAATGATAAAGGGCACTAAGCAATTATTCACAGAACAATGGTTTCAGAAACCCACAATTGATACACACTAAACAACACAATAAAAAAAACTTTAAACACTGGAAGCTTAGAACGTAATCGTTGTGCTTTGTGAAATTTTTATTATTTAAAAAATTCTATTTTCGTCATAACACTCATTCATCAATCTACATTCTTCTGAAGCTTTCAAAATATATAATATTTTATGAGTGGTTTCTATTTTCAAACATTTGAATTTGATGGAGTTGGCACATAAAAGCGTTTATATGTTCAAGAAAATATTGAAATCAATTTGATTCCACTTACTTATTTAATAATAACCGTGGAAAGAGTCCAAAGTAATTACCGAATTACCATTGCGAGTGTCCCCGGCTAAAATTGAAATTTTTCGATTCAGGTAACTAGAAATTCGTATGGTAATTTATTTTGTTTGAGATGAGATTCGAATTAAATCATTGAAGCTGAGAGAATTTGAGTGATCGCTGTGCGGAATTTCTAATTAGGTTTTCATGTTGGCTTAAAAAGTTATTTTTGTCTCGTCTCGTTTTCGAACTATCTCTTTCGGATTGCTTTTCTGAGCACTTCCGAGATAATGTCGACAAACTTTCGATTTCTAAATCAGACACTGAACGAGATTCGCTTTTTTCTTATTGAAGAAGATATCCGTAAAACGTACAAATCAGGGAAACACTTATAAGTTTTACCACGGGAACTCGATTAAAAAGATTATTTATTTTGTCCAATTCATTCGGAAAGTTTCCAGAGACAAATTGCTTTTTGGTAAGGAACGGGAGAAAATGGCCCATTTAAATGGAAAAATAAAACGTTTTTTGGTTGTAAAGCACCGATGATGTTTCGGATTCATCTCCGATCGATAAATTACATACGTGCTGTGATTGTTGATAGTGAAAATATTATAAGAGGATACACGCAAACTTTGTTGAAAATACACGGTAATTATAAAAGGATTTATCTGCCTGAAATAGCCCCAAAACAAATGTCTACCGTTTATAATATCTTCTCGTATATCTTGATTCGTACGTGAATCCTGAAAAGGGTTGACATTCTCAATTCTAAAGGAATATTATATCATCTGTTTTATTTCACATTAGATAGCATACGCTTTGTGAACATTCTACATTCTGTATCGTCACAATCAAAACAGTTTGTATTCAAACCTTTTAAACGCATGTTGTAATTATTATGAAAATTCACATAGTAAGAGCATGAATGGTATTCCTTTTATAGCCAATTTTGAGTTCAGGATTTCGATTTGGGCTAGTTTCAATATACAAATTGTAAAACGGCTCGTTTGTTGGTTCCATTTCGTGGTAGATTTTCTCAATAAAATAAAATAATATTATAACTTTGTATTCTCCAATATAATGGTAGGTATTTAGCGCAAAAATTTAAATGTTGAATTGTAAGAAAACACACATTAAAACATAATACCAAAACATATTGCAGCGAAGAACTTCTGAATTCGAGGAAATAAATTAATGATAGTAAAATCTCTAAAGCTTTTTGTACATCTTTAAAAGTTACTTGGCCCTTTAGTACTCCAATACATAATATGAGGATGAATTCATAATATCATACTGAAAAATTCGTAAGCTTTTCTCAAGATCGATGTCTTACTTTCTGTTCAATTCTCACAATATTTTCATAGAAATTTTAGAAGAATTGTGGCACTAAGAAAAGTCAGCAACTTTCCGATATACTTAGCAACGACAAATTAAACTTGTGTTCAAAATAATATATGAATACTCACTACCGGTACTAACTTGTCTATACCTAATATCACACATTGAGTCGAGAGTAGATATACATGAAGAATGGAATAGTAATTTGACGTAATTATTACACTTATTTTTAATTACTCCTTTAAAAACAAAGACAAACATTCCCGGGTTACGAATAACCTGACAATATTTGAAAATCTACTACCAACACAGTAAGCGAAAAATGATGCTTGCGTTGTGATGTAGGACTTAGCCAGCCGAGGAATTGACCACACTACGCCTGGGTGGGACCTAAACACGATGTCAACATTGTCTACCGACCGGTCTTACTTTTGATAAACTTTAAAAAAATAATACAAATAAAAAACTAAAGTCTTAACTCCGAAAAAAATGGTAAATCGAGTGAGCAAAATACAAAAATTAAAAATCTTCATCTAATCTGCATAAAATGACATTGCTTATGAAATCGAAAAAAATGCAAAATCATAGACACAAACATTAACTTAGCATAATTCAAGTCAGGAAAGTGAAACAAGAAAATTTATTAAGCGATTCGTATGCTTCAAAAGTTGAACATATTTACTAGCCACAAATGTTTACATTGCTTTTTTATCTGATTTATATAATTTTATAACCGGTGTTTTAACAATTGATGTAAAGAAATATATCGTTTTTACGGAACGCAGTTGGCGCATAAAAATAATTTATTTATTGTTATTAAGTTTAATTTGTAGAACTCCATTTTAATTTTTATTTTTTATATATTCAATAATATTATTATTGGGTTTATAAAAACAGTTTATTTTTAAACAAGTTCTGCTGTGTAATTATTATTACGCGTGACAGCTGTTTCGCCCTCTGAAGGCATTATCAAGAATCTTTTAGAACAGTTAGAAATTAACAAAAACTCTAATAATCCGAAAGCTATTCTAATTAATGAACAAACAAATATAATTCGTTCACCCCTACTAGATATCTTCAAACCTAGGGCAAATATGAGTACACTATGAAGTACTTAATTATGCTATTAAAATAACCCTATGAGTCATCGTTTGGGAATAACTAACATTAAGACATTCAGTCAAATTTAAACATTACACTAATTGGGGAAACTTTGCTGGGGTAATAACCATTAATAATTTCTAATATTTTACTCAAAAATCAATTAAGAAATCAGTAATTGAAATTAAAATACCTACCTAGAAATAATATAAATGTATCGTCTGTAAGTGGGCTACCCACAGTTTGATAATGCCTTCAGAGGGCGAAACAGCTGTCACGCGTAATAATAATTACACAGCAGAACTTGTTTAAAAATAAACTGTTTTTATAAACCCAATAATAATATTATTGAATATATAAAAAATAAAAACATAAAAATAATATTTATCATCTCCGATCTAGAAAACTGTTCAAAGTTATGTTGAAAGTTTTTTCACAAGCGCGTATGGAGTGAAATATATTGTGCGGATAGGTATAAGATTTGCTTTCTGATTTATCTTTTCTACATTCATAAATGATTTGAATGGTCTTTCGTTGACTGAAAAAAACCGCCTTGAATAATGTGCAGAGGCTGGTTTAGTAAGAATAATAGGTATTATGCAGCGGTCTCACGATACAAAAGTAACATGAAGTTACCGACTAAAGTTATGCGGCTATTCTTGTCTTTATAGGAAATGTATTATTTATCTAGAGCAAAAGTAGATTACAGGGCCTTTCACAAAAACGGCGGTATACAAATTATCCAATTATTATATTTAGTAAACAAAACAATATTTCTCTGGAACAACTTTTATCGACGGTGTCCTTGGTCTAGGGGGAAGACTCTCGACCAGCAATAGCCGCAACAATCCAAAGGTAGCGGGTTCAAATCCCGGTGTGCACCAGTAAGTTTCATTTGATTTAATTATGTTATTTAAAAATACTATAAGGTATATTTGCGGCACGTTCCACAATGGAAGATACTTTTAGTATCGCCCTGGTGTAAGACCCCCATTTAGCAGTGTTTGGTTACCAGATCTGAATAGCCAGGAATTTCATATTTTCCCCATGTCCGTCCCCTTTCCACTACCACAAGCCTCACAACATATGTTGTTGCCCCAATTGGGGATGCCATAGTTACACTGGCTGCAGTAATTTGGGAGCAGTTGGGACTCTTGTGCGGTATTCACACAAGAAAATGTTTTTTTCAATCATAAATTTATTTTTATTTAGGGTTCACAAATCTAATATACGTAATAAGAAAAGGATTCAATTTTTTAGTAAGGACAGATTTTTTCGGGTGAAAATCGAGTCTCATCTGCATTTAACCAGTAGGACCATGATGTTCATAAGATGGAGAAGGTTGGGAGGTTGAAGAAAGTGGAGCAAGGAAGAATTTAGAATAAATATTGTGAAATTATCCAACTTTTCAGATCTTCTCACGAAACACGGTTAAAGTGATTTTTTCGACACACTGCTTAGAATCTGATTTAAAAATTTTCACCTGACGATCACGCGCAGATCAATAACACAGATTAGTAAATCAAGATATTTATCATACAATAGGTACCCATCGACAAAATATATTTTAAAAGTTGAGAAACTTCGAACTATCAATGTACAGTCGATGTTACAATTATGTCACAAGTCATTTTTAAAAAATTGACACAGATTGTAAAAAATAAAATGATTGACTTTTGTTTAAATCATTTATGCTATCGATTCAGCCATCTGCGGTTATGTCGCACGAACATGAACAGGATTTATCAAAAGTCTGCTTTGAAATTGGGTTGATACTTACCTATCGCAAAGCTGTTTCTGACGTGGTATCACGTACACGTCGATGTCACATTTTACAGACGCCGACGACCCAACTTGACACTTTATTTTGGTTTATTGCTTAATTTAAATCGCTCTTTGAAGTGACGTTTACACGAGTTTTTGAGACATTCAACGGCGCGACATTTGTTATTTATGAATTTGACGCGAATCACGTCTGTTTGCGAAGATATCTCGGAGCTCACTGAAATATTCAGATGCTTTATTTCAGCCGTTTCCTTAGAAAATTCATATCAAACGGTAATCAAAATTATAACATAACTGACACCCTCCATTACGCAGTGGTCTTGATAAGTAGAGGTTGACCGTTCAATTCTAAATAAAATGATATGCTTTCATCATTTAAGAACACAGAGTTTTTATACGAATTTCAAAATGTTTTAAATAACTATAGTTTTAAAGCAGTTTTATAATAACATCGCGATTAAATTAAATCTGTTATAATTATTTCAACATATTCTAGATAAAAATATTTAGGAAACGTAAAATGCAACTTTATTTCGGTGTCGCGAAAAGATTCTTAAAAGAAAAAGTAAAGCAGTTCAAATATAAAATAAATAGGTAAAAAATTAATTAATAAATAGCATGAATAAACTGTTTCAAACGAAATTCAGATATATTACACACAGATTCAGTCTCAAATTAGCTTTCCTTCTTAACTGTTCTTCCACTTCATTAAATTATGTCTTAATTTCCTTTCTATTATTTCAGTGTTTACAAAACTTAGTTGGTATAGATGGCAGTGATTCATAGCAAAAGAAAGCGGACTGAATATTGGAGAAATGACATTCCTGTGACGAGTGTGTCGTAAACCCATGGATGATTGTGTGAAAAATTTAGAGATCGGCAAATAATGCATGACTGATGTAAGCTTAACTAGTAAGGTTAATAAAGGGACCTTTAGATGGTTTGGGCATGTTGAGCGGATACCGAATGTAACGAGTGTAAGAAAATTTATGACGCGAATATGAATAGGAAAAGAAGTCGGGGAAGTCAGAGAAAGAGAGCGCACGATCAAGCGAGCCGAATACTTGAGTCGGGTCATCTCAAAAGTCAGAATAACAGAAGGGTATGTATGAGACGATGTACGAATGTTATTAAAGCAAGGAGTGTGTGCCAAGACCGAGTTGTTTGTCGTTTCTGCCTATTCCTTCGATTAGTTAGTTTAGAACTAGGGCATATATTTTATTTACATAGTTATGGTCAATAGTTAAAATAATTTATATTTGTTTTAATAATTCGTTTCCGTGACACAATAATACACCCGAAACACTCGAGTTTCATTGGCTCAACCAGTGGACTCATTGATTGGTTCAACCGAAATGTGGACTGAGTGAGTTCCGTGACTCGTGACGTCAGAATCAACAAATTTAGTCGTGCCAAGCAAGGTTATGGAGTTTTATTCATTTTTAAATATCGATCTATACTGCCTGAAGTAAACCTTTTGACCTCTCCAGCCGGACTCTCTCTCGACACATCGCCTGACACCGCAATGGGAAGAATGGATTCAATCTTCCGTCACTCCTGGACTCATTGACCCCCAGATTCTTACCCACATATTTTTTTTTCTTTCCAGAACTTCCTCTCCTTTTCTTAAAGAGACTCTCCACACAGCATCCCCAAATATGATATTTTCTGACTCGTGTTTAGAGCTTATGGTAAAAAATAGTACATTCACAAAGCAAGTAGCCCAAATGCTATAGTATAAATATGGACTTTGTGAATTATAATAGCTATTATAAAACCAAATGCAATAATGTTTTAGAAATAGAATAACGATAACGAATAACGCAATAAAATTTCCATATTACAATTTCTTCGAAAACCGCTAATAAAACTACTTATATGCTTTTAATATACCTATCAAGCACTCAGTGAACATACTCTGGTTAATGTTCACCTTTCATCAGCCAACTTATTTATTATTTTTTTATTCTGTGGAGTCTTTTCTGATATTTCAGGAATGTTTCGTTCGTAAAAATAAGAAGGCGACATTGTTGTGGCGTTATAAAAGTCACGGAAACGCTAGAGATAAAGAACACTCGCCGCGAGTAGTAGGTATACCCATACCACCCTATTCAACAAAGAAGAAAATAAAAGGAAACTGTACAAATAATATTTCAAAGTTTCTCAAAACGAGAATATGTTAAGCAAATAAATAATACGTGTGTCAAAGGATTATTTAGTTGACTGAACATGGAAACCACCTGTGTACGGTCGTGTTTTGTTGACATTCTGTAGTTTTTTTTTAAATTTTATTTTGATCAACAATTCAGTTTCGAAGTTCTTTAACGAATTTTTACGTCCTTCGTAGTCGAGGGGTAAGGCTCTCGACCAACAATCTAGAGGTCGCGGTTTTGAATCCCGGCGTGGGCAACTAATTTTTATTTGATTAATCTTTTATTTCACAAATTACTCATTTAAATTATTATGTAGTAAATGGTCTAAGACCACAATTCAGAATTGAAACGTTCCTTAAAATGGCTTTGGTCGTGCTTGATGGCTACATCTGAATATACTCGATTGAAGATGCCATAGTCTCACTGGCTGCAGGTGGTTGGGAGCAGTTGGGACTCTTGTGCAGTTTCACATAAAAATACTATAGAATGCAAAAATCAAACACACATAAAAATACTAAAACTTGTTGAGGGGCGACAAATACTAGATTACAAATATTCGAATTCCATTGAAAGATTGATGGAAGATGTGAAAATAGTAGAAGATATACCCTATGACTGAAAACATACATAGGTGACCGGTTTTAGTTCCACCGTTTTGACACTTGTAAGAACGGACAACGTGACAGCCAGCCTCCGATAGGAGAGTGCACTAAACGAAGAGAAGTAATGTCGTTAGCAGGAAGCTCGTGAAAGTATAACACGTGTAGGAATAAAAATTCCAGCGAAGATTTTTAAGTACACCTTCACTGAGCAATGTATTTTTTTAATAATAGAAAATCCTATGATATTTCAGTGCTCCTGGTATTATGTTACTGTCTATAGCAGGAGAACACCATTGGAAAATATTATGGTTTTTAATTTTTTTCTTTTTTAATGATAAATTAATGTTTACGAATTGTGAATTATTAATGTGTTTCTATGCATATCACAAAGGATAAACAAATATTTTCTAAGCGATAATTATTAGACTGAAACAATTAAAGCACCGACAGGAAATTAGAAGGCTGCGGGTTCAATTCCTGTCGGCGGCATGTATTTTTCCAATTTATGTAAGTGTTTCAGGCTAATCATTTTATTTAAATATTTATTAATGTAGCTCAACAAACGCCGATTCTGAATAAATGAGTTTTATTATATGAAGAATTAATAAAATACCATCTCTTCAAAACGCCCTGCGTGGTTGGCATTACTGCATCGGTTGTTGAAAAAATTTGTGAATCTGATAGATTCGCTGTTATTGAATGTTTTCCAAATAGGATAAGTGAATTTGAATTTGACTCTTTAGGATTAAAAAAATATATATTCTCGTATATGTAGTGGTACGCCACTATCCGAGTCGCCACTATCGGTGTCAGGTATTACTTAGTACACAGTACTACCCGACACCAGTACCTAGATACCTATTTAGGCCGCCGTAGAACCTTCTGGACACTTCGGCCGTTTCCTTGAGGTCAAGCCGGACGGTACCTGAAACTACCGTGCTATTCCTACAGACATTGGACGACCGCTAGAATCTTCAGCATAACGGGCGTCAACATATTATAGCAATAGTAACTATTTAGAATGTTTGGGAACGTTCTAAGGTGCAATTTGAATCGCATTGGAACCTATTAGCGAACAACGTAGGTACTACCCGTCTACCTACCCGCTGGATGATTCTCGATGCATTCGCACCTTATATAAGCGTCAGCGGGAAGGTACTCAGGCAGTCTACTGCTTACATATCCTTAACACGCTAATCAAAACAACTTAATCCTTTCGTACGGTGATTACTTAAATAATCCTAGCTGTGTCTGTTGTGATTAATTACTTTTATGATAAATAAAATATTTTTAAAATTTATTCACGGCTATTTTATCCCAGCAACTGAATAAATCTGTTATAAAAATATAACATAGTTTAATTTCAACATCAAACATATCTTCAACCTTCGCAACAGCGTTTATTAGCTACCTTCAGCTTAATTTAACATTATTTTAATATGACAAGTTGACAAATGCAATAACAAATTGTATGGGACGTGTTTGCCTGCACAAGAAAAGACTGTAAATAATATGCACCGGCACACCTCAGTCCTCAACCTGGGTAATGATTTAAGTAAAACACCGTGAGGTGTTCTATCCAAACCATCATAAAAGAAAGACGATTCGAATCAAAATTCACATTTTAATTACAAGTATTGTACTGGTATACAGAACGTACAAAGGGGTGTAGCTTATAGGTACTTCCTATTTTTTACAGCCAACCCAATTCACAAGAAATAGTTTTATGTATTTCAATACAACTGGGATTTAAAACACAGATAGAAAACTGATATAATCGGAATCTTTTAGCGATAATTTCATACGATACAGCAAATGGCGTAGGCGAATGCTGGAGTAGTGGCCAGTTCAATTGGTGGCCAGCAGGAATCGGCCAGCCTCTAGGCTTCAGCATCAATGGTTAATTTAGTTGGTAGCCAGGAAGAATTGGCTGGCTTCTAGGTTTTCAGCATCAATGGCTAATTTAGTTGGTAGCCAGGAAGAATTGGCCGGCTTTTAGGTTTTCAGCATAAATGGCTAATTCAGTCGGTAGCCAGGAAGAATTGGCCGGTCTCCAGGTTTTCAGTATCAATAGCTAATGCAGTTGGTAGACAGGAAGAATTGGCCGGTTTCTAGGTTTTCAGCATCAATGGCTAATTCAGTTGGTAGCCAGGAAGAATTGGCCGGCTTCTAGGTTTTCAGCATCAATGTCTAATTCAGTTGGTAGCCAGGAAGAATTGGCCGGCTTTTAGGTTTCAGCATCAATGCAGCAGAGATTGGCCAGCCTCTAGGTGATCACCGGCAGTGGGCAGTTCAGTCGGTAGCCAGCAGGTATTCGTCAGCCTTTAGGTTGTCAGCATCTGTGGCTGGTTCAGTCAGTAGCCAGAAGGAATTCATCAACCTCTAGGTTGTCAGCATCAATGCAGCAGGGATTGGCCAGCCTCTAGGTGATCAGCAGCAGTGGGAAGTTCAGTCGGTATCCAGCAGGTATTCAGCGGCGGCATGGTCATTTGATTATAAGAGCCGGCACACGGAGACGCCATATTATTGTAATGGTGACAAATGCGCCTTGCTCAGCTGATAGAGTGCCGGCCGTAAACAGTTGGTTGCAAATAGTTGTAATCTTTAAATTGATTGTGCCGTGATGGAGGAACAGAAGCGACTACAGATTTCAGTTGACACTCAGGAAATTATAATTATAATAAACAGATCGCGTTTTAACTGGAAGTGTTCCGTCCACTCGTGTTAATTTTTGAAATTCGACTGACCCAATATTTTGTTTTAACTGGGTATAATTCCTCCAACAAGCGTTCTTGTGACATCAATAACATCAAACAAAAAAACTTGTTTACTGTTTTAAACGTAGGTGTTGGTATGAGTCTGCGTCAGGTGTTCAATATTATTTTTTCCGGCTTGAATCGCCTAGTAATCGATTATTTTGATGCATTTTTCTACTGGCAAATTTTATAATATTAAATGCAATAAATTCGTGTTTTCATGTTTGATACAACAAATATAAAAATTCTGATTTCAAAGATAGAAATTTTTTTGCGATTGTTTAACCTCTTACCTATCGTTGTTTATAATAAACTGTAAAAATATCTCTTTATTTGAAACTGAAAAAACATATTCACAGATGTATTATAAATGTTATAGTTGTCGATAAATATAAAAAAAAATAATTAATAAAAAAATTCCTAAACTTTGACAAATCTTTCGCAAACATGTAAAGTTTTACGGTCAGTGAGTTTTTGAAGTCAATTAAGTTTTTAGATGGATATGCAAAGCATGGTGTTATTTATTTATAAAACTCTTTAAATTATATATATCGCCGTAATACAAAAGGAAATACAATAACTGTATTATGAGTCTGTCTCAGTTTGGTACTGAGTTGACCCTGTTGATAGAAAAAGTAAGCTTCTTGTGAAGTCACACGGCTCCTTGTGACGTCACAGCTGTTTTAGTAAACATTGGAAAATTAAAACTTCTATAATTATTTTAACTTTTAAATTTAACTATAAAAAACAATATGCGGGTATTTATATTTTTTTAAATGGACTGCAGTTCCTCATTGTGATACTATCTCACCTCACACTATCTCCTCACTGTGAAAAAACATAAATGAAAACATTTCTGTGCTCCTGGTACTTTATTCTAACTAACTAACTAACTAACCTACCTACTTTATTGTTTATCTGATTTTTTTCCCATATTTAATTATTATAATTTATAATTTACAACAAACAAAACTAAAATTAAACATTATCATTTTGAAAACTTGAATTCAAAGCAAATGCATTCATTGAAGAGGATTTACAAACACGTAACCGAAATTATTACTTTGATGACTTCAATTGAAGATTATTTCTACATTTTTTATGTGTCGTTTTTGATTTATTCATCTACACTATTTTTGATGTACGGCTGGGAAACATGGTGCCTATCCGAAAGAGATAAACGGAGACTAGAGGCTTTTGAGATGTGGTCCTATTGTGGACTGTTAGGAATTTCCTGGAGAGACCATATTACAAATGAGGAGGTTCTCCAAAGAATCGAAGGAGGAAGGCACCTGCTCAGGACCTTGTTTGTTCGAAAGGCGTGCAAGATGGATCGGCCGTGTTATACGACAAGAAGGCCTCTTGCATGTCATAATGGAGGGTATGACCGAGGGGACCAACTCTAGGGGACGCCCACGCCGAGAGTACCTGGAGGACCTGCTGATGGACGTGCGCTGCTCATCATATGCAGAAATCAAAAAAGCCGCACAAGACAGGGAAGAAAGGAAGAGAAGATTAGATGAAATTGCTGCAAACCAATCCCAGGATTGAAACCAGAGAGAGACTATTTTTGAAAATGTATCTCATTACCGAGGCAATTATGTAATGTTTTCAGTTGGAGACCCAATAAATAAATAAAATATGTCTTTATAAAAAGTTCCAACTTCACCCAGAATTGTTACAATATGTGTCGTTTAAGTTTACTAAGTCCGAAGTACAAGAATGCGGAAATTAACATCACTTAAAATATAAGGTAGGGTTGTAATCTCATTCAGACTTCATTGAAACATTTCTAGCCACTTTGTTTCAGCCTTGACTTCCGCTAATTCTGCGCCAACACAATATGTACAAGGCTAACATTATTCACTAAGTGAGAAACAGAATAGATACAAAAGTATGTGAGAGAGATTAAGATATCAATTCTGCGAACAGAATCACTTGAATACGGGCTTCAAAGATTAAATGTGGGAGGCTTAAATTACAAAACGATACCAGAGTTTAATCTTAATAAGATCTTCCCGGGCGTTAAGCTATCCGAATCGAAGAACTATTTCGGGATTTGGATTTCAGCAAGGCCAAGATTCATGATCCGAAAGATATATTCCCGAATGTCTGATGTGCAAACGCCCTTAGCGTGTTAGATTAAATTAAGTACAGATACGTTGCGAAGATACAATTCCTTTAACTGCGGTTCTGTGTACTATATGCTCTCTTTCATTGATACAATATAATCGTTTTTTTTAATAAATTCCACGCAGAAGGTCTTGAGAGAAAAATAATTTCTCTCAGGGCCTATGTCATCTTTGGGGATGCTGCTTGAGCCTTTTGCTACTTTTTTATTTAAATATTGAATTTATTCAAACTTTCGTCACATTTGACGACTGTAAGATAAATATAAAATGTAGTTATTTTTATTTCCAACTTTAAACTTGCAGACATTTCCATAGTGAGCTATTGAGCTATAAAATGTAAATCTTACCATTACAAATAAAACAAAATACTGAGTTATTTTAAAATAATACTAATCAACTGTTGAATCAACAAGATTTCAATTTTTTTTTAAACTATGCAAAAACATAATGCAAGGGTTATGAAAGTGATTTTTTACACCGCAATTTCGTAAAAAATCTTTTTTCATAATTTGTATCATACATTCAGCAAGAACAAACAGAAACAAAAACAAAATGTTTCACTAAACGTATTTAATAAAATTAATATTCTAAATAAAAGTAAGTATATTGGGTTTTAATTATTTCGTGCGTGGAACTGTGTAGAGAATATTATGCAGTGTTTCACATTGAAGTGAAAAGCTCTCGCCGCTATTTCCAACTAATTACAACGCTCAGCGAAGGCAAAAAGCGCTCGACAAAATCACCGAGCTGCAACTCCCGTGTGATCACTCCCGTCAATTGCATTCAAAATCAGGATGACAACATTTGCATCGCACAGTGTCTATAATCAAACATACAAAATGAGTATGTATACATAGTTTCTACGTACAATTTATTACGTAACGTGGGACATGTTGATGCTTTTTTATTTATTTACCAAAATAATAATTTTCTGAAAATGCACTTTGCAGGTGTGGAACATATTTCGAATGCAGCTTGTGAAATTCTGCATATTATACAGAACATCGTTTTGCACTATATCACTGTTTATCATTTACTTCGAGGCGAATAGAAACCACTCCACAATTACACAACGTAGTATTCTTAGTTCAGAAAATAGGATAAAAATTAAGCTTATTTCAAATGTGAATACTGTACAAGAGTTTCCCACTGCTTTTAAATTTCCGCAGTTAGTGGGAGTATGGCATCACCGTATGTTGTAAAGTTAAAGGGAGTGGGAAAGCGAAAAAATGGTAAGGTGAAGGGTTAGAAAGTACCTGGCTATTCAGATCTAGTCACTAAATATAGCTAATGCCAATTTGAGCAAGGTGATCCTTAATGGTGGTCTTTAATCTGGATGATACTGAGTGTTACTACTGGTAATAAACTAGTTTTTTAAATTTTCGAAGGAAGCAAACACTTTGGGGTGTGACATTATATATTAATTGAAATTAAAAAAGCCGTAAATAATAATTCAAATATACTTAATTCTTCCTTAATATTTTGTCTCCCTCTATTCCATCCTCTCTAATATTCTTGTTTCTCTCTATTCTATTTCTATCTCTTTCTGTCACCAATAAGGTTCCTTATCCTTCCTCATTGTTTTAGTTTCTTAGATATATGTCTCTGTATGTAATTATCTTAAGTTAATGTAAAAACCCGGTTGGCTTCAAATAAAAAGTGGTGTCTTACAAAGTGTGTTTTTTTCAATTTATATAGTAATTTAAAGTTTATTTTTCTATAAAACTACTCGATGGCACAACATAATTATTCGGAAAATTTTTTACTTCTTCACGAACGTTTTGTCAGGAGACAATCTCGCTTTTTAAACTTGTTACCGTGTTTTCTCAAAAATACCTTATTTTAACTTGGGTGGTATCTCAATGTACTTTGATAACGTTGTGAATAAATAATTTCTGTATTTTTTTAATAATGTAAATCTGAAGAATAAATCTTTTGAGTTATCATTCGTCAAATTTATTCTGCTTTCATAATCATTTATTTTTATCTCCAAAATTGTCTTCAAAGAATCTATCTCGAACTTGGCTACATTAAAAATCGTAAAAGCATGCACATTACTTTTGGAAATAATTTGATAAAATTTAAGTGAATTCGTGGAAATCAAATAAATATTAACAAACATTTTTGTCACTTAACTAAAAAGGGAACACTATTCATTAGTGTCTGTATGAAGATTATTATAGTTGTAGAACTTATAATTAAATCAGTCACGTAGGATACAAGGTACATATTAGAAAGAAAAAAATGTTAATCATTGATGCTTGCTTGAAACCATTAAAATGATTGAATCAGTGTTTTGATTATTTATTCTTCTTTATTAGCCTTCTGGTTAGTTTTGAATATTGACTTTTTTTTAGTGTATTCTCAAATTCTGTTTCATTTTTTCAACCAAGAATTTTTAGATCTAATAACTGCGCAGTCAATCATATGAGAAGGGAGATTTCTGAAAGTAGAAGAAAACAAGACAATCCTATAGTGAGGAGATGAAGAATAGGCACATCGAAAGAACCACCTGCTAAACACTTCTCGCAATACATTATACTCGTACAATAAAGTCCATATTATGTCTGAAATATTATTAATTGATAGTGTCTTTCGCAATGAGATTCGTGACTTTCGAGCGAACTGAATATTCAATTTTGAAACGACGAATTCCTTCTCTCCACGGTGATAATACTTTATGGATTTAGTTCTTGATACGCACCCATTGTCTCAAAACGGTTAACAGCTAAAATCGATCGGGCAGAAATCGCTTATGTTCAAAGCGAGCTACATGCGCGTTACAAACTTTACGCCATAAAATATCCCTTTTTTAGTACTGAGTGATACTTACAGAGTCATCTTTCTTCTTACTCCTAATTTAATCACCGCTTCCGAATCTGCACAAGTGTTCCTACTGCTCCCAGTCGTCTGGAACCAGTTAGACTATGGTATCCCCAATTGGGGTATGTCGTGAGACTGAAGATGGTGAGTGGAAAGGGGAAGGAGATGTGGTAGAGGAAGTTGGGGAAGTACATGGATATTGAGATCTGGTCACTAAACTCGACCAAAGCTATTTCAAGCAACATTTTAATTTTGAATGGTGGTCTTACACCAGGGCGCTATTGAAAGTATATTCTACTCTGGAACGTGCCGAGAAGATAATAATATACTTTTTAATGAGTAAATTGTGAAATATCACAAATAGATTTGAACCCCCCACCCGCAGATTGCTAGTCGAGTGCTTTACCCCTCGACCACGGAAGCCATCAAATGTGAAGTGAGATTATTTATCGCATAAATATGGATGAATTCGGAAACACTAGTCATATCGTGTAGCAACTTGGTTGCATTTTAAAAGATAGAGATTTCACCGACTAAGGTTTTTACAAAAGCTTGAATCAAAATAACAATATTTTTGAAGAATGACGATGGACTATTATTATAGTGATGACATTTTTTACGTAAAGTTTTTACTTACAAATCAAGGGATGGAAATTATTCAAAGGTGCTAAGTGGTTTCAACATAAAACACAATTATGAAATAAATGCGTGTATTGAAAAAAACGTTTGAAAGTGTGTTGTATTTTATTAATAATATTGTGGAAGATACTTAATCTCATAGATTAATAGGAAAAATAACTTATGACATAGGCTATTAAATAAATATTTAAAATTGAAACAGTTGGAAAATCGTAGAACCATTTTATTAAAAAGGTGCAAAGTGAGGGAAATTATTATTAATACAGTGGTATCAATTTATTTTGCAGTAGAGCAGAAAAACGTTGAGCTTCGAGATTTAAGCTTGAAAATTCAATGACACTCTGTGGACGGTCCACGGGTACAAAATTTTTACATTGTATATGAATACAATTTTCACATTGTCAATGAATACAATTTTTACATTGTCCATGAATACAATTTTTAACATAACTGAAAACCACATTAACGTCTATTGAACATAACTATCACTTATGAAAATATAAAAAAAAACATACTTACTTGTAAATGAATACACCTTTTAACTGTTAAATGTTGGCAATGAAAGTCTGGATAAATATTTACTTTTCAAATCAAAAATAATCTATACGTCCTCCCGCTTATTATTCCAATGAAGATTTCCTCAGTCCGTAGAATATTATTTAAGTACAAATGTACCTAGATCTTACAATACCATTACAATAATATTATGGCAGTTAACGTATCTATTGACGAATAGAACAACGGAATGAATCAATAATAAGCGTATACCAAAACTCAAATATGTATTACCTTATATTATAGAAGAAAGTGAATGGAAGAAAAAACATAACAAAAATACGAAAACATACCGCAGAACGGTGTGTTAATTTTAGTGCCATTTTACTTATTTTTGTTTGTCAAAATAGCTTTCACTTTTGACGCTTTTTAATATCGTATGTGCTTTAATTTTAAGCGACCTAGGTCATAAGATAGCTCTTTGACAAAATTGAGAGTTAAAACATTCGCGGCCAGAAACTTTTATTACCATTAAAATTACATAAATATGATTGGTCTGCCCATGGGAGTGTTTACCTTTAAACCGGTTTACACCATTGTAAAGAAATAAATCATTGAGTTAGCACTGGCAATATTTATTTATTTGTGTCATTGATGCCTTTCAGCTTTTACATATAAAGTAAAGTATAAGACATTGTCATGCCTACGACATATTTTGGACCTAACCCTAAGTATATTTTAACTAAATAGATTTGGCACCTTTCTAAAAACATTGTCTTGTACATTTAATATCGTTGGCCAAATATACATATATTATCAAGTGATAATTTTCACCATTGTAATTTCTAGCCCTCAATTGTGAATCTCATAATTTTCAGCATTTAAGTTGATGTAGGTACCAAAGTATCGAAAAATGAAAATATTTTGCTAAATTATTCCGGATTATCTTAAAAATCTTTAGTGGATAATTAGTGTTGGCTTCTATGCATTCAATAATCTTAAAATAATGTTATCTTTTATTTTTATAGAGGAATAACTCAACGAGTAAAACTTCAAGTTGAAATATTTAATAATTGAAGAAAATGTTAAAATCTCCAAGTGAAAGACTTGTAAATTAATGTTGCAGCTATGAATTGAACCCAGGACCTCTTCCGTACCAGGGAAGAGCTCTGAAAACTGAGTTAATCCTATAATATCAACTTATGTCATTTTCAACTTTATCATACTTCGACTGAGAGATACGAACACCAAAATTCTCGAGAAAAACCGATAATATTTGATTGAAAATCAATCAATAACAATAGTTGAATTATTAAAGTCGTCTGTCTCGACACAGGTTTATCCTAGTGAGACAGACATCGAAAATAAACCTGTAAAAAAATTATATTGCTAATAAAAAAAAAAAATAAGATTGTAATTTTATTATAACATTATAATTTTCCAGTTAATATCCGACCAGAGGTCATTATGAATATTTTTTCCACGCAGTTGCGCGGTACGATAGATTTAGAATGTGTTTTTTGTATGAAAAAAAAATGTTTCAAGTCGCTCCCCTTACTTTGACTAAATAGTGTAGCACATATGTTATGAATAGTTTTAAGGTTCTTAAAAACTAAATTTTGAGATTAAATATTAGCATGAGCTTGCTACGTGGTTATGAATTTCATATCGTGAACTAATGAAAGCTTCCAGTTAACCCTAGTGAGGAGGACTGTAAGAAATTTGAATTTATACTGAATGTAAACTATGTAATAATTAGAATAATATAACTTTGTTTTAATACCGCTTTATTGTTTTTATTTTAAATACATTAAACTTACCGGTTTCAGTTTACCTGAACCTTCATCAGGGTTATATAAAAACATGTTATCATTAAACTAAAACCAAAAACTCTATATACGCATATCACACTATCATTAAACACTTTCAGTTTTTTTCATCATATCTTTCTTGGTTTAGTGCTTACCATTTCACATTTTTCGGTTTGCTGACTTGAAATGTTAATAACTTTTTTAATTACTCGTCATTTAGGATGACATAATCTTCTAGAAGGAAATGATTAATTTTCTGATTAAATTTCCCTCCCTGGTCTTATATTTTTATGCAAATATCATAAATAACAGTATTATAAAATAACAACCCCCCTTGGTGTATTTATTTAATAAAATTTCAAAAAGAAAAAATTCGAATGAACAGAAGCTTCCGTAGTCACCTTTCGGTTTTAAAGGGTATTTTTATTCTTAAAAGTGATATGTACCACTCAAGATGTTTGTAATTTTATTTTTTCTAAAACATTTGTTTTTTAATCTTCTCAATGTGATTTGTTTTCGATCTTATAATATTATTATGCTTAAAAAAGTTACTTTACATTTTAAAAGTAAGAATATGAATAGATAATATAAAAACTGTAAATAATATCGTTAATTTATAAATAAAACTCTTTAAAATATAAAAACTGGAAAGATGAAATAAAATAAGGTATTGCAATAAGAGGAGATCGCGAAGCATGGATAATTTTCGTATTGTTAATCATCACAATTTATGCTCACAAATCAAACAGAATACGCAAGAATTTCGATAAAGGGAAAAAGGATTAAATACTGAATATCAAGAAATAAAAGCTTTAATAGTAATCATCAGCCACCATTGAAACTCAGATGAATAATTTCATTATCAGTTTGATACAATATTAAATTTGATGAAATTTCGTTTCCATTAGGAAGATTATTTCATACTTGTTTTGTTTATTTCCCAGTTTACTCCCGTCGCGAAGTGTCAGATGGTCAAACCCTTGTCAGAAACTTTTAGCTTAGAAATATTTTCCGCAAGTTATTCAGGCGCAGATATTTATAAGGGTAAGACTGAAACAAGCAGGTGAAATATTAATAATGATGTCCATGAAAAATAAAGAACATTGACGTCTTGACAAATGTAAGTAAAAATTCCTCGCCAAAAACACGCACCCTATGATCAAATCAAAATTTGTCAACTGCTTTTTAAATTTTAACTACGAATGGGTATCATATTTTGCTATGGAATGTGAAATGAAAAATTTTAAAAATATATTATTCAAACATTACTTACTGTATCGAACGTCATCAGCATCATCAATATAAAATGTACATCAATTATAAAAAAACACAACAAAATGCCATCATATTTACCACTGTCGAAAACTATGTAAAACCTTACATAAAACTAATGTTGATAAACCTGCCTTACATATAGGTAACTCATGTTTAAAAACCTGCCCTGCCGTTTAACGGTAAATTTTATCGCTCGGACCTAAAAGGCAGTTGTCTCGCTTCAACTCAAGCAACCATCTTACTCTGGCTAGGCAGCCGCTGATTGGCTAAGCACAAAACCTGCTTGAGCGACCCACGTGTATCCAAGAGATTTGTAAAAAAATACAAATTTGCAAGCCCTTCCTGTAATAATAGGAAACAATGTTAACTAAATAATTATATACAAAGATACTTATATGTTAATTAAATAAGCTCGAATAGAAATAAAATATGTTACACGTAAGATAATTATGTAATCAGCGAAACTCTGAAAATGTTACAGAGATTTGACCACTTATCTTGTAGAATATGTCTTATTATAACTAAATAAACAATATTGCGACGATGTGGTTTTGGCAGGGCGACAGAGGCAGATAAGGTCTAATATTATAAAATATTCCTATATTTCTGAGATAAACAGATTTTATCCTACAAACGTGGCGAGCTTCATAGCAAGAAAAAAGCAAGCTCGTTACGGGAATTTCATAATACAATCAAGGGTCGGAGGCGCGGTCCTATAGAATCTTATAAAGGCGCCGCAAAAACCGGTCCCTTCACCATTCCGCCATAAGCCCTGGACCGAGCAACATCTACCGCTGTCCGCTCTGCCTGACCCGCTTCGCTACCTGAGACCAACACGCTGTGTTTGATTTCAACCCGGTTCCCCCCCCCCCGCTCCACTTCCGCTGTCTACTGCAACTGCCTGCTGCTGAGCTCGCTGCTCACCGACAAGCCAACGACGCCCCGACGTCGCGGCGCCTCTGCCTCGAGCTTCACTGAGCCTTCCCAACAGCCAGCCTCGGAGAGGGGATCTGCCATTGCCTACTGAACCAGCCAGCGCCCCGCAGAGCCGTTACCGACTGAGCCTGGAGGGATACAAGAAGTTGCACCCGCAATAAAAACCAACCGCTTTTATAAAAGCGTTCTTTTCAATATGCAAATTACAAATGTCGAATATATCGTCTTTCTCAAGACGCATTCATTTATGCAAACATACAAGAGTCGATATTCCATGGATCGAGGGGACTGAACGTTGCCGACTGAGCCAGCCCGCCTGCCAGCCAGTCCCGGAGAGCCTTCCCTCCAGCGTGCGGTCCTGCTCACTGGCCCCGATGTCACAGAGCCGTTACTGACTGACCTTGGACGAATACAAGGAGTTTTACCCGCAATAAAAAACAACCGCCTTTATAAAGGCGTTCTTTTCAAAAGCAAATTACAAATTTCGAATATATCGTCTTTCTCAAGACGCATTCATTGAGGCAAACATATTACAATAGTCGATATTCCCTGCATTTTTATGATATTTTAAATAACTCTGTAATGGTTTAAATGAAATACCTTAAGTGCTTTATTTGAATCATTACACAGGACAAAGGTAAATGTGTGCCGGTGCTTATATTTTACAGTTTTTTCTTGTGCAGGCAAACACGTCCCGTACACTTACATTAATTATTGAAAACTAAATAATTATAAAGCAAAATATAAAGGTCAAATATTTTCATGTTTGTCTTCGGGCATTTCTGCATTTTTAATAGAGCGTGGGTGAACTATTTCCATAGCCCGGAGCCAGCGGGATAATGAAAATCCCAGTTGCGGTAATTTTTGAGATGGAAGCAGTGGAGCAGAAACACTCCTTCGATGGTGGTGGCTGGCATTTTTTACGTGTACTTACTGAAAACTCACTACCCAGATAATATATGTATAAAATATCTCAAACCAAAATGTTCATGGACAAGTCATCGACATTGTCTAAACAAAAAAGTAATATAAAATCTCTATGTAACAATGAACATAGTATAGTAAAAATAATGCAATACCTGACAAGATTATCATCAAGTTTATTAGAACAGTAACAATAAAATTAATTCGAAAGCGTGAAATTCCTACCCAAAACTAACGTAACTTTCTTTATCTAAAACAAACGTTCCAATAATTCATCACAAGAGGTTTGAAAAGTTTGTCCCCCATTTGATAGAATTTAATATATTTTTTATACTAGCGCAGTCCCGAGAAATATAACAGAGTATTTTTATTGTAGGATTTGTGAAGCTGAAAGAATTTATAAAAGAAGTGTTCGCCTCCGGATCCATTCCCTTACAAAAACAAACGTTTTCGATTTCGGGGACGATCAGAAATTTACATTTAAATTAAACACCTTTAGTAAACTCGAAAAATTACGACATCATTGCAATAAAAGATTTTTTAATAATTTATTTAAAATAAAATATTTTTGGTACCTACTTTGTCGCTTGACTGGATAATTGTTCCCACAATCGGTTCCAATTTCGAAAATGAAACTTAATTTCAAAGCTAACGTTTCATATTTAATTATCGAAAACAATATTAGCGATTCCTAAACAAAAATTTGAAAAAGATAAACCAGAAAACCAAGGACCCTTGCCTTGCCGGTGCGATTCCTAGTTGTGACCGAATCTTTTTCTAATTTTTCTGTTTCAAATTATCGTTCAGGAATCGCTAATATTGTTTACAATAATTTTATATTAAACTTCGAGGCTGTTATTCCAAAAATAAAATAACTCATAGAACCACAGTTACAGACAGATTAAAAACCAAAATCGGTATTTTTAATCACTAGGCAAATATTATCCACTACCCAAAAAAAACGACTCGTCATTTAGGTTGAGACAAAGTTATAGTTAAATTATATATTTAAACTTAAATGATAGTTTTCCGAGTAACTGATATTTTAGTTTTGTTTCTACTTAACGATCGTGTTATGTTATGGTTTTATCATTTACGTTATCTTTTATTTAAATATGAAGAAATGTCTTTTACAAATCTCACGTAAGATTCTTTGTAAATGTTGGTTTGACGTTGTCTTTTCCAAATGTGCTGTAAGTACCCATGCCTCGAACAAAAACTTTACTTTTAAGATAATGTGGTATATTGTATGCATCTGAGAATATAAATGCAGTGTCAATTGGAGCAGGGTTCAACTTAATCGCATATTATACCCTGCCTGGAGAAAACAGTGAACACATGTGTTATAAGCAAATCGCATACGGTACTCTGACCTTAGGTATGTTGCTTAGCATTTACCTGTTTATTTTTCTTCAGTTTCCTCTTAGGGTCTACATTCCACGTTTCTTAGTGTTCACCCATTACCCATCTTGCTTAACTTTGCTTGGGTTTCGTGGGATTTTCTCTGAAAGAAATGTTTCTTGGTAGCAAAATAATATTCTTGAGGCATTTCGAATGGATGTGAAAAAACGCCCCGCTTACAGTGTTCTAATTATTGAACTTAATTACAGTTATTTCACATTTAAAGTAGATATACCTACTCTTAGTATTGCCCCGGTGAATGACCACTATTCCGAATCGAAACATTGCTTGAAATGGATTTGGCCGTTTGAGGTAACCAGGACAGATTATCTCCCTCTGCCCCATATTCTTCTCCTCCCCATATCATTCCATAGATGCCATATTCTCACAGCTCCGGTTAGCAATGAGCATTGTCAGGCATGGAGCCCTACTTTAGAAGTTTAAGAAAATATATAAGAAACCTTTTTTAATGATAGCAATTATAAAAATATATAACAAGTTCACAATTGGTAGTACTTTTTTTAGACTAACGCAGAAAAATATACATGGTTCTAATTACAATTTATTCATTGTTACGTCACAAAAAAAATTTAAATTAAATAATTCGGCTAAATAAATATACCTACCGTTTTCACCAGCAGTGTGCAATTAGTGTAATGGAAATCTTTTTTGAGTACAAAATACCCGCAATCATGTTTTGTTTTATAAAATGATAAACAAAACTAGTTGAAAGTTAACCCTTTTAATCAGAATATGTACGAATAATCACGTTTGAATAATTTTGTGCATTGCAGGTATACGGTATGTGTGCTAGGTATACATATAGCTACCTATATATAAGTATATTTGCAAGGTATACTAATAAAATACATATTGCTGCCATCTGCCGGAAAAGCGTTTACAGGAAATGTTTAATTTTGCTGGAAAAAAGTGAGGCGTTTTCCTACGATAGTCAAGCAATTTGCAATATACCCAAAATAATTATGAAAATGGTCAATAGATGCTGCTACACACAATTATGAAATAGCGGGTTAATTTTTTTCTCGTAATATTTTTACATTATATTAAAAAAAGGCTGGTTCTAATTAAAAAAAAATTATACGTGAAAAATGTCACAAGTTGTTTAGACAGAGTTTAAGAATAATTTTAAAACACCATAAAATAAAATCGAGACGATAGTAAAGATTCAAACCCGAAAAATAATTTTGTTCGAAAGCTCCTGAGTAGTATTGTAACTAGTTCATAGATGGCAGATATAGTGGAAAAAGCTTTTCAAAAGTATGTTCAATGAATACACATTTTTAAGAAAATGTTTTCACAGCGCTGAAATAAAGGTACTTGCATTGAATGAATGTCAACATTTTTACGAATTCTAGGGTCTGTCGAGGGACGTGCTGTTAATCTTTGAGATACGTAGATCCTCCAAATTACTTATACTTTATTTAACATAGCAACACGGTTAACCAAGTGTACGCCACTAGAGAGATGATTACTAGAAGTACAATATATGATTATATATAAGAAAAAAAGTTGATTATAGCATTTAACATAAGACTTTTGAACTCCTACACTCCACGTAGGCAAATTTAATCGATTTTCAATTGAAGAGTGCATTTCCGTATTTTAAATTTATTGATCAATCTCACATAAAAACATGTAAGTTAAATTCAGTAATACGAACCAGCCCCTTATATATTTTTATCGGTATAACTACTCTTCAGTAGCGTGCGCTCTGTTTAGCCACCACCCTGCTAGTTTCATATAAGATTAATGTTAGAACGTAATGAAATAAGTTTATTAATTAAAAACGCCAAATACATTCAGTATTTCCTTAAATAATTAACCAACCCCACGTAGAGAGGCTAAGTGGATCTTAACAGACTTTAAGTTTCTGGAATTTTTCAAGGACCGCAACAATATAATCTGGTGACACGGTAAATTTCATCTAGCGAAATGATACTTTAAAAATAAAAAAAATTCGTTTCAGGCTATAAGGAAGAAGGGTTATTTAAAAAATGCCATTTTCCAAGCCAATATATTTATTTTAATACATTACAACATTATTTAGAAACTGAAATGACACAAGCTAAAAAATGTAATTTCTGAATAATAAAGCACATAAAAAGAGGCTACATAAATGATGCTAGCTGAAAACCCCAGTGTTACCCAAGGCTTTATGCAGAGTTTATTTTTTATATTTTTTGTGCAGAATATATTTAAGTATCAACATGTTTCTTACATTATTGTGAAAGGGGGCTTTTGTTTCACATGTCAAGTGTGCAAAATTTCATCAATCTCGGAATATAAAGCTGTAGATTTGTATAAAAATTAAATTCACGCAGCTCGTCAGTTACAGACGTTATTATTTTTAAAAATAGATTTCACAAAAAAAAACCTATAAGCCAAAAAGGATCGTTTTTAAGGACAGGTTGTTTCATAGAATTTGAACAATTCATCATATTTTTATATCATTATTGGCCACTTATTTCACACACCTGAAATAAACTAGAATAGAACCTTTACAGAACTTTCAATTATGATTAATCGTTCAAATTCTGCGAAACAACCGGTCCTAAGAAAACAAAATTTAAATATTATTACCTATTCTTTGAATAATTCAGATCGCATATTATTTGTCAGCATATAAAGTAGCTACTCGTATAAGACAGACATTGTTAGTTACGAAAAAAATTACTTCAATCAATTATGCAACGAAAACACCAAAAGGACCTCCGGAATGAATTAAGCAGCTCCCGGAGAAGTTTTAATTGTGACTTAAGAACGTGAATGGAAATTTTCAGCTGATACGAAAATATATTCCCTCGCCTAATGGAAGAGCTTAGCGCTAAGGTTGCCACGTGAAGCACAAAATGCCCACTTTGTAGCAAGAAATTAAATGCTAAGTTACAAGGAAACTTTCCGGCGCTTTCGCAAAATGTCTGGAGGTACGAAATTAATACAGCCCTTTTACTTTCAATGTATAATAATTACAGAGTTTGTAAATTTCATGGAATGATCGTATAAAATAACGAATAGTTAGAAACTAAACTTATTACATCGAACAATGATAATATTATACTCTTTGAAAGTTAAGTTTTATTTTTTATTTTAAGTGTTCCTCAATTAAAACATTCAAAAGCGGTGTTTCTTTAACTATTCAACTTTTTTTTTTACACCTCACAAATTATAGTATATATATATATATATCTAACTATATGCAGCGACAAGGTACATGCAGCATTTAAGGGCGGCACGCAGCAATCAAAGCATGGAAACTTCGGGACTAACGGTGATAGTTTTCCGGTTTTCCCCCAGCTGCTAAAATGTTCGGAGCGGTTCTACGGCTAAAAACCGCGCACCGCACCGCAAACTCAAAAGTACTCACCCACTCTTGCCCCTAGAACACCTCGCCGGCCAACGCCGCACCGCACGCCGCACCGCACGCCGCACCGCACGCCGCACCAACCAGTTCAGTCTAGTACTCATATAAGTCAGTTGACACTGACAACTGACAAAGTAATGCTCTACGCCGACGACTCAACCCTCATGGTCACCCACGGTTCGCCCAGGATGGTTACACATCGCCTTCAGCAAGACGTAAACAGACTCCAAGAGTGGTATGACCGCTGGCGCATAGACGTCAATCCCTCAAAGAGCGTAGCCGTCTATTTCTCCAGAAATGGACGAACTACCGCTCAGAGAGGGACCATCACGATGTACGGCCAAGTCATACCATGGCAAAAGACCGCCAAATATCTTGGAGTCACACTAGACAGGAGATTAACTTGGTCACCCCACATCAAAAACACTTTAACAAAAGCCCGGCAAACCGCCGGCGCTTTATCACCACTACTACACAAAAACTCAAAAACTTCAATATCCAATAAACTCCTCATATACAAATCCCAAATCCGCCCCATCATTACCTACGCTAGCCCTATATGGGCCAGCGGAAACACAAAGCGACTCGAGCAATTCCAGAATGCCTCACTCAGACGGTACACCAAAAGCCCTTGGTTCGTACGAAACAGCATAATTAATAAAGGCTCGAACATCCCCCCACTCCGCAAACACATGGTGGATTTAGCCATACCATTTTATAAAAAATTAACTTCCCACCCGAACCCTAGCATTTCGTGCCTAGGTAAACCTAGCCCCTACGAGAACCCTTCCTACCCCCACCCAGTATCCATCATCTACCCACCCTAATGCTGGCTCTAAAAAAAGAATATTCAAAGTACAACCGATACAAAAAAGATAGTATTCGATTAGTTAAATCCTAAAATAATACCGACAAAAAATTCAGTCTCAAATACAAAAAATATAGTATAAAATACAAAAAAGCATAGTATTTTAAAGCCCCCAAGTTGTCAAGGCAGCCCAAGCATTAGGGCAGAAAAAAAACCATCCCCCAGGTGACTTACCCTCAGGCCGCGAGAAATAGTCCTTAGATGGACTGCACCTCGCAGAATGTAACAATATGATATAGTAGCAACTGACAGTTCACTACGACTTGCAACCGGAGACACTCGTGACGCCGCGCCGGCCCATAAGCTGCATGAGCACCAAGCCATTGCTTCAATCACACTCCGGAATCAAACGACGTGTATCTGTCACGTTGTTGAGCATCAACATTGAGGAAATCGTCAATATTCATCTCCACCACCCACGGTGTCTACATCTCACTGGAGGACCAGGAAGAAACTGACCACAGCACCACTGAGCACAGAGTCAAATCCCGACGTGATGTGACTTAGCTGTCATGCATCACAACGTGATGCTTATTACCGCACTACCAATCATAATAAAGACATCGTGGTACCTAATTCTACATCTTTCAATATATTTAGCTAACGTTATTCACGTATATCTATCTCTACCCGTTTATGCAGTGTTGTGAGGCGGGAATGTAGGGGATGTAGGAATAAATGTATTAATGAGGGTTTTGAAGAGGCCCGGATTAAATAAAGGAGGAAAAGCAGAGGCCGGTAACTCATTCCACATACGAGCCAACTTACACAAAAACGAGTCGGATTAATGACCCGTTCTCACGTTTTACTCAAAATAATTATTGTAATTCAAGCGTAAGTCGTCTTAAAAAACCATTTCTATTCATACAATCAATACTTGAACGAGGGTCATATTATTTTATTCAGAGACCTTTTCTTACCTTATGGATTTTAGATAATAAATAAAGTTTATGGTTATCTTGTTTAAAACATAACACGTTGTTCAATGTCACTCCTAACTATATTATCATGTGTATTATTTATCAGTAGGTATAGGCACTTTGTATCCGGATGAAGAAACCTTCGATTTTGAAAAATGTTTTAATTTTTATTAAATGGTTGTTTAAACATAGTTTATTTATGATTTTTTTAATTTGTTAGTTGGGGCACAGTGGACGTGCATACGTCGTATGGACAGAACCCGCCATTTTTATAGAAGAGCGGGTTAAATATGAACGGGATAAAGAAGAACTCGTATTTCAAAAAAGTTGACATCATTATTAAAAGTTGAACCCTTAAAAAATGGGAGTCCCATTAAAAAATCTTTAGAATTTATAACTCAATTAGGGAAAAAAATTTCTCATCGCTTTCTCTCAGTGATTTAAAAATATTTCAAAAACATAATTGAAGTGAGTTTCAAAAACAATTTTGAGGGTTGCATAAAAATCCGAAACAAAATTTCCAGGTCGATGTTTCTACTCATTTAGCAGCCCTATCTTAATAATTATTTCTATTTTATCCGTCGGTAAAGTAAACAAACAGTCATGTCGGTAAGGCAAGTTGAAATATAATAACGAATTACTTAGTCAACTACATGCATAAATTTAAAACATGAACGTTCATGTGAATGCATTAAGATGTAGTTTGTAAAATTATTTGTATATATGTATTCAAAATATGCCTCTTGTTTTTATGGCATCATTAATTCATAAAATTTAAGATATTAATTAAAAATGTATATAGTCGACGTCCCAATCTAATAAGATAGTTCTTAGTTTACAGAAGCAAAATTAATTGAAAATAATACTTGTGGGTTGAATCTCAACCAAACCATTACAATTAATTTATAATTTCACTTCGTTACGCCTCTATTTCAAAGGATCTATTTCAAAAGTAATGTTTTCAAAATATGATGCGAAAGTCCTCCCCTACCGCATTCAACATTGGAAAGGCTTTATGTCGGGGAATCCGATTGTTACCTTATCAACTTTAGTATGCAATCGCTGGTACACATTAGAGCATAATTGAGTTCGTAACTCCGGCAGTAAGCGAGCAACTGCCTAATGATACGAGAGCGAAAGGACATTTTGGTGGAAATTATCGGAAACCAGTAATGAGGAATTTGCAAACAGAGCCCAAATCAATGTCGTCGATACAATATGCCTGCCATGTGTTTGTTTTTCGTCAATGTTGCTGAAAGGAAAGGGTTTGTTGTGGCAAATTTGAAACTTTTCGGCATCACATCAAAAAGGTATTATATTTTCGTATCACTTAATATTTTAATCTTAATTTAACCATACATTTGACAATTTTTACCACTTTAAAAAATATGGAAAATATTTAATCAATTATTTTTTTTGGTGCTGTTGATTTTAAAGGGAGATTGTGGATGAATAAGGTTATGAGTTATTTTTTTGTTATGTTGCATAAATACTAATTAGGAGTACGTGTATTGAGGGGTTTATGTGTCACTGTTAAAATTTATGATTTACATATTTTTGTTACGTAAGATTTTAATATAACTCAAAATAGACGATTTTAATAATCCACTGTGAGATTGTTGCATTAATACGAATGATATTTCTAAATTTAAATAATTGGTAAGTATATTAGTTCTGTCAAAAGTAGAAATGCATCCAAAAGAGTATGTTTCTAATGTTCTCTTATTTAATTAATAAAAAACCAAAATTTCTTCCGAAATCATAAGATTTATAAGAAGGTACTTAAATACCTACCTACTTAATAATGAATCATAAATATTTTAATTAATATTTAAAAACAAATTCAAATAAGAAATTAAAGAATTTGTGCTAAGTAATGTCCGCCGACCTATGTAACGACCACCATCTTTATCTCAATACCAATTTTGTTTTTCGAACGATCTTCAGGCCGATGGGTACCATAACATTGATTATTCCTATTTGACAGCTCATAGTAAAAACCACGACAATGCGACCTCTGACGGGATTAAATGTAGTACTCAACATGACCACCATCTTTATCTGGAACCGGAACAAATAAATTTACAGACAAATGAAAAGTCAAATTTTATTTTTCGAATAACATTATGAGTATAACCTCAAATTGTAATACTTTAATTATTGAAGAAAAGATATGAAGACTAGATCTAACCGTATCTTTTCCTCGTTTTTTCCGTTTCCGAATCGTTAATATTGTCTTCAATAATTGAAATGTCAAATGGTCGAGTTACAATAGGAATTCGCTACGCTCAGTCAATTATTTATGAATCTACCTACTAGTTTCCGTTGGAAGTAATACCTCTTTTGAATGTTGTGTCGGTTAAATCAATAGAATTCTTTAATTACTCGAGATGTTACATAATAAAGTACAAATTATTATTTTTAAATACGTGAAATTTTTTTTATTCAGAACCAACTCCAGAATACCCAGATTGTCAACGTCCGTACACTATGAAATAAAATAAAATGTAATATAAATATAAGAATCTAACAATATTCTTCCAGCTCAAAAAAGAATTCCAACACTTAAAACAAAGTTGATTGCTTGAATTATAACATAAGAATGCAAAATGTTTAGTGATTGGATCAGAAAAGCCAGGTTTTCCCTACCATTCTTATAACATCCGTAGAAGCACCTTGTCAGAGGTGCCTGTTTCGTTGATTTTGAGTTGGTGGGAGCCTTCTATATTCATTATGTAAATATATATATATATGTGTCAAATTTAAGCGTATCATCAAAAACGAAGTCTGAATCCCTCTCTGACAGAATTCATGCGGGCGATCTATCACATAACGACCTTTTAAATTCATAGTGATCCTTAAATCGTATTATAAACACTTGGAGAAGTGTTTTCGCACACCGTGGGTACAGGTAAAATTGTTTTTATTAAAATTAAATTTTCAATAATAATCTTTTTTATTTAGTGAACAAGCAAACTATCAAGATCTTAAATCAAATTCTATTTAAAAGCAATAAAAGAAGACACGTTCAACGGTTGAAAACTTTGATTAATTAAGCAATACTTAATGAATCACTGTTCTACGTAATGTAAAAAGTTTACCAAAAAGGAATGGAAGAAGGAAGCTACCTACAGTTTGGAGGACAAATGATCCTGTTAGGAAGGAACGAAGATTTGTTGAGATTTAACTAAGAATAAATCCACCAGGAGTTTAAAACGAAAACTCTCTCTTACATTTAATTTAAGACTCTATTTAAAAGACTGAAATGAGAGAAAGATTCGTATTTTCTTCCAGCGCTCTAAATGAAAGGTAACTATATATCTTGTCTTGTTGTTAAATTTTACCGTCTCTAAGAAAAATCAAATTTTAGAATAAATTTGTTTTTCACATATATATCTAAGGTTGGAAAGTATCTGATCTGCTCACTAAATAATGTTAAATCTTATTTTAAGTCAAATTTTGATTCATAATGGTGTACTATGGTCTAAAATCTAGCATTTAATCTTTTCTTGAACGTATTCACATAATTTTACATTGGTCCGTTAGAATAATTGATTAAAAACTTACTAATTCTGGTGGTTTATGAAGCTAAAGAAATTGAATATTATAAGTGTCAACCAAAAATATGGAGAGTTTTTATCGACTAATACATTTACTGAAGAATAAATAAATGCTCTTCATCTGAAAATCTGAGATGAAGAGCTTTGTAGATGGGGCATTTAAAATAGTTATACAGCATTACTAATAAAAAAAACACTTCACATCCGTTAAACGACGTTTTTGTTACTTTTTATACAAAGACTGTGCAAATTATAATTCAAATAATTACTGATAAAAATGTGTTTTTTAACTGGCAGCGTAAGGTCTGACAACCTAAAACTTTGGCAGACTCACGCACGCGCCTGGTGCGCCATGTACCTGTTTTTCTTGAGAAAATGACAGCTTAGGTTTGTGATTTGTAATGTGTGATTTAAAATATGTTTTGTTATTTTATATATCTATTTTACGTATCAATTACTAAGGTTTTCAAATACCCTATCGTTTATCAATTGAATAAATTTATCACCACGTTTTTTCAGTAAGACCGATAATGTAAAATAATATAATAAAGTTAAACTTAATCTTAATATTATTCCGTACCCAGTTTGAAGGCTTCTAAAATGGTTTCTATTCATATTTTTTGCATAAAGTGTTGTTAGCCTCGGCTAGCCTAGATGATTTGCATTCGCCCCGTGTATTATATTATTAATTCTACACAAGGGATCCGAAATCACGGCCGTTGTCTGGGATGCTGAGAAGTCGTGTATAATTTTCGTAATCTTTCCTTTTATGAAGCGCTCAAAATCGTACACATATTAGGTTTCATACGAGTAGATGACTTACTGGATAAACGGATGTTTTTTTCAAATGGCAGCATTTAAAAAAATATTTACGTTTTGATATGAATTAGTTTCAATAATGCAAAATTAAATAAAGTCAATCCTCATGAAATAATTTCGGTTGGCTGTAAGTCCTGCTTGACTCTGATCCAAGGAACTCAAATTTTCTTTGAATTTTCATTTTGAAAATTGGAACTGATTTGTCAAGAATTCAGAATGATCCATGGTTTTTACTACTCGTTTGTGCTACTCGGACAATATTCAATATCCCAGATTTTTTATTTATGATAATACATAATTCAATATCACTTATCGTGAAATGATCGATTAATAAAAGGTTAATTACTTTAGGAAAGCATTACATTTTTGGTAAATATACAGAATATGGAGATACGGTTAATACACACTTTTAAAAGAAATCCACTGTGTATCAGTGAAATAACCACGAGAAATAAGTGTTTCAATTTCCGGAAATTGCATATAATGTATTTTTTTAGCTAAATAGCTAAAAAAATCCGTTTTTTATTTGCGATTTCGCAAATAAAAAACGGATAATTTGACATTCATTCTTCACACAAAATTATTATAAATTCTTTTTTATTCTAGTTTTTTTAATTTGTGTTTTAATTATGGTCTTAATGATAACCTATTAAGGGTTGAAGGTTCATATTTTGGTTTAAATATGAGAAGAAAAAAAAATATCCTTAAAACTTTGACATCAACAAAAATTGCCGCCAGTAAAAATCGGTTTTAATTTCAACAAATTGACTATTAAAATGCAGTTGTTCATGATTATAATTATTATTAAGGAAATAAATCTCATTTCACCACCTTATTTATTTAGGTTATGCATGCGAAAAAAACATTTTCAGTCTTACTAATAAAAAAATACTTTGACCGGCTGTTAAAGAGCTTGAAACGTTACATTTCGGAGTGAAACACGATGTTCACATCTTGAAAAAGCAAGGTTATTTCAGAAATATTATATTTTACTTGACTGTTACCGCGCGAATTTAACAAGATTTTCGTGAAAGTGGTGTTTTCTTTTATACATAAATGCCTTACGCATGTGTAGGTAAATATAAATCAAAGCAAAGAATATTTATAACATTTGGAGTGATTTTTAGCACATATATATTGTGCTAAAAATCACTCCAAACTGTTATTTTTTTAGTTATTCTCTATAATATAATAATAACTTTTTATTGTAAAAACTAGATAAAAAGTGAGGTGTCAGTTTTCTTGCTGATTCCCTCAATAAAAGAATGTGTTTTCAAAATTGTCTTCAAAAGGAAGAAATATATGGAATATAAATATTAATTTAAAACGAATAAATTACGCTCTTCCGTTGCATCCACAGAATGTACCTATAACTTTTTTGGCTGTTCAATATCAGTTTAGATTTTTTTTGGTTATTAGTAAAGTTTTTAAATACGCGGTTGTTTATCAATTGTTTAAAAGTTACACTACCTTTATTAGTAAGGTTGTTTATTATTAACACCCGTTTAAATACATATTACTATAAAGCATCTTATTTTACCACAGATACTGTTTAACACAAAGTTTGCAGGTAATAACTTGAAGGATTTTAACGTTTAGATCAAAAGATGTCAAAATAAAAAAGTTAGCACAACGAATGTGAAAATTCGCTGACAAAGCCTTCGCATTAGGGCTATGGTAATCACAGTCTTACTGATACGAAGGCGTGAAGTAAATTGGGTGTGAAGGGGTTAGGGGGTCGCCTCTGCTTCCTTCAAATCTAAACCATGTACGAGATCATCCCGAGGAGGTGGAGGAGATTTTTTTTTATTTTTACGAATTTATGGATCCTGTGATTTATGGTAATTTGTCTTTCAGAAGTGTGTTTGACGATTTTTTATCAGAAGAATCGGAGCTAGTCTACTACTCAGACAGTTAAATCAAGCTTTATTTTTTGGAAAAAGATATTATACCTAATACCGCTTAGTTGACACATGTGTTTGTTTTCCATTAACGCGACGTTTATTCGATTCCTTTGCTAGCTAAGCAAAATGTTCTTCTTATTATGATGATTTTCGTTTTTCTTTAAGTCTTGAGAAAAGCTGCTAAATTGTGCACATGCTACCTCTTAACTGGTATAAAATAAGTTTATCTATAGATACGTAGAAAAATATTGAATCAAAAAACCTTTGTATACACGCCGTAACCTAACCTTAAATCATCACCATACTGACCTCAAATCATCACTTTACTTACCTTAAATCAAACAAGTTCCACTAATTTTTTTTAGTAATATTAAGAGAGCGTAACTGTAAATGGATCACTGAAGATAATTTTGGTTACTATAGTTGTCTGTATATTGCAACCGGAGGGTAGCTACTTAGGAAATTCGAGAGACTTCACATTAACTCCCAGGAGATTTGTGGCTTAGAGCAAGGGACGATACCGGAATAATTGTTAGACTCACGTAATCGGTTCTAATGACATACACTGTTTCTAATGTACACATATTTGTATGTTATGACCTACCTGTTTCTGATTATTTTTAGCACTCTCGCGCAATAATTAAATTGAACTTTTGGACTATGAAATCTTCAATTTAGAATATTTTGTGTAATTTGAAATAAAGTGGATAAGGACATGAAATGAAATAGTTTTGGAAATACATGGCTGTTCAGATCTGGTCACTAAACTTGGGCAAGAAATTTTCAAGCAACACTACTTAAACTATTCTGAGTAGTGATCTCCAACAGTTAGTATTTATACCATCCACCCGAGAATTAGAACTTGTGTTCATCTATATTATATTTAAAAATGTTTATTTGTCTGTACCCTATATACTCGAAAACTACTGGATTAAAGATTGGTCTTATTAGTACTAGGAGTATTCAGAGAGTGGTTTTAATGGTAGAAAGAGTCGGGAACGCCTTTACTGGAATGAAATACGAAGTCAAATTAAAGTCGATATGATGTATTTATTTATAATAACAATATGGTATCTTTACAATAGAGGAATGGTGGAAAATGTTTGGGACGACCGAAAAAGATCTAACACATTTTTTCTTCACTGAAATGACATACGGAGTCGAATAAAAGTCGATATAAAATGTGTAATAAAAGTCGATATAGAATGTGTAATAAAAGTCGATATAGAATGTGTAATAAAAGTCGATATAGAATGTGTAATAAAAGTCGATATAGAATGTGTAAAAAGTGAATTGTAGAAAAAAATCGGGGAGGTGCGAGGAAGACAAGAATCAATCAATTATTTGTAGTAAAATCAAACTATGTGATTAACGAAGGAAGATGTGTAAAGCGAATGTATACGTATATGTGAATGGCAGAGGACGCTCGAGGAAGACAAAAGTGAAACAAATACTTTAAAAAGTAAAGTTTTTCAAGGATTTACAGTAATATTATCTCCATCTTAAAAATACAGACAGTTTTTAGGTACATTAGAATTCACAACCTCAAAACATTATTCCAAACCTTTGATATCCCTGAGCAACGCCGGATACAGACGCAAATATTTATATGAATTATTTGTGAGAAAAATAAAACAATAGCAATAAAATTTAAAAAAAAAAACAGTAAAAATTATTGAAGTAATTCAGTTCATTTTGTGTAACAAGATTAATAACTTCCTGTAAGGCAGTTCAGAGTCTCGGTAATCCATATTTGACGAGTCATTGGCAACCATCTTTTTTTAAATTTCACCTATTGTGCAACAGCCAATTCCTATTTTATGAAAAAAAAATCACAGATAACCTTTCAGGATACTAATAACATTAACAACTTGACACCCAGATATACAATTGATGGTTCCGTGATAACTCAACACAGTGACAATTCAACACACTTTTAAAAAGTGATATAAAGTCATTAGAAACGATGAAAAATTTATATATATATAGGACAGGAGATTATGATTGTAGGATTTATGAAGCTGAAAGTATTTATAAAAACAAATTTGCCTCAGGTTCATTGCTTATCTGAAGACTATCAGAAATTTATCATTTGAATTAACAACCTTTTGTAAACTTTAAAATTTACTGCATCTATCAAAATTAAACAAACAAAATAGTCGTTTCAAACACAGAATTATTAATTTTTTTTTTTTTCGAAGAAAACTTCTTCTAACTGCTTTTCACTTTGTGATGGCATTATTTATTTTTTATTAAAACACAAATAACATTGTTTACATTGTATACTTGTGCTCCTGATGAAGTGAACTTGGTTCATGAAACATGTTGAGATTTTGTATCGAAATAAAGTGATGTAAACAATGTTATTTGTGTTTTAATAATAAAAAAAAATAAAATAAAAAAAAAACAGAATTATTATTGAATTAGTCAGAATGGTTCCCAAGGTCGGTTACAATTTTGAAAATCAAAGTAAATCCCAGTTCTATAGGTAAATGAACCGTAGTTACACCGAGACACCATCGAAATATATAATAATAATACACGATATAATTAAGGACTAAAGTAAACATCTCATTTTATCATTAAAAAATCAAAACCATTTTAGTATTATTAAATGATCATTTAAAAAACAAAAAGGACATAAAAAACAGCATTTAACAGAGTTTTTCCCCCAACTATTTGTCGCGGTTGAGTAATTGATACGAACGTACGCAAAAAAGATTTTGCCCATAAAATGCTTTGTGAAACGTGTCGCCCTGAAAAATTGGCAACACTTTTCGTCAGTTGTTCCGCTCCCCAATGGGCCGCAATGTAATCGTTTGTGATGGTTGACTTATTCCGGCGTAGATTTTTTAATTTAATTCAAAGTTTCAGTGGAATGATGGAAGTAAGTGAGCTTCAACACGATAAGCAAATGCGAATTATTTTATAAATATTACAAGATTTTTTTACTAAAAACTACATTCCAAGAGTGTTGATCTTTTCAAAATCTTCAAAATAGGCACAGAAGGGAGCAAGTACTTAAAAATAAATTTAAATAAAAAAGGTCTCGATTGCAACTACCCAGACAACACTCCACCTAAATTGAGGAAAACAATTCTTTACAACTGACGGCCTCCATGGCCGAGGGGTAAAGCACTCTACTAGCAAGCCGAAGGTAACGGTATCAAATCCTATTTTATTTGACTAATTTGTGTTATTTTATAATTTATTCATTTGAAATAATACGAGTGGAAGATACTCTCAGCATCGTCCTGGTGTAAGACCACCATTCAGAATTTGAACGTTCCTTGAAATGGCTTTAGCCGTATTTGGAGACCAGATTTGAATAGCCAGGTAATCCCCCAACAGCCTCTTCTCGATTTCCTTCCACTCCCCACTACCTTCAGCCTCATAACATATCCTAATTGGGGATACCGGTGTCTCACTGGCTTCAGACGGTTGGGACCAGTCAGGACTCTTGTGAGGTATTCACATAAAAAAATGAGTGAATATAATCATACTTCAGTGGCTCAGTGGTTGTCCCTGTAAAACAGGTCCTCAGTTCGATCCGTGGTGACTGTTACCTTTTTTTAATTTTATGCATCCTTCGTGTTTCATGTTTTTTGAGATTTATTAATATTATCTTCTACAGTGATTAAATATTACATGGATGTGTGTCTATAACCTTCAAAAGTTATTCCAATAAATTAAGTTTTGAAAAATGCTTTTCTAATTTTTATACCCGGTTTTGCTTGTAAAGTCAAAAATATTCCTTCCTGTATCATTATAAAAGGCCGATAAATTCTTCATTTTTTAACATCTATGAAAAAAATTTACACTTGAAAAGAAAAGACTCAATGACCTTTAATATCAGACAGAAAAAAAAACTGCTCGCTTTTTGTTATCGTTGCTAAAATTCAATACGCTGATCGTAATTGATTGACTATGAAAATTATATTAAAACTTCTTTCATTTTCTTACAATGTTTATTCGACGAAAATAATATGTGAAAGTTTTTTTTTTGCTTTCATTCAGCGAAGTGTTCTCGATAGCAAACTTGCGATTGAATTTGGAAACTTGGAGAACTTTTACCTTCGTTAATGGGAAACTGATGACAAAGGAAACGTGCCGCCTTTGTTGTTTCTATAATACTGAAATAAATCACACCTTGAAAAGGGTACGCATTGGAAAATAATCATCTAAATCCACGAGGGCGGTTTAATTCAAATTTATTATAGAATAAACGACAAAGAATAGCATTATGGTTGTTTTAAATTCATCGCTACTGGCGGAAGATACTTTGGTTTTCGAAAATATTTCATTCAATTACTAACTATCATGCCATCTACTTTCTAACCCACATAAACTAAAAGAGGGAGGATGGACAAACTCACAGTTCTAACATTCCACACACTGTTTGTTTCACGTTCACTTGCATACACCATCTCATACATTCTCTTTTATTGTATCGACTCTTGACGTGGTGCTATCACTCTGTGTGGTGTCTTCAAGTTCATCTCAAATTACTTTCATCACAATATGTATAAGTGCGGGCTGCTAAAGTTGTTAATAATAATAAAAACAAAGTTCATTAATGCAATCATCTTTATGTTCCCCCAAGCGATTGAAATTTAGATAAAAAACGGTTTTTTTAATTATTCTCAAATATCAAAAAGCAGTTACATTGTAAAGAATTGAAGTTATAATTATTACAGAAAGCATAAAAAAATAAATCTTATCAATTATTCCGGTATAAAATAAATAACTGGTAATAATAAAGCCTTCCTTGTTCTTCTTGCCAATCTCTTTCTAAGGACGGGTTGTTTCACAAAATTAGATCAATTCATCAAATTTCAAAATTGAAGTTCTGTGAAGGTTCTATTCAAATTCTATTATTATTTCAGTCTTGTGAACCAACTGGCCAATAATGATATAAGAACAGAACTTGAATAAAACCTTCACAGAACTTGAAAATCAACTTTGAAATTTGATGCATTGTTCAAATTCTGTGAAACAACCCATCCTAGGTACTTCAGTAACAATCTTCACAAAAGATTTAGCTTGTTGTGTGTAACAGGAAAACCTGTCAAATTTGAAGGAAATGGAACTGACTTCTGATGTAAGGCATTCATCTGTTCTCCCTTCGTTACATCTTTCAAAATGGGAGGATATGTGATTGGCGTATCTTGCCAAGCTATCATATCAATGTTGGTTTGTGCATCAAAATTCAATGACGGCACATTAAATATACTCTCCGGGATATCTAACTCTCTGGCTTACAATAAAAGCCTAAGTTCTTTGGTATTAGGCAATTCATCGGTTATTATTGTTAAGAGTAAATTTTCAGGATGAGCGTAGTAAGCATTTTGCTACATCACAGGATTAATTATTATTTTTAATTCTTCCGGAAGATAGCTGGAATGGTATATCATGTTAAACATATGCCTTGCTCCATCTTTGCACAAATCGTGTATTTTTTTGTCAAAACACATAGGAACGTATGCTCCCATGATAAACGTGGTTAGTATGACCACGTTTTCTGACGGCGTTACTATAATAATAATAATAATACCTGGATGACTTTTATATCGCCGTTTTTGTGCAAAAACACCTCAAGGATAACAACCTCCGGTGTAAAATATTAAGCAAGTATTTTTGATCGGTGCTTAAATCAGAGTAATCAGCTTAGATCAGAGACATCGGTCGAGTATTTCAAATCTATTTTTGAAAAATATTCTATTAGTAAAATATGGCAATAATTATGAAGGATTGGAAAAAATACGAAATGCAGCAATTTTACTGTCCAACTTTAAAATCAAATGACGTAGAAACAGCTCTTTGCAATGAAAAATACCAAAAATCACTGAAATTGAAGATTTAAACGTTTCTCCATCGTTCGAATCATACTACCAGTTGTTATTGTGTTAACCGTCACAACCAATTGCTTTTAAAATATATAAAATTGAAATGTTTTGTCTAGCAAAATATTCCAATATTGCCTTGGTTATGTTAACGGCAGTGCCTAATCTATGGGTAAGATGAGACAATAAATGAGAGCCTGGTTCCACGATTAACGATGGATACGTTGTGAAGTAGTAGATTTTAGACGTTAGAAGTTTTAAATTCCCGGGAAAGCAATAAATATACAATTTAACCACTGGCGGCGCCATTAGCTAACAAACGCACACAGACGCTCGCCGACCCCCGGTTCGGGACCTTTTTGTTTGCTTAAAGTGCGTGTTTAAATTTAACGCTTACTCGTCCAAGCCGATCCAAATACGTCCTATATAAGGACCACGGTGTTTCAATGCCTTTTAACTTCTAATTACATCGCGAGTGATTTCGGTAAAAGCTTCTGGGATGTCATAGTGAAAACCTTAAATCGCCCGCGCTCCCAAAATGCCTGCCCGCTGCAATTTCCGAAATGTTCGCCAAACCCCGCTAACCGTGTTCACATGATGCAGTTTACCCAACCAGCCTGTGACTTACTTTTGTCCCTTCAATAACTTGTCCCCATATTAACCTGTAATGCAACAAGACAGAGTGAGAGAGCTAGTGCCGTCCCTTTGCGTCCATAGTTGAGGGCCCCCATAATCATGTGGTTTTTTAGATAATATCATGTTTCTGTCTCAGATACCTTGAGCTAGCCAAATACCATGTTCACCCCCACCGAGTGTCCATAACAAAACCCCACTGCCGTTGTTTACTATAACTTACTTGTGAGCAACGTTTATTTTAACTAAAAATGTATTTTTCAATAGCCGTGTTCTTTTGTAAAATATGTGTGTCCTTTTTTATATGAACCAAAGTCTTCTTCTTTCAAAGATTAAAAAAATAATCCACTTACTTTATCTCAGGTCTTTGCTTTTATGAGTTTAGATCTGATATGTAGATGTGCTCAACGCAGTATATTTTATTTTATTACGTTATTCGTATTATCCTTTGTGATTATGTTAAAATCATAAGATGGCAGAAGGGATTGCTACAGCAGATTGATCCCATTTCCTGAACTCGTCACAGATCTTGTAGAGAAATGTAAAATGAGATTTGCTGATCGTCGGAGAGGCATCGGAGAGTCTTAGTAACCTTTGTGACTAACGCAAGGACAGTAGAGCACGCGGCCTAGGGCGAGTTGGGAGTGCGAGTGGACGTGTTTTAGTGTCATATAACAACAAAAATAATAAATACTAGTTATTTTATGTATCTACCAAAGCTTAAGATTTTATAAAGATCTCATAATATATAATTAAACTCTCTTAAAATATTTTATAGAGATTAAAAACATCGAATATTTAGCATATTTTTTCAAACTTCAAAGGACCCTCGGAGCCTAAAGATATTTTTTTTTAAACTCACAAAATACAAATACAACTTTTCGTTACTAGCACTATGTGGAATTGAGAAGGAAAAAAATCGGCCCACCATAGTATGAATATTTTACTGACTGTAATTTCTCCGTAAAATTTTATGAATTAAAAGAAAAAAAAATCTGTCATGAAAATATTAGTATTTTGCTTCAAGTTTCTTGAAAGGAAAGTACGTACCAGAAATAGTATGTGTTACTTTCAATCTAATTTCTTAGTAGTCACAAGAGAGAATACATTTTACTTTCCATTTAATTTCGTATTTACTTTCATCCAATTTGATGAGCCAGCAACGTTAAACCATCATGATTGAATGAAGTTCACCAAACGACAAGGGAGGAGTACAGAAAAGGGTTGGTAAAAGGGAAGTGTTATACCCATAGGATGTAAGTAGCAATTCTTAGAGAAAATGCCAGCGAATTTAACAAATAGAACAAGGCTGTAATTTGATTTAAGACAGCATAAATGTGTGTAAAGACGAAATACAGCGATGAAAGTAACGAAGTTGCATTGCTTTACCCTCTCACTATCCATTTCGTTCGTATATATATAAAGTAAAGTATATAATATAAAGTCAAATATTCACTCTCCACAATTTGATGTGTCCATCATTGAGCACATTTAATAAACATACGTAAACATACAAACTAAATAAGTTTGCTGACTATTTTCATTCCGTCTATAGTCAAGTAACCCCTAAACTTGAAACCAATTTCCCAACAGCATCACCCTGGAACGTGTGATGAAAGGCTTTAAATCACAGTGAAAGAAAAAACAGATAAACCATAGCTGCAAGAAAATATGCAAATTATTTATGAAAACGGACATGCTAACGACATCTGGCGGAGAAAGAATTGATCCAGCTTGCTTGCAGTAGACTCCTGTAATAGTTGAAATTATATCGAGGTTCTAAGACGAAAGCAGAGAGGTCGTAAAATCGTCTAGGACGACTGGTACTTCCCCTTTTCTAGGCCTAAAAATAAACAATGAAGGTTGTCAACCAATAGATCTAAACAAAGAGCTATAAAAATTTTGAGTAACCAATCAGTGAACGAAGGGGGGTGTGTCTACGAAAGACAAAGGATTGAACCTTGGACCCGACATTAAAAAAGATAATTAATTGCATTTCCGTTCCCACAAAAATTAGAGGTGAACGCACTATGGCATAAACACTGACGTTCAAGGCGACAAACTCTAGGAAATGTTTACAATAACCGAGACATTTAGGTGATGGCGAACCGTTGAAATCGAGTGCTTTGAAGATTTTACAAATTGAAAAACACACGCACGAAAATGCAATGGAAAATTTATAAACGTGATAGTATAAAAAAGGGACGGGAAAAGCGAAGGAAAGTTACTGGCGGAATTTCAACTGTAGTGCAATTATTTATGATAGAAGGAGGGTGTCATGTTCGATAAAAATCGTACTAAAGAGAGGAGTGAGTGTTGGAGACAATGGAAATTAATCGTTATCAATTTAAGATGAAACGGACATATTGGTAAATCAATTTTGAATGAAAATCTCGCAAAAAAAATAGACATTTTAGAAAAGTGCGGCGATCGAATGGAAGGATAGTACAGGGATTTTGGACTGCTACGAAGGTTCTAGGAAAATGAAAATCGAGTATCAGAAGAAGACAGTAACACTAAATATATAGCGATAGATTAGATTCAGGAAAAGTAGACATTATACATAATTATTAGGTTAGATATATATTAGAGTTACCCAATATTACGGAGGGATCGAACCAAGATAAAAGGTTGGCGGTCTCATGTATATTTTGAAGAATAAACAATCGAAATCCGAACATGATTTTTATTTACGTTAAGGTAATAAACGATTGGAAAAGCGATTAACTTTAACGTTGGTCTTATGAAGTATTTAGATTAGTCAAAAGAGATAAAAATTAATAGGTTTGAAATTAAACTAAATTTACGAGTCTGGTACCAAAATTTTAAACGTAAACAGGTGTCCAGACATATAATTTATGTGAAATCTTGTAAGTGAGGGATGGAGGATGGGGCGGAGATTGGGTCAGGCAATAAAAATGACAGATATCCCAGAGTCTAATTAGGTATATCTCCCATAGAAGTGTGGAAAATTATATATTAATTAATAATAGATGAAGTATGAAATTTTCCTGGAGACCACACACATCGGGAAAAGTGGAGAAAAGATGAAAGAAAGGGTAAAGAACGGAGATAAAGAATAATCCAAGTGGAGAAAAGTGATACAATTCAAATTTATCCGTGAAATAAATAAATACGACTTGGAAAATAACTAGTTAAAGAGTTATGAGAAATGACATAAGAATAAAGAAGAAAATTGTGCAAGAAAACGTCGCGGATAAAAGAAAATCCAAAAGATAAGGAAAAATTCAAATCTGCGGCATTAAGAGAGAAAGTACTGGTGAAAATGGAAAAGCTCATATAGGTGACAATAAAATTGAGTAGAATTTAGATAAATCGAAATTCTAAACTGCATAGTAGGGATTTCAACATGGATTTAGGTATTTTTCACACGAGATGCGTAAAATTGAGATGTATATATATATTATTGAGGACGGACCTATCGCAAATTGAGAAAAAAAAGGAACACAAAATCATGAGAATTTAACTACATTTTGTATGGACACAGGACAAAGGGAGCTTGGGCGATTAACGCAGACTTACCCGATTCGGACCCTATCGACTTAGATTTGTGAGATAAAAACTAACTACCGCCCAGAGCCGGAAAGCAGAACATCTTATGGAAGCAGAATCGATATTGATGAGAGGGATGTTCGGATTTACGAGTTGATAGGAGATAGAATTAAGCATCAAGAGAAATTCAGATACGTCTTTTGGAACCTGAGAGGGGTATAAAAGATGGAACTCATCAGTCAGGAGTCAGTCGCGCCGAGGGTTTGAAAAGTTGTTACATGGCAGTACTACGTCTATTGGTAAAATTCTAGTGAAATAATCTAAGTGTTAAATTCTGAACAAGTACCTGGACTTAGAAAGTTTTGTAAAAAGTCTTAAATTCAGTTTCTAAATTCTGAAAACCCCACCAGTGAAGTTTTGTTAAATCAGTTTAATTTGGTTAAACAGTGAAAATAAATATAATTTAAACTCAGTGCTTAAAAGTGTTAAGTGAAGTGCAAAAAGTGAATTGTGAATTAATTAAAAATTTAAAAATAATTATTTCATTCAAAGTGAAAACATTCAAATTAAATTTAAGAGTTTGTTATCGTTAATCTAAAGTGAACGTGATCGCGTATTGATATTTAAAAATAGATTATAATTTAACGTCAATTTGGTTAAAAAATAATAATAATAGTAATAAATACTTCATCTTAGGTTAAAAGAAACACAAAAACAAAAAAAAAGGATTCGATAATAATAAACGTTTAAACCTTTGTTCTAAAATTAATAGTAAGAGGAAAAAAATTTAATTTATTAAGAAGTTAATTAAAAGTCTGCACAATTCGGAATAAATTTTCTTATCAATTTATATAAAAAGAAATTTAGAATTAATAAATTGTTCAATTAAAATCCATCGTGCGTATAGCGACAGTGTTAAAAGTGTTTGTCGTTTTAACCGGAATTTTAATCATCAGTCTATCATTTCGAAAAAGAATCTGAAACAGCTATCATTCAAAAGCCTAAACTAGAAAGGTGTTATTAAATCAACGGGTTTTCTGAATTAGGATTTTGTTCGGAAGAAAAATTAAATATCAGCTAATTTATACGATTCAAGCGAGAATAAAATATTAAATAGGAATAAATAGTCGAAAAGATTTATTTTGAAATTAGTTGAAAAATACAATTAATTAGGTAGGATTTCTTCATCAAGGTTGTTGTGTACTACCCGACCGGAAATACCTTGACGTGGGTGAGTTTTCCTTTTATAAATAATTTTCAGGTCCCAGGAGACACAGAAGGGCTGTGAAGTGGAAGTATATCAATTGAATATTAAATTAAAACAACAAAACAAAGAATTACACATTAATATATGTATATTGTATATTTGTATATATATTTATAAATATAAAATAAAATATTGTATATAAAGAATATATATATGAGTAATGTAATTATATATATGTATTTTATTTATTAATCGAAACATCGAAATGGTAGCGATTTTTAATACCTACCCGAGGACATATCTATATTATTGAAAAAGAAAATATGTATTTATTAATATTCAAGACCATGTAGAATCATATACCTTATATTTATTTATTAATATATGTAATCTTATTTAACGTATTTTGACAATCGAGATATGTGTACATATATATATATTTATATTATTTTCACCTAACTTCTAGTAAGTTTACTAAATTCGGAAAATGAAAAATAGTTTAACTTCAATAAAGGATTTAAAAATATTTTAATTAATAGTGCGCAATAAAAGTAAAGAGGCACAAATGACTTCTAAGGAATTTAAAAATAAACAAATCTCACATTTAGGTTAGTGTGTCAGGAGATGTTTATATTATTTGTTTACAAAACAAAGGATCACTGGAGAATTGGGTCAACCGCATAGTTTGAAAACGACCTTGGCCATAATTAGTTAGTCGCATAGATTTTTATTAATTACCCGAAACAGCTGGAAGATGCGTGTTCTCAAATACTTATCAATCACAAACGACAATTGAAAAATCACGGGTTAGCCAGATTTATATCAAAAAATTACATGAAACATTTGAATACCATTGATTAGATAATCGCACAGTTTTTATTGGTTACCTGAAACAGCTGGAAGCTGCGTGCTTACAAATACTTATCATTCACAATCGACAATTGAAAAATCACGGGTTAGCCAGATTTATATCGAATAATTATACGAAACATTTGAATTTTATTGATTGGGTGCTCATACAAAACCCCATCAGTTGCCTGAGATATTTGAGGGTCGAGTACTCTCTAATGTGGCAATCAACCACTTGAAACAATTGGAAAATCACGGGATAGGATGAACAAAAATTAATGTTGAACCCTGGAGGTAAAATTTAAAACAAATACAGTTCATCAATAGGAGGCAGTGGTCGCTCCTACAACAAGACCATTAACCAAACCAAATAGAGATGACGATTCTCTTAAATAAAAACGTCAAAACCAAACAAACAAAAAGCCTGGAGTTCGATAGCTCTCCAAAACAAACTATCAAATAATTTCTTATTCTACTAGTATTTATTAGTATCACCTTATTAGTACGTATATATTCGGTTACCAAGCTAAGAATTGTGCAGAATTCTTTGTGCGAGATCCGAGCTTGGGATGCGAGGTAAATAGCCTTGTATTGCAAGTTATAAACCTTTCCCAAACTGTATGTATACATATATTTATTCGTATGTACTGTCTATTGGAGGATGCGGACCTGCATACAGCTTGCATTTAGGTCGGTAGACCACTCTCGCATCTTCTCTTAGACGTGGAATGAGGATTCACGACCCGTAAGTCCACACCAACCGTGAGTATATGATTGTATATAGGACGAAACCGGTTCGCCCTAAGTAAATTTTAGTCCAAGGAGGAGTCGGAATTTGGGGGTATCGAGACTCGAGGGGAAACTTGAAGGCAGTATATGATGACGTGGAAGGCTTTTTGGGACGCGATAACTTAGGTATCAATCAAAGAGCCGTGTCAAAGGATTATACGAATTTCTTGTTGACTCAAGATCATCTCGTTTACTTGATGGAGGATTGGAGCCAAATTATGCCAGCAAATGGGCTATTCCGAGTTCGTCAAATATGCAATTAATTAATTACATTAACCTACTAAATCAATCTTTACATGTACCTTATAGCAGCAGAATCATAAAGGAGTGGTGCCACACAGACACAAGAGTTCACCAAAATCAAATTTACTAACAATTAACCATTTGAGTTATATTGAATTACCTGTCCAAATAAACATGTATAATATCTTTTATCAGCGTTTAACTACGATTTTGTTAGGGTGCAGGGAATCAGAATAATTACAATAGGAAAGTTAGCTCATTCAGAAAATTCATTTAAGTCTAGGTTTGCAATAGAAAGACTAATTCAACTTTGAACTCAACACCTCGATCAGAACCAAGAGGGTTACCACAAAAAATGAAAGTAATTAAAATCCTATATCATAAATCAAAAAAATTACACAACGTTTGATGGAATTTAATTACAATATAAATACGGGTATATTTGCGTTCAAGATCGTAAATAACGTATTAATTAGTTAAGTACATATGTCTATAAAGATATATAGTACAAGAGAGCTTTAAGTAGCTTTCTGTAGATAACAAAGAATAGGGTCCAATTTTCATGGAGGCTTATGTGTTGTAGGGGAGGAATTTTCCATCCCTGCGAACACATATGCAAAGCCTTAGAAAAAAAAATTAAACATCGGTCATAGCCCAGAGAGAAGAAAATTTTATATTGTTTTAAACAAATAAAAAAAAGAAAAGAAAATGGGTGAAAAGGCGGAAACATTACAAACGTTGGAGATATCTCACTCAGATTGACCAACATCCAGGAAATAGAAACTTGTATCCGGAATCTCCGACCTGATAAGGCTACTGGTCCGGACGGTATTCCTCCTTCAATAATTATAAAAATCTCTCCAAATATCTGTGTTCCCCTTGCGTACATATTTAATCTCTGCATCATGTCTTCCACATTTCCACAGTGTTGGAAACTAACGAGGGTCAGCCCCATTCACAAAGCTGATGAAAAGACTGACGTCAGAAATTATAGACCAGTTGCAGTACTGTCAACAATTCCAAAAATTTTTGAAATGATTATCTGTGATAAAATCAGTCCACAAATCACGCCTTTCTTAAGAGGTAATCAACATGGCTTCTTACCGAAGAAATCAACGGTAACCAACTTACTCTCTTTCTCTCGACGGTTAGCACAAGGCCTAGACTGTAGGCATCAGACGGACGTAATTTACACGGACTTCGCAAAGGCATTTGACCGAGTAGATCACGATATTCTAATAAAAAAGATGCATAAAATAGGTTTTAATCAACCCTTACTGACATTTTTTGCGTCATATTTAAAAGATAGAAGTCAGTATGTAAATATAAATGGATACGACTCCCATAAGTTCGCAGCTCTGTCAGGAATTCCTCAAGGATCGAATCTCGGTCCCATGTTATTCCTCATTCTGATTGATGACATTCAGGATTGTATACGTCACAGCTCATGTCTACTATTCGCAGATGACATGAAACTGATGAAGGAAATCGAATCAGATTATGATTATTCGAAACTGCAGGCCGACCTCGATTCAATCATGATATGGTCGGTAGAAAATAAACTTAACTTCAATATTAAAAAATGCGTTGTTATGACTTATAGTCGTTCACAAAATCCGGTATTCTGCCAGTATAGAATGAATGGTGAAGTACTTACACGCGTAAACATCATCAAGGACCTTGGGGTGATCTTTGATCCCAAGCTGACATTTTCAAACCACATAGTCCAGCTTACCTCGGCTTGCTCCAAAACTCTTGGTTTTGTAATTAGAACTTGCAAACAATTCAATAACAAAGAAGCAATGACCTCCATGTTCAACGGAGTGGTCAGAAGCAAGCTGGAGTACGCCAGTACTGTCTGGATACCTTATCAACTTAAATACATAAATATGATTGAACAAATTCAAAAAAAATTCCTAAGGTATGTTTACATGCGATCATACGGAATATATCCGAAATTCATGCATCACGTGGAACTGCTAAAGGAGACAAATTACCAAAGCCTGGAGACTAAGCGTAATGCCGGACTCATGGTATTTGAATTAAAGTTACTAAAAAACCTTATCGATTGCCCATATCTCCTGTCATGCTGTGGATTATTCGTTCCTGATAAATACTGTCGAAATCGTAGCCACGACCTATTCTGTATACCGCAGGGTCGGACAGATGTCATTGCCCGACATAGCATGACAAGAGGTATGACCTTACTAAATGCCCTACCAGCGGATATAGATGTGTTTAATATCACTATACCATGTTTTAAAAAATATATGTACATGTATTGTTAGTTTTAATAAAATTGTACCATAATTGGACTTACCTGTCTGTCGTACAATAATTAAAAAAAAAAAAAAAAAAAAAAAAAAAAAATACGAGTAAACTATTTTCCTAGGAAAAAACGTTTAAAATTTTGTTTTCTAACCACTCCTTGGGTAGTAAAAACAAAGTAAAAAGTAGATGAACAAAAAAATAGATGATCATCTGGGAATAGTTAAAATTATTGAGCCTGAAGTCTGTCAGCTGAAAGAAACTTGTGCTGTTATTTTTTATTCTATCCATGCCTAAGAAAAGCAGTGGTGGTTTTCTACAAAGTACATTTGTACGGTGAACTCCCATAAAAATAAGACAAACTTTAAAACTTATAACATTACCACTATTTAAAACAAATTCAAATTCCTACCCATTAATACTTGTGGCTGGAAATATTCTCGATTCTTCTGGGCGAAAGTGTTCCTATGCTATCCTGCGGCTACGTTGCGGTCCCAAATCATCCTGAGCAGTCCCTGGCAATCGCTCGTCGCCAAATGAGCAAACGTGCAAACGGGCGGCCACTCTCGCTCCCATATTGAGCCGCAGGTACATACGAGTGTACCCGTCGTCGCTCGCGTGGATTGAGTCAGGTCCATCGTATCTTCGGCTTTCTTGTTTCACACTGGAGTACCTGGAAGACCCACGGTCAACACCACCCACAAGTTCAGTCTCCACCAACATGGTGTCGAGCCACTGACCTCATCGCCACGACCACTCCACATCATTCATCTCCTCTTCATCTGGTGTTGACCATTGGCCCGGAGAATTCGCCGTCGACTTAATCCATCTACGTGGTGTCTATCTTCGGCCTGGGAAATTTGCCACCGATCATGTCCGCCAACTACGTCGAGCAATGGTCTGGAATCATCGCATCAACTTCACTGATTTTACTTATGATAATAAATACTGTGATTACTACAACATCTCTCATCCATCTCTGCATACTCTCACCCAAAAATAAATTTACTAATAAAGATGTAACTTTTATGTAAAAAATGACCAGTTTATTTACAGTCAAGAAAATTTTTCTCCCTTTTTTTATTCTCCGGTTGAACCGCCACTGAAGAAGAGTAAGTATTTTATTAATAGGTTAATTAATATCTGCTACATAAAATATTGTTGACGATGTAACACGGAGCATTTATTATTATAGATTTAATATATTTCTTGTCCGAAACCTGTGGAATTATGGCATTCCATTGCATTTAGTTTGGAAGTACCGGGCTATTCAAATCTGGATACGAAGCACTGTTAAGGTAATTAAAAGCCACACACGGACAGTTGGATTATTAATAGTGCTCTTTCACCAGGGCAATGTTGAGATCATCTACCGCTAATTGCGTGATAATATTTATAAGGCTTATTTTATTTAACGCCGTTTAGACATTCAACTACCCCAAGGGTGTGTCTGAGCTGGGCACATACTCCACCTTTACAATTTTTTGGCTTGTTTACAATAAAAACCTTTTTTCGGTATTTTTTACACTTTTCCTGCACTTAATAACCCCATTTTGAAACAATCATTCATAAAAGTAAACAAAAAAGTTTTGTTCCGCAGAGATATTAGTTTGGAGCCAATATTTCTTTAGCAACACACGTAATACGTGTTGAATTCGAAACTCAACTTTGTTCATAGAATTTTGTTGACAGTTATCGATTTTAATTACTTCATTTTCATCGCTAATACTTATTTTCTTCACAAAATTTATGTATGATATATTAAGTGTGAAAATGGAAATCTAATGAATAATTTTAATTCCAGCATCAATGTAGTAAACCATGTATGTTTACTAGCAAATTAAAGATAGTGATGATTAAAATTTTTAGCCCGAAGGCAAATTTATCCATTTTAATTTTTTTCGCGGGCCGCAGCGCGTATGGCACTTTTTGCTTTTTATTATTATTATTACTATTTGTATTTTCTCAAAGGGTAATTATTAATACAAAATATCATAAAACCCTCAAGCAAATCGCCGCAGGCAAAAATTTGATATCTCCGAGGTCAAACCAATAAATTAATGCCGTAATTTTTTTTGAAATAATATTATTAAAGTTAAAAAAATACAATTTAAAATAGCGGATGATTCGAAATAGATAAACAAAAGCTTCTCGTAAAACTTTGCTCGTATTTTGCAATACCGATTTTAATTAAGAAGAAATTAGTGCTCTATACAGTAACATAACGGATCCCGCTTTAAAACTAACTAAAGATCAGATGACCAAACTACTCAATAAACTGTCCAACCTCTCTGGCACTATGTTGGATGTAGGGGTAAAAGTTGGAATTCTCGAGGGACAGGTTAAGTCGTACGAGCACATGGTCTTTTCAAAATTGATAGATTCAAACTCATCACAAGAATCCACAAACTCATCAACTGTATCAATGTGTGAAGCTGCCGATGAGCTCAAAGAGAGGAAAAAACGGTCAAAAAACATAATTATTTTTAACTTCCCTGAAAGCTCAGCCAGTTCCCATATAGAAAAAAATACTGATGATACAACGAGAATCGTAACCACACTAACAACTCTTAACTCATCCATCACCCGAACCAACATAACAACTTTTCGTCTGGGAATCACAAAACCTGACAAACCTCGACCTCTTAAAGTTATCCTTGACAGTTCTATCCAAGCCATAGACATACTGAAGAAAAAGAACAACATAACCGAATACCCCGGTATTAAAATTTATTCAGACCAAACCCCAGCTCAAAGAAACTATCTCACCAAGCTACGTTTAACACTAGAACAAAGAACCAAAGATGGTGAGATTGGACTCACAATAAAATATAAAAATAATAAACCTGTTATTGTAAATAGTAACCCAAAAAACTAAAACCTATCATGGCTTACTATCAGAATATCAGAGGCTGCCGCACAAAACTTAATGAGCTAAGATCATCAATTCCAATCCATCCCTTTCATATATATTTCCTGACTGAAACTTGGTTGGATCCGTCCTTTAACACAGAAGAACTAGGCTTCACTTCACACAACACCTACCGCTTAGATAGAAGTACTGCCACCAGCACCAAATCAAGAGGAGGAGGTGTATTAATATCAGTCACCAAATCTATAACTTCATCCAGGCTAAAATGCAAACACAAAAATATAGAACAAATTTTCCTACTACTCAAGACAAACCTAGGAAAAATCATTTTTGGATGTGTTAATATTCCTCCCGGATCAATTATACAAATTTACGTAAACCACATTGAAGATGTAGAGGCCCTCAAGCTCAAATATCCGGAAGCTAGAATGCTGCTAATCGGCGACTACAATACTCCCAATATAGACTGGATTACCCATAGCGATAACTCAACAACTCATTTTAATACATCTGCTAATGCTCGTGAAATTATAAATATGTCAAATTTCCTAGGTCTTAAACAAATTAATAACGTATACAACTCTAATCACCACTTACTAGATCTTGCATTTAGTAGCGATCCTTCAGTAAAATTATGTAAATCCATAGACCCCCTTCTGCCCGAAGATTTCCACCATCCTCCCTTAAACATCACCATTACTAACAACTTCCTAAACATTTACTCCAATAGTGTTCCTAAATATTCATACAATTTTGCAAGGGCAAATTATCCACTGATAACAAAATACTTAGAAAGTACAGACTGGTCCTTTTTAGACAAAAACACAAATGTTAACCAAAATCTTGAATCTTTTTACTCCATCATCAACACGGCTATTGAAAAATATGTTCCCTTAATTCAATTCAAACCATCAAAGTTCCCCAAATGGTTTAATAATGACTTTAAACACTTAATAATTAACAAAAAAATCTGGCACAAAAATTTCAAAGAGAGCAACTCTATCTCAGACTACAAAATATTTCATAAATATAGAACTGACTGTAAAAAGCTCTCCAAAAAATTATATCAAACATACATACTCAACACAAAAAAGTCTATTCCTTCAAATACCAAAAACTTTTTTACACATGTAAACTCACTAAGAAAAAACAAACCTAGCCTACCAACATACATGTATTTCGAAGGGAAAAGTAGTAGTGATACTAATGACATCGTTAATTTGTTTGCCGACTTCTTCAAAAATGTTTACGATAATGATATCCCAAATGTTCAACTTCCACCCTTTCATCCAAAGGAATCGGTCCATATTCCCGCTTTACATATAAATGTTCCTGATGTTATACGCAAAATAAAAACACTCGACTTAAAGAAAAAAGCGGGTCCTGACAAAATTAGTCCTGCCTTTCTAATTAACTGTGCATCAATAATAGCCAATCCACTATGTCATATATTTAACCAATCATTAAATTCTGGCTGCTTCCCCGACCTATGGAAAAATTGCTATCCAACACCTGTATTTAAAAAAGGCGATATTCATGATGTCACTAATTACCGACCCATCTGCATGCTCTCAACTATCCCCAAACTGTTTGAAAAACTTATCCTCGATAAAATCTCCATACATATTAACAACATCATTGTAACTAATCATCATGGATTTATGCCAGGCAGATCCACACTAACAAATCTCTCCTTATATGAAAATTTTATAGCATGTTCACTCGAAAACAAAACCCAAGTCGACTCAATATATACAGACTTTGTAAAAGCGTTTGACAAAGTTAACCATAAAATTCTTCTCAATAAACTTAGTCAAATCGGAATTGAGGGTAAACTATTGGAATGGATAAAAAGCTACTTAACAAATAAAAATCTACAAGTAAAAAATAATTCTAACCTTTCACACAAACTCATAGCTACTAGCGGTGTACCCCAAGGGTCACATTTAGGCCCAATACTGTTTCTCCCTTTCATAAACGATATTGTTACTGTATTTGATAAAAATATTGAAGTGCTACTTTTTGCCGATGACCTTAAACTATTTAAAATTATAAAAACAATAAATGACTGTATTCAAATTCAATTAAATTTAAATAAACTTCAAGATTGGTGCAAAACTAACAAACTTTATCTCAAAATTAGTAAATGCCACATTATAAGATTTTTCAGAACAACACAACCCCTTAACTATCAATACAAAATTAATAATGTTTCTCTCGCCTCTGTAAGTGAAATCAACGATCTCGGCATTATTTTCGATTCAAAATTTAACTTTCTTTCACATGTAGAAACAGTCACCAACAAAGGATTAAAAATGCTCGGCTTCATTCTCCGAAATGGCAGAGACTTTAAAAATATTTCAACACTAAAAATCTTATATTCCTCACTTGTTCGAAGTCAAATCGAATATAATTCTCCTATTTGGTGTCCTTACTTTAAAATCCACTCCAACTCTATTGAAAAAATTCAGCATAAATTCCTAAGATACATTAACTATAAACTCGGTCTACCTATAGAATCAATAAATTACAATCACTTGATGAAAGAATTAAACTTACTTAAACTCTCAGATAGAAGACTTATTTCCGATTTGACTTTTATTTTTTAAATTGTCAATGGTATTATAGACAGCCCTGATATATTAAGCCTAATTACCTTCCATATACCCACTAGAACCACTCGATCCAAAAAATTTTTTAATTTCAATAACAATATCAGGACTGAGTCATTTAGAAACTCGCTTATACCTAGATTGCATGCAGTTGGCAATGCTTTCTCAGAAGTAGTAGATGTGTTCAACTGCACGGAATATAGTTATAAGAAGGCTATAATAACATACCTCTGTCGTAATTATCAATGTTATTAGGCATAATACCATTCTATTCATAAGTTATCACAGAACCTAAACTATGCACTTACATCAGATATCAGACAGAAGAGTGTTATCTAATAATTTTATATATTTAATCAAAACTATAATTTTTCCCAAAATTGTTATGAGATGTCTTACTGACAGCCCTGATTCAATAGAGCTTACTCTTAGTTCTCAGCAAATTCAACCAAATTCAATTGAAGGTAACAATAACCTCAATACTAAACTACTATAAGGATTGAAAATAAAAATGCTATTGTACCTATGTATACCAGATGTTATTCTTGTTTAATTTTCAACATAATTTCTCAGTAATTATTCTGTTTAACATAATACTGTTTCGCTCCTGTGAACCACTGTAAACATAAATCATGTATATTGTAAAAGCCTTTTACGGCGTCTAAATAAATAAATAAATAAATATTAAATATTTGATCATACGATAACCCCTAGAAATCCGAACGATTGCAAATATCACATTCTCTTCAGTTGCAACCTATATTTTTCAGAAACATAATGTTTGATATTTTGCTTGGATTCCACTTTATGATGGTAACCCCATTTGAAAAACAGAACAGTAACCGTTTCATATGTTTTCGAATTTTTAAATTGTTTTGATATTTTATATAACCTTTGGGGGCCGTTAAAAACGTGCACATGCAGCCTGCGGCAGCGGGTTGGTCATCACTGGTATAAGGTATGAATGTTGTAGGTTTCATATAATATTTAAAATAGAATATCGGACTCTATAGCAGTACAAAGAAAAGTTTTTTTTTATAAAGTTGGCAGTGAAATGGTTGAAAGTGTTAGGAATGTGAACAAAACAAGCGTAATGATTTAGTAGGGCTGGCATATTGTTTCTTCCTTTGTTCAAAGCGAGTTGGAGCATGCAGCATGCTGCATCTCTGGGCTTAAAGAGTAACATGATAATACCTGCCTCATGTATCTCAACATTAGATACAATGTGCAGTTGTGGTGTGGGTCTTTCACTGCCTTTACTTACTTATTTATCGATGCTCTTTTATGCTCCTTTGTCAGCAGAGTAATTTATGTAAGGTTCATCAAAGTTAACCATCGTAGTCATAATACCTGACCTGGCATTGCCTTTATGTATTTAGTCATAGCTAAGACTACTTGGTTTCCAAGAACTTCAGGTAAAGATGGTAAAAATATGATAAAATCATTATATTTATTACCGAATTCTTATTTATCAACTTTACTAACGTTTAGCAATTTTGAGCAAAACATTAGAGTGGAATAATTGCGTTTGTACGAATAGTAGAATCGCATTGAAGTCCCGTTTATCATTTTGCGAAACAATTACGATACAAAGCAAGCCTTTCGTACTGATTTCAGGACCGTACAAAGTATTTCACAGCGTCCCCGAAAAGCTCATATGAGCAGCTGCTAGCTAAATTGAAGCATGCTTTGTTGTAGACAATTCAGTAGTACCTAATAGAAATAAAAGTTATCTGCAGTATGACTGCGAATATTTTTTCATTAAATTGTGAAATATTCGAAGCGCGACTGACGCACGTGACACAAATGACCAATGACTTTTTGTTGCCATTACAATGGTTTCCATTTGGCATCTAATTTTGAAAATTTTCAATATTTCTTTATTGCTGGTAACGCTGAACGGAATGACCTTTTTTTTATTAATAGGTACCCTGTGTTTCCTTTTCCACTCGTTTTGTCTTTGGATTTTTCTGGATCTAAAAGATAATTGCCATGTATCTAGTAGTTGACGAAAATTTGGATGCTTTTGTAAGCTTTCGTTGGTATTTTATGGCAAGTAATGTATGATAAGTACCTATTTATAATCAAAAAGCCCCAAAAAATTCATAGTTTCACAACAATATGCCAAAATCAACTGGTATGTATGACAACCAAATTTAAATATTTACTTAACTTTAAGAAAATATCTCTGGTTTTAACGTAACGAGCATAAAGTTGGATAAAACATTTTACTAGAACTAGGCTCAGTGGTGGAAAGACTTATTTTCCTCTGCATGTTATACTTCAGTCATCTACAATAATGCAGTATTAAAGGCATCCACGTATCATTTATAATTTACTTAATTAAATTAAAAATTTAAGATATTCTATCTGTTGATACATTGTAAAAGTACCGTTGATACATTGAGTATTAACGGCACTATCAAGTATCAAGTCGCTCTTCCCACGTACAAATTCGGGTGCAAATTACAGAATAATACAGTACAATATGTTGATGCGATGAACCCGAGCTTAATAAATAGGTCCCAATGGCCTATTTGGTTAAGACACCTGTCCCGATAATACAAGAGATCCTAAGTTCGATTCCTAGTTGAGACCGATATCTTTTTATTTTTTGTGTCTTGTACTGTTTCATATTTTGTTTAAATTTATTAGTAATCTCTTATTCTTCAATGATATATTACATTGATGGGAATAACCTTAAAAATAAAATAAAAATAGTCCTGAAAATAATTATGTCTTATTAAGGCCCAACAGTTAAAATGCTTTGTTGTATAAGTCAATTACGTGATGGTGAAATGTCACTTTGCTGTCAAAAAAACCCTTCGATCTTTTACATCCTGGTTAAAAGACACTATGCTTTCGAAAAAAAACCATAATCTTTATATGGCTTAGACTGCCTTAGACGATGAAACGGTAACCGTTGATTAAATACTCAAATCGGATATAAGGTGTAAATTGAATTTTTGTCACTGAAGTTCAAACAGTTTACCTTCATCCATTCATCCATCTATTCATCCATCCATCCATCCATCCATCCATCCATCCATCCATCCATCCATCCATCCATCCATCCATCCATCCATCCATTGTAGTACGAGAGCCCACGACCAAAATTTTTGTCTCATAGCAATACGGCCAAAACCGCATCAAATCGATAGATACGATTATCCTGAACTCGAAAATACCAATATCAGACATTTTCCGCGTAGCGTTTGATCTGACCGAATTTTCAAAATTGTCAAAGAATTTTACCGAACTGCATCATAGCAATACGTCTGATTTGCAGACTGTAGTTGAATGATAGTTCTGAGATACCGGAAACATATTTTTCAGACGTTAGTGGTGTAGCGCAAACCCGTAAAATCACTTAAAAAAATTAAAAATGAGACAAAAAAAATGTCTCATAGCAATACGTCTGAAAATCTTTTTTATTAGTAAATTTTGGTTATTTGATGCGAACAAAACAATTTTCAGACGGAAATGTGAACGCATTAAATTTTGAGACCGTTTTGAAAATGTTAACAAATTTTACCGATCGGTATCATAGCAATATGTCTGAAAATTGTTGGACATGATAAAATAAGTTGTCCACATGTGCAAAAAATTTATATCAGACAAATTAAGTGTAGCACCTTCTCTATCAGACAACTTTTCGATGCTCAGATATCATTTAAAAATCGTATTGAGGCATCTTGAATTTTCTGAGGCTGTTGAAATTAAATACTGATTGATTTGATAGTTTTGGTTTTATTTAAAGCACACTTGAGTAACTTTTACAAAAGAAATAAGTAATGACATCTGTCATCTGTCAAAGTATATAGATATAATAGACAAGGGAGATTCTTGAATATCTATGAAGGCTGTAAATTTAAAAAAACATTTAACAGAGGCGTCGGCCAGGCGACTCCGAAACGTTATTTTCGTTTTTGGGAGTATATGCTACACTTAAAGTGTCTGAAAACAGGTTTTTGGTAATCATGGCAGCAATACGAAAAGTTGAAAAAAAAATTATCCGTATTGCTATGATACAGGTCGGCTAAATTTGTTGACATTTTCAAAAATGCGCTCAGGCTATATGCTACGCGCAAAATGTCTGAAAACAAACTTTTTCGTAATACAATTATAAAATCTATGTACATTTTCACTATCAGACGTATTGCTATAATACCGACTGTCTTTTTTTTTGACACAGCAGAAATGGCCTCCCACGCAGTTGCTACACTTTCGACCGTTACTACACACCTAGTCGGGTTCAGAATCATACAATCTAACGATTTTATAGGGTTTTTGCCGTATTGCTATGAGACATGGTTTTGGTCGTGGGCTCTCGTACTATTGGGGATGTTGCGCGGAAGGCCTGATTAGGGAAGGAAGGAGATGGAGTTCTGGAAGGAAAAAGGTTTGAGGGGTGGGTAGGAATCTGGGGGTTAGTGTGTCTATTTTAGAAATCTTAGGAATATGATTATTTATCGCTAAACTATGTTTTATTCGCATAATTTTTCTTAAATTATAATAATTATTTAATAATCTAAAAAAATATTTACCAAAGGATTTAATAATTTTTCATAGAGTAATAGAAACGATGAGCATTTTTATAACGTTTTTTTTTATTATTTGATCAATACCAGGAAACGATAACACATAAACATGATATTCTTTTGCTTAAATTTGATTAAAATTTTCGCTCACTTGAATTTCTGGCAATGTCGGATCTAATTAGTTAAGCAAATATTTCAATGGGAGACATCAAAGTCCAAACACATCCACTGGTTTTATAAGGTTAGTTAAGTTCATTCTAAGAAACGAACCCAATTCCGATATATGTTTTGTTTAAACCTCGATTACTGATTTAGGTAACTCGGATTCTCTGGTTGTGTATCTTATTATCAAAGCAACTAATTCATGTATCTCTGGTGAATATGACGTTTATCGAGTTGGCTGTATTAGGATTATTAGTGATTGAATAATAGACCACATTGCGATTTCCCAAATGATTTACATCGATATTAATGTACAATCTACGCGCTACATACTGTCGAACAATTTTACTAGCCTCTCTAGTGAAACTGGTTTGTCAAACTGATATTAAATAATCGTTGCGTAGTTATTTGTTTATCTGTAGGAACTACAAATTGGCTTGCAATAACTCAGCATTGGAAAACAAAGGAGCTGATCCGGAAATGAGGATTTATCACAAAAAACTAGGCAAACACAAATATCTACGCAAGAAAGATTTATTTTGGGAGATTTTAAGCAGAAGTGCGTACAGATTTTTTTTTACTTACATAGATGGAAGATAGCCTGACACAATTGTTTTTCGTAAAATTAAGCTTGCAAGATTTAAGAGTTTTCGGAAGTCAAAACATTGTTTGTTGTACAAGTTCCTTCTAAGCCCTTAGTTATTGAGTAACTGGTTGGAGTGATATTTTATTCAACCATAGTAAATCGCCAGCAATACTTATTATTGTTAACGACTAACTATGTTTGAATACAATTTGAAACCTGTTAAAAACTTGTTCAAATACCTAGCAGAATTTTTTGTGTTTTGGTACAATATTTTACATTTTTTATCACAATTTTATAATGTTGGCCTCACTGGGTGGCTTACCGTTTGAGGCCTAGATAGAAGAAGTATAGTTCAATTTTATTTTTATTTATTTATTATACCCATTTTCTAATACAATAAATATGTTCCCATATTAACTGAAATAGTACGAATGTTTATAATACTGTATTGTTTTTAATCTATGTAAATAAAAAAATGTTCGTTTGTTCAAAATCTTAAATCTGAGAATGTTCTTCACCGGTTGTTTTGAAGTTTTGACACAAAGTTGTATTCAAATACGCTTGTGTTTTTATATGTACACATAATTGCATTCAAATACGCTTGTGTTTTTATATGTACACATAATTGCATTCAAATACGCTTGTGTTTTTATATGTACACATAATTGCATTCAAATACGCTTGTGTTTTTATATGTACACATAATACATAATATTAAGTGAAGTACTATACTTACTTTAACCAATGATTCCTAACAATATACGGAGTAAAAAATGTACAAATTAAATTCGGGTCTCCGGTGACTTTTTTGACATAAACATTTTTTACTCCAAATAATATCAGGAATCACTGGTTAAAGTAAGTCTAGTACATACCTTAACACCCTGTAGAGATGTCACCTGTTTTTTAAACACCGCTATTTGTTGGACGTAAAAGCGAAACGATCTACTGTGTCTCTATTTCCACAGACAGACTGAACCACAATAATGCGTGGTGCGTAGGTACAGCTAGTGATAAAGAAATCACGAACAACTGTTACGTTACCAACATTGCCTTCTCGTCCATATAAGGATTTCGTAGCCTTGGCAATAAATTAACATTTTTCAAAATTGTGATAAACTATTACATGGGGATTACAATATTAAAATTTGTTTACAATATTTTCTCACCGAACTTGTATATTCGTAGGTCTTTGCGACGGATGCGTTTGCCCATCTACTGCGTGACGGGTCGGATTGGGAGACACTGGTTGAGGGAGATATTTTGACCTCTCCAGCAGGACTCTCTGTCGATCCTTCGCCTAGCACCACAGTGGGGGGATGGATTCATACGTCTGTCACTCTTGGACACATTGACCACCAAATTCCTACCCACCCTTCATACCTTTTTCCTTCCCAGAACTTTCTATCCTTTCTTTTCCTAAAAAGATCCTCCACGCAGAATCCCCAAAAATGACATAGGCCCTAAGGATTTTTTTTCCTCAAGGTCTTCTGTGTGGAGTTGATGTAAAAAAAAAACAGAGAATTTTCATCGAGTCAGCAATTGTTTTTGAAATTTACTATCACAAATTACAAAATTGAAATTGTTGCCATAAAAAATCTACCGGATATAAATGCGATACATCTTTGCTTTCGCAGTACCCATGCAATTACATATTATTATGTGATTTTAGTTTAGCGATTCGAAAAAAATTAAAATTCTTCTTCTGTTTACACAAATGAATTCAATTTACGAGGCAGGTGTAGGTACCTCCGCCTTGAGAACCATTCATTGAATAAACAACATATCTGCCATAGATCAGTTCAAGTGGTGTTTGCGTTTGCCTGTGTTTGCGTGGTACCCTGGTTCATGAGGTTAGGTTCTCCAGGCTCGGTGGAGGATGTTTGGTCACCAGCTGTATTTCGGGCCAGTGGAGAAGCAGGTAGAAAGAAACCCTTTTCAGCCGGACCCACCGCCTTACACCGCAGCGGGAGGAATGTATTCTCATGTCCGTCACTTGTGGATATAGTGATCCTCAGAATCCTACCCACCCCTTTCACACTTCTTTTCCTTTGCAAAAAGCTCCACACCGTATCTATATGTACGTATGTACGTATACATATGTACATTAGTTGTCCGTATTTAGTCACTAATCTTAACGATACAGCAGGAATTCTGTGTACTGCGCAGTGCTCGTTAGAGTAGCACCGAGCGCTGACCTATTTTGATGCATCTTCGACAATGGTGTTTATTGAGTCTTGAATACTGCCGTAGAAGTTGGATGCAAAGTTACGCGGAAAACGAATATGAAATAATGGACGCTTCCTGTAGAGGAACTGCAAAATTTTTCGGTTGTAGTAGCTGCTTGGAGAGATTATTTGCGTACCCTTAACATGCACCATTGCACTGCTGGCATTTACAGCAACAAGATTGCAATATATTTTTTCAAACGCATCTAAAGAACGAAACAAGTTTTTTTGTTGAATCCGCAATATCTAAATGACTGCACAGCTGTGAACGAAAGAAAATAAAGTGTAATTAACACATGTTTTGATCGTGAATAGTGTTATCTTTCATGATGCTGATGTGGGTGTCACTGAACTCGTCTACCATCCTTGAATACAGCGAATACACATGTAAGTAAGTTTTTTCAAATGTGTTTTTTTAATAAATCTACGCCAGTTGAATTAATTTATACGATAACGTATAAGTCGTATGTAAGTCACCTTTTTCGCATGATATTTGTATCTGCAGCAACGGTGATTTTTCAAAAAACAAGCACGTTTGTCGAACAACACGTTTTAGCCTTTTTTTCCAACTTTTTATGTACTTATCCCCCCTTCCACCACTTTGAAGTTCCTCTCAGATGTAACATAAACAATTTTTTTGATAGGCATTATCAAAAGATTTTTTTCAGAATAGGGAATTCTCTTCACACCAAAAACTCACTTATTATTAATTATTCACATGTAGAAACACTTCAGACACAAGAATACATAGTTTTTATAATTTTCAAAAATCATTTATTAAAGTTATAATGACTTTAAAAACAGGCGCGAAAGAAATATTTCAATGCAGCTAAAAACGCCCGGTGATTGATCAAGCGTTCAAGGGCGAACGATGACGTCACTGTTGACCGGCCTGAGTAGATCCTCCAAACCGATGGCGGCAGCGGCGGCAAAGGTGTGACGTAGCACTTGTGACGTAGCGGTCAAAATGGCGCATGACCGTTTTCAGAGCCAAAAGTAGCACGCAATTTTTAAAACAACTACAAAACATTGAAAATGCATTTAAAAAAAAGAAAAAAAAGAGGCACATAATAAAATAATTATCTTTATTGAAATAAATTATTTACAAAATGCACGAGAATTCCCTATTATTTAATTTTTGTATTTATAAAAGACGTAAGTAAAGCAGGTGTTCAATTTATTCATTGTCTGGTAAAATATTTCTTTGTGAGGCCATTTGAATGGAACACAAATGTTTATAAATACGGTTTGAAAATAGGTAAATGCTGAGAGACTGGAAATGTGTATTTTATTAACTATATGGGTTCTTTTGTTACCCTCTTTACTATGTAGCGCTGATGCAAATTAATTAATATCTATTACTTAAGGTTCAGCGTTGAAAATGTCTATGAACATCACTTTGTGGTCTGCTAACTCAAGCAATACTTCAAATGATTCATCTGTAAATTCTAAATGGGTAATTAGGAATTTGTTTAAGGTTTCCAGTGACAAAAAACAATCTTATATTGTGATATATTAAATTCTATGATAAACGTCTTTCATATTAAATAAATTAAAAGTTTACAGTCTAAAAACATTTGTACCAGAAAATTTACCTTAAGCATTAAAAAAAAAAATCATTTTCCAATCTACCCGTTCAGAATCTACAGATAAAAACCATTTGCAGAATTTCTTCTGTCTATCTTTTTTCTACATAAAAATAAAAAAAGTAATGTTCGTTGGTTCAAAATCTTAAATCTTCACACAAAATTCAATTGTTTTTATACACCTATATTATATACATGTCAGCTGTGACAGGCAAAATAAGTTTTTTTTTTTAAACTGCGCCATCTGTTGAACATAAATGCAACACGCTCTATTGTTTCTCTATCTGCACAGACATACTTAGCCGCAGCAACGCATGGCGGAGTGCAACTAGTTATTAATAATAATTGGATAATTTGTGAAGCGCCGTTTTTCCGCAAAACCTTCTCAAGGACGCTGTATCATATATTTTGAAATTAAAATTTGTGCGAAATTTAAGCACTACCACTACCGTGATAAATAAACACGCATTAATTCAAATGGCAGTCATTCTCCAGAATGATGAGTCAAAGTTTTACAGTTTTGTTTTATCTTTTAGCACATTTATACTTCGTCTAAGGCATTGATTTTTTGTCAAAACACTTGTGTTCTAAAATGGTGGTTGTGGTGGTAGTTGTGGTGATGGTTGTGGTGGTGGTTGTGGTAGAGATTGTGGTAGAGATCGTGGTGGTGATTGTGGTGGTGGATGTTATGGTTATTGTTGTGGAGGTTGTTGTGGAAGTGGCCATTGTGTTGGTTATAATGGTAGCTGTGGTGGTGTTGAGGTTATGGTGGACGTTGCGGGAGTGGTTGTTATGGGGGTCTTATATCGTGGTAGTTATTTGTTGGTTATAGTGGTGATTGTAGTAGTTGTTGTGGTTGTTGTTCATGTGTTGGTTATTATTGTGGTATTTGTTTATGGTAATTGTGGAGGTTGTGGTGGTGGTTGTGATAGTGAATGTGTTGGTAGATTTTGATGTTATTGTTGTAGTGGTAGTTGTTTGTTCGTTGTGGTTGTGATTGTGGTGGTGGTTGTAATGGTAGGTATGGTAGTGGTAAGTTGTAGTAGGGGTTATTATGATTAAAGTTTTTTGGTGGTTGTGAAGATATTGCGGGAATGATTGTGGTGGTGGCTGTGATGGTTGTGGTGCTTGTTGTGGTTGTGGTTATTATGGTGGTTTTTTTTTGGCCGGTGGTGCTCGGTATCAGGGTTGTTTTAGTGGAAGTTATTTGTTGTTGTGGTAGTTGTGGTTACAGTTATTGTAGTCGTTATAATGGAGATTTTGGTGGTGATTTTTTTGGGTGTTTTCGTAGTGGTAGTTGGTTGTGGTTGCGATTGTTGGAGTTATGGTTGATGTAATGGTTGTTTTAGAGGTATTTGTGTGTTGGTTGCTTTAGTGGTTGTTGTGGATGTAGTTGTTTGATGGTTGTGGTTGAAAATGTGATGATTTTGTGGTTTTGGTTATTTTGGTGGTTGTTATGGTTGTTGTTGAAGTAGTTGGTGTAGATTGTAGTGGCTATTGCAGTGTTTGTTGTGGTTTTGTTTAATGTGGTCTTGTTTATGATGGTGTTGTGGTGGTTTTGTTTTGACGATTGTAGCCGTGGTTGTGGAGGTTGTTGTGATAGTGGTTGTAGTGGAGGTTGTTATGGTTAGAGTTTTTTGGTAGCCGTGGAAGTGTTGCAGAAACGCTTGTGGTGTTGATTATGTTGGTTGATGTTGGGGTTGTGGTTGTTTTAGTTTGTGGTAGTGGTATTTATCAGGGTTGTTGAATTGGTAGTTTTTTGATAGTGGTGGTGATTGTGGATTGTTGTGGTAATGGTTTTTGTTGTTGTTGTTGGTGATTCATTCTGTGGTAGTTGTGGTGGTGCTTGTGGTGGTGGTTGTAGTGGTGGTAGTTGTGGTGGTGGTTGTGGTACTGGTTGTGGTGGTGATTGTGGTGGTGGTTGTAGTATTGATTATGTTGGTGGGTGTGGTGGTGGTTGTGATAGTAATTCTAGTTGTGGTTGTGGTGTTGGTTGCGATGTTGTTTATAATAATAATAATAATAATACTTGGATAACTTGTATAGCGCCGTTTTTGTGCAAAAACACCAATCTTATCTATTGAAGGTTTGGCGCTTGTGGTGGTGGTCTCTTGGTGGTGGTTGTGGTGTTGGTTGTGGTTTTGGTTGTGGTGGTTGTTGTTGTGGTGGTTGTGGTGGTGGTTGTGGTGGCGGTTATGGTGGTTGTGGTAGTGGTTGTGGTAGTCGTTCTGGTTGTAATTGTAGTCGTGGTTGTGGTTGTGTTTTTGTTTATTTATTGTAGGGTCGCAGTTGTTTAGCGGTTTTGGTGGTGGTTGTGGTGGTCGTTATTGTGGTTGTTGTTGCTATGGTTGTTTTGGAGGTTTGGTGGTTCTAATCTCAAAATTTAGTAATAATAAATAATTAATAATGCAACAAAACACCAATTATTTAAGCTGTAGAGTAAAAGATAGTGTATAGGTAAAAGTAGTAGTTTCGTACATAAGTACGTAAGTATACCCGCAGTGATTTCAGCGTAGGAACTGAATAATATATGTATTTTCATAAACCAATATAGGTAAAATTGCGAAAACATTAATTATTATTTATCTTCTTTTACTACAAAAAAAAATCGTTGCTTAATAACTTCCATTAAAAACTTATTTTTGCTAATTTTGGTAATAACTGTGTTTTTAGTTATGACGGCATTATAATATTTTGGTTCCATGATAACTCAACACAGTGACAATTCAACACACTTTTAAAAACTGATATAAAGTCATTAGAGACGATGAATTTTTTTTTCTTTTTTACCTACCCTAACCTAACCTACTTAACCTAGTTAATAAAGTTTTTGTTTCATCACTTTCCATGACTTTTTATAACTTTTTAAAAATTTGATGATTTATACGGTCACCAATATTTTTACAGGTTTTTCAATTCTTATTGGTGGAAAAGAAATACTTACGGAAAATATCTTTATATTTTAGTTAGTCCTAGTATAATTATGAAGTGTTCTACATTGGTTAATATAAATAAAGCTTTGTTTTGAATTTATTATGTCTAATTTTAAGGGATGAAGTACAAATTCCCTCTGAGCTTTGTTTACCCTTTGTATTTTTGGGCATTGAAATCTTAAACAAAACGAGTACTTAACAATAATTTCAGGCATTATTAATTTGGTTGATTATACAGCCGGCCTACCTTTCGTTTGGTGTTAATGCGAATTAGGTTAGATAACAAGTTGGGCAGCGGAGCTTCGTCGAGGTATTGTCTTTGCGGTCGGAACTAATTGTATACTGGTTACTGGTGAAATATCTGTCTACCTATGTAGATAGTTAAGTTATTAGATCTAAGGTAATTGAAATTTCAAACAATTTATTAAACTAACGATTTAACAACGTTCCTAAACAGCCACTGAGGTCTACTGGTAACAGAGTTATAATTTTTGATTATAACGAAAGACGGGTTTGATTTCAATATAATTGTTTTTAAAAAAAAATTATAAGTTTATCAATTATTTTTCGGGTCAATAATAAGCTTGTTTATTGGAAAAAAATTACAGAAGAAAAAAGTATTACTTGACACTAAAAAGTTTTTTAGCATTGGTTAATATTTGAAACCCTTCGTTTTCACACTTTTTAGATTCTCTGCTAAGAAATCCGGTGGTTTAGAAATAGAAGGCTGTAATATTTCATTGACCACTACTGTTATTAAATTCTTGTAAATGGTATAAATCGCAGTTATTATAGCAAACTCACAGAACCAACAAAATGTACTACGGCATCCACGACAGCGGCATCGACACTATATTGCTCAATTACATTTGTAGCGGTAAGCTACTACAATTTTCGAGAACGTTCACCCGTGAAAACCGCATCGCCTTGCATTATCACCTTAATAATAATAATAATATTTTGATGATTTTTGCAGCGCCGTTTTTGTGCTAAATAAGCTCAAGGGCGCTGTACAAATATATAGTACATTTCTTCAATGATCTATGTTATAACTAACTACATATGGAGATAATGTAAAGTACCATGCTTACCTGGTAGGTCACTTAGTTTAACACTTAATTAACATAAACTAATAGTTTATTAACAAAATTTAGACACAAGATTTAGGTCATAATTAGAAAATAGGATATAATTGGACTTTCTTTCAGGAATGGTATATTTAATTTAAGGGTATGACAGCTGAAAAGGGTAAGTTTTTAGTTGAGAACTGAATTCTGTTGGATTATCTTAGTTACCGATCTTAGTTCCGGAGGAAGTTTATTCTAAGCCCTTGGCCAAACACATCTACAAGTCCGGTCTCCACTAACGCGTGTTGAGTCTGTTGAGCCACTGACTTTATCCCCTCGAGCACACCACCAACGTCATCGCCGCTTACACCTGGTGTCGATCTTCGACATGGAGGTTCGCCGCTGATCACATCAACCGACGCGGTGTCGATCTTTGGCCCGGGGAATTTGGCGACAATCTACGTCTAATGACTGCGTGAGTCATTTCACAACTGAACTTACTCAATTAAACCCTGTGACCTTCAAAACCTCTTTCATTTCTCTCCTTACCAAATACCCATTTAACCAATTACCAAATAACACTCAAAGGCCTTAAGCTAAGGGAAATTAAATCATTTTTATTTTTTTGAGTTTTATTTTCCGATGTACATTTGTTAGTTAAATTTTGTTTACTTTTCTACAGGCTTGGCACGGTTGTGCCAAATAACAAATGTACCTTGGAAAATAAAACTAAAATGTCTAGAAATATTTACATAGTTAATGCCCAAGAAATAGAAGAAATAAAATCCACCTATCCAATTACCTCAGCTCCCATCTACCTACGCATAAGTACAATATTTTGATTGCATCCTAATTCCCTTACGAATAAACGTGTATTAAATTTTTCACAACCGTTAAAGAACAATAAATTCAATGATGGTTCTTTATAAACTGTTTATAATTTCTAAAACGTTTATTAGTAGTGTCCTATATGGAATGCGCAAAATTATAGAAGTTTTAAGAATGTTCAATTACGTTATAAATTTTTTTTTACATGAATTTGGATTTTTACAGAACGATATGCAGTTTTATAGAACTTCTGAGATGGTTTTATAACTTCAGAGTATTCTTGAAAACTTGAGAAAATTCCAGAAAAATGGTGCGCTTCATAGAACTCTCTAGAAAAACTCTAGGGAAATTCTAAGAAAGAGAGCGAGTAATAAATAATTAATGAGTTATGAAAAAGTTCAGCACGGAAGGAAAAATTAAGTTCTGGCTCGGCCTTGTTTATATGAAATTTACTACTTCAATATCGTGTAGTGCATTGTAGTCTACTAAGATTAATGCATTCATGTTGTAGTTTTTGTAATGCTATGACGTTTTATTTTCATGCCATTTAAATCAATTACCAATCTCAAGCCGAGTGGCAATTACCTAAAACTGTCCTTAAACAGGGTTCCTTTCTACGTGATAAATTTAAAAAAATTTTGACAGCCTAGCTAAAAAACATGGTGGTACAGTCAGACCAGTGAAAAACTTGAATTATTATGGCTTAAGACCGAGTTGTTTGACGGTCTGTCCTCTTTCTCTACCTCTGCGGGAAAACGGCATGATGGTTCTTAACTTTTATTCTCAGAAATTAAATAAACGTCCATCACCTATTTAAAACTATAAGGTATAATTTTACCAGTTTGTTTGCCAAAAATGATTAATAAAAATTAAATAAAATTCACAACAGGTGAAATATACTTAATTTTTTTGTTGTTTTATATTTGCGTTTATACACTTATTAAATTTTCGTATTATAAAAGTAAGCTTTCTCTACAAGCGACAGGAAAAATCACAAAACATTACATGTAGAATTATTACAAAAATAATAAAATATAAATGTAGTTAACAAAGAAAAAAATAAGTATATACAACATACATATATTTTAAAATTTGCATATAATTAATGTATGCATAGCAAAAATCACACTATCGCAAAAACGGAGCATGAGTATACCAGGAATTAGTTAAAGGCAGCATACATTTATTTAATATGGAATGTACATCTAATACCTATACATACAATAAAAATAAAACAGTGTTTCCCTACTCGCCTAATTTTCTTCACAACCGGCAACTGCATCCCACCGGTGGTTACGGTAGTAGATAGCCCTTGGTGTCACATCAAAAGTAAGAGAGTTTGGTGGGGGTGGCTGAGCGTAGTTGTAAGTAGGTGACGAAAATGTGCTTTGTTATGGGAAGGCCGCGAATGCTTCAGATTATTTCAGAATGGGCCCGCCGACTGTGTCGGTGAGGTCTGGAAGGTTTCAAAAAGTTCATGAAGGTTCTCAAATGCATTAGAAAGTTCTGGAAGCAGAAAGGTCGAGAAGGTTCTATAAGGTTCCAAGCTGAGTGGCAGAGTGTGTGGGTGAGTCAAGAAGGTTCAGGAAAGTTTGAGAATGCTCTTGAAAGTTCTGAAAGGAGCCAAAGCAACGCGTGGTGGAGTACAGCTCATATTTTTATAATATTGTATCCATATATTGTATATTGATATAAACCTACACATTTATTAAATTTATATCTACTATTTATATCTGTATTTTGATATCCTTTTTCAAATAAGTATTTACAAAAAATCATTATAAAACTTAAAAATTTGTACACTTGTTCCATCAGGAAAAGATTAGTATTATTACGTATACGTGTGCTTCATTTAATAAAGTTCTGAAAAGCCCACCAAATTAAAAACAAAAAATTATTGATTTTAAATGAACTGAACTTTTTCACACTATACATATTTTATATTTTGCTTAAGCACAGTTGGGGCAATTTCTAATTAAAGCTAATTTTATACAAGAAATAACTCTATTTCCTTATTTGTAGAACTATTGGAAAATGCCAAGCTTATGAAAACATTATTCAACAGCAGGCAAAGTTTATGTATTTACATAAAAGTACGGTATTTTAAAAACGTTTTATGTCTGAGATTTATTCCATTTGTAGTGCCATCATACATTTACCATCCATCTTTATGCTTGACTCAAAACAACGTTCTAAAATGATGTTTATATATATTTATCATCTTTTATATTGACAATAACCCGTTCTTTTGTTCGCAGTTCATTCCACTGGCGCGCTCGCCGGGGGCAACAGTTTTGAATGCAAATATTTCTAAAATGACAGTAGCTGAATATAAATGACACTTGAGAAAGCTTGGAGACAGCAACGAACAAATATGATAAGTAGATACGGAGTCCATTTTAATGTTCCATTTAACAATTTATTTTTATAATAAAAACACATAAATTTGTTTTTATTATAAATTATGATGAGCCACAAAGTGAATGCTTTTTACAATTACGTAATTTATTTTTAAGTTGTGATTTTTTCGAAAATATTCATGTGAACAATTACGGGTAAATTTGTAGAGTTTTATTCGAATGATAAGACCACATAAAAAAATATTTTAGAAATTTAAGTAATTATAATGTTTTCATATATGTTTAAGTAATTATCCCTATTCAGTCATCATCATCACTTTTGGCTCTACAACCCCTGGTGGGTCTTGGCCTCCTCAAGAGTCTTCATCCACTCAGACAGACAAATCTTTGAGGACGTTGTTGCTCCATCTTAACATTGGCCTTCCCAGGCTCCTTCTCCCTATCGGTCTTGAGCTCAGCAGGGACTTTGGTTCTTGATGCTCGGTCATTCTCTCCACATGAACTAGCCACCGAAGTCTTCCCAGTTTTATGAACTTTGTGACGTTTAGCTCCTTAAACAGAGTAAAGAGCTCATTGTTACAACGTCTGCGCCAAAATCCATTTTCTAGAACCAGTTCGAAGATGCGCCTCAAAATTTTCCTTTCAAAAACATCCAGTGCTCGCTCATTCTTCTTAGTTAGAACCCACGTCTCGGCTGCGTACGTAAGCACTAGTCTAATTAGTGTTTTGTACACTAATACCTTAGTGGTTCTAGAAAGCAGTCTGGATTTTATTTGTTTTTGTAGGCGGAAATAGCAGCGGTTTGCATTCACGATGCGCTTCTGGATCTCCTCTGTAGGGTTGTTATTTTTGTTATCAGGGAGCCCTCTTATGTGAATCTTGGTACCGTTTCAAAATTTTTCTATTAATACTGTCATACGCGGCCTTGAAGTCTACAAAGAGGTACGACTTTGTATTCTAACGTTTTCCCTATTCAGTATCAATGACTAAATAAAAAACCTAAGAGACGACTTGACATACCAACAAAAAATTCTGTCCAATACGGTAGCACAAAAATAGCTGCCAAGATAGTTGCAACGCCAGACCGTTTCCATGATTATTTTTCAGTGGCTTGACATTCGGGGTACCAACAATATTATTTCTCACCGTCTATTTATAACATTAAAATAAATAAAATTCTTGTTTGTGCAATATTGTATTTAATTATAATATTTTTCTGGCAAGCCTCGGATTCTGTTGTTAATATCGAGGATATAATAATTATTTCTCAAAATGTTGATACATTATTCTCAAAATACGTATATTCTATGTATTTTTAACTCCATAACCTGATTAAAATAATAACACCGACGTATAATGTTGTGTTGCCGAAACGTTCTTCAAAATATATGAACACAGAAGAGTTCTTCTTTGACTTCCAACCCTCAAGTCGCATAGCTTTAAAGCACCTACGGGCATTATTTGGAAATCTGAAAAGTGCACTCATATCACAAACATGTCATATATATAAACCTAAAGAGAATGAAAGGTGGGTACTAAACAAAAAAATCGTAACGCAACTTGAGTCGGAACTTTCAGCCTCAATTTTAACAATAATGAATTATTTTCACATATTCCATTCTTATAGAAAATGATATCCACTGTAAAATATAATAACTTAACCTTTTTTACAATGTTCAATATTATCTATTTGCTGGTATATGATAAATCATTGAATGGTCATTAAATATTATAAATATATTAGCCTCCGGGCTGTGTCGCATTTTTGCTAAGCCTCTGGATTTTAATTGTACAATGCAAATATTTGTATGACGGCTGCACATTAAAGTAATGAAATATAAATTTGACCGTTTTTATTCTCATAAGCTTCTCGGTGAATACAAAGTTCACATTAAAACATGTTTAACCACTGGCACTGGAGTGATTTTTTTTGCATATCTTGCAATTTTGCAAAAACGTTTTGAAAGATCGCTTGTCATAATGTGCCATATTTATAGAACCTAAAAATATGAGATGAGCGGCGAAATGTAGGTAAATTCATTGGCTTTAAGCAGCACTAAGTTTTTTGATATGTTTTTGTATGAATATTTTGAGGAATGGTATTAATTAAATAACATGGTAAACGTGTATATATGACACCAATCACTCTAGTGGCTAACCGATCAAATAAATTGTTTTTTTTTAACGGGAATGCTTCTATGAAAATTCACTTACCTGGAAATAATACTCCTGCCGTTTTTTTTTTGTTCTAAAAGTTGTTATGATAGTATGCTGATACCGCATCTTGAATGCTTTTAAATAAATGTTTTCCAACTTACAGTTCAAAAAATCGACTATCGACAATGGCGTCGACACATTCGACACGTCAAACAATTGAAATTTAACAAGGAGGTTTTAAAAAAATAACGTAAGTGATGAAACTATTGTAGTCTAAGGAATGCGCGATGGCAAGAGAATAGTGCAACTCTGCGACGCTAATGGGTAATTTATTTGTTTTCTCTCTTTGAATTATTCAGGCACTTCATATCTTTATTTTTAATTAAATAATATATAGATGTATTGAATTGTCGTGCTATGTAATACTATCATACCTACGTTCTTTTTTTTAAACAACCTAGTTAAATTCTAATTGTTTGTTCAATATTACATGTTGACGCCATTGTTGATAGTTTAAGTTTTGCAATAATTTTGTAAAATATTTTAATTATATATATGTCGTTGACAGGTGATACTGAACAAACAAAGTAATTAATATAACATAGCTTGAAACATGATTTTAGGGGTTTGAGTTTCTTTTATAATGCAAAATATCTTTGTGACGCCAGATTTGTATAATCACATTTTCGAAGTAATGTTAGAGTAAACAGCAATAGAAATATTAAAAAAATAAACATCAATCATAGGGGCAGGACCCCTACAATTGCAATGTTGAAGGATCGTATCTACGCAAGACACGAAGCACTGCAATAGAAGGGAAGACTTGTTCGTTTTGCCTCCGGATATTATTACCTCTATATTACCGCTTTTTTTAGGAAAATTTTGCTATTGATTTCGTAACAGACCATAATTATTATTACGTTTCCAAAATTTCAGTTCCTTCCCGTTCAAAAGAACCTGTAAAAATGGCTTTTAAAGTTCGAACCCAAGTCATGATTTTTTTTTCCAAAAATGACTTTCTCTTAAATTTTGTTGTAGATTTCGCTTCAGCCCATAATTCTTATTACGATTCCAAAATGGGTATCCGCTCGACTCCATAGATCCTGATAAAATGGCTTTAAAAGTTTGAACCAAGGTCTTGCATTTGTGCCCGTGAGAATGAATATTTTTCCAAAATGATTTTTTATGCAGAATTTGGTTTTTGTTTTCGCTTCAGACCATGTTTCTTATTAAGATTTCTATAAGTTCATTCCGTTCGACGCCACAGAGCCATATAAAATGGCTTTCAATGTTCGAACCTTAGTCTTGAATTTGTGCCCGTATAAACGATGAATTTTCCACAAATCCTTTTTATGCAGATTTTGTGCTTGGTTTCACTTCAGACCAAAATTTTATATAGATATTTAAATACTAAAATAAAACGTTATACTATCAATGCATTGTATTTGGCTTTAACGAAATTTCATTTTTTATGTATTTCTGGTTTCATGGCGCCCCCAATGGGTTAAATATTTGAATGCATCTATTAAATGTGTCATAAATTATATAAAATCTGTTTTCACACAAACGCTCGTTTGATCAATAAGCTTAACTTTATATTTTCACAGGAGCTTATACATACTAATAAATGCTTTTAAGTTCTAAATATAACTTTTACTTTTACTGTGACAACATAATTAGGGATTTATTTTCTGATAGTTCCATATGAAATCAATTGAAATTCAACCCCAAAAGCTCCCTCTATTTATACCGAGATGCTTTGATAAGTTTTCGGCTGGCTGAAGTTAGAATTTGGACATGGCTTGCTGGGATTTGGAACAGGCTGCGGCCATGGGTGGTGGGTAGGGAATGGGGCGGGCAGCGCGGTGAGAGGGGGAAAGCAGTCGGTGCCACCCTAGTCCATATGCCCCAGTGGTTAAATTGGTTAAACGGAACTATCTGATGCGGAAGACACCTAGGAACTGTGACCTGGTAACGTTTTGCGGTAGGAACGTGATGAATAGACTCTAAACAAGGTTATGTACTTACTCAAAGTCGGTCAGTCGCACCACAGAAGTAACACAACGAAGAGTACTTTTTAGGGAACTTTGTTTCATAGGGACGAAATTTAAGCTTAGCAGTAGTTTTAACGTGGTAAATCAAATTGTGTAAGATGTGAAATATTTTTTATTTGATCAATCTACGAAGGTCGTCAAAATCAACAAAATCTTCTTACATAAAAATTCAGCATCCATGTGTTTACGCTAAAACTCAAAAATTATATCATCGATATCGCTGAAAATTTCCAAGTTTGTCTTTATTAGTGCCAGAAATGTTTAGAGTGTTTTTAATGGTAGAAAATTTCGGGGACACCCACGAAAGATATAAGAAAGCATTTCAGGTTCTACTAGTTGTAACTAAAATGATGGAAAAGTGGTGGTAGAAGTCGCCTTTCTGGATTGCAAGTAATTAGTTTCTTGTATGATTGAAGTTTTGCGAAACAATTTGGAGATTGGTGAAGGTGAAGATTTTCCTTGGCAAGCTGACGTGAAAGAATCAGATATTAAAGGTTAATCAAAAAACGAATATACTTTCCAATTGACCCTTGATTCAGCTCTGCAAATAGATGACGTGTCTTATTAATGTAAAGGGTTTTCCAATAAGAGGTGTTATTTTGAATAGCCCGCTATTTCGGTATGTGTTACTTTTGAAGCTGTCATTTTTTGACATTTGACAAGTAAAAACTACGCCATTAATAAAAATGGAACGAGACACGCTTTAAAAACGCATTGAAATTATTAACATTCATTATAAAAATGGTTAAAATCGGTGGAAATTGGTGGAAAAAATCGAGCTGTTGGGACAACTTAGTGATGTGAAGAATAAAACCCGAGCACGTAGCAAAAGAACAGCCGAGAATATTGCTTCTGTTGCCGAAAGTGTTGAAGAAAACCCAGGTTTGTCCATTCCTCGTCGTTCTTTGGAATTAGGCATTCCACAAACGTCATTACACCGTATTTTGCATAAAAATTTGTGTCTTAAGGCTTATAAAGTTCAGTTAACATAAGAACTTAAGGCGGCCGATCATCAACAACGTCGTGTCTTTGCTGATTGGGTCCTTGAAATGTGTGAAAATGATCCAGAAATCCATCGAAAAATCATATTGAGTGATGAGGCCCATTTCCACCTCGGTGGTTTAGTAAAAAAGCAAAATTGTCTCATATGGGGCTCGGAAAACCAAAGAGTTATTGTTGAAAAGCCTCTCTATCCTAAACGTTTGACTGTTTGGTGCGGTTTATGGTCCGGCGGAGTCATTGGTCCTTACTTGAATGGACTGCGCTATCGAGAGATGATTAATGATTTTTTATGGCCGGAATTGGATGGTATTGATCTGGACAACGTTTACTCTCAACAAGACGGCGCTACGTGCTACACAAGCAACGACACCATTGACCTTTTATGGGAAAAGTTTCCGGACCGTGTTATCTCTCGAAGAGGTGATCACAATTGGCCACCGAGATCTTGTGATTTAAACACCTTGCGACTTCTTCTTTTGAGGCAACGTGAAAGAAAATGTCTACGCCAACAGCCCAGCGTCGATTCAAGACCTCAAAGATGGAATTCGTGAGGCTATCGAGGACATAAGGCAGCCACTTTGCGATTTGGTTACTGAAAATTTAATGAAAAGGATATGGTACTGTAGGCGTGGTCGTGGTGGTCATTTAACTGATGTTATTTTTCACTATTAACGGCATACCTTTTTCTTTATAATGAAATAAACATTTGATCATTTATATTCAAAAATTGCATTTTTCTTTGAATATCAAAATAACACCTCTTATTGGAAAACCCTGTACAACAAAGGATATATATATATATATATATATATTTTTTTTTTTTTTTTGTGATTAATTATACAAATGAACTTAAATAATAATAACTTGGCCGCCCCAGGAAGCATTTATTGAATAACCAACACCTCTATAGGTGACCCCAAGTGGTTCTCAAAGTTTGGTGATTCAGCATGGGTGCATGAGTTCATCGGGTGAGGTGTGTTCTGGATGCGCCTGCCCACTAGCTGCGTGGCTTGCCAGATCGGGCAAGGCTGGCTTGGGAAGAAACTTTGACCTCTTCAACTGGTCTCTTGACCCATCGCCTTGAGTCGCAGCGGGAGGGATATATTTATACGTCCGTCACTCCTGGACACACTAATCCCTACATTTTTACCTACCCCTCATACTTTTTACCTTTCCAGAAACTCTCCTTCATTTCCTTAAAAAAGACCCCCCACAAAACATCCCCAAAGATGTTATAGGCCGGGAAGGAAATTATTTTCCTCAGGGCATCCTGTGTGGGGTTAATGTTTAAAAAAAATGCATTAAACTCAACATTTTGTTTCGGTGGTTGAACGTTTTTGTATTCCAAAATAAATTCTAAATAATAAAAATATACCTACCATTTAAAAATATTAATAGAACGCACTGAGATTTATTGTACTTGAATGATACTTTTCAACAATGTAGTACATGCATCATAAAATTAGTTTGTTGAGATATTCTCATCGCTTACTAAATTATTTCTTCTATAATAGCAAAATCAGTTTGCGACGTCATTTTACCTAATTAAATAAACTTCGTCAACACCAAAACAATGTCGACATGTTTCAAAATTAATGGTTTCTTCATCGGGATATTATTAAAGTAATAACAAATGCGTAACAATGTAAGTACCTACATAATTAAATATCTGAAACTATAGAGCATCGTACATTCGACTACTAAATATTATACTCTCTTCCTCCATCTTTTACAACCTGGCGGTACTGGAACTACATGCAAAGCATCAGAAATTACTAAGGGGGGTTATTTTCCACTGTCTACCAGCGGCGCGGACGAGGCGTGCAGTTCTTATTTACAAAAATATATTTATCAACATGAATCATTGCAGCCACAATAGGAAATGTATTTATATATTAATTAGACTAGGAAATATTTTTATGTTAGACAATTAAAAAAAGTCAGGCCAATCATCTATTCAGTAAGGAATTATTGGATGGGGTGGTGCATATGAGAGAAATTAAAACCCTGTGAAAGTTGTATACAGACAAGTAAGTAATTTTGAAAAAATAATCTATATTCTTTTCAGCAAAATTTTGTGTCAAGTGCCGAAAATTGAAGTAAAAAAGATTCAATATTACAAGTATTCAAAAATAATACATCGAAAAAATTAAAACTTAATTCATAATCAAGACATAAATACAACATCCAAATTCCTCTATTTTCTACGCAAAAAACGCACAAAAATTATATTTACAAAGTGATAAAATATTTTAATAGTCTTCCCGAAGAATTAAAAAATATAACAGAATTGGTATTATTCAAGAAAAGAGTAAAATTATTTTTAAAAAAACTGAACACACGTAACATCATTAATAATATGAACTAAATTCTTTTCAAACCTTATTTATATTCTATTGTATTGCCACATCCTGTTATCATACACTAAATTACTTTTTATTCATACAAAATTAAGAGCTAGCTCTCTCCATTGGTGTTCTCATTAGTTCTCTCCATACTAAGAAACAAAGATTTCAAAATTTTATTCTTATGCCATTTACCAAGTAGGTATTACTGTAAAAAAGTTATAAATTAAAAAATGTATGTATTTTAAATTAATAAATTGGATAAACAAAGAATAGTTAGTACATTTATTTACTTATTTTACATAGATAAATTACAAACAATACAAAACAAAATGAACCTTTGTCTGTCCAACTGGGAAGGATTCCCGTTACAGGACAGCCAAATTGTGTATTTAGTAAATAATATTCTTACAATAGAATGGCGATGCTGTCAAAACCAAATTTGAGAACAATGTTGATTGCATTCGAAGTGACAGGATGGTTTCTTTATCCTTGAAAGAATCGCAAAGATGTAATTTATTACCAGGGTCAATTTGGATAACATTAGTAACTGAGACATCACAAGTCTGAGATTCTTTCCAGGGCATTTAGGAGAATATTTACAATTGTATAGTTAGAATTTCCACATTTATAAATCAGTATAAGACATATGAATCCTATAGTACTATATTTTTAGAATTTCTTAGCTACAAATGAAATAATGCTAACACACGGCCCCTGGGAAAGTAGCGAGTAAGTAGAACCATTGCATGATATTAGTTAGAAACGTAGCACACCACTGCCGTCCACGGGGACTGTTCCATTTGTCTGGGATTAATAAGAGTTGCCTTTCGGCAGATAACCACCCTGACAGCATTCTCTATTTATACGTAAACCTTTCAGGGGAGGATGTACTTGTATTATTAAATGGCCCGGGAGGATATTTTTGCTTGCACCTGAAGATTAAAATATCCTTTGCTCTAACAAATTCCTAGAGATTCATATGTACGAGTACAAAGCTGATGTAGTAGCAGAGGATACATTATCATCTTTTATTTTTAATAACTTTTCAATTATAAAGGCATTATTATTTGTTAATGTAAATACTAACCAAATGTATTTAAAATGTTGGGAATACGTGTATTACCAATTTTTGAAACAATTATAAATAATTAAGAATTTTAATAAAAAAAGTGTTACTTACAAAATATATCCACATTTTTCTTATGAAATTACTGGAATTAGAAAATCACAGTAGATACTTCAGAACATGAAGCCAAACAGGTGACAGCGACGATGACACCGAGTTATGATGACGATGAGTTATGAAATCAAAATATGAAAATAATAGGTTGCTAAGAGTGGTTTTACAAAAAGGGAACAAGCTACCTTTTAAGTCAAAAGCCATGGATTTTTTCCATCCAACTGTGGTCTCTGCTTTCTAAATAAAAAAGTTAAATATTTGCTACTTTGAGTATATCATAGAACTAATTGCTATAGTCAACCGTTATTTAAACACAGCTGTTTATTCTAGTCCATGTGCCGTCAAAACAAATATTATTACTTTCATCATAAAAACAATATGATCGCTGTCAATAACGTTCGGTAACGAAAACAAGCCTAATGTTATCGTGAGTCATCGATAAAGCAAACACTAGAAAGCCTTTAACTCGTTTCTAAGTAAATTAACCAATATTTGTATTTTATTGATAAGCCACCATACAAATTATATATTTATACATTCTATGTAACATATTTGAACATCCTTAATATAATATTTGAGTTTTGTTGTTATCTAAACTGCATGTTCAAAAAAGATTACTCTTTTTGCCGCGGAGATTACATATAATATGATAATTTCTTCTTCTACAATGGCATAGATAAACAATAAAAAGAAATCTTCCATTCATAAATTATAAATAAATTTTTCATTTTTATTTGCGTATCTGTCCAATATTTTGAAATAAGTATTCTTCGTGTTTCATTCGAAAATATAAATTTGAAATGTATGGATAAAACACCTGAGTTCGACTGGGTATGCGATCTTCCTTTCATTTACATAAAGTAAATGGAGAATTGGTGAACCAATCTTCGTAGAGGGATACAAACGAATCTTTTGTAAGTCCCTATGCTTCTACGTTGGTGTTTTAAATATTTTCGTTGGAGCGCGGTGTCCGGAATGCAGTTTCGCAATTCTTCCAACAAATGCAAAGCTTTATTAATAAAAATGTAGGTATGTAAATATTATTATCAAACTGAAGCCCTAAAGTATTTAGAACTCTCGAAACTCTGGCTTCATTACATTTATAGTTTTCTGCAAGAAATTTCTAGCTCAAAGCAACTATTAACCTTGTTTTTAGCTTTTATTTATTTATTTATTTATTATTGGATAATTTGTATAGCGCCGCTTTTGTGAGATATCACCTCAGGGGCGCTTTACAGTTGATGCAGATATTACAGAAAATATAAACATTACAAAAATAGAGTGAAGTTAAGTTAAGTAAAATGAAGTAAAGGAACAGGTGACACGAAGATAGAAGATGGAGACTCTGCAGCAAGAATCCCAGGTGGTGAAGAAACTGGTCCAGCTGCTGCAGCGAAAGAGTCCACCGCGTCCACCAACAGTGCCAGGACGAGGTTCGTCATCCGTCCAGGTATGTGTCTGCTGCTAATAAAGCGCTGACACACTATCCTCTCACAGATACCAGACCTTGGCAGCACCGCTATGACGTTCTGCGAAGATAGAAGATGGAGACTCTGCAGCAAGAATCCTAAGTGGTGAAGGAACTGGACCAGCTGCTGCAGTAAGAGAGTCCACCGCGTCCATCAACAGCGTCCAGGTATGTATCTGCTGCTAATAAAGCGCTGACACCTCACATAGATAAGAGACCCTGGCAGCACCGCTGTGACGTTTGGCAAGTCCATCATTTATCTCCATGTAATCCTGTTCCTGGTAATTGTTGAAGTGGTGCATTCTGTCCGCAATAAAAAGCGACGGTTGGGTAATAAATTACTCTGGGCTTAGTAAAAAATTTGCCAGTGTCCAAGCTTGCCCAGTTACCGAGAATTTTGTTGAAAACATCTGGAGTGCATTTACCGGTCGCCGTTCGTTTCGAAAGTCCAATATTTTTGAGCAAATTTCAGAATATTCACTTTAAAACACTGCACTCAAATCACATATTATAAAGTTCTAATAATTATTAAGTTTAATTTTATTTAAGTTCAAATGTTGATTGATTGATTTTAAAAATAATTTCAAAGGAATGTTGCCTCATTTCCCTTGAAAATACTAAAAAAACACAAAGCGGTTGGAGGAAGCATTAGGACGCGTCCTGCTGCCACGAAGGGCGCTACAATTATCATAATTTAAGCCGCGAGTTACAAAAATATATATAATATGAAGGTTTTGTTTTTATTTTTATTTTTTATAGCTTTAATAACACCAAAAAAATAAAACAAATCAGTAAATCTTCTGTAGCTACATTAAAAAAGTTCATTTTAAATCTTCAGTAGTTTCTTTGAAAATTCACTTTCGATGCTGAGAGATAAAATAAACAAATCCAATGTTTTTAATGAGAAAACCGCTGGTAGATTAGGTTTTTATTCAATATAATTCTCAAGAATCTAAAAAACGACCGAGAAGATGCGGAAATAATTTATTTTAATATGTACACAGTATATTGAGACTCGCTTGACGACGTTCCTGTGCACATTAAAAACAGTATTAAATTTTGTGAAATAATACTATCATCGTAGTTTATTTTATATTTTATTTTATCGTTTTAGTATAATCATGCGAAAACTGAATTACTACAAACTGTCTTGTTTTATAACATTTTGTCATTTCTTATAATGTTTATTTAAATTTTATATTTCTTTGTTATTTATTCATATATTGTGTAGGTACAAATACTAAATAAATAAGTAAACGAACTGGAATGGAATTTTATTGGTCTAGCTAGAAAATATGAATAATTATTGTTTATGCTTAAATGTACGACTGTTTGTATCCTAAGTAAAATAGATGAAAAATGAAAAAAAATTAACAATCGACTTTTTGAAACCGATTTCCAGCGAGAATACCGGAGGAGACAATTTACAAATTTCGTCTAAGCTTTTGAATTAAAACTAGTCAGTATACATTCTCCGAAAATGTATACAAATATTTATGTAACGGGTTATAAGTACATACTTATAACCCATTCAGAGGTGATAGCAATATAATTTCTTGCAAAGCAGGTCAATCGTTGTGCAAATGAGTATTTAAATGTAATGAAATGGATGTGATAGAGTTTTTCAAAAATACGTGATGCTTGACAAGTGCCAATTTTCAATATAGTTCTGTGAATGATGAGCGAAATATGCTTTACGGTCATAGATTTTATTACCGGTAAAAATGTTAGAGGACTCAGTATCAGTCCTCTAACATCTTACATTCAAATTAAATGATTAAATTTTCGTAAGGTACCTGCTCATATTCCAACGTATTTGCAATCTTTGTTTAAAAAATACGCAATGTGTTTTCTATTCCAAGAGAAACAAAATATCATTTTTTAAAAAAGGTGTTCATGTCAACCCTCTTCAAAATGTCAAGTTTTATTTAGTTATCTGAATAGATATCTGATTTTGTCAAATTTTTGAATTAAATAATAATGTGATATCTTGGTGCATTGGTGGTAGATATTTTCGAAAATAATTATTCACATATAAAAAAACAAACGAGGAAAACTAAATAGAAATAAAGCAATAATTATGTGGGTTTATCTTTTTAAGCCAACGCTCTTCAGCAATCTGAAAGTATTATTGTCCCAGCGTCTGGACGGTGTAGGCCCTCTGATTGGTCAAATTTAAATTGTCTGTTTCGGGTAACTTGAATATTAAGACACAATTCCATACTAAAATAGGATCGCCTCATAATAATACGAAATTTCTTCATAAGCATCGTTTCTGCTCATATAATTTTTGGATAATATCGAAGAAAATATGTTTTAGAAAGTTCATAATCCATTGTATCAATTACATTACAATGAAAATTCTCCACAGTTACGTGATTATGTTTGACGTTTATAAAAATTCACGCGTTTCTTCAAGATGGCCGACAGAGCGCACCTCTGGCGGTTTAAAAACGAACCAAATGCCTGGCGCGAATATTTAAATATGCAGCTAACAATACTTGACTACTTACCATTAACAAGCGTTTTATAAGAAGATTTCTTCTTGAAGCTTATCACTTTGTAATGGCATTTATCATTATTTTTTATATATTTTTTTCTTATTAATTATATCTGATTTTATATTGGCATGTTTTCTAATTTCTAAAATTGCAAAATGATTTATTTGCGATGCTTTATATCCTGAGTGAAGTATTTTAAGACCTGAATTTTTATCGAAAGTGTGATCATTATTTAAAAGATTATTTGCAAACTCAGATTCACTATTTCCATTTATAGCCCTGCGATATTCTTTAGTTCTGACTTCAAAGTTTCTATTGGTTCTACCTTTGTAAAAGAAATTACAATCATCTCAATTGAGTTTTTAAACTCCTGTTTTTTTTGTTTGAATTTTGCTATCATTATTATTAAGAATATATTTCTTCATTGTTATTAGTGTAAAACGCCAGTTGAATGGTACCAGGATTGTTTATATATATATAATTTTAGAAGTATCGTTATCCACAAACAGAATTCTACGCCATTGTTTATTTCTATCTTTAGAAAGACCGTTTGAAGAGAATGTGTTTAATTTTTTTATTTAGTATTTCAACTATCAATTTATTAGAATAACCGTTATTAAATGCTATTTGTCTTATGAATATATTGTTTTATGGTTATATGCTATTTGTTTTTTTCAGGTCTTAAAATACTTCGCGATAAATAATTTTGAAATTTTTGAAATGAGGAAACATATTAATATAAAAGCAGATATAATTAACAAGAATTTTTTTATAAACTCTCTTTTAAATATTTTCCCACTCAACTGGTCTTTCCCGTCTAACGATATTGTAATTCCTAATTATTATAAACCCAGCCTACTCTTACTCCTCCCCCCTCCTTCCACTTCTTCTTTCTGAATTGCAATCTATATTTAATTTTTGACTTCGGTGTATACACAATAAAATGTAAGCATTATATTTATTTATTTATTGGACAATTTGCATAGCGCCGCTTTTGTGAGATATCACCTGAGGGGCGCTATATTGTAATAATCTACCTTTATATATAGATTTTTACTCTCCTGATGAAGGTGTATATATAATCTAACTTTAAACTTTATTAGATACAGTAACAGTTGTAGGTAAAGAATTACCACCAGTTGGAGTAAAATTAACACCTTTTAATTAAACCGACTGCTAATGTCACCGCACAATTACCCTCCTTTTATTCATAAACACGGGTACAATTAATCAATATGTAATAATCTATTATTTAAGTCAACTTTGTTAAAACTATCTTTAATTGTGACAAACTAAACGATATTGATTCAACTTATAGACATTGACGGTTGTAACACATATTTAAGCACTGCAAGTCTCCTATGAGCTAATTATATTAGGTACGATAACAGTTAATATCAGTTGTAGACATGTAGTCAATAATAGTGTTTCATTTGAAATAATCCATCACAAATACGTAAAATTTCATTTATTCAAACAACTGTCATTCTTATTATGCGTAAATTTAGAATGTTATTATTAATTAACTCCTTCCTGTTCCGTGTTTTAACAATATATATACTCACCCTCTCTCTGTGAATGTTCTAATATCTATCTATTAAATGTAACTGTTGTTAATATCACTTAAAATGGGCGAAGCCCAAGCAAGAGCCGCCCGCAGGGCCTAGCAGAAAAAAACCCGCGGAGCGGGTTTTTAACTGCTAGTATTACATTTATTTATCTAAGTACATTAAAAACATATCTATTAATTAAATTAATTCATTCAATCAACCTGAAAAAATCATTATTGTGCTATGAAAGTACTCCAATCAGCAAATTCAAAAATGATTCCACTAGCCAAGTTCACATTTATAAACGATACAAAAAACCTTTGTATATTTTATATAATGACGACATGTACTTAATCACTACATCGTGTAAGCAGTAAATTATCACACTAGTCTGCAAAATCATAATTTATTGCATCCCACCCCAAAATATTTTCAATGCACTTTCTTAATAACTGTGGCGAATTTTTGATATTTGCGAGATGGGCCTGTTAAATTTTATTACGTATTTGCCGATATAAACCACAGGGAAGCCGCGAAATAGTATGTACATAGTTGATTACAAATAAGTAAATTGTTGCACATAATAATGCAGTGTGCATTCAAAGGTGGTCCAGGGTATGACGTCACTAGGTCAATCAATACTGCAGCTGGAATCGCTTTGGAACGCCGCCAACTTTAACTCTGTAATGCTTTTTATTCCATTGTTTTAAATTGGTACCTACAGCTGATGTAATATAGTTTCCTTAAAGTCTTATGTTTTTCTACGTAAAATAGTTTTAATCGCTGTGTAGAAACTATGTTTGATTATTTGAAGTCTGGAGAAGTATTTTTTTAGGGTGTGTTCTCGGGTCTGATTATAGCTTTTCACATATCTTTTCTGGAATTACAGGATCGGTACAACTATTTCGGATTGGATAACGTTCTACTAAAATTTAGCGTGATTCATTGAAATAAATTACCGTTACAGGTTTTAGGTTAAAATTGATATATATACCATATGCCATAATATATAGGTATACCACAGTTTACAGAAGAATTATTAATTAATAATTAATTATTGGCCATGATATGCTAAAACGGGAAATAATGTGAAAAATATAAAATTGTTGTAATAAATCTTCTGAACTTATTTGAATATATTTTTTGTGTAGATTGTGATTTTTCATTCGGAGGTCTTAGACTGTTTCAGTGAAAAAGGATAATCCTGGCTGTATGAGATTAATTGTAAAATACATTATATTATAAAGAGAACCCACATATCAAAAATTAATATCTAATAAAGTGTTTTTACTATTTTTTTTTCGCTACGAAAAAATCTTCCAGATGAAAATAGCCAGCAACTGTTTTTTTTTTATTAATATCACCTCTAAGTATACACTGCATTCGAATTGACAACATTTGATATATGTGCAGATTGTGCACGAACTCTTAATCGCATTTAATGGGTTAATTGTGGATATATAAGATTCAGTAGAAATAAGAACTTTTCTCGGCTCGACTGGAACCTGTCGGCTGAAAATTTCAAAAGGTAATGTTCTAAAAAGGTTTTAGCTAATAAAAATGGGAAATAATAAAGCTTTTCTTTACTCTACTGATTGGAATATTTTTATTAGCCTAACATAATAATATATCACATTATTTTACCTACATAGTGTATTCAAACATTACTGAAATCCACTTGGGTAAATCAGATAATTTTTGTCGTAGAACTCCAGGACCTACATATGATAACGATAGGTTTTGCTTGGATAAAAAAGATGTATTTATATTATTGAATTTATTTTAGAATAAATTTTTTAAAAATCTATAAGAGACATTTTTGTGGGCGGTGACAAGCGCAGAACCTTTCTGTGACAATATAGGATAGGTTTTACATATTCTGGCTAAATTTTTTTGATGTTATCCAAATCCAAAAAAGAACATGTCATGTTGGTGATTCAAAATCTTCGAAGAAATGTCAAACTCTATAGTCTATAACAAATTAGAAGTTTCTCCCGACCTTTCGTGGGTTGAAATCAGCCATTTTGCCTTATTCGCTGTGTGACTTGTTCCCTATAAGACATGTCGCCTTTTACATTTGTGTGGGTAAATGGTATGTTCTCCGCCAAAATGGCCAAATATGATAAAAAAATATATCTGACGTGACACGCGTGTTTATCAAATAGAATATATTCAGATCCTGGGGCGAAGGAGAGTAAGAAGGGTGAGAAGAAAAATGATATCCTTCAGCTTTCGGCTAGAAGCCCGGGGCGGGAGGGGGACACAAAACAAACCCCCACGCTTCAAATTTTTGCAAAGATTCACATATGACAGATATATTTTCCGCAATTTATCTTACATTTTTCTTGAATTTGTGAGGAAAATTACCAATTCGGTTTGAATTTTTTTTCCCTTGAAAGAGATAGTGTTTCCTTTACGGCAGATTTTAGAAGCTCGTTTTAAATTCTTTATAAGGATTTTCTCAGTAAGCAACAAGTTTGTTAAATACCACATACACACAAAGTTTATTTCAGAGCATTTGATACATTTGGGGACACTGTTAGGAAAGATTTTTAAAAGTAGAAGACGTCAACATAAATTATGTTATAAAGAGGAAACACATCCGGAAAATCGTAAAAACGACCAGTTCAATCAATGAATCAACGCATTACTAATGTTCTTAAATTTAAGCATAAATGGTTGTCCTTATTACGCAGGAAATTTAAAACATTGATAGTTTCCGTACACATGACGACCGCACAATGCCCTGAGATCGAGCAAATAAATAAATACTTGAACTTTAATCATTCCAACTAAATACAAAGTCAAATACAATTTAAATGAATGTTTTTGACAATAAGTTGAACACGAAAAACTTAAATTGTCATATGTTTAAACTATTTCTACCTAGTTTATAAATTATAGTTACTATACAACAATTTATGAATGTGAATGAGGCAAGGAGTGTGTGCCAAGACCGAGTTGTTTGGCGGTCCGTCCTCTCTGCCTACCCCTGCGGGGAAACGGCGTGATGGTTAGTTAGTTAGTTAGTTTTTTAGTTTATACAACAACTTTATACATATTTGTTCAAATTATCGTTGACTTGCAGGATATTGGCAGATTATCTAATCTTTTGTTACTTATTTATATTTTTTGTTACCTATATTTTATGAAAATAAAAATAAGTAAGTAAATACAACTTGATCATTGATGGGAAGGCCAGCACACTTTATTTTTCTCCTTTTCCACGATCGGAGCAACTCATCGCTTTGTGCGGGCTTCGTATGTATGGAACCAGAAAAACGAATTGCATTTAATTTAAAACGTACCTTCAAATACAAGTTAATTAAATAATTTATTATTCAGCGTGAAATTTAAAATTGTAAAAAGGGCAGTCATAAAAATAACTAGCTTAAAATATTACCTTCCAAACGAAACAAATTCACAAATGTACATAATCCATAGTCACAGTTGTTGGATTGCTACTGACGTATTAAAAAATGCAGGCATTGAATGGCAAATTTGTTGCATCGCAGCCGTTTCAAAAAGTGCAATTTCAGTACTATGGAAAGGAGAACGACGTGGATGTTTGCAATCAGATTATTTGGAATTACATGTATCCGAAGAGAGGATTTTTTCCGTACTTTTGAATAAAACAGCACAATGTGACGCAAATTGTGTTTTGACAAGTAAATCTTTTGTCTGACAATTATTCACTTCAATAACGGTTCAACTTACGTTTAACCACATATCTGTCAATTTTTACGGCATCGAAGTGACAGTCCATCAGAAGCGATGTTACTAATGTGAATTCCGCACAAGAGTCCAAACTCCTCCCAACCGCCTGGATATAGAAATACTAGGTATGTTGTGAGGCGAAAAGGTAGTGGGGAGGGGAAGGATATGGAGAAGAAGATTGAAACTATCTGACTATTCAGATCTGCAAGGAGAAAAGTGATCCTGTTAAAAAACTGACAGCATGCTAACTTCTTGATACGTGATTCAGAATATATAGTGTAAAGAGCATGTAACACGCGTTCTTTTCGTGATGTATATCGTTACGGAATCCTTCAATATAATATGTCAGTATCAATATCAGTATTTGTATAAACACGTGTTCCGCCGTCCTCACAAAACATTTGCTTTTGACTGATACTTTGTTAGGAATTAAATAAATTTATTCATTATAGGATTACAATTTGAGCAGATTTATAATAAATCATCCTATTTCATGTCAGTAAGTTTTCTCCGTGTACTCACCAAACACGGCTAAAGCCAATTCAAGCAACGTTTCAATTTTGAACGGCGAATTTAAGAGTATCTTCCACTCTCGAGTAGAACAAGAAAGAACATAACAAATGCTCTATTAGCGTATTTCATGATACAATTTATTTCTTAAAACGAGAATTGAATTTCCAATTAAAAAAAAAATTGCAAAGAAATTCAAATGGAATGGCTTAAACGATATCAAGTGAGACAGAGCGCTGCGCTAATGGGCTAAGTAGAATCTTTGTTTCAATTTAAATTTCTATCGAAGGCACTTACAGTAATATACTGCTGCAGCACCTGGCGTTGCCTGGGCTTTGTTCTGCATTAAGGTGTAGTTTTTATAAATTTCACGTAAACATAAAAAATAATGTAAAATATTTTTATATGGCATCCTTATGCTTTGGAAATCAAGTGTGCAAAATTTGATCGAACTCGGAATAAAACTGTAGATTTTTTTACAAATCAAATCCACTCGAGACCGCCAGAAAAAACAAACATACGCTCTCCTTTGTACGTTAGATAATAAAACTGCGCATTCGTAGAAGAATCCTGACATAAATTCAAACCACTTACAATATAACCTTTACGTACAAAATATTTTAATGTACCCAATATAAAAGCCACATGGGCAGGTAATCACACACATTAATTGCAGTTATAATGACTCCATATTATACGAAAACTAGCTTTAACCCGCGGCTTCACTCGAATGGAATTAAAGCGAAATGACTGTAAAAATAATTTTCTCACGGGAACGGTTTTTTTTGCTGGGATGATAAAAAGCCTATGTCACTTATTAACCCAGTATTCCAACTATCATGTCACGCAAAAAAAAACGTCGATCGATCGCTCCGTTGCAACGGGAAAGAAGGACAAACACGCTCTCGCATTTTCAATATAAGTTACAATTTAAAATTAACAAATTGAGAAATAAAAGTTTTCAAATAAAATTTACTTACGCAAGCCGGGATTTGAACCCACGACCTCCAGATTGCTAACCGAGAGCATTACCCCTCGACCACATCGAAAATTTACGGGATTGTTAACAATAATATAAAAATAACTTGGCGAAGTTATTCAAACCCAGAATTTATTATTTGTAAGAATTTTTTTAGTTGTATAAGTAAAGTAAATATTAGGTTCATACTGTTCCTAGGCAGGTGCTTGTTTACTAAAGTTATGTGCATGTGAAATATTCTTAAATAGGATGCAAACAACACATTTATTTTATTTGTACTTTTCCTTAAAAAATATCTATATTCATGAACAATCATCCTCGAAAATTTTCCCCACGAATATAAATCACTGTGTAAATAAAACGGCCCTGTAATGACGTATGTTTCATCTAATTATTTTAATGTAGGTTATCATCTTGCAAAGGTTGGATCCGGAAGAACTCTCAGAGCGGCGTTGATCCGTACGGGGAGGGGTTGCTATTCCGGCACCCGTTAAGTTGCCCAGGTGCGGTAGGTTATGCAATAATGCCTCGGGCGACGCGCGAGATCGCGTCGGCAGACCTAGGCAAATAACGTCGGCCGCCCGTGCCGCATCTCCGGATCGCTAAATGATATACTCCGCCGGTAGTGTGTTGCGGCATTAATTTAGAACTCTCTGTGAGTAGAATGAGGTTCTCGATCTTTTACCTAGCTTCCATAGTGTAAATAAGACGCTATGACAATTTAGAAATTCTTTATAGAATGGCCAAAACAATTTCAAAATGTACTTGACCAAAAAAAAATAAAACTCAATATCTTGGTCACATTATGAAAAGAGACATTTAAGATTGACTGAAAACCATCAGGAATAAAGGCGACGAATGTAATTTTGTTAGAGCTCTTTTTTATGAGAGTTCCGTACAAGAATCCCAACTGCTCTTAACCATCTGGAACCAGTGCCAATGGGACTATGAAATCCCTAAGTTGGGTATATTATGAGGTTGAAGGTAGTGGGGATGGGAAGAAACAAAAATACCTGGCTATTCAAATCTGATCACGAAATACGGCTTATGCCATTTCAAGCTACGTTTGGAATCTGAATGTTGCTTCAGGGCGATACTGAAAGTGTATACAGCTCCACTTTGAGGAATGAAAATAAGTGAGCTTAGAATACTTCCAGGCTACAAACTGGACCGTAAAGATTGCACTGATATCAGCCAACTCAATAAGAGAGGGCGCCGGAAGAAAGAGGACGAAAATAATGAGGACATACTAAACATAATGTATTGTTTTGAGTATGAAATTTAACGCATTTTACATTACAAATTCTTACGAAAAAAATTTAAGGTGTTGCGAGTAATTAAAATGCCGTGAGAATTATAATGACCTACCTGTTTTTATTTTTGAATTGAAACTTTACAGTTAAAATAATTTTATTTGAAAATACCATATTCAAATAATAATATTACATTTTTTTCTTACTAAGTGTATGTTTTTTTCATTCAATAATATTACAGGTTAATATTTATTTATCATTTCTTTCGGTTTGAAAAATATATATTTTTATAATTAATTATAATTTTCAAAAAAAAAAATTCTTTCTAGAGCAATCCCGATGAGTTTACAAAACTCACTTTTGGATGGGAGGTACTTACAATATATGGGATGGGAGTAATACGTACAATTTTACATTGGTATTTTGATATCAAAATTGTAAGTTTCACGTACATAACATTACAAAAATAGAAAAAAAGGATGTTACGTTGGACAAAAAAGAAGAAACAAAAAAGGAAACAGACAGGGATATGGTCTTTACATTATATATTTACGTTTAATTATCGAATAAAATTGTGTTTGTATTAATGTTACGTAAGGCATTTAAAATAAACAAAACGCTTCCACTATAAAATGAAATTCCACGTCGATTTCCAAACAGCAGAAAATGAATCAAATATTGCGTTGAAGGTTTTCACCCAGCAAGCGCCGCACCTTTGATATTCAAATAACCACGATTTTATTTATTTATTTATTTATTATTGGATAATTTGTATAGCGCCGCTTTTGTAAGATATCACCTCAGGGGCGCTTTACAGTTGATGCAGGTATTACAGAAAATATAAATATTACAAAAATAGAGTGAAGTTAAGTTAAGTAAAATGAAGTAAAGGAACAGGTGACACGAAGATAGAAGATGGAGACTCTGCAACAAGAATCCCAGGTGGTGAAGAAACTGGTCCAGCTGCTGCAGCGAAAGAGTCCACCGCGTCCACCAACAGTGCCAGCACGAGGTTCGTCATCCGTCCAGGTATGTGTCTGCTGCTAATAAAGCGCTGACACACTATCCTCTCACAGATACAAGACCTTGGCAGCACCGCTGTGACGTTCTACGAAGATAGAAGATGGAGACTCTGCAGCAAGAATCCTAAGTGGTGAAGGAACTGGACCAGCTGCTGCGGTAAGAGAGTCCACCGCGTCCAACAACAGCGTCCAGGTATGTATCTGCTGCTAATAAAGGGCTGACACCTCACATAGATAAGAGACCCTGGCAGCACCGCTGTGACGTTAAAAATGTGGAACGCTTCACGATTTTGCGTGTCATCCTTGCGCAGGGGCCATGCTAATCTTCTCTGTATCGTTCCAATTTTAGTATATGTACTGCCGAAGTCGTAGTAATGTTATGAAAACGTTATTTTCAACAGAATGTTTTCAACAGAGAACCTTTTAATGTTGTGTAAAAATGCAATATATACACAACTTTTAAGGTTACGTACAAATTAGTTTTTACAAATATTATATAATGTTCGAAAATACAGTAGATACTGGCCCTTAACTACTTTTTAAAATGAAATACTTTGTTGCGAGATTGCACTATTTAGATGTGTTTTGCGCTTTTTTGTTGTTGTCAAGGCCACTTCATTAACTATAGAGCAACATAATTTAAGTGTGTTTATTTGAAATAACATTTTCAAATGTTATTTTTTTCAGTAGTATTTCCACCTGCTTCATGAAATTAACTATTCATTATTCGCAAGCCCGCCGTGTTGGAACTGTGGAAAAATACACTTTTATTATACCTTAAATCCAATTCCCAAGTGTCAATCATTCGAGCTTTCCAATTTAAGTGTATCCCGAAATACAGGCACCCGGAAAAGTATGTTGATACCATTACATCGTAAGAATGGACGTTTATTCTGCACTATCCTTACGTACCACTGTGCGTCATCAATACATATATATTATGATTAATTAAATATTAGATTAAGGGTGCAGAATAAAATGAAGGTACACATTGAAAAAAATAATTTAAAATACAGCTAAATACTTTTAAGACAAGTAGAGCATGTATTTTCACAGAATGGTGGCTTCAGTTTTATGGTGTAATGTGTTATGTTTTATGGAATAATGGGTTATTTTTTTTGGTATAATTGAATATTTTATGGTAAAATGGTATATATCCAAATATTTATACACAATAAACATGCAAAAAAACAAATAAAGCTTAAAAATAAAATTATTTTTTCCTACGAATTCAAATATTTTAGTAGTAGTGGAAGGCAAAATTGTTCAGTTAAATGTCTTCAAAATGGAAATTTCCGCTTGGAAACGAATGATAATAGAAAAAACTAACTGAATAATGAAAAATATTGATAATTTATTAAGATTCTCTTCAAATTATTCGTAATCCGATTAAAAACGGAATCGCAGCCATTGGGTTCTTATAAGTTTCCTGATAGACTTTAAGTAAATTTCCAATTTATTGTCACGATGTATAGAAATAAAAAAACCTTTACATTTTCGCATGTAGTCATTATATTTCAAAGACAAATGCAGGTGCATGAACACGTGATCGGATATTATTACGAATTTACTCTTATTACTCTTATTACTTATTATTTTAAGTTTACCAGGTCAGTTTAAAATTAATAGGTCTCGAAAACGAACATTTATAGAGATTCTTAATAAATTAGCAATACTTATTTTTCTCCGTGTTGTCTTTACGCGCAATTATTTTTTTTCCATTTTGTTTACGAATCGAACAAATTACCTTTGGACTAAATATACAAGTCATGGTTTTACAATGAAAGAAATCAACATTCCCGTCATATTACTGAAACCTTTACGTAGACTCTCATAATGAGCAGAGAATGTTTCAGATTTTTCTCTCACATCCACTGAACTGAAAAACACGTTATATTAAATTTGTAATGCTAATATATTTTACATTGATTACATCTTTGAAGGATTTAAGCGCAACGAAGGCTTAATTCAAACAAAGGGCACGAGTTCAAACGTCTGGGCGATGGAAACGCAGGCAACATTAAAATTGATTCGAGCAAAATCAGGTGGGCGACAAGAAAAAATCGACGCACCTACCAGCGGATACGTGACTGGAGTTATACACAAAGTAGCGGGACAACCTCTCCGAAGTGACGCTGGGCGGATAAAAACTGCATTTGCGGTGGAACTTTGACAAAGGTTTTTAACAGATTGGCAATCCTGAAAAAATCTAGCTGCATAGGTTTCTCGGTATATGTGTGATATTACATCAGATTTGTATATACTTAACAGTCCTAACACTAGATTATCATATAGTTTTGTCTCATTGGACATCTACAAAGCGGTAGGTACCGACGATTTTATTTTTTTGCAAATCCTGAAATATAAGCCCTTATCAGCCGCCACTAGTTGAAAATTTTTTTTGAATTTATTTTTTATTATAACATATAAACTAATTATTTAAATTAACATAATAAGTACCTACACATTTCAAATTATAATTAAAACATATTTGCCTTTAAGATAGTCTAACACTCCTATATGTATATGAGAAGAAAAAAATTGTTATACATATTATAGAGTGAAGAGATTTTTTTAAAATTTATAATAATAAATAATATAGTATAAAACCAATATACTAAAAAGTGATAATACATAAAAGTAACGAGATGTCTTCGTGGTTCTAATAAGCTTAATTATTTAATAAAGTGAAGTTTATTTTATTTTTAAATTTATTATAATCAGTTTCTAATGTCAGCTCTGACGCTAGTTGATTAAACCACACCACTCCAGTGTAGTGGTGTTGTACGAAACTGGTGTGCATTAATGGAGTGCATAAGCGACCCATTGTATTTTGCCTATTGCTCTCAACACAAACCATGGCATGGTGTGACTTCTTATAGAGATCTTTATGGATTTGAAGCAGCGTATTTTTGTGCATGTTTTTTTAAGTGGTGGGAATTGGAAGCCTTGGAAAAGTCGTGACGTTCGGTAATGTGATTTTATTATTAGCTTTTGAGTGATTTTCAGCTGTAAAAATGATGTTTTGTAAGCTCCCCTCATGCAACGATACCATTCTGTATTATTATTAGAGCATAATAAATATTTTTAAGATTATTTTAGTTAAATATTCTTAATCTTTTTTTTAATAATTATAATTTATGATATTGTTTATCTGAGTTATCCAATTAAGGTTTTTGTCTATTATTACACCTAAATATTTAATTTCATTTTTATTTTCTATGCATAAACAGCCATTATTTTTGCATGTTAATTTTAATGATGTGAATTTTATGTATGTATTTTATTATCTAATGTAATAAGAGGTATTTTTACTAAAAAATAGAAAATAGGTTTTTTCAATGATTAATATTAATAAGTTTTTATCAAACCATTCTTTTACCGCAGTGATTACATTGTTAGCAATTATTTTATTCAATGAATTCGCTTGAAATAAAATTGCAGTATCATCTGCATATGTAATGAGTTTTCCTGTTATTGGTAATTTAAATTTATTATTAACATTTAATATGAATAGAATGGGGCCCAAAATGGTGCCTTGTGGTATTCCAAAGTCAGTTGTGTTCGGTTCACAGAGAGTGTTGTTTATTTTTACATATTGATTTCTGTTTCTAACAACTATTTCTATTGAGTTCAGAAAACTTTCTATCCACATTTAAGCGTTATCTATAATTCCGATTTTGTTAAGCTTGTACAGTATTTTTGTGGCTTATGCTGTCAAAGGCTTTCTTTAGATCTATGAAATTTGCAAGAAATTTTTTGCCTTTGACTAGTGCTTGCGACTAAAATCTATGATTGCGTCCTGGGTGCTTATTTTTGAGCAAAATCCAAATTGTTGGTCAATGACTATATTATTATTTTCAATATATTTTAGTAGTTGCTTTTTTGCTACCTTTTCAAACATTCTTAAATTGTTGGAAAAAAATCTGGCTAACGCCATCAAAACATGTCTCAACAATAATTAAAATAATCCCCACGCTTCCCAACACCAATATAATAGTTTCAACAAAATAACAGAAAATGATGTCGGAAAAATTATCGATGATTTAAAGGGGGGTTCTGCTCCTGGTTATGACAACATAGATGTAAACGTATTAAAAACAATGAAACAATATCTAATTAACCCCCTAACTCATATAATAAATACAAGCCTTATAAAAGGTGTATTTCCTGATAATTACAAAAGAACAATAATAACACCGATTTATAAAGCTGACTGCCCAAACAACCCACAAAATTATCGCCCTATATCCTTTTTATCAAATATATCAAAAATATTCGAAAAAATTATAAAAAATCAAATCTGGTCCTTCCTAGAACAACATCACACTATAAATCCTAAACAGTACTGTTTCAAAAAAACACCTACACCCACGATGCTAGTGCAAAAATAACAAATAATTATGTATACCGCCCTAGACTCAAATGGAAATGCATTGGAATATTTATTGACCTTAAAAAAGCATTTGATAGTATATCACACACAAATTTAATAAAAAAAATAAAATCAATTGGAATAAATGGAATGGTATTAGCCTGGATCATAAGCTTTTTGGAAAATAGACCACAACAAGTAAAATTATTAAATGAACTCAGTGATTCCGAAAGTAATAACTTTTCGATACCACAAGGCACAGTTTTAGGACCACTATTGTTCATATTATATGTAAATGATATATTTGAATTTGCTAAATACGGGGAAATTGTCTCATATGCAGATGAAACAATGCTTCTTCTAAAAGTAAATACATGGTTAGAACTGAACAAAAAGGCTAACACAGACATCAATGAATTAAAAACATGGTTTGACAATAACCTACTAACGTTTAACTCTATAAAAACACACTACGTACCATTTTTCATTAAAAAAAAATACATATACATATATAACACTCAACAACAACACTGTAACTTACTATGTACCAATATTGAAATCAAAACTTCAACCAAATATCTAGGGATCACTATTGACCAATGACTAAAATGGATACCACATATAACAATTCTCGAAATCAGAGTACAAAAATTAACCTATATTTTTAGCTGCTTGATACATATTCTAAATAAAGAACTACTGAGAATGACGTACTTCGCATTCTGTCAATCCATAATCCAATATGGTATAATAGGATGGGGGGGCGCCTATAAAACTCACTCATCTATTCTAAATAACGAACTACTGAGAATGACGTACTTCGCATTCTGTCAATCCATAATCCAATATGGTATAATAGGATGGGGGGGCGCATATAAAACTCACACACAACCTTTTTACATTGCGCAAAAACTAATCATTAAAATAATATTAAAGAAATCATTTTAATATTCATCTGAACTCACATTCAAAGAATTTAAAGTCAGAAAATTAAATACTGTATTCCAGTATCACTCAAACTTACAAGTTTATATAGAGAATATCCTAAACAAAACCGTACCATTCAAAAACACAGTAAATCTCAGGCAAAAATACATGTTACCAATTCCGATTTGTAAAAAAACTTTGGGTTAACAAAACTACAAATACTTAGTAACAAATTTCTTCAATAAATTGCCAGAAAATATACGATCACTTATTGATAAATTCAAAACACAGTCAAATAAAATTTCTGAAAACCTTAACTAAAAAAAAATATATTAATAAAAAAGAATAATAAAAAAATAATCTAAAAAAAATAATCAAATAAATAAAAATAATAAATATCTTCATCCCATAAAAAAAAATCACGGTATAAAGTGGTAAAATTTTAATTTTAATCGATTTTTATACCTACCTTTACATATTATTTAATATTTTTTGTATTTATAATTACACCTTTTTAGTTATTTTATACTTTTTATTTCTACCTTTAAATTTCTACAAAAAAATGTGATAATACTGATATACGTCGGTGGTTATAAATTTCTTTAGTATCACCTGATTATAAATCGGTGAAATAATAGTTTTTTTTGTATATAGATGGAATAATTATTTTTTAAGAATATTGTTTATACATGTGTAATGGGTTTTTTCAAAAAGTTTTTTTTTTTTCAGGATTTCAACGGTGATCACATCAAAACCTGGTGTGGACTCAGTTTTTAGGTTTTTTATTACAAAACAGTTTCTTGTTCAGTTATCGTTTCGAATTTTCTTAACGTTTTATAACAAAGCTACTGGAATTCCTTGGTGGTATTATCTATGTTGGTAGTTATTTCGTTTGCGAGATTTTTTCCGACATTAGAAAAAAATATATTGAAAGCATTCGCAAATTGTTTGGGGTTATCAAAATCTTGCATCATATTATTGTTAATGTGAATTTAACACCTTTTGTTTATAAAATTCTTCTTTAGTGATTTTTATTGGTGCCGTTAGTTTGCTTCTGTATTTTTTGAAGTCAAGTTAAGTTAATTGAATTATTTAGTTGGAATTTTTTGTTACTTTAAATAACTTTTTTTTCTCTAATAGAAACCACTAGACCATGGGTAATCCACGGTTAAATTTTTTGGAAATTTTTTGTTCATATATTTTGTGTATTTCACAGGCTTGAATCCTTTATATGCTTTTGTAAGGTGTCATGGAATTTTAAAGCACTTATATTTACATTTTCTGTACAGAGTACAGATTCCTATGTTTCGTGAGACATTTTTTCATGCGATATATTTATTTATTTATATAAATATACATTTCTAGTAGACATACATAATAGTATTCCTCACAAGTAAAAAAGATAAATCAATATTTGGAGATTTCAACGTTTAATGGTAGTTTTCAGTAAAAATGTTCAATGTACATAATTAATGTGTAATGAATTATTTTTAACCTTGCTCACGATTGTGGGTGGTTTCCGAAGTGATGATTCTGTGTCCATGTCAACTGAACAACCTCTCCAGGGTGTTAAATGTCAATGGTTACATTTACCGGGGGGTTGATGAAACCGGTGGGAGATTTTACGGCTACAAGGTGGGGAGTGATTTAAAGGTCATTTAAATTTTTTACGCTGCCATCTCTAGAAATCTATTAGAAATAAAAAAAATTAATGGCCTTCTCTCTTCGGCTTTTTGGTTTACCAATTATTATCTTACCACTCTGACACTAGGGTTGATGAGGGAACAAAGTTCCATGAAGTTCCTATATACAATTAGAAATTTCTCTCGGTTTGATTAATTTCTTGATAATTATTAGATTTAATTTTCTTGCGTGTACGTCTTTGATATATTCAAAAAATGACCAATGTTGGTTTTGTATTATGAATAACGTCAAATTAATATTTTCAAATTAAAATATGCGTAAATTATAAAGTCTGTGAAGTAAATGTTCCTCCTTAATGAATTGAAATGTATGAAATTTTCTAAACTGGAACTATTGATTGTGTGTGTGTGTGTAAAGATAAAATAGGTGTGATAAATTACCCACCTATCATCATTTGGTATTTGAAATGTTCTCTTAGCTTAAATTGTTGAGGGATAATTTTTCATGTTTACTGACGAAGTTCGTTCGAAAAATCAATTTTGACGTCTCTCTTTGTTTGTTTTTAATTTGTCTTCAAAATCTTTTATCTGAATTAGAATTGCGTCTGAGTTCCACTCAGGCATCGTAATTTAACCCTTGGGGTCTCGGAAGGACTAACCACAAACATCATATTCCATTAGATCCTCTGAAGGACAGATATGACCGGGGCGTTCATAGATTATAAAAGTATTTTTATCTTTATTTTTGTAATGCGTAGATATGTGATTCTAAATAAATATTCTCAGTTTGTATCAAATAATAATACATTATTACATGGAAAAAAATAGTTAAAAAATATCAATGTGCATTATTACAAATTGACAAAGTAGAAAGTAAAAAAAATATTTATATTTTTTTATTGTATAAACGGCATAAAAAGTGAAGTGACAGTTATTTTACTAATTAAATACACAAAGGAAATGTGTTTTAAATCGAAATATTTCAAAATTATGGACGTTCCGAGTCAAAATGTCCCGTAAGTTTTTTTTTTTTAATTTTCATGTTTGATATTAACATATATTTTCTAAGAAATATCAATGTTTATTTCAAAGATAATTCTATCTAGTTTTTCAAATGGCATTTCTTTTAACGACATCTTCAAAAATAAGCAATATGTAGAATATTTTAAATACCTCGAGAGCATTCCGAAATTCCAAGAAATTTTACCATGTCGTTAGGACTTGTTGGTAAAAAATATTTTAAAAGCTGAAGTCTTGCAGCGACACAAGGCACTATTTTCGCAAAACGGTAGTTGGAGATCTTCAAATGTTGTAACGTAATTCGTAACCCGGGGAATTTTGACTTTCTTTAAAAATAAAAATTAAAAACAATAAAAAATGATAATATTTACGTTTGAATGGGTGGAAAGGCAATTAGGGTCCTGAGGAAAATATTTTCAACCTTACAAATTCTTCAATAATTATGTTTATCTATTTTTTTTTAATCTTATTTCTCTTCTTTTCCTTTTTTTCGTTTTTGTCTTAACCTTTTTTATTTTTGGTTGTACTAAATATGTATGTAAATTTGGCCTGTCCTAAAACGGGAATTTCTCTTAGTCAGACAGACAAAACATTTTTTCAAATATATACCTACCTGTACTAAATAAAATAAAATAATACAATATTATTATAATGACAAATAACTTATTTTACATCAATACATGTTTTGTTTACTTCATCAACAGTTGATGCGAACATTGTTCGCGAAACATGCAGTGATGTAAACTAAGAATAAAATAAACAAAACTAATACATTATGATTACTTGATTAGAAGAACTTTTCTTTTATCATAATATCTCGTGATATTTCATAGGTCTGCACCGGTAATGTTCATTACTAGTTTTAACGTATATTTGAATTGTATAGTATTATCACCACTTTCTTAACTATAATAAACTATTTTCTGATCAAATTAAAACACGTTCTTCGGCTAGAAGTTAAAATTTTAAACACATTTTCTTAGCTTTAATTTTAAAGGCAGGTTATCAATTTAGGCGATTTTACCGTGCTGTTAACAAGGGTCGTTAAAATTTATTTCTCAAAAAATATTTTACTCTCGTAGAAAATAAATAAATAAAAACTTTATCTTCATGTCAACTATAAAGTGAGAAAGTTCCCATATTGAAACACCTGGTGCTGCAGTTGCCTATAGATGTATGTAGCTAACAGTGTCGCGAGTGTGAGTTTGTTCCAGTGGGTAATAACTTATGCATTGGGCTAAAAATTCGCCGGTTTGACGCCCAGTCGCTTTTAAAGGAAGGAACGTGCAAGAAAATGTTAATACAGCATAGAAAACGGGTGGATATTAGATATTATGCCAGATTTGATTTACGACCGTATCGGGAATGGATTAATCAAAATTGGGAAAGGGTCGCCTCAGGGCGCTCGTGTTTCGACCCAATTTTGAACACGCGTTGATTATTGATAAGAAAAATATTTTTTCACATTTATTTGTGCGCCTGCCCTTTTTACGCGCGTAAAAGTGTTATATTTAAGTTTAGGAAATGAGTGACCTTCTTACAAATATTTATTTTTGGAAAAAAAAACTGACTTAACCTACCATTATGCTACACCGCAAAGAGAGTATAATACCACATAACCATACAAGAGAAACAATCGTTGCTTCTATCAGATTTGTACTTCATCTAATACAATCTCTGCCTTATGTATGTCAAGCCTTTATGTGACCCGACTCAAGTATTTGATTTATAGTGTCGTATATGGACGCGCTGCAGAAATCTCAAGGTTTATCTAGACAAAATACGTCAATTGAAGTGCTTTTTTCATAGTTTTAGTACTAAGGTCGTGTACTACCTCTAAAAAAATTGCATTAAATAGTGCCAAAATGCCCTCATGTGCATTTAGAAACGGTCATCAGAGAAAATGTAAAGCCGTGTACACTGTACATGTCTGAGTGCGCAACTGCCAAACTGCTAAATTATTAATTAAGTCACTGCTGTCGCTAAATAAACTTAACTATTTTAAAAAAAGTCTAATCACAGTCAATTTATACGCTGGTAAAACAATACACAAATCAGCAGTGACAAAAATTATCAACAATCGCCGTAATTTGACGTTGCTCTATTATGGCACATCACTGACATATTCACTAGGCACTACAAAATCCGTCAGGTTCCCCAGGCCTGTACTCTTGTCTGCCTTGAGGAAGTATTCGACACAACTTTTGTATACGAAAATGCCGCCCGGTCCTATCGTTTATTCCGTTAATACATACATATTTTTTAATGTCTACCTTTGTCGTACATGTAATTTCTTATTTAATTAGAGATATGAGACCATATCAAGTCTAGATGTATTATAAGGTCATTGATCGTACCATTTTCATCGAAAATTAGTTTACGCACACATACGCCTCAGAGATCTGCTTACTATTGCTCGTATTCAACGTTCACCCCTCCACTGTCAATACCATACTTAACCGTCGTACGTCTAGATTGGTATTTATGAAAAACTTCTCTCGAACCTCATTGCGAATTGTTCGATAAAGGGTGAAGTTAATTTATCATACAAATGGATAGCGAATTTTTTATTCATTGATAGAATCAAGGGTTTACTGAAACGTGTATTTTCCATTAATTATTGAATCAATTTAATGGATTGCAAAAAATGACCTCAAAAGTAACCTGGTTATACACTAATTATTATCCGCACAGTTGATTAATTTACCAGAAAGAAAAAAAAACTTTGAATTATGATTATTTATGGGTTACCTCTCTATAATTGCATAGCATATTATATCATCCATATTCTTCAATCAATTAGTCAAGTTGTTATTCAATTAATCAAAACATTAGAAGAAAAGTTGAAAATGTTGGAAAAATGTAACATCTACGCGCAGTTATTTACACAAAAAGTAAATTAGAGGATTAAATAATTTTATTTATTTATTTATTTAATACATGTTACATTGTTTTGAAATTTACATAAAGTAGATATAATGAATCACCATACTAGGCGGCTGCCTGTTTCATGGTGACCAATTGAGTGTAATTACTTTGTATGAAATATGAAATCTAGTGTAAACATATGAAATTAGTAACTATAGATGAAGCCAAAATTTTGGAAATTTGTAATAAAAAGTAGAAGATAGAAATTAGAAAGGAGAAAGAAGTAAATTAGCATTAGATTGTAAGAATGTACATAATTATATATATATAATTTTTAATATGTGTGCATGCAAGCACACATGTGTATATAGCAGCAGACATACCTATATACATATAACAACACATGTATACATACACCCATATGACGCATCCTCACGCATATAAACAATATATACACCTCTATCTGAGTACTTGGAATAGGCTACTAACACTATAACAATCACACATCAAAAAATCCCCGAGCGCTTTCCTGAAACTGTCGTATTTGGCTATTGATTTTATTTCTAACGTTAAATTATTGAATATTTTTGGAGCAAGAAAGTTAAATTGTCTTTGTGCCATTGAGGTTTTTATTGGGAGAATAGTATAATTGGATTTGTTGGAATATCTTGTATTATGAGTCGATTCAAAAATATTTTTTTTTCGTATATTTGAATTTATAGTAGGAGGATATGTTTTTGACGTATAAGGATTTTATGTTGAGTACTTTGAAGTCGTTAAATAAGTCCTTCGTGGGGTGAATATAGTGTACTTTGTAAATAGTCCGCATTATCAATTTTTGAGCTTTAATTAATGGATCTAATATCGTGTTAGAGCATCCTCCCCAGACTACTATACCGTAAGATATAATTGATTGGCATAAAGAAAAGTATACCGTTTTTAGTGTATTTTTATTTAGAATATTTCGTAATGACCTGAAGATATATGCCAGTTTCCGTATACGGTTTGTAACATTTATTACGTGATCTTCCCATCGTAGTTTATTGTCAATTATTACACCCAAATATTTAATGGAATCTACTCGTTCTAGTGGATTGCACAGACAACTAGAGTTATCTCTACAAGAATGTATTTTTAGTGTACGATTGATTGAAGGCTGACTCGGAATATTAAGACTAAACGTTATATATTTCGTTTTTAGTTATGTTTAGGGTGAGTAGATTATCATCCAACCACTGTTTAATAATTTGCAATGTTAGATCCGCTCTATGAAATGTTTCTTCCCATGTCTTACTTTTTAGTACTAAGGCAGTGTCATCGGCGAAAGTGATTATATTGCCATCAATAATAGATAGTTTACATAAGTCATTGATATAAATGAGAAAAAGTGTGGGACCGAGTACACTGCCCTGTGGTACACCAAAGTTAATGCTAGTTGAATGGGATGGTTTATGCGATGGTAGCTTAACACATTGCTTTCTGTCTGTGAGGTACGATTTGAACCAATCAAATGCCTTATTCTTTATTCCGATTTTTTTGAGCTTGGCTAGAAGGATTGGATGAGATACTGTATCAAATGCCTTAGCTAAATCCAGAAATACTGCCAAACATTTATCACCTTTGTCTAAGGCTTGTGTTATATGTGATGTTAGTTCTAAAATAGCTGAATCTGTATTTAGCCCTTCTCTAAAGCCATACTGGTTTGACAAGAGTATTTTATATTTTGTAAGATGGTCGATAAGTCTTTTTTTTACTATTTTTTCAGTAATTTTTGATAGTGATGATAATATAGAAATTGGTTTGTAGTTTGTTATGTCAGTAGAATTTCCGGACTTAAAAATTGGTTGAACTAGGGCAAGTTTGAGTTTGTTTGGGAATTCACCTTTAGTGAGACTGAGGTTAATGATATGTACTAATGGATGGATTATTAAAAGCTATTAAAGGGTTCAACTGTTTTTAGTATAGTTGAGGAAATTTTGTCATGATTGCACGAATGAGAGGGCTTTAATTGTCTAATAGTTTGAGAAATTTCATCGTAGTTGGTCGGGTTTAAGGTGAGTATATTATCTGTTTCACTGGCACATTGATTGATAATGTCGGCAAGGGCATTTTCATCGGTTGATGTCTTATTTAAAATCTTTGATGCTAGATTTTTACCGATATTGCAAAAGTATTCATTTATGTGATTGGTCACAGTGTCTGGATGGTCATTTAGGAAGGTGTCTTGGCCGTTGATGTTTAATTTATTGATTGGTTGTACTGGGTGATCAGTGTTAGATATTTCTTTGACGATATTCCAAATTTGTTTGTTATTATTACCGACTCTGGACAGTTTTTCTTTGTAGTAGTTTTCTTTTGTGGTTTTAATGATATTATTACATATATTTCTGTACTTTTTATAAAATATTTGGGCTTGAATGTCTGGATTATTGAGTAAGTTTTTGTGAAGCTTGTCCCGTTTTTTAATACAAAAAATTAGGCCATCTGTTATCCATGGTTTCAGTTTTTTATTTTTTGAATTATTCATACGGGATTCTTCAGTGACATCCTCAATATGTTGCAAGAGAGTTTCAGAGAAGGTATTAAAAGCAATGTCTACGTCTGTGGAGTTTAGAGTGGAGAGCCAATTTTCTAAAATAATTTTAGAAGTTAGTTTCTCGAGATTAATGGGTTTCTTTTTTATATTACTACGTGATGTTTTGGTAGTGGGTTTATTATGCATAAAACCAATTGCTATTGAGAAATGGTCCATTATGGTTGATTGATATATAATTTCCTTTGCATTTTTTTTGATCGTAGAAATATGTGATCAATACATGAGTTACTAGTATCAGTTACTCTAGTAGGAGCATTAATATAAGAAATAAGCCCGTGTTGAGTCATGAGATTTTTATAATCGAGTGTTTGTGATGCTTTTGGTTTAAGTAAATCTATGTTAATGTCACCGATCACCATTAGCTCTTCATTTGGTGTACAGTTAAATAAGGCCAAGTCTAAGGATTTAAGGAAGGATGAAATATTTTGGTGTTTAGGTGACCTGTATAGTGCAAGAATTGTGGTTTGGATGGTTTTTATTTTAAGGCAGTTGGCATTATCAATGAATAATTCAGAGATAATCGGGTCCAGCTCAGATTTTACATAGACAATTACTCCATCTGACTGTGTCTTATTATTTTGTGTATTGAAAACTGTAAATCCTGTAATGTTTTTGTGAGTGTAATTTGATTTGATCCAACATTCAGTTAAAATAATTATGTCAAAAATATTATTCAAATCGGCAAGTGTTACAAGTAGGTCATTATAGTTCTTATCAATGCGTCGAATGTTTGTTGAGAATATTTTTAATCGTTTATAGGGTTTTAGAATATTTATGCACTTTGAAGCATCATTGGTTTCAGTAGAAATCACGTGACCGTGGTTTTCTATTTGTAGATTAATATCAATCATTTCGTTTGACTAGTACCAGCTAATTGTATCACGAGCATGTATGAAGAGTATGGGTAAGTGTGATAAATAGATAAGAACAAGGTTAGTGAACAAAGATGTAATTAGAACAGAGTTAGAGCATTTCCAGTAACTCAAGTTGTCAAGAACAACCGCAAATATTAATACTGGTGAGAAATATTCGTGTTAATAAAAGTGGTATTATTTGTTTATATGGTGAGAATATCGAAAAATAGGGTAAAACATTAGAATATGTGACAGTAGTTATGTCAAAACTAAAAAGAGGAATCTGTTAAGGAAGGTATGAACACATTATTTTGGGTAAATACATTATTGATGGTGGTGTAAATCATATAAAAACATGTGAGTAGGACAATACGTATGGAATGATCTACTGTTTTCTTATAGAATATTAAAGAGGCTTTAGTTTTTACCAAAATAAATAAACTATGGTAAGAGTAATTACAAGATAGATTAGCAATTTTTGCAATAGTTATGCTGTTACAAGAAAGTACGAATATGTTTATTTGAATGGTTAATAAATGGAAAATAGTTGTATGGATCATACAAAAACATGCTAGGAGAAAAATATTTACACAATGATCTATTTTTTTCTTAAATAATGTTAAAAAATAATGTGTTTGTATGATAAGAAGTAAAATATGGTAAAAATGTTTAACAACACTATTAGCAGTTATTGCAAAAATTAGGTTCGTACAAGAGAAATCTACTAAAGAAGGTAAGAATACATTATTTTGAGTATTTAAATTGTTAAGAGTGATACGAGACAAATAGAAACTTGCAAGGAAAATAATATTTACGGAATGAACAAAATTTTGCTTAAAAGGTACTGAAAAAACTCGAGTTTCAAACAAAGGAGATAAAATATAGTAAGAATAGTAAGTAGCAAGATTAGCAATTATTACAATAATGTTACAAGATAAAAATACTAAAGACAGTAAAAAGGCATTATTTTGGGTAAATACTTTGTTACTAGAGATCCGGCACATATAAAAACTTACGAAAAAAAAGATATCAGCCGAATGATTATTATTATTATGCAGCACAGTAAAGAATGAAAAACCTTTTATCAACCGTCACAGTGATTGACGTTTTTGTCGATCGAGATCAAGGACATTTTTTATTGTGATGATTTTGGAGGTGTCTGTTTGTCTCAGCAGAATACGCCCGAAGCCGTCCAGGAGTGTTTATAATCGTTTTCTTTGGAAAATTTTTTGTTTGCGAAAGTAGATATTTTCCTTTTTGTGTCAGGTGTTCGGACACATAAATACGTTTGGCTTCTTGTGACAGTCCTAGGTCCGCTGTGTTTAGTTTATTTGTGGTGGTCGCAGTGGATTTTTTATATGCTTTAATTTTGTTTAGAAAATCATCACGTGATTTAATATTATTGAAAGACACTATTAATGATCTGGGATTCTTCTCGGACAGTTTCGGTCCTAGCCTATATATTTTCGTAATTTCAGATTGTAAGGGTAGTGCGGTATCTCCATAGTTAATAATTATTGATATTTTTTTAGTGTTTCAATATGATTTTCAGTGTTTGATTCTGGAATACCTCTTATATCGATATTGCATATTTGGTTAAGGTACTCCAGTCGGTCAATTTTGTCTTCTTGTTGGGATATGGTATTTTGTAGGATAGAATTACGCTTATTTAATTCCATCATATCAGTATTGACTGTTTTCTGTGATTTTTCAATGTCAATTATGCGTTTTTTAAATTCATCGTGTTGTTCCGATATGAATTGTATGGATTTAATAATTTCTTGATTTTGTAAGATGATCGATTCATATTTTTGGGCATATGAGTCTAGTTTTTTTTCAACAAATTCCATTATAGCCGTTTTAAAATTGCATAGTTCATTAATAAATAATCCTGAAGTAAGAAGCCCATTGCCATCTGTGGTTGTAATTGATAAACTATCTGTGCCTTTTGGCTGGACGGGTGCAGTTTTTGGTGATTCACTCATCTGTTTACCTTGTTTGACGATAGATGGCTGTTCATCATTTAATAATAACATATCATTTTTTGTCGTCTGCTTCAGTTTATTTTTTGGATGTTGAATGCATTTTTTACACTTCCATTGTGTATTTCTTGCACTTCGACGGGAGGATTCCACAATTTCCGCACAGCCGAGATGATAATTGCTTTCACAGAGACAACAGCATACAAAGTCTGATGGGGTGTCCATATTTTTTTGACATATTATGCACTGAGTATTCATTTTGGATGTTGTTATAAGCGAAATCTACGTAAAAATGATTTTTAGATGATAACTTTCAATATAAGATGGTAATCACTTTAGTTGACACTTGTTTACTTTATAACGGCAGAGTTTTTTTTCCGAAAAGATTGACACTTGGTGACAGTTTTGTACTTAGGGTAAAAACAGTAAAAAACGCAACTCCGTGAGATAAGAATACACAGGTGTGATGCGCGATCCTCAATTTATTATAAATTAAAACTTTAAACTTAGTACACTATTTTTTTGTTTGTTGATTTTGTATTTGTTTAACGTGGACATAGAGAGACGTCAACACTAGACTGGGTGGGTATGAAGTATGATATGATATAATGCTATATACAATTTTATTTTCTTCATATTATAAAGTAGATGCTATGAAGTAATTTTGTCTTATTGAAGAAGCAATTGTTATTTTCTCAATATTTTATTTTTAAGATTCTACATTAAAGAGTATGATAATATCTAAAAAAAACTAGCATGTTAATAGTAACACATATTTAAAAAGGTGTAAATTTAAAAGTGAGCAGAATAAAATAGCCACTATCAATCAAATACTCACGAAAAAGTGTATCCATCAGACTATAATAATTTCATGAATGTGATTGAATCTGAGTGCATAAAGTAAGTGAAATGTGGGCAGTTTTTCATAATTTCTACGTATCAATGTATTAAGTTAATTAAACGTTCACTCACTATGTGATACCATAATTAATTCTCTCAACATTTCAATGTCTAATCCAATGGTACAGTAGTATTCCTGATCAGGAAAGTTTTGTGAGGTGAGGTAAGGAAAGCAGCAGGGATCTGAATTTCCAGCTTGTACGTACAATTTAAATATGTAAATAAACATAGTTACATTTAGTCAATATTGCTGCGCTTATGCAGAGAGGTTTCTAACCAGAGTATATTCTCATTTAAAATTCGTTGTATGGATAATTTCATTATTTTTACTTTAAGCGAAGAAAAACGTTCACACTTCGACGTTTATTCTGAGCGGTATTATAAAATCGCAAAATTTAATTTTGAGCAACGCATGAATCAACACGCAAGATCAAAGCACAACCTTTGACTTTGGATTTGAAATAATATTTAGCCTACAGTGCCGTGTCGTGATTGTTTTTCGTTGAAAACTAAAACTTGCTGAATAAGACTTTACAAAAGGTAAATTAGAGAAAATTTTTATCTACTTTACTAGTTAGAGGAGCTTTCATATTTATATATATATATATATATATATATATAACGTATTATAAAGTGTATTGTAACCTATTATTATAACCTCGTGAATACCACGTAATAAGAATTATGTACGTATATATTGATTACATTTCACCTCACAGATTGCAGTGGATGAACAGCACAGCAGGGTTTGAAGTACCTCCCATGGGTAGTTACCGAATGGAGCAAAGCGTTGAAATCTCACGAGGCGTCGCGGGTTCAATCTTCGGCTAGCTAAGTCCCCCAATATCACACTAGCAACATTGTCAGCTTATAATAAATATGATAATAGGAGAAATTTAAATATTGTTTTGGTAATGTTCTTATGGTGTAAATTAAAATCCTTAATTGTAAAGCTCGTGAAGCATTAAATACCGTCCATACTAACATTTTTTTTAAAAATTCACAATTATTCGTTAATATCTCGATCGTAGCAAATACTCCACATATTTTAATTAATTGCTTTAAAATATTGACTAAAGAGTCACTGCATGCCGCGCGTCCATGCTTGCCTCAAAAGCTCCCTGAGATTATAATAGAGCATAGAAAGTCTGAGCTTTATTTGCTGAAGCCTCAGGTTCTTTGTTGAAAGCTTCCCACGCGATGAATTATGCAGTAAAGCTCAAAATTACCAGTACACTGGATAGAAACGTTCATCTGGACTCGTGAAAAGAGGCAGTTGTTACTTTCGTTTGAAGTGTGCGAGTTGGCTACTTATGTTATTGTTGGGTCCTTGCTTTTGCATTATTCATACGCTTAGTCTTATTAGTAAACATGTCATATTTTAGAGGTTTGATAGTACGACAAAAAAACAAATCTCTGCCATTTGTTTTTCTTAATAAGGTAAATAAATCGAATAAAAGATATTTGCGCCACTTAATGGAATATTTAGACCTGCCGAACAACCAATCACTTATCAATTGAAGGCGATATTACACTCTAAAATATTGAAAAAGTAATTACTGTTTCTTGTTACAACGTTAAGAAAAAATACCCTCTTAGGATTTCCTCGGACACATTTATGAAAAAAAGTGCTATACTGGAAAAATATACCGTACTATCATTCTGGGGAATATTTTGAGGCGGAAGATATTGGGGGATGTGATAAATAAAGGATAGGCAATGGTTGGAAATCTAGTCACTGAGCAAGGATAAAGAGTCATCTCCATGTTTTTCTTGTGAAATCTGAGGGTGTTTCTAAGTCAATGTAAATGTTTCAAAATATGACTGTTAATATACTCTGGCTCCGGGCTGGTTGCATTCTTCGGTGATTTCATAGGTACAACGTTTGACAGAAAAAATTAACATCTACTGATATTTAGGCATGTAATTTGCAATATAATTTATTTATTTATTTATACGCCCATTGGGCTTTTACATACATAGTTCATAAAAAATAATATTCTGAAGATTGTAAGTTCACGAAAGTAATAGTAAAAATACATATAATGTATAGTACTTAGGTACTTCACAAATAATAGTTAATAATATACTATAATCACTTCGAAAATAGCAAAAAAAATCTTTTTAAATGCAAAGCGCTTACAACCGATACGTGCTTTTCTCCAAGTTTTTATTGAAGGCCGTCGTATAACGGATCGTTAAGGAATCTACGAAAACCGAGTACTTAGTACCGAGTACTTTACCGAGTATGTGAGAAAGTGGAATAATACCGAGAGCCCACCATGGACCTAATAGGATCTGGACGGAGCAATTCGAGAAAAAATTGGAGCCACTGGTTGAGGAAAAAGATGCATAACCTACTCGTACAATATTTTTTAATGACGTTTACCATTTCATGTCTCATGAAATACCCAAAAAAATTTTAGCTGTTATAAATGCATTAACAAAAAATAAAATCAATATAGTTCATTATGCACCACTTTGCATACAAATCATTTTAAAAAATGTCATCCAAGATGGCTGCTAGGCAATTTCTCCTCACAATAGAATAGATGTCGAGCAGGAGGCGTATTTTCTTTCCCGTGATCAATATGAGGTAGTACTAGAGTTTAGAAAGAGAATTAGCGTAACAAACCTGTGAATTTTTTAATTTTAAATGTATAATTTTTCTCATTAAATGTATTATGTAGTTTATATTTCATATTATAAAATGAAGGCCTCAGCACGGGCAAGCCACAAAGTGAGGCCTACATTACTGGAAAACCTGAATTGTAAAAAATATTGTATCTAATAAAAAAAAATAAAAAATAAAATAAAAAAAATACCACTAACAGCTACCACTAACAACGTACCGCTAGTACCACTAGCGGTACGTTTATTTAGTAAACGGTCCAAATTTATCGCGTCACCGCCGATATCACATAACGAACTTTTATTTTTATTAAAAATGTTTTTAAAATATTATTTCGATTTTATTAATAAGGCCGATTAATAGTATCACCAAAAATCTACAACTTCGCCGTTACTTAATGACTGACTTGATTTACAGTCGTTTGATATTGTTTACGTGACAGATGATAAGATTATGACATTGAGCGTAAGGAGGGTAGATACGAGAAAAAAAATCTGCAATACCGACAGTTTACCGTTACCGACACTGGGCTACAAAATAAGCAACAAAATTATTACTTAACATCAATCTGCCGTTTGCAGAGACCGTGCAGCATTCAGTATTGTATCAGTACAGAACTCGGTTAATATCGATACATTACCGACCCGTGGGACGGTGGTTTAAAATATAAATCTTACGTTTACCCAGTGGGTTGAGATAAAACATTACATGACCGTCTTACTAGAAAACAAATAAATCCTATACGAATGTATTGCTCTCTTTCCGTTCATATAATTATGAACGATAAATATAAATATATACCACACACACATTTATCGTGTACAGTCTACGGAGCCCTCGCAAACAACTGTTTGTGATTTTGTTTCTTGATCATGTTTGTTTTGTGGAATAAATGGCTGTTAGAACCTTGGTATAACAAAGCGTCATTGAATATTTGGGAAAATAAATCATAATTCGTTGATAAATATATAAACTACTTTCAGACTGTTTTCAATGAAATATTTCCTTTATTTAGAAGTTCAATAATGTCCACCCATGTGTGAAAAAAACTTCAAAGGTATATTATTGTAAGATCAACTTTTACTAATAAACTTGTTTTAAAAATTATATGACCGGTAAACAACCATTTGCGAAATATTAGGTTTGCTCGCGGCTTACATTTTCATTCATTCTGACGAAATTTTAACGATAATATATAATAACGATAATTATATAAGTGTACATATATCTATATATATATATATATGATAATTTATAATATAATCTTTTATCTTTCAATCTTTCATTAAATGATAATTTATAATATAATCTTTCGAAAAATAGCCAAAAAATAAACTTTTTAAATGCAAAGCGCGTGAAATTTTTCATGATTTTATTGAATGCCGTCGTCTAACGAGTCGGTAAGGAATCGACTAAATCCAAGTTTTGTGAAGAAGTAGAATAATACCGAGAGCCCATCATGAACCTAATAAGCCCTGGACGGAGCAATTCGAGAAAAAATTGAAGCCGCGGGTGAGGAAAAAGATGAATAAAAAATGACCAAACCTACATATATTTTTTTAAACGTTACCATTACGTGTCTCATCTATATAAAAAGATATATATGTTAAAAAGGTCCCTACGGGTGAAAGTAATTTATATTTATGATTAATAAAAACAGTACCTTACCATTCAAATATTTCATATACAACGATTTGAAAATTATCTGTAAACATCAGATTTTCATTTTATCTTAGAGCGTGAATTGTTAATTTTTTAGATCAATTTTCTAGGCCTGCTCGGACGAATTCGACCGTGGGTGCGTTCATTACGCTGAGCCGCGCTCCGAATACTGTTTTAAACGAATTTTTTACATGTCCCACTTTAGATTTGCTAAGGCAAATTCAACCGCATGTTTTACCAATACACCAAAGCCGCGCGTCGCGTAATTTTGTATATGGTTTCTCCACTTACGTCGTTTCGACTTTATTTTAGGGTATTGTCACGTCTTAGTAGTAGTTTACCAATTGTATACATTTTAAAACGTATATACTTTTAAAGCCCACGTCCAATATGATTTTTAACTATTTGCACGAAAAAGCTGTTAACAATATATCCGATAATATATTATCATATCAATCATAAAAAAATATTCTAAACCCTCCAAAAAAAAGGTTGAAAATAGTAATAGGTACAAAAGTGCTGGAAATAAATCATCATAACCATTTTATGTGCATGAATTTTGAAATAAACCCAAAAATATATTCCTTCGTATGTTCATAACATGCTTTAGAGTAAAAGTCCTTTACGAAATTACTTAAACCTCAAATATATAATATTTTTAAATAGATTTGCTGTATATTCCATCAAAATTTTAATAAAAATATAAAAAGTTTCATTTAGGCTTCAAGATTTTGGATTAGTTTTATGAATTCGGTAAATTCGTTTTCATTTTGTTTTTGAAGGGGTTTTCCAATCTATTATAAGGTTATTTCATAAAATTAGAGAAACGAAACTCTCAAATAAGGGTCAACATTTTTTTCCGGTAAAGATTTAAGTGAGAAATCTTGTTCAACGTTTTATCTCTAAAATGAAATGATACGTAAGAGACAATCTAATAAAGGACAGAGCACTTAACTTTTCCTTTTCGGTTCTGCGACACGAGAAGTAAAACAAACACTTCTAACAAGCAAGGAAAACTTTTTCGCATACTTAGTCTTTGGGCACGTAGAATAATATTGTCCAAAGAATGGAAATAACCAAAAGTACAAAGGGGATATTTGCGAAATAACCTCAAATTGTGTTTTTGCTATTTTTCCTTGGGTTATATATTTTTAGTATGATAGAAAATACAAAGTTTTTTCTCTTATAAAAATATTTGTCCATTTAGAAATTTAAAATTTTTGTTCATTTTAATATATTTTTTAATATTCATATTTCCTTAAATCATAATTACAAACACTAAATATTCTTTATCTTGATGCTCACCACTCTTTTTAACACAAGCGCCAGCTTCTTTAGAAAAGACTCATTAAAAAAAAATCAAAAAACAGTGAAAACTAGTTTTATGAATTATTTTAGCTTAAATGAATTATTATGCTCAGTAAATTGATTAATTATTAAATAATAAAAAAATGCCGATACAGGCATACTTCTATCACTAACCCATCGGCAAACCCGCCTACAAGATTGGGAGGCTGCACTTCTTTTGACTTGACTTGACTTAAATTTTCACTACATACTTGGGTAGTTCACAAAAAAAATAATCTATATAAAAGTAAAAAAAGTGTCCCATTTGGAGCAACGTGGGGTGCAGTATTTTATTTTTGTTAGTTGGTTGTTTTCAGGTGGTCCGTTTGGGCTATGCATAAAAAATCTTGTCTTAAACATTAGTTTACCAAAAAAATAATAATTAATATTTGACAAGTTCTAGTATTTCACCTAAAAATGTAGACAATTTGTCTCGACGCCATCTAGTGAGAGAGTTAGCACTTACAATGCTTTTCTCATATAAAATAAAGTTGGTTGTTTTCAGGTGAAAAAATGTAACAAACAGAAATTGTTGAATGAAACACTAGTATATATTGAATTATTTCGCGGATAAGAGATAAGCCGCCATAGCTCAGTGGTCAGAGCTGTCGACCGAAAATCGAAGGGACACGGGTTCGAGTCCCGTTGGCGTCATGTATCTTTTATCAGGAGATTTTTCAATGTGGATGAGTGTTTCAGGCGAATAATAATTGCTTGTAAAATAATTGTTACCCTTTGTGATATGCATAAAAAATCTTGTCTTAAACATTAGTTTACCAAAAAAACAATAATAAAACTTATCGATTAACTTAAAAATGTATTCTATCATACTTTTAGCCTGATTGAACGTAATCTGATACGTTTATTCACAAAAAAACCCACGATATCGACAAAACACGTGAAGCCGTGATTGTGATTCGTTACTTCCTCTTTCTGGTATCTTTTGTAACCACTATTTATATGATATGACAACCAAGAGTGCTGTTTATTTTTAAGCTATTAGTGTATAACTGCAAACAACAAACAACGCAATATTTTATGTAAAAAACTTATCCTAAGACCTATCTCGGATATTCTATGTATTGCATATTAATCTATTTGTGAACGTAAGCAAACTAACGTCTTCTTACTCTGCGGTTTATTTTCCTGTGGCCGTATAACGTACAAACATCAACACACGCCACCCAATCTTATGACTACATGGTGACAACGCCCATAGTCTGGTGTAGCGGGTTAATCAAGTGCTACGATGCCGTAGTTCGTAGCACATCCGTAGCCGTGCAATCGCGGTATGTCGAACTCCCTTGCCTGGGAACACGTCATGTAGTTATCTCTGTGGGCACTCAGTAATTATGTGATACATCGCCGCTAATGGCGTTCGGCCTATTAACCCTTTCGTCCCGGAAAGAAAAAAATCACATTGGATCCGAAGCGGGGTCACTCAGTCCCCCAATTTGTTTTGCTTATTAAAAGGTGTTAATGACATAATTCGATGAAATTTGTTTTGGTTATAATTAGAGGGAAGTATATATTACATATTTCAGTAGTCATTATCAAAATCGTTTCATAAATAAAGTCATAATTAATGTTCTAATGAATTTAGACCATAACGCATATGTTTTCAAAGAAAACGGAGAAGGCGGGTACGTAGCAAGCATCGCGCCTCGTTTCCGAATCTCGACTGCCGATTGGCGATTAAGCGTCGACGTGGGTGGCTAGTTTCTTGCATAGGGTGGTCTGTAAATGATGGATATGTATTTTTTACTTTTATAGTTTATGAAAACTACTACGTACTACTAAACTAGGTACGGATGTTAAATATTTTGAAACAAATGTTGTATGTTGATATTTAATGTAGGTATTAAATTATTTTATTTCTACAATTATTCTTATTATTATTATGTATCTTTTCTCGGGAGATTTTTCAATGTGGATGAGTGTTTCAAGCTAATAATTATTGCTTATAAATAAATGTTACCCTTTGTGCTATGAAAAAAAATTCTTGTCTTAAACATTAGTTTACAAAAAAAAAAATAATTAATATCTTATTTCTGATTGTTTTTATTATAATTTCATTTAGAGTATCATCTAGCATCGTGCCGCAGTTAACCTGTAATCATAAATGATGCGTTTGCTTGAATAGGTATATATTGAGTTTATAGTTTTTCACTGATCCATTTATGTAGGTATGTTTTACATTTTTAACGGTGAATGGTTTTGTTTTGTAATGTTTTATCAAATAAAATTGTAAAAAATAAGGTATTTTTAATAACTTCAAATTGTTAAAAATAAGGTATTTTTAAAGTATTGAAATCCAATCTTGAAATAAATATTTTTTTATTGTAGCCTGAGAATTCCCCGTTTTTGATAAACAATATTTATGAGAGATCTGGAAACGGTATTTATAAACTCGTAATAGGATACATATGAGAAACCGGAGAATTTCTCTCTTTTTCTTAGTAATGACGGCCCCCATGGTCAAATGGTTGAGATTCTGGGTCGCGGGTTCAAAATCCCAGCAAGCGCAAATTAATTCAATAATTATGTGATATTTCATAAATAATTCATAAAATATAATGCATTTAATATAATATATTTTCCGCACGGCCAAGGATGGGAAATGCGTTCAGTATTGCCCTGAACAAAAACCACCATTTAGAATAGAAACGTCATCATACTAGGAGGCTATCTCTTTTATGGTGACCATTTATAGGGATTGATTAAATAAACTGAAAATTGCAAAATTATAATAGAAAATAGAAAAAGACATTCGTAATATAAAACATAATTTTAATATAATTTTAAAATATCTTACACACATAATATCGTAGTAAAATGAAGAAATTTACAAAAAGACAAAAAACACACCTCAAAATATTATATTTTTACAAAAATACACCTCAACATTTTGGAAACACATAAGGTAGGTACCTACTTTATAATAAATGAGTTTTATGAAACAAACATTAGATATTAGCAAAAATTATTACACATATAGTATAATGAACATACCTATTACTGGTAAACAAGACATGTCGATCATCCAGTTGATTAGTCAGACATCTCTAAATACAAAGTTTTGAGATAATGAGGAAAGCAATGTTCGAATGCTCGCCATAAACCAAATATTATTTACATGTGTCTGTATTTTATAAATTAAATATGCTATAAAAAAATAACACCGGGAAGTATAACGGTTCGGTACATTAGTACGACATTTTTAAATTTTCTACAAATAACCCAGAAAACATATATTTTGTTTGTTTTTTCATTTTACATATAACTGTATACTCAACTCAAATTCCGATTCTTCGGAGATGTCTGACTAATCAACTGGACGATCGTTATATTTACATATTATACACAAATCGCGTGATGAAAATCACAACTTGAAATGTAAGATATTTACTCTTTATCGTATTATTACAAAGAATTTTTTTTCTTGAGCAAGTGGAATGTAACATATACACACGGCACGAGTTCCCAAAATTGAAGATGAAATAAACGAAAATTATAACCTAGCTAGAAGACAATAACTTTTTAAATAAAAATTCACAATTTAGAAAAACACACACAACACGATGAAAGTTAAACCCAAACAACATGGAATAAAATCAGCATTATTAAATAGCGAATAATTCTGTCAGCTATTAATTTTGGTACATACATATCCCAAACTTTAATTTATTGGTAAATCGAATAAATATACTCCAGAATAAATTGTATGAAAAAATGAAATGCAAAGTGATTACCAAGAAATAATCTAATCTAAAATTGGGATCATATTTATAAAAGAAGACAAAACAAAAACAAGCTGACGTTAACAACACAATTTTTGCGTAATTTGATGGAAAAACATAAAATATAATGTTATAAGAAGGTACAGTAACTATTGGATATTATGTCCGGTTTTTGACAACATTTCACTTGTAAGATATTATAGCGTAATGACTCCTGGATATATACTTATTGCACAAGACTGCAAAAGTGAACTAGATGTTCTGGAAAACATTGTAAAATTGATATCAAGTTATCAATAAACAATCGCATAAATTAACAATTTCCAAATGACCACTATGCTTTGAGCAATTGAAACCTTTATACATAAATTTAAATGGAAAATGAGAAAAGTGCACCACGTCTAAAACAGTAGAGGGACTTCTTATAAAAAAGTGATAAACAGAGAAATGATTAAAAGCACAAAAGATATGGTCGAAAAATGTTTGTTTTCTTATAGAAAAATATGTTGTTCATTTACCAAATGTTAGTAAGTGACTACATGCACTATCATGAATGCTTTAATTATTTAAAATACACGTAATTTATTATTAAAAACTATAATATTAATATGAAATAAACAAAACGGATTTTTATGCAAAATATTTTCCAACGTGATCATTTTAAAAATGAAACAATTCGACTGAGAATACACCAAGATAACACAAACAACCAGTACACTAATTGAGTTTGTGTAATCAAATGAACGTGAACAAATTCTAAAATACTAGACAAACCTAAAATTGCAGATCATGGCACCATTAGTATAGTGATGACTTGAAAAGAAACAGCAAAAATACTAGAAAAAGTGAATAATAGAAGAAATTTCTAAAGGTCGGATATGCTTATTACAAAAATGACAGATTGTTTGTTAATTTTAAAGTTCTATGAAATTTCTATTCAAGTTCTGTTATGATATCAGTATAGGCCAGGTACTTCACAGAACTGAAATAATATCGGAACTTGAATAGAACTTTCGCAGAACCTGAAAATTAACATCAAAATTTGATGAATTGTTTAAAATCTGTCAAAAGATCCGTCCTAAGCAACTTTTATTATTTTAACAACATTCATTATTGGCATTGTCCTTGATAGTTTTACAGTTAGTACAAAAATTTTCTTGGACCCTGTGCAGAACACAAATAGATTTCCTGCAAGTATAACAACACAGCTTAGTTTTTCTATCAATGTTGCGCGGGCAAAGATAACACCGTCTTCGTATTGCCTTGGTAGGTAAAACTTGTACTTCATTTAATACAATATCGTCGCTTGTGCTCGGCATAACTTTTTCAAATAATTCGAAGCCGTATTGCTGCGCTTTGTGAAATTTTACACCGCTTTCTTTTCTACTTTTAATGTTGTTTTTCACTAAGTCCATGGCCAACTCCCTGATAAAGATTTTTCGTCTGCTTCGGTCATTTGAATGCCATTCTGGATATTTAGTGATCCAAATAACATAAGCATTCAAGGCAGCCATATCTAAAATCTCCATGAAAATACGAAATGGCCACCTTCTTGTCGACCTAACGCAGGAATATTCCCTTGTCATTTTGTCCCCGGTGTCTACAGCCCCCTTTGTTGAGTTGTAATGTAATATTATATCTGGCTTTTTTGACTCTGACGCTGATGAAATTTTGTCGTCGTGGAATTCGGTTGAAAGAAGAGCCACTGCACTCTTCTTTTTCGGCACATAAGAAACAATTGTAAGTGCATCGGTAAAACCAAAAAGGCTTGTATGTAATTCCCTTTGCGGAGAAGGTAAAAATTCTTTTGGAATTTCTCTTTTATTCGACCTCAATGTACCAGTCAGCGTCAAATTATTATCCAATAATTTATTGGCAAGAGGTATTGACGTGAAAAAGTTGTCTGTCGTAACACCTCTTCCAGAACCGTAATATGGTGCTACTAAGTCAGTTACGACTCGTAACCCCTGATTTACTTCTCGGGCATTGCCAATTTTGCCCGTGTATACTTGAGTATTTAAAATATAGGCTGTTTTGGCATCAGCTGCCACCCATATTTTAATTCCGTATCGTCCAGGTTTGCTTTTCATGTATACACGGAAAGGACATGATCCCCGGTACGTCGCCAAACGTTCGTCTACGGTGATGTGGGAATCCGGGGAGTAATTTCTAGTGCAAGCTGCGTTAAAATTTTCATAAATTGATTTTATCGCCTCCAGTTTTGTCCCACTTTGTGCGATTCTTTCGTGCCTAGTCACTCTATCATCAAATCGTAGAGTACTAAATAAGAATGCAAATCTATCTCTAGACATAGCTGCTGTATAAAAAAATTGCCTAAATAGATCATTCGTTGTCCACAACTCTTTCAACTGCATCTTTCTGCAACGGTTTCTCCCAGCAGCAAGCAATATGCCGATAAAGGATTTAATTTCATCCGTAGAAATTGATGCATCATCGGCTGTGCCCTTGTTTTCCCTCACACAAAAACGTTGGGTTTCAGTAACTATTTCTTTGAGAATATCGTCAGTAATAAACAATGAAAATGCGTCTCCAATAGATGAAATATTTTTGCTTTCATTTGTCAGGCCAGGACGAGAGTAAACAATATTGTGTTGCCTACTACGGGATTGTGTCGGAGGAACGGAACTCCACTTAAATCCAGATTTGGAAGTAAAAGATTTTTCTTCCGTTTCATCAGTAATCTTTTCGGCATCTTCGTCAGAGGTGTCGGATTCACTTTCAGAAGAACTTTCAAAAGAAACATGATCTTCAATGTCCGATGTGTTTTGAATGTTTTCAAATTCAAAATCACTGTTTGACTCATCACTACCAGAGTCTTTCTCTAATAACGCTCGCACCTGCTCAGCGTTTAAAAATTTTTTGGGCATTTTTTTAGAATTGTGTAAATTTAAAAAGTAAGTAGGTAAACTTGATATCGTAACTGAATCTGCAATCAGAGCCTGCAATCTGTAATCAGAAAAAAGTAATTATGTAGCATCAACCCACTTACTTTTCAATAATAACTAACTAAATATCTAATCATCACGTCGTTTCCCGCAGGGGTACCTAGGCAGAGAGGACAGACCGCCAAAAACTCGGTCTTGGTACACACTCTTTGCCTCATTCACATTCATATATCGTCTCATATATATATATATATATGAGACGATATATGAATATATATATACAGTCAAACTTGGTTATAGCGAGCACAAAAAACTAAATTTTCTCCTTAGAGCGATTACTCGTTTTATCCAAAATAGGTTTTCTAAAAGTCGTAAGTACCTACCTACCTGCCCCTACTATTAATATATGTGTAGTGTATTAGAAAACAACACTTTTATTCATAAAATTTATAATCAATGATTGTTTTTAATTTTTCGTTTTCCCGCTCCACAATTCCTTTCTCAAAACAATCAACACATTATAACTACCTTCACCTGGTTCGAGGCTTCCAAGAAAAATAACATTAAATTGCCAGTCGTAATATAATCAATAGCATGGGCATATTGTAATTTTACTCATTGCACTTACATCAGCCTTGCATTCTTTGCAGATTTCCACATTTCTCATACGATCAAATATGGTTTTACCACACATACTCCTCAGGGATCTCATATCAACAGCATTCAGTCTACTTTCATCATCATCATCTGCCAGTTCCATGCCTCACTGCCATACATCAGGGTAGGTACAAGCATTCCACTGTGGACTACTAGCTTCGCTTCTTTAGACAGCTTTTTGTTGGCGCCAACGGAATTCAGTCCTCCATTAATGGAGTTACCTGCATTTACCCATCTTTCAATATCTCTATCAGCCTTCCCATCTGAGATTGATATTCTCAAAATATCTCAAATCGAAAATTTATGCATCCAAAAAATAACCATGGGTGCCTTCCGTTGATTATGTGTTTACATTTTTATGTTTTTAATGATCTATCAAATAACGAAGATAAAATAAAATAAATAACAAAAACATCTTGAAATTATTATTTCACATAAAGAAAAGAATTAAATGATACCTTTTTGTTAATTATAATTAATGTAAGACTAAATTTAACGCTTCTTGAGGTGAATTTTCACAAAAACGGCGCTATTTAAATCATATGGTCATATTCTAATGCGTGAAAAACTAGTAGGTACTATTAGTACTACTAGTAGTACGATTATTCTATAAATTGTATGGTTTGAGCAATGGAATACATAATGTTTACATGAAAATAAATTTAGAATTAATATAATAATTTTTATCATAAAATAAAAGAATATGGGAACCAAATGAACATTTTGAGTAAAAGCGCAAAAACAAGCTGCAATAATATGCAGTTATAATAATAATACACCGAGAAATTTTGACACTGATACCATCAATAAAAGCAAACTATTAAAATGCAATATTTTAATATTGTGGAGAATAAATAATGTTTATGAATGTAAGTAAGTCCAAAGTCATGGTATTTGAAAGAGAGAGTATGAAAACAGTGTGCAATATAGTTGTGAATGATGAATACTTGGAGCAAGTGGATGAGTTTGTGTATTTGGGAAGTATGTTTACGAGAGATGGGAAGGCTGATAGGGATATTGAAAGAAGGGTGAATGCAGGTAACTCCATAAATGGTGGGTTAAATGCCGTAGGCGCCAACAAAAAGCTGTCCAAAGAAGCAAAGCTGGCAGTCCACAATGGAGTGCTGGTACCTACCCTGATGTATGGCAGTGAAGCATGGAACTGGCAGAGGAAGGATGAAAGTAGGCTGAATGCTGTAGAGATGAGATCCCTGAGGCGTACGTGTGGTAAAACCATGTATGATCGTGTGAGTAATGTGGATATCCGCAAAGAATGCAAGGCTGATGTGAGCGTAATGAGTAAAATTAAGAAAGGGACCCTCAGATGGTTTGGGCATGTAGAGCGAATGAATGAAGAAAGGAGCGTAAGGAGAATATATGACGCAAGTGTGAATGGTGTAAGAAGTAGGGGACGCCCGAGGAAGACATGGCACGATCAAGTGAATCAGATACTTGAGTCGGGTCATGTCAAGAGTCAGAAAAATAGAAGAGTATGTATGAGACGATGTATGAATGTGAATGAGGCAAAGAGTGTGTGCCAAGACCGAGTTGTTTGGCGGTCCGTCCTCTCTGCCTACCCCTGCGGGGAAACGGCGTGATGGTTAGTTAGTTAGTTAACACCCCTGAAACATATACTTTTATACGCCATTGCATAAGATAAATGTACTTACCAATCTGAAGACGCCCGTAGCACTGTGAAACTGGTCCGTTCCCAAAGAGAATTATTTAACACCAAAACACAAGTTAGCAATAACCGAAAACACTATTTATTCGCTGCAGTCTTCAATCATACTGTACTTTAAACTTTTGAGCAAGTTCTATCTTCCAAATTCCAACAAATTTAAAAAAATAATTGTCTCTTTCTGGTCTATTTGTATTTCATACGACAAACAGAGACAGATGCAATTTTAATTGTGTTCCTAAAATGTGTTGCTCATAGAATGTATAAGGACACCTGCGCCGGATGTTACCCAGACGAAATGGTCTGGGACCGCCAAGTGAATATCTTAGTATTTCAAAAGGACATATGAGAAGCGCTGTGTCACCGATTCGGATTAAGTCCTTTTCATTAATAACTAAGAAATTACTTACTATCCCTTAAAAATTGTCCAGTTACCGCCTCTCCCATTTCAATTCCGGTCAATCATTAGGTAAAGCAAAATGGTAAAGTGATAATAAGAATACTAGCGTGACTCAATTATAACGGTGTAGCCCTTTTTATTACAATGCAAAATTTATCTTTCGGCTACCGGCTTCGGCAGGATCTTCGTCCAGTTCGTGGAAACGTTTATAAAGTCCCGCCCCGTAAAAAATATTCTATCAGATTTAGATGTAATTTATTTAATATCTTAAAAAGTAGTAATGCGATATAAATTTTTTAAATGCAGATCGATAGCTGAATAGTTTTTCTAAGATTACCTAAATTATTTGTTATATGGTGTAAAAAACCATCTAGATACAGCTTAAAACTCTAGTTAGTGTAGAATTATAACCCCGGTCCGGGGTGGAAGTGTTAATTAGCAACCCATAGCCGCACGATCATATTACAAATATTATTATGGGAAAGAAATATTATTATGCTATCTTTGGGGAAAATACAGTATTTGATATTAAATGGACATATCAATTATGATAAGGTTTTTTTCAAATAAATTTATAAATAGAAAAAATGGATAAATGGCGGCAACACGCTAAAGTGAAGAAAATGACTCATTATTTTAGTAACAAGATTATAGCATACTTTCCCAGTGAATTTTTAATTTAATTCTGAGAAATAGAATGCAAATTCTTGTTTTTTATTGTATGTGTTTAAAATCGCACAAAAGTCCCAACTGTTTCTAACCGTCTAGTTCCAGTGAAACATCCTCAATTATAATATGTTGTTAGGCTGAAAGTGGTGGGGAAATGAAGACAATGGGGAAGATAATGGTGGAGGAATACCTGGATATTCAGATCTGGATACTGAACACCGCTAAGGCCATTTCAAACAGAGTTTCAATTCCGAATTATGGTCTTACGCCAGAATGATACTGCAAGTAAAACTTACATACTCTGGAACGTGCCGCAAGTATACTGTATATTACTCGCAATGAATAAATACTTCGTCATATCATTTATTACAATGAAATCTGAAAGATTATACTCAAAAGTTTCTAATGTCTATATTGTTATCTTAAGTGGATAATAATGGTGACCGGATAAATCATCAAAATGATAATTCATCATATTTTTAAAATTTTATATAAAGTCATGGAAAGTGATGAAACAAAAACTTTATTAACTGGGTTAAGTAGGTTAGGTTAGGTTAATAATTTTTTTCCATGGTTTTTAATGACTTTATATCACTTTTTAAAGGTGTGTTGAATAGTCACTGTGTTGAGTTAGCATGGAACCGATAATAATATACCTAATAAGAGGCAAATACTCTATAATCTCTATAACTGTAGGTGTGATAGAATTATAAAAAGAGCCACTAAAATACTGTCACTGCTAACTATGAACTTTTTAATGACTCCCCATGTGAAAACCTCCCCCTATTGTCATGCGCAGACCATGTGACACGTTCTTTTAAGGGTTTATTTTTATGCCAAAAGTTATGGCAGGTAATAAAGTTTTATTAATATGAAGTTTGCCTTTATACTACTCCTTCAACACCGCCAGAGAATTGCTCCATAAGCAATTCTCATAGCACGAAGAGAACTATCTGGGAATGCGAAGATATAAAAATGATTATAAACATATATGAAAATAAAATAATAAAATTTAATACGTACACACCGCATCTTTACATTTTTTAGCAATGATTGCATTAAACATTATATAGTTTTTTTTCGTTCACCAATAATATTTTTTCCTTCGTGTTAGCACTAATGTAGCTTCAGGTGTCAAACAAACAACCGAGTTGAAGCCATAACAAATGTTTTTCACTCTTTTGTCGGTTTCATACGAATTTAAGTGTTTATTTTCTGGTGCAGTTATATTTTTAAGCTCTTAGAAACACTTTTGAATATAAAACTCCTGTTGAATATATCGTGAACCATTCATTCGAAATGTATCGCGTTACGTGACGCCTTTGAAGCAAAAAGTCAGAGTAAGAAAGTAACCTTCGGAGAATCCCTCAGAAAAGACGACTTCCTATTTGCCACTCTGTAATTTACAATAAAATATAGAATATTTTGTATTTTTCAAGCCTTTAGATTTATTGAATTGGATATTATATATTTGCGGTTGATTATAGAGAGGTATAAGATTCTTGGAAAATTTTAATTCATGGCGAAGCTGCTTCGAACTTTTCTTTGAATCCGTATGCAAACAGTACAGCGTACCACTGAATAGGGGTGATTGAAGAATTACGTAGATGTAAAAGCTGTATCTTTCCCACCTTCCTCTTTTCCAACTTCTTATCATACCCCTCACCATACCTACAGCTTCAGAACATTCCCCATTTAGGGATGCCATAGTATAACTGACTCCAGTCTGCAGGAGGCAGTTGGGAATCTTGAGCGATATTCACAATAAGCTTTAAATATGTTCTTAATCTATGATATCATGTAATTCTGGTAGTAAATATGTGGTGAAAGATTTTATTAAGTCAACAAAAATAATTGTAATTTATGTTGTAGGTTACCAAAGACTGAATAAAATACGTATTCTATACTTAGTTGGTATGTGTTGATAATATGTACATACCTGCCTAATTACCGAATACTAAGTTTTTTAAGTAAAAATTTGTAGTTTTTTATCAATTACACAAAAAGCTCACTGCAATTCCCTGTAATTTAACAAAGTAACTACATTTTTTTACATGACGTAACACTCAACACAGAAAGTTATAAGAGTAGGTACCTACTGTATAAGATGCGCAATGGAAATGTCCTACCCATTAATTAAACAGCAACCTATGTATCCTAATAAATGTCATTAGGTTTGCAACGTCCTGAATTGTAACGACAAGAAAACAAAATTTCAGGATAGAGAAAAAATATATTATATTATGTAGCCTAAAAAAACAGTTTTATATGAACAATTTTCTAAAATCACAATCTAAACTCAAATACTTACCCAGCGAAAAGAAACGAATGGTAACTCCTAACAACATAAACTATGATATTTTAATAAAGAAAAAAATTTAATGCTTCCAAAGGTATTTTTTTAAAACGTGAAAAGTGTAATAAATGTATAAAAAAATAGTTTGTTACGTTATATCTGGGGTCATAAAATTATTATTTTTTCTAAAAAATGGAAGCTATTTTCAGCTTGTAACATCTTTGATAAGTTTTGGTTAAGTTAAGTAATTAAGATAAAGCTGGGTAGAAATACTTTTCAATACGAATAAATATTTTCAAATACAGATTTCTTGTAGGTACGTAGACATTTAGACGATTTCCCGAGAGCGAGAAACAGGTGAATTGTGTCAATTATAAAATTGTTACATGAATAGTAAAACTTCGGGACTTAAGTTCTGCCTCACTTGTGTAATTTTCCTGGAACGTTGAATGCTTTCAACAAAGTTATTAACTAATAATCACCTTATTTCCGCGTAGGGCTAGGCGTAGAAGATGAATTGCCGCAAACATCAAACGACACAGCACGACCGCCTTGCGTCCTTCATAATCTTTGATGATCATTGATATGAACTAATTATATTAACATATACTTATTAATATATACTTCATTGACACCGTACAATCATCCGAAGCCAGTGAGACTATGAAATCTACAATAATTGGGGTACATTTTGAGCCTGAAGGAAGGAAATTAAGTAAAGAAGAGGAAAGTTGGGAAATATGTGCCTATTTCGATTTGGTCACCATATAGTACTAATTCAAGCAATGCAACGTTTCTTCAGTTTCAACGAGAAATACATATAACATAATATTTTAATGTGTAGTATTTTATTTCAATAACTACCCCATTACGAGCTATGTTTAGTGATATTTAAATAGTTAGAAACTTTCGATCCTTACAACTCCACATCTACTTCTCTTCCCAACTTTTTTCAGACTCGCAACATTCTCAAAAATTTATATAAACCAACTGACTCCAAGCAGTTACTTTCATTCGTGTAGGTATAACTAAACACATTATTATAACTAATTTTATGTATTCAAAAACTTGGAGAGAGGTTTTAGATAAATTCAAAAACCGTGTTCTGCATCTTTAAAAGGGTATTCAAAGATACTGATTTTTTATAACGTGGCCTGAAATCCCAAATTTTGATACCAATGGCTTTGTATATAATTTGAATCCATAAGCACGAGCAAAATCGTGACATTTGATTCATCTTCAATGAAAATTTTGCAACGTGGATGAAGCTGAATTGTGTTGAATTGAATGCTGAATTGGATCGCAAATCCGATCGGGGCACGAAATCCCTGACTTGGCAGCCGTTTTATTTATCCGAGATGTGCTGTGCGTGACATTTCATATCTGCGCCTAAGGCCGTGCAGGCTTCGGAAACTAAATATAAAATACATTTAAAATTCTTCCATGATTTGATAGTTAAAAACTTGGGTGAAATAATACATTATAAATTGAAAAACATTTCATAAAACCAAACATAAAAAATTGCTAAGGTTAATTAACAAACAATATAAATAAAATCTTTGTGGAATGAATACAAGTGATGCTTCACTACATGCCGTTAATAATATGTTTTATCAACATTGTTTCATGATCACACAAGTTTTTTTAAACAGTGTGAATACTAAAAGGATCATATTTAACGTACCTTCACCGTTCTTACTTATAATAGTTTTTCAACAATTTATTATAAAATACACAGTTTTGCTAGTTTTATCATATAATTAAAATTTTCTATTCTAATAACCAAATTTTGGTTTTAGTACATAGATCAAATGAATTTGTCAAACATTTAAAAAATAAAAATTTATATAAATAAATTAAGTCTCAGAAATATACTTAATATTACCATAGTGGATAAATGGTACGACTTAGGCCTTCTTGACAAGGCTGCGCAAGTCTCCGATACCTACTCGACGATAGTATATTGACGAGTACCACCATACATCCGCATGGAGGTTCGTACATGTACACAAGCATGCAATGCTGACATTTCGTGTGCAACTTAATTATGACGTCACTTGTGTCAGACATTTTGTCACAATTCGTTAGCTCAACGCTGGAGAATACCTACCCTAGAAAGTTAAGAATTCGCCCAACTCCGATAAAATATTGGCAGCATTCACTAGTATTGGCAAGCAACGCTGGTCGCTAGAGGCACTAGTGTAACAGCTTGCATTCCTTCCAGACAATGGTAGAAAATAATTGAAATGATAAAATACTTGATTGCAGTGTTGGGCATATAACTGTTAATATAAACCTGAAAGTCGCATGTATATCTTTTCATGTATATGCAAAAAAAACCGTATGGTAGTATCTTGTTTACCTAACTTAATATATAAAAATTTAAAATTTTTTATTTCCATCATTTAAAAAAAATAAAAAAATTTCACAAAAAACCATTAAAAAGCATAAAAGAAAACCAACCCATGTTATCGGAATAGCGATGAGTCGTTAATGAGCAAGTCGTATTATTGAGCTAGCTCTTTTTGATGTAGCGTATTCTTACGACTCCTGGTAAACCGTACTACCGCTCAATTGAACGGTTATTTTTTTTATTCGCAGATATTTTAGAAAAATAGTGCCTTTTAAGATTTCCAAGTTATTACATGCCTAGAGACGTGACAGTCCGACATCTTGACTTGCACAAATGTACGAGTAACTACACCTACTAAGTGCCTAGCACCTTATTTTTTTCATGTACCAAACGTCGTACGATCATTCATACGCTGGGAGCTGGGAGCCACAGCTGGGTATCTATTCCCCAGTCTCAATCGCTCGCAATTTCCACCGAAAGTACATACACTGGTAGAGTTTGTTATTCTTGAGTCTCACCGAAAGTACATACTACACGCTATACGTCAAAATTCATTCGACTTAAACAACGAGTGGGTCGAAGCAGTAGAGATCGGCAAAACTGTCAAAATCTCATTGCATCCTGGTGAATTGCCTTATACAAAAAAAAAAGTTGTCCCGCGCGCTTTTCGAAGTTGGTATCGGATTCGTTTAGTTCTGCAAAGTTATTTTAACCACTCGGGTCTGATAAGTTTGTTTTGCTAAAATCATTACCTGACATAGATACCAAGTTGTAGGTAATATAATGGCTGATTTACCGGCGGTGTTGACTGCAATACACAGCTTCTCGGCGATCTCTGTCCACCTTCTTCTGGATTCCCTGACGGTGAAAATAGATTAAAATTTGCCAGACATCAACTCTGCGTCTGCACCAACCAGCTCTATTAAAAGATTTTTCTGGCATTTCGATATGTATCCACCACCGCCATTCATTTCAGAAAAAGTGCGGTAACAAATAAAAACGTTGACAAAACGACGCGGCACCGGTTTGTTTTTGACATTTCAAATTAACTCCATAGAAACCTCAAACACATCAGAAACATAAACAATATTCTCAGGGTTGCCAACATAGTCATCGCTTCAATCGTGCGACACTCAAGAATGTATAAATATAGAACTTATGACAAAAGTCGTAGAGATTTTCGTTCGTAGATGGCGCATGGCGAGTAATTCGTGGTAAAGACTCTGGAATAGATACCCAGGGGGGCGTAGCTGTACCGGGCGAGCTTTATCGAGCGAGTCGTATCTGGCGAGCACAGTATTCTCGTACGCTCTGAGCTCGCGGCTCCCGTTCAATTGAGCCGTCGCGGCGTCGTTCAATTGAGTCGACTATTTACGAACATATTGAGCTGGTACCGTGGCTCCCGTTCATAACAAAATTATTCATGACCCTTCGCTTGTGTGGGAAATGACGATAGTTGGAGGTATTATAACTATTCAACAGTATTTGATGTTGGTAACTATGATTTATGACGTAGCGATGTGTACGCACTATGCATGACAGGTTGTTTGCAACGTGAGTACACAACATGATTATCGGATACTTGCGTAGCTTTGTGGACGATGGGCTTTATATTTATTAGTAGGTGATAAATCATTTACAAGATTTCCATTTCGATATGTGCTTAATAAACACAAATAGCACAATCTTTAATACGACCATGATATACTGAAGGTTCGATGTCCAGTCAGACCAATCTATCAATAATCTCACAATTGGTAAAGACGGACTCCTCTTCAGGATAATGTGTATTGTTGAACGCATTAGGCACCAACATAATCTAATATTAATTATTAAAAGAAAAAGTTGCCGCACTAGACAGTTTAGATAATATTTATTAAAGCAACACTAGGAAACACAAAGGGATGCTGAGTATTATAAATACTTTTTTGCTAACCCAAAGTTACTAAAAGCATGGGGTGCAGAGAACTTTATTGAAACAAGTAAAACAGAGCAAAACTTTTCTTCCCAGCCTGATGCCCACAATTTTGTTAATAAAACTAAAGTTATTAACTAATAATCAACTTATTTCCGCGTAGGGCTAGGCGTAGAAGATGAATTGCCGCAAACATCAAACGACACAGCACGACCGCCTTGCGTCCTTCATAATCTTTGATGATTGTTGATATGAACCAATTATATTAACATTATATATACTTCATTGACACCGTACAATCATCCGAAACCAGTGAGACTATGAAATCTACGATACGGGTACGTTTTGAGCCTGAAGGAAGGAAATTAAGCAGAGAAGAGGTAAGTTGGGAAATATGTGCCTATTTCGATTTGGTCACCATATAGTACTAATTCAAGCAAAGCAACGTTTCTTCAGTTTCAACGAGAAATACAGATAACATATTTTAATGTGTAGTATTTTATTTCAATAACTACCCCATTAGGAGCTATGTTTAGTGATATTTAAATAGTTAGGAACTTCCGATCCTTACAATTCCACATCTACTTCTATGTTTTTATGCATTTCGATATGCATTTCGATATGTGCTTAATAAACACAAATAGCACAATCTTTAATACGACCATGATATACTGAAGGTTCGATGTCCAGTCAGACCAATCTATCAATAATCTCACAATTGGTAAAGACGGACTCCTCTTCAGGATAATGTGTATTGTTGAACGCATTAGGCACCAACATAATCTAATATTAATTATTAAAAGAAAAAGTTGCCGCACTAGACAGTTTAGATAATATTTATTAAAGCAACACTAGGAAACACAAAGGGATGCTGAGTATTATAAATACTTTTTTGCTAACCCAAAGTTACTAAAAGCATGGGGTGCAGAGAACTTTATTGAAACAAGTAAAACAGAGCAAAACTTTTCTTCCCAGCCTGATGCCCACAATTTTGTTAATAAAACTACATCCGAAACAAAGCACAGCAAGCGTGTGCTTCGTGAGGTATATTTTTTTAATTAAATAAAGGTAATAAACGCCAAAAATTTCTAGTGTCTACCGAATTAAGGAAAAAGCGTTATTTCTTCAGAAAATGAAGAAGGTAAATAAGAAAAAGGTAAAAAATTTCATGGCAGTAATTAAAAAAAATATTCCAGTACCTCTCTAATACTATTTTGATCAATATTTCATCAAAAACCAATTATTAGCTAAAATACTACTACACTAAAAATACTACTAAAAAGCTATCCTTGTTCCGGGGAGATATTCAATTATTGGAGACGTAATTATTATTTTGCTTGTTTTTTTTTGTTTTTCATCAAGTTTCACAATTCTCCCAATAAGCCGGTCAACAAAGATTTTTTCAAGCACACGCTATTTTTCACGAAGCATACAATTTGTTGACAGGGTTAACATTTTAAGTTATTAATATTTTTAATTATTTACAGTAAAGATTCATGACAGCATCTGTCATCGTCAAAAATAGCTATTTATTGCCGACATTGTCACAGCAGCCAAAAACATGTACGGTTGAGTAAAAAGATTTATGTAAACTCTCCGCATTGCAATTTTAACAACGTATCCAGTTTATTGGAATATTTTGACAGCTACTTGGGGTTTAAAGTGACTTGGATTTGCCAAACAACCACTTATTTAACACGCATTTTATGACGTGACGTTGAATTTCCATCGGAAAGCTTACGGTATTTATTAATGAAAAAATATAATAAGCATTACTTAAAAAAACCACTTAACATTTGTTAAATAGTGTTTTTATTCACTGCATAAAGACTGAAAAGCTTAGATTTGAGTTGGTACTAATAAAAAATATATTTACCTGAGCTTCGAAAGAACTGGCAACGTTCAATTATCCACATTTATCTGAAATTCCTCTCTTGAAAAAGTTTTGTTATATCGGACAAACTATTCTTTAATTGACTGTTACCGCGTGAATTCAATGAGAAACTATGGATGTGGTGTTTTTAATAACACAATGATTTAACTCTTTGAAGTACTGTGGTTTCAAAATTCGGCCACCTTGAAAATAAATAATTATGCTAAAACGGCCATCTATTGACAAGTTTTTTAAATGCCATGTGAGACATAGATTCTCTACTATTTAGTTTCCAATAGCGATAATAGGTGGCTTTGCACGGTTTGGTTATGTGTTTGACAATTGCCAGCGAATTGTGGTTTTTTGTGATCTCCGACTTTAAAGTGAAATATAACGGTATGTATTTCGAATTTTTGTCCATTTCTTATGAATTCTAGTGCCCTTGTATTTCATTTGTTTAATTATCAATAAGAAATGTATATAAATATAGTATTTGTTTGTATTTTCGAAATTTTTTGGTGGTTTTGCTTTTCGACCACCGTACTTGAGGTAATTTTTTTAGTCTTACAACATGGTTATTCTGATTTTATAATTTTACAGATACACCATGCCGAAGAAAGGTCTTCGCCAAGAAGAAATCGCAGGAATACTTTTAGAAGAGATACCTTCTGATGATGACAGTTGTTATGGGTGCTCAGACAATGAGGAAGAGGATCTACAGGAGGAGCATCTAGCAAATGTCACAGTTAGCGCCTCTTCGGACGATGATGATGATGAACTGCCTCTATCTTGTGTGAGGAATCAAATCCCGGCGTCTTCTTCATCTACCACACTCGATCACCCTATAGCAGGCACATCCAGCCCTTCTGGTTCACAATCACCATCTACTTTTGATGTTCATCTTTCGCGTACGCGTAACCGACCAGTATCGTCTTCTCCATCTGCCCAGTATAGTCCTAATATCTCAATGTCCGTTTTGTCATCCACCGCTGCTGTTCCAGGCACAACTGCATCTACACCTGTCATACCTGCGATTATAGTCGTGCCTAAATGGAGCCGTACGTTCAATACCGCCCTCCCTGGTGAATTCCGTGAAGAAACAGGACTACATAATGACTTTCTTACGATGGAAAATCCCACACCTTTGGAAATTTTTCTGAAATTTTGGACTCCTAGTTTGATTGAAAATATCTGCTTCCAGACCAATCTATACGCACAACAAGTCGGGAAAAATCACCAACCCACAACCGTTCAGGAAATTAAAAAATGCATTGCACTAAATTTAGTAATGGGAATTAAAAAATCCCCCAGTTATAGAGACTATTGGTCATCGTCCCCTGATTTACACGACCCCTATATTTCAAGATTTATGACAGTCCATAGGTTTGGCTGGCTGTTGTCAAACCTTCATCTCAACGACAATTCATTGATGCCTGCTAGAGGTCAACTTAATTTCGATAAATTATATAAAATAAGGCCTTTGTTGAACTGCTTGTCAGACACCTTTGATCGAAATTACAAGCCATCACCTACTTTGGCAATTTTTTTTTTTTTTTTTTTTTTTTTTTTCTTTATTCATGAAATATTAATGTGTACAGTTTTTACATGCTTTTCGACTACCACACTAGAAAAGCATGTAAAAACTGTACACATTAATATTTCATGAATAAAGAAAAAAAAAAAAAAAAAAAAAAAATTGCCAAAGTAGGTGATGGCTTGTAATTTCGATCAAAGGTGTCTGACAAGCAGTTCAACAAAGGCCTTATTTTATATAATTTATCGAAATTAAGTTGACCTCTAGCAGGCATCAATGAATTTGAATATGAATTGACGAGAGCATGGTTAAATTCAAAGGCCGCAGCACATTGAAGCAATACATGCCCAAAAAACCCATTAAAAGAGGCTATAAGATCTGGATGATGTGTGCAGAAAATGGATACAACTTAAAATTTGAAATATACACTGGATAAATTGGTGACTATTGGTAATTGGTGAGTCTAACTTAGGGCCAAGAGTTGTCTTAAATTTTTGTCAATCTATTCAAGGTCGTAACTACACAGTTTACTTTGATAATTATTTTAATTGTTACCCCCTACAAAAACAGCTGAAAGATATGAATATTCGCTCATGTGGAACTGTCCAATCAACCAGAAAATATTTGCCGAAGATGAAGGATGATAAAAACCTAAAAAGAGGTGAATATGACTGGTACGTGAGTGATACAGGAATTTCCATGATAAAATGGAGAGATAGAAGAGCTGTACACCTCCTTTCAAACTTTCACAACCCAAAGGATGCCATGCATGTCAACCGTAAAGAGAAAACTGGTGAGATCACAAGGGTGCCATGTCCGTTGGCTCTAAATAATTATAACAACTGCATGAATTATGTGGACAAGTATGATCAAAAGAAGGCGGTTTACTCGATAAACAGAAAGTCTAAAAAATGGTGGCATCGTTTATTTTTCCACTTTTTAGATGCAACAATTGTAAATTCTTACATTGTTTACACAGAGCTCTGCAAGTTGGGTAAGGCTGACAAAGACAATCCATTGAGGCTCAAAGATTTCAGGAGGCAAGTTTACAGAGGACTTTTGGCTGAAGAGGAGCTGAAATGCACCAAAAAGCGTGGGTCCACATCGGAGGTGGTGGAAATTAAGAGACATAAGCCTTACGTGGACCCTGAAATACGTCTGAAAAATAGCGCCCACCGGCCAGAACATACTACTTCACGTCGTTGTGCGAATTGTAGTACAAAAGACAGGCCCATACGTTCCAACTGGATATGTTGTGTTTGCAAAGTACCCTTTTGTGTAAAAAAAGATAAAAACTGTTTTGAAAATTTCCACAATTAGTCATATAAAATGGCCTTTTTTTATTTCTAATAAACTTTTGATTTGAACCTAATATTTTTTTCCCATGTGTACTGTGGTATAAAATTTTGACCACCTCATTCCTGAAAAGCCTTCAGTCCAATTTTTTTTTAAATATTTTTTCCTCGTTATTATAAGTTACATTAATTGATTAAAAAAAAAAAAGGTAAAAAATAAGAAAAAAAAGTTCGTACCTCAAGGAGTTAACTGTGTGAAAATCAAAATCTCATTTTTGTTATTCTCTGGGAATTATTATAACATTTTTTTACTGTACGACCGAAATTAAAAGTGAGGAGAGAGTTTTCATATATATCTTCTCAATAAAAGGAATGTGAACAACATTTAGCATTATTTCAATTTTTTAGTTCCATGATAACTCCTCAAAATGACAATTCAACAAACCTTTTAAAGGTGATATAAAGTCATTAAAAGTGATGAAACAAAAACTAGGTTAAATAGTTGCATATGTAACTATTTAACCTAGCTTTTGTTTCATCACTTTTCATAACTTTATAACACTTTTTGTAGGTATGTCGAATTGTTATTTTGATGAGTTATCCGGTCACCCATTTTTTCGACGTTTGGAGTCAAAATATGTTAGTTTTTTTTTTCAAGTTTAACAGATTAGAATTTAAAAATATCATCGTCCATTTTATAAACAAAAAGCTAGGGTTATTTTATCTAGTTTCTTAAAGTGGCATTCGTTTTTACGACTTGTTGAACATAGCACATTTAAAAGACCTTGCGATTATTCCAAAATTCGATAAGAATTTCCAAGTTTATTCAAAAGATAAGCAACCCCCTTTGGCTGTGTAAACAATGTATATATCTTTCCAATAACTTTTTTATGTATTTTTCTATTTCTGACAAACTGTTTTGGCAGTTTGGCGGAGTTTTATAATGAAAAATAAAAAGAAATCAGTTTCTATATTAGTAATGTATTCACAAACACGGTCGTTTATCAATTGAATTAAAATATAACCACGTTTTTAAGTTAGACCAAATATATTTAAGAACATTCCATAAGCTTTATCACGCAAATTTGCCCCATTGAAAATGGAATTCATTGATGAAAAGGATAAAAAGATTATAAAAATATTTTTATTTTCCAACTCTTTTAAAATACGATATCCATTGAATAAATACAATAAGGTTTTTTCGTAACGAAAATAGCTTATCAGAGACTGATCATGACGAATGTATATTGACTTACGTATTTAACAATATATTACATACCAGTATTTCATGTCTGCTTGTTCGTTACGTGTTGGTTTAGTTTTAGTCGAATAATTTAGGTTTGTATATCGTGAGTAGAGGTGAGAAGAAGCGTGCGCCAAGCGTTCACCCTCCATTTCATGATTGTCAAAGTAATGGATGTGATCAAAGCTTTGCCTTTGAAAACTGGTTGCAAACTGCACTTGCCCTCTGTGGAAAATACCAGGTGAAATGGAATATGACGAGTGTTTCATAAAGCTGTTCGCAAATGTATTGATATATCTCGAGCGCTACTCACGTAATGTTAGTTTATAACATTTTCTAATAATAATAACATATTTATACATAAATATACATGTAACTGAACTAATAAAACCTCTTACGGAGAAAGAGATTCATCGATTGAGTAGGTATTCACAGTTTCCAAGTAAATATAACCATACTCTATTGGAAATCCAGGCAATTAATCCCCGGCCTCATAGGAGTTCCAGCAATCACAATATATCTTCTATATATCATATATTATGAGATTGGACTTAATGGAGTGAATTATGAGGTTCTCGATTGGAACACTGTATGACAGGTCATGCGTGAATACGAATTATTGTTAATTATTCACATTTCGGTATTATTTAATATTTCAAAAGTTCAGATGCTTGTTACATTCAAGGTGATGCATGTTTATTAAAATTAAAGTTAATTATTATCTAAAGACCAGTTGTTTTACAAAATTTCAAAGATAATGCTGCGATCAAAAAAAAAATTTATCTATGGTTTACATGGCAAGTTCTCTAAGTAATTGCTCCAGTAATAACAATGATTTTTAACAAAAAAAAATCATCTAACCTTACTCAATTACAACTGTGAATATAGTTTTTATAAAACCGTGTTAAGTGTTATAAATTTACACGTTTACACGTCCGTAAACTGCAAAAACAAGAACAAATAGTTACAGACTTGACAGCTGCAAGCAACTATTACAACAATAATATTTCCAATATCAGAAGTAACTCAAATAAACCTTTAATATGACTCTTTTCGACAAAACTCACTGTGCTCAGTGCAAAAAGGCAACAAACATTGAAAAAGCGGCCTAACTCGCGCCGAATTGCAGTCAATTACGTCGAGGTCTACACATACTCTATCGTTTAAATGCGATTTCTGTGTCACTCCAAAAACTGCCTCTCTTCAGGATGAAAAATTAATAGAGAAGCTAAGCGCCGAAGTGAAAAAACTACTTTATTGTGAATTGACTGATAAAAGCAAAGCAATTGTTTTTTCTCAAAAAAATGATGATTATGAGGAAACAAGAAAATAAATTTCCAATAAATAAATGAAAACAAAACTTAAAAACAAATGGTCAACAAAATTCAACAAAATGCTTTTGAGACGTCTATAGAAATCCAAGGACTGGAAGGAAACGAAAATCCTAACATACCAGGGGAACTCATACTGAAGAAACTAGAGTGCGATGATCTATTTCTGCACAACAAAATTGAAAACAGCTACTCAACAAAAAAATCGAAGACATAGAAATTAAGAACAAAAGAAGCTAAAAACAGAATACTTTCCCAAAAAAAGAAAGTTCTGTATTTTACTGCAAAGGATATGAAATACTCTTCATCTGAAACGAAGATTTACATAAACGAGAAGCTTACGCCCGCCAACAACCAACTTATTTGGCTAGCAAGATCTACAAAATCTATGGGTTACAAATTTGCGTAGACAAAAAACGGAAATGTCTTACTTTGAAAAAACCAGGATTCACCAATAATCTACGTGAAGGACGCGAATGATATTCCACTACAATAATTCGAACCCCATATAAAAAAAAGAAAAAATAAATAAAAACTTGACACGTAATGGCTTACGTAGACAATATTGTTCCTAAAACCAAAGAATGCGATAACTTCATTGAAATAAATGCAATTTTCGAGGTTACTAGCTTCACCATGCTGAACATGAATATAAGAAGTATCCGGAAACACTATGACGAATTCTGTATCCTTTTAAATTCTATAACTCTCCAGCTAGATCTAATAATACTCACTGAAACTCAAATGCAAGAATGTGTACTTTTCAGCTTACCTAACTTTAATACCTTGTCAATACCCTCTAGACATACCTCGCATGATAGCCTTAAGTTATTTTATAATACTCTATCTTTATCCAACATAAACGTAAATATACAAAAATTCCATTACTATAATGATGTCCATGTAACTTTTGCTTTAAGGGGAAAAAACATTCACTATTGGCTATATATCGATCTCCCTCTTAATCCCCAAATCTATTCATTCTCGAAATTGAATCTTTCATAAATGAAGTTAAGGCGATGCACTACGCCGTGTTATATTTTAAATTGAGCCGCTATCAATAAAACTCTTACGTAGATGGCGATAAGGTTTAAATTCCCGCTTTACACCATCCGCCGTTTTGATTTATTTATTTTATTTTGTGGATGTTTAGGCATAAATATTTTTTTTTTGGATCATTTTATAAATAACTTAATTTGCCACACTATACAATAAAATTATAACCGAAAATGGGTTCATAAGTAGGAGATTTTGAACTTTAAAGCAGTTTTCATAGGCCTTTATACTATTTTTTTCTGGGCTTATATAAAGACTTATCTGAAAAATACTCGACTATTTCAAAGGCCAAGATGAATTTTAATCGCAGTATTTAATTAAAGCATCTGAAACATTTCTATGCGACCAAATTTTCAAACCAAAAACACATGATTTTGCATTACTATGTATGGCATCGCCTTAATGTGAAACAATTCGATTTTTTCTTCATTGAAGGAGATATCAACATAAACATACGAAATGCAATATTAAATCCAACTGCAAATTAATACTTGAACTTACTGTATACCAAAGGTTATCTATCTACGTGAACAGTACCACTAGGCCTAATCATCCAAATAAATCATATTTAGATCACATATTCCTCAAATCAAATAAAAATTACCCACATAGATCTGCTACCTTCAAAATTGACATAACAGAACACTATCCGACCTTTTATGATCATTGTAATGTAAAATCACCTGGCTACACAGATCACATTACCCGTCAGCAAATCAAAACAAAAATTAATTACCTATCTCTACCTATTTCAGTGCTTTCTAATAATGAGACAAATATATCTCTAAATAACTTTTATGAGATAATTCAAAACGATATTTTAAAATGTTATGATCCAATAGCAGTACCAAAAAGTAAACACAGACACATAAAACCATGGATTACACGTGGACTAATAATCTCAATTCAGCATAGAAATAAACTGTTCAAATCTTATAAAACTCACGAAAAGCATTGCCTATCCACCAACGAAGCACAAAATTACAGCAAACTTTACCATTATATTAAATAAGGAAATTTTCTAACTACTCTTATAAAAAAAATTCAAACACTGGTATTACTCTGAACAACTACAAAAAGCACACAATGACTCAACGAAAAACATGGAACATCATAAATGAGATCTCAACCAGGAATCAAAAAGAACACAAAATTCCTCAAAAAATTATAACTGAAAATAATATAATCTTTGATAATCCCGAAGATATTGTAACCAATTTTAACCACTTTTTTACAAAAATCGCCTCTACCCTAGTTGAAAATAGTCTTTCTCTTAGTTTGTACTCTCAGCATGTACTCCCAGACTTTCTAAAGAATAAAAATTCTACCTTCGAACTATCCAAATTTCCAGAAATAATTGAACTTGAAATCGCAAACCACATTGACAATCTAAGCGCTATTTCTGCAAATGGCCCAGACAACTTAAGGAACACTACAATTAAATCTATAAAAAACATATAATCAACCATTACACCATATATTTAACGCATGCATCAGAGATAGTATTTTTCCGAATAAATTCAAACTAGCTAACATCATCCCAATATACAAATCAGGACCTCGATGTAAAACAGACAACTACAGACCAATCACATTAACTTCTTAATTGTCTAAGATATTAGAAAAATGCATTAAAAAACGTATTTCTGGAATCAAACTCACTCCTTTCACCTAACTTATATAGCTTTAGAAATAAACTAGGTACTGATGATGCTTTATTTAATTTAACCAAAAAAATTTATTCTAACCTGAACTCAAACATTAAAATTCTAACCATTTTTTTAGATTTAAAGAAAGCCTTTGACACAGGCAACCATAGAACTCTCTTAAAGAAAATAGCCAACATTGGAATTAACATTAATGTCTCATGCTGTTACAAAATTATCTATTGAATCGCCAACAATTGACAAAAATTGTTACATATTTGAGCAATTTTGATTTAGTAAAACATGGTGTACCACAAGGAACTGTATTGGTGCTGCTACTCTTTCTAATATATATAAATGACTTATGCTATATTAATATACCTGGTAAAAAATTCTCATTTGCTGACGATACTGCAATAACAATCCAAGGAAAATCATGGGAAGATACTACGAATAAAGCTAACAAATGTATTACTATTGTCAAAGAGTGGCTAGATAGAAATTTTCTTACCCTAAATTATGATAAAACTATTTGTATTCCTTTCTATAACACACAGAAATCGGCTCCTAAAACCAATCTTGATTTGTAGTTTCGTAACGTAAATTGTAACCCAAACACATTCTGTAGCTGTGAGGGATGAAATCTGGAAAACTTATTAAGAATTTAGGTGTAACTATAGATTGTCAACTTAAATAGACCAGCCATATTGAATAAACTGTTAACAAATTAAGATACCTAAAATATATTTTTAAAAGAATGAGTAATTTAGTAAATATAAAAACCATGAAACTAGTTTATAATAATAATAATAATAACATGGCATTTATATAGCGCAGTTTAGTGTCATTTCACTTTAAGTGCGCTAAACTACTCGTATAAAAACCTTTAAAAAAATGGTAATTCAGTATTAGTGGTTGTTAAAATTATTCCTACAGCGTGCCTTACCCAATACAGATCTAATATTATAACATTAAATACACTGTTTATACAAAGTGATGACAAGACTTAGAATAACAATAATAGCAGGACAGGACAAAACACGAATATTAGAACTAAAACATAATATAAAACAGGAGGCATTTTGTGCTCACAAATGAGAATTTTCTGAGCGGACACTTCAAAAAGGTACAATAAGGAGATAAACGAAACAAAACAATTATCGGAAATTTTAGAATATGGCTTATTATAAAATATTGAAAAGAAGTTAAAATTTATGAATGGTAAGATTTTTTAAATAATTTTGTTTTTAAAGCCCGTTTAAATTCAGCCAAATTTTGGAGATTAGTTAAAGCTGAGGGAAGTCTATTCCAGATGAGAGGGCCTGTTACACTAAAAAAACGATCATAGTAAACAACTCGATTTGACATAGAAAGTTCAATTAGACGATTACTAACATCTAGATCTGCTGACCTTGGAGTAAGCTGTCTATTGCTTAAGTTTTGTCGGATACATAGTTCCGATATATAGGCTGGCGCCATTCCTTGCAATGCTTTGAAGGTCATTAAGCAAATCTTAAACTCTATTCTTTCAGGGCATCGAAGCCAGTGAAGGCGATCTCTCCGAAGTGGCGCTATACGGCAATACTTAGATTCACCAAAAATCATTCTCGCCGCAGCATTAAAAACTGACTGGATTCTATTGATTTGTTTCTGAGGTAGGCCGGCATATGCATTATTTTAATAGTCCATACGTGAGACGACGAACGAATTTATGAGTGACTTTACTCCATCAGAGAGAAGGCATCTCCTGATTGATTTTATCTGCCTTAAGTGGAAAAAACCAGAACTCACAGCTTTTAAAATTCGCGATTTGAGAGAAAGAATATTGTCCAAAGTAAAATCCAGAAATTTTATTTCTGCAGAAGGGATTATATCTGTATTCTGAATACGGATCGGACTGAAGTCAAGGAGAGCTTGCCTTCCAGGGGAAGCTATCCACATAAATTCTGTCTTTGTGGGATTTAGTTTAAGTTTATTGACAGACATCCAACTTGAGATTGTGTTAATAAGGCTAACCACCTCGTTTTTAAGGACGTCTTTTTCGTGCGGAGAACAAAACTTAAAAATCAAACAATCATCTGCGTAGCCTTGTGATTCAAAGCCAGCTGAGTGAATTAGTCGTTCAAGACGATTCGTATAAAGAATGAAGAGAATGGGGCCTGAGACAGAACTCTGGGGAACTCCAAATTCTATGGGAGTTTCAGGTGATGTACGTTTATTGAAAGTTACTGAGGCTACTCGTCCAGACAGGTACGATGTCATCCATTGGAGTGCATCACCCCGAACGCCAAATTCGGTTTCAAGCACATTTAGTAAAATACTATGATCTACTTTGTCAAATGCCGCACTCATGTCAAGAACAGATATCAAACCCAACATAACTGCTTCCATCCCAATGATTAAGTCCGAAACAACCCGCAAAAGAACAGTTTCCTTTGAATGAAACCGTCGGTAAGCGGAATGATTTTTGGCAAACAGACCAGCGGAGTTCAAGTACCCCACTAATTGTTTGGCAACGATTTTCTCAAGCAGTTTTAATAGGAATGGTAGGTTGGATATTGGCCAGTAATTATCTGTATTATCAGTATTAAGATTTTGTTTTTTTTAGTATTGGAGTTATAATTGATTTTTTAAGTGATCCCGGTACAAGTGAATTTACTAGAGACTTCTGGATAATTTCGGTAATTACAGGTGCTATATCCGGGAGACATTTTTTTAAGAGCCAGGTGGGTATGGGGTCTTGAGCGCATTGCTTGTTTGGGCAAGATTTCACAGGACGTATGACATCTTCTTCCGTTACTGCAGCAAAAGTACTGAAGTTACCAGAGAGTGGAGTTGTTGCTGCGACAGAAGGCAATCCTACCCCACCGAGAGCCCGAATTTTTTTAACTTTACTCCTAAAATATGTCGCAAGACTATCCGCGTCAAGAAAGGAATCAATCTTGATGTTGCTCTCTCCACACAATGTTTTTATATTTTATCACAGCTTCCGAGGGTCCTTTTCTGCCTCAATTTGCTCACACCAAAAGTTAGATTTCTTCTGCATTACTTCTTCCTTGTAAGCATTTTGTTTCGCAATCCAAGGTTGCCGATTGCTAAAAGTCGGGTTTCGTCTGTACAACCTCTCGAATTTCCGCATTTCCCTTTTCTTCTTGAGACATTCAGCATCGAACCATTTGCAGCCATTTCGAATGCGGCAGACCTTCTCAGTGAAAGGCGCATTTTTGTCAAGTTTTTTTTTATTTTTTTTATATTAACTCCACACAGGAGGCCCTGAAGAAAATAATTTCCCTCAGGGCCTATGTCATCTTTGGGGATGCTGTGTGGAGGGTCTTTTTGTGGAGAGGAAAGAGTGAACATGGGTCTTGAAGAGTTCCATGTTGTAGGAGGGAGGAAACACAGAGGCCGGAAGTTCGTTCCACAGCCGAGCTGTTGAACTTAAGAACGAATCGTAGAAGCGACCCGTTCTCATGTGACAAATGTCAACCGTGTACAAATGTTGGTCGCGCGTTTGGCGTGTATCCCGACTACGCACCGGTGCCGAAGGGATCAATGACGCTAGTTCCTCAGAGCATCTTCCATTGTAATACCGATAGAACAAGGACAGCATACCTACCTGACGCCTGTGCTCTAAAGATTGCAGTCCGTTTGTTAAGATTGGGGAATCTATCAAACGGACCGCCCGTTTTTGCGCAGAGTCAAGGGTTTTTTTCAGGTATTTAGGGGCTCCGGACCACAGATGGCTGCCAAATTCCACAGTAGGGCGCACTTGCGATTTGTACAGGGTCAGCAGTTGTGTACTGTTAAAGTATCTGTGGGCCCTGTACAGTACGCCCAGCTTCTGAGAGGCCTGCTTTACTCTGGCTTCGATGGAGCCCCTGTACCTGAGCTGGTCACTTAAAGTTACACCAAGCATATCAATGGAAGGCCTGTTCGGAAAATTGCTTCCGTTGAAGGAGACTACATTATCATTTAGATCCCTTTTAGACGTAATCAGACAGGATTGGGTCTTTGAAACATTAAATTCGACGAGATTATTTTTACCCCAGGAAGAAATACTCTCTAGATCAGTGTTCCGCAAAGTGTGCTCCGTGGCACACTGGTGTGCCGTGGCCATTTGTAAGTGTGCCGCAAGTCCCGCGTCACTTCTCACAAAGTGCTCTGTAAATCGGTCTTTACTTTTCTATGCGGCGCGGCGGCCGGAGGTGGCGTGGGTGGGACTCGATCGCTGCGAAGTGGCCGTGTGCTACGCCGCTACGCTAAATTATCACGTGTGGTGCTATTGCTACATTATCACGTGATTGCGCACGAGCTATCGGGGTGCATGCGCGTGACAACATAACATTACGAATTACGACGGCGACGTTGCGCCCGCTTGTTTAGTAGTCATTGGTTAATGCTAGTGTTTGGTTGTGTCGTCGCCTGAGGATGATCGACGAAGAGATGCGAGCAGCGTTATCAACGATTGTTCCAAATTTTGATCGTCTGTGTTCAGTTCAACAGGCTCACATTTCGCATTAAACATCTTTTCATGTTATATTGATTTTAATAATAAATATTAATAAAATATTGTTTTTGGTAAATTTTGGTTCGGAGTGGCCACGCTTATTACGAATAATTTTTAGAAAAAAACTTTAGATATGCCGTAATTACTATAAAAGGAAACTTTTTGGCTTGGTGGCGGCGGAAAAAGATGCATTTTAATTATCAATTGCGAAAAATTTAAATTCACTTCTCGAACCGATTCGGTGACAGTTCACGGTCATTATGTCACTGTTATGTGATCAATCATAATTACACAAACCCGGCTAGACAAACCCTGCTTTGCCAAACAAACCATTCAAAACCTGGGATGTTTTTTTTAAATTATGATGACATGCACTTTTCGTAGTTTAACCTCAAAGTTCGCCGTTATTCGTAATAAGCCTAGCCAATCCTATCCAAATTTTACCTTGTTTTTTTTTCTTTGGTGTACCGTTAAAATTATTGATTAGTTGGGTGTACCGTGAACATAAAAAGTTTGCGGAACACTGCTCTAGATAACCATCCATTCTCTGCTTCAAAGCCCTCCGAGCCGTTGGAGTTTGTGTGCCCTTTGGGGGATTATCAAACAAAAAGCTATCATGAACTGTACTGTCATCCGCGTAACAATGAATCGGTGCACATGTCAAAAGGTCATTGATGTGCAACAAAAACAAAGTCGGAGACAGAACCGATCCCTGTGGGACGCCAGCATTTATAGAGTGTGAGGAAGAGGTGAAACCGTCAGCAACTGCCTGAATCGACCTATCCCTTAAAAAGTTAGCAATCCACGTACACAGGGATGCGGGAAGTCCGTAAGTCCCGGTCAAAGGCCTTGGATATTTCTAGTGCGACCGTTTGGGTCTCACCGTGACGTTCCAGGCACCACCCTCAAACATGCGACACATACGCGAGAAGATCACTGCACGAGCGGTTCCGCCGGAATCCGTATTGACGGTCGTTGATAATTTTGTTCTTCTCGAGGTATGTGAGCAGTTTGTCGTTGATCACACGTTCCATCACTTTGGACAGAACTGATGTGATCGCTATAGGGCGGTAGTTGGCTGGGTCGGAGCGGTCACTTTTCTTAGGAATAGGGTGAATGACCGCTTTTTTCTAACCAGAGGGCACAGTGCCACACTTCAGGAACATTTTGAAGAGCTTTGTCAAAACTGGAACTATTTCCGCAGCACACCTCTGCAATACCAGGGAAGGTATTCCATCAGGTCCACTAGCTTTGTAAACATCGAGCCCCTGTATAACGTGGAGTACATCTCGATGCCGGATCCTCAGCCTTTTCATATAGAAGCCGCAGTGAGGAACCGACGGCGGAACAGCATCTCCGTCATCGAGGGTCGAGTTTTCCGCAAACATTTTCCCTAATAAGTTAGCCTTTTCGGTGGCGGTGTTTGCTAGTGAGCCGTCAGGTCTGGTAAGAGGTGGCAAACTGGGTTTGCAAAAATTCCGACCTATTAATCCCGCAAGGGACCAGAATGCTCTGCTGCCATGCGGACAGGCAGCCAGCTTTTTGCTGATTTGCAGGTCGTGTTCGAATTTTGACCTATTAATGATTCTCTTGCATTCCTTTGCCGATTTTTTGTATGCTGATCTGCTTTCGGGCGTTCGAGATGTGTTGTAGGCTCGGTAAGCCGCGTTTTTTCGTCGAACTCCTTCGGAGAATTGTCGACTGAACCCCGGCTTTGAGCCCACACCAGTGTCTTTAGTAGTCGATTGTATGAAGCCATCCATCGCCGATTTGATGACTTCACTAATCTCCTGGGCACATCTTGAAGGGTCCGAAGTCCGAAAACAAACAGCTGACCACGGAAAAGCGTTGAAATGGGCCCGCATACCGAACCAATCTGCTGACCTATAGTGCCACACTTTTTTCCTCAGCCTCTCATTGGTTGGTCTGAGGCTAACAGGGATTGATGTCGTCACTAGGCAGTGGTCAGATGATCCCAGAGGCGCTGTGACGTCAATCTTATAACCGTGTGGCACTGTAGTTAAGAATAGGTCTAACAGATTGGAACGGTGAGTCTGGACATCAGCAACCCTTGTAGGCTCCTGAACCAGTTGCTCTAATCCGTAGCAAATGGCAAAGGATTTCTCCTGTCGGTCAGCCAAGTCCGTTGGGCCTGAGAACTTCAACCATGGTTCGTTATGAACATTGAAGTCCCCCAGAACAATAAACTCGGCCGAAGGGTAGCGGGGCAAGAGATCATCAATAGTATCTCTCAAATGTTTGAAGAGCTCGGAAGTGTCTGATTCGCTATGGTTCGGTGAGCGGTATAGACATGCGTAGAATCTTGCCGTACTGGCAAGATTGACGCGCACCCACATTACGTCGAATCTGGAGTTTTCCAGACTCAGTAGTCGCACACAGTTGACGTCAGCTCGACTATAGAAGCAGACTCCTCGTTTGAGTCGGAACTTGCTTGCAAGGGTAAAGCCCGGGCAGTCCAGATAGGAGGAGTCTGGCGGTTCGGCTATCTGAGTTTCGGATAGGAAAAGAAGGTTGGGACGTTGGAACAAAAGATGGTGACGAACAGAATTTAAATTAGTGTGCAGACCGCAAATGTTGGCAAAATTTACCATCAGCTTTGGCCCGCACCGGGGTCGCCTGCTACTCGCCGCTGTAATGATGTTAAGTTTGTTTTTATGTTTATTCATGATTTTATTTTTTTTTTAGGGTACGAGGTGAAAGGAAGGTCTGGAAAGGAAAGGTATGAGGGGTGGGTAGGAATCTGGGGTTCAGGCTGTCTAGGAGTGATGAGCGTTTGGTTCCAGCCCACTCACTGCGGTGCTAGGCGATAGGCTGGGATAGTCCGGCTGGAGAGGGCATCCAATGCGCCCCAAACGCTGCTGCTGGGTCCCCTCTGGTCACGAACCGGCACAACAGCAGTGGCAGGGTTTTTTCACTCGCTGATGGGGCAGCCCACCCTTAGTCGTGAGCCTGAGGGTCGGGCCCCTGTACTATCGAGCGGCCCGGACAGCGGAAACCGGTTGTAAAGTGTCTCCCTCAACCAGCATCTCCCAACCGGCCCGCCACGCAGAAGGTGGGCCGACGCACCCGCCACCAAGACCTGGGCAAACCTTAACCCATGAACCCGGGCACCCCTGCTAAGTCACCAAACGTAGCGAACCACTTGGGATGACCTGTGGCAGAGGTTTTGGTCATCCAATAAATGGTTCCTAGGGCGGTGGTACTCATTCCCGCCTACCAAATTGTAAAGTTATGCCAGTAGCGTAGAATTGTAAAGAATTACTGACTTTTCTACCCGGTATTCACAAAACTTTTCCTTATCACAGAGCGGTGAGATTTTCAGTTATTTGCAAAATGCCTATGATCCAATAGTCCAATGTCAGTCACGTGAGTAGTATTCGGGGGAGACCCGACTCGAGAAATGATAACATCAAGTGTACCTTCAAATCAAGCAATTGGAATGATGTATACATAAAAGCTAACAGGGGCATAACTGTGGTTAAAAGATGGTTAAACAATAATACACTAACAATGAATGTGACCAAAACTAAATACATTGAATTTAGTATTAATCCTTCCTTAAGAAACCCAGAAAATCAAATTAAAATATGTGCTTGCAACCTGACAAATACGATAATATGTGATTGCCCTTATTTAGAACAGGTAACTAAAATTAAATACTTAGGTATTATTTTTGACAGCAATTTAAAGTGGAAACAACATATAACCACTACAGCAAACAAACTTAGAAAATTCATTTACTTTTTTAGACAAACTCGCAACTTTCTCAACCTAAGCCAGCTCAAAACAATCTACTATGCACTTTGTCAATCTTTAATAGAATATGGTATCATAGCATGGGGAGGAGCAAACGCTGCCGCCATTGATCCAATATCTAAAGCTCAGAAACTTATAATAAAGATTATCCTCAAACTACCAATCACAAGCAGTTCGGATGAAATCTTTAGGAAAATCTGTGTTATGGACATTAGGCAACTTTATGCCAAAAACATACTAACATACCTCTTCAAACACAAAACTACTTTTGAGAATATCCAAACTGCTCGTGATACTAGAACCAAAGGACATAATTTCTTACAAATCCCTTTCGCTAAAACAACTTTTGGCCAGAGAAATTTTAGATATTTTGCAACAAGGCTATATAATGCTCTCCCACTAGCCATTAGACTGAACGAATTTTTTTTTAAATATAAAACAGACATCAAGTCTTGGATCATCAGCCAAGACAGATCCATGATCAAAATTTTATAAAAATCCCTACATAAGTATGTACTCCAACTAGATGCTGATTAACAAATGTATCATTTATTATTATTATTTATTATATTGTATCTTTTTCACAATGTCATTTAATGTAATGAAATATTTTATGTATCAAAAAATATGTAAACATTAATTCATGTATCAAATCGATATATTAGATAAGAGTGAAATGGGTCTATAATTAGAAATGTCCTCCGGGCTACCGGACTTAAATATTGGAGAGATTATGGTTTTCTTATACGTGCTCGGGAGAACTCCTGTCTTAAAGCTATTGTTTATAATATGAGAAATTGGTGTAGAAACATAATTTTTAATGATTTTTAGTGTTTTTACAGCGAGATCGTCAAATCCCGGAGCAGAACCACCTCGCATTTTTGATATAATTTGTACAATTTCAGACGGATTGGTTGGTTCGAAGAGTTCAAGTTTAGTTTCTATATTCGGAATATTTTCAATATACATCTTATTTTTTTTTTTCACGGTAATTTTTTCTGCTAGACTCTTTCCGATATTTGCAAAGAAATCGTTAAAAGCGTTTGCTCCTTTTTTAGGTTCTTCAAAACAGTTAATTATGTTATTGTTTTGTATTACACTCTTAATAGTATTACTTTTGGTTTTTTGTTTATTTTCTATGATTTCATTGATTATATTCCAAACTTTCTTACTGTCATTTTCAGAATCATCAAGTTTATTTTTATAATAATTTTCTTTCGTGTTTTTTATGAGCGTGGTTAATTTATTTTTGTATTCTCTAAAATGAACATTTAATTTAATGTCTAGTGGCTTTTTTTGTTTCTTTATAAAACCATTCTTTTTGTCTTATGGACACAACAACCCCTTGTGTTATCCACGGTTTGATTTTACGAAATTTTGCTGAATTTCCTTTTGGAATAATTTTTTTTAATCATTTATAAAGTTCGTTAATCTATTTTCAAATATTTTACAGCACTCGTTGACGTTATCACTTTGGAGAATATCTAACCATAATTAAGATGACAATGTATTTTTCAAAGATTCGATATTAACAACAGATATTTCTTTCTTATTATTAGCAGTTTGTCCGCAATGTTGGTTTATCGCCTGAGGTATTATTGAATTGTAATGTAGCAAAGTTATGTAATGGTCGGTAATTGAGGTTTTTATAATTCCCGAGTTTAAATTATTTATATCCTTGATATTTGTGAAAATGTGATCAATGCATGATGGACGTTGCCCATTGACGTTTCTGGTGTAAGAGTTTATACACGACACATAAATCAATTCCGCCATCATATTTAAGTAATTATCTTTATCTATCGATGTATAATCGTGCGATATATTTAAATTAATGTCACCTAAAACTATTGTATTCGCGTTTCTGTAGTTTAATAACACATGTCTTAATTCTTCTATAAACAAACAGACAGTAGACGAGTGCGTTCTGTATAGAGAGATAACATCAATTTTTTTGTTATAACACTTCATTTGTACATGTAGGCAGTTTGTTCCATTCACATTAATTTCTTCCTCGCACAATATGTCACAATTATTTTGTACGAACATAACGATTCCACTGTTTTTGTTAATTCGGTTTGTAGTTGATACATAGGTATATCCCGGTATATAGTACGCCACTTCGCCACTTGAATGTGTTTCCGTTAACACAATGCAAGCGGGCTTCCTCATCATTATTTACTGTTGTCAAAAATTCATCCATGTTTCGTTCTAAACTTCTTATGTTCATGTGTAGAATTAAAGGGCTGCGATTGAGGTCGTTTTGGTGGGTACGGTATTCTTGATAGCTGTCATATGTTTTTTCGTCAATATTATTTTTTTCATCTAGTGCGTTATATAAAAAATCTGTCATTTTTCTTCGAAGTCTATTCTGTCTCTTGCTACTTTGAGCATTTTATTTATGTAGGGACATAAGTTTCTGAAAGCTGCGTGGTCTGTTTTATTTTTCTCGCCATATTTCTTATTTTGCGATGTGCAATTTGCACAAACCGGTGTTTTTTCTCTTACAGGGCATTTAGCAAAAGTATAGTCACCCGTGCAATGCTGGCACACCGATGGATTCGTTCGATTTAGGCATCTGGAGGCTGTGTGCATGAATTTGCAGCAGTGGTAGCACTGAGTTAAAGGATCACAATCCACTATGTTAACCCTTTGGTACTGGATATTTATCTTTTCTGATGATAGCAAATTTTTTCGTGTTGTACCGCTGGTTTCCACGATATAGTTCGAGAATTTGTTTTGTTCTTCATCTTCTTGATCCCGAGTACCACGTTGGTATTTCTTAGAATATTTGTATTTTATTTCAGTAATCAAATTTATTTTATTTTCTTCGTTTTTCGTTACAATGTCTTGAATCCCTTCGTTTTGTGTGAGTATCCAATTTACTATTTCCTCTTCCGTCAAGTTCGATTTGAGTCCTTTCAAAATTAATTTGGGTTTTTTCTTTTTCATTTCATTTATTTCCAGGTTATAATTGAGTTCTTTTAATTTCCTCCGTAAGAGTGTTGGTATATTCTTTTTTTGGGCAGGATATGATTACTTGCTCTTTATTTGTTTTTCTTAATCCATTTATTCCAATTTTAAGTTGGTCTAGTTTGATGTCTTTCTGTATCTTATCACATATTTCTGCAGCTTTTGTTGTTTTTTTAGTTGATGATATTATTATAGAGAACCTCTCTTCTTTTGAAATTTCTTTTTTATTTGCTACTAGAACTTGCGCGTGATATGGTATTTTATTGTTTTTTTCCACGCCTTTTTCTATTTTCTTCCTAAGTTCTTTATAATTTTCGATAATTTTTTTTTGTAGTTTGATTATTTCTTTTTGGTGTTTAATTTTTTCGGTTTTCCAAAGTTCTTCTAATATATAAACATTTTGTTCTAGGTTCGTTTTTGCTTTCGAATCTTTCACTGTTGTAATTTTTTGTATTTCAGTTTTTATATTATCAATGGCCGTGTCCATAATGTGTTAACTCGCTGCGCTCGCTGCGCAAATTGCTCGGCGCTCGGCAGCGCTTGCAATTTTTGCGACAATACTTTACTTCGCTGCGCACATGGAATCATTTTTCTTTTCTAAGTGAATATTTACATCTCCTAGAATGATAACATCATATTTGTAGTTGGAGGTGCATTCTAGGAGAGACCTGAATTCATTACGAAAATTGCAGTCGGTGAACACGACCCGGGACGGTAGATGGAGATTATGACGAGGGATGCACCATTGGCGAATGGTGTTCTCGAAAAAACTCGAAAGTAGTATAAACCTGACGTATCCCTATACTGTCTAAACGAATACCACTTTGTGCTACAATTGCAACTCCCCCATGATTTGTAAAATTAATGTTGGTTATATCATCTTCGATGGGCTTTGCAGCTTCAAAAACCGAGAACCCGCTTGATCGAAGGCTTTTGATTGAAAGTGAGTCTGCATTTTCATGCCAAGTCTCCAATAACGTCAAAATGTGAATACTTTTGTCACGTATCAGATCCACAATATCATCGTGTTTGTTTCCAATGGATCGCGCATTCCAGGGGGCAACGGTTTAAAACTTAGGCGGACCAGCATTCCTGGTTTGTGCTAACCGCAAGATTTTAACTAGCTTAACTTTCTACACCCTTGTTTTCTTCCCTTCCGTCGAGAAAATAGTACACTATTGTTATTATCACTACCACTATGGTTTAAGTCATTATCATTGCCATTATCACTGTTAATATTGTTTTAATTGGCAAGGGTCGTAAAGCACACAATTCTTCCAAAGTATATCTTATCATGATTTATGACCCTTACGACCTATTTCGAAAGTTCACACAAAAAATACAACGTACCCTTATATCGGTCATCACACCGTCCCAGCAGAAAACATGTGGCATGCATCTGTGAACTTGCACTGCACAATTCAACAAACTATGTCTGCTAAAAAGTTTTTGAACAAAACTTTTACATTCAATATTTGAAAATGTCATATCTATCAGAATTTACACTTTGAAATTATTTTAACATAAAAAACATAATTTGGCATATTTCACTGAAAAGGACGTACTTAAAAAAAAACACTACAATAAGAACTACCTTTTCAGGAGAATTTAAATCTGGGAGCTAAACCCTAGATTCATTACCTTATCTAAGAGGAACATTATCCATAAACATTCGTCTCACAGACGACTAAATTTAAATGACGAGTTTTGGGGTACTTGCAAATAAAATAAATAAATTAAGTATGGCACTCTTTGATATGTTTAATAAAGTAACAAAAAAAATAATAAACGAGTTAAAATTAAATTTCATCGGTACATTCCACACACATGAGGCCGCGATGGTTCATGCACATATACTTTTTGCATTGCTTGCATTGGAACCTCGTCATATGCCGTTTTTTATAATCACAAGCCTTTTTTTGAGTACCACTTGGAACAGGTGTGGCAATGGTAGGCATTTGTGATGAAAGGCGTAAATCACAGTGAAACCAGATAAACCATAGTTCCCGACTCGCGGATTAAAAATATACGAAGTATTTATGAAAACGGACATGCTAACGACATCTGGCGGAGAAAGAATTGATCCAGCTTGCTTGCAGTAGACACCTGTAATAGTTGGAATTAAATCAAGGTTCCGGGACGAAAGCAGAGAGGTCGTAAAATCGTCTAGCACGAGAAAGGAACCCCCTTTCTAGACCTAAAAATAAATATTGAAGGTTGTCGACCAATTAGATCTGGACAAGAGCTATAAAAATTTTAAATAACCAATCAGTGAACGGAGAGGCGTGCATCAACTACAGACAAAGGATTGAACTTTGGAACGGGCAATAAAATAGATAATTAACGACATTTCGATTCTCACAGAAATTAGAGGTGAACGCACTATAGAGTAAACATCAACGTTCGAGGTGACCGAGCCCTGGGAATGTTTAGAGAAACCGATACGTTTATGATATAGCGAACCGTTGACATCGAGGGCTTTTGGCCTTTTCATGTTGGAAAAACACACACACGAAAATGCAATGAAAAAAATTATAAACGTGATAGTATAAAAAAGGACGGGAAAAGCGAAGGAAAGTTACTGGCAGAATTTTCAACTGTAGTACAATTATTTATGATAGAAGGAGGGTGTCAAGTTCGATAAAAATCGTACTAAAGAGAGGTGAGAGTGTTGAAAACAATGGAAACTAATCGTTATCAATTTAAGATAAAACGGACATATTGGTAAATCAATTTTGAATGAAAATCTCGCAAAAAAATAGACATTTTAGAAAAGTGCGGCGACCGAATGGAAGGATAATACAGAGATTTTTGAGCTGCTACAAAGGTCCTAGGGACATGAAAATTGAGTATCAGAAGAAGGCAATAAAGTTAAACATATAACGATAGATTAAATTCAGGAAACGTAGGCATTTTACACGATTATCAGGGTAGATAGATATTAGAGATACACAAGACGGCTGAAGAAGTGACATGAGATAAAAGGTTGACAGTCTCATGTGTATTTTAGGAGATAAACAATCGAAATCCGAACATGATTTTTATTTACGTTAAGGTAATAAACGATTAGAAAAACGATTAACTTTAACGTGGAGCTTATGAGGTATTTAGATAAGGCAAAAGAGATTAAAATTAATAGGTTTGAAATTAAATTAAATTTACGACCATAGTACATAAATTCAAGACGTAAACAGGTGTCCAGACATATAATTTATGTGAAATCTTGTATGACAAAGATAGAGGATGGGGCGGAGATTGGGTCAGGCAATAAAAATGACAGATATCCCAGAGTCTAATTAGGTATATCTCCCATGGAAGTGTGGAAAATTATATATTAATTAATAATAGATGAAGTATGAAATTTTCCTGGAGACCACACACATCGGGAAAAGTGAAGAAAAGATAAAAGAAAGGGTAAAGAACGGAGATAGGAAATGATCCATGTGGACAAAAGCGATACAATTCGAATTTATCCGTGAAATTAATAAATACGACTTGGAAAATGAGTAATTATAAGAGTTATGAGAAATGACATAAGAATAAAGAAGAAATTGTGCAAGAAAACGTCGCGGATAAAAATAAAATTCAAAGATAAAGGAAAAACTCAAATCTGCGACATGGAGATAGAAGGTACGGGTGGAAATGGAAAAGCTCATATAGGTGACAATAAAATTAAGTAGAATTTAGACAAATCGAAATTCAAAAATGCGTAGTAAAGATTTCAGCATGGATTTAAACAATTTTCGCACGAGATGCATAAAATTGAGATCCATATATATTTTATTGAGGATGGACCTATCGCAAATTGAGAAAAAAAAAAAGAACGCAAAATCATGAGATTTTAACTACATTTTGTATGAACGGAGGACAAAGGAAGCTTGGGCGAAAAACGCAGACTTACCCGATTCGGACCCTATCGATTTAGAGTCGTGAGATAAAAACTAACTACCGCCCAGAGCTGGACGACAGAAGATCTTATGGAAGCACAATCGATATTAATGGCAGGGATGTTCGGATTTGCGAGTTGGTAAAAGATAGAATCGATCATCAGAGGAAATTCAGATACGTCTTTTGGAATCTGAGAAAGGTATAAAATGGCGGTGCAGACCAGTTTTCGGGAGTCAGTCGAGATTTTTGAAAACGGAGTTTACGTCGCAGTGCTACGTCTATTGGTAAAATTCTAGTGAAATAATCTAAGTGTTAAATTTTGAACAAGTCTTAGTATTTAATTTTGAACAAGTCCCTGTACTTAGGAAGTTTTGTGAAAAGTTAGAAATTTTAAATTCAGTTTAAATTCCTTTGAAAATCCCATCAGTGAAGTTTTGTTGAGTCAGTTTAATTTGGTTAAACAGTGAAAATAAATATAATTTAAACTCAGTGCTTAAAAGTGTTAAGTGAAGTGCAAAAAAGTGATTACTGAATTAAAAATTAAATCAAAATTTAAAAATAATTATTTCATTCAAAGTCAAGTTTAAAATTCGATTGAGAGTTTTGTCGTTCATTTAGAGTGGATGTGCTTGTGAATTGATATTTAAAAATAAATTATAATTTAACATCAATTTGGAAAAAAAAAATAAAAAATAAAAAATAATAATAGTAATAAACATTTACATCTTAGTTTAAAATAAACACTATTTAAACAGTTCGAAAAAGAAATAACAACAAATGCTCAAACCTTTGTTCTAAAAGTAACAGTTCGAAAAAAAATTTAATTTATTAAGAATCGAGTTAATTAAAAGTTGCGCAATTCGGAAAAATTTTCTTATAAATTTACATAAAAAGAAATTTAGAATCAATAAATTGATCGATTAAAACCCATCGTGCGCATAGCGACCGTGTTAAAGGTGTTTGTCGTTCTAATCGGAATTTTAAACATCAAGCCACTGTTTCGAAAAGGAATTTGAGATAGCTATCACTCAAAGCCTAAACTAGAAAGGTGTTATTAAATCAACGGGTTTTCTGGATTAGGATTTCGTTCGGAAGAAAAATCAATTATCAGCTAATTTATATGAATCGAGCAAGAATAAAATATTACATAGGAATAAATAGTCAAAGGATTTATTTGAAATCAGTCGGAAAATACAGTTAATAAGGTAGTTTTTCTTCATCAAGGTTGTTGTGTACACCCAACCGGAAATACCTTGATTGGGGTAAGTTTTCCTTTTATAAATAATTTTCAGGTCCCAGGAGACACAGAAGGGCTGTGAAGTGGAAGTATGCCAATTGAATATTAAAGTAAAACAACAAAAAGGAATTACACATTGATATATATATATATATATATATATATATTGTGTATTTATCTATATAAAAGTAAAGTAAAATATTGTATATAAATAGTATATATGAGTAATGTATGTACCATGTATATATATATATATATTTATCATTTAATCAGAACATCGAAATGGTAGCAATCTTAGATACCTACCTATGGACATATCTACTTTATTGAAAAAGAAAATATGTATTTATTAATATTCAAGACTATGTAGAATCATATATCTTATATTTATTTATTAATATATGTAATCTTATTTAACGTATTTTGACAATCGAGATATGTGTTCTTATATATATATTTATATTTATTTTTCACCTAACTTCTAGTAAATTTACTAACTTCGGGAAATGAAATAAATAGTTTAACTTCAATAAAGGAATTAAAAATATTTAAATTAACTATGCACAATAAACGGTAACAAAACTGAATCACAAGGAGAGCGCGAGATATTTTTAAAATAAACAATCTCACATCTGGGTTAGTGGGTCAGATGAGATGTTTACATTGTTCAATTTGTTGATAAAACAAGGGATCACTGGAGAATTGGGTCAACCGCATAGTTTGGAAACGACCTTGGCCGTAATTAGTTAGTCGCATAGGATTTTATTAATTACCCGAAACAGCTGGAAGATGCGTGCTCTCAAATACCTATCAATCACAAACGACAATTGAAAAATCACGGGTTAGCCAGATTTATATCGAAAAATTACATAAAACATTTGAATATCATTGATTAGATAGTCGTATAGGATTTTATTAGTTACCTGAAACAGCTGAAAGCTGCGTGCTTACAAATACCTATCATTCACAATCGAAAATTGAAAAATCACGGGTTAGTAAGATTATATCGAATAATTATACGAAACATTTGAATATTATTGATTGGGTGCTCATACAGAACCCCATCAGTTGCCTGAGACATGTGAGAGTCGAGTACTCTCTAATGTGGCAACCAACTACTTAAAACAATTGGAAAATCACGGGATAGGATGAACAAAATTAATGTTGAAACCTGGAGGTAAAATTAAAAACAAATACAGTTCATCAGATAGGAGGCAGTGGTCGCTCCTACAACAAGACCATTAACCAAACCAAATAGAGATGACGATTCTCTTAAATAAAAACGTCAAAACCAAACAAACAAAAAGCCTGGAGTTCGATAGCTCTCCAAAACAAACTATCATAAGATCTTATTTTACTAGTATTTATTAGTATCACCTTATTAGTACGTATTTATTCGGTTACCAAGCTAAGAATTGTGCAGAATTCTTTGTGCGAGATCCGAGCTTGGAATGCGAGGTAGATAGCCTGGTATTGCGAGTTATAAACCTTTCCCAAACTGTATGTATACATATATTTATTCGTATGTACTGTTTACTGGAGGATGCGGACCTGCATACAGCTTGCATTTTAGGTCTTCTGGACCACTCTCGCATCTTCTCTTAAACGTGGAATGAGGATTCACGAACCGTAAGTCCACACCAACCGTGAGTATATGATTGTATGTAGGACGAAACCGGTTCGCCCTAAGTAAATTGTAGTCCAAGGAGGGGTCGGAATTTGGGGGTATCGGGACCCGAGGGGAAACTTGAAGGCAGTGCATGATGACGTGGAAGGCTTTTTGGGACGCGATAACTTAGGTATCAATCAAAGAGCCGTGTCAGAAGATTGTGCGAATTTCACGTTGACTCACGATCATCTCGTTTACTTGCAGGAAGATTTGGAGCCAAATTATGCCAGCAAATGGGCTATTCCGAGTTCGTCAAATATGCAATTAACTAATTACATTAACCTACTAAATCAATCTTTACATGTACCTAGATGTACATTTACCATAGCAGCAGAATCATAAAGGAGTGGCGCCAAACAGACACAAGAGTTTACCGAAATCAAATTTACTAACAATTAACCATTTGAGTTATATTTAATTACCTGTCCAAATAAACATGTATAATATCTTTTATCAGCGTTTAACTACGACTTTGTTAGGGTGCAGGGAATCAGAATAATTACAGTAGGAAAGTTAGCTCATTCAGAGAATTCATTTAAGTCTAGGTTTGCAATGGAAAGACCAATTAAATTTTGAAACTCGACGCCTCGATCAGAACCAAGGGGGTTACCACAAAAATGAAGGTACTTAAAATCCTATATCATAAATCAAAAAATTACACAACGTTTGATGGAATTTAATTACAATATAAATACGGAAATATTTGTGTTCAAGTTCGTAAATAACGTATTAATTAGTTAAGTACATATGTCTATAAAGATATATAGTACAAGAGAGCTTTAAGTAGCTATCTGTAGATATCAAAGAAAAGGGTCCAATTTTCATGGAGGCTTATGTGTTGTAGGGGAGGAATTTTCCATCCCTGCGAACACATATGCAAAGCCTTAGAAAAAAAAATTAAATATCGGTCATAGCCAAGAGAGAAAAAAAATTTATATTGTTTTAAACAAATAAAAGAATGGCGAAAAGATGGAAAATATTACACATTTCATCTAAAACTTCGGCGATTTTCCTTTTTAGGCATCTCTTCAAAGTTGGCATTTCGTGTCTTTTACGTAACCATATTGTTATCACTGTCGGAATCTGTCGGTACCATTTCGACTAATTCCACATGAACTTCGACATCACTGATTTCTACGTCCTTTTGCTGACTGGTAAAATTATCATCACCAGAATCAGATAAACGATTCAAATAGTCATCAATTTGCCGATCATCCATTCTAAAATAAAATAAAAAGATTTGATGTAAAATACACACAATAATACATTTTGAACAGTAAAATAAGATGTAACTATAAATAATAACTCATATAGAATAATATCATATACTTACTTTTACTCTGTATAACCAGAACTCATCAAAAACAATGTTTTCAAAATAACTTGCAGTGTCGTCAAAAGTTACACTATTCATAAACATTCGTCTCTCAGACGTTTAAAGGTCTATAACTTGTCCACAAAACTTCACTGCAAGGCAAACGCACCCGCGTTACTAATGAACAAGCTATCTAGGAAGGTACTTGAGAGGTCATCATTCTATCTATTTCACTCGAGACACTAGAAACAAATTTACGTTTTGTGCGGTCTGTGGGATGAATGGTTATGAATCTAGGGTTAAATAGATGCGTGTCTGCAGCTTCTAAGCGCGAACACATGACTCACTAGTTCATTCAACTCTTTCCTATGGAATAATTGGCGTGGGCGGAACTTTCAACAATCATGTAAAACCACTAGAAATTGCCCAAAACTCAATTATTAAGATAATGTACAGAAAAACTAAATCCTATCCCTCTGAACAATTGTTCCAAGAAACTGAAATTCGGACCTTAAGCAGACCTATAGTGTTCAATGTCTTAAATTTATTTACACGCGACCAAAGAACTTTATTAAAAATTCGAATCGTGCCAGCCAACGACATGGCGCTTGTGAATATGCTGTGCCTCGCTGCAAAACCAGGTTGGCCCAAAAGCATATTGGTTTTATTGCTCCAAAAATGTATAATTCTTTATGTACAACCTTTAAAAGGGCCACGTGTGTAAACTTTCAATCTTTTAAAAACTATATCAAATCTTGGCTAAAAAACACTGAACTAGATATTTTTTCTTATAAGTTTTAGCAAAACTATCTGTAACATTTGTATCCATAGACAGATTATTTTTTTATTACTTCACATACATACAAAACAGCGGATATATTTTATTCTTTGTAATGCTTTGTCTGTTAATTCACTTTTTAAGATGTAATTTTAAAAACTAGTATTTACCTTGTTTTTTGTGTTATTTTAAAACTCTTACATATTTCATGCTTTAGTTTCTTGTATTGCATCTCTACATCTTTTAAAATAACTTATATTTATATTTGATATTGTATCTCCATTTAAACTATGGAAATAAGATAAAAATATTTATAATACCCACACTCAGGCTTTGCCTTCTTGGGATTTTTTTTAAATTATGTATATTTATTAAAATATTTTTTATACAGTTTAAAATATTTTATGTAAATATCCACGTATGTGTAAAAAAAAAGTCGATAGTAAATAAAAATAAAAAAAGATTCCGTGCAAGTTCTGTGAAACGACCGCCCTTTGGTGGAACAAAAACAGAACTTGAATTAAACTTTCACGGAGGTAGGATGTTAAATATGAATTTCGTTGAATTGTTCAAGTTCTGTGAAACAACTTTTACCCATAAAACTGCGTCATCCTCGTTTTCTTATGACAATTATAACGTTCTCTTTTTATGGCAGATTTAGTTAAATATTACTTGGGTCCAGGCGGGATTGACGCCAAAAGGAAATAAAAGAAAAAAATTATTATTTTTTTAGTAATTAACATTATTTAGTATATTTGATCTTGTCCAGTATGAAAACCGCTACAATCGAGATGTATTAATAGGGCACGTTTTTTTAAATTTGATATTTTGCTGAATTTTTTATACGTGAAATAATTATACACAATTCTATTCTCTTTCAAAAGTTTGACCTATTCAATTAAAAAATGAACTTGGCTAGTAAAGATTGTTTTTTTTTTCGTTTTTGAGAATAATAGCTAAATAAAATACAACTTCTATCACTTTAAATTAACCTAAAACTTATACTTTCTTAGAGTGCTTTTTATATTCAATATTTTCATTAAAATTTATCTCTAATTTCTTGCTGAATCATTGAAGTTTATAATTACTTTTACCTGTTCTAAATTTCTATTAAATATTTATCTGCAAAACAATTGAAGCGATACCTTTACAAAGGATATACAATATTTTTTTTAGTTTCTTCTTTTTGTCGAAAATTGCTATACAGTATACCTTCAAATGCATTATACCTATAGAAAACTTATTTAACGTACGAGGCGTTCAATTATTTTAATAAAAAAAACTAATGTGTTTTTTTGTTATTTGTTTTTGGGGTATTATGCCGTGTTGCGCTAACTCCTTCTTTAGCCAACGTTTCGGACAGCATTGCAGTGTCCATCATCAGGGCAGATGTCTTATTTGAGGTTGTGTTAAAATGTGAGCTTAAGTATGAGGTTGTGATACCGTGTTGCCAGCTCCAACCCTCTGAGCTAACATTAACGTATCATTTTTTTATATTTAAAGTGGTTTTCTTCGTTTAGCTCTGGTGTATCCGTCAATTACCGGATACCAAGAACTATTAAGCTTAGCTCCATCGTCTCTATTAATGTCTACGGGATTTTTATGAATTTCAATGGCCTCCGTAATCAGCCGTGCTCTATAAGTTTTCGGTCTCCCCAGGATTTCAGGAACAAATCCAAAGTAATGCCCGGTGTCAATCAAATGCTCGGCAATTGCCGATTTGTCAGGGTGGCCGAGTTTACAAGCTCTGAAGTGTTCTGAAATTCTTTTAGAGATAGTCCGCTCTGTCTGGCCTACATAGACCTTGTCACATCCGGAACAGCTGAGTTTATACACTCCATCTGTTTCCAGAGGAAACTTAGTCTTTGCAGACCTCAGTAAGTCCTGTATCTTTGTTGTTGTTCCGAAGACAGTCTTGATATTTTCCTTTCTCAAAAGCCTGGCAATTTTGTCTGTCACATTGTGCACGTAAGGCAGGAAGGCACAGCCTTTCGACTCTTGTTCAACTCTGTCTTCGTTTGGTGCAGATTTGGCTCTTATGATTTGCCTTGTCTGACTTGCTGGGTAGCCGTTACGCTCCAGTGCATCGGTCAGCTTCGTAAATTCCGCTCCGATTTTATGTTCTTCGCATATTCTGGTCGCTCGGGTCACCAATGTATGGATAAGTCCTCTCTTCTGCGCTGGGTGGTGGTGCGAATCAGCGTGTAAGTACCGATTCGTATGGGTTGGTTTCCCCTATACAGTATGCCCTAGGCTACCATCGTGTTTCCGCATCACCTCCACATCTAGAAAGGGGGGGGGGGGGGGATAACAACAAAGATACAGGACTTACTGAGGTCTGCAAAGACTAAGTTTCCTCTGGAAACAGATGGAGTGTATAAACTCAGCTGTTCCGGATGTGACAAGGTCTATGTAGGCCAAACAGAGCGGACTATCTCTAAAAGAATTTCAGAACACTTCAGAGCTTGTAAACTCGGCCACCCTGACAAATCGGCAATTGCCGAGCATTTGATTGACACCGGGCATTACTTTGGATTTGTTCCTGAAATCCTGGGGAGACCGAAAACTTATAGAGCACGGCTGATTACGGAGGCCATTGAAATTCATAAAAATCCCGTAAACATTAATAGAGACGATGGAGCTAAGCTTAATAGTTCTTGGTATCCGGTAATTGACGGATACACCAGAGCTAAACGAAGAAAACCACTTTAAATATAAAAAAAATGATACGTTAATGTTAGCTCAGAGGGTTGGAGCTGGCAACACGGTATCACAACCTCATACTTAAGCTCACATTTTAACACAACCTCAAATAAGACATCTGCCCTGATGATGGACACTGCAATGCTGTCCGAAACGTTGGCTAAAGAAGGAGTTAGCGCAACACGGCATAATACCCCAAAAACAAATAACAAAAATACTTTTGGCCGTGAAAATCTTAAATCATATTTGAAAAACTAATGTGGTTCAAGATTTTGAATTCTCTGATTAAAGGCTATGAAAATATTGAGAAATTTAAGGAATCGTTTAATACAAATGGTTCCTGAACCGTTCTTTGGCATCGAATCGTTTTTTGAATCTATGCAAAAAAATACTAAAAATGAAGGTCCTTCTATTTCAAATTATTAAAACCTTCTTAAAGTTTTAGACCCAAAGAACGCTGCTTTATTACATTTAGAAGGTTCAAAGTTGTTTTCAATATAAGGTTGAGTTTTTTAAGAAAATAGGGTGAAGTTATATATTTATTACAAACCCAAGTAATGTCTTCATTCCTGAAAACTTTGAAGAAAAATTCAAAAATGTCCGATACCTAAGCTTCTCCTTGAAAGAATTCTTTGCTGAAAGAATTAAAAAAAAAAAACAAAAACACCCGATGCAGGTGTTGCCATTCCAAACGAGTGCCTGAAAAATAAAATAAAAATTCAATCTTCCCACCGCAGTTCTAGAGGTAGTGTTGTTTATTCCGTTGAAAATAAACTAAGCAACACTTGTTTTGTGCAAACAGCGTTTGGAATTGCCGCTCTTCAGATTACTTTTTGCTCCACTGGAAATTGGCTTCGTTTCCCTAGCAAAATGGAATTTTTTCCCTCCTTCAAGTTAGTTCAAGTACTAAAGGGGCTATTTGCTGAAAATGAATGTTTTATGATATTTAATAAAATAAAAACACAACTGCCAAATAGGGAATTCTCGTGCATTTTTTAAATAATTTATTTCAATAAAGATACCAAATTATTTTATTATGTGCCTCTTTTTTTTCTTTTTTTTTAAATGCATTTTCAATGTTTTGTAGTTGTTTTAAAAATTGCGTGCTGTTTCGGCTCTGAAAACGGTCATGCTCCATTTTGACCGCTACGTCACAAGTGCTACGTCACACCTTTGCCGCCGCCGCCGCCATCGGTTTGCAGGATCTACTCAGGCTGGTCAACAGTGACGTCATCGTTCGCCCTTGAACGCTTGATCAATCACCAGGCGTTTTTAGCTGCATTGAAATATTTCGTTCGCGCCTGTTTTTAAAGTCACTATAACTTTAATAAATGATTTTTGAAAATTATAAAAACTATGTATTCTTGTGTCTGAAGTGTTTCTACATGTGAATAATTAATAATAAGTGATTTTTTGGTGTGAAGAGAATTCCCAACTTTTAAATTATTAAACCGAAAACTACACTTACTTTTCCACTTAAGCCTTAAGCCACTTAGTACGGATTTAGTATAGGTATATAGTACCGTCCTAAGGACGAACCCGTCCTTAGGACGGATTGTTTCGGAGAATCTGAACAATTCATCGAATTTCAACGTTCATTTTCAAGTTCCACGAAAGATTTTTTCAAGTTCTGTTTTTATTTCAGTTCTATTTAGCCAATAACCTATAATGATATATTAACAGAACTTGCATAGGACTTTCACAGACCCCGGAAATGAACGTTGAAATTTGATGAATTGTTCAAATTCTCCGAAACAACCCGTCCTTGTCTTAGTGAGGTTGATTTTTATGTGAAAAAAAGTGTTTTATTTATAGTGACATGAAATAAATAAATAATATTTTTTTTTGTAAATTGAATAGTAATATTATTGAATGTTCTACAAATTAAACTTGATAAAAAAATGAAAGAATGTATTCATAATATATAAAACTTTCAAAATGTTTACCATCTTCTAAATGGGTATGAACAAAGACTTACATATTTCAAACTAGAGAGTTTAGTTAAAAGACGAAATATAGATGACCTCTTAATGCTTTACAAAATTGTGAATAATCGTGTAAATAGTAACTTAGTCAATCAAATCAATTTTTACGCCAGGCCCAAATATACTAGAAATATGAACATATTTTGGACCGAAATTTTTGCCAATAACACTGGATATTTTAATCCTATGTCTAGAATGTCTCGATCATAAAATGATCTTGCTAAAACACACACTGTCATAGATATTTTTGCAAATAATATAACTTGTTTCAAGAAATATCTCCACGATTTCTGTATTTAGAAAAAAATTAAATAAATAAAAAAAAAATTTAGTGGTTTGAATTTTTTTTAATATATACTCTTTAAATTTTTCTACTTATTATGTGCGTCAATCTTTGTAATTAAGTTTTATGTTTTGTATATAAATACTGTCATTGTTTTACATGTTTGCTTATGTGAATGTGCAAATGTGATAGCTGCTGCAGACACATTGATCTAGGGATATTTATAATTGTTTTTTTTTTTATTTTGTAATCCATAATTAATGTTTTTATAAATATCCTGTTTGTGTCTCGAATAAATAAAATTAAAAAAATATAAAAATAAATAATTGTTAAAAACCACATATTGCATAAAATAAAGCAGCCAAATTATAATTTTTAAACACCAGAATATATTTAATATTATAGTACAAGCCAATATGCGGCGACTCGAGCTTATGATAGTCGCTTTATAATCTGTTTCTCGATGAAAGGTTATTTGGGTCTGGCACCGCTTTGACGCATGATTGCACCCTCTCCCGTCGCAACTCGGCTTCCCACGAGTTGATTTAAATTACTGTAATGTACAGTGCTTTGAAACCGTGCTATGAGTGCATACTACAGTCTGTCAACAAATTATAGAAAATTAATAAAATAGAAGTATTAAATGTTAATTTTCAGTTTTTTTATATGTGTTTGATATTATAACTTTTTTCGCATTACAGAAAAAACTTGATGATCCAAACTAATGAAAAACAATTCCTGTTTGGACTCGCGAAGCGTTCAGATTATAGTTATGTTAGATATAAAAATTAAATCAAATAGCTTTTTCCCAGGAAAATTATATGTAAGAAAATTTTTAACAATAGTACACATTTACTTTTGTCATAAACTAATCAATTTACGTCTAACCGGTCGTATTTATTGACAAAGAAAAAGTTACAATAAAGTTAAAGTTTTCTGTTTTCGTTTTGGCGTAGCAACCGTGTTTATAACCTAAAACATCGCCTAAAAAACTCGTGAGACGTAGAGTAACGTGGGCATGATGCAAGAGCTCTTAAGATGATTTGCAAGAGATTAATCTTTATAACGAATTGGTGTACATTATGATTTCCAAATATTTTGTTTTAAATAAATTGAAGGTTTTCCTATCGTTTCGTTTGAGTAGAATACAAATAAAATAATAAATTACTAAAATAATATTTTTTCAAAAGAAACGTACAAACGCGTAAAAAAAACAACTTTAAAAAAATACAGTATTATAGGTAAGATTATTTGTGACAGTTTAACTTAATTTACTTTTTTGCTTTCTTATAAAATTATTTACAAAATAAATAAAAACCAGGTTTTTGCTTGAAATCGAACGTTTCTAGACTTCATTTGTCAAACGATTTTGATGGCTATAAGGTATACAAAGAAAATACAAATTTTTGGCATATTTTTAAGTAACTATAGAAAAAACACAGAGTTGGCGGCCTCGGTATGAGGTGAGAAGGATCGTTTGGCATGTCGGATTACAGCGACACGGCGTTCGGATTAGCCTGTATACGGATTATCGAAGCTCTACTGCATTTAATATTGTGAGTCTCACTGGGTGCTTTACCCGTGCTGAGGACCCAACATGGGAACACTGATTTAAGAATGAATGTAGTATGTAGATTCAAATAATGGGAGGTATGATTTTTGACTTTTGAATCTGAAATATTGATAATAAGCATAAAAAATATCATTACTTATTACTTAACTTTCTTTAATGTTTTTACTATTCTCTGAATGTTTTAAGTGCGCGTTTCTTCAACCCAGTTTTTAAATACATATTTGGTAACATAATACAATAATAAGTCTCTTCTATGATGCATTTTTTGCAATTATCGTAATCAGTGTTTAAAAAATAAACTAGAACATAACATTAGAATATTTTATTTCCGGTAAGACCACTAATTTCTTAACATGGTTTGATATTGACCTGGAAAATATTTTACATTAAGCAAAGGGTGTTTTTAAAGAAACATCATTTTCCTTTGAACCATTTTGGTTTTGTTATTTAAAATTATTTGAACGATTGCAGCGCCCTCCGTTTGTATCTACTATTGAACAAAGGCTGCACTCTGTTCAAGTTAGTCTTGGGGCTCCTGTCTACATGATCATTTTTCAGCAGTTCAAAATGATCATGAAGAATTTGAACATAAACGCAAAGTGCAACAACCTGCACTTTGAATACGGTAAAGGATTAAACGATATTCGGTTTACATGCAACACTAAAGTAATAGGAAATATTTTAATGAGCCAGTTTAGTTATTTAAATAGTGTTTTTTATTGAATTAATGATTTTTTAAATGTTTGTTGAGTTATAAAGCGTAAAAGAAAATAGCTTTAATGCGTTAATAATGTGAATGTAACTCTAATAAATTTAACCGGATTCCTGGATTTTTTCATTTTTTTTAGCAATTAACAATTATATATAGTAGAGTAAAGTTGAGTTCTATAAGTAGAGTTGATACTATTAAATATCTTGGTATTCAAATAGACGATATCCTTAAATGGAATGTACATGTTGCAAACCTAACGACAAAACTGAGGGAACTTATTCTTATTACGTATTCTTATTACTTATTCTTATTACTTATAACTTCTTTAAAAATGTTAGGGATATTTTAAATAGAAAACAACTGAAACAAGTATGGTATGTAATGGTATTATCAGTTGGGGTAGTGCCACATATACTTGCCTGGAGCAATTAGTAAAGATTCAAAAAATGATTCTGAAGGTTATTCTAAAAGTCCCATTAAGAACGAATACTGATTTTATTTTTAAGGCACTAAATGTTCCAAACCTGAAAAAATTATATTCAAAAAATATCCTGCTTCATCAATTTAAAAATACCCATATGTATGAAGAACGAATAAGCAAAGTCTTGAGACATTCATATGTAAAATCTTTTAACACCCCAGTTTGTCGAACCTCCTATGGACAAAAAGCTTTAAATACAATGCTATTAAGCTATTCAATTCTCTACCTATTGACATTAGAAACACACAAACCAAAACTTTCTTTAAAAATAAAATCATTGATTACCTCCAATAAAAATATACATTAGAAGTATTTCATAACACACTAAAAATTGTGCCTACTGTGTATATATATGTATTATAAACCTTTTGGTCAAACTGAAACCTGAAATTATTATCGCTTTGCCCTCATCTTTTACATTCCTTCTTGAATTGTATAATCTAAAAATAAACAAAAAATACTGATTTTATTTTATCTGACATTTTCACAATATTGTATAATCTAAAACCGAGTTAACAACCACTATGTAAATTGCCATCTCAACACAGGCGTTACACACCTAGTGAGATGGGCAATACGTCACTATTGCAACTAAAATAGAAAAAAAAAATTATGTAAGTAATTATAAAAAAAACGTTTTTATTCCTGTGAGTAACATTCTTAAGATATTCAAAGTTTCAATATTTGCAGACATCTATAAAAGTCTCAATAACAATATATTTAAAATATTCAAAAATAGCACATTAAACAAATTAAATAAATATAACCGCGAACCGCCTTTACTTTCCACATAAAAAATGAACAGTTATTACATTTCGGTATAAACTATTTTAAAAGTCTTCCCGAAGAAGCGGGGACATGAAATAAAAGATTTATTATAAAACAAAAAAAATGAACATCCTCAACAACAATTAATAACTTTATAAACAATTCAATCATTAATTAATGTTATCTCTTCCTAGTACTTATGATAGCTACATTATTATTTGTTATGTCCTATATTACGTTTATACTACACAAAACTCAAGAGCCAGTTTTATTTTTTTAATTTTTATTTTTTTCCCTCTTTATTGTCACATAAAACATTAAAAAATATATATACCTTTTTTATTTTATAAGGTATATTATTTTAATTAATTACTAGAAACTGTATATTCAATTTGGGAGAAAGATTTGGATACTGTCGCCCAGGTAACCATTCATTGGATAACCAACACCTCTGTCATAGGTCACCCTAAGTGATTCGCTACGTTTGGTGATTTAGCACGGGTGTCGGGATTCATTGGGTGAGGTGTGTTCAGGATGCGCCTGCCCACCAACTGCGTGGAATGCCAGATCGGGATACACTCCTGGATACTTTCTTCGATGGCGCTACAGCCTATATCGAGCTTTGGCCTCCTGCAACAGTCGCCTCCAACTCCTCCTGTCCTCAGCGGCTGACTTCCAATTTGTCACCTGGAGAAGCTGTGCTGCATCCCCTCTTACCTCATCTTCCCACCTCAGTCTGGGTCTTCCCACTTTTCTCTTTTCACCTGGGTGACCAGTCAGAATTCTTTTTGGGACGCGTGTATCCGGCATTCTCTGTACATGCCCAGCCCATCTCAGCCTGAGGAGTCTCATGTGTGCAGAGATGCTAGGGGCCTTATATATATCGTACAATTCTATATTGTGCCGGATACGCCACTGTTCGCCCTCTTTCACGGGTTCACATATTCTTCTCAGCACCTTTCTTTCAAAAGTATCCAGCATTTCAGCCATCTTTACCGTCAGTGTCAGCGCCTCATATCCATATGCCAATACAGTTCTTACAATGGTCTTATATATGGTTATTTTGGTTTTTCTGTGGACACTACGTGACTTTAACACTGGCAGCAAAGAGAAGTATGTTTTGTTCGCTGCTGTGATTCTCCTTCTGATTTCTGCTGGATCCTCATTGTTCTCTGTCAGGCTGGAGCCCAGGTAGGTGAATTGATCGACCACTTCGTATGAGTAGTTGTCTTTAAATAGTACACTACTTCTTCTTCTGTGTGAAGGGTTCTTGCTCTGTACCATCATTTTTGTTTTGTCAACATTAATTCGCAGTCCTACTTCCCGCGCCGCTGTTTCTAAAGGGTCGAAGACCTCCTTAATGGCTGAAATTGATCTTCCGACAATGTTGATGTCATCCGCATATCCGACAACTTGACTGCTCTTGAAACAAATATTGGAGCCAGTGTCTATTAGTGTTTTTCGTATTACATGTTCGAGCACAATGTTGAAGAGAGTGGGAGCCAGACTGTCCCCATACAATGATCCCTAAATTCCTTCCCAACCCTCATACCTTTTACCTTCACAGCTCCTTTCTTTCTTAAAAAACACTTTCCACATAGTATCCCAAAATATGACATAGGCCCTGAGGAAAATTATGTTCCTCAGGACTACCTGTGTGAGGATGATATTTAAAAAAAAATCACGAAATAACCAAAATTGGAGCGAAAAACGGAAAGATGTATCATTGATCGAAATGAGTTCATTAGTTCAAAAAATGTGTACGTATTGTACCGTTGTATTCTACAAATCTCATATATTCAACGACATTGAATAACTGAATGGCATGAAGAAAACTTGAAATTCGTTATTATTATTACAGAATATATTAACAAACAATAGTACTACAAAATGTGTATCTTACCTGTGTAACAGCAATTTTTCCAATCATATTATAACATTTTCAGATGATACTGTCCTAATATTTGAAGGAAAAACATGGAATGATGTACACTGCAAAGCAGAAAGTGGAATAAAACAGCTAAAACTTTGGTTAGACTATAATCTGCTGACACTCAATTCGAAAAAAACTAAATTTATACGATTTAGTGCGACAAAAGCAGGCCAACCCGAGGAAGCACATAATATTTTTATACATAAATGCATTTACTCCACTAACTGTAATTGCTATAAATTGGAATGCGTAGACAGTATAAAATACCTTGGTGTTATATTAGACAAATATCTTAGAAGGGACGGACAAATAGATCTAGTTGCCACAAAGGTTAGAAAGCTTACGTACATGTTTATGACAATCAGAAATATCTTACGTAAAAAAGAATTGAAACTCATCTATGATGCTATGTGTGGGTCACTTCTAGACTATGCATCCTTAGGTTGGGGTGGGTGTGCAAAAACTGTTTTGGACAAATTAGCAAAAGCTCAAAAATCACTACTAAGGGTAAACCTCAAAAAAACATTTAGATATCATAGCGATGCACTATTTGAAAAATTCCGAGTTCTGGATGTTAGACATGAAAAAATTAATTTTAAAGACCCATCAAAAACGCCACCTCTACCCATCTATTAACCACTCTCACGACACCCGCCACTCACGGAGAAATCCAATTGTACCACTCACAACTAAAACATCTCTCGCTCAAAGACACTTCTCATTCTTAGGTCCAAAACTATACAACTTCATGCCTGATGCTTGGAAAAAGGAAAACACAGCTATTCTTCATAAATTGACCACTAATTGGTTTCATCAATTAGGTAGAAAGGAGAGTGAACTTTTACTACACAAAAAATGAAATCAAACACAAACCAAAAACAACAACAAAAACTCCAACAAAACAGTAAAAGATACCTTTATGTTATAATCCTTATCATTATATGTATATATGTACCTACCTAATACTTTTAAATTAGAATGCTACCCAAGCAGCAGTTAATCTTATGTTTAATGTAATATTTTATTTGATGGTATTTCTTCTCTTTGTTATTCATATTTATACAAACATGTTGGTAGGCTTAGGCACCAGTTAAAAGTACAAATACCTATTATTTCATTATTATTTTAATACTATACTTATCAAACAACTTATCAAAATGTTAATATTCATCCTAATTTGACTGTCCTAAAACGGGAATCCTCCTAGTTGGGCAGTCCAAACATTTCTTAAATAATGTATATAAATGTATAATCTTTTACTAAATAAATAAAAATATTTAAAAAAAAAAACAATTCTTTCCGGGAATAAATAGAGGTAACGTACACTATATTTACAGGTGAAGAACCTCCTGACTGAGTAACGTCACGAATGATCCAGTAGTTGTATGATTTAATTGTTAGTAAAAGCTATTAAAAAAATTGTCAATTAAGCCTCCAACATTCGCCTACGGTTTGAGAACTACCAACGTAAGGAAGTAAAATAGTGAAATAATGTTTACTTCTGTAGTACTGTGGACGATGATACGGTTGGTAAAATCATATTATGTCAATACTGGATTTCATACAAGTAGATAACTACCTCAAATTAATAATCTCTGTTCACAAAGAATGTAGATTCTTAACTTATTTACTCTGCACAAATTACAAAAGAATTCGAAGGAGAATGTTGTGTTTTACAATTAATTATGTAGTTATTCGGTGTTTAATAATATAAACAGGAATTTTTTTATTCGTATCGTTCCGTAATCGAGATTTTACTGACAATTGCTACTGATTTTGTAGAAACAAAGATTCTCAGTTTTCATCCTGTCAAGTAAAGTTACATTCTGCGACTTTTCAGTGAAAACAACTGGTAATATTTTTTATTTGAATATTATTTGAGCAATGTTGCCAAGGACACGAGGGTTCAAATTCTTCACCGTAATAATGAGGCAAAAGATAGATAACTTAGAAATCATACAATTCTTAAATAACTAGTAGTTCTGTGATAGTAGTGTAATAAATCAAAACTCCAAAATTTGTTCCGAAATCAAAAGATTAGCCATTGCAAAAAATACGAATAGGAAAATCCGAATGAAAAGGTGACCGCTCTAACCCGGCCAACTACCGCCCCATAGCCATCACATCAGTTCTGTCCAAAGTGATGGAACGTGTGATCAACGACAAACTGCTCACATACCTCGAGAAGAACAAAATTATCAACGACCGTCAATACGGATTCCGGCGGAACCGCTCGTGCAGTGATCTTCTCGCGTATGTGACGCATGTTTGGGGACGGTGCCTGGAACGTCACGGTGAGACCCAAACGGTCGCACTAGACATATCCAAGGCCTTTGACCGGGTCTGGCACCGAGGACTTGTCAACAAATTGCATTCTTACGGACTTCCCGCATCCCTGTGTACGTGGATTGCTGACTTTTTAAGGGATAGGTCGATTCAGGCGGTTGCTGACGGTTTCACCTCTTCCTCGCACTCCATAAATGCTGGCGTCCCACAGGGATCGGTTCTGTCTCCGACTTTGTTTTTGTTGCACATCAATGACCTTTTGACATGTGCACCGATTCATTGTTACGCGGATGACAGTACAGTTCATGATAGCTTTTTGGTTAACAAGCCCCCAAAGGGCACACAAACTCCAACGGCTCGGAGGGCTTTGAAGCAGAGAATGGACGGTTATCTCGAGAGTATTTCCTCCTGGGGTAAAAATAATCTCGTCGAATTTAATGTTTCAAAGACCCAATCCTGTCTGATTACGTCTAAAAGGGATCCAAATGATAATCTAGTCTCCTTCAACTGAAGCAATCTTCCGAACAGGCCTTCCATTGATATGCTTGGTATAACTATAAGTGACCAGCTCAGGTACGGGGGCTCCATCGAAGACAGAGTAAAGTTGGCCTCTCAGAAGCTGGGCGTACTGTACAGGGCCCGCAGATACTTTAATAATACACAACTGCTGACCCTGTACAAATCGCAAGTGCGCCCTGCTGTCGAATTTGGCAGCCATCTCTGGTCCGGAGCCCCTAAATACCTGAAAAAAACCCTTGACTCTGTGCAAAAACGGGCGGTCCGTTTGATAGATTCCCCAATCTTAACAAACGGACTGAAATCTTTAGAGCACAGGCGTAAGGTAGGTATGCTGTCCTTGTTCTATCGGTATTACAATGGAAGATGCTCTGAGGAACTAGCGTCATTGATCCCTTCGGCACCGGTGCGTAGTCGGGATACACGCCAAACGCGCGCCCAACATTTGTACACAGTTGACACTTGTCACATGAGAACGGGTCGCTTCTACGATTCGTTCTTAAGTTCAACAGCTCGGCTGTGGAACGAACTGCCGGCCTCTGTGTTTCCTCCCTCCTACAACATGGGACTCTTCAAGACCCATGTTCACTCCTTCCTCTCCACAAAAAGACCCTCCACACAGCATCCCCAAAGATGACATAGGCCCTGAGGGAAATTATTTTCTTCAGGGCCTCCTGTGTGAAGTTAATATAAAAAAAAAAATAAAAAAAAATGAATTCGACGACTTCACATATAAAAATAATTATCTTTTTATCTTGATTCGGAAAGTAAAAACAAATTCACAATCAGATAAAACGCAAAACGGTTGACTTTAAACAGGACTTTTCTACGCTCAGACAATAATTCTAGTATACCGAATAACCAATTTATTTCATCTTACTGTCCTATTTTAGAAGTATTTTCAGTAAACCGCCCTGTTATCCCCGTAAATCCCCCTAATTACTTAACCGACTTCCCACTCCAACATCTAAATATTTATGTATATCGTCAGTGGGTTGTATTTTAGGTTAGTTTTAATATTTTGCGGATGAATGAGGGGACTTTCGAAACCGGTAGAGCAATTTATTTGAATAAAGCTGTTTCTAACAAATGTGTATTTATTTTTTAATTACGGCGGACCACAAAGAAAACGCTTTTTCGGAAGCTCTCCTTTATATTTATATGTATTTATGAAAGTTTTTTTTAAATATTTATCGCTTCCGCTTTCCGGGATACTGTGCTACTCAATCCTGTTCAAAGACAAATAAAGTATATTAGTTTTTGTGTTATTTTTTTCATCTTTTATTCATAAGCTTGTCGCTATTATCTGAACGCAATCCGCAAACTAACACCATCGTTATTATTTATTAAAGTTCTTTTGACATTTTTTTTCGATGTGTTCGAAAAAAAGGGCTCCATTTTCCAGTCACAGATGATTAAATTTCTTTAACCATGTAATTCAATCCATTATTTAAAAAAAAATATAATATAACCTAGCACTTTCTCTCAAAATACTCGAATGACTTCACTCGATCTCAGAGAGGTTGAGACAGTGCGAATCTTGAAAAAAATCAAATAAATTTTTGAACCTTAGGCAACAAATGGCAGTATCTAGGAGAAAACATAATATTATTTATTTCGGTTGAATGTGCGAAATGTGTAACTCTGGTTCAATTAAGTCATATTTACTTAAATTTAAGTGTCATTTTCAAAATTGCTACCTACTTATTGTTTGAAGAATTCAGGCAAGCGATTTTGTAGGTAACTACTTTTTGTACGAGTATATTATTTTGAATGGAATTTTTTTTTAATTGTCCTTTTAAAAATTAGAACTGATTTTTCAAGAATTCAGATGATTAGTAGTCTGAATTCTTAAAAAATCAATATGCGCTAGTATCTGTCCTGTGCCTCTTTGAAAGTATGATTCTTACACGTTCAAAGTTAGTATTTTGGAATGTAGAATAAAATGTTAAATAATAGTTTAATACGTGATACTCTCGTAATCTTCAAGTATAACCATCACAAGTACTTGTCAAGTATAATTGAACTGAATACTTACGCAAGTATAATTCGCACCCGGGGAATGACAGTGACACAACTCAAAAAACTATATTTTTTCAGGAAAGTTGTTTATTTCGTTCTAGTGTATTAAATCAGTCTATTAAATTTTAAAAAAATAACATTGACGTACCTACTTTGGGAAACTGTTATGCAATTTAGTTGCATATCTGAGTTTTTAAGGTGTGTATTATACAAATAGAATTTATACCATTAGTACTTATGAAATATTTTTAAACTTGTAACATATGCAACAAAGCAATATAACAAATCATTCATAAATTGGTTTGAATAAAAATAATATTAATTTTGAAAGTATGTTTTAATAGGTGACAACAAAGAAAAAACATTCTACGACTTACAAAGTAGGAAACGCAGTACGCAATGTTTACAAAAAATATACATAATCATAATTACTAGCCGTATTTGTGTCAGAGACCCTTAAATTTTGATAAAACTGATGAATAAATTGTGCCTCACTTATTATTTTAGCTGCGGAATATCACTTAAACATTTCTTAACATTGATTCTAAGGTAATCTCCTCCTTTATGGTATTTATAAGATACCATAAATGGGCTAAACTTGGTTACTTTCAACTCTTTTATATTTAGCCATACAACAGCTTCTTTAATATTAAAATTCTTATCAACCAGATTATACAGACTTTTTATAAAGAAGAATTTTTCATTAAGTCATTTTTTTAGCCCCACAATGCCCAGAGAAAATTTGCTAATTGCACCACAGGAACCCATTGAGCCGGTACTTTTGATGCTGACTCAAGTGTACCTCTTTTCTATTTCTCAATTATAGAATGCATGGCATCTCTCTCATTTTGGCTAATTGTTAAAATCTTAAAACTATATACTGTCAATATACTGATTTCTGCTCTAACCAATGCAATTTTCTGGATAAAAGATTTTATCTCTTCTGATCGGTGATAGAACGCCCAAAATTTTTATTTCTCTGGATTTCAGATCATTCATGAATTTACTTACTTCCACTTTTTGCCAACAGTAATTACGATGAGGTGCCATGTCAAGAATTAAAAAGTTTAACGAAGAAATAAAAAAAAAAACTGTTGACTTTACTGCAATTGGTTGGTAAAACGGCTTGTAGGAAGGTTGGTAAGGTTCAAGGAAAAACCGCTTGACAAAGCATGCTGTGATGCAATTTCCAGAAATTACTCTATGCTCATCCTTTAATTTTTTAATCACGTGCTAGTATTTTTCCCTTAAATGTTTGACATAATATTTTTCAATATCTGTTCACCCTCGCCATCTGCTGTTTCTTATGTTGCACCGATAAAATATCGGTCCTTTTTGGGGAGGACGACATCAATACCAAGTAATTAAAAGTTATTTTTTACTTTCGTAAGGCCTTTCTTCACTATTAAACGTAAGGTCTTTCTTCATTCTTAACTGAAAAAAATAAATTGCTTATTGTCCTAGTAAAATGTTTAATAGTCCGAAAAAACGTAATGTCAGAAAGCTAATCGAACTAATTCTTACCAATTATGTCCAAAGACATTTGCAAAAACAAAGGAACAACATGATATTAAAGTAAAGTTGTGTCATCTTAGGTTTAATGTGTTCAGCAATAACAATGGCACAGTGACCGTTGTGCCAGTATTTTTGCGTGAATTCAAGTATAATATAACAATGACGTATTCGTTTAAGGCCACAATAATATTTTAAAGAATTTTTCCGTTTTTTTCGAGGATAAAAAAGATGTAAAAGAATATTTCAGCAGACTAAACTTAAAAATGCCACTGTTATTGCTCAAATACGACTTGATCGGCCTTATCACTACACACCTTCAAGCATACTTCTGTTCTAAAAGTTCTGGCAAACAGGAGACGAACGTGGTTGTGCTGTGGGTCCCGTCAATTTTATTCAACTGACGACGCTTTGCTGCAATTGGACTAATATGGATTGCTAACAGAAGAGCAGGAAACAGCAAACGGTTTGGTGTAAAGACGGGTTGAGAAAAAGGAACTTTGACTGTGCAATGACTGGCACAATTATTTGCATATTAACGAAGAATTTTATTTTGAGTATTAGTTACATCTCAATTAAAAAAAGTGATACATTTCTGAGACAAGCTATATCACCATATGAGAGATTATTGGCAACCTTCAGATTTTTCACAACTGTTAGAACCTACGACGATCCCAAGTTGACTGTATTACCATTAGAGCAATTGTTGTAAAATATACATTTATCATATTATTTAATTAATACATTCCTCAAAATATTATTAAAAAAATAAAACATCTTAAATAGATTTAAAGCCAATGAATCTGTAGTGGTACGCCACTACTTGATTCTAACGTCATTTAAGAAGTTTCTATATATACTTCCAAACAAGCTTCTTGGATGTTCTTTTATTTTTTAATTTTTGTTTGGCAATATCTACATAGCAACCAAAATGTTCGAGAAGCATCTTCACCTTATAAAAGCAACAGCGTGAAGGAACTAGTCATACAGTCAGCCATCAATCGTTCAACAATTTACAAGACTTTGCGAGTGACAAATCGCGCTCCTCCGCTGCGCGCGGGGAGATAACACCCGGCTTTGCACGGTTCAATCATGGACTCCATTGGGATCAACACAGCGCCCTGGTTCCAGCACATTTGACCAGCGCTATATCCACGCACCTAGACCACACTGTATCCTTGCCGGCCTATGCACCGACCCGCACAACCGCCAATTAGGTCCACCGCACCTTCGGCTTCCCTGTCAGTACTGGAGCACCCGGAAGACCCACGCTCTTCACCAGTACCTGATATGTCAACGAGTCCGGTCACCAGCAGCGACGTCGACTCACTGACTCGCGCTTGACCAGCACTTCACAGCCTGCATCCGTAGTCTTCATCATTGATCCTCAAGTCATCTCTTATACGGCAACCTGACTCAATTAAACACTGTGACCCTCACAACATCTTTCATTTCGTGCCTCCTCACCAGATCCCCAAAAATCCATCTTGATTTTAAGTGAATGAAATGAAATGAATTAAATTAACGCAATTAATCGTCAATCTTTACAGCTTTGCAAGCGATTGCTAAAGATTTTGTAAATTTGGTAAAATATGCCAAAAATAGATAAAATTTTTGCAAATCGTTCCACTCACCTTCAAGTATACTTGCACACATTTGAACACAAGTATACTAGACGAGTAATGGAAAGCCGCATTCGGATATTCAGAGTTTCGATAATCTAGTTGTTACATTTAAATGTTAATCTGATATTAAGTAAAAATGGAGTTTTATATTTAGGCATACGTTGTTGTAAATTACAGTTCCTTTTTCGGTTATAATATAACAAAAAAGAACAGAAGATATTTAATTAATGACAAATGAAAAGTAGATCTTAGCGTGTTGATTTTGTTAGTTGTGCTGTGTTTGTTTGTTTCTGATGGTTTTTGTGGATATTGTTCTTTATTTTTCAGTTTGTTTTTTGTGTAATCTCTTCCAGTAGACTGTCAAGATACAGTTTTTTTTAAATTTATCTATCAAAAAGTAATAAGGAAAAAACATCCATAAAAATCCAAGTAGTAAAGAAATACAACAAAAAGGAAATCAGTGCATGAAAAAATATTTTTAACATCAAGAAACATGCAAAAATGTTGAAACAACATCACCCATATTCGAATGATTTATTCGAAACTTCATTCAATTACAACACAGCATTTACAAACGGATGTTATTTGAAAAAAAACTTTTCTAGAATTCGCCCATCACTAGTATGAATGTTCCGCAGAACAAAGGCCCTCCCAAATGTACTAGAGAAGTTTGAAACCGGCTGCGATAGATCCGGGGCAATTTATTGGGATTTTTTTTGATTAAAGTACAGCTCGTTCGAATGACTGACGGTCGGAGAATTTGTCACAAGGTTTATTTTGGACAAAACGTCGAACAAATCTAAGATTGCACGCTGATGTGTTTTATTTTTGTTTTTTTGAGTTAGTTAGGAACTTTCATACGGTTATAGAAGATTTTTTACGTACTATGTAACTAAGTAGGAGTAAAGTATATTATAAATAAATATTACCAACCAGTAAATTAATGTCAATCCGGCGTTCAGTCGTAGTTTAATTTACTTGTTGGTAAAAGTAACAAAGTTGGTAAACAGAAAAAGGCGTAGAACTATAACAGTGAGTTATTAATAGCGATTTGATAATATTAACTTTCTGTCAGATCGTTTGAACATGAATTGATGATGTTTCCAGAGATATTATTTGAAAGTCTTTTTTTCTACATCCTGAAAACTAAATATATCCTCCATCTACCTGTTTTGTTTATTTTGTATGTCATGCAATCTTGTTACAAGCTAGAGTATGAATGACTTAGTTCTGATAGTATTTTCTTCACGATATTTGTAAAAAGCTTTTTTAATGTAGAGTAAAAATATAGAGAGATTCAAATTATACCTCAAAATGGTTTCAATCAGTTAAAAAAAACGCACGCAATCACCCGCAGTGACCCGTAGTTTAGTACAACCATACATTACACCACTAAAAAAGCCAGAATCTCTTTAAAATGATTTGCCTGTACCATGGTTTATGTTAACATAGTTTTCAAAATTTTCAAAAAAATGTGGTCGGTATTTTTTTTTTTTTTTTTTTACAGTAATACCGCACAAGAGTCCCAACTGCTCCCGTCTGGAGCCAGTGAGACTATGGCATCCCCAATTGGGGTATGTTGTGAGGCTGAGGGTATTGGGGAGGGGAGGGAGATGGGGGAGAGGAAGGTGGGGAAGTACCTGGCTATTCAGATCTGGTCACCAAACACGGCTAAAGCCATTTCAAGCAACGTTTCGATTCTGAATGGTGGTCTTACACCAGGGCGATACTGAGAGTATCTTCCACTCTGGAACGTGCCGCAAATATACTAAATATTATTTTAAATTAATTAATTGTGAAATAACACAAATTTATCAAATAAAATTTATTTGCGTACGCCGGGTTCGAACCCGCGACCTTCGGATCTGTAGTCAAAAGCGTATACCACTAGACCACGCCGGCCGTCAATGCCGGTATGTATTAGAGTGAGTTATTTTTCAAATTAATTTATTTAACTGACTATCTCAATACCCGATCATGAAACCTTGTGTTTGACATTTTTACTAAATAAATTGCAACTCTTATAATATTCATTATTCGCACCTTAACTCAACATTTGCATATATATATTTAGGTAAATTTATAAATCAATGATTGTGTACAATACATAATTCACTAAACGCTTCTCAACTCGAATGTGTATTACTAATTCTAATTATAAAATTGACTAAATACCACATGGGTAATAGTATTTTACAGTTTATATCTGTGTCATGCTCTCCCTTTAAGTGTTAATTATACAATCCATTATATTTTCGCCTAGACCTAATGCGTTACACTAAACATATTACATTATCTACCTAGATAAATACCTTGTTACTACGAAATGAATTTTATTAAATAGTGTTATTTTATACAAACACTCGGCAACCAAATCAGTAATGAAATCACAAAATGATTAAATAATAAAAAAAAATCGTTCTACAGATGTTGGTTCTATTTGGTTCTTTTTACCCATTTTATTTTTACAGTATCGTAGGCCGAACCATACCCTACATAGGACTGGCTATTACCGAGCTCCTACGGGTTTAACTACTATAGGTATCCTCGAGCAAAGATGGATAATTGAGGTTTTTTATCACTTCAGAGGCGCTCGGAAGAAGCGCGCATACTATATAGGCACTATGTATACTGTATATATGCATTTCATAATAAGCACTACCTGCCTTAATTTATTATTAATTATTCAGTTCATATCATTTTTTTTTCTTAAGATATCAATACTTAAATTGACTATATTCTATACTTCCCTATAAATCCATATAACCCAACAGATCTATATATATATATATATAAGTATGTTAGTTATAAGTCTCTAGCTATAAAGCACAGTTGAAAGTCACTAGCCATAAGTCTTATATAGTCATAATTAGTTATAATTAGAAATTTTAGTTGTAAAATAATTATATTAGACATTTATTTGTAAAACGCCCTTGAGGTGATTTGTCACAAAACAGAGCTGCCCAAATCAGCTATTATTATCATTATTATTACAATAAATCAATCTAAATTTATAAAAATACGCGCGGAAATCCAGCTATAACCGCACACCATATCGTGTCAAAATCAGAAACTAAGTATGCCAAATGTCAAAATATTCAATGTGTACTTTATATGGATCTAATATAATATAAGTACATTATGTGCATATGAGCTATGTGTGCATTTAAGAGATTACTTTTTTTAGGTTTTCCCAGAAAAATTTACGACGGTCAGAAAATATTGCAATCAATGCAATCTGGCGGTACCTCTCTTAATTAGTACAACTTTACTTGCGAAATAATGATATTATAATGTATGTTAGCTTTCTTACAAAATATTATTATCTTTGCTTATTTGATGGAAAAAATATGCAAATTTTTGTGTGTCCAAATGGCCTTGTAATACGCATAGATGCAGTGATTTAGCTTATGGAATCTCAACCAAATCGACTACGTAAGTTTTTTTAAACGAATTCCCTGTTTTCCCTCCTGCCTTGCACTAATCCGAAACACTGTTCACACCACTGCTTCTAGGTATAAATAAAAAACCAGAAATCAATGCACGCGCCCAATAATTAAACCAAATAAAATCGTTTGTGTGAGATACACAATACGAAATTGAAAGGGATAAATAGCGAATTTACATAACAAAAATCCTCTGATATAAGAAATGTAATGTAAAAACGTAGGATCCGCAGAAAATCTATTGTATCTGGAGTAAACAATTCAAAGTGAAAAAAAAAATACAGTGTGTGGAAAGCCTACGCACGACGGAAGTGAAACTTTAAGTATTCTTCTTTCTCTCTTTTCATTTCATATTATTATTATTCAGAATGCTGTACATCATAGTTTTAAAAAGCAAAAATTTATTTATAGGCGTGTTGTTAACAAATGAACGTTTAACTGGATTCCTAATATTGACATATTTGTAAGTAGCATGTGATAAAAAAAAAAAAAAAGTTATAAAAATATGGGATTCGAACCCGGGTCCTGCATAACGAGTGTCGAACGCTCTGCCTCTAGACCGCGAGGAGAGGTTTTTCGCGCGACGAGAACCGCGTATACAACGTGTACTACTCAATTGACTTGTCAATTGAATTGAATTTTCGTTTTCAAACACGGCAAATGAATAATATCACATAACGTCTCGTTAACGCTTCATATAGGGTCGAATCGAAGATATATCGGCAGTGTGAAGTCATATCTGTCGTTTTTCAAAATATTTCCGTATATTTGTCCGTTTTGGAAAAGATCTATTGTGTTTTAACAGTCTCATACCCGTATGGAGTCTGAATTTGAAAAACATTTCTAAATTTTGAAAAACTCACTTACGGCTGTGTTTTTTACTAAAAAAACTTGTCACGCACGTCTGCGAGGGTAATTAGTCGCGTTATCGGCCTTGATTGGTAATTTTAATGATTCAAAATAAAAATAATTAATCAAAATACCGAGCGACTCTACCGGCTCGATTTATAAGCTATATTTCGACCAAAATATCATATAGGTACTGACTGTTACTTCTAGCCAATTACTCGAGTGAACACCTGCCGGTCTAGAGTCTCACTAAATGGATTTAGACATTTCGGGAGACTCTCGGTTAAAATTAACAAATTTATGTAATTTTTTACTACATTATTACAAATCATGTAGATATCTTCTTATATGTATGCCTGACAAAGTCGCAGCACAAGAGCATTTTATCACTTTTCCTCGTATTAAAAAAATCACAAAAAGAAAAAAAAAATTAGTTAAAGCGAGGATCGAACCTCGGTTCTTCACGATGACTGTCGGGCGCTCTGCCTCTAGACCGCGAAACTGAGTTTGGAGAGTGACCTAAACTAGGTATATAATATTAGCTAGGCTCCTATGGCGAAATGATCATGGTTTTTCGTGACGGTCATGAGTCGGTTTTACTCCGGTTCTCGAAAATGCATAACGCGCGTAAAGAAGTTTCACTTCAATATAAAAAAAAAATGTTTTCGGACAAAAAATATTTTTTGGTTTGTTCTTAAGTAAATTAAATAAATATGTCTTGAGCTGTATTTTGTCAAATTCTTACCAACTGATTATAATACAATTTTAAATTTGTATGTAGGAAGACACTAAATACCCCATTCTTATAGCATACTTAACCAAAATCATATATTACTATACCTATAATAACTGTTACTAATATAATATCATAACATTTGTATTATATTAACTGTCAACTTCTAAACCAATGTTATGATTTTGACTTCGTTGTACATTTTTGCGATATTCCACATCTATATTTTTCGTGACTTGCTGTGACAATACCGATGAGTTACAAAACTCATTGTAGGACGAGAAGAACTTACAATACATTAGTGGGCGTTAATGGGTAAAATTTTATATTGGTATTTTGATATCAACATTATAAGTTTCACATACGAAACAGTACAAAAATAGAAAAAGGGATGTTAAGTAGAACAAATAACAAAAAAAAGAAACAGACATGGATGTACACATAAGCACATAGGCAAGGTAGGAATTTAGGAGAAAGTACTTATCCACTAACACATTGGTAACAATAGATTATGCTCGATCTCAAATAGATGATAGAAAGGAGAGAGAAAGAAACAAAACAAAGTTTAACACGACAAGAATAACGTATTTTAATTTTTACATGTTTTTTTGGATTATGCTGGCTTTTTAATATATCTGGAAGAGAGTTATAGAGTGTGTAGGCAAAATAGTTGAAATTTATTCCATATTTTGTAGTGTGTTTTAGAGGAATGCTAATTTTATTGTCATTCCGAGTATAAGGGTTGTGGATATCTTGGTTGTAATGTAGCGTGATGTCTATAGTGTGAGTTCATTGTTATATAATTTCAAAGATGGTGTTCGTGAATTCTGGAAGGATCGTGATTGAAAGGATACCGGAAATTGAATAGTGTGTCCCGTGGAAGACCTAAAACATTTCTGATTTGATTAGTTAACCTCGAAATCCACACAAAATTATTTTTTTTCTTATGAAAACTAACTGATAGACATGTTTCAAACAAATTTTCTATTAAAAGTAAACTTATTTAAACTTACTTTATTTTTTATTTATTTATTTATTGTTTATTTGCAAAAACAGTATGAACCAGAACATTGCAATATCGATAATTAACATTTACAAAAAAGCGAATAACAAATAGGTACATTTACAAGTGGGACAAAGCAAAGACAAACCTAATCAAAAGCCTGTGTTGGCGGCCTCGCGCGAAATTATCCGGGACATAAAATCCTATTTTAGCCAGAATGTCTGGTATTGATACTAAACCGTTTAGTAGCTTATACGCCATCAGGAGTAATGCAACATCCCTTCTGGAACTAAGGCTGCATATACCCAGCATTCCCGAGATAAATGCTGTTGGAAACAGCCATGGGTAATAACCAAACTCTCTCATGTAGAGGTATCGTAAAAACTTTTTTTGTATCTTCTCGACCATTAGTACATAGACAGTGTCCTCTGGCCCCCATACCTGAGATCCATTCTCGAGAATGCTACGCACTAAGCTAAAGTAAAGCAGCCTTATTACTGCAAGGTTGGTCAAGTCTTTCGAATTGTGTATGACAAAACCCAACATCTTAGTGGCTGATTTACAGATCTTTTCAATATGAGCGTGAAATGTTAAGCGACCTACCTAAGCCAAAGGTCGGGGTTCAAATTCCAGCGTGCACAAGTAAATTTTATTTGAATGATAAGTGTTACTTCACAATGCATTCATTTAGAATAATATATATTATACAGAGTGGAAGCTACTCTCAGTATGGCCCTGGTTCATTCAACAAGAATTGAAACATTGCTTGAAATGACTTTAGCATTGTTTGGTGCCAAAATCTAAATACCCAGGTGTTCCCCCACCTTTCTCTTCCCTATCTTCTTCCCCTCCCACTATCTTCAACCTCACAACATACCTTAATTGGAAATGCCATAGTATCACTAGCTCCAGACGGTTGGGAGCAGTTGGGACTCTTGTGCGGTTACACACATAAAAAACTTGATAAATTATAACTTATAATATTCGTGGAGATAAAATGAGTATTTTGTCTATCGTCAGACGATAATTATCGATCCCTACACTGACTGCTTTTAATACTCATACGCTAAGTATGTTTGTGAATCATGTTTCGTTAATTAAGTACCCAACCTTAAGTAATGAAATAAGTTCGCTAAATAACCACGAGACTAATTGAGTTTCAAAATTAGAAATTTTCAACAGTTTTCAAGCCACAAACATTCCATAATTTACATGAGGACAAGTTAACCCTTTTAGGTCCCGTCACATAGTTCTATCAAGGACTGCCTCACTTGTTAGCATATTATTTCAAACAATATTGAGTTTATATCACGCTGGTATTTTGGTTCGCGTGGTTTAAATGAAGCCAATTTGTTGGGGCATTCTCAAAGTTTACAAGTATGGGAGTGCAAGATGTGCTTATCAGACATGTTCAAATATGAGATCGCAGACGTTTTTAGTAACATCAATGTTTATTTTGAAGTAAATTAAATGTAATACGACTTGTAAGAATTTGAACTATTCTGAATAACTTAATTTAATACTACACGTAAGATTACGATATCTAAAAATAATCAGGTGGATGAGTTCTAGTAATCCTCCTCCATTTGACAGATAGGATTTATTACAAACGGTTTTTTCACGACGTGTTTTATTATAAAAGTAACTAACGTGGTATCTACTTTTAAAACATACGAGAACACATATATCTAAGTGAGACTAATTTTCGGGCGTTTACTTTTTGGGGAAATTTGTTTTTTTTTGTAAATCTAAAGCTAATAAAATGACTTAATTAATATTAACAACTTTACAACTACATTCTAAAAAAATTCTTCTTTAAATTCATAAATACAAAACACAATACATAACAACTAACAAATATAGTAGAAAAACTAGATCACAGGGTCAAAAGCATAGTCAACAAGCAACTACAAATACAACATTTGGGAAAAAAAGATTTTTACACTATGGAACTAAACTGTACAAGAAATTTGCACTCTCATTCAAAACTCACAACAAAAACTCAAAGAAAATGCTGGATACAAAACATAGGCAGATCAGAAATATATAATATACTGACACCAATTACAGGCTGTAACTGAAACCACACAAACTGAACGAAAAAACCACCGTATAATATATTTATAATTATTTCAGAAAAAAGCACCATTTACTTGTAATATATTTATAATTACTTGATTTTATTCCTACTGCACAATTTGTAACTGAAATCATCTGCACCTAAGATCCAAGTGAGGATATAATTATGTCTATTCGTTACAAAAAAAGATTTATTATTATTACTTACCAAATTGCAACCACCGCTTTGAGTAAAACCTCTAAAAAAAAAATAACTTTAATCAATTAAATATTTTAATAAATCACTTTAATCAAAAATGGTTATTACAACACGGCTAATAAGCCAGTCGTATAATTCTTGCAGGTTCATCTAAACATTTGAAAATAGTTCTATGGAAAACAATTTCGGTGAAAGAAGTTCCCATTCTCTTAATTAAAAATTAAATGACAATCCATAAAAAAAAATAGTGAACAATTCCCTTCAAAAAAATTTTTCCCACATGTTTTCAATTATTACACTTTCAATGATAAAAGAACGTTTTAGAAAAACCATGAAAATAAATCCGACGCCTTAAATGGCTTTCTCCGATAAAGTTATAATACCTCTGCGCAATGCGGCTGAAAGGGAGAATTAGGCGGATGTGAAGGTTTAAGGCTTCACAGCGAGAGAGCGGATGCGGATGCGAGAGGATATCGCCATTTGAAAGCCTTTTCCGATCAAAGCTACTGTCGATACCAGTACTCAGTACGTTGAAAGAGCCCCGACCGTAAAATGCACTAACTGAAAACGGAATGAAATAATAATACCGGCTAGAGTTGAAACATGAATTAAAAACAAAATAATTGAAGTATCAAAAGATTTGAACGAAAACGTGCAGAGTTTGTTTGATTATAGTATTGAATTGAAATATTTTTGCTAGGTTTGGTGTTATGCTATAATAATCTTGTGATTGGAAATCTAATAATGAAATTATTTTTTTATAATACAATACCTTTAAATACCGAATAAAACATTTTTGTCCAAAAAAGGATTACAAAACAATTATTCAGTGTAAATATACTACTATTGCTTAAATTGACTAACATTTACAATCAAACGTTATTTTGGTGTTATTAAAAATATCAGCTACTTCTGCGTATTGGTTACATAAGCTGTGTATGCGTGGTATATGGTACTTAATAAACGAATTGGAATTGATATTATGTATTATTCTATTGAAAGACATTTTTGTTTTTTTTTTGGAACATGAAAACTCTATTACAAAATAAACATGTAATAAATCCTTTTTGCTTCTCGATGAATCACGATCTTCGTTGATATATGGGGCTTGAGTCACCCAGTGGGACTATAGGATATGGCAACCCTAATTGGCGTATTCTGTGAGGTTATAAATAGCGGAAAAGGAAGAAAATTGGAAAGAAGAAGGTCGGAAAGTAACTGGCTTTCAGATCTGGTCACTAAAATAGCTAAAACTAATTACAGTGATATTTCGACACTGAATGGTGGTTTTTCCCCAGGGCGATATGATAGTTTCTTACACCTGGAAATGGTTTATTATAAAATATTTTTTTCAATTATAATTGTAAAATCATTTTGTGGCATCATTTTAACTGAAATTTTATCTTGCCATTTGTGGTCGGAACCTTAGCGGCTTTTCAAGGAATACTCACAGTCTAATTATCGCCGAATTGTTATTATTCTTACAGTTATTAAAATACAGGTACGAAGAAAAATATTTGTATTTTGTTATAAAAAGATTTTGTGTTTATGATTTTAACACCATCAGACGGTTGATTCATGGATATTGTTTTAGAAAAACATATAGTGTTGGTAATCGGGGTTGATTGTCTTCATACATTTATTAAATATTATGTATACATTAATTTAACGACTTTTAGGTACCGACGTTACGACACATTCAATATAATTTTGATTCTTCTTACATCTTGTTGTGTATACCAGAAAATCTAAAACAAATTCAACGTTTCACAGTGTAAAAAAATTAATAATGAAAATCAATTCTTCGCATACATAATTCTTCAACTACTGAATTGTATCTGAGAGTCGAGCTCTAATTAAAAATAGCTGGGACACGCCTAGCTCAAAGCCAATAAAGCCGGTCTGACGACTTAAAGCTAAAACATAGTAGGTTTTCATTACGTTATTGAGAAAATGGACATATTGCACTACAAAAAATAGAGAAAATGAGGTTTGAACCATAAAATAAAGTATCACGGATCGATCGTATCAGCAGTTCTTGCCTCTACTGAATTTTTGATGGTTCAATATCATCACCTGTATTATTTATATATTGTTTTATGTTGTATAAAATCGAAATTTAATAGAATATTTATACGTCGGCAGAAGTCACCAAAAGTGCTCCCAATTAGGATAATATTATTTTCTCGAACGAGCCATGCTCGGCAGGAAAATGTTTTAAAAGTTAAACGGAAGATGTGCTGAAAAATTTAAAAAACGTGTTTATATTGTTTATTAGCAAGTTCACTGCCAGCTTTAGACATTGGTGGCTTGGAAAACTCCGACATGTAAACTCGAAAATCATGGTCACCCATATTCAACACTCTATAACTTTAAAACTAGAGTAGGTAGTCGAAAACCGCGTTTGCATTTTTTTATTTTTTGAAGCACTGCGCCAGAATAGTAAAAATGGTTGCCGTATTTACACTAAGCATTAAAAATTCTATTGACACACACGCCAATTGGCAGGTGCGGAATTTTCCCTTAATGAATTTTCAAAAATAAATTGTCCGTTGCTGTGTTTTTTTCTTGGAGCTGCCAGTTGCTTTCACCTACTCTCTTTTTCTTTCAGAAATAAGACAATAACACATTCCTCCATTTCGTCTATCTAATCTCTTAGTAACGAAGGATCTCTACATTTCATTCGGGCACGCCATTGATAAATAACGAATAAGACGAGCTTACCGCCAGTGAGCGCTGGATAAGACTTTTCTTCTCCGTTTTTTAACAACGGCCTATCTTCTAAATAACGATGCTGTCAGAAATCAAATAATGCTTTGGTGTTTTCGTAGTCTTCAGACAAATAATTAAAATACACACTTTGAAGATCCATGAGGGAGTCTTAACTATACGATTTACTTTGAATTCAGAGGTTCTGGGATCAAAACCAGGCCAACTAAAGAAAGAAAGACAAATTTTGCCTGAACACCTGAATAACCTGACATCACCAGTGTTTTCCGAATATACTAACTTGTACTATGATGGAGGTCTTAGCTAGGAGATAAATTCAATTCACTACGCCTGGGTGGAAACCAGATGCAGTTGACAACTCAGTAGCTAATTGGTGAATTACGGAATACGCGCAAACATACAGTAGTAAGTAAAAATATGCTTAGTTTAGGCGTAGCTTTGAAAAGGTTTTAAATTTCTTGAATAAATAATATTAAACAATTAATAGATTAGAATATGAAATACATAGGTACATTTTTATTAAACTGTATTCTTCCCCCATTTCCTCTCTTCTGTTTTCTTCCACCCTATAATGTTTATCACAAAAGATTTTCCGAAACCCCACGACTCCCATTCAATAGGGCATTCACAATAGTGCTATGAAATCAGACTACAAAAAGACAAAGCCAATACGGAAAACAGTTTTTTTTAATGCGCTGCCGGAATCTATAAAATCTACCCCAATTTGTTAACTCGAAATAAATTGTAAGAACTTCATTAAACAAGAGAAAATGTAATATTTTTTATGTCTAAATAAATTAGTCATTTGTAAACCTAATTGAATGCAAAATTTAAACAAATTAAATGGAGAAAAAAAAGTGAACAATGTAACTATTTCGAAAATATCCTTTTTTGATCAGCATGTTTAATTAATTAAAAGGAGTAGACTTGAAAGTGGGTGGGTAATTTGGAGTCCACACCAAGTAAAGTATATAGCATGAGGGAGTCTGCACTACCCCAGGCTATATCCAATATTTTTTTTGCTATGCTCAAAATGAACCATCTACGGGTCAGGGGGGATGTGCGCATTGCTACACATTTATTTAAAAAACTCGGTAATAACAGAGAGCATTCATATCTATGTTCCCGATAGTTATCTCCGTCACCAACAACCTAAACTATTCTTCCAGCTTGCAGGACTAACTTGCCAATAATTATGCCGGTGGGGAGAGCAATCTTTCTGTTGAACAAAATTTATTAGGATATCTAAATTTTTATCATCAATGAAGCTGCCTTTAAAACGCAAGCTCTACCATTACTAGTACAGTTGATGTACCCAATGTTCATATTTATGTAAGAATTTTAATGAACAAATTTATTTTAAAAACATATTAAAATGAACAGTTTAATTATTTAACTAAATTAAATTAAAAAACACCGCGAAAAATACTGACTATCACAAAAGACCCAAAAAATAATGCGGTATTGGTACTTATTAGTAAACAGATTACTAAGATATTAAACATCAGAAGATGGCAGTCGTCTGTTGGATCATTTTCCTTGTGTGACACGATAAGCTCTCTCCGTTGACCATTGAGTCGTTCCGAAGCATATCATAAGCTCCGGCGAATACCACTTTAATGGATTTCGAAACACGATAAAAAAAGAGCGAAACTAATAAAAGTTATAAGTTGACCATAATATTAGCGCTTATCACGAAACAACTTTCATGGTTTAGCCAAAAATATATTTTTTGAGATTTCTTCAGGTCAACCGAAATACAACATTTCATGGAATGACTTTAGTTAGTCATTTTGGTTGAATTAATGGAGGGTGTAGCCGATTTTTGCTAGGTTAGAACAGTTATCTTATTGCAAATAATCGTAATGCAGCACAATATACGTATAACGGAGTTATACAAGAATTACGGGGATAGTTTTTATTTTATTTAATTTTATTTATTTATTCGAGACACAAACAGGATATTTATAAAAACATTAATTATGGATTACAAAATAAAAAAAAGTACAATTATAAATATCCCTAGACCAATGTGTCTGCAGCAATCACATTTGCACATTCACATAAGCAAACATGTAAAACAATAACAGTATTTATATACAAAACTTAAAACTTAATTACAAAGATTGAAGCACATAATAAGTAGAAAAATTTAAAGAGTACATATTAAAAAAATTCTAAACCACTAAACAATTTATTTATTTTTCTTTTAAGTACAGAAATCGTGGAGATATTTCTTGAAACACGTTATATTATTTGCAAAAATATCTATGACAGTGTGTATTTTAGCAAGATCATTGAATGATCGAGACATTCTAGACATAGGATTAAAATATCCAGTGTTATTGGCAAAAATTTCGGTCCAAAATATGTTCATATTTCTAGTATATTTGGGCCTGGCGTAAAAATTGATTTGTTTGACTAAGTTACTATTTACACGATTATTCACAATTTTGTAAAGCATTAAGAGGTCATTTATATTTTGTCTTTTAACTAAACTCTCTAATTTGAAATATGTAAGTCTTTGTTAATACCCATTTAGAAGATGGTAGACACCTGATCGATAAGACAAAATCCGTGTAAATTTTCTTTGGACAGATTCAAGTCGGGATACCTGTGTAATGTAATGTGGATTCCAGACTGTTGACCCGTACTCAAGAACACTACGGATTAACGAATTGAATAGAATTATTAGGCTATTAGAGTTTTTGAATAGTTTAGTTGATCTTACAATAAAACCTAGTACTTCATTTGATTTATTTACAATGTATTCTATGTGTTGGTTGAACGTTAGTTTGCTGTCGAATATAATTCCTAAATCTTTGATCAATTCAACTGTTTCCAGATTGTGACCACATATGCTATATGAGTATAGAATTTTGTTGGTGTTCTTGGTGAAATTTATAACTTTGCACTTAGCTATATTCAATTCCATTTCATTGTCAATACACCAGGCAGATAATGTGTTAAGGTCTTGTTGTAAGAGTTCACAATCTTCCATAGATTTAATTGCTTTATATATCTTGAGGTCGTCAGCGTATAGAGAAAAATTACGGTGGAGTTTACATGTAAGGTCGTTGATGAAGATTAAGAAAAGCAAGGGTCCAAGGTGTGATCCTTGTGGAACGCCCGACGTAACTAATATTGGGGAAGAGTTAAAACCGTTAACAGGAACTAATTGACTTTTATTTGATAAATATGATTCTAACCAACGAAGCAGATTTCCGTGTATGCCGATTTTATCCAGTTTATTCATTAAGATAGGGTGACTAACTTTGTCGAAAACCTTACTGAAATCGGTGTATATGGCATCTGTTTGTGTTTTTTTATTCATTGATTTACACAGAAAGTCCATATACTCGATTAAATTAGTGTTTGTGGATTGTTTAGCTACAAAGCCATGTTGGAAAGGGCTAAGTTTGTGTGTTACGTGATTAAATATGTCTTTATATACAATGGACTCAAATATTTTTCCCAAACAAGATAAAAGGCTGATAGGACGGTAGTTCTTTACATCGTTTTTACTGCCAGACTTATGGATCGGAATGACGTGGGCAACTTTCCACAGATCTGGAAATACCCCTTCGTTCAGACTTTTGACGAACAATTTGTGTAAAGGTGAAGTAAGTTGATCTGCACAATTTCGAATGAATAGTGGAGGAATACCATCTGGACCGGAAACCTTATTGATATCGAGAGTGTTCAACTTCACCTTGACCTCGTCTAGGGTTATTTTGATACGAGATAGTGGATAATTATAGAGTGGGAAAGAAAGTTTAGAGTCACTTTTAGAAATAGATGGTGAGCTAAATACAGAAGAGAAGTAAGTAGAAAAGAGTTCGCATGTTTCTTTGCCATTTGTTGCTGATTTTTCGTGGAGATGCATGATTTTTGGGAGAGAATAAGAAATTCTTTTCGATTTAATGAGGGTTGACAGATTTTTGATACTGTTAGGGAGAGAATTTTCTATTGAATCTACATAGGCTTTAAGGCAGGTACGTATGGATAATTTTACTCTAGCCCTCAAAATGGAAAAATTGTCATAGTCACATTGATTTTTGTATTTTTTCCACTTCTTTCTAAACTTTTCTTTTTCTCTAAGTTGGTGGATCAAAGCACTGCTGAACCAAATTGGAAACCTTTTGTTGCTGTTTCTTAAGCGCGGAGTGTGTAGTTCATTTAAAGTGTAAAAGGGCTAGCAATATTATCAAGATTGGCTAAAAATAGTTAAAAAAATATGTCGCTCGTGTCACCCTCGTCGCATTTTGGAGACAATTCCACCAAAAAATTAACTTGAAATCGATTTGACCATAATATATTTGATCGTTAAATCGGTAGTTACAACGAAAATTCCCGAACATAATTAAATTTAAAATCGCATATTCAATCTTGTCCATTTTTGTATAACGCTGAATTTAGATTTTCCCCATAAAAAGTAGGGAAATTTCCCTTGAAATTCCCTATTTTATTGAAAAATAGGTGAGATGATTCTCTCTTGAGGTGATTCTACTCGTACATGATTGTACAAGGTACCAGTAAAAAAGTGAATCCAACATTTTGTTTGAAAATTTCCACGTTTTAAGGTAAAAAACGTTGAATTTATGGTATAATAAAATATTATTTTATGGACAAATATGTTAGTGTAGTATGATAAAAAAAAAACAATCCAAGAAAACCTCGTGAATCATTATTTTAGAAGAATAAAACATTTATTCTTTCATTTAAAAGGCGGCTGTCAAATTTTCAGACCACGGAAAAGGCATCATATAGTTTGTTGAAAGGTCGTCAAATTTTATAAAATTTACTATCTTAATTAAGGAAATAGAACATACATATTAGGTGCTGCAATAAATGTACTGCGTTATTATAATATAAACAATGTGTACGGAGATAAAAGAGCATTACTTCGGGAGGTGAATCTACACGATAGTAGTACAAACTACAAGTCAAAAATTAATTTAAAATGACTTTTTAGAAATTTTAACGATTAAAGGTAAAAAAGTTATGTTGGTTTGTAAAAAAACTTTTGGCTTAAAAAAAACAATGGAATTCAGAAAAAGTTATCTACCATCATGTAGAATCACCTCCTGACTCAATGTGATATAATCCAGAAAACCTTGTATATAAAGTACAGAGTTATTTTAATATGTTCTTTCAAAGAATTGGATGTAACGAGATGGCAGTAGCAAAACATACGTTCTTGGTCCAAAAAATCCATAGAAATGAGACACGCTCTAGGCGTGGGCACATTCGGCATCGGTGCGGCAAATTACGTCAATGCCTCAGGTAAGGGTGATAAAAGAAAACCCAGTTAATAATAATATAAAACCCAGTTAATATAATAATAATAATAATAATACTTGGATGACTTGTATAGCGCCGTTTTTGTGCAAAAACGCCTCAAGGGCGCTGTGTTAAGCTTTATAACATTAAATATAATTCACAATAATATTAAAAACAAACACAAAGTTTTGCTAACAGTAACATTCACGAGAGCTTAATGTCGCTATATGTTCGAAAGTCACCACGTAGCTTAAATATTTTCTCCACAGAAGAGTTAAGAAGAATGGATATCTAGCAGTTACTGAAGTCACAAGGCGGGTTGCCTTTCTTGCCACATGTTTATTTTGCCTCTTGATAATCTGAGATTATTAAAAATGCATTATATACCTTTTCAGTTTCATTGTATGCTAGTTGGTGGAATGCGGTTTGTTACCATTTCCCTTTTTCATAATTGTTCAGTCTTGTTATGTGGATTATCATGAAAATATAATAACGAAGTTATTTTATCTAAGATTTGATAATCGTTAACCACTCTGCCCGTGTGGTGCTGTATTTGTAACGAAACATCAAAAGCCGTTGAGTCACATAAAACTATAGCTGTCACCAAATGACACGTCCTCATTAAACTAATTCCGTCATATTTTCTATTATGGTCGGACGTTAATAATAAAGAAGAAATATAACAATATTTAATAGGAATAAATAAATAATTATTATTACGTTATAATTAGTTTCGCGTTTTATCCAAAATGGTGATATAACAGTCTTGCTGACTTTGAATTGTAAATCTTTCATGGTGAACATTTTTAACATAATTATGTAATTCATTACAACTAATTATTATGTGCCGCTTGTTAAAAGATATTCAAATTATCAACATTAAAATAAAGCCACCATTCATATTAACAAACTGTCATTTTATATGTATATAATGAAAAGTTATTGCATTTGCTTAATGATTTCCAAGCTAATTACTGAAGTCACATTTGAAGATTTAACGATGCCATTGCCATAGCGATCCAATGGTATCCCGCTTTCTCCTGAATGCAAACATTAACCACACTTAGTAGTAATCATTCAAACCGAATGATGGTGGTAATAAATTCTTCAGCAATGACTAACTCTGCGCCAGAAGCGATGAGGGCCGGGGACTGAAGCCTTCATTAAATATAGTTACCCGTCTTTTAGATTTTATTTAATTTGACAAACGTCAAATTGCTGAAGTAGAGAGAGCACCCCAGTACTCAAAATAAAGCCGCTTTCTGCTGAAGTCTATTATAGGCTTATTCATTTGACCAAATACAGGATTTATTGCTCAAATAAAATTATAGGCTATTACGGCTTAAATATAAAATATCGAAAAGTTAATAGAAAAACACGAACTGTTCCTTGCGGAAAATATCCTATAATAATACGTCAAACTCCAGTAAAATATTGGCAGTATCAACAACTTTGGTCGCTAGAGCGCTAGTGTAGAATTTATTTAGTACTTTTTGGCTGCGTTTTAAGCTTCCTAATTTTTATTTTGATTATAATATATTAAAAAATGTTCAAAAAGTAGGTACTGTGTGTAAAGTTTACGGATGTAATAAATTACAACCAACAAAAACCCTCGTTTTCAGGATGCCAAAACAAATGTATAGGTTTTTTGTAACTGTGGGAAATGAATTAATTGAAATAATAAGAAGTAAATACATAATTATAAAATCCCAATAATATTATTGAGTCCGCACTACAGCTTACATAAATACAACTTATTAAAGTATTTATATAAAATAAGCTATTACCTTTCTAAACCATGAGACAGAGTTAATAGCCGCTTTCATATTTATTTATTTATGAGAAAAAAACATCAGTCTTAGGTAGGTTTATTTTTTCTATTTCTATAATTTATAAATGTAAAATAGAAATATATTTCACATAAGATCCATTAAAATGTAACAAAGAAAATCAAGGAGCACAGCTCATTCCGCCGTGAAGCGCTAGTGTAGCATGCTACCATGAGAATGTTTGGTAAATATCAGAAGTTGGAGGTATTAGTATTATAGTATAGAGTGTTTGCTTGCGGTCGCTGAAGAAATAAACTCTGAGAAACGCGATCTTAACAGATTTGGAAAAAAACTAGAACTATCGCAATGAACCTGTTCGAAAAAGAAATTCTATATTTGAAAATATTTGATCAATTTGATCCAAAGTAAGACGAAAGTCATCTGACTTTGGGCATACAGACACGCCCAGAACACACCCCAATTAATTTATTAGCTCATCAGGGCTTGCAATAAATAAATAAATCCCTGACGCGTTTAAAAGTCATGCACCTGGATTTATTAAACTATTTGGAAAAGTTCCTTTAATGTCGCCATAAAATGCAGATTTAATATGCTAAAGCGAAATTTTATTATTAAGAACACGAAATTGCTAAAATTTTCATGACAAGATGTGCCTCATTCCAATCTGCATGTTAGATTTCCTAAAATAATAAAATAATATTTCTTTAAATTTCCAATTAAAGAATAGCAAGTTAAAATTCACTATACCGCTGCCAATAGCTTCCGATAGAATAAACCTTTTCTCTTATTCAGTCCTATAGAAGAATACTCAGTAACACTCAATTAATTACAAGACCACGTTATTCCTGGAATTGAAAGGTTTCATTTTATAATGGCTTTGTTATGTTGAGCGTTTTATCTGAATAACCAGGTTGATTCCCTAGCGGGATGTGGCCCTGACAAGTCATCATGTTGGCACTTTTGGTCTTATTATTGCGGTGTGAAATTTTATGATGAATTCTCCAGCCATTATATCTGAATACCCATGAGAGGGAGATGGATGAATGATGACTGAATGAATGAATATATTAAAAGACAACAACAAAAATGGAGTGGTTGACTGCCCGGTGGGTTCGCTTGATTAGCAATTTATTGGACTGTGTTTGAAATGGTTTATCTCAACGGTTAGAGACGACTCACTTTTCAGAACAAGCTATTTCTAATAAGACGTTTATATAGGTATACGTGTATTAATTGATAGTATCCTTAAAAATAGGTTTTTCAATTGAGGTTTGTTTGATCAGTGTACAATTGTGCAGGTGATTTCCTACAAATTCCATTATGAAATTTGTTAATATAATTAAAACAGTAGATTTTCGGCTTTTGATATGCAGTAAGCTCCGATCCAAGTTGTCGAATAGTTGAATTTAATCGAAATAAAAAAAAATATTCAGTCTTTTGCTTCTTCTTGTGAAATTCTCAGTTAATTGGAAGCTCATGTTAAATTCGAAAATGTTTTTTTCAAAGATTATCTATTTCTTTGACCTTTTATTATAACATTGATACAAGCAATGATTTAAAAAAATCAAAATCACTTTATCAACCTACTATTACGTGTTATTTATAGGGTCTCGTTCTGAATAAAATTGAAAAATATTTGAAAATATAATATATGTTTTTTCTCCCACTAAGTAAACACTGAAGACGAAGGTTACGAATTCCGTTATATCTCTGTCCAGCAAGTTTCAATACAAGTTGCGGTCGTAAATCACTCATATTTTTTACTTGAATTGAGATCTTAAATATCACTCCGATGACACTTTGAGAAAATTGATGTATTGTTGTGGGCACAATACGCTTTTTGTATTGAATTTGTTCTATTTGAGTTTAAGTAATACGCGACAGTAATAACTAAATTATGATTAATTATCATAGATTAGTGACAAGATCTTGAATTTGATTTGAAATTTTTGATTTATGTAGCAACTGAGATTTAAGCAATAAATTTATGAGTTTACAATCATTTTTTTTAAATCAACACGAGAGTTCCAACAACATACCAGCTTGGTTGTAAGGGTGAGCAGAGTAAGTGAAAAGAAATAGAACAGATAGAGGAAGGTGTTGGAGTACGGAATCTAATCACTCAATTTGAAAAGTACATATTATGTTGTATCTAAAATTTTGGTTCTGAAAGTGGTATGTGGATATTGTGGAACTCATCATTGAGAGCATTTACCGCTTTAGAATAATCGGTACTTAAATTAAATTTAAGAATTAGTCCTAAAAAAATTTGAAATTGTGTGATTGCCCCACGATTTCGGCCCGTGACCTCTTATCATCACGAATATTAAATTAAAAACGTCTTAAACAAATGAAATGAATAATCGGTAACGATCATTGATAATTCATTTTAATATAAAAAAGTCAGAGTTAAGGTCGAAACTCATTGATCACGTCCACAACCAGCTGAGAAAAAATGAAAATCAGCAAATAAGTAATACATGAACACTGATAGAACGGCCTGTACACTCTTCTACTTCTTTCAAATGGTGGGGTGGCTCAGAGGAGGTCATCTAGATCTGCGAGCCATTCTAGGGCCTCAGGCGTTGCCATGTAAATTTCATCAATCCAGCCGGGGAGTGAATTGAGCGTGCATTCGTTGACCACATGTTCGGTGGTCTGCACCGCACCACATTCATACATCGCCGACCTTTTGAAGCCCCATCTGTGCATCATGTGAGCCCAACGACTATGTGAGCACCTTAACCTATTGATAACGGACCAGGTTTTGCGAGGCAATGAGAACCCAGGCTGTCTCCGGTGGGGTCCAGTATGAGGTTGGCATTTCTCACGTTGGTCGTTTGCCACTCAAATTTCCACCTTTCTGGAGTGAGAGGTAATCGGAGGAGCTTCTCTCCTTCCGCCAAGAAGGGCTTTCGGGACTTCGAGCGGCATGCCGGGTGGAAGACGACATCTTCGTGCAAAGGTATTGCACTTTTTTGCAGCGCCTTCTTGTATTCCCCCAGTGTTGCAATTTCTCGCCAGATGTTTGGCGGGGTTATGTTTACAAGTACGGGGAGCCATGGAAAAGGAGTAGATTTTAAAGTCCCGATGATGGTTCCATGGAAATGTGAGCGCTTTTAGCCCATACTGGATCACAGTATTCAGCCGTTGAGAAAACTAGGGCAATGGATGCTGTTCTGAGCGTGTTGGCGTCGCATCCCCAGCTAGTTCCTTAAATAAGTTAATCTTTTCCTAGTTTTTTTATCCACTGTTTCCATGTGTTGCTGGTAGTTCAAGCTCCTGTTCAAAGTAACTCCAAGATAGCGGGGGTGGGGGTCATGGTAAATGTTTTTTTTCCATCAAAATGAACACAGAGTTTGGCATTCGCTTGTGGATTGCTAAGATGGAAAGCTTTCGCAACTGTTTTCGACCCATTTGGCTTTAGTTGTTAATTGAGGAAATATTCTTCCATGGCCTTTCCATGGGTCAGAATTGAGGATATCATCAGCTGTTTTAAGGGTTTTGGTTTGAGCTGTGACGGCGATGTCGTCTATGTAAGCAAATTTGCTGCCTTCAGTGTGAGGGAGGTCTCGAGTGTAGATGTTAAAAAGCGATAGGGCCAGCAGGCGTTTCTGGAAACGAGATTCAATGTATGTTGTCTATGCTAACACCTGATCGCAGCAGTTATGGCCTGGTCTGAAGCCAGTTTGCTTTTGTGGGACCACTTTCTACAGAATCGAAGTAAGTCTGCGGAGCACAACTCACTCTAGAAGCTTGTACATAGTACTTAAAAGCGAGATTGGCCGGTAGCTGTTCGGATTGTCTGGTGGCTTGATGAGTTTGAGGATCGCAATAATTTTAGTCTTTCTCCACGTATTTGGTATTTATCCAGTTTTGAAAATTTCAGTGAATAATTTTGCGATCATAGTTTTGTCCGTGGCCTAGCATGTTTCAGAAAGTCTGGGAGAACTCCGTCACATCCAACTGCTTTCCCAGCTTTTGTTGGAGTGAAGGCGATGACTACATCATCAGCTGTAACGGCGACCACAGTGTTAGGGTTCACCGGCCATTTTATCCGCGCCGCCTTCTGAGATTTTTGGACCTGGTGGTTTATGTAAGACCTTGATGTCGATTTTGAAATACAGAGTAGTTGTTGAGCAACAGCATTTGTTGACACTTTGGGCATTATTTTAGTTGGCTGATCTGAGTGTTTGCCATTCTTTTCTGCTCAAGTGCTCAAAATTCATGTCTACCATTAGTTCATTCCACTATTTCATACGCCTGTCGTCTAGAGACTGAAAAAGGTCAGAAGCAGTGTCTGAGTCATTTGTCCTCCCAAATTTAGCTAAAAGGTGTTTACTTTCTGAGCTCCGTGTTGGAATATACAGTTTTCTGTAGCCTCTAGGTATAAATTTCTTTGCGGCCATAAATAAAAGGTTTGAAAATCGATCGTCGGAATTCGGGTTTGGTGGTATGTTTTATACAACCCTGTCAACATATTCCGAGAAGTCTCGTCATTCTGCCTTTCTTAGATTCCAATGTGGCATTAAATTGCTGGAGATACACGGAATTTGTATGCCTATACTTAGCATGACTGACCTGTGTTCGCTTTGTGTGAAACTGTTCAATATAGTTCTGGAAATCCTCATAGGTTTTTTTCCCGGCGATTTAGAGACAAAACACAAGTCAGGCGTATATTCACGTCGCCAAGAATGTCCAATTTTGCTTAGCAACGTAAATAAGTTGGCAATCCTGTTCTGATGTTCGATCGGTGATCTGCTCTCCAGTTTTATCGGTCGTCGAGTAGCCCCATAGAAAGTGGTGACTGTTGAAATCTCCCACATACACTGCCGGGTGATTATGCGCAGGAAGAGCTGGTGACTGCCATACTTTATTGGGAGGTTTTTAGATATAAAATACAGCAAGTTTTCTAACCTGAATTTCAATCGCGTGATATCCATCAGTGATTTTTCGGGTGATATTCTGCAACTCCGGCTTGATGCAGTTGCAAGCCCATGTTTTAGGTCTTCCCGCACTTCTGCTATGAGGTAGCTGGGAATATCCAAGCGTGGTGAGTCATTTTCTACGATATGTGTCTCCTGGAGTAGTAAAATATTGATCTTTCTGTCAGTGAGTATTTTGAATAGGAAATCCACTTTTGATCGAGAGGTTCCCTCTCAATGTTCAGGGACAATATTTTTAATTGTTCCCCAATATTTATCGATTCCCCTTAGACGGTCTTTTATCGGACTTTGCCCCCTTAAATAACGGCATAGTTTGTAGTTGGAGGCCCACTTAATTTGGTATCCGCTTTATTCCCTGCACTACCTACACCCGCGGTAACAATAACGTGCTGGTGGCATCTCAAACAACCGTTGCGTTTGGCAGTTAGCACACTAACTGTAAAACTGTACACTTCATTTTGCCCTAATGCTAATAGGGGGCGGCTCAATGCGTTATGTGGATTTTCTGTGGATTGGTACGTTATAAGTAGGATAATTTTAATTTTGTAATTATGGTGTGGTCTCTTGCTAAATTTACTAGAATTTATTTTATTTATATATTTAACATTAAATTTACATTACACCTGTGTTTAAAAAAATAAGCAATAATTTTAATTTATTTGACGGGCGTGTAATTTGAAGTTTCCACTGTTTATCTGGTCGATATTCATTCCTAGCTTCTTAAACATATCATCACCTGTTCTAAGGAATAAATTATTCAACAGTTGGGTTTTATGAATACGGCGAGTACACATCGTTTTTATTTTGTTGTTTTGCTTAATTCTGCTCGCGAGTTTGTATAAATATTAATACAATAATAGGTATAACCTGGTATCAGGGTTGTCGGTGCTAACCTCCGGACAATGACGTCATTTTAACAGCGATAACGAAGCAGAATGACAGTGTTATCTTATCCACTTTCAATGTACTTTTTAAGGTTAATTATTTGGATAGTTGCCCAAAATTAGCTCTTAAACACTGTAGAGCATAGATTTTTATCAAAATTCTCACAAGTTTCTTAATTTAATTTGAACTCGTTAATAATTATTCGTTGTTTGATAAATATAGATTTTTTTATAAAATTCAAAGCAATTATTGACAATGTTGTTCCCTTATTGATGAAATAAGGATAATAATTGAAATAAATAATATATAAAACTTAACATATATATTATAGCAAAAAACACATGCAAACAAAGCCTGAAGAAACAATATTTATTTATTGAAGGTTAAAACATTTTTCCTTCACTTAAAGGTCACAAAAAGGGAGAAAGAATTTCTATGCTAGACAAAATATAAATATCAATTTTAAAAGTAAAGTAGCTCAATCAGATAATTTCCAAAAAGCTAGAGTTTTTTACTGTCAATCAGATATCTGTTTTTATTTTTCTTTAAGAAAGCAGCTGTCAAATTATCAGACCCCACAAAAGGCTTCACAGTTTATTTTTAATCTGTCATTTAAATATCATGATTTTCATATACAAAATTTTAGTCAAATAAATAAATACATCAGCATGTATTAGAACCTCCGATAAATGTCCCGCGCTATCAAAAAAACAATATAAAATTTCAATTAATAAAAATTAACAAAATAAGCAAAATCTCGTGAGAAATAATGACAGTTTAATGATTTCTTAATAAGGTTTTCACTAATGGCCCATTTATTTTACTTCTTTGTACTAAGTGAAGAAAATCTTTAGCGACAAATTAATGCATTACCCAAGAGAACCCATTAAACCAGAATGATTATTTCTATTTGATTATGTATTTTACAACTTACAAGAAATCCTTTGTAAAGCCAGAGCAACGTTACCGCCACGATTGGGTGAAGTTGTGAAGTGGGTTTTGCAAGGGGCTAAAGGAGTAGATTTGTTAATGCTGGATTTAAATAGGCCCCATAAAGATAAACAAGGAAAAGGGAAGGCATACAGCTCGTTCTACATTCTAACCATTTAAAAAAGACGGAATAACGACACGGTATCACACCGCTGACGTCAAATAATTTAAAAAGGATTTTCAGTTTTGGTTACTGAATTTTCCTTTGGTTCAAACTCAATTAATATAATTATTTATAAATTGATCACCTTTTTATCAGTGTAAGATAACATCTGGTAAATTGGCAAAAAAAAACTACTATCCAATAAAATTTTACCCCTTTTTTTTATCAAATTCATACTACAATACATGTTCATAGTAACTTTACCACAACTACCTCTTTATTTGCCCTTTCTTGTATGGACGACCAATAAGTTCAAAATAGAAATATTGAAAAGTACTTATGGAAATGTGAACGGGAAATTTTTAACTGGTGTAGCAAATAGAAAACAGATCGAACCTAAATCCAATTTATGTTGGAAAACTTGATCCAGCGTCTCTCCAGCATCTCTTCTAGCTCCAAACTTTGTTTAAGTGATATCGTAATTTGTTTTTTTGAAGGTTGTTCTGTAAATGTTTTCTTTAACTACGAGTATGTAATTTTATACTAAGACAGATTCCCTTTATTGTGTTGAAATTATGTGTAAAAAATAATAGTAGGAATAGTTAAAAGTTTTTCCAGTTAACATTGATTATTCATTTAGACTTTTAGAAAAAGTCAAAAGGTATCACATATCATTAAAATCCGATTTGTTTAACCGATACACTATTGAGGTTAGATAGCATTTACGTAGAACTTTTTTTAGAAATTACATTCATTCAAAAAGATAGCTGCCAAAAATATGATAAAATTTATTCGCAAGGTAAAATTGTTAATTCTGAATTTGAAATACGAGATCGACAAATATGATATATAATAATCAGGACCTAATGGTTGAGTCGATACATACGTTGTTCCGGTAAGGCAGAGATCCTGGGTTCGATTCCCAGTTGAGACCATAATCTTTTTTTTCTGTTTCATGTTTCATTTAGTTTTGTCAGTATTATCTTCTTGTTCAGTGATACTATTAATACTTTTCCATAAACCATCATAATAAATTTCAAATATTTTGTTAAGCAATACAACTGAAATGATAATAATGCTCTGTATAAAACTTTTATCGATTAACTTAGAATACGCAAGAGTTTAAATAACGATGAACAGTGTAAAAAAAAACAACACTGCATGCATGGTAAATAAATAAAAATTATAAAAATGTTATTTTAAAATAATTGAAACTCTGATATATTTCTGCTACTTACGAAATATTATTCCTAAATGTCCAAATTTTCACTATAAAACAAATAACATTTACAAACGAACGCCTTGCATGTTCATTATATTAGAAAAATGAGAACAAAGGATCCTATCTGTCACCTGCAAACGTAATTTATACCCACGGGTGGCCGCTAGTTTGATATCATTTTATATTTTACTCATTCACTCGAATAAGTAATAAATTGTTGACGCCCGGACACATATCCGGCACTTACGCTATCTGGACGATTACTCTCCTATAAGTTCGCATTATTAAATTGAAGATACACCATCCTGTAAACGTGATATATTTACCAACACTACATTATTCTGAAACTTAGAAAATAAACTTAACAGTTTTACTTACCATATAAAGCTTGGAAAAGATGATTTGTATGATAGTAGTTTTGAACAATAATCATAATTAAGTTACGAATTTGCTTTCTAACATATTTTTTTTTCAGCTGCAATCGCGGTGACATGTCGGAACTTGGGTTTAATGCAAAAAAATATTGAAATTAAATAACCTAATTGATCATTTTAACATGGCAATACCATTATTTACAAACGGAGACGCTACTTTTATTTGTTAAATGCAAGTCAATTGTTTATGTTTTAGGTTCAAGTCACAAAAAAAACTTAAGAAAATTCTTGGTAAAAAATCTCTAAAACTTGACCGTTGCCAGTTTTGGCTAACTCGAATCGCAACGCGTTGTGAGAAAATAAGATAAAATTGTCGAAAGCCGCTGCACGCTTAGCACGCAAAATATTTAGAAATAGTACTTGGTTTCTATTTAATTACTACAAAATATAACTATTTATGTGATGGGATGCATTAACCCAAACTTAACCCCATGTTGAGCATGTTTCCTTAAACCTCCGATTTAAATAGTAGTTTCCATTAGATATTTAAGTTAAAATGTTGATTTTTCAAAGAGCCTTTTCATACAGCGGAATTTGAAAAGCTTACCAAAAATAAAAAAATATATTTGTTTAATATTAAAATACAGTGAGCTTAAAACGTATAAACAGTGATAAAAGTAAAAATATTATACATAGGTATTTTTGCAGCTCTTAAACGCTTCATTTCATCTTGTAGCAAATTTTGGGATCTTTCATCGCTGTAATGAAAGGACCCTAAACACCCTTATCCAACACTTTACATGTATACATCTATACATTTATACATCTTTTACACTCTTCTCCATAGAGCAAGCTTGTTGAAAGCTAAATTATTGAGATGGTAATTCATTTCCACCTAACTCACCTAATATCCTTTACTTATCCCCATAGCACTTTCTTCTCTTGAGGATTGTTGCATCTGAAACTGCTCACGAATTAAACAGCTTCAAATAATAAGCTAATGCCTTTAACTAATATTATATTAAAAGATACAAATAAATGGTATACAAAATCCCTACATATTCTACAAAAACAAAGGGATACAGCCTATAAAGCTTGTAAAATACAATTCACTGAAGAAAGGTGGGAAACTTATAAGAAACTTAGAAACATGTACGGTACAGAAATAAAACATACCAAAAATTCGTATATCAGGCAAAAAATAATTACCTCTCAAAGTGACTCAAGAAAAATGTGGACTACACTTAAAGAAATTATAAGCGGCAAACAGAGGGAAAACATTAAGGAAGTTCGGTTTCCAGATGGAGTTAAAGATGATACACTTAAAATAGCCCAAAAATTTAACACAAATTTTGTACTTAGTGTCGAAAACATAAATAAGAGTATTCCATTAGTCGCAGATACCTCTTCTCAATCATCGGAAAAAAGAGAGAATAAAAATATTTTCAGGTTTAATAAAATTGACAATGAGTATTTAATGAAAATCATTAAAATAATGAAACCAAAATCATCGCCGGATGGAATTACTATAAACATAATCAAAGATGCACTGCCAGCTATAGGAGACAGATTAGTTGCACTAATAAATGAATCTCTGACTAAGGGAATTTTTCCGCAGTCATGGAAAACCTCCATAATAACACCAGTGCCCAAAATAATAAATGCTAAAAATTTTGAAGACTTCAGACCAATAAATGGATTGCCTAAATATGAACAATTACTAGAATGCATTGTGAAAGAACGGATGAGTAAATTTATAGAAAAAAATAACATCCTAGTAAAAGAACAATCTGGGTTTAGAAATAAATATTCCCGTGAAACAGCAATAAATTATGTGATAAATGAATGGAAAACAGCTATGGATCAGAAGAAAATCACAATAGCAGTGTTCTTGGATTTTAGACGTGCTTTTGAAACGATAGACAGAGAAAGACTAATAATGAAATTGAAGGACATAGGAATCCGTGCTAATGAATTGCAGTGGTTTATTGATTACTTAAAAAATAGACCAAAATTGGAGATACTATCTCTGAAGAACAAGAAATCAACATTGGAGTTCCTCAAGGATCTGTTTTGGGACCGCTCCTATTTATTTTATATATTAATGATATAGTGAAGTGCTTAAAGTACTGTTCCATCAAACTTTTTGCAGATGACACACTTTTATATATTATTTCAAATAATATTGAAGATGCGTTGTCAAAAATACAAAATGAACTTAATGAATTATCTATGTGGTTAAACATAAATAAATTGAAATTAAATGTAGCTAAAAGTAAATTCATGGTATCAGGGAAAAAACTAAACGTACATACTGTCCTAAATATAGACAATCAAAATATGGAAGAAGTAAAAGAAATTAAATACTTGGGAATCATAATAGATAACAAGTTAAAATTTAACACTAACTTTGAAATTTTAAATAAAAAAATGGCGAAAAAGGTTAATTTCTTAAGTAGGATAAAAGGAAAATTGGACATTAAAACAAGGATATTGGGCTAAAATACCACTGTAGCATCCCATCTAAATTATTGTACAAGTGTAATATTTCTAAGTAACAAAACCCAAATTAAGAGAATGGAAGTAATCCAGAACAGAGGCATGAGGTCAATACTGTGTTGTAGCAGGTACACCAGAATAAAAACCATGCAACGTCAACTCAATATTTTAAGTGTGTGGCAACGATTAGTTTATAATACCTTAGTGTTTATTTATAAGCTAAAAAATAAAATGTTACCTGACTATATGTCAAAGAATGTTAGAATTAATAGTGCAGTTCATTTATATCCTACGAGAAACTGCAACGATTTTAGGCTTCCTAAAACACACTTATCAGAAACACAAAACAATATTTATTATAAAGGTTTTAAAATGTTCAATGAACTCCCGGTAATTGTTAAGGAAGCTTAAAGTCTTGCAGTTTTTCGTGGATTATGTCTCAATGTTGTGAAATCTAAATTTTAGTATGTAAGAAGTAAATAATATTGTAGTAGTCACAGAAAATAATATATTAGGTATAAGATGTAAACTCTTATAACTAAATAAAATATACATTAAAAAAAAAAAAAAAAATTGAAAATTGACTGTGAACATTTTTAGCAAAATCGTGTTTGAGGAAATCGGGTGATATTATATGTTAGAAAAAAAAAGTATGGAACTAAAACGGGATGATCAATCACTTATTAATGTATACTTAACATCTCTGCACAGGAGCAGGAGTTAGATCCAACGCGATACCTTGAGTTAATATATCAACAAACGAACGCAGAAGTTTTAAACTCCGAGACATCAGCATCAACAACACGAACAACTTGCTTCCGTTATAGTTCGAATATAGTTCGAATCCTTCTCCTTGGTCAAAAACAAAAACGCTCGAACTTATTCCAAACATATAATATATTCAAATATTACAAATTTTAAAAACATTTCTAGCATGGTTGGGAAAAGGTAGGAACTGGATAAAAACATTCCGGTAAGAACCAACTATATTCTCTTTTGAAAACAGAACAAAGTTCATGAATATATTTAATTAATTTATTTTAAATAAAATAAATTAATAAAATACAGAAAATTTTAAATTGTACTGTGTAAATTCTGGTCAGTTAGAAAAATTATCATGCGGCAATTGACGCATTTTTACACAACCATCATAACATTTGTTGTTTGAAAATGTACATTAAAAAATATTTTTAGACTCTATATTATCATTATTCTATGATAGCAGTATTAAAAGAGGAACAATTTTTATTTTGAGTTCCAAGATAAAATTATTATTATGAAATCATGTTTCCCGTGTTAACTTTGACATCGAAGAAATAATTAACAAAACAGAAAAAAATATATCCAGAGTCTATTATTAATATAAAACCATTGACCGGAACACGTACAATTGCTGATGCAATTAATTTTAATTTCGGGAACCGATGAACGCCAAAATATTTATTTTACCGTGCGAAATATGCATGATGGTGAGTCTAATTGGATCACCTAAGAACTGAGGCACTTTTTTCGGCACACTACGCCTGGGTGGGACCCAAACGCGATGTCAACTCAACCACCGATTGGTCACAATGATTATTCTCTACATTGAAGTGCTCGAAGCCCAGGGAGTAAAGTTATCAATCTTCATGATAATAAATGACAAGGTTGAAAAACTTAGGAAGCTGTACGAGATTTCGAAGGTAACCTAAATAAAACCCGGCAAGTAATGAATTTTGCGAAAAAACCCAAAACTCGCCGAAAAAATATTTGCGAAATGGAAGGGGTTTGAATTTTGAACGTTCGTAGAATCATGGTAAAATATTTTTCTGCCACTCAGTAGAAAATCTTTATTATTCATATAGGTACTCACCAAAAACGGGAAAATTCTATTTTTCAAAATTAAGTACTTATTTACGTATTATTTTAATTATAAAACATTCACATTACTAGAATTATAAAAATAACAAAAAAGTAACCACGCTGTGCTGCCACAAGGCAGCTTGTCTGTAGGATCCATCATTTTTCTTTGACTTGATCAAAATAACACATAATCATTTTGATGGTAAATTTATTTCAATTCAATTCACTATTCCACTTTATCAGTTAATCTTTTCATAATTATTGTTTATTCCGTGTATCCCAAATTCAAATAAAACAATTGAGCGAGTCATTTATTCATTAGAGTCAATGACAATGGCATCCATAGAGAACAAAATTAAAAAAAAAATTAACACTTTAAAACATTTCCCGGTAAGATGCGAGGGAAAAAAACTGGACTGATTTGAACAAAATAGGTATTCAAAAACCGCACACTTTTGCCACATCTATACATTTTGTTAACAAGAGTTTACATCAACATAACTGTAGTTAATAAATTTAAAATCAGAATTGATTCAAGTATAAAAAATAACTAGGAACGGTTTACATAATTAATTTTGGCGAAAATCACGTTATGTTCACGGGAGGGGTGGAAAGTATATAAACAAGGCTAATTGGATGTTTGCTCGCAATGGTTTATGTCTTATTTGGCCGATCGGGCCAGAAGTGGTACTTTTCTAAGATATAGCGAGGGGAAATCGTGTTACCTTATAAATTATACAGAATCATCAATGCATTATTAGTATTACCTTCGTTTTTGGGGATGATTAAACAATTGGGAGTGTCATTTCGAATAATACCACATCATCGGCTACTGTGAATTTACCACTGAGTGAAGGCATGCCCGATTCATTCTGTTTATCGTACAGACAACATTTTTTTTATGTGAATACGGTACAAGAGTCACAATTTATCCTAATCGCCTGGAGCCATAGGCTATGGCATCTCCGATTGGAGTATGTTATGAGGTTAAAGGTAGTGGAGAGTGGAGAAGGAGAAGAGGAAGGTAAACATAAGGAATTATTTTCGGCGTATTATTAAAAAAATATATTTAACATTTTCCAGCAATTATTATTTACGTGTACCTCCGTGGAATAGTAAATTGCGCCGACATATTATTTATTATATTTATGAGTGGATGTAAATAACATGATAACCAGAGATTCCCAAACAACAAAAACTAACAGCCGAAATATTAAGCACTCTGAAGACGTTTATTCCATACTTCCAAGGATTCGCCGGGAACTGACGTAAATTAATTACGTAATCATATAATTAGGCTGGATGCCTCAGTGGCGTGGAGTGGAGGGATTTAAGTGTTTGGTGGAGAAAAGCGCCCGCGGCTCCACGTCATTGTCTTCTTCAATCACTCCGCTTATCCATTCAAAACGTGCGAAACATTCAAGATTCGTTCTTGATCTTTAAATTTTCATACTATTTTGCAACTGTATGTCGATTTGAAAGATGATTTTGCACTTTTATTTAAAAAAAGAATATTATTTATAAATAAGGTTCTTGAGGTTTTTGAAAGCAATTATTTCAGAAGTCTAAACAAAACTCAAAGAAATCGAAAAATTAATTTCTTGAATCAATCAATAAATTTATTTTCCTGGTATCTATATTTTTAAGTAGAGATATTGTTGTTATAGTGTTGTCCACTAACGTAAATTTTGAGAAAAACATACTTTTGTGAATTAATCTTAAATCAAATATATTGCGCAAGTGTTTACATGTTAAAAACACGACTGTTTTACAGATTCAAAGAACAAAATTTGAATCGCAATAATTAATTTGAATATGAAAAATATGCTTATATATATAATAGTTATTAGTGAATATAAATATGAATATTTTTTAAAGAACTTTCAAAAAAATCTGTTTTTTTAATGAAATAAATGGTATAAAATGGATGTTAACCGATATTACACTGATTCTCGAACATATTTCGAGCGTTTCTAGGGTGTCAACCGATTTATATTTAAACCTCATGAATTTTTACTATTTTTCTCTGCTCTGGTTCTGGGGGTTTTAAAGCAATGAACATAATTTGTTGCTGATTATGAGGGTGGAGTGCCGATACTGGCTTACATGATTCGCGATAAATATCATAGTAAGCCTTGTACTTTTCATTTAATTCTTCCATCTTGCTTGCACTTCAGGCAAATGATATTTTATACAGTACATAAACGGAACTTCAAAAATTAAGTTTAACAAAAGATGGTTTATGCTCTTGAATTTTTGGAAGAATATTAATTAGTCGATCACCTTTTTTAATTCCTATGATGTAATATTATTTGATCGGTTACACGGCAAAATTACCAATATTAGACTTGAAGAATGAAAAAATTACTCCCACTGGAATAACAAACCTAACTGACCTAACTTTTGTTTACTTTTCCAATATAAAATATACTTACCACAAACTTAAACAATCTAAAATGACGTGTGTAATTTCAGTAGGTAAAATTTAGTTGGGTGTATTTGCCTTTTTGTGTAATTTCGGCCATGTTTCCGTCCAAGTGTAATTTTATCAGTGTAATATCAGTACGTGAAATTCATGACTTCATGCGTAATTTCGTCCTGTTACCACACAGGAGGTACTTTAATAAACTTACATGGTTTGAGACCGAAGTATTTAGGTATTACGTGTTTACCGGTTTTGCGATCCTGACGAATACGTTTTTTGTTGCTCTTTTCTGAAAGCTTTTTAATCATAAGTAACCTCGATTTACCCGCATAAATAATATTCTAAGATATATAATGTTTTACATACTTCGCGGGTTTTTACGCGAGTTTCCCAACAAAGTTGTATAAATTTTAAACTTGAACCGTTCGATTGGAATGAACAGTGTTTGATATACCAACAATGGATATCTGGGGATTTACACAACACGAAATTTGAGTTGAAAACCTATTCCGGCATCGCATTAAGTTTTTACACCCTTCAGGAAAATATCCAAACAGAGTTATGTAATAGTCTATTATATCATCCCTCTCTTTCTCAGAAATAAGATGGTTGTATTTCTTTAATAGAACATTCATTTGGCATAGGTACTAGCATTAGTAATAGATATTATGATTTTACAAACGAATAGTTAAACGCTGATTAACCTATTGTCGGATTCCTAACATAAAGAAACAACAAAGATATAGTTAAGATTAAGGTATTTCCATTCCAAAAATTGCTAATAAATACGGCCAATGAACTGAACATTCTCTTATCTTGTACTTTTATATTTTATAAGATGCCAATGGATGTAAAAAGCGAACCAACTTTCAACACTGAACTAAAAAAAAACTAGCTTTTTTTGTTTTAGTTGATCAAGTTTTTTTTTACTGATAAGGTTTATAAATACATTTGTATCTATTGATTGTATGTATGTAATTTTATAAATATTTTTATGTATTTGTATTGTTGTCACTCGATATGTTTTTCTTCTATGTCTATTTTCTATATTTTGACTTCTCTTTTTATGTGTGCTTTATTTTTATAATTAATATTGTAAAATTGACATGCTGACAAACTGCTTGTAATAAAGGGCAAAATAAATAGTTTATATGTCAATCTTTCCCATAACCTAGAATAAGAATAGGTAAATATATGTCCTATCGGATACTAATCTGGGGAATTATAGTAATAATAAATAAGAAAACCTTTTTGAAAATTCTACCAAGAACTGCTAAAAGAAAGAAATATTTTTCATTATTTCCAGTTGCTGTTGCTGAATTTCTTTCAAAAAGCTGAATTATGAATATTTCCAGTTTCTTGAAGTTTTTACATTGTGTATTTGTACTATTTCTAAAGAATTATTTAAAAGGGTGCTTTAAAGGAAAAACTCAAAGTGCAATGTAGAAAGCACTGATTACGCAATAAAAAATATTCGTTCATAAATTTTTGTCAGTTGGAACGAATGTTTTTTTTAGTATAATACAGTGATTTGCAATTTTTTTCTAACTTCATTATCAAGAATAAAAAGTCTAGCAAATGGTTTTTTATGAGCACAACTAATTTTTCTAATTTTATATTTTTCGTTCAATCGAAGGGGTAATTTTATACTATCAGTACGAAATATCTGATTTCGAAAACTATTTTTCTTTTTTAGTTCTCTTGAAACTATAGTGAGTAAGTAGAAAAAAAAAATATTTTTGCAAATTTACAAAGAAATGTTTGTTTCCAGAGGTAGGCACGCCTTCTCCATTAAACGATCCAAAATTTAAACAGTATTAAAAAGTTTTATAGCTTTCCATTTGTCCAAAGTCTAAATTAATAAGCGTAATACTTTGAACAAAACTTAATCAGATACCTTTCACTCCAAAATATTGCGACAAGAGTTTAACGAATCCTCTCTGTTGTTTGTTAGAAAATTTTGATTACAAATTCCGAACAAACTAAAAATTTACGCTGTCTTATCCGAGGGCGGAATAATTCAATTTATTCAGTTTATTTAAGTTTTCTCGTTCCTCGTTCCGATCTTCTCACCTTGAGTGTGTTATTTAATTATAAAATGCATAGACATTTACCTCTCTCTAAATGAATTATTTGTTGGTAAAGGTGAGGGGCGAGGAGTCACGGTTAACTTCCAACTCAAGCATCTGAAGAACTTGGCCCGAGAAAAGTTAAAGTTCATTAACTCATGATTCATGCAGCCCTGGAGAAATTCGGAAAGTAATTGGATATAACCTTACCATTTCTGAAATTCAACTGTTTATGTAATAAACGTTCAATTCAATCTGAAAATAAGTGGGAAATAATAATATTGTTCGATTTGGGCAATAATCAACCGTCCTCAAAAAAACCGACTTGTTATCGATAAAACTCTGCAAAACAAATTTATCTGCTAATTGGTAAATAGAACTTTATTGATTAACCATACGAAGGGCAATGTGGCCTGACCAGGCCATTTTTTCCATTAACTTTTTTGCATGCAGTATCAATAAATTATAAAACTCGGCGAGTTGTGTCGAATGATGGTATTTTCGATGAGTTTGTGTTTAGTTGGATGAATAAAAATCAAGAAAAAAATCAAAGTCTGTACAATATAGCCAAGATAGGCCATCACATATGGGATCAAGGTCTAGTGGGTCTGTGATTCGGATACCAACTACCAACTCAGAGGTCAAATTTACACCGGAAAACTTCTAGATGCTGATTATGAAGTGAATCGAGGTGCACGGGTGGTGTTGGATTTAGTTGACAAGTATCATTACACTGGCTGAACAGTATACTGCAATAACTATTTGACGTCACTTGATTTGATCAGAATTTCGATGGAAAAGAAATTGCCATCGCTGGTACTGTACGCAGGGTGTTTGTCCCGTTAAATAAATTTATAATAAATAAATAAATAAATAAATAATTGTTTATTCCAGAATGTGGGGAGGTTAGTGCAATCCCACACAATCCATAAAATATAACTACAATGTTATATACAGAGATACAATTAAGTACAAATAATTTAAAATGTAAGTTTGATAGAGCAAATAAAATATAAGAAAAAGTAAAAGGAACTATATAGAATGGAGAGTGTTAACATAAAACATTTAAATATCTTGTAAGCTTATCATCGGAGCGATAATTATGGGGGCCAATATTTTTCTCCAATGTTTTTCGATGCTCGATCCTGAGGTCTGGCGGGATTCGATGATGAGGATGTTTCTGGAGTTATTGATCCTTCCCCTCGTTCCGGCTACCCTGGATCTCATTAGGGCAGCAAAGCCGGGAACTCTTCCCTCCATGAACATCGAGGAGGCACTGCAGTGCCTTGGAAGTCCGAACATTATGCGGTAGGCATTATTGTATTGAATCCGAAGCCTTTCCATGGTTCGCTTTTTGAAATTGGCCCACAGCTCGCAAGTATACAAGGTAGTGCAGAAAGCTGAGAATAGCGTCCTTTTCACCTGCGGGCTGCAGAGTCGAAATCTTCGACTGAGCATGTTACTTTTTATGCTCAGTGCTCGCCTCTGCCTATCGATGTCGTCGTCATCCGTTAAGTTGTTGGTGATGATATGCCCTAAATATTTCGTTGTTTCTACTATTATGAGAGGTTCTCCATTTAAAAACGCTGGGGGAATCTTTTTTGGTCCTTCTCTGTATTTGACGACCAGCAGTGCTGTTTTTTTCGCGTTATATAACATGTTTGTTTCGAGTGCGTATTCTTCGCAGATCTTCAAGAGAATTCTTAGTCCCCTTATTGACGGTGCCATCAGCACCATATCGTCTGCGTAGCTCACGTTGTTGATGCATTCTCCTCCAATATGGCAGCCTACCCCAGCGTTATTTAACCTGTGAGTTAATTCATCCATATATATGTTGAACAGTACTGGGGACAAACAACCTCCTTGTCTGACCCCACTCTTTAAGAAAAAGGGTTCTGAGAAACCATCTTTCCATTTAACGAAGTTTTCTTGTTGACGGTGCCATGTGTCGAGAATTCGTACTACTTTCCATGGTAGACCTCTTTCTTTTAGTTTGGTCCACAATAATGGATGGTAGACTCTGTCGAAGGCCTTACTAAGGTCCAGAAAGCATGCGTAAGTTGTTGTTTTTCTCTTCCTGTAGTATTCCAATGTCCATTTTACGCAGAATATGGCTGAGTCCGTGGAGCATCCTGTTTTAAAACCCATCTGATTGTCTTTCGTTTTCAATTGGAGTCCGACTTGATCTAAGAGAACTCGTTCAAATATTCTGGCGGTGGCGGTGGCGATGGATATCGGTCTGTAATTTTCCTGTAAAGTTATGTCTGTCAGTTTAGATTTTACTATCGGTATTATGATTGTCTTTGTCATGTCTTTGGGTAGATAACCACTCTTTATGATATCGGTGAACAATGTTGCCAGTAGTTTCAGAATCGCTACCCCTGCATGTTTGACGTGTTCGGTACTTAAGCCGTCATGTCCTGCTGATGTTCCGGATTTCATGTTTTTAATGGCGGTTTTCACCATGTTTGCAGTGACTATAGGGTCAATGTCATCATAGGCATTCAAATGCGTTTCGTTTGAGGAGATGGTCGGCGTGGTAGTCGCGAAATGTTTTTTGAAAATATTGGCGATTACTTCAGGATTCGTTTCTCTGTTTATGTTGCAAGAGACTTTGGAACGCATGTTCAACATTTTATTAGATTTATTCCAAAATGATTTGAAGTCCCGATTGTCTAAGTCCGCTGCTATTTTATCCATCTGGAGTTGTGTCGAATTCCTTTGGCATTGTTTTAGAGCTGTTTTGAAAGCGGCACGCTTTGTCCTTCTATCCTCCGCTATGGGACCATTGTGCGGTCTCCCATTATCAATCCAGGTGAGCATTGCTTGTCTTGATTTTTCGTATTTGTCTGCAACAAATTCATTCCACCCACAGACTTGCTTATATTTTGGTGTAGTAGTATTTCTAAATATACAAGCGGCACTATATCGTAATGCTTGTACTATACATCCGTAGAGGTGTTTTATTTTGGCACGTTCAGGGTTGCCACCGTCCTCATGAAATGTATTTTTTGGTTTGATTTTAGCTAGATAAGTTTGCGAACATGAGTTATAAATTCCGATATCACGTCTATTTTTCGGATTCCATAATGCTGGATCCCTTAATGTAGATGAAAATACTTCCGATGTTACTATTCCATTCGTATTTAACGTTAGTTCGAGGGGTCGGTGGTCAGTCCAATCAACATGGTAATGTATTTTCATCTCGATAATTTGTTTGTAAATATTTTTCGTAACTAGACAGTGGTCTAACCACCTGGTAGTACTATGCGCGTCACTGACGTATGTGTAAGAATTCTCAGGTAAAATTTCGGTGTCGGCAAAAATGTATTCGAATTCTTGACAAAAAGATTTTAGCTCTATTCCAAAGAGTGAGTCGGGATTAGCGTTGAAGTCTCCGATAATAATTGAATTGATATAATCTTTGTCGTCAATGATCGTTTGTAAGGAGGCCAGGCAGTTGGTAAACTCCTCAAAGTTGTCAGTTAAGCAATTCGGCATATAGATTGTGAAGATGGTTAAATTTTCAGTATTCAGACTCACCTCGATTCCGGCCATACGACAATTGTCCATCGGGATTGTGGTAACCCTTAAATTTTGCTTGTAAATTATTCCAACTCCGCCGTACGGTCTACCTAGCAGGGGACCGTTAGCTATATTGACGGCAGAGGTGCCCAAGCTATTGAAGTGCGGGTGAATATTTGACAAAAATTCAATCTCGGTTGGGAGTAGCCATGTTTCTTGGAGTAGTATAATGTCATATGATTCGCAGAGATCGTGAATAAATTTTTCGGAGCTACGGACCGATCTGCAATTAATCGAAATAATTCTTAATTTATCGGTTGTCATTTTGAACTTTGGTTGATGCACGCGATTCTATATATTTACGGAATACAATTCCTTCCGGCCATAGTTCTTCCACCAGGTATTTCGGTCCCTCAGTTGCTTTTACAGAAAGTTTAAAGGTGTTAAATGGCGTGGGACGGTAAGGCTTAATTTTTTCAATCATAGTATTTTCGAAACCATTATCTACAAGGTAGGTCTTTACGTCGTCCTCGGTAGTTTCCAAGGTAAACCTTGAAATATAAATAGACGTAATTAAATCTGCCGACTTCAGTGTAGTTGAGGTTGCTTTTCCTCTCAAGTTGCGTTTGGGTTTTCTAGTTACTAATGTAAATCCTCTCTCATCTTCCGCAGGAGGCCGAGGCCGCGGGCCGTGGTCGCGCGATGCCTGTTTATTATTTTGTTTTAAAGCATGTGCAAAGTTCATTCCCGGCTGCACTGGACTATTTGGAGTGTGTTCGTTCATTGTCTTTGTGTGTGTGGTTGACAATGCATTGCTAGAACCAGTCGATAAGCAGGATGCGCCGCCCGTCGGTATTTGTTTACTATTTGGAAATCGTGGCTTACCCTCAGTTAAGTGGTTAATAATTACTTCCGAATTCCCAGTTAAGTCACTTTGTTTGTTTGGGACCTGAATATTTGCAATTTGCTCTCTTATTAGTGCCAGTTCTTGTTTTATGTCTTCATTTTTTGTGGTTGATGAATCTTTTAGTTCGGTTTTTATATGAGTTATTTCCGTTTTCAGTGCATTGAGTTCCTTAAGGAGTTTGGACACATCTATGCTGTCGAAGTTGATGGGAGGTAATTTATGCAATTGTTTAGCAGCGAATACTGGTAGCTTATCAGGATCGGTCTCCTTCAATGCTCTCAGGATGTCCTGGAGGTCTCGGCTGATTCTGCCATCTCCTTTCCGCAAAGTACGTTTATCCGGAAGCTTTTCAAACAGGATAGTTTTCGCCTCCTTTATTTCCTCTTCGGAGTAAGTAGAGATGCATAATTGTGTAATTGCAATCTCATCCAGAGTGTCTGCCTTGTTTTGAATAAACGTAAGACACTCGTTTATAATTATATTACATGAGTTACACGACATAGCGATGCGATACGGTCTTCTGTCGCGACAATACTGTTATATAACACATTGACACGTTCATACACACTATTTGCATATCTGCCTTAACCTAAAACTAGTTTGATTGCCCATACCTCTTATATGGCCTGACCAGGCCACAACGCTCATCTAAATGGTAAAAATACATCAGCTCATCAGAAGGTTAAGTTGCTTTGGAAACATATTTCTCGGAATGAATATCAATTACTTTTATTTGCGGATAATGCTTCAATTGGTATTCAGTGCTTAATTCTAATTATCAATTATTGTTTTAAGTACGTGCGTTCCGATATCATGGTTTGACCGAGGGGCGAAACTTTATAAGGTTACAAAATATTTTAAAATATATAGGTGTACAGTGTACTTCGAAAACTAACATTTGATTGAAAATGGTTTAGGTAAGAACTCATCCTATCCGTATGCACGAACCATTATTAGTATGAAACTGCCCGCACACAAGTGTCGCCAACATCGCTTACCCATACTCCTGCAAATCGTTTATACTCAAAGTGACGCCCTGAATTTGTTTCTATCAAAACACCGCGGTATTACTTTCATTGGCTTGGTAACTTGACGACCAACAGTGGCGGTTGGTACGCTTCCATGCCCTATTATTAATTTTATTTATTGTACAACAGATTTTATTTATTCATTCACAGTACAAGATATTTTATTTTGACGTTCTTTACTTTTGGAAAGACAAAAACAATGGTTAATTTAAGAAGTAATTAAATATACTCACTGTTTTAGAAATTTAATTCAATTGCATCATTCCTCTTGTTTTGCAATACTGTGCTAGAAAATCTGTTTAGCATTTCTCTCAGGGCTAATGTCATCTTTTAGGATACTGGAGAGTATTTTTGGGGAAAGGATGGAGAGGTCAAAATATCTCCTTCAACCAGTCTCTCCCGATCCGGCCCGCCACGCAGTAGGTAGTTAAATGAATCCCCCGCTCAGACCTAGACAAACCTCACCCCATGAACCCGGGCACCCCGGCTAAGTCACCAAACGTATCGAATAACTAGGGGTGATCTACGGCAGGGGTGTTAATTATCCGATAAATCGTTCCCAGGGCGGCGCACACAAGGTCAAATTATACATTTACTACGGCAAAACTATTTTTATTTGATATTCTTTTCAGAAATGCTTTTGAGGAGAGTACCTTTCTTTAAAGTAAAATCTTTCAGACTAAAACTTAATTTGGGTTAGTTGGGGTCAGGTGCTCACATCATTCTAATTTTTTCTTTAATATTTCATATTAAATTAGTGATATTGTTAAATATTATGATTAAAATGTTAAATGGTGAAAATTTGTAAAACTGTTCATTTTTTAATATTATAAATATGAAGTTCTTTTCTCTTAATCTTCATTTCCTTCAGAGCGGGATCGCCAAGAATGCCTGAAAAGAATGGGCTCGATTTAACAAAGTGGAAAAAAGGAGACATACATTTAACATTATTATATTACTTATATGATACATTTTCAAACTGGTAAGAAAATGTGGTGGAAGTCGGTGGATCATTTTTGTTAAACTATAGCTAAAATAAACATTTCAATATATGTTTTAATCAAAAATAGTATCTCGTAAAACGTATATTACATCCATCTTATATTTAAATTGTTGTGTTAAAAATAAATAAATATTGAAGTAGATACGTGATGCTTTAATATCCATCGTGAAATTTTTATGATTTTAAAATAAAGAAAATAGGACGAGTCCGTCAATGAATCAGACCGAAAAGGGTAATATTGGCCGGGCGAAAAATAACTATGCGCGCAGGCGCAGGATATTGGGTTGTGTTCACCAAATAAATTCTTGCGGTTCATTTTGAACTGATTTATAGAGAACTTTTAAAATGTATTTATAATTAATTTTCAGACAACGCTTTTCCTATGTTTGGCGTCGTAACTTCCTTTGGACGTCCTTATGTGCGGCGGTACCCATACCGGCCTACCAAATTATGAATATCTCTTATCTTTGATGCCACATTCTCTGTAAAAGGCGTTTCCTTTTATTTGTTATTTATTAATCTTCAGTTAGCTTATATTGTCGTGTTAGCTAATAATTTTATAAACATATAAAAGAATACAGTAATTATGTTGTAAAACAAAAACTTTTAGAAAAGCAATTGCGTTAAGAATATAACATTCTTATGTCATTATTAAGTGTATCAATTATATCGTTTCTTTTACGTCAAAATAGAACATGAAATCATATAAAGTTTGGACACAAGACAATTAACAGCAGATTTTGTGAATATAAAAGCAAAAAAATCAATTTCTATAACTAACAAACAATCACTCCGTTTCCCTCAGGGGCAGGCAGAGAGGACTGACCACCAAATAACTCGGCCTTTGCACACACTCCTTGCCTCTTCCACATTTAAACATCGTCTCATACTCTTCTATTATTTTGACTCATGACTTTGCCCTACTCGAGTATCTTATAAACTTGGCCGTGCCATATCTTCCTCGGGCGTCCTAGATTTCTTCTATCATTCACATTTGCGTCTTATATCGTCCTTACACTCCTTTTTTCGTTCATTCACTCTACATGCCCAAACCATCTAAGCGTCCATTTTTTAATCTCACTCATTAAGCTTACATCAGCCTAGATTAATCAATATATGTTATAAAACAAATTTTCCTTTGTACAACAAAGGACAGGGGCGGGAGCAGAGCAGACGGTTTTGCAAGTGGGCGTTCAGGCGGCTAGCAGCGGGCCTGCTTGCAGTATTTGTCTGGCTTCGCTTAATAGATTGCTACATTATGCTGCCATCATTACGGCTTCGCCCCTTTTTCTATCGGAAATGTCAATGAGGGTGTAATATTTTTTACTCTAACGTCTTTACATCTGTTATAACAAGTTTAATTGCACCGATTATCAAACAAAAATAACTTTTTTATTTAATTTCAAAGTTAAACAGTCAGCGGCCCATATCGACAAAAGATTTAACGATTATTAAGAAATATTTATAAGATACATTATTGTATGCGAGTTTTGTTGCACGTGAGTAAGAATTACTGCTACTTCAGTATGATTTTGTGTTTTGTAATATCCAACTTTGGTGTTTAACGTCTAAAGGGATCGTGTGTATTTTGCCAACCTACAGAGGCAACCCTTAAAGTTTGCAACCCTTTTGCGTGTGGAACTATTTAACTGTCTGTTAGTGAGCAGCACGGAAATTTTTTAATTCCAACATTAGTGTTTGCTCCTGAAAACACCACCAAAGCACCCATTTTTACTTTTAATGTTTTTTCTCCCCCTTTTAAAGCTTTTTAACAATTTTAATATTACTCTGTTTTGTCCCAGTTACCAAACATTGAAATAGCCCGACATGCGGCAAACCGGTCTCAGCAAATGTGTTTTTGAAGTTTCAAATCGGGGATTCAGGATCACAGGGGCCTATTTATAAAACACTCTTTTGAGATTAATGCAAATAAAGATTGAAAGACTCAATTACCCAACCGTATGCCCAACTGATATGCCAAACTGTATCTCATAAACAGATAGAGGTAGAGCTCCGTGTCACTAATAAATATGATTACAGAAACCAAATTTAACTCAAAACACCAGTCTTTGTTGCTAGGCCCCTATGATCCTAATCCCTGAAATGATTTTTATTTTACAGTTTTTTTTTTCTCACAGCGGTCGTCGAAGAACAGAAACCCCAAATTTTACATAAAATACGCTTTTACAGAATGAATATTATTTCTTTGCCTATCAGCATTAAAATTAAAAACATATATATCGTTATATTAAGGGTTACACAGACCCAACAAATTCTATCGGCTTGAGAAGGAAGGTAGGTAAATAAACACAAAATAAATAATTATAACTATTCATCACTAGAGCCGAAAATAAGTCACCAGCAATTTGGATAATTTTCGTATAGTAAACAAACTGACCATTAAATTCTTGACTAAAATGAGAGAAAAACTCGTAATATTGATTCCCTTGAATATATCGCTGCTTCATCAATAAAGTGAGGGTCATCGTATCCCGTTCAAACTCTCTCCCCCTCTTATAAGTACTTTTATATCCTCTTTGCATACGAAAGCACAGACATGTATCGAAGTTTTTTAAATTACTTTTTACATACACTTTGCGAATATTTTACAAGCTTCTCTAATCGGAAACACTTTTTCCCGTTTTCATGAACAATTAATCGTTTTTTACTGAAAGATGGTACTTTATAACATCACAATAACGCACATTATTTAAACTGCTTTTGGTTCATCAAACGTAGGACGCGAAAAATCTTTTCTTGTGTTTTAGTAAATAAGTGTGGCGTCAAGTAACTGATGCGCGGGAGTGATAGTGAGTTTTATGCGCATCGCGACAATTTGTTTTAACTGGAGTCAGTAGAAAGAGTTGCAAGAGCGAGAAACAATAGTCGAACACATACTATACATAATAATAATAAAAGTTACTTAAAATGCACTATGCGAGGAGCTCTATTAACATGTATTTTTTGTTGTTGTTGTAAATTTAAGGTTGACTGCGCCAGACTAAGATGTTATTGAACGTCACTAAAATTTTGTGTAGGGTCTCATAAAGCATAGGGTTATTCAGTAAACATGTATTCATTTTGAATCTCTAAAAAAAATAAAAAAGTTAATAAACATTTTAGAAATTAAACTTTGAATCGAAAATATAATTTTTTTTATTACTATCTTGTTTCATATATATATATAAAGTTATGTGTCAGTTTCCTTGCAGTTTCCCTAAATAAAAGGAATATTTTGTGTAAATTTTGTATATTTTACAATTTTTCGACATTCGGGGTAAAAATATGTGTGGTTTTTACTTTCAACTTTTTTCATGTTTGAAATTAAAATATCCCAAATTATAAAAATAATACTAAAGTAAATTTTAAATACAAAAAAACTTAAAGGGTTATTTTACTTAGTTTATAAAATGGTATTTTTTTATACGACCTCTTCAAAAATACTCATAACATGAGAAAATTTGAGTTTATACATTAACCCTCCTTGGTTTTATAAACAGTGTGTATTATCCGTGAACTATTTTTGTGTCAGATTATTTTTTTACATTTCTACTAGCGGAGTATTTACTTACACGTTATTGTTTATCAATTATATACAATTTTCATGTTTAGCAAAGCTGTTTATGGTTATATTTGTAGATGATTTTTAACAAACGAATGCTTTCCCGCATTTCATACTTGACATTATAATTCTGAACAATTGAATAGAATCATTATGAGAAGCCCCTCAAATAAATAAAATAATCATGGCAGGCCTACTCTGTATTTTTAAAAACTTTCCTGCCGCCGGTTTAGCCACTTCACAAACCCGTATTAACTCTTCACTTACCATATTCAAAAATTTTTCGTCCTCCAGTGCTATACACTCGGTAAATATTTATATATTGTTATTACTTTATGCAACACGTAAATGAATTGCGGAGAATACCTAACATTTGAACTGTGTGTTTAGTATATTTTGAGAGATATTTTATTAATTGACGAGACGATGTTCACTCAGTTGACAGCACCGGCAAGGAAAGGTTAAACCACGAACTTACTGGTTTTTTAACCCAAAAGATACAGAGTAGGCCCCCAGGGTGTCTTTAAATGTTGTGGTACGTAAACGCAATTCATACTGGAGTGATTTAGAGATTTTCTAAAAAGATTATGCCATGTTGCGCTACATCCTCCTTTTGCCAACGTTTATTAAGCATTACAGGGTAGATGTTTAGACGACACATTTACTCGTCCGCCCTGATAATGGACACTGTAATGCTGTCCGAAACGTTGGCTTAAGAAGGAGGTGGCGCAATACGGCATAATACCCCAAAATGAAATCACTATAACAAATAATACTGGCTTTCTAAAATAATCTCATGATTATTTAAAGAACGGCCGATTATATCAAAAAAACTAGTAATGATGCATAAATAATTCTCGATGACGTGTTTATGTGATTTGTTATAATGTCTCGATTTTAATTAAATACTGATTGTTTTAGGCTTTTATTTTTTGTTTAAATCTTGTGTGCTTTTTTTAAATTTAATTGGGTGTAAATGAAACCCAAGTTATGATCTTCCCGTTCGAAGACGGTGCTTATAAAATATAAGAAAAAAATTATGTTTATATATATATATATATAAACATAATATATATATAACTTTTTTTCTGGTGTACAAAGCAAATATAAATATAAAAAGAAAACAAATATAATATTGGATTAAATCAACAATACATTGTACAATTTTTAGATTAAAAATAAATCATACATTTATTAAAATGTAAATAATATAAAAGAGATGCAGAATCTGTTCTTAGTCCGCCCACTAGGGGCTCCTGTGCTGAGAGGAATTACGATTTTGATAGAGGGTTCTCAGTAACTTCTACGATTTAAATTCTTGGTTTAGGTACATATTTGTTATTCCTCTTCTTTGACTTCTTAAAGCCAGAATTATTTTATTTTTTAAATTATTTTATTTATTGCTAGTGGAAGTGAATAATTATAAAGCTTTGTGGAGAGGATTTAAAGTTCCTTTATTCAAAAGCAATTTTATATTTGAAGTAGTGCATAATCTCATACTGTAACCGAAACTTACTATCTCAAGTAGAACAATTTACCTACTTAAAATCCAACCATTATTTGAAAATTTGTTTGCTTTTACTGCACAACATTTTCAGGAGTAGCCAGCTATTTTCATATTTGTTTTAAGTTAATCGAATATTGTGAAATTAAATGAATTGTTTATTTAAAATTTTAAATTAAATCAATCGTTTGTTTGAAAAATTATCCATTGATTGGAAGAATTGTCATCATTCAAAATAAATTGATTAGTAGCGTGAAACATTTTCGCTGCTCATTTTGTGTAAAATATTAACTTATTTTTTTAATTTCCATTCAGTTTCAATGAATGTTTTAATATCAACTATAAATGATAATTTTCATAAATTTTTATAAAATTATTCATTTAAAGTGACTTTACTAAATTAGCCTTTTTCGAAACTCAGGTAATACTAGTTAATGAATTCACTAAGCATTTCATCAAATAGATTACTGTGTGTGATACCTTAAAAACAAATTTAATTACAACTCAAGTTACTGATGTACTACATAAAATAAACAAAATTATTTTGTCTGTTAATACATAAGTCAAACCCTGGTGGTTCTTGAAAATACAGTCAAACTAGAGATTTAATCAAAAATTAATAATTATCGTATAAAGCAAGTTCTCAGAATATTAAGTGGGTAGTTCAGTCATATTATAATGACCCCGAGTTCTGTTGTACGAGAGCTTACTAAGCTAACAATGGAAAGCTTTCCAAATATAGTGAAAGTTTTAGGATTTTGTTATTAGCGCCAGGGGCTTTGTTTGGAGTTTAGGGTGCATAAGTTAAGCTTCAATAAATATTGGCAAAATATAAACACACCCACTTGCTAATAAATTGTAAGTTATAGGTTTTGAACGAAATAAAATAAACTAAATGAGTTGCATTCTTTATTGAAGGTAAAACTTGTATGTTTGAGTTAAACGCTTCTTTCTTCGGTGTTGTTCTTTGTTGTGAAACAAAAAAGGTACATTTTAATTGAATGCCATAATGCTGTTTCTAGTGCAATAAACATTTTTACAATAGAAAAATGATTATAACGAATTTAAGGTAATTTGATCTTTCCATGTTATTTCTCACATTGTAGCTTACCTATCTAAACATAAATAATGTAAACAACACTGACTTAGGAGTAAAACACTGCAAAATACTAATTAGGTACCTATGATATGCAAGTTGAAAATATGTGGTTGTAAACAAATTGTAAATACCACACTGGGTGAAGAAAACTGTCAGTTTTGCCCTGGTGAAAAAATTCTATTAAAAATTGAAAAATTGTTAAAAATGGATTTAGTAGTGTTTGATGACCATATCTGAGAAACCAAGTACTTTCACCTTCATTTTACTCATTTTTTTCCACTATCCATTACCTTAAGCCTCATAAAATACTACAATTGGATATGCCATGGACTCACTGGCTCCAGATGGTTGGAAAACGTTGGGACTGTTTTGCGGTATTCTCATAAAAAAATAAATCAAATCCCCAGTTACTCCCGAAAATGTCCCTAGTCTGAACAAGTTGGAGCTGTTGAAAAGAGAATCCAAAATTTATTTTGAAATTTCTGAGAGGTGACTGCTGAATTCACAGTCAAACACTGCTAAATATTTTAAAACTACGTTAGAGAGCACTATGTTGAAATACGTATTTTTGAGTAAGGATATTGTGATGAGGAAAAAATATATATTGTACTCCCCGTTAAAGAATTACAAAAAACCACTCCTTTATAAGATTGCTGTAACAAACTTATTTTTCATAAATAAAGCATTAGAACTAATACTGCCTTTTTGAAATAATTTTTATAAATATGAATTTGTATGTGGGTTATTTTTAATAATGTTTCTTGGGATGGTTTACACGGAATTCTCTTCAGCTTTCTGCTTTACTTCTGTGAAGAAAAAATATATACCCGTGAAGAATTTATGAAATGAATAAACAGAAAACCAACTGCCAGCAACAAAAGACTTTAAGAAATAGAAAATTAAATATTTAATTTAGACAAACTGATTCACGTTATGTTAGTACTCAATAGAACTTAATACTTATTCATTTAATTCCTGAAAGAAAAAAGGTAATGGCGGAAAATATCATATTTTCAAATAAGAATTTTGGTACCATGGGTCTGAATCTTATATTCTGTTATCTTTGGTCTGAATCATTGAAATTACTAATATTGGTTGCCTGTGCATTCTGCATAATTTTGATCTGATTAACTTAAATTCGCTTTGGATTTAAGTTCACACAGTCAGTTGTGAAGATTGTGTGAATAATTCAGTCGTGTGATAATGTCTATATATATAATATAATATTTTAACAGAAATTAATTTTGATTAGGTCATTTTGCTTTGTCAATAATTCGGAATGCACAGTGATTTTTCACGGGATTCTGCTTGTATTATTCAATACAGTATTATAAATGTACATTTAAAAAAATCTAAAAACTAGTAAACTCTAAGTTGAATTACAGATGCAACGGTATTCTGAAGAAAAAATCTTATTTGCAATCGCTGTGCGGGAAATGCAAAATATTCATCCAAGTTTGCGAAATAAAAACAAAAAAGCATTCTTTTCCGTAAATACTGCGATATCAACAAACTTTGTAAAGCACAAAAGACCTGTTTCGAATTTCGATGAGTTGCAAAAGTACCTTCGTTATATCACTTTGTACTACAGTAGTTTGCACTGAACCGATAAAAACAAAGTATCTTCTGCATGGGACAAAGCAGTGCATTTTACACTTCAACACAGTACTTTTATTAACACAATTATTATTTTAAAAACGTAATTATTTGTGTAACATTTCATACAATTATAATATAAAAGATTTGAAAAATGCTTAAAATACAAAAAACGATTATTGTTATTGATTATCAATCGATAATAAAAACATGGAAAATACTTTTTGAAACTTGGAAAACATTTGTTTCGCTAGAATCTTATTTGAATGTAAGAAGTTTTTTAATTTATTTATTGTATTTGAGAAATTTGGAAAAATAAAACTGAGGCAGCGCGCTCCTGAGTGAAATTGATGAATTCTCAAAAAATCTTAAATTTCCTTGCAACTTGATATGAAGTTTGGTTAAAACCGGTCGCAGGCTGCTGTGTGAGTAGGAACGACGAAAATAGCTTATATCTTCTCTCAATTCTCGCGAGTGTATCGTTTCCCAAGCACTCGAGGAAAATTGTTTTACTCCCTAGAAAAAAGACAATTGTTATATAAAAATCTAAATCTTGGGGCTTAAGTAAAAATGTACGTAAAGAAAAACGTTTTCGTGCAATTTTATTTGGTATTTACTAATTTATTTTCCTGGAAGAAGTACGAAATACATGGAAACACGCTTGTGCTCGCACAATATCGTAAACATTTGGGACACCTAAAATTTAAACATTTTTTTAAAAATGTTCTCACCAATTGAACTTTTCCTACCGTTGAAAAATGATGAAAGTTAACAAATTATTCCGTTTACGCAAGACTGTATCTATCTTGTCGTCACTTAGTTCTGCGTGGGCCTTAGTTAGGCTAAAGTCCTCGATTGCAGCTTCTGCAGCTCAGTAGCTCAGGTCCTCTCCAGCAAAGTCTCCTACCAGCACCTTTGTTTTCGCACTTTGGCCACTGGCCGCGTCTGAACGTACTTTCTTCGAATCACTACCTCGAACTCGACTATAACTTCTTCATCCACTGCCCAGTATGTTGGCGTGCTTGCTATCGATCTTCACTCTCTCCTCGGAGGAAGAACATAGATAAGTTAAGTTTTGGAAAGTCCAACCTGTACTTATTAAGTTATAAGAAAAGGTTTGTTTATTGATTTTGCAGACGGAACAAAAACGTATAGACTTTCATAGATTCGACTTACGAATATATACGAAAAGGTTCTCATAGAAGCAAAGATACATTAAGATTTATCAAATATTAAATAATGTTAGACATTTGTATCTTTGTAGCTTACCGTCTGACAGCGGAATAAAGCTTTACGATGCAATTCCGTTTCCGCTTCTGTACGGACAACGTGGTGAGACTTTATAGTTTACGACAAATACATTTGCTAATGCATTTCCGTCTTCGTTATGCATTCATGGGAGACTCAAATATGCAGCAAACCCAGCTAATGGAAGAATAATTGTAAAACTCATGTTATACTGGTAGTTACCGACCCGTGTTATATTGGCGAAAGGTTGGGGTCTCGTAGAAAGCTGTAATATTTCCATTAAAATTTTTATTGAAAGTAGGCATCATTTTAAAGGCACTGGATTTACTAACATAGTAAACATCTTTTACCGCAAGGGTAGAGAAAGTAAATACATGAAAAGAGTAATTTTGTTGTTTAAAAGATGAATTAAAAAAAATTGGTTTATTTATTTCTGATATTCTTAAATATATTTTTTTTAAACAAATTTATATTGTGCTGTTGGTAACATTCCAATTATGGTTCTTTTATTGCAACAAAACTAAGTATGCACTTGATTCTTCAAGAACACTTCAGTCGGTTAAATAGTACGAAAGTCTGCAAAATCAAAATTTCTTGACTTATTTGAATGGGGATTGGACATTTTTCATTTCTTTCTCATCTTTTCAAAATGCACGTGCTTGACTCTTTTGTGGTCTAGAAGTGGGAACTTTAGATCATATATTTTTTGGTTGTCTCCTCTCCATTCAACATCCTATTTCTTAAGTCCTAATTTGACTCCAATAATCCACATAATTTTGAAATTTGCCTATTTAAATAAAATTGATATACAAATTCACCTTCCTTCAATCCATAACTTTAAATAATGGCCTAGAAAAAGAGAAAGCCAGAAAAAAATAGAAAAAAAATCAATCAACATAAGTATTGTACTGTAGTGAATTTATCATTTGGCTTTTGGGAAGTGATTATTTTATAACAGTGGTCTAAATGCACGAGTTAAATGAGACCATAATTATTTCAATAATTTTCCGTTGAAGGTTTTTTGACACTTTGTATATTTAAACTGTCTTATTCAATTAAGATAAGCGAATAATTGCCATCAAAATTCTAATCCAGACGGTAAAAATGTAATATTTTATACTTTTGCTTTTGGTATCAGCGAATTATCTTGGTGTAGCTCTTTTTTCTCTCAAGTGAAACTTGCGCACGATTTCGACCCATGATAATTATTAAAATCATACATGAAAATAATGAATCGCCTTTTTTAGTCGTACGATGAAAATATGTTAGAAGGTTGGAGTATATTCTCCCGGCCTAGCCTTTGGAGTTAAGAGCCCAGGTTTACCCCGACATATTTACGATCGCAGAGTTCGTCCCAAGGCTTCTTCCTTTAGGGCCGTAATAAAATTCCCAAGGTGTCTGCGTGACATTACCGCGATTCGCAAAATATTCCCGGCAAGTTACTATGAGAACCTGATATGTGGGGTTCGGGGATGATATAGAGCGTGATGTTTGGTGGTAGGTACGTTCTGTTAAAATGAAAATGAAATACCCACTCTTCAATATTAGACAACACCACCAGCTGACATAGTCCACCTATGATAGTAATAAATGCATTTTCAGTTCATTAATTCATTTGTTATTTTTTATAAATGTTTGACTTTTTTACAATTTTGATCTAGGGTCAACCCGGTCAACGTCAACACCTTAAAAACTCAAGCATGTCTGATCCCGGTAAAATGGAAGATCAATGACTGTCTGGTGCACTTTAAAGTATGCTCCCCTTCAAAGACTCTACTAAGATGCTGGGTAAATATCTTAGACCAGCACAATTATCGGGGCTCCGTTGAATCCCGACGAAATCTAAATTCAAAAAGCGAGGCCTTTTCTGAACACCTGGCAGATTCCGATTAATAATGTTTAAATAAAGTAAGATATACTTACATATTATAAGCAATCAAACGATTGGCGAAACTTTTCTAGAGCAGAAAAGATAAGTAATTGTTTTTGAAAATATTTAATTTTGTCAAAAATCAGTAGTCATCTTTTAATTCTGATATCGCACGCATATTTTAACTGCGTCGCTCGCTACCAATCGAACCCGAGTGGCGGCTCGTGACAATTGAGTGTGATAGAGTGCTAAAGATTGAAAAACTCAACAAAATTGATGTGATTTAGTCTAAAACGATTGATTTTTTATTTCGAATATAAATACCGATTTAAAATCTTTATACAAAAAACTGAACTTTTGGAATAAAAAAGTAAGTCGTTTTCGGTTACCGCAATATCAATACTGCCATTTTTATTACATCACTACTCTAGTACACCCAAAATTCACGAGCTGCCCGTTCGATTCGAACGTCTTGTATCATTTATGAGGAAATCATTCGAAATATTAAGAACTGGTTGTTTTACAGAATTTGATAAATTTGTCAAATTTAAAAGTTCTGTGAAAGTTCTATTCGAGTTCTATTGTAATTTCTGTTTTGTAAAGCAACTGGCCAAAATGAGATAGTAATAGAACTTGAATAGAACCTTCACAGAACTTGCAAATCCACTTTGAAATTTTTATAAATTGTTTAAATTCCGTGAAATCACCCGTCCTTAGAAAAAATTTCATTAACTTGATCTACTCATATTACAATATTAAATGAAAAACGGGACTCAGATTAAGAATTTTGTAATATCTTTTCAACCTAGTTTCCGTTTCATTTCCGAAAACAAATTACAGCCAGTAGAAATTATGTTTATTGGAAACCTTTGTAGTCATAAATTAGAAGAGCTAGAAGCAAAAAATCTTACATTGATGCTTCAAAATTAATATGCCAAAGGTGCTTTATTTGCGCAACATAAAAAAACGTTCCATCAAAATAAATCATTTCAATTTGGGAAGCGGGTGTGGGTACCGCCGCCCCGGGATCCATTAATTGGCTAACAAACACTTCTGCCATATGTCATCCTAAATTAATCGCTAAGTTTGGTGACTTAGAAGGGGTACTCGGGTTCATGGAGTGAGGTTTTTCTAGGTCTTCGCAGTGTTTACATCTGTTCACCAAGTGCACCGAAGTTGGTAATATGGATAATGGAATTATACATCCGTCACTCCTAAACACATTGACCTGTCAGATTCATACCCAACTCTTATCTTGAAGAGCTTATCCAATAAATGGTTCCGGGGCTGGCGGTATCCAAACCCTTCTCCCAAATTGAAAAAGGAACACAGTATTTTTGTGATAATAATAAAAAACCTACTAGTGGGTATCACTTTTCAGGTTCTTAAAAATATGAAAATATGTTTAGCATGAGTTACGGTTTCTTTAATAAAATGAATTGTTCTGAATAATATCTATCAAATTAAAACCAATTAATGGTGTAGTAGGAATGAATTCGTGGATTTTATTCAAATTCTTAAATAAACACTTGTACAATATGCAATTACAATAGTTAACATACGAAATAAATGTCGGTACTATCAAATAATAATTTGGCTTAGGTGTTAGCGTTGTTGACTCCAGTCCCTGGGGAGGAAGATTCAATCCTCAGGCAAAAGTTTTTGTGGGTTTTTTTTTAATATAAAAAAAATTATAAAATATCTCTGTAAACCTAATATAATACTGCCACAAATTGAGGGCGCATACTAATTACTTATATTTGCGTAGTTTGGTGCGGCCCTGTATTCGCGAGTTAACATTATTCTCTTTGGCGTGGGTTTATTTTTCCGTTAACTTCTTCTCCTTTTGCCCTTCGGCGATTCCTTTCATTCCATCCCCCGTTATTCTGGGTGACTATTTTTATAAACGAATGCAATATACTATTCACGCACAGAAATTGATTATTCAATTTGTATTAATAACCATTTATATTGCCAAAACCAATAATTGTCTTCATCTCAAGAAACGATTTACAGAGTTTGACATTCTTTGCGGGCCGCAAAAAACGTTTTAAATATTTTTGAAATCCAATAATATTATTCTTTTTCCAATTATTGGTACATTATCTTATGAAAGATAGTATATAAGGGGGGGGAGGTTATGGCCTCAAACTCCTCCCCCCCAATCAAGGAAAAAAAGGAGAATAGCAGTCGTAGGTTACATTCTTTGATAAAACAACAATACTTACGCCATCTCTTTAGTGAATGTAATGTAAATAATAAAGTGTGGCGAATATAAGTCAAAAAAACTTTCTAATAATTAACCTCCCCCTCCCCTTTCTCCTTTGCCGTACCCTCTACCCCTCCTAACCCCACATGATCAAAACCCTCCCATGTGAATGCTTAGCTTATTAACTTTTTGTTATATTTCCATAATAAACGTGTGATGATTTATTTATGATGATGATACAGAAAGTGAACTTTTATGAAGAAGATTTTGTAATAGACGGTGGACCTGATTACGCATAAATTGTACCTATTGCGAAATACCTAATCTGAATTCAAAACTATGATCTAGTACTTGAATATTGTTTCGCAATAATTAGATATTTAAATATTAATATTAATCATTTTAGTGTACTCACGCATAAGTAAGTAGAAATTTATCTGCTAAGCGGATACGTTAGGAATTTTAAGTACATTCAGAACTACCCGCTCTTGCGTAAATGACTTTAGAAAATAGAAAGTTTCAACTATATAAATCACTAAACTACCTGTAAATTTTACCAGTTGTTAATTTCTCCTCGTGGGTGTAGTAGCACAAAGCGAGTTTACAAAGTTCAAATATTAGTTGGTAAATATAAATTCATTCATTTAAGTTTTAAAAGCTTACAATTCAGTTTTCGTTACTCTGTATAAATTGATAATAAAAGTTTTCATCATTAGTGCGTGACATTTGAAATAATGTGAAAAGTCGTATGTGCCTGAGGCACTTAATCTGATTTGAATGTTTGTCTGTTGTAATACATTTATTATTTTGCGTTCAGATAATAAAATATAGTTCATATTTATAATTGAAGAAATAATAGCGACAGTCAGATGTAGTCGAAACTAATAAATGTATTTTAGTTTTAACTTTTAGATTATTTCGTGTCACAAGTTTCATGTTTTCAAGTAAAATTAGTCATTGTAAACTTTCCTATTTATAGGTGTATATTACAAATAGATGATGTATGTGGCCATATTCCCATATTTCGCCATATTACGCCATGTATTTTGTCAGCTCGTTTTCGTGTCGGAAAAACAACCTCTTGTATCCCTTGTGCAATACTCTTCTCCGTCGAGTTTTTCGTAGGTGCACTTTTGTTCAATGCAGCAAATTCATCTGAGTAGGCATCATTGAAACATTATTTATCGAATAGACTTTATACTTGATTATATTACAAAAAAATATACAAGTTCTGCTAACAACGGATGGTCAATCAGACAAACCGCACGGTAAACTCAAGTCGTGATAATATTTCTACGATCTTATTTGATTTACTCTCTTTTCAGAAATGGCGTCTGCAGTAAAGTTTGCATTTTTGTGTCTTATTGTTGGGCTTATATTTAAAGACTACCAAGCAAGCGCTGGAAGCATCAAAGACCAAATGACTTCTACAGGCGAAGATACTTCCGAAACTGAAAATAGTCAAAGTATAGTTGACGAGAAAAAAATTCAAACTACCGAGAAAAATTATCACAATGACCATTATATCACTACTAAAAAACCCAGTATATTACAAGGAATCGCCGAGACGTTTGGTTTTGGGAAACCTGGACATTCTAAGCCACCGAAGAAGCCTTTGGTTGATTTAAACCATTTCCTCAAGCCGAAACCTGTAGTCACTTCCACAAAAACTTTAGTCATGGAGGTCACCAAAAGATTGACAAGACATCCAATCTGCATCGCCTCAAAGATCGGAGTTCCTCATTGTAATTCATATCATGAGCATGAACATCACCATTCTCCAAACAAGGTGACATACAAAGAAAACAACGAGAAGAATACAGAAGAGATTCCAAAAGAGAAAGGTGAAGAAGTATGGGATGGTGATTTCAAAAATGAAGGTCTTTACATCGAACCAAGTGCGTCAGTAAAAATGTCTTCTGATTTAGCAACCAAAATGCCAGAATTCATCGATGAAGAAGGATCAGAAGGTCGTTCGGGACGATATCTGAAATTCGCAACAGAAACACCATCAATGCCAGATGAATTCAAATCTACCATTGAAGACGGAGAGATTGATACTTTCTATGAAACAGACGAAACAGATGAAGAAGGAAAGTACTTATTCAAGAAAGCGGAGACCAAGGTAGTAACGAAAACTCTCTGGGTAACAAGAGTGCAGAAGGTGACAGATTATAAGGTCACGGCTACGCTGGTTCCAAAAAACTGCATTCCTTCTGAACTCAACTTCCCTCGCTGCTCCTATTCACATACGGACACACTGACTTGGAAAAACGAAGAGAACAAAGATAATGAACCAAATTCTGAAGAGTAGATTAGGAAATTATTATTCTTAAGTAATTTATTAATATTTATAAGAAAACAATGTATTTATCAAATAAATTTTTTTATGTTAAATAAACATTTTGTTAATTTTTTCCGTACTAATTTGCTTTCATATACAGAGTGTTAAGATGACATTTTTGAAGTTTTAAAAAAAAAACTCACCGAAATTCTTTTACATGTCAAGATATTCAAACAAGTAACCGCATAACTCCTCATCCCGATCCTAACTATTCGATACTTTTTTTGCGTTGAAAACAAAAGTATGAATTAAATAATGATATGAATTCCTCAGGGGAAAAAGTGAAATACTCTAAATTACATGTTACCACAGTTATAATTAAGGCTTCACTATTTAAAATAATAATCAACGATAATCACCTTTATCACGGCACAAAACACAAAATAACATAACAATACATATAACTGATAACTGAAGAATTTTCCAATAGTGGGTTCCCAAATATTTTCGTTCAGCCCTACTCTTGTTCTATATAGTCAGTTTACTTTTTCTTGGGTTTGCCTTTAGAACTTTCCTATTTGGGTAAACAAGTCCTTCGCAGCCTTTGGAAATTACTGAAAACCATACAATGGTTTCATGCTTAATCGAAAGATCAAATTTATGGTTATTATTTATTTTGTGTGAAACATTTCTCAGAGCAGGCGACATATATTTTATTCATAATTGTGGCACTCAAAAACTGCAACTTTTGTAAACTATTTTTTTTATTTAGCATCTCTTAATATGTAAGTAAAATTTTTATGTTTGTTTAAATTTAAAACTGTATGCTGTTTTTAAGTTATAATTTTTTTACTTACATATTTTTTTTAACCCTAGATTCTTAACCATTCGTCCCACAGACCGCGCAAAACGAAATTTGTTTCTAGTGTCTCGAGTGAAAGAGATTTTTTAATTATTTTTTTTATAGTGAATCCCTCACAAGAGTCCCAACTGCTCCCGTCTGGAGCCAGTGAGACTATGGCATCCCCAATTGGGGGATGTTGTGAGGTTGAAGGTAAGTGGGGAAGGGAAAGAGGAAGGTGGGGAAGTGCCTGGCTATTCAGATCTAGTCACTAAACGCGGCTAAAGCCATTTGGAGCAACGTTTCAATTTTGAATGGTGGTCTTACACCAGGGCGATACTGGTAGTATCTTCCACTCTGGAACGTGCCGCAAATATACTATATATTATTTTAATTAATTAATTGTGAAATAACACAAATTAATCAAATAAAATTTATTTGCGCACGCCGGGTTCGAACCCGCGACCTTCGGAATGGCAGTCCAATGCGTTACCACTGGACTATGCCGGCCGTCATGAATGATTACCTCTCAAGTACCTTCCTAGATCACTTGTTCATTAGTAACGCGGGTGTGTTTGCCTCGCAGTGAAGTCTATTGGACAACTTATAGGCCTTTGAACGTCTGAGAGACGAATGTTTATGAATAGTGTAACTTTTGACGAGACTGCAAGTTATTTTGAAAACATTTTTTTTGATGAGTTCCGGTTATGCAGAGTAAAAGTAAGTATATGACATTATTCTATATGATTTATTATTTATAGTTACATCTTATTTTATCGTTCAAAGTGTATTATTGGGTGTACTTTACATCAAATCTTTTATTTTATATTAGAATGGATGATCGACAAATTGATGACTATTTGAATCGTTTGTCTGATTTAGGTGATGATGATTTTACCAGTGAGCAAAAGGAAGTAGAAATCAGTGATGTCAAAGATCATGTGGAGTTAGATGAAATGGTCCCGACAGATTCCGACAGTGATAACGACATAGTTACGTAAAAGACACGAAATGCCAATTTTGAATTGATGCCTAAAAAGGAAAATCGCCGAAGTTTTAGATGAAATATCTACCATTGCCACACCTGGTCTAAGTGGTAATCAAAATAAGGTTTGTGGTTATTGTGATTAAAAAAAACGGCATATGACAAGGTTCCAATGCAAGCAATGCAAAAAGTATGTGTGCATGGATCATCGCGGCCTCATGTGTGTGGAATGTACCGATGAAATATAATTTTAACTCGTTTATTATTTTTTTGCTACCTAATTAAACACATTAAAGAGTGCCATACTTTATTTATTTATTTTATTTACAAGTACCCCAAAACTCGTCACTTAAATTTAGTCGTCTGTGAGACGAATGTTTATGAATAATGTTCCTCTTAAATAAGGTTATGAATCTAGGGTTAAGAACCAGTCAGTAAAATATATTTTTTGAAAAGCTTAAAGTGTAGGTATTTAGTGCCAGACAAAAAATTTTAATATAGTAAAATATTTAAAAAAAAAAGATTTTCACGGCCAAAACCACTATGGTGATTATTTTTGTCTTCCTCATTCTTTAGCTAACTTGTCGAAATGCGTTGCAGAGTAGAGATTCATTATATTCTTCCGTCAGGGCAGATACCCTACTGCATAATAACAAAAAATATAATCACGTTAATAATTTTAAAACATTTCGTCCAGTGGATTGTTAAAATTAATCATGTTTTTGTTTCCATTTTTTTAGTTGATAACCCGACATTGAAAATGCCTTTTGTAGTGAGAGTAAATTATCGTCTATGGGCGAACACAATTTCATGCCAATTAAGCAGATTAGGGCACGTTAAAAATATGTTTGCCGTCAAGTTGAAAAAATAAAAAGGTTGAATAGCAACATATGGAAACTGAGTCGGTGCCGTTCATCAATTTAATTCACTGACCTCGTTAGCTACTAAGTAAATTAAATAATTGGTCTGACGTCATTTTTTCAAAATTATTTTGTTTTCAATATTTTGATTAATTTTATGTGCACGCTTTGTTTTTGTATTAGTAAAGAAAAAAATTATGGAGTTAACCACGCTAAAAACTGCTCCAAATCCCAATTGGATATGACAGACATTTATTTATTATATTAAATGCTTTACTGTTATATCGAACTTGAATCATGATGTTATTGCATTTAATTAAAATGCGTCATTTTGAAATATCAATTGCGGCTAAGTTGTACACATCTGCGAGTTCGATGACACTATTTTCCAAAACGAAATAATAAAAATGACAAAAAGGAAGGCTGTTACCAGGCAATTCAACCCGCAAGGGTGAAAAAAAAATACTAGCGCAACTAAACGCCTGCATTTGAAACTGTAAACATGTTTTTGCAAGCTGACGCTGACGTCACAGGAACACCTACACGAGATATTATTAATACCTCACTAACAAATTATTTTATTAATATTCAACATTTACAACTGACGCAACTTTGCCGGTGACAACGCAATCTTTTCCATAACTTCAAATTACCATTCCTGATTCACAACTGAAAGCTGGTTTTGCTTCAGTTCCTCCATTACGGCAGATTCATTTTAAAGGCTACAATTATGTGCAACGAGCATCAGCTGAGCCGGACGCATCTCTCTCAAGACAGTGGGACGTATCCGTGTGCCGGCACACGTAATCAAATGACCATCCTGCTGCTGCCAACTGAACTGACCACCGCTGGTGACAACCTTAAAGCTAGCCAATTTCTCCTGGCTACCGACTGAACTGGCCACTGATGCTGACAACCTAAAGGCTGGCGAATTCCTGCTGGCTACCAACTGAACTCTCCACTGCTGCTGTAGAATCGTTTTATCAAAAAAAAAATACATCTTTACGAGAGTCTTGAACAGGTACCTAAAATAGGGCGGGGAAGTTTTTTTTTTCTTTCCTTTATTCGTAAAATATAATTGTATACAGTTTTTTACATGTTTTTCGACTACCACACTGGACACGTGTCCGTTTTATGGTAGTCGAAATTTGTAAATTATTATATAAATGTAATACATGTTCATTTGTTAATATATTATTTTGTTAAATGCAATGTATTTGTAAAATAGGTAATACTTTAACTGGTTTTCTAGTTAAGTAGATTTCACAAGAATAAGCTGTTAATAAACTGTTGATTTTAACGAGATAAAATAAATATAAATGTGCAAATAAACAAATGACTTTACATGTTGATATAATGAAACTAAAGATAAATTACTTAATTATCTTAAAAATAAATTTTAAACAGAATTTAAATGAAAAAAAAGAATAATAAAGCACATGAACTTAATTTAATGATGTCAGGCATTTTTTAAAATAGTTCCTTCCCTTCATAAATAACCAATTCTGAATATATAATATAAGGTACATGATCACACAGGAAAGGAGTTGAAGTACGGGAATCTTGTAAAAATTAAAAAAAAAAAATAAGATACAAATAAAAATAATAGATAATGTTAGGGATAATAGAAATAAAATAAGAATAATCGCAACAGAGTAATATAAAGTTTTGTTGAAAGTTAATTTAGAGATAACATTTTTACGGTAGAAATATGAAAAAAATAAGAAAAGTTTTAAGATGTAAGGAATCCTTTATAATATTTCCTTTCCTGAGCAAATAACCAGTTCCGTACTCTAATGGTATAAAGATCATTAGTTTTCGATGTCTTAATATCAATACTCAGTAAGTTGAACATTTTAGCCGCTATATAAGAGTTTTTATTTATTGTTTTTGTGTTTAATTCGTAAAACTCCATTTAATTTTTTTAATAAATTTAATTTAGATTAAATTTGATAAAATTATTATTAAGTTCTGCAAGTGTTTTAGTTTTTTATTATTGTGACAGCTGTTTCGGCTTACAAGGCCATTTTCAAACTGTGGCTAGTCCTCACTGAGACGACGTATTTATACTATTTCAAATGTAAATTTTGAAGGTGCATACATTAATTTATTACTGGTTAAACCGATGCTATGATCTATTGGTGGTTAAACCAATCTATGTTTTCCCCTCAGTAAATGGTAATGAGTTCTTAATTATTTACTAATGTCTTTATTTCTATGAATTATTTGGGTGCATTATACTGCTTGGGTTTTGTGAAAATACTGAGAAGTGGTGAGTAAATTATTTTCCGTACTTTATTAATTAGTGTTAAATTTGGGTCATTCGTTCGTTTATAGAAAAATGACCCAAATGTAACACTAATTAATAAAGTACGGAAAATAATTTACTCACCACTTCTCAGTATTTTCACAAAACCCAAGCAGTATAATGCACCCAAATAATTCATAGCAATAAAGACATTAGTAAATAATTAAGAACTCATTACCATTTACTGAGGGGAAAACATAGATTGGTTTAACCACCAATAGATCATGGCATCGGTTTAACCAGTAATAAATCAATGTATGCACCTTCAAAATTTACATTTGAAATAGTATAAATACGTCGTCTCAATGTGGACTAACCACAGTTTGAAAATGGCCTTGTAAGCCGAAACAGCTGTCACAATAACAAAAAACTTAAACACTTGCAGAAAAAAAAAAAAAAAAAAAGCTATATAAGAGAACTGTCGCTGGGCGAAAGCTGTTTTTGTTGGAGGAATTTTACATTTTTGGTTGATGAATAGCGGGTGCAAATATTTTGTTGAGTTTTGAATGTTAAATCATTTTTCCTTATGTGTATGAGAATTGTCAGAAAAAATTCGGTTTATGGGCGAAATTCCTAAAAAATAAAACTAGTTATTTTTATACTAACTTTGGGCCGGGAAATCCGAATCTGGAAGAATTAGGTTGCAGCAAGCAATATTAACTGAATTACACGACTTTAAAATTTCGACGCACAAACAATTTAACTGGCCATTTTGAACGTTTTCTGACAATAAAACTAGTTATCTTTTTACATCTTTATACTAACTTTGGGCCGGGGAATCCAATTCCGAAAGAATAAGGTTAGAGCAAGCAATATAAACTGAAATACACGACTTTAAAATTTTAGATGCAAACAATATACAACGCCATTTTCGATGCGCTTTTTGACAATAAATCCATAGAAAAATAACCAAAGATATTTATTTTTGGTTATTTTTCTATGGATTTATTGTCAAAAAGCGCATCGAAAATGGCGTTGTATATTGTTTGCATCGAAAATTTTTAAGTCGTGTATTTCAGTTTATATTGCTTGCCTCAACCTAATTCTTTCGGATTCGGATTCCCCGGCCCAAAGTTAGTATAAAGATAACTAGTTTTATTGTCAGAAAGCGTTCAAAATGGCCAGTTAAATTGTTTGTGCGTCGAAATTTTAAAGTCGTGTAATTCAGTTAATATTGCTTGCCGCAACCTAATTCTTCCAGATTCGGATTCCCCGGCCCAAAATTAGTATAAAAATAACTAGTTTTATTTTTTAGGAATTTCGCCCATAAACCGAAGTTTACCCGAATTGTCTTAACGTATAATTGTCTAATGTCTAGGATTGCGAATTTTTTTAAAAGTGGGTTTGATGGGTGCGATGGGTGAAATTTTAATATAATCCTTAGTAGCAGCTTTTGAATTAAGAACGTGGGATAAATAATTGAAACTACACAGCCTCCCAATCTCATTGTTGCATCATCCCACTCGAGAAGTCCGACTCGGCGTAACGGAGGAATCGGCCATTATGGCCGGTTCCCCTCGCGTCACGCTTCGATCCTTCTTCACCTTAACCCATTACCTCCATGACGATGTCTATAGGCATCAAAAAAATAGATGAGAAGTATGATTTTTTTTCCCTGTGAATAAAGCTAAATCCCACCAAGTTGTTATGCAGCATTTACAGATTGGTATGTTAGCTTTCAATAATTAACATAATTTAATAAATTTTATTATTTATTATATTTTTAATATTTTTTTACTAAAGCCCTGAAAATAGACCCATTTTGAAAAAAAAATAAAAAATTTAATTGGAAAAAAATAAAACATGTGTGAATCACATATTGTTATCAAGAGATGAAATAGTCGACGACACTGTTTCAACATAGTATTATATGCATAAGATGACCGCTGGATGTCACTGAAATCAGGTGATGCCTGCGCGCAACGTTTGGAGGTTAGCTGTGACAGTGTTTTCATATGTTTTTGGTTAGCTTGCCTTCAAATAATACGGTTTTGTTGTGTTTTTATGGGTGATTTTTTATTAAAAATAATAGTTAGTCTGCAGTTTTCGGATATTTTCAAACAGAAAATGTTGATGAACAGACGGACGAAGAGCTGATTGACGATGATTTGATGGCGAATCACGACTTGACTGGAATCAGCCTTCGACATCCTCTGGTGCGAGTCGTAATACCTTGTGAATATCTATTTCAAATGCACCACCAGCCAAAAAATTAAAACTACAGTAAACTGTTGCGTTCCTGAACCGCTGAATGTGGTGCATAAAGATATGTACGAAAAGCTGAAGTCTTATAATGCTTTTCAAGTGTTTTAATTATTCTTTGATGACGAAGTGATTCAGTTTATTCTTGAAAGGATGATCAAATACGCTCGATTTAAAACCAATACCGAATTCCAGTAAGATATATACGAATTGAAGCGTTTTCTTGGTTTCTGTATTGACCGGCTACAATACATTGCCATCTACCACAGATTATTATTCGTCTGACCCGACCTTGGGTGTAAGCGTCATCAAAAAAGGAACCAACGTCCACATTTCGAGCTTATAAAGCGCTATATACATTTTTGCCATAACAACAATATAGATATAACCGACAGAATGGCTAAGGTATAATAATGACTAACGTTCCATCTTTATTTGTATTTGATGTTTTTGCACACAAACTTTCCATCGACGAGCAAATGGTGCCATATTTCGGTCGACATTATCGCAAGATGTACATTAAGAATAAGCCAATCAAAGTTGGCTACGAGATTTGGTGTCTTGTTTCCTCCAAAGGCTACCTGTTTTCAAGCAATGCCATATTCCTGAGCATCTGATACATATAACCCCGTATTAGGTCAAAGATTATCCTTCCTACTGTCTATGATGGAATATATAGAGTCCCCCGCACGCCATGAGTTCTTTATGGACAGTTTCTTCACATCTCACCATTTGATGTGTATCCTGAAGGATAAGAGAATGTGCGCTACTGGCATAATGTAAGCCAGTTCGCTTTCCTAACCTTGAAGCTTCAGGCAAGTTAAAGACAGGAAAGTAATTGCCTAAAGGTAACATTTTCTTCTATATTTCCCTTGCGCATAGCGAACATTTACCTAGCAGGTGAACTTGATGCGGTGGTAGACGTAGAAAGTCAAATCCTCGTATGCCGTTGGTTAGGACAACCGTGAAGTAACAGTGGCCACGAACTATGATCTAATGGAGCCAGTAAGTGCAGAGTTGGCAGAAATTGAAAAAAGACAAAAAAGGCAAAGTTTTGAAGGAAGCATGCAAAAAAAATCGGTTGCCCAGCGTGCCAACACGAAATTATAATTTGGGAATGGGTGAGGTAGACCTCCATGATAATGGTATACAAAATTATCGGGTCAACATTCGGTCAAAGAAGTGGTACTGGCCTTTATTTGCATCTTGCCTGAGCAGCACTCTTTTAAATGGATGGAAGTTGCTATGCTTCTTTAGGAAGTACGAGCATGATATTTGAAACCAGATGACTAGGCGACAGAAAACCTTCCCAGAAGGCATTCCGTGTGGAGGTTAACCGTACTCTTTTGTTGTCTTTTCCAAATCAGGTCAATGCCGAATTCGGAGATTCTGCCTACCTAGTATACCTAGGTATAGCTACTAGTATACCTACTTAGCCACTGTACACATGTTACGATGAGCATGAGGCTAGCGCAACCAGTGACATCGCCGATGACAACTAGTTACAACCAGTGAAATCCCGGCTGTGGTGTTTATACGCAGTCACCGCTCAGGTTAGCAACCAAGCAAGCGCCCAAACCACTTGCCCTGGACCCTGATATGTGATTACAAGCGATGGGGTACCTTGCCACCCCGGGCGATGAGCCACTGCCTGTCAACCTATACAGTGGACAGCCTGCCACTCAGACCCAGTTGCATACTCACCTGGGGTATAACACATACTCCGAGCACGCTAGTGGCCCTGAGGCCTGCGCAACCAGTAACATCGCCAGTGATTATCCCAGTTGTGGTGTGAAACGCAGTCACAACGCAAGTGAGCAAGCACCCACACCGCTTGCCCCGGACCTTCATATGCAATTACAAGCGACGGAGTATCTTGCCACCGCATGGACGGCCTGCCATCCAGCCCGCATTTCTACTCTGCCGGGGGTTTGACGCGTACCCCTAGCGCGCATTTGATGGCCAGTAAGTCTGTCGACGAGCTTGAAACAATCGGCCCGACCTCGAAAGCCGGCTCCCGGATATGCGACAACTCGTGAGCGGACACCATCTGGAGCTCAGCCCCCTTTGACAACGGCCAGCCAGTCACCGACGAGTTTGCAGCGACCGTCACGGCCTCGATTGCCGGTCCCGGATATGCGGCAAACATTGATTGAAGACGGCCAGCCAGTTTCCATGAGCTTGAAGCGACCGGCTTAACCTCAAAAGCCAGCCCCCGGATATGAGACAACTCGTGAGTGCACACCAACTGGAGATCAGCCCCCTTTGACAGCGGTTTCAAACAGTTAGTTTTATATTTTGATACAGTTTTATCAAATATTTTTACCATTCAACAATGCCATAATTTTTCGACATATAAAAAATATCATGGTACTAAAGGTACATATTATTTTATTATCAAGTATACCGTCATTATAATGTTGTTCAGTGATGTATTAATTTTAGTTTCCGAAATTCCAGGAACTTTTTAATAAAGTTGTGGCCTACATCTTATAAATGGAATCCAAATATCAGAAGAATTTCAAACGAAATATTTTTAGTGTAGTTTGTAGTTTCAAAGTAAATTCACATGCTTACGGAATAAAATTAAATAATGCATGCTACCAGTTATCTGGAAATTCGTTGTCATGAATTTTGAAATATCCTTATCATCTATATCTATGCATTACTTTGATTTGGCCGTTAATTTTACTTCCAAAATTGAGCGTTAGAAGAGTGTGACATGTCCGTTATGTCCAAGATTCCAATTTTAAGATAAAACGCTTTATTGTATGGACCCCTGAAAATAAATTGTCTAAGAGCTAAAATAATCTCTCAGAGGACACACAACAAACGCAGAAAAATCAATTCATGTAAAAAAAACTTTAAATTATGAATAGGAAACTGTTGACCCTGTAAAAATACAAGTGCATCCCACTGTTGACTTTGGCAACCTCCTCTGGTCTGGAACCCCAAAAATACCCATTATTCTCTCATAGAGCTCAGATAACTCTCTTCCTTGTTGATTTCCTTGAAAAATGCTCCAAGCAACAGCGTCATTGATCCCTTCGGCTTTGCTACATAGTTTGACCTAGAGGTAAATTATTTTCCTCAGGACCTCCTGTGAGAAGTTTGTAACAAAATAAATGCAATAAAAATATTATTGAAAGCCGCTACTTGTTAGATTATAGGTTGTAAGTTGGTCAGTGAAAACTGTCATAGCTTTAAATAAAATAATCACAGGTATCAAAAAAATAATAATAGGAAATTTAAAATAATGACATTTTTAACGATTTCTATAGAGAAAAAAATAAGATTTTTTACCAGCTCTAGCAATTAAGAAAATTATTTACAGCATGGAGCTCTTTAAAGTGACTTCCCAACAACTGTTTCCAGAGGAGTCCGAGTTCAAAGCTTGAGGTGAATCGGGAGGGTGTGACATGGCTGCAAAATCTAAAAACATGGAGGTCATCACCCGATGACGACTATTGTTATTCAGATGCTATCTTTTCTCCTTCATTTCTTTGCAAACTGAACAAACAAAATAATAATGCTGAGTTCAAGTATCAGAAAAGATATTGTCTAGAATGTCTAGAGACGTACATACGTACAAACCAAACACAACCAACACACAAACGTCACAAACCCGGGTTGCAAGTAAAAAAAAAAATGATGTGTTATACCAAAAACTGTAAAATTTTAAATTTTTCACTTATAGCAAACACTTTGTGGGTATACATAATTTTAATAATTAAAATAATAAATTTTTTTTGAATACCACTTTATTGTATATATTTATAACCAACCGGTTTCAGTTCAACCCGAACCTTCATCAGGGTTAATAAAAAATATTAATTTAATTACAGAGGTGTATGGGTATTTATAGTTAAGCTGAAAAAGGGAGAGAGAACATCAACATTGGTGGGGGTGGAAGACTTAGATAAGAGAGAGGGGGTACTTCTCTCTTACCTAAGTCTTCCACCCCCACTAATGTTGATGTTCTCTCTCCCTCTTTCAGCTTAACTATAAGTACCCATACACCTCTGTAATTAATTTAATATGTTTTTATTAAATTTTTTTTTTTTTTCATTTGAATTTAAGTAAAATTTCAAGATTAATGATAAATGATGATTTCTCCAATTAACCATTTTTTACAAACCTCTTAACTAAATAACACTCCGAATAGTTTACAGTGCACACACAATATTATTTAATCTCGCACGTAAAAGTTGTCATCTTTATTTTTTTTAACAAAGAAGCAAGCCATGTAATGCTTCTTTAAAATATGCAATCTGCATACCATTACATAATATTTTGCTTATGTCCACATGCAATTTTTGTGAAGCTCTCATATAAATTCATAGTTAATTAGCTTTAAGCCATTATGAAAAGCTAAAAGCGGAAGTTTCTGTAAGATGGGGTATTGCCATTTGCCATTGAATAGACGACCGGAACGTAATATATCGTCGCTTTATAAACAAAGGCGTTGGCAGTATGCACTTTATAATCTCTAACATCCTTGTAACTTCCATGGAGCCGGTAATTACGCTGGCAATTAGGGTCTTCAATGCTGCTCATGTATGTATGTTCAGATTGTTAACCCTTCAATGGGTAGTTTGGCCTGGCCATTTTGATTTTATTTTTATTTCTGTTATCTTTTTGGCAAGTGGTACTTATAAAGTATACAACTCGATGAAGAATTGTCGATGAGTTTGATTTTAATTGGTAGATTAAAAAAATTAAGACACAACTTCAAGGACTGTACCACAAAAGACTATTGCATATGGTATCAAGGTGAAGGTGAGTCTGCAATTCGGATACCAACTACCAACTATTGGAAAAGTTCCAGATGCTGATCATGAAGCAAATCAAGGTGCACGAGTGATGTTGGTTTTAGTTGACAAGTATCGCTATACCGGCCATATAATATACTGTGACAACTTTTTTTATGTCACTCAACTTGGCCAGCTTTCTGGCGGAGAAGGGACTTGCCATCGTTGGTATTGTACGCGCACATAGGGTGTCTGTCCCATTATATACACATATACAACATATTGACACGTTCATACACGCTATTTGCACACCTGCCTTTATAAAAAATAAGTCTGATAGCCTACACCTCTTATATGGCCTGGCAAGACCACACTCCCCATCCAAAGTGGTAAAAGTACATTGCCTTTCGGAGGGTTAAGTGAATACTTTGCAAAAAGATACATCAGTTGATGACTAAGGGGTTGTGCCTTTGGTGCCGCTGGGATCAATGGCCAAAGTGGATGTGAGTCATTAAAATTTAGTCTATGCACGTGTTATTTTAGCTGTAAACACATTTAGCTGTAAGCACAACACTGTGTTCTCATGACGTTCGGGCACAAGCATGTTCGTTTTTGTAATATTTGCAGTGTTAAAATAATTATTTCGCCATTCATTTTTGCTTGCTTTAACTTAATCAAAATTGCAAACTTTTTATATCAGCCTCCTCGATGGAATTTTTTTTTTTATAATTGTTGAGAGTTTATTTCTTTTTGCTTAAAGTGTAGAACATCTCAAACCTTTTAACACTAATGCAGCTCTTATTTAGACCGTCTAAATGAGCTTCTATTATTAAATTTTACCGATTAGTACGTTTTGTAATTTCCTTTGTGATTTTTGGAAGAAAAAAAATCTCATAATGCATTAAGAAACAAAATAAGCATTTTCACAACCATGCCAGTATTTGTAAGCTTTAAAACACTATTTATTTTGTGGGTTTTCAAAAACGTTTATGTTATTTTTCTTTCTGGAAACGTTTCACCTCTGAAGGTTTTTTCCAAATAACCTTACTTTAATTCTCTTTTACTCGAACGAAAGAGAATTTATCATTGAAGAAGAACACAATACTAGTAAATCTAAAGGAAACACGGAAAGATAACGGTCACAAGTAGGAATTGAACACAGGATATCTTATCTTACCGGGACAGGCGTCTTTAACCTCTCTCTTATAGTGACCTATTTATTAAGAATATATATTATTTTGATAAAAAAAATTATATATATACATACATATACATATACTCGAATTTTTGTTAACTTTGGCGTTCGTTTGTTACAACGTCACTACACCTACAACGTCAGCTGTGGCAAAACAATTAATTACTACTTTGAACGTGGTCATCATATTGTTTGTGTTGTTTTGTAGATGGCAGTGGAATGTACGTGGAATGTAAAACATTAGTCGGTTTTTTTTTGTCTTGCTTTAATCACATTTTAGAATAGAAATTAATTCGTTGTATAAACGACGCCGAGTAATATAATTTTTTGTCTTTCGTTATAAATACGCAAAATTCTTTACATAGAGCTATTTAAAAATGTTTGGCGGGCAATACGGAGGATTTTGGATGATCCAAAAACATATTTTTTGGCCTCGTTTATTTTTCTCGCTATTGTTAAATTAGCAAAAATAATAAAATTTGGTTGACTATCAATTCCAGGATCGCTTTTATTTGTGGAAACAATATAATAATAATATTCATTTGCTTTTTTAAAAATTTCTTGCATTTAATATAATTCTTATTATTTAATTATTTTTTTTAATTCTGCTGTGTAATTATTACTACGCGTGACAGCTGTTTCGCCTTCTGGCGATATTTTCAAAATGTTTTTTTTTGTATGATCTAAAAAATTACAATATTATTAAATCAAAAAAAGCCTAATTTATTTACGGAGTTCTTGGAGAATCAAACTTGAAAAGAATAAAAAACCAAATATTTATGTGTTAATTTATAATAAAGTAATGCTGTTCTTTTTAGCAAATATAATATGCAAGAGGTAGCTCACAAAATAAAAGAGAGAAAATTACCGCAGTTTCTTTTTAAAATTGGTCTTGATATAACTTTGCCTTCATGACATAACAAATCAGAAAACTTTCGTCGTTAGTAATCCGTATTGCCGTAAAATTTTGTAAGCGAGGTGAGAGAAACGGAAATTTAATAAAACATTCCACCATACGAGGCGGATATTGCTAGCGATAGTGTTATCCGTATTATTCACACACTTTCTATCGACTTTTAAATTCAGGGGAGTTACATACATAATCACGTTCACAGGTACATACATAATCACGTTCACAGGTACTTGTGAAATAGAACATTGGTTCGCCTTTTTTGTAATTTCTTAGCAATTTTACAACGATAGAATGAAAGATGTATCAACTGTTTAACTCGTCATATTTGTCGATATCATATTTCAAATTTAGAATTGACAATATGAAACCTCGAAAAAAATTGCTACAGAATAATTACTTTTTTAATTGTTTTTAATACCTTTATTGCTGAAGACATGGGCATTTGAACATAAGTTTTTGAAAACAGAGAAACGATTGATACATAAATGAAATAGTTTTAAACAAAAGCAACGGTGAAAAGAAAAATCAGTCTACCTGACATGTCACTTAGCTTTACCGCGTGTATCATCTTCTTGTTTTATGCAAATACAGCACAAGACTACCATCATGTTCCCAACTATTTGAAGCCAGTAAGTCTCTGGCATCCTTCATTGGGTATGCTGTGGGGCTGATGATAGTGTGGAGAGGGGAAGGAAATAAGGCAGATAAAATTGGAAAAGAATTTGAATCTTCAGATCTGGTCACCAAACACGGTTTAAGCCATTTCATGCCGAGGGTATCTTCCGCTTTAGAAAATGCAATAAAAAAATTTAAATATACATTTTTTAAAATTTATTTGTTCTGAAACGCAACACAGATTATTTCGATAAAACTTACTTGCCCACAGCCGGGTTTGCCACCTCTAGATTCGCAGTCGAAAGTCATTTATTTACTAATTTATTTCTTATGCATACCTACGTTTTAAAGATAATATATTTTGTTTCCAATTAGAAAAATTGTTTTTTTTTCCGTATTTCGGTCTAATTTATTTAATTGCGCAACCTACTCCTGGAAAATAAACGTGAGTTAAAAATACACATATTTTCACGAAAAGGATTAATATGATTTTAAATTGACGGTATCTATGGTCCCTTGCGAATGGGTGGTTTATTTAATTTTATGTTACGAAATGTTTACTTTTCCTTTGACCTACTTCTGTGCGCATACATTGAAAAACAAACAAACATTTCACGAGATTCCCGATAAATTACGTAACAGCAGAGAGAATAGACGATAAGCATATATACGTACATTTTAACGAGTAGTAAGTATGTATTCACTTATTTTATGTTACACGAGTATAGTAAATAAAAAAAATAACAAGTGTTTATAAGTGAATTTCATAAAATGTTTACCAACACCTCACCAAAACATTTACTATGTATTTTTTTGATGGTCAGTAGGTTTTAAGCAATGGTACCCTATTTATAACGTTAAAACAAAATGAGATAATAACCCGAGTTATTGAAAGTTAAATTTAAAAAACGTGAAGTATTTTTTCTTCGTATTGCTGATTCATCAAGCTTAAATATTTACTAAAAATAGTTGATTGAATTGGTTAAAAAATAATAAAGCACTATCACATTGTGTAAGTGGGTAGGTACTTACGCAGGTGCATCTCTTTATTTATATTAAAACGTCAAACAGTTTCGACGGAATATTGTCATTGTTGTTACATCAAGGTATTTTTACGTACAGGAACGGGTTTCGAACCCGTTTTACTTCTTAATGATTATGAACTAATAATTAAACAGTTACGTTTCTCCACGCTAGCTCATTCGGGAGTTATTTAACGTGTTTTCAAGTCGTTGGCTGACATGGAAAATCACCACTCCTCAGGAGATGGGAAATGGAGAAATGTAAAATATAGGAATATTTTTTTGCTATAAATATGCCACCTCTGTAGACCTATAGTGTAGCAAATAACTTTGCGCTTCTAGGAAAAACTTTAAACTCTTTGTGGACGATTTTGGAAGTTAATTTACTGGTTTCAAATCTATTTCAGTTAAAACAGATCTTTGAAAAAATAACAATTTGTAAGAACAATTAAACTAACGTTATCCTTCACATTGTTTTACTACAGCCAAGACAAAGGGACGTCAAAAACCACTGGATCAATTTCTTCTTATGTAACATTGATTTAATTTTAAAATGAACACTAAGAAGTTCTGTTAAATTAGCATGAGTTGAATTCAAAATTCAAAGACACGCCCAACTGACCATCCACTACCCCATCCCTTAAGAATCTTAACCAATGAAATTTACCAAATTGACCAGCAAAAAATAAATATTCAGTTCCTGACGTTCATCATCTTACGGGGTTGAATGCTAACTTCTAGGAAAATAATTTCATGGCTAATATTATTTAAAAAAAATCTAATGATACATATCCATGCACCTAAATAGATTATACAAATGTACGTAGAAGATTGTACGAAGAGTGAAGATAGATTAAAAATTGATTTGAAGGCCGAAACACCGGTTACTATAATAGATACTAAACACTTACAAAACTTGATAATACCATTATTAAATTTGATTTAATCACTTCAAATTTTAGAAAAAAATGTATTATGATAACATGGTTAGTAAAGAGTATTGGAACTAACATAGTTAACATTAACGCGCATTTATTATGTAAAGCGCCCTTCGTGGCAGTCGGACGCGTCCTAACGCGTCCTCCAACCGATTTGTGTTTTTTTAGTATTTTCAAGGGAAATGAGGCAACATCCCTTGGAAATTATTTTTAAAATCAATCAATCAACATTTTAACTTAAATAAAAATAAACTTTACAACCAGTTATTAGAACTTTATAATATGTGATTTGAGTGCAGTGTTTTAAAAGTGAGTATTCGGAAATTTCGCTCAAAAATAGTCGATATTCGAAACGAACGTCGATCGTTAAATGCACCCCAGATGTTTCAACGGAATTCTCGGAAACTCTGAAGGCAAGTGTTTTTCTAAGTCCAGGGTAATTTATTATCCCGACCGTTGCTTTTTATTGCGGGCAGAACGCACCACTTCAACAATCACCAGGAACAGGATTACACGGAGATGAATGATGGACCTGCCGAACGTCACAGCAGTGCTGCCAGGGTCTCTTATCTATGTGAGGTGTCAGCGCTTTATTAGCAGCAGTTACATACCTGGAAGGATGACGAACCTCGTGCTGGCACTGTTGGTTGACGCGGTGAACTCTCTCGCTGCAGCAGCTAGTCCAGTTTCTTCACTACCAAGGATTCTTAATGCAGAGTCTCCATTTTCTATCTTCGTCGAACGTCACAGGGGTGCTGCCAAGGTCTGGTATCTGTGAGAGGATATTGTGTCAGTGCTTTGTTATCAACAGACACATGCCTGGACGGATGACAAACCTCGAGCTGACACTGTTGGTGGACGCGGTGCGCTCTTTCGCTGCAGCAGCTGGACCAGTTTCCTCACCACCTAGGATTCTTGCTGCAGATTCTCCATCTTCTATCTTCGTGTCATCTGTTCCTATACTTCATTTTACTTAACTTAACTTCACTTTATTTTTATAATATTTATATTTTTTGTAATACCTGCATAAACTTTAAAGCGCCCCTGAGATGATATCTCACAAAAGCGGCGCTACAAAAATTGTCCAATAAATAAATAACGATTGACTAGAATTGAATCATTTCACATCCATTATTTGCTTATTTTGTAAGACTAAAATTCGAATAACTGGTCTTTAGGTTTTTATTTGTCCCAATTCCCACCATGAAGGGTATAATTTGTTCATTTTTAATGTTTTCGTATTTCTAAGTCTTTCCAACAAATAAGGTACCGCATTTTGTCAGGGCAAGCATGTGGACTAAGAATGTTTAATGTTTTATGTGGCTTCTCATAAAATTTGAAGGCGGTATCTTATTTTACTTTTCAGCACTTCTGATGTGTCCAGGGTTTTTGGCCGCTTTAGCAGGGTTATTATCAATATTTAGCCGTTGTAAAGATGGGGAGATATAAGGGTAGCCAGAAACATATCCACATAAGATTAAATAAAGTATTGAAACCAATTATATTAAAAAGATTGATACGTTCGCCCTGAGCGAGTTATTTAAAGGTTTGATCAAAGGTCATGATTTAAAAATCTAAGTTCTTTTGAAAGATAATTCAGTTTCACCGGAATAAGTATCTTAGGATTCCAGAGGTAGCTCAGGTTATGTCATCGTTAGTAAAAGAGTACTCAGAGATTGTATCTAAGTAACTATAACTATCACACCCTTTCACAACAGGGGTTTGCACACACTCCTTGCCTCATTCACATCCATAAATCGTCTCATACATACTATGAGACTATTATTTTGACTCTTAACATGGCACGCATGAAGAATCTGATTCACTTTTAATTTTTTTTTTGCTTTTTTCAACATTTATTGAAAATAACATGACCTTACTGCGGTACCCCGTTCTAAAGTCACATTGTACCTGGTAATTTGTGTGAATTTTATATACATTTTAAATTATAATTCAAACAAATTACTTGATCGTGCCATGTCCCCGGGCGTCCCCGACTTCTTCTACCTTTCACATTTGAATCATATATTCTCCTTTCACTCCTTTCTTAGTTCATTCGCTCTACATGCCCAAACCATCAAGCATCCTTTTCTTAGTCTTACTCATTACGCCTACATCAGCCTTGATCACAAATAAAATTTAATTAATATCGAGATCCTTGTCCCTTAACCATGCAGGCCGTCAAATAATTTCCTCACAAAATCGTTTTCAAAGTTTTTAAATACATTGACATATTTAAATTTGTAGTTGCTGTTCAATTTTGCAGGCTACCGACATCTGTAGTCTAGAAATTTGAAGTTACTACGTTTAACCAAAATGGTGTGAGTCCTTGCTTAGAAAATAGTGTCAATTTGGTCGGTATAGCAGGTTTCATTTTTGCTGCTAGACATCACGATGACAAATGTTTTATTTACATGTGGTGGTTTTTTGAAGTCTTTAAAAAGGCTCGCATTATGTGTTTTTTCGTTCTTTTCTCAACAATAACTCGATAATCAACAAGCTCATAAGTCAGAGCGATCGTAGCAGTGTTATTCGCACAGTTTCTTTATAAATATTGTACCTGTTTCAATAGTTTGAAATAAATGTAAAGTGGTATCAAGAAAACCAGTTTTTATTCAAAAAGGATCATCCCCAATTTTTAACATTTGATCCTTCAACCGGATTACGATCAGGAGATTGTATGTAAAAAAAAAACAAAGAACCAGCAGCCAAAAGGATACAAAATTGATTGAAACTGGAAATCATTAAGGAAAGTGGACCACATCGCAAATCTGAGATAAGTATTCAGTGCTTTCCTTCCTATCATCCATTTTATGTTTATTCAGGTCTCATGTAATTTAAACGAGATTAATCTTAAATAGAGTCAATATTATAAATAAAATCACTACCCACTTGAAAATAATAATATAATATTATTGAATAGTGTTCTCAAATAGTATTGTCAAGATTGTCGTGGTATTCTTTCAAACGGGTGTTTGCTAAAATAAAATAATTGTCAACCGATATTAACAAAATATAATTAAAAATGGAAAATACGAAGTCATTAATAAACAAACGCGGCGTAATCAAAGGAAAACTAACCCGATTCGCGGATTCCTTAAATGCATTGTCGGTAAATGAAATTAAATTAAGATATGAGCGGGTGAAATCATTGTTAGATGAATTCGAAGCAGTTCAACAGAAAATTGAAATGTTACCGGATTCAGACGAAATTGAAAATTATAGTCAACGAGAAGCTTTCGAAAACCAATATTTCTCAGTTTTGGCAACGGCCAAAGGCGCGATCGAATCCGTCGATCAAAGTAAGGTGGAAATTAAACTACCCAACCTCCAATTACGGGAATTTCATGGCGATCAGAAAAATTGGGTTAATTTCGTCGAAACCTTCAAGACTTTAGTCCATAGCAATAGTAATTTAAGCAACGTACAAAAATTCTTTTATTTGCAATCAACTTTAAAGGGAAACGCATTAAAGATAATTGCTAATCTAGAAATTTCTGAATTAAATTACATTTCCGCTTGGGAATTATTAAATGAACGTTATGCAAATTTAAGAACTACCGTTCATAAACACATCCAAGCTCTATTTTCATTAAAAGACATGAAACAAGAAGAGCCTGTAGCATTGAGGTATCTAATTGATGAAACAAACGTTAGTTTAAAGGCATTACAAAATATCGGGGTCAAGGTAGATCAATGGGATCCATTGGTTATTTATATAATATCAAATAAATTAGACGCAGCTACCCGAAAAAATTGGGAACAATATATATTACAAGACGAATTACCGACGTTAAAGGAATTCTTAAAATGTTTATCTGCTAGAGCCCAAGTATTGGAACTGATGAACGCTTCTGAGAAAAAATTTTCTAGCTTACATAAAACACAACTAGGCAACAATAATTGCAAAAAAGATTCATCAGTATTTTTAGCGGTAAAGGCTAACAACTGCATTTATTGTAACGAGAAAGGTCACCATATTTATTATTGTAAAAAATTTCTGAAATTAAAATTACATGAGAGGATTGATGCTACGAAATCAATCCAAGCTTGTTTTAAATGTTTAAAGGTGGGTCACCAGGCACAGAGTTGCAAGGCAACCTTTTCTTGCAGGCGTTGTGGCAAAGATAATCACAACACCTTACTACACAATGAGGTACCTCTGCGGGAGGCCTCCAATATGGATGCTGATAACGAGGTTTCAGTATCGAATTTTTCTGCATCGGATAAAGCAGAAAAAATAATATTATTGTCAACTGCCAACATAGGAGTTGTGGGTAGTAACAATAAAATTTTTAAAGCCCGCATTCTGATTGATTCAGGGGCCCAGTCAAATTTTATGAGAGCAGAATTTGCTAATAAATTAAATTTACCATGTGAATTGATAAACAAACCCGTTTCTGGGATCCATAATAACATCACTCACATAAAAAAGAGAATTTCAGTGGAGATGAATTCGCTTCATACTGATTATAAAAGTGAAATATCATGTCTGATTTTACAGGAGATTACAACAAATTTACCACAAGTGACAATGGCGAAAAAAGACTTCAAGTTACCACAAGGATTGGAGCTAGCTGACCCGAACTTCAATATAGCTGCACCCATCGACATCCTGTTGGGCGCGGAGAGCTTTTGGGAAATCCTAACCAACGATAGATTGAAACTCGAATCGGGACCAACACTTCAACGTACGCAACTGGGATGGATCATATCAGGACCAATCCACATGTACCCAAAGCAAAGGCCTGTATCAGATTGTTGTAATTTATCTATAAATAAAATAAGTCACCAAATAGAAAAATTTTGGAAATTGGAGGAGATTAATCCCACTAAGATTCTAAATCATGAAGAAAAGGCTTGTGAAGCCAGTTTTGCTAGTACTCATACTAGACAAGACGACGGTAGATACGTAGTAAGTTTACCGCGTCGAGCATGCATTGATCAGCTGGGAAGTTCATTGCTCACTGCTGAAAAAAGATTTAAAAATTTAGAAGGAAAATTTGTGTCAAATCCCGAATTGAAGACACAATATATACAATTCATGCGTGAATATGAGGAATTAGGTCATATGGAGGTGTGTGACCAGTCAAAGGGGGATCGTGAATCCTATTTTTTACCTCATCACGCTGTGACAAAAGAATCAAGCACTACTACTAAAGTGAGGGTCGTTTTTGACGGCTCCGCCAAAACTTCAAATGGAATTTCTCTCAATGACGCCTTGATGACAGGACCTGTTATACAAAAGGACTTATACACCCAACTATTGCATTTCAGGAAACATCAAGTAGTACTGACGGCTGACATCGAGAAGATGTACCGCCAGATTAACGTGTGTGAAGCGGACCGTGACCTGCAGAAGATAGTGTGGCGCGAGTCGCCGCAGGAGGTGCTCAAGCATTACCGTCTGAAGACAGTCACATATGGTCTGGGGCCTTCCTCTTTCTTAGCCACTAGAAGTCTACGGCAAATTGGTATGGATAACAATATAAATTTTCCTAGAGCTAGTCAGGTCATAGAAAATGACTTCTATATGGATGACTTGTTAACCGGAGGAGATGACATGGAATCCTGTAGAGAGTTAAAAGAGCAATTAATCAACATCTTTTTGTCTGCGGGGATGACCTTGAGGAAATGGAGGTCCAATGTCTTGGAGTTGTCAGCCGAGTCGGGCCAAGCTAAGATTGCCGAATCAGGCAATTCTGAAAAAATTATTACTGACAATCCAAAGACTGAGAAAATATTAGGATTAATATGGAATAATGAATCTGATTATTTTTCTTATGTAATAATGAAACCATCAAGTCGAACCGAGAGTAAAAGACAGATATTATCTTGCATCGCATCAACCTTCGATCCATTAGGTCTTCTAGGACCGATTATAGTTGTAGCCAAATTGATAATGCAGAAGTTATGGCAGTCTAAAGCAGCGTGGGATGATCCATTGCCTAATGAAATATTAGCACCCTGGAGGTCCTACCTTCAAGAATTAATTCAACTAAATGTGTTGAAAATACCAAGAAAAATTATTTGCAGGCAATCTACATATCTACAACTACACGGTTTTTGCGACTCATCTGAGAAAGCTTACGGAGCCTGCGTTTACATGGTGTCAGTGGACCATGTCGGTAAGCGGCATTCACATTTAATAACGTCCAAATCAAGAGTGGCGCCATTGAAGTGTATTTCCCTGCCCAAGTTAGAGCTTTGTAGTGCTGTGCTACTGGCGAAATTAATAAAAAATATAAAACATGCGCTAAATATAGTGGAGATCGACACACATTATTGGTGTGACTCCATGATAACGTTGTGCTGGCTGAAAGGTCAACCTACGAGATGGGCTACTTTCGTTGCAAACCGAGTAGCCGAAATACAAGAACTTAGTGATCCAGATCTATGGAGACATGTATCATCAGCCGACAATGCAGCAGATATACTTTCAAGAGGAACCACTACAGATAAATTGATAAATTCTGCAATATGGTGGAATGGACCAAGTTGGTTGACCGAGGGAGTCAACGCTTGGCCTATATCAAATATTTCGTGTTCAAACCCTCCTGAAATCAAAGGCAAAAATATTCTATTATCCACAGATATTCAAGAATGGGAGATATTTGAAAAATTCTCATCATTTATTAAATTGAAAAGAGTTACTGCGTATGTATTGCGATTTGTCAATAACTGCAGAAGTGTTAAGGGTAAAATTTCAGACAATTTAAGTGTGGCGGAAATGGAATCAAGCTTGAAATGTCTATTGAGATCAGCTCAAATACACGCCTTTCAAAAGGAATTGAAAGAATTAAAAAACCATGGCATCGTCAACAAGAAAAGTAATTTAAAATCTCTTAATCCCTTCTTACATGATGGTCTAATATATGTAGGCGGTAGGTTGAATTTGGCTACACATTTATCTTACCAACAAAAACACCCAGTTATCTTGCCGGCTAAACATAAGCTAACTGAATTGATAATACGTCACTACCATTATGTAAACCTACACGCAGGACCTCAAGCTTTGTTAGCTGAAATACGATTAAAATTTTGGCCCATCTTTGGTAAAAATACTATTAAAAAGATATTACATAAATGTGTTGTATGTTTTAGATGTCGTCCCCGAACCGGTCATCAAATCATGGGAAATTTGCCACCCGAAAGAATTACGCCGAGTCGTCCTTTCGCTATCACCGGAATAGATTACGCCGGACCAATTCTAATTAAAAGTGGGACGCTGAGGAAGGCTTCCCTCGCAAAATCGTATTTATGTATCTTTATTTGCTTCTCAACCAAGGCTGTTCACTTGGAATTAGTTTCGGATTTATCTAGCAATGCTTTTTTGAACAGCTTAAAAAGGTTTATATCCCGTAGGGGACAACCTGAAAAGATCTTTTCCGACAATGCTAGTAATTTTAAAGGAGCTAGCAGCAGACTCAAAGAGCTGTACACCAGCTTGAGGGAAAACAACGACAATATTCAAAATTATTTAGTAAACAGAGGTATTGAGTGGAAGTTCATAACCCCTCGAGCCCCTAATCAGGGAGGTTTGTGGGAAGCAGCAGTAAAATCAGCAAAATTCCATTTATATAGAATCACTAACAATTCTTCATTAACATTTGAACTCTTATATACCTTAATTTGTCAGATTGAGGCCTGTTTGAACTCCCGTCCATTAACTTCCTTATCCGACGACATCCATGATTACCAACCTCTTACCCCAAACCATTTCCTTATAGGCACTGAATCCTGTATCATTCCTGAGAGAGACGTCCGGGCGATACCGGACAACAGACTAACTCAATATCAGAGGATCAGTTCGCTAATTCAATCTTTTTGGTCTAGATGGAAGCAAGATTACCTGATGGAACTACAAAAGAGAACTAAATGGCAGACCAGCACTCAACGGGCACTGCAAAAAGACGATCTGGTGATTTTAAAGGAAGATCATTTACCTCCACCTTTATGGAAAATGGCCCGAATTCTGCATACACACCCTGGAGCGGATGGAGTAGTACGAGTTGTTACCCTAAAAACACCTCAAGGAGTCTTTGTGAGGCCCATCACAAAGATATGTCTGATGCCCCTGGATTCAGACACTAAACCTGTAATTGACGTCCCGGACCTTACCAAGGATTGATTATGTACATTACACTATGATGCTTATCTTCTCGACTCCACCTTGGATGGATCAAGCAGAAGACCTGAGAAGAAAGAAGAAAAAAAAAAAAGGAACAATAATTGTGTTGTGTTCAGTGTGAACTATATTATTTGTGTTATTGAACTATTTAAATATGTAAAAATTAGTATGCAGACGTGTGTAATTTAGTCATTTTTGAATTTTTTTTGGTTATTTAATAGGATTAATAATTTTCTAGTTATCTTTAGTTTATTAATAGAGTAATTCAACAGCATTTATACAGTTAAATTTATAAGTTTACCAGCAGGGCATAAAAAAAAAGGGGGTTTTATTTTGTTAATTTCTGCTATTTTGAATTATTTTGTTAGTATTTTTGTGGTATATTTAGATTAAGAATTTTTAGTTTATTCTGTTTGGTTTATAGTTTATTTTTAAATAGATTATCATTCAAAAATTTAGTGCAATTTTTGAATCCCGCCCCCTGGCAATATGTTCAATTTTGCAGGCTACCGACATCTGTAGTCTAGAAATTTGAAGTTACTACGTTTAACCAAAATGGTGTGAGTCCTTGCTTAGAAAATAGTGTCAATTTGGTCGGTATAGCAGGTTTCATTTTTGCTGCTAGACATCACGATGACAAATGTTTTATTTACATGTGGTGGTTTTTTGAAGTCTTTAAAAAGGCTCGCATTATGTGTTTTTTCGTTCTTTTCTCAACAATAACTCGATAATCAACAAGCTCATAAGTCAGAGCGATCGTAGCAGTGTTATTCGCACAGTTTCTTTATAAATATTGTACCTGTTTCAATAGTTTGAAATAAATGTAAAGTGGTATCAAGAAAACCAGTTTTTATTCAAAAAGGATCATCCCCAATTTTTAACAGTTGCTATTTTCAAATTTCATATTGATAGACTTTATGGTCAATGGTCGGCTACAACGTTTTGATTTACGAGTATTTTTCGTTAAAACGGTTTTTTCTATTTTTATTTTTAAAAATAAACATTTTTTACTTGAACCATAATATTTTTGGAAATGCCGACCTTTTAAGCAATTTTATTACAGAGTGGCGTAGTTAAATATCTACAAATTAATTATTTGTCCATTTATTAATAATTGTTCATTTTTCGGATGAATAAATAATTATTAATGGCGATGAAAATCTACTAAAATACTTACTAAATACTGTTTATTTTCTCAGTAAGTAATACTGTGAAAAAATGGTAAGATTATAAAGTTTTCGTAAAACAAATGAGAAAAAATATTGGGTTTTCAATCTATTCCTCGTCCATTGATACTACAGTAAAGGCTTAATAACATTTACATACTAAAATCGAATTGTTGCTTGTTTGAAAACACATTATCCTTTAATTTTAATCTACCATGCCGCTCAGATTCAACAAAATAATTTCACTCCAGTGATATTAAGTTTAGGGTCGGGTGGCCGGCCGACTGTGGTCATAAAACATGCACTTGAAATAAAATAACTGTAAGATAAATGTTTCGTTTTTTTTTTTAAATCTTTACATTTTTTCAGTGTTAAAGCGATATTGTTTCGTTCAAGACATTCTCTATTTTCTTTTCTGCCTACATTCCGCTTTAAAAACTTCATTCAAAGTATTTGTGTGCTGTTCTCGAAAAGTTATTTGTTACATGTTTGTTAGTTATTTGTTACATAATAAAGGGATATTTTTTCATAAAAAATACCCCATAAAAATGGACTACGGTAATGATAATCGATTACAATAAATATATGGAAGGCGTTGACCGAGCAGACCAATATCTTTTGTATTATTCTATTTTACGAAAAACCACTTAATGGACAAAAAGGCTAGCGACGTACGTAAAAGAAAGGAAAATAAAATATAAACAATTTTTTAAGGAAATCGTAGAGCAAAGGGTGGCTGATCAGATTTCGTCAGATAATAGTCAAGACCCGGAACCAACACCATCAACATCTGGTATCCGAAAAAATCTTCAAAATCTGATCCTCCAGGAAGACTATCGATGAATACGAGAAAACATATATTGGAAAAAATTGAAGGCCCTGGTAAAAATAAGAATCTAAGAAGGCAATGTCGTGTGTATGCGGTACATAAAATACGTGGCGAAACCCGGTATATTTATAGGTACATTCTGTGATGTACCTTTACATAAAGGGAATTGTTTCCAACGATTTCATACTTTCAAACAATATAAGTGTTTAGTGGTGTGTATTTTACAAAATATATATATTATGTTGAATGTGCATAAAATGGCTAAATCGACAGTACGACAAAAGTGCATTTTTTTCAATTTTTTTAAATTTAAACTTAAATGTAATAATTGTTTATCCAAAAATATAAAAATTTGTGACCAGATCATAAAGAAAGATTTCACATAAGGTAAAATACTGAATTTTTTTTTTTTAATTTGATCAATAGTTCAGAAGTTATAGCTATTTTACATGAAACGTAATTTTCCGCGCAAACATGATAAAAATTGCCGGCGTAGATTGATTAAAAAACCCCGCGCAAACATTGTGATAGGATAGCCTGTGTACCTATGTATATAATATTTTGTATTTACTGCAGCTTAACAGTAATAAACTATTCCTTTGACAACCTATCCAAAGCTGAAACGTATTCATCAACTTAAGTGATGGGAACAGTTCCTTTCATTACTAAGTTTCTCAATAAACTAATTCTTCGAACATTGATACGCAAACTGTGGTTTAAGTACCATTAATAGGCGACAGTTTACGGTTTGTGCAGTTCAAGTCATCATTGAGGTAGGTACAATACGAATCAGGTTGATTGCATTGTTCTGCTCCAAAAGCATTACTTAATTTAACCGGCTGATTAAATCAATTTATTAATATTAATAATTTACATTTAATAAGACAATTTTAATAAGAAAACCATACAAGAGTCCCAATTGGCCTTAGCTACTAAAATTGTACTGGTGACCGAGCTTGGTGACCGCAAACAGAGATGCGATCGAGGCTCAAGTCCGCATGACCGATTATGGCCGCCGCTAATCCCCTCTCCATAGGCCAGGTCAACCTGCAGCGGTCTTGGGTAGCCACCCTTGAGGCCCAGCGGGTCATGACCTACCTTGGGATCGACATTCTGCTCATTCAGGAGCAATACGTTTGGCAAGGGAAAACACCTGGTATCATTAGTCCAGTTTGGAACCAAGCTAAAGAAGAGTTGTATTAAGTGTTGTAAACGTGCTTGCGTTGAAGAGTTTTCCTTAAATAATAAAGAGATTATACCAAAGGGGAAAAACAAGTCAAAAACAGATATTGAAGCCTACAGATCCATCATTTTACTTCTAAACTTAGGTAAAATAATCAAAAAAATCATCTAACATAGGCTCCGCCTAACCCTGTCTCCGCCACGCGACCGCCAATTCGGCTTCGTTCCAGGTAAGTCCACTGAGCCCGCCATTAAGTATGCGCTTGAATGGGTGAGGGTATGTACCAAGATGTATGTATTTGGAATCTTTTTGGACATGTCGGGTGGCTTCGATTATTCGTGGTGGCCGATGATTTTAACTAAGTGGAAAAGTTGTAAATGCCCGTCTTTTCTGTTCAATATTGTTAGTAATTATTAGCCTAATAGAAAGATTATTGTGATGTATGGTTATTTTTTCATCATAAGTGACGTTAACATGAGCTGTCCTCAAGAGTCAGTCCTCGAGCCTGACCTGAGGAACATCCTCGTCAAAACGACTCCTCTACGTTACCATTGCCTGAAGGATGCAGGAGCACCGGCTGGATAATGTATTGATCCACCTGGCCCTCAAGCGGGGCCAACGGACTCCCCTGTTGGCGCTTTCGAGTACATATAGGACTGTGGCTAATGATGCATTGACGATTTTGGCTGGTACACTGCCGATTGACTTGGAAATTAGGAGAGTTTTGACAAAAAAAGGCATTGACAAGAGGTAGGGCCGCTGTCCATCTGGGAGTCGAACTGACACTGGGTGGATTGGTGTCCCTTCCTGGCTTATTGAAAACTATGCGAGATAGAACGCTGAATGTAGGTCAACAAATGGTAGATTGACTTTCTCTTTCTTCCCTTCAGTTAAAAGCACAATGGAAGGGGCGCACATAAAACTGGATCACTACATGACGCAATTGATGTCCGGTCATGGGGAGCTCAGGGGGCGGCTACATAGTCTTGCCTTGTCTCTTCATCCAAACTGTTCATGTGGGGACACTAACCAGACAGCCGAGCACATTTTGTGGCACTGCGAGTTGATAAAGGATGCCCGAGAGGAAATGTTGGATGGCTTGAGAGGGATTACAAGACCATCATGGAATGCCGATCTCGTGTTGAACAGAGAGAATTTTGAATGCTTCAAAAAGTTTGTAAACTCCTGGGTAGAGAGATGGCCTGTGCTGTGCTGATTTATATTCAAATCATCATTGTTTAAGGTGCCGAGCGTATTGTTCCTGTCACTCCACGGTTACTCCTCTATCACAACTTTAATATTGCTTATGCCCGATTGCTTTGTGTTTTTTTTTTATATACTATTTGGTTTTACTTTCTTTTTCTTATTGCATGATCGCAATGAATTTATTATTTTGTTTGTTATATTATTTCTTTTTCATTTATAGTGTATATTGGATTTTTACACCGTTTTTTTCTGTTCTTTAAACTGTTTATTTATGCATTCGCTATTGCGTGTATACTCTTCTTTTTACTTTTGATTTTTAGCCCTATTTATTAGGAACGCGTTGATAATTATAATAATGTTTCATTTTGTGTTTTAAGCTCTTGACTACTACGTAAATCTTTTTTCTATTATAAACGGTCAATTTGCTGTTGATTACAACTTATTTTCTACGTTTGTTATTTTACTTTTTATTATGTTACTAACAAGTTGGTTTATGATTAGGTTGTCGTACTGAACTCTATCGTACTATGTTGTTCACTTCCCCACCATGGGAGTGGATAGATCCTGTTCCTGCATCCAGTCAGGTAACAATCATCTGGTGCTGCTGTCCCACGAACCACGGGTGCCTCTCCCTCCTCATGATCGGGCCTGGGGAATGTTTGCTCGAGCCCGGTCCCCTTCCATCCTGCCTCCGGTGACCTGAGGCTCACGTCATTCCCTATTGTCTTTGGGAGTACCTCCCCCCCATTTACATTTCTTCGAGGGTTCTCTTGGAAAACTCACTAAAGGACGCGGGTGCTTGGGTTCGTTGTGGCCAGGCCGCTCGCCATGCTCATTTTTGCCATGACTGCCCCGTGATAGTGGAATAAACTGCCCTTGATACGCGGCTTGTATATTTTTATGTTTCATTCATACTTCCATTTTTAAATATTGTTTTCATTCTTTATTATTTCATTTTAGATACCAAATCACCAGGCGAACACATCTTTGATGTGCTCTTATTTTGTGTTACTATTAATGTAAGTATGCATACATTATTTCGTTCTAACAATCATGCATGCAGGGATATTGGAGGGTCTTAAATCGTTTAAAATTAAATGAAGCTTCTCTTTACAAAAAAAAAACTAGAGTCCTGATGTGTGCGGCTAAGGAGGTTATACAATCAGTTTCCTCACACAACCGTTGGGAAAGGGTGGGTCCCCTCCGACGAGCTACTGAAACAAAGGCATCCACAATAACGTTATATTTTTAGGTTGAACGGAATTGGGTATTTTACTGAATAAGATTGTGTCACAAAATACCATTAAAGCCAGATAGAATAGCGGTTCGATTCCGAATGGTTACCTTTAAACAGGGAAATATAGAGAGCATCAACCACTCAAGAACTTCAAACATGTCTCAAAATATACTCTATTGTACAATATGAAAATATTAATTCTAAGTTTTTTTTTTTGCGCAATTCAGGACATGAACTCGCGATATATGGATTTTTTTGCCTAGGATCTTTACCGCTCGACCACGGATGTCGTCATACTTACATATGGGTTCCCACCAAGGCGTTGTACGGTCAATTTCTAGGCTAGCTAATTCTTCTTCCACTTACTGTGGTGGTAGTAGAAAAAAAATGTTTATTATGTAGCTAGAAATATTATAGTATAATATGTCCAGGTACGGAATGTTTTAAAGCTCAATACGCCGTATTTTTTAAGAACTTGAGAGAAAATATCAACGTTCAGAGACTACTAAAAAAAAGGTATTAACGATTTTCTGATAATATCTAAATGTTGTTTTATTGTGTAAAAGCATCATAATATTGAAACATCGAAAATTTAGTAGCTCTAATAGCTTATACTTTATATCAACCAAGTCAAAAGTCGTTGAGCTTTCTTAGGATTATAAATGCGAAATTATACAGACAACATGTAAATATCGGTTTTTCCCAACTTATATTACATGTGAATGATCATATCTAAAAATCCAAAAATAGATTATACTCGTACCTTATTAATTCGCGGAGTTAAAACTTTTTAGTTTAAAAACTCTTACTTTGAAATATTTATTCTCACTGAAAAATATGGAGTAATTTATACGATACACAATTTATTAATAATATACACGGTGTCCGGAAACTCGTAGTACAAGCGGGAAACTGGAGAATCTACACCACATGGGGAACCCAAAAAAACATAAAGTTTTTTGATTTAGGTATTTTCAAAAAAAAAAAAAAAAAAACCAAAAAAAAATATTTTTCGGCTATTTTAGGGTTAAAGTTTTTTCTGGTGTTTAGGGATGAATAACAGATGTTTTAACCCTGCAGAGCAGAAATATTTTATGATTACACCGGGTTAAATGAAGGGTGATTTCAAAATAATGCTTCAAATCCGAGTTTCTTCATTTGTTTTACTTTCAAATAGTTTTAATTAGTTGGGAACTTTGATCTTCAGTAATAATTTATAAGAATTTGATTAAAAAAAAAAAAAAAAAAAATCAACTTCAAACTCGATTTACTCGATAACGAAAGCTCAAATAAAAAAAAATATACTACAAAATCGACTCCAAATGTGATGTAGATTCACCAGTTTCCCGCTTGTACTACGAGTTTCCGGACACCCTGTATATTAATCATGGCTTTTTAACTCATCGTGGAAATGAAGTTTTGCTCCAATAGTTTAGATTACCTGGAAATTCCGTACCTACAGAAAAGAGTGTCAATATTTCGTTGTATCTAAGGTCCTGTCAACAGTTATCTATATTAAAGTAATACGTACTAATTAAATAAAATTTTGATTATTAATAATATCTTGTTCTTTTTAAAATAGCCAATTCTTTCATCTTGCTAAGTTAGTTTGCAACGTTCTTTATATAGCGACACACGTTTTAAATAACATTTACCGACACCTGACAGGATTATTAGGTTACCAATAAATGTGCCCCGCTTCATCTGAGAATCAAAACTCATTAGGATTCATGACGTCACAAGGCTGTCTCGGTCCTTTGACAAATTCTGTATTGTCGCTTCTCAATCCATTTGGCAGGTGGCAGGAGGCGGAGGGCAGAGGAGATGTCGTATTCAGGAGCCGTCGGTCATTTTAGTTAATGCTGCTGTAGATCTGAGGGTAGGGCATTGATGGCGTACATTAAATTATCCCCATAAATTGTTGCTAGATAACACAACATAAGTTTAGATTGTTGCTTTACATAGTTTCAGATACGTTGTTTCGTAACACGTAGATTAACTAAATTTTCACCGGAAAATACGTTCGAATCGATATTCATATCATGGCGTTCTGGCAAGTTGAGCACCAACTAGAAATTGGAAAATCTCTTTGTGTGTCTCAGAAAATGCTCTCAAAATAAAAACTTTTACGATACGATGACGCGTTATAAAATTTGCAAAGGTTATTTAGTTTGGAATGTTTAGTCTGTCTAAACTCTTTTTGGGCGCATCGTCGCGTATTGATCTGTAAAATCTAGAAAGATAATGCTGTGCAAATATCGTGACACAATGAAACGGTGACAATTCAAAAATTCTCTTCGCACGAGTGCACACTACAGATATTCTTCCTTGAAGAGGATAAATATATTCTCACTTGTGAATGCTTAGAAATAATGAAATGGTATTTTATGTCACTTCACCTGACGTCATTTTCGGTCTTTCCCGAAATCAGCATTTCCTTTAAATCTCTTCATCTTAAGAAAAATAATAATGAATTTTTATTTCAATGTGGTTCCACGCATGTCTCCAACGACGTATCAAAATACACTGCAGGCTTAGTGAAGGCGTTTTTTTATCAATCAATATAAATTTATGTCATTATAAGCACCCACCTCAAAACGTTTCATAATACACGCACACCCTAATAGCACTCAGGCCATTTTGACTCGTAATTCCAGGTTAAATCGACACTCTTTCCCCATTTACAGGTGATTTCATTTCCCCTCGTATAACTTCGTAATTTATATTCGTCATACGAATTTTATGAGAGATAAAAAGCTTTTTTAAAAGACTGCCGGGTCGAATAACATGTTTTTTGGGTTGGTGAAAATCTGGCTCAGAAATTTACCGACTTGTCATTAGTCAGTACCTAACAACATTTCAAAAAAACTTTTTATCATGTAATTAAATTATTTTGGGAAAATTCATTATCTCCCCTCGCATCCGTTTATATTCTAGATATCATGGCTCGTTAGCCTTCTACAATAAACAGCTATAAATGTTAAAAATGGGATAAACTAAAATACGCTATAGTTATTTTTTTTTAACTTCGCACTGGCTCTAAAATGGTGTAGATAATGAGGCGAAGGCGCAAAAAGCTTTTTAGGTGTGACAAACACAAAAAACAGATAGTCGCAGCCGACTTTTAAGCATGCAACACAAACTTTTCCAAATATTTTCGAAAAGAATTGTTGTTTATTTGGAAATATTACATAATTTCAGTTTGAGATACTAAAAAAAATTTTCAGAAAAAAACTTTTTATTAGTTTTTTTGAAATCTGTAGATTTTCAACATTTTTGGTCCATACACTTATTGCTACGCACTAAAACAATTTATTAAAAAACTTTTAATACTATCGCCTATTTTCACATTATGATTGCATTCCAAGAAATAATGGACCTTTTTTCCAGAGACCTCTGTGCTTTAGGAATGGTGGAATTATTTACTAATGAATGACAGCTCTCTTATCCTGAATTTCGATTGGCCGCTGCTCAATTATTCATAGTTTTCTGTTGCATGGATGGTGAGATTTCCAAGCGAGGATCGAATAAATTACCCAAGACATGTCCTAACCGCAGCACCAATGACATTGTATGTACAAGATTGGCATGGGGAATTCAGGGACCGGCTTCGCAGCTTAACCCTCTCTTCTCACCCAAATTGCGCAAGTGGTGATAACCACCAGGACGCTTGGCATATTCTTTGGCACTGCGAGATAGTGAATCAAGCAAGACAGGAAACGTTGAATGGTTTGCGAGGAATAACAAGACCAAGGTGAATATCTGAACTTGTATCGAATAAGGAGAACTTCAAGTTCCTGAAAAAGTTCGTCAAGTCTGTAACCTACAATACGATGCTAGACTGATTGCTTCTATGATATTTTCCTAGGGTTTTTGTTTTTTTTTTCTTTTCTTTCTCTTCTGTTTTTCTAGCTTATCATTTTACAACCACATTACAACATTTGTTGTTTCCTAAAGGTTTTGTCTTCTCCAGTATGTTGATAAACAACTAATGATTTGCACAACTTTGACTGCCTTAATTTTGGTTTTTTTTTTTTTTTCAGTTTGACAGCTTACGACAACTGATTCTAGATTAATCAAGGTTTTATTATCTTTGTTTTTCCTTTAGTTAGATGAAGGATAGAACTGAACTCTTTGAAAATTTTCTGTATCGTTCATCACCCCATATAGGGGTGGAATAGACTCGTCCCTGCATTAACCCAGGTGATGGATTCCCCTACAAAGTTGTTCCTCAACCCGCCTGCGCCAAGGTTCATTGCCATGAACTGAGGTACGACCACGCGGACTCGGTGCCCTTCTGCCCTGCCTCTGGTGATCCGATGCTCACTCTTTCCTCAGCAGCGAAAATCGTGCCTCGCTTGCGGTCTGGCTGACCACCGAGTTCATTCTTAATGGGAATGTCCGGTGAAAGCGATTTAGCTTTTTTTGGGTACGCGATGATGCAAATTCATAACCTTGCATACTTACATCTCCCTTTTTAGTAAAATCTGGATCATAACCTTGTATACTTACATCTCTTTTTTTGTCTTTTACATTATCTCCTGTTACTCTTCTTTTTTCAGATTACGGTGTCTGTAATATTATATTAACTATATAAGTACTTTCATACTGCTTGCTAACCCCATATTCAGGGACATTGGAGAGTCTAGAGTCGTTAAAAAATGTAGTTTCTTTAAATAAATTTTAAAAAAATATAGTGTTGACGAGTGCGGTGAAAAAAGAAACCATGTTTCTTTATAACGCCGTTGGGAAAGTGGTAGGGTCCCCATTATTATTTATTGTGTAATAAATGCTGGTCTTTTCTACATAGGTAACATTTGTTCTTGATTCTTAAGCTTGTACAACAATAGAAATACCCTTCATGTAGATTTGAACAGAAACCTTGGTTCTTGCTCAAAACGAAATCATTAATAAGCACTCTGGACCCTTTTCAAATTCTATCCTCAAGTGTTTCATGTAAGGGCTTATCTTGAGTGTTCTCTTTCAATGAGTAACAATCATATTATTATGATGAGAAAGGCTAGTCGCATACTAAAAACCTATTCTACTTAAGCTTTAGGATTTGAACCACGAAGAAAAGATCTCACGTATTCATTATAGGATGAAACATTAATATTACATAGTCTCCGGTCCGCTTTAAATGAGATTAAATTTTTTGTTGAATCGTACCAATAATTATTGTAATTTATTATTACCATTACTTCACATTACTTTGATTGTGAAAATATTTTTTTTTATAAGGTGGCTTCCACTTGGATGAAGCAGATACTATTCAAAAAGCGCTTAACTCATCTAAGCGCGTGTGTTTTTTTAACAATGGAGCTTTTCCCGTGAAGTAATCGTGCATGATTTTTGAACACCCAACAATTGTTGGTGAAATTACCACGAAATGATGTAACAAGAAAAACTTTAAAGCGGTTTTCTCTTGTTGGTGGAAAACGGATTTTCTGGACAATGTGCCGTCAGTTTGGTCGCTTTATCGCCTACGTTGGATGCTTAATAAGACATGCTGTGTGTAACATGTTGTGAGAGGGAATGTAGAATATGTTGTCGATAAATAACCATTTTTATTATGCACACATTAAAATTAAATGGGTGTTATTCCCGCTTCAGTTAGAAATTCGTCAAATCAATGTAAACTAAAAAAAAAGTAAAATAAGAAATAGATTTATGATAAATTTTTCGTATGGTGGAAATGAAAATGGTATTTTCTAATTACACAAAGCAGCAGGACTACCGAGTAAAATTAAATCGGCAAACCGTTGACGGGTGCTCTCTCAATTGTCAGGCCCATTTTCATCAGATTGGTGTTAAATTAAGCACGACTAAAGATCTATACAATACAGGGCCCCGGCACCACCTAACAAAGTCTACCTTACCAGCCTGTGAGTAAATTCTGTTCCCGTATAACTTATGATTTTATTTACCTGTAATGAAATAAGACAGAGAGAGCTAGTTCCGTCTCATCGTGTTGATAGTTTAGCCCCCCCCCCAATATACACAAACTTATCAGCTGTGATATCGATAGAAATATCCAAACAAAACCATTCCCTCGTTCCACTTTGGCTGACGGCACGGGTATGAATCATAAATCGCGCTACAAATGCATTTGCAGTACCTAAGCGAAGGGCATGTATTTACTAAATTTAAATACCCCTGCCAGTGATGCCAGTGGGAGTGTGACCTCTGGTTTTTCAAATTTTACAAGGCGGAAGTAAATTGGGTATGGTAAGAATAAGGTGAAAATAATGGATGGAAAACACCTATTCAGATGGTAGTCATTGCCATTTTGAATGGCACTCCCTAAGCGTAGCGATACTGAGAAAAGGATTTCTACTCTTCGAATCAGCGCTCACATTTAAAAAAATGTTTAAATCTGTATGTAAACAAAATCCACTTAGGATGTTATCGCTTTTCACAAAGACTTCAAGTAACATACTGTACTTTCCTCAAATCATGTAGGTTCATTATCATGTCCTCTTAGATAATGGCCTAACACTACTTTTTCCTCTTTCTATTCGTTGTCTGTGAAATAACTGTTTTCAACACGTTTTCCTCATTCGAGTTGACATTTTAGCACTCTCTCCTTCGAATAAATAATGATAATTACACGTTATTTCGGGTTGGTGTGGGTTTGAACTTGTTAATTAGTTTTTGGAACGTGCGTTCATTTGACACAAGTTCTTTCGAAATGTTAATACTTTCTATCTAACATAGTCGAGGAGTAAATTATTTGAATTGTTCTGGTAAAAGAAACCAGCCAAGACGAAACTGAAACAGTGAAACCCATGAAGTACTTTGAAATCATATTCCAACGTTGGGAGGCGTGATTAAATGAATTATAATACATTTATTATTTTATTTCCTTTCGGTTAAATTTAGTTAACTTTTTTATATCTTTAGCATTGGAACTTATTATAAACATTAAGTTTAAAAAAATTAACGAACTTAAAAAATTTGACCAAAGTTATCATTCACACAAATAACTTACAATGAAAAAAAATAGCTGAAGGTTAGAAGCATTTAAAGACAAAACAATCTAGTAAAAGTGTATTTAAATATTCCTAGTTAAAAAGGTTTTATTTTTCATATTGAAAATATATTTTCTCATTCGGAGGATAAGATGAAATAAAATTTTATACCATCGCATATATTTTGGTACTATATATATTCATTCAATATTTAATGGCTCTTTTTAGCACCATGACACTGAATTAAAATAAGATAAATAATTTGTTTAACTTTTTAATATGTAACAGCACACCCGTGAAAAACCATGGAAACGTCTGAATTCCTGATTCTTGATAATTCAGTTCCAATTTTTAAAATAAAAAAAAAGTGGGTGTGTCAAGCCTACGCAAGACAGAAGTGAAACTTCTAGTTTCAGCTGATGCTTGGCGTGGCGCAGTTCGCTGGTGTCTGAGAGAGAGGAAAGAAGAGAAGAGAGAGAACGTTCGTGAGCGGCTCCCCCACCTCAACAAGGTTTCACTTCAAAAATGCCACAGCCGAGAATCGAACCTCGCTTAACTGATTGAAAGCCAACCACGCTGAGCACCAACTGTAAGCAAAGCCGCATAAATTGATTATATTATGTAGGTTCTGAAAATATGAGAGCTTGTTATGTTTTATAATGTTACCTACATCACACCCAAAATATAATATATTTTTAAAAATAATGTACAATGTACAGAAATAGAATCCCACACAAGATCGCGTAGTGCGCTCTAGCGAACGGATATTTTATCAGAGGGAGATAGTTTTAATTTTTTTTTCTGTAAATTATTACATATTATCAAAATAAATAAATTAATTAAATAAATGTAATACAATTATCATAATATACGGATTAGATAATAATTTTAATCCAACACAATAACGCAAAGCGCGCTCTAGCGGAGTAATGTTTTATCACAGTGAGATAAGTGTTTTTATTATTTTGCAATATTATTTTCTTTTAAAAAATGTTCTGACCTACTAAAAAATAAGATATTGAATGAAAAAGGCGTTAAAAACAAAAAAAATAATGTGCGATGGCCGAGAATCGAACTCGGATCAACTGCTTGGAAGGCAACTATGCTGACCATTACACCACCAACGCCAGTTGTCGGGATGAGCTAAGAAGCATTTATATGTTACTTCAAAACTTTGACTAGATCAAATGAACTTTAATCGGTGGTGGGGGTACCCGCATTTTCGTTTCGGTCATGAGTCGGTTTTACTCCGGTCCTCGAAATTGCATGACGCGCGTAAAGAAGTTTCACTTCAATAACTGACATGTTACATGAACTTTTTTACTGCTTGTCCTTATTCTTCACATAATTTATTTCATATTTTAAAAATGAAACTTTATTTCAAAGCAAATTTTTAGCTATTGAATCAGATTTTACGGGGACAATTTTCACGGGTACAAACAATCACACACGGACAACAGACATTAGTATATTATTAAATATTATCAATAGCCAAAAAAGTTACAAAGTGAAACATTTATGTAACTTCTAAAATAAGTAACAAATAAATATATGGAATCAATTTATTAATGCTTTTAGGAAAATACCCACAACCGGGAATGTTGGTTACTAAGAAGTTATATTATTGTAGAAAGCAATCACTTTGTGGTTTGACATATTTAATAAAACAAAAAAAGTATTTTATTTTACTAAGAAGTTAGTTTCAGTGTCTCAATGAGAGATATTCTATTTGAATTAAGAAAATTTTTATCTATCTATTGTTAACTACAAATTCTGTAATACAGAAAGGCCAAAGCGAATTTCAGTTCAACTGAATAAAACGATTACAATTTTATATGATTCAGGGCTAAAAGAATTATCGTGATTAATTTTTGGGTTCGTCATACGCCTTCGCTTTTTTTAGCCAATGTTTTGGACAGTGTCCATCTTCAGGGCATATGTACAGATTGTGGTGAAGTATGTGTTTAGTAGTACTCTTAGAAACGGTATTTAAGTAAAATAATTAGTGTGATTTTCATAATTTAGTTTTGGTATAGCCATCAAGTACCGGATGCGAAGAACTAATAAACTTAGTCTCGGTTAAAATTTGTGGAATGTTATAATTTTTATTGACAGAACTGTTTTGAAATAATCATATATTATGAAAAAACTTTACTCGCTGTTTCAGGTTTGTTTAAACTGGATAAGTCGAATTATGAAATGAAAATATTACACAATGTAGGAGTCAAGTCATTGATAGTTATTATAGTATGTACTGTACTTAAACTTGCTGTATTTGTATTGTGTATATGCTCATAAAAATGTTACCTAAAATAATGTACTGCTGTATAGGAACCTATATTAAACATTTATAATGAAACCATAGACAAAATGGGGGAAATAATTAACAAAAAATCTGCCTCAACACGGGTTCGCCTAGTGAGGCAGGTTATGCACAACTTAAAATATAGTATATTATGCCATATCTTTATAACACTCATACATATTTACTTTTTCTTCTATTAGAAACTGTTCTATTATAGTAACATTAGTTTTTCAACAATGTCATTGTTACTAACTTACATATAGGTATTTTACTAATGACATATTATATTTCAACTGTCACTGGTTTCCACTAGACACACACATACAAAGCCGATTAGAAGGAAGAATACTAATACAATCAAAGTTTCGAAGAGTTTATTTATTTATTCAAAAAACAGTTTTTAACATAAAAAAACATACTCTGCACATCTCACTAGGGCATTCCTGTATCAAGATGTGCAGCTTTACAATTATATCATTTAAAAAAATGCATATATGTCAACTTCATATAGTAATAACATTAAATTTAAACCCAAAAAAGAAAAGTTACAAATTTACAAAGAGTACAAGTAAAACGCCCACCCACTTCTCGCCATAGACAACGCATGAACAGAGTTGTCACTGCTTCTTATACAAATTATTAATATATAAAATCCAATTGCAAGGTGAGTCCCACTGATGCACTATCATATATCAACAAGGCTAAGGAGGAAATTAGTGCTTTATATAGTAATATTACTGATCCGGCACTAAAATTAACTAAAGATCAGATGACTAAATTACTCAACAAACTTTCCAACCTGTCTGGCACCATGCTAGATGTTGGTGTCAAAGTTATCCTCGAGGGACAGGTGAAGTCGTATGAACACATGGTCTCATCAAAATTGTTAGAATCTAAATCACAGCATGAATCTTCAAACTTACCGATTTTATCCACGTGCAAAGCTGCTGACGAGCTCGAGCAGAGAAAAAAGTTCGAAAAATATTATTATTTTCAATTTTCCAGAAAGCTTGGCCTGTTCCCAAATTGATAAAATTACCGACGATACAACAAGAATATCTAACACACTAACAGCCTTAAACTCAACCATCACTAAAGACAACATCACAACTTTTCGTCTGAGGATCAATAAAACGGCCAAACCCAGACCCCTAAAAGTTATACTTGACAACCCCGCCCAAGCCATTGATATACTGAGAAAAAAAATCAGCATAACTGTTCCTGATCAAATAAAAATCAAATGTGATCAGACCCCATCACAGCGAAGTCAATTGGCAGACCTAAGGAAGGAATTGGAAGACCGCATTAACAAGGTGAAGTGATTTAACAATTAAATATATAAACTCCGCACCAAATATAGTAACTACGACGCCAAAAAACTGAGGTCGCAACAAACAATAATTTTATCAGAACGTATGTGGGATGCGTACTAAACTTCATCAATTTTCAAAAACTGCACCAACTCTTCCACACGATGTTCTTTTCCTAACTGAAACTTGGCTTGACTCTTATATCAACACAGCAGAACTGGGGTTACCAACTCACAATATCTACAGATTGGATAGAAACAAAAATACCAGTTCTAAATCAAGAGGTGGTGGTATTTTCTTAGCAATCTCTAAGACATTAGTCTCCAGGAAGCTAACTTCAACTTACAAAAACATGGAACATATTTTTAGTGTGGTTAACACAAACAAAAACAGTAAAATCATTCTAGGTTGTGTTTATATTCCTCCTTAATCTGATCAAATTATTTACAGAAACCATATGGATGAAATTCAAATACTATTATCTAAATATCCCGAAACAAAAATAATCATTGCAGGCGACTATAATCTACCAAATATTAATTGAGATCCATTAATATTTGACATTAAAATTCATTTAAAATATCTGACACCGAAAGAGAAATACTCGCAATGTCCAACTTTTTAAACTTGAATCAATTAAATGATAACAAAAATAGCAACGACCGAAACCTGGACCTAGTTTTTTCTAATATCAAATCTGTTACTGTAACTAAATCCTCAGAAATTCTTCTTCTCTTGGACAATTACTGTCCATCCTTAGATATAACCATAAGCAACACCATATGTGAAAATCCTAAAATCAAATTAATATGTCATAACATTGATAAAGCAAATTACACTGAAATTTGTAACTACCTACTGAATGTATATTGGTCATTTCTGAATGATGGCGAATTAAATCACAATATTGAAAAATGTAACTGTATCTTAAAACAAGCTATTAAAAGTCATGTACCTACCTGTTACTTCACGTAAAACATCAACTTTTCCTAAATGGTTCACCAATGATCTTATTAACTTAGTTTTAAAAAAAAAATTGCTCAACATAAATTCAAAACAATGAAAACACTCCATGATTATACTGAATTTCACAAATTGCGTACAAAGTGCGCTGTAATTTCTGATGAATGTTACAAGAATAATATAAATGAAGTTGAAATGTCCATAAAATCTAATGTTAAATCTTTCTTTAATTATTCTAAATCATTATAAAACAACTATGCATCTACTCCTAGTATTATAAACTGGTGGTAAGACTTGTTCCAAAAAATTAGGAATATTGTCAATCTATTCGCTGACTTTTTCAAAAGCGTATATGAGGATGATACCCTACCCATATTTATAAAAAAATGTGTATATAGTCTATCCAATCCATTCTACTTAATTTTAAAAAAATCTCTTAAAACAGGTAAATTACTCAATAGCTGGAAATCTAGTTATCTCAATCCAGTATTCAAAAAGGGTTCTTAAAATGATGTATGCAATTACAGACCTATTTGTATTCTATCTAGTATACCTAAACTCTTTGAAAAATCATTCTAAGCAAAATATCCTCTAATATTAAACAAATTATTACCAATTGCCCACATGGGTTTGTCTCATCTTAACCCATTACCTCCATGATTTATTTTTTATTTTTATAAACTTGAATCATCATTATAACCCGATAGTATAGACTTCAAGGAGAGCCCAAAATCAGTTTTAGAATTTTCCGCCCAAAAATACGCAAAATAACAAAAAATTCAATATTAGAAAAAACCTTCTAGAATGAGGAAAACTAACCAAATTATTCTCTAAGTGATACCGTTCGAAGCAGTCAAAATGAAGGGCGCGGTTGCAGGCCCGGCATCGATAGACTGCTGGATTTTTTTACATAGAGCACAACAAATTCGAGATTCGCCACAATATGTCAAATGAAATTCTTGCATTCGACGCCTACGATTCCCATCTTCTGCGTCATGGCCTTCTTCCTTCACACGAGAATCTCCGAATTCGGCATTGACCTGATTTGGAAAAGACAATAAAAGAGTACGGATAACCTCCACACGGAATGCCTTGGAAGGTTTTCTCTGTTGCCTAGTCATCTGGTTTCCCATATCATGCTCGTACTTTCTAAAGAAGCATAGCAACTTCCATCCATTTAAAAGAGTGCTGCTCAGGCAAGATGCAAATAAAGGCCAGTACCACTTCTTTGACCGAATGTTGACCCGATAATTTTGTATACCACTATCATGGAGGTCTACCCCACCCATTCCCAAATTATAAGTTCGTGTTTGCACGCTGGGCAACCGATTTTTTTTGACCAAAACTTTGCCTTTTTTGTCTTCCTTCAATTTCTGCCAACTCTGCACTTTACTTACTGGCTCCATTAGATCATAGTTCGTGGCCACTGTTACTTCACGGTTGTCCTAACCAACGGCATACGAGGATTTGGCTTTCTACGTCTATCCCCGCATCAAATTCACCTGCTAGGTAAATGTTCGCTATGCGCAAGGGAAATATAGAAGAAAATGTTACCTTTAAGCAATTACTTTCCTGTCTTCAACTTGCCTGAAGCTTCAAGGTTAGGGAAGCGAACTGGCTTACATATGCTAGTAGCGCACATTCTCTTATCCTTCAGGATACACATCAAATGGTGAGATGTGAAGAAGTTGTCCGTAAATAACTCATGGCGTGCGGGGAACTCTATATATTCCATCGTAGACAGTACGAAGGATAATCTTTGACCTAATACGGCGTCATATGTATCAAATGCTCAGGAATATGGCATTGCTTGGAAACAGGTAGCCTTCGAAGGAAACAAGACACCAAATCTCGTAGCCAACTTTGATAGGCTTATTCTTAATGTACATCTTGCGATAATGTCAACCGAAATATGGCACCATTTGCTCGTCGATGGAAATTTTGTGTGCAAAAACATCAAATACAAATAAAGATGGAACGTTAGTCATTATTATACCTTAGCCATTCTGTCGGTTATATCTATATTGTTGTTATGGCAAAAATGTATATAGCGCTTTATAAGCTCGAAATGTGGACGTTGGTTCCTTTTTTTTTTTTTTTTTTTTTTTTTTTTTTATTTATTTGGGAAAATCAACAGATTATTTACATATATAAGAATAAACTAAATAATAAAGATAAAATCCAATAACAGATTTTCACTTAAAATTATAATAATAATAAAAAATATTAAAACAAGAAACTAAGGGTTCTGTACCCGTGGCCTGAGAAATTTACAAAAAATACAAAATTGTAAATAATAAATAAAAAATAATAACAGATCTAGGAACACAAATAATATACTAATAACCAGCTAAATTTCAAAAATTTAAATTTAACTGATATACTAATAACCAACTAAAATCCAAAACAAAATTTATTGTAAAATTTCAACACAGCAGCAATCAATAAAAGCACTACACAATAGCAATAATAACAATATAATAAATGTATACCTACAACTAAATTGAACACATGAGTATAAATTGGAAGGTAAGTAACTGGAAAGGATTCAAAGCAATAACATGATAACTTCAAGTAGAATATTTAAAATTATTTAATGTTAGTTATTACATATCTTTTAAAGGTTCCTAAATTACTTGAGAATATGTCCATATCATTAAAATTCTTATTAAATATACTACAGGCTCTGAATATAAACGCATTTTGTCTTATATTAGTAGAACATTTATGGAGATGAAAAAGTGATTTTTCTCTAGTTCTAACGCTCGGAACTCTAAAATTAATTTCAGACAGAAGGGGAGAACAATCAATAAAGCCATTGATAATTTTATGGAGATATATTATATCTGCGGAGTCTCTTCTAGTTTTTAATGGCTTAAGTCCATAAAGGTCCATCGAGCTGTTTACGTCAAGGTTTGAATTTAGTTTGAAATTTAAATGATGGACAAATTTTCTTTGGATGGCTTCAATGCGATTTATGTAAATATTATATTGAGGATTCCATATGGGAGAAGCGAATTCAAGATGACTGCGAACATAAGAAAAATACAATATTTTAAGTGTTATGATATTATTAAATTCTTTTCCAATACGGAATAAGAATCCTAGCATTCTAAGGGCTTTCTTAACAATCATATCAATATGAGCCTCAAATGTAAGTTTACTGTCAAGTATAACACCTAGATCACGAATTTGTGTAACTTTTTTGAGTAGTTGGCCAGCTATATGATAATTATGGTCAAACTTAATTTTATTTCTAGTGAAGGTAATTACATAACATTTAGAAGTGTTCATGTTGAGACGATTGCGGATACAATAATCATTAAGCCTATACAGATCTTCATGTAGTTTAAAGCAGTCAATTATAGAATTAATAGGCAGGAATATTTTCATATCATCAGCGAAAAGTAGAACATTTGCATAATTAAAGCATTTTATAATGTCGTTGATGAAAATTGTAAACAGTAACGGTCCCAGGTGAGATCCTTGGGGCACACCTGAGGGTATATTTACAATCTCAGAGATGAAGCCATTTATTGTTACTCCCTGAGTGCGCCCATTAAGATAGGAGACTAACCATCTATGTAAATCCCCATGAATTCCCAAAGCTAGTAATTTGGACAAAAGAAGACTGTGGTCAATTTTATCAAACGCTTTTGAGAAGTCTGTATAGATTACGTCAACTTGGATTTGATCATCCATTGATTTAGTAATATTTTCAATGAAAATGGCAAGATTAGATACAACCGATCTTTTTTTCATAAAGCCATGTTGGTTCACGAGTATTACAGACTCGATGCAGTTATATAGTTGTCCTTGAACAATTTTTTCAAAAATTTTACTAAAGATTGGTAATTTAGATATCGGTCGATAGTTCTGGACATCATTTTTAGCCCCAGACTTAAAAACAGGTGTGATGAGAGCACTCTTCCAACGATCAGGAAAGATACCTTCTTTCAATGAGGATTGAAAGAGCAATAATAGGGGCTTCGAGATTACCTTGCTACACATTTTGATAAAGAAAGCCGGAATTTTATCACTACCCGCACCCAGTGAGCTAGAAATAGTATCGATTATTTTTTCTATTTTTTGTTTTGAAACTGATACCGAGGAGATATTAACTTGATTGTCAAAATGATAGTTGGTAGAGTGTACATCGGAAATAGTGTTGTAATTAAAGGTGGAGACGAAATGCTGTGAGAACAGGTTACATATTTCGAAAGGATTTTCAGCAGTCACTTCGCCCAGTTTCATAACATGAGGCAAACCAGAATTATTTCTTTTTCCTTTAACATAAGACCAAAAGTTTTTAGGGTCACGAGATATATTAAGTTCAGCGTTTGTTATAAATTGTTTAAGACATTCTCTAGACAATTTCTTTTGCCTTGATCTAAGGATACAGAATTCATGGTAGTCTAAAGGATTGGACCACCTTTTCCACATTTTAAACACTTTATATTTTTCCTTAGTCAGTTTTATTAGGGCTGGACTAAACCAATAGGGATAAGAATTATTAATATGAACTTCCTTTGACGGGACGTTTAATCGAATGATTTCATATAAAATTGTATAAAAGCGGTCAATAGCAGTATTGGTTGATAGGTTTAAAAATTCTGCATCCCAATCAATACTACTAAGGACGTTATTTATTGTTTCATAGTTAGCTTTCCTAAAAAGATTGATTGTTCGTTTGTTGTCCACCATAGGAGTTTCCAGAGATATGTTAATGTCAACAAGAATGCTTTTATGATGTTTACATTCAGGGATGAGATACTGGTCAGTATTTGATACAATTACAGGGATCGAGCTAAAAACAAGGTCTAGGTATGTATGATTATTATTTGGAAAGGTGCAGTACTGTGATAGATCAGTAAATGAAAGGGTGTCAGATAGTTTGGAAATAATTTCAGATTTAGAGCCATTCGTAATTTGCATACTATTACCATTACTTAAAGACCAGTTAATTTGAGGTAAGTTGAAATCACCCGATATGACAAAATGATCATCGTGATGTAGTCCTCGAAGTTCACATAATTTATCCATGAATTCATTTATATTTTTGATGACGCTTACACCCAAGGTCGGGTCAGACGAATAATAATCTGTGGTAGATGGCAATGTATTGTAGCCGGTCAACACAGAAACCAATAAAACTCTTCAATTCGTATATATCTTACTGGAATTCGGTATTGGTTTTAAATCGAGCGTATTTGATCATCCTCTCAAGAATAAACTGAATCACTTCATCATCAAAGAATAATGAAAACACTTGAAAAGCATTATAAGACTTCAGCTTTTCGTACATATCTTTATGCACCACATTCAGCGGTTCAGGGACGCAACAGTTTACTGTAGTTTTAATTTTTTGGCTGGTGGTGCATTTGAAATAGATATTCGCAAGGTATTACGACTCGCACCAGAGGATGTCGAAGGCTGATTCCAGTCAAGTCGTGATATGCCATCAAATCATCGTCAATCAGCTCTTCGTCCGTCTGTTCATCAACATTCTTTGTTTAAAAATATCCGAAAACTGCAGACTAATCATTCATTATTTTTAATAAAAATCACCCATAAAAACACAACAAAACCGTATTATTTGAAGGCAAGCTAACCAAAAACATATGAAAACACTGTCACAGCTAATCTCCAAACGTTGCGCGCAGGCATCACCTGATTTCAGTGACATCCAGCGGTCATCTTATGCATATAACACTATTTTGAAACAGTGTTGTCGACTATTTCATCTTTTGATAACAATATGTGATTCACACATGTTTTATTTTTTTCCGTTTGATTTTTTTTTAATTCAAAATGAATCAATTTTCAGGGCTTTAGTAAAAAAAATATTAAAAATAGAATAATTAATAAAATTTATTAAATTAGGTTAATTATTGAAAGCTAACATACCAATCTGTAAATGCTGCATAACAACTTGGTGGGATTTAGCTTTATTCACAGTGAAAAAAAATCATACTTTTCATCTATTTTTTTGATGCCTATAGACATCGTCATGGAGGTAATGGGTTAATCTACTCTCACAAACCTTACAGTATATGTAAACTACATAAATACAGCATTGACTAACAGAAAGCAGGTAGACTCTGTATATACCGATTTTTCCAAGGCGTTCGATAAGGTCTGCCACAAAATACTAATCAATAAACTTGTAAAATATGGGATAAGTGGTAATTTACTGGCATGGTTGATCAGTTACTTATCTGAAAGATCACTTTTGGTGAAGATTTATGACTGTCTATCCTATGAATTTATTGCTACCAGTGGAGTCCCACAAGGTTCACACCTGGGACCTTTATTATTTATCCTATTCATAAATGAAGGTACCAGCATTTTCTACAATGTCGAAGTATTACTTTTTACTGACGATATGTAGTTGTTTAGGGTCATTAATGATGTGTACGACTGCATAATCTTGCAAAAAATCCTTAAAAACTTTTTAAAATGGTATTCTAGTAATAAACTGCAACTTAATATCAACAAATGCCAAGTTATGAGGTTCCACAAAATCAAACACTCAATAATGTATAATTATTTATTGTGTAATGTTGACTTAATCTCTGTAATCGAAATACTTGACCTGGGCATAATTTTTGATCAGAAACTCTGCTTAGTATCTCACATAACTTCTATCGCTAACAGTGCTATGAAAATGTTAGGTTTTATGGTAAGAATTTCCAAGGATTTTATAAATATCAACACAAGGATTTTAAAAATATCATAATAATCGAAGGTACGGATTGGAATACTGTTCATAATTTGGCAAATGCTGATATTAATATACTGAAAATTTGGTTCGATAAAAATGTTCTCTCCTTAAACACAGAAAAAACAAAATTTATCCCATTTTCAATCAATAAATTTAAATCAGAACCACAGTTAAACATTATAATACACCAACGCACATGTGGCAGAACTAACTGCAATCAAACTTGTCCTATACTTAGTCCAACATCCAAAATCAAATATCTTGGTGTATATAATATATAGATCAATATTTTAAATGGAAAACACATATTTGTGAACTCGTCAAAAGGATTAAGAAAAGTATTTATATATTTATAAGACTTAGAAATATTCTTAGACTAGAAAACCTAAAAAGAGTGTACTATGCGATTGTTCAATCTATATTACAATATGGTATTATTGGTTGATGAGGAGCATATAATAAAATTTTGAACCCACTTAAAGTAGTTCAAAGATTGGTAATCAAAGTAATTTTGAAAAAACCGTCAAAATTTTCTACCGAAATTCTTTTTACAATTTTTAAAGTACCTACAGTAGACAAAATGTATCAAAAATATTCAATACTTCAAATTTACAAAGATATACAGTCAAATACTCATAACTTGGAATTCAATACATCAGCAAGATACCAGAAAACTAATAAAATCCCAAAATTTAACACTAAGCTCATTAAAAATACCTATCTTTATCTAGGCATAATTTATTTTAATAACCTTCCAGTAAATTTTAAAAATATCGAAAACATTCAGGAATTTCACCTTAAATTAAAAAATTACCTTAAACTATTATAAGTCCAAAATACGTTCACTACTTACATCTAGAAGTAATATTGTTCAAATCTTGTGTTGTATATTTACCTTAATATTAACATGTACATAATTTGAACTAGAATTCCCTCACAAAACGCAAGAGCATTGTCTTTTTATAGTGAGGAAAGGCTACTTTAATTTCTATTGTTTTATATCTTGTAAATATCCTGTATTTATCCATGTAAAAATAAATATTTTTTTCAAATATTAAATATAAACAAAAAAAAAACACATTAAAAATTCTGTTCACATCTCTCGTTAGAAGTATTCTAGAATACAACTCTACAATTTGGTCACCTGTCTTTAATAATCACATTAATACCATTGAAAGAGTCCAACGCAAATTTTTGAGGTGTATTAATTTTAGGCTTAGAATTATTTTAGAAACAAAAGATTATGATTTCCTATTACATTCATTAGAATTGCTTAATGTGATAGAAGAAAATTTTTTGATCTTATATTTTTATACAAAATTATCAGTTGGATAGCCCTGACATATTAATGTTGATTCAATTTCATGTACCTACCATTAGATCAAGGTCCTCTAGTATGTATTTTTGTGACAATTATACATACAGTTAGATTGCAAATTTATACAGTTATATTGCACACAATTGGGAACTTTTATGCTAAAATCTTATACTTTTAATGTTCCCCCTGTAAAGTATAAAGCTGCACTAATAATATATTTTGACGCCACTTATTTTAATGAGGTCACTACATAGCAGGCAATTGTCATTGCTTCTTTCATTACGGTTATTTTATTTGTTATGTTTTAACTAAATTTAATTCTTTAATTTTTATCATCAAAATTTAATACTGCACTATGTATATGTAAAAAAATAAAATATAAACTTTGTATGTAAGTGGTACTTGTGCCGTAAATTCTTAATAAATAAATAAATATATTCTGTAATTTTTTTGAAGAAATAAAAAAAATTTAATTTAGTTATTTTATTTAATGGTTGCTCAAAATGATTGAAGTTACGTTAAGCGTTACGACAAGACCTACACAACAAACAGCTAAGCTTTAGCAACCTTCATTTCATTCTCCTACCGCGTAGGACTGACGCTTATCCTCCCCTTTCACAACAAACCCCTTTATTGAGGAATCAACTTTCGACTAGATCAGGGTAGTAAAATTTATAAATAATACGCTTCTTCTTTCAATAACGTGATATTTATAGCTCTAAGAAATAGAGACAACAAAATGTCCTATTCAATCAGCTTTTATGTTTTCTTTGGTAGAAATAACAAACGTGTTTGAGGTATATCCTGTGACACAAGATATCGGATTAGGCTTAGGTAAATCCTAGGATATAAATTATGATCTCTATCAATTTATGGAAGATTCCTAGGTTACGAATAACCTGAAAATATTTTAAAATCTCCTGATACAACCACTGTAAGAGGAAAATATTTATTGTGTTGTGATGGAGGACTTAGATAACCGAGGAATTGAATACACCACGCCTGGGTGGGATCCAAATGCGATGTAAACTCAGCCACCAACCGGTCCAAATGAAAACTTATGTCAAAACTTTCTGCATGCATAAAAAAATGACACTATACCAATTTTTGTGTAAACACGCAGCCCTGTGGCATATTCCAATATCATGTTCCTGTAAAATTGTGTGAATTTTTTAATTCATTGAATATTATAATTATCACATTAATTTGAAATAGTGCCAGCTGAAAGTCTGAAAGGTAGGTACTTTCTTTCCTTTATCGAAATAAATTCAATCTTCTTTTTTCAATGTAAAGTTGGTTTAAAAACTGCCTACAATGCTTAGGTATACTGTTAAATTTATATATTATTATAAAAATAATAATTGGATAATTTGTATTGCGCTGTCTCTGAAAAATCACCTCAATGGCGCTACAAATCAGTAAAAAAATAAAGTAAAAATGTTAAGTTCAAACGGCCCAAAACGCTGAAATTATGGCAATTAGGAAGGCTCTTGGTTACGGAAGAGCGGATAGAAAAGGTGGAGCCGTTGAAATACCTGCACACAAGTGTCTCTAAAGGTAACAAAAGCCATTAGAAACGCCAATCGATACTAAGCATAGTGTATCCTCCACACGATTTATGGTCGAATATAACAGTGCATATTTATAGTTTAAATGTTTTAAAATAAAAAAAATCTGTAGTCGCTTCTGTTCCTCCATCACAGCACAATCATTTTAAAGATAACAACTATTTCTAACGAGCTGTTTATGGCCGGCACTCTATCAGCTGAGCCAGACGCATCTGTCATCCTTACAATAATGTGGCGTCTCTGTGTGCCGGCTCTTATAATCAAATGACCATGCTGCCGCTGATCACCTAGAAGCTGGCCAATCCCTGCTGCACTGATGCTGATAACATAGAGGCTGATGAATTCCTCCTGGCTACCGACTAAACCAGCCTCAGATGCTGACAAGCTAAAGGCTGACGAATACCTGCTGGCTACCGACTGAACTGCCCACTGCCGGTGATCGCCTAGAGGCTGGCCAATCCCTGCTGCATTGATGTTGACAACCTTGAGGCTAATGAATTCTTCCTGGCTACCGACTGAACCAGCCAAATATGTTGACAACCTAAAGGCTGACGAATACCTGCTGGCTACCGACTGAACTGCCCACTGCCGGTGATCACCTAAAGGCTGGCCAATCCCTGCTGCATTGATGCTGAAAACCTAGAAGCCGGCCAATTCTTCCTGGCTACCAACTGAATTAGCCATTGATGCTGAAAACTTAGAGGCTGGCAAATTCTTCCTGGCTACCGACTGAATTAGCCATTGATGCTGAAAACCTAGAAGCCGGCCAATTCTTCCTGGCTACCAACTGAATTAGCCATTGATGCTGAAAACCTAGAAGCCGGCCAATTCTTTCTGGCTACCAACTGAATAATCCATTGATGCTGAAAACCTAGAAGATTCCTAGGCGATTCCTGCTGGCTACCAATTGAACTGGCCACTGCTCCAACAGTCGCCTACGCCATTTACTGTATCGTATGGATGCACAATGTGCTCTAATCTGAAATTATCACTGAAAAAATTCCAATTGTGTCAGTTTTCTATCTGTGTTTAAATCCCAGTTGTATTGAAATACATATAACTATTTCTTGTGAATTGGGTTGGCTGTAAAAAATAGGAAGTACCTATAAGCTACACCCCTTTAAACGTTCTGTATACCAGTACAATACTTGTAATTTAAATGTGAATTTTGATTCGAATCATCTATCTTTTATGCTGGTTTGGATAGAACACCTCACGGTGTTTTACTTAAATCATTACCCGGGTTGAGGACTGATGTGTGCCGGTGCTTATTATTTACAGTCTTTTCTTGTGCAGGCAAACACGTCCCGTACAAATGGTCCTTCGAGCCGGATCCACACATCACGCCTTCAGTCCTGCCCCGTTGGAGATGCCATCGCTGTGCAGCGGCCGAGAGATTCCGAGTCATCCACGACGCTGGTCCCGCAGAGCACCTCCCAGCTCCAAAACCAGCTGATGTCAGGGCAGTCCATGGGCACCATCTCCCTTAGCTTTGATTATTCTTGGCCAGGCTCCATTGAGTGGCCAGCCTACGCTCCGGGCCCACTTGCCCCGGGCATCTATCGAGCTACAATGTCACTACACTTCCGCCTAGGGCCCATTTGCCTCGAGCTTCTACCGTGGCCCCGATATCGCGGCGCCTCTGCCTCAAGCCCACGGGAGGAGGAGAAGGAGGGAACTGGCCTCCACCTGAGCCCACTTGCCCAAGGCTCACCTGAGCTTGCTATTCACTGAGGCCCGATGTTGCTGCACTTCTGCCCCGGGCCTCACTTGCCTTGGGTTTCTCTAAGCTTGCTGCAACTCAGCCGAGGTATAATGCGCCCAATGCCTGCGCAACCAGTGACAAAACTGGTGACATCACCGGTCACAACCAGTGAAATCCCGGCTGCGGTATACTACGCAATCATGGCTCGGGTGAGCAACTAAATAACGCCCACACTGCTTGCACCGGGCCCGCAGAGTCGAGAGATAAGCCACTGCCTGTCAAACTCTACAATGAACGGCCCAGCAACCAGTCAGTATACCAACTCATCTGAGGTATAATGCGCTCAAGGCCTGCGCAACCAATGAAATCACCAGTGACATCGCTGGTGACAACCAGTGATATTCCGGCTGTATCGTACACAGTCCCCGCCCGATTGTGAAACTAAGCAACGCCCACACCGCTTGCACTGGACCCTGATATGTGATTAAAAGCGACGGGGTACCTTGCCACCCCATACGATGAGCCGCTGCCAGTCAACTTATACAGTAGACAGCCTTCCGACAGATGCAGATGCCCACTCAGCTGGTGTATAACACACACCCCAAGCCCGCTACTGGCCCTGAGGCCTGCGCAATCAGTAAAATCGCCGGTGATTATCCCGGCCATGATGTCAAACGCACGTCACCCCATTCGAGTGCGCAACTAAGCAATGCCCACACCGCTTGCATTGGACCCTGATTTATGATAACAAGCGACGGGATACCTTGCCACCCCGTGGAAACCAATACAGTGGACAGTTTTCCATCCAGACCCAGATGCATACTCAGCTGGGTTATATAACATATACTCTGAGCGCGCTAGTAGCCCTGAGGCTTAAGCAACTAGTTATTTCGCCAGCTGTGGTGTTAAAACGCAGTCATCACGCCAGTAAGCAACCAAGCCAGCGCCCACACCACTTGACCCAGACCCTGATATGCGATTACAAGCGACTGGGGACCTAGCCACTCCGTGCGATGAGCTGATGCCTGTCAACAAAAAAAATTGAACAGCCTGCCATCCAGCCAACATTCATACTCCGCCGGGGGTATAGCGCGCACTTTTAGCGTGCATTTTATGGCTAGCCAGTCTGCCCACAAGCTTGAAGCGACCGGTCTGACCTCGAAAACCGGCTCCCGGATATGCGACAACTCGTGAGCGGACACCATTTAGAGCTCAGTCCTCCTTTGACAGCGGCCAGCCAGTCACCGATGAGTTTGCAGCGACCGTCCCGCCCTTGAATGCTGGTCCCGGATATGCGGCAAACCATGATTGACGACGGCTAGCCAGACTACCCACGAGCCTGAAGCGACTGGCCTGACCTCGAAAGCCGGCCCCCGGATATGCGAAAACTCGTGAGGGGAAAACATTGAGAGCTTAGCCCTCCTTTGACGGCGGCCAGCCAGTCACCGATGAGTTTGCAGCGTCCGTCCCACCCTCGAATGCTGGTCCCGGATATGCGGCAAACCATGATTGACGACGGCCGGCCAGTCTGCCCACGAGCCTGAAGCGACCGCCCCCCGGATATGCAACAACTCGTGAGCGGAAACCATGTGGAGCTCAGCTAACCATTAACAGTGGCCAGGCAGTCACCGACAAGTTTGCAGCGACCGTTCCGGCCTCGAATGCCGGTCCCGGATATGAGGCAAACCAGTCTGCCCAAGAGTTTGAAGTGACCGGCTCGACCTCGAAAGCCGGCTCCCCCGGATATGCGATAACTCTTGAGCGGACACCAACTGTAGCTCGGTCCCCTTTGACAATAACTAGCCAGTCAATTCGAGAGTTTGCAGCCGTCTCGGCCTTAAAAGCTGGTCCCGGATACGCAGCAACTCAAGCCCACATAACATCCGGAGCGCCTCCCGCCTCGGATGTTAGCCGTACTCTCAACTCCATAGCAGTGCGGGTGCACATTGAATGCATACCCAGCGTACACAATAGTCTTAAATTCCCTGATGCAAGCAGCGAAAAGCCTCATACAGCTACAGCGGGTCTTACCAGAAAGGCGTCGTAGAACGTCCATCCGCTGCTGATGAACCCCATACCTATCGATAAAATCATTGTAATTTGCAACCATCGCTCAGACTGAGAGACCCACATGTTCACAAACACATCCGAAGATTGGCTGAACCTATGAAACTTGAACAAAGTAGCCCGTAACGATATATCACCTTACACGGGAGGAGAAACTAGCTCTGAACAACCTACTCGACCAAAGAGCTCCCATGAAAGAAACCTGACTCACGGCGCTGGCAGAAACTGAAAATGTGGTAAACAACAGACCATTCACGCATATATCAATGGACCCACGTGATAACGGCCCAAGACAAGTGACAAGTGAGAAGTGGTGCAAGACGTCCAATCACTTTTTGCTAGTAGCTCTAGAAGCTCTTTATCAAAAAGACAAGAAAGAGGTGTTCGCCAATAGCGAATCAGTCAACAACTCACCAGCGGCTGGCCAATCCCTGCATCATTGATGCTGAAAACCTAGAGGCCGGCCAATTTTTCCTGGCTACCAACTGAATTAGCCATTGATGCTGAAACCCTAGAAGCCGGCCAATTCTTCCTGGCTACCAACTGAATTAGCCATTGATGCTGAAAATCTAGAGGACGGCCAATTCTTCCTGGCTACCGACTGAATTAGACATTGATGCTGAAATTCTAGAAGCCGGCCAATTCTTCCTGGCTACCGACTGAATTAGCCATTGATGCTGAAAACCTAGAAGTCGGCCAATTCTTCCTGGCTACTACCTGAATTAGCCATTGATGCTGAAACCCTAGAGGCTGGCCAATTCTTCGTGGCTACCGATTGAATAAGCCATTGATGCTGACAACCTAGAGGCCGGCCAATTCTTCCTGGCTACCGAGTGAATTAGCCACTGATGCTGAAGCCTAGAGGCTGGCCGATTCCTGCTGGCTACCAACTGGCCACTGCTCCAGCAGTCGCCTACGCCATTTGCTGCATCGTATGGCGCGATGATGCACTATGTGCTCCAATTTGAAATTATCGCTGAAAGAATTTCGATTATCTCAGTTCTCTATCTGTGTTTAAATCCCAGTTTTATTGAAATACATATAACTATTTCTTGTGAATTAGGTTGGCTGTAAAAAATAGGAAGTACCTATAAGCTACACCTTTTTGTACGTTCTGTATACCAGTACAATACTTGTAGTTAAAATGTGAATTTTGATTCGAATCGTCTTTCTTTTATGCTGGTTTGGATAGAACACCTCAGGGTGTTTTACTTAAATCATTACCCAGGTTGAGGACTGATGTGTGCCGGTGCTTATTATTTACAGTCTTTTCTTGTGCAGGCAAACACGTCCCGTACAGACAGGGAAGATTGAAGTTTAACATGACCTTGTGGTCATGGAATTAATTATTATGAATACGAGTATAATTTAATATTCATATTTCAAGTGTTTGCAGAATCTGCCAGACTGTGGCTCCAACTTCAATGGATGAGTTATTTTTATCCTTTGCTCCAATCTAGGCTTGTCTTATGTTCCAGAAGCCCATGTTTAAACATTGAGTAATACTGTCTAACAAAGTTAGTCTTCCCTTTGTCCCATATAAAATTATTCATATAGTTTGACTTTATGACGATAACATAGTTTGAAACTTGTCCTTCAGGTGTGTTGCGTAGGGCTTAATCCAGCAGTATATAACACCATCTAATACAGTGGAATCGCAGTTTGGTGACATCAGGTATGTTTAAATAACCGTATAAATGAATACGTTTGTTAAAAACTTTTTAATACAATTGGCAATCAGAATATTTTATTCATTCCGGCACTAAAAGCAGTCATAAAAAACACCTGCATTACTTTAACAATAGATATTCAAATAATAACAAATTTCTGTAGCCATCACTCCATACATATTTTTTTTTTTATTCAAATAAATAACAAAGCCAGTACCGGAAACATCTTATATATTTTAGATTCTATCCCTTTTATGGTTGAATCCATTTTTCACACAATGCAATTCAGAGTTGCTACTTTCCTCATCTACATTATGTACGAACCAAAATTCCCACTTAAAGTTATCAATTTTTTGGCACTTTGCGAAAGTCACGTATGTTAATTTTCTTCTTAAATTTGGTGAGCGTAGAGATGTTTTGCTTTTTTTGCATAAACTATTTTTATGAAAAAAAAATTCTGGACAGAGCTCTGAAAGTGTTTTGAAAATCCGACGGGGATGATTTTTCTTCATTTAACGCCTTGCTAAATCACCTGGGCCCAGAACTTTAAATATGTTTAAATGAACAACGCCTACGTGAATGCAAGAAAACGGTTTTAATATTAATAAAATTTCCACACAACTGTATAAGTAGCCCCTATTTGAAATGTTTCTTGAAGTTAGCATTTAAAACTATTTACATACAAAAACAGGCTTTTTTCGAGATTTATCTATTTTAACGCGCATCAACTAAAATAATAGTTAGTTAATATTTTTCGAAAAACGTAAGCAAAATTTTTTAATATAAAAATGTGTAGGTGTGTATCCACAGTTCAATTTACCGAAAGTTTTAGCTTTGAATTCTGAATTTTAAGTTTCGAGCTTGGGATTTTGAGTTTTATGAATTGATATTTGAGCTTTAAGCTTTGAGATTTGAGCTTTAGGCTTCAAAATTTACGTTTTAAGTTTTGAGCCTAGATTTTCAATTTTTGAGTTTTGAAAAATGAATCAACTTCATAAAAAAGCACTGTGTTTAGTATTATTTTTGAAAAGGTACTTCTGTAAATGTTCGGAGACCTTCAGAATGTTTTTTATTTTTGTACCTGCATATGTAAGTACAGATAATTGTTGGTTTGACTTATTTTCTCTTCACATCGTTGGTTAGAGTTCAAGAAGCTGAAGATACTAAATACTGCTAATGCGACAATAAATCAAATTTCCAAGGACTTCAAAAATATCACACTTCACTGATATAATCAAGCCCTTCACATTAAATAAAATGATATATCCGGTAATTTGTGTAAACTTAGCTAAAATAACCCTTATTTTCTGCCCTTAATGAAAATTCGTGGATTGGGGAAGCATTTGATAATTATTATTAATTCTTACTTTTTCGGCAGAGTAACCAACTGGTAATAAACTCAGAGCATTTCTGGAATAATGTAAAACATTTTCAAAGTAAACAGGCGCATTGCTTTGAGGAGGCTGTAAAGACGCGAAGAATGTTTTCCAACGAAACAAAATAAAGATAACCGGTTCTGAGAGTTTTTAGGACAAATTGAAATCAGCGAACCTTCGCTTATCTTAATGAATTACTACTTGTTTTGTAAAGAAATAATAAGCTTATTACAAAGTCAGATTAAATTTGACACTTGAAACAACAGTAAATTAGTGAAAAAACGAGTTTGCTAACAATATTTGAAATAATATTGTGCCGGTTCACAAAACAAAATGGCTTTTTATCCACATCTCTTTATTTTACTCTTGTGACCACCAATATTTAGTTCGGCAATTTTCGATGCTGTGTTTGTTCTACCTATATTTCAATGGAAGGACCTAACGAACTAGCGACATCCCATGAGCAACATTTCAGAGAGACGTTAGCACATTTTGCACATTTGCTACAAACGATCGGATTATTTTCATCCAGATGTATTGATTCCTCCTTTAAAAACCCCTTTGTACAGCATCTCCGTACATGATATAATCACTTTTGTTGACGGAACATAAAAAATAATATGTTCATGTCTGGTATTAAGGTACTTAGTAAAATTAATCTCAACGATTCAGATGAATATTAAAGCTTTAAATCAGTATCATATTAACTCGTTTTAGTCAAACATCAATAGATATAATCGTACGTACAGTAAACAAATTTTAAACGACGGAAATTGCTCTGTCATTGAATAAATCGTTAAAATAATAAAATTTTCAATGATTTATTCGCGGTTGTATTTTTTTATCAGCTATATAATATCTTTGGCTTTAAAAACTTTTACCAACCTTCAGGCATCAGAAATCTTGGAAAAATTAATTCGTACCTAGAAAAAAGGCGTATGAATAAAATCCAGCGTTGATGCTTGTGATACATACATTATTTGATAACCCGTTTTTGCGCTTCGGAAACCACATTAAATATGCATATTTGTTAAATGTTTTATTTTTATATTAGCTCCACACAGTAGACAAAGTGAAAAATAATTTCGTTTGTGGCCTATATCATCTTTGGGGATGCTGTGTGGAGTTATTTTAAGGAAATAGAGAAAAAGTTCTGGGAAGCAAATAGATATGAGTGGTGGGTAGGAAGCTGGGGGTTAGTATGTTCAGGGGCGACGGACGAGCTGCGGTGCTGGGTGATGAGACGATAGAGTGCTGTTGGAGAGGCCAAAGGGTCTCCCTCGACCAGTATCTCCCGATCCAGTACACCGCGTAGTCAACGGGCAACCGCCGCCAAGATATTGACAAACCTCACCTTATGAATCCAGGCACCCTTGCTAAGTCACCAAATGTAGCAAACTACTTGACGTGACCTAAGGCTGAGGTGTTAGTTTTTCAATAAACGGTTCCCATGACGGCGGTACCCATACCCGCCTCCCAAATTGTAATAAATAAATTGAAAATAAACACTAATAAAGTTGACGCATTTTAGGAAAATGTTTCAATGAAATTAAGGGAAGATATTAGACGGCCAATTTACATTTCGTTTCCATAACCAACTCAAAAGGAACTCTGTGAAGTGGAATTTGAGATTTGTTTGTTTGATTTGAATACAATAACTGAAATAGTTAACGAGGAGAGCATTTGAAAGCAATGTGATTTTAACTTATATCTACAAACCACGAATTTCTTCTTATTGACTAATTATAGATATTTATTAAACATAAACATTTCATACTTTCTCTTTTAAATTTTAAGATTTCACAAATTTTCAGTGGGTGTGGTTAAATATCCAACGAAAAATATTACCGTAATAACTTTTTATTTCCTTTCTATTGTTCAGAAAATAATCTCCCTCAGTCACTTTCATCGCTGACGAAATTTGTTTTCTCTCAGTAAAGGGGGCATAAAAATGCAAAGGCCGAATACGTTTCGAATAAAAACACCCTCATCATCATTAGCGCTCCGAGGGTAGCAAACTCAAGTATTTCTGTAGAATATTAAGGGGAAGCGACCTCTCTCGGAAAGGTTTAATGAGAATCAAATATCGTTTTTAAATAATTATTTACGCGGGGTGTTTTCAATCAGTTTTGGATTGGAAAGTTGTGTTATGACAAATGTCCGATAATGACGTCTCTGCTGTCCGATACAAATATTAAGTCATAATATTTGTATCAGACAGAAGAGGCTTGTTACAAAAAAAGGTATAATTAAAATAATTGTTTATTTGCTCTCGCATATTTCTTCGGTGACTCATCTTGATAAGATTATTATCATGGTACACGTTGTTAATCGCTTTTGCATGGTTTAATTACTTACAAGACAAACCGTGAGACTCGATTAATCAAGTTTCGGCTCGTTCTTTGTTCCTCAATTGCCTCGTGCATCCCTTTCAGAGATAAAAATAACTAACCCTAAACACTAGAAAGACCGAAGCGGTCAAGTTTATCGGTGTAATTTGACGATATTTTGCTTAAAATTTATGGTAATGATCTAATTTTTTTTACTTTTCATGATTCATGATTTAACAACCATGTTAAAAAAAAAACAGGCACGTACCATATTTACTTATCGAAATATAATGATTTATACCTACAAAGACTGCCGCGGTCAATGTGACTGTTAGGGCCATTTTAAGCTAGGTTTGTTTGGGATCTTCTTTATCCAAGTTTAAATATACCCATTCCACCTTACACATGTTAGTACTAATTTACTTTTCTCTTTCTTTCGGTATCATTCTTACTCTATCTGTACTGTGGGTGTCAGTTGTTAGTATTCTACCGCATGTTGGTCTGTGAGTACGTATTTCAAGTCACAGAAAATTTCGTTTTATTTTTGTAGATTGTGTTCTAATTATTTTTGCTATAGTTTTATTGAAATTTTGGAACATAATATCATATTGAAATGAGTGTTTGTAGAAATCTTACCGAGTCGGATATAATGGAAGAACTAGCAAGACTTCAAAACATTGCAGAGAATCAGTCAGATGAAGAATGTTGTGCCAGTGAAATTGATGACACCGTTTTTGTTTTGGAGCCCAATATTTCTTCATCGGACGCTACAGAATCAGATGAAGATCTTCAGATGACATCGACATCTTTTCCTAAAATCCGATTACAAATCGTCGTGGTTGAGGGGTTAGAATAAGAGGCAGTTATGAAGGGAGATCTACACAACTTGGAGGACGTTTTTCTGCAAGAGTAACAGAACTTCCGGAAATTGGAGATATTCAGGTTGCAGTTGACGGTACAGAATGGACGTGTACATCACATACTCAGAGTACTTCCAGCCATCAAGGACGACGTAATCGACAAAATATACTCAGAGAAGTTTCAGGCCCAACACTTTATGCGAAGCGATATGTTGAAAACAATAAAGTTCTAACTGTTTGGCGATTATTCATCGATGAACCGACCCTTCGACATATAAAAATGTGCACCGAGACAAAAGCTCGTCGTCGCACAAACAATGATAATTGGGGCATATCTTTGAATGATTTTGATGCATTTATTGCTGTTGTTTATGCTCCCAGGGCTTATAATGCTAGCCACCTGGATATTGACTTATGGTCGAAATTATGGAGACTACCCATATTAAAAAAAAACTATGAGTAAGAACGGGTTCAAAGAAATTATGAAATATTTGCGAACTACGAGATCTTCACGACTGGCAACTGATAAATTTGTACTAGCATCGGCAATTTGGAACAAGTTCATTAAAAACTGTAATCTGTGTTACGTTCCTTGTGAAAATTTGATGGGCGAAGAACAGCTATTTCCTAGCAAAACTTGATGTCCGTTTACTCAATGTATAGCAAATAGTCCTGACAAATTTTGTATCAAGTATTGGCTTCTGGTGGACATAGATACTAAATATCTGTGTAATGAATTTCCATATTTAGGTAAATCTTAAGAAGATTCAAATGAGTCATTACCAGAATATGTAATTATGAAACTATTACAACCGTATCCCGATAAGGGACGAAACATCACAACTGACAATGTTTTCACTTCGATGAAGCTGGCAGAAAAATTGCGAGCTGAACAAACAAATATTGTCGGAACCAGGAGAGAAATATCAGCAGTTTGCAGAACCATTTGTAATCCACGTAATGAATCATTTATCTTGAAGACTAACAATAGTACTACACTAACTGTTTATCAAGAAAAACTGAAGAAAAATGTAATGATATGGAGTACAGTACATCCAGATGTTCAATTTGGCGACATAATAAAGAAATTTCCCGAAACGATTGAATTTTACAATTCTACAAAATCTGGTGTCGATATAATCGACCAAATGGCTTTTAATTATTCCATAAGAGCTGGGATTAGAATGTGGCTTTTGCACGTTTTCTAAAAAAAACTTGATCTAGCCGCTATGAATGCATATAACAAAAAAATATATCTCGCCACAATTTTACTCTATAGCTTGTTGAAAAAATAAGGTCAGCATATACAAATACCAGAGCTGGTCCAGTTGTGTTTGTTCTTGAAGAATTGACAGAAAGGGAAGCGGAAAATTAAACTTCTAAAAGATGACAAAGCCAAATTAATACAAAATGTAAGCAAAATAAAACAACTGACACATATGATAATTGTAAGAAATCTGTTTGAGGAAAGTGCCTCGGATATTATAAAAAAACAACAGTTTGTACTAAATGTGCACCTAATTGATTAAAGTTAATCATTTCAATACATAATTATTGAATGAAAAAACATACACTTAGTAAGACACCACTTTATTTTTGAATTAATAACAATAGTCAACCGGGTTTCGCTTGTCCCAAGCTTCATCAGGACTAAATATCAACTAAAGCAAATTAGATACAGGCACATATAAATATAGGTAAATGAAAACAATGAGTGAAAGAGATACAAAACAGATAGAAAGGGATGTAAATAGAAAATGTGGAGACAAATTATTAAGGATGATGAGGAGGGTGGGGGGAAGGAAATAACAGTTTCAGCGGCGGAATAAATTTAATATGGGACTATCAGATAAATTAATTTGGTTATTTATTATATTTAAATTATTATTAACTGCTTTTTTTTATTTCAAGGGCTTCTAGGTTGTTTAATCTAATTCCAGATCCATTTTTATGCAATATTTTAGTTCCCGAGATTTTATCGAATGAATGATTAGATTCTATTAAATGATTCGCGAATTCTGAAAAGGCATTATTGTTTAAACATCGTAAATGTTCTTTTACTCTTAAGTTGACATTCCGGGCCGTTTTTCCGATATAAAAAGCAGAACAATCATTACAATTAAGTTTATATATGCCCGAGTGGCTTAGTTTGTCGTCTTTATCTTTAGTATTAATTAAGTATTTACTTAAATTATTATTAGTGTAAAAAGCGGGTTTTATTTCAGATGGGAATTTTTTAACGCTTAAAGAAGAAAAGTTATTTGTATACAGATAACTTTTCTTCTTTAAGCGTTAAAAAATTCCCATCTGAAATAAAACCCGCTTTTTACACTAATAATAATTTAAGTAAATACTTAATTAATACTAAAGATAAAGACGACAAACTAAGCCACTCGGGCATATATAAACTTAATTGTAATGATTGTTCTGCTTTTTATATCGGAAAAACGGCCCGGAATATCAACTTAAGAGTAAAAGAACATTTACGATGTTTAAACAATAATGCCTTTTCAGAATTCGCGAATCATTTAATAGAATCTAATCATTCATTCGATAAAATCTCGGGAACTAAAATATTGCATAAAAATGGATCTGGAATTAGATTAAACAACCTAGAAGCCCTTGAAATAAAAAAAGCAGTTAATAATAATTTAAATATAATAAATAACCAAATTAATTTATCTGATAGTCCCATATTAAATTTATTCCGCCGCTGAAACTGTTATTTCCTTCCCCCCACCCTCCTCATCATCCTTAATAATTTGTCTCCACATTTTCTATTTGCATCCCTTTCTATCTGTTTTGTATCTCTTTCACTCATTGTTTTCATTTACCTATATTTATATGTGCCTGTATCTAATTTGCTTTAGTTGATATTTAGTCCTGATGAAGCTTGGGACAAGCGAAACCCGGTTGACTATTGTTATTAATTCAAAAATAAAGTGGTGTCTTACTAAGTGTATGTTTTTTCATTCAATATGTCACACCCCAAAGTATTTGCTTCCTTCGAAAACATAATTATTGTTTTATTTATATAATATTATGCCAAATATTACACAATTACAATAATAATAAAGTCGCATGTTATCTGCGGTCAAAATGACCGTTGTGGTCTTTATCCCTTTATAGGACAACTTTTGTTTTTAACGATAAACCCTTAATGGTTTTATTTATGAATACTATATTCATTTTGATGAACAGAAAAAACTTTTTTTTTTTTTTTTTGCTTAGTCTTTTTGAAATTTTTCGATTTTCCAGCGGTCTTTTTTCTGACCGGTGTCCATTTAGGTAAAAAAAATATATTTTATAAAAATTTTGTTTACATTACAAAAAGACAGTTTGGTAAGAAAAAATGTCGTTTTATTTATTTGCGTTACAAGAGAATAACTGCTTTGATAATTTTATAAAAAAATTTCAAAATAATAAACGGTTCTAGGGCCTCGAAGACTTCTTCTTTTGAACAGATTAATTGTACAACATAAAATCATAAACAAAAAATAATAAACAATTCTAAGGCCTTGTTGGTTTCTTTTTTTGATCAGATACATGGTGTGACATAAAATGTTAACAAATTCTAAGGCTTCGTTAGTTTCTTCTTTTGACCAGATAAATGGTACGGCATAAAACACGGTATGCAAAGAGCTACTTTGCAAATGTTGCATGCTACTGAGCTTCGTACCATTTTCAGCGACGTGCTGCAATATCCACATCTACGAAGTGTACATTTTTCAGGATAATGATTAGAATTGATATCGTTAGCTAATGAAGTCTGAGGACGACCAATCCTTTTTCTTGAAGTAAAAGATCCTATCAACTGATCAGCCAATTGGTTGCGGAAGTGAAGATGTGTAATAGGTTTTTTTTCTTTATCCAATTTCTTCAATGTTTCCCTATATAAAGTGTACAAATTAACAATGGCACATTCAATAAGGTAATACCAGATTTTTAACCACCACCGCCTTGATTTCCACGTTATGTTATATGATGAAGCAAGTTGGTCAAATCGATCAACTCCTCCCATATACTTATTATAGTCTGCTATGCTTATCGGATAGGGCACATCATCTTTGCCGCCTTGCTTGTTGGTTCGTTTTATTGTTGTTGTTTTCGAAGGATCGTGAAAGTTGGACGCCATGCAAACTGCTTTCGTACCCCTGTCTTTCCATTTTGTTACAGATATAGAATCTGCCATAACACTGTCGTGCTCACCAAGTTTCATGTATTTATCTTGCTTAATTTTTGCACTTGGAAATCGTGCCACAAGCAAACAACTTATTTGCTAGTAACTTCGATAGTAAAGGAATGGAAGTGAAGAAGCGGTCAAAAAATAAACAATATCCCAAATGTTCAAACATCTGTGACAATTGCATCACAACACGTTCTCCTAAACCAATTTCGGGGTGTTGAGATGTAACTTCTTTTCCTTCGTAAACTTGGAAGTTGATCATGTACCCAGTAACTGCACAACATATCACCCAAACTTTGAATCCTCGCTTTATTGGTTTCAAAGGCATGTATTGTTTTAGTGTACATCTCCCTTTGAAACCAATCATACTTTCATCTACAGAAAGAAATCTGCTTGGTGAAAATGCAGTCCTAAATACGGCACTGAAGTGAGTCAATAGTGGCCTTATTTTATGTAGACAATCAAACAGCGAACTTTCGCGAGGCTGCATTTTTTGATTGTCATTCATATGAAGGAAACGAATAACTTTTAAAAATCTCCTGAGGCTCATAACTTTTGCAATACAGGCAACATAAAAATTAGCATGGGTTGACCAATACAATCGTAAGCTAGGTAACTGGTGAAATCCCATTATAATAATGATGCCAATGAACGCTTTTAATTCCTCTATGGATAAATCAAGGGCAACATTTTTTTGCCTAGCATATTTATTACTTTCGTCAATCATGTGCTGCAGAATAGCGTGAGTAACAAAATTGAAAATAATATTGATTGGTGAAGACAAATCTACCTCAATATGAATTCCTTCGAATTGTGAAAACTTGTTAGAAGTATACTCGGGAGGCGCGTGATGCCTTCGTTTCCGCCATTTATAGTAGGTCGCACTAGGAGAAGGAGTAACTTCCGGTGATTGATCGGGAATTTTTGGGTCTTCATCTGAAGAACAATCAGCTTCCATAATCCTTTCAATATAAGTAGGGTCCGACACCGCATTGACAGGATTAGAATCGAAATTATTCTTAGCAGCGCTCCTAGGAACTGAATCCCGAGGACTTGAAAGAACCTGGGAGATCTCATCTTCGGGATCGGAGTCTCCTCCAGCCTCCGAATCCTCAGCTTGGTCCTCCGTAATTCCCTCAAATAGTGATAGGAATGCACCTTCACCCATGTCTTCAAGGTCTTTCACACTAAAACCTCCGCCACTCTTATTTTCCATCCTAAAACAAAGTAAAAACATAGTTTTGCGCTGCAATAAAGGCTTTTACTTATACATATAACATTCCATAACTATTCTACTTCAATTTGAGATATGTATTTCAAATAATTATTACAGTTTGAATGAAAACAAAAACAATAATTTTGATAGGAAATTTTTACGAAAATCATTTTATCAAGGATGACACATATCATCAAGAAACTCGATGGCGGGAAAATATCCAAAAAAAATAATTATTAGTTGTAAAAGAAACTAATATTATTATTTTATTTTTTTTTTTTTTTTTTTTATATATACAATAATATTATTATTGGGTTTATAAAAACAGTTTATTTTTAAACAAGTTCTGCTGTGTAATTATTATTACGCGTGACAGCTGTTTCGCCCTCTGAAGGCATTATCAAACTGTGGGTAGCCCACTTACAGACGATAAATTTATATTATTTCTAGGTAGGTATTTTAATTTCATTTACTGATTTCTTAATTGATTTCTAAGTAAAATATCAAAAATTATTAATGGTTATTACCCCAGCAAAGTTTCCCCAATTAGTGTAATGTTTAAATTTGACTGAATGTCTTTATGTTAGTTATTCCCAAACGATGACTCATAGGGTTATTTTAATAGCATAATTAAGTACTTCATAGTGCACTCATATTTGCATTAGGTTTGAAGATATCTAGTAGGGGTGAACGAATTATATTTGTTTGTTCATTAATTAGAATAGCTTTTGGATTATTAGAGTTTTTGTTAATTTCTAACTGCTCTAAAAGATTCAGTTTACGGCCTTTATTGAAGTGAAACTTCTTTACGCGCGTCATGCAATTTCGTGGACCGGAGTAAAACCAACTCATGACCGAAACGAAAATGCGGGACCGATTAAAGTTCATTTGATCTAGTCAAAGTTTTGAAGTAAAATATAAATGCTTCTTAGCTCATCTCGACAACTGGCGTTGGTGGTGTAATGGTCAGCATAGTTGCTTTCCAAGCAGTTGATCCGAGTTCGATTCTCGGCTATGGCAAATTATTTTTTTGTTTTTAACGCCTTTTTGAAGTGAAACTTCTTTACGCGCGTCATGCAATTTCGTGGACCGGAGTAAAACCAACTCATGACCGAAACGAAAATGCGGGACCGATTAAAGTTCATTTGATCTAGTCAAAGTTTTGAAGTAAAATATAAATGCTTCTTAGCTCATCTCGACAACTGGCGTTGGTGGTGTAATGGTCAGCATAGTTGCTTTCCAAGCAGTTGATCCGAGTTCGATTCTCGGCTATGGCAAATTATTTTTTTGTTTTTAACGCCTTTTTTTTTTTCAATGGTTGACGATAATATCAATCCACTAAGTAATATTTTAGGCCTGTAGAATAATTGAAAAGTTAAAGAATGATATAAAATTTTTTATGATGTTAACGATAAAAAAATAAAAAAAAACATAAAATTACCATAAAAAATGGGCCAACGGCACGCGGTGTTCCCAAGCGGTCACCCATCCAAGTACTGACCGCGCCCAATGTTGCTTAACTTCGGTGATCGGACGAGAACCGGTGTGTTCAACATGGTATGGTCGTTGGCAAACGCTAAACAATATTAATTTCTATTCTACCTGCAAATAAATATATGAAAATTAGTATAAAAAAGCCCTAATAATACTGAAAACATTAGCAAGGTGTGTGCGACGTTGATAAAAATAATCATTACATACGCGCTTGAAAAAGATCGTAATTACATCCATAACTTTGTAGGAATTTTTTTTTTCAATGGTTGACCATAATATCAATCCACTAAGTAATATTTTAGGCCTGTAGCATACTTGAAAAGTTAAAGAATTTTATGATATTATTAATTATAGTAACGATAAAAAAATAAAAAAAAACATGAAATTACCATAAAAAATGGGCCAACGGCACGCGGTGTTCCCAAGCGGTCACCCATCCAAGTACTGACCGCGCCCAATGTTGCTTAACTTCGGTGATCGGACGAGAACCGGTGTGTTCAACATGGTATGGTCGTTGGCAAACGCTAAAAAATATTAATTTCTACTCTACCTGCCAATAAATATATGAAAATTAGTATAAAAAAGCCCTAATAATACTGAAAACATTAGCAAGGTGTATGCGACGTTGATAAAAATAATCATTACATACGCGCTTGAAAAAGATCGTAATTATATCCATAAATTTGGAGGAATTTTTTGAAGTGAAACTTCTTTACGCGCGTCATGCAATTTCGAGGACCGGAGTAAAACCGACTCATGACCGTGACGAAAAAAAGGGATCATTTCGCTATAGGAGCCTAGCTAATATTATATACCTAGTTTAACTCACTCTCCTAACTCATCTTCGCTGTCTACAGGCAGAGCGCACGACTGTGGTCGTGAAGAACCGAGGTTCGATCCCCGCTTTAACTAATTTTTTTTTTCTTTTTTTATAACTTTTAATTTTTTTTATCACATGCTACTTATAAATATGTCAATAGACAGAAAAAAAGAGAGAATGAAATGAAAAGAGAGAGAGAGAAGAATACTAGAAGTTTCACTTCTGTCTTGCGTAGGCTTGACACACCCATTTTTTTTTTTTCAATGGTTGACGATAATATCAATCCACTAAGTAATATTTTAGGCCTGTAGAATAATTGAAAAGTTAAAGAATGATATAAAATTTTTTATGATGTTAACGATAAAAAAATAAAAAAAAACATAAAATTACCATAAAAAATGGGCCAACGGCACGCGGTGTTCCCAAGCGGTCACCCATCCAAGTACTGACCGCGCCCAATGTTGCTTAACTTCGGTGATCGGACGAGAACCGGTGTGTTCAACATGGTATGGTCGTTGGCAAACGCTAAACAATATTAATTTCTATTCTACCTGCAAATAAATATATGAAAATTAGTATAAAAAAGCCCTAATAATACTGAAAACATTAGCAAGGTGTGTGCGACGTTGATAAAAATAATCATTACATACGCGCTTGAAAAAGATCGTAATTACATCCATAACTTTGTAGGAATTTTTTTTTTCAATGGTTGACCATAATATCAATCCACTAAGTAATATTTTAGGCCTGTAGCATACTTGAAAAGTTAAAGAATTTTATGATATTATTAATTATAGTAACGATAAAAAAATAAAAAAAAACATGAAATTACCATAAAAAATGGGCCAACGGCACGCGGTGTTCCCAAGCGGTCACCCATCCAAGTACTGACCGCGCCCAATGTTGCTTAACTTCGGTGATCGGACGAGAACCGGTGTGTTCAACATGGTATGGTCGTTGGCAAACGCTAAAAAATATTAATTTCTACTCTACCTGCCAATAAATATATGAAAATTAGTATAAAAAAGCCCTAATAATACTGAAAACATTAGCAAGGTGTATGCGACGTTGATAAAAATAATCATTACATACGCGCTTGAAAAAGATCGTAATTATATCCATAAATTTGGAGGAATTTTTTGAAGTGAAACTTCTTTACGCGCGTCATGCAATTTCGAGGACCGGAGTAAAACCGACTCATGACCGTGACGAAAAAAAGGGATCATTTCGCTATAGGAGCCTAGCTAATATTATATACCTAGTTTAACTCACTCTCCTAACTCATCTTCGCTGTCTACAGGCAGAGCGCACGACTGTGGTCGTGAAGAACCGAGGTTCGATCCCCGCTTTAACTAATTTTTTTTTTCTTTTTTTATAACTTTTAATTTTTTTTATCACATGCTACTTATAAATATGTCAATAGACAGAAAAAAAGAGAGAATGAAATGAAAAGAGAGAGAGAGAAGAATACTAGAAGTTTCACTTCTGTCTTGCGTAGGCTTGACACACCCATTTTTTTTGTATGTGTAACGGAGTTGGTTTATTATTATCATTAAGTGAGTGATTTTCATCTAGGAGATGTTTGGCAAATTGAGATTGTATTTTATTATTATTTTTAAAAGATCTTATATGTTCTTTAAACCTAGTGTTAAAGGACCGGCCCGTTTGTCCAACATAAACAGCGTTGCATTCGTCACACTGGAGTTTATAAATGCCACTATTTTGTAATTTGAGTACCTTACTTTTTGAGTTTTTAAGAGATGATCCTAAGTTGTTATTTGTGCGGAAGGCAATATCTAAACCACACTTTTTGAGGACTTTGGCAATTTTATTAGATGTCTGTCCGATGAATTCTAAACACCCGAATTTATTATTCGTCTTATTATTAGTCGTTGGGTAAATTAATTTAAGGTTATTTTTGTGTTTGTTATTATTAATTATTTTTTCAATGTCTCTACCCTTGAAGCCATTATTTTTAGCAATAGTTAGGATTGTATTTTTTTCCTTCTCGTATGCTTTCTTGTCAAGTGGGATATTAGTAAGCCTATGTACCATTGAGTGGTAGGCAGATAATTTATGTGACCATGGGTGTAAAGATTTATAATTAATGGTCGTATCTGTAAACGTAGGCTTACGGAAAATTTCAAACGTATGTTTATTATTTTCTCTACCGATAGTTAGGTCTAAAAAATTAATTTTATTATTACACTCTCTTTCAACCGTAAAGCAGATTTTACGGTTGATGGAGTTAGCAAATGTGACAAAAAGATCTAATTGTCTGTTGGTACCTTTCCAACAGACCAAAATGTCGTCAACATAACGAACATAGTATATTATGTGTTTGCTAAAGATTGAATTTAAAATTTGTTTTTCAATGTAATCCATGAATATTTCTGCAAGAAGTGGACTGAGGGGCGATCCCATTGGTAATCCGTCGTTTTGTTGATAGAATTTATCATTAAACTCAAAGTAGTTAGTTTCAACACAAATTTTAAATAGATCGAATAAGTCTTTTTTAGTAACTGGGTTTATATTAGATTCGTCTAAAATATCTTCAATGATTTTAAGGCATTCTTGAATAGGGATATTGCTAAAGAGACTGACCACGTCTAAAGATATGAACTGGCAATTGTGCGGTAGATTAATGTTTTTTATTTTATTTACAAGTTCGAGAGAATTTTTAACGCTATGTTTTGGGTAGAATTTAGTATGTTGTTTGAAAAGAAAGTTAAGTTTTTTGGCGAGTATTGTCGTTGGGGCGTTTATAAAAGAAACCACGGGACGTATGGGGATATTATCCTTGTGAATTTTAGGTTGTCCGTATAATGCAGGAGCCCTTGGATTCATCACCATTGCACTTCTTCTAGCGAATTTATTTGGGAATATTGATTGGCAATTATTTATTAGGTTGCGCACGTTTACTGAAATTTTGTCCGTTGGGTCCTTTTTTAAGATTTCAAAGTCTTCTGGTTTTAGGAATGCTTCTACTTTATTTAAGTAATCAATTTTGTTTAATATAACGACGGAATTTCCCTTATCCGCTTTAGTAATTGTGAGGTCGCTATTTTTAATTTTGGCTTTAATATCATTTAAAATTTCCGTTTCTTTTATATTGAATTTATTTTTATTTTTACTGGTTGATTTCAAAGTTTTTCTCAATATATCCGCTGTTATTTGTTTAGGTAAGCCGTTATTTTTTATTTTAGACAGAGAAATTTCTGTGTCGATTGCCAAACATTCAATTTGTTTTTTAGTGATATCTGAATTTATTTTATATTTGAAGCCTTTATCTAGTAAATTTATTTCATCTTCTTCAAAAGTTTCACCTGATAGGTTAATAGTTTTTATATAAAACTCCGTGTTTGTATTACTTTGATATTCATTGACTTTTACATTTTTATTTTTAGATTCGACAAGTTTTTTAAGTTTATTTTCCTGAGTTTTGAATTTATCAGATATAATTCCGCCGATGTGTTCACGAGTATCGTAATCCAGGGTATCAAATTCCCATGGATGCAGTTTAAAAGTTAATTCCGAATGCAATACCTTGATGTAGTGAAGTATTGTGTCCCTTTTCCGACAACATTCCTTAGTCTCCTCTTTCAACCATATCCTCTGCGCTCGATGCACAGTTTTTATGGCTGCCGAGGATTTGCTTTTGGTAGAAATATGCACGTACTTGGGGATCACGTTTAACTTCAAACACTCTTGGTTAAACCAAAGGTTTTGCACTATTTTCCGATGTTTTAATTTTAATCGTCTGTAAAAAATCACTTGGGTAGCTATATCAGCAACCTTCAATTTATTTATTGTTATTAAGTTTAATTTGTAGAACTCCATTTTATTTTTTTATTTTTTATATATACAATAATATTATTATTGGGTTTATAAAAACAGTTTATTTTTAAACAAGTTCTGCTGTGTAATTATTATTACGCGTGACAGCTGTTTCGCCCTCTGAAGGCATTATCAAACTGTGGGTAGCCCACTTACAGACGATAAATTTATATTATTTCTAGGTAGGTATTTTAATTTCATTTACTGATTTCTTAATTGATTTCTTAATTGATTTCTTATTTCTTAATTGATTTACTGATTTCTTAACTGAATCTTTTAGAGCAGTTAGAAATTAACAAAAACTCTAATAATCCAAAAGCTATTCTAATTAATGAACAAACAAATATAATTCGTTCACCCCTACTAGATATCTTCAAACCTAATGCAAATATGAGTGCACTATGAAGTACTTAATTATGCTATTAAAATAACCCTATGAGTCATCGTTTGGGAATAACTAACATAAAGACATTCAGTCAAATTTAAACATTACACTAATTGGGGAAACTTTGCTGGGGTAATAACCATTAATAATTTTTGATATTTTACTTAGAAATCAATTAAGAAATCAGTAAATGAAATTAAAATACCTACCTAGAAATAATATAAATTTATCGTCTGTAAGTGGGCTACCCACAGTTTGATAATGCCTTCAGAGGGCGAAACAGCTGTCACGCGTAATAATAATTACACAGCAGAACTTGTTTAAAAATAAACTGTTTTTATAAACCCAATAATAATATTATTGTATATATAAAAAATAAAAAAATAAAATGGAGTTCTACAAATTAAACTTAATAACAATAAATAAAATAATATTATTATACGAAATTAAATGTATTGTGGTTAAGAAATTATTTGCAGTGTCTATAATATGATAATCAAAAAGGGCCTACATTTTAGCTTTTGAGGTTAGATTTTAGACATGATGGTAAATAATTTGACTTTACTCGATTATTCCACATACAATTTTTAATTAAAAATACAAAAACTATACAGTATTGTGTATATAACAAATGTATTTACTTTGTTTTCAGAAATAACTCTCAATGTTAGAGAAACAATAACATAAAAATAAGTGTTCTTGTAAAACTGGCAGCAGCTGTCGTGTTGCTAAATGGACGCAGGTCTAGAAACTGACCAGGACGCGGTTTTCGTAAATTTACTCAACATGTACGAACTTCGGGGCGGTTGGTTTGATTCAAGACCCCCGTGCGTTACCTGAAAATGATTACAACCCATAAGGGTGATTATAACTAGTTAACACAAAGAAATATAGACCTTAATATTGCAGGTCTCAAAACTATCCGTTTTTAGCTTATGACCTATAAAGGGTTATAGGTATGGAGCAGTACCCGGTCTTTCTAGTGTTAACATGGTTAGACACTGTACAATTTTAGTAGGTTTCAGAATTTTTACGCCAAAGTCTGTTATACAAATATTTAGTGGAGGATGATGGATGTCAGGGTAAAATTGAGAATTGAAGAAAACGAGATCCAATACACGATTGCTAATGTTTCTAACAATATTATGTTGAGTTAAGTTTAAGTATATTGAAATGACTAGTATTACTCTTTCACATTCCGAGATAGTTGAATTACAAGTATTCGACAATTTGAAGATTTTTGAAGATTGTAATCACCTACTGCAATAAATTTGGCATAGGTGTATTTTGATTTAAGTATTTATACGTCTTCTTAATGGTTTTTTACTTTATTTTATTAATTTTTTAAAAAACATTATATATTACATATTACAGTGATCTTTGTCTGTCCAACTAAGAGATTAATCTGTTTTAGGACAGTCAGAAATTGGCAGATTTATTAAATGCGATTCTTGTTTTGTCTAATGTATTGACTTTTACTTAATTATTGCACTTTATAAATAATTTTAAAAGTTTTCTTGGTTGATACAAGAAGTTGCTGACTATATATTTTAAATAATATAAACGTAGAGAATAGACTAAAAGAATATTCAAATATGATAATTCAAAAATAGCAATATAGTAAAAAATTATTGATATGTGAGTTTATCAAATTGAAATTTTACTTTTTATTTAGATGAAATTAATAAGCTAGAGAATCAAAAATAGAAAAAAGAAAGAAAGGAGAATAAAAGAAAATGGAGAATAAAAATAAGCAAAAAATAAACAAAGGGAAATTAAAAAATATGCAAAAAAGAAAAAAGTATATGTATATATAAATATTAAAAAAAGAAACATGTAAGCTTTTCAACCATTCCGTGAAATCTTACTTTTGATTTGGTGAAAATACAATTGCCGAGGGGCCAACATTGTTGTACATTTCACCAATACAAACAATTGTTCAACGTTACTGTTTTTTGTGTTTAATTTCTTAGAAGAAAATTTACTTTTTATTGCGACGAAGAGACCACTTCTTCTTAATTTAGAGCTGGTTACGTGGTTTCTGTCGATTCTGTTAACATTATAGAAAGCTAAACCTAGTTCAGAAGAATTGATGGATGGATCTAACCTTGTTTCAATAAGTACCACAGCTTCACACATTATTGATGGTATACATTTCTAAAGTTATTTGTTTTATTCGAAGTCCACGTTTATTTTGATAATAAAGGAGCTGGATTTTGATAGTTTTTTTGTTTGAGCTTTCATGATTTTTGGTGTAGAGTTGACATACTAAGTAGTAATGTAGCAGAAAAATCCAGATTAATTCATTAATAATAAGCAGTTCGACGATACTTAGGTACGTACTTGCTACTTGCTACTTAGGTACGTACTCGCAGTCAAAATCAAAACAGAGCAACCTACGTACTACAAGCACCTATTTGTCTATCGACGACAATAATATCGTAAGTCCGCCTTTCATTTCGTGCTTTCACCATTGATCCCCAAAGTGGTGACCCCGACGTGATCTGCAGCCCGATGAGAGCCTGTAGCCCGACGTGATTCTGCAGCCCTGCAGCCCGACGTGATCTGTAGCCTGACGCAATTCTGCAGCCCGACTTGATAGTGTTACCCCGACTCACCGGTAACCCCGTCTCAAAATGGGTGATCAGTTAAGGCACCACGGAGCATCATTCACCAGACCATCTCTGCAGCAGCGCGGATAATAGTGCCACCATGGTTATCTGAGAGTATCTTCAGCCTGTGTTGTGAAGATGTGTTTTGAAAAAAAAAAAATTTATGAAGTGTCACAGTTTAAAAGACGTTCGTCTCCGAGCTATTTTCTTCTATCGCAGCCCTCAGCAAGCTGCTGGGAAGAGGGTGTTTGTGGCGTCGAGAAGAATCCATTGAATAATTAATAATAAACCGCTCGACCTACTTAGTACCTACTCCTGAGCTACTCAGCCGGAATTGTAAACAAAACAATCACCTACTTGTCTACCGGCGACAATACGTCACAGGCCGTCTTTCACATTACTAGAACTCGCCAGAAGGTTCAAGTCTACCGCCTAGGCATAATTGCCGCGCTGTCGAAACTTTGCGAAAGGTCCAGACCGAGCGAGTGGCCTCGATTTAGTTACAATTTAACTACCTGCTGTTGCCACCGGCCGAACAGTATAAATAAGCCCGACGTAGCGAGTCAGTCAGTCAGTCATCAGTCCGCCGTCATTTAACAAGAATCAACGAGTGATAATTCGCGCTCCTCTTACTAGCGCAAAGGACAATATTCTCGGTTTCGCCCGTACCATCATGGACTCTATCGGGACATCATCATAGCGCCTTGTCCAGATCGCCGTCCCTGGCAAGCGCTACTCGGATTACAAGCGCCCTGGTTCCAGTGTCTCTGACCAGCGCTTCTTCCACGCCACCATGACCACCACGAAGACACGCAGCATTCTCACTGGTCTACGCCGCTCCCGCTCAACCGCCTACAAGGTCCGCCGCACCTTCGGCCTTCCGTCAGCACTGGAGTATTGATTCCCCAGATCGCCAGTGCCTGACCGCCATCGAGTCCCGGTCTCAACGCGCCGTCGCCAACTACCGCCTAGACCACATCACCGCAGCAACCGGAGTATTCAACATCTGTCCTACATCATCTCCTCGTCACGGCAACTGACTCAAATAAACACTGTGACCTTCACGACACCGTTTTTCATTTCGCGCCTCTATTATGATCCCCAAAGTAATATTGGTTTTGCCGTTTTTTTAATTTTAATTCAAGTTCACTCCGTAAAAGAGCAAGTTCATTTCTTAGGAGATCAGTGAGGTCGTTTGCTGCTTCGACACCGTTTGAACTTTGCTCTGTTCATCAGAATGGATTTGGACGTTGTAGAATCTTTAAATTCGATCTCGATAGGCATTGTTTGGTCGAGTTTCTTGAATCCCAATCGGTGAATCTTGATCTCATTGGGATTAGAGGTGTTTTCAAAACCCTCCAGGGAAGATGAACCCTTCTGTATATCTTCGGTGATTCTCGTTGCACTTGATTGTGAATTGTTCTCAAGGATTTCCTTTCCTCCAACTCAGTTAGCATCTCTCAGATGTCGGTCAAATTGTTTACAGGTGACGGAATTCGAGGAGGAATGTTTTTTTGCATTTCTTTGTATGCCTGCAATTCACCTTCCAAGGTGCCAGTTTTGGCAGCTACCGCTGCCGACATGCTGCCAATTCTGGCCAAGATTTCACATGATATTGGAGTGATTTATGCTATTTGGTCTTTCTTAAATTTATTACTAGGGTCAAGAAATACCTTGTTAATATCATTTACTGCCTTTTTTGCGTTGTAGATAAATGTCTGGAGATCCATTGCGACACTAAAAATATGTTTTTCAGTTTTTATAATTTTTTTACATAAAAACTTTATTTAAGAGCCACTGGTTGAGCTTCACTGTCACAAGTTTCAGAGAGGTAGTTCGTATGGGTACTTTACTTATCAAGAAGTGTATTTAATGTTTATGTTTTTGCTTTATCGGTAAAGGGACACTAAAAAAATGTTTTAACAATTAATTGACTAAAGTTGAAATGTATAGTTTTAGTGTTAAGATTCACTGTAAATATTTTTATTTTTATTTACTAAACAAGAGACGATTTTTTGACGTTTGCACTGCCAAGGAGTATTGTTGTAAATGAATGTATGGTAAATTAATATAAAGTTAAATATTTGATACTTAATCAGTAAGCTACTGCTTTGGACAAATTAATTTATTTATTAAATAAATATGTCAACATTTTGACGGTCCTGAAGAACAATGTCAGATGTGCCAATTTGTAGTTACGCAGTAGAGCTGTTTAAAGTTACGTATATGCATTTTTGATTTTTTTAAGATCTAGAAATATAATAATGTTTGATATTTTGTACTAACCTCTACTTATCTAATTTATTATCAAAAACAGTAAATTTTCAAAAACGAAACTTCTACTGCAAAACTGTAATTCGCACATTCGACACTGTTCAGGACTGTCGATTTCTTCTTTGAAATATTTTACAGTATTGATAAATTTAATCATTTATTTACACACAACAGAAACTATATTGTACGTTGAACGCAATACCTCATCTTTAAGTATTTTTTACTAATTTTATTTGAAAAACATTGAAAAATTATGACCAAGTGTGGCCAAGAAAAGAATATCTGTGAAGGGTGAAGACAAATTTATAAAAAAAACTCCATCCATCACTTTCCAATCACAAATTAAAGAATAACTTTGTTTTAAACCACTTTATTACATTTATAGACGTCGACCGGTTTCGGTTGAACTCAACCTTCATCAGGACAGTACAAATATAAACCAGTTTATATTTGTACTGTCCTGATGAAGGTTGAGTTCAACCGAAACCGGTCGACGTCTATAAATGTAATAAAGTGGTTTAAAACAAAGTTATTCTTTAATTTGTGTAATAATGTCAAGCCACAAAGTGTTTGCTTCCTTCGATAACTTTCCAATCATCTCTATGATTAAAGTGGTTACTCGACAAGGAACGCTTTTAAATATTTAAGAATAATAATTTATCACGAAAGCTCAAAATTTGCTCAAGTTGATTTACATAGATAACAGGCAATTCATTTTTGCATTTAACCCTTCAAATAAATAATGCCAGCCATCCATCATAAAGGTATCTAATGTTAAAACCTGTAATTATAAACTGGGCGCAGGTGTCCACCATGGTTTTAAAGGGCCACGAGTTTAATATGTTATATTTATGGGCCACGAAACTGATGGAAGAAACCTTGCCAGGAAGTTCTTAAGCCGTGGCTACGGCGAAAATATTACCATGAACATTGAAATAGGTAGTAATACATTGATGCAGGGTCACAATGTTTTTTTTTTTTTTTAAGAAAGAGAAACATTCCCGGGTTACGAATAACCTGACAATATTTGAAAATCTCCTACTACCACCACAGTAAGCTGTAAATGTTGCTTGTGTTGTGATTGAGGACTTAGCCAGCCGAGGGATTGAACCAAAGATATTAGAAGAACGAGATGTGCTATGCGCAGTTCGTACTGAGTGGAATTGTTTTGCCGAGTGTCGCCGGATTTGTTCACCAATACTACTGCACACCTTCGCTTGCGCTAAGGTATCCGCACTAATACATAGAACAGATTTCTGTGCGTACACGTCCCGATACCGTTCAAAGTACCCTAATTAGGTAGTACTCCGGCTACGGTCCGGCGGCCAACATAGCATATCTCGTTCTTCTAATATCTTTGGATTGAACATACTACGCCTGAGTGGGACCCAAGCGCGATGTCAACTCGGCCACCGACCGGTCGATGGAAAAAAAAACCCTGTGGCCCCGACCCAGTGTTTTTTTGTATTTGTCCAATGTTTTGAAAACGTAAGATTAAATTTTAACAATTAACTTTTCAGTATGATTCACTATTTAAGCATAGAGCTACAATTAAAGGCGCTACCGTGTACTTAATATCTCGTCAAAACTTGTTCCACTATTAGAAAGCGACAAGCGGTTCGCGTAGAACGGATTTTGTAGTTTTAGTTAGAGCGTTGGGAGAGTTGGAGGTCGGTTGAAGGTCAAAAAGCGGAACCTATTTTATCGCTTTATGTCTCATCTTAATTTAATACATCTATGCAATTAAGTAGTTCCGATTGGTAAATTTTCACAAAAACATGCTAAATGTAGATAAAAAAAACCACTGCTCGCGGCAGTAATAAATTGCCGTGCAGTAACTAATAATTATTATTTTCTTTAATATTTTTGGCCACTAAACCTAAAATTCCTACCACACTTCACAAAATCAAATAATATGAACTGAAGTTAAAATAATAAATCCTACATATATATTATTGCACATCATAGAAACAACGAAAAAAATTAAGATGCTTTCCTAAATTATCTCTTACTAGCGAAACGCCCCGGCTTCGCCCGGGTCCAATGTGTAATGTGGCGTCATAAGTGTCTGAGTGACTTAGACACATGAACTATCCGATCCATTTTTTGGCGCTTTGATATTGACAGTTTATAGTTCCAAAAGGTGCGTTGAACAATATTTTCAAAAATTATTTTTCTTTACGTATTGTGTTTTATTTTTTTAACTTACATTTTTTTGCACAGTTTAACGATTTTGCGACATTACTACTCGTATATTATATTAGTTGTAAGTATCAGAGTTTTATCATGAATCAGACTATACTGCTAGTAACTACAGAATGTCTTTATGTACAACGTTTACATTTGTTTTTTCATTAGACAGCATTTGATTACAAATTTTTATTAGGAGTTATACGCAAAAGGGCTACAGATAGTTGTCCATGTGAAAAACACTAAACGTTAAAATCTACAGAGGATAAACTATTGAAATGGATAAAGAGCTACTAAACTAATACAATTCTACAAGTACAAAACAACTCTAACTTGTCACACAAATTCATGGCTACTAGCGGTGTACCCCGAGGGTTAGGCATTTAGGCCCAATACTTTTTTTTACTTTTTATAAACGATATTGTCACTGTTTTCGAAAATAATGTTAAGCTGTTACTTTTCGCCGATGGTTAAAAATTATTTAAAAATATGAAAACAATAATTGACTGTATTCACATTCAAATAAATTTAAACAAAACTACAAGATTTGTGAAAACTTAACAAACTTTATCTTATCATTGAAAAATGCCACATAATAATATTTTTCAGAATAACTCAACCTTTAAACTACCAATAAAAAATCAAGAATAGTCCTCTCACCTCTATCAGTGAAATTAATGATCTTAGCGTGATTTTTGATTCAAAATTTAATTTCCTTTCACACTGAATTTATCAGTTACCAAAACACGATTAAAAATGCTTAGCATCATTCTTCGAAATGGCAGAGACTTTCGTAATATTTCAACATTAAAAATCTTATATTCTTCTTTAGTTCGTAGTCAAGTCGAATATAATTCTTCTATCTGGTCCCCTCACTTCAAAATTCACTCTGACTCCATTGAGAAAATTCAGCATAAATTCCCTAGATTCATTAACTATAAAGTCGGTCTACCAATTGAAACAATAAACTATCAATTGATGAAAGAACTAAGCTTATTAAAACTCAGATAGAAGTCTTGTTACCGAATTGATTTTTAAAATATAAAGATCTATAAAATTGTAAATGGTATTATAGACAGCCCTGATATATTAAGTCTAATTACCTTCCATATACCTATAAGAACTAGTCGATCCAAAACTCTTTTTTATTGCAACAAAAATCAGTTATTTAGATACTCGCTTATACATAGATTGCATGCAGTTGGCAATATTTTCTCAGAATTAGTAGATTTGTTCAACTGCACGGAATATAGTTATAAGAAGGCTATAATAACATACCTCAAACACAATAATCAATGTCAAGAATGATAATATTCTTCTGCATGGCTCCATGATATCTTATAGTGTCAACTAACATATGTATTATTTTAATAAAAAATATTATTTCTTATTTATAAGTATCATTGAATCGCTGACAGCCCTGAATTGGTAATACCAAGTTGCGATTGCCTACTCTACTCAGTTATTCCAAGTAAAATTAATTTTGTGGGTAACAATAACTCACCTCACCTCACCTCATACTTCGACTTATGACAAGTCTTATACAAACCTAGTATAAAGTAGCTCAACTATCGTTACACTGGTATATATTTCTTTTAAATTATGCATTGTCTTACTGCACTTATATTAATAACTGCATCACTCGTAATACTGTTTTTGTTTACACATAATTGTTCTTTAATTTATTGTTATTATTATCCTGTTTACCACTGTACGCTTGTAATTTGATTATCACTCTGTTGTAAAAACCCTTATATGGCTTTTGAATAAATACATAAATGCTGCAAAATATCTTCAGAATCGAGCACAGTGTCTCTCCGATTAGTATGCTTCCGTCAATGCACCAATCTTAAAGAAAATCAAATTATTTACCTTGCCTACTGTTCGTTAGTAGGTTACAGAATTGCATTCTTTCAACCAAGGTATAGTCTTACAACATTTGATATAAGTAAATTCGGGATAAACCTTGTCCACCAATTTTTAAAGCTGCTTTCAAAAGTCGAAGGTTTTACTGTCGAGATTAACTATTCTATTGTCTTGTGGTAGCTGTCTATTACCATTTTTGATATTTTCACGGCTAAAAGTATTGTAGTGTGTTATTTTGTGGGTATTATTCCAAATAATTCCCCGAAAATAAATCACCATAAAACATCTCTGAAGCCTGTTTTCAAGTGTAGACAACGAAACTCTCATGTTGGTTTTAAGTTTCAATCTATTTAAATATGGCCAAAGGTAAGATCTTCTTATTTAAGCATTAATTTCATCAACTCGTGTTCCTCTCGTCACAACCAGTATGATTTGACAAAAGTCACCTGAGAAAAAAATTGTACATCCACCCGTAGGTGTTTTTTTGTTGCGCAAACCTCGCATTGTTCTGTCTAATGCGTCCACGGAACTTTTGTCCTACATGGTAGCTTTGTCCCAAACTATCAATGAATAGCCACGGATCAATTTTCCAGTATTGCTTTGTTCGGAAATACTGCAAACGCTGTTAGTATTGTCAGTAGCAATTTTTAGAAGGAATGTTGGGTGTACGGTTAGGCCCCACTTTGGGCGCCATTGTAACAAGAATTTTTACCAAGTAATTTAAAAAGAGATAATTGCCAAGTAATGAGATGAAAAAACCACAATTGCAGCGTAATTGTAACAGATTAGGTTTTATATAAGAAAGGATTGCATTGTTAAAGAATAAAATAATGTAAAGTTAATAATATTTATTAATTAACAATTAGAAACATGAGACTCAGTAATTTTAATAAATGGTTATAATAACTCAAGGCCGTGTGTCGGATCTAAGAACGCTAGCAGCAAGGAATTTAAGATGCAACATTATGAATTCGCAAAAGTGACATAAAATACCAGGAGATCAACTAACCTGTGATAAAGTATAAGGTGCCATGCGGAGATGATTAATCAATACAAAATTTAGTAGTAATTTTAAGAAGACAGTGACCAGTCAAATAAAGGTGAAACTAATTAACGCGGCCGTTTCCGTCCGAGATCCCACGTCCAGTCCTTCCAGAATGTCTTCTCCAGCCGCTTGCCCGCTTGAAACTGAAGTTCCCGGTGCCGGCCAAAAACCCATCTCTCTCGCGTTCCAGTCTTTTTCCTTTAATTAACGACGCCAGAGTGGCGTTAACAGCTTAGTGTTGGTGTCGCCAGCCAAAAGAGATAAACGTAAATGTTCTTTCTTGCAGGCGTGGAAAATATAACTGTTACAAAGTGTCGCTGCAGTGCCAGATGATTTGACGGCTAATGCAATTTACCAGTAGATCTGACTTTGGCTAAGAGCAAATTGATGAAAAAAATTAACGTGCCTCCTGGAGCATCAAGGGAAAATATGTTAATAACGCAATGCATACTCTGGTCCATGTTTTCTTGAGCTACAATTTGTAAAAATTTTAATTGATCGTAGGACATTTCTGTTGTGTATTCGGCAGTCCGAAATCCTTAATAGGTTGTCGGGAAATTCTACTTCTTTGTTCAATTCAAATAACGCTTTGTCAAAGATGTTTTGATTATATCGAATGTCATCTGATATTAACTCACGCCGTCGCCGAATCAAAATGTTTTCAACCATATTTTCTTGAAATGTATTCCATAGTATTACAGAGTCGGTTACTTGACCAAACTTACGATAGTGACAAACAAATACCCCAATGACCTAGCTGAACTGCAAAAAGCAGCTTCTGATAATGTATTGTCCCAATCAGAGTCATCTTTCAAGAGATCCATTGCTTTGCGTTCTGCTTGATAGGTATCTATGCTCCAGGAAAGCCGTCATCTGGATTACCTCTCTTTCTCTGATGGAAAGTTTTGGCAATCTAATGTATAGTTGCTTGGAACATTGTCATATGTCTGTGTTTTTGCGAAACTTTCTTGAGCACATAACTTTTAAAATTCTGTTAGTATTATATCCCACGGGTTAGTAACAACATCACATTAAAATAAACCCTCTGATTTTTTCTTCTACGTTTTCTAAATTGACAGAGACTCCCCGCGGCACATTTAAATAATTATAAGTGATGTAAGATAGTCCGAATATAAAAACATTGGATTAGAATTGACACAACGGACTTATTAAAGGGAAAAATTTCACCGGTGGCCGTGATTAATGGAACTGGCATAATGTTATAATTAAAAATCCCGTCAAAATTCATACTTATATAACGACCAGATTGATATTTCTCCACGTCATTTGGTGACTGATTGGGACCTTTATTAGTATATTTAGTAACGTTGGATTGATTTTACTGAAATTCACAACTCAATGTTGATGCGAACATCGAACATTTTTATAAGTAGTGAGTTATAGGGATCTCATGGTATCTCGTATTTGTACGTGAGGCCGACCGTTTCGAGTGATTTTTCAAATTGTGATATCTTCTAAGATATGATTAAAATAATGTTTATCTATGTTCAAAACCAAAAAAATAATATGAGTAATTGGGTAAGGTTTCAAAATATATCGGACAAAGAAGCTTCTTGACACTTTTTATGTTGTTGCACGTAATTTTAAATCTTAGATATCTTCTAAGATATTTATTTAAATTATATTCTGGAAAGAACAATTTTGAACTACATTAAATGCCCAACGTAACTAACCCAAAGCAAATAATCCATTACATATATGAAAGATAAAAATGATTACTGCAGTACTATACTACATATACTGTAGACGTTTTGAATATACGCATAAGGTTTAGCCAGCGATACCAATGTAAGCGCACGGAAATATTTGTTTCCAACTTATTATAAAACATCGATTTTCACTACTTTTATGTATTATTATATGATATGCATGTATTACATACATAAACCTTCCGGAAGAAATTCTATAAATGATAGTGAAAATCCTTTCAATGTATGTTCCGTAGTTTAGATTAACAGATTAGAGATGTTGGAAACATGAAAGTAACTTACAAAATGTTTGAATTTAATGTTATGTAAAAAGTAATTTTTCCGATGTTATGAATTTATTGGTATCTATTTGTGTTAAATTACCTACTAAATATGAATTAAACTCATCAATTTTACTTTCCTGTAACGGGAAACCTTCCCAGTTGGATGGTAAAAGCTTCAATATTCTGCAATTGTATTTTTAGTATCTAATAATTGAATAAATTTATTATTGACAGATAGAGCTGGTTCATTTTTTTGTAAAACTTTAATACATATTTTCTGATAAAAAATGATTATATATTAGTTGTGATGTATTAATGAGGTACATTTGGGTTCATTCTAAATTATAAAATAATAAATAAATCATTTTGGAAAAAATAATCAACTCATATCATTTCAAAAATATTAAAATGGAATTATCGTTTTGTGTTTTAGTGGCTTAATGGATTTGACCAGCATACTGACGATTATATAAAACACATTATAAATTTAAATAAAGTAAAATACTCTTTATTTACCAAGGCGTATCACCATATTTGTTAATCAAGGCGGATCGACGTGTTTAAAAAAATGTTTATTTGTCAGGATAGTGCAATAATAACCTATTTTATAATTATGTTTTTTGTTTTTATTAAAAATAACGAATAAATGACCGTTCATTGTATTATTTTTGTCTACTGGCACTTATTTGTCTTTCCTCAAATTTGCTAATTTTCATAAAACGTTTATCCTGACGAAGAAACCATTGGTTTTAAAACACGTTGATCATTTTTGATTTAATAGTGGTGTATACAGTTATGTATTTGATAAAATTTTAAATAAAGCCAGAAAGTTAATTTGCGATTATTGAAGAAATTTCATATTTCTTTTTGACACCTATGTGGACTAGGTATCATTCAAAAATCATTTCAAATTAAATTTTTATTTCCAATTTTTAATTCCGAATAACTTGATTCACCAGTAGGTACCTTCTTTTTATTATATAATTGTACAGTACGGATAAAAATAATTATATTCTTCCTAGGGGAACAAAATACAAATACGTTCCCTTATATTTGGTCAAAATGCATATTTTATGCAACTTGTTTTTTTAATTTCAATTTTATTTACTGAGATAAAGGACTTGGAAATATTCGCTTTCTTATCCGAGTGGATCAGCCCATGCTAAGGAAAGTGTTTATGATAAGAGCATGTCATTATGGTTTCACCTGTCTGTTTGTATTTAAAAAGTTTGCTACTATAGTCCTGCCGATGACAGCTCCTTTGCAACCTATTTTAATATTCTGATCAGCGTCGTTTTGAGAAAGCGGAAAGTATCTCAATTTATTTTTAGATTGTCCAGGGCCTTACTACGTCAGCTTATTTAGCCATTTATTTCTGAAACTTTTTTCAAAATCTTTATGGAATAATAGCAAACTTATTTCTAAAGTCAATAATAGTATATTCAAGCAAATTGATAAACAAACTTGTTTGATGAAGCGCTATTGATTATTCCTGGAACCATGAGAACCTTTAAGTTTAAAACAACCCAATCAATTTCAAGACTTCCACTCCATATAATAATGAAATAATATTTTATTTCTTAGAATCAAAAACATTTAAAACAATTTATTTTAATAAAACGTTTCTCTCATTTTCCAAGTAGGTATATTAATATACATTTATACTAAAAAGGCCACAATTTTTTTTGCAGATTATAAAACCCTAGAAAATATTTTGCGAATCATTAATGCTGGAATATTATTCTTACAAGTAACTTTTAATTTCCGCTACCAGCTTACCCCCAATGTTATGATTCAATTTTCTCAATTTTGTCCAAGAAATTTCCGTATACTGGATTCCTTGTTAAAATAATTTTCATAAAAAAATGTAACCATGCGATTAATTACAAAATTTTAAGTTAATTTAATTTAGGGAATTGGATGTTGGATTATGTTTTAAGACTCTAAATATTATTTTTCTATGTTTAAAAGTTTGAAATGAAAAGATGTTATTTAAAAGATTCAGATTAAAATAGCAATGCGAATATTCATTTCTTAAAACACTTTCATAAACGAAAAACTTATCGCTTTTAAAATTGAAAAAAAATATTAGAAAAAGTCTCTTGAATAATAATTAAATAAAAACTTTAACTTGATCCAACAATTCAAGTGGTCAAACACAAAAGAAATTGCAAGCCGGAAGAAAAATTGAAAGCCGACATTGAAAGATCGAACCACTCAGCAATACAAAGAATCTCCTCGGAAAAGAATCTTGCCCTTTTTAGCGGCGTGGCAGCATTTCAAAGAAATACCAACTTCGTTCAAAATAAATAATAAAAATATTTCATTACCTCTATTTGCCGTTCATTAACGTCGTTTTCGCACTAATAATTTCACCATTCGAATCTTTATTATTTGTTGATACACAAAAATATTATTTTTGTAAACAGCTCTATAAATTAAGAACTTTAAAAAATCAACATTTTTATTATTAATTTCGCGCACAATTTCAAAATGTAGAAAGGGAGTTAAGTGACTTGATTCATTATTGCACTTTTTGTTATTTTTTATGATTTTCGTGTGCACATTAGACAGGACTATACATATGTAGTATACTCTTCATTGTAAAATTAAATTGGTATGAAATCGAAAACAGTAAAAATTGACTCATGTTTTGTAGATAAGAAGATACATCAAGATGTACGATTTTAAATTCCCCATTGCATCCGAATGGTATGAAGGAGCGTTGTGTGGGTGGAAGAGACTAGTAGTTCGATTCTTTACGAGTACGCGCATGCGTATCATAATATAAATGATTAACAATATGGCAAAAATGCACTATTTTTTGCGATTATTTGACTCTCAGTTTAATTTAAATGGCCTAAATCACTGGCCCAGTGAAAATGTGATTAGGTCGTGGGCCAGAATGTTAGAAGCAACGCGTTCTGCTCTCTATGATAAGCCTATGTGACCGATCAACAAGAAAGGATATAGCAATTGGTAAAGTTAGGTCTTCCATACAACACTATCCCGTTTTCAACAGAATCAGCCAGGGCAATCTGTAACCGCAAATCCTGGCTAGTTCACAACAAACTTACGAATTTGATGCCTATCGAAGTGATATTACATAGCCCTACCGGGAGTCCAGACTTGACTTCCCCGTGATCACTTTTTTTGGCGTACTCGTCGATTTTACTACAATAATCCAAACACAGTTGCTCAGTTGAAATCCAATATTCGAAAGGAAATAACTGTTAATCCATCGAGTTCTTAAAAATTGACGAGTTTTTGCGTCGTGCCGGATCACGTCTAGACGATTTTTATTTTAAAAAACAAACAAAATCCATTTTTATTGAAATTAATATTAAAATAATAATTATAAAATGTATACTTCGGAATTTTATTTTTTTTAAATAGCATCCTACAATTATTATTGAATTATTAATAACAAATTTTTAATAACAATTATTGAATTGACGCTAATTGTTTTTTTACGAAAATTTCAAATCCCTAATTTTTTATGTTCCTCCCTGTATTATACTATCAAAATTACTATTCCGTAAGATTCAATATCACAATTAAAAACATATTGGACTGCGCAAACCTTCCCGATATCTAAAAGTATGCCAAAAAATCAGGTAGGTAGGAATATTTTTTTCTGATTTGTCGTCCATTTGAAAGAAAAATTGGCTTTATTACTTTAAGATCTCCAAACTCCTTTTGGCTTTGTTTGACATATGTTAAACAAAGTTTTTTGGCTCAACACAACAAAAACTAGGACAAGAGGGGAGCCAAGGGCGCTTGCCAAAGTTTTTCCTTTTTTGTCTGACAAAGACTTCACATACCTTCGTATAATAATCTTAATGTTTGAAAAAGCCAATATTTTCATATATCTTGTCTTTGAATCCGGAATTTGAAGCGGAAAAAGTCTAGGTATCTATTTGAAAAAAAGGTAGATACATAAAAAAAAAATATTTTCCAACTAGAATAAATTCATGTTAAGTTTAGCGTTTTCTCAAAATAATAAAAAGGTATACATGACCAATTATGAACCTTAATATTATATTTTGCAAAATATGTATATATTAATGTAACCCATATGATGTATATTAAAATAATTAAAAAAAAAAAAAAACTATTTAAATCAATTTTTAATATAATGGGTAATGCCTTCGTGCCATTGTGGAAATATTTTTCAAAAATAGCTTTAGTACAAAATATATGATTCAAGTTTGATGTATCAGATCTAAATTGTTACTAAAAATATGTAGGTAGGTGCGTACTTACAAGCGTATTATAGCGTGTTTTTGTGTTTAATTTGATATTTCTACTTTAAATTTGATTAATAAATTGGAATTAATAAATTTGATTATTATTTAAAATTAATCAAATTTATTAATTCCATTAGTTTTGTTAGTTATTTTTATTGTAACAGGTATTTCGATGTTCTTGTTAATCTGTCTAGTAACTTAACAAATATTCTATATTTAAATAAAATACTTTGTTTAATAACCACGTTTTTTTTATTAATTTTCACATCTACCGGTGTCGCTTCAGTCAAGCTTCATCAGGATGTTTATTAAAAACTCTGTTAAAAACTGTTACCCGTGGTTATTAAACAAAGTATTTTATTTAAATAAAGAATGTCTAATCACAAAGTAATTGCTTCTTACAAAAAAATAACAAATATTCTTCAGAAGTATACGATGATATCAAATATAACATAAAGATACTTTTTACACTGGTAAAGAGATTTCTGTAAGACTCTCCGGTTAACTAATCGGTTTCAATTTAAAATCCTAACACAGTAACATCTCTCCACGCACAAGTTCTACAAATGGTTTCCCCAGTTTAGACGGTAGCATCCAACTGGACAGTGGAATCCCACTGGAATTTCCGATACAATTTTATACCGAAGTAATTCCACTGGCATCCTAAGCACGTCTAGGCCACCTCATCCGGGATGTTTATTGTTTATACTAAAAATAGTGAGTTACCCTACTAGAGCTCTGAGATACTGAGAGCATCCTGAACAGCTCAGTCCGATCTTCAACCAACCCTTCAATATTCTCATTTCAGCAGCCTACTTACTTAGGTACACTTTATCGGACTAATTCTCTCAAGTTAAATGTTTACAAGATTAATAGTTAATTAGTAATTACATTTTTTAAACTATTTAATAACATATCGTAAGTATAATTTACAGATTTTTTAATGTTTTGAATTATTAAATATTTTTCGCTTTGTAGCAATTTTATCTTTGATCAGTTGACGACTGAGTGATCCGAAGGGTTTGTACCCCAGTGTTGAGGGTAAGATTTGATTATACTCGTACATCAATGTGCAAGTTGGAATGTGGGGAAGCTTGTGCAATCCCACACATCCCATAAAGCGTATGTAATAATAATTGATATTTTTATAATTACACAAAATGACAAGAAAAAAAAGCATTATGCGTTAGATTGACGGGACGAATAACTTTCTTGGTGTGCTGCAATGCTTGAGTCTGGGCTCTGACGAGATTCCACGATAAGAATATTTTTGGCGTTGTTTATCCTCTCGCTGAAACATTCTACCCGGACTCGTATGAAGGCTGCAACATATGGTACTCACCCTTCCGTGAGCATGTTGGAAGCACTGCAGTATATAGGAAAGCCAAACATGTGGTAGGCGTTGTGATACTGCCCGCGTAGCCTGTCCATGCGGCTCTTATTGGCCCAAAGCTTGTACGTATAAAAGGATTTACAAAATGTAAGGAATAGCATTATTTTAACCTTCAACTAAGCGTATTCGACTCATGGTGAGCACTCGTCTCTACCGGTCGATGACACCGTCGCGCGTTGTCCGTCAGCTTACTGCTGATGATGTGCCCTAGATATTTTGTTCGATCCACTACTTTTAGACCCTCACCGTTCAGCACAGCTGGTGGAATGCTTTTCTGACACTTTCCGTATCTGATAACTAACAGTTGTTATGGTTGCCCATACATACTTACATACCTACATGTAGACATACCTATCCACTTGGCCGGAAACTGATCACGCGCGCAAAACATGTCAACAACATTCAACACGTACCTACAGCCAATGGGAGCGTTCATTTAGAAGCATTACCATATATGGAACACTGAGACAATGCACGTGGACTAAATGTTGCTCGCTTTAACCAATAGGAGCGCTCATTTAGAAGCATTACCATATACGGAATACCCCCACCCCTCCCGCTTCCGCTGGCTGGAAGCCAGAAGAAGCCACGGAAGATCGGAAGTTGCTCGGAGACCGCGTTTTAAGTAACACCATGCATCTTTACTCCGGCCGTCGCGTCGGCTCGCCGCCGACTCGCGGACCCTTTACGTTGTATAGTTGGGTCACGTCCGGGACCACCAGCCGCCAGCCGACACCTTATTATATAATGGTGTCATGTCCCCGAGCCTACTACATCCGGGCCATCACCTCCTTGCCGCCCACAGACCCGTGGTTGTACAATTGTGTCATGCCTCGTGCCCTCTATCACTGCCTGTGCTCCGCATCAGCCTGAGGTGGTGAATTTGTTGCCTCAGAGCCGCCTGCTATCGTCCCGCCTACCTGCCTGATGTGAGGAAAGCCCTTTGCCATGCCCGCCTCAGAGCCTCATGGCCCCGCCTACACATGCCGCATGTGCTGCCCTTTCCCTGCCTGACGCCAGCTCAGCCAATACTCTAGGCCATCACCAGCGCCCGCCTGAGGCCCCTTGCCTCGTACGGTGCCGCTCCAGCCACGACCTTTCTGCACCTGCCGCCTTCGCTGCGCGGTGATCTCTTGCTCTCGCCTACACACGCCACCATCGTTGTTAACACGTGAGCTAATAATATACCTTATTTTATCTGAGCCCTAGAGTCATAGCTTGCCTTATGTTCAGGTCTTAAACTGGTTCATTGTAACTGTCTAGCATCTCCCTTTGTATGTGATAATAAACCTTTCATACCGAAGTACCTGTTTCATTGGATATCGTACTATAGAACCTACCCCCAGAGATGGAGGTCTACCCTCTGCCGGCACCATTGTGCGGCGAGCATATAATACACTATATCACAGTATAACACAGTGCTGTTTTTTGGTTTTACAGCATGTTTGTTTTTGGTGCAAATTCTTTGCGTATTTTTAAGAGGATCGTAGTCCCTTTTTTGCTGGCGTCATCCAAACCCTGTCATCTGCGTAACTTAAATTTTACCACACTATTCTCCGATTTGGCAGCATAACCCAGCATTGTTTATTTATTTATGAGTGAGTTCGTCTATGTATACGTTAAATAGTGTTGGATACATACAACCACTCTATTAGCTGGTGTCAAATGTCAAGAATCTGTACGACATGTGACGGAATCCCCCCGTTCAGCGTGTAATAAAGGGTGAGAAACTCTGTCGTAGGTTTAACTGAGGTCTATAAAACAGCCGTGGTCCTTCTCTTCTCTTCTCTGAGGTCTATAAAACAACCTTGTCGTCCTTCTTTTTTTGATACATCGAAACGCTTTTTTAACAGAGAATATCGCTGTGTTGGTACTCCCTTTTAAATCCCATTTGATTATAAATAGACGTTAGGCGGGGACCAACCTGATCTAGTTCGAATATTCGACCAAAAGTTGTGGCAATTATTGACGGTGATTTTCTTGCACGGTGATGTCTACCAATTTAGAATTTACAATGAGTACAATGATGGTTTTTGTCATGTCCTTAGGTAAATTTTCCTTTTTTACCATAACGGTAAACAAAACGTCGCCGATATTTGCACAGCAGCTACCCTAGAGTGTTCGACCTGCTCAATGCTCAATCCATCATTTCCTGCTGATGTTCCAACTTTAACGTGGCCTATTTCCGCTATTACCATGTTCTCGGTAATTGAGAGGTCGATGCCTTCGAATGTGGTTGATGGTTTTTAAATGTTGTTACTGCCAATACGATATGGAAATCGTCGTCACTATTTATAAGTAAATTATTTAGGACTAAAATCATTGTTTTATCATGTTCACAAAAAAAGTACAACTTCAACTCTTAAGTATTCAGTGAGCATAAAGGTGACTAGTTTTACGTAAGTTAATAATATAGAATTTATAATGGATAACCACAAAGTTATAGCTGCTATCAAAATATATACTTTTTATTCAGTTTGTTGGATCATTCGTCCGGCTCTAAGTTATCAAACTGAAACTGCTTATCAAACAGTAACACTCACCCATATTAAAATTATACCAACACTTAAAAATGAATAGTATTCGTTAATTTAACAATACTGTATAAGGGGTTTTGATGTTATTTGGTTTTTTGGTCAGTATCAAAATCACAAAACTCGAATTGAAAGTTTTAAAAATATCGGTTTAAAAGTGTTGGTTATTCAAATATTGTTTGGTAATGGGTTGCCGACATTGATAAATATTCAAATTATTTGATTGCATACATTTTCAATATTCGTCAACATATCTGGTAGGGAGAAATCACATTCCCCAACAAATAATCCGTACCCACTAGATATCTATATCGTAAGTGGTGTTATAAATTGCTTTATCGAAGGCAGATCGTCAATCATGTTAGCGATTTAAATATCATGGGTCTATCATAAATTTGTCATCAAAAGGGGAGAGGGGGAAAAGAAATTTGCAATATGCATAGATTTCCCACATAAATGATCACAGAATGTCAATGGTGTGAAATTTTTTTTTTCAATTTTCAAGTTAGATTGCTGTCTGGCAAGAATAATATATTATTTATAAAGAAGGCATTTATTTCTAGTTAAGTCTAAGTTCCTTCCAAACCTTTGTAAAATTAGCCGCATCGTGGATCGATCAGACCAAAAAGTTAATTATTTTTTTTATATTTCATAATACAAGCGCCTACCTAAAAAATCACGAGGTATTGTTATTCAATATATGAAAGACAGTTAAAGTATTTTTTATTGCAGGTACCTCAATGCTTATCTGAATTATTCTTTACACAAACAGTTCATTTTTTTTTAAATTTAAATAAATTTGATTGAGTTCATTGAACCTTAATAATTCCACGCAGGAATATGCTTCTTGCAAAGCATTACATAACGCTCTACGAAAAGCTTCGCCACTATTTTTGCTCAATCTACCACCCAGAGCCAGCGAAATAATGGCACCTCCTCCCTCCCTCCCCCAATTGGAATGTGTCGTGAGGCGAAAAAAAGTGTGCAAAGTGTAAGGAGGGGAGAGGAATAGCCTGGGGAGGGGCTACAAGGATGTATCATTCTAAAAATTCAAACGCTTGCTCCAGATTAAAAACTTTTCGAAAGGTAGGTATGTACATAAAATTGGAAATATTACCCTTGGAAGTTTCATTATATAAAATAATTATTCAATTAAAATCATTATTTTTATATAAAATAATGAAAAAGAGAGTGAACAGGTGGAGGTATATTTAATATAATCAAACATAGTACAGGGAATATATATATATATATATATATTAACGGCATCGATAAGTTTGCGGAAGGGATATTAAATAAGTTGTAGCACGGAAAAGTTATTTGTTGTGAACTTGTTTACTATGACTAGCAAGCATTTAACTCACGACATACTTTTAAACAAAATATTGTACTTCCACGAAACACTGGCATATCCGCAGCTAAGAACTTATATTTTATAACGTTAGCTTTAGTATGCGCTATGTATTATTACGCCCATGTTTCTGGCGTGAATGCAAATCTTGAATTGGAGACCAAAGGTTATAATTCACTTCAATTTCAATGAGAGTTCACTTCCATTTTAGTTGGTTTTGCAGGCGCTTGAAGTGATACCCAGTCAAGATATTCATTTCTAGTCCAGTAACTTACAGTCTCATCGGAAGGTACATTTACTTCGTTTGATTAACTAGAATGTTTAAACAGGTAATGAATTTGTACAATCGTGAATCTCACGTTTGCCTAGCTACATTGGGTTGCCGAAGTGTGCGCTATTGTACCATTGGTTTGATTTCAACAGGTAGTACAACCTTCCAAAAAGTGGTTACTGGAAAAAAATATTCTGAACAAGATCCCTGAAAACTTTCAAATAAAATACAGATACCATTTGAATATCAGATTTAACTCCTTTGTACAACAGAACTCTCTGATGACTTGTATTGTACCTGCTTGTATTGTTCTACATGAGAATTTTTTTTCGAGTTCTGATCTATGTAATATTGATAATCAAGTGTTAACTAAATATATATATATATATATATATATGTATATATAATAATAATAATATATATATATAAATAAATATATAATTTAATATAATTTTACTAACATATACGTGTACTTTTTTGTAATATTTGGACGTCTTTTACCTCCAGATGGTCATTGAAATTACACATAATAGAATAGCAGCAAAATCCTTCTTTCTGTCGAATTTCAAAATTATTTAAACGGACTCTATTTTCGCTTTAAGGTTAAACGCGATAATTTTCTACAAAAATACCTTGTAAAAAGCGTATTTTAATCAAATAAATTAATTAACGCCACCTATGAACACGCAGACAATAACGAGCGTCGGGTATGTCACACCCGAGAAGTTTTAAAACTCATATCATGTAAACTCCGCGTGTGTTATCTCTAATCTTTTAGAATGTTGGACAGAGTTTCTTTCTAGAAAGAGAAGGTACAAATGGGTCTTAAAGGACCTATGTTGTAGGAGCGAGGAAAAATAGAAACTGGCAAGTTATTCCCGAAATAACTTGCCAGTTTTCAAATGAATACATAAAAAAACATATCATTTTAACATGATTCCTTTCTCCTAGAATATGGGCCTCTTCAAGACCCAGTTTCACTCATTTCTCTCTTCAAAAAGCCTTTCTGAACAGTATCCCCAAAGATGGCATTATTCCCTGAAGGAGAACTTGGGGTAGTTTCAGTAAGACAATGCTGTGCGTTTTTACTATTTTTAAAATCTAGTTCCTATTCAATAAAATGTAACGCCAAATTATTTTTTTTGCATTTTTTAGAGTGGAAGGACGATGACCTAACAGCCCAGGCATTCCTCGTATCAGGATTTGACACTTCATCTTAACTCCTAAGTTTCCTAGCCTACGAGTTGGTTCCCAACCCGGATATTCAAGTCAGACTTCAGGAGGAGATAGACGAGGTTCTGGCCAGGAACAATGGGAAACTGACTTACCCAGAACTGATGGAGATGAAATATATCGATATGGTTGTATCAGGTAATTAAACTATAAAATTGATGTTTGTCCACAGATTTGTGGTTTCAATTCATTGTAACTGTGATGGCTGAAGCCGATACCGACAAGAATCATTCCTACACAAGGATTCACACTTACATACGCGCAACATACAAACACAATAATTGCCATTAAGAAATCTTTTGAATTTTCAGGAGAAATTCAAATTTAAAAGTTCCTCACCCTTATCTTAAAGGCGAATCTAGAATCGTAAAAAAAGTCTTGGTTTTTTTTTCTCAAATGTTTCCGGCTTTCACCTTTCAATGGTGATCTAGACCATAAATTCAAATTATGGAGAGCAGGAAGGCTAATTTATATATTAGTTTTGTTTAAATTAGAAATTTTTTCTTTCCTTTATTCGTAAAATATATTTTTTTACAGTTTTTTAAATGGTTTTCGACTACCACACTAGACACAATGTCCGTATTATGGTAGTCAAAATTTGTGTATAATTATATAAATGTAATATATGTTCATTTATTAATATATTATTTTGTGAAATGCGATGTATTTGTAAAATAGGTAATACTTTAACTGGTTTTGTAGTTAAGTACATTTCGCAAGAATAAACCAACCGTATTGCAAACTGTTGATTTTAATGAGGCAAAATAAATATAAATACAAATGGGCAAATAAACAAATATCTTTACTTGTTGATATAATGAATATAAAGATAAATTAATTATTTATTTTAAAAAGAAATTTTAAAGAGAATTTAAATGAAAAAAATAATAATAAAGCAAATGAACTTAATTTAATGATGTCAGGCTTTTTTATAATAATTCTTTGTTGTGACAATTTTTTTTGCGCCTGGAAAATCTTAATTTATAATACAAGAAATCACACCCAAAGGATCTCGCTGTCCCATGGCAAAGTATCAAAAGTCGTAATAAAACTATAGTTATGTGGATTAACAAAAAAGGTTATAATTTTTTTACATAAAATGTTAAACTACCAAAACTTTTTCAATGAAAATATAGACACTTTGTGATTTCAATAATTTTTTGATTTCTTATTGCACATGATACTCATTATACGGAACACGACGCGCAGCTAATTATCGAATATTCTAATGGAGGTCAGTTTGTCAAGTGACCCTCCTAAGCAACAAATTTTTGGATTTTGCAAAGAAGCTGTTTCTTTCGATGACATGATCAATTATTATGATTTTTAGTTTAGCTGTCAAGTAACTAGCGTTATCTTTGCTGAGATTAACTGAAACGGGTGACGTGCTCCATTTTTACAAGTGGATTGAGTTTTAATGCTGAACCAAGTGGGACTGTAAACTTTAACGACATATGTTAATTACTAAAACAACACAATTTTCTGAAGGAACTTCCGTTGAAAGATAAAACAATAGCCATCGAAGATGACAAAAATATTTTTTGTTTTACAATTGAATCATAAGTTTATTAGTAACTTTTATGCGCACTTGAAATAATCCCTAAAAATGAAAATTTTCTAAACTTTAATGTCAATCCAGAGATGAAAATTGGGATTAAAATAAATGACTAATTTTGTTTAAATGACACATCTTAGTTTATATTATTATGTTTGTATAAACACTTATTATTGCACTCCTAAATAACTTACTTATAAACAATGTGTACATTTTAAAGCCTTCAAGGCGTGAATAAATAAATACATGTGTAATCTCATCTTTTTCAACAAAATTAACAACTTTAAAGATTATTTTACTTTAATCATTTGATCTGGTACAAAAATAGCACCAGCCATCTCTGTTTTTGTGACTCTTATATATTCTACTGGTTATTTGCCTTCATGCAATTACAAAATTTAAATATGATAATTTTCTTTATTATATCCACAAAACTTTTGTACAGAAGTTTTCATACATGATTTTGGGCTACCAACCTAGCACATGCCCGTATTAGGTCGTCGTACTTTATTCCGTTTATTTCAAATTTTCTAAGCGCTGCATTGAACTTTGTCAAATCGTTTCATTGTTCAATAATATGGAACCATCCAATGGAAGAAACACATAAAAATGGAAAATAGTAAGGCAATATAGCCTTGGACGACAATATTTGAGTGTGAATATAAATGAGGATTTTGAAATCCATGAACGAACCAAAAAATAGATAATATTTAAATAAAATCGCGTGAGATGATGTAAGGTACTATACGTTTGTTATACACGAGTACCTTCATGATAAATTCGTCCATGTGGACTTCATTCTGACAAAGTAATAATGGTAGATACGTGATTTTTTTCAACATGCGTTCACTCAACTGATAGCATTTTAATCAATTGATGGAAAAAGAGGCCACCAATAATTCTAATGTTTATCTAGTGAGTCATATCGGTCACAAACTTCCGAGTAAAGGTTATTTTGATGTTAGCCAATCTCCGGTAGGAAGGGGCACTTGGAGGGCAGCTGATGAATCTTCCAGTCTTCCGAAAACTGCCAAATATTAGCTAATCACGTACTATTTTTTCCAGATTATATTTTACCTGTACCGCAAAAAGTTATCAAGCCTAGTCATAAATAATGTACATACATAAATTTTCTTTTTTACTTTAACTCCACACACTAGCCACTGAGGAAAATAATTCCCTGCACGGCCTATGTCACCTTTGGGGATGCTGTATGAAAGGTCTTTATATGAAAGAAGGGGGAGGAATTTCTGGGAAGGAAAAGGTATGAAAGTTAGGTAAGAATCTGGGGGTCAGTGTGTCCTGAAGTGAAAGATAATATTTAATAATATTTGGCTAATTTATATAGCGCCGTTATCGTAAAAAAATCATAAATCCATAAAAATGTATAAATCCATCCCTCCCATTGCGGTGCAAGGCGACGTTCTGAGTCCTGCTGAAGAGGTCATAAGGTCTCCCTCAATCAGTCTCTCCCGACCCAGACAAACCTCACCCCATGAACCTGGGCACCCCTGCTAAGTCACCAATTGTAGCGAACTACTTGGGGTGGTGGCAGAGGTGATGGTAATCTAATAAATTATTCCCGGGGCGGCGGTACCCTTACCCGCCTCTCAAATTGAGTATACTTATATGTGATACCAGTCACATTATACCCACTATAGTGGGGTGTGTCAATTTTTGTTATTTTCCTAATTCATATTCCTGATATCTCAAAAGAAGGGCTGTGGAAAAAAATAAGAACTGCTTTGAATTTTTTGTTTTTTTAATTATCCTTAGCTCGCTCAAACACTCTGAAAATTAAAAGAGTTGCTTCAAGCCGTTAATATGTTTCTTCCAAGAGATCCCAAATGGTGTGAAAGTACAAGTCAGTAAAGTACGATTAAGTTAATAGTGCACCGATCGCGAAAGTTGTTAATAAGAAACCATCAGAGGAATCAGGCAACTTAGCTACTGATCGATCAATCCTATTAAAGGGAGCAAACAATCAATACAGCTCAATAAATTCAATTAAATTAACCCAAATAACTAACTAACTAACTAATCATTCCGCCGTTCTTTGCCGGGGTGGGTAGATACTGGTAGATACGATAGACTGACACACAACTCTGTCTTGGCAAACACTGACTGCATCAATTATGTTCATGATTCTTTATATACCAACCAATACCAACGTTATCCAAATAATAATTTTGTGTTTTCAGAAGCGTTATCTCTATTATCGACTCTGCTATCTAAATCAGTTGTTGGTACATTTGATAACATGGCAATTTCAGGTGTCACAGGTGTCATAAGCATCCCTTGATTCCATAATGATTGTTTAAATGATGTGTTTTGGAAACCAAATCAGATAACGAAAATTTCGTGGTTTATTATTACGGAGTGTTAATTTCTAATGCTGTATAAAATTCGTTTATTTATTTTTATTTTAAATAATAATGTAAAAGGCAATGAAAATTTTGATGGTAATATAAATATATTTGGAATAAAATTGATGTTATTCTTGAAAAAATTGCATAAATTGAGAAACGATTCGGATTTCTCTGGTGAAATTATTTCCAACCGGAGAATAGAAGCTTGTTTTGAAGCACGTGTTTTGTAAAATCAAATGGTTTAAAAAAAAATCCTTAATAAGTCTCCCAATGTCCGTGCGGGCAAAACACATAATATGTCACCAGTGTTAATGAAAGCGGTTACATGTTTATTTATTAATGTAGCACGCGCACGGCGAGGAATGAAACATTTTTAATACTGTTCATCAAAAGACTCTCATTACAGACACGTGTAATATTGCACATCTGTACTGTAAATTTCACCTTTACTAAACACATTTTTATGTGGACTATTTGGATACGTCGTGAAGCTCAAGAGATGAGGAATAGAGAGGGAGAAGATAGGAAAGTGGATAGTTTGAAGTACATTTGTGTTCAGATGTGTAACTAAACAATGCTAAGGGCATTTCAAGAAACGTTTCAATTCAGATTTTTGTTGTGTGTTTACGCAACTGCAAGCATCTTTCTCGAATATTTGTTCTACCCAATTACCTGTCCCTGTCTAATAGTGGAGAGTACCTACATAACCACATCGGTGGCATTGCAACAATTAATTATACATCACCAGTCTGTTAAAAAAACCCGTGCAGTAAACATGTACCCTCAGTGCGGTTAATTCGAGTCTACTATGGGAGCTTGTGCAATGATCACCCGAAGTTGAAAATTGTGATATAACTCAAATTAATCTTATAAATTTCACTTGAACATGCCGCGATTTGAACCCGTGTCCTCCAGATTGCTAGTTAAGAGCCTTACCCCTCAACCATGGAGGTATTGACCTTGGTGAAATATTACCAAAACGGTTTTATTTCATCAGTACGCTACAGAGATTAACTTTCAATTCTGATGTAATTGTCTACCATCGCACATTATTGTAAAATGTTATCACTAAGTTGCTATAAACACTTACACTAGTTTCAGGAAAACTGTCGACGTTTTAGCCTGCATGCTGTTTAAAAACTACTAAAATTATATTGCAGAGTAAATTGATATTAGATATCAGATAGCATTAAAAAATGAGGTACTCGAAACGGAATAATATGATAATACAAAGACAAATTTCTACTTAACGATTGTTGTGCAAATGATATATTACTGCCCCCTTAAATATTTCCACATATATATCGAACAAAACGTTATTATAAATATAGATTATTCTGGAAGCTGTATTCCCGCGAACCCCAAATGAATTTATACTCACTGGAGAATACACCCCTTTAAATTGGACGCTAAAATTTGTTCGCATGTTGGGGGATTGTTCCGATAACAAATTTATTGCCGTTATCCGCGTCCGGGTGACGAAATATCCGCAAATATTTTGTTCCCTAAAATAATTTCAAATATTATTATGATAATAAATCCTATTCGACAAACTTTATAAATAAGCGGAAATCAAGCTTTAGCTTCTGTTTAAAATATTATATTCTACAATAATTAAATACAGCAAATTAAAATGGAATTTAGGGATTGGATTGGCTAATATTATGACATATTTGAAAACGTATTGAAAAACTACACGATAGAAAGGTACGCTTAAAAATTCAATTCGTTTAACGTTTAAATGGATTTTAATGATCATTTGTTGCGGTATTCAGAGCAACGACAAAAAGCCCACTTTTGAAAAGTAATAAAGTAAATAAAGTGATGAAAAAAAACTTACCATTTAACAAAGTCTGTTGATTTGTCACTGTCCTTATTGTCCGTTTACCGAAAGATATATTTATGAACGCGCCTTTTGAATTTTTATTAGTTATAATATGTAAGAATGACAGTATAACGAGAAAATTCTTTCATTATGAAGACTAACCTAAAACACCAATGAATCTGTCATGATGTCAAAGCTCCCACTAAATTAATGGGTTAAATTTCACGTATCGATCATAAGTATTACATTCCAAGACACACATTTTAGAGTGGTAGAGTTAGAACCTACCTAAAATACGGCTGCATAATCCATTAGTTTCAGTTGCCACTTTAATATGAACGACAATCATCGTTAGTTGCAACTTATGCTTTTTAGTTGTCACTTGTCAATAATTGGAGTAGCTACATGGGTTAGCAACCTGCACTTACATTGCCAAAAAACCGCCATTTTATTTTGTAATTATTTTAATACTTTCATACGCCCATGGGGATTTTCCACGTTAACAATTTATTACGCAAGGGTTAGTAATAAAAATGTTTGCACATAGTAATCACTTTCATTATAATTTACAATTGGCTAACAATTGCAAAAAAAAACAGATAGACTTTCTGACTTGAACATTTTTTGGGTGTTTTTTAAATCATAGAAGTGTCTGAAATGATGTTCAGTGTTCTCGTACGGTATTATTATCACAATAAATCCACAACCATACTGTTTAAATGATATGATACTCCCAAAATGCATTCAAATAATGAAAAGTACTGATTTTCTATAGATTGTTATCGACCTAAACTTCTGAGACTTTAAGATTATCAAATTTGGCATCGCTCATAGCATCATAGAAAATAGTTTCGTTATTATTCCATAGAAACAGTAACCTTTGCAACAATTGTATTCAAAAACTAGTTAAAAACTTTCTCTTTTAAAATTCCAGTTCATCTCATCTCCAACATGTTTCCCGCCTAGAAAACTACTAGCTGCTAGCCCGATCTTCGAATTTTTTTCCAGAATGCAGGTTAGTTGAGTAAATATATTATTTTTATTGGTGAGGCTGCGTTTTGTTGAATCAAAAAAAAATAAATAACGCTTATAATTGAAAAAATGTTTTTTTCCATCATGTGGTTGCCGACCTCCGTCATAGAGGATAGATAGGTAACCAACGTTTATATAACACGTGAATTCTCGACACCAAAATTACATTTTTTATCTCTTTTCGAAAAAAAAATATTAATATATCTACAGGTACGTAGAATGTCCCAGGTGCCGTGTTTCTTTTATTTTTATTTTATTTTATTTAAACGCCTATGGGGCTTTTACATATAATAATGTACATTTTTATTTTTTTAGTTATACAGTTTAAATTTAAAAAAAAATCAGTGTTAACAAAATACAGGTTACATAAAAAATATCAGAGTTGACAAAATATGTTACATAAAATATAAGAGTTTAAAAAATATAGGTATATTAGGTATGGATAGAGTACAAATAAGTGAGACAAAAAATAGAAAATCTGCCGAAATCCTGCAAATCAACCAAAATGATAATAAGAAAGTATAACAATAGTTTACAAATAAGGTAAAAAATAGTTCGCACATACTCCGTTTAAAGTTTGCCAAGTTCAAATTATTGTCAAATACACTTATATTGTTTAAGTATTTGTTACCAAGACTGTGTAAACGTTGTATAAGAGAGTGAAAACTGTAGTTGGAATTAGATGTATGTATGTAAAATTTTGATATTTGCCTAGTTCTTCGTGTAGGTATGTGTAGATTTATTAATTGCAGGAGTTCACAACAATCAAATTTAGAGTTCCATAATTTTAATAAAAAGTTTCACAAAGCATTCTTTTCGGGGTGAAATGCCTAAAACCAAAAAAAATAAAATAAAAAGGTTAGGTCGTTTATTTTTCTTCTGTTTTCTTATGTCGAAATATTCAAAAGATTCAATAAAGACTGGTAATTTATGTGTTCTAAAGGGATGTTAAGTTTAAAATTGACGAAGCGTAGAAATTTTCTTTGAATTCTTTCAACATTGTGAATATGTACATTGTAGAAGGGAGACCAAACTATGGAGTTATGTTCTATCAGGCTTCTAACAAGGGATATGTACAATAGTTTTATGATTTGTAAAGATTCAAAGTTTTTAATTGTTCTTTATATAAAACCTAATGTTTTCATATCCTTATTCACAGTTTGTTGAATGTTGGCCGTAAAGTCTAGTTTCTCATCTATTATTATGCCAAGATCTCGCATTTCCTTTACTCTTTCTAAATTTGTTTTATTTATTGAATAGCCAAAACATTGTGATGTTTTTTTTCAGTAAAAAGTTAAAATTTTTCATTTTTTTACATTTAAATATAAATTGTTTTGTGAACACCAGTTATTTAGCATGTCTTATTTCTTTATATAATTTAATATCGTCGGCAAATAGCAGTACATTGACATTTTTAAAGCAGTTGACTATGTCATTTATTAAAACAATAAATAAAATTGGGCTAAGATGACTGACTACCTTACGATACGCCACTAGTGGCCAAAAATGGTTTAGATAAAAAAGATTTTATTTTAACAAGTAAAGTTCTACCAGATATGTAGCTACTTAACCAGCTTAACATATTTGCTCTGATTCCTATAGCATGAAGTTTTTGGATCAGACTTTGTGAGACACTTTATCAAAGGCTTTCGAAAAATCAGTATATATACAGTCAACTTGTTTATTTTTAGAAAAAGACTCCAATATATAGTTTTGAAACAGTAGTTAATTTGTTGTAGTTGATCTACCTTTAATGAAGCCATGTTGTTTGTCATTTATTAAATTTGTTAGTGTGGGATATATTTCTACCAAAACTAAAGATTCAAATATTTTGGGTAATACAGATTATATGCATATTGGTCGATAGTTTGAAATGTCAGTATTGTCACCTTTTTCAAATATTGGAATAATAAAGCTGGATTTCCAGTAGACGGGAAAATATCCAGAGGATAGTAGGTGGGTAAATAAAATGGTTAGTGGTTTAGACAATACGGAGGAGCACTGTTTTAGGAAAATTGGCGGGATGGTGTCAGGGCCTGCAGACTTGTTTATGTCTAAGGAACTTAATTTTATTTTGCAAGATTCTTCGGTGATGTGGCAGTCTGTTGGCAATCTGTTCAAATGCGTGTTTTTTTCGAATGTGTATGAAGGAATATTTTCTTCTGGTGTTTCATCATCATAAACATTTTTAAAGAAATCAGAAGAAAGATTTACAGTGTCTTGCGTATTTTTGGCGTATTTGTCGTCCATGTGCATTTTTGGAGGATAGTCTGTGGTGTCGTTGTTTATTATTTTAATAAATTTTCAGGATTGTTCGAATTCTATCGATTGTTCTCGATAGAATTTATATATGTTTTATAACACATTTTAGAAAGATGTTTGCATTTTTCCTCCTTTCACTGAAATTTGTATAGTCGATTTTCTTCAGAGTTTTTTTGAATTTTTTATGAAGTATTTTTTTGTTGTTGTAGTGAGGCTATTAGTTCTGATGAGAAGTAAGTTGGATATGTATGTTTTTTAGGAGTAAATAGTGGTACATATGATTTCATAGTGGTGGAGAATTTATTTATTTATTTTTATTTTATTTTTTTATTGTTTAACTTATAACATTGTTACATTGTACATAAAATTAGGTAATAATAAGTAATAGTGTTAAACATATGTTGTTGAATTTCTATTCCAATGAAGAGTGCTAGCTCTTGAGCTTGGTGTAGGAGTTATTTGACAATTATTTCATGTTTATATCAGTAATTCACATTATTACAGTACAATAAATATAAACTTAAAAGAGGATTGTGACGTTAATTTTGGTTGTAACATGAATTGAAGTTATAACATTTGATAGGTGATATTAATTTTTTTTAAAGATAAATTTGACCTTCTTTTTGAATAAAATAAAATCTGGTATTTTTTTCACTTCTTCGGGAAGACTATTAAAATATCTTATGCCTTTGTAAATGTAGTTATTGTGCATTTGTTGTGTTGAAAATAGAGGAATTTGGATGTTAAAATTATGCCTTAAGGATGAGTTACATTTAAGTTTTTTTACTACAGTTTCTTTATATATTTGTAATATTGCATCTTTTTTATAGAGGTCTTCAATTTTTGGTACTTCGAAAATTTTGAACAATGATGCTGAAGAGAAAGTTGGTTTTTTTTTCAAAATTACTTTGATAATTAGTTTTTGTACCACTTTAACAGAGCTTAAAAATTTTTCATATGCACCTCCCCACCCAATGATTCCATACTGAAGTAATGATTGGACTAGTGCGTAATAGACTTTTTTCAGGTTGTTTATCTTGAGAACATTTCTTAATCTAATGAATATATAGATACATTTTCTAATGCGTTTAACAAGTTCACATATGTGTCTGTTCCATTTCATATGTTGGTCTACAATTACACCGAGGTATTTTATTTCAGTTGTTTGGTTTAGTATGGTACATTATTCATTACAAACATCTTTGTTACATTTTTTGTTGTGTATTATTATATGAATGTTGGGGTTAGTTTTGAATTTATTTATTGTGAATGGTATATAAACTGTTTTTTTTGCGTTAATTGTAAGTAGATTTGTATCGAACCAGTTTTTTAGGATTTGGATGTCATTATTTGCATTTTCATTTACAATTTTCCAGTCATTACCCTTAATTATGATAATTGTATCATCTGCGTAAGATATAACTGTTCCACTGAGGTTTTGTTTGAAAATATCATTTACGTACATGATAAAAAGTAAAGGACCCAAAACAGTACCTTGTGGTATCCCAAAATCACTTGTGAGTGGTAGACTAGATGCGTGATTAATTTTTACAACTTGTGTTCTTTGGTGAAGATAACTTTTTAGCCAACTTAATGCTGTGTCATTAAAACCTACGATCTTTAATTTTTGTATTAGTTTGACATGAGATATGCTGTCGAAGGCTTTTTGGAGATCAACAAAAATACCAACACATTTTAATGATTTGTCTAAAGCGTCTTGTATGGTACTAGATAATTTAGCAATGGCGTCTTTTGTGCTTTTGTTTTCCATGAATCCAAACTGATTTTCGTGAATTATATTATTAATCTTGTCACGTAACGAATCGGACACGTTCAAAACTCCCGCGAATTCAAATTAGTAAGCGGTGAGTTGTTACCATTGTCACTGTGCGCGCGCACCTGCCTCGCGCACGGCCAAGTTGGTAAAACTGCTCCACGCCACACTCGCCGGCATTCAAATCACCAACGGCCCAGCACTCACAATCTAGCTTTGGCCCTGCCTACATGTCCGTTCCGCTATCAACGAGGACGCCGTGTTTGCGCGCCTAAATTAACGGCCGCTTTGTACAAGTATTTTCAAAGCCTGTACCTAATCGCTGTGCCTACTCACCATGGAGAAATGTACGCGTAATAGCGCGTACAGTACGGAAGATAACCCTCCTTTTGTGGTTCATCATGTACGCGAAACCTACTACAGATTCATGTAAGCGGACTAACTATCTTTACCTTTTATGTGCCTTTTGTGACTTGATCTATGCCTACACCCACGCTTGCCAGCCAGAACCTAAATTATCAAGAGAGATTGTTCCTAACGAAACGCTAGGGATATTTAGGATGTAAATGACCCATCTCATTTGTGTACCTGTTTGTAATTGTGCTTTGTGAATATACCATCATACCCCATTAATGCGTTTCCTTTGACGAATTCGAAGTGGTTTGTTTGTTAATCAGTTCCCCGTGTAAAAGCAGAAGCTGACCTGACCCCTGATGATCATGACCTCAACTTCTACCACCTGAGCTAACGCCGATATGTACTAAGGCACCCTTTTTGCAATGGACCTCTCACAGGGAAATTGCGCCCTTTTACACTGTCGCCGAACATGGGGCAATTTTTTTTTTTGTCATCCCTTCATAAGCCAACAATAGACTACCTCGTGATCGTCAATTGAAATTCTATTCATGTACATTATTCTTGTAACAACATGTGATTTCCTAAGCAAATGTCCACAAACCGTTTTTTTTGGCGCGCTCGCAAAAAACTGGGTCCACAAAATGGTGGCCGCGCGTGCTCACACCTTGCCGCGTATCGTGAACACTCACGACAACTACAAACAAACACAACAGAGTTGTTTTTGTTTCTCAACAAGCAATAAACATCACGAATTCGTGTTTGTTTATTTGTTTTCAACGCCCATTTCAAAACCGTAATGTTCCCTTTCACATAGCGAACATTACCAACAAATCACCTTCCTTCAACTAGTGTAAATAAAAACACGGGTTTGTCTCAACACTAATTATACATTTATTCCTAATAAATTATAGGTACAACTGTTTTTTTTTCCACTAGTGTGCAAATACGAGTGTTAACCTTCCAAGTGCCTTCGACGAGTGTTAACCCTCCAAGTGCCTTCGACAAGTTTTAACCTTACAACAAGTGACGTGAAAAGTGAAATTAAATTCATTCCTTTTCTTCAACACCCTCAATTTCAAATCAGTAAATCTGTGGTCAATTTTTCTTCTCAACAAATGAAAGTGACTAGTGAAACTAAAAAACACAGTTTTACAAAGCAAAGTCCTGGCCAATTTTTCTTCTCAACAAGTGAAAGTGACAAGTGAAACTAAAAAACACAGTTTTACAAAGCAAAGTCCTGGCCAAATTTTCAAAATTTCAAAACACTTCAAGAATTCCGGAACACAATCATCTTCCTTCTTCAAACATCAAGCAAACCTTCAAAATGGACTCACCCACTGTACCCACAGAACCTACATTTGGTGTAATCACCAACATTTTCCAATCAAAAAGAGAAACATTACTACAAGCTCTTCGTAAAAGGGACCTGTCGCCAACTGACAAATCAAGGAAGTCGCTTATAAATTACGCCTTGTACTTCAACAAGAAATACATCAGGAATTTACGTTTTAATTGCCCCAAACCAGTGGAAGCAAAAATAATTACACCAGTACCACCTGAGTCAAAAAACATACCAGCACCGGTCATTCCACAAAATAAAAGTTACGACCTATCATCCTGGAAAATTATATTCAACGGTTGCATTAACTCTCCTCAACAGTTTCCCAATTTTATCATAAAAGAAGGACAATTGTACCGTAATTGCAAACCTCCTTTGTCTATTCTCGAAGACCATGCCTGGAAACTGGTTGTTCCTCCTGAAGAAAGAGAACAAATAATATTCAACAACCACAGTGCCCCGGAATCCATACACCCCGGAACCTTCAAGACATATAAGAAAATATCCTTGAAATATTATTGGCCCGGTCTTTTCAAACAAGTGCAAAATTATATTTCTAAATGCGACACTTGAAAAGCTTATAACACAGCACTGCACCCCCTGCTGGTCTTATGGGTAAACCCAAACGCGCCGATAGACCACTGCAATCACTGTCAATGGATCTTATTGGACCTTTCCCCAGAAGTTATGCTGGACACATGCATATACTCAGTGTAGTGGACATTTTCACCAAATATTGTTGGATTTTCCCTTTAAAAAGAGCCACCGCATCTGCAGTCGTAAGCCTTTTGGAAAAACACATATTTATACCTTACGGAACCCCCCGTACAATTATTGTGGATAACGGAAAACAGTTCATCGCAGCTGAATTTAAGGAGTTCCTGTCCAAATACGGCATAAAGGACATTTTTTATAATACTCTCTACACACCACAGAACAACACTGTAGAGCGTTATAACCAAAACATCAATACTGCCCTGGCTATCCTAGTCGATAAAGACCAACGCACTTGGTGTAAAAACTTGGAAAAAATTCAAGCAGCTATAAACAACACGGTAAATCTTACAACCGGTTACACCCCATTCTTCCTCAAACACGGCATGGAACAAATTGTTCACGGCTCTCTACATTGGAATAATGATTTTCCATCATCGGTCCCCTCATCTGAAGACCCTGTAGAAACATATGCCCACCGCTTAGAAGAACTCTCTGCTATCTACAGCGAAGTAACAGACGCTTTATTACTGGCCCACCAAAAAAGTGCGGACAGATACAACTTACGCAGGAAACATGTCACTTTTAATAAAGAGGATATTGTCTGGAGAAGAAATAACACATTGTCACAAGGTGCCATGTACTTCTCTGCCAAATTGGCACCCCGCTTTATCAAGGTTAAAGTACTGAGAAAAATCTCAGATTTGGTGTACACCCTGTCCGACATTTCTGGTAAACACATAGGCAACTACCACATAAAGGACATTGTCAAGGCTGGAAATATGGAAACAATAGAAACCATCACTCCTGTCCCTACGTTTGTACCTCATTGGCAGAAACAACCACTGCCATACACTACAAACTTTGCTTAAACAACTATCTATGACTTCTACTATTGATCTCACAAGCCGTCTACCAAAGTGTTATTCGTTTTTTGTTGAAATCATTAGCCTTTTTAACCACAATGTTCTTGATTTTCATAAGTTAATCATCCATTATGGTTTGTTGTAAGTAAATCTTACACGACAAGGTACAATAAGTGTCAATTGTAACCTTGACCTCGGTACACTATTTCTTTGTATATAAACTTTTGTTACTATTCTTTTTCTCACGTTTCACTTTTTCTCATGTACAAACCTTTTTTGAAACTGATCATTTCGGAAAAGAGACACCTCCTCAATGTCGGTTTGTATTTTTGGGTACGCGCGATACTCGAAAATGTTCTCCATTCCCTGTTCCCAACACACCAAGTTTTCTTGACATATCATTATATTTTTTTTGCTCTTGTTCTTCCTATTGTCCTTCATATTTGTTCTAATGGGTTCCATCGTATAAAAACAATGACCCTTTTGCAACATGCACCCAATTGAGGTGAATGTTCTACCCCTGTAATTTGTAATCAAAATGCGTGTGTAATTCCAGTTCGGTATCGTCATTTGATTCAAGTTACACAGGTGTAACAAATATAAGTTACAATTACCATGTTAAAGTTTTTTCAGTTTTCCCAAAATTGAATGGCGCTCAACTATCCCATTTGCTCTTGTCTTTTTTCAGAATTTGACATTGACACGTCATTTCTGAAAATAGTTGTTGTAAAGAAAAACAAATTGCATTTGTCTTCCTAATCAATAACATTGTACCATGCATAACACCTTTCGGTCACATTGAGTATGTAAAATCATAGGATCTCAACTTCCTGACCCAAATCTGTTATTTTGTCGCATTTTTTTGTCTTGAATGACATTAATTTGCCTTGTTAAAATACACCAAGCCAGGTCACTTATATTAAGTTATCCTGTGTCTCAAGGTGCCCTCCTTTTTGTATATAAAAATGTATAACATGTAAAGTTCACAACATTCGTGTTTGTGGCAATTGGTAACACCAAGCGAGTTCCCTTGCTCATTTTGTTTGGTCATTTTAAGTAGGTAAAACCCAATCAGGTCTTAAATAAACCACTACAAACCTTTATATTATAAGCAAAGAATATGTAAAGCCAAACAGGCCTCCTTTGCTATATATATATATTATTTTTTTGTCTTGTATAAAAATTCTTGTTCACATATGTCTTGTATTATGTCATCACTTACCGTGTAAACTCAACTTTTGGTTGTGTCATCACAGTATATTGTAAGCAAAGAGTAAGTAAAACCAATAGGTCTCTTTCGCTATATTTGTGCGCTGTGTAAGTAATTACTACCATCACACCACATGTCTTGTACAATTGTATCTGGTTGTCATGTTACTTTTGTATTATGCTGGTACCAATAACTATCGACATCACCGAGTATGTTTATTGTGTATTTTGTTCATATGCCGTCTGTATTGAAATGGAAACTTCTTTATCAACTTAAACGTAAATTTGTCTTCCACCATGATACGAGAGATCGTTATAAAATCCACCATGATACGTGCGAACGTTATAAAATCCAACGCTATACGAGAAGCTCGTCATAATCACTTAATTCTTTCGCCAATACAGCGAATAGGTAATTTGTCTCAATGTTTTGATATAAATACCTACTGTCTTACACCCTTGCAATACTAGGCTCGACCTTTTTTTCAAAATCGTTCAAATTCTTACATGATACGTGAAGACGTCATAATACTTACCGTGATTCGTGCGAACGATATAATATCAATTGGCCTTTCTTAATTAAGATTGCCACCTGTTTACACTTGAACTACCTGACGTAGATCATTTTACCCGGATATGGATTTGTCTTTTTAAAAATATTTGACACTTTTGTTAAAACTTGCCAAACAGCAGGAAATTTCCCTCTTGGAAGAATTTAAAAAAAAAAAAAAAAAAATAACATTGAAGCTGTGCATTCAGCAAATTTTGGTTGAACTGATGCCTGTAGACTTCTTGTAACTAAACCCAAGAACTATCTACTATCCATTGACCATGGACTAATCATCGGCTTCACTTTTGATTATGAGGTATCGTGTCGTAGGAGGTCAATCGGGACATGACACAAAAACACCTAACTCGTCGGCTGGGAAACGAATAAGAAAACTCCCAGGTTTGTGAAATTTGAACAAGGGTCTGTCATTTTCTCACAAATTTGTAGAAGATTAAATCGACCCCTAGTCTTTCATCCAATACACATGAAAGACTAGAATTGTATTATGTTGTATGTTATGTTTCATCACACCTTCTTGTAAATGTAATGAGTCGGGAAACCTGCTGTCAAATATATTTCGCTCTCTCTTGAAGATCGAATCCGGACTCTAGCCAGTTTTCAGCAGATTTCTGTACTCAAACATCTTCTTTCGTCATCACTTTCACCATGTACATATTGTTAAAATTATTCACGGATTTGGAAATAGTACGATAAGCATTGGCTTATCGTCTGTCAAATAGGACAAACCTCATCCACGAATCTTTTTTCTCACCCCTTCTTCCATCATCCCTTCACCCTTCAATGAAATATATTCACTACGTTTTCTTCCTTGAAAGCCTTACGTTGTTACCGCTTTAGCGATGACATTGACCATGAAAGGTCAATTGCTTTCAAAGAAGTTATTTTTTTGTCTCACTGCACAAACATGTTCTTGTATCAGTGGATTTGTATTCAGTACTATTGCACTGAATGGACTATACAGAGTCACCTCTTGATACGAAAACATATTTTTTTTCACATTTGTAAAATATCAACTAGTTAGGAACATCTCTACCTTTCTCTTTCTCTGGTTTCTGGCAAGCAAATCTCTTTCTTCTACCCAAGGCACATTTGTTTCTCTCCAACCATTTTTGCATCATTGGTCTACCAGGCAGGTAAACTTCAAGAATTTTGTTCTAATAATAATTCACCCCTGGACTAAAAAGAAGCCCAGCAGCCTCTCTCATCACCAGCTGAGCCCTCTTCATTGCCGCCTTCACTACCGTCACGGAGGTCCCCTCTCTTCAGCCTCGTTATATAAAAAGCACCCGACCACACTCAACTCATTCAAGTGTGAGCCGTTTGTGCAGTTGCGAACAAGTTGTCTCACAATATAATGACACTTTCCAAACAACAACCTCCGAGCATGTCAGCTCCAGGTTAGTTGTCCGTTCCTGCCAAATCAACAGTTGTCTTTTGCCCCATCAAGCACTGACACAAGCACTGTCTTGCAAATACTAAAACACGCAGACCAACCAGTCGCCGTTCATGCAGACTCACCAAATGCCGTTTGTGCATACTCACCACCAACCTCCATTTGGCACCAACCTATGTTACTCGCAGCCCTGCACGCTTTAATAACCAGTACAACCTTGCTTACTACCAGCATGGACCCACTCTGGCACCTCTACAAACCTGAAGCACCTATTTTGACCTCTGTGATAGTAGAACCCCTCCGCAACAACAAAGTTCCACACCGTGTTCTTTTCCAAGACCCTAGTGTTCATTTGAGTGTAATCTCAAAGGGTCATGTGTTAGTGAAAATAACAAGTGCTACGCAAACTCCGACCCACTACGCAAACAAACTACGCTTCGCAAATCTTAGCTTCCCGGACCAATGATAAACTTAGAGTCATTTTTTTTCTCTCTTTCAAATGTCACTGTGTTTTGTCTTGTCTTGTCATGTCATGTCATGTCATATGTTACTATGTTCTGTCTGTCTTGTCATGTCATATGTTACTATGTTTTGTCTTGTCTTGTCATGTCATGTCATATGTTACTGTGTTCTGTCTTGTCCTGTCATGTCATGTCATATGTTACTGTATTTTGTCTTGTCTTGTCATGTCACTATGTGTTTTATGTTTGTCATCAATTAGCTAGCACACCCAACAATCTCTCTCTCTCTCTCTCGCAAGCCAGTGGCATGTTGTAATTAAAGAGGATTCTTAAGCCTATTGCTTCATTGCCACGTCGTTTTTTCTCGGGCGGGCGGGGATGTGTCACGTAACGAATCGGACACGTTCAAAACTCCCGCGAATTCAAATTAGTAAGCGGTGAGTTGTTACCATTGTCACTGTGCGCGCGCACCTGCCTCGCGCACGGCCAAGTTGGTAAAACTGCTCCACGCCACACTCGCCGGCATTCAAATCACCAACGGCCCAGCACTCACAATCTAGCTTTGGCCCTGCCTACATGTCCGTTCCGCTATCAACGAGGACGCCGTGTTTGCGCGCCTAAATTAACGGCCGCTTTGTACAAGTATTTTCAAAGCCTGTACCTAATCGCTGTGCCTACTCACCATGGAGAAATGTACGCGTAATAGCGCGTACAGTACGGAAGATAACCCTCCTTTTGTGGTTCATCATGTACGCGAAACCTACTACAGATTCATGTAAGCGGACTAACTATCTTTACCTTTTATGTGCCTTTTGTGACTTGATCTATGCCTACACCCACGCTTGCCAGCCAGAACCTAAATTATCAAGAGAGATTGTTCCTAACGAAACGCTAGGGATATTTAGGATGTAAATGACCCATCTCATTTGTGTACCTGTTTGTAATTGTGCTTTGTGAATATACCATCATACCCCATTAATGCGTTTCCTTTGACGAATTCGAAGTGGTTTGTTTGTTAATCAGTTCCCCGTGTAAAAGCAGAAGCTGACCTGACCCCTGATGATCATGACCTCACCTTCTACCACCTGAGCTAACGCCGATATGTACTAAGGCACCCTTTTTGCAATGGACCTCTCACAGGGAAATTGCGCCCTTTTACAATCTTTATGAACTGAGTTATTCTTTTTTTGGCAATTTTTTCAAATATTTTTGCAATGTTTGATAGTAAAGAAATAGGGCGGTAATTGGTTGGTTCTTCCGGATTGCCGGTTTTAAATATTGGTATAATTACAGATTGTTTGTACATGGATGGAAAAACTCCGCTTTGAAAACTTGTATTGATTATATGAGTTAATGGTTTTGATACTTGTGATTTTATACATTTCAGTGTTTGTATTGTGACCCCATCAAAACCAGGGGCAGAACCTCCTTTCATACCTGTAATAATTTGTTCAATTTCTTCTGGTGTTGTTGGTTGAAATAATTCAAATTTATGCTCATTATTTACTGTAGTATTTGGGTCATTTGGGGTAAGGCCTTGTTGGATTTTTTTAGCGAGGTTTTTTCCTACATTAGCAAAAAAATTGTTTAATACATTTGCGGCTTCTAGAGGTTTATCTTTACAGCAGATTTTTGAATCATTGTGATTTACATTGTTGATTGTTTTATTTTTTAAATGTTTTTTATCGACAATTTCATTTATGATGGACCAAATCCTTTTACTGTCATTTCCAGATAATTCAAGTTTTTGTTTGTAGTAGTCATCCTTTGTGTTTTTTATTAGATATGTAAGTTTTTTTTTATAAGCTTTGAAATGTTTTTGTAATGTTATATTTTCCGGTTGTTTTGTATATTGTTTGTAGAGTGTTTCTTTGTGTCTAATTGAGATGATTAATCCGTGAGTTATCCATGGTTTGATTGGCTTTAGTTTTGAAGATGTTTTGTTAGATTTAATATTTCTACAAGCATTTATGTGAAAACTCAGTTTTTTATCAAATATTTTGCAGCATTCTTCTACATCGTTACATTGATATATTTCTTGCCATTCTTTTTCGTTACTTAATATTTTAGTGAGAGAATTTATATTAATACTATAGTTGTATTTATCAGTATTATTAACGGCCGTTGTGGTTGGTAATGAGAGGTTTTGATGTTTTTAGTCATATTTAAATATACATGCAAAATGATCCGTTACAGATGTTTTAATTACCGCAGATGATATATTTTGTATATCTTTGGTGTTTGTGAATATGTGATCGATACAAGATGGTCGTTGTCCGATAATGTTTCTGGTGTATGAATTTATACATGAAATGTAATTTAATTCTGCTAACATATTTAAATAGTTATCTTTATCGTTAGAGGAGTAGTCATTAGCGATATTTAAGTTAATATCTCCGATGAGTATTGTTTTTTTGTTTCTATGATGTTGTAATATTTTTTTTAATTCTTCTATGTATGTGGTTATAGCAGAAGAGTGTGTCCGATAAATAGCAATGATATTAAATGAATAATTCATAAAATTTATCTCCAAGTTTAATAAATTGACATTATTCACCATTATTTCATTTACACTTGTGACAGCGTAAATATTTGATACAAATATGGTGACGCCGCTATTTCTGTTAATTTTATATTTTGTTGCATAGTACGAGTAACCCGGTATATTATAATTAATTTCACTCGATGTATGCGTTTCTGATAATATTATACAGTCAAGTCTATTTAATTGTTTAATAGTTATTAGAAATTCTTCGAAATTTTTTTCCAAAGATCTAACGTTCATGTGTATTATTATTAGGCTGGCTGTAGGTTTTATATCTATAAAATCGTTTGTATTATTTACCGTGTCAAAAATCCTTTCGTCTATTTTATATGAATTATCTATTGCGTTTATTATAAAGTCGTTCATTTTGAGGTAGTAATAAAATTAACAATAATGTTGGCGCTGGGAATACACTTCACATTTGCAATTATAATATTATATGTGTTGGCTTGTACATTATCACTGCGTGTTAACACTTTGCGGGCGGGCTTTTCGTAATATTTTTTTGAAATATTATTTAGGTTTTCGTTACACTTGTAATTAATAATATGCATCATTAGTCGTAATCGATGCGATCCCTCGCAATTTTCAGCATTTTGTTTCTATAGTTGCACCTAATACTGTTGGCTGCGTGGTCCGTGGTGTTTTTTTCTCCATATTTAGAATTTTGTCTGGTGCAGTTTACACATGCTGGTACTGTTTTTTCTCTTCCCGGACATTTTGAAAGGATGTGATCGCCCATGCAGTGTGGGCAAATTGGAGGGCTGGTTCAGTGTAGGCATCTTTTAGCCGTATGCATGAACATACAGCAATGAAAACATTGAGTCAGTGGATCGCAATCTTCAATTTTTACTCGTTGAAACTGTATATTTAGTTTACCGAGTGCAAGGAGACTTTTTCGCATTTTGCCACTAGTTTCCATGATGTAGCTAGTGAACTGGCGCTGCTTTTCGTTTATGTTTGTGTTTTTTATCTCCGTTATAAGTGTGATTTTGTTGTCTTCACTTTCCTTGTAAACATCTTCAATTCCTTCGTTCTGGGTAATTATTCCGCAAACTATTTCGTCTTCAGTAAGATTGGATTTTAATCCTTTTATTATTATTTTTGGTCTTTTCTTTTGAATTTCATTTACCACCAAATCGGTATTCAGTTTTTTTATTTCGGCGGTTAAGGTATTTGCATATTCCTTTTTTGGGCATGATATTATTATTTTTTCTTCTTTTGTTTTTCTCAAACCATTTATTCCTATCTTTATGTTGCTTAAATTTCTTTCTTTTTTTATTATCTTTTCAATTTCTTCTGCTTTAGCATTATTTTTGGTCGACGAAATGATGATTGAGAATCTCTCTTCTTCTCGAGGAGTGACTTTGGTTGTTGATAATACCTGTGCATAGGATGGTGTTGTTGCGCTTTTCATTATTTTTTCAAAGTTTCCCACCAGTTGGTCGTTTTTTTCGATAAGTTTGTCTTGTAGTTGAATTATTTGTTGTTGAATTTTTAATATTTCAGATTTCACTTCATTGTCAAGATCAATAATAATTTTTTCGATATTAGTTTTGGTTTTCGAGTCTTTAACGGTTTGTATTTTTTGAACTTCATTTTTTAGCGTATTCAACAACTCTTTTACCGTCATGAAAGTGTTACGTTGCGGTGTAACGAGAGCGCGAAGACAGTACCGTGCGGGCTGCCGTTACGAGCGTAAGATTAATACTGATCATACTGATGATTGAAAATTTTGAATATAGGTTTTCTAAGGAATCGTCAGTATTAACGTCAGACAAAAAAGACCAGTCAACATGCGAAAGATGAGAATTTAAAGATTCAAAATCTGCTTTTTTGTAGTTGAGAGTTTTTTCAATGGGTTTCGGCTTGACACCACATATATTTAACTTAATATAAAGAAGGGGGTGATGGTTATCAACAGGTAACAGAGGATCATTACATTTCTCAGTGAACAATTTAGGATAATTTGGTATTGCTAGATCTAGTAAGCGATCATTTGTGTTGTATATAAAGTTATATTGTAAAATATTTAAAAAAAATTTCATATCTAAAATCTCACGTGCACGATCATTTTGCCTTTCATTAATTATGAAACCACTATCACTCGTTTTCCAATTTAGGTTAGGGAGGTCGTGATCCCGAAGAATAATAATTTTAGAGTCAGGGCATTTGTCGAGTAGATTTTCAACGTCTTCGCTGTGGCTTCGATAGTTTCCGGCATCAGATAGTGGCGGTGTGTATAAAGTTGGAATTATTATCTTTTCTACAGTGGTATTAATTTGTACAAATAGTTGTTCGAGTGTATTATTTTTTTTTTGAATTTTCTTGACATCAATAAGTTGCAATAAGTACTCCGCCTCACCCTTATTTTGGAACTGGATTTAGAGTTTTTATCGCAGCGAAAAATTTTGTAGTTGTTTAGTCCGAGTTCTGTTGATTTTATTTCCGAGTCGAGCCAAGTTTCTGTCAGCACATATACGTCGTAATGGTGCAGCGATATTGTAGAACGTAGTTCATTTAATTTGGGGCGTAGTCCCCGCGCGTTCTAGTAGTATATCTTGAGTTTGCATCGTTTTTTGGCGGTATTTGCACTATTTTAGGGTTTTCGTTTACATATTTTATAGTAATATCATTTTCGCCATTTGACTTTCGTTTTTCCAGTTCTTCTCTAAGATTTTTTAGATGTTTTTGTTGAAAAATTGTAGCATCGGGGTATATCCTTGTGTTGTTTTTTAAAAGATGACGTTTACTTAGCAATGTTCTGGATGTTGTGGAGTTATTTATTATTTATTTATGTTTTAATCCAGCAGGACTGGGATAGTGCAATCCCAGTCTGCCATATTACATGAAATGCAGTAAAACAGGGAAACAATAAAATAAAGTTAAAAAATTATAAAAATTGAAATAAGATAAAACAAAGAGAAAAAAAAATATTTGGCAGGTACCTAAACATAAAATTAAAATATAAATCAAAAATAAAATAGTTATATAAATAGGTAATAGGTATTGAATTCTATTTAAAGGGAACTTGGTTTTTCAACACTTGGTTTTCCAATGCGGTAAACGCGTAGCATTTCACGGTTCGCGGTATCATCGAGAACAGAGATTACCTTTTTTTTGTTATCGATTAGTTTGTAGGCCGCAGTTGTTTCAATGCTTTCGGGTATATTACAAACGATGATGTTTTTCGCTATTTCGCTACGCTCATTGATTTCAGAAATTGCCTCGCAAATGTCTAGGTTTATTTGCGGGGCTGGGATAATTATTCCGATTTCCTTATAAGCCCGTAATTCACCGTCTATACTAGCAGTTTTATTATACACCGTTTGCGCCAATTTACCAATAGCTATTTAGAAATGACTAGTAATTAGGGTTAGTTTTGTTATTTGTTCATTCGTGAACTTATTTGCTGGATCCGTTAAACAAGTATTAAATGCAGCCACAGCATTTTCTACATTTGTTATCAATGCTTTGACATCCATTTTGGTAAAAATTGGATTGCAAGTAGAAAAAGATTATTATTTTTATTATTTAACTGCAATGGTTTCACTCCCCTGAAAGTTAGTGTACTCCGAGTACCTATGTAATATTTATATGAGTACTTATGTAGGCAATACACTGCGAGACAGTTAGTTTGACAATGCAGGTAGCAATAATAATCTTCCAGATATTCGCACTGAGTCACTTTTTAATTATTATTTTGTTTTCACTTTTGACACTTTAAAATCACTTTTTTAAAGATGTAAGACCAGTTACACTTGTAGGCAATTGAAGCCACGTTTTAATATGCTTTTCACTGCTTTTGAGTATAGAAATTCACTGCTGTTCTGTTAATTTGTATAGAGCGAATATTTAATGTGCTCACCGTGTCACTGTTTTTGTTGTTGTATTGTACCATTGGTTTTGAATAAAAGCCAATACAAACAAATGATCATCTTTTCCTTAACGCCGTGTTATACGTATTCGAAAAATTCAATTATTAAAATAAATTTATTTTTTTACAGATTCCTTTTCACACATAAACATTCCCATAAACATTAAATTAAACTCATTTTGAGGTGTTGATAATATTTTTTGGTGAAAGAATATTGAAAATGTTTTAGATGTACGAGTTTGGTCTATTCCCATTGGATATCTGCCCTGAAATCTCGTTCTCGAAGAAACATTAAACGAATTTCTGGAGTTCTTGAACATTATCTAAACTAGATCTCAAAATGATAGAAGTGTTCCCTGAAATGACGCATGTCATATTTGGAAATCCGATACGTTAGTGCGATAAACTGTTATTGTTAGAATAAACATGTTTCTGTCGTAAATAAACATTTGTTTTGGCACAATATTATTTATTTTGGCACAATATTATTTGTTCTGTGAAGACTTATCGGAAGATCGTTTGTCTTGAAATTTTTTTTTCTCAAAATGATCGAAGGATTCACATATTTCAAATTAATGTATTTGACTTATCTTTTGTCCACAAAAATTATTGTGCAGACCTTTTTTAGGCAGACTGATATTTCACATTTAATTTCTACAGTGGTATTTAAGTACGTTTGGGTTCAATACAATGCCGTAAATTTCAAAGTGAAGTATTTTGTAGTCAAATACCATTGAACTATCTTGCTTTGTAAAGGGTCGAGTGGAATATGGGTACAAAAAGTAAAAAGCAAAAAAATATTTCAATTTCAGATTGAAAATCTGGTAAAATCGTATATGTTTGTCTTTGAATATTTTTTTAAAACTTTTATTGATCAATGGTAATATAAACATATATAATACTCAAAAATTCTCACAGCAGAACCGACTCACTCCATTTTCTGCATGAGATGAGCTAATTGCCTATTTAAAATAAAATAATGTAAAAATTGTCTTCAAATGTTAAATTAGCCCGAATAGAATTTATTTTCCGCCAATCTTCGTAAAATAATAATCTAAACAATAAGTTATAGTATGATTTTCTTTTATAAAAACACGTAATTTTAAGGGCTGTTGCAATAACTATTTCACCACCCTCGAGGATCAGAGTAGGGATAAGTTGAAGTAAGCACAAGTTAAACCACACCTACCTATCTACCTAAATTTACTCAAATTCTATCAAAGGATTAAAATAAAGGTTTTCAAAGATTATCCTATCTCGGCTTAACTCACACAGAATACAAACAGCGCAGCGCCTCAAAAAGGTTGGATTATTCTGAAATCCCGACAAAAGTTGACATTTTGATCGTGAAAGTATTTATTTTAAGATTACGTTAAAGAATAATTTCGGATTTAATTTTCCAAGCAAAAAGTAAACCATTTTTATTAAATTATTTATGTGGTTTATTCTATAAATCTTTACTTTAAAAATGTCTTTAAATTGTGTTCATGTATTATTCGTAACCATTACGATTCTCCTTAAATGTAGCAACACGGAGAAAATTACCTGATAAAAAATATTGCTAATTTATTAAAAATCTCTTCTAATTTTTAAAATACCAATCTTTTATTACGATGTCCGAATATGTGTTGGTAAAAGCCAAAGATATTAGAATCTAATATCTTTAGTAAAAGCCCTCACATTTTTTAATTTCTTCCCGATATATTATTAAAACCAACGCAGATCTATGAATACCTGTTCAAATATTATTATGAATTTACCAACACTTTTTGAAGTAGCGGCTTAGGGTCCCGTGTTTTACAGGTTATAATAATTTGAAGGATTTTCAATTAATCAGCACTACTCATTTTTCTCCGTGTACACTAGGGTGTATCGATTTTTAACTTTTTTTTTGTTTTCAAATTCCAAGTTGAAATAAAGTTGCTACTAGGTACCACAACTTACCACAATTTTTTTTGGATTTTTAAAAAAATGTGTAGGTCTCCCGCACAAGGCCTAAAGTTTTAATTTTTTTCAAAAAATATCATTTTTTTTTTAAATTTAAAAAAATAAATTCATAACTTTTGTGTTTATTCCAAGTTAAAAAACAGTAATATTAGGGCATAAAAATAAGTAAGAAACGGTTTTTTTTTATAAAATATGGTATTTTGGTCTCCCGCACAAGCCCTAAAGTTTTTTAATTTTGATGAAATTTTGTAATTTTGTGTACATATATGAACCATGTTTTTTTAAAGTTTAAGCCACCGGAATTAATTGTACTTTTCTTACAGAAGGCATAAAATGAGACAATATATATATACATAATTCTTATATACATACACTTAAAATATATAGCACATATATACTATATATATATAATATGTTTTATACCTGAAAAAAGATAGTTGGACGGTGTAAATTGTATGAGAAAGGTGTTGAAAGAAACTGATGTTATTTGCTATTACTGTTGTTTATTACAAAAGTATAAAAGGTTATAACATGTCATAAAATGTAGTATAAAAACTAAGTACAAAATGTTGCTGATTACTTTCCATACGACATAAGTGGCAGTTTTCTTGTTCTACTGCAAATTTACTGACTTGTTTAAGTATTCGTCCTTTCATCTTGGCTTCAAAACCTTAAATCAAAGTTATGTATAGTATTTACATAGGCCTAGTGAAAATTTTATAAATGTTATTACAGTTCCCAAATGAAATTTCAATTTAATATGGAAGACAATTCTATTGCAGAAGAGTTGGCCAAACGAAACCCCGGCAACATCTCGCACGCCAGGTGGCTTACTCTGGCAAATCGAGTCCTTCGTTTGTATCTAGCCACCGATGATCCGACCCCTCAGCTAAGAAAGCTTGCAGAGTTCATGATGAAGGTCTACATACCATCATGGTTCTCAATTAAGTGCAATCCCCAAATCCCGCAACCTTCCATTCATTTTTTTAAAATGATTCTTTTCAGCAATTACTTGGTAGATGAGCCAAGAAAAGTCGTCCATGCAACGTTACAGATAAATGCTTTCATGGCTCACCCAGAGCATGTTTTGATAGCTATGCTGTTCGATGAACGAAAACATATCAGAGCCTTGGCTTATAAGAGAATCCAGAAAGCTCGCTCAACCGTAAGGAAAGGGGTAAGGGTATTTAAACCCCCTCAGATCAATTTTGATGCCGAAGACTATATAGATATGATTGATTGGAAATCCACTTCAGTAACCGAACCCCCTCTTGTTACTGATATGAGCCTTGAAAAGTTGGAGTCAATTGCGGAAACTGGCAGAAGTGGAAGGGTTGAATTTAGAATTCCTTCTCACACTCAAGCGGTGGAACGAATTGTCAAGGAAGTCACAGAAGCTTTGAAGCGAGTATGTGGGCTGATCGAAAGAGATGGTTTTATCCGTGCCAGACTGGGAGACCGTAAAGAGTTACGTACGTTCGAGACCAAGAGCCAGTACAAAACCTCTGCAAAGGATTAGAATTTAAGTAAGTTTTTTTCGACTATTTTGTAGTTATAATGTTTCTAAATAACGTCTTTATCATACTGTCTTCCATATTAAATTGAAATTTTATTTGGGAACTGTAATAACATTTACAAAATTTTCACTAGGCCTATGTAAATACTATACATAATTTTGATTTAAGGTTTTGAAGCCAAGATGAAAGGACGAATACTTAAACAAGTCAGTAAATTTGCAGTAGAACAAGAAAACTGCCACTTATGTCGTATGGAAAGTAATCAGCAACATTTTGTACTTAGTTTTTATACTACATTTTATGACATGTTATAACCTTTTATACTTTTGTAATAAACAACAGTAATAGCAAATAACATCAGTTTCTTTCAACACCTTTCTCATACAATTTACACCGTCCAACTATCTTTTTTCAGGTATAAAACATATTTTATATATATAGTATATATGTGCTATATATTTTTAGTGTATGTATATTAGAATTATGTATATATATATTGTCTCATTTTATGCCTTCTGTAAGAAAAGTACAATTAATTCCGGTGGCTTAAACTTAAAAAAAACATGGTTCATATATGTACACAAAATTACAAAATTTCATCAAAATTAACAAACTTTAGGGCTTGTGCGGGAGACCAAAATACCATATTTTATAAAAAAAAACCGTTTCTTACTTATTTTTATGCCCTAATATTACTGTTTTTTAACTTGGAATAAACACAAAAGTTATGAATTTATTTTTTTTAATTTAAAAAAAAATGATATTTTTTGAAAAAAATTAAAACTTTAGGCCTTGTGCGGGAGACCTACACATTTTTTTAAAAATCCAAAAAAAATTGTGGTAAGTTGTGGTACCTAGTAGCAACTTTATTTCAACTTGGAATTTGAAAACAAAAAAAAAGTTAAAAATCGATACACCCTAGTGTACACGCAAGAAACTTGAGAGCGAAGCTTTAATCGCAATACTTAAAAACCATTTGTTACAGAAAAAACAATTATTTACCTTTGTACATATTTGGGCAATGAGCGTATTCAATACATTATTCTAATTTTCTTCCAAAAAAATCATTAATTTGAATTATTAGCGGATTGAAACTTTTATTGGTAAATATTCGAAATCGCTGGACATGGACAATACAAAATATTTTTAAATGAAAACTTTTGATTCACCTTAATTACAACAAAGTTAAACTGATTGCATTTGGGAAGTTTTCAATTTTAGTATTTTAATTTTTAATTACGTAAAATTAAAAAGCCCTTTGTTGTATGGGATGAGAGCCGGAATAATTTCTGTTGATCACATTTTCTTTTATTTTACAAGCAATAATTATTCGCCTGAATCGGTCCCGTTGGCGTCATGTATCTTTTATCAGGAGATTTTTCAATGTGGATGAGAGTTTCAGGCGAATAATTATTGCTTGTAAAATAATTGTTACCCTTTGTGCTATGCATAAAAAATCTTGTCTTAAAAACATTAGTTTACCAAAAAAAATAATAACATCTTCTTTTGTTGGTATTCCTGATATGAGTGGCTAGAATTTTTACCATTTACTCGATGCAAATACAAGGTAGGTACTATTTTGGCTGAACTCAATAACAAATTAATATAATATAATATTTTAACAAAAAAATATGTCAACTATCATTTTCAAATTAGAACTGATATGTTAAAAATCTAGATGTTTTCCCATGCTTTTAGTATTTATTTATTTCAAATTTACCGAACAATTTCATAGGTCACGTATTTGAGTGACGTCTTTAAGTTTCTACCGGCATGTCTCTAATTCAAATCCTTTTCAATTCACCAGCTGAGCTGCGGTATACAATAATATATAGATCTGTTGAATCTTGGATGAAAAAGGTTCTTATGTCTAGGAGGGACCATTGAACTGAAATATAACCCCTCCGGACTTCAGTCATACTCGAGACTGAAGAGGACTTTATAGGTTCTCTTGTTTAGAGACTGACCTCTGCAGATGTGTTGTATAAGTCTAAAGGGCAGCTTTGATGACAGTTCAATAGTTTTTAGAAATACATTTCAGATGATATATATAATTCTGGCCTTTGAAAGCTTACACATGAGAGCGTCTTGGAGTATAATATGGTGCATTGTTAACGGAAATAAAATGACCATTGAAAGAAAATTTGAATAATGTTATTCGAATGTATCCTGTATTAGCGTTAGAACATAATTACATAAAACAAAGTATCGCTTAACTGGTTTATTATTTTTAAGTGCAGATTAAAAACTCATTTCGTTTTTAATGCATTATTAGGATATACGATTAAAAATTGATTACCGATTTCGAAACTGATCGTCATAAACAGTATGTTTAAAAATTCAGATTAAATCTATTGGTGAGATATTTTCTATTTCGGACCATTTCAGGGGTGGGTATTTATATTTGAGTTTAACTTGTTTAAAGCCTTTTTTATAATTTAATTATTGAGAGACAATATTAGCGATTTCTAAACGAAAATCTGAAATGGAAAAATCAAAAAAGGATACGGTCACATCTAGGACTCAAACCCAGGACCCTTGCCTTGCCGGGGCACCGCTCTACCACTGAGCTAATGGGACCCTATCCCCTTCTCCTAGATGTGACCGTATCCTTTTCTGATTTTTCTGTTTCAGATTTTTGTTCAGAAATCGCTAATATTGTCTTCAATAATTAAGTATTACATTTTGAGATTTTAATCAATACAGTTATTCCAAAAAAAAATAAACCTTTTATTATATCTAATAATTTAAAATGAAAGTCGTAATAAAATAGTCTAAAATAATTATTACTAAACTATTTTTTCAATAAAGTCGACTTGTGACGTTTTTTCAATAAAGTTGATTTTAGCAATTGAATAATATTGATTTGTAAGAAACATATATATAATTCAAACCAATTATTTTTTACAGTCGTTTTTCTGAAATTAAATTTTCAACCGGATGATTTTCACAAAAACTGCACGAATTATTTTGTTGACATAAAACTCTTTACAATCTCGCCATATTCAATTCAGCCGTGTGATAAGTTACACTTGCCTCAGCTATTTACTCGAGATTAGTTAATATATAATATATTATCATGTTTCTTCGTATGTAGGTAAAAACAAAGGTTATTATATCCACTCGAAGGGTTTGTTGAATGTACACACATTTCCTAAATTATTTAATTAAAATCATTCCTCAAAATACTAATATTGAAACGAATGATCTGTTTATTGCGGCTTAAAGCCAATGAGTAAACCTTAATTTTGCCATTTATCCAATATTTTAACATTTTATAAATTTGGCAAATTATGACAAGCGATCGCTCAAAATGTTTTTGCAAACATGCCATAATGTGTCAAAAATCGCTCGAGTAGTTCTTAACATAATTTACGATATATACTCAGTTGCTCAGTAAGTTTTCTTCATTGATTAAATCAATACAGAACATTTATTTTTAAAATTAAATATTTAAGTTGATACCGTGAGATTTTGATTAATGGTGTGGCTTACTATTGAATTTATTGAAAATGACAAAAGTTTTTTTTTCCGAATTACCATCAATCAAGTATCACGAGCCGCACGTTCAATACCCCTCCCATGTGTACCGCTGTACCGCTGTACCGGTCTGAGTCTGCGTCGTAGCGCCGGCTGGAACATCTGCGTCCGCATCCCGAGCCGCTACGGCTGCCGCCAGTCGCTAGTCTGGCGTAGAGGCGCGTAGAGCGGCGCGTGGCGGACAGAGTGGATCCCAACGGAACGGAGCGACACGGTGCAGAATCATCTGTCCCCGTGGCTATGGCAACGCTCGCAGCGCCCAGCCTCGAGAGCGGCGCACGGCGGCACTGCGCGGGGTGAACGGGTATCACGGGGGCGAGAGGTTAACCCGTGATGCGGCGGTGTATCATTGCGATTCGAGCGGCTTACGTCAAGTATTTATTGTGATTGACTTTTACCGATAACTATTGTTCTTTAATAATTAGTTTAAATATCCAAATAACCGAATAAGATTTTAAATTTTCATTGTAACGAATGTCAAACAAAACCAACCTAACCTAACACAATGTTCAGCGAACCTAACTTAACCAAACCTTTTCATAATTAAAATCATCTTATTTAACTACATTGTTTGTGCTATGCACAGTACTTTAATATTATTATTTTGATAAATAAAATTAATTACTTGTTCTGTTCAACAATTTTCCACAACTGATCAAAAATCAATCCCATTAAATAATTTTAAAGATTTGGTTTAATAATGTGTTATTTTTCTGTTCAGTTCATTAGTCGGTTACATTTGATATCGTGACATGGAATGGGTTAACGGCGCCTTGTGACAACGCTAAAAGTTTTTTCGAAAACTATGGAATTAAATTAGTCTGGAAAAACTGTTTGAAGTTACGCCCCAGTTCGGCAAAATTGTGCTCATTAGTGTGATCTTTTTTCTTTCAGATTTTGCTCGTCATGAAAATAGTGTCTGACAATACAGATTTTTTCCGAATTAAAAAGTATTGAGAGAAAAAATGTCTTAACTATCTTCATTGTTGTCAAAAGTGTGTTTTTAGACGAATTATTCAATAAGTAGTTAAAATAAGAACTTGTGTTAATTTAAAGCATAATAATTTACTTTAGTTACTCCAAATGTTTTAAGCACTTTATTGCTAAATTGTTGCTTTGGCAGTTTGGGTATAAAATAGTATTAATACTAAATTTGTCCGAAACAGTTGTTCGGTAACGCTTAGTGTACTTAAACATATTAGTGAATTTTTGTTTTAATCTGACAAAAGCAGTCTTGTGTAAGTAAGATTATTTGCTAGTTAGTGGATAAATGATTGATAACTGAATGTGTTTAATAATATTTAAAAAGTAGTGTAATACATTGGGAGCTGAAATTTTGAAGTGAGTTATATTCTTCGTGTCTGGAGGAAAGGAATGCTTCGTCTTCAAAGGTAAGTTCAATTGATATATTATTTGTTTGTTTCAATGCATTTTTAAGTTTTTGATATAGTTGGTAATATATTAGTGAAATGGGTTGTCTAATCCAATAAGAATATTAATGAAAAATACTACGCGAAAATATTTAAAATCAAAATTGGCTCTTTCATTTTTTTTCTTTTTGGCGTACTTTAAAAGTTCTTCCAATGAGATAAAGTTAATTGATTTTTTGTGTGAAATTGTGAAACAATAAAACATCTACGAAACCTTATATAAACACTCAATCATCAGCGCAGTAATGCATTCCCCACTGATTACTAACCATTTCATTAAATAATATATATATGATGCAATACAATAATGAAGTAATCAATATTGAAAATATTACATAATCCAAAAAATACAACATATCACGTGTTTGAAGCAGCTAAAACTTTCCATTGATCAGCTCAGGATCAGGATCAGTCATTAAATGGTGGTACAGCCTAAGGTCTGGAATTAATCAGTAAATTCATCTTTTTTTAGCTCGTACCACATCATCATGACCGATGAAGCTATAAATATCCATTATAAAAATACGACCTGATGCCAAATTGATGATTCTAATTGTTAAATTGTGTACTTAGAAAAAAGGTTTTCTAAAAAAAGCAGATGAGTGTAAAAAAAATTGTGTAATAAAGCTAATAAAATATAAAAATCACGCGGATGGAGGCGTGAAACACTGTAAATGGATAATTCGATCTCGCTGAAACGATGGTAAACCCGCCACTCTTAGGCAGGGCTTCACAATAAGCGCGGCGTGCCGAGAATTGAAAACCTCCAATTAAAATAAAATAGTTTAATAATATATATTTATATTGATATAGGTCAACAAACCCCCATCTGAATATATAAGTAGTACGTAGAATTAATAAATCGTTATTTAAAAATTATTAAAACACTATTCCGTGCACTACTATCACTCCATCGGCCGTTTCTTACATAGTATAGTTGTTAGTTGTTTGGCATATATCGATTTTTGATATAAACTGTAGAAATACCACATTATATGAAACTAAAAAACATATTTAATTATACAGACGTGTTGTAAAGGTTGACGTTATTTTACTATTTGTCGTTTCATATAAAAAATGATTAATTAATTTAAAAACTCTATCAAAGCTTTAGCAAACATATGAAAGATGAATTTTTGGAATATATTACTAAATTTTTATTATTTACTAATAAACAATTATTATATTTTAAATTTGGAAAGTATTTAGAAGCAAATTCAAACCGTTGTGTTACTTCTTTCTGACATTGCCAAAATATCAAATGAAAGAGAACGACTATAATATGAGTCCGTTTCAGTTAAGTATAGAATTGCTCCATTTGATACTAATAATAACCTTCTCCGAGGTCACAAGCAGGCACTGAAAACTTTGATAATTATGTTGAAATATCAAAATTAACTATAAACATAAACATGCCGGTGTTTCGAAAAAGGTCATCATTGATATATACGTATATATATTTTTTTACTTATCGCAATTTTTTTTTGCATATTTAATTAACACCAAACTTGCTCAAAATAAAACTCGGGTTACAAATAACCTGACAATATTTGAAAATCTCCTACTACCTCCACATTAAGCGAAAATTTTTGCTTGTGTTGTGATGGAGGACTTGGCCAACCGAGGAATTAAACACACTACGCCTAGGTGGGACCCAAACGCGATGTTAACTCAGCCACGAACCGGACGGAATATATTTTAAGCGAGATTTTTTAGACATATTTTTTAACCAATTTTGCAAAATGTTAAAAATCAAAATATGCGTGATGAAATTAATAAAAACTTTTTGAAACAACAGCATTTTGAAAATTGATGCTTAGGTACTTACGGAAAATACGTAGATTCCTATTATTTTTCTCGGCTACACCAAGCAACCATAATAACTAAAAAAGAAAACAACCTATTAAAATGTAAAGTGAGACACGCTGCAAAACGAAGATAGGAAATAGAGCACTACATTGCGGTGAGGTAAATTGTGGTTTAGTATTTTTTAATAGAAATTAATTTTAATTACCTTGTATTCAACGCAAATTCTGCTGCACAACTTACACTTCTTTTGTATGAACGTTTAAAGATTGTGTAAATTTCATTTGCAAAAAGAACGTAATTGATTGCAAACTTTTTATATCATTTCGTCTTAGGACGGATATCTCCGACTACTTATTCTCTTGCTGTAAATTCTTAAATCCGATAATCGATAATTTATTCAGATTCCATTATTTCGTATCGCTCTCTTGTGATCTGACTTGACGGATTGCTTAGTCACTTCGGCCCTGTACTGTACACTTTTCAGAGAGAGCTGGCAGATGATGGAGTAGACCTCTAATATCATCGGTACCGGTAAACGTCGAGGGCACAATCGGACCTAATGGAAAACCGTGATTCTCTATCGAAAAGATTAAGGAATATTTGATATTGAAAACGGTTTGAATAAATATTTCTTTAATTAAGGCTGTCATTCAAATGTACTAAATAATCGTAAGCCAGGGAGTGGCACGTAATAATGCATTTAATATCTGAGTGATAGATCATTTCAGTACAAAATATTTACTATCAAATTTGTCTACAAATAATGCATTTTTTTCTTAATTAGTACCGATTTTTGGGAATGAGAGAAATTTCATTTAATTTTTTTGTCAGTTAAAATAATATTAATAAAAAGATATTTCCCCTAAAATAACATTTTGCCTTTGAAGACGGCTTCCAACTAGCAAGTAAATTAATAAATACATGAACGTTGGTGGGAAGGTTAATTGATTTAAAAAAAATATTTTTGCAGCTCATGTGTACGAAATTAGTATTAGTTTATTCATTTCATGTGTATATTAGAATCTTTAGTTGGCGATGTCTGTTTTTTTTTTAAACAAATAATGTAAGTATAAAGCTAGATATTTATTTATGTTTTCATCCCATAAATAATATTTATCGTTAATTAAAAAAAGTTCTCGCATATCTGTGAAAGCTAATGGTAAAACTTGTACTCACTGTAAGATAGGAATAAATAAATGAAGCTAGCTTTTGTTCCTTAATTCGCCGGTATTTTGTTACCAGTTAGAATATATCCCATTTTCATCTTGTCTACAGCACTTGGCTGTTGGCGATAATACTTGTTAATTATTTTCTTTTGACACACAAATAGGCATTTTCGATCGTTATTCTGTGCATGTGATATTCCGATCAAAAATTACCAGGAAGGAAGCAATTTACATAATATACCAGTAAACAATATTTTTTTAAGAAAATACATAAAACACATGATAAAAGAGGCATAAAACCAAAACATTACTATAAACACCTGAAATAAATACAATAATAAATAAAATACATTTTAGTCCTAAGATGATTTTCAGCCCTAAGGGACAACGCTTCCTTGAGGTGATTTTTAACGAAAACGGGGCTATATAAATTAGTTAAATATTACTCTCATTATTAAGAGCGTTATTACATATTTGGACAAATGAAACTTCAAAAAATTGCTGCTAAAATATAGGTACAATAAGCTAACTGAAAAAATAACAATAAAAAGACAAACGATTTTAAAATATTGCCTAAATATTAGATTATTAACCAGTAGTGAATAATTAGTCAACTTACCCGAATTTAAAATAATAGATCTCTAATCCATTCATCATACCATACCATAGGTAGTACCACAAAGTATTCTAAGTATTGGTTTATCATATAACATAAAGATAGGTGTTTGTTTGGAAATTATAATTACTTTATCTAAGTTACCAAATAACTCTGTGTTCCAATTTAAAACGATTTATGTAGTTATGTAACTGGGCGAATTTCCCCGGATCATTCTCCAGAATCTTTCGTAATACTAGGACTAAGACTTTCAGACCTTCCTGGCATATTTAGTCCTTTTAATAATGAGAGTCATACGTTCCGTTTAAATCTGGGTGGGTACTTAAAGTTTCGTGTAAGCGTCATACAACGCTGAAATTGTTTTCTGCCTGTTCTTGAGTAAGTTTCAAGATTAAAAGCGAATTAACTAACGTGGAAATCGTAATCGCGTTGTAATAAATTTGATATGCATTATATTAATTAAGTAAGAGAAGATTTTCATTAAACGAGGTTGGTTTTACAAAAATTTAATTTATTTTTTTATATCGACATAAATTTAGTCATGATAAAAGTGCTACCGTCACTGGAGACACTATATTCTGCAATAAGCTAGACTTGGAGATTTCTAAACGATTAGAATCCAATTGTAGTTATATTGGTTCACGTTTTCACTTTCCTGATATTTGTTCAATATCTAGGTACAGTCAATGTATATGTTCACATAAATCAACATACATACGTACCCTTGAAATAACGATCAACGGATATGCAGTATATGAACACTGCTCATTTAAATTACCCATTATTTAATTGCAGGTACAAAAAACATTTTTAATGTAGAATACACTTTTGAGACATATCAACAATAAAGTTTTCGCAATAAAAATAAATTTATATAATCTTTAATAAATTATTATAAGCAATAATTAGAAAATATTTTCCGAGTAAAAATAAAAGCCGCCGACGGGAATTGTGCCCGTGCCTTCTGATGTCCGGTCAGACGCTCTGAACCACTGAGCCACGTCGGCTTATTTCCAACACGCCAAATAATTCAATATGTACTAGTATTTCAATCAACAATAATTACTGCTTATAATATTTTTTTTCACTTTTAAACAACCAACTTTTTTTGTAGGAAAAGCTTTGTTAGTGCTAAATTTCTCACTAGATGGCGTCGAGACATATTATGTTTACATTTGTTGGTGAAATATTTTGAGTTGTCAAATATTTTTTTTTTTTTAATGATATACTTATGTTTATAAGACAAGGTTTTTATGCATAGCACAAAAAATACTAAATTATTATAAGCAATCTTCTTCTTTCGTATGGTGGGGGGTCAGAGGGGGACATCTAGATCTGCGAGCCATTTTAGGGCCTCAGGCGTCGCCCTGTGGACCTCATCAATCCCGCCGGGGAATGAATGGAGCGGGCATTCGTTGACCACATGTTCGGTAGTCTGCACCGCACCACATTCACACATCGCCGACTCTTTAAGGCCCCATCTGTGCATCATGTGGGCACAGCGGCTATGGGAGCAATAATAAGTAGCCTATAATATCAATTATATATTTATTTTGACATTTTCAATTTGTTTATTACAGGCAATTTCAATATTACAGGCGACTAATTATTGCTTATAATAACTTATTATCCTTTGTGCTATGTATTAAAACCTTGTCTTATAAACATTTGTTTATCATTTAAAAAAATAATAATTATATAATCTTTGTTTGTTCCATTAAAACGTTAAACCTTTAAAAGAAAACTTTATTATTCTGAAGACAAGTAGGTAATATGCTAAATGATGTTCAACTAAGTATTTTTTTTGTTTCTTAAGATACTTTTCGACTTAGAAACGTCTTTTTGTGAAAGGTTTTCGGTTTTTTCAGTAATAGAATATTAACAAATTTCCAATACTAAGTAGGTACTGTTAAGACTTGAGAGAAATGAGCAAGAGTGGATACTTTTTTCTGAGAAATCATATTCAGACATTAATAGGAAAATCCTCGAAATTCGGATCTGTATAATTTGGTGTGATTTGAAATGGATGGGTAGTTTTCAAAAATCCAACGGCAATCTTTTAAAGTAATAAATACAGTGCTCTTAAAACGGTTTTTCCCAAAATTTGCACACACATGTTCCACATTGTCCATATGTGTCCTCATTTGCCATGATGATGGACACTGTAATGCTGAGAAAAACGTTGGCTAAGAATAAACGTAGTTCAACATGGCAGTACCCCAAAAATAAATCACTATGGCCGTGAAAATCTCAATTCATACATGTTAGATTAGCGATTCGTATAAAAAATGGTTTGAAATTATGACTTCATAAAAAGTGATTTAAAAAGCCTTGGCTTTACTAAATAATATTTTACTGCGTTTCTGGTTCCCTGTACTGCTATTTGTCCTGCATACAACACACAGGTTTTTTCTGTTATTTTTAACTTAGAGAGATACAACAGGCCTTTTCTTACGTTCTTCTTCTGCATGAATAGAAAAAACCTAAAAAACTCTTTCATCTCAATAGTATTTACAGTTCCATGTATTTTATGTAACCGGCTTAGATGTTAAGGGAAGCGTTTATGTGAGCTACTGTTTGGGCCGAACCAAACAGTTTGGCCATAACTACACGTACTTGGAAAATCTCGTTTGATAGAGCAATTTTCAATGGTACGGTTCTAAAAGGCTTTATTATTAGGCGGATGGAACATTCTATAGACAGGCAGCTTAAGAAAAATATTTCTCCTGTGTAGTATTTTGTTTGACCACAAGCATGTATTCATTCTTTCATATTTCCGTGCCAAATAAAGACTTGCAGTTATTCCTTCTTTCACTGTTTTTAATCATCCAAAAAACGTACCTTTCTACGTAAATCACGATTCACACTACTCAAATAATAGTGTGATAATTTAACTGAGTATAAATAAATGAAGGGTGTATTTGCACTGGAAAACGTGTTTGAAAACATATTAATTCTGAGGTTATATTTTTGAATTAAAACTAAAACTGTGAAATATTTCTATGGCTCTTTTGTAATTGCTGGAACGGTAATTAAAAGTGAAAAGTGGTTACAATTTGTAATGGTTGAAATCAAATCTAAAAATATAACGAATATTCTGTGAACAATGGCCGAAACTTTTCTTTCATTTGTAATGACTTCCTTGCGCTTAAGTAATGCAAATTAAAATATTATTCAGGCATTTGCATTTTAGCGGAGAAAATCCATTCAGTCTAATGGTGACTAAGCTGGAAATTATGATTTAAAAGAAGATCTGTTCTGGGCTTTGAGATTTTCTGACAAAAAGCCAAAATTCATTAAAAATTCTATCTCTCCGTCACTGCTGTGGAAATATGTTTACGAATAAAGCACAAAATAAATTGTCTGCTTTGTTTGACATAATTCTGAAGCTCTATGCATTTTCTGAGATATGCAGACATTAGTCACTGAGATGAAATTCTCTTAGTGTAGGAACTTATGTTCGTACCTGTTCAGTCTACAAATACAGTCTATGTTTCAACGAACATTTATAAGGACGGGTTATTTCACGGAATTTAAACAATTCATAAAATTTCAACATTGAAATTCAAGTTTTACGAAAATTGTATTCAAGTTATGTTATAAGAAATAAATAAATTTTATTTGATTAATTTATGTTATTTCACAATTAATTAATTAAAATAATATATACTATATTTGCGGCACGTTCCAGAGTGGAAGATACTACCAGTATCGCCTTGGTGTAAGACCGCCATTCAGAATTGAAACGTTGCTCCAAATGGCTTTATCCGTGTTTAGTGACTAGATCTGAATAGCCAGGTACTTCACCACCTTCCTCTTTCCCTTCCCCACTTACCTTCAGCCTCACAACATCCCCCAATCGGGGATTCCATAGTCTCACTGGCTCCAGACGGGAGCAGTTGGGACTCTTGTGAGGTATTCACTATAAAAAAAAAAATAAAAAAAAAATAAGATACTGTGAAAGAACAACAGAACTTTCACAGAACTTGAATTTTAATTTTGAAATGTAATGAATTGTTCAAATTATGTGGAACAACCGGTACTTGTTGTTTATTTTGCAAATATTTTTGGTTTTTGAATTGGGTTCTTATTTTAGTTATTTTTGCATTCCATGTATCCTTTATATGTATTTATATATGTATCCTTTACTGGACAGTTCGCGTCATGGTCTCATTGGGTACATTGGGGCCAGTGGTTGAGACCATAAATCCTAGTGTTGGTTATAGACCTTGGTATTTTTTTTCCCCCGAAGATGTGATGTGGAATAGGCGTACCATTTTGTTATTAATACGTTCTTTTATTTGTGTACTTGGCATAACCAGACCACCATCAAACATAACATTCAATCCTTCAAACGTCATAATATCTATATATTAATTATATATATTAATGTCATTTGGCTGGTATAAGGATTTATTTAAATATTTATATTTTCTACAAGTTGTGAAAAAAACCAATGGGTTCTTGCATTTTTTGCCTCATTTGACGGTAAAATTTCTTTATTCTATGATAAAATTAGTGCACATACGGTTTTTGTCATTAGTATTTTGAAATATCCATCGGTCTGTAAAATTCTTTTTAATGCCATTTTGTTTTCCTTTTTGTGTATTGAGACGAAAAAGGCTCTTCATACTCTAGTTCATCATTTACAATTATCCTCTGTACTGAGATGAGATCAGCAACCTTCCAAAATGATTCAAATGGATTTCATTTTCATCGTCTGATTTATCACTGTCTTAATCTGTTTCGTTGGCGTTATCTTTCGGGTGAATTGTCGTCTCCTTCTGTGTATATGTATGCATATATACATGAACATATGCGTCACTGTGTGCAACCATGCCGCCATATTTGACAGTACAGCTCACAGTACACAGATGACAAAAAAATTAACTACTCTAACCAAATATTCCGGAAGACCATTGATTTTTAAGCTATTGCAATATTTAAAAAAATGGGTACTGGTCATATGAGAAAAAAATTTAGTTACGTCCAATTTTTTGGAAGTTATGCAGTAATGGGTTAAACAAAATGCCTTTTGTGGAATGATTTAAATAGATTGTTATTATGTTAATTATTTCAATAAATTCGCGTGTGAATACCATTAATTTGGAATTGTACATAATGAACTAACATGTTAATTATTGAATAAAAATATGGAAGTGGCTAACCCCACGCGATATCATAAAATATTTTACCGGAGCAACGTATTTTTCTCGAATGTGTTTTTATTTTTGTAAATTCTTGGAATCTTAAAACAATATAAAAAAACTACTCGCAAACCAACCTAACTATAACGAAGATTTCGTTTTTTGTATAAATTTGATTTCTTTATCAGATCATAACTTTACAAAATAACAACTGTGCAAAACGCCATTGAGTTGATTACTATACGACTAAAGATAAAATTATACAATTTATTATAATAATATTATAATGAACATTGTTAATAAAGGAATTCATCCATGATGTATAACGTGCCACTAAATTGGTTTGGTGGCGAAAATCTGTTGACACTCGTGGCGTATAAATAAAATATGAATCGGGAGGGTTTTTACACTATTCTGTGAATCCCGATAAGGGTCAAGATGTCAAAACGTAAGGGCATGTACACTTCCATCTTTCTTTTTGTATTGACTTTCGCCGTATGACGTCACTATATCTCGAGTAAAATAAGGTTTTTGCTTTGGGGCGTGCTTTATCGCGATAGCCTCTGTAAAGCGTTAGTGTTGTCTTTACATGTATTTGATTTTCCATAAATGAATTAAATTTTAGTACTTTATATCAAGCACGTTGATCTTTAACTTTCGCTCAAAATTACTATTTCACTCAATATTATAGAACTATTTTCTTTGCTGAGAAATAAAAAAATTATATTAAAAAAAAAGTCTTTTCCTTCAAAAAAACTCTTTTTTTTATAAAGTAGATGGGCAGAGTGAAAATTCTAATGAGAAACTCAAAAGTTTTCGTTTGATTCGCTCGATCGTTTGGCGTTTAATGAATGCTTCTCGGTAAATCTGTTTCATCTATGCAAATAAATCTACAGAGAAACATGTAGGAAATACAAATCCAATTTTAATCATTTAAATGCCCGAGTCTAAGAGCTGCCAGGGGTTATTTTTTTTAAAACCGAGCAAGAGGCACATCTGGAAACAGGAAAATTTTGTTCATGAAAATAATTTCTCAAATTTCAAGTACGTGTCACAGTAAAGTTCTTTTATGAGAGTTATTGAACATTTTTTTTATCTTTCTTTGTTCATTGTTCCTTTAATTAAAACTAGGTTATCTAAACATCTCACGATTAACAAACTGGGCAAATTTTATGTTGTTGTATGCGAATACCGCACAAGAGTCCTGAAAGTGCTGTAGGGAGGGGAAGGAGATGGGGCGGAGGAAGGGGGAAGTAAAATGTTTTATTAGATCTGGTAACCAAACAGGGCTAAAGTAATTTCAAGCAACGTTTCGAGTCTGAATGGTGGTCGTTCACCAGGGCGATACTGAGTGTATTTCATTATGGGATGAGATGTTTGAAGGCAATGGAAAATTTTCTTAGAGAAAATAAACTGAACACGTCATTCAGTATAAAATATCAGTTGAACATAAATTCAAAATGCTCAGTGACCTGAGGTGAATTGATTCCCCGTCAACTCGTTATTTTACTCATTCCCATTTCTTCTTTTATCGTTAGATCTACACTTGCCGTGTTACGAGAATATCTTTTCATTTCCCTTCTTTACAAAAACAAAACTATATTAGATTTTATATTAATAACTCTTTGAATCTGTTCGAGTATGTCTGAAGTACTTTACCAAAATATAGAAATATGAAAACCAAATAAAATTCTTCAACATTTCGAAAAACAAACTATTATGGTTTGTAGAAATCGTTATTAAAAGTAGGCATTTTCGCCAGACGCAAAGAAAAATAGAAATTTCAAGCATTCTAGTTAATAACGACTAGTTAATATCTAATAATCAAAGAAAGAAGAGTAAATGCAGGTAACTCCATTAATGGAGGACTGAACGCAGTTGGCGCTAACAAAAACTTATCCAAAAAAGCGAAGTTAGGAGTCCAAAATGGAGTGCTGGTACCTACCCTGATGTATGGAAGTGAGGCATGGAACTGGCAAAAAAAGGATGAAAGTAGATTGAATGCTGTTGAAATGAGATCCCTGAGGCGTATTTGTGGTAAAACCATGTCTGATCGTGTGAGGAATGTGGAGATCCGCAAAGAGTGCAAGGCTGGTGTAAGAGTAATGAGTAAGATCAAGAAAGGGACGCTTAGATGGTTGAGGCATGTAGAGCGAATGAGCGAAGAAAGGAGTGTAAGGAGAACATACAATGCAAATGTGAATGGTAGCAGAAGTCGGGGGCGCCCGAGGAAGACATGGCACGACCGAGTGAATCAGATACTTAATAATAAAATAATAATAATACTTGGATGACTTGTATAGCGCCGTTTTTGTGCAAAAACACCTCAAGGGCGCTGTACAAACTTATAATACATTTGTAAAGTGGTCTATGTTATTACTTAACTATTTATGGAGAAAATATACAGTTCAATACTTACCTGATAGGTCACTTGAGATTAACACTCAATTAACATTATCTAATTGTTTATTGGCGAAATTTAGATACAGGATTTAGGACTTAATTGAAAAATTGAATATAACTGGACTTTCTCTTAGGATTGGTATATTTAATTTAAGGATACGACAGCTTAAAAAGGTAAGTTTTTAATTTAGACCTGAATTCTGTTGGACTTGTTATGGATCTTAGTTCCGGAGGGAGTTTATTCCAAGCCTTCGGCCCAGATACTCCGAAAGCGCGATCACCAAACTTAGTATTTGGCTTGCGCTTAGGTTCTATCAGTCTGCCTACAGCTGCTGATGTTGCTGATCTAAGCGTTGACTGCCTCAGACCAGTGTTTTCTGGGAAGCATAGTTCAGAGATGTAGGGTGGGGCCATTTCATTGATGGATTTAAACACCATCCAGCACAGTTTGTACTGGATTCTTTCAGGGCACTTGAGCCAGTGAAGGTTACGAAGGTGTTCTGAAATGTGCGAATATTTTGAAACCCCGGTTATGAGCCGTGCTGCTGCATTAAACACTAATTGAAGTTTGTCAATTTGATATTTTGGAAGGCTGGCATAAATGCCGTTGCAGTAATCGAGACGTGAGACTACGTAAGAGTTGATAAGTAATTTTGTTGCTTCTGAAGGAAGATTTCTTCGGACAGACTTGAGTTGTCTTAGGTGAAAAAAACCGGTGCTTACAGTCCTATTTATTTGACTTTTAAACGAAAAGTCTGAATTTAAATTGACACCGAGAAGTTTGACTGTTGTTTTTGGGATGATATCGCTGCCGGAAATAGTAATAGGTGAATTGTCTATGAAATTTTGACGTTTGTTTGTGGCTACCCAGAGAAACTCAGTCTTAGATGGATTGAGCTTCAGCTTGTTTGAAGACATCCAACGAGTTATTGCTTCTAGACATTCAGTTATACGGATTTTGAGACTATTGATATCATTTGGAGCGCAGTAAAAATAAACTTGCTGATCGTCAGCGTAGCAGTGAGACAAGAGATCAAATGACTCGATTATTTTGGCGACATCATTTGTAAAAAGGATGAAGAGAAGTGGACCCAAAACGGATCCCTGGGGTACCCCTGAAGATAGTGTTGCGAAGTTGGACAATTTATTTCCAACCCTCACGGCTTGTAAGCGATTGGATAAATAGGATACCAGCCAATTTTTTATGTCGGAATTCAAACCAAATGTTTCCTCTAATCTCCTAATGAGGAATTCATGATCAATCGTGTCAAACGCTGCACTCATGTCTAGGAGTGAGATAAGTGATAACTTACCTGACTCTACGGCCAGAGTTATGTCTGATAGCATACGAAGTAGTCCGGTTTCAGTTGAGTGGAACTTTCTGTACGCAGATTGACGTTTTGCGAATAATTTATTTGAATTCAAGTGACTGGTTATTTGTGCGGCAGCAATTTTCTCCAGGATTTTTGAAATAAATGGTAAGTTTGAAACGGGCCGATAATTACCTAAGTTATCGGCGTCTAGTTTTGAATTTTTCAGGATTGGTGTAATTACAGCTGACTTGAGTGGTTCAGGAAAGTCACCCGTGCTAAGTGATTTATTAAAAACGTGAACTAGGAATGGAGCTAAAACAGTAGAACATTGTTTTAATAACCATGTCGGTATGGGATCAAGACTGCACTGTTTATTAGGCGAGCTTGAAATAATTTTTATTACTTCTTCCAGCGTTGTGGGTTTGAAGGAAGACAAAATTCCTTTAGAATTTAAAGTGAATATTGGTGGAGGGGCGTGAGATGCGGAAGCACGAATGGATTCAATTTTTTCCCGAAAAAAAAATTGAGAAAGCTTCCGGGGTAATATCTATTTTCGTTGGAACAGTGACTTCGGAAATTACTGTCTTTATTGAGTTCCAAAGACGTCGTGGGTTGGTTCGCTCAGAGTTAATCTTTTCTTTCCAATAGTCTGATCTTTTGGAATTAATTTTACACGTAAACTGTTTTTGAGAAAGGATCCACTCGTCTCTTGTAGTTACAGAAGAGTTTTTCCTATAGGTCCTCTCTAATTTCCGCATAAGTCTCTTCTGGTTTCGACATTCATCGTCAAACCAGCCGTCAGACTTTCGAACTTTGCGTGTTTTTGATGATGTCGGGGCATATTTATCTAACAGACATGAAGTGTTTTATTATATGTCTTGACAAGTTCGGTAGGGGTCTTTGTTTCCCAAACATTGGGTGTACATAAGATAGAGGTCTGTAACTCTTCCAGAAAATCGCCAAAGCAAAATTTACGCCATTCCCTTGATACAATTGTTTTATATGGTACTTTAGGCGGGTTAAAATCAATATCAGTGCAAACGAGCCGATGGTCTGACAGTCCTATATCACGAATATCTGCTGAAAGCGGTGGATCACTGTTCTTTGAAATTAGTACATCTAATGTACCACCAGCATCATGAGTTGGGACGTCGACCCATTGGTGGCATCCAAAGCTGGCTAATAGATCTAAGAATTTAACAGTGTTTGGTGATGTCACGCGCTCGAGACGAATATTAATGTCGCCTGTAATAATGAGTGTGTCGGAGAGTCCGACTGAAACTTCCAAAAACTGTGAAAACTCATTATAAAATTCGACAGAGATTGGTTTCGATCCGGGCCTATAAAGGGTGCACAACATGAACGACGTTCCTGAAGAAGAAACCCTGCATCCAATATACTCAAACGTGTTAAATGTACCGAGAGCTACTTTGTTTAGCCGTAATCCTGGTCGGGCTATTATCGCGACACCCCCGTGATTCACGTGTGAGATATTGTTTGATGGTAGGTCCCTACTAGGTCGGGCTTCTTCAAGAACCACATACCCTAAAGCTCGGAGTCTCTTAATTGAGTACGAATCACTGTTCTCGTGCCAAGTTTCTGTGACAGTTAGGATATGGAGTTTTTGGTCTCTGAAAATATCGTCCACCACCTCTTGTTTGTTGTTAAGGGATCGAGCATTCCAGGAACCAATCGCAAGCTGTCTGCTCCTATAGTTGGCATGTCGTTCTAATCTAATTTTATTTAAGTTGTTGTGGAATTTATCAGAATCGCGGAGGGCTTTAGACGGTAGGTAATTCTGTTTGTCGATCGGTTCGACTACTTGAACATCCTGTACTGACGGAGACTTATTGTTATTTTCATTACCATTGTTATTATTAATAATTTTTGGAACGTATTGTTCCTCCCTGCAAAAATATTTTGTTTTTTGTCCACCGCGACACCCCCTGTATCTAAATTTCACATTCGGATCACGGACTGGATTGTATATGGTTTCTTTTGCAGTCACTGAAGGGTTCAGCACACTATCACTTTTAAAACTTAGGAGTGTAGCCCGATCACTTACAGCAGGAGTGTTTTCGGCCTGTGCTGCATCACAAAGTATTGTGTCTTATTGTTCCTTTCTGATGCACAGTGTATGTTTTTTATGATAGCGTCCAGCACGGCAACCACGAAATCTAATTTTACGAGTAGTATAATTATCGCGTCCAAGGTCATATAATGATATTTTTGCGGCTAATTTAGGGTCCAAAAAAACACTTTCACTTTTGAGATGTATTAGTGTCGCCCTGTCGTATCGGATATTGTTTACAGTCACCATAGTTCAAAGAATACCCATTATAAATCACTTGACGCATTAACACTTGACACGGTTGCTCGCTTGTCTTTCATACTGCACATGTGGCCAATTCTTTCGACCGATTTTACCGATGCCGACTTGAGTCGGGCCATGTCAAAAGTCAGAACAATAGAAGAGTATGTATGAGACGATGAATGAATGTGAATGAGGCAAGGAGTGTGTGCCAAGACCGAATTGTTTGGCGGTCCGTCCTCTCTGCCTACCCCTGTGGGGAAACGGCGTGATGGTTAGTTAGTTAGTTAATAATAATCAGTAATAGTGAATATATATTTTACACGTTAACCAAATGATAATACTGAAAAAAATGAAGATGCAAAGCGGTAACAGAGAAAAACAAGAGTGCATATGTTATCATCTTTTTTTATAAACCAGTATAACGTTTTTTACACATTCATATATATCAATTTCTCTTTTTGTTATTATTGATACCCAATCTAAGTTTAAATGTAAAAATAGAAAACATAACAAAAGCAACTTTATTATCTATAAGTAGGTACGCTTTATCAGAATAACTCAAAATATATTGATATCTATTTTTTATTTATCTTAAATATTTAAGGTCGTTATTTTATTGGTCATCGATATAAATAATTCCTAACGCTGTAAAAGATGAATGTATAAAGACTGTTTATACATTATTTTCCATATTTTTGGCCAGAAATCAGTTTTCAGTGTGATTTTAATTTATTTGTCAGTGTAGAGTTTCTGCAAAGTCAAATTATTATACACGCTGGCATTTTATGAACACTTTGAATATTAAATATAAGTATGTAAAAGGTTTTGAGATAGCTTCTTCGAACCATTAAATTTGATACTACAATACTTAATTAATGGTCTGTGGTATATAATATAGATACATATGTTTGGCGTTATAAATAAGTTTAAGGTAAGCATTCCCTACTTTACATTATCATATTTAAACTGACACTGAGATTGGAAGAGTGAAAACAATTAATTCTTCCCCAAATGAGATTACGAAACCGTTATAATCGTTAATCCCATCGCAAACGAGATTTATTTAGACAGATTCTTGTCTCTGACACAAACCGATAAATTTTCCTCCCTCGCGCATTATCTTTTTCCGTTTCCTCCACATCCTCGGATATTTGCACGTTACTTTTGTTCCCCTATTTCAATATTACTTCTCGCCACCTTTTTCTCTAGTTATCTGGGTGATGTCGCGTGATTTATGCACATTATTAAAATAATATTTGAGAACTTTTCGAAAACCAAAGATGAACGAATTCCGTACCAAAAGATACGGATAAAATTACCAAAATTATTGAAGGTGGCGGGAGCATTGCACTGCTGCAAACATATATGTACATTGATTTAAAGATTTGTCTCCATCTCAGATTGCTAGATAATGTCTCACAAGAAGCTATAAATGAGCTTGACATGAAATTGTTGGCCTTAACATCAAAAGCGCTCATGTAATGCTAATCGATAGATGACATAACTCACACTTAACGAACGCTTTAAACGACCTCGAGACAATGCTTAAGTATGTCTAGCTAGGGTCCAATCTATGTAACGAAGGAGGGTGCAAAGATTGAGAATAGGAGGAAAATTGGTTTGGCGAAAATGTCCCAAGTTGCCTGATCAATATTAAGATAGATCGATCAATCACAACAAGTACAAAAATAAAGGCTCGCAAAGAAGCTAGTATATTCTGTCTTTCTGGACAGCGCTGATATATTATGAACCTTAATACGAAGAGAAAATCAATAATTTCAACGATTTTAACAAGTTTAACTTCACAATAAAACTTGGACTTAAATTTGACCCTATTTTCCCAAAGAAATAACTGAAACATCTTAGTTATAGCGGAATAGTGAGAAAAAGATTGCGTGTAATCACCAACAAAATTGTGTGAAATTATCAAATCTACTACAGTTGTCAGAAGTTTTAACAGCGGAATGGGTATTATAGTCCAACGAGGTTACGGCATCATGCATCTTGAGATGAGGATTCAGACAAAATTGTGTTTTCTCTAACTAAGATTTTAATAAAACTATTCCCAGATGCCTATAACTCTAAAATCAATCGCAGCGGAGATTTACTGCTAAAAGAAAATTGTCCCACTGAACATAAAATTGTGTATAAGTGATCAAATGATGTACCTAGGTATTTAATAAATATATAGTAAAAATAGTGAATTATAAATGGCTAAAGCAGAATAAAAAAAATCAAATATGAATAAATGATTATATTATTAATTCATTGCAATCTTAAATCCTTTATTCTATTTTGCTGTGATCCCTGGCAATGCATGAATATTTAATCAGTTCAGTTTGGTTTGACAACTGATTGTGACAATGCGTTAATTCGGTGAGGTTTTATCTAGCTTTTCGAATTATATTGAACTCGACAAAACCCGCCCCAAGAATTATTTCAACCGAATTAAAAGGACTTGGGTCTACAATATACTCAAAGCGAAAATGTTAAAAGTTGACCTTTGGTCATGAGAAGAGGGGTGGAGAATTCAAACCTTTACTATTTCTTGACAGAAAATATGATTTATTCTTAAATCACCTAATTTTCAATGAATGCAGACTCAAATAAATTTCAAACAAGTGCACAAAAGCAAAACTGTTCTACCCCTCACGCCGCTGGTGAATGATTATCTATTGGACATTTAATATTAAATTAAAATTTTAATTCCGTTATGCACAATGATGGAAAATTCACACGCAATAATTGACTGCCAAATTCATCAATTTAATAAATGATAAATTTTTATTAATTACCAGCTAAGGATTACTAATCCCTCGATTTCCAATATATATTATGTAATGATTGTGCGTCACCTAGCGAAAGAATATAAATTTAATTAATTAAAAGGTTTTTATAAAATACATATTGGTCAATTGGCTGAGGGCCAAAGAGAAAATTGATCGATACGGTAGTGTGTTCCTACTGCTTTTCTCAAATGTATTTAGTTCGGTTAGGCCCTTTGCTTTATAATATATTGTAGTATATAACGGTTATAGTTCAATTGGGCTTAGTTTCGTGTGTTTTTTTAAACTTAAAAGTAATGTAAGTAAAAAGTAATAGGGTCCCATTAGCGCAGTTGGTAGAGCATTGTCCCGGAAAGACAAGGGTCCTGGGTTCGAGTCCCAGATGTGACCGTTTCCTTTTCTGATTTTTCTGTTTCAGATTTTCGTTTCAAAATCACTAATATTGTCTTCAATATTTAAAAGTAATGTTTTCACTTCACAAACCTTGGCAAAGCTATCATAGAATGCGAAATGTACATAGACTATACGAAAATTCAGAAATTGGATGATCTTACAAATCATGATAAACAAGTGCGGGCCGTTATAGTATAGCGAAAAAAATGTGTAATTTCGATACGTGCTAGCAATAAAAAGTTGTCTTAGTTTTTTAATGTTAAATAAAAATAAAATAAAATTAATTAACGTTATCATAAAAGGCGGAAGCTTTATAGTGTCTGAAATTTAGTTTAAAAACTATTTTGTGAAATATTCCCAAGTAATACATGGAATAAGATGTATTATTAGAATGATTACAATAACAATTTATTAACAGTAAATAGCAGATAAGCCATTAGGAATTGGGAGTTAAAAGCAATATGGAAAGCATAAATAAATAAATATGATCTATTACTCCAGTATGAAAAATGTTTTATTTCTGATTTTTCCCGAGTTTATTGTGGTAGTAATAAAGCCTTCCTCGTTCTTCTTGCCATACCTTTCTAAGATGCTTCAGTAAGAACCTTTACACAACTTTCAACCGATTATGTGTAACAGGGAAACCAGTCAAATTTGATTAAAAAGGAACTGACTTTTGATATTAGGCGTTCCTCTAGTTTATCGTTTATCTTTCAAAATATGAGGATGTGTAATTGGAGTATCTTGCAAAGATATAATATCAATGTAGATTTGTGCATTGAAATTCAATGACGGCATCTTAAATGTTCTCTTAGGGATAACTAATACTCTGGGTTCTGATAAACGCCTTATCCTAAGCTCTTTGGTGGTTAAGAGTACATTCAAAGAAAGAGCGTAGAGAGCATTTTACTTTATCACATGATAAATTATTATTTTGAATTTATCCGGAAGATAGTAAAAATAGTTTATCATGTTAAAAAAATGACGCCTTGTCATGAATCTGTGCACGATTCGTTTAGTTTTACATCAAAACAGGAACGCATGCCCTTACCATTAACATGATTAGTATGAATAATTTTTCTGATGGCGTTATGTTTTCAATACAGAGGGGATACGACTTGCCGAAGTAAGCCACCGTGCTTTTGATGCCACTCCTAGACTCCTGGGTTTATTAAGGCAATATCAGGATAACAACGACGGCTGTAAACTGTTAAAATATCATGAAACTATTTTTGATCGGTGCTTAAATCAGAATACAGAATATTTGTCGAGTATTACACATCCATTTTTGTTCTACTGGCAAAATATGACAATAATTAAGAGGAGAAAAAAGCACAAAGTGCTGTTGTAGTACCATCTGACTTAATAATTATTATTCGTTTTTTTTCATTTGATTATCTAAAGGTCACAGGCGACAAGATATGAGAGCTCTGTTCCACGATTAACGATAGATATTTATAAAAGCATGGTGCTTCAACCACAGTGCTTTTATAATCTGTGTGTCTTTTTTATATAAACCAAAGTTTTGTTCCTTTTGACCATCAAAAAATAATCCACTTTCTTTATTCTAAGTCTTTGCTTTCATACTTTTAGATCTGGTACGTGAATGTGCGCCACGCAGTCTATTTTTACCTATTACTTTATTCTTATTATTCTTCAAGATTATGTTGAAATCATAAAACGGCAGAAGTGAGTGCTACACTAGCTCGATCCCATATCTTGAACTTGTCACAGATATTGGGGAGAACTGTAAAAGACGGAGATTTGCCTATCGTCAGAGAGGAAAAGTCTTAGTAAGCCTTACAAAAAGAGTAGTTCCAAAGCTTAAGACATTATGAAACGAGATATCATTAATGAAATTTATTAAACTTTCACTTTTCTACTTTTCAACTTTAATTTTTCTCACACCTCACAGAAAAGATATTTCCTGCTACTTCAAAGGAACCTGAAGATAAATGGAACCTAAATATATTTTCTGCTACTTCAAAGGACCCTGAAGATAAGGGGAGCCTAAAGATATTTCGTCTTACTTTAAAGGACCCTGAAGACAAGAGAAGCGTAAAGATATTTCCTGCTTCTTCAAAAGACCCTAAAGATAAGTGAAACCTAAAGATATTCCCTCTAACTTCAAAGGACCCTGATGATAAGGGGAGCTTAAATATATTTCTTCTTACTTCAAAGGAAGATAAGGGGAGTCTAAAGATATTTTTAGATTTTTTTCAATCTATATTATTTTGAGGTTTTAGATTTACATACAACTTTTCGTAACTATCACTTAGTGTATTTATGATGGAAAACAATCGGCCCACACTAGTTAACATGTGTCATAAGTCAAATAACTTATAAAACATAATTAAGAAAATATGTAGTTTTTTTAAGGTACTTGCTTCGGACACCATTTTGTTGATGAATTTACAACATAATCAAAAATACTAATTTCGGTTGTTATTATGTCTGTATCTCATGTTCAATGAACTCTAGAACATGGATTTAACTTTGATTTTTGTGTCTTTTTGAAAATTGTAATTAATTTGGGAACAATAATTTATACAAGCGATAAAGTACCAAAATATTCTGTATTCGGAACGTGCATTTCTAAAGTTAAAATTTTTGACAGATTTCTTAATTTTTCAAGTTAACCTGATCTCCTCTAAAATTGACAATGTTGCTTTTGAAAAGATCATTATCCTAGGGCAAATATTTATTTTATGGGTGCTTTCAGCTTCACATCCTGCAATATTCCTTGATTTTTCGCAGGTAGTAACACAAATAAAATTTATTAAAAGGTATTTGGAATATAATTTTTTTTTTTGTTGCTTTTGGAATGTACATTTGGTGAAGAACATTTTAAAACTGCCCAACAATGTAAGTATAGTGTGCCACTGAGAGTTCCGTTGTAATCACTGTTGTACGTTTAATTATATGAATGAATGAGAGGTTATAACAGATATATCGGCGGTACACATTTGTATACAAATTTGGCATACTTCTAGAATTCAACATAATTGCAACTACAGTGGACAAAAACCTTTTTTCGAAATCAGAACAATAAGGATCTATATAAAACAAGTTTTGTTGTAGCGTGGTTTGTCGGGACACTGATTTTAAGATCTTCATTGGGGTTACTTGTACTCACTTGACCATAAAATTTCCTTCGAAAAAAACTCCTTCCTTTGTCTTTGTAACCCTTGCTTGTTCAGTCGCTATTCCAACCTTATTGAGTTTTCCCTTAAGGATCAACCTTAGAAAATTTATTGAAGCTGAAATCTCTATTTGAAATATAACATAAATAATTTACTAGAAACATGCGATTCATGTGGTCCATATCTGATATTAGTCAAAACCATTAACAATTGATTTAATCAAACCATTAAAAGAAGGTGTGATTTAGCGTTTCGTGCGTGTTCGTAAAAAAATCATTTTTTGGCGTAAAATTAATCTTAGAATCGCGAGAGAAGCGTCTCACGTTATTAAAATGCCATCCTACGTTTTCTCCTTCAAGTGATGTCAAGACCTTAATGAAACACGAGAAAGTGTTCGTACGTAAGCTAATAATAAGATATTTGATACTCATAACACGTTTATTCACGTCATAATTTTTTTTGAATATTCTGATGAAAAAATACCAATTAAATAAATTTTTATAAATTCAAAAGATTTGATAAATCATTTTTTTGTTTGTTCATATTTGGAAATAAAAAGTTACAGAAATCAAAATGATGCACGTTATGGCTGAGAAATTGAAGTTAATTATTTATTTTTATGTGAGTATCGCACAAGAATCTCAACTGCTTTTAACCGTCTGGAGCCAGTGAGATGATGGCATTCCCAATTATTGGGATATGTTGGGTTGAAATTAGTCATTAGGAGAATGAGATGGGAAATAGAAAAAAAAAGTTTCTGGATTAAGAATTAGTCACCAATTAAATACTATAGTTATATTGTGTTCTGCAGAGATAGATGGGAGCGTTTAGAATTATTATTAAATATTTTCTAAAATCAATCTTAGAAAAGTAGTGTCCCGACGTAAGAATTAATAGAGGGACTAATCTGGTAATTAAAATGGTACGGAAAAATGGGTTATATGATAAATCAACACATGGACAATTCAAAACACCCTTAAAAAGTGATATAAAGTCATTAGAAACAATGAAAAAAAATTAAACCTAACCAAACCTAACCTAACCTAACCTACTTAACCCAGTTAATAAAGTTTTTGTTTCATCATTTTCCGTGACTTTATATAAGATAAATTATCATTTTGATGATTTATTCGCTCATCCAAAGAATGGTGGATAACCTCAACTGCTCAGTGACAGTATTTTTTTTTCTATGACGGACTGAATAAATCTTTTGTTCTTTTTCACACAACAATTCAAAAATTTGGGAAAGGGTCGTTCAAAACTTTCGATCTTTAGTTGCTGAAGAGTGGTGGCCGGAGATATTATTGATTCCATGGCGAAGACAAAAGGCAAAACCCTTGAATGTTAGAAACTGCCAACATGATAAATAAGCAAAATAAATGTAATTTACCAACGTCAAAAAAAAAAATTATGTTTAAAAAACACAATTTCCTCAGACCAATGAAGTCTAGAAATGCGACGGGTGCGCGGCATCTTCCGAAAAATATTTTTTTCAAATTCCGTGAGCTTAGAAATCGGTGAATTCGAAGAATGTTACAGATAACAATCGAAATTTAATGAAGTATTTTTAGAAATGTTTTACAAAGATTAACATTTTCGTAACAATATGTTTTATGATAAAATTTTATTGAATGATTAAAAACAATACAGATTGTTTGCATAACCGGGAATCGATGTCGGAACATACATTGTTATTTTTCAGTGTTATAGGTTAGATAAGTATAAATAAGCGTAAATCTCGTGTAATCTTTTATCAAGAAACAGTTTTTTCTTATATTTATTTGTGTTGATATTTATGTACAAAAGTTCTTCATCATTTTCGACTAGTATCGTATATATCGATTGACCGGTCGGTGGCTGAGTTGACAACGCGTTTGGCATAGTGTGTTCAATTCCTCGGCTGGCTAAGTATTCCATCACAGCAAAAGCAAAAATTTCCGCTTGCTGTGGTAGTAGCAGGAGATTTTAAATATTGTCAGGTTATTCGTAACCCGGTAATGTTTGTTTTTCTTTTAAAAAAATGTCAATGAATAAAGACAATTATCATTCACATTTTTTTCTATGGTCTAACTCTTTATTATGTAAATAGATTTGGTATACCTGGAGAGGTTTATTGACTTCCTCAATCCCTGGGCCCGAAATAATCCCATAACACATCATTACGTAAAAGATAATCTATCACAAAATTTTCCGATTTAGTAGCAACGTATAAATATTTAGATTTTTAATTAAAATAACGATTTAAAATAATAAATGTAGGCAGTCACTAATGTTAATGTGGTGTCCACATAAGCAATAAAACAACAGATCACCCTTAATATGCAATAAATTAAAAAAAGTAATCCCGAATTCGGAAGGATCTGACTCTAGATGGGTTTTTAAATTGGGGAAAACGGAATTATGCCTGGGAATTCGGTTTTCCCTATCACGTGTTTTGTATTGATTTCTAATTACGAAGCCAAACGCGTGAGCAGAATTATTTTTACCAAGAAAAGAGTGTCTACACGCTTTTCTATTTCACAAAACATTTGCGCTGTTTCTTTGATTGAGTTTATTTCATTTAGCCATCGCAGTGCTCTTGGTCGGAATTCTTAGGAAAATAATACAATTTTATATATGAGTTGTAGATAAAAATAAGATTTGCACTATTATGAAGAGACTCTGTTTATGGTAAAATGATTCGTCATATTTCTGTGCCCAACGTTAACCAACTTGCTTACATTAAGTACGATAAAAAGCTATTTGTAATTTAGATTTTAATGGGTATTCTTTCTAATGGAATGTGAATAGTTATTCGTTTTATTTTTTACATAATACCAAATAACTTAATTTTTTAATTTTTTGTAGAGTGGAGACGGTTTACCTCGTCACCATCTTGGGTTGATAACTTAGTTGTAGGTACTAAAAAAGGTGTAGGTGCTTTCTTATTAAAAAAATTAAGACTAAAAATACAAAGCAAAACATTTAAGCATAAGTCGGATAATTATTAACAACTGCTGTCTTTATAATCCCACAACTTCCCCAACTAGATGTTAAGGAAAGGATCGGCCGTCGGAATTACCACAATAAATATTTTTTAACTGACGGAACTTGCCATAACAGATATCATTCACGTCAAACTTAATGAAAATTTCAACATTGTTCGAGAAATTGTGCGATGCCTTCGCGGAAGATTAGCGTTTTTATATAGACGACCCAGAAAACCTTCAACGCTCTTACCTGAAATTTGCGAGCTTTTTTAAGCTCCCTAATGACCCTTTTTTGCTCTCAAAACCAAAAGTATGGTATCTAAGAGCGCTTTGGCACAATAAAAGCATCACATTCTTCGAATGCCTCCGACACACGGACATAACAAGCTTTCTTTCAGAAGTTATTCTATTTCTTAAAGCGTTTTCATGATTAACACTGATACATTGATTCACTCACTAACAAACTCCGCTGAAGTGATTATAAATCTTAAAATTATGCACATGTCGTAAATGTCTTTTGTATGTCAAACAAAAAGAGATTTTGCCGGAACGATCGTAAGAATTAGTCCTGAAGCACCTCCATTTGACCTTCTATGATAAAATAGCCACTCGTAAACCTGTAATCATAAATAATCTAAATTAATTGCAGCTTAAAAAGATAAAAACTTCTGCCTTCTCTGATTGGGCGAAAAGAAGTAAAATTTTCAAATTATCAAACGAATGGCGAATTTTAGCAAAACCCATTAAAACAAAACATAAATTGAAGTCATTAAAACTGATAATGTTAGAAATTTCAAGCCCCTGTTTCGAGAGTTTCACCTCCCGACGTTCATGATGAATGGAGGGATTTCCTCTCTGGCACCTCAACACAAAGAATGCGTTCCAAACTGTTCCAGTAAATCACAAACAAAGGTCACCCTCGCTGGGATCGGATACCCGCTATGCCACAGCGGAATTACATTCGGTTAATTGTATTATTACCAGGGTATCCACGATTGACTACCAATAATAATGGAATGCGATAATCATGTTTTGTCGATATTCTTGAAACAATGGTTATTTTACTTAGAGACGATTTCGTATAATAGAGCCACTTTAATTGGTTTATATAACGATGTTGGTTATAATACCATTGTAGTACTATTATAATAGTGTTATCACCTAAGTTTATAAGTAACAAGGGCTAGGCGATATCAATTGTTCCCGAATATACATACATTTATTAATAAAAAAAAGTTAATCTTCAAATTTTGCATATGTATTTGGATGGCAGCCCAGCAAGTATTTCACTCTATTTTTTAACATGGGTTCAACCTTACTCTTCCCAGATTTTATCGAATCACTTACCTGCGGGTTCATGAATTTTCTTCAATTTGCAGGGTAAACATATTTAACCTGGCGTGAATGAGGTGAGAAATTGTTTCACCAACTATGAGGCGGGTAGGAGATACCCTAATCTTTGTTTGCTGAATTTTTGATACTTTAATTGTGGTTTTTTTTACTTGAAATATAGTGTCCATTCAACAATGTAATCAAATATAATACTATTCGCGGGTTTTTTGCTGCTAGGCCCTGCGGGCGGCACTTAGTAGGGCTTCGCCCAGTATAAGGGATACCAACAACAGTTAAAGTTAACCTATAACAACCCAACCTAACCTAACCTATCATTTTATTATACATATAAGTACATGTCAGATTAAAGATTTATAAATATAAATTGATATTTATAAATGTCTAATTTTACAATCAATGAAGCGTTTATAGCTTCCGTGTGTGTTTCATGTTTTATCATTGGGTTGGCAGTGCCTACACTTCCTACAATCAAACCCGTATTATGCGCGAGCTTCTTCTGTCAAAATGGTGCGAAATTATTATTTACGTAAATAATATTAATTATCAATATTTAAAAAAATTGTAAATTCAAAGAGTTGTTGTTTATTGTCATTAAGTTGAATCAAATATTTGTTTTCTTTTTAAATGCGTATTAAAAAGGTAGTTTGAATAGATGACATTGTAGGTATTTGTTATGGATTATTTCAAATGAAACACTATAATTCGCTATTATGCCGCCAGAGGTGCGCTCTGTCGGCCAATAGGGAAACTACTCCAGCGGCCGGTAAAGGAGGGATTGATATTTTCAAGGAACGAATGCGTTATATCACGTGATATTTTGTGCGAACGCCATGGGGAATTACATTTTATTATGTACGTATGCATTGATATACAATGGAAATAGATAAAATAATGTTATCCGATTAAACTTTATTTTATTAAAAAACAAATAACTTTTTTAACTTCACTTTATTATATACAACCAATACATGTTTCATGAACGAAGTATACACCGAAGTCAAAAATTAAATATAGATTACAATTGGAAAAAAGAAGTGGAAGGAGGGGGGAGGGGTAAGAGTAGGCTGGGTTTATAAGAATTAGGAATTACAATATGAAAGACCAGTTAAGTGGGAAAATATTTAAAAGAGAGTTTATAAAAAAAAATTCTTGTTAATTACATCTACTTTTATAAACATGTTCTCTTATTTCTAAAATTTCGAAATTATTTATTTGTGATGCTTTATATCCTGTGTGAAGTATTTTAAGACCTGAAATTTTTTTTTGCATATAACCATAAAACAATATATTCATAAGACAAATAACATTTAATAACGGTTATTCTAATAAATTGATAGTTGAAATACTAAATAAAATAATTAAACATATTATCTTCAAACGGTATTTTTACCCTAGTTCTTAAGATATAAATAAACAATGGCGTAGAATTCTGTTTGTGGATAACGACACTTCTAAATAATATAAATATATATATAAACATTCCTGGTACTATTCAACCGGCGTTTTACACTAATAACAGAATGAATAAATATATTCTTAATAATAAAGATTGCGAAAATCAAACAAAAAAATCAGGAGTTTATAAACTCAATTGGGCTGGATTGTAATTTATTTTACAAAGGTAGAACCAATAGAAACTTTGAAGTCAGAACTAAAAAACATCTCAGGGTTCTAAATGGAAATAGTGAATATGAGTTTGCAAATCATCTTTTGAATCACACTTTCGATAAAAATTCAGGTCTTAAAATACTTCACTCAGGATTAAAGCATCGCAAATAAATAATTTAGAAATTTTAGAAATTAGAAAACATGTCAATATAAAATCAGATGTAATTAATAAGCAAAAAAAAATTATAAATAATAATGAAAAATGCCATTGCAAAGTTGAATTAAACTTCCAGAAGAAATCTTATTATTAAACGCTTGATGTTCAAGTAATTTTGCATATTTAAATATACGCGCCAGTCATTTGATTCGTTTCTTCACCGCCAGAGGGGCGCTCTGTCGGGAACCTATAGCCACGATGCGTATCGGGTATCGGCCATATTGAATTAACGCGTGCTTTTTTCGTCAAACGTCAAACGTAATCACGTAATTGTGGATAATTTTCACTGTAATGTAATTAATCCAATGGATTATGAACTTTCTAAGACATATTTTCTTCGATATTATCCAAAAATTGTATGAGCAGAAACGATATTTTTTAAGAAATATCGTATTACATGTGGCGATTCTATTTCAGTATGAAATCGTGTCTTAATCTTTAAAGTCTTATTTAAACAAAATTTGAATTTGACCAATCACAGGGCCTACACCGTCCAGACGCTGGAGTAATAATATTATCAGATATTTATGATTCCAAAGCTTTTTTTATTGAAATAACAAAGTTCGTATAAAATTCTAACAAAATAACAACTTCTTTTGTTAATGAACATAGCTATAGTATCTTCCAATTATAAGACTTTAACTCAAAGAATACTATAAACAACTATAATTATAAGAATGATAATATAGAAATGTAAAACCGGCTACGAGGTCGGGTGTGACGTACCCCAGCTACCCTTACGCAAGTGATCCCCTGCTGACGCCGGCGCGACACTAAACTCAACACTGCACCTCGCCCCCCATTCCCTACCTCCAGCTACTGTGACGGGATATGCATGTAACAATAACATTAAATAATCTGCGTTTAAAAACCTCCCGGGTGTGACATACCCGACCTCACTCACGTCGGGTTAAGCACTTTTCGTGTATTACTATTTATAAAAACCTCGCGGGCCTATATTTTTATTTTCAAAGTATTTTTAATGGTCGGACCATTTTATTATTATTATTTACATTATTGGTTGAAGAAGCTCGGAAATTTTTTTTTTCTTAGGTTTGGACTTTTTCTGTCTCAAATAATACTGAATTATGAAGCTCCATACCACAAACCTACTTAGTTGTGGTAAGGATTAGCTCCTAACCATATATAGAAGACTTCAAAGAATTTTGTCTAGACTTCAAATATTTTATTTTCTACCAACCGACTTCATTATTTTGATCTAACGATTATTAGAATTTTTTAAAATTTTATTACAAATATCGAACTACACTTTACATAGTTCCTATTTATTAATAAATTTTATTAAAAATATTGAACCACATTCCTATATTATAAATAAATTTTATTACTAACATTAAAAGTACTACACATGTATTTAAAATAATTTATTTTTGCTTTTGTATATATAAATTTTTTGACAGATCTAATACGTATAGATTTTGAATGAGAGAGCTAGATATAATGCCAGTAACCGAAATAACAAATGGTAATATTTTTAAAGTCTGAGAATGAAAATTTATTTTATCTCATTTCCTTAATCTGTTTTTTTTTTTTCAGAAACAGATTTTTTAATATAAATGCATTAAGCGTTACATTATTATTTATGAAATCCAAAATGAGATTCAGGTTAATTTTTATTATTAATTAATTTTTGCTTAACATTAAAACATTAAAAACTTGATGAAATCACGAATTTACTTCACATTTATCAATTGCTACGTCCAGACTAAGCCCTAAAATAAACCTAGCCGCTTTCAATGAGGAAATAAAGAATTGAGCTGTCAAAAGGTTAAAATGAAGTTTATGAGCTCAATTATTGTGACTACAATAGTGTGTTTGGGACTACCCATCAAGGGATTAGCCCTTTTGATGGCATCACTCTGTTTCCTACAATGATATTATTGTTTTCATTTGAATTACCTAGCTGCAATAATAATTTAAAAAAATATTCCAAGCACCAAGCAAAAATTAATTAAAACCTACCTATTTATCATCGGTCATTTATTAGCGAGCATTCTGGAGAGGGCGAATATTCTAGTTCAATGAAAAGGCCAAAGAAAAATAGTACATTATTAACACTTTATTTTTGCACTTCTTAGGAGTATAACGGTGCTGAGCCAGCGGCATTTAATTTAGTACATGACACAAAAGACGTCTTGTTTCAGATAATTTGAAAAATTCATCTAATTTCACTAGTAATATTCAAGGACAGTGAAAGGTCTATTCAAGTTCTATTATTATTTCAGTTCTGTGAAGCAACCCGCCCATGTTGATATAATTACTTCAGTAGGTCTTTCACAGAACTTGAAAATTAACTTTGAAATTTGATGAATTGTTCGAAATTTCGGAAACAACCCGTCCTAAGTAATACTAAAAGTATTCAAAACTATCTACATAATGCTTGCAGTTAAACCATTCTGAATTTTACATTGGTTCTGATCATCAACCAACTCTCTTCAACTCTAATTAAAATCTCAATTATTTTTTTCTAATTAAACTGAAATCTTCAATTCACCTCATTAAAACAAGTTCGCTTAGGTTTATAGATTCTTTTGGAAATTTCGAGTTTTAAGTTCACCATATTATTTCATTTGATGCTAAAAGCTCTCACCGAACTTCCCACTTAAAGGTCCGCTCATTTTAATTAATTTATTTTAGTTTCAGTTGATAGCCCAACCTTTTGTATTTGTTGAGTAATTGTATTTTGATAAATACTTTCTTGTTTAATTAAGAGTCACGGCCTATGTTGCTCTGCTTTCTTGAAGTTGTGTATAAATATCTTAAAACTTATAAAACACTTTGTTTATCGTATTAGATTCTGTTTTATATGTAAATATTGTGTTTACTAGGTAGAAAATTGTTTTTCTCAGCATCTTCGTTTGTAATTATTATTTTCTTTTTCTAAAGTTTAGCATTTCGTCTGAAAAAAGCATTCCAAAGTTATTCAATCGAGTGATCGAAGTCTGGTGTTTATTTTCTTTTTCAATCAAACGAATGCGTTCACGCAAGAATTCAATTAAGGAACATTTTGAAAAGAAATGAAGTTACTTTAAAAAGCAAGTATTTTTCTTTGGGAATCTCGACATTGATTTAATGGTTTTTAGTAGCTTCTCAGTAAATAATTCAGCGGAATTTGTTTTATTATTTGATTTTTTCGTACACAATAGAAACTTTATATTATCATACATACAAATCTAATATTTGTGAAAAAGGAAATAATCAGGATTTTATATTGCAACTTCAAAAAGCAATATTAGATTAGAGTAGAATCAGATATTTGTTTTGTATGGAAATAAGTTCCCAAAGAAGAAAACTGAGACAAGCGACGGAGATCGGCAGAATTTCATACAACATGTGATGCTTTTTTAGCTCTGAGGCATGTAGAAAAAATGTACACGAGTAAAACAGAGCGAAATAAAAAAGGTAATTATGGTAGGCATATTTTTGTGTGTTTGAATACATTTCTTCAATTTATTGTTAATTAATCTATTATTTATATTTCAAAAAGCTATATTTAATGAATTTGTGTTTTTTATGATAATGTTAAAAATTGTGATACATTATGAGATATAGGAAATTAAGCATTTTCGGCTGAAAAAATATACTCTGAAGTTCTTTTGATTTCGGCGATCGGCAAAAAACGATTTTTTTATTAATAGTTCCCACCCGCCTCAAATGTCAATGTGTATGATACAAATTTTGATACAAAGACGGTCTTTGTAGTATGGTCTTTGCTATTTAGTTTCAGTTGGAAGATCGGGATCAATAATTACCATTGTAGCACAAAACTACATGCACAGAAATGATGATACTAATGGGGAATCTGTCTTTATGGGTTTTTTGGTTATAATTAGTGTGAGTGGGTGATGGGCTTACAAAAAATCCTTTAAAATTGTAACAGTAAGCCGTTTTTCACCTTTATTTATAAACAAAATTATTACACCCATAAAATTATCATTACTCAGAAAAAATATAATTAGCTTAAGTCACTATGGTGATTTTGGAAATTAATAATAAATACTATAAAAATTAAAATAATCCTAAAGAAAAAAAACTTTTAACATTCAGTGGCAGGTGATAAAGTCTTGAAGGCATAATAATATTTTGTACAAGGAACCCCTCATTTTAAAGGTAAGGACCTACCCTCGAAGACCTTGTCGCTGATATAAAAATTGTTCCAATAGTAATTCTAAAGAATAAGAAAATTTTCTCTTCCCGCAAGCCAAACGTTTGCCCAATTCTGTTTTGAGTAAGTTAACCTTTATTTGTTATCTGGAAAAGACAGACAAAAAGGCTTTCTTTTGTCCAGCTCTCATTTTCAGGCTCCTTTTCGTAAATATTGTAAAACTAGACGTCACATTGAAGGCTTTTTAAAGTGAACCTTTTTGCTTAAACTGTTAGAATTAACTTGGAAAAGTAAGAATGTATTTATTTAAAAACAAAATAAAACATAGTTATATAAAAATGTTTTGATTTTTCAAAATTCTGTTTATAAATATGAAATATTTGAGGGTTGAGTATTATCATCTATGGTTTTCTCGAAATAACCTAAAATAGTTGTACACAATTTAGTTTTTAGTATTAAAACTGGCATCAGCAAAAATTACTTTACCATGATGTAAGGTGAAAAATATTCTTTGTTAAACCACTGACAAGTAACAATTCCAAAGAATGTGGCTTGATAGGTTTTACCAAAACAAAGTCAACTTAAGTAACATAAAAATTATTTTGTATGAAGGGAAATTTTTTTTTGAAGTGAAACTTCTTTACGCGCGTCATGCAATTTCGAGGACCGGAGTAAAACCGACTCATGACCGAAACGAAAATGCGGGTACCCCCACCACCGATTAAAGTTCATTTGATCTAGTCAAAGTTTTGAAGTAACATATAAATGCTTCTTAGCTCATCCCGACAACTGGCGTTGGTGGTGTAATGGTCAGCATAGTTGCCTTCCAAGCAGTTGATCCGAGTTCGATTCTCGGCCATCGCACATTATTTTTTTGTTTTTAACGCCTTTTTCATTCAATATCTTATTTTTTAGTAGGTCAGAACATTTTTTAAAAGAAAATAATATTGCAAAATAATAAAAACACTTATCTCACTTTGATAAAACATTACTCCGCTAGAGCGCGCTTTGCGTTATTGTGTTGGATTAAAATTATTATCTAATCCGTATATTATGATAATTGTATTACATTTATTTAATTAATTTATTTATTTTGATAATATGTAATAATTTACAGAAAAAAAAATTAAAACTATCTCCCTCTGATAAAATATCCGTTCGCTAGAGCGCACTACGCGATCTTGTGTGGGATTCTATTTCTGTACATTGTACATTATTTTTAAAAATATATTATATTTTGGGTGTGATGTAGGTAACATTATAAAACATAACAAGCTCTCATATTTTCAGAACCTACATAATATAATCAATTTATGCGGCTTTGCTTACAGTTGGTGCTCAGCGTGGTTGGCTTTCAATCAGTTAAGCGAGGTTCGATTCTCGGCTGTGGCATTTTTGAAGTGAAACCTTGTTGAGGTGGGGGAGCCGCTCACGAACGTTCTCTCTCTTCTCTTCTTTCCTCTCTCTCAGACACCAGCGAACTGCGCCACGCCAAGCATCAGCTGAAACTAGAAGTTTCACTTCTGTCTTGCGTAGGCTTGACACACCCACTTTTTTTTTTTTTTTTTTAAGTTGTACCTACTTTGCTGTTGTCTGCAAATATACGTATTCTGTCGTTTGATTAATAAGTTTTTTGAAGGAAAAACTATAGATTTCGGAAAATGACTTGTATAAAAATAGCACAATTGTGATTAGTGAAAAATCCAAAACCCGGCCTTAAACGATTGGATATCTTCCGATATTTTATGTTAAAATTACGAAAAGAGATAACTTATATAAACGTCGGAAAAATGTTTCAACAAACAAATATTACGAGAAAGAATATAAATGTTTTAGAAATGTATTAAATAAATTATTAGTTAAATTAAAAACTTCTTACAATAATGATAAATTCTAAAACTATTTACAAGACTAAAAAAAACATGGGAGGAGTGTAATAAAATTTTAGGAACTAAATGAAAAAATTACTGATGAAAATGCTTCTAAATAATATCTGATTAAAAATCGAACGAAAGAAAGTTTAACTAATAATTTTGTTGATTATTTCTCTGAAAGTGTTCACAGTATGTTACATAAGTGCAACCGTAAGACAATTTAATTTGAACCAGTAAAGATGCTTTAAGGCATGTACCTACCGATGGCAACAGCGGCGGATATAGAAAGTATTGTTAGACAAATGAAGAGTTCTTCTCCAGGAATTGATAATATCAGGATGAAAGATATTAAAAAACATGTTTTTATCTTAGGTGCAATTATAACCCATATTTTAAATAGAATCTTATTTCAAGCGAAAATTCCCGATGAATAAAATGTAGTATTATAAAACCTATATACATATAAGGGAGGTGACCACACTGTATTGGGTAACTTCAGACCAATTAGAATTTTACCATCAATAGAAAAAATTCTTGAAAAATATATTCAAATAAAATTAATAAAATATTTAGATTATTTTTCTATAATAGATACTCATCAATACGGTTTCCAAAAAAAGAGTACTGAATTGCTGCTTCAAAACTTTGTCAACATGATAAATAATGAAGTAAACTGTAAAAAATATACATTAGTCATATTTATAGACTACTCAAAATTGTTTGATATTATTCATAATGGTAAATTACTTAAAAAATTAGAAATTATAGGAATAAGAGGAAAACTACTAAAACTTTTTTATAATTACTTAAACAACCGATGCATGAAATTAAAACTCTTAAACTCTTGCAAAAAAAAGAAGTTTTTTGCCGGCGTTCCTCAAGGTTCCATATTAGGTCCAATTCTGTATATTATATATGTGTCTTTTATTAAATATATTTTTAGACATGTAAAGCACTTTTTATATGCGGATGATACTGCTTTAGTGATTTCAAGCAGTGATTTGCAAACTTTTATATACCTTTTACGAAAATACTACATTGAACTCTCAAAATGGTCTCATGACTATGGCTTAATCATAAATGCCAAAAAAACTAAATTGTTACACATAAGATCACCTAATTTTAAGGTATATAAAGACCCATATCTCAAATAAAGACCCATACCTCAAATTGCTTGCACGATGGAACTAGTTAAAGAATATGTTTATTTAGATGTCAATATCGATTGCTTTTTCAAATGGGATATACAAATAGACAAATTTGTGCAATACTCAGATCAATTATAAGAAGATTGTTTAAACTTTTTTGTTCCAATCTGCACACTTCGAATAATTTATTTATCCCTAGCTGAATCTGTTATAAGGTATGGAATAACAGCTTGGGGATTTTCCTGTAAAACCAATATCGACCATGTTCATTGTTCAATCCGTGCAAAATTCATTTGTTAAATTATTAGCTGAAAAATATTTATAAAAAGAAAGGCATAGTATTCCATACTTCTATGTCTCAAAATTCTTCGAGTTAGAGCAATTCTGTGTTACAAAATTATATTTCAGCACATAAATAACCCTTTAAATATAAACAGGCTAGAACACAATCATAATACTCGTTTTAACGTTAATGAAGGACTTTTGTTCCTAAGCATACAAATAAATATGGTCAAAGAACGTTAAACTGTATGATTCCCAATTGTTTTAGTTTTTTACCTGCTGAAATTAAAAACTGTGCCCAAAACAAACAATTGGTGAACTTACTGAAGACTTGGCTTACAGAAAGAATTAATTTGTATTAGCTTACAATGATATATTATTCTAAAGACTTTTAAAATTGTTATTTTTGTGTTTCATAATTTTATTTTCCTTTGTTCCTGTAAAGTTTCCATTTTTTTTTGTTTTATATAATTGTGAAAATATAACTGTAAACTCACTATAACGAGATTTTTAATTTAAAGAACCCGTTAGACAAACTGATAAAAAGTTGTTTTTCGGGAAATTTTTGCCTTATATTTGTAAAGTGTGTAAAATAAATAAATTTAAAAAAAAAGTGTTTTTTTGAAACGCTGTTACATATTCTGTGTGAATTGAAATGCGTAATTAGTATGCTAGGCAGTGAAATGGAGGAATTACAGTCACATAATTTTTTATCATACTATACTATCTACATATATATATATATCATAAAAAATCATTTTCTTGGGGAAGAGTGAAAAAATAACGTTATTACATTTATTTATCACGATAACTCTAAAGCTTGTAAAATAGTTAGGTACCAAACTACTTTAAAGTTAGTTAAGAAATAAAAGAGAAGAAAATGTAGTACAAATTTCTAAAATTATGCAATAATTTTACGCATCGTGCTTGATGAAAGAAATGCGTTTTTTTCCCTTCAAAGGGTTTTGGCAGCAAAGTTAATCCCATATAATATACAGAGATGACCATTTAGATATATGTATAAATATAAATACTGAAAAATAATTTCTCGTGGATGACGAATAATTGTTTTTCCTCAAAGTTCCGACAAAGTATTTTCATTTTCCCACCAAATAAAAATATTTACCCAAAGCGACAAATTAAATACGGCTCGGGTTTTAAATCTCGACATTTTTGTGTTGTTTTTTCAGTTCTTTCCTCGCAACGAGGAACGGACTCAAAGCTTTTCATTTCAATGTGGAATTCGTTGAAAATTAATACGGACTTATAAGATATTTGCGTTTTCTCTCCATTTTACAATCTAGTGGCTTATAACGCTTGCAATCAATATTTAAATACTATCCCTTATTTTACGTCTTCGTACTTAATAAGGAAAATTCAATTCTCTGTGTGTTCGTTCAGAAGGATTTAATCATTTTTCTATTTTCAAAAGTGAACTTTAATTTAAATGAACATCGTCTTTCCTTGACATTAAATTAAGAGAAATTAGCATTTGTTGGAAAACGTGCTTCCTTCTTTAATATCTGACAAAGGCAAAATGAAAGGGTAGAATCGTGGCTTCCTTTTCCCCAGGACGGAAAAACGTGATTTCATTGAGATTTTTGCTTTGTATTTTTCTTATCGTCGACCTTTGAATGGATAAATAGCTTGTCTTGTACGATCAGTATAGAAACTTGCTTGTTCTTTTAACATATTTAGAGCAAACCGCATTTTCTTAACTTCCTTTTATGACGCTATCTTTCTTTTTTAGCATAATTTTTTCTTTACATTTTCTAAATTGTAAGGGAAAAAATTGATTTAATCTAAATCCGAGGTATTTTGTTAAAAAAAAAGTTTTCGGGAATCGTTAATCGGAGTTAAATATTCATAAGTAGAATATCTGGCAGCCATTTTTAGTTTCTCTTCGTCTCATTTATGTGTTTCTTATCTGTTATTGAGCCCCAAACGTATCCATCATATTGGCCTTCCATATGGATTCAGCTGTGGCTTTAATGTCTTTGATGGTTTTACGTGTCTCTCTGATTTTTTTAGTTTTTGCCAAGAAAGGTCAGTGTTCATTCTAAAGATATTAACCATTTATTTTTTTTACATTAGTGTCACGCTGGAGGCCCTAATGAAAAAATTGACCTTCAGGGCATATTTCATATTTGGGGATGTTATTTGGAATAAATTTTAAAGGAAAGGATGTTCTGGAAAGAAAAAGGTTTTTATTTTTCATATTCTCCATAAAACGTTTTTGCACCAATATATTACGTAGAAGATCACAAATTTAAGGTAAATGTATAAAATTTCATGGGGGCAGTATGGTTATTTTGTGACGTACGTCAAAAGTTAGCTGCTGAACTGTCTGTAAGTGAAGTTGAAAACGCCAACGGTCAATGCGGTATCGTTAGGACGGAACAGTACCCTAAAATAAAGTCGGAATTTTAACGACATAAGTGAAGAAGCCATGCACAAAAATATGAGACGCACGGTCCGGCGTAATTGTCGGACCTATGGTCGAATTTACCCTAGCAGGCCTAGATAACTGATCTTTCCATGAGGTTTATTTTAATTATTTCTGATGAACGTTTTAATAAAATCTCCGATTTTTCTTGAGAAACATATCGATAATTGATAGAATCATTGCAAAAAACTAAGATTCATATCTACTAATAAAGTCCTGCATAAATTGTTTACCCAATACCAGAGTCAATAAAATCTACGGTTGGCGTAGAATTTTATTCATCGATAATGTTATTACCCTCTTGTGTTTCAAAATATCTAACAGAAATTAAATCCACTTTCTATACCGATAATAATCGAGGCAAGCTTTCAAAGGATAAAGAGAATAATTTAAGCCATTCTTGCATCTCAGCATTTTACACAGGTAAAACTGCAAGAAATGTTCAAACGAGGGTGGTTGAATACTTGAGGTACCTAAATGGTATATGTTTTTCAGAATTCGCAACACACGTAATAAGCAAAGATCGCTATTTTAATAAATCCTCGGGTATAGATGTGCTCCACAGGAATAGGATGGGTTTACTTTTGAACAATCTAGAAGCTCTTGAAATAAAAAAAAACCTTAAAAATAAATAAAAACAGCACAATAAATAAACAATTAGTCCCATTGAAGCATTTTCCGTTCCACCAACTTTCACCCCAACCTCCCTCTCGCTCCCTCACCAGAGATGATGTTCTATCTCCCTCTTCTATCTTAGCTATAAATGCACTGTAACTCTGTTATTGATTGATGTTTTTATATAATCCCGATGAAGGCTCAACCGAAACCGTTAATTTATTCTAATTATTGTACAAATTTATCGTCTAGTAAAATAAAATCTGGTGCTTACCGCTAATTTTATAGTTGAAAATCTTTTTATAAAATTTTCAAACCGTTTTACATTAAATATTTTAATGATTGAGTACAGTTTTTATTATAATTACCCGTACAGTTAAATTTGTCTTAGTATATCTTTAAAATAAAATAGGAATCTTTACGATATAAGCGAAAAAGTCGTGTCAAAAAATATTCGGAACGCGGCCCGGCTTAACGGAAGGACCTACGGTTGAATTTCCCCTTGCAGGCGAGGAAAATTAATCTTTCCGTGGGGTATATTTAAATTATTTCTAATGAACGTAATACTAAAATCTCAGATTTTCTAGAGGAATACATCTGGAAGATACTTATTTGTCGTCTAGTTTTACTTAAGGGCCTACAGTTTTTTTTATTAATTTTTAATATAAATATAGATATCAGTTTAAACAATATATATCATCGTTATGAATTCATCAAAATTATATAAAATGTGAACCTCGAGCAAACCCCCGTTATTAGAGCTTTGTGTCGTCTTAAACAGTTGAGTTGCTCTATTGATTGGCGCATCCTGATAAGCAGTAGACTTCATTTTAGCAGTATAAAAAGTAAATGGAATCTGCCACGAGTATACTTGTCATGGACATATAAGTTAATCTCTTTCAATATAAGTATTTTAAGTATAGTTTCTGAGATTAGTTAAAAAATATGTTTACTTAAAAATAATTTTCGGAGTGCTTCTAAGGTGTTGAAATCGAGCACTCCTGTTAAGAACGATGATAGATGTAGGAATGGATGTTACGTATATTCTCTCATTTATAGATTATGTTTTACCCCTTTTGTACTTTTCTATTATTAGGATACAATTTTGTTCAGAAAGGGTCCAATTAATAGAGCTATTTTCCAGGATACTGAAAATACGGACTTCAGATGTATGTTCTTCAAATTGCGTTTCCGTTAGTAAATGATCTCCAAATCCAATAATTTTGGTATGAGGGGTGGGTAGGTCAAGGACAGTGGGTCCAGCATTGGTGGATGTATGATGTATGGTTTTGCTGGTGGTCTCTCATACATTTGATAACTTACACATCAAATATCAAAACGCTAAACAAACCGTCCGAACACAGCATACTGAGTTCTGCACTCCTCACTCACTCTAAACTAACTGCTGGCATTCTCATTGGTCGATACTAAGTCAATATTTGTATTGGAACTGTTATAGTGGGCTGCTAATGTCGCTTAATATGCACTCATGTATAAATAAAAACACCTCTATTATGCTTGAGTAAACGATTTATAGGGCTGTTCTGTATGCGAACCATTGCAACTAGGAATTTTCATTAATGAATTAACCTATTTATTTTTGGGGTATTTTTCCATGTGGCGCTACTGAGGTAATACTGTCCAAAACATTGCTAAAGAAGAAATATAAAACCCCAAAAGGAAATCACTACTATACTTTTGGCCGTAAAAATTTTAAAAAAATTTCGGTAGAAAGATACACATCCTGAGAGAAACAATATTCCTACAGTGGGGTTCAATGGATCCCAAAATTGAATTGCTTGTGTTTGAAAAATAAAAAAATACTTTTTAATTTTTTTATGAATCTTGTGAAAGAAGATCCTATACACAGTATCCCAATTTTCACAATTTTGGCAACTTTTTTTAATGATACCCAAAAATTAGATTTTGGAAAAAGGTGCAGACGAACCCCGTCTTTGGTCTATACCTCGAAGGCAGACAATACACCTTCTTAGTTTTGAGATGAGGTAGTTATATTGTTAGCCAATAGCCGCCATTTTAAAGAATACCTCCAATGATTGAAATAATCAATCCGTACGAAACTTTCACTGAAACGCAACTGGGGATCATTTTCTGCACGGCACGTCCCACGAGATTACCTAAAACTGCCCAAATGAGGAATTTAAACGTAAGGAGATATTTAAAAAAATGTTATGCGTGTGGTCTGTTGGGGGATATATTGTATTAGCCTTGTGGTGAAAAAAAATAGAGTTGAGAGAATTAAATAATGTGCGACACATTCAACTAAAACCCTACAAAACCTTGATGCCTTCAATTTTAAACATTATTGCAAATGTGCTGGCCTCCTGCCTTGTAGATTTAGGATTTTTGAAAATCCCGAATTCATTCAAAAGTACCCGCAACCAGCATAAATTCAATTAGTCGAATCGGCGACATGACAGATGTTCGAAATAATTTCCGTTTCGTCCATCCGCCTGAAACCGTTTGATGGCCAATATCACGCTCACATAGACTAAATTCAATATACCTATCATCATATTATGTCAGTGTATCCACAGTGAACCTCGAATTGCAATTAGTTACTGGTAACTCGTATAGGAATCCTTTTGGGAATCAGGCGTATTCAGACAATATTATGGTTCGATATTGCGGGGGATTTTAATCTAGAATTGTGAGTAAATGTAAAGTTAAGTTGGTTGGTCTGATATCAATTAAATTAACTTTTTAAATGTAAAGTAGAGAATTGGTTTTAGTGTCCCTATAAACTCTCGAAGGTGAGATCTGGGATCAATAATTCATTACAAACTCGGTAATAAAAGTCAACGCAATTCTTTACAGCTAGTAAGATTATGTATATAGTGAGTTATGGAGAATTGAATATCATTTTTAATATTAAATATTAGCAATTGTTCTAAGAAAATAATATTGTTGAAGCTCAACCCATGCCGTAAGCATAAATTTTTTTTTTTGGTTTATAATGGACAAAATTTTTTTTGTATACGAGCCCTAACCGACTGGGACTATGGCATCCACATTTGGGCAAGTTGTGAGCTGAAGCTATTATGTAGAACTTACTGTTCATCCAAAATGGGAGGTGGGTATGGGTATCACCGCCTCGGGAACCATTTATTGGATAACCAACACCTATATCATAGGTCAACACAAGTGTACGTTGGGTGAATTAACAGGGGTACCCAAATTCATGGGGTAGAGTTTGTCTAGGTATTGGGTGCGGATGCCTTTGCCCACCTACTGAGAGAGACTGGTTGAGGGAAGCCTTTTGAATTTTCCCGCAGGACTCTCTCGACCCGTTGGATTCATACGTCCGTCACTCCTACACACACTGACCCCTAGATTTTTCCCCACCCCTCATACTTTTTTTCTTTCTCAGACTTTCATTTCCTTTAAAAAAAACCTTCACAAGGCACCCCCTGGGATGCCATAGGCCTTTAGAGAAATTAATTTTTCCTAGTGTAATAAAAAATCCTATCATCGGCAACATGTTGTAAGTATTTCTGTTCAGCCGTCCAAAAACTGGGTAAGTCATAAAACTATGGCCACATAAAGCGCAGCCCCAACCAAATCCGATCAGCGCAATAAGGCCTGCAATAGCTATTCATCAACAATTCAGAAAATGGGGTTGGGGTTATGGCTACTGCTTGCCACCCATATTCCCTCCCAGACATAAAACTGCTTTTACAATCCACCCTCCAATGCTCTACTTCATTACAATGTCAATTTCAAGGGAATGTGATTGAAATAAAGGCCGGACTTAAATTCATGTTATACGGTATAAAAAAGCTTAGCTTTTTTAACAAAAAAAGTCTAAACTTTTAAGCTGAAGATTGTTAAAAAAATTTCAAAATTTACACATAATAGCCGATAATAATACATAGAAACAAAGGAATTAATGGTAAGTTCTTAGATTCTCACGGCCAAAAGCATTTTTGTTGTTTGTTTTGGGGTGTTATGCCGTCGAGTTTGTGCTTATCACAGCACAAACTCGACAACCAAAATTTACACATCTTCGGATCTACCGGATCTGCCCTGATGATGGACACTGCAACGCTGTCCGAAACGTCGGCTAAAGAAGGAGTTAGCGCAACACGGCATAACACCCCAAAAACAAACAACAAAAAAGGAATTAATGGTTTGAAAGCATGCCGACTGTCGCCGAGCTACAACCAAATAACACGGACTATAAAATATGCGGAGTAATAGATCAATATTGTTTCCTTTATATATAACTTCGACATAATATGTTTTGCGATGTCCTATTCTAAAAAAACTTCTTTAATTTCGAGAATGGAGCCAGTGCTGTCTTAGAAAACCGCTTTTCTTCAAATTGAAATTGTTTAAAAGAACAAATTCTTAATAGGCCTCGTGAAATTTGAAAAACTGACTTAGGTCTTTAAGCGATCTACATATTAATTACCTGTGTTTTTTTTAAAAATTAATTGAACCTAAAAATGAATAATATAAAACAAAAGAGTACAAGAAAACAAAATTTTACGAATTTATTAGAATAATAATTAGATACAAGGTCCAGTAGGTAAATGTAATTATCGTAGATTGGAGACAGTAGATTAAAAGTGAATGTATGTCTTTGATGAATATACAAACCTAGGGTATGTTTTTTGGCCTGTTTGCGTGTAGAGCCTCTTCAATTTTTAACCATCATACCAGTTATACTTTGAATATTATACTTATTATCGGAGTTTATATTTATTGTATCATTCTTTTAATATAACACGAATATTATTGTACATATATCTAAGCAAAGAAATAATGGTTAACATTTATTTGTGATGGTTTAACACAAAAAAAGAGAAAAAAATTCAAATCAAGACATTTTAGATTAGCAACACCACCAACGAAAGCGACGAATTAGTCATTCTCTATATATTATAAATACTAATTTTTTGAAGTATATTTGGTGCTGTTTTTAAAAATTGTAACCATCATGTCATTTTCTTTCCAGAAGTGGACAGAGAAGATGGACCAACGACTTTATCTTAACCACCCACCTTGCTTCATTCTCATTCACACAGCGCCTCTTACACTCTCATCTATTATTCCGACACTTGACACGACCTTACTCAAACAAATTATTCACTTTATCATGTCTGGTTTTCATCGGCGGTCTCCAACTCAGCACCTTTTTTTGGTTTGAGCCGTGTTTAATGTAAAAATCTTAATATCTAGGCCTTCGTCTTCCCAATTTCCTCCCCCCCAACTAATAAGAATAATATAATAACAACATAATCCAATAATTGTATATGCCATAGTCTCGTCGTATCTGATCGGTTGGGAGCAGTTGGGACTCCGATGAGGTATTCACATAAAAAAAATTGGTTTTATTTTTTTATTCAGTCTACTTTTATTATTTGCTAGTTTTTTGCCCCATTGAGAGTCTTCATGGTTGGTATCAGTACTCCATTGTGCTTTGCTTAATGTGGCATCGACATAATATTTTAGAAATGTATGTATTCAATATCGTTTAGGTTTCCTTGAACATGTCTTTCCCTTATGATGGTATTACTTATTAGGAGATGACCTAAATTACGCTTCTTCCCCCTTCAGGGGCCAATGTTTCAGACATTCTTGCAATGTCGAGCACCAGCAAAGTTATATGTATTTGTATATGGTTGTAAGTAACTATAAGCATCTGCAATGCCGTCTGATAGTCAAGCTGTGCTATTATGGATAACATCGGGTTCTTCTTGGAAATAGTCTTCAAAGCCTTGTACGGAGAAATGTCTAGTCATAGTCAGGCCGTTCACTTTAATCGGGTGCTTATAAATTTTAATTGCATTTTCTTTTAGAAACGCTTGGTGGGAATGTCAGGCTCTTATTACTCTGAGAAATTCGTTCATTTAAATTAATGGTCCAATAATCAATAAGTTAAATTGGGTCCTCTCATCCAGTTTTAAACCCATTTGCCTAATTATTTATGATTTTATTAGATTCAGTAAATTTTTTGGGCTTATATTAAAACATCACAGCTTCGACAATATTTTGATCAGCTCTCATTTTAAGTGTCAATTGTGAAAAAACAAAAAAAAATACATGATGGTCGATTTGTGATGCCATCGTATGTGACGGGTGATCAAATTCCCGGGTTTCAATCGACTTAATTGGTTTGTCTCACAAAAATCTCACTAGAGTAAAATAATACTATTTAAAAGTATTTTTATTGAATGACTGTCCCCAGAAATGAAATATTTAAGAGTGAATTTATAATGAGGGTTATAAGCTATTCATAAAATTCTAAAACACGCTGACAAGTATATAAGCATTATATCGTATTCGATAACATAATAATAACCCTTTTGATTCATGTCTGGCAGTGTTCCCGTGAAGTTTCGATTTAAACTAATAATTTTAATGTGTACGTTCTTGATTTATAGTTCTCTCGTGCGGCCTGTAAAGTCTTGATGACATTGAATCCCAGGCGCTAATGTTCTGTTCTGCACCGGCATAAAAGTAGACTCTCCGTAGTTGGTAGCTTGTTCTGTGGTGACATTAATTATGTTATTCTGAACAACAATGGTACTAAAACATTCATATGGCATACTTAACTTGGGCCTAAAAGATCAAAAATTTCGGAAATTTTGCTTTAATCAAGTTAATTAAGTGTGAAGCAAACTTCTGCCTATGTCCATTCATATCCTGATGTTGTTACTTTTCTATTAACTAACTCAACCCACCACTTACACGTTTGCATATAAATCACCCAGACTAGTCACTTACTAATCTAATTCATCACTGACAAATGTGTTCAGATATCGTAATTCTACACAAGTCTACTAGGTAAATGTATTGATTCATAATTGAAGCGTTTGAAGCCCGAAACCGACGCAAGCTACGTATCCTGATTCATTACTTACCCGTCTATATACCGAACTCCTGCACAAAGTCCATCAAGAGTCTACTAACAAATCAGATTCACCACTATCATCACAGACTTGTCTAAATATTAAACACTTTCACAAATTTACTAAACTATAAAAATATTAATATTTATGATATTTTTGATGTTGTAAGCATAGTAGATATGGGGTCTATATTTACGTCCCGCAAAAGAAACAGACTCATCCCTCCCCAGCTCTCAATCCACAACTTACTTTCAAGTTTCCATACATCAATGCAGGTGTGCCATATATTAACATTTTTACTATATATAATCGACAAGCCTATCAATGACTCAATAAAAGATTAGGTACATGCATATTTTATGGTGATATTCTTGACTGTTTACAATATTTCTACATACAAAAATAATCAAATTTAAAAACAAAAACTTTAGTTAAAATTATTCCCCAAAGTATTGCACGTTAATAAATCAATACACCAAACTGGTTCGCAGAATCAACACGGCGCGGGCGGTGTAAATACATACAAGTGCTTCACTGTTAACCTATATTTGCATAAATTTGCGTTATTTAGGCAACGGACGCTGGCTTATAATCACATCACATTAATTATATTTATATTTATGACAGTTATGCTCATTATAAATTTTAACCCTCGAAAGATTAACTATTAACCATAGCTATAATTATTCGGACGCATGTCGTGGTTCGTCACATACATTAATAATTTTTATATATAAATAGTATATACTGATATTTTATTTTAATTCATTTTAATTACCTGTATCGTTAAGTTTATTGTCATAATATTACGCTGATTATCGTACTTAGGTTTTTGAATTACAAGAAAACATTTATTATTCATTAATTTATAAAATTTAAACTGGTTTCAAGATGATCAATACACACCTCTTCTTAAAGTAACTAACTAACTAACCATCACGCCGTTTCCTACAGGCAGAGAAGATGGACCGCCATACAATTTTGTTACGACAAACACTGCTTGCTTCATTCTCATTATACATCGTCTCATACATACCCTTCTCTTATTCTAACTCCTGGCATGGCCCAACTCAATTATTTGGTCACTTGATTGTGCCATGTCTTCCTAGGGCGTCCCCAGCGTCTTCTACCATTATTTGAATACGTACTAAATAAACGAAAACAGTTGTAGCTTTGCTTCCGTGATTTTATGTAATTATGAATATTTTTAGAATTGAGGCAACGGTACTTAAATAAATACATAAATTTATACAAAGCTGTTGTTCTAGTAACGATGAATAATTTTAGAAATACGTAACAGAAAAAATATCTTCTAACAAAAAAAATGTTTTACTCAACAACTTGTTTTATCTTTTTATTCTCAGAACCTGATCATAAATTTACGAGAAATTATATGGTTTTCACGATCACTTACTATATTATTTGAACATGATCTCAGTATTGTTCTAAAGTAAAGTTTATTATGAAATATTATGAGAAAAATTAAATTGCTATCCAAGGACAAGAAAGATAATTTCATTGTTGCAATAAAATGTTAAAACATCATTATTTGCGTAGTCAGTGCAATACGAGCAAATTGCAATTAGAAAATATAAAATACGATTTTTGGATATTTGAACATTTATAAATACAGACTAACAAAATTATCTGAAGTCAAAGGAGGAACTAACGACGCCGTCATGATTTTTCGCTCTCAACTTTCCCAAACAGTTCTTTAAAGCATTGTATGTTTTTTGTTTGTTGAAGAAGTGTTAGGTCAGAAAAACTGTCATAAATTAATATTATTCAAACGGTGAGGGCATTTTTCACCGATGAAAAATAAGAAAGCGCCAATATTAGTGAATAACACAAATCTCCGGAGATCGTCAGGAACGTTTTGCTTTAAAATATGATATTTTTTGGATAGTTCATTTAATATGCAATTTGATTTAAATTATTTTTTATTACAACAAAAGATAGAAATTTGTTTTAGACCACTTTAATTTTAATTGTATCTACCGGTTTCGGAAGAACCCTTCCTTCGTCAGGTCGTTTATTCCCATTCTAGATATATTTCCAGTAAACCGCTCTGTTATTGCTGGAATTCCCCCAATTACCCGTCCCCCTTTGTTAACCTCCCACTCGAACACCTAAATTATATTTTTTGTGTATATATCTGTCAATTTTTTTATCATAGGTTAGTTTTAATATTCTCCTGACGAAGGAAGGGTGCTTTCGAAACCGGTAGAGTACAATCAAAATTAAAGTGGTCTAAAACAAATGTATATCTTTTATTGTAAATTATGACGAGCCACAAAGTAAATGCTTATTACAAATATGTATTTTTTATTACTTCCGTCGGTTTTGTTTATCACGTGTAGATATTTAAAACCACTGTGAAGACCTACAGAATCATTCCCTCTCATACGGATACATATGACATCGTATAACTATGACTATTTGTAGCCGTATTTTAGTACGAAATCCATTATTCGACAAAGCTGCATACAGGATGTCTCCGTGATCAGACTATCATTCTGGACCCACTCAAATGATTATTATTTCGTACCCCTACACGTATGCACGTATGGGATATCAGCGTACGCGATGCCCTTAGCACAAAACCGCGCTATAACGCAAAATTTCGCAAAGGCTACGAGTAGCTATGCGCATTTTACATTGCACCGGCCCCACTGCATCTGGCGTATATTGACTCTGTTCCAATTACAACACGGCAATTGACCACATGCCAGTACCCAGCACACATCTCTTACACGTTATGGTGGGTAGGGTAAATAGCATTCCAACATCCCCAACATCAAAACGCGTCATCTGATTCATCTGGTGATTTTGGTGTTTGGTTTGGATGCATAACAATATAATGCTTTCAACTGTGTAATTCTGTAAACAATTTTTTGGTAAAAGGAATGTTTCTGGTCACAAAAAGCGCAAAAGTGCTGTCGATTTACTATCATAGATGATGATAATGACGGTCTTTTTTTTGCCTAATTGTTTATAATTTTACCTGATAAAGGTTCACCCAATCCACAAGCAAGAAAGCCAAGCAAGAAAGATTATTTTTCGATCAAAAAAAAACCAAGCAAGCAAGATTATTTTTCGATCTACAGGGAAAATTTAAAGTTTTGATTCGGGAAGTTAAATTTTTCCATGAGGATATTTTGAGTCCTTATGAAAATTGCAAGATGTTTCCGATGCCAAAAATTTTATGTAATTAAAAAAGAAAAAAATACGAAATTTTAATGAAAATAAATCGAACAATTAACAAGTCATAGACAAAATAGTTAACAGTTATGTTGTGAACATCAGTTGTATCTACAAAGATATCAAGGAAATTTAAATTCTACAGGGCAAAATAAAATGCCAGTATCTAGAAAATACAACTAGCATGTCGCTAACTTTAATAAGACTAAGGTTCAAGGTTGGTTGACAAATCAAACTATGTTAGACAGAAAACGAAAACAATTTCCATAGCCCTCTTTAAGTTCAAATTCGTAAAACTTCTGTAATATGTATAATTCTCATCAAATTTCTGACAAATACCGGCGTAATACGATACAAAATATGATAATGACAGAAAACGTGTAGCCAACTTATTTTCTGAGCTTTTTTTAACTGTTTTTATTTTTTAACTCAAGCATTGGCGGTTGCTGTTTCAACTCAAATAATTAACTCTGTAGAGATCGATGAAGATAACTCTTAAATTTTAAGTATCATCTTCATTGATCTCGATGAAGTTAGAATTTTTGAGTTGAAACAACCATTAAATACAGTCTATCGATTTCAAAAAGGCACCAAGAGATGATCAACTTTCAGGGACGTTTATAAATTATTGTAGCAAACGATTTACACCTACTATTTTTACTTTTTCGAACAATCTCTACCACAAACTGGATTGGAATTTGGATTTCTTTATCCAAATTACTGAGTCTAAGTAAATTTTTGGAAAAGGTTATTTACAATCAATTAGTTATTCGACTATGTCATTCTTAAATAAATAACACGCCTTCGTAAAAAAATAGCTCCGCAGCTTCAAATGAAAAAACCTAATAACTTCTAGAAATAAAGCTTTATTTCTAGAAGTTAATAGGTTTAGAATTTCACGGTGATCTCCATAGATGGATAGCATAAAAAAAATCTGTCAATACACGGCACCAAATCACGGTTGTCAGTAAATTCGCTTATTGCGTAGCGGAAATCATCTCAAGAATACCCCAGGGGTGGCATCTTGGGCCATTGTTATTTAATATTTACATAAATGACATTGTGCTTTTAAAATTATTAAACTTTTAAAACCTACACGTAACACAAAACCAATATAAACACACATCACTCACAAACACACAAGATTATTTTCAACGCTATTATTTTTTAATTTTAAATATATTATTATGTATTATGTATTTTTGATTTGAAATGTATTATTTTCTCTTTAAATGTATTTTGTTGATTATATTTTCATATTATAAAATGAAGGCCTTAGCACGGGCAAGCCACCCAGTGAGGCCTACATTACTGGAAAACTTATAATGTAAAAAATACTGTACCAAATAAATACAAATAAAAAATATATACGTAATTGTAAAAAGCATTCACTTTGTGGCTCATCATAATTTATAATAAAAACACATAAATTTGTTTTTGACCACGATAGTTTTATTTTCACTCTACCGGTTTCGGAAGATCCCTTCCTTCGTCAGGAGAATATTTGAAACTGATCTACTACACAAAATATTGACACATAAATACAAAAATGTTAAATGTTTGAGGGAGATGTGGACAAAGTGGAAGGGGTAATTACGGGAATTCCAGGAAGAACAGAGCGGTTAACTGGAAATATGTGAAGAATAGGACTATAAGACAGATTAATTTGGTTATTTATTACACTGGAGTTATTATTGAGGGATTTTCTGATTTCAAGTGCTTCTAAATTATCTAATTTTTTGCCTTTATTACTACGGTGAAGAATTTTAACCCCTGTATCTTTACTAAAAGTATGATCGGTGGAAATGAGATGATTGGCAAACTCCGAAAAATTATTGTTATTTAAACATCTTAAAAAATATACATTAACTTCGTGTTATATACAGACTACATAAAATTTCCCATCCATCCTATTTGCTTATGTGGGATTACGAAGCTATCTTGATAGGTTGTGTGAATACTATGAACTACTTATCTACACACACATTCTTCATTTATAATGAAATAGACACAGTACAACATCACACAATGTATTTTTTTTTAAATGTATTAAGTTTCTCAAGTTAAAAGTTAATATTTGTTATAAGCCATTTGATTTTAGACAAAAAAAAGTTATTGCCAACAAGAATAATAATATTTTATGACCACAATACGTCCCTGAAGTAAGAAGTGTGATTCTTATTGAATCATTAAAATCCTTTCAAATTATGTGAAAACTTTCTCATTTTATTGAATAATATTAAATTAATTAAAAAGCTGAACGGTTTTAGCAGATTTCTGAATTTCACGATCAATAAAATGGAAATTGAACATTTGAAGCACAAATTCCAACAACTCAAATACAAGGAGTAACCTTGGTGATAGTTATATACGAAAAGTGCAGAAAACTTTGTTTAAGAACTCTTTTACAAAGTTATGCGAAATTATCGCTTGATATGTTGCCCGTCTTCCAATCGACTCTTTCCTAATATACGGGTTCACTTTAGTAAAATACTTTTAGAGGGAGTTAATCCAATTGGCCGCGCATTTGGAAATCCGCCCCTATATTTGACCATTTTTCTTTTCAATCTTACAAACTGAATTGTTCAGTGTGGTGTGAAAGGAACCTTCCCAATAGATAATGAAAATAGATTTTCTTTCCTGCTAAAGGGTTTTAATAATGTCTCATTACACGCGGGCCCCCGTAACGCGTGCGTATTCACTATGCTATCCAAGACTTCATATCATTATGTGAGCTGTCCAAACTATGACAGCATTTAATCTGAAAAATCTATACAATAAATCAGATCGTTTTCAAATGAAAATTGATGTACTCCGAAAGAGGAGTTGGAAAAAAATGTGACTCTCAAGAAAATGTAAGAAGGAATCGTAAATGCCTTTACTATGAATCAAGAAAGTGAAATAAACAATCATCATCAAAGTCATATCGACGTAGAGTCGATATAATATACAGGAGTTAAAATGATATGTCTATGACTTTACAAGGTAGAATTGTGTGGCGTTATATTCTCTACGCCTACCCTATCAAAAAATGGTGAAGAAGGCATTAAAACTTTGTTTATTAAAACAGTTTAGTAATAGTTAATAAAAAGTTAAGTAGTTAGGCGGTTTTGAGTTCTAAAAAGATTCGAGATCAATTTAGGTGCTACGTAAAAGTGGCGTGATATGGTTGATTCTTTTTTTGGTATTTTCCGTTGTTTTTTCTGTCCTTTTCACTTTTATTGTAAGTAAAAATAAAAAGATAAACATTATCTTGTGGAAATCCCGTCCAATCCATCTTTTCTTCTCTTTGTAAGACACATACATCAATCTCACATTTCTTTCGTTTACCCCAATTCTAACTGATGTGAAGGGACGCTACAATCTTCTCTTCACTAAACCGATGCGTTGCTTTGAAGTTACAAATTTTCAATAATATTAGTTACACTGACTTCCGATGGGTCATGTAAGATGTATTGGATTACAAAGACCTGTTTTACATTAAACTACAATAAAGCCACACTGTACATATATCAGCATATTATAGTTAGGAGCCAAATCAACGATGTACCTAATCTATTTCCCATGAGACCTTTGGCGTTTTTTTCGTTTTATACCTACATAGACATGTTACATTAGATACGTGAACTATATGAACAACATGATCAGATATAAGTAAGTAAAAATTCTAATAAAAAAACTCGGAGATCCAATGAATCCGAATAAATTTCACTGTTTGTCCCAAATTTATATTTTCTGTAATTTGGCACATTATGGAAAGCAATCACTCAAAACGTTTTTGCAAACTTATACCAAAAATTGCTCCAGTAGATATAATGAGAATTACGGAGATTTAGATTACAATAAATGTGTTTTACCCTTTTTGGCTCAGGATTAATGAAGTTTTCAAAAAAATGTTTTCCACAAAAATTTTGAAGTAGATACATCACAAAAGTCTTTGGATTTTCTTATGATGAAACCGAGCATCGCGAATGACGCGAATGTGAATGATCGCATCAGTGGCAGCCTCCTTGGTCGTGGGGTAATCCCGGCGTGCTCGAGTCAATTTTATTTGAATAATTTGCGTTGTATCACTATTTACAAATCAAAAATAATATATATTATATTTGCGGAATGTTCCAAATTGGAAGATTCCCTCAGAATTGCCTTGGTGTAATACAACCATTTAAAATTTAAACCTTGCTTGGAACGGCCCTGACCAGACCGGACCCGCTTTGGTGACCAGATCTGAATAGCCAGGTATTTCCTCACCTTCATCTTCTCCACCTACTTCCCCTCCCGACTACCTTCAGCCTCACAACATATCCTGATTGAGGATGCCATAGTCTCACTGACTCGGTAGCACGGTTGGGAGCAGTTGGGACTCTTGTGCGGTTTTACATTTAAAAAAGTCAGCGACCCGTGACTGCGGGCAAGATCAAGTAAACAATCAAAGATTCAGAATAACTGAAGGGTATATATGAGACGATGAATGAACGTGGATGAAGTAAGGAGTGTGTGTAAAAACCAAGTTGTTTGGCGGTAAATCATCTCTACCTACCCCCGTAGCAAAACGGCGTAATGGTTACTTAGTTAACCTTTGCGTAAAGACCATCGTCAGAATTATTTGTTGTAAAATACTTTAACAATTACAATTTAATTTTTAGTTTTATACTAGCCACCACCAGTGTGTGCAGGTCTGCACTCGTGAAAAAAAAAACATGACATTATAATTCCATTATTTTGAAAACGACAAATGAAATAATTTTCTGTTACAAAATTTTAAATTTTTACACTAGTATTTTATTGCTCGTCTGAATTTGTTCAAACAAAGAGTGCCAATTTTGAAAATGATACGAAAATTAACAGCAAATCCAAGTTCTGGAGTTCATTGAACCGGACTTATAGAAAGAAACACGACCGAAATTTGTATTTTTGATGATATATACCTTGGTGAAAGGTACTTCAATAATTTGATTTGTTATATTTGAAAATTTCACAAAGTTTGAAATTACAATACTTAAGCTTTGACATCATATCTCTTCAGGACTCTTCAGTCCAGAAATTTCCAACTTCCCAACTTTCTTCCACCCTTGGCATTCAGCTGTAATTCCTTCTGCCTCACAAACTTTTCCAAATAAGAATTTGGAGTTGGCGCATTTGAAGGCAAAGATCATCAATATCATTCCTAATAAATGTCCTTGCTACACAATTTTAAATGCTTCAATTATTTTTCTTTAACACATTGAAGTCACCAAAAGACAGATGACTATGCTGAAGCTTACCTAGAAAGTATACTTGAGCCATGATTTTTCATAATTAATTTAAATCAATTAGAATTTTAGTTTGTTAATGTATGATTATATAACTTATGAGTTATTCAATTTTGATGGAATTTGTTCCTGGATCTGCCATGTAAGATAACATTTCTTTAGATATCCATCGAACCTTCCGCCTACTGCCGATCAATTATATTAACAATAACAGGGATATATATATATATCCCTGTTATTGTTATTATATATATAAATATCCCTACTCGTTTATAGGCGTCTGCACAATCAAACTGGAATATTTAATGGGAAGAAAAACGTTTGTTTTAGCACATTTCACCACCAGTACTTTTTCTCAGGAAGTTTATTGATACCGCAATAATAATACAATATCAGGACTGAGTCATTTAGATACTCCCTTATACCTAGATTGCATGCAGTTGGCAATGTTTTATCAGAAGTAGTAGATGTATTTAACTGTAATATAGTTATAAGAAGGCTATAATTACATACCTCAATCACAATAAAGTCAAATTGCGAAACCTGCCGAGCTATTCCAAGTAGAATTAATTTTGAAGGGAACAATAAACTCTCTACTAATTACTCTATTATAATATTTAGCTAGATTATACAAGTTAACAAGTCACTTTTTTATACATTTTGTTCAAATAAAATATTCTCTGTTATTATATAACATTCTATTATAATAAGCACCTTTTACCTCGATTTATGTCAGGTCTTATTATTCAATTATAATTACAATAGTAGATATTTCTTTGGAATATTTATTGTCTCACGGCACTTCTATTAACAACTGTATCACTTGCAATAATATTTTTGTGTATTATTTTATTTTATTTATTGGATAATTTGTAAAGCGCCGCTTTTGTGAGATATCACCTCAAGAGCGCTTTACAGTTGATAAAATATTAGAAAAATAAGTTAAATAAAATGAAATACATGAAGAAGTACAGGAACAGGTGATACGAAGATAGAAGATGGAGACTCTGCAGCAAGATTCCTAGGTGGTGAGGAAACTGGACCAGATGCTGCAGCGAAAGAGCGCACCGCGTCCACCAACAGTGTCAGCACGAGGTTCGTCATCCGTCCAGGTATGTGTATGCTACTAATTAAGCGCTGACACAGTATCCTCACATAGATAACAGACCTTGGCAGCACCGCTGTGACGTTGGAAATTCCGGCATTCATCTCCATGTAAACTTGTTCCTGGTGATTTTTTAATTTTTTTTTATTATCAATACATATTTAAATTTTTTTTACTATAATATAAAGTTTTTTTACAGGTTTTTTTTCGATGTTTGTCTCACTGAGATAAACCTGTGTCGAGACAGACGTATTTAATACAAAAATTAATGTTTACATATTATTTGATACATATATTTCATTAAATGACATTGTGAAAAAGATAAAAAATTGTGTTAGTGGTGCATTGAGCCCGCAATAAAAGGCGACGATAAGGGATAAAAGAATAATCCTGGGCTTAACGAAACATTTCTTAGGGCCTTAGGGCCTAGTTTCCAAGAATTCCATTGAAAACATCTGGCGTACCCAAGTTACCGATCCTCGTCGCAAGTTCAACTTCATCGAATTTCGAATATTTTTTAGCGGAATTTTTGACTATTCATTTTTAACACACTACTCTCTAATCACATGAATATAAGTTCGGATTAATAATTGTTAAGTGAATTTAAAATTTTGATTGACTGATTTTAAAAATAATTTCAAAGGGATGTTGCCTCATTGAAAATACTAAAAAAAACACAAAGCGGTTGGAGGACGCGAGGGCGCGTCCGGTTGCCACGAAGGGCGCTACAATAATTGTAACGTGTACACGTTACTTTTCCTGTAATTTATTACTAATATTTTACTGTGTACTAGCGAAAAAATATCTAGGGAAAAAACAGCGTACCCAAAAATATCACAACAATAGAAAATGATAAACACCTACTAAAAGCAATAAAAGAGTTCAATGTAAAAATACCAAAATGATAAAACTATTTTTTTTAATTAATTGAAAAAAATAATAATTTCAAATTGTGAAATTCACCCGCTATAACACAGGGTCATCCCTAGCATGGAGAGTGAAATATCACAAAAAACCACATGTACTCTCTAAATCATGTATCAATAAAATAAAATAAAATAAATTATAAATTTTAATATTCATTACAAACACTAAATATTCTTGATGCTCACCATCTTGATGCTTACCACTCTTCTAGACACAAGCGCCAGCTTCTATAGAAGAGGAACATAAAAAAATCTATAGCGGTGAAAACTAATGAATTATTTTACTTAACATTATTTATTATACTCTGTACATTGATTAATTAAATAAATATTTCATATTATAAAAAAAAAATTGTAAAAGCCACTTTATGACGTTTATATAAATAAATAAATAGACTGTTTTTTACAAATAACACCTACATAATTTTTTTTTTAATTATGTTTTCCGAAGTTAGCAGAAATACTGCCTAGAAAGATTCTAGTACGCTCTAAGAGAAATATTGCTATAATTACTTAATTTTAAAAAAAAACACTGTCCGATTTGACAAAGACAGGTTTTTGTATTTTCTGATTTTCAATTAGTCCAAATTTTAAGTTATTGTTCATCTCTGTTAAATGAAACACGTTATATCGCGAAATTGTTCCAGAAGTTTCCGCCAAGTTAATGAGACTTTTCTGCGTCGTTCATCGGTCGATTTTTACACGTGTGCCGTAGTGACCCATTTTCTCTGGAATTTTCCATTTCCTGTCGATGAGATTCCTGATAATATCGGAATTTATGGCGACGCCAATGTTAAAAATAAGACCAAATCTATGTTATTATTAACTGCCGCCTTCTTCTATCTCAATGAAATATATAAAATAGATAAGAGTTTTATACCAGTTTAGTGAACTAGATTTTTATATCTTCCAGTACCAATGCTACAAACAACTATATTGTGAGTGATAATAAAATTATGCCAATAGACCTTAACATTATTGGAACAGTTATGTGAAAAGTTTCAAAAATTATTTTTCCATCGCAATTATATTCTTTCTGTGATTTACCGCGTAGCTTAAAGTCATTTAAAATATATTTGTGTTTATAGACCATTTAATTGGAGATACGTACGAGGAAAGACAGTTACAATCTCCATATTTCTTTTGCTAAGTTTATTTAAAAAATCCAATCAATTCTTTTTCATTTTTGAATAATTCATAATAATTGTAAAATTATTTTCTCAATATCGCAAATATTGTGCAAGCATAAATCTTAACAATTTGATTTTGCAATAAAAATACAAAACTTTTTTATTTAAAATACGATATTCAGTTATATTATTTAGAATTTTCTCTTGATTGAAAGATTTTTCGAAAACTTGAAGTCTTATAATTAGGGCTAAAGCCTGACGTAGCCAAGTGATGAAAGTGATAGATACTGCCCACTTTTTTATACTTTCATGTACCTCAAAGTTGGAATGTAACCGGTTTATGGATAACATATATAAAAAATAAACCTCGTTATTTACATATTATACGCATTACAATGCATAACCAAACGTAATGTCCACAAAGACTCACAATTTCTGTTTGTTATTATTACAATTAAAAAAATAATTTTACTGGCTGCGTAAGATCTGGCAACTTGGTCCTTTTTACAGACTGGCCTATGCGCCATGCACGTGTTTTTCCCGGGATGATGACAACATTGATTTGTAGTGTGAGATTTAAAACGTGTTTTTGTTAAAATTGTCTATTATAATGACGAATTCACTATTATATCAGTTAAATTCATTTTTTTTACTTTTATTCGTGTTAATTTACGTTATTTTTAATCCATCAATAATTTCATGTTATGAATATATTTTCGGTTTATTGTCAACAGCAAGATTATTTCGGACATTTAATTTTTTTATTGACCTTTACCGGGTGAATTTAATAAAACTTACATGAAAATGTTTTTTTTAATATTTAAGCAAAATAATATCTTATTCATTTACAAATTAAAAAGGCAACAATATATGGTGCCAAAATGGATCCAAAATGTCTTATATTTTTGGTTATTTTCTGGGAAATATTATTGTAATTTTTAATTATAGAAGATAGAAAAACGAAACAAAACGAAAGAAGAACAAAAAGCACTGACAGCTTTTTTGCAAACTCTTTAAATAAAAGGAATGTGTTTCGTTGAATATTTGAATTACTTGAAATTATTGAAAATATTTACGATGAACTTTTATTCAAAGTTTTTCAGGTTTGAAATTGAAATATTACACTTATTAATACTAAATTATATTTTAATTACAAAAATTTGAAAAATAATTTAATCTTTTTTCTAAAAGGGTAATTTTTTCAGAAATTAAGAAATATGTAGAAAATTAAATATTGAAGATTTATTTATTTTTCGGAATAACTTTATTGAGTAAAACCTCAAATTGTAATATTTAAATATTGAAGACAATATTAGTGATTTCTATACGAAAATCTGAAACAGAAAAATCAGAAAAGGAAACGGTCACATCTGGGACTCAAACCCAGGACCCTTGTCTTTCCGAATATATTATTAAATATTACAATTTGAGGTTTTACTCAATAAAGTTATTCCGAAAATTAAACATTAAATATTTATTTCCGAATTGGAAATTATTATTTTTTCAAGTTTATACAACAGATTAACCACCCTCTTTGACTGGATAAGTAATATATATATATATTTATAATTTATCTTACATGAGTTACTATTTTACTTTTAAATTAGAAAGGTTTTCACATAAGTGGTCGGTTATTAATTACATTAAATTTTCACCAAGGTTTTTAGGAAGGCTGAAAGTAAATATAAAGTGTTTTAAAAGACAATTTTAGCTTAAATATCACGTGGAACATGGTTGTTTTAAGGTCGGGATTTTTTGTGATATATCTATTATGTACGAGTATTTATCTAGCCAATTAAGTATGAATTAAACATACAACGGAATACTCGTAGAATGAAATTTGTTATCTCGACTATCATACTAGGCTCATTCACGCTCTTTACCCGTTTCATGGTAGTCTTACATACGTTAGTAGAAAAATGTAAAAATAAAACAACATGCATATAAACCATAATCCAAATTTAAATTTAAATTAAACCGTCTGATTAATACATAAGTTAAGATACTTAAGAATATTTAAATTCTTAAATTATTTTAAACCTGAATGTACTTTCCTACCTATGTTATGTAAGATAAAAATGAAACAAAGCAATTACTAAATTTAAACTTTATATTAAATTTAATTAAAATATATTGCGTTAAAGATGTTGTAGGTATTTAATTCAAAGTGTTTAAATTTACGTTACTGTCTAGTGGGTATAATCTGTAAACAGAGCGCACAGAACTGCTTGTTGTAGCAATATATTGGTGTCAGTTGTGGTCATAAGATACACTGCAAAGCTGTGTTACGGGCCATAGCAAGGGTAAGTATATTCGTGTATTTGAATTACAGTAATTTTATAACAGCTGTTGTATTGTAGGCGAAAGACGATATTTCTCAGGATCTAATTAAAATATAATTAATTTACCCATTCCGTGAGGATGACGTATGTACCTAAATATAAATATTGCTTTTTAATTCATAATACATATTGAAGTCTGTCTCATAGACAGTGAATTTGGATATAAACAGTGAAATTCTTTCACATGTGGTCATTGGTCAATTAGCCGAGTAACCACCCAACCCCTCAAAACGACCATAACTGCCCAATACCTACTATTTTTTTTGTTTATAATCGAAAAATAACTGTCGCCCAGACTAAAATACCAAAGTAATCACATGAACATCGTTACCCTAACTAACAGCAAGGCCATTTACAAACGGGTATGAAATTATCAAAAAATGAAGACCCAACAATTAAAAAAAAGAGACACTATATCAAACATGAAAAATTATTTTATTACATTTAATATCAATTGCGGCTAAAGTTACACACCTGCAAGTTTGATGACCCCCATTTGTATCAGACGCATCTGTCATCATTACAATAATGGGGCGTCTCCGCGTGCCAGCCTTTATAATCAAGTGACAATTCCGCCGCTGAATTCCTGCTGGCTACCGACTGAACTGCCCACTGCAACTGAACCTAGAGGCTGGCCAATTCTTCCTGGCTACTGAATGAACCAACCATTGATGCTGACAACCTAGAGGCTGGCCGATTCCTCCTGGCTACCGACTGAATCAGCACTGATGCTGACAACCATTCACGAGGACAACCTAGAGGCTGGCTGATTCTCCCTGGCTACCGACTGAATCAGCACTGATGCTGAAAACCACTGATGCTGACAACCTAGAGGCTGGCTGATTCCTCCTGGCTACCGCCTTAATTAGCCACTGATGATGACAACCTTAAAGCTGGCCAATTTTTCATGGCTACCGACTGAACCAGCACTGATGCTGACAACCTAAAGGCTGGCCAATATCTGCTAGCTACCAATTGAGCTGGCCACTGCTGCAGCTGTCGCTTACGCCATTTGCTGTATCGTATGGCGCGATGACGCACAATGTGCTCCAATCTGAAATTATTGCTGAAAGAATTCCGATTGTCTCAGTTTCCATCTGTGTATTAAAACCCAGTTGTATTGAAGTAAATACAACAATTTCTTGTGAATTGGGTTGGCTGTAAGAAATAGGAAGTACCTATAAGCTACACCCCTTTGTACGTTCTGTATACCAGTACAATACATCTTATTAAAATGTTAATTTTGATTTGAATCGTCTTTCTTTTATGATGGTTTGGATAGAACACCTCACGGTGTTTTACTTAAATCATTACCCAGGTTGAGGACCGATGTGTGACGGTGCTTATTATTAACAGTCTTTTCGTGTACAGGCAAATACGTCCCGTACAGACACATTACGCTAAATTACGTCATATACTTATTTTAAGTTGGGGTGATACCCTACGCTATAATCTTTCGCAGGAAAAGGGGTAAGATTAATAAGGGAAGTGTCGCGGAATATCACATATTTGTATGGGATCTGTTACTATGACAGATTATACAGCCGCGTAATTACGGCGATCCGTAAATTGTTCTCACCCTTCTCCTACCATAGACAGAAGAAGGAGTCGTACAATTTTCAAATATAGCCTGGATAGTATAGTCGCCACGCCCACACTTATTACACATCATCTTTTTAGGTGTGAGAGGTTTGTATGGGATTGTATGGCGGGCAATGGGGTTGTATAAAACTAATAGCGTAATCTTTCACCCCCTTAATAGAAATACCTTGTGGTAACTCGTGAGTCAAAAACGCACAAAATTACCGCACGCGGATTACCGACCCGGTACAGGGCGTTAAAAACTCGATTATCGATTTATTACTCCTTCCTATATGCAATAAATGTTCATATTTGTCTGTTGATTTTTATTGATACATGTGAATATATTTTTTATTATATATTAATTTTGACTGGATTGCGATAAAACAGTTTTGCTACGAAAATAAACGTTTACTGAATATACCAATAAGTATTATGTGATTTAGGAGATATAATTTCTAAAAAAATTCAAAATCATGTAGAGGGTTTTTCAATAAGAGGTGTTATTTTGAATAGCCCGCTATAAGTGTGTTTTGTGTTTTTCTTGTGTTTTGTGCTATTTCATAAGCACAAAACACAAGAAATAACAACAAACACGTACAATAGAAACACTAGATCTCATGATCAAAAACTAATCCAACAAATAATTACTAATACAACTTTTGGGCAAAAAAGCTTCTTCTATCATAGTATTAAACTCTACAACAAAATACCACTCACACTCAAAAACCTCAACACTTTAACATTTAAATCTGAAATAAAAAGCTGGATACTTAACATAGGAAGATCTGAAATAGAAAATTTACTGAAATCAAACACAGACTAAAACAGAATCAACTGAACTATACCAAAAAACATTTCATATATATAACTATACCAAAAAACACTTCATATATATATATATATATATATATATATATATAAAAAAACATCTTACTTATTTTAAAATTATTAAAAAAAATAAAATATATATATATATTGCATGATATTTGTTCATAATTAAATTTTTTTGTAACTTTGATGTAATATTAATTTTCTTATAATTAAATTATACATAATATGTAAATGAAATCCTCAGCACGGGAGATCACGTGAGGATATCATTATATCTATTTGTTACACAAAAAAAAGATAATAAAACACTTATTATTATTATAATTTTTATTATTTCAGTAGATGTTACTTTTGAAGCTGTCATTTTTTGACATTTGACAATTAGAAACTACGCCATTAATAAAAATGAAACGATACACGCTTCAACAACGCATTAAAATTATTAAAATTCACTTGAGTGAATCAAATGCAAATCATCTTGAGTGATGAGGCCCATTTCCACCTCCGTGGCTTCGTCAACAAGCAAAATTTTCGCATTTGAGGCTCGGAAAACCCAAGAGTTATTGTTGAAAAGCCTCTTTATCCTCAACGTGTGACTGTTTGGTGCGGTTTATGGTCCGGCGGAGTCATTGGACCTTACTTTTTTGAAAATGAGGCTGGAGCAACAGTTACAACAGTTTGGATGGTATTGATTTGGACAGCATTTACTTTCAACAAGACGGCGCTACGTGCCACACAAGCAACGGAAACATTGATCTTACTTCAGAGATGTGTATAATACTGGCCAAAGCCGTAGACGTAGAGAAAACCGATCGGTATTTAGTACAAAAATAAAACTAACTGTTTTATTTAAAATTATAATGTCACATCACAAAGTATCTGCTTCATATGGACAAATAAAATATTTATAATTTAGTTTGCAGGTACTTGAAATTTCAGTGTTAATTTTGGTTTTGATTTACCTATTCTTTAGGAGAAAATTAGAAACACATTTTTCGGACGCGAGGTTTACTGTTCACAGAACTGCCAGTATTAGAACTGCAAGGTAATAATATAACGGTAAAAGTAAAGGTGCATTAATATGAAGCGAGTTTAGTAATGTTGATAAAGACAACTGTGCATGTTTATTTAAATATTCTTAAAAGATTTATAGTAATTTTGATATACACGACCCCCACATTAATTTACTTTGATTTGTTTTAGACTGTCGAGTTCGAAAGAAAACAAATTCCCGTTTTAAATAAGGACAAGATGTTTTACTCATAGTATTTAATTAAAGGAAATATAATATTATTTCTATGGATAACATCATAAAAAATACTGTCTTGTGTTTGCACAATCGAATTTCTTTGGTAATATTTTTTTTACAACTAAAATCTCTTAATTTGTTGATAAATATAAGAGTCCATTTGGGAAAAAGTAAACTAACGAACAAATAATATAATAGACTTTTTTAATTTCAACAGGCACAAAAAAACATTTATTACGAAAGCATCTATAATATAACATAAACCTTCTCTCGTACCACGTTTTGGAAACGCGACATTCACGTATAATAATTCTTTCATTAGGCATGATACGCCCACAGTAGGTACTGGCTATAATATAAATTCCCGCATGAAAAGGGTTTTCAGATATGTAGAAACGCGTGGGCGAATAAAATCTCGCGTAAATAAGTGAGACATCACCTGTATCGGAAAACGCTTAGCACTTAACAGATCAACCTGGACTATGGTAACAGTTTACAATAATGTTGTCTATTTGGATTTTCCATTCCCTCTCAGTACCTATATCAGCCCCAAGCTACAAACACTTGATGCCTCTTTGGGATTTGGGTCCAAATCCTTTATTTAACGAGGCATACGCGCGGAGGGACGGATCGAGTTAACTCAAGATGTTTGGTTGGATCCCGACTCTGGCAGATTGTCATACTACAGTATGCCAATGAATGAAATAAATTTAATATTTATACAAATAAAATTAAAATATTTATTAAGTTTTTAAAAATCGTGCCAAATTTTGAATTTAAGAAATACCTGCCCACAAGCTGCATGGCGCGCTAGATCGGGACTGGCCGGTTTAGAGAGACCCTTTGACCTCACTGTTGGTCTATCTTGACCCGTCTCTCTCGCTGCAGCAGCTGGTACAGTTCCTTCGCTACCTAGGATTCTTGCAGCAGAGTCTCCATCTTCTGTCTTTGTCGAACGTCACAGCGGTGCTGCCAAGGTTTGTTATCTATGTGAGAATGTTGTGTCAGCGCTCTTTATTGGCATCAGACACATGTCAGCGCTATATTGGCGGCAGACACATACCTTAACGGATGACGAACCTCGTGTTGGCACAGTTGGTCTAAATAACAAATGTAGATCCTAGGAAACTAATTGTACAGCGCCCTTGAGGTGATTTTTCATAAAAACGGCGCTCTACAAATTATCCAATTATTATTATTATTATTATCGTCTTGCACCACAGCAGGAGGGATGGATTCATAAATTCATTACTCCTGGACACTCTGACCCCTAGATTCAACTTACCCCTGAAATAATTTTCTTTCTCAGAACTTCATCTCCTTCCTTTCAAGATGACATTGGTCCTGAGGAAAATTATTTTCCTCATGGCCTTCGATGTTGGAAAAATGTTTGTAGAAGTAGTTCCACAAACTGAGAAACTTTGGGAAAGGGAAATGTCTAAAATTCGAACTAAACACAACCAGTAACATCGAAGGAAATAATAATGCCTATAATGTACACTGAACAAGTATATTTTTTAATGATTTGTGTTTGAAATTCGTGAGAGTCCAAAGTTTCGTGATTTAATTCTAAATAACAAAGCATTATGGTGAGCTCGGGGCCATTATCCTTCGCTAATGTAGGTGAGAGCGGTGCCTATTGTTCGACAGACTGGACAAGAATGTTTACTGGCTTATTATGGCAGTTTTAGCTTGCTCCGGCTGCTCAGTGCTTAGTGTCACATCAGTGGGTTGTCGTGACGTCACACACCCTTTCACCCACAAGCATTTGCTACCCGGCGTTACTCATAAGTAGTTTGTTATTTTCAACACACTTAACGAGAAGCAAGTCGTCTTGAAATTGTTTCGAAATGTTTTAGAGTCTTAGGTGCACATTTTTTGCATTTCTATTTATGATCCAACGCAATAAGCGGTGTTCGGACACGGCATTTTATTTTAACTGCAAGTTAATGTCTGTATGTTATGTACAGTCTTAATTGCCAACATGAAATCGAAAAGAAATCGAATTAGTGCCACAATGTTATGCTTTCGCTTTTGCAGGTATTTGCAACTATAACTGGGATGTTATTTAACATTGTTACTTTTCAGAACTTTATACGTTACGAAATACATTTTTCAAGCGGGTTTGTTTCAAGTGTTAAATATGTATATAGCGCTTAAAGTGAGCTTCTTATGCTAAAACTTATAAGAATTTTAGTTAAAAGCCGTTCTAATACCAATTTGGTGATAAAATATATGAATCATTGAGATGGAAAACCTGGTTATCCATGAACCTTTAGATAAATTACAGATTCTCGGATAAGAAGAAATTGTTCACATTTAAACCAGTACCTACTAACTTCACGGCTTCGCCAAATTTTCAACTTTTGTTTATGTTTGAATAAATGAAAAAGATGAAATGAAGATTAGTTTCAAGACATATTAAATTTAATTAAAAAACTGTGCATATTACACGTCGAAAACTTATGTTTGTATAGTTTTTACGGCTTCCGCATGCAAATTTTCTGATTTATGTTTGACGTCAGGAAATCAAAAGGAATAATATGGTATTTGAACAATTTCTAAATAGTTTTCTAATAATAAACAAATTCGCAATTTCCACATCAGGAAGCACATCATTCCCAGTAACCGAATAGCGCCGGGTAAAACACACGCGACATTCGGCGACATTTCGGTATGAATGTGTTCATTTAAAATGATACAACAATGGTTTCTATGTGAAATTAAAACGGCCTCAGCTTAGGAGATAAAGATTGCCGGATGGAGGGGCGGATATTTGGAGAAGAATGGGAAACGAAGGTTTTGGAAGAATAATTCAGTCTAACAAAGCGTTGAGTTGGGAAACTTTTGTAATAAAACGTGAATAAGAACCGCATCAATAGCATTTATAAGACGTGTGTGCAATCCATTTTTATATATGTTTTAATAACAAATATTCCCTTTTTCATGTGAAACCGCACAAGTGTCCCAAATGCTCCCAACCGTCTGAAACCAGTGAGACTATGGCATCCTCAAATGGGGTATGTTGCGAGGCTGATGGTAGTGGAGAGGGGAAGAAGATGGGCAAGAGGAAGGTGAGGAATACCTGGCTATTCAGATCTGGTGACCAAATACTGCCATTTCAATTTCAAGTAACGTTTCAATTCTGAATGGTTGTCTTACACCAGGGCGACTCTGAGAGTAATTTCCACTTTTCAAATTCATATAATTTACTTGCGCACGCCGAGATTTGAACCCGCGACCTCCCTCCAGCTTGCAAGCTGAGAGCCTCACCCTTCGACCACGGAAGAATAATAAGTGTCCATTGTTTATTTCAGGACATGAGTAGGGTTTTGTAACTCCCACACATTTCTATACAATTACCCACGTCTTAAAATAAAATATTACATTTAACCAGCTTTGCTCAAGTTGAGAGAATCGCTATTTAGGTTTTTAAAATTTTTTTGTGAAAAATCAGTTCCAAAATAGCAAGATACGAAAATGCCCCAAAAAGACCATCCAATAATAATTAATTCACGAGATGAAAACAAAGATCGAGTTAATGCCGGCAATAATATATTTTTCCACCAGCTTGATATTCCTTTTACATCCCCTTCAAATCATTTCCCGTCCTAAACCCATCTTTTCTCCACTTGAAACCCAATCATGGATTTAACGTTTATACCTACTTATTTTTGGGTATTTAAAAAGGATTCAAACGTTTGGTAAAATGGGTAGATTACCTTTGTGATTCTAAGTCAGTTGTACCAATCCTTCCGGCATTTATACAACCATGAATCTAATTAAGCTAAATGAAAACAAAAATAAATTTCATTAAAATTCACGCCGGCCCACTCAGTTTTAGAAAATCTATAAAATGAAAACTTTTACTTATTTGTTTTATAATTAGGTACCTATCTTATACTTAATTAATGAATCCTTCTTTAAATGGTTTGAAATGAAACGTTACAATTGGTAATAATGAACGATCCAAAAGATCATATTGCCCTCACTGATAAATTAAATCGTAAATTAAATTACCGGAACATTCGACGCATTCAATGTTAACTCACTGAGGGAATGAAGGTTTACTACCCGTAGACAACAAAAAAAACTAGAAAAGGGCTCGAACTGATCGAGCTAAATTTCAACAATAGCAGCGATTTCGAAGAGACTTCAATGATTTTGCAATGTGGGATTGCAAAAAATATGAACTTTACTTGTATCATCACAGAATTTCTTTTTAGGGTACAGAAATTTACGAACTTTCGGATCACATAAAAAAAACTTTAAACAGCAGATATTCGTAGTCTGTTTTAGTATAACTCGATGAATTGATAGACATTTTCAATTGATATAAATACTCCGGTTAAAACAAATCTAGTACGGAATACGGAGTGCTTTACTCAAATTCTTTTAATTGAATTTATCTTGCAAATTATAAATAAAACGATTGTTATCAGATTATAAAATTATCACCAAAGTGTTTTGAAGTTGTCTTCAATGGTATACATTTATTAAAATTATTTTTCTCAAGTTGTGCTAAGTAACACTTGCTTACACAATCGGAGGAGCAATGATTTTGAAAACTTTATTTTGTTCTTTCTTTATTGAGTGTTTGTAAAACAACAAACTTATTTAATTTTATGTTTAATTTGCATTCGTATTTTGTAATAATTTATCAAACAAACATACTTCAAAGTAAAACAAGTAATTATTTTTTATGAATAAATTACGTTTTGTGAATCTTTTGAGGGTTGTGGTGGTAAACAATGTTGGTGGTGAACATTTTTTGAATTAGTAGGGTAAAAGAATAGAGACAGCATATAAAACAAATAATAAGAAAGGCGTACTTTGTGATGGATGAAAAAAAATTTACATTTCTTGCCAGTCATTGTTTTCAGGCCTCTCTTTGGAACATGTTCAGTTCATACATATAAAAATAATCTAAAATTGATCGGCACCAATACCAAAGATATTTGACTCATTTCATCCTTATATTTACCGATTTATTTTCAACACAATTCCCTTTGTTCTAGTTCAAACAAGGTCAGTTGGTCTTCCAGAGGATGAAACATAATACTGGAAAAGGAGTTTGTGAATTATTTGAGGAATTTTCCGAATATGTAAGAAGGAATGTCGGATATTAAGATGAATAACACAAAAAATAAGGAGAGATGTAAGAATTCCTACCTACGTCTTGCAAATGAATTCAAATTCCTTGCGGCTTACGAGAAACATTATAATATTATTTTCCTGTGTATGATGCCTACTCGTATTTGAATTACTGAGTTGCTTTATCCTTCAAAATTATATACATTCTAAACATAAATTTCAAAAAAACTACCTACCCGATTTGGTTGAAGTTCTTTTTTAAAAATAAACAATTATCAAAAATACTAATTTCGGTTGTGTGTCTGTAACTCTGGTTCAATAAATGTTAGAACACAAATTTGCTTTGGATTTAAATTAAAATTAAAACTGATATTGTTTTTTTAAGATTTTTACACTAACTCGACACAGGAGGCCCTGAGGATCAATGTTGCAGGAGGGAGGAAACACAGAGGCCGGTAAATCGTTCCACATCTGTAGTGATCTGCCCTTTCTACTTCAAACTTTTCCTTCTCTTCTTTCTACGATACATTTTTCTTAAGTCCCGTAGGTAACTTTTCCATAAGGCTTTGGTTATATATATATCCGGGGTAGGAAGGTCCTCCCTGCCGTCTTTTCTTTATTACACACCCCTTCAAGTGTGTACATCCTAGTTTGTCTACGTGACGTACGACCTTGAACGTACTCATTTCACGTGACGGTTCAGTATAAAAAGGCTTCACCGAACGTTGTGTTGGGTTTTTGTTTCTCGGTTTAGAAACCTAGTTATTTATGTTTTGTGTGGTATCCCTTGGTTCTTTTGAGATAGAGTGAGTTGAATCCATTACCGCTGTTTTTCAAAACCATTTCATAAACCTTATCTTCTAAGTCGCCTGCTCACCCCCCCCTAGCTACTCGATTCTACCTATCGTAGGGTAATGTGAATATAATAAAGTGTTAGATTTTATATATGTGATATACATACGATAAATTTATGGTGTTAGTTGTCGGCGCCATCCATGTATATATTTTGGGAGGGGAAGGAGAGGAAAGGAAATGAATTTTTTTCAAGTTAAGATTGGCTCCTCCGCTTACCAAACAAAACTGATGGATGATAATTTGAGCAAGGCGATCGATATCTGCGTGTCTGGATATCACAACCGGCCGGGTCTCCCCTTGTTCCAAATCGGCAACCTTCACGCCAGAATAAAGAAAACCAGGTCTCTTCACCAATTTCAGAATTGCCCCAATCTCAAACACCTCCAGGATAAACTACTTTACTGAGTGTAGAAGGGGAAAACCATAACATCCCTTTATCACGAATCTAGTCGCGAAAATGTGACACGCAAGGTCCTAAGTTACGTGCCACCTCCAGAAAACGTTGTAACTCCCACGCCGTCGGGGATTTACATCCCTTTCTAGGTCAATACACATATAACACACGACGATCTTGTCGACATTCTGCCTGCTTATTAACGATAGGTTGTGTGCCTACCCATTCAGCCAATTATCATGTGAGATATATGTAAGGTCTACTCGATATGCCAAATTTGGGATGAGGACTGTCTGTATTTTAATATTTGGTTCCAGTATTTATTTTATGAGGTTACTAGCATCCTCGTGTATTAGGTATGGGTAACTTCTACTGAATACCTATCCTCTCAGGTAAGGTATAAACGGATAATTGGTTTGATTTTTTGCATTTAATTTAAAGAGGCTGCCTACCTCTCGAAAGATACCTGTTGAGAAAAGTTGTTCGGTTGGTAGTTTTATTTCGGAGATTACCATCTCCCTCTTTCGACTTTAGATTTGTTTTTGTGCATCCCAATTCGTAACTTAGAAAGTCAAATAATAGATGAAAAGTATTAAATTAGAAAGTCAAATAACAGAAGAAAAGTTTTCATTTTGTTCCGTCTGGTCGCATCCGATCGCTTTCAATTTGGGACGGCATACGCTAGCAAAACTTCCCCTTTGACTGACTGTACTCCGCGCCTCTCGGCCTATATATGAAAAGGTCGTTGACTCGTCTCTCGCTCACAGCTGATTGACAATGCGTCTAGCGTATCCCTTCTTATGGGAAGATTATTTGGGTTGCAGGCGTTGCAAACTCGGTTCCTGTACCTCGGTTGTATCCTATTATTTAAAAAGGTCCTCTGAAATTTAATAAATAATATAAAAAACTCACCCAGTTAGGCACCTCTCATTCTCAGCGTGAAGCTTACCTGGTTACACTATATAGCTAACTCACTTTAATTTTCGACCTCCTCCCTACGCTTATAAAAGGGTAATTAAATATTCCTGTAAATAAAATTGTACCTCCCTAATCTGTTAGGATTCGAACCCACAGTTAATAATCTATTTGATTCTCTGGTTTTCGGTCTCCGTGGATAGAATGCCATCTCGCCAAATCAATAACTTAGCCCGATTAAACACTTCCTGCCTTTAGGTACATTCACTCTATTTTAAAAACGCAATCATTATTTTTATTATTTTCATGTTTTTAAGACAAGCAATCTAGTTCGAACTGTATACGAAATCACGTTTAAATCAACACAACTTTATAACACAATCGCGATTGCACAACACCTGGCGCCCCTGAGGTGGGTTTTTACAAAACGGCGCTCTACAAATTATCCAATTATTATTATTGTCATTATTATTAATTGTTTTCCCACTGAGTCGAATCACTTTCACTTCACACAAACACCGGATCAATAATCTTTCACTTTAATTCAATATTCCGCAATATTCTCTAATACCATTTGAATTCAATAATTAACTGCAATTTCAAACAACACTTCTGATTTGTATCCCTTTCTCGGGGCTGTCAATCCACCCAAGTTCCAAACTCGACTGTCCTCCGGCCTCTCCTTTCCCGTGGGAATCTGTTTACTCAAGGCCTGTCTGTCAATAAATCTTCCGTCGTTGTTTAAACAAAAAAATTTTAGAGCACGTTATTTTATTATTTATCGTTTATTTTTGTGGATGTCCAAAACATCACACATCCGAGCTGTTGAACTCAAGAACCGGTAGCAGAAGTGACCCGTTCTCACGTGATAAATATCACCCGTGTACATATAGATGGCGCGCGTTCGGCGTGTTTCCTGAGAATGCACCGGTGCCGAGGGGATCGATGATGCTAAATGTTTAGAGCATGTTCCATTTTAATATCGGTGGAGCATATACCTATGCTTATGCTCTAAAGATTGAAATCCACTTGTAAGATAGGGGAATATATCAAACGGAGTTCAAACCAGAGGTGCCTGGCAAATTCAACGGTGGAGCGCACTTGCGATTTGTACATGTCAGCAGTTGTATACTATTAAATTCAACGGTGGAGTGCACTTGCGATTTGTACATGTCAGCAGTTGTGTACTATAAAAGTTCAAAGTGCGGGCCCTGTAATATTTGCCAAACTTCTGAGAGGTGAACTTAAATCTGACTTCGATGGAGCACCCGTGCCTGAGCTGGTCTCATAGAGTTATATTGGGAAGATTACTTCCGTTGAAGGAGACTAGCTTATCATTTTGATTCATTTAAGACGTATTTGGACATGATTGGGTCTGTGAATCATTAAATTCGTCTTGGTTATTTTTACCACAAGAGGAAACCCTCTCGAGATAACCGTCCATTCTTTGCTTCAAAGCCCTCCGATTTGTTGTAATAAAGCTATAAATCGATAAATTTCCTATCTTTAATGTAATATTTTTTACCACACTTTTTGTGGGTAGATTCATTAAGTGGGTACTATTTTATACAGCACCTACCTATAATAACATTTTTACAATAAAAAAATACACAAACAACGTTATTTCGGTTTTGTGTATGTACGTTACATTTTAAAATTCAAAAATATACAAATTTTCTAATTTCATTACCAAAATAAATGTAATGATTTTATGCTGTCGGTCTTACAATAGATTATGAAATGGTCAAAACAGTTGCCTTCCAAGCAGTTGATCGGGATTTTTACTTAATTTTTTTCTTTTATTTTTTAAAATACGTTTTTTTAATCCCATAATCATTTTCACGGGTTTGTGCTAGTGCTTTAGAAAAAATCTATGGTTGTTTTCAACTACGCCAACTATTACGCCACCCTATGGGATGATGTTTTCGTTTTTAATGTTATTTTGATTTGAGAAAATAAAATTTAATGATATAATTATTAAATTTTTTTGTTGTTATTGATACAGCTGTTTCGGCTTTCAAGGAGATTTTCGAACTGTGAATTTAACCACGTTTAAATGACTTATTTATAAAATAAAAAAAATGTAATAAAATAAAATTTCTAAATAAGTCTTCTAAAGGTTCGATTATTCAAAAACAAAGTTTTTGAATAATCGGTCGATGATTTTGGCTCACCGTGAATTTTGTCGTCGATTACCTTGGTCGTGTGGTACCAACTGGGCAACACTACAACTCGATTGTGGAGAATGGACGGACAGTAAACCGGACAGTGACTGTGAACACGGACAGTAGGTCAACACGAAGCAGACGTTGCCGGCCCAGTAGCAGCCGTTTGGTTGAAACTATAGTTGCTTTGGCTACAAATGTGAAATGAGGAAAGATGATTCACCCATATTTTTTTTGAATAACGCTTCGGCAACACTGTTGTGACTGGTAATCGCCATAGAATCATGACCAAATTCTTTCTTTCTTTCTTCAAAAAAAGTTTTGCCACTTTGACCGTTCTGGACTTTTTTTCAAATTCACAGGTCTATATATAGAACAAGGATGCAATGGAAGCGTTATAATTTGTCGAGATGTTTTAAAGAATACGCAAAACCAATGAAACTCCCAAAATTGTCAACGCCCTTGTGGGAGGGGATGGAGACGGGAGGAGCGGCAAGATAGCGCGGAGGGGGCCATCGGTCAGAGATAAGGGCCGAACTGTGAACGGGCTGCACATTATTTTATTTATTAAAAAAACGTCCGTAATTTTATTATCACATTTTGGGCATACAGCGTATTACGCATTATTTGCCGAACAAAGAATGGTGGTAAAAATATAAAATTAAGCTGGTGCTTGAGTTTTAGGAAAGGAGTTGTCGTTAATAATATAAGAAAAAACTTTACAGTTTTACAGTGTATCAACTATATATATATATATATATATATATATATTTATCCCCTCTCGTACTATGTTGATCTCGCGCGACGGTACGCCAGGTATATGTTGATCCGTTTGCATTTGTTGATCCACCCCGGATATGTTGATCCACTACCCAAGCTGGCAAACATATGTAAATCCCTACAGATCAACTTGTGTCATCGAGATTTTGCTGTAAGCCACGCCCATTTTTCGGTCGCATATACATTTTACACGATTTATTTTGTTGATCTATATATTTCAGACAAACTTGACCGCTTGTATGTGTTGTAACTTGTAACCGCCAATTTCGCGCGCGTTGTGGTACTTTTTAGATTCCGTTAGAACATCCATATTCTATGAAAATGACTCTGTACTTAAAGAGGATAGACTGCCTCACGCGTATTTATATTGAAATGGAACTTTCGCAAACGTCAAATCCATGCTTAAAAAACCTTTTGAACTTGATTAAACAAAAATGTAACTTTAATGCATCATTTACTACGTTTCGTGACTTAGCAGGGGTGCCCGGGTTCATGGGGTGAGATTTGTGTAAGTCATTTTATAAGAGAAGTTTTGAACATTGATTGAATCAAATTTTATTATAATGTATCTTTTACCATCTCTCCCGACGTAAGTTTCTTGTAATGATTAAGTTGAAACAAAGCGTAATATCCATAATATGTGCCTATTAAAATTGCGGTGATTAGATTGGTGAGAATTAAATTTTTCAAATTTTAAATTGAAATTGCTGAAAAATTTATTCCAATTTGTTTTTTACTAAACATGGCTAAAGTCATTTCAAGCACCGATTCCAACCAACGATGTTTTAGTATATGTTCGTCAATCAACAGGAGCCATAATGTCTGTACATCAGAGCCCTCGAGAATTATTACAATTATGTGTACCGCCGCCCCGGGAGCCATTTATTAGATAACCAATACACCTACCATTAGTCACCGCCAACGATTTAGCGAGATAGTTGTTTATTTTTTGTATTTTTTTACATCGTCTCCACACAGGAGGCCCTAAGGAAAATCGTAACCCTCAAGGCCTATGTCATCTTTGTGAATGCTGTGTTGGGGGTATTTTGAAAGAAAGGAAGGTCAGTGAGTTCTGGGAAGGAAATAGGTATGGATGGGTGGGTAGTATTCTGGGGGTCAGTGTGTTCGAGTGATAAACATAAGATCCCAACTTTCCTACTGCGTTGCAAGGCGATGCGTTGAAAGAGGATTAATCGATCCGGCCCACCACGCATTTGGTAGGCAAGCGCATCCGCCGCCAAGAACCGAACAAACCTCACTCCATAAACTCGGGCACTCCTGATAAGTCACCAAACATATCAAACAACTTGAGGTGGCTCTCGACTAGCAATCCGAAGGTCGCGGGTTCAAATAAATTTTATTAAAATTAATTTGCACTATTTTACAATTAGTGTTTGGTTATATCTGAATAGCCAGGTACTCTCCCACCTTCCTCCTCGTCATCTCCTTTGAGGATGCCATAGTCTCACTGGCTCCAGACGGAAGTTTTTGTAAGTCTCCATATTCAAATTCGGCGGTATGATTTTTTTATGTGACACCTCTCACTAGAGCGCCCCTGTCTTTACACGTTAAATACATAGAAACTATGTCGCCAACCGGTTGGGCAGCGTTATGAGGCGGGTTAAGGTAGGGGCTGTAGGAATGAATTTATTAATGCGGGTCTTAAAGAGGCCCGGATTATATTGATAGCTCGTTCCACATGCGAGCCGACTTACGATAAAACGAGTCGGAGAAACGACCCGTTCATATATGTATAGATAACATCAACTTAACTGTGAACGTGTATTCCGCTCGGTCCGTCGAGTATCAAGCACGTGCACGGTGCACCGGGGATCAATGCTGCTAGCTCCTTTTAACAGGCTCTAATAAAATATCTGTAGAATAGACACAGCATACGCACATTTCGTCATACATGATTTTATCGCACATATGCCTCAGGGATCTCATTTCTACAGTATTCTGTCTACTTTCAGCCTTCTTCTGCCAATTCCATGCCTCATTTCCATATATTAGGGTAGGTACCAGCACTCCATTGTGGACTGCTAGCTTCGCTTCTTTGGACAGTTTTTAGTTAGCTCCAACCGCGTCCAATCATCCATTAATTACCCATTATAACCAAGAACCCGGCCTCCCCTACTAAGTCACGAAGCGTAATCAGGAGAGATGGTAAAAGATACAAGTTCAAAATTTCCTACATAACATTATTCCTTTTGCCGCCATTTTGGATTTTTATGGTCGAAAGGTATCCCTCAACCAGTTTCTTTCGATCCGGCCCGCCACGCAGTAGATGGGCAAACGCATCCGCCGCCAGGACTTAGACAAACCTCACCCTATGAACCCGTGTACCCCTGCTAAGTTATGATTTTTTTATGGATTTGTTTTTGCGAAATTTTCGTTTCAATCTACATACGCATACATTTCTTATAAACAATTCAAGAAACACACGTCATTTTGATTTGAAACGGTACCATCTCACAGTCATTTCATGCGATATTCGACTCTAGAGACTAATACTTTGAGTTCAATATCACAAAAGATTACGGAATCACATAAAACCTTGTGATGAACAGTCCACCGATTGCCCCCTTGATTGGTTCATTTAGTAAAACCATATATAGGGACACAGATCAACTTTGTCTAATAACTTCTTACCTGGATCAACATACTACGGGAATAGATCAATATATATGAGATCAACAAAATCTTTTGAACTTGATTAAACAAAAATGTAACTTAAATGCATCATTTACTACGTTTCGTGACTTAGCAGGGGTGCCCGGGTTCATGGGGTGAGATTTGTCTAAGTCATTTTATAAGAGAAATTTTGAACATTGATTGAATAAAATTTTATTTTAATGTATCTTTTACCATCCCTCCCGACGTAAGTTTCTTGTAATGATTAAGTTGAAACAAAGCGTAATATCCATAATATGTGCCTATTAAAATTGCGGTGATTAGATTGGTGAGAATTTAATTTTTCAAATTTTAAATTGAAATTGCTGAAAAATTTATTCCAATTTGTTTTTTACTAAACATGGCTAAAGTCATTTCAAGCACCGATTCCAACCAACGATGTTTTAGTATATGTTCGTCAATCAACAGGAGCCATAATGTCTGTACATCAGAGCCCTCGAGAATTATTACAATTATGTGTACCGCCGCCCCGGGAGCCAATATATTAGATAACCAATACACCTACCATTAGTCACCGCCAACGTTTTAGCGAGATAGTTGTTTATTTTTTGTATTTTTTTACATCGTCTCCACACAGGAGGCCCTAAGGAAAATCGTAACCCTCAAGGCCTATGTCATCTTTGTGAATGCTGTGTTGGGGGTATTTTGAAAGAAAGGAAGGTCAGTGAGTTCTGGGAAGGAAATAGGTATGAATGGGTGGGTAGTATTCTGGGGGTCAGTGTGTTCGAGTGATAAACATAAGATTCCAACTCTCCTACTGCGTTGCAAGGCGATGCGTTGAAAGAGGATTAATCGATCCGGCCCACCACGCATTTGGTAGGCAAGCGCATCTGCCGCCAAGAACCGAACAAACCTCACCCCATAAACCCGGGCACTCCTGCTAAGTCACCAAACATATCAAACTACTTGAGGTGGCTCTCAACTAGCAATCCGTAGGTCGCGGGTCCAAATAAATTTTATTAAAATTAATTTGCACTATTTTACAATTAGTGTTTGGTTATATCTGAATAGCCAGGTACTCTCCCACCTTCCTCCTCGTCATCTCCTTTGAGGTCTCCTTTGAGGATGCCATAGTCTCACTGGCTCCAGACGGAAGTTTTTGTAAGTCTCCATATTCAAATTCGGCGGTATGATTTTTTTATGTGACACCTCTCACTAGAGCGCCCCTGTCTTTACACATTAAATACATAGAAACTATGTCGCCAACCGGTTGGGCAGCGTTATGAGGCGGGTTAAGGTAGGGGCTGTAGGAATGAATTTATTAATGCGGGTCTTAAAGAGGCCCGGATTATATTGATAGCTCGTTCCACATGCGAGCCGACTTACGATAAAACGAGTCGGAGAAACGACCCGTTCATATATGTATAGAAAACATCAACTTAACTGTGAACGTGTATTCCGCTCGGTCCGTCGAGTATCAAGCACGTGCACGGTGCACCGGGGATCAATGCTGCTAGCTCCTTTTAACAGGCTCTAATAAAATATCTGTAGAATAGACACAGCATACGCACATTTTGTAATACATGATTTTACCGTACATATGCCTCAGGGATCTCATTTCTACAGTATTCAGTCTACTTTCAGCCTTCTTCTGCCAGTTCCATGCCTCACTTCCGTATATTAGGGTAGGTACCAGCACTCCATTGTGGACTGCTAGCTTCGCTTCTTTGGACAGTTTTTAGTTAGCTCCAACCGCGTCCAATCATCCATTAATTACCCATTATAACCAAGAACCCGGCCTCCCCTACTAAGTCACGAAGCGTAATCAGGAGAGATGGTAAAAGATACAGGTTCAAAATTTCCTACATAACATTATTCCTTTTGCCGCCATTTTGGATTTTTATGGTCGAAAGGTATCCCTCAACCAGTTTCTTTCGATCCGGCCCGCCACGCAGTAGATGGGCAAACGCATCCGCTGCCAGGACTTAGACAAACCTCACCCTATGAACCCGTGTACCCCTGCTAAGTTATGATTTTTTTATGGATTTATACATAGGTACATTTTTTATAAAAAATTCAAGAAACACACGTCATTTTGATTTGAAACGGTACCATCTCACAGTCATTTCATGCGATATTCGACTCTAGAGACTAATACTTTGAGTTCAATATCACAAAAGATTACGGAATCACATAAAACCTTGTGATGAACAGTCCACCGATTGCCCCCTTGATTGGTTCATTTAGTTAAACCATATATAGGGACACAGATCAACTTTGTCTAATAACTTCTTACCTGGATCAACATTCAACATACTACGGGAATAGATCAATATATATGAGATCAACAAAATCTTTTGAACTTGATTAAACAAAAATGTAACTTTAATGCATCATTTACTACGTTTCGTGACTTAGCAGGGGTGCCCGGGTTCATGGGGTGAGATTTGTCTAAGTCATTTTATAAGAGAAATTTTGAACATTGATTGAATAAAATTTTATTTTAATGTATCTTTTACCATTTCTCCCGACGTAAGTTTCTTGTAATGATTAAGTTGAAACAAAGCGAAGTAATGATTAAGTTGAAACAAAGAAACGGCCTAGATGAAAGCGACACTCAGAACCGAAGAAGCTATAACCTGAGAACGAGAAGAGCCGACCCCAACAGCCTACCTAGGCAATGAGTTGGGATAGTGCTAGGAAGAAGAAGAAGAAGAAAGCGTAATATCCATAATATGTGACTATTAAAATTGCGGCAATTAGATTGGTGAGAATTAAATTTTTCAAATTTTAAATTATGATTGCTAAAAAATTTATTCTAATTTGTTTATTACTAAACATGGCTAAAGTCATTTCAAGCTACGATTCCAACCAACGATATTTTAGTATATGATCGTCAATCAACAGGAGCCATAATCTCTGTACATCAGAGCCCTCGAGAACTATTACAATTATGTGTACCGCCGCCCCGGGAACCATTTATTAGATAACCAACACCGCTACCATAGGTCACCGCCAACGTTTAGCGAGATTGTTGTTTATTTCTTATATTTTTTACATCATATCCACACAGGAGGCCCTGAGGAAAATCGTAACCCTCAGGGCCTATGTCATCTTTGTGAATGCTGTGCTTGGGGAATTTTGAAGGAAAGGAAGGAGAGTGAGTTCTGGGAAGTAAATAGGTTTGATGGGTGGGTAGTAATCTGGGGTTCAGTGTGTTCGAGTGATATACATAAGAATCTAACTCTCCTACTGCGTTGCAAGGCGATGCGTTGAAAGAGGACTAATCGATCCGGCCCACCACGCAGTTATTAGGCAGGCGCATCCGCCGCCAAGCCCCTCACATACCTCACCCCATAAACTCGGGCACTCCTGATAAGTCACCAAACATATCAAACAACTTGGGGAGACCTATGGCAGAAGTGTGGGTTATCAAATAAATGGTTCCCGGGGCGGCGGTACACATACCCTCCTCCCAAATTGTGATAAACTTCTACTTTCAAATGTAAAACATAATTTAAAACGTACCTAAATGACGGCCTCCGTTATCGAGGGGTAAGGCTATCGACTAGCAATCCGAAGGTCGCGGGCTCAAATAAATTTTACTAAAATAAATTTGTACTATTTTACAATTAGTGTTTGGCAACCAGATCTGAATAGCCAGGTACTCTCCTGTCAAGAGAGTCAAGCCACAAATTTGGCGAAAATGAGTTAAGTATGCAGAAGTGTTTGAAAACCTTCAAAGTTGCCGTGGTCAAAAGATTTAAGCCATAAAACACTCCGTTATTGAGTATTTTGAAATTTGCCAATAGATCTAACACACATCGATGAAAACAATCAAAGCAGTCAAAAACTACAAGCCGCATAGACTTTTGACTTTCGAATAATTTTACACAAGTTAAAGCAGTCTATGACGACAAGCCACATAGATCTTTTGACTTCCCAATAATTTAATTTTATGCGTGGCTTGACGCCATTGGCAACACAAACTTCTCTCGAAAGCGTGCGCACCTCTACTCACATTCGACAATGATTTATAGTGTTGTCTTCCTCTAACTCAGCAAAATGCCTATCGTGTCGGTTTGTTCACGCTTGCACATACGTCTGCGCCCACGACAGTATCGCGAATCGCGAACTGTCAGTTCAGTGTTCAGTGCGTCGGTCAGTGTTATTTTAATACAACATCAGTTCGGTTCGTTCAGCGATTCTGTGCTTTATTTCGTTTTGTGCCTACAAACGTTTGTACTTTCAACTTTATTTAGTGAAACAGTGATAAGAAATGAATCATTCACGCGGAAAACAAATGGTTGCAGCAGCCAGAGCTGCTTTAAATCCACCGGTTCGACATAACATATTGGAATCTTCACGTGGCAAACAAATGATTGCATCAACTAAAGCTGCTAATCCACAGAACCTAATGAGTTCTTCACGTGCTAAACAAATGGATGCAGCAGTTTTAAATCCACAGGATCAACATAACCTCAAAGGTAAGAATCTAGTTAAAAATGTTGATTCCGATTGTTTGAAAACAATGCGACAATCTGACAGTTTTACTTGTTTTGTAGATTCTGAGGGGAATGCTGTACAAGCTGGACGTGCAGAACACGACCTGAACATGCAAAATCTGGACGTCTCTCGAAGCATGTATGTGGGAGGTTAGTATTTTTATTTGTTATCAATACAATATGCATACTAGTTATTATGTTGGCTGTGTAAAACCTGTGACTATCAGAGAAGCATTTGCTTGTAAAATTCAATGTTTATCTCGGTGTTTCAAAGAAGTAAACTACTTTGTTTTGTTTTACAGGCTCTCCTCTAAATGGTGTGCAAGCTGGATGTGCAGAACACAGCCAGAACGGTGGCATGCAAGTTCCGGATGAAATTGCTGTCCCAGCATTATACGCAGAGCTCCGAAGCTTCGCTTCAAGCACGCATGCGGGAGGTCAGTATTTTTATTTGTTATTAATACTAATGCATACTAGTTATTATGTTGGCTGTGTAAAACCTGTGACTATCAGAGAAGCATTTGCTTGTAAAATTCAATGTTTATCTCGGTGTTTCAAAGAAGTAAACTACTTTGTTTTGTTTTACAGGCTCTCCTCTAAATGGTGTGCAAGCTGGATGTGCAGAACACAGCCAGAACGGTGGCATGCAAGTTCCGGATGAGATTGCTGTCCCAGCATTATACGCAGAGCTCCGAAGCTTCGCTTCAAGCACGCATGCGGGAGGTCAGTATTTTTATTTGTTATTAATACTAATGCATACTAGTTATTATGTTGGCTGTGTAAAACCTGTGACTATCAGAGAAGCATTTGCTTGTAAAATTCAATGTTTATCTCGGTGTTTCAAAGAAGTAAACTACTTTGTTTTGTTTTACAGGCTCTCCTCTAAATGGTGTGCAAGCTGGATGTGCAGAACACAGCCAGAACGGTGGCATGCAAGTTCCGGATGAGATTGCTGTCCCAGCATTATACGCAGAGCTCCGAAGCTTCGCTCCAAGCACGCATGTGGGAGGTCAGTATTTTTATTTGTTAACAATACTACTGCATACTAGTTGTTATGTTGGCTTGTAAAACCTGTGATTATCAGCGAATCATTTGCTTGTAAAATTCAATAATTATTTCAGTGTTTCAAAGAAATAAACCACTTTGTTCGGTTTTACAGACTTGAACGTGAACCTTTCCGAAAATGAAGACAATAACAGGCAAGAACATTCAAATCAACACCACGTTAATGCCTCAGGAACATCCATTTCTGAAATATTGGAAAGCAACCAACAGACAGATGATTTAAGTAGGAAACGCAAGAGAACCCCAAACCAATGGAAACGGAATTCCCAAAAGATATTGAGAATGGCAGGTAAAGAATACCAAAGCAGATCCGGAAAGACAGTTCAAGCAAGGACAATTAGAGATGTTAGCTGTAAATGCCATTATAATTGCGCATCCAAAATAGGAAAATCTCAACAGGAGCAAATGTTGGCTGACTATCTGAGTCTGGATTCCGACAGAGCGAGATGGGCCTTCATTGGTGGCAATGTAAATTGTATTCCAGTAAAACGACGATACCGTAGTGGAGACACCATCAAACGACAACATACATTCGAATATACGGTAATGTTAAATGGAGAGAGAGTCCAAGTGTGCAAAAAATTTTTTTTGGCCACCTTTGTCATCTCGGGAACAAAAGTTGAAAGTGCAATGAAAAAGTTGACTCCTTCAGGTGTCACTGAAATAGATCAGAGAGGTCGCAAGGAACCGCCAAACAAAAAATCCGAGGAAGTTAGGAATATAATCAGGGACCACATCAAGTCATTGCCCGTAGTTGCCTCGCATTACTGTCGGAGCAGCAGTAAAAGAAAATACTTGCCATCTGGTTTGAGCGAGACAAGAATTTACTTAGACTATGTTGAGTATTGTAAAGAACGTAACGTGGTACCAGAAAAGCTCGGCTTCTACAAACAAATATTTGTGACAGAATTCAATTATGGATTTCACACACCAAAAAAGGATCAGTGTGATTTTTGTACGCAGTACAAAAATAAGTCTGACGAAGAGAAGTCAAGAGACGAAGATCAATTTAATCTTCATTTAACAAGAAAAACAGAAGCAAGGGAACACAAACAAATTGACAAAGCCCAAGCTATGAATGATCCTAGCATCAGTTGCTTCACTATGGATCTGGAAAAAATATTATTGACTCCGAGCTTACAAGTGGGACAGTTATATTATACAAAAAAATTAAAAACGTATAACTTCACGGTGTATGAGCTGGCTTCCAGACAAGCAACGAATTACATGTGGCACGAAGGTGTGGGCACAAAGGGTGCTTCGGAGATCGCTACGTGTCTGTGGAACCTCTTGGTGTCATTAGGCCCCAAAAAAGTAGTGACGCTGTACTCGGACACGGCTTCTGGTCAAAATCGGAACTCAGTAGTATCCGCTATGTTCCTACGTGCAGTGGAACAGCTGCCGATTGACGTCATCAATCAAAAATTTATGGAATCAGGGCACTCAGAGATGGAGTGCGATTCTGTGCACTCCACAATAGAGGCCCGAGGAAGAAAAATAGACGTGTTCACACCAGATGGATGGTACGTTGTTGCCCGTACTGCAAAAACTTCTAAACCATACCACAAGGTTGTGGAAATGGATTATGCTGACTTCCTTAACTATAAAAAATACAGCAATAAAGTTATGACAAACAAAAATATATCAGAAAATGGAGACAAATTAAAGTGGCTCAAAGTAAAGTGGTTTCAATACCGAAAAGGTGAACCCACTACTGTTTTTTATAAGTATCAATTGAGCCGAAATGACTTTGATACCCTTAACATTCAGCGAAGACGGCTTCGAACGTTATCCTGTGCAAGCGTAGAAGTAGAAAGACTGTATTTTTCAAAGCCAAAAATAGGCCAAGACAAATTAAAGGACCTACTCAAATTGTGTGATAAAGGCAGCATTCCGTCCACCTATCATGATTTTTATAAAAATTTGCAGCCTGAGGACGGTCCATCTCGGGAGAATGATGGCTCGGAGAGTGACGGAGAAGATGGAATTTAAAAATTATTATAACATTTTTGTAATAAATATTTTCTTCAGAATCTAACTTTGTATTAATTTTTTTTATGTACCTCAGCCAACTTTATTTCAACAGGTATAAACATAGTAACCATACGATAGATTGCTTGACTATGGACCAAATTTTAAGGGATGATACAGTAGTACATTCACAGACTTAAAATGCAAAAAATGGAATGCTGATACCAATCTTAATGTGTATGGCAATGAGGCATAGAACTGGCAGAGGAAGTATACTATGAGCGTAGAATGATAGATTAGCCTGATTTATTTTGGGTTTTATGCCGTATTGCGCTACCTTCTTCTAATAATGGACACTAACGCTGTTCGACACATTGAAGAAGGTCGTAGCACAACACGGCATAATACCCCAAAAATCAATCGCTAATACTTTTGGTCGTGAAAATCTCAAATCTTGTCTGAATGAATTTTGGACAAATAAGATCTCTGAGGTGTATGTGTGGTAAAACCATGTTTTTATTGTGTGAAAAATGTGGTAATTTGCAAATAATGTAAGCGTGATGAGAAAAATTAAGAAAAGGATGGTTTGAGCGTGTGATCGGAATAACGAAGCATGTAGAGTGGATGAACAATGACATGTAGGAGGACTCCTGAGAAAAACTTGGCGCGATTAAGTGAACCAGATACTATTGTCGGGCCGTGCCATGAGTCAGAATAACTGAAGGGTTATGTATGAATGTGAATGAAGCAAGCAGTGCCAAGCTCTGTTTGGCGGTCCATCCTCTCTGCTCAACCCTTAGAGAAACAGCGCGGTGGTTAGATAGTTAATAGACTTTCCTTTAGAGTTTAGAGTATAGTCCAAAAAAAGTTAGTAATTTGTCCGCAAATTCTCAGTAGTCAACAGGCGTAAGAGGCTTAACTCTTTTGACTACCACACAAATGTACCATCTGTTTATTTCAATATTCAGTGGTCAAGAGATATAACCCAAATAACTTTTATAATACTGTTTTTTACATTTATTCAATCTAACTAATAAAAAGATAACATCACAAAATATCTATGTCTAAAATTACACTCTTCTATCTTTAAAAACAAAAAAGTTATGACAAAAAAATGTGATTTTTTTGTAGCCAAAAATCTTTGAGGGCCGTTTTCTCAGCTTTCTGGTTTTGTGGCTTGACTCTCTTGGCATCTACGGCGACGCTTTCTCCCCGTCATCTCCTTCGAGGTTCACAATATCTTCAGTCTCACAACAACCCCAATTGGGGATGCCATAGTCTCACTGGCTCCAGACGGTAGCAGTTGGGACTCTGGTGCGATATTCATTTTTTTTTTATAATGAAAATAGAAATATTGGTTCAGTATTATAATCAGATAATGATTAATACATCAGTGAATAACATTCATTTAACATGACCACCCAACGAGAGGCTGATTTGTTTCACAGTTTATGGATGACATGTGCAGTGCTATACTAATAGACAGTTTTTAGTTAGCTCCAACCGCGTCCAATCATCCATTAATTACCCATTATAACCAAGAACCCGGCCTCCCCTACTAAGTCACGAAGCGTAATCAGGAGAGATGGTAAAAGATACAGGTTAAAAATTTCCTACATAACATTATTCCTTTTGCCGCCATTTTGGATTTTTATGGTCGAAAGGTATCCCTCAACCAGTTTATTTCGATCCGGCCCGCCACGCAGTAGATGGGAAAACGCATCCGCCGCCAGGACCTAGACAAACCTCACCCTATGAACCCGTGTACCCCTGCTAAGTTATGATTTTTTTATGGATTTTGTTTTTGCGAAATTTTCGTTTCGATCTAAATACGCATACATTTCTTATAAACAATTCAAGCAACACACGTCATTTTGATTTGAAACGGTACCATTTCACAGTCATTTCATGCGATATTCGACTCTAGAGACTAATACTTTGAGTTCAATATCACAAAAGATTACGGAATCACATAAAACCTTGTGATGAACAGTCCACCGATTGCCCCTTGATTGGTTCATTTAGTAAAACCATATATAGGGACACAGATCAACTTTGTCTAATAACTTCTTACCTGGATCAACATACTACGGGAATAGATCAATATATATGAGATCAACATAAGTATGCCAATTTGGGTAGATCAACATACTACGGGAAAAGATCAATATATATGAGATCAACATAAGTATGCCAATTTGGGTAGATCAACATAAATTATGCATCCGATTTCCATACAAATTTTGAAAATTTTACTAACAGTATATCAAATGGTTTTTCTGGCAAACTGGCAACAGTGATAATTATTGTACCACTGTTGTCAATTCATTCAGATGTATTCCATAATAGCCAAGTTATATGGTGTTAAAGGTGGATCAACTTAGTCTAACAACTTCTTACTGGATCAACATAATACGGGAAGAGGACAATATATATATATATATATATATATATATATATATATATATATATATATATATATATATATATATAGTTTTACATTAATATATATATATATACTAGCTGACTATACTAGCTGACCCGCAAGCGTTGTTCTGCCATATAAATTATTTCTAGATCTAGACCCTAATCACCTATTGGTAAGAAATCCACTTTACGACCTATTCTCATACCTAACAAATATACATACAAATTTTCATAAAAATCGGTCTAGCCGTTTCGGAGGAGTGCGACCACAAACACCGTGACACGACATGACCATGACAGTTCGAGGGTATACTTTTGTTTATTAACAGTTAAAATTTTACTCACATACATACATTATCTTTTTAGAAGATTAGAAAATAAAATTGAAAAAATAAAAAATCAACGTTTACTGAATTACAATTCAAAAGACATGTTTGAAAATTATAAAAAAATAAAATTAAAAATGTTAAGTTACATCAGGTCAGATGTTACAGCAGGTCGGATGTTACGTCAAGTAAATGTTTGTATCAATGGTATTTATTCAAGACTCAATATGATTCATCAAACAGTTAAAAAGTAAAGTAAAACTCATTTAACAAAATAAACAAAAAACCAAAAAAAACAGCCATTTGTTAAAATTAAAAAATTTACTCACACACATACATTAAGAAGATTAGAAAAATATTTAAAAAAAAAGAAAATTTTAAGATACATCTTTGAAGCCCTGTATTTCGGAATTTATTAGATATGCAAAAAAATGATTGAAAATAAATTAAAGATAATTTTGGGCCCTGCAAAAGTTTTTTTGTAGCACCTTTAAGAGTTATTTAGCGAAAACCTAAAATAGTGACACACATCTCGTCGTACCGACGCGCGCACATGCGCGATTGTTCACAAAACCAGGATTTAAAGTACAACCTAGGTATATATACAGAAAACACAACAAGTTTATATTTGCGTGTTAAAATTAATATAAATTAAAGGTTTGTTGGAAATTTCTAATTTATTATAAAATAAGTTGACTCATGCGGCCCATTGACATTTGTCAGCCGCGTGATTTCGAGATCGCGCTCTCGAGTGGTGACGGTTAAAATGAACTCGTCCAAAAAATAATTATAAAATGTCTATTTGAGCGGTCTTCAAATACTTAGATGTAAAAGGTAAGACCTATTATTTTCTAATTTTCTTTACAGAATTGCTTATACACAATTTAACGACGCAGGTGACCATTTTTTTGTTTTATCAACGTTTTACTAGGAGCTCAATACGCGACCGAGGTGTAACAGCTAATGTCAGCCGTATCAGTAAAATTATCCAAAAGGCACACTTGGAGCACGCGGGCACACTTCACATGCCGTCTCTCTAATATCCATACTATTTGGGTCCATACGATGAAGCCACAAACGAAGTGGAAAATTTATAGCAGAGGTTTAGAAAAAAACATTGAAAACTCCAGTGAAATATTATGAAGTCGTTATTATTTAAATTTAAGTTTGCGAATCTTTTGCGCGGTTTTATTTCGATTACCTACTGTATAATATTGACTAGCCATTTAATAAAATAAAGATTCCAAATTTTTAAATTGGAAATTCATATTTTATACGGCATTTATTCTGGTCTAGTAATGTGTAATTTCTATCACCTAAGAAATTCTAAAAATATAGTACTATAGCATTCATAACATTATGTTTTATACTGATTTATAAATGTGAAATTCTAACTATACAATTGTAAATGTTCTCCAAAATGCCCAGGAAAGAATCTCAGACTTGTGATGTCCTGAAAGAAACCATTAATCTATTCTAAATGCATTTACAAATGTTATCCAAATTGACCCTGGTAATAAATTACATCTTTGCGATTCTTTCAAGGATAAAGAAACCATCCTGTCACTTCAAATGCAATCAACAATGTTCTCAAAATTTGTTTTGACAGCATCGCCATTCCATTGTAAGAATATTATGTACTAAATACACAAATTGGCTGTCCTGAAACGGGAATCCTTCCCGTGAATTAACTTATATTTTGATAGAAATTTAAAAAATAAATTCATGGAAAGTTTATTTGAATGTTGGCACGAGACGCTCAACCAAACACGCTGCATTAAAACAATAGAACGGAAATTGGTCAAATAAGCAATTACAATAATTCCGCATTTTCGGGTGGGTCATTACTTATTGTCAACTAATTCTCTATACCATAAATGTCAAAGCACTGTCAATGACATTTGACGCCATTAGCAAAAATTATGGCACATTCACATTATGACATTACTTTTGCCCCACCTTGTGGCGCAATAAATATTAATTATATTCAAGTATTAGAACGTGCATAGATCACGAGTGACGATGATATAAAAACCAATTATTGTTGTGGCTCGTTCTTGAATGAATGCCTAAGGTGTCAAAATAGCTTTGCGAAATTATCGTAACATGACTAAAAATACAAAAAATATAATGATATTTTCTACGTTCACGACTCTTTTTGAGCGACATTATTGTATGATTTCACTGTGGAAAAGATCATGGCTGGACGACTTTCCAAGTATCTAATAACATTTTATGACTAGTAACATAAAAAACACAGCACTCCTCGGCTTTATACTTGAATAAAACTTATCTAAAAAAATACAAACTTACTCACGGCGGTTAACTGAACTACTTTTGTATTATATTATGATGGTTACTTTATCTTTGATCCACCAACCACTTAACCATTTATTGACAACCCTTTTTAAGCGTTTTTTGTCTAAATATTTGAGATAAACTCAAATAAAGTTAACTCTTTATTTATCCAGTAACCGGATAACAGCTATATCCTACTCAAAACTAAATAATCCCACCTTAAACTTAATATAGCGAAATACAGATAACTACTAGGGTTTACTCGTGAAATCACGTTTCCACAGAGCTACGAATTAAGTAAGATTAATGGCAACATGTTACCAAACTACAAGTGCCTTTAATAAATTATTTATTTTAGCCGTTTTGTTGACTAGTGTCGTTTAAAAGAACTTTATTTCTGTAGATATCTAAATAACAGAACTTATTTATTCTCAAATATCTTCCTAGACAGGTATGTGGCTTGTTATTTGAACTCTTTCGCTTAAATTCTCAGGCAAATTTGTTCGGTTTTGTTGTTAGAGATCACAAAGTCTCATAGATATTGCTGGATCTCCCTTACTTCTATTGTGAGAAATATTATCTAAACAATGTTAGAAAGAGAAGATACCACGCTTTATATTCAAATGAAGAAGTTAATCACAGAAAAATAAAACATATACTTACCTCTATGAATCCAAACTATAAAGGTTCCGACCGTAATTTGAGAAAAAGTTATTAAACCTTTTGATTTTTTTATTAATTATTTTTTGTCTGAAACGATTAAAAATTGAGGTGACATTAATGGAGAAGTATGAGTTATACTGATTTATTAAAAAATTCTTTAAATTATTGGTAAAAGTAATGTTAAAGACGGGACTGAAAGCCGCAAATTCATAATAATATAATAAATTCATCCACCTGCGTTTGGTTTCATAATATATAAAAATTAGGGAGGCGAGTTTTGGGTACCGCCGTCCCGGGAACAATTTATACAATAATCAACACCTCTGCCATAGCCCGCCCCAAGTATATATGTTCGTTTGGTCATCGCGTGGGGTTTGTTCAGGAGGCGCCTACCCACCAGCTCTGCGGCATGAAGGAGAGGCTGGTTTGGGGAGACCCTTTGACCTCTCTAACCGGTCGCTCGACCCATGGCCTTGCGTCGCAGTTGGAGGAATATATTCAGACATCCGTTACTCCTGGACACACTAGATCCCTTGATTCATTCCCAACCAAAGATATTAGAAGAACGAGATATGCTATGTTGGCCGCCGGACCGTAGGCGGAGTACTACCTAATTAGGGCACTTTGAATACTATCGGGACGTGTACGCACAGAAATCTGTTCTATGTATTAGTGCGGATACCTTAGCGTAAGCGAAGGTGTGCAGTAGTATTGGTGAACAAAACCTGCGACACTGGGCAAAACAATTCCACACAGTATGAACTGCTCATAGCACATCTCGTTCTTCTAATATCTTTGTTCCCAACCCTGATACTTTTTACCTTCACAGGAGTTCCTTTCCTTAAATGAGACCCGCCACACAGCATCCCCACAGATGACAAAGGCCCTTAGGGAAATTATTTTCCCGAAGGCCTCCTGTATGGGCTTAGTGTAAAAAAAATCCTGACGAGCTTAAATCGCGATGCTCCCATGATTTATTTTAGAGATCTTTTCATTGTTGTTTCAGATGTAGCTTTACGTCGGGTTTTTTACAGGACCACGTGTCACCATTTTGATGTCAAGTCTCAGTTGTGGCCAAGATATGAAGATTATGTTCATTGATAACCTGCCCTAAGTAATTTCAAACTACAAAAGTTCGGCTAAAAATAAAAATACCGCCATCACCTTAGTTTCTACAATATTCGTCATCACCAGACGTCGCAAACTGCAAATGTACAAAGTGAACTCACGATGGCCGTCTTTCTAGATTCGACATGAGTCCATATACTGGATCATATCATAGATACTGGTTATTTTGAAGAGTTTCTTAATAAAAAAGTGTATATTTTGTTAATGATTAAAGCATAATTTCAAAAACAATTGATGAGGCTATGGATTTTAAAAAGATTTTGAAAAGCTTAGACAACAAAATTCCAAAGAGAATAATATAATTGAGCTAGAATGCCCTCACTAATCACAAGAGCCTTTATGGTGAGGCAAGGCCATGTAAACATTGTGTATCTATTGTAAAAAATGAAATATTCATTTTTTTTTAATTATTTTTTTTATCAAAAACTTCTGAACCGAATCCAAAACCAAAAGCGCAGTACTGCCGCGTACATAAGCAAAGTAAGCGCGCTCTGACAGCTCATGCGGCATCATCTGACGAGCGTTTGTCAAGTAGTATGGATGTGGTTTTGCTGATGGGATGGAAAATGCAATATTAATATATTATTACTTAAGAGGTATTCAAATAATTTGAAAGACATGTATCCTACTTCTGATACCACTACCCTGCATTCAATAAAAGTTGCAAATGAACTATACAATGCAAAAAAAAAAAAAATATAATTTCGTTATACATATTATGCATGTACCTTTCTTGAAAATAAGTACACGATTGACGTTTTCAGGTTATTATTATTAGTTTTTAATTTATTTATGAAACGTCTTATTCAATCCCACTCAACTGAACTCAATTTTCAAGAGGCATCGGATCGTAGTTATATTGTTATATATCTTTTACACTCCAGTCAGTCGATTGGAGATGGAGAAGGGATCATTATTTTGTTTGCACTGTCCGTGTGGGAGAGGTAGGGGGAAGGGGAGGGGTGGTGAGTTGGCTAGGGATGGGATTAAAGTATTGATTGCCCGGTTGGAAGGTATTAGATTTCCTGAACGACGGTGTCCCAAGAGGACATTTAGTTAATGGACGGGAGTACGTATTTAAATCTCAAGATTATAGCAGCCTCCAAAAGCAATCTTTTTCTCTCGGTAAATTGATATTCCTTTTTGACGAAGCTCCCTCATTTCACATAAAATAAAACAGAAAATCTTAAAATGAAAATATTATAATCTTCGAAGGAACTTGAAAATTTACTGCACAAAAGAAAAGTGATTTTTTCCGTATCCTTAGTGTATAGCTTTTTCATCTTATTTTCAAAAGATTTATGATAACATTTTGTTTTTACGTACAAGAACGAAAGCAAAATATTTTTTTTTTTTGGACGAGAAAAAAAACAAAAATAATGTAAAGGCGGCTTAAAATAATAATTTCTAAGAAAGGGAGGCCACATAAACCTGATTTGGTTTTGTTTTTATCGTCTTTTTCTTAGTTTTATCACCCTTGGAGGGATTTGATATCATATTTCACGCCTTGAAATCATAAATAAGTATTTTTTAATCTTAAAAAAGAATTATAAACAACCGACCGTTTCAAAGGGAATATTTTATTACGAAAGAGATGAAGTCAGTAAAAACTGGCAGTGAGAATCAAACTTATCCCGCAAAACTACGATTCGAATGTTTTTCCAACACCTTAATATATATCGAAACCAATAGTAGGTATGCATGCTGTACACATACCATTATGTTAACGTTTATTATTATTTTATTCATTTATATTTATGTACCTCTGATAAATATTTTGGAGTTATAAATGAAAAAAACATCTTGCAAATAATGACAGAATTTATTGTATAAAACAGAAGTTGACAATTTTAATTATTAAAATGTTACGTTTAATATTGAATTTAATAAACTGCTTCATCCACGTATTACGCTTGGGTCGCTATTCCAATCCACTACCGGAGAACTTCCTTGCAAAACCTTCATCCTAGATCGCTCTCCAAAGACCATAAATAAACCACTCACTTAAAGACTGAAGTCATAGATGATGTCCCGCTCTCACCGATGCTGTTGTTTGTTCGATATTCGGTGAGTATCGATATTAATATAAGGAAAACCGAGGTTTAGCGTTCTAATTCAAAAACATGCTACAAAATACCTACTGAATGGAAAAAAAGTAACCAATTTAAAGAATCTTTTTATTTTATTTTTTTATATGAAACTGTACAAGAGTCCTCCACTGCTACTCCCACCCACCTAGAGCCAGTGAGACTATAGCATCCTCAAATGGGGTATTTTGTGAAACTGAAGATACTGGGGAGGGAAAGAAGATGGGTAAGAAAAAGGTGATGTTATATTAAACTTTTCTTACTGCATCCTTGGGATGTTTTCAATTTTTTTGTGGATTGGGTTATGTTGTGAGGTTCAAATTAGTAGGGAGGGGAAGGAGATGAAAATTCGGAAACACCTACCTATTCAGATCTGGCCACTAAATGCGGAGTAATATGAGTAAATTGTGAAATTACACCAATTAATCTAATGAAATTTACTTATGTACGTCAGGATTTGAACCCGCGACCTCTAAAATCTGATATGTAACTGTTCACCTAAAATACAAAATCCTTTCGACTCGTATTCGATTACGAGATACATTCGTGATAAATATTTCCATTTTTCTTTGTGTTACGCTTCACACCTAATATCTTTTTGGCAGGCAACCAAACGAATAATGTAGCTCAAATTCACTCTGTCACTAATAAAAAAATCTTTTCCGATTTTTACAAATCTTCCACTCTTCAATGTAAAATTTTAAATCCTCAGCGAATACTCAATAATCGACTTCACAGCAATCAACGTTTTATAATTGCACTCATGTAGAGATCAATCACACCCATTTGGGAGTAATTTTTCAATGCAATCAAGCCCATTATATTCCAACTCTTTTTGATTGCGCGATTTCGATTTCGAGTGTTTGTCGTAGAATCGGTTAGCAGCACTACTTTTGTAACAGGTGTATGTTTCCGCTTCCGCTCGAAAATATGAGTTTTTATAATTACTCCACACAGAGGCCCTTAGGTAAATATTATCCCACAGGGTATGTTTCATCTTTGGGGATGCTGTGAGTAGGGTCTTTTTGATGAATATTGGTCTTGAAAGGAGAAAGGGAGGAAACACAGAGACCACCTCACACATTTCATGTTAATCCTACTGGCTGCGCTACTGTTAAATACTGGTATATATTGTATTTAATATCTTGTTGTAGGTGGATTATCAGGTAGCCGTCAAGGACAACAAGGACAATAAAGCTGTTACTTTTATTTTTGTTACTATGTTGTTTTATTCGGTATCTTTACGTAAAAATCTACGTGAGAAATGTTATTCAAAAGTTTAATATCAAACTGTTGAAACATCGTGTCTCTACGCGTCATTTATCTATGATCCATTTTGTGACGTGCCTGCCTACATTTTAACGTGGAAAATATTATTTTATACTAGATGTTAAATACTGTATAAGACGTTTTCTCATATTTACATTTTTAAGTACCGATGAGAATTCCAATCACAGTATTTACATAAAATATGGGAAAAACATGTTTACTCTTCCCTTATAGACTTCATGAAAATAATTTTTCTTTAAACGTTTTATTGTGGGTTAGAGTTTAATTATTCAAATACTTGGTAAAAAAATGTTTATTTACCATTAAATATGATTTAAGATTTTCACGGCCAAAAGTATTTTTGTTATTTGTTTTTGGGGTGTTATGCCGTGTTGCGCTTACTCCTTCTTTAGCCAACGTTTCGGACAGCATTGCAGTGTCCATCATCAGGGCAGATGTGTTATTTGAGATTGTGGTGAAATGTGAGCTTATGTATCAGCTCCAACCCTCTGAGCTGACTTAAAATATATATATATTTTTTTTATAGTGGTTTCCATTCAATATTTTCTTAGAAAAACTATGAATGTCTATATATAACTATCCATAACTCTTCTAATAATTATACTGACAACTGCAATTCACCTAAATGCTCAAAAATCTCAAAAAAAAGTAATATTAAATATTTAGGCATAATTATAGACCAACATATTAAATGGACAGAACGAATTGCGCAAACTGTAAATAGAATACTTAAACTTAATTACGTATTCCTCAAACTAAGAAATATATTACATAAATCTTTGCTACTAAAGGTTTACTATGCATTAGCCCAATCAGTTCTGCAATACAGAATAATAGGATGGGGAGGAGCGTATAAAACCAACTTAACCCCACTTGAAATAGTACATAGAAGACTCATCAAAATAATTCTAAAGAAACAATCAGACTATTCAACCCAAAAAATATTTGATGAATTCGAAGTATTACCAATAAATAAAATTTATCAAAAAAACGCATTACTACAAATCCATAAAGACAAACTAACAATAAAGTCATTCAGCACCAAACCGAGAACCTTAGGACAAATAATGATCCCTAAACTTAATACTACAATAGCCCAACATCATTACACATACTCAGCAATAAAATGCTTTAACGAACTCCCTATAGAAATATAATCCGAGAGGAATTATGAAATTTTTAAACAAAAACTCAAAAAACATTTTACTATTAAATAATTTCTAAGTATGTGTTACGATGTGCCAACCTATATTTCCATTATGTACATAACAAATGCCATCTTATATTTTTCACTATGGATAAAAAAAATTTCATTATGTACAAAAAAAAAAAAATAGCAACTTATATTTTCATTGTGTATAAAAAAGTAGTCTTCATGCATCCAAATTGTAACAACTGATAAGTATGTATAGTACTGTCAATTTGATAGTGCTCCCTCCCTAAACACGAGAATTTCTCAATTAGGGAGGTATTGTTACCACTAATATTATATATTATATATTATGTATTATATGTATATTGTATATTGGTTAATAAATAATAATATATAGTCTAGATTCTCTGAGAAAAGGGATCGGCACAAACGGAGGTATCTGTTTTAAATTGAGGTACTTAAAAAATGTTATGCAACCCTCATACTTATTCCCGAAAACAAACAATGTTAAATTACGCAAACAAACAATGTTAAGTGTCTGATTTTATCTAGAATGTGGGAAGTTTTCTCATTATCGAGGTATATTAGGGTTAGATGTCATGATAATGTAATAATAAAATAAGCAGTAGGTAAGAATTAAATGTTCCTTTTCACGGTGCCAAAACATCAAGTAAAAATGTTACATCGGAGAAGGTTTTATGACAATCCGTAAATGTGAAGTAAATACGTTTAGTTTTTTGGACCGATGTCAAATGGGGGTCAGAAAATTTAGACAATGAGAGAATTCTAAGCGTTCGTGTATCTTTTGGTTACAAAGGTTATGGCAGAATTTTTCCCTACGGAAATTTCATTGAATTTAAATTCATGAATAATGCCGTTAGATAAGGGTTTTATGAAAACCTTTGGGAAGGAAGTTGATACGGGTTTATAAGGGAAATTTGGTTTATTGAGGGCGCTCGATACAAACACAGTTTAAGTTATCATGAAATTTATGGAAATCATATGATTTTTATTCCTCAGACTCATGACTAGACTTTTAAAATGTGTGCCCATTACGTAAATTCACAATACACTGAGTCAGAAGGCTTGAAAGAAGACAATATAATTCTTGCAAGTCTCAGGAGAAAGGAAGAAGTTGAAACTGCTGTGTACTCAACTATCTTCGCTCTAACAATAAGAAAATATTTGGTTTAAAAAACCGTACGTGTTTTTATATTTTCCCTGCGTACTTTTTATTGGTCTTGCCTTTGAGGAGGTAGGAACGCAGACAAAGCTACGTTTTATTAAACACGCAAAGGTTTTTTTCAAGTGTCTGAGTACATTTCTAATGCAATTCAAAAGAAGCACACGTGCGAATATCGCGATCTTGAGTTAATAATGAAAAAAATATTCCTTAACTCCTACCATAGATCACACCAAGTGGTTTGCGACGTTTGGTGACTTAGCAGGGGTGCCCGGGTTCATTGGGTGAGATTTATCTAAGTGTTAGCGGCGGATGCCTTCGACCACCTACTACGTGGCGGATGTAATCGGGAGAGACAAGTTGAGGGAGACCTGTTGACTTCTCTAGCCGGACTCTCTCTCAACCCATCGCCTTACAAAGCAGTGTGAGGAATGGATTCGTACGTTCGTCACTCCTGGACACATTGACCTCCAGATTCTTACCAACTCTTTATACATTTTTCCTTCCCAAAACTTTCTCACAATCTTTTCCCTAAAAATATCAAAGATAACATAGGCCCTTTTTTTCCTCAGGGCCTCCTGTGTGGAGTTAATGTAAAAAACAGGTATTTTCAAAAAATATGAATACCGTTAAAAATATGTGGAAGACTTAAACTTTATTATTGTGATTATTGCTCTTTCATTAATAATTAGGTATTTATTTAATATCGAACAAAAACCACACGCTCCAAAACGGTTCCAACTGGTTACAACATCATTGTGATATAGAAAACGGCACTGGCTGGTAAGCCGACTGGTACCGACGATGTTGCCCGGAATGACGCCAACCGATGCCATATTAACGAATAATAACGAAAATTACGTTTTGAATTGAAAATGGCACCTTTTGAATCGTCATAGAAAAAATTTACGCATAAAAAAATTTTTATGTCAAAAAAAATTTGAATTTCGTAATTTTTATAATATTAATAAAGACGATAGTTCAATAGTTCTTGGTATCCGATAATTGACGGCTACACCAAAACTTAATGCATAAAACCGTCTTCAATTATAATGTATTACCAGCTCTTGAAAATGCGAAACGGTCACACCTACATACATACAAGCACACACTTCTTCAAAACAATATTTACACTTTAGCTCTGATGATGTACAGTGTAATGCTGTCCAAAACGTTCGCTAAAAAAGGAGGTAATGAAAGACGGCATAGTACCCCAAAAATAAATCACTGCAAGAAGGTTCAGGAAGATAAATATCAAAATATTCAATCAGACGAATCTTTTAAATATGCTTTTTAAAACACTTTTTTTAAATGTATTATGAAGAACGGTGCAGTATTGAGGATTTCTTCCGGCAAAATCTGTTTTCAGGTGAGAAATATCCTTCCTGGAAACTCGATTTCGCAGGCTATTGCAAATATCGATTTTGAATCAATGTAATGTTGGAATATTGAGATGATGTATTGTGCTTACAGTACTGAAGAAATTCGTTTTCTGAAAAATGTGAGCCATCATTTTCATTTGAGACAGTTTGGATTCGAAAAATCAGACCCGAGTATCTGAAGGCTTCTTGCTGATTGGAAAATTGAAAGCTTTGAGAATGATTGGTTTTTCGAGATATTTTGGTCTGGTAGGTATACTTGGCGGATGTTTTTTTTAAATAAATATTCTGCAAAAAAAGATTGTACAATAAATTACGACAATTTATTTTCATTACAGAATTCAATACCTATTGAATCCTTGTAATCGAAGAAAAAGTTTTATTGTACTTGTAGAGCTATATTTTTTTGCTTTTGGGTATGTTGTTGATCAAAACTAAAATACTAGTCGGAGTTTTTCAACATTATTAGGTAATTCGTAACACGGGAAAATTAAATGTTTTTAAAAACTAGATAATTATATAAGTTATGTGAATTGAAATGGTCAAACATTTGAAATATCTATAAAAAATGCTGAGGTTTTCTTCAAATAAAAAAAATATTGCGATCTTAGTACAACGGGTAATTTATTTAAACTGTTAAATTCAATGCGAACGATTTTATAATAATCAGAAAAGGGACCTTTCGGACCGTTGCTCAATAAAAAGCGCCAGTAATCAAATAAAATTTCCACGCGCTTTAGGTTGAATTTCTTTTCATGACGCCATCAAGGCTTGGCATGGCAATAAGGAGGGGGTTAAAAAGAAACCAGTGGATACTAGATAAGAAAATAAGTGTTCTTAGCCGAAATGTATTGATAATATTTTCTCATCGATGGTAAAAAATATACTTATATGTTATATTACAGCACTTTGAGTAATGTTTATTTAATGAAAGATTTTTTGTAAAAAAATAATATTTAAATCTATGCAAATGTTTTAACTGTCACAGAGAAAAACTACTGTACATATGATAGACGATAGTGCACAACACGAATTTTAGCAACACAGATGCCAGATGCAAATGCGCACAGAAATGTTAAATCAAATAACTAAGCACCAAAATAATAACACCAACCTCTTCCACAAGTTACCCCAAGTGGTTTGCTGCGTTTGGTGACTTAGCAAGGATGCCCAGGATCATTGTCGAGGCTTTTCTTAGTCTTGGCGGCGGATGCGTTTGCCAATTTACTGCGTGAGAGATTAGACGGAAGAGATTGATTGACGGAAAACATTTGACCCCTCAAACAGGAATCTCTTGACCCAATCGCCTTGCACTGCAGTGAGAGAGATGACTCACCAGATCCCTACCCATCCCTCATACATTTTTCCTGCCCTAAGCTTCCTTTTATTGAAAAGAGCCTCCACTTTTTTCAGACGCAAGGAATTAAATTCTGTTTTTAAATTAGTTAGTTTAGCTCCGAACTGTATTTCCAAGTATTATTTGTTATTAGTACGTTATAAACTGTTATAATCATTTTACGATAAACAGATATTGTTTTAAAGAAATTTTATTAAATCAATCACTTTAATTACTAGAAGCAAACATTTTTTAATAACGTTATAAAATAATAATCGTTACAAGGACAAAACTCAAAGTGACAGGATTGGATCTCAAATGGTGAGATTCAATTCAGTACAGCTTACACTCGTTACTGACAGATTATACAAGGTTGTGCAAACGTCGTCACTCGAATCCTAAGAAGTAACGTAGCTTAACGTTGTTTTTATTAAAAAAATATTTGTCAACACAAATAATGTCAAAGTCGTGATGAAATAACACCATTTAAAAAATCAGAGCATCTTCTGAAATTGTGACTTTTGCGCCACTTTATTTTCGGGAAGATAAAATTAATAAATACAAAACATCATCTCGGTCAAGTCACGTTCAAAATATAGATACAAACAGGGATATAAGTTATCTATTTGGATATTAAGAATTGTTTAAAGATGGCTAAAAGTGCGTTGGTATATTATATATAATGTGCCTTTGTATTTTGTATTAGTGTGGATCATGATAGGATGAGTATGAGGCAAAAGTGCGTGGGAGTTGATTTATTATCTTTGTATTTCAGTCTGGTATGTTGATTTACGTGGCAAGCAGAATCACACGAGAGACGGGAAGAAATAATATTTCTGCCCGTAGGGTGTCGTTATCAAGTTTTCAGTGTATTTAAATCTCCAATATTTCCTGACGGCGAGAACTTTAGCAAGAGTGGAGACTTGTTATTCAAAAACTTTACGATTAGTTTTATATATCGATCAATATCTCAAAAATGGTTCTATCACAACTCAAAACAGTTGCAAATCAACACACTTTTGAAAGTGATATCAAGTCAATTAAAGCAACGAAAAAAACTAACTTACAAACCCAACCTAACTAAATCTAGTTTTGTTTCATTACTTTTCATGAATTAAATTCAATTTCAACATTACATAAATACAGTACTAGATTCACGCGCAATGACGGGTTAATGGTTCCGAAATTTAATAATAAATACGGACAGAGTGTAGCAGTCATTTCCTGCCCACTACAGAGCCTTAGCATTATTCAGTGCCCATCTCTGATTTACAACTCCGCAACTATGGCAACTCAGGACAACGAGGGACGGGGCTCGCGATCTAGACGCGCACCTCGACAATTCAGTATTTATCTGGCCGCGGTTCCGGAACGTTGTGAACACAGACAGAAGACACGAACCTCGCCCATGAGCCAACTCCATTACGAACAAGGATGACGCCACCGTTTAGTGTTTTTACCTTTGGTCATCCTTGGTTCTGTATTTAAATAACAGCTATGCATACCGCATCGCTTGGCGCCCATTATTACATTCATCAGGTTAGTTTATAATAAATGTCACCATCCAATTGTCGCTTTTAATGCAATTTTTAAATTACCCATCGTGCTTTCAACCTTCGGTTGTAGCACACGCCTGAGTTATTTGTCATCAATTAAAAGAGTTCTCATGTTGATTAAGTGTTGTAGTAATAAATGTTGTATTATGGAATTCATTATCTCCGTTCTTTTATTTACTACACTTACTGCCCTCGTGGCAATAACCCCTCTTACAATGGCGCACCACGTGGTTTAACCCGATTGGCATTTAATTTTACTTATTTCGGTCTCGTTGGCATTGAGAGTTGACAATAATTGTTGCAGGTGGCATTTTTTTTAACTAGCTTGATGAAGGTTATTCTTATGTCGGCTCATGGGGGATCTTTTTCTGTTTCGCGACGTTCCGGCCGCATTTTTATCTTAATATTTGCTTTCTGAATATTTTGATATAACCATAATTATACAATAATTGTTTTAAATTAATTTTGGCCGTGAATACTCTGCGGGACTGGTGGGTGTCCCGTATATTTTATTTTATTATTGTTGTAATGTTGTTCCAGATTCCCACATCTGAAATTATAGTATTGGTGTATGTCCATTTCTGAACTTTTGTCCATTAGATGTGTAGGTACAAATAATTTTACACCCATTTTTCCTCTTTTGGGAATTTTACTTTTTATTATTGCCGTCTTCGGACGTGATTAATGTTGCCTTGTTGTTCTTTTTTTTCCAATTAATCCTTTAGGTACATCTAGTCACAATGCCTGATACAAGGAGTCAAGTAAAAGAATCCGCCATGTCTTCCGTCAAGGTTGCAGACATTATTGTTCCCACATTTCCGTTGGTTCCACTGCATTTATGGAATATCAAGTACGATGGCACTACTTGCATTAGGAAGTTTCTTGAACGTGTTGAAGAACTCGCCCTGTCTCGCTCTGTAAGTAAGCACAATCTTTTTTTAGGCGCGTTTGAACTTTTTGATGGGATTGCCCTTGATTGGCTGAGGGTCAATCGCTCCCTTTTCGAATCCTGGGATGACCTTGTGGTAGACCTCAAGGAGGAATATGAAATTCTCGATTATGACCGTAGACTCCTTGCACAGTTGAGGTCAACTATGCAAGCACCAAATGATTCACTTGGTACCTTTATCACTAATGTTCTCATCTTAAATAAAAGATTAAACAAGAAATTGCCTGATGAGGAAATTTTGGAAATTCTCCAGTGCAATATGCTTCCCAGATATATTCAAAAACTTGCCTTAAACTCCATTCCGGACATCGCTACCCTCAAAAGATTGGGTAAATTAATTGAATTGGCAGACAGTCGTTCTGATCAGAGTAAAGGTTCAAAGTCCCCTCAAACCCCTTCAACTGCTAGCGAAAAGGCGCCACTAAATACAAATACACCTTCTAAACCTAATTCTTTATCTAACATTTGAATACAACATACCGAAGATATTTAATGTATTACCTGACACTATAAAGCAATGTAAGTCTATGAATAAGGTTAAATATATGGTGAAAAATTGGCTATCGGAAAAAAAATATTTACTTTAATATGTATGAAAAATGGTATAAAAAATTGTTGATTCTGCAGATATAAGATGTAAATTAGAACTTATAAAAATGTATATGTAACTAAACTTTAAGCACCTGTTGACAAGCCAATTCAATTGGCTTAGCAGGACTTGTTTGTTGATATGTATTAACTATTTATTCAATAAAAATAAAAAAATTACTTATTTAAGTATTGCAACTTATATTAAGATTTAGGTACCCAGTTTTTTCATAGTATTTCTATTTCATAGATAACTCCATCAAATAGGTATTCAATAATATTATAACCGAACGTTGTTCATCAGCGTCGATCCAGTATTTTTTATTCTACAAAAAAAAAATTGCGATATTCGGTGGTTGTATAAAGGATATTTAGCAACATAAGTTCACGGGAAATGAAATCAGATGGTTTCAAAGAAATGTATTTCGATAGATAAACATCAGTAGTGTTTGAGTTCAACTGAAACTTTCCATTTTTCGAAATATAAATAAAAAGATATTTTTCCTGAACTTATCATTTATTAGGCTCAACATTGCTTTTTTCAGCAAATAAGCTAGATATATACATATACTCTTAATATAAACCCTTGTTTTTGCCCTTTTTTCGTAGAATTTTATATAGATATATATATATATATATATATTTATACGATTATAGAACTTTTCATCTGCCTGTATTACCACCAACATTATCTTCATTATTTCCAAATTTTCTTCAATGATTTAATATTACAATTTTCAAAAACTAAAAATATATTTTAATATTCTGTGAACGAATGGTTTTTACTATGGTAACTGTTCACGTTTTTGCTATTCCGGCGTTGGTTTATGGGTAATATATCAAAGGATGTATTCTGCGAAGAAAATGCATTAAAAAAACACTGGATTCACGTTACTTTGAAACCGGAGCATGACGGCATCAGTCACGCCAGTTGCAACGTCATCTCCATAATGGACAACTCGTTAAGCCCAGCTGCCCGTAGTTCCCGCAGAACGTAAAATTAATAAAGATAAAACAGACTACGGTGTAGATCTAATGTAAACCAAACTTCGATTCCATAAAATAAATTGCGAGAATTTAATAATTATTTTTCAAGTGAATAAAATTAATTAACAAGAGTATCCAAAAATTCTAATCGCGATTATTTTTTGGTGTATTATATCGTGTTACTTTACGCGGAGAAAAATGAGTAGAGTCACGTGGGGTAACCGTGCGCAATTTTTACATTGGGATTTTTGTATTAAAAAGCTTTAGGTATTTTACTCAATTTTTTTGTTTATTAATATGATCGATTATTAAGGCATCTCAAACAACCATAAAAACCTCATATGGTTCATAAATCATACAGTTATATAAAAAAGTTTACATGCATGTCGATTGCGTACACTTACCCCATGTGCGGGGTAAGTATACGCATACCGTAGGGTAAGTGTTCGCACCGCGAAGAGTTACCCCCCATTGCAATTATCACACTTAAATTTCCCCTTATCGTAGTATGTGCAGTTCTCATGCCACCATGCTTTACACACAATACATTCTATCCAATCTTCTGTTGGTGGATCTCGATATTTCTCCTTGCATTGTGGTCAAAAATAGTCCTTAGAAACCTGTTTATGTGCTCTCTTTAAACAGCTATGTACCCTGGAATCTCCCGCCTTACGCTTTGTGGTGATTCTTTGTGGTGTGACTTTCTTGAAAAGAGGTGGTCGTCCGATTTCCATGGTTTTAACTATTGGTTTTCGGACAATTTTTGCATCTGCATCTCTCTGCTTCTGCTGAAGTTTATTTTTATAAGGACTTGATTTTTCAGTTTGCGTAAAACTGCCGAACTTGAACAACGTTAAACCCAATAGCTCTCGCGATACTTGTGGGAGTAGTCTGTCTTAAATCTAAAACAGGGTTACGTTTTAGAAATCCATACACCCAATCATTGCCAGCCGTTTTTGTAATGTTGTCAAATCTGTTCTCGATCTTGTTGATTTCAGCATACTCGTAAACATTTTTTCTCATTGTCTGCATAGTCAGGCCGTAGAACATTTCGTCAGTTTTTTTACAATGATCAACGATTTCGGCCTGAAAATAAATGAATAATTATCAGATCAATAGTTTCACAAAAAAATGACATCTGCACGATAAATTAAGTACCTATTTATCTAAAAATCTACCTCTTTATCTGGTGTAAAAGTCGGATGATATCTCCCCATTGAAGTTGCTATTAATTTTAGTTTTAGGCGTTTACGCAGAGTGGCTTCACTGATCCCAACAATATCTGCAGCAGCCCGCTGACTCTTCACCTCTTTCACAAATCCTTTCGCAGTTTCAATCTGCTATTGAGTTCAAACTGAACTCTCTGTATGCTTTCTCACGTACACACGCGGCATATTTCACTGTAAAAATATAACGAGAGTTGAAATATTATGCTATAAAATCAATTGTATCTATCGGGGTAAGTGTTCGCACTCATCCAACTGCGAACGCTTACCCCAGCACACTTACCCCATCACACCAAAATTCAATAAAGTTTAAAAATCAGATTAGTGGTTATCTTTATTAGAATTAACATTTGGCACCCGTCTAACTAACAATATTTCACTAAAAATTATCATAGACCACGTCGCTCTGACACAGCTGGTTACACAATAGCACACATCGGTAAAGGAGATGAAAAATTTAAGAAAAGCACGAAAAAAAGTAATTTACCTACCAGTTTTTATTGACAAATCAGCATCCACTGTACACATTTCCCTCTTCGGCGCGATCCAGAAGGCTACTGAATTAAGGAACGCGCGGGCGCTTAACAGGCACAATCTTGTCGGAAACATCACTGCGAACACTTACACTCCGCGTACGGTTACCCCACGTGACTCTATAGTTGATTTATTAAACTTCTGTTAAATACGTGATGGCACCCTATTTCCTAACAAACCATAACAACATTCAGAATATATCAGAACACGTGTTCCGACACTCTCGTAAAATATTCGTGTTTTACTGAAAATTTGTTACAAAACATGTCAATTTATTCGTTAAAGCCCTGCAGTCCCGTTTTCAACAGGATTTCGAATAATTTGACCAGATTTTTAATAAATACACGATATTTTATATAAGTTAGTGATCTCTGTGTAACTTCTTCTTCATCCAACGTTTTAGATAGCTTTACACTCTTCATCATCAGGGCATAATGTTTAGTGATTACACATCTGCCCGTATGATTGACACTGTAACACTGTCTGAAACTTTGGTAAGCTGGAATGACGATATAATGAGCGATTACGAAACTTGTTCATTTATGCAGACGCAAATTCCCATATTAGACGGAATCTTATAGGGAAACCGTAAACTATCATTTGTATGAACATTCTTTAGGTAGTTGCAAACAGGTAATAATTATCATAAAAGGGATTTTTCTATTTGAAAAGCTATTACAAGTCATATTTGCTTTTACCACTGTTAAAAGAGCTATCAAATCTAAATCAAATCTTAAAAGATTATAAAATAATCATCCATTATTTTATTAAAAAGCTTTCAAACAACTTAGTTCAATAAATTGAAATTGAATAATTTGAAAAAAATGTTTTATTAAAATATAAATAATGTATTCATAGTTACTAAAAAATACATTATTAAAACGTTTCGAAATTGAGTGATGTATTTAATAATAAATTAGGTAATGTTTTAATAACTAACATTAAACCAGACGAAGTGATGTAAATACCCAAGAAGATTTTCTTGAAACTGATATGCTCAATTGTTTGAAGTAATATATTATTATTTGTGTTTGTAACTTAGACCATGTAAGTCTCTCAATCATTCCTTGTCTCAAAATGACGACAGGAAACACATTTTTTTTTCAAAGTTTTTTTCAATATTATAGCCTTCGGTGGCCCCAAAGTGTGCCGGGTAAAATAATAGGTTTAGGGGAGCAGGCCCTCGGCGGATATTCCCACGGGGCGGAAGCAACTTCCTCCGCCTGTGACGTATTCACGACAAAGGCCCTGTGAAACCTGAACGAGGCAGGTAGTATGAACAAGTGAAATTTATGTGAACAATTCTGTAGAGAGACCGCTTTCTAGGAGAAACTTAGCTACTTGATGAGTAATCTTACTCACCAGCCTGGCCCTGAAGAGTCTCGATCTTGGCCTATATTATTGTATTCTATAGCGAGGTAATATTATTTCGATAGCCTGTGAAAGCAGTAGTGAGAACTTTGGGTGAAGTATGGATATTACATTTGAAAGCTAGGTTCCAAAGCTTACTATCACCCGCAAAGTTCATACATCAAAGTGACAAGCGTGCCGCACACTTGACATAGGAATTTAATTACTATTTTAAACGGTTATCTCTTAGAATTATTATTGTGTTGCCAAAATAGTGAGAGAATATTATACAGGTATTTACAAAAAAAACCTAGACCAAGTTAATTCCATTTATACATAATTCGTTTGCCTTCTCATCTAAAATTTATTATTAAATGTTCCATTACTTTTTTTTAATTATACATACATTTGGTGGAAAGGGATCCTGTAGTTATGGAATAAATTCTGACCTAAGTTATTTGCTCTATATCAATTAGAATGAATAAATTACTAGAAGTTTAATAATTCTTGTTTAAACTTCTCTGTTATAAATAAACTGATTTTTGTTCCCATTTCAGAAATAATTTAAATTTGAGGCATTTGAGACAAATTATTAATTATAAATTTTCGTAAACTAAATACCTAATACGAATGCTAATTTCGTTTTTCTTAGGTTACTTCTTACAAGGGGGAGTGATATACGTAAAATCTGTGCAAATATTACGTTTGAATATATATTAATTTTTTTTGGAACTTAATATAATTATTTTACGTATTTATTGTAAATTCAAAACATCGGCAGTACCTTTGTGAGAGGGGTTAAATTGACAAAATAATGGGACGCTTTGTGTAATGTATTAGTTTTTTTCTTCTTATGTGAATACACTTTAAGATCGGGAGTTTTAAAAAAATACTTTGGACGTAATTATTATGAGATAATTACAATGTTCTCGTAGCCGTCGCCTATGGAAAATAAAAATATGGAAATATCTTAAAACTAATCTAAATACCGATAACTTATATCTACACTCTACCGCCATCTGTTGGGCGGTATTTAAACTATTACTAATTATGACTACACCACTTCACAAAATATATAAGTAAACGAAAGATAAAATTATTCGTAGTTGCCTTTGTTAGTTTGTTTATAAATATGATTTGTTTTTTAATAACCTTCGCTAGTTATTATTATTTCATCTTTGAAAATGTTTCAACAAAGAAAAAGTAATATAAATAGAAAAATAATAAATTATTTAGTAAATTTTCTTCTCTGCTTTCCACGGAAAGGTTTTTTTTCTTATTATTCTAAAACAACGAGGCAAAAAATAATGACTTTGTTTTTGTGATATCATGAGCCAACTCTTGATTTGATATGACAACATGAAAAATTCTCATAATTCAGAAAGTAATAAAAAATATTGCCTTCCCTCACATTTATCTTTAGGGGAAAAATAAAAATACACGGAAGAGGACATTGAGAGAGCTTTTGTAGTCCATGTTATGAATAAAATGTGTATTTGTTTTTATACTAAGGAAAATCAATCGCCTATTAAGACCACTTGTAGTTTGAATGTCTATGGATTCATTGATACGTTAACTGAAATCAAATACACGGACTTTCCAGCTCCTCATGAATAAAATTATTTTCTTTCCCTATACTGGATTTCTACTTTATGCTGGGCGTAAGAAGTTTGCATATTATTAATATATTATAAACATTACTCTTTATTTTAGAAGCACCATTTTATTCGTTTTCATAAATATGTATCCCGTATTACTAATAATGTTTACTATTAGTCAACATTACACCAGCATTCTCGGTTCATTTCAACAAAAAATAATGATGACATTTTTAATGACACTCTTCCACGCTGCACTTGTTACCACTCAAAATATTCACTTCGGAAATATTCTCATGTGCGCAAATCCGATCTTTAAATTAAATATTTCGTAAAATCACTTTGTCAACTTCAAACGTTAAGGTACCTAAAAACGAAACCTCACGAAACCTCAACCGTCCTGAACGTTCCTAATAAATAAACTTATTATATGCCTAGCAGTATAGTTATTTAGTAAGCTGGACATTATCTTCTGTTTCTGTAGAATAGTAATATTCTTTCATATTCTCTCCATCTAGGTAGAAGATAGAATTTGCATGTTAGAATAATTTACAAGCATGTTTATACCTCCAATCAAGTGCTTTCGTATAAAGTCAATCTATATTTTATTAAGCTATTACACTATTTTCGTCTGTTCTCGAACACCGTTGCGTTATTCCATGCCATGTAAAAATATAAACATAATTAATTCACAAGATAAACACCTTTCAAAATATGTTTTTTTCCATGAAAACGGCACTGTATAAGGTTATAATAAATAATATTTTAACCAGGTTGCCGGCGGCCATTTTATCATCTCTCTATCTCACTGTTCGCGAGTTCAAGCCATCTTTTAAGGAATCATCTCAATTGAAAACACCATATACAGATTTTACTGATGAACCATTTATTGACAACAAAGTTATGCACACTATTACAAAATTATCTTAAAGCTATTGCACAGAACAATTGTATGCCGGAAGTTACGGGCTCTGTATCTTTCTTAAAAGTATCATTTATTGAAAACGCTTATTGAATCGACGTGCCACGTTCTCCTCTCTATTCTTGGGCCTGATTTGATGTTCTCCATCTTGTTTATTGTTTCCTCCTGACGGGGTTTCTCACGATTTCTGAATCCACGAGACTTTTGCGGCTGTCTGTTGTTAGTTACAAACTTGCTTAGTTAACTGATTTGAAACTATTTTTCAAGGTAATTAAACTTCAACTATCCGGTTGGAATTGTTTTTTGAACTGTATTTGCTGTTCATTATTAATTGTTTTATAAGACTATATGCAAATCATAACACTCATTTCAACAATTTAAAAAAAATTACTTAAGTGATAATACTTGATATCAATGTTTAAGTTGATTAATTTAAAAAAACTTACCTACAATATAAAACTTTTAAACATATTGTGATAAAAAAAAAACTTTCCGTGAAATCCTACATAGGTATATTGCGGAAACATACATAATATTTATTTTGTCCGAATTATACTAAAAGCGAAAACGTGTACACAGTTCCGTTAAAAATAAATTAATGCACTTGCTTTATTAGGAAGGAAGTTAAAACAGCGAAAATGTTTTTCACCAAACTGGGATCGCTGACTTTTATTAATTTTTTTGATTAATTATTCTCGTTAGTAGTATACATGATTTAAAGTTTATTTTAATCAGGTGTGATAATAAACACTACGTTTGTGAGTCTAATTGTTTTGATGATGAATGCCAAGCTGCACCAACAATACATATTTATTATATTTATGTAATAACTGTCTTTATATATGCTTCACCCGTTTCTCCTTCTTTTAGTGCCATTAACTAGCCGATGTTGGTACCAACTTCAACAAAATACTGTTGCCTATAAAATAGACTGCATATCCATTTCCTGATAAAATATTAGTCATTCAGAATATATCTGATAATGTGTTTACGCAGGTGGTCTTGCCCTAGTAAATATAATGGATGAAATGCTAAAACATTATAGTTTTTAAGAACTTCCTCCTAACATATTCGTGCTTCATGATAGTTTGTTATAAAATCTATCAATTCATTCGTCAAAAGCCTGCTGTCTCGTTTTTAAGAGAGAAACAAATAATTTGACAAGATTTTTAAGAAATTAACCATATTTTGTAGGAGTAAGTTTTCTACGTGCATTCACCAAGTATTGTTCTTCTGTAGCATGAAGTTTAGAAGTGCATCCATCTCGATATAAATCGTTTTCTTTCAAACTCTCTTTTATTTCTAAGATTATAAAGCCGTCGTCCCACTGCGATCATCGATCAGTAAGCAATTGACATAAACCGAAGATCTTTCGCATAAAATTCCCAAAATGGCTGTACTGCAAATTTATTTATTTATTGCATCTCACTATCCATAAAACACTTTTTTTTCGCATAAAAATCAACCTCACTAGGACTGAGCCTGTATCGAGGTTAACAATTTACATTATAGTGAAGCAAACAAAAGAGTAATCACAAACATAAATTAATTCTACATACAAACACAAAATATTTCAAAATTAAAGAAAAAAATAAGTATTAGATGTGTTACCAGATGGGTAATTTGACAGTATATTGTAACAATATTTGAACCATAACTAATCATTATTCAAAAGAAGAAGCAAAGTAGATAATAAAGACAGATAGGGTGACATTCAGTTTTTAGTAAATGGGACTTATATAAAATCTTATTATTTAAGAAAGGACAAGGATGAAAAAATATTAAGACAATTGTCTGTCAATACAAAAATCTTAATTAATTTTTTAAATTTAATTAAGGAATTGGTAGACTTAATATGATTTGGAAGAATATTAAACATAATTGGTGCCTGATGTAAATAATTTCTTTGACCAAAAGAAGTTTTAGTATGCACAGCCACAAAGTTCAATGTAGAGCTAATTCTAGTTGTCCGCATTTGTTGTGTTCTTTCAGCAAATTTAATATTGATAAAAAATCGACAAAGTATTTGAGTGATATATAGCTGTTTTATACACATAACATTACATTCCTTATAAAGTAGGTTGGATGGATAACAGAATTTTTTTTTGTACATTACTTTAAGGATCAATTTTTGAGTAATATTTAGTGGTTCAACATTGGACTTTAGACATGATCCCCAGCATATTATGTTATAAGAAAGTCGAGATTGGACTAAGGCAAAATAGACAGTTTTTAATTTCTCTTTGTCCAATATGTGTCGCAGTTCTTTAAAAATAAATGTAAGTCTCCTGATATTTTTTGTTAACATATCGATATGGTCATTCCATCTTAAAAATTTATCAATCTTTACACCTAGATACATGATACAATCTACACTTTCCAAGGGTTGGCAATTACAATTTAGCAGACAATTATGTATAATTAAATTATGAGTGCCAGAAGGCTGACTTTTTGATGATATACTAAATGTCACATATTTAGTTTTTATTGTATTCAAAGTTAAGATGTTATTATTCAGCCAACTCTTTACTGCTCTTAATCCTAAGTCACATTTGTTAAAAGCATCTCTCCAGGTTTTACCCTCAAATATTAAAGCAGTATCGTCTGCAAAACTAACAATGTTACCTGGAATATCTAAATTACACAAATCATTAATGTAGATTAAAAACAATATTGGTCCAAGCACACTACCTTGCGGAACCCCAAAAGAGATTGGTTTGCTATTGCTTAAATGATTATTTATCTCTACTTGTTGCGTTCTATCACTTAGATATGATGTGAACCAGCCTAGTGCTGTACTATGAATGCCAAGAGAAGATAATTTTTTGAGGAGTAATCCATGGGACACCGTATCAAATGCCTTTGATAGATCTAAGAACACAGCCAAAGCTTTGTTTCCATAGTCTAACGCACTAATGACTTTGGACAATACCCTCAACACTGCATCACTTGTTCCTATATTCTCTCTGAAACCAAACTGATTGCTAGAGAGTATATTATATGTTTCTAAGAATGATAATAATCTCGACTTAGCCAATCTCTCTATTACTTTTGAAAGAGTATTGAGTAAGGATATAGGTCTGTAATTATTGACATCTAGACGATCTCCACCTTTAAAAAGGGGAATTACTTTAGCTTTCTTACAATGAGAAGGGAACAACCCACTCTCGAAGCTAATATTTACAAGGTGAGATATGGGACCAGCTAATTCGGATACATGCATTTTATACACCATAACACTTAAAGAATCAATACCGCACGAGAAAGACATTTTTAAATCATTAATCACATTAGTGACTTCAGAAATGCTAGTTGGTTTAAAATAAAAATTGTCCCCTGTAACGTGATGTTCAGATTTAAAATCATTCACAAGACACATCTCACTAGTTTTATTAGCACTGCACAGATTATTAGCGAAGCTTGGACCAATGTCACTGAAGAAGTTATTTATATGATTAGTAATTGTATTTGGACTCTCTTCCATTGAAGTAATAATATTATTAATTTGCAATTTTTTTATGGTAGTTTGTTCCTTTTGTAGGTTGATAGCCTCCTTTATAATCTTCCACTGTTGTTTAATGTTACCATTGACTTCATCCAATTTTCTTCTGTAGTATGCTTGTTTTGTTGTTCGTATTATCTTTGTACACCAATTCCGATATCTTTTATAGTATTCCAACAGTTCTTTGTTATAGATTTCTCTTCTACATTTATTGTGCAATTTATCACGTGTGCTGAGGCAAATCGTAGGGAACTTTACTTTTCTGTGCAGTGTTTTCGCTTTATGTCGATTGCTTATAAAATTGACCCATTGGGACAGCGGGCTAAAATTTACCTCTACAAGATTTTCAGTATTTTTATTCATGATGAAAATTTTTCTCTTTTATGTGGCAATCTGCCTTTTTGAGTTTGATCTTAATTGCTGTATGTAGTTATGTGATGTTATCGTTATGGAGTGGCATGAAATTTTGAAAATGAAAAGCTTTAGGTTTTGTAGGTATATTGACTATGGATTAAAATTAAAATTAAAAAAAAACAATCCGAGAGGTGGGTTTGGGTACCGTCGGCCCGTGAACCATTTTTGGATAAACAACACCTCTGCCGTAGATCACGTGGTTCACTACATGTGGTTATTTAGCAGGAGTGCCCAGGTTCAGGATGCGCCTGATGTGGCTCGCAAGATCTGGAGAGGCCGGTTTAGAGAGACCCTTTGACCTCTCCAGCCTCTCAAAGTCTCCAACCATCACCTGGTGCCGCAGTGGGAGGGATATATTCATACAACCGTCACTTCTGGACACTGATCCCTAGATTCCTACCCAACCCTCATACCTTTTACCTTCCCAGAATTCCTCTCCTTCCTGTCCTAAAAAAACCACCACACAGCATCCCAAAATATTACATAGGCTTTGAGGGAAATTATTTTCCACCGGGCTTCTTTTATGGGGTACATATAAATAATTTTTTTTTTTTTTTAAATCATTCAATTCTGAAAACATTTAGAATGTTCGAATTTATAAATTTATGGGATATTCCTATGCATCTTTTCATTTAAATATCCAATAATATTATTTGACGTAATAGCTTCGTTCCATTGATGGAGATGTTTAAATTTGTTAGTTTAAATAAATACATAAAGCTTCCTGGAGCTTCGTTGTACCAACTAGTGCTTAAATTAGTGTCCTGAAATCCATTTTGTTTTATCCAGGTAATCAAAATGTACCTACAACTCAAAGCACTTATCTACTACAATTCGGTTTATTCGGCTACCTATAACTTAATAAAGTGCTACTGGGCGATTCCCGTCCGTTGAAGCATGCTTTGAGAATTTCGCAAAGCGATGCATTCTTCCTAAGCCCGATCAATAAATAAAATCATGGTAATTCACCTGAAAATAAAACGCTTTATTTGAAGTGGTTAAATAATTGGAATGAATCATCGATTTAAAGACCGCAATATTTTTAGTAAGGTTACAATAAATGGAGTCAGTAAATGGAGTCAGCACTAGATTAACACCATAGTCTTCCTTGATAATTTAAAGTTTCATATTTTTATTATTAAATAACAACCCTACAAAAAAACCATATGGAATCAATATTTCCAAATTCGATGCTTACTTTACTTTTGTTTAATTTTAAAATCACTGTGTTTTTTTTAAGTCATCTGAATTATAAAATAACAGCTCCATAACACAAAAATCTGTGCATGTTATTAAAACATCTCGCACTTGTAGTCTACCAACGACACTCAGAAGTCAGTCGCATAAATTCATGAATTTACTCGCCGAATTATAATTAAAATTTGTAATATCTTTCATAAAACATTTAGGTATGCAAATTCGTACTTGTGGCCTATCTTAGGCGCTGGAACTAATTACATAAATAAATCCATCTCTAATGTGAGTAAACACGAGTTCGCATGTTAAATATAAATATTTAAGATACATACTAGAATAGTAGATGATGTCTGCTTTAGCTTCCCTTTCTATCACTCAATGTGATTTGAGTATGAATATTACCTCCAAATTTTTTGTGAAATATCCAAACATTTAATTAGTGCTTTCACATATATTTGAAGTACCTTTCTCTGTGGTCCCGATTCATAAACATCGCCGCAAAGGGATTTAATATGTTGTTTCTATTTATTTGGAAATACCTAGGAATTTTTAATATGCCATCTACTCTTCAAGAAAACTGTCGAAAACGCCACGAGATATCAATTCCGGTGCATCAAAGCTTTCTTAAGAACAAAAAATAGAAAAAAACTTCATGCTTTTGTGGCAAAGACGCTTCGTTCTTTGGCATTCACGCTTTAGAAAACATCATTTTTCAGTTTCTTTTCAGAGCTGTTGAACTGGCTTTCCGAAAAAACTGGTAAATAAAACGACTGAGTTTTTTATCAGAACTTTTGAGTTCATGACTGATTCTATAAATAAGCCATTTTTTCGCAAACCACAAAGGGAAGATTAAGATTATTTTTTTTATAATAAAAAATAATATAATAACCTGTTTCTCCCTAGCATCTTGAAGTGGATAGGTACTTGGAGAAACGGGGGACTTTTTGTTCCTTTCGTCATTAAAAAAAGCTGACTTTTTATGTATATTTCGAATTAATTTCTGCAATAATTTGATAAATTTTCTTCCTACTTACAAACTGATGTTTCTGTATATTCACTTGTTCTATTCTTGTCCAAGCTATCTAAATTTCCTTGGAGTCAATATGCTTGCTATGTGTACGTTGACTTTCTCTGCTCTTGCATTAATTTCTCATTCGTACTTTGTTTTAGGTACCTACGTGGTTATACTTCAAATGCCTAAGAGATCTAATTTTCACTGCAATAAACCTATTGTTTTTTGGTTAAACTTTATCAATTCCATGAACTGCCCTCACCAAGTATTGGTTTATTTGTTATTATCAAGAACCCAGTTACTGTTAGGGTTAGCGCCCCACTTGGTAAAAAGGTGAGTGTGCGCACGGGAAGCATTTTGCCGCCCAAATGTAAATATGTTTTTTTACACACTACTCTAGATTTAGTGTAAAAAAATATGGGTTCATAATAATTACTACATAAAAAAATAATCATTATAGTAATAACAAAGATATTTTGATCATTTACTAGGTTTTTTGAAAATAAAATCACCTGAAATACGTTTTTCAATTAACATGACAGATTTTTATTAGTACAACATACTTTTGAGGCGCGCGATGAGAAATTTGCCGTCGCGTGACACCCGCGTCTTAAATTTACTCATCTTACGTCAATTTGAGTATAAATCTGAACGAAATTCAATGAAGAAATGGGGTGAATAAACATAATATCTCAGTCGCCACGACCTCAAAATGAGGCGGGGTGCAGGGTTAAAGATGTTTAATATCATTTTCTGTACTAACCATTTTTCGGTGTTGCAAATCAACTATCTAACGTTTTGCAAATATTCTCTAGAAATAAAATAATTAATTCACTAGTTCCAACGCTCCGCCATCCATTACTACATTTCGTCAAGTCATTGTACCTGAGCTACTTACCTTTCAAATGCTCTGGATTGTGAAGTGTTAACATCTTTAGATTATTCTAAGCTAGGTAGACTACAGGTGTTCCACATTATTAGTAATAAATTATGCATCTCCAAAATACAACGAACAACACGTTTTAAAGTTCTTTATACCTGATTTAAAAAAAGCTCTATTCCTGGAGTGAAAATCCCAACCTTCATATTAAATAAAATAAACGGGCAGAAAATTTAATACTGGAGTTTGCTAATGGTATTGATTTCGACCCGAGTTCTCATAAAAAGGGGCCAATTGACGTATGATCGTAATCCAACTTTGAAACTTTTCCAGAGAGGGAATTCACTTTACTGTTGAGTTGAGTTCAGCGAGCAATCGGAAAAACATTTTTACCGTGTGATAATTACCATTATCTTTTTTATCGTAGTCTAGGGATTGTTTTAATTATAAATGTTACGAAAATTATGTATCGGGTAACTTGTATTATGAATTAGAAGCCCTAGCGTTTTTTCATTGTACTTATAAAAAATTTTTTAATTAAAAAATAATTTAATGAACTATTTTTTGTATTATTTATGTAAAGGATTGGTAAGTCGTACCGCCTTCTGGGTGTAAACTAGACCCATTCCACCACTATCTGTGCAACCTACCTACGTCGAGCTGATTTGTGGTATTATGGAGAAGAAATAAATAGTTTAATTTTAGGATTTAACATCTCGGTAAAGCCGTTCGGAAAAAAACATTTATTCTTTTGGTCCTTCGATATTTCAAAAATATTTTCGTTTACACCTTTTTTAACTTAGCCTTTTTATTTATTTGGACATTTATTCGTTTGGTTCTTGGGTGTTTAACCCTTGACAGGCCGAGATGCCAAACAAAACGTTTGTAACCAAGTGAATCTTCCGACGACCCCATGCATTTTGCTTTTAAACTACAGAAATCCCAATTGTTCAATCAATCATTAATGGTTACATATATATTTGCGCAGAAATACGAAATATACTGAAATGATATGTTGAGTTTTTAAGCTATTATAAGTAGAATAGTAATTTTGGGTACTACCTACTACGGGATAGTTAAAAAAATGTTTATAATTAGACATTTTGTCAACTTGAAAATTTATTCGTTTGGTTCTTGGATATCTCGAAATTATGGTCACTTAGACATTTCTTCCATTTGGACACTTATTCGTTTGGTCCTTGGATATTTAAAAATAAGTTAATTTAGATATATTTTTTTAATTTGGACATTTATTCGTTTAGTCTTTTGACATTTTTGTTGGGGTAAATAAAAACAAGTTTCTATTAACTTCACAAAAGACAATACGGTTAAGATGAAGAAAACTAATGTTACTAGAATCATACCAAAAACATTTTCCTCTCTGAAAAATGATTATCATATAAAATACAAAAAGATCAAAAATACATGATAATCAATTACTTTATTTTTATTTTTAGTATAATATAAAAAAAGCTCGATAATTTATGTTTAAATATAATGATAAACATTTTTATCACGATTATGACACGCAATGCTGTCCGAAATGTTGGTTAAAGATGGAGGTAGCGTAACACGACATAATACCCCAAAAATAAATCACTATAATACTTTTGGCCGTGACAATCTCAAATCATTTCCGTATTCTCTTTACTAGCTCTGTAATGGGGCTTCCTTTTAAAGTTGTTATCAAGGTGTAATCCATGGCATGTACCGTTAACAGTGTCACATTTTTTTATCGTGGATCATTATATTAAAGTTCTGTTTAGGTATTATCTGTAAGGAAAATAAGGCATAAGTTATATTATTTGCATTACCAAACTTATTATTTGAAAGTATTAACATTATTAACGCAGGGCTTTTTATTATTAATACAGTTTCATAAGGATAGAAGATTATTACTCACCATCAATTTTCTGTTTAAAAAAAGTCATTTACTTATATTTTAAATAATAAAAAATGGGTGTGTCAAGCCTACGCAAGACAGAAGTGAAACTTCTAGTATTCTTCTCTCTTTCTCTTTTCATTTCATTCTCTCTTTTTTTCTGTCTATTGACATATTTATAAGTAGCATGTGATAAAAAAAATTAAAAGTTATAAAAAAAGAAAAAAAAAATTAGTTAAAGCGGGGATCGAACCTCGGTTCTTCACGACCACAGTCGTGCGCTCTGCCTGTAGACAGCGAAGATGAGTTAGGAGAGTGAGTTAAACTAGGTATATAATATTTACACCTTGCTAATGTTTTCAGTATTATTAGGGCTTTTTTATACTAATTTTCATATATTTATTGGCAGGTAGAGTAGAAATTAATATTGTTTAGCGTTTGCCAACGACCATACCATGTTGAACACACCGGTTCTCGTCCGATCACCGAAGTTAAGCAACATTGGGCGCGGTCAGTACTTGGATGGGTGACCGCTTGGGAACACCGCGTGCCGTTGGCCTATTTTTTATTTTAATTTCATGTTTTTTTTATTTTTTTATCATTACTATAATTAATAATATCATAAAATTCTTTAACTTTTCAAGTATGCTACAGGCCTAAAATATTACTTAGTGGATTGATATTATGGTCAACCATTGAAAAAAAAAATTCCTACAAACTTATTAATGTAATTACGATCTTTTTCAAGCGCGTATGTAATGATTATTTTTATCAACCTCGCACACACCTTGCTAATTTTTTCAATATTATTAGGGCTTTTTTATACTAATTTTCATATATTTATTGGCAGGTAGAATAGAAATTAATATTGTTTAACTTTTGCCAACGACCATACCATTTTGAACACACCGGTTCTCGTCCGATCACCGAAGTTAAGCAACATTGGGCGCGGTCAGTACTTGGATGGGTGACCGCTTGGGAACACCGCGTGCCGTTGGCCCATTTTTTATTTTAATTTTATGTTTTTTTTCATTTTTTTATCGTTAACATCATAAAAAATTTTATATCATTCTTTAACTTTTCAATTATGCTACAGGCCTAAAATATTACTTAGTGGATTGATATTATGGTCAACCATTAAAAAAAAAAAATTCCTTAAAAACAAAAAAATAATATTCCATGGCCGAGAATCGAACTCGGATCAACTGCTTCGAAAGCAACTATGCTGACCATTACACCACCAACGCCAGTTGTCGAGATGAGCTAAGAAGCATTTATATTTTACTTCAAAACTTTTACTACATCAAATGAACTTTAATCGGTCCCGCATTTTCGTTTCGGTCATGAGTTGGTTTTACTCCTCGAAATTGCATGACGCGCGTAAAGAAGTTTCACTTCAATAATGGTCCAAGAACCGTTCCTTGAGGGTCTTAAATTTACTTGTAAGTAATTAACTTAATGTTTGGCTTAATTTTACCATTTGAGCTCTGTCCTTTAAGTTGCTTCCTATATATTTGCGGTGGTCAGTGTCATTTCATTCTAATTTTATAGTTTTTCATCGGCAATGTCGTCAAATACTTCATTTGTGAAAAATCATTTACGTTTATTTGATTTGTCCAGAGTAGTCTGAATACAAGATGAATTTCTATAGTGGCGTCTGGAGTAGATACTCTCTGCCACTGTGAATCTATATAGATTTTTTATTTGTGGTTGAGTTTGTTTTTCATAAATGCTGTTGGTCTTTTTTAGCATTTTTTTGAAATTTTTTCGATAATCTGGATAGGCGTGACTAATTAGAAACGTCCTCCGGGTTACCGGATTTAAATATTGGAGTGATGATTGCTTTTTTATACTTTTTATTAAATTGTATTATTATACTGTAACCAATAATTTTTACCCTTCACAAAACTGTTTTTTACTAATGAAAGTTTGTTCAAATATGTCCGTTAGTTCGGTTGATAGTTTGACAACTTTCGGAAGTTAGTTATTATTTAAATATTGAAGAACAAATAAAACGGCATTAAAAAAGATATTTACAAGAATACGCATCATATTATTCTACAAAAATCGTTCTTTCTAACTGGAACATATTTTAGTCGGTAAACTGTGAAATAATACTACAATTAACTTGAAATGTTCCAAACCTTGTACGTTTTGGTAGCATATTATATTGTTGTATGTCATTAGGAAAGTTTATTTGAGCCACCGTTTGGAGCAACCGTTAACGTCGCCATCTTGACTCGAATTCATAAAGTAGGTTTATGAATTCGCAGGTTGTGTACTGAAGTTAGTTGCATTGTATTTCCAGGTCACAAACTAAGGGATAGTAAAACGGATTATTACATGGGTATAAAACAAGACAAAATTGTAAAATTTATTTGACAACTAAGGAAGCCTCGTTCTAGCTAATGAAGATTGAACGAAGTTATACAACGGCTCAGTAAAACGAGCACATTAAGGCAAGTTGTAAAATTACCTCGGTATAAATAAGACTTATAACCAGGACTGTAATAATTTATCTAAGCGCATGGCACAGAGAGTAATATTATTTTCATCTCAATTATCTTGGGGAATATTAATTTTAAATTTACATCCAAACCCCATTTGTCCACCCACGCCATCCATAATATCTTGAAGGAATGCTAAAACCAACCCCTTCTTTAAACCGTTTAGATTATCTAAGTAAATAATAATTTATTACCCATGAAATACAGCCTTCATAAATATCTCCCGCTAGCAAGTATTGCCCATTATTTTGGTGACACTGATAATACCCGATTTATTAACCTAACAAGGACCATTATTTTTCACTCCTTCAATATTTACAATAAGATACTGATAATGTACGATTATTATATTGATTACTTGCCTATAGGTAAAGAGAGAGATCAGAACTAAGCAAGTTTTTTTGCAAACAAAACTACAGTGGTCACGATATATATTTTTAAATGCAAAGATGAATTTTTTACCTATTATCAAAAATTTAAACGGACCCGTACATAACAAAATCTTTTAAAAATATACCTACATTAAACAAAAAGAACTAATATTTATTGTAATTTAGAATTAGAGCGTTCTAATCTTAAATGATTGTGTATGTACATAAATCATCACAAGAGGTGGTATATACAAATAAAGCAAATAAGGAGAAAATACGTGTAGTAATTAATAAATAAATATTCTTTCTCAAATACCATCTACATAATGTGCCTAATTAATATCAATATTTTGTATTAAGTTTTCGACAATTATTCAAGTCCAATATTCAGAGCAAGAGTTAAACTCTTTTCAGATTCTCTAACTGGCGACGGCTAAACTCGAGATAAAATATCTCTTTTAAATATTTTTTTTATTTCTGAAGACCTCCTGACAGTTGCAATAAACAACATTATTTCAGTCTAACGGAAGTTTTAATGCCTGAGCTTGCAATTTTCCATTTTTAATAAAGTGGATTTGGCCAACGTTTTATTCGGATACTTATCTCCCTCGTAGGACAATATTTTTAAACGAGAAATCGCACTCGCCAAAAAATATATTTGCCAGGCCTGTTATTAACTCCCCACCCTTATCGTTCAGAGTTTGACAACTGCGGTGCGCGCGCCTTTATCTTTTGGTTCCAGTTAGATAGAAGCAGCCATTGCAAAATTTCAGTTTTTGACAGCATTGTAAAAATGTGTGATAGTTATTGAAGGCATTGTAAGAAACATAATAAAGTGCAATCTGATGTTTTTTGGTAAAAAAATGATATTTTACATGAAAATAACGCAAAATAACATAGTCGTGAGCGATAAAACACAACTATCTGCCGAATAATGTAATAATACTTGCTGGTCAATCAGAGCTGCTAACAAAAAAATAATTCATATATCAACCATTTTCGATATATTTTTGACTGAAAGACTTCCTTTCCAAGCATCTTCCCCCATTCTTTTGAATGAAGAACCACGATATTAAGGTGAGTTGCTTTTATAATAATGTTGTGTTCGGCGTTCGAGGTCGAAAACTTCAAAAATTAGACCAACAACACCCAAAAATCAAGCTACCAGATCTGATGCAAGGTCTTATGTACATGGCTACTGGACTGTTAATAATACAACACATTTAAAATGTTAACAAAATATTCAAAATAGTTTAAAAAATGTTAATGTGTCTCCATTTTTTTGGTTTTCAATATGTTTATGGTCAAAAATAGTTTAAGACAATAACAACCAGTAAATTGCTTCCGTAATTAAAATGCCAACTATTACATTAATACATCGCACACTGAATATAAAACAGCAACTATGAATGACCAAATAATTGTTCTCATATAAGAGTCCTGTTGGAAAACGCTATAACTTTTGCAAATGGCGCCAAATGTCAATTCGGTTTTGACATTCATGAAGTAAACAAACTCAGAATACAAATTGACAAGACATGAATCGGTTTACTCTGCAAGAACGTGGAATAACAAGCGGTACCAAAGTTTTTTATAAAAAAAAATATTACACCAAAAGAACATCGGGTGATTACTTTTGCCCCACCCTATTAATAATATATTTCAAGTTCTCCGATGTTTAAACTTAGGCAAAACTAAAGTAAATTATTTAAATATTAACGAAAACATGCCAAATGCAAACAGTTGTTCATTGAAATAATATTATTTGTTATTAAGTATGACATAAATAGGTTGTGGAAGACGAATTCAGTAGTTTCGGAGACAAAAATGGTCCAAAAAGTGTCAATGTTGCGTACCTCTGACATGTCCTATAGCCACCCGACCAGTTGCAGCCAACTTGCCTGGTATCGGAAGTGAATGGAAGCAAGTTGGCAGAAAGCTTCCAGCAGCCCTGTCTCCAAGACACGTAACCGGCTGGCTTTAAGGCAATTTAAAAACACAGGGTGAAAATATTCATCCCTAAAAGGTATTAGTCCTGAGAGCGTGGTTTTACCCTAATCCGGCTCAAAATTACGAGAATATTCAAGTTACTAAGTTCAAACACGAAGTTTTCCTCTCTTTCGACTTTTATGTTTCCCTCCTTTCACCTTAAATTTAATGAAGTATAATAATTATATTTCGAATGAGCAGATATATTTTTATGGTGATTTGTAAAATTGTTAGGTTTTATTAAAATTTGAAAAAATACCACCGATTTGTAAACACAGCTATGTTACGGGATAAAACATAAACTTAAATTTAAAAGCTATTAACCATAATTCGGGAACGGTTGCACAGAAACTGGTTAGCTTCTGTCGAAAATGGTTGGTGATTATCGATAAAAATATTTTTTTAAATTAAACTTTTTATTTTTTCAATTACTATAAAAATCACTTTGTGGCGTTATTTTAATTTAAATAAAACAAGTAACTCAATATACACACTATTTATTCATCAAAATAACTCAACGAAAAAAAAATTCTGTGCGGGTAGGTCATAAGACAAAACATTTTTTTAAAGTAGTTTTTAAAATATTTTAGCAACTGATCAATAGTTCCAATAAAGCGTGAAAACGCAATATTATATTAACTTATATGTAGAAAATCTTTGTATAATGTTTTGTGAATAAAACCATTTAACAGGATAAAAGAAAGCAAAACGAATAAATGAATTAATGATATGGAAGTCGAGATTCACGAGAAAAATATGTTTAATAAGTAACCGGAATCAGAAAATGTTTGATAAGAAAAAATATTATTGGGATATTCTTTTGAAATGTTCTCAAATTGTGTTATTTAGAACGTCTTATATTAATAATGCCCTAAAACATGCCCTACAATAATGTAATTAGTAAGGGAAGCTTTCTCTCTGGTAATTTTGGGTAGCAAATAGCAAACAATGCAATATGAATAAAGCATAATTAACTGTTTCCGCTCGAGCTTCGTAATAAACCAGGCAATCGTTTTCCTCTGAACGTCAACTACTCGTAGAATGATATTACAAAGGAAATAAACAATCATAAGACCAATCAATTTTTTTAAATATTTTTGAGGTTTGCTACTATGGTCCAGCCGATGAGAACTCTGTTGTGATCTCTCGTTCATGAGAAATGGGTATAGGTTAGAAAGCTATAAGCGGAGTATGTCTTAAATATCTGCTGAAATATTTTCCGTAACAAAGTATTAAATTTTCTTTCCTCAGTTTGTGTTGTATTTTTATTTTTGTAAATGATATTCTCACTGTAAATTTTATTCTTTCAATTTAGCAATATTGTAAACGGTTTGGCAGGATATTATATTTCTTTTATTTAAACCTATATTTACATTACATAAATATTTATTTTTAATTTAAATTTTATGCATTAATACAACAGACTGTAAACACCTGCACCGTAGTGCATAGCCCGAATTTCAAAACATTTTTTCCGTGTTGAATGAGCGAAAAATTTTAAACAAAAGTAATTTACATTCAATACACACAGTAGTAAGGAAAATAATTTCCCTTAGTGCCTTTGTCATCTTTGGGGATGATGTGTGGAGGGTAATTTTGGGGATGTTTCGGGAGGGAGGAAACACAGAGGCTAGAAAATCGTTCCACATCCGAGTTTCTAAGCTCAAGAACGAGTCGTAGAAAATGACCCATACTCATGTGACAAATATATATGTTGGGCGCGATTTTGGTGTGCTTCCCGACTATGCAACGGTTTCGGAGGGATCAATGACGCAAGTTCCTCGGAGCATCTTCCAATGTAATACTGGTAGAACAAGAAAAGTAAACCAACCTGATGCCTCTGCTCCAAAGATTGCAATCCCTTTGTCAAGATAGGGGAATATATCAAACGGACCGGCCGATTCTGCGCAGAGTCAAGGGTTTTTTCAAATATGTTTGAGCTCCAAACCAGATATGGCTGCCAAATTTAATAAAATTATCATTCATTAAAGTAAAATTTTTGAGAGGCTAACTTGACTCTGTTTTCTTTTTTATTCTCAATGGCGCCTGCGTGTCCAAGCTGGTCGCTAAAAGTTACTAAGTTTGATTTTCTATTACAAACATTGCGTCTCTTATCGTTAAAAGATAGACGAATACTTAATGATTTCATTTTTTATTTAAAATAAACAGTAACTGGTTTGACTCCCCTGAACTAGTCTCGCTGATAAATTATCATGTACCTAGTAGACCAACTCGATTCATATCGCCATATCATTGAAAGAATATTGCAACTTTAATATTTCTCTTGCATAGATTAGGAAATGAACACTTTGATATCAATGGTGACGGAAGTCTGTTATCATATAAAAGATGTATAACAAAATATTTTTTACGCATGCAAGAAGAGAAATTTAGCATACATTATTGTTTATACTGTCGTTACTTTTTAATTGATAGTCATTTATGTTTGACATAGTTGACAAATAAGTCATTATTAAAAATGTTTTATTTTTCTTACCCTTTGCTCGGGCCAGTTATAATTGTTGCATAGTATTTTGGTTCGGTTGTCTCCCGCCCGCGTTCCACGTTTTTACCTACATCAGTTCAGTTGTGTTAAAATTACCGCGCCGCCCACAAGGTTCAACCGACCTACCGCTTCCGCATAACCTATCTTGAGGTATTAAAACCACCGCGCCGCGCTGTGAACAGCAAATGTTATACCGCAAAAGATCGCCGTGACGAAGTGCATAAAAAGAAATAGCAATCTCTAACGCATTGACCATTTCGCAAACCCAATATCACCATTTCCCTTTCCTTACCTCTCTTCCAATACTAACAATTACCCTACCGGTGATTACCGCAGAGCAAAGTGGAAAGTGCCGGCAGCTTGGAGATATTGGTAAGTCAAATCAAACAAATTCACAAAATATCGCAATTACAGTCCATTCACGCCGCAACATTTGGTCACTTGAGCCGCATTATTTAAATAGAGAATTACATTTTGGTAATTCGAGAACCATATTTGTTCCTATTCAATCGCATTCATTTGTGCAAGGATTCAGATAACAATACTCGTCCGCTATTTGCAATTACACGCCTTTGATATTTTGGGTAGTTAAATTATTTATCGATGTTGTTGTAGCAAATTTATTCGGTACAAATCGCAAAGATATTCCAGCGTAATATATATTTGTCTATGTGTATTAATGCCAACCTAAGTACGTACGTAAACATCGCTTTGAGGTATCGCTCAATATATTTAATTATTTGGTAAATAACTTCTCCACTATAATTCGTCGGTACAAATTGTCGCCCAGTACACTTATGTTTCTTGCGCATTATTTTATAAATAATTAAACTTTTAGTTTGCGAATAATTCTAAAAATGAAAGACAAACAAAAAAGACAATTGGTTTTACTAAAAAGTAAAAGATATATTATTCTAAAAAGGGTTCAAAATTTAGTTTCGCTTGCAAATAATTTGCCGATCAATTTCGAAGCGTCACGTTCGGGTGAGGCATTTATGTCCGAATCTGAAAGTATTTTAGAAATTAAAAATAAATTTGAATTAATTATTGATCAAATTAACGACAGTACTGTTACGACAGACCCAAGTTTTGAACCAGATTATTTAAGCTGGGAACAGTTTGAAGAATTATACACACGTATTATTCGCGCACGAAATAATTTAAAACCAAATTTAGCTACGGAACCGCAAACATCTACAAGTGCATGTGCTGCTACGAGTAATAACAATAATTTTATTAAGTTACCCGCTATAGAATTACCTACGTTTGATGGACGGATGGAAAATTGGCACCTATTTTATGAAACATTCAAAACAAATGTTCATTTAAATTCACAACTATCTGATTCGCAACGCGTACAATATTTAATTGGAAAATTAACTGGAACCGTGAAAAATGTTACGTCAGGCTTAGTGCCAACTGGAAACACATACAAAATTATCTGGGATACGCTAGTCAATAAATATCAAGATAAGCGATCCCTTGCCACTTATTACCTGAATAACATATTTCATTCAAAAACCGTAGCTCACAACGCAAACAATTTGACAGTTTTTATATAAAAATATTCAGCATCTATAGCCGCAATAAAACAATTGGGAATAGAAGATCTTTCGGATTTTATATTACTACAATGCGCTTTGCAGAAGTTAGAGTCGCAAACTGCACAAGCATTTGAGCTCTCAGTTCGATAAATTGAGATTCCCACCTGCAAGCAATTGGTGTCGTTTGTGCAAGATCAGGTCAAAATTCTGCAACGAACTTCAACAACTCGTGGACCTAACACCGCCAACACACATTCAACCAGTTCCGGTGGAACTGGACACACAGCTCAACCCCGCACACATCATACTTACACGAGTACGCAATCAAAATGCCTTTATTGTCAAAATGAGAGCCACACGCAACTGTACACTTGTACACGATTTTTAAAATTATCACCAAAGGAAAGGTTTTCCTTCGCAAAGGAAAAATCTTTGTGTTTTAATTGTTTGAGCCTGCAACATACATCTACAAAATGTAAATCAAAAGGCACTTGTCATAAGTGTCATGGCAAGCACCATACTTTTCTTCATTTTGATAAACCCAGTCAAGCAAACGTCTCCACATCCAATGGAGAAACTCAACCTAACGATGCAGAACCGCCGATATGTACTATGTCAGCAACCACGCGACAAGGGGCAACCACTGAAGTTCTTGCTACCGCCAAAGTTCACACTGTTGATCGAAACGGTGAAGAGAATACCGTCCGCTGTCTTCTAAACCCAGGCTCACAAAAGCATTATATAACTTCACAATGTTGTGAAAAATTAGGCCTGTCAGTCAGTTCAGGAACGCGCTTCCCAGTCCAGGGATTAGGTGGCAAAACGCAATCAATAAGAGGAAGTGTCACATTGACAATTCAATCTAGGATTGATCCCTACTTCAAATACTCCATAACCGCTCTAGTTTAAGTGCCGACAGCTTGGAGATATTGGTAAGTCAGATCAAACAAATTCATCACAAAATATCGCAATTACAGTCCATTCACGCCGCAACACCATTTGTACTTGTTATTTTTTATAATTTATTAATTAATTATTTTTTATAATTTATTCTTTATAATTAACTTAACTTTATATTAAACTTTACACTTTACACTTTAAACTTAACTTTATATTTAACCTTTACATTTTATACCGTATATTATACTTTTAACTTTAAGCTGTATACTTTATACCTTGTACTTTTAACTGTATTTTTAAATTATATTATTGGCACATGTTGCGCCATTTTTATTTAAATAAATAAATGAATTATTGGTAAAATCGAAAGTCCAAACTCTACAGCTAATGATTTCGCGAAAACAAAATAATTGAAAAAATGACAAAAAAAATTTCTTCGCTTTTTGGATTCATAAATGAAAATTCAATTTCATTTATTATTGAAAATATTGATATCGTGTTGAAAAATCAAAATTCCATGATGAAATAAAACTTTGTGTTATTTTATAGTTTATAAATTGCCCATTTATCAGAATAACACGACCGTGTTATGTGATTCGATTTCCACTCTAACTACATAGGTTATTCATACACACACTAATATCATCAATAAATCAGTCGTATTATATTTATTGAAATCATTATTCAAACAATGATTATTAATTCTATCATCTTCTGATAACTCTTAAAGTAATAATGAAAGATAATCCAAGATAACAATGTTATTAAGAGAATTTGGCAAACTAATATCTGACTCAGCAACCAAATGGTTATTTGCCTACGATTTCGGTGGAGTTTTGTTGGAAAATAATATTATTATTATGCTTAAGAAGTTAGTTTCCAGAAATGAGCAGGCCCGCTCTCTTCAAAATATAAAGTTTTCGCTTTAAATAAAGTTCTCCATTGAAAATTTATGAAAAGGCGGAACTTAGTAGACGCGGCTGAATGAAATTTAAGAGGCCAACATTTTTCTATAGGGCGAATGGGCCCACTCCAAATTTGTTGATCGGTTGATTGTGGCCTGTGAGAGTTGGAGGTTTTATGAATTATCAATTTTTCTAATATTTCATTTGCTCTAGTTTGTAGAATCAAGTGAAGCAATTATTAAAATAAAAACGAAAAAGATCTCAAGAAACTTTAGCAACTAAATTACGTAGGTAAATTAATTTCAAGAATTATCATCGCTATTTTTTATTCTATCATTGAAGAAGAAGATGATACCTACTTATAAATTTAAACCAACAGAACAAGTCAAAGAAAAATAAAAAAAGGTAACGGTCTCATTTGGGAATCGAACTCAGGATCTCTGTATAACGCCTTAACCAACTCGGCTATTGGGACCTAATTATTTTCTGCCATTTTTGTCGATCTCATATTTTAAATTCAGAATTAACAATATAATCTTCAACCAATTTTTTTATTATTTTTGCAGCTATCTTCTCGTTCATGTTTCATTCAGATTTAATAGTTTTATCCATAGAGCTAAAATTAGAGGCGCTATTGCGAACTGATCGAAACATATTCCACTATTGTAACGTGATAAACGGTGCGCGTAGACCGTATTCGGTTGTTTTAGTTAGAGCGTAGGGAGAGTTGGAGGTCAGTTGGAGGTAAAAAAGCGGAACCTATTTTTCCGCTTCATATCTCATCTAAATGTAATATATCAAAAGTATTATCTTCTTCTTCAATGATATATTACATTGATGGGTATAACATTCAAAAGTTTTAACAAATCGTTAATTCAATAAAATGGTATATTGTATTCCCTCAAATGTGTATATTTGAGTCGAATATCGTGGATTTTAGAAAAAATTTTAAAAATTAAATTTAATTTAATTAATATTTAAAATTTAAAATTTTCTATTTAACATAAATGATTATATCTACTGCATCGTAGCACTTAACATGACGTGCAAAATCCTTGAAGAAAAACATGTCCTAATTATGTTATTCATGTATGAAAAATGATGGGCGTTGACTAGAATTCATTACAGACCCCTCCACAATAAAATGTGTGAGATTTCCCTTGCGATAAAACTGCATTTTATAGCCTTAATTAGAACTCCGGGGATTTGTGTGCTTGTTTGCCATAAAAGTCACATTTTATGACGTTTTTAATATATTTGCTATTTTTACTATCTAGGAAATTACCCCACTTGAGTGACGAATTGTAATCGTGGGATTATATATTAGTACATATACATATCTTAGATGAATTCGAAATCTGACAAACTAATCAAATTATGTGTGCTTTACTTTTGTGCAATTAAACGAAGTTATTAAGCTAATAAAATGAAAATAATTAATTTTGTATACTACTATTTAATCAAAATAATCCAAATATTTTTTATTGTGATGAACTATTTTGATGAAATAGTGATTTTAACAAATTGTTTTATTTTCATTCAAATAAAATAACACCATGAAAATTGTTCGTCTTTAATTAATGTCATCTTCATTTAATTAATGAAAGGTTATTGAAAATGACATGGAAAGCAGTTTAAAAAATCGTCATACAGAATCAACCGATCAAATCAATATAATGAGAGTCATTGTATTGCTTTGTGGTGCATATTTTTGAAAGACAAATTAAAATTAGGTAAATCTTAAATGATTACTTTTTAAATTTATTAAAAAAATAATAATTTAAGACATTATAAAAACGCGTCATTCAGCATACTTAGTTTTTTTTATCAAAAAAGTATTGTACGGAACGGCACTGTAGTCGCCGGCCGCACAGACGATGTAGCGGGAATGGCCGGCTGGCCGCTTCGACGCCTAGGAAGAAAAGTCGGGAAAAAGGATGGAGAATGTGGGAAAAGCGAAAAATGGGAAAAATATGAGGAAAAGGGAAAAATGGGAAAAATTGGGAAAATATGACGAAAGGGAAAATGTGGGAAAATTTGGGAGAAATGGGGAAAATGTGGGAGATTATGGGAGAAAGGTATAAGGCAGGGGGGAGGAAGGTAGTGGGGAACCTGCGCCCTGACAAAGGACGTTTCGACTTTTGTGAAATGCTTCTTCTTGGTGAGCACCAGGGAGCCAGAAGAAAGAAGAAGGCCAGGTTGAAGTGAAGGTCCCAGGGCAGAGAAGAGGCTTGAAGAGGCAGTCAGGGGCAGTCCAGGAGAGATGTTATCGAGGCGATGGTTTCTGGATCTCTGCCGAATTGTGCAATTTGTCCGCCTTTTAAAGGGCCAACGGGCCCTGCTCTGCCTTTGTTTGCGAGAGATTCCGAGAGTTATTTCGAGTTCCCGGAATCTTCATAGGGCAGACCGCCGTTCTTGCGCAACGCGCTAGCGGACAAAATTACCTGGGTCCCCTGACTGTTTCCTCAAACCGCCTGCCCGGGTCATATTGAAGTGAAACTTCTTTACGCGCGTCATGCAATTTCGAGGACCGGAGTAAAACCGACTCATGACCGAAACGAAAATGCGGGTACCCCCACCACCGATTAAAGTTCATTTGATCTAGTCAAAGTTTTGAAGTAACATATAAATGCTTCTTAGCTCATCCCGACAACTGGCGTTGGTGGTGTAATGGTCAGCATAGTTGCCTTCCAAGCAGTTGATCCGAGTTCGATTCTCGGCCATCGCACATTATTTTTTTGTTTTTAACGCCTTTTTCATTCAATATCTTATTTTTTAGTAGGTCAGAACATTTTTTAAAAGAAAATAATATTGCAAAATAATAAAAACACTTATCTCACTGTGATAATACATTACTCCGCTAGAGCGCGCTTTGCGTTATTGTGTTGGATTAAAATTATTATCTAATCCGTATATTATGATAATTGTATTACATTTATTTAATTAATTTATTTATTTTGATAATATGTAATAATTTACAGAAAAAAAAATTAAAACTATCTCCCTCTGATAAAATATCCGTTCGCTAGAGCGCACTACGCGATCTTGTGTGGGATTCTATTTCTGTACATTGTACATTATTTTTAAAAATATATTATATTTTGGGTGTGATGTAGGTAACATTATAAAACATAACAAGCTCTCATATTTTCAGAACCTACATAATATAATCAATTTATGCGGCTTTGCTTACAGTTGGTGCTCAGCGTGGTTGGCTTTCAATCAGTTAAGCGAGGTTCGATTCTCGGCTGTGGCATTTTTGAAGTGAAACCTTGTTGAGGTGGGGGAGCCGCTCACGAACGTTCTCTCTCTTCTCTTCTTTCCTCTCTCTCAGACACCAGCGAACTGCGCCACGCCAAGCATCAGCTGAAACTAGAAGTTTCACTTCTGTCTTGCGTAGGCTTGACACACCCACTTTTTTTTTAGATATTTTGTGAGTTTGCACAAATAGACATTTACATATAGATATTTTAAAGGGAAGCTTTGCATAAATTTCGAATTTGTGCAAACGGCGAGTTTGTAAAGGAAACTGCGTTTGCACAAATTCAAACTTCATGCAAGTCATCCATGTTTTTGTACAAATTTTGTACGTATTTGGGGGTCAAGCCTTTGTTTTTTGTCTATAATGATGACTGCTTGACCCCGTGGTTTTAATTATTAATCAATTTTTAAAGTTTAGAGAAGGAATTTGTTGCATAAATTCGAAGATGCGCAGAAGTAAGTTTGTAAAGGAACTACCTCTGCGTAAATTCAAATTTACGCAAATTAATTTAAAGTCGGTCGAGGTACAACGTCCGGTACAAGTATGATGCCTAAAATTGGTCCGCTGAAAGAGCTAACTTTATTTATTTTAAATGTAAAAAAAAACACTTATAATTAAATCAGTAAGAACTCACAGGCTACCATTACTACCTGTACCTGCCATAAAATGTAATATTAACAGATATTTTAATAAATTCATTTCCTGATCAAAGGGTACACTGATTTCCAAATGGTTTTGTCCAGGAGATTGAAGTAATAACACTAACGATTTTTTCTATTCTTTATAGCAAGCATGATAATTTACTACCTTATGTATATTGTTGGTGTCAAACCAGTACCATAAAAAAGGGATGTCATCCGCCATGAATACTTAAACTCAAAACCAACACCAAAACTTTTGAAGATTATCTTACATTGCCTAGAGTTCTTACTGATATTAAACAGTAAATTTGATACCTACAGTAATGGATTAGATGGAATTGAGTTCACGCATTACTTATTTTATTTTGTAGTTTGGTGGTTTGCATAAACATTAAGGACACAATCAGGTTATTGAATCCTCAAATACAACATGATGGCGTAATACGCTTTATGTATATTTACAAGGCTTGATTTTCATAAGTTTTTAAATTGTGGAGAATCTAGAATTTAGACAGGATGTTACAAATCCTAAGTACCTACCTAGAGAATTATGATGAAATACCATATCAATAAATCTGGAGGGTTGGACACGGCACGTGCAGGCGCTCTTACCCGGGTCCGGTTCGTTGAGACATTTACTCCCGTCATTTAATTTCCTGTCTCGGTTCATCTTGCCCCACTCTTACTAAGTCCGTATGGGTCATTTTACCCCATTTCCTATTTCACTGAAACTTTATCTCTTGCCCTATATTCCGTCGTGGGGTCATTTTACTTCGGCCTTTGTGATCTCAAAAGTTAAGTGTAACATCTTCCAAGAGCTTTGAATGGGAATTTTATTCTATGTGTATTTATACCAACTCCACAAATATAAAAGATAAAAAAACATAATTATTTGTTTTGAAATATTAGTATATTCTTATACTCTTTGTGCGTGAATAAAGCTTTTTTTATTACTCAAACGATGATAAAAGAATAAACTTCTGAAAACGTTTTCTTCCTTTCACTTTCACATAAAATCACTTTTTGTGTTGTTTGTTGCTCCAGGCCGCATTGAATAAGGTACAAACAGGCCACGCGATTATACATAAAAAATTTCTGCAAAGAATAATTATGCCTTTGAAGTCATTTGTGATTTTCCTTTCAATATTTCATGTTGAATTCTTGTTATGAAAACATATTTTTTTAAATGCATATTTTCAAAATTAATCAAAAATTGATTTATTTTGGACTATATTTTATGATTTTAATAAAATATCTCTGAGCATTGGGAACTAAAAATTTTCTGTATCTTTTAATTTAAACAAAGATAATTCGTTTTTATTTTTAAGCAGTAATCACTAGCCTAAAATACTAATATAATTTTTTTTAAATCTTCCGCAATAAAATACATTCCGCTGACGGGAATTGAACCCGCAGCCTTCTGATTTCCGATCAGGTGCTCTTACTTAATTCCCGTCGGTGGAATGTATTTTTTTCCTCGGAAGGTTTTTCAATTTATATAGGTGTTTTAGGCTTATAATTATTGCTTAAAAATAAGATGTTTTCCTTTGTTATATGCATAAAAATCTTGTCTCGTAAACATTAGTTTATTATTAAAAATAATTAAGATATTTTAGTCTGTTTGGGTTTTTTGGCGTCAAATCCAAAATAAAGTTTTGTGTGATGATGGCAGCGCACTCGTCTTAAAATAAACGTATAAAACTTAGCAAACACATTAAAGCAACCTTATTTTATATAACTTCGTAAATTTGTAAAATGCTTTATTAATATATATAATATTAATGAAGTACTTTTTTCGAGACTTGGAACGTTTGTTATTTTTTCAATTATCAACATCGTAATTTATGAGTTTTTTTAATCTTCAGCTTAGAAAATAACAGTTGTTTTTCTGAAAATTCTTAAATACTATTCTAGTCTTCCTAATTTGCGGTGACCGAGGTAAGACACTTGATTGGCAGAAGGCAACGTAATTGAATTTAGGAATAACCTTTTCTGAAAATTCTTTTAGTTAAAATAATTTAGTGGAGACTTTTTATTTATATTTTTGTAAAAATATTATTTTTATAAATAAGTGAGAAGCTTTAACCGTTTTAATATAGTTAACTGTGACATGTTGATTATGTTTTATTCTGAAAATAAAACACACAAAATACATAGGTTGAATACTGTCGAAGTGAAAATGACGTGAATGACCATTGACCATATTATAAATGTGGATATCTGGAACGAATGCAAGACTTATTAGCTTTTAACCTGTAAGCGTAGTGGCTCCGCAGTGAGAGGGAAAATTAATTCGTCCGTCGATCCTGGACACACTGAACCCTAGATTCCTGCCCATATACTATATATATATATATATATATATATATATATATATATATATATATGACATTTCTCCTTCGCGAAGTCCCAAGGATGTCCAGACTACATATATTTTTAAATTTATAGTCGGGACGTCTGAGAGAGAAATGTCGTGATCAATGACTACACAATGTATTATGGAATGAATACATACTTCCCCGAAATAGTGAGTTATACTGCCCAAGCTATTTTTTATAATTTTTAAAACGTGCGTATAATTTTTTTTCTAGCTTCCATTATTTTTTTATTTTTTGTTTCTCTTTACATCCAGCAATAAAGAGTAGAAATTATTTCAATTTTTTTTTACTGTTTTATGTACTGTATATTTGTTATTGAGTGTAAATATTTATACTACCAGACGACGTGGACAGGAACACTGGAGGGTCTTGAGTCGTTCATAATAATTAAATGTAGCATCTTTTTATTTTAAAAAAATCTCAACAGATTTCAAATCAGTTTGAGACAAAACTCAAGACATAAGGCCTCTGAAGATGGACAGTGAGATCTTTCCGGAACGCTAGGAGTTAAAAAGTCCTTTTAAGAACTACGTTACCCGGAAAAAACCTAGAAAATTATTCTACATCTTACACCCGTGAAAACCTTAACCATATATATATTATGATCATACCGTCGCGCATATTTGTTTTATTATTCATTTATGTTATTTTTATATTATTCATTGTGAAAGTGATGAAATCCCACCAAATACGTAAAACAGAAGTTAAAATATATAGAAATTGGCAAATCTGTGTTTTAAAAAAAGCCCTCACGGGACGCCCGGCAGATGAGAAACATCGAAATTGATTTTTATTGAAGGAAGTAAAAATATACCGTAGAAGTGGTATACCTGAGGTATGTGTGGTAAAATCATGCATGATAGTGTAATAGAAGTAGAAGTTTGCCAATAATGAGTAAGATTCAGAAATGGTCGGACATGAAGAGCAAATAAACGAAGAACGGAGAATATATGACGCGAATGTGAATGGCAGAAGTCTGGGACCGCGGAGGAAGAAATGAGTGGGAATAACAGAAAAGTACGTTGTACGAGACCATGTATGAATGTAAAAGAGACAAGGAGTCAAGTCAAGGTGTGCCAAGTCCGAGTTGTTTGGCAGTCCGTCATCTCTACCTACCTCTGCGGAGAAACGTTTAAAAACCTTATTCTTCCCTTCACCTCCCCACTACCTTCAGCCTCACAAAATTCCCCGATTCGAGATGCCAGTCTAACTGTCTCCAGAAAGTTGGAAGCAATTAAGACTCTTCTCCGGTACTCTTATAAAAAATATAAGATAGATAGTTAGTTAAGTAAAAATAAAAGCAAACAAGTCTTTATAATTTTGAAAATAAAACACATTTATTTTATTATTATTAAAATGTACACAAGAATATATATTACGATTTAAAGAAAGTTGATCATTTAGATAAGATCCGATGCCAACTTTAGTGATAATAAAAGCAATTATACCGCACAGAGTTTTGGCGGCCGGGGGGAGAGAGCCGACGAGTCACGAGGCTGGCTGAACGAGGCGTCGTCGTTCCGTTGAAGATTTTTTTCGTTGAAGAGCGTCGTCCTGTCTTGCCACACTTTCTACCCAAGAGTCGGTTTAACCCAATTAGGCGCCTCAAAAAGGTAACCGACGTTTTGATCGAAATCAAATGATCGAATGGATAAATATTTATTGTTAAATGTTATATAGAATTGCGTAGGTGATAAATATATACTCTGTAAAACCAGTATTTAATATGATAACGACAAGTAGGTATTAAAATTTATTGTTCAGTATGCAGTGTACATTATCCCATGAAATAAATTATTACACCTAAATTATATTCAACCTTTTTACGTTGACATGACACACGGGCACATTTATTTGCTTACAATCATTTGCTTATTACTTGTCTACGATCATTTTGCTTACGATAATTTGATTACAATAATTTGATTTTGATCATTTGATTACGACCATTTTGTTCATAATAATATTACTTTAACCGTCAAAGATGTTTCACATCAAAAATAGGTTCGTGCTCGAGAGAAAACTTTCGCATTATTAAAATGACGAATTTTGAAGAAATTTTAAAGCTCTATATCAATGTCAATCATATTGTGGTTTGGAATTTGCCTAACGATTCGTTGGAAAAGAAATAATGGTAAACAACAAGCTTTTAGGGATTGTATTAATTAAGAGATTGGAAACTCGTGGGTCTATTTACGGCTTTAACTTCTTTGCCTAATGAGTATTTTACCCAAACAATGCGGTAATCTGATATCTGTTTTGGAGCATTTTCTCTTGTGTGTTTTAAAGTATATTATACTAAAAAATAATGAAACGTGTAAATGCCAAAATGGGAAGACAGCATTAGTTTTTTTGGAAATTGGAAGCAGATATTATTACCTACTAGGTAAATTGGTGAACCCACTGAAGGGATCATGGGAAGTTTGAATATCCAGTAAAAATAACCTTTACTGTGCATATATTTGGCGAAATGTTGGCGACAACTTGGAGTTAAGGCGAAGCTTAGTGCTAAATCATTATTTTGATTAATCTTTATAACAAATTGGTGTACATTATGAATACCAAAAAATATGATTTTGATAAATTGAAAGTTTTTCTATCGTTTTGCTTGAGTAAAATACAAATAAAGTAATAAATTACTCAATAAAAAATTTAATACTAACTACTATAATTTTTTTTTCAATAGAAATTTATTAACGCGTAAAAGAAAAAACTTTAAAAAAATACAGTATTATGGCTAAGATTATCTGTGACAGTTTTACTTGATTAACTTTTTGCTTTTTTATAAAATTATTTACAAAATAAATAAAAACCAGTCTTGTGCTTGAAATTAAACGTTTCTAGACTCCGTTTGTCAAGCAATTTTAATGCCTATTACCTACATTATAAGGTATACCAAGAATATACACATTTTTGTCTTTTAGCTTCCTCTTAATTGTCAACAGAGAGAGAAATACAGGATTCATTCGTTACAAGCGCTTGCTGGGTTTAGCGAGCTCTTCAACAATACCTAAAAACCGTCTATACGTGAGCTAAGGTACTGCACAAGTCTATTAGATAAAAAAGATGGAAAAGGCAAAGGTTTAACCTCCCAATGGTACGTATGGTTTAACCATAATCAATATTCGTGATTATTGGCTATTCTAATGTAGAGAAAATCAAAACATAAATTTAAAAAGAATAGTAAACTCAATTTATATACCGCAAAATTTATTTTGGTCCCATATTTTCGGAATTTTTTGTGAACAATTGAGATATTACTTTATGTTGTGTACGTATTTTAAAGCTCAACAACTCTTAATGGGGTATGTTAGGGTTATTCCCGGACATTCTTTGACATCTTAAATGTTAAATGCTGAAAATTGTAAATAAATAGCCAGACACATGTTGCTTAGTATCTTATGATGGAAATGATGATGCGAATTGAACATTTTAAATATGAAATTACCTACATATCAATTAACGGCAAAAAAACGTCTTCAAATATAAAAAATAATTTCACCACGCCGATTTTCACTGTTTCGGAATTTTACTGTTTCGGACACAAAATTAAAAGATTTGCTGTCTTTTAGTTGCGATACCTTCATCATTTTTAGGTTTGTTCCCACGGAAGATAGTCAAAACAATTTCAAACCTAATCCCAGGTATTTTAAGATCTAACATTGAACAGCCTTTAAGGCCATTATAAATTCAGCCCATTTTCCAAGAAAATATACAGGTTCATTTTAATGCTGTCAGTCACATTTGGAAACCATATAGATATAATAAGCAGCCTTCTGATGTCCAGGAAAGGGAAAATATGTAATGCTTCTACTTGCAAAGTAAAAGACCCCTCAACCACCCTTTGAAGATATTTTATTCATGGACTAACATTCTGTTAAAGAAATAAGTTGGTTTTAGTAGAATAATAAATCTAGAAAACACGTGTCGTAATCTATATGTATTTATTAATCATTTAACAAAAAAGTTAATTTTTATTTTATCAATCAATGGTGGTTAAAAAGAAACAAAATGCAATAGATGCAGGAGAAATATTTTTTTCGGTATGTATATTATTATAATTCTATCTAACTATTCTCAGAATTCGTACATCGTTCTTGAAAAGTGATTTAAAAGAAATACTCTACAAACGCTCTCATAATTTTTCGAACGAAATCTGACGTCCAATGTACTCCGTTTGAAGCTACTTGTTAAGTTTGTACCTACAATGTAATAACTAATCATCTCTGTGCATCTCTTTCTGTTACATTACGTACTTTGTGAATAAACGGGAAAGGTTTCCATACAGTTTTGTGTTGTGTAGTTTTGTATTTTGTAATTGCATGATGTGAGGTTCTGAGATAATTTTTGTGGTTGTGTTTTTAGTTTTATCCATGGTTCTGACTGTCTTCATAATTGTCAATTAATACACACAATTATTGTAAATATGATAATATGTCAGAGAACAGATTGCATCTACCATTTTTTGCGTAAAACTTCCTGGAACATCGATAAATTGCATCGTAACGCTTGTATTTTTTTATCTCCTGACATTTCGGAAGGTTTTATTAAATTTAAAGTGGTAATATTGAAGCTATTTGTTCACAACACAACTAAAATGACAGCCCGATCGGGACTAAAACCACCTATTCCCAAAATTAACGTTTTTGGAAAAATGAATAAGTAGAAACTCATTTCAAATTTACGTAAATGCGATGGTTTAACCCCACCGGCGAGTATTCCTAAAACTGCAGCGACGTTTTAACCTGTGAGCTACGTAGGTATAAGGATAATACCATGATATTAAAATACCCTTACTTTATTTAAACGGTTGACATTGATAAAAAAATACCGTAATTCCGTAATGAAGAACGTAAGGAAATCTCCATACAAAATGCCTACCCATTACTAACCACGGTAGACAGGCGGAGCACAGATAACGTCACGCACCCATCTACCTCTTACCAGTCGGAATATGGTGATTTTGGCGGGCTTAAAAAATTCAAACTTGGATAATTAATTTAAATATGAAAACGAATTTTTAAAAATAAAAATAGCGGTATTTATGTTTGAATGTGGACATTGATAATATATATATTTTTTTAAGTGGACTCTAATTCCTTATTGCCAATCGGATAAAATGTATTAGAAGAATTCGAAAAAGTGAACATGTTATATTTCCTTACAAAACTTAAAATCTTTTTTTTCCAAACAATATTGATACCCAGTAAGGGTTACTTGGATCTTACGTGCTAAAGATTTAATTTACATAATAAAATTAATTATTTGAAAAATATAAGTTGCTGAAATACTAATAATAACATATAGTGTTTTATTGCAGTTATATGGTTTCTCTTACAGTATGTTTTCTCTTTTAGATCTCCCTATGTTTTGTAAGCATTTTTTTTTAATCTTTATAGTTTTTAATGTGTTATGTTATTGTGATTTTTTGATGAAAGTGGGATAAGTAGTCGGAAAAAAATCTACTCTCAACTTCCCGGTATATTAAAAAACTGTGATTTTTTAGATTTAGCATTAACTTTTGACGGCGTCCGTGGTCGAAGGGTAAGGCTCTCGACTAGCAAAGCGAAGGTCGCGGGTTCAAGTCCCGGCGTGCGGAAGTAAATTTGATTTGATGAATTTGCGTTACTTCACAATTTATTAATTTTAAATAATATGTTGTATACTTGCGGCATGTTCCAGAGTAGAAGATACTCCCAGGATCGCCTTAGTGCAAGACCACCATTTAGAATTGAAACTGTGTTTGGTGACCGGATCTGAAAAGCCAGATACACCCCCTTCTTCTCCTTTCCCATTTCCTTTCGCTCCCCACTACTTTCAGCCTCACAACATACCCCAAATCGGGATTCCGTATTCTCACAGGCTCCAGACGGTTGGGAGCAGTTACGACTCTTATGCGGTATTCTTATAAAAAAAATAACTTAACACTTAATAACCTATACATATATCATAGGGTAAAAACTAATAGAGTTATTATAAAAAAATGTCAGGGAAATTTTCTCAACCCTTATTCATTAATAGGACCAAGGAAAAGTAACATTAAGTAAAGAAGCTTAATTAGATTAAGCTGTAACAGGAACCTACATTACGTAATATAACAATCGAGTAGCTGAATGTAAAATAAACGACTGGGCTATATGAGTAAAAGTGAAATATGTAGTATATTTTAAAAATAAAAGTACATACACCTACATAGTTTTCTCCGTTCGTTCTTCATCCTCATCTTTAACGGAATTCGCTGTGGCGTCATTAACACACTCTGATTACATTATAACTACGAATGCAGGGCGCTGTTCGGCCTCCCTTGCCAATGCAGCGCCTCATAGATGTTCGCAGAGGGAAGGGTGCATGGGTTTGCTGCCTTGATGTGCCACAGAGTAGCCGGGACGAGTCACCGCTACCGGAGATCGGAAAATACTCTAGTCCAGGCCGTCGCCCAGCGGCAAGCCACGCCCCTACACAATAGATGGAGAATTTCCTGAAGCCACCGTAGTACAATTGCTACGATTGATTGTTTTGTACGTGTTAACGATTTTATTTTATTTTTATTTTGTTATCATGTAATTTATTTAGATGTACAATGTTATATATCAAACAAAGTATCGCAGTCACCGCTCTGTTCAACTGAAATAAACAAACATTATTATTATGTAATTGTAAAAAGCATTCACTTTGTGACTCATCATAATTTATAATAAAAACACATACATTTGTTTTTGACCACGATAGTTTTATTTTCACTCTACCGGTTTCGGAAGATCCCTTCCTTCGTCAGAAGAATATTTAAAACTGATCTACTACACAAAGTATTAAACACTTAACATTTTTGTATTTATGTGTCAATATTTTGTGTAGTAGATCAGTTTTAAATATTCTCCTGACTAAGGAAAAGATCTTCCGAAACCGGTAGAGTGAAAATAAAACTATCGTGGTCAAAAACAAATTTATGTGTTTTTATTATACATTATTATTATTATTAATGCAGGTTTGGCACACTATTTCTCGAACAGAATTATTTTTGCAAACGTGCTTGACACATTTCAGACTCCTCTTCAGTTATAAAACTGCATAGCAAAAATAAACATTAAAAATCGATTCAAATAAAATAAAAATATAAGAAAAATCTAATATTTCTGGTGTTTTTTAGACACGAAAAATAGGTTGGCTAAAATTAAAATAAAGGATGGAAGGTGCAGTGTAATAAGAATAACGCTAACATGTCAGGAACATAAGATAATAATATTTTTACGAGCCGGAGCGTGCTTCATTCTGTAATATGATGAAATCAACAATATGAAGATACCGAGAGTAACGGGACGGGCGCGCGCTTCACTCAGTGCGGCGATTCGCGACCTCTCATTTTCGTAACATGATTGTGACCAGAGATGTGCAAAATGGGTACCCAAAACCATTTGAAATGCAAAATGGAAATGGGTCAAAACTTTTCCATTTGAAAATGCAAAATGCAAAATGGTTTTTAGAAAAGCATTTCAAATGCAAAATGCAAAATACCTATTTTCAAAATGCATTGAAAATGCAAAATGGTTTCTCAGGTCAAACAATCAAAACAATTATAGAATTTTTAAACAATGTTGTCATTTAATAATGGACATCAATGTAGAACAAACATATTACATGATGGTAAATCCAAAAACACTACGACTACAGATTATGAAACCACAAAAAATTTGCGCGGGACTAATGTTGCGAACGTAAAAACATAGAAACTGCTATCTAACATTTAATATTACAGCGTCATGGCCCCATGTTCAGTATTTGAATCAGTATTTTTTGTAATGGTATCACTCAATTGCCAGGGCTCCTACCAGGGAGCAACTTGACAAATGTAAATTATCTCTCATAGCGAGGTTGAGGACCAACTGATATTTGGGGCTTATGAAAAAAAGATGAGTGGAGATAGTAGGAAGAATGTTGCAAAAAAGCATTTAAAATGGAAAATGCATTGAGAAAAGCATTTAAAATGCAAAATGGTTTTTAGAAAAGCATTTAAAATGCAAAATGGAAAATACCTACCCATTTTGCATTTCCATTTGAAATGGATTTATTTGAAATAAAGCACATCTCTGATTGTGACTGACAGGCGATGACTAGATGGTAACTAGGATCACATTAAGCTCCCTAGACATTTTTTTGTTGTTTTTCCTCTCAAACTGCAACAACTGGGAATGCCGCTCGCAGTGCTGCCGTGCGCCCCCCGGCAGGTTATAATTGTAGTTTTGAGTAACGCCTTTAAAGTTTTTGTTTTAAGTCTAAAATTAAACTTACACAGAAGATAAAGAAGGGATTTAAGAACTAAAAATGTGATGGCAGCAAAACTGTGACTTGCAGGCGTATAAGTTGTTATTGCATCCAACTCTTCAATTAAGTTCACAGACAAAATCTAACATTTATCTCATTTACAATAAACGAGAAAACGATAAAAATTTAGAAAAATAATAATTAGTAATAAAATGAACTATTAATTGATAACTTCAAGATTGATATCTGTAGTCATCAAAAATAAAAGAATTATGAAAATGACTCAAATTATAAACAAATATAGGAAAATACACATAAAAATTAGTTGTTCAAAGCAGATTGGTGAAATATAGGTAGTTACAAACCTACTTCGGTAATATTTGACTGTTTTATTGTTAACGAGTTCATTGAAATGGGACTGAAATTAACGATGTTACTCAGCCATGTTTATGTTGATTGTTTATTAAATTATTATCTCTGAAATTAATACCTATCCAATTATAATTGTGATAATTTTGAATTCATCCCATTTATCACTATTTACAAACGAAATTTGAAAGTGAACTCGTTCGGAAAACTCATCAAAATAATGAAAAGGATATGAATTTATTCTAGCTTTGAGGCGACACGATGAAATCAGAAGCTACAACATGATGAAATAATGTGCTAACTGTGGAAATATGTATTTTTATAGTTGTTTTAGTGGTACAGAGTAATCTTCCCCAGGCCAGAGAAATTTCCCACAGTTCAAGGATGTTTTTCGCCATTAACGCTGAATTTAGGGATAGGACTCTCTTAATGAAGAAATATACTAAACCACTGAAGTTAAATAAATACTAATAGTTTAAATTTAAAATCATTATTCAGTTAACATAAAAAACAAGTCTTTATTTAGATATTGCTTTCAATACAAATGGAAATTTAATAAAGCTCGTAGAACTTTTTTGGTTATTTCAGAATTTAATTTTATTGCGAGTATTGTGAACAACTGACCTGATAACCACCTATATGTTTAGTTGTTACACTGAAAAGATCTACTATAAGAAAATTTTTATTGAATATCATTTAGTCTTTGTGGAATATTACAAATTGATAACTTTCGTTGCGCAGTTTATCAGTTGATTGAAAAAAATCAAAGATATTGCTTGATTAAAGAGAAAAGAATGTAAAACTTTTAACGTGCTATAGATGAGTATTTTTTTTCCTTCACCCTTGTTGCAAATTCGTTCATTAGACCTTATGTTTAATATGTTTGCTTTATAGATTACACATTTTGTAATATTAAACAATCAATATCCGTCTACAAATATAATTTAGATATATGTCTTGGAAATTTATATTGGTATGTTTTGAAGTAATCTGCCAGGAAATTTCAGAAGTAGATTCAGGTATGTAGTTAATAATCAGGTAATCCCTGTCAGTAGTGCTGACCAAACACTCCAACAATAAACTTTTGATTGATTCGGTATCTCGGGAACGTATTAATTTTGAATCTGCTTGAAATCCTCACAACATGAAGGGAATTGATAAAGTCATAAATCACATTGATCAATTTCCTACAACTACCGATGAGTTCAGTTGAAAAGGTGCTCGAAGTACTCGTAGTCTATTATATTTTGTGGTGAAGCATGGAAATGGTCGATTAAACCGATAATATACCCAGAGGCCAAATATGAGTGGGTAATGGAGTAGTAGGTAGATTGTAATGTTCCTAAATACGAATGGTGCTACTTGGCAAACAAGCCGCAGTAAATAATTAGTCTAGTATCTTTGAAAATTAGACTCCTGTCCAATGAATCATATATGGTATATTAAAACACTGATTTGAGCATAAACAATGTTGTATTTGAACCAAACTGTATTGGAAACTAGCTATAGATTCTATTTTACATCAAAATTTGAGAATACTCGCATTATGATTTTCCCCCATGGCCTTTGTCATTTAGAAGATTGCCTGAATTTCACCATTTATTTTAAACCAAATATAAGATTTTTATTTCAAATCATAGAAACATACGAGTGAACGGTGAGAAAGCGAAAAACCTTATGTTTGTGAATTTATTATCTGAAGGAAAAGCATGATACTGGTTGAAATAGAGGCGTATCATATGGGTAGAAAGGACTCTTCAATGATTGTACCTCCGATGAAGATGATAATGAAATTAAGGATAAACAACTGGCTCATATAAAAGGCGAATGTTAACGTTATTAGCAACTAGCCAAGGATTCTTCTGAAGTATTTTATTCTAGCGGTCGTATCTTACGATTATAAGAAGCTAACAATCAACTGGTTAATAAAGGTCGTTGACTCAAAGCTGGGAATGAAACGCCGGGAAATTGTCTGGGATGATCCCTGGGGATTTAAGCTTAGAGGTGTGATTTAGCCCTTTAAGGCGCTGAAACCCGCCGACAGACAGAATATTATTAGTACAATTGCTTGGAGCCAGAGAGAATAGCACGATGAGTGTGTGATTACATGAATAATACATGTACGCAAGTAATTAAGGAAAGACTTTTAGCACCCTTTTTTAGCTAGCGATAAGAATATTAAATGTATTGTATATGTGGCTGAATTAACGTAACATAAGATAATATAATAGAGATATCAAAATTATAAAAGTGTTTCATTCTTCCTTTGGCAAGGCGATTTCTTACAGTTTTGAGAAAATTATGAAAACATATGAATATTGAATGCTACAAATTTGGAAGGTACATCACATTCATTGTTAACTTTTGATTATAATCCTGTTGAAGTAATAATCAAAGTTTTGTTCTCAAAATAACTCACTATTACAACAACCAACTAACTCTGAACAGTAAAAATTATTCATAAAAAGATAAGCTTGTATATTACATTACTCTGAAAGCCTCAACCTCGTCAAAGTTCTAAAAATACAGAAATGGATAAAGATTGCACGAAACTATAAACTGTTATCTTGTTCAGACAAAAGACATTTTTTTAAACATTCAAATCTGAAATTGTACTAGCTGTGCATTGTACGAAAATGGTTTTTGCAACGTACGAACATTGATGTACTATATCTATTTGCATTTTGATAAAATTACCACAATAATGATTACAATATTCACTAAGTGACGAACTCAGCAAGAGAAAGGGAGAGAGATTGATTGCAGAGATTGCATTGCAATGAAGGTGACATTGTTGGAAGCAAAATTCCAAGATCTATTTATTTATTTCATTTAAGTTTTTAATCCAGCAGAACTAGGAGGGTAGTGCAATCCCAGTCTGCCATATTACATTATATATACATTTATATACAAGAGAGAAATAAGAACAATGACAAATAAAAATAAGATGAAAAAAATAGGTTATTACCTAATGATAACATAAAATGGAAGTAAATGGATAAGATAAATTAAAGTTAAATAAAATTTCATTTTTCTATGGCATCTTAAGATGATATTCTATTCCGACATAATTTTTTTTTCTAAACCCTCCTTAACGGAATTCTTGGCGAGTACTATCTGTGGAATGGTGACCGGATAAATCATCAAAATGACTTTCATCACATCTTTAAAAAGTTATGGAAATTGATGAAAAAAAAACTTTATTAACTGGGTTAAGAAGGTTAGGTTAAGTTAGGTTAGGTTGGGTTAAAAAAAATTCTTAATTTTTAATGACTTTATCTCACTTTTTAAAGGTGTGTTGAATAGTCACTGTGTTGAGTTAGCATGGAACCCTGTGGAATCTTTATCAAGACCTCACTACAAGATAGTGTAGTTTTATAATTTCGGTAATTATTCGGAATCGCTGGACAAGGATTATATGAAATATTTTTAAATAAAACCTTCTGATTGACCTTAATTACTATAAAAGGAAACTGACTGCATTTGGGATATTTATAATTTTAACATTTTAATTTTTAATTAATCGAAAATTCACTTTCGTTGTATGGGATGACAGCTGGAATGATTTCTGTTGATAAAATTTTCTTTTGTTGATATTCCTGATACGAGTGGCTATATTTTTTACCATGTGCAAATACTAGGTAGGTACCATTTTAGCCCAACTCGAAAAATAAAATAAAGATATTTAGATATGTTTTATAAAATAGAAAAAATAAAAAAGGTGAGGTTATTATAGGTTAGGTTGGATTATTATAGGTTAGGTTGGTTTATTATTAGGATTTAGGTTAGGTTAGGATAGATTGGATATTATAGGTTAGGTTGGATTATTATAGGTTAGGTTCGATTATTATAGGTTAGGTAGGATTATTATTAGGATATAGGTTAGGTTGGATTATTATAGGTTAGGTAGGATTATTATTAGGATATAGGTTAGGTTAGGTTAGGTTGGATTATTATAGGTTAGGTTCGATTATTATTAGGATATAGGTTAGGTTAGGTAAGGTTGGATTATTATAGGTTAGGTTAGGTTGGATTATTATCGGTTAAGTTAGTTGTGTTGGGTAAGGTTAGGATATAGGTTAGGTTAGGATTTAGGTTAGGTTAGTTTAGGTTTCATTATTATAGGTTAGGTTACTATAGCTTAGGTTAAATAAAACAATAATTATGATAATACCTAAATATAAATAATTTAAGTTTTTTAAGTAACATAAAAATATTTTATTTTTCGAGTTTGGCCAAAACAGTACCTAACTAGAATTGCATTCTGAAATGATTCAAATTCTAGCTACTCGTATGTATTCTAGCTACTACTACCAGAGAAAATGTCATCAACAGAAATCATTCCAGCTGTCATCCCATACAACGAAAGTGAATTTTCGATTTACGTAATTAAAAATTAAAATGCTAAAATTAAAAATATCCCAAATGCAGTCAGATTCCTTTTATAGTAATTAAGGTAAATCAGAAGGTTTTATTTAAAAATATTTCATATAATCCTTGTCCAGCGATTCCGAATATTTACCATAATTTCTGATAAGTTCTTGGATTAATAAAGGAGACCGAAGATAATCGTACCACGTACCGCGTTACCACTGGACTATGACGGCCGGCATAGTCCAGTGGTAACGCGGCTCTCTCTTTTCTATGACATTTTCCTATTTTTATTGTAAAAAATATGTATACACATTATTTATAATAGTTGTACTACAGGGACAATTGCAGGACACTGTTTTCATTCAAAAACTTTTTTTTCATTTTCTCGAGATTCAAACAAGCTATGATAATTACTGAATGATTTTATTATTATTTTATTACATTAAAATAATTAAATTGCGTGATATCACTGAAAAATTCTGTGAGAAATTTCTTGAGGAAGGATAAATTGTATATTATCTATTATCTATATAAATAAAAATATTAATGTTTGTTTGTTCGAAATCTTTAATCTCCGAAACTTCTTTACCGATTGCTTTGAAATTTTGATTCAACATTTCATTAGAATACCCGTGTGTTTTTATGTACCCATATTATATAGATTTCACTTGTGACAGGTAAAAACGTGATTTTTTTTAAACTACCCCACCTTTTTGACGAAAAAGCAACACGTGCTATTGTTTATCTATCTGAACAGACATACTGTGCCACAGCAACGGATGGCGGGGTACAGCTAGATATTATTGAAATTGTCAATAAATATTTTAGAAACTAATTTTAGAAAATAACTGTTTAGCCTTGCCGAAATTATTAAAATTGTTAAGCCAAACCTCTGTGTCTTGCTCAACATTCCGCTACTGGTACAACTGACCCCGGAGTCAGGGTCAGTTGTGCCATTTTCTCCGAGGTGTTTACGCGCTGAAAGCTTATTTTCTATAAGATTTAGAAAAATATTTACATAAGAATTTGGTAGATAACTAAATAATCTGTCGCTGAGTAATAAGTATTTTATCACAAACCTTATACATTCCTAAGACGAAATTTGTAGAAGTCAAATTTGTACAACTGTCTCCGGTGTCCCCTACTCCCTAAATCTAAATAAATGCGTTTTTATGTTGACCTTGTGATCAAAGATTGAAACGAAATAAATTAAGTCTTATCATTATGTGGGTACCATTCTTATTTCCATGGTAGGTACCATTCTTTTAATTTTTGATCTGAATACCGCATAAGACTCCCAACTGATCTTAAATTCCTACCATCTTTTTTTAGGTATATTTTATTTAGTACGTACCTACTAATATTTGAACTTCACAATATTGAGACATAACCCACAAAAAACTGCAAGACTTCTGGCTTCATCAACATTGAAAGGGAGTTCATTGAACATTTTGAAACCTTTGTAATAAATATTGTTTTGTGTTGCCGATAAATTTATCTAATTTAGCCTAAAATTGTTGCAGCGTCTCGTAGCCTGTGGAACCATGGTATCTCAATTGGTGTATGTTGTGAGGCTGGTGGTAGAAGGGAGGGGAAGGAGATGGGAAAAGCAAGGTGATTAAGTATCTGGCTATTCAAATCTGGTTACCAAGCACGGCTAAATTCATTTCAAGCAACTGTTGAATTCTGAATACCAGGACGATACGGAGAGTATCCTCCACTCTAGAACTTGCGCTAATAAACTATATATGAATAAATTACGAAATAACACAAATGAATACAATAAATTTTACTTGCCCACGCCGCCGGGATTTGATCCCGCGACATCAAAATTGCTAGTCGAGAGCCTTACCCATCGACCACGGGGGCCGTTACAACAAATCTACCTATAATATTAGAAAGCATTAGGTTTTAGTTAAATCTCTCCTTTTTACTATGTAAATATAATTCGAATCAATGGATTTCTATTTGAATTCTAGAATATTTTATGAAACCACCCTCATCTCTAATCCTCCAATAAAATTCCATGGACCTATTACTTGATGGGGTTTTCGGAAATTATCCCCACTAATCTGGGATCATACGAAATCCAGGCAATTTGAAATCCTTCACAAATAACGTGGGTTTTTTTTAAATTTAATAATAATGGTGTAGGTTCTTGTATTTACCTAATGAGTTTGAACGCCAGATAATCTTATCATTTAAAAAAAAATAATTTTAAATTTTAGAAATAACTAAACTTAATCCATTCTTAACCAAAACAAATTATTTATTAGCCCTTGGAGAATATCAGAAACACATCGATAAAATTAATTAAGTTGTTGACCCTCCAACAGGAGTTGTTATAAATAACTAAAATTAGGTGGAAGTTGATATGGTTTCCGTGGTGTAGTGGTTATCACATCCGCCTAACACGCGGAAGGCCCCCGGTTCGATCCCGGGCGGAAACATGTCTTTTTGCTTTTTTTACGTAGCTTTTTCATCGAAATTATTATTTTTTAAATACAAGCTTAAATACCCGGTTTTGAAACGTCCTAGATTATCGAATTTTTAATCGTTTTCACTGCCGTACCCGGGTGGGTGTTTTTCATAAAACGACAATCCACTGTTTTTGTCATCTATTTTTTATACGTTTTGCCCCTAATTTACTTTAAAATTGCTTTTTTATTTATTTTACGTAGGTATTGACGAATTTTGTTTCAGTAGGTTACAAACGTGGCTTTGGCCGTGTTTTATTTTTCAAAAGTCATAGCTTATTATATTTATTGGCACTGAAGATTTTATTTCTAGTTTTGTCTGATATTATTCCTATTTATATTGACTTCTAACACATGATCGTAGATGATGAAGACTATTTTGTAGTTGTGGAGTAATCCAACATTTCAGTAGAACGATCAGAAAAAGTCCCGGTCGTGTGTTTTAGAGGAACTGACAAAAATACATAGGTTTATAACTTGACATAGGTACCTAGTGACAAAAAAACTATATTTTCTCTTTTAACTATAAGAATACTCCACATAAAAAAATCGAAATGCGGAAAAAAAATCCAATTAACGTAAGTAAATATTGCTTCATTTATATTTTCTCTTTTTTCGCGAATGACTTAATACGAGTATATTATTTAGGTTCACCGTAAAAATTATGACTGCTTTGATTACTTTTGACATTATGATATGGAAACATTTCCGGAAAATAAAAACAATGCAATATAAAACATCTTATTTCAAAAATAGGAACATATATTCAGAATAACCGGTCACCGGCCACATCCCTATTTTTATTCGACCACAAATAATGAAAATAACATTTCAGCATTTTTAATTGCAAATAACAAACGTTTTGTTACAAATCAATATTTAGTTAGTATAATTAGAAATGAATGTTGATCAAATTTCTCCTTGTGTGTTCTCAGAATTTGGTGTAATAAGAGCTAATTTATCAAACCAAAAACCAAATCAACAAGCAAAATCCAGCTTGTAAGCTGAATCAACATCGTTTTTGAAATAGGGTTTGGAAACGGATAGAAATATCAACAAACTTAACACAGAATAAATAGATCGGTTTAGTTCCCACTCAAAAAAGTAAATAAAAACACATTACACGTGGAAAGGGAAAAAAATGATTTTTTTGCGTATTTCTTCTACCCAAAATGCTTCGGTGAATTTAAGGGGTGACTGACATCCAGCGGTCTGGGGATCAAGAGAAGACATGAGATGTCAAATTATAATCTATCGGTATACTCCCATGGCGGACCTTTTCATCTCTGAAGTTCAGTTTCTCGAGGCCACTTGGGAATCGCTTTGATGGCAGTAGAATGGATATTAAACATCTAAGGATTTAAATGCTAGCTGAGAGTTTTAAATTTAACTATCTAGGTATTTACTTTTTTTCTTTCTTTTACCATTATTTTTACATAGGCAAGTTTATTATAAACGTATGTATATAATAAATAAGACAACATATAAAATGGCCAATGTAAGTAATTGGAACCCACTTAGGCGCTGTCTGTGTATAGGGAATACATGCATAGGTGTAAGCAAAAACTAGTGCCTTTGTAATATGAACAAATATTATATAAAATAAAACAATAACTTCTCAAGCAACACTTTTATACCTAACGCCCTCTAGGTTTCGCTAAAACCGTAGCTTTGTAAGAGCAGTATAATAGTCTATTAAAGAAGTTAGTTGCATACCGAATCAATTGGTATTCAAGAATGGACTGTAATTTATAACAATAAGATAAGATTAAACAATCGTGTTTATCACAAGGAAAAATAGGAGTGGAAAGGAGGCTTTTACTTTATGAATGATCTCGCTTCATAAGGTATTTCTGAGGTTGGTATTGAATGCTCTGTGGGCAGTGTAGATTTTAGATTTATTTATTATTAAATTTTATTTTTATATATATATAAACAATACAAAACAAAATGAACCTTTGCCTGTCCAACTGGGAAGGATTCCCGTTTCAGGACAGCCAAATTGTGTATTTAGTACATAATATTCTTACAATGGAATGGCGATGCTGTCAAAACAAATTTTGAGAACATTTTTGATTGCATTCGAAGTGAAAGGATGGTTTCTTTATCCTTGAAAGAATCGCAAAGATGTAATTTATTACCAGGGTCAATTTGAATAACATTAGTAATTGCATTCAGAACAGATGCATGGTTTTTTTCGGGAAATCATAAGTCTGAGATTCTTTCCAGGGCATTTAAGAGAACATTTAAAATTGTATAGTTAGAATTTCCACATTTATAAATCAGTATAAAACATATGAAACCTATTGTTTTATATTTTTAGAATTTTTTAGGTGATAGAAATTACACATTACTAGACCAGAATATATGCCGTATGACATATGAATTTCCAATTTTAAAATTTTGAATCTTTATTTATTAAATGGCTAGACATTATTATACAGTAATCAAAATAAAACAGCGCAAAAGATTCGTAAAATTAAACTTAAATAATAACAACAATGAAGATCAAGTTATTAGGAACAAAAATTACATCTAGTATTGTTTCACAATACAAACGGTTTTGTATCACAAGTTCTTTATTGTTTCACAACATGAACGGTTTTTTATCAATCTCCACAATATACAATATTTGCAAAGCGATATTATACCTGTCAGTTCCAAATCTATGTAGTAATTATAATTTTTTTACTTCCAATACTGTATTTAAATCAAGCTTAATAAAATGTACGTCCATTTAAATCAAACTCAATAGTGAAATAAGTTATTACATAAAATGAAAATAAAAAAACGAGTAAGTGTATGGTGATCTGTAGCACATTTATTCGGAGTTAAACTCATGAAATAATGCATTGTACGTACGGGTGCAAAATTTTATCTATTTTTTATTAATGCCATATGGAGATGCAGTCGATTTAAAATTAGTGTGAATTAATTTTTAAAATATACATTAAAAATAATGGACGAAAAAGACATCTCTGGTCAGTTTTGGATAGATTTTGCTCTGCAGGTGTGTGATAGCGAATTACAGTCACCTCTGCATTGATCAGATGGATTCATCCGGATTGTATCGTTTGTCAAAAAAGGTCTATTTAAGACTTAAATGATTAAAAATATTTTTTTGTCACAATAATGTGCAGTACGTTTGGAATTACAATGTGCCAATTCATCATTATTACAAATTCTACTCTCTTGAGAGCTGGTTGACATATTATAATCTCATAGTGCGAATTCAAATATATTATTGTGCTGATTTGCCGTCTGCTGCCGAATCTAGAGATCAAGGAGCGGAACTCAATTGCGAGTGGTATTCTCTGGTGAGTCTTTCTGTTTATATGTATTTTGGTGGCTGGTTTATAAGTTGTTGCTTCTCCTGCAGAGTGAATTCAATAATCAATCCATAGGGAATTAAAATATTCCCTGGTGGTCTGTGTTATTACCAGCCAGATCATCACCATTTTTGATACATATACCTATTTTGTTTTTGTTGCATAACAACAAAATAATAAGGATAAAAGAAAATTCGTTGTTTTTCTTGTTTCTCCTTACTAGGGGTTAGGGGTTATTCTGCCGAGGAGGACTAGGTTTTGTTTATATATTGTTTGTTTATGCTTCAATGAGTTTTTTTTATTTCTATTTTTTGATTTCTTCAAGCCAAGTTTTTACTGGTTTTTCATTATTATTTTTCTTTACTGGTAGTAGAAATGAATTATGTAGCTTCACCAACTTACTTTTTTTGTGGTTGAACTACAAATACTTCTCCACTGAGATGTATATATTTGTAGTTCAACCAAGAAAATATTTAGAATGTCATTTTTATTTTTATTTAAAACATAGGTAAATAAATTTAATGCAATAATTATCCCGGTTAACGTATCTTCATTTGTTTTTTTAATATGCTTTTGTTCGCATTTTTTGAGCAAGAGAGGAGAATTTACATAATAAGTGGCGGGATATAATGATGAAAATAGCATTTTATGTGTGATAAGCAATAAAATATTATTATAAAAGCTATAAAAATTATAATGTCAATTAGTGATTAATGGTAAAACCAATCGATTCATAAGAAGAATTTGGCATTCTCAGACTATAAAAATATTACCATTTGTTATTTCGGCTACTGGCATTATACCTAGCTTTCTCATTCAAAATTTAGGCGTATTAGATCTGTCAAAGAATTTATATATAAAAATGCGAAAATCAGTCTTTTTAAATACATGTAGGATTACGAAAGATTTTTTAAATATTTATATTGAGGGATCAGTAGGATTTATAGGTCCAGTTAGAAGTTCTACCGATTCCCATTTGATCTCTGGTGAGGTGACGTGTTGTTCTTGTATGGTTTTGTATTTATTATGCTTATATAATGCACTTGCATAATGTGGATTGACTAGATGATCATTTGTGGAAAAGTGTGTGAAAGGGTTTAGTTTTTCCTGTGGGGAAGATTTAACCCCGACATAAACTCGCAAAAGAAAAATTTATAAGTAAACAAAAATGATACTTGATTTAAATATTTAAAAAAAAAAAAATCATGTGTTGGATTTACAGTTAAAGTAGGTGAAAGGAGGGTAATTATTTAACTACATTATATTTAGCCAACTGACGTTTTTTTTTGCGTTTCATCCTTGTACTGGTATTATACATTTAACATTATTAATTATTTAAATAATTAAGCAACCGAAAATAGCGCGAAACGCCGCATGCAGTTGCATCGTTCCTTTCCCGCAATTCGTGGTTCGGTTTGCGTTCGCAAATTTATACGTACCCATTGATGTATTTAGTCTATGTACGTACCATAAGATTAACGTTGTACCAACTTTACGTATATATATACATGTAAATGAAAACACTACATAAATAAGAAAATATATTTAAAATACTCGCTTATGATTTAGATTTTCGTTAGAACACGAAATCACTGATCACAAACCATTTCTCACACAAAAGAATAACATACTTAAGATTATTCGAGCAGACTTTCGTGACGACGAATTGCGAGCAAATGACGTCTGATAAGTTTTTTCGCTCCAAATTTCAAACGCTCGCACTTCGACCCCAAGTAAGGTCTAAACCCTGCTTTTTATACAGATTGCCACCCCGTGGCTTCTTAATTCCATGGTTTTTAACCGCTTTTGCAAATCGATTAGCTAGCCTATGATCAGCTTCTTTCAAAGATTCATTTTTATGATTTTCATGAAATATTAATACATTATCATCAGTCATTCAGCCAAGCTTACTTTTTTCCTTTGGTGGTATTTCCTTATTTAATATAAAATGATAGTCGCTATTTCTTATCTAAAGACGAGAATTTATCAAGTATGGGTATTAAAACAAAACTACAACAATTTTTTTTAAATGATTAAAAATGATACTTGTTTACCTACTGTTATTAAAAATAATAATAATAATCATTCGTATTCTATAATGTGGGGAGATAAGTGCAATCCCACACGTTCTATATATATACACATTGATTGTACAAAAGTATGTGAATATAATGATTTTTTTTTTAATTAAGTCTGAAAAATTTATAAAAATAAAGAGTTATTATGTGAATAAAGCAATTTTTGAGATACACAAGAGATCTTAAAATAAACAACAATTACGTGAATACAATGAATGTTACGAAATACAACAAAATTCAAAAATAGATAAATTAGCAATAAATAAAGGGCAACTATGTAGGGCGTGGTCTTGAGTGAGCTTGGGCGAAGCACTCACTCAGGAGTGGCGCTTGGTGCTAGTAGCTTGCGTTCACCACCGTGTTGGCGGAAGCCATTAGCCGCATCCTGGCTCCAGTGACCCGGTGTCTTATCAGACCGGCAAATCCATTTAGTCCTAATTCTGTGAACATTGTCGATGCGTTGCTGTATCTTCTGTATCAAAATATTTTATATTTATATTTTTGTTAATTTTATTGGATTTGAAGTCGTTCCATCTATCCAGTTCAGTAGTGACACCTTATGTCACACGTATACAGGCCGGTACAGAATGCGTTGAACAGTGTATTTGTAACAGTATTGTTGTATTTGCAAAATCTGCGGGCTTCACTATGCTTAGGCTTCTTCTTTATCGTTCGATATCGCCATCGTCCGATAGGTCTTGATTAATAATGTTCCCAAAGTATTTTACATGTATTTATTATTGCCACGTTAAGGTGTACGGAGAGCATCTTATTCGTATCTGTTTTTTTTCCGTGGTGGAACACAATCAATTCCATCTTCTTCGGGTTGTATTTTATATTTTACTATTTTCATATTTTTCACAAATATTTATCAGCACTGGAGGTTATCCACCGCTTACCCGCCCTGGTATAAGTAACAGATGGTTACTCCTTCAGGGCTCTCACAAGGACTCTAATTTTTTTTTTTTTTAACGACTCTACATTTATTTTAAAATGAATCTAGACCTCCAATGTCCCTGCATAGTGGTTAGGCTGCGGGATGGCTACAATATTACACAAAAACACAAATAACAATATTAAAATATGTACAGGTATAGTAAAATAAAATAGGCCTAAAAATAATACAGGACGAAATAACTGCTTAAAGCCTAGGCCATCTGTAGAGAAAGAAAAAAAAAAGAAAGGAAACACATATACATTCATGTTTATATTGTAGGAATCTACGTTTAAACATATATAAATATTACCGGAGAGTATTACACCCGTCCACTGGCAGTCCCATCGAGAATGTGCATGGCAATCGGTCTGTCCGTACACAAAGAACGACTACCGCGCCTCTCCGCCGGATTACCTGATTATGCCCTGAAGAAAAAGTATGTGGGAAGGTTGGGGGCGTGCCCGAAGACCCTAGGGACTAAGTGAGCGTCAGGCATTCGGAGGGTGGGCGGAAGGTTGTCGAGCTTGCTCGGCCATTCCTCAAGCCCGCCATGGCGATGGGGGAGGCGCAGTCGACTCTGTGTGAACACTTGTCCGGTGTAGGAGGCGTCTGATTAGGCAGGGACGAAGTCTATTTCACACCCAAAACGGGTTGAAGACGGTACAGGACGATTAAAGTTCAGTTCCGGCTTACTGCACACACTCCTAATGATATGTAAAGCAAAAGAAAGAAGAAAAAAAAATGATAAAGGACAAGTTAATTGAAAACTCAAATTATATTAATTAAATTCATTATGACGGATTGAGCGATGATGTCATCACTACCATCGCTCAAGGGGTCAGTCTCGCATGGAATCCTGCTGAAATAGAAACAATCATAACAAAGGAAATCATTAAAATAATAGCAGTTACTATGGAAAGAAGAGAAGCATTAACAGACAAAATTAAAAAGAAAACAGCAAAAAAAAAAAAAAAAATCAAATATATAATGCAAAGGTGATTGCAAACCTTAATATAAAATGAAAATAAAAAAAGAAATATACAGACATCATAACGAAGGTAATATGAGAGCAGGAAAAGAATTAACCGAGGAAACCAGAAGCAGTCACACATGGCACCTGAAACTCTAAATGATTTTAATCTAATCAGCGACTCTAAGATCAGGCCATCTCTCTACCCAAACCTTTGTAAACTTCCTCAGGCACTCAAAGTTCACCTTATTCGAAACGAGATCGGCATTCCATACCGGTCTTGTGATGACGTTCAGACCTTCCAACATTTCCTCTCTTGCATCCGTCAAAATCTCACAATGCCACAGAATATGCTCGGCAGTCTGGTCAGTATTGCCACATGCGCAGTTTGGATGGGGGGACAGGGCGAGACTGTGAAGTCTCCCCCTGAATTCCCCATGCCCGGAGAGAAGTTGGGTCACATGGTGATCCAGGTTTAAATATGCCCCTTCCATTTTGAGTTTAACAGACGGGAAGAATGAGTAGGTCCATCTTCCCGAATTTGACCTGTCCCATCGCGCTTGCCATTCACTCAGCGTTATTTCATGCATCTCTCTAAGAAGAGCAGGGAGAGACACAGATCCGCCTGGTATTAAGTTAACACCTAGGTGAGTAGCAGGTCTTCCTCTGATAAGCTTCTTCTTTGTTAGCACCTCCCTAATTTCTAAATCAATTGGCAATATGCCGGCCAAAACTGGCAAAGCGTCCGAGGCAACTGTTCTATAGGCACCAGAGAGTGCCAACAGGGGGATTCGCTGGCCCCTCTTGAGTGCCGACTGGATCAGTACATTATTCAGGCGGTGCTCCCACACAGAGGCTGCATAGGTGACTTGCGACACATACACCCCTCTGTATAGAAAGCGAAGCGCTGGAGAACGCAATCCCCACTCGGCAGTTGAGATCCTTCTCAGTTTCAAGAAGAGGGCTTGGGCCCTGCTTGATACACTCTTGACATGTGCCAAGAAAGAGGACGATCGATCCAAGAGAACGCCTAAATACCTAGTGGTTTCCGCAAATTTGATGTTTGAATCTCCCATTTTGATGCAGGGATTTCTCCCTCTATTGAGGGAGCCCTTCATCAGGAGACCCATGGTCTTTTGGGGAGCGAAGGTCAAACGATTTTTCTTACCCCATTCTAAAATTGCACTTAAACCTTCTTCAGCTTTGCACTCTACTTCTTTTCTGCTGTTCCCCGAGACCAAAAACAATTTGTCATCAGCGTAATCGACCGAGATACATCCCTCAGGCAAGGGCAACCTGGAGGAGTCGTCAAACAAAATGTTCCAGTAATCTGAAGCAAGAACCGAACCCTGGGGACAACCCATATTTACCTCCCGTTCAATAGTGACATCCCCGTACGACAGAATTATAGAACGGTTGTTGAAATAAACTGCGGTTATCTTGAATAACCTTGGAGAACAATTACGCGATTTTAGTTTAGAGAGTATCATCGGCCACCACGCATGATCGAAAGCACCAGTGATGTCTAAGAAGACCCCAATCACATACCTCTTAGGGCAAGCCTTCACCCATTCAAGCGCATATAAAATTGCGTGCTCCGTAGACATACCGGGGACGAAGCCAAATTGTCGATCGCTGGGTGGTGACAAAGTTTTCCGCAGTTGGCATCTAATCAGTTTTTCGAGTATTTTTCCAAATACAGGCAGCAAGGTGATGGGCCGGTACGCCTTGACATCTGTCCGGGGCTTATCATTCCCTTTTGGAATGACACGGAGCACGCCTTTCTTCCATACTGTGGGGAAAACTCCCCTTCTCATGCACGTGTCCAACACCTGGAAGAGCTCCTCCTTGGCGTAGATCCATACATTCTTCACTATTATGCCATTAAGTCTGTCGAAGCCTGGTGCCTTCTTTGGATCCAAACCCTTAATAATAGCGTCAACCTCAGCAACAGTTATATGTAACAAATTATCCTCCTGGGCGAGGTTCCTGGGCGGAAGCCGTGACAGATTTCTAATCTGTTTGTGATGGTCGCTTTCCCCTATTACAGAGTCTAAAGGGACTAACTTGCCCAGAAGTGTCCTGAGCGTAGAAGCCACGTCTACACTCTCAACATCCCTGCCGTCAATATTGGATGTAATACTGGTTAAATACCGGTCAGAACCTTTTCCCGTTTTTTCAAGGGCGCTGTGGATATCCCACGGGTTGGCGTTTCCCACTTCTTTAACCCAATTATGCCATGCCGCTCGTTTCGCCTTAAAGACGGCCGATTTAAAGGCACTACGAGCACACCTGAGACGAACCATGAGGGTGGACGTCTCCTCCGGCGTAAATAATATTTATCAGCAATCTCAATCCCTTGATCGACGGAGCTAGGAGGATCATGTCGTCCGCGTAGCTTATGTGGTTTATGCATACATTGTTAATACGACAGCTCGGTCTGATGTCCTGTCCAGGCGATATGATAACTTTTCCATGTATACATTAAACAGAATGGGGGGACATACACCCTTCTTGCCTTAAAGTTGACCGCAAGTATATCAGCTAGGACATAGACTAAATACATCAATGGGCTAGGAGTATTTACTTGCCCACCGTACAACATTTTCCTGCAAGGAGTGCCACCAGGATAGTGTGTTTATATGTATGGTAGGTATATTCCTAGCTTTCAATTTCTCCCATAATATTTTATGTCAGACCCTGTCGAAGATTTTATTTAGGTCTAGGAAGCACCCGAAAATATGTAGTACCAGTCGGCCAAAATTCTTTGTTCATGTAGGTTTTGAAATCCTTTTTTGGTACCTATAGTCAAATTGAAAGATCCAAGCCGCGTGGGATTTTGTTATATTGTTTTTTCTACTTGAATGTTACTTTCTTTTATTTTACTAATGATAATGTTTTGAATATTGCCCTCAGTTATGCTATGGTCAAACCTCGACACATAGAGCGTTGTCTTTAATTCGACTTATTGAGGGAGTTCTCCATCGCTGTTCCAGTTGCCATAATATTTATCGATCTCCGTAGTTTTCTTGTAATGGTTTTATAACCTTCCATATTACGTCACTGGTTTAGATGTATTTTTTTTATAATGTGTGCGTACATCTTTGGCTGATTCATGCATACCCGGGTGATGTCTGTAGTATGACTTGTTGCTGTTGTGTGAGAGAGCTAAACGCTGCTACTGTGTTCCATGATTGAAGGGAATGCATGATCGGTGTGGCGGCTAATGCAAGGGCAACGCGGGCGGGGTTACCACATTATTGCAGTATGCATTCTCCGAATGTGATCCATTAGTTGGCGACCGTGAGATCGAACGGTTCTTACCTACCGCTACCGGTATGGTAACCTTCAATATGTTCAAGGACGGCGATGTGTTTACGTCTTAATTTGGAATATGGTTATGATGTTTTATTTTCAATTCATTCCTTAGGAAAGCTATTCCAGAACGCTCCTTTTGGACATTTGCGACTGAATTGTGGTTAGTTCACCCTTTATTGCCGTGATATCTTTAAGTCGACATGTGACATCTACGTGATCAAAATTTACAGGCGGTAGTTCGTGCAAATTCTGAACCACAAAGTTTCCAAGGTTCTGTGTTTAATTCATATTTAAAAAATACCATATAAACTCTGACATTATTACTATCACCTTCTCTCATAATCCTGCGCTTAACTGTTTGACTGCACAGAATGTCTTTCGCAGCCTCCACTTCATCTTCTGAGAAATTATAAGAGCATATTTGGACAGCAGTTAGTTCGTCCAATCGATTTTGATTTAAAGAAACGTTAGAAGATCATTAATAATTAATTTATCACTTTTTTTCGAATTATTCATATTGTTTTCGTAAGCGGCGGCAGGGTATGCAATTCGACCCTGCGCGCGAGTCGATTCAATCCTGCGCACGAGTTAATAATAATAATAATAATAATATTTGGCTAATTTATATAGCGCCGTTTTCGTGAGAAATCACCTCAAGGGCGCTGTGCAAATATATTTCTTAAATATTTAATACTAGAACTACTGACTTATCTCTAAGACTTATATCTAGTGACTTACGACTAAGGCCTATAACTACTATCTTAACGACATATACACGAGTATTTACATATTTGGCAACTTAAAACTAAAATTAAAATTAACAATTTAATCTTACTAACGCCAGAAGAAGAAGGAAGTTCTATTATATTAGGGTGGATTTATTGTTAGCTGGATATATTATATGTTATTATGAGTTATCATGTTGATATTGTTATTATATTTAAAAAAATGAGTTTGATAGAAGGGCCAATATATTTATATTTTTTCGAATTAAAATATTATTTTCAAGTAGCATAAAGACAATGAATGAGCAGTATATTATAATAGGTAAGTGTTGTGATTTATAGATCTAAAAGGAACTAACGAAAAATCGTGTGGTAAATCAACAGAGCATTGTTTCGGCCGGACCAGTTACACTCTGCTTCAGGCTTCCTCAGTGTAGTATTTATATAACATTTCGCCATTATAATTGCTGTCTTAAGATGCCTTTTACGGTAGGAAAACAAATAACGAAGATAAGTTATAAAATTTGAAACCATTAGGTAAAATTACATTTAAAGAAATACGGACAATTGTGAATTTATTATTATCCAACGAATACGAATGTTTCTTCTGTTGGTTCCTTGGTACGTAAATAATTACTTCAGTTATTGTGCGTATTTTTTCTAGTTTGTTGCAGTCCTAAGAACTTGTAAGTTTTCATTGGATCCATACTGTCAATTCCACACCTTATTTTTTTTAAATTATACCTTACATTTAGGTGAATTATATCTTACATTCTTACTATTATCACCAAAGTATATAATATATCAACTATCAAGACCAACACGTATTGAAAACTATTTCAGTTATTTTGGTTGTCAGCCCATAAACAAGTCACACTGTAGCGAAACATATTACTCCAAATAAACCATAAACCGTCCAACTTGATTCCGAAACAAATTCAATATCCGCTCCATGACATGTTTATTGACCTACCCTCGAACGTTTTTACCTTTCTGTGCCTATCCACAATCCACATCCCGTTCCGCATCCACGTCCTCATCCACAACGAAGTTACCGAATATCAATATTGAATGTAGGTTCATAACATGTTCCATGTCTACCTTTTGGCTCGTGCTTGATAAATACGTGGGCTTAACCTGTTACGTAAGCCATAAAAGAGACTACAATAAGTATTTTCTTCACGGCATCTGAGTTTATTGGATTATTTTCTTCATTTATACGCTTCGCTCATAATATTGGGCTTTTAAGCCATAAAGATATACCTAATGAAAATTGAAATATACAAATGAATGTTTGTTTGATTCTACCCTATAGACTCCAAAACTACTACACCTAATCCACTGAAATTTTCAAAGTATGTTTTTATTAATGCCAGGAGCCTTTAGAGAGTAGTTTGATTGATTGAAGAAGTCGGAGAAGCCTGAGAAATAATTTAGTGTTATCTCTGTACGGGAATGAGATAAGGAGAGAACTAAAGTTGATATAATGTAGTTTATCTAAAGTAACGAAATACTTATGTTTCGTCAAAACTTTATTCCAAACCATTCATACCTCCGAGCAATTCCGGGTTCAAGTTGATTGTAAGTTTCTAAATATCCGATGCCTCTTTGGGGCCTCGTTTTGGACAGTTGAGGTATTGTAACAAGACAAAGAAAGATTTCACAAGTAAGAATTTTGATGCTATGAAGTGTTTGAAGTGAGACTAAAACGAAAAAAATAGTAATTAACTAGTTGTTACTGAAATTGCGTTACTATCAGGAAGTTTTACGCGCACATAAAATATTTTTAAAAAAATTACTTGATTTTGTCTGCTCTTACGCAGTATTAGTTTAGTGGACATACATGTACAATTTTTACCTATTTAACTGATGGCATGTAGCTATCTATAGTTCAACAATGAATGCCTTATTCAACAATAAAACCTTTAGAAATTCTGTGAAACCTCAGGATTGATTACTTTAAAGGTTCATTGTAATAATCAATTTTATTTATAAGAGGCAGAGACGACTAAAAATAAATCTATAGAGAAGCAATGAGTAGTAAAGAGAAAAAAATTATTGTTTTAAAGTTAAGACAAGGAAATGGTCTATACCAGTTTGGATTAAAATAAGAAGAAATATGATTGCTTTTTTAATAAATTTTGTAAAATTTTCGTGGGTGCTCGCATCATCTGCCGTAAAGATCTACAGCATCTTTGGTTCTTACTTCACACTGGAGCTTCAGGAAGACTCATGGTCTCCACCAGTGGTAAACATAACCTGCAAGTTCGGTCTCCGCCCGCAATGACGTAGAGCCACCGACTTCATAACTACGACCACTTCACTTCATCTCTGCTTCATCTGGTGTTCTCTACATGCTCCATCAGCCTGGAGGATTCGCCATTGACTGTATCCACGGACGCAGTGTCAATCTTCGGCCTGCAAAATTCACCCGCCAACTGCGTCTGGCATCGGCTCGGAGTCATCGCTACATCTACACTGCACTCAATAAACACTGTGATACCACAAAATTCTTCATTCGAACCATCTCCATACAGATTTTCAAATTATCTTTTCACCGAAACAAATATTGTCATTTGCAGTTTTTTCAAAATAAGTTATTTTGTATTTGTTCCCAACTGAAATAGTGTGACGCATAAGTTGTTAATAAAGGGTAGGCACTAAATAACTTGTACCTACCAAAAATAGTTTCTTCTACGCGAATATTTGTTTGGTTGGTAGCGCTGGGCAGCGGAAGTGAAGAGCGCGAAGACGAAGGCAAGATGGACGAAGATGTAAATTGGTCGGCCTGATGGCCAAAGCTTTTATGTATTTTTTTCAGGCGCTCTTGACAAGAGTCTGTTGTCGGTGAAGTTTCCGTGGATTCAGGTGAATTTGTAGTTGACCTGAGAGCCCGTTTTTGTTTTTTTTTATTACTTTTCTCCGCGATGCTGAGCGGCAAATTTTGGTCATCCACGTGACGGTGACAAGAAGTAGAGATCTATAGACAAGTTATAGTCATGTAATGGAGAAATTACGAACATAATTCCGACTCAGACGTTGATATTAAAAACAACACTGTAAGAACTTTAAAACATTAAACTAATTCACGATGTTTGATTACTGATATCAAACAGAGCAATTAAATATCTACTAAATGAGCTAATCTACCCACTGACGTACCTTGTAAATCTTTCAATAAGAAAAGGTATTTTTCCCACACGTCTTAAAGTTGCTACGATTATTCCAATATACAAAAGCGGTCCCAAAAATGATATATCTAACTATCGACCAATTAGTCTATTACCTACACTATCGAAAATATTGGAAAAAGTAATAAAAAAACAAATGGTTAAATTTTTGGATGAAAATAAAATATTATCAACGACACAATACGGTTTTAGGGAAAACCTGGGTACTGGTGATGCTATAGCTAAAGTAACAAATACAATTATAAAAAAACTGGATGAAGGTAAAAAATGCTTGGCAGTTTTTATTGACCTTCAAAAAGCTTTTGATACAATTGACCAGGAAATACTATTTTTTAAATTAAAAAAAAAAATGGAATAACACAAACAACTCTAAATCTAATTAAAAGTTACTTAACTGGAAGAGAACAGTATGTACAAATTGGTAATAAAAGTAGCAAAACACTATCAATCAAGTACGGTGTCCCTCAAGGAAGCGTATTGGGTCCAATACTATTTCTCATTTATATTAATGACCTTATGAGTCTTCCCATTGAAGGAGACATAATGAGCTTTGCAGATGACACTGTCATTATATTCTATGAACAAAATTGGACAAGCACACATAAAAAAGCGGAGCAAGGTCTGACTGTACTCCAAAACTGGTTAAAAGCAAACTCCCTTACATTAAATGTGAGTAAAACTAAATATCTAACTTTCTCTAAAACCAACAGAGGTCAACCAACGAATGAGAATACACTCAAATTACAAGAATGTCTAAATAAATATCCGCAATGATCTTGCCCGCATATAGTCCAAACTAAAACAATTAAATATCTTGGGATCGTAATTGACGACAAACTTCATTGGGATGCACACATCGAAGGAACCTCAAAAAAGCTAACAAAACTCATCTATTTCTTCAAAAAATTACGAAATATCTTGTCAACTACAGATCTAAAGAGAGTATATTATGCGCTATGCCACTCTCTACTGGAATATGGAATAATAGGATGGGGCTCAGCATCATCAAACCATATTAAACTACTAAAGAAAACTCAAAATTGGATCATAAAGACCATATTAAAGCTCCCCGTAAGGACGCCAACTACTGATATTTTTAATCTGTTTGATGTTCCAAGTTTACAAAAAATCTATGCTAAAAATATTCTAGTTCATCACTTAAAAAATAAACCAGAGGCAAACCCCTCTCACGATCATAAAACCAGAGCCAAGCAAACAGACATGCTAAATATTCCTAAATGTAATTCTACTTTTGGACAAAGAAACTCTGAATTTTTAGCAATTAAATTATATAATAAACTCCCTCTCAACATCAAACAAAGGAAAACGAAAAATAACTACATTAAGGACATCAAATCTTGGCTTATGGAAATATCGGAAGAAGAACTAACTAATATATTTAAAACATCATCTTAGTTGCTGAAAACGTATTCTAACATATATAGTCCCCCTCAGCACAGGATCTCCTAGTGAGGAGGACTTCAATGATCTGTTTTAATTTTATTTATATATTTTATTTCATGTGCCATACAAAAATGTACCTAATTATTTTAAAAAGTAACTAAAAAAAAAAAAAAAAAAAAAAAAAAAAATTGCAATGGTTTTGGGGGACCCACATTTATATGGCAGAGTGTGAAGCTAATTCATGACAAAAGATGCTCCGCAAGCAGCAGTCCTAAACTATGATATTATATACTCCCCTTTACATGTTCTTACACCAAATATTGACACCAAATATTATTTTATTTTTGTTCCTCTTCAAAATTTGAAATCCATTCAGTATCCACATCGCTCAATCTTTTTCCATATATATATATATTCTTGACTTCGGCTTGACCAGATATTTTACTTTATTTTGTAGTCAGGATCTCTATTAAATCTAAAAAGACTGTAAAATTGAAAAGCAAATCGTGGTGACATTGTAAAATTTTCAAAAATTGTATTATTAATTGCTGTGGCTTTTAGCACTTCCAAAATGGCCATCCCTCTCACGGATAAGCTGGATTCTTCTCAACCTACCGATGAAATAATAAAAAAAACTCATCCTCACATGACTTAGCACTGCTTTCTATAATGTTTTACGTCTCTAAAGTAAGGGTATTAACTCCCACCAAAACATCAACACCAAACCTTACAAGTAAAATGAAGAACGTTTTCAAATTCTTCAGAAATTTTTCTATGAGTATTTTTCGAGGGCGTTGAATTATGAACGAACTTTTTTAGAACATGTTGTCCTACTTGATTTGGTTTTGTATTCTTTCGGGTGATTTTCTCTCGTTTTCTGGAAAGTTTCTCATGCATAAGAAACGCGACTCATGATTTCGGCAGAATTTCTGAGATTTCTGTTCTCCAAATACTTTACACGATTCTACCAGGTACTTTGTACAAACCATTAGATCTAGATAATTTGAACCCTTTACAAAACAACGTAAATGGTAAGTTACTCAGTGGGGTCAGGTAAATTTGCAGGGAAAAAAGCAATTCAAAAAAGACCAAACGATATAAACATAACTTTGCGGTTAAACTGTTCAATATAAAAACATAATGTTCTTCTACTGACCATTTAAAGGGTTGACCGTTCAATATTATGTGTATGTCTGACATGTATTAATTACATTACGAGCTATCTCCTAAGGGAATTACTGTTTCCAATACATTATGAAGCAAGCACTCGCGTGTAAAGTTGTCAACTAGTATATAACTTTTAATTAATCAAATACAAGTTACAAATAATTTAATATTCCCGACGACTATATAAAGTTTTTTTACGTTTCTATGTGTTACTGAGAGGCTTCAGCCGCTCTTGCAACATTAAAAATTACTGTGAGAGATTTTTTGTAAAGTAATATAATTTCGCTAAAACCTGAATACGAAACTATTTCACTCAGGAAACATCTTTTGAAATGTTTTGCAAAATGCTCTTCAGATGCAGTTTCGGACGCGTTTAACTTTTTAACGAATAAAGTGCTCTACATACAAATTTGCAAATATAGATTCATGACTTTTTTATAACTTTTACGTTGAACCATTACTTGCTACCTTTCAATACCTACTGCTTTCATAATATTGTGATGTATATACGTTACATATGAGTATATGATTATATTAGTTATTTCTTTGCCTGTAATTTTAATGTTAAAGAAATGCGTTTTATCACTTGTTACCTGTTAATACGTTATCTTTTGTATGGTATGATGCCCTTTGAGCAAATTGGCTTACTGTTTTCAGAGCTTTTAAGAGAGCTGTGGCTACATTATTCAGGTTCATACTTTTGAATTTTACTTTTAGCTATGCGATATTTCCACATTGAGTTAATGAATATCTACGTGTCAATTTGTACTCAACCATTCAACATTTAAAATACCTGTGTATCGGAAAAAGCTCGAAAAACACGAAAAACACAAACAAAATCGACGCACTTCTCAACCAGTCGGGGATAATTTTTGGCCATCATGCATATATTTTTTGAAACTACTAGAATATACAAATTGGTTAAGTGCAATAAAAAAGCTTTTATGTCGCTTCGAAGGGTGATAAAAGAATTAGTAAAAAATGCACACTAAATGAAAAAACCTTTAGCAATCTAACACTTAGATGAAATCGTTTAAATTGTGAACAAAAAATATTAAAATGGTCCTGATTCACTCTTCAAAAGAGCTCGTTAATTCTGTATTCTGTTTAGTATTATTTATTCTATTATGTGCGTTCATTTGTTTTGGCAATAAAAGAATATTGTTTTAGCAATAAAAAAAATTAAATTATTTAAACTTCTTATTAGTATTTCATTTATATATTCATATTTGAATGATACATTCATTAGATGTACTTTTTTCATAAAATATTATTTGGTAATGTGAGCCATTCTAGGTGTTTGGTAGGTATTTAAATGTTGGTCCTGTTGTTTTATTATTGTCATATTATTTTATAGGTAAATAAAAGACCGTTATAGCCCGATTGGAAAAAAAATAATATTGTACAAAAAAAAAGTAAAACTAACAATCACGCAACTTCCCAAAAAGGGTAAGCAGTTAACGTAATATTTTATATAATGTCAAATATTTATTTGACATTATTTATATCTTAATATATAGTTATTTATATCGTTATATAAGTGTATAGTTGGTTCCAGCTTTAAATATAGGATAGTTTTGGACCCGATAGGTAGCGCTTCAAAATTTTTTTTTCAGTTGTGTCGTCCAAAAATACATACAAATACAAGTTTTAACTTCCCTACATAGAAGGCGGTCTGTGGCAGGACAATGTCACTCGGGGCCACTAGTATTTATATATAAATTTACAACATACTTACAACAATACCTATAATCGAATGACAGCTGTGTTTTGATCTGCTCCCGAAATAAATAGTTAATAATTTGGTACAACGAGAAAATGTACCCGTGGATGTGTCAGAACCGATGAGAATTGTTAGGTTTACTAAGTCAGAGTTTGATATGTCTGTGATTGACCAGTTAATAAATAATTATCAGTTTACGTATTTATATTATTGTTAGTAAGTTCTCGTATTGGTCTTGAAACTCATTAATTATTTGCAACGCTCATAATTTTTTCTAATTTCTCATGAAAATTCAACTTCCAACACGAAAACTGATCTATTTTTAGTGATTTGAATCCTAAGTTTTGAAATTGAGTTCAATAAAATTGGCAAAGCTTCTAAATTACAAAAGTAAGAGTGAATCAGAGTACACGAAAAGATGTAATTAAACTTTCAAATACGGCTTACCTTTTTAAGTAAAAAAGGCAAAAACCTCAACTGCTCCCAACCGCCTGGAGTTAGTGAGACTATGGCATCCATAAATGGAGGTGACATGGTTCACTGGAAGGAGATAGTGAAGAGGAAGGTAGGGGAGTACCTGGCTATTCCGATCCGGTCACCAAATACGGCTAAAACCATTTCAAGCAACGTTTCAATTCTGAATGGTGGACTTACACCAAAACTATAATTAGAGTATGTACCATTCTTGAAAGTGCCACAAGTATACTATATATTTTTATAAATGAATAAATTGTGAAATAACACAAATTCATCAATATGAAATTTAATGGCCCACGCCGGGATTTGAGCCCGCGACCGGATTGCTAGTCAAGAGCCTTAGCCCTCGACCACGGGGACCATCTTGTACTTGTACCTACCAATAATTATTGTGATCGCTTGGATTAAATTCTTTATGCTATTATGAAAGTAAAATTTTATTTACGTAAGCTCGTTGCTAGTATGCATGCGTATGAACTGAACGTTTTTCTTTAGAAATTAAAGTATAATAGATTCCGATAAATTTTCCGTTGAAATCAGTTCCCCTTGCTGCGCAGCCTTTTATTTATGTTGATTGCTTTAAAGTGTGAAACATTTTACACAGATTTTTCTACCCCTTTATCCAAGATCGAAACTTTTATAGAACACGCCTGAGATTTATTAGATATCGCGTGAACTCTACGTCTCCTTGTTGAATTGCGCCTTTATGCAGAGGCGTTTGAGCTGGGATTTTAAAATCAAGAATTTCATTCAACCTGTGAGATTTTAAAAATTCAAGAGTCACCGTTTGAATGAGAGAATGTTAAAAGAGAAACGTCAGGAGGCTTAAGAATGTCACATTATAAAATCCCACCTTTCAGATATAAATATCATGACATTTGTATGCAGCTCTTATTGTAATTTTACCTATTAATAAATTTTACGAACTGTCTGTGAGCATCTGATTCAAAACTTACACGATTTTATTATGGATCACTAAAATTGTCAAATTAATTTGAAAGTGTTGATAAAATCGGCAGTTGTTCTGCATAGTGAGCAGATCTGAATAGCCAGGCTAGTAACCCTTGTCTTTCTCTTCTCTTCTCATTCTTCTTCTCTTTTCACTACACTAAAGCCTTTCTTGAAGTCAGTTTGAATTTTTCTTGTAAATTCCTCCCGTCCCATAATGATTTTTATAACTCATCGAAACGGGGTATTTTCGCAAACTATTAATTTTTGAAGATTTAAAGTTTATTTTCCTGATAACGATTATCGTACAAAAATTATACAATTTGGATATTTTCATTCATATTTATTGATTTTAAAACCCAACTAAAACGCATATTCAAAACGGTTCTAAGTTCCTCACCATTTTGACATCCGAATTCACGAAAAAACGAACTTGTCGCTTTGGCGGCAAACCAAAAATGACACATATTAAAACGTTATAGAAATTTCATTTACTGTATTTTTTTTAAGAATAGAAAAAGACGATGCAAATACCCTCCTGAAATTTGAGGAAATATAAAATTAAAAGTCGGCTGAAAAAGCAGCACATTAATGTGATTGAAAAAGCATTGCCTCACCCCCTGCTCAATTCGATTTATAATTGAATGCCCACAAAATGGAAAAAGTAAAATTTCAATAATTAAAATCATCCATAATGCTAACAGCAATGCCATTATTTATCAAGGTGAACGCCACTGAGACTGAGTTAGCTTTCTGAGAACATTCGAAAGATTTATTTCTTGAGAATCGTAAATGCGAACCAGAACAAAGGCGTAGTGGGGCCGCCCTAGCCGCCCAGTCCACCGGGCCCGCCCACGTCTCACATCTTGCGTTTGACACCCCTGCTGTAGGCCCGCAAACTGTCAGCCCATGTGTTGGAAGTTGGAATTGTTGACACTCCGCCGCAATCATTTCACTTCCAACGAAATCCACCCACAATATTTGCTGTGGATGAAATTCATATTTGGACACTTGAAATTTGGTAAATTGCCGTTATTACTACAAGAATAGTCTTTGAGTCTTATTGCGATGTTAAGTTGTGAAATTAATTGATAAAAGACTAAACAGGGTGTTTATATTTCAAACATTGTCAAAATAATTAATTTTATAAAATGGACTGTTAGTACTTTCATGTGATGGCACACTGCGACACATAAGAAATATAAATAAATTAAAACAATATATTTTGCACTTTGTCAATTCATAATCAAATATTGAATCATTGTTTGGGGAGGAGCAACAAACACGTTCATATGAAAATCACACAGAAAACCAACTTAAAAAACATAGAATGACTGACACAGACCAAATATTCAACATATTTGACGTACTAAATATACGCCAATTATACATGAAAATACTACTAAACTATATTTTTGACGAAAAACAAAAAAAAATATAAACAAAAACTATTATTAATAGACCAGTTAGACAAGCATACAAAAAACAACAACTCTGAGGTTAAACACAAGCCATGGACAAACACCACAAATACCAGGCAATAAAAGCATTCAACAATCTTTCACTTTCACACTCAAAAACTGAGGAAAACAAAATACATTTTAGATCCAAAATTAAAAGATGGATAAAAATATTTTATAATGTTAAATAATAAAACATATATACACAATACACTTCATTATAAACAACCGTGCCTCACAATATTTGCCGATTTTATTTTTTTTCAATACCGCCTTTATTATTGTATTTTATTTTACTTCATCTCATTTTCATAAAATGTTTTATTTTTTATTGAATTATATTGTAATTATATCTAAATTCGTAATATATCGTATATTCGCTTATATCGTAATTTCGTGTGGAAGCTCTGTTTCGATACAATCTTTATTTACTTACTGCGCATGTACTTATTCACTTCTAAAATAACTTTTTGTTATTATTTTTTTTATTGTTATTATTATTTTTATTATTATATACTTATTAAAATCTACTTATCATTATTATTATATACTTATTACTATCTACTTCATTCTCGTATTATTATTTACTTTAATTATTGTCTAGCTAATTTATTTAGTTACTTACTATATATTTATGCTAATTAATATTATTTACTTACCTATCGGTTATTATTTACCTATTTTTATTTGGTTATTTTATTTTTTCATATAATTTATTATTCATCTGCACATCTTGATACAGGAATGCCCTAGTAAGATGTGCAGAGTATGTTTTTTTATGTTAAAAACTCTTTTTTGAATAAATAAATAAATATTAAATTGAAAAATGCACTCGTTTTCGAATAATGTCTTAAAGTACGTACTGTTAAATAAATGACAATTTTATCTCATTTATTAATTATCATTTTGCCGCACTATTATATTAGAATGTATTTATATTGTATTTACTCGTTAACTCGTTATTTGAAACCATTTGGTTTAAAATTTACGATACATTTATCAGATTTACTAACGATAACCGTAAAACCATTGTTTGTATGCAACTTAAAAGTACCTGTGTTGATGAATAAATGCTAATGAATAAAATGTCATTTCTCCAACAATCTGGTATTTTCACACAAATGAATACCGTTACAAATGTGTCAATGATTTATATAGTTTGTTTGTGAAATTTTAATATTTTAAATATAAATATTGATTTGAAAAACCGATCTTAAACCGTTCATTTCGAAACGGTTCATAGAAAACGTCAACGTCTGGTAAGACGGCTGTCACCAATATCGCCCGGCTTTACGGCAAAGCCGCTGAATTCACGAATCAAAACGATAAATCCAATATGGCACTTTGTAAATCATTATTGAAGATTTATTCGTGAACATAAAAATAAATTTTTTTCCTTATCATATTTTTTTAAATAGAAAATTTATTCGTCAACAAAAAAAAAATTATGTTAAATTATCTTAATTATATATTTTATTAAAATAAATTTAAAAAATATATTTTAACATTGTTAAAAAGAGACAACACTTCCCGTTTATTGACAACTAACTAGTTCAGCCCATCTTTCAAAGAACCATCAAAATGAAAACAATTTGTGAATCAGTATACCATTTATTTGGCAACAAAGTTATCTACATTATTACTAAATTATCTTAAAACTATTGCATGCTGGAAGCAACTAACTCTTTTTCGTTAGGTTTGTTAGAGGTACCATATATTTAAAAGCGGCCTTTTCCGTGAAACGATATGAAGCGTTTGGGTTGCTTTTCTCGTTGACCTTTCGTGGTTCAACCCTAATCTAAGGAGTAAATCTGCATTCGGCCTCTCCGCTATGTGTCAGTGACCAATGGGTCGTCTCTCGACTCCCATAACTGAAGTCCACGGCTCTCTGCACTCAAGTGCCGAGTTCTACCAACTCAGTTCTGCCGTTATTCTGTGTTCTCCTTCCCCTCCTGTTTCATCTTTTCCCATCTTATTTCCCCCGCGTCCATACTTAAGCATTCCTTTAGTGGACATGATTTTTGCGTTAGCGCTTATTGCTATTTATCGTCGATCACCATATAAGGTAATCTTTCTGATTTCACGTGACCAAGGCATGTTTCACATTATATTGCTGCCTGATTGATGATGCTTGATTAATGGAGGATATGGGCAACTCATAACAATATATATACGGGATGTTAAGGGACGTACTTGACTAATTTTAACCAATGATCCCTGATATTATTTGGAGTAAAAAATTTGAATGCGGTCACATTTTAAACTTAAACATAAAAATTTCCATAAGTATTGGACATTTAGGATCGGGGAGATGGGTTGGTCGGTTACTAGGCTGAGTGACCAGAGATGACATGTGCAAGATATTTTTTTTCTTGTTTTTGCCAAAAAAAATCGGATTCCAAATAATGACAGGAATTACAGGTGATTAAATAAGTCAAGTACGTTCCGCATGTACACAAAGTTATAGGTGATTGGTAATTTTGTAAAAATTGTGAAGTTTATTCAAAATACCTATTCCACAACAGACGATTTAACATTTTTTTGTTGTTGTTTTTCACGGAACTGACTGACTTAGTGCAAAAAATTATGTACCAATTGTATAATTCTGTTAAATGAGTACCTACTTACTCACGGGAGGTGGATATTCACGGTCTAACGTCAGGCATGCTTTGTATTCAAGAGTTTCTCATATCGTCGAACAAGGTTAATAATCGGGATTCAAAGGAAGATACTATATTTTATAGGTCCCAAATAAATACATCTGTAACGTGTTTTGTGTATTTTTCGGGAATCATTTATCCTTATCAAAACCATTGAAGCCCACCAACTCACTCAAGAAGTGCTTACTTCAAAACCTTTCAACTAAAAATTACCCTATCTCTTTAGTAAAAAATACTGCCGCCTTAATGCTTTGAGTAAAAATATATAATAAATTTTTCGGTATAAATTTAATAAATTTATTAGAATGTGTGCAGAAGCCAATTTATTACACGAAATTTATTTACAACTGTAATAAGTATCCCATAAATAATAACCTATTCCCCGTGTAACACATAATATAAAAAGAAAGCCTTAAGGAATATTAAAATGGGATTTTTCGGGCCATTTCTATAAACATTTTATCTCATTCACCCATTAGATGGTGTGAGGAGGTTTCATTTTCCAATGTGGGCGCTGCTTTTATTTGCCGTAAAATTAAGAGTTTTTCATTGTCGTACCTTGACGCTTCATGATAATTTATGACAAAATCTTTTGAACTGAAATGACGATCTTTTAAAATGCACTCAATCAAAACGTTATTGTTATTTTTCAAATGTCTTTTATTAATATAATCTTCTATTAGTTTTATTATAGTATTTATATGTGCTCTGTAGAAGGGTTAGGTGTATTAAAAAACCTTCTCTTGTCAGCCACAAATGCAATGATTAAAATTAAATCCTTTATTGAATTAAATACCATTTGTTGATAGATTATCAGCATGATTTACGTTTACACATCGTGAAAAACGTTTGAATTACAGCAGTCATAATATTTATTTCGGTCGGAAAGTTCAATTGTATTTAATGCCTATTTTGAATTAATTACCATTTATAGGTGAAAAAAGGGGTAACATCCTTTTCAATAATATTACGAAAGCAATTATTGAAAAAAAAGTTCAAATATGCACAACATCTTAATTTATAAATTATTCGCTTTCAGAGAAGAAATCAGACTTACGGAGTACCTAATAAGTGTATTGTGTATATATCAAGATGATCTCTGACATAATATAATGATAAATAAAATAAAATTGCTTTAAGTTGTTCGTATCAAAGAAATACCGCCAGGGTCAACACCACGACCGGCTAAAACAATAGTCATTACAATTCGTATTTAACGATTCTTTAAATTCATTTTATCTCCCCACACACTTTTTTACTATTTAGTATTCTTTGTAATTATTACTCATACCTACACCATTAGAAAGGATTTAGAACTATAATCTTCATAACATGACATGCGTAATCAATTTGCATAATTTAATAGGTAGAACCACATATGTAACTTAAATATTCTGTGAATGCACAAATAAATTAATAAATATTGGTCTTTTCACATTTTCAACACTGACATTGAAGGTTTCAAGAGTCAGTTTGTTATAAATTTACATAAATCTATACACATTATTATAAAAAACTATTAACTATTTAAAACTATACATAAATCAGGAATCACATAATTAAAATAATTACATTAAATTGAAAATAATTTTTTAATCTTCACTCTTAGAACAAAAACTTCCGGGAAACATTTATTTCTCAACTCGAACTATCAACAAAATATCTTCTTCAACTTCTGTATTCCCGGTACAATTATTCCTTAAAACGGGAACCCTATCGTTTTGCAATATACTTATACATAAACATCAATGACTCTTTAGGGCACAATGCGTTGAAGACTTCACGAACATCTAGATAAGAAAGGGGTGCTCCGAACAAAAACTACTACAATCGGGGTGCTCATAGAACCTTGATTTATGGAAGTTGTAAGACAATTATTTAGATAAATTGATTAAACACGTGCTTCGCAAAGTTTCTCGTTGATTGGTATTGCCATTTTATGAGCTAAGTATTTCAAGCTTTATTGCTAGCACTTGTACCACTTGAGTCACATAATGATATGGCTGTCACTAAATGACACTTTCTTATAAAATTTGTTGCATCTCCTTTTCTATAATGGTCAGACAAGCAATATAAAAAGTTTAAGAAAGAGAAAATGCCTAGGTTTTGTATGCATTTAAAAGTTTACAAAAGACACTCATGTATATTTTGAAATATTTCTCTAAAACAAAAAACTGCCAAATGGTTCACCCGTTCGAAGTTTTTCATTTTTTAATAATGTGTACATATATATTATACTGTATATTTATGAAATGTGTTTATATATTAAATGTAACTGTAACTATATATATATACATATATATATTATATTGGTCCCATAATATTTGTATATATGTATGTGTATGTGTAAGCATATATATGTACCGCCTCTGAACAGAAATCTTCTAGTGAGGCGGGTTACTTTTATGTTTGTATATGATTATGTTATTGCAATAGACGCCTGGGTTGCCAGCAATTTAAAAAAATATATTTTTACTAAACGAAAAAAAATTTGTGTAACTAAATTTATTATTTAAGTTTGATAAATAAAGTTAAATGAAAAACCATCGGTAAACGATTTTAAAACCTTTTGCTATATTCCTTATAAAATTTTAAGTTTTTTATTTACATGTTTCCGTTTGAAACATAAAAACCTAAAAGATTCTTTCATCTGCTGAAAAAAAACAAGATTATTTAAAGATATTTTCTAATACAGCGAATTTATTTGAAATTGAATGTCGAGGGGGAATATTTGAATACGTGTTTTTCTTATACTGAGTAGATAAAAAATTGTAGATTTTCGTTTTTTTGTATTTGATATTGCTACTTACGCCATCATAAAATACATTTACTTCCATTTATAAAAAAGTCTCGTGTTACGGTTTATTTTGATAATCTGCCTTTCTGTCGCTAGAAATTTTATCAAGATTACTCAAAACATTATCGCATGAACAAAGTGAGCTCACAACGCAGAAAACGACAGAAATCCTTGAGCGTGTTGCTTCCATTCCTCGGTTCTGTTTTTACTACTACAACATTCTCCGGGAAAATAAATTCACGCATGTCAATATCAGGGGTAAATGAATCGTTATAGGCGAGGCCATATTCTTTAGGGATTGAAATACAAATAGTGTTTTGTAAAACATGCATTAATCTTCTTCAACTTAAACATATCGCGAAGCAGCTTACTTTACACGCAGGCATTTCAAGATATAGTTCTACTATTATAATCGATACAAAATTAATTTTCTCCAAGTCATTAGCGATTTTTTCTCGAATATATTTTGTTTGCATGGTTAGACGGTATTTCTTCCAAATTTTACATATTGCGATATGTAGGAATGTCATGTTCACGATGATTTGTATCCGATATTCAATAGGTACTATTAATTGATCGATATTGAGTAAAATAAAATTCCACTATCATCGGTTTCAAAAAATTTCATGACAATTGATCCCCTACAGTTGGCCCCCACCAGTTGGACCCCCGCTAATTGATTCTCTGGAAAGTTGTTGATATCAACTGTCCGGGTCGGCTAACTGTTGGGAGATCAATTTTCGGGTCATCGTTTCGAAGATTTTATATATTTTTTTTAAACAAAATACATGTTTCTTTTAATAGATAATCCAAGAGGACTTGTCTTGGGCCACACAATAAATACCAAAGAGTATGACATTATAAATTTACTAATCATCACTGTCTTATCCGATTAAAGTGATTGCAGTTCTGTGATGTTTCAATGTGCTCGCCAGGCAATATATTTCTCATTTTACTCTTCATATGCACTATAATTTAAAACAGTAAGCTGCCTCATAAATAATATAAATGTTTCCAAACAGCGAAAACAGGAATGAAAAATTGATAATTATGAAGACGTGCACATTGATTTCTTGAAAGACAGACTTTATCCTGTTTACCACTGTACGATTGTAATTCGATTATCACTGTATTATAAAAGCCATTATATGGCGTTTGAATAAATAAATAAATTTTACAAAATTAAAATCTTACGATTTTGTGGACTGATTTAGAACTAGGGCCGCTGGTTAACGTGCTTGATCTAGTTATCGCCAGCTTATTTTCGAAAATTCGGTCTCTTGGTTGTAAATCAAAATACAAAATCTCCATAAAAATAGAATCGGGAGAATACGCGGAAGCCTTTCCAACATGTCAGGATTTCCATTATTTTCATTTCAGTCGGAGCACTTGGGGTATTTTTTTATTACCTCAGATAGTACTTGTTTATACTTCCAAAACAATTTGCAAGAGAGTTTCATATCTTTCCGGGAAACAGTCCATGGCGGAACGCTATAAGGAATTCCAAATTCATTTTATGTCTCTCGCGAGGCTACTGTACTTTTCATGTTGAAGAAAATAATATATTTTCAAAATTCTTTGTTTACAGGATAAAATACTGAATCTCCGATTGTGCAGAAATATAATAATGATTCCGAATTGCGAATAAAACCCTAAAACCCTATGAAGGCATTTGAATATTTTTGAGCTAAAAAGCTATTTTGTTTTCCAACACTGCGCACCCGAATCTAGTTCATATCCTTTACGACTCGTAATGTAAATTAATATATTTTCATCGTGATGTATTTTTGGGGTATTATGCCGTGTTACACTAACCTCCTTCTTAAGCCATCGTTTCTGCCAAAGGATCCGTCATCAAGGCAGATATGTAATCATACACATCATACACGATTACACATATGCTCTGATGATGAACAATGTAACGCTGACCAAAACAATGGTAAAATAATGAGGTTGCGCAACGTCGCATAATACCCCAAAAATTAATCTTATCTTTTGACCGTGAAAATCTCAAATCATATCCATTTTTTTTCTTCAAACAAAAAAGAATCTTTGCTCATATTAAGTAGATACTTTGTGATATGACATTATAAATTAAAATAAAACAAAAGCTTAGTAAACAACACTTTTTATTATTGCCGACCATGATTGTGACCTTCGTTGTGGTTGTATGACAAAGCTATCTATAGACAAGCATGATGATTACATGAAATAAAATTTAAAAAAATATTTATAAATCGCTTGCACTACGATGCGTTAAAGAAATTTTTTTTCTATGGTATGGGGGCGTGCTCTACCAGTGGGCGACGGCTTGGACGAGAGTTATAGTAATATTGTAAGAAAAAATATTTTAATTGTCAATTCCGAAATTGGAATCATAATATTCCTTAATTTTTCGTGGGTCTGCGCTAGTAGTATAGCAAAAAAAATATTCTCAAACGCTATCGAGGATAAAACATAATATTATGATTTTACCAAAAGCGGTGTCATTGTTGACGTAAATAGATTTTTTCCACTAACCACTGTCTCTTATTTGTTGTAGGTATACATTTATCATTTTACAAGTCACCAACACGACACTAAGACCTTCTCGAAATATGATGCAAGACAAGGTATATGTGGTTCTCTAACTTAACCAAGAGGTAATATTTGATTTCTCCGCAGCTGACCACCACGCGAAGAAGAATTGTCTCCTTAATGCCTTAATGCCGTCCGCAAAGAAGGTCTCGTTGTCAAACGGAAAAGCTTCCCGGGGGAGCTTTGGGACAAGATGATCGGTGTCCGGTGCTCAGCGTTTGATAAAGATACCTTCCCAAAAACGAAATAGAAAATTCTTCTTCCTTATTTCTAATTCAGAAGTTGATGGTACTAGCCAACGGCCTGAGATAATTTTCCAAATGACAAAATAAGCTAATTGACCGATGAAAATAACGATAAAAAATATATAAGAAATATTTTTACCGTGGGTTTTTCATGATTAATTTCTCCAGGGATAGTTATACCAATAAATCAGTTAAAATTCATGACTTGACTGTTTTACGAAACCGAAACAGCCACATTTTTTAGAGAATTGAATATCAATCTAATATAAATATATATTTTCTAATTTTTATTTTGTCATTAAACAGTTTGTTTATATTTTTAAGCAAAATAATTAAAAAAAAAAAATTTCATGCATAAATGTTTGTAGACTAAATACATTATTTGTATTATTTCACCTGTCATCCCTGTTTTATGGCGGGTGAAGTTTACAAATTGAGTTTATTCATAATAATATTGATATTATTGTTTTACAATCTGTTGAATTTATAAATATTTTATAAAATCATCAAATTAGAAAAATTAAATAGGGAATGTGAGAAATTTTTCAAAGGTGTTTAGGTGGTAAGAGTGCAGAATGTATGGATATTGTAATTGAAATGTATTGCAGATCTTTAAATCCATGGAGTTATTTGTGTTTTAAAATAATGAAGTTGGGTTTCAGTTTTGAAGTTATCGGGAGAAGATTGAAGATTTTAGGAGCTAGATAGATTAATTGTGTTTGAGTTGACGTAGTAGGTAGTTTAGGTACTTGGTAGTGTTGGTTGGTTACAGTTCTAGTGGTGTGAGTGTATTGCAACAAATTATTTAATTTTATTTCTACAAGAAATATAATACTATAAATTTTAGATGGGGTTGACGTATATTTAAGACATTATACTAGATGAAGAGTCGAATGGATGAGTATCTTGTCGGTCGCTAACACTTCACCATTGTAATAGTTTGAGCACAGTCACTCCGAATGATGATGCCGTATGTTAATAAGGATTGACAGAGAGCGTGGGATACCGTTTCAAGTTTTGTAGGAGTAAGGATATTTCTAATGTTTGAAAAACATAAGAGAACTTGCAAATGCAGGGAGTTAAGCTGGATAAATGCTGATCTTAACGTAGATGATAATCAATCAAGACCCCCAGATATTTTAATGGATGACTTGTTTCAAGTTTGACAAGTACAGGAAGAACCAGATCTTAGTCAAGAGTAAATTATTATTTTATGATTGTTAATGGGTTGTATTCAAGCTGACAGACTGAAGTTAAGAATTTGGTTTTATCAGCATTGAGAGCAAGGACATTATTATTTAACTAATTATAATTATTTACAAGACCTACTTGGACGTCGTCTTGTACTATGTTAAATGTTCCTTTCCAATTTTTATCTCGAGTTGTAAGTAGAATAGAGCCCAGGATTCTTCCTTGTGGGACACCAAAATGAAAAAGGAAAATTGATTAAGGGTTAAATATAGGGTATGAGGAGAACCAGTCCAGAGTTCTATTCTGAATTTCTATCCTATTCTATTTTAGATATTCTTTCTAGAATTATGTGGTGGGAAACCATGAGAAATTCTATTACCTAGTCTAGGAATATGGCTAGACAGTAATCATTTTCTTCCAGTTATTAGTGAAATTCTCAGTCAAATCAAAGATTCTGCATTTAGTTTTTTTTGGAAGCCAAACTGATTCAGCGGGAGAATCTTCTGGGTTTCTAAATGGGAGACAAATTTTTTTATTTTTTTATTTCAATGTTTTTATACAAGACACATAGCAATGAAATGAGCCTATAGTTTTCAATATTTTTTATCGCCACTATTATATATTGGTATAACCGTTGTATGTTTAGTTGGTTTGGGAAGGGTAGAAGCAGAAGTAAGGAAGGAAGAAATTTTTACTTTTCACCTTTAGAGATGACCCGTGTTTCTTACACGATGACATTTACATTAAAATTAAGGCAAAAATGACGATAATTAATTTTATAAGATAGGTATCGGGTTTCGATACTCAATACCATGTAATAATAAATATTTAATGTATCAAAATATTATTAGTCAAATAAAAAATTAAAGTAACTACCTTTATATACATTACTGTGTAATTATATAAGGGTTGGCAATTTGTTTTCCAATCAATTACTTTAATTAAATGTTGTAAAGCTTTGTAAATGAGCCGATTGAGTAAAATATAAATTTTCCACTAACTTTCGTTGAGGCTCATTTTTGCTTGACTACCTCTAAGTCTTAATACATACTTTTATACCACGTTTTCCTATACTTTTAGCTAAATTACCTAATTTCGCATCCACGGCCATTAACTCTGGTCGTATAGCCTCCCAAAATGAAATGATTGAAGCCTCTTTATTGCAGCTTTTCCTCCTCCAGACTGGTAATGGTACAAAAAGTTTTTTTTTTGAGTGTCTACTTTGCAGCCACTCTGTGCACGTACCGAGAGAGGTTGTAGCAAGAAGAATCTCATCTTCCGTACAGCGAGAGCATCAATCTTCAGGGATTTGAAGGAATGTCTTGCCATTAGAAAGAACGTCTTCAGAAAGAGGTTATTTTTCATATGATCTTCTCTCGTTTCATTTTTTTTCCGGCAAGTACGAGTATTTCTGAAAGTCTTCGAGTGAAAATAAGATGCCCCAACGAGATGGGGGAGAAAATGAGGGTGCAAAGACAAAGGTGGGGATTTAAATAGTTTCGTGCCGAATGACGCCTGTCGCCTGTCACAGGTGGTGAATGAGAACTCAGTTCTGTGGAGCATGAATACGTACGTGGGAGTTTAGTAACTATTCAAGAACAAAACTTGAACGGTGAAATGTCAACATCACTTCCTCTCGTGAACATTATTTATTCCCCAACCACAATTAACAAAATACCGTTAAACTTTTAGCCTATTAATAATAGCAGGTACCGTTACTCTGCTTTGACATGTTTGTTGAGGCAATACATGTTTCCCGTAAATTGAAAATCGAAGAAAATTTTAAGAAAACCCAATACACCAACTACAACCCAAAGTATAATCGAATTCGTTGGGTTTATATTTATTACTCATTGCTCATATTTTACATGTTATGGTATATTGTAATTTGTACATAATTAAAACACAGAATGATTTTCAGATAATAATGCTATTCCAAATGATTAGATCTACCTACTGAAAATGTGAGAAAACTATTGCATTAATAATGCCAACGTATAGAAAATGGTGTTATAAAAAAAATTATCCTTTGGAAAAAAGACTCAGAGTCAAATGTGTCTCCTTGATCTACGGATCAATTAAGATATTTGGCGAATTACCAAAGGAAATAATATTTGTACAAAATATTAACAATTTTAAACTTCTATTGCGTAAATATGTGATTAATAAACAGGTTTTTTTTAAATAAAATATTTATAAGGAACCATTAGAATATAAGTAACTATGAAAGTATTTCAAAACTACAAATAAATTAATTAAGAGGTACGGCATTTATTGAAAGTTCATAACCAAATTATTATTATTTTTTAATGATAAACCTATGTTTATAAGACAAGGTATTTTATGCATGGCACAAGGAATAAAAATTATTATAACAATTATTATATCCATTCAATTTGAAAATATCTCACGAGTGAAAATAAATGCCGCCGACAAGAATTGAACCCGCACCTTCTGATTGCCGGCCAGGTGATCTGAAACACTAAGCTACGTCGGCCCTTTCCCAACCCGCCAAATAATTCAGTAATTCCCGTCGAGTATTTTTTGCTTATAATAATTTGTTATAAAATTATTATTGATATGAATTCGCATTGTATACTTTTTATCTTTGCCTTATGCGATTAAAACTGTGTTCACTTTTGGACACATTTGAAACGAAATTCACCGTAATGAAATATCATATATTTTCTATTACTGTACGATAATTACAAACTTGCTTACACAGAGCCATAAAATTAACAACCAACCAAAAAACCTAAACCTGGAATTTCCCACAAATAAAGTATACGTAGGTATATTTGTGCTGTACGGACACTGAACCCGCACAAATGACTTAAAGTCTAGAAAATGACATAAAGTTTACATCACTCACTCCCCGTGGAGACCGTCCGGATATTTATGATGGAATGTGTATTTATTAAAGTTTTCCAAACAACACTCAACTGAGCAGCATATATGAGAAGCAAAACACTTCAATATTTTTTGCGCTGCGGCGTGAATCGAACATCCACACAATACCTATTGTATTCTACATCACAAAGGGCTTTTGTTTGAAGATTTTTATTATTTTTTTTTTTTTTTAATTTTAATAACTTGTTTTTTTAATAAAATCTATCACATGATGTCCAGGTTTCAGGTTATTTCTAAAAAAAACTTGACAAAGATACCAACACAATATTATATACCGTCTCCAATTAAAATTCCATGTTTAGTTAGCCAAGAACATAAGTTACTTACAAGCATCAAATGATAGAAATACAATTTCACGGAAATTGGGGAAGATTTTCGATGTATACACAATTGAGAAATACGATAAAGTTTTAGTAAAGCCGATTGCTTTCTATTGACGTGACATAACTTCGTTTGTGGGATGTCCCAACTGTAATGTTTATCCGGGAAGACATAATTGAAGTTAATTTCAGAGAAAACCAATTATTTTCCGTCCAACTGAGGTAAAACTTAATACAGTTAGACACCAGATATATTAACTAACTAACTTAAGATATATTAACAAGGTGTTCAGGAACAAAACTCTTCTTTGAATATTGAAGATTGTTCTGGTTAATTAAATTAAGGAAAGGTCACAAAATTGGTCAACGAAATTCAATACTCTTCTTAGGTAACGGTTGTTTATAGGAAGGGAGACATTGTTGTCAAATTTTAGCCATTGTAAGGAATAACCATTGACTATGATGAAATACTTCAAACTATTGTTAACAAATACAAAAATTTAAAAATTCTTTTTAATAAAATATCTTACCTTTGGTAGCCCGTTTGATTCTTATATCAAGGTTTAATTGCGTTTAGTTTCCTAAAGTAGAAATATGTAGTATCACATATAATTTATAATATTTTATTTTAACTACATTGTTAATATCATTACTATCTAGTCTATATACTATTATGATGAGCTTCAACTGTTGCTAACATAATGTATAGCAGTACTCTATCTAAAACACCTGCAAACACAGGTTCTCGCGGCGAAGTGTTCACAAAACAATACTTCTTAACCATTTTCATTTATTTGCTTATGACTTTACACTCTACTACCATGTATTATATAGTTACATAAATGATTTGTAATAAAGTGTGTGGATTTTATATCTGTGGTTTTGGTGTGTGGCACCTTCTTCTTCTTCAATGGCGCTACAGCCCATTTCGAGCCTTGGCTTCCTTTAACATGAGCCTCCACCGCCCTCTGTCCTCGGCCGTCGTCTTCCAATCTGCAACATGGAGTAGTCCTCTGGCATCTTTCCTGACATCGTCCTCCCATCTCAGCCTAGGTCTGCCCGCCTTTCGTTTGCCTCCCGGGTGTCCTGTTAGAACCTTCTTTGGTACACGTGTGCTTGGCATTCTCCGGCCTATCTTAGTCTTTGGAGCCGTAAATGAGTAGAGAGTTTGGGAGCTTGGTAGATGTCATATAGCTCCTTATTGTGGCGGATTCTTCATGCCTCTCCCTCTCGCACCGCTCCTAAGATTCTTCGAAGTACCTTTCTTTCGAAGGTGTCCAGCCATTCCGCAGACTTTGCTGTCAGTGTTCCCGCCTCACATCCATAGGCCAAGACCGTTCTAATAATTGTTTTATACAGGGTTATTTTGGTTTTCCTATGGACGTTTCGGGATTTGAACACTGGCAGCAACGCGAAGTAAGTGTTGTTAGCGGCGGTGATGCGCTTTCTTACTTCTACTGGGTCTTCGTTGTCCTGCGTTATGATGGAGCCCAGGTAGGCAAACTCTTCGACCACTTCAAAGTTATAGGAGTTTTTAAAATTCACTTTGTCTTTTATTCTGCGGTGTGGGGTTCTGGTTTGCATCATGATTTTAGTTTTGTTCTCATTGATTTGCAAGCCCACCTCTCTTGCTGCAGTCTCCAAAGGGTCAAACACCTCTCTTACAGCCTGTAACGATCTTCCGACAATGTTAAGGTCGTCTGCATATCCAACTATTTGATAGCTTTTGTAGCAAATGTTTGAGTCGGTAGCAATCATTGTCTTCCTCACGACGTGCTCCAGAACAATATTGAAAAGAGTGGGAGGTAAGCCATCACCTTGTTTCAGCCCCTGGGAGACGTTAAAATCCTCCGTTGTTTCACCTCTTATCCTTACTCGACATCGTGAACCAACCATCGTTGCTTTTACAAGCTTGACTATTTTGGGCGGTATACCAAAATTTAGGAGTATTTCATATATTTTCTCCCTATCTATACTGTCATATGCCTGTTTGAAGTCAACAAATAGTTGATATATGTCTATATCGAATTCCCAGCATTTTGTCAGGATTTTTCGAGTAGTAAAGAGTTGATCAGTGGTGGATCTCCCCCTTCTAGAACCTGCCTGATACTCTCCCAGCAAGTTTTCTGAATGACTTTCTAGTCTTTCTTTCAAAATTGTTGTGAAGATTTTAAACGCTGTACAAAGTAGCGATATTTCTCTGTGATTTTCACATTTCAATTTGTCTCCCTTTTTATGTATGGGGCATATTATACTAATTTACCACTCTTCTGGTACTCTTTCGGCGGTCCATATTTTTACAATAAAATTGGGTAGCAGGTTTTTCAGATGTTCGTTTCCATATTTATAGAGCTCTGCCAGGATATTGTCTCCTCCCGGTGTTTTATTGGTTTTCAATTTATTTAGCGCAGCCCTTACTTCTGCCACCGATGGCGCTCTAGTCGTTTCATCCTTATTTAGCTCATCCGGAATGTGAGTTGGTTCGACTGTCAGGTTGTTATTGGGATTCAAGAGCTGTTGGAAGTATTCTTTCCACCTAGTCTTAATCTTTTCTTTATCTCCTATTATGTCTCCATTACTATCTCTGCACAGGGATGTGTTGGGTTTGAAGCCCTTTTTAAATACATTGACGCCTTTATATGCCTCACGTGGATTGTTATTAACAAAATCATTTTCCATTTTCAACAATATGTTGTTAAAATATAGTCTCTTCTTTCTTTTAATCAAATGGTTAGCATCTCTTCGTGCTTGTTCGTAGGCTTGTCTTTTTGATCTTGTTCCTCTTTCTATACATAATTGTCTTAGCTCATTTTTCTTGCAGACGCTCTGTATGCACTCCTCATTGAACCAGGGATTTCTAACCTGCCTAGGTCTATTTCCAATGCCTGATTCTGCCGCTGTCAGCAGTGCATCTCTCAGACTGGTCCAATCCTCTTCTAAATCGTTTGAGGAGAGCTGATCACTCAGTTGGTTTGGTAGGTTTGTTGACAGTGAGTCGTGGTATCTATCCAATCCTTCTGGTGTTTTAAGAGCATCAATGTTTAGCTTTGGGATACTTGGCTGATTTTCTCTTCTATCTCTTGCTATTCTGCATCTATAGCTGGCTATTACCAAATAGTGATCCGAATCACAGTTAGCTCCTCTGTAACTTCTTACATTTGTGATACTGGTTGCCCCTAATTAGGATATGGTCTATTTGATTATGGTATCTGCCGCCAGGTGATGTCCATGTCCATTTATGTATATTTTTCCTTGGGAACTGTGTTGAAGCTATTATCATGTTTCGTGATTCTGCAAAGTCAATCACCCTTGATCCATTGTTATTGCTTTCCATATGAAGACATATGTTTTTTCCTGTAACCTGTTGGTGTGCCGGATCCTGACCGATTTTAGCATTAAGGTCTCCAAACACCATTTTAATATCATTGGATGGTATGGTGTCATATGTCTGCTCCAGTTTGTTATAAAATGTATCCTTAGTTGCTTCATCTTTGTCTTCTGTCTCAGCGTGAACATTTATGATGGAAATATTAAAGAATTTGGTTTTTATGCGGAATATGCATATTCTTTCGTTTACAGCCTTAAAACCAATTACTTGATTCTTCAATCTTTGATTAACGATAAAGGCTACTCCGAACTCATGGTGTTTTTCATTGCCACTGTGCATTATTGTATGCGTTCTAGTATCAAATGTATCAGTGCCTATCCATCTAGTTTCCTGCACTGCTGGTATATCTATGTTGTACTTTTCCATTTCTCCAAGTACTTCTCCGAGGGCCCCACTTCTATACATCGTTCTTACAGTCCATGTTGCCATTCTCAAGTCCATATTTCGATTGTCAAGTTGTCTGCCGGGTGTTTTCGCTGTCCGAGGCTTAGTTTCCGGTTTCGTGATAATTTTGTTTTTACAGGGAGTGGTTACTAGCCACTTGCCCAACCCCTTACTGGAGGCGAGGGTTTTTCTGTAGGTGTTTTCCTTCCCTTAGCTGGGGTGTTCTGGTTTTATGGCGCCAGAGTTTCGCCATTCGCCCCCTCTCTGTCGGCTATGACCTCGATGGTGGGATGGTCGTCCCACACCGGTGATCACATTGCCCAGGGATCGCGGGGCCATGATGACCGCTCGTGGACGCCAGAGAGTTGGACTTGTTGGTAGTGCTGCTGATGCAGCTATGTCATTTGTAGCATTTCTTAAGGCGCGCATCATCCAGCTTGATGTGTCCCGCCACGACCTACCAACCCTTCGAACCCGGGTGTGTGGCACCAGCACTATTTATTTGTTGGATTGCCGACCTAGGAATTTTTCGGGACCAAACGGTTGCCAGGTTGCCACATCAGTGATCGCATCACAAAACCTGAACAGTTCTAATCGAAGTTTTGAAGAAAAAAAACAAATTAAAAAACCTACCACGTTGTGCAACAATAATGTAACCGTGGATTAGGTGGCTACAATTAATAAAATTCATTTGTAAAATACAAACTAATAATCTTTAATTTATGGGAGTTTTGTTTAACAGAAAGAAAGAGTTACACTTTTAAGAATTATGTTCATGAAAAAGTGCAAACTAAACTAAACTCTCTGGCAAAAAAGAGCTTGCATAAATATAGAATTATGTGATACCGATTACATCGTGGTTGAATACAGCTAGTAGCCACAACTCATCTCGGCTTGAAATACAACAAATAATCTTCTTGTCAGTTCTAGAATCGCTTTGTCCATCTTGTCTTCAAGACAAAAGAGAATTTTTTTAAGAAAGAAAGAAATTTGCAGAATCGAAAGATGCTTTTCGATTATTCATCGTCCAAGGATTAACATTCAAGTTTGTTAAATTTAATGATGACAAAATCTAACGGATTTTTCGGTTACCAGCCATTAGCATAGCAATTGCTCTGGACTGTTGAACAAAGAATGAATCCTTCTTCGGTTAGCTCGATCATCAAGTTTTGTAATAGGATTGTAGGGCAACCAATGTGTTCCAAAAAACTGCAGGGTTGACAATCTAACCAATGCACAAAGGTTGATGCGTAAATACTGGAGGTGCCACACACCTTTATACGAATCCATTATGTAACAATATGAATAAAATGTTTTGTATTACTTGCACGTATCATTTTTTACCTGTAAATATATGAAAATAAATTAATATGCACACTGTCAGTGCAACAGGAAATCTTCTCACTTTTATCAATTCTAAAATTCGATAGCAAATAATTAGTAGTATTTTAATACTGCAAACATATAGATGTGCAAATTTAATGAAGTATGGATAGTTTTAATAAGAAAACTTTGCCCGAAGTTTATTTTCAGTTAACAAAGCAGAATATTATAAAAATGTGAGCTTCAACTCTTCAGAGCTGTGTTAATATATTTTTAAACAATAATAATTATAAGAATGCAAATTAGAAAATGAATGGTCATTCATTTTTACTTAATCGTAATATGGAATGATAAACGTACCTTAAACGTTTTTCATAAATAATTACAAATGAAATCTCGACAACAGTTGAGAGAAATAGTTCAGTAGCAGATCAAATCAGTGTTTTAGCTGCAATCTTGAAAAAAGTTTTTTTTTTTCAAGATATCAGCATTGTCTTATGTGGTTGATAGTGAAATGGAAGGCTTATTGTTGAAAGCTCAGAGTGCCATCGAGAAATGCCTCGATGAAAAAATAGAAAACATTAATAAACCAGTTTTAAAAGTGCAGATGTCATAAAAATAATATAAATTGATAGAACAGGTTGATAATACGTAACTTACAATAAGAAGTAAATGAAAAAAATAAATGTGGTCGTTCCTAAGCGATAATCCTAAATAATAATATAAGCTACATAAAAACTTCATTCGGGTATCTCTTATAAAATGATAAGTTATATTAAATATGTCGATATATAAGTGCAAGAAGGCGAGATATAGGTGCGTATTTGTGGTAGCTAGACCCGAAATTATTATTGTAGAATAATATATTTTGCCTAATTTGTTTGGTACTTTAACGTGGATGATATGCAGGAGTTCACAACAGTCTAGTTCGGAAAGAATAATTTTATACAAAAAAGTAAAATCATTTATTTTTCTTCTATTTTGTAGGTTATGTATTATAAGCGTATTAAGTAAGAATATATATTTTATGTGTTGAATAGGTATGTGAAGTTTGAAGTTAATAATTTCTGATATGAATTTGATAGTATGGAGACCAAACTGCTGAATTGTATTGTAACAAGCTACGTACTAGCGACAAATATACGATTTTAATAACTAGATATTTAAATAATAAGATATTTTTCAATTAATCAGAAAACTTAAATAAATTATTAGTAATCGGCTCTGCAAACCTTGACTCCTCAGAACGCAGTAACCATATCCAATTAAAGAGACGAACTACATTGCGCCTCATAAAAACGATCAACTGCCATATGCAAATAAAATGGCAATTGCTAATGGTTCAAAGTGATAGTGACCTTGTAAAATAATTGGAAACGTGAAAACTTAGTATTTATTTTGGATATAAATTAACAAAATAAATGGTTTTGCATTTAAAGTTCATTTTTGAAAAAAAAATGTCAGTTAGAATCTTGTCCAACTGAGGTAACGTAGGGTGAAACCGAAATCTTATCCACTTCTGTATTTTTTCAATGCCTCTGACTTTCACCCTTCAAAGTTGTTCTTGGCCATCATTTCAAATTATGAAGAAAGGGATATTGATTTTTATTTAAATGGGAAAATTTCATAATTATATGAATTAATGGAGATGAGTTGAAACTTTATTTATTGAAAGGAGGGGAGTGTAATTTAGATAAGGCCTGATAGAAAAGTGGATCATTGTTTAGAGAGAGACAACCAAAAAATATGTGATCTAAAGTTCTCTCTTTTAGACCACATAAACTATAATCTGGGGAGTTAAGCAAGGGAATTTGAGAAACGTGTGCGAGTCCGAGTTGTCCAATTATCATTCTAATGAGAGAGAAAATAATTCATTTTGAAGTAGGAATTGTTGAAGCCATGGTTTTAATGGAATAGCATTTCGAGGAATAGTCGGCTCCCTTGGATTGTCTAGCAATGTGACAATACTCAACCTTAATGTTGAGGGATCTTTCTTCGAGGGTGGAAAAAAATTCAAATAATATAAAATATAATGATATGTGGATGTGGTTCATAAGGGTAATTATGGGATTGAACCCTACTTGTTCTGCCAAGGAATCCGAAAATCCGAGTCTAACATGTCAGGAATCCTAATTAGTGACACGGTTTTAACACAGCTTTGTGTGGGGGCCACCGGGACTAAGGGGAATAAAGCATACAAAATAATCATCGTGACAAAGAAGAAGACCTGATTTAAGTTTTACTAACCAAGAGAATCAGAGAGAACAAAGAAACCTTCAAAATAATTTTTGATATTTTATTTGAGACTTGAGGCTGACCATCTTCAAAAGTTGTTTTAAATTAATTGAAATATTATGTCGTTAGAATTATTGTGATTAACGTTAGTACAGAGAACACAGTTCGGAGAGTCTGTAAATAATCGAGAAGAGTTGGGACATTCAGATGAAATAATGTCAGGGAACATAAATTTAACAAACTATTATAAGCTTTTTTGTAAATATAAGTTAACCTTTATAAAAAATAATAATATTAGCAGTGGGTACGGGCAGGTAGATTATAGTAAGTACTTCTGTTGTAATGTTATTAAGCTTTGGAAATTAAACTGAATCAGCGAAACTGAGACAGTAAAAATGCTTGAATGGGCCGCCTTGAGCAAGTATACCAATATTCTCTGAAACAAGAAGATTTCCTCCAGAATACCATTTAAATTCAGAATTCGTATTCAAGAAATGCGTACCCGGCGCGAATATAGACTCTCACACTATCACTAAAAAGTTGTGACAAAAACGAATATCACGCAAAGAGTTGTAAAATAAGCCTTGCTAGATGGCTTGCTACGTGTACTTTAATATCTGCCTTAACTGTGACAAACTCCAAATTAATAATAATGTGGCGCAGCTAACGGATTTAAATAAGTTACAATTGAATTTCGAGTAACATTGATTGACCTTCTTCATTGGCGAAGGAAATCAGAGCTCACCCATGTATAAGTTTCATTGAAAATATTATTATACATCAACATGACAATATATTATGTAATACCCTGGTAATAGAAAAAATGGCTTCATCCTACGCATCACAAAACCATTCAATAAATCGTTTACACTTGAACTATACGGTGACTGGATAAATCATCAAAATGATAATTCATCACATCTTTAAAAGGTTATATAAAGTCATGGAAAGTGATGAAACAAAAACTTTATTAACTGGGTTAAGTAGATTAGATTAGGTTAGGTTAAGTTAGATTAAAAAAAAATCTTTTCATCGTTTCTTATGACTTTATATCACTGTGTTGAGTTATATCATGGAACCGAACTATACATGTCATTTGTAAGATCTCATCACGAATTTGCATCTCTCATTTAGAATCCTCAATAACAAATTATATTAACCGAATTAAAAATATTCAAACAAAATATTTGAAACACCTGTCATGTCGTTTTGAGAACGTCTGTGATACCCTATTACTCTTTATATACAGAGATTTTTTTTACGTTCTGCTTCTGTTTAAGATTTTGAACTGCCTTATTGACTTACCAGGATTGCATTTCATCACCCTGATTACTTTACATTATATACAACATTACTAATTGAAATACGTACAAAACTCTTTGGACGTATCCGCAAATCTTTCAATGCCCTAAGCAATGTTGATATTTTCATCGGCACCTTTAAATTGTTGATAATCAAATTAACGTTACAATGTACTGAATTCAAAACCATTATTTATTTTTATTTATTTTCTTACTCATATTACATAATATTATAACTTTTAATATCTGCACGCTTCCTTATCTTTAATCGTAAAAAATATTTTTAATGGAACTTAACCGGTTTATTTTATATTAACCATTAAATTTAAAATTTAAAAAATATTTATGTATTTAACTGTATGTTCAATGTATTAACTAAAATAAGAATACTATTAATTTAAAAAATGAACGATGGTTGGAATCATTTACACTTTCTTTGAAAACCAGATTTAATTAGCCTGGTACTTACTGCTCAACCGATCTCTCTTCCCTTACGCCCTACCTCTGCTACCGTCTCGCTTCCTTCAGTCTCGTAAAATTCACAAAAAATTATATAGCGCATTTCCAGGGTTTTTGGACAGCTGCGACTCTTGTGTGGTAACGCCTTAAATAAATAAATAAATAAAATAGGCTAGCAATGATGAAAACCACGATTTGCATTTTACATTCCAATTTCATAGACCTGATCATATTTTATGGAAGAACCGACGTTGGAACTTATACAGGACAAGACTTTTATTTCTCATAGATAAATGAAGTTATCTTGTAATATCCTCAGGCTGTCTCCCAAACCTTGGAACTCAGCTGTTATGCCGAATAACCCCTCACACAAATACGTGATCAGAATACAAATGGCCGCCGAGGAGGCTGTTCATGATATTGAGCCCCTAATACGGCAGGAGATTTAGGATGGAAATATCAAGCAAACATAATGTGTTTGTTTATCCCTAACGCACCTATCCATGGGCTCAAACCGCCCTTAAAAAGCGAAAACTTTTTTAATTATCCACTGGGTGTTTCCATGTTTTTTTAACCCATGAATCGAAATCGTGGTTTTATGTATTTTTTACGCTTTATTTGAGTCTTTTTTGTATTCAGTTTAGCGAGTTATCTGATAGTATTATTGTCCTAGCGTCTGGACGATGTAGGCCCTCTGATTGGTCCAATTTAAATTGTTTGTTTCGGTTAAATTCCGCTAACTTCAAAATTATGACCCGATTTAATACTAAAATAGGATCCGCAGATTTCTTCAAAAGCATCTTTTCTGCTCAAATAATTTTTAGATAATATCGAAGAAAATATGTTTTAGAAAGTTCACAATGCATTGGATTAATTACATTACAGTAAAAATTATCCACAATTACGTTTTATATATTTGACGTCTGTCAAGAATCAGACATTCCAGGGTTCCTTAAAAATGTCAATCCCTCCTTTACCGGCCGCTGGAGTAGTTTTGCTATTGGCCGACAGAGCGCATAAGAGCGATATACAAATACGTACAATTTCATTTATTCAAACAACGGTAATTATTTACGTGAAACTACAGTTTAAATACGCATTTACAAATAAAACAAACATTTGATTCAACTTAATGACAATAAACAACAAGTCTTTGCATGTACGATTTTGAAAAATATTGATATTTAATATTATTTACGTAAATAATAATTTCGCACTATTTGACAGAACACCGACATGAAGTTAAAAATACGCGGAAGTATAGGCACTGCCAACTCAATAAAATAACATGAAAGACAATCGGAAGATAGAAACGCTTCGTTGATTGTAAAATTAGTCAACAAATCTCTAATCTGACATGTACTTATATGTTTAATAAAACAATCATTTTGCCAGGTATATAATATACATTATATTAAGGTATTATTCGGAATCGCTGGACATAATTCTTCGGATTTACCTTAATTAATATAAAAGGAATCTGAATGCATTTGGGAATTTTTTAATTTTAGCATTTTAATTTTTAATTACGTAAAATTAAAATTCGCTTTCGTTGTATTGGATGACAGCCGGAATAATTTCTATTGATGATATTTTCTTTTTTTGGTATTCCTGATATGAGTGGCTAGAATTTTTACCATTTACTCTATGCAAATACTAGGTAGGTGGTACTATTTTAGCCAAGCTCGAAAAATAAAATAAAGGTATTTTGGTTTCTTTTACAAGTAAGGAAATATTTAAAAAAAGGTTATTATAGGTTAGGATAGGTTAGGTTGGGTTATGCTAGGTTAGGTTAGGTTAGGTTGGATTAGTATAGTTCAAGTTAGTTTATAGGTTAGGTTAGATTAAGTTGGATTATTATAGGTTAGGATTAGTCAGGTTATGTTAGGTTAGGTAACGTTAGTTAGGTTATTACGGGTTAGGTTAGGTTGGGTTATTATAGGTTAGGTTGGATTTTTATAGGTTAGGCTGGATTATTGTAGGTTAGGTTAGGTTATTATAGGTGAGGTTAAACAAAATAATAATGATAATAATAGCGAAATAAATCATTTGTGTTTTTTAAGTAGGCACTATTTTGCCGGAATATTGTATTACATTATAACTTTTTAATTTACGTTTTTCAATTGTCTCTAGCCGTTCATTTCAGGAATACCGACAAAAGAAAATGTTATCAACATAAATTATTCAGGCTGTTATCCCATACAGCGAAAGCGAATTTTCATTTTACGTAATTAAAAATTAAAAAGCTAAAATTAAAAATTTCCCAAATGCTGTTCGATTCCTTTTATAGTAATTAAGGTAAATCAGAAGGTATTATTTAAAAATATTTCGTATTTTTCCGTGTCCAGCGATTCCGAATAATTACCTATATTAATTTACATTTAGCCATTTAGGCAATTATTCTGGAAAGGTAAAGTTTTAGCCGAACAACTGTCATTCTTATATGCCTAAACTCCTTCCTGTTCCGTGATTTAACAATATATACTCACCCTCTCTCTGTGAATGACCTAATATCTACCTATTAAATATAATTGTTGTTAGTATCACTTAAACTGGGCGAAGCCCAACCAAGTGCCGCCCGAAGGGCCTAGCAGAAAAAAACCCGCGGAGCGGGTTTTTAACTGCTAGCTTGATATTAATCTTAAATTCAGGTGTATTATTCTAAAACCAATTTCCCAAAGTTCATAAAAAAACACAAAATATAAATAGTACATGACGTAGGTACAAACATTCAACATATATATATGTCAATAAAATGTTTTGAAAATTACAGATAGGTGTTAAATGTCGCATTTTCAATTGTCATTGAACTAAATTAAGATTTATCAAATCGGTTGTTCAAAATTGGCTAGAGCACTTAATAATTTCATAAGAGAGATTAAGAATTAAATCTAAGAAATTTGAAAGCGAAGATTAACAATTTGTTATTTATTTTATGTTTTTATTTGGTTCAATCATTTGAAAGTACAATTCACATTTTCTTACTTCGCGAAATATCTCCAGGGATCAATGCGCGGTGTTTTACATTAAATCCCTTCGCAATAAATTTGTAATCTAGATTTTAATAATCCATACTTTCTCCTTGCAAAATCTTCAAAATTATCTCTTTTTTTTACTTTGCCTTAAACAGAATTAAAATATTATATTTAAAACTGTAAAACGTTTTAAACAACCTTTTCCCTACGTAATGTCAACACTTCGTTTCATTTCATCGAAATGTACTGGTTTTCTATTAATCATCTTTCCAATCTTTTATTTACCTTATCCAAGGGGAAGTACATAAACTCCCAACGAATTGAACTATTTATATGGCGGGCTTTAGAAACGCTAATTAAAATGTACTTTGTTCGGGATATCCAGGCAAACATTAAACCTTTTCACGCACCAACAACGTTAATGCTTTCGGTAAATAACTTATACCCCGAGCTTTGTGACCGCAATACCCTTGATGTTTAGACCACGACTTCCGCTCGATGTTGTTTTTTTCTGATGTCCACCCGTCAAAAATGCTAATTAAAAATAAAGACCTTTAAAAAAATATTGACACGAAGAAGAGAAGAGAAAACGTGCGCTGAAATTGTGAAAAATTTAAATTAAAAACTCTCGAAATTATTATCTCTGAAATTGTAGTCTCTCAAAAGGTGAGCTCCAAAGCTCACACGGAGAACACTTGCTGATAAATATTACTAATTTATTAAAACAAAGTCTAATTATTCGTATTCCCATTAAAAATGGAACTGCAGACCTTCAACGAATGAATTGAAAGGTTTCCTAACAAACTGTCGGTTAAACACTAATTTGTTTTTTTTTTATAGTGAATACCTCACAAGAGTCCCAACTGCTCCCGTCTGGAGCCAGTGAGACTATGGCATCCCCAATTAGGGAATGTTGTGAGGCTGAAGGTAAGTGGGGAAGGGAAAGAGGAAGGTGGGGAAGTACCTGGCTATTCAGATCTAGTCACTAAACACGGCTAAAGCCATTTGGAGCAACGTTTCAATTCTGAATGGTGGTCTTACACCAGGGCGATACTGGTAGTATCTTCCACTCTGGAACGTGCCGCAAATATACTATATATTATTTTAATTAATTAATTGTGAAATAACACAAATTAATCAAATAAAATTTATTTGCGCACGCCGGGTTCGAACCCGCGACCTTCGGAATGGCAGTCCAATGCGTTACCACTGGACTATGCCGGCCGTTTTGTGAATGTCACAACACATGTTTATAAAATTTCTTATATCGTGGCAATTCGTCATTATTTATTTATTTATTTGAGGAACATAAACAGTCTTAGTAATACAATATACATAAGAGGATAACAAAAAACAGACCAATTATTAATATTCACAGATATATATTCAGAAACATAAAACTAACCTGTAAACTAGAATATTTAATAAAAAAAAAAAAAAAAAAACAGAATAAAGAAGCAAATAGGAAAAATAATAATACGAATGTAAATTCAACAAACGATAAACCTATAATATGCCTACCATAAACAGCAATAAATAAAAGTGATTATAACTATACTTAAATAGACTTGGGTTGGAACGGGAAAGGGGAGGGAGGTATAAGGAAAAGTTGCCACGCAAGTAATATTAGGTACAATCAATTTAACAGTCGTGAATATGAGTTAAAATGTGATACAATGAAATTCTGTAGTGATAGTAACTAGCAGTGAATATGTCAGCACGAGTGTCTATATTTGCAAATTTATTATTATAGTAGTTACATGTCCTTTGCATAAATTCATTTTGATTGGAATTGGTATTGCATCTATCAATGTAGAAAAGGGTAATTTGTCTGCTGTATCGAATTGGCGCGGCGCATGGAAATTTATTTTGTTCAGCAACTCCGGGCAGTCAACTTTAGAGTTAATAATTTTATACAAGAGCATCTGATCAGCGAAAATCCTCCTGTTGAGTAGTTTTATTATGTTAATTAAGAAAGGCACAACTGCAAAAATACATGTTCCGATATATTCTGAATCGACTAATATTTTATTACGAAATGGATTGCATGTTTTCAGTAGTTTCTTTTTAATAAATCAGCTATAATAATTTTTCTTAGTGTAGTTCTATATTTGTCTCCGTAGAACTGTTTTCAAAACATTTATTAAAACAAATATCTATGAAAGCAAACACTTTGTGGCGTGACACTATATAAATGAAAAAAACTCTTTGTTTTAAACCACTTTATTTGAGTTATATAGGTGGACCGGTTTCAGTTGCTCTCAACCTTCTTCAGGACAATGGAAATATAAAGTTTTAAAAGTTTATATTTCCACTGTCCCGAAAAATGTTGAGTCCAAATGAAGCCGGTCTACCTATATAACTCAAATAAAGTGGCTTAAAACAAAGTTAAAAAAAAATATATATTATAAAGATCATGATTTGTGAATAATATTTTTCGTCAATCATTTTAAATACTCTTTGACAGTCCAAATGTCAAAAAATCGTCTCGGATATAGATAATAAACATAAACCTACTCACAGTTTATCTGAACACTAAAACGACACATAATATTAACAAACATTGCAGCTTTAATAAAATAAAGTGTTATAACCTCTGTGTTTAGTTTCCATGTGTAAACAAAAATATTTAATAACTTTGTGAACGTTAAAAGAGAAATCAAGAGATAATGAATCGTTCGACTTCTGTGAAGTGACTCGTCCTAAGCTTAATAAGTATTTGTTGATACAATGAATGATTCCATGTATGACTTCCAAAAAAAACTGTGAAGGATGTAAAAAAATGCATTAGTGGGATGAAACATAATTATGTGGCGTCGAGAATAATCCAGATTAAATAATTAATAATAAACCGCTCGACCTACTTAGGTACGTACTTGCTAATTGCTACTTAGGTACGTATTTGCAGCCGAAATCAAAACAAAGCAACCTACCTATTTCAAGTATCTACTCGCGACAATACTATCGCACTATCAGTCTGGGGCATTACGAGAACTCGTCAGAAGGTTCGAGTCCACGGCCTATGCATAATTGCCGCGCTATCGAAGGTTCCTGAAACATCCAGTCTGTGCGAATGCCTAGGATTTAGTTGCCATCCACCTACCTACTGCCGCCGTCAGCCGTGTGGTATAAATATGCCCGACGCAGCGAGTCATTCAGTCAGTTAGTTATTTACCAGCCGTCAGTCTACGAGGCTCAACGAGTGATCGCCCGCGCTCTTCTTACTAGCGCGAAAGACAACGTACCCGGTTTCGCCCGTATCATCATGGACTCTATCGGGACATCATCTTAGTGCCTTGTCCAGATCGCCGTTCCTGGCAAGCACTACTCGGATTACAAGCGCCCTGGTTCCAGTGTCTCTGACCAGCGCTTCTTCCACGCTACCATGACCACCACGAGGACACGCTGCATCCTCACTGGTCACGCCGTTCCCGTTCAACCGCCTACAAGGTCTGCCGCACCTTCGGCCGTCTCGTCAGCACTGGAGTGCCTGAAGACCTACGTTCTTCACCAGTGCCTGACCTCCATCGAGTCCCGGTCACCAGCGCCCGGCGTCGACTCACTGACCCGCGCTTGACCTGCCATCATCAGCCAGCATCCGGTGTATTCTTTTGTCCAGCGTCAACTCTCGTTACGGCTACCTGACTCATCAATAAAACACATGTGACCTTCACAACTTTCTTTCATTTCGTGCCTCTCTCCTGATCACCAAAATTATTTGCTCCGCATACGCGTTTAAAAAAATAAATAGTTGGAATGTAAAACAGGAAGATTAAACATTTTTACCAAATTGCATCATATTATTGAAATGGTGGAATATTTACTGTATTCAACTGTGTACATTCTTCGTGGATAGCTTTCTCAAAGAACGCCTAAATTTTAATTTCCAATATATACAATTTGTGTGTAAACAAATCGCTGATAGACACCTTACCTCTTCTTTCCTTTCCCCTGTAATCGAGCATAATCTATTTTTACCAGTGTATTAGTGGGTAAGTACTTTCTTGTAAATTTCTACCTTGGCTTTGTGCTTATGTGTATATCAATGTCTGTTTCCTGTTTTGTTTCTTCTTGTTTGTTCTACTTAACCTCTTTTTGTAACCTATAATTTTGATATAATGCCTGTACCGGACAGCAGGTGGATGGATGTACCTAAATAATCTTTAAAATAATTAAGGAAATGAATATTTATCTTTTATCGCACATTTTATCGCCGAATCCTTTGAGGCTTATCACCGGACACATATCATGTGTCAAATGAGATTTAACCGTTGTAATTAAATTTCGGTTATTTTTCTTGGTTCCTAAATACTCCTTAATGCATCCTGTTTAGAGATAAAATTAATTTCTGTATATTAACACGTGTAGATAGTGTTTAATTTTAACCCAATATATATATATATATATATATATGCAAATAACTGGCCCAATCAGTCAGTTGTCCGACGACATTCGCGAAGTTTTGTTTCATTGCAAATCCTTAGCCAAGGTACCCCCGAGAGGAAACCGGTATTTTACAGTCGATGTCACTGGCGTGGGTGTCCAGTAAAATACCAATGTAAAATTGTACCTATTAACTCCTACCTATAAATTTTCAAGTTTCTCTCGTCCTACAATGAGTTTTGTAACCTATCGGGATTGCTCTAGCAAGAGATAAAACGAAATATAAAAAATACCTCAGTTTTTACGTTACTATGCTAGAAGTTCATAATACAAACTCGAAATGTTATCTCGACTTTAAGAGAATTTATCATAAAAAGTTTAAATGAAATATAAAGGTACAATCAAAATGTTTATCTCGTCGTGCTTTCGTTAATAAGATGTAGTTTACTTCAGTGTTAGTCCATAATAATTAGTAGTTATTTTATTTTTACTGAAGATTCTTATTTTTATGCGAGTACCACACAAAAGTCCCCAATTATAGTATTTTATAATGTCGAAGGTAGTAGGGAAGGGAAGGAGATGGGGTAGAGTATGGCGGAAAAGTGCAAACATTTTCAGATCTAGTCACGTAACACGGTTAAAGCCATTCAAACAACGCGCAACTCGACTCTTTCACCAGGGAGAAAGTATCTATCATTCCTTACTATCTTCCTGACTTATCGCATTCTTTAAATATATGCAGCTAATGGGTGACAATTGTTCAACATCTTGTTAGTTTACCGTAATAATAATATTTTTGAAGATAGGTTACATAGCAAATTAATGTTTCAATTTAAAGTAATTTTATTCTCTCGAGAAAAATAAGTTCGGTTTATCACCTCCAACTTCTAAATGGTTGCGGAAGACGATTCGTCTTTTATAATTTCCGCCGCAGTTCCGTGAATAAAAACCCTGCCTTTTTACTTAGCGAGATTAAGATTTGATTTACGAGTTTTCCAAAGCGCGACCTTTCTTCTCGTATTTGTTTAAATGGAAGAGACTTTTTCTAAAACAATTACATAACAATTTGATTAAATTTTCTTCAACTTTGATTTAATTTCGCTAATATTTTTATTTTGAAAATAAAATTTGGAACCATTAGAAAAAAATATGACGTAGGTGGAGAAAAACATTATAATTTCAGATTTAGCCTTCATAAGGTGAAAAAGCTTTTGAGAAAATATGAAAATTTTCGTTTTAATTTATAAAACAAGATCATTGAAAAACTTACTTTACTGAGAATAGAATATAATTTTTTGATTTTTTGTTTTTTTTTATTTCGACTCATAATGTTTTCGCCAACATATTAGTAATTAAATGTACCTACATAGGAATGATGAAACTCCAACGGAAAGATAGGTTTGCAGAGCCAATAGTGAGCACTGGAACATAAGGAGATCAATTTCCCTGAATAGAATAAGACATACAATCGTTTTTTCCACGTTTTTCAATTGTTCAGTATAGAAAAAAGATTTTTATAAAATTGGTAATACTCGAGAAATAAGTTTACTTTTAGTGTTATGTATTTTATTATTTTGAGTTATTTCAGTTTTTACATTTATTTCTATTTAAATTTATTATAGGCTTAAATATGTTCATATTATGTCGTGTTATTTTTTTAGATAGGAGATTTTAGATCACAAACTTTAAGACATTTTGTAATTTATTTTTTCTCATTCATTTCTAAGCGATTGAGAATATACGCTAATAATATTGTTTTCTTTGTTTCAGATGATATCTTAGAATCCTGGATTCCAGTTTCGTTTCATCGTGAAAAGCCAATTGAAGTAAAATGTTTGCTTAGATAGTGATAATGGAGGTGTGAATTAATTAACTTTCAGTTATACTTAAATTCTGTGTTCGTAGAAGTATGAAACGAAAGTAATAGACAAACAGTGGCATAAGTGAATTTTTTCAGTGGGGGAAAACGACTAACGCAATTTCGATTTGGATTTCTGCAAAATTTAAACAGCCAGAAAAATGGACGGAATGAAAGGTAAGATAAATAATTTTTTTTTTATTTTTTCCCTCGATATCAACACAATTTCTTAATTTTCTATTGACTGCTGAATTAAAACCCTTAGGCTACATCCATAATTTGACGAAAGCTTCGCCGTACCACAAGCTTTCAGCGATATTGTTTGTCTTGTGTCATATGGGGCGGCTTTGTACTGTTTGTTTTCTACCTGAGGGACTACGGTTTCTACCATTTTCTTTATCCTACAAACTTCCTCTTAGGCATGCTTCAGGCTATAAACTATCTATCGGCCAGGATAGATTGCGACGGATTAAGCCCGGTGTCCCACTGGCACGGTAACGGTACGAAATCCACAAAAAAAAATCAACAAAAAAGACCCTGCGTTGAAAAATCCCACAATGGCTGCTTTACAAACTGTAGTGAACTTTACTTTACTGCGCGAAATCTCCTATTTTTGTTGATTTCATATTGTTACCAAGCCAGTGGGACGATGGGATTGATCGATGATCGTTATAACATTAACAGGTAATGGAAAGCATGCGAAATTTTTCTAACCAAGGGAAATTTTTGATCACCTCCAAAATATACCCTTTTATATCCGGGCTGCAAGAAAATAGGCAAATCTACACAAAATATACCACAACTGCTCATGCACTAGTTCGCCACAGGTTTAACTGAGTATCAAACTCTGATCTCGAAGCATTTAGATATGTACCCACTTGAAAAGACTCCGCACAGAAAAGACCGATCATTATATATAGGAAATAGATTCCCGTACCTCATCGATCAATTGTAAACTTTAGAACATGGTCGTGTGTTTATTTTATCAGACATTCACTATGAAGGTGTTCGAAAAACTAGAGCAATCGAACTTTTCACAGTCGCACAGTCGCACTATGGTCCCCTTAGAGGAAGCTAGCTAGACAAAAAGATTTCAACGATGTTTTTATTTATGTACAAAAATATTCTCACAACATTGAAAAATGTCCCTAGTATTATGTTCACATCGATAAAAAATTTAAACAATATGCGCGATAAGTTACAACGTTGTAAACACGACACTTTGGATGTGCCAATCGTTCGCCCAGCGGTCACTCGCTTTCGGATGTGCACGCTGTTCGTTCGTTAATGTTATTTGAAATCGCAGAGAAATTACGCAAAAATAGAAATTGAAGTCTATTGTATGTTATTTCAAATTGATTTAATTATTTTATAATTTGCCTTTTCAACATTACTTTCATTATTAATTAAAAATCGTGAAAAAAGTATCAATATTTACAATTATTTGCTAAAGTTTGATTAAACTTTCAAAATCGTGTACCGATTTGTACCAACATACAAAACTAGTTTCATATAAAACCATTCTTTATATACAATATCTTATAAAATTTGTTTTCTTAAACTTGCTCTTTTGTCTTTTACAGAGCCTGTACCTACATTCTATCGTTTGGATATTTTGGAGATTCTAGAAGTAAAGGGCACGTCAAAGTTGAATTGTGCTGCAATACGGCAGTGTGTTTATGAACATATAAAAAATTTAGTTAAGAAAAACCGTTTGAAAGTCTCGAGGATAGTTTACTTAAGAAAAACATCGCTTTGTTTCTATTAATATTTCATAAAAAATGGTTTGAAGTCGGAAGAAGTACTTTAAAATTGAAGTTTAAACACGCAAAATGGCTTAACACAGTTTTTATTCTTTCTGTAGTGACGCCTGATAAGGGACTTCGTGGTAGACCAGAAAACGAATTTGGTTTATGCTCGCCAAAAAACAAAACAAGAAAAATTAAATGTCTTCTGATCTCTCGAAGTCCACAAGAACTCTCGCATGCTACTCAAATCAGCTTGAGGTCACATGAAAAACGTGATGCTGCCAAAATGTCAACAAAACATTCCAATGTCTTACCTAGTGGTGTCTTAAAATTATTATCGATTCCCGAAGTTCCAGCAAAGAAAATACAGAAGTCTGTTAACAAAGCCAATGTTGAAATATTAGCATTTAATAATAGTGACGATAGCGACTCGGCCATTAGTTCATAAACAAAAAATGTCATTCGGTTTTGTTTTTACATTATATTTAAAATATATTTTTAACTAATAACTTAAAATAATTACTTCGTTATGACTTAACCGAACCATGATACTATACGCATTTTATTAGTAATTATTATTTTTTTTTAAACTGTGACAATGGCAAAAATTAATTTACATTTTAAGTATTTTTTATTACATTGTGACCCTTTTGCATCAAATGCCATAAAAAATATTTTTGTATAGCTAGATCGGGATTTGGGACCACTGTGAGTCGTACCAAACGCGTGTGCAAAAATTTTTACGTTGTCATTATACTATCCATATTTTACGGAACGTTTTTGCCTGCACAAGAAAAGACTGTAAATAATAAGCACCGGCACACATCAGCCCTCAACTTGGGTAATGATTTAAGTAAAACACCGTGAGGTGTTCTATCCAAACTATCATAAAAGAAAGACAATTCAAATCAAAATTCACATTTTAATTACAAGTATTGTACTGGTATACAAAACGTACAAAAGCTTATATGTACTTCCTTTTTCTTACAGCCAAATCAATTCACAAAAAATAGTTTTTATGTATTTCAATACAACTGGGTTTTAATACACAAATAGAAAACTGAGACAGTCGGAATTCTTTCAACGATAATTTCAGATTGGAGCATATTGTGCATCATCGCGCCATACGATACAGCAAATGGCGTAGGCGACTGCTGCAGCAATGGTGCGTTCAATTGGTAGCCATCAGAAATTGGCCAGCCTCTAGGTTGTCAGCATCAATGGCTAATTCAGTCGGTAGCCAGGAAGAATTTGCCAGCCTCTAGGTTGTTAGCATCAGTGCTGGTTCAGTCGGTAGCCAGAAAGAATTGGCCGGCCTCTAGGTTTTCAGCATCAATGGATTATTCACTTGGTAGCCAGGAAGAATTGGCTGGACTCTATGTTGTCAGCATCAATGGCTAATTCAGTCGGTAGCCAGAAAGAATTGGCTGGCCTCTAGGTTGTCAGCATCAATGGCAGCAGCAGAAATTGGCTAGTCTTTAGGCAATCCACAGCGGTGGCCAGTTCAGTCGGTAGCCAGCAGGAATTCAGCGGCGGCATAGTCATTTGATTATAAGGGCCGGCACATGGAGGCGCCCCATTATTTTAATGATGACAGATGCGTCTGGCTCAGCTGATAGACTGCCCGCCGTAAACAGCTCGTTGCACAAAGTTCATAGTTGTTATATTTTCAAATAATTGTGCCGTGATGGAGGAACAGAAGCGAATTCGGCTTTCAGTTGAAACTCAGGAATTTATAATTTTAAATTATAACAGATCGCGTTGTAACTGGAGGTTTTCCGTCCACTCGTGCTAATTCTTGACAGCCCGAATATTTTTTTTTTAATGGCTATTTATAATTTTCCTACAAGTTTTCTTGTGACGTCAATATCATCAAAACAACTTGTTTACCGTTCTTCACGCAGTTGTTTGTATGAGTCAGCGTCAGGTGTTCAATATTAATTTTTTTCCGGCTTGAATCGCCTAATAACCGATTATTTTGATGCATTTTTCAACTTGTAAATACTATAATATTAAATGCAATAAAATCATGTTTTCATATTCAATACACATATTATCTACATATTGCGACTTGTTCTTGTGCAAGAATGGCTGAAAAATAATTTACCTCCATTGTGTTTCCAACCTACAACAATACAGGTCTTCAATAATGTATTCTCTTTCTTTTTCATAAAAAAAACTGTTAACATAGGTAGATTTACTCTCCAAACGCTGTCCCCAAAGATAAAAAAGGCTTTTAGGAAAACCACAATGCCTCCTTTGAGAACCTAAGACAGAAGTATTTTGAAAATCAAAAAAATTTTATGTTTTGATGATTGAATTTTCGTTTATGAAGGTAAGTTTCATCGCTGCAAAAAAAATAAATTGCCATGGATAATTATTTTCCCTATCGTATTTTTAAATATCAATCTATAATAAATAAAAAATTGTTCTAAAAATATCATATTTTAGAAGGTGTCAATATACCTGTTTCGTGTCTATTTACGTAGTAGGTCGTGCGCAAGGGCAATCATCTGTACTGATTTTAATTAAGCCTAACAAAGGGCACTATTTCGGTTTTATCTGAAACAAGCCATGGCAGCTGCAGGTTAAACGACATCACATTTTAATTAATAGCTGAGGGGGTATAATGTGAGTAGATAGAGAATTTCACTTATTACCTCTTGTGTTGTATGCTTATAAGTTGAGTGTTTTCGTACACATTTATATTATTGTTGGTGAGCGGATGGTTGATAAAAAGAAAGAGTTGATAAGAAAAAAAAACGCGTATGAAACTTGAAATAAACATTTCTGTGATCTTGGATCGACTCCAATTTATTTTAAATTATTTAAGCTCTTCACATTGGTAGACGTTGTCAGTTACAAGATATTCTTCTTACCTATATTCAATTTGCTCCAACTGTTATGTCCTCGAATAGAAGCAGTCATCTAATTGGTTTTGAGTAATATGATGTTTGAATGTGGATGAAGCAAGGAATATTTGCCTACACAAAGGTTTGTTGTGAGTTGAGATGAACTCACAATGTGAGTTTACATTAATTTAGCCACATCAGTCGCCCGGGCCAAGGCCCTCAGTATGAGCCTTAGCCCGCAAAAAGGAGCCTTGATTTTGCACCGAGCCACTCGGCTTACGTAGCTCTAAACGTTTGATATCCATATCGGCTACTTTAACTAAGATAACTACCACTGAGCCACTTTGGTCACCGACACTCTAAAAAGAGCACAGGTGGTTTGCATAATTCAGGACACCTGCCACCGAGCCAGATCGGTCACCCGGGTCGAGGCCCACAATAACGACACCAACCACCGAGCCAGATCGATCACCTGGGTAGAGGCCGACAATAAGAGCCTTATCTTGCAAAAAAGGACCCAGCAGATTATTGATAATTTTATCAATGAGCCACTTGGGTTGCTGAGCATCTTATTTACTTTGCTATTGCATTAATTAAGTATGTAAAGAAAAATTCCTAACTGCAGTACTCAAACAGCACATCAACCTATTCTGACACCAAATATCCAGGTAGGTTTTTGATAATATTTTACCACTGCAAATTCATGCGCTCCTAAAAAAATTTTCAAGGGTGTACGAGGCAAAAATTATTGTGTCGAACTTCATATTATTTTATTAAAATTTTTAAGAAAAAATCATTCCAATGCAATATTAACCGAGTAGGTAAATTTTTAAAACGAAAAAAAACCAAGCACCTGAATCTTGTTCGAATATTTGAAGGAAAATAGTTCCTACGCGATTTTAGTAAGTTAATTTATTCTATTTTTCAATAGAACCACACTGAAATCGCAATTATAAATTCGCCGCCCATTAGAAAGGCTTATTTTATTCAGTTTATGGGCATTATATTAAGTTACTAATGTTGAAAATATTTGCTAGACGAAACCTAAAATAAAAAAAATATATTGTAAGCAATAATTAGTCGCTTGAAATATCCATACAAATTGAAAATATCTCCCGAGCACAGACATAGGAATTAATAGACGAGAAGATAAAGGCGAGGGGTAAAATCAACTGTTGAAGAACGAAGGGCGTAAGGCTGACTGTGATTCGTCAATAAATCAATCTGACAGTAAATAGGCATCTCGCATTATAATATCACCATTTACTTCTTAAAAGTAAAATCTGCTTTTGAATGAATAGACATTTTTACATGGGAGCGCAAATTACTCGCCACGTTATGAACAAATTTGCGAAGTCCAAATTCGGCAAAAAAATTCGGTTCTATTTTCAGAGTCGAATATTTCGTTTAAGTATTTAGTTAAGACACTTTTATAAATGTTCATAATTTACTTCCCAGCAACCAACCAGCTTTGTGTTTCGCGTCCAGACGTTTCTCGATGTGATAGTATATGTTTCTAAAACTGATCTATATTATACGATGTTAATATGCTTAAAATAAAGTAAAATAATGCTTATATTTGGAATGTAATACGAAAATTGGGTTTATTCTCTTTTTCACATCTATTTTTACAAGTTTTCATAGTACAAGTCAACATTTTGCCGTGTTATTTCGTAAAATGAACCGATGATGCCTCGACCATAGTTCGCACAAGAATGATGACGTCACGTTTTCAAATTTCACTTGAGGCCATACGCGAGCACAGCCGGCTCCAATGGAACCGGTATGGGGAGTGGGGATAATACGCTTTTAATCACTTAGGGCAGGTCTACTAATATTCATATGTCTATGCTCCCGAGTAAAAATAGCTCAGTCAAGTGGCCTCAGAGCACCTGACCGGACAAGAGAAGGTGCGGGTTCAATTCCCGTCGGCGGCATTTATTTTCAGTTTTTATGGATATTTCAAGCGGCTAATTATTGCTTATAATAATTTGTTATTCTTTGTGCTATGCATAAAAAATATTGTCTTGTAAACATTAGTTTATCATAAAAAAATGATAAACTAATGTTTACAAGACGTGCATTTGAATTTTCCTTGGTAAATTCAACGCATGTTTTATTTTCCGACTGCTTTTTTTCAAATGCAGGCCTTTTTAAAAAATAAATACAACTGATTTTGAACGTTTAAATCCTTCTATCAACAACTTTTTTCCTAATTTTTAAACCTCATATTTGGCTTTAACCATGCAATATTCGTTTAAAGTGAACAACTGCAATTTTGAAAAAAAGAGCTCGAAAACTCACACCTCGAAAGTGAAACGACGTAACTATCGCGCGGTTGGGCTGGCAAAAGTGCACCCTGAGGGTGTCTAAAATGCAGAGGAGAGAGATCTGATTTTGCCTGAGTGACACGCTCACCTGCAATCCAAAATGAGCCTTGCGGTCATCTAAAATTTTTCTGGACAGTTTTTCCAGCAACAAAAAACATGACGCAGGGTATTAATACCCGATAACATCTGATATATATATATATATAAAACTTATAATTATTGATTTACAACTACTAAGATTTATAGCTTGCTAAGTATTGGTTAAACCGGGAATCGAACCTGGTTATTAAATTGGCTAAGCTCAGATAAAATGGTAGAGAGATGAGGCTCGTGTACTATCAGGGGCGGGCAGCTTCTTTGGTCATCAGGCTCGTCCATCGGTTAGGAGGTCAAAAGGTAGGTTTATCACACAATAATAATAACACATGGGTAGTGAGGCACAAGGTATATTAATTGTCTCGAGAAATACAGGTTGACATAGATCTCCCTACTAACTCTCTCTACTAATTTGTGACGACCAGATAAAGCGTGGATTCTACATGAATTTACGAGAATTGAACACAAGAAAAGGGGGAAGGTTGAAAGCTTACGATTCGCCTTGAGATGTGGTACATCATGTTGACCCAGGTTTCCCGCGCTTAAAAGCAGCGGTACCGTTGAGGTGATGAGGAGACACAAGGTGCTTCGACGGAAGCGTGGCTCCGGTGGACAAAGGTTAATCTCGGGATGTAGAATCATGTATTCGAATGATGCGGCAGACTATTGATTACAATAATTTAGATAGTTTAAACACGCGAGAACTACGTGAGGTTCGGGTGAATTGATAATTGACAAACTGCAAGAGCGCGTGGCTGTCCGAGGCCCGAGTGGAATGGAGACTGAAGCAGCGCGGCGGGGTCGGCCCGTATTGAACCGCCGACAGCTTGGGTGGTCCGTCCGATCACGCGGCGTTGTATTGTTTTAACACGCATTTTGACCATCTGGCCGCGTGTGTTTGAATACGCTGCAACTGGCTGTGAGGGGAAGTTGGGGCAACTTATGCCTCATTTAACAATAGGGAGACTGTATTACGTAACACATTCTCCCTCCGCCAGTAAAAGGCGACGTGGTAATGAAGCTTTAGGCGCTAAAAATCCTCTTCACCTTGTCGTGGGGGGAGTAGAGAGAGAAAAAAAAGTGTTGATTTACAAAAAAACAAAGAGAAAAAACATGGTTATGCAATGGTGAAAAGACAAAATACAAGGTTATGCAGTGATGACAAGAACAACATACAAGGTTATGCAGAGATGACAAGAACAACATACAAGTTTATGCAGTGATGAAAAGACAACATACAAGGTTATGCAGTGATGACAAGAACAACATACAAGGTTATGCAGTGATGAAAAGACAACAACCTGATTCTAAAATTTCATTGGTCTGTAAGCTAAGTTTGAAGAGCGTAGTGTTTGTTGAGTACCAAGTAGACGTAATTTCACTGAAGTTATTAAAGTTACACTTTCACTGTAACTTGACCCATTTGAGATTGCACTCAAGTATCACTAGGGCCATAGAAATTGAACTGTGCTTCTTGGTTGTGGTTGAGAGATGGTGATGCTGAGGGCCAGAAGTATCCGGGTTCTGATGTTGTACCAGCGTGAATTCCATTATGCTGATGTGGTGGAGCAGTGGTTGTCAAGGTGAAATGAAGTTGGTAAAAACTTGGAGTTATACCAGTGAGTAGATTGATGATTGATGCGTGTCATGGCTAATATGTTGAGTTTGCGCATCGGCAAGTGGTTGATTTGTACAATGGCCAGTAGTTGAATGTACGACGGCAAGTAGTTGATGTGCACAAATGGCAAGTGGTTGATTGCACAAATGGCAAGTAGTTGATTGCACAACGGCAAGTGGTTGTTGCTCAAACGGCAAATAGTTGATTGCACAACGGCAAGTGGTTGTTGCTCAAACGGCAAATAGTTGATTGCAGGAACATAACTAACCTTGAGCTGGCATGCTCTGAGGTTGGTTCTTTTGAATGTGGTTTGAATGGTGAGACAACTTGATTTGCTACTGCACGCACGACTCACACCTAATTTGGGTGCGGTCGGGTGTTTTTGGTACGCAGAGATTGGAGAGAAGTGAGTGATGGAAGTGAAGGCGGCAAAGAAGTGAAGCTCAGCTTGCAGGTGATGAGGAGGGCTGCTGGTCTTCTTTTTAATCCGGGGACAGGTTATTATTATAGTCAAAATTCTTGAAGTTTACCTGCCTGGTAGACCAATGATGAAAAAACGTTTGGAGAGAAACAAATTGTGTTCAAGAGAAAAGACAAAAAGACAAAAAAACGTTGTTGGTTAGAGAGGAGAGAGTGGAGAGAGATCTAATGTGCTGACTATACCATGAGTATCCCGAGATTGGGGAGACAAAAACTATCACGACTAGCGTGAGGTTACCTATTTGATTTACAAGGTACAGGTAGGTGGTTGTGCCGTAGTAACACCAAGTTTCTGAAAGAAGTTGGCCTTCCATGGCCGGTGTTAGCGCTTGAGCGATAACAACTTACGACTTTCAAAATTACAAGAAATGTGTTGATTACCAAGGAATGGGGTGAAAAAAGGAAATATTTGAAGCAAATTTCATGGATAAAGATTGTCTTAAAGACAGACGATACGCTATGTGCGTAGGGTACACCTTCCAGATTCATGAAATCAACCTCAAGAATAATGAGGGATGAGGAAAAAATGGCGTTGAGCGAGAAGGTCTGCTGGTGATGGAGCTAATTCTCCGTTCGATCTCTTTTTAGAGAACGAAATGTGGTCAACCAGCAGGTTTCCTAGCTTTTTACAAATGTACATGAGTTTGATGGAAGGGTGAAGGATGGAGGGTTGAGTAGCGAAAATTGATAGTGACTGAGCTAATTCTCAATTCGATCTCTATGTGAGGACGAAATATATCAACCAGCAAATTTCCTAACTCTTTACAAATATACATGATTTAAGAACAAAAATTCTCACTACAGTGAAGGACATTTCCCTCAGTGTCATGAGTTATACAAAAGGGTCCCAATTAAGGGCGACAAGTCAGGGTAAAATGATCTACGTCCGGTAGAACAAGTACATAGTGTCAACTTATTTAAAGAAAACAACAACAAGATATTGTATCGTTCGCACGAATCATGGTAAATATTATAACGTTTCCACGTCTCATGTAGAAATTGAACGAATTACGAAAGAACCCTAGTATTGAAAGGACGGTACAACATAGATATTTATAACCATTTATGGAACAAATTATCTCTTTGGCCACAGTGTATGTGAGCCAGTAAAAAAGTAATTATAACGAACTTCTCGTATCACGGTAGATATTATAACATTCTCATGTATAGTGTTAGATTTTATAACGATCCCTCGTCTCATGGTGGATATTGTAACATTCTCATGTATCATGAAAATAACATATCAACGTTCAATAATAAAAAAGTACCATTTCAATACCGGAAAAAAGATACATACACAATGTCAAAAACAATCAAGTAGTGGCTATTGGTATTATCAAAAAGGACAATGGCATAACCTTTGGTTGGGTTTATGCGTTTAGTTGGCAATAATACAAGACATATGCCTAAAGATGTCTTACGCGAGACACACAGTATAGCAGAAGAGACCCATTTGGTTTTACTAACTCTTTGCTTACAAAATGTTGAGATGGCATAACCTTTGGTTGGGTTTATGCTTTAAGTTGGCAATAATACAAAACATATGCCTATAAGGATGTCTTAGACAAGACATACATATAGCAAAAGAGACCTACTCGGTTTTACTTACTCTTTGCTTACAAAAAGGTTTGTAGTGGTTTATTTAAGACCTTTTAGGGTTTTACTTACTTAAAATGACCAAACACAAAACGGGGAACACACTTGGTGTTGCCAAAATTGCCACAAACACGAATGTTGTGAACTTTATGTTACAAGTAGATACAAGAGGCACCTAGAGACACAGGATGACTTAATATAAGTGACCTGGCTCGGTGTATTTGACAAGGCAAATTAATGTCATTTAAGTCAAAATATAGTACATAATATAACAAATTGGGGTCAGAAAGTTGAGATCTTAAGATTTTACATACTCAATGTGACCGAAAGGTGTTATTGTTATTGATGAGGAGGACAAAGCGGCGTTTGTTCTTCTTTACAACAACCTTTTTCAGAATTGACGTGTCAATATCAAATTCTGAAAAAACAACAAATTAGAGCAAATGGGAATATTGAGCGCCATTCAATTTTTTAGACAAAACTGAAAAAACTTTAAAAAAGGTAATTGTAACTTTTATTTGTTACACCTTTGTAAACATGAATCAAATGACGATACCAAACTGGAATTTACACACGCATTATGATTACAAGTTACAGGGGTAGAAAATTCACCTCAATTGGGTGTATGTTGCAAAGGGTCATTGTTTTATGTACGATGGAGCCCAATGGAACAAATGTGACGAACAAATGTGAAAGAACAATGTGAAAAAACAATGTGAAAAAACAATGTGAAGAACAAAGAACATGAGAGAATTAAAAAAACATTTACATATAATGTTGTACGTGACTTTTTGTGGTAGTTATGACAAAAAATAGTTATATACTTAGTGTCGTAAGTGTCGTAAGTGTCAGAATGGTGACGACTAACAACTGATGTCCAGGGTCATGACTCCGGGAGCATCAATCGTTTTGGAGGTGGAAAAAAATCTCTTGACTGGAATGACGTCAATTCCAGAGAAGATACGTACAAAATATGAGTACAATTTATATACATTACACGGTGAGGTGTGACAAAGAAACAAAAATAACAAAAGGTTTATACAAAAGAGCATAGTAGTACATGTATGGGTGAGAAATGATTAAAAAAAACCCACAGTTGACACTTCTGTGTTTTTTGAAAAATGAGAAGGTTACCTTGCAGAGGTCGAAATGCGAGTTTTTATATGAAACTTACGCGATGAGACATGCTGTTTGTCTGCACGAGGGCCAAATCTCGTGGGACAAAGGTAGAGCCAAAATTTTGTTAGCTATGTATGTGGTGACCTAGTGAAGGTGGTGTCTATTGTGTCCACGCTTCCTAGTTTGACAATATCTTTCACGTGGTAGTTACCGATGTGTTTACCAGAGGCGTCCGATAGGGTATACACTACATCTGAGATTTTTCTCAGCACTTTTGCTTTAACAAAGCGAGGAGCTAGTTTTGCAGAGAAGTACAAAGCACCTTGTGAGAGTGTGTTGTTGCGTCTCCAAACTGTGTCGTTTTCCTTAAAGGTGACATGTTTCCTGCGTAGATTGTGTCTGTTTGTGTCAGCAATTATACTGCCGGGTTGAAATTGCAGCCCTTTTATGTATTTCCTGTTGTGAAATGCTGCGTACTTAATCAGGACGTTTTTGGTTTTGTTGAAAGGAGAAATATTCCTGTCTTTTAATTCCTTTTCTAAACTTTGAGTACTTTGAGAGCAGATGTTGGCTATTATGCCTAAGGTGTTGTTTTGAGGATTCATTTTGTGGAAGTTGGTTTAGACTTTGTGAGAAGAAAAAGAATTGTCTGAGTGTGTGGCTGGTTGTTTTTCAAAAAAAATACCAGGGGTTTGCTTGTGATGGTTGGTGAAGAATTTTGTGAAATTTTTCAAAGTCCTAGTATGGAAAAAAAATGGCCAGCGGTTTCCTTGTGTTTTTGATGGAAAAATCCCTGAGATAGTGCGCTTTTGAAAAATTTCCGAAAAATTTTCAAAGTTCCAATTATGGAAAAAAAAATGGCCAGCGGTTTCCTTGTGTTTTTGATGGAAAAATCCCTGAGATAGTGCGCTTTTGAAAAATTTCCGAAAAATTTTCAAAGTTCCAATTATGGAAAAAAAAATGGCCAGCGGTTTCCTTGTGTTTTTGATGGAAAAATCCCTGAGATAGTGCGCTTTTGAAAAATTTCCGAAAAATTTTCAAAGTTCCAATTATGGAAAAAAAAATGGCCAGCGGTTTCCTTGTGTTTTTGATGGAAAAATCCCTGAGATAGTGCGCTTTTGAAAAATTTCCGAAAAATTTTCAAAGTTCCAATTATGGAAAAAAAAATGGCCAGCGGTTTCCTTGTGTTTTTGATGGAAAAATCCCTGAGATAGTGCGCTTTTGAAAAATTTCCGAAAAATTTTCAAAGTTCCAATTATGGAAAAAAAATGGCCAGCGGTTTCCTTGTGTTTTTGATGGAAAAATCCCTGAGATAGTGCGTTTTTGAAAAATTTCCGAAAAATTTTCAAAGTTCCAATTATGGAAAAAAAATGGCCAGCGGTTTCCTTGTGTTTTTGATGGAAAGTCCCTGAGATTGTGCGTTTTGAAAAAATTTCCGAAAAATTTTCAAAGTTCCAATTATGGAAAAAAAAAAAAATGGCCAGCGGTTTCCTTGTGTTTTTGATGGAAAAGTTCCTGAGATGTGCGTTTTGAAAAATTTCCGAAAAACTTTCAAAGTTCCAATTATGGAAAAAAAATGGCCAGCGGTTTCCTTGTGTTTTTGATGGAAAAGTCCCTGAGATAGTGCGTTTTTGAAAAATTTCCGAAAAATTTTCAAAGTCCTAGTGAAGAAAATTTTTGAAAAAAATTTCCAAGTCTTTGATTTGTGAAAACAAAACGGCCAGGGGTTTCCTTGCAATTTTAGTGGAAAAGTCCCTGAGATTGTGCGTTTTGAAAAAAATTTCCGAAAAAATTCAAAGTCCTAGATGAGTGAAGAAAATTTTTGAAAAAAATTTCAAAGTCTTTGATTTGTGAAAACAAAACGGCCAGGGGTTTCCTTGCAATTTTAGTGGAAAAGTCCCTGAGATTGTGCGTTTTGAAAAAAATTTCCGAAAAATTTCAAAGTCCTAGTGAAGAAAATTTTTGAAAAAAAAAAATTCTTCCGAAAAAAAATTTCAAAGTGCAGATTTCGAGAGAGTATTGTTTGTTTCTTTCAACAATTAATTGGAGGGTTGTTTGTGATTCGAGACAAATTGTCTGAATTTAAGCAGAACCAGTGTTTGGTTATTTACTCGTAAAGATTCCCTTTCCCTTGGACGACGACAGGTTTTTAGGCGGAGAAGCGCCGAGAGTCCGGGTTTACGTCAATCGCGAATCTCAATTATATGTAAAGGGTAAGTCGGCTTTCAAGACTTTTCTTTCAAAAAGGATACTCTACCCACCTTTATTACATATAAAGCGGAATTATCAAATGACAGAAGGGCGTTAGTTTTCCTTGTCTATGTATTTTGCAGAACGATGCTGGCTTATGGCTCCACTAACAAGGAATTTATTTTGTATCATGTACAAGATTTGAAACTGTTGAATTGTAGATTATTGTAGCTCATTCTCTCTAATAGTTGCACTTGGAAAGTAAACCATTGTGGTTTTGGATCACTATGTGATGTTTGAGATGTCCGAAAAGAAGTAAACGTCGATTGCGCACTTTGTGATAGAATACCGGTACTTAAAATTTTGTCGAGTGACGATTCGTAAAACTTGTAATTTAACACCGAATAGTTTTAATGTGACACGGTTGTTTTAGATTTGACGCGATGGTTTGTAGAATAGCTATGATTTATTGGAAGAAAACATTGTTATTCAAAGGTTAATACAAAACAAGGCATGAAAACAGAGTGAAGGAGTACAAGATTATTTCCAATTTGACCTCCCGATGGACGATTAATTACCAAAAAAACCACGTTTTTGCGCCAGTGCTAAGTATTGGTTAAACCGGGAATCGAACCTGGTTATTAAATTGGCTAAGCTCAGATAAAATGGTAGAGAGATGAGGCTCGTGTACTATCAGGGGCGGGCAGCTTCTTTGGTCATCAGGCTCGTCCATCGGTTAGGAGGTCAAAAGGTAGGTTTATCACACAATAATAATAACACATGGGTAGTGAGGCACAAGGTATATTAATTGTCTCGAGAAATACAGGTTGACATAGATCTCCCTACTAACTCTCTCTACTAATTTGTGACGACCAGATAAAGCGTGGATTCTACATGAATTTACGAGAATTGAACACAAGAAAAGGGGGAAGGTTGAAAGCTTACGATTCGCCTTGAGATGTGGTACATCATGTTGACCCAGGTTTCCCGCGCTTAAAAGCAGCGGTACCGTTGAGGTGATGAGGAGACACAAGGTGCTTCGACGGAAGCGTGGCTCCGGTGGACAAAGGTTAATCTCGGGATGTAGAATCATGTATTCGAATGATGCGGCAGACTATTGATTACAATAATTTAGATAGTTTAAACACGCGAGAACTACGTGAGGTTCGGGTGAATTGATAATTGACAAACTGCAAGAGCGCGTGGCTGTCCGAGGCCCGAGTGGAATGGAGACTGAAGCAGCGCGGCGGGGTCGGCCCGTATTGAACCGCCGACAGCTTGGGTGGTCCGTCCGATCACGCGGCGTTGTATTGTTTTAACACGCATTTTGACCATCTGGCCGCGTGTGTTTGAATACGCTGCAACTGGCTGTGAGGGGAAGTTGGGGCAACTTATGCCTCATTTAACAATAGGGAGACTGTATTACGTAACAAGCTATCAACTAACTACTGAGAAATATAAGTACTGACCTAAATCTAATACTAGGTGACTTGTAACCATAATTAAATCTTTGACTTGACTAATACCTCCACATTAATGACTTAGTGGGTCTGAATAAACAACATTGTATTGTATGACTGACATTAAACATAAAATTAGAGTCTAACAACTAACATTATTGTTTTGGTATTTAATTCGTAAAACTCCATTTAATTTTTTTAAATAAATTAAAAATAAATCAAATTTAATAATGTTATAATAATTATTAAGTTCTGCAAGTATTTCTGTTATTTTTACAGTTTTTTAATGTGACAGCTGTTTCGGCTTTTGAGGCCATTATCATTATATGCCACGTTATACGCCACGGTTATTCCAATTCTTAATGAATCATTTTTGAACATTATAGAAATTTAAATGGGTGGGGATAAATAAAATCATATAAATAAGTCGTCGCCGTGTGGACATATCCACAGTTTGATAATGACCTCAAAAGCCGAAACAGCTGTCACATTAAAAAACTATTAAAATAACAGAAATACTTGCAGAACTTAATAATTATTATAACATTATTAAATTCGATTTATTTTAAATTTATTTAAAAAAATAACATTATTGTATCTCTTGATTACTTACTTACTTACTCTCTAATGTCATTTCAAAATCAAATGCCACATAATATATTTGTTATTCTTTTTTGAAAATATTTCTACGATTTTAACTGTGACATGTTATCATTGTTTATGGTATATTTATACCGTTGATATTAAATAAATATTATTATTTGCCGGTGCTGCCACTGCTGCGGACTGTTCAAATAAATAATATTAACAGGCACTTTACTACAAACTCGCCTTGGTGGTATGGTTACTTCCGTGGCTCCATTTTTCCAATTTTCTTCTAAGCTTTCTCGGAATGAATTATTTTAAAAAATATTTACCCAGTATTCCCCGTACAAAGCAAAATTATTTGGATTGATTCGTGAATAGTTACGAAAAAAAATCGATTAACTGGGGATTTCATCAATATTTATCTTCCTGACTTTTGTTGGTTGAATTTGTGGGGAGTAAATTTTATTAAGGCAAAACCACAGATACACGGTAATCAGAACGATATGGTCATTCCCATATTAAGCACTACTAGTAAGACAACCCTAAAAAATTGTTTTTAATGTCTTAGCCGAGTTTAGTGACGAGGTTTAATAAAAATAAGCTAGTTCTCCACCTTCCTCGCCTCCCACATTTTTCATGAGACTTATCTTACATACAGATATTTATTACGAAACAATATCCTCCTTATTTCCTTATCGAGATATTTTATTTTTATTTTTTATGATATTTAATTGTTACCGGCAAATGTAGTCCGATATTATATTCCGCACAAATTACAGCTATTAAGACTATTGATTGATTTAGAAGTTGATGGCATTATTTCAGGCAATGATATCCAATAGCATTATAAAACAGAAACGCAGATTTCCAGATGTCAATTTATGAAGAGTAAAATAATATTTATTTTTTGGAATAAATTTATTAAGTAAAACCTCAAATTGTAATATTTAATTATTGAAGACAATATTAGCGATTTCCAAACAAAAATCTGAAACAGCAGAATATTAGAGAATCTTCAATAATTTAAGAGTCTGAGAATAATTTAGAGAATAATTAAGAATAATTTAGAGTCTTCAATAATTTAATATTACAATTTGAGGTTTAAATCAATAAAGTTATTCAAAAAAATAAATATTCATCCTAGACTTGCAAAAAAGTCAATAGATGTCGCACATTAAAATAAAAAAAATAAGACAGGTTTATCCAAAAGTCGCTGTCTAGATTGCATTTAGTTCGGGTTGAATCTTGCGATCATACATAAAGATAGTTGCCAAAAAAAATGTGCGGTGAAAAAATGAAGTCAATGTTGGTAGTTCTTATTCGAAGTATGATACAGTTAAAATGTGACCGAAGGGGATAGGGTCCCATTAGATCAGTGGTAGAGCGGTGCCCCGGCAAGGCAAGGGTCGTGGGTTTGAGTCCTAGATGCAACCGTATCCTTTTCTGATTTTTCTGTTTCAGATTTTCGTTTGGAAATCGCTAATATTTTCTTCAATAATAAAGTAAATTTTACTTTTTATTGAAGTAGTTCATTCAAAATTGAGACAACGGGTCCATTTGTGATATCCACTTAACTTTTAATATCTAAGTTCACACCCAACTTTGGCTTACGTCAGGATATTCCATAAAATTCTCCAGATATAGCTTTAGTCACAATTTTTAGCACTTTTCATTTTTCGCAAATTGTCACATATTTATGAAAACCGCACGTGACGTAATTTATGGCCAACCTCTTAGGATATTTTATTATATAATGCCGCGGGTGTGATAATATGAAACGGCGGAAAGCCCTAACAAGAAGATTATACTACACAAAATGTTTCTTGTATTATTATAAAGGCGAGCAACATCCCCATCCATCACCTTTTATCTATTTCTATAAGAGATGTCACATCATCTGAAAATAACGTGCAAATATTTAAGAGTGGTTTAAAAAAAGGCAACGTAGTTTCTGGTAATTATAACTATGTTAAATTTACTAATTTTACTTCCTGGTTTCGCTCCAAATTTCGTTTTAGTTTTTTTCATACCAAACAATATCGATAAAAAATAAAAATAAATCGGTAAGTTATCATTTTAAACAGTTATTTTGACGTGTAAAGTTCCGCAGCTCATAATGGAAATGACTCTTTGAGCACTATAGTTGACGTAATTACGACGGAAGAGCTCACTGTTCGATGGTTGAGACAAATCTTCGGATTTTGTGCTATCCATAAAATTCATAAAATAGTTTCTCTTTGGATAATAAATTTTCTGCCTTTTTAATGACTTTAGAATACATATAACTTTCATGAAAGTTTTTTTTATCGATTATCGGGGAATTTTGTATTTCTATTTAACGAAACCAGGTCCATAACACCCAAAAAATGCCCAGGATAAAAAACTACTATACTCTTAAGTGGAATTCAGGTTGATTTACAAATACAAGAAACCCCATTTAAATAGTGAGCAATGGCATCATCAGCTCGCAGCTTCATTTCCATAACTTGAACTGGAGCTGTGAAATGTCATTACTACTGTCGTCAAATAAGATAATATAATGTCAAATTGTCCTATCCATAAATTTTTTCAATGGTGAAAAAAATGTCAAAATCTAGAACATACTTGTATAACGAGTAGAATCTACAGAAAGGCTACGAAGCTTTAAAGAATATTATTTAATATTTTTTCTCTAGAATACCAAGGTAATAAAAACAAATTACAAAAGTAATAAAAATCGGGTTTTTATCAACAAAGAAAATTATAACTGTCCTTTTACATAAAACTTCCATTTATTTGTCAGTGTCGGAAATTTGAGAGAAAATTCACATTTTTTTGATTTTCAAGTGAAAGTGATTAATCACAGAAGTAAAGGAACCTACAGCCTCATTCAGTGGACCGCCATTGAGTACTTGGCGGAATGAGACCAACCCTTCAAATACTCAAGTTTGTCCGTAAAGTTTCGAAAAATTGAGAAAAGGGGAAATATTCGAAGGGACGGAGACGAAAAATTAATCAAACATTTTTTTTTAAATTATCGTAAAAACCAAGCTTCGCATTCTTTGCGTTATTTCAGCTGCTCTGTTTAACAGATGAGCATAAATTGTAATAAAAGCAGGAATAATTCATGATTACAAAAAATTGGACAGATGCTATATGTATTTTAATTTTGGCATGAAAAACCTAAGAATATAATGTGTATTATATTTCAATTTTCATAATACGCACATCTTTTTTTATTTTTTATCCACATAAATTAAATTTGGTTTAACAAACAAAACACTCAATTTCATTTGCTTCAAATCAGAAAATTTGACTTAATCTCATTTTGAAATATGTACTCAGTACTAAGGATTGAAAATTGGTAATACTTGGCAGTCCGTGTGTTTTAACATCTTTTAATAACAATTCGTAATTATTTTTTTTTATTATTTAGTAAAAGATTATGCATTTATACATTTAATTATTCAGCTAATTAAAATTTTACATAAATTTATCTTACCTGTATATTTTTTTATGAATATAAAAACTTTTGATTTATCCATCACAAAATACACAAGACAAGTTCTTGGAGCATGCCGCGTTAAAAATACTGTGTTCTAATAACGAAATGAAAGTTTTGTTTTTCCGATCCGGTTTTCTTAGGAGTTTTATAAAACGGTAAATCTGCTCAGTTGTTGTTCTTCCTTTCTTTTGTATGATTAACGGAAAAGAAAATATCGTGATATTTTTTATACTAAAATGTACAAAGGGGGTATAAAGTAGTGCTTTTCTGTATTTATCTTGATGTTTTTAAAAAATATATATTTTTATATTAATATTTAATTGCAGCAACTCGGTAACATCTAAATTGAAAAAATACACATTTTTTAAATGTATAGGTAGAGCTTTTGCAATGTCCGTTAAAGTATAAAGTCTCAATGCTTTCAGAGTAAAATGAATGAATCTGTTGAGAACGAAATGGAACATGTTGTGTGTAACGATGTCATTTCCAAATGAAGCCAAAAGCTGTTTACGACCTACGCTTCTCGGAGTAAAACATACAGCTTTTTTCAATTCAAATACATAAAATTTAATTGGAACATTGGAAAGCTTTCGTTCATAAAGCTTGCCCTACTCTGGCCGTAAATATTTCGCTTCTATCCAATGCAATGTACCGTAGTAGTCTTCCCTAACCACCGCGGTGGCCATGCCGTGTCAGTCTGAAATTCAGTGTGAATTTATTAAAAATTCATTTTATGTATAAATTGCATTACGTTTTTCACATTTTTCAAAATTTGTTGTCAACTAACTGTACAGAAACTATCAAGCTATACAAAAAAATGATGATAATATAATATAGTGTTTCTGTGATATCATGTTCCGACTTAATTATTATTATAAGACATTATTTATTGTTGTGTTATGTTGGATGGTATAATTTCATAGTATATCTTTGATATGCGGTAAGATTCGGAGCTTGTAAAAAAAACATTTTTGTTGGTAAAATAAGTAAAAGAAAACCTAATAAATTTTTAGGAAAATTATTACCATTTCCAAAAAAAAAAACTGATTTTATGAAAAAAAAAATTTCTACGAGTAGTGGAACTTTTCCTTATGATACCACCTAGTGGCATTTTCTTAAACTTATTCAGTTACTTTGAAAGGTTTGTAACTCGGCTAAAATACGTTTTTCTTTCCTGAAAGCTTTGAAAGAATTTTCATAGAGCTCAATATTTTGATACTGCGTTAATTCATCGTTACCATTCATTGTTAGAAATCTGTTTTGTTTGAATAACGTACATTACTGCCACCTGTCGAAATTATGTTAAACCTTGCACAGAATATTATGCTACTGAGCCTTTGTTAATATAGTGGTTTTCTATGGTTTGAATATTGGCTTACGTTATATATTGTTCCAATGTTCTCCAAAAGCTTGAAAAAGTTCAAATCTTTAAAAGCAACAGCGCATTTCCGTTTTCTACCCATATTTGAATTATTTTAGTAAAACACTGAACCGTCAAAAAATTCAAGTCTTAATATTTTAAACCCTTAAAACACCAAAAAAACGGCAGCTATTTCTAAATTTCGTTAAAATATAAATCTGATGTAATGAATCGTAGTTAAAAGTCCATTATACCCGCACCACCTATCCTATCGTTGGGGCTGAGTGCTTCTGTCGATTATGTTCAGGGCCGTGCAAATCTAATAAGCTTCCTCGTTAGATACACTCTATTTTTTGTAAAACTATCTGTTGCTTTAATTTTGCGATATAGAACGCCCGATAAAAATAGAAACGCAATGTTGAATACAATTCAACATTCCTTCTATTCTGCATAGAATAAAGCAAGCGTGAACAAAAAAGAATAGAGCATTTGTAAACGCGTAACAATTATTCCTTTACATTTCCGAACGGTTTGGACTACGAAATAGATCAAAAAATAGATTGGTTGGGATTCCAGCTTAATAGGTTAACACATTGTATTTTTGCATATGTATAATAGTTTTGACTTTTGTGGGGCACACCGCATGCAATTTCGGGAGTCCACCAGCCCTCGGTTATGGTAATGTCACTTCACAAAAGAAGCCTTTTAAGAAATTTTAGATTTCGTGGTATGTATACTTGACAAACGTAGGACCGATTTACATATTTTCACGTGAAGAATTCTTCGTGGAACCTTAGTCTCTAGAAATATATTGATTTTGCTTCGCCACCGTAGATCATACAATTTTAGCTTTGGATAGTGTGATCGCAAGTACAATATTATGCCTTTTATCAATGGGATCAAATCTTTACGTAATCCTTGTATTAACTTAACTGGGGCAACCCTGATTTGATGGATCGAACATAGACCATGTAACAGGGCGGCTTTTGAGGGAAAAGCCTTGTTTATACTCTCCCCGAGGATAAGATAGTTGATTCTTACGGAGTTAATTGTTTTTGACTAACTTCTATGGATTACTTGTGTATTATTGTAGCATTTTGTAGATCCAGGAAATATGGTTATCCAATGAAAATGTTTTTTTGCGGTTATTGGTTTTATGGAGCAAACCCAGTTTATAAAACAAAAATGCAAGTTGTTATAGTTTTGGGAGTTCTGAAGAAAAATTCAATGAAGTAAGCATTTCCATGACGCGGTGACATTTATTTTATATTATACGTTTTTTTAACATCTCTCACGGTGCTTTTCATACATCGAAGGCATAAAGCTAAGATATAGCATCTCCATAATTTATTATTTAAAGATAAATGAAGTTAAAAATTCTCTTAGAAAATTTGAGTTTAGGTGTTGAAATGTTGTACATAATATCTTTGGTATGAATTAGAGACGTAATATTTTTACACACTTGGACTCCCTTAGTAGCTAGTTTATTATATATAATTTTTGTGTATAATTCAATGTTATTTGTGTTTAAATAAAAAAAAATAAAAAAAAAAAAAAAAAAAAATTATTATATATGTTTGACAAAACTTGGAGAAACGGTTTCTTGTCTTTAAGCAATTGAAATTTAATAAAAAAATCATGATGAAACTACTCCAAAGAGTAACCCATCAGAACTTTTATAAAATTACAATTTTTTTATTTCTTGCTAGAGTAAACCTAATGAGTTACAAAACTCATTATACTCAAAAATAGATTATGCTCGATTACAAATACAGGGGATGGCAAAGGAGAGAGAAAAAAATAAGACAAAATACAACACGACAAGAATAACGTACCTATTTTCATTTTTATATGTTTTAAAAAAAATATTTTTTTAAAGTCTTACTTGATTTTTTTGTATATGCTGGCTCTTTTTATACATATCTGAAATATAGTTATAGAGTTTGTAGGCAATAAAGCTTATAGAATTTATCCCATATTTTATGGTGTGTGTTAGAGAAATGCGGATTTTATTATTATTCTTAGTATTGTGGTTGTGGATGTCTTGATTTTAAAGTAGCTTGACGCCAGTGTGGGTTGATTGTTGGGTAATTTCTAGGATGGTGCTCATTTTATGTTTGGGAAGTACTGTGATTGGAAGGATACCGGAAATTGAATAGATGTTTTTGGCAAGATGGAAGACCAAGAAAATTTCTGAGAGCTTGGTTTTGGATCACCTGCAGGTCAGATATCAGTTTCTTTGAGGCAACGCCCTAAATACAGCAGATATAGGATAGGTGTGAATGTACCATGGGATAATACACCAAAGTTAGTAAATGAATGGGTTATAATCCTTGAAGCCAATATACGAGTAGTACAGCAATTATAGGGGTAGTTTTCTTCTTCAAATGATTTACGTGGAAATACCACGATGGATGGGAATCTACAAGCAGGCCCAAATATTTTGTGTTGGTTTTCTTTACGAGATAGTTGTCACCAATTTTGATAATGAGACCGTAATTTTTCATGTTGCCAAAAGGTATGTAATGCGTTTTTTATGTTTAGGATCAGTTTGTTTATTCTCAACCAGTTTTTGAAATGGGAAACATCAACTTTCATTTCCGTTTCAAGCTCCGCTGGATTTTGTTCGTCATAAAAAAATTCTGTGTTGTTTGCGAGTTCCTTTAATACCCCACTTTGTTAAGTCATTGACATAGGTTAGGAACAGCAAAGGTCTATGAATTGATCCCCGGGGCACTCCATTTGTATAATGGAAAGATAATACACTAGAAATGCCTTCCATGTAGATATAAATAGAAAACGATGTACACATTGTTTTAGTACCTTTTGGTTTTTAACAATTTAGCACTCGGTGCGTCCTCTTTGCACTACATTACGTCGTATATTGCAATCAAATTTGATGGAAATGCGAATTTCTTATAATTGAAATGAATTTCCATACTTTAAATTAGGGAAGATTGCTTTTAGTTTTAGGTCACAAAATTGCTCGTATTGTGTTCCTCTTTATTTCATGCTATAGCCCCTCTGTTTATTTGTTTTCCACAAGGCTATAATATCCAAAAATCTATTTTAAGAGTTTGCAATAAAACTCATATGGAGAATCGAAAAAATTCTCTCAAAGCAGATAAAATTTTCCACGGGTCGAATCTCCGACTCTACGTTCGCGGCGGTCATCCGTGGAACAGATTAAACTCGTAAACCGAAATGAGAGGAGGCGGAACGCGATAAAATGGTCCGTTGCATTAGAAAAACTCCCAGTCGGCCAACTTTAAAAGGAATTTGTACCGAACATCATGGAGGACGGAAAACGTAATGGGGTTTGCGAAAAGTTTAAATAATAGGTAAAAATAGTTTACTATTATAAAAACAATGAGATTCTATTAAAATTAAAATTTCGTCCTGGTGAAAGATCACCATTCAAAAAAGGAGCTTGGAATGTCTTATCGTATTTGGTGATTCCACTCCCCTCAAGTCTCAATTGGGGATGCTGTGGTTTCGGATGAAAACAATTATAAACTATAATTTTTAAATCATTATCTTCCATAGATTATTTTAATAAATAAAATGACTTTACAAAAATTGTTCGTCATTTTTTTTTGTATTTCATTTCACAAATGCAAAATTTGGAAATATTTCCTGTATTTTGAACGTCAAAAAATTGTTTTTTTTTTTATAATTTGGTATTGCACATACCACAATCATCAAACTTGAAATACGCATGTTTATATCTAAATGGAGGAAAACGGTTAGGATACAATTGTAAAAGGAAGGTATTTGTCATGTGTAACCATCGTCCAAATAGTTTGAGTGCATTAAAACATGCATTAATATACTTTCCAAGTATATACTGGGTACATTTATCGATCAAATATAGCGTGTTCTGAAACCACGCCTGGAAAAAACATGTTTTTTTTTCTAAACGTGTATTGTAATATATTAGAATGATCATAGATAACTTGGCTTTCATATGGGTACCTTATAAAAATGGTATATAATTTTTAACATTATTTTTCATCTAAATATTACGCGTACGTAATATCCACGCCATATATAGACTCTGCGTTTGATTGTGAATCTGCCTTTATCGATTAACCGCTCTTTGTAATTTCCCAAATTATAAATCAGAACGGCTCGGGATCCATTAAAATCTCCGCCCCGATAGTGACCTATATCCCGTATGATCATATGATTCACGCAATAAAATACAGGCCCGTATAAAATACGCATGTCACATTGTTTTAGAAAAGGTTAAAGGTTTTGTGTCAACCTGTCAAATTTTTTGGTAAGCGAATAAATCAAATTTACGAATAAAAATAATTCTTTACGACAATCTGAAAAAAAATCAATCACATGTTCAGAGTGGGTCACGCATCAATAAGCAAACGGATTTATGAAATACTAATTTTTTTATTTTTTTTTTCTGAATAACGCATTTTGACTTACTACCTCCTTGTTTATAAATGAAATAAATATTTACATATGAAATAATTTACAGTAATAAATACAACAGTGCTTGCCTATAATGACGTTTGAAACCTTTGAGGCCAATGAAACTTAAATATCTAGAGACCTCGAGATATCGTTTAGCAGCACCATACCTCTTGTAATGCTATGCAGGCCCAGCACGTTCGTTCTGCCAAGTGGAATGCACAGCAGGCAGTGGCGACTCGTGACTTTTGTCTGTAACAGAGTGCTAATATTACAAAAAATGACATTACAGCTGAAAACGAGTTTTTTTCGATAATTCGATTTTTGTATTAAGATTTTCAGGAAATCCGTGCAGCGTACGGCCAAACTGAAATTTCCTGAAACAAGTCACGAGCCGCCACTGATAGCAGGTCGTGTTGTTTGTTGTTAGCCTGGAGGTTGTTATAAGCTACGAACAATTTATAGCCTTCTAGGAGGTATTGGCTTATAAAATAGTCAATTATTTTTTTTGTATTTCTTTGGCATTCACTATGTAACAATTTCTAGACATTTTTGTTTATTTTTTATGCTGTTACTGAAATGGCCAATCCCCCCTAGATCGGAACTTTCGTAGCGCGTCTCAGAGAGCAAATCGAAGTGATGCGTGATTTGCGGGTAGGTACTCCACGTGGATTCTAGTAAAAATATACATTAGAAACTTTTATTTTAATTTTGTGCCAGTAATTAATTCTGTGTATTTTGCTGGAACGGAACTCAAACACCAGAAGCGTATTCTAGTTTTGATCGTATAATGTAGTTGCACATAGATGTATTTTCTTCGGGCTTTCAGAGATCTAGAAGTTTTTATTGAGACCAGCGTATGTTAAAACACTTTTTTTCAACAATAATTTTATTCTTATTCAAAATTTTAATATCTACCATCTTAAAACGAGACTGCGCCTAGTTTGGTGGCTCCAAAAATTATGTTCGAAATGTTATCCTACTGTACGTAAAATAAACTGAATGCAAGATATATACGCCACCATCAAGATTTAAATCAATAAACAGTTGGTGTCTTGTATTTTTCAACACCTGAGCTCACCGTCTTGAAGTTTTCGCTTATACGAACAAACAAATTTGCTTCTATATATCTGGGTACCATAATAGATTTCTTCCTAAGAAAATTGTCTCCTTCAACAGCCATTTGACTGATACAACGGGTTCAATTTAATCGGATTTCAATAAATTATCGGCCGCCCGTTCTGCAATAAAGATGGTACCTTAAGCTCCAACGGCTTTACTCGACCCAGTCAGTACATTAAGATGGATTTTTCTAATCCGATTTCCAATAGATGAATTTGGAAATTATCAACTTGCAATCACTTTAATGGACTCGTATATACCTACATACGATGCTTCCAACTAACTTATATATGTACAATTGAATATCATACGTTTGTGAGAAGATTCGTATGTACTCGTAGTTCTACCAATGTTGAAAAGACAGTATAGGATGCTGTGAACTATGTTGTTAACTAGATTAAACTATTAGACTATTAGACCATGATATCCACAGTAAGTATATTGTATCGATATCATGGTCCAATCGAGGTCAATAATCGAAAAAATACATTAATCGCCTTACGCCTGCGCCCAATAAGGTTCAGGTATACAAATATTACTGTAATAACAAAGAATAAATAATAACATAAGAGGTGCCTTGTGGACGTGTTTCGTGATTCTTAAGATTTACCCAATGGAGGCTAAAATTTACAATACAAAACCGTGTTTATGAAATTTGGTAATTATTCGGAATCGCTGGACAAGGATTAGATGAAATATTTTTAAATAAAACCTTCTTATTTACCTTAATTACTATAAAAGGAATCTGACTGCATTTGGGATATGTTTAATTTTAGCATTTTACTTTTTAATTACGTAAATCGAAAATTCACTCTCGTTGTATGGGATGACAGCTGTAATGGTTTCTGTTGATAAAATTTTCTTTTGTTGATATTCCTGATACGAGTGGCTATATTTTTTACCATGTGCAAATACTTGGTAGGTACTATTTTAGCCAAACTCGAAAAATAAAATAAAGATATTTAGGTATGTTTTATAAAATAGAAAAATTAAAAAAGGTGACGTTACTATAGGTTAGGTTGGATTATTATAGGTTAGGTTGGTTTATTATTAGGATTTAGGTTGGGTTAGGATAGATTGGATATTATAGGTTAGGTAGGATTATTATTAGGATATAGGTTAGGTTGGATAATTGTAGGATAGGTTCGATTATTATAGGTTAGGTTGGATTATTTTTAGGATATAGCTTAGGTTAGGTTAGGTTGGATTATTATAGGTTAGGTTGGATTATGATAAGATATAGGTTAGGTTAGGTTAGGTTGGATTATTATAGGTTAGTTTGGATTATTATTAGGATATAGATTAGGTTAGATTAGGTTGGATTATTATTAGGATATAGGTTAGGTTAGGTTAGGTTGGATTATTATTAGGATATAGGTTAGGTTAGGTTGGATTATTATAGGTTAGGTTGGATTATTATAGGTTAGGTAGGATCATTATTAGGATATAGGTTAGGTTAGGTTAGGTTGGATTATTGTAGGTTAGGTTCGATTATTATAGGTTAGGTTCGATTATTATTAGGATATAGGTTATGTTAGGTAAGGTTGGATTATTATAGGTTAGGTTAGGTTAGATTATTATGGGTTAGGTTAGGATATAGGTTAGGTTAGGATTTAGGTTAGGTTAGGATTTAGGTTAGGTTAGTTTAGGTTTGATTATTATAGGTTAGGTTACTATAGTTTATGTTAAATAAAACAATAATTATAATAATACCTAAATATAAATAATTTAAGTTTTTTAAGTAGCATAAAAATATTTTATTTTTCGAGTTTGGCCAAAACAGTACCTAACTAGAATTTGCATTCTGAAATGATTCAAATTCTAGCTACTCGTATGTATTCTAGCTACTACTACCGAGAAAATGTCATCAACAGAAATCATTCCAGCTGTCATCCCATACAACGAAAGTGAATTTTCGATTTACGTAATTAAAAAGTAAAATGCTAAAATTAAAAATATCCCAAATGCAGTCAGATTCCTCTTATAGTAATTAAGGTAAATCAGAAGGTTTTATTTAAAAATATTTCATATAATCCTTGTCCAGCGATTCCGAATATTTACCTGAAATTTAAATAGGATGGAGACGTACGATGTCAGACAATTGAAAATGAATGAGCCATTGGGCTAAATGGAATATTTGTTTCAATTCAAATTTATTATTCTTTAATCTGTGTTTAGGGACTGGAAAATAATATATTATAACATATTTGTTTGGTGTATCACCACGTACCCGAATGATTTTAATTTGAGCGATTTTTGAGTGTTTACGAATTTAAAACTTACTGTATTGCTTTTTTGCTGGCCAATGATTTTTTGTTTTCAATTAGAAACAAAATAAATTCATTTTACATCATATGTTGCCACTACCACACATCGCAAGTGATAAGCGCTCTGTCTCGTCATCGCGGTGCTGTTGGAACTGAGAACTGGTTGGTGCTGAGATGGAGTGCACGTCACGTGAACCGTCAGTGACGACACTTGTGATGGAACATGATGTTTGTTTTTAATTGAAAAAATATATCATTGGACATTAATATAACATCTATATTATTAACTAGAATCGCTGGCTTAAATTCTCCAGGTACGTGATGATACACCTGTTTATTTAGCAACACACGAAAAAATTAGGAAAAAATTCGGTTTATGGGAGTCACTCGAATAACCGAAATTGAACTTGATTTAGACTAATTTAGGGCTGGGGAATCCGAATCTGTAAGAATTAGGTGGGGGTCGGCACTATTAACTGAGTTATAGGGTTTTGAAATTTCGTACGCGATACATAGAAACCATGTTTTATTTATCAATTATGACATAAGAAAATCAAATTAGTGACTATTTATTAGTCTCACATTTCAGAAGTGCCAACCAAAAAATAAAAAGTGTTGCCATATAATAATAATATGTATCGCGTACGAAATTTCAAAACCCTATAACTCAGTTAATAGTGCCGACCCCCACCTAATTCTTACAGATTCGGATTCCCCAGCCCTAAATTAGTCTAAATCAAGTTCAATTTCGGTTATTCGAGTGACTCCCATAAACCGAATTTTACCCAAAAATTAATTTTTATTCCCGTTGAAACATTTTGTAAACATGTGCTTCAGGCCATTTTAGTAATCCAAAAGTTCAACGTCGTTTTTTGCAGAATATATTATCCACCATCAAATTAATAAAATATAGTAAACTCTCATCTTTCGCGTTGAAAACTTTTCGACGCATCAATTTGTTCACTAAATAGAAAATCTATACAAGGATGATTATATTATGTACATATTTTGTCCCGATTTTACAGACAACAAGTATTCCCAATTTATTTATTTATAAAAGGCACCGATGATTATAATTTTATATTGATAAATTTAAATTTATCTTTCGAATGAACACCGTTTGTAAAGTTGAAAATCACCAAATCTGTCAAAAATGTAATTAAGAGAAATTTTTCGAATACAGAATATTAAATTAATTAACTATGAAATATAAATAATTTTCTGATTATAGGTAAGTACCCACTTTATCAATTGTCTTTATTCACACAATCAGTTGCGATTTTGAAAATTTCAAGGCTAATTTATATTTGTTGAACGAGTTGAATAATTTGACCCAGGAATATTTCACTTCACGCACTGACAATCGAAATTAGGTATTTTTGATTGATAACGATAAAACATTTTTTTGTTCTTCTATGTAGGAACAATTTCATTACGTAGGTTAATCATTTTCACACTTTATGTCAACACCCCAAAAAAATTTATGAAAAAATCGTTTTCCGACAAGTAATACCAAACTCTTGGTAAGTGCGAAAATAAATTTTCAAATATAAACTTTTATATGGGGTTTCACGAAGGCATACACTTAACTTACGGCTACGATCTGACCCGTCGCGAAAAGGTCTTTCAGGGCGGAATATGGGATTCTCGAACATAAATATTTCCCCTCACTGCCGCAATATAATCACAATAAAAATGTGACTCCCTTAACTTTCTAATATATATCAGGATGTTGGCAATTTCATTTGAGAAATGTGGTGGCGTCCAATGATGCGCATAATTAAATATTTATTAAATTATTAGGATATTTAATGAAAAAATGCTTTAAAACTCAGACTAAGACAACGTGGAGCAGTCACCTTATAACCCACTGGCGCTTTCCACAACGTAATGAGAGTGCATCAGGAATGTTAACACAAGTCTGATGACCCCTTTCTAGTAAACTGTTGATCACTATATTTTTCTAGGAGTCTTCGCGAGTTTCTTCCTTCTTTTTAAATTCAGATTTTTTTTTAAATCACATTAAACTGGTTTTAGGGATAAGCGTTTGATTTTTTCGCTACCAGAATAATTTTACCACATAATCATGATGGGTAGCCCTGTGAGAGTGAGTTAAACTTAAAATGTATTTTTTTATGTAAAACTTCCATGATAGGGGCTGCACAAAGGGATTTATCAATGCGTGTCAATTTATCAAGAGCCCTGCCCCTTATGGATTTAACGAAAAAATATTGTTAATTTATTGCTCACCCCAAATAGACTACCCAATTGCATTGAGATTTCTCTAAAATCACAAAAAAGAGTGATCACAAACAACAAAAAAGAGTGATTTATTTTATTTTTAAAAATTAAACAATAACGTTGTACGGGACCAAGTTAGTGAAGCCCGCACAAATACTGCAAATTCAATAGGGCACCGGCACACATTGACACCTTGATCTGAGAGTTTTTGCAGGGGCAGTAGGAAAACATTAAATTAAACAAGTATTACTTTCCCGAGAACTCTCGGATGAGAAGTGACTGTTTGTACCAGTTACTTCTCTATTTATTGGACAAAATTATACATTAAATTTCACACATGTTCAATGAGAGTAATTAGCGATCACCCTTATCTCTTCACTGTGTTGAACAAAACAAAAACATTAGTTTTTAAATGTATGGTGGCGCCGAAAATCCATTAATATTAACTATAGCAGTCGCACATTAAGGATGTGGAATAATATTATAGTATCATATTTATTTTGACGCAGATATCTAAATGGTTTTATCAAAAATATTAAGGACATCGTAAAAACTTGAGATCTTGTTATCTCATAATGACTTTGGCTCTGCACGTCCGATATACTCCCCACGGTGCAGTCTCTGCTGCGCCCAGCTACTCCGTCGGGCGTGTTCTGTTTCATCCCAGCGTCTCGTGTTTGCAGTTGATGTCATTGCAAGGGGTTTCGGCTAGGCAGGTGTTGTCGTGCTGGTGATTGGATCGGCTGGTGTTGTTGAAGCAGGTAGTATGACGGCGATTTTAATGGCCGGTCTAACATATATTCCGGAACTTGTCTGGATACGGGCTGTCCTGACTTGTCCGTCGGCGGCGGGCACGGCCTCAAGGACGCGGCCACGCGGCCAGCTGTTCCGTGGCAGCGTGGAGTCCATAATGACCACCAGGTCATCCTTCTTAATGGGTGTGACCGGGTTGTGCCATTTTTGCCGAGCTGCCATGGTGGGAAGGTATTCTAGAAGCCACCGCCTCCAGAATATGTCTGCAAGTTGCTGGCCGATACGCCACTGGCGGCGAAGGCATATTTCCTCTTCCTTTTTGCCAAACATGGACAAGAGGGGACGCTTTCCAGCCGACCCTAGAAGAAAGTGGTTGGGGGTCAAAGGCTCTTCGTCGCGTGGGTCAACTGATATGTGAGTGAGTGGTCTGTGTGTTCACTGTGAATTCAGCCTCTGCCAGGGCCGTGAGTAAGGTTTCTTCTCTAGGTGCCCGTTCCTTAAGTGTGGTGCTCAGGGCTCTTTTTACTGACCGTACAAGCCTCTCCCAAGCTCCCCCCATGTGGGGCGTCATTGGAGGTATGAAATGCCACTCAATGCCCTGGGTGGCTATGGCATCAAGCATTCTGGCATCGTGGCTCAATGATACCAGAGCGTCTCTCATCTCTGCATCGGCTCCATGAAAATTTGTTCCGTTGTCGGAGTACATGGCTGCGGGTTGTCCCCTTCGCGCAGTCATCCGCTGTATGGCCATGATGGCTGAGTCTGCGGTCAGTGAGGCGGCCAGTTCTAAGTGAATGGCGCGGGTCGAGAGACAAGTGAAGATGGCTCCATATCGTTTTTCCCGATGTCTGCCAACCGTGATCTCCATAGGCCCGAAGTAGTCGAGTCCGCAATGTGTAAATGGGCGGATGTGATGCATCAGTCGAGGTGGTGGTAGCGCCCCCATTAGTGGTGGAGAGGGTTTGCTTCTCCTTATGTGGCAGGTGGGGCAGGCGTGTGCTATCTTCCTGCTTGTAGTGCGCAGACGCAGTACGAAGAAATCGCCCCGCACCTCTGCGACCGTCTTCTCCGTGCTGGGATGGTCCGCCTTCTGGTGGTAGTGGCGAATCAGGAGCTGAGTGTACGGGTGGTCTCCATCCAGGATGACGGAAGTCCGTGCTACACACTTCGTTTTCGCTAGAGCTCGCAGCCGGGTACCCATCCGCAGGGCGCCGTCTTGTCCGAAGAAGGGGTTTAATGGGTTCAGACGACTACCAGTCGGCAGCATTTGGCCTTGCTTGAGGGTGGTCATGTCAGTATTGAAGGCGTCCTCCTGAGACCTTTTTATCCATCTGTCTTACGCCTCCTTGATCTCCTCCGCTCGCAGTGGGCCCCCTACAGATTTGTTAACTTTCATCCGACATTGTTTCACAAAGCGGAGAACCCATGCTGTTGCACGAATCAGCCGTTGCCATGAGGAGAATCTCTCGATGGATGGTAAGGCTTCCCTTGCAGTTGATAGAAGGCCGACGTAGTGAGGCTTAACCTCTAGTGTCTGGTCGTCGGGCCTTTTGACAGGTGCACGCTCTTTTGGCCACGCACTCTCAGGTAAAATGATAAAGGCCGGCCCGGTAAACCACCTTCCTTTGGGTGATAGGTCGGGCACATCTGAGTCCCTTGTACCGATGTCAGCGGGATTGAGCTTGGTTGGCACCCATCTCCAGTCGAGTATGTTGGTTAACTCATCTATTTCGCCCAGTCTGTTTGCCACGAAGGCAGAGTACGTACGTGGGTCAGTTCGTAACCAGCACAATACGGTTGCAGAGTCTGTCCAGAAGTACGTTTGGGATATACGGGCCTGGCTTTCCTTGTGGATGGTCTGGGCTAGTCTTGCCGCGATGAGTCCGGCTTGTAACTCAAGGCGGGGAATGGAGAGGGGCTTCAGTGGCGCCACTTTGCATTTACTGGCCAGAAATGTCGCCTGTAGGGATCCATTTACTTCTTCGGTGTAATAGGCGACAGCGCAGCAGGCTTGTTCTGACGCATCGCAGAAGAGATGTAGGGTCACGCTGTTCTGCTTGAGATGGAGGCAGCGTCTCGGAACTGAAATGCTGTGTGTATTCAACAGGCTCAGCCATTCGGTCCACCTCTGTGTATGTTCAGGGGTAATGGGGTTGTCCCAGCCTATACTCGAGCGCCACACGGCCTGCAGCAGTATCTTCGACCGGATTGTAAGGCAGGAAATGAAGCCTACTGGGTCGAAGATTTTCATTACTATTGAGAGCAGCTGCCTTTTCGTGGGTCGCGTGGCCACTTCTGGGGTGATCGCCTCTTGGAATGAGTACAGGAAGTTATCAGTGGATGGGTCCCAAACTAGTCCGAGCACTCGTTCCGTCTCCGTACCTCCACCGCTGATCCGCACTGTGGAACTGGCCCGGTCTTCTGTGGGAACACCGGCTATGGCAGCTGGACTGTTAGATGCCCAGCTAGTTAGGTGGAATCCTCCTTTCGCGAGGAGGGTGCTCACACCGTGGACGAGTGAGGCAGCCTCCTGACAACTGTCTACCGCATCTAGGTAGTCATCCATGTAGAATTTAGAACGAATGGCTGCTGCGGCAATCGGGTTTTCATGTTCGTATTCCCCGGCTACCTTGTTCCGGACGAACTGGGCGCTGCTCGGTGAACAAGTGGCTCCGAACATCATAGATGACATCTGGTAAGTATCAGGTTCGTGTTGGTTTGGTAATCTCCAGAGGTAGAGTTGGGACAGCTGATCTTCCCGCCTTATCTTGATCTGCAGAAACATTTCCTTGATATCTGCGGCAATGGCGATGTTTCCCTCTTGAAAGCGCAGAATATTCCCTAAGAGGGAAGACAGCAGGTCAGGGCCGGTAAGCAGCTGGTCATTAAGGGAGGTCCCTCGGCATCGACTGGCGGCGTCAAACACTATTCTGATCTTCCCTGGCTTATTGGGGTTTGTCACCGCAAAGTGCGGCAGGTACCATTTTCTGGGTGCGGTTGTTGACGCTTCCAGTTTAGACAGCTTCCTGGCGTATCCTTTGTTGACCAGCTGGCTCATCTTGTCGCTGTAGGCTGCTGCCAGATTCTGATCTGCTGCCAGCTTCTTCTCAAGGGAATGAAGTCGTTTCAGCGCGCACTGCCGGTTGTCAGGCAATGTGGCTTCCGGATTACGCCACAGGAGGCCAGTTTCCCACCTCCCAGTGCGAAGAGGCCGGGTAGTCGTGTTCATTAGTGCGATGGCCCTTTGTTCGCTTGCCTGGGTTCTTACCGCGGCAGTTACGCCAAGAGAGTCGACGGCAAAGTTGCATTTTACCAATTCTCTTAGGCGGATATCTGCGGCTGATTCAATTTGTAGTGCCAGCGTCGTGGATTTATTGTCACTGCCAGTCCCGACACCCCCATGGGCGATCCACCCCAGTGCAGTTCGTGACACTATTCGCGTAGTGTCATGGTCTTCGCGCACTTCCCGTGAAACGATCAGATGAGCATTGTCTTGCCCTATCAAAAGTTTTGGGGTGACAAGGTTTCCCTGGGCCTGTTGTTCTGGCAGGTTGAGGTCGGAGATCGTGTTGGCGATGATGTAGTAGGTGTCACTGCTATCACATCCTCTTATGGTCAGCTTCACTCGGCGGGAGAGTGTGTCAGAGGTGCACATCCCTTTGGCGCCATGGATCCGTATGCCGCGGACTGGGCCGCTCACCCCGATCCGTGTCGCGATGTCAGCGTCGACAAGTGTCACAGTTGAGCCTTCGTCGAGGAGCGCGAACACCAAAACTTTGCTTCCTTGGGGGACGCCCAACATAACCTGCACAATTTTTAACAGCACGCTCCGGTCCGTCGTCTGGCGTCACAAGTTAACCTCACCGACAGCACCTTCCGGTACGAACTGTGGGTCATGAAGCAAACGGTGATGTGGTGATCTGCACCCTCCTATGCCGCACCATGCCTTGGTTTTACAGTCCCGTGAGTGGTGTCGATCCAGACACTTTATTTATTTATTTATTTTATTTATTAAACGCCATAAAAGGCTTTTACAGTAATGTGAAACATGGGATTATCAGTACACAGTTCAGGGCTGTCAGAGACTTGACAATTAGAAATAGCATTTTTCATTAAAATAATACATCCACAAGCAGTTTTTATTGATGCTATACATATACATTTCACATATATGTATATATGTGGAATGTATATGTATAGAACACCATATATATGTTACACATAAAGAAGAACACAACAGTCAGTATGATGCAGTACAAACAGACATTTAACATTTCACAAACATATCAATTACATTCATAACCAAGTATTTTTGCCTTGATGCAAGACGGTGAGGTTTTGAAAATATCAAAAAGGTCTGTATACGTGTTGGCAGTTCGGTGAAAACGCGCCAACGGTGAATGATACAAATAGTTAGTGCTATGATTGTCACTGTGGAAAAGATGGTGGAGTCGAGTTGATTTAACAGGGACACGAAAATTTATAACACTTAACATTTGAGGGCAGTCTATGAGATTGTTCAGTAATTTAAAAAGTATAAGAATGTCATTAATAGTTCGCCGGGTAGAAAGAAGTGGTAGATTTAGACCAGACATTAATGTATTATAGCAGATATCAATTACAGGCTGTCTCAATTTGAATTGAACGTATCGAAGAAATTTTCTTTGTACTTTCTCCAAGCGGTGTAAGTTACAGGTATAAATCGGAGACCATACAGGAGATGCATATTCTAGGTGCGATCTCACAAGAGAGCAGTAGAGTAATTTAATTGACTCAATGTTTTGAAAAGTCCTTGTGTTACGCATTACAAAACCTAGAATTTGCATGGCCTTATTGGAAATTGTTTCACAGTGACGATCAAAGGTAAGTTTTCTGTCAAAAATAACACCAAGGTCTTTGATAAATGGTACTAATGCAATTTCATTATTGTTAATTGAATACGATATGGTTATTGGAGTCCGTGAACGGTAAAAACACATGTGGAAACACTTTTTTACGTTTAGGAATAATTTGTTTATTTCACACCAGCTAGCAAGTCTATCTATATTATGCTGAAGGATAAGTGCATCATTTAAACATTTTATAATCTTAAAAAGCTTTAGGTCATCTGCAAATAGAATGAATTTGACATTTTCGAAACATAAAGATAAATCATTTATAAACAATACGAAGAGAAGTGGGCCCAGATGAGAGCCTTGAGGAACTCCAGATGTTACTTTAAATTTATATGAGACTTTATTATTTAATTTTACCATCAGTTCGCGGTTACAGAGGTAACTATTCAACCATTTTAGGAATGATCCATGTATACCAAGGGCTTGCAGTTTCGCGAGAAGGATATTAATATTTAACTTATCAAAGGCTTTTGAAAAGTCAGTATATATTGAATCTACTTGTGCACGAGACGTGAAAGCTTCACAGATATAGTGTTCATACAATAGAAGATTGGTTGTGGTAGACCGACCGGTCACAAAACCATGCTGTTCTGGAGTAATAATATGCCTAAACTTAACAGCAATTTTATCTAAGACAATACTTTCAAACATTTTCGGGGTGGTAGACAGTATGCAAATTGGTCTATAATTTAAAACACAATTTTTATCACCTGATTTAAATACAGGTGTCAAGTGATTAAGTTTCCAAGGATCAGGATATATTCCAGTTTGAAGTGACAGATTGAATATGTGTTGAAGTGGAGCTGCTATAAACTGAGCGCATTCCTTTATGAATACCGGTGGAATTTTGTCAGAACCTGACCCCTTCTTACAATCTAGAGATCTGATCTTTGTATTAACATCATCCAGAGAAATGTGGCATGTTGATATGTCAGTTACATTGGTGTATTTAAATTCAGGTATAGTTACATTATCATTTTTCTGTTCATAAACACTTGAGAAATGATCAGCAAAGAGGTCAACTATTTCTTGATCACTGTCAGCATGTTTTCGCCCTGAATACATTGATCGAGGACAGCCGTTGTTGTCTTTAAGAGAATTCACATAATTCCAAAAATGTTTTGGATTTGACTTGATAGTCTGCTCTACATCTGTAATATAATCTGAATAGCATTTTTTAGATAGACTTTTACATTTATTTCGTAAAACAGAAAAAATTTTATAGCAGTCAGTGGAGTTATCGGATTTAAAGTTAATGTGGGCAATTTTTTTACATTGAATGAGTTTTTTTAGTTCAGTACTAACCCATTTTGGGTAACAGTCGTTACGTTTTACAATAGAAGTTGGTATGCAATTTTCAATAGTATCATAAAGGTTTGAATTGAACACATTTGTTGCTTCTTCTACGTTTGTAGACATAAAAATGCGGGACCAATTGAGCGAAGAAAGATATAACCGCACTTGATTATAATCGGCTTTCTTGTAGTTTAGTTCGTGAACGGGAGGTTGGGGACTAAGGAGTTCAATGGGTGCCAAATAAATGGTCGCTTGTAAAGGGGGATGATGAGAGTCAATGGATACTATTGATTCACGCGATTCGCTGACATTACTATTATTTATGTTTGATATGACAAGGTCAAGAATTCTGTCATTTATATTTTTAACATGATTTAATTGTTTAAGGTTGAGAAAGTTGATGATATCAATGATTAATTGGGCTTTAGCAGAAATGGGATTTGAAGACTCGGTGGGTTGTACCCAGTTTACATTTGGGAGATTAAAATCCCCAAAAATTATTAATTTTGCATCAGGATATTTCAATTTCAAAGATTCAATTTCATCACAATGTTTACAATACACATCAGCACTAACTTGGGGGGGGATATACACACACACAATTATTATTTTTGTTGCTTTGAGTTTCACTAATATAGCTATTTGTTCAATGTTTTTATTTTTTACTTTTAATAGTTTTGAATGGAACATCTTTCTGATCGATATTAAAACCCCGCCGCCAATAATATTTTCACGATCCAGCCGGTAAACATCGCAGTTGGTGAAGCCTAATTCAGGGGAAGATATATTTTCATGAAGCCAGGTTTCTGTTAGGCAGTACACATCGTTATTTATCGTTGGAATATTACACCTTAGGGTGTTGAGCTTGGTACGCAAACCTCTAACATTTTGGTAGTAAAATGTTAGTTTCGTGGGGAGTTTTTTGTATTTACAATAACAGGTTTATTGTTCTTATATTTGATTGTGAGACCTATTTCACCGTCTCGGGTTCTTTGGTCTAGGGTTAATCGTAAATTGGCGAGATAATTTCTTTGGGCTGGAGTTTGGTCGGAATAAATTTTAATGCCAGGGTACTCTGTTATGCTATTTTTTTTTCGCAAAATATCAATGGCTTGGGTGGGATTGTCAAGCATCACTTTTAGAGGTCTGGGTTTGTCCGTTTTTTTTATCACTTACGACACAGGTTCTTCTGTCGCACCATTGTCCACCGGAGGGCGAGACTTTTCTCCGCGAACTCGGTGCACTCGCGAGTTTTGTGGTTGCCACCGCACTGGCCGCAACTTTCACTAGACAGTTTGCGTTTACGCGTATTGTTCATTTTATTTTCGCGAGGCTCACTCCTCTTACGCGATGTAACAAATTCAGCGGGTCTAGAGTCTGGTTTAACTTCTTCACCGTTTACTACATGCACCTGCTCGGTCCGTCGCGGTCGAGGTCGCACTGGGTCGATCATCCCGCTGTTGGGTATAGCGTTAGCCATACTTTTCAGAAATGCTGCCAGCTGAGTTATTGTAGCTAGACTCGTAAGACCACGTGTCTCATACAGCCAGGTCATCCGTAGCGTAATCGGCATCTTTGTTGTGATGTCATTCAGTAGGGTGGGGTTGGTCAGGTATCCGTCAGTCCTAAGGATCCTAAGTGATGTCACCAAGTTTTAGACGGTTCCGGAGAAGTCTGCCAGGTCCTCAAGGGTTGCGTCTATTGTGAGATACGGCAGCTTTTTCACCTTTTCCAACATCAGCGTGGCTATTGCGCTGGCGCCACCGTATCGCTGCTCGAGGACAGAGAGGATCTCTGGAACTTGAGCGGGATCCATGAGGAGAGGGCCGACTGCATCCCGAGCCTTCCCTTTTAGTGCACGCTGCAGCCGGATGAGGTTTTCAGATGAAGTCATTCTGCAAGTGGTTGTAGATTGGGTGTACTGGGCTTTCCATGTGGGCCACTCGAGCGGGTCACCCAGGAAGAGGGGAAGATCCTTAGCCGTGGTCTGCCTTGCGATTAAGGCGGCCATCCGTGTATCGTCCTCTATCGTGCGAGGGCTTTCTTGGGCACGGGACGTGCGAAAACCCTCTGCTATTGCTGAGGTGATCTGGGACAGCTGATCAGCGCCTTTTTGCACCCACTCGTGAGTGTGCTGTGCTGTCTCATCGGCCGTAGGCAGTGGCGGAAACAGTGGTGAAAAATCCTGACTCGTAGGGAATTGCTGCGATCTGTTATGCGTAAATTCCACTTCTCCAGGTACTGCTGCTTGGAGCTGTCGCTCGGGGTACTGTGGTAGAGTATAATCGGCTATGGGAATGCTTGCCACGGGTGCCGTGTGTCCCGTAGTTTCCGACAGTATGTGCACTGAGCGTGCATTCGAGGCGGGTCCGGGTTTTATGATAGCGTGGCCAGGATTTGAGGCGGGCCGTGTTCCCGGCAGTATACGCACCGGGCATGCATTCAAGGCTTGCCCGGGTGCTGTGATAGTGTAACCGGCTTTCGAGGCGGGCCACACTCCAGGCGCTGTTTGCACCGGGCATGCATTCGAGGCTTGCCCGGGTGCTGTGATAGCGTAGCCGGCATTCGAGGCGGGCCACGCTCCAGGCGCTGTTTGCACCGGGCATGCATTCGAGGCTTGCCCGGGTGCTGTGATAGCGTAGCCGGCATTCGAGGCGGGCCACGCTCCAGGCGCTGTTTGCACCGGGCATGCATTCGAGGCTTGCCCGGGTGCTGTGATAGCGTAGCCGGCATTCGAGGCGGGCCACGCTCCAGGCGCTGTTTGCACCGGGCATGCATTCGAGGCTTGCCCGGGTGCTGTGATAGCGTAGCCGGCATTCGAGGCGGGCCACGCTCCAGGCGCTGTTTGCACCGGGCATGCATTCGAGGCTTGCCCGGGTGCTGTGATAGCGTAGCCGGCATTCAAGGCGGGCCACGCTCCAGGCGCCACGGGGGCTTGGATAGTTGTGAACCTGGAATCGGCAGGTTGGTGGCCTGCTTGCAGTGCGGCGGATGTCTTTGTTGCTGCTGCCAGGGCTGCAAGTAGGTTGGCGGTGTGCTTAACGTGCTGCTTCTCTCGAGTGCGCAACTCACGGCGCAACATTTGTATTGCATCCTCAGTTGACTCTGACCGTTGGTCATCATCCTCTCCGTCGGACTCCTGGGGGGCCGGGGAACTGTGGGTCAGGATGGGACCCCAAGCTGTGGTTGATTGTTCAATGGAGTCCGAGGCAAGCATAGCTTGATCAGCTTGCTGGGGTGCATCTTGGCTAATGGGAACATCAGTCGGAGAGTTGGAAGTAGGGTCCGGGGCTCGGCGAGACATACGTTTGTCTCGGTCTGCGGGAACGCTGGTTGCTGATCGCGACGCCCCGGATGACGTAGAGATTTTATGGCCACTGCGGAGCGAAGGCATCTTTACTGAAGCACGATTAAAGGCGTAATGCGTAGAACCGGCACGACGGACCAATTTGTACGGGACCAAGTTAGTGAAGCCCGCACAAATACTGCAAATTCAATAGGGCACCGGCACACATTGACACCTTGATCTGAGAGTTTTTGCAGGGGCAGTAGGAAAACATTAAATTAAACAAGTATTACTTTCCCGAGAACTCTCGGATGAGAAGTGACTGTTTGTACCAGTTACTTCTCTATTTATTGGACAAAATTATACATTAAATTTCACACATGTTCAATGAGAGTAATTAGCGATCACCCTTATCTCTTCACTGTGTTGAACAAAACAAAAACATTAGTTTTTAAATGTATGGTGGCGCCGAAAATCCATTAATATTAACTATAGCAGTCGCACATTAAGGATGTGGAATAATATTATAGTATCATATTTATTTTGACGCAGATATCTAAATGGTTTTATCAAAAATATTAAGGACATCGTAAAAACTTGAGATCTTGTTATCTCATAATGACTTTGGCTCTGCACGTCCGATATAAACGTAATAAACGCCAATTTTAATAAAAGAGATGTTAAGTGGTAAGGTCCTAAGTTATTGTTTTATTTTTATTTATAATGTCACATCACAAAGTATCTGCCACAAAGAGTTGCCAACATTATCTAGAATTCATGAATACGAATAACCTTTGCAACGGAGGAGTACAACAGTGAAGATAATAAGTATGTCCTGTACAATATTATAATAAGCTTAACTTTCCACAAGAAAAGTATCTGCTAAACCAAGTAAATAAAGTTGTGAGAGATAGTGTATTTATGAAAAGCTAATTATGAAATATAACATGAACTGCATAATATGACTGAAATTGCACTCTGGTTGGAGAAGGGGGCTCATATTATATTTCCTCGTCCTAGTACCTACATACCTATTTGCCCTGATCCTTTCGTGGTCATAAAGGACATATTCTCAGGACTCGCATCTTAAACACGAAGCATTATTGCACAGTTGAGCCAAGATAACCGGTGCTTCGAACGCATTGAAACGAAATTGAATTCCAGACGGAAGAAAGGTACGTACAAGTAGATTTGAATCGATTCAGGAAATTACCCTTGATAACTTCGTCGGCACATTTAAATTGAGTTTTCTCAGCTGCAGATGGCAGGAGGGAATAATTCCAGGATATAGATTATTACGGCAGAACTTTCGGTAATGATGCAATCTGCATTCCATTTCCCTCTTGATATTTTGTTCCTGAAGTTATACTACTACAAGTAGATTATCTGTTTGATCTCGTACATAAGAAAAAAATGAAAAATACTTTTCGTTGCTTTAGCTACTTAGTTTCTCCAAAATAAATGTTTATTCGAAGAGAAAGAAAAATAATTTAATATTTTTTCATTGAAGACAATATTAGCAATTCTAAATCAAAAAAGTGAACCAGAAAAATCAAAAGAATCTAGGAAATTAACTCAAAAACTTAGCCTTGCCGGGGCGCTGCTTTATTATTAAGCTAATCCGACTCTATTTTCTTTGGTTATATTTAACTCTATCATCCTTCGACGAAGAACTACCAACATTGTCTTCATTTTTGTAACGAATATTTATATCGGTTGCTAATGTATGATCGCAAGGTTCTTCCCTAAATGAATGCTATCTAGATAGTGTCTTGGAAAAATATAATATGTTTTCTTATTTATTTAAAGGTGCAACATCTATTGAATTTACTGCAAGTCTAGGATGCATTTTTTAATAACTTAATGAGTAAAACCTCAAATTGTAATACTTAATCATTGAAATAATAAAAAAATTGTACATGACGAAAAAATTCATAATATTTTTTTAAATTGGCATATTTTTTTAACCCTAGAACACTAATCACATTTTCAAGTTTCAATATCATTAAATATTAGGCTGACTGTAAGCACAGGTTTTTTTCACCGAAGACAACTCGAGTCTGTCCGAAAAAATCTTCCTACAGAAGCGACAAAACTATTCAACTCTTATTTAGTCTCACGTCTTGATTACTGCAACGGCATTTGTTTCAGCTTTCCATCAAATTGAAAAACTTCAATGAGTGTTTAATGCAGCAGCACGGCTCATAACCGGAGTTTCAAAATATTCGCACATTTCAAAACACCTTCGTAACCTTCACTGGCTCAAGTGCCTTGAAAGAATCCAGTACAAATTGTGCTGGATGGTGTTTAAATCCTTCAATTAAAATGGCCCCACCCTACATCTTTGTACTATGCATCCCGGAAAATACTGGTCTGAGCCAGTCAACTCTTAGATCAGCAACATCAGCAGCTGTAGACAGACTGATAGAACCTAAGCGCAAGCCAAATACTAAGTTTCGTGATCGCGCTTTCGGATTATCTGGGCCAAAGGCTTGGAATAAACTCCCTCCGGAACTAATATCCATAACAAGTCCAACAGAATTCAGGTCTTAACAAAAAACTTGCATTTTAAGTTGCCATACTCTTAAATTAAATATACGATTCCTGAGAGAAAGTCCAGGTATATACAATTTTCCAATTATGTCCTAAATCCTAAATCAAAATTTTGATAATAAACAAATAGTTAATGTCAATTAAGTGTTTATCTCAATTGACCTATCCCGTAAGTATTGTACTGTATATTATCTCAATATATAGTTAGTAATAACATAGATCATTGTAGAAATGAATTATATATTTGTACAGCGCCCTTGAGGTGATTTTGCACTAAAACGGCGCTATACAAATCATTCAAATATTATTATTATTAGTCTGACAGAATAAGGAACTGATTTTTTAAATTATTATATTTGTTAGTAGTATTATTATCGTATTATATTATACAATACGTAGTTAAATTCAGCTAAACACAGACTTAATGCGGCTTCAGTAAATTAAACTGGGAAAGACGTCATAAAATCGATGAATTCTCATTCTAGTATTCATTTCTCTCAATAATGGAAACTGGTTCTGAAACTTTAATGCCAGAAGACGTATTGTACAAGATCGTATTCACTATAAAAAAAGATATATAAACGTACACTATATTGAATGTAACATTAAATATCTAAGAACAGTAGGATACATAATGCATAATACCACCGTAATAAAGATAATAATATTGCTGGTATATTTTAGTTTTTCTTTTTTTTACATTTACTCCACACAGGAAACCCTGAGGCAAATAATTTCCCTCAGGGCTTACGTCATATCTGGGGATGCTGTGTTAGAGGTCCTTCGGTGAAGTTTTTTTGGAGAGAAAGAGCGCCAGCTAAGCAAATGCCTATTACTACTAAAAAAGAAGATGATTTATGCGATGGGCAAATTTTTTCCATCTTAAAAATTTTAACAAAAAGCTTTCCTAAAACGAAGGTTTTATCAGTGAAGTTTCAGCCTTATACAAATTATTCACAGAAAAAATATGCGATTCAAGGATCATTATATAAAACAAAGCCTTTTAAAAAATATCAGCTAAACTCTCATTATTTTTCGCTAATTGGTGAGTGTAGAAGGTTTTTTAAATCAAATTTTGACATTTTGAAAGGTTAAGGTTGTGAAAAAATGTATTGATTTCCGAAAAACATTTATAAATTGGTAGTAGTATTTTAACGAAGCCTACTAAAGAGTTATAATACTTAGAAAAAAATCTTGAGGCACGTCTGTTTCAATCAAGTAAATTAATAACGTTTCAATGGCAACATGTCTAATGGAACACATTATAATTTATGAAGTTAATAACAATATTACGACCTTCGTTTCGTCCATTGATTCATCAATCAGCACAATCGGAGCTGGAACAAATCACAGAGTTGGATTAAAATCTCATATCATAATGTAAAGCTGTTCAATATTCGTTCGTTTTGTCTCGCTTTTTGTGAATTCGGAACGCTAACTGGTCGTCTAATTATGTAGGTAGATTGCCTTTTTACCTACCATTCTTAGGCTGGCCGCATACATAGGTACGTTTTCCGTATTCGATTTCCGAATTCGTTTTCCGTATTCGGAATTCCGTGAGACTAGCGCAAACGTTCGTTTTTCTTCATTCGGAATGTATAAACGTCAGTACCAGTGTTGCCAACAATTTTAAACATGTCCCGAAATTCTTTAGCCACCCCCCCCCCCATGAAATTTATTTTATGAGGCTTATTTTTCTGGGGACAAATTTTATTTTTTTGAAATTCTCTAGCCACCCCCCCCCCCCCACGAAATTTTTATTTTCACGTAAAACGCTACCTTATGTATGAGAAACGGTGATATTAGGTCAAAATCCGTTGGCAACACTGAATTACGAACGGAAATTTCCGTACGTTTGCGTCGGCACAAACAAAATGTATGTGATAGCTGCGTTCCACATGACGTCATTAGGTTTTTTCCATTCGGTTTCTCCGAACGCGCCGGCTCGCATTCGGAACGTGCGTAAGGAATTTGTTCCGTTCGGAACTAAAACGAACGTGTGCGGCAGTTAATGTATTTTCTACTGATTCCGTGCATTCGGATGTCCGAATACGGAAAACGAATTCGGAAATCGAATACGAAAAACGTATGTATGCGGCCAGCCTTAAGTGTATCCGGGAACAACTCTGATTTTGTGGTTTTTTTGTCTTTAATCGTTCAATGGATATCAATTCAGTATCCGGGAACAACTCTGATTTTGTGGTTTTTTTGTCTTTAATCGTTCAATGGATATCAATTAATTTGATATTAACATAAAATCACATTAAATATACAAATGCACGTTTTGTAAATATGTTCTTGTTAGTTCATTATTTCATTGAGTGTTTTTACAAATACAGTATACACGGAAGTTATTCAAATTCGTTGCAATAATCCAAGTATTAAAAAAATCTAAGAAAACGCCATACTAATAGATGGATCTAGCAGTTATTTAACTTACTACATGTAATTTTATACCTTTACACATTAGTAGTTGTATACTATATAGAATTTCATCCTCGCTGAATAGATAAAGACTAAGGCCAGAAAACATCGGAATCTGAATTTCGCTAACTCACATTAACTAAATCTCATCGCGAACTTAAAATAATCTCTCTTGTACTTTTTCAGAGCATATTTGCATGTCTACTGGATAATAGTCTATTTTTAATGCATATTAATTCATGCCCCAGATATGATATTTCAAAGGCAGATCGGATCATGAGAGTTTGATGGATTGAACCATTCATCTTCCGCACGAGGACTTATGACTCTGGCGCAAACGTGGGAAGAGGGGAGAAAATTACGGTCCCGGGGCTTATACAAGTATCACGGAGAAGAAAGGATAATGGTTATTGGGAGACTGGGCAAAATTTCTAATTCAAAGCAAGCCAGAGAACTTTTCAAAAAACCTTAAGAAATTTACTAAAACGACCGACTTTAACTTTTTTTATGTTTTCCATGTGAATTTCATACTTACAACAGTACAACAAAAAAATTTCTATGTTAGTATAAAATATTGGACTCGTGTACTACACTGAAAAAAATCGTTTTGGGTTAAGTATCGTAAAGTACTAGGCACGTTAGTAAAGCACTCCGTCTGTAATACCTCCATGATAGTACATCTTTGAAATAAGACCCAACAAAAATTATGTTGGTTGATCAAACAAACATAATACAATAAACCAATTTTTTTTAAATGCTTTTCTGTGCTTAGTATTGATTAATTGAAGTTTAATTGAATTCCTAGTAAGGCTCTCTAATTATTGCTCTCTGTTCAATTTCAGAGTATTCCAGAGTATGTAATTCTTACTGTATTTCTACTCAATTATTAAAAGCTCTTAGCACTGAATAATAATTATTCAAAACCTGTCGGGTAGTCTGAAATTTGGTCGTCAAGTTATTTAGTTTCCGGTTTTGGAAGCAAATGAAATACTTTTTCAGATTTGAATATTCAAAATATTGAAATTTAGATTTAAAAAATAATTACCAAAAATTTTACACACTTGGCAAATCTTACATAAACATCCAAGCAATGGCGTTATATGACTTTTGGAATATATTACAATTATTTGGAAGTGTCGAATGTAAACTTTTTTATGCAAATACATAACATTGTGTTGATTCTTTCTGATTAAATCACACACCTCACATCAATACGAAAGGAGATAGAACGACTTTTATCAGTTGTCTCAGTTTGTGGCGTAGCATACACATAATAGATTATAAATTGTTTTTGTACTTTCTATGTTGGAGTCATGTAAACAATAAATTATCAACAACAACAACTATCGCATAGTAAGTACGTAACCAAAGTCTGAACCAAAGCCTATGAAAGTAAACGGGTCGATTGAATATTGAAGCTCCAAAATTTAGTTTACAAAGCCACGGACTTCGATAACGACTTTCAGAAATCGAGACAAAGTTGAATTTGTAGTTTGTTCCTTAGAACTCAAGTTGTTTGAAGTGGAATTCTAGATGAAAACTATTAATAAACGATTTTTTTTTTTAATCTATTAAAACAAAAATGTGTTTTTTTTCTTTAGTAACTAGCAATATTATATTGTACATGTATTATTGATCCAACTTTTAAGACGGAAACAATTCCAAATTACATAAGTCGAGAAAAAAGTGGTATTTAGATTTTCACATTTTAAAGATTTTATGAAATTTTTTTGTTTCCATGATCAACATAATAAATTTATATTTTATGTGAATACCGCACGAGAGTCCCAACTGCCAAAAGCCATTGGAACTACGGCATCGCCCAACAGGGTGCAGCTTAGGAGAGTGGGCAGATTAATTTGGGGAATGTGAAAGTGGGGAAGTACCTGAATATTCAGATCTAATCACCAAACAAGGCTAAAGCCGTTTCAAGCAGTTTTTCGATTCTGAATGGCGATCTTTCTGCAGTGCAATACTGAGAGTATGATAGATATTGCATACATTCACACACGTATGGGCTCGTGATGGTCAGACGGACAACTGACCGACGACGAACCGAACCAATCTCTCCGTCGCAGGACAGGTGTGAATTCAACTTAAAATAGCCAACTAGAGTAGTTACCCAAAAGCTTCGAGATTATTATCCTTCGTGTATAAATTTAAATAGAGACAGTTTATGTGTTTTTGTATTTCTACAAAATCTATAAACACACAATATACCATATTTAAAAAAATTACTAGATTAACACAGATTTTTTTTTAAATACTAGAGTATCATCACTTAAATAAATGAAAAAAATTATTGCGCGCTGCATCAATACCCCAGTTGTTTCCACCATTATACTCGCACAGTGAATCCCTTGTGGGTGATGCATACCATCTCATTCGGTCATTTTATTCCGGGGATATAGGAGGGATAATGTAATCTACAAACGTTGCGCACTGTACGTCAAAGCTCGTCACACACGTTTTTCGCGGTAAATCGACGAATTTTAAAATTATAAAAGGCGTGGGGTAACTGAGTCATCCCTCATGGCAACCAAAGTTTGATTTTGCATCTTGGCATTCCAAAGGTCAAACCACCCTCAGTGTTGAAGTATCTGGTTGATACACAATGTGCTGCATGTGGTAGCTCTTTGACGTGTACTGAGAATGAGTGGCAACGATTCCCTTGTGCTAGTTCAAAATGCCCGGGGTTTTCGAGAAATTCACCCTCCTTTCATATTATGAAGGCACCCACGAACCTACAGGTAGTGTACCCGTTAACTTATGTGATATACGTTTTCGGGGTTCGCTGCAATATCCTAAAACTAGTAGGTGTAGAGACTATGGACTTATCATGGATGGTACTCAAAGCTCGTCAAATAAGCTTCGTTATCTAGCATTCTATAATACGAAACAGTTTATGTGACAGTCACATAAGAGTTTCGTGTTGCTAGTATCTGGAGTGACATTTCTTTAAACTCGACATTATTCAAATCATTAAAAAGTTTGTTTTTTTATTGCCAAAGTAGGTAATAATCGCTTCTAATAAATCAATTTTTACTGATAGCACATTGTCAATGCATTGTGTAATGTGTATCTACACAGTAAGATATTTAATTTTGAACTAATGAAAAATACACTTGGAGCAATTTTTTCATCTTTCTCTCATACTTTTAATGTATTTTTTCTTGGCTCTAGAGAAATGTGTTAGATAGATTATGTATTTTTTAAATCCTGTTAGAGCAAAAATATCGACCAAGACTGTACAGTAGATACAAACAAAAAATATCGTGTTTATTTTTGTTCTGATTACTCTTTACATTGAATGGTTAGTCACCGGTTTCACCCGATTAACAAAATATTTTCATTATGTTGTTGCTGAATCTTATATATTTTATTTCTTTTATAAATATTTTTTGGATATTTAAAAGCACCAAAGCGCATGGTTGGTTGGTCAGAAAATAATTGCACTGACAGAAAATATATACAGAAAAAACGTGCAAAATTGAATGAAAGCGAAGCTCGTCGTGTTTAGTGGAACAGTCAGATCGATTACTTGCTATAAAATTTAGTATTATTTCTGTTTTGAACCAAATTCACAAACATTGGTGTATTACCTAAACACACACCAAGCACAAATTATTCGCAGAAAAAGGGGATTTCTTTTATGTAAATCTACGTTTCTCATCACGAAGCCCCACTGCCATTTATTTATTGGATAACTTTGATAGCATCATTTACCTCCAGTCCTCCGGGCTAGCATGATAAACAACGAATTTAGAATTGCGTAACTTTTGTAATTTAACCAAATGGGCGCCGCTATAATGAAACGCCCCTAATTCTGATAAGAGCAAATCCGCTGTTTACCAAACTTCACATTCTACCGGGAAATAAAATAAACAATTCCGGCGCCGCTCAATTGTGCAGAAAAATTAAGCATACAACATTAAGACCACCCTTGTGAAGACAATTTGGCAATCCAAAGTGTTTAAATATTTCCTTTTTGAAAAATTTTATCTCAAAGAGTGATTTTTTAAATGTATTTATTTAGTGTTCCAGCGCAGACTTAATTTTTTCACGAGATATTATAATGTGTTGGATTTGTGAAGCTGAAAGTATTTATACAAAAAAATTGCCTCAAAAAAGAAAAGAAATTTATTTTTCGATATTAGTAAACTTGAATAATTACAACGGCTATCTGAAGATTTTATAAAAATACGAGACACATTATTTTCGTACTGATAGAACAAAAAATATACCACCCCTTAGCGAATCACTTTTTTAATTCATATAAGTATCTGGCAAAAGAGAAAAATCTTTTTAAAATATTATTTGTAGGTACCGAATTGCGTTACATACAAGTTAAAGGTAAGTACAAAATAAAGAATAACATAAACAAACTTACACCCCAGCGTGCACTTCCGCTCGTTTGTCGTCAAACATTTGATGGTACTGTGCTCCTGTACCTCGACCAAAATGACTGAAATGAAATTTTTTCCTAGTGGTCATTGAATCCGGCAATATTTAACCAGCATTGTGCCACGCGACAAGTGGTCTGGCCACACTGAGGTACACTTACGTAACATAATATAACGCTTGTGATAGCACAATGCGCCCTGCTCCTTTCTGCAAACTCGGCAATTAATTCTAACGGCTGCCGCAATATTGCTGAAAACGAAATTCAAATTAAACGAGTGGTTTTTAAACCCCTTTTGTAACAATGGTCTTTGTTTCGATGCACAGACAAGCCGCCTACCCTCCTTTTCTATACTCTACAGCTCTACAGGACTACGCTCTCTCATATTTCCATGACGCCATAGATTTTCATTTGCACGGTGAAAGCGGTTGACCAACTGTTCTACCCTTGTAAGGGTGCTGGCAGACTTGCCGGCGTTACCGGCCGGTTTTCGTCGGCCGGTGCTGATTTGTATGTATACGAACACAAGGGACGCGGGTTTCGGCTTTCTGGTTAGTTGGCACGTGAGCGGCCGATTGGGGCAGGCGTGCTGAAAGAATGTGTGCATGTTGTCTTGTGAGACCTTCAGATTTATGACCTTGCGTAATGGCGCCGATAAGTTTTACCGGAATGTATTCTTAATTTATAATGTATTCATAAAAAGTGTCAAAAAATAGTGTTGTTTTAAAAATTTTAAATTTATAATGGAGGAATAGAAATTCCATCTACTATATCCTAATTAAAAAATAGGCTTACAAATTTATTTTCTCAATATGAAGGGAATCAAAAACTTCAACTCTTATTATAAATTAATATCCCTTTATTTTCATTAAATTTTCTGATGATCAATAAGGTAATTTGTTTAAATTAACTTGAGCTTAAGGCGATGTACTACGTCGTGTAATATTTTAAATTCAGCCGCTATCAATAACAACCCTTACGTAGATGGCGATAAGGTTTAAATTTATGCAAGAAAAAAACATGGCCAAAAAGTTATTTTATTTTATTTTGTGGATGTTCAGGCATAAATATTTCATTTTTTTCCGATCATTTTATAAATAACTTAATTTGCCACACTATACAATAAAATCATAACCGAAAATGGGTTCGTAAGTAGGAGATTTTGATTATTTTTATTCATTATTTTTTTCTGGGCTCATAAAAAGACTTTTAAAAAAATACTCGATTATTTCAAAGGTCAAGATGTATTCTACTCCCAGTATTTAATTAATGCATCTGAAACATTTCTAGGCGACCAAATTTTCAAACAAAAAACACATGATTTTGCATTACTACGTATGGCATCGCCTTAAGTGAATTTTAAGAGAGAAAATATTTTAAGTCACTTTAATTTTAATTTAATTAGTGGGTCTTAACGCAAACTGAAAGCTCGACGACTGGAAGGCTACCTCGTAGGTGGCGCAGATTCTACCCGCTTTCACTGTGTCCAGAACTCGTTCAACAGATGCAAAAGGACTCGGAAACACAGCGCTGATGATCTTAAAGCCGAAACCCGGGCCCTTTGGGTTGGTACACTATGGCTATATACACAGGGTGGCTCACGTACACTGGCTATCAAATGAAATAGTCCCGGCAATATGCAAACCGGGAGCGTACACAGACAGCGCCCGGGTCAGGTTGGCGACCTCGTGGGGGGGCGGGAAGAATCTTTCAAAAATCGAATGTCGCACGCAGACAAAATGGAAATTAATTTAAAAAAAAATCTTACTAAAAGTGATAATATGTCACTATTTTTTTTTATCAATCCGATTGTTAAAAGATATTTTTTGCAAAAAATTTGCGATTGTGTAGATAAGAGATGATTTAATATTCGGCTGAACTTAATTAGTTCTTCTTCAAAAATTTCAAAATACTCACTTTAGGCGTCATTTTTAATGAAATGAAAATAACCAACTTTGTTTACACCACTATTATTAACAGAAATCATCAATAGTTCTTCTTTCACCTTACGTGCTTGAATCAACCGACTCGTAAGCACGATATCAGTTACGAAAACTGCAAAGCAGCCGGTCAACTTATCGCTTTGTAACAACCGGCGAGAAATAACCGGCCGGTTGCCAACCGACAAAACCGGTAAGTTTGCCTACACCCTTAACGCTCTAAAAACACCAATCAATTAAGACTTTTGTTTCCCCTTGATTAAGCTTTCGCGCCACGCTTTAGGTTTTAAAAATATATTTACCTAAATGAGGAAAATAATAATTGTTGGAAATCTGAAATGTACCAATCTCTAGCACAAACTACGCTTTCAGATTTTTTATATGAATAACGAATAAGAGTCTCAACTGCTCCCAGCCGTTTGGAGCCAGTGTGACTATGACATTGCCAACTGGGGTATGCTCGGGCTATAAGAGGCTGACGAAGTGGAAAAGTATCGGTCTATCTGATCACCAAAGACGGCTAAAGCCATTTCAAGCAACTTTTCAATTCTGAATGGTGGTCTTATACGAGAGCGATACTTAGACTATTTTTCACTAAATTTACTGTGAATATATTATTTTTTAAGAATAAATTGTGAAATATCACAAATTAAAATTATTTGCGCACGCCGGGGTTCGAACCCGCGACCTCCGGATCGCTAGTCGATACCCTTACTCCTCGACTATGGCTGCATCCATTCTAGAATTATTTTTTAAAGTTAGTAGAGACTTTATAAAGTGTTCGATTTTTCTATGACAACCTAGAGGCTCCACACATATCAGGTGAACGACTTTTTACAAACACCTTTTTTTACACTGTAGGCATATGCGTGAACTTTTTCCAACCTGATACAAAAATGAGGTAGTCTCCGATTTTTTTTCGGTGAAAATTTATTCCATTAGAAGAGTTAATAACGACGCGTTAGTTTTCCGATTTCTCAAAAAAATACAATGTTATGGGCTTCCAAAGTGGACATTGTTTAATTGTATGCCATTGTATTTCGTTACGTGCGTCGCATCAAACGCAGTGCTATAAATTCATAATTCGAATGGCAGTGCTGCAGTACTACCGAGCATGTACTGTGATGTTACACGTTTTACGACCAGCCGAAAATATCAAAATTTTGATGGCTTCTATCATCGGTACTAATCAGTAGTTTCCAATATTCAAAAAGTTAAATCCTCTGTGTACTCTAAATAATACGATTAATTCGTAAATAACGTGTTATTTCGTTTTAGGTGGCAACCTCATCAACAGTTAATAAAGTCTTAATCCCAAATATAAATGTTTTTTGCCTAAATTTCATGAAAACTGTTTAAACAAGAATATCATCGTAATATAAATGGAGAGTAATTTTAAAGAAACAGCCAACAATTTTGGATTATTTAGTGGATAATTTATAGGCTTTTCCAATATTAAAAGCGATTTAAAAAAGTGAATACAGCGACGCAAGCAATTTCTACGGTACATTTAATAAGAAATATGTATAATATTTGTGGTTGCTAATCAAATCAATGCACACAAATACATTTCCACTGATATTAAATATATTTCACGAATTATTTTATATTGTCGGATTTGTTGATCTTACTAAGAATCTAGCGTCAAAACGTATCTGGTAAATAGATAAACTTCACCTTAATCTTGACAAGACATGTTTTATTCAGACACCTTTGTAAATTGACACAATATATTCGGGTTAGGGATAAGACGTTGTGGTATCACGTCTTACTATACAGGCAAGTCCAATGTTAGTAGGTTAAGGGTACGAAATAATTAGATATCTGAAACCTTCCAGCGACAGTTAAGATATGATAATCCATTAATGCAAGACTTTCAAAGTATGATAACCCTTTACCGAAGATCGTAATAATTAAACTCAGAGATATAATCTTTGTTATTTAATTTTATATACGTAGTTACGTGCATCATAAGAAACTTTTACTAGGATAGTGAATTTCGGAAAAAGCTAAAATAATTTGATAGTAAAAAGATATAATTATTATTCAAATATCTACTGACACAAGAGCCTTTTAAATGACAAAAAAGTATTTGAAAAAATAATAAAAATATTGACAGAAAAAACACAATTTTTATTTTACAAGTTTTTGATTAATTGTATCTACTTGATTTCCTAATTATTTCTTTGAATATTTTAGTAAATGTATTTTTAATAAATCTGTTTAGTACTTTTAATTTCAATTAGGCACTAAGTAAAAATCATTTTTTCGATCAATAGCATATATCTGTTATACCATGCACAAAGGAATTATTTATAAGAAATTGTTGTGAAATCTTGTGTGGGGTTATTTTGGAATACGTTAAAAATTATTCGTCATTATTTTACTTTTGAGCAAATACATTTTTTACTAGGTTCAAATAATAACAACCTAAAAAATATTAAAATAACTTACTCACAGACATGCATCTTGAATGAGAATTAAACGTTAAAGAAACCTCGTGCACTGACTATGACAATAAGCCAAAATCATTATAATGTTAATATTAAGCGATTTCTTAATTTTCTTATTACTTATAATTTAAATCAAGTTTTGATTTAACATTGAACTTGAGCTTTGGAAATATCGCGTCATCCTATAATCCTCATTTTGTCACGAATCTGTCAGGTTTTGGACATTACATAATCCCAATGGACATTAGAAAATCCCACAACTTACTAACGGTATTATATTCTCAGACCGCCAGAAAAATCATTGACAATGAGTAATTTATGATAATCCTAATTTGAAACCCTCGTAAAATCTTACCGGATATATAAATTTTGGAAAATAAATTTATCCTAGAGCTTTGAATTTATTTCAGCCCATATTTTTTGTAAAAAAGTTATATAAATCTGAATAAAAATGCTGCAAAAATCACCTAGTGAATCACAACGCTAAGGCAAATATAAAAATAATCATTTAGTTGCATAACTTAGTGGAGTAGGTACTTTTCATAAGTTAAAAGCAGGAGTAGTTGATTCACACCTTGGTCAAATTGAAAATGATTAAGGTCACAAATAATTGATTCTGTTTTCCGCTAGAGTTGCTGATTTTTTGTCCCTCTACCCTCTTATTGTAAGGTCACGCCCTCGAGTCGTCGGCACGCCTTTTGCATCTATAAAACCTTTTGTACCTACTCGCAAGATCCCAAGAAAGCAAAATTACTCTTCATCAAATTTTTAAGATTCGTTTGAAAATATACTTTAAAAACACGTTTAAATATCTAATCACCAAAACTCTATAGTGCTTTTATGGATTTATTTATTCAAAATGAAATATGTATATTCATGCTGGTTATATAAAATATATGTTTAAAATAGTAAAATTAATATGTATACCCAAATATTGAATGTCAAAATGGAAGCGTTCGAATGTTGACATTTCCCATATTATCATATATTTTGGAACAATGGACACTTTACCAAATAAATGAAAAGAAAATGCTCAATAGACGTAGTGTTGAATAATATTTTTTAGGATTTCGTAGATAGCGAAGAGTGAAACCAAACTATCAAATATGGCTTGCTAGCAAGAATTGGATCATTAATGTACAAATTAATGTTGCTAATTATGTGTTACACGAATTCCTGTAAAACATATGTGACTTCTTAAATTAGAAAAGGAGTCTGTTTAATCGCGTTTGGTAATATTTATTATTTGTCTGATTACTTAAACGCTGTGGCTACGTCTGAAGAAACATTTAAACAAAAAATAATTGGTGGTACCCTGACAATATTTTCTTTCAGTCTTCTAGTAACAAAATTCTTTTCTTCTAACTTTCTTCTAACTTAAGTCTTTCTTCTAACAAAATTCTAGTCATTCTAATTGATGTGAATTTTGATATTACCAGAACCAAATTATAATTTCCCTTATTACCACAATAGTAAATATCACACAAAAGAGCGCTAATGTTGTGAATATTTTTTTCCAAAGGAAAATGTCACCATCAGCATATTGTTGTCATAAAAGTTTTTGTCTGTAACTAATTAATATATATTATATTTATAAAAATATTTTTTTATATCATATTATCTTTATTATGTTATAAGTAAATGGTTTAACGTTAACGTAACTGACTAAGGTTCCTGTCCTAAAGTTGTTGGAGTTATAATCAGCTGTTCATGAGCGCTTGTATGCTCGCCACCCCCATAAACGGACGTGTTTAAAGTCGAGTTCTGGCCATGAGAAAACGTTACATTCGAATCGGTCTTGAATTATTTTACTCACACAAAATGCCACTTTATAAGAAAACAATGATTAACGAAGCAACACTTTATTGCCATTACATTTTTTTTAAATTTTAGCAACATACTTCAAGAACAATGTTCTTCTCTTTATTCCTCGAAGTTTATTGTTCCTGAGATGGAGCCTACTTTCACTAATGTAAAATATAACACGTGTTTTATTCATAAGGATGGCTTGTTTCACAAGAATTCAAACGTAACATTGTCATTAGATAGCCATTCAGCACCATTTTGTTTTATTGACAGTTTTTGAACAAAAATGTGATCAGCAGAAGAGGACAACTCTCATGTCGTTAAGCTTGTCAGCATATTAAAACTTGATTGAAACCTGAAACGTACCCAGATTTGCGTTTTCAATATTATTAACAGTATGATTGACTCACCTACTTTGTTGCAACTCATTCCTTTCAATATCCTTTGTCATAGACTAATGATTGACTTTTCCTCAATCAACACTCCATAAATTACGGATACCATTCAACAATGTTCAGAATGGCTCGACTTGTCAACTCAAGTCAGAAACTTGAACTTTTTGGTGTGAGCCTTAATGATTTTTGTCAGTAATATTTTGTATTGACGGGGCAGAAGTCGTGAACTCCGTCAAAACCTTGTTTCTATCTTGAATTAACATCATCTTTATTATTTTTGTGCCCTTTTTTGTCATGGTTGTATTATTTTAATTATCCTGTATTTTAACATTTCTTTTGTATTAATTTCGTGCAGTATGTTTAGTTTTGTGATTGGGTGTTACGTTGATAAAAAAAATATATATATGACCTTGTTTGTTCCTATGAAAGGTCTCACTATTCGATGTTCAAAATTAATTAGATTTTCAACGACCCTTCCCCATTGCCTCATTAAATTTACACCGAGAATTCCGTTCGGCGCGTAATATTATGAATTATGTCAGAACTCCCTGACCAATTTTACAATTAGCACGTCAGGGAACTTTAACGCTTATGAAATTAATTAAAATATTATACTTTCGTTAATTAAAAACCAATAAAACAATACTTTTTAAGGTTTTTTATTGAGAAAGACGCCCAACAATGTTTTAATACTCTAATACTTTATTTTGAAATCAATTATTGCTGATGAATAAATTAGGCGAGATAATGAAACTTTCCCCCAGTAAAGGTGGCTTTAAATCAATCAGTCAGGCGTTGAAGCTGACGTAAAATATGAAATATGACTTTGGTCAGAACTCGATTTAACCAGGGCATTTCTCCCGGCTGAAACCGGCAGAGGGAGTAGTAAACGACCTCCCCCTTTAAACAAGGGGATGCTGTGCTGCCATCTCGCTCTCTCTCGCTCATCTCCCCTTCCTTTCATCCCGCTTAGCTGGAGGAGCGGTGATCTGGCGTCTCTCTTTCCCGCACAAGTGTGGCAGTTTCACTCAGATCGCTGATGAGAAAACAAGACTCGTGTTTTGGATAGATTCCGGCTTTTTTATTTATTTTGGTTATAATATTTCATTATCCATATAAAAATACTAACACAAAATTTAATGCATATGGTTTTCGGGTGAAATTCTGTGTTTTCGGCAATTTTCAAGCATTTTGGTTTTCATGAAAATAGTGTCAAATTGTTTCAAGCCTAATTGACGAAAAATGTGCTAAGCTAAATACGTCACGTACCTTTTGTACGATATCACGTATATATCTCTCCAAAACATGGCCTAGTTTACAAATATTTTTTAATGGGGCAGAGTTTGCTTATTTTGCATTTTGTTGGCTGAACGACAAATTAATAATTAAGGACTTACAAATTAGTGTTTGATCAAAATTTATATAATCATAATGTGTCGGATTTATTCTGTTGGGTGACCATTAAGTGAACCAGACAATAAATAGACAAAATTGAATTGAAACAATGTTTTTGTTTTCATAAATCAAGTGTTGCAGATTTGAGGAAACCATGATGAAGGTAAATCTTTTATTTAAAAATGGTTTTAAAATAATCCCACATATTTGCTTTTATCGTGGCTTACCTAAACCTGTACCATCTTACGAAATATTCTTTTCATTTTGAATTTTAAGATTTCTTAAATATATATTTGTACATATTTTAGTTTTTTTTTACAATTCAATAAATGTTTGTGTTTATCTAGCTGCGTGGGCTTTTTTAAAATATTGGGTGGAAATCTGTTTAAAACCTTATCGATATTAAAACCCACAACGAGATATTTTTAGCAAGGAGAAATATTTTTCCTAGCGTATCATACTTCCATACTGATGTTCATTGTATAATATTAAATTATTCATGGTTGAAATGTGTTAGTTTTGGATACAGCTGCGCGTGGGTTGTTTCCTAAATCAGTTTAAAATATGAACAAAATAATTAAGTTAAAAATTGGTAACTTTATTTATGTCTAAATATTTTTCCAATATGCATAAAACCTACATTTTTAACCTAAATCTGTTAATTTTTTTAACTTTTTGAATCATAAACTTCATGTCCGACTGTCATTCGTATCCGATGAGGTTTATCTCTCATTTTTGTGGGTCCTGGAAATGCTTGAAAACCTATCTTTTTACCCACAAATTGTAGAAAATTTCATCCATTGGAATTCAGCCAATGCGGGGAGGATGCTGTCTCTCGAGAGTACCCACGATTTCGTTTTCCCCACGTTCATAATATAGTACAGTCTGCAGGATGTTGCCTATCCTCGTTTTTACAGTATTAAAACTTCTATGTTTCACTGCCCCTCAGTTGGACTTATCTGTTGCAGCTTGTTCATGTGTGTTGCAGTTGATTGTTTTGCATTTTAATTATGTTAAACCAACGCTTATAAACCCATTTTCTGCAAAAAGAAACTATCATCGGGGTGTTTGGCTTGTTGTCTGATTATGAAATATCTTCTTAGACATTATTCAGAAATAAAATATATTTTTAACTATGTCAAAGTAGTAGAAGGGTATTTTCTATTGCGAAACGCATTTAAAATGTATCGGCAGGTATTGGCAGGTATTTTTCTACAACTTCAAAGTATTACGCGCATTGATGTATTATACTAGATTAGCCCTGTCTAGTTAAATTCATTTTAAAAATAACGCCACGTAGCGTACGTTTCAAATATGGAGATGAACTTAACAACCCAACTCTGTTTAAACTCCTTGTACAAGCGTTCAAACTCGTAAGCGAAACCACGGAGAATTTGTTGTCAGAGGTGTTGTAATATGGACATAATTCAAATTTAAATATTTGGAACTCGGTTATTTTTGTGATTGAAAAAATGAATTTGCCCAGCATAGCTGAGAAGCAAAATAGACCAACAAAAGGTAAAACGCAATGCACAGTGCCCATTTCGCATTGCGACATAATGCGTAGGCCTTTTCATAAATGTGCATGTGAACCAAACCAAAATTGTGTTGGGGTTATTTTTAAATGAATATGCCGTGTCTAGTCTAATTTAGTCTATGATTACGCGCCATGAGACGAATCCAAAATTTGTGAAATATATACTCTGATGTTGTAGATATATTTAAATCAACAATGTTCCTATATAAGTTGGCTTTAATACATTTTATAACTTTAAATAGAACTGTTCAATTTAGTGAAATGTAAACCATTATAAACCAAGCAGAGTTAAGACTTCAGATGTGAAAAATGTAATCGATCGATTTATACTGCGGGCGTTTAATAAATAAATAAATAAATTTTCGTGTTTAGTCAGCAATTTATACAATACCATCACAACCGGAAACATTAAACACCACAATGGAGGATGGATTATAATTCGCGTTCAATTTTGGAAAGGTGTTACTTTTTCAGTTTGATAATGCTTTCTAAATTTGAACCAACTGTCACGTGTAAGTACAAATATATACCAAGCAGCGATTTAATACTTAATCGTTTTATTGTAATGATAAAAAAATGTAATATTGAAAATTAAATATAGCGTGCCGGCATTAGGGTCTTATCAGTGGTAATGAAGAAATGACGATTTTATTTTTTACTTTAAAAACATGTCGTTGAGATTTTTTACTTCAATTTAACCCAATAATTTCTGGTTCAAGTCTGTTGGGTACGTCCTGATATAGCATTTAAATTGATTAAAAATATGTTTTTCTTTTCACCCCTCGCTTTCTCCAACAAATTTTATGAAAGCATTTATTGCTTTTTTATGCGTCTTTTAAGTTTTTGGCAGCAATTTCCATACTTTTTCTCTTTTAATCATTAAGTGAATACCAGAAGACATATATTTAAATTCAAGATCTAGAAATGTGACTAATGACTTAAGAATTATTAAATTCAACTGCCTAAGGTGCGAGCTTTCGAGATTGAATACAATATGTTCTCTTCGGACAGGTATAGACCAGTAAGATATACCTTTCTTCAACCTTCTGACGAATGTTATCCGACTACCTTCTTGTTACGGTACGATAAAAGAGAAAATCACTTTCTTAGTACTAACCGCTTGATTTATTGGACCTTCCTACGGGACAAGGAATTTCAATTTGGTGACTAATGAATTTAATTCAGAATTGTGGAAGAAGATCTTAGACATTTCCGATTTAATGGCACTGGTTTATAATAACCATTTATTTGATAGAATTTTTATTTGGATTACGTTTCGTCGGATTAAAAAAACTTTTTTAGTGCCGCGAAAACGTTTAGTGAAAGCCCATTAACGCGGTAAATTTGAAAAGTTTTCCAGTCTAACGAACATGGTTCATGTTCAAACTAATGGCATTAAAGGAAATTTGTTTATAATTGAGACATGTTTACAATATCCGCAAGAATTTTAAGTTAAGATAAATTTCAGGCTCCACCTATAATAATGTATATTTGTATCAACTCACATTGTGTAAAAAAGCATGGTGCGAAGTAAATTGTTCAAGAGAAAAGAAAGACGGAAAGTCGTGTTACATATTGTCAAAAAAAAAATTACATTTTATCAAATACATATTTGGCATTCTATGAATGAAAATCGTACGCCATGAAAATGATTATGTCGTTAGAATATAACTTTCAGAAAAATTGCCTTTGCGATATTGCATGCCAAACTACAAAAAGTGTGTAATTCTGATAAGTTAAAACGTGAGCACTTGAAAAGACTATCTTGCATCTAATATATAATTAAATTTATTACTCAGTACTTTTTCTACCTTAAAAGTAAGCAAAAAATGTTGAGAAAATTCTAAGAGTTAGAGTAAACTTTGCCAGTGAAAATTCTAGTTATTTTTACAGATCATCGTGTTATTATAAGCCACGCTTACAATATTCATGAAATAATAATATTAATGGCTATTATTCGAATAAGATCTTTGGTTTAGTTATATCGTAAGGACAACAAACGTAACAGCAATAACTTGAGAAAGAATTGATATAATATATGTACAAACAAAGCCAATTTTACGGTTTATTGATATTTGTGAGAAAGCCTTCAAGCATATCTTTTATCTGAGGCATCTACGATTTCTGCAGTATTTTGATAATGACATAACCCTCCTTAGTTAATATAGAATTACAAATGTTTTTCTTCTCAGCATCGAATAATTAAGATTTTAGTGTGTCTAATTACTAATAAATTCATTCATCACCTATTTAAGGAACATGCAATTAAAAAATCTTAATATTTTTTATTCTTACTTCTTTTTCATCGTTTCTCATCTTAAGCTCTTATGATTGAAGAACGATGCCTATTTCAGAACAGAAATCTTCTAATGAGGCGGGTTACTTTCATGTTTGTAATTTTGATCATGTTATTGCAATAAACGCCCGGGTTTCATGTGTTCATTCACATTTAAAAAAAGTTTATTTCGAGAGTTGTTTTGGTTAATTGAATTTCAAAATAATTTATAAAAATACTAAACAGCGATTATTTAATAACTTTACTCCAGGGCGTTTATTTCACTCAGTTACTTTCCCGATTAATTGCGGACAATGGGTTTTTTCGGTAGGTACATTATTCAACAACTCATTTTTATTTCACAAACCAGTAAATAATGATAATCTCCGTGGAGGGTTGTTTTTTTAGAAAGGGTTGCAATACGACAGTCTGTATTCCAATTCCAAACCCAGCTAACCGAAAATAAAATTACTATTGATGAAATATCCCGTTCACGATGCGATTCATTCCGAAAATTGCCAACAATTACATGCAATAACCAATAACCGAGACTAGACAAATAAACGACCAGGTTATGGTTTTCAATTTTTTGCTTTCATCCTTCAGCAAATACAGATATCAAGGTGAAAATTTAATATTTATCTCTAACAATATTATTTGGTGTATTTTCAAAATCAATAACCAATTTACCAATAAGAGTGAACACAATTTATTCCACATATTTGATGAATTCAGCATTAGAATAGCAATCAGTATTAGAATATTATTGAATTCTTGGAACATGGCATTAATTCTTGGAACATAAAAAAATTAAAGACTTAAAATTAAAATACTAAACAGTGCTTACCGATGGCACAGTAAGGTAATTACCTTATGTTCTGATTTATTAGCTATTCAGTTTCATGCATTATAATGTGTTATTATTTCTCCTTGAACCTACTGCTAATTTATTGTTTCCTCGCTCCAATACATTAAATATCTAATAATATTCGTTATTAATTTCCGCAGTTTATGGAATATTGGCATACTCAATACTTATTTAAAATTCATTATTTGTTGATGTTAAGTTTCAAGGGGCTCGTGTTTCAAATAGTTATCCCATAAATAGTGGTGAATGTAATATTACGTAACATGTCCCCTCCCTCCCCAATTCTCCAGTCAAGATAGCAATAACTCCATCATCGTTATATTATCAAACCAAATTAATTAGGGAACGATCTTGGTAGGAATTAGAGTCTCTGATTGATAAATGTGCAATGTGCATGCATGTTACGGCGGTCTCTGTAATATCAGCTAATCAATAATTATTATGCACCAGAATATTATGTTATAATCATAATATTCACATTTTTCGTACAGTGAACACGGGTATTATGTATGTATTCCACAAATAATGTTATTTATTTATAAAATTTTAGATGAAAATAATTAGCTAAACCATCGTCGTTCATGAAGATATAGTAAAATACATGATATTTTTCTAAATTAAATCAACTTATTTTAGTGCGTACGTTGTTGAATAGAGTTATGTTCACGTAAAGAAGAGTTGTTAAATAGAGTTATGTTCACGTAAATTCAGACCAAAATATTCAAGTATTTATATATTTTAACGATAATTTCAATAAGGAAGGGGTGTAAAAATATGTTTCATGGTTTTGGTAAGCACCTAAGTACTTTAAGGGTAACTAATTAGTAGCGATTTTATTTTTTTCTTTTATATATTCAATAGTATTATTATTAAATTTACAAAAAAACAGTTTATTATTAAACAAGTTCCGTTGTATAATTATTACTACGCGTGACAGTTGTCTTGCCCTCTGAAGGCATTTAAATAGAAACATCTCTCTTTGCGCTAGCTGCCTAATATTCTGAATTAAATTTTCCGTATCGCGTCCTGGATTTTCTCACTTCCTTCTGTCAAAGCCACGCTCACATAATGAAAGTTTGATATCAGATGTCACACAAGAAATATATGAACGTATTTGACCAAATTTTAACCATCTTTTTTTATTTGATCTTTATAAGCATTGTGGGACGAGAAACGATTTGTAGATAATTTAATCATTGCGGGTCAAACAAATTTTACCTAAAACTCAAACGGTTTCTTTATTACTTGGTGTTTTCTATGCAGAAAAACCTTCTTACTATTAATTTATTATTTTTAGACCGTTATTTGAATAACAGAATCTAATCAACTTAGTTTTCTGAGAAATTTATAATTTCGTTATTTTTCTTATGGAGACCAAGATTCATTCCATAGTTCTATCGGTAAACAATGCCAATTTGTAAAGAAAATATTCCCTTTCGTCAAAGGCATTTCATGTTTTCTTCTCTCTAAAAGGTATACTTTTAGCAAAACCCTAAAATCAAATAGTCTGTTTTTTCTTAGCATCGTGAAATACTTTTAATAATTAGAATGATAATTCAGAATTTCGATATTGCAAATCTACTCATACAGGGAGTAATATATTTTCATAAGGTTTGCTAAATAAAAATTATTTAAATTTTCTCCAATACTATTAAAATTTCAGCATTACGTCATATATACATTAAAAGAGTGTGTTACGTATTAAGTAAGCCCAAGATCCTTTGATGTAAGATTTAATCCATTATCTTTTAGGAACAAATGTACGAATCCATTATTTAAATATTAATTTGTATACTAAGGCAAACGTTTCTAAAATGCGTTCAGCAAATTATAATCTTATTTTCCAGAAATTCTTAGCACCAGAGATATCAAATCAATACATGTAAAATTGCAGAACTTCGCCTCTCTGCGAATAACAACCACGTTTCAGATAAAACTTGCACCACACGATCAGAATATATATGTACGAGATACAATACGCTTTATCTGCAACTTATTTTGAATGCAATTTGCCTTATTTGCTTCTGCATTCGCTATTGCATTAGCGCTTCAACATTTTAAAATTCGGTTCGTTCAGAAAAGAAATCTGAAGAAAATTTCCCAGGAAAACAGAATGAAAGTCAACTAATGTTACTTATTCAAGTTGAGTGCATACATTAGAACTTAGAGACTGCAGATTTTTTGTCACTACCGAATAATTTGAGCGTGGTTTCTGTTGGCAATGTCGACGCTAGTTTAAATTCAGAACAGGCGTCGACTAATTAGTTCGCAATGCGGACGAAGCGCAACTGTCTCTCACAGGTTAAACAAAATGTATAGGAAATATATGTGATTTGAGATTTTCACGCCATAAGTATTATGGTAATTTATTTTTGGGTATTATGCCGTATTACGCTACCTACTTCTTTAGCCAATGTCTCGGATAGCATCACAGTTTTCATCATCATGGCTGATGTGTAAATATGCCTCCGTTTCAACAGCTACTACAGTGCTACCAAGTTATAAATACAATCACATGACCCATTATCTCCGTATCAGCATCGTCATTTGCTGTTACTCTCTGCATGTCTACAGCATGACACTTAGTTGTAAAAGCTTCTCAGCAAATATCACTTTTATTTTGAGAATTGGCGTGAAATTCTTCTTTAGGTAGATGGGTCAGACAGTATCATGAGAAAAAAAAATTTCACTTCATGTTCTTTTTGCAGCTCTTCTTGACTGCTGCTGCTGTTTTGTTGTAGCCTTATCAGAATAACCACATGAACTATAATTATATTTGAACCATATATTTGAGATTTTTGTTATAGCATCATTGAAAGTATAGATTTTATGCCAACTACTGCTTGAATTAGGTATCCACCATCAAGAACATATGCAGCTTCATTATTTTTGAAGTTGATATCAACGGTGCAATCGTCATATGCTTTCATAATGATGGATTTCTTACCTTTCTTTAAAGAAACATAATCAAATAAAGATGGTGTTAGCGAAGCTAGTTCATACTCAAAAAAGGATTTGAGCTTTGCAGGACTGTCACACACTGATATCTGTTTATGGTTGATTACATAATCTTTGTTTCTAACTCTGACTTCTGATTTTTTACTGGCTTGAGTAACAACCCCATCCGATCTGCGTAGTTTTAATTCAGAAAAACTTTACCGTGTCGTTTTCTCAACAGCTCTAAACTCTTACAGTATCTGATACTAATTCCAAATAAATGCAAATTAATTCACCTAATTTTTAAGAAAAATAATAGTATTGGTTGTAATGTTTTTAACCGTACGTCTATTATCTTAACGAATTAATATTTTGTTACGTTTGATTTGCAACTTCTCGCGGTTTATCAACCCTTCAATCTTAACGAATTAATATGTCACGTTGTGTAATTTTTTGTTTCGACAGTGATTAATTCATTGAAGGATCCTTTTAATTGGTTGTGGTAACTTTGGTTCTTTTTAGATGAGGCGTGTTACATTCTGTATGGTTTGAAAATAAGACAATGACCGACTACCCTGATTTTAACTACCTTTTCCTACCTTGTTTGTTCGCCCAAACGTTTCCGGTTGCTGCAGTCGATAATGTGCTAATATAATGAGACAATTAATTACAAGTACATGAAATTCACTATAGACAATTCAATTCAAGATGCACAAAATTCTAAGTTAATGATTTGACTATGGATTGTTAGTTTTGTGAGTTATTTCTATGAGTAGGTATTTTCGGGAATAGCTAGAGACAAAACATGTGTTGCTTTCGATTGGTCTCCGTCCAAATCCCATCCATCAACGTGACCAGCTCGAGAGCAGCCAAGTTGATGGTCCAATCCCAACACCTCCAGAAATGAATTGAATATCGCTCAGCGACAGATGAAATAATGACATGTTTTGCCTCCTGCCGAAGGGTGATGAAAGTGGGATGTGGGTCCTTGTTGGTGAATGATGATGTTGATGATGATGATGATTGAAGAAGATTCATCTTATACCGTTAGGTATAAGGAGCTGCTCCGGTTCGGTGGGCATGATAGCCTGATGTCAGGAACCATTTGGGTCACGTGGGTAGCGCGAGGTCTAGGTCGCGTCAACCTCCCCCAAATCGATGATGAGTTAAGCTTCGCCAGCATGCCGAAAGTTAGGAGTCCACTCTACTAACCTCAAACATAAACATATACTGAAGTGGTTTGCATCAGCAACGTCAGGAGTTCGGGAGTCCCGTGAACACCCCTCTGGTTTGCGCTTGTAAAAAATAAGTTAGATCCAGCTTCAGTTTGTTCGACTTTGCCTCTGCAGTCACGCCACTCCAAATAGCTCTTGGCTCCAGTCTATACAGCTTTTCGTTCCAGTAGAGGTAATGACACATATTTATCATATGTACAATACAGAACATACTTCAAGTCTTTCGTCCACACTCAAAATAGTCATGTCAATATTTAATTTGAATGGGGCGTCCATCCGACATAACGAGTGTTTCCGAGACGGGAGATTTTACCCCACTTCAAAGTCATGGTCACTCGCTCTATCGTTTGTCACCCTCCGCTCGCTTCAAATATCAAAGAATGGTAGAAAGTGATATCCTCGACTTCCGGCGCTAAGGATCAGGGATACTGGAATCATCAGGTCGTGAATCTGAAATCATCCGATCTCCGTCAGCTCAAACGGTTTCAGTCGGAGTCAATTTCCAACCTAATTCTGGATGACTTCTCCTCCTATAGTGGGGTAAGTACTTATTGAATTTGACAGGAAGGACGTCAGAAAGCGCCGAAACAACTTCATATTCGTCACGATCCCTTCGTTCTGTCAGCGAGAAAATCCTCCCCATACGCCAGACAAGAATAGCATAGCCATTACCCGCTTCGTTCCTTCGTCTACCAAAGCCAACTCAAGTAGGAAAGCCCATTAGCAATCTTCGTTCCCTTCGATTGGAACTCCGTGAAAGCATCCTCTCACCAGCTGAAAATACTCGAAACAGGGGTCTATTCAGGGTAACTATCTCAGGTTGGTCCCCCAACACCTTCGACAGAAACCGATGCTTTACGGGAATAACTCAACAACACCAATAGCAGGGGAAAAAGCCGGCGCTGCTATACTAAAATAGACGTTATCTCGGTACCCAGAGTTATCGACTTTGCTAACACAAAAGTCCCTATTAGGCAAGCCAATCACAAATTTCGTTCCCTTCGCTTTTGTCGCTTAGATAAGATAGGACAGCCTACGGAAAATTCGTACACTTCGTCCCAGCCATCCTTATGAAAAATGAAAATCCTACTTGACAGAATAGAAATGCCAGACAGATGCACTCTCTCGGCAGCTAGCTTCAATCCGCTGCGTTATCCCGATTCAAAAATGGATGAAAATTATATGCTAACAGAGAAACCCCTGTAATAACTACAATACACCGTAGTCTTCACAAAGTTCGTAAAACGAACGTGGAAGTAGGTATTAGGAGTACGTAGATATACACACGTAGCCCTAATAGTTGAAATAATGGTGCACTCGCTGTACATGGCTAAGTGAGAGTGATGTTTGAATGAGTTATATTTAATTAAATATATTTTATGAATTCCGTATAACCTAATCGTTAAATATTATTACTGGAGAATTTTTAAATCATTTTAAATTGCATAAAATAGTCTGACTCATAAATAATGTCTATTGTTGAATGATCTAAAGCGGTTTCAGGGTAACCGCTCTTCGTCCTTTTTGTAATAGCCAAGACCCGGTCGCTTCAATGCAATAGGTGATTTATGGCCTCCTTCGCTAACGGGTACCTATAGTACTCAAGTTAAATACCCTTACTTCAAAATACAATTGGATTATTTGGTTTACATTAGGGAAATAAGTGTTAATAATTAGATTATAATAGACTTACCGATACATCTTAGTGTCAACAATCCAAATAATTATAAAAAAACAAACACAGTCACATGCAGTAAATTACTCATGCTGTTAGAAAAATCACTCCTTCTACACTAAATGACTTTAGCCGCGTTCGCGTCCCGACGATTAATTCTTGTTGACGCGCTTCCTAGTTTTTACTGACTCGACTATCTTAAAACGCTGACCGATCCTGATTATTCCTGACCGTCTCCCAGACCTTGAAACTCTGACCCCCTTGACTGTATTTGATCGTCTCCCAACGCTTTCAAACTGACTATCTTGAACCGCTTTTTCTAACCACGACTATCGACTTGCTTCTCCCGTTCTTCAACGCTAACTGTCCCGACCGTCTCCCCGCGCTTTCAAATCCAGACTCCCTTCCCAAACCAACCCCCCAAATCACCATATGCGATTTCTAATTTATGTCTTTTTGAATTCTCAAAATTTCGTGTATTCAATGGCAGAAACTCACTAAAAGACCCCATCAATTATGAGCTCTAGAACCCGTCACATTAATTTAAATCGTTTCAAAACCAATAAATTGTTACTTCTCCAGTAAAATGTCCAATTCTTTGTTCAAAAGAATGTAACAAGACTCTTCCAGTCCAGTGGCGTGTCTGCCTACCAGTTTGTTCGGCTCCCAAATTATCAACACGGTCTAGGATGAATTAAATAATTATGATGTAATAGTTTTTATTTTTAAATCTTCTTGCGAGATTTTAATTTACTTAGGCAAATTCCAAACTCGTCCTGTTAAAATGTTATTTACCTCGCTATTCATAATTATAATTCGTCTAGATCCTTAGAAAAATTACGTAACTATATTTAACGGCGTATTTCTTACTTAGAAATCACTTAGTAGCATTGCTCAACCTAGTTGAATTGTTTCTTACTGATTTTGTTAGGGTTTTTTTTCTCTATCCGCCCCCTACACTGGCAAATTCGCTACTCCACTGAATAAAATCTAAGAATTCAACCACCATCACGGAGGTCTCTGACGATACAGTGCATGTTCCTATTTTTTTTCTCTACCCTAATAAATCTAAACACTTGTTTATAAAACAGCTATCCAACATCTGGTAAACCCCTACTTCGTGAAATCAACTGAAAAATTCTTTCTAACCATAATAAATCAATAAACAAAAAAATTATCCCAGGGCGAGTCCATCACATGGTTTAACCAGCTTACAAATTTTGATATATCTTGGTTTTTCCATAACTGGCGGATGAGAAATAGTGAAATGCTTCACTCATTGAAAGGAATGATCCTTCACTCATTGAATACCCGTTTACTGAGTGTGTTGTCAGAAATCCCAGGCCCATACGTAAGTTTTCCTACTGCTTTTCACCTCATCAAGGATTACTCAATGCACACACCTGTCCGAGTAAATTATATTCTTTCTTTATTACAGTAAAAAAACCCTTTGAATAATAATAATAACATTTTATTCTAGAAATTCAGGGGTAGTGGATTGCCATACAATCCATATTTTGAAATAACAAAAAAAAAATCACACAAATAATAAGAAACAAAAAAGAAAATAAAAATTAATAAATAAATAAATGCGGAAAAAAAGTGAAAAATTGTAAACACAAAATGTATCTTGGCATTCGTTTAAGGAAGGTATTTGACCGTGTCCTATCTCCAGAGGGCCATCAGGGGGGACTTCATATAGGCAACCATGGAAGTGATGATTGTAGTGTTTGTTTGACGTAGTCTGCGCCATTAGCTTCCGAGTAGTGTCTGAAAAGTGCTCTGAAAGTGTGCACTCGTCCCTCCAGGAACATTTCCCTAGCGCTGCTGTATCTCGGTGGAAGGAATAGTTACGGGCATATACGGGCGATAAGCATTATTGTAAGCGAATTTTAGCTTACGCCATTGGGATGCAGTGTAATCTAACCATAATAATGACGTGTACAGTGAAGTGCAGAATGCGTTAAATAGTATCCTATCCAAGTGAAAACGCCTTGACAGCATACCTGCTCTTACGGATATTGCTCTTTTTTGTCTTTCCATATCCTCGAAGCCTTTCAAGTCGTCTATGATAATATGTCCCAGGTATTTGACGCTACAACCAACATCCATTTTCCTTCTATCTAGCCATACTAAGGGTGTTAGCATGAAGTTGTTTTTACATTTGAAAACCATAAAAATTGATTTGGACGTATTAAAAGGTTATGATTGTTTGCAACACCTTCACATATTTGGAGTTGTTTCTTTTGTGCGCAAAGTGACGGTGCTGGAAGAACCACACAACTGGGTTATCAATATTATTTACAGATACTCCTTGAACATGGCAACCTATTTTTATGTTATATAGTTTTTTTTAATAAGTTCATCAGTGAATATATCTAAAAGAACTGGAGACATGAGGGAAGCAAGCGGGAGGAGTGGAGACTTTTGTGAAAATACTCCTTACAGTAGGTACTATTCACCTGTGAAAATTCTCCTTTCCCCTAGTTCATTCCAGTTGGGGCCTTTTTCTGTATATTGCTGGGCTAATATAGTGTTACCAATATAAATATTTTGAAATTCGTGGTCTTTACTGATGCATCCTTTGTTCTCTAACTAAAACTGTTTGTATTCCAGTTTACTTCGATTCCTGAAAAAAATAGCACTTTTGTATAAAAACCTATAGCCATTGGAAATTTAATAAAAATTTTAACTCAACAATTTAATTAACAGCTTTATAATTTACGATGTAATCTCCCTTTTGTCAATTTCACAAATTCAGATATAAATTATTTATACGTACATGTCAGAATTACGAAAACCTTCCAGGAAACAAACCTTTTTAGATCCCAAATCGATTGTACCAAATGTGCTTACATAAGAACTACCTGTACCTATAAATTGTAACTTTTACTAGGCAACCAGACGACTCAAATAATATGCTGAGGTAAGGTACTTTACCAAAGCTTTTTACGAAATTACGTTCTGAAAACTACAAAAACTAAAGCATATTTGTAAAGCAAAATTTCACCAAGTTATTTTTTTGTGGTTCGAAGAATTTTACTTCCAACAGAAAATTTGACTAACTTAAATTTTACATCATTTTATGGACCATATTTTGACCACTCAAAGTCAAAGAAAAGTTTAAAAAATTATGAATACTGCACAAGAGTCCCAATTGATTCCACTGTCTGGAATTGGTTGTGTCATTTCGAATAAGTACCTGTGTCGCGAGGCTGAAGAGAGTGATGGAAGGAAGGTTGGAAAGAAGGAAGGAAATAGGGATGGAAAAGGATGAGAAGTACCCGGCAATTCAAATCTGGTCACCAAACACGGTTGAATTGAGGTATTTTACCAGAGCGATACTGAAAGTACCTTTTACTCTGTGTAAATTACGTCATCACCCTAGTTTTGTAATCTTCACCGAAGATCAACTATTAAAAATAAATTTATTTTTGGTTTAAAACGATATTTTGGATATGAAATTACTGATAAAATTAAATTATATTTTCAATGGTCAAACTTATCTTGCTTGACGGAATTAAATCACATAATTTAAGATATATTATTCAAAACATGGTTTTAGTTTCAAACTAATTGCGGGTTCTCTCAATCCTATGTCAAACTTACCTCGTCACCGTCATCGTTGCTACAATTCTTGGAAAGTCCCGGGTGCCTTCGTAGTTTTTCCTACAAAAATTTGTTTTACCGGGAAGGGATGTCAGTTGTCAGCCCTACGCCAACCGTCCTCCTTTGTCGAGGCTTAGACCGGCATCAGCAAAGACCTTCAGAAAGGCTGTTCTCTTACCGACGGATGAAACTTCCATACATTAGCTAATTTTGTACTGGAATACTACTTTAACAAAAGGATTAAGATATACCAGAATGTAACAAAACGCATAAAAAATCTACACGGAAAATACAATGACGTAAAAAACGCTTATATACTAGACTACGCAATTAAAACTAACATTATAGTGTAGATGTTGTAAAACAATATTCTCTCCTTAAAATTTATTTCAAAAGCATCCGACTACTTTGTGTGTTCTTTTGAGCCTGTAAATGATCAAAATAAGATTATTAACTACAAATCGAAAAAAAACAAGTAATTAGTCAATGAGAATAACTTAATATTAAAATTGTTACTTTAAAATTTTCATCTTTAAAGTCTTCTACTGAAGTTTTTTTTTGTTTATATGATACTGCTCTTATATGTTAAATAATTAGTTTCAAATGGTTTAATATTAATATGAAGGCCTCAGCACGGGCAAGCCACCCAGTGAGGCCTACATTACTGGAAAACTTGAATTGTAAAAAATATTTTACCTAATAAAAAAATATAAATATATGCCGTTGCGTATTACGTTGTATATGCGTTGTATATGGCCGGCCGTCTCAGTAGGCAGCAAGCAGTCACAGGTCTCGCTGCTAATTTATGACTGACTGAGTACATCTCGATGCCCCTCATTTTATAGCCGCGCGGTGCATCGAGAATATTCAGACTTGTAGGTAGGAGCGCCGAGGGCTAACATTGTATCCGGAGAGTTCCAGCTACGATGCGTTTTGCATTGGTGATCGTTCCCGAATACTGTATATATATAAATATATGTAAAAGTAATATTATATATATATATATATATATATATATATATATATATTATTTTTTTTAATAAAAATAAATAAAAAACAGAAGTCTAGTCTACTAGGTTTCTAAGACATCGACGTCAGAGTCGTGGATTCAATTTTACGCTAGCCAAGTCTTTCAACACTATACGAGCAACATATTGCGCTGACAATGATGGAAGTAGGAGGAATACAAATTCAAATTCAACAGGAATGTTTTTCTTTACAATAAAAGTGAAAGTTCCATACTCCAGTTACAATGTTTAATTAAACAAACGCGGACATCCGAAAAACCAACCAATCATTATTTTTTGACAGTGGCCCATTGAGGAGCATTTGTTGAAGTGGACAAACGTACGAGCTGTACGTAAATTTGTCGGGTTCCACCCTTCAACCCTCAATAAAAGCATCCGGCATTGTCCGATTAATGCGGACTCCGGCAGTAAGAGGCAATCGGTCGTGACGTCACGAGGGTAGGTTCTATTAATGCCACCCCTGAGGGTAGTACCGGACAAGTGCTTTCACGAGTTTCAGCTAATTAATGAACGATAATGTGACGGCTTTCTTAAACTGAAGCTATTTGATAAAAAAAATATTTTTCGTGATATTTTTAAGGCCAGCAATACTTTTGAAAAGTTGTGAATCTAAAAAAAAATTACATAAAAAATTTGTTGAAAATATTAATAAATAAAAAAAACTGATTTACCAAAAAATAATATGTTGGGCACCGTTAGAAAAATATCGATAAGCAATTTTATTATATAGTTGATATCGCAGTTTCTTGCATTTCTTGCAAATTAACCTACATTTGTAGTTCATTTTAGTAATTTTACAACATTATAAAATTAATTCAGATTCAATAGAAAAAATTCAATACAAATTCCTAAGACACATTAACTTTTAACTCGGTATTCCCATTGCAAGTATAAACTATAATTACTTTATGAAAAAATTAAATTTATTAAAACTCTCAGATCGAAGAATTATATCCGACTTAAAATTTATGTTCAAAATTGTAAATGGTAGTGTAGACAGTCTTGATTTCATTAACCTCATTGAATTTCATGTACCCATAAGAGCTACTCGTTCTAAAACCCTGTTTAATTGTAACAATTCTAAGACTGAGCAATTCAAACACTCGCTTGTACCTAAATTACATGAAGTTAGTAATACGTTGGTACGCAGATGTAGCGGATCTGTTTAACTACACAGAAGCTTGTTACAAAAAGGCTTTAATATCATATCTTTTAAATCTCTACCAATAAAATGTAAGTATACTCATACTTGTTGTAAAAATTCAAATAAAAAATAAAATAAATTTTTGTAGAAAGGTACTGCAAATACATTTTTAAGACTGAACATTGAATTTTACACTATTATCTTGAGTGGAATTACATTTCAAAGGCTAGGTATAGATATTATATTAGTCTTCAGGGATATGAATTTGGAAGCCCTTTTTACTAATAAATTGAGAAAAAAGGTGTACATATATTTATAAAATTCTCATTGTTCGATCTTTACTGACTGGTTTTCAACTATTTTATTGTTAATAATGCTTCGCTCAGTATTAAAAACATGTCTATGATTGTCACTGAAAGCTAATTTCCATTGTCATATTTTTCTTCATCTGACAGCTCCGTGTCAAACGTATTCCCTCCACAAAAGAGTTTTCCCGCGCGCGAATTCTGATTAAATCAGTATTGCCAGTAAGCCACGGCTTTACTATAATAATCACATAGCCAGGTACCTGCGCACCGCATTAACAAATTTTGACGGCCGGCATAGTCCAGTGGTAACGCATTGGACTGCCATTCCGAAGGTCGCGGGTTCGAACCCGGCGTGCGCAAATAAATTTTATTTGATTAATTTGTGTTATTTCACAATTAATTAATTAAAATAATATATAGTATATTTGCGGCACGTTCCAGAGTGGAAGATACTACCAGTATCGCCCTGGTGTAAGACCACCATTCAGAATTGAAACGTTGCTCCAAATGGCTTAAGCCGTGTTTAGTGACTAGATCTGAATAGCCAGGCACTTCCCCACCTTCCTATTTTCCTTCCCCACTTACCTTCAGCCTCACAACATGCCCCAATTGGGGATGCCATAGTCTCACTGGCTCCAGACGGGAGCAGTTGGGACTCTTGTGAGGTATTCACTATAAAAAAAATAAAAAAAGTGTTTACCCGTTTTTTGTCTAATCTAGAACTTAAATGGCCTAATATATGAGACAATCAACACGCCTTTAATGGCTCAGAAAGAGTGATAGAAAATGAAAATTTCACAACTGGAAACATGATATTGAACTTTTCCAATGAATAGTTAGATTTATCGAAGATTTTCTTCTTCTGTTAATTATTTTCTTCTTCATTGCTCATACTTAGTAGTACTCAAACCTTTAAAACCTTTTTAAATAAATAATATTTTTTGTAAATTTTATACTTTTAGATATTTTAACATTTTATGTATACTTATATACTTGTTACTTTATACTTTTCTTTGAGTTATTGTACTTTTACATTTTATACTTTTCTTTGAGTTGTTGTACATTTTAATTTTATAATTTTCTTACTATTACATTGTATACTTTTCTTTCAGTTGTTGTACTTTTACATTTTATACTTGTTACTTTATACCTTTCTTTGAGTTGTTGAACTTTTACATTTTATGCTGATTACTTAATACTCTTGTTTGGGTTTTTGTACTGTCACTATTCTTACTTTTTATGATGGCAACGTTATGCCGTATATATAAAAAAATAAAAGAAATCATTGTAGGTATTTCGCAATAATAAAATGAAGGGGTATCGTTTTAGCTTAAATTTTGAAAGATGGGAAAAATGTAAGTAAGAGGAAGAGACGATTTTTCAACGAAGCGATCATGATGTCTTTCTAAGTTGGCATCGGGTTTGGGTCCCACCCAAGCTTACATAATTATATTTCACGGCTGGCTTAGTTCTCCATCACAATACAAGTACGTTTTCCGGTAACTGTGCTGGTAGTAGCGGATTTTTAAATACATATTGTCGGGTTACTCGTTACTCAGGAATATTTGTTTTTTTAAAAAAAAAATGTGCCTGATGTGGTGGTTGAAAAATCCATTACAATATAATTATAAATATTAAATAAAGCATTTTTTTTAAGTTGACCTATTTTTCATTGCGAATAATAATGGCCTTCAGAATATTCAGTTCCAAGTCAGAATGATATTTTAATGGTGAGATATATTTTATTCTTGCTCGATTCTCGTCGGATTCGTTGTCAAAAGAAAATATACTGCGAAAAGGTCCGTGTTTTTTCAATGATGGTTAGGATTTTTCTAGTTATTTCAATGTTTTTTTATACGAAAAACTATAACGTTGGCGTGGGCTTGTATTAAATAAAACAAATTGAAATAATTGCTTCCATACGTTGATATATTTTTCTGGCATTATTCGCTCCTACCAACCATAAAAAAGGAATTCAAACTCCGTGTTTAATGTTGTACATGAAACAGGCACGCACCGAGAAAAGTGTGGCATGTAACAAGCTAAACGTCAGTGACAAAAGACGGGAGAGAAAAACCGCCGTTTTAATCTCATTATTCGTAGCACATGCTCACCGATTGTTTGCATGGGTGTTTGCAGGAGTGACTTGTGATTAATCGAACGTTCTTCCCAATTTGGGCCCCGCTGGACATCAAACCAAAGAATCACAACCTGGTAAGTGCAAAAATCTGGCGATTACTTTGTGTGTTGGTTGGAGTAGCGCAATCTCCATTTGATACAAACATACAAGTCTCCTGGAACAGAGAGGGGATAGCGCCTTTCTCTGCCCCAAATTCCGGTGACGTTATTCCAGTGTCATCGCACAAATAAGTCTGTCGATTTATGAACGATTTTTAAAAAATCTAACGTTTAAAAAAAACATTTGACTTTTTAATTTATGTGGGATTGACTCAAACATCTCCGTCAATTCTAATAATAACTAAAATTCGTTATTTCCCATACACAAGTATTAAGAAGTATCATAAAGCTAAGAATTAAGCGTAATTATTTCAAAAATGCTCATTTATTTCGTCAAAATTTATTAAAAAGTGCAACCCAAAACGTATTCAACCATGAACTAATTCAAACTTGTGTAATTCACGAACAACAAAAAAAACATGTCTTTTTTATTAAAACACAAATAACATTGTTTACATCACTTTATTTCGATACAAAATCTCAACATGTTTCATGAACCAAGTTCACTTCATCAGGAGCACAAGTATACTAAAGTTATAATTAAAATTAGGTCTAGAAAGAAGAGGTAGAAGGAGCGGGGAGGGGTAAGAGTGGGGGAGGGTTATTCAAAGTAGGAATTAAAATGTCATTAGACTTGGTTCATGAAACATGTTGAGATTTTGTATCGAAATAAAGTGATGTAAACAATGTTATTTGTGTTTTAATAAAAAATAAATAATGCCATCACAAAGTGAAAAGCAGTTAGAAGAAGTTTTCTTCGAAAAATTAAAACATGTCTAGTTAATAACAATTAGGTATATTGTTCTATTGCTTGACTAGCAGAAATATCACAATATAAAAAATGAGGTTAAAAAAATCCCCGAATATGTATTTAATTTCATATGCAAAGCAATAAATCAAACGTGGAATAAATTTCACGCCTTTCGTAGACGCATTTGAAAGAATCCGTAGCATCATATCGAGATTTTTTAACACCCACCATTCTGCGCCCGACGCTAATGTGATATTCGCCCCACAATCTTTTACACTTGTCGGCATATTCCTGTTGACACATTCATAACGAGTCATCCCTTAGCAAAGGTGGTTTACATCAGCATTTCTCAATATGTAAGCTAAAAGCCTTGGAGTTGTGGTTGGGTTATGAAGGATTATATTTATGGCAAAAGTAAATACAAAAGCTACAGACGCTACGTGCGTTTTTTGTTGTTGTTTTCTATAAATACACATTTCTAAATATCTTGTATTTGTAATATTACAATGTAAAATCAACTGATAAATAATTAACTGTTTTTCATTAATCCACCCTTCTGCGTTAAATCACAGAATGGTGGATAAACTCAAGTATTTCCGTGAAATTTTTTTGTTATTTTTATTTCGTTTCTATTTACCGCAATTTAATTTAAACCTCGCTGCAAATAAACACGAAGTGTATTTTTGAAATGAAAACCAAACAGAAGGTGCCACATTGCTTTTCTTGCAATTTACCATTTCTTTCGCCACACTTTCAACCAAATCCCATCCAACGAAATTTATGCTACCCTTTTCAACATCGAATTTTATATAAATAGCTTGAATAATTTCAAGTGAGTTGAGGTAAATCAAAGCAGTACCACCTATTCGTAATTCAAGTCACACGAAATGTAACCTGCAAAAGAAATCAACCCCTTCATTTTGTGTAAATTATATAACATTTTTTACCATTCTACATTTTCACAAGCATTATTGGATTTCAATATAGGGGAAAAACGTATACTTTACCTATTCTCCAGCAAGGTTATTTATTTGAATTGCTTAATGCTCACCTAACAAAAGATCACCGAGCTGTTTTACTATTCAGCCCGGGATCAACATACGAGTTATATTATCATTAATTGCTGAAAGATGTTGTGTACAGGCCAGATTATCGATTTTAGGACGATGCGTCATAATTCCATGCACATATTTTTTTAGAATTACTAAAATAAAAATAATAAAATTTTCACCAACAATTCTTACAAAGTACTATGATTTTTAGATGAAATCGACCGTTGAAGTCAAAGCTCCTTCAAAACTATAAAGGTTAAAATTATTTTTTACATGAAATAATATTGAGTAAATAATTTAGTTTTTAAAGTTGTTTTGTCCGTTCAGGAGCCCACTTGGAATTAAATGTCAATCTTCCACGCTTTCTGTGAATTTCACAAAACTTCGGATATTTTCTACTTTAGCTGAATAACTCAAGCTGTATTTCAGTAGGAAAAACAAAACCCTCGGAACGAAACTCATAAAACACATTTGAGAAAAATTTTAATCACTCTTTTTCACTTATCTTTTGAGTTTGCGAGTGTAAATGAAGGAGTAATAATTGTTTCTATTATGATCATATCGGTGTTTTTGGTGTTTAAGGTTATTTCTTTAGATTCTAAATTTTAACTTATTTTCTTATAAAATAATAAAGAGCTATAATAGTTCCAGAAGAGGTATTGATTTTTTTCAGGTACCGTACTGTTTATTATTTTTTCAAGGCAGACATTATTTGTAATAATACTCAACAAACTATTCAGAAACATACTGGTAGTAAAAATATTTTTTTTATCTTTAAATGTTTTTTATCTTTACTATCTCTAAATGGTGTAAATTTTATTAATATATCATATACCAGTGACATCACCGTCGTTTAAAAATGCCCTCGGAAGACAAAACAGCTGTTACGCGTAAATATTACCTAATTGAAGAACCCTTGATGATAAAAATCCCATAAATAAACCAAAATACAGTTCGAAAGTTTTCACTTTTCAACTTAATATTCAACTTTCGTTATCACCTAACCTACATCATTGAAACAATGGCTTAATAAAGAGTTACTTTTATAACACCATGATTAATTTAACTGAACGAGTTGTACCATTAAATTATAATTTCCACGGCTAAAAAAGGAATCTTGTTTGCAGTATATGAAACTTGGATCCGCTCCAGTTCTCATAATGAACCGCAAGAAAATTAAGATTGTGTGTTGGGAAAGGGATAAGCTTTTGACGTACAGGATGGTTATGTTGAAGTAGGCAAATTTCTGGCATAATATACCTAAAAATTGACACCGACTCAAAGGGCAGTTTTTGAAGAGTAATAATTTTCTGTTTTCTATATATGATACATAAAAATTAAAGTTTTGAAATGAAACATCACTCGATCTGATCTGAAATTCCAAATACCTAAAAAAACTGTCCAATCTGTGCAGAAACGGGCGATTTATCCTAAACAAATGGCTATATTTGCTGTATTTATATTTAATAAATTATATGTTCCATGTATTATGTTCATTTTAAAGTTAAAAATAAAAACCCTCTGTTGGCACTTTATCGTGTAAAATATATATCATGTATAATATGTATCATGAAAAATAAAAATACAAATAAAAAAAGTAAAAAAAAATATGTATATATATTTATTTAGAGCACAGGCGTCGGGTGGGAATATAATCCTCTTTTATACCTGTATTTCATTGGAAGATACTCCGAGGATCTAGCGTCATTGATTCCTTCGGCACTGGTGCACTGTTGAAAAACGCGCCTAATATTTGTACATAGTTGACATTTGTCACATGAGAACAGATCGTTTCCAGCCTCCTACAACATGGGATTCATCATTACTTCCTATCCACAAAAAGACCTACCACATATAGCATCCCCCAAGATGACATAGGTCCTGAAAATTATTTTCGTCAGGCTCTCGTGGGTGGAGTTGTGAAAAATGTTAAATTGTAAAAAAATGAATCGTTTAACGAAACGGCACAGTTTAACATTTTTATATTATAACGTTTGTTAAAATTTTCGACTTCTAAAGAGATTTTACATTATAATCATCATTAAGGCGATGTACTACGTAGTAATGTTAAATCGTGTGTTTTTGGTTTGAAAATTTGGTCGCCTAGAAATGATTCAGATGCTTTAATTAAATACTGCGAGTAGAATACATCTTGGCCTTTAAAATAATCGAGTATTTTTTAGATAAGTCTTTTTATAAGCCCAGAAAAAAATAATGTATAAGGCCTATAAAAACTGCTTTAAAGTTCAAAATCTCCTACATACGAACCCATTTTCGGTTATAATTTTATTGTATAGTGTGGCAAATGTATTTATTTATAAAATGATCGGAAAAAAATAAATATTTATGCCTGAATATCCACAAAATAAAATAAAAGGCACTTTTTGGCCATGTTTTTTTCTTCCATAAATCAAAACATTCGGATGATGTTAAGCGGGAATTTAAATCTTATCGCCATCTACGAAAGGGCTGTTATTGATAGCGGCTCCATTTAAAATATTAAACGACGTAGTGCATCGCCTTAAATTAACCTTTCTTTGCAATCCGAACAATTTTCCTAGGATATTTGAATTCGGAAATCCTCATCCTCAAAGTTTAACAAAAATTATATTACTTACTTTAAATTGTTTTCAAAATTTAATTGTGTACTATTTTTATCGGACCATTCATTCCGTAAACCTCATTTACTATTATGACACCGGAAACCACCAACAAATTTTGTAAGTTTGAAATCTTTGAAATAAAAAATAAAATTATTTGCCAAAAGGCATCATGAAGCAATCTTTTATTAATTTAATTAAAAATTTCATATCAGCATTTTATTTTAAATTGCAACCGTACTTACGCGGAAAATAAATTGAGGTATAAATTCAACAACAAAAACCACGATTTTTTACCAAGATCAACTCTGCCAACAGCGACACTAATTAACAACTTCATTCGCGATTCTAAAGTTCTATTGAGACGTCCGTTTAAAGATGCTTCCTGAACGAAGCGCTGAAGCCTTTTTCCTGAAAGCTCTGAAAGGTGAAACGAAGCCTTTTCCGCGAGAATAAAGAAAACTGCGCGCGATGTAGGTCACACTAGATACCCGAAGGCTTGCCGCTTAACAAAAGGATTCGTCATCCCGAGGCGGATAGAACCTACTGCATGAAAACAGGCACAAAGGGTGGGATGATACTCAACTGGCGGTGAGAGTTCAATTAATGCGGTGCATCGAAATACTCGTGCTAGCCTCACTTTACCAGTTCCCAAATTAAACCTGAAAAGCAATGTTGAAAGAGATGAATTAAAATACGGTACACTCTGAAACCTATGCAGACATTTTTAAGTCCGAAATCTCTGCTCTTTGTTTATTTTAAAAATTACATTAGATATTAATTAATGAAAGGCTTTCAAGAAATTTTTTATCAATGTACCGCATTAGTCTCAAATTTTGAAACAACCTTTTGAAGGCCGAAATATAGGCTTATCCTTCACTATCTAAAATCTAGATTTAGATTTATGTGAATATTTTGAATTCGTTTTCTTTTTTTCATACTTTTCGGTATGACTACTGTTCGTGCATATAACCGATTGTTATCGTTAAGATATAGTTACTCCCTACCTTCCTCCATACCCGTCCTATATCTTTGACACCAGGAAAAATTAATTAATTAAGAGAATACCTTTTCTGCAACGCAACTGACCAAAGGTTGTAAGTTAATTTCCGTTCCTTTTTCTATATTTCCTACACAAGAAACACCTACAAATACGAGTAGTAGATGTTGAATTTGATTCTTACTCTAGATATTCATTTTAAAATGTGCCCCTTTTGTGTGTTGAGATTTTGTCGTCAAGTTATAAATATTCCCGGTTAACAATAATTTTCAAAAAGATTCGATGTTTATGAAAGTATCCCAAAGTCAAATACTGTTTTTACAAACGGGCATACCGAATCAAAAATGATAACATTTTTATTTTTTTCAATTGTTTTGTCGCTTACCGATTATTTTTTTCTTCTTACAGTTTACAAACTGTAAAAATACCACTTTGTACGAAGATAAAAATCATTTTCAATTACACAAACATATATTAAAGTTTATATTTTTGTTTTGTTTTGGTTTCATGTTAAAATAACCAATAAGAAGTTCGCGATGTTTTGTAACGGCTGTCGATGAATTTTTTTAATATATAAAAATTATTATTAAGTGTCTTTTTTGTAAAAAATACTGAAATAGAGTACAACTTCTTCCAACCAGTGATTTTCTGACTGAAGGTAGTGTGAAGGGAAAGAAGATGGGAAGAGGGAGGTGGAGAAGTACCTGACTATTCAAATCTGGGCACAAAGCACGGCTAAAGCATGAATGGTGGTCTTAAACCAGGCGATACTGAGAGTATCTTTCACTCTGAACTTTTATTGTAAACTTTTAAATCGAAATACAAAACGCGGACTTGCCTTTTTCTAACACTTCAATAATATATCTGACCGTAATACCAAAGGAGAAAAGAAAGGCTTTCCGTACGAGTAGTCACAGTTTGTTTTGTGTTATAAAAGGCACAAAAATACCCGAGGGGTTAAACTAATTTGTATATTATTTTTCATTGTACATTGCGGGATACTCCTGGAAAACTAAGAAATGATAAATCCTAATGAGATGTGACCTAAAGCTAAATGGGAAAAAAAATCACAACTACTTTTGCTATCCAAAATAAATTCGAAAAAATGTACGTTATTTTATAGAATTTATTAGATGTCTGTGAGGATATTGATTGAGGCCAAAGGGGTTATATCTTAACATTTAGCTGAATTTAGATGAATTTGTTAATGGACAAGGATAATCCACTATCCCTTCTCACTTTATGTCTAAGACTTAAAGGTCCTGTAAACGTGAGGAGTCCGTGGCATAAATCCATTAATATCCCGAGCAAAAAATGACAACCCACTGTGGTAGATTAATAATATTATAATGATTAAAACGTCCCTTCTCAGAGATGATAGATGACACAAAAACAGATTTTTATATTGCATTATAAATGTTATTTTTATAATCGACTTAAAAACACTTTTGAATATTATGACACCAAGTATTTGAAAAATAAGGTTATAAAATTTGATAAACCTGCTTTAATTTTTATTAATTAAAAATTAAGGTGGCCTCGACAAGACAAGAAAGCTGGAGGTCGTGGGTTCAAAACCCGGCGTGCGCAAATAAATTATATTTTATTAATTCCTGTTGTTTCATTTCATTAAAATAACATGTTATATATTTGCGGCAAGTTCCAGGGTGGAAGATTTTCTCAGTATCGCCTTGGTGTAAGACCACCATTCAGAATTGAAACATTGCTTGAAATGGATTTGGCCTTGTTTGGTGGCTAGATCTGAATATTCAGGTACTTCCCCACCTTCCCCTCCATCCCCATATCCTCCGCACTACCTTCAGCCTCACAACATATCCTAATTGGGGATGCCATAGTTTCACTGCTCCAAACCGTTGGGAGCAGTTGGGACTCATGTGCGGTTTCAAAAGAAAAAAAAAGAAAATTAATTTTTACGAAATAACAATAAATCCTATATCACGCACTTATCTTAACTAATGTATCATTATAAAAATAATCGCTAATGACTCGCTGAAAGTATAAATAAGCTCTGTGTTAAGCTCTCGTTTGTTTAGTATAGAGTATTTTTGCGGTAAATGTGCATCACTGAGTCAATGGCTAAATCTCTAAAGTGGTTTTAAAGGATTCCATCAATGAACAAGAAGATTGTATTTATTATTTTCACTAACTGTAGATATTACAATGATTTAACAGTAAAAAAGTCATTCAGAACTGCCATATGGCCGCTTGTCTGTAGGTGCTATAATTTTTCTTAATTTACACATAATTAAAAATAATACTTTCGGTGGTGTCTCTGTGTGACTCCGGTTCAATGGTCTCTAGAAGTGTGATTTGCTTTTGATTTTCAATATTTTAACTGATTGTCGGAACGATTAAGGTATGCCATAAAGTAGGTAGAAAATTTTTATTTTTATTTTTTTTACTGTACAACAGAACATTTATTCCAGTTACAGTACAATTTTACATACAGTACAATTTTACATCATATCAGCATTTGGGTTACTCTTCAATAATTAAATAGATATTTTATTGATTATTAATTCTGTATTTGAAATGTGTATTTATTTTATTTACAGACTAAGCATTTTTAAGTGTTCTAACGGTGTTCACTATAAATCTAAATTTTTAATATTCTTTTGAAAGGCAATGATCACAGATCCTACAATTATAATATCCGGTGATTTTTCGCCGGTTTGCGTCATAACAGTAAGGTACCTACTTAATTTTCTTTAACAACATTTTTTTTACTTCAATGTTATATATAATATACCTACTAGAAAAAAACAAACTCGTAAAGCTAACGATATAATTTTTTTATAAGGTTTACTGCAAAACGACTTCATTAGTAAGTTTTTTTTTAAATTTACAGCGTAAACATCCTTAAAATTCTCCTGGCTTGTTTTAAGTCGCCTGGTGTACATAATGGGCGATAGTGCAGGCAATTTTCACCTGGAAGTCCTTAATTAAGGGTAGGCGGTATTTACGTGGTCACCGCTACGAACAAATTACACCCCCTGGTCGTTCAAAGCGGTCGCGCCCCAGCGGAGTGCATGCGCTATTTCTCGGGAGCTAGTGATATCATTAGAACGTGAATACGTATTTAAACAACACATTTCTTTTGAGTTAGTGGTAAGCTTGACGAGCGCCCTGGCACGGGGGGTGCGAACTTTGGCACTAGGCCAAAAGTTGGACGATCTGGTTAGGTGCAAATAAAATATTTCCTCCTCATTCTTATTTATATTATTTGCACCTCATTCCAGCATAAAATATAACTGTCTTCAGTATCTTAGAATAATATTCCTTAATTATTGGAAATGCCGTCGTTTCATTAAATAGTTGTAACGCATACCTACAGCTATCTTGAGATATAATTGAAATTGTCTTAATTTGAATTTGTTTGGTTTGAAATCTCGATCAATGCAAAAAAGTTTATTCAATTTATGTTTCCTGGTAACTTCAAGCCATTTGTAGAGGAGAGGAATCTCTGTGAATCGTCCTAGATGTATAAAAAAATTCAAAATTATCTTACATACCAACATTCAGAGTTATGTTAAGCTAGAGTTATGTTAGGCTAGAGTTATGTTTATCTAGAGTTATGTTAAGCTAGGGTTATGTTAATCTACAGTTATGTTAAGATATAGTTCTGTTAAGCTAGAGTTATGTTAAGCTACAGTTATGTTAAGCTTGAGTTATGTTGAGCTACAGTTATGTTAGGCTAGAGTTATATTAAGCTTGAGTTATGTGAAGCTAGAGTTCTGTTAAGCTAGAGTTATGTTTTTATGATGAACTAATCGCTTTAGTCAGGTACTTCCTAACCATAGTTCCTAGTATTCCTACCTTCCGTTTCCTTCGGTCTTATAGCATTTCTCGAATATGCGATAGTCCTTACCGAAAACAATATGCGATACCATCAACACAGCATTCACAATGATGGCATTGGCTCACTTGGGTCTTGGATATTTACATAATTACAAAAGTGACTAAGCCCAAGACCGTCATTTGCGACTAGAAGTTGTGACTCGTATTCTGGAAGTTTCATATAAAAAAAGCAGAAAGCAAAAGTACCGACGCAAAAAGTAGGTTTAAAAAGGCAAGCGCAAAGTAAAGGCAATTCAGTAAGAGTTTCTGTGTATTTTTGATTTGACGTTTGCTCCTTACATTTAATTCTACATGCCTTTACCTATAATAACAGCACACAACTGCTGTCTTCAGATAAATTTCAATTGCGTATCACTGTTGTGTTTGGCAGTCACCTCTGCATCTGGAGTTTTCAGATGCTTGAAACAGACTCTAACGACAAAGGATTTTTCGTTTAACTCTTGACAGGCCAAAATGCCAAACAAAACGTCTGTAACCAAGTCGGTCTTCCGACGACCCCGTGCAATTTTCTATCTTATGGACTATTAAACTATTGAAATCCCAATTATTCAGTCATTTATTAATAGTAACTTAGGTATTTGCGCAGGAATACATAAAATACTAAAATGAAATGTCAAGTATTTAAACTAATATACGGAGGATAGAAATTATGGGTATCTACTACCTACTCCTCACATTGAAACAAAAATCCTTTTGTATGCAGGTATCTATTCGGTGTCCGACAGTTAAGTGCACTAACTTCGGGAGACGATTATACGGGATGGTGGTTTTTTCTAAATTTTTTTTTAATTATTCATACAAATTATTCAACTTTATTGCCAGATTTCAGGAAAAACTTCAAACTTTTGAATTTAGAAAAAGTCTGCTTTTTTTGTCTCTATCATCATGAAGAATCACCTCCCGAAATTAGTGCACTTTACCCTTAAACATCATGTTTATATTTTTTAATTAAATTCTTGCACAAGTCTCTTTAAAAGTATAAATGGTTCGTTTGATTTTAAGTTTCTGCTATTAACATTTCCACGAAAGATATTTCACGTGAAAAAAGAATAGGCGTTCGTTTGAAAGAATCTAACTGCTGAAAAGTGCATCAAAACAAATTTCGTTTACTTTCCTGAAACTTCTCCGGGTAAAAGAGAATATTAAAGTAACACCAATTTTTTAAAATAAAATGGACTTCCCCATTCCTTTAAAACTTTTCTAGTTATATTGACATGGACGTGTTTGTTTCAAACATTCAAACGTTTCTTCAACTGACAAATTATCGTACGTCACCGAAGTTCTTAATCCCGGAGATAAACTATTGCAGTTCAAGTAAGTGAGCCCTGTTTTACGTTTCCAGAGTTAGGCAGTTTGTATTTTCTTGGCTCTCTGAGGAACCCAGGAACTGGGGAACCAAGAAACTGAGGAACGGAGCGGCGCAACTCTGCTCTCGCTTGTTATTGAAGCTTTGGCGGATGAGGTATCCAAGATTGCAATTTTCATGCAAGCACTAACGTATTATTGTGTTAGTTAGAACTTCATCCTACAGTGCAGCGTGCATGTAATACTCAAGATGATTGAAAATACGAGAGAACACTAGAATAACGTATATTAGGGAAGTACCGTATCGGAAATATAATATAGTTTTATGAAAATACGAAGTAACACATACCAATTCAAAGAAGAAAAAAAATCATTTATGTTTTATTCAAATAATTATTTTCATTTTAATTTTTTTTTTTAATAATGTGTATTACAGATTTCCTGTTACAATGTACATGACAGAATTCCTTGCCTAAATGACCTATAAAAGGGCCTACGTCATCTGTAGAGATGCTGTGTGGAGAGTTTTTTATGGAACGGAATGATAGGAGGTTCTGGGAAGGAAAGAGGTATGAAGGGTGAGTAGGAATATAGGCATCTGTGTCCAAGAGTGACGGATGAATGATTTATCCCTCCCGCTTCGGCGCAAGGCGATGGGTCAAGAAAGACCAATTGAGATAGGGTCTCCCCAAACCAGTCTGAGAATTGCTAATTTATTAAGAATCGTGCTTATCTTGTTAAAAACGGGATAGCAGGCCGTTTCCTTACAATTTTTAGTACATTCATAATATATCGGCACACGTGTTTATGCACCTGCATTTGCCTTAATAATATATATTGACGAAATGCAAAATATAGGGATTTTTATGAATACTTGTTCCCAAGTCGTCATAATATATTGGTATTTTACTAAAAGTTTAACAGGAAGCCTTTTAATTCATTTGGTAAGTGCTTGCAATTCCCTTCTTAACCTGATAAGGAAAAATATGAAGAGTTTCCTAATAAATTAGCAATACTCATTTTTCTCATTCTATTTTGGCACAATATTCCGGAGACTGGAAATCGGTTATCTTAATTTATTTATTTTAGAACGTTCAGAACCGCATTTCTGAACATTTCACTAAAAAAATCAGTTCGTGTTCATTAACCTATTACCGGGGTCCAATACAACCACAATTGATTGTAAAACTTAAAACCGATTATTTCATTCCTAAGCATTAAGAAATGTAACGTGTTGCGTTTTTATACATTATTGGCAACTTAAAATATTTCTCGTTTTAAATTCAAAATAGTATGTTGTTTGTTAATGTAATGATTGTCTATTTGTTATTGTTGGCGTTTCAATTAGACAGTGTTTACTTACAGTTTGGAGGATTCATTAAACAATTCCTGACAAATTTTGCCAATTAGAAGCAATAGAAGTTTGTTTTCAAAAAGGGTTGGGGAATCCTTCAACTCTGTTGGATTTCTGTGGAAACATGAAGTTAGGAATGAATAACCATAAGTTGCTTAAAGAACACCCCTAATGCTTCTTCTGTGTTTCAGGTTTCCATCCCTACATAAGTAGTTTATAAATTTATGTTAAGACTGAAAGAAGTATTTACAAGTTGTAGGGTTAGCAGGGTTGAAAAGAGAACAATATAAAGCAATCTGAATATTTTGGCAGCGAGATTTTTATAACCGTGTTTTCTGGTATAATTTTATAGCGTTGAATTTTTGTTTTGTTTTCCACAGTGAAGTATTTTAAAACTATAACTTTTTTCAGAAAAAAACGCTAATATTTTTTTTTAAATTTTATTTTAATCTATGCTTTATAATTGAGTAATCAGAGGTTAAAAAAACTTTGTGTCGATAGTACGTATGTTAGTAAGACTGAATGTAAAAATACCCGAAGGTATGATCTACAATTTTACAATATCTGCATCCTTTGAAAATAATCTAACGCCGATATTTCACGTTTAAACTTAGTCCAGTCAATGAACGCATTGAATTGGAACAAATAAGGGGATAGCGGAATTTTACAGGTAAATAGTACCAACGGCGGGGAGTATTTTCAAATAAGTCCCCACACATTCAGTGCATGCTTCCCCCATGTGCACCTTCAAGCATTGAAATTGCAGTAGTTTTCTAATAAGCAATTATATTTCCTAAAATAAAACATTATACCAGAAACAAATTCCATCAATGAACTGTTTATAAAACAACCATAAAATTAGATGAAGCAAAACTTTCTTTTATCTGCAATAGTTTGGAAAATTATAATGAAATCATTCCAAAAAAAGATTTTTTTGTAATTTTTTTTTCAAGTTGATTTTAATTCAGTCCAGTAATCATGTACATCAGACCTTGCGTCAGATCTGCTAGTTCTGATTTTTGCTGAGTTGTTTATGATGTTGGCTCAATGATCAATCCAAGTTTTCGACCTCGAGCGCTGAACGCAAAAATTAAAATACATTAACAAAAAAAAAAAAAAATTAAACCAAAAATTAAAATACATTAACAACAACAACACGTCAACTCACCAGATATCAAATGGGAAAGAAATTCACCGACTCCAGATATTTTCATATCAGAGGGTTCGGCTCGGTAGAACTTCTAACTGGGCCTATAAATCCTACTGATCCCTCAACATAAATATTTAAAAAATCTTTTGTTATCCTACATGTATTCAAAATGACCGACTTTTGCATCTTTATATATAAATTTTTTGATAGATCTAATACGCTTAAATTTTTAATTAGAGAGCTAGGTATAATGCCAGTAGCCGAAATAACGAATGGTAATATTTTTATAGTCTGAGAATGCCAAATTCTTTTTATTTCATTTCCTAAATCTGTGTATTTTCTAATTTTTTCGCTAACAGATTTTTGAATATTACAGGAATTTGGTATAGCGACATCAACGATATAAGAAATTTTTTTAATTTTGTCATGCAAAATTATATCGGGTCTATTATGACTAATCGCTCGGTCTGTTAGTATAGTTTTATCATAATATATTTTATAAAATTCGTTTTCTTAAAATGAATTTGGTTCGTATTCATAATATGGTACTATATTACGGTCGTCAATCAAGTTATGTTTAATTACCAAATTTCGGTGAATTATTTTTAAAACTTGATTGTGCCTAAATGTATACTCTGACGGTGCTAATATAGAACATCCCGATATAATATGTTCTATAGTTTCCGGAAAAGCCAAACATTTTCTACACAAATCATCAATTTGATTTGTATCTTTGATTATATGCTTTCTATAATTTTTAGTATTAATGACTCTATCCTGAATGGCAAGCATGAATCCTTCTATTTCTGCGCTCAACTCTCCAATACTCAACCATTTGTTTGACGAAAATTTGTCAACATACGTTTGGTTGAGATAATTAAAGTGTTTTGCGTGTAAAATTTTATTTGACCAGGAATCTGATAATTCCTGGTTGGGATTTATAAAAATGTTGGCATTCTCACCGTATAAATTTAAAGGTGTAATATTTCTATCTGCCTTGCAAATTATTTTGTGCATTTCTGAGCTATGAGCTTTCCTATGGAAAAAAGTTCTTAGCATTTCTACCTGATTATGTTTCAAAGAAGTTATTTTGACTATACCTCTACCTCCTAAATTTCTAGGTAAATTAACTCGTTCTATAGCTGAATTTGGATGATGGCAATTAAACTTTGTTAGCGTAGTTCTAATTAATCTTTCTAAGTTTTCTAAATCTGTATTAGACCATTTAATTATGCCAAATGAGTACGTTAATAGAGGTTTTGCCCAAGTATTTATTGCTTTTACTAAATTTTTAGCAGATAGATTGCATTTTAAAATTTTCCTGATCCTAGTTTGAAATTTAATCCTAATATCATTTTTAATACTAGTATGGTCTAATCTATTTGATTGTGGGTATCCTAAATACTTATAAACCTCATCCCTTTTCATACTAGTAATTTGGAAATTTCTAAATATACTCTCGTCCCCATCTACAATTTTGCCTTTCTCTATATGGATCATTCTACATTTATCTAAACCAAAAGTCATTTTGATATCATCTGAAAAGTTTTTAATTACCTCGATCATTTTCTCTAAATTTTGTTCAGAATTCGAAAATAATTTTATGTCATCCATATATAATAAATGCGAAATTGTACTACTCTCCCTTGTATTACCCTTAACTTTTATTCCAAACTTGCTTTTAATTAATATTTTAGATAGAGGATTCAATGCTAAGCAAAACCAAAGAGGACTCAATGAGTCTCCTTGAAAAATTCCTCTTTTAATTGAAATCCCGGTATTACTATTTTCTTACCTTTTAAATTGATAAGTAAATTGGTATTCCAAAAGGACATAATATTTTACAAAAAGCTAATAATAATGGGGTTAATTTTATATATATTTAATACTTTGATCAGCCACGAGCGCGGGACACTATTATTTATTACACTATCACTAATTATTTTATTTTTATTACTTTACTTTATTTTATTACGTAATATTTAATTGAAATTTGTTTAATTAACATAATTTTAATACAGTCCATTTTATTTACATTTAGTCACACAAAAAATGTCAAATGGGTCCTTCAGCACAGTTAAACCACCCAGTGAGGCTCACATTACCAAATGTTTTTTTTTTTTAAATACATCTGTTTCAGAAAATAAAAATTAAATAAGTACCTATGTGGAAATAATACAAATATATCTTCTGTAAGTGGCTCCATCACAGTTGATAATGACTTCAGACAGCGAAACAACTCACGCGTAATAATAATTACACAGCAGAACTTACAAATTAACTGTTTCTATTGAAAACTTAATAATAAATTTATGGAACGTATAAGAAAAACCAAAATTATTTGTTTATGTTTTAAATACCATTAATTTTCATCTACTTCAGTTTTGTTTTGTTTTCGTTCGTCTCAACTGCATATCTAAGTACATTTAATGTAGTATCCTGCTCTTTTCAATAAATTATGTCTAAGTAATATAATGATTTAACGACAATTAACTTAATATTTATCCAATACTGCCTGTATGGTTGGAACCACAGTTTCCTCCCTAAGAGTCTCAAGGTGGTGTGTTTTCACTTATGATGGCATAATAACACTTTTCCTAAAACATGCGAATACTTCAGCACAGGTCTTCCTAGTGAGGTGTTCAAAAAACACTCCGACTAACCCATATAGATGCTGATTTTCAACATCCTCGTGTAACTGGTAAACTGTATGTAAAAGAATAGAAATTAAATAAAATTTGTAAAAACTCTAATAATATTAGGATAGTAGGCTGTCCAAACTGGCTATTTTAATTTTAATATTCAAAACTAGCATTCATTATCGTCCGTTACAACATTTTCTTTGAGGTTTTTAATTTCAGACATTAATTTTCAGGATGCAAAGTTCTTATAGTTTTGCAATATGGTTATCTATTGAAGGTGGTTAAATGTGCAAAATACTCATACAACGCCCTTGAAGTGATTTTTCACAAAAACGGCGCTCTACAAATTATCCAATTATTATTATTATTATTAACATAAAACGTACAAAACTGATAATCACAGGAAAACAAACTAACTAAAATTTTTCAATCTGTTATAAACTTGGTAAAGCAACAAATTGCAACGTGTCGCTCAGCCCTGCCGTGTCCCCCGCGCCGTGCCGCGCCGTGCCGCGCATTGCCACGCCGTGCCGCGTCTACCTATTAGTTTTGACGATAAAGGAGGATAAAGGCAGTTGAATTATATAATATATTCTAACACTTTAATTTGTTTATCAACACGTTGAACGCCATTGTGGAAATGAAGAAACATTACCATTTTAAATTTGAAAAAAAAATACTTAGATGGCATCGGCGACCATCAAAACGTATTCTTTTTTTTTACCAAAATTTTCCATAAAAATCAAGAAAATTAACTGCGATCACCGGTGACCGTCGTGGCGCTATGGGAGAAAAATGACGATTTTCGTTATGAGGTCACCGGTGATCTACATGGCGTTCAACGTGTCTCAGGGATCGGGTTCAGGCCATCTCTCATGGAACCATAAAAATGAAAACACTTCATTAAGTTATACTGATATGCCATATATTTGGCAACAAAGTTATGCATATTATTAGTAAATTGCATGAAACAATTGTACGCTGGAAGTTATTGGCTCTGTTTCATTACGTTTGTTACCATATAAGGTACGGGTAAGGTAAGGTACCATATAGTTAAAGGCGCTTACAGCCATGCACCGATGTGGGACGCTTGGGCTGCTTCTCTGCTCTTCACCGCGTGGTTCAACCCTCCAAAGTTTAGAGTAAAACAGCTTTCGGCCTTGCCGCTATGTGTGGGTAATAATGGGTCGTCTACCAACTCCCATAGCTGAATTTCACGGCTCTCTATACTGAAGTGAGAAGTTCTACATACTCAAATGCAGTCCTGCTGTGTGGTCCCGCTTCCCCTCCTCTTTATTTCTCCCCCTCGACCGTAGTCAGTCAATCCGTTTATGGGCATGATTTTTGCGTTAGCGCTTGCTGCTGTTTATTGTCGATCTCTATGTAAGGTGATTATTCTGATTGCACGTGACCAGGGCATGTTTTACACTATTTTGCTGCATGATAAATGTGATGGTATGTCATCTATGACTTGTAGTCGTAAGGATACTTGATTAATATAGGATTTGGGCAACTGATACGAAGATAATAAATGTATTATATAATTTTAAAGCTTATTAAATTTGACATAAAATTCAACCAGAGTGGTGGAGACATCAGATTCGATAAATAAATTCAAAATCCAAAAGTTACTTGATATGGCTTTAGCCGTGTTTGGTGACCAGAACTCAATATCCAGGTACTTCCTCATCTTCTTTTTTGCATATCCTTTCCCTCCTCACTACCTCCAGCCTCGGAACACACGGTAATTGGGTATGCTATAGTCTCAAAGCAGTTAGGACACTTGAGCGGTAGGTACTGACATTAAACATTAAAATAAACTGAAGTACGATAACATTAAGCTTACCTACCGCAACACACTTATTTAGGTTATCTATCTCTTTGGTGGTTAGTAGTATCAGCTACATTAGGATCACGGCTAGGAAAAGAGGTTCATAAATAATGATTATGTGCATAAATAGTCCTTGAAAGCTTCTGACTAAATAATGGGGATAAAATAAAGTGTTTTTATTTATCCTACTAAAACAGTTAAAGTTTGTATAAATAACCTACCAACGGTGACCGGATAAATCATCACAATGATAATTCATCACATCTTTAAAAAGTTATATGAAGTCATAGAAAGTGATGAAATAAAAACCTTATTAACTGGGTTAACAAGTTAGGTTAAGTTGGGTTAAAACAAAATTTAAATCGTTTCTAATGACTTTATATCACTTTTTAAAAGTGTGTTGAATTGTCACTGTGTTGAGTAATCATTGAACGGTATGTTTAGTAATTATCCGTGATGTGTGTAAAGTATATAAGTGCATGTGCGTGCACGTTTAAGTGTTGTGTATATATGTGTATGCGCATTGAGCAGTTTATATCAATGACATGATGTTTCTTTTTAATTTGGGCAGTGCATAAAAAAAAAGTCGATGTTAGTGTCGATGATGTCACTGTTAGAGTTTCAACAAATATTATTGAAAGTATGAACAATAATTACAGGATAATTTTCATTATACATTATTCATTGAACATTTCAATTACCCAGTTGGTAGAAAAATCTCTGGTCTAACTGGGGAGTTAGTCTATTTACTATTTTTTTTTTTTTTTTTGTAATTATTTTTTATTTTTAATAATATGTTTACATGGTACATAATTCATTTTACATCTTGGGTCTTTTTACTACTCTTCCATTGAAAGCATTTGCTTGTGTATGGAAGGGGAGTGTACATAAATGTTGTTGTTAGTTAGTACTTAAATAATTCATTGTACATAAATGTGCGTTTGCTGTAGTATTTTTTTTGATAGTAGTGAAGGATAATATATTAATATAATAAATTTTAAAAAAGAAAGGAAGTTATGGAAAACAAAAGGATATTTGTGAGATTAATTAAGTGACAGAAGTTTTTTTTTTTCAGAATATTTTTAAAGTGTCTCTTGACAGAGAGCAGTATTTGGGTTTTATCATTAATGCTTCTGATTTCTTCTGGTAGACAATTGAAAAAAGTTCTTCCCTGGTAAGTATAATGATGTTGTGCAAAAGACGTATTTAGTTTTGGGCATAGAAAAACATGTCTAAGTCGCGTTCTGTTTTCATTTAAAAATTGATATTTATCTTTTTCTTTTATGATTTGTATTAATGAGTTTTTAATATATAGGTCTTTAAATGTAGGTACTTGAAATTCTTCAAACAGGCGTTCTGTTGGGTAGTCAAAGGATTTTTTTAATATAATTTTAATAATTGTTCTTTGTATAATTTTAATAATTGTTCTTTGTATAATTTCAATTGGAAGAAGGTTACATTTATACGCGGATCCCCAACTAATAATAGCGTATTGTAAAGTGGATTGAACTAAGGCATAGTAAATTAAATATAGATTTTTTATCGACAGAAAGTTTCTAATTCTTAAAAATATATATATTAATTTTCTAATTTTGTTTACTACTTGACATATTTGTTCCTTCCATTTCAGATTTTTATCAATAATTACTCCTAGATATTTAATTTTATTTGTTGTTTTTAGTACTGTACAGTTTGATTTGCAATAGTTTTGGCTGTGAATTTTAGTATTATTATGTATGACAATGTTAAAAATTTTAGGAGTATCATTTGTATGGATTGCAAATGGAATTACAAATGTCTTTTCATTATTAAGTGACAGTAAATTAGTGTCGAAAAAATTCTTGAGCGTGTTGATGTCTTCTGTGGCCTTTAATTCTACTTTTTCCCAAGTCTTATCACTTATTAATACTGTGTCATCGGCGTATGACGTAATTTGACCATGTAAATGTTGAAAAAAAATATCGTTTACATATATAGTAAATAGAATTGGTCCAAGCACTGTACCTTGGGGGATTCCAAAGCTTGTAATCTCTTGATCACTATTAACACGATTGATTTTTACTACTTGAGGACGGTTTTTTAAGTAGTCGTAATTAAATACATAATATTTATAAATAGTTAAGGTGGTCATAAATAAATAGTAGGCATCGTTATTACAACAAAAATACAGTATCTAAGTATAAAAAGGGCATAAGTAAAAAAATAACAATAAATAAATAAATTGCAACAGTGTATATCTGAAAATCATTGATCATTGTGTAGATTTTCTATAAAAAAAGGTAATGTCAGTTGCTTTTTAAATTTTTAATACTTTTTCACTTTCACTTTTAATTATATCGGGTAAATCGTTGATTAGCTTAGGGTTTAAGTATTCATAATGGTGTTGTGCAGCTGTCGTGTTGCATCTAGGTACATATATATATTCTTAAGCTTCTCGTTGAGGACAGATTCTTAAAAAACTTTTAAAATAGCACATCTTTCAAATACTTTAAAAACCGGTAGGACCTTAAATTTATCGAATAAAAATGTTACTCTGTCCTTAACCACGAGCGATGGAGCTCAATTTGTGGAGAGTATAATAATAAGGAAGTAATTTTTTTATTCATGTAATTTGAATTTTATTATCTTTTCTGTAATAAAGATCTAATAATAATAAAAAATTATAATAATATCGCACATCGTCATATTATTATAAGAAATCGAAATACTAATAACGTTTGCCAAGAAATGTAATGCGATTTTGTTGAAGCCAGAGCTCACAGTTCGAGAATTGTTGTAAAATCTCTTGGTTTTTTAAGAATAACTTTAATAATCAGTTTCGTGTTATTATTATCGGATATGTTATTATTATATTTATTTTCTATTATATTATATATAAGTTAAAAAAATAATATAAAAAGACTAATTTTTTTCGCAATTTTTTTTTTGATTCCTGGAAATCTCCAGCTGATGTGATTCAACTATGTACTTTCCTAAATGTTTACTAAAACTTAAAAAAGACTGTTGCACAAACTTTTTTGGAAATTAACCGAATTCATCATGAAACTTGGTATTGCATTTCTTCATACTGCCTCTTTAAAAATATTAGGCACCAACTTTATATAAACATATCAGAGTGAAAGCAACTTAAAGCATGTCAACTTAGTCGATTTTATTCAATTAAGACACCAAAAGTTTTTATCTAAAAGCATTGTGTCCCTAAGGAAAACAAGTAAAGAAAAATATAAAACAAACAGAAACATTTAACAACAAAAAATGAAGGAGGCACAAAAGATTGCCAACAAATAAGACTAGATTGTTCAGTTTATTTTTCGTGTGTTCATAGGTGGCAGAAAATAATAAACCCAAAATCAGAAAGTTTAAGAGAAAACTTATTGAAATAATGTGTACGTTTAAATTAAAGTAATATTTATAAATTTAAATTATTTTCTCTTTTACTTGGATGTATAGCTGGCAACACAGCGAAGGGGCGAAGGGGCGAAGGAATGTCAATTATTCGTCAGGGGGTGAAGAAACTAGTGTGGAAAATTTGGAGCTACTCATTCTACTCAAGGCCGGGTTTAACTCTACATGTGCGGAATAATAATTAGAGAGATGAATTATGGGCGTAACGGAATTAAACTTAACGGGGTTGTCGGAGATGTGTAATGCGGATAAGTGAATACGACCTACTACGTATATCACTTTCGTAACGTATTATTTCATAATACCATGTATCTATTTTACGTTGTAACTACTGTCCACCAGACAAATGCTGACTAAGGTAGACAGTAATGTTGGTTAACATTGTTTATGAGTTGATTACTCTACACTGTTAACGGTAGTTAGTTCTTATCTTTTAATATGTGATATTTTGGTACCGCTTGTTGTAATTCTTAACATCGTTAACAAAATGCAGCAAATTCATATCAAACCATATTTGTATTTTATAATTTTATCACATTCTGTACTTATCATACACTCTATGATATAACTTTTTACTCCTACACCAAACTTAACAGCTAGTTCTCTTATTGGTGTGGAAAAACATGTATTTTCACTATTTTGCTATTATGCCATTCACTACGTATTTCTGTAACAATGTTTTAATTTTTTATTTGTTGTTTATTTTAAAATAATAAATTGTGAAAATAATTTTTCAAAATAAAAAAAATTATATATTTAAAATAGAGATGTCATTAAAAGCATGCAAGAAAGTAATTCTCGTTTCACCGATACGTAAATAAAATGGTAATGACGGGTATTTAAGTCATCTTATATATATATCTATATATATATATATATAGATATATATAGATATATATATAAAAATCCATGACAATTTTAAAATACCTTTTAAAGTTTATTCATTACATTCGTTTATTGGTGCCAAGAGTCAAAATCAATGAATTACAATACACCGTTTTAGTTATATGAGTTTGGCAAAATTTTATAAAATGATTTATGAAACGCCGTTAAATATATAAAATTCATCAATCAATATTATCAATTTAAAAAAAATTATTTAGTGAATATTGAAAAATTAACTAAAATATTACAAGGATATTGGAGACCAAATTAAATGTTTTCTTATTAAAACGTACCATTACATATCAGTTACAATCTTTATAATTTCAACAATCCTAAAATATGAATTCCCAAAGCATCTGCAATAATAGTCGTGTTATTTAACTTTCCTCCTCATGGCATCTCTCATTTGTTGAGCAGTATCATCGTGCGTTTTATTATGTATATAGCGACTTTCTTGCGCCCATTTTAGTGAGACACCAGAGGATCGTTTTGATGCTCATTATTTTGCGGTTACGAGAGAAGGAACTGTATACCCCAAGACGCTTTTAACGATATATTTTCTAGTGGAAGTAGTGGAATACGGTTTTAGTTCTCATGTTTTGACACAATTTGTCTTTCAACTGAAACCATTGCCCTCAGCCTCAAGTTGTTAGCTTTCTCATTAACTATTTAATGATTTTGAAATTCAATAGATTTACAACTTGTCACACATGTGTAATACATGAAAACCTACCTTTGATCTTAAAATAGGTTTGGAAAATTCCTAGATTTCTTAGTTATTATGTAATTGAAGCGCTGGATCGACATATTTTAAGCAGTCATTTTCTCAGTCAACAGATCAATAATATGGAATAAACAAAATGAAGATTTCATAGTATTTTTTCAGTGAACCGATCAATAATATGAAGCAAACAAAATGACGCCTCCATAGTATTTTCTCAGTGAACAATTCAACAATATGGAACTAACATTACGCCTCGTCATGTTATTTTCTCATGGAAAAATTAAAAATAACATTTAGGTTATGTTTTTTTTACAAAATTATGTTTGTCGAAATACGTATAAAGTTATTTAATTAGTCATTAATATTGTTTTCACCTACTAAGCAATATTTTCTCTATGTTAATGTTACTCTGTCCTTAACCACGAGTGACGGAGCTCAATTTATGGAGAGCATAATAATAAGGAAGTATTTTTTTATTCATGTAATTTGAATTTTACTATCTTTTCTGAAATAAAGATCTAAAAACAACTAAAAAATAATAATATCGCACATCGTCATATTATTCTATCGATTAGAAATCGAAGTACTACAAACGTTTTGCGAAGAAATGCCAATGCGATTTCGTTGAAGCCAGAGCTCACAGTTCGAGAATTCACGTTGTTTAATGTATAAATAGTTCAGTTAAGGAAGTTGGATATGTGATAAATTTACAAATAAATTTAATTTTCATAGCGGAAATCGTTCTAGCAGTGCACAACTCAAAGCGTCTTATTTGTTGATATTTTTTTACGGAAAGTGAATTTTCCACGGCATTAAAATCCATATTTAATATTATACTCAAGTCAAGGAAACCACTCGACTATAATGGAAAAATTATATAGTAAGGCAATCCCAAGCTTTGGTAATAAATCTCTGGTTTCTAGAACACATTATGCTCACTTGAGCGGGCGCATTTTCACGGCGTTTTTAGATTTACGTCGCCATTCTTCCCCTGAGCTGTCCTATATAAAATAATTCATCGCATTTTTTAATTCGGACATGAAATTATTATTGGGTTCCATTCTTGGCATTTGATGGCAAAGACAGATTGCGAAATAACCGGTTTTAATGTAAGTTCCAAGAATACAAAATCTGTTCCGAGTTTCAGTAGCCTAGCTTTAGGGTTTCATAATTAATAATACGCCTAGTTTCAAAAGCCCTTTGTCAGAATTTTAGATGCACTGTTTTGAATGTTAAAATTTAGAGGCTTTGTTTCAGAAATTAATTTATTAAAAATTAAGTTTACTAGTTCAGTTGCGTAATTTCAGGATATCAAAATTCAAATTCCATGTTTAAGGATTTTGTCTGTCAAAATTTAGATAACTTATTTCAGTGGTACAGTTGCCATATAAAGGTTTAAGATGGCCTGAATCGGAATTTTAGATGAGTAGTTTCAGAGTATCATTTGGTTCAGGTTACCCTACCTTTGGAGTCAACCGGTAAACCACGCGTTTAATGCACGATGAATATGCATGAAAAAAGCCTTGTAAAACCTTTCTCTTTACTACGTAACCCTTTCTAAACTGTTTTTCCGTTTTTTGCTTCACTTTCATTTTTCAGACTTTTCGCGGATTTGACCGCTTTTCTAAAAGAGCATCCACAATTTATACTTTTTAGTTTTTTTTTACAATCTTAACATTATGTATGGTCGACAATGTTTGTATTTGTTATTTAAACAAAACAAGCCTCTTGAACGGTGATATCTGGCGCCGCGAAATGGCTACCCCAGGTTTTCTCAGTGGAATCTTTACATCAAAATATTATTATGTATGAAATTTTTTTTTTGGTTGTTCCTCATTTTTGTAGTACAAAAATGGAGTGTGTAAATATTTTATGCTTGGTAACTCCTTAAATATTTTTTTTTTTCTTTTCACTTTTTTTGCTTAATTATTTAATTTTTATTTTTATTTTTACTATTTTTCTTAGGACATAAACGTTATTTTTAATAAGCAGGGATATAAAACCTATCACGCAAACGATTATTTTTTTAAATATTTATTTACACTGTAAATTTACATGCATTCATATAAAGTTGACTTAAAAATCCTAAAATAATATTGGATCACAGTCCGTGCAAACATCCGAAACGGGATCTGTCTTTATATTTTCGTAATTCGTCGGTGGAATAAGGATTGCAACCTAAAAAAAATAGACATTATGAAGAGTATCCCTAGCTATTTAAAAAAATCAGGAGGTATAATTTTTTCTTCTATTCCTGAGGAAGAACTCTGGTATTGAAAAGGTTAACAAACATGTGACGCTGTCCTTATTTACTTTTGGTTGTATTCCGTTCTAATTATCAAAGAAAGTGCTAAATTTATATGTTGTGCAAACGATGGCAATTTGTTCTGCCGTATCTTTTGATACGAATTAAATGGTGACCGGATAAATCATCACAATTATAATTCATCACATCTTAAAAAAGTTATATAAAGTCATGGAAAGTGATGAAACCAAAATTTTATTAACTGGGTTACGTAGGTTGGGTTAGGTTAGGTAAGGTTAGGTAAGGTTAGGTTAAAAAAAAAAATCATCGTTTCTAATGACTTTATATCACTTTTTAAAAGTGTGTTGAATTGTCACTGTGTTGAGTTATCATGGAACCGAATTTAATGTATCAGTTGGTAAGTTATGACTTTTATGATAACAGACAAGGAACACATTCAGATAATTTGTTTTCAGGGATAAAAATCATTGCTATGAAGTCGCTACATACAAAACTACCATGTAATTTTTGAAATAGCAGACAATTTACCTGACTTTTATAACTTTACAACAAGATAGTTTTCGGCAAAAGATTTAATAATAATATTTAGTAATTTTCGTATTTTTATGATCCGATTTTTCTTAAATATAACTACAAGGATGCTATAAAAAGCTATCAAATAACTTGCATCGAAAAATCTTCACTATTCACACAAAGTAGATTAAACGAAAAAAAAGTTCGTCTTAACACCTTTCCAATTTTGGCACATGACAAAGATTAAATTTATGAGAGAAACTGCCAAATAACACAAAATTTAAAAAATCACAAAAATGTAAGAATATATTATAGAAGGTGAAAAGTACAAAGCTTGACATAAAGTTATCTGACAATTTATTAGTAATATTTTACGAATTAATTCGTAGAGGTGAGTCTGCAACCTCTAAAATAAAGATTAAAATTTAGATGTCTTAAATGTGGCAAAATGTTAACAAATTTGCTTAATCATTAAGTTTCCAACATCGAGGGATAAAATATGTATTATGGGTATAAATATAATGGCTATGCCGAAGTAATATACGCCGATACTAACGAAACGCAATAAGGGGTAACATTAATCTGTCCAATGGCCACCCTTACCGCTTTTATAACTTATCTGATCCACTTAGTGAATTCTAATTTGCTTCGACATTTTTCCGTTTAATTTGCGCGAGTTAAAAAATAATTTCGACAAATATACAGGAAATTAATTAAAGCTTTGACCCAAACATAATTCCTCCCACCACCTATGCTGCCTTGCGCTCCGGAGTGTCGACAAACAAAGTTTATTAAGACAAAATTTATGATGCTATTATGATACTTTGCTACCGGGGAGGATCCACCCCTAGCCCCCAAACCACCTCATCTGCCCCCCAGGCCAACCCCTTTCCACCCGTTAATACCCCTTACCACCCCCCGCCCAGCCGCCAAACTTCCTGTCCTTTGTTTAGTGGTCACGGTGCTGACACTCCAAAATAAATACATAAAATTGGAATTTATTAGGCACTTGAAATGAGCGAAATCAAAACAATTTTGCTAGTTGAAATATCTATTCATAAAATAATGGAATGATGTTTTAATTAATTAAAAACTAATCCCCTTTCTAATAAATATGTTTTAAATTTTACGGTACTGATTAACATCCGTTAATCCTACGTTGTTCATAGTTGTGTAAATTGAGAAACACGTTTATTAGTTAGACCCTATGTATATTAATTTGAGTCTGAAATAACGATAAAAACAAAACACATTTTAGTGCAAACCATTGAATTTGTCCCTCTCAATCAGATATTCTGAATACTAAATTAATGAAGACTGTACGGGTGTACATGAACTATTAATAATTTATTCTGTTGTATTTGCGAGTAACATTCCCAAATTCAACTGAATAAATAAATAGAATAGGATCTCACAATTTCTAAAATGTCATGAGTTCACTGTTAACTTTTTTTATCCGTTGGAACTTTTGTAAAAGTGATATATATTTTTTAAAATCAATAAGTAAACTACCAACCCACCTCAAAAAATTAAACTTCATTTTGCAACTAGATGTTAAAACTTCATCGTGGTTATGGTTAGGTAGTAAAAGTTGTTTAATAACGCACACAAAATAATATAAAAGTTTTCCAGTATTTATCTAAAAGTTTGTACGTAAGTAGATTAACTTAGATAACATTAACTTGGTAACAAAAAACATCATTCTAACAGCAAATATTTTATTATATTTGGCTACTAAACTATTCCAATATATTTCACCATTTTATTTTATTCCTTTAACCCGTGGCAAACAAAAAACAATTCTTACCTTTATTATATCCATTTGTCCAATAAACTTAACGTTGCGTGAATACTACTTCGTATTATTTACAGCCAAACTTGTCGAGAAATAAAATAACGCCAAAAATGTTGCGCCTTTCGAAAAAGTAAAACAAATAAATATTTTGTTTTGAAACATAAGTATTGACGTGAATAATATTTTGTAGTTCAAATGAAATACAAAAAAACATGAATTTACGTAAGATGTTTGGAAAAATCGTATATTTTCATTCGTTTGTGCTAAAATAATCAAATACGAGATAAACTAACTAATATTCTGGCTAACAACAATGTTAACTCCAACCGTTGGTTTTTTATTTGAGAAAGCCACATAAAAGTAACAATTCAATAATAAAATGCTGGAAAACTTAAAGCCTGAATAGAAACAAACCCGAAATAATAAAATACGGGAAAAATTGACAGAGATCAAAATAAGAATATGAACTATTACCTTATATAAATTGATTAGTTAGCAGATGCCACAAGGGAGTGATAACTTTGCCGACGTAACCCAAGCTTTTTAAAATTATTTACAAAACACAGCAAAACTTTATTTTTACATTTTTATGCGTACGTACATTTTTTCATAATTTTTAACTGAATGTCCCATAATAAGTATTTTCAGTGTTTTTATTAGTCTGAGAAATATAAAGAAAACATTTACGATAGTGAAGGTATTTTTATGTGGACGAAAATATTGTCTATAACTATTTAAATTATAATACTTTTCTATTTTCTATTTGTTGCCAAAAAGATATGTTCGTTTTTATTCGCGAATATGCTGGCGTTGACTACACGCCGGGCAACGTTAGTGACAGCCGTCTTACTACTAGCTAGTTGTGTTTTCTTCGTCATAATGACGTTGTAGCCAGTTGGAACAGTTTTGGAATGTGTGGTTGACTTAAATCAATAATTACTAATAAAAATAATTAAATTACACATTTGAAGTACGATGATGAAAACCAGAATTTTTTTTCTAACGGTATTCATAGGTTATGAAAATACCCCATTATCTTTCTGAGATGCCTCCGACGTATTCCACCCACTTATGCTTAAAATATTTTCTTGGCACTTATTTTTCATCCATTTGCTCTTCACGTCCATTTTTCAATTTGATGGACGGATATGGGTACCACTTCCCCGGGAACCATTTATTGGATAACCAATTCCTTGCCATAGGTCGCCCCAAGTAGTTCGCCACTTGGTTTGGAGACTTAGCAGGTGTGCCCGGGTTAATGAGGTAAGATTTTGTATAGGTCGTGGCAGCGAGTGCGTTAGCCAACCTACTCGTGGTGGGTCGGATGGGGAGAAACTAGTTGAGGGACACCTTTTGATCTCTCCAGCCGGACTCTCATCGCTTTGCACCGCAGTGGGAGGGTTGGTTTCATTTATTCATATTCCCGAACACATTGACCGGATTCCTACCCACTCGTCATACCAGAATTTTCTCCTTCCTTTCCCTAAAAAGACTCTCCGATATCAGCAGATCAGCATCCCTAAAGATAACATAGGCTCTGATGGATGTCTGTTCCTCAGAGCCTCCTGTGTGGAGCTAATGTAAAAAAACCCTTCTTGGATATTTTATATAACAACGTGTTTAATTCTTAATAAATGCATGTCTCAACACAGAATGACACTTGTAAGACAGGCATGTTATAAATATGTGTAAACCCTACTTACGAGTATATAGTTGTTTCTAAAACCTAATTTACAGTCTACAATTGACAATGTTATTATGAAGTTCTGCGAGTACTTAAGTTTTCTTACAGTTGTTTTGCCATTCAAAGCTATTATCAAAATGAAAACCTTCTTTAATCAATGAGAAAATTATTTAATTGTTACTATTTTTCACATCAGTTTATAAGACGGCCACTGTTAAAAGAGAAACAGTACATTTTTATTTAACAACAAAATCTTGCCTAAACAGAATTTAGCCATTTAAAGAAAGTACGTTTTATGTACGTTTTCTCCAACACAAATAAAAATATAATAATTTTTCACCACATATACAGCTAATAGGTTAATTATGTTCAACAACAAAAAATATTATCCCTTATAATTAAAGTAACAACGAAATAATTACATTAATTGGTCCAAGCCCTGATAGCAAAATTATGTAACGAACTTTCTCTGTTAGCAAACAATCATTATTTACTTTTGACTGGTAATTTATCTTTAGAAGATAGGGAAGACGGGAAACGTAAGCATTTCGACCGTTACGCAAGACAAGACTAGACTGTTGACTTATATGAATAAATGGAAACTCCTTTTTGGAGTTACACGCGTATTGAAGATGTTCGGTCCGGGTCACAGATTTTTATTTATTATAAACACTTCACGTTAACGTATTTTCATGGTCAAATGCTTTATCAGACACCTCACACTATCATGACAAATAATGAAAAACTTAAGGAAGTCTCGATGAAATATGAAATTGATTAATATACACAAAATAAAAAATGTAACGGTAGCAATTGCGACTCAATCCGAATCCTCTTGTATGAGTTCGATAAAAATGACCGATGTTATTAGGTCTCAACAATTGGTAGAGGCGTAGTCCCGGTTAGATTTTCTGGGTTCGAGACCCACCTACGACCGTTAGCTTTTTATTTTTTTATGTATTTGTCTTTGTTCATTTTAAATATTGTGACGAGGTTAATAAGCTTCAATCAATTAAACCTAAAAAAATAATTCATATTTTTAGCTCTATTGGACTGCTAAAATTACAAAAGAGGCTAACAAGTACCATGTTTAGACGATTTTCCACACGTTTCCGTATCCCTTCGATTTTCCAATTTACAGGAAACATCTTAAATCTAATATTATTTTATATATTTACTATTTTTTCATGTTGACTTTTATCCTTGTTGATTAGAAAATGGTTTGTGAAGTTAAAAAAATAATACATATTTTTTAAATTTAGTTAATCGCATTGTATCGACCAAAAAGTGTTCATGAACAAATACACTTTGCGAATATTATGAAATTGGTCTTTCTTTGCTTTATACTAGGGATAAGTATTTGGTTTCTAAATAATTCTGAAATTTACAATATCTGTGAATGTGTCTTGCTTAAAATAATAATATATCAATGACTTATACCTCATCAATGACTTTCAGAAAAAAGAAAAATATTATTTTCAACCCCTTTTTATTTTTTTCACGATTTCATGTCATTCTCGTAGCCTTTTTCCGATAGCGAAAAATATATTTTCTCGTAGTTTATCTTTCGGCCCCCGAGCTAACCACAGATTGGTGGAAATTCAAATGGAAAAAATCCTTTATTAAATTTAATAAAGCGAAGTTAGAAAAATCACATGACAAATACGTTCTCACCAAATATTATATTACATGTCCTTTAATATTATAATAGCTAATTAACATTTAAAAATATAACTGTTCACTCTATTTGTGCAATTAATTGATCCGGCTATCCACAAGTCTTAAAACACCCCTCCTGTATTTTTTGAATTGCATATCTATTTTGATTGGGTATTTTTTTTATTACAATAATTCGCCAACTTCAGCATTGCTAAATGCAAACTGAACCGATACATTAGAGGGAGGTAGGTAACACTTTCTTGTCTAAAAAAATTTAATTAAATATAACTAACAGCTTTCGACAATGTCTTAGATTAAGGTAAACCTAACCTTGGTACAAAATGTTTTTTACCTACATCAAAAATATTGTTATTGTTACGAATAAGAATACAATGGTAAGCCGTGTATTCAATTATTTAGGTTCCTGTTAAATTACCGCTCTATAATGTTTCTTTGGGCTATTTGCAACGTGTGATCGATTTAATAGCGCAAAAATTTCCATATTTTTTTTTTCGCTGCCAAATAAATTCGTAGTATTACGGCACTTGTAAGCCTTTGGTACCGATGTACTGTGGGTCTTTTGTATGTGACAAGAAATTGTAGGTCTCTTTGCTATCGAAAGTACCTAAATACGTCCAACATGTACTGTAACGACATAATATAGTATTCATTTGGGAGATTTGAATCGCTGGTGGAATAATATAGAAATATTGGAATTCGCAATATAATGTATGGAAGGCATTTTATCTATATTGTGTAACACCGTCATCGTTACCGTGAAAGAGTGGGTCGTTTTTACGACTGATTATTAAACACAATTGCGGGGTTGTGGAACGATTCACTGTGTATTTCTTCACTATTGTAAATTTAGTATCTTTAAAAATAAATAAGTGTTTTATGCTAAACTGTAATCTATTTGCTGAAAGCTATCAGAATGGGTCAAACAGTCAAAAAGTTCGATTACCAGTATATAAGTCACACAGAAAAAAGTCTTTCGTCTTATCTATTGCAAAGATTTTAAAACGTTGAGGGCTGTACGGTATTTACATGCTTATAAGTTATACCGAAAAAATATTAGCGATGAACTGAGATTTTGAGCGGAGACCCAGAAAATACCCGAAAAACCTATTATTTGTCACCCACAGGTAGTAAATCTGTATAAAATTGATTGGTGAATATTATTTTTTTCTTAAAAATAGTTACACATTCATTATTTTTTCGCAATATGACTCGAATTTTCCTACATTCAAGTCTCAGTACACGGTCAAAACTAGAAACCATTGAATTTGATAATTAAAAATAAAGCATTAATCAAAATAGTCAAAACTTTTAAAATTCCTGAGAAAACGAAAAATTTTATACTTTTCAGCTAAACTTAAATATTCAAACCTTTTAATTAGAACGTTATAATACATTTTCTTTCTTGCTTTAGTTCTCACTTTTCATAAAAGTATGTCAGCAACTTTCCGTGTCAGTCTTACGCAAAAAGTTAATGATATTTACATAATAACTTTTTTACATTTATTCTAACACCAACCAGATTCATCGATTTCAATTCGCGTTCGTCCCCTCCACATTTTCTTTCATTGAGATCTCATAAATTTTGGTGGAGAAGCTTACCCCCCCTTCGTTAAAAATATATGCTTCATGACATATTCAATTGTATTTTCTTCTTACCAAGAAAATACTCTCACTGTAAGTGCTTTCGAGGCAAAGTAAATATCAACAATAAGTCGTAATTAAACACATACAGCATCTTCTTTATCAATTTCATAGTGTTTTTTTTGGAAAATATCTTTATGTATAACAATATCATCTTAAAATATAAAAATTCAACCTACGTATGTTTGCCCTCGCAAAATTCGAAAAGTAGTCGACCGATGTCGCTGAAAAATTCAAAGTTTGTTCTTAATACATAGTACCAACAGAGTTTAAACAGAATGTGGTAGGTAGAAGAAGTTGGGAACACCCGAAGAATACTTAATGCAGCATTTCTGCACCGAAATGAGATACGGAGTTGAATAAAAGTCAACGTAATGTAATTTTTTTAACAGTAACTTTGTTTTATACATTAGTGAATGGTAGAAGATTTCGTAGATGCCCGAGAAAGATTTTAGCAATGGCGAATGGCAAAGTATTCGAATTTTTTTTTTGGTGATATGGAAGTATTTTTTCATAAAATATGATTTGATAATGTGAGCTTTAATGTTTTACCCGTGCTGAGGCTCACATTTTACAATTTTTTGGAATAAATTATGTTTTTAACAATTTTTTTTTATAAAAGGTACTTAACTTTTCTATGACAAGTAGAGATAAGTTCAACTTCATGTGTTAGCTGCTGTGAAGGGAATAAAAATCGTCTATCTTTCCCAAGCAGTGGCAATAGAAGCACTCAACTACTAGATGTAGTTTATAACGACGTATGTGGACCAATGGAGAATCTCTCTGGGAGGATCAAGGTACTTTATAATATTTGTTGATGATTACAGTCGTACGACTCATATTTACTTCATGAAAAATAAGAGTGAAACTTTTCAATGTTTTAAAGATTATGCAGACAAAGTTGAAAACTTACTTCATGGAAAAGTATTGCAAAGTGATTATGGTCGTGAATTTTGCAATAGTAAATTTGATAGTGTTCTAAGACTGAAAGGCATAATTCATCAAAAGTCAAATCTGTGCATACCTGAACGAAATAGTTTAAAGAAGAGTATGTACCGTACTATAATTGAAAAAGTTCACTGTTTATTATTTGAAGCTGATTTGAAGGAGGTATTCTGGGCAGCGGCTACCATCACAGCTATTTATTTACAGAACCGAACAGTGTCGGCTTGCCTAAATAATTAAACTCCATTAAAGAAAAGAGGTTGAAATAGGATAACAAATCTGATAAGTGTATCCTAGTGGGTTATTCTGAAGATGTAAAAGGTTACAGAATATATAATATTAAGCTCAAGTTGATTACAACTAGTCGGCATGTAGTCATTATTGAGAAAGATTTGCATGTAAGCAGTGTTACTGTTACTCAAGAGAATAAGGATTCAGAAACTAGCATCGAAAATGAATAGAAGAGTTTGGATTCAGTGGGAGACAGTCAGACAAATAATTCATTTACCTCCGCAGACAATAACAATGTGCTAAGTGAGAATGAAGATTCAGACAGTTCTGCAGGAAGTACATGCAGTGTATTACAGGGATTACCAGCGAGACAATGGAGTAAATCGGAAAAGTATGATTTTTCAAACAGAAGGTACTAATGTAGATGGCGGTCAGTTATCATTGGAGGAAGTTCTACGAGGCCCGGAGAAGGAATTTTGGTTGCGTGCAGTTCAAGAGGATAAATGCTTTGAAGATAACAGTGCTGGGGAAATTGCAAATGCTCCAAAAAGTGGAACTGTTGTAGTATAGGGAAAATAATGTTTACTATCGTGCCAGATTAGTTGCGAAAGGATATAATCAGAAAAAGTGGTATTCATGATTGTACCGAGACTTTCTCCCCTGTACGACGTACTACGTTGGGATTATACGTACTAAAAGCTTAGCTTCAGTGAAACATTATAAATTTGTAAAAATGTTAGGTATCGTGACTGTAGTATTTGAATGTGTAAAATATCTGTATTTTGAGAGTGGGGGCATTATAAACATGTTCAAAATACCATGTCTTTAGGTACTTAACTGTCTATGATATTTAATAAACTCTCTTTCGTTTTGTCAGCTTGGCCATGCACGTTGTTTCATTTCCGAACCTTAAATAAAAATAATAAAAAAATCATAAAGGCAGTTATAAAAACTAATCAATTTCTATATAATTGTTAGTCCAGTTTTGTATAATATGTGTACTATGTTGTATATTTTGTATTATTTTAAGATTTCAAAAACGTACCAAAAACCAAAAAGTTTCCACCCATCCTTTCTATTTTGCTGGAGAATAGTTATTTAATTGACAAGCAATGTGTGTAGCACGTCTTTGGATTAATCTTGCACTTTATCTGGCTACGAAAGCTTAACATTCATAACCGAAGATAGAAAATTGCCGACAAAATACAAAAACTCAATAAATCATTGATTAAATAACAAATTGAAACCATGTTCGAAAGTATCAATTTTCGATTTCTTTCTTATTCTAGCCACGTTTGTAATACGGGCTTTCGTTAATAAATATAGTATTAGTTGCATAATATTGGTGTACGATACAATACCATGGCACTATTGATTACGAGCGTTCGCCTCGTTCTCCTTCCGTTGCGCCCGATCCTCGCAGCCAGCGGAGAATACTTGATTTTGACATTACATGAATTTGCACTGCTTCGGGGATTAACTGAACATTAATCACTCATTGTTGTACCCATGCTACATAATTGTAACCGATATACTTTTATTCTCAATCAGCGGAATACATATTGTATTTTCAATTCTAATATAACAATGAATTTCGAATGGTGAATTCTAGTTACAAATCTGAACTCATACGAATCATGAATATGCATACGCATCACTATTGTATTATTATATTTTATGTTGGTAGTAATAATTTTTTTTTTTCAGAATTGTTGTTTTTCCATGCAAAGATTTTATCCCAGCGACCCGGATTTTTTTTAAATTCACGTAATAGAAAAAGAGGATATTTTTTCCTTAATTTTATTCAATCTTTTTGTAAGAGGAAAATTATGAACCCTGTGTCACTGAATGTACTAAAATCAACGTGCTTTCTGTACAAAAAAAAATAACAGTTATATACCATTGCACTTCCACGAAATATTTAAAAATTATTTCTTAGATGACGTACCAAACGTTATTTGTCAAGGAATACATTCAGTGGTACTATGAGGTGATTTTTCACGAAAACGGCGCTATATAAATTACCCAAATATTGGTTCCATGATAACTCCTCAAAATGACAATTCAACACACCTTTAAAAAGTGATACCGTGTTACATATGTAACTATTTAATATGCTTGTGCGTTACACTAGACGATGTCTATTCTGACACAATTAGCAATAATCTTTAATAATTTTTAAAGCATTAATATAGTGCATTACATATATGAACTTCATTATTTAATATATTACTACAATCTTAAGTATGTACTCGTACTTGCCCGTCTCGCTTGGAAATCCTGTATTGAGATCAAACGCAGGAACATTAGAAATTATCGAAACATATTATGAGACATAGTATAGCTAACATGGTTATGACTATTTATATGGTATATTGGATGGCCACCGTACTATTGAACCAAGCATCTTTGTGTTGTTGAATTCTGGTGAAAATAGTGATGTAAATTGTAGTGTAAATTGTGGTTTAAGTAGTGTTGTAAATAGTGGCGTAAATATTGGTGCAAATAAAAATTAAATAAATCTGCAATATGACATCTTTGTCAATGGAAATTGATTATAAGTGTGTCAAGATTCAAACATTTTTTTTAACCAAATTTTAATACCAAAGATTTGTTATGCGTTTTATAAGTTAAATATTTTATTAGTCAAATGTGAAAAAATCCACAACAGTAATAACTCTTTATTTTTTTTTTAAATGTTTAAAAAGTTTATAATTTTATCGTAAAGAGGGTAAATTATGGGAGTTACAGATATATGTTATGTTACTTTTTACATAGTTAAAATGTTTGTTTTCGCACAGCAGTATGAAAACGGGTTGAATTTTTATAATTTAATTGCTTAGCTAATACTTCATCACAATCCGCTCCGAACGAGAATTATTATTTCGCACATTTAATAAGACAATGCTTTGAGCTCTATTAATATATTACCCTTTCTATTAAGATTGTTAAAAATATGTATTTGTTGTACACCTTTGCCTCATTTACTTTAATCCCTGTCTGAATAAAATAAATATAAAAACATTACTTTTGCTTTGCACACACTTGAAAAAAAACCGTCAAAAATAATTTATTTTGGTAACAGATAAAAGATATAATATAAAAAGGCTAAGTAATCGAAGCGTCAACTGGGGTTCTTTTGCGGCACTTGTTGTTACACATTGTATAAAAACTGTACACGTTTGGATTCATTAATTCACTAATAAAAATATGTCTAAGTCGGTTTTTTTTTTAATTTAGAATGTGGCAATGATTTCACGCATGCGCATTGTGACATTCTTAACACCTCAATGTATTTGGCGGTTCCATGATAACTCAACACAGTGACAATTCAGCATACTTTTAAAAAATGATATAAAGTCATTAGAAACGATGAAAAAAAATTTTTTTTTACCTTACCTAACCTAACCTAACCTACTTAACTCAGTTATTAAATTTTTTATTTCATCACTTTCCATGACTTTATATAACTTTTTACAGATGTGATGAATTATCATTGTGATGATTTATCCGGTCACCGTATTTGGCATGTGGCAATGACTTTACACACGCGCTTTGCGACATTCGTTAAGCACTGAACACGCGCAAATCTGCGGTATGACCGCGGTTGACAGCTGCTTTTATATCTCCGTATTTTCTTCTTAAATCGTGTTTTGTTCATAAAATGGTTAATTTACTATATTTGTATAATTCAAGGTATTTAAAATATATTTGTGATACTTTACATCAGTTTTAGACAAGTAATTATATAATAATAGCATTTGAAAAATCTACTTTCATGTTATGTCATAAAGTTAGGTAAAACGCTTATGCCAGTATTAAAATTGAATTTTATGGTCTACATTTGACAAGAACATCTTTCATTGAATGTTTTTTAATAACATAAATACCTAATGTACGTGTTTGTGACCATGTATCGAATAATTAAATGTTTTAACGTGTGAAAGCAACGCGTTAAACATTTCAGTTTTTTTTAATTGTCGTGTCCTGAAAATTAAAAGCAAGTTCAATTTTTTTTAATATTTTTTGTATAAACGAGATGATAAAGTTGGGTTAAAGTTTTTTTGCTAACTCCTTTTTTAAGCTTTTGACTAACTAATATTTTAGCTAATTTAACTTATATTTCTTGCTTTTTTTTCAAATTTTTTCATGTTTGAAATTAAAATAAATTTAAGTATTACAGTATATTTTAAATACAAAAATTTAATAGTTTATTTTATCTTGGTTTTAAAATGGTATAACTCTTTACGACATCTTCAAAATGAAGAAAACTATAGAGCATTTGATATTTCATGGTAAAATTTAAAAATTTTATGAGAAATTATTATAATTTGAAGTTTACACAACGGTTAAGCAATCCCCTCTGGATCGATAAGCAATGTACATATCTTATGTATCTTTCTATTTACTATTTTATGGCAGTTTCTATTTTACGTTTCAATTAGTAAGATTTCACATAATAATTAAATAAAATTTTCATACGTTTTTTAGTAAGACCGGTAGTGTATGTTAGCTCACAACATATCAGTGGACATAATATCGTTAACTTGTATGTATCTGGGCCGTAGGCAAGTTTTTTACAAACCCTCAATATTGATAATTAATTTAAAATTGTATGTACCTTCTTGAAGAACATAAACATTCGTAAAATTGATATTTGAAGACCTGTTGGCTAATTTTGAAGAAAATACTTTTGTTCACTATACGAAATAGGAAAAACTGTGTAAATTTCATGTATGAGTGGTCAGGCGTTTTGGCAATTTCTGCACTCAGATTTTCATTATTTTATCACATCACTAAAAACACGTGTGATATAAACACTTAAAAACAAACAAAAACATACTGGTAAACAAACGGTAACACCTAATCACTAATTGAATGGTTCATCTAAAAGATTCTTGCAATTATGTTACCTACGACTTAGTTGATTTCATTGAGACTTTTTTTAAATTCTTCCGACTCCTACGTCATTCCTTCACCGCCCCCTTGGAGCCTTTCACCGCACCTCATTCGCCCTCGAAGCCACCACCGCCCCCGTTGTAAATCACTTGTCTAGGCGCAAGCGCGCTCCTATGTGAAATGTACCACTTCTCAGTAGAAGACAGAAAAACCTTATTTTTGTTTACAATATTTATTTTTATCCTCTACATTGCTTTGTGCCGCGATATAATCTGCACTGAAGCTTATTCAAAGCGAATTCTGGGAATCTATGGAGCTTTCAAATCAGGCAAGACTCTCATTGTATTGTATCTGAAAACAAAGGAAATGGATCTACATGGGTGTCTCTTTAAAAAAAAAACACCAAATAAATAGTAAACAAGCTTTAACCCCGAGGGATGAATTTATCTATTAGACTTTCCTCATGCCAGTCCAAACAATCGGGAAGCGAGCAAAACGGAATATTTCACAAATCTTTGTCAAGAGAACAAAAAAATTCCACGGATTTAAAATTTTCGCCGCGAGGGATCATCGCATGCAAAGTCAAACTAGCGGAAAAAAACTTTTCGGAGAAAATAATACTTTGGCTAATATTTACTTGCTCTAGGCAATTTGCAAATGAATACAGATAATGACGACCTCGATACAAGCATTTAAATCCTTGGGGCTCGGTGCGGAGGTTGTGCATGCACTTTGTGTAGGTTTTTTGGATAAAAGGGAATTTTAATAGTTTAAAAAATCCGTTTCAGATTGAATGATACAACCAGTATAATAGACAGCCCACCGGGAAAAAATATTATTTCCACATTTATGCACCTCTATTTACAGTGTTGACACACCAAAGGGAAGAAATGTTCCCTAGAACGGCATCAAATCTGTTTTATGATACGAAATATATTATAATTGATGATATACTTCGATACAGAAATTTTCCCCAGAACGGTATAAAATCTGTTTTTATACTACGAAATATAATATAATTAATTAGAGACTTCGTTACAGAAATGTTACGTTCTTTGAATAACCATTACTATCGGTGGTAAAGAGAGATCTGAAATTAAAGGTACCCTTTTCCTTCTCCCACTTTACTCAGCATAACAATATTTCAGAGAAGAAATATCCTTACCGTTAAGACCTGTTTTAGCTCGTGTTCAGTGTGACACACATTTTTACAACATTAAATACTTACTCTAAAATAAATTTATTCTTAGAGACATGTATCTATCTTTACTAAACAAATGTTGAAGAACACACAACATGGCGTATTTTTTAAATAATAGAGGCAATATTTTTCCAATAAAAATGAGACAACATTTATCATTATTGCACGACAAATAATTTTGGACCCTGTGGGACTGATTATTTCGCAAGAAGGAGAACACTGTTTTCAAAATATACGTGTTGATAATAGATGTGTTGAAGACAACAAAATAATATTATTTCTTTATAGGGGCTTATTTTGTACATCACTCATTCGAATATCGATACGAATTTCCAAATCCAAATAAATAAAACCAGTTTCGTATTCTCGGCGTTCATTTATTGTTTTCTTATTTGTATTTCTCAAGCCAAAAAATAGATTTTATCATGTTTTTATTTTATCTCATATTCCTCAAAACTGAAAAACTAGCAACCCTGACATGCGAGAAAACTCTATTTTTGAGCATCTTTTGACATTATTCCGGGTCATCTTTGAGTCCATTCTGAGATCCATCTTGAAGCGAAATGACTGCTGCTTTATGATCAAAGCCTTTTATGCAGAGCCTCCTTCGCTGGGTCATCTGTATATTGCTAAATAATGAAGAATTCAAAGAAAATGCCACACCAAGTTTATACATATCTTTATTATATAGTATTATGAGACAGAATAAGAATTTTAACGGAGGCATCTGAGGTTTTGTACATCATCGAGTCATCATTTTATAAAATATGCATTTCAATTTCAATCTACCCTAATTCTCATATACTCGTTAAACAGTTAATCGCATAACATAGGAATCACGTATGTACATGACATTTACAACCAAAAACCTAATTATTTGATCTTGTGTCAGTAACTCCGATTCAATGAACTTTAGAATTCATCTGTCATTTTCAAAATTGGAACTATTTTTTTGAACAAATTCAATCGAGCGATAAAGTAACTACAAATATTTTTTGAAGAGAAAATTATCTTTTAAAGAATTATATTATCGCGTGATGATTTTTCACTGGTTTTCACTAGTTTGAATACAGTTTTTGTAGTCAACTCTTAACACAGAAATATTATATCTACACATTAATTTATTCTGAGTTCCTCTTGTATTTCCTAACAATTGTTTTATTGTCTATTCACATAATTACCATTTATTTTTATGAATTTTCAGACTGCTTGCATTTCCAAAAAAAATCGTTATATTCACATATCTATTGTACAATTAATACGTGGGGCGTGTAGGATTGCACTAACCTCCCTTCATCATTATAATACCACTTTACACGGAAGATATTTCTAAGATGCATTTAGAGATCGTATGATTTTGAGTAAGGAAAACCAATATCTTACAATTATTTGAATGCGGTAAGCAAGTGGAAGGAGTCAGGGAGTTTATAGATAAGTTTCCTCTACTAAACTATACAGTTCTCTATGGTTGAAGCGGTTAACTGATATCGTATATGTCTGAATGCGGTGAGCAAATAGTTAGAAAGCTTCACAGATAAGTTTGCTACACCAAATACTTACATGACATTTCACAATACAAACAAAACTCCAACATCGTAAAAACCGAAATCTGGAATCTGGCAGTACTTGAAACCGAGTTTTCCAATCAAAGATCATCTACCACCCAATAAAAATTTTATCTGACCGTTATTTTAATGTTTTCTAAAAAAAATATGACAGCGTTTCAATGTTTATTTTACCTATTTACAGTTATTTTCAAATTGTTTATTTTAATTTAATTTTTTTTTTGTACATGTAGTAGGAAAAATATATGTAATACCTACGAGATACAAACATATATTTTTTAATTACGGTTTAAGTTGTACAGTCAAATTGGTTTAAAAAAAAACAAACTTACCATCTGGGGTTCAGGTTTCTCCGCAGGGGTAAGAAGTGAGGATGGACCGCCAAAAAATTCGGTCTTGGCAAACACTTCTTGCCTCATTCACATTCGAATCATATAAACTCTTATATTAATCTGACTATTGACATGGCCCGACTCAAGTATCTGGTTCACTTCATCGTGCCATGTCTACATCTAAAAATACAATGAAATTAGTTTAACGTGACTAAAATAATATTGGTAAATACCTTCGTAAACAGTTTTCTTTTTAAATGTGTATCACGTATCCATATAATGGTACGTATACATTTGAGAAATTAAACGCGAACCGAGCCACGAATTACGGGAAAGGAACGAAGCAACTGCAAGCGGCGTTCCTCGCCATTTGCGGTGGCTTTGTTCCTTTCCCATAAGTTGATGTTCAGTTCGGCATTTCGGCTCGCGTATATATACGTAGCATAAGACTTTAAAGACTTGTGGCTTCCTTTACGGCTTTTGCTAGGTTTTTTAACCTTATAAAACACGCTGATTTGTGTGCAAGTAAGTTTAATATTGGGAAACATAAAATTTCGCAACTTCTCGTAGGATAATTGTGGACATTTTCATGGTATATAATATTAATTTGTAGACAATTAAGGAGCATGCTATTTTTAAGATTGTACATCATTGTTAACGTATTATTGTTTAATTAGGATGTTGGTCTAGCTCAAATGTTGGCTTTCAACGAGCTTCTTAATAATTCGCGACGACCTCCGTGGTAAAAGGGTTTAAGAGGGGTCAAGTCTTTCGACTTGAAATTGCGGGTTCAAATCTCGGCTTGCGATAGGGAATTTTTTGATTATTTGTGTTATTTCACAATTAATTAATTAAAATACTGTTTTATATATCTACGGTTTGTTCCAGAGTGGAAAATACTCACGGTATCACCATGGTGTAAGAATTGAAACGTTGTTTGAAATGGCTTTTGCCGTATTTAGTGACCAGATCTGAATAGCCGGGTACTTTTCCTCCTTATTCTCTCTCATCTCCTACCCTTCCCTACTCCACACTACCTTCAGCCTCACAACATACCCCAATTGTGAATGCCATAGTCAGGTTGGCTTCATATGGATGAGGGCAGTTGGGACTTTTGTGCGGTATTCATATAAAGAATAAAATATAATTTTAATTTTACCTTTAGTATACTTGGAAAATTTACGCAATCCTTGGAACCAGACAGTTAAAATAAACTCAAAAATCAACTCGTCGTTTATCTCTTTCGTTTTTAGTCACAATAACAAAAATTACGATAAAATTTTGCACAATCTCTGATTTTCTATCTTTTCGTATTGTCGTGCATTGCACTATTACCTCCATGAATAACTACCAATATTTGTTCTAAGTCTTTGCGGTGTCATTCCTTGAACTTTAACCCTGGATCTACAGGGACAGCGAATCCCTAGTGTAAGAGTAAGATAACATTTTACACAATAGAATCTGAAAGCATTCTGAAGTAGCAAAACAATGTAGTTGTGTAGTATTTATAATCATACCATTCAGCGCAAAATAAGAAAAACATTATCAGAATTTTTCAAACATGTGCATAATGTATCTATAATTTGATTAAACAATGCTTGGGTTCTGAATTGTGCACTATAATGCAGACAACAAAAACAAAAAAAGTGGGTGTGTCAAGCCTACGCAAGACAGAAGTGAAACTTCTAGTTTCAGCTGATGCTTGGCGTGGCGCAGTTCGCTGGTGTCTGAGAGAGAGGAAAGAAGAGAAGAGAGAGAACGTTCGTGAGCGGCTCCCCCACCTCAACAAGGTTTCACTTCAAAAATGCCACAGCCGAGAATCGAACCTCGCTTAACTGATTGAAAGCCAACCACGCTGAGCACCAACTGTAAGCAAAGCCGCATAAATTGATTATATTATGTAGGTTCTGAAAATATGAGAGCTTGTTATGTTTTATAATGTTACCTACATCACACCCAAAATATAATATATTTTTAAAAATAATGTACAATGTACAGAAATAGAATCCCACACAAGATCGCGTAGTGCGCTCTAGCGAACGGATATTTTATCAGAGGGAGATAGTTTTAATTTTTTTTTCTGTAAATTATTACATATTATCAAAATAAATAAATTAATTAAATAAATGTAATACAATTATCATAATATACGGATTAGATAATAATTTTAATCCAACACAATAACGCAAAGCGCGCTATAGCGGAGTAATGTTTTATCACAGTGAGATAAGTGTTTTTATTATTTTGCAATATTATTTTCTTTTAAAAAATGTTCTGACCTACTAAAAAATAAGATATTGAATGAAAAAGGCGTTAAAAACAAAAAAATAATGTGCGATGGCCGAGAATCGAACTCGGATCAACTGCTTGGAAGGCAACTATGCTGACCATTACACCACCAACGCCAGTTGTCGGGATGAGCTAAGAAGCATTTATATGTTACTTCAAAACTTTGACTAGATCAAATGAACTTTAATCGGTGGTGGGGGTACCCGCATTTTCGTTTCGGTCATGAGTCGGTTTTACTCCGGTCCTCGAAATTGCATGACGCGCGTAAAGAAGTTTCACTTCAATACAGGGTTTTCCAATAAGAGGTGTTATTTTGATATTCTATCGTAAAAGATCAATGGTTTCGTTGCTTTTGCAGCACATAGCGCCGTCTTGTTGAAAGTAGACGTTGTCCAAATTAATACCATCCAATTTCGGCCATGAAAAACATTAATCATCTCTCGATACTGCAATTCATTCACCATAACTGTTACTCCAGCCTCATTTTCGATAAAGTAAGGTCCAATGACTCCGCCGGACCATAAACCGCACCAAACAGTCACACGTTGAGAATAGAGAGGCTTTTCAACAATAACTCTTGGGTTTAACGAGCCCCAGATGCGACAATTTTGCTTGTTGACGAAGCTACAGAGGTGGAAATGGGCCTCATCACTCAAGATGATTTGCATTTGATTAATTCAAGTGAATTTTAATGATTTTAATGCATTGTTGAAGCGTGTATTGTTCCATTTTTATTAATAGCGTAGTTTTTACTTGTTAAATGTCACAAAATGACAGCTTCAAAAGTAACATCTACCAAAATAGTCGGCTATTCAAAATAACACCTCTTATTGGAAAACCCTGTATTTAGAAGTAAAATAAGGTGTTGGTTTTTTTTCTTTATTAATCTGAAAATACAAAGATTCTTTTAACATATCGTGTAACAACCTTTTAGAGCAAAGCTCGTGTAAAAAAGACGGAGAAACGTAAGATTAAAAATATTCAGAAATTAATTAACTTACATTTATAAAGTTAGCAAAATATATATATATCAAAAAATTATAGAAAAGATTATGAAAGCTAAAATAAAAGATAAATAAAAAATTGTCTTATCATCACTAATAACCTTTCCAATACATCACTTTTTGTTTTGATTTTATTTGAGACAATATTTATTATGAGCAACTGGAAGTACGGTGAACAGTAGACTAAGCGTCAAAAAAAGTACGTTTCTAATTATCTCTTATTTAATGAATCAACACCATAATTTCCTCTCAAATCAAAAGGTTACTTACCTACTACAAATTTTATATTTTATGTTAGATTTTTTTAGTTCTGATAAGGAATCATTCATTTCTTCAAAGAACCGTAACTATTTCAATGACACTTTGTTTTCAAACTTTGTGTATCGAACATGGAAAATTATTTTACTACTTTTAATATCAATTGCAGCTTAAATGCACAACTGCAAGTTTGATGACCTCTTTTTCCAAATCATAATATTTACCAGTTGAAACATGCATCAATCTGTTACCATGCGGCAAAAAAGACTGGATCGATCATGAAACAGTTCAAAAACCCTATTTTCTAAAACGAAATTAAAATATTCACAAAGCCAGGCTGTTTGAAATATTATTCGCACCTAAAAACACTTGCGTGTGGAACGGTTAACAAGTTGTGGTGATGATTTTGACGTCACAAGAACGCTTGTAGGAAAACTTATAAATAGCAAAAAAATCAACACATTGGGCATTCAAAAATTACCACGAGTGGACGGAACATCTCCAGTTCAACGCGATCTGTTATAATTTAAAATTATAAATTCTTGAGTGTCGGCAAAAAAACTTTAGTCGCTTCTGTTCCCCCATTACGGCAAAATCATTTTAAAGATTACAACTATGTGCAACGAGCTGTATACTGCCGGCACTATTGAAGGGGACCCACCCTTTCCCAACGGCTGTGTGAGGAAACTGATTGTTTAACCTCCTTAGCCGCACACGTCAGGACTCTAATTTTGTTTTTGTAAAAAGAAGCTACATTTATTTTAAAACGATTCTAGACCCTCCAATGTCCCTGCATGCATGATTGTTATTACGAAATAATGTATGCATACTTACATTAATAGTAACACAAAATAAGAACACATCAGAGATGTGTTCGCCTGGTGGTTTGGCATCTAAAATTAAATAATAAAGAAAGAGAGCAATATTTACAAGTGAAGTATGATTGAAACATAAAAATATACAAGCCGCGTATCGAGGGTAGTTTACCCCACTATCACGGGGCAGTCCTGGCAAGAATGAGTGTGGCGAGCGGCCTGGCCACAACAATCCCAAGCACCCGCGTCCCTTAGCCAGTTTTCCGAGAGTACCTTCGAAGAAATGTAAATGGAGGGGAGATACTCCCAAAGACCCTAGGGAATGAAGTGAGCCTCAGGTCACCGGAGTCAGGACGGCAGGGGATCGGGCTGGCGCAAACATTGCCCATGCCCGCTCATGATGCCGGGGGAGGCACCCGTGGTTCGTGGGACAGCCGCACTGGATTAATACCACCTTACTGGATGCAGGAACAGGGTCTATCCACCCTCATGGTGGGGAAATGAACAACACAGTACGATAGAGTTCAGTTCGACAACCTAATCATAAACCAATTAAAGTAAAAAATTCAAATTCGCCTTTTTATTTGTTACTAACATAGATACAAATAAAAAGGTAAATAACAAACGTAGAAAATAAGTTGTGATCAACAACAAATTGACCGTTCATAATAGTAAAAAAGAAGGGAAAAAAGTTTAACATAGTATTATCAAAGAGCTAAAAAACAGAAAAAGAAACAGTTTTATAATTATCAACGCGTTCCTAATAAATAAAACACAAATTCAAAAGTAAAATGAAAAATGTGCATAAATAAACAGTGTAAAGAACGGGCAAAAACGGTGTAAAAAGCCAATATTCACAATAAATGAATATAAAAAAATAATTAGACAAACAAAATAAAATGATAAATGCATTGCAATCTTGCCATAAGACAAAAAAAGTAAAACCTATGAGTATATAAAAATAAAACACAAAGCAATCGTGCATTAACCCACATTAAAAATGTGATAGAGGAGTGACCGTGGAGTGACAGGAACAATATGCTTGGCACCTGAAAAAAGATGATTTTAATCTAAATCATCAACTCTAAGCACAGGTCATCTCTCTACTCAGGACTTGACAAACTTTTTGAAGCATTAAAAATTCTCTCTGTTCAACACGAGATTGGCATTCCATGTCGGTCTTGTAATCCCTTTCAAGCCATCCAACATTTCCCCTCGGGCATCCTTCATCAACTCGCAGTGCCACATAACTACTGAAAATACTGCCGGCACTCTATCAGCTGAGCCAGATGCATCTATCATCATTACAATAATGGGGCGTCTCCGCGTGCCGGCCCTTATAATCGACCATGCCGCTGCTGAATTCCTGCGACTGAACCAACCACAGATGCTGACAACCTAAAGGCTGACGAATACCTGCTGGCTACCGACTAAACTAGCCAGTGCCGGTGATGACCTAGAGGCTGGCCAATCCCTGCTGCGTTGATGCTGACAACCTAGAGGCTGGCCAATCCCTGCTGCATTGATGCTGACAACCTGGAGGCTGGTGAATTCTTGCTGGCTACCGACTGAACTGCCCACTGCTGCTGATCACCTAGAGGCTGGCCAATCCTTGCTTCATTGACGCTGTCAACCTATAAGCCGGCCAATTTTTCCTGGCTACTAACTGAATTAGCCATTGATGCTGATAACCTAGAGGGCGGCCAATTCTTCCTGACTACCAACTGAATTAGCCATTGATGCTAATAACCTAGAGGCCGGCCAATTCTTCCTGGCTACCAACTGAATTAGCCATTGTTGCTGAAATCTAGAGGCTGGCCAATTCTTCCTGGCTACCGACTGAATTAGCCATTGATTCTGACAACCTAGAGGCTGGCCGATTCCTGCTGGCTACCAATTGAACTGGCCACTGCTGCAGCAGTTGCCTACGCCATTTTCTATGCGTATGGCGCGATGATGCACAATGTGCTTCAATCTAAAATTATTGCTGAAAGAATTCCGATTGTCTGAGTTTTCTATATGTGTATTAAAACCCAGTTGTATTGAAATGCATATAACTCTTTCTTGTGAATTGGGTTAGTTGTAAAAAATAGGAAGTACTTATAAGCTACACCCCTTTGTACTTTCTGTATACCAGTACAATACTTGTAATTAAAATGTTAATTTTGATTTGAATCGTCTTTATTTTATGATGGATTGGATAGAACACCTCACGGTGTTTTACTTAAATCATTGCCCAGGTTGAGAACTGATGTGTGCTGGTGCTTATTATTTACAGCCTTTTCTTGTGCAGGCAAACACGTCCTGTACAGGTAGGTACCATAATAAATGCTAATTAGTAAGTCCAAATAAACCCGACGGTGTCACATATAAAAAACGAATCTTTTCTGAACCGTAGGTAGTCAAAGTTAGCCATTTAGTCAAAGTTAGCCATCTAGTCAAAGTAAGACATTTAGTCAAAGTTAGCCATCTAGTAAAAGTTAGCAGTTCAGTCAAAGTAAGTCTAGTTTGAATAGCACATTGATCAACAGGGAAACAGAATACACAAACAAATTTACAAGGCTGATGAAATGCCAAACGGTCGAGATAAAACAGGACTCCGCTCCGCTCAGTAAATTAATAATGGTATATAATTTGTCTGAATACTGGTACTATATTTTTATACAAAATTGTATTATGTGGATCAATTTTCGTCGCAGGTGTCTGTGATGATACGAATAACGTCGTTATAAACTCCAAGAACCTCATACGAGAACATTGAACTCGACACCCCTTGAGATATCTCTTTCCACATCTCGACAAAAGCGGAAAAATCCATTCCTTTTATTGTCCTAACCAAAAAGAAAATAACACGTTTATTCACTACTTTCTGTCACTTTTTCTCAGTCGTCTGTAGATAAGTATTACTTCACAGTTCACACGTTCCGCCATGACGCGCAATTTCCAGCACCGAGGTCACGTCACCCCTGAAAAATTATCTTTTATGGCAACCTACTTAAGATCTCATCGACTTTTTTTAAATATGCAGATGGTACTCTCTACTTGTATTTCCCGCTACACAGCTAATATTACATTACTTTTATAATAAATTTGGCTAAAATAACATTGTTTTTAATACAACTTTACTGTACATATTTTCAATTTGTAAAACCTGGTTTAATATGTTTAAAATATATACAACTCACGGTCCGCCCCGGTTTTGCACGGGTCCAATGTACTAATGTGGCGTCATAAGGGTTCGAGCGATTTAGATACATGTACTATTCGATTTATTTTTCGGATCTTTGATATTAACAGTTTATAGTCCCAAAAAGTGCATTTAGCAATTATCTTAAAAATGATTTTACTTTATAATATGTGTTTTGTCTTTCAAGCAATATTTTATTATTAGAATACATTTTTTGCCCAACTTGCCAATTTAGCGACTTTATTAGGTTATATTGTCTTTATTTATCTATTTTGTCTTTTACTTTTTATACTATTTGTCATTTGAGTGAGCTTTCCATTTTGAAAAATCCATTATAAATAAATATTAGCAGTAAATATCAACTAATCTTATCTTGAATAAGACTATATTGCCAGTAACTACGGAATGTCTTTATTTACCATGTTTACAGCTGTTTTTTCATTATACAGCACAGACAGATTTTGCTTAGAAGTTACACACAAAAATGCTACATTTAGTTGTTTATGTGAAAAACACTCAACGTTCAAATCTAACCGTGCAACATTGAATGTTGTTTGAACCTGTGACTTATTGAAAATGACAGTTTTACTGGAAATTGAAGTGGTTTAAATTGAAACGGTCTATCCGTTGGTATTAAAAGAAACCGAGGAATTAAATAACTTCTCCAGTTCCACATCCAGCCAGTATTTTACACTACATAATGAATATTTTTAAAGATTTTAACAGCAAACGTGTACTATTGCACAATTTGAGTGGATTAAGTGTTTTGTATATATAACACTTTTACATGATTGCCGGTTGGCATTTTAGTCGCTCAATCTCAATGGTCGCCAGTTCAGGTCATCTCTCGAGGAACCATCGAAATGAAAACACTTTATACAGATTTTACTGATAAACCATTTACTTAAAAAGCCATGGAACATGGAACAATTGTATGCTGGAAGTTACTGGCTCTGTTTCATTACGTTTGCCAAAGGTACAATATATTAAAAGCAATTACGGCTGTGAAACGATGTAGGACGTTTGGGTTGCTACTCTCGTGTCCATCGCGTGGTTCGACCCTCCAGAGTTAAGAGTAAGCCTGTGTTCTGGCTCGCCGCTATGTGTCGGTGATCACCCACACATGGCGGCGGCTCGGCTCGACTCCCACAACTGAAGTCCAATGCTCTCGGAACCAAAGTGTCGGGTTCCCGTAACTGAAGTGCAGTCCCGCCGCCTATGTCCGCAGTTAATGATTCCTTTTATGGGCATGATTTTTGCGTTAGCGCTTATCCCCCCTACATCGTCAGTCACCATCAGGTGATCCTGCTGATTCCACGTGACCAAGAAATTTTTCACATTATTTACTTTATAATTTTTAGTCATGGGGATGCTTGATTGAAGATTATGGCAACTTATGACATAAAATTCCGTAACAAATTAATTTGAAACTATACTTTCAACACAAATTTATGTGGGGGGAGTCCAGAGAGCTGCAAGGAATTGAGAAATTCTGTTGGAAAATGAACATCCTCTTCAAGATCGAGCACAGTGTTTACAGAGTAGTATGCTTCCTCCTGTGCATTAATTGTCGAGAAAACTAAGTTATTTACCTTACCTACTTGTTCGTTAGTACATGACAAAATTTCTCTTTCCTTAAATCAATATATAGTTTTACAACTTATGTTATTAATAATTTAGGAATAAACATTATCGACCAATTTTTGAAGGTCATTTATCAAAATGCAAAGGTTTTGATTGTCGAGATTGATTCTTCTACTATCTTCTGGTAGCTTCCCATTACAAATTTTGAACAACAACTCTGTCAAAGCCTGTTTTCGTGTGGATTCTAACTCTCTTGTTGGTTTTAAGTTCTAATTTATTTACACATGACCAAAGGTAAGATCTTTTCAATGAATTATCTCTCATCACAACCAATAAAATTTGATGAAAGAAGAGAAAAAAATTATATATCCACCCATAGGTGAATTTTTGCTGCGCAAATTGCGCATTGTTTGTCTAATGCTTCCAAATGATTAATGAGCTTTCACGCATCAATTTTCCAGTATTGCTGTGTTTGAAAATACTGCAAAAACCGTTGATATCATCGCAAATTTTAAGCAAATTCATAAGAGATAGTTCTTTAATTCATGTAAATAGGTAGAAAATAAAAAAAGATAACATTTCAATTGATTCTTTTTTAACAAGATTATAATTATTACAAACTAATGATAATACAATTATTCATTGGAATAGAAAAACATTTTTTTGACAAAAAAAAACAAAATATAAGGCTGATGGATGTTTTTCAATGATTGGTTTCCAATTCTAATTTTTTACTGATGATATAGGTGAAAATTTCCGCAATCATTTTATTGAAATTACGATTTTTTTACTTCTCATTCCTTAGTAGGTAACCCAATTACGATTCCACCTGCAAAACTTTATGACGTCTGAAGACTTAAGCTCTACTGAACTATCGAAGTCATTCCTAGGTAATCCTATCAGTAGGTACCGAATTATCTTACGGCTATATTACAAACGGTCCATTACGGCGTAAGGTAATAATTATAGGGAACCATAAATACCTGATTGAGAGGGCTCGTTAAGCCCCGGGAATAAATAATAAATTCCCCAAGGTTTACGGCCGATCCACCACACCCGACTGCGCATATTAATTAAATGATTGTTCAGAAGAATATTAAATACAGAACCGCTTCATTATATTCTGAAGTACGATATTAATATAGTTTTTATGTGAAATACGTGATTAAAAAAAATTTTTTTTGGACCTTCAAGATTTTTTTTGAAAATATGAATATACCAATGAAATACATGCCATTTTTATTTTTTTAACCAATTTTTGATAAATTTGGTCATGCACTTTAATTTTGCTTTTACACATTTATTTAATTTGTGTAATTTGAAACCGCAAAAGTTTTCCAACTGCTCCCAACCGTCTGGAGCCAGTGAGACTATGGCATCCCCAATTGTGGTATCTTATGAGACTGGAGGTAGTGGGGAGGGAAAGGTGATGGGAGAGAGGAAGGTGGGAAGTACTTGGCAATTCAGATCTGGTCACGAAACATGGTCAAATGGTAATCTTACACCAGGACGATACTGAGAGCATGTTCCACTCTGGAACGTGCCGCAAATATAACATATCTTATTCTTAATGAGTAATTATGTTCATTATCATAGTCATAATCCTCAATAAATAACAAATTATTTTAAGCAATAATTACTCACCTAAAATATCCATACAAATTGAAAATATATCCAGAGTAAAAACAAATTTGTTTTCCATTGGGGATTATAACTATGACTGTGAACATATTTGACCCTGTTGTCAAACTAACCAAAGAGCTTTATAGTTAATTATGACGTCACTATGCAGGACGGTTGCACATTTACATCCAAACATGACATGCTACAGTTCTGAATGTAACTCAAATATTTGTATAACGTTCAAAGTCCTTTGTTACTACACAATAATCGTCTCTTGTTAGCTCTGAAAGCCGATAAAAGTCTTTGAAAATCTAAAGTAAAAAAATTCAAAGGGAAAAAATAAATGTACCGTGCTAAATATCCTTACTGGTTCAAAGGTTTCACAAAAAACATTTAACTATTGTGAACAAGTTCAAGAAATCAAGGAGCCGGGATAAAACAAGGGTGTTTTTCTTTTACGAGATAAAAATACTAATCTCGATGCTACAAAGTCTCACATATAGTCTTCATAAGGTAAGAGTGGCGAAATTTTTAAAATTACAAATAGATGCATAACATACCTAAAACGTCATTCCATTGAATTTCCAAAGCTTAACAGTTATGAATATTATAAAATATAACGTTAGCTGGTCTGAAAAGAAAATTTTTAATTGTTTTTAGTTTTGAAAAGTTCTTAGCAATTTTTCACCGCTTCATAGTACAAATTTTGTGCGGATTTAAAAGTAGGTTTCTTCTTTTTACAGTTACATATATAAAATAATAATATTTTAAAAGAAAGATCATTACAGAGGTGGGTATACCGTTACTGTAACGATGAGTATTTGATTACATTTCATGGAATTTAATGGAAACCTCTCAAAGCATCAAAGTTACTTATATAATTAATTAATTAAATACTGCCTCGTAATTTTGTTTGTTCAAAATATTCCCAAATATTGGATTTGAATTGCCAAAGGGTTCAGTGAATTATGCCGCGGAAATCTATACTTAATGTTGTTGATTGGTTATATATTTATAAACAGACAAATTTAATAAGAAAAAACCTTTGAGCAATTTCTTTCTTTGTACAGCGTCCGCATTTTGTTTTATCCTATCAATCGGAAGCAATCAAAATTTATGAGAATATTTTTTTGCAATTTATTCAATGGTGTGTCGTTTATTCAGTCGTCTATAATATGTTTACCGAGATGTGTCATAAGTTCTGACCTCTTTTCTACAATATCGGAACTTTAGGCACAATTTTTAAAACAAACTTAGTTTAACTTCCCCATTTGCCTAATAATTTTTATTCTCTCAAAACCGTAGCTTCTTAATGATCAGTTTATAAATATGGAATAGAAAATATGAACAGCCTTACTTAAAAACGTGGTGTAAATATTACGCAGCGCATAAGGTCAGAACATTGAAAACTTGACTTATTACCATGGAGTTTGTGTGTACCACACCAACGTTAACCGGGAGTGTAAGAATCTAATAAGTAAAACGGTAAGTATTTTTCACTCAAGGGCCCTAAAGTTTATGGTAGTATGATACGGTAATAGTTGGGTAACTAATTACCAAAAAAAATATTTCTTTCTATTTTATGATATGAAATTGAACATCGATATGTTTGAATGTACCTACTGTTTTTGTAGTCTTGACAAACATATTAATAACATATTGTGACAATGCAAAGACATCTTTGAAGTGAATTCAATATTTTATCCCGTACTTTTGGTGTAAAAAATGGTGCATCGATAAACCATGCGTAGGTGATCTGTTTTCGAAAAGATTTCCATTTTTTGTCATTTTATTTAATCATTCTTAGTTTTCTACATTGAAAGCCAAGTCCAAACGCCGTGAATTCAAAATTCACGGAAGCTATGTGTTGAATTAATAAAAATTTAACGCATGGTTATGTTTTATTTATTTCACGACTGTGACCTAAATTCCGTGGAAATGCAATGCTTGGTGTAATAAAACAACTGTTTAATTTAAGCGTTTTGCTTTTATAAATATTCGCTTCACATGGATTTAAACATTTACACGGTTTTAATGCCTTTTAAAATAATCTATTTGAAAATATCCTTACCGATTCAAAGCAAAATTGAATTCTTAACATTCAATTTAAATCATATTTTTTCATCAACATGACCAATTTTCATAGGGTAGGTACAAAAATATTTTTTTAATTAATAACATCGATGCTCAGCTTAACCCGTGAGAAGGCGCGCTGTGAGCATTTTGCTAATGCAAAAATTGATTGTGATATTTGTCGATGTTAGCGATACCAAAGCGCCTCAAAGAACCTTCCTAACAATCCTCCCCCTCTCCCTTGCTGCAACTCATACCCCGCTCAGTGCCGCCGCGCCCGCGTGGTTAAGTTCTCGTGAAGGCCGTGCACCATCGCATTTTGTCTAACAAAATAAGAACTTTGTTCCGTTAAGTACTCCACACCGAGCACGTGACGTTTATTTTTAATATTATGATAGCTTTGGTGAGCTAATCTGGTACGCGAATACGACCGATAGAGAAGTCCAAAGATATTTAAGTGTTAACCACTTATAATATTTACGAATGAAATTAGTATGCTGATAAATTCAATGGAGTAGATAAATTAAGATTAATAGTGGGGAAATGAATTATATTATAATAAAACAAATAAAAAACTTTATTCCACTTAATTTTATTTTGACCGTAACCGGTTTCAGCTCGTCAAAGCCATCTTCAGACTGGTACACAAAATTCTTAGTCTACGGTTTATATACACAACATATGGGGGAGGGGGGAGAGGGGTAGTTTATAGGGTTTTAATCAATTTTATTTGTTACTAAGTCGTTTAAGATTGTCGAATTTCTAAATATTTGGTAAATCCAGTAAGCTAATTACCTTGGGTTTGTAGCTCATTTCAATATTTATTAGGGAAAAAACCTCACAGGTAATATGCATTATTAATGACCTAATTTTAATGTCAAATCATTATTTATGATGGGATTATATTTGCTTTTTGAAAATATACATGTTTACATTTGAGAAATTATTATAGGAATTAAGAAAGTAGGGACTTAGCAACTAATACTAATAGCTTATTAATTACAAAGTTACTTATTGAAGGGGTACATGTTTACATTGAAGTAGGGATGGTCTAACCTAACTACATATTTTAACATCGAAATTATTATGAAAATTACAATGGATACAAGAGCGGAGACTTGGCAAATGATTCTAATTGTTTATTCATTACAAAGTTAGGGTCTATTTTATTAATTAAGCGAGTAATTTCTAAAGATTCTAATCTATCAAGCTTCTGGCCTTTATTGCAAGTATGGAGGACTTGCAATAAAGGCCAGAAGCTTGATAGATTAGAATCTTTAGAAATTACTCGCTTAATTAATAAAATAGACCCTAACTTTGTAATGAATAAACAATTAGAATCATTTGCCAAGTCTCCGCTCTTGTATCCATTGTAATTTTCATAATAATTTCGATGTTAAAATATGTAGTTAGGTTAGACCATCCCTACTTCAATGTAAACATGTACCCCTTCAATAAGTAACTTTGTAATTAATAAGCTATTAGTATTAGTTGCTAAGTCCCTACTTTCTTAATTCCTATAATAATTTCTCAAATGTAAACATGTATATTTTCAAAAAGCAAATATAATCCCATCATAAATAATGATTTGACATTAAAATTAGGTCATTAATAATGCATATTACCTGTGAGGTTTTTTCCCTAATAAATATTGAAATGAGCTACAAACCCAAGGTAATTAGCTTACTGGATTTACCAAATATTTAGAAATTCGACAATCTTAAACGACTTAGTAACAAATAAAATTGATTAAAACCCTATAAACTACCCCTCTCCCCCCTCCCCCATATGTTGTGTATATAAACCGTAGACTAAGAAGTTTGTGTACCAGTCTGAAGATGGCTTTGACGAGCTGAAACCGGTTACGGTCAAAATAAAATTAAGTGGAATAAAGTTTTTTATTTGTTTTATTATAATATATTATAATGGAATTCCACCACGAATTATCGGTCTCAAAAATAGAAATATTAAAAAGGGAAATGAATTGTTCAACAACAATAGCTTCATTATTGACAGCATTCATTACAATAAAGCGGGCCACAGACAGCTGGGCATGAAATCCACGGCCACGATTGACACAACTTCATGTCTTGATACAGCAATGTTGTAACACACTGCTAATTGATCTACGTCACGAAAATTCCCAATTTCATCTCAGAAGTCAAGGCGGGAGCGGTGTGCGTGGGGAGGCCTTCGTGGGCCGTGCAAGCCTCTCTCGACAAGCACATCCGCTGCAGCCCACGCGTATGCCTCCGACGTCAAATATCCACGCAGTCGTAGTGTGTCCCGCTATGTGTGAATATGTATGGACATTCATAGAAAACAAAGCTAAAGCCACACGTGAAACGTAGCCGTGTGCAGCCGTTTGTGACCCGCCTTACAACGAGATGAATCACGCTCGGCTTTGGGAATTAGTGCCAATAGGTTCGATGGAAAACTTGGCACTGCTTAGGAAAATTAAATGTTTCTCTTAAAATTACCTTTGTCGTGTATTAAGAGGTAAAAATGTGGCCGTAAAGCAGAGTTTTGGGGTTCAATGTGTGATGGACTCGCCCTGGGATAAATTTTTTTATTGTTGATTTATTATGGTGGGAAAGAAATTTTCAGTTGGTCTCACGACATAGGAGATTACCAGATGTTGGACAACTGATTTTAAAACAACTGTTTAGATTTATTAGGGTAGAGAAAAAAAATAGGAACATGCACTGTATCGGCAGAGACCTCCGTGATGGTGGTTGATAATAGTAAGCCGAGCTAAAATGCTGGTGGGCCAACACGCCACTGGACTGGGGGTAGTCAAGTTTCATCCTTTGAACAAAGAGTTAGACATTTTACTGGAGGAGTAACAATTTATTGGTTTTGAAACGATTTAAAATTAATGTGACAGGTTCTAGGGCCATAATTGATGTGTTCCTTTAGTGCATTTCTGTCTTTTGAAAACAAAAAGCATTCAGAATTCAAAAGAACATAAATTAGAAATCGCGTATGGTGATTTGGGGGGGTTGGTTTGAGAAGGGGGAGTCTGGATTTGAAAGCGCGGGGAGACGGTCGGGACAGTTAGCGTTGAAGATCGGAAGGAGGAAGTCGATAGTCGTGGTTAGAAAAAGCGGTTCAAGACAGTTAGCGTTGAAGATCGGAAGGAGGAAGTCGATAGTCGTGGTTAGAAAAAGCGGTTCAAGACAGTTAGCGTTGAAGATCGGAAGGAGGAAGTCGATAGTCGTGGTTAGAAAAAGCGGTTCAAGACAGTTAGCGTTGAAGATCGGAAGGAGGAAGTTGATAGTCGTGGTTAGAAAAAGCGGTTCAAGACAGTTAGCGTTGAAGATCGGAAGGAGGAAGTCGATAGTCGTGGTTAGAAAAAGCGGTTCAAGACAGTTAGCGTTGAAGATCGGAAGGAGGAAGTCGATAGTCGTGGTTAGAAAAAGCGGTTCAAGACAGTTAGCGTTGAAGATCGGAAGGAGGAAGTCGATAGTCGTGGTTAGAAAAAGCGGTTCAAGACAGTTAGCGTTGAAGAACGGAAGAAGAAAGTCGATAGTCGAGGGTGAAAAAAGCGGTTCAAGAGAGTCAGGTTTTGAAAACGTTGGGAGGCGGGAAATAAAGTCAAGGGGGTCAGAGTTTCAAGGTCTGGGAGACGGTCAGGAATAATCAGGATCGGTCAGCGTTTTAAGATAGTCGAGTTAGTAAAAACTAGGAAACGCGTCAACAAGAATTAATCGTCGGGACGCGAACACGGCTAAAATCATTTAGTGTAGAAGGTGCGGTTTTCTAACAGCATGAGTTTTCTGCATGTGACTGTGTTTGTTTTTTTATAATTATTTGGATTGTTGACACTAAGATGTATCGGTAAGTCTATTATAATCTAATTATTAACACTTATTTCCTTAATGTAAACCAAATAATCCAATTGTATTTTGAAGTAAGGGTATTTAACTTGAGCACTATAGGTACCCGTTAGCGAAGGAGGTCATAAATTACGAGACCTGGCCATTAAAAAAGGGACGAAGAACGGTTACCCTGAAACCGCTTTAGATCATCCAACAATAGACATTGTTTATGAGTTTAAAATGATTTAATAATTCTCTAGTAGTTATATTTAGCGCCAAAATTTATAGAACACAAACCATTGTATTTATGCAGTGTTTTTATAGTAACGGATAGAACGGTAAATTAAATGCTTCAATGCCTGTTATTTGAAAATGAGTTGTCGTATCCTCCTTGGGAATTCAACTTATTCTATACGGAATTCATAAAATATATTTAATTAAATATAATTTATTCAAACATCGCTCTTTTAATTCATTTTTGAATCGGAATAACGCAGCGGATCGAGGCTAGTCGCCGAGAGAGTGCATCTGTCTGGCATTCCTATTCTATCAAGCGAGATTTTAATTTTTCATAGGTTTGACGGGGACGAAGTATACGAATTTTCCGTAGGCTGTCCTATCTTACCAAAGCGACAAAAGCGAAGGGAACGAAATTTGTAATTTGGCTTGCCTAATAGGGACTTTTGTGTTAGCAAAGTCGATAACCCTGGATACCGAGATAACGTCTATTTTAGTATAGCAGCGCCGGCTTTTTCCCCTGCTATTGGTGTGGTTGAGTTATTCCCGTAAAAAGCACCGGTTTCTGTCGAAGGTGTTGGCGGACCAGCTTTAGATAGTCACCCTGAATGGACCCCTGTTTCGAGTATTTTCAGCTGGTGAGAGGACGCTTTCACGGAGTTCAAATCGAAGGGAACGAAAATTGCTAATGGGCTTTCCTACTTGAGTTAGCTGGTAGACGAAGGAACGAAGCGGATAAGGGCTATGCTATTCTTGTCTGGCGTATGGAGAGGATTTTCTCGCTGACAGAACGAAGGGATCGTGACGAATATGAAGTTGTTTCGGCGCTTTCTGACGTCCTTCCTGTCAAATTCAATAAGTACTTACCCCACTATAGGAGGAGAAGTCATCCAGAATTAGGTTGGAAATTGACTCCGACTGAAACCGTTTGAGCTGACGGAGATCGGATGATTTCAGATTCACGACCTGATGATTCCAGTATCCCTGATCCTTAGCGCCGGAAGTCGAGGATATCAATTTCTACCATTCTTTGATATTTGAAGCGAACGGAGGGTGACAAACGATAGAGCGAATGACCATGACTTTGAAGTGGGGTAAAATCTCCCGTCTAGGAAACATTCGTTATGTCGGATGGACGCCCTCATCCAAATTAAATATTGACATGACTATTTTGAGTGTGGACGAAAGACTTGAAGTATGTTCTGTATTGTACATATGATAAATATGTGTCATTACCTCTACTGGAACGAGAAGCTGTATAGACTGGAGCCAGGAGCTATTTGGAGTAGCGTGACTGCAGAGGCGAAGTCGAACAAACTGAAGCTGAATTCATCATTATTTTTACGAGCGTAAACCAGAGGGGTGTTCACGGGACTCCCGAACTCCTGACGTTGCTGATGCAAACCACTTCAGTATATGTTTATGTTTGAGGTTAGTAGAGTGGACTCCTAATTTTCGGCATGCTGGCGAAGCTCAACTCATCATCGATTTGGGGGAGGTTGACGCGACCTAAACCTCGCGCTACCCACGTGGCCCAGATGGTTCCTGACACCAGGCTATCATGCCACCGGACCAGAGCAGCTCCTTGTACCTAACGGTATAAGATGAATCTTCACCATCATCATCAACATCAACATCATCAGTTACCACCAAGGACCCACATTCCACCTTCATCACCCTCCGGCAGGAGGCAAAACATGTCATTATTTCATCTGTCGCTGAGCGATATTCAATTCATTTCTGGAGGTGTTGGGATTGGACCATCAACTTGGCTGCTCTCGAGCTGGTCACGTTGATGGATGGGATTTGGACGGAGACCAATCGAAAGCAACACATGTTTTGTCTCTAGCTATTCCCGAAAATACCTACTCATAGAAATAACTCACAAAACTAACAATCCATAGTCAAATCATTAACTTAGAATCTTGTGCATCTTGAATTGAACTGTCTATAGTGAATTTCATGTACTTAATTTGTAATTAATTGTCTCATTATATTAGCACATTATTGACTGCAGCATCCTGAAACGTTTGGGCGAGCAAACAAGGTAGGAAAAGGTAGTTAAAATCAGGGTAGTCGGTCATTGTCTTATTTTCAAACCATACAGAATGTAACACGCCTCATCTAAAAAGAACCAAAGTTACCACAACCAATTAAAAGGATCCTTCAATGAATTAATCCCTGTCGAAACAAAAAATTGACACAACGTGACATATTAATTCGTTAAGATTGAAGGGTTGATAAACCGCGAGAAGAGCCAGATCAAACGAGCAAAATATTAATCCGTTAAGAAGATCTATCTGGCTTCTTTCCTTTGGTTTTGACGAAAGGAACGTTGAAAACATTACAAATGATATGATCGAATTCATATAAAATACCGCACGAAATGATGGGAAGATGGCTTCGGGTCTCTACCGGAACCAATATATATATATATATATATATATATATATATATATATATATATATATATATATATATATATATATATATATATATATATATCCCGCTACATTTGTTGCGTCCGACCCCTAAAAACTCCATAGCATTGCAGCGTCCACCGACTTACAGCGTCCGATATACGGACGCTACAATGTTTTGACCTCAAAATTGGCCAGAACGATGCTTACCCCATGTAGAATCGTATGGCAAAAATTTTTGTGGAAGCAAAAAATGTCTCAGAATGTCTGGAAACGAATATTGAACGTTTGACATTTTGCCGACAGGTTCGCTACACGATGTATATATCGAGCAGTGTATGTTTTTATTCATTTCTACGATCTTGCCGCGTCCACGAAGTAATATAATTTTCGATACATAACGACGATCATGCTGCGTCTACGCATTACATCGTTAGTATTGCGTCCTCAAGACCGATTACGAGTAGATATTATTTTATATACATAACGACGGTCGTGCTGCGTCCACGCATTACGTCGATAGTACTGCGTCCCCGTAGCCGCTCATGAGAATATACTATTTTTAACTCATAATGACAATCATGATGCTTCCATGCATCACGTCGATAGTATTGTGTCCCAGTGAACGATCACGAGTAGATATTATTTTGAATATACAACGACGGTTATGCTGCATCCACGCATTACTTTGATAGTATTGCGTCCCCCTGGCCGATCACGTTGAAATATTATTATGAATACATAACGACGGTCTTGCTGCGTCTACGCATTACGTCGATAGTACTGCGTCCTCGTGGCCATTCGGAGTACATTGTTAAATATTATTTGAGCGTTTGGTTGAGTAAATCATCAGATTTGGCAAAATTTGGTTAATTTACAACGATGCCGCTTGATACTCAGAACTAAGAATCGTCTTGCGTGGTTTTTAATGCATAACGACGATTTTGCTGCGTCCACGCATTACTTCGATAGTACTGCGTCCCCATGGCCATTCACGAGTACATTTTTATAAATTATTTGAGCGTTTGGTTGAGTAAATCATCAGATTTGGCAACGTTGGGTTAATTTACAACGATGCCGCTTGACACTAAGAACTAAGAAGCATCCTGCGTAGTTTTTAATGCATAACGACGATCGTGATGCGTTTACGCATTACGTTGGTAGTATTGCGTCCGTTGTTGTTTTTTTTTTAAAGAAAAAGCGTTTTTTTTGGGAGCGAAACCCGGTCGGCACAAAGTATAAAAAATAAAAGTGGTGTTTACAAAGTTATTGTTTTATTTTAAATTAAATATTGTTGTCAATTAAACAAACAATTTATTAATTCCCGAATATTATCTGAATATAAAATAAATCTTATAGAATAAAATAAAAACCTCAAGATATGAATTGAAATCTAGCAAGAATATCGTAACACAAATTGTGAGGATTATTATTAATATATTTATAGAATTATAACTATATATTTTATCACACCTTCATAAATGCAATGAAAACTTTAACTTAAATGAAATCAACAAAAAATCAAAATATAGAAGAATACGTATGTGAAACATACAGCGAATGCACTAAAATCTAGAACAATATAATAAATCTACTAACAATCTTGCACTTAAACATAAGGAGTATAATTTGAAACATGGACGAACTTCTGGTATACCTATGTATTTAACATTATGTCCACAACCAGATTTTTTAATACTATCCGAGGCACACTCGCATGCAATACATAAAAATATACCAAGTATTCCAAACTACAAACAATATGTCACAAATTATCACAAAAATAAAAGTAGTGGAATTGTAATCTATGCCAAAGAAAAATTTACTGATATCAATGTTAACGAAATACCAATATGTAACGCAAACTGTTTGTCAATTAATGAATCTAAATAATTAGCTAATTAATATAATCGCATGTATTGAATACATAGCTCTATTATACCCTTATAGTCCAGTAGGTACCCAAGCGATTCTTTCAGAAACTTGATCAGGGTGCTAAGGCTGTGAACATCTTGGAATAATTATCGATAATAACATAAAATGGAAAAGTCAAATAAACTCCACAGTAGACAGAATGAGAAAACTCATCTTTGTGTTTTTTAGACTTAGAAATACTGTATCATTAAAAATACTTAAAGGTATTTATTTTGCACTTGCACATTCTACACTACTACAATATGAAATCGTGGTTTGCGGGGGGGGGGGGTGCGTACAAATCATACCTACGTCCACTTGTGACAATTCAAAAAATATTAATAAAAATCATATTTAAAAAAGCCATATAACTATCCAACAATAAATGTTTTCCAAGGTTTCCCGGTTCCCCTTCTCACAAAAATTTATGACAAAAATACTCGTACATTAAGAACTTCAATTACATAAAGATTTATTTGATAAAAATAATATTCCATAATTAATTTTAAGCTAAATAATTATTTATATTGGAGGACTAACCGTACCACTAGTTCGAACTACAACAGCAAAACATCATTATTTATTTAACGGTATAAAATTATTCAATAAATTACTCCTGGATATATCTGAGGAAAATTATGACAGTTACAAAAAAAAACAATTTAAAATTCTCTAATACCACCTAATAAATTTTCTTATTGTTTTAAATTATTATTTATTTATTTTATTTCAGGGAAATCAACAGTTTACAATGTGGTTCATTTATACACGTGTAATTTACCTAACTGAGAAACCAATTGCAGATTTCCGCAATATTCTATTCTATTATGTATGTAAAAATTTAAAAACTATACTTACAAGAACTAAAAAATATTAAATTTATCGAAGAAAGCAAACACTTAGTGGCTTGACATTATACAAAATGAAACAAATACTTTGTTTTAAACCACTTTATTTTAATTTATATTTCGTCGACCGGTTTGGATTGAACCCAAATATTGTATAAAATAAATATAAAGTGGTTTAAAACATAGTATTGTTTCATTTTGTAAAAAATATAACGTTATTCAAGAGGGAGATTATTATAACATGAGATTATTTTAACTGGAGATTATTATAACAGGAGATTATTAAAACAGAAGATTATTATAACGTAATACTACATAATATATGTCATTACGTAATATAATAACATTTTATGCAGTTTGGTACACGTTTAATACATTTTTAATATAGTTTTTATATTTATTTTGGTTACATTGAAGATAGAATCAGAGAGAATGTTATTATACATATGTTGAACATATTCTTCTAAGACAAGCATTTTTATTTTACTAGATTACCTGAGCGTGTGTGCCGTGTAGGTACTTTCAAATCAATTCTGCTTAATAAACTCCACATATTATGTTTCTGCTTATCATTCCTTGGTATTATTTATAACTAACCTGTTTTTATTACTTTTATTGTATTTTCTTGTAAGGCTATTAATAGTTTTTGTAATAATATTTGCAATATAAATATGTAAAAAATATATTGTTGTCCTCTCCTAAGCACAAGCATCTTACTTATCAGAAAAGTGATTTAAATATTATTTAATATTATGTTGTAAATATTGTAACACTAAAGATGTTAAGAAATAAAAATAAAAAAATATTTTTATTTTGAACTTAATGGTATTAATAAGTTTAACTCATTAATTAAAATATTGCAATTTGAGGTTGAACTAATTAAGTTAAATATATAAAAACAGATATTATTATATTGAATCCGTAACGACAGAAGTTCTGCGTCGATGGTATTGTATCCTCGTGACAAATCACGAGTAGATATTATTGTGTATACATAACGACGGCAGTGCTGCGTCCACGCATTTCGTCGATAGTATTGCGTCCCCATGGCCGTTGGCGAATTTGTACATTTTTATGTATTATTTGAGTCCTTGGTGAAGCAAAACGCCAGATTTGGCAACATTCAGTTCATTTACAACGTTGCCACTTAGCACTCAGAACTAAAAAGCGCCTTGCGCGGGTGGACATTTTTGTAAGATGGTTTACAGTGGACGGTAAATTGATATCCCGACCTAAAAATGTCTAACCGCCCTCTGCAATGGAGCGAACTGGCGCGTTATGAAATGATACATTTTTACTAAGGATATCGTTGTAAAAAAAAGTGTCGCACGCCTGCGCCCAGTAGGTACGTTTGTATACAAGGTGCAACAAGATATTCATTCAAACTTCTCACTATCAATAGACAGTTTGTTGTCAGGTCTGGTGTGTTTCTGGATGTCAAAAAGATAAAACATAAATATATATACATATATTTTTTATATACCGCACAAGAGTCTCAACCGCTCCCGTCTGGAACAGCGAGACTGCGGCATCCCCAATCTGAGTACTAGGGTGAAGGTATTGGGGAGGGGAAGAAGATGAGGAAGAGAAATGTAGAAAAGTACCTGGCTATTTATATCTGGTCACCAAACACGGCAAAAGCTTGGAAATAACGTTTCCATTCGGAATGGTGGTCACACACCAGGGCGATACTGAGAGTATATTTCACTCTGGAACGTGCTGCAAACACACTTTATATTATTTTTAATGTATTAATTGTGAAATAAAACAAACAAATAAAAATTTATTTGCGCACGCTGGGTTTGACAGTCAGATTACGGGCTTCGGATTGCGAGTCGAGAGTCGTATCTCTCAACCACAGATGCTGTAATTAATTAATTAATTCACTATGAACGTGAAAACTTCACTAGAAAAGTAAGAAATATTTTGTGTTGTTTATTTATTTGTTAATTTATTTATTACACCTAATAGACGTTTACATTCTAGTTTAATAGTTGAGTATCGCAGTTATTATAAATTCTTCAAAATTAAAGCAATAGAGAAAACAAAATAGAATGAAAAAAAATAAAATGTTACAACAAAAGCGTATAATAAAATAAGACACATTGGTAAAAATGATAAGAAGTCTCATATAAGTAGATATTCAAAATAAAGAAAAGATTGCAAAAATTATAGATGTCTATTTGTCTCGATATATAAAAGAATTAAAATAAACAATATTTATATTGATTATTTTTAAGGTGAAATATATCTCCCATATCAGAATAAGTCATGTAATCCTAAGGGGTTCAATAATATAAGGGGCATAACAACGGCCTAAATTTACCTTTTGAAACTCTCAAAACAAATCCAAGAGTCTTAAGAGCTTAACAAATAATATACACTCGGACGCAAGAATATATTATTCAGTATGGACGTGAAACCTTTATTAGAATAGTCAGCAATATACGGCAGACGTAACAAATAAATTAGAGTGAACGGACGTGAAACCTATATTAAAAGGAACCTTCAATATACAAAAAATATACACCCGGACGTGAGTATGTACGTGACGCTAGAAATGTATGAAAGTGTAATAAACATCAAAACCTGCATTATTATGAATATTAAAAAAATATGATATTAGCGATTATCGTGAGTAAAACATAGTGCAATATTCACAAAAACAATCTAAAAAAAAGAACTAGAAGTGCTGGACGCCCAAAGACGGATTTACGCACGGACGCAATAAATGTTGTGGGACCTATATATATATATATATATATTATATATTACGTACGATGTGATTTATTGCCCTCTTGGGAATCTTCAGCAGTGATCGCCAAATGAAGTAAAAGTTTCTGAATGGAGTGCATGAACCTTGTTAAACCTATAAATGTTGTCATTGTTTACGATTGGTTCCGGTAGAGGTATATATATATATATATATAGACCCATCAAAAATCACGGGATATTATGATTCCAATTTTCAAAATTAAATTAAAAAAATACTTTCTGGTAATTTTATTTTATTATTATTTCATATAGATATAAGTGGGTACAGTGGTGGGTATAATTTACATTTGGGTAGAAAACATATTTCTAATCTCAATCTCAAACAATAATTATAAGGAAAATAGAATATTATATTAAAGACCTATTATATTGTAATACTAGGTAGATACCTACGTACTTTATTGCTGGTCTGAATTATTCACACAGTCAGTTTCAATTTTTAAAATGTGATACTGTAAGGACGGGTTGTTTCGGAGAATTTGAACAATTCATCAAATATCAACGTTCATTATCGGGTTCTGCGAAAGTCCTATTCAAGTTCTGTTATTTTATCATTGTAGGCTAGTTGCTTGACAAAACTGAAATAAAAACAGAACTTGAAAAAATTTTCACAGAACTTGAAAATGAAGTTGAAATTTGATGAATTGTTCAAATTCTCCGAAACAACCCGTCCTAAATCAAAGCAAATTTTGGTTCATTTAACCAGAGTCACGCGAAACGCACTGACAACTTAAAAGTATATGTTTGATAATCGCGTAGGTACACGTTATTATTTCGGTTAATTGCTTCTAGCCCATTGACAGAGACATAAAAAAATTGCCGGATATTAATTTATTTTAAGGCCACCGACTTAGAAAGGGACAAAATACCAAATGCAGAAAATATATGTAGTCAGTAGACCTACTGAATTAATTACCCACTGAATTATGGTAAATGGACAACTTGACACTTTGCTCCTGTCCTACTTCTTTGCTCACCCCGTTTCCGTATCACAACGTTTTCAAATTATTAGGGTTGCTGTAGTCTAACGTCTTCGGAGCAAGAACTTTAGTCGGATGTCATATATCATAATTTTATTTGAAAGGTTTGAATGGCTTTGATAAAAAAAACTGGATCCAATACATACCAAATCTTTAGAAGCCTTACGATAGTCGAGTTATATTATATTTTTAAACTTCAACCCCGAATAATATCGTCTAGTGTATCACTATTACATATTGTGTTTACATGAAAAATACGTAGAGTACAGTGGCAAACTAATTATCTATGATGGAATACCTGCATTATAAAAACTATACAGCTATAGGAAGCCACGCTTCTATATAAAATACTACAACGCTAGCTTGCGCTTCCTTAATGCGTTTTTGTTACTTTTGCTGCTAGCAAGATACTCTTAAAACATTTTTATGCCTTGTATTTTCCTCCATTAAATCTGAGATACGAGGACAGTAAAATGGTGAAATAATGTTTTTTACCGGGAATACTGTAGGGAAGTACGTTAACATCGGGAGATGAAAGAACGAGCAAAAAGCGTATACACTCTTATCTAATTATATTACGGTTTTTTTTCAAACAAAAATGTTAACTGCTACCAAATTAACTGTAAAGACCTACCTTTATGATGAGATGCTCTATAGTGCCAGAAAGAAAATGGTGGCGTTCGGTGAAAATGACCACGTGGGAAGCAATGTCGTCAAAGTGGAGCAACACACAAATATAATATATTTTAATTCTTATTTCACTCGAATGCCAATGAAACGTTGCAATTTAAAAATCTACCGACTTTAAAACTTTCGTATTACTTGAAAAAGTGTCGTTGCGTTCTGTAATCTACTTGATAATAATGTTCTTATATAATAAGCTAACCTACAATATGAGAAGACCCCTAGAAGAAAAATGTTCTATTATATCATTACTGAAGTGTAAAAAGTGTAAACCCCCTTTTCTACAATGTTAATGCACTTAACCTAGAGGGACACTTGAATAAATTTAACATCAATTTATTATGCAATATGAAACTCTCTTGTGCACTGCTTCACTATAGAAGCTTTTAGCTGCAAGTTTAAGCTCTGGTTGCAGTTGAGCTCTCAAACAAAGACAGTAAGATAAGATGCCTGAATGGAGGAGTTTCTATTTTCAGGAATATGTATTCAGCTTTACTTGCCTTTAAGGAAAACAAGTCTACTTTATCTGTCACAATACTGTGGTACTTCATTTGGTGTTTACCTAACCAAACAGTACACTAATAACAAAATGTGGAATATTCTTGTTAATCAATTGCACAAAATTGTAATCAAGTGATATATGCCCCTATATTAAACACTGTAATACTGTTTGAAATATTAGATTAAAAATAAGGAAACGCAATACGGCATAGTAACCCAAAAATTAATCACGATAAAAGCCAAAGCATCCAACCAAAAAGGTATTCATCTGATAACATCTTCAAGGAAAATGAAGAATTATTGCGTTTTAGTTGATTAAAATTTTGTTATGACCATTATCCATTCTCTTTTACTGGCGCCACAAGAAAAAAACGCAAAATAAAAAAGTATTAACGAAGTCAACTGAGTAAACTCTAATAAGCTGAATGTCAAACACAGTCAAAAATAAAACCATTTACTCGTATTCTAAATCAAACCACTTCGCAGAAATGCTCCACACACCCGATAGATTTATTTGTCAATTGGTTGATTAAACCTCTTTCTTTTGACATTTTACCTTTTATTAAAATTATGATTTATATTTCTAGCTTTAATTCTAATTTAGCTTCCCTTAATGAAAATTACGTAAGACTGGAAAAATAGAAACTGAAGTTAGTAAGCCTTTTGATAAACCTGGTTTGCCAATTTCATTTTGTTTTGCTGTAAGAGCAATAAATAGACACTAAAAATATTATCTTAATGTATAAACATTTCGTATATGTGTATAATTATAATTAATGATGTTTGTACTTTTATTCAAATGCTTTGTAACATTCCTTTGCATTGTTCTTTGCGTAAGCAGTTTGTAGTATTTTTTTGTAACGATGTTTTATTATTTCAATAACTGAACTCGTTGATATGTAATTTATCTGTGTTTATATCTATCATATAAAATTTAAAACATGTTTATTAGTAAGGGTGATTTACATGGGGAGTGATTAAAACACTTTTCTAACTGGGAGTTTTACATGGGAGTGATTAAAACACTTTTCTAACTGGGAGTTTATTATAAAAACTTTATAATATTAAATTATTTAACCTTTTAATTTTATAGTATTAAATCCGTGTTGAATGTACATATAAGTCCTTAAAGTTAAACGCAACGCTCGTTGTATTCTACGTGTTCACAGATGGCGTTAATTAATTAATTTTGTTTAAATACGCTTTTGCAAGGTATTGCTTTACAATATTAAGACAAATCATTTTTTTGCGCCCGTATATACGCAATATGAATATGAATCAATAGTTTTGTCCATATAAAAACTCAATTCTATCGAGAAAGGCATACAAATACAATATTGGATTGAATCATCGGTAAAATATTGTATTTGTGTGCCTTTCTCGAAAGAATTAAGTCTTTAAACGAACAAAACTATTGATTCATATTCATATTGCGTATATACGGGCGCAAACAAATGATTTGTCTTAATATTGTAAAGCAATACCTTGCAAAAGCGTATTTAAACAAAATTAATTAATTAACGCCATCTGTGAACACGTAGAATACAACGAGCGTTGCGTTTAACCTTAAATAATACAGAATATGCAAATAAGCTTATAATAAATAGACGATTTTTTTATAGTGTCGACAGAAAATCATCTAAAAACCAGTAAGACAAACGATTTTTTTTCCTCCTTGATAAAAATCACTGAATCGATGATAATAATAAGCAATTCCATCACACACACAAAACAAAAGCCGTAAACTCAATATTTTAGAGCAGTTGGAAATTGATAAAAATTATAATAATCCTAAATCATTCTGATGAATGCATCAAAAATACAATTTGCTCGGCACTCTTAGATTTGTTTCAGCAGTACAATTATTGGTTAACACTAATATTAAAGTTAGTAAAATAATAATGCAGAAAACATAGGTAATCTCCTGAGTTTTCCAAATTATTCGGTTAGCAAACAACTTACTTTAACGACTTTTAGTCAAATTTAAATATTACCATAATTTGTATGTATATAAATACTTTCTGATATTTTACTCGGAAATCAGTAATGACACAGGAAAAAAAAAAAAAAATTCTTATAACATGGAAGTAATATAAATATATCTTGGCCTGATAATGCTTTCAGAAGGCAAAACATCTGTCACGCGTAATATTGATTACACAGAAGAACTTTTAAATATACATTTTTTTGGTTAAATTAATAATAATATTATTTAATAAAAAATACAGAAACTAAAATTTTAATGGAGTTCCATAAATTAAAAATGATAACAATAAATAAATACCAACGGAAATAATTATTATGTGTCATACATCTACATATGGGAGCTTGATACTTTATGCTAAGTGCGTTTTACTCTAAACTCTAAAAGCTTAACCTATACGATACATACATTTACCCAGATACACGCAGCAGGGTGCTCTTCTTAGTGAATATTACTCCCACAGTAGTGTTTAAATATTGTAAGTTTACTGACTTACAGCTTACTGCATGTCGTTAATATGGCATGTAAACATTAAGTAACCAAATAAGATAATAATTGTATAAAATGGTTACAAAACTAGGAGAAGGAATTACAGATGTTGAATTTATACTTGTGAATGATTTTAATTGTCTGTCAATGCGAAATCTGAAAAGAAACATGAAATATTTGCGCAATATATTATACAACGAACAAAATAATAATTTATTCCTTTTTCCAGATTTCCGTTAGGTAAAGTTAGGTTACGTTATGATTGAGTGGATGATTTTAATTGGCTGTCAAAGCGGAATCAAATAATAGCCTCCAAATTTCTTTTTTTATTCGAATACCGCAGAAAATTCCTAACCATCTGGAGCCAGTGAAACTATGGAATCCCCAATTGTTGTATATTGTGAGACTAAAGGTAGTGATAAAGGAAGAAAATGGGAAAGAGGAAGGTGGGAGAGTACCTGGCTATTTAGATCTGGTTAAGAAACGTGTTGATTCTGAATGGTCGTCTTGCACTAGAGCGATACTGAGAGGAAGATACTCTGAAACGTGCAGCAAATATACTAGATATTATACGAAATACACACGCACACGCGACCTTCGGATTGCTTGTCGACCGTGGAGGCCGTCAAATGTTTATGCGATATAGAAAATAAACATTTTTTTTTTTTTACATTTCCGTTATTTATAAGCAAACATTGAGTATGTACGAGTCTTGATTACCAAAACCAAATCAATAGATTTTCTGTCCTTATTAATTAAAGGAGCCATTCATGTAGTAACTGCTTGCTATTTGTTTGTGAGATACAAATCGGCTTGATTCGGTTTCCTAATCTTGTTAGATGACGAGCTTAGGAAGAGAAGCAGATAGACGCGTCAAATCCGAGTATTCTAGTTCAGCTTGGTTTATACTAGTCAACTACTAGTAAGGCCAAGCTATCGAGCATATATAGGGATACCTCAATTTTGTTTGCAATGTGTAAATTTGTATACACGTAGATTTGGGTAAGTGTTAATTTATTGGTACTAACATACGTGCCTAACACGACTGATATGAACGTCAATAACGATTTCAACATGTGTTCCAAATGTAATTATTTAATAAGTCCCAGAGAGTGGAAGATACTCTTAGTATCGCCCTGGTGTAAGATCACCATTCAGAATTGAAACGTTGCATTAAATGGCTTAAGCAGTGTTTGATGACCAGATCTGAATAGCCATACACCTTCTTCTTCTCCATCTCCTTCCCCTGTCTACTATCTTCGGCCTCGCAACATACTCAAATGGGGAAAGTCTTACTGGCTCTAGATGGTTGGGAGCAGTTGGGACTCCTGTGAGGTTTCAAAAAATATAAAGCTTATTGTATTAAATTGGTGGAGAGAGGTTCTTACTTTCATATTTTCTATTTTTAAATTTATTTTTATATGTAGAAACTTAATTGTGCAGTCATGGGCTTTGTTTCAGTAAAGTTACAGTTGAATATTTCGTTAATTAGTATGTCTTTTAACCACATGTACAGGTAAATCTCAGAAAGTAAAAATATGATGGTCATTTAAATAGAGTTGGGACTAGCAACACAGGCTTAGGATTGTGTGTATGCTCTTGATAGCCTTTGTCTTGATTTCGCCTACTAAGGACGGGTTGTTTCGGAGAATTTGAACAATTAATCAAATTTCAACGCTCATTTTCAAGATCTGTGAAAGTCCTTTTCAAGTTCTATTATAATTACAGGCTAGTTGCTTGATAGTACTGAAATAATAACAGATGTTGAAAAAATATTTCATAGAACTGGAAAATTAACTTGTTTATTATTACATATTGTTTCTTTATGAACTTTGTAGGAATGTTCTAATTCTCCGAAACAACCCGTCATAAGAGTTATTAACGAGAAAGGGACGGTGCACAAGATCATCGGATTTACATATACGGAACGTTTAAAGTGCGTTATTTCTATTATTTTGAAACTCTTTTTTTTTTCATTTTATTGATATTTTCTCTTCTGATCTGTAATAACTAGCTGTAAAATGTTATGAAAGCAATGCATTAATATCAAGGGACGGTGCACAAGATCATCGGATTTACATATACGGAACGTTTAAAGTGCGTTATTTCTATTATTTTGAAACTCTTTTTTTTTTCATTTTATTGATATTTTCTCTTCTGATCTGTAATAACTAGCTGTAAAATGTTATGAAAGCAATGCATTAATATGTATAAGTAGGTATTGAGTTTGACAGGACTCTGGATGCGGTAAGTAAGTACCTGTCCATACCCTAATACCCGAAAGGATTAAGTTACCGGATGAATTGATAAGGAAAATAGCTCAAAAACTTCGTTAAAAATCGTCGAGAGAACTCCCATTAAGCTTCTAGATCTGTTATCATTACCATCTAACTTATTGGTGCGAAGGCGCAACTTTTAAAACAGGATTAAACTTGGTGACGCCATAAAAACTAAGATTAACCAAAATTACAAAAAAGCTCTAAAAACGTACCCCGAAATTGAATAATATGTTCCTCCTTAATTGGTGTGCGGGTATGATTTTGAATCAACCTCCTCAATAATTCAACGGAAGCCGTATTAATTCTATGTATCTATATCCTCCACCCTTACTAGTAATGTGATTGTGCAACCAGTGACGCGGCTTATGGTTATTACGTGGTGGCTGCTCTTTGCTGGATTATTATTAATACTGGAAAGTTAAGAGTTGGTAATTATATTTGATTATTCTGCAACCGACGCAATAGTTATTTTGAATACGTATATGTTTTAATTGAATCGCCGTTTTCTGGTTTATAAAATGGTATAACTTTAAAACAACGTTATTTTTTACCTTCATACTGTACATAGCATCTATTCATTTGTATTTTGCTTCGGTTTGCTCTGAATTTCATTTAAAATATGTTTTATTATTATTAATACTGGAGAGTTAAGAGTTGGTAATTACATTTGATTATTCTGCAACTGACACAATAGTTATTATGAATACGTATATGTTTTAATTGAATCAACGTTTGTTAGTGTATAAAATGGTAAAACTTAAAAACGTTTTTTTATACCTTAATACTGTACATAGTATTTATTCTTTTGTATTTTGCTTCGGTTTGCTCCGAATTTCATTTATAAATATGTTTTCAAGAAACTTTATTATTAGACAATTACGATTCATGAACATACAATTCTTGATTTTAAAAATTTCATACTGTTACTATTTTTTTTTATATTTACTCGTACTTAGTTAAGATTTAGAAAAATTCAAAAAGATTTAGAAAGACATTGCATGGACATATGCAATAGGTACTATAATTATGTATTTTTAATTTAATATTCTTACCTTAACACTTGTAGTAAAACATACTGCGCTTTTTTAAATAAATATATAATACTACCCACTGTTTGACAGGAACATGAACTCAATAATTTTAAAAGAAGCATCCATACTGACTGGACCCCTTTCTTAAATTAAATAAATTGGATTATGACAAACACTTGCGAGCCGAAGCGCGAGCCGAATGACGAATTATGGGAAAAGAACGAGTCAACCGCAAAAAGGCCGCGAATCACCGGTCGCGGTTGGTTCAACCCTTTTGTGGGTCGGCTTGCGCTTCAGCGATATGATTACGTAATTAAATGTATACGCAGCATAACATAACATTATCACATGCCAAAAAATTTGGATGCACAAAGCGGATAGAATAAACGTTTAATAAATATTAGTATTTATTGACTTTTTACATCGGTTTTGATTTTCAACGAAAATATGAAAATCGTGAATAACAGACATTGCATTTTGAATACTCGGATAATTTGCGGATTAAAAAAAAGTGTTGACGACTCAAAATTTTACTCTTAACAATATTTTTTTCTAAATGTATTATAATAATTTTGCATTATTTTCGAAACCAAGTTCAAAATATTTCGAATGTAGAAATAAATTTTCGTTAATGTTCAAATTTTTAAAATAATGAGCCATTTAAACTATTTAATTTCTTTGTAACGATTTGAAACTACTCGCCCCGTTGTCAAGCGCTTGGAAGAACTAATTAACTCAAGAAGCGTGCAATTGTGAACACAGCCACGGCCGGGTACTTAATCATAGACATCTGAGATTGCAAGCGAGTTCTAGGGAATTCGGACAACTGTCAGGACGTACGTCACGGAACAGATTCCAGAGAGATCTGCGCCATTAAAAACGTGAGCGATTGTCATCATGCTAATTAGATTTTACAAAATGGTTTACTTTAAATAATATAAATTTGTTCTTCACAAGATATTTGGGAAGAGCTGGCGCCCTATATAATCAAGCAGGATTAATATTTGAGATGTGAAACTTATCCTTTTAATTTTTACTACCCGCAGATTAACATTTTAGTATTGTATCTTCGCATCACTAGTCAGATTTTGTTTAACGATCTGAACATGCCCTGATCTTAATAATGAACGTAGAGTCTCTTGCTATTTAACTTGATATTAATGTAATTTAATAGATGAGTATTTTGATAATTAAACTCAATAAATTTTGTTCTCAGCATTCACGCAATTCTTTGATTTCTGATTCCCTTATTTAATATTGTGCAACACATGAGTTTTATGTTTACACACTTTTCAGAAATTACACACCAATAAATCTCGGTACATTTGGCCTCCCAACGTGGTTTAAACCTAGTGATGTGTTATTTTGTGGGTAGGATGTAAATTTGTGCTCAATGTTTTTTAGTGTAGTTAAAAATCTCAAGTGTTAATCTTGCTAATTTGTGAATTTATGATGACAGTCGCTCGCGGTTTTGATGCTCCGGGGATCTGTTTCGTGATGATATTCCATTAAATAATCATTCTACAAATTTTATATATTTGAGTGTCCCCTCTAGAACTCTAGCGCTCTGCATTTTTCACTGTTTATTGACTTACAGTACGCTGTAGTCAAATTTTTTTTTTTTTGGTACGAGGCAAGATTATTGTCGTCGTGTATATTTGGTACATGTGCTAATTATTTATTTCATACCTACATAGCATAGTTTCTTCACGTCATGTCGGAACCGCAAATTGTTACGAGGAGTCAGGCCAAGATTCAGGATTCTGTGACAATGCTGAATAAAAATGAAGCTTCGCCGGAGGGACAGGCGGAAACGCAATCCTCTTCCTGCAAGCCATTCCCCGTGCACAAATGGAATCTGGTTTTTGACGGATCCACATGCGTACGCAATTTCATAGAACGTGTAGAAGAACTAGCAGATTCTCGTGGTGTAAGTACCAATAATCTATTTTCTAGCGCGATTGAATTTTTCACAGGCGATGCTTTGAACTGGTTCAGGGTGAACCGTTTTACTTTTAATTCATGGTCAGAGATTGTTGCGGGTTTGAAGGAGGAGTTCGAACTCTTGGACCATGAGAAACGTCTTGTAGCTCAGTTAAGAACTACATGTCAAAAACCCAAAGAAAACCTGGGTTCATTTATAACTACAGTCTTACTATTGAATAATCGCCTCTCTAAGAAATTGCCGGAAGAGGAAATATTAGAAATTCTAATGTGTAATATGTTGCCAAGATACATACATAAACTTTCTCTTACAGAGGTGACTAATATTACTGCTCTAAAGAAATTTGGAAAAATGATAGAATTGGCAGATAGTCGCACGGATACTAGAAACCATCCTGCAAATTCAAATTCTTACAATTCCAAAGCCAATAATTCTGCCAACAATACTCCATCTAATATTAATAACAGGGAGGCCTCTCGCAATAATAACAATTATAATCATAATGTCAAAAGAAATCAAAGGTATTTTTATAACAATAATCAAAGCGCTCAAAACGGGAATTTCAGAGAACCAGTGAGATGTTTCCGCTGTGGTCAACCTGGTGTAAAGACTCCTGACTGCAGATGCAAGAACCGAAAAAACTAGCAGCCCGGGTTACCTGTGCAGTGGGCGAGGAGACATCTTCATCTACTGTGCCGTGTGACCCGGAGTGGTCTAATTGGCTTGCTGTCGTGGAGAAATTCTACCAGGACCTTAGAACGTCAAAGGCGGAGAGAGCGGGTAATGATGGCCGTCCTCACATATCATTTCAGGTTCTAAATACTAAATTTTCTGGTTTGCTAGATTCAGGTTCTCACCTTTCTATTTTGGGAAATAACTTTCACACACATTTGGTGAGATTAGGATTTAGTTTGGCGATTTTAAAAAGAAAATTTTCTCTAACTTCTGCGACAGGTCACTCAGTACAATGTACACAACAGATAACAGTTCCGGTGCTGTATAAAAACATTGTCAAATATTTTACTTTTGTAGTTATGCCTGAAATCACTTCAAATGTAATTCTAGGTATAGATTTTTGGCAACATTTTAATATTTGTCCGGAAATTTGCAAATATATATCACCACGGGAATCAAAATCTGAGCCGAAATCAGTCACAGAGATAAAAGGATTAGAAAACAGCTTAAATTTATCGAATAGACAGAAGCATGAGCTTAAATGCGTTATAGACGAATTTAAAGATATCTCGGGAGACAGGTTAGGTAAAACCGATTTGGAATATCACGTCATTGACACAGGTGATGCTCAACCGGTAAAACAAAGATATTACCCAGTTTCACCACACTTGCTACCGGCGGTACATAAAGAATTAGATAGAATGTTAGAGTTAGGAGTCGTGGAACCAAGTCATAGTGCGTGGAACAGTCCGATCTTACTTGTTCCCAAGAAGGATGGGTCATTTAGGTTATGTTTGGACAGTAGAACTTTAAACTCGCTGTCGAAAAAAGACAGTTTTCCTATTCCTTATGTTTCAAGCATACTAGATTCCTTAGGCGGTGCTAAATACCTGTCTACTATTGACTTGACAGCAGCTTTCTGGCAAATTCCTTTGGAGGAAAACTCTAAAGAGAAGACGGCTTTTACTGTTCCGAAACGAGGATTATTCCATTTTGCTAGAATGCCATTCGGTCTTCATGGAGCGAGTTCTAGAATGATGCGCTTAATGGATAAAATATTTGGACCTGAATTTGAGGGCAAAGTATTTTATTACTTAGATGACATAATAATTATAAGCACTTCATTTGAGGAACACATGTCTCTTTTGAGGAAAGTTCGACAAAAACTTTCTGATGCGGGTCTAACTATCAATATGGACAAATCTGTTTTTTGTAGAGACTCGTTAAAGTTTCTGGGTTATGTCGTCGATAGTCAAGGTTTAAGAACCGATCCAGATAAAGTTAAAGCCATAGTGGATTTTCCTATACCGAACTCGCAAAAAAGCTTAAGACGTTTTATAGGCATATTATCTTGGTATAAAAGGTTTATTTGTAACTTTTCCATAATAGCAGCTCCGTTACATAATTTAACAAGAAAGGAATTTACGGGAAACAAATTTAAATGGAACAGTCAGGCAGATATAGCTTTTAAAAAACTTAAAGATATTTTAGTGAGCGCACCTGTTTTAGCTTGTCCTAACTTTGAAAAACCTTTCATCATATCATGCGACGCATCCAACACCGGGATAGGGGCGGTCCTGACGCAGGTAGACGATTCGGGTAGAGAACACCCTATATCATTTATTAGTAGGTCTCTGAGTGCTCAAGAGAGAAATCATTCAACTACAGAGAAAGAGCTAAATGCAATGATTTTTGCTCTGGAAAAATTTAGGGCTTACATAGAAGGTTCTGTCATACCGGTTAAAATAATAACAGATCATTACAGTCTAAAATGGTTAGTGAATATTAAATCTCCTACAGGCAGATTAGCAAGATGGGCTGTCAGGTTACAGCAATACAATTTTATTATAGAACACCGTAAAGGAAAAGATAATATAGTACCTGACGCATTATCACGTGATCCCGTAGAATTAGCTGTAGTAGGACAAACTTCACCAACCAAAGAATCGTGGTACGATAAAATGTGTAGAAATGTTCTAGCTTTTCCAAATAAATTTCATGCTTGGAAAGTTGATAATGGAGTATTGTACAAACACATACAGAGTATGGAAGCGCTACACAGAGTGTATGACTGGAAAGAAGTGGTACCTAAAGAGTCTAGGAAAGATATAATAACACAATATCATGTACCTCCTTCGTGTGCTCATTTTGGTATTATGAAGACTTTGAATAGAATTAGTCAGAAATATTACTGGCCGAAGATGGCGGCCGACGTAAAATCATTCATTAGCAAATGTCACACTTGCTTGGGTCATAAGAGTACGAATCAGTTACCACCAGGTCTAATGGGTGATCCCAAATTGGTTCAACGTCCTTGGCAAATGATTGCCACAGATTTATTAGGTCCTTTCCCCAGCTCCTACAAAAAAGGCTATACATATTTGTTAGTAATCTCTGACTTCTTTACAAAATACTCTAAACTTTTCCCATTAAGAAAAGCTACTGGAAAGAATATTGTTGAGATCATGGAAAATGAGATATTTTACAAGTTTGGGGTGCCTGATACAATAATTCTGGATAATGGTCCCCAATATATTTCAAAAGACATGAAAGCGTTAGTTAGCAAGTTTCATATAAGACACCTCTTTTACAACTGTAGATACCATCCGCAAAATAATCCGGTTGAAAGGATTAACAGAGTGTTAGTGTCTGCTATTAGCTCGTACGTCGGTGGTGATCATCGGAGATGGGCAGATTGTCTACATGAAATTGAACTCGCTATTAACACGGCAGTACATGAGGTCACCGGATATACTCCCTTTTTCTTGAACTTTGGTAGGGAAATTATTATTTCAGGAAACGACTACAAATCTTCAGACTTCAACCCCGAAGATATCAGATTTGCCGCACGGGATTCTTGGGCTTCGGATTTGGACGAATTGAACGATATTTTTTCACAGGTTCGTACGTCTCTAAGGCAGTCGTATGAAAAGAACAAAACTCAGTATAATCTACGTCGTAGGGACATACAATATGAAATTGGTGACATCGTTTGGCGCCGATCGTTCGTTCTTTCAGACGCTAGTAAGTATTTTTCAGCGAAATTAGCTCCCAAGTTTATTCGCAGCAAAATCATTAAGAAATTGTCTCCAGTTGCTTACATTTTAGCTGATTTAAATGGAAAACCTGTGGGAACCTTTCACATTAAGGATATAATCAAACATGAAATCTCAGATTAACGTCGTGTAGGTCAGGAGGGTATTTTAATTATTTTATATACTTTTGTTTCCATTATGCGCAATAGTGGAAGCGATTAAAAGATTCCATTTAACGTGAGAGCATGACTAAAACTTATGTTCTCACATTGAATGCAATTTTATATTTGTTTATGATGTTATTTTGTTTGTCCGTGTCCAGGTATTACTAATATATGTATTTTGCTATTTTTATACTTGTTCAGTGTGCAAGGGTGACCTACCCTTACCCTTGCGCATTGAATGTGTGCATATGAATGTACATAATACTAAATTTTGTAAATTTATATATTCAAGTCATCAAATATTAAGTTTGGATGTGTATGAGTACATTGTACATCCGTTTGGGATTTTGATGATTTTCATATGTACTTTTATAATATTCATTTTGAAATGGTTATGTAATTAACTGTTTTCAAGATGCGCTTGCTAGTCCGGAATGGTGGGCGTATCTTCAAGATAGTTTATAGTAGAATACGGTTGGGTTTTGTGTTTCGTTGTCTTGTTCTGTTTCTTTGTCTTGTTCTGTTTCATTATGCTATTATTAATAAGTTTTTTATGCCCTTTGGGGATGTTACATACTATAAGCTGGAGAAATAGTGCATTTTCAATTGCATGTGGTACAATACCGTGCCTATATTTATCAAATTATTAATGTTAATTTGGGTTATCCCATTCATTAATCTATAGTATCAAATGAGTATGTATATTCCTTGCAGGATCTGCTGGATATTGGTTACAATTTTCTTATAATAGATTAAATGATTTATAGTTAGTACTATTTATTATGTTGCTTTGAGTTAGAAGGCAAACCGAAGAGTTCATTAAGAATCTTTGGCATTGGGTTACTATTTTCATCACATGATAGCAATCAGATGCTTAGAATATCTATTTAGTAACTTTAGGAAGTTATGAAACCCTGCCAACGGTTTTCTATGTAATTTCTTTTGGTAGTGCTTATTTTATCCATTTGGGTTTTTTTTTCTTTTTGGATTCACATTTTATGTTGTTTTTTATCTTTACAAATTAGAATAAAAATAAATATAAATTAATTAAATAGAGAGATTTGAAACCCTCAACACAAAAAAATGCATGTGGCATATGCCAACGTCGGTTTACTATTAATTTTATTTTAAAGATAATAAAGCTTCCTTCTTCGGGTTGCGGGGGCCATTCTTGAGCTCGGAATGACCTCAACAAGTCGAACTAGCATTCGATAATTCAATCAATACCTTGTTCTTGATCGAATCATGGAATGTTAATTGGTTCTTTATTCTTAGAGATTTACAAAATAGAATAAGAATAATTCAATCTTACTGCTAATTTCATCATCGGATTACATTTTAACTGAAAATTTAAATTTTGATTTATACTATACTACAATGGGGTATTACAGAATTTGTTTATTCACAAGCTAATTTATGTCTCAAATTTTATCAATATCAAAAACAAAACTTATTTTCACTCAGATCTATAGGAAAGATAATAATGTTCATCTTCATATAGAAATCTTAATATCTATTTCACAGTTAACAGCTTAAATTTTTAAACTTTGAAATAACTTGTTAGTAAAATTATAATAAAATTTATTTATAAAGATATTTAAAATATCATTCTATTTTAGAGGAGTGACATCTAGGTGGGCTGTTTTGAAACTTCAATTTATAACTTTATAACTAAACAATCAGTTCTAACTTAAATTTTTTTCTAATTTTCATCAGTAAACCATTTTATAGTATAGCTTAGTCTTCGCAACATCAAGAATTAACATCAACGTTAAATCGCAATCATCACTACAAATTCAAGACCTTAACATATACTGCCCGGTGGAATTCATTGCTGCTTTTGGCCAAAACAATTACAATCTACATGGAAGGAAGAACTTCATATTCATATGGACATCTTTATACAAAATGGACCTGTCATCTGCACTGGACAATATCAAGAAGACTATCAAAATTGAACTTCAACTTTCTTCTTCTACATTGATCTTCGGCTTTCATCTGTACACTCTTTGGATGCTCATCCCAGCAGTTTCAAAATTCATCATGGCCAGATTAGGAGGAGGAGTTTCGCCTTCATACAATCACCAAACAAACCTCTAAGCTGATAATCACCACTTCTGCCTTCAAGACCTGGACCCTGTACGTGACCTTCATATTGGATACAAATTACCTGGTTTCAAGGATACATTCTGAAATCAATTCTTCCAGAGCATATCACCTATTGGCATGATCAGCAAGCTTCCTGTCTTGAGATGTGTAAAGGCGCCAGGAGGGCCTCAAATTTCCTTGGAAATTTTTTTTGGAGGGAAGGGAGTAATGTAACGATTTGAAACTACTCGCCCCGTTGTCAAGCGCTTGGAAGAACTAATTAACTCAAGAAGCGTGCAATTGTGAACACAGCCACGGCCGGGTACTTAATCATAGACATCTGAGATTGCAAGCGAGTTCTAGGGAATTCGGACAACTGTCAGGACGTACGTCACGGAACAGATTCCAGAGAGATCTGCGCCATTAAAAACGTGAGCGATTGTCATCATGCTAATTAGATTTTACAAAATGGTTTACTTTAAATAATATAAATTTGTTCTTCACAAGATATTTGGGAAGAGCTGGCGCCCTATATAATCAAGCAGGATTAATATTTGAGATGTGAAACTTATCCTTTTAATTTTTACTACCCGCAGATTAACATTTTAGTATTGTATCTTCGCATCACTAGTCAGATTTTGTTTAACGATCTGAACATGCCCTGATCTTAATAATGAACGTAGAGTCTCTTGCTATTTAACTTGATATTAATGTAATTTAATAGATGAGTATTTTGATAATTAAACTCAATAAATTTTGTTCTCAGCATTCACGCAATTCTTTGATTTCTGATTCCCTTATTTAATATTGTGCAACACATGAGTTTTATGTTTACACACTTTTCAGAAATTACACACCAATAAATCTCGGTACATCTTCATATTCGCCGCATTGCAGTGATGCAAATAATATAAATTTTATAAAATAAATTTATGATAATGTAATTAAGTTTCGTGGATACTCCTTGATTACATTTCCTCTCCTCCTAAATCACGTCATGTTTATGAAACTGTAAATTCCTTGTTTAACAGCGGAGCTCTGCGCTCCCCGCTATATCCGGCATTACGGGAAACTGAATAAATTAATATTAAACGTAACGCGACATGAAAATGTCTCCAGCACCCGAGCTCGGCTACCGGTGATTGGTTACGAAGGGAACTACTACAACGGGTTCAACTCAACTGGGCCAATGTTCGGTTCTCAGGTCGGATACAGGTATATTTGATTATTGGAAATATTGAAAGGAAATTTTAATTAAAAATTTTAGAAGGTCTCCTTTAAAGTTCCATGAATAAAACAGTGACAAAACTGAATAATGGGGAAAAGCGAAGTTTTACTAGTCGTCGCTAAACATTGAAAAGGAGAGATGGTAAAATTAATGACAGTGGCGGAGAGTGAGACCTCAATTTTTAACCAACATAACTATGTTGGAGGTGGTAGGATATGAAAAAAAGACGTGGTAATATTCAGTATTCGAGTGATAACTTATGAATACCATTTTATTATTCAATTGTTCCGTTCTACCCATTACTGACACAACTAGAACGTAGTGTGATCGCTTGGATTCAACTGCTCACTACGGACATGCATACATATGTTTCAAATTAAATTGAAACGTCAAGCTGGCGGCAAAACGCCCATCAATTATTTCAGACAATTTTCAATGTAACGTTGCGGTGTATGTTTGTTTCAGGTTTCGATTTATAGTACCGTTCACAAAATGTTCCAAAAGTAGCCTACTATGTTGTGATTTTCGAAAATGGTATTTTACATTTCCGCCTGCGATTAATGTTTCCGTGTTATTATTATTGTATTTAATTTGTAGAACTCCGTTTTATTATTTTATCGAATATGATATATATTTCTGTGCTTTTGACGTGTGTTACATATAATCATCTTCGCTTACAGTAGGTAAAATATTTTGTGTGTAATTCAATTCAACGTTTTTCAGTAAAATGCTTTATGTTCTAATTAAACATTCCAAATCTTCCTAATAAAATGTAAAATAATATCGTCAATATCAAATTTTAGAGGGTTTTAAAATATTTTTGAAACGCATATTATAAGGTTTCAGGAATGTTAAACAAATTCTAATTCATGAATCATATTAAAAACCTACCTATGTAATCAACTAAACAGTACTGTACACCATGGTGTTCCAGATAATAAACGGATTAGTTAGGAATAATGCCTTAATCACCTTTTTTACGTTTTACGTATTTAATGACTTAATTTAAAAAAGAGCATTTGAAACTCTTTATCTATAAGTAAATATATACATACTCGTAAATATCCTGTAATCCATCCAACATACCTGAAACTGTTTGATTTTGGATAACATTTTAATTTTAAACCTCTTTATCTTATGTCGTCATATTAAACAACACTCATTAAAATTATAAAACTTACCACGAAATAGACACGGATTTCTCTAAAACTGGTTAAGCTTTCACCACAAACAAATCGGCGTACACAAAGTTGAAATTTCGCATAACATAATTTTCCCAACGAGAGAACACTCATCCAGTGGCATAGAATTCCTTTTGAGCCAATACCGTACATGGGGTCGTCCCTATTGTGCGAGGGTTGAATCGAAACCTTTTGGAATTCTGATTTGCTATTTTGCGCACCATTGAATATTGCCTAGAACGCCTAGTTGTTAGTTCCATAAACCATTGTCCGCGAATCCACACCCACCGCAATCCATGGAGTATAAACCTACATGTGAATATTGGATACATTACATTTAGACACTCAAGGCAACAATTCAAACGCGCTTAGTTTTTATATGTAATCTTCCAGAAAGCCTTTTGTAATACATATGGGTAGACACTTGCTTTAAATTGTAGAATTAAAAGGAAGTAAATACTCGTATGTACCCAAAACTTTTGTTTAATGCCTTAGGTTCGCGGAAAACAATCAAGGCCAAGAAGGAAAAATAAAGTTTGGTTTGAGAATTGATTGCCAAATGCCTAACAAATACATAACTGCGTATGTATCATTTTATCTCGAAATTTGATACACCTTTTTTCTCTTGACCTGTCACATCACAAACGTCAGAAACATGAACCAATTTTGAAGGGCGTTGGTAATCATTTACGTATATTACTATTCCCAACTTTATAAACTAGATTAATAATTAGGCTAAAAAATCAGGTTTGGGACTAATTAAAAAAAAATGCTTCTGTTAAGATTTTTTTCTCACCAATATTTGATGTACAATGCACACTTGCTGGCATTTTGCAAGGGATAAAAGTTGCAAGTAGGTAAGACTCTTATGAAACCACAAGCAAATAAAATAAGTTTTTTTTTTTATATTAGCGGTTAATTTTTCAATGGCATAGATCACGACACCCGCAGTATTTAAAATAATGTTAAAAATTGAACGAAAAGTGGAAGGTTTACATTTCTTTCTTCGTTCATCAGCCATGCATAATCAAACTCTGTGTCCTGAGTTTATGCCAATATCAGCCTTGCAAGAATTTTTCGGTTCTCCACATTTTTAATAACGTTATACTATATGATCTTACCACTCACATATAAATGTTTTATTCACCTGATTGGGCTGTGTCTTTCTCGGGCATTCCAGACGTCTTATCTTATTCTGATCTATTAAGGTTACATCAGCCTTGTAAGAATTTTTGGGATTTCCACAATTTTATTAATTTGGTCATATATTGTTTTACCACACGTACGTCTCATGGGTATCATTTAGACAGCATTCAGTCTAATTCCATCCTTTTTCTGCCAGTTTCATGCCTCACGATACATTTGGTTGGTATCAGAACTCAGCACTCAGGGCTCCATTGTGGACTACTAGCTACGCTTCTTTTGATATATTCATTTACTAGTACAAACGTTGAGTTCATTAAATTATTTGATGATGTATATTCCTTTTGTCCAAATAATGCATAATATTTCTTTTTATTCGACTCTTATCAAATGCAAAAGATTATCACACATGAGTGTCCTAAGTGTCCTCTACATGTGTACTTAATTAACTAACACAATTTTACCGTCCAGTGAATGAATACAATACCCATCAAGAATTTTATTATTACATGCACATAATTCGATTTATTTTGCGTATTCATTTTTCATATATATTCTCGGAAAACTCTGCGATTCTGAAATAAAACTGAAAGTTATTATAATTGGAATGAATTTCAACGTTTTTGCAGCTTTCATAAAAATAAGTTTTGCTTTGGACAGTATTGAAAAAAAATATTTTTCTTGGCCCCAACTGCTGATTTAATAAAGGCAAGTAAATGTAACACGGCTTATTACCTTACCATCTGATCAATCAACGGTACACTTTGGGTCGTGGATAACTAACTTTTTGTATATTTGAATTAATACAAATAAAACTTTTGCTTCGGAGTATCTATCATATTACTAATTAGTTAAGTCACCATGACAAAAGGATTACTTCTCATGCTAACAAAATAGGAAAATACCACCATCTATGACGTCATTGCAGTCATTTTGCTCTTGTAGCTTTCAGCCAGGAAATAGTGTCAGCTTTTGTAGAATCGAGCTTCGACCCACTTCTGTCCGTGCAAGCCCCGACACAGTGCGGCCTCCCGGCGGGGCTTTACAGTGGCGTGGCAATGGCGTGGCAGTGGCGTGGCACTGTCGTGGCAGTGGCGTGGCGATGGCGTGGCAGTGTCAGCAAAACTTCCTGGAACGTATCAATTATCCAAATAGCGACCGTCATTTTCCGAACCTCTCCGCTTGATGTGATATCCACCGCGGATTTCTCACGTCAGGGGAGTGATCGGCTTCTAGCAAGGAAAGAATTATTAAAATTCTTACCACGTCGCTTCTTTATACGTAGACTTGCAAACGTTCATTTCTTCCGAGCTTTGGATTCAGGTTCTCAACCATTTTGTTGGATTATAACGAGATATAAATCTACGTTCTCGGTGTTTGAAATAAGTTTATCAGCGTTCATATTTGCAAAATCAGTTGATATTTCTTATGGCAGCAGTCATTTAATAAGACGACATTTTTTAATTAAGGAAATCACATTATGTGAATTATTAATATTATTAATCGATATACTAGTACATCACGGAGAAAATAAGTAGTTCAGTATTTTAACTTGCAGGTATCCAAATAAATTACATTATTGACGAATAAAGCGTAATATCCATCGAGAACAAAACTGAGCTAATACTATCTTAGTCGAGTCATTTTCATACTTTCGTTTCCACCACGAGCGTGTTCAAAAGTATGAAAAAGACTCGTTACTATGTGAGCTAAGCTAAACTAAATTAGTAATAGCTTGGCTTCGTACGCAGTGAATACTGCGCTTTACAAAATATTGACTTTTAATTCCCAGATATCTAAATACCTTAGAATACTACAATACTAGTTTAAGACATAATAATGTCCCAAAAATTTATAAAATGTTTTTTACAGTAAAACATTAAAATTAATTTTCAGTAGTAGATGCATGTTGAAAAAATGGTCTCGTAATTTTTTTTTCTGTTTTCCTCTGTATTTATTTTAAGCGTTTTGTTTGGTTTTGATACTAAATCGTCTTAATCGATAACCAGTATTGTTTAAGTAATATAATATGTAACATTTTAAAAAAATCTCTGGATTTACCCGTTGGTTTGTTCTGCATTATTAAGCTGAAATTATTTGATCGGAACTTCTTTTCGCAATATACAATAAAATTTATATATTTCTTTTCAATTTCAATTAGAAAGCAAGAAGATTTTAATGTGATAATATTTGAGGAGCGTTTTCACATAGAGAAATATTTACGAAAACTTATTTTTTCGCTAGACAGTTTTAAATGAATAATCACTCAGGGTCTATATTTTACGATAAATTAAATATACATTCAATTAGCTATTAGACATGATGAATAATAAGAATTTTCAATTCATTTGTGAAAAAATAAAGGGAAATTAATAATTACTAACTTGACAAAAGGGAAATATCTATATATTTGAAAAAAAAATATTCACAAATCGAAATATAACTTTTACATTAGTTCTTAAATAAAATTGTTATATTTGACCAAAATTAAAAATAATTCTTTGCTTTATCTTTCTTAGTGCCTACCTACGACAAAAAATAATATTTATATTTGATTCAATTAAAAATTGTAACATAATACGTACCGTTGACACGACCATATAAAATAGCGAAAGAAAGGCCTAGGTCATAATTATTTTTGTTTAAATATAACTGGGGGGGATATGGAGTTACATGGAAATAAGATAAAAATGGTTATTCTTCATTTTGTACCTACCTAGTTATTTCACTTTTATATAGATGTATAGGTAAGTCGATATTACACTATGTGAAAATGTATCATTTTCTACTACAATAAAGCAGGTATGTAAATTAATTTTTGAACATTTAAATCAGCCATTTAGTGAACACCTTAGAAAATATATTTAAAATTATTTCTCTTTTTGAAAACCCTCTTTTTATTGCTTTGGAGTTTTGCTAAAAAGTGTTAATCCAAGAAGGCTTTCACCAAGCATCCCTTAACTGAAGTAGAGGCTGTAGGTAAGGGGCCACTAATTAATCTTACGCTCGGTGCTCAGACCAAGTATTATCGTTCAGCTTAGCTATTGCCAATCCGTTGTTGATGAGCCCTACATCTTACAATAAACATCTCGAAAATCCTTTTGAAATTACAGAAATTTCATTACATTCAAATCCGTCCTAGAAAAGCACTAAGTTCGTATAAAACCTTCTAAATAGGTAAATTAAAAATGAAAAAAGTGCCACATTCACAATATTTTTACCAGCATCTCCAATAATGGAGAGGTATTTTTATAATTTGAAAACCTCCATTCAGACCCCAACACACCCAACCAATTCCAACCTAATTTAAAACCAATGGACACTTCAAAATAATGAAATGTATCAATTTCCTTTCAATTTTTTTTTTCTGCGCGAGCTAATATTATCACATTTTAGTAAATACATGTTATGAAATCTATGATTATTTATTCTATCTAGCTCAAATAAATGTGCAAAGTGTTGAATTTAACATGCTTAATGCCATTTATGTTTACGAAATATTTTTTAAATTGTGTAATCATGAATCTTCTAGCGTTAACCCGATGCCCTCGTTTAGTAAAAAATCATTAAGAAGGCTTAAAAAATGTTTATATCTGTTTTTTCCGCTTTTCAAATCAATTTCACTCGAATATCGAAACGTTTGGAGACGCTTCACTTTAACTTAAATACACGGACGTGTTTGAGAATTTGGGCTTATTTCCGGCGCTTGTTTACTTTTCACTTGCTTTTCTACCTCCACATGGTCAACATTGCCCATTTCGTATTTTGAGTTGTTTCACAGATCATTAAATGTCAAAAAATAGATTTGATTGTTCAAAGATATATTTGTTGTGTTTACAATTTTTATTCATTCAATAATAAAAACCATTTATACAAACTCACTCACTCACTCACCACTCACCCACTCACTTACACACTCACGCACTCACCCTCTCACTCACTCACTCACTTTTCGAGGCAAACTGAAACTTAAAGGCTTCCGTGATGCAAGCGGGATCGGTCGACGTCCGCTGGACAAAACTGATTCTCTTTGCTGAATTTTTCCATGCGATTTTGGTGTGTTATTTTGGTAATAATTAGTAACTAGCAGTTAAAAACCCGCTCCGCGGGTTTTTTCCTGCTAGGCCCTGCGGGCGGTACTTGGTTGGCCTTCGCCCAGTTTAAGTGATACTAACAATAGTTACATTTAATAGGTACATATTAGGTCATTCACAGAGTGAGTATATATTGTAAATAGATTATTACAATATAGCGCCCCTGAGGTGATATCTCACAAAAACTGCGCTATACAAATTGTCCAATAAATATAATGTTTAAATTTTATTGCGTACATATGCATTGATATACAACGGAAAAAGATAAAATAATGTAATCTTATTAAACTTTATTTCAAACACAAATAACTTTGTTTACATCACTTTATTATATACAACCACTACATGTTTCACGAACGAAGTTCACCTCATCAGGAGTAAGTATACACCTACTTATTTAGTATTTCAACTATCAATTTATTAGAATAAACGTTAATAAATGCTATTTGTTTTATGAATATATTCTTTTATGGTTATATGATATTTGTGTTTTCAGGTCTTAAAATACTTCACACATGATATAAAGCATCGCAAATAAATAATATTTAAATTTTAGAAATAAAAAAAACGTGTCAATATAAAATCAGATATAATTAATAAGCAAAAAAAAATACAAACCCTCTTTTAAATATTTTCCCACTCAACTGGTCTTTCCCGTCTAACGATATTGTAATTCCTAATTCTGATAAACTACGCCCACTCTTACCCCTCCCCCCTACTTCCACTTCTTCTTTCCAATTATAATCTATATTTAATTTTTGACTTCAATGTATACTTACTCCTGATGAGGTGAACTTCGTTCATATAACATGTAGAGGTTGTATGTAATTAAGTGATGTAAACAAAGTTATTTATGTTTCAATAAAATAAATAATGCCATCACAAAGTGATAAGCTTCCTGAAGAAATCTACTTATTAAACGCTTGTTAATGGTCAAATCATTTTGCGTAACTATGCGTATATTGTTAACTTCATATTTAAATATTCGCGCCAGTCATTTGGTTCGTTTTTATACCGCCAGAGGGGCAGAGTGGTCGAATTATGCCTGCAGACCCCCTATTCGGGATTTACCCGAAACATACGATTTGAATTAGACCAATCAGAGGGCCTAGATCGTCCAGACGCTAGCGTAATAATACTATCAGATTTTGACACGCTCCCTTTTGAGTCAAAACGAACCTTAAAGACATCTTAACTTAATGGGCGAAGAGGTCGTTTTTACCGTACAGCTTTGGCTGAAAAAAAAACGTGCCGAAGGATATTAATATATATGGTGTGTGATGTAATGTTTGAATGTAAATGAAGCAAGGGGTGTGTTCCTACATTTATATTTATGATTTTTAGTTTGAATCTGGATGACGCAATGAGTGTATGACTACTTTTATATTTATGATTTGATGTTGAATGTGGATAAAACAAAGGGTGGGTTTTCCCACTTTTATATTTATGGTCTGATGTTTGACTATGGATAAATCAATAAGTGTGTGCCTTTTGTTGTATTTATGATTTGATATTTGAATGTGGATAAAAAAGGATCGTGTGCCTCTACAAAGGACCCCGGAAGTTCCCCGTTCTATTTAGTAGCCCTACTGAGCCACTCCTGTCGCCTGGGTTAAGACGCCCAGAAAGAGCCGTATCTCGCAAAAAGGGATCCAGGAACTAAACACTCAATTTTTCACTGAGCCACTCAGATTTTGTTACTCTATATGCGTAGTTTGATATCCACTTCGGTTTCTTTCCTATTCCAACTATTAAATATTTAGAGAAAAGCCTACGGCACCTACCTACCTGCAGTACCTACCTACACCTACAATAACTATCTACCCCTACAGTTCCTACCTACACCTACAGTACCTACCTACACGTAAAATACCTACCAACTACAGGACCTACTTAGAGTTCCTACCTTGGGCACCTACCTAGGGTACCTATCTAGGGCAACTACCTACAGTACCTGCCTACACAACCTACACAATATTTATTTCGTTAGATTTATGTAATTTTTTTTATACATCTAGTAGAAAAATATATGAAATTCAATTAAAATACAAAAAATATGATACAGCTTAAAAATTACAGTTACATTGTTTTACAAAATAAGTTTGAAAATAAAATAAATACCTTCGTATTTAATAATTTTTTTTCCTTGCATAGCACGTACCTTACGAAAAATGTCAAGACTTGTGGATTCTTTTACGGCTTTAGGTGGTTATAATAATGTTTTTGTCCTTTATAAAATACACTATTTTGTGTGCATGCACATTCAGTTTTGTGAAGCCTTAAATCTTGGCAACTTGTCGTATGGTAATTGTAAACATTTTCATTGTACATAATATTATTATGCAAATATTTAGGAAGGATGATATTTTTAATATTATACAACGATGTTAACGTATTATCTTTCTATTTAGTTGAGATTATATTTAAATTTTGTAACATAATTTGAACTCTTTTAAATATATAAAATTTCAAAATCATCCTCACAATACTAAAACAATAATTTAAATCACCTTTTTTTTAACGATTGTTCAAATTCCGTGAAATAAACCGTCCTTTGTGTGTGTCAAATTTTAATTTATCATCCAATATCAAAGCCAAATATTTCGTACTGCCAACTCTTTCTATAGTTGTGATATTATTTTTCCACCTTGTATTAAACTCAATCAAAAACATTGTTTTGATTGAGTCATCAAAAATGAGTCATCATGAGTCAACAAAAACATTGTTTTGATTGAGTCATATAATGAATGATGCGAAACGTCAATGAGAAACGGCAATTTGTCTGATCAACTAAGGATTAACGAACCACTTGGAAGAAACTGATGCAGACATGTTTAACATCTAATTCATGGTTCCCAGGGTGGCCGGCGGTGCCCAAATTAAATAATTATAATAAATACGCAAAATGTCAAAATGGAGCCATACAAAATGAAGATAATTTTTTATTAAATGTTTTTTTGAATTAAATGCATTTGTATTAAAATGTTGTTCACAAAGTTTGGTGCTCCTGGTACATTGTATAGAACCTTTTAGTGTATGTTTCCCGGAAATAGCTCTATTCAATCTATTTTAATTTACAAAAACTTGTATCGATACCTTTGCATTTTGCAAAATAAAAATGGCACCAACTTAAGTCATTTAATTTTTTTATTTATTTATTTATATATTGACGCCCTATTGGGCTTTTAAGTACATAAAACTTACACATTTCATTTTTGACAACAGTATAAAACAAACAATAGAAAATCGAAATAAATTTATAATGATTTCTCATACATTATTTACATTTAAAAAGTGATGGACTTTTATTGAATATTATTTTAAAGAAACAATAGTTTCAATGCAATATTACCGATTAGGTACCTACATATTTTGAATGCTCCATACTAATTATTATAATTAAGAAAATTTATCTAATTGAAAAAAAATCATTTGAAAAATAGTTCTCACATAGTTTCCGGGTAGGTATCAACGCTTTTTAGCAAAAAAATGCATCAACCTTACGTATGGGTACTTTTTCACTTTATTTAATATTATTTAATTTGTAATATTTAACATAATTATTAATATACATTTCAATTAAACAAATGGACATTTGTTCTACTTTCTTCTTATAATACCACATCGTTTTTTCGTTAACTTTCTGTCATTATTAACGTGATGTTTTCCAATAAGTGTACAAGTGCGGCCATTAATCTCCATACCAGCAGCTATCACGCTCCCTGGGACGCGAACACGCGCTTGAGCTCACACCACCCCTAATGAAAATATAATATGCCAACGAAGAAGCTTAATTCGTGCCCCGTTGGTGATGTAGTTATAAGCTTAAATTATCTATGCCCTGATGAATTGATATTTTGATTATTATATTCAATAGAAGCAACGGGCTTAGAAAATCTTCTAAACTGACCTAACAAAACAATGCCTACTGGTGTACAGGTGCACTGACTATTATAAAACTTGTTTTGATTTGTGTGATATTGTCGTATTAATAACTAACTGTTCCCAAAAACCATTAGCGCTTTGTAAAATTTTCCATTTATAAAATTCTTAGCCGGGTTATGGAAAAGTTGTTCAGAAAAAGTTTGGCATGTATGATACAAACACACTCTTACTAAAACGCGTTTATTTCATATGTATTTCCACGAAAGCTATAACTTCCACTAGGTATTTCAATTCAAGAGCAATCACTTTGTGTGGGTAAATTATTAAATATAATAATATTAAAGTTTGCTTCGTATTACAAAAATCGTTACCTTTTTATAAGTAATCAATTTCAGCGGCTATTTCAGACACCTTTCAAAATAAAGTTGTAAAAAGTAAAGTCTTAGTAATACATTGGAAAAGATGAGGCAAGCACCTTCAACCATAAGTAAGTAGTTTTCACAGTGTGGAGTTCTTTTATTGTATTCGTTTAAAGAATATATTCTCTTTTATAACAGTTTTCTTACAGTTTGAAGGTCCGTCGCTCGTGATGGAAAAAAATTGCAAATTTCATCACACTAGTTTGAGTATTTTAACTGCTTTAGAAAAAACTTCCTTTTTGCATACTTACCGCTGAGAGATCCGTAAAAAAATCTTTCCCTTCCCTCAGACAACGTAGTTATATAAAATGAAAGGTAAGTTTCAGTGGAAGGACTGCATCACTAGGAAAATCAAGAGTCAAGATGTTTGCCGAGAACTCTACTATCCCCCTATCTATCTATCTATCTCCATTGATGTATTATATTTAAACAAGAGCGAAAAATATATTTCCAATTTTTTTACCTCCAACCTTCCGATTTGACCTCTAACGTTCGAACGCCGAACGACCGGAAACTACAGAATTCGGGCCCCCGCGCACTGCTAGTTGCGTGATTATAGTGGAAGACGATTTGACGAGATATCAGCACCACCATGACTAACCCGCGATTTTTCACGGGTCTGCGCAAGCGTTTAGATAAAAAAAGTCGATAATTACATTTTAAAAATCTCACGCCGCCTTGTGGAAAATAATTAATGAATTAAGAAGGCTAATTTAATTTCTTACTTTTTAATGTGAATTTATTAGGGTAAACAATATTATTTGGTACCAGTGCGATATGGTAGAACTTAACAAATAATTGTTTTGTATTTTTATTTTTCAGATAATTTCTAGAGCCACCATAATTATTTTTGTAACTTTTTTTGCTGAAATAGTTTGGAATATTTTTATTCACTTTATTGTTTGTTACGGACTACGAGGTTGAGTAGTTAAGATCCTTAGCCAATAATCTGGAATTCGCGGGTTCAAATCCCTGCATATGCAAATGAATTTTATTTGATTAATTTGTGATATTTTAAAATTCAAACATCAAATTCATATTTAGCATATTTTCTGGCACATTTCAAAGTGGTAGATACTTTCAGTATAGCCCTGGTGAGCGAAACACCATTCAAAATCAAAGCGTTGCTTGAAATTTCCTTAGCTGTGTTTGGTGAGTAGATCTGAATAGAGTATTGGGGATAACATAGTCTCACTGCCTCCAATCGGTTATGAATGGGTGAAAACACACATTTAAAAAGTTCTAATTTTTCTCCTATAATAATTTTGTTTCGGCGAAGTTTTTAAACAATCAAAAATTATTTTTAACACGTTTACTTGGTCGTACATATTGGAAATACAAAAAGTTGTTTGTAATTCATAAAATTTAAATAATTTTTCGACACAATCATACGGTCTAAAATATTATTATCTCAAGAAATAAGGGAATTCATCACCCCAACATGGCCGTTTGTGTGTTACCCAAAAATAATTGGCTCTGTTTGCAATGCTAATTCAATGAAACAAGCAGTATTTAGATTGTTTCTATCCCGAGTTATTCTCGGATAACCTTAATAACGAAGGTTTTGTGTACCAAGTCCCAACGTAACATGGAAAATAACCCAACTAATTTAATTTATGTGGTTTGACCAAGACGTTCATATTTGTATGCGAATTAAAATGTCCAAAATGTTTTAAAACTTGATAATGTAAGTTTATTTGTTTAAGTCTCACTGGTTTCCTAAAAATAAGCTGAGCACAAGTTGAACACCAAAGGGAACAACTGTTTCTCGAATTAATAAAAACATTTCATTGTTTGTACGTATTAATAGGCGTAATTCAATAAAATATATGACGGAAACAAATCATTTTTTGATGAAATTAAATTAATGAATTCAAAAAAACTTTAAATTCTTTCTGGAATATTATTTACCATCTAGTTTCGAACTTAACGGTGAAATAAAAAACTTTTAAACTGAAGATTTAAACAGCATAGATCCAACAATATAAAGCGTTTAGCCTCTTTAAAATTAAAAATTTAAATAACTCTTACCTTATAGACGCGTGCAAAAGCTGTGTAAATTTAATCACACCAGATATCACTATTCAAAAGGTTTTTACTACTCCAAATATCTAAAAAATAAATATAGCTAATGGTTTATAGGTAAAGTACGTGACCAACGTAATTGAAAACGCCCAATTGAGCAAATGACAATAGCACGACATACCGTTCAACGACGGACAACCGATAGACGAATTCCGTTTATCAGTTGCTCCCAAGGGGCACGAGAGAACCCAAGGACGCTTTAAGACACGCAGGATCGATGAGATAGGTTTGGCCGAAATACGTAACAGAGCTATTCACCAAATCGAGAAAGATGGGAATTACCTTGAATAAAAGCCATTCATGGAATAGTCAGTAGAGAATGACCGATGATGGTGATGATAACTTGTAAGGCATTAACAAGAAATCACTTTTTTTTTTCACTTGGCTGAGTGTTTCTGTAGAAATATACTGCTTTCCAATGTAGAGATACACCGATATAATTATATTTTGGGCTTGTATGTATAGTATGTGTGACCGAAAAATATATTATTTCATGCAAAATTTATTTATTTATTTTAGACATCGAAATTCTTTCGTGTGTATATATTTGGCTTGTCTAGAGCCCATGAGTCAAATGATTTTACTTTAATTGGCAATAACAGTTTTCTTTCAAATCTTTCAATGAAACATATTAAATATGTACCTTTAAAGCTTTTGTTGAAGTTCATAAACATTAACACACAAAGTCTTAAATTCACTCTTAGAGTAAATAAAGTTTAGGAAAATTATGTAATTTTTTAACAGAAAAACTGAAATCGTTTGCAAAATAACATTATCTCGCGTCAACTCTATTTGAAGATTTCTAAAATAAACGACCGTCAAGGGTGCTGTTTGGATGAAAACGTAACTGAGGCTATATTATATATTATTCGCAAATTTGCAAATTATGGGAGAAGATTTTGTTTTTGAAGGAATTCGGTTTATGAATAGTCGCTTGACGTATCTACCAAGTTTACCCTATTACTGTATCCACAAATAAATTAAGCAGGTCAAACCATTCATTAGGTTAAATTTTGGGCTTTTGCGGTAAAAAGAAAATCTTTGGATTTTACGAAATTTGGTCAATGGTGATTTTTTTCTTACCTTACACATGAACAACGTTCTCCCTTTATTGAAAAAGGTAATGGTTTTGTTTGCAGTTTCTACTGTTTAAAATCTGAAAAAAATTAAAAGCCTTCATAAAAAAATGTTAAAGGTTTCCTAATCAATTTAATTTAACCGTTGCAAAGTATTTTTTTAGAAAACGTTTTCAGCACTTAAAGATTCGGAGACAAAATTAAAATAACTTTAAACCTTTTTATGTTTTCGATAACAAGGAAGATGCGCAAGTGGTGGCTCGCAGACCGCTTGTAAGCTTCCTGCAAAAATAATTAAATAAATGACTGCTTCTTAGAAATCTTTAAAATTCGGTACGCCATCTTGACTTATTCCTCTTTGTCCGATCTCTTTGTCTAAATTCATAATTTTAGGATTTTAATTTTTGAAGATTGTCTCGAAAGAGTCACGATTTTTTAACGTTATTTGAATTTAATTTAGTAATTTATTGGAGAATCCTCCAAACCGAGATATGAATCGTAAATACAAGAACTGAAAGTGAAAAAATACTCACGATAAAACAAACATGACCATGAACAAAAATGATATTAAATGGGTATATTCAATATGGATGTAGTTACTAGCTGAGTACACCTGTGTTTCATGAGAATTTTTTTGTATTATTGTCTGCTTCCACCGCAAGAGCTTTTACGTAAGATATTAGCGATGGGATATGACTCATTTTATTAAAAGAGGGAAAAACGGTTCCAGCTCAAAATTTCACAAAAAGACTCTTTCAAAGAGTCGACTCAATTGAACGAGGCGATAGCTTACTTGAACGGGAGCCGTGAGCTCATAGCGCATTAGCAATGAGAATACTGTGCTCCTCGATACGACTCCCCCGATACGGCTCCCAGCTCAAGTGTATGAATGATTGTACGAATCTTGGTACCGGTACGCCGCCTCGTACTACGAGCAAAAAAATTTGCTATGTAGTTAGTTGATGTAGGTACATATGTCCAAGTCCAGACGTCGTTCACGTATCTGAGTATGTAATAACAATTAATACTTTTAATTTTAAAGGCGCTATTTAAAAAAAAAGAGTAACCGTTCTATTAAGCCATATAACGGTTTACCGGGAGACGTAAGAAAACAAAAAGAGCTAGCTCAATTTTGCGGCTCGTTCATGATTCCCTATAAGATAGTATCCTTTGCTTAGTGTTTATATTTGAATATAGTCAATCTTAAATTATCCTGATTACATTATCTTCATAACTATACGATAAGAGTGAGTAGAAATATAAAATACTCTGGCTTTCACCGCCCAACCTCTTGGTTGCTTACATAAATTTATTATGAACATACTTCGCTATCCAATGTTAACCATCGTATTAGATATTAAATTCAATTTTCTTTCTTGGAATCCCGACATTCAATTCTCCCACAAAATGTATCAAAGTGGCATAAAATAATACGAATGTTGATTTTAATTTACATAAGCCTAATTTCTTCAAGTAATAAAGGATGAGAAATTTTATTTTTGAGTAGTTGATATTAATCAAAAGATTTTGGACAGATATTTATTAATAATTTCCCGATAAAAAATTACAAGCGGAAATTTAAGACGGATTTTTTCACAGAATTCTAAAAATTCATCATATTTTAAAGATAATTTTCAAGTTCTGTGAAAGTCATATTCAAGTTCTTTTATTTTATCATTAAGGGCCAGTTCCTTCAAATAAAAGCACTTGAATGGAAATTTCGCGAAACTTAATAACTTACTTCGAAATTTGAAAGAACTGGAACTTATGTCCGCTTTAAAAAATAAGTTAGACCATTTTATTTTTAAATGACAAATGACGAATGTGATAGTCTTATCCAAATTCTGTTATCATTAAGGGCCAGATGCTTTAAATAACTGAAATAATAAAAGTACTTGAATGGAAATTTCACGGAACTTAATAACTTACTTCAAAATTTGAAACAACTGGAACTTATTGTCTAGATAACCGCTCTAAAAAATAATCAAGACTATTTAATTTTTAAACTGACGAATGCGTGCTTTTTTATAACAAAACATTTTTTGTATTATTTTCGAGCTTCGCCGTGTCATTTTTAATTATCGTTGTTTATCCATAGGTAATATGTTCAATAATAATACCACTAGTTGATTGATGTTTACCAAAGAGAAATAATAATAACATTAAATTTAGTTGCAGTTAATATTTTACTATTTTTATGATAATACAAATTCATCAAATTAACGATAATATCATTTACTCATGATGAAAACGAAACCAGACTGGCTTTGTAGGGAGTAAATATTAGTGAAATTTAGCACATTTAAAAATTAAACCACCTTTTTTTGATAAAATATTTAGCTTAAAGTCTCTCGAGTGAAAAATACATTAGTAATTACTTGAAATTGATTTAATGATTTATATTCATAAGATTTCACAGCCTTCTTGATCTAAGCTAAGGCTGTTCTTGTGTTGTTCGCTGCCATGTGAATGTATTTAAATTTGATTTTTCTTTCTTTTTTCTTTATTTTCATTATTCTTTATATGTGTTGTCTCTCTACTAGCTTCAAGAACAAGAACAAACTGCCTTGGATGAGAAAACGTTTTGGTATTTATAAATGTTCGTTGTGCCAACTTTTATAATCATTTAATAATAACATCGTTTAAATAAAAAAAATTAGAGTCCTTACGTAAAAACCGACACAAGGACCCATCTGGTCCTTGAAACTGTTCAGAAAAGTAGTAGGTGCCCTTGAGCCTTCTTAATTTCACAATTTCATCGTACTTTGTTTTTCTAAAAATATCCGGTTTATTTTTTTTTCGCGTCAAAAAACGATTAGATAGGTAGATAATTTTACCGTCTTAGGATAAAAAACATCATTTTATCCATTCTCCATTTTCTTAAAATCATCAATAACGTGACATCGACCTCATCGAGAAATTATTCTCGTCTTTAAACTTCTGATATATTATAATTTCCTCAGCCTCGTTTTCACTCAATATTGTCCTTTTTCGTCTCTTATTTCCAAATAATTTATTTCTTAATGTTCGTCTTCTTAGGTTTATCGCGCACCCCTTTCCCAAGATTGCTTTTACTATTTATTTCTTCCTTCCTACCTATTTTATGTCTCAATGAAATTATGGTCTTTTCAGGCTGGTGATAAATCTCTTGACACGGTTTCTGGGGTAGTATTTGAAAACTTATATTACTTTACACAATTCGAATTTTTTGTGAAATATTTTATTTAATATTTAAAAAAAAAATTGCTGCTGCTAAGGGTGTTTTAAAAGGCTTAGAAAGAGAAAACTAAACTTACACTTCTCAAATTATACCGAGTCCATTAAATTTCTTAATTTTAACTTCCTCCAAACACGACGTCTAATTTTGGATCAAATCTTATTATTTAAAATCCTAAATAATAGTCTTTCACCAAAACTTACCTATTTAATAAATCTTCATATTCCGTCTAGATCAACCCGACAAACTGATTTATTTTATCTACCCTCGTGTAGAACAAACATTCGAAAAAAATCCCCAATTCCTCGTATATGTGTACAATATAATACAAAATTTTACAGCATTGACATTTTTGGTAATAACCTAAAGAAATATCGATATGAAGTAATGCGTACGATCGATTATTAATATGAGAGTATGGAATGTATTGGGAGCATCTCCTATCCTCTTCCTATTTTCCTCTTCCTCTCCCCTTCCTTTAACACCTAATTAATTTTAAGATATTAAAACTTCATTTCTACTGAACTTTAACTTAAGAAACTTCTGTGGCTTGACTTCAGTTAACTTGCGTATTTATATCTATCATTGTATATTATATAAAAGCTGTTTGTTTCTTACAAAATAAATAAAATTAATATAAAATAACATAAAATAATTACTTTTTTTGTTAAGTGTTAGGGTACGTACCAATTATCATTAATATCAAGAGAAGGCTAATTAAATATTATATTTTATACGTAAAGACTAATCATTTTGTCAATTTGAATAACATTACAGGCATTTCTTACAAAACGCCAAAAAAAAATAAAGAATTAAAATAATTGTTTCAAATATTTATTTATTAATATGTACTAACCGGCTATAACTTAATCTCAAAGATATTTTCTCGTTCTCTATTATTCTGACATAAATAGTTCATTCTTGTAAAAACATATAAAATTCTCGCACAAAACGTACGTTGGTAGTACCTAACGTATGCATACGTTGTGTTCTCCGCAGAATGGGCTTACAGGGGTGTTGTATATTATAGAATAAAGCAACACTCACCCCCGTAGCATGGTCACTCTCTTCAAGCCCTGGTCGGCAGCTGCAGAACTAGCGCGAACAGCGCTTTCGATTGAGAGTTACAGTATAAAATTAATACAGTGTTAGTCGATTCGACTGACATAGGTATTATAGAGTTCATTTGAATTATATAGGAAGTAACTGGCACCATAACAAATAACAAAAAAATATATATATACATAATGTGGTTAGTGTTAATTTTTAATATGGGTCTCTCTTATAAATGTACTTATTGATATATTGTTTAATAAATAACCTTTTAAATTAATATAGGTACTTTTATTTGCCCACCATGAGTTTTTTTGTGTTTTTTTTTTATTTAGTTTTAAAAAAATAACATTTTTAAACCTAGTAGGTACAAACCTTTTAACAACCTATTTATATTACATTAAGGACACTTTAAAATACATCTAAGACTTAATCTTTACAGTTTTTAGGCATAACCAACGAAAAGCAGCAAGGCAAGCTTCTTTAACACCATTCGGTAATTCATTAAAATGGATTGGAAACCATAAACTTTAGGTTGTGAACCAGAAAGCTCACGGCTCATCATTGATATACTAACAAGCAATTATACTATCACGCTGAGCATCTCCTTGAGGAAAATAAGCTTTTCGATTATTATTCTACTTAAGAGGCCGTCTCTTGGGCACCTAGGGCTAGATTAGCCTCAACCATCGGGCTCTTAAAATAAAACGACTCAAAGGTATTTCTACGTAAAACAATAAGCTACAAGTTTAGATAATTACATTCAACTTCAAACATAACAACTACTGTTTGACCCCCTCAAACAATAAACCCTTTTTCCAGGGAGAAATCTCAGTTAACATGTCCAATAAATAAGTCCAATAGTTTGTTAGTGCGGAAGATAAGTAAATTTGTTAAATTGCCATTCATCCTGTAAACGCGTGGGGTTGGCTGACATATTGGTAAAATTGCCCGAACAAAACCTCTCTGACCTAAAAGCCTCCCAGATAAATTATATCTCAGTTGCTCACACTAAAAGCTTTGTTTGGACCTAAACTTTTACCGATATGTTTTTGCCGTCTAAGAGATCTCGGCGAAATTGAATACTTTTGATAAATACGTTTTTAGGAAAATAAAAGTCAGATATTACAGGGTCGCACTTTTTAAGATAAAATAAACACGTTTTAACCTTTTGAGAGGTTGCCATTAAGAAGGTACCTAAATATTTATTCTGTGTTCATGATAAATTTTCTTCAAACACTATACTTTTAGCGTTAATTAAAATTAGCCTAAATATAAATAAAAAGCAATCTGAATATTCTTAGTTTAATATCTCCAGAGAATTCAATTGTCAGCCTCCAGACACTACTTGTGTAGCAAACTTGAAGACAAATCTTTTAGGGAATCAAATGAATGATACGTAATGACATGTATTTTTACGATTTATTACTCATATGAATGTACATTGGTTCCGTTACATAATTATTCCAGGAGGTAGCTTCACAGACACCAAAATGTTGGCCTTACTTCTTCTGTAAATACACGTATAATAAATTTTAAAAAATACATTAGCTCTGGGCCTTGATACTAAAATCCGTCAGGTCCTATATTAAGTTTGGGGATGCTGTGCTGTCGTTTTAGGGAAAGCATAGTTCTGGGAAGTAAAAAGATATAAGGGATGGGTAGGAATATTCAATGTGTCCAGGAGTAACGGACGTATGAATGCGATGAAGGCGATGGGTTCAAAAGGTCTCTTTCAACCAGTCTCGCCATGCAGAAAGTGGGCAAACGCATCCGCCGCCAAGACCTAGACAAACCTCACCCCGTGAACCCGGGCACCTCTGCTAAGTCACCAAACGTAGCCAACTCTTATACCATAGGGTGACTTATGGCAGGGGTGCTAGTTTTCCAATGCATGGTTCCCAGGGCGACGGTTCCCATACCCGTATCATTGATACCTCGTAGTCATTAGACTTTTTTGCCTCACACTATTCATTGAAAGTAGTTTCTTGATCTATTCGAATACGCGTACCTAAGTAACGACAATACAAGTAAAATGTGTGCGGCGTGCGCATATAGTTTACATTACATTATCCAATTAATTTAATTATGTTGAGTAAAAGGGGTAATTAATTTAGCTCTCAGTTTCCTTACTACCTATCGTATCTTCACATAACACTTGTGTTCGATAGAAGTTCCCTCGAAACTAAACTTGATTTTTATTTATTCTCTATTTAACTTTTCTGTAATAAAATATGGCTTTTTGATTACCTGATAAGCTAATTATCAAAAAAAAAACATTGTAACGTTTATTCGTTGAACAGTAACATTAAAGTCGTTAATTGGCATTATTTTATGATTCGTATCAAATTACAACTAAGTGTAAAATACACATTTTTGCTAATCATCATTTTTGCTCTCATTTCATCTTTTAGCATATATCTAGATATTACATCATCACAGTTACTCTTTGTGCTACGTCCTAGAATTTTATTTATTTCATCCCAGGTTGTTTTGCTGTCTGTAAAATGATGCTTAAATCTTTCATTATAAAATGCAGTTTTATTTTTGATTATTAATTTGGTGACATAATTACGAAAGGATTTATATTGGTTTTCATAAATTGTATTTGTTGGTGAATTTTTCCATCGGTTAAATAAAAAATCTTTTTTTTAATATCTGATAAAATATCTTCGGTCATTCATTATTTTATTATTCAAGGTTAGTTTAGTCGAGCTTTAGGTTTGACATCTGTGATTAATCTACTATTTTCATATAATTCGTTAAATTTGGATTTTATTTGATTATATAAATTAGTGCAATCGTTTGTCTGTAGTAAAGTACTCCAGTTATAATTTCTAATAGAGCAATCTATACGTTTTTGGGATAAAATTGAGACCTTCTGTACTTCATTTACAATACGTTTATTCATTTTATAATATGGAATGCTCACACCTGTTGTAAAGTCATCAGCAATGATAAAGTCACATACACAAGCACGTAGCATGTCCGTGTCTTTGTGCTTATTATTATACCTAACAAATATATGATCCAGGCACGTGTCACTTTACCTTTAGCTATGGCTTCCCTCGTAACGTCACTGATACATTTTGTAAAATAATTATTTGAAAGAGTGTTTTCATAGTTGATCGTTATGGCGTCAATATAATTTAGCAAATCAATATTTATTTCACCAAATATTAACACATTTTCATTACGGTTCAAATGTTTGGTTAGTAATGAGGAAAGCTCATTTATAAAAGATTGTTTACTAAGATTTGGTGGTCTATAAATAGCAAGAACATTAAGTGTTGTATTATTAGGTAATGTTATTAGGCATGAGATATTTTTGAAAAACATTGTTTAATATGAATTTTGTGTAAAAATTAAAGTATCCCGGATATATAAGCTTATACCCCCTCCCGATTTGGATTTGCGACAGTAACTAATGCTATTATAACCTGGAATTTCTAAAAGAAAAGTTTGTTCACTTTTTATAGATGTTTCACATAACATTAATATATTTATATTTTTCCAACAATTTTGGAGGTTATCATGTAAAACATCCCAATATTTAGAGATTGACCGTATATTAACTTGCACACATATAAAACTTCCCACTTCACTGTTTTTTTCTACCATTTCTTCCGTCCATTGGTCGAACCTATAAGTTCTCTTAAAGTCAACATCATTGTCTTCATCTATGTAGTTAGACGCCATAGCTGATCGTGGAGAAATCCCTCGAAAACGCTGCTAATTATGCTGGGCAGTTCTCCCTGTCTCCGGTAGGATGAGTGGCGGGCTTTCCAAATCTGATGCAGGTGGCGCAAACTGCCCTCGCAGCAGTATTAGGGCAACTTTCGCGAGCGTGACCATCTTGGCCACAGTGACCACATCTTGTTTGATCTTTACTGAACTTGAAAGAGTGTCCGATCATTTGGCAGTTGGAACATACTGTGAGGCCAATAAAATCACGTACGCGGCACACTGTCCAGTACACAAAGGCCTTTCCCTGTTCCACTAGGATGTGTCGCAGCTTAGCAGGCACCTTGTAGACCCGGTGGCAAGTTGATCCTATGCGAGCACCAGCTAGGTGACTAAACCTTCAGCTCGCTATGGTGCTCCCAACGTCAGTTATCCTAGAGATGCCGGTAAGATTGCTCTGCAGGAAATCATCATCAGTCAGTTTACGGGAACATTAAAAAACATGACTCTCGGTAGTCTCGGTCGGCAGTCGGGCACTCAGGGTTGAAGAATTGACAAGAGCTGGGGCATTTAAAAAATTTTAACAGTCTTCTTTTATCGCCGTCTGGAGTAACACACCATTATTTTTTGATTTTCCGGACCCCCGTCACGCGTACACCTAGATCTGAAGGTCGGAAAGTGTCCTTCATAAGCTGCTTTGTTCGTTCACTATCTTTGGCCTTTAGTTTGGGAAAAATACACACCGAAGGCTTTGGGCTTCCCACTTGAATCCCCGTGCGTGTGATTGTGGGATTGGATGCTTTTTCAGGACGATTCCAAACAGCGTCCGCAAAAATATTTCGGGCAATGTCTGCAAATGAAAGGCTAGCTTCCGTTGCCACAGCGGCTCTACGCATGACAGGACCAAGGTCTGACTCCGGCTGAAGGATTTTTTCTTGTAGGTGCTTATTTTCTTCTCGCTCGCTCCTTTTTTCTCCTCTCGCAATGTGAAGCTGTGCAGTAACCGATACTATATCAGCGCGCATAGCCTCGCGCTGATCCTCGCGCTCCCAGAAGCAATTGGGATACGGCTTGGAGAACTTCGGATACGCTTCTTGAAACTCGAAGTTGCTGTTCCTTTGATACCTTTGAGCTTATTTCTACCAGGACGTCTTGTAGTGCCATCAGATGAGATTGGGCGTCATTTAGGACTTCCACTCCAGAGGCACTGGGAGACACGTCAGGCTCATCTGAGCATCGGGATACCTCATCATCCGAGTCATCATCTTCATAATGAGGTTCAACTGTGATAATCTCTGGACCTGTTTTTTTGGCATTAGGGGAAAGCGTAATGTCCAGTACTCTTTTTTTCTTACGATGACCGTATTCATCGCGAGAAGGTTTTGTCGCATCAGAGGACATTTAAGGAATTATAAATTTATTTTGAAGAACAAATGCTACGAGAATCCGTATTTGGTTTTGTTATGATGGAAATGTCTTGTGATTGGTTACTGAAATAGCACTAGCCAATGGGAGCACTGAAAAGTGAACTCACCAGGTAAGATAATGACCAATCGATGTTCTCGGTGGTTAATGGCACTTTTGTTTAGAATTATCTCAGAAACTGAAATGTTTACACCAAAATTTACACACACAAAAGCATCCAAATCTATTAGATAACCCTTTCACTAAGTAAATCATAAATAAATAACATCCCCCAATTGGGGATGCCATAGTCTCACTGGCTCCAGACGGGAGCAGTTGGGACTCTTGTGAGGTATTCAGTATAAAAAAAATATAAAAAATCAAGGCTGATTTACACGCCGAAAAATTTTTTTACGCGGAAATTGAAGTATTTGTATGTATAATCGCTACAGTAAAAAAAATATCTTTGACAGGTGTTATTGTCGCGTTATTATCATTATAAATATACAGGTTAACTAAAGTCAAGCCACAGAAGTTTCTTTTGCAAAAATTCATTGGAAATGAAGTTTTAATATCTTAAAATTAATTTGGTGTTAAATGAAGGGGAGAGGAAGAGGAAAATAGGAAGAGGATAGGAGATGCTCCCGATACATTCCATACTCTCATATTAATAGTAGTAAATGGTGATAGTGACTCATGTAGTAAATTTTTACAAAATATTATTACCTATTATAATAATTAGAATCAATAAAGATTCTTATATTCTTGTATGTTTATCTGTGGGCAAATTTCAATTACGAAGGAATCAACTTTTTAAAAACAATGAACAAATAATCGCAGCTCATGGCCATTTTTTAACACTTCTTGAATCTTCTCAATTTTCTTGACATTCAGAGAATCTCTATGGTTTACACTGGATTTTCTTTGGCGGCAATGCTTATCTAAAGGCGTTCTTCTTTATTCCGGGGTTACAATATCTGAAAAACTCACAACTTTGCTTTTTCCAAGAAAATGGCTTTTCGAAGAAAATGTGAATTTACTGAATACACTATCGCGAATCTACAGTATTAGGGCTTAATGTTTCAATCATAAACGGGGTACGTCGAAAGTATGTCATAGACTAGGTGAAATCTAATCAATGATGAAGCTTTTTTTACATTAGCTCCAAACAGGAGGCCCACAAGAAAATAATTTCCCTCAATGTCATCATTGGGAGGTTTGTTTATGGAGGGTTTATTTTAAAGGAAGGAAAGGAAGATCTGGGAAGGAAAAAAAGGTATGAGGGGTAGGTAGGAATCTAGGGGTCAGCGTGTTAAGGAGTGACAGGGGTTTGAATCTATCACCGCGGTGCAAGGCGATGGGTTGAGAGTCCTGCTAGAGACCTAAAAAGATATCCTTCAACTAGTATCTTCAAATCCGGCCCGCCATACAGTAGGTGGGCAGAAGCAAGTCCTAGAATAACCTTACCCTATGAACCCGGGCACCCCTGCTAAGTCACCAAACGTAAACAACCACTTAGGGTGACTTATGGCAGAGGTGCTGATTATCCAACGAATGGTTCCCGGGGCAGCGGTACCCATACCCGAGTCTCAAATTAAAATTAGCTGATTAAAGCTAGCATAAAACTAATGTTATTGAAAATATAAAGAAAATCCTTGAATTTTTCCGATTTATTGATTTTTAATAGATTTTTTTATGAGACTGGATTTAAATCCAGTGAAGTGACAAATTATTTTTTTTAGTATGAATATTATAAATATGAGTTAATACGGTTCACGTTTGTATCCCATTGTTAAATGTTAAAACATTCATAAATTTTTCACACTTTCTCAGATAACGCAATAATTCAAATTCCTTCCTGCAAATGATCTAACATTCAAACACAATAATAACATCTGAAAATAATTACGTAAAAAAATTAAGATTTTTACTATGAGTATAAGATTCGTACTACAAATATAAGCTATCCTCCTTCCCAATAAACGTGTATTTAATTTCACACAAGTAGATGAACAACCATTTAAGATACGTTAATACTTGTTTTTTAGTGGTGAAAAAATTTCAAACACGTTTATTAGTAAAGCCCTAGTAGTTTTGTAAACAGTAGATATCGCTTCCAAAAGTGTGTTTCTAATATTCTCTTATTTAATAAATCAAAACCAAAATTTCCTCAGCGATTTGTAAGTAGTTACCTACTTAAATACTTATTTTCATCATATTTTATAGTGACTTTTTTGATTTCTAATAAAAAATTATACAATTTGTCCAAAGAAATGACAATTTTTTTTTCAAACTACCTTTAGGCAGGTGGGTTCCATATTATTGAAAAAAAACGAATACGAAAATTTTAACTCCACGATTTCGCATTTGAAAAAAAATCATTACTGAACCATTAAAATTTCCACCATCTTAAAACGGAAACGGAACGTACGAACAATTTTGTAGGCAGACGAAATGCAAAACAATCGAGTTAAAACAAGACTTTGCTAATCTCGCGATCGGTCAATTAGTATTAGAACATGGAAATCGGTGGAAAATTAAGTTTTAAAACTCAATTATTTTCTGATTCCGTTTAAAACATCAATTTCATTAAATTAATGTGTAATTTAAAATTTTGGGTGACAGCCAAATCACATGTCACATCGCATCCCGGATCAGCCCAATAAAACTTTAAGATTAATCCGCAATAGATTTCGCACTCGGAACGCTAACCCCTCTTGCTCCTAATTTAGCGTGAGTTGTGGAATTCCAATTCAAAAGAGCATTGTCTTCTCATACCGTTCCGAGATTTGGTCTAACTGTGAAGCAGCGGATGCTGAGGCACGTTCGGTACTATATTGCAAGGGGAGATATTGTCTACCTGGAGATTCTCTCCGATGAATTGCTTTATCTAACATATAACATACCTACAGATATTATCCATTATCTTTCCTCCTCCGCCGTTAATCTGAATGACTAACCAAAGTTTATTGTCTCCATTAAAATCTAGGTAGATAATATCTGTTTCAGCTTTCGTAGTTTATGTCCCATTGTGTACTACAATAAATAGTTTTAAGACAGATTCGGGTATTAAGATAAATAATTACTGTTTTTCGGTCATTTTTACTGCGGCTTTTATGAGATAGTCGCCTTAAGAACGCATGTAAAATATATTAATAGATGGACGTTGTTTATGTATACAGATTTAATGTGAAAAAATTGGTATTTACCTGGTACTAGTAAAAACCTTATAAACAGCAACTTAATAACTGCCAACCTATCCTTCAACAATGAAAAATAATTATGTGTTATGAAGTTGATTAACGTGTTTGATAATTAATGTGTTACAATACATAATTCACATTATTGTATAGATTTACACATATGTACTAGCAACCTAGCAGGTAATTTAGGATAATAGCGATACTCTATCAATATCGTGTTTTCAAAATATTTGCGTTAACTTCAAGTAGGTTCGTTTACAAAGAATTTGTCAATTTTTTTTTCAGTTGACTCTATCATATTTGAAAACCTTCCGTACAGAAGATAAAACTAATCTCATACATCTTTTGTGGATCTTGTGTTCTGTGAAAAACAATTTGATAAACAAGTTAGTACAGAGGGAAATATTTTATCTGAATATTATTCTGGCTTGTACAGAATAAGTTTTAGGTGGAAACTGCTTGGTTATTTAAATGGGATTTGAATTTTTCTTTGAACAACCCGAAAAAGTGGTGAGTTAATTCAGCAATGGGGTATGAGAGCAAAATAATCCAAAATTTCACAATTTTTTTTCTCCTTTGGTGAGAGTGGTTTGTAAACGGTGAATTACGTCATTCCAAGAACATATTTTATTTACAAGAATACTTGAGGCGAAGTTTTCTTGAAGTACGCTGGTATGTACCTACTTGAAGATATAACTAATCGGGGAAAATATTTTTTCAACAAAGGTGTACTTGAATAAATATTCGTTTCACGTAACTTTTTTCGGTTTTACAGATTCGGTTTTCACGATCTACGAAAGAATACTTTCATAGATCGTTCTTTGTGTGACAATTTTAAAATTTGTATAGCGCCGTTTTTGTGAAAAACTACCTCAATAGCTTGGGCGCATTTGCCGTAATCGGGTTATGTCGTCGGGTTGGATTATTTAACTGATGGAGGAAATCTTAAATAGACCCATGTTGTTGGAGTGAGGATGCAATATCCATTTTCACATGGAAATTGTAAACAATTATTCACGTAAATTAATTGATATCGTTGGCGTTGACGTCTTCCACAGTAGTACAGATATTTCTAAGTGCATTTCCTGCACAAATTTATCAATTTAGAAATGTTATAAAAAAAAACAGATTTTTTTTTCTTCCAAACTTGACTTTGCAACCAAACTGACCCGCAACTTGTGACTCAGGAGCCAAGACGGCTACTGCTCTTCCAATAAGTTGAATGATTAAATTCTTTCATATTGTGGTAGATGGTAGTAATCGAGGACAATTCTAATAAAAAGTTTCAACAAAAACGCATTTCTTGGGATTTCTTGGGATTTAAAATTAAAAACTGAAAACACCTTTCATTTATAAGTTCTAAGCTATTTCATGAGAGAACTAATAGTTGTTCAGTTTTCTTGAACTATTATGTCTTGAAATATAAGTTTATAGCCGTTTTAACCGATGAAGCTTTCGGAAAAAGTTACAGCTACGTGAAAGGAGTTGATACAGTACAGTTGCTCTAAGGATGAAATATTATATTTTGTAAAACCGTTACGCTTCATGTGGAAAAGAAAAGAAATAGAATACTCGAGCACTGTGTTACGAATATAATGATTTGATTCAGAGACTAAAATTAAACTTTATCGGCCTCACTAATAAACGTGTTTTTTAATGAGTTATGTCAATTTTAGAACAAGTTTCTTAGTAAAGGGGTAACACTAAAAAAAAAACCAAAGTACACATACCTAGTTACAATATTAATGTTGTTTCGACTTCAATTATTATAAATCGGAATATAAGCTTTTCTTAAAATATGCACAGGTAGTAGGTACGTGAAGAGAATTTCACTTTTGCTCACGTTGTTTTTAATCAAAACTTATAATTATTATTTCGTCAATTGCTTGATGGTCTAGTGATCGTGTTTTGCCTAGTGTTCACGTTTACTTTTAGATCGGCTGAGTAAAGCGTGAATTTAACAACCCCAAACGACATTGTTTTATTAAATTTGATTATCAATAGTACATAAAATTAAAAATTAATTCTACCAAAACTTTCAAATTAATTTAGATTATTTACATACTTGTTTTCCTGACTGGATTTATTTTGTTAACGTTCTTATTTTCGTTGAAAAGTGAGTTAATTCATACGTACATGCCAAAGATATTAGAAGAACGAGATGTGCTATGCGCAGTTCGTACTGAGTGGAATTATTTTGCCGAGTGTCGCCGGTTTTGTTCACCAATACTACTGCACACCTTCGCTTGCGCTAAGGTATCCGCACTAATACATAGAACTGAATTCTGTGCGTACACGTCCCGATACCGTTCAAAGTACCCTAATTAGGTAGTACTCCGGCTACGGTCCGGCGGCCAACATAGCATATCTCGTTCTTCTAATATCTTTGGTACATGCCTACCACCAATGAATTTAAGTCAATCTGTTCCAAGGGTTTTCTTATAAGCAATAATTAGTCATCCGAAATACTAATACAAATTAAAAATATCTCCCGAGAAAAAATAAATGCCGCCAACGGGAATTGAACCCGTGCCTTCTGATGTCCGGTCAGGTGCTCTGTATCCACTGAGCTATTTCGGCTTATTTTCAACCCGCCAAATGATTCAGTATTATTTATGTACTAGTACTTCAATCAACAATTACTGCTTATTATATTTTTTCTAATTTTATTTTATTTTTACTCGGGAGATGTTTTCAATTTGTATTAGTATTTCGGATGACTAATTATTGCCTATAATTATTCGTTATCCTTTATGCTGTGCATAAAACCTTGTCTTATAAACGTGATTTTATAATTATAGATTAAATGTTATATTATATTAAACCACTCGAGCGATATATACATCTATATTCAAATATCATATTATTTAAATAATACCATTATAAAAATATTAATATGGAAACATATAAACTGCTTACTGCCGTTTAAAGCCAATGAATCCAGCTAGATTTGGCCGTATATCTCAAATGTTTAGGTTCTATCAATATGGCACAATATGACAAGCGATCGCTCAATCGTTTTTGCAAACTTGGCATAATATGCCACAAATCGCTCCAGTGTATAACGCATCATGGCTTGGCCTATATCATAGGCTGAAATAGGCCAAGCCACGAAAATATAGCGCGCTTATAGCGTGGTCTGTCACAGCCTTAACCGAATGCATTTCACATTTGACTTTAAGATTCCAATAGATTATGAGATGTAATCTATAATTATAAATTGTTTACTAATCTATAATTATAAAATTAAAATGTTTTTCATTAAAAAAAATAATAATATTTGACAAGTCAAAAATATTTCACCAATAAATGAAGATATTATATGTCTCGACGCCATCTAGTGAGAAATTTAGCACTAACAAAGCCTTTCCTACAAAAATAAAGTTGGTTGTTTAAAGGTGAAAAATATTATATAAATACTAAATTTTTTCGCTGTTTTGTTATAACGGTAATATTACAAATGCGAGTATATGTATACATGTTCTTGTTCTTCGTGGACCCCATTTGGATAGATAGTTAAGTACAATAAAGCAAAATGTAACAAAACAAAGATATCGCTTACCCGTTTGAGTTTGAACAGCCATATTGTATTGCTCATAATATTATTCTGATCATGCTATATGAAATTAATTAGAGATGATGGATGTTCCATCATTCTAACAAAATACAATTATCTGCAGAACCAAATTGAGTAGCTATTAGTTAATTAGTTTTGGTCTAAATTTGAAACATAATGTATTTGAGCGGCGAACTTCGATAATATCGCATGAATGAATTTTAATCTTTATTTAAATAAAGTTATTAACTTTTTTATGAGTTCACCAATATTACATCAAAATAATCATCATGTTTCAAAAGCAAATAGTTTTTTAGTCAAGATAAATTAATTTATATTTATAAAAACCATATTTACAAACTCATTTATTTTATTTAAATTAAAATAATGCCATGATTTGAATTTGCAATAATTATTTATCGAAGAACTAAGAAACAACATAATTATGTCTAACTCTAACAATGTGCAATGCAGTGAAGATATGTTCAAAACAGGTGTAGTAACTTTATTTAAAAAAAAAACAATGTTGGACATTAACAAAAACAATAAAAACTAAAATATAAAATCATTCCACTAATCGGTGTATTTGGTAGAATAACTCATCTCCTCGAACAGAAGTAAAGAGGCTTATAAATAAGCTTAATCCAGTTCCACCTAAATTATCTAACATAAATATGGAGAAACATACACATTACATACTTAAATAATTAACTAATAATGCAGAATAGAGTTAAAAACAACTAAAGTTCAATTAAAACGCAGATCTCACCATGAAAATACTATTCCAAAAAAGGCGCTTACTAAAAATTGAACGAATATAAAATATGCCTTTTAATTTACAAAATACAAAAAGGACACAATATTTGTAAAAAATGCTGTTTCATTAGAAATGTAAATAAAATAACGCCTAAAAAAAGCACAAACATTGAAGTCTCATAAATTTTCTGCTATATTCCGTTGAATCGAATCTTGTATTCAATCCAAACCAACACAGATTCTGTGGGTTCAAGTAACTGAATTAATTCTCCGATTCGAGAATCTTTGATCCCATTTCACCGTATGTCAAAACCTCTATCTTCCCTTATATAAAATCCCGCATGCCTACTTCTCAGTATTAGGGGTGGTGGCCTGGAATACAAGGGCGGTTTCTTGGGGTGGCTTTGTTGTGTAACCAGGTCAGTAACCAGTAATGTTTTGTGTGTGAACAGTAAACATATTGCGAAAACAAAGATTGGGTTCCCTCGAAGGTCAGAGGTTTGATATTACCATCAGATACGTTTCCCATCTTTTATAGAATCGTAAAAATATCCCAGCTATTTCTATTTATATCAGGGTTAACCTTGGAAAGGTTGTAATTAGGTAAATAAATAATAATCCTTCTTTATGCACATGAATATGTGATAATATAATATTATACATGTAACTTATAAATATTAATGACGGTGGATAATTCTATATGCATACATTAATTCAGACTGAAATATTTAAACAATAAAATAAGAATGTTTCCACATAATTTTTTTTTCTAAAAACCAATACATTGCAAAAGCGGTAAATAAAATTACAATAATATTGGTTGGCGTATTAAATATATAAGCCTATATACCGGCCAAAAAACGTTACACAAAAGTAGACTTAGTTATAGGGTAGTTATGTATTTACTTACTTAATGTATACATATACTTAAAAGTATAAAAGTATATTTATATATATAAATACTTTTTATAATATCAAAAAAAATTATGTGTATAAAATATTTTTTTTATGGATATTTCTTATTTTTTCAACAATTATCTTTTCCTCTGTTATACATCACGAAAAGTTTCCAGATTCTGCCGCACCAAATTTTACGTGATGCAATTACTTTATCAGTCGGGCCTAATTGCTTCACACGTCACTGTACTGATGCGATTTGACGCAAATTTTCAGGCCATTTTCCACCTGAAAATATAAAACTAAACCAACCTCATAATGGGGTTAACGTTGCGTCGCGTCCTGTATTATAAAGAGAAACATCGATTTAAAATAAACCAGATAGACTTTGAGGAGTGCAAAGTGATAGTTACTAAATTGGGGAGACTTGTATGAAGGTATGGAAAACAATTGTCTGCATAATTGGTCTCTGGCAACTAGATGGTGAAACACGATTTATTCAGAAAATGAAGGCACAAAAGTATATTTTAACACCGTCCCAGGATCATTATCAATATAACGTAATGCTGCGTTCTGACCTTATTTACTCCGTAAAAATCTATGATCAATTTGTGGAAGGAAAGTTAAAGTTCATTCTACTTTGTGTTTCTATCTCAAAGAAAATCCCGTTCTCACTGTCTATTTCACAGATTGGTGAATAGAGCAGGTGTGATTCCGGCCTGACAACGGGTGATGAGTATAAGCGATGAGGGAAGTTAGCTTTTTCTGAAATATTTCACCAAAAATTTTACCCTCATTAACTCTTTTTCAATTATTTGTTGAAGTCTTCTCCATACAAACAGTAAAACCAAACTCGATATGAACCAAATCATTGTTAATTCGATTATTCTGTCGATCTTAGCACTATCTTTCACACTATACACGACACTAAATCGACATTTTCTATGAACTTTCCGACAATTTTTTTCATAACAGAAGCTGTTAACGAAGCATTTATATGACAGTCTATCTAATGTTTCTTGAATCAAAGGATTGAGAGAAATTGAGGGTGGAATCGATCAAAACCTTATCGCGGGCTGGGTGACTGATTCCAACTGTCTCATCCAATACAGTCATTGGTGACATCTTATCTCGGTGCGAGATTCAAGATTGAATAGCCCCGGGTTTTTTGTTAACGCCTTATCATTGTTTGAACTTAGTGAAAATGTCCGCTAGGTTGGAAAAATTCGTTCGCAAAGGGATAAAAAAATGTTTGTTCCCAAGGCCAGTGAATACAGAGAGTATCTTAAATTCTGTAACGAAGTGTAAATAAACTCTTGATATTGACTTTGTAGCAATAGTTTAATGTTTTGGTATATTATTCTAATAATTATAATTAATTTTGAAAAATTCAAAAAAAATACGTTTTTCTTTTATAAATATTATATTATAGATTGTTTTTTGCTCAGTTTCAGTTTTGAAAATGATACTTAAATTCAAGACAAAGTTCCAGTGTTCATTAAACCGGAATAACGTAGGATCACGATCGGAATTAGTATTTTACTTTGCAAAAGCAAAATAACGTGAATGAAATAACATACAATACAAAATATTTTCACGCCGGATTTTCAATCAAATCTAGGAAGTTCACCTCTTTGCCAAGAAGTTCGTAAATACAAAAGAAAAACGTTAACCAGGTTCATTATTAAATTAGTTTTGTTTTTTTACATATTATACTTAACCAATCCCAGTTTTATTTTTCTTTCATCATATAATAATTAGATTTACAAACACGGCAACCCTGATCAAACCCATAAAATGGCATTGTCATTATAACTTCCATAAATTGTAAAATAATTATAATCATCATTGTGTTTATCCCAATACGTCTGCAGGCATCTCTGATTTATGCTACTTCAGAGGCCTCGGACTTTTCAGCTCCTGTCTCTTATCGCCCATCTTACTATATTTCTTTTCCTTCGTTTTTCTGGGGCGTCCAACTGAGTGACTTCCCCATGGAATTGCCCATATGTTTCTATAGTTTTGTAGTCATTCTATTTATTCGATACCAAGCGCTCCTCGAATGTAATATTTATAAAAAGACAAACTTGCCCTGAATTTAACGAGCCTTAAAATATTATCTTGCGTTATTAGACTCGCACAAAAATTTAATCATAAGTTAAAAGCAGTATTGTCTTCCAAATGATGCTTTAAAATTACAGTTGTGGATTCATCTGATGACGAATTTCAAAGGAAACCGTTCACATGTTTCGAATGGAGTTTAAATTCTAGTTTCAAACCATAAACTGCAAAATTATTTTTAAGTTTGTGGTTTTTAATGCAGAATTCCTATTAAGTTTAAGCCACAAGTCTTGTGTTGTGAACGCATCTTAAAATATGATTTGCGGATTCATCTGTAGACGTAACTCAAGGGAAACCATTCTCACGTTCCGAGTACAGTTGTGAATTTTTAGTTGTAGACTTATTTGTAAACGAGACATTTGGTGACGTTTTTCGGTCAGGTATGATATAAAAATTAAATTAAATCGGTACTTGAAAAAATGAACTTATAATAACATATATAGAGGATTCCGACAAGCTCAATTTTTTTGTCTATAATTGAGTAGAAATAAAATTCTTTAGAAGACTTCAAACCACTTCTTAAAGGTTTTTACAGTTGTACCTATTATCAATTACTAGACCATTTCGATATATCACAACACAAATAAATAATTAATTCATTATTGAAAAGCTATAAATGAATCAATTTAAAACGTATTCGGTCTTGGGCCCCAAAATACTTGAAAAAAAGCATTGATTCTGTGCAGAAACGGTCCGTTTGACAAACAGATTGCAAACAATTGTTCTACCAGTCTTACTGATCCCTTTGGCACCGGTGTATAGTCGGAAAACACGCAAAACGCGCTCCCAACATATGTACACTGTTGACATTTGTCACGTGTGAAAGGTTCGTTCAACAGCTCAGCTGGTGAATGATTTGCCGGCCTCTGTATTTCCTCCCTCGTGGATCTTGAAGAGACTCCTTCCTCTCCCCAAAAAACCCTTCATACAGCATCCCCAAAGATTACGTAGGCCCTTAGGGAAATTATTTTCCTCTTGACCTCCCGAGTGGAGTTAATGTAAAAAAAATCACTGGCATTGAACATAATCGTCGGCTGCAATACCTAGTGCACAAGTTATCTTTTATTTCTTGTAAGACTATTTCAAAGCATTAACAACATTTCAATTAATAAAAATTAACAAAAATAAAGTATCGTTTCATATTAACACTTAACAACAATGAATGGCGTTCAACAATAAAATGGTACATATCATAGAAATCCGCCACCGTGCGGCGTGACGTTAGCGCCGCCATTTTCACGAATAAAAACGATCATACAGTTTTGATGGCATATCTTAAATGGCACATTTTAAATCGTTATGGAAAATTTGTTCGTCAACATTACAATAAAATAAAAATGCCTCAATTGTTGTCGTTTTTTTTTTTTAACTATTTATTGTTTAAAATTTTCTTTTCTTTGTCTCGTGCACTAAATCATGTAAAATGAGAGCGTTGATAATACACACTTATAAATAATAATAGCACATAGAACTTCTTCCATCTTGTAGAGTCCAGTCTCCATTATGATGACGTTATTGATGACAAACCTGTAACCACTGACACAAAGTGTCTAATACGAGTATAATTTAATGGACAGTTCTGTATCAAAATTCCACAGTATACTTACTTGCACCCAGTTGTAATTATTGGCCGTAAATAAAAATAAAGATCTATTTTTTGTCGAATCGTTGAGTTTCAGATTTTAAAATATTGTTTAGCGTCAATTCGTTTTCCTGATATACTATGTGCATGTCTATTAGGATTTCTGCATACTGCGTGCCGAACTACTGGTTTTCTTTTGATTTCTTATAAAAGTATATCATATTTGAACTCCAGTAAATATTTATAAGAATACCTTATTTATTTTCATGAAAAAAGTTTCAATAGTTGGAACCAATTATGGATGAGAGTTGACAAAGTCTACCTGAATATTGTACCTTTAAAAGAAATCTAAATGACAATGAAAATTTCCCTCATATTATTATTATATCGGCGTATTCTTTGATCAGTCATTTGTTCAAATATTCTTATTGGACATCTCAAGCCAACGAAAGACTATTGTATAGAAAATCTTAGACAAATATTAATTGGTTTTCCCCTCTTCTGGTACTCGGCGGGAGGTCCAATTGATTTCTATTCTCCAAAATAGGTCAATCACAACATAATTTTACCACTTACTAATGCTCTAATAGGTTTTTAGAAAAATCGATACACCAAACAATAATAACAAAGAAGAAACATGGTTTGGAATCAAACCAAATCAGACAATTCCCCGGCAACCGTTGAAAGAACTGTTTTATGATCTTTTTTACAGAAAAATACAATTAATATTCACTTTCTTTTGAGGTTGCAGCCATATAAATAGCCCTCTAAGACATTGTCAAGAAAAATACTCAAATCAACTGATCACGCATAACCTGTCGTTGTTTGAAGAAATGTTTATTCCTAATTTATTATTCTTCAAAGAGAAGGTATTCGTAGAATCTTACCAGGTTTTTTAAAGCTTAAAAAACGAGTAACTCAGAAACACGTTTCTACCATTCTGAAAGGATCGTAAAATCTTGGCAGTAAAAAAATATTAGACTCGGGGAATTCGAAGAAAAAGGGAGATTACGGAAAGACATAGAAGGCAGGCAGAATGAGAACAAAAACCTTAAGCCTTAATATCTTCTTACTTGATAGAAGATGTTGGAAATAAATATTACAGTGATGCTAATGAAGGTAAAAAAATATTAATCTGTGAAAATAATAAAATTTGAACCTTCACGTTATGTAATTTGATGGCATAAATATTTCTATGAATAACCATAAAAATAATCGAGTGTTCGCCAAAATGTTCATTTGCATAAATTTTGTCAAAAATTAGGCTCAATAGATAGGTTATGAAAATGCAAACGTTGTGAAATAATTGCATGATTGCATGTTGTTGTAGATTGAGAGCTCTTTTTTCGTGAAAATATTATTGTCGATTCTTCTGTAGGTATATATTTTGTACACTAACTAATTGACAAAGGATTTACTAGACTTTTTCTGCGATATGCTTGGCATTATCAATAAGAAAACCAGTTTTGATGGTTTTTATAATTGCAATGATATAACCCATAATTAGATTTCCATTGGCATTGAAAAGTATTTATTATTAATCCTTTATTAATTTTATTAAGCTTATTTAATTGTTTACTCGTGTTATGTCAACTTAATGTAATATGGAGAGGTTAATATAAATGATATTAATACATTAATATTTAATAAACAACATACTTAACGAAGATGATTTTAGCAATTGTATTAAGATTTACAATATGACATGGTAAATAAAACCACTTGGCTTATTACTAACAATTCTAAAAAACTACCTCAATTAGAAGATTACGTATATTTAAATATTTGTTTTTAAAACTTAATAATAAAATCCCCATCACACTTTTTCTCTAAAGTGTAAGCAGATAAGCTAGATAGATAGTTCTGTCTTGGCAAACACTCCTTGTTTAATCCACGTTAATACAAATCAGTTTATACATTTTCCGTCTCTTGATATGGACGTACTAAAGTATTAGATTAACTCAATCATGCGAGGTCGTCTTTGTCTCATTCTTCTTTTATTTCTTGCGACGTATTTTCTCATATTTTGAAGTTTTTTTTTTGTAATTCAGAGTTTAAATAAAAAGCTTTTAAATTGTTTCCTTTATTTTAAAGTAAATACTAAATAAAGTGAACGTGACTTTGTAAGGTCTTTATGCCGGCTTAATGCCAATTGAACAAAAAGGGTTCAAACGAATTAAACATTTAACGAATAAGGCTATAAACTTCGGACTCAATAAAGACCTTATCTCAGAAGGGTAAGGTTTTACTCTAATTTGTTGGATACAACATCATAAGCAGTATTCTAGCGCTGGTATTTATATTGCATAGAAATAGGCAGGGATGCTATGAGAGCATTAATTAACTTCTAGGATACGGGATGATGACAGTCATGTAGCCCTACTGTGGTGCTTAAGTCTAAGATGCTTGGAGATTCCGTTTACGACGCTATTGTATCGGCAGTGGGTTTCGTCGATTATTTCAAGTGTTTTATCAAAATGCAGCTATCTTGCGCTAGCATAGATTCATAGCTGACGATAGTAGACTAATTATTATCGACTGAGTACGGGAATTATTGGTGACAAGTACCTACTATATGCACATAATTTATACTATTTATTTATTTATTTAATTCAAAAAACAGTTTTTACATAAAAAGCATACTCTGCACATCTCACTAGGGCATTCCTGTATCAAGATGTGCAGCTTTACAATAATATCATTTAAAAAAATACATATATGTAAATTTAAAATAATAACAACATTAAATTAAATTTAAACAAAAAAAGAAAAGTTTATGACACGGACGTTTCGAGACCGGTAGACAAAAATAAACAAAATTTTAGTAACAAATGTATGAAAAAAATAAAAACAAAAAACAAAATAACAAACAAAAAAGTCAACAAAATAAAAGAAAAGAAAAGAAGCATTATTAAGTAAGTTGGCAACAATAATATTCTTCTGTTAACTAATAGAGATATACTAATATTAATATTAACTAATACTATATAGAGCAGTGGTTCTCAACCTGGGTTCGATCGAACCCCAGGGGTTCGGTGAGTCAGTCTCGGGGGTTCGGTGGAGGTCAAGACCCCCGACTTATATGATTCGTGGTGACATGCCCCGCTTGTCCATCATTGGCTAAAGGTGATCACGCAGCGGTAGAGCTTGCGATTACCGGTCAAGATGGCCGCCCGAAAATGACCATAGTCATTATATACGGACCATAGACATTTACTCCTAATTTTTCAAATTAGGAGGGGTTCGGTGAATGTGCATATGTAACTGGTGGGGTTCGGTACCCCCAAAAAGGTTAAGAACCACTGATATAGAGATAACGAGATTAAGTAATTTAGATATTGGCATGAACCTAAATTGCGTGCAGTCGGTGATACATTCGCAGAGGTGACAACGAAAGGTTATACAAGAAGTCTAAGAAAATTACCACATTACTGCTTTATCTTACTTATGTAAAAATGTATGGCAAATAACTTTACACCTATAAATGTCCCTATAATTATGAAACATACTTATTTTGGCTGTTGGTGCAAGGTACATTGGTGTTTGCGTGATTGTGTCATGTTCTTCTTTGTCCTGTCCTGTAAAGCCGCCTACTCACCTGCGAATATCATTAAATTCGCGATAGACGCGCGGGGAGCCGTTGTGTGTATAATAATGTCAAAGTAGCCAAATATCAGCAGTTTATCTATATAAATTTATTTTTAGAAACAAATTTATTTACAACAAATGTTTTTAGAAGTGGGTTAAAATTGGATACCGAATAAAACTAATATACCCTTTTCATACTTTATAATTATCTTATTTATTTTTTTAGATTCTCACGGCCAAAAGCATTTTTGTTGTTTGTTTTTGGGGTGTTATGCCGTGTTGCGCTAACTCCTTCTTTAGCCGACGTTTCGGACAGCGTTGCAGTGTCCATCATCAGGGCAGATCCGGTAGATCCGAAGATGTGACATCTTCGGATAAAGTGATAATTTAAGTTGGAGGTTTGATTAAACATGCACAAAATAGGTTTTAAGGTTTTGTTTAGGTATGTTTTAATAATTTGTGCGTATTTCCTAACCTTTAAACTTAACTTTCATTGAGAAAAAATGGAATTTTAATTCAACTTTTACCACCTCTCAGCACATAAGTAGTTATTTATTGTAGTAATTTGGTTGAAACCATGTGCTGTTTATATTTTTGTGTATTAAGCCTGCTGCGGAATTCGAAAAGATTAATAATTATTTTTTTAGTTTATATAACTGTTAATTTAAAATATGTATTTTTTGTTCAAATATTTGACAGATGATGCTGAATAGATGTCGTAATTTTTCAAGGTAACAAACATTCGAAAGTTAAATTTCTTTTTTTTTTTAAACTTCATAAATCCTACAAATATAATATCTCATGATTTTTGCCGTTCTGTGCTAGTGTGTATCCAATATAAAAGTCCATTTGGGAATACAAAATTTTTATAAATAAATAATTTATAATTCTAAAATTCACAAACAAGTCCATGATTATTTTTATTTCCTTATTCCAATATTATTCGGATATTATCAGTATCGACCTGTGAATAACATAATTTAAAATCTTGAAAATACATGATTAGCGATCAAATTAAATTAACAAGGTACATGCCAACCTTCCACTTACTTATCTTCTTCCCCTTATACTACCTTCAGCTTCACATCATACTCCCACTGACTCCGGTTAGTAGGGACTCCAATCGAATAATATATTTTCAATTCCAATCGAATAATATATATTCAATTCCAATCGAATAATATATATTCAATTCCAATCGAATAATATATTTTCAATTCCAGACGAATAATATATTTTCGATAATATTATTAGAAAAACATTGTATTTTACTGATTCGTGGTAAATATATTGCAGCAAAGCTATTTCTGGATTAACAGACACAATATCACTTAGCATAATAATAATTAAATATACGATACCTTGTCTCTTAGTGATTGATTGAATCCCGACCATGAACTATTTTTTCATGAAACTGAGTTATTAATATTAATGAGGATCTGGAAAAGCAATTGATTTCGAGGAAAAACCATTATTCTGAACAATAGATTCTGTTTCCGGCAAATGATAATCGATCAGAAAATGTTACAATAGATCAATGAACAAATGAGAAGTGCATGCAAGAGACACTGAATAGTTTCAATTATCATTTTTATGGTATGATGAATCCATATCATCACTCTGTACTAATTCAGGACTAGAGTTTATAGACTAGAGTTTAGTTGATATATCTGTAGTAGTACGCCACTACTTGATTCAAACGTCATTTTAGAAGTTTCGATTTTCTTCCAAACAAGCTTCTTGGATGTTCTTTTATTTTTTAATCTGTGTTTAGCAATATCTACATAGCAACCAAAATGTTCAAGAAGCTTTTTCACCTTATAAAAGCGACAGCATGAAGGAACTCGTCAGTCAGTCAGTCATCAGTCGTTCAACAATTTACAAGACTTCGCGAGTGACAACCCGCGCACCTCCGCTGCGCGCAGGACAATTTACCCGGCTCTGCACGGTTCAATCATAGACTCCATTGGGATAATCACAGCGCCCTGGCCTCGTCCATCGTTCCCGGCCAGCGTTACACCGGATCACAGCGCCCTGGTTCTAGCACATCTGAATCAGCGCTACATCCACGCACCTAGACCACGCGGCATCCTCGCCGGTCTAAGCCATCTCCCGCACAACTGCCGACCAGGTCCACTTCACCTTCCGCTTCCCTGTCAGTACTGGAGCTCCCGGAAGACCACGCTCTTCACCAGTACCTGATACTTCAACGAGTCCGGTCACCAGCAGCGGCGTCGACTCACTGACCCGCTCTTGACCAGCAATACACCGCCTGCATCCAGAGTCTTCATCATCGGTCTTCAAGTCATCTCACATACGGCAACCTGACTCAAATAAATAACTGTGACCTTCACAACATCTTTCATTTCGTGCCTCCTCACCATATCCCCAAATATCTTAGAAATTTTGCTGAATATTTTCAATGGAATCAGAGTGGATTTTAAAGTGTGAGGACGAGACACATGAATTATAATCGGCTTGACTTCGGAAGAAAAATAATATTAGATTTTCAAAGTAAACTATTTTTTTAATAAATTTATGCTATTACGGAGAAATAAGCTAATGATATTTCACATTTTATTTGTTACTTTATTGATGCGTTATTAATATTATGTTTGGAATCAAAAATAATGCCAAGATTAATTAATTTCATTGACGAGGTGAAGGAAACATTATCAATTTTGTATTGATACTTAAAAGGTTGATTTATTCGGAAAAATCTTATTACGTTGCATTTACTAATGTTTGGAAAAAGTTTGTTAGATTTATATCGATCTTATTTGACTATGGATACAGTTTTCAATTGTTTTCATGAGTAGAGTTTTAGATCGTCCACAAAAAGCAACACTTCAATATTATATAGGACATGTACGGGACAGTTATGTGACCGTACAGATACTGTTACGATATGGGGCTGGAAACAACTTGTCACAAACTCAGCCTCGGGGAGTGTGGCGAAAAAGTGGAGTGAAGCTGCGTCAAAGTACAGAGAATAATAATTATTTTTTTAACTATAAAAAATTATTGACCCTTACCTACTTTAAAAAATATTTTATTCATCACTTTTAATATGTTCTCTCTCTCTGGTTTCAATCCTGGGATTGGTTTGCAGCAATTTCATTTAATCTCCTCTTACATTCTTCCCTGTCTTGTGCGGCTCTTTTGACTTTTGCATATGATGAGCAGCGCACGTCCACCAGCAGTTAATATGTTAAAACTTACAATTTATGTACATACTTGTTAATCTTTATATTATATCTTCTTATTGTTCACTTTCTTTATCATTTGAGAAAACTTCCTTTTCTGACAGGCATAAAGGCTTTTTTCAATATTAACGTTTATATTGCAATAAAGACATTTTATTGTTTTATAAACAGTATATTTTTATCAATATTATGTATTCACAATCATTTCATGTCATGAAAACTTTTAATTAAAATATATAATATTATTTTCATTTTACACAAGAAAAAATATGTTTCAATGTTACGTTTTAACAACCTTTTCATATTACGAAAACTTTTTATTTAAATGTCATTTATTTTTTCTTTACAAGTAAGAAAAATTATTTTTTTAATTTTCAAACATGCATCTCCCACTTCTTATTCTACCAAAAAACATACCCTCGAAATGTCAAAATGAAATGATGATTACTTTTTTACGTACTTTCTATTTCTCTCAATTTTCTTTTATTTCAATCATCAAATAAAATGTATTTCTCCTTGTTTTAGCTCCCCTCGGAGGGTCCGTGCGGGTGAGCTCGCTACCCCACGCGCAGTCCCTCAGCCATCTCGATGTCTCGACGCAGGTAAAGCTTCTTCTTCAAGTGTCTATTTTTAAAATATCTAAGCCTTTTTTTTTCTTTTCATTTTTAAGGACCTCCTCAAAACATTGATGGTTTCATTTTTAAAGAATTTCACACGGGGCGGGGGGTGCATATTATTAGTTATGTCTGAATACAACTGAATTGGTGTACGTTCGCGATTTTCTATTGAATTAGCATACAGGGCTTAAAAAATAGATGTGTAAGTACAGGCAAATTATTTTTAATTTAACGTATGTGTATACCAATAATTTAAACGAAATTATTTGTGCACACCAATCAATTTTTTTTAAATTGCGAATTATTTTGGAGCTCCGCCTTCACCCATTTGGGTGCATAGCAATATTTTTCAGTTATTATGTATAAAATAAATTACTTTCAAATAATAATTTTTACCTACTTATTCTACTCAAGTACTTACAGAAGTAAACAGTTAAAATTGGACTAACGATTAGGATAAATATTTAAACTTTATAATGTCCACTTTAATGCATATGTATTGTTTTATTTCGGTTAACTGTACCACAATTCCTGCATACATTTAGAACAATAAAGGTATTGTTTATTTTTAAATTGTGTCCAAATGCCAAGGAATAAAGTTGTCAAAGATTGTTATTTTTCTTACTCTTCAATGATCTCTTTGAAACAATTTAGCTTGATTATAAATATATAATCAACCTCCATGGTTAATTTCCGTGGCTGTGAACACAGAATAGCATGTACTACATGTACATAATCACTCCCAAGCCTCGCAAAGTTCCCCAATTGTGATTTGTTGCAATTTTTCTCCGTGTCCCAGGTACTTATAACATATTATGTATGTTGCGATTTCACTTAAATAAATTATCTAAATGGGCCAACATTTCAAGTTCACTGGATTTTCGTTTAGTCTCTACTGACTTTCGATTTTTTACAGAAAATGTGCATTTAATATTTTTTTATTGATGCATTCCAAAATATATTAAAAGTTCGTCTGTTTTAATCTCCGTGCAGCAATCATTAAAGCAATCCATTAAATTATCATATTTTAAAGAATATTTTTTTGTTTTGATTTTTACGTACACATAATTAAGCGTTGGTGTAGTGAAACTCAATAGTAGTTAAAAATATAGCAGCCAGTTGTTCATCCAATTAATCCTTACAGTGTAAAAAAAATTTCACATTATTAATTTTTCATTGTACTCGTATTTCATTGCAAACAAGGATTTTTATTGTATTGAATTGTCGAGGTTATAAATTGAAAAAAAAATACTACCTTATAAATTATTTATAGTCACAACTTTGAGTTTTTCGTTTTTTCTGTAATTCTACAGGATCCTTTTATAAGTAATATTTGATATAACACACTTGTTTTAGAGCAAAACAAATCAAGTAAAATTCTTATAATCTTATTCAGATCTATGGAAACAAAAACAATATAAAAATCTGCATCTTCTATAAATTACACACTTTTAAAAAATATATTTAATCGAAATCCTGCAAAATTACATTAAAAATTTGTTTGATAACGTTAGAAAATGACCTTCTAAAACGAAGGTGTTCATAAATGTTTAGATATTACTAGAAAAAAATTAACATTTGTAGCCATAACAAAGTCTTTCATGTGAAAATATAGTTTGAATCTCTCGTATCATTGAATTTTCTCTGAAACCCATTTCTCGGAAAATCCAAGAAAACTTTTGAAAACGTCCTTACTTTTAACCTTCTCATCTTGTCCGAACCCCAAGTCCCTAGCCAACCTCTGTGGAATAGTTTAGAGAAGAATCTCCAATTTCCCTGAATCCAGAACAACTCCTTAATCCCTCGAGAAGTTCACCCACTACAACTAAATTGTTGGTTGTTGTGTCTTTTATATAAAGCAAATTCTTTTGATTTTTCTGTTTTTCGTCAATGAAACCATTTTACTTTATCAAGCGAAATCAATTTTTCAATCAATCTCAAAATTATAATGACAATGGTTTTTCCCGTCATTTGATTTCCGATTTCAAGTTTTATTTGCAGTGTAATTTTATTTATTCAGTACTCATATAAAATATGCATGCCAAACAGAGTCACAAAATTAAAAGTATAAAAGTGATTCAAAATAGAAAGATTGCGTAACGTGATAGAACGAAGCATGCCATCACCTCCAGACGGATCGTAAAAGAATAAAATAAATTTGGAATGATAAAAAAATTCTTAACATAAATTATATCACTTAGTAACGGCAAAAAGCCAACTGATAATGGCAGGACATATTGCTCGAAGGGAGAGCAGCGGATCAATAAAATTCGTCATTTTGTGGCTGCAAAGACAAACCAAGAACACTCAAGGTCGCGCCAAATCCCACTGGATTAACAAGATAAAGAAGTTAGATTGAAATACGTGGTAGCAAACAACACGATGGAATTAAGAAGTACTTCAAAAAATCTTTCATGTACTACATAAGTATTACATGAAACGTTTTTTTTAATTATTGCAGATAATATCAGCGATTTTTTGAAACCATAATATCAGAAAAAGATACGGTCGCATCTAGGGCTTTAACTCAGGACCTTCGCCTTGCCGGTGCGCTGCTGTACCAATTGAGCTAATGGGACCCTATAACCTTCGACTTATTTTTTTTATTGGCTGCTATCTTTATGTATGATCGCAAGATTCAACTCGACCAACATGTATCTCGATAGTGTATTAAATAATACATATGATATATCCTATTTTTATTTTAATGTGTGACATCTATTGACTTTTCTGCCTAGAGTCTAGAATGAATATATATTTTTGGTTTGTTTTGCATGGTAAGTTAAATTCATTTGACATTATGTACCTATTCATAAATTAACGCACTGTGGGTTCATAAATAATTAGTTTAAAAATAATTATTAATAATGCATAGTTTTTCATTTTAAATCACTTTATGTGAAGTATATAATTATAATAAAGCAGATGCACTAAGCACCATCCCATTGCTGTGCAATTATGCATTTACATACAAATGAAAAGTATATATGTTATTGACGTCATATTCAGCATTCCATTTCAAAGAAAAAGTGAGTCTAAAAATACAACAAAAGTAGAATGGTAAATTTATTTTTAGAACTTGACAAACCTGGGTTGAGCTGTATGTGGGATCTCATTTAAAAAACGAAATCTCAAACCGTTCAGAATAATTGCCCAGTTAGCATGATGTTTCCAAACATTTTCGTCAATGAGGAATTACCTATTCATCCTTCATATTTTTTGTATCACATAGTACATAGTACATACATACAGTAATATAATAGAGATGGAAAGGTATTTTTGCTTATTTATGTATTTATTGTTTTTGGCACTAATATAATATGATAAAAACAAATATCATTAGGACAATTCACTTATAAATTTGTCGATTTGCCTTTCAAGATAGTATAGATCTACGATAGCATATAATAGAGATGTGCTGTCTCACCTGAGTTCCTTATGCGTCATTTGCTTACTTACCATCTAACCTCAAACTTGCCAACACTTATTATTTCTGTGTTCTATCCAGCAATGTTAGGAGAGGAAATTCTGGGAATTAAAAAGTCATGAGGGGTGGGTAGGAATCTGTAGGTCGATGTTGCCAGAAGTGACGTATGAATCCATCCCTGCCTCTGCGGCGCGGGTCGAGAGAGTTAGGCTTGACTAGATGTCAAAATATCTCCCTTAACCGGCTTCTCACGATCTGACCAGCTACGTAACTGGTTGGCAGATGCATCAGCCTAGAGACCATCCATCAAGACCTAGACATTGGATAAACCTCACCCATTAATCCATGCTCCCCTGCTAAGCTACAGAACATAGCGAACTACTTGGGTGACATGTCAGAAGTGTTGGTTATCTAATGAATAGTTCTCGGGGTGGCGGTACTTATACCCGCCTCCCAAATATATTTTTTGAAATATTGAATAAAGCTTGTTCCTCACATTACTTTTCATTGAACCAATAAAACAGACACAACAATTCCACCTGTTGTAACTTTCAACCACAGATAAACAAATAGAGATATGGCACTAAAGTGTGCCGCCTGTCAACAAACTACGACCAAACTGCACGGACTATCAAAGCAGCGGAGCCAATGAAAGTTATGCATTTGTTGTGTGAGGAGAAACGAAGGCGGGACGCTGGCTGTTATGAGTTGTATGCAGTAGAATGGGTGAAATATGTTGGTGACACTTTCGTTGTGCTTGGTTTCACACTAATAATGGTTTGGGCCCATCTCCCTTGTGTCGATTATCTATGATTTCAGCAATGTTTGGCAATATGATCAGATTTAAGGCGATGCAATGCGAAGTAATACTAAATCGTGTATTTTGTACATTTAAATATTACAGAGGCCTTAATTAAATACTTATAATAAATATCGGCCTTTACTGCATTTTGAGCATTTATCAAAGTGAATAAATATCATGCCTATAAAAATGCTTTGAGGTGTAATATCTCATGCGTATAAACCCCTTTACGAATAAAATGCTTTGAAGTGCAATATTTCATACGCATAAACCCCTTTACGAATAAAATGCTTTGAGGTGCAATATTTCATACGCATAAACCCCTTTACGAATAAAATGCTTTGAGGTGCAATATCTCATACTCACAAACCTCTTTATGGTTAAAATGTTTTGAGGTGTATAATATTTCATCGTATAATTTTGCAAATAATGGTTCAATGTGTGCTCGTAAACTCTTTTACGTATAAGATTTCATTGTATAATGCCACAAATGCTCTAAGGTGCAATATCTCATACTCATGAACCTCCTTACGGATAAAATGCTTTGATGTGTAATATTTCATACTCTCGAACTCCTTTACGGAAAAGATATCATTGTATAATGTTGCAAATTAAGTTCTTTAGATTATAATCGGACAAAATTTAATGTTAGTACCTAAATTTTTGCGAAATAAAATAAGACATGCATTTTGGCGATGTTTTTTAGCATCAATCAAAAGAGGCCGCTGGTGTTAGGGAATTTCAACCATATCGCCATGACATGACATGATTTCGAATGTCACACGCCGAAGTGGATTGCCTTAGTGATGCAAGTTTGTGTTGTTTCGATAGGCGGATATAGTCCACCTCGCCACCAGCTACGAGTCCGAGGACGAGAACATGGGGCGGCGACACCAACGCGGCGGGTCTGGCGGCGGCCCCGGTGCCCCCATGGGCGGCCCCCCCGGCGCCACGGGCTCCTGCCGCCGGCCGCCCGGGGCCCCCACCACCATGTACTCCAAGCAGGAGTTCCGCGAGCAGTACTGCATCACCAACAAGCAGCTGGACCTATTCGAGCTGGAGCGCTCGAGGAAGGAGCGCTTCTTCGGCTGCCTGTCGCATTATAATATTGAGAGTCCCTGCTCCAGGGCGGGAAGCAGGTTTGTCTTAAATTTATTTTATAAATACGTACTAACATTCAATATCATAAATGTGGTAGTGTGTTTCACTCACACCGCGCTGCTCACCATATCCCAAAAATAGTAGGTACATTAGACAATTATCAAAGTTCCTGTAAAACTTTACTAAATTTTTTTTATGTGAATACTCCACTGTCAAACATAAATACTTAACCAGGGCAATCAGCCAAAATATACTGATTATTACCAGTTTCAATTTATCATATGGATAGAGAAATATGTTATCCTAAGAAAATATTTAAAGGTTGAAAAAAAAAGAGAAATTAATATTTTTGAAACCAAATTATAAACACAGATAAAAAGGACAGAGTAGTAATCTACTTGCAAATGTTGTGAAGATATTTTAAAGGCAACCAGAAATTAAATACAATTTACTGTATTTAATTAATTTATTTAATAATTTAATTTATTTATAAAACAAAAAAAAACTACAGGCCGACTCAGAACCGGAAACCTTATTGAGGACGGTAAAAACGTTAACATTATTTTTATAGTATGCTTGATACTTACATCATGTTCAAACTTTGTCATAGAAACTAATAAATAAACAAAATCTTTTCTATAGTTAGATAATATCATGAGCTCTTAAATTCTATTTTTAGATTTACATATTTTATTTATTTAATCTAAGTATTACACATTGTATAATGTATTTTGTCAACCACAATTGGGAGTAAATTATGTTGGTTGGTATACTAGGTTGTATGTTGGTATGTCAGACCTACAATAATAATATAACACGTGAAAGATGCAACAATAGTAAAAATATTTTTTATATTCGAGCGTAAGTTAAAAAAAAAAAAACATATTTACGATATACGATGCTATAAACCATAAGTCACGGTCAAGCTTTCAAAACCAAATGTTTTGGAAAAGTCCTAGTTATGAATGTATTGTTTTAGAAAATGGTAATATTTCTCTAATTACCGAGATAAGAGGATCCTCTTTGTTTTGCCATTCATAATTAGAACATTGATTGATTGATATGGTTCTTTTTCTTAGGTATAAATCCTAAAGTACTAACCTTTTCAATTTACATTGAAACAGTGAACAAGAAAACATTCTACAAGTAAGTTGGTTGCCGATTACGAGTTTCATTATTTGCACGTCCAGTATATGGGCGTTTGACACGATGCTTTTTTTGTCTTTCACTTCCGTACGCATCATCTTCTCAAACGGATTTCGGGATGAAAAAAGGACGTGTTCTATATCAGAAATTATGACATTTTGTTTTAAGTTACTATATTCTGTAAAAATGTTGCATGTTTATTTCGTTTTATATTTAAAATATTGATAAAAATACTAAATGAACCATATGTTTATTAACGATTTTGAACTTGTAGTACTGTGAATTTTAATGATCTGTTGACAACAGCGGCAAAGGCAAATGACGGAATCATTCCTGTGATATTTATTTATGTTAAATTACATGATATTATTTCTTCACTAATGTCAAATATTTAAATAAAATCATGTATAAAAATAATGATCGTATTAAAAAAATATTTGTATACGGGTTCCGATACAGGTTCCGTGTGTGTAGATCCGATCGGTGTTAAAATCGATCGTGTAAAACGCCCATTAGTTAAACATCCTACTCGCCAGACTATCAACCTACTCTCTAATGACTTAATTAAAATCTCTTACGCGGCACTCAGATGATAACGTTGAGTTATTGATAATAGATAGTTAATCTCTTTCGTAGTTTGCTTCAACATATTATTTTATCATTAACTTATTATTATATTTGTTATTTGTGCGAATTGTGCCATGTTTGTCGGGACTTGACAGGTCTGTCTGGAATTTGTCCATCGCTTTCGGCGGAAACGTGATACTGGAGACCGACCAATTAGCAAATAATGATGTTTCCTTCATTCAGTTTTTCCGTACACCCAAACATGAAAAATAATGACAACCCTAATAATTACATACTTAATAAGTAGGTAGTTGAATTGAGAATGTTTGATTAACTTGTAATAAACCAATAAGCTTTTATACAAGATATTAAATCAGATATTGACTTATACGACTTGACGTTACTTGAGCCACGTAACCCGAAGTAAATATAAAGTAAAATTAAGCTGGAATATGCTTCATTTATCTTGATTAAGAAAGTTACAAATGTACGGGTACATATTCATGTTAAATTCTTCTTATGTAAATTGTAGAAAATTTAAATTAAGTTTTCTAACAACTTTGATAGCAGCTTTTCCTACAATCATTCAATATTAAGTTTTATAATGTTTTTAATCATGTTAACAGTATTATACTTGTATAGGATCTGTTAAATTATTTGTTAAACTTATGGTCTGAATGGTTCCTCGTCGATGACATTATAATGAATCTACCTTCTTATATATAGTGTTTACGTTTTCTTCCATAGCCTCTTGGTCACAGCTGCCACTGTAATGATTCTAACCTCTACATACGTAAGAAAAATGGATTCTAACCATAGACATATGAATATTAGTAGACCTGCCCTAAGAGATTAAAAGCGTACTATCCCCACTCCCCATACCGGTTCCATTGGAGCCGGCTGTGCTCGCGTATGGCCTCAAGTGAAATTTGAAAACGTGACGTCATCATTCTTGTGCGAACTATGGTCGAGGCATCATCGGTTCATTTTACGAAATAACACGGCAAAATGTTGACTTGTACTATGAAAACTTGTAAAAATAGATGTGAAAAAGAGAATAAACCCAACTGTCGTATTACATTCCATATATAAGCATTATTTTACTTTATTTTAAGCATATTCACATCGTATAATATGAATCAGTTGTTACTATCACATCGAGAAACGTCTGGACGCGAAACACAAAGCTGGTTGGTTGCTGGGAAGTAAATTATGAACATTTATAAAAGTGTCTTAACTAAATACTTAAACGAAATATTCGACTCTGAAAATATAACCGAATTTTTTTGCCTAATTTGGACTTCGCAAATTTGTTCATAACGTGGCGAGTAATTTGCGCTCCCATGTAAAAATGTCTATTCATTCAAAAGCAGATTTTACTTTTAAGAAGTAAATGGTGATATTATAATGCGAGATGCCTATTTACTGTCAGATTGATTTATTGACGAATCACAGTCAGCTTCACTCCCTTCGTTCTTCAACAGTTGATTTTACCCCTCGCCATTATCTTCTCGTCTATTAATTCCTATGTCTGTGATTCTAACTGATTTAGAGCATAGAGCAGCTTCTTGGTACCGGCCGCCATTGTAGTGAATCTCCCCTACATAAAAACGGGGTGTATTCTGTCTCTACGGTACTTGTTGCGATCTACGCCTTGTACGTAATATATATATACTGTTTTAGATATTTTTTTGGTGTTGAAACATTCTTTTGCAATTTAGATTATGTAACTTTCCGGTCGAAAATCAATGGTATTCGTAAATGATCAAATCAGTTGAAAATAATGCCTGTTTTGCAAGAAATACATGTATTAGAGAGCGTTAAATAAACTTCTTAATACTACTATATATGTAATTGATGTGGTATACAAAGTATTCGTGAATGAAGAACTTTAGCACAATCCAGCGAATTAATTATCTTTGGTTACAACATAACACCTTTTTTTTGTAGTCAGGCAGTATTAATTTCATTCTTTGTTTTTCACCAGGCAGTATTATTTTTTTGGTATATTTTACATGGTCACCAAATTTTTCAGTGTACAATTTTGTGCATTATAATATCATTTGCTAATGTAAACTGGTGTTTGTGTTTAGAAAAAAAGTGCTTGTTTTTATTAAAAAAGAAAATCTAATTACAGTGATAACAAAGCATCAAAAGAAAAATTTGCTACTTAATGTTAGAGAAGAAACAGTACTTAGAAAGTGATAAAAAAGCATTAAAAGAAAACAAAATAAACGTTTAGCCAAAAAAAAGGAAAAGTATACAGTTTATAAAAGGGTAAGTATAAGTTTTAGTACACAAGTATAGAAGGATAAGTATAGGTATTTATTAAAAAATTTGGAAAGTACTTAAATAATAAAATAAGTGTGTGATAAACACTATTTATAAGCATGGTATAAACTATCTCAAACTAAAACTTACGTTCGTGGTTATAATAATTTTATCGGTGGATGAGATATTAATCATCGTTTATGTTATATAAAACCTGCAAAAATAGTATAACTTTCATTTAAACAAACTATAGTGCCTATGCATTTAACATATTACGTAATATAAATATAATAAAATTGAATTCGGCTTGGTATTTAAATTTTTTTTATAAAATTCTACAAAATTTCGTAATTTATTTCTATTCGTAGGTCCATAGGAAGATAATTGAATAAATCCATACCTTTATGTATGAGAAGAGTTTGAAAATATTTCTTGTTGGAAAGTAGTACTTTTTATGTATAAGTGTTATTAGTATCGTTTCAAGTGACAATAATGATGATTTATAAGATACCCCAGCCATCGACCCTGTATTGTAATACTGAATGTTTTAATGCAAAGTAAATGTTTTTAATTAATTCTATAATAAAGTATTTATGAGTCTAAAAAATATGAAAATTAATTATCTCATTTTATCAATGTTATAACTTATTTGAGGTTTCCAATTAATAATACTATCTATTAAATTACCAAAATACATATAATACAATATAGAATAGTATAATTGCAGTATAGCACAAATATCAGTTGACATTTTTAGCAAATAACCTTCAGAAATATCTCCCCTTTACCTGCTTATTAGTTTTAAAGCACAATAAATTTTTTTTGACTTAAACTTATTAAACCTCATTATTTTGTAAGAATAAGTAGTATTATATACCATATATAAAGACCTATGTATTTAATATGCTGTGCTTTTATTATAAGTAAATATAATATTAACTACAATACGTTATAACTAGATAAGCAGAAAATTTCTTCTCTGGACAAATTGCTTTGTACAATGTATTTGAAGATAAGGACGAGGAAAGGAAAAAAATAACCATTAATCATATTTGCTTTTTTATCAAAATGAAGCTCTGAAGAAATTTATTTGAAGATGTTAGATATATTTTGTTTAGGTAGATTAATGTGTAACATCCAATTCCCTGGATCTAAATCTATATAAACACAACGAAAATTTTCAAATGTTTATTTGGGTATTGCGTTTTCCGCCTGCCGCAATTTTTTAATTTTATTTCCATTGAAACGAAAACTCTTATAGGATTTCCGTTGCTGAGAAATAATATTCTTTTCCAAAAATAGATCGATTTACATTGATATGAAAAAAATACGGCTTTGTGAATATGTATTTAAAAATAAGTACCAATACGGATCCCAACTTAACTAACTGCTTTTTGGCAGATAAAAGAAATCAAAACAGTAATGGGGATAGCAAAAAAATATATTCAAGAAGAAGTTTTTTAAAACCCTAAAATTAACTTCTTCTTTATTATAACATTTGATGCAAACATCTTTCGAATGTTTTAACACGAAACGACACGTCCCTTGCCCGACCCTTGTCTCGGTTCTGTGTACGATATGGAAAATGTTAATCTTAGTCAAAATCTATTTAAAGGTCTGCCTAATATATTATATAAATCTCCCTTTCCATTACTCTAGCGATACATAAATCTTAGATACGGAGTTCAATACATATTTTGTGAAATATTACTCTCTGTCTGGGAATAATTTCACAACACAGCTCGTTGTCAAGTTTCCTACTCACGCTTTGAAAGGTTAGTTTACCCATTACGTTATTGTTGGAGGTTCTTTGTACTTATTTAAGACAGCTGTGTTATCACAAAAGTCCCCCATTCCCTTCCTCTCTCTCAGCCCCTTTCAGCTACCAGCCACTTAGGTTCAACACATCACACAGGATTGTATTTTGATCGAGCTGTTTTTATTAAACCACTTACTTTTCAATAAAACCTTTTTTTTGTTTGAAGTGAATGTAAAAATTATTGAATTAAACAGGCAGTTTTATGAGCATGGCCTACGTATTTTTTTGGCTGCAATATCCGAATTTTGATTTTGAATCGAAGATTACGGATTAGAATTTCACCGAGCTACAAAAACTGTAGGAATGAAAATTTGTGATATACTCATTTAATTGTATTATATGAGTTTGTAGTATTTAGTGACACATGGCTTAATCGATTGATGGTTAAAAATATGTTTTAAAGAGTTTGTTGTCTTTAAATGCTTCCCTGGAACCGGACCACGATGCTTTTAAGCGTTAGTTTGTGTTTTTTGCAAACAAACTAATGCAATGTCAGAATGGGCACTTCAAGAGAAGCACAAAACGTGATATTGCACATTTTCAAATTTGGTGTGTTAAGTAATCATAAAATTAAAATTAGCAAACAATATTATGTACGATAAGCTGGAGTAATAGATCGATAACCTTGTTTTAAATAAGTTATCGATAGGATTCCCTGAAGAGAGTCTGCTAGTCGATAAGTCTAAAGTATTGACAAGTTCCGAAAATGTGGTTTTGAAAAAACTTTTCCGATTTTTTTAAATCATGTCCAATCGTGCGGGCCACGTTATGCACGAAAGACGAAAAAAATATCCCTGATTTATGGTTTTGTTGCCGCGCTTTATTGAAACATCGGCAACAATTATTAACTTCGTATGTTTGAAGAATAACAGTTTACTAGGAGATTTTTTTTTGAGAATTTAATATATTGGAGCAATAACGTTATTAGTGACAACGGTCATGGTTATGTTTTGTCGTAATAGTCCGACTAGTTAATACTAGTCGGACTATTACGACTAAACTGTACTGTACTGTTAATACTGGTTATATTTTTACGGTTACAACCGCAAACCTTGACATGATACTTAACTGCTGTTGAGAGTTCATTTGGGATCACTCATTCTATTACGTAGAATACATAATTTATTAGAAAGATAAGAGGCTAAAATTGAGCTTCGGTGTACCTATAAATTATGAATCATTTTCCAATTGCCCTTATAATGGCGTCATAAAGCTTTTACTTTGAAGCGCAATAGAGAAGGCGCTCAGAATTTTACTGCACAAGATGTACAATTATTAATATTGAAGGAATTTCATCAATAAATAAAGAATTTTTTTTGAACATCGGTGTAATTTTAGTGATTTATATTTGGGGTACTATACCGTGTTGCGATACATCCTTTAGCTAACGTTTCGGACAGCATACAGAGTCCATCATCAGGACAGATGTGAAACATTATTATTTATGTATTTTATTTTGCTTAAACAGTATACAAGCCACTACATAACAAAAGCAATAAAGAATATTACGAAAAAATGGCATAATAAACATATAATATATACAAACATACATGTGGGGAAAAAAGGTAACGCTTAGGTACACATATTTAAAGATTAAATAATACTTTGTGCTTGAATTTGTTGTAGGACAACTAGAAAATATCCACATTTCCTGCGAGGTAGTTAATCAATAAGTGTGTTAGTTCTGCGCATGGAAAGAATCAACAGTCTGTGTTGGCGGCCTCGTATGAAATTATCCGGGACATGGGAATCCGATTTTAGCCATGATTGGTATTGATAAAAAACCGGTCAGAAGCTTAAAACCATGAACAGTGACGTGAAATCCCTCCTTGAACTAAGGTTGCAGATATTAAGTGTTAGCGAAATAAATGTTGTTGCAAACAACCACGGGTAAAATTCAAACTCTCGCTGTAGAGGTATCTTAATTTTTTTTAAATTATTTTTCGTCCATCTGTACCTTCTAGACGGTGTCCTCTAGCCCCCATACCTGAGATCTACTCTCGAGAATGTTACGCGCTAAGCTAAAGTCAAACAGCCTTAAGTAAGGTTGGTAAAATTCCTTTGAATTGTTTATGACGAAACCCAACATATTTGTGGATGATTTACAGATCTTTTCAATATGAATATGAAATGTCAAGTCACCATGTACTTCACAGACGTATCTTTCATTATGTAAATAAAACCTCGTAAAGCACATAACTGAACACTTTAAAACAGAATTTGTTATGAATACTCCAGTCAATAATTTCTTTAATATCTTACTTGAGCTTTCTCTCCTCTTCTAGTAGACTTATTGTCAAGAAGAGTTTAATGTCGTCGGCAAAAAGTAAAAAATCGATGAATTATATTTTTTCCGAATATACAAAATATGCGTATAGTATATCGTAAAAGTATTTTACTGCCTCGTCAACATCGAAAATCTCCAAGATAGCCTACCAATTGTAGTCGTGAAGTTGCTGTACAGCTTCTTAACCCTCCAGGCCTAGGAAGGACATTACTAGCACACAAACATCATATCCCATTTTAGCCTCTGGACAGATCTGACCGGGGCATCAATACATTATAAAAGTATTTTTATCTTTTTTTCTATAAAGATATTTTCGATAAAATTTTAAAAAATTATCAAAGGGCATGATTACGAATTTTTCAATGACAGTAAAAAACATTTTTTTATTGTATAAACGGTATAAAAAGTAAAGTGACAGTTTTATTACTTATAGCCTACACAAAAGGAATATGTTTTATAAATATTGAATTATTTCAAAATTATGGAAGTTCCCAGTCGAAATGTTCTCGTAAGTTTTTTTGTTAACATTTTCATGTTTGATATTAAAAATTATTTTTTTAGAAAGATCAATGTTTTTTTTTCAAATGAAAAAATTTGAAATATAATTTAATCTAGTCTCAAAAATAGTATTTCTTTTAAGGACAACTTCAAAAATAAGTGATATGTAACGCATTTTAGATACCACGGGAGCATTCCGAAATTCCACAAAATTCATTATGTTGTTGGGACTTGTTGATAAAAATATTTAAGAACCTGAAGAGTTACAGTCTGCGTTGTAGAAATTACAATAAACGTACTAAATTTACTTAATACTAGATCCAAAGTACGATTACATGAGTTCAATGCTGTATTATATTGCTTTAGTTGAGATAGTTGGATAAGAAATGAAAGTACTGTAGTCACTGCACGTGAATTTTGTGAAGAATTGATATTAAAATCACCAATCACTGATATTTTCTTTGTGACAAGGTAGTTTAAATTACTAATTACTGTATGCCATTTTAAAAGTTGTCTAAAGAAGAAGATAACGCAAAATGGCATAATAAATCACGGTAATAATTTTGAGGGTGAAATCATATCTGATCGATGTAATTGTAAATAGTTGTTTTATGTAAGGCCTGTGAAAAGTTAGTTCCCTTCTCAAAATGTTTATATATAACTTGAAAACTACGTGCACGATTTTTTTAGGTAGGTACGTGATGATAAATGTTTATTTCAACTAAATATTGTTTTAGTTGAAACAATAAATTTAAATTAATTAGTTATGCCATCCGTTGGTAGATTGTTGACAGAAGGTGCAGTCAGAGAGAATGTTTGTACTTTCCCAATTCCCAAAACACATTAATTTAACTGTAGAATAGTAACCTCAGTCAATTTGATTAACAAACTGTGCATTTTATGCTTTATTTCTCTAACGAATGCGCTTTCAGCGCAAGCTCAGCGCCGACGGGGTTTGATCGCAGAAGGATGTTCTGTCATTTTGTTACATACAACACTCTTGTTAATTTAGTCCAGTCTGCGAAGAACAAATGGTATATGTGTCTTTGAACCAAGGATTAATAATGTTTCTGTATTATAAGAGAATTAATCTTATAAGTACAATACGAGTTACGTCCGGCAACGCGCACGCAGTTTCGTTGCACTCACTTAAATAACTAACTATTATATTAAATATGTCTAACAAACAATTGATCGCGATTCTCAACGATTGCTACGTGCAATTAACATCTATGAAAACTAAAAATATTGATCAAACACGAATAATTCGTCAGTTATCCGACGAAGTTACTTCTCAAAATAATACGATTTCGCGGCTCCTTGCGAGTATTGAAGTATTTCGGAGTACCGACATTACCGACGCTAGTGATAAGGTAATCACGACGCGATCTAAAACAAAAAAGAACGCAAGTGAGAATCGTGATGCTGTCTTGCTTCAACCCGAAGTAAGTAGCGGTCAGCCTGTTCCATCCAACGGTAGTGCAGTTTCGGCCCCCATTCCCCCCGGCCACGTGCCTGCCCCCGAGCCGACAAGTGACAACGCTACGGGCGACGAGCAAGCCCCGCACACCCGCCCGCCCCTGTCCTACAGTTCAGCACTGAAGAATAAAAACAAAGTTCTCGTCACGGGAACCAACGACACGAGCGCTATTAAGGTAATACCGAAACAGAAATTCTTAATAGTTTCGCGACTAGATCCTGGCACAACTAAGGAGGAAGTGATTGCCCACATCAAAACGAATGCGGATTTAAACTGCAATGCCGAAAAATTCATGGCTTTCTCGAAAGAATATTCCACTTTTAAAATCGGAGTTAACGAGCAGAACATAGATTTACTACTAAAAGAAGAACTATGGCCCCGAGGAGTGGTTGTCCGTCATTTTAGATATTATAATAAACGCATTTCAGGTCAAGAAAACGCGAAAAAGCCGACCGAATCAAAATGACTGCTACTATACCAGAACGTGCGAGGACTCAGGTCAAAGATGAATCAATTTCTAGAAAATGTTCTTAACCAAGAACATAAATTCATCGTGATTACGGAGTCTTGGCTAAACGATTCGATATTTAACGCGCAAATTTTCGACAGCAGATACACAGTTTTCCGAAAAGACAGAAGCACTCAACAAACACGAGGTGGTGGACTACTGCTCGCTTTACTAAACGAAGAAAACATGCGAGCCGAAAGACTTTCCCATCTGGAAACGGGAGACGAAAATTTATGGGTCAAAGTCACAATTCAAGGCTTATGTTTATTTATTTGTTCTGTTTATATCCCACCCAGTTCAAAAACGCATATTTACACGACTTTTTTCGAAACTTTAATTAGTAACTTAACTTACCTTGTTGATAAAAAAATCTTAGTGATTGGTGATTTTAACATTAATTCTTCACAAAATCCACGTGCAGTGAACACTGAACTTTTATATGTTATGGAACTTTTTCAATTGAAGCAGTTTAATACAGTACTTAACTCATGTAATCGTACTTTGGATCTAGTATTAAGTAACTTTAGTATGTTTACAAAAAAATCCGATTTCTGTCTTGTTCAAGAAGATAATTATCACCCGACACTTGTGTCAGAAATTAGTCTTGATCATGACAGACCATTGAAAAGTCGTTGTTTACATTCAGAAAATAACTTTCGTGGTTGGAATTTCCGCAAAGGAGACTTTGAGAAGCTGTACAGCCAATTGCGTGACCACAATTGGCTGGCTATCTTGGAGATCTCCGATGTTGACGAAGCAGTTAAATACTTCTACGATACCCTATACGCGTATTTTGACAAATGTTTTCTAAGAAAAAAAGCGCCGCGAAATGAAAACTATCCTAGATGGTTTTCGCGTGAGATTATCGGGGACATAAAGACGAAGCTTGTATACCATCGATGGTGGAAACGATCAGGTTTGGATAGTGAACACGAGTTATTCAAATCCTATCGTACAAAAATTAAACGTAGCATTTCAATAGCACGCAAAAAATATATTGTGGAGGTAGAGAATAATGTTAAACACGATCCAAAGTCATTTTGGAAATATGTTTCTGACAAAAAAATGACAGAGGCCTCTTAAATCATATTATTCTGAATGACTGTACTTACAAAAGAACTGACGTACCGGAAGCTTTCGCAAAATATTTCCAATCTGTCTATAATCCAGAAAAAGCTGATTTTGATTCTTACGTACCAGGACAGATTGGATTGACAAAAGCTCAAAACATATCTATAGTAAACGTTAATAACATGGATTTCAGTTTAGCACTAAGAAAATTGAAACCAAAAACATCATTTGGCCCTGATTTCATTCCACCCTTCGTCATTAAGGGTTGTTCTGAACCACTGTCTAATCCACTTCTACATATATTTAATCTTACGATTAAAAACTGAATTTTTCCTAAACTGTGGAAGCTGTCAAAAGTTACGCCTCTACATAAAGATGGTGACAAGTGTCAGGCAACCAATTACCGTCCTATAGCAATTCTTTCCGCACCTGCCAAGTTATTCGAAATAATTATCCACAAATATGTATATGCCAAGGTTGAACCATTCTTGATCGAACAACAACACGGATTTCGACGTGGCCGATCAACCACTACAAACTTGATGGCATATACTGATTACGTGGCGAGAGCGCTCGATAATAATGAGCAAGTTGACACGTCATACCATGACTTTGCGAAAGCTTTCGATAAGGTTGATCACTTAGTGCTCTTAAGTAGGCTTGAAGAAATTGGTTTTTCCGAAAACTTAATAAAACTCTTTGCTAACTATTTAAAAGAAAGGGAACAATTCGTTTCCTATGATGGTTTTAACTCTAACGCGTATCCTACAAACTCTGGTGTGCCGCAGGGTTCCAATTTAGGACCCTTATTGTTTCTAATTTTTATAAATAATATTCGGGGAAAAATCAAATTCGTACGTTTTTTACTTTTTGCAGATGATATTAAACTGTTCTTAAGAATAAGATCATTAGAAGACTGTAAAAAGCTCCAGGAAGATGTAAATGCAATTATTGACTGGAGTATTGACAGCAAACTCGGTTTCAACTTCCAAAAATGCTCAGTTATGTGTTTTACGAGGTCACAAAAGATCGTACATTTCAATTACAAAATGAAAGATACATCACTGAAGCATACGGTGACTTAGGAATTGTGTATGACGCTCGCTTAACATTTCACGCTCACATTGAAAAGATCTGTAAATCAGCTACAAGAATGTTAGGTTTTGTCATACACAATTCAAAGGAACTGACAAACCTTGCAGTCATTAGGCTGCTTTACTTTAGCTTAGTGCGTAGCATCCTCGAGAGTGGATCTCAGGTATGGGGGCCAGAGGACACTGTCTATGTACTAATGGTCGAGAAAATACAAAAGAAATTTTTACGATACCTCTATATGAGAGAGTTTGGTTTTTACCCATGGCTGTTTCCAACAGCATTTATCTCGGGAATGCTGAATATCTGCAGCCTTAGTTTCAGACGGGACGTCGCATTATTGTTGATGGCTTACAAGCTTCTGAATGGTTTAGTATCAATTCCAGACATTCTGTCAAAAATAGGACTTTATGTCCCGGATAATTTCACGAGAGGCCGCCAACACAGGCTTTTAATTCTTCCCAGGTCCAGAACTAACTTACCAATGGTGATGCCCCTGGGAAGACTCACTAGGATAATTAACTCCCTTCCAGCTAACTTGGATATTTTCCATATGTCCTACAACGACTTTAAGCGCGAAATATTGTATTTGTTTTAACTGTATACTTATGTATTAATTTTTTTTCCATATTTTGTTTACCGCTTTTGCATATGTTTTAACTGTATACTTATGTATAAAATTTTCTTCAATAATTTGTTCACCGCTTTTGCAATGTATTGGTTTTTGTACTGTTTTTGCAAATAAATAAATGTTTGTTTGTTCTACAAAAAAAGTGAGTTATAAAGAATGCGAATCAAATAACATCTTTTATTTTCTTGAGATTTATGGCACTGCTAATTTTGTCAAGAAAATTTTTGGCCTTTAGTTTAATATCTTTTTTTAATAAATACTATGAACTATTAGTATGTTGTTTAATACTTCAATTGAGTTGTTTTATAAAATAATGTAAATTTTTAAACTATCATAAAAAAGCATCCTGTGAGTGATAAGTGATTAGTCTTTAGGTATAGGAAATATGATTAGTTTTCCCGGGCTTAATATCAAAACATGCATAGATACTTTTAAATAGTTCTATTTCTAATTAGAATAGCAATATTTACTGTGCATAAAATTTCTACTTTTGTAATATCGGGGGTTAAGGATCATAGGGATATCACAGGATATCTACAAAAATACAGTTTTGAGATAACGCAAATAAAGATTTGAATGCTCATATGCCAACCTGTATGCCCAAATTTATTTCTTAAATGGCTGTATATACGAGGTAGAGCTGCATGTCACTAATAAATATGATTATGGCATTAGAAAACTCCAGTTTTTGTAGTTAGTCCCCTGTGATCCTAAGCCGCCGATATAGCAAACGACTTAAGTGTCACTCTAATAAGAGTTTCATTATACCAGCAGAATCCACTTAATTTTTACCAGCAATAATTATGAATAATCAGAAAAATTCTATGTCCCCTGATGATCGTACAAATTAATTATTCACTTTCGAGATATCCCTTGAGAAGCATGAATCCAATATAATTATAATAATGGAAGGTTTTAATTATTTTAATCGTCCATTTGATATTAAAGATAATATTTCTTGTGTTAAGTGTATTTTTTGTCTCGTACCACTCTATTTGGTCCAGAGAATTGAATAAAATTTAAACAGGGAAATACGATAAACTACGGTTTACCCCAACCATTTGAAAAGGTATTAACAAAAAACGGTTAACTGGTTGTTAGCGATAATTAATTTCATTTAACCAAATGAAAAAGGAATTAATTATAAATCCTTAGTAAAAACGAGAACCCAATTTGCTTCCTGTCAAATTTTATGTCGGTTTATTTTTTTTTCATTTCGAGGGGGCAATGTTGCAATTGTCATGGGGTAGACTATCATATAATGGTATTTCACTCGTGAAAGTTATCACATGCAAATATTTATGATAAACATTTAAATGACTACCGTAACAAAGTAATTTTGGTGGTGTGTATGGGTACAACCGCTCCAAAATCCATTAATTTGATAACCAACACCCCCGCCATAGGTTACCCCAAGTAGTTCACTATGTTTGATGACTTAGCAGGGCTGCCCGGTTCCATGGGCTAAGGATTGCCTAGGTCGAGGCGGCGCGGCGGATGCGTCTGCCGAACCTACTAAATGGCGGACCGGATTTGGAAAGACTGGTTGAAAGAGATCTATTTACTTCTCCCGCAGGACTCTCACGACCCATTGCCTTGCACTGCAATCGGGGGATGAATTTAAACGTCCGTCACTCCTTGTCACACTGACCCCCAGATTCCGAGCCACGCCCCATACTTTTTCCTTCTCAGATATTCCTCTCCTTCCTTCCCTTCCTCTCATTTCTCTCCATCTTCTCCTCCTTCTCCTTTCTTTTCTTTCTCTCCTTTCTCTCCATCCTATAATTACTTTGCTTCCCATCATTCCCCTCCTACCCGTCATACCACTATTTCCTACCACTCTTTTCCTCTCCTTCCTCTCCATTTTCTTCTTTCTCTCCTTCCCCTTCTTTCTTTCCTTACTCTCCTTTGTCTCCTTCCTCTAATTACTTTGCTTCCTATCATTCCCCTCCTACCCTTCCTACCACTCTTTCATCCCCTTCCTCTCCTTCCTCTCCTACATCTCCTTCCTCTCCCTCTTCTTTTCCCTCTCCTTCCCCTCCTTCCTATCCTTCTTACCCAACTTCTCCCTCCTCCCTCTCCTCTCCCTCCTCGCCCTCGTCTACCACCTCTCCTTCCTCTTCCTCCTCTCTTTCCTCTCCGTCATCTCCTTCCTCTTCTTCCCCTCCTTTCTCTACTTCCTCTCTTTCCTCTCCTAACTCTCCTTCCTTTCCATACTCTCCTTTCTCTCCATATTTTACCATCTCTCGTTCCTCTCCATCCTATCATTCCTCTGCTTCCTATCATTTCCCGCTTTCCTGTCCTACTACCACTTCTTCTCCTTTCTCTCCTTCCCCTCCTACCTCTCCTTCTTACCTAACCTCTCCCTCCTCTCCCCCCTCGCCCTCCTCTCCCTTCTCTCCCTCCTCTCCTTCCTCTCCTCCAATTCCTTCCTTTCCTTCCTAGCCTTCCGCTCCTTCCTCTATTTCATCCTCAAAACTCCACACAACATCACTAAAGATGTGAGCCCCCGAGGGAAATTATTATCATCATGGCTTCTAGTGTGGTGCAAATAATAATTTTAAAAATTGAAAAAAATGTGTACTTAAAATGTATAATACCGAATGGAAAATAATATTCCACAATTATTTTAATTATAAACATCTACGTCTTTGCATCACATAAAAATTAAGAATGAGAGTGTCTATATCGAACATCCAATTTAATATCTCTGATGGCATTAAGATTTTACACTCGAGATACAAGGCCACGCTCAAGATCCAGTGGGGATCATTCTACATTTTTACTGCACTTATTTCCCTACAGGCCCCATGTGGTTTCTGATCAAAGCAGTTTGCTCAAGTAAATGACTTCATACAAATAAGATACGCAAGATCAGGTTCCGTATGAAAATGCTAACTACATACGTATAAAATGAGTATCGGATATACCGTGATGAGAAAAACTCCACTGAATAATTATTGGAATGTTTTTTTATTGTTTTTTGATCAAGGTATTTTTAAACAAATTCATCTCGATATCCGCTTGAGCGATGGATGTTCGTTTTGTATAATATTATTTTGTTTTGTATACTCTTCACCATTTTAGTAACTAAAATTCCTAAATTTCTCATTTTAATTCTTAAGGGTTGAGATACACGTAATCGAACTTCATTTTGCAATCTAATTGCTTAAAATCCACAATGTTCAAAATGTTCTGTATAATAAAACCAAATTCAAAAAACTGTGTGATTGAAACGTTAAACTTTTATTTAAAGCGTATTCCTATATCTAATTAATAAATAAATGTAAGATAACGTCGCACAAAGTTTATAATATACACATCAAAAAGCTTAGAACTTACATTTTCAAATAATTGCAATTATTGCCTCCCTCTCTTGACTTGGCTGATAAAAGCTCGCAAAATCCTCACAATACCATTGATTACAAATCGTTTGACTGCAGCATGATAAATGATTGGCATAAAACTCGAGACTTCAGCAGTGAAGCGGAACAAACGATGATATGTTGAAAATTTCGATTTGTTCTAGAAAATATAGGTATATAAAACATATAATGGCTACTAAGTAGATTCCTTTAACCAAGAAAGGGAGTGGTCATATAATGCAAACCATAATAATAATAATACAATTTGTCTAAATTATATAGCGCCGTTTTCGTGAAAAGTCTCCTCAAGGGCGATGTACCAATATATTTCTATAACTTATAAGAGAACTATCGACTTAAAACTAGTGACTTACATCTAAGACTTATATCTAGTGACTGTAATGATCTGCACTTTTCAAACTTTTCTTTCTATGATGAATTTTCTTTATGTTCCATAGGTAACTTTGATTATGTATATATCCGGGGTAGGAATATCCTCCCTGCCGTCTGTACAAGCCTTTGCTTTTCTCTCTTGATTACACACTCCTTCAAATGTGTGCCCTAGTTTGTCTACGTGTTTTACGACCTTGAACGTAACTATTTCACGTGACGGCTTAGTATAAAAAGGTCTCACCGAACGTTGTGTTGGTTTTTTGTTTTTAAGTATAGAAACCTAATTATTTATGTATGTATGTGGTATCCCTCTGTTCTTTTGAGATAGAGTGAGTTGAATTCATTACCGCTGTGTTTTAAAGCCATTTCATAAACCTTATTTTCTGTCTCGCCTGCTCTCCAACTAGCTACGTGATTCTACCTGTTGTAGGGTAATGTGAGTATGATAAAGTGTTAAATTTTATATATGTGATAAAGATACGATAAATTTATGGTGTTAGTTGTCGGCGCCATCCATATGTATATTTTGGGAGGGAAAGGAGAGGAACGGAAATGAATTTGTTCAAACTAAGTTGGCTCCTCCTCTTTATCAAACAAATCTGATGGATGATAATTAGAAAAAGGCAATCAATATCTACGTGTCTGGATATCCAAACCGGCCGGGTCTGACGGGCTTTTGCGGGGTCTCCCCTTGTTCCAAATTGGCAACCTTCACGCCAGAATAAAGAAAACCAGGTCTTCTTACCAATTTCAGAAATGCCCCAACCTCATTACACCTCCAGGAAAATCTACTTTACTGAATGTAGAAGAGGAAAACTATGACATCCCTTGTCACGAATCTAGTCGCGAAAATGTGACACGTAAGTTACATGCCACCTCCAGAAAACGCTGTAAATTCCACGTCGTCGGGAACTTACATCCCTTTCTAGGTCAATAACACAGATAACACACGACGATCTTGTCGACATTATGTCCGCTTCTATCGATAAGTTGTGTGCTTACCCATTCAGCCAATTATCATGTGAGATATATGTAAGGTTAACTCGAAATGTCAAATTTAGGAAGAGGACTGTCTGTATTTTAATATTTAATTCCGGTAATTATTTTATGAGGTTACTAGTTCCCTCGTGTATTAGGTATGGGTATCTTCTATTGAATACCTATCCTCTCAGGTAGGTATAAACGGATATTTGGTTTGATTTTGGCATTTAATTTTATGAAGCTGCCTACCTCTCGAAAGGGACCTGTTGAGAAAAGTTGTTCGGTTGGTAGTTTTATTTCTGAGATTATCATCTCCCCTTTTTGACTCTAGATTTGTTCTTGTGTATCCCAATTTGTAAATTAGAAAGTCAAATAACAGATGATAAGTATTCATTTTTGTTCTGTCTGGTTGCATCCGATCGCTTTCTATTCGGGCGGTCATAACTGTAATGAAAGGCTTTAAATCACAGTGAAAAAACAGATAAACCATAGCTGCAAAAAAATATGCAAATTATTTATGAAAACGGACATGCTAACGACATCTGGCGGAAAAAGAATTGATTCAGCTTGCTTGCAGTAGACACCTGTAATAATTGGAATTAAATCTAGGTTCCGGGACGAAAGCAGAGAGGTCGTAAAATCGTCTAGCACGAGAAAGAAAACCCCCTTTCTAGGCCTAAAAATAAATATTGAATTTTGTCAACCAATAGATCTGAACAAAGAGCTATAAAATTTTGAGTAACCAATCAGTGAAAAGAGGGGCGTGTGTCTACGAAAGACAAAGGAATGAACTATGGACCCGACATTAAAATAGATAATTAACGACATTTCGATTCCCACAGAAATTAGAGGTGAACGCACTTTAGGGTAAGCGTCGACTTTCAAGGTGACAAACTCCTGGGAATGTTTACAATGACTGAGACATTTATGGGGTATCGAACCATTGAAATCGAAGGCTTTGGAAGTTTTACAAGTTGTAAAGCGCACACACAAAAATGCAATGAAAAAATTATAAACGTGATAGTATAAAAAAGGACGGGAAAAGCGAAGGAAAGTTACTGGCGGAATTTTCAACTGTAGTGCAATTATTTATGATAGAAGTAGGGTGTCGAGTTCGAAAAAATCGTACTAAAGAGAGGAGTGAGTTTTGGAAACAATGGAAATAAATCGTTATCAATTTAAGATGAAGCGGACATATTGGTAAATCAATTTTGAATGAAAATCTCGCAAAAAAAATAGACATTTTAGAAAAGTGCGGCGACCGAATCAAGTAGAATTTAGACAAATCGAAATTCAAAAATGCGTAGTAAAGACTTCGACATGGATTTAAACAATTTTCGCACGAGATGCATAAAATTGGGATCTATATATATGTTATTGAGGACGGACCTATCGCGAATTGAGGAAAAAAAGGAACGCAAAATCATGAGATTTTAACTACATTTTGTATGGACAGAGGACAAAGGGAGCTTGGGCGATTAACACAGACTTACCCGATTCGGACCCTATCGATTTAGAGTTGTGAGATGGAAATTGACCACCGCCCAGAGCCGGAAAGCAGGAGATCTTATGGAAGCACAACCGATATTAATGGCAGGGATGTTCGGATTTGCGAGTTGGTAAAAGACAGAATTAATTATCAAAGAAAATTCAGATACGTCTTTTGGAACCTGAGAAGGGTATAAAATGACGGTGCAGACCAGTTTTCAGGGAGTCAGTCGAGATTTTGAAAAACGGAGTTTACGTCGCAGTACTACGTCTATTGGTAAAATTCTAGTGAAATAATCTAAGTGTTAAATTTTGAAAAAGTCTAAGTTTAAATTCTGAACAAGTCCCTGGAGTTAGGAAATTTTGTGAAAAGTTAGAAATTTTAAATTCAGTTTAAATTCCTTTGAAAATCCCATCAGTGAAGTTTTGTTGAGTCAGTTTAATTTGGTTAAACAGTGAAAAATAAATATAATTTAAACTCAGTGCTTAAAAAGTGTTAAGTGAAGTGCAAAAAGTGATTACGGAATTAAAAAATTAAATCAAAATTTAAAAATAATTATTTCATTCAAAGTGAAAATTAAAATTCGATTGAGAGTTTTGTCGTTCATCTAGAGTGGATGTGCTCGTGAATTGAAATTTAAAATAGATTATAATTTAACATCAATTTGGTTAAAAAATAATAATAATAGTAATAAATATTTACGTCTTAGTTTAAAATAAACACAATCTAGACAGTTCGAAAAGAAATAACAACAAATGCTCAAACCTTTGTTCTAAAAGTAACAGTTCGGAAAAGAAATTAATTTATTAAGAATCGAGATAATTAAAAGTCTGCGCAATTCGGAAAAAATTTTCTTATAAAAATATATAAAAAGAAATTTAGAATCAAAAAAATTGATCAATTAAAATCCATCGTGCGTATAGCGACAGTGTTAAAAGTGTTTGTCGTTTTAACCGGAATTCTAAACATCAATCTACCATTTCGAAAAAAGTATTTGAAACAGCTATCATTCAAAAGCCTAAACTAGAAAGGTGTTATTAAATCAACGGGTTTTCTGGATTAGGATTTCGTTCGGAAGAAAAATCAATTATCAGCAAATTTATATGATTCAAGCAAGAATAAAATATTAAATAGGAATAAATAGTCGAAAAGATTTATTTTGAAATTAGTTGGAAAATTCAGTTAATTAGGTAGGATTTTCTTCGGCAAGATTTGTTGTGTGGCACCCAACCGGAAAAATCTTGTAGAGGGTGAGTTTTCCTTTTATAAATGATTTTCAGGCCCAAGGAGTGAGGAGGCACAGCTGATCAATGGTATATCATTTAAAAATTTGGAATATAATTCACCTATTTGGTCTCCTTTCTATAAAGTACACTCTAACAAATTAGAACGGGTTCAACACAAATTTCTTAGGTACTTAAATTTCAAGCTTAAAATTCCAATAGAAAACATTAATTATGTAAATTTGATGAATGGACTTAATTTAATTACGCTGTCTGACAGAAGAACCATTTCAGACCTAATTTTATTATACAGAGTCATGAACAACCTTATTGACAGCCCTGCCATCGTTGCTGCTATTAAACTCTATGTACCGACAAGAAATACTAGACAAAATACAACATTCTTTTGCGACACATATAAAACCAACTATCAGTCAAACTCACTTACCAATAGGATGCATGATTTGGGCAACAAGTTTGGTGGTATTATAGATATATTCCATGATTCCCTTTATAATCTTAAATTCAAATTAAACCAACACTTTGTGGAATCATACAAATTATTGTAATAGATTTAACGATTAGATATGTTATTGTAATGTTTTATATTATATTTTGTTCTTTGTTATTGTTAAATATTATGTTGTTTAAAATGTTTCTTTACGCCATATTCTTCAAAAACTACTTGTATATTTTTTTAAAATTCTTCACTTTTATAACTCTTAGTATAAATTCTAACTCGATAACTTATGTAAAACTTATTTATAATCTATGTAAAAGCCCCTATGGGCGTATAACAACAACAACAATAATAGACAAATTATTAAAACAACAAAACAAAGAATTACACATTAAAATATGTATATTGAGTATTTGTGTATATATATATAAATATAAAATAATATATTGTATATAAAGAATATATATATGAGTAATGTAATTATATATATGTATTTTATCTATTAATCGAAGCATCGAAATGGTAGCAATTTTTAATACCTACCCGAGGACATATCTATATTATTGAAAAAGAAAATATGTATTTATTAATATTCCAGACTATGTAGAATCATATATTTTATATTTATTTATTAATATATGTACTCTTTTTTTAACATATTTTGACAATCGAGATATGTGTACTTATATATATATATTTATATTTATTCTTCATTTAACCTAGTAAATTTACTAAATTCGGAAAATGAAAAATAGTTTAACTTCAATAAAGGAATTAAAAATATTTAAATTAACTATGCACAATAAACGGTAACAAAACTGAATCACAAAGAGAGCGCGAGATATTTTTTAAAATAAACAATCTCACATCTGGGTTAGTGGGTCAGATGAGATGTTTACATTGTTCAATTTGTTGATAAAACAAGGGATCACTGGAGAATTGGGTCAACCGCATAGTTTGGAAACGACCTTGGCCATAATTAGTTAGTCACATAGGATTTTATTAATTACCCGAAACAGCTGGAAGATGCGTGCTCTCAAATACCTATCAATCACAAACGACAATTGAAAAATCACGGGTTAGCCAAATTTATATCGAAAAATTACATAAAACATTTGAATACCATTGATTAGATAGTCACATAGGATTTTATTAATTACCTGAAACAGTTGGAAGCTGCGTGCTTACAAATACCTATCAATCACAATCGACAATTGAAAAATCACGGGTTAGTAAGAATTATATCGAATAATTATACGAAACATTTGAATTTTATTGATTGGGTGCTCATACAAAACCCCATCAGTTGCCTGAGACATTTGAGAGTCGAGTACTCTCTAATGTGGCAACCAACTACTTGAAACAATTGGAAAATCACGGGATAGGATGAACAAAATTAATGTTGAAACCTGGAGGTAAAATTTAAAACAAATACAGTTCATCAAACAGGAGGCAGTGGTCGCTCCTACAACAAGACCATTAACCAAACCAAATAGAGATGACGATTCTCTTAAATAAAAACGTCAAAACCAAACAAAAAGCCTGGAGTTCGATAGCTCTCCAAAAAAAACTATCAATAAGACCTTATTTTACTAGTATTTATTAGTATAACCTTATTCTTACGTATATATTCGGTTACCAATCCTAGAGTTTCGCAGAACTCTTCGTGCGAGATCCGAGCTTGGAATGCGAGGTAGATAGCCTCGTATTGCGAGTTATAAATCTTTCCCAAACTGTATGTATACATATATTTATTCGTATGCACTGTTTACTGGAGGATGCGGACCTGCATACAGCTTGCATTTTAGGTCTTCTGGACCACTCTCGCATCTTCTTTTAAACGTGGAATGAGGATTCACGACCCGTAAGTCCACACCAACCGTGAGTATATGATTGTATATAGGACGAAACCGGTTCGCCCTAAGTAAATTGTAGTCCAAGGAGGGGTCGGAATTTGGGGGTATCGGGACTCGAGGGGAAACTTGAAGGCAGTACATGATGACGTGGAAGGCTTTTTGGGACGCGATAACTTAGGTATCAATCAAAGAGCCGTGTCAAAGGATTGTGCGAATTTCTTGTTGACTCACGATCGTCTCGTTTACTTGCAGGAGGATTTGGAGCCAAATTATGCCAGCAAATGGGCTATTCCGAGTTCGTCAAATATGCAATTAACTAATTACATTAACCTACTAAATCAATCTTTACATGTACCTTATAGCAGCAGAATCATAAAGGAGTGGCGCCAAACAGACACAAGAGTTTACCAAAATCAAATTTACTAACAATTAACCATTTGAGTTATATTTAATTACTTGTCCAAATAAACATGTATAATATCTTTTATCAGCGTTTAACTACGACTTTGTTAGGGTGCAGGGAATCAGAATAATTACAATAGGAAAGTTAGCTCATTCAGGGAATTCATTTAAGTCTAGGTTTGCAATGGAAAGACCAATTAAATTGTGAAACTCGACACCTCGATCAGAACCAAGGGAGTTACCACAAAAATGAAGGTAATTAAAATCCTATATCATAAATCAAAAAAATTACACAACGTTTGATGGAATTTAATTACAATATAAATACGGAAATATTTGCGTTCAAGTTCGTAAATAACGTATTAATTAGTTAAGTACATATGTCTATAAAGATATATAGTACAAGAGAGCTTTAAGTAGCTTTCTGTAGATATCAAAGAAAAGGGTCCAATTTTCATGGAGGCTTATGTGTTGTAGGGGAGGAATTTTCCATCCCTGCGAACACATATGCAAAGCCTTAGAGAAAAAATTAAATATCGGTCATAGCCAAGAGAGAAGAAAATTTTATATTGTTTTAAACAAATAAAAGAAAATGGTGAAAAGAGGGAAATATTACATACGCTAGCAAAACCTCCCTCCCTATTCGACTGAGTGTACCCTGCCTCTTGTCCCGGCTGGTGGTGTTCGCTGTTTCAATTGTACGCCAGTGTTGTGATAGGTACTCTGTAGATAGGTATTTTTATACTGCGAATTTATATTGGTTGGCCTAATTTGTAATAAGTATTTAATGTTTTCGTCGGTGATTCAATACCTATCGCAGGGACAACGCCACGATTTGATTCGTAATGTTTTTAAAAGAATAACAGATCGGCAGATAGGTAAATTTTTAATATGACCCCCCGGACCGAGGCGTTCCCCTAAATCAAATGTTATCGGCCTACATATGAAAGGTCATTGGCCCGTCTCCTTCTCACAGCTGATAGATAATCTTATCTGGCGCATTCGTTTAATGAAAACATCATTTGGGTGGCAGGTGTTGTAAACCTGGTTCCTGTTCTTCGGTTGCATCCGTCTTTTAAAGGGTCTTCCAGAATTTAATAAATAATATAAAAAAACTCACCCTTTGAGCCATCTCCCAATCACAGTATGAAGCTTATTTGGTTCCACCCTACATAGTTAAATCAGTTTAGTTTAACTTCTCTCTCTCGGCATTCCTTCCTTCTTTTAGCGAAGTCCTTGCAATTTGTTCAGTTTTTTTTGGTCTCCTCCCTATGTCTATAAAAGAGTAATTAAATAATTCTGTAAATAAAATTGTACCTCCCTAAAACCTCTGTCAGGATTCGAACCCGCAGTCTTATGATTTATATCAGAGCTACATAACTTCCTGTTTAATGATTTGTCTGATTCTTTGGTTTACGGTCTCTGAATATAGGACGCCATCTCGCTAATTATTAATTCCTCCCTAGCTCGATTAACCGACATGGTAAACACTTCCTGCCGCTAAATACGTTCACTCTGTTTTAAAACTCAATTATTATTATTATTATTCCCATGTTTTTAAGACAAGTAATTTAGGTCCAACTGTTTACGAAATCACGTTTAAATTAACACAATTTTATAATATAATCGCGATCGCACAACACTTAGCGCCCTTAAACGGCCCTTATCCAATTATTATTATTGTTATTATTATTATTTCTATCCTCACTGAGTCAAATCATTTTCACTTCACCGGTTCAATAATATTTCACTCTTTAATTTAAATATTTAACAATAATTTTTAACACCATCTGAATTCACTAACTAAGAGCAATTTCACACATCCTTTTTAAATCACCACCGATTCTAATTCATTTCTCCGAGCTCTCTCGCTATTCAAGTCTAAAACGCGACTGTCTTCGTCCAGCAATCTCCTCTCTTTTTCCTTCCTTCCCGTGAGAACGTGTTTATTTAAGGGCCTGCCTGTCGTATTTTATGTTGTTAATCTAAACAAAAAAAAATTTGCAGTACATTCGTCTCGTTTATATTATGTATGTGTCCAAACCTTCACATGACTTAACGAACAAGGCCTATAACTACTGTTTTACGACTAGGCCTATAACTACTATCTTAATGACATATATAGAAACTTACACCTCACATTAACACTAACAATCTAATTTTACTAGCGTCAGAAGAAGAAGGAAGTTCTATATTATCTAGGTGTTTTTATAACTAATTTTAGAACACGGGTGCAAATGCGCCCAATGGGTTAGCTGGATATATATCTTAAATGAATGAAATTAACCGTCGATCTTTAACGCGTTTAGATGATTCATCTGCCAACAATTAAACCGATTGACGTGTTATGTTCCTGCTGATATTATCCATTGTTAGGTTAGTCAATAGCACATTGAATTTATCGTAAGTAGTGGAATGGAATCGCTAGAAAATTGTACCTGTACATCACATAACTTCTGTGAGTTAGCTAAATAAGACTTCATTTTATTTTTTTCTCCCAATACGACGGTATTTTGTTAAAAGATAATAATTTAGTAAAAATAATATCTTTAAATTTCAATGCAAATAATTTAACAATTTATCTTCTTTGTTCAAAACAGCAATTTTTCATTATTTTAATTTTAACATTTTCATGTGAATCCCGTAGAAAAGCAACCACCGTCTGGAGACACTGACACTGTGGCATCGGAATAGAAATATTATGAAGCTGGTGATAGTGGGGTTGGGAAGCATATTGGGGAGTAGATGGTGGTGGAGTATCATGTATTAAGTTCTGATCCAAAAAACGGCAAAAACCATCTGAAGCATCTTTTTAATTCTATTTGGTGGTCTTTTACCAAGGAGGTACTGAGAGTAAATTTCACTCTGGAACGATCCGCAAATATATAATGGGCAAATTATTTTTAAATAATTAATTATGAAACGTTTTGAACACGCGACCTTGGGATTGCTAGTCGAGAGTCTTACCCTACTACCGCGGAGGCCGTGAAATACCAAAATTTGCGTGTGCCTTCGCCTCAGCCATTTGTGAATTATCTGCTTAAGATGAACATCGCCATACTTCAGATAAAAAAATTCTTAAACTCCAAGGCGTTCGAATTGACGTACCTACGGCCCACTCAATAAAGCCGACTTGCGAAATTACGCAGATTGGATTATAAAATGTCCATATTGAATAATTATCCAATAAAGGGTTTGCCCCCCTAAGATATTACCTACCTACTCACATTTTTAAACGCTACCGTATTTCATATAAAGCCACTATCTAGTACCCACGTAAGCCGTATTTTGTAGCAAAATATTTCATTTCTTAGCCGAAAAAATATGAATGCGAAACCTTTGATAAAAGGATCATACAAGTATTTACCTAGTTGAATTTTTATTAATATGTAATTGGTTTTTCTAATAAAGAAATAAATATGGGAATATTTATTTTAATATTAGCTATGAGACAGACGCATTATTTAGAATAAATATTTTAAATTGTGAGGTCTTCGCAGCATGAGCAATTGATTTGACAAATACAAAGTTTTAAAAAAAAAATTTTAAATCAAATTTCTAAATCATTTTTTGGTTTGACTGGATTGAATCTTCCTTCACAGAGACTGACTCTTAACTGTTGCAAACTTTTAAAATGGCTTTTAAAGACTGAAGTCAACCACGCTTACGACCGAGTCAAATTCCTCTTGGGCACGACCGACATTTAATTCGTATATTAAATGCTGTAGTGTCATCCAATTGTGGAGAAATACGTAAATGTAAACGTGTGTATGCGTGATAGTAACCAAACATTGAGAGAATGCAATAATATTGATAACGATTCTATCTGCCAAGTTTCAGCTCGACAGAATGCCAGGAATTGGGTTGATTTTTACTTCCAAGATATGCTTTCATTCATTCTCAAAAACAAAAACGAATTTCAAATACCTAAAATTGAGGGATTTCTAAAACTGAACATTACTCAGTTTTGGATGGCCTGACAATTTAAAAAAAACACCAAAAATTAAAAATAAATTATGTTTAGATACATTCAATTTATGTAAAAAAAATTAGTGTTTATAAGGTTATCTGGTTATTTACTTCTAATTCAAGAAGGGTGAAAGTTTAATTGGCAATAAGTGCGATTATTTAACTTTCAGCAATTTATTCTGTAAAGCTATAGATTGTAAATTTCTGATACGTGACGTGTTTTTCAACAGGTCTTCCCTGCTCTCCGTGTGCGTCAGACGCAGAGTGCCGTCAGATGAAAACCTCAACACCGACTACGCACCGATCCAGAGATACCCGAGGTTAGTTATAGTCTTTTCCATCTTAACTAATATCATAAACGCAAAAATATTTTTACTATTATTTTATTCTTCTTCACGTCACAAAAGAGTGACTAATCGACGTGATTTTTATATATGGACAGTTAGAGGCCAGAAAAGTGACATCATAGGCTACTAATATTTAAAATCATAATTCTCCCTAATACCACGCGAGCGAAACCGCGGGTAAAAGTTAGTTATATTATATAACTGTCGTAAACCCCTTAAAAAGCACGGGATACTTTGAGTTATGGACAAATCTGTTCCAATTTTGAAAATCAAGTGAACCAGATACCAAGACAGAATAAGAGAAGAGCATGAGTGAGACAATATATGAATTTGAATGACGAAATGTTGTTGTTTGGCGGTCCGTTCTCTCCGCCTACCCTGAGGGGAAATGGCGTTATGTTTACTATGTTTATGTAGTTAGTTACTTTATCGCTAATCTGAATTCTTCACGCAAGCAGTTTAAATTTTGAAAATGATTTTTAAATTCAAAACATATGTAAGTTCATTGAACCAGTCACGCAGGACGCACCGACAGCTGAAATTACTATTTTCAATGATGATGAAAATATCATTTAGGCATTTTAAATTAATTGAAAGCGTGAAATAAATGTGTAAAAATCAGCACACCCTCTAAAAATTCACCATATTATTTCTTTAATATTTTTGGTAATTTCCGCTTTAGGTTAAATGCTACATTCATTATTAACTACTTGTTCGTAGATGGTGTTAGTTACATTATTTTATTAAAATACGCTTTTTGCAAGTTATGCAAAAAGTACCACTTAAGTAATATTTTTAGTATTAAGACGATTTTTTTTATATGCGCCCGTACATACAAAATATGAATAAATAGTTTTGATCGTATAAAATTCAAATCTTTCAAGAGAGGCATAAAAGTACAATATTGGATACACAGACAAAACACAGATTTGGTGCAATTTGAAAAGACCCAAAAAATTATTTTAACTGTTCAAACTAACATAAACACAAAAATAAATATACACTGGAATTAAAGTTAAAAGGTAATTTTTAAATTGAAAAACCACTGGAGCTCCTTAATTGCAACCAATCGCTAAAATTTATTTTAACAATTGGAATTTGTAATTTTCAATTGTACCTAAAATATGAATGCTGTATTCATTCAATTTCATGTGAATGTGCCTTGTATGATTGTGACCAAAAAGAAGAATAATAATATAATAGTAAATTATTCAAGAATAATTTATGTTTCACCATTTATGTAATCAATCCAAGATATTTTATAATTCAAGACAGTCCATTAAATATCCTATAAAAGTGTAAATTGTCAAGTAGTCAGCGAATACGGGCCCTACTGAGGCCCTTGTATAGCTAATTGGAATTCACAATGGAACTTAAAAATTAATAGTTAATTGTACCTACTTGTGTATGCTAAATATGGATATTTTTTCAATGTGACTGTTTTAATTGTACTTGTCTGATATATAACGCTTATACTGCAAATATATTTTTATTTTTTCCATTCTGTTATATTAACTTAACCGTGTCATTGTATGAAGTTTTGTCTGTATGAACCTGCAGACAAACTGCAAAAACAGTTTAGCAGGTTTAAATTGTATAATAATTTGTTTTTTAAAGTAAGTAGGAAATGAACTCTTTCATATATAGAAACTATGACCTGAATGAGAATCTTGAGGCACCCGACTTGAAGCTTCAAATTCATAAGATATATGGTTAGATATTTTGACGTATAGTTTTCTAGATGCTAAATATGTGTCAAACCATTCTAAAAGATATCCTTTAAACCCATATATAGCTAGGTTGTTCCAAAATTTTAATCAAATGCCTTGCTGAAGTAATAACAAATTAAGATTATTTAATATATGAAATAAAATATTCGTCAATAATAAAAAAAATTTTGTGTAGATTTATAGAATTCAAATCCATGTTGGTAATGATTTTGCGTGCCTATAACATAAATTATGATTGGAACACGGATTCAAAGAATTTAAGTATTAATGATTGTGTGCAAATAGGTCTTTAGTTAGAAGCATTCGTTTTTCCGCCTTTTTGAAAATGGGTTAGAAAACTGGCATTCCATTTTTGTGGAGAAAGATTAAATATCTTAGTCAGGTGGCATTTTCAGTTAGATTTACAGCGTTTTAAAATAAATTTAAGGTACTGTTTCTGGTCTGTATTAGAAAATATTTCAAAATGATTAGAATGCATCGCTTTAATATTGAACGTTAATTTTTTTTTTAAATTTCATTTATTTATGTTTTCATTTTTAATAATTAAAAAAACTCAAAAGTCTTTCGAATATCACATTATTATTATCACAAGAATTGATACTCTTGCTTTCGAAAAAACGCTTTAATATTTCAACTGGTTTATAAAGCTGGAAATGTTAACATTAACTGAAACTGACACAACGTTCATACTTTCTATACGAATATATAGGCATTAAAAGAAAGTAAAAATATCAAACTTCGTTCTGCGAACTAATTCTGAAAATTAAAGCCAGGTCGGAGATAGTATCAAAGCGAAAACAGACTTTCAGGATAGTCTACTACTGTGTCATTGTTGTACTTAAAACAAAGTTAGAAAAATATCAACCGTTTGTAACCATTAATACATTGTTTTCGTTTACTGTTGTTTTGCCTGACAATAATTAAAAGAATAAAGCTTAGCTTTGATAAGTAAGGTACGGGTTGTTTCGAAGAATTTGAACAATTCATCAAATTTCAACGTTCATTTTCAAGTTCTGTGAAAGATTTTTTCAAGTTCTGTTTTTATTTCAGTTTTGTCAAGCAACTAGCCTACAATGATATAATAACAGAACTTGAATAGGACTTTCACAGAACCCGAAAACGAACGTTGAAATTTGATGAATTGTTCAAATTCTCCGAAACAACGCGTCCTTGACTTTTATAGCTAACAGTTAACAGTATGCCGATAATGGCCAGGTAGGTAAAACGCTCAACTATGTTCAGGCAGACGAAGAAGTTGAAACTGAAGTGAAGATGAGTAGATACGGAATACATTAATGTGTAATACTTTGATACGTTATACACGAGTAGACGCTTTAAATAAATCACTGACTTTCCTTTGACTTATTTCTTCACTCACGAATAATATCTCAATCTTTCATAACATGAATGCAAATTCAAGTCCTCCCAAATGGGTAAAAGTAACCTCGATAAAGTGAGCATTGAGTATTAGATAGAAAGAATTCGATACACGTCACAGCATCACATAATCGCAATTTCTCATGACTCAGCTTTTTCAAAGAATATGACGCGGGAATATACTACGTAGTTTTTTTTATTGTGTATACTGTGTGTTTTAACATTTTATATTCTTTACCATCATAATTAAATACATTAAAAGATAATCAGTCTTCTAATTAAGATACACTCTAAACAAATAAGGTAATCAAAAGCAACCATTTTAAAATTAAAACAAAATATATAAATATTATTTTATATCAATTTAGCGTATCGAATCAAGGCTGTTCCGAACAAAATTATTTAAAATAATAAATAATTTTAACAGAGAAAAAATATACCCTCTTTTATCTCATGAGAATTCTTCCCCTACCTTTATTTTATCCCTCATCTTACATTTTACGTGTACGTTTTTATTACACCTGACATTATAAGCCTAAGAGAAGAAGGTTGTAACGAATGGCCAAATCACAAGTAATAATATCATCCTCGTTTGCCACGTTTTTATATATGTAGGTGCAATTTTTCACATTTTAGATATTTCCCAAAAACATATTTGAATAAAATTGTATAAATAATTTAATATGATTTGAATATTATTAACTCGGTAAATCTATCAATAGTACTGAATGTAAAATAAGTTAAAACAATATTTTGCACTATTTCTTGAAATACTAATAAATTGCTAATGAATTACTAATGAATGAACACCAATATATATTACTATGAAGATAAGAAACGATCGTTAAACTGGATTCATTCGATAATAAATTTCGGTTTTCTAAGAAATTTGCAAGTAGAAGAAAGAAATCGAAAACGACGGTTTTCCCCGACATGAATTTCCAGTGAATTTTAAGTGTTTTGGTGTGAGTACCAAGATTTTTCTTGCTTACAAATATTCCTAACCTTTTAAACCTCTCTCTCAATCCATCCGAGCTAGAGGATGTTAACCTTGATTAATGTGAGAACAAACTAGAAGTGCGATCTAAGCCTCCCCCAACTAACTTCCGAACCTCCCTCAGTGCCAGCTCCAGCCCAAAAATCACCTCTCTCGGGGTAAGTCAAACAAACCTAGTATATTTTAATTGTACGGTTCCGAAAAGCTTTTGTTCTTACTCACATAACAGACTTGAAGCCTGATTATAATGTATAAATATTAAATTATATTCAAATATGTGCTTAAGGTCGATACTAAAATTGAAAGCCTGATGTAGTGAAATAGGGTGTAGGTTTTTCATTTACTTTTCAGGTTTCATGATCTCATATTCATGATGAAAATTTTTTTTCAGAACTGAAAATTTTTATTTCACAGTTTTATGTTTGTCGAATGCTTAGTTCATTTCATCAAGATGTCTTCTGGCATTTTTACAAATAACCAATTAAGATTTTAATAGTGCTTTAATACGTTATAATATTCATTCTCTACATACGACACTATTATATATTTAAATCTATATACTTGTGGGTTATGTAAATAATTGGCCCATCTTCAAATGACAAATTTGTCTTCCATAAATAAATCAGCAGAGTTTATTTATTTATAAAGACATACACAGTACTACAAGACACAGTTAAGGATATTTTTTCTTATTACATAGTTGTAGTACCTATTACGTATGTCCTTAAAATATCATTGCTTAATTTCGCCTGAGATTGTTCTGAAAACTTAACTAATGATTTTAAGTTGAAATCAATGAATTTAAATTAATGTATGAGTAGGTAATAGTTATAAAAGAAAGAAAGTGTGTGGAAAGAAAAAATAAATTGAAATCAAGAATTATAATATGCTCACGAATTGTAATTGACTGTTTATACACAGAAGTTTTGAAAAATGAAGTGTAAGTATTTTTGAAATATGTCACGCTAAAAAATTCAATATGTTAGTTTTGTATGTTAGAAAAGAATCATGAAAGATGTCTAAATGTAGTAATTTTTCGTAGTGGGCTGATTGATTTAAATAAAAATCCGTGGTTATCAGTTTTTTTCATCGTCACTAATTTCATAAGCTACTATCAGTTTTGAACGAAGGTCTTCCATTTGGTTCACCAATCTTTCCTATCAGCATAAGTCTAAATGCACCTTGTAACAATTGTAGCCACTATCGAGGAAATACTGTGGCTTTTTTCCATGTTTCCCAAGGCATATTTTTCCCACCTGAACAAATCACTTGCTGTACTTAAACAATATGCCGAGTCCAGTACAAACTGGGTTTCACCATTTTTCGACAGCATCTGTAATGTACTTTTTTATAAATCCTTTCATTTTGTAGCTGGTCTAGTTAGACCTTCAGCGAAAATATTTTATTAAGAAACTTTCAGCTTTCTAGACTTGACTCAAGAAAGCTTCTGTAATATTACTATTTGTTCCAGGTGTCCAATGATCAGTCCATGCATGGTATAATTACTTGTCTTGGCTGACTTAATTAAATTGTCGTTTAATATCACATCGAGTTTAATGACTATTAAAGCGATCAATAAGGTAACATGAAGAAATTACACTGGCGTGAATTTCCCGCATAAACCAGTACTGCCAGAAATACACATAGACAGAATCGCACATGGATGAAATTACAAGAGGAGTAATATAATTATGTAAATTATATCTACTGTAATTACAAATCTTAAAAATCTTTTTTGAATATGTTTAAATTTTGCTAAAAATAAAAACAATGTTAAAAATAAGAAATTTTTAATCCTCATTTTACTATTCTAATAATTGCAAAGCGATAAACATTTAAATTTCTATTTCATATGATGTGAAATTAAAAGTTTCTTGAAATTTGGTGTCCATTTGAGATCGACGGTACCTCGCTTAAATTGAAATGACTTAAACTGCACTTAGTTACATTAATTGACATTTGTAAATTTTATTATTATTATTATATAGTTGGACTTCAACCTCACTAACTTTGCAGTGTTAACGATTATCGTTAATCACGATTTAGGTGAACATAAAGTTTTTACTTTTAAATAAGAATGGTTGTGGTAAATCATGTTTTCGTAATTAACCAATTTTCTTCGAATTATCATCCGTTTAATTAATTAAATTTAAAAAAAAAACGGTAATGCTGTCTTATTTAACAAGTCATATCAAAACTTTTCCATTTTATTTACTACTCGTATGTCCAAGGTATAACGCCTGGTTAAAATAAGGAAATCATTTTTTTTGGTTTTCTTAAGCATTTTAAGTACGTAAAAATTTCTAGACATTTTGTTTTGACCAGTTTTATTTCTTTGGTTTCGACACACCCGTGTCATTTACTATCAATCTTAAAACTAACTTATATATTATACAAGTAAAAAATTAAAATTTATTAGGTGAGGGAAGTGGGAGGAGTGATTTAAAATCAATTAAAAAATTATGTTTTTATAATCATTATTATACCTGTGTATATGTTAATAATATATAATGAAAGTGGGTTTTGTACGCAACCGGAAAATTATTTAAAAATATTTTCAGAACCTATCACACAGAGTGACCATTGAAACCAACTTGATAAGTTTAAAAAAACCTTTAAATAATGACAAATAAATGTAAAAATATAAAAACAAAAATGACAAAAAAATGTGACTAATGTTATTTTCAAATAACACTTTAAAACCTAAACTTTAAAACATTTTTTTAATTTTTTTTTTGTAGAAATTAACAAGGAAATCACGATCTACACCTATACAAAAACCTACAGTCCGCCTCGGAACAGGAATACCTAGTGAGGAGGACTGCGAATAATATACTTAAATTTGTAATTATAATTGTCGTTAATAAAAAAATTAAAAAAATTAAAAAAAATTAAAATTATTTTCTAATGCGTAATTTTATACATTATTCCGTCCCTGTATAATTCTTTCAGTAGTGTATTGGTACATGAAATTTACGCCTCTGTAATTTCATCCTGATACCGATCAAGAGTGGCCTAAATTTGCCATAAAATATAAACGTAAAAGCTATCATGAAAACCTACCAAAAGCGGCTTATGTACATTCAAACAGTACATAATATGGCTAGCGCCTAATAAATATGTTGCCTTTTTTAACGTCACATCACAAAAATACGTATAAAAGATTTTCTGAGACAGGGAGATGAATATTGATATTCAAGATTTTATTGTGAGGAAATAATTGAAAAGGGGTTGAGGATTATTTATTGCCTTATCGTTTTTTTCATACTCCAAGATGAATCCAAAGTCTCAAAAAAAAAATTGCAATACATCGTCCAATTTCATAACTTAAGTTGTTGTTACTTGTATTTTAAGTTGAGGATTACCGCGTGTAATTTTGGTTTGCCACAAAATAATATCAATTTATAAAAAAAAACATGTTACTCTTTTGAAAAGAAACCACACTCGTTGAGTTTACTCAAGTCAAGATTAAACAGATGTGATGTAAATTTTTATTTCGTTAAGCACATTTAATAAGTTTATTACCAAAATGTTAATCTGGTTCTTTAGTTAGCATTAGACTAGCTAATTTATTTAGCAAGTAAGCAGTGTGGATCCCTGGATTTTCTACCGTACCAAAACAGGTTAATTTTATTACAGTAAAGCTAATCAAAAAGGAACTTCGGTGGAGGTTTGCTCACTGCAATGACCCGGGTAAACTGACATATCTTCCGTATTCAATTATCTCTAACAACAGCAAAATAATACCACGCTCAGTAGACCTTCAGCATCAGAAATATTATGTAATTACACATTATTCTGAAAGGTATATAAACTGCAATGTCTAACTGTGTACTTATCACCAATCGGCTGCCTTACAATATCTCCATTTAATAAACTGCATTGTATAAAAACTATAAAATAAAAAAGTATTATTCATTGTACTCATCTTTCACATCCTTCCAGTGCTCTTATTTCAATACAAACATATTGATATGTTTTTATATCCAACTAGGATGGCTAAGTGCAAAACCCGGAGCTTAGCCGAATTTATGTTTCGTGAAAACATCAATTTTTTAACTTACGGATAAACAAGAATTAATTGAAATATATTTTGGAACGATTAACCAATACTTCTCCCGAAATGTTAAAACGAAATTTAATAAATGAACTTATGGAAAAATATAAATTTTTACTAAACCCTTGCTTTAACTATACCCCGATCGAAAAACTGCTTAAGTGATCGTAGTCTAAGTTTTGTTTCAGACCTCTTTTTAATACTGTATACATGTGTTTATTTAAAGATACCCTCCTCCTGCACCACCTCCCGATGAGCTGTACCAGTATGACGAGGATCTGGAGTGTTCCTACTTCAGGAGGAGACCCAAGTCAGTTTGCAGCCAGCCAGACCCTAAGAGGTACACATGGATGCCCGAGGATGAGGACTCTACGAGAATGGAGAGACCTAGGTATGGACACGATAAAACTAAATAATTTCTTCATTGAATATTCTTTCCATTTTGTCTGGAAGTTGTATTGACATGGTAACGAATTATCTTCATCCCAACTTTAATTGAACAAAGATCATCATTACATGATCGTGCTTAGTTTCGATATAGCAGAAGCAAATGTGTGAATTTGATTGTAGAAGCGAATGTGTTCTGAAGCAAAGATAAATTCCACTGAGTCATGTATGTTTTAACAACCTTTACGGGGAAAATTGACAATTTTTCATTATTTTTAGTAGTGAGAAGAAAGAAATAAGATTGAAAATGGTTAAAAGATTGAAGAGAAACTTGAAAAAATACAGTCTCTTTATTAAGTTATGTTTTTTTTTATCTTTTTCCTTTCCACTTATCTATGTTCTCATTGTGTTTTTTTTATGATCAGAAATGACCGTGGTGTAGCCTAGGCATTTTATCCTTCGTCATCTCAAATTTAACTCACAAAAAGTCGCTTTCTTTCGCTTTATAAAAAAGCCTTTACATCAAAGTAAAAACGGTGAACTTGATAAATGTCAATAAGGGCAAAGATTCTCAATATAATTAATATGAACCTTAAAAATTAATTGGCGTTAGCACCAAGTTTCATTATATTTTACGAGCATAAACCTCACGCAAAGTATTGTACTAAAATTCTTGCAATATCAGATTTCAGAAAATCCTTGCCGTTTGTTTAAAATAATTTGTGACCGCTTCGGCGCTTTCTTAAGCCGAATTATTGCGCTCTAATTGATTGTCACCCCCATTAAAAGCAAGCCACACTCATTAAGATAATATGGCCCCCTAAAATGGCTGCCCCAATTATTGTTTCACCATCCTAAGTATAATTGGGGCGTATTTCGCACATAATTAGGAAAGAAATGTTTGTAAAAAACGTTACTTTCTAAATTTATTATGATATATAAATATAGATATTTGAATCAAAAATATTATGTAACATTTTTAACTGTCCATTTTGATGGGCAGTTAACTCATTTCAGAGTGGTACATACTATCAGTATCTTCCTGGTGAAAGAGCATCGTTAGAAATCAAAACGTTGACGAAAAATAAAATTAGTCATTTTTACTGACTAGATCTGAATAACCATGTATTTTTTAACCAGAATAGTAACATAATACACCAATAATTCAAATTTTTGTATTCAAATATATATATATATCATTGCTAATGATAACATTTGCAAGTATAAACTATCAAAAACCGTTTTCGGATACATTCAGAAATATTCCGTTTATTTGGATTTTATTGCGGAAGCACTCCGACGTTCTGACAATACGCTGGGGGACTGAGGGGTTAAATAAATGAAATACATATTAGACGATGTGAACAAAAAGAAGAAAAAAACGACCATCCTTTAATTCAGAGGTTCCCAAACTTTTTTGTCCCGTAGACCACTTGCCAAAAAATTTTTTTTTCGTAGACCCCCGCCTGCCGAATATTGAATTTTCCTAAAACTATTAAAGTCCCATTTGATAATCGTTTATTTTTTCGTAAAAAGATTCCCTTTTCTTGACTGTCCAACAACCGGGTGGCGGTATAGTTCCTCTGTATTTGCATTGTGCAGACAGGGGCGCCCTTGTGAAGTGTAACACCAAATGAAAATCAAGCAGGATAAGCAACGGGAATTTTTTTCTGTAGCTAGCCCTACAGAACTGCCCCTTAAGTTCTTTATCAGTGCTTATTCCGGTCATTTCTTGTCATCTCTTGTGAAGTACATTTAAATGTTGATAAACGTTACCCTGGACGTTTTTCAAAAACATGTTGGGGGTCTAGGAAAATTCGGGGCTTCCGATGTGCAATGTTTTGCTTCAATATATTAATGCTGACGAGAAAGGGAACATATATCTCTGTTCATATACCTCAATAAACAACTTTAAGAAATATAAAAATACAAATATCAAAGAAGTAATTTCTCAGTCTATTATTACGTAAACTGTGTTATTTGTGTTAGGTGTATTGTGTCATTTACGGAGCTCCTAAATGTTGACTTGAGGTAAATGGGGGTCGGCTCGTACGTACCCCCATTTGAATCTTGTTTACTCCTAATTTTTTTTCTCGCTGACATGGACCCCCAGCAATCCGATATCGACCCCTGGGGTCCATATAGACCACTTTGGGAACCTCTGCTTTAAATAGATTCCAGTTCTTCAATTCAAAGTAAATTGCCTTGGGTAGCTGCAGTGAAATCCCTAGGGGAGACAATTATTTCTGTTATCCATATTGGAGAATACTTACATCTTATCCAGCAACTTTAAAATCGCTATCATCTCAACAATGTATTATTCCACAATTTAATTAATTTCCAGGATTTTGTTTCATAACGAAAAAAAAAAAAAAATCATAAAACAAAGGATGATTAAAGAATATGTTTAGATATTTTATGGTAGGTAAGGTTTTTTTCACTTTTCGAAGCTCTGTTTTTTTTTAATGACATTCCTTTATTCAGGCCTATAAGAATCGAGGATGATTTCGATGGTCGAGGAAGACCTTCTTCAAGACAGTCCATAATGAGCGGAGGCTCGGGGATGCAATACATGAGCTACAGCAGTGAGTTTCTAAGCACGCCAACTCCACAGCACAGGTAAAGTTATTTTACTTAATTAATTATATTTATTACGAAGAATTTTCCTGAATTTCGTATATTTCTACAAATCCAGTATTTTTTTTTATTTCAAAAACCTGTATATCCATTGGGCTTAACTAACATTGTTGTCATTGTTACGGAATAAATGTTCTGTTATTGAATTTATATAAATGTTCCACCTTAAATTTTCCATTTTAAAGGATTTTTATATTTTCTCCATCACATTTTGACGAAATATTACATAAATGGTAAAAATTATATGCAGAAATGATAAGTGATTATGTACCTACAAAAATCCATTAAAAATATAAACTGACAGAAATGTGCTGTAGACGTGTCAGTATGCCTCAATAATTTTATTATTTCTTATTTCTGGTGAAATTGATTAAATATTTTCAACCGAAAAACTCCCAGAACAGAAAATCAATCAATTTCATTTGCTTGTCTGGGACCTAGGAGTAAAAAATTCTTATGATAATTGGCGACAGTCGTTTTATTTCTAATCGGTCAAACTTCTATGGATTGCCTGTTTAGTAGCAACATCAAAAAACGGTTTTACACCAACATAATAATGGTGATAAATACAGCATTTACAACTTTCTTATATTTAATTAATGTTTCAACGTAAATATTTTTCGATCTGGGTACTCGTATCTACTTGAATTCTTGAGACCCCTTTTTTAGAGGAAAGGTATTTTACCTTTTTAAAGATAAAACTTTGCCAGCGTGTGACGACGGATGACGCAAATAAATCATTCTGAAGACGGAGGGAAATTTTTGAACAAGCTAATTCAATTTAACAGACTCTAGAATGTCGACGAGAAATTTTATTATATTTCTAGGAGGAGAAAACTCTACGAAGGTATTTTTTTACGCGGCAGTTACATATTTTTCTCAAGCATCTCAGATTATTTTCAACGTGGTTTTCTTTCTTGAAAAATATATTACATTAAAGTTTCTCATCTTATTCACCTCAGATGGGATTTAATTAAAATGATAATTGGACGTTTTTGTCCCACCCTCAAAAGAAATGATATAAACTGAATGAATAGACATTTTAAAGAGAAACATATGTATGTTACTATCACGGCTAATCTCAATAATCTGTTGCGTCTCCGTTTGGAGTTATACTGGCTTGAAAAAATGAACAAACATTCGACATTAGTGATAATAGGTGCTAATACTTAATGATTAAAATAGTCTTACGAGTAGCATACTATTGCTCCAATAATAGTGATGGCTGATCCCACATCTCCCACACTTTTTTGCTCAATCTCTTTTCAATCAGCGATCGGAAGAAAATATAAAATAATATCGAAGCAGGTTATTAAGCTTTCTATGGAAAATTTCTTATCTAGAACTGGAATATTTTTTATAAAACACGTAAAAGGTTTTTAAAAGAAAACAGATAAAGTTAATATTATTAATATTTTTGTAGTGATTCCGTTTACTGAAAGCTTTTTCGATGAGATTATTGTCATTAGTTGGAAATGTGGAGTTGGTTATATCGTTTATCGATTTTCGGTTTCGATAAGTGGGGTGTGGTACAAGCATGATAATAGTTCCAAAGTAATTATCAACTTCAGCCAAAGTCGTTGGGAGGGTTTTATTTAGCATAATGCTAACAAGTGCCGCCACAGAACTTCTGAAATTTTATCTACAATTTGCGATCTCGCTAAACATGGCAATAAATATCGTGCACTATTTTTCACAAGTTTTTGAATAAAGTTTTATGTTTATTTTCACGTGCCATGGTTTAACGCACACTGTATTATTTGTTCCTAGATTGATGTTTCTTTTTAATTTTTCAATGTATTTTCATAATCAACATCACAATGCCCAAAATAGAAATGAAATATAAAAAAGAAAACAATTTCATTATAGCTGCTTTTGCGCCGCTGCGAAAATCGATTTCAGAGCCTATTCATTTAAAATCAAAGAGCGTAAAACATTGTGCTAGAAACCTTGCAAATAGGTATTAATTTTTCCTTAGTAACAATGATTATAATAATTTGTGTAATTGGAAAACTACCCACTAATAATGCTTTCACTCGTCAACATTGAAAAAATCAAGCGAGTATGTAGAACAGAAACCTCATGTGTAATACAAACGCTTTCCGCGCATGTTTCTTTACTAAAGACTATCGTAATATAATCTATTAATCTGCATTGTACAAAAATGCACAGAATTAAAATGTGGATATTTTCAAAATACCTTTAAATGTATTGATTTATATCATTTTATAAAACATTATTTTTTGTAAGCTTTGTGTACTTTACGTAAATGTTCATAATATAACAATAAGATATGAAATACTACAATCCCTTTAATCGGCAAAATGAGTTTCATAAGTTCAAATCGTATAAAAACATAAAAAAACGCACTCTATGTTTGTGGTTTTTCGCAGTTGATAAAAATATGTTATTATGCCCAATTATGAAGGGCAACACACAATATCCCACATAATCTTTTACGTTTTCCTCTAGGTAATATTAATAACAGGTACATTATAGGTACCGTGGTTTATAAGAATGAAAAGGTGCTATTTCTTAAGCCTTTTAAGTGATTTACGGGACAAGGAGGAAGCGTTTTATGAAACAAGCAAATGTATTAAAAAGATCTAGTCGGCATAAAATAATTTTATTTTCAACGCGTTGTGTTTATGAAGCAATACAATATAAAACATAAAACATGTACTATTTACGGCATTTTCACTGTGTTTTTCGTCTTCTCTGGACGAAAAAATAAATATTTCATTTTATGAAATATTTTCTCACAATTAAACCCTAATTTCATTTTTTTAATGCATAAGAATATATCCTCCAATGATCAGAAGGAAATATATTGAACCAGGAAATATCCAATAACCATTTTAAGATTTGTAGGTTATTTGATAGGTAATTTTTTGATGAAGAAACTAGACATCAGAGCCAATACAAAAATGTGTGAAACATAAAGCTTAACCCCAGTTGTTTCAACTCCCGTCTCATTTGACTTCGATGCAAATCAACGATTATTACACTGAATAGATAATACAAGCTAGAAGCGCCTTCTGTATCGTCTTGAAAGAATAAACCCACTTTAGATATGACTAACTTTCGTACCTTTTGGATGGGGTTGCTGTACTGAATCTGTTATTAATCCAATTAATACAGCACAAAAACATTTTGAGGAATACATTTAAATGTCAACCTACCCACAACTACACAACTATTTTCTAAAATAAGGGTCTAAGATATTTGCCAGTTATTAACTAAGATGTGTGGCCTTCAGGAAACCAAGGGGGAGTGGACTCTTGGAGTGAAGGAGTAGAGAGGAGAGACGAAACCTTTTTCTATCATGGGGTCTTTAGGGAACCAAGGAGGAGTGGAAAGGAGAGACAAAGTCCTCTTCCATCTTGGAGCCTTTAGGGAACTAAAGAAGAGTGGAGAGAAGATACGAAGGCCTCTTCCATATTGGGACCTTCAAGGAACCAAAAAGGAGCGGAGAGTAGCAACGGGACCGTTTTTCCTCGTGGGGCCTTCAGGAAACCGATAAGAAGTGGACTCTTTCGCCATGGAGCCTTCAAGAAACCAAGGAGGAGTGGAGAGGAGAGATTAGGCCCTCTTCTCTCGTCGAGCTCTCAGGGAACCAAGGAGGGGTGGAGTTACATTAATAATTACAAGCCAATTGCATGTAATTATCAAGGGAATTCCCTATTGACCAAAATCATTGAAAAAGTAGTAAAACTAAGACTCCTCAAGTTCCTCGGTGATAATAAAATCCTTCCAAATAACCAGTATGGTTTTTTAAGGATCGTTGTACCACAGATGCAATTGCAACCTTTACCGAACTGATATCTGATGACCTCGATAGAGGCAATAAACCTCTTGCTGTCTTTTTAGATCAGTCTTAAGCCTTCGATACAATTTCACACCACACTCTTCTAAAAAAGGTGCAACAGATTGGGATAAAAGGTACTGACTTGCTGTGGTTTAAAAACTACCTCACACAGAGATCACAAACAACTGTCATTCACCCCAATCAGGAATATAGAAGTAAACGTTTGCCAATCTCCTACGGTGTGCTTGAAGGAAGTGTTCTAGGTCCGCTCCTATTCCTCGTATAAATAAACTCTTTATTAAATTTGGACATTGACGGTACTATAATATCTTTTGCAGATGATACAGTTATAATATTTTCAAGTAAAACATGGAAAACATCAATAGATTCAGCTAATTGTGGACTGAACAAAATTAAAAAAATGGTTAGACTCTAACCTCCTCACACTAAATGTTCAAAAAACTCAATTCATACATTTCTTAATCCGTAAACTTAAGCTCCCAGAAAACCTTCCTAAACTGATCATTCACATTTGCTCACAAAACCTAGACACATCTCCACTATCTCTTTAAAACATTTGTGCATGCCCAATTCTCAAACTGATTAATGAAATAAAGTACCTAGGTGTCATTATTGAGGCCCATATTAGCTCCATAACAAAGAGACTCCGGAAGTTATGCTATATTTTCTACTCTCTTTGATCGATCCATGACATAAAAACTTTAAGAGGTGTTTATTTAGCTCTATTTGAATCGATAGCAACTTATGGTATTATAAAATGGGGAGGTTGTACAGCATCCATTATCTACCCTCTAGTGACCGTTAAAAAACTTGTGCTAAAGATTATCTTCAAATGTTTATCTTCTCATCCATCAGAGCCATTTCTAGGAAACTCAGTCCTAGACATTCGCCAACTATACATCAAAACATTTCTCAATCATATCTGGAAAAATGTTTTGATAAACTCTACACAAAAAGATATACATACACGCTACTCAACGCATATAAAATTCAAAATTCCTATAGCACAAACTACTTTTTCACAGAGACAATACTCATATATCGCACCTAAAATATTTAACGCACTAAAAAATGACATCAAAATATCAAGATCAATTACTCGATTTAAAACCTATTACGTAAAATGTTTGCGGAAAACTCGACCCTCGATGACGGAGGTGCTGTTCCGCCGTCGGTTCCTCACTGGGGCTTCTATATGAAAAAGCCAAGGATCCGGCATCGAGATGTACTCCACGTTATACCGGGGTTCGATGTTAACAAAGCTAGTGGACCTGATGGAATACCTGCCCTGGTATTGCAGAGGTGTGCTGCGGAAATAGTTCCAGTTTTGACAAAGCTCTTCAAAATGTCCTTGAAGTGTGGCACTGTGCCCTCTGGTTGGAAAAAAGCGGCCATTCACCCTATTCTCAAGAAAGGGGACCGCTCCGACCCGGCCAACTACCGCCCCATAGCGATCACATTAGTTCTGTCCAAAGTGATGGAACGTGTGATCAACGACACACTGCTTACATACCTCGAGAAGAACAAAATTATCAACGACCGTCAATACGGATTCCGGCGGAGCCGCTCGTGCGGTGATCTTCTCGCGTATGTGACGCATGTTTGGGGGCGGTGCCTGGAACGTCACGGTGAGACTCAAACGGTCGCACTAGACATATCCAAGGCCTTTGACCGAGTCTGGCACCGAGGACTTGTCAACAATTTGCCTTCTTACCGACTTTCCGCATCCCTGTGTACGTGGATTGCTGACTTTTTAAGGGATAGGTCGATTCAGGCGATTGCTGATAGTTTCATCTCTTTCTCTTCACTCTATAAATGCTGGCGTCTCACAGGGATCGGTTCTGTCTCCGACTTTGTTGCACTTCATTGTTTTTGTTGCACATCAATGACCTTTTGACATGTGCACCGATTCATTGTTACGCGGATGACAGTACAGTTCATGATAGCTTTTTGTTTGACAATCCCCCAAAGGGCACACAAACTCCAACGGCTTGGAGGGCTTTGAAGCAGAGAATGGACGGTTATCTCGAGAGTATTTCCTCCTGGGGTAAAAATAATCTCGTCGAATTCAATGTTTTAAAGACCCAATCCTGTCTGATTACGTCTAAAAGGGATCCAAATGATAATCTAGTCTCCTTCAACGGAAGCAATCTTCCGAACAGGCCTTCCATTGATATGCTTGGTGTAACTATAAGTGACCAGCTCAGGTACGGGGGCTCCATCGAAGCCAGAGTAAAGTTGGCCTCTCAGAAGCTGGGCGTACTGTACAGGGCCTGCAGATACTTTAATAGTACCCAACTGCTGACCCTGTACAAATCGCAAGTGCGCCCTACTGTCGAATTTGGCAGCCATCTCTGGTCCGGAGCCCCAAAATACCTGAGAAAAACCCTTGACTCTGTGCAGAAACGGGCGGTCCGTTTGATATATTCCCCAATCTTAACAGACGGACTGCAATCTTTAGAGCACAGGCGTCAGGTAGGTATGCTGTCCTTGTTCTATCGGTATTACAATGGAAGATGCTCTGAGGAACTAGCGTCATTGATCCCTTCGGCACCGGTGCGTAGTCGGGATACACGCCAAACGCGCGCCCAATATTTGTACACATTTGTCACATGAGAACGGGTCGCTTCTACGATTCGTTCTTAAGTTCAACAGCTCGGCTGTGGAACGAACTGCCAGCCTCTGTGTTTCCTCCCTCCTACAACTTGGGACTCTTCAAGACCCATGTTCACTTCTTCCTCTCCACAAAAACACCCTCCACACAGCACCCCCAAAAATGACATAGGCCCTGAGGAAAATTATTTTTTTCAGGGCCTCCTGTGTTAATATAAAAAAAATATTTAAAAAAATTTAAAAAAACCGGTGTCCAAAAATGGATCTCTGAAAAGGGGCGAAATTTCTTTAAGGAACATTTATATTTCATACTTGATTTATTGTTTGAATATACTGTCCCTATTCCTGGACCTGGCCAAGGTTTTTGACACAATATCTCATAAAATACTCCTAAAAATTAAATTTAACTTTGGAAATAATAACCCTTCATGTAAGTGTGAAGCCCTCGAGTGTGTTTAATTTATTAAATAATTAGGCGATAATAACCTTAAATGGAAGAACCAGATTGAAAATGTAGCTAAAAGAGTGCGCACACTGATTCACATATTTATTTCATTACGGGAAATTAAAAAAAAAACAAGACTAAAAAAACATATACTACGGGTTGTGTAACTCAATCATAACCTATGGTTGCATTGGGTGGGGAGGTACAGGAAGAACAACATTAAACCCGTTATTGACGGCACCTTTCAGATATTTGAGCGACGCACTCTCCAAGGAATTTAATGTACTAGATGTCCGACAGTGCTATATAAAAAAAATTGTAATGAAATGACCTTTCCGTTCCAACGAGCAACAGAGCGGCTTATCAAAAAATATTCTCATATCTCGGTTCTAAAATATATAATAAAATCCCCTCTCAGCTGAAACTGTGTGAATTATCATCCTTCGGTCCAAGAGTGACAAAATGGTTGTTGGATCTAGGCAGGACTGATTCCGAAATGTTACTAAAAATGTTATTTGATAACTATTTATCACGAACGCCTCTACGTATCTTTATGTATCTTTTTTATATATCTTTTGATGTATCTTTTATGTATCTTCGTTTTAACATACTTATTTTTATCTAATCTTAAATCCTGTATTCGTCTAGGGTAACTTGAAACCCGTAAATTTGACTGTCCTAAAACGGGAATCCTTCCTAGTTGGACAGTCAAAAGCATAAATAGTAATAAATATTTTAAAAAAATTAAAATTTAAAAAAATATATATATAATCAACCACCACACCACGGACATTTGCCTAGTTTGGTGATGTTAACAGATCCAACAACTGTAAAAACCAAAAAAAAACACTGAATAAAGAAAAAATTAAAAAGATTATAAAAAGTCCGCGTTTAGTTAAAGAAAGAAAAACATTCCAACTTTACAAAAACCTGATAATATTTTAATTTCCCCCACCTCCATCATTAATAATTCCTTGTAAACTGATGGGTGAGGACATATTTTATAGTGATCTGCGATGGTTGGGAGGAACCCGACGTTTTGAACCACTCGGTTTAATCAAATTTTATGTCATTTTGAAAATATTTATTCAAGATGTGGTCTCACCAAATTTAATAATTTAATTAATTAATAATAATTTTAAGTCATATTTATTCATTTTAAGAATAGGACTGTGCGGTGACTTGAACAACCTCCTGACAGCTACGGTTGATACCGTAGCTACCTTATGATGACGTAGCACATCTAGTCACACAGACCGAGATCATTTTTGGTATTGCAAAGAATAATTCAAATCTGTTAACGTTTGAAATTTGGTTCTAAGTACTAAAATTATGCAAAAAAATGTATTCTATGTAATATAAAATAATAAATATATAGGTATATAGATTATTGACGTATTTTTTAAGTGTTTCAAATGAGTTATAAAAACACGGATATTAATTTTTTACTCCACATTCTGTTTTATCGTGGATTTTGACGTAACTAGAATTACTTTCTTCAACTTTAAACAGGGGATAACGTACGAAAAGTGCACGTAACATAAATATTATTTAGAAAACGTAATAATTGTTTCACTTTGCTTCAAACAGTTAGGCAATCCATTACCCCTACCTATACCCACGGGTTCTGAACAAATGCTCATGTACGAGTAAATAGGTATATGTACAGAAAACTAGAAACTAAATTTCAAGCGGGGAGGATATACATAGGACAACAAGCTACGGGCTACGAGCTACGGCTACGAGCTATGAGCCGCCAGCTACTGTTAATGCGCTACGAGCTACAGCAGCTACTGTATATTATGTGTATGTGCTAGGAGCTATTTGGAAAGTAATTAACCAAGTGTTGGCTATTTTTCAGACACTACCAGTGCCCGGCCCACCCCGACTTGCCGCCCCCGCCACCACCCCCTCCCCCTGCCATAGTTCAAGAAGGGCAACCTCACAGGTATCCATTGTTCTATTATGTATTGCACACGACACTGTATTCACTGTATACACTAGACTCTATACTTTATACCTGTCACCTAGTGTGCGGTGTCTCTGAGACTTGAAGAGTGAGCCGAACAAATAAAATTATAATGCCTCGGAATGATTGGCACTTGCATACATTAGTTTCCTAGTTGAAAAAGAAATGGTGTACGCAGATAAGTTTACGAGAAGCCCTTCATTACAACTAGCAGACAAAAATACGCTCCCGAGGGGAGGCCCTGCAGGGGCTTTTTGATGGGCTTTGCTCAATTTAGCAAGTTTTGCAGCTTTGTATGTTTAACAGCAATTATTAAAATATGAATGTCTACATAATATACGTATGTTTTATAATTTCGTTAATTTTAAATTCGTTGGGCGAATGAAAATTATTTTCTTCTAAGCCGAAGAAAATAATTTATATAATAAATAATTAATATCTAACGAAGCTATAAGCAATCGACTAAAACCGAGTGCTGCAAGACCCTGCGCAGAAAATTAAGTTCGTAATAGTAAGGTAACAGTCTGCAGCGCAGTTCAGTGCGGAACTTTTCTGCGCAGTGTCTTACAGCATTAGGTTTATGTCGATTGCTTACCGAAATTATGCATTTTGACAGCAATGTTTAACCAAATCGGCTCTTATTACAATTTACATATAAAACATCAATTTAGATACTTTTTTTCAATGTTATAGCTTTTTCGAATTTTATGAGAGCCGAAAGGAATCGATTCCAAAAATAGCCGGTTGCTTGGACAAATAATATCGAGTGATCCAGGGGCAGCAATCTCACTGGGACAAAAAACGGAACAGGAACATCGTCGTAAATTTATCTTTTCTATTTTTTAATTCGATCTTTGTAAATATTTCATGTTTTATTTTTAATAAATAGAAAACTTCTGGGTAAATTGTTGTGAAAACAGAATGAGTAATTATACTAAAGACACAAAAATTTTAATTTATTTTCCTGAAAAAAAAATTCTCAAGAAAATTTTATAAAATGAAACTTGAATTTCGCAAATGGGTCGTGAAAATATATTCAAACCATTTTTCTTTTTGATATTACATGAAGTTAGGATAATTTTTAAGAAATCAGAATATTTTTTGAGCGAAAGTTGGTTGAAAAATGGATCAGGATATTAGTCCTGAATTTTTTTGAATAACATTCTTTTTTATATTCTGTGAAGTTTGAAAATAATCAATTTTAGGAAATTTGTATTTTTCGGAAAAAAAATATTTTTTAAAAATTAAAAAAAATATTGGTTCAAAAACATTTATTTTTGATAGATTGGAAATTATACACGTTAGCTGATATACTGTATACTTATACTGAAAATAATACTTCCGATAAAATTGTGTAAAATATATTGAAACTGAGAATTTTTAAACTAAGTGATATACTAATCAGATTATCGTTGCTATACAAAAAGTCTTCATTATTTAATTAGAACATTAGTTTTAAATATAATACTAAGAATTAAAGTATATCGTTTATAGGTAAGATAATACCTTCCCAAAAATAATGGCTTGATACCCTTATTTGCGCAATTGATTGAACCATTGCTTTTATTATTAATGGTTTTGTACTCTGTGTTAAATACTAACTTATATCATTCTTTGTATGTTTTCAACCGTGTCAGTTGTTTTTAAATGTGAGATAATAATAATATTTGAATGGATCTGTTCAATTATTTGAAGAGAGATCTGTCAATTATTTAGCTTTGAGCTCCCGATCAAAACGTTTAATACTTTTGTAAACAATGTATCCCAACTACACAATTTCCACTATAGAAGATGAGCATTATTTACAGTGTGTTTTAGTATAAGTGACTTAAAAAAATAGCGCAGATGCTTAAGTTGTAAAATGATTTTTATTTTAACATCAATTTTATTTTATTTATTTGTTGTGTATCAAATTTGAGCTACAATTAAATTTACTTTTTTAGGACAGCCTTTACAGAGAGAGAGTATTTTTAAATAAATAGTATAAAACCATGCCACTATCCGCGTCTGTCTGTTTGTGCGCTTAGTTCTTTTAAACTACGCGATGAGTTTTCACTCTCATTAAGAGAACTCCTTCCGAAAGGTTTATACATAATACTTGCATATCATATTTATAGAAAGTAAAAAAAAGTCTCCGAGTAACGCCGAGTACACGTCAGCCAGCGTGAATTTTTTTAAAATAAAAACAACTTTTATAAAATGTCTGTTATGGCGGACAATGGGTGTCAAGCCGTTGTTTTGAGTTTGCAAAATGAACTCTGCGTTTGAATAATTTTTTTGGAGTCGAGTGAATTTTTTAACGTTTTCAAATGATGGCCTAAATGGATTACAATATTTATTTTGATTAAAATATTTGAATGGTACAAAACTTCGATTAAAACTATCCCTCACAACTGTCGCCTGTTAAACATTCCAGAACTTCCCTTTTAATCCTAAAGGTTGCCCTCTTGAATTTTGTCCCAATTTACTGTCCCAATTTGGGCCGCAGAATTGTTAATAAATGAGTAGCAAAATAATAATAATGATTAGTGCCGATTGGATCACCCAAAACCTAAATATATATTTCCATTTGTGAACAATTATTAATTATTGGTAAGACAATAAAACATGTCACATAGGTTCTAGGTTTGAATAATAATAATAGTTTATACCAGCGCAATCCTTAAAAATCACTTGGTAGACCGAATTTTTTTAAATAGTTTCATGCTAAAATATATGATAGGTTGGTACTTTATCGCTCTTCTGAATTCTTCACTCAATCAGTTTCAATTTGAAAATGATACTTATATTCAAAACAAAATTCAGTTCATTGAACCAAAGTTACGCTGGACGCACAGACAACCGAAATTTGTGTTGTAAATAAGATTTTCCACATTGTATGTTGAAAAAAATTCAGGCGCATACGTAAAACATTTGATGTGGAAATCAAATTAAATGGTTTGGAAGTAGGGGTCTGTTTTTGGAGGTTTTTGTTTCTAGATAGTTGCAATTTGCCAGAAGCGTAAGGTATCGAATTCAATCTTTCTAAGGAAGCAGTATTGACTTTCGACCCTTTTGGTGGTAGAATTCATTCAAAGTTAATGATTATTCCAGGTTCCTTCGCAGTTGAAAATAGACAAATGTGCTAAATGTTTTTATAATGGTACTTACGGCATAAGCAGAATCTTTTTTCGACGCATAAAAGAGTTTTGACGTCTTTTTTATACTTACAAAGTACCTGAAGGATGGTGGTTACATAAATCTACAAACACGCGAATTAGGCATCAACACTGCTAAAAAGGCGTGAGCCCATTTAGGCGGGTAGTGTGTGATTTTTACACACGAAAACATGTTTATAAGTCAAGTAACTTTTTAAATATGTGTATGGAAAGAAATTTCCAGAGAGGAGAAAATGACGACTTTACATAATATGCTTTTATGTGGGCGCGTGTACACGAAACAATTTTTTGTGTTTTAAAAATGTTTCTTATACCTAGCAGGAATTTATTATTGTTTCTGATATAATACAATATAACTGATACGAAATATACCCCGTTTAAACGTCGTTGAAATATCATGTACCCGACACTTTCAAAAACGTTTTTTTTTCAAGAAATTTACCCATATTAAATTTATACGAATACATAATTTAAAACAAAGAGATGATTTAAAATTTATTTTTAATGATAAAATTTAAATTATTTGGTTTATAATGATATTTATTATAAATTAACTATTGTTGCTTTTCAAATTTCCTGAACGGCAACTTTCATCTTTCTTACTAAGACATTATACCTTGACCCTTCAAAACATCTCCCAATTTTTAGATTAACAAGATTAGTTATATCGTTTACGATAATCTGCTTGCTCTTATCCTCTCCAATTCTCTTGTAGCCCAATTCACGTTTAGTAGCAAATAAGAGATATAATGATGGCGTACCCAAACGATCAACAATGTAAGTACTTAATTAATTAAGTTAATTACTTACACTACTCAAATAATATATGTAAATGTACCAACGCATTTTTTTTAATTCGTTTGTCAATATCAATAAAATTACGGGGTCTTAATGAGATTAAATTTCTTGATTTTAATCGATTAATTTATTGAAATAATTTGTTTGTATTTTGATTTTATTTCGACTTTTTTTGTGATTTTTCAAAATGAAATTCGAATAATTGAATAATTTTAGCAGATATTTTACAGTGTATCAATGTAGGTCAAGTTAAACGTGCTGTCAACTTTACCCTTTTAGGTTTCCATCCCTTTAAGGATACATAAAGTTTTATCTTTAAATGAAAATATCAAATATTTATGACGCCGAGTCATCTAGTTTTGATATTTCAACATCTGTGCTTTTCCAGCGGTAGAACATTTTGTAATCTCGATATCTTGCTGTGTTGTATTTGAATTGGAAATAATGTTTCCATCCCCCAGTTAACGATGCTCCGTGTAGGTACTAAAAAGAAATTGAATTCGAAAATAACGGTAAGTGTGAAACATTTCTAGTAGAAACAACTTTTTGCGGTTTGATAACACGCGTGTTCCTATTGATAGGAAATGGATATTAATATGCAATACAAATTATTTACATTCAAATTAACTCGTTAATAATAATCTTCAAATTAAATATTCGTAATAATTTTGTACATAATAATCATGGTTCCATGATAACTCAACACAGTGACAATCCAACACACTTTTAAAAAGTGATTTAAAGTCATTAGAAACGATGAAAAAAAATATAATTTAAACCTAACCTAACCTACTAACCCAGCTAATAAAGTTTTTGTTTCATCACTTTCCATGACTGTATATAACTTTTTAAAGATGTGATGAATTATCATTGTGATGATTTATCCAGTCACCAATAATCATGTATGTGCAAAAATATATAGTTTCAAGTTTAAACTTTGTATTAGAACACACATTAGAGTAACATATTTTGTATCCAATTATTTCATCGTATAAAAAGATGGCGATACTGAATACGAATTTTTACTCAGTATTCTATAAAATTTGAATACTGAATTCAACACGTTTTTGTTTCAAATTAAAGTAAGCTAGAGAATGCATTTTAATAATTTCAATTATTAACAAGCATAAAAAACCCCTTTCATTAGTAACATTTTGTATTGAAGAATAATATAACGAAATTGTAATTTAATTGTTTCCGAATTAATTAATTTGTAAAGTGGGTTTTTGGCGAGATATCGTTAATTTTTTTATTGTATCATAATTTATTTTAAAAACTCCATCAAAGAAATAATAATTTATGTTTTACAGGTATGAAATAACGCCAGGCAAAGCATATTTCCCTTCAATGATAGATAAATAAATACAAACATTTACGGATCAATAATTAACTGTACAACATTGTTTGAGCTAGCGTAATCAAATTCTAAGAGCCTAGTCTTTGTAAAGTGTTCCTGGAAGCACTAGAATTTTGGCTGTATTGACATTGTTCCGGTATCCTTTATAGTATCTATGAAGCTTTTCTTAGTTAAGAATATTGATGTAGGTTCCGTTTAATCATTTAATAATTTGCAAACAGCAGTAGAAAATAGATAACATAAATTTTTTTCTAAAAATAATTTCATAAACCATTGTTTTTTGAAAATTCGTACAATTCACTCTAAATAAATTCAAACTAACAAATGTACAACTTATTAATTAAATATCTATGAGTATAAATGCGTAACGAGTGGTGTAGATTAGCTGTATATTATAGTAATATTTACATGGTTACACATAAACCCCATGGCAATATTGACGTTATGTTTGAAGTAAGCGTACTCAATCACAACCAATATATTGTTTGGTTGGAGAAAGAAAGTTGCATGTAAATAATGTTATTAAATATAGCTTCATGTATGATTGTATAAATTTAATACGAATCATAAAATATTAATACAAAATATAGTTCTTATGCGCACGCTGAATTAACTCAAAATAACGATTAAATGTAACCTAGGTAACATCTCACCTGTGTAAAATATTGATATTCTATGTTTTATTAGAATGCTCAGCCATTATCTCAGTTAAGACGAGATCTGAGAATTGATACTTAAACGTGATTTAAAAGCACAACCCGTTGTCCCCTTGGGAAATTTCAATTTTCTGACTACATTTGAAACGATTACCTTCATAAAGTTCAACTAAACAAACTTGGAAAAAACAACAAATTTTTAGGTTTCCCAGAACAAATCTTATGTTTTATTTCGGAATAATAATTTAATGAAAACGAAACACTGACGATTTAATCAAACAAAAATTCTAACCGAAACCGTTTCGAAATCAATGGTTTCTACTTCGGTATAAATGTTTCCTGAAAATTAATAAATAAAATAATAGACCTGTAGAAAATAAATTACAATGAGCAGTAAATAATGAATATTTTAAAGAAAAAAATATAAAATTATTGAAAAATTAATATTATATTTAAATAACTAAGACTATTAAAAATTAAAACAGCAGAATCATAGAGTAACTAAGATAACCAAATAATAAATAATTATCATGAATGTAGATATTAATTTGAAAATTAATTAAAGAGATGGCTATTTGTTTTAAATATTTTGTTATTAATAATGTTTAATTGACTAATAATTCTTTTCTTAATTACTTAAATTTCAAAAATACCTAATTGAAAACACACTGTATTAGAATGTAAAAAAATTACCCTTTGTTAAAATCAAAAGTTAGTATTTTGTCATATCGATCATTATAAATAGTGTTTATAAGTAGTGTTTGATTTTCATTAAATTACAAGTCGCCACCAAGACGAATAATAATTTATCGAAATATCTTTAAATATAAACAAATCTTTGTTTTTCATTTGGAGGACGTTTGAAGGATGATAAAATCCTACCTCTTGGCATGTTTTCAGCTCAGTGACTTGACTTATCGTTTCACCCTCCATCAAGTGAGATGTAGCATAATGGAGTGCCTATTATACAGTACACGCATACAGGTACTATAATACTACTGTTTGTGGTCTCTGAGGGTTGTTTTCGTAAGGGAATGATTCTACTTCAGAATTGAGGAAGTGAATTTAAGGGAGTAAGTTAAACACGAATCCTTAAGTGTATTACGAGTAGCACCACGAAAGAAGTTCATTGCGAGAATCGATTAAAAGTAAAATTCATAATTGTTTAAAAAGTAATGATAAATTACCTGTTTTCTAAAATTGTGATGGCTTACTAATTGTCACTTTGGCTGGATAAGGTTCTCACTGACATTATTTTCAAAAATGACATTTAAATGCAAAATAATAATAATAACATTTTATATCATAAAATCAATAAAAAACATTATCTGCAAAATTATTTATTAAAACACATTAATCTTTGAATGTCTGATTTTGAGCTTCAATCTTGTCTTCCTATCTTAAATAGAACGTGTCGTGTGGAGTGGCGTTTAGGGAATCGTGGCTTTTATCTTTTCAGTGGTGCTATCTGAAATTTTGCTTAACTTTTTGATAATTTTTGGTTAGCTATTAACTTCATTGTATTAATTTTTGGCTTGCTGTTTTCTCGTTAAATCTGATGCTAACTTTTACATCAGGTTCACTCTTTTTGTTTAATTTTTATAATCTATCTCACATCTTGTAAAACTAATGGCGACGATTTTAGAAAAAGGTATTTTTTTACAGTCGAAATGTTTCTACTTACATACATAAAAAACATAAAATCAGATAACTTCTTCTGTTTTGGTTCTGTGTGGTGTTTTGGCATTAATGCTTTCAAAAGCATCACCTACCCAAGCGAGGAAATATTTAATTTTTATTAAAATACTCTTTCTATGTCACTATGAATATTATCAATCTCTTGAATCCAAAAGTTCCGCGGTACAGAATATTCCATTTTTTGGGATAGTGTCACTCCAAATTAATGATTATCATACTGCCTGTTTAAAATATTTTAAATAATAATTAAAACTTGATTTTTTTTAAACGTGTTATAATTACATGTCATCATGGGTATTTTAGTTATTATAAATCTTATTCCAACCACAAAAAGCAAACAAACTCGTCGAATAAGGTATAAAATGTTCCTAGTTACCTTTGACATGAATCATGACCTTCCCGGTCTCATACGGTTCTTCACGTTTAGGTATGTTCTAAAAACGGAAAACATACGTCAAAATGACAATCTGGTCTCCTTCAACGAAAGCAATTTTCGCAAGATGCCTTCCATTGACATGCTTGGTGTAACTCCGTGACCAGTTCATGCACGGGAAGCAAATTCAACTCGAAGCCAGAGTCAACAGAATTATTAGATCGCAGGTATGAAGCGATATTGCTGTCTTTGTTTTACCGCTATTTCTTTGGAAGTTGCTCCGAGGAACTAGCGTCATTAATCTCTTCGGCGTCCATGCATATTCAGGAAACACGTTGATTTATGTCAAATGATAACCGTTTCTCTTCACAAAAAGACTCTTCACACCCCACCCCCAATGTTAAGTTAGAACCTGAGGGAAATTCCTTCATCGCATCCTGTGCGAAGTATTTTTTTTTTAAATTACATTTAAATATTTTCCTTTTAAAATTTGTTAAACTTTATGTACTGAGATTGAACCTCAAAAACAGAAATTGAAAAATAAATTTTGGGAAATGGTCTTCGCAAACATTGACAATTTATTATCAAAACAAGGTAAGGTGATTTTATAACCTTACTCAACCAATTATAATTATATCAATATTCCCAAATTTCATAACGTCTCAAAAATCTTCGCTGGCTGACGTTTATGCTTTTATAGATGGTATTTAAGTCAATATTATTTATCGGAATTGTGATTTCCTGAAAGTACCAATTCACGATAGTCAACTCTTTTATTAGCGTCGTCATCAGGTATCGGAAGTAAAGCAGAATCAAAGCGCACACCTGATACTAAGTCCGGTGAGCGTGCTTTTGGTCCTACAACCTGGAATGATTAGAGCGACTGAATTCAGAGTAAAGCTTAAAACGCATCACTTCAGATAATCATGTGTACTTGCAAACCTAATTTACATGACTAAGCTATCCATGAGTCCCTACCTTATATCACACACTGAATAATATAATTATTTAATGCGATGCGTTGAATTGCTACTATACAGGGTGTTAAGGGACGTACTTGACATTATTTGTAGTAAAAATGTAAATGAAATTTTGGTATCTGGAAAAAAATGTTAATGTCTTTTTTCCACAAAAATAAAGAACATTAGTAGGGATTGGACACCTAGAGTTGATGTGAGAGGTTGGGTGGTTACTCGGCTGAGAAACCAGTGACGACATGTGAATGATTTTTTTTTCGAGTTTTTTTTTTATAAATATTTGGTAAAATTTTGAAAAAAAATCCTTAAAAATCACTGGAGACTAAATTTTGTTTCAAATTTTTTCTCCAAAAAAATGTGAAAAAACACTGGTGAAAGTTAATCAGGTACATCCCATAACACCCTGTATAAAAAGTCAAAAATTTTCACGGTCCGGTTGTTGTAAGTAACTAAAATATGTAAATATACATTATTATGGATAATTTAGGGATCAATAAATTCAGGTAAGTAAGTATCTTTCTGCATGTGTATTTAAATAATACGGAAGAACTGAGTAAGTAAAATTTGTTCAGCGCCTTTGAGGTAATTTTTCACAAATTGTCAAATTATTATTATTATTAGTGTTACTGAAAATCTTTATAAAGGGAGTTAAAGATCTGTAGTTATAGGTACATTATTTTATTAAAAAACAAAGGTGAACTCCACAGTTAAGCCTAATTTTTATTTCCAGCTAAGACATAAATTGAATTGTGATATCATTAAGTCATTTTATCTAGAATCTCGACGATCGCAAAGTCTCTAATCCATTGTCACAAGTGGATTCGCTTAGTAGATGAACCACTAAATAATCCTTAAACATAATTTCTGCTTTGATGTGAACACAACAGTTTCAGCACTCCATTTCACTCTAATGAATAGATTAAGTTGCTTCCGTAGTTACAGAAGTATCATTTGTTGGTTATTGACTATACGAGTTCAACTATATCCTTCCCACAATGGAACACTTCGAAGTGGTGTCTTAAAATAGCAAGATTCGGAATTTCTTCTCCTATCCACTATGAAACTAACGTATTACAAAGCACAAAATATACAATATGTTTTTTTTTCAATGAATTTTATAGTTCATTAATTTCTATAATTTGAAACTGAAAGAATTTTTTTTATATCTACAACCTTAATAATAGACCGCATGTAAAATAATAAATGGAAGAAATATGAAGAGAGAGACAAATAATTGACGGCGTCATGCATTTATCATTTGTATATTCGCGAATCCAAATTTGTTAAGCAAATTCAAATCCTTTTTCAATAATTGCTAAGAATGAATATGCATATCCTACGGCTTTCACGGGTCTGCGGTAAAAATCTACACCGTAGGGTGCTTCCACTTCTCACAGTCAATTAAATAAATGGTTGAGCACCTCTGAAGAAAAATACAGAATTAATTTTTTATAAGAACACCAATAACATTACAGTTAAACACAACCAGTGGTATTGTACGTCCTTGAATAAGATTTTCTAGGTTTTTCCACTGAAGACTTAAAAATAAAATTTGTTCTCCTTTCTTTCCAATTTGAGGGAATAATAAATCTTAAGCTCCCCCTTTCAAGAAGAACGGCTGAGCGACCTTTTTTCATACAAAACTTAAAAGTGAATCAGAGGCGAAAATACTTAACTAAATTGAATAATTATTTTTTTAATGAAAACTTAAAGCAAATATCTAGTACGGATATTTTCTACTTTATATATTTGTGTTTTAAAATATAAAATATAGGCCATTAAAGATTATATCATAGTTAATTAATATGTCCATTGATAACAATCGCGCAACTTGTCCTAGAGTCCTTTGATTTTTTAACGTCTTTAAAATCATTTTGATACCACTATCTATCTCACCTCTATTATCATTGGAAAATACACTTCAACGTATTTTTTATTCTAACAATCTCCCGATAATTTGATTTGCTTGTTTACTTTTTTGATTCGATATTCTTGTATCGTATGTATATATCATTAGTTTCAAAAGACTTATTATTATTTATACCGATTCCCATAACTAACTAAAAGTACCTATTGCAAATTCAAAATATAATATATATATTTTACGATTATTAACATTTTTTTATAAAACCTAAAAATTTGGGATAACGGTGAAACCTATGTGGATTCACTAGCATTAAGCTGAAGTAAGCATTTCATACCGATGGCTTGGGGTTAAAATACCGTATCTGCAATTCAAACCGATGGCTAAGAGTTAAAATACCGTATCACCAATTCATATCGGTGGCTTAGAGTTAAAATACCGTACCTCCAATTCATATCGATGGCTTAGAGTTAAAATACCGTATCTCCAATTCATATCGGTGGCTTAGAGTTAAAATACCGTACCTCCAATTCATATCGGTGGCTTAGAGTTAAAATACCGTACCTCCAATTCATATCGATGGCTTAGAGTTAAAATACCGTATCTCCAATTTTGTTCGAAAATGAGTTAAGTACTGAAATGTAAATGAAAATGGCCTATATTTATTGGGTTCAAATATTGCATCTCCCCTATACTTACCCTCCTAATTATATTAAGGTACAAAACGTATTGTAAATTATCAAGCCATTCTTTTATAAGTATATATATATATCAAGATACGCCTATCTTGTATATCCTAAAAAATATTTATCTTTTTTACCCGCCGCACAACGCTGCCAAACCGAGTGGCAACATTGTCCCCCTGTCTTGACACTGCACAGACCGGGAGCTCTTGTGAAGTGTCATATAAAAAAATCCATTTCAAAATATTGTATTTACATCAGATATAAATATTAATTAATGGAAAAGAAAACTTTTTCTACATAATAAAATCTAATTTTCGAAAGTTTGCAAAAGTCGATAGCAGTTTTCTCAGTTTTATGGTTTTTGAAGATACTTTTTTTTAAAATCTAAACCATCGATATGCATTTTAAATTTATATTTGGAGCTACGATATTAATTAAGTCAAATTAAATCAAAAACACCCGGAAATCTTCATTGCTTGAGTGATTAATAATAATAATAATAATCACTAAAAACATTTCTTTTAAACAAATTTCACTACACTTTAAATGAATACCTCACATAAATTAAATACCTATGCTTTTTATTTTTTATTTTATTTTTTAAGATGTAATTCTTGGGTTATATAATATAATGTGTTGGGTTAGCTGGAAGAAATAGGATGTAACCTTTAAGCTATACCATTTGTACTCTGTATTTTTGGGCAGTAAATATTTTTTTTGAATTTGAATATTCTTGTATCTATCCGTAGAATTAAATTTTTGAAGGAATATATATATTTACATATTCTCTGTTGTGAAGCGCTATCGTTTAGAAACTTCGACACCCAATATATAACCATGGTCATGAATATGTACTATACCTACTTCGGCGTATAAAATGAGCTTGTTGTTTTTTATCAGTTAGTTAATTATTAGCAGCTTCAGTTTCGAAGATAGTAAGACAACGAACACCACCCGGGACTAAACTGCTTCGAAAACCTATCAGACTAATTGGGATCCCACTCGCCCCGGGGAGCGTGCGGGAAAACACCGGGAGGCCACTGTAAACAGGCAATTTGGCGATTAGTTTTCAACGCAGGTTTACGTTATTCGCTTAGTGGACGCTTTGGTGCGGACCGCTGTTGCTTTCATCGTAAAATGATCCTCTTGCGATTTCATCAAATTATTTTTTTGTGAAATGTGTCAAAAACACGTGTAAACTGCCTTGAAACACGTTTTTGGATGAATCAGGTGCGTGTAATTTGGGAAGGAACTCCTGTACTAGTGATTTACTGAGAACAGAAATATTATTAATTATTATTTTTATTAATATAAAAAAGATAGACAAACATTTCCGGGTTACGAATAACCTGAAAATATTTGAAAATGTCCTACTAGCACCACAGTTAGCTAAAAATGGTGCTTGTGTCGTGATGGAGGACTTAGCCAGCCGAGGAATTGAATGCACGACGTTCGAGAGGGACCCAAACGCGATGCCACCTCAGTCACTGACCAGTCATATATTACTTTTAGAAATAAACTCCAGAACGAAGGTATTTCAGAACCAAGATAAAATAATCCTTTTAACGTGCCTACGTAAATTCATTTTACTGGTTTGTGCTTTCAATTGATTTATTGTATTTCACAAACATCCATTTTAACCATAGACTTTGAAATTGATAGACCATCTGCGGATTAAATTAGATTATAGACTAGTTTCTCTTTCTATGATTTGTCAGTATACAAGCAACTCGCATTGGAATGATTTCAATTCGGATGTCTATGATTTAAACATAAAAACAAAATAATCCCACTCTTCACAAAACTTATTTTTAAGAATTAATAACTAATGTATAACATCGAAAATATGTACCCATAAGCAGCAAATCTACGGTAAACTCTAACGACGTGCCTTAGAAGGTTTAAGTATTTTCTGCTTGAAACGTCATTTCCAACTTGAGTTGTAGAGGTCTTAAGCGTCCATTTAACCTGTTTTTTTCTGAAAGGAATATTGAAATCTTCCAGGGTAAATAATGAATTCCTTTGAGCCGGTGAGTACGAATGGTATTAAAAAAACAAAGTAGTTATCTGTGATCTAAGATCAATATAATGGTTAGTTGAAATTTTACAGTTTATGATAAGTATGACATTTCCATTTCATTACATTGTTTCTCCTCTTCAGTTTTATATAATTCGATCTTAATTAGGTACCTACACACAAATGGTTTACCTTACCAATCAAATTATTATTATCTTCCTTTGGTATAACTCTCGAACGGATGGATTGTCATTTTGACCTTATCTCATTTTGAACTAAATCTACAGATCTACTATCTAAATGTGCAAGTAAATAAGTTTTAAATGTTTTAGTGGTTGAGCCGAACGCTTTCAGTGTTACGCATGATTGTCATTATTAAAAACCGTTCATAATTTGCTTTCATCATGTCCGATCCTGTTTGAACAGGACCAAACACGTCAGCTTCGCCCGCTCTCACACGCTCACGTCGTTTGAGGATGCGGCGTCGATTGGATCCCGCCGGATGCGAATGCGTGACGGCACGGAGCGCCTTCTGGACGGGAGGAAACGGCCAGAGCAGATGCAGATGCAGCACCAAATGCAGCAAACGGGCCCGAGCGTCATGCAGGCGGGTCCGGGAATCATGCAAGCCGGTCCGGTCATCATGCAATCTGGTCCAGGCATCATGCAGGCGGGGCAGAGTATGCTGCCCATGCCCCAACAGTCCTTCACGCCGAACTATCAGCCTGTGATGCCGCAAGGATCGCAGCCCTTCCCGTCTCAGATTGGTGTCGGGCACTTTCCACAGGTACCTTAGAAAATAAATATATAATAAAATACAGTTCTTACTATATATTGTTATTTAAGGTTTCGCGCGGGCGGGGTTCAGTTTTATTTCAAGTATTTATATTTCAGCTTTGTTTTCTTATACCATCAGGTAGGAATTCATGGCATGACTGTTTTTATTTCTTTAATATGTCGCAAAACCATTTTTTTTACAAATGACCGGCACTAGGGTGATCGTTTTGATATATTTATTATATTTTCGTACGACGTTCAGAAATACAATGTAAAGTTTTGCGACATTTCCAGGTGCGCCACTCCTATCACATTACCCACAATCTACAACGGAGTCAGGTATAGCCTACATCTCACAAGCCATGTCATAATGATGTAGTCTTACGTAGTGCGTCACAATTGATTTCCCGTTGAGATGTCAATGCGGTTAGCTCTACATTGTTTCTTAGTGCTACATTAATTAAACCGACACCAAATATCGATGGTGCTCGGTAATATTGATATTAGATATAGCACCTTCTTTGCGATGACGATGATGTTCTCGGATAGTTGATAACATAATCGTCGGTAAATAGGAAGGTGCTCAGGTTATCTTCTTCGACCCAGACAACTCACCTATTCCTTAACCTGTCCCTGGGTCACTCTCACAGGAGTACACATTTGGTCACAAAAATTCAACAGAATGCAGTATTCTGGACACATGATATATTACTATGGTTTTTTATGCTCTACTAGATTTTTAAGTATTCTACTATGCAAGGTGTTTTAAATAAAAAAAAATTCACACAGAATCAGGTGTACCTAAATGGCCCAGTACCCGTCCATGGCCAGATTCACCAAGGAATCGTTGGTCCGCACTTCCCTCCCCAGCACATGGTGTCCATGCATTCCCAGCATCACATGCCCGTGAGCCAGCAGACGTCCTTGTCGCAAGATGACTCTACCAAAGTTGTGGTTCTGGGTGAGCTTTGACCTATTACTATGTAATATTCGAGCAAATGCAAAGCGTTTGTTTTTATTGGGGATGGTATAGCAATCTTACACCGAAAGTGTGTGTGTTCAGGTAGCCAATACAAACTATGATCATAGCCTATTTCTTTCTAAGGTCTGTGTGTTGAAAGATTGGCAATCCACAATTTGTTCGAATGCTATTATAAAAAAATTAACGTGATTTACCAAATTATTTTTAAAAACTTATTTTTTTTTTAATTCTTACAAATGTTTGACTTATTAATTTATTAATAATTAAAATACTGGCTTTTAATAACCATGAAGTAGGAACCAAAATTATTTTATTTTAATTAATTTATATTTCCTTATTTAAAATGTTGGCAGATGTCGTAATTTTAACTAATGGTGTTCATTTGATAGGTATATCAACAATGTTTGTTTTTGAAAAGCAATGATCGCGGGGCAAATATTTTTACGTTCAGGTTTACAAATCCTACAATTATAATATCCCGTGACTGTTCACGGGTCTGCGCTAGTATATAATAAATAGGTATTACTTTACGTATTTTTTAAAACTTTTTTCTTAAAAATATAATGAGATGAAATGTTCGCAGTTTGTTTTTTTTACACAAAGTGATCGCGCTTTGGAGCCCTGCTCACGCTTTTGCGTGATTGTAGTATTTTGTTGCCGGTGTTGCAAAAAGTGATTAGTAAAGTAACCTTTAGCAATAAAGTCCAACTGATGTAGTGATTTGATCGATATTCCTGTTGTTAGTTGACTTGGCTAGAAGTGGTATATTACAAGTTTGAAACTCGCATCGGGCATTAACTTTAGAATTAAAAATGCATTGCTTTCCAAAATTAAAATAGATCGGTCTTATTAAGATTTTCATGAAATAATTCCAGTTTATCAATGTACATTTGTGTCTATTTCCCGCAATCATTTTGTCCGGGTGTAAAATGAATTATTCATTTGTTTGGCTAGTCAAATGAAAATATTATTTTATTTTGCAAAGTCGAACTATAAGCAATAAAAGTATCAAAATTCCTTTTTTCAAATACTAACAGCACCTGATTTCAAATACCACAAAAATCACTTTCTGCTTCGTGATCAAAGATACGAATGTACTTGCCGAATATCGTCCGAAGAGAAATAACTTTACCTGAAAAAATTCACGAATTTTTATCAAATTATTGATTTCTCGAAAGGTTTTCGCCGTTAAAATATTGGTTTTAATAAAGAAAATACGAACACCACACCTTTCGGAAACTGCCAACCAAGTATTCAGAAACTCGTCGGAAGATATTTCATTTTGAGTTAAGATTTTTCCGAATATATTAAAAACTTTAACAGCCTTTATTTACTGACTTGAGAAACTCATTTTCGCGATTTTATATTTATGAAAGTCTTAAATGTGTTCCGAAATAATTTCATAAAAATATTTACAACCACTTAAAATACAATAAGAATAGTATTATTGTGATTGATTGTTGCGTTGTTACGCCGTGTTGCATTTTGTCCTACTTTAGACAACATTTCAGACAGCGGTTACAGTGTCCACCGTCGGGGCAGTGTTCTAATTGTTGGCTGAAAAAGAATAAATCGCAACTTGGCATAGTAACCCAACCATAAATAACGATAACACTTTTTTGATCGTGAAAATATAAAATCATATCTTTCAATAGATTTTTATGAATACTAGCCATAAATTATATCAACAAATATATTGATTTGCTATTTAAATTTAATCAACATATAAAATGGTTATTATTTAACAAATGAAAAAAAAATTTTTTAAAGAAAGACTAACGTTCCTGGGTTGCGAATAACCTGACAATATTTGAAAATCTCCTAATACCACCACAGTAAGCGGAAAATGTTGCTTGTGTTGTAATGGAGGACTTTGTCAGCCGAGGAATTGAACACACTACGCCTGGGAGGGACCAAAACGCGATGTCAACTCAGCCACCGACCGTTTATAGCAAAATATTCGGAACAAACTCAGGGCAAAATAAAATTATAATATATGTATAGTTTGTCCTGAGGAAGGAACGGTTGTTCTGAAACCGGTCGGCATTTAAAAAATATATCTTATTATATAAAAAGTTATATTGTTTCATTTATTTATAGTGGAACACAAAGTTATAGCAACTTTCGAAAGTATAATTATTATTTTATTTTATTTCATTCAATACCGTTGAACGAATTTACATATTATTTCAGAGAAACTTAAAAGAGGACCGATGAAAACACAAGCTACTCAAACCGAAGTATGCCTTGGAAGAAAACCCTTGCCTCCGAACTATTTATCTCTCAGTCCCAGAACTGCCAAACGGGTGAGTCTGGTATTTTAATTAAATTTCTCAAAAATACGGTTTAAAACAAACACAAATTTGAATGAAACATACTTTGCATTGAAAAAAGTTGAATGGTCAGTAGATTGGCGGACGAGAAATTTTTATACATTATGTAGTCGGTCAGCATTAATTATGTTTCAATTTTAAAACCAGGTTTTTCACAAAAAAAAACCCGCATGTGGCGCGCCTTCAGGCATCAAATGCGTTGGTTTTTTCGTATATTTTGAACAAATGTAAAAAAGTTTTTGTTGTTGTTGTTCTGGTCTCGGCTTTTACGTGTACTTATTTACTGGGATTATTTTTGTATTGTGCCATTTTTTGTTTATTTTTTTTTGATAATAAAATTAATGAAAAGTTTCACCAAACCCAGACTTGTGGCCCTAAAATATGACCAAAAGTATAATTTAGGGCTGGGAGGTAATTTAACACGCAAATTAATTGTAAGTCAAGTGCATAGACAAATTTACTACGAGGCTTATGAACGCTGAATTTCAAATCGGCATTGTTGTACATATAAACCTTTAAGTTTATGTCCGTTTAAACTTCTCGCAAAAATATTATTTCGTTGGGAGAATTTATTCCCAAAAGTTTTTTTATTCTTCTAAAGTATTCTTTAAAAGTAATACTTTCGAACAATAACAATATACCCTTTTCAAGGTAAAGATGGTAGCCCAAGGTGTCCAGACAAATGGAGGACTGAATGGGAATAATGGAAAAAAGTTGCTGAAAAGTTTCTCAGAAGCCACGGGAGGGAAGTTCGATGCTCAGGGGGAGCCACTGTCCCCAATCACCTACGAACACCAATCTTCAGTAAGCTTCAGTGAAAGGTAAAAACAACTTTATATTTATTTCAATTTCAACGCTTTGCTAACAAATCAATAAAAAATATGTTTGAAAAATATTGTCTTTCATATAAAATATCTAATTTTTGTTTTTTTCTGTGCAGTGAAATGGAACATGATCGATTACAAAGGACGCATTCCGAAGAGCCAAGATCCCCTAGATCCATAGCTACCCCACCACCTAGATCAATAGCCACCCCACCTCCTCGCTCTATTGCTACGCCCCCTCCTCGTTCTATCGCCACACCCCCTCCTAGACCATTATCTACACCTCCAGAATCTACCCCTAAGAAACAAGTCACCATCGTCGATAACCAGGACATTCAATACCCATCAAGCGCGTTATCAGCAGGAACAAACACATCAAGAAGCAACACTCCTTCTGTCACATTACCCAGGAGACAATCTACACCAAGCATGGACCTCCCAAAGCTACCCAGAGATCATAGTCAAGAGTACTTTCGACAAAACTTCCAATTCATACACACGGATGACAGAGACGATACTATAGACGAACATTCATTAGTGCAAGACATGCAAAAGATACAGCAAAGCATGGAACTAAACCAAAAGAATTTAGACTATCTACAACAGAAGATTGCAGCGCAACAAATGATGAAAGTAGACTATGGACCAATAGCAAAAGCTCCAGTTATATCAACTCAAGGAGTAATTCAGAAACAAACATCTGGACAGCTATCCAAGACTTCTACGCTACAATCAGAAAACTCGGTATCCACTGAAACATCACAGACTACTACAACTACGACGGATACAGAAAAGATGGAGAAGGAGATCTTTATTGATTTCGAGCCGCAAATTAATGCCGAGTCTCCTCTTGTTTTACGACGAGCCAAAAAAAGAATGCTTCAGAAAACACTGTCAGAAGGAGAAATTTTATTAGACAGGTGATCAAGCATTTTTTATGTACATTATATCTCAGTAATTATCAAATTTCGTTTTCAATGCAACATACAATATGTTCCAATAAATGTTTTTCGCCTCGCTTCACGATATCGCCCTTCTATTTTACTTGCATTAGGCACCGGCGTGCGTCAGTTATTTTATCATAACACGGCTATGAAAATAAATGTAAATTTATGAGGCTTGTCGGCTTTTGATAAATTGCTCCAAATCTTGAATTGCTAGCAATCGAAACGAAAAACATTGAATAGGTTTAAAATAACGGAGTTAAAGTAAAGCCATAAATCTGCCAGACATTTAGTAACTTTTGAATATATGTTTTATTTTTATTTTAGGAGAAGACACGAACTAATGAAAAACTCTGTGGATCAAGATATGGTCAAAGATGCGCCGCTCGTAATGTCAACCAGTCATGAAAATGTCAAAGTAACAAGTGAAATAGACTTTGGAAATGACTACGATTACTACCAACATACGCCAATAAAGGATGAAGGCATCTTTAAGCAGCCGATAGCTGTCAATGGAATGTTTAGGTAGTATTTTTAAATACTCATTTAATAAATCAAGCCTACTTTACGTAAAGATTTAGTGTTTGTACCTTGCGTTTTAGTATTTAGGAAATGTTCCGTACTGTAATGTTATAGTATTTCATTTAACTATTGAAGTATGTATGTCCCACTTATCTAAAAACATACCTGACTATATTGGATAGTGGACAATTCCTCAAAAAACTCGTTCATTTTAAAAATCACACAAAAATATCTCTCGGAGTTTTCGAAAAAATCTTAAGTAAACAGATAATGTACTCGTACATGATTGACCATTAAAATATTCACCCCTTGTCTGTAGGATTTACACAAATTGTCATCATTAATATGAAACACTTGGGACGGGTTGTTTCGGAGAATCTGAAGAATTCATCAAATTTCAACGTTAATTTTCGGGTTCTGTGAATGTCCTATCCAAGATCTGTTATTATATCATTATAGGCTAGTAGGTTGACAGAACTGAAATAATAACAGAACTTGAAAAAATCTTTCACAGAACTTGAAAATTAACTTTGAAATTTGAAGAATTGTTCAAATTCTCCGAAACAACCCGTCCTAAGCTTAATGTAGTTTCTCGTAAGGTTTTTCATGTTGTTAATAATTTATATTGACCACTAGCAGTTATTTACTTTCCGGTACTAAAAAATAATAATTCCATCATGAAAAGTCAAAAAATTCCAACTTAAGAAAATGTTGAACGGAAAAATTAATTTGGTTACCTCTCCTTTTTTATGTTTGATTTTGGCATTTTTTCTTAGTTTATAACATAAATTGTAGGTGATCGATGGTGTCAGCTTATGTACAAGTATTAGAATCGACGATCTATCAGTGCCACTGATATAAAATTTGATGCTTCAATATGAATCGCTTCATTAAAGACTCAAGAAAATACACGAACCACCAAGTGTTTTTTTATATACAACAAAATTCAGTGAAATTTTCACAGGTCTTGCGTTGCGTATTTCTTGTTTAACTGAGGAAATCTATGGACATCACAGGAACTACTATGTTCATGAATTCTGTCAATTATTTTAAACGTATTTGTATCCGATTTTCATGGGATTATTGCTTTCTGCAAATGGGTAAAGGTATGGAATATTCTGGAACTGCTATGGATACCTATGTGCTATACCGAGTTCCGCGGTAGTATTGCTTATTTTACGTAGAAAATGTGTGGATTCTACTGGAACTACTGTGTGTTTATGTGTTTGGTCGGTGGCTGTAACCTACTCCTAACTCTGGCTGTGCTCTTGCAGTCCCAATGGCGCCCTCCAGGCCCAAGAGTCCGTGGACGAGGAGTTCCACGAGAACATTGTTTGCTATAAGAAAGGAATATTTAGGAAGAGGAGCATTAGCCTGGAAGAGGGCAGCTCGGCTCCGGGTAGTGATGTGCCTGAAAATGGGCCCGATGGACGGTACGAACAGCAGTGTTATTTATTGGTGTTTTATATTCATAGGTAGTCAGAATTTTTTTTTCAATGCTTTATTTTATGGTTTGTTTGTAAAATTATTGTTATTTTTCATATATCTCACGGTAGGATTTTTAAGAACTAATTTACTGTCACTAGCTCATTCATCGGTAGTGGAATTCCACTTTAATCATCAAATTGTTTATTAAAAAAAATATATGGATAAGATTACTTATCATTGACATTGAGAGTAGAAAAAGTAAAATCCTACATTTTCGTCAGCTTTTATGATTTTTGCTTAAATTTTAGTGGTTTTCAAACTAAATGCACAAAAAAAATTTATTTCAAATTGTAAGCCACTAGTTATTTCACTAACAAAATGTATTAAAATACCCTGTATTGACTTTCATTTATTTTGGAGATGAAAAGTGATGTCATTTGATTTGAATAACATTTCTTTTCAGACCGTTAGCTAAGTCCACTCCTACTTCTCCCCAATCTGACATTGAGAAAGGTCACCAACAGCTGAAGAGGAGCAAGAAGGATCCCAGCAGCCCTGATGATGGAGACTCGGTAGTCCCTACTTCTTGTCTTGTACCAGATTCCAAAATATCGCCATTCGCATCGAGTGATTCTCTCACAGCAGATTTAACTAGGTAATTAAAATAATTGATAAAAATCATAATTAATCATTTATTGAAAACGAATATGTCCTACACAAAATCTCTTTATTTAAAATCATTCAAGATTTGCATTAATTGATTTCCAACGATGAAACGATGCTATTGTAATTTATTTTAAAGGTAATTGATTTTCAATGACTATTGCAATGCTGTTTTCACAAATAACATTTAAAACACTGCATGCTTTATGTTTGTCATATATGATGAAAGAATGAAGTCTTTACACCTAACCCGCTTTTTAAATCACGAATGAGAAATTTAAATTAGATGCTAACATTTTTGTGTCCTTTTTCTGAAGTGTGCCCTTAGCTCATATCCCTTTAAAGTGTTTTCCTCTGAATGTATATAAATACCCCTGTTATCGATTGATTCATAGCATTTACATGTTTTTCAAATTTTACCCCGTAATGTCGTGTTCCTTTTATTTAAATTATGTCAATGCCTAAAGAAATGTTGAAAAGTAAAATTTGCAATTATTGGTTTAGTTAGCAAATACAATAATAATTTGTAAAATATTCATAGCAAATGAAAAATTTACTTACCTTTAAAAATATCTGATGTTTTTTTGGGCATGAATCAATGTTTTCCACCATTGCACGGCTTATAAATGTAACATGTGTCAACCCATTAATCTGTCATCCTCAGTCCCCGCGGTTCAAACGAGGATCGTCATTATTTTTACAGGGACCATTCCGATGGAATATGGAACGAATCTCAAGCAACAGTTCTGCAGGTTGATTCTGGAACCGACAACGGAATGGCCAATAGGTGAAAACTTTACATGTTTTATTCAATACCTAAATACACCATTGTTAGTTCTTTCGCATATTTCTGAATTTAAAAAAAATGTTTTGAAACTTTACAGCATATCGGAAATGAGTTCCTTGACCGCCAGTCCTGGTAAAAACTTATCTCTACTAACTCCGAATTCTAGAAGGAAACACCTTCTCTTATTGCAGCATCAGCAGAGAAGTTCAATGGACACAGATGCTCTAGATGAGGAATTAGACTACGCGGTAAAAATAAATATATTTTTAATTGGCTTTTGTAAACAGTATCAAAGATATTTTATTTTGCAAAATCTGATCGATCTAAAATTCGAAAATTTTACGATCAAGTTCGTTCTAATATTTCAATAAATAAATTTCAGTCACAATCACCTTCATCTCCGAGAATAAAATTTGAATTAACTTCACCGACTCTCTCACAGCCAGCACAAAAGCAACAAGTACCATCTCCTGTAGCAGTCAGCAAGACTATTGCCCCACCAATCACAAAGCAACCTACATCCACCAATTCGATGATGAAATTAGGGTCTTCACCAATCAGAAGTATGCACGCACCAACCATAGCCATCACCAAATACGACCAATCCATAGAACTACCAGATAGTGCCTTAAAGCGAAATATCTGCGGAAGTATCAGTAAACGAAGAGAGAGAGCTTTAAGTCCGTCAAGAAGAAGAGATCTTCAAAAGAAAAGTCCTACTGGGAAGACTCCAGACCTAACTCCAAGCCACACACCTCACAGATCTCTAGATTCTCCAGACAATAGTGGCACTGGCAAAGGATCGAATTCGGTAGTTCCAGATCTTTTGCTTGCACGGTCTGATTCTGGTAAGACAAATATGACAGATGTATCCGAAAGCACCACAACAACAACGACAGATGATTACGTTACGGCTAATTCAGATAGTTCCAAAAAAAGTGGCAGTAAAAATATCAACCACGGTGGTAAGTACCCAAATTACGTCATTTTCAAACCATTTTACTGTACTAGTTTAGTAAATATTAAGAGATGTTGGTTTACTTAAGACAAAAACATTAACTCGGTTAAAATATTTCAAAAACTGATTATCTCGTGTTATTTAATTTATTTTTAAACACAAAACCCAATTAATCCCCAACATCCCAGTAACAGTACCGTGTAATATAATTACAGCGCCCGAATCTAAGAATCACGAAGGCTCATCATTCGAGAGCGCCTCGAGCATTTACTCCCTCGCGCGAGTGGAGGCGATAGCGGAGGATATGGTGGTGCCATCGCTATCTCCCCCGCCCGTGGCGATGCCCAGGCACATAGACCGGGTGGCGGCGGGAGTGCTGGGCGCCTGTGCCGCGAGCAGTGGGGTCAATGGGTTAGGGGAACTGGCCTCCCCCAGACCGCCGCATGCTACCCCGCAGCTTGATGACCCCAAGAGCAGGGGGGAGAAACACAAGAAGAGGGCCACGAGTGCAAGTCCTTCTAGTTCAAAAGTATGTTAATGCACTTTTTACCTTTGTTTTCTAGTGGTTAAAACGTAAAACAAATGTTTTGTAAATTTATCACTTGGCTCTTAGTTACCGAATGAAAAACTATCCGCCCTGAAGGTAAGGTATTGGTGTGAAGAAAGGGTATTTAGTTACGTAATTAAAAATATAGGGTAAGTTCATAGGTGCCTATTTAAAATTCATTTGTAATGTTATTTAAATGTATATACAAACATGTATTATTTTATATACAATCATATATTTATTAAATACGGGCAGCCTTACGAAAAAACGTGGTGTGAATAGTGCACGGCGCGTAAGGTCAGGACAGTGAAAAACTTGACTTATTACTATGTCGTTTGTTTGATTGAAACGGTCTTAAACCAATTAAATAGTTATTAAATATTAGAAATGCGAATACAATAATTTTAGGTGACATATCTTTCGAACATGCATACATCGAACAATAAAGAGAGCTATAAATTCACATACTAGAAAAGTCAATGGGCAACGTCCATCATGCATTGACCATATTTTCTCAAATTTCAAGGTTATAAATAATATAATCTCGGGAATCATAAAAACTTCAACTACTGATTACTACACTACATGATATTGCAACATTGTAATTCATTAATACCTCAGGCGATAAGTCAAGATATCGGACAAACTACCAATAATAATAAAGAAGTAACTGTTGATAATATCGAATCTTTGATTATTAAATTATCATCTGAATTATTGTTGGTTGTACTCCGAAATACAAACGTCAAAGATTACTGTGAAATATTGCAAAATAGATTAATGAATTAGATAAATTATTCAAAAAAAATTATTACAGGGTTTTCCAATAAGAGTTATTATTTTGAATAGCCCGCTATTTTGGTAGATGTTACTTTTGAAGCTGTCATTTTTTGACATTTGACAAATAGAAACTTGCCATTGATAAAAATGGAATGATACACGCTTCAACAACGTATTGAAATTATTAAAATTCACTTGAATGAATCAAATGCAAATCATCTTGAGTAAAGCAGAGGCGGTTCCTTGGTACGTGCATTTGTGCATTGCACTGCTTGTCTTCAATCTCCACATAACAAATTACCACGACATCTGTGCCCCAGTGATCGATGTAAAAAATTCGTAATTTAAGTCAGGTCATTATTTGAGCTATCTTCTAGTAAAAAAATCCCGCGCAAGAGCAAGCGGTCGTGCATACCCCAATATGCACAAAACCAACTTTTACCATACTACTAAAACATCATCGGGCGGTATCGAGACAGCCCGAAGTAGCCGAAACGGTGACATGAGCGAGACAGATTACACTCTTAACGTCAAATTACGTGTTAGAGCAGTGCAGATACATAACCCATCCGTGCATTATCGAAGTGCTTTGACGGCGAGTGAATTTTGCATCAATTTGATCATGCGTAATCCAATGCGTTTGGAATGGATTCGCTTAGAAATACTAATATTCAATGTTAACGCAACAACATTAACACATTGGAACTCTTTCGCGGTGAAATCAAACGGTTTCGCTATATTTTCAATGATGAATTGAGTGTCCTTTATTTTCAAGATAATTTTGTATTATTTAATCAGTTATTTTACAAATATAACTTAGAAGATAGAATGAATTGCAGTAGGTGTTCCCATTCATTAATTTGCTCCACCTAAATTACAGACTGGGTACATTTTAAAAGTGAAATGCACTGCTGGTAATTACAGTCACGGGCCGCGTCTGGAGTGAAGAGGCCCATTTTCACCTCGGTGGCTTCGTCAACAAGCAAAATTGTCGCATCTGGGGCTCGGAAAACCCAAGTGTTATTGTTGAAAAGCCTTTTTATCCTCAAAATGTGACTTTTTGGTGCGGTTTATGGTCCGGTGGTGTCATTGGACCATAATTGTCGAATATTAGGCTGGATTAACAGTTACGGTGAATGGATTGCGCTATCGAGAGATGATTAATAATTTTTCATAGCCAAAATTGGATGGTATTGATCTGGACATCGTTTACTTTCAATAAAACGTCGCTACGTGCCACACAAGCAACGAAACCATTGATCTTTTACGATTGAATATCAAAATAACACCTCCTATTTGGAATAATTGTATCCATAAGATATAAAGAATCGCTTTACAAAGAAACAAAACAAAACGCTAAGTTTAATAATCATTTTAGAGAATACAACAATTAATTAGCCGCTCACATAAAAAAATACCAATGAAAAACAAAAACGAAATCTTGGAAAATATGCAGAAAACGAAAATTAATATCATAAAGTGCCTGTGATAGCGTGGTCTGCCACAGGCTTTCTACAAAACAATATAATAAACTGTAACGAGGAACCTAAAAAAGGAACAAATGCATTTAATGATTTCTTCGTAAACGTTAGAAAGAATTCTTATTAAATGAGTCGAAATAAAAATTTGAAATTGCTAAAAAAAGAATAACTGCATTCATACAAAAAAACTCAACCATAAATGAAAATCAATTTCGATTCACAGCGGGAAAAGGCACTCAAGATTCCATTGCAAAAATTTCAAACTAGTATTCAGAGTAACCTGGACAAATCAAATATATGTATTGTAACAAATGGTCCAGTACATGGTAGAATCCAAATGGAGAACAATAAACAAGGGTGTGCCACAAGGAAGCATTCTTGGGCCTCTCCTCTTCCTTATCTATATAAACGAACTTCCAATAATTGCTGGCACAGAATGTTCAATGTTTGCTGATGACACCGCTTTGTTGTTTGAATGTAATGGAGACGTTGACGAATTTAACAAACAAGTTAACGAGACTTGCCAATTAATAGCAAACTGGCTGTTATCGCAACATCTATCACTCAACACAAACAAAACCCAAATTTTAAAATTTTGTCCAGTGCAAGCTACACCTATAAATATAAATGTAAACATTAATAATAATATTATCGAACCTTCCCAAACCTGTTAACTACTATGAATGGAATTAGATATAAACATAAACTGGAAAGAACATGTCTCAAAAATTGTAGCTAAAATCAGTAGTTTTTCTTATGTTCTGAGTACCTTAAGAAAAATATTAAACACCGAATCAGTAATAGCCGCATACTATGGTTATGTATACTCAATAATAAAATACGGTATTATTTTTTGGGGAAACTCGGTAAACGTTAAAGATGTTTTCATCATTCAAAAGAGATGCATAAGAAAAATTACAAACTCTGATCGTTTAGATTCATGTAGACCTATGTTTAAAAATCTGAAAATTCTGACAGTCACAGACATATATATATTGGAATTATGCATGTTAGTGCGATCATCTACAGACAAGTTCCCACTAAAAAACTCAACACATAAATACGCTACAAGGCTCACAGAAAACTTACTAATACCAAAAGCAAACAAAACAATATTCCAAAAAGGACCATACTACATGGCCATTAAAGCATATAACAACCTTCCACATAACATTAAACAAATACAAGATACACACAAATTCAAATCGTTACTAAACACTTTCCTTGTTAATAAATGTCACTACACGTTGAGTGAAAACCTCACGAAAATGAAACACCTATTTTTATTGGTATATATATATTTGTATTTTTTTATTTTTTCATTGGTATATTGTTATTTTATCTGTATAAACATTGTAATTAAATAAATGTGGTTAGCTGGAAGAAATGGGGTCTACCCATAGGCTATACCTTTTGTAATTTTAATTTTACAATAAATAATTTTTGATTTGATTTGATTTGAATATTCATTGACTTAAATAAAGCATTCAACAGCAATTCCCATGAAAGACTTATATTAAACATTTAAAGAAAATGGTTTTGATCACATAGCCCTAATTTGGATAGAAAGCTACTTAACAGAGAGATCTCAAATGGTAAAATTAAACCAAACATTTACTACATCACTTTGGCATCCCTCAAGGCACGGTCCTCGGACCATTATTATTTCTAATATATCAAAATAACATTTACCAACAGAAAATTATAGGTCAGTTAATCTCCTATACAGATTATACTATATTACTTATATAATTTTAAGCATAGGAATTGGATAACAAACTTGCAAAAGAAGACATTAACACTTTTAAATCATGATTTGATGAAAACTTGCTACTTAATGCAAAAAAACAACATATTTCTTAAAGAAAATACCTAAACAGAACGTTAATACTATAATGCACGACAACAAATGTGACAATGTAAACTGTAAACAACATGATCCTATTTTTACTGTAATCCACTTTTCTTCTGAAATTAAATATATCGGTGTGTTCATTCATCAAAACCTGATTTAGAACAGCCACATTACAGAGCTAGTTAAGAGAATAAGAAAAATGTAAATAAATATTTTTAAAGTGAAAATAATCAAAAATTTGTACTATTTCTTGTTCACTCTTTGCTCATCTACGGCATTATAGGTTGGGAGAATCTTACAAAACAACCTTAACTCGGTAAAAGTTCGACAAAGAAACATCAGAAATTAATTCTTTGAAAAAATTCTACCTATCCAACAAAAACACTTTTTAAACTGCTAGCAGTACCAAATGTCGAAGACAGAGCAAACAAGCTTACATTATCAAAAGCTGTAAAGAAAAAATATCAAAAAATAACATAAATACAAAACAATTATATTTACCAATCCATAAAAAATACAATAAATCCCTTTATGTGTCCCAATAATTTCCCTTCTGCATTGTGCTGTATAATAAACCAATCAGAAAAAATTAATTAAATCAAACAAATTTTCAATAATCATAAACAAATATATATAATTAAATTAAACAAATTATTAATGAATTAAGGGTTAATTCTACCCCCGAAAATGACAATATATCTGTGGAAATACTTAAATTCTGAATCACTTTGCAAACCACTAGCACTATTATTACTTCTTTATTTAAATCTGACGACCCCAATGTAAGTACTAATTACAGACCAATTTCTCTTACCAAACATTGCCAAAATATTTTAAAAAATCGTAAAAAAACAGTTATTTAAATTTATTAAAGAAAATAACATATTAAATGCACATCAATATGGATTTAGAAAAAACATGAGAGAACTCAAGATGCTATCGTAGATTTAACATCTAAAATATATAAATCATTAGATAATTTCAAAAAATGCATTGGTCTATTTGTCGACTAAAGAAAAGCAATTGACAGTATATTACATTCTAATCTTATATCAAAATTAGCGAAAAAAGGAATAACTAATAGAGCTTTAACGTGGATCAAAAATTACATATTTAACAGAGAGCAATTTGTCAAGTTAAATGGCTTTCTCAGCGATTCACATACCACGGATTTTGGCATCTCACGGGAAACTGTACTGGGACCTATTCTATTTTTGATTCATATCGATGATATTTTTAAATTACCTATCACATCTAAACTTATCTCATATGCTGATGATACAGTATTATTAGCTAAGGGTTTAACCTAGGTTGAAACTCAAAGAAAGATCGAATTAGATATAAAAATATCTATCTATCTATCTTAATAAAAATATGGTTCGACCAAAACTTATTATCATTAAATACTGACAAAACTTGCGTAATACCTTTCACTCTTTATAAAAACCTTTTCCTCAGAATTTAAACATATGTATACACTCATATAACTGTAATATCAATTCTCATATATGTAAACCTGACTGCTCAGTTTACAGTTAAAACTAATGTTAAATACCTTGGTGTAATTTTAGACAGTAACATAAAGTTGAAATTACAAAACAAAGCGACAGTAGAAAGGATAAGAAAAATAATGTAAATTTTTATTAGAATACGAAACATTTTAAATCTTAAACTATTACGAACTATTTGGAATTGTTGCCTGGGGTGGTGCATTCAAAACTTTTTTCTTGCTTTTAGAAATCATTCATAGAATATTAATAAAAATGATTTTAAATAAGCCATATGATTACAACAGACCAAATGTGCATGGTTCTATAACCAACCGTGCTGCAACACCACAACAGCCCAACAATTTTATAAATATAGTTGAGTGAAATGGTTTAACCAATTACCACCAGTTGTAAATTACAAAAAATTACATTAAATTCAAAAACACCATTCAAAATATAATTCAGTATTATTTATTAAATTAAAATGTATACTATACATACAATATAACGAAAATTATTTATATTACAATAAATAAATTTTTAAAATCTGCCCTGATGATGGACGCTGTAATACGGTCCGAAAAGATGACTAAAGAAAGAGGTAGCCCGGCATAATACTCCAAAAATAAATCACTCTAAGACGGAGAACGTTTAAGTCTAATTACAAAAAGGTTTTTTAACAAAACCGTTAAATTCAATTGAGAAATGATTTTTCGTCAGCGCGTTATAGTTTAAAGGTAGGAAAAATGTATTGTTTGATGTAACATATTCAACTTAAAACCACATAATAATATACCTGAAGAATAAACATAAATATCATAATAGTTATACAAAACATAAAATTTAACATTAACTGAATATATATATTTATCGTAGTGATGTTACGGATAGTAATGAAAAAAAATTGTAAAAAAATATTTCAATTAATCCGAAAAGTGATTGTATTATTGATCAGTTTTGCGTGCCTTCGTCGATTGACGCGATAAAATTTAATAGAATGACCAATTTTTCCAGCAAACATCCACAAAGAGCCCACCATCTCCAACAGGCAGTAGCAGCTCTTCTGGCAGTTATAGTCTCACTGGAAGTGTTCCAGATATTGGCGGAGGAAGAAAGAAGAATGGAAAGAAAAAACAGGATACTGAAGAGGATACAGTTGTAGAAACCGTCCAAAGATCACAGATTGCAAGTCCTACTCAGCAAGAACAAACTGTTCCTACTATCAAGGTATTTAGCGACTGATGCAAAATGATTTTTTCGTACCTCATACGTAACTAAAACAATATCTGAAACAATAAAAACTCACATTGGGAAATGATTAGAATTTTTTTGATCCATCTAATTATTTTTTTTTTTGGCAGGGTGAATCTATTTCAGATGATGAAAGAAGTGGTCACTATTCTTCTTCAGGATATTACGAAAGTCCCGTAGATGACGAGGACGACGATGGTGGGTTAAGTAAGTTTATTCTAACTGAAATTACATTAGTACCTGTTTGGTGTCAAAACGTAAAAACTGCTAATGCAAGTTGTGCATGTTCAACCCGTAGCTGTGTATTTTGTGTTCTTTTGTAAACAAGTTCCTCAAAAATGTACAAAAAAAAAGTTTACGTGATGCTATTAATTTGTTAACGTACTTTACAGCTTATAAGTATTCAACAAAATATAAAAATTCTAATAGACCGTGGACAGCGGACGAAAGACGACGAAAAAGAAAAAACTTTACTTTAGAATTTTCTAAGCCACAATCCGAAGATATTCTATCTCCATCCCAAGAAAACTGGGATCGGAGATCTTCCCTGGTGACAGAGGTTAAGCATCAGCATAAAATTACACCTAGCCATGACAGAAGTCTAGATGAGAAGGCTCCGCCAGCAATATTTATCCGAAAGAGTCCAAGTTTCCCTGAAAAATCCAAAACCGTTCCTTCGCAGAAAGGACAGGCTGAGAACGAAAAAACACCGAGAGAAAGAGATTTTGAAGCAAAGAGGGCAGCTGATAGAGAAAGATTTATGAAAAGAAAGTCTAAGAGTAGAAGTCCAGTACAAGGGAGAAGTAAAGAGATAGCACCGAGTCACCTAAGGAGTCAAGGACTTTTAATGGATACACTGAGAAGACAAGACTTGGCTTCCAAAAATGGGAAAGTCACGTTAAATGTTCTGACTTCTGATGACTCTAGTGAACAATATAGAGCCGAAGGTAATTATAAAGTTAATTTCAGTTAACTTTCTCTCTACTTTTTAAGTCTTTACTTTTTCTAACCAGTTAATTATTTATGTAATTTTTTCAGCGAGTGGAACAAATGGAAGCGTATCTCCGAGAAGACACAGAAGACCGAGGGAAAGTCCGAGAAGAAAAACGGGAAACGGAAACGCAATCAATGCTAAATCACCAACTTCTGCGTTCACTTCCGGAACATCGGCACATAGGTAGTTAGATAATTGATTAGATATCTGTTTTTTCTCCCACTTCCCTTTGCTGACAGGACAAAATTAATGACTCACTTTATAACTTACAGAATAAGGAAAAAAAGTGGATCGAATGAGAGTGTCTCCTTGCCCGGTAGTTTACCGAGGCGAAGATCTTCAATTCAACCAACAAAAATTATTAGCTCTCTGGAAGCTGAAGACATAGGTAAACTAATTAACATTTTACAAAAATGTTTATTTTTTCATCGAGTAAAATTTTCATTTCATAGAATTAAAATCTTACAAACCCATTAACTCTACCCTACATGTTTTCTAGAAACCTCTCTGACATCAGCTGGCTATAGACTGAGTCCATTGAACTACATCAAAGCTCCAGTGGAAAGTGCAGCACGGCCAAAAATACAGAAGAAAGGTAATTTATATTTTAGGGCACCAATAATAATATAAAGTAACTAATTATACGATATTGTAATTGATAAACAAATATTCCGCAAATGCGCATGTGCAAATAAAATGCGCATTTCGACCATGTGTTCGCGAAATCGCGTATTTCAATCAGCTCAATTTTATTCTGGAAAACAGCTATTTCATATTTGAAGTAATCACAAATCACTTGTACACGTGTAAATGGATCAATCAGTATTTTACCATACAGATGTTTGCTAGCAGATTGGCCCATGTTTAAATACTGTTCAGTAACTAACGAAGTAGTCTTCACCACCAGCAAACAGGCATGATCATATTTTTAACATATAAAAACATAACATTGAAAAACTGTATTGTGTTTAATTAATGTGCATCTACTTTTACGATGATCATAGAAACCTAAACAAAACAACTGGAAATAATAATGATCAAGCGTGCTTTATTATCCATGCACATTAACCATTATGTCGTTTGATTTTCTAATATAAATATGGGATGATTAAAAATTTTGAAAACATGTTTGAACACAGCAAATTTCAAGGTTCATTAATGTATTTTAATCAATTTCCTAACAATGATATCATCTGAATGAATTCTAACGGTTTTCTAATTGATTTCAGCCGTCAACGCGGATAGCAAAAAGCCAAAAGCTATGTCTGCCGAGTCGCTCAGATCTGTGAGCCCGGGCAGCGATAGCGTGTTTTATAGCGAGACGGCTGACCTTAGCGCTGCCGGCGCCACCTCCTCTGGGGGCACCGGCTGCGGAACCAGCGTGCACTGCCACCACTGCGGCAAGCAAGTGGACATCATCACCGCGGAAGACGCTTCCAGCCCTCACTTCAAGGTAACCATCTTCACATTTTCACCAAGTCACTTAGGTCTGTGAGCCCGGGCAGCGACTGCATGTTATACACAGTAGAACTCACCGGGTGGAGCATCAGCATGCACTGCCCCTAGAAAGCCCTGTAGCAAGCATGTGCGCATCGTTCCCATGGAGGGTGCTACAAGTTCTCACATCAAGGTAACCTATTCTTCCCAAGTTCTTGAGCCCAGGCAGTAGCAGAGTAGATACGGTGAACCTCTGCTAGTGGTATTGAGGACGGTACCAACATGTATTAACTGGTCCCTGGTGGTGTAGATATAAGTACCTACGGTACATGCAACCAACTACGATCGCACTACTGCTCTTAGGGCTCTCGCGCTACTGCAGCGCTATGACGATATTATGCTCGAATAATGAAATAAGAGATTAGTTTAATAAGAAATGGAACTGTATGTAAAATAAGATGGTCTCAACATTAATTTAAAATGCTGATATTTTTCAATGGGGTTTTTCCTTAATTTGGTTTTTTATTTAATATGATATTGTATTGTTTTTCCTTTTTTTTATATTTACTCCACACAGGAGGCCCTGAAGAAAATAATTTCCCTCAGGGCCTATGTCAACTTTGGGGATGCTGTGTGGAGGGTCTTTTTGTGGAGAAGAAGAAGTGAACATGGGTCTTGAAGAGTCCTATGTTGTAGGAGGGAGGAAACACAGAGGCCGGCAGTTCGATCCACAGCCAAGCTGTTGAACTTAAGAACGAATCGTAGAAGCGACCCGTTCTCATGTGACAAGTGTCAACTGTGTACAAATGTTGGGCGCGCGTTTGGCGTGTATCCCGACTACGCACCGGTGCCGAAGGGATCAATGACGCTAGTTCCTCAGAGCATCTTCCATTGTAATACCGATAGAACAAGGACAGCATACCTACCTGACGCCTGTGCTCTAAAGATTGCAGTCCGTTTGTTAAGATTGGGGAATCTATCAAACGGACCGCCCGTTTCTGCACAGAGTCAAGGGTTTTTTTCAGGTACTTTGGGGCTCCAGACCAGAGATGGCTGCCAAATTCGACAGTAGGGCGCACTTGCGATTTGTACAGGGTGAGCAGTTGTGTACTATTAAAGTATCTGCGGGCCCTGTACAGTACGCCCAGCTTGAGAGGCCAACTTTACTCTGGCTTCGATGGAGCCCCCGTACCTGAGCTGGTCACTTATAGTTACACCAAGCATATCAATGGAAGGCCTGTTCGGAAGATTGCTTTCGTTGAAGGAGACTAGATTATCATTTGGATCCCTTTTAGACGTAATCAGACAGGATTGGGTCTTTGAAACATTAAATTCGACGAGATTATTTTTACCCCAGGAGGAAATACTCTCGAGATAACCGTCCATTCTCTGCTTCAAAGCCCTCCGAGCCGTTGGAGTTTGTGTGCCCTTTGGGGGCTTGTCAAACAAAAAGCTATCATGAACTGTACTGTCATCCGCCTCTTGTCATCTTTCCTCTTACTATCTTATATTTACAAGATTTTTGTCTAATCTAACCAGAAAGTAGGCATCTGTTTTTCTGGTTACGTCTCTGCTCTCATGGTTAAAACATATTTTCTTTATCAATGATTTATATTAAATGTTGATATCTTTGAATTTATTACAGGGAGCGTTTCGAGACGAACAGCCAGACATCGTCCAGCCACCAGCGGGGTTTGCTGACTCCCCAAACGGAATCAGACCAATGGGCAAGCACACCAGTGGAAGGCTCTACAAGAAGCTGGAGAAGAGGTTCCGCTCCGAGGAGAGGCAGCTCGCTGAGAGGAGGCACCATCACAGATATCGGCAGGATGTTAGAGCTAAGGTTAAACTTAATGCTATATTATACTATTAACGCGGTATTTTCATACAATTTTTCAACAAGAAGCGGCTTCAATAAATTAATATTTTACTTTCACAATATTTTTATTATTGAAGCTTACAAAATATAAACATTCATAATTAACAATACACGTGAGAAAATAGAATTACTTAGTATTGGGTAAATTATGAACAAACAAAAAATAACGAGAGAGTCAAAAGCACATGTGTTTGCGATCGAGATTTTGCGATGTGATGGAGTAGTATATAAATAAACGTACTCAAAACACGCCCCCGACAGTAGAGTTATTTGTGTACATCTGTACAACCTGTATTTTGAAAAACTTATTATATAAATTACTCATAAACAGTGGCGGCTCGTGACTTTTGGTGCTAATATTATTAAAAATGGCATTTCTGATGTTGTTTGATTATTAGTTACGTTTTATATTTTACAGGTCCTCTTCCTGACGATTAGGTTTGGGTTCAACTTTTAAATAACTCCTAACACAGCTTTTTGTATACTCATTCCAATCGAAGCCCCAATTACATACGCAATGAAAACTTCCCGGAAGATTCAGGCAGTTTTGCGAATCCAAATCACACGTGTGACTTCCATCAGCGCACTCATTAACATCCACACACATCCCATCAATTGAGGTCCATATAAATCCTTTCCTTGGACAAGCACAGGATATATTCCAGAAGTTATGCATAATGCCGTATAAATCTCGATTTTTGGCCCGATTGAATACTTCTCGGTCAGCTCCTGCTTTAGTTTCAGGAGAACAATCGAAACTAGTGTGGCGTTTACAATCTTCAACGTCTTTTATATGTTTGACAGGGCAGATTGTATCAGGACAAAAGCTGTACATGGCACAGTGAAAAGGTTTTGAATCATTAGCTCTTGGGTCTTCGTTGTACGGACCGTAAGTTTTGTCCAAGCACATGGCAAAATTATCGCATGGAATTTCAAAATGTTTCAGTTCTCTCTGTTCCAACATTGTGTAGTAACACATGTAATACAATGCTGAGGTTTTCCAAATGAAATGTGCTAATAAGCTGGTGAACGGAAGTCCATTTATCATTTCCGCGCGAACTTGATATAAACAATCTGCGTCGAGTCTCTCAATCACATCATCGGTTAAATTTTCGTTTTTCTGATCGTTTATTATGAAATTTGTGTCATCTTTCATTTGGAATGGGGCCAAAGCAATAACTCTATGAAGGAATTCAATGCAATGGTAAAAACCTGGCTTGCAGTTTTTTTCGATGAGCGGGTGTATTTTCCTGAGCGGTGGATAAGGAAAATGCTTAAAGTTGGTGGCACTTTTGTTTTCATTCGAACTATCTGTAAAATTTCTTTGATCCAATTCGAAAAATTTGTATGATCTTAAGTAAAAGCCAATCTCTTGGATAACTTTCACGTACCATTTGGAGTCTCCTTTTTCCAATTCGTGGATGATTTCATCATTTACTACTAATGTTTCAAGGTCTTTTTCATCCGCAAAAAAATCATTATCGTCGTCATCACCATCGTCATCAAGAGAATAACAAACAATTATGAATAATAACACGAGGAAAATTACAGATATGGAATTCCTAACCATTTTATAAACTTTACCATATCAGATTCTTTTCATTTTGCTTTGTTTTTGTTAATTCTAAATTTAAATTTTTGTTAATTAATTAAGTTGTCCTATCTTCCGTACAAAATTCATTTAGTTACTTACCCAATCAGAAGCATTTTTTCTGAGCAGGTACATACAGTTTATTTATTTACTGATGAATGAAATATTTACCTCAAGTCTTTTGATGATTTTAGTCGGAAGAACGCAGCAAAGACGAAAATGAGGTACACGACATAAGGCCCATGGCCAGATCCACAGGTAACAGCCTGGACCGCTTAAGAGCAGCTGAATCTAGCCCAAACATGGATGTTGATGGTAAGATAAAAAAAAATATCCTAAGCCGAATAGACATTCTAAATCAGTATGAAAACATTTTTTTTTACGAAATTACATTTCATTTTACCGCTTTCTAATTGGACACCTTAAAAGCTATTTGCTTTGATTAATTCCTAAAAATCCAAGCGGATTCTGCTTTAGCAGGCAAAAACTAAACCCTTCCACACAAATGATCATCTAATCAATCCAAATTATGCAACTGCATTATATAAGCACAATAAATACAAAATAATACAAGAACAACACGTCAAATCCCCAGAGATCAAATGGGAAAATAATTCACCGACTCCAGATATTATCATATCAGAGGGTTCGGCTCGGTAGAACTTCTAATTGGACCTATAAATCCTACTGATCCCTCAATATAAATATTTTAAAAATCTTTCGTAATTATACATGTATTTAAAATGACTGATTTTTGCATTTTTATATATAAATTCTTTGGTAGATCTAATACGCCTAAATTTTGAATGAGATCTCAGTAGCCGAAATAACAAATGGTAATATTTTCATAGTCTGAGAATGCCAAATTCTTTTAATCTCATTTCCCAAATCTGTGTATTTTCTTATTTTTTCAGAATTTTTTTTAATTATAAAATGATTATTACTTATAATAATATTAAATGACTAATATTATTATAACAATCTGATTCGTATTATTCAGATGCGGATGACCCAGAAAGTGATTACGGAGTGTACGCAGATTCTTACAGAGGAAACGTTTGGATCTATATTGGGGATAATGAAGAGATTTCTGCTTGGCAACGACCTGACAGGGACGGTAAATGAATATGAATTATCTTTTAATTTACAGCTAACTCAGACTATGAATGTTAAACATGACTTCTTCATCTCCCTTTCCTTACAATTGTCTAACGCCTTCAAAAAATTCTTCAAGTTGAATCAAATCGTCCAACTGGCATCAAAAATTAATATCAAATTGCTCGATTAAAATTGCCAATAAACCATTTTATAATAATATTTGGTTATTAACATTAAATCATTAAAAATAACCACTTTATAACGATTCTTTTAACCCAGATAGTACAAGGCATTCCAAGCAATGTTATTGATAAAAATCGAAACGCTTGACTGACTCACGAAAATAAAAATACTTTCTCCAGTGGATACCGACGGTCTTGCAGTTGTTATGCTCCAAGAATAAAACATGACTTGCATTTTTTATTATTCAGCCTTGCACCGTTTTCTTTATTTAAAAGACTTCATAAATCAATTTGATAAACAATGCTAAAATTTAAAAGATTTCATAAGCAATCCTTTGTATGCATTTGAAAATCAAAATACTCCTTCATTTATACTGTTTTTTTTATTAATTAGAGGCAAAAAGCGTTGATTTTCATACGATAATTCATAGCAGAGCATATTTTTCATGTTGGTAATACTATCATAATAATTTTGGGAAATCCTTAATTTATTAGTTCATCAATGGGCGCTATAGTGAAGTGAAGAAAATTCTAGTAGAAATAACTCACATACATAATATTTACTATAGTTGTCTCGTTCTACTCAAAAACATAGTATCTCACTTGCTTTATTATTAAACTATGTCCAGAGGTATTCCATATATCCAAGACTAATCAGAACAGTTTTTAAAAGTGACGTATAAATTCATTAAGTCATCAATGCTAACCTACCCTAACCCGGTTAACCTAGTTTTTGCGTTACTTTTTACGATATTTATCATTTTCAAAAGGATTCCGATTTGTCTCTTTTCTGGCTAGTATCCTTTATCCGATCATCCCCATACTATTATACATATCAGTTATACAAATAATGTTTCTACAATTTTAATGATGTTAAAATGGATATTAAAATAAATCGTTTTCGGCGCACACAAAATAATGGCACGAACACCCCTGAAAGCTGGGAACCGTAATACATTCAATGGAATAAAATTAATAACAAAATTTACTATTATTATAATATTAAAATAACAATTATAATTGCTGAAGGGTGGTTTAATATATTTTTAGAATATTGTGGTGACTCTCTAACGAACAATACTGGCCAAGCATGTGAACAAAGTTCATTCAATTTACCTTCTAATTATGTAAATGTTCACAATAACACAAAATATATATGTACACCGTGTTAATTCAAACCGAAAGATATATAAATATAGTGCACCTTATTCCTAATGATTTCTATTAAAAATTCCTTTTATTTAAAAGAAAATATGTTCGCTTCTGTTTGACAGTTGATCGACTTGGACCACCTTGAATACAAAAATTTCTGACAGTATTTAGAGCTAAGCGAGACGCATTCTTGAGGTGAAATTTGTCAGAAAATTGCTTTCAAACTTATTTTAATGTGAAAAACGGTGTCATATTGTTTTGACTCCGTGTGAAATTTAATTCCTGAATATACATGTATGCGTCATATTAAATAGTTTGGTTACAAATAATTTGTATTGAAAAAACATTTGAAATTACGTACGACAAACTATGACACCACTAAGTACGTACTTCCTCTTGCAAGCAACAGTTGTAATACATCAATTTAACGACCTTCGACTTTTTGATACATAACTCTACCCCTTACTTTTCTTCTTTCCCACTTCCTACAATCGTAGTTTACATTATTCCAGCATGTTTAACTATTATTTTTTTATGTGAATAACGCACAATAGTTCTAACTGCTCCCAACCGTCTGGAGCCAGTGAGACTATGGCATCATTGGCATCCCCAATTAGAGTATGTTGTGAGGCTGAAGTTAGAGGGGAGAGAAAGGAGTTGGGGTAGTACCTGGTTATTCAGATCTGGTCACCTAACAAGGCTAAAGCCATTTCAAGCAACGTTTTCATTCTGGATGGTAGTCTTACACCAACTTCGATGCTGAAACATATACCTTGCATTATTTCAAATGATTGAATTGTGGAATAATACAAATTAATCAAATAAAGTTTATTTGCATGGATTTAGAATATAAGATTTGGATTGCTGGTAGGGAGTCCCTCGACCTCGGAACCCGACTATTTTTTTTCTTTTTTATAGATTTTTAAACACTACAATTTTTAACTACCATACTAGGCTAATGCCCGTGTTATGGTACGTCTATTTAACGTTCTTAGTGGCAATAATACGAAATTAGTACCGTACACTCTCACCTCAGATTTGATCAAACTGGTAAAAATTCAGGTAACGTCCTAATTGTATTTTGGTTAATCTAGATGACAGAAGTCTGGACGGCGAGGAGAAGGATGTGAGACGTGACTCCACCGAGTCTGAACACGAATTCAGGAAGAAATACCAGGCCATCACACACCGCATGGTGCACAGGAAGTCCTGCATCGAGATGTATAGGAGGCAGTCTTCGAACACATTCGGTGAGTTCACCAAAATAAGATATCTCTCGTTAATATTATATAACTTATGGCATAAAACTTATTCATAATTCTTCTGATCCCCGGTGATGCGCATGTGCTCTTAGGCTTCGGGACAAACTTATAAACCAAGTAAAATCTTTTTCGCATTACGATCAAGTAGGTGAATAAGATTGACTGAGTTGACATCGCGTCTGGTGTCACGCAGGCGTCCTTTCCTAGGCTGGCTAAGTCCTCCACCACGACACGAGCAACATTTCAAATAACTGTGATAATAGTAGAAGATTCAAATATCGTCAGATTATGTGCATTCTAGGAATTTTTGTCTTTATTTAATATATATATCTTTATGATTAGGTAGCTTTATCAACAACTCTTTTGGTCTGTAATTTGTAGGGCATGCAACTATTTTTTTCGTCTTTTCTTTGACGAAATTGATATAGATCAATGCAATATCTATCGTTGGAATTTTAACTAAATCCGTATTGATTTTTTATTATTTTAAGAAGAAAAAACATGTGGTAAAAAGGGTGTTGAAATATAGTGGGACTGCGAATACCGCCGGGTCTTTTTGGTCAAGCTAGTGTCAATTTCAAAGCTGTGAAATTATTTTTTCAAACCACAAATTAAATTTAAAATTAAACAGTAACTTTGTAAACATCACTTATGGGTAAATACTTAATGCCGACCGGGTTTCGCTACAACCGTAGCCTCATCAGGGCAGTATAATACTACTGCCTACTATAACAAAATACCGAAGGAAATTGCTGTGATAGAAAATATTAATAAGTTCAAAAATGAATTAAGAAAATATGTCTATCTCAATTATTAATGTTTCTTTTTTTGTGACTTTATTGAAATATTTAAAGAAAGATTATGTTTGCCAAACAATGTACATGTTTATATGTTTATAAAACTATTAGCACACACGAAGATGTGTGTTAACTTAAGATTAATAAATAAAATAAGTATGAATTTAGTTGCAAAAGCATGAACTCATTTTTAGATAAATAAATTTAAAAAAAAAACAAATTACACATCGCCCGGTAAACGGAAAGAAATCATTCAGATACATTTCAGGGAGATTAAAGATCTTTGTGAGTGAAACATTTTCCTGTTATTATTGTGTGATGAAGCACGTGGCACTGTATATGTGAGTGTGTTATATAGTCACCGACACATATAGACCACTTGAGTGTCATCAGCTGAAACGAAACGGTACAAAGTGAACTATATCTTCTATTTCCAGTGAAAATTGCGCAATATATTATTACCTACGTGATATTTTTAGCGTTGTATATAATCTGACTGTCTCTTCCGTTTGAATGTTATTTTGAATAAGAAATTATACACATAATGTGATCCACGCACAACTTCTTACCATATCAAATAATAGTAACGATATCAAAACCTTCACATATAAAGAACTTTTTGTAGGTACCTTATTTATGATTTGGTTTCCTTCTTTACTACCCGACTTTGACAGAAACTCTTATTCTTGAATTATTGAAATGAAATACTTACGTTGACCTTGAAATTCTAAATAGAAAACACCTACCAAGTTTCATGACGACAGAGTTCTTTTACAATTTAGTTGATTTTTGTAGTTTTACATGTCGGAGTTTTTTTCCTCGTGACTTATTAAATATTGATTTATCTGCTTGTTTCTTGCTATTACGGCCGTTCTCCCTCCAAAATCATTGTAATAAAATACTTGTTGTTCTCTTCTTCTATATTATTATACTACCTGTGTCATTGCTTATTTTTTTCTAAGTTATGAAACAATCAAAAATGATATGAATAAATCAGTTAAATACAAACATCGTGACACTTTATTTTTATTTCTTCTATAAGACATAAATATTATAAGAATAATAATAAAATTGAATGTTCATTTAAAATTTTAGAAAAAGTTAAAAGATATCGGCATATAAATAAAAATCGGATATGTTTATCCGAGACACTATCTGGGTTACAAACCAATTATTTAAAAAAAATCTAATCATGCAAAAAGATAGCTGTGAAAATTATGGGAAAAAATTTGTTGAAATAATATTGTTAATTCTTAATTTAAAATATGAGAACGACAACAATATATAATTAGGTCCCAGTGGTTGAGTGTTTAAAGATATTTTCCCAGTAAGAGAGAGATTCTTGGTTCGATTCCCAGTTGAGACCTGTATTTTTTATGTTTCTGTGTCTTCTTCTGTTTCATGTTTCATTTACTTTTATTTGTATTATCTTATTCTTCAGTAATAAATAAGAGTTTCGTAACTTATTTCATTCCAGAGCGAAATAAGCCTAACCGCTTTATAGCCTTGCTATCCAAGGATTTTTAAGATTCTTTTCGCCCATAGAACTTGAATTGAAAAATGTTGCCCATCATTTAGAGAAGATTAATGGCTCAAATTAACATTTTGGCGCCAGCGAAGTTGTGGATTATAAAATTCCGAAGCAGTCTTTAGTCTTACGACACAGTCACCTGCAAATTGTATGACCAAGAATAAATTGTAACTTCTTAATTAACACTGGTTTTGTGTGAATATGTGGATGACATTGATCTGAATTAGATATGATAACAATGGAATCAATTATATTTCAAAGGGTTAAGTTAAAGTATCAAGTTTTTTTGGAATTTTGTCTCATCGCGTTCATCTTTTTATACTGCTGATTGTAGAGTCAGTAACAACTTTTACTGATGAGTCAAACTCTTGCGAGTCACCAAAATACTTATTATTTTATATACGTCTACATATTAAGTAGGTGGGTGCGTGGTACTAGGGTTATAACGTTACTTTTTTCGATTAGACGATTTAAAACGATCCGTTTTTTAAGGCTTAAAAATGTCTTAATTTTTTATATTTTCATTTTTGAAACTGGTAATTAGTGGTGGTTATCCAAATCAGTCAATTAATAAAACCTTTTCCTTTTGCCTTTTTGTTTTTTTAAACCATACTGGTTTCAGACTATATTTATCTTTGGACTGGAACAGAATTACTACAATTGAGTTTTTGTGACCACGTGTTCCGACATCGAGGTAACACATTCATGTTTTAACGATAGTTTATTAGGATTGTTTATTATGTCAATTCATTATTTAATAGTCTACAGTCCCGATTTTAACAGGAATACGAACAATTTGAAGAGATTTTGAATAAATTAGCAATATTTTATATCGGTAAGTATTCTCCGTGTGGGAACAGTTTAATTTTAGTATTGGAAAAATACGAACCAAATATTTTGAACATTTAGATCCATTCAAAAATAATTCAGTTCACAATTTTTCCGCACATAACTGACGTACCTCGGAAATTCAAAAATTTGAAAGAAAACGAAAAAAAATCAATATCATGTAACAAACGATAAATTGAAATGATTTTTCTATTTAAAGCTCTATTAAATAGTAAATAAAAAAATATAGTTTCTGTGTTTTAGAAAAAAAACATTAGTTACTACATGACTACACCACTGGTACAGCTGTTCCACACCGTTCAATGTCTAATTGCAGTATTTGAACATCATATTTTTTTAGTGAAGAAATCTGTATCAAAATAATGATGAAGTAATTTAAAATCCGAATAGTTATCAAATAGTGAAGTAATGGGTCAGATTAATAGAACGCAGATTTCTTTATCGCATTACGCAAAATCGGAATAGTTTTCAACTAGTGAAGCCATGGTTCAGATTCATAAAAGGCAGATTTCTTTATCTTATGTTGTTGTTTTATACATCAGTGAAAATATTATGTATTGTCGCAAATAAACAATGGTTAAGAATAAACTCAAGTATCATTAGGTGAGCTATTTTGGACAGTGTTGTTGAACGGAAGAAGTGGGTAGGTGACTCAATAGAAAAGGTCAATGCTTTTTAGGTAGATAAGCGATAAGATAAGATAAGTGACTAGCGAGTGTCTGCTCCTCTATACCTCAAATTGTAATATTTCAATTTTGAAAACTAAATTAGCCATTCTTAAACAAAAATTTTAAACAGAAAAATTAAAAAAAAGATACGATCACATCTGGGATTTGAACCCAGGATCCTTGCCTTGCCAGGGTTTACAGTACAAGATTTCTTATTTTAACACTTTTAATATGGGAGGCACATTTGATAGCATCATTTCTCTTATCATATCATTCTGTGTTCTGCCATTTAGCATCTTGAATAAGTCGTGGCGAAAACAACGACTAAAGTTTCCAGGCACGTATAAGCCATAAAATTCCAAAAGAAGGACTAAAAGTTATGCTGGTTATGCACTGTATTAAAACAAAATTTTGCAATAATTTAATGCTTCTGACAGTAGTTACATTTATCAACACCAGATTTATTAATTTATTACTGTTTTAAAAATACACTAATATGACACATTGACTTTTATATGGGGTAAAAGTATCAACACAATTTGTGGTGTCTGAGGAATGCAAAGATGATAAAATCCTAAGTTTAATGTTAAAGTGTTGACCAGCACTTTTAATTTAATAATTAAATTAAAACCTTGAATCATTTATCTTTTCAATGTTGAAAAGATTATGAAATTGGTGAAAATATGTTACGACACAAATCTTTTGTTTTAATAAAATAAACATTGATTGGTAATAACAATTATTGTTCCAAACTATCAGAATGTAGCTAAATTACAAAAAGTATGATTGCTTTGAAGATTTATGGTTTATGAATTTTTTTGTGAGGCGGAAATTTGTTAGTTCGATATCCGTTTCACCGCAAAAACATGTTTGAAACATTGTGATTTATGTTTGGGGTATTATACCATGTTGCGCTACTTTCTTCCTTAGCCAACGTTTTGGACGGCATTACAGTGTCCATTATCAGGGTACTATAATACTTTTGGCCATGAATATCTCAAATCAACTTTGAAACACTTCTTACTATAATCATTGGCGCTACAAGTCTCAGCGCTGTCCCGTTTGCTCTTTTAGTTGAAAACTTAGCCAAATTTTATAAATTTTAAATGTAGAAAAATGTGAATTTTATAATATAATGAAGTAACCTATCGATATAAATGAATGCTGTAGACTTATTATGCAGTCCAAACAATTAAATCATCCGTCGTGACCTTAGGTCTGTTACGCGAACATTTATTTTTACGCCAAGTTCTATAGCTTTATATTTATTTATGCATAAGAGTAGGTGAGAAAGCGTATCCGCTGCCTGTATTCGTCTTTTTCGTTCACAAAATCGGTGCTTTTGCTTTCGGCGCTGCTGTACCGAACGGCGCGCTGCGTATCGACGCTGGCGTTAGTCTTGCGCCGCGACGCCGGCGGAAAGGTTGTGTTACGACGGTAGACTACGAACGTTAATTAATTCTAAACCGATCCACTTCACATTTGCTGTGAATATATTTTTAATACTAAACGATAAATCGATGAAATTCGCGAAGCCAAAATGGTGATAGGTAAATAGAAAAAGTTTTTCGTTCTAACAACGAAATAAAGTGTTTTATTTCGATCTACAAAAATATTTGAAATATTTCCAAAATTTTATAAAATAAAGTTTTTTCATTGGTGCGTTAGATTAATGGCAAAATTTGTGTTTGTTACAAGTTGTGAGAGTCAGTTTGAATTGACTTTTTTCCGGCACACCATGTGTGAAGCTATTTATAAAAATAATATACATAGGTCGCTGGAAACATAACTTTGAATACTGCATACTTCTTTCGTTTTTGTTTTGAGCGAGCTTTTCATTTTAAGTCTACGGAAATAGCTCGCTTCGGTACTTGAAACAATTTGATTCGATTGACCCACATTTTAGCGATAGACAAACAGTTTTTATCGCTTGTAAAAAACAAACAATAACATTGCCAGTTTGTAGTTATAATTATATCAGATTGAGTCAGCTCGATTTGTTGCATTTATAAATGAAAAGTAATTTATTATACACTGGTATATTATTTGATAAGGTCTTTGTTATAATACTAAACTTTTTGTTTTGTTTTGTATAGCACAAGAATTCAGTTCATGTCCCAATCAATCATTAAAACGTAGCCTAGAAGAAATATTTAAGCTAATGCTTATGGTGTGGTGTCGAGAAAACCAGGCTATTAAACTTATATCAACTGAACCCTCTGGTAATTATAAAAATGTTTTTATGTTTTTTGTTTATTGACTTCTTTATCGACACCCGTGGTCACTAACAACAATATTTCATTTAAGGCGATGCACCACGTCGATTAAAATTTTGAATCGGGCAGCTAACAATAACACTCCTTATGTAGATGGCGATAAGGCTTAATTTAAGGCTTAATTAACCCGCTTAACGGTTTTTTTTTAATTTTATTTTGAGAAGTTCAGGCACAAATATTCAAAAATTTTATAATCATTTTCTAAAGAACTTAATTTGTCATAGTAATACAATAAAACCTTAGCCGAAAAATGGTTCGTTCGATAAGTAGGAGATTTTGAACATTAAATCAGTTTTTATAGGCTTGATATTTTTTTTCTGGGTTTATAAAACTATTAATCTAAAAAAATACTCGATTATTTCAAAGACCAAAATATGTCCCTCTCGCATTCAAATTTTCAAACAAAAACACATAACTTTGCATTACTTCGTAGTTCTTTGCCTAAATATGAAAATAATAGTTTGTTTTGCGCCTTCTTCATTAAATTCTTTGTGTATGCCATTAAATTAATTCAAAAGATTTCCGAAGACCTGACCCTTTCTCAATGAAAAACACGCTATTAGAGTACAAATATCAAAACCAATTAAATAACACTAAAACTCCCAAAACCAATCATTTCGGTAAACCGTTTTGTTTCTTGCATGCACACCTAGCCATTTCCTTCTGCTTTTGTTATTTCACACTCCCCTACTTACTTTTATGTGGCCGTTTATTATTGGGTTAATTTTTACTTTAACGCAAAAAGGTATGTACTTGTGAAACTGGAGTACACTTCAAAAAATCATTAAAAAATTTTGATAATTCACAATCTTACTGATTTATGCCATCAGAAAATATATTGTCCAACCTACATGTGTATACCCAAGTATAAATTACATGTATTAAAAAAAAATAACAAGAAATCTAATGTCTCGCTAGTTCACATCATCGTTTAAATTAGTTTTATACAGCTGGTATAGTTAAAATACTTTTTGAAGCTCAAATTCTTAGGTTATTTTAAGTTTATTTAACCTCACGCTAAAGTATATTATAAACGGTGTTGGACTGAATTATATTTGCAACAAAATATTTATTTATTTCAGTAGGTATGCTATAAAGATATTATGGATGAGATAAAAACAGTTCTACTATAAACACGGCCTAAATCAGATGTTAAAATTACATTGTAACATAGCATTTTTTTTTCAATATACACCATAATTGCACTGGGAAAACAGCTTAACAGTTTTGGATTGAAACATAACGACTAGCAATGAAGATATAGAAATATCTACACCTATCATCGCCATCCACCCTACATCGTGTTTAACATACCATCACTACAAAATATAGGCATTCCACAAATTTAAAAACGTGATTGGGTTGGTACCAAATAATAGTTTCTGAACATGTCGTGTCGGTACCTTATTCTCACAAAGGTAAACATTATTAAATTTCGTCATGCATAAAAACACGTTAGATTTATGTTTGCGAAATGTATTTGTTCTCCAAATATATTGAATATTAACAGATTTTATACTTATGAAACTTTAATAACAAATTTTGTAAACATGTAATGTTTTCGCCTTTTCACCATTTTCTTTTATTTTTATTTGTTTAAAACAATATAAAATTTTCTTCTCTCTTGGCTATGACCGATATTTAATTTTTTCTCTAAGGCTTTGCATATGTGTTCGCAGGGATGGAAAATTCCTCCCCTACAACACATAAGCCTCCATGAAAATTGGACCCTTTTCTTTGATATCTACAGAAAGCTACTTAAAGCTCTCTTGTACTATATATCTTCATAGACATATGTACTCAACTAATCAATACGTTATTTACGAACTTGAACGCAAATATTTCCGTATTTATATTGTAATTAAATTCCATCAAACGTTGTGTAATTTTTTTGATTTATGATATAGGATTTTAATTACATTCATTTTTGTGGTAACCCCCTTGGTTCTGATCGAGGTGTTGAGTTTCACAATTTAATTGGTCTTTCCATTGCAAACCTAGACTTAAATGAATTCCCTGAATGAGCTAACTTTCCTAATGTAATTATTCTGATTCCCTGCACCCTAACAAAGTCGTAGTTAAACGCTGATAAAAGATATTATACATGTTTATTTGGACAGGTAATTTAATATAACTCAAATGGTTAATTGTTAGTAAATTTGATTTTGGTAAACTCTTGGGTCTGTTTGGCGCCACTCCTTTTTGATTCTGCTGCTATAAGGTACATGTAAGGATTGATTTAGTAAGTTAATGTAATTAGTTAATTGCATATTTGACGAACTCGGAATAGCCCATTTGCTGGCATAATTTGGCTCCAAATCCTCCTGCAAGTAAACGAGATGATCGTGAGTCAACAAGAAATTTGCACAATCCTTTGACACGGCTCTTTGATTGATACCTAAGTTATCGCGTCCCAAAGAGCCTTCCACGTCATCATGTACTGCCTTCAAGTTTCCCCTCGGGTCTCGATACCCCCAAATTCCGACCCCTCCTTGGACTACAATTTACTTAGGGCGAACCGGTTTCGTCCTATATACAATCATATAATCACGGTTGGTGTGGACTTACGGGTCGTGAATCCTCATTCCACGTTTAAAAGAAAATGCGAGAGTGGTCTATAAGACCTAAAATGCAAGCTGTATGCAGGTCCGCATTCTCCAGTAAACAGTACATACGAATAAATATATGTATACATACAGTTTGGGAAAGGTTTATAACTCGCAATACGAGGCTATCTACCTCGCATTCCGAGCTCGGATCTCGCACGAAGAGTTCTGCGAAACTCTAGGATTGGTGACCGAATATATACGTAAGAATAAGGTTATACTAATAAATACTAGTAGAATAAGATATTATTTGATGGTTTGTTTTGGAGAGCTATCGAACTCCAGGCTTTTTGTTTGGTTTTGACGTTTTTATTTAAGAGAATCGTCATCTCTATTTGGTTTGGTTAATGGTCTTGTTGTAGGAGCGACCACTGCCTCCTGTTTGATGAACTGTATTTGTTTTAAATTTTACCTCCAGGTTTCAACATTAATTTTGTTCATCCTATCCCGTGATTTTCCAATTGTTTCAAGTAGTTGATTGCCACATTAAAGAGTACTCGACTCTCAAATGTCTCAGGCAACTGATGGGGTTCTGTATGAGCACCCAATCAATAATATTCAAATGTTTCGTACAATTATTCGATATAAATCTGGCTAACCCGTGATTTTTCAATTGTCGATTGTGAATGATAAGTATTTGTGAGCACGCATCTTCCAGCTGTTTCAAGTAACTAATAAAAACTGTGCGATTATCTAATCAATGGTATTCAAATGTTTCATGTAATTTTTTGATATAAATCTGGCTAACCCGTGATTTTTCAATTGTCGTTAGTGATTGATAAGTATTTGTGAGCACGCATCTTCCAGCTGTTTCGGGTAATTAATAAAATCCTATATGACTAACTAATTATGGCCAAGGTCGTTTCCAAACTATGCGGTTGACCCAATTCTCCAGTGTGCTCTTTATTTGTAAACAAATAATATAAACATCTCCTGACACACTAACCTAAATGTGAGATTTGTTTATTTTAAAATTCCTTAGGAGTCATTTGTGCCTCTTTACTTTTGTTGTGCACTATTAATTAAAATATTTTTAAATCCTTTATTGAAGTTAAACTATTTTTCATTTTCCGAATTTAGTAAACTTACTAGGTTTAATTGAAGAATAAATATACATATATAAGTACACATATCTCGATTATCAAAATATGTTAACTAAGAGTACATATGTTAATAAATAAATATAAAATATATGATTCTACATAGTCTGGAATATTAATAAATACATATTTTCTTTTTCAATAATATAGATATGTCCTCGGGTAGGTATTAAAAATCGCTACCATTTCGATGCTCCGATTAATAAATAAAATACATATATATAATTACATTACTCATATATATATTCTTTATATACAATATTTTACTTTACTTTTATATAGATAAATATATATACAAATATACAATATACATATATTAATGTGTAATTCTTTGTTTTGTTGTTTTAATTTAATATTCAATTGATATACTTCCACTTCACAGCCCTTCTGTGTCTCCTGGGACCTGAAAATTATTTATAAAAGGAAAACTCACCCACGTCAAGGTATTTCCGGTCGGGTAGTACACAACAACCTTGATGAAGAAATCCTACCTAATTAATTGTATTTTTCAACTAATTTCAAAATAAATCTTTTCGACTATTTATTCCTATTTAATATTTTATTCTCGCTTGAATCGTATAAATTAGCTGATATTTAATTTTTCTTCCGAACGAAATCCTAATCCAGAAAACCCGTTGATTTAATAACACCTTTCTAGTTTAGGCTTTTGAATGATAGCTGTTTCAAATTCTTTTTCGAAATGATAGACTGATGATTAAAATTCCGGTTAAAACGACAAACACTTTTAACACTGTCGCTATACGCCCGATGGATTTTAATTGAACAATTTATTAATTCTAAATTTCTTTTTATATAAATTGATAAGAAAATTTATTCCAAATTGTGCAAACTTTTAATTTACTCGACTATTAATAAATTAAATTTTTTTCTTACTGTTAATTTTAGAACAAAGATTTAAACGTTTATTATTATCGAATCCTTTTTTTTTTGTTTTTGTGTTTCTTTTAACCTAAGATGAAGTATTTATTACTATTATTATTATTTTTTAACCAAATTGACGTTAAATTATAATCTATTTTTAAATATCAATACGCGATCACGTCCACTTTAGATTAACGATAACAAACTCTTAAATTTAATTTGAATGTTTTCACTTTGAATGAAATAATTATTTTTAAATTTTTAATTAATTCACAATTCACTTTTTAGCACTTCTCACTTTACTTTTAAAGCACTGAGTTTAAACTGTATTTATTTTCACTGTTTGATTTAATTTAACTGACTTATTAAATTTCACTGACTCTAGCACTTGTAGTCCAGGGCTTATTTAAAATTTAACACTTAAAGATTTTTCACTGTTAATCCTACCAAAGACGTAGTACTGCCACGTAACAACTTTTCGAATCCTCGGCGCGACTGTCTCCTGACTGATGTGTTCCATCTTTTATACCCCTCTCAGGTTCCAAAAGACGTATCTGAATTTCTCTTGATGCTTAATTCTATCTCCTATCAACTCGTAAATCCAAACACCCCTTCCATCAATATCGATTGTGCTTCCATAAGATGTTCTGCTTTCCGGCTCAAGGCGGTGGTCAGTTTCCATCTCACAAATCTAAGTCGATAGGGTCCGAATCGGGTAAGTCTGTGTTAATCGCCCAAGCTCCCTTTGTCCTCTGTTCATACAAAAATGTAGTTAAAATCTCATGATTTTGCGTTCCTTTTTTTTCTCAATTCGCGATAGGTCCGTCCTCAATAACATATATACAGATCTCAATTTTATGCATCTCGTGCGAAATTGTTTAAATCCATGTCGAAATCTTTTCTACGCATTTTTGAATTTCGATTTGTTTAAATTCTACTTAATTTTATTGTTACTTATATGAGCTTTTCCATTTCCACCCGTACTTTCTATCTCCATGACGCAGATTTGAGTTTTTCCTTTATCTTTGAATTTTATTTTTATCCGCGACGTTTTCTTGCACAATTTCTTCTTGATTCTTATGTCATTTCTCATAACTCTTATAATTACTCATTTTCCAAGTCGTATTTATTTATTTCACGGATAAATTTGAATTGTATCACTTTTCTCCACTTGGATTATTTTTTATCTCCGTTCTTTACCCTTTCTTTTATCTTTTCTCCACTTTTCCCGATGTGTGTGGTCTCCAGGAAAATTTCATACTTCATCTATTATTAATTAATATATAGTTTTCCACACTTCTATGGGAGATATACCTAATTTGACTCTGGGATATCTGTCACTTTTATTGCCTGATCCAATCTCCGCCCCATCCTCCATCCCTCACTTACAAGATTTCACATAAAACATATGCATTGACATCTGTTTACGTTTAAAATTTTGGTACTAGACTCGTAAATTTAATTTAATTTCAAACCTATTAATTTTAATCTCTTTTGCTTAATCTAAATACTTCATAAGGTCCACGTTAAAGTTAATCGCTTTTCTAATCGTTTATTACCTTAACGTAAATAAAAATCATGTTCGGATTTTGATTGTTTATCCTTCAAAATATACATGAGACCGCCAACCTTTTATCTTGTTTCGATCCCTCCGTAATATTGGGTAACTCTAATATATATCTAACCTAATAATCATGAAAAATGTCTACTTTTCCTGAATCTAATCTATCGCTATATGTTTAGTTTTACTGTCTTCTTCTGATACTCGATTTTCACGTCCCTAGGACCTTCGTAGCAGTCCAAAATCTCTGTATTATCCTTCCATTCGATCGCCGCACTTTTCTAAAATGTGTATTTTTTTTGCGAGATTTTTCATTCAAAATTGATTTACCAATATGTCCGTTTCATCTTAAATTGATAACGATCAATTTCCATTGTTTCCAAAACTCTCACCTCTCTTTAGTACGATTTTTATCGAACATGACACCCTCCTTCTATCATAAATAATTGTACTACAGTTGAAAATTCTGCCAGTGATTTTCCTTCGCTTTTCCCGTCCTTTTTTATACTATCACGTTTATAGTTTTTCCATTGCATTTTCGTGTGTGTGTTTTTCAACTTGTAAAATCTTCAAAGCACTCGGTTTCAATGGTTCGCCATCACCTAAATGTCTCAGTTATTGTAAACATTTCCAGGAGTTTGTCACCTTGAAAGTCGATGTTGACCCTAAAGTGCGTTCACCTCTAATTTCTGTGAGAATCGAAATGTCGTTAATTATCTTTTTTATTGCCCGATCCAAAGTTTATTCCTTTGTCTGTATTTGGTGTACGCCTCTCCGTTCACTGATTGGTTACTCAAAATTTTATAGCTCTTTGTTCAGATCTATTGGTTGACAAAATTCAATATTTATTTATAGGCCTAGGAAAGGGGAAGTACCAGTCGTCCTAGACGATTTTACGACCTCTCTGCTTTCGTCCCGGAACCTTGATTTAATTTCAACTATTACAGGTGTCTACTGCAAGCAAGCTGGATCAATTCTTTCTCCGCCAGATGTCGTTAGCATGTCCGTTTTCATAAATAATTTGCATATTTTCTTGCAGCTATGGTTTATCTGTTTTTTTTCACTGTGATTTAAAGCCTTTCATCACAAACATTACATTGAAAATAAACTCTTTTAAAACACAACTACACCACCAGAACAATAACCAACGGTCACTACAAGTATCTTCACTACATACCACGTCAGCTCAAATACAATTTTTTTCCTAGCTCTTCTTTAACCTTATCCCTCAAAACCTAAAAACCGTGAGTCAAACTCATTCCTTTAAAAAACAAATTACGAAATGGATCCTTACACACGGAATACATTACAACTACAATACCAATTCATTCTACACTCCATGAATTTTGTCACCTTTCACGCAAAACATAATATATCCTTATTCCCTTACTTATCGGTATAGTATGTACATAATTAATTAGTGTGATCTATTTACTAATAATTTCTCAAATTTTTCATCTTCTTATAATTCTCTAACTTCTCCATTCGCTTCTTGCAACCCAAACTAGCTATACATCATTTTTCTTATTTTTCTTTTTCATATTATAGTAATGTATAGATTCTACGTTCGCAAACTGCAAAACTCACCCGCCATAACACAGCGTCATCCCTAACATGGAGGGTGAAATATCACAAAAAACCACATGTTCTTCTCTAAATCGTGTATCAATAAAATAAAATAAATAAATAAAATCTAATAATATAAATCCTGACGAAGAAACAATTGACTTCGAATTTAAATGATTGAATCGTGGTATACAAAAGATATTTTATTTTCACATGATGAAAATGACCCTACAAAGTAATTTTACAACTATTGAAGAGCTAATAATAACAAACCATTGAATATTTAAACACGAAATCAAAATGAGACGGAACGAATCGGACGAGTTGTTTCGGAGAATCTGAACAATTCATCAAATTTTAAAGTTCATTTTCAAGTTCTGTGAAAGATTTTTTCAAGATCTGTTTTTATTTCAGTTTTGTCAAGCAACTAGCCTACAATGATATAAAAACAGAACTTAAAATCTTTCACAGAACCCGAAAATGAACGTTGAAATTTGATGAATTGTTCAAATTCTCCGAAACAACCCGTCCAGATATTCACTCAGCTGACTGGCAGCAAAGTTTTTCCAGTTTTGTTTTTGTAAAGTTTTGTCAAGAGAGTGAAAATATTGTCCACAATTTTTCCACATAACTGTCGAAGAATGTTGAACACGCTGCCACCAAACCTAGTTGGAACTTTTCCAACTCTGAAGCCGGTTCTCAGACGAATCACCGCATCGATACATCTGACATAATTCTAAGCGACTGCTGTCAATGACTTATTAACCTCACTTTTCACTTTCAAATAGTGGGATGAAAATTCTTTAATAAAGTGAAAGCGTCAGAGTTAGAAATAACCTTGTTTATCTTCGGTGGAAATAACTAACCCGATTTATGACGACCATAGAGTAAAAACATGTATGGTCTTTAATACACGTGTGGACCCAATATATTACATACTTAAATTAAAATACTAAAAAGCTATTTATTTTACTACCTTTTCTGTTCGACTGTTTGAAATAAAGCAATTTCTCATAGTGCCACTAGTTTACTGAAGCGACAAACAAATTAATAATTTATTAGTGTTATTGGTTTATTTAAAGGGGTTATTATTATGTGTTATTGTTGACGCTCATTTGAGGAGCTTTAACATATTATTGGTAAAAAATATATAGTATTTTTTACTTAACTAAATTGCCTTGTTAACAATCTTTTATATTTAAGTAATAAATTAAAGATGTCCTCTGAATCGTTATAATTATTTCCCTCCATATGTATTCTGGGCAATGAGAAATACATGCGGTAGTTAGTCCAAGAATTACTGCACTGAAATTAATATCAACCTTTAGTACTACGCAGTGGAATTCTAAAGCTTTTCAATGCAAGCAATTGTGGACATCAAATGCACAATTTTTATCAAAATATCAAGTCAGTGAAAATTCTTCTGTCTGACAATGTGAGCATATTCAAATCATTTAAAAGCTAATATGTTATAAAAAATTATATAATTATTTGAACAATAAAATAAAACAGTTATTGCTATCCATGAAAAAGAGGTTTTTTTTCTAGAAAGGAACAACAGATGTTTCAAAACATATTATCATAGCGTCATACCAAATTTTTTACCTTACTATATGTAATCTTACCCACCGTGGGATTGGTGACATATATTCCTGTATCATATTTTTTTTAAATACCATTTCACAAAATATTAATACGGAAAAATATAAAACTGCTTTCTGCGGTTTAAAGCCAATGAATCCACCTAGATTTCACCGTCTACCCCATATTTTTGGATTCCATAAATTTTGCACATTATGTGAAGCGATCACTGGAGTGGTTAGTCCAATAGTGGATTAGTTTTAAACATATTTGACGAACTTATTCACGTACCTAAGTGCCTAGATTTCGGGTAACATTTTGATAATTTCTCGCAATAACAATATTTGAACCAATTACAAATTAGCTGTGTTATGCTTTGTTGTGTAAACTAAAGAAAACAAAGCTCGTTATATGGTGAAAACGACATCCGTTCACTCGTTGACCGTTGATAATACCGGAAAAGTTATTTTTATACAAACTGTTAAAGAAACATTACTATTTGCGTCATGCGTAGAGAAGTAAATAGATTTTGTGTTGTTAAACGTCGGTAGTTTATTTTATCTTTCTGGCATCTCCGCCAAATCCTAAAACGTTGTGTACTTCTTCTAACACCCGATACTTGCTTGTGAACACAGTACAATCGTAACTACCTACACATTTATTCAAATCCTTGGTTGTCGTAAAAAATTACATCTTCACAGATTAATTCGATTTTTTCATGTTAAAAGTATGAAAATCAATGAAAACTAAAATGTTAACCACAGTGAAATTAACAAAACATTCAATAAAACTCTTCATAAATCTAAGAGACATTTAAAATGAGTTCAATTTAATATTCATTAAATGAACACAGCGGAATATTTCTCTCGTTATATTATTAACCTTCTATTTTTACATGTAATGTGTTTACCATTTCCGAGCCACATTAAATATTTTTCTCCCTGGTTAGACTTTATTATAAGAATATTGGAAAAAGATGTTGGCACCATTCAGAATCATTTATACAATGCATTCGTTATAATGTTAAATTTCATCAATATTGTTTTTAAACGTATAATATGTTAAGTATAATAATGGTAAGTTTCTGCAATCCCACACATACGATAAAACATATTCAATAATGATACAATAACATTACAATTGTATACAATAATAATTTTATACAATAATAATTAATTATTATTATTATTTTATCCGATAATATTCCGATTTTATACAATAATATTCTAATTTTATACAATAATATTACAATTTTATAATATTATAAGACAAAAAAAAACTTTTATTATTAGGTATCGGTACTGCATAAGCGAAAAAAAATCTCTATTTCCATGTAGTTACTTTTTCTCACATATTAAAAAATGTATTAACTTCTTAATCGTACTTGCAGTGGTTTGTATAAATGCATTTTTTTCTTAAATTTTATAGATTTTTTAAATATTACAATTTTCAACTACCATAATATGCTAATGACCGATACAATGTGAAAAAAAAATAAAATATTAAAAAGTGTCAAAATAATATAAAGGTAATACAATATATTTTTTTTTAATTATTTTTTTGAAGAAAGTCTTTAGTAATTCTTTAAAGAATTTTCGACCCCATTCAAATATGTAGCGTTGAACACCTGTAGTAAAAAAAGATATCTTATTAGTTGATTTGATATCGGTGCTCAATGCGTTGTATATTTTAGGGGCGATGAACTTTGATTACAAACTTCAAATATTTTATCAATGACTAAGAATTGTTTTTGTATTAGTTATTATTCTTTGGTAGGTAAAATAATGACGACAATGGAGTTGACAAACGATATTATTATTATTATTACGATCTCTTTTTTCACTCTGACCTCAATTTTGTCCTAGCAGGGGTAGACAGAGCGCGACTCCCGAACCGCACGCATTTCATATGCATTATTTTCGGCTCTTCTGGTTTTTAAAATAAAATTAAGCATTGCAAATAATAGCTCTATGCTGTCAACCTCAAATTATAAATGTTCCTCAACAGTGTTGGACTTATTTGATAATATAAGTAAAAATATTATTCGACACAAAGCAACCCCCGCGCCGTCGCACAGTGGGCTGAAAATCGCCTTTCATAGACATAGAGACTTGAATTTTCAAGGGTATTTTTTTTGCTAGAAATGGATTCTGCTGATCATTACTATACTATAAAATGTCGTACGAAGCAATTGCGTGTACAAATGAAGGAGTTATTTAAGAAAAAATTGTATGGCGCTGACATTAAAAATGAGGCTATCTCTGGAACCATAAGGTTGGCCGTTCTATCCTTACACACAGATAATACTACTATTTATTTGTATTTTTTTGACATACTTCATATTGTGGCGCAAGGTGCGATTTTTTTTTAAATCCTCAAAGTTTATATAATTTAAAATAAAAATAAAATAATCTTTTTTTTAGTTCTTCTAAACATTGATCATTACCGCTTCTTTAATGGATAGGCCCGATTCTAGTAAAACCAATTTAAAATGCAATGGGCCTTTATAGTTGAGGGTCTTTCAAAGGATAGGAAGAAGGAAGGTTTGGGAAGGTAAAAGATTTGAGAGTTGAGTAGGAATCTACGGATCAATGTGTCACACAAACGAATTATTCAATTCCGTAAGTCTAAACTTAAACTTTAGGGTGTACAGTTTACAACCCGCGTTGTGCAAGCGGGTTCTCTACAGAGCATCGGACCATCCCAATATATGTTAATATATCCCTACCACTCGGACCAAGACAACGGGTCGAGAGACCAGTTGGAGAGGTCAAAGGGTCTCCCCAAACCAGCCTCTTCCTATCTGGCACGCCACGCAGCTAATTGCAAACTGGACACACCTTTACGCCTATTTACACCCGCCATGGTAATACTGGAACCAGTGAGACTAATATTTTGCGAAATTGAAGAATATAGGAGAAGGGGAATGAATGTCGCCTTCTAAAATCTTGTCATTAGCAGGGTGTTATAACCACCTGCGAAAAAATCATTAATCAGAAATTGAATCATGCTCTAAACAACTATGTCTGTACAGGGAGTTAAGAAACGTAACTGACTTACTTTAACCAGTGCAAACATAATCAGAAGGTATTGGACAATGAGGTAGGTGAACGGAGGAGTAGTTGGACGGTTACTCGCCTGAATGACCATTGGTGGCATGTGAAAGAATTTTGTTTGCTTTTTATGTGAAAAAGAAAACAATAACAAAATATGTTACCGGAGACCAAAATTTCTTCAATATTTTTTTACTCCAAATAATGTCAGAACTTACTGGTAAGTCAGGTTCGTTTCTTAATTCCCTGTGTAGCCATTGTTGTTTATAGCACGTTTTCATTTCTGAATTGATATTTTTGCATGGTGGTTGTAACAACCCATTTTGCTAGCTCTATGGCCATCGTTGCTCCATCTTGATATCCACAAATTAATCCATAATTGAATTGGTCATTTGTTGTTCCAGAGAGCGACAAGACTGTGGTGGTAAGGAGAGAGAGCGGAGAATTTGGCTTTAGGATACACGGCAGCAAACCAGTTGTGGTGTCTGCCATCGAACCCGACACGCCCGCGGAGACTTCTGGACTGGAGATAGGAGATATCGTCATAGCTGTAAATGGTGAGCAACCCCTCAAATAAAATGTGTTTGGTTATATGACGAAATTCCACAAGCGTGAATTTTCGTTCGAATAACACTGTGAGAATTGCATATGTGTGAAATTATTACGCATGGAGAAAATTACATCTAAATTATACTTACTGGAATTATACCCGTCAAAAAACATAAACTAACTTTTGTTTTTTTATCATGAAATTTTATTTTTTACGGATTTTTACGTGTAATTCCGGTAGGTGTAATTTCTTCCGTGTGTAATTCTGGCATTGTTATATTGGTAGGTAAGTGAAAATCACATGGTGTAATTTCGTCTTAAAACCGATGGATTCAAACATTAATGCTGTCTTCCGTGCAGGGCTGGTCCTGTGGGCGCAATTGGAGCAGTGCCCTCCGGGCACCGACTGTCGGGGCGCCGAGGAGCCAAGAAGCCAAGGCGCTGATAATACCTAGCAGAGCGCCTTTGAGGTGTTTACTAGCGCCAGGTGCCATGTGGCTCAGTGCCGGTCCTGCTTTCGTGAACTTCTCTCTATAGTTAATTTCCTATTAAAATAATTAAGTTGGTTTTATGTTACCTAGTGCCACAGGGAACCTGGACTACTATACTTGAAATCTGAACTAATTATAATGCATTTATATTGGCATCTTGCATTATGAAACTCTTTAATATGATTTAGTTTTCGATTACAGGTAGTTAGAAAATATCAAGACAGTAAGATTTAATGGACAAATTTTCTCATTTCAGGAATCAATGTGTTGGACAAATCGCACTCGGAAGTTGTAAAGATCGCTCACGCCGGATCTGACACTTTGGAATTGGAAGTAAGTTCTCCAACAAATTGTAATTATTTTTTAATATCATTTCCATTGACAGTGTAGGGAATTTTTATAAAATTCAATTTGGACCATCTTTCAATTCCTTATTTCGTAGATACCTAAAAATAGTACCTACATAATATTTTTTAGAATATCTTTTTGTATATTTAAGTACTCGTATATAGCGCCTGTTACAAACTGGAAAACATTGTTCTCTTTTTCAGGTGGCAAGAACCTGCGATGTAGTGGCATCTTTAGCCGGGGATTCCTGTGCGCCGGCCCTGTATTCCGGCTACCTATGGAAACAAGGTGGCCATGCGAGTGGTCACCCTCAATCGAATTGGGCCAGGAGGTGGTTCTGCCTCAAAAGAGACAACTGCCTCTACTACTATAAGAGCGATTCCGTAAGAGGTTTTATTTATTTTTTTGGGCTCATTTATAAAGTTTACAGTTTATACAGAGTGTGACAGCACGTACACGGAGAAAACTTGCTGGTATGAAATATTGTTGATATATGAAAAATCTAGTCAAATTATTCGTTTTCCTGTTAAAAATGGGACTGGAGGCCTATAAGAATGATTTGATAGATTGCAAACTATTAGTAAAGGACAGATAAGTTATGAGGAAGTCGGAACACAAGTTCTTGAATATTATCGCATCTCGTCCATTGTATTTATTCAGACAAGGCCACCTGCGTGAACATGTGTTTAGATATATTCTGAATGACAAATATTTTACTAAAAAATAGTCATTTATAGCAGTCATATTTTTAACAATATCTGAATAAAAAAGCCGTCCTCATTTTTCTTCGTATATCCTAATGATTTCAACTTGTTTCTTGAGGATTTTTGGAGTAAAAAATGTAGATTTCATTTTATAGATTTTTTTGGATTTTAAAAATTCCATCACAAGTCACCACTAATCACACTGTTCCACGTCGCGATAGGATCACATGGTACGCGCTCCGTCTCATCCGTTACCATGCTGTTGAAACGAGATGTAGTGCGTATCACGTGAGTCGCTAGACTGTACTCAACTTCTAAGTGACATCCACATTTTTACTCCAAATATGCTCAGGAATCGCTGGTTATTTTTTAATATATGTATATAATATACTGATATGCTTCCGGTACGAGCTGTCATACCAATTGTTATTGTGAACTTATGTGCATTTAAAACTAGCATCGCCTATTCCAGCTTTGTGGATTATATAATAAGATGAATGTGCAGGTAGATATTTTGTTCGATAGTTTATACGGATTCAGAAAAAATGTTCTGCTATTTCTAAAAAATATGTTAAATTGTTGAGCTAATTATATCATTTGTGCCTCTCTTGCTGATAAGTCTCATTATTGCTAAAAAAAATTTGGATATCTGTTGAAAAAAATATTTTTACTCTCCCAGATAAAAATTTCATAATTATTAAAATGTGTGCTTTTTCATTGAAAATATTTAATTTTCTTTATGATTATATGGGTTTAAATTCAGTGCTATGTGTGAACATAAACCAAAAAACTATTTCACAATAATTATACTGAACTTACTAGGACACCAATACTGAAACTAGGATATATAAAAGAATTATTTTAAAATATTATTTTCATATGAATTTGTATTTTTTCCAGGATCTGCAACCAGTCGGCGCGTTAATGCTAATAAACTATAAAGTCACCAGGACGCCATGTCCTGAACTGAGCAACAAACCATTCAGCTTCAGAGTGGCAAGAGACACCAGTCCAGGACTGCACCTGGCTGGAGACACGGAGGAAGCCACTACCAGGTGGATTGCGGTCATCAGCCATGCCGTCGAGAAATGCTCTCAGGTGAGTTCAGTTCAGTGCCGATAAATAGAAATCGAAAAAATAATAATAATATAACATATAATAATTATAATAATTATGGTACCACAATTATTTTTCTATGTAATTGAATGCTTTACCTACCTCACTATAAATACAGGAATGCGTAAAGAATAGGATCTTCAATTTCACAAGGTCTTCAATTTCCCTGTATTTTTTTCTCATTAGCAACTCAGTGATGTTTTTATTGAAGGAACAAGTATTTAGTTATTTATTGAACACCCGTAGGGCTTTTACGGACTTAATACAGTAATACTAACTGAGAAATTTAATACCCAAGTACATAAAATAAATATCATTTGCTTATTAGATACAATAAATTGATCAACTACATTTTGCAAATCCAGAGTCTTAACTCGGTTTGTAATGGTTTACATTTCACCAAATGAAACAGTTCTATTTGAAGTCATAAAATATATTAAAGCGAACTTACATAGGAATATTGTTTAGCTAAACATATCTACAACAAAGGAGTATATGTTTACCAAGTTTTCGATTCGTCTCATAGGCGCGAAGTTGTAGAAGGATTGATTGAATAGTATGGTAGGTACTGTCTTATCCTGCCAGGAACATGGAACGAAATTAAATTTAATTTAATGTATTGATTCATAAGTCTGGTGAGTAGAGGCCAGTATCATCCCTCAAGTTTTTATTTCCTTTGAATGAAGTTCTAAGTGATTGGTCCGCGGTGTTAACGTATGTAAATAATGTCAATATGAAATTTAGCATGAATATTCTACTAATCAACTTGTATGTCTTCGATGACCCCCTTTCAGACATAAATGTGCTATGGCTATAATGTAACCCATTACCAATGGACTATGGGGAGATGGGGTATTTTTGTTTTTATAAGTGATTTTTACTTGAAAAATGCTCAAGAATCTTTGGGTATGTGCTGATAATAAACCCTTTATATGAGTATATAAATAATATGTAATAAATATATGAGTTCATAAATAAGAGCTTCTGGGCACGGAAAAGTATCATATTTTTTAAACTGCACCATAAACGTACTATACCATAATCTTACTTCTAAAAACATTCTTCTTGCTATGTCTCATACTTATATCTTATAACATGTCAACATAATACATACATTTCAGGTAATTTTTATGTTTATTCAAAAAAGTAATATTACATCAAAATATGTTACAATATAAGTAATAATTTTGTAATAATATGTATAAACTATGTCCCTGCTGAACTTGTATTCGTGGGGGTACGTTAATTTATTATTGTTATTAACCTGTTATGTTAATCAGTTTATGACCAGAGAATAGAAATTCTAAACCTTTAGATATAATATATATAACAAATGCAGAGATAAATGTGGTTTTCCTTATACTTCTGGTGAAATTGATAAGATGTTTTCAAATATCGAAGCTTCTTCTGTAGAGAATCAATTCCATTAATCTGTTTAGAGCTCAAGAATCGAAAGGTTTTATGTTAACTATTGAGATCAGTTTTCTTTATTTATCTGATAAGCGGGTATATAATTTGTCCCTTTTCTCAAAATGTGTTTATATTAATTTTCTAGAGAGACGGCTGGCTAGACGCTACCATTAGAAACATGAAGGTCACCCCCAGCCAAGTGCTTAGACCCGATTGCTTCGGATATCTCATGAAATTAGGAAACAAATGGAAATCATGGACCAAGCGGTACTGTGTCCTCAAAGACGCTTGCCTTTACTTCTATCAAGATGCGAATAGTAAAAGTGCTTTTGGTAAGTAAACTTTATCATTATTATTTGTATTATTCACTAGATACACATCAATGAAAAAGTGTTTAGCTTATTAACTACAAAGCACTAATGACAAATAACAGTTCTCTATTCGCTCTCCCTCATCCGTCATTTATTGTTTAGTCTTTGTTTATAATATTAGGGAAGAACAATACACCGTTTTAATAAAGTAAGCAAAAGCTTGAAACTTAAAATAAATTTAAAAAAAATATAGACCTCTGTTGAAAAAACCTGTTACGACAACCCAATTGTTGAATACGGTTCGTTACCGCGCTAAAAAAGTTTAGGTAGAGTATCAATCCCTCTGCTCTGTACGAATCATAGAGCATCACTGGTTTGAATCTTCGCTTAATAAGGCTTTATTTGAAAACACCTAGATGTCGTTTTCACTAATTATTCTCGATGGATTGGAAATGGGCAATGGGCACTGACATTTTGGTCTGCGTATATGTTAGGGTACGTATACATTTGCGAACCAAAACGCGAACCGTACAACGAATTACGAGAAAGGAACGAATCAACTGCAAGCGGCGTTTCGCGCCATTTGCGGTGCTTCGTTTCTTTCCAATAAGTTGAGGTTCAGTTCGGCAGTTTGGCTCGTGGATATACTCCTTTAAGTATCATTACGGAACTGAAATTTTTTTTTTTCTTATATGAATCTTGAATTGTATGCTACTTTTGTTTGCAGGAATGGCTTGTTTCCACGGCTACAGAGTACAACAATCTACAACGGGAGGAAAGAAATATGCTTTTGAATTGATGGCTCCAGAAACTAAACAAAGACACTTTTACTTCCACACTGAATCGGAAATGGACAAAAAAAGGTAAAAACCGTCATTAATCATAAATTCCTTACAATGTTATAACATAGTTACATACCTAAAACAGAGTTAGAGGTTGACAACGGCATAGAAATGTACCTTTGTATGCAATATTTTACTATGAAACAGATTGATGATCCTTGAAGGGAAAATACATGCTTTTGCCTTCTATAATTATTTATGCCATAAAAATTCTTAATACTTATGCAAATTGAAACAGCTTGAGAGAGGAAGATAATTTTTTAATATTTATAAATACCGTATAAGGGTGTGTTTGTGTGTAGGGTATGTAAGAGAGATGAAGAGATTGTGATGTTTTGAAGCTCACGCTGTTCCAGCAAAAGTATGGTCCTCTCGGCAGTTGGTTAAATTCCAATGAGGTGTTATATTCATGTTTGGGTAAATTTAAATTAAATGTAAGAATGCTATATTTTTATGTTCGTACTTCCAGATGGGTGGCCGCCCTCGAGTACTCCATAGACAGATGGATGAAGGCTGGATGACGTACGGCCCCCACCCCTCCGCCCCACACCCCGCCAAAACTAATATCACCCCCACAAGACTCCCCCAAAACACCCCCCTCCTCCCATCAAGACCTCGACAGCCACCATAACCAGAGATGGATCTGAACACCCCTAAGCTAACAAACAATTTCTTACAGCATCCATATCTCAATTTGAGAATCTTCAATGTAAATAAAACGTAAAATTTCAGACCAAAACATTCATAGTTTATATCATTACATCAATATCATTTCATCCAATGATTGTGTCAGCATCATTACATTTTCACTCATACATTCTGGAAGTGGATTTTGTATTGAACTATGACTTCAGTGAAAACTTAATTTTTTTTATTATGCTTTTAGTTTACTAGCGTGACTGGTTTTATTACCTAAAATATGCAAACTCTTCAAATAAATCCTTATAATAGGTGTAATATGGGCTTTTCATCCAATGCTCGGGTTCAATATATTTTCAACCGAAACCGTAACAAAATCGGTTCTCAGGTACTTCTATGAAATATTATTAAAACAGGATTTTCACATGGATTTTAAATAAAAGTTCGCGACTTCTCCATATTAACCAATCTTAGGAGCTATATAATTTTGGATTTTTATTTTATTAATAAAATATACCTAATAAATCAATTCAGTCGTGAATAGGGAACAATAATTTCTAGTAGCTACTCTCAAAATCGTTACTATCTCATTAAATCCAATTTGACTTATTTTGGAATCATAAGTAGGTATTTTTGTTTAATAATTCATCCACGAGGGCGAATGAGTGAATTTTTTCTTATTGGATCCGAGCACTGTTTTCATAATAATGTAACGTTTGTATGTTATCACTATGGTTGTGATAATAAAAGCCTTTCCAAATTTTTGTTTTCGAAATACTGAAAATGTTGATTAATTTTCATTAAAAAAATATACTGGAGAATAATCCCAGAAACGTTTCCACGTTTTTAAAAATCTACAAGACAAGCGAATAACATAAAGCAACCTAACGTAAAATCTTAATACAAAATACATACCTAGATGGATTCTTCAGTTTCCATGCCATTGTACTTTGTGGAAAAACTTCAAACATAATAATATTACCTACAATAATAATCAAGTGGTACCTACGAAATTACCAATAAACACGCCCGAAATTTAAATGTGCTTCTCAGAGAAAAGAAGTTTCCACCCTTCATCCGCATCATTTATTTTTAAGAAAGGATAGAAAAAACTTTCAACATCTTGAAATTAATCAACATGTTTTATTTAACTCAAAGGTTTCATTTAATTCTGCTTTAGTTAGAAAAATAAATCTATTTACACAGTGTCATCTTCCTTGTAGGCTTAGAAAAGTTTTTCAACTGAATCGAACATTTGAATAGAAATTTTAATAGTTTATTCATTCAATAGATGTGATCATGTTTATTATTTGAAGTAATTGAACCAAGAAAAGTTTTTAGGCAAGATGTAAAATTTGTAACGAATTATAAAAGAAAGATAATGATTATTATGTACTATAATATGCTTCGGTAGATAGGTAGTAATAATATAACTTAAAACCATTTACAGATATGGTGTGTCTATTAAGTAATTATTCGGTGTTGTCATAGATGAAGGAAAATACAATTCACCCACTTATGAATCTCATACGGCCGCCAAATATTAAAAATATATAAAAATGTGTGATATATTTATTAATTATTTGAGCCACCTTATTCGAAATGTTTATCTCAAAGTTTATTCACAAACCATTCATCATTGAACGATTCTATTGCATGATTGGTCATAAAATTAATGTATGTGTTCCTCTCATCGTATAGATTCTATGTGACTATTATTCGATAAAAGTGATGTATTACGTCAGAACCTTCAGTAGGTAATAATGAAACGATTTGATGTTAAATATAGACTAAAATATTTCAATTTCTTTTGCATTTTTGAGGATATTACATGTCACACATGTATTCGTAAATAAGATTTACATGATTTTGTATGTATGAATAACATCTCGTTTTATGTCATTATTATATTTGCTTCTTCGAACGCCTCCATGCGCGGTGGTATAGTTTCATTTTACCTCTATTGATAGTTTATGTAAAAGTGTTCTAACTGAAAATTATATTAAAAGTTAAATTGTTAAAAAAATATACTTTAAAAACACCACATAATATAGAATGTATAAAAAAATGGGCCATTTTAGGTGACTTAATACCTGCTTCGAGCAGTATTATTTAGAAAAATATAAAGCTCAAATTAATAAATGAAGACTTAAAAAGTTATAGAATGTTAAAATATAACGAATGTTTAATAATAAAAGCACTTAAATTTTGATGCAAAATGTTTTTGCGATATCCTAGCGAAAAGTCTGTGTTTTTTATATAAAAGTGATAACTCATTGTGTAGTCGAAAGCTCTTAATTCAACCAGAATATTGTTGTATTCATTAATATAATATATATATATACATATATGAGTGTGTAAGTGTAAATCGATATTAAATATCTTATACAGTGGAATGGGTCTCGAATCGCGCATTGCACTGACACTAAATATTTAAAAAAACAATAAAAATAGTAAAACATCTGTTTTCCTTGTGTTTCATTTTCCAACGTGAATTGATTTTTAACCTACATTATTAGTACAAATTAAACCTACATTATTAGTAAATATATGTAATAATTTATTTATCTATTTGTATAAATAAAAATGTAAACGTTCTTTTGTTCAAAATCTCAAATCTCCTAAAGTTCTTCACCGATTGCTTTGAAATTTTGCATATTATTAATTATAGCACCGGTAAGTGATTAAATCACCTTAAGGTAGAAAGATGTTTATCGAAATCGATTAATCTGTTGTGCTTTTGGGATGTTTATTTCATGTTTTGTCTCTTCCACGTTCAAATTTGCCCCGAATAGATAACAAAAAAAAAATATTCAAAAAATCTATAACATCTATAGAAGTACGTATTTAATAATATATTAGACATATCAAAATTATTATATTAAAACACAAATAACTTTGTTTATGTAACTTTAATATAGGTATATAACCTCTACATGTAGAGGTAAACAGTAGGTAGTAGTAGTAGATGTAAACAAAGTTATTTGTGTTTTAATATAATAAATAATGACATCGCAAAGTGATAAGCTTTCAGAAGATTTTCTTCGAAAAAAAATACCAAAATTCGAATGTAATATTATCACTAAACTTGTATTTTACTATGGACCAATAAATAGTTACATGTATTTTGTTACATGTTTGTTAAGTGAAAATGGCAATATATTACGTTGACTAGAAAACAGTTTCAGAAAGGCAAAACACATCGTTTATTGCAATGACGGGAAGCAAATAACGCGTAGGCTAGTACCCAATGCAACCCATTTGTCAAACAGGTATTACCGAGTCTTTGGTAAATAATAACGTGCGGGGAAGCCACCTGAATCAATAAATCCACAAAGGACACAACCACTCTGCTTCATGCCACTTATTCCCATCCCTTCATCTACCAATACCAATGGTTAACAGAAACCTTCGTAAACTGTTATTATTTATGTGATTTTTTTTGAAAAATGCATTCATAATCACTGTGGCAATTTGAATACAAAGATATCATACAAATATTCGATCTGCGATAAATTATCTCCATTTGTGGAATTAATGCTAATGATTAGTTGGGAATAAAAAACCATTTTTACTTCAAAGCCTGAAATATGTCATGAAAAACCAAAAAAAATTTCAAAAATATGAACCCAAAATCAACTTTAGAAGAAATCATGTATTTTATACCCCACAAACCAATACCAAACTAATGCAAACTCACAGTAGCTTTATTGGACATCGCACTTTTAATCTATTACCAAAAAAAATTCAAGTAACAACTAAACTATCTCAATACCAAAAAGAATTAAAGTTGTGGCTGTACAATGCAAATGTTGAAGCATTATTCATTTAATTTTTACTTTTTTCTATTTTGTTTCTGTATAGTTATTATTATTTTATTTTGAGTTCTTTTAATTCATATGTATTATCTTCATTTTTACTTTGATTTATTTTTAATATGCACCTCTTGCACAATCTTTTAGACTAACTTTAATTATAATCCTACCGTTTTTCTTTATTATGCTTACTTTATTTTTAGGTACAAAAATCTAATGTATAAACTTATATTACCCACGTACAGACTGCGCCTTAGTGGGTTCCCTTTCCTATTATTATAAAACATGTAATGTCAAATATATAAATTGGGAAAAAAATAAAGGATATAAAAAAAAGTAAGAGCTTCATAGATGCACGCACAGAAGGCAGTGAATAGAGCTTGTATGGAAGTCCGCAAGATGGAGCCAGTGGCCAGTTGTCGCCAGGGCCAATGGGTAGGCTCTCAGAGAAACTTACTGTTTCAGATTCAAATTAGCCAGCTTCTAGTTAGGTCGACTATCGAGTCACCATTATATTACGCGGAGTAATAATAAATCCCTGATTAATCTAAAAGAACCAATTATTTATAAACTCCTTCCAAGACGAGTTGGAGACCTGTTTGTGCGAACGCAACATTAACTTTTTCATCGACTGCCCTAAATTGTTGTCGACATTTTAGTTATGTGTAAGAAATCATATTACTAGATCAACTGTCCTCCAAACTACCTTTAACACTAGGACAACTGAGCTGAAACAACAGTACAGTACACTGTCCTCGTGCGATATCTGCATTAAAATTATTACTTCAGATCTTTTCTACTAGTTCATTTACTCTTAATGTTATTGTAATCTAGTTTTTCTTTCCTGCGTGGTATATTATTTCTGACCTTTCTTCTTTTTCGCATTCTTCTATGTGAAATAGTTTTGTAAATGTAACCTTCAGTTACCGCGTATTTACAAATAAGAACAATAGAATTATCTGATACTTCTTATTTGGGTTCACTTGTCATCATACATTTAGTTGAGTTCACACGTCATCATACAATTAGTTGGGTTCACACGTCATCATACATTTACAATTTACAAATTACGACAGCCAAAACCTTGCTCACAATCATAACTCACAATAAATAAATATATTAACACTCAATTACTTTTATGTCCCAAATCTAACAAAACATTTCGTGTTCGCCCACAGTCAGATAAATACTCAAAATAAAACCTTCATTACCGAGTTTAAAACGTTTATCGGTTAGTTGGTTATGTAACTGCTTAACTATAAATAGCAGGGCCATGTCGTTTAATTCAATTTAGTTTAGTTTTTTTTTATGTGACACCTCACAAGAGCGGCCCTGACTGTACAAAGTAAACCAGGGGAACTATATCGCCACCCGTTAGGGCAGCGTTTTGAGGCGGGTTAAGATAGGGGCTGTAGAGAGGGATTTGTTAATGCGGGTCTTGAAGAGGCCCGGATTATATGAAGTCGGAAAAATCAGATGCCGGTAACTCGTTCCACATACGAGCCGTCTTACATAAGAACGAGTCGAAGAAGCGGCCCGTTCTCTTGAAGCCAACATCAACTGTGAACGGGTGCTCCACTCGTGTACGTCGAGTTTCACGCACCGGCAATGCTGCGAGCTCCTTAGGTCAGGATCCATTAAAATACCCGTAAAACAGACTCAAGCAGACAGTCCGCCTTTTTTGCACAGAATCAAGTAGGTTTATCAAGTATTATGGAACTCCATCCCAAAGGTGACTACCAAATTAAATTGTTGGGCGTTCTTAAGATTTTTACAGGGTTACTGCTGTTCACTATTGAACAATCTGCTAGACATGTTCAAGAATATGCCAGATTTACTCGGGCTTCCATGGAGCCACGAAACTTGAGCCGGTATGATATACTTACCTCACGTATTTCAATGGAGTCTTTATTGGGGAGGGTGCTTCCATCAAATTGCACCACTCTTTGGTCTCCCTCTTTGCCAAAATCAGACACGCTTGGGTTTTTGAGATGTTGAAACTGACTGGATTGGCCTTACCCCAGGCACGAACCTTCTCAATGTGGTGGTCAAGTTTTTGTCTCAAAACTGCCCGAGCTGTACGGACATCAAGATTGGAAGGGGGTTTGTCAAAAAGACAACCCTCGTGAACGGTGCTGTCGTCAGTATAGCAATTAATTGGTGCACATTCAACGAGATCGTTGATCCTTGTGGCACCCCGGATTGATTTGGTGCGTAAAGGAAAAAGAGCCGTCAACTACGGTTTGAATTGTTCTTCCTTTGAGAAAGCCCGCAATCCAACTTTGCAGTGTTGAATAGATCCCATACGATATTAACGATTTTTAATTTAATTTAGTTTAGTTTAATTTGATTTATTTGAGTTCAATTTAATTTTCATTGTTTTAAAAAAACAAAAGGGTGGGTAAGAGGTTTTTAAAAAGTTTTTTCTCACGTGTTTAGTTTTATACCAAAGTTCAAATCAGCCTTCCCGTTTCTCGCGTATTTTCAGTTAAGGCTTTATAACATTAAGACGAATTATTTTGTTTGCGCAGAACGAAAGAGAAAATTTAGAATTCTCTTAGGTTTTTTCTTAAGTACACAATTTGGACAATGGATTCACGTTTCATAACTACTATTTACTCTTTGTGTTTTCGTATCATACCGACTCCCCACAAAAAGAGATGATGGACCGCTTAATATAACTACGTGTATTCACTACCTTTGTGACATTTATATTATATGGATTTGCTTGTTAATGAGCTCTATCTAAAAATAACACACTGACAAGCTGCTTTCGTAGCGTTTCTTTTTTATAATGAATAATTTATTTTGTAAAATTTAAATTTTTAATCGCTTTCATGAACAGTCTCTTAAATACTCTTCAGTAACTGTAACTCCACTTAACTGATATCTACACATATTTTCAACTACGTGCATGAGCCTAAATTAACCCGAATTCAATTATTTAGTGTAAGCATTGTTTTGTGTATTTATGTTCTATTTTAGAATTGTATTTAAGTTAATTGCAATATTATATTTTAAAAGAAGTAGTTATAAAATTAACCAATAATAAGGTCACAAAATAAAACCTAGGTGTACAAGAAGACACACTTATTGATATGGATTGATCAATATATTATCATTCCAATAAAATCTTTAAAACCCAAAATAACTTCTTCTCCAAACTAAAAAAAGTCATCTCGAAAAATAAAATCACTTAATTTTTCTTTGTTTATAGAAGTAGAGAAAAAAAACAATCATAATTTTTCGTGATTTTTTTTGTACTAGATATAAGAAAAAAATCTTTGAATATGAGCCCAAACCTAAAAAATAGGCAGTTATAAACAATTTAGATGTTTCAAAAATAATGTAGTGAACTTTACATAAAATATTTCACATAATATTAGTTTCACTGTCCTTTTTTAGGGAAAAAGTTACACTTAAGGTACATGGGCACAAATCTGACCAGAGAAAGGATGCAACTCCGAAAATTACAGTTGTCACTCAACTGGACGCGCTTTACAGTGATATGTGGTGTGTTACTGTAGCATACTGGGCACGAGGTTTTTGAAAATCGAACGACCATTGAGCTACAATCGATCATAGGTGTGTCCAAGTCTATTTTGACCCAACAGTTAAGATTTAACAAGATCTGACTCACTTATTTGGTTCACTTGGTCGGGACTTGTATTCCGTGGGCATTCCCAGCTTCTTCTAAATTTAATTATCACAATTAAAATTAGATGCGTTAATAAAATATTTTAGTGGTTTTAACAAAGTAAAATTGTTTCATTAAAATTATTTTATTACACTATACAACTTAAAGTTACAGTCTTAAAGTGTGTTGGTATAGCTATACGGTGAATTGGGCCGTATACTGTTCGGGTTAAATATTTACTCATACAAGGAGTTAATTTACTGATTTGAAATATTTGTTTTTAAATATCTGGTCAAATTATTTGTTTTACTGTTAAAAACAGGACTAATGATTTGAGAAATTTCATTCAACAAACTCAGCGCCCTTGCACAAAACGGCGCTAAAATAAAAACAAATCACCCAAATATTATAAATTTTAAACTATCAGTAAAGCACGAATATGTTATGAGGAAGTCAGAATAGGTGTTCTTAAAAATAAACATATTCTTGCATCTCGTCCGTTACATTTATTCGGACAAGACAACATGAGTTCAGATATATTCTGAATGACTAATATTTTACTAGGAAATGGTCACGCAGTCAAATTTTCAACCTTAAAAATTAACTTATAAATTTTTAACCTTGCAAATAACCTTAAATATTTAATCTTGATTTTTCTCCGAGTAATAATATTCATGCAAGATATTTTTAGTCTGTTTTGAATTGCTTCGAAATTCGATTATGCGTTCCTATTTGCTTTGGTAAATCGATTTTTCGATTTAAATATTCCTCTGATAGTGCTGCAAATGGGTTTTACTGCATCTTTACATTTTCACTTCGCGACCGATCGATATTCGTCAAAACAATCAGATTCTTAATAAAGGTCGCGATCTCCGTCTTTATATGATCGTAATTCGTCACTAATCCTAAGCTGGGTCCAGACATGTTCTTTTCTCCGTACCGTACCTCCGTTTCGTATCAGCGTCGCGATCAAGAACGCTAGTTTGGACGCCCGTTCGGTACGGTACGGTGGTACGGCGTCTCGATACGGATAGAGGTACGCTCCGATCCATCGCGAGTCGGTTTTTCGACCCGTTCAAAGGCGATACGGTGCGGGTCTGCGCCAGTCTGGACGTGTTCGCGGCGTGCATTGGTCGTGTTCTCTGTCACTACCCGAATCAGCGTGAAAAATGCAGTGGGATAACTATAATATTGTGAAGCTTATCGATGGATATAGGGCCAGGGAAGTTCTGTGGGATCCCGGAAACAGGAATTATTACAATAAAAATATAAAGCGAGATGCATGGGAGGAACTGTCTTTCGAAATGGAGTGCGGTGTCGACGATATCGCAGCGACGTTACGGAGATACGGACTCTTGATCGCGACGCGGATACGAAACGGAGGTACGGTACGGACAAAAGATGATGCGTCCAGAGTTTTTGGATCGCGACGCTGGTACGAATCGGAGGTACGGTACGGACAAAAGAACATGTCTGGACCCAGCTCTAGGTGTCGTTTGGTTTAAAAATCTGCCATCCACTAATACTGCCGTATTATGACCGCAGTAAGAATGCGTGTGATTATGAGTAACATTTCTACTAGCCCGTTCATATTCTTCAGCATTATCTATTATGAGTAAGACGGTATATGTACATTAACAAATAAAATAACAGTAGTAATGAAATCAATATAATCTTCCAATTTCTTTCCACTCGGATACCTGATTATTAATTGGTTTTAAGGCTTTTTGTACTTCATAAAGGGCGGTTTATTTTGTAACCGATACCACACAAGAGTTATTGATTAGAGCCAGGGGTCTATGTTAACCCCCGCTGTGAGACGTGTGGCGGCCTTTTTAAGTGTTTATTTGACTAACTTTAAATCGATCCTATATACGAGGCAATAAAACTTACTATTATACTACCTACGAGCTTATTCACGTTTTCAAAATTTAAACATTCTCATAAACTAGCAAACTCTTATATTATTCCGACTCTTTAAAACTTACTCGTTTACGAGAGTTTTAAAGGTCTGAAATAATATAATTTATAAATATTTAGGTTTTTAACACGTATGTAATTTGCGCTGTTTTTCCCATCGAACACATGAAGCTGATTCTCCTCCAAATGAAAACATCGTTGTTTTGTGAAGAAATTTTGAAGAGATGTAGATACCTAATAATACATGTGTTTTGAAATAATTGTAAGGCTGTTAATCTCTAGTGAAAATGCTTTGTATACCCATTCAGCTATATGTATGCTCACTCAGTTATATGTATGCCAATTCAGCTATTTTTATATGGCAACGTCATTTCTACAGTGTGCATTGGAGCTTTGACATAATCACATGTGTATTTGCTATACAATACGAGCCATATTATGCAATAATAGTTTAAAACGAAAACATTGTCCTGAATTCGGTCGAAGACAGGTAGAAAAGCCAGTTTCTGACGGTTTCGAAAAAAATCGAATCGAAGAATTTCCTAAGTAGTACATGCATGATATTTAAAATTTAATTGGTTACTTAATTTCAGTAATACTGCGATTTTCCGTGTGTTCAAGTTACCATTAACGTAACAATTATTCGTGTCATACAAGTTCTTTTAAGGTGTATTGAACACATTAACGGCCATATTAGTTGCGTTACAAAGTAACATATTATATCGGTGTCAAGATAACACTTTGTTATCTTGCTCTATTTACTGAATCATTTCGTATATCAGTTAATTAATGCAATAACCTTAATTGCAAACCTCATAACGACATCTGTTAGCAGTAGGTTGGATAAATAAATACTATGGACTTTGGTAAGGGAAGCCAATCGCTAATCCCTTGGTTCATTAGCCATCTGTCACTCACGTGTTTTAATATCATGGAATTATCCAGGTATTGAATTAATACTACCGTTGATTAGTTATATTACATTATATGGCTTCTTGGGTTCGCTAATTTGTTGTAATATAAATGTTTGGATTTGCGGATCAAAGTACAAATCCTTCTATGCATATTTTTTTAAAATTAATTGAACAGTAGTATCATTAAATTTTACAAGTAGTTTTATGTTTTTTTACTTGACACCATATAAGAGCGCCCCTGTTTGTACATTCAATATAGGGGAATTATGTCGCCGTCCGGTTGGGCAGTGTTGTAAGGCGGGTTCAGGTAGGGGCTGTAGGTAGGAATTTATAAAAGTGGGTCTTAAAGAGGTCCAGATTACGTGAAGGAGGAAAAATAGATCCCGGTAGCTTGTTCCACATACGAGCCGACATACACGATAACGAGTCGAAGAAACTACCCGTGTTCATGAAGCCAATACCAACTGTGAACGGAAAACGGATAAAGGTACACCGGGAATCTAGCTGCAAGATTCTAGAGCAGGTTCCATTGAAATACCCGTAGAACAGACTCAGCGTGTCCACATTGCGTCTGTTTTTTTTTTTTTTATAGTGAATACCTCACAAGAGTCCCAACTGCTCCCGTCTGGAGCCAGTGAGACTATGGCATCCCCAATTGGGGGATGTTGTGAGGCTGAAGGTAAGTGGGGAAGGGAAAGAGGAAGGTGGGGAAGTACCTGGCTATTCAGATCTAGTCACTAAACACGGCTAAAGCCATTTGGAGCAACGTTTCAATTCTGAATGGTGGTCTTACACCAGGGCGATACTGGTAGTATCTTCCACTCTGGAACGTGCCGCAAATATACTATATATTATTTTAATTAATTAATTGTGAAATAACACAAATCAATCAAATAAAATTTATTTGCGCACGCCGGGTTCGAACCCGCGACCTTCGGAATAGCAGTCCAATGCGTTACCACTGGACTATGCCGGCCGTCAATTGACATTGTCTGTGCATTACAGATGGCAATCGGTTCTTCACCCCACCGCTATAGGACCTTATCTACTTACACTGGTATCTGCACGGACTACGAATCAATATGGACTCCTCGGGATCACACCAGCGCCCTGGCCCCGGCTATCATTCCTGGCTAGCGCCTAGACCCTGCGACACCTTTGACGGTCTGCGCCTCGGCCCCGCGGCGCCGTCGCCGGCTTGCATATCCCGTACATCTGCCGACCAGGTCAATCGCACCTTCAGCTACCTCGTTCACACTGGAGTACCCGGAAGACTCCACGTCTTCACCAGTGCTGAACACATCCACGAGTCCGGTCTCCACCAACGCGGTTTCAACTCACTGACTACCGCCTCGACCACTCCATCGCCGTCATCGCCGTCTACACCTGGTGTCATCCTCACCGGTCCAGAGTCATCTCCCAACTGCGCAATTCTACTGACTCAAAATAAACGCTGTGACACAACACACCATTATCTTTCATTGTCTCCTTACCAGATTCCCAAAGAATCAAGTTTATCGATAGGGTATACCCATCGGCGATACTTAATCTACCTACATAATTTTGTTATGATGTTTATAAGGTTGTTTTGATGTGATTTCTAAATTGCTCCATAGCTGCCGAAAACCGCATTAAAAGATCTGAAAATTTCAGAGCACATCACGCAATACGGTTCAATGATTTTTTTTAATAAGCAAGTAAATTACAAAGTCATCAAAATAATTATAAAAGAAGGCATCATAACATTGTTATTCATTTCAGGATGTGAAAGGGACTGTTTGTTACATGCAACTGGTACGCTTCTAAATCCACAGCAAATAGGAGCGGAATAAAGGACTTAGCATTTTGTCACTCAACTACTAAGGATTAATCGCCACTCTGTCACCAGTGATTAGCGAAGGACACTTTGGATGATTTCCACAGATAAATAAGCGTAAATGATAGGCGATATTGGTAAAAGCTCTCAGCTCGGGGTCGTGATAAGACTAATTGGTGGAAATGCATTACCGTGTTAGTTGCGCCGATAAGGGAGTAATTGATCATTATGGTAGACGTTTGATTTTTCTACTCGTTTCGGGGGGATTAAGTCATTAGTTGTGTATATTTGCGCAGCAGTACGAGTGTACAAAAATAATGCGATGCGTAATTTGTCGAGGAAAAGCACTTAAAATGGTAATATTAATTAATAGCGCTCCACCGTTCAGTTATCTAAATGCTGATTTTGCAGTTATCTAACAGTTTTTGGTTACTCGTTATATTCTTTTTAGCAAACACTTGAAATCTTAAACGTATTACATAAATGACAAATATCAATAAAACAAATAAAAAGCTTAAAAATAATCTATTAAATGAAAAAACACATTTTGTAAAACACCTTTTATTTTGAATTAATATTAACAGCCAACCAGGTTTCGCTTAGCTCAAGCTTCGTCAGGGCTTATTATATCAGGTTGATTTAATAAGCCCTGACGAAGCTTGAGCTAAGCGAAACCTGGTTGGCTGTTAATATTAATTCAAAATAAAAGTGGTGTTTTACAAAGTGTATTTTTTCATTTAATATATAATGTCACATCACAAAGTGTTTGCTTCCTTCGATAAAATTAAAAATAATCATAATTTACAAATCCACTCACAAACGCTCGAGGAAGACATGGCATGACCAAGTGAATCAGATACTTGAGTCGGGCCATGTCAAGAGTCAGAACAATAGAAGAGTATGTATGAGACGATGTATGAATGTGAATGAGGCAAGGAGTGTGTGCCAAGACCGAGTTGTTTGGCGGTCCGTCCTCTCTGCCTACCCCTGCGGGGAAACGGCGTGATGGTTAGTTAGTTAGTTAGTTAGTCACTCACAAATCTAGTTGCGAAAAAGCAAAAGAAACTTTGATCGTTATTACACAGAGAACACTGATCATTATGAATCTCTTCTAATTTTTTGTAATCTGGTTAAAATCGGGACTGAAGGCCCCCAACGAATGAATTGCTAGGTTTCCTGTTAAACTTTTAGTAAAGAAGGAAATGTATTATCGCCATGTCGGAACATGTGTACATAAAAATAATTATATTTTCGAACTTCGTCATCATATATTATCAGAGAAAATGCAGGTGCATGAGCACGTGTTCCGATATATTAATAATTTATTAAAAGTTTAACAGGAAACGGCCCGCAGTTCCGTTTTCAATTGGATTTTCAAATATCGTAATTAATCATTTTTCTCCGTGTTCACTTAAAAGGGGAAAGTTATATCTTTACGGTTGACCAAATGATATAAACTACATGCAATTAAAAATCGCATTCACACAGTCGATTAATACATTTAGACCTCAGTCCATTTGCGACTTTTTAACGACACTGAGTTGCATTTGCCTTCCAATCAACTTCCAACAACTAATCTCATTGTTATGAAAATAAAGGTAGTTTTCAAAATTGGTTATGTTTGTTTACACGGTTTAAATTAAGATACTCACATATGTATGGTATGTAGTCAACATGTTGTTTCTGGGTCTGACATTCCTATATTTGGTACAAAATAAAAGATGGCCCTTTAACTTTTAATTCATATTTAGGCTCAAATATCTAACTGATTGCTACCTAGGAACCTATTGATAAATCATCTCTCCCGATGATGTGAACGCAGCAGGTTTTCTTTTTGAGTTTCAATTTAGTGGTAGTGTATATTTTATACTACCTGCTCTGTCTATAATAACAGGTACTGAATGCGTGGCGAAGAAGGCTTACTTTCATGTGATGCTGAGGTTTGGTGACACAAGTTGGATTCTATTTTTAAGACACTGCATCTCAATAAACCTAACCGGGCCGGGTTAATTTCAAAATCTTCGACACCTCACATTGTGATAGTTTTCTTCGTGAATTTGTGTAAAGCAAATCATGTTTTTTTTCCGTTAGTAGCAATTCTAGGATGTATCTAAATAGTCGATATACTGGCTCTTGGAATGTTTGTGCGTGCTTAAGGTTAACCTATTAACTTCGAAACAAAATAAAATAATATTCGCCTGCTCACAATGATTCTGGAATGCGTTTTATATAAAACCCTTCAAGAGTCTTAACTGCTCCAATGGCAGTGAGACTATGGCAACCCTAATTGGAGTTTTTATATTATGAAGCTGTCGGTAGTGGGGTGAGGAAGGAGATGGGGAAGAGAAAGGTGGTGGAGTATCTGGCTATTCATAACTGATCACAAAACACGGCTATGGTGATCTTTCACCATAACAATACTGAGAGTATCTTCCACTATTGAAGATATGTTCTGCAAATACACTATGTATTAAATGTATATGACGCCAGAAAGTAATTTTACAACTATTGAAGAATAACGCAATGTTTTATATTTAATTAATTAATTGTGTGACGTCATAAATTATTAAAATAAAATTTTGATGCACGCGACGAAATTTGCAGTCGCGATCTCTGGATTTGTAGTCGAAAGCTTTAGCCCTCGCCCACGTGACCGTCAATCCGTGTCCCTTCACTTTTGATGATTACTATTTTATGTTTCTTTTTTATTTCCCTACAACAAAGAATTATTTATTTCTACACTCGTACATACAGTTTACAGGTAAATAATAATTTCGAGTAGGTAATAAAACAAATGTTTCTAATTTAAAACATGAAAGAAGCAGTAACTGTGTGTAAACTGTAGTTATGTTTTGTGAACACCTCACCAAGAGAACCTGTGCTGATAAGTACTCGTATTTATTGCGGTGAATTGAGTTCGAATCCCATAGCGAATATATCGAACCATATCTCCTATCACTTCGAAGATGTGTGAAAGTCCAGGTAACGAAGAAAAAATGGAAAGATATCCATTAAATCTGTTTTTGTTTACATCAACCAAAACTATGAAATACATTAATCTCTTATAGAGATTTATTTTCGGAGTATTGTGCCGTATTGCACACTGTAATGTTGTCCGAAACATTTGCTAAAGAAAGAGGTAGCGCAACACGGCATAATGCCCCAAAAATAAAACACCATAATACTTTTGACTGTGAAAATCTTAAATCATATTGGCATTAATCTCATTCAAAATAGCACGTAAAAACAATACTTTGAAAAATGATCCTAGATTCAACACAGTTTATCGTAGAGTGCGTCGTTATGTTATCTCAAATCCAATCATCGTTTAAAACGTAGTACAAATTTTGTATGATTCATCCGATCTATCTATGAAATGATCTGCTAATACTCTTCTGGGGTAATTGAACTTTTAAAGATCTCCATTGCTCGTATAGTATTATATCTTACGCGTGCCCCAGAGGTAGGTAAGCCGGGTTTAACGCTACGGTATATCGGACTGTGAATAGGGCACGTCTCTGAATAACACCGACTCCTCGGAGGCTTAAAGTTTTTCATTTGTAACTCACAGTGGCGTTTGGACCACGATTAACTATATCTTTTATGCTTTATTTTATTTTTAGATCGATTTAAAATATAAGGTTGAATTTGTTTTTATTTTTATCGTAAGTGATAAATGGCCGAAGAAATAGTGAAGTTTTTGCCGATGGCGAACATTGAAATATTAATATTTATTAGTATACGTATTTGAATTATGCAATGTGAAAGTTTTTTGCACTCACATTTTTGTTACTTAATAATTAATTTTCACATTTTGCTAAAAAAAAATATGCTTCAAAATAGTGTGTTACCTTATTTAATGTGGTGAAATGCAAAGAATTAAACTTTACATACCTGCATACATTATCGGTGTTGTGATTCACGCAATTTTGTCTAACAATGAAAACATTTTAAATTATAATATGCGCTTTATAATTATTTATTCTGAGGTAGGTCCATAAATAAAATAATAAAAACATTTTATTTTTAATTTTTTTATATAAAAAAAAATGTTATCTTCCGAGCAAAGCGCAGCGCCCCTTAGGTCTGTGCGTGGCAAATGTACCGACGGGAGCGCTGCGCTGCCGGGCGGCGGCAGTCGACGGCACTACTACCGCTCAGGCACCCCCCTCTCTCCTCTCACCCCTCCAAACCGAGCGGTTTCACCTCTACAGGTACGTTCGCCTTCAATCAGATGCCGACACTCTACGGGAGAGCCTGCCGCAAAAGATACAAACTGATTTCTTGGATGATGTATAGTGTTCGTGTATTTGATAGGCCTCTTTCCATTCGGTTGTAAAGACTGCCAGGTAAATCAAGACGGCGAGATCAAGCGCTGCTGCCTCCAGTACTCGCTTGACCTGCGCAGAGGGCGCACGTACGCATGCGCGAATTCAAATGTTAGAACACCCTAGTGGCGTTGACGCGAAACTGTGAAAACAATAGACATGTGTGAAAATTTGACTTTGTGGGCGTTTTTGCGCGGGAAATGATCGCGTTATTTTCCACCGCCGACTGTATCCCCGTCTCACGCCACCGTAATGTTATTAGTGCGAGGCGTCCCATTGGCCCGCGCGACTACTACTTTGATATGAATGCTGTGCCGTGCAACTTTCGATCGAAAGCTTCTGTTACCGTGAAAAAACAACGTTAAATCGGCTACCGCGAGAACGTTAAACGAGTTCAGCCGTATGCCAATGTATCAACATTGCGGGTATGTCACAACTTCTGTGTTTGTAAATAATTAGCCCGTAAACATAGCTGTGCTGTTATCTCTGTAACGTGAACATTGCGTTATCAGTGTGTTAAAAGCCTAATCCCCTAAAAAGGTTTTTTTCGTTGGTAATCTAAGGACAAACCAAACAAATGTACAATAATAATCATACATGTGTAATAATTTAAAAACTGAATTATTCTAACATTCCACATGACAAGTGTATGGACATTGAAGTGATAAAAAGTGAGTGATTTTACACTGTAACAAAGTTTGATATTGTGTTAGAAGATTGTATCATTGTTCGGTTGTATGATAATAATTGTCTTCCGGGGTGTTTAGAAATTAGTTGCGCATAATCTGCGTGATTGTAGGAAGCAATTCTGTGGTCACAAAGTACAATTATCTGTGTTATTGTGAACGCCTTTGGGACACAATAGAACACCAAAGTTTACGACCCTTTTTTGCTTACCTGTTCCTAGCCAATCTTGTTTGGAGTGTTTTTTCACCTGAAAAGGACAGGTAGTCCATTGTCGCGTGGATGCGGTGACGCGAGATAATGCCAGGGTTAGCTCCCCACTGTGTGTGTCAATCACCTGTGGACGTATTCATATGACGGATCAACTAGTGTTTTGTATTGAGCTTCCAGTTGGTTCTTTTCTTTAAAAGGTAAGAATATTTTTTTTTCGTTTTTCAATTTTCTCCCTGTCATCCCTTTCATAAACCTTCATATTTATTCATTTCACACATTTTAATATCCTTGCCAGTAATATTAAAAAATTCCATTGAACATTAACATAACTAAAATCCCTTAACTAACTATCAATATCTTCATAAATTTAACACAAAACATGCCTGCTTCGTACTATGTATTTATTAACCACAGTAGAGCTGATGATAACATATTATTTCTCAGTTTCAAAATTTTCACTTTAAAACTTCAAATGTTTTTTTGACACAACGAATGATTTTTTTTTGTATTCCTGTAATAAGGGTGTATTTGGGTTGTGCAAATTAAATAAAAATCCACCCGACATGAACATAATAACAACACATGAAGGGCCGAAGATTGAAAGACCTCCCGGCTGCAGAAGGGCAACTGTGCTATACAGTCAATCTTTTTTTACACGGTTTTGAAATAACACGGTCGTCAAAACTTAATGAAAATATGCTTTCTTTTTCTCATCATGCTTTTTTATTTGATACCTATTTCTGTGAGATATATCCCCGTACAAAAACAACATTAAATGTCGGTAGGTACTTCAGTTCTGGACTCCAGTTCCAAAGTGTCACGCCGGTGCTACCTAGCGAATTCGTAATACAATCGAAGAAGAAGATTTTTTAACACTGTTATTCACATGTGGTCCGTTTTCTTAACAGCCCATTTCCTATGAAACGGACCAATGGATATAATATATTTGGTACGCCACTGTCTTCATAGATAACGAGGGTGTAAAGAGACAACAACAAAAGCAAAATAAAATTTCTTATTTAAAAAAAAGGTTCGCGCAACATATTTTAACAAAACAATGAGGAGTATATTATAATTAATGCGGTTCACGCAACATATTTTAATGAAACAATAAGGAGCATATTATAAGTATTGTGGTTCACGCAACATATTTTAATAAAACAATAAGGAGCATATTATAAGTATTGCGGTTCACGCAACTTATTTTAATGAAACAATAAGGAACATATATTATTATAATTAATGCGTTTCACGCAACATATTTTAATAAAACAGTAAGGAGCATACTAAAATTTCATATTACACCAAAATATTCGGAGCATTAAGAGAAATTTCGATAAATTAAACCGAACCTTTCCAAATAATGAGTCACCCGCTTATCAACTACGGAACTAACTATAACCATAGGTATAGAAATTTATTGTAATTTACACTATTATTTAAGGAGATAACATGCTTTGTTGTGGTAGAAGTAAAAATAACGCGTATTTATATGAGACAACAGTTTTTATTAATAAATTAATATACTGTATGAAATATATCACATTAGAAATGTTCTAAATTATATGAGCAGGTTATCATTTAAACATTTACTTTGCTGAGGCTACTTGCCTCACGGTAGGAACTATTATTTTGCATGCACTTTATTAAGGCTACTTGACTCACGGAAGCAGTAGGAACTATTATTTTACATTCACTGTATTGAGGCTACTTGACTCACGGAAGCAGTAGGAACTATTATTTTACATTCACTTTACTGAGGCTATTTGACTCACGGAATCAGTAGGAACTATTATTTTACATGCACTTTATTAAGGCCACTTGTCTCACGGAAGCAGTACCTAGGAACTATTATTTTATATTCACTGTACTGAGGCTACTTGACTCACGGAAGCAGTAGGAACTATTATTTTACATTCACTGTATTGAGGCTACTTGACTCACGGAAGCAGTAGGAACTATTATTTTACATTCACTGTTTTGAGGCTACTTGACTCACGGAAGCAGTAGGAACTATTATTTTACATTCACTTTACTGAGGCTATTTGACTCACGGAATCAGTAGGAACTATTATTTTACATGCACTTTATTAAGGCTACTTGTCTCACGGAAGCAGTACCTAGGAACTATTATTTTATATTCACTGTACTGAGGCTACTTGACTCACGGAAGCAGTAGGAACTATTATTTTACATTCACTGTTTTGAGGCTACTTGACTCACGGAAGCAGTAGGAACTATTATTTTACATTCACTTTACTGAGGCTATTTGACTAACGGAATCAGTAGGAACTATTATTTTACATGCACTTTATTAAGGCCACTTGTCTCACGGAAGCAGTACCTAGGAACTATTATTTTATATTCACTGTACTGAGGCTACTTGACTCACGGAAGCAGTAGGAACTATTATTTTACATTCACTGTTTTGAGGCTACTTGACTCACGGAAGCAGTAGGAACTATTATTTTACATTCACTTTACTGAGGCTATTTGACTAACGGAATCAGTAGGAACTATTATTTTACATGCACTTTATTAAGGCCACTTGTCTCACGGAAGCAGTACCTAGGAACTATTATTTTATATTCACTGTACTGAGGCTACTTGACTCACGGAAGCAGTAGGAACTATTATTTTAATGCTTCTCATTCCACTCGAAGAGACAACGTGATTGATTTAATTATGTGAGATGCTATAATAATTCAAAGAGTGGGCGTCAGGTGCCAATTATTGTTATTGTTGGCAGCGTCAAGCATTGTTTATTGTATTTAATCGTCACCTCCTTTCCGACTGATCACTTTTTGAAGATTTATTTGGTTTGTGAAAAACGATTTTCATTGGTACTGGATGAAAATAAAGGTTTAGTGTGTTCAATCAAATTTTAACAAAATATAGCTACAACGTATTCCGTTGTAAGTTTGACTAACACAAATGCTTTACACTAATCTACAAGTAGTCCGCTTTTTACCACAGGAATGAAGGTCTGTGTATACAAACAAGTATCATGAAAACCTATTTCATGTAGCAGTTTTGTTGTAAGCATTGATTTTGCGAATTTTCCATCAATTTTAAAAGAAAAAAATTGATTCATTGTAAGATACTATTTACTATTTAGCTGTACGTTATGTTTAAAACCATCCCCTTATAAATTCGTTTTTTACTGTAAAAACGGAGATGTGTAATAACACATTTTTGTCACGTACGACGTTGATTTTTGTTTATTTTCATACTAACTGATTCACCACATTTAGTATCTTCTCACTAATCTAGATTGTTAACGAGAGACGTAAAATTAGATGGGCATTCTTTCTTCTACTTTTGTTTCACTGCTAGGTAGTATAGCTATAGATATAAACTCAGGAGCATCCTTGGAAAAGGCCACCATTCGTGAAACGGCTTTAACCATGAAAGAAACTTATTTAAAAAATACATACTAATATTCCATAGTTCCTCTCACGTTTGGGGATGTCATAGCCCACTGCCTTAAAACAGTCAGGAGCAGTTGGCACTTTTGTGCGGTATTGAAATAAAAAATAAAAATACAGTTTATTTAGACATAACAAACAAAACACGCCATACGCCAAAAGCTAACGATATTTTTAGAAAAAAGGCGCTTTTTAACGATATTCGATATTCAGCAAACAACATGTAATTCAAGCAGTTGCATGCTGTATCCCAACTGCATTCCGTCTTCTGTTGCATGCCGTGATGCAGTTCAGGGTAGGTACCTACTCTCCGAGTAGATATATGATAATTCAACCTTAGCGAGGATAGGGCCTGCGTTGTGCGTTATTGACCACAACAAATACCCTTTTGTCGAATGAAGGATTGCACTAAAACAACAGTCTGAATTTCAAGATACTGCCATACGAGCCATTGTTAAAAAGTATAAGATAGAATACGTAAAATGTACATTTTCTTCAGTGTGAGTAGTATTTTAAACTGAATCCAACTGGCGCTATCTGCACTATTGTTATGAAGCAATATGTTAGTTTTTAATGGATTAAAAAAAACTCTTTCATGAAGTGGTTAAAATCACTTGCGACGAGTTTCAACCCTCCACTGAAATTCATTCCCATAATTATTTTCTGACGTATAACACAATTAAATATGTATCAATAAAAGGATTTAATGTAACGCATAACTATTTACATTATATAATTGCAGTAGTTTACGTTATAATTTCAGAAGTTGCTTAGCTGCATCAATGTACAAACTTACCAAGAGTATGCAATCTCATGATAGATTCAGCGTACAATAAACAGCACGAACCTTTTATTTTTATCTTAGATTTTTTGCTGTACGTGACATAAGTCAGTCATATTAGATGCGAGCAAGGGTTATGAAAAGTGGTAAGGTTGCGTCAGAAACAAAGCTAGGCTTATATATTTATTCATAATTATATAAATGTATCGTATTTCAAACTTCAATAATCCGCCTAAAACCAAATTATGATCACACTAATTCTCCACACTCCAAATAGCTTGGTCCTACTACCAAGTTCCCTGGCTCCCCGCTGCGCTGGGTCATCGTATGGCTGAAAACCTTTCTTATTGGGATCATTAGGTACAAGAGACAAGGCCGCCCACCCGAGTGACTGAACAATAATTCCACCCTCGCTAAGGCACCGCCCAGACTACGACTGTATGCTAATCAAGCGCTAACCCGACATCTCTGAAGTTGGGGTTTAAAACAACTTGCAATTTAAACTGCGACTTTATCATAGCGAATCTACTAGAGTATAAAATGCTTTTTTTATATATTAACTACGCATAGGAGGTTCCGAGAAAAGTATTTTACCTCAGGACCTATGTCATCTTTGGATATGCTCTGTGGAAGGTCTTTTGAGGGAAAGAAAGGAGAGGATTTCTGGGAAGGAAAAGTGTATGAGGGGTGGGTCCGCGCGTAAGTGTATCCAGGAGTGACGGACACATGATCATCATCCCCCTACTGCGGTGAAAGGCAATGGGTCTAGAGAGTCTAGCTGAAGAGGTTAAAGAGTCCCTCAACCGGCCTCTTCCGGTCCGGCCCGTGGCTAGAAGCTTCCACCTCCCAGACCTGCACAAACCTCACCCCATCAATCTGATTACCCCTACTAAGTCACCAAACATAACGAACCACTAAGGGTGACCTATGACATAGGTGTTTGTTATCCGATTATTCGTTCCCGGACGGCTGTTCCCATACCCGCCTCCTAAATTAGCATTGATAATATGACAAAGATTTCGTTGAAGTTGTACATATTTAAAATAACCTTTGACGCTCTTGAAGATAGAATTTATTTTATCTGTTTTTATTTTCATATATTGTCGTCAATACTGGGCCCATGTCTAGTAAAATAAGTCATTTCATAACCTTCATGAGAACAAATTTCATGTCCAAAGACTGTAAAATGGAATAAATAGCCGATTGAAATTGGGTCATTTCTCTGAAAATTGTGCGGGCCAGTAAGGTTTATTTCAACCCGCATAAAAATTGAGTTCAAAGTCTTAAACCTCTGTGCCAACAAATTATCTTTAAGACGAGACAATACCCTAAAATAAAGTCGGAATCTTAACGACGTAAGTGAAGGAGCCATTCACAAAAATATGTGACGCGCGGCACGGCGTAATAGACGGACCCGCGGTCGAATTTGCCCTAGCAAGCCTAGAAAATTGTTCATAACCGTTAGGTTTATTTTACTTATTTTTGGTGTACGCATTACTAAAATTTCACATGTTTTTAAGCGAAAACCTCGAGAAGATACTAATTCTTCGTTTAGAAAAATAAAATCTGGTGCTTACCGCTAATTTCAAACAGTTTTACATAAAATATTTTAATGGTCTGGTACGGTTTTTATTAATCTTAAATATAAATAACTTAATTCACAGGTAGATTCTACAGTAAAATCTTCGGAATTAATTAAAATTTTAGCCTCGAGCAAATCCCCGTTATTAGATCCTTGTGTCGTCCTAAGGATATTTTCAAAAAATCATTTCTTTGAATTTAACTTATTATTCTGATGAAACTACTTACGGTAGATTCTGTTCCAGTAAGTTAGTTATTACGAAAATAGAATCAGCTGGCGCATGGCACGGCATGGCATGGCGCATGGCTCGAAACGGGATAAATTCTTCATTTCGTACCGAATTTATATGTTATCAGTATCAGTGTTTTTCAGATCCTGGAACCTATTTCAGTATAAGTCCATCACTTTATAAAGTTGTGCCTGTAGTAATAATAAGTTGTTTTAACCTACAATTAAAATTAACTACCTTAAAAATTGTTGCTTTTTCCTAGTAACGTCTTGTATATTTATTACTTTGATAAGCTCTCAAAAAACGTCAATCAATAAATATTTTACTGTAGAAAGAGGCAACATAACATGTTTCAAAATGATGGTCGTAATGGAAACAATTTGAATATAAATACCCGAATTAATTAAAAAGTAATTCCGTTTATCTTTTCCACGTTCGTTAATGTTAGTGATTCCATTGATGCATTTAATTATTTTCTACCAATGTCATACAAATCATTTATTAACTCCGGTTGATTTCATGCAAATCGTTAATGTGCAATTTAATTACCCAAAAAACGTATCATTATTTTAGCATTTGATCATGAAAATATTGCTAACATTAAAACTAATAAATGGTGACTGTATTATTAAATGTAATTTTCTGCATTTTTACATAATAAACTTGTATCCTCATTAGACCCCATAATTGCATTTCTGTCGAATAAACAAGTCTAGTTATAACATGTTAATATGTATATTATCATAAGCGATTCAAATACAGTCTCCGCGGCCGCTTATTAAGAAGCGAACCATAATTCTCTCATTGAGCATAATAACAATCATGGTATATTTGCATTCGTATTTGCGTGGATTTTATTGGCCATCATTCTAGTTATTGCCGATTAGAACAAATGAATGGAATCTAAAAAAAGTAGTCGTTGGCTATTTTTTTTTTTAAACGATAGGTTTTTCTTCTCTTCACCGGGTAAGTAGGTAAGTCATCACATATTATAATCTTCGTATTAAAATTGCCCTAGAAGGAGAGCGTGGGATTATTTTTACTATTTCTCAATAACTCAATATAGCTACTAGTATTAGCAAATTGTCACGGTAGTGTAGGCTGAATAGATTTGCAGAACGTATATTATTGCTAATAACGATTTTTTTACTGTATGTCAAGTTAATTCTTGCAAAATTGACGAACAAAGTTCGTAGTTTCTATAAACCTCAAACTTCACTCCAATAATTGAATTCGTTAGAAATAAAACACGTACACAAAAAGAAAACCATTTTATATAATATACATTCCAAAAGGGGAGTCATGGCATCTAGTTACCATCAGGTAATTACAATTAAGGAGTGAATGGGTACTTAAGAATCCTTCGTACCATAACATCATTACTTCGTACTTTAGCTAATTGTTACTCTCCTAAAACTGGGTGGTTAAACAATTGCATTCAGTGAGTTTACCTCTACTGGAAAACTACCAATCTACCGAATTTCATTGTCTTCTCTACCACCGCAATAAATCTCGTCAGTCACACGCAACTAACTGTAGGTTTGACAGAGATAAGGTGCAGAAATAGTGTAATTAATTTGCCAGGTTTTATTTGCATAAAACTTTAAGTTTAGATTTAAGAGCGTTTATTTAGAATTCCAGCTGCCATATTAATGAAACTAAATTAGAAGTTGGTAATTAGTCTGTGTATTTAGGTTATCTTAGTCCAGACTATAATAATGCTTTGGTTTAACGTACTGCGCATGCACGTTTTAGATAAAATAATAGTTTCATTGTCTTTTCCTTCTTTAATGAGCGTTGTTTTGTTTTTAATTGGAGTTAACAAATGCTAATTTCAGTTATTTTGATAGTGTTATTTTTTTTTTTTTATTTATTTCATATATATCCCGTTAAACTACAGTTAAGTAGTTTGTCAAACAGGATTTTTATTACAACTTTTTACAGATTACAACTTAGACCTTAATTTATACAATAACAATAAACTTACACATTAAATCGCCTAATACAAATTATTTCTACCTAGTAGCCACGTTTTCAGCAAATATCTGACTCTATTTGGAAATTCGCATTTCTTAATATTACCAGGTAGCATATTATATATTTTAGGCACATTATACTCAAGGGTTCGCTGTCCGTATTTATTATTATGTTTAGGTACAAGCATGCCTTCATTCTTTGTGAACCTAGTATTGTGCCCATGTTCAACTTTCCTCTTATACTCAGAGTCAGATATGTGCTGAATTAATATTTTATACCACAATAAGGCCTGCACCGGCAAAACTGTTAAATTTTGATACAAAAGTGAAATGTTTCGTCTTTGCGAAAAAATATTTTTTTTAACTAGTAATTTAACGATAGAATTTTGTATTGATTGTGCGTAATTTAAATTTGTTTTGCAAGAATGTCCCCAAGTGGTTATTCCATATCTTAAAGTTGATTCCGCGAGTGACATGTAAATAATTCTTAAGGTATTCACAGGAACGAAACACTTCAATTTGTATATTCAAAACAGCATCAGTGCAGATGACAAATATTTTCAATCGATAGCAAAGGCTTTAAGATCTATTTAATTACCAAGACGTATGTTCACCATAAGAGCAATAATTATGATAGAGTGGCTAATAATTTAAAATAAATAAAAAACTGTGTTAGTCGTAACAGTGGGTAATTACCTTTTTTGCTTGATTAGATCAGATTCCATCTCAATGTTCTTGTTCTGTAATTAGGAACTACTTTCTAACCAATAAACCTATTTTTATAAATCTAATTTGGCACTGTGGTGGTGAACCACATTATCGCTTAGATATGCAGACATATTAAATACTTGTATCCCCTATTGCACAAATGAGATTTTGCAAATAGCTTTTTGGATGGAAGTCACTTGTATATAATATTATAACGATTCTTCTAACCACAAACTGTTAATAGGGAAAAGCATTCGCAAGTATTTGTGTAAAACAGACCACTATGTATCAGTGGCGGTCGGTGACATTTTGTAAAAGGGATGCTGGATATCAGATGTTCATACTCGTACTTGATGTCAAATATGCACATCTAACGCTAGCTCACGAACAAGATAAAATTAGGTACAATTAGGCCCTAATGATTCAATTATACAACCACACAATTCACTATTATCATTTTGAACACGTTGGCGAAGTATCCATCTTGCTTTGGGCATTCATTTATATTTATTTAAATTATGATTAAAAAGCAAATCGCAGGATAATAATATTCAATAAGAATTCGACTTCAGTATTCAACCTTAAAGTTAACTGTCAAAGCAGCGCGCGCATACAATCCAATGGATTAATAATAAAGTATACTATAGACGGTTTTCGCACGTTGGAATCTGTCATTAATATCGTATAAAGTTGACGAACATATTGGCTTGCGGGTCTCAGTGCGCATGCGCGGAAAGAACGTACATTCTAGTATTTTGGATACGGTTTACAGATCGCTTCCACACCACAGGTCTATTGCTTGTATACGTGTGTTTTACGCGTTTCACAGTATTTGAGAATGTATGTGTATTTAGACTCGCTCGCGCTCTTTGTATCGTGTCGTTCGTTGTGCGTACACAGAAACGGGACGATAATATGGACGATGTCATTTAAATGATTTTTCACAGTGCCGTTTTTATAAAAAAATCACATTAAGGTCGCTGTAGAAATATTAAAATATTTAAATTGCAGTATTTCTGTTTACCGCTATAAGTCCAATTCGTTTTACTGTAAAATGCATGGGATGCATAGCATCCACAGCATGTATTGACGGACCGCACCTGCTATGTATGCGTTGAGTCCGATTATATTTGAAAGTGATTAGAATATTTTCATTCAGTTAACCTATAAAGTAGTATCAATACTATAATAGAATATTTTTATCAGTATTTTTTATTGTCAATTAAAATCGCAATAAATACACTTTCTTCAATGAAGTAACAGAATATTAAAATCCTTGTGTAATGCCCTTAGTAGTTTGATGTAGTAGGGAAAAGCAATGCACGCAATATTTTTCTTATAAAAATAATATCTCCTCGGATCATTAAGAAAAATATTTTTTTTTCACGAGAGTCAAAAAACATAGTTTCACACCTTCATATTCAAAATATTTCAAAAATAACAACGCAGATATAATTTACTAATATGTACATTTAAAAATAAATAGACATCTTAAGATCTGTAAGCAAGAACATGTTACAAAAAAAAATTTAGAAAGGGGATGTACCTATATGCTACATGTTGGAATAAGAAATTATATTTACATTCATGTGATGTAAAAACAATGCTTTCCCTCAGAATATTTTACATCACAGAGACCATACTGAAAATAAATAAGACGCAACACTTTCGTATTAAATGTATTTCGTATATAATAAAACGTACATACTAGGAATTAATAACATATGTCATTATTCCTCTAACCAATTTTTGAGCGATTTTCTATTAATTATACAATTTCTGCTAACACATTATTCCCAAAGGTTCCTCTTAACCCTACGCTCATTTTCTCCCAATTTTATTTATATTGGATATCCAATAATCCCTTTGTTTAGTGCTATAAAAATCAGAGCTGACAGTTCGACTTTTTGATGGTCCACAATCTTGGGTAATATTCCATTAAAAAAATCTTCTTGACCTAATTTACCATATAGATAATTCTTCCGATGAGGTATTCAATTACCGATTCTTTCAATATTATGTTATATTTTATAACATAATATTGAAAGAATCGTTTTATTTAATCGTTTTCGAATTATCAACCAGCATTCAACAATGCAGCTTATGGTGATGTTGAAGTTGAATCAGCGCATTAAAACAAAACAACAGCCAACCGCCATTGTTTCTCCATCTTACCGACTTCCAATGATGGAAAATTCTGGTCGTTCTCTCGGACCATTTTATGTTTTATGAAATGCAATCGCATTTGTGGTAAGTGGTTTAGTACAGCACGTGGCATATCAATGTAATACGTGTACTGGAGTCACTAAATACCTACTCGGAGGCAATTCGCCGTCCACACAAAGCAAAAGCGATAGTGGCAATTTTGCGAAGTATTTTCATGATGTACCAACGAAATTTAGAAATTTCTGGAATATCAGATCCGCAGATAGTAAGATAATAATTGAAGTTTTTTTATCTCGTAAAAACGGGTTTGTATGCGATAGGCGACTATGAAATTTGCACCCGATGACGTCATGTAGATGTCCATCTGTCCGAATCAGCACTCAGCCGAACCGGAGCGTTTAGGTTTAATGTTTTTTAGTCATTAATCAAGATCGATTTATTATTTGTACAGATACCATATTTATACAAAAACTTTATTATGTATGTTAAAAATCTTCTTTTGTTCTTTAATACTGATGGAGCATTGCTGATTTATTAAAAATCTCTTCAAATTATTGGCAATCCTGTTAAAAACTGAACTGCAGGTCGCTTTCTGATAAACTTTTAAAATACGAAAATGATTTTTGAAGATAAATGAAGATTTTTAAGAACACATGTTCCGACATCGTGACAATACATTGGTATTCTACTAAAAGTTAAGCAGGAAACAATTCATTTGTTAAGGGCACAGTCCCGTTTTTAACCGGAACACGAACAATTTGTAGATATTCTTAATAAATTAGCAATATTTTTAATCAGTAAGTTTTGTCCGTGTATACACAGAATGTATACACTATAGGTATGTTGTTCTTTAAAATATTAAAAAAATCTAAATAGGTTGGAATGAATTCCATTTAGTTTTTTAATAGGAATAATTTAGAAAACCTAATTTATCTTTTCAGGATTTCATATTTCACGATTTCATAATTCCGATTTCAGAGATTTGATAAAATGCTTTATTCTTATCAGTTCAATGTTTACGTAGTTAATAACTATGTTTACAATATTTGAAGTCTACTGTTATCGTTACAGTAACAAAAATATTCAAGTCCAAAGTTCAGCTTGTCTATATTGTATAGTTGACAGTGTATAATATGATGATATTAACAACTCATAAAATTGTACACCTCTGTCGTGGAATATGTAAGTAAATTTGTTATACATATTTACTTATATGTAGGTTTCGTACGACAGCTGTATCGGTAAAGATTCGAGTTCATCAATCAACGTCCCATCACCCGAACTGGCAGCGCCCATATTTGAAAATGATAAATCCATTTCGAAATATTTATTACGTTTGGATTCAACTAACACAAAGTCAAATGCGTTTACCAACAAGCTTCGGGGTGCGTTGATTTTGTATTCTATTAACGTTACAGTTACTATCAGTTGGAGTATTAATAGTCAGCGTGGTGACTATTGATTGAAAAAATCTAGAAAGGAGTTTGATGCAAAACTTCTGTTTTTTTTTCTTTTCTTATTTTCTATATTAGTTATTATTCAAAATAAAACCTTAAATTCTCACTGAATTACAAAAACTTGCCATCACAGATTTTGCTTTTGCTCATATTTTTTTTTATGGGAACACCGCACAAGAGTACCGTCTGGAGCCAGTGATTCTATGGCATTCCCAACTGGTGTATGTTGTGAGGTCAAAGGTACTGGGTAGGGGATGGAGATAGAGAAGAGGAAGATGGAGAAGTACCTGGCTATTCAGCTATGGTTCAGATCACGGTAAAATCCATTTCAAGCAACGTTTCTATACTGAATGATGTTTTTACCCCAAAGCGATACTGATATCTTTTACTCAGAACGTGCCGCAAACATACTTTATATTATTTTTAACATATCAATCAAGTAAAATTTACTTGCACACGCCAAAATTAGAACCCGCGACCTACGGATTGTCCATCGACTAAGGAGGTCGTCCAATTATGGACGTTTATCATCTTCTGTGTATCTTTATTTTAATATTTACTTTCAAAATAGCTTTATTGTTGCCACCGTAAATTACACTGAAACTTTATTCAATCAAAAATCCCCTAAAAAGGTCGGATTTTTGACAGTTTGTCTTCTGATATTGTCACACAACACGAGACCTGCACAATTCTTGCAAACATCAATACCATACTGATCATAAAGTTTAGTTTTCTTTTCCCTCCTGCTTTACCACCCTTGTTAAAAACATACTACGTAGAATTTTCCACAATCAAAGTTAGGAAAACAAAATTAAAAAAATTAACTCTCCATTTACGATAACTACTGTCAAACCTTACAGATTAAAAATTGATTTCAAACATTTTTGCTACCAACGAACCCTACTATTCTAATTGCTAAAATCTTATTTCATGCAAGTGATCTCAAGGATAAAATTCACACTATTTTCTTTAACTGACATAGTTTTGGTCAGTTTGGTAATTGCTAAACATTTCACACAAAAGTTGCTCCACTCTGGTATGCTAATGCTAATAGTACCAAGTAAAGTAGTCTATGATATCCCAAATAAATAACGTATGTGTCCTGTAAATAAAGCATTCGTATTTACATTATTTTTAAATTGGTTGCGGTTTATAAAAAATAAGAAATATTCGTCCATCTCGCTCGCATTTACTGCCGTCTAAAATGGCCGGTCTCTTTTAATTCTCTTGAAATCTGTATCTGCGTCCTTTTTCTTATCAAACTTTTCAATATTTGTCTCTCTTTTGCTCCTATTTCATCTCGTTTGGTTTATCATTAGTTGTATAAGGAAGTCTCTTTCCCTACACTCTCCGCCTCTGTCTAACTCAAAGAATCTGTATGTTGCTCCTTTTCAAGCGCAATGCTTTACGGCAGGTGTAAAACCTGATCCACGGTTATGCAAGAAAGCCATTTAGTACCCTGACGCTGTCAAAATGTCAAATCAACTAAGGAAGAAAAAGTGCTTGCTCTGCGTTTTCTGACTCATTGGTATCTTTTTACTTAACGACTTGTTTATTTTCTGACTCGGCTGGGATCACTGAGGTGAACGCAACGGTGGTGGGATGTTAAATTGAATTCGAATTGCTTCTTTCCATACGAAAGCACAGCCACCGCTGTCAGTTAAAAGCAATGGTGCCAGATTTATAATTAATTTTGCCAATAAATATATAGAGCTTGATCAACGCTGCCGGATATATTTTTATGTGAACCAATTTTTATATAACCAATCGCAGGTCATTGGCATAAGATAAACTAGTCAACGATAGATTTTATTACTATTACTTATAACGTAGATACGTTAGAAGCTATGTTGTTCGCAATGTAAATCTTCTCCAAATGATCAAGCGATACCCCCGAATGCTTTTTATCAGAGATATTTGGAAATATCTACAACGTTGCCATAAAAATAAGGCTCATTGGAATTCATGGAAACTCTAAATATTAATAGTAATAATTATTAATAGTACTGTAAAATTCTAAAATATTATTAACATTTTTCCAGTTGTCATATAAGCAAATTTCTGTAAAATTGTCGTTTATCACTAAAACAAGAAATTAATAATCGATAATATTTGGATCGTTTTTTATAACTCCGTTTTTGTGAAAATACACCTCAATGGCGTTGTAGGCCATGTAGGTACATGGCCTACAACGTAGGTACCTAGGTACATGGCCTACATGGCCTAAAATGGTCTTACCTTTATTTAATTTCTTTCAAAAACTTATTTTAAATTTATTATTCTAATATTTTTTATGGACTTGTCCTTATTGGTCTTATTACGAGCAGGTTCATTAATATTTGTTTTATGTGTCGCATTAATTAACCGTGTGTAAGCGAACAAGTAGCAAATTAAGATTTGTAATAACTTTTATCACCTACTTTCCTTCGTATGCTACATCAAACACACATTATAATGTCAGGTAAAGTCTAATTGGAACATAAACCACCCACGCTGCCTCCCACTTGCTCAGCCTTAAACATGATACGCGAGCTAATTATATTTATATTTGTACACAAGATTAAAACCCGACCAGAATTTTTTATGATTATTTTTAACAATCCCCTGTAAAAACACAATATTCAGTGAAATTAATAAAAAATATATAGTTTGGATCCTGCCGTGAATTGAACATGCGATTTCTGATAAAATTCAGCGTAGAGGCGTAGCAGATTAATGCGACGTTATGGGTCTGCTTAACACAAGATCAAGCCAAACTAATCAATAAAATGGGTTAGCTTGTAGCTTGTCCGTTGTCAAATTAAAATGGTAACTTAACAAATACACACACATCATATAATGATAACGTTCCCAATGGATTTACTTTTTTACCAAAAAATCTAATATTTTTTTTTTTCTAACGACCTTTTGTATACGAATAATGTGGTATTCTACGAAAAAATATACAGTATTTATTTTACATAACTAAACTGCCACACTAACTATATGTTCAATTTGTTATGAGATAAATTGAAGATGTTCACTAACTAACTATTTAAATAATATTATTATTTCGGACTTTGAGTATTCTTGGCAATGAAGAATACATATGGTAGTTAGTCCTAGAATTTCCGAACTGAAATAAATTCCAATTCTAGTTTTACCTAGTGGAATCGGAAAGCTAGCAATTCTTTAGTGTTAATTCAACAAAATTGCTCGAGAACCCATTTTAAAACTTAGATAACGTAAGAATTTATTTATGTTGTCAAACTAATAATAATTACTATTTTAACATGCGTTTAAAAAATACATTTTCAATAATAAAATAAAAAATAACTTTTTTCACACCAAAATTCAATAAGAATAATCAACATGTGTCGAAACCCATTAATTTCTTCATCACGATACAACGTACATTAGGTATACAATTTACTTAATTATATTTCAACTTGAATTTTAAAAGAAGTTTACAATCTACTCCCTCTCAATGGAGTGTTGTGGCGTATTTTGCTATGATACCAAGCATTTTGCAGATATTAAATAGTATACATACTCTAATAATAATCGCAATTGAGATGGACGTGTTTCGAAACCAATGGTTTCTTCGTCAGGATATAGTATTTTGAAAATAAACCATTTTAAAAAGTATAGACGAATAAATATCAATATACAAAAATATTACAACGAGCGGTGATTAATTATTTATTATTATTTAAAAAAAACATATCAAAGAAATAAAATTATCACGAATTTGGCAATTATTGCATTTTTAAATGCAAGGAATACTTTTATAATAAATAATAATTTTTAAAAGTTGCAATACTTACCAATTTTAGAAAAATTATTCATTTCAAACAGTTTTTTTTAAATATAACTATTTAATTACCCCTCATTTTAATATTTTTGTCTATAGGTGCTATAGGTAAAAACAGAATGTTTAGTAAAATAAAGCGATTTGTTAAAAAAAAGTTACTAATGCTTGTATGTGCAGATTTGTTTTGTGATACGGTAGGCAGAATACATATTTTAAGCAGTTAATAATTTGTCTATACTTGTTTGTTTTTTAGAAATTTGTTTATTGTATATATAACAATAAACATAAACTTTGGTTTTGAAACACAATGTTCTCTGTTGATTAAACAGTGGGGTTTAAAAATATATTTATTATTTTTAAATATATAGCATATTATCTAATTGAAAATGTTCTTTACAAATCTTTGTCTTCTTCCCATGAAAGAGATTAAGGACAGGTTGTTTCATAGAATTTTAACAATGCATCAAATTTCAATATTGATTTTCACGTTCTGTGAAGGTTCTATTCGAGTTTTGTTATTATATCATTGCTGGCCAGTTGTTTCACAAAACTGACATAATAACAGAACTTGAATAGAACCGTCAAAGAACTTTAAAATTTGATGAATTGTTCAAATTGTTGAAACAACCCATCATTAGGTACGTAAACCATGCTTCCGGGTAACGGCTGGTTTTATTTCCTTATAACCAGTGGCGGTTCGTGGTTTTTTTAACAGGGGGTTCAGAAATTCAAGAGAAGATAAACATATCTAATTAAAATTTACTTACTGTTGTCCTACGTCAAATAGTCGAATACGGCAGCAGTCACACAACTTAAATAAAGTTAGTGGGAGGGGTACCTACATATTATTGTTTTTAAATCACTTTACCTAGACACAATTATTAGATAATGAGAAAAGTTTTATAGGAATTAAATTGTTTAATGTTTTTATAGCACTCAATGTAGGTAGGTACGTTGCTAATTATTATTGTTTTTTAGAGAAGAATAATTTCGTAGAATATATAATAGATATTTTAAAACATCAAAAAAACAAATAAAGGTGGCACGAAATAAATTTAAAAATAGGTAGTAGATTTACAAATGCCATAAGCAAACGGTTGGAGAAATGCAGAAACAAGAAAACAAAAATATGTACAAAAATGACTACAAAGTTAAATACCATAATATAACATAAAAAAATAACACTTAACTTGCATCCCTATGGTTCAAAGGTTAAACGTCGGCCGCGAAGTTCTCGGGTTTCTTCGGTTACATTCGTCAATGTTCGGAGGTCACGTGATATCACAACGCGTGTTCGGTTCGGCGCACACAATTTGTCTTATTTTTGCAAAGAAAGACCAAATTTTGTATATATCACCGTCATAGGGTCTGTACCGGCTAAGATTATTTTGTATGGAGAGTTTGGCGCGGATTTTAACTCGCACAAATTTGGAATAGGCATCGTATTTTTCGGTGGCGCGGGTTTTGAAGGCGAAATTTTAATAGCGTGCTATCTATAATGTGCTTATATTATTATAAAACAAGGATGTTTTATTTTCTCATATTTTTAATGGGGGTTCGCCGCACAAACGCACTTTAGAGAAAACCGCCACTGCTTATAACAACGTTGGTAGGTTTTAATCGGTTCCAACTGCATTTTAGTTTGCTTAGCAGCCTTCACATTGTATATTGTGAACCAGCACGATAGTGTTAGAGAGTGTATAGTGTGTCCGTACGCGCACGATAATACGCGTGTGGGTGTAAGCTACAAGAGCAAGTAGCTTCTTATCTCTTATAAGCAAACTAGCGATTAAGCTCCGATTATACCTCTTGACAGCAGCGCCCGCGTAATAGATGATATATCCCGTTTTTCTTGTTGCAGCAGAAACTATGGCAGTTCAAGTAATTAATTTCATATCACCGATGCTATAACTTGTTTTAATGCAACTACATGGCGTTTTTTACAGCTTTGAACTATTAAAAGCTCTCCATGATGTGAGATAATGCAAATAATTCACTTATAAATCAAATCTAAAAGAATTCAATAATTATTACCTATGCTAATAACGTACAGTTGGTCCGGGGGTAAAGTGCACAAAATTCGGGAGGTGATTTTTAATCATGGTAAAAAGGATAAATAACATTTTGTAATGGAAATTTAAGTCTCGATTAGCCAAATATTTGGATCACGAAACACGACCACAAGGCACGGCTTGTTTTATTCTTTATTATATATCTGCATCTAAGATACCATCTTATTACAGTTTTCGTTTATGCTAAATATTTGTTTATTTTGCACTATACCAGACTGTATCTACTCCGAGTATTAATCCTCCTTAATTAGATCAATAAAATGTAACAAAACATTATGTATTTATTACTTAGCGGTACAAGCAAAGTAAATTACATAGAAAACATTTCATCCATAAATCTTGTTGAAATCCAATACAATGGTGATATCAACTTCCAACTCGGCTTAAATTCACACTCACAAAATTTATAAAATTCCATTGGAAGATATTTTCGAAGTATTAAATGAATATTAGATTATAATTTTTAAATGCGTCCCCGTTTCCAAACATCCAATGTTAACCTTTTTGACTGGACCATCTGCATACTAAGCGCCTCCCAACGGGGGGTTATCGCTATCTCCAGACCTACTGCCTCCCAAATGTATAAAGCTGGATGTTGGCCTTTGTCAAACAGAATAATACCCGGGCGTAACTTACGCGGGGCTAAAGCTTAAAGCTCCGAGGGCGTCACCTCATCTCCTCAATCTGCTGTCCCCCTAATCATAAGTTATTTCCCTTTGTACTCGCTTATTAAACGAATATGACCCTTCCGAGCAACAATTTGGACAATCTGAACATTAAATCTCGGCAATCTTTGATGAATTGAAGGGTAATACATATAACCTGTATATTTACTTTAAGTAGTACCTACTCTACTGGTAGGAAATTTAAACCCCTCTCCCCCCACTTGTTATTTATCTAGTTAATATTGTTTATAACAACGATTTTACTTTGCCTATTTTACTGGCGGAACTTGTTGAGACACACTAAATAATAATATAATCCTCTTTATCACATACCTAATACAAATAGATTATTAATAACTGGGTGTATCCCGCCATGAATTGCTGTGGCTCAGTCTGTCTGTGCAGATGAAGAAACAATAGCGCTATTGCTTTTACGTCCAACAGATGTCTTTCAAAATAAACATGTTTTTACCTGTCACAGATGATATCTATATTATATAGGTATATAAAGTCCACAATGGAGTGCTGATGCCTACCCTGATGTATGGAAGTGAGGCGTGGAACTGGCAAATAAAGGATGAAAGTAGATTGAATGCTGTTGAAATGAGATCTCTGAGGCGTATGTGTGTTAAAACTATGTATGATCGTGTGAGGAATGTGGAGATCCGCAAAGAGTGCAAGGCTGATGTAAGCGTAATGAGTAAGATCAAGAAAGGGACGCTTAGATGGTTTGGGCATGTAGAGCGAATGAGCGAAGAAAGGAGTGTAAGGAGAATATACGATGCAAATGTGAATGGTAGCAGAAGTCGGGGACGCCCGAGGAAGACATGGCATGACCAAGTGAACCAGATACTTGAGTCGGGCCATGTCAAGAGTCAGAACAATAGAAGAGTATGTATGAGACGATGTATGAATGTGAATGAGGCAAGGAGTGGGTCCTCCTCTCTGCCTACCCCTGCGGGGAAACGGCGTGATGGTTAGTTAGTTAGTTATATAAAATAACACGCGTATTTGAATGCAACGTTGGATAAAATAACACGCGTATTTGAATGCAACGTTGGATAAAATAACACGCGTATTTGAATGCAACGTTGGATAAAATAACACGCGTATTTGAATGCAACGTTGGATAAAATAACACGCGTATTTGAATGCAACGTTGGATAAAGTAACACGCGTACTTGAATGCAACGTTGGATAAAATAACACGCGTATTTGAATGCAACGTTGGATAAAATAACACGCGTACTTGAATGCAACGTAGGATAAAATAACACGCGTACTTGAATGCAACGTTGGATAAAATAACACGCGTATTTGAATGCAACGTTGGTTCAAAATTTCAAATCAATCGGTGGAGAACTTTCAGAGATTTAAGATTTTGAACAAAACCAACATTTACATTTTTATTTATATAGTTAGTCACTACTTGCATCGAATCGTTTTGCTTATTTTTTGGTAAAATGTTATTTTAAAGTTCCATAGCTACTTATGAAAATGACATTGCGAACTGAAAAATACAATTTTAGAGTGTATTTGCTAAAACAAACAAACAAAATTTCTGCTAAAGGTGTAAGATTAAAATGCTTTTTTTTCTAAAACTCAACTGTCTCATTACTGAACATAATAAAATGTTATAAAGCTTTGTTCAATAAATAAGAAATACTTACCACGAACGGGTTTTGTAATTACCAAATTCCGAGAATTTTTCTCAGCGCGTTCTCACATTTTTATTGAGTAATTTTACTTTTCGTTGATGACGTACCCACGCGGGTATAAACTGAAATAAAATATTGTAGTTATATTTAAAAAATAATTGGCTGAACCTGAAACTAATGCTTCATAAAAGTTAAAAGTAGTTTTTTGATGCAATATAAAGATTTATCAAAGTATTTTTTGCAAATGTCTTTTTTTTACAGTGTAATTTGATAGCTTTGTGACCTTCAAAGAATTTAAACGTTTTTTTATAATGTAGAAATCAATAAAATGTGTTTATGAATTAAAGATATAATGACATCTTAATTTGGCCACAATAGTGTATTTTGACCTTCTTTCTGTAAAAATGAGATAAATAATTATTCTTATTTATTGGTTAACATTTTTATCGGTGAAAATACACAAAGCGTCATCTCTAGATCAAGAGGAAATATTATCCAAACTCGCTTATAACCTATATATTAATTTTGCAGACGGGTTTTGAAATTCCTTTAGGTGCATTTTTTTTACGCATTAACGCGTAATAAAATTCTCGTATTCTCGTACTGCCTGTGAATTCTCCAATGCCTGTATTTCAGTTCCCATCGCCGAATACTGACCCTAATGGATTCTTAATGACGAAACGCTTGACTCTTTTGTGTTTGGTCGAAAAAACTCATCCTTAGATACCAAACGTACTGGCGAGATTGATTAATATTGCTGAGAGTGAAAAATTACCAGAGTTAAAAATGAGTGCCCGATGCGAGATGGGATTATAATTGATGCAAATTTTAAAACAATGAGGAACATCAATACATGCCATGAATTATGTCTTATTTTCTTAACCGTAAAAAAAAAACCTTTTTTCTTTCATACGGAAAAGTGAACTCAATGGTTACCCACATTAGGATTGTTGTTCTATAAACATTCGGATTTATGAACTGACGCTTTTCTCCAATTACATAATAATAAAAACTTATTTTCACAAAAAAACTTTCGTTGAATTAAATTGCCAGGAATATTCTGATATTATTACGTAACTAATTTGTTGCGTTTGTTTCTTTTCAGATTTTACAATTATTAACCATGTCTGATGGCGGAGGAGCAATAGCTGAGGAGCGTGCTCCACCCACAGTGGGCCGCTCTAGGCAGGAACAGTTCCTCAGCGGTGCCTCTTCTTCCTCTGAGCCGCGCACTTCTTCAGGAGGTTATGACTCCTCAGCTTACCGCCAGCACCTGGCTGCAGCGGCTGGCCTCGGAGCGGGACTCCTCTCAGCGAACCACAGAGAATCCTCAGCTTTTGTCCCCGTAGTACCGACAAGGACATTGCATCCTGTTCTCTACCCTGGGGAAATGCACCCAGCTTTAATGTCCGCGGACATGCTGGAAAGGGAAAGAATTTTAGAAAGAGAAGGGCAGTCTAAAGAAGGAAGCGAAAGAAACGGTCCGGGACAAAGCATTCAAAAGAGAAATTCAAGCTTCGAACTTATGGCAATGATGGCGGATAAGAGAAAGGAATTGGCTTTAAGAGAAGCGGCTGCCGTAATGTTGATGCCTGGTGAAGCCGGGGCCATGTACCCTCCGCCCGCTGGGTACTTGTCAGGCCCTGGTCCCGCGCCAGGGGCGCAGTTTAGTTTCCCCAACCCTGGAGGCATGATACCGCCCCATCAGCTCCACGCTCACCTGGACAGGAGGTTACTCCGCGCTCCCGGCAGAGCTTCCCGTCCGAAAAAGCAGTTCATCTGCAAGTTCTGCAACCGTCAGTTCACCAAGTCCTACAATCTGTTGATCCACGAGCGCACTCATACGGACGAGCGGCCCTACTCCTGCGACATCTGCGGGAAGGCCTTCAGGAGACAGGATCATCTCAGAGACCACAGGTAATGAATAATTTTAATATTTCTGCCTAAGCAAACTGGCATTTAATCAAGATGTATAAATTTAAACCAATTTAATTGTTCACACGAGCACGCTCAATATATTTTTTTTTAGTTGCCGATTAAAATGTGCGTCGAATAATGATATAAGATTATTAATTTATTATAGCTAGATATGACTTTTTTTCACCTAGTATTTAATTGCTATACATGTACAAAAACTGGTCCGTAATAAATTCACATGAATACCAATTTAACAATTTATTATCGCAAGTTATATTCTGAAAATAGTTATTTTAGTTTAATAAAACTCTTTTAGCAACTTACGTGGCAAGAATTTAGATTAAAATAAAAGGGGTTTTTTTTTTATTTAAATTAAAAACAACACGTTACAAGAAAAAAACATATGTAGGTGCAGCTAGTGATTTTTAGATACAAGTAGATAAATAGAGAAAAACATATTTCCCAATATTACCATTTCATTGTTAATGATTATTAAAAGTGTCTCCCTTATCGAATCTTTTAATCTTAAAAAATGGTCCAAATTTCATTTCCTATCTCTATTATGAGCTTAAAGTTAAGTAAACCTTCCAAAAAAGAACAAATTTGTATTATTTATGAAAATTATTCACCATACAATTGAATTGTTCCTTTTGCAGTGTGCTATCAAGACACAGCCTCTCTTGAAGTTTATTTCTACCTTAAGCCTTTGCGTTTCTACCGCCCACAAGTCGTATTATCCCTCTCGTTCTCTCCCTGGTTCTCTTTCCTCTGCCGACCATGGTCCTTCGGTATAATTACAGCTGCCGGTACGAGATTCGTATCTTGGTGCTTCGTTTTTTTACCTCCGCGACTGGTCTTATTAAAACATTCCTGGGCAGTGCCGCTTTGAGGTGATGCACCTCGGCTGGAATCCTACGAGTAACGAGTATGTTTGTAATCACAGTGTGTACAGAGTTAAGTCATTTATCCAAGAGGAAATTAATAAGAAAGAAAAATCCCATAAAAAAAATCTAGTGGATCTCAGAAAGCGCAACAGAATAAAATAATAATTCAGGAACGTTTCAAAACGGTAAGTTTTCGTGGCTTATCCGTGAAAAGAAATAAAATGATGGTAAATTCGTGTAATGGCATCCTGTCACTAAACCCCGAAACATTTTATATGCACCGATAAAAATTTGTCAACATTTTGTAACGAGTTCTTCTATACCATCCCGTCATATTAAAAACAATTTTATTTTACAAACCATAATAACGTATTTTGTTTTTTTATTTATAATTCGTGAATCAGAATGTGAAACGTGATCTTTGTATTTCCTAGTTATTACCATTTTTTAAAAACCTGTTTAAATTCTTCGGCAAAATCCGCTTATTTTTTTCATTTTTAATACCTTCAATTTTACTAACCGAGATTAATAATAATACTTGGCTAATTTTTACGCGCTATTTTACAACAAATATAATGTCTATATTGTGCTAGGTGCGATTTGTTGGGTTCTAGAGCAAGGTAAGTCAAGTCACTCACTCATACCGTAAAGTCATGCTCAGTTATCATTTTAGTGTAACACAGTTCACCTAATATTAATTTTCACTCGGAACTGGGGGAATAATGTTACCGCCATGTAATTTGAATCAAGTTTCGATATGCTTCGCCGATGCTGTTTCAATGTTTTGTCGTTTATAGGTTAAAAGAATACCTTATACTGAAAGTATCTAATTGGGATACTTTGGCACCTACCTTATGTTGAAAGTAACTAAATGGGATACTTTGGCACCTACCTTATGTTGAAAGAAACTAAATGGGACACTTTGGCAACTACCTTATACTATAAGAAAACGTCATGTTGATACACGTGTATTAAAAAACAAAAAAACTTTTATAAAATAGTTATTAGTAGTATAAAGGCAAAATCTAATTATTTTAAGTTTAAAATCTCTTGAACGGTGAGTTTCGGAGTCATGAAACTTGTGCAACTTTTGAAATAGAAACAAGTCTTAAAACTGCTCGGTTAAATAATAATGTTGTTTTGTCTTAAATATTAAATAAAATAAATTAAATCTGTTTCAAAAATATGACAAGGGTATGTGCCTGAAGTCAAACGTAATTTATTTAGATTGACTTATTATTTTGAGGCGGACTTTTGAAAGGGTTCTTCCACGGATTCTTCCAGTATTATATCCGAGCGATTGGGTTTTAAACTAGATTGGCTTTAATACAGAGCAATTTAATAGAGGACTAAACTTTATCCGAATTATTTTACAACTTTAAATGTTGTGTAAATAACAACAAAACGACATTATTTACACCGCCAAATTTTTGGTACTAACAGCAAAATCTACCTGTGAAATAAGCTTTAGTTCGATATTCTATATTTCTCTCTTTAAACTTTCTTTGTTCACCAATCGATGTAAAATAGACCTTTAAAACATATTTATCTTTAAGCTAACTCGAACTACGGAACTTGTCCGGCGAGATATCTTTTTATAATGATCTCGATACAGAATCTCAGCTCGGTCCAGTGCTACATTCCCTCGCGTATAAATGAGAGCAGTCCGTGGTCAGCGGTACCTCAATGATTACTGCCTTTAGGAACATGCAGATCAAATTGATTCAGAACCACATAGAGTAATCAAAGAGCATTGCAAAATCACTTCTGAAATTGCATTTCTTTGTCAGAGAAGTTGCGCTATTAGATTCTTTTAAAATCTGTTATTTAAAAACTACACATACTCAATTTGTGTTAAGTAAAGCCGAACGCGTGTAAATCATAGTTGTGAATCTATGTTATAATAGGTTATGTTGAAGAAAGATACTAACTATTTCCAACCTCATTACGAAATTGGAATTAAACGAGATTTGCTCCTTTTATTTTTCCTGCTGGTAGTCACAATTTTTGTCCAGTAAAATGTTGGTTTTGCATTTAATACTACCTATTTTCCGATACGCCGGCGTTTTTTGCGGCCACAATATAATGATAATAAAATAAAACAATATGTATTTTTGTCTTTTTATCTGATTACTGATTTGGTAGTAATAGCGAAATAAAAAAGATTCTTGCATTCGTATCTTTAATATTTATGTAAAATCTTAATTTAGAATGATTTTTGTGATAGCTTTTCAAAACTTCAAAGGCTTTTCTAGATAACGAAGTTAAATAATACTATCGTTAACATTTCGACATTAATGTTTTAATTATAAACTTAATATAATTGATTGTAAAGGTGTTGAGATTCTTGTTTTTAATATGTTTATGTTTGCATATTGATTGGGGTTCGTTTTTCATTTTTACCTCTCTACTAAACAATACTTGAAATGTACGAGATAGATGATAATCATATCAATAATTAAATGCGACATTCATTGAGTCTACGTCTACATTCAAAAAATCCACTTTCAGAGAATAATTTATGTAGTTTTTATCGTTTTGCCAATATCTTCTCGTTTATCCACGCGCTGCACTGTTTATTTTCAGATCGTATCTAAAGTGCAGGAGAAATCGTAAGGAAGTTTCTTGTTACGAAGGTTGTATCTCAATAATTATTTATTGTGAATAATTGCAACGCCCCAAGGAACGATTAAAGATTGCAATAAGGGGTATGTTCTACTGTAGAGATTAATAAATAATGCTATCAACTGATAAAATTAACTGAAAATCATACCCGCGCCCAAAATACAATCGAAAGCATTTATTATGTGCAGTGTTTTCGAGTTTTAAAAAGTGTTTGAAGTCTTGGTTAAATTTTATATCTCCTAGTTTTTCCCTAATCATAAAAAAGTTTGAAATAAAAATCAAGCGAAAATCATGCTATCATGCATAGCCAACTTAATTTAGAAGGCATTTCTTAAATACATTATTAAATAAGTATATATAGGAAAAATATGTATATACATGATTATAAAAATTTTTGATCAGAAAAGTTTCCATTTGAATCAGCCTAAATAATAAAAAATATTTTTCCATTACATCGATTTTGCTTTTACGAAACATTCAACAACGGATGTAAAAATGTAAGAACTAATACTAGTTGGTACCGTGCAGTTTATAAAAATCAATTTAGTTCGAACATAATACCTACAATTAGTTATTTTGCAATGGATTGACTTTAATATACTCATTGATCAGTAGATGCTTGTTATGTGCAGCGTATGACAGGAGATAATTTAATTTACTTTGCAAAACATTGGCGCCTGTCGTTTTAAACTTTTTATTAGCTTTATCGGTGTTAATTAAATCATGTCGCGACAAAGCAATCGCAATACGTGATTCATATAATCTATACTAAACGACACAGCTATTGATGTTTGCCACAGGATAATTAATGAGTTACTTTGTCAATGTCGAACAACTAATTATTCACTTACTTATTCTAGTAAAAACGTACGATTTACAAATTTTTACGACAATGAAGGCAATAACCTAAGAACTATTAAAACTTGTTACTTATTTTATTACAGATCTTTTCAGTCAGTTGATTATATTTCCTGAGTAGCTGAACATTATACAAATCTTTGCCCGTTATAAATAATGCAAATACTACAATTTATTTTTTCATGTTTGGTTTCAAAAGATTTTTATGATTGTTTTGGTGTCAATGCAACAGTAATTTATTGCACTATGAACAAAAGCGCCTCCGGATAATTTCGAACCCGAGTAGGTTTTTTAATGCCTTGCTTTTGTTTATTTATTTTACATATGGGCAGGCTGAGGATTAAACTTCAACAATATTCCTTTTTCAGAAAATGGATTTTGAATTTAAAGTCGATTCCGAGAAGTTCACTTGTATGGGTGACTACCTTGTAATATATTTATTGGTTTCTGTAATAATGTGTTTCCTGAAACACATTATTACATTTTTTTTGCTTTTTCGTTGTTGAATTTGTATTTTTTTATTTATTTTATTATATTTTCAATCATGAAACTGAAAATAAGAACGCAAATATTTTTCAGATAAGTACGTCATGTGTATTTTTCTTACGGACCGATTTAAAAATATATTTTTTTAACATGCAATATATTAGTAAAATATTCAATCACAACTCGTAAAGAAGCTTGACTGACATTAAAAACCTGTGTGTTGTCGTGAAAACCCATTCATAGTCGAAATATCAATTTAAAAGTAACTATAGCTCGCAACCATTGAAAACAACAAAATAAAAACATACCCAACAGGTAGAAGGAGAAAAAACTAGTGACTCTAATGATGACTAATCATTTATTCCCTCACCTTCACGCACAGCACAGGCTCTCTACTCACCACAAGTGCTCCAAATTGTCTACTTGGAATTCCACAGTAAAAAAAGTACATGGAATCGAACCGTTGACCAATGGGAACACTTGTTCTGTGCTCCCCAGCTTCGGGTTATTAGGCGGGTACCATTATTGAAAAACCATTATAAAACACGAATGTGGGGTACTTGGATAATCGGTAAATTGAGATCGATTCGGAGGCAAAACAAGCCCGGGATTCCGAGGCGGAGATTTATACCATTCTTCTGTTTTACTGCTCTGGGAATGAATGAACTCTCTTGATTATTCTAGAACAATGACGGAAACACTTGATTATTTCTGTTTGTATAATGTTGGTAATTTGGAATAAACTTCTTAATGAATGGAGTTGACGTTTACTAGAAGCCTTCAAATGATTTCTAAATCAATGTCAAAGGCAAAGGCCTATTTTTTAAAATTATGTATCATAATAAAAAATATAACCACATTGGTCTCAGTTAAAATTTTGTAACCTTACCAATTCTGAAGGAGAACCTAAAAGAATACCTACGATAATTTTATCACTATTAACGAGCTAAAAAAATATTATTTGAGCTTCATCAAAATTCTCGTGCAACGTGTATGAAAAAACATTAAAATGTTGGATTTCATTAAGTTTATAATAATTCCGTAATAACAATTATTTTAAAGACCCGCGTTACTGCCGTCTTGCCGAGCGATCGACGAATATGTAAATTCAACCGGCCACGTTTTGTTTTTAACATTAAAAGCCTTCGTAACTAAACCCCTTTATGTCTCTAATTATACACTCGCGTCGATAGGAATATTTTAACGACGAATTCGGATGAGATGGAAGCTGTCGATGGACCGGCCGGGCCAGGCCAGATCGGAACCTCGCCCTTATCGACCCAACCGACTGGTGCATTTTAATGCAATAGACGCCATTCGCTTGAAAGGGGTATCACGTATATCCATAGCAGTAATTGATAATCAAAATAATAAAGACACAGCATTCCATTGTGTCTGAAGCCCCTGGCCTGATCAATTAAAGGGATTTATTCAGTCGATTTGAAAGCTTGGAACCAGTGACTGTTTTCTCTAAGGAGCGTTTGTGCACTGAACTATCAAATAATAGCAAAGACTAAATTATAATATTACTACATTTTGAACAGAATGCCACTTACACTATCTACTTATAAATCCGCCCGCCTGAGTAAAAATACGTTTATAGGAGCAAAATCTAGAACGCACCTATGGTCTCTTTTGGAATGTTTCATAAGTTTCAACGTACTTTTATGCTCCATCTCTAGGGCCAAAATAATCGTTTTTTTGTCGCGGCACACCTTCCACTGGAATTTATCGTATGTTGATCTTTCATAAAATTCGTCAGATCTAATTTGTGTCCACCTCAGATGAATGTTTCACACAACTAAAAAGAAGGAATTAACATTGGATGCAGATAACGTTGTTTGTAAAAAAAAGATTGTTGGGAGTCACTTTTCCCACAATTGTAGAGTAAAGTATTCGATTCATTTGCAAATATCGTAAAAAATTTAATAAATTAATTTTTAATAATACGCAATTTTTTTTTCTTTCGTGCTTTGAAATGAGACAAAGCGTTAATCTCGTGATCTAGTAATAGTACTCTAGTTATAAGTTGTTCAAACAACCGGAATGGGTTTCAAAACTTTCGCAAAATAATCTTTTGTTTGTTTTTTTGTGTAATTCGTTATTAACGCATCATTACAATATAATAATGTTTATTTTGTCTCTCAAAGCAAACTCGATCGAAAAAATTAATCAATTTTGCCATCTTCGTTATAATTATTTTTGATTCAATTTGCGTGGCCCCTTTTTATGTTGGTCGGAGTTCTTCGCTTAAACTGGATACGAAGGCCTACGGCAAGTCTATTAAGATCAATCTGTATTCAAAAGATATCACAAATTTACTGCTCTCGAATGTCATGCATAAGTTTTGCACATGAGGCTCATTTTTATATTCATCCGCAGATTCAAAACAAAATTTTGAATTTAACAGTTATAAAATTTGCTGGCGTTAAATTTTCATAAGAAGACACAAGAGTGAAAAAAAATTAGATTTCACAACGCGCTAACACGCAAAATTTTCAATACGTTTATAAATATTAAAATAATACAATTGATTAACCGATTATTGATCAATAATTATTGATCAATTAAACTAAAAAAAAACATATTATGCAAATAAGAAATAATAAAAAAAAATAGCTTTGTAGCAGATATTCTTTTAAATACAAAAATCTAGTAATCTGAATCTAATCAATTCGTAAAACTAAGTAATGTAGATGTTGACATTTTTTCAATTCCAATTTAACTTGTTTAAGTGTATTATTGTTAAAAGGGTCATTTAAATTCATAGGGAAGAGCGAAATTATTGGCCATATTTGAATATCGCCCTTTGAGCCCGGATCGCCGGATTGTTTACCATTTTCGCCCTCCAGCGTTGGGGAATCGAAACATAAAGGCCTAACAAAATTGTACCAAATGAAATTAACAATAAATCAAATTCGATACCCTTCAGATGCACAGGTGCTGGAACCTTTCAGGGCTACGAAACGAAAATAAAAACATATTTTAAATACTTTATAGAATTATAAAATTAAAGTTCTAAGAAACTGGCTTCATTAGCGTTATGTCTAATAGCCAATGCATCACCAAATAACAATTATAGCTCTTTACTAAATACATTTTACATTATGACTTCTAAAATAATAATAATAATTGAAGTATGAAAATCCAAATCAAAGATAATAATGTTTAATGACTTTAAAACAACGCTATAATTTTTTTTTTATTCAGTGCATTGTTTATTACGTTACGCCCGTGTTTTGGTGGTGTTTTTTATAATGTGTGTTTAATTCATCTGAACAGAGCGGTGCGTGTAATACTCTGTTTACCTTATAAGAGCACACATAATAAAAATGAATAAAAAAATATAAAATTGAATGTTGGGTATAAAATGCACTTAAATTATAACATATTATTTGACACTTTCTCTGAGGAAAATTCTCCATCTATGCTGTAGGGTCGCCCCATTCCACTGGGCAACGGCCTGAACGAGTATTTTCCAATTTCCGGCAACGCTGAGTCTTCTCGACTACTCTGTAACAAAATGCATATTTATTATAAATTTACTAAATTGTCTAAAAACAACGTTAAAAAACACAAAATAATTTAAATTTACAACCCTTTTCGACTGGATTAATAAACAAAAAATCATGATTCGAATTTACATTAACCTATGCACATATCTGTGTACTGCTATTTCAAGCTTTCAATTTCCTTGTTTATAAGAATAATACCTTAATAATAATAATATTGATTGAATTATTTAAATAGCGCCGTTTTCGTGAGAAAATCACCTTAAGGGCGCTTAACCTTCCAGCTACCTTAATTCTTCTTCTTCTTCGATGGCGCTACAGCCCATATCGAGCTTTGGCCTCCTGCAACAGTCGCCTCCAACTCCTCCTGTCCTCAGCGGCTGACTTCCAGTTTGTCACCTGGAGAAACTGTGCTGCATCCCCTCTTACCTCATCTTCCCACCTCAGTCTGGGTCTTCCCACTTTTCTCTTTCCACCTGGGTGACCAGTCAGAATTCTTTTTGGGACGCGTGTATCCGGCATTCTCTGTACATGCCCAGCCCATCTCAGCCTGAGGAGTCTCATGTGTGCAGAGATGCTAGGGGCCTTATATATATCGTACAATTCTATATTGTGCCGGATACGCCACTGTTCGCCCTCTTTCACGGGTCCACATATTCTTCTCAGCACCTTTCTTTCAAAAGTATCCAGCATTTCAGCCATCTTTACCGTCAGTGTCAGCGCCTCACATCCATATGCCAATACAGTTCTTACAATGGTCTTATATATGGTTATTTTGGTTTTTCTGTGGACACTACGTGACTTAAACACTGGCAGCAAAGAGAAGTATGTTTTGTTGGCTGCTGTGATTCTCCTTCTGATTTCTGCTGGATCCTCATTGTTCTCTGTCAGGCTGGAGCCCAGGTAGGTGAATTGGTCGACCACTTCGTATGAGTAGTTGTCTTTAAATAGTGCACTACTTCTTCTTCTGTGTGAGGGGTTCCTGCTCTGTACCATCATTTTTGTTTTGTCACCATTAACTCGCAGTCCTACTTCCCGCGCCGCTGTTTCTAAAGGGTCGAAGACCTCCTTAATGGCTGAAATTGATCTTCCGACAATGTTGATGTCATCCGCATATCCGACAACTTGACTGCTCTTGAAAAAAATATTGGAGCCAGTGTCTATTAGTGTTTTTCGTATTACATGTTCGAGCACAATGTTGAAGAGAGTGGGAGCCAGACTGTCCCCCTGTTTAAGTCCCTGTGATACTGTAAATTCTTCCGACAATTCTCCGTCTATTTTGACCTGACATCTTGAGTCTGACATTGTGGCTTTTATGAGCCTAACCAATTTAGGTGGAATCTGGAATTGTAGTAGTATGTCATATAGACACTCCCGATCTATGCTATCATATGCTTGCTTGAAATCAATGAATAGTTGGTGTATGTCTATGTCAAATTCCCAACACTTTGCCAAGATCTGTCTGACGGTGAACAGTTGGTCTGTTGTGGATCTACCGGTGCGGAAGCCTGCCTGATACTCTCCCAGTAGGTTTTCTGCATATTTATCAATTCTTTGTTTCAGTATCATGGTGTAGATTTTATATGCTGTGCATAGAAGTGATATTCCTCTATGATTTTCGCATTTTAATTTGTCACCTTTCTTGTGAATTGGGCATATTATGCTTATTTGCCATTCCTCTGGGATTTTTTCCAGTGTCCATATTTTAGTTATTAAATTGAGTAGCAGATTTCTCAGATGCTCATTTCCATATTTGAACAACTCTGCCGGGAGGTTGTCTTTCCCAGGTGATTTGTTGTTTTTAAGTTTCTTTAGTGCAGCATTTATTTCTTGCATTGTTGGTGGATTCGCTGATTCTTCATTACTTGATTCAGTGGGGATGTTGGTAGGGTGACTTCTCAGGTCGCTATTAGGGTTGAGAAGTTTATAGAAGTAGTTTTTCCACACTGTTTTTATTCGTTCCTTATCTGATATAATTGATCCATCAGCGTCTTTGCATAGTGTTGTATTCGGTTTGAAACCCTTCTTGAAGAAGTTTACTCCCCTATATGCTTCTCTAGGATTATTATTGACAAAGTCCTGTTCCATTTTTAGCAGTATATCATTCAAGAATTTTCTTTTCTTTCCCCGTATCAGCTTATTCGTTTCTTTTCTCGCTTGTTCGTACGCCTGTCTTTTGTTTCTTGTTGACGTTTCCAAGTACTTCTTTCTGAGTATATTCTTTTCAGCTATCTTTCTTTCACACTCTTCATCAAACCACGGGTTCCTGGGCTGTCTGGGCATGTTTCCGACACTTGATTCCACTGCTCTTACAATTGCTTCTTTTATATCATTCCAATCTTTTTCGAGTGATTCTTGGGAGTTCTGCTCAGTGATCTGATCTGGTAGGCTATTTACAAGGGCGTTGTGATACTGCTCTTTGCCTTCTGGTGTTTTTAGAGCTTCCGTATTGATTTTTGGAATAGTTGGTGATTTTCGTGTCCTGTTGTTTGCAATTCGGCTCCTATAGGTGGCCACCACCATGTAGTGGTCTGAATCACAGTTGGCACCCCTATACGTCCTTACGTTTGTGATGCTCGTTGCCCCCCTTCTTTCTATCAGGACATGATCAATTTGGTTATGGTGTCTACCATCTGGCGACGTCCAGGTCCGTTTGTGTATGTCTTTTCTTGGGAATTGAGTCGAGGCCACTATTAGGTTTCTTGATTCTGCGAAATCAATCACTCGGGTTCCGTTATTATTAGCGTGCTTGTGTAGACTGTTCATTCCTGTAATGTGTTGGAGCAGAGGATCCTGTCCTATCTTGGCGTTAAAGTCCCCAATTACCATCTTAATGTCGTTCGATGGTAATGTGTCGTAGACCTGTTCGAGTTTCTGATAGTATGTATCTTTCATTATGTCCTCTTTATCTTCCGTTTCAGCATGTACGTTGATCAATGTTACATTGAAAAATTTCGTTTTTATGCGTACGCTGCACATTCTTTCATTAATGGGTTTAAAGTCTAATATGCATTTTCCCATTTTCCGGTCCACAATGAAGGCCACTCCGAATTTATGATGTCTTTCATTTCCACTATGCAGTATCGTATGCGTTCTTGTGTCAAATGGCTCAGATCCTATCCATCTGGTTTCTTGCACCGCCATTATGTCAATTTTATATTTCGTCATCTCCCTAGTGATCTCTCCTAGGGCTCCACTTCTATACAGCGTCCTTGCGTTCCAGGTAGCTATTTTCAAGTCCTTATTTCGTTTGCCGGGTCTTTTCCTAAGTTCAGTTGTTGTCCGAGGCTCTGTGTTAGGATTCGTAATAGCGTTGCTTTTACAGGGAGAGGTTATTAGCCTCTCGCCCAACCCCCTACCAGGAGGGCCAGGGTTTTTCTGTAGGGGTTTCCATCCCTTAGCTGGGGGGTTCCGGTTTTATGGCGCCGGAGATTCGCCATTCATCCTCTCCTATCTGCTATGGCTGATGGTATTGCCGTTGGCCACATTGCCCAGGGCTCGCGGGGCTTAAGAGACCACTCGTGGACGCTAGGAGTAGGACTATTGGTAGTGTTGCTGATGGAATGCAACAGTGGCGTTACACGGTATTTGATGAGTGACACATTTTTCCCAGCAAAAAATGCGTCTCCGTGACCCTACCAAACTTTGAGCCCCAGCTACCTTAATTAAAAATCTCCAATATGCCTTGCTCGCTTATAAAGTAGCCTACTTTGATGGTCACCGATTTACGAGTTGAAACAAATAATGATTGCATATAGGTAAACATTTAAAGGTTATCCTATGAATCTAAGCATACCGTGAACACAAACAATATCTTTACTGGTATTGACTGGTACATGGAATAGGCTAGCAGGCTCATCTCGCACCGGCTGATCATGTTGGAGGAATGGATGATACCGGTAAGCCTCCATATTTCAAGTCCGACCCCTGAGTTGGACTCACCCCTGATTACCAGACCAATTCCGGCTAGTCCCGAGGCCACTCATACATAACGCTAGGCCCCGCGATCTTTCAAACACTGCCGTTCGATAGCAGTGTAAAATTATAATTACCGCGTGTGATTATTTCTTCAATACCAAAAGGTTCAATATTAGTGTTTTTCTTTTGTGTTCAAAGTCAAGCAGAATCGAAAGTAATAAATCAAAAACTCATTTTTGATTTATTACTTTTCACATCAAATTTTGCTCATAAAACAATGAACCTTTGGAATGTGATATTTTCAAGTTGACTCTGTAAACGTAACTAAATAGGTAATACTTGCACACATTTTCAAATAGAAATGCCTTCCATGTAGATTTGAATGGAAACTAATGTCGCCACTATTTTTGTGGTACCTTTTCACTACTATTTTAGTACCGTCTCTCTTACACTGCCTCAAATCGTATTCGCCATTCCATTTGATTTTGAAATTGCACTGCCGCAATGAATTTCCGTATTTGAAATTAAGGTGATTTTAATTGAAACTCACAGACTTTTGGATCCTGAAACACATCCACATCGCATTCTTTGTTTTCTTCTTTACTCTACGGTAAACGTCCATTCGGATGCAAAATAACTTTAAGATTTTTTATTCTCAATTTATCGTAAATTTGCAACACCTTTTAAATCACCCCATTTTTAAATTTCCGCTTTGATATTGTTTACCGTGAATAAGTGGCGTGCATTGATATACTACCAAAAAAGGTAGGCTGTGTGTGATAAGTTCGGGTATTAATTTGGCAACGAATATTTTGAAAGGGACATTTTGATATCTCATGTAAATGTGTAAATTTATCTTGTAGAAAAACATTCACCAATGTAGAACGATTGTGACATAAAAAATATTCCCAAATTTGATAAAAAATTATTACAATTTGATTAATTTTTCTTAGGGTAGGCACAGCTTTTCAGCCTTTACACCATCACCATTAATATGTTACTAGTTGATACCTAATTTATCAAATTTCACATTAGCATAAAACAAAGTCAAATAAAATAATAATGACATCGTTAGTGTTTGGATCACTTGTGATGCTATGGATCGGCTCCCCATACACCGACAACTGCGTGTGAGATGATTTCTACAGATGGAGATCAACGACTCTTGCGGCACTTCTCCAATTTCGGATTCTGCTCTTTGACAGATTGATTGGAGAACCGGATCCTCACGACAGCGACACAAGCCGCTAAGCCTTACATTATTCTAATTCATCACGAAGATCCTGTTCGGATGCTGTCTACCTGAATATCCGATTGAAGATTAGACTAATTTAGGTTTAATTCTTGAAGTGGACATCAAAATTGGAACAAATTTCTAACATGCCTTGGATAGTTTGACAAAGGTTTTAATCTCATAAATATTCTTGTATTATTTAATGACAAACCAACACGAAAGCTTGACCTTAACTTACAAACAAAGCTGTAAGTTTAATAACCATATTTTTATACGAATAGAGAAAATGTTCCATCCTTTGGTGTTTTCGGTGTAGTTTTATTAAGTTTTACGTATAGCCTAATCGGTAGGTTCTTTTAAGAACCAACTCACATTAAATAATTGATAGCTTTTACATTCGACGACGTCCTGAAAGCTCAAGATAAAAAAACAGTAAATTTAAGTGCGATGGAATGCATTTTCTTGGTTAAATTAATTATAATGAACATGTGTGAACATTATCCAAATTCAATTATAATAATTATACCCTCTTTATGTCTACTTTAATTGGCATCCGCTGCTCCAATCACTTCGCGGAATAAATCGTATCACAAAAAAGTATTCATATTCTATACTTATTGAAAATGAAGTAGTATTCTTGAGGCTCTACTTAAAATGTTCTTGCATCACATGTTTAATAGACAAAGCCGATTGGCCAATCGACGCTTGAAAGCATTCGGTTTTGGGTATTTTTTACGGTTTAGCACTAAAGTTTTTAGGCTAGGCTCGTCGTAATAATTATTCTCGAGTAATGAGTGTCGGATGGGAGCCATTATATTTCTGTAGGAGTCGCGACGAATTCCGGACTGACAGAAAAAGTTAGTTAGGTTTATTCATACGCTCGCGTCTCTGTATGTGATTCCGGTGAATTCTATTGGTTTCTTTTACAGACTGTAGTGGTCTGTGCTGCGGGTAATGGGTGGTCGCAAGCTACATTATGAAAACACATCAACAGCACCATGTTAATTTTATTTTTGAATATCCTAATTTAATTAAAAAAACATAGCAGAATAATTAAACATAAGTTATTTTGTATTTCGTATCTGAAAATACAATCATTATGTAGGAAGTACTTACAGATCTTACTATCAATACTTCCTACCTAATGATTGAATAACCTTTTAAATTTGTGTGCAAAATTTAAATGTTCACAATTACTTAATAGCTACCAAATTAACTATTCATCATGATTCTCTTCTTCTAAACACAAGCGTTCTCTTCAGTAGGAGATAAAAAAAAACAAACAAAAAAGATTATATTTCTATTATTAAGTACATAATATGGGTGATGCAATGTTATCACATTTATTTTTTAAACAAGTATTTTTATTAATACATGAGCGCAATTACGAGACCTATGATAAATCACATTTTAAATCGAGATATACGAAATAATTCAATAACTTTCCTTTTATGTAGTTTTACGATTGGAGTGCTAAGTCATCTTAATAAACATGATGAAGGGTGAGAAAACTGTGCAGCATAGGATTTTCATACGAAGATTTATTTTATAATCTACCATTCAGACGTGTAGGTACGAGTACGTCCACCAACCATTAACAATCATCAACGATAACAACCATCCACGGGAACAGAATATTTTGCCACTCGACAAACACAATTCGTCTTCGGTGAAGCTAATTTTGAATCTCAAAATGCGCAATCTAATTTCTGTATAATATCTAAGTCAGATTCTCGTTGCGGGTTAGTTCCTCACCACCCTGTCCCGGTGTCCGGTTGCCCGCCACACCGCCGCACCGCCCGGCGACCAGGTGTTACGGCCTCGGCCATATCTGCGCAGTCACGATTTTTAAACAGATTTCTTTCATCCCAGCGCATACACACCATTACACGTACTATGTACTCTCACACCCTCACTCACACTCACAGATCTCCACTCACAACATACTTTCCTAACATAACAGACTTCCTCGCACACACTCACAAACCTCCTCACACACTCTAAATCACAAATTCATCTCCCTCTCACATACTGACACACTCTGCATGATAAAGTCGGACTTCCTCACGCACACTGTCGTGTTCCTGGTATAAAGTTCATTGCATACTGTCAAGGATTCTCTCGCATACGAGCTGGTACACACCAACACAAGCAGTGGAGAGTCGATCCCATTACAGACACTCCATGTCGAAGATGAGATGTTTTTCGGTCAGGTGGAACTAATATGATGGTGGTTCTGGATCCCGGTTCACGCTGAGCCCTGAAAATAACTTTGTACACACATTATCCACGACAAAAAAGAGCTGATGTCATAAAAATAGATAATATATAAATTACTTATTCTCTCACAGGGGATATTTTAAGAAGCTTTTTTCTTTATATAATATCTCATTTATGCTCTCCGACGAAAACGAGGTTAACAGTATGCTTTCAATTTAGCAAAAACCTCTTAAAAACTCATTATATTACTGATTCTCAAATAAACTTTATTTCCCATGCTGCAACAAATTATTTTCTCTTCTCCTGCATAATCTATGTACCTCCAGTTACAATGATTATTTTTGAAACAAATTCACAAACAAGGAACATGATGAAACATTAATTCGTTGAGTTCGTTTATCACTAATGATTTCGATATCAAGATAGAAATATTTTATCAGTCAGAAGACAATTACACAAGGATTTATTTTATCTCATTCGAAATACCTGTGATGATATTATCTGGTGTGAAAAATGCAACAGTGAGAATCTCATAAGCTTAGTGTCTTTAAATGCTTTCCGCAAATAAAATATCATAAAACACTAATTTTATCAGTATGGTTATTGCAATTATTTGGATAATTGGAATGCTCTTTAACGAAGGTTTAAACAACTCGTACATAATATTTAATCTGCAAAAATATCTACAAAATTTTAATATATGTGTTATCTTATTATCATGATTCGTATACCCTTTTTCCGTGCTTTTTAAAAAATTAATGAATTTAGTATGATTTCAAGAAAATTAACCACTATTTTTTTACAGACTACAATATTTTTTGTGATTTATTTTAAGATATTTTTTCCTTTGAAAGAATTCGGAATTTATTACCTTGATTTAGATCTGGAATTTAGGTTTGTAACAAAATATCTGTGCTCGGAAAACAAATCCTTTTAAGGAATTCCTAATGAAGTAAATGGCGCCGAGTATAGCATATATTTATTTTTTAGGAATAGCTTAGTGAGTAAAACCTCAAATTGTAATATTTAATTATTGAAAACAATATTAGCGATTCCTTAACGAAAATCTGAAACAGAAAAAGATGCGGTCACATCTAGGACTCGAACCCAGGACCCTTACCTTTCCGGGGCACCGCTCTACCAACTGAGCTAATGGGACCCTATCTCCGTACATTTCACAATAGTCTTTTGACAGTTATCAACATTAATTTTTTTTTGCATATTTTTTTTGTATGTGATTCTACGCTTCATGTTTTATAATCATGAAGTGTTTTCGATTTACAAGGCTTTACTTTTGAGGCTTTTAAAGAACCCAATTTAAATTGATTGCCTATCTGTAACGGTGAGGTTTGGTTCCTCCTCATTCGAGTTATTCACATTCGATAAATTTGAGTGCTTCTTAATTAATATTCATAGATATTCAAATTTCTACTCTAGACGTCATTAGACGTTTAAAATTTACGAGCGCTCGTTTTTCTTAAATCGATTTTATGTCAAATTTAATTAATATCTTCGGTAGGATGTTTAAAACGATGCAGGTTTGTTTTTATGATTTTATGCTTCGATATTTTGGCAAAAGACGATTTATGATGATTGCTTCCTATCATTATAGTTGCATTGACAATGTCGTACATTTCTAATGGATCTCCTGGCAAATTTTATGGACAGATAGAGAGGATATAGCGTTCTTATACAAAAATGATTTGATTTGATGGTTGCTTCAGACGACATGATTGAATTTCTGATTTCTGTCTCTTCTTCATTCCAAATAAGAAGACTAGCTTACTGAAGAAACACCGGGGACTTAAGCTAGTAAAGACTTTCGTGGTTCATCTACTTCGATGTTCTGGAATAAAACAACCATTTAAAAGAATCATAAATCTGAACTCATTAGGTACCAACATGGAGAATAATATTATTATAATATCGAGTCTGCTTCGATGTCTACTGTAAAATATCTACTTTATACCTCTAAATAAAGTAACTACGTAAATGTGATCTAGTTTCTCCTCTGCACCACACATCGACTCACCAGCAGTTTGTGTCTACGATTTGATAGCCATCGCTAAACCGCCTTACATTCTGCGCCGCCTTAGTTCGTTCACTCCGTCCCGCTACGTCTCGGGCAAGCGGTGGTCGAATCAAATGTCCGAATCTAATGGAAACATTTAGCTTTATAGGAATTCGTTGAGTATTTTTACCGTGAGAAGCTCGCCTCGAAACAACCGCGTACATTCGGCATTAGTGCTCGATCATGTTAATTTATGATTCATTAGACTCTGATACACATTTTATAATCCAGACCGGCAAGGCAAACCAACTTACGAAAAAAATACGGATTAACAATTTCTTGAGCATTCTTCAATCAGCTTGAAATAGCCTTTTTGTAAATGTTCCTTTCGTATTTGTGGAACTCTTTTTTATTCCAGACAAAACAGTACGTTGGTCGTGAAAGCTTATGCAGGCGATTAAATTCGCCGTTTTTTGCCATTATTAATGATTTTGAAATTTATGCTTGACAGTTGGAGATGAAATTGCATGATTGCTATTATTTAATTAAACAAGTTTTTTGCGAGCACCGCTACAGCATTTATCGCAGGCGGCCTGCGCTATAAATATATCGATCGTATTCAAAGTAAAAGATAACATTTTCGGAAATAAAGTTCTCGACTTCACAAGCCCATAAAAGGTTTAATTTTAATTTTGTCCTGACATAATGTACCTACGACCAAAACAAACTTTATGTCCTGCCTCTGTAAAGTTACATCTTTGCAATTCAAAACCAATTAACTCTCTTCGCTATCGTTATTTGTTTTACTGAATATTGAATATTGTGGGCTTTTTAAATCAGAATTAACATAAGAGAAGAGCCTTCCTATTATAATTTTCAAGGCAGGTTTAGGTACCGCCGCCCCGGGAATCATTTATTAGATAAACTACACCTCTTCCATTGGTCGCTCTAAGTGGTTCGCTACGTTTAGTGATTTAGCAGGGGTGCCCAGGTTCATCGGGTGAGGTGTGTTCAGGATGCGCCTACCTACCAGCTACACCAGCATGCCAGATCGGGAGAGGCTCATTTGGGGAGACCTTTTGACCTCTCCAACTGGTCTCAACTGGGTTCGCAGTGGGAGGGATATATTCCTATGCCCGTCACTCCTAGATACTAATCCCTAGATTCGTACCCCACCCTGATACCTTTTACTCCCCAAAACTTCCTCTCCATTCTCAAAAAATACCCCTCCACACAGCATCCAAAATATAACATAGGCCCTGAGGGAAATTATTTTCCTTAAGGTATCCTCTAATGATAACGTAAAAAAACTAAAATAAAAATATTTAGATCTGTGATGACGTTTTGTCGTAATTTTCAAATGTTTCCGAATCGGTGAATGTGTTCCCGAGTAGTGCTATTGGGTTTCTCATTCTGCGTTTGTCGGGTGATAAATATTTTATATTCTCAATACGTGGTCGTTTATCAGACGATAACATCTCTGTTTATCAATCTTCAAAGAAGGCGACAGTTATCTTCCGGCTACAGTTATGTAATTTATTGCTTTATATCAGCACCGAAGCTAGATATTATCAGAAATGCTGTAGTTTTATCATTTCTGACATAAAATAGTCTACTTTCTCGCGCCAATCTACAAGCCAGTAGAGAGATACTTGCGTTTTCCACTTTGAATCACATAAGTTTTACAATATAATTTTTTAAACTAGTTTATTAGGAGTAAGTTTAAGTTTTTCATTTCAATGGTGTGCCCCACCATTTTCCTATAACTTGTAACAATAACAACCACTTTAAAACATACATTTTGTAATTTTGGAGCGGAAAGAGGCTTTTTCAAAGATACAGAAGATTCAAAGCTGAATCCTTAGAAAATGATAGATTAAAAAGAAAAAAGTCTGAGGTTTATTCCAATCTTTTGGGACGCCAATAACAATTTTTCTATAAATAAAATGAAAGTAAATAACGAATGAAGGAATGATATATGAACCAAAGCACATATGTCGATAATATTAAATCAATTTAGTGATCTCTTGAAACTAAAAAAATATATCTAAAATGTCAACTGACGATATATTTATTCATTCGATAATTACATTTAAAGAAATCGTGGAAGTTACATCTTGATCAATTAGAGCAGTGGTGTGATTTCGCTTGCAATTATTACAAACTAATTGAAAGATTCACAGGTTATTTATTGCCGATAGGACCGTAATAGTCATTAATTTTTTAACAATTTATATACTCGTTTTGTTCTGCAAGATATTGATTTACATTCCATAATCGAAGTGCAATTAAAAGCAAAATTTATTGCAATCTTACTTCGGCTAATACTTGTAAGAGTAGTGCTATAAATAAATTCTTGGAGATTGTACATACAAGGATATAAATAATAATATCTTCCTTGCATACGAGTGGATTCTATTATCTTCTTATTCTATATCGAAGTATAATGCTCCTATACTTCGATATAGAATAAGAAGATAATATAATCCACCCGTATATAGTTATGATAACATTCCATTGGATGTTGGTAACTTTAGGAACACTACACTTTCCAAAATCCAATGGAATTTACTTATTAATTTATTAAGACATACACAGTACAATAAGATACAGTTTAGAATATTTTTATAGTTGTAGTACCTATTACGTAAGTCCATAAAATATCTGAGATTGTTCTGAAAACTTAACTAATGATTTTAAGTCGAAATCAATGTTATTAGAACTTTAATATGAATCTACCCTTTAGTTACTTTACACATATTTGTATACAGAACAGCCGCCATCTTAAAAATGTGGTGAATAGATGCATATTTTAATGTTAGCATTACTCTTTTTTTACGTGAAATCGCATAAAAGTCCCAAGTGGTCCTAACCGTCTGAAGCCAGTGAGACTCTGGCATCCCCAATAGGGGTTGTATTGTGAGCCTGAAAGAAGAGGAATGTGGGGGAGTTTCTGGCTATTCAGATCTGGTCATCTAACACGGCCAAAGGCATTTCAAGTAACGATCAATTCTGAATAATGGTCTTACACCAGGGCGAGAGACACTGAGAGTATCTTCCACTATTTATTATTTAAAATTAATAAATTGTAAAGTAACATAAATTTATCAAATAAAATTTAACGATAAATTAATTTAAGCGACTTTCAAATTGCCAGTCAAGAGCCTGTACCCCTTGACCACGGAGGCCGTTAATTCATTAAATTTTATCACGTTTTAAACAGTTTGTATGTATTAGAAACAAATGTAAATCAACTTAATTTTCCGCTTAATCATAACTGGGTAATAATGAGAAGTATGTTCTTCTGGCGTCTTTTTATACATGATTTTTGATTTTATTATTTTTCCAAGAAAACGGCGCTATAGAAGTTATCCAAATTTTATTATTATTACTATTTAAGGAACACATCACGTAGCATAGTAGACAAACGTTATGTATTTTGGTTTTTTGAATACGTGGAAGCACAACTGGACTCAGCATTTTTTATTGTCCTTTCGTACTTCATCGCCCACACAAAAAATAAAATACAGGGTCTATGAAACACTTATTTAAATTCCAAGATATCAATTTTATCTTATTTTTTAGTTTGTTTCTGGTGGCAGAGCGTATCGCGGTGTTTTGAAAACCTCAGGGTTAAGATAACCGGAGGCAAGACAGTGTGATAACGGCGCTGGACTGGTTAACCTTGGGTTAACATTGTTCCCCCTTACTCCTTCCACCATACCGACTCTTCTAGAATCTTCTACGCGCTTCCAATGCGCTCCCTTTAACGTAGTGGCCCTTTTAGCTTCTACCTCTCTAGTCTTCCCTTTCTCTGCTCCTTTAGTAGTCACTAGTCACCTCTTGCCTCCGAGTCTTGGGTCTGTGGTCGATAATCCAAGCGTCTCTGTAGTGTAGTAAAATTCGCTGTAAAAATGAATCACAAATTACATCTCTTGCTTCCGAAACATTTGAGAGCATTTCCCTCGAGAAATTATTAAGGTGTAAATGAAAAAAAATTAAATCCTATTATTTTAATTCAAAAAAATACACGTTTGCAAAACTAACTTATATGGATAGTCAGTTGGTAAAAAACAAAATACCAACGCAAATATACGGTAATATTAGATCGTATCCCCTTCGTGCGTATCGGTATCGTTTTAGCGCCTTTGGCGTTAGATTCCAATTTTAAATGTATTAGAAATTTAAAATAATCCTTCCCAAACTTAAATTTTTCCCGAATTTCTCAATTTATGGAGATTTTGTCGCGTGCGAGATGTTGTAGCTTTAAAATGTTTATGTGATTTTTTTATATTTTATTAAAATAAACTGAAATTTTGCTGTCAACTTAAAAAGCAGCTGAATCTTTGACCTCTATTCTGGGCAGTCAATAAATGCATAAAACAAATTAAGAGTCTTTTAGAAAATCTCCGTATGAGACTCAAAAATTTACGATCTTCGTTCGTTTTTATTTTAATGTATAAAGTCTATGGCCTTTCAAATTTGCTAATAAGACTTTTATTAGCGTTCAAGATTCCTTATCCATTTTATTTGGTTCTTATTTTGAAATTTACATCAAGTAATAAAACTTTGTACCTGCAAAAGTCTCGTTAGTTCACGATAGTATATCTGTTAGGAATGGATTAGTTCTGCCTCGGGAATTTTAACTAAACATCCGATGGTATTTGTTTTAAAACTACCTTTATATTGCCTCATTTTTTCTCAGTAGAAAACATTTAAATTATGTGTGTCCAATAACTAACTACCCACTAACGAGGTTTTATAATAGAATTAATTTATTTTAGCATCTGATTCAAGCTTGTTTTTTTTTATTTCTATCGCATTAAAGGAGTAAAACCGACTCTTGCGCAGCAAGCGTGACACGACAAAACGACGCTATTGCACGAAAACGGGACGAAGGTTCTGCACGGAACGACGCTTCATTCGGCCAGCCTCGTACTCGTCGGCGCTTTCCACCTGGCCGCCAAAACTCTGTGTGGTATATTTACTTATATTCTCACTAAAATTGGCAACGGTGACTAAAGTGATGATGAATATTTAAATTGTCATATATTTTTATGTTTATATTTTAATAATGATATCATAATTGTTAAATTATCAAAAATGGACTTGTTAACACTAATATTTACTTCCTGCAATAAAAAATCAATTGGTTCTTTTTATTATGATAGATGACACCATGAAAATTCTTGGGATTTAACTTTCGTTGAGCCAAATATTATATAGAAAATGTATATATTTCGTGAAAAATTGTAAAAAAAACTCTTATACAGTTATGTGAGTGTGCATCGTATGATCTCGGTGAAAAATCATAAGCAAATACGTGGGTATGTCACGGTGACATTTGCAATAATGATGTGTTGCCATGTTTGTTTTACTTTAACCACTTTATCTCCTTTGGCCTCTATACTAATGCCAGCTTCGTGTCAAGTGTTTGTTCGGTGATATATGAGTGAAACGACTGATTTGACTTGTATTATATTCGTCTCTGGGATTGCTACCGAACCTTTACCTATGTTATATATTACATTATATTCTTCTGCAATGCAGTGCTATTAGGGTGGCTTAGCGTTCGCGATTCAGTAGCAAAATTTAACCATCTAAATGAAAGTAATAAAAAGTCAAATGAAAGTACATTATTGCTATGTTTAAATACGAGTACACATTGCGATAATTTCATAATTTGACGGCCTCCGTGTTCAAAGGGCGAGGCTTTCGACTAGCAAGCTAGTGCGGAAGTTAATTTTATTTGATTAATTTGTGTTATTTCACAAATTACTCATATAAATCAGTGTCGGTTCTAACATGTTACCCATTTCGCTAAATGTGAAACGCTTGTGTTCAGATGGCAAATTCAGCTACTGGGTTTTTGTTATAAACATAATATTAATAACGTACCTACTGTACTTTTGGTTGCCAAGTTGCCCCTTTCATTGTTTAATAAACTGATTGCGAACTTTAATTGCATGGAGTAATCTGTCAAAACTCCTCACAAAAACCCACGCAGTGAAGCAAATACAACAAAACGAGACGCGTGAGATGTTCAATGACAGCTAATAGTGTAACTGAAACATTACAAAATTCAATTGTTTCCTTCGGCTTTAGGCTGATCCCACGTAACCCGTAAATCTATCAGCACCGGTTCCGGTAGTCTAAATCCGGGAACCTAATGCATGCATATTCATGTTCAACAAATTGATTGTTTGTACATGAAATTATTCATTACAATTTCAACGCGTTATTTGCTTGCCCTAAAAGCTTAATTAAAGTGACTCTGGTCCAATAATTTTCGTAATGAGATCATAAACTTAAGTCCTTTAATAACAGAAAAATTTAACTTTATATAGTACATAATTTGAATTAGCTATATAAATTATCAAATTTGTATAGCAGCCTATATTTAATATGGAATCGGTTATAAAAAAAAACTTTGTGGACTTTGTATATTAAATATAGAATCAGTTATTTAAAAAAAAAAACCTTTGTGTATTAAATTTGGAATCGATTATTTAAAAAAAAACCTTTGTGTATTTTGATTTCTTGGATAATATGTTTTTATCATATTAAATAATATTTTAAATTGAATGTTAAAAATCTACCAAGTCGGCAAAATTGACGTGGTAATAAAAATTCAAATGAGCTTCTTTTTCTTTGCTTTTTTTTCAAAAGATCTCTGCATAAAAATTACAATATTGTATCTGTATACGCCATAAAACTAATTAATTAAATATAGTTAAATGTAAAAAATTTAACCATAATGTTTCATTGCGCACTATAAATTTAAAGTAATATCGTCGTATAACATCTTAATGATGCATAATATATTCAAATATTTAATGACACTAATGCTTGAGTGTGACATACCAAAATAAATTTTACGTGCAAAAGCTGTCGGGGAGATCAATTTTTTTATCAATCCTTAATTTTGAAGAACTTTGTTTTTAATTGCTTGCTCACTGGTGCCGTTTTCCCATGAAAGCCTTCGTATCGCTCGACGGGCAGAATAATGCAACATTTTAATTGGCCCGTTTTACATTTTACGTCCCTGTTTGTTCGTCGTTTCGGTAGCTGGCTCTTTGCAATAAACTGCCTTGATTATTATCAGATGTGACAGTAAGATGCTGGCGGTGCAAACCACGCGGCAACGAGCGGAAAAGTGACAAAGTGTGTCGGGTTGTTTTCTCTCAAGGTGTTTGGCATACCTCATCACGGACGCTTAATTGAACCGAGTAAGTATGGGCAGTATCAATTGTCAAACATATTAATCAAACTTTAAACATTTTTCCCACATTTTCATCGGTCAGTAACAGTCGCCATTATCAATCAAGTTAATTAGCATTTTTTGATACCTAAAAATAAAATTAAAAACATGTAAGGACAATAGCTACTTCCATAATAAATTTACTGAATCACCTAAGTTAACAGCCGTATTTGAACTGCTAATTAAGTAACTATTTTGTGGCCTCCTGTGAAATAAAATCTTCGCAATCAAAGAACAACACAAATAAAATAGTTACCACCGAGAAATCTGAATAGAGTTCCTTTATGTTTATTGCAATAGCATCATCAAAACTCCGATCCATCAGAGTCTTTAGAGAACCTCCTCGCAAAGGCTTATTTGCAATAATAACTTCCACTGATGATTACCCTGCTTACCGAACTCTAGTTGTCAGATTGGTGTATTTGTAAGGCTCACCACAATGGAGTTATGTAGTGGGTACATCGGTACAATAGTCAATAATGCATGCAGAACGAATAACACGAGACACAACAATACATTGTGCTCAGACTTTCCAAAGTTCAACTTGAAGGAAACTATGTAGGTAGTTTTAATTTTTAGAGAAAAAAATACTATCAAGTACTCGTATAACCGAATCATAATTCTCACAGAATTTGGTTTTGGATCCAATAACTTTAAGAAAATACATAAATGAAAATACATTTCAACACATTTAAAAGACAATAACAGCTGACAGAAACCTAATAGTTACCGATTTTTTTCAAATTTGACCGATAAAACTCAATATTCGGACTTGATTTACTCAAAAACGAAAACTCAGTTGATTACAAATGTGTTGTAGATGCAAAAGCTTCCCGCTTTTACTACTAGTTTCCGGACACTATATATAAGTGTCCCTGATGGCCTGAAAAATTGTTTTGTCTTTATAAACCTTGCATCTACGAATTTACATCGAGGTAATTTCTATAATAAACATGACAAAATAATTGAAAATCTTATGAAAAAAAAAGTATAAATATTTTTTTTATATAAATTATACAACTTTTAACCTTTTGAATGCGTTTTAATAGCCTCCCAGTAAGGATTTTCTTTCTTTCTCAACCCTCTTTTTGGGTGCACAACGTAATTAATATAATCCATATTCGCCATTCTATAAAAAATAATGTACTTACCTCAAACAAAATTAACGACACCGAAAAAAAAGTCAACTTTGTTACAAAGTGTTTTAAAGTATTCACGTAGCTCGGGATATTATTAAGCTTAATAATTTACTAGTTAAAGCGTGAGTCAGATTCGGGAAGTTATCTGCATATGTTCTGCGGCAGTTACATCTTGCATCTTCTTTCTTATGCGAGGCATTTACCATATGGGAGGCGGAGCAAAATGACATTTGTGCATATTAAATCTGGTGACTGACGCCCGTCGTCGGTGCAATAAATCTCCCATTATATTGCCCAGTAATGTGATTATTTAGTGCATTCCGGATTGATGCAACAATCATAATGGACTCGCGAATGCATTTATCTTATGAAATGTTAAAATTGCCATCATATGTCAAGTCTTTGAATGTGCTTCAAGATTGTAGAAATTTAAAAAAAAATCAATGTTATTGTATGCTGATTACTTCATAGTACATTCTGAAATATAAATAAAGAAGAACACTAGAAATGCGATGTGAGGGTGTTTTGTGATCCAAAAATCTGGCCAATCGGTCCTTAAATTTCCAATTCAAAATTAGGTTTCATCATCATTATGAAATTTAAAGTGGATGGCGATCTACAATAAACTGCAAAAGTAAGAGATATAACGCGCATGCTGGGCTGGGCTTGTGGGCTTAAACCAAAAGGTATTAAGTCAATGGAGACATTGGTTTCCATTCAAATTTACATGGAAGTCATTTCTAATATGTATTTATTCAGTGTACCTAATGATGCATTTCAGATATTTTATTTCCGTCATAATTTACTTCAAAATTTGTATTAAGGTTGAACTCTGTAACGATCATTAACATCTATTAAACAATGCTTCAAGCCAACTTATTTCTACATTAAAAAGCAACACTATTTTGTAAAATAACATTGGCATTTTTCAAATATAAATTAAAATAAAATACACTTTTATTCTATTTCTCTATTTTTCTTATATTATTCTTACAACACCAATCAAAGGGTTGCCGAAACGAAATTCAACATCCTTCTTTTTGTTCTTGTTTTTACAATAAGTACCCGTTACTTCCGTCCCTGCGCAGACCTTCGAGAAGCAAAGTTTCCCCATATTTAAATCCTATTTCTCAGCAGGTGTTATGAATCATAAAACAGCCCCCCACCTTGCGAAGGCTGCTGACAACTAAACTGCAGCCAAGAATAACATGCCTCCGCTACCGTTTCCGGCCTAACCGCGCGTTGATGTCTCTTCCATATAAAAAAATAATAACCACGTAAAACATCTTTAAAAGCTTCTGAATAGCATATTTTTGAACAATTTTTTTGTGCTAACATATTTATGTTAATTTTATTTTAATCAATGTGGATTCTTAGATTCCTAACATCTGCATCCTATATTATATTGTGCATTAATTTACTAAAAAAAATAGACAAGAACAAGATAACTTAAATATTTTATTTCTAAAATTATCCGTGGTTATAGTGTGTTTCCATCGAAACTTTCAAAAATAAATTAATATTAATCATTCCACGTTTACTATATCTCTTTATTAACGTGTATTAAGGTCTGCCAGAAAATTTAAGAAACGAATCAATTTTAAATAAATCTCCAAGCAGAACCTGGCACTAAGGTTGTTGAACAAAGTAAAAGTGATTAAATGATTTATTATCACACTAACTTAATTTTGCTTTAATCACGTAACTGGATTTGTACTTACATACTCATAAACGGCCAGCTGCATTAACATCTAAACACGAACTCCAGTAAAATATATTAAATATAACTTAAAATTTAAAACAGTTTCGGTAAAGGGGAGAACAATTTTAAACTATAAAACGCGTCAGCCAATTTCTTATAATTCAGTGAATATTAAACAATATTTGTCTCGATAAATAGTTATTGTAAACACACAAATAACTTCTTACTCTCGAGCCGCACAACGCACTTGTGCCGCTCCGAACTATCAAATAATAATTAAGCCAAAATATGCTGTCCGTCACGAATCACCTCATACATTCCTTTGACCATATGACCCTTTGCCGCAAACGTACGCAGCTATATTAAGCAAAAAAAATGTATTTCCAATCGAACTCAGATATTAATAATATATCAATTAAGGAAGCTGGGTGATGCTTTCAACGGGACTAATCATTTGACGGGACAAAGTATATTTATATCCACATCCGTTTTGTATAATTTTGATAATTTCGGTTATGATTATATTTGTTTAAATGAAGCTGTCTGTACATATAAACATAATAAAGCTACGTATGAATAACTGCACTACACGTTTCTTACAACAATGACTTATTATCGCTACTTTCATTGAATGGTCTGACTATTTTTTGTTCCGATATTGTAACGTATTTCTGTGTCAGCTTGTAAAAAAAACACAGCCGCGGGCGATTCCGCGATTAACTGCACAAACGGTCGCATGGTTACAATCATTTCAAATCCATGCCGCACAATACCATAGACAAAAAACTGTACCATAATAATACTCTTACGAACTTCGATTAATTTAAGGTTGTGCTTGCATTTTATCTGGTTTTAGCACAGCTGCGTAACCCTATGAACCATTATCAAAATTTTATTAAAAAATATATTTTTATTTTCGAGATGAAGGATAAATTAAACAATAAAGTGTTGAACTCATTACATTAGGTACCATTTGTCTGTTTGAATTCGGTAGATTATAATGTTACATTTAAGACTCGTATTCTCTAGATATTATTCCTAAAATAAGTTTTCTAGAGGTAGCTAAGACGATCCTACTACAGGTGTAGGTGAACTAAAAGTAACGCCTCTTTGAAAGACTACCATTCTAAACCAAAACATTGCTTAAAATGCCTTTAGCCATTTTTGTTACCAAATCTGATGAGCTTGGTACTTCACAATCTTTCTCCTCTCTATCTATTTCTTTTCATACCTTAAACGAGGATGCCATTCTTCCACTGGCTTCGAATAGTCGGAGCTCTTTTTGCTTAATGTGAAGCCGCACAAGAGTCCCAGCTGATCCGAACCGTCTGGAGCCAGTGAGACCATACCATCCCCAAATGGGGTATTTTGTGAGTATGAAAGTAGTGTGGAGGGGAGAGAGATGGGGAAGAGGAAGGTGGGGAAGAGGAAATTGCGGAAGTACCTGGTGATTCAGATCTGATCACCAAACACGGCCAAAGCCATTTCAAGCAACTTTTCAATTCTGAATGGTTGTCTTACACTAGGGCGATGCTGAGAGTATCTTCCACCCTGGAACATGCCGCAAATATACTTTATATTATTTTTTATGATTAATTTGTAAAATTTGTAGTATTCACATAATAAAAAAATATTTATCACCCAATAAAGCGATACTTAAAATTGTACAACATCTTCCACAGTTGTTTAATCTGCACACAGAAACACGTGAGAAACTACAAGAACTGTTTTATATATACATCCAGTATCCAGTCCGACGTGAACACTGTCATTTAAAAAATTGTGTAATTTGAAAAACGAATATATTTTTTTATAGTTCGAATCGAACGTGATCTATCGCTCGGTACGGGACAGTGGTTTGATATATTTGTGTAATAAATTTGTTTCAAAACGTAATTTATGGTTTTCAGATCCAGTGCCAACAATGTTCCCATACATTATATCGGTATAGCGAAACTAGATTCATATTAATATTACATTAGTGTTCACATGTATCTGTCACGAATTATTCAGCTAGTAACTTTTTATACTTGTGTGTTTTGTGTTTTATGTTTCTCTAATATAGCACTTGCATCCGGTCTACCATTGTATCCGACATTTAATTAACAAATAGAACTTACTTTTTCGACAGGAAAAATATATAATACGTCTCTACCATTTCAGTTTTAAAAAAATATTTCACCTACATATTTACATTGGATCCTGTTTTGATTTCTAACTATCTTTGTTTTTTTTTAATAACCGTGGGTGTAGGATTGCTATAAAATACGTTGCATACAAATTTCTCAAAGCTCTAATAGATAGTCACTCTCCCATACCATAACTTATTCGATTTTTATCTCACAAGAAAACTGCTTTAGATTTAGCATTTCAATAGTAACGTTTTTTGTGTATCATAAAATTATTGCATATTCAATAACGTTTTTTATCTTCTTTTTTATTTCTTTGAATTTACGAGAGCAAAAACCGCAGGCTGGGTATCTTAAATAATTTAGTCCGGACGCGACTAGAAACCAGTTTTCTGAAGCAATTAGTAACAGCGTTAAAGATAAAAATAAAATTACCTACCTATTTTTTCTGTTGCTACAACGTGTTGTTTTTAGGTTTCCCCTTCACGCGCTGAGAAATAAATCTTGCAACTTCATTAAAAGCATAGCACATTTTCATATACTCTAATAATTATTGTAATGCTAAGGGTTGGCTTTTTTGTGATGTGGTCGCATTGAGCAATGCCTAATGCACCCATTTATTATACCAGAAGCCTGCAGAATAAATGTTAGCGAGGGAGCGTTTGGGTGTTTTTGAATGATTGGTGTATTAGTTGCTTTGACACCTGTCAATGCCTCCGAATTAAACATCACCTGCACTTTTATTTTTTCCGCTGCTTTTGTTTTTGTTACCATTTTTTCATTGTTTTGCCCAAAGAGGTCGCTGAGTGCGTTAGGCTTTATGTTTGGGGTTTGTGTTTACCTTTTCAGGTTTTATGGTTGTGTGATGCCGCAGGCATATTTTTTGCCTTTACATTTTAAACTACCCACTACCCACAAAACAGTGTTTTATGTGTGTAATTTATTTTTGTTAATTAATTATTATAATAAACTACTTAGTTCCGATTGACTGACAGTACAGTTGGTGAAAGTTGTAACAGTATCTAAATATTACATCTTATCTTAAAATTCACAATAATTATAAAGAAATATTGCTGTATTTTTTATTAGTATATTATTGTGAATACTTTGAATTGCAATTCTTTGCCTGCAACGTAGAGTGAAATGGGTGAATGCTATGACTGAAAATACAAAATTAAACGTCACACTGTATCTCTCGCTGAATACAAACAATTACATCAAAATTGAACTCAATCAACCACTGGAGCGCAATCTCTTTACAGGCTATACATCGAATCAGATTATGTTGGACACGTACTCAGTGAGCCGACATTTCCGAAACAAGGCTTTGACGCTGCTGGGAGGCTGTGCTCACTCAGGCGGAAATGTGACAGTCGCCATGACACTTGATGAATTGGTACATTAGTCTCTGTGACATGTTCTATCCTACCTCTTCAGACAGCTGACGCGCATGCGCTACTAATAACTATGCCTACCTAAGCGTTTAGTCACATTACAAGCATGAACACATTTTAATTTTTATAGATATGAGACAGATTCTGCGGTCACTTGATTAAAATGTTTGCATAGTATTTCCGTAAAATTCTTAGTAAATTTTTTTATTAATACGCATCCCTCATTCGGTGATATACGAGTATCACGCAGGTATATTAAAACGAAATTAAAATTTAAACAATAATAATGCTGAACATTCACGTCAAACATCGATAACAATTATTGAACCAATCAACTGAACAACTGGCAAACAAGGATTGGCACAGCTATTCCGCAACCATTAATAATGGTGCCTACAGTCTTCAGTCTACAGTCTACACTCTATACCAGTCAGATACCTAAAATTCTATGATTTATTTCACTCGGTGTTCCACTGGTTTGCAAACCGAAACGACAGTAAGTTTTCGTATTCGAGTAGAAACTGGTTTTGTTTTTATTGCAGAGAAAATGTCGCCAACATAAAAAGCATCACCATTTTGTATTTATGTGTGTTTTATCGTTATTTTATATCAGCAAAATGCTCTAATCTCTTTGCCACACAGGTTTGCATTTGATTAGACTTACCAGACTCGTGATTCATTCATGCATGGAAGGAGATAAACCGTTTTATATAAAACTCATAGCATTTTATTCAAATTTTAAATCATTGATGCTTCACCGTCATTGTTTCTGCGCCATAGTATAAGTCAAAAGCAACGATATAGTTTTAGGATTAAATACATTTTACAAACTTTAACATAATTATCAATCATAACTTAGTGGTATATTACTATTGACAAGACTAATAACACAAATCAATAAAATTACAGGAATTTGCAGCTGTTAATTTAACTCGATATTTTCATGAAAGATTTTTGTTTGAAGTTCGTTAGTTCGAAACCTGTTTGTCATAGCATTGTTAATTGGGCACATCTTTCAGCACGGTTTTTATGCCCAATTTATTATTTTTTCTACCTAAATACAGCTTTGTCGGTGTTTCATATTGCACCTCAGTGTGAAATCTTCAATAATAATTACATATTATTGCTTAACCGAGTGTATTTTTATTGCATATCACATTATTACAAACTAAGCTTCAAAAGTTCATAAATATATTTTTTTTTAGTTTTAAAAAATACACATATTTAGATAACAATGCCTCTCTTCTATATATTTTTAACATTATCCGTATTTCGCTTATTTCTTATTCGTTTCCCCTTTAAATTCCGTTCGCCAATATAATATTATCTTTGAGAGCGTGATCTCCACAAAAACTAATGCAAATTTATGACTACGAACACTTTTTAGCATACGAAGAGGCGATAACACTTCCTAATGAAGCTGAGTTTAATGTGTTGCTTTGAAAGCCCGTCCCGAGATCCACAAATGCAGCAAAACGCCAACACTTTATAAAAAATACTCTTAATATATCAACGAAAAAAAAAATATTTCTTGGGCATTAACTTTGTTAACACTTTCTAGACTTTTTTGATTTATTGATTTTTATTTTCCAATATACGAAATAAAACAGAAAATAAAATTAAAATTAAAAAAAAAACATCTCTTTTACTTGGTTGTCATTGTTTAGTATTTAAAAACATGTCCTATTCACATGTTAAATCTCTAATTAAATGGTATTTTCAGGGCAACTAAAAACAAACTTATCTTTTTAAAGGGAAGTATTTTTCTTATCTTCAGCAGTAATGATGTCTTTTTACTCGTATCATAAATTACTTGTTATGTTAATCACAAGTCGGGGATCTGTTTAAGACGAGCTTAAGCCGGGATTAGTGGTAAGATTTACGGCTTCGTTCTGCACCTGTTTGGAGATAAGATCGGTTCCGAGGCAATGCTGTATACAAAATCGTTTCATCCAAATGACACTTACTTATTTATAAAAATATTGATTGACGCTAAGCCGTTATAAATTTTGCTTTAAAAATTATAATCTCGTAATAGAGTGGTGATAAATATGGCTTTCGAATCAAGGTATTTTTTACAGAATTTTAAGCAATTATATTTTATTTAACAAACATTAAAAGCTGGGAAATATGTTTCATGTTACAGGAATCAACCAAATAATCATTTTAAAATAGCAACATCATCCAATCGAAATACATATTATTTTTATGGTACTCATGGTGGATTTAAAAATACTAACATCATCGAATCGAAATACATATTATTAGGATGATACTCATGGTGGATTTCAAAATACTAACAATATCATCGAATCTTTATAAATAATCATTTGAAATTTTAGAAAAAAATTATTGGTTGCATTGTTTTGAATTTCAGTAAACAAAATTAGCTTTAAAAAAATATCCACCGCGGGACGCCTGGTGGATGTGAAACATAGAAACAGATTTTTATTGCAGGAAGTGATAATGGAAGTAAACAAGTCTTTATATTTATATTAAACCATTATTTTATTGTAATTAAAATGTTCAGAATAAAATACATTGCAAATTAAAAATTCGTCATATTTAAGAATATATCCATTTCCGATTTTAGTAAAAATAGAAGCAAATATGCTGCACAGAATTTTGGCGGCTGGGCGGAAAGAGCCGACGCGTAACGAGGCTGGCCGAATGACGCGTCGTTCCGTGCAAGAGCGTCGTCCCGTTTCCGAGCAAGAGCGTCTTCACGTCGTGCCACGCTTTCTACGTAAGAGTCAGTTTTACCCCACTAGGTTCGCCACAAAAAATTTAAATTAAAATATTACGGTTTTTTCTTATACTATCGGATTTTAAGGTAGCAAGAACTGTTAGATTCTTTAAAGATATATCTAGTTTTTGGCATTCCGTTATTCGCAAAAAAATGGTGTGATTTAACTCATTCGGTCGTAATAATTGGCTCCGATAAGAGTGTTTATGTTTTGCTTCTTTCTAGTCGAACCTCGTCGATCCAATTCCTTACTTCGATACAGCAAATAATAGAAAACCCATATTTCGACGAAAAAACTTACCACAAAAAACGCTTTCCGAAAAGGCTAATATTAGAGTTTAATGATACTATCCGATCTTGCCAACCGATTGGCTGATGTTATCTCCATCTCGTTCTTTTGCTCGGTATGCCATGACTTGTTGAAAGGAGACAAGAATATGCTACTAGCAAAATCGGATAAGTTGTTCGTGTTTATGTAAATGTGTGTATAAGGTTTGTGTTGGAATTTACCTGTGGTCTTTTGGTAACCCGACCCCTTTTGGGATTATTTGAGAACGTCTAGACAGGTTTCGAGCGTTTTCAAATTATAAATTTTTCCTTCAAATAATATTTAATTTCTTCTAGAATAGGTGTTTTTAATTTGGATTTTAAATATTTATGTACCTACTTAATACATCGTTTTGAATTTTGAACTATCAAAAATATATTTATTGTGTAATTTCTAAGTCTAACTTTCACAGTTTTCAGAAAAATCATTGCAAGGGCGCATTCCAGTAACTATTAGTCAAATGACAAAGAAAATAAGAAATCTTTTTAACCCACCACCTATAACGTATAATTAAAAACTACTGACTAACTATTATTGATTAACTATATCTAAAGATAAAAATCGCTTATTTCTTATAAATAAGGAAAAACATAATTATCACAACCAACGAATTACTTAGATATTTACCACATAATCACTTAACTCGTAAACCATTCGTACTATTTCCAAAAAATAATTCAATATGATTTACATTTTTTTCTACCTAATATAATTTCATTAATATTACTAGCTGTACCCCGCTACGTATTGCTGTGGCTCAGTCCGTCTATAAAGATAGATAAAATAATAATAAATTCTTATTTTTTTAAATAAAAGCGAGTGATGTTTTTACGTCCAACAGATGGAGCTGTTTTTTTTCAAAAATTGCATGTTTCTCCAACATGCTGTTTTTAAAATAAACATATTTTTACCTGCTACTCGTGACATCTTTATAATACAGATACATAAGAATACACGCGTATTCAAATGCATCGTTGTGTCAAAATTTCAAAGCAATCAGTGAAGAACTTTAGGAGGCTTGAAATTTTGAATAAACGAACATTTATATTTTAATTTATATACTCGTAGATATAAGGTTTTCTCAATTTTTTGATGAAATAAGAATAAGACACTATTTTTTAAACAAAAAAACTTGCTTATCCATCAATAATAACACAATTAAACAGAACAAGTCAAATGCAGAAGCATGCCGATTTAATATTAAAAATATAATACAGATTAGAAATACATATCCGAGTTCCTCACATAAAAGAAAGACTAATACATAATTTGAGAAGTCTCTTACCTCGACAAGAAGTCGGGTCTCACAGTCCGGTTGATTAATACCTGTTTCATTTTGCTTTTTGTTACCTTTTGACGCGGCCGAGCTTTGTGATATTTTTTCCACCCGGTCCGGTTCTATCTATTCTGTCAGCCGAGATGAAAAATGATGCTTCGTGGACGTGTCCTTAATCTGTAATTATTTCATACTTTGTCAGAGAACTGATCATCTTCCAACGTGTGTATTATAAAAAATATATAAAACCTTCTACGACGCACGAATAGCTTTCACATACATTCAAACATATTGATCATTATTTCGGAGTGTTTGTACAGCCATATCCACGGTTTTTTGATACATCAATACATTATTATAGTTATTATTCGTGATATGCAAATTTAAGCTATTTTTTTCACGTTTAATTGTAAATGTGCTCCGTAGATGAGCGAACTTAGAAAAATATCCTGTAAAAAATTGTAATCATATCAGTTGACTTGCCTCATTAGTTAATTGATTATCCAGCTAACGAGTAACCATAGCTGTTTTCCGATTTGTCAAATTCAGATCCCACAGTCAATTTTAAAATTAACACTGTACGTAAAAAGTTTAGTTTTGTTTTTGTTTTGTTAATCACCTATAATTAGGGTTAAAGATCATATCGAAGCATTTGCTCATTAAAAATACTTTCAACTATAATTATCCTATAAGTTATTGAAATTATTCCACAGTGAATAGGGGCAATTCTAAAACTGACCATAAAAAAAACTTTTGGTTACGACTACCTTTGGTCCTGGCTACTAGGCGCTACCATATACCCGAGCCTAATGCCTCCTAGACCCGTATTTAAGTAGGCTACTGACTGAAAAAAAAAAAAAATAAGTATAACTCTCTGACATATTAATCACTTTTCAACCCTTAGATAAAAGACATTGAAATATCACATGTTGAAATTTTGGAAGATACTTAAATTGTAGTTGGTTTAATATAATAATGCTTTTTATCTCATTACTTGTTTTGCTGGGTTTTTAGATTAATTTCAAAAAATTTTTGAGTACCTAAATGCTAAACGCAACAATTTTGTGAAAACTCTCTGAAAATAGCATAATAGTAATACATATTTGATGTATTAATACCAGCTGTGTTATTTTAACGTTTTTACATTTGAAATATTAAAAAAACGGTAAAATTTCGGTTAAATATAACCATTAAAATATAAGAAACCCTATTCTCATATCAGAAGTATTGTGTGTTTTCATTCGCGCATAATCTGCCAACCGCGAAAAAAATTAATTGAGATTTAGCGGTATTTTAGCCATTTGTTTTTTTTCGACTTTCAACATGTGTTTGGTGGCCAGGTGCATACTAGAATTTTTTTTGTATCCATGCCAGATCATGTTTCATCTATTATCATCGTAATATTATTTCAGAATGACGGACACGGAAGAAATAAATTAACACAACATTCAGATCAATATTGTTCGAACTACAAACCAAGTCAAAATCGTAGTATCAGACTATTTAATAAACATGTAATTGAAGGATATAATAATTACAGAGTCGTGCAAATTATTTACAAAAAACTTTGTTTAAAAAAACTCGATTCTTTGTGATTAATCAACGCACATTCGCTTTCGCACTTATTACCGGCATTTAATTTGATAAATTGGAAATGGAATCATTAAGCCAGTTTCTCACGGAGGGTATATTTTTTATCGAATTTAATCATCTGGTTCTTCTTCGAAGTATAAAAATAATTCGCCCCATGAAGTGTGGTATGATTTACTTTGTTGTTTTTAGGGGCGGAGTTAATTATGGTTAGGTTTCGAAAGGCACTTTCAAGATTATTACAGACCAAATTTCGCTGAATTGAAAAATAATATTAAATTGTCAGTAAGTCAATAACCTTTCTCTACTGGAGGTCTTAAACAATAGTATCTTATACTATATGTACCCGTGGAATCTTATTTTACTCATTAAGTTTAAAACATTATTAGGTATGCAATCGAACTGATAGGTAGTTGTTGAACATAGCTTTGCTATCTCTTTACTCCTGATAAGATTGGCATCACATTTATTTTGCTCTGCAATTTTGCTATCATAAACTAAATCGCATGCATGCAGCTAAAATATCATTATAAACTACATATTAAGCTTTGGATGCAACGCTGCGGGCGAAACACAGAGATATAACCGGGAAAATATCCCGTACTGTTCTTACTGCAAGTTACGAAATAAGGCACACTCCATGCTGATTCATGCGGGTGAACGTAGTCCAGATGTTAAGGGCCTGTTGACTAAATGGAAGCTTTTGCTTGCAATCTGTTGATCGGGTCAAATGCAAGGCATTCTGCTTCCCGGCGGTCCATAAACCTACTATAATTAAGGCTTTCGCGAGAGACGCCATATATAATAAAAGTGCGCGCGCAGTCTCAGATTGCATACCGTTTTATGTGGTATTTCTCTCTCTCTTGTATATTGCAGAGTTACGGCAAGAAGTACCTCAGCACCTCATTTTACGCACATTTTCTTTCCTTTTTGGAATTCAGAAATTTTAATTTAATTGTATTTATCTCTGGGTGCTTCTGATTTCATTATATTACCTTTCCTTTACTTTAGCATATGAAAACAACTCATCACCTACATTTCTTTTGGTACAGTTTAGTGTTAAATGAAACAATTAGACTGAAGAACTAAAAGCGAATGAATCCGGGAACGAAACCAAATTCTACTTGGAATCAAATCGAGAATGCCCACTACTGAGATCAGATAATTGCAAACGTTATTATTTTTTTTAATCACGAAAACTTACCAACTTACCAAAAATATGTGTATTGAAACACTAGAAATTATTTTAGAATATTTTTTTAGAACATCATCTCTCAATGTCGAGATCGAAATTTCAAATAATATGGTGAGTGGTATAATTTTGTACCCAAACTCTTGATCTTCTGTGTTATTTAAAGATATTATTTAGTGGTACATTACTATGGAAATTCCTTAAATTATTACCTATTTATTCCGACACTCTAAGGCTCTTTCCTCCGTTACCGGCGTCTTGTCCCCTCGAATGTCGCTAAGTAAAATTTATGTTTTTTGTTTGTACTGTTTCACCGCTATAGCCTCTCGTCCTACTCGGAACACTAAACAATCGAATACAGAGGCAGGACTTGAAAAAATCACAATATTAAGTACAGTATAAACTAGAATCATTTCAAAAACAATCTTTCTTGTATAGTAGTATATTGTAGGACTACTACGGGGTAAAAGCAAACTGCGGGCCTATGTTAGCTATTGTTTACTATTTACTTACTAAATCCTCTTATTATAACGAAAGACGAATAACTAAAATGCTAAATTGCGAATAACATTACTTTCATCACAGAATTTCATTTCTTGGTTACTGCATGAAAACCTGAAAAGCAAAAAAAAGAAATTTTAGGATTCTATTTTTTTTCTTTTTCGTGACATTTTATGTACGTTTATGTTAAACATTTGTTTTGTTTGAGTTATAAATAGGTTCACTTAATAAAATGGAATCAAATGACACTCACGCAACCGGTAAGTAATCGATTGTATGCCCAAATACATTCGAAACAATGGCATTACTTTTATCTATCATCACAGTAGCCAAAAACATTACTCCTCATTTATCTCTATTCACCGTTACAAAAGTTTAGTTGGTAGCGTCGTCCGCCCTCGCGCGCCGCCCGCGCGTTCACTTCCGTGCGGGTGGGCGGCCCGCTCCACCGCTCTGCCAGCTCCAGATACACGAGTATACTGTGCTCATACACTATACCGGTACAGGTATAGAGGCAGCCTGGTACCCGGTATCAAGCGCGGCCGCTCCTACTACCAGTGAACTACCACTGAACCCGCCGCTGCCACTGGCCACGGAGCGCGACCGGTCCGACCGCTTGCGTCTCGCGCCGTACTCTCTCCCGCACCAAGCGGAGTCTCCGCTCTTCGCTCTGGATGTTCTGTATACACTATTATTATTATTGTAGACCTGTAGGGCAGACAGGATTAATATTGTAGACCTATAGAGAAGATAGTATTCTAACTATACACAATTTAAATTTGAATTTTTCATATTTCTTGCATAGGTAGCAGGTACCGTGGGACGTGGTTAGTAGTAGTTAGTAGGATAACTAAATTTAAAAAAATGTTAACATGATACTACATATATGTGTGAGAATATAACCACCATTATTATTGCAGTCCTGTAGGGCAGACGGAAAATAATATTGGAGTCCTATATAGAGAAGACAGAATTTTTAAGGCTTTAACCAGCGATCCTGAGGTTATTTGAAGTAAAAACTGTAGATGACATTTTACTTTCGGTGACTTAATTTTTTTTTAATAAACAAAAAAATAAAACATCAATAGGTAAAAACCAATATTTAAATTTTTAAACAAAAAATATCGCAGGAGACCAACATTTTTTACTCCAAATAATGTCGAAATCAGATGACGTATCTTAAAACCCTGAACACATTTTAAAATTATTTTATAGTGTCATTTAGCACGGTTGCAGACACCATGGTTATTAGTACTCGTATGGCTAAATTATGTTTTTTTTTTTTAATTTATTGTATTCCGAGCCATGTGAGTCTTGTCAGTGGAACTGTTACCTCATTTGAAAAATATTATGAGGCTGAAGTAAGAGTGGGGAGAGAAAATTTTCTCATGTACTTATTCTTTTATGGACATGAGAAAAGTTGGAAAAAGCTGGGAAAAGCTGGGATACTCAGATCTGGGCATTGAACACAGGTTATGTAATTTCAATGACTTTTTCTATTACAAACTAATTATCTAAGATGGTATAAATTGAACAATTTTTGTACAAAAAAACGACATGTGTCAGAAAAAATTAAAAGATCTTGTCATTGATACTGGGTTAAAAACATGCAAGTTTCATAATTTAGTTAACTGATAAGCTAAACAAATCCTTTTATAAAACGAATAAAAAACAATGTGCAATAACTCTAACTGGCCTTATTATTCATGTAAAATTGCGTCATTAATTATTTTGGGTTTGTAAACATGTATACCGAAACAGATATTTACTAATGTAATTAACTAACTTAACGATATACTATTCAGTCATTGAAATAAATTTCGTATCGGAAAACGTGAATAGTTACTTTATTTTTTTCACTAATGATGATGATAAGAGGGATTAAATTAAAAAATAAACATTCTCTCTCCGTACAGCTTCCACCAAGTAATTCGAATTAAAGCGCCCATCTTATCCCCCGTACAATTTATTTTTGGGAAGGTGTGAATACTGGTCCGCTTTTATAAACTTTTTTCGAGCGTCAATAAAGTCGGATTAAGCACCTTTTAACGCTGCCCCATGTGACTAGAATTGGTATCTTGCCTTTTATAGTAATGGATAATTAAGGTTCTGGAATTTCGAACATTGGAAATGGATGCATAATTTCTGTGATTATAAATTTGACGTGGTCGGTTCTTGATATTGGAGTCTTCTTACAATGGGGATGAGTTCATCTTTGAATACACATTTAAATAATTCTCAACGTGATCTTTATAATTATTGACTTAAAGATAGCTCAGAGATTCAAAATTATTTTTATTTTTACGTGAAACCGAACAAGAGACCCAACTGCTCCCAACCGTCTAGAGCATGTGAGACTATGGCAACCCCACTTGGGAATGTTGTGAGGCTGAAGTGATGGGGGGAAGGAGATTGCGAAAAAGAAGGTGGGGAAGTACATAGCTTTTCAGATCTGGTCACCAAACACGGCCAAAGCCATTTCCAGCAACGTTTCAATTCTGAATGGTGGTCTTACACCAGGGCGTACTGAGAGTAACTTGCACACTGAAACGTGCCGCAAATGTAGTGTGTTTTACTTTTAATCAGTGAAATAATACAAAATAATCAAATAAAATGTACCTTTCTTCGCCGGGATGTGAACCCGCAACCTAAGGTTTACTAGTCGATAGCCTAACCCTCAACCACAGAGGCCGTCGAATATTTACCATGAATTCGTTTTTTTTCTAATATTAAATGGCCATACTTCATCTTCTGTAAATAGCGATAAGTTTTTATCTCAGAATATCATGAACCCAAAAAAACAAAGAATGTAAAAAAACTCTCCAGTTTTATTAATACTCCCAGCTGGGACAGAATTCCGAAAATTTCTATAGAATATTCGAGTACGTTATTTAATTCCTATTTACATATTGTATAATACAAATAATATTTTCTCTTGAATCTTTGAGTTCTGACCCTCCAGTCTCTAGTCCGTCTGTTGACATCTTTAGACCACGTCGCATGAACGCGTGTTTACATTGCCATACTAGAAGACCTCTGTAAACAGATTTCTGTTTGCCTAGATTTTTTTGTTGGTCATCACATCTTCTATCTCATTCTTTAGAATGCTCGTTCCTTGGCTTTAACCAGAAGAAACCTGCCTTATCGACCATCGGCCATCGGTTAAGAATATCTTTACCTCTCTATGATTGATGATTTAATTTGAATCCGGCCGTCCAAGTCCCATGATTACCCCGAGATTTAAAAGCCGTCTATACGCTCGAAATCAAAAAAAAATAAAGAGTCGCTCACTCGGAGTGTTGAATACGTAGGAAAAAAACGACAAATTTCTTAATCTGCACCTATCCTCCGTAACTTCCATAAACAATTTAATGTTTTTAAATGCGACTTTGATACAATTTTCATTTACCAGCATTTCTGTTTAATCTTCTGTGAAATGTATACGTTATGTTTTCACATACTTACATGGTTTCATCGTTACATGAAAAGTCTTAATTGCATTGTAATATTGTGATCTTTCACATTTTCTCAAGATGATCTGCCTTCATCCATAATACATAAATGCGATTTAACGCCAAGAAAACGTGGCTCGTTGATTGCTCGGAAGCGGCTATTAACATTGTACATATTATATTCCGCAACAGAGCATGAAATTATTTCATAAAATGGTAGCAGAACAGAAGAACAGAACAACCTGTTGGCGTTACCAGGCCGTTTCCGATAGCCTGCGCCCCTCAGCCCACTTCACATGCCACATCTACCTCTTACCCGACAGTAAGAATAATTAATGCTACCTGATCGTTATCAAACTGTCGCGGCTGAGGCGGACAGGGCAGCTCAATCGAGAACCAGAAAATAATACAATTTCAAATTTCTTAACATTTCTAATTGCTCATTACTTATGGTACTTCATATAACATTGACTTTGAAGAAGAAAGCTTATTTCGAAGCATAGATTTCTTAGAATTGATTGATTCCCCTCGATCGTTAAAATAGGTTACGTAAGCATCATAATTGATACGAAAATGTATATCTAAGCATGTTCATAAATCCTTTATTAGATAGTACCTAACTACATGGGAGGTTGAAATCTGGCAACTGAAATAGTCAAGGTAATTTAATATTCGTATTGTAAAATAGCAGTGTTCGAAGGTAGTTACAATTTGTTAGTAGGTACTTTGTTACAATTTGCAAGTTGTTTGCTACTAGTTAGGAGCTCCCATGTGCCGAGCAGAGATCACGACTTCAGTATTCCGTCCGTTGCTTTCAAGGACGTTATTAACTGCTTATGGTAATCACTTTCATATTCATGACTTCTAAAAAATGTTAATAAAAATGAAGGTTTTATTGAATAAATTAATGGTTCCTATTACTTGTTTTTCCTTAAAACTTTCAGTTTCCAACAATATCTCATACATTTACGTATGTTTCAATGAAACATATTATTATATTAGTTAAAGACGAACATTCATATCCTCAAGGAAGCCGATATTAAAACACGCTGCATTGGCTTGAAGTAGTGACGTGGTACCGTTACACTGAAGTTTTCATAAAGAAGTGGAAAACTGATCAAGAATGTATAGAAAGAAATGCTGCAATATCCAATAATGGCTATAATTTAAACGCCAAAAAAAGTTTTATTAGATGTTTTTTGATATTGATAAATTACCACAAATAGTTCCCTTTTTAATAGACCTAATCCTAATACTTCAAACAATTTAATGGTATCACAAAACTTCTTGTGGGTTGCTGTTTATTTGATCACTGATATTAATTTATACTTAAGTCAGAAAATGTCAATTGAGAGCACCTGAATCATGTGACAAAGACGTATTAACGATCCCGTTCCATAAATCTTATTGGAAGCTGTTCAGTGCGTCTCTTCGATCTCCCGCTCTCCCGACCGCCTTATCGCTCATCGAAACCTTCTTTTTAATAGTGTGGGACAGAAAATGGGTATGGACGAGGCAAGAGATGGGTCGCAAGGCGTGACGTGGTTTCTAACGAAGCAAGCAAACCAGTTCCATTAGGGCGGACGCGTTATTTGACTACCTAAACGAGGTGAAGCGTTTGTCACGCGTGTTTGGTGGGGAAGTGAACTCGAACCCAGGCCTGATCCCGCTACACACCACTAACAAAGTGCCTTTTAGACTGTCAAAATAACTTGTAAATAACTGGTCATTTCGTTTAAATACTGATTTCGTTAACACGCCAGTTGAATTATGACACGGCGGACACTTGCCACCCTGTACTCTTAATTCTGTAGGTTAGTTACTTCGTTTTTATTAGATATCAACCTTTTTTGTTTAATTACACAGAAATTACAGTAAAAACAAGGCTTTGAATACCATCCTGCCTACGTTTACCGAGATCACACAAAAACATACACCATTAAAATGTCACGAGTTGTCTTATTCCACAATATTGAAGGAATTTAAAATGTACCTTAAACTGAGGAATTTGGTCTATAGGTATGAAGTCTTTCTTTTTGTGGTCACTAACATCCTACTAGAAACTAACTAGAAAAATGTGTTAGTAGAGAATTATATAAAATTATGTATTTTTTATTAGAAATCCGTTTATTCAATTGCATTTAGAAAAATAAATTTACATACAGAAAAAAATATGTTCAACTCTATTGATTATATAAATTTGCTTGTCTTCAGAACAGTTAAGAATGTCATAAGATTTATTCAAATATTTAAGTGCGATTCCCGCAAAACATTGAACTCCGCTCTTTCCAAACCATAATCTTAATTAATTCGTCATTAAAACAACACCGTGATTATATGAGTCCACCTCACTTTATTTTTATGACGCCGAGTAGCAAAGCTGGGCAATTATAAATTGCATTTTAATTTAAATAAATTACTGGTCCTTCATTTACGACTCACTTTAATTACTTCTGCAACTGATAGTCTCTTTTGGTATCCTTTATAGGATGCGCTTTACGATCACCGGCTTCTGGTGCATAATTTCCTTATCAAGCAATGCACATCTAATGTATCCTTGTCATGCTGCTGCATTAACTGCAAACCCGATCTTGATTCTAATTAAGTGAACTGAATTCGCAACCTTTCATTTTTTAAATATCGCAGAAGTTTTATAGATCGCAATACGATAACCATTTTCTTTTTACATCTGATGAGGTTTTATTCTAGATATCGTGACGGCAATGGGTGGTAAATTTATTTTGATATTTATCTTGTTACCAAGAAAATTCTGCAAATGTTAGGTACTTACCTAAAATTTTATACGCAAGTGTTTACTGTTACATACATCTACGAGCTTACAAAAAGTTATGTAATATGTTATCGCAAAACTTTATATTATGTATTATATAGTTATCTTATTTTATTATATATCTACTACTTATAATATTGTCAGGTCTCGTATTGCTAATATCAATTTTAAAACCAACTTGTTACTATCCTCATATTCTTACTTTTATTTTAATGTTTCTGTTTTGTTGATATAATTTACTAACCATTACCTTATTTAAGTTCATTATTTAGGTTTACTTGCATGCTATTTAAGTTTTTTGTATTTCAAAATTATCATAATTTCTTTATCTACCTTATTAACTAAAATGGCTCCACTCCCCATTTTGAAAACGAGAACTGTTTTATCTATCGAGTTGGGCAGTTTTGTTAAAAAGTACCCCTTTTGTAATTAGCTTCAAGAACGATCTGCATATTTTAATTCTTAATATTTATGTATAAAATGTGTAAATAATAACAAAAAGTTCAAAAATAATAATAAACATACAAGTATAATAATATCTTCTTGTAATAATATAACAATACAACAATAGTATATTGCGAAAATATAATGATGGTGGTGATTAAAAATACTTGATACGTTTTAAAAAAAAAATTAATAACTTAAATGTCCAGCAAAATTAATTTCAATACACAACTTTTGCTCTTCTGTAAAGTTGTTTCGCAGATAAAGCATATTGACATATTATTAATGACATAACAAATATTTCCATATTTAGCAGAGACATTTTGTATTTTCTTGTAAACCAGTATAGGTCATTAGAAGCTTAGAATAATAAATTTGGTATTTAACCTAAATGAAGGAACGCTCATCATACTACAAACCGAAGCATAACCAAACATAATGAAAAGATATACCTACCTACATGACTTAATAACCCGCCAGAACGTATATCGAGTTATATCGCTAATGATGCATGAGTTTTTTTAGAACTTCACACACTTTTTGCAATCATTAAGTCGACTAGAATACGAACTCTATAATTATATTAACATTTTACCAGATAACCTTCTCAACAACCTTTTTATTCAATTAGCTGAAGTTGTGATGAGAAAACGCAAAAAGTTTAAGACTATTCAATAAATGAACCTTTCATTTTAAACATCTCAATAGCACATTAACTAATTTTATCCGATATGTAAGTATGCTTTTGGCAGATTTAGTGCAGTTTTTTTTTCCTTTAAAAAAGTCTTTTAACATATATTACCCGGGGAATTGGTACTTGGTCATCTTTGGGATACCATTCCAGACTTTTATCTTCAAAGATATGCAGAATATCCGCTATCAGTATGGGATATCTTCAGCATTCATCTAATGAAATCTCCTTATACTTCCAGTTGGCCACAGGTTGATCCGACTCTAAAGCTGACTGATCGCTATCTTAGCTTCGCGTGCAGACAACTTTTTCAACATCACTAAATAATTATTGCGGAAAAAACCGTGTGGTATATCGTTCTTGCGAGAAATTTACCAAGAGGTGTTTACTAGCAATTGAATATTCAAGGATTTTTTTGTTTACTAGTATTACTTTTTTGCAATTTCTTAGAACGATATTGGAAAATAACACGTAAATATTATTGTGATAGTTTTGTATTTTTACAAAATTATTTTTAATGTTGATGTTTGTTTGTTACAGATATATCCACTCCAAGGAGAAGCCATTCAAGTGCACAGAATGCGGAAAGGGCTTTTGCCAATCGCGCACGCTGGCGGTGCACAAGATCCTGCACATGGAGGAGTCTCCCCACAAGTGCCCCGTCTGCAGTCGCAGCTTCAACCAGCGCTCCAATCTCAAGACCCATCTCCTTACCCACACCGATCACAAACCATACGAATGCAACTCTTGCGGAAAGGTGTTCAGAAGGAACTGTGATTTGAGACGGCACGCCTTGACTCACGCAGTAGGAGACGTCCCCCCAGAAGTACTTGACGTAGGCGAGGAAGACCGACCGCTATCTCCCTTACATGACCCCATTTACGATGATGATCCCGACGATCTTACATCTCCCGATCACTCTCCAGTAAGACGACCCAGATCTCCTTCTAATGAAAGCATAACCAGGGCAAGAGTTGAAGAGTACATTCCGCCGCCTCCTCCCCCCGTGCATATAAGAAGAGCTTCTCCGACACCGGAAAGGACCGAGTGTCATCATAATGAACCCAGAAGTACCGCTAGCCCTTACACCATGCGACCGCATCATGAGTACTATTTCCAAGATAAAAATAGATTTTACACACCCTCCGATCTAATGCCAGATAAACAAAGATATAACCATCCTGAATGTTCTACGGAAAAGGTGCTTCGACATCCTGAGAATAATAATGAAAGTCCCATACGCCATCCGCAGTTACAAATCCGAAGAGACTTGCACCATGCTCCTCCGTCAGAACAAGTCATCAAAGCTCCGAATCCACCAGGCGCCTCTATAATACAGGGAGGTCCAAGCATGTACCTTGGAACATTTAGAAAGCGTCCACTTCCTCCAGATATATCAGATCTAGGAAGACCTTCCACTTCAGGGGAGTACAGAGGTCGTCCGCCGTCTCCCGGACCTACAAATTTGAGTTTACCCAGAAGCAATATACACATGGGTCCGCCTAGTTTAGGTGTTCACCCCCCTATTCTGGGTTTACATCCTTCTCATAAAATAGGACCCATTCCGCCGCCCCCGCAAGGTCTGATGAAGCCTCCCGATAACCATTTATTGTTGCCAACTTCCTCATCGCGGCTCCCTCCACCGATGGGGATACCACCGTCTCATCATCCGCCGATGGTTGCCCAAGATTTAATCATCAAGCATTTACATCCAAAAGATATGAGCACAATGGGCCTAGCCCCTTCAAAATCGGTTAATCCAAGACCTGAAACTCCATCTCGAGAAACACCTTCGACAAGCGCAGTTTTATCAAATTCCATTAGTTTGGGACTTCAGAATATGGTTGGAATACAACCTCCAACTCTCCCGAGGCAAAACGGAAACCCACCCCAGAAAAAAGGTTTTAGCATCGAAGACATTATGCGACGTTGATCGTTAAAATAACTGTTAACTTATAAAGTGTACTTAACTGGCTGTTTGAAAGACTGATTTTATTTAAGCAGTACGCAACAAGTGAATTCTCAACAATATTATAAATGTAAATTCAGTTTTAAATCAAGCATCTTTATTTCTAATAAGTGTTTTGAATTATTGTTAAATCCATTTCTGTTGAAAAGTTTCTCCGTCGTGTTTCTGTTTTTAGCTCCTTTGTAAAAAGTGTATTTTCGAAGAGATGTTTTCTTTTTCTAAGATTTATTTGACCTTTACATGTTTTTTTAACGATTTCACTTATTTATCACATTTTACGCAATAATAATAATGATTTTAAATTGGAGATATTGAAAACATTTATTTTTGTAAACGTTCAAGAATTTCGACGATCTCAGTGTACAAATATGCTATTTTAAATTAGATAAAAAAGTGATCATTCACCTATTTGACTTATTTTGTAAATATTTAATTGTTTTTTCATTCCGAGGAAGAACATAGTAGTTATTTTATTTATATAGATTTTATCTAGATTAATGTTACGAAATAACATTATAATATTTTTATTTTTTTATTTGCTAAGTGTTCCTTAACGTGATTTCACGGTTTTGATTCTCAGATATTTAAGTGTTGAATCGGTAGATTGATATCAGTAATAAATTACTGGAACTTTTTCGTACTTTTATGTATTCTTAGATTATGTTAAGAAATATTATTTTTAATAATATCTGAAATTTAAGCAATATTTTAAACCATAAATGAAACGTACAAAAATATCTACATTATTTAAAATGCTAATTAATCTGTAGGAAGGTGTTCTAATTGAACCCTATAAATTCCTATTAAAAAGTGCCTTAAAATGTTATATACTACTTTTAAAACCATTGGATTTATTGAAATTCTCATTGTTTCATTTTTATGAGACCTGTCAAGGCCAAGATTTGATTGGAATTCTTTGTTGTAATAAAAATAATATAACGCAATACACGTTTTGTACAGAGGAAAATGATGTTACATTTGATAATACACAACTAGTAGGTACATGTACATATTAAGACAGAAATAGTAGGTACATGTACATATTAATACACAACTAGTAGGTGCATGTACATAGTAATCAATATTTTGATAATTTTATTTTATGATTGTAATACATATTTCAATTTGTCTCTTTCTCTGGTAATTTATTAATTCATTATTTTAAGCCATGATTTCATTTTAAATATATGTCAACTCACCGGAAAAATATGAACGCTTCTCTGAAACATAAAATAATAGTAATTTAAAAAAATTTACTTTCGTATTACATATTCTCTTTTGCTATTTATTACTTAAAGATGAATTGCGAAAATAATATTTCGAATAATAAGCGGTTTACTTACCTATAATATTGTGCATAATGGTGTTTCAAAGAACTCCATAATTTATAATTAAAAACTATTCGATGTTATTTTTTCATCCCATTTCGTTGTACTTTGATTAAGACATTTTTTTATAAATAAAACTATTTAAAAGTGTATGACAATACAAAAATTATGTTGTAGAGCAATTTTGACAAATAAATTTGTTTTGAATAATACCAACATTTATTTTTTTCCTATCTTTGAAAACCAATGAGAAGCAAAGGAAGACATCTAACCATATAACATCAAAATCATACCAACGTGGCTGTCTCAGTTCAGTTCCGCTGAAGAGACCCTGGCTGCAGTCTGCAGTCTAAATAATAACCTGATGGTAGCGAAACGAAGAAGAAGATAAACCAATCAATAATACGACATACTATTTATTTATTGTTATTAAGTTTAATTTGTAGAACTCCATTTTATTTTTTATTTCTTATATATTCAATAATATTGTTATTGGGTTTATAAAAACAGTTTATTTTTAAACAAGTTCTGCTGTGTAATTATTATTACGCGTGACAGCTGTTTCGCCCTCTGAAGGCATTATAAAACTGTTTGATAATGCCTTCAAAGGGCGAAACAGCTGTCACTCGTAATAATAATTACACAGCAGAACTTGTTTAAAAATAAACTGTTTTTATAAACCCAATAACAATATTATTGAATATATAAAAAATAAAAAAATAATACGACATGTTTTGTTTAAGACTACCACTGTCGTATAGCGGTAATCTTGAGCGGTAACACAGGGTTCGATTCCCGACTGTACAAAGTTCAAATATTCAATTCTTTTTCCCCGTATTTCTTTTTGATTTTTTAAGTAATTCAATAAGGAATCCGTCACCAATGTCGCGGTTGAATAACTTAAAATAATTCATTTTCGGTAAATTAATAAGCAGAATTCCGGACTCAACCAAAAAAAAATATTTCAACACATTGGTGCATTGCGTAACTAACTCTAAGTACGCGGGGATCCCCGTACAAATTAAAATTTGTGAGTAATGAGTGAACAACATAATGTTTGATCATTATTTGTATGGACGGTAAGTATTTTGGGCACAATTTGTTTAAAGCCACCATTCAACTAGATCAGAAAATTACGTGCCTTACTAATAAAGGAGTTTAACAGAACAGATAAACAACCAATAATGTATGGTAAATGTTTGCTTATTAGTTGTTTAAAATTAAATTTTATAAAGGGGGAAAGCGTTGATTTTATAAGAAAAGAATTGAAGTAAATATGCATCGACCAAAAGAAGGGTACAATAGCAGTGTTTCTTGATTTCAGACGTGCTTTTGAAACAATAGAAAGGAACATATTAATATCCAAATTAACAGATACGGTAATAGTTGGTAAAGAACTAGAATAGTTTAAGAACTACCTGAAAAATAAAAAAAACAAAAATCCATGCTTGGAGACGCTATATTGGAGGAGCAGCCAGTGAACCTAGGAGTACCACAAGGTTCTGTATTTGGGCCATTACTATTTATATTATATATCAACGATATAGTTCAGTGCTTAAAATACTGTTTATTTTAAACTATATATAACATTTTTTTAAAGAAGATATGCTCAAAATACAGTACAATCTGGATTATATATAAATGTGTCAAAAGGTAAACAAATTAAAAGTAAATGTAATAAAAAGTTATATAATAAGTAATTAAAAATTTTGGTAATACGTAAAAAATTCAACCGACTTAATAAAATTATCATAAACAACGAACGATTAGAGGAAGTACAGGAAAACAAATGCTTGGGCAGTATAATAGACAATCAACTCAAATTTAACCCTAAGTTTGAATTATTAGCTAAGAAAATGGCAAAACATGTTATTTAAAAAAAAAGAATAAGAAATAAATTAGATGTTAATAGAAGTATATTAGTTTATAATTAAATTACTGCTCTGGTGTCTTTTTCTTGTGCAATCAAACATAAATTTAAAAAAATGGTAATAATTCAAAAAAGAGGCATGCGAGCAGTATTGAATTGTAGTAGGTTTTAAACAACAACTTTAAATCTAAGAATGTTAAGTGTGAGCCAGATTATAATTTACAATACCTTAATATTTAAGCCAAAAAAAAGATGCTCCCAAAAAATATGTTTTAGAATGTAAATTTTAGTTTCCAAATACATAGCTATACCACTAGAAACTGTGGAGATGTTTGACTTCCGAAAACCAATTTTTCGGGAACCCAAACTAATTTCTATTTTGAAGAATTCAAGATATTCAATGAACTACCGACGGACGTCAGTGAAGCTAAAAGCCTTGCAGCTTTTATTGGATTCTGCCTAAATGCTATAAATAATAAGTTTTAAATGTAGTGTAAAGTGTGCCTATATGTCGTAAAAATAAGTTGTTAGTAATTCTAAATACATTCATATAACTAAAAGAAAAACATTAAAAATAAATTATCAAAACATAATGAATTCGCTAATCAGCAATGTATATATATAGAGAGCTAATGTAAAATCATTAAACTGAAAACCAATAAACGAGGTAATAATAATCGTAACTTTTTGAATAAAGAACATTTTTAAGGATTTGCAACAATAACATTTGGCTGTCATCAGTTGTTTTGTTTTTCTCTATCTAAAATTAAATTTTTACCATTCTTTTTTGTTTTCTGGCAAAAAAAAGTGTAGTGTGTTGTGCCTTGAGGTTTCTTCTCCCTCCTGATCTTCCAGGAGTCACTTTTCGCTGCTGATTTCCAGATATTTATAAACTTTTTTTACTTCTGTCATTTTCCATACTATTATTGTAGTTGTTTACTGTTGTGAATAATGGAGGAAGATTTCCCTCCTGGACCCCCTACAAAGCCCCCAGATCCCTCTCCAGACCCCCCAGACGGGGAAAATGGAGAAATTTCTGACAGTGATTCTGTCATTTTGACTTCTACCAAAAAAAGGAAATTTACTCCTTCTTCCGAATAAAACTTGACTCTTCTTCGACTTCACAGTCCCCACCAGCACTTTCTCAACTTACTCCAACAAACTTTTATTCTCCTCATTCCCGTGGCCCATTCATAGTATACGCCCAAAAAACTGAGTAAGGAAAAACCATCCACCCTCTTGAATTTGGCAAATTCCTATCAAATAGCAAGAATCTTTCAATCAAGCCTGGAGGTGTAAAAGCCGAGGGTCGCTTCCGAATCTCCGTCGAATTCCTCTCAGGTCAGCTGCCAACAGTTTCATCAAAAATATCTTCATTTCATCTAATTCAAAGTTCAAGGCATATATCCCTACTTTCAATGTCACTCGCATGGGCCTGGTCAGAGGTATCTCGACCGATCTGTCCATCGAAGAAATTCTGTCTTCACTTTCAACCCCCCAACACATTGGCAATCCCATAAAATCCAGGAGGCTAAATTACAAGGACTCCTCTGAGGGTATAACTTCCTGGAAGCCCTCCCAATCTGTAGTTATCACCTTTGAAGGTCAATCTCTTCCCTTCCATATATATTTATTCTTAAACTTATTACCAGTTGAAATGTATACTTATCCCACGACTCAATGTTTCAATTGCTGCCGTTTTGGTCATACCAAAACTGCATGCAGATCTCAACCCAGATGTTTTAAATGTGGAAAAAACCACGCAGCTGACCAATGTCCTTCTTCCTTCTCACCCAAATGTTTTAACTGCTCAGGCTCACATACAGCTATTAACACTTCTTGCCCAGAACAATCTCGCCAAAAAAATATTAAAATTTCTATGGCCTCTCAGAACTTGTCTTTTCTGCAGGCTTCTAAACTATTCCCGCCTGTCAAAAAATCATTTGCTGAGGCTTTATCCAGCAACTCCTCATCCAACCCTCTACCCTCTTCTACAACAACTTCTTCTCGTTCAACTAAATTCACATACAAAAACGCTATCTCTAAACCGGCTCCTGGATACGATCAGCAACAACACAACTCACTGCTCTTAAATCCCAATGGTTCATCTCTTTCAAATGCCACAAATGGTTGTGCAAATAATTATAATCCGTCCTCAATGAACTCTCTAAAACTTTCTGAAAAACTCTCCCAAGACAATTCTTCATTTATCCAAACTCTCATTATGCTTCTAATTGACCTTATTTCATCTCAAACTAATCTACCGTCCAACGCTGCTACTATTATTTCCACATTAAAATCATTTATTCAAAATGACTCTTCAAGATTTCAAAATACTTCAGTGGAATAGCCGAAGTGCTATTTCTAACAAATCTGATCTCCTTAACCTATTAAATTCCAACTTTATTTCTTTGGCTGCTATCTCGGAGACTTGGTTTACTCCATCCACCCACTTTAATGTGGGAGGGTATTCCTGTCTCCGCGACGACCGCCCGGAAGGTTCGGGCGGCGGTGCTGTCCTTTTTATTAAGAAATCCATATCATTTTCCCCAATAAATAATATCAAACCCCCCAATGCTGACTTCCAAATGGTTGCAGCTAAAATAAAGGACACATCCTTTATTTCAGTCTATCTTCCCCCAACAGCCCACTTCAATAAACAAATTTGGTTGCAAATTGTAAGTCAACTAAGCCCTCCTTTCTTTATATTAGGTGATTTTAATGCCCATTCCCCCATCTGGGGTTCTGCTTTCTCCGACCGAGATGGTCGAAGTGTGATGGATTTCCTAGATCAATCCAACCTTTTCCTTTTGAATGACGGATCTCTTACTAGGATCTAGGAGGGTGGTGTCCCCCGACCCTTGCTCCAGTGATCATTTCCCGATCACCATTACTTATCAAACTTCTTTCCAATCGGACAAGTCACATATTTCGACAAAGATTAAAACGAAACACACCAAATGGGATGAATTTAACTCTCATATGGACAAGTTCCTACTAAATTTACCCGCCACCGATATATTTTCCGTCAAAGATGACTATAATAACTTCAAATCAATGCTCATAACTGCAATAAAGAAATCAAATCCTCCCCCTAAAACTAAATCTCTTTTAAAAAAACTCCCTCCAACTCCCTGGTGGGATGAGAAATGTTCCAAAGTAGTTAGAATTCGGAAAGCTAAATCTCTTTCCTATCGTTACAATATGACTATGGAGAACTATCTTATATACAAAAACGCTGAATCCAATGCCAAAAGGGTATTGAGGTCAAAAAAAAGATCTGGGTGGTACAACTTCTGCAGTTCAGTATCTCCGAACACTCCAATTTCGGAAGTTTGGTCTATGATCCTAAGATTTCGATCCTCCTTCAGTTCATCATCTCCTCGAGCGTCTCATTCTAAATGGATAGATGAATTCTTGGACAAAATTGCCCCCCCTTCTGTACCTAACTTAGATGAAATAACGCCAATCTATAATACTCCTATGTCTAATCATTGGCTAGACTCTCCATTCACCTTAATTGAGCTAAAAAATTGTTTATCAATAGTCAAGGACTCATCTCCAGGCAGAGATGGTATACCCTACAGCATAATCAAAAATAGTAATGATAATGTTCTAAACTACTTCTTAAGCATCTTAAACAAAATCTTCCAGACTGGTATAATGCCTGATGACTGGAGTTCTCAAATAATCATCCCTATTTTAAAAACAAACAAATCACCAAATTCTGGATCCAACTACAGGCCAATCGCTCTTTCATCCACCCTCAGTAAACTTTATGAAAAATTAATTAAAAACCGATTAGAATTTTTTGTCGAGAGTAAACAGCTTCTCTCTCCATCTCAATTTGGATTTAAGAAAAAAAAATCCACTCAAGATAACCTTGCCATCATCAGCACTGATATTAATTTATCAATTTCTAAACAGGAAGTTTGTCTAGCCGTCTTTATAGATATAGAAGGCGCCTTTGACGATGTTTCCATCCCAATCCTGAAAACTTCTAGGCCTTGGCCTTCCCCCCATGTTTGTCCAATCTATTATTAATCTATTTCTAGATAGAAAAATTTTCATTGAATTCCAGATATTTCTCCTCAAAGTAGGTCTGTTTGGAAGGGTTTACCACAAGGCGATGTATTGTCCCCCTTACTGTATAATATATACACATATGATATGCATGTCACTATTCCCCCACAAGTAAAAGTTATTGAGTTCGCAGATGACATAGCTTTCTTCTTATCATCCAAAATCATCCCTCTCGCCGTCAAATATCTTAACGAAGCCATGGATGCCCTTTGCACATGGCTCACCTTAAATGGTTTTGAACTTTCAATCCAAAAGACTCAGTGTGTCACCTTCTCAAACCGCCATAAAAACCCCCCCGTTCAAATTTTATTTAAAAATTCTCCAATCCCCAACGCTTCTGAAGTAAAATTTTTGGGAGTAACATTTGATAGGAAACTTAAATGGTCTTCCCATATTAATAATTTAGTTACTAAATGCGAAAAAAAATTAAATATCATCAGATCATTATCTGTCGTTTGGTGGGGAGCTCACCCTACTTTCATTAAGTTGCTTTACAACGCACTTATTCGAAGCCATCTCGATTATGCCTGCCCACTTTTTAGTACTGCCTCAAAAAATGTACTTGATAAATTAGACAAAATTCAATCTAAATCTTTGCGAATTATAACTAGAGCGATGCAATCGTCACCCATCCATTCCCTTCAAGTAGAATGTTCTGATCCTCCTCTTTATTTAAGGCGTCAACTATTTGCTGACAAATTTGTTCTTAAATGTTTAAATTCTAAATGTCATCAGGTTATCCCCAGCGTCTCGTTGTTCATTGACTCAATCCATTCATCTACAATCAGAGCTTCAACTAAACCTCATCCTGACATCTGTAAAAATTTTAAGTCTCTCTCAGAGCTTCACATCATCCAAAATGATCTACTTCCCTTATACAAATTAAAATATAGTCACGTCACCCTATCCCCAACAATATTTGAAGGGATCGGAATCCTTAAAAGTCATTCCAATCTCCCGGCCCGAACTGTCAATAATATTTTCAATGACATTATTTCATCTAAATGGCCCAACTTTTCTCTTTTATTTACTGATGGATCTAAATCTCATTAACGTTTACCACAATAATTCTAATGACAGAATATTTCATTCAATTTCAAATCAATTTTCAATATTTTCAGCCGAGTGCATTGCAATAATAGAATCTCTCAAATATATAATCAAAAATAATTTCGAACATTCCCTCGTTCTCTCTGACTCTCTCAGTTCCCTCCAAAAACTTAAATCCAGTCCTCTTCTTCATCCTGATGATCACTTTGTATGCCTTATTCGAGAGATGATAGCCTCCATTCAAAGCTCTGGTAAAACTGTAACTCTGATTTGGATTCCTGGACATGTTGGTATCATGGGTAATGATATTGCGGATGCCTTGGCAAAACAAGGAGCGTCCAACCCTGTTGTTACCCTCGTAAACCACATTCCCCTATCTGACATTTTTTCCAACATCAAAGATAGATCCCGCAATGTTTGGTCTGAGTATTGGCACATTGCTAGTCAATCCAAGGGAGCCTGCTATGCCTCAATACAAAGGACTATTCCATCAAAACCGTGGTTTCAGCAATTCCCTCATTTTTCAAAAAAAGAAATTTCTTCACTCATTCGAATGAGGATCGGACATTGTTCCGTTCCTTCCCATCTTTTTAAAATTCACGTCGTTGACTCCTCAGATTGTACATTCTGTGGTCTAGAAGTGGGAACTTTAGATCACATATTTTTTGGCTGTCCCTCTCTAAACAAATATCCTCTCTTCTATCAAGCCTTATCTAAAATTGCCTCCCCTCCATTCAACATCTCATCTCTTCTAAGTCTGAACTCGACTCCAATTTTCATTATAATTTTGAAATTTGCCCATTTAAATAAAATTAATATTTAAATTCACCTTTCATTTCTCAATAATTTTAAATGATGGCCAAGAACACCCTTGAAGGGTGAAAGCCAGAAATAATGTTAAAAAAAAAAAAACATTTTTAAGCATTTTATTTATAGTCTCCAATATAGATAGATAATGTATATAATTAGGAACTCCAGTGAAAAATATAATTTTTCTTCGTTTGAAGTAGAAACTTTTTGATGTGACATAATAATTTCATTGACAAACAGCACTCTCTTCCCATTCCTCTACCTACTCCACTGGCATTTTTTTGCAACTCCATTTGAAAGCTTAATATATCGGTCACATATATTACATATATAGATTTAAGTAAAGTTATTGCCCTGAAGAAGCTACCATTGTAGCAAAAAATGGTCGGCATTAAGTGTAGCAAATAAAAGTGGCGTTATTGTTTTGTTTTTTAACATTGTGATTTAAAAAAATAATTGTTCATACCGGTCAACAAACGCCGATTTCGAATATAAAATTTATATATAAAATTAATAAATTATTATTTAAAAATGCACTGGCTGCACTGCATTGGCTGTTTTTATCGTCATTAAATTCTGGTATTGTATGAAAATAGTTTTGCTTTTTGTTTTTCGTAAACTGTAGAAATACCACTTTGTATGAAACTAAAAAAACATATTTAATTAAGCAGATTATAAGGGTTATCTTCACTTCACATTTTTATCATTTCATATAAAAATAGTCTAATAAAACCTCTTTTCTCAAAGCATACATCTTTTTACATATTAATTGGAGTGTATTCGCAAATAATAATGGTCATATACCATAGCCACCACCAAACTGGTTCAGCAAAACCTAATTAATAATGTTAAAACGTACAAAATTACTATGACTTTCAAATACTAAATAATGAACGTAACTTGGGCGGTACGTTGGTGTGTCAGTATTATATGAACGTGACCACGCACTGAACGTCAATGGTTAGTAAGTTGTGCGGTTTTTCCACAGCCCATGTAGCGAACACGTAAAACAATTTGCGGTTTAATTTCCGAATGAAACAATATAGAGGATTTTGGCAACATACGTGACCCAACATACCCTGGGCATTCTGAGCAATAATGATATGGTATGAATTTAAAACATTGAGGAAAATTTTCAGTAATCACGCGTTTAGTGACATGCTGATGACACGAACGATCGAGTCATTTATGTGAAGGTATTTGCAACTACTCGAAATTTACATTTAGTTATTTATTATAATCAACAAATAATATTTCTCTACCTTCATCTTTCTCTTCCCGCTACTTTAAGCTTCACAACATACTCCATTTAGGGATGCCATAATCCCAATGGTGCCAGACGCTTGGGTGCGGTTTTGACTACTGAGCAATATTCACATACAATTAATAATTACCTACTGCGTATTTGTATGGAATATAAAATTTTACAAATGTTTGGTCTTTCTTCAGTGAAAATTTTTATACCTTTAATTTACGTCCTGGAAATTATTTAAGCCTTCCTCCTTTTCCTCAAAATATCCCATATTTAATTTTCTTATAATTTCATGGAATATGTTTATTTTAGATGATAGTAAAGTAGATATGCCTTTGAAATTAAAAGTAGTTTACCAACATAACCCAATACAACTCTAATTCAACTCGTTTTTTTTCAAGTCTTTGTGCAGTCAAAATATGATGCCAACGACGTTAAGTCCAAAACATTCTTTTAGGGGTTATTTAAGATCATAATGATAAAACTTACGTTACGACTGGTTATTGGCTGAGTTGGTATCGCGTCTAGGTCCCATCAGGTGTCGTGAGTTCAATTCCTTTGCTGGCCAAGTCCCCCAAGACGACACATGCAACATTTTCCGTTTTCTGTGGCGGTAGTAGTGATAGATTTTCAAACATTGTTCGGTTATTTCCAACCCGGGAATGTTTGTCTTTTGTTATTTTTTAAATAATAAAATCAAATAAATTATTATAATTCTTCTCCGCATTTTAATGAAGGTTTTCAATTTTTTTTCACTTTGAAATATATTTTATATTTGAAAACATAGACAAATTCAATGAAAGCCATATGAAAAACTATTCTTGGTATGCAAAATTGGACTTGCATGGTGCCGTAACGTGGGTTAGATATAAAACTATATCTCATTATTTTATTCCAAGCGGATGTTAGATAAAATATTTAAGTATTTTTTTTGTTTTTTATATTGTTATTTTGTATTTATATGTAATCATATACAATATTCTACTATCTGTGTAGATTTAAGTAAATAACAAATACATAGAAGAGGCTCTATATACATTATCGGACATGATCTAGTAAATCTAGTTCAAATACTATGAACAAAGCGACCTAAAATGTAATAATTTGAATACAAATCACAACTTTGTTCATCACACACGTGTTTTCCATTTTTTCTAGATTCTAGAGTCATAGCTATAAACAACATAAGATTGGACCCGGCCTCGTGTGTTCGGGATTATGTCCATAGAAGACTTTGTACCACTTTTTGTGAGACATTCGGAGAATGCTAATTCAGTTGCAAAATAAATAAAACGTTTGATGATATCCGCCAGAAAATGCATTTGGATTCTGAGAAAATCATAATAATTGGTTACGTGAGGCTAATGGTAATTTTAAAAGATCCAGGCACGGAAGGGAGCTAAGTGCGGAAATTGATTATTAGAACACTTATTATTACGATACTTAAATTTTAAAAGAATTTCTCTATCAAACACTTTCTCAGACTTCTTCCCTATGAAGTGTCAGTTATTTATTAATAATTATATTATATCCCTATAATAGCTTTTACACACTTATGAATTTATAATAATATGGTGCGACAGTAATAATGGAGAATGTTTAGCTAATACAAAACAATATGTAGAACCTATTTGTTAATGTGTAATTTTTACAATAGACGTACAAATTATTACATGTTACACTGTGATGAAGAAAAAATAATAAAATCTTTTCCTCATCATAAAGTGACATGGCTCTTGTGTTTAGTGAGGAAATTCATGCTCAAATAGTACAGTTAGGTAAGGAATAAAATATTTTAAATAATATTAATAAGCAAAAAAAACTAAAAAGTTAAATAAGAAAAAATATTATGTTTATATTAGTAATTACTTAGGATGTGGGATATTATAGCCTTTTTGTTACTATATTCCATGCAGTTGAACACGTCAACTATTTCTATACACACTTAGTTTTAATATTTTTGAGCGCAAAATAGTAAAATAGCGTGAAATGAATTTATTTAAAAACTCAATTTGGGATGCGGCTTTGGGAAACATTCATTGGATAGCCAACACCTCTTCTATAGGTCACCCCAAGTGGTTCGCTGCGTTTGGTAACTTAGCAGAGGTGCCAGTGTTCATGGTGTTATGTATGTCTAGGTCTTGCTGGCGGATGCATAATCTGCCCATCAACTACTTTTCTGGCCGGTTGAGGGAACCCAGGGGATGGTTACATACTTCACTTCTCCCAGATTCCTACCCACTCTTCATTTATTTTTTTCTTCCCAGAAAATTCTCTCTTTTCTTTACTAAAAAAGACCCTCCACACAGCATCAATAAAGATGAAAGGCCCTGAGGGAAATTAATGCAAAAAACTCGCTGAGAAATAATCTCAGGTTATATAAGAGGTGACGTGATGTAATTGGGAACATGGTCACCCGTCAATGGCGTTAAGTGGTAGTTCGGGGTTCAATTTCAGTCACCATTTTTTTTCCTTTTCATTGTTGAAACAATCATCTTCGTTTCAACGATTTTCGAATTTCAAAAGTACATAATGAACTTTTATGTAACCTGTTTCAGTTTTCATTGTGTTCGCATTATACTATACCGGAATACTTTTTGATTATGCGTTACTTAATAATGTGCCTACCTATCCCGAATTCTTCGAAATCCGACAAAAAAGATACAGTTTTACCGCCATTCGAAAAAAAAATCTCTTTCATAGAAATATATTTCTAAAATCGGGATGTAGTTATGATTTATGAATAATTTAGTTTGTAATACTTTAGATTTATGAGTAATTTTAGTAATTTAGTTAACTTATCATAATTTTCTCACTTAGTGTCACCAGAAACCACTCTCATGTCCACCCAAGCTTCCTTTTTTACCCACTATAAATAAATACTAGAAGTTTTGTGAGCAATAGACCTCGCGACCAAAAAATTATGTTTTTAATTTTTTTTTCTTATTTAATAAATCAAAAATAAAATTTCCTCTGAAATCATGAAATTTGAAAGATGTAAGTACTTAAATACCCACCCACATAATTATAAACAACATTATTTTAATTTAACTCCAAATAAGGAAGTATACAATTTAGCCAAAGAAGCGTCAGTATCTAATTGACAGTTATTATTATTTCATACATTCTTCAGTTTGGCAAGTAGGTACTATAATATTAAAAAAAAACGCGAACAAGAAAATCAAAATAAACACGACCATTTCATATTTCAAAAAAGGATCTTAGTTATTTTTTCTCCATCTCATAATCCGGACACCTTCAAAACCCGCATTAATAAATACCTTCCTACCGCCCCTACCTTAACCCGCCTCACAGCACTGTCCTACTGGGTAGCGACATAGTTCACCTGTATTTGCACTGTATAGACAGGTGCACTCTTGTGAGATGTCACATAAAAATTTTAATTCTAAAAATATATTAATAAAATTACAGACAGACGAAATACAAAACGGTCTTCTTAAAACAGGACCTTGCTACACAGAATACATATTCTGAAAATTCATTACTCATGGTGTTCGGAAAGTTACGTTAAAATGTATAAATAAAATTCAATTTTTCTCTCTCTATGAATGGGTATTTTATTATTTGCAGAAGAATATAGTTTATTAATACAACCGATTCTCGCCAGAAACGATTTACATGTAAAACAGAGAATACAAATCGCCTGCGAATGACAATATGAATTAAATATCTCTATATTATTTTCAATAAACTACTACGTCGAATGACCTAACGAATTGAAAACACTTAAATTTAAACGCCATTTTGTATGATATACTGTGTGACATTCGAGTTTTGAATCACCCGTCAAGTTGACCACAGAGATGACCTTTGGATTAACGAAATGACATTTCTGGGACCCCTGGATCTCGGCTACCAAAGATGAATAAAATTGAGGACAAAGACATTATTAATGCAGAAGATGTACATTATCTTGAGTTGATACACACGCGGCTTTCCAGAAGGTTTACAGTTAATATTTTTAATCATTCTAACAATAAAAATAATTATATTTTCATATGCAGAAAAAGGAAATTTGTTTAGAACAATTACAATCTGGAATTGTAATACAATGAACATCTTATCCAATCAATCTTAAAGTATGATTTTTCGTTGTGTTCTAATTTAATAACTCAGTAGAGCAACAAGCCTAACGTTTCTCTACTAAACTGTACATTATATGGCTTGGTTTTGAAATGTCAAACAGCCGACAATGTTTCACTATTGAACTAACCTTGCGTAGATTTCATTAAATCCATAAGGAAACATCTGATTTTAATACATTAATACAGATTTAACTTGTTTTTTTTCAATGAGGTGAAGAAGGAGAGTTTCTTTACCATTTCTCATTATTAACTCAAAATCAAGAAATTTGGAGTTGTTTCCCTGCAGAACTAAGGTTATATAATAAGGTTATAAAATTTCAACTCTTCGGCTGCGATTCCGGATGTCGCTGTTTCAAATCCTGGCGTACACAAGTAAATTTTATTTTATTAATTTTGGTTATATTTCACAATTCATTAATTCAAAATAATATGTAATTTGTACGAAGAAAAATTATAACGGCTTTTTATAAGATAGGTACTGTTAAAAATGTAACTACATGACCATTTCCTAATACAATATTAGTCATTCAGAATATATCTGAACACGTGTTTAACGCAGGTGGCCTTATCCGAAAAATTGTAATGGACGAGATGCGAAAATATAACTATTTTTAAGAACACGTGTTCCGAGTTCCTCATAACATATTGGTGCTAGTTTGTAATGAAATTTGTCAAATCATTCGTTGTAGGCATCAAAGCGAATAATTTAACCAGATTTTTAATAAATCAACAATATTTCATACCAGTAAGTTCCAAGTGGAAAAATCACAGATTTTACGGGCATAAATGAAAGACTTGGTTCTAACTTTGGAATCCGTTTTCTCGGGAACTATGCCGCCGAACGGAATGAAATTTTGGATTCGCACCCAGAATTATGGTCAGGGGTGGAATCAACATACCGGTAGATGCCTTTAGTATCGCCCTGGTGAGTGATCACCATTCAGTTGCTTTATGTAGCTTTCGCCGCGTTTGATGATCAGGTTTGAATAGCCAGGTACTTACCCTCTTTCTTCTTCTTTTTCTCCTTTCCCTCAATTCCACTTCACACATCATCATAATTTCCCTTTTTGGGGATGCTATAGTCTCACTGGTTACAGGTGTTTAAGAGCAGCTGGGACTCTTGAGCCGTACTCACATTTAAAAAAAATTAAACCTGATGAATATTGCCAACATGTATATTGTGTCAGGTATGTATAAATACCAGTTTGTGTTCTCGGTAATACGTACTTATTTAATTTAATTTGGTCAAATATCGAGTCAACCACCATATGCAAAGCTGAGTATGAAAAAGTAATAAAATGAGACGTGGATTATGAAAAAGCAACCTAAAAGGTGACACACATGGCTGAATGCACGAAGCAACGCGATGCAAAAGACATAAATTAGGATAACAGAAGCTGAATTCATTTTGTTGCAGCTTAAGCCGACGGCTTTAGTTTTTTTGCCTTTAATATACTACCTACGATTTATGCAAAATATTTACTTTATTTGTACCTGTTTTTTGAATAGGACTACTTTTAGTAAAGTACTTTTAGTAAGAATGAGATCATGAGAAGAATGACCGTTTAACCAGTTCCGACCGGTCCGCGCAAATCAGTTGTTAAAATCGAATTAAAAAATATTTACGTTACTGTGAAGTGTATGGTTAAAAGCTTCTTAATTTGCTAAAATAAAAATTTGAATTTTTTTCACCCACGCCAAATAGTGGTGTGACTTTAATGTTAAATCATGAGCACATTATTTTTAAGAAAATACACTTTTGACGTGAATAATTAAGAAATTTAGCTTGCGGCGCTTATTTATCTCACGAAACAGGCGGATAAGGTCGTTCAAAATAAATATGAATATAATAAAATAAATTGAAAATGGAAATAAATCATCGATTAGAAATGGAAAAATATAACCTTCTGAACCAGAAGGTTTTATGCACCTCGCCAATTTGTCATTTTCAGTAGATAAGGTACATCGACCGGGTGGCTGAGTGGTCATAAGCGTTGGGTTCCGCCCATCATTGCAGTTACAACCCTTTACTAGCAAGTCCTCCATCGTTGCACAACCAAAATTTTCCTTTAGTTGGAAATTTCGTTTTTCCTCTCATATCACGTGTTCAGGAGGAGAGTTCAATTTTAAAGGCAGTTTGTTGTTATTAAGCTTACAATACGAAAAAGTTACATTTTAATACAGCAATTGAATGTTACACCACCCACCTTATCCTGATGTATTCAAAAATATAAAGTTCAAAACTATTGTGTTTTTAAACCTCCATTAATCGTAACAATCTTTCACTTGATACAAAAAGTGAGGGAAACAAAAAACATATCATATTGAAAATTAAAAGATGGATTAAAGAACAAAAAATGCAATATTACAAATATTTTATAACGTAAAAGAATAAAACATATGTATAAGTAATACACCAAACCATTACAATGCACATATCATTAGATACAACTTTATTAATGCTTTTATTATTTATTGAATTTTATTTTATTTCACAGATTTGATTTATTTTATTTCTATTTATTAGTTCATATAGTATTTTTATTGAATATTATTTAATTGTAAAATAGGTGCCTCAGTACGGGTTAAACACTCAGTGAGGCTCACATTATCAATTAAAGTTTTAAAATATGTAAAGTTAACCGCTATAACACTAGGACATACATACCTAAATCCCTACATCCCTTCATGCCTAAATCCTTACATCCCTACATCACTACATCCCTACATCCTTACACCCCTACACCCCTATATCCCTACATCACAACATCCCTACATCCCTATATCCCTAAATCCCTACATTCCTACATCATTCCATCCCTACACTCCTACATCTCTACATCTCTACATCCCTACATCTCTAGACATAGCGGTTCAAATAACATTAAAAAAATGTATACAGTATAAATTTTCTTTGAAATAAAAAAAAAATAAACAAAAAAATTGTAAAAAATAATGATATATTATTTTTAAATCAAAAGGGAAAAAATATATACGATAGGTAGATAGGTAGGGCTATCTAATATTTAATGATGAAATAACTTTTATTTCACTTTCAAGACCCTTATTGACGTCACAAGACTCAATACGAATATTTAATACAACTTTGATATATTTTTGTAGGTATAACGTATACCACAAAATCCATTGAAATCAACACAGTTGTTTATTTACAAAGCTTTCATCCATATGTTAAGGCTGTGGCGATATACAAACAAACCTTTATAACAAAAATACATAAATATGGACGACCCTTTTATTTCCAAGCATTAAAACCTCCATGGGAATCCGTCGTAACATTTTTTTTCTTTAATCAAAAATTCCTAAGATGTTTTCCAACGCAGCCTCATCTCCTACGTAAATCAAATTAACGTGTTTTTTTTTATTTCTCATGTTTACGTTCGAATTGTCACCAAATAGTTAACGAGAGTTTATCTGTTTTCTAACATCGACACGGCTTCGTCGTTACAATGAGTTTAAATCAATACAACAGCTGTATGTTTCAAAGCCCGGCCAATATTTTTTAACGGAACACCTTCGGAGATTTGAATATCATACGAATTAACTTACATTAAATTATAATGTGTGTAAAGATTTTTAGACCCAAAGAGATCAAAGTGAATGAACAAAAAAAATCTAGGACCTTGGTAGACTTTGATCTTATCATAAGATGTGATCGATAACTCGGTGGTTGGACGCTAGCAGCTAGAAGTTTTTTTTTTTACTTTAGGTCTCCACAGGAGGCCCCTAGCAAAATAATTCTCCTCATAGCCTAGGTACAGGAAGGAGACAAATTTCTGTGAAGGAAAAAAAATGAGGGGTAGGTAAGATTCTGGGGGTCAGTTTGTCCAGGAGTGATAGAGGTATGAATCCAACCCTTCCATTTCTGTCCAAGCCAAGTCCTGTTGGAGAGGTCAAAAGATCTCCCTTAACCCGCCTCTCCCGATCTGGCCAGCCCCATAGTTGATGGGCAAGACCCGGACATCATATAAAAAATGTTAACCCAATTTTAAATCCTCTTGGATGTATAAAAGAGTTAATAAGTAAATTATAATAAAATCTGACATTTACGAAATGCGAATGTACTAGATTAATACGAGTACATATAGTTTGCTCCTTGTTGCAAAGCGATATGAGCCAGGTGAAAAATCACAATTCAGAATCGAAACGTTGCTTAAAATAGCTGATATTCTCCTCAAATAGCCAATTAACCTTCCTCATCATATTCTCCTTCTCATCGCGACTTCCTTTGGCATGTACGTTTATTATGCACTACCATTTTAAACTAAGCAGAAAACTACGAATCTGTATCAGAAGGTGCACTTACATCGTTGATGAGAAGTAGACAAAAAACAGAGTGGCTATCTGTTATCTGCCTGCTCTGACTTGGAGATGGCCCGATAGTGGCTACGGGTGTAGTAAATCTTGTTTGTGGTCATCATAACGCAAAACAGCCCAACACCTGTCGGGCCTTGATGTAATTACTCTGGTTGCGGACCAAGTTTTTAAATTTTACTTTACATAATTTCAGACACATTCATTTTAAATTAACAGCCATCTACTCATTTACTCACAAATTTGGAGATGCTTAATTTGGTTGTAAGTGTAACTTTTTTTAATCATACGTTTAACAATTTTATCTCATCGATAGTTTATTACATATGGCCGAGATACATTTTTTATATTATAGTGCCTCCGAAAACAAAAAAACCTCAGTTAATCAAAATAATAATTCTGACATCATGAAAAATTAATACATAATTTTCCAATACAATTATATCATCATTATGAAATTCTAATGGGATTGCGATATACGATGTCAGGCAAGGGTCATAGAGACAGAGCGCGTGCTAAATGGAATTAAAACTTTACATGGAAGGCATGTATAATGTGCATTTTACACAAAAAGAATCAGGTAGATACTTTTTTTATTATAATGCATTGATTTTATAACGCATTCAACTATAACTATAAAATTGTAAAAATCCTGTGATTTGCGAGGGTATACGTCTTATAAAAATTATACTGTGATAAATAAGAATGCGTTGTAACATTCATTATTAACATTTATATAGTATGTAATATGGATACCTAAATACACATTATAAAACAAGAATTCTTGAAGTGCAACTCTCGAAGTGCAATAATGCATTTTTGATTTCCCGTTACGTACAAAATTGCAAAAGTTTATTAAGAAAATTTTCTGAGTAAGAAATACCGTACTTCAGATTTCGCAGAGTTATAAAACGTTGATTGAAACTCCATTGAAAATATAAATAGCTTGATTTTTTATCTCGCATCAGGAATTTCCGATCCAAATCTATCAATTTGCTGATTCTTGAACCAGGATCTGGGGCCACTAATTTAAACGGTGTTTAATAGAAGTCTTACATGCTGTTGGAACATAATCGTGAATCAGGCGGAACTTCGCCCAGCTTTTTCTGAAAGCAAACACATTTAGAGGTCCGACCACTTCGCATCGGCAACTAATCATCAGTGATATCAGATTGAAAATGTATTTTCATAGTTAAGTTGGTTTTTTATGGACTTACAAATGGATGTACGCTCCACACACAAGTAGATTAAAAATTGTACACTGTGGGTAAATTTTGTGGGTTTGTTTTTTTGTTGTTTATAGAGGTTCCCGCTATATCGTATCAACTAGAAAGGAATTAAACTGGGCTCTCGGAAAAAATCAAATCATGTTAAAGATGATTTATTAGGTTGGTGATAGGTGCATTTTTTGTTTCGAGGTTTGCTTACTAATCGTAGGTAATAAGCTCATAAAATCTCATATTTGTTATGCAATGTGATTACTTCTAATACCTGTACGTATACAACAGTGTGAGAAGGACGTCACTTAAATTATAAGAAACATAAAATAGTTATAAATAGTTATAGTAGTTACATTTTCATCATATGAAATTATTTGGGATTGGTCAGTTATCATGTAAGTTAAATTTGTTCACACAGTTAAGTACATAGATAACCATATTATTATTTTATGTGACAAAACGTAAAATTGCTGTAACATTAATTGGATTTCATGTATTCAAATACGTACAAACCAATCACTGGAGTAATGTTTCCGTCATAGTTAAATAAGAGGACCTATTTCACCACCTTGTGTAAACTGTTCATTAGCACTACTCGTCGAGTAGTATGTACTAATCATCGGTCTTTTTCAACAACGCTGAGTCAATTAAATGTTTGATTTTTATATAATGCACGGAAAAAAATGAAATTAGCTGATTTATTAAAAATCTCTTCTAATTATTGATAATCGTGTTAAAAAAGGGACTGAAAGCCACTTCCTGATAATTTGTTATTAAATTGATAATTATATTTGAAAACGTATTGACGCACCTGCAAATAACAGGTTTATCAGGATATCGATCAATTCATTCGTTAATGACCTACAATTCTGTTTTTAACAGGAATTCGAATAATTTGAAGAGATGATTAATAAGTGATCAATATTTTTTATTAGGAAGATGGTTCCATTATAACTCAACACAGTGACAATTCAACATACTTTGAAAAAGTCATATAAAATCATTAGAAACGATGAAAAAAAAAATTAAACCTAACCTAACCTACTTAATCCAGTTAAAAAAGTTTTTGTTTCACCACTTTCCATGACTTTATATATTTTTTTAAAGATGTGATGAATTATCATTGTGATGATGTATGCGGTCACCATATTCCTATACCTAAAACAAAAAAGCTGTCTTACCTGCAACTTTGTACAAAGCGAGTATTCCCATTTCATGTTTCTTATATAAAGTCAATTTGAATTTTTTTATATGAATAAAAAAACTATAATTGAACTACGCCATCAGCAATGGAATGCGAGGCTATAAATAACAGTTCGGAGATTGTTATTATTATTGCGGCTGGCCGTGCCAGGGCTAGTTCCCCAGCCACCAGCAAGTGGGAGCGAAACGACCGGCGAGGGGGGGGGAATAATGTGACGTGTCTGGAACACCCCGAATCGGGGGCTTGTTTAACCCTCGTTTTAGTTCGAGACATGGTGCTTTAAGGTTTTTCTTGCTTACATTGTTTAAAATATAATAAATTGAAAAAAATACATATATCAGTGGGGTTCAGAGTTTTTGCTGTTGTATTAATGTGAATACCGCACAAGAGTTCCAACTGCTCCCAACCGTCTGGAGCCAGTGAGACTATGGCATCCCTAATTGGGGATGTTGTAAGGCTGAAGGTAGTGGGGAGGGGAAGGAGATGGGGAAGAGTAAACACACTTAGAATTTTACTTTATTCAGTTACAGTGTATAAGTACAACCAAGGGCGTAGGTATAGCATTCACATGGGGGGGGGGGAAATGTGATCCGGCGGGGGTTGTAAAATTAATTAGGAAATTTTTGGGTCCTCTATTCGCCACAGCTTATTCTTTACATTACATTGATTAAAAGAGATTGGACAAATAATGTTGTTTGGTTTATTAGGTGGTTACATATAATAAAACTAATACAAATATATACTAATAATGTGACGAACATTTATTTAAAATAATAATACCTATAAAAAAACTTCAAAAACAGGTATATTATTATTAATATATTTAACTAATATTGATTCAATAAATATTATGTTACTTTGTTAAATAGGCCTTTGCCTATTAAACGTCGATATAGATCAAATCAATGAAGCATCAATTATGTTTAAATGATGAAAATTTTCCACCCTCTTAAAATTATAGAAAATCATTTGAACTGAAGTTGACTTGAAGTCTGATGAGAAAATAAATTTTAATCCTCGATGAAAACGTGAAAATAATGTGATATGTTGTTAATTATTGTATAATATTATGAAGTGGTTCAGAGGATTACAAAGTTGTCGTCAATGCACAAAAAAAAATGAGTATTGCTTATTTAATAAGAATCAAACAAATTATTTGTAATCCGGTTAAAAATTAGATTGCAGGCCATTAACGAATGAAATGATAGATTTTCTGATAAACTTTTAGCTAAATCATGATGTTGGAACACGTGTTTATACAATCCAAATATATTATCATTATCATTATATTATCATATTAGCAAATACAGGTTTATGAACACGTGTTTCGATTTTTTAAGAATTCACTAAAAGTTTATCAGGAAACGGCCTGCAATCCTGTTTTTAACCGGTTTAACAATAAACTGAAGAGATTCATAATAAATTTGTAATTCTCATTTTTCTTCATGTATCCTCAAAGTTAGACAAAGCAGCTATTTTTTCCATGAAAGTTTGTAAAGCTCTGTCCGCCAGAAAGAGGCGCCGATTTTGATCAATCGTTAATACCTTAGGCCCCTGATTACACATAAATCATCCTCCCTTTTTCCAGTTCTTACCTCTCTTCATTACATATTCAATACCTTTATTCATGTATTCTGTGACGTAGCCGGACGCATTTATTATTTCAGTTGTAATTAGAGCGGAAATATTGATCGATTATAAAGTATTAAGCGACTCAGATTATAGAAGAGACTTGTGAGACCTTACTTAGCAAAAAGAAGAATGATTTATTTTTTAAGAACTAAATCAATAAGAACAATGAAAAAACTTTATTATATGTATGTTCACATATGTTCGATGTATGATTTATTTATTTATTTATAAAGTCCGACTTGGTGGCTATGTATCGGACCGAGTTAACCGAGTTTTCTAGTTTTTGCGAATATTTATTCATTTATGGCATCCCCAATTGTGGTATTTTTTTAGGCTGAAGGTAGTGGGGAGGTGGAGGAGATGAGAAAAAAGACGATGATGAAGTACCTCACTCTTCAGATCACCAAACAAGCCACTTCTACGTAACATTTATTATCCTTATTAGTCTTCTTTTTCTTACCTCATTATATTTCATGCTTCCCTCTTTTTCACTTGGCGTACTTTTTTCGTCACGTCGATAGATTATTCTTTAGTTTACCCTGAAGCAGTCATTTATGCATTATAAATTTATTACTTACGTACGGGTAGTACCTAGTTGTCAACAAGTCAAAGCTGACTCTTAAATTTCTTTTGAAATTTCGTTAAGAACTTAAAAACTTATTTAGACTTATCTACTTTGTGATGGAATCCCTTCCAATATCAATTTGGCCTTTACTTCTACAAGTGTCCATTAAGGCATTTTTCAGTTGTACGACCATTAAGCAAATGTTTTTGTCTGGAGTCTGAGACCGGGTTGTATTTTTAATGATAATATAAACGGTAAGATGGATGTGTCCGGACTTTAAAATGAAACTTGATCACATTCAAAACTCTTGTAATTACAGACAACATTTGCGTACTTAGCAAAGAGTGCAGTAAATATATCAACGTATACATTTTATAGTCAGACTTAAATTAAACTTCCCTTTTTCGCAGTTTCCTTTTACTAAATTAAATAATGGATCTCTAGAAGATGAACTTATAAACTATAGTAGATACGCCTTGCTGACTTATGACAAGTTTAAAAATAAAAACTCCCGAAAAGGAAGTCGGATAATATCACTGTGACTTCATAAGGCTTGAAGCGAAGTGACTCTTTTTATTCGGTGGCATACTTTCACAGACGTGTGATAGGATTCTTTTCTTGCTTTACATTTTCAACTATATCCATCTTACCTTATCTAAATATGTCACGCTTCCCATCTAGCTTTTGATATCTTATTCAAGGTGGAAATTTCATCTGTTGTGAGTAATAAAAAATAAGCCCATTTAAATGCTTTGTAACTGAACTAAAAATGTCTTGCCGTATTCAACTATTTTTAAAGTTTATTTTTAAATACAGATAATGAAAAATCAGATATCAAAAACATCAAAATATGTAAATATGTAGATAATTTGGAATCCATTAATCTTTGACTGCCAATATTGTTTAGATCGGTGGAGGCCCGAACTTTGCATCAAATTTAACCCGTGGAAAGAGTGTGACGAATCGTATAATTCGATACGTACGCGCATATGCAAAGATGGATAGCATCACTCCATTTTGTAAATATAAACCGTGTATAATGGTGCTGCCACACGCAAAGCTCACATCAACAGATAATATAAAGCACAATAGCGCTCGCCATACAATCCCATACAGACCCGACACACGTAAAAAGATAACGCGCTATAAGTGTGGTTCTGAACTTCGCTAACCGAATTTATTTTACGTAACCGCTCCCGACGCGATATTTGAAAAGTTATGCGTCCCCCTCTCCGCCGCAAAAAGGAGAGGGGGTCATTTTAATTACGGAGCTACCAACTAAGTTCCGTGTTCCCTTTGACAGCCATGACATAAGCAGCCTAATAATGCATTTCTTATTTATTATATTAGCTCATATCGTCATGTGTGCTAGTAAATTTAGAAACATAAAAAAAAACTTTATTTGGCAAACATACTTAACATATATTTAAAATATAAATATAATCAATATTTGAATTTGAAGTAAACAAATTTTCGCCCTTTCAAAATTAATCATATTTTTAATCTCAGTATGTTTATATGGTAATATCATTCGGTTTTTTGATAAAAGTTGGCCGGCTTGGACGAAAGTTGAGCTTATTTTACAATAATTTATTATATGTCGCTTTCGTCGATCGGCGTGCGAACTGCGAATTTCCTGATTCGACGGAGAGGTTATGTCAGGTTATGTGAAAATGCGCTATTTACGCGAAGATTGTTTAAAATCTAAAAAGTGTATAAATAGCATTTATAATTATATAGTTGGCGGCATCATCATCTGAGGATGAGCTGTCCAACAGATCCAGCAATAGGCGACAAGTATCATCCATTTCGAAAACGTGCTCAAGCTGTCAGTAAGTAAAGTTGTCACTTTGACATATGAAATTATGTTCCTCGGCCGCTCTCAAATTCAACTGACCCCCTCTCCTACCATAGGAAGAAATATTTGATAGCGTCGTGTGTCGGTAGAAAAGATGATGCGCTGTACATTAACTTTTGATGTGAGCTTTGCGTGTGGCAGCAGCCTAAGAAAGAACATAATAAAAGTTGAAAATACAAAACCATATTGGACATAAAACTTTTAAAACTAGATACCTACCTACATATTTACAGTTTGTCAATAATCAAACTTCATGGTTAAGAACTATAGCAAATTTTATTGACAAACAATAAGTCCATTTTAGATGTCCGATTATTGTATTTCAGCACTTCAAAGCTCATGTTTAAACATGTTTGAGTAAAGTTTAAAAAAACTGTAGTGAAGTTAGAATTATCTATTTTTTAATAATTATTAAATCGATTATAAATAAAAATAAAATAAAATCTTTTGTATTTCCACCATCAACCTAATGAAATATGATTTGGTACATTTTAACCTCTGGCACCATTGCGACACGGAAAACACCATTGATAGATTTAATAAAGATTTCTTATTTTCAATCCAAATTCTTAGTTAAAAGATATTTTAAAATAGTCCCTTCGATTTTGGAAGGCATAGGCTTATAGATCATGTAAGAGGTTATACGAATTGTTACTTTGGAAAATTACTACGAAGTTCTGGAGAATCTGCATTGGTACAAAAAGTAATATTTTTTATTAAAACACAAATAACATTGTTTACATCACTTTATTTCGATACAAAATCTCAACATGTTTCATGAACCAAGTTCACTTCATCAGGAGCACAAATATCCTGATGAAGTGAACTTGGTTCATGAAACATGTTGAGATTTTGTATCGAAATAAAGTGATGTAAACAATGTTATTTGTGTTTTAATAAAAAATAAATAGTGCCATCACAAAGTGAAAAGCAGTTAGAAGAAGTTTTCTTCGAAAAATTAAAAAGTAATAGTAATAATTTGTGGAAGTTTATATCTTCGACTAATTAAAAGTTAATTATCGGCATTTAGATATCGTTCTATTTTATAAGACTTAATAACTTACTAACCTCCCTTGATTTTATTTTTGGTTTTAATAAATTTGCTCTAATTTCTGACATTATTTAAGAATGATAAAATAAGTGCTGTACCTGCTTCCACTCAAAGATTTCAAATAACCCACATCATTTTATGACGCATAAAGGATCAAACACTGATAGTAATCAATCAACTGAAAAAAAATTAACTCTAATTGATGATACATTATATTTGGCTCATACCTGATACATGCTGAAAATCAACTAAACCTTCTACGTATGTATTCGATCTGCACTATCAAGGTTATCAAAATGATTTGGACTGTTAATATTAAAGGTTGTCCTACGATAATACTTCTGTTCTATTTTTAGATATTCGATTAATTATTTTGCGATCGCCTTTGAAGTAGATTTCTTGATTCTAATAGCGTTTTAAAAAATGACACATGGTTGGACCTTTATGGATAGTACATTTAAAAATTAATTTAACAAACTATAAATCTCCTGTTCATAATACCACATAGGAACAATTTGTTATGTCATTCAATTAATATACTGATTTACTGTCAGTGAAACAAATGGTTCTCTATTCCTATACATCGCCAAGTCAACAGCTTAGTCATAAATCATCAATGGTCTTCCTACGATAATGTGAAATTGACACGGCAATCGGTAAGTACCTACCGACGATAATTAAAGTATCGTTTTGATGATTTGTTCAATTTTTCAAAATATATTTTTGTAGTACACAAATATAAATAGAAATTTTATTAAATGAGCCTTAATTTTATTAAATTGCCGTAAATTTTCGTAATTTGTTTCCAATTAGCAGTGATGAAGAATATCACCTTACTAATTTAAGGAAATTTATGAAAAAGCAGAAAACATAATTTAACTTTTGACACATTTTTATTACACCCGCTGTGAATCGTTCAGGATTCTTAAATATGTCACACAGAAAGGAATTTATCATATTACATTTTTTCTTAATTTCTTAACGTTGGTACTGATTACTAACAAAATTTAAACAAAAGCGGTAATATTTTATTATAATTAATAATATACATATCCATAAAAATATAATGTTTGATCAACCTTAAATAAACATCCATTATTCATTGGTATGAATAATTTATTTAGTACTTCAGTGCATACTAAGATAAAAATAGATTATAAAACAGTGATGAGCAACATGCGGCCCGCGAGCCCATTTTTTACGCTCCGCGAAACTTTTCCCACGTCCTTATGTCTTGGTTATATAAAATATCAAAAAATTTGCGTTAAAAAGTGTAAAGTGTAGGGTTATGTTCTGTTTTGTAGAGGGGTTTAGCGGAAAACATTATTCTTGATACATTGATATTGCCTGGGTTCCATTTTATAAGGGTATGTACATATTCTAAATTATGTTTTTCTGGAAACTTATAAATAACAGAAGAGAGTTTTGATTTTATTTTTTTATTAATAGAAATCGTTCGGATTTCCGGATGCTGTGATCAAATATTTAACATCTTCGAAATCTGTATTACAAAACTCTTTTTTCTTTAATATTTAAGAATGATAAAATCGACGTAATTTTTTAATTTAGTCTTAGAGACAATTTTTTTCCCTTCGGCGCTTGTTGTTTGTTAAATTGACCCACCGGTTAAAAAGTTTGCTAATCACTGTGTTATATTGTTTATAGATTATTGGTGATACAGGATGTCTTAGGTAGAAGATTACTATCTATGTGTATCTTAGCACTACAAACCCACAAATTCGAGAGGGCTGAACTGTACGAAATCTAGGAAATATAATACGAATTTCCTTAAAGTAATTGACTTTTCAAGCTTATTCAATTGACTACGTAGTCGTATATCCTTATAAAATGTGTAATTTTTTGATAAGTTAGTTACGTCATAATTTTTTTTTAACCGTGATAAAATTTTAAAATGGTTTACCAAACATCACAAATCAGTGAATTAAGTTACCATTTTCAGCCACTTAAAAGTATTGAAAGCATTTAACTTTTTCCTTAAAAAAGATATTTGTATGCATGTCGATGACGTGACACCTGATATATAATCAACCACTTTAAAGTATTATTTGAACCGTACCAGACTGCAACAATTATTCCCAGACAGAGTGTGCCTCTGCTGATGAATGCAATATTATACTTTAGATTTTGCATAATGCTATTCAAATCCCGAGCACAGTGACTGGCGCAACTACCTTTTACAATACATACCGACTGTACCCAGGAATCATTCAATAATGGAACTGTTATTATGTCAAGACTAGATATGCCAAAGCCCAATACATCAATGAATGACTTCGCATTATCGCATTGTTCACTTTTGCTATCAGCACTCAGTTATCCTTACTAATGTAGTGTATCTGTTTCATAAAAAATATTTATACATTATCATGCACCAACAATTGGTGAAACAATGTTGCACTTTTCAGGTACGCATTATAATTCCTTTAAATCTTCTTCTACCGAACGATGGAGACAATTTTGAACTGGAGTTGATGTTCGGTGTCTAATTGTTTGTTTTTAATAAAACGTACAAATATAATGCGTACGATCGATTATTAATATGAGAGTATGGAATGTATCGGCAGCATCTCCTATCCTCTTCCTATTTTCCTCTTCCTCTCCCCTTCCTTTAACACCAAATTAATTTTAAGAAAATAAAACTTCATTTCTAATGCACTTTAACATAAGAAACTTCTGTGGCTTGACTACAATTAACTTGTATATTTATATCTATCACTGCATATTATATAAAAGCTGTTTGTTTCTTACAAAATAAATAAATAAATAATCATTAAATTTTACAATTATTTAGTTTATTTTGTATCTCAAGATTTATACTGCTCTTCCATGAAAGGCATTTGTTTGTGAAAGGAAAAGGAGTGTACATTACAAAAAAATATATCAGTTTAATAATATATTATGGTTCAAGCATATTTTTGTGAAATACCTAGTATACATTTTGTGAAAATTAATATTTACGGATTTTTTCAAAAGCATATACAGTTCAAATGTATATATGTATAAAAGTATTACAGTAATGGTTACATCGCAGTCATGATCATGAAATTAAAAGACAACCGTGTTTACGTATTTAGAATGAAAAAAATATATCGTGCAGGATAAATAGAATACTACAAGATTGTTTGTATGATTTTCAGGTAGGAATAGTGGAAGCAGTTAAATATTTAAAAATATTTATTTTAAATCTTTACTTTTATAAAGTAATTACTAATTTAAATTTGATTGCACTCAAGCGAAAGCTATCTAAAGCATATTTTTTGGTATCCATACCATAAACCGATTTGTAATAAAGATTAATAGAAAACAGTGACTACACGTATCTTATGAATATTTTCTCTGAATTGAATATGAGAATGGCAGAGGTAAGGATGTTTATTTAGTAACTCTTGTAGTTTTCGAGTGATGTTATCATAAATATTATAAAAGTGGAATTCAACAACATCACAGAAACAACATTTTCAAGTCATACTACATATGAGTAAACAAGTTCCTAAATACGGGGATAAATAATTTGGTGTTCCAAAAAAATAGTCTCATTGTATAATTTTATGTTTGAAACTACAAATAAAGACTCCAGACTAAAAATTATTCAATAAAATGATCATCTTTTGAGAACTTATCTGATAAGACAAAATCAGGAGCTAAATACGTAAAATATCTAAAATTTACAGCGCATTATTAAGACATTCTCTTGGTGCATTATTACTGCGCCAATCTTATAGTTTCGTTCTCGAAATGAATAACTCAAATCTATCTGCAAACCAAAAAAATGACTACCATGGGGAATTAAGCAAAAAAAAACTCATATTCCGAGAATGTTCGTCAGGCAAAGCAGGTATTGCACAGTTGGCTAAACGCTAATCCGTTAAATAAATTAGCATCGGAATATTGTCACAGCTGGTCATAAATCTTTTTCGGAATAACAATACGCGGGACGGTCTGCTTAATATTCTTGTCACACGGCGGGAGACTTCAATTTCTGATTTTCTTAAGTACACTATCCATATATGTTTCTTCTGAGTAATATTGTTGTATAATAATCATTTGGAATATCAACAGATGCTACGTTGCCTGGTTGGAGTTTTCTTTACACATTATTTTTAGCGTTTGTCTTTAACAGTTGGTAAAAATCGCTAGTGTTAAAATCTACCAACTAGCTTCACACAGGTCACAGATTCTTCCGAAATACACGATGTAAGTAAATATGTATGTTTTGTGAAATTGTCGCCTACCCAATGGAAATAAGGAAGGTACTCTAAGACTTCCAAAAATCTATGTGATGTCCAAATGGACAATTTGGCTGGCGTATAAGGTTACCGCCGCCCGGGGAACTATCCATTGGATAACCAACACCTTTGCCATGGGTCACCCAAGTGGTTTGCTAGGTTTGGTAACTTAGTGGAGGTGCCCTGCTTCATGTTGTGAGGTTTTTCCAGGTCTTGGTGGCGGATGCGTCTGCACACCAGCTGCGTGGCGGGCCAGATCGGAAGAAGCCGGTTAAGGAAGACTCTTTGACCAATATAGCCGGCCTCTCTCAACCCAACGCTTTGGACCTCGGTGAGAGGGATGGATTCATACGTCACTCCATGGATACACTGACCAACCCTTATTAATTTTTTCCTTCCTATGACTTTCCCTCCTTCCTTTACTTATCATTACACTCCACACATCATCACCAAAGATGAAATAGGCCATGGGCCACTGAGGGAAGGCTGAATGGAAGAGTTCCAGAATTGCCGCAAAGTTAGCCTTTCCTTCGTGATATCAAATTGCGTAGGTAAGTAGTTAAGTTTAAATTACTTATTTATATGTATTTTAAATCAACAGCAACAGGCAGTTGGAACAAAATTGTTAGTATTGTTTCGTTTTCTACTGCACATGCACAATATTACTACACGTACGTTACAGATATCACATTTTACAGTGAAACTCAATTCAAACCTATCGCAGTTAGCATCGGAACTCCTTTAATTTTAATTATAACTTTTATTCGACTTTTATTATATGAATTATCGCAAACTCGTGAAAAATTAAGGAATGTTATAATTGTAAGGTTTATGAAACTAAAAGTATTTATAAAATAAATGAAAATTTTAACAAAATAAATACATAATTTAAGTTCCAATTTTGAAAATTAAATTTAAATTCAAAGCAAACCTTAGTTCTAGGGTTCATTGAAACAGAGTTGCGGATAGACACACAACCGAAATTAGAATGTTTGATAACGATAATTTTTGTGTTTATATTTTAACTTTTTCACTTAAATTCCGCTTTTTGGTGCCTGTCGGAATCACCTATGTTATTACCTACCTTATTATTATTTGTATTACTTATTTTGTATATTATTTCAAATATGGAATGTATTGCATTGTACTACCCCTGCATACATTCTGGAATAAATTCTTTTTATTATTATATATATTATCCTTTGTGCTATGCATAAATAAAATCTTGTCTTAAAAACATTAATTTATCAAAAAAAATAATAATTAATATTTGACAAGTTCAAGTATTTCACCTAAAAATGTAGACAATTTGTCTCAACGCCATCTAGTGAGAGAGTTAGCACTTACAATGCCTTTCTCATATAAAATAAAGTTGGTTGTTCTCAGGTGGAAAAAAAAAAAAAAAAAAAAAAAAAATGTAACAAGCAGTAATTGTTGAATGAAACACTAACATATTTTGAATAATTTCGCGGGTAAGAGATAAGCCTCCATAGCTCAGTGGTCAGAGCTTTCGACCGGAAATCGAATGAACACGGGTTCGAGTCCCGTTGACGTCATGTATTTTTTATCAGGAGATTTTTTCAATGTGGATGAGTGTTTCAGGCGAACAATTATTGCTTATAAAAATAATTCTTTTTATTATTATTATAACGATTTAAAAATATTACACATCAATCAATCGTTGAAAAAAATATATTTTCAAAATGTAATTTACTTAATAATACTTATATTATTCTTGGTACAATGGAGTTTGACCAATAATCAAGGCGCCTACCTACAATATTTAAAAAACATAATAAACAAAGACACTTAGGACGGGTTGTTTCGGAGAATTAGAACAATTCATCAAATTTCAACGTTCGTTTTCGGGTTCTGTGAAAGTTCTATTGAAGTTCTGTTATTATATTATTATGGGCTAGTTGCTTGAAAAAACTGAAATAAAAACAGAACCTGAAAAAATCATTCACAGAGCTTGAAAATGAACGTTGAAATTTGATGAATTGTTCAAATTCTCCGAAACAACCCGTCCTTAGTCTTGTATGCAAATCTTATTAACTGGATGTTTTTCAGCAATCAAAAGCTTATTCATAAAATTCAAAAAGGTATCACGGACCTTTATGATTGTAAAACTATTATTGAATATATTATTAGTATCCAGCTACCTGGTAACCACAGAACTACAAGTAGAGGCGCTACTGCGTAGTCATATCTCGTCGATACTTTTTTCACGGTGCGCATAGACGGGATTCGGTAGTGTTAGTTAGAGCGTTGGAAGAGTTGGGGGTCAGTTGGAGGTGAAAAAGCGGGACATATTTTTTCGCTTTATGTCTCATCTTAATATAATGCATCAACGCTGGTAACATGTTTAGGCGGTCACTATTATCTCATCTAATAATATAATATATAAAATCATCAATAAATTGTATTTTATGGCGTATAAGACGCATGTCCTGCTCGAATGTATCTTATTTAATTGTGCAAAAATATATATTTAAGGTACTATTTCATTTTAGATATAGATCAAAGGTTTAAGTTTAGTGATAGACGCACAACCATATGTAATCCATAGTAAGGTTAATATTAATATGCATACATACAACTAGGATTCTATTACATCTACATATTTTCTAGACACTTCTAATTAAATCAATTATTTGCATGAAAGAGTATCAGTACGACGAGGGTAAATTTGAAAACTACTATGCATATTTCAACTAAACGGTGTCCGGAAACTCGTAGTACAAGCAGGAAACTGGAGAATCTACATCACATATCGAGTCGATTTTGAGGGAAAATTTTTATTGATTTCGTTTTCGAGTAAATTTAGCCCGAAATTAGATTTTTTAGGTCAAATTACTAAACTATAGCAGATGTTTAATTTCAACACCTTTTTAACCTCTTAGTCGCCGATAAAATGGAAAGAAAAACAAATGCTCAGATAAAAAAAAATTATTGATTGTTGATATAGATTCACCAGCTTCTCGCTTTTACTGAGAGTTTCCGGACACCGTGTATGTGTATGGTGCAGAAATGCTCGGTGAGAAAGCAACTATGTAAAACTCATAAACTTTTATGATTATATAATTAGTACTTTTCTCCACGGAATTTATTGGTAAAGTCAACTTTCAGATCGTAAATAGTATTTTCTTCGGGGGCATGTAGCTGTGAAATATTAATTTTGCTTTCTATAACGACAAAATTTTATGTTGACTTCCATGGACTTGGCCATTATATAAAGAAGTGCTGAAACAACACCGAAAGAACCTTAATCTGTTGTTCATGATATCATGTACTAGATTCGGTCAAGATTTTAAAGTCAAAACATAAGCCTAAATTACTTACCATGCGTCGCATTTCACCGTTTAGTTAATATTGACAAAGATTGCGATATTAAAATTACCCGTGTTTTAAGGAGTGAATCACAATGCGCACGCAGTATCTGACTCTAAAAATGTATATCATTATTAACAAATGATCTGTAGTTCATATATTCACTAAGCCTACACTTTGTACATTACTCTAAAGTCATCTTATTTGACTTCTGCTAAGCGGCTTCGGCCAAACCCAGCCTCGGACAATTCCTTGTAGCTGAATTAAAGCCCATGTTTTGGATACCAAGTAGCCGGGCAATCGCCAGCTTTCTTGGTACTGTGGTATTTATTTAACAACATGATGAAGAAATATTACTCACAGGAAATTAATTAAGTAAAGAAGGAAAAAACGCATTTGGGACTCCTTGAACTTAAATACCAGTAAGTGGGTACCTGGTCCTTGTCGACTGATGTCATATTTACACAATTGCTCATATTAAATAAACGTTATGCTTCGAGCAATTGTAATAAAATTGTTTCAGGAAAGTTAGATACCGTAAGCTGGGGTTACTTTAAGCCCCCGCAGCTTACTTTACGAAAGAAGTTTGAAGAAGAACTTACGGAGAATTCTAACGCCATTTTATTTGCCAATGAATAACAAAAACCAACATTATTTCACCTATAGCTTATGGTGGATTGACCATATAGCCTTTCTTCCACAAGCTTCAATTTGACAGAATTTGTGTGTGATATGACAGAAGTAGTTCGTTTTGAAGTGATTTGCCAAGTATTGTTGTAAAAAGTTGAAGGATATAATCTTTTCTGATCTGACCTTTTGAAACATCTTGCATTTTGAGACCTTACTACGTGATGATTCGTGTGTTTTATATTATTCTTTCAAAATTGAGAATTCAGAGCTCGACTTTTGTGAACATCTCAGTCTGGTCAATTTAAGAGTTCCTTTTCGACACACTAGGCATACGGACCTATTTCATTGTCACCATAAACAAACAAATTATGTGGCAAAGTTGCCAATTCTTCGCCCACATAGTTTCGCAAATGAATATGAAAATGATATCGACATTTTTAATGTAAAAATTCCACGATTAAATTTTTTTTTCCGTTTAGATATTATTTCTGAAGATTTTTGTTTGTTATTTCATTTTATCCAATAGTACTACTGTAATCATTTTTTACGACCATTGCTTATAACCCTTATGTACAAAATTTACAACATTTCAATGCACCCAATGTAAAAGCCCAACGGCATATAAAAATAAAATTTATAAATGTAAACGTTTTATTTCATGAGTTTTTGTGTGATATTTTTTCTGTAGATTGAAAATTTACGCAGGTCGCATAAAACTATTTAAAAACCCTCTAGGAAGTAAGTGATGTAAATTACCCCTGGGAACTTCTTTATCAAGCTTTAAAGTTTTATTAAATTATGTTTCTGAAATAAAGAAATTATTTTAATTTTGCAAGTTTATTTTTGTTTGACAATTTATAAAATAAAACGTTAGAAACCAAAAAACTCTAATTTCTACTCGAAAACAAAAAGATCAAAACAACGGAAAAAAGTGGAGTAATTTACGGTACCGGTGTATTTTGAAAGAAAGAATGAAAAATTGATGCCTACATCGAAAATTATAATATACTAATGGAGCCTTTCTGAGTTGAATACTCCTTTTCCATTGAAACTAACATTGCATGACTATTTATAGGGGTGGTTAAATTATTGATATTCAAATTTTTATTCAAACCTATTTGTTACACTATATTATTGACAAAATGATTTTTAATAATGAGTGAAAAGGGAAGACACTGACGAAAAGAATAAGCGCTTTCTATATTTCCTGCCGAGTACTTATATAGAAGTAAACTATAAATGAAGTAAACTTAGTGTTTATGATAATATTCTCTTTGTAAATGTATCTACAAAGGTTAATAGGAGGTTGTTACACAAGTACTTAATTCATCAGCTTTTGTAACTAAGTTAAGACTAACGTAAATAAATGTATTTGGCTGCACTTTAGGCAGCAGTCCTCAAATTTGAATGTGGTTGCCCACTCGCTTCAGTAGGTAGGTGATTTGGAGAAAGCTAATGAATGTACAAATAGTTCGCTTTGCGGTCTAGTTCGGTCATACCTGACTGTATATATTACCATTTTCTCACGAAGCCATGGCCCGGGGCTGGTAATTCTAATTTATATTATTTTTATTCTTATGTTGTTTTAACTGCTCATCGCTGTGTAAAGTCTCCTCTCAGTATTGTCTATTTTCAGACAGGACCTGACATTTATAACACTATATTGACACTATGGCATCCCCAAGATATGTTCTGAGGCTGAAAATAACGGGGTTAGGATGGTTGTGAAGTACCTGGCAATTCAGATCTAGTAACTTAACATGAGTATTGCTATATAAATCCAGGTTTCGATTATGAATGGTGGGCTATACCTATAGGTATATGCTCGTAGTTTGGTTTATTGTCAATAAACACTGAAAGAACAGATAGAAAATTTAAAAAAAATTGTCGAAAAGATGTTAGACAGATGAAACACAAATTTGTATTGGTTTCTTTTTCTCCCTACCACTTTATAAGATCAAGAGAATGGTATAAAGAGAAAACTATGTACTATTATCAAATAATTTCATCGAACTTTTCAGAAAAATTGAGTTGATAAAATGATGGTATTGAAAGATAAAGCAAATAATAATGAAGTTTTTATGTGAATGAAGTTTGATTATAAGATTTGGTTAGGCAGATAGTTCTAATTAATTAAATTAATTGGGCAAAAATAACAGGTTTTTTTGGCGAGGGAAATTATTCCCCTCGTGGCAATAAATTAATTCAAAATATTAAAATTCACATGATAAAACGTGTAGGTACTTTTTAACAGCGGTTCACAAAGCGTTTCATAACACTCTTATTATTTTAAATTCTATTAAAGCTACACAATGAACATAAATTTGGAAGATAAAACAAATAATAACATTACAATCACGAGAATAATCTTCTTTGTGTCCATAACCTCGCCCTTACCTCACATATCTCAGCACGGTAAGAACCTTCCGATGTAAGATTTAACTTGCGATGGTAAGGTTAATACGAAGCCGGGTTTTGCTAAGAGTTAAAATTTGCATCTCAGAACCCGTTTCCATCCGACTTGGATGCTGGATGCAGAGTACCAGAGTACTGCTGCAAACCGCACGTGTCTTCTCAGGGGTCATCAACTCTTCAATCATCCATTTGTTAAAATAATAATTAGGCACTTGTATCTACCAGTTTTAGTCGCTTCGACATTTGGCAGATCTCCGTGTTATCAACGTTAATATTGATGATTTGTTTCGGAGTTTTATTACAGTATTTACTATTTTTTGTTGTTAATTTAAGACGTAGTCTGAAGCCTAGAAAAAAGTTTTTCTTAACCGCATCTCATTCAGTTTTTTTCCATCCATAATCACTTGTACTCGTATTTTCCAGAATTTTTTCGGTTTAGGTAGTAAAATAAATTATTTTTTTTAGATTAACCCCACACAGGAGGCCTTGAGGAAAATAATTTTTCAACAAGAGAGACCAGCTGGTGAGGTGAAAGGGTCTCCCCAAATCAGCATCTCCCATCTTGAAGATGACACATCTGCCCTGATGATGGATACTGTAACGATATTTGAAACGTTAGCAAACAAGGCATAACACCCCAAAAATAAATCAATATAGTTTGCAGCTTCGTTTGCATTACATTATTGAAAACTGTTAATCAATCTTTTTTACAAGTATTTAATAATTATTTTTAATTCATCCTTAATAACTGCCAATAAATCACAGCCAAATAAGCAGATATTTAGTTGTTTGAAAAATCATAAATTTGTGGCTTAAATTGTAGTTAAAAATGATTTTACTCAAGTTTTACATCTGCTCCATGATGTATTTAATTGATTAAAAATACCAGAACGATTGAAAAAGTTTTCAACAACATTAATTCATCTTGTATTGTAACTGTATCTTATAGACAGATTTCGGTTTGTCGGTTAGGAGAAATTAAGTTATATTTCCTGTGTATTCTGGTGATCGTGACAAATCTATGCTACTAATGGCCGACCAGAATAATTTGGAAGCAACTAAAAGTATATTTTTATGGCTAGTTGAATAGCCTAGATATCTACATATAATTATTTTATCTATTAGCAAAAGATGCAAAACTTTACCTCTTTGTACTCCCACATCTTTTTAACATTTAAACTAGATATAGCACAGCTTTTTTGGAAAACGTCTAATATATTTTAAAGATGTCGCCGAGGCCTAACCAAATTTATTGGGCGATATATCCACTGATGACAAAACATTTTTTTCTTTGAATTATCAAGTTAATAATTCTCTTTGTTGTACCTATAGGCATACTCCAAATATACATTTTTATAAAGATGCCTAATTAAGAAAATTTATTAACAAGAATTGTAAAATTATCATTTTTGAGTTGTGAAATTACGTGAAATCGACTCGCTAAAGTGGCATTAGTAGCCAGTGACGATTTTGTTGTTGATAGACATGACGGGGTGCCAACATATCAGAGAAATACATTCCACGGTATTTACCTACAAACAGCTCTCGTAAGTCGCACTTACAAAAATATTCTTTTCCGAATAACCTAGATGTTGTTGCTTTGTTGACGGTAAGATGTTAGATTCAAAATACGTAAATGGGCGAAAGGGTGAGATTATCTGAATTTGACTTAACAGCCAACAAATCAACACAACCTAGTAAGGTTTTAAGTAATTGTTTTGATCCAACAATATAATATATTTCAGCTGTCGTCCTGAGAAATATCTCAGGCTACGTCCAATGTAACAGACAAAAGTGTAAATTCTCTAATCGAAAAATGCACTTCATACCATTGTAGAATGTTTGTCAAATGAACAAAATGGTCCCATAGAATTAGTGTGTGCTCAGAATTTCATTTCTAAACCCGTTTTCACTGTCAGCTCTACGTTATTATATTTCTATGGTGACTTTTTAGATATTATTTATTTAAATACCTCAAGATTACATCAGTTAAAGATATCTTGAGTAGGTTATGTAACTCAGTGCAACGAAAAGAGACGGATATATTGAGCGAGTGAGTTTGACATGGTATTGTGAATCGGTAAACTGGTTTTGTGCTCAAATATTCGTCTTGTTTTTTTTCGCCTCAGCATCCGTTTGTTTTCTTTCGGGGTTCGAAACATTTGGTTGACGAACTACAGTGATTTATATTTAACTTCTGTTAATTGATAATGGCTATTGGAAACATTTTTGCAGTATGATATTGCAGTCTGGCCACCTACGTGGCTATTATTGTAAAAAATTGTAAAAGTAGAAAAACTTCTTAAATGTTAAATGCCGGAAAAATTTCCCTAACCTTCAGCAGTAATCGACATTTCATTTTTTTTCTAAAAAGTTTAAAATATCTCTCGTCAACAATCATAATGGCCAAGTACTCACTATACTACCCGGCTTTTTTGGGAATTCATAAGTCCATTTTAGTAACTCTTATTTCTTATTTGTATACTAAATTATACAGGGTGTCCGGGGGTAAAGTGCGCCAACTTAGGGGGGTATTTCTATATAAGGGGTGGATAACCTGCCGCATGCGGCACGCAAAGTTTTTTGGAGCGGCCCGCAAACACTTTCTTTGTGGCCTGCTGACCACAAAAAAAAGGTTAAAAAAAATAATTTCACGGTGTTTCAGATACATTTTTATACAAAACCAAAAGAAAATTAAAACATAGCTATCAGGTACTTACGTTACTTACTGCACCTACGTTACTAGAAAACAGTGAAGACACAGATAAATAGGCAAAAGAAATTATGAGTGCAATGTTAATTAAACTTAGGACTCGCTTAAAGATAAAATTACAGTAGTGGATTCATCTGCAGACGCATTTGAGAAGGAACCATTTTCGTCTTTGAAATGCAGTTTTAAAATTCGAGTTGCAGAGTAAATGCTGCAAAATCGGAGGAAACAATTTTTGTGTTCTCGATATAGTTTTAATTGAAGTTTAGAACTCGCACAAAGAGTAAATCTTAAGTTTTAACTAGTTTTGTGGTCAGAATGTAACGATACATTCCGGTTTTGGATTCATCCTGCTGACGCATTTTGTAGGATCACATTTTCATTTTCGAAGTACAGCGGTTTCTGGTCTTGCGTACGTGTGATATAAAATTCGGAGGAAACCATTTTCATATGCTGAGTTTAGTGTTAATGAAATTTTAATCTGGGGACGCTAAATAAAATATTCATCTTAAGTTTAAAAGCAGTTTTGACTTATGAATGATGTGTTGAAAATTCCAGTTGCGAATTCATCTGCTGACGAATTTTGAAGGAAACCATTCGCGTTTCTAACTGAAGTTAAAATTTCTACTTTCATACCATTTGCTGCAAACCTTCGAGGAAAACCATTTGCTTGCCCTGCGTATAACGATTATTTAATCTCGCGGACTCAGAATTACTCCTCTAACAATTCTCCAAGTCTAACAATTAAATAATTTCTAGTAGTAGGCGCGTGTCAGTGACAATGACGTTTGGTCATGTATTTTCTATTTTTTTAAGAATTATTTTCAGGTATGGTGTAAAAATAAAATAAAATCGACACTTGGTAAAATGAAGTAATTCTTGAAGTTTCATCATTCACCGGCTAAAAATAAAGATGAAATCAAATTATAAATAAAATGGAATGTTTTGTCCCGAAACATCAGACACCCGCAGCGCTTCAGCCACTTTACCACGTAGCATATTGATATCAGAATGCTCTGATGCCAACAGTTGTTTCCCTCTGACCAGGAGCCTTGGTGGAGCTAATGGTCCGTTAAAGGTATGGGTACCTACCTATTGTAAATACGGCGGGTGGAGTCAGGCGTTTTCAATGGCCGGTAGTATAATTCTCATGTGGAATCATTTTTTAAATATGATTATTGATAGGTCTAGGTTTTATGTAGATACTTAAAGTAATTATTATTATTACCTATGACACATTAAAAGAAAAGTCTTCTTATTTTACCACAGAATTATAGCTAAGACATTATGAAATCAATTTCCAAATCTGTAGTCACGAAGTGATATCTTTATAAATCGGTCAATGTTTGGTCCCTAAATAGCATTAAGTTTTAGAAATACCTTTAAAAAAATTCTAAATTTAAACAAAAAGCTTTTTTAATTCGGAACAGAAAGAAATTTAAAATGTATTTTTCCGTTCTAACAATAAGTGGCGTTAATTTTGCTACTCAAATGTTTATAGTTATGTGTTAGAAATCCTGTTCAATAATGTAAAGCTTTTCGAGTTTGTAGGGTACAACGGGAGGCCAATAAATATGTCTACATCGGAAAATAGGTTCTATTTATAGGCCTTACCCTCAAGATTATTTCCAGTATTATAAAATATCATTTCAAGGGCGTACGACAAAAGCTGTTAATGTATTTTAAACTTTTAAATTACTCTTCTCCTTGACGAAGTATAAAAGTACAAAATAAAGCAATGGAGATTTCTAATTAAAATTATCACGAGACGCCCCTGTTATGTAGTTAGGTAGGTACCGAGAGATTTGGTTTATATTAGTGTTATAAGTTATAATCTTTTTCTACCCACGTACACAGTGATTTCAAACATTTATCTTACATATATTCCCTTTTTTAAATTGAATATAAAATAATGTATATATTTTTAACCCAAAAATTGACATCAAACATCATTATTTCTTGGTTCTATTTATTTTGCAATTGTTATAATACATACATTCTGATAAAACATGTTTTTTATTGCTGCAGGACATGTTTTTTTGTTCTATTGTTTGCATTAAAACTTATTTCATATTGTTGATGACCAGCATGATGGCTAAATGTTAATTTAATGTCAATATCCATTTAAATATTAATACAATTCAGAATTTATACATCGCTACCATTCGATAATGCAGACACCGGTATGCAAATGAGATGTTTGCATATCTTGTCAGATATTTTAGGAAACGACTTACCATTTTACGGAATTACAATATAATATGTGGGTAGATTTTATGGATTTATTGAATCGTTGGCCTGAGCTTCTATGTAAAACACCAAATTTTAGTTAACATGATGTTAAATATATTTTTTACAATTATACATAGGTAACTTCCTATAAATTTTTTAAAATAAATTAAATTGAAACTAAATGTAAAAATTTTACGGAAGGTTTTTTTTTAACTTATTTATGTTTTGCTGATAGGATATTTGTCATACGAAGAATGAATTAAAATTATAAAAATATAGAAAAGTTCGGTAAATCTTATGTGACCAGGCTTTCAGGCGAAATGGGATAATATCTAGAGAGTATTGATACTTCGTAACCTAACCCAACCTAACTAAGGTTGTGTAAATGCAGATTCCTGTTTTACCAATTCATCAAATAATATTCCAAAAATTTGTAGCAGAATGTATTTTATAGAGGTAAAAGATTTGATTCCTTGGACTTAAAAAATAAGGGGACATATTAGTCTATCACGCCAACGAGGAGAGTCTAACAACTAAGGTCGAGTATTACAATGAAAAATACATACATAAAACTAACTTCCTCTACGCTATGTATAGTAGTATGTATGTATTTCATAGGCAGGGTACCTATAAAGAAAATAAAACTTCACGATGTGTAAAAAGTTTTTAGAATCTCTAAACTTTATTGGAGTCGTTTAAACATGTGAAATTTCATAAGTAAGGTCTAAGATGGCTTTATAATTAAATTTTATTTATTTATACCGGGTCCATATAACTTACTGGATCTCACAACCTGCCTAAGTAATCCCAGTGATTTCAGAAAAAAAACTAATATATTCATCTCTTTCCATCTCATTTATTACAGCGTTTAATAGAAATATGTATCTCCTTCTTTCAAAGGCTAAATTATCAAGACATAAAAATAAAATGCACCAAGTCAAAATGTTAAAAAAATTATGGAGTTTTATTAGTTTTGCGTTTTTTGTTTCGTCTCTTTTGCGAAAAGCCTTGATTTTGTAGGCAGTCGAAGCTGGTCAAATTCCGTATTATTATTATTCAAATTAAATTACCAATCGTACACATTAAAACTGCGATTCAATTTATCTTATATTCAATAACAATTATGCGATTGATAAATTATACACGCATGTAACAAAGCAGGATGCGGTAATTGTGCTCTTTAGGTTTTGGCATGAACTAATCGATTTATTTGCCTACATTTATAATAAGCTAGGTTCCTAACCCAACGTAGTAAATACATAAAGATCAAATATTTTTTTATTAATTTTATTTTATTCTTTTAAACGAAAAAATACATTGCGGATTGAAAATATTTTTTATTTTTTTTTATAATTATTATTTGATGTACGACGCTTCATATAATATATTTAAATTAAGTAAAAAGGATACCTATCCGCGCTTCCCCCTAAGTTATTATTATAATTTTATTTACTTAAGCGAAAACCTATTATTGGTTAAATAATTAACACTTAATACACCATACTTTGTAATTATTATAACTGTTGGTTTTCCAAATAAAATAAAATAAAATAAAATAAAATAATATTTTATCTGCAATTTGCAGATTCCCATTTAGTAGCCTTACTTTCGTTAGGGGGAGGCGTGAAGATTCATAAAATTCTTTAGTAAACGATGAAAATAAAGAATTTGAAAACTAACTAATCATCACACCGTTTTCCTGAAGGGGTAGGCAGAGAGGTAGGACCGCCCAAACAACTCGATCTTGGCACACACTCCTTGCCTCATTCTTCTTCTTTCGTATGGTGGGGGGTCAGAGAGGGACATCTAGATCTGCGAGCCATTTTAGGGCCTCAGGCGTCGCCATGTGGACCTCATCAATCCCGCCGGGGAATGAATGGAGCGGGCATTCGTTGACCACATGTTCGGTAGTCTGCACCGCACCACATTCACACATCGCCGACTCTTTAAGGCCCCATCTGTGCATCATGTGGGCACAGCGGCTATGGGAGCACCTTAACCTATTGATGGCGGACCAGGTTTTGCGAGGCAGTGAGAACCCAGGCTGTCTCTCGGTGGGGTCCTGTATGAGATGGGCATTTCCCACGTTGGCCGTTTGCCACTCAAGTTTCCACCTATCTTCTGGGGTGAGAGGTAGTCGGAGGAGCCTCTCTCCTTCCGCTCAGAAGGGCTTGCCTCATTTACTTTCATACATCGTCTCATACACACTCTTCTCTTATTCTGACTCTTGACATCGCCCGACTCAAGTATCCGATTCACTTGATCATGCCATTTGTTCCTACCCCGACTTCTGCTACTATTCTCATTTGTCTCATATATTCTGCTTACACTGCTTTCTTCGTTCATTCGCTCTACATGCCCAAACCATCGAAGCGTGCCTATCTTAATCTTACTCACTACGCTTACCTACATCAGCCTTAAAATCTTTGCGGATCTCTTCATTTCTCACACGATCTCACATGGTTTTACCACACATACGCCTCAGGGATCTTGCGATGAATAAAATATTATAATACCTATTACTAGCTTTACTACCCGACAATTAATTATGCCTAAAGTTGGATTTTAATGCTTTTTCTACAAAATCCTATTAAAAATTGATTTCGTGCCTACCTACTTAGAAAATAAGGCTTATTGTGTTTTCATTTGGCAGTTCTGTTTTTATTTTATTTTAAATATTATTTCCAAGCTCTTGGATAATCTCAACACCGCGCAGACTAGGTACAGAGAGCATAATACTTAATACAATATAAGATAGCGTCACCATTTCATCATTCAGAGAGTCTACCTAAAAAAATGTGAAACAAAGAAAATGATTTTATCGAAGGAAATTAAAATGAAATTAAACAAATCTTTATATTTTTGGTGGTAAAACGATTATTATATTATTATTAAAATGTACCAAAAGAAATATATTACAAATAAAAAAATCACTATCGTTTAGAATAGATTCAATGCCTTAGAGAAAAGAAGCAAATAAACCGCACACAGTTTTGGCGGCCAGGCGGAGCTGATGAGTCACGAGACTAGCCGAATGAAGCGTCGTTCCGTCTTGCCACGCTCGCTGCGCAAGAGTCGGCTTTATCCCCCTAGGCGTGCCAAAATATGTTTCACGTCAAAGGTGGGTAGATAATTTTAATAAACAATATATCAATAAAAATGATATATTTTTTGAAACATACCACCAACCCTGCAATCACACTTTGAATTAACCCTTTCACCGGAAACACAAAAACAACAGCATAAACAAAAAAACCTGTAAAATAATCAATAAAAAATTGCGTGAATACAGATTTACGCTCATTCGAAAAATACAAAAACGCAAAAGGACAAAACACAAAAGTAATAATAAAATGATACGCGATTATATAGCAGGGCCGGCCCAGGTCGGGTAGGCTGGGGAGATTGGAACCGCCAACAGTTGGGCGGGCGGGCCTAATTACAGGGCGCGGGCCCCTCTCAGTAATGGCCATTTTATGTGGCCGGCGGTACCTTGCTTACTTGGGGCCGGTTTATATCGGAGCTAGTGACTGAATGTATTTATTACTTTACATAATTTTAGAAAAATTTAAACGTGTTTTATACTATGTAGATAATAATATCAAATATGAAGCAAGGCATGTGGAAGATACTCTCAGTATCGCCCTGGTGAGCGGTGGATGAATGGTGGTTAAGACCACCATTCATTCATAAAAGGCTTTAGCCGTGTTTAGTGACCAGGTCTGAATATAAAGGTACCACCCCTTCTTTTTCATCGTCTCCTTCATTGGGGATGCCATAGTCACACTGTCTTCAAAAACATTTCCAAAAATCAACTACTAATTCAACATAATAAACTAAACTCTACAGAAAAATCCCACTCTCATTCAAAACTCACAACATTATTTTAACATTTAATTCACAAATAAAAATCTGGATAAAAAAGGAGAGAGATCAGAGTATATATTTTAAATCCGCTGAATCGGCAATAGTTTTTTTTTCTATTTATTTAGAGGAGTGTTATATTTCTTAGTTCAAATGTCTTTTTGGTAGTGGATTGTTGTATTTTTAGATGAGTTGAGTATCTTGCATTCTTACCCTAGTTAATAAGATTATTATTTTAAAGAACATATCAGAAACAAAATTGTTTCCATGATATCTTATATAAATATATTATGAACAAAATCTGAAATATGTTTTTAAAATGATAATGAAATCGTTTTTTTCTTCCGGTGGTCGCTTAATCTTCAAACAGCTTGAACGCGGTTTTTTCAAAGCGATCAGAAATGTGCCCTTTTTGGGAGTTATCTCTGTTAATTAATGCTAAACTTAAAGAGAATGTTACTAATCGGCTATTGCGTAAATTCTGGCTCAATTGATCAATTGACACAACTTAACATGATTGCAAACGGGCAATAATATCGAACTCTCTTTATTATTATTATATTTATTCTGTCTATATTTACGTGGTACCAACAACCGATATTAAATAATTGTCGTGGTCTTGGTTTATTTTCTTTTACAGGTCAAAATCAATTTCGCTCCTTGCGTTGTTATAAAATGGCACCTTGACGCTGGAACAAAGATTTTTTCTTGAATAATATCTTATTATTAATTATAATACCTACACATTTTTATGCGATTTCTTTTGCTTTTTTACGCGCTTGCAATAGTAATTGAAGAACCCAATGACACTAAATTACGTTATTTAATTTTTTTATTTTTTTTATAGTGAATACCTCACAAGAGTCCCAACTGCTCCCGTCTGGAGCCAGTGAGACTATGGCATCCCCAATTGGGGGATGTTGTGAGACTAACTAACTAACTAACTAACCATCACGCCGTTTCCCCGCAGGGGTAGGCAGAGAGGACAGACCGCCAAACAACTCGGTCTTGGCACACACTTCTTGCCTCATTCACATTCATACATCGTCTCATACATACTCTTCTATTATTCTGACTCTTGACATGGCCCGACTCTAGTATCTGATTCACTTGATCGTGCCATGTCTTCCTCGGGCGTCCCCGACTTCTGCTACCATTCGCATTTGCATCATATATCCTCCTTACACTCCTATCTTCGCTCATTCGCTCTACATGCCCAAACCATCTAAGCGTCCCTTTCTTAATCTTACTCATTACGCTTACATCAGCCTTGCACTCTTTGCGGATCTCCACATTCCTCACACGATCAAACATGGTTTTACCACACATACGCCTCAGGGATCTCATTTCAACAGCATTCAATCTACTTTCATCCTTTCTTTGCCAGTTCCATGCCTCACTTCCATACATCAAGGTAGGTACCAGCACTCCGTAGTGGACTGCTAACTTCGCTTCTTTGGACAGTTTTTTGTTAGCGCCAACGGCGTTCAGTCCTCCATTAACGGAATTACCTGCATTTACCCTTCTTTCAATATCTCTGTCAGCCTTCCCATCTCTCGTAAACATACTTCCTAAATACACAAACTCATCCACCTGCTCCAAGTATTCCTCATTCACAATTATATTGCACACTGTTTTCGTACTTTCTCTTTCAAACACCATTACTTTAGACTTACTTACATTCATCATTAACTCATTCTTCATGCATACTTCGTTCATCCTAGACACGAGAGACTGTAGATCTTCTATACTATTAGCAATCAGCACCGCATCATCAGCATACAACAGGCAACATACTTTCAAATTATTCAAATTCGCGCCCAATCCCACCTCTTTCAATGCTTGCATACAATTATCCATGTATAGATTGAATAACCACGGTGACATTACGCAGCCTTGTTTAACACCTTTTGTGATATCAAACCACCCCGTAAAACCACCGTTTACCCTAACACATGCAACGCTTCCCTCATACAGAGACGCGATTGCCTGAGTCAGATATGTATTCACTCCATACTTGGACAACACCTTCCATAGCTTTTTCCTGTCGACTCGGTCGTATGCTTTTTGTAGATCTACAAAGGCACAGAGAAGTTTCTGGTTTTTTGCCAGAAACTTCTCAGTGAGCATACGCAATGAGAAGATCTGGTCCATGCACCCCCTTCCACTCATAAAAGCACCTTGCACATCCCATATTTTATCTTTTGTTTCCTTTCTTACTCTTTCAATCAAAATTCTACCATACATGTATCCATACATGTATCGACTTTGTTCCGTTCTTCGTTGCGGACGTGTTTTAACCGCTCCGGTTTGTTTGATCCTTTCAGAAGGTTTCCCTTGCTAAGAGATCGCTGAAAATTGTTCAGCATCCGTGTTTTATATAGTGCTTACCTTCTTATTTCACGAAATGTGCGTAACTTCTACCGTTTAGCCGGAATTTGCAATTATTATAGCATTTTAAACCGATTAATTTTTAAAAGTGAAGCTAGAACGAAGATTTCTCAATGCAGTCAAAGATTTTATACCTGACTCAAGTGTCAAGTGGTGTTGGGAATTACGGGACCTTTTCAACCGAGGATGTCTGCATGGAGGACAGATAAGCCATATTTTGTTTAAAGTTTTTGTCTTTGTTTTTATTTTCTGTTTTTGTTTATGTATTTTGTTACAGATGACACTCATAAACTTCACTTTGACTTTGGTTCAAGATTTTGCTTATGATAGCCTGCGATAAGCGAGCCCTAAGGGTCTGAGACAGAGGTGTGAAATCGTCGGATCACGACAATAGAAAGAATGTATTGGAGCCAGGAAGGAGTCTGAAAGGGTCGAGAGGATGCACTAGGTGGCATGAAAGGCTGGGAGGTGACTGGAGAGACTAAGGTAAACTAGGATGAGGTGATTTTGCACAGCGGTGCTGCCAAGGTCTGTTATCTATGTGAGGATATTGTGTCGGCGCTCTTTATTGGCAGCAGACACATGTCAGCGCTATATTAGCGGCGGACACATGCCTGAACGGATGACGAGCCTCGTGCTGGCACAGTTGGTGGACGGGGTAGTCTCTCTCCCTGCAGCAGCTGGTACAGTTCCTTCGCTACCTAGGACTATTGCAGCAGAGTCTCCATCTTCTGTCTTCGTCGAGCGTCACAGCGGTGCTGCCAAGGTTTGTTGTCTATGTGAGGATGTTGTGTCAGCGCTCTTTATTGGCAGCAGATACATGTCAGCGCTATATTGGCGGCAGACACATGCCTGAACGGATGACGAACCTCGTGCTGGCACAGTTGGTCTAAATAACAAATGTAGATCCTAGGAAATAAATTGTACAGCGCCCTTGAGGTGATTTTTCACAAAAACGGCGCTATACAAATTATCCAATTATTATTATTATTATTATTATTATACAGCTTGCCAACTGAACTTAGCAGGCTAATAGCCCTATGATTCCCACATTCCATACGTGACCCTTTACCTTTGTATAATGGCATTATCACAGCCCTTCTCCAGTCTAAAGGCGTATAACCTTCCTTTAAACATTGGTTAAAAAGATTGCACAACCATGTGAGAATTATACGGCTACCTCCTTTAAAATATTCAGCAGCAATATTGTCAAACCCGACAGCCTTACCATTCTTCATACATTTAATCGAACTTTCTATCTCATCCATGCTAATTTCGGTAACATTCACTCCATCTTCATTCATATCTGATTCACCGCTGGAATCACTGTCACTCACTTCGCTTTCGAAGACTTCCTCGAAATAATTCATCCATCTCTCTTTTATTTTTTCCTCATTCGTCAACATTTTTCCATCTTTTGATTTTATCACTTTCATGCTTCCGTTTTCTGGGCCACTCCGGGACCTTTTGACTTCTTTCCAAAACAACTTAATGTTTTCTTGGAAATGGTTTGTCATTTTCATTCCTTCTTCCTCTTCCAGGCGTTTCTTTCGTTCTTTCACTCCAACTCTTACTTTTTTCTTACATTCCTTATATACTTCTTTAGCTCGATACTTCTCTTCGCTGGAAGCACTGCCAGCCGCAATCAGACATAACCATGCTTTCTTCTTCTCTGAGACCAGTGCTTTAATCTCATCATCCCACCATGCATCACCTTTCTTCCTACCTTGCGTACTTATTTCACAAACCTCCCTAGCAGATTCACAAAGACACACTTTTATGTGGTTCCATGTTTCGTCTATGCTTAGACCATCCATTTCCTTCGCATTCAATCTTATCTCTGCACAATTCATATACTTACTTCTCACTTTATCATTTTGTAGTTTTTCTATTTTGACTCTTGTTGGAGTTAGTACCGTTTTCACTTTAGAGCGCCAACCGCGAAAGAGGTTTACTCTTGACACTACAAGAAAGTGGTCAGTTTCGACCTCAGCCCCTCTGAAAACTCTTGTGTCCTCGGTAACAGCTCTCAACCTAGAGTCAATTACTACAAAATCAATAATTGACCTCTCATTTCCTCTTTCCCACGTATATTGGTGGATACCTTTATGATCGAAGAAAGTATTCGACACAAACAGGTTCCACTCTAAACATACTTCAAGTATTCTGTTCCCATTGTCATTCGTTCTTTTATCCCCAAACATACCTAAGACCGAATCAAATCCGTCACGTCTAATTCCCACCCACCCATTCAAATCGCCTGCCATTACAATCCTTTCGTTCATATTTTTTAGTCTCATTACATCATTCACACCAGTCCAAAAATCATCTTTCACTTCATCGCTTTCAGAATTGACAGGGGCGTAGCAAATAACAAGAAACACCCTTGTCAAACCGATTTTAAATCTGATCCACATTATTCTTGGACTGACACATTCATACTGCAACATACATTCAATCATTCTGGGAGACAGTAGCGCTGCAACACCTTGACAAGCCCTCTCCGTATCTGGTCTCCCAGACCAAATGACGAGCCTATCATTATGCTGCATTGTACCGCTACCCTTTTTCATACTCTCTGTTATACACAGTACGTCCAAACATTTGCTCACCATTGTATCACATAGTTCGTTCATCTTTCTTTCCATTCCTCCTCTAATGTTCCATGTACCAATTCGACATTGATCACGTTCCGTCCTCCTCTTTGCGCCACCGAAGGGTTGGCGATGTGATGGATAGCGAACCTCATCGACATCTTTGTCGGCCATTCCCTTCCAAGTACTACATAAACATCTTACTTATACAACTTAACATATCGTTACACACATAAAAAAAATACATATTTATACGCTTAATATAACATTTAACTTAATCCTAAACTCAACCAAAGAAAAAACTGTTCCAGAATGACTAAACAAATAAACTACCACTAAAAATAGATATTTTATCACTGTATAATTGTTTTAAAACACTCCATGTAGACAGCAAACCAAAGAGCGCGGGTTCAGTCCGATTTCATCCTTCATTTCCGATGTCATTATTTCACGCGCGGAAGGGCGCGAGCGGTGGGGAGCGGAGGTTGCGGCAGGGGTTGCATGAGTCGCCAAATGACTCTCTTCTTGTCCGGGTTAAGGGTAGATTCCGAGAAACGACGATTCTGTGGCCTAGGCAATGTCATATGGCCCACATTCTATAACCGCACTGTATGCGTCGGACAGCGGGGTTTGCAGTATTGGTGCGGGTGGACGAGGGGCAAGGGGCAAGGGCCGAAGGGATGATCACATCTGGTGAATGTTCAAAGCACTGGTCTCGTATTATACACATTGGAAATCACACATCTTAGGATTAACAATATTATTTGTCACCTATTCTTAAAGTCGTTATACGTCCACACTGGTCACAGTAAAATTAGTTTTTAGTACACTTAAGCAATTTGAACACAGTAAGGAACATTTATTGACACTTTTAAGGGCAGAATGTATGAAATATCCCTTGTAATTGTCGAAGAAAGACGAGACCGACCAAAACGCGTCAGGCTGCTCCGAGAGCCCGACACATTGTCCCCTGAGGCTGAAGGTAAGTGGGGAAGGGAGAGAGGAAGGTGGGGAAGTACCTGGCTATTCAGATCTAGTCACTAAACACGGCTAAAGCCATTTGGAGCAACGTTTCAATTCTGAATGGTGGTCTTACACCAGGGCGATACTGGTAGTATCTTCCACTCTGGAACGTGCCGCAAATATACCATATATTATTTTAATTAGTTAATTGTGAAATAACACAAATTAATCAAATAAAATTTATTTGCGCACGCCGGGTTCGAACCCGCGACCTTCGGAATGGCAGTCCAATGCGTTACCACTGGACTATGCCGGCCGTCATTAAAAGATTATTAAATTGATTCATTTTATTATTTATGATTCATCATATCATCGTTATTAAAAAATTGATTCATTTTCCTACATTTCTTTATACTAAAGTATTTTTGGCAATAATAATTAAGCCAATTATAAAAAGCCCAACAACTATAACCACATCTATATTTAGTTCAACAACTGTAAACAAAGGCTAAAATACTTAAGAGAGCTGTCAACAGCTTGGTACCTATACGAATAGCTGAATTAACTATACAAGATCTATTACAAATTATGGAACTTACCTATCATGTTCCTAAAAACTGAAAACACTGACTAAAATGTAAGCTTTCAAACTCACGATGTGACGCGGAGATGACTATAAATTTAAATCGTATCTGGTAAAACTTTAATTTCATGAAGTCAACGAAAAAAAAACCTTCGCAGTCAAGTATTTTAACTAATTCTCATTCATTCAATACAAATGGTAGAGTTGTCATACACAAAATCTATGGGTGCGGTGTGAAGATAAATGCACAAGTAGGGGAAAATCTATTTACTTTATTGCCGCGCGCGAAACATATTGCATTCACCCACCTAACACAATTGTCCCTTGATGCGATTCTCACAAAAACAGCCCTTTAGTACCCACCCAGCTATTTTGTGCTTTTCGTTTTGTCGCAGCCCGAGACTGGTAGGTACCCGAGCAGCTCGGAACTTCATTACACCACTGCATGCCTAATTATTAAAGACCTTAAAATTTCGTGTTTTTTTTATGAAAAAGCGATGCTATTTTCTAAAGTTTTTGTATTTTTCAACAAAGGTGATATTATGTTAACTTTTTTGTATTTTGCAGAAAAGAAGTGGCGTTGTTTTTCAAAATAAAAAACAGTAAAATTGAATTCGAAAACAATGACATTACCTGGCGTTTTAGACGTAAGGTTAGCTATTTCAAAACCACAGACGACGAAATATGTATAATCTTACTTTTAGATTTAAAATTACTAGAAAATCGCGAAAATTGAGAATTTCGCTGTATTCTACTGAAAATGGCAAAATGCGCTTTTTTCTAGTAAAAATGATGGTTTTATACGTTAAAATTTGCATTATCGCAAACGCTAATTTTTCAGGCTTGTATTAAATTATTAGTTATCATTTTGGCCTTTGGTATTGGTATGGGTATTCAACCCTTTATCCACAAATATTAATGCTTGAATGCTTTCAACTTCTAAAGAACACAAATTCTCTGCAAATAATAATAAAATCGTTAATCACAACCTTCTCCATGTAACGTTAACGACAAAATATACTGTAATGACTGTAGTGGCGAAACAACGCCATTATGATTGAACTAATAAGGACACAAATGCGTTTGGGATTTGCACTACCTACCTCCAAATAATAGGTCTTCAGTTTCCAAAATATTATGCATGATGTACAGTGCGTGCAACGAACCCTGTCCAGATGTATAGTATATAATTATTGTTGTTTGTTTTTGGGGTGTAATGCCGTGTTGCGCTAACTCCTTCTTTAGCCGACGTTTCGGACAGCGTTGCCTACCTGATCTACCGGATCTGCCCTGATGATGGACACTGCAACGCTGTCCGAAACGTCGGCTAAAGGAGGAGTTAGCGCAACACGGCATAACACCCCAAAAACAAACAACAAAAATGCTTTTGGCCGTGAGAATCTGAAAACTTACAGTATAAAATTATTTTTCTTCGGGTACTATCTCCTTTCGGAAGTTGGCAATCATCAGAGTAATCATCACCCTACAGGCGAGAACATTCGGTACAGTGCTACACATAATGATTATTATAACTAACAAACCTATACTGGTCGGTTTCGGAAGCTACATTCCTTCATCAGTAGAATATTCAAACTTGTATTTTTAAATAATATTTTCCACCATTAGACACGAGTGGTTACACTCTCGTAAATGTAAATATATTTTGTTTATAATATGAGATACTGTCTTATTATTTTATGATATAAATTAACCTTGTAATTATATATTTTTAAACCTAGCAACTTTTATTTTAAAAATTTATTAACATTATTTGTTCATGTATTCCCAATAATTTATAATGGGTAATATCTCCCTCTAGAATAAATGGTGAACACATGAATAATTGAATAACTCTCGTTGTTACAGAGCCAAATAAAGCATATATCGACCGTTCAGTTTGAAGGAAGAAGAAGAATGTTCGAGGGAAGATTAAAGTAAAAAAGAAGTATTATTAAAGTTATTAAAGGCATCATTCATTCGTGTCGTAAGTAAAATTAATAATAAACCATAAATTTATATACTCGTACTATACGGTGACGTGTTGGAATAAAGTCGTAATGCTTTGTTTGTCCGCATATTTGTTTATCAAATGAACTAATTATACGGCTTGGAGTGTTGTCCTCCACGTACTCCCAATATACGCAGCACACATATGGTAACAATGTACACTGCGAGCTGTAGGCCTCAAGTCTATTTGGCGGACAGTCGGGGCAATTTGACGGAGCAGACTCGACAAACATCGTTAACGGTCAGGCCCGCTATCCGTTATTCGTTATTGGCGTCGCGGCGCGCGTCGGCCGACGGAAGACGGAATCGGTAAAACGGGATAGCACAAAAAGGCGTCATAAACCCCAACCGACAGTTTTCAGTTTATGTATTTTTCTTTATTATGTTATCGTCAACTTTAACGTCGGTCGGTACTTTCTTATAGGATAATAAACTCAGGCGAAAACCAGCTACTAACCAAATAATTCTAACTGGTGTGGTCATATTTTAAGTTTTCTAAATTTTAACTTAAAAATAAAAATCCAAAATTCTATTTTATTGTAACAATAATATCGAAATCATACCTGCTCGTTTGTACCTTGATTGGATGCTATTGGAAATACTTCCGCCGAAATAGTACCTAGATATTTTCAACTGTACGGAATGTAGTAACAAGAAGGCTATAATGGCATACCTCTTCAATATTTATGGTGTTGTGAAAAATTTCTATTATTTCAGTGATTGGTTATATTTCTATCTGAGCTAATTATTTATTAGGTAAAACATTATTTTACTAAATTGTTATAAGCAATAATTATTAGTCTGAAACACAAATATAAATTGAAAAAACAATATATATATTTGTGTTTCAGGCTAATAATTATTCATTATAATAATTTTGTTTCCTTTGTACTTTGCATAAAAACCTTGTCTTGTAAACACAAGTTTACCTCTAATTAAAAAAATAAAACATTATTATACCTATCAGAATCATAATAATTTGTATAAGCCCTCACAAGCGTATTCAATAAACAAATAAAATCAAAACACCCGAGAATAAAAATAATAGTAAAAAAACTGAGATCTTAGGAAAATTTGATTTTCTACAATATTTTTGTATTATTTTTGGACAATAATATCAAATTCAAATTCTAATTATTTAATTATCTACGTAGATGTCACCTTCCGGCATACTCAAGTTACATCTCGTACAATCATTTGAATAAAAGTTACATGTTATGTTTTTCATCACTTTTCCTTCTAGATTCAAAATACGAATCAATGGAATCCTGGAAGCTTTGCACTTACATCTAGGAACAAGCACCCACTCCACACAAATGTTGTACCTACCGCGGATCGCTTATTCATTATCATTGTACCCATTGATCAATGGTGTCATCAGCGATCAGCGGTAGTCCGTCAATAACCAGAACGCCATCACTCGTAGTAACAATTGGCTCATTGTTTGTAGACGTTCATTCAATGAACTGTTTAATTGACTCATGCACTATGACCAACAGCCAACACTGAATAATATTACAAATTATCACGAACGTATACACTCGGGGTGTATTCTGTAATCTTGTATATTTCAATAGTTCAATAATTTTTCAATAAAATCAAAATTCACAAACTCCAACGGCTCGGAGGGCTTTGAAGCAGAGAATGGACGGTTATCTCGAGAGTATTTCCTCCTGGGGTAAAAATAATCTCGTCGAATTTAATGTTTCAAAGACCCAATCCTGTCTGATTACGTCTAAAAGGGATCCAAATGATAATCTAGTCTCCTTCAACGGAAGCAATCTTCCGAACAGGCCTTCCATTGATATGCTTGGTGTAACTATAAGTGACCAGCTCAGGTACGGGGGCTCCATCGAAGCCAGAGTAAAGTTGGCCTCTCGGAAGCTGGGCGTACTGTACAGGGCCCGCAGATACTTTAATAGTACACAACTGCTCACCCTGTACAAATCGCAAGTGCGACCTACTGTCGAATTTGGCAGCCATCTCTGGTCCGGAGCCCTTAAATACCTGAAAAAAACCCAAGACTCTGTGCAAAAACGGGCGGTCCGTTTGATAGATTCCCCAATCTTAACAAACGGACTGCAATCTTTAGAGCACAGGCGTCAGGTAGGTATGCTGTCCTTGTTCTATCGGTATTACAATGGAAGATGCTCTGAGGAACTAGCGTCATTGATCCCTTCGGCACCGGTGCGTAGTCGGGATACACGCCAAACGCGCGCCCAACATTTGTACACAGTTGACATTTGTCACATGAGAACGGGTCGCTCTACGATTCGTTCTTAAGTTCAACAGCTCGGCTGTGAAACGAACTGCCGCCCTCTGTGTTTCCTCCCTCCTACAACATGGGACTCTTCAAGACCCATGTTCACTCCTTCCTCTCCACAAAAAGACCCTCCAAACAGCATCCCCAAAGATGACATAGGCCCTGAGGGAAATTATTTTCTTCAGGGCCTCCTGTGTGGAGTTAATATAAAAAAAAAAAAATACCGGTCGATAGGTAGATTTTAAATACATTTGTTTTCGGTAATTATTGAATACAAAACTTGAAAGCCAAAATTAACCCATTTCCCGACATCTGATAGAGCGGAATCTATGCAGATAGACTCGTTGTCGATTGTCGATGACACCAACTTTTGGTGACAATCACGTAAACACACGCGGACATTACAGCAGTTAATACACGAAATTAATGCCGGTCCTACCCGATCGGCATTTGTGAGGTTTGTAAAGTTGTTCTTTTTAAGGCTTATAATTAGGCAAATATTCAGTATCATTTATTCCATCGTTACCTTAGAGGAGTAAGTTCAGAGGCAAGGGGTAACATTTTCAGCATTACTAATTTCAAAAGATTCAGACTTACATTGGATTCGCCGCTGTAGAAGAATTTTAACATTTCTAAAATGTAGTACATGTCGGTAAGTACAAAATCAAAATTCCTAAAAGATGTGGCTGCTCACATTTCACTCAATATTTTGGAGTATAAAGTGCGAAACATAGGTCAATCAAAATGTGATATATTTACTAAACCTATATACAATATCCTTGGTTAGAACTTAAAATCTAGTTAGTTTTTTCGTTCATTTAATGAAACAAGTTTTTGTTTCAGTTTCGAGCTAAATGAGTTAATATGTAATTGGTTTTGTCCATAGTGTTAATATTCCCGGTTAGTACCCATGAGTAATTCGAGAAATGGTTCCGTGGACAGTCCCGGGAGACGCCACTCGAGTACAAATGTACAAGGAAGAAAGCCGAAGAGGAAAAACCGGTTGTTCAGCTCTATTCGTGTTTAATTTAAATATGCAAATTAATAGCGTGAATCGGTTACATGCAAGATTCTTTTAATGAGAAGCTACAGATCCGCCCTGTGATAAGTTTTATCATCTATACCATGTTTTTATTTATTTTCAAAACAGATATTATTTGCTTTACCCTTAATCAAGGGTAAAACTTTTTACTGATTTTTTTAATAATTCTGTTTCCGTTGGGTTGAGGAGTACTAAGTATTTTTAAATTCATAATAACAACAGATTTAAAAGAAAAACATTTACTTATATCCTGTCGAAACTTGTTCCACTATTAGAACGTCATACGCAATGTGCATAGACTGGATTTGGTAGTTTTAGTTAGAGCTAGAGCGTTGGGAGAGTTGGAGGTAAAAAAGCTGAACCTATTTTTTCGCTTCATGTCTCATCCATGTCTATATGTGTTTTTTTTTTCAGAGTGGTTGCTCAGCAGTAACTGCCCATAAGTAATGGGGTGGAATCCTTCATTATTAAACAATTTGAAATTTGTTGAAATATAACCGTCAATCGTGCATGTTTGTTTTATGTATCTATGTTTTAAGTTTCCATATATATGTTTCTATGGGGTATAATTTTCCAATGCAATCCGTCATTTCAAGATCGGTTGATCTCAGTATAATCTATACCTACGTATATAGAATATTTGTAGGGGTTACAGTTTGGATTTAATAGAAAAAAGAAGTATTATTTAAGTAGTCCTATAGAGGAACATTAAAGAATAGTTAGAAAAAAAGCATCCTAAAGGATAAATAAATTATACAGATAATATAACCTACTAACAAATTAAAGACGTGTAAAATGGTAGTTTTAATTCATAACAACTAAGTTGTCAAATGCACCTTATGACAAATCTTATTTCACGTTTGAAAAAATGTTAGAATCGGAACGTTGTGATCAATATTTAGGATATAATTTACCGATGCGTTCTCGGTAGTGTAGAAATCAAAGAGCATTTTTTAAATTGTTATTAGACTTCGGCAGAAGAGAAAATTCTAGTTAAATTGAAAAATTTCATGTTTAATAATATCATAACAAAAATTCACAAATTTTTTTCCGATCATTCAAATTTCATCTTTATTTCCTTTTTTCGCTGAAAACAATAATAGTCTAGTAACCATGTACATCAGACCTTGCGTCAAATCTGTTAGTTCTGATTTTTTGGCGAGTTGTTTATGATATTGGCCCAATGAATAATCCAAGTTTCCGACCTCGAGCACCGAACACAACATTATCAAAAATCAAAAATACCACAAAATTTTCTACCCTTCTTCAGTTTCCCGTGATTTTAATCCTGTTGTTACTGGACCATACTGTTTCTCATTGACATTTTGCCAGGACTGTGGGAAGGGTATGCGTACATACTAACACGTTTGTTAGTACGGTGTATATTGGGTAAAATAAGGATTAATAAAATAATAATGTTCAATACTGCACAGAGAAAACTTGCCAATATGAAATATTGCTAATTTATTAAAAATCTTGTCAAATTATCGTATTCCTGTTCAAAACGGGACGGCAGGCCTTTAACACTTTATAGGACAACTTTTTTTAACGATACGCCCTTAATGGTTTTATTTATGAATTCTATATTCATTTTTATGAACAGAAAAGACTTTTTTTTGCCTATTCTCTTTGAAATTTTTGATTTTCCAGCGGTTATTTTTCAGACCTGTGTCCATTTAGGTAAAATAAAATGATTTAAAATTGTTGTTTTCATTACAAAAAGACAGGTTGGTTAGGAAAAATTTACTTTTATTTATTTGCGTTACAGGAGAATAACTGCTTTCATAATTTTATAGAGAAACTGACCAGGACGAGATTTTCGTAAATTTACTCAACATGTGCGTACTTCGGGGCGGTTGGTTCGTTTCAAGACCTCTGTGCGTTACCTCAGAATGATTACAACCCATAAGGGCGATTATAACTTGTAAACATAAACCTTAATGTTGCAGGTCTCAAAACTATCCATTTTTAGCTTATGACCTATAAAGGGTTAAAGAATGAATTGATAGATTTCCTAACAAACTATCAGTAAAACACGAATGTGTTATGAGGATATCGGAAGAGGTGTTCTTAGAAATTCTAACATTGTCTCATATCATCGTTATCATTGGGAAAGCGCAGCTGCATGAACAGGTGTTCCAATATATTCTGAATGTACAAATGTTTTATTAGAAAATGGCTTGCTATCACGTTTTTAACAGGATTTTTACCAATACACACCATCTTAATATTCTCTGTAATATTTTGGTGTAAAACAATATTATGGAGACCATGGAAAATAAATAAGTTTAATTAAAGACAATATTAAAGTCTATCAATCGAAAAATGTGATATATTACAATTTGAGGATTTACTCGTGTGTAAAAAAGTATGTGTTGGTCACCTAAACTTGTGCGTGTGTTTCGTTCGTGCCGCATAGTTAGATAAGTTTCTGATCCGGTTCTGCCTTCGATGACTTATTGGTTGAGAAGCTTATTAGTCCGACAGACACACCTGTAGAATTAACTATAGGTATACTCTATGATTAATTAACGTGAAAAAAGTCGTACAGCTAACTTTTTATGTGTTTACGAGCCTGATGGGCCATGGTGATTCGGAAACATTCCAATGTCCAGAATGATCGAAGATTCGCATTTTTTGTCCGTGTTTGTATAAATTTTAGTACTCTTTTGAAATCTTTTTTTCCAGCTTAATTTAAAATGACAATTAGTATTCCAAAAATATAGATACAAATTAATGGTGTTGTGTAATGATTTGAAGACACGCATAATACAAACATCGCATAGTGCGTCATGCGCAGCTTGTCACGCAACCAATTTATGCCACATCTTGTGTTTTTAACATGAAATCGTTTTTAAATAGGTTTCCGTTCACGCCAGAGTTAGCAATGAAACGCTTTTGTTGTTGCCAAATATCTAAATACATATCATGGCCCAAGGGTTGTAGCGCAAAGTGGGTGTACATTTTAGAAATGGACTATGGTCCTTTGTTTGTCAGTGCATCATGGAGCGGGAGGAGGGTCAGATAAGAGTCTCGAAATTCACTCTGCGCGACCAAATCAGTCTTAACTCCACTGGAAGCAATGGAAGATTTTAGCCAATGGACCAGGAGCTGAATAAACGCCAGAAGCTTTCAACATAATTAATGCGACCTCCTTAAAAATATATATAAACCCTTCCATCATAAGACGTATAAATATGCTGATGGTAATTCTATTTGAATATAATTATTGGACGAATGGTTCCCTACCCCTGCCAACAACTACGCTAGTATAGCTTGACGCCTTTACGAGGCCTCTATGTGAGGAGTCTTTATCAGCCCCCGATGCCCGATGTTGACTGTTGACTCCCAGGGTCCAATAATGAAACTGATTAAGGAGCTCGTCTCGTAAATCCCTCCCGCCTCACAATAAACTCGGTGCTCTAACGACTGATACTAAAATGCCTACAAAATATCACATCTTCAGTGACGGTTTATAGCGAGCATTTACCCCGCGGTAAACAGTAAAAGCGAGCAAACAGTAATTCATTACTAATTAAAGAACATAAATCGGTTGCTGTGGAAACATATTATGAAGATTACAATGTTTGTAAATGTTTATGTAAACTGTTATTTTAGGTATTTTAATTTTACAATAAGATTATTTTATTAAAGTTTTCAACAATAAAGCAAAATCAACTTGATTGGCATTGCAAAAGTAATTGTTTTTCATTTTCGTTTCCTACGTATAGGTATATGTTTATTTCTTCTGATAGAAATGCAAATAAATATGTAACTCAGTCTGAAATGTTGCTTATATATTTTAACAAAATTATGCACCCATTTCTAAAAATTTCTAAACATACTTAGTATGTTATTAAGTAGGTACTAAATTTCTAGGTATACTCGAATACCAAATAAATGTGGTACTTTGCGGGAATAACAACATGCTAATTGCACTTTATTATCCACCTCAAAATACTTCCCCTGATTTCCAATTTAAGTAGGAGGGGCCATCATAGCAATGGGTGTTCCCCAAATGGTTGTCATGGCAACCCGACGGCGGCGGCACGACGCCTGCCTCATCAATTTAGGAAGCGACACTGTGGAATCTGGAGGCGTCGTTTATTTGTCGTATAATTATGAATAAGTATTCGTTGCCTATTCTACTCGTACTAAATATATATACATATTATATCTTCACATTGTTTTCACAAAATTCTTCAAAATTTTCCAAAACATATATTTAACACAATATATTTTTTGTCGTTTAGTGGGAATATAACACACTAACTAATCTTTGTTTTTTTTCATTGATAAAATCAACACAAACGAACCAATTGAATTCAAAGCTATGTGTGTTATGCTGTAGTTTTTTGTGTTTTTAAATTAGTAACGTTTTACTATTACTGCTCGTTTTTTTATAATACTGCGGGATATTTATAACAAATATCTACATTATTACCGAATTTATTCTACGCATCACACAAGCATTCAAAAAACCTTTTACACTTGAACTACTAAACCTCATCTCGAATTTTCACATATCAATTGGAATCTTCAGTACAAAACTTATATTAAAAGAATTCAAACAATAGTTTTAATTCGTCTGTCGTATCGTTTTAACATATTGATATATTTCAATGTTCCCTTAAAGGGTTTAAAATCATATTAACCTTATAATGTACTGAAATAATTTACTATTGGGTGAAATGAAAACTACAATTTTCTTTAATATTTTTATACGTTTTTTACGTATATCATTTAATATTATATCTTTAATATCAACTTGCTTCCTAATTTGTAACAATCACAAACATTATTGTAAATGGAACTGGTTTATTTTATATTCACCATTAAATGCAATTAATTTATATATGTATGAAAAATATTTGTTTCTTGAATAAAATATTTTTTATACTACCCGTTACTAACCACTGCTTTCTTAGATCTATCTATCTGTAGTGAAATAGATTATAATAATATTCTGAAGTTCAATTAAAATATTATGTTATAAAATTACTAAAACACTTTATTGTTTATTTGCTCTACAACCACTGTAAAATGAAATACTTGATTGTTGTCATAATAATAATATTATACACACAGATTACTGCCATCTTTCCGTGAATAACCATATAAATAAATTATTATTAGGGGTACTTCACTATCCTCTCGATAACTATCCATTATATAAATACTCGCAGGTAGAAATCTCGACTAGATAGACGATAGTCTCGACAAAAATCCAATACACACGGGTTCGAGTACCGAATAGTAAACGACGAGAAGATCGATATTCGAGAATCGAAAATATTCGTAATCCTATGGATATTATCAAGAAGATGGGATGGTGAAATATCCCACGTGTCCATGGTATAAAATTGTATTTTAAATTGGTTACCAAAAATTGTTCCTAAACTAAAAGCTAAATAATCATTGGTAGCCACAAAAATATATTTGTAATATCGATGATTACTGACATCTAGCGAATAAATCTTTAACTGTTTTTCGAAAGTATCGTCATAATATTAATGTTCTTAAGATTTAACCATGTAGATGGCAGTAATAAAAATGCTTTGTCATCGTAATTTATTTTCTATAATTTAAGGGACGTATTTAACTTACTACAGTGATTATTATTTTAGGTCTCCGATGACTTTTTAAATTTTTAGTTTTAATTAGCAGGAATTGGATAGCTGCGAACGATGTGAGGGGTTGGTTTGTTACATATCTGAGTGACCAGTGGAAACTTGTGGAGGAATTTTTTTTATGTTGTTGCAAAAAAAAAAAAATTTTTAACATAAAAAGTACTGGAGACGAAAATTTCATTTATATTTTTTATTCAAAATATGTCTGGAATAACTGTTTGTAAGTAAAGTAATGCCATAGTATCGAGTCACCTCACAAAAGTCCATTACCATTAACTAAATAAGAAGGTATTTATAGATACATCACTGAGTGCAATCCATTTGGTACTAAAAAAATGTAACCTTAAAAAAAAACATCTCTCGGTGGTGGCACTATGGATGTAGGTACCTACCTACTAAGTTTGATACTAAACGACATTTTGATTGCATTGAAAACATTTGAATATCATTACCATCGCGGCATTTGATCTTTCCTCGGGGCAACCTAATTTAACCTTTGTTGGGAAAAACGTTCCAGGATTGCTTTTACAGGTTCCTCCTGGCCTGCGCTCCTCCCTTCTACAGATTTAGTTTAGGGCTATCACTCATATTTATTAGGTACATCTTGTAATAAAAATATTGTATCATTTTGTCGGTTTTCCAAATGTATTTTGGTTTAAGAGGTTTTTCGAAAAAAAAGTTATGGGCCAACGGCACGAAGTGTTCCCAAGCAGTCACCCATCCAAATACTTATGGTACTTATCTTTGGTGACCGGACGAGAACCGGTGTGTTCAACATGGTGTAGTCGTTGGCAAAAGTCATTTGACATATAATTATGACTGTTTAAAATAATGTTTATAACTGGCTTATTATCACAACATAATATAATCCTGAGGTGATATATCACAAATGCGGCGCTATACAAATTGTCCAATATTATTATTATTATCATGGCCGGCCCTATGCGAGTGCAATTGGTGCAGTACGCTCCGGGTGCCGGATTGCCAAGGCGCTGATGTGTTAGGACTGTTGTGTATTAACAGTCCTAACACATCGCCTTTGAGATTATTTTTCATAAAAAGGGCGCTACACAAAAATACAAACCATCCGAATATTGATTACCTACAGTCAAGTGGTCTCATACCTAAATGTCTACTGGTCACAAGGGGCGCCAAATTTTATTCGCGCCAGGCCCCGTTTGGAACAAGGCCAGCAAGGGCCGGCGCTGATAATAATATTATGATTGTTTTGGACCCTTGTATTGACCACCCAACTGCAATCCAATTATTAGCTTCTACTCACGATCCGATTTGGAGGACAACTTGCAGGGCAGCAAGCTGGGGTTTTGCAAATCGGATTGTGAGTAGGCAAAACCATCAGCCGAAATATTATTATTCCCTTTATCGGGCTGTAGGAATAATAATAATTCGGTTGGCGGTTCAACAAGCTGTTCCGCAAGCAGTCCTACAAATCGGATGGGGATTAAACGTCAACTTAAACCACTGTATTTCTGATTAAATGACTCTCCAGCCTGCTCCACGGTTCTACGCTTTGCACTCATGATAATTCATAGTGCTTCTTGGATCCAGTGGGTTTTAGGAAGACCTTAACAGCTCATTAGGTAGATACCTTTTAGGACGAGTATTTCAGCTGATTTTACGATCGTCAAGATGCTATCGGCCATCATTTGACGCGTGACCATATAAAAAAGGTGCTTTGTTTTTTTGCTTATTAAAGTACATGACCTGTATCAGGCTTTGCTCGACTTTTCTCTTCTTTCAATAAATATAATATCCATGTATAATATATATAAACCTTCTCCAAGATATTCTCTGAATAATAATAAAACTCCGTTGCATGGCTTAGGGGATATTTCACTATCTTTGATTATGTTCTGACTAAGCACTAATCCGCGGATTAGTCATTTTTTCGTTTTCACTATATCTGAATAACGCTAACGCTCGGGTTAAAGTTCGATTTGACTAATCAGTGCTCGAACCTCACGTTAGGCGCTATTCCTCGAATCAAAGATGGCGTCAAAACATTCCGAGTTTGACAGCGGAGAAGTGAGTCGAATTTTGTTGAATGAATTTGAATGCTTGTATGATCCATCCTGAATTATTTGATTGTGTTCAAAATAAGAAACAATGTATTAATTCGACACGAATCTATCTAAAATGACCTGATAATCAACATAACATAACCAAAAAAATGCACACTTTGCGGTGTGCGGACTGTGACGCATGACAGCCGTGGCAGTAGATGGAGTAACTGCAAACATTTTGCGATGTTGCCAGACTATTTCGAGTGTTATCTATCCGGAAGCTCGGAAACAATGGTGAAACGGTCGCCGTTGAATAACGAAGTTATTCTGATCTTTAAAGCCAGCCAACGGATAGCTAGTCAGATATTTAGCCCGACATAGTGAAATACCCCCTTAGAATCTTAGAAGAACTAAGCACACGGACGCGGATGGTGACTTTGTTTTACACTACGCGTTTTTAGAGATAGAGATATGTCCATTATGTCCAAGTCTGATATTATTTAACATATATAAAAAAAAAAAATTACATACCAGTGTATGCACTAAATAAAAGTTCGAAGTAGGTAGTAGGTAGGTACGTACCTTAGTAAAAAACCAAAAATCAATTATTAATTAGAGGGCGTCCGAAGTTTTCCCATCCCTATTGTGAGCTCTGTACCTGCTCTAACAAATCAGAACTACCATAATTTGCATGCAGAAGCGACGGATCAAAGGTTAAACATCATTGTTAAAATTTACCAAAAACATCCTAAATGTGGCTACTCCTTCAAACCAAAACAAACCATATTCAAGAGAACCGAAGGGTGATATTCCCAGATACTTATGTTAGGAGTTAAGCATATAAGCTGTGATGTTGGTCCAAAGTCGACGGGAAAACAGATTCAACTTGCTTGGGACAAATTTTGACTTTGAAGTCGTCGGTTTATGTCCTGAAGGTGTAAGTTTAAGCCCAGGTGACATGCGCAACTCGGAATAATGTAAGATAGAGGAAATCCATTTCAATAAATGCATATACCTGTATTTATGTATCTGTATCTGTATCTTTAGTTAAATTAGCATTATTTTTGCAGTTTTATTTCAAAAGTCCATTAGCACCATTATAGTTTTCACCATCCAAATTCTGTAAGTCAATCAACTCCACTGTATTTTTAGTTCTTGCTCGAACGCGTAATAGAGTTCCCTAATACAATTTGTAACCGGTGGATGAGTTTTGTGGCCCTTGAGCTATCCGACTGAAGATTCTCAACAATACACCACACAACACAACTAAACAACACAGCTTGCAAGAACTCCACTGAATCCAGCCCGAGGCCATCAAACTGCGGGAGTACATTTTCAGGAATATACAAGTATGACGGTGTATCAAGATATTGGGTCAAACTTCAAACACGAAGATACAAATAAATTGTACTGGAGTACCTACTGGAGGAACAAATAGGGTGTTGACAATTATCTAAACTTGATGGCGAATAATTCCTGACATATAATATATTTATTATGTATTAGCTGTACCCCCCCACGCGTTGCTGTGGCTAAGTCTGTCAAAAGAAACAATAGCGCGTGTTGCTTTTATGTCCAACAATTGGCGCTGTTTAAAAAAAGCATATTCTTCCAACAGATGTCGCTGTTTTTAAAAAAAGCATGTTTGTGCCTTTCACAGGTGACATCTAAATAATATAGGTACCTATATAAAAACACACGCGTTTTCGAATGCAACGCTGTATCAAAATTTCAAAGCAACCGGAGAAGAACTTTCGAAGATTTATTATTTTAAACAAACGAACATTTACATGTTAATTTTTATAGATCGATAGATTAAAAATTGATAACCTGTATTATTTTGACTCTCGGGTCCTGCATATTGAAGTATTTTGAGGGTCAATACTAGTAAAATAGATCTCAAACACAAATATATCGCAAATTATATTGGAGGTAGGTATATCATAATATATCATTTACTTACTTGCGATCATAAATAAACCACACACTGCGATCTAATCGATAACTCTTATAAGATACGTGAATGAAGATCGATATATTTATTTTACAACATTATTGTATCAAATTTGGAGAAAACATGTTTATTTCATTTTTCATGTTTGAAAAAATATTTTTTCTGGAAAATGCAAAAAAAGTGGCCAACGGCACGCGGTGTTTCCAAGTGGTCACCCATCCAAGTACTGACCGCGTCCATTATTACTTAATTTCGGTGATCGGACGAGAACCGGTGTGTTCAACATGGTATAGTCGTTGGCAAGTCGTAAGGGTGAGATAGCGTTGACATTTACTAGAGAGATATAATTTTTTTGTGACTGCCATCTAGCGTTTAAATCCAGAAACTCTTAGTAAGTTTTCAAGAAGAATCTTCTAGCAATAATAGCCAAAGTCGTAAAGGTGGGATAGCATTGACATTTACAAATGAGAGATATAATTTTTTGCTACTGCCATCTAGCGTTTGAATCTAGAAACTCTTTAAAAGTTTACAAGAAGAATCTTGTAGCAATAATAGCCAATGTTCAACCAACATCTCCGTTTCGCCCGTCAAAATGTTTGGGATTTATTTAATAGGTGGCGGTGATCAATTGCATCCTCCTAAGATGTTACTTGAGAAAAGAATATTATTTTGGACCGTTAGAAATTTAAAAAAACCTATTGAATTGATTTGAGATTTTAGTTGAGGTAATTTTATCACTATAATTCATTTAAAAAGATAGGTATACCCAACAACTACTGTTGTATGTCAACACTATTTCACATAATGAAGTAACCAACGACCATACCATGTTGAACACACCGGTTCTCGTCCGATCACCGAAGTTATGCAACATTGGGCGCGGTCAGAACTTGGATGGGGTGACCGCTTTGGAACACCGCGTGCCGCTTTGGCCCTTTTCTTTTTGGTTACAATAATTATTTTTTTCTTTTGACGTGTCGCATGAAAACATGATTTTTTTCTGAAACTCCTTGCATAAATTTGGGCAATTTTCGGAGGATGGAGATCAGGAGGATTTTTTAATTTTGGTTGTAACTCCGTCTGTCGGTCGGTAACTCCGGTTCAATGAACTCAAGAACTAGAATTGACTTTGAATTTTTGAACCCAAATAATATTTTGTAATTCAAAATTATTTTAATTGCCATTTTCAAAATTGGAACTGGTTTGTCGAAAATAAGGTCGTCTCCTACAACGATTTTTTTTTTACAAAAATGTGTCAAATATTAATTAGAGCGTGCTGAGGATAGAACATTTTGAAATTTTGGAACTTAGCAGCAGACACACACCTGGACGGATGACGCACCTCGTGCTGGCACTGTTGGTGGACGCGGTGGACTCTCTCGCTGCAGCAGCTGGTCCAGTTTCTTCACCACCTAGGATTCTTGCTGCAGAGTCTCCATCCTCTATCTTCGTCGAATGTCACAGCGGTGATGCAAAGGTCTGGTATCTATGAGATAATATTCAGCGCTCTATTATCAGCAGACATATCCAGGTATGTCCTGGACGGATGACGAACCTCGTGCTGGCACTGTTAGTGGACGCGGTACACTCTTTCGCCTCGCAGCAGCTGATCCAGTTTCTTCACCACCTAGGATTCTTGCCGCAGAGTCTCCATCCTCTATCTTCGTCGAATGTCACAGCGGTGCTGCCAAGGTCTGGTATCTATGAGATGATAATCAGCGCTCTATTAGCAGCAGACATGTCCAGGTATGTCCTGGACGGATGACGAACCTCGTGCTGGCACTGTTGGTGGACGCGGTACAACTCTTTCGCTGCAGCAGCTGATCCAGTTTCTTCACCACCTAGGATTTTTGCTGCAGAGTCTCCATCTTCTATCTTCGTGTCACCTGTTCCCGTACTTTATTTTATTTAATATTTATATTTTTTCTAATACCTGCATGAACAATAAATAAATCAATAAATATACCGAACAGTACCTACCGAAGATATTTGTGGCCGGTCGAAAAGCTCGAGACATCACGGGACATACGTGGCGGTACTGCAGCACTGCCATTCGAATTTAGAAATATACTGAATCGTGTCTCGTGTGTCGTGTGTCGTCACGGGACACCATTGCACACGTTTTATCAAAGTTATTTGAAAGCTTACTTCGTAATTTTTCAACATACCAAAAAACTAAACTTTTATTGCCGATATTAACTCTTTAGAGTAAAAAATCGTCGCATGGAGCTGTTTAAGGAATTATTTTCAGCAGAGTCTTTGCCTTTGATTTTTCAAGAATTCAGATTATCCCGTAGTTTTCATGGGTCTGCGCTAGTTTTTGTTATTAAGTATTTAAAGAAGTAACTTGTGCATAGGTACTTCTCTAAACTACTTAGGTACTCATCTAAAAATGTAGGTACCTACCTAATATTATTAATTATGCGTAAAAGATTTATTTTTAAACTTTGCGTACCTACTGTGTCTAGTGCCCAGCATATACGACGTACTTTGCTATTATTTCTATTTGCAAGTACGTAGGTACTCCCAAATTAACGAAGCTAGCATTCCACAATGGAGTGCTGGTACCTAACCTGATGTATGGAAGTGAGCCATGGAACTGGCAGAGAAGTGATGGAAGTAGACTGTGTGCTGTAGAAATGAGATTCCTGAGGCGTGTGTGTTAAAACCATGTATGATCGTGTGAGAAATGTGAAGATCCGCAAAGAGTGCGAGGCTGATGTAAGCGTAATGATTAAGATTAAGAAAGGGACTCTTAGATGGTGTTGGCATGTATAGCGAATAAGCGAAGAAAATAGTGTAAGGACAATATATATAAGGTACGCAAATTTGAATGGTAGCAGTTGTTGGGGACGCCTTGGAAGATGTGGCACGATCAAGTTAATTAGATACTTCAGTCGGGTCATGTCAAGAGTCAGAATAATAGAAGAGTATGTATGAATGTGAATGAGGCAAAGGGTGTGTGCCAAGACCGAGTTGTTTGGAGGTCCGTCCTATATGTATATTGCCTACCCTGCGGGGAAACGGGGTGATGGTTAGTTAGTTAGTTAGCTAAGGACGGGTTGTTTCGGAGAATTTGAATAATTCATCAAATTTCGACATTCATTTTCGGGTTCTGTGAAAGTCCTATTCAAGTTCTGTTTTTATATCATTATAGGTTAGTGGTTTGACAGAACCGAAATACTAAAAGAACTTGAAATTTTTTTTTACAAACTTGAAAATAAACTTCGAAATTTGAAGAATTGTTCAAATTCTCCGTAACAACCTGTCCTAAGTCTACTCTTTGTATATGACATACCGTATCTAGTAGATAGGTTGCCACCTAATTTACCTTCCGAGTTATAATTCACATAAATATTTGGTAACTAACTAACTAACTTATTCCAAGTACTGGACGCGTCTACACGATAATATCAACAAAGCCTTCGTGTGAACTCATAAATAAAACGAGGATCCATATAGAAGCTGCACTGAACTTATTGCGATACAATTTATATTTCATGTTCACACGCTTGCATTCATGTTTAATTCGCTGTATGGACGTCAATAGCCACGGCATTATTGCTTGTTTATTTGCAATATCCACTTTCATCGCTGCTCGGTCGGAGCTTCTGCAAACACGACTGGAATATTGCACTTCTCTCGTTGAGATAATTCTTAGTAAGTACCTACCTACACATATTAACTTACAATCTGCTAAAAGTAATAATATACCTACCTATTCACTTCTAGATAGCAGAGAATTTTCAGATAGCTACCATTAGGTTAATAAATAATATTAATATTTGGATGATTTATATAGCGCCGTTTTAGTGCAAAATCACCTCAAGGGCGCTGTAAAAATATATAATACACTTTTTCAATGATCTACTAACTAAATATGGAGATAATATACAGTACCATACTTACCTAGTAGGTCACTAGAGATTAACACTTAATTAACATTGACTATTTGTTTATTACAGAAATTTAGATACAGGATTTAGGACATACGAGTAATTGGAAAATTGGATAAAATTCGACTTTCTTTAGAGAAAATATACCATTCCTTAGGGAATGGTATATTTAATTTAAGGGTATGACAGCTTAAAAGGGTAAGTTTTTAGTTTAGACCTGAATTCTGTTCGACTTGTTATGAATCGTACTAATAAAATCATCACGTTCACGTTGCACAAAGAAAACTTAAAGATATGAAATATTGTTAATTTATTAAAAATCTGGTCAAATTATTCGTTTTCCTGTGAAAAAATTGGACTGGAGCCCCATGAGGAATGATTTGAAAAATTTCATAACAAACGATGACGAATATGTAATGAGGTTATGATTATTAGTCGGAACAGGTGTTCTTCAAAATAATAATAGTTTCGCATCTCGTTCATAACATTTATTCGGACAAGGGCACCTGCGTGAACACGCGTTCAGATATATTGTGAATGACTAAAATATTTTATTGGGAAATGATCATCTTGATAAAAAGGCAGTATTCATTTTTCTCCGTGTGCGTTCAGCTAAAATACGCCAAAAAGAATCGCATTACATAACATAACTATTCAGTATATTTTGATGTGAGAGTTCCAAGTGCTCCCAACCGTCTGGAGCCACTAAGACTGCAGTATCATTGGAGTGTGTAGTGAGACTGAAGGTAGCGGGGAGGGGAAGGCGATGGGGAAGAGGAAGGTGGAGAAGTAGCTGGCTTCAGAAAAAGAAAAAAAGAAATCTGGTCACCAAACACGGCCAAAGCCATTTCAAGCAACGTTTCAATTCTGTACGTGTACTTACCTTGATGCACTTACCTAGGTATCATCAGCTGTAGGCAGACTGATGGAACCTTAACGCAAGCCAAATATTAAGTTTGGTGATCGCGCTTTCGGAGCATCTGGGCCGAAGGCTTGGAGTAAACTACCTCCGGAACTGAGGGTTCATGGAGTGATGTTGGTCTAGGTCTTGGCGGCGGATGCGTCTGACCGCCGACTGCGTGGCGGGCCGGATCGAGATTCGGGAGAGAGTGGTGCATTCATACGTCCGTCACTCCCGGACGTACTGATCCCCAGATTCCTACCCACCCCTCATACCCTTTTTCATCCCAGAATTTCCTTTCCTTCTTTTCTTAAAAAGACCCTCCACACAGCATCACCAAAGATGACATTAGCCTTTTGGGAGATTATTTTCCACAGGGCTTCCTGTGTGGAGCTATTGTAAAAAAATATGTAGTCTGCAAAGAAATTACATAAGTAGATAGGAAACTAATAAATTATTATTTTTATTGTTTGTTAAAGATAAAATTATGTTTTTACAAGAAAAATATTATAAGCGATAATTCCGAGAAAAGATAAATGCCGCCGAAGGGAATTGAACCCACACCTTCTGACTGTCGGACTGTTAGTTATTATTATTTATTTATAAATATTCAATTTTAACTTTTTAACTTATTCGACTCACCCACTATTTATTGTGAACCGCGACAATATAACATTTTTATCGCGTTTAATGAAACAAAACAAAGCAAACCTATACAAAATTGCACAGCGCACGCTAAGTTGCGTGCTTGGACGGCCGCGGCAGTTGAAACCCTTGCACATAAAATTGTGGATGATTTTATTTAAAAGAACATGCATTTGCCGGTTACATTTATTACTACACATTGAAAAAAATTAAAGCAAAATAATAAGGCGAATGCAACCTACAAACGAAGGAAATTACGAAGCGTAATACTCACAGACATGGCATATACAATGTATTTGAACCGAAAAGACTTCAACAAGCAAAAACAACTTAGTACTCAACCAATAGAGATAATAGTTATGTTGAATAATTAACCAACCATCACGCCGTTTCCAGGCAGGGTTAGGCCGAGGGAACAACTCGGTCTTGGTACTCAATCATTACCTCATTCACATTCATACATCGTCTCATACATACTCATCTGTTAATGTCATTCTTTTCATGACCTGTTTCAAGTATGTGGTTCACTTGATTGTGTCGTGTCTTCTTCAGTGGTCACATATATTCTCCTCACACTAGTTTCTTCGTTCATTCACTCTACTAGCCCAAATCACGTAAGTGCCCCTCTCTTAATCTTACTCATAAGCCTATTAGCCAAGGCCAATTACATCAGCCTTGCATTATTTGCGAATCTTTACTTTCTTTATTGTCTACTTTCATCTTTCCTCTGCCAGCTCCATGCCTCACTTCAGGGTAGGTATCAGCACTACATTGTGGATTGCTAGCTTCGCTTCTTTGGAAAAAAAATTGTTAGCGCTAACAACAGTCGGGCCATGTCAAGAGTCAGATTAATAGAAGAGTATGTATGAGACGACGTATGAATGTGAATGAGGCAAGGAGTGTGTGCCAAGATCGAGTTGTTTGGCGGTCCGTCCTCTCTGCCTACCCCGGGGTACTGCGGGGAAACGTCGTGATGGTTAGTTAGTTATTTATCTACTGAAAATAATGTAAAAAAAATAATTTTAGAATGTTACATTACTCACGTCACAACTAAAATTACAAATTACAAATGTTTACAATTTAGGCACGTTGAAATATCAATACTCTTAGCATCGCCCAGTTAAAATGTGACTGCATGACCAATTCCTAATAAAATATTAGTCACAAAGAAGATATCTGAACACGTGTTAATGCAGGTATGCAGGTAATGCCTTGTATGAATAAATATAATGGGCGAGATGCAAAACTATTACTATTTATTTATTTTTTTGGTAAACTAATGTTTAAGACAAGATTTTTTATGCATAGCACAAAGGTTAACAATTATTTTACAAGCAATAATTATTCCGTAATTGTAAAAAGGATTCACTTTGTGGCTCATCATAATTTACAATAACAACACATAAATTTGACCACAATTTTTGACCACAATAGTTTTATTTTCACTCTACCGGTTTCGGAAGAACCCTTCCTTCGTCAGGAGAATATTAAAAACTGAATGAACTGAACTGAAACTGTTTTTAATATTTTCCTGACGAAGGAAGGGTTCTTCCGAAACCGGTAGAGTGAAAATAAAACTATAGTGGTCAAAAACAAATTTATGTGTTGTTATTGTCAATAATTATTCGCCTGAAACACTCATCCACATTGAAAAATCTTCTGATAAAAGATACATGACGCCAACGGGACTCGAACCCGTGTCCCTTCGATTTCCGGTCAACAGCTCTGACCACTGAGCTATGGCGGCTTTACTCAATGTGGATGAGTGTTTCAGGCGAATAATTATTACTTGTCAAATAATTGTTATTACTATTTTGAAGAACACGTGTTAAGATTTCGTCATAACGTACACGATGGTGAACAAATTGACAGGCGCAAATATGTTATATATGGGCAAATTGCTACTAGTTATTTGTCAGCTCTTTATCAGGGCTAAGGATCTTTATAACTTGAGATATGAATCAGAACGTGTCAATTACCGCGCTTAAATTGTAACTTTGATTAAATCTCATAATTCAACACGTAAATATTATGTTAACATATAAATTAATAAGCATCGCCTGCCAACACAATGTACAATGTACTTATTACTGACATAGCAACGTGCTTCACTAAAATATTAAATTTCTCCGAGCATGTATAACTACAATGATGAACAGCATTATACGAATACCCAATTTATTATCTGATGTCGATTTAGTTTGGCAAATTTTACTTACCAATTTTTCTTGCAAATAATGTACCAAATTATCTGTGCAGACAGGGGCATAACGGCGGCATAAATTCATTATATGTGGGTACCTACTGAACATAATGTGTGAATATTTATTTTTTAATTTTAGAATGTTACGTTACTCAAGTCACAACCAAAATTATATTGTTAATCAATAAAATCTTGGTGCGTGAACTTTACAAATGTTTACAATATTAGGCAGAATGAAAGAGCAATACATTGCCCTGTGAAACACTACACGGAGAAAATTGGGACTGCATGACCATTTCCTAATAAAATATTAGTCATTCAGAATATATCTGTGATGTCTGTACGAATGTGTATGAGTGCAAGCGAGATGGAATGCTTGCAAGATCTTATAAAAGGCGATGCACATTGGTTGTGCGCCCTATTTTGTTACAAGCAGCTCCCCAATAAATATCAGTAGGGGAGACCTGTCCAAAACCGTATAGCTAAGGCAGAAGCTCTGTAGTTCAGTAATTAAAAATAAAATAAGGTTAATAGTAATTATTTTTATTAATAAATTTAATAAGGAACAAAACATAATAGAAAAATTTACGAAAATCTTATTCGTAAATTTATTTAAAAAAAAAAACAAAACCTCTAATTTTTCCGGTTTTGCCCCGGGGGTGGGTAAAACCGTATACCATATACAGTTTCTCAGTTTTGTTGAAATTATGCACTTTTTTGTTGGATTCCGCCAACTCGAATGCTAAGCTTCGAAGATCTTTGAAAGTTATCCAAAATAAGCGACGTCCCATGGTAAGAACGTAATCAACGAGTGATTTCGGCACTCCGTAGATTTCTGATGCTTTTAGGTAACCCATAGTTCCTGGGACGACACTCTTAATGGCTTTCCTATTTTTTTCCGTATTCTAGTCTTGGCTTGTAGTTTTTCTTTGGTAATTACGAGGCATGATGATAACGTCTGTAAACACATTAAAAAAATTCTTCAACGAAAATACTCCTGGTCAAAATCGTATACTGGCCGGTTTTACCCCGTACGGTTGTGCCCGAGATATTTCTATTCACACATTCTTTCACAAATGTTAAACTTGTCACGAAAATCACCCAAATGTTTTACTTAATCAAATTTAAAATATTCATAATTATAGTATGTGATATGCCACTCACCTGCAAATGATATAAACTTCACTATTAATTATTTCAATAACCGTAAAATTAGATCAGATCACCGAAAAACTTAATAAGCGTATTATCTTGCAAGCGGGCAGGCTTGTTTTGACAAGTTTCTGCTGACTTGCGTCGATTTGGGGGCTTAACATGGGCGGAATGCGTGGCGGGAATATTTAAAGAAATAAAGCTTTTATAGAGAAATACGGTTTTACCCCGGTATACGGTTTTGTACAGGTCTCCCCTACAAGATCAAGTATCATTATTATGTACGACCTTCACCCGTACAATAATTCTCAGCCTCTAAACCACATTGGCACGAGCTACATATGGCATTCATTACAATATCTGAACACGTGTTCCTGCAGGTGCCCTACTACTGTTGATTTTGTTGTGAATATTGCTAGATAAAATTGTTCAAGTATAGGTTAGTGTTTTGGTAGGTACCTACCAAGCATGTCCAAAATGTCTGTAAACCAAAATCGATAGGATAGGTCTAAATCGACAATATATAAACAAATTTGTTTATTTGCATAAATCGTACTTGTTTATTTATTAAATTGATTACTTACCTAGTTTCGTAAAACGTACCCAATTTTTTGAAATTATTAATATACGTTATTCTGCGTAATAAATGCGAGTCAGGTATCTATATCTCATACCAAGTTAGTCATTCAATCACCTATCGTCTTCAAAAAGCAATTATAAGATCTTATAAATTAAATTACATACACCATCGATCAAATAAATCTGCTATTGCTACTCTATGCTACTTGACACGTTCCTAATGCGACAGGAGATAATGATTAAGATTAAGACCAACGTGCGCCTCTGGAAATCACACCTGCAGTATAATTATTATAACTTTCTTTACGCAATGCGAACATAGTTGAATTATTTTGCTATTTTACATGGAAATTTATTTTTACTTCAAGTATTTCTTTCTCTTAAAGATTGGGACCCATTTTTATACAATGTGTTAGGCAAAGCGAAATCAATATTTTCTGTTAATCTGCACTACACATTGATTTACATTATGAATACAAAAAATATGCTATCTACAAAATTAAAAAAATTTAAAAATCGTTTAGTTTCAGTAGAATAAAAATAAAATTGTTAGTAACTCTTTAAAAAACAAATGCGTAAACCACTAAAAAAACGTATTTTTTATTATAAAATTTTGTTTTATGTGGCAGTTTTTTTTGTTATCTTTCTCATTAAATAATTCACAAAATAATTAAAAATTACTTTTGCGCTTAATCAACCATTTCTGGACGCCGCCCGTTTGCAAAGATATTTGTATTCTTGTTAATAATAATAATATTTTTGATTTATATAGCGCTGTTTTTGTGCAAAATCACCTCGAGGGCGCTGTACAAATATATAATTCGTTTCTACAATGTTCTATGTTATTACTAACTAGTCAAACTATTGCCAATTTTTGTCTAACATATTGAATATTATTTATATTCATGATGTCTACTAAGTGCGGACACAATTTTGGTTTATGTGTCTTCTTCTTAATATTCTTCTCTTCCTACTTTTTATAATCTCACAACGTTTCCTAAATAGGGAGTCCATAGTCCCACTGGCACAAGGCAGTTGAGACGCCTATAAAAAAAGTGTAATTATATCCCATCGTCATACAATGTACCTACTAAGGTATTTAGGCATAAAAAATGACGGTAAATCACGTTTTGCTAACTTTTGAACAAAAGACATCTTTAGCCTTGTAAACATTGACATTGCAAATTGCTAAATGTTCTGCGCAATAATGCCGTTTGGGGTAATTAAGCGAGATGTTTGCAAAAGTGGTTATTGTGTTTATCCTCGTCCTTCGGGGCGCGTGGCCGGTGCTGGGAGCTTTGCGTCACATCTCACAACACAGGACCTGCACTAACTGATGCCAAGCATTCCAAAATAATAAATATTTACCCCAATTCCAGAAATTGGCAAGGGCGGGGGTTGGAAGTGATGGCGTATACCCACCCTTGGAATCGGTGAGGGTGGAATCCTAGGGGAACAAATTAAGCGAAATGTGTGTATGTATGTGTATCTAACAACGTTTTATGAAACGAGTTGATTTACCGAAGATTATAATAGTACAATAACATAACACAATGTACATACGTAGCTTTATATTCAAATATTATGCGTATTCATTTATTGTTGATTAATGTTAGTTACATTCTGTTTTACTTAGAAAAGTATAGCTGAAGGTATGAAACAGTAATTTCTAAAGGAGAGCGTGGGTAGGTTAACTTGCTACATTTTTTTTTCCGCTTGAAGGTAGGGTTGCCATCTCTAAAATTTGGCAACCAGGACAAGAGGCGTGAAAACCCCGGATTTTAGAGCCCATAACCCGGACATGTCAACAGGTTTTTTTAAACACAGTCAGTGTAATAAAAACAGTTTAAAATGTCATATATCAACTTTTTATTTATTTTCAGACCTTAAAATTAAATTGTGTCATCTTTTATCATCATTTTAAATGTACCCAACAAAACAAAATCTTATTACAGTTTGTTACACATTGTTTTCATAATCAGTTAGAATTTTTTTCATTCTTAGGCTAGCTTTAGACTTGTAAGCTTTTTCGTAAATTTACGACTTCTAGCCAATGGGCATATTGCATTTTGAAAATCCAATATGCCCATTGGCTAGAAGTCGTAAATTTACGAAAAAACTTACAAGTCTAAAGCTAGCCTTAAAATAAAACATAAATTATTAATATACTCTGTTATGAAAACTAAACCTTATTAAAGTATTAAACTTAACAAAATTCAATTAAATTTTTACAAAAATTTTAAAAATACTGGGATCATTTTATTATTCAGTCTTACAATTTTTGAGGTAACTCTTTAAACTGAATAATAATTATTATCTTTAAATTTGTATCAGCAGCCATTTACACAACAAAATACCTCTTAATATAATATGAACTAAATTCAGTCTTCTTAATTCTTAAGCAACAAAACTGACAATTTTTTCAAGTTGAGACTTACTGGAATGTAAGTTACATTATTAATTTTTTAAAACATAAAATATCCACAGTCCGTGTGTGGCGGGCGGCCCAAGACTTTAAAATTTTAAACCCCTACTACAAATGAAACCCCGCCCGGACGCTCCCCGGACGCCTTCTAAACTAGGACAAATCCGGGGAAACCCGGACGGATGGCAACCCTACTTGAAGGTATATGAGAATTGCGGGAAACTACCATCTATGGCATCTATGCTAATGCATGCCACATGATTATTAGTAATCGATCAGAAACCTTTCAGTGTTTTCCAAAGCTTGTATTAGTTTTTTTAGTATTTCCTAGTTTTTTGTTCTGTTGTTGTATATCTATGCTCCTACTACCTACTACTGATAAACATGTTAGTGTTGGTTCTCCATAAGAAAAAAACGCTTCTACACGTGGCACGCTCACTTCCATGTCAAACAACCCGCAATATAAGAATCCTGCTCGTTTTTATAACGGCTCTAACCTTCATATTATTATGTAAAAATATGTAAAAACTTGCAGCAATAACTAAAGAAGGTCCAATAAACCTACAATTGGGTAATAACTACAGTTTTCGGCGATAAGAAGAAAGGAAAAGTAATAAAGTTAATGGTGGGGACATTCTAAGCGAAATTCCAGATAGTCAGGGACATATTTTTTGTTTGTTTTGCAAAGTACTTTCGCATTCGCATTTTCAAAAAAAAAAATAGGTGACTTCAAAGACCTGTCGTTCTGTAATTATGACAACAATTTTTTTGTATATCATTACACATATCCCAAATACTTGAATTATATATTTAAAAATAACAATGTATCTACATGTTTACAATATGTATTACGGGGAACTCCAATCACCGTAAACTCCTGGGGAGTGAAACTAAGATGTGGATACAGGAAAAGTAATTATTCATTAAATATCATTTATCTGTCAACCTCTCCGAACACTATGTCTAATGTTCCAAGAATAGCAACGATGTCGGCCAGCATGCTTCCCTTGCCGATATGTTCTATGGCGGCCAAATGAGAGAAACCCGGAGCCTTGATCTTGCAACGGTAGGGCTTGGAGGTGCCGTCAGACACCAGGTAAACTCCAAATTCTCCCTTGGGGGCTTCCACTGCTGTGTACGTAGACCCTGGCGGAACCTGGTACCCTTGCGAATACAGCTTGAAGTGATGAATCAAAGCTTCCATAGAAGTTTTCATCTCTACTCGAGATGGTGGAGTCAGTTTTGCATCATCTACCTTTACCTCTCCAGGAGGCATTAAATTTAAACATTGCTGCACAATATGTAGTGATTGTCGCATTTCTTCAACGCGAATCAGGTATCTGTCATAACAGTCCCCGTGAGTTCCGACAGGAACATCGAACTCTACCAAATGATAAGCGTCGTATGGCTGGACCTTGCGCAAGTCCCATTTGATTCCTGAACCGCGGAGCATGACTCCGCTGAATCCGTAATTTAGCGCATCTTTTGCAGATACAACGCCGATGTCCACTGTTCTCGCTATCCACAAACGATTGTGCGTTAGAACGTCTTCTAGTTCATCCAGTCGCTCGGAAAACCTTGTAGACCACTGGTAAATATCGTCCATTAAGCCTAGAGGCATGTCTAAGGCTACCCCACCAGGTCTGACATAGCAGGCATGCATTCTCGCTCCGGAAACCCGTTCATAAAACTCCATCAGCTTCTCCCTCTCTTCGAAGATCCAGAAAAACGGCGTCATGGCCCCGAGGTCGAGAGCGTGCGTGGTAACCCCCATGCAATGATTAAGTATGCGAGTGATTTCTGCAAATAGTGTCCGAATAAATTTCGCTCTGATTGGAATGTCGATGTTCAGCAGCTTCTCTACGGCCAAACTAAAGCACTGTTCGTTGCACATCATTGACACGTAATCCAGGCGGTCGAAGTAAGGCAGCGCTTGGGTGTACGTCTTGTATTCGATTAGTTTCTCTGTGCCTCGGTGCAAGAGTCCAATGTGAGGGTCTGCGGCCCTGACGGTCTCTCCCTGCATCTCCAGGAATAAACGAAGCACTCCGTGGGCAGCTGGATGCTGTGGCCCGAAATTAATGATCATGTTCTTGACTTTTCTTTCTTTTTCAGGTAAGAGTTTTCCATTTAAAGGAAATGGAAACAGTTTTTTTGTAGATTCACCACCAGCGAAAGATTTAACATCAGATTGTTTAAAAAATTCTGGATCGGGAAACCAATGAGCTCCACGTTCAATAGTAACATTTTCTAGTTTTAATAGTATTCGGACAAGAGGACATTTTTGATATTGAAAAACACATTTGAATGGTAGCGAACGAAGTAAGCCTGCCATGTCGAGTGAAAAACCACTTCTCTCGACCAGTTTTGACAGTTTCTAAACGCAATAACTAAAGAGCTCTAATTTTGAAAACAGGATACTATGAAGTGCCTGCTTCATTGTAATGGCTTTTACGGTAACAGGTATATAAATGAAAGTAGGTAGGTAAAAAACATTAACAATTCACATATTTTGCTACTGTAGGTTTGTGCAATATTTATAATGCTTACGATATGCAATAAAATTAATGTTTTTTATTAATAACACCACTGTGAGGGGAAAATATTGTCTAAGTAATGGGAATAGTGTTTAAGTTAATTAGTTTAGTTATTAGAATAAGGCATAAAAGATGTTTATTTTCATTTAATTTAAAATGAAATTTTAATTTAATATCCAGCAGAATCACGTCCATAAAATATTTACTTTATAGAAGTTCAAGAATTAACCCCCGATTCAAAAAAACGCCATTAATGCTGCACAGTTTGGCAGACCAACCTAAACGGAACATTTCGCTGTTTTTAGGAAATGCTATTAAAGTAGTGTTGTATATCAACCGTATAACAATAAAATTCAACTCTTTTGAAGTTCTATCGGGAGCAGAATAATCGTAAAATTGTCGCCCGCACCTTCAGTAAATATTGTGAATAGGTAGTTACCTACTTCAGTTTTTTCGTTTATTTTATGCGTTTCTGTTTCCTCAATATTGCCTTCAACCCTTAGGCTTAAACAAAAAATTAAAACAAATATTAGTAAAAGAGTTACTTCTAAGAGTCGCTATTAATAAGTTAATAGTGTTTTCGTCAACTGCTTTCGCTTCGTTCACTTCATTTTCCTAAGCAGAAACTTGAGAGTAGTATATATTTTACTGATTTACGCATGATGCCTAATAGTAATAAAATTCTTTGAAATTCTCAGGAGTATTGATGTCGAAGAATAAAATTGACGAAATAAAAAAGAACATTAAATATGTAAGGAAGGACGGTAGTGGGATATAGAAAAAGAATAATGGAATAGTTTCTGTATGTTGTTACATACCTACCTACACAATGTGTATAGATAAGTAGGTAGTCTAGTAATCATGGCTGTGCATTTTAGTAGTGAAGAATATTTTATAATTTTTATGACATTACTAGATGAAGTTCCCGGCGTTGTCCGGGCTTTCGCAGAGTTTTTTGAAATCAGATACAGAGTGACAAGTGACCTTCCACTTGTTTTGAAGATCAAGTGTGCAAAATTTCATCAATCTCAGAATAGAACTGTTGATTTATATTAAAAAAAAATCAAATCCACGCCACCCGTCCTCCATAGATTACTCTTTTTATAACTAGACAGATAAACACACATAATTGACTGAGCGTAGCTAAGTCTTATTTTAACTCGACCGATTTGTAAATTTTTGTTTGACGTTTCGTTTTCATTTGACGATGGTGGCCGTTTTAATAATTCAGTAAAGATTTTTTTTCAATGGGACAGCTTCGTGTTTATTTGGACTTTGAAGAATACTGAATTTGAAGGACTGCCTGAAGAATATTTGTAAAAAGAATTGATATTGACGTTTCTTTGGATAAATTATTTAATGCCTTACACGAAATTTAAAAAAAATACATGGTTTATAATTTGGTAGGCAGGATATTATGTAATTATATTCCTACCTAGTAACAAATTTAGTGATTTTAATTATTATAGATTATAAAAGTAAATGTGTGTACAATATAACGAAACGAGTCCCGGTACGATCAAAGGAGTTATATGGTGTGATAGCCCTCTATCCCCCATCCATGAAAAAATTTACCGTTTGTACCTGAAAGGGGTGCTTTTGAAGATATAAAGGCTGGAGCTGTTTCGCCCTCTAGACATTTCGAGAACAGTCCAGAACATCCCAAACATTCTGGAATATTGGGGAATGTTCGGGAATAGTCTGGAACGTTCGGAAACATCCCGGAATTTCCCAAATCATAATGAACTAAAAATGGGATTACAGGCCGTTTCCTTATAAACTTTTAGTAAATTCGTAATGGTGACAATACATCGGCATCTCTAAAGAGTATAAAACAGAGTCACTATCTGCATCTGTCTGTTTATACGCTTAGTTCTTCTAAACAATGCAACGGAGTTTGATTGGGTTTCCACTATCATTTAGAGAATGTCTTCCGGAAGGTTTATAAATACATATATATACAATACATGGATATTATAAATACATATATATACAATACATGGATATTATAAATACATATATATACAATACATGGATATTATAAATACATATATATACAATACATGGATATTATAAATACATATATATACAATACATGGATATTATAAATACATATATATACAATACATGGATATTATAAAAGTAGAGAAAAGTCGAGCAACGCCGGGTACACGTCTGCAAGTTTATTAAATAAGAGAAAATTAGAAAAATACTTTTAAGAATGCGAGGTCTACAAACAATTCACATAATTAATAGTTTAACATTATTTTACATTTATTTTGTAAAAATCTCTTTATTGTAGATTTTTTTTGAAATTCATTGTTTTTTTTTCTTGGACAATGTAGAAGTTAATGCATATTTCAGTAAATTAATATTTATACGTGAATTAAAATAGATCTATAATCTTTGGTAGATATTATTAGTTACGATGCAATATTCGATTTAACAGCCAAACATTCTGAATGTAATTATTTCGACAGCCCTGGTATTTTACAAATAAGCCTATTGATCACTCGACTACAGCAGAGCTATTAAATAAAACAATATAAATCCGTAAAAGGGGTACAACAATGACTCCCTCACATAACAAAGACCTATAATAATAATGAACAGTATCACTAATAATGGCTGTTTACAAAAAATATATATTTTACGATCTCCCGGTAAATGGCTACCTAAGTGGGAATGCCGCTTTTTTAGCGAAACGCGTTAACTTTGTAGACACTTGTATGGAAAACTGCACAAAAATTCTGTTTATCTTATCTTAATATAATACTAATATTAAAAATATAATATTTTTAGTTGTTCCCGCGTTACGAAAATCCTAACAATATTTGAAAATCTCCTCATTATACGGAAGACATTACTTATGCTATGATGGAGGATTGAAGGGTGGAGAATTGGCTATCCAAGGAATTGAACTCACGGCGCCTGAGTAGGAGCTCAACGCATTTGCTAACTCAGCTATTGCCCGGTTCGTGGTTCCCCATGTTTTGATTATTTAAAAAAATATATGAAATAGATTGGTACTAAACAGCATTATTATGGTGATTTTTCACGAAAACGACGCTATACAAATTATCCGATTATTATTATTAAATATAAATCCACTGACCTAATTGTGCAAAAAAGAAATTATAAGGTAAAAAATCGGAGGGGAAAGTTTTTCAATTTCTCTGACCCACATAATTAGATACTTCAAAATATTATTTAGAAGACTGACTAAACAGTCAATCCCTGATATGATTTTTACAAAAACGGTGCTATACAAGTTATGTAATTATTATCATTATTATCAAACAGAAATGCACCGTCTTTATTGTGCAAAAAATAAACCCGCAAGAAAAAAGAGTTTTTTTAGTAAGATACGTCTTGCTTGCTATTTTTTGTGTTGAATGAGGATTGAACCATCCTCCCATGAGACTGGAGTGAACAGCGCTAACAACTGAGTCAAATCCCGATTTTATAAGACCGACATTTATTTCGTATAGTAACTGCCGGGATGTCATCCAATTTCAGAGAAATTCGTATATGTGGGTTAATTTTCGCTTTCAATATTTGCATTCATTATTACGGAAAACAAACGGGAAATTGAAATAGATGCATTTAAACAAAGGGATATAAGAAATCATAAGGTCAGGTCGTTCTATTTCTAATAATAAGTTTAAATAATGCAAGAATTTAATACTGCACATCCAGAGTCATTACTATGCTTGGTTATAATGGTTTACATTTAAACTAAATGAAACAGTTGAATTTGAAGTCATAAAATGTATTAAAGCGAACATATATTTTTGGAATATTGTTAAGCTAAATATATCTACAAGGCGCGTAATACTGCGAAGTTGTAGAAGAATTTGCTACAATAGTTCGGTAAGTACTGTCTTGTAACTGTCCTACAAGGAACATGGAACGAAATTAAATGTAGCAACTCAATAGTAATTCATAGGGTATTCAATAACAAATTAATAATTTTAAACAAACATATAAAATCGCAAATAATTCTTCGTCCGGATAATTTGAATAAATAAATGGAGGGCTTTGAAGCAGAGAATGGACGGTTATCTCGAGAGTATTTCCTCCTGGTGTAAAAATAATCTCGTCGAATTTAATGTTTCAAAGACCCAATCCTGTCTGATTACGTCTAAAAGGGATCCAAATGATAATCTAGTCTCCTTCAACGGAAGCAATCTTCCGAAAAGGCCTTCCATTGATATGCTTGGTGTAACTATAAGTGACCAGCTCAGGTACGGGGGCTCCATCGAAGCCAGAGTAAAGTTGGCCTCTCAGAAGCTGGGCGTACTGTACAGGGCCCGCAGATACTTTAAAAGTACACAACTGCTGACCCTGTATAAATCGCAAGTGCGCCCTACTGTCGAATTTGGCAGCCATCTCTGGTCTGGAGCCCCAAAATACCTGAAAAAACCCTTGACTCTGTGCAGAAACGGGCGGTCCGTTTGATAGATTCCCCAATCTTAACAAACGGACTGCAATCTTTAGAGCACAGGCGTCAGGTAGGTATGCTGTCCTTGTTCTATCGGTATTACAATGGAAGATGCTCTGAGGAACTAGCGTCATTGATCCCTTCGGCACCGGTGCGTAGTCGGGATACACGCCAAACGCGCGCCCAACATTTGTACACAGTTGACACTTGTCACATGAGAACGGGTCGCTTCTACGATTCGTTCTTAAGTTCAACAGCTCGGCTGTGGAACGAACTGCCGGCCTCTGTGTTTCCTCCCTCCTACAACATGGGACTCTTCAAGATCCATGTTCACTCCTTCCTCTCCACAAAAAGACCCTCCACACAGCATCCCCAAAGATGACATAGGCCCTGAGGGAAATTATTTTCTTCAGGGCCTCCTGTGTGGAGTAAATATAAAAAAAAAAAAAAATGGTAATAAATAGGTATTTATTTTTTGGAATAACTTTATTGAGTTTTTATTTTTTTTGTAGTGAATACCTCACAAGAGTCCCAACTGCTTCCGTCTGGAGCCAGTGAGACTATGGCATCCCCAATTGGGGGATGTTGTGAGGCTGAAGGTAAGTGGGGAAGGGAAAGAGAAAGGTGGGGAAGTACCTGGCTATTCAGATCTAGTCACTAAACACGGCTAAAGCCATTTGGAGCAACGTTTCAATTCTGAATGGTGGTCTTACACCAGGGCGATACTGGTAGTATCTTCCACTCTGGAACGTGCCGCAAATATACTATATATTATTTTAATTAATTAATTGTGAAATAACACAAATTAATCAAATAAAATTTATTTGCGCACGCCGGGTTCGAACCCGCGACCTTCGGAATGGCAGTCCAATGCGTTACCACTGGACTATGCCGGCCGTCAAAAGTAAAACGTCAAAAGTAAAGAGTAAAACCTCAAATTGTAATATTTAATTATTGAAGACAATATTAGCGATATCTAAACGAAAAACTGAAACAGAAAAATCAGAAAAGGATACGATCACATCTAGGACTCGAACCCGGCACCCAAAGGGGCACCGCTCTACCATTGAGCCAATGGGACCCTTTAGCTCAGTGGTTGGAGACCAAACTGTGGAATTAACTTGATACCTATGACTCCTTACTAGTGACATATGCAATGTTTAAATAGTGTATATATTGATAAATCAAAAAAATGGGTAAAGCCCGACCTTTTTAAAGCGTGGAATATGCTTTATAAAATTGAGTTTTATATTTAAAACCATTTACCCAACTCATGTAATTAACATCAATGATAGAAATAAATGAAGGTGTGTATAATATTATGCAATGAAGTTGATTAAAATGCAAAATTGAAAGCAACTTGAATTCCTAATACATTTATTTTAACATAGATAACAACCTAGTACATCATTTCCACTAATTTGTAAAAACCACTCTGCAAAATAAAAGAATAATCCTATAATATTGTCTTGCCGCTGGGAGCTTCGTTCCTACTCATAAAAGAGTAAGAGGTTACAGCATATCTATCAGCCTAGCGGATTTTGGAAATGTTAAAATGTCACAAAACATTTATAAGTCGAAATAGGCGTACAATACGCAAAGAATTATTCATTACTACGTAGGTACTATTTTTTACGAAATTATTGTAGGTACCTACCTAAATCATCAATTAGATCGTGCAGATACAGAAGCGCGAACCTTCGGATTTTAAATTCAGATCGAATCGACCCAACTTTATTTTCAACGCATTTCATACATCACGTTTATATTAAACATGACATTACGTTATCAGGCAGCACTAATAATCAGAAATTACTGTCTTTATCATCTTATTTACGTAGATAATATTATAATGCCTAAACGTGAGATGCGGCAGCCGACTGACGACACTCTGCTGTCTGCCGCTCTCGTTATTATTATTAATAGTAATTCATAATATTGTGTACAACAGAGTCGGCTTCTGGGATTGAAGATTGCTCAGTTGATTAATTCGACAATTCAACATTAAAAATAAATGTAGGTACGTACATATTTCATAACATTAATATTTCCTAGACTCTAGCACCAATTACTGGAGCCAAAGCTACTAACAAATGAATAAAAACTATCTAATATGTATATCAATATGTTACTACCAAAGTAACGGAGAAGAAAATTAGAAGAACCATTAATACTGTGGTGTATCCCTGAGTTAATAGAATGTGCGAGATCTTCGGTACATATAGTTCATACAACTTCACTGACATTCAATAAACACTGCAAAATCTATAACCTCTCTCATTCACATGTCTCAGGTGATGAGCATAAATAAACCACTCCATATCTTCGGGCTTTCTGTATGAAACAAATTGGTCCTAAAAAACATAGATATGGCATCTATAGACAGTAAAATTCTCATTCATAGCCTACTTATTATACTAAACACCAATGAAAAACTCTGAAAGTTTATTCCATAGACTTTCAGAATTTTTTATTGAGGTGTTATGCCGTGTTGCGCTAACCCCTTCTTTAGCCAATGTTTCGGACAGCATTGCAGTGTCCAATGTGTTCATCATCATCTGCCCTGATGATAGACACTGCAATGTCCGAAACGTTGGCTAAAGAAGGAGTTAGCGCAACACGGCATAACACCCCAATAACAAATAACAAAAAACAAAAATTACTGAATTGCTTCATTAACAACAAAATTTTTAGTTTTATTACAATTTTCATTACAAACATTTTATGTTTGTTAGATAAATTGAAGATGTGCACCGACTTGGTATAATTGTTTCCCTCCATAAGTATTCAGGCAAAGAGGAATACATATGGTAGTTAGTCCCAGAATTTCTGCACTGAAATAAATCCTGATTTCTAGTATTACGTTGTGGAATCCGGAATTCTCTACTAATTAGTCAAAAGTCCAAAATAATAGTGATTGGATCATTACCTCGCCACATACCTACAGTGAATTTGTTGAAAGTAGGTTGGCAATAGGTATATATTTTTTTATTACCATATTTTCAGATAAATAAGGTTTTTAAGTTGGCATCTATCAATAAAGAAACTGCGCCCTACTTCAATTTATCTGGATCCGTGATGACTATGCAAACATTAATAAACAACATAGACACATTGCCAGCAGATCTGGAGATAATGATCTGCAAAAACAGTATTAAGAAGTAAGTCAGACAGAAATATATAATTATCAATAAAATCAATACTGAATCCCGTTCTGTTAACGATTTAGTTAATCAGCGATGGCGCTTTAGTGTGCCCTTTAACACTTTGACTTCAGTGTAAAAACAGAAGGTTCCCAGAACACTAAAATGCCACTTGAATTGTAAAAAAAACTACATGGAACCCAAGTGATAAGTGGCAACTATTAGGCGTACGTGTAAAAGCCAATACCCATCTGAAATTCGTAAAGAATACTGAAACATGAATTAAAGATCAGACCTACTGACGTCTTCTGCAAATCTTTTAAGTGGACACAAATAATGTGTCCACTTGTCCACTCTGTTCTACGCCTGTTCCTGTGATTGGTGTTCAACAGACCACACGCAAAACTCACAACTTACACGGAAATTTAAAGTAAAACAAGCGTTTAAACATTTGAAATAATTTACATCTTCTGGATACTTCAGAAATCCAATGAGAGGTATTTTAGCTCATAAAAGCTTAGCAAATATATAAATATCACTTTATTTTAAGGCACAGAAAAAAAATAAGTTTTCCTTTTGTATATTCTATAATATTATTAGTCAATTCACAAAAAAACAGTTTATTTATAGACAAGTGCTGCTGTGTAATTATTATTACGCATGACATAAGCTTTTTCGCCTTCTGAAGGCATTATTGAACAGTTTGTATAATAATTACACAGCAGAACTTGTTTATCTGCGGTCTGTACTTTCCAGACACACCTTTTTTCGATAATCATGAAAAACTCTTTTAATTTCCCAACGTTTTGACGTGACTCAATTCATATCTAGGGTTTGTACTTCTACTCGTTTGCATTGCATATTATATAAAGGTTGAAGTGAAATGTAAAATAACTTTTTCGCTCTAGTACTTTGCGCTTCCACTCCCATATTATTTTTAGTTCATTATGTTTTAGTAGTAGATATCAATACGCTTACGATTTGCGGATAACCTTTATATTAATATGGTCGTACGTCAGAGGGTCCCTAGCATACTGATTTAGGTTTGATTTCTCATTCCTATATCAATTCCATTGAATCGCTACAATAGCCCATTGAGGTTGACATGACGTTTACCTACATTACGTATTTAGATACCTATGTCACTTCCATACATTATATCAATATGTTTTGTTAGGGTTATTGTGTTCAATAATTGAAGATAATGTGTGATAATAAAACAATTTTAATAATAAAATAATAAACAAAAATCAGAAAAAATGCGGACGCATTTAAAACTTGAACCTAGGAGCTTCGTCTTGATGGGGCGCTTCTCTACCAACTAATAATAATAATAATAATTGGATAATTTGTATAGCGCCGTTTTTGTGAAAAATCACCTCAAGGGCGCTGTACAATTTATTTCCTAGGATCTACATTTGTTATTTAGACCAACTAGGCCAGCACGAGGTTCGTCATCCGTTCAGGCATGTGTCTGCCGCCAATATAGCGCTGACATGTGTCTGCTGCCAATAAAGAGCGCTGACACAACATCCTCACATAGACAACAAACCTTGGCAGCACCGCTGTGACACTCGACGAAGACAGAAGATGGAGACTCTGCTGCAAGAGTCCTAGGTAGCGAAGGAACTGTACCAGCTGCTGCAGGGAGAGAGACTACCCCGTACACCAACTGTGCCAGCACGAGGCTCGTCATCCGTTCAGGCATGTGTCCGCCGCTAATATAGCGCTGAGCTAATGGAACCCTTTGGTCATATTTAACTGTTTCATACCACGAATAAGAACTACCAACATTATCTTCATTTTCTCAATGCGCATTTTCATTGGCTGCTATTTTATTTATAATCGCATGATTCAACTTGAATTAAATGTAAAATATTGTCTTGGACAAATATATATTATTTTTAATGTGCTACATCTATTGACATTTCTGCAACTTCAGGATGAAAATTTATTATATTTGAAATAACTTAATGAGTAAAACTCAAAATTTAATATTTAATTATTGCAGATAATATCAACGAATTTTTAAAGGATAATTTTAAACAGAAAAATCAGAAAAAAAAATATGGTCGTGAAGGTCCTAGGTTCAAGACTTTTTGTGATTTTTCTCTATCAAATATTTAATCAAAAAATCGCTAATATTATCTTCAATAATTAACGGTTATAATTGGAGGTTGTACTCATTAATTTTTTCTAAAAACATAACATAAATACATAAATATTCATCTTTCATCGATAAATCAATATTATAATATGTTTTCTTTAATATACAGTGTACACACAAACAAAACTTTGAGTGCTTGAATGTGAACATAACAAATCATAAAATAACTTTTCTTAATATCTCAAGAAGTCAAGACAGATAATAATTATTACCTAGGTGTGTAACTATGTAGGTGTTATGAATTTGTTGTTGGCTCGGTGCGATCAAAGGGTTTGAATATCTTTATTTTTTATCATTTTTTTTCAAAGCAAGCTTTCAACAGCTGATTGGATCATCAACTGATGATAAAAGAAGCCGGCGTAGTAATAAACCAAAATAAGCGTTTATTGGTTATATCCAGATTTTACTTAGGTAAATATCTGAAAGACTTCGTACAAAATATCGAGCGGTGATTTAAAATAACGTACATATTTATAAAACAGAAGCAATAAATTAAGAAAGTAAGGAATCATTCGTTTATATAACTGTTAAGTTCACATAATACTCATAATGCATTAGATTAAACCAATATTATCTGTGCATAAATAAATATCAGGAAAATAATTTCGTGGGTCCGGCAGACGAGGTCAAAAGGATCAGTCTCTCTCGATACGACCTGCCACGCAACAGGTGGGCAGATGCATCCGCCTCCCAGACAAACCTCACCCCATGAACCCGGGCACCCCTGCTAAGTCACCAAACGTAGTGAACCACTTGGGTGACTTATGGAAGAGTTGTTTTTTATCCAATAAATGGTTCCCGGGCGTCCGGTAATTAAATCCGCCTCCCAAATTTATGCTGCATCACGTTATTGCTCTAATGCATTGAACATTTTAGTTTTCGACCAACCGGTGGATGCAATCTGTGACTCATGAGTTGATAGTAGTATGTCTAGTCTACAGTTTGTAGAAATTGTAGAAATATATTATATATTTGTACAGCGGCCTTGAGGTGATTTTCCAAAAAAGCGCCACTTTACAAATCTTCCAATTTTTTTTCCGACTTTATGTCCGGGTTAAATCTTCACAGGAAAAACTAAACCCTTCCACACACTTTTTTACAAATGATCATCTAGTAAATCCACATTATGCAAGTGCAATATAAGCATAATAAATACAAAACAATACAACAACAACACGTCAACCCACCAGAGATCAAATAGGAAAATAATTCACCGCTCCAGATATTTTCATATAAGAGGGTTCGGCTCGATAAAACTCATAACTGGACCTATAAATGTTACTGATACCTCAATATAAATATTTTTTTAAAATTTCGTAATCCTAAATGTATTTAAAATTATTATTATAACACATAAATGAAATCAATGCAGCCTTTAGACTCTTGACTCCAGACTCCAGACATGGCTCATTACATTATATGAGCGTGGTATCGGGTACTTTACTGAAAGTATTTGTGAATTTCTCTGGCATGTTGATTCACTTGAAACTATTCACTATCGTCATTAATGTGTTTCGGCAAAACAATGATTGGCACAAGACTGGCGCGTGCAAACAAGTGTTAAGTATGTCAATCTCTCGGGGGACCAAAAATAGCAATTAAGTGTTCACGCTTAATTTTGTAATTGATTTTTATGCGTTTGTCTGCTATATGTTAAGAGTACCAGCATGGGTTTATTTAAAAAAAATGTACCTACTCCAAAGTAATATTATGAAAGAATCGACACAATCTACAAGAAAATATATGCAGGTCCTATACTTACAACATACCAATGTTTTTTTAAATTTTACTAATAGTGTGTCTATTAAAATTTTTGACCTCATTTATAGAAATTTGGAAATAACATTTTTAAGTGATGTTACCAAAACTACGGAAATTATTCTGTAGTTATATCGTCCAGCTTCACGCAATTCGTGAAGATGAAGTGAATTCAAATTTCTCAATGACTAACTAACTAACTAACCATCACGCCGTTTCCAGAGGGGGAGACAGTGAGGACGGACCGCCAAACAACTCTGTCTTAGCACACAGTCCTTGCCTCATTCACATTCATACATCGTCTCATACATACTTTTCTATTTTTCTTGACATGGCCCGACTCAAGAATCTGATTCACTTGGTCGTGCCATGTCTTCCTCTGGCGTCCCCAACTTCTGCTACCATTCACATTTGCATCATATACACTCCTTTCTTCGCCCATTCGCTCTACATGCCCAAAGCATCTAAGCGTCCCTTTCTTGATCTTACTCATTACGCTTACATCAACCTTCACTCTTTGCGGATCTCTACATTTCTCACACGATCATACATGGTTTTAACATACATAAGTCTTAAGGATCTCATTTCTACAGCATTCAGTCTACTTTCAACCTTTCTATGCCAGTTCCATGCTTCACTTCCGTACATCAGGCTAGGTACCAGCACTCCATTGTGGACTGAAGTCGTCAATGACAAAACAATAAATAATAATTACTTACTAATTGAAAACATATCCAGATTTATTTATCTTTATTTATCTGGATAACATATATTAGATAGATACCTTTTTTATTGGAATACCGCACGAGAGTTCCAACTACTTTTTTTTTATTTTTTATTATCAATATAAAGTTTTTTTACAGGTTTTTTTTTCGAAGTCTGTCTCACTAGGATAAACCTGTGTCGAGTTACTACCAACCGCCTGAGTCAGTGAGACATGGCATCCCCAATTGGGGTACCTATGTTGAAGCTTAAGATAGTGGGGAAAGCAAGGAGATGGGGAAGAGGAATGTGAGAGAGTACCTGACTATTTTGATCTGACCACCAAACATGGCTAAAGCCATTTCAAGCAACGTTTCAATTCTGAATTGTAGTCTTACACCAGGGCGCTATTTAGAGTAAAAACTATAGTTTAAACTAATAATTTTTTAAACAAATTAATCAAATATTCAATCACAAAATAAGCTTTTTTTGTTGCTTCTCTTCGGCTTGCTAGATGAAAGCCTTACGCCATGCCTACCTCACTGGGAGGAGTTACCGTATCACACTACATATCTGTATTCAGGTGAGATCGGTACCTATGCAAATAAATAATTTATCATTTTAAACTAAAATACGACATAGAAATGTTGTAATAATAGAAAAATACATGTCCGTATTGAAAAATTATTTCCAAATATACAATCAAGACTAGCAGCATCACAGACATTCACCAAAATATTTCACTGGGCGCCAATACTAGAACGTGGTTGAAATCAGTAGTTCGTAATATGATACGATTTGCCTCCCACAAATAATAATGACCTGGTTCGGTTTCATGATAAACACGGATTCATGGAAAAAAACACTTCGCCTTAGATAATGTATATCACGTTGAAACATCAATGTGGTCTTATTTTGAAAATCTCAGATCGTTCCATCCTTTAGTATTGTTGTCGTGGTGGAAAATCCACAAAATACTGGCGAAGTCAAATAAATTTAATTCTTTTTAATTCAAATCACAAATAATTAGTTGAATATTCAACAAGTTCTTAACCAGATTAACTTAAATGAACCTACGATAATTATTTCTGGTTTTCAAACACAGATGCCATACATTATCACACATTTAATATTGTACATTCTGTAGTAGCACAGTGTTTACCAAAGCTTCTCAATTGTATTAGAAGTTCATATTTAATTTCTGGTAATTGATAAAGGCTAAAAAACAGATGAAATTGTCTCACGGATATTCGACAGTGAAAAAATTGCGCTCGCTAAATAGAAACCACATAACAAAAAACAAACAAAGGAGAATTTCCTGTGTATCTTTAACCCATAATTAGAATATCTTATTAAAGGAGTTTAATTAATTTACATTACATTATTATCAGCAAAAATTTCAGTGAATTCTCAGTCTCAGTCAGTCAGTATTTTCAATTTGGGAGGAGGGTATGGGTACCGCCGTCTCGGGAACCATTCATTGGATAACCTCTGCCATAGGTCACGGTAAGTGTTTCGCTGCGTTTGGTAACTAAGCAAAGGTGCCCGGGTACATGGGGTAAGGGTTGTCTAGTTGTGTGGCGGGAGGGTTTAGCAGAGACTGGTTGAGGGAGATTTTTTTAACCCTACATCAGGACTCTCTCGAACCATTGCACCGCAGTGGAAGGGATGAATTCGAACGTCCGTCACTCCTGGACACACTAACTCTCAGATTCCTACCCACACCTCATACATTTTTCCTTCCCAGATCTTCTTCAAAAAACCCCTCCACATAGCATCCCAAAGATGACATGACCACAAATGACCCAAAAAAGTCCGAAAAATGGTCAAAAGTATTTAAAGTTTCATCTGTTATCTAGAATATTATTCAATATATTAAAAGTTTGACAAGCGGCTTAATTTTTTATAGTTCCTACTCTCCTACTGAAGTTAACCATACTTTATGTGAGGGGCGTTGCCGTTATTTTAATGCCAACCAGTTGCCATTCCCCCAACCAGTGTTCATTTATTGCTGATAATCGTGAAACAGGATATCTGTATCTACAGTTGGTTCATGTATTTGGTATGCCGTATCAAATGGTGCGTATCAGTCCGAAAAATCTAGCAGAAAACCGAACACAAATTCCATTTTACTTACATACTATAGTACCAATATAATATCACTAGGGTTCCAATTTTACTGAAACATCCACAAGATATTCGGTCGTAAGGAATTTCTACCTAGCAAAAAACTCGGCTATAACTATGAGGTAGCGAAATGTGAAGGTAAGTAGTTTTTTGTTAGGTTAGTTTATTATAATAAATTAAAATTGTAACAGTGATAAGTACTTGTCTTATTTCTGAAGGACCCTTTTGGGATTATCACATCTAAGTACGTAACTCCTGACATGCAGTTTTAATGTAGCGGTATCTCCTTGGATTTCTTGCATCTTTTTTACATTAACTCCACACAGGAGGCCCCTAGGAAAATAACATCATTCAAGGCCTATATCATATATGGGGATGCTGTGTGGAGGTCTTTTTGAGGAGAGGAAAGAGTGAACATGAGTTTTGAAGAAGTTCATGTTGTAAGAGGGAGGGAGGCCGTGACAAATATCAACCGCGTACATATGTCGGGCCCGCGTTTGGCGTGTTTCCCGACAATGTGCCGGTGCCGAAGGAATTAATGACGCTAGTTCCTCGGTTGATTTTCCATTGTAATACCGTTAGAACAATGACAGCGTGCTTACCTGTCGCCTGTGCTCTAATGATTGCATACCGTTTGTTACATATCCACAAGGTAAAAATTATATTGATTTTCAAATGTTGCGAACTGTTTATTAGTTGCTAAAAGATTGGCGTGTTTTTAAACATATAGTAGAAATTCGCAAACATCGATTAAATGATCTGATGTTTTTCTTATGTTAAAACGAAGCGTCGTTGTTTTTGTAGCCCCTCGTCGCTCCCCTGCGGTATCCTATTACCACATTTCTCAAATAATTAGCTAAGTGGGTGCAATATTTCGGGGAAATCCTACCGCGATGAAATATTTGAAACAGATTGAAACCTTTGAAAGCTATTTCCTTCAAATTGTATGCTGGACATGTACAGCAACATAGTTTCAGTATTAAGACTCCAAATATAGAAAAAAAATGGTTACAAACCTGGATTAAATCATTAAACGAAGTTTTAAGAATGTACTATGTAATCCCGTAATGGTTTCAGTTTCAAATTTCAAAATACCTCTTCACATCTAGTTAGAAAATTATTGTGACAAAGAGTAAAATAAAATAAAAATTGGAAACAAATAAAATTAGAAGGTACATGCATACCGACCCTTCAAACAAAAAAAAATGTATAAATTGTTTTCTCCATCATAGTGGGATTATTGTTATCCTTTTGTAAAAAGGTGTTATCTATGTTTATCTAGATATTCCACCGATTATCTTCAGGGAAAGCGAAAAATAAAGCTAATTTTCACAAGACTGTCGTAACCTTTTAATTGAATATCGAACATGCATCCAAACTGCTTTCAATTGTCTGGAGATAATAGGACTATGGCATACTAATTGGGGTATGTTTAGAGGCTAAATCGAGTGGTGAGGGGAAAAAAAAGGTTGTTGAGATTTGGTCACCAAAGACGGATAAAGTAATTTCAAGCAACATGCTGATTCTGAATGTTAGTCGTACATATTCTGAGAGTACTTATCTGCCAGTCTGGATAGTGGATATTAACTAAATAAATAAATAAATGTCAAAATAATAATGTATTAGTTGATATTTGGCATAAAAGGAATATTATTTTTATATAAGTGTTAAAGAATCAGAAAAACAGAAGTGGATGTACGAAACGATGTTTAAATGTGAATGAAACCAGTACCTACTTAGTGTGTTCCAAGACCGAGTTTTTTTTGTTTTTGTTTTGTGCATTACAGATTGACGTAATCCCATTACAATACGCTTAAAATATACAAATCTTTAAATGAAACATTTTATAATAACCGATATTTTAGAGTTCTTGCCTAAAATGACTTTTGAAATCTTCAAGGCTAATGTTGAAAATGTCAAGAGACCTAGAGGTATCATTTAGCAGCACCATACCTCTTGTCATGCTATGCTGGGCCAGAACGTCCTTTCTGCCTTGTGGAATACAGAGCAAGTCGTTGCGTCGAACCTGACGATAGTTGTTCGGTACAAACAATTTATAGCATTCCAAGAGGTATGGGCTGTCAGTGTAATAGTTGTTTTGTTGTTTAGCGGTCCATCCTCTATGCCTACCCCTGTGTCGAAACGATGTTTAGTTCGTTAGATAGTTAAAAATTCGTGCCACCATCACCCATAACTATTGAGCTCTGTGGAATTCTTAGCCGTCAAATTTGATTGAAACAAATGCGGCAGGAAATTAGTCCTGTCAGATTTGACACATGGGGGACTCGGAGGGTAGCCGAGCAGAACCGAAGGTTCATGACGAATGACAGCTAACAGGAGCCAGCGGCAGTCAGCACGACTACTGCTTGCAAAAAATATACCACTGATCCTACTTTCTGTTTAAGGCGACGCAAGACTCTAATAAGGGGGGTTTGCTCGAGGCTCACTACTTAATATATATATATATATATATAGATTTTTTTAAAATTATTATTATTTTTTTTTTTTGATCGATACGTTAGAATTTAATTTATATTTGTTTATGATTATTAAAAACAACACCTTCCCATATTTATAAAACGGTTTTCAACTATAATGTTAGCGGTAATCACCAGATTTTATTTTTCTGGACGATGAATAACGAACTTCTCGAAGTATAAGTTTAGAAACATCTGAAATTTTAACAATATTTTCATCAGAAAATATTAACATAAGCCCTACGGAATGATCAATTTTCTAGGCCTGCTATGGCAAATTCAATCGTAGGTCTGTGTAATACACCAGGGCCGCGCGTCGCATATCTTTGTGCATGGCTTCGTCACTTACGTCGTTAAGATTTCGAATTTATTTTAGATTATTGTCCCATCTTAATCAATGTAGGTACCTACTAATTATAAAAAAAACATGTTTTTAATCAATTATAATAATCATTTACCTTAGTTAATTATTTACCTATTTGCACTCGGGATGTATGTACATACTATAAATTGAAATATAGCTAAAATTACCATAAAAATAACAAACTAAATTTATGAAAATTACTTAGAAACAATTAAATTACTATTAATAAAGACATAGATACATACTTAATTTTATTTTGACTCGTCAAGAGTCAGAACAATAGAAGAGTATGTATGAGACGATGTGTGAATGTGAATGAGGCAAGGAGTGTGTGCCAAGACCGAGTTGTTTGGCGGTCCGTCCTCTCTGCCTACCCCTGTGGGGAAACGGCGTGATGGTTAGTTAGTTAGTTGACTCGCCTTTTAATCATCCCAAGGGCGCGAAATATATAACATATTTCTACAATGATCTATCCTGTACCAAATAATATATTTATAATTTATTTCTACAATGATCTATCCTATAAAAATTAATTTAAATGTAACCAAATATCGGATTAGATATGTCGTTTGGCCATTATTTTGAAGATACTTTAGGCTGACGCCAGGGAGATGTTGACACGGAACAGGGTGAATACATCAACACTAATTAAGTTAACGTGCACAGCTCATTATAATGCCTTCACGTGTTGAACTTCCGCTATCTATGGGAATTTATGAAGCTCAGATATAGCCTCCTAAAAGTATAAAAAAAATGTTCCTCTTTTCTATGGCACACATTAGCTATACGCTTTGAATATTATAATAATAATGTGTTGGCATTAAACTGTCATATTGTGGAATAAGTAACTAAGCCTGAAATAATGACGATCTGCAGGGCAATGGCTTAGTCTCAGGTTCAAGAGAAAAGCATTTATTTTTCGATATGTATTTCACGTAACTTCGTAACTTACTCGTTGTCAGCATTTTTTTGTAATGCGCCCTTGAGTTTATGTTACACGAAAACGGCGAAATACAAAAGGGCTATTTTCATTTCAAATGCTTATACTTTATACTCGTATGCACTTAAAAGTAACGTTTGAAAAGAAACACTTGCCTCAAGGCAATTATCGAATCTTCATCACTGAATATACACGACAACAAGTTAATAGAATAGACTAGTAATAATTACAAAAAAAATCATTGCCACAAATCTGTCAATGAGGTTTTCGCTAGTCTAGATTTCTAGGACACGTCCATGTTCCTCTCACAAATCAATCATCAGCATTAAATGATTCCGGTTTCAAGTGTACAGCAAACCTACACAATTTTATAAATACTATTTGAAATGAAGGGGATTTCACACCCTATTAAATCATCCCCAATTCAAGCCTTGTTTTCACAGACGGGGCGCCTATAATATCTGGTGGTTGTGCTCGTGCCAAATAGGGATGTGTTTGTGTTGAAATAAATAACGCTAATTTAGATTAGGATAGGAAAACAATCTTACTTAGAATTGGAGAAACACTTAAGTGTGAAGAATTCTTCTGCAGATTGACGTTTTTAGCGCCAGTTGATATGAAAATTCAAAAAGCCAAATACCTAATTCTACCCAAAAATGAATGTACTTACCTTTCTCACTATTAAGTTGATGAAGGTTACATCTAAAAATATATTCTTTAAATGTGTAAATGTGTAAAATGGCAACATAAAAACCCAAAAATGAATGTACTTACCTTTCTCACTATTAAGTTGATGAAGGTTACATCTAAAAATATATTTTTTAAATGTGTAAATGTGTAAAATGGCAACTTGTAAAAATTGTAAATAAAAATGAATATCAACAAATTTAGCGTAATTTCATTTTTAACACTGCCTTTAGTCGATTGGTCTAAAATAAATAAATTAGATAAATATTAGAGTAAAAAACCGTTTCAGATACCTTAAACCTCAAGCCTAAGCGTGCGTGTAGTGCTACTCTATGATTTTTTGTAAAACGTAAGTTCTTTTACTATGCAATGTTCCCATTTTTTCGGACCCGTTGTATTTAATGTTTTATCATTCAATAAATTTTACGATTGTGCGTTTGAGATTCTCATTTATAAAAAATGATTTACTATTTCCACCTTCACATATATTTTCACTTTTTAGTGTAAAAAAACGCACTTTCTATTTATAACAGTTGTCTTTGTTTATCATTTTACAATATGAACAAATGTAGCAGTGGGTATGCAAATCACATCGCCCGGAAATTTTAGGGTTCTCTAGATATTCCACCGATTATCTTCAGGGAAAGCGAAAAATAAAGCTAATTTTCACAAGACTGTCGTAACCTTTTAATTGAATATCGAACATGCATCCAAACTGCTTTCAATTGTCTGGAGATAATAGGACTATGGCATACTAATTGGGGTATGTTTAGAGGCTAAATCGAGTGGTGAGGGGAAAAAAAAGGTTGTTGAGATTTGGTCACCAAAGACGGATAAAGTAATTTCAAGCAACATGCTGATTCTGAATGTTAGTCGTACATATTCTGAGAGTACTTATCTGCCAGTCTGGATAGTGGATATTAACTAAATAAATAAATAAATGTCAAAATAATAATGTATTAGTTGATATTTGGCATAAAAGGAATATTATTTTTATATAAGTGTTAAAGAATCAGAAAAACAGAAGTGGATGTACGAAACGATGTTTAAATGTGAATGAAACCAGTACCTACTTAGTGTGTTCCAAGACCGAGTTTTTTTTGTTTTTGTTTTGTGCATTACAGATTGACGTAATCCCATTACAATACGCTTAAAATATACAAATCTTTAAATGAAACATTTTATAATAACCGATATTTTAGAGTTCTTGCCTAAAATGACTTTTGAAATCTTCAAGGCTAATGTTGAAAATGTCAAGAGACCTAGAGGTATCATTTAGCAGCACCATACCTCTTGTCATGCTATGCTGGGCCAGAACGTCCTTTCTGCCTTGTGGAATACAGAGCAAGTCGTTGCGTCGAACCTGACGATAGTTGTTCGGTACAAACAATTTATAGCATTCCAAGAGGTATGGGCTGTCAGTGTAATAGTTGTTTTGTTGTTTAGCGGTCCATCCTCTATGCCTACCCCTGTGTCGAAACGATGTTTAGTTCGTTAGATAGTTAAAAATTCGTGCCACCATCACCCATAACTATTGAGCTCTGTGGAATTCTTAGCCGTCAAATTTGATTGAAACAAATGCGGCAGGAAATTAGTCCTGTCAGATTTGACACATGGGGGACTCGGAGGGTAGCCGAGCAGAACCGAAGGTTCATGACGAATGACAGCTAACAGGAGCCAGCGGCAGTCAGCACGACTACTGCTTGCAAAAAATATACCACTGATCCTACTTTCTGTTTAAGGCGACGCAAGACTCTAATAAGGGGGGTTTGCTCGAGGCTCACTACTTAATATATATATATATATATATAGATTTTTTTAAAATTATTATTATTTTTTTTTTTTGATCGATACGTTAGAATTTAATTTATATTTGTTTATGATTATTAAAAACAACACCTTCCCATATTTATAAAACGGTTTTCAACTATAATGTTAGCGGTAATCACCAGATTTTATTTTTCTGGACGATGAATAACGAACTTCTCGAAGTATAAGTTTAGAAACATCTGAAATTTTAACAATATTTTCATCAGAAAATATTAACATAAGCCCTACGGAATGATCAATTTTCTAGGCCTGCTATGGCAAATTCAATCGTAGGTCTGTGTAATACACCAGGGCCGCGCGTCGCATATCTTTGTGCATGGCTTCGTCACTTACGTCGTTAAGATTTCGAATTTATTTTAGATTATTGTCCCATCTTAATCAATGTAGGTACCTACTAATTATAAAAAAAACATGTTTTTAATCAATTATAATAATCATTTACCTTAGTTAATTATTTACCTATTTGCACTCGGGATGTATGTACATACTATAAATTGAAATATAGCTAAAATTACCATAAAAATAACAAACTAAATTTATGAAAATTACTTAGAAACAATTAAATTACTATTAATAAAGACATAGATACATACTTAATTTTATTTTGACTCGTCAAGAGTCAGAACAATAGAAGAGTATGTATGAGACGATGTGTGAATGTGAATGAGGCAAGGAGTGTGTGCCAAGACCGAGTTGTTTGGCGGTCCGTCCTCTCTGCCTACCCCTGTGGGGAAACGGCGTGATGGTTAGTTAGTTAGTTGACTCGCCTTTTAATCATCCCAAGGGCGCGAAATATATAACATATTTCTACAATGATCTATCCTGTACCAAATAATATATTTATAATTTATTTCTACAATGATCTATCCTATAAAAATTAATTTAAATGTAACCAAATATCGGATTAGATATGTCGTTTGGCCATTATTTTGAAGATACTTTAGGCTGACGCCAGGGAGATGTTGACACGGAACAGGGTGAATACATCAACACTAATTAAGTTAACGTGCACAGCTCATTATAATGCCTTCACGTGTTGAACTTCCGCTATCTATGGGAATTTATGAAGCTCAGATATAGCCTCCTAAAAGTATAAAAAAAATGTTCCTCTTTTCTATGGCACACATTAGCTATACGCTTTGAATATTATAATAATAATGTGTTGGCATTAAACTGTCATATTGTGGAATAAGTAACTAAGCCTGAAATAATGACGATCTGCAGGGCAATGGCTTAGTCTCAGGTTCAAGAGAAAAGCATTTATTTTTCGATATGTATTTCACGTAACTTCGTAACTTACTCGTTGTCAGCATTTTTTTGTAATGCGCCCTTGAGTTTATGTTACACGAAAACGGCGAAATACAAAAGGGCTATTTTCATTTCAAATGCTTATACTTTATACTCGTATGCACTTAAAAGTAACGTTTGAAAAGAAACACTTGCCTCAAGGCAATTATCGAATCTTCATCACTGAATATACACGACAACAAGTTAATAGAATAGACTAGTAATAATTACAAAAAAAATCATTGCCACAAATCTGTCAATGAGGTTTTCGCTAGTCTAGATTTCTAGGACACGTCCATGTTCCTCTCACAAATCAATCATCAGCATTAAATGATTCCGGTTTCAAGTGTACAGCAAACCTACACAATTTTATAAATACTATTTGAAATGAAGGGGATTTCACACCCTATTAAATCATCCCCAATTCAAGCCTTGTTTTCACAGACGGGGCGCCTATAATATCTGGTGGTTGTGCTCGTGCCAAATAGGGATGTGTTTGTGTTGAAATAAATAACGCTAATTTAGATTAGGATAGGAAAACAATCTTACTTAGAATTGGAGAAACACTTAAGTGTGAAGAATTCTTCTGCAGATTGACGTTTTTAGCGCCAGTTGATATGAAAATTCAAAAAGCCAAATACCTAATTCTACCCAAAAATGAATGTACTTACCTTTCTCACTATTAAGTTGATGAAGGTTACATCTAAAAATATATTCTTTAAATGTGTAAATGTGTAAAATGGCAACATAAAAACCCAAAAATGAATGTACTTACCTTTCTCACTATTAAGTTGATGAAGGTTACATCTAAAAATATATTTTTTAAATGTGTAAATGTGTAAAATGGCAACTTGTAAAAATTGTAAATAAAAATGAATATCAACAAATTTAGCGTAATTTCATTTTTAACACTGCCTTTAGTCGATTGGTCTAAAATAAATAAATTAGATAAATATTAGAGTAAAAAACCGTTTCAGATACCTTAAACCTCAAGCCTAAGCGTGCGTGTAGTGCTACTCTATGATTTTTTGTAAAACGTAAGTTCTTTTACTATGCAATGTTCCCATTTTTTCGGACCCGTTGTATTTAATGTTTTATCATTCAATAAATTTTACGATTGTGCGTTTGAGATTCTCATTTATAAAAAATGATTTACTATTTCCACCTTCACATATATTTTCACTTTTTAGTGTAAAAAAACGCACTTTCTATTTATAACAGTTGTCTTTGTTTATCATTTTACAATATGAACAAATGTAGCAGTGGGTATGCAAATCACATCGCCCGGAAATTTTAGGGTTCTTCTGTTGAAACTGTTTTGTTTCTGGACCATTACGGTTACGCGACCTTCCCCTGAAATAATTTATTATAACATTTATTACTTTACTGTTACTTTTACTTGTATCTCGTTTAAACTGGAGCAGTTAAAGGTCCCATGGGGCTTCCAGACCATAAAACATGCAAATAACGGGCTTTGAAATCTTCTGGAATGTGCCATTTCAGGAGTTTGAAATATGTAGGTACGTCATAAAATTATAAAATTTGAATAACTGGACTGTTGAAAACAATATGCACATTTAAAACACAAGCATGAAAATCGTATTAAAGAGTACATGTTTGAATGTATTTGTGAAAGTTAAAAAAAAGTTTTTTGAACTAGATTGAAGCACTCACCTGGAAGTCCACTCTTACCCCGAAAATGCCAAAAGATACATCTTCTGGGTGCGAAGCGACGTTTATCTAATTCGTTTAAATAAAGACTAGCGATTCAATGCGACAATGTTCTTTTTGTTTTTTATTTCATTCTTAAGCTTGGTAACTAAAGCAAAATTAATAGTAAATTTCACCATTTTTTTACCCGCCAGTGCACCATTACACAATCAAGAGTCTTTTTAAACCAGTGCACCATTAGACAATCAAGAGTCTTTTTAAAAATATCTATTTGGATCTATTTTAGAGGATAAATTAATGCAAATTTTGATAGTGGAAATTAATCCACTTTCCGACATCCGACCATGCTGAAACTTGCCAGATAGACTCGTTGCCGATGACAATGAGTTTTATAAACTTTTAGTGGCAATCACGCATACACACGTGGAAATATATGCTTTTCTCTGAAATTAGACATTAACAGCAGTTAATTTATGAAATAAATGTCGGTACTACCCAATCGGGATTTGGCCCAGTTGTTAGCGCGATTCCAGTCGCTGGGGAGGAAAGTTAAATCCTCAGTCAAAACCATTAAAGTTATAAATATATTTTTTAATGATTTACTCGTAGGTACCTAAATAAAAAAAATCTGAAATTTTATCCGTGAAAAAATGCGCTTTCGTGGGTACTTAATAATAATAATAATAATATTGGACAATTTGTATAGCGCCGCTTTTGTGAGATATGACCTTACACTAAACAAAGTAAAAGTAATATGCATTAATTTTGTATTAAAATCTCACAAACTGAAAAGATTACTGGAACAAGTCATCATGAATGCTTAGAATCAATAAAATTTAGGTACAGCTGGTTCGATCTGTACTGTGAGTTTCGTAGATTAATATTTTTAATATGAATTATATATTTTTTGATATTACTTATTCCTACAAGCATTGAATACCCCAAAGACAAGATAAGCACGTTATGCAAGAATATGAATGGCATTGGTAGGTACCTACGTCAGTATTTTTCCGAGATAAAGCCCATTAACCTAAGAAAATTAAGAATAAATACTTTTTAAACTAACTTTATGGGAATGGTAATAAAATGTCTAAAATGCACCGTTTTTAAGTCTACACCCCTTCAACCAAAACAACTGGCTATAAAACAGTGTTGCGGAGCAATAACTCTGTATTAAACATTAAAAAACAAGGAAGTAAAAACTTGAAATCAAACGTTAAAAATACAAATGGCCTGAACATATAAAAATATCTTCAGTGCCTATTTCAATACATTAATGCTTCGGACCTTGCATAGCCAAGGACACATAACGGCGAAAGTGATTTACTGTTCGTCCTCGTTTTCACTGAAATACGACTTGTTTTGTTATAAATAGTATCTGGAGACGCATGAAGTTTCTTCAGTGAAAGATGCAAACGAGATGTAAAATTTATGTTCAACCCTTTCGTTTGCCCAGTTAGGGATGAAGACAATGGGTAATATTACTTTATTGTCGTCATCTATATTTTGACTTCCATAGAAGCGGTAGTTTGTTTGAAGGCCGAAAGGGTTGTTCTGCGTTTCACTTGCTATAAATATTCCTAAAATGTTTGGATCTCATGACAAAATTAACTACGTACTTTCATACTGAAGAATACAAAAATATCTTGCCACGTGCAAGTATGCTGGTAAGGCACCTACTCGAATGGACGATAAGACAGAAACCTTCAAATTCGGAAAGAAATTAGAAAATATTTTTCAAAGTATTTTTTTAGAATATTGCAGCGCTTCATTCAAGAAATTATTATTTTTTAATTATTCCGTGAAACTTTGGAGGGGATAGTATGTGATTTATAGATACCTCTATATTTACACGAGAACGTAGGTAGGTATCACGTTGAAATTTGGTTCCTACACAGAAAAATGCGACGCTCTCGGCGTATATTCAGTGAACCTTTTTAGAAGTAAGTTGGTGGAAATTAAAATAAAAAGCCCTCTTGTAAATAGTAAAATAGATTAAAGATAATCATTATTATTATTTTTGAAACGAGCTTATTTATCGATTTTGTCTAATTGCATTGAATGACAAACTACAATAATGGCACTGTCAACAATGCAGCACATAGTATAGCAAATTAGCTTTTAGACATTTTTTTTCATTTTTTACCACGAAAAAGTCAAAAGTGTACAAGGCACGCGACAATGTAGCCTGAAAACACCATTACTTTGACAATGCACAATATTGAAACACTTTCCTTGGTCGATCTGCGTCGCCTATTATTGTGACAGTTCCTGGGACAATGTGGTGCCGGAGATATTTATGACTTTCCTTGGGGATGTTTCTGTTTCATATAACGCTTGTTCCAGGCACCGTTTATTGCTTAATTTGCCCCGTTAGGGAAGGGGTTGGCCGGTGGAGCCTTCAACAAACCCTTTGAGAGGAGAAAATATCCCCAGCCTTTTACTGTTCCGAAAGAGTTGACCTCGAAGCGGTGCAGCTTAATTGGTGACAGTTATGGCCCGCAATTTAGCATTTGAAACGGAGATGAGAGAACGGGGTGTCTGGAAATGTATATTTACAGTATTTATATTATTAGCTCAAGATGGTGCACAATAGGAACATAAATATATTTTTGCAACAGCATCGTTTTATATCTGCAATTCTGCAAAATTTTAGGAAATATAATAAATTTCATATATTTTTAACCGTTTTTCGCAAAATATGGATCGTTAACCGTTATTTCGCAAAAAGAATAACCCGTCCATAACGGAATTTTTGGGTAATTTTGTTTTTACAATATAATTTAATGCTTTTCAGATAGGTGGGTACCTAGTACCCACGTCGTTTGTACGTTTTGTGCAATCATTATTTTGCAGGACTCCAAGAAACCTTCTATAGACGATTTTATTTAAAGCTGGTGGTCATAAGTTTTTAGGTTGGAATTGCAACGTTTATATAAGATGACAAATTTTGACCTTTTGCTTACACAATTCTTAAGAAATATAAAAATGATGTTATAAGTTTTCGATAAGTACCTAGTATTTTTTCACGCTAAAGTTGTACTTAACTGATAGGCATAGGCCCGGTATATAATCCTCGCTATTTGCGACGGTCCATGCTTAAATTTAAGTGGGCTAAATCGGCCGCTCAAGCCTTGGCAGCCAAACAGAAAAATGCCCTTTATAGTTAATATGACGTTTATGTAGGGTAATTTAGATGTTATTAGTATGGACAGTTATTTTATTGAGCGATAAGGAATATTTATGATATTAATTGATAATCAATCTAAAATGGACAAATAGTGTGCCAAGATTTAATAAAATGGATTTTTCAATGTTAGGACAGTTTGTTTTCAGCGATTTTTTCGGCATAATTTAATGAATAGTGCAAGAATTGCCTGCAAAACAAACACAATTAAAACGTAGTATTCTCTCTCATAGAGACATGCTGATTGTAATGGGGAAAAATATTCGCGATCTCGCGATGACCTTTGACAGCATAAATATAGTAGTTTGAGAGTGTACAGAGGAACAATGATATCTTTATTAAAATCGTTTCCAGTGCGTGTAATATTCTTGATATCTAGCCTTACGACCTATATACGGATTATGTTCCAAGCCTCGCTAAGTTTTTCATTCCAACCAAGCCGAGCTTAAAATCAACCTTAGTTTGTAATGATGCGCATGAAATACCTACATATTGTAACCCAAATAATTTATGGTTAAAACATATTAGTTAACCTAAACATTAAATAAATATTTAATTTGTTATAAAGAAGGTAATAAGTTATTAAATAATGTAGGTTAGAGAATTGGATTTCATTACTGTGTAGGTACTTAGTAAGTTTCCTAAGGTTACTTTACAAACGCACACGTCATAACACAAAATGACACCGTATTATAAATAAATAAGCACCTAAGCAATTTTTTAGAACTGTCAACCAGTGGCGGCTCGTGACTCTTGGGTGAAATTTTTTTGTATGATGATTTTCAGGAAATCCGTGCTGCGAACATTTTGTGAAAATCTTAATACAAAAATTCGTATTTTCTAAAAAAAATAAAAAAATCGTTTTCAGCTACAACAATATCAATAATGCCATTTTTGTAATATTAGAACTCTAGTACACCCAAAAGTCACGAGCCGCCACTGCTGTTAACATATGGCCGTGACGTGATTCCAACAGAATGACAACTATGCACGCACCTTTTTTCAATTTGGGTGGCTTGTATAGGTACCGCCACCCCGGGAACCATTCACTGGGTTACCGTCACCTCTGCCATAGATCACTCCAAATGGTTCGCAATGTTACGTGTCTTAGCATGGGTGCTCGGGTTCGAGGGGTGAGGATTGATAAGTCTTGTTGGCGGATACGTCTGCCAACCTACTGTGAGCGGGCCAGATTTGGAGAGGTTAGTTGAGGGAGATCTTTTTACCTCTCCAGCCTCTCTCGAACATCGACGAATTCAAACGTCTGGCACTCTTGGACATACCCCCAGATTCCTACCCACCCCTCATACCTTCTTCCTTCCCAGAACTTCTTTTCCTTTCGCTCCTTTATTTCCTTAAAGAAACCCCTCCACACAGCATCCCCAAAGATGACATAAGTCCTGAGAGAAAATATCTTCCAAGGCCATTCTGTGTGGAGAAAAAAAGCTTTTTATTTTCAATTAGGTACTACCTATTATTTAAAAAAAATCGATATTGCCAATTTCTTTTTAGTTAACTTTTGAATACGCCAACGCAATAATAATCCTTTCTATGTAGGTATATTATAGATTTTCAGTTCAAGTATTACAAGCTGAACTTTTTTCATTTTATAAATAAGGAGATACTGGAATGAATATATACATCAATAATAATCGTAAATAATATTTTCATAAAAAAGGTTTTATAATGCTACTGATATTTCGTAAATTTCTTAATTTGGTAATACATCCTTGCGTTGGTACATATCCAGAAAATCTGAAAAAAATATTTATAAACCTTGCAAAAAAATCAATTTCCATATCAGGGTGTTATATCAACATTCCGGAAATAATGTCACCCTTTCTACTCGTGAGACTCGGAAGTGAGATCCACCCTTAAATTGCTGGATTGCTGTGTAGTTTTTAAACTAAAAGACGGCAGAAGCAAAGGACGCCGAATAGGGCTCAACAAAAAGCATTGTTGTACCAACAATCGCGCCCAATTGTCCCATCGATTGTAAAACAATTTAAGCCAATTGTTGTCCCCTGTTTTGACTGCCGTAAGAAATCGTCCGACGAAAGGAGCCATTATTAAAAACTGCACGAACATAAACATTTTCCAAGCAAATGGGACAAATAAAATGGGGAACATTAAATTTACAATGCAATGCATATTGACACAGATATGCCGACAGGGAGGAAAAGCAAAAACTTCACGGATAGTTTATCTTTATTGCCATTTATTGCAGTTATAGCAATGTCCTACAATATGATGCTTTGTTTCAGAAGTAAGACAGTATTTAATAAAATTATTTAATTCCATGCATTTGTTCTTCATGAGAACTGACTCCAAAACAACGAATCTGTTTTGTTAATGCAATAAGATCTTTAATCATACCTAGATCCTTTCATGCACACAGAAAAGCAGCGCCTAGGACCTAGAGTGAAATATCAGTAATACCTACCGTCTTAATTAAAAATATTATAATTCATATAAATTAGTATAAAAATATTATAGATAGTACTGACAATTCTAAACGAAACATGAAACAGAATAAGACACAGAAAATTTAAAAAAAGATAACAGTCACAACTAGGAATCGAAATCAGGATCTCTTGTCTTACCGCGACAGCTTATATTATATTATAAATTGTAGTATAATATTACTTTGTCGCTTGTCTGAATTCTCCAAACAAATACTTAAAATTTTGAAAATTACATTTAAATTCAAAGCAAATGTTCTAGAGTTCATCAAAAGTGAGTTACAGACGGAGTAACAACGCACAACCGAAATCAGTATTTTTAATCATTTAAACAACCTTACCTACTAACCATTTACCACAGGGGTAGACAAATCTGATGGAAGCTCAATAAATTAACGGAAATTTTTTAACTATGTACATACATAGTTAATAATATTTTTCCAGTTGGAAGAAAAGTGTAAGTACGTACAAATGCTTAAAGTTTAAATCCTAACTTATCTAAATTTTCATATAACCCCAAATTATTATATCTAAACTTATAGTTAGTTTTGGAAAGTGCTCCATCTTAATCTTTAAATAACAATATTCTTATTAATTTTAGCAAATGTTGATAGCGTCTCATCTGAAGAAATTCTTCAGTTTCCGTGAAATTCAATATGTATTCTCTAGGATAATAGTATTGCCCTAAATTGTCTTAGATTTATTATCATTATTTTGTGTAAGTTCAACAGTCAGTTGAATTAACGATACCTGCGTACTTATCCTATCTAATGTGTGTTTTAGAAAAATTCTCACACGTTCTTGAACACAGGGACCCTTATTGCCCCATTGGGAGGATTTATTTATTTTTCTAAATGCTCACTAAGAACTAACTTGTATATTTTCCCATATACTATCCACTTTAGCTAAACATTAATTTGTCATCAAATTCAGTTACCGCCTCTATTATAAGTTATCTGTTATTTATAATACCAAAGTACCGCTAGCCTTCGAAGTAGCGATGAGTCGTTCATTAACGAGCCGCACTATTGAGCTAGCTCTTTTTGGTGAGTCATATTCGTAAGACTCCCGGCAAACTGTACCAGGGCTCAATTGAACGGTTACTTTTTTTTTATCAGGAGATATCTTAGAAAAATAGCGTATAAGTATCAATTGTTATTACACATAGCGTCTGTCGGTCCGACATCTGGACTTAAACATATATAACTACACCTAGTAACTACCTAGCATTTTATTTTCTCGTGAGTGAATTTTACCTACCAAAAATTGTACGATCATTCATGCACTTACGCTGGGAGCTGGGAACCATATCGAGGGAGCCGTTCCGGGGGAGCCGTATCGGGCGAGCACAGTATTCCCATTGCTCAAACGATCTAAACTCACGGTTCCCGTTCAATAGAGTCGTCGTTCAAATGAGTCGACTCTGAGCCGAACATAATAAAATGAGTCATCCCCACCCATCGCTATGTCGAAGGCTTCAAAATCAGTTTAATAACTGAGTGACAAAGTGAGGTTACAAAGCGGACCCGCTAATTCTCTTTGTGTAGCTGCATAAGTAATATAAACACAATCTGAACAGTTAGAACACAAAAGAGCAGGCACAAGACCAACGTTATGAAAAAAGCTAATTGCTTTCAGTTTCTGGAAGAAGATCGAAGAGCGATATTTCATTTTTTTCTTTATGGGTTTATTGGTCCTTCTTCTGTAGAAGTTGACAGAGTGACAAAGATGCTGCACCGTATTGCATTTCCACTAATTTTGAAATGCCTCTCATTTACAGATGTATTTTTTGATGCACGTTCAGCAGATGGGTGTAATGCAAAAAATCAATACTTACTGAGACATCTGTATAATAAATATAACGTAGGTAGCATCTATTTCAAGCGCGTGACACTTTTTAGAGCCTTAATGTTCTAGGAATATTTTATAGCGTTAGTAACAAGTAGCAAAATTAAGATGTAAAAGGTGATACTAAGACTTATTCACATTTGAAAATGATATTAGGATTTTAGAAAAAACTTCTTTATTGAAATAAAAAAAAATTAGGAACATCCTTTTTTATGAAAGAGAAATTTTTCATCCAAGAACTATTTTGGTAGGTACCTACATATTATATCTACCTACACACCGATGGGCATGTAGAGCAAATGAGCAAAGAACGGAGTGTAAGGAGGATAAACGATGCAAATGTGAATGGTAGCAGAAGTCGGGGACGCCCGAGGAAGACATGGCACGACCAAGTGAATCAGATACTTGAGTCGGGCCATGTCAAGAGTCAGAATAATAGAAGAGTATGTATGAATGTGAATGAGGCAAGGAGTGTGTGCCAAGACCGAGTTGTTTGGCGGTCCGTCCTCTCTGCCTACCCCTGCATCGAAACGGCGTGTTGGTTAGTTAGTTAGTTAGTTAGTTAGTTTACACACCAATATGTTTGAAGTAGGCATGGTCCTCAGTTAGATACAGTCATAGAACAACATTTTGATAACAGCATAAAATTTTTATAAAAGGCCAAATGCATTTATTTTTTGTACGATTACCGCACAAGAGTCCCAACTGCTTCGAACCGCCACGCAGAAATCAATGACACAATGGACTGCGCTGTAAACCGTTACGTTACTTTCGGACTTTACTTTTGAAATTTACGGGTAGCAGAGCCTTATGGCATCCCCAATCGGGGTGTGTTGTGAGGCTGAAGGTGTAGGGAGAGGAAGAAGATGGGAACAGGAGGGTGGGGGAGTACCTGGCTATTCAGATGTAGTAATCAAACAGGGCTAAAGCCATTTCAAGCAATGTTTAAATTCTGAATACTGGTATTACACCAGGGCAATACTGAGAGTATATTCCCCTCTGAAACGTGAGGCAGGTATACTACATATCGTATAGGTATTTATTTAGGTATTCAGTAAAACATAGTTTAATGTAATATTGATTACAGTACATTATACAGTACACAATAATAATAATGTACATATTTTGAGAAAGATGTTATACCTAGATTATGCAGTAGGAACATAGTACAATGTAATATTGATTACAGTACATTATACGTTACACAATAATAATAATGAGAAAGATTTTTATACCTAGATTATGGAATAGGAACATAGTATAATGAAATATTGATTACAGTACATTATACATATAGCGCCCCTGAGGTGATAACTCACAAAAGCGGCGCTATAAAAATTGTCCAATATTATTATTATTATTATAATATACATATTTTGAGAAAGTTATTATACCTAGATTACGCAGTAGGGAGAAAAAAGTTACATTGCTAATAATGTATATTATTCCAATAAGAATAAACGGACTGAAAAAAACGTTTGTAAAATATGTTTCAATCCAGTATTAACATTATCAACATAATATTCGTACCTACATCTATGATTATAAAGTGTAAACAAATTTTAAATTTAAAGAAATAAAAACCAAGGTGCTTTCCAAGGAACAATAATAAAATTAGTAATTAAATAAACTTCCCGACAGATTCCCATAACAAGGTTTTGTACTTTTGGTTTCTATAGAAAGTGACATCTATTATAACTTACGGGATAAACAATACATTTCGTCAAAATCCATAACTGTCTACGAGAAAATCATTTGTCTTGAGAATATAAAACCCACAATGTAAACAAAAATTACAGTAAGACACGAGATCTTCGGGAACAGTTTCACTATTGAAGCTTAACATTTTTATTCTAGGGTAAATAATATTTTATATGAATGGAAACAAGAATGAAAATTTGCCAATAATTAACGTGAAATAATGCAGGATCCAGATAGTCAAGCAATCATGAAAGTGAAATAAATGAATTAATTGCACCGCAATGTGAGCGATTAATTCGTACGTTTTTAACTCCTAAACACATTGATCCCAATATTCCTATTTACCCCTCATAGCATTTTCTTTCACGAACAGTAAGCAGTATTGCTGATTTATTAAACTCCTGTTAAAAGGGGGACAACAGGCCGCTTCCTAATAAAAAAATATGTTAATAATATAGTGAAACACGTCTTCATGCACCTGTGTTTGCCCTGTTAGTATATAATGACGAAATGCGAAAATTTCCACACAGCATCCCCAAAGATGAGATAGGCCCTGAAGAGAATTAATTTCCTCAGTGCCTCCTGTGTGGAGCTAAAGTAAAAAAAAGAGAAACAAGGAAGACACAAGAAATGCCACGTGGGCGTATTTCTTGATCTAAAAGTATGGCTAATCAATCTCTAGATTTCAAATGTGGAAATTTGATATTTCCGAAAATGATTAATTATTCTATGTGCACAGGCTTATATTATATTTTATGCAGGAAAGCTATTCCTGCTGTAGATGATATGAAAGGATCAATATATTTAAATATATTTTTTATGAATGAAACCATAACCTAAGTACCTACGACATTTATGCTGGCGCCATATCATATTAATTAAGTAGACAATTTGAGTATAAATTAAGCCATAATTATTTATACGATTATTATTGACTAAGCGTAGCGAAGTCCTGTTTTAACTCAACCGTTTGGCATTTCAACTTTCTGTAAATTGGTTTGTCAAGTTTTGGTTCCGGTTCGAAATGGTGGCCTTGTATGTGCTAGCTTTTTTCCGCCAGAGTTCGCATGATCGTGGTTTCGACTACTAGCTATCAAATCGGAATAAACAATATTCTGATACCTACCGGCCTGAAAAAAGTTTGAAAAGAATTGTCATCGGGATGGTGACATTTCTGTGAACAAATTTTATAGTTCCTTAATTGAGTTGAAAAATGTAAAATATTAAAGATTCATAATAAATTAGATGGGTATTTATGTACCTACTTACAAATCTTACGATTTCAGAGGAAATATTGGTTTTGACTAGTTACAAGTGTATTAATTTCTTTTTCATTGTCTAATAAGACGCAATATTTTCGATTGATTGAATTTGTTTTAAGTACATAGACGAAGTACGTAGGTGACATGACCCAAAAATCTTTATGTTTACAAGTAAACTAAAGACACGTTTCATTATTAAAGATAAAGGACTTTTATACGCACTCAACCACTATTTATAAACCTGCCATTACAGTACACAGAACCAAACAAGACGAAGCACAATAGTATACAGTACCTACATAGCTGTAAAGTTGATATGTAGGTATCTATGAGAACGGTAGACTGAAAACTTCTTCGGAATCTCGCAAGGACATTCTCACGCGTTGCTCCACGTTGTTCTCTCGTTCTCCGTCATTAGCCCGTTGTTTGCTAAATCCAAGGTTTTCGTTTATTGATTAGTAGTTGGTTCGTAATAAAATATTTCATAGACGAGCACAAAGGAAGTATTTATGCTCTCACTCTCAGCTTCCGATATCCTGCTGCTTTCGAAAACGGCTAATTATCACTTTCGAAGAATATTTTAACGATATTTAACCACCTAGCTAACTTTTAGTATGATTTGATATTCCAGGTACTTTGCAATGCAACTATTCTAAAAATTGCAGGTGGGTCTGAGAGTATTGTTGGACAAATATGTGTTTAGGTATTACGTGCCGTTCATGAGGTTTTTCCATTGAGCAATTTTTTTCAACTTTCGTGATATACTAGGTACATGTTATGTCGTCGTAATCTACAGTGCGTTGCTGTAGTGCCTAATTGTTCAAACGACCAATGAGTAAATTGAAAATATTATAACATTTACACGATAATTAGCCATTTTATTAAGAATTACCTAAACTAATGTAACCTTAACCTATACTAAAATAGCTTCATCATAAAAGCCAATTATAATGTTTCATCAAAATAAGGAGAGAAAAACCCCTCACCTGTAAAATTGGTGATTGGTCACTTGGATAAATTAGCACTAGTAAACAGAAAAAACTTTCTGATATAAAATAATTATGAATGCTAATTTATTATAAATTTGGTCAAATTGTTCGTATTCCTGTTCAAAACGGAAATGCAGGCCTTTAACAAATGAATATTGACAGATTTCCTAACAAAATGTTAGTAAAACACGAATGTGTTATGAGGATGTCAGAACACGTGTTCATACAAATTCTAATATTTTGACATTTCGTCATTATACGTCCTATCAGGAAAAGCGCAGCTGCATAAAAACGTGTTCCGATATATTCTGAATGAACTAATATTTTTTTTAGAAAATTGCTTGCCATCACGTTTTTAACAAGATTGTAATAAAACATAAGTACTCATTTGCCTCCAAGTACAATAAAATAAGCATACATAACATGCAAATTTATTCGATGATTTTCATCAAACGTAGACAACAACCGTGAAATCCTGTAACTTGGCCTTTGGTTTCGGGTAAGTTTCCCACATAAATAAAAATATAGATATTGTTATAGAAAATATATACAATTTATATATTACGTTTTCTGTCCTTTTCGCGTGCAAATTATTGTGGAGAAGCCTGTGATAGACATCATCATTCTAGTATAATGGCTGTTGAAATTAACATATGTACCTACATACATAATCAAACGATCATTCTTGTTTTTAATAAGTGTGTAGGAAGTTAGTAAGTTAGGTACCAAGCATCATACCAAAAAATATGTAACATTTGGTCTTGCTGACATGAAATAATGTCACTATCAACGACGCGTGCCTCTTAATAGTTTTGAAAGCCTTCAAAGAATTTCACGATCATATCTAAAATACCCGCAATCTTAAAATTAGTCGAATCACCATCAATTCATGGTATAATAAACAATTAGTTTTCTCCGTTTGAACACTCAAACTCTGTTATCCATGGAGAGGGATGACGACTTGCGAGATTTATGCTCCGGAGCCAATCTGCAATTACGAACAATGCCTTTAATGGTTAGGTTTGTTTTGGAAACATCGAACCCAATGCCATTTGCATTGTCTCTTTATGCATGTCCCGCTTAACATTGTGTAAGGACACGCTTTTCTTTTGAAAGGGCAACAAAAGCGCATTAGCTCCGACAATAACAATGTTTATCTAGATTTGTACGAGAAATGTGGAAATTAAGAAATGCGACTAACAAAGCATGCTTTAACGGGAAATTAATGATTTCATCCGTTATGACTTATGACTTATTCATGGCTGGTTTTCTGGTATTTCAAGCGAGCAATACTTATATGTTATGCTTGCAAATACGATTGTGATCATGCGTTGTTGGAATAAGCATGCAACTTGTACGTAAATATATTATGGTTTATGCTAATGCTTTAACAAATAAAATAGTGAAACTTTAGTCTAATTACGAGATGTATTAAATGTGCCATGATTTTATCAACATCGCCACATAAACTCCCAACAACACGTAATATGAAACACCATGATATCAAGTCCACCGAACCCCCAATTTCCATACATACTGGAGGTAAAATACCATAAGATCAACCCAAACGAACTCCCAACGCCAAACAGCCAACCAAACTGAAGTACCATAAGCAAACGGATATCAAAGATCATAAACCCCAAGTATACTGTACGTGATTATACCATAAGATCGGTTCCACCAGCACACCAACTAACTCTACTGGAAATGGAAAACTTTTGCTCACCTCCACCGACCTCTCAATTGGATCATTTAAAATACCATATTATGTCCATAATAAGAGTAGGTACCAGTCGCAGTAGTCACTGGCCTATCGAAATCGTGTAATTTGCGATGTTTCACGAAATATCTTTTGGCATAGTCGTGGCGCTACGTCCACGGTGGGATATGGCTTCCTCCTTCCTCCACAACTTTATAAAAGAGGTCGGTTTTTATTTTCCCAAAGACATCAATGTTGGGAATGTTTATATAAAATCTGCAGGCGCCATTGACATAAATCACTGAGGGTGCTATCGACCACCAACAAAGTAAACAAATCGTCCAATGTTCCGGATGTAGCCGTACCGGGTTTGTTTTTCCAGGGCAAAGAAGGTCTTGAGCTGGTCCTTGGAACCTACCCGGTACCCCCATGTTATAATATCCATCTACAGTATCTACTATGTAAGCAAAATAACACACGTACGGTCAAGGCACGTGTGCAAAGTAAACATTTAAAAATAACCTGTTCATAATTCAGAATTTTTTTTTAGATCAGAAAGTGTACTCTAACTAATTATTTACTTATTTTTGGAAAAGTTGTCAGTATTTCTTAAATAAAAATTTAAATGTTCGTTTGTTCAAAATCTTAAGTCTCTGCAAGTTCTTCTACGATTGTTTGGAATTATGACCCAACGTTGCATTCGAATAAGCGTGTGTTTTTGTATACCTATATTATATAGATGTCACATGTGACAGGTAAAAACATGCTTTTATTTTAAAAAAACAGTCTGTTGGACAAAAATGTTTTTTTAAACAATACAGCGCCATAAGTTGGATGTAAAAGCAACACACTTTATTATTTCTCAGACAGACTGCGCCACAGCAGCGCGTGGCGGGGTACAGCTACTATAATAATAAAAATAGTTATTCATCCCAATAATTACCACTGATGATAGTGGATGATATGAGAAGATCCGTTTATAGTGAGGAGAATAAACTTCTGGTCGCCTGGTCTGAAAACACAAATGTTGTAGGAGGGAGGAAAGACAAGAGGCGATTTATGAAAACATCCCATTTTCACTAGAACGTATTGGGCACGTATTTTACGTGTCTCCCCGTCTGCCAGGATAAATGAATAAATAATAATAATAGTAATAATAATTTTATTCCAGAATGTGGGGAGGTTAGTGCAATCCCACACGACTGGTCGGTGGCCGAGTTGACATCGCGCTTGGGTCCCACTCAGGGGTAGTGTGTTCAATTCCTCGGCTGGCTAAGTCCTCCATCACAACTCAAGCAACATTTTCAGCTTACTGTGTTGGTAGTAGGAAATTTTCAAATATTTTCAGGTTATTCGTAACCCGGGAATGTTTGTCTTTCTTTTACAAAAAAAAAATATGTATATACATTTTTTTTTTGTATAATGATATAATAAATTTTAAAAAAAAGGACAACTATGCAGGGTGTGGGGTCTTGAGTGCGCCTGGGCCCAGCGCTCGCTCAGGAGTGGCGCTTGGTGCTGGTAGGCTGCGGTCACCAACGTGTTGGCGGAGGCCATTAGCCGCATCCTGGCTCCTGTGACCCGGTGTCTCATCAGGCCGGCAAATCCATTCAGTCCTAGTTCCGTGAACATTGTCGATGCGCTGCTGTATCTTCGATATCCAAATATGATTCTACGAGCAAGTTTGGTAGTGACACCATGTCTCACACGTATACAGGCCAGTACAGAATACGTTGAACAATATTTTTTAACGGTATTGCTGCATTTGCAAAATCTGCGGGCAATCATATTAGACACTATGCTTAGGCTTCTCCTTTGTCGTTCGATATCGCCACCATTCGATAGGTCTTGATTAATCATGTGCCCCAAGTATTTCACGTTCGAACGTGTATTTATTTTTGCGTTTTTTACGTTAAGGTATACGGGGAGCATCTTACTTGTATCTTGACTTTTTCCGTGGTGGAACGCAATCAATTCCGTCTTCTTCGGGTTGTACATCATATTATGCTGGTTTCCATATTCTTCACAAGTGTTTAGGAGTTATCTTAATCCCTTGATCGAAATACATATACTGTTAACACGATTCATACATATACTGTAAACACGACAGCCCGCTATTATGTCCAGGATAAAAAAATGATAATAAAATAATACCTTTCATAGAAAACCGGTAGAACCGGAGAATGTAGTCTGTCCTTTAAAATAAGGGAATCTATCAAACAGATTGTCTATTTTAGCACTGAGCTTTAAAGCTTCAAGGTATTTATGTTTCAGCTCCAGGACAGAGGTTACTAACAAGCTCATTGCTCAATGGTAATTTCGTGTGACAGGGGCGCATTATAAGTTGCGCCGTTTTATTAAAAACACACTGAGAGACTTTGAAGTTTAAGCAAATGTATCGATTTTAGGGAATCAAAATAATTACTACATTTATCTATGTAGCTAGGTACCTATTATAATTTTGTCGATTGCACAGACTATGGATTATGTAATTAAAATTATCAATGCACTTTATATTTCTGAGGTCAAAGTAATGTCGTTGTTAATATTGTCGGTAACTATTGAAATGCGTTGTATATTTTAAATTTAATTAATAAATCATGTTCATCTGAATGATCTTAGTGCTGATATTTTAGTAGATTATTTATCACTGACATCAATAATCAATTGAATAATGAAAATTAAGAATACGACTGCATAACATAATGGCAATGATGTGATGGCGATCAGCAGTTGTTATATATATATTACAATTAACAAAGAATTAAATGATTTATTGAAGACATTTTACTCCCTTTAAAAGCTTTATAATTCATAGGAGCTAGCTGAAAATGGCAAATGACTAACCAAACAACCTAAATTTCAATGCATCAAAACTATCCCGTCGAGAAATTTTGCTGCTTCAGATATCTTTTGGAAGTTTTCAATTTTGTAGGTGGGTTTGGGTACCGCCACCCCGGGAACCATTTATTGGATAAGCAACACCCCTGCCATAGGTCACCCCAAGAGGTTCGCCACATTTGGTGATTTAGTAGAGTGCCCGGGTTCATTAGGTGACGTGTGTTCAGGATTCGCTTGCCCACCAGCTGCGTGGGGTGCCAAATCGGGAGAGGCTGGTTTGGGGAAATCCTTTGACCTCTCCTACCTGTCACTCGACCCATTGCCTTGCGCAACAATAGAAGGGATATATCTGAAACGCTGATCCCTGGATTCTTACCCAACCCTCATAGCCTTTACCTTACCAGAACTTCCTCGCCTTCCTTTCCTTAAAAAAGACACTCCACACAGCATCTTAAAAGATTCAATTGGAAAAAGATGACAAACCCTGAGGGATTTTTTTTCCTCAAGGCCTCTTAATGAGGTTAATGAAAAAATAATCTGTTATTGATTTCTCCCAATATTCAACTGCACGCGCTGTATAAAAAGTCCTCGTTTTATAAACTGCCTTCCAGCTTCTGCCGAACGATAATTATTCATTCAGCATTATGTGATATTATGCAAAAGGAGCCCGAGTAAGGAGAGCACCAATAAAATAAAGATGGAATAATTTGGTCAGACCACCCGCGCAGGCGCGTTGGGCGGCTAAACCCATATTGTCACGTCTGGCCGCGTACAAGCGTTATCCACCCAAGCTCAACTTACTCATCACCTAACCACAAATTTATCTTAAATTCATTTCACTTTACACTACTTATATCATCTATTATATGTCTGTGTGTTTATCGTAGGTCGTTTTACTAGTTCATTTCAGCCATAAAACTGTATGTTTAAGTGTTTTTTTTTAAATTTTTGATTTAGTAGATTCGTGCAGTTAAGTAATATTATATTGCTGTGTAGGTGTTTTAGAAAGAAGGCTTTGATTTAGCGTGGGTTTAACGATAAGTTAATCATGCTAGTTGGGATTGCTTGTTCTGGTAAACATATCGTTTGTTTTAATAATAATAATTGGACATGATTAGAGATTTTTCATGGCTAAAAGTATTATCGTGATTTATTTTTGGAGTATAATGCCGTGTTGCACTACCTCCGTCTTTAGTCAACGTTTCGGGCAGCATTACAGTATCCATAATCAAAGTAGATGTAAGATGTGTATTGAAACGATTAAAGCCTTGTTCGACAAACGACAAGCTGGTTAGCCCATACAAATTAACGTTTTCTTAATTATTTTTACTTGGATAACTTATAAAGCACTTTTTTGAGAAATATCACATGCCAAGAGCAAGGGGCGAACACAGATGACAAGACGCATAAACCTCGAACGGAAATAACAAAATAATTCAAATTTAAAAATAGACAGAAAGGTCGAAAGAAAAGAAAATTATACTCCGTTCAAAAATTTCGCATAGAGAATATCTCCAGCTCTTTGGCTCTAGTTTAGATATATTATAGAGGTAATAGAGTTATCCGTCGGTGGATGTTGGTAGTATACAGAGTCGCCCGTTCATGGGGGATAACAAGATACAGGGCGAGGTTTCCAGGATCAGAGAGATTTTGATAGCATAATAGAGTGAATGTAAGCCACCAGGCTGAATACCCCGCCCCAATATCACGAAAGGAGAGTTTGAGGCCCTAAAAGAATTACGCACCAATGAGGAAATCTTGGTTCTGCCAGCCGATAAAGGAAATGCCACTGTCGTGATTAATACGGTAGACTACAAAAAGAAGATGGAAGACCTCTTGTGCGATTCAGGCACCTATAAGAAGATTAAAAACAACCCCACCAACAAGATTGACATAAAGACAAGGGAACTAGTAAAAGCTTCAAGCATCAGGAAAGAGGATCGGTCTAAGCTTTTTGTAAAAGCCTCTAGAACTCCTGCCCTGTACGGTCTCCCAAAAATACATAAAAAGGAAATCCCAATGAGACCGATTGTCAGCGCTATTGGTGCTCCTACATACAAACTTTCCCAATACCTCTCGAGATTACTGCAGATGCAAACTGGAAAAACCGAATCGTGGATTAAGGATTCAACAGATCTGATTAGTAAGCTCAAGAAAGTTAAGACTGAGGAAGGAGATATTCTGGTCAGCTTTGACGTCGTGTCACTTTTCACAAATGTGCCTCTAGAAGACTCCATGACAATGCTCAGGGAGATATATGAGGAAGACATTTGCAAACTTTTTGAACACTGCCTCAAAACGGGATACTTTGCGTTTCAGGGCGAACTATTTGAGCAATTGGAGGGAGTTGAGATGGGCAGTCCGTTATCGCCAGTACTAGCCAACTTTTTTATGGAGAAGTTTGAAGAAGTGGCACTCAACACAGCTTCGGCTGTCCCTAAAGTATGGTGGCGCTACGTCGACGATGTCTTCGCCATTTGGCCTCATGGAAACAAGAAACTAAACAAATTCCTGGACCATCTTAATTCTCTCCACAGCAAAATTAAATTCACAATGGAACTGGAAAACGAAGATAAAATCCTGCCTTTTCTAAATGTGGAGGTGATGCGAAAACATGATGGTAGCCTAGGGCATACTGTATATAGGAAACCAACCCATACGAATCGGTACTTACACGCTGATTCGCACCACCACCCAGCGCAGAAGAGTGGACTTATCCATACATTGGTGACCCGAGCGACCAGAATATGTGAAGAACATAAAATCGGAGCGGAACTTACGAAGCTGACCGATGCACTAGAGCGTAACGGCTACCCAGCAAGTCAGACAAGGCAAATCATAAGAGCCAAATCTGCACCAAACGAAGACAGAATTGAACAAGAGTCGAAAGGCTGTGCCTTCCTGCCTTATGTGCACAATGTGACAGACAGAATTGCCAGGCTATTGAGAAAGGAAAATATCAAGACTGTCTTCGGAACAACAATAAAGATACAGGACTTACTGAGGTCTGCAAAGACTAAGTTTCCTCTGGAAACAGATGGAGTGTATAAACTCAGCTGTTCCGGATGTGACAAGGTCTATGTAGGCCAGACAGAGCGGACTATCTCCAAAAGGATTTCAGAACACTTCAGAGCTTGTAAACTCGGCCACCTTGACAAATCGGCAATTGCCGAGCATTTGATTGACACCGGGCATTACTTTGGATTCGTTCCTGAAATCCTGGGGAGACCCAAAACTTATAGAGCACGGCTGATTACGGAGGCCATTGAAATTCATAAAAATCCCGTAAACATTAATAGAGACGATGGAGCTAAGCTCAATAGTTCTTGGTATCCGGTAATTGACGGATACACCAGAGCTAAACGAAGAAAACCACTTTAAATATAAAAAAAAAAAAAAAAAATGATACGTTAATGTTAGCTCAGAGGGTTGGAGCTGGCAACACGGTATCACAACCTCATACATAAGCTCACATTTTAACACAACCTCAAATAACACATCTGCCCTGATGATGGACACTGCAATGCTGTCCGAAAAGTTGGCTAAAGGAGGAGTTACAAAGGAGGCGCAACATGGCATAACACCCCAAAAAAAAATAACGAAAATACTTTTGGCCGTGAAAATCTCAAATCATATTAAAATTTTTTGTTTTCGTCTAAATACTAAAATTAATGATAGCACAAAAAATACATATTTTACTACAAAAATATATTCTAAACATTAAAGCTACTTCAAGTTTTGTAATTTCATATAAAATCAATTAATAAAAAATCCTAAAAATTTTATAATTTTTTCTCAGATTCCGGTCGGAACCTTTGGTTTGATAGAGGTGTACACTTCTTATTAATCATTAATCCATAATACAAATTACAGGCTCTCTTTGTTACGCACCTGAAATATAAAGAACCATTACATTTTTGAGGAAGTTTAGTGAAGAAAAATGCGTATTCCTTTTTTTTCAAAATATATTCTTTGTTACAAATTAATTGTTACATAAATTCTATGACTTGGGTATCATGAATGTGAATTGCGCATTCGAATGTCCTGTTTTAACATACGGAACGGAATTTCCGAGTTTGCAACGTCAATGTTCAATGTTTGGAGTGTGAATCCCAACCGCACTTATCCCACTTGCGGTAATAAAGGCTCCGCAGAGCACAAGCCAAACCAAACCAGAGCAGGCGCAGTGGTACAAACTACAAACACCGTCGTACCCTTTGCACGAGCCCCATACAGATTGTGCAGATCGTGTACAAGTGGCAAAAAACAGGCCAGTCGTGGCCAATATTGAGACTAGATTTAGAAGAATAGTAATTTGATTTCATCATGAATAAACAAATCAAGGGTGTTATCTTGGTATCTTAAAATAGTATATATTTTATTCCTTTCATTTTCTAATAGTATATACCTTTCTAATATCTTTTATTTTATTTTTTACAAACTCTTAATGCCTTTTAGACATTTTATAAGCACTTCATTCTTCCTTATACTACTTTATTGTATATTATTACATAAAATTTCTTAATTTGACTTATTACTATACTACAGATTGCTACTTATATTATGTTTATATCTCTTTGTTTTTTCATACTTTTAACCTTACTTACTATTTACTGATTATACCATTATACTTACATTTATATTGTTGCATTCCTTATGTTGCTGTACTATTCTCTGTAAATTAGTATGTGAATGGCACATGTTGTGCCGTATATGTCAAATAAATAAATAACATATTTTAAATGGGAAATGCTATTTATGTCTCTAAACTTTTCAAATTTCGCCAGTGAAACTAAAACATCCGTTATTTGGAGAACTTTTGAGATAGTTGTTGTCATTTCTAACATATTTGCGGAGTAGATATTTAAATCAAATAGTCAGAGTTGTATTAAATTTATTGATTTATTTGAAAATGATTCATCGGGCCGTCAAAATCATCTTGAATCATATCTTTTATCTATTTATTGGAACTAATGAGAGCCTTGAATATACCTAAAGATCTCGGTACATCCCAATATGTGCATAGGCAACCCTTCCCACTTCCTACTTCTTTTAAATATTTTTTTTGGTACAATATTTTACATTTCTTAGTACAATTTAGTAATGGCCTCACTGGGTGGCTTACCCGTGCTGAGGCCTAAATTCACCCCTAATACGCTTGTTACACACGTCTTCTCCGTGATCTGCACACACCGGATATGGGTACAAGTATGTTAACTAAACTTAGATTATTTATTTAATACTTCTGTCCAGAGAAGCACAAGACGAATTATAGGTAGATTTGTTAGATACCTATATCTAATAACATTCAATTTATTATAGCCAAAAACAGGTTTTTATTTCAGGAACAGGAACCTCTTCAAGCTATTGGCTAATAGAAACATTTTTTCTAAATGCTAGGAATCCCCAAATGTTTATCTGCCCTTAGTCATTTTACTTAATGATGCAAAATGAGCTATGTATGGAATGTGTGTCAGATTTTAACAGCTGCTATAATACCGCTGTTTATTTAAACTAAACCTCTTGTGGCCTAAACTCTGCGATAGAGTCTCAACCAAATTTACAGCTTTCGGAATGTTTATTTTAAACCTAATGCCACTTCATTTGCTTTGAAAACCTTGCAACTTGCAAATAAAATACATGGGTACATTTAAAATATATATCATTGTGATGATCTTCAGTGAAATTCGAAATAAATTATAACCCTTTTTAACGAATGATTCGGATCCGGATCACCTTGGGCGTGATAAAAATCTTCTACTTATTGAAATGTTGATGATTTGTACACAGTCTTTTGTGAATTAGAATGCCTGTGAATTAGTTCATATTTTACTCGTGTATTTTTAAATTATTTTTTTCGTGGTCTTCGAAGAGAAATACGACATTTCGGAGAGTTGTATTTAGTTTCTCAAGTAGGTAATCGACAAAATTGGTGAGTACCTAAGTAGATGTGAATTATTTTAAAGAAACCATTGGTTGGATTCTAGTTGTTTACTAGATGGATAAATAACAATTTATAAATCCTTTTTTGTTAGGTAGCTCATTTCTATAACGAAAAAATATAAAAAAGAACACTGGAATTTAATCGTGACCCCAAATTTAAACGAAATTTATAAATATCACTCAGCACAAAGTGTCTTTGGGCATTTATGAGGTAAGAAGGGGACTGAAGGCGGGTATTCCTAAATGTTTGCACAAATACATTCAAATGTGGCCTCTTCTAAGTGATTTACTTGTAAATACGAAGTCTAGCGAGTGTTTCAAGTAAGTAATTTTCTTAGGATATCGTTGATCTTTTCAGAAAAATTTCGGAAGATTGCGGCTGATCGGTATGATTTTCTAGAAAAAAAAAAGTTACCTAATGTTCAAATAATATTACCTCAGCCAGAAGTTTTTATTCCCACTAGAGTCGACAGCGGGTCGACATGATAAAGTGTTACTATTCGCAGTACAAATGGATAGTTATCGCGCTTAATCCATGTCTTGTAAAGTGCGTTTCATGTTTCACCGCCTTTACAGCTTTTATCTCCGCTATACCAATATCACTTCAGACACTTCATACTACCTACTATGCTTGCTATTAGGGTTGCCGTGCGTTCCCATTTGTTCGGATTTGTCATCGCTTTGAACACCGAACATTTTTTAATGATACATAAATTTTATTTTATAAAAATTCTGAGAGTCCTAAATTCTCCAGTCTTTTAAAAGAAATATCAACTATACTTTTGCAACAAATCTTCAAATAAATGTACAAATATAAATAGTAATGGAGAGTAAAATAGCAAATTTTAAATCAATGACCAGTGTTTTATGTATAGTGTACTCTGCGTATAAAATCTATAGAGACGATGAACTGCCAAACAACCTGATCGAGGTACACACTCCGTGCTTCATTCACATTCATACACACATCGTCTCAATTGTATGAGGGTATATATTTATGTATGGGTTAGACTATACAGCCGCCATCTGTTATTCTGGCTCACTCTTCACAAGTAAGGCTGATAGTGAAGTGGATTGAATGCTTTAGAAATGAGATCCCTAAGACTTATGTGTGTTAAAACCATGTATGATCGTGTGAGAAATGTGGAGATCCGCAAAGAGTGCAAGGCTGATGTAAGCGTAATAAGTAAGATCAAGAAAGGGACGCTTAGATGGTTTGGGCATGTAGAGCGAATGAGCGAAGAAAAGAGTGTAAGGAGAATATACGATGCAAATGTGAATGGTAGCAGAAGTCGGGGACGCCCGAGGAAGACATGGCACGACCAAGTGAATCAGATACTTGAGTCAGGCCATTTCAAAAGTCAGAATAATATAAGAGTATGTATGAATGTGAATGAGGCAAGGAGTGTGTGCCAAGACCGAGTTGTTTGGCGATCGGTCCTCTCTGCCTACTTCTGCGGAAAACGGCGTGATGGTTAGTTAGTCTCTTCACAAGGCCCGATTCAACTATTTGATTCACTTGATCGCGACATGTCTACTTCGGGCGTCATCGACTTCTAATACTACACACATTTTGAAAGTATTTATTTATAATTTTTTTAAACAGATACATGTTTTTTTATGTCTTAAAACAACCCTTAATCGAAAGTTATTTATAAAACAAATTTTAGTATAAATTAAAAACACATTCTTGTAATTTAAATACAAATTCGGTTATATTTTATTTCCTCTGTTAATTCTCCAAATATCTTCATTGCGCCTTTCATCGATGACTTTTGACTGTTGGTTTTATTTTCTAATGATGAGTATTATTTTATATATTTTCCTCGTCTCGTGTATGTACTTCTGCTACAGGTTTTTCAATTTTTCTTAGCAATTCAATTGATGTATGGGCGTTAATTAGTTTGTAAATTAAACATAAAGTATTGAAGTAAATAACTTGCTTAAATGTCAAGATATAAACTCATTCATCATTTCCATGATCTTCGTGTTTTTTTTTTCTTGAGTATATTTCTCTGTATTGTAGTATTATCATTTTTTCATGACATACATACATAATACACGAAGGATAATAAGAATACCAAGTTTATATGTTGGTAGAAAGCAGACACTTTTTGGTTTGACATATCAATGAAATTAAATAATAATTACTTTGTATTTAATCATGAATTTATTTCGTTATTATTATTATTTTTATATTCTACCACCTGACATGCGCCTAATTTGGTGGATCATTTAATAAACAAACTTACTTTAAATTCATAAAATAGATCTGAAGAAAATGTATTCATTTGATTAAAATGATATTAATACAATTTTATCAATTTTTCTTCTACATAGACTATCTCGGCATTTTGCTGCAGTTTTGGAGGTTTTATTCTTATCGGATTATTTGTTTATGTGATTATATTTGCTACATTTTAAGTTAATAGACTGAAAAGAGTAAAAATTAAACTGTCCTATTTCAAAATAATTTCTCATTACATCGCAGTAGTTAAACTATATGGTAACCCTACATTGAAGGTAGTGCAAATTTTAAGTTGGGTCTTTGCCTAGAACGTTTTTGTTGGCATTTCAAAAGAGATAAATTTCACATTACGAAAAATTAAAACTTGTGTTAGGTAACAACGTGTCGGTTCTTAACACCATAGAAATGATGCGAATTTGTTGGTAGTTATTGCGTTTTCTGGTCCTACCACCTCCAATCGTGGAAATTAGAAAATTATGTCAGCTCTGGTGAAGCTTGTTTGAATATCCATAGTTTATATATTTTTATATATATGTGTGTGCATTTGTGTGCACACCTCACAAGAGCGCCACTGTCTGTACAGTGTAAAGACAGGGGAGCTATGGCGCCACCCAGTTGGCAGCGTTGTGAGACGGGCTACGGTAGGGGCTGTAGGAAGGACATCTTGAAGAGGCCCGGATTATATGAAGGAGGAAAAACAGATGCCGGAAGCTCGTTCCACATACTAGCCGGCTTACACAAAAACGAGTCGAAGAAGCGGCCCGTTTTCTCTTGAAGCCAACATCAACTGTAAACGGGTGTTCCACTCGTATACGTTGGGTTTCACGTATGTGCACTGCTGTACCGGGGATCAATGCTACTAGCTGTTTAGAGCAGGCTCCATCAAAATATCTGTAGAACAGACTCAGCATGCTCACATTGCGTCTATGCATTATAGATGGCAATCGGTCTCTTAACAATGGATTGTCAATCAGACGGATCGCCTTCCTATGCACAGAATGAAGTAGGTTTCGCAAGTGCGCCCTACTGTCGAATTTGGCAGCCATCTCTGGTCCGGAGCCCCAAAATACCTGAAAAAACCCTTGACTCTGTGCAGAAACGGGCGGTCCGTTTGATAGATTCCCCAATCTTAACATACGGACTGCAATCTTTAGAGCACAGGCGTCAGGTAGATATGCTGTCCTTGTTCTATCGGTATTACAATGGAAGATGCTCTGAGGAACTAGCGTCATTGATCCCTTCGGCACCGGTGCGTAGTTGGGATACACATTTGTCACATGAGAACGGGTCGCTTCTACGATTCGTTCTTAAGTTCAACAGCTCGGCTGTGGAACGAACTGCCGGCCTCTGTGTTTCCTCCCTCCTACAACATGGGACTCTTCAAGACCCATGTTCACTCCTTCCTCTCCACAAAAGACCCTCCACACAGCATCCCCAAAGATGACATAGGCCCTGAGGGAAATTATTTTATTCAGGGCCTCCTGTGTGGAGTTAATATAAAAATAAAAATAAAGTATTGTGGAGCTCCAGCCCAGAGATGGCTCCCAAATTCAATTGTTGGGCGCACTTAAGATTTGTAGAGGGTAGCAACCAAAGATATTAGAAGAACGAGATATGCTATGTTGGCCGCCGGACCGTAGTCGGAGTACTACCTAATTAGGGTACTTTGAATACTATCGGGACGTGTACGCATAGAAATCTGTTGTATGTATTAGTGCGGATACCTTAGCGTAAGCGAAGGTGTGCAGTAGTATTGGTGAACAAAACCGGCGACACTGGGCAAAACAATTCCGCACAGTATGAACTTCTCATAGCACATCTCGTTCTTCTAATATCTTTGGTAGCAACTGATTGATTTTTAAGAATCTGCTAAACATATACAAGACGCCCAGTTTCTTGGAAGCCAGATTTACTCGGACTTCCATAGAACCCCGATAGTTGAGCCGGTCTGATATACTTTCTCCGAGCATTTCAATGAGTCTTTATGGAAATGGGTGCTTCCATCAAGTTGCACTAGGCAGTCACCGATCTCCCTCTTCAAATCAAACAATATATTATTAAGTGAATTTTCTTCCAAATTCACAAAGTTAGGTTAGTTAATTCTTAAAGTAGAACATTCATTATTACACACCTACATACATAATAATGAAATTCCAATAGTAATACTGTATCTCACTAGGCAAATAGAGAAGGTTGTCTATCAAATGAGCGTGTATTAATAATAAAATTACATATGTAGGTAGGAAGGTACCTACCAAATAAACCAAAATATAGTAATCAAATGATTATGTGGATTCTATAAAACTCTTTATCGCAATATTAGACATCGTCATGACAAACTGATTTCTGTGAAAAACGTAACTACAATCACCGTTAACATTTCCGGGATGTTGCTAAACAATAATCATAATTAATGTTTGCCTTTCGTCGAAGACTTGTATAACAAGCTGCTTTTCCGGGTACAACTAATAAAATTAGATGTTAATCTCATAACAGAGCAAATGATTTGATTTAAATAGTTTTAATTCTATTTAAATACTTTTAATAGTTCAAGCGATGTGATAAGGTGTTTGTGACCTCTTACTAAGAAACTAATTTCATCAATTAATATTATTGTTATCTTTGCCAAAAATTAAGAAACTTTTCTCGTTGTAAAAAAAGGATTATCCGATCACTTCAGGCGTAGGTGGGTATAGGTACTGCCGCCCGGGGAACCACTTATTGGATAACGAACACATCTGTCGTAGGTGACCACAAGACGTTCGCTACGTTTGGTGACTTAGCAGGGGTTCCCAGGTTTATGAGAGGTGAGGATTGTGTAGGTCTTGGTGAGCCAGATTTGGAGAGACTGGTTGACGGAGATCTTTATGCCTCTCCAGCAGGACTTTCTCGACCCATCGCCTTCACCGCAGTGGGAGGGATGAATTCAAGCGTCCGTCACTCCTGGACACACTTAACCCCAGATTCATACCTTTTATTTACACATCTTCCTCTCCTTCCTATCCTAAAAAAAGTCTCTCAACAGAAAGATGACATAGGACCTGAAGAGAATTATTTTCATCAAGGCCTCCTGAATGGAGTTGATGTCAAAAAAAAACATCAATGAAAATTCGAAGATGTGGTAAGGGAAGTCGCCGTACTATAATTTCCAAACATGGTTGACTTATAAGATTGAATGGTTTAAGGCGGTGTCTAGTAATTTATCAATTCGAAATAATGAAAATATTATTACGCAATACGGTAAATATGATGTTCTTAGCCAGAAAAAAAAAAATTATATATTTTTATAATTTATAAATACTTAGCATTTATCACAATTGAATCAGAAATATGACCTTTTTATGGCCCTCCTTTCGTATTGTTCAAAAAATATTTTAAATTTTGAATATCCTCAAAAAATACCTTGAAGGTTTTTCTTCAAGACTTCGTTCAGAAATTAAAAAAAAAAAAGAATAAGGTTGTGGTATAATTATTTCCTAGGCACTATCTTTAATGTTTTTGTAAATGCGGTTTACTAAACTTTGGTTAAATTTATTCTAAAAAAAGGAACGAGGAATAGTTTCTATTATTTTTGTCCACTTTTTAAAATTATTTTCACATTTTTAAATTACCATTTGTTTAAGAGTTTCGAGTTTATTAAAATAATAAATTATGTTGCCGTAAAGTGGCGACATTAATTCAGCTACAACGGCAGAAATTAGAACTGAAGGCTTATTTTTAAAAATGTCAACAGATGGCGTTAATCACGGAACGACACTTGGAATTTTCAACAAAATCTTGCGTGTCATCAGTCAGCGAAGATAATACCTACTTGTATATACGAAGAAGTTTGCCAGTAATTTTTTATAAATTGACAAACGGTCTTGCTGTGCACGTGTTTATACATGTGTTAGTTTTAGACGTGGACATGCGCACACACACTTGTGTATATTATGTAAATATGTTTTGTCATTGATTTTGAGGACAGGCATCAGAGATGTTCATCGAGTTAGGTTGATACGATTCGTCTTCACAATTTTTTATTGTATAAGTAAAATAATATTACATTTATTGTGAGGTGTGCTTAGCTGATTCTTATTTGGTACATGCTATATACGTTCATAATTTTTATTTCAAATTTAATGTACTTTACATACGATTTTTATATATTGAAGTGAAACTTCTTTACGCGCGTTATGCATTTTCGAGGACCGGAGTAAAACCGACTCATGACCGTCAAGTGACTCAAGGCCGATAACGCGACTAATTACCCTCGCAGACGTGCGTGACAAGTTTTTTTAGTAAAAAACACAGCCGTAAGTGAGTTTTTCAAAATTTAAAATTGCGCGGGACAAGTCAATTGAGGAGTACACGTTGTATACGCGGTTCTCGTCGCGCAAGATATCTCTCCTCGCGGTCTAGAGGCAGAGCGTTCGACTCTCGTTATGCAGGACCCGGGTTCGAATCCCATATTTTTATAATTTTTAATTTTTTTTATCACATGCTACTTATAAATATGTGAATTTATAAGTGGCCATTTAGTAGTCATTTATTTTTACTTGTGTCATGACATTGTTTTTAATAAAGCATTACATATTATTTACTTAGGCACCGTTATTTTCTTCTATGATCCTTATTAAAAAAAGCTTAAAAAAAGCATTTTTTTGTTATCCTTCAAAACATGCATTTTTTACTCTTGAATAGTCTTCAAGCACGTTTTTTATTACGGTCACAGCGCATTGATGTACCTACCTAGGTTCCTACCTATTGTATTTTTTTATGTCAGCGCGGAGCCTTCTGCAGTGGGAAAGTGTTTTAAAAAATCAAATATTGACATACAATATAAGTCAGTTATAATTAGTGACATCTTACGAATTTCAACAGAACTTTTTTAGTACAGAACTGTCTTTAAATGGCTAGTAAAACCTAGTTCCTCCGCTGGGGGGCATTGTTGTAGTTTCGTTCTGAACAGGGTACCTATTATACTTGGCCTTAATAAAATCTACCATCGTCTTTAATTTCTCGGGATGACAACATCGCTAGCGTAAATCACGGGGGTATCGTGATTTTAGGTCGCCAGGGCTTGCGTTTAACAAGGGTGTCAATTGGTGCATACCGAACCTTTGAGCACTTGGGATGCCGAGTTTCGTCTGCAGGAGCATCATTCATTTTATGTACCCTATACCGGCCTGGTTCAAAACAAATCACTTTGGACTTTTTTAGTGAAATTTCGTGTTTTCTCGAGCGGGTTGTGGGACTTTCCGATAATATTTTCATAACAGGCGACATTAACATTCACTTAGAGCGTCTAGAATCACCAAATACTCTTAAATTCACTGATTTATTAGACTGCTTCGGATGCCGTCAATGGGTTAATTCCCCAACTCACGATGCTGGCGGAACTTTGGACATTTTTATCTCAAAGTCAAGCGGTCCGTTTCTGGTAGCGGATAGTGTGGATGTAGGACTATCAGACCATCGACTTATTCGCGCAGAAATCGATTTTAACCCACCGAAAATTCCTTACGTTACTATCACATCAAGAGCATGGCGCGGTTTTAACTTTGACGACTTCCTGTCAGAACTAAAAGCTTCTCCGCTCTGTACACATAGCGCATGGGAAACAGAGTCGCCAACCAAACTAGCAGCAGATTATAACACCATCCTTTCAACCCTTTTAAATACATATGCTCCAATTTCTACAAAAACTCGGCGTCTACGAAAATCTGATGCCTGCTTTGACGAAGAATGTCGGAGCCAGAAGAGATTGATGCGTAAATTGGAGAGGTCCTACAGACACTCGGGGGTTACATCACGGAACGATTGGATACAGGCTCAAAAAGAGTACACGATCTTAATCCGTTCAAAAAGGTCTGAATATTGGACAAATAGGATCACTTCAGAGCGTCAAAATCCACGTAGTCTTTGGAACTCGGTTAAGACAGTCATTGCTGATGTCCATGCACCTAATACAATCGACATAGCTCCGGAAATCTTCTCCAAGTTTTTCCTTGACAAAATTGAGTCAATACGAGCCCTAACAACCTACGCTCCACCACCGTATCTTACTAAATGCAATAGAGAAAACCTTTCTGCCTTCAAACCTACATCCCTAGAAGAAGTAAGGAAATTAATTCTTACTTCACCGAACAAGCAGTGTTCGCTCGACCCTATTCCAACGTGGCTACTGAAAAAGTGTTGCAATGAAATTGCTCCCTTTTTAGTTCATCTTTTCAATAAGTCACTTAGCACGGGTGACTTTCCAAAATCCCTTAAATCAGCTATCGTAACTCCATTATTAAAAAAACCACAACTGGACGCTGAAGATCTTTCAAATTACCGACCCGTTTCAAATCGCTGCCTCACAGGTCATATGTCACTTAAATTCAAATGAATTATTAACTAAATACCAATCTGCATATAGACGGTTCCACTCCACAGAAACCGGGTTACTACGTGTTCTGTCGGACATAACTACTGCCATTGAGTCGGGTAAACTGGCACTTCTTTCAGTCTTGGACATGAGTGCTGCATTTGACACGATTGACCATGACTTTCTTATTAAAAGATTAGATGAATCATTTGGTTTAAACTGTGATGTTAAGACCTGGCTGACATCGTACCTGGCCAACCGTTTACAAGCCGTAAAAGTAGGAAAAAACCAATCAAATTATGCAACCCTTTCATCTGGAGTACCCCAAGGGTCCGTTCTGGGCCCACTACTCTTCATCCTCTTCACAAATGATGTCGCTAAAATAATAGAATCATTCGGCCTTCTATCTCACTGCTACGCTGATGACCAGCAAGTTTATTTTTACTGCTTACCAGAAGAAATAAACAGTCTAAAAATTCGTATAACTGAGTGTATAGAAGCAATTACTCGCTGGATGACCTCAAATAGATTGAAACTGAATCCCACAAAGACTGAGTTTCTGTGGACTGCTACAAGCAGACGTCAGCATAACATTGAAAACTCCCCAATAACCATTTCCGGAAGTGACATCACTCCAAAAACGTGCATCAAATTACTGGGTGTCAATCTGGACGCTAATTTTTCCCTTAAAACTCAGGTGAACAGAACTGTAAGCACGGGGTTCTTTCAATTAAGGCAAATTAAAGCAGTGCGGAGAAACCTGCCAACAGAGGCGACTAAATTGCTAGTCAATTCCTATGTTGTTTCACGTCTAGATTATTGCAACGGAATATATGCAAGTCTCCCTAAATGTCAAATCAACAAATTACAATCCGTTTTCAACGCCGCGGCAAGGCTTATCACCGGAGTATCTAAATACTCCCACATTTCAGAGCATCTCAAAAATCTGCACTGGCTCAAATGTCCTGAAAGAATCCAGTTCAAGGTATGCTGGATGGTATTTAAGTCACTTAACGGAATGGCTCCGGCTTATTTATCAGAATTGTGTATTCCAGAAGATTCCAATTCCCGACAGTCAACCCTTAGGTCAGCAACGTCATCAGCTATCGGAAGGTTGAAGGAACCAAAGCGCACGCCAGATACTAAGTTCGGTGAGCGTGTTTTTGCCGTGTCAGGACCTAAAGCCTGGAATGGACTGCCACATGATTTGAGAATGATCGCAGACTCGACAGAATTTAGGTCTAAACTTAAAACGCACCTTTTCAGACAGTCGTATCCATAATTTCAGAAACCTCCACTTTCACAGTTGACGGCAATTTAAATTTAAATTAACAAAATGTAAAAAATACTAAAAATAAAATAAAATAAATAAAAATAATAATTAAAAATAAATAAATAAAAATGATAACAACTAACAATTTGTAGGCTTTTAAGACAGTTAAAATACATTTAAATTAAAATAAAAACAATAGCAGACTTAAGATCATGCGACGACCAGTGTTTTTTGATATAGTGTCCTCTGCGTGCAGTTCTATCTTTTATAAGCATAAACTTTTTAATATAAGTGTGTTTGTTGGAAGTGACTTGCCAGGTAAGTATGTTTTGGTATCTTTTCTAAATAATAAATGTAGATCCTAGGAAATAAATTGTACAGCGCCCTTGAGGTGATTTTTCACAAAAACGGCGCTCTACAAATTATCCAATTATTATTATTATTATTATTTGTCGATTAACGAAATCTTCAATCGAGTAATCAATGTTTTTTTCAATTACAAATTATGATTTCACACCAACAAACACTAGTTTTGATGACAGTTTTCTTAGAAAAATCGAGTTGCGGGTAAAAATTACCGCTATCAGCGGGACGAATTTCCAACTAACGCGCTATAAATAGAGGTGTTTTGTTCTTTATCTGCGGCAATAAACTGAATTGTTTATATTCCAATCAAGGACGGCCACGAGACGTCAATGTCGATTGTTCTAAAAATGTCGGTGGCTTTTGAAATCACAAAGCCCGCTTTTTAATGTTGACAAAGCGATAAAAATAATATTGGCTACACGACGATAATGAGTATAATGGGGAAATAATAGTGTTTGCTTCTCAGTGGATTGCTGATTATGTGTTGTTTAGCAGCGAGTAAAAAATTGTCAGAGTAGAAAAGAACGAGAATTTGTAAGAAAAACTAATTATTAAAATAAAACTAAGCACGTAAGGAAAAGACAGAAAGCAGGAAAAGGGAAGGCTGTACCTATAGAGATTCTTACATCATAGGTACTACATTTCTACTCATTTGATCAATGCTTTCAAAATACACAATCGTAGGTACCTAGTAACTACCTACTTTACAACAGAGAAAATTTTGGCAATGCGACTTGATGAAAAATGAGAGACTTATTTTATCTCGCTGCATGACAACTTTGAATCCTTCTTCAAAAGACAATAAAAATAGCTCTATAACTCATCGAGTCATCAGTCTCATTACGCTTGGTGTAAGTAAGTGCTGGTACTAGTCATGTACTGCAATACATTCTATTCACCTGGAAAACTACTCCTAAAATAACAAAAAGAAGTACCTAGTTATTATTGTTATAATGAGATTATCCAGAAATAATTTTTGGAAACAACTTAAGGAATAGATTCCGTCCTGATGATATAATTATTTAATATTAAACTTGTACTTTTTTACACAAGTACAATAGTTAGTAGGTACCAAATTACCCTGATTTCTACCATTTCTGGCCAAGCAAGTGAATAGAATATTATCGTGCCAGACTACAAGGCTGTCTTCATGTTGATGATGGAAACGAAGAAACAAAAGCTATATTATTTGTCATTAATAATAGATTTTTAGTAAATATATAATTTGCGCTCGTTGGAAATTTGTTAGCTGCAGGATAAAATTTCACATTAAAAAAAACTGTTGCGGTGTCGTTGGAAAATACATAATGAAATTCTAATCTTTGATCTTGATGGAACATGCGAGAGCTTTTAATTCAAAACAACAGGCTTATTCAGTAGCACACACCTTCTGAAACTGTCCTCCCTTTTAAAATAATATTAACCAATCATGTTCGTGTTGATTATATTTTTTCAAAACATTAATAAATAAGGTTCGATTTACTCGCATTAAAGCAAATTTATTATGTTTTTAAACCCACATTAGACAAAACTGAAATTGGTAAAATTTATAATATATAAGAAAAACTTGAAGTAGGTACCTTAGGGAATTGAACTTGATTTAATTGTAATTGATTTATGTAATTTTGAAATCCCAAGATAAATAGTTTCTGACGCCGACGACACGGCAATAATAGCAAATGGATATTCTTGGATCGAAACATTTTTTAAGGCAACAGAATCCATTGCACCAGTTTCAAAATGGCTAAAATGTAACAAACTCGTTTTAAACTACAGTAAACTTTTTAATAGAATTATTTAAAACAAACCCCACGATAACCTTAAAATTTGAATTTACAATACAAAATACAACATGTAATCCAGTAACATTTTCACTAGCAAACAACTCGATAAAGTTGAAGACATTAAATATTTAGGAGTTACTATTGATAAAAAGGAAATCGAAAAATAGGAAATCCCAAATAAATAAAACCATCTCCAAATTAAGATATTTTACGTACCTATTTTATAGACTAGACGAAAGTACTCAATATTGACAAATTGAAAATGATATACTTTTCTTTTTTGCAATCTTCAATCATTTACGGCATTATAGGACGGCATTTATTAAGCCCTTCCATATAACTCAGAAGCCCATTATTAAGGTTTTATTTTATAGAAGCGCCCCTGAGGTGATATCTCACAAAAGCGGCGCTATAAAAATCATCCAATAAATAAATAAAGAGAACATTTCCGACTGACTTATTTTACAAAGAATCTAAAATATTTAATATTATCGCAAATTATTATCCTGCAAATCATGATATATGCATTTAAAAACAAAAAACAATTAGAAAAAAGAAAATAAGGTATTTTTCACCCCCTAAATCAATACAAAATTAATGCAAAAACAAAGCAGTTTTATTGGTCCGCGTACATTTAATCTTCTACCAAAACAAATACAAATGGCTAGTAAATATCGTCAAATTATGGCTGAATGATTTAGATGTAGAAACGCTGTTTAAATAAATTCGATGTATTTTAGTATTTTATTTTGTTAAAAAAGTTTATTCTTATTTTATGAATAATTATTTAAATTACACAAGCACAGGCAGAGCCTTTGTGGCTTCCCTTAAGAAGAAGCTACAAGCCAAAATTGTGTATATTCTTGGTAAACCTTACATTGTAGGTTATAGGCATTTAAATCGTTTGACAAGCGGGGTCTACAAACGTTCGATTTCAAACACAAAACTGGTTTTTATTTATTTTGTAAATAATTTTATAAGAAAACAAAAAAGTTAATTTAGTGAGACTGTCACAGATAATCTTAGCTATAATACGGTTTTTTTTCAAGTTGTTTCCTTTACGTGTTCATACATTTCTATTGAAAAAAAAAATATTTTAGTAGTTTATATTTATATTTTTTATCGAGTAATTTGTTATTTTATTTGTATTCTACTCAAGCGAAACGATAGGAAAACCTTCAATTTATCTAAAGCATATTTTTTGGTATTTATAATGTACACCAATTCGTTACAAAGATTAATCAAAATAGTGATTTAGCATAAAGCTTCCCCTTAACTTACCTTTTACCTTCTAGGTAAAAATATTTTATACGTGTAAATAGAAGAGTGTGTATAAAATTCTCAATTCTCGTAACCCGCTTTACTTTCAAAGAGAATGAAGACATCTTTTTACTGTTTTTACTACTTTCTGGCTTTTCTGCATCATGAAATTATTTTAACTTCCCTTCAGCACCCCGAGTTTATACGGCCCCTAATTTGATTCTTTTGTCGAAAATAATACGACATCGAATAAATTCAGAAATGTGTCAAACAATGGTGGCAATATGCTACCGTCATGAATTTCTCAGCACTGAGAAAGGTTCCGATATCGCAATTTACAGCGGCTATAATACGCTGTCGGCACTACTGACCTTATCTTTATAGATCTGTGTACCGAGGCAAGGCAAAAATATCAAAGGGATTTCACCGCCCACATTATTGTTATCGACACCATCTTGTGTTTTTATTATGAGTTATGAGTCTTGCGCAAGCGTCGCAATTAGCCGATAATTGAGATTCAGATTTGTTTTTGGTTTATAATATAATAGGAATGAATTTCCCTTATGCAGACCAACACATAAGTGCGGCATAATAATTATTGGAGATGTGAGCTGGAAGCTGTGTTGCGCAAGCATTATGATTATGAATAATTTGACATGCCTGTTACAAATTCAAAATTATATTATTTTAATAGTCCTAGCATTTGAAATAATAATAATAATAATACTTGGATGACTTGTATAGCGCCGTTTTTGTGCAAAAACACCTCAAGGGCGCTGTACAAACTTTTAATACATTTCTACAGTGATCTATGTTATTTCTTAACTATGGAGAAAATATACAGTACAATACTTACCTGGTAGGTCAATTGAGATTAACACTTAATTAATATTATCTAATTGTTTATTGGCGAAATTTAGATACAGGATTTAGGACTTAATTGAAAAATTGAATATAACTGGACTTTCTCTTAGGATTGGTATATTTAATTTAAGGGTACGACAGCTTAAAAAGGTAAGTTTTTAGTTTAGACCTGAATTCTGTTGGACTTGTTATGGATCTAAAATGTCGGTGAAAAAAATTTGGTAATAGGTAGATCAATCTTTAGCTTCATACTTCATTCGATTTAATCGGTCCATATTATTTTTAGGCTAGGTTTTTTTACGACAGCTAGATATTTGGACCAATATTAAAAAAAAATCATACGATCTCCCTACACCATCGCTTATGATGATTTACATGACTTTAATGTGGGTTAGTAAAAAGATATTTAGAACGATTAATGCGCAATTTTTTTTAACCACTTAATACACCCATTCTTACTATCACCGGTAAAAATATTAAATTAAATTAATTATCTTTTAAAATCAGTCATTCTTTCCACACAGTTGGGGGTTATGATTTCCAAGACTATTATTAATCTTGTTTTACAGTGATCCGAAATCAGGACTCACATTACCATACGTAAAGTTTCTAGAAAAAACTCTTGCTTAACAAAAAAATGCTTTACTGTATTATTTTTTACCATTGACCAATGTTCATTGATTGAAAAGCAAAATGATGTTAGATACTCAAATTTTTACTACCCTGTGAATTATTACAAATTTATTTAAGGCGTATTTAAACTCATATCTCTGAAAATATATTGATAAGATTAATAATAGTTAAAGTTGAATTCGGTTTCTTGACTTTTAGTTGATTTTTTTTTAAACGTGGAAATACCTAAACATTCGAATATTCATTATATTATGTGGAGATGAATGATGGACTCGCCGAACGTCACAGCGGTGCTGACAAAGTCTGGTACGAGTACCGATGGAGGATATTGTGTCAGAGCTTTATTAGCAGCAGACACATACCTGGACGGATGACGAACCTCTTGCTGGCGTTGTTGGTGGACGCGGTGGACTCTCTCGCTGCAGCAGCTGGTACAGTTTCTTCACCACCAAGAATTCTTGCTGCAGAGTCTCTGTCTTCTTCATGTCACCTGTTCATTTACCTCATTTTACTTAACTTAACTTTCTTTATGTAATATTTATATATTTTGTAATACCTGCATCAACTGTAAAGCGCCCCTGAGATGTCTTACAAAAGCGGCGCTATACAAGTTATCCAAGAAATAAATAAAATAACTTATATATACCTCACCAAAATCAAAATCACCTTAAGGCAAAGAGCTATGAGATGCGCTGTTGCATACTAATATCTCGTCGAAACGCGTTCCACTATTAGACGCCATAAGCGGTGGGAGCAGAACTGATTCGGTAGTTTTAGTTGGGATCGTCGGTGGTCAGTTGGAAATAAAAAAGTGAAACCTATTTTTTCGATTCATGTCTCATCTAAATATAATACATAGATGCTTATACGGCTTCCAATATGCCTTCTCACTTACCAGGCTCTATCTTATTATTTACAAAGATGACTTAAAATTCTTCTTAGTTTTAAATGCGAAATTATAAATATATAGTTACTAATTTTATGCAAGTGCTTTAGGTGAGATCTAACCGACTAGCCTGGCTATACAATATGAGTGTGTATGTCTACCATTTACGAATATTAATATTTTAAAAAAAAACGGCTTTTAAGTTTATCACTAAATTCTGTCGAGTCTTTAATAATTCTTCAATAATGTGGCAGTTTATTCCCTGCCTTAGGTCCTGACTTGACACTGTGAAAGCACGCTCACCGAACTTAGTATCTGACGTGTGCTTTGTTTCTTTCAATATTACGATAGCTGATATATTGTGACGTAGCAACCGTACGATGCATATCGATGCGCAATGCGCATGTGTGAATAAAAATACATCCCTACAAGTGACGTCAGCTATGTGCATGTATGGGTGCAGTGTGACGTGAGGGTGTGTTAATTTAATCGTACGTGTATCGATTATGGAGTACCCATGTATGAAGTATGTTTGAAGTGAAGATGTATGAGTGTGTGTGTGTGTGAGAAGGATGGAGGAGGCGGGGAGAGGAGGATAGCAAGGTGACACACGGCGCACTTTGTCAAAGCGACGCTTATGCTAACAATCAGGGCTGCAGACCCATTGGGAAACGAATACATAAAATTATCATGTATTAGTTCCCCATATTATATATAGCTAGTTTCGCATCAAGGAAATTTTAAATAAAAGTAAAAGTCATCAATGAAGTCGGATGTTGCTGCTTTTACAAATGTGATAAATTGCTGAATTATAATTTTCATTTCATTGGTTTTGTATGTTTAGCTGAAGGCATCGGGAGAAAAATGAGCCTACGTCTTTTTTTTATGAAGATATTATTAAAAATGTGACTGCATGACCATTTCCTAGTAAAATATTAGTCATTCAGAATATATCTTATCAATAACACTAACAACATTTCATATCAGTAAGTTTTCTTCGTCTGCTGTTGAAGAGTTCAGATAAAGAATTGGAAGCGACTTTTTCATTTTGGATGATACGATTCCTATATAGCAGTTGTTATGAAGGGTATAATATAATATGTATTTTATAGTTAGATGAACGAATAATTATTTTTTGTTTAGGCCCTGTAGAAAGCGTTCAAATATGGTTTGAAAGGGAGATATATAAATACGAGAGCGCGCTAATATAAAAAACCCTAACAATTAAGCGAAAATTGTGAAAATATTTAATAAAACACCACTCATTTGATATTGAGCAAAAATCTATCGACAAATGTTTTAGTTGCATTTAAAGATACACTGTAATTTTTTCATACCTTTAACATATTAAATAACAGAACTAAACGTGTTTTTAATAATTTTCGGAGCTTACTTTGCGATTTTTTTCTATCAAGGTATTTTCATAAAATTAACGTTTCGGCATAACACATGCATAAATATTATCTTAAAAAATAACTTACTTTTTTGGAACACAAAAACTCAAAGACTTAGAAAGAGAAACTTGTTATAAATCGGTAGAAATTGGGAATGCAGGGGTTTAACAGCTTAAAATGTTATGCAGTTACCTAGTTATGCAAAATTGTAGGTATAATAACACTTTTATTTTTAATTACTCTAAAAAGGGATGAAATATTAAATTGCTAAATTCAAAACAGTTCGTAAGAACCACTTTACAAGAAACGATGTAATAGTAGATATGTAAGTAAATATGTAATAGTATTAATAAGTCAGTAGAAAAGTTAAACATACAAATAAGTAAAATAAAGTATTTACAGTGATTTTTTTTTTAATTTTTCATATTCCATATTTTTGTACAAATTCTAATTTTCATATTTGCAAAGATTCACGCAATAGAAACGTATGATAGAAGTTTTAGAGTACGCAAGAAATTAAATTTTCACAACTTTTAGTAAATTTTTATATTTTATGGGAATTTTTTAAAGCAACTATCTTAAGACAGTATCTTCCACTCTGGAACATGCCGCAATTATATTACATATTATTTTAAATGAATATTTTTTTGTGAAATAACACAAGTAAATAAAAAAATGTACTTTAGCACTCCGGGAATTGAACCCGTGACCTCCGGATTGCTAGTGGAAAGCTTTACCAGTGGACCACAAATGCCGTCAATCTTGAATATTTTCAAATCACATAATTTTAAAAGGTTCTTCTCCCCCAGATTGGTCATCAAAAGTGCCGCCAAACAAATAGAGGTGTTAAACATTTGGTTGTTTATCCCGGCCTGGGGGCTTATTTATTGTGCTGTGTATTGATACAGTGATATAACCAGAGTAAGTACTCAATGCCCCCCACCCTCCCGCCAGCCTATTGCCACTCACACACTCTCACTAACGACTCACACAATTCATTACTATCACCATCAGATAGAACATCTACTAATTACATCTACTTATCTATTTCTACGGTCGTGCGGTAAGGCTCTCCACTAATATTACGGAGGTCGCGGGCCCAAATCCCAGCGTGCGCAAGTAATTTTTATATCATTTTATTTATCCTCAAAATATTCATTTAAAATAATCTTCAAGAATCTACCTCACATTTTGAATCGACTTAGTGATATAACTTTTTTTTTAAAGTTTGAAATTAAAAAGGTCATATTTGAAGAAAAAAGTTTGTTATGGGGTTGATGGTAGCTGTTTACAATCGTCGAAGCGTAAAACCGGCTCCAAAAGTTGTTTTAACCCTTTGCTGACAAATATGGAGTGCAGTAAAAAAAACGAAGTGTTGATCGAAAAATAATTTTTGGGTACTCTGCGTGATTCACTAATTTACTGCTTGTACTACGAGTTTCCGGATCCCGTGTATAGGCTCATTCAAAATATTTATAGAAAGGCGCACACATTTTTTTTTCATTATTGAAAAAAAATGTCAATGTCAATGATTCGGTCATTTATGACATTCTAATAGAATTCATAGATTGATCGGAAGGCGGTTTCGGTGGTCGAGCGTTTAAGATCCTCGGCTCCGGATCCAGTGGTCGTGGCTCTAAACCCAATGTACGCCAATAAATTAAATTTAATATGTATTTGCGGTTTCATAGATTTATTTATTATTTTGATGCCTCTATTATAGTGGTATCATAATACAAATAAGAGTAATATAATAACAATAATAAAGTGACATAGAAAAACTAATGATGATAACCTAACCTAACAACACGAAAAATTATTATTCGTCATCTTTGGGCAGCTATCTATTTATTGGTAGCTGACAGATTTGGATGTCTCGGTGTTGGTAGGCAAATCCGGAGCATGTCTTGTTAGATAACAGCAAACTCCAAGAAATCTGCTTCTCCAAGTCCAGCTCTCTTCGCATACTAATATCCTTCACCTTGTCAACTATCAGGTTTGTCCCAATATCAGGGTTGATCGAAAATAAGAATAAAGAGCGTATGAAGGATCTTTTTCTTTTCTACAGTTTCCAAAGCGATTGGTTCAAGTGTATCTTTCTTCAGTCGGACAATGATTTTATTAACGGTCTTCTTAGTTAATTGCTGATTGAATCCATCCATACGTAAACGTTGTTTTGATCTTAGTCTTGTCGTGTAGCTGTGATCTACAAGACTATGAAGCTTTTAGTTGTTCGAATAGTACATTATGAGTATAATAATAATTGAATGACTTGTATAGCGCAGTTTTTGTACAAAATCACATCAAGGGCGCTGTACAAACTAATAATACATCTCTACAGTGATCTATGTTATTACTTGACTATTTATGGAGATAATATACAGTACAATACTTACCTCGTAGGTCACTTGAGATTAACACTTAATTAACAGCATATATTTGTTTATTAGCGAAATTTAGATACAGGATTTAGGACATAATTGGAAAATTGAATATGACTGGACTTTCTCTTAGGAATGGTATATTTAATTTAAGGGTACGACAGCTTAAAAAGGTAAGTTTTTAGTTTAGACCTGAATTTTGTTGGACTTGTTATGGAGGAAGTTTATTCCAAGCCTTCGGCCCAGATACTCCGAAAGCGCGATCACCAAACTTAGTATTTGGCTTGCGCATAGGTTCTATCAGTCTGCCTACAGCTGATGATGTAGCTGATCTAAGAGTTGACTGCCTCAGAACAGTGTTTTCCGGGACGCATAGTTCAGAGATGTAGGGTGTGGCCATTTCATTGATGGATTTAAACACCATCCAGCACAGTTTGTACTGGATTCTTTCAGGGCACTTGAGCCAGTGAAGGTTACGAAGGTGTTCTGAAATGTGCGAATATTTTGAAACCCCGGTTATAAGCCTTGCTGCTGCATTAAAAGCTTGTCAATTTGATATTTTGGAAGGCTAGCATAAATGCCGTTGCAGTAATCGAGACGTGAGACTACGTAAGAGTTGATAAGTAGTTTTGTTGCTTCTGTAGGATGGTTTCTTTGGACAGACTTGAGTTGTCTTGTCTTGAGGTGAAAAAAACCAGTGCCTACAGTCCTATTTATTTGACTTTCAAACGAAAAGTCTGAATCTAAATTGACACCGAGAAGTTCGACTGTTGTTTTTGGGATGATAACGCTGCCAGAAATAGTGATAGGTGAATTTTCTATGAAATGTTGACGTTTGTTTGTCACTGCCCAGAGAAACTCAGTCTTAGATGGATTGAGTTTCAGCTTGTTTGAAGACATCCAACGAGTTATTGCTTCTAGTCATTCAGTTATACGGATCTTGAGACTATTGATTTCATTTGCTGATCGTCAGCGTAGCAGTGAGACAAGAGATCAAATGACTCAATTATTTTGGCGACATCATTTGTAAAAAGGATGAAGAGAAGTGGACCCAAAACGGATCCCTGGGGTACCCCTGAAGAAAGTGTTGCGTAGTTGGACAATTTATTTCCAACCCTCACGGCTTGTAAGCGATTGGATAAATAGGATACCAGCCAATTTTTAAGTGTATATACTTCTAATAATTTTGTTTCCTTGAATAGGGATGTCGATGTATACACGTAAAGTTTTTTTACCATCACTCTTACTACTGCTTTCACTAGAATGGTTTTGGCTGCTCCAGCAATTATTAGATATGGCATACTAATATGCCATATCTAATAATTGATTGGCACAATGCGTACTATTCGTCGATATAAAATGAAAATGGATTAGCCTATATATACCTAATTTCAATCTAAAAATAACACCACCTTAGAGTAATTTCATAAACAACTCCCCCTCGAATTCCGATGCCTCGCTTCGAAAACCTAGCAAAATGCGCAAGTTCCCTGACATATAAAACAGAGCTTAAAGTTATTGTCAAAACTGCATATTATGTTGAATAATCAAACAACCATAAATGAAAGGTAAGATTGAGATATTTTTTAATCATTTTAGCAACGCTGTGGGTAGATAATTCAATCCATGCATAATCGTCTAATGGAAAAATAGTGGATTGCAATCAGTGATTATTGAATGGGTTTTTTAGGATTCGAAAATACAATGACGTAATAATGTTTTGTCTTAAAATAATTATTTGCTAAATAAAACAACAACAAAGAATTGACCTTTTAAAATCAGATAATTACATTAAAATACCATTTGCGAAGCATTACCTGCATTAGCATTTTATGAAGCATTTACCTTTCGGCGAACATCAAAGATAAGGCGGGAACGATCTAATTCACAAAATTTGTACAGTAGTCAACAGGTGCAATTCCACGCATATTCTTTACTGATAAGGCCCCAGCACGCTCACTTCAAAGGGAAAATGCCGGCAAATATAGTACCATAATCTATCGATAAGATATAAAATCAATTATTGAATTTGCCGAACATTTGCCCGGAATTATGGGGCACTAAAGCGGCAGTTATATGAATTCAAAGGTGGAAATTATACACGGAATTCTTTTGTAGTTGTATCACATTTGGTGTCGGAAATAAAACATTTATTGGTGGGGAGATAGTGAATATCTCAGTTCTGGTGTAGGTAGGTATTCACTTGTACTGGCAATCTATTCTTGCTCTATCATAAACAGTATGTATGTGTGTAACCGTCATTATGTCTAGTCGCGTAAAATCTTTTTTTTATGTGGTTAACGCACTCCCAACTATCCGGGGCCAGTGGTACTATGCATGTTGTGAGACTTAACAGCTGAGTGTGGCAGAGTAGATCGGAATGATGAACGTACCTGGCTATTCTGATTTAGTCACCAAACACGGGAAAAGTCATTTCAAGCAACTTTTCGATTCTGAATGAATTCTAGGCGATACGAAGAGTTTAAAAAAAGTGAAATATCTGTATTATGTTATATCAAAGATACAGTAATTATAATTTCGAGATGATAAGTATATCAGTTATAAAGAACAACTAGTAGACTGTCAAAATGGAAAGAGGGCGACGAACAAGTGTACCCACCTTTAGACGGTCATACGTTCACTATTATTCCATAGTTTTCGACCTACGGTAGTTATAAGAAGTATCTTTGTAAACACCACTATACAATAAAAACGATCAAAATGTTTCTTCCCTTTTTGATTAAATAATGGTTTTTACAAAGTTGCGTAATTACTAACTAATTAACCATCACGCCGCGCGCCGTTTCTCCGCAGGCGTAGGCAGAGTGGACGGACCGCCAAACAACTCGGTCTTGGCACACACTCCTTGCCTCATTCACAGTCATACATCGTCTCATACATACTTTTCTATTATTCTGACTCTTGACATGGCCCGACTCAAGTATCTGATTCACTTGGTCGTGCCATGTCTTCCTCGGGTATCCCCGACTTTAGCTACCATTCACATTTGTTAGGTATTTTATTTAAATAAAATGACGCCACAAAGTGATTTTGCAATTATTGAAGAAGTAATACTAAGATTATCCAGGGAACTGGGAAACTTAGATAATGTCCATTTGAAACAGTGAAGAGCAACCTTTTTAACCAGTGCACCGTTGACATTTTCACTTTCGCAGGGGGCAAGGTACATACAGCTTGACAAAGTTAACTTTACAGCAAACATAGTTACATTTTCTAATGGTATGTATAAATTTGCGAACTTAAACGCGAACCGTGCCACGAATTACGGGAAAGGATCGAAGCAACTGCAAGTGGCGTTTCGCGCCATTTGCGTTTGCTTTGTTCCTTTCTCATAAGCTGAGGTTCAGTTCGGCAGTTCGGCTCCCGTATGTATACGTAGCATTAAACTGTATTTAAAAAAAATAAAACATTCTCAAATATTAGAACATACAAAAAAATACATAATTTTGGGCGACTGATTCAAAATAGACACCCAAAAAGTTTGTAGCGAAGTCCTATTGTATTTTGTAATACAGATTTTGAAAAAATAAAATATTTGATGATAGAACCTGGAAATTCGAACGAAGAAACATAATTAAGTATACCAAACATTAAAATGATTCATTTACAAACTACTAGTTAGAGATTATATTACTACTTAGAGATTAGTTTATAAGACTGTTTAATGGACTTTTTTAACGTGAGTTAAAAAATATATAATAATTTTAAAAAACCCTTACAAAACAGAACAGATACCTTTAAATAGTTTTAACGCAAATTTTTAAATATCTTATTTAAGACTTAGGGACTTTAGGCCGCGAATTGCTCGGCAACTTTGGAAGTCATAATTGGATATTTTGAACACAAAAAATAAATTTATTATAGTTCGTGATAAGGTTCAGTTTAGGATTTATTATTTATACACCGCCTTTGAGGTGAAATTTCACGAAAAAAACGGCTCTATACCAGCAATCTAATTATTATTAATTACAATGGTTGATTAAAATTATATATCTATGTAGGTACCTACATGGTACATCGGTACCTGCTAGCCCAAGCTTATCCTAGAGGTAAAATAAACATTTCTTTGGTTTTTCCCAATTTAAAGTTGTTAACAACCAGAATAATGCAGGTAGGCAACTAATCCCTTAGAAAAGTATCAATATTTATACACAAACGAATTATCTAGTAATGAATCCTATTTCCAAAAGATAATTCCCCGCCTAAAAATTTAGCCTCTGTGAAATACAAAGCTGACGACCTTTTATGTAGGTAGGTACCGTCGTAATTTTATATGGGTTAATACCACTGGTACCTACCTATCTAAAATTTTATGGTTACTTATTATTCTTACAGTCGTTATTTTATATGGGTCAATAGAACTAGGTAAGGTAGCTATCGAAAATATTACGGTCACTTATTATTCGCACGGTCAGTTATACAGGTAGGTGAAACATATTATTTTATTTACCAATGAAGAACACAATTTTTCAGTGGTTTCAGGAAATCGAATCATCAAACCCGTTGCATTGTACATTTTTTTAAACGTTAGTTCCACACAGGTGGCACTGAAGAAAAAACATCCTCAGGACCTATGTCATCTTATGGGGGAATCTGGGGGTCAATGTGTCCGGGAGTGACGGACGTATGAGTATGAATCCATCCCTCCCACTGCGGTGCAGGATGGTGGCGGGTCGATAGAGAATTATAAACGTCTCCCTCAAGCCGTCTCATCCGATCCGACCCGCCACGCAGTATGTGGCAAACGCATCCGCCGCCAAGACCTAGGCGAACCTCACCTCAAGAACCAGGCCACCCCTGATAAGTCACCAAACGTAGATAGCCACTTGGGGTGACCTATGGGAAGGGTGTTGGTTATCCAATAATAAGACCAGGGGCGACGGTATCCATACCAGCCTCCCAATATCTACTGATAATTTCGATATCCTAAAACGGACTACGTATTCGTATTTTTGATGAGATATCTTCTTAAAACTAACCATCTAATCACCATGCGGTTTCAGGCAGAGAGGATAAATTGCCACCCAACTTTTTATTGGCTCTTGGTATAAACCACACTTCATTCACACATTGTCTCATACATACTTCTTCGTAATTCTAATTTTTTATATGGCTCGACTTAAGCATTTGATTATGTATGTCATATCTTTTTAGGGCGTCTACGACTTCTTCTACTAATCACTAATGGAACTACCCAACAACTACAAGGACGTCGACACGGTGGTGACAAAAATTATCAACCAGAAAACACATAGATATTATGCTTAAAATTTTTGACTAATACCTAATAGTATTGTGTTGTAGATATTTTGGGGGTTAAATCGTGTTGTTGTGCGTTTGCTTAATTTTCTTCAGTTCTTGGTGGCGAGCATTTTAAAATGTGCATGCGCGTCTCAAAAGCTATTTTCCGATCTTGAATACTTATATTTAACCACGGCGATACTGAGAGTAAGATTTTCTTGTAATCTATCTATCTATACGTATAGTATGAACATGAAGAAGAGTGTCTGTGCTCTAGATCAGTGTTCCGCAAACTTTTTGTGTTCAAGGTACACCTATCAAATCAAGAAATTTTAGAGGTACACCAAAGAAAAAAGCAATATTTATTTATTACTAAAATCAATATCCCTAATACGAAAAGATGTTTAGTGTGAAATGTGAGCCTGTTTAACTGAGCACAGGAGATCAAAATTTGGAGCAATCGTTGATAAGGCTGCTCTCATCTCTTCATTGATCGTCCTCAGGTGTTCTCTTTTTTTCGTTTTAATAGTAAAATGAAAATTGAAAATCCCAATTCGCATAAGTAGGTTTTGGTAAATGGAAATATTTTTTCAACAGCATGCTTTATAAGCAGTGGATACTCATTTTTTATATGCAGCCAAAAATGTGCTAACTCTACTTAATTTTTTTAGTTTTAATGTCCGATCAGTTTTTAACTCCATGAATTCTTCCTGCTCGTTTATCGGTAAATGTCCAAGGGAAATGTTATCCGAGAGTGGATTTCGTACCCAGTCCATAGGTTGTAGGTCACACTTACGAAAATAACAGTTCATTTTTTCTGCTAATAGCTCCGAGTGTTTCACTATCAAAGCCTGCACTTTGTTTCTGAATCGGCAGTCATGACATTTGGAAACAATTCATTACTACCATTGACAGCGTGGCTGATCCATGATACCAATTTGGTCCGAAGACGTTAAAACATAAGAATTCTTGCCATGTATTTTTCTGTTGAGCACATATAAATGAGCGAATATGTCCGCCAGATATGCAAGTTTTACTACCCATTCTTCTTTTTTAAACACAGAAGCAAAATCTGAACCCTGGGCCTCTAAAACCGTCTGGGACTCATTTTTTAGCTCGTAAATCCGAAATAGCACTTTTCCGCGAGAAAGCCATCGATCTTCAGTATGAATAGAAGTGACTGATGATCTGCTCCCATTTGCTTTCTTATTATCTTCACAATACCTTGATTTTTTTCCGCGGCACACCAACTGATCACCACGGTACACCAGTGTGCCGCGGCACACACTTTTCGGAACACTGCTCTAGATCATCCCTTCGAAGAATTTCTTGGTCTGCCGACCTTTCAGTTTTTTGTGTTTGAATTTTTAATGTTTTTTCTGTTACTAAATTGATTTCATTATTTTTATTATTATTTTAAGTGACAATGGTGATAAAAAAAATAATTTGAGTACCGCTTTCGAGTACCTATATAACTATATAAATATATTTTAATAATAGTCCTCGTAAGATTGCCTAGATATAGTGGTTGATAGTTCGAGCACATGTACTGTTCCTAAAAAGCGAATAAATTAGCATGAGAGTTCAAAATCAGATGAAAATTACGATCTAAATCTGCGAAAAATTCTGCGTAAAGCTACCTCGACTACCCTTATGTATTTCATAGCTGTCAAAGCTTCTACACATTTTATTACTTTTATAAACATGCACATCTCTTTTATCTCACTGATGTCAACTACCTTACCTTTGCCGCCAACGGGAATTAAGCCCATTCCCGTTCTCGTTGGCGGCATTTATTTTTACTATTAGAGATATTTTCAATTTTTATTGATATTTCTAATTATTGCTTATAATTATTTGTTATCCTTTGTGCTATTCATAAAACCTTGTCTTATAAACATCAGTTAATCATTAAAAAATAATACAATCCACATAATATGTAAATTTAATGACCTACACAGAACCATTTTAAAGTACCGTTATTTTTTACAATTAAGACCTGCATGTTGTCGAAATTGGGAATTATTTATTAAAAAAAAAATTCTACGTGTGTAGATTTATTATAGGTACACCCAAAAAAAGAACAATAAAAAGCGATCTGAGCATATCGATTTTTTCGGCAACTAAAAGGTTAAAAATTGGGGAGTATTTTAAAATACAATAAAAACCTGATTACAAGTTATTAGGTATCCCTTTCGCGACCTTTTTTTTCAAATTTGACGTAAAAAATTACAACTTCTGATTTGATTTTCTCGAAAACGAAAGCCCGAAACTGGAAAAGTAATACTACAAAATCGACTCCAAATAATATTAATATTTGGATGATTTGGATAGCGCCATTTTTGTGCAAAATCACCTCAGGGACGCTACACAAATATATAGTATGTCTACAATGATCTCTCTTATTACTAACTATAGACTGTCAAACTGCCAATATTAGCAACTTTTTGTATCCAGCGGTTCGTTGATCAATAGTACAAACTATAGGGTTTTCCAATAAGAGGTGTTATTTTGATATTCAATCGTAAAAGATCAATGGTTTCGTTGCTTGTGTAGCACGTAGCGCCGTTTTGTTAAAAGAAAACGTTGTATAGATCAATACCATCTAATTTCGGCAATAAAAAATCATTAATCATCTCTCGATAGCGATCCATTCACCGTAACTGTTGCTCCAGCCTCATTTTCGAAAAAGTAAGGTCCAATGACTCCGCCGGACCATAAACCGCACCAAACAGTCACACATTGAAGATAGAGAGGCTTTTCAATAATAAATCTTGGGTTTTCCGAGCCCCAGATGCGAAAATTTTGCTTGTTGACGAAGCCACCGATGTGGAAATGGGCCTCATCACTCAAGATGATTTGCATTTGATTCACTCAAGTCAATTTTAATAATTTCAATGCGTTGTTGAAGCGTGTATCGTTCCATTTTTATTAATGGCGTAGTTTTTACTTGTCAAATGTCAAAAAATGACAGCTTTATAAGTAACATCTACCGAAATAGCGGGCTATTCAAAATAACACCTCTTATTGGAAAACCCTGTATATGAACAATGCATTTAATAAATGAAAGTGATGACTTTAGAATGTAAATATTTTATTAGTATTATCATTTATTTATCTTTTGTATAGGCAGATAATATACAGGACCATACTTACCTGGGAGTCACTTCAGATTAACACTGTTTAGTAATAATAATTTTTTGATGCTTTATATAGCGCCGTTTTTGTGCAAAATCACCTCAAGAGTGCTATATAAATATATATATGTAATATATTTTTACAATGATCTATGTTTATCTATAGACTAGTCAAACTATTATCAATGTATGACTAACAGATTGCATCCACCGGTTCGTCAATCACTAATGGTACGTATACCGAGCCACGAAAGGAACGAAGCAACTGCAAGCGGCGTTTCGCGCCATTAGCGGTGGCTTCGTTCCTTTCCCATAAGTTGATGTTCAGTTCGGCAGTTCGTAGCATGGTACAAAGCTGAATGTACAATGCATTTGATTGACGAACGTGATGCTAAAATGTACATTTGTTATTATTTTTATTTATTTATATTTTGTACAGGCAGATAATATACAGTATTATATTGGTACGAGTAGGTCACTTTTATTAGAGAAACTTAGATACAGTTCGCACGCAGAGGATATATGTAATATATATGCAATTGGAAATTCCGTTATTAATTCTTGTATTTCTTTTTATGTTCTTTAATGAGCGTGTTTACGAGAGGAAAAGCTAATTTTATGTAAAACAGTACAAGGATTTTACTGGAATTTATCTTCCTTAATGTGATTCTTCCCTCGGCACGAGACAGATTTCGAATATTTATTTATTGGACAATTTGCATAGCGCCGCTTTTGTGAGATATAACCTCAGGGGCGCTTTGCAGTTGGTGCAGGTATTACAAAAATAAAGTAAAAGTTAAGTTACGTATAATGAAGTACAGGAACAGGTGACACGAAGATGTAGTTATTTTTTTACATTGACATCGTAAATTGAATTTATGTATATATTTTGACCGGTCGGTGGCCGAGTTGACATCGCGCTTGGGTCCCACTCAGGCGTAGTGTGTTCAATTCCTCGCCTTGCTAAGTCCTCCATCACAACACAAGAAACATTTTCAACTTACTGTGGTGGTAGTAGGAGATTTTCAAATATTGTCAGGTTATTCGTAACCCGGGAATGTTTGTCTTACTTTAAAAAAAAGAAAAATAATTTCTCTTAAATTCTACCGTATTTTTTTTTAAATTATATACTTTTAATTTATTTATAATTTAATTTAATTTTAATTTCTTTTCATACTTGATATATTATTTGAATTTACTGTATATATAATTAATCACCATAACACGGCGTGTGCCTAGCTTGGTGGTCTGAACACACCTAATAATAACCATATCACTGAATAATGAAAAATTAAAAAAAAAAAATAGGCACTACAAGAATGCTACTCTCAGGCCCATATATTTATATTACAAATGTGATGCACATTCACTAGTTTCCCGCTTGTACCATCAGTTTCCTAACACTAGGTACATGAAAAATATATGTAAGATTATCATCGATCAATGCTACTTACGAAATTTTATATATTTTTACGAATTAAGTACAAAATGGTAACCTAAATGTCATACCTATATAAAGGCTCTGTGTAGGTAGTAAATGCAAATATTTAGGTAAAAACATTTGGATATTGGCAGAACTGGGCCATAAATGGGGCGAATAATATCTTATAAAATATCCGTACTTTCTAGTCGTAAAAACCCGGCAAAACATTTGTCCAGGCACGTTTTGATTTTGACACAATTTATGAAAATAATAGTATCTCGTCTGACATACTAGACGCACTTATACGACAGGGGTAATAAAGTCGGTACGCTTTTACTCCTTGTCGGCGCTTCTCTCCTTTGAATGAGAACAATGGTAATAAAATAGGCATTGCATTGAAATGCTTTACAACAAGGCTTCCGGATAAGTAAGACCGAACTTCAGTGCTTACCTACTAAAATGTACCCACTGACCCGTTGTAAAGATCCCTTCTCCCTTAGCAGCTAGTTGCTACCTTACCTTACTCCCTATGAACTGCTAACCACCCCAAAATGTCTCTGAATTCAGCTGAAATGAAATGCCGTTTTATGATGCTGAATTGGTAGGTATCATAAAGGGTTTTCTCCCCTTCAGTAAGTGAAAATATCATATTTTTGGTTAGACTCATTTCCTGAAAATGTTCCAACATATTAATCATTTTTTCAACACTTCGGTACTTATTAGGATATAAAAATAATCTATAATAAAAACACGTAAATTTGTTTTTGACCACGATAGTTTTATTTTCACTCTACCGGTTTCGGAAGATCCCTTCCTTCGTCAGGAGAATATTTAAAACTTCTCCTGACATCTTCTCCTGACATCTTCTCCTCCTGACATCTTCTCCTGACTTCTCCTGACTTCTCCTGCAGTTTTAAATATTCTCCTGACGAAGGAAGGGATCTTCCGAAACCGGTAGAGTGAAAATAAAACTATCGTGGTCAAAAACAAATTTACGTGTTTTTATTATAAATTATGATTAGCCACAAAGTGAATGCTTTTTACAATTACATAAAAATAAACATAGTTTGTACTTATGTTCTTCATTGTGCCAAAACATTACCCGCTAGTACCTAAGAAAGCTTTAATGATTCATTTTATTTGTCAATTTGCCTATAGATTAGTCCAATAATTACAAAATTAGATACATCAAGTGAACATGGACAAGCCTTCACTCAGCTTTTCATACCAGATAATTTGAATAATATAAATTTCACTTATTTAACTATAACCAAAATAACTAAAATTAAAACTTGTTTTTTATTAAATTTAACATCAATACACAACGCAACAATATTATCCACTTTCAGTGATTTGCTGATTGAGCATAAAAAATAAAATAAGATATTGATAAAATACAGTCAAAATAGTTGAATTCGATGTTATAGATAATCCAGGACAAAAAGAATCAAACAATTGGGTCAGCATAATAGGAAAAAAAATGATGCATGAATGTAAATAAAACAAATAAAACGAGGACAAAGGTGGGTGGTGGACCATCCATTCTAAGTATTCTTGTTTGGAAATAGCTATGTGGATTGTTATAAATAAGTATATACATCCTGAAATACAGCCCTAAACACATCAACTATCTACCCCGAAGAAATAAAAGCTTCTGAAAAGGTTTCTCAAATATGTATTCGTTATTTAATGATTGAAATGCATGAATCAAGTTAAATTACTGTTTGTAATGTAAAAGGAGCAACAAATCTAAGCTATATATTTTTTTATTTTTACCTCCTGATGTTAGACGCGTGGGGTTTGAAAGATTGTGGTGCTAATACTGCTAATGATTCTATATTTTTCATGTCACGCTTTCCGAGATGATTTATCTGGGACCAGAGATTTCGATTATGACCCTACTTAAATTGTTCATTGTATCTATATAGGGTAAACGGTACTATCTCTGGCACCCCCCCATTGATTGGCACTCCTGAATTAAAACAGTAATATTAGTGGCTACGGCGAGAAATATATTCTAATTTTAGACGTATTGTGTTCCCACACTATCCTATTTTTAGGTGGGCATAATTTATTTCATACATAGGGCACAATTTTTCAACTGTCAAGTGATCCGTGGACGCGGGTAGTGCTCATCGCGTTTTATCAAAATTTCTTATTGTTTTCATAAGGTAAGTCTTCCATTATATTGATAATTATTTCAAGTTTTTACAAGATATTGATATATTTTAGAGTATTGTGTTGTAAATAAAGGCCAAAGGTGAGTTTCTTTGCCATCCTTATTTAGTTTAAGCGCCTGGATAAGATAATTGCCAGGTGCCAATGATTGTGTGTTACATTTGTATGGAGGTCTATTCATTGGCATGCATGTCAATCACTGTACTTTCATATAATAATTGATAAATTGTGTTTTTTTAGACAATTGATATGTAGTTTTGCTTAAATTCAGCAGTAAAATTTAGAACATACATTTGTTTAATTAAAGTATTATTATTAGCAGTGCCAATCACTATAACCTGCACATGCCAATCACTATACTGATAGGGGTGCCAATATTTACACTGCCAATGATACACACTCTAAAGTTTACACCATTTATTGATTTAAAATTATTTATTAAAGTTAGTTTTGTTTGTGTTTTTTACAGATATCAAATTAAAATGCCTAAAGTTCCTGCTGATTTAAAGTATTTCAAAAAATACAAGCAGAACGACATTCAGAAGGCTTTAGATGCTGTGAAAAGTGGTATGTCGAAAAAAGCCGTTTCTAAACAATTCAACATTCCACGGTCTACTATTCAATTTAGATTAAGTGAAAAATATGTTAAGACAAGACCCGGACCAGCAACAGTTTTAACAGAAGAAGAAGAGTCTATCCTCGTTCGGTGGATTAGTACAAACAGTCAGAAAGGTTTCCCACGAAGAAAAGAAGATATTCTGGAGAGCGTGCAATATTTTATCAGTAAAAATCCTCGACCAAATGCATTTATTAACAACAACCCTGGGGAAGGATGGTATAAATTATTTTTACGGAGACATCCTGAAATTTGTACCCAAACTGCTGAGGCAGTAACTTCAGCGAGCTCGGTTGTTTCAGAAACAAACATAAGACGCTGGTTTCAACAAATCTACGACTACTTACATGAAAACGATTTAACTGAAATATTAAATGATCCAAAACGTATATTTAACGGTGACGAAACTAATTTCCAGTTATGTCCCAAAAATTCTATGGTTCTGGCTATGAAGGGTACAAGGAATGTTTACGAAGTAGAACACGCACCAAGTAAATCATGTCTAACAGTAATGTTTACTTTGTCAGCTTATGGTGAGATAACTCCACCAATGGTAATTTTTCCTCTAAAAAGAATGCGACAAGACATCATTCGATCTATACCAAGCGAATGGGGAATAGGATTGTCTGAAAATGGATGGATGAAAGGGGACATCTTCATTTCATACATAAAAAATGTCCTTCATCCGCATCTGTGTAGATCACACGTTAAATTTCCTGTAATGTTGTTTCTCGATGGTCACAAGAGTCACACAACTTTTGAATGAAGTCAGCTGTGTCAAGAATTGGGTATAATATTAATAGCTTTATATCCAAATGCAACCCGTATTCTGCAGCCTGCTGATGTTTCTGCATTTAAACCAATGAAAAATGCATGGAAAAGGGCCGTTGTGGAATGGAGAAGAACTAACGTTTCAAAAGTTCTTACTAAAACTGACTTCGGTCCGATCCTTAAGATTGTTTTGGAAAAATTTGTTAGCAAGACTGTTGTAGTTAATAGTTTTAAAGCTTGTGGCCTTTCCCTTGGAATCCAAATGCATTGGACTATTCCAAATGTTTGGGAAATCTAACCATCCTCTCACTCGATTAACCTTACCATCACAAAAACCACAAAAAAATACAAATTTATTGAACTACGAAGACTTTAAAAGGATTGTTGGTGATGAAAAAATTAAAATATTTGAGAAACACCAATTTGACAATGAATCATCAGATTTTTTAGCACTGTTAACGATTTAAAAAAAATTAAATGATCAACGTTCACTAGTTTCGGACAACGAAGAAGCTGAAGAATTTGCCGGAATATCGGATGATTTCTTATGCTTTGATTCGGATGATGAAGTACCTTTGAACACAATAATTGCCAACGATTTGCAAAAACGAGCGAATGACAGCCACCTTTTGTCAAATGACATGCCAGATCAAGAATCGCCTCAATTGGAGCTAGCAGATAGCATCCCTTCTTGCAGCAGTGCATATAATTATTCACAAAAGTCCACAGAGATGAAAATAATAAATAACGACTTTGTACAAAACCAGCGCGTTACTCCCACAAAGCACAATACTTCATTAAATGATATCCTGAATTGGCCAAAGACGCCAGAGAGGAAAACCAAAAATATGACAATGAAAAAAACTTTTGTTTTGACTAGTAAAGAGTGGCTTGATATTGAGGAGGCAAAAATGAATGCAAAAAATAAATTGGTCTTAAAAAAAGCGGCTAGAAAAACTGAAAGAGAACAAAATTCCAAAGTTAAAGCTGAAAGTTCCAAACTGATTAACAAATCAAGAAAAATATCGCAAAAAAAGAATAATAATACTGCGATTGAAAATTTGCCCGTTCAAAAGCCAAATGAATGTTTGAATTTTGAAGATACTCTTCCACCAAAGATAAACGAGAATGGTTCGACTTCAACACAATTTCATTCCAAAACTTCTTGTAACCTCGTACAAAAACCTACAAAATTACAAATAATTACTCTTCCTGAAAAGGAAAAATCAATAGAAAAGGAAAATGAACCATCAACATCGAATAATATTTTCCAAACCAACAGTGCAAGCGTACATAAATCTGTTGAACCTAAAATAAAAATCATTTTATGCGTGACACTCAAAAAACCATTTAAAATTATAGTTAAAAAACCCGTTTCTGGAAATGACAATAATATTCAAAGTCTACCAGATGACACGAAAAATCTTTCGGAAAGCGAAATTATTGAAGCTATGCTAAAAGAAGATTAAAATTTCTTAAAAGAAGTACGTAATACCCACCTACCGCAGTTTTTTTTAATATTTAAAAATATAATTTTTTAGTAAAATGTATCCTCTTTGTGAATTGTATCCTCTTTCAATAAAGTTTACTGAAAAAAAATGTTTTCTTTACAAAAATAATATATAACACAAAGTGCCAATGATTATACTTCTTGCAATGCCAATTAATGTATCGTGGGTGCCAATGATTGTACTTTTTATATGTTTGCGATTTGATTCACTATACTGAGAAACGCAAGCAAAATTAAAGACAAGCAACATTGAAAATGTGCACTCAATTGTTGAACAAGTCAACTGTAATAAATATATTTTAAAAAACTTGCAATCATAACACAAAATCGGGGAACAAGTTGGAAGTTTACCATAAAGTGCCAACCATTGTACTCCTTACCCTAGATAGGAACTGTAACATAAGAACGCTGTGTAGGTACTGTGTACCTTACCTATTTATACATAATATATTATCGACACCTACACAGTAGGTACCTACCTAATGGTATTTGATTTTAGTATACGCGTAATTAATTTGAACATCAGAGTTAAAAGACACCAAACATTGATATTAAGTTGAAAGCGTCATAGTAGATTTGCAGTATTTGCAGTGGATTGTGAAACATTGTATTTACTTGACTTTCATGTAATTTGAGTGTATGCTCATTTATTGGTTGAGCTCTATTGTTTTTTTTGAATTTTAAATATTTAGTTTTGAAGATTGGTCTCAGTTTTGAAGATTGGTCTCAGTTTTGAAGTACAGCCAGGCCATGCTGTACTTAACAGTAGTTAACAGGTTGTTGATCAATCTCGATTAATGAAAGCTGAATCAACTTCTGAAATACTATATAAAGTCTTAGTTAGTAATAACTAACTAACCAACCATCACGCCGTTTCCCCACAGGGATAGGCAGGACAGATGGACCGCCGAATAACTCGGTCTTGGCAAACACCTTTTAATTCATGCAGATTCATACATACTCTCCTAATATTCTGACTCTTGACATGACTCAAGTATCTGATTCACTTGATCGTGCCATGTCTTCCTCGGACATCCCAGACTTCTGCTACCATTCACATTTGCGTCAATCTCTAAATAATTGTATAAATGAATTAAGGTGAACACAACCTGCTACTACTTGTATAGGTATGATTTTCCCCGTAAAACACTAACTTTTTAACACGGATTTTATAATTAAGGTTTTAAAAATGTATTTTATAGGTTGTCTACTTTATGTTGCAACGTTTCTTGTGAAAATTTCCACTTGATAATGTATTTTCTGATTTCTGTCAAATATATTAATAAATCGGTAAATAGATAAAATTAATAACCAATAACCAAAAAAATAATAAATATATATTTATAATACCTTATTACTTTGGAAAAAAGTGCGAGAGGATCGAACGCCACATTTTTCTAGTAATGTTGCTCCATCCTCACATACAAAAGCGGTATCTTGTGTGAATTTGAAGAGCGTGTAGCCGCTATACGATACGATCCACCCTCCATTATTTTGTCAATTTATTACGCTAATCCCAGCGCAACCATCAAACGGTCTTATCAAAATCGATCCTCTTCGGAGCGCATGCGCGGGGCGTGTTTCCAGAGCTCCTCGCCCCTTTTCCTCAGGTAGGGCGTGGCCTCGCGGCGGTCCCTTTGAAGCCCCGGCCGCCGCATCCCTTCCACCGGCGGGCCTCCCCTCCCCGAGCCTGCCCCCTCCACCGGGCCCCGCTACCTAGGGCCCCCTCAGAAGCGCTGACTACCCATCAGTCTCGAACTACCGCCGGACTTGAATACACCGGCCAAATAACAAACGTTAAACCCAGTGCTGTTGTGATAGGTACCGCCGGGTACTTTATTCAAATACAAAAAAAGAACATTTATTTTTCTTCACCGGTTTATATAAACAATCTATTGTGTTAAGTTGAAGTTATCAGATAAGGATTTTAAGTGGAAAAAACTATTGTGTGAATTTTTTTGTGATTTGGTTTTGCGGATAAAGTTAAAATTTACCCAAACCAAATGATGTCTGACGACGATATTCTACATATTGAGGAGCACAGGGAGATAAGAGGTAAATATTTATTCCTCGTCTTTTCCTTATCTGCCACATATTTTCTTAGTGCTTAACTGTTTATAAAGAAGTCTCATAACAAATCGTGCACTTTTAATGGATTGAAATTTTTTGCAAGTATTATTTATTTAAATGAATAAAATTTTCAACTTTTGCAGTAATTTTATTTTCTTACTATTTCTATTTCCTTCCGATCTTCATAACACGTGCCTGTAAATAATCTCTCCTGCAAGTCAGAACAAATAAATGTCATCAATTGTTTAAAAAAAAATATATAAATACATATATTCTTTAAGACTCGATGATTTATTTTTTCCGACTCTTATTTTGGTGATATAAGGTACTAATGATATTTGTCTTTCCAGAATTTCCTCCAGATTTCCCAATGGAAGGGCGCGTGAAAGCAGAGCCACACAGCCCCGCCCTGCCCACCCCCCCACGCACCCCTCCGGAGCAGCACATCTCCCACCACCACCCCTCCCCGCCTCACAAGCCCGCCTACCACCCCCACCTCCCCAACCTCCCCCAGCTGGACGCCATGGCCCAACACCACTGTCTCACCCAGCAACACCACCTCTGGCTGTCTCAACAACCTCACTCTCTTCAAGCCCCTCCTCACATGATGTACAAACCTACTCATCATGTCATGCCTGTCTTCCCTCCCTATGAAGTGCCAAAGATACACTCACCTTCCTTCTCTTCGAGTCACCCTCCTGCATTTGCCGCATACATGCAGTCCCAAATGGGCATGCCAACTTCAGCATCCTACTCTAACGGACTTCCCGCAATCCTCATGAACCAATGGATCAGAAACGCAGCGTTATACCACCAAGCTTCGAGAGGATACCCTCCAGTAGATCTTCAGAAACTTCACCCCTCTGGAAGGGCACCCGCTCCGCCGAAGCAACCCGGAGCTCCCAACGCAAGGCCAAAGAAACAGTTTATCTGCAAATATTGCAACAGGCAATTCACCAAGTCCTACAACCTGCTGATCCACGAGCGCACTCACACGGACGAGCGGCCCTACTCCTGCGACATCTGCGGGAAGGCCTTCAGGAGACAAGATCATCTCAGAGACCACAGGTAAAATTACTTTACAATCTCGACAATTTAAAAATTCTCTCCAGTATTCATAATATTGTTCCAATTTATAAATTCGAGCTAAAGCAAAAACACGCCGCGTAAATGCTTCCAAGAATATTTTTACTAAGGCGTAACCTGCACCCACTCAGTTCTTATTGTCTTCGAACACTTTTTACATTTGTTAAATATTAATAATGTCGTTGAACTTAGTCCCATGCATTATTATTTGAACGTGACATTTCAATTAAAGTGTGTCACTCGACGGTTGTCGGCTTATAATTGATTCAATACGTAATTATGTATTCTTTAACTGGCGGCGGCGGCGGCTCATAAATAGTAGATAGATACCTGCGCTGATAGCACTTTCTAGTTTGTTGATTTGTTGATATTTCAATTTTAAAGCCTTTCCCTTTAAATCAATAGTACCTACCCAACTAGCAGTGTAACTGTATCTGTGCTATACCTATTATGAATATATAAATAAGTTTTCATTTATTTTTTCTCAGGTATATCCATTCAAAAGAAAAGCCGTTCAAGTGTACGGAATGCGGCAAGGGCTTCTGCCAGTCGCGCACGCTGGCGGTGCACAAGATCCTGCACATGGAGGAGTCTCCTCACAAGTGCCCCGTCTGCAGTCGCAGCTTCAACCAGCGCTCCAATCTCAAGACCCATCTCCTTACCCACACCGACATCAAGAACCACCAAAGCCTGATGGACGGATGTCCAGAGGTGACCTCCACCAGCCAAGGAGCCGACACGCCTCCAGCCCTCCTAGACTTATCGCAGAAGACCTCTTCACCTACTTCCCACCTCCCGATGTCGAGTCCTCCGCCAACTTCCTTCAGACCCGTGCAACAAACGGGGCCAAAGAAAGCACTTGGTTTTTCGATAGAGGACATAATGAAAAGATAAACTCTCTTTTAGTGACAAATATAGTAAATTTTATGATGTTTTAGTACTGAGTGTCGTATTGAGTAGCTGGGTATCCTGTACTTTATTTTTATTTTCGACTGTTTAGTTACAATTAATTTTATACAATATCATTTGGTTTATTTAACTAAAAACCAATAATTTGTTGATTACCAAATATTTTTTAAACATTAATTCCACCAAGTATTTATTTGAAATCTCCTATTATTATTTGAATGAATCAATTCAATACTAAGTTTATTTTAATGAGCGCATTCAATTATTAGATATTCCATCATTTCGTAGTGTTAGGTGATAATGAGTCCTATCGGGCCGGTCCCGCTTTATTTCAAACTTGCGACGTGTTTTATTACTTCATTTTTCAAAACACGGCATTGTTCACGTTCTTGCGTGGTCACTTAATAAATGAACTGTCCGACCCACACACCTGGAACCTGAACCTGGTGGCTGTGAAAGGCACCTTCGCTTATGGGCCAGTCTTCACACCCACTTAAACGTTGTATTGGTTTTATCCTAATTAATAGGCACTTCATATTGTATTGTTTTTGTTCTAATGAGAGCTTCTAGCGATCATGTATTTTATGTAACATTAAGAAATCATGTTTTGATACCGGTTCGACGATAATAATTTGTTTTTGTTCAAAATTAATTTTAAAAGTTTTGTTCATTGATTATATTATAACCTATTAATTTTTAACACTTTATTGAAGTTCCTTTTAATTATTTTTGAATCATTTCCTAAGATCATTGCCAAAGATCTTTTTACCAAATGTTTCATAAATCATTTTGCTTTGTTATATCTAAAATCATTCAACAATTCCAAGCATTCAGTTCATTGGAGATATCATTTAACGTAATTATTGTTTATTCAGACCTTCTAGTAAACCAGGGTTTTGATTTCCAACTCGATATAATAATGTTAACTGGTCTCATGAAATTCATTTACTCGTGTATACTCGTATTGGCTTTAGTTAATGGTTAATTTAATATCAGGTTCGTGTCACCTGGTTGTGTTTGCGGCAACTATTGAGGTGTAAAATCAACGAGCATTGACATGAAATATTACCGCCCTTTATTTTAAACAACTTTAATTTTAATTATTTGTATGGCAAGACTGATATTATTTATTTTGAGATGTAGATTTGAATTATTTATTGTTTAGAAATAAGTTTTACTCGTTGATCCCAGTTACCATACCTCAGTTCATCCGACAAATCATTATTTGTGATAATCATGCATTATTTAAAAAAAATATTGTAAATATTTATATCTAAGTATGAAGTACTTATCAATCTAGTTTGTAAGAAATGTTGACGAATTCAATTTCTCAGTGAACAGGAAACGTATTATTATAAAAGGTTTTTTCATGATTATTGTTGGTACAAATTATTTCAACTAAAATCGTAGAGATTGAATTAAAAGGCGTTAAAGAGTACAATTTTTTCCAGTATTAATTTATTTATCAACCTAATTGTTATAAATACCATGTAATTATTATTAGCTATGTTAAGAAGGCATTGTTTTGTAATCATAAACCATGTAAAGATACTATGTGCATACACCAAAAGAAATATATAAAATATAACTAAACGATACATAAAATTAGCAAAGTATTTTGATCAAACCTTTCCTGATCCCACCCCTAACCTAACCCTCACTAACCAACCGCATGTTAAGTCTGTTGTTCCCGATGTGAATCTTCCGATGCTGGTATGTAGGATAAAGTAATTATAGGAAATAAAATTTTCATACATATCAACCACCTATAAAAGTTTAAAAATAATTGCGCCCTTGAGGTGATTTTTCACAAAAACGGCGCTCTACAAATTATCCAATTATTATTATTATTATATTACGCGAAAAAGTGTCCCGAAGCCAAAAAATAATCTTGGTACGACACCTACTTCTGCCCAAAATATACAACGTGTACATGAGAGATTAATTTCTGATGGGTATAATTTAGTCTAATCACCATAGAAATAACACATTAATAATGAATAGTGACGATTTTTGTGAAATATTTCTGAAAGCTATAAAATTACGTTACGTACTTAGACCAAACCATAGTAAGTACTTAGTTCAATTAATCCAGTATCTACGAAATACAATAAAGTTGGTATTCACCGATTTCACAGGCACGGGGGATAACCTAATGTGCGAATTGTATAATAAAAACCAAAACCTGAAGGATTCCGATATTTTTTGGTAATATATTGAAGTCTGTTTTCCTATAAAAAAAAAGAAAATGTGTACACACTTCATTCACTATACTCTTTAAGTACTTTTTTTATGATTTATCTCTAAACTTGTATAAAAAATATTTGTACACTTTTATTTGACACTGAGCATTATCTATACAAAAAATAATTTTCTTATATACCTTTTCCTTATTTACATGTAAAAAAAAATTTAAAATTGTTATCTACTAGTCAATCTGTGAGAAATAGTCAGGATGCACGCGAATTCTCAAGTTATTGTTTTACAAAATTATCTTTTAATTATTGTCTGTATCTGTGTTTTCTCCTTAAATAAATAAACTATGCTGCCGCTGTAACTAAAACACAGTATCTTCCTTGAGAGTATCAAGGAAGATTCCGTGTTTTTAGTTATCGCGGCAGTATGTAGGGTACAGACATAATTACATTTAATAAGATAGTTCCACGATTCAAGTAAAAAAAACACACTTTATCTTGTTTATAAAAAAATAATAATTGAGATGAAAACATAGCTGAAAAACCAAAATAAATAATAAAACATACTTATGAAATGAGTAGAATTAAAATTAAATGTTGATTACATTCATATTTAATTTACACACCCAGAATTCAAATAGAATACATAATTTTAGACATCTAAAATTCTTACAAGAACAATATTTTTATTACCCTTCACAATAATTAGAAACCAGTAGAATGAGCAAAGTATCGATATTTTTAGTGGAATAATGGGCCCAGGCAAGCGTGAAATTCCCCCATCAAGTGTCATCTTACGGCGACAGAGTGAAGCGGAAACTTTCAGACACGAGATGTCGCTGCTTGTCACCAAATACTCTGAACGGCGCGGTGCGTAAGCCGAGATCCCCTCCTAACGAAAATTTCGAATTCTCGAGGTTTTTCTCACTGTAATTTTTAAATGCAACAATAAAATCGATTTATGCAAATAGTTTCAACCGGTGTCGCCCGAGTTATAAGACTTTTTTTCGTACGTTCATAGGCATTTAGATGCATCTGTTATCAAATAATAACACTATGCAACCGATCTTTTTAAATATTTTTGTGGATAATTTAAAGCTAGAATTAATACGAATAGCTAAAAACAGCTCCTTTAATATGGAAATTCCATACGGAACAATCGGTGTAAATTACATAACGTCCGAGCTCACCGTTCGAGAGTTTTGTTGCTTCCAAAACACAGAATTTTCTGCTTAGAAGGTATACCTATATTTGAGATCGTTATATATTTAACAAGTCGCTAATGTAGGCAGTGTATTTATTTCTACGAAAATCTGTTTTTACGCCTCACTAATTGCTCTAAAAAACGCAAAATTATTTTTAATTCACAAAATGTTTTTTCACGTGTTTCTAGTAAAAACATTCTCGAACTGAAACCATCAATTATTTACCAGGCTGATTCGTTTGATTGATTGAAATGGTTCGAGTTAAATATCTCAGCCAATTTAGAATAATTATCGAAAGATCTCTCAAAATCCTTGGCGCTACATCGATTATCTGGAATTATGTTTTTATGGCGTAATTATCAAATTTTATCTGATGCCTTATAAAATATTATACATAAATGTTTAATAAGAATGAAACGAATCAAACATCAATCATATAATATTATAATTACCTTTGTTTGATGAATCCAGCAATGAAAACAGAATCGTTTTCTACCCACTCATAATAATTGTTTTAGAAAAAAATATACGAAATAAACGTAGGCAGAAGTAACTACAAACTAAATATATTTTTTTAAATTATTAGGTTCAGTTCTAAAACAGATTTAAGCAGGATTAAACCTATTTGAAAATAATTTATTTGTTTCATAAAATCAATCAGTGTCTCAGTTAAGTTGTGAAGAATATATGCATGTGATGTAAAGGCTCAAGTTGTAAAGCAAAGTTTTTCCACAAAACAATTGAATTGTTAATATTTTTTCTCATATTAACAACAACCAATTTCTAATGCATGCTATACATTCGTTTTCAATATAAAATTTACCAGTCTGAAAATTATTTTTACTTATTTGTGGCTATATTCACAATGTTTGAATCATTAAAAACTAATAATATAATAATAATAATATTGGTCAATTTTTATAGCGCCGCTTTTGTGAGTTATCACCTCAGGGGCGCTTAATTTGCATTTTCTTTCTGTGTCTATGATTCTTATATCTTGTCTATCCGTTTCTGTACTTCTATATTATAGTCTTTTGAACTGTCAAACCGTGTGATTGTCATTCATTGTAAGTGAATGTTTCATTCTCTCCTCCGTTTGACATTGCTTGAACTCAATGTCGTAGCTACATCATTCACATAGGTGAGGGGTTAGACCTAAGAAGGGGGGGGGTGATTCTGAGGGAGCAAAGGAGAAAGGGGAAAGGGGTGGAACATGTATTATAATGTTTTTAAGACCTCTATTTACCACAACATATTGTTTTTATCACATTGATAATATATTTGGTGCAAATAATATTGTTGTACTTTCTAGGAATGTAATCTACGGCTACTATTATTTTTTGCTTACACAGTACTGTGGCCGATAAAGGGGGTGGGTTGTACCCCCTAACCCCCCTTCTATACACCCTTGCTTCCACTAACATTATTAAAATCACACTGCGAATTACTAATTTCAGTTGTTAAATTTATTAAATAAATTCATAGGACGCGAAAGGTGTAGTGATTAGAACACTAATCTATTCGACTAGGGGTCCGAATCCTGGAAAAATTAATACCGTGGATTAAAAGGAGCCTTAAAATATCCCAAAATATGTAATGAGGCGGGAAGGGAACTGTTTTGGAATATATATGTGTGCTGCAAGCAAGTATCTGGTAATGTTTCTGTGTGTAGCCCAAAATATATTTTTAAATATCCTGCATTATTATCAAGTTTGGTAATGTAATAACTTCGCGGAACAGTGAAAGTTTCGCCCTTCTAGTGGTCTAGTTACAGTTTGGTTATGCAATGATCACACGAGGACAGTACAATGTTGTTTTGTCCCAGCTCGGGACCCACTGTACCAGTGTGATAGGTAGTTTGAAAGGCAGGACAACGAACCAAGACACTGTCCCAGAAGGGCAAACTATCTCCGCAGGATAGTGTCATAGTCAAGGCTATTCACACAGCAGAGTTTGGACACTATTGTATTGTCCTAGTGTGATCCCAGTATTATGCATTCGCAGAACAATACTTTTCGGTTCAGCTTTCATACTAAATAATAGAAAAAACAAGGCAAGCTAAGGTTTAACTTTGAGGGAAGGAGATAAAGTGGCAAAGTGCTTTCGAACACGCCATATTTTCAACTACCGATAAGTAGTCAATAATGCTAGAAGGAAAGAATTTACACGAAATTATCTCGGAAAACTAATGTTGTCTTGCTTATGATTTATTGTTTAGACGGTTCGTATTGACTTTGATTACAGTAAAAAACCTTCGCTTCTTGACGTGTAAATTTCATTGCTGAAACATTTTTATTTCTGATTTTGGTTTCAAAGGCATAAAGTGTTTAAATGTGAGCATTTGGCATGTGAATTGTGAGATATGAGAGATGGATGGTTGATGGTTCAGTGCTTGGTGCTCAGATTGCGGTCACAATTAAAGCCCGATTTGGGCGAATTATGGAAACCCTAAAACCTAAAACGATTACCTCAAATCTTCGACTGCTGAAGAGTTCGGATTGAAGAGTTGCGGCACGCTAGCCGGACTCATTATTAAGTCAAACTTAATGTTGATGTATGGATTTGTGATTAAAAGGAAAGAATGGAGGAAATGAGATAAATCATGAGTGGCGGAAAATTACCCCATTCCTCGTAAATCACCCGCAGAAGTTTAAGGGTCGAATCATTTGTAAGATAAATCTTGCTTCTTCATACAGATTCCGCAGCTGCAGTTAAATTTTACTGAGCAGGCTGTTTCAAATGTTCTTTATTGCATAATATGTAGTTTTTACTTTTTACTGATACATTAGCAGTATTTATTTGAACATTAGTCGGCAACATGAGCTTCACTGGGTGTTTCCTGTGCTGAAGCCTCCATTTACAAGTACATTTAAGAATTATTATTTTTCGGAATATTTTTTATTGAGTAAAACCTCAAATTGTAATATTTAAATATTGAAGACAATATTAGTGATTCTTAAACGAAAATCTGAAACAGAAAAATCAGAAAAAGAAACGGTCACATCTGGGACTCGAACCCAGGACCCTTGTCTTTCCGGGACAATGCTCTACCAACTGCGCTAATGGGACCCTATCCTCTTCGGTCACTTTTTTTTACATTTAAGAATCACTAATTTATTTTCGCTGAAATTTATCCAGTTGGTTTTTAATGATTTGTCTGACCAAATTAAACAGATGTCATAAAATCAATAAAAAGCATTTATTCTAAAAAGTAACATGTCGTTGGTCATGGTATTTCAGATACATAAAGTTTTAAATGTGAGATTAATACATATATATTTTTTAAATAAACGTTTGTATCATTTTGAAAACCTTATTCTTCTTTCAATTTTACCAAATACAGATCGATTTTAAAATCCCTGCGCCTTAAAATCGGCATCAGTTCAAACGTCAGATTTCCTTGCCAGTAAATAAAGAAGGACTGCTCAATAAATCATTATCCTTCCAATTTCTGAATAAGCGAACCCCAATTATCTCTGGAATAATTCACAGCGGATTCTCCGCTCGTCTTATTACCTCTATTGAGCATGTATGGAACATTCCGATCTTTAGGGAGACACTCGGATCTCCTGAGAAACACTGAGAGGTGTATTCATGGTATTTCAAGGTCAATGGGATTTATTGAAAAGGAACTTATTTCAAAACTAAACTCACCGTTTTCATGAAAAAATGTTTGCAGCCCAATTATGCATAATGATCTGGTGTTCAATTCTCCCGTTGTAACTAAAAACACAGTGTCTTCCTCGAGACTCTCAAGGAAGATCCTGTGTTTTTAGCATGGCAGAATTGTGGACATTAACAGGTTAAAACCCGGACAACCACTAGTCGTACATTTTGATTTGGGATGAATTGTCTAATAAGTTTTGAGACTTTGAAAGAGAATTCTTGAGTATGCGTAGTAAAAATATCAATGCTTCGCAAGTTAAAACCAATGTTTGGCATTACCAAAAATAAACACCTGTTTTTTTTAATATTTATTTTTTATTTTTACAAATGTTTGTTCCAAAAAATATTTGGGAAAATACTTCATAAAATTATTTGCCTATTGGAAATTGTAACCACGATAAAATACAACAACCGGCCAAACCCCAATTCGACTTCCACAATCCTAAATGTTAGTATTTTCCAAGAATGCCTTCGATTGCTCTAGGCGAAAAGCTTCAGATACGATTCGGGTAATCTTGTGAGCTTTGATCACGCGATGTTTAGAGCTTTCTGTGAACTCATATAGGTGCTGATTGGCCAATTAAGTCACCTATCAGGATGATTGACAGCTGCCAATCAAACAACCTTCCATATTTCATATCGACGCGTGCTTGTCGGACCGTAGCCTGGAGCTTTCAGGTTAAAAGCTTTATTTCCTTCCGGGTCGAGTCGGAAAGATAACGTTAGAAGCGACGTGAATCAATATTTGAATAGATCGCACTGAAAATTAATTAAAAGGGAACTTAGTGACTATTTTAGGTATTTCGGATTTTTCGGATGAATTTATATGTTTTGCAAAACAAAATAATAAATGCTAAACTTTCGTGTAAATGATGAAAAATATTTATAAAAAATGTATAAATAAAACTTATATCTTCCCAATAATGTTTTTACAATAGTTGTATTTTTCATTTCATGTTTACAAAGTAGCTGGAGGAAGGTTTTATTTTTATAATTTCCATTTAGTTTGATTTCCACAAACATTTTTTTTCCAAAATTTCTTAATGATACTAAAAGAAATGCATTGCAAACAACAAATTACAGATGGTTCCCTTTAACGTAACACAAACTTTTTCATCTTCTGTAATATCTTTATTACTCCAAAATGTTAGTTGGTAACCTTAAGTAAAACAACGCCGATTATTGTCTAGGCTTTGTTTCAGATAGTTATTTCTCATTCGCACTAATTGGTAAAACCTTCAGACAATATTTCTTACGTATACAAAAACACTTGACATATTACAAAGTACCAAATTCAACGAACATTGTGAACGTTTATAATTAACATCTATTTAACTAGTTTTGGGAAGTAGGTAGGTACTTACATTTCACAGATATTCCTACCTACATTATTGGCAACACTTATACCTAATGTATGTTCCTTATTGAAAACCATTTCAAATGTAAAACACGTGATTCGTTTTATGTCTCACACGGATACAATCAGATATAAATATTGGCATTAACATTTTGCAGCTTTTCAAATAAAGTATTTTCAAATAAGTAATTAACTTTCATAGTATTACTTCATGCGAATCTTTGACAAATAATCCATCCTCCCTGGCATTTTCCTATCACTTTGGTACAACGAGAAATTTCACACGGAGAAAAATACTTATTGCTAATTAATTTAGAATCTCAGAATTGTTCGTAATCCGGTTAAAAACGGGATTGCAGGTACTTAACAAATGAATTGATAGATTTCCTGATAAACTTTTAGTAAACGCATGTATATATATATATTACAGCCAAAGTAATAAATCCGGATATTATATATATTATCCAGCCATTATTTATAATGTCTACCTTGTCTAATTTAGACAAAGTGATAACTGACACAGAATTAATCACACTAATTAGCAATTTTATATAATATCTTCGAAGACTTGGATAAAGTAATAAAACAAGTAGGTATAGGTAAAGATTAAAAAATTATATTTCAATTTGCCTGTAATTTATAAAGTAAATTTAAACTGGGTTGGGTTATTTTAGCTTAGGTTAGGTTAGGTTGGGTTATGATAGGTTAGGTTATATAAGAAAGGTTAGGTTAGAGGGGTAACAAGTCAGTTGGACCGTATTTATTACATTGGCTAACTTTGACCCCATATTATGAATAATATCCGAATAAAGTGATTAATTTATCACATTGTCTAAGCAATTTTGTTATTGTATATAATAACTAGTCATTATATATAGTAGCTATTTAATCACCATATTATTATACATATAGAGTAAATGTAAATTCCCTCTTACAGAATATCCAATTTAGAGCAGTAGGTATTTAGAAAGATCACTTAGTAGAGCTGTGTCAAATTTGTAAGAAATTTATAACAAGAAGGAGGTTCCTTTGCCACTGAAGTGAGCTTAAAGCTTCCTAACCGTCCGGAGCATACAATCTTTGAGTCAGGTTAATAAGACGGATATCCTAATTTACATATTAATTTAAATTCGGACCATTTATCTTAACGTGCCTGCATATTTAACTGCTTTTATAAATATTAATATAATCTGTAAAAGGTTTACCATTCTCAAAAATATTTACAATACTGACGCTTTACTGCAAGCTGTGATGCAGTCCATTATCAGAGACATAATAGTAACCCCTCCCCTATAAATAATTACCCTCACCCAATGCAAATTAAATTAAAAAAAAACAGTATTTGCCAGTAACGCAAATTGCAAATCTACCACTGGAAAATTAAAACATATTTATCACTTTACTAAACAAATGATGCTCTCGAAGCATCTTTAAATAGTATAAAATAAATTCGCTATCCACGTCTGTCTGTTGTGCGCTTAGTTCTTCTAAACTAAGCAACGAATTTCGAAAGGGTTTTCAATATCATTCAGAAAAAAATTGTAAATAGTTTATGTAGGTATAGTATATTTGTAGAAAGTTGATGTTTTATAGGTCGTAAAATATATATTTTTGGGCGCTTATATTGCTAACGTTTTCTAAACCTTGTAAGATACATCAAAATAATTTACTACGTAATTATATATTTTAAAAACGCCTACAGAAAAATCTACTATGGTGTATGTCTATCTTCTAAGGATAACCCCCATCAACGCCGAGTACACGTCAGCTAGAGTACAATAATATGCATTCATTTAAGTTTCGACAGAGGAATCCAGGTGGCAGGATTTTATTTTCTTATTTTTACACGACGAAAAAAAGTTTTGCTAATTTATTAAGAATCTCTTCAAATTATTGGTAATCCGGTTAAAAACTGTATTGCCGGCCTTAAATGAATGAACTAATAGGTTTCCTGATAAACTTTAAGTAAATTTCGAATAAATTATCATGATGTCGGAACACGTTTTTGAACCCGTGTTAACCAGACGTTCCCACATTATAACCATCGTTATAATGTGGAAACTTTACTGGTTCATGAAAACATGTCAAATGTAATTATAAATGTTTTACAATTTCCAATAAACTAAAATAAATATATCAGGAAGCCTATTAATTTACTGTTTAAAGGCCTAAGATCCCGTTTTTAATTTAACAAATACAGAATTAGAAGACACAAGTTAACCTATTTAAATATACCTAAGTGGATTAATTATAGTTTCAGAGATCAATTTAAAAAACGTTTATATAAAAATAGTTTTCGGCATGTTTCAAGATGGGACAGGAATGAATAATACTTACATTCTCTAGTATACAGGTAACGCATTAACCTCTGTCATACTTTTCTATTTCTAGGATATGGTTTTGTTCAGAATGGCTCCAAATAATGGAGCTCTATTTCAGAATACTGAGAACAAGAGCTTCATATGTTTTCCGTATTGCAAATCCGTTAGAAAACGATCTCGCGTTACGAAGAACAAATCCAAACGTTTTATACACATTCGCCTCAGGGATCTGATTTCTTGTGCATCTTGTAATTGATCGATACATTTAAAACGATCCTGAAAAAAAATGTCTAATGATTAATTATTGAAGAAATTTTTTTTTTTTTTTTTTTTTTTTTATAGTCCCGTCTGGAGCCAGTGAGACTATGGCATCCCCAATTGGGGGATGTTGTGAGGCTGAAGATAAGTGGGGAAGGGAAAGAGGAAGGTGGGGAAGTACCTGGCTATTCAGATCTAGTCACTAAACACGGCTAAAGCCATTTGGAGCAACGTTTCAATTCTGAATGGTGGTCTTACACCAGGGCGATACTGGTAGTATCTTCCACTCTGGAACGTGCCGCAAATATACTATATATTATTTTAATTAATTAATTGTGAAATAACACAAATTAATCAAATAAAATTTATTTGCGCACGCCGGGTTCGAACCCGCGACCTTCGGAATGGCAGTCCAATGCGTTACCACTGGACTATGCCGGCCGTCAAATATGTTTATAATTGTGAATGAGAAATACTTGGAGCAGGTGGATGAGTTCATGTATTTAGGAAGTATGTTTACGAGAGATGGGAAGGCTGACAGAGATATTGAAAGAAGGTTAAATGCAGGTAACTCCATTAATGGAGGACTGAACGCAGTTGGCGCTAACAAAAAAATGTCCAAATAAGCGAAGCTAGCAGTCTACAATGGAGTTCTGTACCTACCCTGATGTGTTGAAGTGAGGCATGGAACTGGCATAGAAAGGATGAAAGTAGACTGAATGCTGTAGAAATGAGATCCCTGAGGCGTATGTATGTTAAAATCATGTATGATTGTGTGAGAAATGTGGAGATCCGCAAAGAGTGCAAGGCTGATGTAAGCGTAATAATTAAGATCAAGAAAAAGAACGTTTAGATGGTTTGGGCATGTAGAGCGAATGAGCGAAGAAAGGAGTGTAAGGATAATATTTATGATGCAAATGTGAATGGTAACAAAAGTCTGGGGCGCCCGAGGATGATATGGCACGACCAAGTGAATCAGATACTCGAGTCGGGCCATGTCAAGAGTCAGAATAATAGAAGAGTACGTATGAGACGATGTATGAATGTGAATGAGGCAAGGAGTGTGTGCCAAGGCCGAGTTGTTTGTAGGTCCGTCCTCTCTGCCTACCCCTGCGGGGAAACGGCGTGATGGTTAGTTAGTTAGTTAGTGATGTTTCCTGTTAAATTTAATTTGCATTATGACATTATTGTGATGCGATCAAATAAATTGTTTGCAAAGTTACACCTACCAATTCTTATTTATTTGCATCATCGCTACCAAGTAAGTTTATTTTTATCCTCACCATATATGACATGTACCGTACCGCCCACAATTTCAATTCAACTATCAGAAACTGTCAGTGTCAGATCATGTCAAAGTAGCCAGTGCAAGTCAAAAAGGATTACGATCGGAGCCCACTGCAATCGATCTGTTTTGGATACCTAAAAATGTTATGTGGGTTTATTTTTTAGCAGGTTTATCAAATTATGTGTTTCTGTGTATTCGAGTATCAGAAGGTTGATATTACAAAATAATTCGTCTACAGGCTATCGTGATAAATAAAGTGCATAAGTAAAATAAATCGAAAAGAACCATGCAGCAGAAAAAGATACAGAAAATTAAAAAGAAAACGGTCGCAACTAGGAATCGAACCAAAAATCTCTTGTCTTACCGGGATAGCGTCTTAACGACTCGACCATTGAGACACAGTAATTAAACGCCGTATTTGTCCATCTAATATTGAAAATTCAGTATTTCCAATATAATCTTGAAATTATTTTTTCCCATGTTTTTGGCAGCTACTTTTTTGAATGATCACAAATTTCTAATGATTTTTTTGTAAACTAGATACTGTTTCTGATAAACATATCCAATTTTTATTTATAAGAAAATTTCCTTAGTTGTAAAGGTAATATTTTTTTAGTGTCTTGTACTATTTCATGTTTCGTTAGGATTTGTTATCATTCTACAATGATATATTGCATTGATGGGTATGACCTTCAAAAGTTAAAGAAAATTTGTTCCAATAATAATTGAATGTTCATTTAGACTTTTAAAAAAGTCAATAGGAACCCACGTAATCCAATAAGAAAAGGTGGATGTATTTTTGGTATGTATCACTGTGGCTCACTAAATAAAATCATTTTTTAAGGGAACCAACATCAGAGGTGTTGACGGTGTCTGTAGTCATCAGTGATTCCAACTATGTATTGTAACGAGTGTTCAACGATGTCTGTTTACATTATTAATAATATTGGTGACTCCGGTGATGTTAAATATACAATGCTTAATATACCGTTAAAGAAATGACTAATGAAGAATTTATCGACTTGAAAAATTTATGTCTGTTGACAGGAAACAAACTTTTCTATTCTAATAACAATTATGAAAACGTAATGTAACGGCCCCTTCCTTTTATATACGTCCTTGAGGTGAAGTTATCTTATAAAAATCTACACCTAGTATATTTTACTACAAATTTGGTGATCAAGATTTTAAATAAATAAACGTTAGACATCGGATGAAGAGAAATTGTCAGATACCCATTTTGACAAAAGCATACAACTCCCCTAAAAAATATTTGACATAAAAAAAAGTTTTGGTATCATTATGTGAACGTTTAATTATAGCGAGGGTTCATTTGGATTTCGTCAAAAATCTGAATTCTGATCAGATGACTGAGCTGAGTACAGCGCAAGTTATTAAGATTGATTACTATCTCTTTTGTACTATGTTTATTTGTATTTTTACTTGTTATAAAATACATAAACGGTTTTCTTTTCACATGTGACTTCGGACTTGACAAAAAAAAAGTACAAGCATGAAACTTGATAATAATGCATGACATCCTGCGATATGGGGATGGGAGATGCGAATCAAAAAATTGTTCATCTTGAAAAGATATTTATAAACTGCATTTACATGCGATAATATGGCAAAAGTATGCATTTGAAATCTTTTTTGGATAACTTTAAATAATATTTTTATAAAATAAATAGCTTACTTAATAGGTTAACTGAAATACTGATCCAATCAATCGTGCATTGTTTTTTTCAGAATTGCTAAAGGTTTTAGTGTAGAGTAAGATAAAATTATTTAATAGAGAAACACGTCGAATGTTTCGACGCAGAATTGTAAATGGCTAATTGTCATATTAGCTCAATAGGGAAATATTAGACAAGTTTTTCTATTGCACTGTAAATGGTTAAATATCTTTAATTAAATAAGAAAACATTTGACATGTTTCTCTATTGAACTAACAGTGTTGTGATTTCATTATAATTTCATAAGGAGTTATCTGATTTTATTAAGAGTTATCTGATATAATTAAGACATATTTGACTTATTTATTTATTGTAATATGGAGAGAATTCAGTTCCTTTGCCATTTGGCATCGTTAACTCAAAACCCGAAAATTGTCTTGGGGTCTTAAAACTAGGTAGATAGCAAAGTAGTTGGAATGGCAAAATATTATATAAAATAAATCAATCAGGTTAGGTTGGGTTAGAGCAATTGAAATGGCAGAATATTTATAATACAGATCAATCAGGTTAACGATCTATTAGATATCTATGGAGAAGGGTAAATATTATTCCATTAATAGAAATTGTAATCCCATTGATTGAAAATAGTTTGTAAGTTTTCTTTAACCCGCCTGCAATTTTAGTAATACAAAAATAATAAATGTTCGTGTTTGCTTTTCTACAAACCTTTTCTTATCGAAGCAGGTAGGCATATTCTAAGAAAAAATAAAATTTTATTCCGAGAATAATAACCAATATTTATTTCATTTTTTGTCGCACGGCGATACGAATATGTCTGGTTATGAACGCCTCAAAGAAAAATTACGATTTTTTTCGAATGAAATAAATACTTCGGGGAGTGTTATTGTATGCACTTTAAATGAAAAAACACGCTTTGTAAAACACCACTTTTACTGAATTAATAAATGACAGCCAACCAGGCTTCGCTTATTTCAAGCTAACTTATTAACTAATGAAGCTTACAATAAGCGATACCTTGTTCGGCTGTCATTTATTATTTCAGATAAAAGTGATGAATTGGAAAGTGTGTTTTTTCATTAAATAAATACTCGTAATGATGTTTTCTTTGCATTAAAAACACCTATATATTTTCACCATCATCCAAATCTATATTTCTTGCCTGTTCATGGGTACATATGAATCATAGGTACGTACTCTTCAACTAACTATAACAATATATACCTTGTCTTATCATCTGTCACGGAAACCGTTTTCTAAAATGAAATGTTTGATTGCTGACTTAACCCGACTAATCCCCACAGAAAGAATTGGTGAACTTTCCACCGAAATTGTTGTTAATCTTCATTAGCGGATCTCGGCTGCTTATGCCTGGGAGAATAGCAGAATTTGGGCCTTCGAATTCCTCTGCAATTTTTTCGCGCCCGATGCGGATGCTTGATCGGTTCCGTTCGGTTCCCACACTGGGGCTGCCTGGGCCCGATGCCCACTGCCCGTGCCTGCTGGTAATTCAAAGTGAATGGTTACAGGTCCACTTCGGGATAAAACTCAACTGGTACTCGTACAATGTAAATATAATAATCATCGGAACCAGCGATGAAAGAAACATGTGACAATTCAATTTATTATTTTAAAAACATTAAAAAATTGGTAGTTTTAAAGCGTTAATAAATATATTTATAAAGTAGAGAAATAAGTACAAATATGTAGAGGAAGTATTACAAAATAAGTATAAATTATAAGTACTATAGCAGCAAAACAGCTTGCCTTTTAAAAGCAGCTTGAATTGATTCTAAATAATAAGCAGGGTGTCCGGGGGTAAAGTGCACTTCGAGGGTGATTCTATATGAAAGTACAAGGGAGAACATTTTTTTTGAAATTCCAACGTTTTAAGGTAGGTTTTAGGTAAAAAAAGTTGAATTGGATGTATAAGAAAATGAATATTCTTGGAAATGGAAAAATATTTTTGTATGAATTTTTTTTCTTTTTTACTTTTGCCATCATGTAGAATCACCTCCCGAAGTTAGCGCACTTTACTCTCGAACACCCCGTATATATCGATATCCATATTTGATTTTGTTTGGCAACAAGATTGCCCTCCCCACCGGCATGACCATTGGCAAGTTAGTCCTGCAGGTTTGGAAATAAAACAGTGTATGCTTTCAGTGACAGAGGTAACCGTAGGCAACATAGAAACGAATATTCATAATCGATCCACTAATCAGCCTTGAAGAAACTTATAGCAATACGCACACCCTTCGGACCCATAGATGGTTCATTCCGAGTATACCCAAAATAAAGTCAGTAAGATAGAGTCATGGATAAGTAGCCATACTCCCTCAGATAGAGAAATATAAAAAAATGTCAAACTTTATGAATTTTTTTCGCTATATAAATGCCCAGACCGTCAGTGAAATTGTTTTTCTGTTCATGAAATAAGGTTTTATATTTTAAAATTTTAAAATAGGTACAACGATATGCACTAAAAATACATATGGAGATAAATCAGTATCGCTAATTTATTAGGAATCTCTTCAAATTATTGGTAATTCGGTTAAAAGCGGGATTGCAGGCCGTTTCCTGATAAACTTTTAGTAAATTCGTAATAATATCGGAACAGTGTTCATGCACCTGTGTTTGTCTTAATAATATAAGATGACGAAATGTTACGATTTTTGTGAACGCGTGTTCGACATCGTGATAATACATTGATATTTTTTCCAAAAGTTTATCATTCGTTAAGGGCCGGAAATCCTGTTTTTAACCGGATTTTAAATTAATTGATTAGATTATTAATAAATTAGCAATAATTTTAATCAGTAATTTTTCTGCGTTCATGTAGATTTGAATAGAAAACGATGTCTCCACTGTCTTGGTATATTTTGGTTCTAGCACATTTAGAATTCGCTTTGTCTCTTTTCGTGCACTGCCTGACATCGTATGTCGCTATTCCGTTTGATCGGAATTATTATGAAACGACTAATTTAAGCGAAGAATATTCAGACTTTTGGATCAACAAATTTAATGTGTTCTTCTTTATTATATGGTTTCATTCAATCTTCACCAATCAATTGGTCAAATTCACTTAACTTCGGACACACCAGACAAGCACACACCTCAATTCTATCGGTTTATATCTTCAGTGTGTTATACGGTCATAGGTGTTATTGCATCCGGAGATTCTATGGATCCGGCCCTGATCAGCGCTTTCCACCGCATCAATCACCGCTGCGTTTCAGTCCCACACAAGCCCCCGAGCCATCACGGCAGCGCCAAGGCAGACGGGGACACCGCACCGACCCGAGGTAAGCTAGAGACACGGACACTGACGGACAGAGTGGGGCGGTGGGGCGCCCGCTCCGCACAGTGGGGGCGGCTGATCTGCTTCTCATGCTTATCGTGTAACGAGCGTGACTGCGTTTAACTGCGCAATTCATGTTTTCCTGGTAGCGTGGAGCGATGTTTTCGGAAAATTACTTTTGTAACCTACAAATAAAATATGCAATTAGAAAAATTGATAGTACAACGTAAAATATAGTAGAGGAATACTTGATTAACTTTTCGATGGTGCAAAGTATTGCAGATGCGGAAAAAATACTTTATCAAAGTAGGTACCTACCCTAGTACCCTTGATATTGTATTGAGAATGCTTAATTATGGATTCACTCATTAATAAGGAAGCCCGAGTTGCAACATTTGCGTATTATAGTTGCGTATTGCGGATATTAATATGGAGGTTCTCAAACGAGCGACGCGACGGCGACCCTAGTGAGACATTTTTTGAATTTGTATGGGTTTTTTAACAGTTTCCAACTTTCACCACAACTAAAGTCTCTCGCTTGCGGTCTACAATCAAACTCTAAAATCATTCCTCACAAGTTTGATTGCTAAAATGCTTAAATGCTAAAATTTTACTAGTTACTGAAAAAATCAAAATTTAATCGAAAGAATTTTTACTATAATTTGTTTAAAAAAAAGTATAAACTTTAGTTTGTAAACCCAATATAGAATTCTTTGATCATTTTATAGGGAGCGGAATTATGTAATTATAAAAGGCTAAGGATGGATTGTTTCACAGGACTGGGAAATTAATATTGAAATTTGAAGAACTGTTCAAATTCTCTGAAACAACGGCGTAACTACACATATTGTATTGGTTCAAATATGTGTAATAACCCCTAAAAATCAGACGTGACAATCAAGTAAGCGCTCGCTGCACGCCTAGCGCCATTAATATGGAGCGGCGGAAAAAACCTATTACTATAAAGTAGGACATTAATAAAACAAAAATTGCTTAAGTTTTATTATTACATACAGGTAAGATATTATAATACATATCTTATCTATTCAAATTAAAAATATAAATTATTTGTATGAACAGTTAAGATCAATCTCACCCTTTTTTTGAATACGTGTAGGACATACATATTTTAAAAATAATAATAAGTTATTATTTTTAGGATTTTTTTTCTTGAATAAACCTATATCTAAAAGATATAGGTTTATTTCCTCTGCTCCATACTAGACGCAACTCAGTGCGGCGTTATCTAAAATGTGGCACGTTTATTTTATGAAAATAGATAGTTCCACTTATTTATTTTAGATCGTTCTTCAATAGAAGGTACTCTGAGGAGATAGCGTCATTGAGCCCTTCGGAAAACTGCATAGTCGGGAAGCACGCCAATGGCGCGCCTTACATTTCTACCCGGTTGAGATTTGTCTCATGGGGATGGGTCGTTTTTACGACTAGTTCTTTAGTTCAACAGCTGGGCTGTGTAGTATCTTGCCGGCCTATATTTTCCTACCTCCTGCAACATGAATCTCTTCAAAACCCGTGTTCACTCCTCCCTCTCTTCAAAAAAACCTCCGCACAATATCACCAAAGATAACATTCGCATGTGGAGTTAATGTAAAAAAAAACAGAGGTTGGTCTAAAATTTTTTACGGACAAAACTGTGGTTACCATAACATCTTTCGTGTGAATGGGCGCAAACAAATAACGTGTATTAATATTGTAAAGCAATACCTTGCAAAAAGCGTATTTTAATAAAATTAATTAATTAATGCCATCTATGAACACGTAGAATAAAACGATCGTTGCGTTTATCGTTAATAATTCCAAAATGAAAGTAAAATAAATCGTACCTTCGAATTATGCGCGCTTGTTAATTGCTAATGGGAAACAAAACAATAGTAAACGGACATTCATATCTTCTTTATGTTTTTCATCGTCTCGTATTTGTAATATATGAATAATCTCTAAGACAGATCAGCAAACAAATCAATAATAATAACAGCTTAAAACTAAAATGAGTGTATTTCAATCCAAATACAGTAAATACACACATCAGACTTTAAAGCCTACAATTCGTGTATGATAATTCCAACCCAGTCACGAACGGCAGATGCTCAGCATTAATTTCTAGAATTGATACGTCAATTGGCAGTCTGAATGTAATACCATACAATTAACAGGACTTCAGGACTAAAGCGTGCCCGGTAGCGAGGTAAAATTGAAATTTATCATATTCTCTGCACGCAATCCTTGAGACCAGGGCATCCTCGGGTTATTTGTGCAAGTCCTTACGCCTTACACGATCGATAGGTTTATCGATGAGGGCTATTTGCATAATGAGATGGTGATCGGATCCTGATGGGGGGTGAGTGATGTTTAAGCAACTTTTGCTGCAAGGACTGACGTCTGACGCGTGGATTTGATGGATTGAAAAAAATGCATTATTAGTATACTACATATTTTATAGTTAGTGGATTGAATAGCTTCTAGTATTCGTATGTAGCTACACTAGGCAGTTTACATTGTTCCTTTGAACCATGCTTTGATACGAATGATTTTTTCTCTACATTTATGGGTAAAACTTGCGCTTAGGTAATGTGATGAATGCCATAGTAGGTATATAAGAACCATTTGACTACATAAAACCTACCTATATATCACCTACTGCAAACCGGTAACAAAATATTTTTCTTGTTAATTACATACTTAGATAACAACTGTTTTAATCTTAACAAATCTGTGGAATGTCATGAAGGTTGAACATGTGTTAAAATAAGAGTAGAAACCTCGAACGAAGCTTTGTAGACTTCAGGAGTAAACGTTTTTTTAAAAGCTCCACCTGATAGAGATAAATGACAGATTATAAAATTATCTCATTGTGTTCATCTCCCACGGGACTTTAATTGGACATTTCTTCCAAAACAACCTGTCGTTTACTTATCCTAAACGAAATTTAATTTTCTTACTGCCACTTCTCTAACCTACTATAATGACAGTTTGTGAAGTTGCTATTAATATAATATTAGTTCCTGGAATTGGACCCCTAATTTCAAGTAAAGGTTGATGTCTTTCAAGAAGCCATGGAATAAGGATAATGTCATATTAATTATAGCCACATCAAGTGAAGGACATTACAATAAAATTATTGAGTTACATTCTAAGCTGCACGAGTAGATACGAGAGACGATTTAGAAACTGAGTTTAAAACTCATTTTGTAAAAATACACAAGGCGCTTGGAGATAATGATACCTACTCCAAACTTTGTGGTTTAGTACGGTTGATTTTATTATTGTTATTATGTGGGTAATTTGTATAACGCTATTTTGTGAGAAAATACCTCGATGGTGCTTAATTGAGTTAAAAAACATATATTATAATTTTTTTATCAAAGTTGCTAAATATGTTCTTTGTATAAGCTAAAACATATAAGTTTTTGAAAACTTATTGAATCATAAAACTATCGACAAAACGGTACCCGATCTAATAACATGAACTTGTATATTCACATCCTATCAAAAGTGAGATCAGTTATTAAAAATATGATTTAATGAATATCGTTTGCCAGGTTCGAAAACTATATTATATTTGTATTTCTAAAAATGAACCTAATAAAACTTATACCTCACACCTTCGGGTTTATTAATTATACAGTGTTCTAATACTGCACGGACCGTTCGATGAATCCAAAATAATTCTTAGAAGCCGTCGTCACTTTTTGGACAAAACGTATAAGTCGAATAAACAAAATATATTTTCCTCGTCCCTCAAATTTAGTGTATCACATGAAATTACCGAGGATTTTTTTTTCACTCGCCAATCTTACCTAAGAATATACCCTATTAATTGCTAATAAGCAGGTAGCACTCCCAAATTTGTAATTTGTACCAAGCTAGGATTTGAACCTGAGACTGGGGCGCCCAGACGGCGATAGGGGCGGGACGCTGGCACTGGACCACTGGCTGGTGGCGGCACTTTGGGGCTGCAGTAACCTGCTCAGTCTACACACTTGTCTAATTTTTCTACTTCCCTTCATGCCAACTAACTGACAGTGTTCTATCCAGCATAGAGCAAGAATGTGTTTAAGGGTGATGATTGTTGTCCATAATATCAATAATAATGTTTATTTTATAGCGCCGTTTTGGTAGGAAATCACCTTGAGGGTGAATGATTGACAAAGAAAGACTGTCCAAAACGATAGCAAAAGAACAGGGTTTAACACTTAAAACTCAATAACAATGGTCATGATGACTTTAAAATCACAAATCATGTATCGTCACCTATTATTTACCTAGGTACAATTTTCAGAGCGGAAGAATATCTTAGTATCGCTCTAGTAAATGATCACCATTCAGAATGGAAACCTCACGTACTTGAAATGGCTAGCTATTATACCCTGGTACTTTCAAATCTTCATCTTACCTTTCTCCATCCCTTTCACCTGTTCCTTCAGTATAATTTCGTGTTTTTTTTAAATATGATAGTACCTAGCTGCATGAAAAGTAAAATAAAAATGTCATTGAGATAGTGACGTTTCTTTGGAGAAATTGTACTGGTTCCAAACCTTAAACCCTATTTCTTTCACCACTTCCTTCAGTCTAATTTGTGTTTTTTTTTTAAATATGCTACCTAGCTGCATGAAAAAAGTTTTGTCATTGAGATAGTGACGTTGTTTTGGACAAATTGTATAATTCCGTCTTTGAAATAACAATAAAATTTTATGTAAAATATATGGTTCATAAGTAGGTTTGTATTTGAATACCCACTTACAAATCTATGATACAGACGAAATATTAGTTTTCATTTACTTAACGAGAGAAAAAGAAACATACTTTTTTGGGACGCTATGTCTATGAACTATGCACAGAAACTACTAATATTTGTTTATGGATAAAGGGATGCCATTTACTAACCGAATAATAACAATGATTCAATGACTCGCAGATATGGAGACATCAATATTAAATTCAACATCTGCATTTTAAAGCTTGTTATTTCCCTAATCGGCAACCTGCTCTACCTCATTTCCCAGCCCACAAGCATCTCCTCCCTTTTCACATAAAACGCCAACAAAATACAACCAAAAGGTCGACCGCAAGACAAGCCAAAAAACGCTTTAAATTTATTTGAGAATGTCCCCGGGCTGTTTCCCTGGTTATGATTGACGGATATCACCTCCGAAGAAGTCAGTCTTCTAGTCCAGAAGAACATCATCAGGGCTCGAGGATCAGGGTTGCCCTTCTGTTGGCCCTAGGGTAGGCTGTGGAGGAAGGCTCCGTAGGAAGGTACCGAACACCCAACACACCCACCTTAAAGGGTCGTGCAAGCGCTTTGCTTAACCGCTAATAATTATGGACCCGAGAGACATATTATATTAGGACGAGAAGTTTATTATGGTTTGTGCTTTGTGAAGCAGGTGCTCCACTCAAATAAAGTTCTTAATAGGTTTTCAATTTTGAATTCTTCTTTATGTCGTACGGTGACGATGGTTGAAAGGTTACGATCCTTAGATTCGTATCCGAATGTCGCAGGTTCAAATCCCGACGCCCGGAAATAAATTTTATTCTTATTAACAAATTATTAACTAACAACAGAAATACGTTAAAATAACCCTGAAGATTTTACAATTTATTCATTAAAAATAAACTATTGTAGACATGTACTATGAAGTCGAATACTTTCAGTGTCGCCCTGGTGAAGATCACCATTCTGAATCGAAACGTTGCTTGAAATGGCTTCACCCATGTCTGGTAACTATATATATATGAATTTACGTAAAAGAAACGACAATAACCCCGCAGGCGAGAACCCTAGACTTCAGTATACGGGTTTTGTCTGCCAAGAATCACAAATTCTAACATTAACAATTAAATTCAGTATGAAATTTTGATATAAATAAATAACCTAAATTTAGTTTGACAGAAAACTTTGATAACAAAATGTAGTGGAATTTCTTACTAAAGAATAAAAAAATCTCAATACGAAATATATATATAATTGATGGCTGTCTTTATTACATCTGGGTTTTTTAATGCGTTTTAAAGAGACGGAATATTGTTTTAATAGACTTATTGTCTACTTGATGTAAAATATGTATTATATTGATAATATAAGTTGACTACTGAAAATTAATATGACAAAGTGTGTTCGACTTATTCATGTTAAGCAGGTACCTATCTATTGCATAGAAATCACATGAATGCTATTTTTGGTAAACGGTAAGCTGTAAATCATATTATTGTCTCAGGTAGAATATGTAGATGAGATACGGCTGTAACAGAAAAAAATTGCAACTTTCAATCAAATTACTTGTCGATGAAATCAGTATTAATGCCGATTAAATTGTAAAAACAAAGATACCCAGATGAATCGGTGAATAATTAAAAAAAAATATTGCAAGCAATAATAAATTGTAGACAGTATCATTTTCGGGAATTAGTCGGTTTGAAACAACGTGAAAAAAAAATAAGTAGAGGATAACTCATGCCTCGGTTTCTGTACCAGGATTTGGGGTCAGGTGAAACGTGGAATAGCTGTTTGGTTTTTGGCAAAAACAATGCATCTATAAACATATTGATGGCTGTCTTTATTACATCTGGGTTTTATAATGCGTTTAAAAGAGACGGAATCATAATTTTAATGTGATATTTTTTTCTCTTTGTCTATATTATAGTGAGGCATTGAAGTAACATTATTATTGTTTGATGGCTCGGAAATACCTCCGTGGATTTTCTTTTTAGTGTCATTTTATCTCTTTAGATAATCTTTAACATGAATGTAAAATTTTACGGTTTCTTTAATGTTGTTTGTGCTAAAATCAATTTCATAAGCTTTCTATATTTCATAAATGAAATACTTTGTTTAGACCACTTTTTAATTAATAGTAATCCACATGTTTCATAGTCAATGGCTTCTTCGTCGGGATAGTGAAAATTAACTTAATTTTCGAGAAAGACGCCATTGGCTTTGAAACGTGTGGATTATTATTGATAAAAAAGTGATGTAAACAAAGTATTTAATTTATTAATAATCAAAATGACGAAACAAAGCAATTTTATAACTGTCGAAGAAGTTTCTATATGTCAACCAAATAAATCAACACAAAAATTTGAAAACCATATGACTACATAACTTTCATTACGATTGTGATTGAATATAGTACCTACCTCTCTTGATAAGAATTAACAATTTCTATAATAATTGAGTAGAGTATTATTTTGTTTGCCCTAAATAACATGTCACATTAACATAATTGGATCCGTCTGATTTCTATTCACACGAGCTAATAGTTTGGGGCTTTTTACCGCTACAGCAAACAGGTTTCCTGCTTAGTTAAAATTCCCAAAGTAAATAGGAATTTCCTACGTACATTGTTACTTGCGCATCGTTAATGTTATATTGATTCAATTGTTAACTCTTAGACAATACAAATTTGAAGATAATAACATCAATATAATACACCCACATATTATTTTGTTGTACTAATCTACTGTTATTTTTTAAATTTTTTTTTTATTGGCAATTTTTTTGATACATACAGGTAGGGGAGCCAGGGGCTTGTTGTAACGGGGGTAAGTAGGAACAGCTTAATAACTCAGCTGGTTTCAAATATTTTGATTCGATTTTGAACTCATCGTGCCCTTTAAGATACGGCTTACGACGTAAGCGCAGTCAGTACAGTGCGGGAGAGCGCCGTGACCGGTTTTCTGCAGGAGTGCGTTTTTTTGCCAGGTAACCTAAAAAATATTATTTCGTAAATTTTGATTTCAAGATCGCACTGTGTCAAATTGAAAAATATTTCTATAAAATTTTGTTAAGCATTTATTAAGCCATCGTATTATGGTACTTTCACATAACCGTAGCCAATCATTTTTTTTTATAAATAAAAATTTCAGTAATTTCGGTTTGGGGCTAGTTGTATCAAAATTTAAGGGGCAAGTAGTAACCTGTTACAACTTGCCCCAAGCCTGCAAATGAATGGGTTTTTTTGCATTCGCTATTATTTTATTGGTTTAAATGTTATTTATCACGTTTCAGATCACGACTCAGATTCTGAAGAAGAAGAGTGGTTATGTTTGATTTGCGGAGAAGAATAAAGCAAATCAGACAAAGAAGATTGGGTCGAGTGTATGATCTGTAAACTGTGGTCACACGTTAAATGTGTAAGAGGTGATCCTGTTTCGTACATTTGTATAAACTGTGAATCTGATGAAGACGAAGCATAAGCAGCGAAGGTTGAGGAAATTAGTTGTTTGAATTAATTTCTTTAAACTTTTGACCAAAAATAATGTAAGATTTGTTTGTTTTTATTTTATAAAGCCCATGTAGCATGCCACATTGATTTTGATAGTTGAGTAAATACAAAAATTAAAGAATTCTTATAAAAAATTGTTTTATGTCGATTATAAGTGCAAATTATAAAAAATGTTTTCACTGATGATTGAGTTTATTAATAAGTTTAATTAACCTAAGTATATGCTATACGAGTCCAAAGATGTCTATTGTTATGAAAGACAACGATAAGTATTCACCTCATTAGTTCGTAAGAAATACAATTGTCTTATTATAATACAGGCCTTAAATAATGCAACCTGTTGTTTTAATATGACGTTATTACTTGCCCCACACTAGTTACAACTAGCCCCAAAAACGGGGTAAGTTGTAACAAGCGACTCTTTGAACAAAAAGTGTTATAAATACAAATTTACTATATAGGCCAGTGCAATTAGCGATTCGCGATCGAAGTAATTCCGGTAGTCCCAATTTTTTTATATGTTATATAAACTGATCCCCTGATGTAAAATCTGAGTTTCCGACCTTGGCACAACTGTGCTCGCGCCGCCATTTTAAATAAACTGGCCGAAATCGGGCCAAAATCTAGTTTTTCCCAAATATCTCATTTCCAATGCAAATTTCGGCAAAAAAATTTTAACAAGTATAATATGAGATAAAATAACCTACAACTTTTGTGAATATAAATTTCTACTATCTCTAATAGGTACCGAGGTAGAAAGTCGTAAATGTGCGCATATTTTTGAAAAAACAAGTTTCTTTGACTTTGACTTTGGTTCAAGATTTTGCTTATGATAGCCTGCGATAAGCGAGCCCTAAGGGTCTGAGACAGAGGTGTGAAATCGTCGGATCACGACAATAGAAAGAATGTATTGGAGCCAGGAAGGAGTCTGAAAGGGTCGAGAGGATGCACTAGGTGGCATGAAAGGCTGGGAGGTGACTGGAGAGACTAAGGTAAACTAGGATGAGGTGATTTTGCACAGCGGTGCTGCCAAGGTCTGTTATCTATGTGAGGATATTGTGTCGGCGCTCTTTATTGGCAGCAGACACATGTCAGCGCTATATTAGCGGCGGACACATGCCTGAACGGATGACGAGCCTCGTGCTGGCACAGTTGGTGGACGGGGTAGTCTCTCTCCCTGCAGCAGCTGGTACAGTTCCTTCGCTACCTAGGACTCTTGCAGCAGAGTCTCCATCTTCTGTCTTCGTCGAGCGTCACAGCGGTGCTGCCAAGGTTTGTTGTCTATGTGAGGATGTTGTGTCAGCGCTCTTTATTGGCAGCAGACACATGTCAGCGCTATATTGGCGGCAGACACATGCCTGAACGGATGACGAACCTCGTGCTGGCACAGTTGGTCTTAATAACAAATGTAGATCCTAGGAAATAAATTGTACAGCGCCCTTGAGGTGATTTTTCACAAAAACGGCGCTATACAAATTATCCAATTATTATTATTATTATTATTATTATCAATATCCTGACCAACGATTATGACTACATCATGTTGAGATGACAACGAATTTGCTGTGTTCACTATGAGAACGTCAGCATCCTCTTCAGCTTGTACTGTCGTTATGTGGGATCGTGCAAATGAGGTTCTGAGTAGGGAAATAAAACGAGACTTGTTCTTCTCATTTCCCAGAAACTTTTCCTGTGTCACTTGTGGGTGCATGCTTTCAAAAAACAAAACTTCAGCAGGAGTTGTAACTCTGGCAAGCCGTGCTCTTTCCACCCATTTAGTGCTTTTATTTTCCATAGAATATGGGTATCCATCGAATACCACTCCTGCATTGGATCCATAATGATTTTGTACATACCTGACATATTGCTGGAAAATTACTGAAAAGGGTTAAACACGACCCCATACAACTTTGTGCAGTAAATATCCTCCATCAATTACGTGTATTTTACTGCTTCCCAGTTCTGTATTATTTGGTAGAGGGTTGAATGATGAATAAAATATAGACTTCGTTCCTTTGCGCATGCCTTCCTCTGAGAAAAAAGACAATTGTACAGGAGAGAGTTCATATTGAAAATATTCTTTTAGTTCACTTTCAGACTTTTTGGCAATACACATACGATGGAAAAGTATTAATGGATCTATTGCCATAGTCACACCCTGATTTTTGACACTGCTGGTCACCGCCGCAAGAGAAACTATCGCATCATTACCCCATCTTTTAAGCCATGTGACAAGTGACTTTGCTATCCCCGATTGTGCCACTGCTCGATAATGACTCGATACCCTCACAAATGTTATGTAGATAAACAAATCCAGCAGTCCAACGAAGGATGGAACTGTCTGTGATTCCCCGTCCTTGGGTCAAACCTCCAAATGTTTTCATCGATCTCATCAGAGTTTGTTCTATGGTCATGTCAGACCGAATCCCTGACCAAAATTTTAAATTTTAATACAACAGCTTTTTTTGAAATTTTATGTTCTACATAATTGGTATCTATAAAATTTTCATGAAATTCCACTGGAAACGAGGTATTTATAAAAAACCAAACCTAGTCGCGCAAAAAACTTGTTTTTTCAAAAATATACGCACCTTCGGTACCTATTAGAGATAGAAGAAATTTGATTTTACAAAAGTTGTAGGTTATTTTATGTTCTATTATACTTGTAAAAAATTTTTTGCCAAAATTTGCATTGGAAATGAGATATTTGGGAAAAACTAGATTTTGGCCCGATTTCGGCCAGTTTTTCCAAAATGGCGGCGGGAGCACAGGTGTGCCAAGGTCGGAAACTCATATTTTACATCAGGGGATCAGTTAATATAACATATAAAAAAATTGGGACTACCGGAATTACTTCGATCGCGACCCCCTTTTTGGCGCTAATTGCACTGGCCTAATAGATTCAGGAAAAAATATAGTGGGAATATATTTTCAAATATATGATTACTCATTTAAAAGCTTTTTTCAATTAAAATACTCAATAATTTAGACACTCCATCGAAAGAAGGAAAAAATGTTACAACTAGCCCCTCTCTCCCCTACATATATAATTATACAAAACATAAGACAGTTAGATCGTAATTATTTAAATACTGTTCCTTTTAGATAGTAATATATAATATATATTACGTTTGTACATTTATAAGAACACACGATGCCAAGCTGATTTGATGGTAATATAAAAATTTATGCTCAATATTTTATGATTATTTACAATCAATCGCTGCACGTGCACGTGCCTGTTGTGGTTAAGAAATAAAATGCAAAATATCTTCTTCATTTCATTGTCATAGGCTGAAATGCAAACATCAAATGATAATAAACTTCACAGTGCGCATTTTATTTGTGGGCGTAATTGCTGGGGAGCGTCTAGCCACAACAATGTACAGGGACCTTTTTTATCATTCTCTCGCAGTTTGCGGCTTTCTGGGATAAAAAGATCCCGCTCTGGGAGTCGATCCCACAACCTTTCCAATCTGAGCGACACGCCTTAACCACAGGGCCCGCCACGTCATACAAAGTCCGGCTTGAACCAATTTGACCCAGGCCCAATTTGATTTCGTTTAATTTAATATGTGTTTTTGGAAAAATCCGACTAAACTGTCATTTACAGCCCGGTAGGACTGGGCAAAAAACCGGGACGGGCTTTAAAGCTTGAATTGGCGGTTGGCATGGCGTATAATTATATGTTTGTAATATTTTTAATGGCGTTTTGTAGCCACCATGGCGTTACTGTCAGTTGGTTCTCGGCGGAATGACTTTTATTATTCATGTTTCCAAATTAACCAGATGCCGTTTTGTCAGGAATTTATCACCGCAGTTCGCTGAATATACGCAGGAAAGATGGAAGCATTTTTTTTCGTTATTCGATGTTCCCTAAGGTAGTCATAATTACGCAGTGTCTTAAAAAATAATATTTTTTTTAATGAATGCTCAGTAATATTTGCACAACACAAGAAATAATCCTTTTCAAAAAAAAATTTGCGTAAAAATAACATTTAGGTTAGTAAATTTTTTTTTAGCGACATTTCTACAGAAAATAATGACAGACAAAATAGAATTAATTTCTTAGATTCTTGTAACCGGTTAACCACCACCCCCAATTCGCAAAAATGTTGTAGGTATCTAGACATTTATTTAAAATATTACTAACTGTCTATTTGGTGTAGGTACCTACATAATCATCTAAATTTTTGATTTCTCAAAAATAAATAAACGATTGTTTTTTTAAATAACAACGAACATTAATCCATTTACCCCATAACACCTAATGTTCACGACTATGTTCAAAATGAGATAATACATTCGTAAAAGAACCACCCCGTTAAAATTTTTCCACGCATTCATCGCATACTTGTGTGGGTTTTGTTCCATTTTTGGAATCGTGCCAGAGCCCAGACCTTCCCGCGAACTTCACAGGGCCCAAGAAGACACTAAGAGGAAAATTACAATATCCACGCGCTCCGGTCACGAAGCGGGACCCTAGGGACCCAAAAGCGCCGACCAGCGGATTCAAGAGCCGACACAGGGGGTGGGAACTAAGGACCTTTGATTAACAGAAAACCTTTGATCATAATCGAAGGATCGTGAGCTTACGGACCTCAGTGTAATTATCCGTTTATGACTCACTGCGAGAAGCGTGGTATAAAATTCCCCATGAACAGCTTACACCATAGATCTTAGACAATTTATAAACATTTTGTCGGTCAAAATTGTGTTGGTTTTATTATGATTTAAGGCGCTTACGCGTAACGTATTAGTCTATTTTCGTGTTTCTTAAATTGTTAAGTTGAAAGGTTGGGGGCTCATTAAAATATCACGGTCTTCTAGCATTACGCTCGTAAAAAGTGTAAGCTGATAAACTTTTTAGGGAATGTGTATTTGAATCTTATATCTAAAGCTATAATATGTGTTAATATTTTGTAGGTACTCACTAACATTTATAAACAACCTTATATAGTTTTTAGGGTGTTATGCCGTGTTGCGCTAACTCCTTCTTTAGCCAACGTTTCGGACAGCATTGCAGTGTCCATCATCAGGGCAGATGTGTTATTTGACGAATTTTTACGAAAATTTTACAAATAACACATCTGCCCTGACGATGGACACTGCAATGCTGTCTGAAACGTTGGTTAAAGAAGGAGTTAGCGCAACACGGCATAACACCCCAAAAACAAATAACAAAAATACTTTTGGCCGTGAGAATCTTAAATCATATTTAACCTTAAATAGCTTTGAAAAAGTAAATTGAGAAACAAGAAAGTGAACATGCACTATGTACGAAAAGTAAGACTCGATAAAAAAGTTTGTAACAGTTCTATTTGATATTTTGTTCATATTTCGATATTTTATCAATATTAAGTAGCTTGAATAACTATAACAGAGTGCATGGGTACCTATGTGTATATGTTAATGAAAAATATGACATTTGGTTCATTTTACTCGCCATGTTCAAATACTCCAATTAACTTTGGGAAACATTTTATAATCGATGTTTTTCTTAATGAAACTTTTAATTTTCTTCTGTGCAATTTTCAGGGGTATGGTAGGTACAAATATAAAATACTAAATTATATCAATCAAAATAATTACGTAAACGTAAATTGTTGCTTGTTCTAATTCAGAGAGAAAACCATTTAGATTAGCAAAAATATCACAATATCATAAAATTCCCTATTATCATCAAATTGGAAACATTTTTATAATGATATAAATAATCAATAATGAGTATGTTTACGATTCGGGAATTTTTTTTTAAAATCCATCCTTCGAAGAAATTACGCCTCCAGATTACACTGAGTAGATTTGTACGTGGCCGAGTGAGATTTTCCCATAAAGTGGTTCAGGGCCGACTTTGGGAATTTCCCTACCCCGTGATTAGCGGCTATGGCTGTCCCCTGGTGGGGTAAATAATAACCCGGTGAGAAAAGTTCCCGCGGTGCCTATGACGCCCCTATAAATTTCTACTAAACGCCTCAATAACGTATCATGGAATTATTAGGCACCACGTCATGTTAGATACTCATAAGGGGCAAAACGTCTGCTAAACATCCACTGATTTGTAATCAAAGTTATCTTGCTCTCTGGATCAGTATAAAAATAATATAACACGTTAAGCTAAAAATCAGATATTAGGTTTGAGAAATTTACTAGAAAAACTCAAACGGAGACATTCGAATATATAACGTAGTTCCGTGAGAGTCCTATTCAAATTAGTTATTTTGTCATTATAGGCCAGTTGCTTCATAGGACTGAAATAATAATAGAACATAAAAATTAACTTTGAAATTAGACGAAATAAACAAACCGTCAAATCGTATAGAAAATATTTGAAAATCTATATTGCTATAAAAAATATTGTCGTAGTAAGTTGGAAGTTGTCAAATTCCCTTTTTTAAATCATTAAAGCACAAACAAAAACGGATTAACAACTTATATGATCGCAATAATAATCCTATTGTAAAATTTAAACATTTAAACCTTATGAATTTCTAGATTCCTTAAATCCCGCCGAGACTTGTAGAAATTAACGTGTTACGCCCCTGGCCGGCGCTCTCGGCGCCCCTTTGGGCATTATCCCCTGGCCAGGCCGCGGGCCCGCGCCAGTGCCGCCCCGGCCCGGGGCTCGCGCGGGGCGTGCGCCCGGGGCCGCCCCCCGTCCCCCGTTCCCCAAACCACGGCCGTAAAGGGCACGCGGCAGGAGTCAAGGAGCGAGGATAGCGGTCAGCTGAAAAAGGGGGCATAGATGAAGCCTACGTCGATATGAACAAGTTAGTAGTAAAAAAGAAGCAATATTTAGTAATATTATTTGATAAACCGTTATAAGGAAAAAGTACAGCTGTGAACCAATTACAATACGTACATACACCACGATATTTTTCATATAGGTAGATAAGTGAGCAACCATTTTTTTTACATTTTCCTAATAAGATTTTTTTTCGTTTGGTTCGCGAAATGCATTATATACAATAAGATTTATATTTATAGGAATGTAAAAATTAAATTATGTTGAAAAAATACCACCAGAGCTCACCGTTGGAGAGTTATCCCTACTTAAGTGTACAGGTTCTGCTTTAAAAACAAGATTAAAAACTCATAAAAGAGTATATTTTAACATTATTACCTTTTTACAAATCGCCTTCATATTTTCATCCGTTCCATTATCTAGTATTTTCTTCCAGATTTACTACGCTAATTTTACTATACTAATAAATATAAATTAACTAATCCACGGGACCAAGAGCGCGAGGTCGTTTTTTTGATACGCACGACCCACGACCCTGGCCCTTAACTTCGTGAGAGGGTAATAGCACTAATAAGTGAATATACAACTTCCTAGTTCACACTCTTGTTTAATTTAATTTGTTATTGTTGCACACGAACTAATAGTAACACGGGTTTTAGGTTTAGATCGTGAAGCGTAACTTGGTAGAAGGGAAGAGAAAACGATGTAGGGGGTAACCTACCTAGATTGGGGTTGAATTTTTTTTATAACTAAGAGTGTTTCTTTTTTTTAAATAAAATTCCCATCAAACTGGTTTATCTATATAAATATCAGTAAATGATGATTTTGTTTGAATATTTCTATTTTTGATACAATTATATGGATTGTCCCATCTTCTTGCTGTCATTTTTAACAGCTTAATTTCCAATAATTTGTTATTACCAGCAGACATAATTATCTCGGTCTTATAGTTTAATTTACTATTTATTTGTGGAATAATTTATTTGGATCGTTTTCACCCATTTACATCTCCTGTGAGTCCACTCGGAGAAAAGTTAGTAATGCTGTTTTTTTAAAAATCTTTAGGTACAACTTTTTCTTTTTAATTTGTTTTGAAATGTATACCAAACAATATAATTTACCATAGAAGAAGAAGAACAGAAGAAGAATAAAATAATACTAATAAATCTATCTCAACGAATCTCGAAGCAGAACAAGACAAAGACAAATAAAAAGATAACGTTCACAACTAGGAATTGAACTCACGACCGGGACAGGCGTCTTAAACCACTCGACCATTGGGACCTATTTATTAAGAGTCACATTTGTTGATATTATATTTCAAATTCAGAATTAACAATAATAATCTGTTCCGTCAAGACAAGAGATCCTCGGTTCAATTCTTAGCTGTGGCCCTGATATTTTATTTTTCAATGTCTTTTTCTGTTTCATGTTTCGTTTAGAATTATTAGTATTATCTAATTCTTCAGGGATATATTAAAAATGTCTTCAAATTATTGGTAATCTTGTTGAAAACGAAATTACAATCCGCTTCCTGATAAAGTGTTAAGTAAATTCATAAAAAAATATCGGAACACGTGTTTTTCCACCTGCGTTTGTTTTAATAATATATCATGATGAAATGCAAAAATGTTTAGCTACGTTTGAACACGTGTTCGGACATCGTGACAAAATATTGGTATCTTACTTAAAGTTTATCAGGATACATATTAATTCATTCATTAATGGCCTACAATCATATTCTAACAGGAAAGGAAATATTTTGAAGAGATTCTTAATAAATTGGAATTTTTTATAAGAATGTTTTATTTGTGCATGTTCTGCGGGCTGTAGTAGAGGCTAATGTGGCTGCTCTGCTATAAATCTATTCCTTATTTCCCAGAATACTTATGGAGGGGAACTATTATATCGAGTCAGTGGACATCTTAAATGTATTAGTTAAAATTACAAAAGAATGTTACTGAGGCAGATTACTTACATATAGTAAATATGTACTGTAAAATTCTTCTATTCATCTTCATTCTCCTTCTCTCCATCTTCATTCTCTCTTCTATCATCTTCTGTAAAAGCCGCTAAAAAGTCGTTTATAAATAAGTATACGATTTTGTGAAAATGTTGATTTTATTTCGAAAATTTAAATATATCCATTGAAGTTAGCGCCCATTTTATGGTTGTGTCTAAGTTCACATGCGTGTAAATAAAATAGTTTTGTTATATTGCTGCGCACGTGCGAATCGTTAAAAACGTGAGAAAGTCAAAGGTTAGATATTTCGAGGGAGATCACCGTCTATTAACTGCTAATTAAATGTACGTTAGGTATTGTACGCACGGCGGTAGGTGCTGGGACATAACTTTTATATTTTTATTTATATTATTATTTATAAAAAAGAGTGAAAAAAATACAACATGGAATCTTGTACATACAATACAGTCTACAATATCAGGGAATCATGATATTTTACAACTCCGCCTAAAATACACTACGCGTAAAATCCTATAAGGAAAGTCTGACACTTTTAAAAGAAAACAACTCCATTTATTTCTTATTTTTTTGGTTTATAACCACTGCCAGATATGAGAACACTTACATTTGGAATCTTCTTTATAATGCATAGCCAACTAAAATCTAACTCGCTCTCTCATTAAGCATGGTAGGCGGCAGGACAGAGACAGAGACTGACTAATGTCAATGATTGCACTATTGACCCTAACACGAGCGAGACGCATTCTTTCATCAGGTATGTGCAACTATTGGTTTGTTAACTAAACAATCGCAATCTAGAATACGACAGTATTAATGCACTTTTCTACTCCAAGCAAATAACCTAATCCTGTTTCATCGTATACTCGTATTTGTCAAATATTGCAATGGTTGTTATGGCTTTTTTTAAACTAAGTTTAGTAACCAATCAATAAAATTTGTTACATTTTCTTTTTTGCAATGGTTGTTATGGCTTTTTTTAAAGTTGGTAACCAATCAATAAAATTTGTTACATTTTCAGCTGAGAATAGTTGTAAATACCTATTTTGTTAACAAGGAAAGAAATATGTACTTTCTGATAGAAAATAGGAAAATTGTTGAAGTTTGACACTTTTTTAGTTACCTGTGATCTGGCACTAGGTAACAGTATTATGTACTAAAATATTAATGTTTTTAATTAATTTAATATTAACTTTAAATAGATGCACAAGTGTAACATGTTATTTTTTACTTGGAAATCAAATTCAGTTACAATGCCAAAATACGAAATTCTACTTAAAAATGTAACGCATTTATGCCGCCGAAATAATTGGTGGTGTAATTAACGGTCGGCCTTTGATAGGGGGATCAACGGAGTTGATTTCTCTGCCGTAAAAATTAAAAAAATATACATTTATTTAAAAAAACATATTTATTTAAATATAGTTTTTACTTTAATTTGTACTTTTATTCAAAAAAATGATTTTTCAATATTGCGTTATTTACATTATAATCTCCGATGAGATTATTTTCTATACTGAAAATTTATGACCTAAGTTCAAAGATAGGTATCATTAGACATTAGGTGAACACAACACTTAGGATTAAAATAATAATGATCTTTTAAAGCATCGTGTAATTACAATCATGCAAATTTATATGACTTTTGATCTTAAATAATGGTACAACGTGAATTCTGTCGTAATGATAAACGCTTTTGCCAATATTGTGAAAAATACGTGTGGCTTAAAAAATATGAAGATATTTGAGTGGGTTGAAAAACTGAGTGGGTATGCACAATAAGCGTTTAAGTACTTGGAACAGGTGTGTAAATAATAGGCTGTTCAATTAAATTGGGTAAAATACATTTTTGATTTCTTAAATTATTTTTGGAAGTGTTCCCATTTTAAAATGTACCTACCGGGCAAAGCAAAGGGTGGGTTTTAATAGAGTAAAGAAATCCTGTTTTTATAAAAAAAATCCATAATGACCTTCTTACATAAATACATTTTTTATGGTTAAGGTTCATGTTAATAGTTAAAATATTTTTCGAAATCTTAATTTTTTGGGTTTCACCAAAACGCATCAAATCTGTGATTTGTTTGTGTGACGTCACCAGTCACCAAAATCCTACGTTTTATTTCAACGGGCCCTTATTTTGTCGAGAATCGAGTCGTTTTTTATTCTCAAGTTTAAATTTAAGAACACTAGGTAAAATGACAACATTTCTTTCACTACTGTTATTGTACTTTACCAAAGCGCAAAAACACATCCATCACTACGAAGAAAATGGTGTGACGCCATCAAAGTAACCAATAAGAAAAATGCTCTTTTATTACTTAAGTCAATTGCGGATCATTTTGATTCAAGTACGATTTTAACATTTATTAGATGATCTAATAAATGTTTGATATAAATTTAACTTGTGTTGTACTTGTATATTTGATTAAACCACTGTGTTTCAACTGCATATTTTCTTTCAGAATATTACGATAGTATCTAGAATAGATTATTTATTTCATCTTTTATTATTGCATGTTAGTTACCATAAATATTATCGTGTTATAATGCCGCTCAACTAATATTCACACTAACTTCAAAATTGCCTTTATAAAATAATAAACTTATAACAATCATTAATATTCTAATATATTAATATATTAATAATTATAGGCGTTTAAATAAAGTTTAAATTTGGTCAACACTGTGAAACAACAACAAAGAAATCTTCTTCAATTAAACTCAAATTCTAAATATAAAACCAGAATAATCTGAATGAAAATCGATTCGTGTCTCGTGACGTCAGAATCGACAGACAGAAACGACAGTTTTATTAATTTTTAAATGAAGATTTATAAATTTTACACCAAATTACATATAATATAACTTATGTACTCAGAATCAGCGTTTGTTGATAAATATAAATATACATTCTTTTTTAAGGCCATAATATTATTCTATTGAGTTTCTTATTTTGTGAAATATTACATTTTTTAGGGAAATCGTTGCGTATCCTTTGTTCATTGGTTTTCTATTATAATACGTGAATTGTAGTAACGAAACCGTCAGACCTTATAAGTTACGTATCCTTTGTTCATTGGTTTTATATTATAATACGTGAATTGTAGTAACGAAATCGTCAGATCTTTGAAGTTACGTATCCTTTGTTCATTGGTCTCCTAATATAATACGCTTCTTTATTTAAGCTCACTTTTTAAAAAATGTAGTCTCAGCTAACCGGTATGTTATATCTAATTATGTAAATGGAAATAAAAAAAAGTTGTTAGTTTTGATTTTGTTTAGTCACAAATTTATTTAGAAACAACGCATCGAATTGATAAAATAATTTATGTTAGAATAAAAAGAGGGAGAATGTTATAACCTAATATTTTATAAAATTTATTGAAATTTTGAATAGATGTTGATAATGACTACGTTTATATTACTCAAATATTTGAAAAGTTAAATAAGCCCAGGTTGGTCATGCCTTGAAAACACCTACGCACATTTCTGGTGTAATTTATTGTCTATCTAATTATCAATGGTTTATTTAATTTATTATTTTGCAGTTGAAAGTGCAAATGAATAATTTTTGATGCAGTCATTTCATATCTTTGAAAATAATTTTTTGTGATTAATTTTATTACTAATTAAAATTCTCCAGAAGAAAGGGGTGCCGATTTGGACAAATATAATTTTAATTTGAACTCAATGATTATCGTTTCATATCTTGTCTTTATGGATGTAGGTATACTTCTATTTAATCGAAATTAAAAGATAACACAAAATAAAAACGAGATAAGAAATTAGTCGAATCACGTGAAAATTAAACAAACTTGAAACAAACATGTCTAGTTCCAAGATTTGAACAGTCAAGTAACTTTTTCCAAATATTCCTCCTTTCAAGTCCTTTCTTTGCTCACTTCCTTCAGCCTCATAATATTCTCCAATGGTAATGCCGCAGCCTGACTGGATTCGCATAGTTGGCACTCAAGTACTGAACCATAGAATAAAGAAGAACACAATAAATGTCTTGTAGGCGTGTTTCTTCAATCAATTTGCGCTAAAATTTCTATGAGCTGAATGTTTACAGCATTCGAATGGGATGGAGTTCTACGATGTCAGGCGAGTATAAGTGAGAGAGAGCGCTGGGCTATTGGGCTAAACAGAACATTTTTCCAAGTGTTATTTTTCATTATATGTACTAAAAACATAAGAATTCGGTATTAAGGATCGTGGGAACAAAGACAAATAAACTACATAACCTATTATGGAAGAATGTCCACTCTCCAGAGCATCCCTAGGCTTTTTTAGCTTTTTGTAAGTAGATCTACGTGACTACCGATGCCGTCTAATTCTACTGTCTACGAATAAAGAATAACACAAGAAGTGCCTTGTGAACGTACCTACGTACCTTTTAATCCAAATATAAGCCCAATTTGAGCCTTTAATACCATACAAAACTGTGTTTCACGATTATTAAGAAATTCAAGAGGGATTGCGATATAAAACTTCAGGCAAGTGAAAGAGAGACAGACCGTGTGCTTAATGGTTTAGAACCAAAATGAACAAGTCAGTGGCACATTTGATTCCATTCACATTTATGTGGAAGGCACTTCTAGTTTTCTTCTTTATTCTATGATGTTAACAATATTACATATAGCTTTTGTTTGTGAAAAAAACTGACCCTGAAAATCTAAATCACATTTGATATATTTACTATTTCGTGCTTTGAACTCGTTCTTTTAACCTGTGTCTAATCGTCCTCCTTCAGAAGACTCTAGTTTATCACGTGGGATCAGCTCATAACCTCAAATTTCCCATAGCAGCCTACACCTAACAGCTAGCAGCTAATAGCTAATAATCCCGAGATGCTGTGACGCAATAATGATCTCGGGGGAGGAGAGGAGACACGTTATGTCCCGCGGCAGTGCTCATCTAAATCACCCGAGCGTGGGAAATCCCAGAAGATGGACGCGTGCGGGACGTTGGAACCGCGGAATCGAGCGGAATATACCGTGCTTCTTGAGCATTGTTCTAAAAAACACGAGATGGTTCTTCACGTCGCAATTCTCACTAGGTTGCATTTAAGCTGATTGGAGGCAGTGGAGGTGTGGAGAAAGACAAAGAATAAATTAAAGTTGAAAGAAAAGAAAAACAGTGCTTTGGTAAGCATGCGCTACCTTGGGTTCATCAACACAATTATTTTCTTCAACTTGATTTGCAAGCTCTAGAAACCTGAAAATAAGGTTCGACGCAGGGCCGGCCTTGAGACATACGGCAAACGGCGCAAGGAAAATTTTGACGTCTCTTGTCAAAACCAGTAGACGCCTATATAGGTGATCACTGTGATCAACACTATTCAGATAATTTTAATGTGTGTGTAGTTTATGTGAAAAATAATATGAAGGGCAATTTGTTAGGTATTATCAGCGCTTTGGCGACTGAAGCGGACTGCTCCATTTGCGCTTGCATATGGCTGGCCCTGGTTTGACGCAATTATATGCATTTACCTTTAACATATGTTGTTTAATACTTACTCCACACTGTCAGACAGGGACAGGGAATAAACATTGGAGGTTGTCTACCACTTGGAAAGAGGTGGGCAACTTCAAATGTTCATTATTTGTCCTTGTCTGACAGTGTGTAGTATATATCTACGTTCCTGACCTTTGATAATAAGTGTGCAAAAATCAGTCCAAAACGGACATTTGTGCAGTGATTACAGTCCACTTATGTATAAAAATTACAAAAAAAATCGCAAACAAACATTAAAATCTTATCAAAGAGGATTCTCAAACCTTCATTCCTCTTAATTTCAGGCCTTTCAATATTAATGGTAACTTGTAATTTTTTTCTGTTATCGTCTTCTATTGAAGATTGGCCATATGCAGGTTAATCTTCAACCTGCAACCCGGAATAACTTAGCAGAACCGTATATAACTACTCTCACCTCGTAGGTTTTGAAGCCATGAAAGTCCCGTCCATACCTGAATATATGTTATACCTTGGCCTAGCTTGTACTTAACTGTCTTACCACAAAAATTCTCTCCTTCATTCGATGGAGGAAAGCAAAATGGGATGCCGAAGTTACTGCAAATATTAAAAAACCTCATAAAAAACACATGAGTTATTTTGCAGATATAACTCTTCCAGTGGAACGTATGTCAGTGATCACACTCAAGTCAGGAGAGCAATCTGCCCACTGCCCACGTGGAACAGCCACAGCGGAGCGACGAAGTGCTGGTGAACGAGCCACCCCGTTGAACAGGTGGGCGAAATCATTCAATTGACTGGGAACATACGAAAAAGTGCTGTGGTGATCTATGGATATTTTCTTAATGGTATTTTTTTTTATAAATCACAGATAAATCATTGAGTATTTTTTGCTTCATTTGAAACGAATAGCCCCGTAGGCGGCAATGATAGCCCTAAGGCTTCCTTAGGCTTATAACGTATGTTCGGTTGATTATTTGCGGAGTTTCTTCTGGTGGTAGGAAGGAGTGAATCTCCATATTGGTTTTGTAAGAATCAAACAAATCTTTCCGGAACCGAGCTGCCTAGAATAATATTACTGCAAGTCAATAGACACGATAGCATTTCGAGAACAATCTGTCAACCGTATAAAATTAATGGCATTGCACAGACATAGGAATTAATAGACGAGAAGATAATGGCGAGGGGTAAAATCAACTGTTGAAGAACGAAGGGAGTAAGGCTGACTGTGATTCGTCAATAAATCAATCTGACAGTAAATAGGCATCTCGCATTATAATATCACCATTTAGTTCTTAAAAGTAAAATCTGCTTTTGAATGAATAGACATTTCTACATGGGAGCGCAAATTACTCGCCACGTTATGAACTAATTTGCGAAGTCCAAATTCGGCAAAGTAAGGCAGCTTCTATTTTCAGAGTCGTAGTTAGTTTCAGAGTATTTAGTTAAGACACTTTTACAAATGTCTCATAATTTACTTACCCCAGTAAACAACGATGAGCACACTTGAGAATCGCTACATTGTGATGTGATAGTATATGTTTCTAAAACTGATCCATATAATACGGTGTGAATAAGCTTAAAATAAAGTAAAATAATGCTTACTTATGGAATGTAATACGACAGTTGGGTTTATTCTCTTTTTCACATCTATTTTTACAAGTTTTCATATCACAAGTCAACATTTTGCCGTGTTATTTCGTAAAATGAACCGATGATGCCTCGACCATAGTTCGCACAAGAATGATGACGTCACGTTTTCAAATTTCACTTGAGGCCATATGCGAGCCCAGCCGGCTCAATGGAACCGGTATGGGGAGTGGGGATAATACGCTTTTAATCACTTAGGGCAGGTCTACTAATATTCATATGTCTATGTGGCATTGTTATTTCTACTGAATTTTCCTTAGAAGAGAAACAGTAATAAACTAACATACTTATTTTGTTGCCTGTTCGTGCGTTAGTCAGAGAAATCTGATCAAATTTGCTTCGAATGTACGTGTCATTTTTTGAAAATTGGAATCACTTTTTTGAAAAATTCATCTAAGCGATTAAGTACCTAGGTTAGGTAACTATAAGATAATGTTTTGCTATTTTTTAAAATTTGGAACTGATTTGTCAAGAATAAAGAATTCAGACTATCCCGTGATTTTTCACGGGTCTGCGCTAGTTATTTCTAATTGTGAAACGTTTAATTATTAATGGTGCAATTTCATTTTAATATCATTACATCAGTCAATGGACTAACATATTAATTTTACATTACTTTTCTTATTGAAAACTAAATATGAATCAATAACTATTTCCTTCAGCGTATTTTTTACGCACAAATTTATGTTTTTGGATTAGATTTTAAAGCACCACAGCTTTTGATAGAATAATTTACAACACTAGGTGAAAATAAATGTATTCTTAGGAATTAAAAGTAAACAAGCTGTGCAAATTTCATGACCCCAGAACTCACAGTTAACTGTTTTTTCGGCACAAAGATTAACCTCTTTTCATTAGTAAATAAGTTCTAATAAATATAATGGACGAGATTCGAAAATATTATAATTTTTAAGAACACGTGTTCCGATTTCCTTATAACATATTCGTGCTTTATTGAAATTTGTTATAAAAATAGTCAACTCATTCGTTTTAGGCCTCCAGTCTCATTTTTAACAGGAAAACTAATAATTCGACCAGATTTAGGTATAATAAATTAACAATATTTCATATCAGTGAATTTTCTGCATGAACCTACTTACTTTGACTCCGTTCACAGTTTTATACATTTTACCATTGAAGGTATCCTTTTCCAATACCAGATTTCTACACGCCCGTATTATTGTGAAAGTTTTTAAAAATGTCATACCTCATTACATAGAAAAGCACGCCATATGCATGGGTTATCCATTATAGCAAGATTATTCGCGTGTCTAGCCCGTTCCATATTCGGCCAGTAATTGGCAGTTGTCTGAGGTTTTGCTGGTTGCACGGTGTTCAGTGTTCGGTGTTCAATGTTCTCATGACGTGGGCCCGTCTAATTGAGCCCCATAAATTTTATTCCACATGCCTACGTTTAGTTCTTATAATCTCCGCGTGAGAATTCACTGCGCTAGTGTCTGTTCGTTATGGGCCTAGCGATCAATTTCATCTAGAGTGCTTCGTATTCAGATTACCAATCGTTTCACGGTAAATTGGCTAACGATATATCAATTTTTGTGTAATTAATTTGAGTTATTGTTTTATCTTTATAGATATCAAGATCAATAAGATTTATTGATTGCCTTTCATTTACGACAATGCGTCAGAATATCGAATTATTTTACAAGGAATGACGGTTACAAAGAATAAACACTGTAAAATGAAATATTTTATCATGCAGTTTATATCTGCCCTTATAAATGCTCGGTTGTGGCGAAACCGGTTGGCGTAGTATTATAAAATAACGTGATATACTTACACAAAGTTAAAATTTTTTAAATTTTATTTATTGTTTTAAAATAGTACATAGATAACAGGTACATGCCATTGTCTTAATACAATCCTTCAAAACATATATATATATTTTCCTACGAATTAATCAAATATATTTTATTAATCACACATATTCTTCTATTTGAATATTCTCTGGTAATTCGCTAAAGATCTTAATGGCTTCGTATATTGATAATGTTCAATGTAAAGTTACTTTATTTCAAAGCAAAAAAATGAATAAGTAATCCTTATATTGTTTAATAACAATTTTTTTTAGTTGTCGTGAGGCCATTTATCAAATTAGTGTTGAATGCGCATTATTATGCAAATTGTGTTATTTTACCTAAATATCAATATTGCAAAGTGCAAACTGCAAGCTAATTTTCGTAGAGATAATTTTTTAGCACACTTACAAAACAGTGTATTAAGTTACGTTTATATCAACACACAGGCAATAATTATTCATAAATCACGATCTGAAACTCACGAACTTTAGAAAAAGGTTAATCTTTCGGCGATGAGTAATTTGAATTCCAATAACTATTGGTCGAGTTGTGAAACTATTATCACACCTGTGCTTCGACTGGAACAAAAAATAGTTAGGATTGAAGGTTTTTGCTCAATATTCATGATATGTTTTAAAATGAGAATGGAACCTTCCATAAATTAACATATTGTGATGATTAGGCTGATAGACCAAACATTTTTGGAAGATTTACACAAAATACTCAACATATTTTCTGCATACTCGGGTATCGTACGTAATAGATGACATTGATAATTTGTTTGACCTAAATTTCACAGGCCCAAAGTCCGATGAAGTGCAAATGAAAATTATCCAGTGGTCGCGAGATTCTCAATAAACTTTTATGTATCTTCGATGAATAACTCCGGTCCCAACTTCTCCCAATAACTCTGGAATCCCCAATCGCGACATTTGCGGAGGCTTAAGGGAACGGGGAAGGAAAGGAGATGGTGATGAGGAATATTGGGAAATTTCTGGGTATTCTGATCTGCTCACTTCACTGGGGTCAATCTGAGAGTATCTACACTCTGGAAATAGCTAAACACTCTAAAAGCTCGAAGTGTTTTCTAAAGTGGACGTACATGGGAAAAATCGGGTATAAATGTAGTATACTCAGTCTTCTCGAAAATAATTTCTGAACTACCAACAATTAAAACTAAGTTAAATGTTCCAAATAGGAACATACATTATATCTCCATTATTGTATCAGCCAGCAAAGAAATTGATTTTTTTTATGCAAATAAAAATACTTCACCGATATAAAACAGCAATTTCGTTCATACAATTATTCAGGTATCTACATACGATAATTCATGCAAATTTTTTGTTCCTATCTGTAGATAAATTTATGACAGGCTCAAAAAACCCGTTGATCTTCAATACGATCATAAATAAGTGTTTTGTTTTCTTTTGACCCGTGATAATTCAAGGAGGAACGTACTTACGCGGCAAGAAAAAAAGATTAAAAAAATTACAGCATTTACGGCAATTCGCAAAAATGTTTATTACCCCTGACATTTAACCTCACCGCCCGGGAGGTCATTTCTTGTGGAATTTTTTGCAAATTTCGGGATTTGTGAGGCCCCAATCATCCCTACGTGACCGGTCAAAGGTCCAACACCGTTCCTAGAACAATGAAACCTAAAAAATTGGGACTTTAAATTCCTGGAGACGTCATTTTTTTGTTTACCCGTGTAATTATTTAATGTGTTTTTTTAAAGTAACAATGGAGTATTTATTATTGCAAATTTCAGGTCGATCACATCTTCGACGAATTACAACAGGATTTAAAAAAAAATCATTTTTTCCATTAACCAACCGATTTCTGTAGTTGTTCTTCGCAATTATATTTAATGAACACTAGATGAAATCATTAAAAAATGTAATACCTGTGACCTACCAAAAAGAAATAATTTTATCTCTACTTCGCAAATGTAGGAAATTTGGGATGCTGTAGGGGGTCTTTTTAGAGAGAAATGACATGGTACAAATGAGTCTTGTTCACAGATCATCTTCCTACAGTGCAAGGTAGATAAAATAAAAATGGTAGCAGTTTGTTTTTTGAAATAGAATTATTAAGGGAAAAATATAATTCCCAACTATTCATAATATTATGCTCAAATGATTGTACTCCATTCACTGAGCTAATATTTGTGTTCAGGTAATAGGTAGGTACATGGCTACACCCAGCATCATTTTTGTGAAATTTTACTACGCTTACCTAATAACTATCTTTGATGGCCTCCTTGGTCGAGGGGTAAGGCTATCGTCTACGACTTCGGAGGTCGCGGGTTCAAATCTTGGCTAATTATTTCAATAAAAATAATATATAGACTATATTTGTGGAACGTTGTAGAGTGAAATTCCAAAATCCTTTCCTGTATAGCCCTGTTGAAAGACCACAATTTGGAAATTAAACGTTGCTTGAAAAGGATTTAGCCTTGTTTGATGAACAGATCTGAATATTCAGGTACTTCTCTTCTTCTTTTGGGGAGCAGATGTGATTCTTGTACGGCATTTTCATAAAAAGGAGCTATGTATAGATTGAAATCTAAATCTGCTGTCTTGCGATTTGGACAGCTTATTTTGCAGGATTTTCTTTTTTTTTTAATTTTGTCAGAACCTTTTTTTAATGCATGACATATAAACTTTGATAAAACCTTTAAACTCATCATTTAGGTTTGAAAAAATAAATTATACAAAGGTTTTTCATTTATCATTTAGATTTAAAAAGATAGTAAGTATAATTTGTAGACCGTTATTCCAGAATTAAAAGTTTTAAGCCATCTTTCAATCCGAATCGGCTTTACATGAGGTCAAATTATTTTCTAAAATAAAAGAGTCGGGTTCATCGCATATTCAAAAGCTTGCGGTAAAAAAACGCCAAGCCAGTCATTACCGATATTGTCCAATGTGGGCGAGCACAACAACATATATAACCCGATACAACCATCCATCACGCTGCTTTCACAATACCACAGCCGAACTGAAAAATAACCAGTAATTATTTTTCAATAACATCGTTTTAATGACAACAATGCTCCTAAGTGAACCTACACACTTCTATTATAATGTATTGGGATGTTATTAAGATTTAATGATAAGGAACTTAAACAGGAAATAGTAATATATATCTCGAAAATTTCAGAGTTAACCGTATGGCCTTGTATTGAACATAATATTAATATCGCTTAGCAATCATGACGTCCTCCGTGGTCGAGGGGTAGAGCTCTCGACCAGCAAGCCAGAGGTCGCGGGTTCAATTCCTGGCGTGCGCAAGTAAATTTTATTAAATTAATTTGTGTTATTTCACAATTTACTAATTTCAAATAGAATACATTTGCGGCACAATCCAGAGTGAAAGATACTCTCAGTATCGCCCTGGTGTAAGACCACCATTAAGAATTGAAATGTTGCTTGAAATGGCCGTGTTGATTTGCCGTGTTTGATGAACAGATCGGAATGGCCTGGTACTTCCCCACCTTCTTCCCCATCTCCTTCAACTCCCCACTACCTACAGCCTCACAACATGCCCCGATTGGAGCTGCCATAATCTCACTGGCTCTAGACGGTTGGGAGCAGTTGGGACTCGTGCTGTGTTGCCAAAAAAATTAAAACATCATAGCATAAATGCTGGATTCTGAGACCCATTGTCGTTTATGGAATGTGCATTCCAAATGGATTTTTTTCCATCCCCAACAAATCATTTGATTCAAATACCCTTAAAAGCTGCATAAATGCAAAGCTACCGCGGTTTTTTTGCTGCTTCGCCCAATTTAATTCACTTGACTGACAGTAGAGTTTTGCCCCTTTGTATGTACAACACCAAGAGTGTGGGCAAAATTTTACTTATCACAGTCGTCCGTATTTCTGCAATTTTTTAAAATTAGTTTAGTCTCCCCCGTGAAGATCCGCCACTGAGGTAGATTTTCTAGTCGTGACACTATACAGTCGCATGCGATACTTTCGCAGGATAGAACGGTGTAGAAAAACCTGTACTATGCATTTCTTTAGATTTCATTTTAAAAATTGATAAAATATTCAACTTCGCTCAAATGATATTTTCACTGGTGATGGTACAAGTAAGTATTTACCTCTAAATGTTATGGTTTATGTAGGTAGGTCCTTAGTACAGCCATTATCTCACTAATGATGTCTCAAAATTAGATTGAACGTTCTCGTTAATGTATAACACTCGTTTAGGAGATCGAATCATAAAACATCTATAAGTCGCCTACTCAATGTGTAAAAAATGTATAGCCATTAGAAATATTCTAATATAAATTTGATTGAAATTTTATTTCATTGAAATTTTAACCTCTGTGCAATTTTTTATTTCTTCGTTAATATAAACTGACGTGAAATTATGCAATAGTTGTATTAACGGTTAACGTAATGTACGTGTTCATAGATGGTGTTAATTTAATTATTTTATGAAAATACACTTTTTGCAAGTTATGCTATAAAATATTATAACGATTTTTTTTATGCGCCCTTACATACGTTATATGAAAATGTATAAATAGTTTTGTCCATATAAAAACTCAATTCAAAGGTATATGAATAGCGGTTATTCAATCCAATATTGTATTTGTATGCCTTTCTTGAAGTAATTGATTTTTTATATGGAGAAAACTATTTATTCATATTTATATTGCGTATGTACAGGTGATAAGAAAGAATTCGTCTATGTAATTAAATAATTACATTTACAACATCTATAAGCGCGTAGATTGTAAAGTACATTACGTTTACCTTCTCCGTATACGGCTTCACTTCAGCGTTTGTTCGTAGGAATACTTTAACGTGTAAAAAATATTTTTTCGCAATTATCTCCATCTGCTAGTACATTTGGTGGTTTGGAATCTAACTTTCTTTACGACACAAAATTGAACATGAGAGAAGCAATTTCATTTCTGTCAATCATTTTAAACTAACGCCAATGTCGTGGCTGCACCTGAGTGTATCTGCTTTTCTATCAATGAGCGATGCGATGGATGTAGGTAAAGTGGATACGATGCATTTAATTTATTTTAGTATTATTACGTTTTCCTTTATATTTTTATTTTCATGTAATTGTAATACCTATATGAAAGTGAAGTACTCGTAGGTACCTGTTTGCAACTTGTTCGATAAACAGATATTGTTTTTTTTCAGTATTCCTAAATTTCTTTCGGTACAGTCAAATTCTTTTTTTTCGAGTTGGAACTTTAAAAGCATAGGTTGAAAATCTGCATGTTCTATTGAAAATTACAAAAATATGTAAAAAAATATTAGAAATTCAGAATATATTGACAACATGTATTCTTTTCCTAATAGATATTGTGACGGAATGCGACTATTTCAGTATTCATTATCAAAATCAGTATTTGTATAAACACGTGTTCCGCCGCCCTCATAAAACATTAGTTTTTGACTTGTACTTTGTTAGGAACTCTTTCAATTCATTCGTATATAGGCCTGCACTCCCATTTTTATGAGGAAAACCAAAGATATTAGAAGAACGAGATGTGCTATGAGCAGTTCATACTGTGTGGAATTGTTTTGCCCAGTGTCGCCGGTTTTGTTCACCAATACTACTGCACACCTTCGCTTACGCTAAGGTATCCGCACTAATACATAGAACAGATTTCTGTGCGTACACGTCCCGACAGTATTCAAAGTACCCCAATTAGGTAGCACTCCGCCTACGGTCCGGCGGCCAAAATAGCATATCTCGTTCTTCTAATATCTTTGAGGAAAACGAATAATTTAACCAGATTTTTAATGAATTATCAGTAAGTTTTCTCTGTCTACTCACAAATTCGCGAAGGAATATGAAAATGTTACTTGTATCGTGATGGAGTTTTATCCAGGCAAGGAATATAACTCATAATTCCCAAGCTAGGCGCAATGCCAACTCAGCAAATAATCGGTCAACCTAATGTTTATGTAGCTAGGGTTCTATTTGCGACTGTTTAAAACAAGCAAAATACAACATGGGTTTATTATAAATGATTTAGTGAAATAAACGATCTATGATATCATCTTGGTCATCTTACGATATTTAATTTTTGACGGGTTCATTTGACTTACTGGATGATTATTATTTAATTTGACCATCGTGCTTAAATTTTTAATTATTCGTGGTGATTGTTAAACGTTTATCGTAACAAAATCATAATAATTCACTGTAAAAAAGTGGCGCCGTGTTTGGCGATTCTGAAAATCCTTTCGGAGCGTGAGAATTGTATTAATAAGAATTTAATGTTTTAAATGCTTAATGACTGCCATATATAAATAATTGTTTGATGATGGTACTGCCCTCTCCTAACCGGATATATCTCTTCTCCGACAATCCCGCAATACCGAGAAGGAGTTCATAATTGTTTTGGCGGTGGCCGCTTTTAATATTGCTGTGGCTTACGAGCCTCTAATATTACATTACATTATATCTTTATGTTTTTACGATTTGTCTAAAACAAGAGATTTTTTCAAAATTAATATGTGTTTGTACAAAAAATTGCATTTTTTTTATTTTTGGTGGCCATGTGGATTCCTAATGAGACGCTACACGGGAAATATCGATTTTTGCCCTAACCTAAATTAAAAGGCCTTATTAATAAAACTTTATTTTACGAATGTTTAATTTATTTTACGTTGATATTATATCATGAAAAATTCATTATAATGTATTCGTAATTTACTAAGAGATTATCAGGAAACCTATCAATTCATTCCTAAGCCCTGCAATCCCGTTTTTAACCGGAATTACCAATAATTTGAAGAGATTCCTAATGAATTAGCAATAGTAATTTTTCTCTATGTACCCATATAATATTATCTACGAAAATCGATTTTAAAATTCTGTCTCCATATCAGAAAAGTACCGTTCAACATCCGAGAGTTTTCATCTCTGTTGTCTGATGAAATAATATTATTATGATGAATAAACACTTTTTTTTTCTAATTAATCTCGATACGTAACTTACATGAGATTCTATCTATTGAGAATTACCGGCAGACAAGATCTTTAAAATTGATCCGTTTAATTTTATATATTATTTTAATATATGCACACACATATAATAAGTATGATTTACTAAGTGGTTATGTGAAATAACTTATTATCAGAAATGTTCACAATACAAATATTAAATCTATATTTCATATTGCGTGTTTAAATGAACAGTAAATAACGTAATGTTGTATTGTTTAGTCTATAGCGATATTGTCATTAGCTTGACACCATTGAATGCGTTAGGGTATGTATAAATTTTGCGAACCGAAACGCGAACCGTACCACCAATTATGGGAAAGGAACGTATCAACTGCAAGCGGCGTTTCGCGCCATTTGCGGTTGCTTCGTTTCTTTCCCATAAGTTGAGGTTTAATTCAGCACTTCGGCTCGCGGATGTATACGAAGCACTAAGTATCTAAATTAATGTATTTTATGATAGGTACTGCGTAAATTATTAGCGTTAACTTCAGGCGAAATTTGACACCTATAAACTTGTACAAAATAAATTAGTTGCTAATAATACTAATATAATTTAACCAAGTCCACCTTTCACATTTTCATGAACCACTTTCAAATAAAATTGTTTGTAATAAAATATCACTCTATAGTAAAGGTGCAATTTATTACATAATTGGGATAAACTTTTTGTAATACAATGAATGTTAAACTCAATAATATATTTCAGGCCTACCTGCGTTAACTGGATTCTGATCAGTAACGATAAGAGCCATTATCATTATAATATTGGCAGTTAAAACTGTCAACTGACGCGATGGACGAAACATTAAAATAAACACCCGAAGAGGCGACCCTTCAAGTCTGGCCAAAATAATGCTAAAGTTTGATATTGTGTTAGAATATAAACACAACGTATGTTAGAATACAACCTTTTGGTGTTTTTTTTTTTGTTTTAGCTTGACCCCGTTTCGAGGAAGGCTTTAGCGGGCCCGAAGCTCCCCTGGCAATAAAGCTATTAAACTACAAAGCGTGCACCTTGCCATCTTATTCCTTCGTGCACCTTTACAACATTAAATACATAAAAATGACGCCTTTGGCTAGTTGGCACCCCAAACAACTACTTTTTAATTATAGGAAATTTTAGAGGAGCCTCCTAAATGCTGACTATAAAGGTACATTTTATGTAAATAGTAAATGGGTATAATTAAAAGCTAAAATATTTTGTACGGTCCTGTATTACTGTTTCTTAGTGATTTGTTCTCTTTAAATATTGTTTATTAGTGTTCCTACATACTTAATGTAATATTGGAGAAATAGTCCAATATAAACGTTTTAATATGATATTTAGTCGAAATAATCATTTTTGAATTAAATAAAAATCGTTATTGTAAACATTATTTATGTTATTAAATCTTTTATTGAAAGTTAAAATAAATTAGATCTGCTAAAACGCCCTGATGTAGTTAATGATTTTACTCAACGGCGCGGTGCCAGAGAGTGGATGTTCCAACACCTACCTTAATAATCAGGAACAATTTATTGCATCAAGTTATTCGTGAATAAGAAATAATAAAATATTTCGCAATTTAAATAATCTTTTTGCAAAGAAAAACATCTATTTAATCATTTGGAAATCATTTTGTTTTCGTTGGCAGTGAAAAAATATCAGCTCGATACGTGGTAAGATTAAGTTAGGTTAATGGTTGACATCATTTGCTGATTAATCTTGTTGTACTTGCTGAGCACATTGGATTCTTAACTGACTATAGTTGAAGAGAGAAAACGTTTTAGAGCTGACCAAAACCTCATTAGTATGCTCACCATTTAAATGATAGCCTTCATAAATTGAGAATGTTTTTCCTACGTAAAAATATATTTTTCATTCTTAAAAATATATATGACATTTACATGAGTCAGTTCACTTACTCCCCTTGCGAGGCGTCCCCGATTTCTTCTTCTAGGACTCTTATCTCTAAATTGGATTGATGTTTCATTCATATCGGATATCCTCATTCGTTGTTCGATCAAACCAAACTTTTTTTCATCAAAAATGCACCTGGAAGATCTCATTTCTTCTGCAATTATTTAACTTTATAATACGTCTCTCTGGCAGAAATATTTTGGTTTCAAAACCCATTTAAGCATTGTTAAGGTTTTATTAGCGACCAGTGCATTTAGTCTTACATTAAGTGATTTCACTAGGCATATCATTATTCTGTTAATTACGAACAGAAAGTCACCCATTTACTTAAAGGATTCCCCGCTCCTAACTATATTACACTGTGTATTCCCGACTTCTCCCGATTATTATAACGATATTTGACCACGGACCAAAAATTCTTAACATTTTTCTCGCGTTCTCAGTACAGGATTATCTCACAGTGGCGCCCTGAGCGTTTTGCTTTACATATTTAAAAAAAACAAAACTCAATAAACAAGAACTTCCAAAAGCAAGACACTTCGTAAAATAATCGTACCATCCGTACCGTGTAAACTATCAAAGCTTATTTTAAAGGTTTTTTTTACTCTTGTCCGATTTTGCTTGGTAAATTGGGGTATTAGTATAGAAAAGAAACATTCATCAGAGCTAGTAATGATCGAACCACAGTTTTATTCCCCGAGGGTCGCGTGGGACCGGGCGTGCGCAAGCGCAACACCTGTTTGCATTCAAAGGGGTGCAGCAAAGTTCGATAATAAGCACAATTTAATTTGGTACACTGTTTGTAAACTCTAAATTTTTTTCGCATATCTCTAGGTTCATTAGTTGAAAATGTTTTGAAGACCGCGGACCAGTAAAAAAGTTGCCACTATTGAATCATGTTTTATTTATACAACACACATATAAATAAGTGTTACAAATAAAGTGCCACGTGAAAACGCCTAGCTCTATATCTATAAAGCGTGGAATATATTGCCTATTTTACCCTATTGAGAGATCACAACTCGGATACGAAACGAAGATTAAATTTTTTTGACAAGTACATCCCTATACCAACAGGGTACTCATCTCCAACTTCTTAACCTATCCAACTTTATTCAGACCCAAAATATTCCGTGAACTGATGACATAGTTTCCACTTGATTTAGACAGTCGGGAGTCTTGTGCGGTATAACACAAAAAAAGATGACAAATTCATGTTAATATCTTATTTCTCCACCGTTTTCTAAAATAATTTTTATTTATTTCTAAAGGCTTGCTAATTTGCTCTCTGAAAATAATAATAATAATTGTTATTTTTTTGTTCAAAAGATGTATTTAAATAAAAAATAAAATAAATCTGTTGTACAAAATACAGTTTTTAAAAACAGCACGAAAAAAATGAATTTCTATTCGTTATAATTTTAGCTAATAAGATTTTTTCATAAATATTTTTTTAAAGCGAAAAACCATATTTTTTTTACAAATAACTTGTTTCAGATACTACCATGTATTGTATTTATTAATATTAAGTTCGAAAATCCGCCAGATGAATTTCTCAACAACTCACCCCGAGGGGGTAACGTGCCCCGACCTGCCTTACCCAGTCTGCCAACTAGCCATTATTAGGTAGGTACCTATCTACTGCCCAATTTACCCATAGATACTGAAGAAGTCTTTTGGGGGCAATATGAATTATATTAAATTTAAACATGGGCGTACCGTGGCAATTTCTAATAGCAACCAATAACTGAAAATTGTTGCTCCGACCCATTAATTTCAGAATGAAAATTTATGCAAATTTCGTGACGCCGTTGCTAAATGTTAGAGCGAGTGAGGACAAGACATGAAATGTGGTCAGGAAATGAGAAAAGAGAGAGGAGAGAGGAAGGTTGAAGAAACTAGGCTGTTGTGATCTAGTAAAAAACGTAGAGGGGTCTTAATACATATGTTTTTTAATATTGTTAAAGTATTCATTAATCGTTGAATATTGCGAGAAAACAGAATATTTGACAAATCTGAAAAATATCAAACTGTTTTCGATCGGTCAAAAAGATAATATTTGGCTAAATTTTATGATTCATTTCTCAACATTTCCAAAGAAGATTATCATGCGTGTGGTGTGTGGTTTATGAAACTGTTAAAGATGTTTTAATACTAAACAAACACGAATTTCACCACTCTGACCACACACTATAATATGAATTACGCCCATGGATACATAGTACAGGATGGCCCATAAAAAACACCTGTCTTTGAAATACGAGCGTAAAATTGCCGGAACGAGCGATATTGGGTGACGAAAGCACCGACTCGCATTTGAATATTGGGGCGAAAGATGTTCTAGAAAATTAATTTGATGGTTTCGGTGGATATATTGCAAGAACATAAATTACCTGCGCACGTCACTTATAAGGTTGGTTCCTTACTAAGTAGAGCAGGTTTAATATGTTTTGAAGAAAGTGATGTATAAAATATTAAAATCAAGCATATAAGATTTTTAGGGTTAGAGTAGTACAAAAATGTCTTATTGTTTCATCTTTATATTAATATATGTTGCTGAGTTGAAAAATATTTCGGGATATCATCCAGGCGTCGTGGGTTCAATTTTTATTCTGGCTAAGTTACCCATCATTGTGCATAACATCTTCTGCTGATTTATTTATTTTTTATTCACTTTATGAATAGACTGGACTTGAAGACTGGACTTGATTGGAGAAACAAATTTTAGAGTATGCTGTTATCCAAAATGACGTCTACGAATTTCCCTACCTACACCGAGACACCCAAATCTGCTTTTTTGTGTTTTTTTAATTTTGATTTTATATTACTTTTATTAGTTTTACTCTTTATACAGGGATTTCCAATAAGAGGTATTATTTTGAATAGCCCGCTATTTCGGTAGATGTTACTTTTGAAGCTGTCATTTTTTTACATTTGCCAAGTAAAAACTACGCCATTAATAAAAATGGAACGATACACCCTTTAACGACGCATTGAAATTATTAAAATTCACTTGAGTGAATCAAATGCACATCATCTTGAGTGATGAGGCCCATTTCCACCTAGGTGGCTTCGTCAACAAGCAAAATTGTCGCATCTGAGGCTCGGAAAACCCAAGAGTTATTGTTGAAAAGCCTCTCTATCCTCAACGTGTGATTGTTTGGTGCGGTTTATGGTCCGGTGGAGTCATTGGAACCTACCTTTTTTGAAAATGAGGCTGGAGCAACAGTTACGGTGAATGGATTGCGCTATTGAGAGATGATTAATAATTGTTTTATGGCCGGAATTGGATAATATTGATCTGGGCAGTATTTACTTTCAACAAGACGGCGCTACGTGCCACACAAGCAACGAAACCATTGATATTTTACGATTGAATATCAAAATAACACCTCTTATTGGAAAATTCCTTATGTATATCATTGTATTATTGTATACGTTACATGTTACTTATTTGTATTATGTTACCACGTTATTTAAAAAAAAATGATGATAGGAATTTTTAAAAGTATACCCACTTAGGTTTGACTTTCGATTCGTCTCAATTGAAAAACATTGTTGCATTACTGCTATTACAGTTATTTTAAGGATAATTTTAATTTTAATTATTAATTTAATCATTAATTTTCCTCCTCATTTTGCCAAGGATGTCATGATGCGTTACGTACACTGCATATCCAGGTACATAGCATGTTCTTCTTGATCATAACCTTCTTTATCCATTTACATAATAAAATATACGTTCACAAACTAAAAGTTATTTTAGTTTCAAGATATCATATAAAAGTTATCATCACCTAACGTAAGAACACAAATAATGATAGTACAAGTTATGGCCGTGGTTGGATATCCACAATCCACATGTTTCTCAGGTGGAGTGTATTACCTGTGAGCATTAATCTCACAACGAATGACAGTCACTGTTGACATTGCTGACATTCGTGTCACCGCAGACGGAGAAACGTGTTATTACCCAAACAACTGTGTACCTAATGACACTAATTCACCGGTAAATGCGTTTGTACACATTCCTTGAATTCTTAATACCAGTACACCTACCTTCTGGCTAGACGAGAATACTTAACAAGTCTTCAATGTGAAATTTATACACTTACACTGGTACTTCATTCATTATGTTTGTTAATTGTAAGACAACTCACGTTTGTGCAATTAATCAGAGGAAACATGAATGTTTATGAAATACAAACATTACAGATTCGAGTGGTAAATATGGGTTCTACCGTCGATGTCGACTACATATGCTGCGGCACACATCCTCTGTGAATTTTTTTTTATTATCAACAAATTTATACTTCTCCTATCGTTTCTTTTGAGTTATTACCAGCATTAAACATCTAAAATTACTCAAAATGCTGAATATGCAATGTTATACCTACATACTTATTTGTCTAAGTTCCATGTATTTCTCTTTATCAATACTTATCTAAATTACATATTTCTGACTACGTACATTTTATTCCAGGTTTTCACAATTTCATTATTTTTGATGTTAGTAACTATTTCAAATTATTTTCACATATGTAACAGGTTAATGCACATGCATCAAGGATATGTCATTTTTTTGCTACTTTTGTCCTCTTACCTAGCGGAGATCAGAAAAAAATTAAAGTGCTCGAGTATACCACAAAGAACATCATGCAAAAAGCGCGATTGCGGCTTTTCTACTGAAAACTTTGCAGGTTCCTCTTCACATTATGAGCTTGATCCTATGAACTTGCAATCAATAATAAGTCCAGTCCCACTATAATAATAATATGTAACTTGTTGCCTATCAGTTTTGACTTTAGTGCCGTTCATAAGTATATATCACCCGATCCTCAATATTATTTAAAAACAAAAGGTTAATATTATTTTTTTACAAAATTTTTTCGAAACACTTGCATGGAATATATACGTATTATCTATTGCTTTGCAGGAATTTACAACCCTTATTATTTTTCTATTACTTAACGAAACCGAAAAGTCGCCCGAGGGGGCGGAATATTTCAAATTCCTGATAAAAATACAGTCATCTTTTACTGTCCGAATAAAAAAATCTAATTATTTTATTAGAAGTACATCAAGCCTTATATACAATGGTCGTAAAAGTTATATTGAGAACAGGAATCAAAACAAGTTACCTTTGTCTAAAATATAACTACCTACGCATGGAAGTTATTTCTAAAGGATTATTACAATCGTCTGGAAATTATTACTAGTAAATGTTATGTCATGATAGATCGGTAGGTACCTATAAATAACGAATACAAATCAAAATAGCAACATCGCTAATATGTTGTTTCTCTTAGTGATAAAAAATATAATACGGTTATTCTTAATAAATTGAGATGTTGACATATTAGGTACTTCTCTTATTGCCATCTTGATGCCATAAAAAAGAGATATGAATGACGATGTAAACTAAATATTTATTTATTTGACTTTGTAGATTTTATACCTACTATTAAATACACCTACATGATTTTAAAATTAAAACCTGGTCATATCTTATGTCGTGTTTTTTTTAAACTGTTGATGTTATGTGAAGGCCGCCCAAGAGTCCCAACTGATCCAAACTATCTGGAGCCTGTAAGGCGATGGCATTCCCAATTGGGTATATTGTGAGGCTGAGGGAAACAAACACAGCTAAAGCCATTTCAAGTAACGTTTTAATACTTTTCACCCTAGAACGTACCGTAAATAGTATTAATTTTGAAATAATTATTTGTATGGTGACACAATTCTTTACATAAAATTTACTTGGGCACGCCGAGATGTAGTCGAGAACAATACCCCTCGACTACGAAGGCCGTGCTAGTAGTACTGGTTATAGGTACCTACTAGTAGGTAGATAGTAAACTATTGACTAAAAAATGTAGTTATTTAAATTTAAAAATAATTATTTATTTTAAAATAACCACTTGGATTAAGATGCAAAATCAATACCAGTAAAATGTATAAAAACCACATAGAAAATGAACTGCTATAAAAATGATTGATCGAGTAGATTTTAACTATGTATAAAACAGAAATGATTTGTGTATGATATCTGTTGTCTCTGATTTACTTGCAGATTACTGTGTTGGGAACTCTTTGACAAAGTAAAAGGTTCTACTTATAATTGCGTTTATTTACGTTACAATAAATAGTTCTGGATTTAGCTACACTGTTAATTACCCAGGGGTTGGTAATTCTTTGTTTCTAGAAGCTTGTTGTCTGTCAATAATATCCCACAGGCAATTGCTACACTCAAGCGACATCTCTCTCGTATATAAGCCTACTCCGGACTCTGGAGTAGGCTTTGTGACTAGTGCCATCTATCGCTTGAATACCCAACTTATTACCATACATCACATTATCTGAAGAAGCAAAAAAAAAAAAAAGAATGGTGAGCTCTAGCGTCAGCAAATTAGTAAAGACTTTTTAGATTGAATTTTCATTCAATGTCGTTGTCACTATTCCAATGATTTAAAATCTTTAAAATATGTTTCTAAAAATGATGTTGAAACTCGGGCAAATCCGGGTAGTAACTTGGTACTTATTGGGTAGTTACTTGGTACTAATTTAACTATGTTCTATATGATTATTAATATTTTTTTCCATGATTCAATAATTAAATGACATCGCCACGCGAGTTCATTAATCCCGCCAACTCGTTTGTTCTTGTTGCAAAAAATGCAACAAAATGGGGCGACTCAAAAATGGCCATTCCCTCAGCGGCAAAAGCGGAGCGGAGCAAAAAAACGAGACCCACGCTTTGAAAAATAAGGAGAAAAAAACGGGCAAAGCTCAGTCGTGACCTCTGACGATTGGAGATATTTCAGAATCATGTCACCGCCTGAGGCACATTCACAGGAGAGCCTTAATAATATTTCATTTATTTATTTATTAACTTCTGGTAAGATGTAGGAGTTGCTAACGTGCAAAGGGTTAACTGCTTAACTTATTATTATTGTTTTTAAAATAAACTTTTTTTTGTTTCACATGGGTTTGAAACATTTAAGACACTCTTTATACGGATATCTCAATCCATGTTAGTTAGAATAACACGGATAATGGAAGATAGGTAGGTAGTTAAAGGTTAAATGCGTACAAATATTTTAAAAGGTGAGGTTAAAACTTAGTAGAAATTTTTTAAAGTAGTTAAGTCTTTCTGTATCTCCTTCTTTGTAACTGAATTATTAAAAATAATCCTTACCGGAAAAAGATCGTAGATAACTTTGTTTTTTAGGCAGATAAGAATATGATATTATTATCATTATTTAATATTTTGCAGGAAGAGTAAAAAGATTTTTTAAAGTGAAATATTTTTTAATGTAAAAACCGCGCAGTCCAAGCTGCACCCGTCCGTCTGAAGCCAGTGAGACTGCGGCATCCCTAATAAGGGAATGTTGTGAGGCAGGAGGTAGTAGAGAGGAGAATGAGATGGGGAGAGGAAGGTGGGGAGGCATCTGACTATTCATATCTGGTCACAAAACACGGCCAAATCCACTTAAGCAACGTTTCAATTCTGAATGGTGGTCTCACGCCAGGGCGATACTGAGAGCATCTACCACTCTGGAACATAATATTTGAATTGTGTAAATTGTGTAAAAATTGAAATTAATCAATTAAAATTTACTTACACACCCCAGGGTTTGAACCAGCTATCTCCGGCTTGATAGTCGATAGCCTTACCACTCGACCGCGGAAGCCGTCAAAATACTACATAGGTAATAATATTTTAAATCAGCGAGGTAACTACTAGTTAGCCCGTCCTAAAACGTTGTCAGATATTCAGTCTCCATTTGTATTTCGAATTAATAGCATTTTTCTCAAAGTTTCACTTGCAATTGTCGTTCCACAGTTTTCAACTAATCAATTCCTAAAAAAATCTTGGAAAAAAAGTTTGGAAAATACACTTGTGAGGTTAGTTTTAGAAACAAAATGTAGAATTTTATTAAAATATCCATCCTACACATCGACAAAATGATACAACAATGATCTTGTATGTGTTTCAGATTCAATTTATGATTTTTTTGTAGCACTTCGTAAATAATAGTTTTTTCTGCAATCTGAGTATCTGCTCGTATATTAGTATTTGCTTTTTCCTTTAGGTATTTATCTACTTATTTTTAATGATTCGACATTATGAATATGGCATGTTCCAGCGTTATTATTGTTATACATTTCATCACATTATTTAGAATGGTGGCAATACATATCATATTTCATAATAGCGCATTTACCTAGTTTAAAAGTTAACCTACCTATCCAAACACGCAACGGAATGGAGTCAAGAATAACGGGGGGAAATACAGCATAGCCTCAAACAAGTTCAAACGATAAACTTAACACCCAACTATAAAAAGTGCTGTCAAATAATCTTCAGATCATACAGAATATTATTTAGAACGGTTCTTTAAATAAGTCCGAAGAACTATGTGGAAATTCGCCCACGACCGGTCACGAACTCAAATGACCGTACCGAGCAAGACTAATTTTAAATCCAGCGTTTGGTTATTTAGACGAATGAGTAAAAATGTTATTACGTTTTGCCGGGTGTAGATTTAGGTGTAAATGTAAATGATTTGATTTTCACAATAATGTGTCGGTTGACATTTTTCGGCTTGGTTTAGAATTGTTGATTTTATTACATTTATATTCCTAAGCAGGGTTAGAACATAAGCAAGTATGATTTTTCAATCGGTGTAGGCTTTTTCGTAGTTAAAACTATTAGATATTGTAGAACATTAAAAACACTGCAGGTAAATGTTTACGGCATTATATCAACAGATGTCACTCATATAACCGTTTAATGGACTGCAATAATTTTAATTATACTTAAAAATGTGCAATTTTTTAACAGTCGGTATTTTCATGAGATTGTCAATATCGTCAAACAGTTCAGGCTCGAGACGCTTGATTGCCACAGCAAGTAGCGACTTACTCTCTTTTCAGTAGAAGTTATGATTCTTGAAAAGTACCTACCTACTAAACTTCAAAGTGACCAGTGTCATGCTGAGAAATATTTAGGAATTAATAATTTGAAAAAAAAAACGGGAAGTACATAGAAGGTCCAATAAATAATAAATAAAATCACAAAAGCTTAGACAAAGAAAATATAAATTATAGTAATATGGAAAAAAAACTAATAAATTTGATTAAAAACAAAATGTTTCATGATTGAGTAAACATAATATAATAATTATCTTCACAACCTATTATTACGAAGCTTGCTTAAAACTGTTCGTGCACCAGTAACAAGAATTTTTTCTCGCCGACAAACTGTTCATGCGCTGCTTTCATTGGAATTTTACACTAACTGGAATTTTTTGATATGCGATTTAAACATGTATGCCATAAAAAAAGTGCATTAATTTTTTTAACAGAATTACTTGCATTTGAAACAATTTAGAGTTCATTTTTGATTTCCCCCCAAAAAGTCTCTGGTATTCCAAAGGTTAAAAGACAAATTTATATGAGTTTTGTCCATGTTCAGTTTTTTTTTCAGATTAACTGTACCACCTAAGCTTACGGATATATATTAGAATACTTTTGTATAATAAGTACCTACTTACATAAAATTGGCAAATTTCCTAACAAGGAACTGGCTTTTAGTTTAGAAAATTAGACTCGAAAATCATGAAAACCTGATATTTGTGTTCGAATAACTTTATTCAGCACTCTCATATTTCACCACCGTGACTGATTGGTTTTCAGTAATAAGCAAGTAGGTACCATAAAATAAAAAGTTCGCTCAAGAAGCGCTGCTCAGCGTTACGGTTCTCAGATGAAATAAATTGATCGCTGTAAGATGGTGAGAACTTGGACAAGTGAAAACATTGCGCCAGATCATTAATCACATCTCTTGCCTCCGGTGTTGGTCTCACGTGAACAGAGATGGTAACTGGTAACACGATGGTAGAAGCGATCAAAAGCTTAGAATTCTGTGAGAAGCTCTCATCAACCTATTGTTTTGTTTTCATATTAGGCATATCGCTGAGCTTAGCGTAGTTTGGTATACTTTTTGAGCGGTTTCAAATTAACGACGTGGGTTTTTCTCTTCAGCTCACTGGATGTTGCCAAGAAAATCTTAAGCCTCTGGTAAAAGAGAAAGTTTCTATGGCAATTTTTCATCTTTGCCGTCAAAATTTCCTAACAAACTTTTCGGTAAAGATTGCATAAGATTATCGTGTATTGCCAATTGTATTCGACGTATTACCCTGCCTTGCCGGTGAGTTCACTCGGCTACGAACATTGCGACAATTTGACGGGGCCAAATCTATTTCCTTCTCGCTCTGTTGCATATGACGGCCTCCGTGGTCGAGGGGTAAGACTAGCAATCCGGAGGTCACAGGTTCAAAATTTTATTTGATTAATTATTTTTATTTCATAATTAAAAATAATATATAGCGATTTTGATATGAAATGAACGCTATGGTGTAAAACCACCATTCAGAATTGAAACGTTGCTTGAAATAGCTTTAGACGTGTTTGGTGACTAGTTCTGAATAGCCAGGTACTCCATCATCGTCCTCATCCTCGTCTCCTCCCCCCCCAATAACTTCAGCTTCACAACATACACCCCAATTGAGGATGCCATAGTATCACTGGCTCCAGACGGGAGCAGTTGGAACTCTTGTGCGGTATTCACGTAATATTTAAAAATATATTATTGTGTGCATCTCTGTTCGCCACATAATCGCTACAAAATCTGTCGCAAATTCCTAACGTGATTAATAAGTTTACACAAATTTAGTGGAGTTATTGCATGCAATAGTTTTTTGTTTTGTGATTTATTTTGTCGTGTACATTACGGCAAATTTCCCCGAATATTGACGACCAACACCTTGCCCTTAATTGTTGACAAACAAAATAATAATTTTTCGGCAATTGACTATTATAAGCAATTTATCTTGCTCATTTACCAGCACCCTTAAAAACATTCCTAAGTATCCCAACCTCCAATACCAGGAAGTAGATATACACATATACAGGTACCTTTATAAAACAATTCATTTTGGAAAATCGATAAATAGGAGTCTCAAAAGACGTTTTGGCTAGGAAATGAAAGTCAAGTGTCATAACAAGGTAGTGGTATCTAGAGGTACCTACTTCTAAAAATATATTACAGGACATCATATACCGATGTTACTGAAGGCCGCCTCTGTTCCAAGTTGACAGACGGCCGTTTCTTCCTGGATATGGTTTTCTGCAATTTCCCATATTCCCACAGGCGAATGCGGAGGAATTCCCTATAATAAGGCGCAGCTGAATCTCCCTCCGATCCCAACATAACAAAAACAGCATGTCGTATATAGCCGCAGTCGGCTACTGGTGATGCTGAAGAAAAGAATATGATGCTCCAAAACATGCAATTTTAGTAGGGTTTTTAGGTAACAATTTTTTTCCCTATCGAGAAAACACAAGGCGTCTAAGTCTATAATAGCCAGGTAACATTTTAAACATCCGTATGAAGTAAAAATTGGAAGGTGCATATGATGCCGTTCTATTTGTATAAAGAATAATAAATTTAAATTCAGTACATTTAAATGATTCGCCACTTCACGGAATATAAGAATCTAGAATATCATTTTTTTTTTAACTACAGGGTTTTCCAATAAGAGGTGTTATTTTGAATAGCCCGCTATTTCGGTATATGTTACTTTTGAAGCCGTCATTTTCTGACATTTGACAAGTAGAAACTACGCCATTAATAAAAATGGAACGATACACGCTTCAACAACGCATTAAAATTATTAAAATTCACTTGAGTGAATCAAATGCAAATCATCTTGAGCGATGAGGCCCATTTCCACCTCGTCGCATTTCCTTCCAAAATTGTCGCATCTGTGGCTCGTAAAACCCAAGAGTTATTGTTAAAAAGCCTTTTTATCCTAACGTGTGACTGTTTGGTGCGGTTTATGGTCCGGCAGAGTCATTGGACCTTACTTTTTTGAAAATGAGGCTGGAGCAACAGTTACGGTGAATGGATTGCGCTATCGAGAGATGATTAATAATTTTTTTATGGCCGGAATTGGATGGTATTGATCTGGACAAAAATTATTTCTAACAAGACGGCGCTACGTGCCACACAAGCAACGAAACCATTGATCTTTTACGATTGAATATCAAAATAACACCTCTTATTGGAAAACCCTGTATAACAATTCTTATTTTACCTAATATTTGGGGGGCACGAATATTAAGAGGCATTAATAAAATCACCCATAACTCAAAACCGTAAAGTTTTCCAGGCAAATGGAAAATGCTTTTATTCTGATCATTTTTTCAGTTGACCTGTTAACCGTGGGAATATTTTTTCTCAGATACAGTTGACCATCTGTAAGGGGGTTAGCCTATTATAAAGGTATCTTCAGAAGTATTAATAACACACTTTTCTTGACCGCATCTTATAGCCTAGAGCGGTCAATAAGTATAATAATAATATAAAATGCTTAATACTCATACTTTTACTCTCTGCTCCTAACTGCAATAGAGATCCGTCCTCAGTATCTACCCAACATAAAGAAAACTGAAGAAAAGACGTAAAACTTCATCAAAAGAATATTCTCAAATAACACGAACATTTTTTTCAATAAAGGAATGGTTTTACCTTTTAATTGAGAGGCTTATTTTTACAGGTCATTATTTCGTAAGAATTTTTTAGTAATGCTAATGCCTGTCCATATTACGGTCTGTTTCTCACGGTACACCCCCTTAAAATGGCGCCGTTAGTAAATTTGTATAAACATAAACACAAATAAATGCGTATAAATAATAATATACAGTCCGAATGCAATGATCGGGATGGTCCGGTTCGATCCAACGCCATTGGTGTCTCGTGGTAGATTATTGATTTCTACTTATTCAACCAACCTTATGGTTTTTCCCATTTAAACAATATATTTACAACCTACTTCCATTATTTAATTTTTTTTCTAGTGCCTTCTAAATTTATGAAATAAAATAATCTCTATTTAAATCATTTTTAATTTAGAGCACTCAATAATGTGACATTTTTTAAGACTAATCTGTTTGTATTTCTGGTTCTAATAGGAGAGTTATATTTAATAAATTAATGCTTACGATAATCATTATTATCAAGTCGAAATGATAATATATCTGTAACCATAATTTTGAAATCGAGATCTGTCATTTATTATTACGATTTTTATACTAATTTTCTAATGATGATCGTAACTATAAAAAAATGTACTGTCGCTTTTAGACAGACATTTACCGCCTTTAACTGAGATAGAGCACAATTCTTTTGCTTCTACCTTTCTTTTATTAATTATTTATTTATAAAATACATGATAATACATTAAAATATTTATTTACATATGATACATATATAAATAAATTTTTATCATCCCAGAAATTTTTCATTGAAAATCCAATGAAAGAATTAAAAAAAAAATCTTTTTTTTTAAAAGGACAGTATCGCCTTTCCCGGCTTAAATATTTTCACCGTTTCCATACCGCGCCACTGCGATGAAATGATCGCAGATTCCGATCATTATAAGAGAGGTATAGGCGACGTTTATGAATCATATCATTACCGTACCGGGCCGATCAAACGGTTGGGCGCGGCGTCTCCCCAAAGGGGGAATCGCACCTAATAAGGCCGTGAGATTTATTAGTTTTGATTATTATTGCCTGGCCAAAATGTCGCGTGAATATTCTACTAAACTTGTCTCGATATAATGGATGACTTTGAAAATAGTTAAGAAGATTATATATTATTGGCAATATGATGCGCAGTGACGGCTTGCCATTTCTTCACGTTAGTGGGCAGAAGAAAGATTAAAAAAATCATAATTTCAAACAATTTTTTTGAATCTAGGTATACTTTTTAAGTCACATAGTTTATATATTGAATGAAAAATTTTGCATACATCTTGTAAACGTTTTTTCCTCGACATATTTATATAGCAGTCCAATATTTTCACTATACCACAAATAAAAACTCAGTTAATCGTCAACTTTATTATTTTCGACGTAAAAGAAAGAAATTGTGGAAGCCGCAACTTTGTGGTAAATTGTAAAGCAGGAGTTAAACGTTTTAACCCGAAATAATCCATAAAAAATATGACATTCAAACCATATTTCTTTTAAGCCTTTTTTAAATCAACATCGTAAACAGACAATTATTGTAGGAATGAAAGTACACACGTAAATTGACGCATTGAAAAGATAAACTGTTAGAAGAAGCTCTTATGTATTTTATTGGTGATTGGGTAGAAGTATGTTTATGGGCGTATCTGTTTGTCCTAAGTAAGGTCAATTTTATCTTACATTTACCGAAAATTTCAAATATCGAATTTCTTTCTTGGATCAGCAAATCTGGAGCTTGGGGGTGGGAAGATCTTGTATAAATTTGAAGACATCAGTTTTTTTTTTAAATCGGTCTACATCTCACTTCAAACACTATTTGATTTTCTACGTCTATTTAAGTTCTTAAATACGTACCACTTGTCTATTTGGTGCCTAGTACTTTGGTAGTTTTAATAAAACCTTTGCTTGGTAACCTACGGCTAAGTTGATACCTATCCCGAGAAAAATCAGAGCCACAGCGTTATCATGTGGTATCGGTTTTTATACCATCCGCGTTCATTAGACGGAAGTAGGTCCTAATGATACGGTACGGGTACATGGTGATGGTGGGTACATTGCCGTGTAATGGCGATGTTTATCTACCAGCCCCTGGTGCAATAGTAGTCATTCGGTTCGGACGTAATGGTGAGGATCTGGGCTCGGGACAGGAGCGGACTTGGTTGCAGTCAAAATAAGCCCATTAGTTTTTGGGCATATTTTGCGTAGGGAACAATTATTTCTTGGGCTATATATTTGGTTTTTAAAAAAATCTTGTAAATGTATTCACGATACACAATATTTTACTACCGGTTGACATTATTAATCTTTTGTGTGCCAAAATTTTCTTAAGGATATTTTCAAAAAATAATTTCTCTGAATATAACTAGCTATTCTGAGGAAACTACTTAGATTAGAGTAGATACTATTTTTACAAATTATTATCGGGTAAGTCGATATAATTTACAACAAAAATTTGCTAAAAACAACAAATTTATAATGAAAATAGAATCAGAGGGCGCATGACAAAAATTAAGTGTCGGCGATCAAAAAGTTAGAACGCCATTCATCGGACGTTTTAAGATAATAATTATTATGCCTAACGATTTTGTGTACTGTGTACAGATAAGGTCAAAGTGAAAAAATGATCTTCTGTTATATTTCCGATTTAATACTTTTAAAGCATCGCTTATCCTTATACGCTATGTAGAATGTTTTAAAATGTACTCAGCATGTTTTGAAATATATTTTCGAGTAGTTGGCAAATTAAAGCTAACAAGATATTTAAGAGCACTATTTTTAAAATGTGTGGTTTCATAAAACATGAGCATCAATAAAACGACCCCTGATAGTGAATTAAAATTAATATGTTTAAAATTTTTCACCTTCAAAAATTTTTTGGCTTCCAAGTGTATCCTATCCGACACTTTATATAATATCTATTATATTAGAAACAAAGGGTACATAATCAAAATGTACGGAAAACTATTTACAAGATTTTAGAAATCATTACAAGGATCTGTACAAACGGTGTGTTTTCTTCATGAAATATCTGGTGAGTGATAAGACACATTTTATCGAGCGGGGTTAGTACACACTAAGTAACGATTTGAGGAAAAGATCAATAATATACTATATATAATAAATAACATATCTTCAAATTTTTCAATCTAGGGAATAACGTTCATCCACACCAATATAAATAAGAGCGATATTAGTTGCTGGAAATTAAAATATTAATGTATAAATGTGTATGTATTATCTTACAATATTTCTTTATATATATTCTATGTATATTATGGAGCTCGTGGGATTGCACCACCCTCCCCGAGATCTGGAATAAAAATTTAAAAAAAAAAAAAATCAAGAATTTGGAAAGCATCCTGTAATAAGGAGTTTATTTATTTATTTTTTTAATGACATTTCACCTTTAATTTTAAAATAATTATTTTTAATTCACAAACATCGACTTTATACTTAAATGATTTTCGAAATTTGCATTTTACAAAACCCGCCAAAACGATCGAAATTCGATTGTTTCGCGTAACGTCACACGTACCTCAATTTTTTGGTTAATCCTAAGCTCAATTCCAATCGGGCCGGTATGAAATCAACTAAATTCAATTCAAGTATTTAACAAAATTTATTGAATTATTTTGTACAAAAACATGAATTATTTTGTAAAAATGTGTGCGAGTCTACGTATCGCAACTTTGCACAAACTTATCCGCATTCTTATGAACGCTGCCCACCGACCTGTGAGGTAGCCGACCAATCAAAAGACGTTTATGTCTCTTACGGTTTTTAGTTCATTAGTTTTTAAATGACGATTTATTGATTCTACGTACTATAAAACTTGCATAATATTTAGAATATAAGAATCAACGTATGTGAATATATGTTTTTTTAACCAAAATATTTTTCACTCAAGCTCCATTATGTACGGGATAACGTTTTTCGACAACTTGGGCCGGGTCGGTCCGCCTCTGTCCCCAGTTGTCGCGGCTCTCACCGTTGTCGGGTCGGCTGTCTGTGTGTGACCCTGCCTGTGCCTTGGCCTGGGCCTGGGTCTGTGCCCGAGGAAAGGAATGACTTATTCCCGAGAAGAATGTTAATTCATATTATCCGGAGTTTCCCACAGTTTGGGCGCGCGACCGGCCTGTGATATGTTGTGCCAACCAATTATGGCCTCCTAGTCCAATTCACTGTCCTAGTAGGCACTAATAACAATAATAAATAATTTGTTAGAGTGGTTAGTTGTTTATTTTTATCACATGGCCGCCACGAATTTGCGTTTTTGGTAATTTTGAATATGTTAGATTAAATTTTTTCCAAATTGCGTGATGTTTCAGAAGGCCAGTTCTGGAATTATCAATTAAAGTAGTAGGTAATAAATTAATACATTTCAATGCTTTTTGTAGAAAAATCTGGACGAAATGTGAAAATAAAAACTTTTTTTAAAAATAAAATCAGATTTTTTTAACATTTTTGTTTGTTGTTTTCACAGGGTTGCATTTTAAACCTTATAATATTCACGCGTCCGTGGAATATTTTTTTTAATAACTACGTAATTTGAGTTTGTTTATTAAGGTTATAGTTTTTGAAGACATTTAGAAACTACCTACTATGCAATGGAAATCCAGAACGACATAAAAACATTTCGTTTAAATTAAAAAAAAAAGAAACTTTGACTTAAACCACTATTTAAACATAATAATTAATCAGCATAAACAGTTAATTACTTTGATTAAAATAAAATAAAAAATCAACTTTGTTCACGTCATTATTTAAAAAAATATATACATAAATTTTTCGAAACACAAGGTTTATTCATCGGGATACAAAATATACATATATGTCGACCGGTCGGTGGCCGAGTTGACATCGCGCTTAGGTCCCACCCAGGCGTAGTGTGTTCAATTCGTCGACTGGCTAAGTCCTCCATCATAACACAAGCAACATTTTCCGCTTCCTGTGGTGGTAGTAGGAGATTTTCAAATATTGTCAGGTTATTCGTAACCCGGGAATGTTTGTCTTTCTTTAAAAAAAAAAATGTATAGATATAAAATATATTTACATATACAGTATATTTTGAATCATGATTAAGAAACTTTTGGTTTTGAAACAGGTTGATAATTTTTATTTGAAAGTTTGGTAGTTTTCATTTAATTTCAAATGTAATGACAATGTCATTTTGCAATTATGAACAATTTATTATTTTCATACATCAAAAATGAATTTACAATAACAAGTATTACTGAAGAAATGATATTTCGAATTTTATTTACAAATTTTAAAATGTGTTTCGGTAAAAGGATTTATGAATGTTCTAATTATCATGGAACTAGTGGATAAAAACTGATTGTATTATGGTACAATTCATTTGATTCTTCTTAAAGTGTAATGCGAGGTAGAACTGGCGCAAGATGACGATCGCTTAGTATGGTAGGTACAAGAGGCCGTAAATCACCCTTAATTTGAAAAACATGTAACTTAATTCATTCGGTTAGTCGAATAAAATATTCACACAAATTTGCAGGCACAATGAATTAGATTAAGAACTTCAGGAAATGGCATGCATGAGAAAAGTAGTCGTGTCTACTTGCAGAACACAGAACACGGTGCAGAACAGGAACAGAGTGCAGAACGGCCGATGGCAATCTGTAACGAAAGCAGAAGGAAGCCTTACATTTTAATACGTGATGCATCGCGTGCTGTACAGTGGGCGGGGCGATACTACATCATCCGTAACAAATTTGAATACAAAATGCGCGGTAGTCGATTGTTTTCATATAAACGAGCACATAGAGCTCAAATTCGTGTATGGCTACCCTTCATGCATGGAGACAATTGAACGTAATCAAACTTGGAATCTCTCCCCGTCTCGTTCTGCGTGTAGCTGGTCTCGTAGCGCTGTCCCGCTTGGCCGGAAACTCTGGAAATTTCCACAGGGTGGGAGTAACCGGGGAGCCAATCGCGCGCGTATCACGGTAGTCGCGTGGTCCAAGCCAATTTGGGCCGAAACAACGTTTCGTTCCTTTTGACAGTCGGATAGATACTGAATTCGTGTGGGCGGTGAAATGGTTAAGCTTTTTATAAAGCTGTTCTGGCTGTATACATATATGATATTCCCCAGAATATAATGTAGGTAGGTACATTTTTTCTATTATTGTATTTAGCTTGACACATATAACTTTGCAGCCGATGGTGTCGTCACCATAGATGGCGGGAGGGATATATTCATATGTCTGTCACTCCTTACAGTATCCCCAAAGATGACATAGGCCCTGAGGAAAATTATGTTCCCCAACGCCTCCTATGCGGGCTTAATGTAAAAAAAAACCAGACGTAAGCTTAAATTGGAACAAAAAATTATTTTCTGAATATTCTAATTTATTTTAGATAATTGTAAAACTATTTTAAAATCCATAAATTTATCCATTAAATGCACATCATTACGTTTTATAATTCAATAACCCAATAAAAATATTTAACAATTTTCATGGGTAATTTGCAAACCTGACAAACGCGACTTACGAGTAAACTGACCGTAGCTTGTTCAACTACTGAATTTATCCGGATTGAATTATTGCCCAAAATTAACGCCGAACCCGTCTGCCATTTGTATCGTTACATGAAAACAAAACAATTAAAAATAACCAGACAAAATTGAAATTTTAGAGCCGTATAACATGAAACATTTCGACTTTAGTTCGTTTTTCGGCCGCTTGCAAATTTATCCGTGTCGAGTTGTATTTATGTATGTACATACGAATACGGCAAATATAAAGATGCATTACTGCAGTTGATACATATATTGCTACGCATAAAGATCTGCGGGTGCAGTCGGCGAGCTTCAAAGCATTTATAATTAAAATTACCTGCAATCGATAGTAAATTCATTAATTGGCAATTTCTCCTTCTTTTATCGTTTTATTACCCTGTTCTCAAACCAACACTATTACTAGCAACCTGCAAGTGCATACATTGCATACTGGAATGTGCTGCAAAACCAGGTGCATAAACCCACTTGATCACTTCTCTTCCATAAATGCTATAGCTCGTAGCTAGGAACTTACCTGCTTTATTCTTTGATTTTTTTTTATACCAACACTATTTCTAAATTTTTCCATCCGACTGAAACAAAATACACCTTTAAAAAAATGTAACTGAATGTTTTTAAAGACATTTTTATTACAGCCTATATATTTTCGCACAGAATAACACATATTAGCGGCATTTTATATGCCTACGTAATTAACACGATTTATCATTTTTTTAAATAAGTTTTCTCCAATTTGGGTTAAAAAGCATCATTTGAAATGTCTTGAATATTGGTTATAGACAAAACTGAAAATAACTTTGAAGCACCAAGAATTTTTAACGTTTTTGAAGACAGCTTTTTTAAAACAGCTTAATCACATTAAATATGGTATTTTTATAAGCATTTATCATGATGAAAGACTACTACTCTAAAAAAATCAACCTTATTTTAAATTACACATTTTCATTTGAAACATTTATCTTTATATTTATCTCCATTGGTTTAAATTATTAAAGGTAGTTTAGCTTATTTACTGCACTGCAATTTCTCAATGTGACGTATGATTCACATTTTCTAAAGCATAATTTTACGTCTTATGCCTGTTCTTTACTTGACTTTAACAGCCCACAGCATAATTTAATTTATTACTGCTTGCGTGTGCTTGGGTTTTAAAACCTAACCAACTGGAACTTGCAAATCAGATATTGGTGGAAAATTTGAAATATCAACGAAATGAGCTGTTCATTTGAAAAATACTAATTAAATGACAATATTAGGAGGCATTTATTTATCAATTGAACGCATATCATTCCATTTAAAAATTTAATAACCCGTGGTAACAATGTAACATTGTTATTTTTGTAGCATCTTATTTGCATTGGACGATAAGGTTCTTTTTTCTTTATTTTAATTTTATTTAGTAATCTTAAGTAAGTTCACATCGTCGTTTGTGCTGATAATTTTACAAACACATATATATATATATCAGGACACCAGAAATACAACGGGACAAGGAGCCTTGTTCATATTGAGAGTCAAAAATTACCGATGATATCGTCCATAAGTATAGCAAATGGATACCACTAAGTATTGCCATAGCACATCCCTATTTGAACAGGACAAAAATATATTATTCTTTATCATGAGATAAGCGACACATTACGATATACGCATCATGGCTTAGCCTATTTCAGCATACACCAATGTGAATGTATGGTGAGCGATGTGCTAAAATAGGCCAAGCAATGAAAATATAGCCCGTTACAGGCTTGAACCATAGGGCTGGGGAATTTTACAAAACGGAATGCATGCACAGTATGATTTTTTTGTTGTCTAGAAACAGTTACATTTACTATGACAAACATAACTAATGGGATTAAGTTCTTTTAAAAATGCAAAAGTTAAAAGTTAAAAATTCTAGGCCCTTCGATGTTATAAGCACTTTTGTCCAGGTGTAACCAATTTTCAACCATTTATAATCATTATAAATTCAATTAAATTATGCAAACGAATCCTCAGAAACGCCAAAATAAATAAATAAATTATTTTCATGAATTTTAATACTAAGCGTGCACATTTTTTAACAAAAGGATTGATTTTTTTAAGTAATTTAACTATCTACGTTGATTTTACTTTCTAAAAAGGCAAATGGATATGTTCCACATTTTTACATTTAACTAATACCACGTAGTATATTAAAGCATGGTAAATATATTAGTTGAATTTTGTTCGATATATTAATTCAATTTTGAAGATGATTTTTTAAGAAACTCCCTTGAAATATTATTATATTATTATTAAAGAATAAATTATTTTACAAGCAATAATTATTCGCCTGAAACACTCATCCACATTGAAAAATCTCCTGATAAAAGATACATGACGCCAACGGGACTCGAACCCGTGTCCCTTCGATTTCCGGTCGACAGCTCTGACCACTGAGCTATGGCGGCTTATCTCTTATCCGCGAAATAATTCAATATATACTAGTGTTTCATTCAACAATTACTGCTTGTTACATTATTTTTTTTTCCCTGAAAACAGGAGATTTATCAGGAGATTTTTCAATGTGGATGAGTGTTTCAGGCGAATAAATTATTGCTTGTAAAATAATTGTTACCCTTTGTGCTATGCATAAAAAATCTTGTCTTAAACATTAGTTTACCAAAAAAATAATAAGAATAAATAATTTTATGAAATGTAAAATTCTCAATAAGATTAAATATTTTATTAAAACAGCGATCCGCGTGATAATACGGTAGTTGACCTAAGTTAGTAGATTTTATCTGGTTATTTTTCGAAGCGCGATGTACTGCCATCTATCGGCAAAGAGCGTAGTTTGTTTAATATTGGGTAACTACTACCATTATCTTACTACCTGCATTATCAAATAACTATATTAATACTCCTAATTTTGTGTTATTTCACCAATTCCTATTTAAGGGTAAAACACATAGAATTGTTTATGATTTTTTTTTATTGATGCATTAGCAGTATTAAAAAAACCACATCATTTGGTAATGTGTACCCCACTGAATGGCTACCCATGCTAGGCCTCACAAATTATTGTCAGTAATATTTTTATAGAATAAAGGAATTCAACAGCCTAGTTCCCAGTGAAAAAAATGTACGTGTATTAATCATGTAAAGAAAAACTGTTGAAATGATGTACGTATGCAATAAATATTGGTAATATGCATAGTGTATGTTTATATTAGACGACATAAAGTGGATTTCGTTTACTAAACATACATTTTATTTTTAATAGGTCGGTAATACATAATTATTACACCTATCAGGAATATGCTGCAATTTTTTTTCAACTTGTACAAATTTTTTTTTTCTGCATTCTTGTGTTTGGAAAAAAATACATGAATAAAGGATATTAATTTCGGAGGCGGGTTTGGGTACCGCCGCCCCGGTACCATTTATTGGATAACCAACACCTCTGCGATAGGTCACCCCAATTGGCTCGCTACGTTTGGTGATTTTGCATGGTTGCCCGGTTTCATCGGGCGATGGGTGTTCAGGATGCGCCTGCCCGACATCCGCGTGGCGTGCCAGATCGGGAGAGGCTGGTTTGGTGAGACCCTTAGACCTCTCTGACTGGTCTCTCTTGACCCAACGCCTTGCGCCACTGCGGGAATGATAGATCATTCGTCACACTGATCCCTAGATTCCTACCCACACTTTATACATTTTTCCTTCCCAGAACTTTATCTCCTTCCTTTCTTTAAAAAGACCCCCCACACAGCATCCCCAAAAATGAAAATTGTTTTTTTAGGGTGAGGGGTTAATTAATCTTTCCCATGAAATTGTACCTACTTTCCATGCCGCCTTTTCACACAGAAGCAATAAAATTGTCTTTCCTAGAATAAATAAATAAATCTAAAATTTTTTTCTGGAAAATTCCTGAAAATAAAAAGTAAAATAAGAAATCGGGTTGTAGAAATGTTTACCCGTACCGCACTTATTCTGTCTCATATTAAAATAAAGGTAGATTTTATGCTTTTGCTTTATTTTTCTATTCTGTTCGGAGAACAATTTGATTCGTTTGCCCCGATAGTGCATTTCCAATTCTGTAAGTAACTAATTGAAAGTTCTTTATGAAAAAGTATTCTGTCAAGCGCAAAATATTCGCACGTATGAAAATGTCTGTGCTCGAAATTTATATGTAGAAATAGGATCCCCGTCGCAGTGCTCGGGTAGAATTCATAAAATGTACAAATTTAAAACAATGATTCGGTTAACATCGGATTACATTCGCGAAACTTCGGCGACACGTGATATGTGAAAAGGCTTAAAATGCCAACCGTGAAAACCCTGTATTGGGCCATCTAACCCCTTGATCGTCAAGGCTCTGTTGTAAAATATATGAAAGAATCAGATTTTAGATTTTTTCATTTGGCATGATCTAGTAACCTATTGTTTCATTAGTTATAACAATAATTAAAATAAGCATAAAAGTAAGTATTATCTTTGCGCTTGTCAAAACAATAAATATTTACTTTTACTACTATTTGTCTTTATCATTTTTGAAATATTCGGCAAAAGAATTTTTATTTTTATTGGACACTCATCTCAGAATAGAGCCCCGTAGGCCAGTCCAAGACAGGCGCGTACTTAAAATACTAATTCCCGTTGTGGTTCTGAATGTAACTCCTGTTCAAAGAACTCTATAACTTCTATTTACTTTTTTTTTTAATATTTTTTTTTTTTTAAATTTAAAAAAAAAAGAAAGACAAATATTCCCGGTTAACGAATAACCTGACAATATTTGAAAATATCTCTTACTACCACCACAGTAAGCTGAAAATGTTGCTTGTGTTGTGATGGAGGACTTAGCCAGCCGAGGAATTGAACACACTACGCCTGAGTGGGACCGAAGCGCGATGTCAACTCGGCCACCGACCGGTCAAAATTATAAAATTATAATTATAATTTTTTACCTTTGTTGAAAATAATGTGACCTTATGATCTCGTTCTATGGTCACATTGTAAATGGTCATTTGTGTGAATTATGAATTGTAGATTTGGTCAAGTTTTTTATGTACGTTAATTATTTTTAAGAAATTTTCGTAAATGTTCAAAATAAACAAGACTTAAATTATAAAGCGAAATAATAGAAAAAAAAAATAACATAAGAGTTAATCTTTGTTAGGTTGCAAAATTTTATCTATATTCTTCCTTCCCTAGTCCATAATCCATATGGACTAATACTTCTTTTAGTCGGTTATTTTTTTAATGGTTTTCATCGCAAGAGAGAGGATATTAAATATTTTTATAGAGACATGTTGCAAATTTCTTTTCCCAAAAGTCGTTTTAGTTGTAGGTTGGTGAAATATAGATTGTAATGAGGATCTTGTGAATCAACTCGAGTTTATGTGTGCAAAGTTATCCTGGTTTGTAAATGAATAAAATAAATATCTTTTGAATATACTTGTGTCAAAGACATTACATTCATGGAATCAAAAACATAGTCTGTAGACTTTCTGATGGGGCTTCTAAGTATAATTTTCAAAACTTCCTTTTTGTGCTTTGAATTTAAATGTCTTTAAAAAATTTCACTGACTGTGGGATCAATTCAGATAAAAAATTGTGGGACCAATTCAGTTACCATCATTATTTTATTTTATTCTATTAATAATTATGTATTTGAAATTAGCATTTCTTAAGTTTAAATTTTTGACATTAAGTTGTCGTAATTTTACAAGCCTACTAACGGCGTTCATTCAAAAATTGACATTGTTTATTTTTGCAATGATCCTGAGATAATTTTTTTTTTTATGAATACTTTCAACTTCACAATTCCTACAATTATAAAATCCGGTATTTATTTCCCGAGCCTGCGCCAGTATTGTACTAAGAATGTAGCATGTCTTGGTAGCACGGTGTGTCACGACCCATTACACCATGGCAGGGAAGGCGGAAGAACCCTGAGGAGGTAAAATCACTCAATCTCCCTCTTCTCTCCTCCTTTATTTACCACACTTTCTATTTTCTCACACCATTTCCCAAAACGGGGATACCAAAAAAGATTCATATTTAGAGTGAAACCTTCTCGGCGAGCCAATAACTACTGCAAGAAGAAAAAAGAGAAATGCTTATTTATTAAGAATCTCTTCAAATAATTGGTAATCCGGTTAAAAACGGGATTGCAAGCCATTTCCTGATAATCTTTTAGTAAATTCTTAGTACAAGTGTTCATGCGCCTGCGTTTGTCTTGATTATATTATTATATATAATGACGAAATGCGTAATGCCAAGATTTTTATGAAGACATCAATGTTCCGAAATCGTGATAATACATCGGTATTTTATTAAAATTTATCATGAAATATATCAATTCATTCGTTAAGGGCCGTAATCCCGTTTTAACCGAACTACGAATAAATTACCCCAGCAAAAACAGTGACCGTTGCAGACAGTTTTTTGAGGCTCATGGTTTAGAAACCCCGTGTTCTTTTTGGTTAATATTGTACACTAGTTTCAGCCTCAGGGTACTACGGAATTTATCACTTTAAAAAAAATGTTTTTCTACTGAAAAGTGGTGTAAAGGGTTGCACAGTGCACGGGCCCAGTGCAAACTGCGCAGACCTCCATCGTAGTACATTGCTCGCACGTTCCAGGTTATTTACGGCTCCGCACACCGTTGTGTTCGTAATCGAAACCAAACACTCCGACTCGGACATACATAGCTAGGCACTGCTTACATTATGCACAGTACATACCTACCGAATGCAACATGCAGGTACCTATATCTACACGCTACGTGCATGCTAACACATGCAACACATGTGAGAGATTGGTGGGTATAGTGCTGCCAATGAAATACTTGGTAAAACAAACTGTTTTATTATTACATTATGGGATTTTTAATAAATTTTAAAGGAGATGTTTAGCGCATCGTGACAAAAAGTAACGCCAGTATAATTTCAAATGACATATTATTATAGTTACTCGAAGTGGTCGAATATCATCGTTATTCATAACCATTAAATAGTTCTTCATTACATATCACATTATAATGAATAAGTCAACGACTAACAACAAGTAAAGCCAATTCCAAATTCCGCATTTCCACAAAAATTTCATCCATTTTAGTTCACTACTCGATCACTTTCAGTTTTAATTTTTACTATAATGTTCACTGAATTCATCAATACCCTTTCCATATTCTACAATAGCGTTTCACACACGACTAGAGTACCTACAGAAATGGGCGCGCGACCGCCAAATTTTTAAGTCAGTGCTGTCTAGTGAACCTGTGAACCGTTTTGGAAGAGTTATGGCGAATATTAAATATTGACCCTATCATAAAATAATAAAATGGTTATAATAAGCTGATGGCTAGAAATGCAATTGAGCAGAGAAATAATGTTTTATGGTACTATATATACTGGTGTTAAGGCGATGCACTACGTCGTGTAATATTTTAAATTGAGCCGCTATCAATAACAACCCTTACGTAGATGGCGATAAGGTTTAAATTCCCGCTTAACACCATCCGCCTGTTTTGATTTATGCATGAAAAAAACATGGCCAAAAAGTGCCTTTTATTTTCATTTATTTTTATAAATAACCTTATTTGCCACATTATACAATAAAATCATAACCGAAAATGTGTTCGTAAGTAGGAGATTTTGAACTTTAAAGCAGTTTTCATAGGCCTTATACATTATTTTTTTCTGTGCTTATAAAAAGACTTATCTAAAAAATACTCGATTATTTCAAAGACCAAGATGTATTATACTTGCAGTATTTAATTAAAGCATCTGAAACATTTCTAGGCGACCAAATTTCAAACCAAAAACACATGATTTTGCATAACTACGTATGGCATCGCCTTAAATTAAAAACAATGCGTGTTGTTATTTCTCACATTGTTATAACATCTGATTTGCCTTCGTGAAATGTAATGTAAAGTTATATTGAGCGATGCGAACCTTATTAATAGAGAAGCAAAGAAGAGTGTATTTTTTTATCAAGACCTTGTACGGACCTTGGAGAGCGACGGATTTTGAAGTGGCACGTGATCAAGTCAGTGCCATCGAGTAACGACGGCTTGCATATGCCAGCCGTTGTTGGCGATACTCACTGGTACTGCTATTTGTGTGTTACCACAAACATATTAAATAAACAGAGTGATTAGACTATTTTAAAAAGTAAAGTTTACTTACCGCTGACCTTGACGAAAATCAGACGATTTAAAACTTTAACGAAGGTTAACAAGGTTCACTATTAATCTATCATCAGGCAACTAAAGGAATCTCTAAATAGCTGGCCTACAGCAACAATTTTTGTAAGTATTACAAAATAAAGAGTGAGGTTTGAAAATGAATATCTCCCAGGAAATGGATTATAAGTCTCTGACTGACAAAAACCTTTCAACTTGTAACACAAATTTCACAGAAATACTCATTATAACGACTTCACATAGTCGCACGGTTTTAACGTCAAATATTTACATATTTTAGCAATGTTTTATATTCATCCTGTTTGCGAAACAAACGTACTAACACCTGGCTGTATGCAAAGTCAAATATCCAACGCATCAAAAAACTCGATTAATATGCTGAGTAAAAAAGAATACTTTGACCACACAAACTTCGTAATAGAATTATATTGGGTGACCTGATTTTTTAGTTAGGTGGCGTATTTAACCTGCAGAATGTGATGGCTAGTCGTGAGTTTAAGCGCAGGTTTAAGACCGCTGGCACTCGGTCACTTTTGCTTATTTGGACGTTGGAATATCTACAGGTAAATGAAAGGATTTTCAGGGCAGGCTTCAGTGATTTCGATTTCAACATATTTATACTATTTTAATACCTTCACTACTACTATATTATTTATTAACGCAGGCCCGTGAAAAATTATGCGACATTCAAATTATAGGATTCGTGAAACTGATGTGTAAAGAACACATCAGAACAAGGAAAAATGCTGCAGAATGATCAAGATAAACTGTTCACGAAAATGACATGGAGAGCCACTGTATGTGGTATAATTATAGTGTGAATTAGGTATTGGAAGGTGACCGTACGAATGATTGTAACTAATAAACGTGTTTTAAAATTTGCACAACTGATAAAAGACCTTTTGCCTTACATTAACGGTTGTTATCAGTTGCGCAAAAATTAAAAGTGGTTTATTAGTAAGGCCCGATCTATTTATGGGTAAGGACCAAAGTCTTTAGAAGAGCAGAAAGTATCACACTGTAAAATATGTAACACAAACGAATTAAATAAAGGCCCATATCAATGTTAAATGTCTTCAATTTATGATTTAAAAACAATACAACATTATTTAATTATGTAATTTAAAAATTCTACCATTTTTTTAAATTAGAAATAAAATATTTATTCCCATAAAAAACAAACATTACTGGTAGATAAAAATCATTGAAGATTATTCGAATGAAAATCAAAATAAATTTCGCTAAATATATATATTTATATTTTTTACATTAACTCCTAATCGGAGAAAAATTATTTCCCTCAGTGCCATCTGATGATCATATGATAATCATTTGATTTGATGCTATGTGGAGGTTATTTTTAAGGAAAGGAAGCAGAGGAAGTTCTGGGAAGGAAAAAGGTATGAGGGGATGGGTAGGAATCTAGGGTTCAGTGTGTCCAGGAGAGACGGACGTATGATCTATCCCTCCCGCTGCGGCGCAAGGCGATGGGTCAAAATAGACTAGTTGGAGAGGTCAAAGGGTCTCCCCAAACCAACCTGTCCCGATCCGGCACACCCCGCAGTTTGTGGGCAGGCGCATCCTGAACACACCTCTCCCGATGAACCCGGGCACCCCTGCTAAAGCACCAAACGTAGCGGGCAACTAGGAGTGACCTATGGCAGAGGTATTGGTTATCTAATAAATAGTGTCCGAGACGTCGGTACCCAAACCCGCCTGCAAAATTGAATCCCAAATCCTATTAATATCAATATAGCTGAAACCATAATTTTTACCCGTGAAAAATCACAGGATAGCATCAGTTGATTTTTACTCATGGAGATACCTTTTCTGACGGCCTCCGTGGTCGAGGGGTAAGGCTCTAGACCAGAGGTTCCCAAACTTTTTGCCCCGTAGACCCCTTGCCAAATTTTTTTTTCTGTAGACCCCCTGCCTGCCGAATATTGAATTTTCCTAAAACTATTAACGTCCCATGTGATAATCATTTATTTTTTTGGTAGAATATTCCCTTCCCTTGCCTGCCCAACAACCGGGTGGCGGTATACAGGGGCACCCTTGGAGGTATTGTCACATGATATCCGATTCTTCAACGTTCAATTTCCATAGTCAAAATGTCCTCAAACTTAGTTTTGAAGTCTGTGTGAAGTGCATTTAAATGTTGAACGTCATTATTACAATTACAATTATTACAAAAATTACAAAAACAAGTTGGGGAACTAGGAAAATTCGCGGTTTTCAATGTGAAATGTTTTGCTTGAATATAATAATTCTGATTAGAAAAAGAACGTAGACTCTATTTATATACCTCAATTAACAACTTTACGAAATATAAAAATACTAATATCAAATAAGTCATTTCTCAGTCTATTATATTTGTGTTAGGTCTATTGTGTCATTTACGGAACTCCTAAATGTTGACTTGAGGTAAATGGGGGTCCGCTCGTATGTACCCCCATTTGAATCTCGTGGACACCCAAATTTTTTTCTCGTTGACATAGACCCCCAGCATGCCGATATCGACCCCTGGGGGTCCATATAGACCACTTTGGGAACCTCTGCTCTAGACTATCAATCCAGAGGTCGCCGGTTCAAATCCCGGCCTGCGCAAATAAATTTTATTTGATTAAGTTGTGTTCAGAATTCGAGTCACTTTGACGTATTGTGAAGGCTGATTTTAAATCACACATGTTTATGTTTCAGTGGTCTTCAGTCTAAATTTAATTTTACTATTCCTTTACCCCTTCAACATGTCTACGAATAGTTTTCAAAAGTTAAACGAAATTGCTTGCTTGAGAATGTTAAATTAATTAAATTATGTCGCACTTGCAAGAATTTCGAACAGATTATTAAGACTTAAATAATTGTAAATTCACACTGTGGCATAATAAGAAAATTTATATTCCCTTATTTATACTTCCTTATCAGGCACAAGAGCTCCTCTTCTCTGACAAGGTATACATGACCAATTATGAACCTAAATATTATATTTTGCAAAATATGTATGAATTTATGTAACCCATATGATCTATATTAAAATAAAAATAAAATAAATATTAATTAAATTTTTTGTGTTTTAGAAATTGAGAAATAAAAATTAATTGTGAATCTTCAACGGATTAATGAGACATATTTTAAATAATAATATAATTTTTATTACAATAGTGGTTTAAACAGATTTAATTATTTTCAGTCATGATTATAATTTTTTTTTTTTAAATAAGGTTTAGTATAACATCACTCCGGCCCTGTTGCAAAGCGAGCCAAGCCCAAACTAGGCCCGAGGGGCCTGCTGACCCGTGACCTCCCCCACCACCCCTCTCCCCCTAACCGCAATACTTAACTTTACTTTTATTTTTAATCTGACCCCACTGTCCCGGGTCTCCCCATCCAAGACTTGATCAACCAAACAGCTCATTAATTTTGCCATCAAATTACTATTTTTACGGAAAAGTACTTACTTGAAACACATTTTCGTTCTTTTTTTGCTGCCTTTTTTGCTAGGTGCCTTTTGCTGTATTAGGTCGAGACAAGCGGTTTAATTTACGCCTCAATATTGGCACGGGCCTGCAAGAAGAATATAGGCACAGTGTATTGATTAATACCTACACGTTCATTAAAAAAAGTTTCTTCAGCACAATGGCAAGGAAGTTACTAGAAAAAAATTGTTATATTATTAATTTTCATCTTTTCTTCTTATGCTCACACCATCTGGCGCTCAGCAATTTTTTATTTTTATTTTTTATTTCCTTTATTTTTCCCAATTTATACATTTGACATTACAGTTTTATTATAATAAGAAAGGGAACCCACTAAGGCGCAGCCTGTGCGTGGGTAATATAAGTGTATACATTATATATTTGTACCTAGAAATAACAGTAAGCATATAATGAAAAACGGTAGGATTATAATTAAAGTTTGTCTAAAAGATTGTGCAATAGGTGCATATTAAAAATAAATCAAAGTTAAAATAAAGATTGGAAGATAATATATATGAAGTAAAAGAACATAAAATAAAATAATAATAAACATACATAAACAAATTGAAAAAGAGAAAAAAGTAAAAATTAAATGAATAATGCTTCAACATTTATTTGCATTGTACAGCCACAACTTTAATTCTTTTTGGTATTGCGCTAGTTTAGTTGTTACTTGATTTTTTTTTGTAATAGATTAAAAGTGCGAGGTCCAATAAAGCTACTGTGAGTTTGCATTAGTTTGGTATTGGTTTGTGGGGTATAAATACATGATTTCTTCTAAAGTTGATTTTGGGTTCATATTTCTGAAATTTGTTTTGGTTTTTCAAGAATTCATTAATTGAATATAAGTCTCCTTCAAATTTTCCCTGTTTTGTTCTTTTTTCACCTATCCGAAGTGTTTTTCCTTTTTTTTGGTCGTATTATAAGCCCGTGCCTGTTTATTTCACAATCCATTTTGTATGCTGTTATTTTTTGATTGTTTTGTTTATTAAAGTACAAAAAACAGGCATGACGCCCAAAAAAATATATACATGGATGTTTTAATACATAGTAATAACAAAACTGATAATAACATTTTTTTTTAGATTTTAACGTGCAGCAAACACTTTATAATTATAAAAAAATATGATAAAACAACTTTGTTTTTAATACCACTTTATTTCATACATTTTAAATATATAAAACCAACCGGTTTCGATTCACCCTGAACCATCAAGGTTATATAAATTATAAATATATTCAAAAGTTTGTATTAAAAAGAAAGTTTTTTTTGTAATTATTATTAAAATAATTAGCTAAATATGCAATAATATAAAACAAGAACAGGTAAAAAGGTAGAATACAAATGTTTCCATAAAAATTTTATTATTTTCAACTGTACTGATGAGACTGATTTGAAAGGAACAATATTGCCTTTCTTTAAATAAAGGGCTTTATCGTTTTATTACATCAATGGTCTCATCACAATATCAACTTGATATATTAACGGTAAGACTTATTATTTTTTATGTAAAACTTTTATTTTTTTATTTATTGGTTTAAGTACGTTTAAAATGGTCATTAAAATGTCTAAGTAGACATAATAATAACTCACTGAAATCAGAGGGAGTTATTTTAGAGTAATTTATAATTTCTTAATGTTCGCGATACAGGGAAGAAATATCCAGTATTTGTGTGGTTAAAATGTCTTTCATCCTTCAGGTTGATTTTATTGATGGTGTGTTGATGTTAATTAGGGTCAAAGGTGGGTATACCATTGGTTGGTTCCACGGCTTTTCATGTGATTGCATTTTTTTAATCATATTTATTGCATAATCTCCAGACAATAAAACAATGTTAAAAGAAGAATATTTGTTGAAATATGCATTCAGAGTTATTCTTACATTAACTCCAAGCTGGAAGCACTGAGGAAAATAATATCCCTCAGGGCCTGTATCATATTAAGGTATGCTGTGTGGAGGGTCTTTTTGAGGAGAGGAAGGAGTGAACTAGCATTTGGAAGAGACACGTATTGTCTGAAGGAGGAAACACAGAGGCCGGCAAATCGATCACATCCACATCCACATCTGAGCTGTTGAACTTAAGAATGGGTCGTAGAAATGCCCCTTTTTCATGTGACAAATGTCAGCAATATAGATACAAATGTTGGGCGCGTGTTTGGCATCAATGAAGTGCCAAAGGGGTCAATGAAATCTGTTACTTAGACCATTAACCCTTGAAATACCGGTAGGACAGAATTCCCACATGATGCATGTGCTGTAAAGATTGCAATCCGTTTGTTAACATATTAATTATGTGAAACGTTACTTATCTGGGTTATAGGTAATTTAACTGTATTTCAAAACGCAATGTCCTGATTGACTATGTACGTCACATCATACATGTAAAATTTTACACTATACATCAGCATATAGCTTAACAGGCCATAGGGTAAGTGCAGTAAAATGGTATCATTTATGGTATTCCTGTGCTCCATAAATCACACCAGAACTAATCAATCTCGTTCTGTCTTTCCTGAAGTAATGCCGTGATACCCGACATCGTTCATCTCACACACGACGGAAAACAGTTAATTGTTCATTAGATATAATGATAATTGCTTGATTGTGTGCAATCAAGAATACTTAAAACAAAGTATCCACTAATTGTCTATAATTGCTGGTTTTGATATTAGTCAAAGCCCAAGTGAAGAAATCTCAACGTATCTGAATGCATCGTGTATAAAAAAACCAAGACAAACTAGATACTTGTAGTATGCGTTATTTTTAATGCAGAGAATAAAAACACGTATGCACACTTCTAACAAATTATGCCTATATTTAACATTTTTCTCAACGCGTATTTCAGTTGCTCGATTTTCTGATTACCTCACTGCAAAATGTGTTAAATGATAAAAGCGTTTGACCATTTAATATGTTTTACAGCCCTCATCAGCTGCAATTTATAGTAATTACATTCCCTAGATCTTTTTTACAATTTATTTGGTGTTAGTTTGACTAATTTTAATGAAACTAAGTTTGAGTAAATCCTACAGAATTCACTCGAAAGGGGTCGATTAAAGTTCAATTAAGTAGCTACGTATTCAATAATTGCATTATTTGAAGATTTTTCACAGAAACCACACTGAATGAAAACAAAGTGAACAAAAAGCGGTTTAATTTTTGTTGTTGAAATCAACTAATAAACAAGGTTGCGGTAGTCCAGCCAAGCGTAAACAATATATAAAGGCGATAATTAAAAATCCTAGTATAAATCACCAAACACGAATCCATTTTATTACAGCCAACCCTTTGAATGAGTGTAAGTTTATTCAATAATTATAGATAACCTTTGTCGAGAGACCACCAAAAAGAATCAGATTGTGGAATATTCATCCGATTTTTATTTTTATCATGGATGTAATTTGAGTGGATTACCCCATTTAAAAATGATTTTTCTAACGACACTATAAAGCCTATTAATTATTTCTCTCGAGCAATGAGAGAGCACACGTATTTATATTTTTGCAAACTTTCATCTATTGGTTCGCTGGGTATTTCATAACAAAATGTTCCTGGCTAGCAATATCGTATGTGCCGCAACTGAAAAACATTAACATGCTGTTCAAAATTTAAAGATTAGCATTCATCACTTAGGTAAGCACCAAAACATTGAAGCCTCTCTGATGGATAAGGGGATTGCACCACAGAAAAGAATATCTGATTATAAATGGTGTACCCTAGTACAAAAAAAATACAGTGTGTGGCAAGCCTACGCACGACGGAAGTGAAACTTTTAGTATTCTTCTCTCTCTCTTTTCATTTCATATTATTATTATTCAGAATGCTGTACATTATAGTTTTAAAAAGTATAAATTTATTTATAGGCGTGTTGTTAACAAATGAACTAGAATTTAACTAGATTCCTAATATTGACATATTTATAAGTAGCATGTGATAAAACAAAATTAAAAGTTATAAAAATATGGGATTCGAACCCGGGTCCTGCATAACGAGTGTTGAACGCTCTGCCTCTAGACCACGAGGAGAGGTATCTCGCGCGACGAGAACCGCATATACAACGAGTACTCCTCAATTGACTTGTCCCGCTCAAATTTTCGTTTTCAAACACGGCAAATGAATAATATCACATAACGTCTCGTTAACGCTTTATATAGGGTCGAATCGAAGATATATCGGCAGTGTGAAGTCATATCTGTCGTTTTTCAAAATATTTTCGTATATTTGTCCGTTTTGGAAAAGATCTATCGTGTTTTAACAGTCTCATACCCGTATGGAGTCTGAATTTGAAAAACATTTCTAAATTTTTAAAAACTCATTTACGGCTGTGTTTTTTACTAAAAAAACCAGTCACACACGTCTGCGAGGGTAATTAGTCGCGTTATCGGCCTTGATTAGTAATTTTAATGATTCAAAATAAAAATAATTAATCAAAGTACCGAGCGACTCTACCGGCTCGATTTGTAAGCTATATTTCGACCAAAATATCGTATAGGTACCGACCGTTACTTCTAGCCAATTACTCGAGTAAACACCTTCCGGTCTAGAGTCTCACTAAATGGATTTAGACATTTCGGGAGACTCTCGGTTAAAATTAACAAATTTATGAAATTTTTTACTACATTATTACAAATCATGTAGATATCTTCTTATATGTATGCCTGACAAAGTCGCAGCACGAGAGCATTTTATCACTTCTCCTAGTATTAAAAAAAATCACAAAAAGAAAAAAAAAATAGTTAAAGCGGGGATCGAACCTCGGTTCTTCACGACGACAGTCGGGCGCTCTGCCTCTAGACCGCGAAGCTGAGTTTGGTGAGTGACCTATACTAGGTATATAATATTAGCTAGGCTCCTATAGCGAAATGATCACGGTTTTCCGTGACGGTCATGAGTCGGTTTTACTCCGGTCCTCGAAAATGCATAACGCGCGTAAAGAAGTTTCACTTCAAAAAGGAAATGGTTTGGAAGCTATACTTTTGCAAACTTTACAATTGGAAAAATAAAATAAAATAATCTCAGAACGCCATTGAAAAAAATTGTTTTCGATTATAATAACCTTCTGAATGACTAGTAATTATAATAATTCACTTACTTTACCCTCCTATAAAAAGAATCAAATGTTGACAAATGAACTACACGTAAACAGGTGACCGGATAATTCATCTAAATGACAATTCATCACACAAATCGACATTCGGATGAGTTATAGTGGAACCACACGAACAAACCCTTTGTAAAAAGTTGTAACCACGTATATGTTTCCAATGTAAAAGCCCAACGGGCGTATATAAAGCCGGGAATACACATGCCTGTAGCTGGCACACTTGCATGCAAGCTCCTTGCACATGCCAGCTACTATCATGTGTATACGCTAACTTGCATGCCTGTACCTGCCTTGCAAGTAGATTGCACAACATTTGATTTACTGGCATGCAAGTTGAGGGAGGGGACGAGGGGGCTATGAAACCGGCATGTGTGAACGTCGCGACAGGTACGGGCATGCCAGTAGCTGACCTGTTGTTAGTAGCAAGGACGCAACTTGCATGCAAGTTTAACTTGCATGTGTATTCTCATTGCGCCAGTAACTTGCACATGCCATTAACTTGCATGCAAGGTACTGTTCCATTTTACAGGCATGTGTATCGCCGCCTTAAGAGTAATAAATAAATGTGATTAAAATACATCCATCCCTACTAGCGACATCCAAAACATCATGCCTCCTATAATTTTATCCAATCGATAAGTCAATCAAGCGCGAACCGAGCATAAAAAGTATCGACTTCTCCGTACAACTGAAACCAGACACCTAGACAAAATGTGTGGCTTAATTAGCCGTCTTTAAAAATATATCATCTAGCTGGAATCGATAATTAATTAAGATTTTAAACAAGATTGCGGCCCGTGGTCCGACCAAAGGCCTTTTCCACTCTCTGTTTGACCAATTATGTTAACGTGTCAGATTGATAATAAAGCTGATTATTAATATTCAGCTCAGTGGCCACGGGCAAAGGTATTTTTCGACTTATTGCATTTGCCCCGAGTAAAAAAAACAACAGACACCTTGTACTTTTTGGTTTTGCCCGTCAAGAGTTGCGTTTTTTCTGTTTATAAATCTTTTTAAATGCACGCGGACAGTCAATCGATCATTGTACAATTCTAATATGAATGTTGTGTACGCGTTCTGTCGATTGTCAAAACTTTTCTGTGTTATGCGAATATTAACCAGGCATTTAAATCATGTTTACAGTTCTTATTACAACAAAATGTGCTTTCGTTGAAATCATGAGAGCTAAAAGAATGACTGAACCCTTTGAATTTATTTAAAAATGTTGAAATATTATCGAGTAAGTGGGTTTTGTTTCATTATGTAGTACTAAAGATACATAAAATATATTCGATAATTTACATGTTTAACAATCTATGGTAAGATGAGGTAAGTTTTATGTATAAGTTTTTCGATATAAAGGTTCTTGTTTTAATAATTAAAAAGGAATTACGCACGTTAAAATATTGCCAAGTATTGTGTACCGCCATCACTTCTACCATAGGATCTTCTTTGTACGGAATTTCTCCTCGCGATTTATATCTTTCTTATCGTATCTACTACTGAAATTTCAAACAAGTGTGGTTTTCTGGGAATAGGTGAGTAATGTTAAACACCAACGAGTAACTGTTTAAATTGAAAACTGAGAAAGTTTACGGTTTTTATAAACTTATTGCCAAAGTTCAACGAATGAATTGACAGATTTCCTAACAAACTATCAGTAAAACACGAATGTGTTATGTGAATGGGGAACACGTGTTTATGAAAATTCTAATGTCGTCGCAATTCATCATTTATATTTATCAGGAAAAGCTCCAGTGCATGAACATGTGTTCCGATATATTCTGAATGGACTACTATTTTATTAGGAAATGGCTTGCCATCACGTTTTTAACAGGATTTGAATAAATCAGCCATGCTAATTTTTCTCCGTGTGTACTAAGTATGTATTTTGTCATTATCCACCTTTGATAAAACTCTACTAGTATTCGAGGCTAAATTTAAGATACCACCGATTCCTTTTCTTGAACAATGTGTTGTCACTTGGATGTAGTTTATTTTAAGATAATAATAAAGTTGTTAAAAATACTTTCTTGGTGGCACCATTACTATCAATTGGAAATTGAATCAACAAAACAAAAAAGGAGAAATCCCATCTCCTCGCACCTCGATCGGCGTTTTTATCGTCCTGCCTGCACTTAGGCCCGATGCACCAGCCGTAAGTCTACTGCACCGGGAGGCTTATCTCTATCGTAAAGATGTCGCTGGTGCGTACTGCATATAACTTGCATCTTGCCCCTTGCACCTTACCAATCAATGGCGGAGTAATGGATCAAGGGCGTGGGATAAAAATATTTAATTTTTATAATAATTTTTATAACGTCTCCGCGGCTTTTGAATGTGACGCTTTTAACCCTTTAGGCCTCTTTCATGTTGACCATTATATTTCTTAAAGATGCCGTCAGAAATTTGGAGAATTAATGTGTACTTAGGCTTCTTAATCAAATTCAAATAAATGGGATATTTCTGAACATATATAAAAACTAAATACTGTTTCGAAAAGGAGGTGAAATAAGCTTTTTAATTTCATTATTAAAAATAAATATATATATTTTAAAGTTTTAATATTTTGAAATTAACGTATAAATTTTTTTTAAATGTTTCACCTTATGTTTTTCCGCCTACACACTGAACTGAAATTACTGATACGAAAAAAAAACACATATTTTATTTTAAAAAATATATTATAAACCTTGTTGCTAATTCACTTTTGTAGCAACAAGGTATATAATATATTTGAATAAAAAAACACACACATTTTATTAGACAAATGTATTAAAAACTCTGTCCCTTTTTTGTCGTTTCATATAAAAATAATTTAAAAAAACGTTCTCTAAATTATGTAAAACGTTATGTTTTCTCTTTCTAATAACATTTAGATCATATTTTTGACTGAGAGATCATAATAGTAACGGAGACACAACGATTTCTGTGAGATCATAATATGAGCTGCTCCGAAAAGCGAACAAATTGGTTCTACAGGTAATAGATGCTTGTTCGCAAAACCGAACAAATTAACCCGAAGAGTTAACAAGTTTCATCGTGATGATCTGACTTCGGAAAGTAAGTGCAACAAAATTCTAATTTAATTTATTCATCCGATAGTACGCAATTTTCTTGTAGACCTTTTGGAATTATATTTGCAGAAATTATTCAGCAGGTCATTGCACTATTATGCTCATATAACGAGTTATAGCCCTTAAAGACAAATTGAATTAAAATAATATTTTTATTTACAAGATATATCAATGAAGTTTAATGAAATGACCGATTTTCAAACTGACCCTCTGAGAAATGACTTTCAATGATGTTTGTATTAATTGCTATCATTAGGAAATTGAGAAATTAAACAAATATTAAAATTAGTTTGCCTAATGCTTAAAAGACAAAGAATCGTTTTTTTTATTTAACGACAAGTTCGTAATTAGGTACTGGAAAATTATTTAAAAAAATCGCGGTTTTTAATTTAATTGAGCAAATCGAAAGTGAAAAGGCGTCAAACTGGTTCGAACGAGTTAGTTACCCTCTTATCCCGCAGCAGCCCCACGCCACAGTAATTATCGATTTCATTTTTAAAAGTAGGTAATGGACATTCAGATGTATGTGGCAAAAAAGCCATTTTTTTCTATCTACTAAACAAAATAAAACTGTAATGATTTGATAACTGTCCAGTCTCTTCTACTACGGCTCTGAACTTCTATCCGAAACACTGTGGAAATGTCTGTCACCATCTCTATTCCCTGGGTGGTCGATGTCGATACCAATAATCATACCAAATAATGAACATCCATTTGTACAACTGCCTTCTTCTGCCATCGCCATCGCCTTGTAAGGTATTCCGACACCCAATAACTTACTGTTAGTAATTAGGATAATAAATTAGTAACATAATACAAATGTAGAAATTTAAAGATAATTGTAAGTTAAATCACCGGAATTTTGTTGTGAATAATCACAAGAAACTAAACCTTGAGAATTTTGTCTGGGAAAAATGGGTAAGAATTATTATTGTGTTTTTCTTGAAACAAATTAGTAGCCATATGACGTATATCGTCGTACGGCGTGCAATAACGCACCGGGATAACATTTCACAGGGAGACTAAGATGGCACAGACAGTTTGGACAATAAACCAAGTGTATTGTGCTGTGTGGAGGTTTCTGATTTACAACCATTTTTAATGTAATATCGCATCAAATACAGTACTAACTTGATGACTTCCATGGCAGATCAAGTAATTGGCTCTTCACCCAAAGGTCGAAGAATTGAAGGTACTAATCAGACGAGAGCAATACAAATGTATCCTGCATTTATTACGTATTGTGTGCGTTTATTTATGTTGTTTTTATCATATTTATAAATCGATGATTGCACATCATAATTTTTAACTATCTTCAAAACTCTTTATAAACGAGCGTGGATGCAGCAAAATAGTATCCACACACTTCGAAAACTGGAGCTGTGCACAAGAAAGTTACATACTCATTTATCAAGTGCTTTAAGAATCATTACATTCTCAGAATATAAAAAAAAATAAACTCTGTTGTGCTCCACAAAAAATACACATTTACAAAATCAGATCATTATATACAAGTCGTCGACTTGCAAAATCCGCTCTGGGACTTATGCTAGTTCTGATGGTTCCATGATAACACAATGACAATGAGGAACTGCAGTAAATTTTTTATCAATATGAAAAATGACCAGTTAATTCAAATAACTGTAAATTTTTTTTAATAAAATACTTTCTTCCATCTTCTGAAAACGCATCGAATCAATGGACGTGACCCGTGAAGTCACTGATAACTAGTCTCACAAAGCCTAGGTTTTTTTCAACCCGCGCTGTATTTTGTATGGGAGTCGAGATGTTTTTTTTAATTTTTAATTATCATGATTACCAGCTTTTAACATCAAAGAACACTAGGTCAAATGTAAGCATCTCGTCTCTAATGTAATCTTATTGAATCAAAGTGAAAAAATGCATCTGACAAGCAATTTAAATGATTAAAAACCTGCATCAAAACAATTCCGGACAAAATACCCAAAAGTTCCTCTACCTCCGAAATGACACACAATTCTATTAAAATTAGCATTTATTTTTTTATTGTCTATTCATTTTCGGATTTTCTCTTTCGTTCAGTCTTAAAAAAATACTTTTTTGATAATTTGCTGCGAACGATAGAACGGAATATAATACGTTATCACAATTATTGTTAATATTATTTTTCAATATGGTTAGATATTCAAGAAATTCCCAGAAACCCCGTATTTTCTTGACAAAAAAGTTCTCGAAAAACCCATTTCTAGTAAAATCTTGGATATTCCTTGCAATTTGGGGAATTTTCCACGAATTGGCAACCTCGATGTAGATTTTGTAGATCATATAAATATTACTCACCTAGGCTGGTGGTGATTAATAAGCAGATTCAGTTCTACCAACAAAACGATGTGTTTTAATGAGATGGTGTTTTATTCATTTTTAAATGGCGATTTATAACATCTAAGTATAATAATATATAATAAAACTTATATATTCAGAATTAGCGTTTGTTGATCTATAGATCAATAAAGTTTGTTATATATCTTTTTTCAGTCATAATATTTTTCACTTTAGTTCCTCATTCAACTATTTTTAAATGGTGATATAAAATCATTTAACGAAATTTAAAAACATATAAACCTAATCTACTTAAACTATTTATCCTAGTTTTTGTTTCATCACTTTTCATGACTTTGTATCACATAAAATGACAATTCAACACACGTTTTAAAGATGTGATGAATTGTCATTTTGATGAGTTACCGGTCACCGGTTCTTATATATTCCCAAAAAGCGCTTGGAGTAAATTGCAAATAAATTGAGGTGATATCTCACAAAAGCGGCGCTATAAAAATTGTCCAATAAATAAATTATCAAAATATTTGGCTAAAAATCAAAAGAATAGTGAATAAGCAATGTATATTTATGTTGATTTTTTGTATTCCAAGTGTTCCAGTTTTTCGTAACATCTACAGATTTCTGGAAATTCCAGGGTGGGTTTTACAAATAGACGACTCATATTATAGAAAAAAGATCCAATGAACAATTAACAAGGTTTTTAATGAAGGTGCACATAGAGAACTCAATTAGTCCTATACGATAGAACCTACATTTGCCATTTAGCTTTATCAGGACTCTATCTATCTCCACATCTATTACCGAACAGTTGTCAACCGTAAATAAAGCAGGACGGCCGCGACTGTTTGGACCAGGACGAAAGGCTTTGTTTTTACGGAACAAATAATGACTGTTTCAGGATCATGGTGATTTGTGAGACCTTTACTATTTGAGCAGGCGATGATTTGATAGGAAGTAGGTGATAATAATTATTAAATATTTTTTTAATATTCCGCGTGTTTTTTTATGTTAAGGTACCCACTTCCTTTCCAACCCACGCAATGATTCGGACTGTTAATGATGATTTTTTTAATTAATATTTTTTTAAAGTTATTTATTTCCAGAACCATATTAAAAACAAGGACATTTTTTGACCCTGTCGTGGGTCGTCCTTGTAGTATTCATCACGAATATTCAAATTATGAACGCTTCTTCGTAGGCCTTAAAGATTTTTTTACTGCCGTGAGTTGTTTAGTTCGTGATTGCATTTTTGTCTGTAAAACTTCCGCTTCTCTGATGGAAAAAAGAGATGCAATGTCAAAATTTTCCCCACTTTAAATATATATTTTTATTGCCAATAATAACAAACCACTTCAATAAATACTATTTATTGAAGTGGTTTGGTATTATTTTTATCATAAAACATTGATAGAACTAGAATTTTAAAAAGTAATAAAATCAAGCGGCAGCTTGTTTGCAGGTCCTACCATTTTTTTTAAATTTAATAAACAAAACATAATATAATCATTCATTTAACTAAATTTACCATCATTGTTGGTAAATTTAGTTAAATTTAATATCTATCCGTAATGCACTGGTTTCTTCTTCTGATTGTAGCGTTCTTTCCTTTATCGTGTTTCCAATATTCCATCCGTGAAATAATATTAACAATAATCAATATTCCATATTGTGTAAATTTTGTAGGTAGGTATCACAAATTTAAGCACACAGTCCATTTTTATGACTTTTTTAATGAGTTAATCATTTACTCTATAAAATTTCAGAGTCACTATTATATTATGTGTCTTAATACCGTGTGTTAATGTTAAAAAATGGGCGTTTACAACAAATATAAAATATTATTTCACCTTACAAATAGGTATACGTATCAAATTATTTAATCATAATCAATTCCAACCATTCCAACTACATTTTTCCAAAAACAAAAATTCAATAGCCCAGTCATATGTAATTTAATTATCTTGCTCAAAAAGTCTGTCAATAAGTTGTCAATTGAAATAAATTGTCAATATTTCAATTGCCAAATACCACGGATTCAGGAAGGCGCTTGGGGACTTTCTGATGAGTGAATGTGATAGTGTGAGTAGCTTATTTCTCTTACTCAGGTACAGGTATATGTGTATGTATATGGATATATATATATATTTGCGTGAATGTGGAGATATATATGTGTGTATATGTGTATGGGTGCACGTACCCTCATGTGCGTGTGCATGCATATATGTATATATGTGCGTGTACGTGTGTGTGTGTCTAGATATAGATAGAGAGTATATATATATGTGTATGTGTATAAAAATATATACCTATATGTATGAATATGTATATAATCTAATATGTATGTCTTTTTATATTTTCTACTTTCTATTTGAGTCTTACAATTTTCGTCATGTGTATATATTTAATTCATATGTTTACACTAGACTTCATACGGAATAATAAATGTTTCATTTGTCACCATGAAACAGGCAGTCGCCTAGTGTGGTGATTTAATACATATATTATCTGTAAATGTCTAAGTCAAACATCATGTATTTAAGAATAAAACAAATTAACATAAATTAATAAGTTCGGTGGATGAATTATCGGTCCAAGTGTGTTCAGTTAAATTATTTCAGTTACCAACATTCCCATGCCGTGAAAGTCAGTGACAGGAAAATCTATATTATTTTTACAGTAGATATATAAATGCATTTCAAATGGCAATGTATTTAGCAAGTATCTACCTTTCAATATAATGCTTAGTCTACTATTTTTACAGTATTTCATATCTTTTTGCAACATTGTTTTCATGAGAAAATATTTTAATTCTTGTCACTGCCTTCTTCAAAATGTAGACTGTATAGAAGCGATTTTTTAACCCGACGTAAAAAATGTTTATCGTCAAAGAGCGAAGACGCAAACCAATAAAACGCCAAAAAGAATTCACTAAAATTCGAGAACAAAATTTGTTAGGTGCCACATTACATGTTCCGTAAATGTGGTTTCCAAAATTTCTCATTTTTCACGGATCGACCAACCTGTTATCGCCTCTCTCGTCACAATTGAAAGAAGGATGAGATGAGAGCGAGATGCATATAACCTGTCTTACAGTGCCATCTTGGAACCTTCGCACCTGTTGGCTTAGTGATAACAAAGTGAGATACAAATAATGTGTGCCCATAGTTATCTGAAGGTTCAGGTGTCATCAGGTAATCGGGTAAAAAAGATCACAATTTGAGACCACTAGTAAAAAGTTATAAAATTTTGTAATGGACTCATTTGATACTGGACCATTATAATATCTCATACAAACATTTTTACTAGAACCTTTGTTCCAAATGTTTGACTGTGATAATTTGAAATGAGATTTAAAAGCTTTTTTGTTTGATTAATAATACCTACTGTGGCACCAAATAAAAATGTTCAATAATAATAATAAAAATTTGGCACCAAATAAAAATGTTTTATCAACCAGGTTTTCAAAATACTACAACATTACTTCTAAAAAGTGCCTCTTATGGAAATGCTTGTCTGAATAAAAAATCAAAAACACTAGTTTTTCGTCAGCTGATAAATACAATCCAAATAAAATTTTGAACGGTGAATAAGCGCTTGATGCGCGGTGTTACGTCTGTGTGGCTTCTTCGAAATAACTTAATGAGAAAAAATATTTTTAAAAATTCTAAAATTTCTTCATTAATTATTATCCCTCGTGTTATGTCCTTATAAAATGAATCATATAACAAACACGTTAAAGCGGAGCAACGGTATAATTCCGGTCTAGAAACGCGTTTCTCATAATAGTACAGGACATCCTTTATGACGTGTAATCCGTGCGAAACTTGACACAAATTAGGGTGAAGCAAAACTAAATTTATATTTAGACATTGAGGGTCAGTTGTTTCACAGATCGAACAATTCTTCAAATTCTGTAAAACAACTGGCCCTTAGACACTACTTATGAAAAGGTAGGAAGTGGCGACATGATTAATAATAACTTTGGGATATGCTCAAAGTTGGACGCCAGAAGGCTAATGTTTTATACATCATTCTTTTAGGTGACGAAAAGAGAAACACATGAACCTGCCGTTTGAATCAATGCATTGATTCACCAAATTAACCTGGCAGGTCGTCTAAGGCAAAATATAAAATTTTTAATTTTTAAGATTTTCTATCAATAAAAATGAGAATTGAGGTTAGTAGATTTATAGATGTTGTTCTTTAGATTAATAAGTACCTATGACACTGACCACGACATTCTAACCACGCGACCACAGTCAGGATGAACAGTTTAAAAGTGCATAAAAACCACAATAAATATGAGATTTGAATTTGGTAATTAATTTAATTGGTACTTCGTCATAAGCCTGTGTAATTCACAGATTTGAACCCGCGATAAGACAGTGCTGCTCACATAAAACAGGTGTTAACTCATCATTCATTACAAAAACTAGAAATACTTCATTCGTGCCTATCTTCATGTTTCATCTGTAATTTATTTAATAGCCAGTATTGGTCGCCGTGTTATATTTACCGTTCACACCCAAAAGGTATTTAGCTAGCTGTAAACCAGTCGTTTTAGTCTGTTATTAGGTTGTAACTTTAGAGTAATAAAGGAATGATCTTTGTCAACGGTCATCTGATCACAATTAGCGTGGAAATAATCCTACTATTAAAAAAATATTTTGTAGATATAACAGCATAACATATTTAATGATTTATAAAATTTCCCAAACTGACCATTGTTCATAGAATTGTGACCACGTTTTGACAATTTTATATTTTTTCTCAAGATTTCTTCATTATCAACCTGAATAGAAACCACAATTCAGAAACAATAAATTCTTGCGATAGTTTTGGCTTTATTTGGACTCTTTAGCAACAACTTCTGAAAAGGCTTAAATTTATTTTCTTGCTCTCTTTCTTCCCCTCTCCAATATCCTTGGGCACATCATTATCCAATTGCGGGTGTCATCGATTGACTGGCTCTAGGCAGTTAGATTCTAGTGTTCATAACTTTAGCCAATGAATGTCACGTGTTTTCTAGCTGCTGCCTAAACCGTGTTTTTACGTGTTCGCTGAAACGCATTATCCCTTGATAGCCATGAATTATTAGTACAACAATCCAATACACCGCGCTAATTACACCACTAGCTTATATCGGGAATCATGAGTCCACGGAGCGCATAAATCACGAAAAGTAAAAGTAGTTTATTAGGTTTACATCAATTTCACCTGCTGAGGGGGCGTCATAGAATTCCAGCAACGCGTGACCCCCAACCTCCCGGGGCTCATATTCTTAATAGCAATCCGTAAATACCTACTGAGTATTTGATCAACATTACAGTTAAACCATGTTGTTTTCTTACGTTCTCCTCAAGCTGACCTCCCAGTAATTCAACATTTCTACAAACGCGTAGTTCAATACAAGTTGTGCAATACCTTCCTCAAACTTCAACTGTGCATTTTTTAAGATTTCAATCGAAGTGTGTCAGTTTTTTCTGTAGTATGTATTTTTATTGTGCTAACTTTTATTTTAATGGAACAGTCGTGAAAATGAGTTTGAAATCTGAAGTAAAATCAAACTATTATAAATCTATATAACAACATAGCATTCCGAAGCTGTAGGTAATTAATTATAACATATAATTTTACTGTCTTGAATATCAAATATTTTTCAGTTTTTTTTTAAAACATCGATAGTAATAATCCAGTCTATATCTTTCTCATTATAAAAGCAGTTTATTTGGTTGTAAATTTAAACTAAGTATCGTCTGTCTTATTATATCAACGATTGAATACTGCTGCTGGAATAAACTCGGATTTATTTATGAATTGAATAAATACATATGAAAATAATGATGCTGAATGTTTTTTCCGTGGTTTATGAAAAATTCAATCACATCTAATAAAAATGCCCAAACAGTATTCCGCTTACAAGATGTCCCAATCTCCATGACAATAGTCTCCCACAATGACAGAGTATAAAATTAAAATAATCCAAGCGACTTCAGCAGTAGGTACAATGGGAGATGTCCGACAGGTGTATATCGTAAAAGAAATTTATCGCGATTCTCCAGACTTGGCAGTCAGGCCGAAAATATGAATTCGGCAGGTCTTTTTTGTACCTCCAAAAAGACATAATATTTCTATCGGTTATTCTTTGATTTTATTTTTTACTTTTGACGTAACACCGGGGGTCCATGGCGGCGTTACGATTTTCCATAAAACGGTGATAAATTTCCGTCGAACGATTTCATTAAATTGACCCTGTAAAAATCCCCATTATTTATTTTATACTCCACCGTTATGGATACAAAGGAACTCTTTCTGAGATATGTGAAAAATTATTTTCAGAAGCCTGGCTGCGTTCAATAAAGTATTTTGATCGTTTTAAGAATCTAATTTATTGAATATTACCGCGGATCATTGGATTGCATCTATTATGTAAAAGAGCAAAATTAATCGAAAATTCTACAAAACACACATAATATGCATATTTGTGAACAAATTTCTGTAAAAATAACATTAAACATTTAGATTTCTGTAATTTATTTATCGCACTATTCATATAGGTACCTCATACAAGACTGAAACGTTTTTTGAAAATTTTGCACATTTTTCATGTGACTTGACTAAGATTTAAGGTTTTGTTAAAGATTTAAGAGGTGGGAACCCCGTGTGTTTTTTTGTCAGGAAGACTTGAATTTTCTGCTAGATTTACAAATTCTTGTTCAAACCAAACAAATTTTATTTAAAAAAATACACTAAATGTCCCATTTTGTAGGTAATAACAACACCAGCTAAAATATTCTATGTTGGTCGGTCAGTAGCTGATGTGGCATTGCGTATGGGTCCCCTCCAAGCGTCGCGACGCCTGGGTTAACCGTCGTGAGTTTCAGTCCTCGGCTAATTAAGTCATCATTAAATCATCCATCACGCTACAAGCAACATTTCTGCTAACTGTCGGTGTAGTAGGAGATTTTCAAATGTTTTCCAGCATAATTGTAACCCAGGAATGTTAGTCTTTCTTAAAAAGAAACACCATTTATTTTATAGGAATAATAATTCTACTGATATTATTTAATAATATTCTCAGAAAACACAAAAGCTTTTAAGCCGTTTATACCGAATATAAATAATAACGATTTATCAATTAATTCGGCATTTTAACATTTTCAGCGCGTCACACACCTATCTTCAAAATTTATTGTCACCTTTGTCCATTATTCATGGCCGCTCCTACACTAAATACAACAAAAAACTCAGGTATAATGCCAAACTACGAACAAATATGATTTATGCAAAGATTCCTTGTGAAATGCTTTGTCCGATTCGATCCTTGTGCCACTGTTCCCGCCGGCTAAAAAACCTCTCAAACGTACAAATGCCATGTCATCAACACCTCCGATTGTCATGAACAATGCAAAAAACAGCCATCTTTATATTTTATCCTAAATCATAGATACAGCATTTAGTCTTTTAGATGCTACATCAAAAATACGTTTTTACTGTAAAGGATAAAAGGAAAATATAACCTTTTGGTCTTAAAGCGAATGAAATATTGGGGACGAAGCTCATTTTTCACCTTACAAACCATTGGGAACCATTTTTCTACGTCAAGAACCTATATAAGTCGTCTTGTAAGATCATTTTCGATGTCAACAAAAGAATACACTTCATGAAAACGTCATTAGTACTCGGTTCACTTCCAATGTTATGCCCCTTTGGAATCTGGTTTTCGAAATAAATATATGCAACCATTGCTAATTTATCGAACATTCAGAAAAGGTGCTTTACCTAAAAAGTTCTTGTCAATGTATGCTTGTGTATAATAGCTATACAGTTTGTAGGAGGAATATTCAAAGGGTTAATTAATAAACCTGTATTCAATGCCTCAGTGTGCTTTGGCAATAATCGTTACTCATGATTTCTACTGACGATTGCTTCATTAGTCCCGATTGTTTGCTCGGCTGTTCGAATGTTTGCTCAGATTATAGCTACGGCTTCATTTGTTCCTGAGTCTTCTCTTTTTTCCAATGTATTGTTTGTTAAGACGAAGAAATTAAACATGTAATTACAGCGATTTTTTTCATTCAGACTTTTGAAGAACTATACAGCTTTTCACATTTCCAAGGAATTTATTAGCTTGGATGTTTTATATAAAGTCTACTACTATTCTAAATACTAACATAAAATCATTTTATTTACTATCACTTGCTTATATTTCATGTTGTGATTATTCGTTTGTTGCTCATAATTTTGAATATTTACCTATATGCGGAAGGATATCGTTCGATAATTGCATTTTTTATCAATGCTTAATTATGATTCAGTGTTTATTTACATTTGCAACCGTTTCGTCTTGTAAAATCTATATTATATATATTTTTTTTGTATATTTCTTTAATATCTATATGTTGAATAGTTTGACAAAAGTTATTCCTTTAACTTAACTGTATGTATGAAGAAACGTAACGGAGCCGAGAAGAGATTATCAAATAAAATTATTTACATTTAAATACTTTTTAAAATTTTATATATTCATATTCAGCAATATTGCTTTTATGGTTAATACGAACTTCACATGAATTGTACTCGATGTATTACGTCTTATAATCATTAATTTTAAGTAGATAACAAAACACACGGAGAAAAAATACTGATAAAAAATTTCAAATTTATTGAAAATCTCTTTAAATTACTCGTATTCAGTTTAAAAGCAATTCTCATTTTTCTACGTGCAGGTACCGAATATTACCCATTTCTTATAATCGTTGTAAAAATTATTATTAATTGGCTTACCCATTTAAATCAAAATGTTAATAGTGTCCTTTTCATGGATATTAAAAAGTCTATAAAAGATTTAATCAAACAGATCAGTGTAATAAATAATATTCCTGCCCACGCAGCGGCGGAGATGTTCCATTCCACGAGGACAGCAGTCGCCGACAAAGGACACTTTTTTGTCCTTTTGTATTAAACGATGCCAATATATTATGAGTTTTTGTCGACCAAACTCACCACTCAAAGGTTACAACTTGCAAAATTAAGGTGAAAAAAAGGTTAATGTTTTGTGGTCAAGATTGATGCTAAACTTCAAAAATACGTTCAAACTTCAAACACAAGTTGTAAATACTTGAACAAGTTTTTCATTCATTAAATTAAATTATTTATCTTTAATAGTAGAACAAATCACTATGAGGCGCTATTTTAATTAAATTAAATAAACCAACTTTGTTTAATCACTCTTTATTAAAAATTATCAACCTGTTTCAAAACTCATTGTTTTTTTACAATATACGAATGGATTCCACTCTGTAGGATACAAAGTATACTATATAGTGGAAGTTACTCTCAGTATCGCCATGGAGTAAGACCACCATTCAGAATTGAAACGTTACCAGACCTGAAGAGCCGGGTTCTTTCACACCTTACTCTTTCCACCCTTTCCCACCACTATCTTCAGTCTCACAACATACCCCAATTGAGGATACAATAGTCTCTCTGGCTCCAGAGGGTTGGGAAGTGTTGCGACTCTTGCACAGTTTTATATGAAAAAAAATAGTGTACACGAATATACGAGTATAAGAATAGACAAATAAATATGCACGTACATATTTTTTTTTATTCAGACGTCTTGGTTGCTTTTTGATTCTGTTGTTTTAATTTATAAAAGTTCGACACAATTATTATTTTGTGAAAAATTTATTTATTATTTATTTTATAATAACAACTAATTGATCACTGCTTATTTTATATTATTTTTCTTCATGTACTTATTTGTGTATACTTATTTGTCTACTTTGTGGATACACCAGGATTGATGAAGAAACCTTTTATTTTGAAAAATGTTAATATATTTTTTATTCAATAGTGGTGGCAGCAAAGTTTGTTATTTTATTATAAAAAAAAGGATTTAATTTTAATAAAATCACATGAATTTACATAAATGGCCAATTTGACTGAAATTACCTGTTTTGGCACAATCCTGTACAATTATTAGAAAGTTTTTGATGTTATTCAATAACAAATATGTCAATCTTAAGGCATACATCATTCCGCTTGCTTTTAGAATTGAGAGAGACCAGCTGAGAGGTCAAAGTGTCTCACCAAACTGGCTTCTTTAAATGCTGATACCAACCCTTATGGGCAGCGAGCAGTCAGCCTAACCTAACCCTTGTTATAAGTAACAAATGGTTACTCCTTCAAGGCGCACTACTAGGACTCAATTTATATAACTAAGCGAAGCTACATTTACATAAAAACGAATCTTATTCTGGAATTATTAAAATGCATGATGAATTATAAATTTAAGGAGAAATTATTACAAAAAATTGTGTCTTTATAAAATCTGAGTCTTTAACAGACACCAACGCCTCATATAACCTTCCTATTAAAACATCAATAAATCGCGTAGAAATAAAAAGATCCCAACCGCGGTTCACCATTCTGTTCCTTTATCCCGTCCCATTACCAAATCTGACAACACAACAGTTGGTTACAAGTGTCTCTAGTCACCTTTCCTTTCTTCTCTTTTCACTTCTCCTTCGCCATTGTGTTCTCGGTCGTTCCGAACTGTTCTCAGTTATATTTTTCTCACGCATTGAGAGTCCAACAATCGCACAAAAGCCGTGACAAAGGTACCGAAACGAATCGCCTTTTTATGATACCGCGATATCAGTTTCTACGATTTTGATTTTGTCCTGAGTAATCATTAAAGCGTTTTATTCGAGCTTTTGAATTTGAATGGTCGCGCATTGTAATAAGAATGATAATGATTAATAATTTTGAGTGTTCGTTTTGTCCAAATTAAAAGTATTTTCTGTGTCTGCCGTTGATTTTTTTGTCAGACGGACCGACTGAAAACTTGATTTTGCGCAATTAATTTACTAATCGAAATTCCTTACAACTGGAAAATCATTTGTAAATGAAACAAAACAAATCTTCCTCCAATATTCATCAGTATTGATTTTGTTTGTACGGTCTGCAGAACTATGACAGAATTTAAGCCAATAATACTCGTAATTTTTTTATTATCTTATCTGTTATACCTTATTCTTTTGACGGTAATCCAATCATTCTTTTTCTTCACGGTTCAAGTTCTCCACGGTTGCCATTTGGTGGTTGGTATTATTTCCTTGTTCCATAGCGTGGCTTCTATTTAGTCATGTCTTCTTTTCAAGTAATGCACGCAATTGGCACCATTGTTAGTTTTATACTTATTTGTCCAACCCAACACCTCTCAAAACTTTTGTTAAATGCAAATATTCGTCAAAATCACTTTCCTCCTTCAGTTTTACTAACCATTAAGGCCTACTCTAATAAATTAAAATCTAATAATTTGTAAATCTAAACAATATGGATTTACAAGCTATTCGGATATCTTACAAATTCTTATTTAGTTCCGCAAAATGTATCACCATTATCCGCTTCTTAGCTCCCATGCGCTGCGACCAGTCGACAACGTTTAGCGAATCAGCGTTGGACGTGATAATGGGTGATAAAGAATATTTATGCTTTTCTTAAGTTCCCATGAACATAATTCAGTTTTATGACAAACTGAAAATGAGACGTGTAATACATAATTTGCAATCGTTTCAGTATTTTCTTCGCTTGCGGACTACCAACGTATGGCTTGGGATTATTGATATACTGGTATATTATTGTAAAGTTTATTGGGCACGTTGTTATTCAATATTTTACCAAAAAAGTTACGTACTTTCTGAATATATCTTTTTCTCCTTTTATTTATCCATAGCAAGTTTATTTTTACCCTTTGGCTGCATTTCAGCCTCCTGAACGTGAACAGTCCTCACTTGATCCGTAACATCCTGTAAAGTTTACCTTTACACTACTTTGGAAGTTTAAGCTTTAGGCTAGGAAAATTGTGAACAAGAATATATTTTATTTTAATTAGTGACTTTTTTGTGAAACAATCATTATTAAAATATGTTTTCCTTACTTACACTAAATGGAATCACTCAATTACAGTCTTCTACACATATTCTTATAACTCTAATTCATCTTCCAATTCTGAAACAGTGTTATTTAATATTTCTAGTAAGGTTAGGAACACATCAAAAGTCTTTGTATTTTTTTTCTCTCGTAAAACCATCCCTTGATTCGGTAAGAACATTAAATGGACGCTGTAAGATCTGTATGTTAAAATGTAGATTACTGAGGTTTTAGTTCCATGAAAAGTAGCTTTATATTGTAAGGTACGTTGGCAAAAACTCAAATACGTGAAATCGGACTTACTAAAAATTTATTTGAACTGTTTCGTAATTTACTTTTATATTAACTCCATACAGGAGGCCCTATGAGTAGGCCTGGACTATAATGCATGATGTCATATTTTGGGATGCTGTGCGAATGATCTTTTTTAGCTGAAATCGCTATACGTAGATGAGATCGATAGTCACCTAAATATACGAAAACAACCAATCTAAAATTTCGAAAATATGACAAATTTAGAATATTACTTCAGCAGCGTTACGCCCCGTTTAATATATATGAAAGCCACAATTATGATAGCTCTTATTACTCTGGGCTTTTGTCATCTTTGGAAAGACCAACAAACACCATAAGAATTTTAAAAAATAAATCGACCTTCAAACTTCGATAATAATACAATATTACAATCTGACGACAAATTTTAAATCAAATTTCACTACTAATTGTTATTTTTTCTAATTTATTTCTGATACTTGTATGCTGTGACATACAATTATTGTTCATGGTATATGTATGCCGTGGATATTAAATATATAAATAAACACTAGAATATGACTTCAACGGTGTTAAACCTAATTGAGTTTACATGGAGGACCCAATTGGGGGGGAAACTTCCCCGACTCCGGGCCTATGTCATCTTTCCGGATGCTGTACGGAGGGTTTTCTTGCGCTGGAATTGCTTTGGCGAGATATGGCAAGAGGGTCTTCTTGAGCTAAAATTGTTTTACTGAGATGGGAAGACCTACAACACAGTCGACTACCAAAATATAATAACGCTAGAATATGACTTCGGCAGTGTTATACACCGTATAATATATGGAGGACACAATTAGGAGGACTCTGCCCCGTGGTGCACAGCGGGGGGCGAGCCACCCAATCCATTCAAACGGTTAAACAGGTGCTCTTCTTATTTCAGTTCTTTGCTTCGGTTAGACGTTAAACCACTGTTCTAAATTATTCCAAATAAAAATAATTTAAAATCCGGTGATCTTAATGGATTTTTGCCCTTTTTATTGAAATGGGTAATGTAAATATGATTTGTAACTAATTAACCTATAAAAATTTTCTCATCCAGACAAAGAATCATTAAGAACTGGTTCAATAATATGTTTATATAATGACCGTGGCAAGTGGTAGAGAACCTTGACTATGAATCCAGAGGTCGCGGGGTCTGATTTAAGCGAAATGGTTCATGCGCGGAAAACTCAAACGATACTATGATAAGTGAATGAAATGTTCACTTATGCGGCAAGGCCCGCTGCAACCGCCACTACACTCTGGTAGAGTATCAAATAAATAAACTTTTAAAATATTTTTTCATTCATCTCTCCCACATTAGCAAACATAAAAAAAACTAATTCTTTCAGGTAAGGCAAGGTATGCAAAGACTTTTTTTACACTGCGTTTTGAAATTACCAATATCTGGGAATATTATCACTTTATTCTCACAAATGGTATTCCACAAGGATTGCACTTTGGTCCAATTTTATTCAACATTTATTTATGACATTGTTGCTGTATTTCATGATGTTAATGTTTTGCTTTTTGCTGATGTCTTTAATATTTATAAATTTATAAATATATAGAAGTATACTGCATTTGTATACAGAATAATGTAAAAGCCTACATGACTGGTTTACCGTCAATCGCAACTCAATTTAAGTAAACGTGAAACTATTAGATTTTATAGAACCAAAAACCCTATCATATATCAATACTCACTAAATGATACTCAACTCTTTCAGCTAATGAAATGAATGCTTAGGGGATAGCGTTTGATAATTTATTATTTTTTTTATAAATATTATTACAAAAAAGCAATGAAAATGCTCGGTTTCACAATAAGAAATGCTAAAAGTCTTTTTATAACATCTACTTTAAAATTTTTGTGTACTTCATTAGTTTAGAGCCAAATAGAGTACAACTTACCTACTTGGTCACCGCATTGATTTATAAATTATAAACTCAATAATCCTATTGAAAATACTAACTTTAATTATCTAATGAAAAATCGAAATTTAATAAAGCCTCAGCACGAGCAAGCCACCCAGTGAGGCCAACATTACTGGAAAACTTTGAAATGTAAAAAAAATTGTACCAAATAAAAAAAAAGCTGTACTACAGAAAATTGTTATCTGATGATATTTTTCTTTTTAAAATTATGAATTCCCTTATTGACAGCCCTGCATTATTGTACGTGATTTTATTTAATATTCCTAATAGAGTCAAACGAATTCAAACTCTATTTCAATGAAAAATAGTGTCGATATCAATTTGTTTACAAATTCTTTTATATCACGGATACACAGCTTAGGTAATGAATATGCAGAAGTAGCAGATATTTTTAATAGCACCGAACGAACTTTTTAAAATGGTTATCAGCTTACATTTGGTTTCCTACCTATACCTTTCTATATACAACTGATTGTAATTTTTTAGAAATTAATCCTTTTTGTAAAAAAAACATATTATTCTATTTTTAATGGTAATAAAAAAATATTAAGAAGATGAGTATTCCCTGATATGAGTAGTCCATATGGAAAAATTGAAAAAGAATGATTTGAAAAATTTTCTGCTTTGCTAACATTTTAATATATAATGACTCCCGCTCCCGTAAAAATGAACATTGCAACATTCGAAAACCTCGTGGTAATATATCCATGAAAGTTAAAAGCGTTACAAATTACGAGAGTCTCAATGAATCTTTTTTTCATATTACAAGCAAAATCTCACGACCAACAACGCTAACCCCCACGTCATTGGGTAGTCCATATATTTATATTTCATTTTTGAAAATTTTGCGATGAAAAATGTTGGTCGCACTGAATTGGAATTTTCGAGATTGGTCCTGCAAATTCTTTTATTGACTTCATACTATAAATCTGAGAAGTTAGGTATCTATATGAAAGGAAAATATGGACAGTACAATGCAGAAAGATAATCTAGATTTTTTTTCAAATGGTATTTTTATTCATTATTATAGCAACACCAAGTTTAGTTATTTGCTTTGTCTTTTAAATTTGGTCTTCATATTCGATTTTTTTTAAATTATTTTATCGTTTTTTTTGATAAAACTAATATCAAATCTTATAATTAATGTTCATATAATATTAAAAATTGCTAATTTTGCCTATTTTAAAAATTTATGTTGATCTCCGTATATGTTTTGCAGTACTTTACACCTTTTATAAGTATATAAATATAACGGTTGCCTTAACAATCAGTGAAAACTTAGGTTATTACTCAATCGAAACATAATTAAGATTTGTATATTACAATATTAAGTCAGCAAGTTATTATGTTAATAAGGTTGGTGCATTAGAAATGAAACTCTCAATTTCCAGTTGATTATTTGCGAATATTACGAAAACTGGACTCATCTGGGATTCACTAGAAGTGGACTCTTCTGCTTTATTGCATTCCAATGGTCCAATGAATCCCACTGAAGTGCGCCAAAAGATATGAAAAATGCATCTTTACCTCGGAATTTCAATACTCCTTACAAAATGGATTTTCAAATTTATTGCTTGTTTTGAAGGCGGCTAGCGCACTGTACGGGGAAGTGTTATTTATGTTCTCATGCAAAAGGCATCGGTGTTAATTGAAGTAGATGACCTTGAAGGGTAGACCCCTGACCTCTGGGGAGAGGTCACCACACATTCTGCCTTTACGTGCGCTGAACCAAAACCATACTAAATTCATAATACGTATTAAATCACTGGACAAATTAAATGTGTACGATTCCCGATGCACGCACTTATTTCTAAAGTTTTAATGAGTAATAAGTAATAAATTACTATTTAACATTTTAGTTTTTACTAATAAGTAAAGTTTAAGATTATCAGAGGTGTACTTTATTTCAAATAAATCCATTTAAAATGGAAATGCAAAATGCAAAATGGGTATTTTCCATTTTGCATTTTAAATGCTTTTCTAAAAACCATTTTGCATTTTGCATTTTAAATGCTTTTCTGAATGCATTTCCATTTTAAATGCTTTTTTGCAACATTCTTCCTACTATCTCCACTCATCTTTTTTTCATAAGCCCCAAATATCAGTCGGTCCTCAACCTCGCTATGAGAGATAATTTACATTTATCACGTTGCTCCCTGGTAGGAGCCCTGGCAATTGAGTGATACCATTACAAAAAATACTGATTCAAATACTGAACATGGGGCCATGACGCTGTAATATTAAATGTTAGATAGCAGTTTCTATGTTTTTACGTTGGCAACATTAGTCCCGCGCAAATTTTTTGTGGTTTCATAATCTGTAGTCGTGGTGTTTTTGGATTTACCATCATGTAATATGTTTGTTCTACATTGATGTCCATTATTAAATGACAAAACTGTTTAAAAATTCCATAATTATTTTGATTGTTTGACCTGAGAAACCATTTTGCATTTTCAATTCATTTTGAAAATAGGTATTTTGCATTTGAAATGCTTTTCTAAAAACTATTTTGCATTTTGCATTTTCAAATGGAAAAGTTTTGACCCATTTCCATTTTGCATTTCAAATGGTTTTGGGTACCCATTTTGCACATCTCTGAAGATTATACACGTAATATGTTTCCCAATTAATGAATTAAAAATTATGTTTTCCTTGCGAAAGACCACCATTCCAGATCTGAATAGAGAGGTACTTCCCTGCCTCCCTCTTCTACGTCTCCTTCACCTCCTCATCGCCTTCAATCTTACATCGCGAACATGCCCCAAACCGGTGTTGGCATAGTCTCACTGGCTTCAGGTTGTTGGGAGCAGTTGGGACTCTTGTGCGTTATTTGGTTCCTATTCACATATAAAAACTTTTTCACACATATTTCGCAAATTATTTACACAGCCATAAAAATATCGTTATTTTCTGCTAGTGTCTTAATGCTTTTACTAAAGAAAGTGCTAAGGATCATCCCTTTTCGATATAAACAATAATTAGTGTAGTAATTGTGAGTCGTGGCCGACGAATTACTCATATTTTCTTCGAGATAATAATGACACGTAGGTACTTTAAACGTTCATTTATTCTGCAAGGTGTACAATGCAAGGTTATTGTTCCGTTGAAATCCAAGACAAGAGAGAGACAATGGACAACGAACCTCCTATTTATACTGCCATTTATACTGTCTCCCTCAGGCAAGCGGTTTCTTCCATGTCCGCAAACACACGATCACCACAATTAGTAACCCAAGTCAGAACTCATCCATAGAGCTCTAGATAATGCGAAAAATACTATTTTTGATAATTTAAAACATGTATAAATTTTTTAACATGCAATGATTCCTTCCTCATATAAAAAGGGTCTCTTCAAGTTTATGGTGCACACTTTTTTCCATACGATTTCCCTTCAGAGCATCCCCAAACACATTATAGGGCTCGAGGAAAATCCTAGTGCCTCATGTGTGTCTCTCTGTTAGGCTTGCATAAATAATTATCATTTTCCTTTTCTACAAATAATTTCTATTGCAAAACAAACCTACCCGTCATACTTAGTTTCCTACAGCCGTAATTTCAAATAACCCACATTGTTACGTCGTGTGGGTTTCAAAAGCACTTACAAATGTTATAATTTATAAGTCATGAAAGTTTGAATGCAGGTTGAAGTATAATTATTGAGTGATTTACGTGCTATAGCATCAGATAATCACTACGATGCTAAAATATAATGTAATGCATTCTATAATCGCAGACAATGGTCTTAACCTGAGGGAACGTATTTTCTAATAATTTTCTCAGGTGAGTAAAGGTCTATGATCAGTAGTATAATATACACACACACATATATATAAGGTACATTACACCCTCTATAGGAAGTACTTGTACACTAGTTGTTTGTCTTTATTTATGAATTGTATTTAATTTATTATCCTATAAGAGACGTTTTCTGATTTGCTATCGGACAATCATCGAAGGAGCTCTAACATTTAGGGTGGGTTGTTTCACAGAATTTGAACAATTCATAAAATTTCAATGTTCATTTTCACGTTCTGTGAAGTGTATATTCAAGTTCTGTTATTACATCGGCATTGGCCAGTTGTTTTACAATACTGAAATAGTGATAGAACTTTCATAGAACTTGAAAATTTGATGAATTGTTCAAAATCTGTGAAACCACCCGTACTTAGATGTTTTCAGTGAAAATAATAGGCAAAACAACTGACACGCGATCTCTAGGCAAGAAAACGAAATAAACCTTCTGCGAACTGTCCGCCTACCTTCCAAATAGAAAATCAGAAGGCAGACAGTTTTTTAATAGCTGTGTGGATAACAATTGGTTACTGGATAACTCATCAAAATAACAATATAACATAAAACACACCTTTAAAAAGTGATATGAAGTCATGAAAAGTGATGAAACAAAAACTAGATTAAATAGGTTACGTAGGTTAGGTTTATAGGTGAATTTTGTATCGCTTTTAATGACTTTACATCAATTTTTAAAGGTGGGTTGAATTGTCATTTTGTTGAGTTATCATAAAACCATAAAAAAATGGGTTTATGTTATTAGGGTACCCTGCAAAGTAGGTTCTTCGTGGTTCTCTTTTCACAAATGGAACCGACGATGAATATAAATAAATTATTCCAAAAGTCTCTGCGCCCCGCTTTGGTCGGGAGCGAGGACTACTCTTGACTTCTAAATAATGGTGAATCGTCCACAAATTCCTTGCTCCATTGTGGGCATTATGTGACCCCTCTTCCTTCGGACACCGCATTATATTAAAAATTTAATGTAATTTGTTGACCATTTGTTGATATTTTAAATTGTCGGCTTAGGCACGCTGGCGCCCAGAGGATAATTTACAATGGAAAGATGTGATTCAATGATCTCGTATTCAGACGGTGAAAACATAATTTAAACGAATAGACCCGTAACATCATTAAATAATGTAAACGATAAAGTATGACTATGGTCATCGCTTTGTGGTTATTACGGGTAGTTTTGAAAAGCCTTCATGTATGATATATAAAAATTTTAAACCTAATTTAAAATATTTTTAAACTATCTTATCCTGTAGGCGCCACCAGATCTGTGAGAAAATTATTTGAATGCTTAAAAACAGTTTAATTAATATCCCAATGAGCGGTGAACTTTGTGTTCATTAAATGTAATTAAACCGCTATTAATTGTGACACAGTAGGTTTTTTTAGTCGAATGGCATTTACTGTTTGAAGTAGGTAGTATGTGGGAACTAATATATACATGTAGCTCAAAAGAAAATATCTGCTGGTTGAATTAATAAAACGTAGAAAAGATTTTTTTTCGACCAAATATAGCCACTTAAAACGAGAAAATATTCAATGTACAAATTGTTGCGGAGAAGGTGAAAAGGAAATCTGTATTACATATTATTAAGAGTAATTAAATACCCAGGTTGGTAGGAACCTGCCAAATAATAAATAAATAATTCATTCAAGATTTTAACCCTTCAGTACTATTAATACCTTCAGTATTTGATCACTTTTGTACAGTTTTCTGTTTTTTAAAATTTGCTATATAATCTTATTTTTTAAATTACCGTAAAAAAAATCTGATTTAGAAACTAAATAAAATCATCTTTCCATTGTATTCATTTAAAATAAAGATTACTGATTACAGAAAAATTTAACCACATTTTACTGAAATTTTCGAAACACATTCGTATTGTTGGGGAAATTGGTAAGAAAATTGAACCTTCACTTTTATCTCGTTCAATAAAAAATAATTTTTAAAGTTTAACTGATTGTTGCGATAGCGGTGCGAAATATGAATTAGTCATTTTGGCTATTTTTAGGATTTTATTAATGGATTCCTGGCAAACTTTAAAGAATTATTCTCTCTTTCTAATGTCAAAAAATAGTATTTTCGCGTGATGAAAAAAAAATTAAAAATACTTTTGTAAAATATGGATTCCTGGTCATATATGACTCTTAAACGCTGGAGGGGTAATGCGATGTACGAAAAATTCATGAGCGGAATTGATTTGTGCATTAGAAGGATTGAGTTGTTGATTTATTATTATTTGAATCATTAAGTATCTATATATTTATATCGATACATATTACATTTGTTTTAATATGTTGTGTTACGGTACCGACTTAACGCTATTTTTCAATTTACACTATTTAATATTTACTATGGTAGTTCGTTTATTTATTTTTTACCAGAGTAAATTTATTAATATATTTTCAGAATTTCTTGTTTGATTCGTTGTTAAACAGAATAAAAAAACAGTAAGACGGTTAAAAAGCCTCATATGACATAATAAATAATCGTCATATCTTGATATACCATAATCATCAATTTCTGTAAAACTAGCCGACAAAGTAGTAGCCGTGTTAGTCAAAGAAATATTAACAATGTAGAAAATTTAAGCGGTTTGCTGACCGTTTGAGGCTGGAATACAATAGGCTGAATTAGGAGCAATCTAGCAAGACAAAGATAAATGTGTTCAGCCATCTAGTTGTAGTAGCCGGACACAAAACACACACAGCAATACGGGATGATAGAATCCGGGACTACCTGCACTTCTCGTGAATAATCATTCATTTGTCAGGTGCGGGGAATGCGAACAACGCAACTGCGAGAAGAAAAACTGTCAGACCAAATTTTTATACTTAGGACGCAGCAAAATCTTCAAAGAACCAAAATAATAATATTAGGTCACTCGATTTCTTTTGCAATTGCTTGATTTTAATTTTATATTAGCCTTATCTTAAGGAACGCTGTGAAGAGGGTCATTTTAAGAAGAGGAAGTTGTCAGCTATCCAAAAATGTTTTTGGAACGCGTTTGGCGGTGCATCATCTTCAGAAAGTGTATCAGTTCCGAAAGTACCTACCAATAATGATGTTTTTTTTACAAAATACATAACTCCAACTTAACATGATCTGTTGTTTGCTTTCTATAAAAATACATTTTAAGACTGACAGTTTTTAGAAAATGATCTAATGGTATTTTTTTAAGATCCACGTGTCGTCTAGAGGTGCGTTTATCATCACCTTTATATTTATTAAGTTTTTGCAAATAAACACTATTGTTTTTTTGTTTTGTTTTGAAGCAATAATTTTATTCATCAGTTAAAATATATTGGCTTTAAATATTGTTAAAAAAATGCATTCTTAATTTAATTTGTATTGATGTTTCGACTTTCGAACAAGTTTGTTAAGGAAGTTTATAGATTATTTGATTTCATACTATTCCTGTGGTAAAACAGTATGATTATTAGAACGTTAGATAGTAGTGTAACACATCACAAGTTTTATAATCATACCACAAACACTCCTGCACCACTCCAAATCCTCCATTACCCCAACCTCTTCATCTCCCCCATTGAATAATGCTCCACTTGTGACTCTTAACCTCGAACGTCATATTTTAAAATACTCCGTGTTTAATGTGGATTCAAAATGCATAAATACCTACATTAATACTGATTGGATCATGGTAATTTTTGAAACGTGGGATGGACAGGAGGTAAGACTTCAATTCGCAATCAATCGGCTACCTTAATAATCCTCAGCAATTTGACATCCCCCTCGCTTTATTAAAATGTTAATTTCTTGTCAAATTTTAATGAAACATTACCATAATATTTGTATGTTACAATTATTATTTCGGTCAAAAGTGACATCGCTTTGAAGTTTCATTTCACCTATGGCCCCGTCTCTTGACTCTGAAGGCGGGTTGAAAAAAATATGTGCTAAGTAAGTAGGATTTCCGAATAATAACTATTTTCAAATATATTTAACATAAAGTGAAGTACGACAATGTCACTCATTTACGATCAATGAGTCATGTTATTTTCAATTTCTTAAATATGAAACAATAATTTGATTGAATGTTGCAGAAAAAAGTCCTTGAATGGAGAGTTCTTGTGCCATCAAATTTGCACAGGTCTCACAGGTGTTTTTTAGGTCATTTTTTTTTAAATGTATGCAAAAATATCATTTGCAAAATCTCAAACTCAAAATTATTATTAACATTCCATTGGTCAAATGGTTTTTAAAAAACGGGTTGGTTGTAAAATAGTCTCACTTGAAGTAAAATATAACAACCTTCAATTTGTAGAATTCTTGGACAAAGATCCTACCATTAATAATAATAATCAAATAATTTTTTTGGACAGCCAGCGGAATGTTGCTACTTGATTGTTTTTAAGATCCAAAATCGATAAAATTTTTCTCATTAATCATTGCGTATATCTCAAATCGGCAAATAGGGCATATCATCTCAATCATTATAGAATCAATATTATTATAAAGAGCAAATATACGGAGAATTTATTAGACCTTTGCAGAGTTCTGTTTTTGAATACATCATCTAATTTTTTCCTGTCCAAAATGCCATATTTTAATGGGCTTTTTAAATGGCCAATACGTTTTTCAGGGCTATTAATCCGCCCTTTTTTGCTACCGACGCTCTTCTGTTCTATTCAAATAGCTTTTTTGCTCACATAATTCATTTCTGAACATTTCAGCATTTATTTCTAATTTCAGAATGTCTTGTCTACCTCCGGAGTATACTTGCAAGTGGCTCGTGGTGTTGTTTCATTCATTTGGTGAATAACAGCTTAAACATGTTCATATTATGTATACGAATAACACAAAGTGGACCTGAATGTTTTTATTAATTATTTTTTTTATTTATTTTTACTACAAAAACATTGATATTACAATAATTTAAAAAATAACAACAAAAGTAACCAGGCTGGCTGCCACAACACAGCTTGTTTGCAGGTTCTACCATTTTTATTTAATTTAATAAACATGCACAAATCAATCATTTTGTTGGGAAATAAAGTTAAATTTAATTTCACGACAATGTCTAACTGTAATGCACTGGTCTCTTCTTCTGATTGTAGCTGATTCATTTATACTTTTTCCAATGTTCCTCCCCTGGTATCATTTGGGTACATTTTGTAGATATCTCAAATTCAAGCACACACTCCATTTTTACGATTTTTTTTGATTCCTCCGAATCAGTTTGGTAAATTTCGTATCTCAAATACAAATAAATACTGATAACACTTGAACTGAATCATTTCAATTTTAAACCAATATAATAACACCCCCCATACACACGAGCCCTGCTTATTTATGGGGGTACATCAAATACATATATTATGTAATTAATAACTGTATTATATTTATTTGTGATTCGTGTATCTTTTTGTTTGTATATTTATTTAAAAAAAAATAATAATGTGTACATTACCTACAACCAATAAATTATTGTTTATTATTATCAATTCTTCTTTAGTATGGTGGGGAGGGGGTCAGAGGGGAACATTTCACATAGTGAGCCATTCTAGAGCTTCAGGTGTCGCCCTATGGACCTCATCAATACCGCCGGGGAATGAATGCAGCGGGCATTTTTTGACCACATGTTCGATGGTCTGCACCGCACCGCATTCACACATCGCCAACTCTTTAAGGCCCTACATGTGCATCATATGGGCACAGCGGCTGTAGGAGGACCTTCTATTGATGGTGGACCAGAGTTTGCAAGGCAATGAGAATCCAGGCTACCTCTCAGTGGGGTCGTGCACGAGTTGGACATATCTCACGTTGGCCGATTGCCACTCAAGTTTCAACTTTCTGAAGTGAGAGCTATTCGTAGGAAATCTTTATCAATAAAATATATTATTCTGATAATATCTTGGTCTAGTTACTGTAAATTTCTTCAATATTTTAAATTTAAACCTTACGTCCAATATTTTAATGAACACAGGTACCTACACATTTCTTTAGATTAATTTTAAGAATAATTGAAGAAATCAAACACCTTGACGTGTTTTATTTAACATACTCATTTATCTGAAAAAGTTAATAGAACCATTTCTACTATTTAGTCATTTTACTGTTTTTTTTTCGTTAACTCAGTTAACAGTACATAAATGAAAAATTTCACCATGTACATAATTAGTAAATATAATCATTCTTAATGTACCTAAAAAAATAATAATTATAAAAATTGAAAAAGTGAAATACCACGTCAAGGGAGCTAAGAAGCATTTTATCTACTCCCCAAGCAATGATTATGATACAACATGTGTGTTAATCAGCTTAAATAAATCTAAAATCTAAATAAAGTGGAAATTGTTGTCGTCCTCTTTGATATCACTAACAAAAATTTTCTCCTTAATGATCTCGGCAGCAGTTGGGTGACGGCCCAGGACTCGAGGTCCCGGGCACCCCTGACCCACGTTTCGGGGTCCCCACCGGCCCCATTCTTCATATCTCACCGTCAGAAGGAGGACCGCGACCCCCGCTGTGCTCCTGAATTAACTAAACACCCTCAGGACATATAGAAAACCAAAGAACACAATTACCCATCGGGTGAAAAAAAACTTACAACAAATCTAACGGCACCTCGTAAAAAGGGTTTACTTCAACCACCGAGAAAATCAAACACTGAGCATTTAAAAAGATTTTTGGATGAAAGCTTTGTTTTCGTAACTACAAAGCGTAAATTAACAAAAAGAGTCTGTTCAAAACTACACACTGGTAAAAAGCAATTTACAATTCCTTGAACGTTTTTCAAGCAAGTATTTTAAATTTGTGTTCTTTTATAAGTGTGTATATTTACTAGTGTTCATGAATCGCTTTAAAATCCATAATGTACTTTTAATATTCTGGTGATAGTGTAGGTTGCTTATTATTGGTCGGCGCTTTTCTTTTCTAAATTTAAATTAAAATTGGGGTTCCGAGTATAAATAAAATTAACATACTACTTTGAAATTATCCGTCTTAGAATACTTTTAATTACTAAACAGTAAATCTGTACCCTGTCTTAAACATAAAACTCATTAGTTCGATGTTATTCCCCATTAGTATGCTCATAAGTGGGTTTTAAGGAAAACGAAGATTACGATATTCTCCTTTTTATATGAATACCGCACAAGAGTCCCAACTGCTGGCAAACGTCTTGAACCAGTGAGACTATAGCACCCCAAATGTTGGTTTTTGTGAGGCTGAAGGTAGTGGGGAGGGGAAGGAGATGGGGAAGAGTAAAATGAAGAGGGGGAGTACCTGACTATTGAGATCTGGACATCAAAATACGGCTAAAGCTGTTTCAAGAAATGTTTCAATTCTGAATGGTGGTATTACACCAGGGCGATACTGAGAGTATCTTCCACTCTGGAACTTGTCGCAAGTATACAATATAGTATTTTTTATTAATGCATTATGAAGAAACACAAATTCAACCAATAAAATTTACTTGCGCACGCTGGGATCGCTAGTCGAGAGCCTTACTCCTTGACCACGGAGGTCTTCTAAATAAGTAGAAATAAAAATAGGTTTCTAGAAAAATACTATATAATATATACGTATATATATATTTTTTAAATATGTTTAAGGCTTTATGGCATGTTTGTTTGGCAAGTAAATTGCCAAAAATCGAAAGAAATTGCAAGAAGTTGTTTCAGTTTCATCATTTGTTATTTGGTCCTAAATGGTTTTTACTTACTTAAGTCTTAAGATTCTCATTTTAGCTGCAAGTTTCGACTATGCACTCCATTGTAAACATTAACATGTCTTTATATTTAAAATTATAGGTACTGTACCTATTTTTATATATGTATAAAATATGAGTACCAATAATGTAATTTTATTTTATTTTTACTAGTAGATTATGCCTAGTCCGAGTTTCAACATTATACTTCCAAGCCATATTATAAATAGAACCATTATTACAAAATTACATAATAGCACTCAAACTAGATTACTCAATCTACCTTACCATCTATTTCTTTAAATTTACACGTCCTTTGATCGTTTATTCTAAACTTATATTCCTCCAACCCCTCCTCGACATATTTTGAAACCAATAAAAAAATCGCTAATATTTTCACACTTTACTTACCTTTTACTATTAGTAGTGGAAAGTTTATACCTAATTAAAATAAAAACTCCACGGCTCATAATGGAAATAACATGACGATGTGAGCTGAAAAAATTTGAAGAGAAAAAAAGATGTAGTTTGTTTACGATTTGTATCCATAGAGAACATTACATCACTGAGGCATGCGTAGGTAACAAGAAATCTTTAATTGGAAAGCTTAGGATAATTGACAGTTTTAATTATTCTCCATTCAACACATCATGTCTATTTGCTAGACGTCCAATTATATTAAACAATACGTTCATGAATACGTTTAACATTCAAATTAGATACAGACGGATTCAAATGATTAGTTGGATTAAAATCAAGAATAATTATTTGGCTTTTCAACAGCAAATGGTTATCTAAATTTTCGTACTTACGGTAAAAATATACACTTAAATAAGGATTTCATGGTCTGTCGGAATGATGCCAGTCCAATACTGTATTTGTGTATCAAAAGTCTTTGTTATATTGTGCCGTCCAGAGCTTAAATAACAAAATATCAGTCTAATTTTTCAGACAAGCAAAGTAATGGCTTCATTTGCAGTTTTAATAAATATGACAGATGTAGTATCGGATTATCACAGGATATTTGAAGTTTTTTACCTAACAATCCGATACTAAATATGACAAATGTAGTGTCGGATTATAAAGTAAAACTGATAATCCGATATTATGTTTTTCATATTTAGGATCGGATTATCACTGGTAGTATCGGATTATTACTATATGTATAAATGCGCAGATTTAGGTGTCAAAACAAATATAACTGTTGGTAATTAAGTAAGTTTTCCAAACAACCCCTAAACACTCATACCCACTTACGGACATCACTTTAACTTAGATGATTAATGAGAGAAAATATGTTTTAGTATTTTGGGTTCCAGACGAGAATTTCTTGAATGGTGTGGATATGTACACACAGGTCACAAAAAAGTTAGACTTGAAGTAAAAAAAACTTCAAATATCCTGTTATTTTTCAGGTATAAGCAATATCCAGATAAAGAGATTCGGTCATCAGTATTGATCATTATCAGTTTTACCTAAAGGCGTTAAACTGGTAAATCTAGATAAATCAGAGGAAATTGAGAGATAAATGATCATAAGGCTGTGCATGTGCATGGCAAGGCCTGCGAGAAAGGCCAGAGCTCATCGAAATAAGAGTAAGATAAGAACGCGTCTTGGAAGGTCCAAGCGGGATTGATCGATATTATTAAGAAATTAAGGTGAAATATGATAATTTTCACTATTTTATAGTCATCAGGACCATACCTCCGTGGTTGAGAGGTTAGGCTCTCGACTGGGGTTTAAATCCAGACGTAAGCAAGTAAATGTTATTTGTTTGAAATGTATTATTTCACAATTCAATAATTTAATATAAAATTAACACTTTTTTGCGGCGCGTTCCAGAGTGAAAAAAGTAGATTGCTTGAAATGTCTTTTGCTGTGTTTGGTAACCAGCTCTGAATAGCCAGGTACTTCCTCACCTTTATCTTCATCATCTCCTTCCACTCCCCTCTACTTTCAGCTTCACAATATACTTCTCATATCTACATGTTTCAGAACCAACTGTTCCTTTATCAGGATACAAAGTATACTGAAAATGGAGACATAAGAATAGCCAAATAACATTAGATAAAACATAACAATACGCTGTGGGGAAGGTAATTAATCATGTGTTATTGTAAAAATCATTGTGTAAATGATTAAAATATTATGAAATAATTTTTTTATTTACATGACACAGATATTTAAAAAAAAAAAAATTTTTAATAAAAATTATGAACGATTATTTTTAACCACTTTAATAAACTCCGATGAAGCAAGTATTGCTTACGAAACAAGTCGGGTTTTTTTAACAGTAAAAATGGTTAAAACTAAGGAGGGTTGTTGCAGAGAATTTGAACAATTCTTCAAATTTCAAAGTTAATTTTCATGTTTTGTGAAAGTTATTTTTTCAGTTCTGTCAAGTAACTGGCCTATAATGTTAAAGTAACAGAACTTTAATAGAAAATCCACAGAACTCGCAAATAAATTTTGATTATTTTTTATTAAAGTTTGCTGTGTTTGAAGGAAAGATTTTTTTATTAAATAAAACAATATATCAAATTTTTTCAACTGAGAACTAATAGTGAAACATCCTTGTGAAGATTTACGTGAAAACCTTGTGGAAATATGTTGTGTCATACAACATTGTGTTCTCATACAACATCGGTCTTCCTCTAGTCAAAAAGAAACTCCACAAAGCATCTCCAAAGATGACGTATACCCTCAGGGTGATTATTTTACTTGGGTCTCCTGTATGGAGTTAATGTAAAAAATACTAATCGAGAAGTTCAAACAGAATTCATTATTATTATTTTTTATTTATTATTATTTATACCCGCTAAACTGCTCAAGCAGTTGTCAGCAGTTTGAATGTGGTTTTTGAATTGAAATAGCGATGAAGCCAGAATCGTGTACAATTTGTACATGTATTCAATGTACCTGCCATATTTACATAAAATGGACAATACACCTGCTAGCAAGTACCTACCTACCTACAAGTAATGAATATAGTAAACAATGTATAATCATTATACGAACCTATGTGGTAAACTAGAGATATTATACATGTACACGAGATGTTGTGGAATTTATGATGTCTTAGGTTAGGTCTACGAAGGTCCAACGCCTTACACCGCATGACCTTGATCGCAGTGACTCAAGTTTCCCGAACATAATTCAACAAACTGGTACCAGACAAAAATAATACGAACTCACTCAGGAATTCGTCACAGTATTAAAAAGCTAAATAATAAATCCGATTATAATGACCTGTCAATACGGATTAATATATTAATATTTTAATTTCGTTCCAGACCATGCAGGGTTCCTGTCCAAATTACACAGTTGATATCAACGAAGTAAGAATTTCGTAGAATAAATCGTATAGAAATCAATTCGTTTGTTTGTTACTGCAAATGCTACGTACCGAGTAAAATTTACGCAATTCCTCAAAAAAAATCGTTACATTCAACCTAAAGTCATTTTCGTGCTTGGACTTCTGTTGTTTGAAGGTTTGGGTATTTTAAATATACTAGGCAAAATAATAAAGATATTATTTGTGTGTTTGTAATTTAATTGATCGTAAATAAATACATAAGAGAACATTATGTTGCGCATAGCCCGGAGAACGACGAACAGCTATCGACAGACGGCTGTGAGGATAGCCTCTAGTATTGCTAAAATTGGGAGAATAATGTGTATAGGGAATGAACACTTTTTTGCAGTACGTACCTACTTGCTACAATTAAATATATTTTTTTTAAATCAGCCCAAAAGTAGTAAAAACTTTTTTTATTACCGTCGTCCAAATAGTGACAAGCGGGTAGATTTAAACGAAGAAAAAATAATAATAACGTGGCACACCTCACAATCCAATAGATCACAATCGCCCAAAACGGTGGGTGAGGAAATGTTACAGAAAATATTTCACCCTGGGTGACTAAGCGCATTTTTCTCCGATACAAATCATCACGAGATATCGCGGCCAGGGGTGAACTAGTGAAACCCTGGTATCATTTTAATGTCGAAGATTTTGGTTTTTGATGAAATTATTTTTGTAATGACCAAATTAATTACAACACTAGCAAATAAAAATTAAATATAATTATTAAAAAAAATAATAATAAGACAACAGTATATTAAAAAATATCTGCAAATTTCGATTCAGAGAGAATTTAAGTTGACTTTCACTTGTAAATTTAAATTTACTCCTTGCCGGCGTTGACGTCATTCACAATCAATATCTAAATATAAATTGAAAATTGTATTTATATTAGACCACATGAAATGGATCTATGTTAAGGGTAATAAATAAAATAAAATATAAAAAAATATATATCTATGAAAGATACCAAACTTCAACGTGGGCCTTTTTATGAGTTTGTAAATTCAAACTTTCGAGTAAGTTTAAATTTTTTTTAAATATTGAAGTAATTTTGGTACCTACTTTATCGGTTGTCCGAATCGTTCTCACAATCAATTCCAATTTTGAAAATGTTGTTTTATTTTAATACAATATTGAGAACACTCCGCTTTTAATTAGTATGTTAATCTAAGACATTCAGCTTTAACTAAAAACTCAAAAAACATCTATAGTAGATAAGTACTAGAGGTTCCTAGTTCAGGCCTGGGGGTGATGAGTGCACAATTGGCGCATAACGCAAGCAATGATGACCAGTGATTCCACCATTTGTAGGTGGAGCACTGTTTATTCCACTCAATATATCACGGAGATCGATTATTATTATATTTTAATATTCGGGCCAAGGAGCATCCTTTCGTTTATTTATATTCAAACTGAAGGTAGCGCATACCGTCACGTTGACTAGTACACATTGTCCTGTACTAAGAAGAAAGCGTTGGATAAGATATTTTAAGAATATGTTTATTTTTTGTGGAGTACGAATTATTATTTTATTAATTGAAAATTATTTTCCTCACTTTTATTTTATCCAAACCCATTACAATAAAAAGAGGATTCTAAAAAACGGTATTGAAACTTGGCTGAACCAAGTATTAAATACCAGCCAGAAAATGCCATGAAAAAGCCTCTATTTGTATAGCTCAGAAATCGAACGTGAGTAATTTTTTATGTTATTAATAGTAAGTTATACGAGATCTAAAAACTTAAACCGGATTACATTAGAATTTGTCAGCAATTCATTTTTTTACACAACTTGAAAAAATATAGCTGTTTATATATTTGAAACTGAAATCTCTTCTCTTATCCTAAGGCCATGGTCTGATAGTTTATGTCACGTGGATGTTTTTTTCAATACACCTTGCGTTGAAAACTGAAAATAAATCAAATAGGCACATGCTTACCTTTCCTGGACGGTGTTTACTGATAGGACACACTGTTACTAGGGAGACCGTCAGTTGAAACAGAACATTCTCGATAATATTTTTTCGTGAAGAATACACACCGATTTGCATTTGGGCATCGAGAAATTACTTTTGATATTTGGTGTTTGTCGTTTTAAAGACATAGTAATATACAGGGTGATTAGGGACATATTTTACTTAATTTAACCAGTTATTCCTGACTTTATTTGGAGTAAAAAATGTTAAATAAATCTTTTCCGGTGAAATTTTGAAGGTTTTTTTTTATAGTTTTTGTTAAAATCATAGAAAATCAGTAGGAATTGGATAGCTAGGGTCGATGTGAGGAGTTGAGCGGTTACTCGGCTGAGTGACGAGTAACGACATGTGGAAGTCTTTATTTTATTATTTTTTTTGTATTTTTTACTCCAAATTACTGGTTAAAGTAAGTCAACTATGTACGTCCCTTAAGCTCTATATTTATAATTATATATATATATATATATATATATATATATATATATATATATATATCCCGCTACATTTGTTGCGTCCGACCCCTAAAAACTCCATAGCATTGCAGCGTCCACCGACTTACAGCGTCCGATATACGGACGCTACAATGTTTTGACGTCAAAATTTGCCAGAACGATGCTTACCTCATGTAGAATCGTATGGCAAAAATTTTTGTGGAAGCAAAAAATCTCTCAGAATGTCTGGAAACGAATATTGAACGTTTGACATTTTGCCGACAGGTTCGCTACACGATGTATATATCGAGCAGTGTATGTTTTTATTCATTTCAACGATCTTGCCGCGTCCACGAAGTAATATAATTTTCGATACATAACGACGATCGTGCTGCGTCTACGCATTACGTCGATAGTATTGCGTCCTCGAGACCGATTACGAGTAGATATTTTTTTATATACATAACGACGGTCGTGCTGCGTCCACGCATTACGTCGATAGTACTGCGTCCCCGTAGCCGCTCATGAAAATATACTATTTTTAACTCATAATGACAATCATGGTGCTTCCATACATCACGTCGATAGTATTGCGTCCCAGTGAACGATCACGAGTAGATATTATTTTGAATATACAACGACGGTCATGCTGCATCTACGCATTAATTTGATAGTATCGCGTCCCCCTAGCCGATCACGCTGAAATTTTATTATGAATACATAACTACAGTCTTGCTGCGTCTACGCATTACGTCGATAGTACTGCGTCCCCGTGGCCATTCGGAGTACATTGTTATATATTATTTGAGCGTTTGGTTGAGTAAATCATCAGATTTGGCAATATTTGGTTAATTTACAACGATGCCGCTTGTCACTCAGAACTAAGAAGCGTCCTGCATGGTTTTTAATGCATAACGACGATTTTGCTGCGTCCACGCATTACTTCAATAATACTGCGTCCCCGTGGCCATTCACGAGTACATTTTTATAAATTATTTGAGCGTTTGGTTGAGTAAATCATCAGCTTTGGCAACGTTGGGTTAATTTACAACGATGCCGCTTGACACTAAGAACTAAGAAGCATCCTGCGTGGTTTTTAATGCATAACGACGATCGTGATGCGTTTACGCATTACGTTGGTAGTATTGCGTCCGTTGTTGTTTTTTTAAAAAGAAAAGGCGTTTTTTTTGGTATCGAAACCCGGTCGGCACAAAGTATAAAAAATTAAAGTGGTGTTTACAAAGTTATTGTTTTATTTTCAATTAAAAATTGTTGTCAATTAAACAAGCAATTGATAAGTTCCTGAATATTATCTGAATATAAAATAAATCTTATAGAATAAAATAAAAACCTCTAGATATGAATTGAAGTCGAGCAAGAATATCGTAACACAAATTGTGAGGATTATTATTAATATATTTATAGAATAATAACTATATATTTTATCACACCTTCATAAATGCAATGAAAACTTTAACTTAAATGAAATCAACACAAAATATAAATATAGAAGAATACGTATGTGAAACATACAGCGAATGCACTAAAATCTAGAACAATATAATAAATCTACTAACAATCTTGCACTTAAACATAAGGAGTATAATTTGAAACATGGACGAACTTCTGGTATACGCATGTATTTAACATTATTTTCACAACCAGATTTTATAATACTATCCGAGGCACACTCACACGCAAAACATAAAAATATACCAAGTTTTCCAAACTACAAACAATATGTCACAAATTATCACAAAAATAAAAGTAGTGGAATTGTAGTCTATGCTAAAGAAAAATTTACTGATATCAATGTTAACGAAATACCAATATGTAACGCAAACTGTTTGTCAATTAATGAATCTAAATAATAAGCCATTTAATATAATCGCATGTATCGAATACATAGCTCTATTATACTTTTATAGTCCAGTCAAGGAAGTAGGTGTAGAGTGCGTGAGCAGGTACCTAAGCGATTCCTTCAGAAACTTGATCAGGGTGCTTAGGGTGTGAACATCTTGGAATAATTATCGATAATAACATCAAATGGAAAAGTCAAATAAACTCCACAGTAGACAGAATGAGAAAACTCATCTTTATATTTTTAGACTTAGAAATACTGTATCATTAAAAATACTTAAAGGTATTTATTTTGCACTTGCACATTCTACAATATGAAGTTTTGGCTTGCGCGGGAGGGGGGGGGTGCGTATAAATCATACCTACGTCCACTTGTGACAATTCAAAAAATATTAATAAAAATCATCTTTAAAAAGCCATATAACTATCCAACAATAAATGTTTTCCAAGGTTTCCCGGTTCCCCCTCTCACAAATATTTATGACAAAAATACTCGTACATTAAGTACTTCAATAACATAAAGATTTCTTTGATAAAAATAATATTCCACAATTAATTTTAAGCCAAATAATTATTTATATTGGAGGAATAACCGTACCACTAGTTCGAACTACAACAGCAAAACATCATTATTTATTTAACGGTATAAAATTATTCAATAAATTACTCCTGGATATATCTGAGAAAAATTATGACAGTTACAAAAAAAAACAATTTAAAATTCTCTAATACCACCTCATAAATTTTCTTATTGTTTGAAATTATTTATTTATTTATTTTATTTCAGGGAAATCAACAGTTTACAATGTGGTTCATTTATACACGTGTAATTTACCTAACTGAGAAACCAATTACAGATTTCCGCAATATTCTATTCTATTATGTATGTAAAAATTTAAAAACTATACATACAAGAACTAAAAAATATTAAATTTATCGAAGAAAGCAAACACTTAGTGGCTTGACATTATACAAAATGAAACAAATACTTTGTTTTAAACCACTTCATTTTAATTTATATTTCGTCGACCGGTTCGGATTGAACCCAAATATTGTATAAAATAAATATAAAGTGGTTTAAAACATAGTATTGTTTCATTTTGTAAAAATTATAACGTTATTCAAGAGGGAGATTATTATAACATGAGATTATTTTAACTGGAGATTATTATAACAGGAGATTATTAAAACAGAAGATTATTATAACCTAATACTACATAATATATGTCATTACATAATATCATTACATTTTATGCAGTTTGGAACACGTTTAATACATTTTTAATATAGTTTTTATAGGTATTTTGAGTACATTGAAGATAGAATCAGAGAGAATGTTATTATACATATGTTGAACATATTCTTCTAAGACAAGCATTTTTATTTTACTAGATTACATGAGCGTGTGTGCCGTGTAGGTACTTTCAAATCAATTCTGCAATAACCTCCACATATTATGTTTCTGCTTATCATTCCTTGGTATTATTTATAACTAACCTGTTTTTATTACTTTTATTGAATTTTCTTGTAAGGTTATTAATAATTTTTGTAATAATATTTGCAATATAAATATGTAAAAATATATTGTTGTCCTCTCCTAAGCACAAGCATCTTATTTATCAGAAAAGTGATTGAAATATTATTTAATCTCTCTCTGGTTTCAATCCTGGGATTGGTTTGCAGCAATTTTATCTAATCTCCTCTTCCATTCTTCCGTCTTGTGCGGCTTTTTTGACTTCTGCATATGATGAGCAGCGCACGTCCACCAGCAGGTCCTCCAGGTACTCTCGGCGTGGGCGTCCCCTAGAGTTGGTCCCCTCGGTCATACCCTCCATTATGACATGTAAGAGGCCTTCTTGTCGTATAACATGGCCGATCCATCTTGCACGCCTTTCGGACAAGGTCCTGAGCAGGTGCCTTCCTCCTTCGATTCTTTGGAGAACCTCCTTATTTGTAACATGGTCTCTCCAGGAAATTCCTTACAGTCTTCTATAGGACCACATCTCAAAAGCCTCTAGTCTCCGTTTATCTCTTTCGGATAGGCACCATGTTTCGCAGCCGTACATCAAGATACTCCATACATAGGTCTTGATGAGGAGTATTCTCAGTTTTAGGTCTATATTATTGGATTCTATTATTTTCGACCTTTTATTGCATGAAAGCCTAGTCTGGTGTATACGGCTGTCGACCTCGCTCTTAGACCAACCGTCCCATGTTATTTTGCTCCCGAGGTAGACAAACTCCTTGGTGTTCTTTAGTGGAACTCCTGCCATCTCTACTCTCATCTGATGTTGCGTTCGGCCTACAGTCAGCAGCTTTGTTTTGTCTTTATTTATCATCATTATTATCAATTATTTAATATTATGTTGTAAATATTGTAACACTAAAGATGTTAAGAAATAAAAATAAAAAATATTTTTATTTTTAACTTAATGGTATTAATAAGTTTAACTCATTAATTAAAATATTGCAATTTGAGGTTGAACTAATTAAGTTAAATATAAAAACAGATATTATTATATTGAATACGTAACGACAGAAGTGCTGCGTCGATGGTTTTGTATCCTCGTGACCAATCACGAGTAGATATTATTTTGTATACATAACGACGGCCGTGCTGCGTCCACGCATTTCGTCGATAGTATTGCGTCCCCATGGCCGTTGGCGAATTTGTACATTTTTATGAATTGTTTGAGTCCTTGGTGAAGCAAAACGCCAGATTTGGCAACATTCAGTTCATTTACAACGTTGCCACTTAGCACTCAGAACTAAAAAGCGCCTTGCGCGGGTGGACATTTTTGTAAGATGTATTACAGTGGACGGTAAATTGATATCCCGACCTAAAAATGTCCAACCGCCCTCTGCAATGGAGCGAACTGGCGCGTTATGAAATGATTTATCAATCATGATATGAAATCATTTTTACTAAGGATATCGTTGTAAAAAAAATTGTCGCACGCCTGCGCCCAGTAGGTAAGTTTGTATACAAGATGCAATAAGATATTCTTTCAAACTTCTCATTATCAATAGACAGTTTGTTGTCAGGTCTGGTGTGTTTCTGGATGTCAAAAAAATAAAACATATATATATACATATATTTTTTAAATACCGCATAAGAGTCTCAACCGCTCCCGTCTGGAACAGCGATACTGTGGCATCCCCAATCTGAGTACAAGGGTAAAGGTATTGGGGAGGGGAAGAAGATGGGGAAGATAAATGTAGAAAAGTACCTGGCTATTTATATCTGATCACCAAACACGGCAAAAGCTTAGAAATTACGTTTCCATTCGGAATGGTGGTCTCACACCAGGGCGATACTGAGAGTATATTTCACTCTCGAAAGTGATGCAAACACACTTTATATTATGTTTAATGTATTAATTGTGAAATAACACAAACAAATAAAAATTTATTTGCGCACGCCGGGTTTGACCGTCAGATTACGGGCTTCGGATTGCGAGTCGAGAGTCTTACCTCTCAACCACAGATGCTGTAATTAATTAATTAATTCACTTTGAACGTGAAAACTTCACTAGAAAAGTAAGAAATATTTTGTGTTGTTTATTTATTTGTTAATTTATTTATTACACCTAATAGACGTTTACATTCTAGTTTAATAGTTGAGTATCGCAGTTATTATAAATTCTTCAAAATTAAAACAATAGAGAAAACAAAATACAATGAAAAAAAAAATGTTACAACAAAAGCGTATAATAAAATAAGATACATTGGTAAAAATGATAATAAGTCTCACATAAGTAGATATTCAAAATAAACAAAAGATTGCAAAAATTATAGATGTCTATTTGTCTCGATATATTAAAGAACTAAAATTAACAATATTTATATTGATTATTTTTAAGGTGAAATATATCCCCCATATCAGAATGTCATGTAATCCTAAGGGGTTTTATAATATAAGGGGCATAACAACGGCCTAAATGTACCTTTTGAAACTCTCAAAACAATTCCAAGAGTCTTCAGGGCCTTATATACGGAAGACGCAAAAATTAAATCGACCTTCAAAACGCCATGTAACAAACAAATAATATACACTCGGACGCAAGAATAAATTATACAGTATGGACGTGAAACCTTTATTAGAATAGTCAGCAATATACGGAAGACGTAACAATTAAATTAGAGTGAACGGACGTGAAACCTATATTAAAAGGAACCTTCAATATACAAAAAATATACACCCGGACGTGAGTATGTACGTGACGCTAGAAATGTATGAAAGTGTAATAAACATCAAAACCTGCATTATTATGAATATTAAAAAAATATAATACTAGCGATTATCGTGAGTAAAACATAGTGCAATATTCACAAAAACAATCTAAAAAAAAGAACTAGAAGTGCTGGACGCCCAAAGACGGATTTACGCACGGACGCAATAAGTGTTGTGGGACCTATATATATATATATATATATATATATATATATATATATATATATATATATATATGTGGGAAGCATAGAATGAGGACAGTTTTTCGAGCGCGCCCATACTTCGGGGACATTTGTATAGTTTGGGGACAGGCCCAAAGTATCTGTCCCCAAACTAACACTTTGCATTATATACGCAACGCATAGATTGAAGCCAATTTTAAAATTATGCAGAAGGCATGCTTTGAGCCATACATTACTAAAATATCCATAGATGCCACTATCGTATCGTTCTCAGATTTTTGAAATTTTCTATTGAGAATTTTTCGAATTAGCAAAGGCTCGGTACCTATTTACCTAATTTATGTTTGTATTCTTTTTCGCTTGCTTTTGTCGGAGAATGTCGCATTTTTAAAATCGTTAAAAAATCGTTCGTACCTATATGGTATATTTGCGGCAAGTTCAAGAATGGTAGATAGGTACTTTCAGTATCGCCATGTTAGGTAAAAAATGCAATATTTTAAATAACTACAAAATAGTTGTTAAATGTATTGCCGTTGAGATTACGATCCTTGACTACGAATTAGGAGGTCGCAGGTTCAAATTAGGGCGTGCGCAAGTAAATTTTATTTGATAAATTTCTATAATTTCACAATACTTATTAGTTTTAAATAATTCGTTCGTACCTATATGGTATATTTGCGGCAAGTTCAAGAATGGTAGATAGGTACTTTCAGTGTCGCCATGTTACGTGAATAATGCAATATTTTAAAGAACTACAAAATAGTTGTTAAATTTTTCGCGGTTGAGATTGAGATTACGATCCTTGACTACGAATTAGGAGGTCGCGGGTTCAAATTAGGGCGTGCGCAAGTAAATTTTATTTGATAAATTTCTATAATTTCACAATACTTATTTGTTTTAAATAATTCGTTCCTACCTATATGGTATATTTGCGGCAAGTTCAAGAATGGTAGATAGGTACTTTCAGTATCGCCACGTTACGTGAATAATGCAATATTTTAAAGAACTACAAAATAGTTATTAAATTTTTCGCCGTTGAGATTGAGATTACGATCCTTGACTACGAATTAGAAGGTCGCAGGTTCAAATTAGGGCGTGCGCAAGTAAATTTTATTTGATAAGTAAATTATACGAAATAATTCGTTCGTACCTATATGGTATATTTGCGGCAAGTTCAAGAATGGTAGATAGGTACTTTCAGTATCGCCATGTTACGTAAAAATGCAGTATTTTAAATAACCACAAAATAGTAGTTAAAATTTTCGCCGTTGAGATTGAGATTACGATCCTTGACTACGAATTAGGAGGTCGCAGGTTCAAATTAGGGCGTGCGCAAGTAAATTTTATTTGATAAATTATACGAAATAATTCGTTCGTACCTATATGGTATATTTGCGGCAAGTTCAAGAATGGTAGATAGGTACTTTCAGTATCGCCATGTTACGTAAAAATGCAATATTTTAAATAACTACAAAATAGTTGTTAAATTTTTCGCCGTTGAGATTGAGATTACGATCCTTGACTACGAATTAGGAGGTCGCAGGTTCAAATTAGGGCGTGCGCAAGTAAATTTTATTTGATAAATTTCTATAATTTCACAATACTTATTAGTTTTAAATAATTCGTTCGTACCTATATGGTATATTTGCGGCAAGTTCAAGAATGGTAGATAGGTACTTTCAGTATCGCCATGTTACGTGAATAATGCAATATTTTAAATAACTACAAAATAGTTGTTCATTGTTTCACCGTTGAGATTGAGATTACGATCCTTGGCTACGAATTCGGAGGTCGCGGGTTCAAATTACGGCGTGCGCAAGAAAAAAATATTTGATAAATAGGTGTAATTAACAGTTTATTATGTTTACTTAATACGTTGGTACCTATACTATAATGATTCATATTTTATTACTATGATGCGCTCCGCTCAGACTTGTTTTTAACATTAACATCACATAGGAGGCCCCGAGGAAAAATGTTTTCTCTCATGGTTTATGACATCTTTGGGGATACTGTGTGAAGGGTCTTTTGGATGAGAGGAAGGATTGAACAAGGCACTGGAAGAGACCCATGTTGTAGGAGGGAGGAAACACATAGGCCGGCAAATCTTTCCACAGCCGAGCTGTTGAACTCAAGAACCAGTCGTAGATACGAAACGAGAAGGTACCGAAGAGATCAATGATGCTGGTTCTTCAGAGCATCTTTCATTGTAATACCGGTAGATCAATAAGAGCACACATACTTCACGGCTGTGCTCTAAAGATAGTTTTCTGCACACTATCTTGGCTATTTGGCTAGCGATTTGTACAACAGTGGGGCAAACATACCCAGGTGACGAATAACCTGACAATCTTTAAATATATCCCACTACTATCACAGTAAGCGGAAAATGTTGCTTGTGTCATGATGGAGGACTTAGCCAGCCGAGGAATTGAATTCACAAAGCCGGGATGGGAACCAGACGCGATGCCAACTCAGCCACTGACCGGTCTTAAATGACTCGTTACGAATAAAAATAATATTGTAATAGACAAATGTATTATAAAAATTTCTGCCACCTAACTTTTTGTTGATTCATAATGAATCGTTTTAGGAGAGGAAGATCTAGGACGAAAAAAGGTATGAGGGTTTGTTTGGTAGTAATCTGGGGGTCAGTGTGTCCAGGAGTGACAGATGTTTAAACTCATTACTCCCAATTCGGTACAAGGCAATGGGTCGAGAGAGTTAAACAGAGAGGTAAATAGATCTCCTTCAACCGGTCTCTCTAAATCCGGCCCCTCACACAGAACGACAGATGCATCCGCCGCCAAGACCTAAACAATGGTGTCTCTGCTAAGTCACCAAACTTAGCGAACCACGTGACCTATGGCAGAGGTGTTGGTTATCCAATAAATGGTTCCCGGTACCCATACCCACCTCCCAAATCCCAAGTTGGCTTGACTCTACAGATGCTGTGGCGGGGGCATCTCTACAGTTAATACTTGGCCTTCAAAACAAGAGTATATATTAGATTTCGGAAACTAATACCCGGGCAACGCTGGGGACTCCAGGTAATCTAAAATATTCACACAAAGCAATTAAATATAGATTTTCCCGTAAAACCGTAATACCTAAAGGGTAATTATTACATAATATATAAATAGATCTATTTTAATAAGAAGCAGATACTTTGTGTTTTGACATTATAATTAAAAATATAATAGTGCCAGATCTGAAGAGTCAGGTACTTCTTTACCTTCCTCTTTCTCATCTCCTTCCCCTCCCCGTACCTGGTACTAGTAAACGTTCGTAACATAACTACATTCCTACAAATTGTCGTAAAATCAATAATCTAAATCATGAAACAATCGGACCATGAGATATGCACCTATCAATAGGTACCTATGGTAATATAATATTATCATTTTTATAATTTGGTAAAAATGTCCGATCCCGAATTTGTTTAGCATGAACTTGTGTCCCAACCAAATATGTAGGTACATGTAGATAGGTACTTTCAGCCAGGCCTAGCGATCACGCGCCTAAAACGTGTTATAGGATGGTTCACATATTAACCTAGCTCACAAATAATAAAAATGTGTGCATTTATTTTAGACCAAACCAGAACCCAACATGTAGGATTAGGTACCTACAACAATCATACTATGAGCTGATTTCTTTTGGGAACTTTCAACATAATTTTCGAAAATTCTAATTTTAGCCACATAAAGATCGCGAGGGAATTGAACCTTTTTGATTTCAAGAATTACATTAAAATAAATTTAAAATGTTATCTTTTTTCCTTTCTCACATAACTTGAATGCCATGGTAAAGTTTCGAAAATAAAAAAAGATCACTATTTCACCAACAATTATTTCTAGATATATTTAAATTTATTGATATGAAACATCATCTGATTCTATTAAAGTATTTAAAAATAATTCATTGCTTCTAATATCCTATCTACTAACTTTACCATACCTCCTCGTAGTGTTAGAGCGAGGGTTAAGTATTTTTTGCATTTAGATACGATATAGATTGTGTATTTGTTTGGTCCGTACAAATTTAGTATATAACATAGGTACTTTTTGGTATTTCTCGAAATTCCCCATCTTTCTATACTTGGTATTTATGGAGTTTGTGTAAGTTGGGGGGTAAATGGAAACATTCTAAGTATAGTTATTGTTATTGTTGTGGTCTAAAACATCAACATACCTGTAGACACATTAGATCAAATTAGATTAAATCATGACATAACACCCTTACAACATACTACAATCCGCCTCGGAACAAGAATACCCAGTGAGGAGGTCTTTGAATAAAATTCTTTGGCTTGTGTTTTTAATATAGCTATTACTAAAAATATAAAAAATAAATTAATAATAAAATGGATGCGACCACTTTTGGTAATAGGCCTAACCCCGAGGTTCGTAAGAAAGAAAAATATTTTAAATCTTGTTTTATTTAAATTTGGAACAAAAAATAAGAATTCCTGCTAAACCAGTGCATTTCTGAACATTTTAGATGGATACAGAATGTGTTCTATTCGGCCCTTTTGTTCTGATGTTTGAATTTTTATTATTTAGCCATGTAAACCTTTTTTACTGTTCACTTTTCGGCTTCGGCCAAATCTGAACTTGACTCGATGCTAGTTTCTTATTAGATTAAAAATATTTATTTTTTATTTTAAAGAAAAGTAAATATTGTGTGCTAAAAAATATAAAATGAGGCTTTTATAATAATTTCATTACATTTCATTTCAAAACATTTCATTAGTAAAAGTTTAGTAAACATTTTTAAATACTAACTAAATAATTAATTTTAATATTAAAATAAATACAGAAAAAATCTAATAAAATGACATATTGAAGATCTCTTTGTATGTTTGGAAACACCCAGTGCAACAGTGCCGATGTAGAAAGGATTGCAAAAACATCCTGGGTTGCAAACTCTTGGGTTTCTCAACTCAACTCAAGTTTTTTTCTGAATTGGTTATTTTGCGGGAAGAACTTATATTCTGTGTATAGAATGCGGGGGTCTAGACATTTATCGATTATCCAACAACATTAAAAATAATATTTACAACAATTGTGAGAATGTACTATAATTTGGTTTTCTTTAGGAGTAAATATTCAACGAAATTTCTACTTTTAAAGTCTGAACGAAAGAAAAAAGCCGAAAATGACTAGATAATAAAAAAAACTAATTTCGTAGAATTTTGTTTAATTTTGTTTGTAAATTTATTTTATTTAAACATTTGAACTAATATTGTGGGTTTTTAATGCATTTGCATCGGCAACCCTGCACAAAGTATTATGTGCTATTATGCCAACATGGCCTTTTTAGGTTCATGTTGTGCGTGCACAAAGGTCATTGCCCATAAAAAGGGCCTTATAGAAATTTTCCAAATATTATTATTAACTTCTTCAAATTTTGCAAATAAAAATAATAATTAATATTTTTCATTATTATTATTAAAATTACATACCAAACCTGCGAAGTATACGCGCAGTATGCATATGATATACGCTCGTCGACGGTCGGCACGCTTCCATGCCATACCTCCATTGCTTCTATTGTATAAATACCTATAAAACAGCTAAATTACACATAAATGGAAACAAGAAAGATAGGCCATGAACCGTTGAAAAGTCGATGAATAGTTTGTGGGTCGTGTCTAGTACTGGGCGTTGACGATAATTCCATCCAACGCCAACGTTGTTATCGTTAGCGATTTTCAACTGTTGAAAATAACGCCGACGTTAACGCAACTATAATTGATTATTTGTAATGATTTATTAGCTCAGGTCTGTTTTCAGTGCTTAATTCTCCATACTCGATGAAACCTCATTCATCACATATGTTATTATCTTTTTTTAGATAATTTAGTAATTACGGTTTTTAAATTATTTTAATTTAGAAACGGTTCCGTGTTGACCACATTCGCTGGATATATGAGCTCCAAGCAAAGAAAATTCAATCGGGTGGTTGTGCTTTAAATGGCATTTTAGATTGGAAATTGTTGATTTGTGTGAGAGTGCACGCTTACAAACATTACATTTTGCAGTTTTTGTCTTTCCATCAGATTATAAATACTTCCACAAATCACTCTGATTATTGTTCGCCATTGATATTTGATATCTATTTAGGAAAGCACTTCAACTGTTTAATATTTATCATCAGTTCAAAGTTCAATCACACTACGACACTAACACTAATAATTATTCTTCACTTAGAAATTAGTTTAGTCATAAAATTTATATCAAACACCTATTTATTTTTACTTCCTAAGTAAAACAATTAACAAAAACAGATTAAATAGACGCGCGACAAGCCAGTACAATCAAACTAAACGTATAGGAGATCGAAACGATACTAACAAAAAATAGATCAAAATCGTATTAGAATCCCTATTAACGGGTTGTTCCCCAGATAATTGATGTATTACGATTATTTCTATGCCCCACACACGTAATAATAATTCTATAATAAAGTTGAAAGTTGAAACTGTTGGAAGACGTTCATTTCGGTGTTGAAAACATTACCCTGTTGAAATATTAAAGACATTGAAGATATATTTTGCTTGTCGTTGATAAATTTGACTGTCCCTTTGCGATGCGTATCGGCCATATTGGATGGAAAAATAAAAGTAAAACGTCTAGCAGGAGTTACGTAACCAAAAGACCATTTGAAATATCGAGTAATGTTGTTCACAAAGTGCAAACTCTAAATCTTTTTATTTATTAGACAGTTGAATCGTTGAATGCGTTAAGTAATATTCGCAAGTAGTTATTATATTTCAACTATTGGCGCTAATTATTATCAACAGAGTTGGATGTTGAAACAATAAAACTATTGTTTCCGACGGCTAGTTATATTTTGATACAGTACTAGTCGTGTCGCCAACATAGTTCACCTATACATTAATTTGATGCCAATTGTATCTACGCCCATACATGCCAAACTTATAACCTGAGCAGTAAGGACCAAGCTCAACGACGGTCGACACACTTCCACGCCATATCTCCATTGCTTCTATGATAAAACCATAAAGTTACATAAAAATATAATTATTTATATGTGTGTATATATATGAACGTAAACAAGGAAGATACATGGCATGAACCGTTTTTAGTGTGTGTATGTAGTGACGCCAACATAGTTCACTTATATATTAATTCTATGCAAATCGCATCTTCGCCCCTATATACCAAACTTATAACCTGTGCAGTATAGCCTATACTCGATGACAGTTATTCTAATGTTTCTAATATATATGAATAAAACCATGTAGGTACCTATAATAAAGCTAAATTAAACATGGACGGAAATAATGAAGATAGGCCACAAACTGTTTTTTCGTTTGTGTGTAGTGTCGCCAAAATTTGTATTTATAAAAATATGATGTTTATGTTATATATCTCAGTCAGATATAAAGCATCCTTAGAGTGGTGTACGCAAAATCGGCGCTATAAAAATAATGTTCACAAGAAATGACACAGTAAGTTTTCGAAGCGAAATTACAAACGCTACTGTTAAGATACTTTCTAATTCAGCCATCGGAAGTATGAGAACGTAAAAGATGTTCCAAGCTCATCTATGATAAAATTCTTTTATTTTGAAAACTGACACGCAAAATACACGTGATAATAGCACCAACTGACACGCAAAATACGCGTGATAATTTTTTGCTACAGAAGGCGCTCACGGGCGCACAGTGATTTTATTTTGAAAATTACTGGCCTATACTTTCATGTCTTCATATTTATGGTTACTATTATTATTGTTTACAACGCAAATAAAATAAAATAAAAATGATTTGACAGACAAGGAAATAATTTTTATCGCATTTTAAATAAATAAAAAATATCATATTTTGTGAAATATTGCCACATATTTCACAAAATATAATGGCAAGAAATCTTGAATTAAAAAGTTTATGTCAAGATTTCAGTTTCTTTATGAAAGTTTATCCAATGCAAATAAACCCAATTTAAAAAAATATATTCTGCATATTTTATTTGTAAAGATACATTTCAATAACGTATGTACAATACAACTGCGCATATAGTGTGCTTTGAAATGTCACCAATCGGATTCTGATAAGATGCTAACCAATTTGTGAATTACCAATATCTATCATTATTATGGTCAGTTTGAATTATATGCCTGAACATTTTGTGACGGAGAAGAACGGACATTATTTTAATTTTAGTCTTCTATTTGTATAAGTAGGTCTACAAAGAGTAATTAATGAAAATATTTGAATAGGAAGCAGATACTTTGTGATGTGACATTATAATTCAAAATATAACAAAACAAACTCATTATTTAGTGGTAATTATTACAGTTCGCCAGTGAATACAGAGCCGCTCTGTGATTCAATCACCTCAATGGCGCTTACAGTATTATTTATTGGTAGCCTCTTCTAGTACTTTTATTATCTTTTTCAAACCAGATGGCTTCTGAACTTTCCAGAGTGGAAAATACTCTCAGTATCACCCTTGTGTAAGACCACCAGTCTTGAAACGGCTTGAAATGACTTTAACTGTGTTTGGTTACCAGTTCTGAATAGCCAAGTACTTCCCCACCTTCCTCTTTCCCTCCCCACTATTATCAGCTTCGCAACATACCCCAATTGGGGATTTCATAGTCTCACCGGCTACAGATGGCTTGGAGCAGTTGGGGCACTTATGCGGGTTAATATTAACATAAATAAAAAATAAATTAAATGGCAGGTCATTTCAAGAATTTGAAAAACGTTAAAAATTAATGAAAAAATTATTTACATTACACCAAGAAAAAATGTTTCGATCTGCAGTTTACAGAAGTAAGTGGTAATTACTACAAAAGATAAATTAAAAAAAAAACGAATGCTTGGAAGCTAATGCTGCTGCAACAGAAATATGGGTTAAGTGCAGGCAAAGAAGGGTAAGTGCAGGTAACTCCATTCAAATGGAGAACTGTCCAAAGAAGCAAAGCTAGCAGTCCACAATGGGTACCTACCCTGATGTGTGGCAGCGAGGCATGGAACTGGCAGAGAAAGGATTAAAGTAGACTGAATGCTGTTGAAATGAGATCCCCGAGGCGTTTGTGTGATAAAACCATGTATGCTCGTGTGAGAAATGTGGAGATCCGCAAATAGTGCAAAGCTGATGTAAGTGTAATGAGTAAAATCAAGAAATGGACGCTTAGATGGTTTGGGCATTATATAGAGCGAATGAGCGAAGAAAGGAGTGTAAGGAGAATATATAATACAAATGTGAATGGTAGCAGAAGTCGGGGACGCCCGAGGAAAATGTGGCACGATCGAGTGAATCAGATACTAGAGTCGGGCCATGTAAAGATTCAGAATAATAGAAGAGTATGTATGAATGTGAATGAGGCAAGAAGTGTGTGCCAAGACCGAGTTTTTTTGCGGTCCGTCCTCTCTGCCTACCCCTGCGGTGGAACGGGGAGATGGTTGGTAAGTTAGTTTAGCAATAGAAAAGCAAAACATCAAAATATGAATACTAAACATTTTATACGTTGCTTATATGTTTCCAAGCAAGGTGCTTTTCGGTCCTGGAAAGTATAGTTGATTCTTCAAAAAATTGCCTGGAATGGACGCTAAAAATATTTTCGTTCTTACCTTTTCCGTATTTTTTTGATATAGTGACATACGAGCTCCGTGCCAAACAGGCCACTTTCTCTTTCATCATTATTTTAAAATCTCTTCCGTATTAAAAATCAAGCAACTTCTGTTTCCGTGCGCATGGTTTGTCTAGTCTGCGCGGGGCAAGTACCTAATTTTAAAATAATCTCATCTGCAATAAGTAAAAAGCGCCAGGCGGGATCTCCTGTCGAACAATAACCGAAACTAACTCTTTTTAACAGGTGGACTTTTTAACTACTGGTGGTTTTTGACAACTCGCGGTCGAGAACGCGCCTACCGATAATTCTCCAACTTTAAGGATTACTGATTAATATAATTATAAACTTTTTTTTATCAAATTAAATTTTTGTAATTTATTTATATATGGACAGCCAACATTTATTATATTTTACAATGTATAGTAAAAGGGTGCGTATAAGCAGGCAACGTTTTATCGAGTCGACCCACGAATTAGGGAAAGGAACGAAAATACCGCAATTGGCATCAATCTTATAATAGCTCTTTTTTATCTTATCTTCGGATATATATTATGTTTTCTAAATTTTTGAAATAATCTCTTATCTTTTTGAACTTTACAACGGTTACAATTTTATTTATTTATGTTGAATTTAAAAGAAAGTCAAACACCAAATACGAATAACCCGACAATGTTTGAAATTCTCCCACTACCCCCGTAGTAAGCGGAAAAGGTTGCTTGTGTCATGTTGGAGTCTTGGCCAGCCGAGGAATTGAATTTACGACGCCAGCCGCGATGCCAACTATATAATATTATTTTATTATTTAATATTTGTATTTTTTAGAAGAGATATTTTTACATGTTTTATAGTGCCCTTAAGGTGATTTTGCACAAAAAAGGCGCTATAAAAATCATCAAAATATTTTATTATTATTATTTACAAAGGAATATAAAATACAGCCTCATTTCATTACTTATATTTTTTTATATTCTATTTTCATTGTAACTTTTCATAAAAAGATATACTGCGTTGCATGTAAAAGACCTATGGGCGTGTAAAAATTAGATAATTATTTATAAATTAAATTGCGCGTTATTAACAAAGGAATATAAAATACAGCCTCATATCATAACTTATATTTTTTATATTCTATTTTCATTGTAACTTTTCATAAAAAGATATACTGCGTTGTATGTAAAAGACCTATGGGCGTGTAAAAAAAAATATATACATACTATATTAAAATATAAATTATTAATTTAGATACATGTTTAAATTACCCGTGAACACGGTGTCCGTAAAATTTGCAAAAATTTGAAACTAATTAAGTAGAACTTAATTTTTTTATGTTATTTTTACCGAGGTTGGACTTATGAACCAAAATCAGGTAAAAAATGAAAACGGAGGTAGGTAGGTATCAAAGATATTAGAAACTCTACTATTAGAACTTATATTTACAAAGATATTAGAAATTCTACTATTTGAAATTATATTTACCAAAGATATTAGAAATTATTCTTACCAAATATATTAGAAATTCTTATATCTTTGGTAAGTATAGTGTGGCTTCTGGAAATTAAAAAAAATGCAATTTAATATTTTATTTGCGTAGTGCGGGCGCAACAACAATATTTAAATAAATGTGGTCAGCAAACTTTCATCAAATTAAATGAACTAGTTATTAAAAACAAAACAAAACCAAAAATTTGATTACACGCATTTAACGCGGGTCTACTATTCCTTCGAATCGTTATTTTATCGTTAATTTTATCGTTTTCTTTCTTGCTTACATGGATATTTGTTTTTGTTTTTACTATCTATCTCATTATACTATAAAAACTCATTATGAGACCATAAATGCAAACGTAAGTTATATTTTCTGTAAGTAATAAATCATTAAATAGCTAATAAGCAATAAACCTAACGGTTCCGGTATTTTGAAATAGAAAAATCAACCCGTAAAAAGTTCGTCTACTAAATATATGAAGCATCTATTTTTATCAAAAGATGTATTTGAAAATATTTTTTTTTTGGTTTGATTAAGGATTGAATCTTCCTCTCCAAAGACTGGAATCAACCGCGCTAACTAACTGAGCTAAATCCTGATTTGGTATTACCGGCATTTATTTTTTATATTAACTGCTATAATGTCATTCAATTTCAGAGAAATGCAAATATGTCCGCGTGTATTGACGTGATTGCCGCCAGTTCATTGTAATCAACAACGAGTCTATATGCCGAATTTCAGCTTTATTTGGATGTTGGAAAATGGGTGAATTTCCACTTCATTCATACATTCATTTAAGAAAACGCAAGTGAAATTCAAGAAGGTGTATTTAAAAGTATAAAAAAATAATATTTTAAAAAAACACACACACGAACATATCTTCACAGTTTGAGAACTAATAATAATTGTAGACAAAAAATGTCAACAACAAAAAAAACAGTAAAAAAAACATCTGCACATCCGGTCGTCGCGCATCGGCAGTTTATATACTGACCAGCCTCGTTTACTATTGTATTATTATTCAAAAAGTAATATTATCTCATTTGGATTTCTTATGCGGCAATTATTTGAAACAAATGTCTATTATTAAAGCCCGAACGAAACAGAAAATACAAAAATGACTGTTACCAGTTTCTACTTTGAGATTGAGATAACAATCCTTGGCTATGAATTCGGAGGTCGCGGGTTCAAATTACGGAGTGCGAATGTGAATTGATAAATTTGTATAATTTCACAATATTTATTAGTTTAAAATAATACGTTAATAACTATATCGTTTATTTGCGGCACGTTCAAGAATGAAAATAGGTACTTTCAGTATCGCCATGTTAAATTAATAATGCAATATTTTAAAAACTACAAAATAGTTGTCAATAGTATAGTGTTTGAGGTTGAGATTACGATCCTTGGCTACGCATTTTTAGGTCGCGGATTCGAATTCCGGCGTGCGCAAGTAAATTTGATTTGAGCCTAAATTGTTGACGACTTAATGCGTTTGTATGTGTTCATTCCGTGTCATGGGGCATCAGAGAAGCTCAGACGGCTACATTTATATGACACCTCACAAGAGCGTCCCTGCCTGTGCAGTGTACAGACAGGGGAACTATGTCACCACCCGGTTGGGCGGCGTTGTGAGGCGGATTAAGGTAGGGGCTGTAGGAAGATATTTATTAATGCGGGCCTTGAAGAGGCTCGCATTATAGGAGGGAGGACAAACAGATGCCGGTAGCTCAAAATTGCTCGTTGATAAGCTAAAAGTATTGGAGAGAGGAAGGAGATGTGGAAGAGAAAGGTGGGGAAGTACCTGGTCACCAAACACGGCCATTTCAATCAAATTTTCAATTCTGAATGATGGTATTACACCAGGGCAATACTGAGAGTACCCTCCAATCTGGAACGTATCGCAAATATAACTTATATTATTTTTAAAGATAAATTGTGAAATAATACAATGCCATATCTGCTTTGTTACTTTTATCTATGGGTAAAACCATCTAGGTGCCTACCTAACACAAAAGTTAAAATGTGTAATGGAACAAGGAAGATATGCCATTAATCGTTGTTAGTTTGTGTGTAGTGTCGCCAACATCATACAAACTAACAATGCCCTGCATCTACACTCCTAAATAGTCACCAAACGTACCACCCGTGCAGTATGGTCTAAGCTCGATGACAGTTGGCAAGCTTCCATGCCATATCTGCTTTGTTTCTATTATCTATGGGTAAAACCATCTAGGTACCTACCTAACACATAAGTTAAAATGTGTACCGGAACAAGGAAGATAGGCCATTGATTGTTGTTAGTTTGTATGCAGTGTCGCCAACATCATATAACCTCACAATGCCCTGCATCTACACTCCTACATAGTCACCAAACGTACAACCCGTGCAGTATGGTCTAAGCTCGATGACAGTTGGCAAGCTTCCATGCCATATCTGCTTTGTTTCTATTATCTATGGGTAAAACCATCTAGGTACCTACCTAACACATAAGTTAAAATGTGTACCGGAACAGGGAAGATAGGCCATTGATTGTTGTTAGTTTGTGTGCAGTGTCGCCAACATCATATAACCTCACAATGCCCTGCATCTACACTCCTACATAGTCACCAAACGTACAACCCGTGCAGTATGGTCTAAGCTCGATGACATTTGGCAAGCTTCCATGCCATATCCGCTTTGTTTCTATTATCCATGGGTAAAACCATCTAGGTACCTACCTAACACATAAGTTAAAATGTGTACCGGAACAGGGAAGATAGGCCATTGATTGTTGTTAGTTTGTGTGCAGTGTCGCCAACATCACATAACTTAACAATGCCCTGCATCTACTTTCCTACATAGTCACCAAACGTACAACCCGTGCAGTATGGTCTAAGCTCGATGACATTTGGCAAGCTTCCATGCCATATCCGCTTTGTTTCTATTATCCATGGGTAAAACCATCTAGGTACCTACCTAACACATAAGTTAAAATGTGTACCGGAACAGGGAAGATAGGCCATTGATTGTTGTTAGTTTGTGTGCAGTGTCGCCAACATCACATAACTTAACAATGCCCTGCATCTACACTCCTACATAGTCACCAAACGTACAACCCGTGCAGTATGGTCTAAGCTCGATGACAGTTGGCAAGCTTCCATGCCATATCTGCTTTGTTTCTATTATCTATGGGTAAAACCATCTAGGTACCTACCTAACACATAAGTTAAAATGTGTACCGGAACAGGGAAGATAGGCCATTGATTGTTGTTAGTTTGTGTGCAGTGTCGCCAACATCATATAACCTCACAATGCCCTGCATCTACACTCCTACATAGTCACCAAACGTACAACCCGTGCAGTATGGTCTAAGCTCGATGACATTTGGCAAGCTTCCATGCCATATCTGCTTTGTTTCTATTATCTATGGGTAAAACCATCTAGGTACCTACCTAACACATAAGTTAAAATGTGTACCGGAACAGGGAAGATAGGCCATTGATTGTTGTTAGTTTGTGTGCAGTGTCGCCAACATCATATAACCTCACAATGCCCTGCATCTACACTCCTACATAGTCACCAAACGTACAACCCGTGCAGTATGGTCTAAGCTCGATGACATTTGGCAAGCTTCCATGCCATATCCGCTTTGTTTCTATTATCCATGGGTAAAACCATCTAGGTACCTACCAACACATAAGTTAAAATGTGTACCGGAACAGGGAAGATAGGCCATTGATTGTTGTTAGTTTGTGTGCAGTGTCGCCAACATCACATAACTTAACAATGCCCTGCATCTACACTCCTACATAGTCACCAAGCGTACAACCCGTGCAGTATGGTCTAAGCTCGATGACATTTGGCAAGCTTCCATGCCATATCCGCTTTGTTTCTATTATCTATGGGTAAAACCATCTAGGTACCTACCTAACACATAAGTTAAAATGTGTACCGGAACAGGGAAGATAGGCCATTGATTGTTGTTAGTTTGTGTGCAGTGTCGCCAACATCACATAACTTAACAATGCCCTGCATCTACACTCCTACATAGTCACCAAACGTACAACCCGTGCAGTATGGTCTAAGCTCGATGACATTTGGCAAGCTTCCATGCCATATCCGCTTTGTTTCTATTATCCATGGGTAAAACCATCTAGGTACCTACCTAACACATAAGTTAAAATGTGTACCGGAACAGGGAAGATAGGCCATTGATTGTTGTTAGTTTGTGTGCAGTTTTTTTTTTTTTTTTTCTTTACAGTAATACCGCACAAGAGTCCCAACTGCTCCCGTCTGGAGCCAGTGAGACTATGGCATCCCCAATTGGGGTATGTTGTGAGGCTGAGGTTATTGGGGAGGGGAGGGAGATGGGGAAGAGGAAGGTGGGGAAGTACCTGGCTATTCAGATCTGGTCACCAAACACGGCTAAAGCCATTTCAAGCAACGTTTCAATTCTGAATGGTGGTCTTACACCAGGGCGATACTGAGAGTATCTTCCACTCTGGAACGTGCCGCAAATATACTATATATTATTTTTAATTAATTAATTGTGAAATAACACAAATTAATCAAATAAAATTTATTTGCGCACGCCGGGTTCGAACCCGCGACCTTCGGATCTGTAGTGTCGCCAACATCACATAACTTAACAATGCCCTGCATCTACACTCCTACATAGTCACCAAACGTACAACCCGTGCAGTATGGTCTAAGCTCGATGACATTTGGCAAGCTTCCATGCCATATCCGCTTTGTTTCTATTATCCATGGGTAAAACCATCTAGGTACCTACCTAACACATAAGTTAAAATGTGTACCGGAACAGGGAAGATAGGCCATTGATTGTTGTTAGTTTGTGTGCAGTGTCGCCAACATCACATAACTTAACAATGCCCTGCATCTACACTCCTACATAGTCACCAAACGTACAACCCGTGCAGTATGGTCTAAGCTCGATGACATTTGGCAAGCTTCCATGCCATATCCGCTTTGTTTCTATTATCCATGGGTAAAACCATCTAGGTACCTACCTAACACATAAGTTAAAATGTGTACCGGAACAGGGAAGATAGGCCATTGATTGTTGTTAGTTTGTGTGCAGTGTCGCCAACATCACATAACTTAACAATGCCCTGCATCTACACTCCTACATAGTCACCAAACGTACAACCCGTGCAGTATGGTCTAAGCTTGATGACAGTTGGCAAGCTTCCATGCCATATCCGCTTTGTTTCTATTATCTATGGGTAAAACCATCTATGTACCTACCTAACACATAAGTTAAAATGTGTACCGGAACAAGGAAGATAGGCCATTGATTGTTGTTAGTTTGTGTGCAGTGTCGCCAACATCATATAACCTCACAATGCCCTGCATCTACACTCCTACATAGTCACCAAACGTACAACCCGTGCAGTATGGTCTAAGCTCGATGACATTTGGCAAGCTTCCATGCCATATCCGCTATGTTTCTATTATCCATGGGTAAAACCATCTAGGTACCTACCTAACACATAAGTTAAAATGTATACCGGAACAGGGAAGATAGGCCATTGATTGTTGTTAGTTTGTGTGCAGTGTCGCCAACATCATACAACCTAACAATGCCCTGCATCTACACTCCTACATAGTCACCAAACGTACAACCCGTGCAGTGTGGTCTATGCTCGATGACAGTTGGCACGCTTCAATGCCATATCCGCTTTGTTTCTATTATCTATGGGTAAAAGTTTGTTGTTACCTATAAAAAAGCAAAAATTAACAATAAGTATTAAATATGTATTTTTTTCGAGATGAATTAAATTTTCACTCTTATCTTTCGAAAAACCCAGCGAAAAAGTTTCACAAAGGATTTGACTTGAAGACGAAACATTACTTTATCGTAATGTACCAAATTCACAGCGCGTAAATATCTACATATTTGATATTATTATTTGTGCCATCTGGCGTCAAAAATATTAATAATTACTCATTATTCCAATGGAAGTTTCCTACTTACCATAAGGTCGAAAGTATGCTATATGTACACGAAACACCTCCCTGTGAAAAGCATTATTTGAGACCACGACGGGAAATTATATATAACGCATACATTGAGGACTGTCTTCAAACTATCGTCTGTACAGAATAAAAATATGTCTTCAAAGTATGCTATAGATGTATGTATCGATATATATTTTAAACGGTACATCATAGACGTATATAGCTGTGAGGGGGTAGTTTTTAAGGGTTGATTAAACAAAATGGCATTAAAAAAAAAGTGTATATAATGTGGCTCAAAGTATGCTTTATACAAATATATATATATATATATATATATATATATATAAATATAGAGCTATATATATTGAACGGTCGGTGGCCGAGTTGACATTGCGTTTGGGTCCCACCCAGGCGTAGTGTGTTCAATTCCTCGGCTGGCTAAGCTCTCCATCACAACACAAGCAACATTTTCAGCTTTCTGTCGTGGTAGTAGGAGATTTTCAAATATTGTCAGGAAACAATATTAAACAGATTAAACATTTTGATCATGTGTATTTCACGTTAAAGTATAAAAAAATGTTTGTCTAATAATTAAAACTTACTTTTAAAAAGAAACTATTATTTATTACGTATTATTCCGATTATTGTTAAACTTGTGGTCACTCCACTACCAGGTGTATTGATGCCTGGTGACCATCGTTATAAACGGGTTGGGTGATTGAATAAGGAGAGAGATCTGTCGAACCTTTCGGATCAAACAACGATTATATTTGAGCTTGGTTCTTGCTTTGAGCACTGAACATTTTTTTTTATAAAGACGGTTATAAGCGTGAAGATTAAATGTGATTCTTCTCGGCACACTTTTGATACCAGTTTTATCAACTTCGTGTTTCTTATACAAGAAAAAAGTTAGGTAAGAATTGTTTTAATATAATTACTTAAGAGAAACACTAACGGGTTCATAATAATGTACAATGTACCTGAATGTATAGTTGATTCAGATTTTTTATTGTTTGTAAACTTGGTAGGAACTGACTATTAGAGTCACGTGGGGTAACCGTGAGCAATTTTTACATTGGGTTTTTTTTATTAAAAAGCTTTAGGTATTTTACTCATTTTTTTTGTTTATTAATATGATCGATTATTAAGGCATCTCAAACAACCATAAAAACCTCATATGGTTCATAAATCAAACAGTTATATAAAAAAGTTTACATGCATGTCAATTGCGTACACTTACCCCGTTTGGGGGGTAAGTATACGCATACCGTAGGGTAAGTGTTCGCACCGCAAAGAGTTACCCCCCATTGCAATTATCACACTTAAATTGCCCCTTATCGTAGTCTGTGCAGTTCTCATGCAACCATGCTTTACACACAATACATTCTATCCAATCTTCTGTTGGTGTATCTCGATATTTCTCCTTGCATTGTGGGCAAAAATAGTCCTTAGAAGCCTGTTTTTGTGCGCTTTTTAAACAGTTATGCACGCTGAAATCTCCCGCCTTACGCTTTGTCGTGATTCTTTGTGGTGTGACTTTCTTGAAAAGAGGTGGTCGTCCGATTTCCATGGTTTTGAATATTAGTTTTCGGACGATTTTTGCATCTGCATCTGTCTGCTTCTGCTGAAGTTCCTTTTTATAGGGACTAGAGATAATTATTTCAGACTTGCAAGCATTTTTCAGTTTGCGTAAAACCGCCGAACTTGAACAACGTTAAACCCAATAGCTCTCGCAATACTTGTGGGAGTAGTCTGTCTTAAAGCTAAAACAGCGTTACGTTTTAGAAATTCATACACCCAATCCTTGCCAGCCGTTTTTGTAATGTTGTCAAATCTGTTCTCGATCTTGTTGATTTCAGCATACTCGTAAACAAATTTTCTCATTGTCTGCATAGTCAGGCCGTAGAACATTTCGTCAGTTTTTTTACAAAAATCAACGATTTCGGCCTGAAAATAAATAATCAATTATTAGATCAATAGTTTAACAAAAAAATGATATCTGCACGATAAATTGAATATCTACTTATCTAAAAATCTACCTCTTTATATGGTGTAAATGTCGGACGATATCTCCCCATTGAAGTTGCTATTAATTTTAGTTTTAGGCGTTTACGCAGAGTGGCTTCACTGATCCCAACAATATCTGCAGCAGCCCGCTGACTCTTCCCCTCTTTCATAAGCCTTTTTGCAGTTTCTTTTTGCTCTTGAGTGCAAACTGACCTCTCCGGGTGCTTTCTCACGTACACACGTGGCATATTTCACTGTAAAAAAATAACGAGAGTTGAAATATTATGCTATAAAATCAATTTTATCTATTGGGGTAAGTGTTCGCACTCGTCCAACTGCGAACGCTTACCCCAGCACACTTACCCCATCACACCAAAATTCAATAAACTTTAAACATCAGATTAGTGGTTATCTTTATTAGAATTATCACTTTGCACCCGTCTAACTAACAATATTTCACTAAAAATTATAATAGACCACGTCGCTCTGACACAGCTGGTTACACAATAGCACACATCGGTAACAGAGATGAAAAATTTAAGAAAAGCACGAAAAAAAGTAATTTACCTACCAGTTTTTATTGACAAATCAGCATCCACTGTACCCATGTCCTGCTTCGGCGCGATCCAGAAGGCTACTGAATTAAGGAACACGCGGGCGCTTAACAGGCACAATCTTATCTGAAACATCACTGCGAACACTTACACTCCGCGTACGGTTACCCCACGTGACTCTAGTCAAAGTAGCAAAATACCTAAAGAAACCGAAAATTTTAAGATATACTTGTTTAGATACCGCAAGGAGAGATACCGATTTTCGCCCTCACGATAAATTAACAGGTCTTATTATAAAAAACACCAATTTAAGAATGTTTTATCGATTTTGATAATATAATGACGATACACAGAATTTTGATAATACCATGACAATACACAGAATTTTGATAATACCATGACAATACATCGAATTTTGATAATACCATGAATTTTGATACCGATACACAGAATTTTGGTAGTACAATAACGATACACAGATTTCTGATAATACCATGAAGATACACAGAATTTTCGTTGCAATGAAAAATATTTGGATTTTCATGAACACTTGTTCTGATAACTCATCTACTAAAAGTTTATCAGGAAACCTGTTTATTAACAGGAATAACCAATAATTTGAAGAGATTATTAATAAATAAACAATAGTTATTTTACTACGTGTGTGATAATAACTTTTTATAATAAAAAACTTTCATTGCTTGATAAGAACTAATACATTATAATACATATTAGAAAACTTTATGCAACCTCTCAAAACCAAAATAGTTTTATATAGCTTTAAAGATTTTTTTTCCTAAAACAGTGTTTTAAATTTAAACCTATTATTTTAGACACTACATTATGCTTATAATTTAGAATAGCTTCGTTTGTGTTAATTATAATATTTATTTTTTTGCGCAAAAAAATAAACATTAATAACTTATTTGGCATGATGATTTCAAAAAATAATATTGTCTTAATTTTAATTGCAAAGCAACTTTTTTAAAGTCATTAGGCTAAAATAAATAATTTAATTTTAGTTTCAACAATCAGAGTAATGATTTCAAACCATTGTATTTTTACAATTTATGCAGATCGATATCTTTCACGTACTGCAAACTTAGACTACACTATAAAATTTAAAATGAAAAATTGCTTCGAACTGAGCTACATCCTTTGATTGTGTTTACTGTGGCGGTAGATATTACCAGGCATACACGAGACATACGCAGTCGAAGCCTTTACGCACAACCTGTTAGTACATATAAATTAAGCCGAAAGTTTAAAGAACATCCGCTAAGTCCCCTCCAGATAAGGTCAAGGCAGTACAGAACAACTATACCTTTCATTAAATCATCGACTATTGGGGATATTTCTCTCGGTGCCGACCTAATATGACATTTCGATTACGTTTCTTTTGTCCGACTGACGTTATTTATTCGTCTTACGGATCGGTCGGCAAGAATTTGGTATTGGACTTATTATTTATGAGCGGGTGAAATGAAAAAACGAATGGAATTCATAACAAGCGCCCAGACAGTTGTTTTCCACCCCCCGCAGAAAGTCGTCTAATCTGATTATTGGGAATCTAAAACTATTTTTAAGTCATTGGTTCCAATTTAAAATTTTATATAACATTACTTTAAATTATCAAGAATCTTATGTCTCGAACTACTAAAATTCTTAGATACACCCGACAATATAAATAGATACCGTTGTATGTATTGTGATAAAAAAAAATATTTTTTAAATCTGTCCCGTAAAGCAGAATCAATGAAGTAGCTAAAACTTTCAAACGGTTAAATTTGGCAGATTGAAATTTGCAGTTTTAGACATTTTTTAAAGATCAATGCAATTTTTTCATCCCATAAAGTCATTTTTTTGTTATGTATCTATAAAAATAATTACACCCAGTCAGTGGACATACTTAATTTATCAATTAACAAATACAAAATAAAGTTACTGAGGCAGTTTTGTTATTTATAATAAATTTGTACTATATTCATTTTATGCACTGTTATAATTTTTACTAATCATATATAAAAGCCCCTAAAAAGAGCGTTAGTAAATAAATAAATGTATATTTTATTATAATCTATTTATAATTGAACTTTAATATATCCAATATCCAGCCATAGTCGCGTTTTGGGCATATAACCAATTATTATTTCCAATAATTTAATCCTTACCTTCCCGTCTTGTCACCAGAAGAAGGGAAGTACCACCAGTAAAATTTCTGCACCGCCTCTGTTAGGTTGAATTACGTCGTGGAGTTTTTTTACGTGCTGGTAGAAAGAGGAGCATTGAGAACACCAAGACCAAAGGTAGGACTTTCATTATTCTGGTGGCATCCTCTCATATTATATGATATTTTAAATTTTACGACAAGAGGAATGGTGTTATTAAGTGTATTGAGTGATTCATTAAAAAATTATGAAATTTTGTGTTGTAACTGGATATTAAATGTGTCGTACATTAAAAAAAAACAGATTGCGAGACATAATATTACTCGTTCCAAGAAGTTACTGTTTACCGTTGAAGTCAAGAAGTGCCTAGGTACTTAATTTAAATACTGTAAACATAAGATAACTTATGCGTAGGGAAATGAGCGGCCGGCGAAACCATAATATATGTTCATTTAAAAATCACTTTTTCTACCTTTCTCTCTTCATCATACCGTTCCTTTCACCTTCCTACCACGTGTCATGATGTATTGATGATCAATTATACAAACGTCATCGGGCGCGTTCATTCCAGATGATATCTCCAGTCTTCTTTTATTCTCCTTTTGTTATCTCCGACTGTTGGATTTGAATAAAAGAGGGTAGTGTTTAAATGATTTGATTGTTGTTTAAAAGGGGTATATGGAACCATTGTAGGGCGGTCCCTTTGGCTGTCCATTAAAAATCCAAACATTTTTGGTTGAATTCTTGGCATCTGTTAACAGTGCAATCGTTGAGGAATATTGGAATGTTCAACATTAAAATATCTCATTAAGCACGCTCAATTCTTCTTCTTATTCTTCTATTGTTGAACAGAAAGAATGCCTCGATTATCTCTATTGATTAATGTTACATCCCTTTGGAATGTTGGAATCTACTCTACGAGATCAAAAATTAAGAGTTTATCAAGTATCATTGCGCCATAATAATAATATAAAAACATCATTTTGAAATAAATTAAAAAAATAGGTACTTATTCGACATATTTTTTTATCAAACGTTGTAATTTCCCAAAATATGGAATGAAACAAGTATGGTTATGTAATTTTTTTTTCAATACATCTATTTGAATTTTACTTTTGCTTTCTTGAATTAATGTAGTGGAAACTTGGAAGTTGATATTAATCCACTTCCCGAAATCCGATCGATCTGAAACTCGAGAGATTTACTCGTTGTCATACACACGCGGACACTTACGCATTTCTCTTCTATTTTATTACATTACAGCATTTAATAGACCAAAACAATATGGGAGGCGAACATGGGTATCGCCGCCCCGGGAACCATTTAATCTATAACCAACACCTCTTTTTTTAAAGTATATTTATTTAATTATAAAATTTTACATCTTATATCTAATTTCTTTTTTAGGACCACTATAATATTATTTACTACTTACATACTCAAATTTGTACTTCACAACATTGAGACATAATCCACGAAAAACTGCAAGACTTTTAGCTTACTTAAAAATTACCGGAAGTTAATTGAACATTTTAAAACCTTTATAATGAATATTGCATTGTGTTCCCGATAAATTTGTTTTATGAAGCCTAAAATCGTTGCAGTTTCTCGTAGGATATAAATGAACTGTACTTTAAATTCTAACATTCTTCAACATATATTCTGGTAATATTTTGCTTTTAAACTTATACATACTTATACATATAAATACTAAGGTATTGTAAACTAATCGTTGACACACACTTAAGAGTTGGCGTTGCATGGTTTTTATCCTGGTGTACCTGCTACAACACAGTATTGACTTCATGCCTCTGTTCTGAATTATTTCCATTCTCTTAACTTGGGTTTTGTTAATCAGAAAGATTACAATAACCTCTGCCATAGGTCACACCAAGTGTTTTATTATGTTTGGTGACTTAGCAGCTGTGCCCGGGTTCATGGAGTGAGGTTTGTCTGCCCACCAAGTGCGCGGCAGGCTAGATCGCGAGAGACTGGTTGAGGGAGAACTTTTGAGCTCTCCTGGGACTCACTTTATACCGCAGTGGGAGGGATCCGGTCTGTCACTCCTAAACATACTGACTCCCAGATTCCTACCTACCCCGCATACCATTTTCCTTCCCAGAACTTCCTATCCTTCCTTTCCTTAAAACGATCCTCCACACAGCATCCTCACAGATGAAATAGGCGAAATATTCCTAAGGGAAATTATTTTTTCAAGGCCCCCTTTGTGGGGTCAATATAAAACAAATAACAAATAAAGTGTTGGTCCTACCCAATTGGGATTTGGCTCAGTTTTTAGTGCAGTTGACTCCAGTCCCTGAAAAGGAAGGTCCAATTCTCAATCAAAACAAAAAATAAATTCTTTTAAATACGTCTATTAATAAAATATACGTATTATTGTAAAAAAACTTACGGGGTGGTTTGAATCTAGTTATTTAAGCACGTCTGTAGTAATGTATTGATATTTTTGGCTCACGCTTCTACTTCAAAACAATCCCAACTTCCAGATTCTTGTAATCAAATATTTATCATGTTTCTAGTACGATAATTTATTTATTTATTTTTACTGGGTTTTACAGATGTGCTCACTTACTTGAGAATTACCCAGTTACAAAAACTCTAAAGAGACAAAAGACAAAAAACTAAATAATTAGTTCTACCAGAATCTGAATTTAATAATCAATTACTTAAAGAAATCTTTTTTATTTCTATTCCGCAGCCTCCGCGGTCTGGCATTCCACCTAAAAACTAGTAAATTTGAATGTTTCCATGAGTAATTTCACTCAGCAATGAAACATTAAATAATCATGTGGGCAAGATTTAAATGCACAACATTTTGATATCATAACACTAGCTATATTGATTTTTTTTTCTCAGAACTAATGCCATTTATAATTATTATTTGTCAGCAGGTTCTAAATTATGTGTATCTAAAATGTATTCATTATCTATTGTTGTAGTCAAAATTAATGTGTTCTATCTCGGCCTATTTTTCGGTGTAGGTTAAAAATTATTGAATTCGTACTTTTTATTTATTTTATTTGAATGACCAATTTTGCAACCTACGTTAATTTAAAGTAGCGCAACATTTGTGGTAAAGATAAGTCAATAGATTGATATTTTTTTATTAACATTATATTATATTGTTCTTCCCAAAGTGAAATGTGAAGACATATGAAGATCGAAGCGGTGCAGATCCATAAGGCACACGGTCTTCATCCCGTGGCGTAAATCAAAGGCATCATGTCTGGTCCTTCAAGCCGACGGCTTTTCCCATTAACATGAGAACACCATTAATTATTTATGGGCGGCCGAGGCTCGTATTGATGATACGCCATTATGTGTCTCCAAGCACAATGCTATTCTCCAAGCTACAGCCTCCAAGGGAATTGTTGCAACCTCTTCGGGTGATTTCAAAATATTTTAAAAATTTGTTTCAACAAAACAGTCCTTGCATTATTTCTATGAGGTTTCCGGCGTTCATTCAGAATTAGAATCAAAAAGTTGCTTTTTTTCAAATATTTTTATGGCTGCATATAATGTGTTTTTAACTTTCGCGTTTGATAAATTCAACTCTTTTTGCCTTACAGCTATAAAAAAACGATAGATTAATTTTAAAATATTTAAAAAAAATATTTGACCGTTAGCCGTTTCTCTGCAAGGGTAGGCAAATGAAATGGATACCACAAAAATCTTCCGTTTATCACCCTCCTCTTAATAAATATCTTTCCATTATACGTATTCCATTATTCTGTCTCTTTACATAAATTCATACTTAATGATGTCGCTTCTTTCTACAACGTTACAGATTTCCTCTTCATATATGTAATATTTCGAATATTTTGTAGACCTTAATTTTCCGTCCATCCGTTGAACATGTCTGCAAAATAAGGGTGTTTCGATAATGTAATAATATTTTAAAAATATATTGTAATAATATAAGCATTTGGTGATTTTGAGGTTGCAGGTGCGGCAACAATATTTGCTAAAAACCCTGTAGTTGCCCCTTGGCAAAAGGTCATCCATTGTTGCATTGAAGTTTGAGTGTATCGAATGTGGTTTATTACAAAATACACATGTGCAGAGGCGAGCACACATGCACAAATTACACAACCGTGAGCACAAGTACATTATGTTATTATGTACATTTGCATTAAAAACATCACTTATGCAGTACTCAAAATACATTGCACGATCGTAAATTGCATGTTTTGAGAAGAAGGATTTTTTAAGAATTTATTTTAAATGACCACCATTATAAATCTGAAAAAAATATATCAAAAAATATTCCAACCTATTTAGGAAGGAAAATTGAATATGATATGTGCATTTGTGTACATATATGTATATATTTTTAACCACCTACCGTTAAATCTAAAAATTATCCAAAATATGCATGAATTTTGGCTTAAATTGAAAAATTACCTAAAACTGCTATAAGAGTCCATACACCGAGAAACATGAGTATGGTTGATATATTAAAAGGAAACTGCAATCGATTTCCTATTAAAATATTAGTCCATTCAAAATATATCGGAACGTCTTCACGCAGCTGTGCTTTTCCTGATAAATTTAATGACGAAATGGGACAATAGTAGAATTTTTATTAACACATGTTCCGACATCCTATTACGTATTCTTCTTTTACCGACAGTTTTTTAGGAATCTTGGAAATCATTCGTTAGGCCTGCAGTCCCGTTTTTAACAGGAATAAACGAATAATTTGACCAGATTTTCAATAAATTAGCAATATTATATTATTAAATTTTCTCCATGTACCTACCTATTATTATTTTATTTTTTAATCTTAAAATCTGCCATTAATATCCTGCTTTTTTCCTAATTTTTTGTGACTATTTACAATATTTTGATATTAATGATATGATTTTGAAAAATTAAGCTAGAATTTCTCCACACGAGCCGTTTTCTTTATGGGGAGGAAATTATTTATTTTCCTTCATAACATTGTATAACATGTAAAAAATATATGTTCATTGTAAAAAATACAAATATTAAAAAAAAGAAATAAAGATGTACGAGTAAAAAAAATTTAAAAATTTTATGATAAGAACGAGAAAAAAGTTTGGTTTTCAAACTTTTTCTTAATTTTTTATAGTTTACTTAACATTTCGAAACCATATAGCATGCATTAGGATGCAAATGGCACTGTGAACTAAACACAAATTTGTATCAATCTAAAAATTTGCCAACACATCTCACCAGAGCTCACTTTCTTTTGAATTATCAATGAGATAGACCAACGGACTGACTATGTGTATACAAAAAAAATATTTATGTTGGTTTTTGAACGCGCAGTACATACACGCGCAAGATTTGGGTTCTACGAATCAGTTTAATTACGCATTTTTATAAGTTTTCAATAAAAGTTAATTCACCTTAAGTAGGTATGACGAACATATTACGCCATGCCTCATCGCAACGCATTATACCATGTCTGTACGATATTGGCCGTGTACCTCAGAGCTCTCCCAGCTCACAGTTTAGAGCTAGTATCAAGAGCTCATAAAATAATTGGATTACCGTGCAACTTACTGGTACCTTCTTAAGAACATGTTCGTTACTGGATTGGTAATCAACAATCGCAATTATTATTATTGCTGTTAAAGTAAGTACCTGTGCTCTTTAATTTGCAGAGATTTTGCCATTTACTTGTAAGTGTAGCAAAACGAACAGCTGGTAGTTCAAAGTAAGAAGTAAAACATATTGATTAACGAAAAATCCTCTGCGTACGGATTTGTTCATACTGCTGATCTATCAATCACGCTGGATGACTAAAAAGACTTACTAAAGGACTATATTAACGCTCTGTAAAATTGAATTCATTTGAACTCGAAACGCGACTGTAATAACTCAATAATGTATCTAATAATGAATCTGTTTTATTTTTAATACAAATTTTAGTGGTTAAAATTGTATTTATCCGAGGGAAAGCCAACCGAATTTAATGGTCAAGCTTTGTCGAAGTACTCTTGTAAGTATTATTCTTACTATTTTGTTTATCTAATATAATACTTTTTAATTCATAACGTGTTCCAGTATATTTGTTGGTGACCGAATAGCTCATCAAAATTACAATACAACACACCTTTAAAAAGTGATTTAAGGTTATGAAAAGTAAATAGGTTACGTAAGTTAGGTTAAGTTAGTTTATTACATCGCTTTTATGATTTTATAGTACTTTTTAAAGCTGTGTTGAATTGTCATTATATTTAATTTAATTTTTAAAAAGATCAACCTTCCAGGGTTACAAATAACCTGACAATATTTCAAAATCTCTTACTACCACCACAGTAAGCGGAAAATGTTGTGACGGAGGACATAGTCAGACGAGGAAATGAACACACTACGCCTGGGTGAGACCCGAACGCGATGTCAACTCAGCCAGCAACCGGTCACGTATGATATGTTAACTCGGAAAGATCGTATTTATTCTTCCTTTTGTTTCGGAAAAAAATGAATCTCAATTTTTTGTAAATTAGACTAATTCACCCTAAGAGCCATAATTGGAAAATAAAACGATTTTTAAATAAATTGGTCTGCCGAATAAAAAAAAAATTATACGTAAAGGTGATTAATTATATAGCGTAATAAATTATTAAGCGAAAATTTTGGCTGTTATTTCCGAGGTTCGCAGTATTGCCCATATTCTGACATTAGCATGCCGAGATTTGTGCGCTTTTAAAGTACGAGCTTAAAGCTCACGTCCATCACATGCGTATGTTTATTCAGAGGTTTAGTGGCGTTTCGGCGAATGGCCGGTAATTGGTCAATAGCCGGGATTTACCGTGCGGGGGTCACGCGGGCCGGGCTCCTCGCATAAACTTGCAGTCACATCAATCCGTTCTTTGTGCAAACAGATAAATCAGTCGAACAGTGGGCGGGGGCGGGGGGAGGAAGACCGCCCACCGCCCTGGAGCCTGCCCGCCTGGCCGCCCGGCCGCCCTCCGCCAACAAACTGAGACCCTAGCCCTGAGATCTTAAAACGGAGAAAATAAATTCAGAGATGCTCTAACGATCTCGTAATAAGCGGTAAGAGCGGTAAAGCCATAAGGGGACATAAGAAACTCTATATAATTCTGATGGCGAGAATAATATGGATTGGTCATAAAATGACCAAATTTAAGTCTTGAATGGCATATGTCCAATCACCGGGAAAATGACGAATGATACTAAGCGATGCCAAGGCAAAAGGTTTTATGTAAATTGTTCAGTAAATTATTTACATGATACACCCAGGTAATTTATTGAATTTTTTTGCATTTTCTGAATTTTCAACCTTTGACCACGCTACCAAGCCAGCTACAGGCCTAATACTCAATTTTCTCTTATTACGCATTTTAATAATTGCTCACATTTTCTATTTTTTAAATATATCTTAACAAATTTTGTAAATAAACAATTTAACGAAATTCAAAAAATTCACTATGAAGTCAAATCAACAAAAAAAAATGTCGGCAGTTATTACAATGATTTAATACGAGAAAATATGAGTATTCGGCTTGGGGTGAAATAAAAAAAAAATACTTGCTTTAGTTATTATACGTTTTCATATTAAGTAAATGAACACTGAAGAAATTTCTAGAAAACAAATAATATCCCTGACATAAGTAAAAAAAATATAACATATCCCAAAGTTTATAGCTTTTTCGTCATTGCAATCGCCGCCCTGGGATTGTCATTAAACATTTATTGCGAAAGATTTTATGGTGATCCTCCACCAAGAACCGAGGAGGAATATACTTCTTTAGAATTTCTTCCGATGTTCATGAGTTCATAACTCATAATATTATAATTTATTCACTGGGAGATTCACAAAGGAAACATTGTTTGCTCAGTTGCATCGTTACTATAATTACTTACTTCAAGTTTTTAATATTTACCAAGCGATATATTAAAAACGTATGTGCATTTTTATAACACAATGTATTTACTAATATTTTTTGTCAAATTGTATTAAGTTTTTGTGCTTCAAGCACATTCTTAGTCACCGATTAAAAGTGTATTATTTATTGTTGTTTGAGAAATGAAAATATAATTTAATAATTAAGTAAAAGGTATTCCCATTTTTATTTATTTGTTCTTTCTTCAAAAGTAGGCGACTCTTATCACATTTTGAAGAAATATTGACCATCTACAGGTAGGTTTAGATGGGATCACCTTATAAAATTAGTTTTTGTAAAAAAAAATATTACGTTCGTATCAAATTATTGACTTCGAAGGACTTTCTTTTTTTTAATTTAACTATAAATATATTTTTTAAATAAAACGAAAAAAGTGTAATAAACTATTGTTTACTAAATAATCATTACATGATAGTGTATGAGATTTTAACACTAAAACCATACGTAGGTAAATGTCCGTACTGTAAAAAAAAGTCGGTAATTAAAAAGTTAATATTTTATTCAGTTCAGCGCAGATAATTGAAATATTATTGTTACGTTTGCATAAAAAAAAACAATATTAGTAAGAGCCATAATAAATTTAATTGTATGCTTTACACTACCCATTAGGTGTTGGCCTGTTTTGAGGTAGGTGACAGGAATGTACAACAAATCTGTTTCTTTATAATGTTATTTACAGATTTATAAGTGTTAAATTTAGAAAAATGTGGCGAAAAGAATTCATAGAAAGGGAGTATTTTTTTACATACGTAGTTTAAAATATGACGATTAAATAACATAAAAAGAAACAATAATATAAAGTGAAAGTAAGACAGTAATATTAGCACTGCACAAAGAATAACATGTATTATATAAGATTATGAACAATAGTCTTTTATACTAAATATGTATTTATCTTACTTGCAATCGAGTTAATATTTTATTTCATATAATACAATATAGGACTACAATACGTTATGTATTTATTAAACAGGGTTCTTGGTGACAAAAAAACTCAGTTAAATTATTAATCAAACAAAAAAAATCCATATCCAAGAAAAACTCAAGCAAAAAAGAAGAGAGATAAAAAACTGCAGAGAGAGTACGATTTTATTTTTAAATATCTACATGTTAGTACTATGGTAATCAGTGACTTAATTCACGACCAAATACACGTTTACAATAGGGAGACAGAAGAGTATGATACCAGTCGTATTAATATAATTGAATTATTTTCTCTTGAAGGGTTAATCTTGCGTATCCCGTATCAGTGGGAGAATCGTATTTAAATTTCCAGTAAAATGTGCAATGTGCAATCATTTCACCTGTTACGAGTTATGTGAGTGTGACAAATTGTCCCATCCGCCCACTGAGACGCTGAGCCGGCTAGATTTATTTCATTACAGCACTCGCCCCCTCCGTAATCTCCGTGTGGGAGCTTGTACTCCACATCAATCAAATTATAAATCAATTAATTAATTTCACATTGGGAAACTTCCTACATTTGGACCAATTAATAGAGCTTATGAAACTCAATTGTGTAGTTCTGTCTTCATCATCTTTTGAACAGAGAAATATTAAATTTCGTGGTTCGAAATCAATGCCCAACCAAATCAAACAACAACAAAAAACAATATATTTAAAATTAAAGTCATGGCTGAGAGAGCAGAGTGATGACCAACTTGGGAAAACCGTGAAGACAATGTAAAGACAACTGGAGACTAACTACATTAATAAAAATTTAAAAAACTACTGACTGTCCCAAAACAGGAAACCCTAGTGAGGACGACAGTGAAAACTGTAAAATAATTTTTATACTTATTATAAATATTATTATTTACACTTACATAATCCTCAATATATTTTTATTTGACGGCCTTCGTGGTAAAGATAAGGGGTAAAGATTTCGACTAGCATTCCGGAGATCGCGGGTTCAAATCTTGGCGTGCGCAAGTATAATAATTTCTCTTAAGGCCTATGCCATCTTTTGGAATGCTATGTGGAGAATCTATTTTTAAGGAAAGGAAGTTCTGGGAAGGTAAAGGGCATGAGGGTTAGGGAAGAATCTTGGGATCAGTGTGTCTAGGAGTGACGGATACATTCATATCATCACTTCCACTGCAAAGGCGATGGGACAAGAGACCAGTTGGAGAGGTCAAATGGTCTCACCAAAAGGACTCCCCAAACCAGCCTCTCCCGATCTGGCACACCACGCAGCAGACGCATCCTTAACACGCCTCACCCGATGAACCCGGGCACTCCTGCTAAATTACCAAACTTGGCGAGGTGTTGGTTATCCAATAAATGATTCCCGGGGAGGCGGTATCCAAACCCGCCGCCCTAATTGAATAGCAGGGTACTTCACAACTTTCCTTCTCTCTATCTCCTTCCCCTCCCAACTTCCTACCCACTGACATCAAATATAGATGCCATAGACTCACTGGCTCCTGAAGGTTGGGAGCAATGGGGACTCTTGTACGGTATTCACATTAAACATATATATTTTTAAATGCATACTACTTACTGTATGTATCAGTTAAATGTAAATATGTACAAAATTTTCTTAAACAAACATCATGTATTATTTTGTAAACGAGCTTCTGAAGTAAGTTTTCACAAAAAACGAGGCTATTAAAATCGTCCAATTATTATTATTATTAAAAATTATAAAAGAAATTATTCTCCCAATGTGATAAATCTAATTTGTAGGTTACATAAGATTTCAGATTTTCACTGCCCAAAGTATAATAGTCATTATATTTTGGGTTATTATGCCGTGTTGCGGTTGCTCCTAATAACCCAAAAATTAATCACGAACATTACTATTACCTACCTAAATCATCGCTACATTTGAGCAACTTACGAAGGAGATTTTTATCAATACCGTGAATGAAAGAAATAAAAAAACTTCATTTTTAAATTCCTACCAAACAAGTGAGTGAAAACAAGCAGGTACATTTAAAAAAAAACAGACTTACTCAAAATCAACACTTATAAATTGTTGAAACACAAACAAATAATATCTTGTAAATTAGGCAATTAAATTATTCAAAAATTGATTGATGTAGTCTGAATTTGTTCACTGATATTAAGATTGTTCAGGCTGAATGTTGCTGGGCAAATCCAACGTACCTTTCCGCCAAAGTGAGGACAACATTCCGGTATATCTCGTGTGGAGTGACGTATGGCGTCGGAGACCGCGATACAGCGACAAATAGTACCCGGCCGTGTCTGCCCAGTCGCACAGTTGGAGGCCGCACTTATATTATTTGTCACTGTGACAACGCTTCCGTTTTCATACACGTGTTGACAGACGTCACGTGCTGAGATCAGTTCCCTAAAAATATGCACAATAAAGATAGATTCAATCAAATCGCTTACATACAGACCAATCATCAACAGAATGCAAAATGCAGAAAGAAATTTGATGAATTGTTAAAATTACGTAAAACAACCATTCCTATGTACCCATAGAATAAAGTCCGACTTGCAATTCAGTCCAAAAACTGTGTTTAACTGTGATTACGAAATTCAAATGGGATAGCGATTTACAATTTGTAGGTACGTATAAGAGAGACATAGCGCGTGCTAACTGGTCTTAATTCAGTGGCATATTTGTTTCTATTCAAATTTGTATTGAAGGCACTTCTAGTTTTTTTTCTTTATATTATGTACGTATCCTACTATCCAAGTACTGTAAAAAACCGGCTAAAATAAAATAAAAATGTAAGTTAAACAGAAATTACACAGAACTTTGAAATTTGATAAATTGTTCAATTTTTATGAAACATTCCGTCCTAAGGATTTACTGTTATCATTATAGCACTTTTGTTTTTTCAACTGCCCAAAGCCAGTAGTAGTAGTGTATAATAATAATAATTGGATGACTTGTACAGCGCCGTTTTTGTGCAAAATCATCTCAAGGGCGCTGTACAAACTTATAATACATTTCAACAGTGATCTATGTTATTAATTAACTATTTATGGAGAAAATATACAGTACAATACTTACCTGGTAGGTCACTTGAGATTAACACTTAATTAAAATTATCTAATTATTTATTGGCGAAATTTAGATACAGGATTTAGGACTTAATTGAAAAATTGAATATAACTGGACTTTTTCTTAGGAATGGTATATTTAATTTAAGGGTACGACAGTTTAAAAGTATGTCACTATGGTAAATATTTTTGTGGTATGGCGGGGAATAGGAGAATCCCCGACTTCTGTTTACATTCACATTTGCATAATATATCCTACTAACACTCCTTTCTTAGCACATTTGCTCTATTTGATCAAACCATCTAAGCGTCCCTTTCTTAATCTTACTCATTACGCTTACATCAGCCTTGCACTCTTTGCGGATCTCGTCGCTATCTTGTCACTAAAGCGGTATAAATAATATACTCAATAGACTAATAGTTTTTCCAATTTCTAAAAAACATACGCCTATATGTTTTTTTTTACATTGACATGTTTGGTTCCGTGGTAGGTTCATTAACTTGCTTTAAAACCACCTCACTGACGGAAATAAAAAAATAAATAAACTGACTCCTTAAGTCATGTGTACCTATGAATTTTCATACAAATTCAGCTTCTACCTGTACTGTACTACCTAATGATTTCTACTTAAAGTCTGCCGATGGCAAAATGAAAATATATGTCTAATTAAGATTATTAACTACTACACAATCAGTCGTAAGGACCTACGTAAAGGTACTAAATATAATAGCTTTTTTTGCAACGGTATTACGTTTTTTTACCATTCACATATAAAATGACATATCCTTACATATAAACACAGCGATATTATCATGTTACCCGGTTGATTTATTTTGAACGTAAAACGTTAAATAATGTGCTCCGGTGATATAATTAATCGCGCAGTATTGCTTACGAAACTTTAAATATATTTCCTATCATTACCTTTGTCACCAACATGGCTGTATATTTGTGAACATGCCCGCCGATTTATATTAAATGTCAAAATTTCAAATTAACATAAGCTTACAAGAATGGTCGGCCGGATAAGAAATGGCAAAAAAGATACGCGTATGGTTCGTTTTTATATTTTAATGTAATCATTATGGACAACGCGGAATTCTGCAGTCATGATCATATTGAACTCAAATAATTTGATAATTTATTATATATAATCAAAAATACTAATTTCGGTTGTCTGGCTCAATGAACTCAAGTAGGCTTTGAATTTAAGTGTAGTTTTTAAATCTGAAACCTATTGTGTGAAGTATTAAGACGAGCTACAATGTAGGTACCTAAACTACCTATAATATGGTATTTATTACCAGAAAATTATTTTAATTGACATTTTCAAAATTATAAGCTATGTGTCGAGAATTCAGACTATCCCGTTATTTTTTACGGGTCTGAGCTAGTATTTTTTCTGAAAAGGGATTATTTTGTTATCATATTTTATTTTCTAAGGGTTTTTTTTATCCAAGTAGCAATCATTAAGATGCCAATTAACAATTATCTCTTAATAAATCACTACTTTATTTATGTCCTCAGTTCAAGCCTCCCATTAACTTTATCTGGCACTCAAATGATCTTTATACGACGTTTAAACTAATCGGCATCTAAAACAGTCAACGTGATTTATACAATTTATACTTACTGGAACCATGACAATAATATTTTAGTGGATTTTTACGGATTTGTAACAAAATTTTATTCTACTTTGAATCAGTATGAACATGGAAAGAAAGGTCCAAAAAGGGGAAAATGTAAATTTATGGAGGTTTTTTGGATCATTTTATATTATGGATACACATAGATTTGACTGTGCCTCTACATAGGTTTTGGTAAAACTTAAAATATGTCTCAGTAAACGTGAACATTTACATTTATGAATATTAATGATAATATAAATTAATATTAATATGTGTCCAACTTTTTTTTAGAATCCTTTTAAAAATTGAGAAGTTTTTTTTAAATATCAAATAAGTTAGATTACATGTGCAAACGCCAAAGTAATCGTTTTGTTTGGAATGGGGAAAAAGATCGGAGACAATGGAATCAGCTGGTGATATGTGAGGAGAGGTTGATTAGCCTGCAATAGATTTAGTAAACCGATGTAGTGCAAACCAGGAAGGTAAACATTTAGGTATCTTGTCTTAGTCATCATATTTCTATTCCCACTAAGAAGAGAAAGGAAGAATAGTGTTCAAAACAAACATTAAATTTTTTAAGTGAAAAAACGCAAAACACTTGTCACTAAATTGTTCGATCTAGCAACTACTTTCATACACTCCAAAATAAAATTGACAAGGTATTTTTGAATAACATTTTCACTTCTGGTATCAAACCCAGCAGTGTTATGATTATCATAAATATTAACCCTATAATATAATGTTCAAAGTTGTGTTTTAGTAGCCTCTCCAAAAGTAACGTTCTCTTGTCACGCAGTCAGAAGTTGATTTAAATATATAATATTTTGACAGAACACACGTACACATATCGATACATCACATTAACGTGCTTGATTCAATATAATTAATTTGCTTCTAACACGATACCAAATGAATAATGCAATAAAGTATCCCTGATTCGGTTCCAACCTGTTTCACATCTACCTTGTGGTAATGAAACGACTATAAGCCTTCATTTTGAATTATTTCAAAAATTCTTTGTTAACTTTATCTCAAAAATTCAAACCATCGACTTAAATTGTTATCAACATAGCATGTTACTGGAATAATTTATTCAGCACGTTCGACTCATTAATTTGATCAGAGAATGCTTGCTACAGAAGGCTGTAAAGTTGTACAATATACCATAGATATTTGGACATTGATGACAATATAATACTTTGGAGAGTAACATGGTTAGATATTACATTTACTGGTACATGCTAAATATAGATAAAGGCCTTCCTAAAAGTTTTTATTCATCAATATTGGACTTATTCTTACCTTGTGAACATTTGCACTCATAAATTTATACCACCAAACACATATTATGTGAATTTAAAAATATACATGATACGTTTCGTGCTATTTTTTTGGCTGTAAACGATAAAGAAAGAGGGAATGAACATACCATGTTTAATTATTAATTTGAATAAAGTTGTATGTAAAAAAAATAAACAATATTGTTTCAATTACTTGTCATTCTTTCGTATGTTACATAGCTTCCAATAATTACTTACCAAAATATCCTCGAATATAGCATAAAAAAATAGCAATATTAAATTCTGTTGACATGAAATCGAATTCGGTTCCAGCAGTTGTGCTCCTGACAAATGGATTTGGCCAAAAGCAGAGCCCCACTATTTCGCGCCCCGCAGCTCGCGCTCCGGGGCGCCGCCCCTTTAAAGCGAGCCCTCGGGCCCCGGGCATTGGGCAGCCAGGGCCCCTCGCTGAAATATGACTTATCAATTATTATATACGCTTCCAAAAATCACGAGTCACTGTTTGTTTTAATTTAATATTTCCAAAAAGTACATCATCAATTCAGATACCACTGTTCCGGCTCAACAGTGGCCATTGTTCAAAATAAAATGGTTTATTTTTGGTATTTCTTCTCGTTGGTTTCCGAACACCCCCCATCGCCTTTATATTAAAGTTGGAGGCTACCCCATTCAGGATATTTATGTAAGAAGTTAATTCTTGAGAGATTCATTAATCAAACGTTAATTGAAGTTTTAATGGTCGATTTATATTTAGAGTGAACTAATGGATGATCACCGCTGTTTAAAACAGGAGTTATTTGGCAATAGGAAAACATGAATTGGTGTTATATTAAGAGTCTGTTAGGAAATTAATTAAGCCAGTAGTAGAATTAAAGCACCGTATTTACATTTTGACCACCATTACATAGGTGTGAAAAAGTACTCGTTGTTCCCTCAGATACTGATAACCTAACATAACATATTATATAACGATTACCTACTAATCATTTCATGACACACCCAATTGCTCAGAGTACAGTTATTTACGGTATGTGACAATACAGTTATTTATTTATTAATGAACATGTTCTTTTCATTCAAATTACAAACAACGTCATGAAGACTTGTACCTGCTTGCAAAAGAGACTGATCCGATTTATAAAAAAGGGGAAACCATATCGGTAAACAAGATAAAATATTATATTTCATAAGTCAAATCCAACACAGAACATCGAACATAAAATGGAACGCCGATATGCTGTCAGAATCCACAAGCAACCAGCTCTGTCATGCATAACATGAACTTATAATATACACGAGTTATATTATTTACATTGAATTCATATTCCTCGTGTTTTCAGTGCAGTATGGATATGACCAGCATGTGTCTGGTGAACGGGTTCAGAAGGTCGCGAACCGGAGCCTTATTAGATTAGGTGTTTTAGGTTGGAACCCCGCGGCCCTGAACCCCGCCGAGAGACTCGATAAACTTAATGTACAGAAGTGACGGCCAAATGAACTTTCCTCCGTGCGCGCATACTTAATCTCCTTCTTCTGCCGAGAGGAATCGATTGCTTTTCAACACTTTCAATGCATTTCGATCGGATAATGAAATAGATTTCTAATTTAAATTTGCTGAAGAAGAATTTTTAAAACCATAACCAACCAATAAGGTATTAGGTTCAAGCTTTCAAACTATATGTTTTTTACAAATTAAACATGTTTTTTAATAAGATTCATAAAGTGAAGTAGATATAATAAGATTATTTTTACATTAGCTCCACAAGAGGTCCTGAGTAAAATAATATCCCTCAGGGTCTATGTCATCTTTTGGGATGCTCTATGGAGAGTCATTTTTATGGAAGGGAAAGAAAAAAAGTTTTGGGAAGGTATAAAAGGTATGAGGGTTGGATATGAATATAGGGATCGGTTTTCCCAGGAGTGACGGACATATGAATAAATTTCTCCCCCTGCAGGGCAAGGTGATGGGTCGAGAGACCAGTTGGAGAGGTCAAAAGGTCTCCTCAAACCAGCCTCTTCCGATCCAGCACGCCTCGCAGCTGGCGGGAAGGCGCATCCTGAACTCACTTCATCCGATGTACTCGGGCACCCTTGCTAAATCATCACCAAATATAGCGAACTACCTGGGGTTACCCATGGCAGAAGTGTTGGTTATCCAATAAATTCTACATTGAAAATAATATGTTTCTTAAATAGACGTGTTTCTACAATTATTTTTGATAGTCTAGTATATGTTGCCAGGAACATGAGTTCTCGAGGATGTCTGGGGATAAATAAAATATTTTATTTATTTATCATTATCAAAACTATAAAAAAATGTTGAAACAAGGTCTTGAAGGTGTTTATGAGTTTCAGTTAGCCGATAAGCCCCCTCTATGGGGCTCCCCACAGCGTGGATCGCAGGGCTCCGTACCTATAAGGGGCTGACTTATGGGGCTTCAGCAGAACCCGCTCTGATGTTCCTCCACAGAATCACAAGTGGCAACTCTTCAGTCACCCATAAACCACCATAGCAACTCAAGTGGCGATATAGCCGAGGAATTTAATCGACGAATTAAACTACTTTATATAGTATTTGATTTGAATACTTTATCGATGTATTTGTAACAAGCTTTCTATGCTATACAGCATAGCAGATAAATTTAACATTTTAAAGTAATAACTATCAAAATAAACAGGTTTTTAAAATAAATTATAGTTGGAGACTGTAAATAAAACAAGATACGCCCAATAAATCGCTTACTAATAACTACCACAGTCAATACATAATATATACATAAAAAAGAGTGTCCGGGTGTGGGTTTGCAGGTTTGCGGGTTTTTAAACAAATCTGCAGTTTTATTCTGAGATTGATGAATTTTTGCACACTTAGAAACAGGAAGAAGCTCAATTTTTTCACCCTTAAAGCAGAATTTTATACTAAATGATGAAATTTTGGGCACATGAGGTTTAAAATAAGACGAAAATTACTATCTACACCGCATTTAAAAAATATATGCCTAAAGCCTCCCGGGCAACGCCGGGAACTTCAGCTAATGGATTAATAAATGTATTTTTCATTTATTTGGTTATAATTTTTTTTTTTAATTTTACAAAAAACAGTTGTTATTTTAAAACATATTTTAATAAAGATTAAATTTTGTAAACCACGGAAAGCAAGAAAAAGAAAAATGTTTTAACATCATTATTCATCTAACACTGTTGCACCGAGCGCTACCTACGGTTACGGGTTTGCAATATTTTTGTACTACAAAGATCTCGACGCGCGGACAGATCGCAAACCCAACGGGAGTACATAAGAATAATTAAGAAGCGAAACCCCTACACGATATTGCGAATGTCTTAACCATTAATCGCCGGCTAATTAATGCTGTCAATTCCGTAATATGATGGAACACGCAAATGTTTAATGTATTACTTGATATAAAACAGGTTGTACGATTTGCAATACATCTAACTTGCCCGGGACGAGCGTGATAAATGAACTTAGCAGGAATTTTATAATAAAACACTTTCTCGACCTGCATGTTATGGAGTATGTGGCTTTAGATTGATACTCTTTTTTATAATTTCTGCATTTGCATTCATCTCAGTAAATTTAAAAGTCATAATTAAAATCTAGTCATAGATGAACTAATCACCTCTTCACATTCTCTGTGCAGCAAAAATAATGTAACGACGGTTTTAATTTTTTTTTCTCAAATAATAGTGATAGATTATTTTTAAATGTAAATACCACACAGGAGTAAAAACTGATCCCAACCATTTAGAGTCTGTGGGTTATGGCATCCCTAATAGGGGTATGTTGTGAGGCTGAGAGTGTGGGGATGGGTGGGTTATGAAGAAACAAAATATGGGGAAGTGCCTGGTTGTTCAGATCTGGTCACGGAAATATCTTTTTTTAAATTTAAATACGTCACAAAAGTCTCAACTGCTCACAACCGTCTGGAGTCAGTGAGACTATGACATCCCTAAATAGGGTATGTTGTAAATCTGAAAGTAGTAGGGAGGGGAGGAGATGAGAAAGAGAAAGGTGGAGGAGCACGTGGCCAATCAGATCTGGTCACCAAAGACAGCTAGAGCCATTTAAGGCAACTTTTCATTTTTTTTTCATTGCGAGGGTTTATGGATCACAGGGTTCTATCTACAAAAACAAAGTTTAAAGATAAACACAAATAAAGATGAGAATGCTCCTTTAAATAACTATTATCTACCTGATATTATAGTTCTTTTCGTTACTTTTAAGTGAATAAAAAAAAGCATATATTTTTACGTGCCAGCTTTCAAGACGACCTTGGATCCACAGCCAAGGAGCGTACCGCTCTGTCACTAAAATTGACGAAGCCATAATATGTGTGTTATGGATCTTAAAGGAGGAATCAAATTTAAATCCATGAAATAAATTTTGGATTGAGTAGACGAGCAATGGACCCCTCGCTTTCAAGCAATGGTACCCGCGGAGCTATTTGCAGTTAGACAAGAAGCTCAATCAGGCCAGTCCCTGATCACAGACAATACAGTGATTTTGCTGCGATTCATCTCATCTCGGTATCCCACTGTTAATCTAATAACAGAATTTAAGAAAAGCCATTAATAACGCTTCTAAAAGGTAAAATAAAAGAACGCGCCACAGTTGGTCGCCTTTTGTTTGTCAGTTTATTCCTTTTATCGAGTCCGGAATCCGTGTTAAGTTGTATAATGAAATACCTGTCTCACTCGAGACTGTTCAATTCACTTCGTCAAGATATGATGTCTTAAAGAAAATGTATTATGGCTTTCCTTTCATTTGAAAATTAATAAAAGATTTTTAACATTTTTTGAACCTATGTTGACTTTTTTGTTTCAATTCCATTGGTCGAAAAATAATTTTGACGGTCGACCGTATCACTGCAACAAATTGTGTTTAACTCCGAAACGATATTTCCCCAAACTAACCGTGAACTGTAGAGAATAAGAACTGCCTTGTATATTTATGCCATGCATAATATTGCATTTGAAGCAATAACATCCTTAACTCTGAGCAAACAGAATTATTTGAGAGAGTTTGTATGCAAAGGGTGGGCCCGATACAGTGCAACATTTTACGTCTATACGAAGCGTGAAAAATTAAAAGTATTAATTTCGCTAAACGGTTTCCATGAAAATGAAAGCAAAGTATCTCTTTCGTTCCAATAAAAAAAGGGTTGTTTTGTTTTTATTTTAGAAGTTTGAGATCCTGAAGGTTGTCAGAACATCTATTATAAATTAAGTGAACTACATTTTGGTTTAAACTATTTAGAAAATAAATATTTATATGTTCAAAAGAGACACATAAAAAGGGTAGTGATAAACAAAAAAAGTCTTTAAAAATTATTGTTTCAATCTCAGTGATTCATCTCTCCTTATCGGTTGATAGACCGTTTACGCTTGACTTTGAAGGCTTGTAGGCAGGCTTCTCTTAGTTTTATGAACATCCCGGGCAGTAAATCAAAGTATCTTTACAAGTACCAAACATGTAATGTTATACAATCAATGTAATGATTCTTCATCTCGAGATCATTTTGCTACCTTCCCACGATCTTTCTCGAGTGAATCACTTGAATAATGGACCACATCGCTAGAGTTTCAATTCAATTGGATACGAAATACGAACCTTAGAATCCGTGGGCAATACTCCACAGAGATACAAACGACTGAAACTATTTCAATCAGTGTATTCAGAAGTATGATTGTGGGAAATGCTCCACCTTTTGTTTTAACCGCATAAAAGAGAATGTTGAACCGATAAATTAAAAGATCTCCCGTCGATCCACAGACGCTTTTGGTAGCGTCCACTTATCAAAAGCACAGCCTCCCATCCATGAAAGCCTTCATAATTAATCAAATTAATAGTAATTAAAGCGCCGTAATACCTGTATCGTTATGCTCCGAGGAAATATTATGCTCTACATGATTTCCAATGTAAATTTAATCTGTTGAATGTTTCAATCTCCGAATAAAGTTGCCTTTAAAGTGTGTGGTTCTCTGAGAATTAGTATTCTAAGAGAATTGTAAAGAGATTGTATTCGTTCTGACGTTTATAATGAAAGGTTAACTGATCAAATATTTTAAGTTCTATGCCGTGTTTATAAATCAATTACCAATCGGCTACCAATTTTTTTTTGTATTATTTTGCAATAATAATTGACCGATCATCAAACATTTTTTGGATGAATTCTTGATACAGCTATAACATAAAAAAGTTGTTTGATCTATTTAATGTATGTACATCTTTTAGTGTATATATTTTTCCAAATCTGCCCGTTAATCTCCGAATGATTTATTGACCATATTGAATGTAATGGTGTCATGTTTTAATGTAGAAACTAAACGGATTTATTGCCTTCGTGCTAAATGTGTAATTAATGAATCATTATTTTAAAAGAGAAGAAGAAACCCGAGAAAAGGGTGTAGTCTATCATTGTAATAGTTGTAAAGTGGAGCTTAATTATATCATGTAGCAGTACGCGTATTAATAGTGCAAGTGTCTGCAACATGTTCACTTCTCCGTAATTGAATTTATAACATTGAATTTATATTTTAATATGTAATCCAAACAATTACGTGGTCATTATAGTGCATAAAACATGTTTTGTGGATCATCAAATTGTTTAATTTCATATAAAAATTTCTATTGTGACTCTGTCTGTAACTCTGGTTCAACGAACTGAAATTAAATATTGGTGTCATCGTTTTCAAAATTGTAATTGTTTCTTTAGTGAATCCATACGAGCAATAAAGTAAGTGCCTACCTATGATTTAACATTTGTGCACGGAATTTTGAACAATAACATCGACTGTACCGAACTTTTGTCCCTTATTAATTTTAACATACCTTTGAGACTTACACAACATACAGTTCTATTCCACATGCCTAATTAAAAACAAATGCAGCATATAATTCGACAATTAATCGTGCTTTTCATGCTCTCAATACTATTTGTCTAAACTCTAATATTGGCATCTTTTCGGAATCACTGCCCAAATTTAAACGTGGCGCCATCATGTCAATAATACAAACTGTTCAATGCGGATACATATAAACACACACACACTCACACATACATATACTCACACCTAACATGAAATATTTAATATTTGTAAATTTTTGCATCACTGTAACTCGTGTACTGTTTGTTTCTATAATGTCAAATAAGTAAAAATAATATAATATTTTTTAACAGAAAATTATTTAATTTTCCACTTTTTAAAATGGAAATTATTTGTCGAGAATTAGGAAATCTATTCCTCCATGGGTCGTCTCCTACAAAGACATTTCATGTTTTTTTACAAATATTCATATTAATTTGAGCATGCTGTGGAAAAAACTTTCTAATTTAAAAACAAAACCGAATGGTACCGAAAACAGAAGCTTGTGACATCACGGTACATACGCTGTGGTACTGAAGCACTGCAATTTGAATGATGAATTATACTGAATGGTGACTCGTGTGACGAGGAGACACCATTGCATGCGTTTTACACACGTTCACATTGAAATCTCATAATTCTGTCATTTTTGGAGATATTGAAAAACAATAACACTGCTGTTGTTAACTCTTTAAATACAGGGTGTCCGAGGGTAAAGTGCGCTAACTTCAGGGGTTGCTTACATAGTTTTAGAAATTAAAAATGCTTCACTCAAATATCAAATCACTTTTTTTTAAAAATTAGAATGTTATAAGGTCATTTTTGGGTAAAAAAAGTATATTACTATTTTTTATGGAAAAATAAATATTCTTTTATGTAAAAATATTTTTATGGGAAAATAAATATCCTTTTATGGAAAAAATTTTTTTCGGGAAAAGATTAATTAAAGAATTAGTCATCTTTTTTACTTCTACTATCGTAGAGAATCACCTACCGAAGTTAGGGCACTTTACCCTCAGACACACTGTATAATATTTTTACTAAAATTAGAAAATGACCTCATTCAGACTATCCCGTGATTTTTCAGTGTGTAATCTATAATTTTCGAATGTTTCTAAGCAATATTCTGTATGTAAGCAATTTTTAAGAAAAAATATGTAACCCTAATCAAATAACACTGACACTATCCGAAAAATTACATCATTTTGTCAATAATTTATTTCGCATCGAAATTGTTAAGATTTATGATCAAGCGTTTGTATTTGAATATTTATCTTAAACCCAAGAATCTATCTATAATAGTCTCTAATAAACTATTTCTCCAAATGTGAACTCTAACGTCACAAAATTTTCACTCTTTTCAGCTGGCAACATCGTTTTCATCTTACGCTACAAGATACAGATCATTAATTTCAAAGTCAAAAAAGTTAAGTTCGTCATAAAATAGAACATGTCATATTAATTTGTCAATTCTTCGATGCGCTTTAGATTTTGATTTTGTTATGCATTTAAATAAATTAAAGTTCTACCGAATTCTAAAACCGACATTTCTTGATTTTTCTCCAATTTCTTTTTCATTAGAGTCTTTATATTTTCAGCATTTTCCCGTGAAGTATAAAAAAGTACAAAATGAGTAAGTACAGGTAAATTACAATCAAAATTCTTGAATAATATTAAATTGGCAAAATTAAATGACCGTATTATTTGAGCAATCATTGATCCGCATACTTGATCAAAAGTGTGCGGGTTTATAGCTTATCTTATTGATAGTATTAAAGTATTATAGGCAGATAGCCATCTCGACCCGTTCTCATTCCGAGGTACCGGGTTCGGTTCCCCCTAACGAATCGTCTCTCGTTTTGATTCCCACTTGAACTCGTTGCCCCTGCAAAACATTATTGCCGTGCAATAAAACGATTAACCCTTAATGGCCAGACATAAAACATCGCAAAATTAATATTTTTACTTTGATCTGCTTGAAGATATTTCTATACAAGTCGGAAACGTGTTTAGCCGAATAATAAACAAATAAATTTGAGCGACTACTTAAATAAATAATATTAAACCATTCATGCGATATTGAGAGAAGTTGGAGATTTAAATGTGTCCCCTTTTGTTTATATAGTCATGTCCTCTAAAAGAAAAAGATGACAGTTAAATATTAAAAGAATTTCATCACAAAAATTTCCATAACACAAATAAGAAAGCATATAGATACCTCTCAACAAATGACAATGCCAGGTAAATCTATGAGAGATAGAAATACTAATAAAATGATTGTGTACTCTTGTTCGTGGATAAACAACATTACCGTCACAATTCGCACACCTAACTGTGACTATTTTAGGTACATAGCAGGACTAATACATCAAGGCCAGATTTTTTTATTAATAAATATTGACTACCTGAAGAGAACTGCTGATTTCGGATGGCGAGATCCTCCACGAATTGACAAAACAGTGACATTTGAAGAAGACCTACCAAGAAGGAGAAGTAGGCAAACATAAATATTTTCTTCGCCTTTCAGCATATTGGACCACTTTTATCAAAAAACTCAAGTCAAGTCATTTACATAACTAAATGACTAGATCCTACCTAATATTCTGATTCACAGACTATTAAGAGACGTACGAGACTTGCATTAACCTGTGATTCCTGAGACTATTTGAAGTAAAAATTGTAGATGGCATTTTAGTCGTCGGTAACATTATTGTTTTTTTCAACTAAAAACATTAAAAATCACCAGGTATTCGACAGTAAGGGTCGGAATGAAGGTTTGAGCGGTAGCTCGACTGCGTGATAAGTATTTTTTAGAAAAAAAAACATTACTTATAACAACCACAACTAATCTGATTGTGAAATAATATGACATAAATTGGATATTTATGATTCCATTTTCTATATTTAATATCGTGATGAAAGGTCCAGTCTCAACCCAATATTTATATCTGCTTTATTAAAAGTGATCCTCCTCTCTTAATTAGCATTGTTATAACCGCGTTATAATGTGGACATATAAAAAATAAAATGCCTTTATCCCTTTTCAAGACCCCACAATCCAAAAGTAACTCTGATCAAGATTAAGCCGCCATATTTGCATCTCATTTAATTTTATGCACCTAATTTAAGATGCAGACTTAAGAACCTTTTTATAACAAACAAATCTCTCCATATTGTTACTGCGATCAAATTATGTTCAAATACCCATTGTTCCAATAAAATACAACTCTAGGTACAAATATACATTTTATATTTGGGCAATATCGAGGATGTGGTCGGTTGTTCAAAAGCGAAATCTGTCAAAACCGGCAAAAAATATTCCAAATTAATACCTACATATTTTTTTCTAAGAAAACGATTTGACTTTAATTAATTTATTGTTTGTAGATAGCATTTTCCCTTATATTTTTAATTTACTTATCACATAAAACGTTGAATAATACCGTTGAGGGAGACCTTTTGACCTCTTCAGCCGGACTCTCTCTCGACCCATCACCTTGCAGTGGGAGTGATGGTTTCATACTCCTATCACTCCTGGACACAATGACCCCAGATTCCTACCCACCCCTAATACCTATTTCCTTCCCAGATATTTTCTCTCCTTCTTATCCCTAAATAGACCCTCCACACAGCATCCCCAAAGATGACACAGGCCCTGAGGGAATTTTTTCGTCAGGGCTGTCTGTGTGGAACAAATGTAAAAAAATCATCTAAAGGGGTAAATACCTACAAATTATTAGGAAATTTGTGTTAAAAGTAAATGCAGTTGATTTGCTGTTTTTATCAATATTTCTCAAAGAAACTCATTCTGACAACCACTTTAATATCCTGAATTAAGTTGTACAATTCTAATAAAAGAAATTGAATAGTATTGTTGACGATATTTTTCTTTCCATAACTAGTTGTGACAACCCTGTGCCTTTCCCGTGTCGTGAACTGTCCCACGAGTTTTCTCACGGAACCAAGCGAGCCCCGGGGCCCTGGGGCACAAAGATACCTCGGGTCGGGAAATGGGCAAGGTGAAGGTGCGGGTGTCGGGGGGTATAGAGCCCCCACAACAGTGAGGCGAAACATGGTATGGCCACGGACAATAGAGGAGACAGGGGTGGACATCACACGTAAATTATTTATTAATAATTAAATACAAGAAAATTTTGGCTAGAAAAAAAAGTTTTTTCTATTGTGTCGATATTTCTTTACATACCTTTTCTCTTCTTTATAATCTGTCTCTCTGATAGAGAGCAAATTGTGAAAATAAAATCCTATTTGTCAGAAAAAAATGTAGGTATGTAACGAGTTGAGTTACACGGGGTTCTCACCTTGGTCCAATCTTGTTTACAATTATTTAAAAAAAAAAAGAAAAATAAATAAGATAAATCTTGTTTTTTTTAAATTACCTCAACATTTTTAAAATTATTCAAAATATATGTCATAATATTCTTCAACATAATATCAACAAATTATTAATTTGTTGGAATGAAAACCGACTAAACGTAAATATCTCAAAATTTTAATTAGTTAGATTCTCGGGAATAAAAAATGCAGTGATTTTAATTAACAGTGCTCTTGAGACTTTTACAAATTGAAGGCCTATGCGTCACTTTTCAGTGAAATCTTTAAATTAATTTTTGGCTTGACTGTATTTAACATGTATATATTTATTTTTGTTATTTGTTTTTGGGGTGTTATGCCGTGTTGCGATAACTCCTTCTTTATCCAACGTTTCGGACAGCATTGCAGTGTCCATCATCAGGGCAGATGTGTTATTTGAAACAACACATCTGCCCTGATGATGGACACTGCAATGCTGTCCGAAACGTTGGTTAAAGAAGGAGTTAGCGCAACACGGCATAACACCCCAAAAACAAATAGCAAAAATACTTTTGGCCGTGAAAATCTTAAATCATATTTGTATATATTTATATTTTATGTATAAGCTGTTTGTCTCTTCCCTTTACCAATAAATAAAAAAATATATATATTTAACAGTTAATTAAACTGTTATATTTTGCCTTTGTTGGAAATGTACTTGAGTACATTTCTCGAATTCGAAGATCTGAATATACTTAAACTACCGGACAGAAGGATTTTTACTGACTTAGTTAAGTATAGAATTGCTAGTGTCGACAAACTTACGAATTCCAATACTAGTACTAGAAGTCGGGATTTACTTTAGTGCAGAAATTCTGGGACTAACTACCGTATATACTCCTCACTGTCCAGAATACTGCCGTGTGGAAATAATTACGCCGAGTCAGTGGAAATCTTCAATTTGTCACTTGATAACAGTTTTTTTTAACAAAGTTTTATTCTCGACAGTTCAGTTATGTATAAAGAAACAGAAAAAAACTGAATGATTATTAGTATTCCCATGCAAAAGCCCTTACAAATTATAATTAATAAATAAATAAATAAAATGTCACATCAATTTCGAATTTTAACCATATATCGTGGAATGAAATCCAGGTTATTATGAGACTATTATAACTATATACATGTAACAGTAACAATACAAGTGAATTAAAATTTGTAAATTCTTCCTTGATTAAAAATATTATACTGTCAGTTAGCTGATGTTAACTTTTTAGTATCACAACAAATCCACATTATCCAATGTGTAGTAACAAAATAAATACGAGAGCTAGTCGTTTGAAAAATGCCATATTAGAGTTAGCGTTAGTGACTGCGATGTTTTTTTTAAACTTTATTACATCGCAAATTAGGTACTCTACAATGTTTCAAACTCTCAATATTTTCTTTCGTGGTTACCAAATTATATGAAACTCACCAATAAATTATTATATACTACGTATATGTTCAACGTTTCACATGTTTAGAGATGATACTGGATAAATAAATAAACGATGGCGTTACTCCTTTAAAGCGTCCCTCGCAGCTGCCCTGTGCCAGACGATAATCATAATTATTGCCGCAGAGCTTGTTAGCCCAGCTTTATTAAGTCAAATTTTACGATCACACCATTCGGTGTATGATGGCGAGGTTCGTTATTGTACAATGGACGTAATATTTCTAATCCAACGCTTTATATTGGTCAATTATTTATTAAGTTTATTTGCAAACTGAGCTGAATTTATGGTGCTCCAGCATCTTCCTTACATTTCGCAAATACCTAGTCTTAATTAAATTTCGATCTTTCCATAAACACCCCGCAGACGTTATTATTAATTAATTGTTCAACTCATTGAGATTTTTTAAAGTACAATAATAAGAATTCCCAGTGGAAATATTATTTGTCAGAAATTTAATAAAACTCTTTGAAAATCTCCCAATCACCGAAATAATAAGTTTTGTCTTTAGTGTGATTTGTAATTAATTAAAAATTGTATTAAATCTAGTTTTCAGAATCCAGTTTAAAAATGCAAATTTAATTAATAATTTTTAAAATATATCTCGTGATATTTTATCTTGTTTCTTGTTTTAAAAGTAGAAAGAGTTTAGTAAAACTAGTAAGCCTTTTTATCAGTTAATTACTTACTAAACTCCCATAGAAAAAATACATAATTTAATCAGTATCAAAAACTCATAAGCGAAGAAGTTAATTTGGTTTTGGAAAAAAATATTAGAAAAACTGAGTAATTTTTATAATTAGCAAAATATGATTAACAATATTCAATGAACATAAAAAGTAATATAAAGTAACGGAGGTTGTGTATTTATTCAAAAATGTGCACGCTTCTCCTTGTCACAAAAATGTACCTTCTTACAATTCGAATACATTATTGAACACCATAAATCCAAAATTTGGAGATAAATGGAGTCTGTCACGGAGTTCTCGGCTCGAGTTTTGCCTTTGGATTCCAACAACAATGATTAATTCAGAGCTTTCAGAATTATTAATGCACCGCGGGAAATTGAATACCGAATTGATTTATCGAACGCCAAAGTCTTACTCTGCAACACGAATCACAAACACAAGAACAAAATACTATAAAAAACAGACGTGAACAACTGAATTCATCTCGTGGATTTTTTTTATTTCTCCTTGGGCGAGAAAGGGATAGTATACATAAGTCAACGGTGTTTTACAATGTATAGATTTCATTTGTTTTTAACGTGTACACAAGACAAATAAACTTTTTAAACTATGAAGTATTGTACGCTATTGCATTGTTATGACCTAATGACATTCGTTTATGCAGTTCCGAATGGCAACATATTGCTTGACTTTTGTAACGCATTGCTTAGGCTGGCCGCATACATACGTTTTTCGTATTCGATTTCCGAATTCGTTTTCCGTATTCGGACATCCGAATGCACGGAATCAGTAGAAAATACATTAACTGCCGCACACGTTCGTTTTAGTTCCGAACGGAACAAATTCCTTACGCACGTTCCGAATGCGAGCCGGCGCGTTCGGAGAAACCGAATGGAAAAAACCTAATGACGTCATGTGGAACGCAGCTATTGCATACAGTTTGTTTGTGCCGACGCAAACGCATGGAAATTTCCGTTCGTAATACAGTGTTGCCAACGGATCTTGACCTAATATCGCCGTTTCTCATACATAAGGTAGCGTAAAGTAGCCGAATTTGCTGTTAGGTGGGACATGTTTAAAATTGATGTTTTTTCGTGAAAATAAAAATTTCGTGGGGGGGGGTGGCTAAAGAATTTCAAAAAAATAAAATTTGTCCCCAAAAAATAAAAAAAAATCATGGGGAGGGTGGCTAGAGAATTTCAAGAAAATATAAAATATAAAAATAAATTTCATGGGGGGGGGGGGGGTGGCTAGAGAATTTCGGGACATGTTTAAAATTGATGTTTTTGAAGTAGCTTAAATATCGCCATTGTTGGCAACACTGGTACTGACGTTTATACATTCCGAATGAAGAAAAACGAACGTTTGCGCTAGTCTCACGGAATTCCAAATAAAAACGAATTCGTAAATCGAATACGGAAAACGTATGTATGCGGCCAGCCTTAGCGTAGTAATTTGTTATAATTTAAGATTTTCATTAAATTGATAGAAAACATACAGTTAAAAAATAATTAATGTCATTATTTAATTTCTACATCCGATTATCAAGTCAGTCAAAATCAGTGTTTGAATAATTAAATTTTTGATACAGCTTCAAAATAAACCAAAAAATAAAATATCCAAGTGATTTTATTACTGATTTTATGTATAAAATCAGAACATGAAATGAATGTCATTTGTAAAAATATTTGGCTCATAGAAAATAGGTTACAATGGTGAGGATTTCCGCTGCCCTGAGGCAGTAATATTTTAAACACAGATCTAGGCAGTTTTTTTAATCAGAAAATTTTACAACATGTTAATTATGTTCACTATGACAGCGACTTTTTTCAACATATTCAAAGGCCTTACACGTATAACCTTGCACGAAATGATTATTGATGACATTCCCATGGTTTTGAACCAGCGTTACAACATTTATTTAATCCAGTTCAACATTTTGAGTTTATTCAAATGTAATTGCTAACTTTATGCTAAGTGCTCAACTTTTCAAATGCAATATCAATATTCTCTAACAGTCCCAATCTACAATAATAACCAGATCTTCAATTAACTACACCCTTAATATCCCATTATACCACTTGCAGACACTTTTAGTATAAAGCAATCAAATTAAACAATCACACGCATGCATCCTTTTTTTATTTCAGGCAGATTTTTAAAATTTATTATTTACTAACGTCTTATTGGACTTTTACAAGGAAATTGACATTTGGTTACAGTATTCAAGTATAACAGAATACATTGATGTATATTATGTAAGTATGTAAGCATGGATACAATTATTCATGTTGTTACAAACCAGTAAGACAGAAAAGAAGAAGAAAAATTTACTCGTAAGGTATAAGAATAACATTATAAGAGAGAAGAATTTAAAAAGGAAGAAAAAAGTAGTTAGTATTGAGGTTATTGTTACATTTAAAAGTGTATTTGCTACGAGTTTGCCCGGCATGTTAATATAAATTAGTTTCAATATTTCAGGGCTGATAGAGATTCAATAATTTAATTTACTTTAATTTAATTTATTTAATAAGCGCCCTTGAGGTAATTTTGCACAAAAACGGCGCTATGCAAGTCGTCCAATTATTGTTATTATTATTACACCAGTATGTATTACCAAACATACTGTTTCATAAAAATAAAAGGTACCCGCAGATTTTATTTCATAACTTAATAACAAAAAATCAAACATAACACAATAACGTTAAGATTAATTATAATTATTATCATGAGGATTTTTTTTTTGTTTTTTTATATAATATTTTACAATATTTTTTAACACAATAATACAATCAATTCAAATTAATACTAAATTAAAATCAGGTAAACACCTCAGCACATGTTATCCCAGTAAGGTGTTCACGATACACTTTAATAGACAGGGTGTCCGGGGGTAAAATGCTCTAACTTAGTGAGGTGAATTTAGAAAAAAGTCTAAAAAATCTAAATTTCTGAACATTGTCTGAACAATAGGCCTGGACAGTTTATTATAAAGTTAGCTTGGTTTAATCTTCCTCCTGAAATTAGCGCACTTTACTCCCGAACACCCTGTATAAGTTATTTACAGTACAAATCAATCTTACTTGACACGGCGTAATACTATACCCATTCAATGAAATAATATTAATTGAACTAAATGCATTAACTTTAAAATAATAAAAATATAAACCAAATCCACGTATCAATACATCCATCAAGTGGCCAACACAATATAATTTTCTTCGTCTCCTTAACAGGGTCGTAAACAAACCTGGACTGACAATATTCTGTGGTCCAACTTAACAGCTCGTCTCTTGTTTGCTCTGCTGATACAATGTTACATTTTTCCGAGCAGATCTCACGAGCCTTATTACCCCCACAAATCAAGCCCCAACACGGAAGCCGTAAATTTCCGAGGGAAGACGAGAGGAGAAGATGGACCACTTGTCAAGCTTATTTATAGACTACGGAGTAAAATGGGCAGTTTTATTTAGCACTGGCACTGTCATGATCAGTGGAGGAGTTTGATTTGGTGGTGTGAATTTACCATTTTAGTTTTAAATCACTAGTTCTAAGTCTTAGTTGTAAATCATTGGCTATAAGTCTTAGATGTAAATCACTAGTTATAAGTCTCAGCACTCAATTGTTAGCTTAGATATAAGTCATATGTTGTAAGTCTCAGATATTATTTATCTTATTTTTTTATTAAAGTCTCATTGAAAATAAATGGTTAAAATCTTAGGTGTAAATCTCTATTTAATTTCTCAGTACATAGTTACAAGCTATAAGTCTTAGTTGTAAGTCATCGTAATAAAATATGGAACTTCACTTGTACGTAAAAAAGTTGCTTTACATGTTGGAAAAAATGTGTTCTTTTAAACCACACATTATTTTGTTCATCACATGTTATTTTGTTCATCACATGTTATATAACACTAATACCTGATTGGTGGAGGGCATTTTATGGACGCTCAATCTTAGGGATCGTGAGTTCAGGCCATCTCTCAAGGAACTATCAAAATGAAAACACTTTATATAGTTATACTGATATACCATTTATTTGGCGACAAAATTATGCTTTATGCATATTATTCAGAAATTATATTGAACTTAAATTACATGAAACTATTGTATGCTGGAAGTTACTGGCTGTGTTTCATTACGTTTGTTAAATGTACCATATATTTAAAGCGCTTACTGCTATGAACTGATGTGAGGCGTTGCGTGATTCAACCCTCCAGAGTTTAGATTAAATCTGCATTCGGTCTTGCCGCTATGTGTGGGTGATCCCTGGGTCGTCTCTCGACTCCCACAACTAAACTCTATGAACTGAAACTGAAATGCTGGGTTTTCGAAATTGGAGTGCAGTTCCGCCGCCCTGTGTTTTCCTCCCTCATCCGAAGTTAATTATTCATTTTAAGGGCATGATTTTTGCGTTAGCGCTTATTCCCTCTACATTTTTGATCACCATATAAAGTGATTGCACGTGACCAAGGCATGTTTTACACAATATTTTTGCGTGATTGATGTGGTGGTGTGTCCTCTATGATTGGCAGTCTTAGGGATGCTTTACTAACGGAGGATATAGACAACTCATAACAGTCATTATTTAATAAGAAACCTTAATTATTTTCCAAAAGTCTTAATTGATAGGTATCTAAATTATTATTTTTAAAAAAATACCATAAAATAATTGTTTACAACCCGATTATAATATATTAATATCTTTATTGTGTTATTCAGTCCCATAAAGGCAGTGGATGGATGGTCTCTCACTAATGTATCAAACACTGATCCCTTCAATACAACTTCGTGGCAGGCTTATCGTTTATATTGACTCTAAGCGGTTAAGTACGAACTTTGGCGCTGTAAATTATTGCCGACTCGTGAAAAACTTTGCTCTTTATGTAAATGCGATTCATTATGTACCTTTTGTAAGGTGCTTGTCAATTATTTTTTTTGGAATTAGTATTCTAACGTACAATAACCTACTTGACGAAACAAGACAAATAAAAAGTTTAAATAAATTAAAAATAGCCACTAAACAATGGATATTAAAAAAAAGTTGTGCAATAGATAGTTCACTTTCTGAAGTCGTTCTTTAATCTCTAAACATCCGCGTCTTTTTGTGCGCTTAGTTCTTTTAAACTACAGAACGAAGTTTATAACAAATGTCTATTATATTTATAGAAAGTATGGATGTTTTAGAAGTAAGTCGATATTTATCCTATAATTCAAAAACTGAACTTTACTCCAAATCATTAGTTTTATATAAAATTATTGTACATTTGACGATGTGTAATGTTAATATAAACCATAGGCAGAATAACAATTAATTTTTATCTAAATTTTGCCTCAACATAGGTTAGCCTAGTGAGGCAGGTTATGTCGAACTTAAATATACCTTCTATTATTGACTCTTTATTACTGTGTCACTATACATTCTCTCTTATACTGTTCTTACATATCTAAAGTTCAACACGTTCAATAGTATGATTTTTTATATTTCTGTTATATTTTCGATGGTAGCTAAATTTTTTTAATTATAAAAAATGTATTGATAACTTGTCTTTGAGATATTTTTATTTAATAATTATCGACAATTTTTCATAAATATTTTTCATTTTTATTAACACTAAAAATCATAATTAAAAATCATAATTCAGTATATATTTACCCCGCAGCATAAAGAAAAATTAGAACTTAAATGGGTTAATAGTTCCGAAATTTAATAATAAATACGGACAAAGAACGTTTGAATACAACAAACCAAAGACATTTAATTTATTACCTGACTCTATAAAGCAATGTAATTCTATGAATAAGGTTAAATATATGGTGAAAAATTGGCTATCGGAAAAAAAATTTACTTTAATATGTATGAAAAATTGTATGAAAAAATTGTTGATTCTGTAGATATAAGATGTAATTTATAAAAATGTATATGTAACTAAACTTTAAGCACCTGTTGACAAGCCAATTCAATTGGCTTAGCAGGACTTGTTTGTTGATATGTATTAATTATTTATTCAATTTAAAAAATAAAAAAAACTAATAGTCATAGAGATATTTTTTAAAGTGCGTTTCTCGTTCTCGATTAAACTAAGGGGGATTTTCACCATCCTCTTGATATCTCATTCATATAATAACGTATATTTCCGTTTTACTGTTTATTTATTTATTAAGTACGAGTTTACTATTCGGTAGGTACTTAATTTAATATTATTTACAATAGTTGCCATGTATCGGATAAGTTAGCCGAGTTTTCTACCTATTGCTAGAATTAATTTATTAATATACGTTATCTAATAGATAAGTTATCAAGAAGATGAAGCATTACCCCCAAGAGTAATAGCAGTTAGAGTTACTTTATGAAACCAATTGGAATGATGTTAAACGTGTTTTAATCTCATTTATTGGACGTTTTGATTTATTTTTCGTTTGTCTTCTATAAGTCACAAGCTTTTCAAAATAATGCATTTTTTAATGAAGACAAAAATAATATCTATCATACTATCAAATTTATGTCTTCAAATTTTGCAAATTCACTTTGTGGCACCATTTTATTAATGAAATAAATTTAAACACTTTGTTTTTTATAATGTCGATTGATCAATGATCTAAACATGTCGATTTAAAAAAAAATAAAGATTATCGTGGAAAAAACAAATTGTTTTAATTTATTTCATTAAACATTTTACTATTTAATTATTACTGAAACCCATTTATTGGGAGAAAGCACATCAAACTTAATATTATAAGTAAATATAAGATAAGTTTTGTGTCTTAAAATTCTGTTCACTGCAGGCGTTGTTTTGTCTATTTTTTTACAAAACACATTTTAAGTGTTTAAATGTTAAGCATAAACATATTAGCAATATTACCTTACATTTTACACTAGTACTTGCATGCGAATGTTGTAATAGAATATACTAGAACAATACTACATCAACTCGTTTGATTCCTAAAAGCCAAGGGATTGAAAAGATAAAGCCTCCCATATACGTAATTATATTAAATTACAATTATTACGTTTTACATTCGCATTATTTAATCATATACAAAGCTTAGATTCAACCAATCGTTTGTACTATCTGGTTATATTATAGTCTCGCGTGTAAGAATTTAATATACAACAATTTACAGATCAGGATGTACAGAGTGTTCGTAAAAACTTTAATTAAAATTAAACAACGTGCGACACAGTATAGGTATGTATTTAAACTGAAATGCTTTATAAAAATTTGACAAAAATGAATTAGTAATATAGGCATGCATGGCTATAGTATAAATTTTATCTTTTAGATAAATATACCGCTTTCTCGTGGGTTGTTCATTTAATATTTTTAAATAACGTTTTTTCTTTTTATATTTGTAGCATGGCTTTGCACGATAAAACCACTTTTATGTTTGTAACATGGATTTGCACGATAAAATCACTTTTATGCAACCCAAATTATGCGTACAAGACTTGACATTGAAGTAACATCTAGAATAACATATTTTTAAATAGCTCAACTTATTTTGGATACTTAACACGTGAGTAGGTAACCAACATGTTATAATTCAGCATTACAGAGACTACACCACTGAACATCTTTGCAACGTTTGGGTAAAAAAATTATTACACGTAATAATTATGCAGCGATTATCTACTACTGAAAACTAAGTGAAAACGTTACTGATGTGTGATTCAGACCCAAAATTCAAAAATGTTATATTCTATTAGCCCTACATAGAAAGATTTGATTTTTTTTTCTGTAGAGCCTATGTCATCTTTGGGGATGCTGTATTGTGGATCTATTTAAAAAAAGGAAGGAGAGAAAGTTCTGGGAAGGAAAAAGGTTTGACGGTTGGGTAGGAATCTGGGGGTCAGTGTGTCCAGGAGTAATGTGCGTATGAATCCACCCCTCCCATTACGGTGCAGGCGATAAGTCGAGTTGCTGGAAAAGTCAAATGGTCTCCTTTAACCAGTCTCTTCCGATCCGGCCCGCCACGCAGTAAGTGGGCAGACGCATCCGCCGCCAAGACCTATACAAAACTCACCCCATAAACCCGGGCACTCCTGCTAAGTCTTAAAGGTAGCGAACCACTTGGGGTGACCTATATCAGAGGTTTTGGTTATCGAATAAATCTCATATCTACCTCCCAAATGCTGTTGGACTGCTAATTTCATTACCATAAAAAATATTAGATTCTCGCATTTCTATAGGATTTCAGCTCGCCAACTACCGCAAGCCGTTTAATTTTATTTTCTAAAACATACAAGTACTAATAGTAAATTCACGTGAAGGTTACCCTATACTGGGCATGCGCATGCGCACATGCCGGTTTTGCGTTAATTCCCGGGCCGTTTACTCAGCATATGAGCCGTAGGCGGACGTGTGTGAGTGGGTGCCTAATCCTTTGCTTATCCTTTACTTAGGTTCAACTTACCTTTTGGATACTAGGAACTTCCCCTTTAGAGTGTAAATCTAAGCAAAACCTGTCAGTATCAAACAGACTTTATGATTTTCATGGTCGCTGTCCACATTAAGTACATATAATAGGTATACACTAATAAGTACGTGAGTCTTATCACAGCAGGGATCTCGCTTGGTGTGAACTTACCTTTATGCTATCCTCAAAATAAGTCGTAGTAATTGGCGAAATGAGATAATTTATATCAGTTCCAGTGTGATGTCAACAAAGCCATACTTACGAACATATACGAACATGTCATTTTGATGGAAAATTAAAAATTGCATATTTTAAATACGCCTTCACGTCGTTCTTCCAAAATTTTTTTCGAGAATTGAAAAGTACCGAGAAAATATCCTATTTCTGTACAAATTCGTACTGCAATCATATTTATTATACTAGACCTTATGCTAATTATATACCACATACATAAACAAATCATAAAATTATTTTACAACATCTTGAGATGATCCTAAAAAACAAGTTGTATTTTAAGGAAGAAAACCAACCCAGCTAACCCAAAACTATGTTGTAAAAGTGGCTTTTAGATATACTCTATGTACAACAGCAAAGAAAACGAACAATTTAATAAATAGGCAGGGCAATGAGTTTATGGATGTCGCTGATATTTTCCTTCTAAATCTAGACACTTTCAAACCCAAATTAGCTTAGCATTTTTAGTTGATGTAAATAACGAGTGGGTAATCTCAATTTATTTAACACGTACAAGATTTTTTTTTTAAAGTAATTATGATAATAACTGTTTTTTTAGATTTATTTTGTGATCTTTATGTAAAAGCCCAGTAGAGGGTTGATAAATAAATGAATAAATAAATAAAATAACTCTCACCTAGGTTAAGGTGAGTTTCCATAACATGTTAATTCTTTATATTTTATTGTCATTTATAAATATATTATATAGGTGCAAATATTGAATCGACGACTAGAATTAATGGAACATTATTGGTCTAAATAATTGCTGTTTATGATAAATATATAGTAAATTACTGTTTGTTTCCTAAATAAAATTAAAAAAATACAGTGTGTGGCAAGCCTACGCACGACGGAAGTGAAACTTTTAATATTCTTCTCTCTCTCTTTTCATTTCATTCTCTCTTTTTTTCTCTCTATTGACATATTTATAAGTAGCATGTGATAAAAAAAATTAAAAGTTATAAAAATATGGGATTCGAACCCGGGTCTTGCATAACGAGTGTCGAACGCTCTGCCTCTAGACCGCGAGGAGAGGTATCTCGCGCGACGAGAACCGCGTATACAACGTTTACTCCTCAATTGACTTGTCCCGCGCAAATTTTCGTTTTCAAACACGGCAAATGAATAATATCACATAACGTCTCATTAACGCTTTACATAGGGTCGAATCGAAGATATATCGGCAGTGTGAAGTCATATCTGTCGTTTTTCAAAATATTTCAGTATATTTGTCCGTTTTGGAAAAGATCTATCGTGTTTTAACAGTCTCATACCCGTATGGAGTCAGAATTTGAAAAACATTTCTAAATTTTGAAAAACTCACTTACGGCTATGTTTTTTACTAAAAAAACTTGTCACGCACGTCTGCGAGGGTAATTAGTCGCGTTATCGGCCTTCATTAGTAATTTTAATGATTCAAAATAAAAATAATTAATCAAAATACCGAGCGACTCTACCAGCTCGATTTGTAAGCTATATTTCGACCAAAATATCATATAGTCAAAATATCTAAAAGTCGCAGCACGAGAGCATTTTATCACTTTTCCTCGTATTAAAAAAATCACAGAAAGAAAAAAAAATAGTTAAAGCGGGGATCGAACCTCGGTTCTTCACGACGACAGTCGGGCGCTCTGCCTCTAGACCTCGAAGCTTAGTTTGGAGAGTGACCTAAACCAGGTATATAATATTAGCTAGGCTCCTATAGCGAAATGATCACGCTTTTTTGTGACGGTCATGAGTCGGTTTTACTCCGGTCCTCGAAAATGCATAACGCGCATAAAGAAGTTTCACTTCAATAAAAAATAAAAATAACATTATGTTCTAATACCTCCAAAATACAAACTTCCTTCTCGTCAGCTGGCACCTGACCAGACAAAGGATGTTGGTCCAGCTGGCTCTCTGTGGCTCGGCCCGCTTGCCCGACTCTGGAGTGGATTCCCACGGTGCCGGCCAGCGCGTGCCGGGCGTATGGCCCGGAGCTAGCTTCATCGTAAGGAGAGATCCGACGGTAATGAGAACTAAAAAACTGCAATCGATAACCAATACTTACACCATTAATCAAATTATTCAAAACACCTCGGTAAGCATTTGGCAGTTAAAAGGATGGTATCATCATCATCATCGGGACCTCCTTATGAGAATTGTGTATTTCTGCTATTCTATTCAGTCGAATTTGAATCTTCTTTCGCAACCTAATGTAGATTTATATAAATTCGAAATATAGCTATTTATTGAGGTCTATCAAATTTCCAAAAAACTTGCTCAAAAGACGTAAATTTATACGTTAATGCTAGTCGGTTTTTGGTAATTTGATTTACATACAAGAAAGTGCTCTAAAACTACCCTTGTTTTAATGTTATGAATACTTATGTTAGCCGTTAGAAATTATGATCTATCTATCTATTGTAAAATTCAAAATATTGTTTCAGCATATTGCTCGCTAAGAAATTGAAAAACTATCTTCAAATTTGACATAGGCACTTCTAGCATTAAACCCCAGAATCAAAAATCTAAATGATTTGATTTAAGCTTCCGGTATACTTCTTGAGAGCTTCCAATAGCCTGTTAAATTTGAAATAAAAAATATTGGCACCATTTTGTATTTTTAGCATTTTCTTTCATTATAGCAACGATAAATAGGTAAAGTTTTAATTTATTTTTGACCCTTTATTAACAACTAACATCTACCAGATTAAAAAATATGTGCCAACGTTGACATACAATTGCCGGCCATGCGATCCGTTTTATTGTGCGAAGATATTAAAGTACCCAATAGCGCCCTCAAATGATGATTAATGGAAATGTTCAGCTTCCACTCTCATAGATGATATTAGATACGCTTTTCAGAAATATTATTTGATGCCCAATATGCCAAACCTGTGAATGATGAACCGTTACAAGCAATGTGGGCTGTGGACAAAACATGCCATTACTACGTTAAAAAGAAAATCTAAATCAATCATGCACCTATTGATCAAGTATCGACAAGTGTGATTTGGTCTTTGTTAGATAGTTTTATAGGCTTTATATTTATACTACGAGAGTATTTTACTAGTGGTTAATGCCCAACTAATGCAAAACTTTTAATTCAACAATTGAATAATATCGAATAAGCAATGTGCCTCTTGTTATTTTTTGCGCTGAAAGATACTTTAAGATTTATAGCCCACAATTTAAGTGACGATGGTAACTGAAAATAGTTCGTTGACCTGGCAGCAAATCAAGACATAAAAAATAAAAATTTCGCCAGTGCTAACTGTTATAGAGTTTTCTCCACCTAATTTTGAAAATAAATGTCTACTTGAGGGACATGCTAAAAATGTGTTCTAAAATACAAAAACCACATTTGGTGAATTTAATTGGCGTGATCATATCAAAATGTGTATTCTTTATTCATGCTCATCAACCTCACTATTTCAAAACCCTGATATTGCTACTATAAAATCAGAACTCTTGTAGAATTAACCAAATATTGTATTGATTATAATTACAGTGGTAATATTTGTTCGACCTAGTACTACTAATAATAAAGCGATCACAAGTATTAAATAAAGTTAGAGTGTGTAGATTATTCAGATTGCTAGTTCAGTCATTCACTCCAACCGCGGAAACTGTGTAGAATCGAAATTCGTTACATGCAATCATTTATCAAAGTAATAGGATAGCTCTCATGTATTGGAGACGCAATCCGGTCCATCGAAATACCAACTTCACCCAAAGTAAAAAGCTTACAACGAATCATTTAAGCAATAAATAAATTTAGAATTGTTGTTTCAACATTTTTACCTGTTTGACCAGTTTTGCTATTCCACGTCTTATCGTTTCAGTATCTTCTTGGTTATATGTAGAATTATTAACAGACAGCTTGGCACCGTGTAAATCTATATGTTTATTCGTTTGACCTTTGATTCGTACCTTTGAAACGGTCTGTCAGTTTCTGTTCGTTGGTTTTAATTTGCCTGCTTTTTTTAGGTTGTTTTAGCTGGTGTTGGTCTGTAATAGATATTCCTCTGCCCACAATATCTTTTGAGTTCTTCGAAGCGTGCTTTATGGACTTCCTCGCCCGGGGCATGGATTGGATTATCGCTCACGAGACTTTTCTTTAACTCGGCGTATTAAATGTATCTACCTACCTTCTCCATACGCCGTTGTATTTATGAAACCTCTTCCGAAACTTACCTGTTGCTGTAATATTATAAATGTTTTCAATATCGACGAATGTAAAAAAATCTTTTTCTATAAATTTACTACAATATTGCACACGGAAATAATGTTGAGTTTTGTTTGCTAATAATATTTTTTATGTCAATTAAAATAATTTTAAAATGCTTAAAATATATCGCACGGAAGATGTGGTAACTACGAGTGTCAGCTGCCCAAAACCAAGTGTGGATCAACCAAGAACTACATCTTTTCAGTTTCGGAAATATTAAACAAGGAATTACTGTGGTGGTAGTAGGAGATTTTCAAATATTGTCGGGTTATTCGTAACCCGGGAATGTTTGTCTTTCTTTTAAAAAAAAAAATTTAAAAAAAATCAAAAGGACAGGGAAAGAATATGCTTTAGAAGTATAACGCTTTTCAGATCTGATCACTTAGGACGGGTTGTTTCAGAGAATCTGAACAATTCTTCAATTTTAAAAGTTAATTTTCAAGTTCTGTGAAAGATTTTTTCAAGTTTTGTTATTATTTCAGTTCTTTCAAGTAACTAGCATATAATGGTATGGTAACAGAACTTGAATAGGACTTTCACAGAACCAGAAAATGAGCATTGAAATGTGATAAATTGTTCAAATTCGTATCATTACATTTAATAAATCATTACAGGCTAGTTGCTCGACAGAACTGAAATAATAACAGAACTTGCAAAAATCTTTCACAGAACTTGAAAATTAACTTTGAAATTTGAAGAATTATTCAAATTCTCCGAAACAACCGGTTGTTTCGGAGAATCTGAACAATTCATCGAATTTCAACGTTCATTTTCAAGTTCTGTGAAAGATTTTTTCAAGTTCTGTTTTTTATTTCAGTCTTGTAAAGCAACTAGCCTACAATGATATAAAAACAGAACTTGAATAAGTCTTTCACGGAACACGAAAATGAACGTTGAAATTTGATGAATTGTTCAAAACTTTAAGCCATTCCAAACAACCTTTCAATTCAAACTGGTCACCAGTACAAAGCTATTTGGGCATATCGTACATACATATACAGACGAGATGTGTATTCATACTACTTTGTTCAAATTAAATTTGGTAAATATGAAGAATAAAATATTTAAATAAATAATAAAAAATAAAATATATATATACAGAGATAAACAATGTGAAATATACAACGCAAATAAAATATTAATTTATTTCTTATGTCGGATTTCTAATCCGAAAATATCCATAGTCACGGAGGTCATCGAATGTCGAACCCTTTACAGAAAAATACAAGCTTACCATTTTTTTGGGGAACAAATATTATATCTGTTAGATATAATAACAAAGTAGATATTATTTTTCTTTACTTATTTGACCTTTACCCCTAATATGTTTTTATTCAAGAAGATTTTGTATTATTACAAAGTCTAATTACTACCCAGACCATTATTGATAGACCAAAGAACATTAATAGTACTAATTGCGAAACTAACAAAAAGTACCCGTGCCCTTTACGTTGTTGCAAACCAATCGAGAATCTTAACCAACTTTCACTTTATTGATGCCGCCTAAAAAAATCGCGATTAAATTGATTTATCTTTAACGAAATAGGTAAATCAAAATCATCGAGCAATGGTGCTCATTATATAAAACGTATGAATTGGTATCTACCAATAATAATGATTATTATTTAAAGTTCATTGATAAATCAAGATAATTCTTGGCATTAATTTTATACAAAAAAAACTCGTCTAACACTTTCAATTCAGGTTTGAAATATAAAATTAATTATTATTAATGTATTTTTCATTGAACAAAGAAATTCTTTTTTAACTGATTTCACCTGTTTATTAAACATAAATTAAAATGTTAAAAATATAAAGGCAGCATTTTTATTAAAAAAAAATCACACTGTTATAGCCCGACTTTTTAAAAGGTTTACCGAAGGTAATTTACAAAAGTCACTGCACAACTGATTGACTAAATATTTAATGAAATGACTTCGATCAAAACCTTAATTCAAGGTTAGCCATTATAATGTTTGAAGTTAGTTAGTTATAGTCATTATAACGACTGAAGTTAGTTAGTTGTAGTTATTATAACGACTGAAGTTAGTTAGTTGTAGTCATTATAACGACTGAAGTTAGTTAGTTGTAGTTATTATAACGACTGAAGTTAGTTAGTTGTAGTCATTATAACGACTGAAGTTAGTTAGTTGTAGTCATTATAACGACTGAAATTAGTTAGTTGTAGTCATGATAACGACTGAAGTTAATTAGTTGTAGTCATTATAACGACTGAAGTTAGTTAGTGGTAGTCATTGTAATGACTGAAGTTGTTTAGTAAATATTTTTGAAGTCTTTTTTTAGTCAATATTTTCTTGTTTTATTTCAAAGCGTTATCTAATTACGTCACGACATTGAAAGGATTTTACCCAGCGGTTGAATTCAGTGTATTTATACGCAGGTATATATGGGTAGTGAGCATTGGGCAGTGAGGCAGGTTCCTGCCATGATTGCCTTTAATGTATTTGCTCAATGACACGCTTAGACATTCCAGACAGCAGAAAAAAACATTTCATCGAGTGTCTAACGCCCAGTTATGTTTGAATAACTGTTCAATAACACTGCACAAAAAATCAATAAAGATTTTTAATAATTAAATCAATATTGATGACGCGATAACAGTAACGTGCGGTGTTTTTGTAACCTAGTGAAAAATATATTATGTGGACTTACAACATTATCCTCCTTTTTAACCAGTTCACATTGATTTTTACATAAAAATCAATACATTATTATGTACGAATAAAGTTATTTTATTACATTGTTATAAGTGACATCTCTAAACCACCTTTCAATAAACATAAAGCCTTAAAGGCATCGATTGTAGGCAAGATAAAATGGCAAGTTTTATATTTTAATTTTTAATGTTTCTCTGTGTAACCAACTCCACTGTATTGTTTTAGAATTATATAACTTTACAATTGAAAAGTCCTACACAACACAGGTGAACTCCTAGCGTGGAGGACAATATACTATACCATTGTATATATTAAAGAATAAATAAAAAAAAAATAAAAAAAGTAAAGCTCCTGTCAACAAATAAACAATGTTTATTGGAAATTACCCACTATTTATAGGTTAATTTAGCAATGTTTTGGCTAATAAAAAGATTTGAATCTTAATTTGACTCGAATAAATTTGTTTTTATTTCGAAACATCAATGAGGAATTTTATTAATTTTTATGTGAAACCGCACAAGAGTCCCAATTGCTTACATAACCTAACCGTCTGGAGCCAGTAAGACTATGGCATCTCCAATGTGAGTATGTTGTGAGGCTGAAAGTAATGGGGAGGGGAAGGAGATGAAAAAGAGGAGGGTGGGGAATTACCTGGCTAGTCAGATCTTGTCACCAAACACAGCCAAAGCCATTTCAAGCAATATTTCAATTCTGAATGGTGGTCTTATACCAGGGCGATACAGAAAGTATCCGTTCTGAAATGTGCCGCAAATATACTATATATTATTTTTAAAATGAGTAATTTTTGAAATAACAAAAAAAAAATACTTGCGCACGCATGGATTTGAACCCTTGTCCTCCAACTTGCTAGTCGAGAGCCGTATCCTTCAATCACGGAGTCCGTCAATACTAATAATAATCGTAATACATAGTAACATATTAAACACTACATCAAGACGATATTATCTCTCGTTTGCTATCAATATCACTTGACGAACATTCAAGATGCCTTTGCTTATAGTTAAAAGCGTATGGTTAATATCATTTTAATTCTGAAGATATAATTAGTCAACTCACCCAAATCAAAAACTAAATTAAGAGTTTTATAATCCCATTGTAACCTTATATGCACCTATCGAAATTAACCTTCGAAATCGAAACTAACCTTAAATGTATATTTTGTTAAAATCAAATTATTGTAAATTATCTCGACACAGGATATACCTAGTGAAACAGGCGCAGTAAACAATTTGTGTAAACCCTACCTATATAGTTGCCTGATAAATAAATAATAATATATGCAAATTTTTAAGACACGTATCATTCTAATAACCCGGACGCCAAAACTTACGACCAAATGGGTGCCATACTGCAGGAGTGACCCATTGGAAGACCGAAGAAGAGTTGTATTAGCTACATGGATAGGAATGGAGCTGAACGAAAAGTACGAATGACTTGAGGCGAATGACGAGGGAACTCAGCCAGTAGAGAAAATTTGTAGAGAAGGTCAAATCCTCCACAAATTGAGGTACAAGTAAATGAAGTAGCGCCGCAATGAAGATGATCATCCAAACAAGTCAGTGAACATTTGAATGAATAATTAAGAAGTAACAGAAAAATCAGCTCAGCCGGAAACCATGTTCGACGTCACAACCACTAGACCAGCAATCCGAGCTTTGTGAACGTTCCAACTGGGTGACCGCCACACCTTGAGGAGCGCATCCGCCGTATTGGCAGGTGATGCACAGATTGCATCGTGTCTTGCACTTAATGCTGAATAATGTACAATTATTCCTCAATTAGCTCATCCTGCCTTCAATTGCTGCTGATCAATCATGGTGAGTGACTCTCTAGGTGAATAAACATGAATCGCCAACTTCTAATATGACTTATGGGTAAACGGCTCAAGTTGCCGTTTGCATTTACATGTTTAAGTTGTGCGTATTGAGAGGCTTAGAAATCTGTTATTGATAGATTATTGAGGTATTACTTAGACAACAAGAGTTTCTTGATTTATCTATTTGCAGTACGCAACGGCATTTCCATCATTGAAAAGTTATAAAAATTAAGACTAGATCTCACATTGTTTATTTTGCAATTGGTTAATGGTTAATGGTGTTGAAATGTGTTTAAAATCGGGTAGTAACTTCGTTTTTTAAACTTTTTATTTTCGTATTCGTTTCACCCTTCCTATGTATGAACAAATGTCTCGAATATCACCAGATCATCACACTTAACTTTGCCGTAGATGGCGTAGTTAATGTATATTACAAAATTAATAGCTTTGGAAAAGGTCTTTGGCCGCCTACAAAGATAAGTGTGTAAAACAGTGCCAAATAAAGCAGTATTAAATTTGGTTAATCACACACTATTTTTTTTATAACGTGAATTGAATTTTTATAATAATTTCCCTATTTCCTACGATTTTTATAAGTTATTTGACGTATCAATTCGTTACAAATACAATATATTCTCGTGGGCAGTTGCACATACTTATAATCTACTTCTATAACTAAACTGAATCGGCTTATAACAACACAATCACTAAATATGCAAATATAATGTCTCCCAAACAACTTGCTAGTTTTCAACATATAACTAACATATCATGCTTATTTTGTTAATTATCAAGCGTTAAATTGCCTCATTAAACACGGCTCTTATTGTTCTTCCATACATGAAAAACACACACTTAAATACCGATAATATGCAAAATGTTGACTGTATTAATATTTTTCATATTTTATGTAATTATTTATGAGGAAAGAAAAGTGTCTTCGAGCTTCGGAATCGCTGCCATTTTGATGCAAGAGATAGGTAATTTATTCACCCGTGTAATCGATACGATATTTAGATATTTGATTATATTTCGACACAAATTCCTAACCACGACTATCTTTGGGAGAATTTATGCGTAAGTTAAGGTAAACACACATTTATTTATTATTTATTTATAGCCTATTAGCCATTTAGAAAAACTGGTTTATTGTTACTAGTCAGTTTTACTATTTGGTTTATTATATTTTTCAATAAAACTCATACCATTTCAAGTTTCAATCTGGAAGGATTATTTTTATATTTAGTACAAATTAATTTAATAGTTCTCTTATATGCACTCTACGCTGGTAGCCCATATCCACAGAGTGCCTATTTCATATTTGGGGATGCTCTGTCCTGTGATTAAAGTTTTCTTTGAGGAAGGGAAGAAGTGAATCTGCGTAACATGCTGCAAACATAAAATTCAGCAATTTATTCCACAGACTGACAAGTAAAAAATTAGTAACAACATTTTTCGGCACGCGTTATGGCCAGGTACCTCAGGTATCATGTAGGTAGGAAAGATTTTTAGAATGTAACTTGAGCATCAAACACTTTGTCTGGAACGCTGAAATCGTAAGGGTAAGTTTCTACCTAAAGATATAAAAAATAACTTAATTTTCATGTGTTCCTCCGCTTGCGGAAGTTAGTTTAATATCCAATATCGAAAGTGTCCACTGGCCATAGACCACCGCAGCAATAACGAGCGGTCATTGGTCATCCCGTTTTGTCGCCCGGACACGAGACATGGGACACGGGACAGTGCCGATGGCACGTGAGTAATATGGTACACGGGCCGGTGGGCGGGACACGAACCCGCGACAAGCAAGACCGGGGTGTTTGTCACAAGTGGTGACATACGAGTGCTGATAAACGGATAAGATTTTCAAACTCCCACACAAGTCTCGGGGGTAGTTCCCCGACATGTGGCAAAAGGCCGGATGATAGGTTGTACAAAATAATTGGAGTACGGAAGATATGGTGTTGGAAGAGCTTAAATCCCACAAAATTGACAGTAAATGTACAAATACATACGCGTAGATACCTTAGGTAGATGTAATATCAGCTATACACTTGGAAGTCAAAATGCTGCCTTTTCATATCAGCGCAGTCGTCCCTTGGATTAGTATTGATTGTGTAATGGCTGCGTTCGTCCATCACTGTCCATAGCCTTTTATTACCATTCCCCTTTTTTGATTTTTTAATTGTCAGTCTGTGGAATAACTTTCTGTATTTCGTGTTTGCAGCAAGTTGCGCAGATTCATTTCTTCCCTTCCCCAAAAAAACTTTCATCACAGGACACACCTTCTCTAAATATGAAATAGGCACTCTGTAAGTATGAGCTACTTATATGAAGTTAATACAAGAAAAACTATTAAATTAATTTGTACTTAAGATACAAATAATCCTTCCTGATTAAAACTTGAAACGATACGAGTTTTATAGATAAATATAATAGTAAAACCGACTAGTAATAATAAACCAGTTTTTCTAAATGGCTAATAGGCTATAAATAAATAATAAATAAATGTGCGTTTACCTTAACTTACGCATAAATTCTCCCAAAGATAGTCGTGACTAGGAATTTTTGTCGAAATCTAATCAAATATCTAAATATCGTATCGATTACACGGGTGAATAAATTACCTATCTCTTGCATCAAAATGGCAGCGATTCCGAAGCTCGATGACACTTTTCTTTCCTCATAAATAATTACATAAAATATAAATATTATTAATATAGTCAACATTTTGCATATTATCGGTGTTTAAGTGTGTGTTTTTCATGTATGAACGAACACTAAGAGCCGTGTTTAATGAGGCAATTTAACGCATGATAATTAACAAAATAAGCATAATATTTAACTAGCAAGTTGTTCGGGAGACATAATATTTGCATATTTAGCGATTGTGTTTTTATAAGCCGATTCAGTTCTTTTATACAAATGGAAAAATGGCATGATGGTTGGTGAGTTAGTTAATTAAAAACAAGTTGTTTTAGGATATCTTATAAAAAAACTTAACTTGACAATTTCTCATCCTTTCCATCCTCATGTTATTTAAACATGTTTGTTGTTGGATTCAATTAAAGTCATTTATGGACCCGGTCAATACAAACAACTATAATCTAGACTCCCAGGGTCACAAGAAAATAAATTGAATTAACCGAGAGTACCTACATAACGTGCCTACAGGTACCAACACAAAAACAGCCGACAAAATTGATTGCCTACGCCAAAAAATATTATGAAGGATATATGGATTGGATGTTGGACCAGCGATGGACTAATAATATAGTAATATAGGATTATATTATAAAGGATATAACTTGAATTTTGGACCAGCGATGGACTGATAATGTAATTCAGTAAATAAGAAAACTCAAGGTTACCCAAAACACCACTGACAAAAATATAGGGAGCCGCCGCACTATGGATGGAATTCAGAAAAAACCTGAATTAAGTTATTTTCAAAATTTTAGAATTTAAAAAAAAAAACTTCTCCTTTTAGTGTAGAACTATAGCATGTACATTTTATGTATTAATTTGAACAAAAAGCTCATGACGACAGCTTCGTAACGTCCCGAAATGTGCCGTAACTGGATGTTCGTGAAAACATCATTCAGTTGGTTCTTACGCGTGAGCAAAAACGGTTGTGTATTATGTGACGTTTGGTTAAATTTACAAAAAAAATTGTTGTATATAGGTTCCTCGAGAATTTTTTTTATCCAATTTAATAAATTAAATGTAACTATCACACATGTGTGAGATTTTATCTAACATTTATTTTTTCTTTTTTTTTTATCTTTTAAACGTATATTTCAATAAGCATATACATATTATAGAATATGTTTCACCTTTCGAGCCATTATATAATATTATAATCTTTTGTCTTTCCTTGAATATTATTGTTATTTTTAGAAAGGCCTATTTGTGAAGAATTATTTTAAGCATTGAGGGGCTGTGGTGGTTGTGGTAGTCACTAGTCACGAAGTGATAATTTAGACACTGATGACAACGAAGACGCCTTTAACACATAGCTGTTTTACGATTTTTCTATAAAAAGTTGAACGTTACTACTTCTTTCCCGTGTATTTGTGTGCATTGATATAAATTAAAATGTGTAAATTCAAAAATAATATTTCTTAAATTTATAAATTTTTGTGTAATTTCAAAATGACTATATTTTTTGTTGTTGTCAATTCATACATAAGATTAATGAATATACATAAATATTTACCAATAAATGAGCTACCACATATTCGACAAACAATTAATTCGTGTTTTTTCTTTATTACGTCCACTGTGCGCCGAGCAAGGTTGGTACGCAGATAGCTTTGGCCCCACAAAGAATGGACAGACCATAGATAGAAATAGAGGGAAATATGGAATGGATTCGTGCTAAATGTCGCAGAGCTACGACCAAATGGACGGGCTACCAAAGTGACGGAGCCAGTTAAAATGTGTAGGTAGAAACAAAGGCAAGTCGCCGCCGTGTATAGACACAATTTACAGTAGTATTGATTAAATATATTGACGAAACACGTTATTTAATGTTTCACTCGATAGACAAACCGTCACTATAACATGTTCAAGATACCACACGGCAGAACAGATGTTCTAGCTCAGCATAGCAGGACAAGATAAATGGTGCTATTGAATGAATTTCATGAAACTACATAATGTTTTTAATCATGATTTAAATATCCTGAAAATGTTTTTGTATACCCATATTATCCTCTCAAATGTTAAAATAAGAAATTTTGTACTGTAAATGGATTATTAATCTGTCGTACAATAATTTTAATAAAAAAATTGTCATGTTTCGTTTTTTTTAAGAACGCATAAAACAACTTACGTACCGTTCTATAAATATTTCTGCGATGTCCCTGGCGTCTTTCATTCATTGTGTGTCCTTTATTATCCTGGCTCTCTTTTCTCCGTCCGTACGTTTAGTGCGTCGTTTATTATCTTTACTGTACTTTCTCCGTCCACTTGTCCAAACCACCATATCATCCATTTCTTACACATCAGCCTTGCATTATTTTCGAATCTCATCCTTCGTAATTCGTTCGAAATAGTTCTACTACGCATACACAACAGAGATTTTTTTTACATAACTCCACACAGGAAACCCTGCGGAAAATAGTTTCCCTCAGAGTCTATGTCATGTTTCGGTATTTTGTATGGAAGGTATTTTTAAGGAAAGGATGTTTTGGAAAGGAAATCGGTATGAGGATTGGTAGGAATCTAGGTGCAGTGTTTTTGGAGTAACGAATGTATGAATCTATCCCTCTTTGTTTGTTGGTTATCCAATAGATCTCATCCAACTATCGTCATTTCTCTGCAATTTTCCCGCGTAAATCTCATTGACATACATCAGGGCTGGTATCCAACTGAACTCCACTGTGAACTGTTAGGCTCGCTCACTTTGAACATTTTTATTGTATTTTTTTCTTAATTAATTAAGGTGCTGATGACACTGAGATAAACAAGTAAGATTATAGGATTACAGGTTAATCGATTTATGTAAAGAAGAGTGTCTGTGACGGGTGGCGTGGATTTAAATTGATCTACAGTTTTATTCCGAATTTGAATAACATGTGCACAACTGACCTTTTCAATAAAAGTCTGCGTAAAGCTCAAACAAAGCCGGAGATTTTAGTAAACTGTAAAATCATTTTAAAGTCAAACGAATACAAAATTTATATAAACAATCCATTTAATCACTAAATAAAAAATCCTATAAATTATGAAGTAAACAATAAAAGCCTTCAAGGAAATATTTTATTGTGATTGTTTTATGAGCGACGTGACGTCATAGGATGCAAGGAAATAATTTACAACTGACTCTACTTAAATAGATCCAGTTCTTGTGTTTTCCTAAGATGTTTTGTTTTTGTTATTTTGAAAAACTTATGGGAAACCTGAACTTGAAAATGCATAGATGCCATCAGAAATGGCCATTGAAAAAAGTGTCCCTTATTGGAAAACGTTCACCATATAACTTAACTAGGTGACAAAATTGAAAGAAAATTAAAATGGACTAAGCATATTAACTATCAAAATAATAATATTAAAAAGTCCCCGTAAGGACTAGCACTGACGAAATTTTTAACAATAACATAATGTCAATTAAACAACTCTATTCTAAAAAATACCTATATCTTTATTCAGCTGTTGTGAACTCCTGTAACTTATAAACATACATACACCCACAGCAACAACACGACAAAATACAATATTCTACAGCAGCACAAATAAGCGTAACTACATTGCCCAATCTCCGATACAACGACTTCACACCATGGGAAATCATTACTTCGGTGATGTTGACATATTCAATACCAACTTGGCAAGTTTTGTGGATCATTTAAAATATTTATTTCAACAATACTCCTAAACACATCATGTAAACTTACAAATAGCTGTAATTTTCTGTTTTTGTTTCTTGTTTTTTTATGACTTGTTGCATAGCTTTTATCAAATGTAATTTTATTCTTATTTTTTTTATGTTTCAAAGTATCTGTCAAATTAAAATTATACTACCAACCATGTAAAAACACCGGGGGCGTTAAATAAATAAATAAATAAAAATATACTCATAAATACAAAACACAAGATTAAACATAGGTAAATACAAAACACACATATTAGAAACACTTTATCTCAGGGTCAAAAACATATTCAACAAGCAACTACAAATGCAACATTTGGTCAAAAAAGCTTCCTATACTATGGTACTAAGCTGTATAAGCATAAACTAATATATAATTGAAAGAAATAATTAGTCGCCTAAAATATCAATACAAATTTAAAATATCTCCCGAGTAAAAATAAATGCCGCCAACGGGAATTGAACCCGTGCCTTCTGATGTCCGGTCATGTGCTCTGAAACCACTGAGCTTTGTCGGATTATTTCCAACCCGCCAAATGATTCAATATGTACTAGAATCTCAATCAACAATTACTACTTATTATATTGTTTCCACCTGTAAACAACCAACTTTATTTTGGTAGGAAAGGATTTGTTAGTGGTAAATTTCTTACTAGATGGCGTCGAGACATATAATTTTTTCATTAATTGGTGAAATATCTTTATCAAATCAAATATTTTTATTTTTTAAAGATAAACTAATGTTTATAAGACAAGGTTTTATGGACAGCATAAAGGATAACAAATAAAGATAACATCAGATGGCACGGGTTCAATTCCCGTTGGCGGCAATTATTTTTACTCGGGAGATATTTTCAATTTGTATTGATATTTCAGGCGACTAATTATTGCTTATAATTATTTGTTATCCTTTATGCTATACATAAAACCTTGTCTTATAAACATTAGTTTATCATTAAAAAATATTAAACTAATATGTTCGTCATCGTGATATTCCTCGTATAAATATGATTATTAAGGACAGGTTGTTTCGGAGAATTTGAACAATTCTTCAAAATTCAATGTTAATTTTCATTTTCTGTTCAAGATTTTTTAAAGTTATGTTACTATTTCAGTTGTCAAGCTACTAGCCTATAAGGATATAATAACAGAACTTGAATAGAACTTTCACAGAACATGAAAATGAACGCGGAAATTTTATTAACTGTTGAAATTCTCCGAAACAACCCGTCCCAAGTATCGTGAAATTCAGTGGTCATTCATGAAAATCTATAAAAACAATGTTTCATTTCGTTAGAGATTAGCTTTAGCTTTACTTATTGGTTGCTAGCTTCAATAGAATTAGCACGAGCGTTCTTATAATGTCTGGACGGTAGGGGTAAGAACTGGCCTGCTATCAAAATAATAAATAAAACGGTTTTTTTTCCCCCTTTTCAGCGTTTATTAGATTATTAATAATCACCCCTTAAATTTTCACTGTACCATCGTGAATTACGTTGTATTTACTTGTAAGTAGTAACATAATTATATCATTTTACTATTTTCCAGATTGTTAAGCTCCATCGTGAGGCGCTCTTCAATCCAATATAACCATACATCATAGTGTACGTACATTGTTCATTTCCACCGGTACCAAATAATGAATGTAACCATAGATAATCACCAATCCCACTTGGCTTTCACGGGTAATTATGGAAGATCCATGGATGCTGTAAAATCAGCATTTTCATTGCTGCATTCGAATTTCGAACGGATATGAAACGATTTGAAAATGTGTAATGGCGGCTGGCGGGGGGCGCGTGCGCACTGCGGCCGCTCAGTCACCCGGCGTCACGCTTGCGCGCAGGACGTACGCCGATTTTCTAGCGCTACCAACAATCCACGAAACGTAACAAACCAACTTGCCTCTGTACCTTCTATCGGGAACCTAACCGAGTGCTCACCTATTCAGAAGTGTTTATTTTTGAAAATTAAACTGTGTTAGCTGCCCATCAGTGAAAATATAACAACTTTTTGTGAAACTTTAGACATTAAAAACTGTTATAAATAGTGAATGCGCTAATATATTTGTAGTGATCGTTGAGAAAACTACCGAGGTACGTGATTTAAAAACAATCTGATATTTAAATAAAGGTTAAAAAGATAAATCCTTTTTTTATATGACATTGATGCAAGTATCCCAGATGTGTGATTAATTTATAACTGAACCCAAGCCGGTCATAAACACACGGCCGTCCGACTTATCTGCCGCCACCCGCTCGATCGTTAACTGTTTGCCCTTTCCAGAGCATTAAATCAATATCGCGTTGCGCGTCGCTTTATTCGGATTTTATTACGATTTATGCCTCTCTTATCACCGACCACCATAAAGTGCGCCGGCAAGTTCACGGCCCTACATGGGAGCCCTGGCCGCGGAGCCGGGAACGTGATGCGAGAGATGAACCGCTCCACCGTCATGCAGGAAGACATGCCCAGGAAGTCCGCCAATCAGCTCGAGAGTGCCATCATCAAGCTCAAGAACAACCTTCAGATCCAGGACGTCAAGAACCAAGGAGAGATGAACTCCGTTCTTACCTTGGAAGTTAACGATAGCAAGAACGATGGAGGAATGGACGCAACAGTTCGGCTTCAGGAGAGTCTTCTCCAAGGCGTTGTGTTGTCCCTGCAGAGCGCGATGGTCAGCTCTCTTCAAAGAGCCGCCCTGTTGCCACCTGCTTCAGCAGCGGCTGCGGCACTTAACCTGCAAGCCCTGGAGTCGTACTTGACCCTTCAGCGGCTCGCAGCTCCAGTCCCAAACATTGTCGCTACCTCACCACCCAGAAAACACGATATTCTGAAATTGGCCGCTTCGGGTGCTAAAATATCAGAATCCGACATAGAATCGCAATCCAGACCCTTCTCTCCTCACATTGCGGATCATGTATCTACTCCTGAATCCGTTACCCTTACCACCGAAGACATTGATCTCTCAGAAGAAGTTGTGGAAGACCTAGGCCTATTAGATAATGATGATGAATTTTCTTTGGATAATCATTTAGACCAAGTAAAGACATTGTCGAGTTTCGGACTCTCCACCTCTCCGATTGACACAAGCTACCCTAGTCTACTGATGAATGCCATGTACCACCAGCAGCTTTCTGGAAGTTCTTCTTCAGCCGCCGCCTCTCCTCCTCAAATATCTTCATCGACTCTCAGCAAAACGACTCCTCTCCCCAGCCCCCCAGCAATACAACCAGTGAGCAACGGCGTCCGACAAAAGTCCGTGGCGGGAACTCCTCGGCCGAAGAAGCAGTTCATCTGCAAGTTCTGCAACCGCCAGTTCACCAAATCCTACAACCTGCTGATCCATGAGCGCACTCACACGGACGAGCGGCCCTACTCCTGCGACATCTGCGGGAAGGCTTTTAGGAGACAAGATCACCTCAGAGACCACAGGTAAGCCCGAACAAAATAACTATTCTTTTTTTACAACCCATTGATGCAGGAATTTTGCATCGTTGTCTACTTTTCAGAACAACACACCATACTTTTCATTCGAGTGTTAAAAGGATACCTTGTTCATTGAATTTTATTGAAATTCCTCATGAAATAAATAGCGTGTTATCGCGTATACATAATGATTAAGCATTGTAATCAATACGTCTTCAAATTTATTGAATTTTTCATAACCCGTGTCACTGATTACGTGCGTTTAATTAAAATTGAATAAAAACTGAACTGAATTAATAGCATTGGTGATTAAAAGTTCACGTTTGAGGTTTATAATTTGTGAATAAAGATTTTTTATGACTTATTTTAGTGATTGTGTATACGATTTCGAGTGTATTAAGGATAAAATGTTAAGCACCCAATGAAATGATATGTGTACCACCTGGAGCGAGGGCTATTGACACAGGTTGATATTAAAGTGCCGTATTAACATACATTAAGAGAAACATTGATAACGCCAACATAAAATAAGAATTCAGTCTTTTCATTATAATATTCTGAGAAACAGAAACATTATGGTAAAAATTATGTCGTCGAATAATCAATGGGTTAACCGTGTGAACATAAATTCTTATAAATTCCATTAGAAGCTAAATATTTTTTATTGCCGTGATGCACTGATTATCTGATAATCATTTTTAAATTGATTTGATATATACCCACTTCATATTTATATATTATGTCTCAAACTTGATATATGTTATTGAAATAAACTTCTCGATCACTACTGTTAGGTATAATTTATAACACATGGTACCTACCTAACTAATAATTAGTATAATTTTCAAAGTTATACTATAAATTTATTTACACTTTCTTGTTTCTGGAAGAAAGCATTGTCCCATCCGAAGCTTCAACATTAAAAGAAATGGTTATACAATGTTTGTGACGAAATTTGAAAATATTAGGATTTTTATGAACGCGTGTCCCGACTTCCGACGTCGCGAAAATTAATTGGTATATTAATAATAGTATTTAATAATATATATCAGGAAACCTATCATCTAATTCGTTAAGGGCCTGCAGAGGCGACAAAACTCTAACAAGGAGGGTTTGCTCGACGCTCACATTTTAATTATTTGTGATGAACTAAATATCGAATGTTTCTAAAGAAATCCCTTCGGCTGTAAGTTATTCATATTTAAAATGAATTAAAACAGGACCTTACGTTTAAAATATTTCTTATAATAAACTTCATAAAACGTTTATCAACTGTAAAATTAGCTCCAGATTTTATTTATCTTTACGATGCATTAGTAACGTCCCGAGGAATCCCTCTAGAAACATTTGAGATTTTATTAATACGTTCATCAAAAATAATTACAATGAATCCCACGGAAAGTTCGATTTTCTAGGCCTGCTAGGGCAAAGTCGACCTTAGGTCCGGCCATTACGCCGGGCCGCGCGCCGAATATTGTTTTTACACGACTTCATCGCTTATATCGTTAATATTCCCACTTTATTCTAGAGATATGGTAGGGCAAATTCGACCTCAGGCGGCTTCACTTACGTCGTTAAGATTCTGGCTTTATTTAAGGGTATTGTCTCTACTTAACCGAATAACAAATAATTTGAAGAAATTTTCAATAAATTAACAATATTTTTATCAGAATATTTTCTCCTGTTGCGAAAGCCACCACTCTACCGGAAGATGCTCACATTTTTGCACATGGCGTCTTATGTCATCACGACTTTGACATTTGTAAACAAACGACAAAATACACGTTGACAAACCATGGACTGCTATAAATACTCCACGTAATAATTACAGTGTTAAAATAATTATTTTGTTCAGAAACAAAATTAATTTTACACCATAAAAATAGAATTTTTATTAAATATAACTACCATTGTTTTTTAGTTGTTACTTAAAAAACTCTAGATACCTTTTTAAAAATTCAACGTCATAAAAGATTATCTTATTCTATTTTAATTTTGGTCTTCCTAGAACCCTAAATCAATGAAACAACGAACAGATGATAGCATTCTTTTTATATTATATGAATATATTTCACAACCACAAACCAATTTATTAGTTTACCTTTTCCTTTATAAACAATAAATTAAGTGAACATTTATTCCAGCACACGAGCGACCATTATGAGTTGTCCTTAAAACCCCGGGCACCTATGCGCCGCATTATCTCGTATTTTTATTTTATTTCACCTCAGCCACGCATAGAGATACGATTGATACACCTCCAATTGGAATCTAAACACCTCGGCTGGCCGAATTTATCCAGCCGGGCCACAAAAGCCATCAGCTGTCAGGGTTAATGCATAACTAATGTTTTTATCGACACTTCAGTATGAGACACCTTGTCACAATGTTGGCCGCAATACAAAATATGGCCAAGTAACGCGATACGGCTGTATCGTCTTACGAATGGTATCTCCATATCCACTTTGCATTCGAATAAAAATGGTAAAAACCGATAATTTCGTCAGAATTTATGGCGTTTCGGAACAACAATATCATATCTCGCCATAAACATGTTGTGAAGGTGATAGAGTTTATAGATAGATAATAGTTCTGCCCCCCAGAGGAAAAAAAGGAAATATTACTATATTTATTTAACCATTATGTAATAGAGCTCGGTTTGGTTTCCGCAACTATTAACTTCTTATCTTGAAATCTGAATACCTTAGGAAAATCCCAGAAGACGATTTCGACAGATAGTTTTGAAGTTCGGTTACCTCCCGGACACAGGTAGGCTGTGACCCTTTGGTCACAAAAAAGGATTGAGACATCGAAGGGTTGTCGCCCTGGCTACATCTTAATTATTTTATAATTTCATCTTAAATTTTATGATCCGTTTAAAAAGAAGATTCGCGGAGCGTGTAGTTTACAAAATCAAAAAAGTACAAATTATAATCGAATTAGAGGTGGAACCAAAACAATAATATAACTAAATATTGTTGCGTTATTGCTAACGAAATTCAAAATCGCTTTATTAATCGCAAATATTTTTAATATCAGATATAATTTTTATAAAACGTAAATACTCATTTAGCTCAAAACAATATTTCCTAAAATCGGTTGGATACATTTCGCAAAACTTCAGCCATTTGTTCATCAAGAGAAGCATTCATTACTGCTTTCTCATTACTTCAGACATATGTTGAAAAGATACATTTTATTAAACAGTTGTAGGAAGCATGAACATGCGTGCGTTTGTAAGACAAATGTAATGCTTAAATATACCAGAAAAAATTAACATTTTAATTAATTCTAATTACCTACCTCTGGACACGTCACGGTGGTGAGGTCGGGTATGCACTATGCACGGTTGTGCGTCGACTTGAGTGGGCACGCTGGTGTGTTTTGGAGAATTCCTGTAGACCGAACAACAAAGGTTAACGGCGTGAACCAAGCCACAGGTACCGAGGTACGATGACATCCTCATTTGCATAATTATAGGCGTTGTAGATTTTGATAAGTTGTGCGCAAAAGATACAATGGCCTCGTGCCGAAAAGTGTTTTACGGTAATAACTATGTCGTGTTACGGGCAGCACTTATTGTTATAATATTATGTTTATAAATATACTCTTTGAGTTACAATGCGGTTGCTATCATCACGAAGTTTGAAATTAGACTGTTTAGTACGTTTTGAGCTATTGATGCTTTTTTTATTTTTAATTATAAGCACCCGCTAAACTTCTAAAGCAGTTTGTCAGCAGGTCGACGTCACAATATTAATAATAACACTAAATCGCACATATAACGAGAAACAACAATATATAAAATAGTTATAGAATATATATTCTAACAGTCGTGCTTATAAATCTGTTAGTTAAACGTTGCTGTAACTAATTCAAATAAATATAACTCAAAGGAACCACGTCTGCGAAAATCGCAATTTTGATTAAAAATTGCAGAAATATTGGTGAATTCACCAATTTTGTGATGTTAAAAGGCCACATATGCTATTTATCTAATTTCACTGTTATTGTGAAAATAGTTTCATTAACTTATTAATTCGATTGCAGATTCCATGATGCGGTTAGAGATATTTTTCCTCTTCTGTCTTCATACAAACAGTTTCTATGCTTTCTACGTAGTTATGATGTTATATTTTCAACATCTTCCTAAAGCTGGTAAGAATGCTGGCAGTCCTCCGCGGTACAATATTAAATAATGTTTTAGTTGTTTCGGCGTTAATAAATAAAATCCCACGCGGCGACCCGGTCGTGTGGACTACAGAGGTGCAGACTGCGGGTGTAGATGATAATGTTACCTGCAGAAAGAATTTGCTTCGGGTTCGCACACGGGAAGGTGTTGCGATAAGAGATGGTGCATGGGCCCAGTGGACGAGTGGACCTAACCAAAAAACACACGACTCGTTGTTTGATGTTTGCTCATTGGGTTCGTGTTACCTCGAGACTAGAGATAACCACGATTAGACCAGTTTTACACATTTAACTAAACTGTAAACACGAACAAAAATTAGTATTGCTAATGTATTAAAAATCTATTCAATTAATTGTTAATCCGATTAAAAAGTGCAGCCCGCTTCCTGATAAACTTTAGATATTACGACTTTAAGTCGTAATAACACGTATTCATGCACCTGTGTTTGTTTTAATAATATGTAATGACGAAATGCGGAAATGTTGCGATTTTTATGAACACGTGTTCCGACACCTTAAGAATTCATTTTAATTTTACTAAAAGTTCATTAGGAAACCTATCAATTCATTCGTTACGTACCTGAAATCCCGTTTTTAACCGGAAAACTAATAATTTGAAGAGATGCTTAATAAATTAACAATATTTTTTATCAGTAAGTTTTGTCCGTATAGGCCAACTTGTTACATCTGTCACCAAACGATACGTCATCATATAACTCATTCTATTTTCTATTCTTTTATGGCCAGAGGTATTCATATAATATAAACAGATTCAAAAAGAGAGAATACAAAGCCTTTTCTTTGCATTTAAAAGTTTACCATATTAATTGGAAATAGTTTTATAAAACGAAAAACCACCAAACAGTTCACCCAGTCAAGTTTTGCCAATTTTTATGAATTATTATTTTTAAAAGAAAGAAAAACCAATGAAGTGGCAATAACCTTTATAATACGTTTACCTAACCAAATACGTTATTTTAGTTTTTTAGAAAGTGGTAAATAAAGTGTACAAAATTTTTTTTAAAATAGAATAGATATTAAAAGCTTTAGCTGTGTTGGCATTCAACATTTAAATACTTTAATTGCGTAAGTCCTTTTGTAATATTAAAATCATAAATCCTTTCATCTGCTTTCAAAAACAATATTTCATTTTGTGATACGTTAAAAACAGCGAATTTATAGGAAATTAAGTGAATGTCAACCGAGGGAATATTTGATTTTTTTTTGTCTAGACCCGAGGTGAGATTCGTAAGACTTCGTAAAAACCATTAATCACATATTTTTGATCCCCACGATGACACATAATATACATGTAGAATATTAGAGTAGGGAATCTAAAATAATTTTTTTTTTATTCGTATTTTGGTATAAGCAATATTTTATTGATTGTAAGTTATATCGATGTTTTTATAATGCCTTAATTACTATCTATTACATTTGATAAAAATTATCCCATGATTTACTGACTCAATCAATACAACGTACTGTATACTTAGGTGGGCGTATGTACTTCTTTTGTAGATAAAATATCATTTTAAAAAACAAAACCATAAATAAGATACAATATGCCTTTTGATTACGGTTTGTCACATCGTTTTTTTGTCAAAAGTTATAATGTATTAATTATCTAGTTAAGTAATCAACTATGTTCTAGGTTTAAAATATTTTCCGATCATTTAACGGCACTTTCAAACATTTTTATCGTAACATGGTAGGTAGTATTAAATTGCTTTACACCACCCCCTCTTTAGTTACTTCCGGCGTTCCTCGAGGATTTAATCTTGGCCCACTATCATTCTTGATATTTATTAATGATTTTCCAACTTTCTTCCCCAGTTATTTTATATACACAAGCTTAGGATTTTTATTTATTTTCAATAAATGGCGTAACATATTATTAACAAAAATCTTTAAAAAACGTTCAATGTAAAACGCATTAAAAAATAGATGATGCTTGTTAATATTTATGGTGCACGCATCATAATAACAGCTTTAATACCCTTACAGTAATATGGAGTATTTTAGTTTGCAATTCCCTTCGTTAAACGGTATTTAGATGGCAAATCACAAACATTTAATGCATACCATCAAAACAAAACAAGTTTTTTTTCACCATAATTCAGTTAACAGGCGTAAAGACACCTCGATTTTTAGGATGGATCCTCGGCCATACAACCGATCGAATAATTTCGGCAGTGGGCGTGTGGCGACCTAGTCGTTTAACACACGCCTCATGCGCCGACTGTACACCTGTACCTGACGGGAACAAATCATGCATTCATCATCGGCTATTTGTGGTCGCGAGTGGATTAGGCACTTAATTCGGCCTTAAGTCGTCATGTTCTATAAAAAATACAAGCGTTTGGTTCATACTTTAAAGCGTGGATTGTGTTCTAGACAGGTAGGTTCTAATACGTCAGCAATTGGTCCTATGTTTGGAATCTAGCCAATTCCTGTGGATACGTAAGAGTGAAAAAATATTCGCCTGAGGTGGTAATGCTCTCATTTAAATCAATCCGTTCTTTTACATCAGTGTATGCTTGATTTGAAGTACCTAGGTTCCTTCCATTCAAAGTTGAAATGAGAATATTCATCGAAGTGATCATAACAAATAGGTATTCCTTAGAAATCCCTTTATTTTACAAGCATTTCAAAAGCATTTACCTGCGTAGTGTGATTTCAAACAATTCATGGAAAAAATCTATTTTCACATGATTTTTTTTAATAAAAAGCTTTTAAACTCTTCCCATTTCTTTATGGTAATCAAATGAAAAATAAACATAGTAGGTGTTATTGGCTCTTCGAAAAAAATTCAATGCGTTGTAATTATTTATTTATTATTATCATCGGTTCAAAATATACGCAGTAAAAATTTAATACCATGGCAAGTAAACCTATCCTCTCAGTTTATCCTAGCCAGAGGAATATCCTAGCCGCCTGGTGGCTAGGACCAATCACCTCTTTATTATATTTTCTTCTATGAATTCTTGAACGTTTTAAAATACTCGAAGAACGTCCCAAGCAGGTAAACCTAGTAATGGAAACATTGTAATGAAGCTATGTAGGTGTACGTACTTTTTTTAGCTTTGCTTAAAAATCTTAATCAATCAATTTTTTTGGTTTATTTAGCATTGAATTGACCAATTGTTGTTGTTGGTAAGTTTCTTAAAAAGTCAGCATTCATATTTCGTGGGTGGATGGTGTTTTAATTTCCACACAGAACTAAGCATTAACTTGTTTTCTCTTATCGAATATTTCTTTTGGTAGGTTTTTTTTTATTTGTTTGCAAAAGAACTGGTTGGGTAAAAAAAACAGACACCTGTTAAATGTTTGCATTCATGTGGGTTTCGATTCTTAATGTTTCTACTTTTGTTCGAAACACTATAAAAGCGTGACAATCCCATCGAAAAATATAAAACAATCTATAAGTTGGGTCTGACTAATAAATTGCACATTCTCAACACGTAGCATCACACTTTAACATTGTTTAATGATGGCGTTTTTTTTATATTTTCAATGAACACATTGTTATATGAAAATACGTATAAAATTAAATTGTTCAGACGATTAAAAAGTTTAATAAAAATCATTATTAAACTTTGTATAAATTCCCGGATCAATAATATCGTCACATTAAGGGCGTTTTTGGGTTGTTACCATTATATTTGCCTATAATAGTCACCTTTAGGTGTTTGAAGATCGATTTAGTTACCGTAACAAAGAAGATCCCAAAACGCAGGGTACGTCATTCATTTCAGTTTGTTTTTTTATAAATAATATTCAGAACCAACACAAAAAAAAAAATTTCGAGAAAATGTATACTAACTTACAATTTTAAACCCTCGATTTTTTCTAGTCTGTACCTACTATATTTTTTACAGTTTGCCCGTCGTGCAATTTTATAAGTAACTAATAACTTTTTTAAGCCCTTTCATACCAAAATTTTACTGATTCATAAAATATTTCCCTTGGACACATTAAAAATGTTAATTTTGAAGATAATATCTATACAGCAGAGCAGAAATGGTAATTATATGAAATTACCTCGGTAGAAAAAAATCGTAAAGAATGCTTCAAACAAATTATTAAAAACACATGTTGTTCTGTTATTTAACGTATTATAGGTATTCACAGTATTTCTTTTAAATCTATTTTTGTCGATATATCTTCGCTCTATTTTAAATGAGTCGTGTTTTATTAAATACTTTCATATTTTTTCAATAATACCGCACTCCCTCTAACATTCGTATTTACATATTTCCCTTTCAATTCATCTTCTTTTTTAATGGAGCTTACTACGGAGCCTTAAATGGTAATCTCTCCAAAAACATATATTTTCTTATTATAACCATTTTACATATTGCAATAATTGACTATATCTACATAATGTTAACTTTATTACTCTGAGTTTACATTTTCTAGGAATATTGTAAAATAATCAAAAGCCAATAATTTAATCAAGAGAGTAGGTAACTACTTAATTTTCTTAAACCAAAACATTTCCAATCAATCTTTAATGTTTTAACTTATTACGGTTTTCGACGTTTATGTATTAATGTGTTTATATTACTCTAGTGTAAAGCGTTTTAATCGGATTCAAATTGTTTTCTAAAATAAAACATCTTCATCTCATCCTCTTACTTACGGTCGTTATATGATCAAGCGTGAGGCTTATTAATTAATTTAATTACTCTTGATTATAACATTAAACAATGGCATAATAACTCTGGAAAGCTGTTCGATCGACATTTATGTAATTACATCATTCTTGTTCTGGTTGTACCGTGTGACCACAAAGTGGTTAGCCAATGCTGTACTAATTAATGCAGCAGACATTTCTTCAAAATTATTTCTTACAGTACAGTTTAGATACAGTGATTATCATTTCTCAAAACTGTTAAATCTCAACTTCAACGCTGCAAATCTAGTTGTCTGATGATTGGAACAGCTAAAAATTTCTATGAAGTCTAGCATCATAAAAATTGGAAACCTATTTCTTTGTGGAATTTGTGGTTTATCTCAATCATTTCCCACCGGTTACGTCATTTCCACAATGAGCTATGGAGCTTTAAAATGTCTATTTAACCTGTGAAAATAATAAAATATGCAGTATTGTTTACTCTGTGGTCTTCAATTGTTTTCGATCAGATAACTTTGATTTAACAAAAGATTGTTAAAAGTCAAGTAAGCCAGAAGAAAATCTTAAAATCTTTGTCCACCAATTAAAATAAGTACTCTTTTATACAAAATAACCCTTTCCAATGCCAACGTATTATTAAGTTTCATTCAAAATAGTTTTATTATTAACCAAGTTAATAGTTTAGGTAATAGGTAACTAGGCAAGTACCTACCCAACTTTAACTGCATTCTACATATTACATCATTAATTAAATTACCCATCTAGCTAATGTTTTTTAGTAGTTTAGTTCGTTCCTAGTCACCGTATGAATAAGAATCCTGCCCAGTCGGAGAATTACCCGTAATCGTAAATAACGAACCTCTATCGGCGCAAGAGCGAGACACGATTATGCGAGAACTATTTAGTCGGAGAGGGACGGGCGGAATAAATCGTGATTTTCGCGGCGAGATTTGCTACGGCTTTTTAGGCCTAAAGCGCGAACTTTACCGGCGTACGATCGTTCCAATGATGTTCTTAGCTTGAATTTGAATTCGAATAGTATGGAAGGAATTTTAGGTTTACGATCCGAATAGTTTGGGTTGAAGAATTTAAGGTTTACAATTTGAATTGTTTGAATCGAAGAATTTAAGATTTACAATAAAAAATAGTTTGGAATTACTAATAAAATTGAAGGTTTGCAAATTGAGCAGTTTGTAACGAGGAATTTTAAGTTTACAATCTGAATAGTTCGGATACGAAGAAATACGAGGTTTTTAGTGTCTTTTTTAACGTTTACATGGCATTTAAACATATTGTGTATTTATCATCATGTTATTAGAACAATCCAATTATTGAAAATTTTAGAGATTCGCAAAGAATGCAAGACTGGTGAAAGTTTTGTGAGTAAGATTAAGAAAGGGACGTTTGTGCACGGACGCATGGGATTTCGGACATATAGAGCGAATGAACTAAGAATATAAGGAGACTAAATGACGAAGAATTATATCTAATAATAAGAGTTAAGTCAGAATGGTATGTTTGAATGAGACGACATAGCACGATATGTGTTAAGACTTAATAGGTGTTTAGCAGTTCATCCTCTCTGTCTACCTCTGTGGAAAACGGCGTGCTGGTTAGCTATAGCATAGTTAGGTGGTTATTGAATACCTTTTTAATAATATAATCATTTCAATTGTGATTTAAAATATCTTGCTTACATACCTATCCTATTAAAACCCAATAAATACATACTTGCTTGTTCGAAAAACGAACAGGGGTTGGAATAGCCGCCCTTTACAGGGCTATTCCACACAGATAAAGTATAAATTAATTATATAGCTTGTGACAGGCGATGCGAGAACACAATGCATAACGTTAATTCACAATCAACTTACCGGGAGGAGATGGTGAAATCTGCATAGTGAGCATCATCTGTCAGCACTGGAACGTTTAGCGTGGTTGGTAGCACTCGTTATTTTAGATTAAATTGCGATAAAAAATACGTAAGATAATTATTTCGATAAGGAACCGGCAATGTTGTTATGACGGGACGAACGGTTTTTGTGCGACTGGCTGGGCTCACGGCTTTCCGTCGTTTTAGCTGACTTGTGCGAACTTAAACTAAACAGTTCAAATCCTGACGATACGATTGGTTAGTACACGGCCTGTCAAAAGCAATTGGCGTTACGGAACATTCCGCCCACCAAAATACAACAACGTGTATTTTAAATAAAATTTAGAAACAAAACGGGCAATGCTGTGGAACGTTGCGTGAACGAAGAAACAGTGAAAAGAGAGAAGAAAAAGAAAAAAAATATATATTAATAATAATAATGAAAATGATAAGAAAGAATGCGCCGCGGAAGCGAAAATGATTAGTCACATTGACTAGGCAATGGACACAATTTGGGTAATGGTCTCGTGAGAAGAGAACCATTCGATGTACGAACCGTAGCGATACGAACAACGCCGTCGGGGCCTGGATGACAATGTTCTCGATGTAGAGCGTCTATCACAAGAGAAGTAAGCTTAGATTCGCGAGGAAATAGGGCAGGATGTTTATACTCGAATTCGAGCCCAGATTGAGATAACCTGCCACCCACCCTGAGCACACCGTGGTCGTCAATGAAGGGATTAAGCTTCCGCATTTGTTTCGACATAAGGTTGCCCTCTTTCAAGCGTGTGATATCATTATTAAAATGTACATGATGAGTGCGTTTAACTACTGTCAAAAGTGAAGTGTGAATTTCGGCACGGTTTAATGGAAGATACAAACGACGAGATTCTTTATTCTGTAGGTTGTATATGAATCTAAGACAGTAACCGAGAATGCGTTGGATCTTCCGAATCGAAGAAAATTTAACTAATAATAGGTCCACCAGATTTTCGTCCTGTTGGACAAATAAAGATCGAACTCGTTCCTCAGAGTGAAGTTCAATTTCGTCGAAATTGCCATCGAACAACGGCCAAGAATCGGATGACTGGATCAGCCACGAAGGCCCCGCCCACCATAACGTGTTATCGATCAGATCGGCTGGAGATTGACCACGAGAAGCGACATCCGCTGGATTATCTCCAGATGACACGTGATGCCAGGAAGTCCCTTCGAGGGCATCTTGAATGTGACTGACACGGTTAGCCACGAAAGTCTTCCAGCGACACGAAAGAGAACGTAACCAGGCGAGCACGATGGTTGAATCCGACCACGCAAAGGTATTGGAGATCTGAAGCAATGGTACGTATAAATCTTTGACGAATTTTAATAGATCTGCTAGAAGAACTGCCGCACACAGTTCAAGGCGAGGCAATGAAATCTTTTTTGTGGGGGTGACTCGAGACTTGGCGCAAACCAAATATATTTGGACTTTATCGTTAACATCCATGATTTGCAAGTAAACTACCGCGCCATATCCAAGTTCCGAACTATCTGAGAAGCCATGAAGTTGACACGACTCCATGTGAGGGAATGACACCCATCGAGGGATCTTGAACGACTTCAAGAGCGGTAATTGTTTAGTATAACGATCCCATTGACGAACAATTTTAACAGGGGGGGTGTCATCCCACCCAACCTTTAGAACCCACAACTTTGGTACTAGGGATTTGGCGAAAAACGTCAAAGGGCATAGAAAAACGAGAGGGTCAAAAACCCGAGCGACTTCACTGAGGATAGTGCGTTTAGTGCACTCGCGATCGAGGCATAGGACTTCGAATGAAAATGTATCATGTCGTGGCTCCCACTTTAATCCCAATACCTTGAGAATGTGAGAGTTATCAACATCCATGGACACCAAGTCATTGAGGCAGTATTCCGGAGGCAGATCGGCGAGTAATTCTGGTTTGTTACTAGCCCACTTCCGCAATTCGAATTGACCTCGTTTAAACAGCTCGATAACTTCGGTTTTCGTTTGTTGAGCTTGTTCTAAGCTGTTACAACCGGTAACGATGTCATCTATGTAAATATCCGAAGTTAGCACACGACGCGCTAGCGGTAAATCATAACCTTCATCTTTGGTCAACTGTTTGACAGTACGACAGGCCAAAAATGGGGCGGAGGAGACACCATAGGTTACAGTGTTTAGTTGGTACTCGTGGAAGGGTTCCGACGAATGAAAACGCCAAAATATTCTTTGGAAAGCGCGATCTGGTTCTAGAACCAATATTTGGCGATACATTTGTCGTACATCAGCAGTAAACACTACCGATGGTATACGGAATTTTAGCAAAAGCTCCAGCAGGTTCTTTTGAAGCTTTTGACCGATAAGCAAGGTATCATTTAACAAGGATCCGTTAACATCCGTCGCTGAGGCGTCGAAAACGACTCTTAAGTAAATGCTAGTGCCGCCTGGACGAAGAATGCAATGATGAGGTATGTGATACTTTCCCTTGTGCAAATCTTTTCCAGGAACACGAGTCATGTGACCACTGTGTAAATAATCAGTCATGAAAGCAGAATATTGTTCACGTAAGGTTGGATTTGCTATGAGTTTGCGCTCGAGTGAATGGAATCTACGTAAAGCGATCTCACGCGACCCTGGAAAAGAGATATCCCTTCCACTTTCTCGGAAAGGCAAGGATACGATGTATCTTCCCGAAGATCCGTCCCGTGAGTGGTCAGTGCAGTACATTTGTTCACAAAGTTGTTCCTCATGAGTGAGGTGTGAAGACTGGGGAATGGTGTCTAACTCCCACAGTCGCTGGACCTCTTCGTGGAGCCGGTCCTCGTTAGTAACGATGAAAGATTTCGTTTCGTGAGCAGTGTCCGAACCAATTGAACCTAGAAGAAGCCAACCAAATGCAGAATTGAAAGCTGATGGCTGACGTGGACCACCATTCACATTACCAGGTCTCAGAAGACAAGAGAAAACCTCAGCACCCAGAAGAAGATCAATCGGTCCCGGTTTGTGACAGTCAGGATCGGCAAGAGGCAAGTCTCTCAACTGATGCCACGATGACTTATCTAGACGAACAGTTGGCATGTTGCCACAGATACTTGGCAGCGTAAGTGCCTTGATGTTGAAGAGAACCCGTCCCTTAACACCGATCTCTAATTGAATGACTCCTGACGTGGTTGCGGAAGATTGGCCTAAGCCGCTAACTCTCTGAGAACTGGCTTGACGAGGGATGCCTACGAGCTCCGCAGCACGATCGGTGATGAAGTGAGCTTGACTGCCCGAATCGATCAATGCGCGAAAGGTTTGGAAACGGCCGGATGAATCGCGAATGCCAACATTGGCGGTTGACAATAGTACTATGGACTTGTCTCCTAAGTTGGTGAGGACCTGAATTTTAGAGTCGGAAGAAGGCTCCTGGTCCGTAGACGCCGTGGAGTGTTGATACTGATCTTCCAAAGAAGCGTTTTCGTCTCGATGGAGCAAAGTATGATGTTTTTGCTGACATTTTTGACATGTAAACAAAGATTTACAATCTTTAAGATAATGAGAAGAATGAAGACAATTGAAACACCAACGGTGTGATTGAACAAACTGTAGGCGATCCTGAACTGACTTGAGTGCAAATACCTTGCACTTGGAAATGGAGTGGTCTTCCCCGTAACAGGAGCATTTCAGATAAGTGGTGGAGTTCGAGGACCTATTTGTTTTAGGCTGTCCTTTCTTAAGATCGCAAAGAAGCGCTGAAGTGCGTTTTTTGGCAGCCTGATTAAAGTTCCGTGCAAGAGGTTTGTCAATAGTACTGCTATCGCGAGTCGAAAAATGTAAGTCTCGTACAAGAGCTTCGCATTTGTTATAAAGAAACTCTTTGAGTTTCAAATATGAAGGCAGGTCGGTAGGAGACTGCAGTTGTTCGAATGCGCATCTTGTAGGTGAATCTAATTTCGACAGAATTAAATAACAAAGCACGAAGTCCCAATTATCTATTGGGAGATCCAATTCTTTTAAAATTGTTAAATCCTCATTAAATACATCGAACACGCGACGAAATTCAAAAGGATCGTTAGGCGGAAAATTTAAATTTAGCATTTCCCGCCAACACGTAAAGGCGAGTTCACGCGCGTTACGATAGCGCGCGATTAATCTTTGATATGCTTCAACGTAGTGAGCTCCTTGTACTGGAAATGTCCGAATTAACCCTAAAGCTTCTCCAGATAAACATGAGAACAAATACTGCATGCGTTCGATGTTGGATAAAGATTTGTTTTCATGAATCAGAGCGTTAAACATGTCGTAAAATTCGGGCCATTGCTTGACATTTCCAGAAAATATTGGAATGTTTATTTTTGGTAATTTAACGTTTGTGCACGCATTCGCGGTCTTACAATCGAGAGGCTGACTGGTTAACTCCTGGTAAATTTCGACAATTTGATAATACATCTCGTCAAAGGTTTCACGAATTTTATCCTCATCAATTTCGTTTGTGTCATCTAAAGCTAATATTTCCGCGTGAGACGTTTCAAATTCAAGAACTATCTTTTCCAGAGTAGTATAATGCGCTAACAATAAGTTGCACTTAGTTGCATCGTGCAAAGCGCTTTTTGCTATTTCATGTGTCTTGACTAACCTATTATTCGCTAATGTCCGTTTCCGGCGCAATGTTTGAATGGCTGGGGCCATGTTGAATAAACGCGATTGGAAACGTACCTAAAAACGAAACGAAATAAATGATAATAATTTAATCTATTATAATTATATACGCGGTAGGTCGTAAATACTATGAAATCGTAAATACTATGGTCGTAAATAAACGAAATAAATGATAATAATTTAATCTATTATAATTATATGCGCGGTAGGTCGTAAATACTCAAGAGCTAGGTACCTACCTAATTACTGTTCGAATTGATTATTATTCAAAATTTAAGAAACATTCCACAGCATATATCCGTTTTGGCATAGATAGATTATAATCTTAAAGTTCCCTGGTTTCGGCACCAAAAATGTTCGAAAAACGAACAGGGGTTGGAATAGCCGCCCTTTACAGGGCTATTCCACACAGATAAAGTATAAATTAATTATATAGCTTGTGACAGGCGATGCGAGAACACAATGCATAACGTTAATTCACAATCAACTTACCGGGAGGAGATGGTGAAATCTGCATAGTGAGCATCATCTGTCAGCACTGGAACGTTTAGCGTGGTTGGTAGCACTCGTTATTTTAGATTAAATTGCGATAAAAAATACGTAAGATAATTATTTCGATAAGGAACCGGCAATGTTGTTATGACGGGACGAACGGTTTTTGTGCGACTGGCTGGGCTCACGGCTTTCCGTCGTTTTAGCTGACTTGTGCGAACTTAAACTAAACAGTTCAAATCCTGACGATACGATTGGTTAGTACACGGCCTGTCAAAAGCAATTGGCGTTACGGAACATGCTTAATTACTTACTGTCTATGTCTACGTTTTCTCCTTAGATAAAAATTAAATTAAATAAAATAAAATATAAACTTCTGCGAAAGTTATGAAAATCTGTTTATAATTTCAAATATCAGATATAGTTTTACAATTTCATTTACATTTTTGACAACTATATCTCATTTTCATTGCCACGATCAATATTTTTAATAACACATTTAACACAGTAATAACATACATCGGTTTTACTATTCACACATTAGAAAAAATAATACCCATCAATTAACGAAATGCAGATTGGTTAACGCTTACCTGGGAAGAACACATATCCCAAGGCTCGTTGAAGGGTTAGAAATAATTGTTACTTATTAATTCGTTAATCACTGGCTTCGTTATTCACAGCTGTATTTGTTTAACTGTTATTTTATCGATTCGTTAGATCTACAATAGTTTGTAGTTTATTGATAATAATTATCTTAGAGGTGGAAATAATTTATTAGTTTCACGTTGTAGAATGGTTAATTTACCTCTATCAAAATAGGTATATTTAACTATTTGGTATTTGTTTTTAAAATCGGATGTTTTATCAAATAAAATTTATTGACCTTCAGTTTAAAAATGTTTCAATTTTAAATATTTTTATCATTCAATGTGTTTTTTTAATATTTGGTAATGATTTCGTTTCGACATTTAAGTCATATATTATGTTAGTAGATATTCAAACTTCGGGTGATAAATGAAAAATTGCTGTCAGAAATTGGATAACCAATACTCCTGCCATAGGTCAACCCAAGTGGTTCGCTACTTTTGGTGATTTAGCGGGGGTGTCCGGGTTTATTTGCCCACCTACTGCGTGGCGAGTCGGGAGAGAGTAGTGTAGAAAGACCCTTTGACTTCTCCAGCCGGACTCTCTCTCCACCCATCGCCTTGCACTGCGGTGGGAGGGATGAATTCATACGTCACTCCAAGACACATTGACTCCCACATTCCTACCCACCCCTCTTACCTTTTTTTCCTTCCCAGAACTTCCTTCCTTCCTTTCTCTAAAAAGATCCTCCACACAGCATCACCAAAGATGACATAGACCTCCTAAGGTAATGTAAAAAATATGTATACTTGATTGATTATTTTAATCGTTCCGTTTAAACCTAACTTGTTATTTTAACGAAAATGTTTTAAAGGCCTACAATATTATTTTTATCGCTTTATGGATATTAAAACAACTTTGCTTTAATATCGTGAAATCATCAATTTATACGTTAAAAATACATATCACGCTTATTTTTAAGACCTTTCAGGTTCATATCAATAAATTTAGTTTTGACTCAATTTCAATCGAATCCCACATTTCTCATAGTTATAAATAGTTTTCTGGACGTAATAACTCTATAGGTTTTATGAGCATGTACCCAAAAACCTTTACCAGCGATTCCTGAGGATATTTGGAGTAAAAATGCAGATCATGCTATTTTGCTATCTGATTTTTGTTTTTCAAGGAAAATAAAAAAAAAATATTTTTCCATCACACGTCGCCACCGGTTACAACCTAACGCGTCACGTGATAAGCTATCCGTCTCGTTCCACCAACACCATACACACATGACAGCGCATAACACGTGATCTTTTGCGAGCAGTGTGATCAGTGGTGACGTGTGGTAGAAAAAAAGGTTTTTAATTTTAACAACAAAATGACATCTACATTTTTTACTCCAAATATGCTCAGAATTGCTGGTTAAAGTTTTTCAAATATATGCGCATTCAGCTTGTATACATGAATTGAAACACTTCTATTGTACCTAGTAAAATATTTTTTTATTTATATTCGCCCCCCTTACGTGGTTCCATTCAACAAAACAATTACAACACTAAAATAAGTGTATAGATACATTTAAAAATCTACTCGTAAATAAACAAAACACCCAGGCACGTTTTTAAGGCGCTCACTTCGTCTATTAGACCTATTTCATATTTACCAATAATTTGTTAGCATCTTCACTTATTAAGTCAGTGTTTAAGTTAATCTGTTCCCTCCAAACTGTGTATTGGTTAACAACAAATGTCTGAGCAACAGGTAACAGGAATGGGCGCGAGCTCTCGGCAGAGATCTCCTGCGCCGTCAAATGAGAATGACACTTGTTATCCGTATCCAATGTAATTAAAGGGCACTTTAACATAACATGGAGCCGTGGTCTAGCCGTGAGGTTTCGTGTTACATCCTATATGAGGTGGCCAACCCTTTAGAATACTTTGGTTAAAAAATCTGTATGGAATCTATATGGTTTCGTGCTGTGGAATGAATGTTACTTTTTTTAATGATTTGTGAGAATCAAACATTTTATACATAGAATACAAAGATAAATTTAAAATTTTGGGATTTATTGAAGTCAAATCAAATATGTTTCTTATGCTAAATTTGCTTATGAATGGAGTTTTTTTGTGTCTTAAAACGTATTGGGTAAAGGGGAGACAAAAAGGAATATTGGATAAGGATAGGAGATGCTCCCAATACATTCCATACTCACGCATTAATTTACTTCTATTCAAAATTTCTTTCAGATTTGATTATAAATTAAACGTCGTGTTTGAAGAGATTCGAAGTAGTGAAATTTTATAGATTCGGTGTCATTTAAAAAGTGTAAGTTTAATATACAGTTTATGTGTTTAAATTTTTTATTTACTCTGATTATTTCGATTCGAATGGTGGGTAGGTTATATTGGTACTAGACGAAAATTTGTAATTCCAACGTAATTGCTCGGGAGGTTGCAAGGGTCACTTGTAAACAATTTTTCTTTGATATGGTTGAAATTTAGAAAAATAACTTTAAGTCGAGACAATACCCTAAAATAAAGTCGTAAAATGAAGCCATGCACGAAAATAAGCGACGCGCTGCCCTGGTGTTTTGGACAGACCTGCCGTTGAATTTGCCCTAGAAAATCTCTAAAATAAAGTGGGAATATTAAACGACATAAGTGATGATGTCATAAGATGAAAAACGTTTCATATAATTTTCAAACCGTAAAATGTTTTAAAGGTAAAGTACTGCTTTAATAATTCTTAAATATAAATTACTTATATTCGCAGGGATCGCTCGAAAAAAAAATCGTTACGAATTCGCCGGATTTAATTAAAATGTAAACCTCGAGAAAATCGTCTTTATTAGAGCCTCATCTCGCCTTATCATCTTTTTTTGCTCTGGCATCTCCTAAAAAATTGCAATTCGTGTACATTTTCTGAGTATTAATTTAGTTTCAGGTCGAGTAACTTAAGTTAATTTTTTTTTCTATTTGTAAAAAACAATATGAAATTTGTAAAATTCACATAAAACAGTGCTATCCAAATTATCCCATTTTTTACATATATACTATTATTTAACTAGCCGACGTGTACCCGGCGTTACTCCACTTTTCTCTACTTTTATTCAATATAATATCCATGTATTATACATATACAAACCTTCCCGAAATAATTTTCTACGTGATAGTGAAAACTCTATCAAAATCCGTTGCATAGTTTAGAAGAACTGATCGCACAAACAGACAGACGAAGATAATGACTTTCTGAACTTTCTTTACTGAAGTTCAGAAATAATTAAGTTTGTTTTAAAATTTTTAAATTTCCAAAGGTTTTCTTTCTCTTACGAGAATCTACCTCTCACAGAAATTAGTGCAGTCGCGTGTGAGGGCCCATTCTAACGTCATCAAATTTAAACAGTGCATAGGGCTCCTAGAACAAAGAGACTAAGATTATCACAATAATTTTCTATCAACAGCAAGAAGATAGAATAACTCTTTTGACATTATACTTCAATTTCCCAGCAGTAGTTTGAAATAATCGATCTCTTGAAGACCCTAAAACATGTTGTACATTTCAATTTACTCGAGCCCGGAGGAGGTTAGATTTTCGTTAAACATATTTTACCATTCGTAAAAAACAGCCACGGAATACAAAAAAAACGAGAGTCTTCACGTCCCAACCTGTTTTGGTCGAATACTTGTTATGAATTCTCTTTTTTACCGCACATAAATAATATGATAGATCCCAAAATATAGACCTTGATACGAACACATTAATACTCTACGAAGTTGTATTTTATTTTAGTACGTGCTAAAGAGATTCATTTTACAAGTATTTACCTGCTTCCAAAACATTCGTCATATTTTATTTTTGTTCTTTAACCCTTTGCACTCTAGAAAAAAAACATTATTTTGTCATATAAATATTTTATGTTCTGCTATGGATAGTTAGGTTATGAGTTAGATTTAATTAATTTTAATATATATATATATACATAAGTAACTAATCAATCAAGATACATAATATTGTGTTTACTGTGACGGGAAATTAAACCGTAATCTACAAAATCCTCGTGTTCTAATTAAGCCTAAGGTTTTAATTCGTGGTCTGGTGGACAATTCTCAGCACGATACGGCACTAGATTTTTAGGTATACTTTGGTATATTTTAATGTCTCAGCATTCCGTCGAGGCTGTTTTGGCAATCGCTTCTCAATCATTCAATCAAGGGTTGCATGTTTTAGAATATACGGAATCCATATTGTGATTATTCATCTGTTCACAGTCGTTCAAGTGGGATTTTGAAATATTACCGGAACACTGATTTATGAACAGGCCGGTTCAAAATGCTCATAAATCACACAAACGATTTCATTGTAACTGTACGGATATGTTTATAGACATCCATGTCGATCCATCATTAATAGTTGACCTCCCATTACATAATTTTACTCTAACAGTTCTTCATAACTTAACTAGCCATCCAGTGATGTTTTGACTTCATCTGTTGGCGGCTCATGAGATTATTTCTACTGATTTTTTTCTTCTCCTCTACATGAATAGAAATCTATGTATGTACGTATAAAAATGAAAAAATTTGTGTAATTTTAATCAGATAAATTAACATACACTGGTGCAAAAACGATAAACGCACAAAGGTACAAATTAAAATTAATTGTATTATTATTATCATTGCGTGTTTTTTTGCCTTGGGTACTTTACTACGATTTGGATTTTAAAAAATTGGCTAATTCTTTTTTGAACATGTGTGAATCTAATTAATATTACATTTAATAAACTCAACAATAAACTAGAAGATAATTTTCTTGTTGTTTTATTTTCGCACTGTACTAATTTTCGTAAACTAATACGCTTGTGTCGTTTTAACACACGAGAGCTATTCTGACAATCTGATATCCGTGTATTACGTCATAACCAATATACGAATAACTTGATGAAAGCACCATATTCTTCACTGACCGTTGTCCGTGTGTATATATATATGTAAAATACCCAAACAAATAAAAAAAAAATTATGAGGTTATAACAATCTAGTATCTATGGATTTTTGCACCTTTGTTTATTTGTGTTTTAAATTATAAAAACCCTATGGACCATTTAAAAACTATTTTTTTCATTATATTTGAGTCAATCAAAGCAATTATTTGATAAATATTTTATTTATTTAATATAATGAAATACAAAATAAATAAAAATTTTAAAAAAGTGTTTCGATGAAAGTAAATTTTAATTACGAACGACCAATTGTTGGAACACAGATTTGTAGTATATAAATAAGGGTTTCTTATTTTTTTCATTTTATCAATAGAGGGATTATTTTTTATTAATTACAGTTAACTCACAAAAAATCTCACAAATTTGCCTCGAAAATCATACAACATTGAATTCTTTAATGTATCATAATTTTAAACACAAATAAATAAACTAGCACATTAATATTCGTACTGTATATTTGCTAAACGTTTTCATAAAAAAAATATATATAATATATATGTAAATAATATAATTTGGTTGGGCATTTTGGCCCCAAACCCAAATTAAAGGTTTGTTTGAAAAGGGCCGCACATCCGTTTCTCTTAAAGATATATAAATATTTATTACATTAACCCCACACAGGAGGCTCTGAGGAAAATATTTCCCTTAGGGCCTATGTCATCTTTGGGAATGCTGTGTGAAGGGTATTTTCAACAAAGGGAATAAGGGTAATTTTAGGCAGGAAAAAGGTATGAGGGGTGGTAGTAATCTAGGGGTCAGTGTGTCCATGAGTGACGGACGTACAAATCCATCCGTCCAGCCGGGTTGCAAGACGACGGGTCGAGAGAGACTAGCTGGAGAGTTCAAAAGACCTCTCCAGACTGGCCTCTCCTCGCCACGCTGGTGGGAAGACGCATCCGCCGCCAAGACCTGAACACACCTCATTTGTTGAACTCCTGTTATGTGACCAAACGTAGTGAACCACTTGGGGTGACCTATGGCTGGTGTTGGTTATAAAATAAATGGTTGCCGTGGCGGCGGTACCCATACCCGCCACCTAAATTATATATGTTACACAAACATCATTTCCATGTTTGTATAAGATGTATCATAGGGACAAAGAAAAAAACAGTAATTTTCAGTTCGAGGATCATCTTCTTTATTAATTTCATGTTGTTTTTTGTTTTTGATTTGGACCATATATGTCAAACCAAAACTTTAAAAAATATAGACAATGATGGGTTTGATTTTGTTTGCATTTATCTCTGGTGTTCATTCACTGGGCTCTTTGTTCTGAAACTAACTAACATCTTGTATAAATTATCAAAGGCTAATAGAGTATTCTCTCTTCCTCAGATATATCCACTCCAAGGAGAAGCCATTCAAGTGCATGGAATGCGGTAAGGGCTTCTGCCAGTCGCGCACGCTGGCGGTGCACAAGATCCTGCACATGGAGGAGTCTCCCCACAAGTGCCCCGTCTGCAGTCGCAGCTTCAACCAGCGCTCCAATCTCAAGACCCATCTCCTCACCCACACCGATATTAAGCCCTACAACTGCTCATCCTGTGGCAAGGTCTTCCGAAGAAACTGTGACCTCAGGAGACACAGCCTTACCCATAACCTCGGGGGCACCCTCCCTATTTCTGGACCTGGTGCAACCAACAGTGTCAGTTCCTTACACGATATCATTAACTCAAACTATCCGATAGACAGTATTGTGGATGCTAGTGACTTAGACAAATAACTGGAATCGAGTCACGCATGCTTCTGCTCGACAGTTTATTTTTTTAAGAATTTAATATCATGCACTGTGATCATCTTCAAGTAAAAATGTTAGGCAGAGATTTATTTGGATTGTGTAATTAATGAACATTAAATTAAATCATAGTAAATCAAGTGTTGTGTGTAGGTTAAATTGTTGAAGTGTCTCGTAGATGTTCTCTCTTTCTTTTCTTGTGATCTCTTACTAAGGTTATCGATTCCTGTTTTTTTTTTGTTTTTTTATTTTTATTACTGTGTTTATACTTTTAGAAGATAAACAATAATAAGTACAAACACAGCAACACTGAAAGTAATCTTCTAAAAGCATGTCTTTATACTTTTAGAATATTACTTCCCATCGTGATGTGTTTCTACTTTTGAATTATATTTAACAAAAACTCTCTTATTACAGGGTAAGTGGTACTCAATGCGACATAATTTTTTTTTATAACTTACATCGAAGGGGGTAATAAATATATTATATTCAACCCACATGGCTGCGAACAATTGGTAGATGTGGCACCCATCTGTTTGCTTATACCTAACCCCCCTATTTCCATTGTTGAAATTTTTTTTAATTTGCATAATGAGAATTACCAGTCACTTTTTGATGACATAAAGTGAAACCATTTTGTCACCGAAACCTGTTGCCTTAATTCAAATAACTGTGTCCGATTAAATCTCTGATTTAAAAAATAAAATAAAACACAAAATTTTCCCAGGAACTGAAGGTGTTAAAATTGTCTTGTTATAAAATATAAAGAATTTAAAACATAAATAGGGATTTATCGCTGGGGGGTGTCAATAACCGTCTGAGATATTGTTCCTTCCTTGCAATACTTTGTGCAACACAATATAATTTATATACGCATTATGTTATTCAACTGTTTTCAACGCATTACTTATTACCTTTATCCCGAGCTCTACTTAATGGCTTCTAAAGTCATGGAATTTACGGTTTCTCTGACATGGTAATTTGTATATTTCATATCGCAATTTTTGGTATGTGATTTATCAAAATACTCAAGTGACAATAATTATTATGAATCAATAATTTGGAATCAGTGGCGTTGTGACAAATACCGGGCAGCCTGACAACCATGGAAACTGGACAACGAATTTACCTACATTAAAATACGCTCTATCTAACTGCGTATAACAACATTTATATTATACTTTAATTTTACTATTAATGTTGTATTGCCGCAGGCGGCTGCCCTTATTATACTTTAGGTCGCTACGCCACTGTTTAAAATGCAAAAAATTTCACTGTTCAAAATATTCTTAATTTTCGATTAATTCAATATTATTTGATCTCTTCGTATTGCTTTCAATGCATATTGTAAACGTAAAATGGTATTTGTACATATATTTTGATAAATATTCTAGTTTTATTGTCCGTTTTATGAATCGATGTAAATAAATGCGTAAATAATGTTTTTGTTTGACAGTGAAAATATTTTATGATAATTATAGTTTTCGCATTGAAGACCGATAATTTGTAAATATTTAGTTCATCCATTAAGTGATTGAAAAAATCGAGTGATAATTATTAGCGTTTGTAAATTTTCCGAATCAGAGGCCTTAATCATTTACATGGAATAAAGAATAACTCTTTATTCTGAGGCCATAATGTTGATATCATAGCATTTTGCCTGATGGGATAGCTCAAGTCTTCGATTCGATTGTAATGACAAGTGCCCAAAAGGTATATTTGAAAAGGTTTCATAAGTTAACGAGTTTGATATTTTAAGCACCAATTTGCGTCCAATATTACTAAGAAATCCACCTGTCGGTAAAAATACAAACTTATCTACGATTTTTTAATATGTAACGTGAGTTTTATTTTTAATTTAATTTTTGTTTTGTATCGTGTACGTAGATATTATAAAAAAAGATTCCGTCCTTAAAATAAGCAAATTTTGCAAAATATACATGAATAATAATTATACTTGTTTCATTTTCTTAAATAACCTCAAAATAAGTAGAATAACTTTAGAAGAACTATTTAAAAATTACGAAAAATTAATTGTGTAATACAATAATTAGATGTATTTTTCAGGTAGCATTTTTATCGTAGGTATCAACTACATAATTTGGCAAAAAATCTGTACGAGAACATGAAAACTTTAACTTAATGAGTTAATATTTTGATCGTCTGTTAGAATTGACGTTTTCTAACATAACTTTATGAATATATAGAAAATGAAATTTTTCAGCATAATACATAATATTTCGACAAGGTCATAATAAGACCAGAAGGTAAGTTGTTATACCTAAAATGCAATGGTAAGTTGTTATACCTGCAGGTTATTCCAATAACACTATAATAAAATTTTCAAGAAAATAGTCACGAACTTTGCGTTCTTAAACGCTTAACATGACGAAGTAAAGTGGATATGGTTCAGCGTCCAACCATTGATATAAAATTCGGTGGATGGGTCCTCTGGATGGGGAAGGAATCAAATTAAAATTAAACGGCTAATCTTTATTTTAGGCCCAATGTGTTTATTCTATCTATGAGTTGGAATCTATCTTTTCTATGATAATGTCACATCCATTATGATAAAACAGCATCCTTTCTTCATCTTTAACACCTCGCAGCTGATAATGGGGGTGGCAGATTACGATAATAGTTCAAATCGTTTTATATAACTCCATATTGCTCGCCATACAATCCCATACAGACATGTCACACCTAAAAAGATGATCTGTTGTAAGTGTAGACATGGCGAAGATATGCGCAGTGATATACCTACGCCAGGAGAAGGGGTCAGAACAATTTACGGAGCTCCGCAGTTACGCAACTGTTATCTGTCAAAGTGACCGATCCAATACAAAGAAATGATATTCTATGGCAGTTCCCCGATTGATCCGATCTCCTCTCCTAAGTAAGATTATAGCGTGGTGTGTCACCCCAACATATAATACGTATATGCTATGCGCAAATTATGTGTCTAAGGCTAAATACATCACTACGAGTATCATCTCTAAACCACCACAAAAACTTTGCCTTTAGAAAACACTCGACTTATATTGATCTCCTGTTGTAACTTGTAACCCCCTTCGTTTTTATATCCAAGGATACATTGTAAAGAAATTATGCCTACCAATTTTCAGTTAAAACATCGAAACATAATGTAGTTAGGCTTCTACAGGTTTGATATAAAAATGAAAAAAATACATGTAAGAAATAGCTGTGATTTGATAAACAACTTAATGTAAAATGTTGGGCTTGAGTTTGTGATGAAACAAACGATTATAAAAGTGTCAGTAGTTGCTGAAGATGTAATTACACCAAATAAATCAATTCTATTAGTACGAGTAAGAATTGTTAAACAAAAAAACTAACTTATGTTACAGAGGTTTTCTTAATAGGTAATCTTATCTAGATATTGTGATTCCTGCCCAAGTTAAACGTTACTTTATAGCCGTATTATATTTTTAGAATCGTGGAAGTAAACTGATGTGCATAATACATTAAAAACAATTAAGTTGAACATTTAGTAACATCTACGAAGTAATACCACATGTTTTCTTAAATGTTCATTCTCAGTGCTTGCAAGACCAACGTATTGTATTGTATATCGACGGGACTGCGCCGAATCGCCTTTGGCAGTAAGGAGTGGTAAGTGGTAATGAGATGGACACACAATAATAAGCCGGCGAAGCTTCGGCAGATTTACTGCGGCCGGGGATAGGAAGAGGTGATGATGTAAGTCTGACTATTTTTAAAGAAAAAAAATACTACTTTAATGAGCAAAATAGCAGCTCCGGTGGGTGGCGCCCCCTGACCCCGCATTCCTGAAGCAATTCAATGGACTCAAAATAATTACAATACTTACATACTAGACATCATTATTTAAATATCAATTAAAAAGATGTTCATATTTGTAATAATGTACAAAGCTAAGCAATTATATTTTTTTTAATGTGAATACTCCCTACAAGAGTCCCGACTGCTCTCAACCGTCTGGAGAAGTTTGATGTTTACATTCCCCAATTTAGGTATGTTGTGAGGCTATGGGTAGTAGGAAGGAGAAGAGAAAGGTGGAAAGTGATTGGGTATTCAGTTCTGGTTACCTCTCACGGCTAAAACCATTTTAATCGTGAATGGTAGTCTTTCACCAGGTACCTACTGAGAATATATAACACTTTGAAATACAGAGTAAATATATTATGTTTAATTAGCTAACGTTTACCCGGCTTTGCTAGACTTTTCTGTACTTTCCTTAAATATAATATGCGTGTATTATATATAAATAAACCTTCTGACAGACGCGGATAGCGACTTTAGATTATAATATTTACATAGATAAAATGTTAATTTGACAAAAGAAAACTAATAACTAACGCAGGGTACACGCCAGCTAGTCTTTATATATAAAAATTCAGCCTGCTTATGTTTGCGCTCGCAAAACTCGAAAAGTAGTCGACCGATATCGCTGAAAATTTCAATGTTTGTTCTTATTAGTAATCAGGGGTGTTTAAAGAGTAGTTTGAATGGTAGAAAAAGTCGGGGACGCCCGAGAAACGCAATATCACTGCACCGAAATGAAATACCGAGTCGAATTATATTAGTATTTTAACATTGTGGTACGCAGTAGAGAATGGTGGAAGATGTCAGAGACGCCCGAGGAAAACGTAATCTTCGTGAGAGGGAAGAAACACATAACCTGGCATTCTTTCAAAACGGTCCTGTTAAAAAAATATTAATTATGGGACTCAATTAGCAGTCCAGCAGAAATAGAAGAAGGCGAAAAGTTTCCGGTTCCAATGGCGACGCTACTTCAACTTACCCAACGATGATAGAAACAAATAACCGAACGCCAACGTGTACCCAAATCAGATAAATACAGGTGGGTGAGGGGTTTAAACCTTCCCAGTTTCTCTAGTATTCTGTAGGAAAAATAATAGAATAGTACCCACTGTACATTAAATTCATACAATGTAAAACAAATATTATTTGCAACATCTCTTTTTCAAGGTTGTGTAAATAGTAAGTTGTGGTAAGAGGAGGTCCCAAAAATTATTCTAGTAAATTTTCCACCTACCCTCCTTTTTTCCTCTTCCCCCCGCTCTTCCTAAATAATTACAACCATATAATAAAATCATTACAAAAGTCAGGATTAATTTCAGTGCAGAAATTCTGGGACTAACTACCATATGTATTCCTCTTTGACCAGAATACTAATGGAGGGAAACAATTATACCAAGTCAGTGGACATCTTCAATTTATCTACAAATATAAAATGTTGTCATTGAAGCAATTCAGTTATGTACAATAAATAATGTATATTTCTTAATATTCTTATGTAAAAGCTCCGAAAAATAGCTTTAATTAATAAAAAAATAAAAATGATCGGTATTCAGTGGCTTTTCGCTTGTATTTTCTTTCATTCTTAAATTGAATAATAATATCGTAGGTAGGTACACAGGTACTTTGTAAAAGGTGTCACGGTGTTCACCAAATTCAACACACTGATGATTCGATTGGTGTGAATTTTATTAGCATTGCCTCCTCATAAATAAAAAAGCAACAAAGTAGATAACATTTAAATAGACCTCAACATGAGGCAAAGAACAATACGCTTTATTTGTGGTTAGAATTTCATTTTATGAAGTCTCGTAAGTCTGGGTGGTCTCTACTTTGATAACAGAAACCATAGTTAAGCTGTATATAATTTTTGTCGTGGTTTTGTTCGAGACCTCCTTTAAAAGTGTCGTAATAATATGGCGCGTTTATTACTTTCGCAAACTTTTAGTGAGATCGACAATCTTTTTTTTGTTTACGTCGTGGATTTATAAATTTAAACTTTTTTATTGCTTAGTCAAGCGGAATACTGTCAAAAATAGTTATAGAGAGGAAGAACTCACAATAGTAATAAACCGTTATCTATGTTATATCTATTACTACTCAGTAAAGCTGGAATCCCACCTGATCTATTCTATGACCTCTTTCATAGAACGAACCCCTTTAAAATGGAAAAGAATTATTACACGTTCGCACTTGCTCTACTACTGATCTATTTTCCATACGACATAAACATAGATATAAGTGTACGTACTATGCGGCGTTTCTATATAGAGTAGAATGAAAGTTGAAGATGATTTAACATTGGTTTTATATTTCTATCTGGTGTTCTATGGTACAGAAAGCTCGTTTTCATCGGTCTATTTCATAGATTCTATAAAATGGTTCATAGTATAGATGAAGTGGGAACGTGTCATTAATCATCTCCGTGATTTTGTAAATTTAGATGCATTGAAAGTGTCTGCTCAGAAAATTCTCATTTCTGAGCACAAACTGCCTCCTGTTTTGTATTATGTTTTAGTTTTAATATTCGTGTTTGTCCTGTCCTGCTGTTATTGTTATTCTAAGTTTTGTCATCACTTCGTATAAACAGTGTATTTAGTGTTATAATATTAGATCTGTTTTGGGTAAGGCACACTGTAGGAATAATTTTAAGAACCACTAATACTGAATTACCATTTTTTTAAAGTTTGTTATACGAGTAGTTAAGCGCACTTGAAATGAAATGACACTAAACTGCGCTAAACAAATGCCATTTTATTATTATTTATTATTATTATTGAACCTTCCTTGTTTCTTTTAATCTTACTTTGGACACAGTCTGTTGTCAATTACCTTTTGAAAAAAATGTTCATTTCTCTTGTAAAATGATTATACACGCCCTTCGGAAAAATCGTTAGTATTTTTTTTTATAATTTCACTAAAACACAATAATATTAAAAACCTGCTTTACTTCTGGAAAAAGTTTGTCAATACCTGAAAACTTATTCTCTCCGCCAAAAGGTGTCGCAAACATCTTAATCCACCGCCGCATCTCCCGGTCACACAATACCCGGCTTAGCGCAGGCATTTTAACTTATTTCTGCAGAATAAACACCATTATTCACACCCCATTTGGCCACTACCTGAATTGAAGAAGAAGTGGCCCCTGCCCTGAAGAGGGGCTTAGCGTAAGTGCGAATCGCATGGCTTGATCGGATAATTATGCTACAATCATATCAGGGTTTGCGCCACTCTGCGAGAAACGAGGCCACCTGGCAGATGCTGTAAAGATGCGGTTTTGTAATTCATATAAAGGACTATAAAATAATCACTCACTTTATTAAGATTTTCCCCTTACAATTTGTTCTGTCAGTGAAAACGTTTTAGTTGATATTTATAATATGACAGATATTCTAAGCAGAGATTAGTGATGAATCTGAAAAATAGAATTGCACTTTTGAATGCCGACTTGGCTTATCTACCTAAGTACTTAACCTGACATGGTTTGCCTACGTCTAACGATATAAGGGTAACAATTTAAATCGTTTGATTTAAACCATGAAAATTATTTATTTTATTCAACGTATTAAAACTGTAATTCTCAAGATAATTATTTGTAATATTTAAAAAAAAAACAAGAACAATATTCTATATAGGTACATTTCAAAATAAGAACATAAGATTTCACCAAACTTTCGTAATCCTTATTTTCTTAACTATAAATATAAATAAATATCAGCGTAGGTATCAACGAAAATTTAGTGTAAATATAATGTAATATGAATATAATCTGTACAAGTATAAAGATGGTATTTTAATAAATAGTTTATTATCAACTCTACACATGAATGGGCCGTTTCTACAAAATCTTTTGTGTTCAACAGCTCGGCTGTGGAACGATTTGCCGGCCTCTTTGTTTCCACCCCCCTAAAACATGGGTCTCTTCAAGACCTATGTAGACCTCATAATAATAATGATAGTAAAATGAGATAAAAAGAATTTGGCATTCTCAGACTATAAAAATATTACCATTTGTTATTTCGGCTACTGGCATTATAACTAGCTCTCTCATTAAAAATTTAGGCGTATTAGATCTATCAAAAAATTTGTAAATAAAAATGTAAATTTTTTTTTAAATACATGTAGGATAACGAAAGATTTTTTAAATATTTATGTTGTGGGATCAGTAGGATTTATAGGCCCTGTTAGGAGTTCTACCGAGCCGAACCCTCTGATATGAAAATATCTGGAGTCGGTGAATTATTTTCCCATTTGATCTCTGGTGAGTTGACGTGTTGTTCTTGTATTGTTTTGTATTTATTTTGCTTATATAATGCACTTGCATAATGTTGATTGACTAGATGATCATTTGTGGAAAAGTGTGTGGAAGGGTTTAGTTTTTCCTATTGGGAAGATTTAACTCGGACATAAAATCGGAAAAATAATAATAATTATAAAAAATTAATCCATTTAAAAGTTAGTTAAATTAGTGTAGTCCCATGCTTTAGATAAAGCGTCATAAGTAGGTACATAGGATTATAATATACCTACTACAGCCATGAGGGAATTTATTTTTCTCATTATCTTCTGTGTAAGCCAATTCAAGGAACGATAATGTTTTATAAATGACGTAAAAAACATGCACAATCCTTCAGACCGTCATAATTACCTATCAAATTAAAACTGTTTTTTTTTCTTCTGAAATTCGATTGCAAATTTTCTAGAAGAGTGGCCCGATTCAAGGAAAGGCAAGCACGCGTGCAAATGATATATATCTACCTAGATCTATGTTTGAATAAGGTTAGCCTTAGTTGTGCGAGTGTTGAAGAAGTGAACAATCACCCATCAGGGCAAGAATAGGAGTCCCAAGGGTGTTTATGTTTAGTAACAAGTAAAGACGCCATGCTGTCTCTCGCGTGTGGTCCTACAATACTCGAAACGTCATTTGCTTAAGTTTGTAGTTTTTCTTAAGTCTCATGGGAAATTATTTTTAATGCGTGTTTGAAGAGAGAGTTTTACATCTTTTTTAACAGGTAAGTTCTTTGAAAATGCTTTTAGTAGGTGAAATATTTTGGTGCCATGCGTGTAAAGAAATGTACTTAGCTTACAAAACATAGAAAATAGTGGGCAAATTATTTTAAAAAATACGAATAATTCAAGCATACGGTTCATTGGATAATGCAATTGAAAGTTCTCAAACATGGAGCTCTAGTGTTATGAAAATTGTTCAGTTATTTATTTAAACCATTTAAATGAAGAATATTTTCAGCTTCTACGGAAATTTCCTACACCTGTAATAATTATATCAACTACTATCAATTTCCTCATTCTTCTACAATCTATGTCTATATTACCATCCCTACTTCTAGTCGTAGATCGTCTTGGGCGGGAAATAACAACAAAAAACACACTCATCGAAAACGAAATGAAGCAAACTTTTTGGCATACAAAGTAAAGAGAACTTTTACTCTAACAATGCTTTTCTTTCACCAAACCACAGCATTATACTGTTGATAAACAAACCATTTTCAAAGAACCTTAATTTGACACTTCGGTGTGCTGTATTGTCGAGGCTTATGAAAGGGATAGCTTACTTCTGCTTATGAAAGGGATGGCTTATTTCTGCAATGTATGCGGTAATCCTGGCAGCTTCCTCGCTACCTCCTGCGATAAGTCTCCCTGGAGATGTTGGGAACAGATTCCAAAGGCGATCATGTGAACGCAGGCGAGATTAACTAAGTCCCCTTGTATGTGTCAAGCTGCGATAATCTCCTTGCCCCACGCTGCTGGGTAATTAGTTTTCATTATGGATAATTTAAATAAGTAAATATGCACATACGTTGTAGGTCTCCAAACGGTTATTATTTTTCATTTGAATAAGACGAATTTTATAAGAAATGTTTTTATGATTTGTTAATTTATTTATATAGGTAGTAATTTATACAAGGAAATTTATTATTAGAAACACTGTTGCATTGTGTACATCACTATTTTATTACAACGTATTTCAACCGTGTATTTCACGTAATTGCCAATATGAACTGGTTTATATTATGTAACCTGATGGAGGCACGGTTATCCCAAAACCTGTTTGGTTAGCTATTTAAATAAACAATCAAGTGTACACGGAGTATTGCTGATTTATTAAAAACATGATGGCTCGCCATTTCCTAACAAAATATCAGTAAATTCAGAAAACATCGGAAAACGTGTTATTGCAGCTGCGCTTATCCTGATTTGTGCGAAAATATAATATTTTTTTAGAACACGTGTTCCGACATCCTCAGACAAATCATATCATATCATATCAATTCATTATTTAAAGGCTATTTTTACAGGAATTTGAATAGTTTGTTTATATTTCATTATTTAAAGGCCATTTCAACAGGAATTCGAATAGTTTGATTATATTATCAATAAATTCGCAATATTTTATATCAGTATGTTTTTTCCGTATCTATAACAGAATACTATCTATAACTGTACAGGATCTGTGATTTTAAAAACTTGTGGCTGTAATTTTAGGATAGGATTAGAGTAATCGCCGCGTGTTCATCTTCTGATTTATGCTGGTACATTGCTATTCAGGAATCTCTAATCTTTAGGTTAACAATATATCAAACCTTTTTAAGGTCGTTCGTAATATCAAAGTGAAAAAACAAAACCGACTTGAAGAAGAGATACCCGAGTAATTTATTCGCATCATTTATAACGCGCAACTCTAGATTTATAGGTAATCCATCGCGCTAATAACAAAATGAAACAAAAAAAGACTTTTCATGCCAATAAAGAAGGCAAAGAGGAATGCACGGGTGTCGAACCCGCGACCCTTCGTGCGCTAAATGACGGTCTGTACTCTTGTCTGCCTCTCGACTCTCGACCCCGGGACTTGACAGCATGAATGATACCGTCTCATCATGAGGCAGAATGTAGCCAGCGTCTCCATAAAGCCGGGCTACTGAAGGTGACTAATGACACGGATCACTTGAAGCAAGACGGTCCATTGTGGATGCTGCTTGATAAATGAGATGATTCGGATGATCTTGCGGGAGGGTATGGGATATAATGCAAGATGGAGTGCATCGCAGTATCACCACCAGGCAGTGATCCCAGGAAGTTATATCGGCAGGGGTGGAATCGAATGTTCAACAAAGCTTTTGAAAAATAATAACCTTTCAAATCTACAGTATTTACCTAACGTTAATTTCCTAAGAAAGTTAATCATATATACAGTATGCATCAGCACGTACCAAAAATATTTTAACCGGCGCCGATATTCCTGAACACATTTGGAGTAATAAATAAATGTACATTATTAAAACAAAAATATGTTTTTTTATCACACGTCGCCACTGATCACACTGTTAACGTGATACAAACTCTGTCTCATCTGCACGATGGTGCTGGAATGAGACGGAGTGCAGACCACGTGATGCAGTTAAATGCCCCCAGTGGTATCGTGTGATGAAAATTCATTATTTTTGTTTTTAATTGAAAAAGTATATCAACGGACAGCAAATTGACATTTACTTTTTTACTTCAAGTATGCTCAGAAATCGCTGTCAATATTTTTTGAGAACTTAACCTTTGAGATCTTAAATTACACATTTTTAACTTGACAGTACAATCACTCGTCGGGTATAAGACCATTTAGGTTACAGATATCATTTCTGAAAAGACTCAACTGAGACCCCAATGAAGACCCCGATACTGGTTGATTAGTTACATTAATTATTTGTAATGCATTCATGTTGAAAGGAAGCAGTTTCAAGGATTTTGATACAACTTTTATTGTCAAGAACAATCCCGCCCTGATATAGTGGTGGTAGATAGGTACCTACTGCCTAGAACATGGTATCAAATATATTTTTTTATTATTTTTATTTTAACAAACGTTATAACTAGCCTCAAGTAGGAGTAAGTATTTAATTATTTGAATACCGTAATACGAGGCTATTAGAAGCTTTAGTACAGTTATTTATTTTATTTAATACACAGCAGTCACCTTTAAGTTGTTTAAACACACTGGCAGAAAATCTCGTGGTATATTTTGTTGTGTTGACTTATAAATACTAGCTTCTAGATTTTCACATTGCAGTAAAATTAGTATACCGTCTCCGTAAATAAAAGTTTAGCTGCACCTTCAGCGACTAACTTCTAAAATATCGTTTAAAATGGACTTGGAAAATCTTCAACGGGAAATATTACTTCTTCGTCGGATATCATTAAGGCAATCTGCAAACTTCGCCCTGCAGATTTCTCAGCCTTGGAATAACTGAACTTTCTTCTACCAGTTGCTTGGTCTCAAGGACATTAAGTTCTACTTTGTATGATTTGAGATTTTGATTATCGTGATTGTATTTTAGGTGTATTATGCCCTGTCACATCTGTTCTAATGATGGACACTTTAAAACTGTCCAAAACGTTCGCCAAATAAGAAAGAAGCTCAACACGGCATTACCTCCCCCAAAAATAAATCACGATTCGTTTACTTTTTTCAATAATTGATTGAACGAAGCTGAAGTCCTGTTTTAACTCGATTGTTTTGCATTTCATCTGTTTGCAAATTTATTTGTGTGTTCCGTTTTTGGTTTCTAAAATCTGTTTCTTCCAGTTTATTATTCAAGTAAGCCTTACTTTGACTAGATGGCTAATATTTACTGAGCTTTTCAATATGATGGCACGAAAAGCCTGTCTAAAGAGAGTTTGAATAAAGAATCGTCATTAAGATAGTGACGTTTCTTTAGACAAATTGTATGATTCTTAATTTGAAATTACCTATTTGTTTACGTAAAATGTAATACACGTAATTTTAATTATGTAGGTAGGTATTTAAACACCCACTAACAAATTTTATGATTTCTGAGAAAATTTATGTTATGATTTATTATATAGAGATTATTAGAAACGTATGTACGTATTGGACACGAGGTCTTCTTAACTGCGCAGGAAACTACTATACTAGTCCCATCGAGAGATCGTGTGTGATGTGATCGTACTAGTATCTTCTGTCTTTTTCGTTTTCAAACGAAGCGTGAGTAGGAAGAGGATGAACGTCGATGACGTCCGTACGAGCTCTCGCCGGGACTAGTTTAGTCTAACTACTGATTATAAAATGGGTGACCTTGTATTTGATGACCCTAGTGAAGGAAGTATAAAATCATAAAGTTCGTAAGTACAATTTATGGATGAATAATCACAGATTTTTTTTTTTGAAATAATTATTTTTATTGTTCGAAACGTTGAACAATGATTTTAGTTCCTACTCGTAACTAAGAATAGCGTCGATGTTTGAAATGTAAAAAATGTTCACTGCACTCGTTGAGCGCTAACAAAAGGCCTTTAAGTGAAGACACACGACGATGGGAATGTATGAAGTATGAATGTAATTCCAGATGGAAACTGAAGGCAGTCACGACCTTAAGACGTCGTGGTCTATTCTTTGCCACATGTCCTTGGCAGAGACGGAAGCGCGTCATCGTGTCTACTAGTATTGTTGAAAAAACAATAACTACAAAAATGTATTTCTTAAATTTTCTAACCATGGTGATCATTGAATAATCGTCTCCATTAAAAAATGCTGTTCGTATATATTTAAAAAAAAATTGATGTCTTCTAACCTTACTGGTTAGAAAAACGAAAACATATTTTTTTTAATATTCGGTGGAAATGAGATTGTGATTGTTTATGATACAGAATACGACTGCTGAAGATTTCCAAAATCTGTAAATATTCAAGGGTATTTATATACAGATGAGATTAAAAATCATATCTGGATTGGTGGGTTTTAAAGGTACGGTAGGCACTTTAATAATATGACAATGTATAAAAACCAAAAATTTAATTGGAATCACACTTTCCTTCCGAGCCCCCTTACAAATAAAATGTTTTGTTATAAAAATAAAGTTATTTTATAAAAATAACTTTTCAGTATTTTCAGATATGCTTAGCAGAATTTTCACAGTAACCAACGATTTTAATCTCACTTTTTCATAATCTTTACTTCAAGACGGTTTTCTGTTATATTATTATCAAGTAGTACCTACATACCTTTATATTTGCCTGTAGCATACGAAAAAAATATTAGCTACTTTTAAATGTCTTAATCGTGATTAATTTTTGAGTTGTGAGATGAGTTGTTGCGGTTCTTCCTTCTTTGGCCAACCATTGCAGTAACCATCAACAGGGCATCGTATGTCACGGCATCATTTTAAATTTAGAAAAAAGGACCAAGCCAATGAACAAAATAGTTTTGATATGCAAAATAGTTTTCTATACAAAATAGTTTACTATACAAAATAGTTTACTATAGAAAATAGTTTACTATACAAAATAGTTTACTGTACAAAATAGTTTGCTGCACAAAATAGTTTAATATACAAAATGGTTAACAATACAAAAAAGTTTACTATTAAAAAATTGTTTACTGTAGAAAATAGTTAACTATACAAATAGTTTAATGTACACATATATACAAAATTATTACGCGCTGCCAGAAACCATTAATTTTGCACCAATTGATAGATTTACGCTGGATTGTAGGAGACAGGTTCATTTAAAGAAAAAAAAAAATAATAATATAAATGTAATAACGCATGTATGTATTTAATAACAATATAGACATTTGTAAACTTGAATGTACAAACGGCTAAAATAAAATGAATAGCCCAAAAATGTAATATTTGCCTGCGTAAATCTGAAATCATATTTTAACCAAACCTAATCAAATCTATTTCCAATATTAGTGTTCTGGAAAAAAAACTCTTCAGTCAACCTATGTTTGATATAGTATAATTTAAAGAATAGCTTTTTGCATTAAATAGGTTGTAAAAGTAGTTAGTACCCAAAGCAGTTGATAATAATGAAAATATCGTAAATTGTATATTGAAACAAGAATACATTTTAAATTATTAATTAATAATAAGTAACTTCTTACTCAGTGGACAATGTTGCCTACACACAACAATTGCTTACTATCTTCATCAAGATTTAACAAAAAAACCAGCAATTTTATAAATCAAAAAAAGATTATTAGTCAATTTTTGAAAAAAATAATACCATCTTCCTCTTCGTCTATAATTCGGTTGACAATGGATCTAATGGACCCCGATGGGGAGTTGGAGAGGCCTGCCCAGCGGACCCGCCCCCCGCCTCTTCCGCTCTGTGATTGGTGGACTTACCGCGGGCCACGCCCACCATCCGCGGAGGCTGTTGCGTAGAAAATTTGAAAGGTTATGCTATTAATTGCTGGAAAAGATTTATTGGAAAATAGTGAAAAAATATTTGATTATTTTTTTGACAAATTTTTTTTTTGGAATTGTATTTTTTTTTATGCGCTGGGATCTAAGTCAAGAAATTGAGTTTGGGTGTTGGGTCGTTTTCTGAAATATTCTACCTGAAGGATAAAAATAAATTGTTTGTAATTTATGCCATAATGTTGAAACTTGCCGAACATAGCACATTAAATAATTAATTTCACTGTAAACTTTATAGTTTTTAGTAACATACAATAATCTTAGAGGGGGTTTCACCTTTGGTTTCAGTGTATGGCATGGCAAATGGCATTAGCCCTGTTTGGTAACAATGGTAACCAGATCTAAATATACAAGTAGGTACAGATCTAAACCTTCATCTTCCCCATCTCGTTCCCCTCCCCCATTACCTTCATCCTCATAATAAAACTTATTTAATTGGGGATGCCATAATCTCACTGGCTCCAAAATATTGGGAGTAGTTGGGATTCTTGTGTTGTATTCATATAAATATATTTTTTTAAGATTGTAAGAACAAATCCACAAGCGGTGCCTGTGACCAATCTACTTATTTATTTGAATTACTATCAATATTTATTATTAATTCTGTTCATATAATATCCTTATGTTTCTACAACCTACAAGAGTCTACTAAATCAGGATTGATCTAAACAGAGTGCCATCGACCCGTGCTTGTCGTTTGGAAACACCGCAAGGAATATATTGAAGAATTTTGTTAGGAAACAGAAAAAAGAGCCGATATCATGCGAAAAATTCGAATAAAGTAAATGCAAAATATTTCAAGTTTTTTCAAATAATGTTGGTTACTCCGCCTAAACTCTCCTGGTCCTCAGACAATCTACAGCACTCTTTCAAGCTCTCTTGGTCCTCAGACAATCTACAGCTCGCATGCAGACTCTTCTGGTCCTCGGGCAATCTAGAGCACTCATGCAAATTCTTCTGGTCCTCAGACAATATACAGCACTCATGAAAACTCTCCTGGTCCTCAGACAATCTACAGCCATCATTCAAACTCTCCTGATCTTCACATAGGTAATCTACAGTACTCATGCAAACTCTCTTGGTCCTCAGACAATCTACAGCACTCATGCAAACTCTCCTGATCCTCGGATAATCTACAGCCATCATTCGAACTCTCCTGATCTTCATATAATCTACAGCACTCATGCAAGCTGTCTTGGCCTTCGAACAATTTACAGCCCGCATGCAGACTCTTCTGGTCCTCAGACAATCTAGAGCACTCACTCAAACTCCCCTGGTCCTCAGACAATCTACAGCACTCATGCAAACTCTCCTGGTTCTCGGACAAACAATCTACAGCCATCATTCAAACTCTCCTGATCTTCAGACAATCTACAGCATTCTTGGTCCTCATACAATTTACAGCGCTCGTGAAAACTTCGATCATGTGTTGTTCAAAGACGAATTCCATTCAGCCATTATAATTACTGGCCATGTTCTATACCGGTTCAGCTTCCCACTCCACCATTCATGACCGCTTTTGGTATGTAGCACTTGTTATCCGTAGCTAGTGTCTGGGTATGCTGTTTTATACGTCGTTCACACTTTCCAAGAACTCTTTCTGCTTTTTGAATTTAATCCTCAGCACCCGCTAGTGACCGGTGCTCTCAGTGATATATTCAGCAATCTCCTGCACGGACACATTTTAAATGCTTTTAGGTTATTCGTTGAGCTTTTTTCAATGCTACGCATTTCTAGAACTATGTAACAACATGTCTTTCGCCACCTTTGTGATAAATGTAGTAATTTATTACATAAATAGAAGACATATTCGAAGAAGTAGGTACCTAAGAAATGACCAGGGACGTGAAGTGAACAGTGCGCTCAAGTAGTAAATGCACTAAGAACAAAATATATATTTAATGTAAGTAAAGAGATTTTAGTTTTCCATAACTTTATCGGATATTATTTTTCTTCACAACTTTATTTTCTTCATAAATGCACGCCTCCGCAAATGACAGAACAAGCTGATAAGCATCCATAAGTAATGGACGATTTAGTATAGAGCAGCAACATCTTTCTAAGATCCGCTAATATCCGCTTGCAATCCCTTCACCGACCCATCTAATCTACGTATCCCTGAGTCGTGATTTACCGAAAATCGTTTATACGGATGTGAAATACGTTTTGGTCCAGACATCGGACGCCTTTGTCTATCTAAAGGGGGAAAATAGCGTTCTATTTATGGGCAGTCTGGGGTCAAGACACGATGTTCGCTGGACGTTTGGACAGTCATGCTAAGTGAAGCATCAATAATCAAGGTGAAGGATACTCTCAGTACAGCCGTGGTGCGAGACCACCATTCGGAATCAAAGCGAGATGATGCTTGAGATGACTTTAGCGGTGTTTAGTTATCAAGTCGGACTAGCCAAATTCTCATCTCCCTTTCCCACCCTTCCTCCTCTTCTTCTCAATTTTTTTCCTGTCATCCTTTCATCCTCATAACATCACCCCAGACTCACGAAATTAATCGAAAAATCTTTTATTTATTGATCCTTCGTTATAATTACTAATATATTTACATTTCCTGATAATGTCTTTGAAAGTAGTCTTGATATATTCTGTAAAATTATTATAATAGATCTATTTGTATGCACATGTTCTTAAATTGTCTGAGAGAGGTGGATTATATGGAGTAATACTAGGTGAAACGCAGAAGGCAAAACTTTTTAAAATCTACCATTTATCGGTTCTAGACTCTGGAAAATTGAAGAAAATGGCATTGATTTTATATATATTAAATTGTCTGAGAGAGGTGGATTATATGGAGTAATACTAGGTGAAATGCAGATGGCAAAACTTTTTAAAATCTACCATTTATCGGTTCTAGACTCTGGAAAATTGAAGAAAATGGCATTGATATTATATATATATATATATATTTTTTTTACAGTGAATGCCTCACAAGAGTCCCAACTGCTCCCGTCTGGAGCCAGTGAGACTATGGCATCCCCAATTGGGGGATGTTGTGAGGCTGAAGGTAAGTGGGGAAGGGAAAGAGGAAGGTGGGGAAGTACCTGGCTATTCAGATCTAGTCACTCAACACGGCTAAAGCCATTTGGAGCAACGTTTCAATTCTGAATGGTGGTCTTACACCAGGGCGATACTGGTAGTATCTTCCACTCTGGAATATATATATATATCCAATCCAAATCTGCAAGCAACATTCTGATTCTGACTCATGTTATGGCATTTTGAATTGTAGGTATCCTCCACACAAGGTAGAGTAGGAAATATATTTTTATTTTTTTTTGCTTTTCCGGGGTTTGAACTGGATCCGGCTTTAAAACTCTGCCACAAAGCTGTTAAAAACATCATATAAATATTTTTTATCTACTCGACAAGTGCATATCCAATGAACAGACGCAAAAAAGCATGCTGAGTCTGTTCTACAGTTAGTTTACACAAACTTGACAGACATGAGCGGAACACCCATTCACAGTTGATGAGAATGGGTCGTTTCTTCAACTCGTTTTTGTGTAAGTTGGCTTGTATGTGGAACGAGATAACGACATCTGTTTTTCCTACTTCATGTAGTCCGGGCCTTTTAAAGACCCGCATTAATAAATTCCTTCCTTCACCCCTACCTTGAGCCTCACAACGCTGCTCAATCGGGAGGTAACATAGCGTTTCTGGTGATTCCACTGCACAGAGAGGGGTAGCATTGTGAGGTGTCACTTATTTTAAAATATTATTGAGGTTACTTTTAAAAAACTAGATGTAAAACTATTTCGGATCGATTTAGGATTAGCACAGATTAGGGATTTATTCGAAGCCGCGCTATGCAAAGGTCGCGAATGTTCCCATGGTTCGCTGTTCGCTGCTCACATTATATCGGCACAATCAAACTGTCAATCTCATGGGGAGAGGATACCCTTAAATGGTGATCACAGATCGGCGCTCATTGGTAAAGATACAACACACAAACGGATGTCACGTGACGCCAGAGGCTCTGTAACTTTACCATGAAATATACATTTTATTCAATACATTTTAAAATTAAATAATAATTATTTAAGAAAGTTAAAACAGATATTATCTTACTTCATCTTAACCGCAGTATTTTTTATCACCACCTTAAGTTCATAGACATGTAACTAACGAGAAACTATCTTGATTCTTTTATAAATATAGAGCTTGTTTATAAGTAAGCAAAAATGTAACTGTTTTTTTGAATTTTTTTATTATTTGAATAACAATATTTATTTTTAAAATGCAATAGAAAAATACTTTTAAAAAAATTCCGACATTTAAAAAAAATATATATAAATTAAATTATTCAAATACCTACCTAAAATATAATTTATTGTCACTATTTTGTTGCCAACGTACTGCCCAGCTGTAATTTTGGTTTGAATAATTGTAGTAATAATTTCGTAGGTTTATATTCTCAACATTATTTTAAGTCCAGGTGTATTTCATTTTATTTATTATATACTATAACTGTAAATCTGCACATCTCGACACAGGAATTCCCTAGTGTGATGAGCAGCTTATGATATTATTGCAATGTACCTACCATTGTTTATTAAATGAATGAATATTTTTTTCTGGCAAAGTTTAAGAAACCGCGTTTTCTATTGAACCATTTTTATTCTACGAAAACACTTTACATCCAATAGGATTTCCCACGGATTTCTATAAGGCATGGATCCTGATTTGTAAAGAACTGCATCCAGAGATTCCCCACATTTATTTCAGAATATTTTCAAGAAACCGACTACCATAATATGAAAAAGGAAGAATTTTTCACAGATATTTTTTTCAATTACTTTGACGAGATGACTGCCTAGTGTACTTACAGTATTTTTCAACCTTAACTGATAACTTAAACATATCCATACGCTATTATAATTAAACCTCCTTGGCGTAAATCTGACAAACTAACATCTTCAATCACCTATTTTCATCGCAAAGGACTTTAAATTCATTTCTTTATAAAACTCGATAAATAAAAACATAAATAAATAATAATATTTGAAAAAACAAAGGGAAAAATAAACATAACTTTACGGTAGATGTGATGTGACATCGATCGATGGTATAATCGAAATTGGTTGAAAAAAATTTCATCATTAAAGTAAGTCAATCGATTAAATATGTAAGTTTGAGAGGCCATTGCTATGCTGTGCCTATCACCATGTGGGAAACGCAGACTTTAATCGATGGAGCGCAAAAACTATCCAAGGTTAATGCAAATTTGCACCAAATCTAACCTGAAAAGTGATTGGGGTCCGAGACTTTGAGGGACTCGACCCACTTTTCTGAGGTCTGCTAAATCAATCAATGGCTCATGTTCACCAATTTGAATTGATTGGACGTAATTATGTACAAAACTCTTGTTTTCTTTTTATTACACCGATTTATGCAGGTATAAATATTCACCTAGTAAATAATATATTTTTTAAATATACAACGAACTAAAATTCTTTGTGTTGTTCTGTATTAAAATCTCTATGCGTAAGTACCTATCTTTGTAAAAATCGTATTGGTATTAGATCATTAATTGCAAGTTAGGCACTAAAATATGGTAGTTGTAAAAATAGAGTTATCATTACAAAAGTAGAGTCACGTGGGGTAACCGTACGCGTTGGGAAAGTGTACGCGGTGATACTTGCGAATTGAATCCATGCATGATTCACCTGCACTTATTCTTTAATTCTGTAGTAATTTAGGTCGTCTTGAATCCGGTGTACGTGTACAGTGAGCCCTAATTACAATTTTAAAAATACAATTAAATTGCTTTTTCTCCTGGTTTTCACCTATGTTGCCGATGGGTGCTATTGTGTAATCAATTGAAACTTAACGGTATGGTCTATGACCATTTTTAGTAAAATAATGCTAGTTTCATGGATACAAAAGAGCTATTTTCATAGAGATAATTATTCATCTTTTTTATTTAAGTAAATATTATTTCTGTCTGATGGGGTAATTGTGCGGGGGTAAGCGTACGCGTTTTTTGTAAGTGCGTACATTTACCATTATACCTGCTTATTATTTAAAAAATTTTATGAATAAAGAAGCATCAAGCACTCAAGATCATATTGAAATATATTGAAAATAACACATTCAAAATAACATATTGAAAAAATATTATATCCCTACAAAATTAAAAACAAACTCTTAAACAGGGTAAATGTGATTAGAGATCTTGGAGTCCTAATGGACAGTAAGCTTCTTTTTCAAACTCATATCGAGCATATTACGTCGAAGGCTTTGAAAATGCTGGGATTTATACTTAGAGTATGTTCAGTTTTCAAAAATCCACAAACATTTAAGATTCTCTACATATCTTACGTCCGAAGCCACCTAGAGTATGCATCAACAGTGTGGAACCCTCATAGTTCTACATATAAATCAAACAGAAAGAGTTCAGAAAAAGTTTTTGAAATATGTCTCTTGTCGCATGCGAAATGATGAAAACAATGTGTCCATGAACCTTAAAACTCTTGATCAACGCCGAGATATCAGAGACCTACTAATGCTATATAAGATAATCTATATAGATAATCTAGATAATTTATTGATAGCCCATACCTTTTACAAAATATTCATTTCAGATGTCCATTAAGAGTAACTCGATCTCCGGACACATTTTATATTCCCAAGAGCAATACTAATTATCTTGAAAATGTATTTATAAGAAGAAGCTGTAGCACCTTTAATAGATTATGCACAAATATCGATGTGTTCAATACGAGCCTCGCAGGATTCATAGCATTCCTAAGAGAGTAGCGTTCGATCGTTGCGGGAAACTTAGTAGTTTTAGTGTGTGTAATGTTTTTGTATGGGTTGAATCTGTAGTCTTTTTATTTTTTTTTTTTTGAGATTTTCCTTTTCTACTAGTTAGTATTTATATTGTATTGTATTATTTATATTCATATGTTTTTCTACCTATATATAAAATGAATCTTCTGTGGAAACTTTACTGGTTTATGCAACTTGGTAAAAATGATTTGTATTAAAATATATTTGTATAACTGTTTGTTTCCCAAATAAAATAAAATAAAGCAGAGTGCGAACACTTACACTATGGTATGATTAATTCTTATGCTTAACCCGACTGTGCGTCAAGGGTTTTGCCTTTGTTCAATCTTAATAAAAAAAACAAAAAAGCAATAAAATATACTAAGCTTTTTAATACAACGATCTATTTAAAATACTAATAAATCTACTTTTAGAAACGAATAAAAATTAACGCCCAAAAAATGTTTCTATTTTTGCAAAAGCTTTATAAATTTATTGCAGATTTAATCCATTTAAGTCATTGGAGTGATAACACCATATAATTACGTGCCAAAGCGATCTGGAATTCATAAAAAAATATATAAAAAATGTAGCAATCAATGCTTCCGTAGAGATTGCAATCACAACTGCCAACGTTCTGGCTTCACAGCCAATCTAGATACGAATTCTCATTACAATTGGCTTCATTGTTCGCATTCCTGTCAGCAAAGCCGGCGGCAGGAGGTGGGTACTATCGCCTGAATAATAATTTTAATAATTTATTTTGACGTCCATTGGGCATTTACTATACATGGTTTTCAAAAAAAAGATTTTAAGTACATAATAAGTAGTAAAATCAATAACATAATAATCATCATATACCAGTAAATAAATACGTATATGCATACAATAATTATGTATGTGTAGTATAAACCTGTTATACAAAAAATAAGAGTATGCCTACTCGCAAAATATTTATTAATTTATTTCCATACATACATTACAGTGTCTACCAAATATTTACATTTGTATATAATACATAAATTTATAACTGTTGTTAATATGGTGTTTTTTTTTATTTTTATTCTGGGTGTGAGGTAGGTTTGAGTAGGTGACACTGTGGTAGGTAGTGTTATATGTTTCGTGAACACCTCACTGGGAGAACCTGTGCTGAGGTGTTTACGTGGTTATGTTTAAATGGTACATGTATTTATGTGTATCGGTTAAATTTTCTTATATAAGTGTAAGTTGGGATTTTAATTTTTTTTAAATGGTTATTGTACATTGTTATTTAAAGAAAAAGGAAAAAAAATATTTATTTATATGCACATATATACATACACCCATGTATACATATACATACATAAATAGACATATATGCATGCATACACACATATAAATATAGATATTATCTTTATCATTCCTTACACTAAACTGTGTTTACAACTATTCGGGCTAGAAATAATTGGAAAATGATTGCTCATATACATATTAAGAATCTCTTCAAATAGTTGGTAATCCGGTTAATCTTCATGCCCCTGCGTTTGTCTTGATAATATATAATAAGGCTATGCGAAAATTTTAGAATTTTTATGAAACACGTTTTCCGACATCGCATCGTTATAAAACATTGGTATTTTACTAAAAGTTTATCATGAAACCTATCAATTCATTCGTTAAGGGCCTGCAATCCCATTTTTAATCGAAACAAATAATTCAAATAAAGAAATTATCAATATTTTATATCAATCATTTTTCTCCCTTCATAACAAGTATAAAACGATAAATTTAGATGTAGTATATTGATACTGAACTAACGTTATATATTAACACAGGTTAAAATCACGTAAGTTCGAATAATTATATTAATACAAGAAAAAAAATTTATAGCGTATTCTGCTAGCCATTCCAGAGCCTCAGGCGTTGCCAAGCGAACCTCATAAATCCCACCGGGGAATGAATGGAGCGGGCATTCGTTGACCACATTTAGCGCGATGGAAAATGATTTTAAATAACAAACTGAAATATTAAATATAAAATCACCTACAAAGATTTCCAAAGAAAAAAAAGAAAATTTTTGCACCCTTTTTTACCGGAGTGCCCCTGGGGTGGTACATTTGCTGCATATAAAATAATTCTCGTTAATATTAGGAATTTGTATCGAGAAGAGAATTGGTTGGGGTATGGTCTACTACCCCCCGCAGCTCGCGGCGGCCGGTCCTCTAATCAGCGGACTCACGTGAGTACGAAGTATGAAAGGCAGCCAGTGTTGCGGTGCGGCAATATAGCGGTGTGCGCGCGCAGACAGATGATTTTATTTATTTATTATTTAATGTGCAAGTAAGGCGATAAGTTCCCGAAGCGCGGCGAAAAGCGCGGCGCGGGAAGGAAGGACAGACCCGCGACCCCTGCGGGGAACCTAACCTTAACCCCGCAGTCGCGCTAACATGAGGCACCCCAGTCGCTATGCAGCCCTCAGCACACACCCTCCTACAACGAATATAACATAACAAACATTTTCTTTACAGCGTTCATATACAGCAGGGGTGCTCAAACTTGAACTGCTGGCGATCTACCTCAATATTATTAGATTCCGATCGATCGACTCTGAGAGGCTGCAAGTATGTGTGATGCAGGATTGTCGTCTATGTAGGTAGGGTGTATCGTGGCGCAGGTATAAGTGTATATATAGGGACGTTGCACAATTGCATGGCCACAAATCCACATAGAATTTGTAGGAACGACAGAAATTAGTTCGCAATATGCATTTTTTTAGTCAAGGTAGGTGGAGGTCTGCACTAAAAAGTCAATAAAAAACTTATATTTATTCAAAATTGCAAGTTTATTGGTTCTTACAAAAAACAAACGAGTTCTAGTTTCTAAACTTAACTAAATAATGACTTTGGATGTTGAAGCGTGGCACTGCATGTCCTCAGCATACTTTTCATACGATGGTACGTAATTACCGAGTGCTAATAGCAAGCACGATGACATAATATGTTCGTCAGTTAGTCGATTGCGATATTTTGACATAATTATCTTAATTTCAGAAAATGCAGACTCGCACAAGTAAGTTGACCCAAACATTGTCGTCAATTGAAGGGCGATTTGCCTTAGATTCGGATATTTATCTTCAGATATAAAATACCAGAATTTTGTGTCAGAGGCTGTGGCTATGAGATGTATATCTGATATTATCTGCAATATTCCAGAACACTCCGTTCAGTAACTCGGTCCGCTACAAGCTACAAATAAATAATAAAAAATAAGGCATGAAAAATGGGAATTTTTTCTCGAGATCGACTCAAAAAGCACTCGCGATCGACCGTTTGAGCACCCCTGATATACAGGATAGTGCCTTACCCGACTTACTTAAACCAGCGAATTCTGACATGATATGCAGTAAAAAATTGAATTAAGTTTTGGTCTCCAGTTTCATTTTGGTTTTTCATATTTTTTTTATAAACAATAACAAAAAATACTTTTACATGTCTATGGTCATCACTCTCACTTCATATTTCTAAACCAACCCTACCTGTCCATTGACTACTACTTTTTGAATATTTTTAGTTTTTAAGAAGGTCACCAGAGAACCAAATGTCATCTACATTTTTTACTCCAAATAACCTCAAAAATATCTGGTAAAGTAAGTCAGGTAAATCGCTTAAGGCGATTTACTACGTCGTGTAATACTTTAAATTTAGCCGCTATCAATAACAACCCTTACGTAGATTGCGATAAGGTTTAAATTCCCGCTTAACACCATCCGCCTGTTTTGATTTATGCAAGAAAAAACACGGCAAAAAATTGCCTTTTATTTTATTTTGTGGATGTTCAGGCATAAATATTCATTTTTTTCAATCATTTTGTAAATAACTTAATTTGCCACATTCAGGCACATTTGATTTTATACAATAAAATCAAAACCGAAAATGGGTTCGTAAGTAGGAGATTTTGAACTTTAAAGCAGTTTTCATAGGCCTTTACATTATTTTTTTTCTGGTCTTATAAAAAGATTTATATAAAAAATACTCGATTATTTCAAAGGCCAAGATGTATTCTACTCGCAGTATTTAATTAAAGCATCTGAAACATTTCTAGGAGACCAAATTTTCAAACCAAAAACACATGATTTTGCATTACTACGTATGGCATCGCCTTAACATCCTGTACATATATATTTCCTTTTCATTTAAGAGTAGTTGCTCAGTATCCTGGATAAAGTATGGCCTTGTCATTCAAAATCAAAATCCTGCTTGAAATGACAGAAGCCATATAAGCTGTCGCTTTATCTCAGATATCTAAGAAAAATCTATCTAGACAGGAAATCTCTCATTTCCGCCTTTTCCTGACCCTCCTTTATTTCCTTCCGCCCCACAACCCCATGGCGTAGTCGTCTTCCCATTTGGTTTTGAGATGGAAGCTTGGGAAGCAGCGTGTTAGTTTCCTGAGCAAAGCATACTTACTTTAACATGCTGTTTTTCATTTTATAAAATACACCACTCTACGCTATCTTTTGCTAAATTCTAAGTTCTGCAGTTTTGTCAAAGAACCTAAATTAAATTAAAATTATTTAAATTGATTGCCGAATTGAATTAGAAATAGCTAGTTCTTAGAAATGTCATAGTAACTGGGCACTAGTGCTCCTTTATGGAAATTTCAATTTTAATTGTAATCATTCCGTATAGAAGAGCAGGGATTCCCAACTTCTTTCGGGTCGCGACCCCATTTTACAACAACCCATTGACCACGACCCCCCTCCTCCCCCGGAGGCGGGTAAACAATGAATATCTCCTGCTGGGGATTATAAAATTTATAACCTGCCTATTTTTTTCCGCGGTTTAACGATATTTAAAGTTGTAAAGAATACGCATCGAAAAAATATTTTTGATGTGAAACATCATTTGGCGCTCCTGGGAGTGTAAAACCGACGAAGCAAGCTTGGCAAGTTGGTGAAACGCTCTTGCGCGGAACAACGCTTCGTTTGGCCAGTCGTCGATTATTTCCGCCCGGCCGCCAAAACTCTGTGCGGTATATTTGCTTTTATTCTCACTAAACTTGACAATGGGTCTTTTCACATTTTTTTTAATAGATTTTTTGTGTATAATAATATAGGAATTGTTTTACTATCAGAAATATAATAAGACTTGTTTACAATCATTTTCACTTTCTTGACTAAAAATCAATTTCAGTATTTCACATCTGCCAGGCGTTGTTTATGTATATACCTACATTAAATTATATTTAAGCATTGAAAATTCGCGGTTTTTATACTACTACTACTATAGCCACTGCCAACCTTAAGTCATACTCGGCCATAAAGCTGTTTCTTGTTTAGATTGAACGGATGTAAGAATTAACATTATGATGCTATTCAAACTTCAAGACACACGCTTTGCCGAAGAAAGAAGATCTCACAGAAAATACCATTTAGGCTCGTGACCCATTAGTTGGAAACCTATGGTTTAGAAGGTTTAAAAAAACAGGTTAGGTTAGGTTAAGGTTAAAACGGGTTAACAAAATAACGTTCGAAAAAGATAATGGGTTTCATACATTTTCTAAATCAGTAAATCGTTGTAAGAATTCGAGGCAATATTATTATTTGTCCTGCCGGTAATCAGGTTTATTGACTACTTTGCGTACTGGCAACTGGAAACTTTTCTGGCAGGGAGGGGATCGGGTCCTGTGGCGAGCCTCCCGTGGCGGCCGCCAGGGGTGCTAGTTCCCTAATGAAGGTAAAGAACTCGGCTAAACCTATCGTCGCCGCCGAATATGGCACCGAGGTGAGAAAGGAAATCGCAAAGTATTTATTCTCGTATGCAGATTGCGTACTTATTGAAGTATCGATTGAAATTGCGTGAGTTATCTTATGGTTATGCAAATGAATAATGAGAGAGAATAAGAAAAGGGTTCTTGTTGTATAAAAACATTACTTTTAACTACGATAATTATAACACCACATGCTGGTAATAGGAAATTAAATGCTGCCATTATGATTTAAAAAATGTAAAACTTTCTAAAAGTCCGTTTTCAAATATTTTAAATCAATAGGATTCAAATTAAAAAAAAACAAAAATACGTAACCAAAGTAAATTGCCAAAATTATTTCTAAAGTTAACATTTTGACAACATACGCAATATGGTCGAAACTTGTTTTTGGGATAAATCAGAAGTCGTTTGTAATTAAAGTACTTAAAATCAAGACCATGTGAAGATTTTACAAGTCAGCTGACGTTATGCAATATAATCATTAACAATTAATAATAAATATTAGTAACGTATGATTCTTATCACAGATTTGACTTTAGTAATTAGGTACCAAAAAACATTTTTTTACTTCACCTTGGCAACCCGATATTGCTAATTTATTAAGAATCTCTTAAAATAATTGGTAATCCAGTTAAGAAAGGGGTTGAACGAATTAATAGATTTCCTGATAAACTTTTAGTAAGTTACCAATATATTAATATTACACCAATATTTTCGCATTTCTAGATTACATATTCGCAAGGTAAATGCACGTACATGAAGACGTGTTCCGACATAAAAGGAATTTACTAAAAGTTTATCTGGAAACTGGCTTGCAATCCAGTTTTTAACCGGATTTGACGAGATTGGCAACACTCATTTTCCTCCGTGTAGTATGGAAAGCAAGAAATAATTTCCCTTTGGGTCCCATGTCATCTTCGGAATGCCATGTGGGGGGTAATAATATTTTGGAGTTCATTACGGAATTGACTCGCAATTTCACAGTTATGCTTGATGTTATTGAAAGAGTGTAAATGCTTAGAACTCCTCTTCATCTCTCCTGTATAAAACCCCATTAATTAAGCACATTTCAGACATTCAGGTTATGTTTTTCGTATGATATGCTCTCGTCTAGTTATGCATATCATACAGAATCGACAAGGTATTTGGTCAACACTGTCACCGATTTCTAAAAATAGTATCCCGAAAAAGTGAGGATAGGATAACGTATATTATTATGCGTATTCTGTATTTGGGATATTAAAACCCATATAGAATATCACTGGTTGATGCGCGCTGGCCCTAAATGCAAGAGTCCAAAATTTATTCGACTTTAAAAAATGATATCAAATATTTTTGGTCAACAACAAAATACTATTTTATGACGGTGCATAAACGACATTATAAATAAATTGTTTTAGTAGCCGGCCGCATTAACATTTATGTTTTGGGACCCAGAGCAGCATGAGGCAGGATCTGTATAGGTCTGTCGCCGTCCGGCATATGTATAAAGGGTTTTGCTGTCCGGGGTATATTATGTCGAAGAGTAACCGGATAAAACAGGTCAGTGGCTGAGTTGACAAATGCGTCGGGCTCCCAGTGTTCCCACCCAGGCTTCGTGGGTTCAATTTCTTTGCTGGATAAATCTTTCATTACTGCATAAGCATTATAGGTTGATGGTAGTGGGACTTTTTCAAATATGATCAGGTTATTCGTAACTCGGGAATGTTTGTCTTGAAAGTTCACTCAACAGTGAAAAGATAGAACATTATAAATGAAAAGTTGGTTAGGTTGTTTTATTCCTTCACTTCTCTTACCTAAAAGTTCTGTTTTGTCACAGAACCATTTTGAAGGTCTCCGAGTCCCTGGCTATCCGGGGTATGGCCGAGGTCTCCGACGACCGCAGTCCGACCCCGCGTCACTGGACGGATAATTAAATTATTTAATTGAACCATATTTAATGCCGCCGCACGCGAATGGTTGGGCGGTTAACCGCTGGTGAAGATTGGATAATTTTGTAAAAATCATTACAATGTTGGAAACATTGACGGATACGATGAACACGGCAATATTAAGAAATTATTTTGGTGTTATCTCATTTGGAATATAAACGGTGGAGTGTAAAACACACGGTAAACCTGACAGCTTTCCCAGAAATATAAGTTTATTCAACAACGCTAAACTTTCTCACCATCGCGTAATTCGATTTTAGTATAGGCAGACAACTTTGTTATGACATACACTCCTTGATCCATCCAAGGTGGTATATCTTAAAATTTATAGTTACTATGTTTAGGTAACTTTGTCTTGACATAACCCGACTCAAATATTTGATTCACTTGGTTTGTGATGTATCCGCTCTGTTGTGCAATGCGCTTTCATTAACAGAAATAAACAAATGGCTTCCCAAAATCACCATCCCGTTAATGAGTTTGTTAAGCAAAAAACAAGAATTATTATATATGTACGTACATACACATATAAAATGAATATAATGTTGTCATAAAAGAAAGATTAACGAAGCTTTCATAACACAATATTATCACCTGACTTACTCAAATACCTGCCGCATTGTCCTTTTCTAGGAAGCCGTAGAAAAAACCATGACACACGTTTATACATAATTTATTATGTGTAATAAACCACTTACCGCGCCGTTGTCACCATTCTGTCCTTTGATTGTGACAAAAAAATATGTAAACACCTTCATAACTAGAGAAAAATGCGATTCAAAATATTTGTCAACACATTTCACCCCTACTATTCACTTTTTTTTCTTTTTCTTCGCCGGGACCATATATTAGGTTATTTAATAACAAGAAAGAGGTCCTTTGTTATTAAAATGCCTAGGACGAATTCAGGCTCCTAGGCGGCCTGTGATATCTTTGGAATGTTGGGCCGCTCAGATGAGATATAAAACAGTGTGATGCTTTTTGGTGAGGAGCGTTCTGAATAAAAACCATAACAAATAATAATCACAACATTTCAATTTGTTTTCAAACTGTTTTTCGGTTGAAATAATGTAAAAGTTTGAAATATTTTAACACAGATATCACTGAGTAAATGAAAAAATCACCCAAAGGTCATGTATTTTGTGCTCACATACAGTGTCATTTGACAACTTGCTGACAATATTTTACGAACATATTACGTTGTTGGAGATACTTACTACGTTTAGAGGTACAAAAGAGTTACCTATTGTATGCTTATATTTTGAATCTTTGGCTATATTCATAAAAAAATAATATATTACTTTCACCAAATTAAGGTAGGTAATGGGTTCTCTATCAAAAAAGGAAGGTACCTACGCCTGGCTCTTCTTTAATAATTCTAATCTTTATTTGTTATGATTTTTGTTCTATGTTATCAATAAAAAGTGACATATTTATATTCTATGTTATCAATTAAGAATAACATAAATGTTCTATGTTGTTAATAAAGAGTGTCATATTTATTAATAATATATAATAATAATATCTTTACTTAGGAAAGTTTACACATTACAACTATACATACATATTATGGTGTACATTGATTTGTAACTTTTATATTTAAGGTTATTAAATGAATAAAAATGAAGAACTATTAATATAAACATAATATTGTGAAGGAAAATAGCAAATAAAAGTACAGTTGTGATTTCTCAAATACCGCCTCACTAGGCTAGCCTGTGTTGAGGCAGAATTTTTAGTGTTAGTTCCTAATACCATTGAACATACCTATATTTGAAGTATTCGCTCAATAATGTGGTGGTAATGTGGTGACTTCAATAACTGCGAATTTGGGTGAATGCACCGGTAAAGGCCCTATTCTTATTTTTAATCCAAATTTTTACATTATCTTTAAAAATTTTTTGTGAATAACATTGTTTTATGTTGAATGGAAAAATGTTGTAGAGTCTTGTCGCAAAGTATTTAAAGTTTCGTTGACCAAACATAGTATGTGTTATCGGAATTTGTAGTAAGATTTTGTTGTTGCTTCGTGTACATCGTGTATTTGAACTTTTTACGTAGTAATTATGTATATTTGAGTATAGATGAGTCAGGATAGTTTTTGCATATAGCTGCCGAACATCAAACACATTCATAATATTAAAAATTAGATTCGAGTCTGTAATTATAGGTGGCCTTAGAATTATTTTTAAGATTGTTTTCTAAGCCTTTATGATTGGGTCTAGTGCAGATGAAGTGCCGCCTCCCCATGCTATGATACCATACTCAATAATAGATTGGCAGACTGCAAAATAAATCATTTTCAGGTGTTGAAAGCCGAGAAAGTTTCGTATGATTCTAACAAAGTGCATGGTTTTTCTTATTTTGTTTGCAATTATTTGGGTATGAAGGTTCCATTTGAGATATGGATCAATGGTGAGGCCCAGGTACTTCATCTGAGTAGAGCGTTCAATGTAGGGGCACTGACAACATTCATCGGAATTCAAACACGAGTGTATTCTGATGGAGGCATCATCAGGAGGTTGACCAGTAATATTAATACTTGGTGTGACATATTTAGTTTTCTCGGTGTTCAGTGTAAGCGTGTTTATATCCAACCATTTTTTTACCATGCTTATATCCGTTTCAGCTTTTTTGTAGACAGCTAGCCAAGTGTCAGCTTCAAACAGTAAAACGGTGTCATCGGCAAAACTAACGATTTTCCCCTGAATATTAATGTTGCATAAGTCGTTAATATACAACAGGAACAAAGACGGACCTAATATACTACCTTGTGGTATACCGTAGTTAGATGAACAAGTGTTGCTAAGGATAAATTTATGTACTATGTTATGTACTATATCAATAAACAGTGACATATTTATGTACTATGTTATCAATTATTATAATTACATATTAACGTTCTATTAATAAATAAAAAGTGACATATTTATGTACTATGTTATCAATTTAGAATGACACATTTATGTTCTATGTTGTTGTTAAAGGGTGTCTTATTTATGTTCTATGTTATCAATAAAGAGTGACATGTTTTTAGAAACTTGAAAGATCTTAACCCTTCAGGCTATTTTATTGGCTTTTGGGAAAAAATCATATGGTCTCACAGAAGTCATTATGTCTCATTTATTGTTGTGGTTAGAAATATGATCTAAAAAGTGATGGAATGAAAAAAAACACCACGTTTTAATCAAATGTAGAAGTTAACCACAGAAGAATTACAATGTGCACCTGTATGAAACCAAAGGTACTGCAATTTGAAAACAAGTTGTGAGAATTCGTGATTTTTTAATTAATTATTTTTACATGAAACGACAAGAAAGTGAGGTACATTGTCTTACAAAATAAGTGTGTTTTTTTAAATATATATTTTTATTTTAAGTAATTTTAGTTGCAAAAAACGATAAGCGAACAATTATTTTTTTTTGTGTTTGCATTAAAACTTTAATATGTGTTTTTAGCAATTTTCTAGCAATAAAATATGATACCTTTCAAAAACAGTTTTTAGTTTTCGGATACGTTCAGAAACACTGCATTTATTTGGATTATATTGCAAAGCGGAATTGTCTCCGACCGTCTGACAGAATATAGCTAAGAGTTAATATTAAGTAAGTGTGCGACAGTAATTAATGGAAACTTGCAATTCGAGCGAGTGGAATTTATTCAAACGCTCCTCGAATTCGTATTCTACATTCGGTAAATCACCTGGCTTCTGAGGAGAGACTGGGAAATAATGATTCTGTAAGGGTCCCGAATAAAGGCCACCTCAAATATATAACGTTTTATAACAAAAGATATAAAATATTAATCACTGTTAACCCAATAACAGATATTCAAGCGTTTTATAGACTCACCCGAATGCACGGAATACAATCCTTATTACAAATGTTCGAAATTTTATGTTCCATTTTTAATTTTTAAGTATCCTCAAACATTAATAGTGAAACAATATTAATGTTCCAGGTAAATCATGTACCGTTGGAGGTGATTTAGTCACTAAATTGTAGCTAGGTAATTCGGTAAAGTTCCTTATTTTTTTTCTCCTTTTTTTATCATTAAAGCTCCACGGAATAGGCACCAAGGAAAAAAAATTTTCAAGGGTTATATCATCTTTGAGGATTCTGTGTGGAGGGTCTTTTTAGGAATAGGAAGGAAGGAAATTAAGTTCTGGGCAGGAAAAGGGTATGAGGAGTGCGTACGAATCTGTAAGTAATTCTGTCCAGGAGTGACGGACGTATGAATCCATCCCCCCCATGCGGTGCAAGGCGATGGGCGAGAGTCCAGCTGGAGAGGTCAAAAGATCTCCCTCAACCAGTATCTCCCGACCCGGCCCGACACGTGTATGTGGGCATACGCGTCCGCCGCTAAGACCCAGATAAACCTCACCCCATGAACTCAGGCACCCCTGCTAAGTCACCAAACGTAGCAAACAACTCGGGGTGACTTGTGGCAGGAGTATTGGCTTGCTAATAAATTATTCCTGGGGCGGTGGAATCCAATCCTCCAAAAGAAAAATCAATATTCCCGGGTTACAAATAACCTGACAATATTTGAAAACCTTCTACTACTGGCATTTTTACGAAAATGTTGACAGTGCAATAATGGAAGACTTAACTAGCAGAGGAATTGACAACCGACGCCTGGGTGGGAACCTAGCTCATTTCTTCTATCGGCTACTAACCGCTTATAAAAGTTTTGAATTAAATATACCTACATGATATTAGAACAATTACAAAACCTAATACAATCTAAGAACCTACTTTAACATGTAATGTAATGCTTTCTATTTGCATTGTTTTTCAGTTCTTCAATAAATTCATTGGAAAGTTTTTCAGGACTAATTTCAGGTTTCAACAACATATAAAAATACCAATATTTTTCATAGTGGCTTCTCTACCTGCATTAGCAGCATAACACGGCAAGTTGCCTTTTTGGTTTAAAAAAATCGGTGGAAAGAGTTGATTAAAGCGGTCTCATGTGACAGGGGCGCGCCCGGCGGGGAGCCCCGGCGGCGACAGCTGGGGGCAAAGGAAGGCAAAAGGTACGGCACTGGAAATCCATTTAGGGAGATTAGGAATTATTTATATAAATTATTATAATCGGCTATTTTTCGGTGCCGAATCGAAAATGAGTCAAATAATTCAAAAGTGTTCCTTCACAACAAAAGCAACATTAAAATTCTTTCACACGTTTATTGTAAAAAATTTATTTCACTTAATATGCTTGTCGATTTTTGTGTTTCGTTGTCTACGTTTCGGACAAGCTTGCAGTCTCCATCATGGTAGATTATGAATGTTGCACGTATTTCCGAAGCGTGGTTATATTACGAAGAGTATATAAGTAAGAACCCAATGCTAACCACCTGGATAATAAACCGACAAATCTTTTTTTTATTTATAATATGTATTTTACTAATGCTAAATAATATGTTAAATAACTTTTGTTCATTGTTTTGCCGCTATTCAGAAAAAATAAAATCTGTTTTCTAATGACGATGTCATAATCCAGATCATTTTAAAAAAATTAAACGAAAACAAAATTTTCCAGACAGTTATATTTTTATTTTGGATTACCTTACAGTTAACTCAGTGATTTCAAATCACGTGTTTTTATCAGTTACCTCCTTAAATCAAACTCTGACTTCCTCTGCAGCAAAGAAGGTTTAATTACCAAGTTGATAAACATTTTTTTAAAAGAAGAGAAGGGGTGGTTAGTCCTGCTGGAAATAGCAGACGCTGAAAGGCTGAAACTTTTAAGGATTCAGGTGATACCAAAGCCAGTACTGCATTATATACCAACCAAAAAATTAAAATAATCTATATTTTGGGTTAAATATAAAAAAAAATCTTTAGGTAAATACTTATTTAGTCCCGTCACTTATCATAGTAACAAACAGGGGGTTTAACTCCGATCAAAAATTGGAACCGAAATATTGTGACGTCATATGTTTGCCTAGCTATATCCACCAATGAAAAACTCTGAAAATCCATGGAATAAACTTTCAAAGTTTTTCGTTGATATATAGTATAATAAGCAGGCTCCGGATGAGACTTTTACTGTCTATGTTTTGGCATATCTATGGTTTTTTAGGACAAATTTGTTTCATGCAAAAAAAAAACGAAGTTATTAATCTATGGAAGTTGATTTATGGTAACAACATTTAAATTGTATTTTATACTATCGTGCACCAGTGAAAAATCACAGAATATTTGAATTATTCTCAACTCGGTTCCAATTTTGAAAATGACACGATTAAAAAATTTGTTAAAATGTTAAATTAAAGGTAGGTACTTTGTCACTTATCTGAATTATTAACACAATCTATTCCAAATTTGAAAATGACACTTAAATTCAATGTCAATTTTAGTACACTCCGAGAAAGGTTTTGATTTTGAACAACTCGCCATTGCAAAACTCAGAGCCCCAAACCCATATTTTACAAAAATTTTCTAATATGGGAATTGACCACACATTTAAACTGTTAGTTAGTAGACTTAGTAATTAAAAGGTATCTTTTTAATTTTCACTTATTTTAATTCAAAACTAATTTTTTTTCTGAAATTATAAGATTTGTAAGTAGGTATATACTTAAATACCTAACCTACTTAATGATAACTCATATATTTTTAGTAACAATTTTTTTCAATTTCAAATAAGGAATTTTGAAATTTGTCTAAAATAATTTTAGTATCTAATTTACATTTCTTTTCTTAACTTTAGGCAGAGAGATATCATAATATTGAAAAAATGCAATGAAGAAAATTCTAATAAAAACGACAATTTCATACTGCCACTATCTTAAAACGGAAACTTACAAACCAATTACAGACAGACGATATGCAAAAAGATCAAGTAAAAACAGGTCTTTACTGTGCCCAGTCAATAAAATAATTCTAAAAAAATTAACTAACAACCTTTTTCCAACGCAACGGATTTTATTATATTTTAATCAGTTTTTTAAAAGCTGTTTTTTTTAATAAGTCAAATCTGTTTGACTTATTAAAAAAAAGTACTAGGTATCTGCATTCAGATTGATACTGATGGGCAAAGTTCATATTGATTGAATTCTGCGGAATATTAAAAAATCCAGTTTAGAAACAAACATAATTTTTATTTCATTTAATAAAACTACCATGATAATAAAACTATGTGTTTTTTACTGCTTTAAATACAATAATTTTACGAATTGTGCTATCACAATATAAGAATGCCTTTGCATTGCAACAATATTTCAAAATAGTTTACAATGCCTCCTCTTATTTGAGGGGTTATTATCAGCTTTTTTGACAAAGCACTATTATGAATCTGTGAGCTCCTAATTTTTAAATACTAACCCTAAAAAACTGGAATGACAAGCCTGTAAAGTTCTGTATTTTAATCCAATGATTGCTGGTTCCATTTGAAACTATTAATGAGAAATGTTTCATGCTCCATGGGAAGCCAAATGGTAGGCATAAAGAACCCCGTTACGGTAATTATAGGGTTTTATAGCCGTGATACAAAAGAGGACAAAACCATATTGTATTCTAAATATATACAGTTTAAAATGTAGAGATATCACGGACTTTATTAGATTTGTGATCCATATTATGTTTCTAAAGATTTCAAAGTGATTTTAAGTGGTATCATGATTTTTAAGATTACATCTGTCAAAGTATTCACAGCTGTTAACACAACATAAGGTAACTTCGAATATGGAAGAGTATTAAAAACTCAAATCTTGGCCAATGGGAGTAGCCGAAGCATGTTCCCATGGTATTTTTCAAAATTTAATTGAAATTTAGCAGGCTTAGCATAAATGACAAATTATTATCACAATGCAATAACCAACGTTAGAAAATGAAAAAAAGTATCATAGACAACTATTTTTTATTAATTCTTTTGAAACGTTTTTCATCTAACTTCGTTTGCTATTAAAAAAACTGTTTTTAATATTCGGTAATATTCTTATAGCTTACAGGAATTAAAAATCGTGGTACATTAATGCATAATTATATGCACGTATATATTTTTATTTGAGTTTTTTTTACATAAGCTTCACACGCGAGGATTTCGGGATGCTGTGTGGAGGGTATTTTTAAGAAAACGAAGAAAAGGAAGTTATGGGAAGGAAAAAAGTACGATGGGTCAAGAGAGTCCTTTTGAAGAGCTCAAAAAGTTTCCCCCAACAGGCCTGGCCCATCATGGAGTAGGTGTAAGAACTAGACAAAACCCACCCCATGAACCCGGACACCCCTCCTAACTCACCAAACGTAGTGAACCACTTAGGGTGACATGTGGCAGAGGTGTTAGTTTCCCAATAAAATGTTCCCTGGGAGGCGATACCAATACCTGCCTCATAAAATATGAACATAATTAGTATCGGAATAATAATTAACATTTGCCTTTAATATCCAGTAACATCTCATTTTTATAATTATGGATCTGCATTTTTATATAAAGATGTACTTTCATAAAATAAAACTTTGCTTATTTATATACATATTGTTACTCTCGGTAGCATAATCGTTATCGAAAATTCTTTCATTTTAATTAAAGACTAGGTACTATTTAGTATTTAATGTAGTCATTCTCAGACACAACATCAAATTATCCTCTTTAAAAATCGCCAGACTTGTGAAACGAAAATCCATTCCGCGAGTCGAACATGCAAAACCAGTTCCTTTTCCCGAATATTTTTTTGACCACAAATAAGGCAATTTTCCCGTCGAAATGAAGTCTTAACACGACTTCATTCACGTGTCCCCCTTTCGGACACGGAGAATCCATTTGTAACCGGACACCGACTGATGCGGCCAACACTCCTCACTCCTGGCACCAGATAAATCCTTTTGACGCCACGCCACACAACATGGAAAGAAGTGCTGTTCTTGGATTTCATAAAGGAATGCAACATCACCTTCAAATTGTTCGGGATTTGGATTGGATGCATAAATTAGCTGTACATGTATCTTTTACACGACTTGATTATGCATTTTTCCAGATAAAGAATACGTACCTCATCTTAACTAACCTAATTCTCATAAAGAGTATCACCTTCAAAGTGTTTAGGATTGGATTCATAAAATAGTTGAGTTTATAAGTTGCAACACTTGAAGATTTGATTATTTATTTTTCAGATATAAAAACATATTGAATAATCTAATTCTCATAGTAACCATCGGTAGTGCTGTATAACTTTGCTTGTTTTGGTGTTTTATTAATGATTTGTCCTATACAAACATAATTTCCAAGATAGCTAATTTTATTAATGATTTGTCCTTTACAAAAATAGTTTCCAATTTAGCTAATTTTAATAATGATTTGTTTTATACAAAAATAGTTTCCAATATAGCTAATTTTATTAATGATTTGTCCTATACAAACATAATTTCGAACATAGCTAATCCACCCCTATCGTTTATCTCCATTCCCAACCCGTTTTTTTCCTCTCGCATCCTCCTAATTGTGATGCAATAATCCAACCACCCAGGACTCCGGGATTATAAGCAATAATATACATATTTTATTATAACCTAATTTTAAATTTAATTTAATTAAAAAAACGTTTTGTGGAATTTTTATTTTCATTCTTTCCAATAAGAAATTTTTGCCGAATTTACTTAGGTCGGGTTGTTTCACAAAATTAGAACAGTTGGACAAATTTCATAGTTAATATTCAAGTTTTGTGGAAAGTCGTATTCAGGTTTTGTTATTATCCAAGTACTGTGAAACAACGGTCCATTATGATAAATAGAACTTGAATAAACTTTTATAAAACTTGAAAATTGACTTCGAATTCAGATGAATTGTTCAAATCCTTTAAAAGAACCCATCCTAAATCATTAATTTCTATTATGATATTTCTTCTTTAGATTACTGAGTTGCTTACTAACGTTTTTTTTAACATAGATATAGTTAATATGTAGATACCTATATATCTACTACCTATGAACCAGGGAAGTTTTTTTACTCTTCGATATCTTATTATTGGAGGATACATTATTTATCAGTCAACGAACAAAAAATTCAAAGTTTTTTTTTCGCTAACCCGTTTATGAGCATTCACTGAAAAGTCACTGGGGTCCATTTTAATAAATATTTTTTATGAAAGTTTTAAAGTAAAAGGATATCTTAAGGTCAGGGTTCAGAGTCAAAATATTTCTAGTTGGCTTGTTTTTACTTAGGCTTCATCGTTTATATAAGTATAAAAGTGGAGAATGTCATCGCTGTCTGAACTTCATAGAGAATAACGAAAATCCATCATTAACATCGTCCATAACACTCCACACGACGCACGTGAGCCGTTCTCAACTTGCAAGCAAATTAATAAATAAGGGTTTTCCAATAAGAGATGTTATTTTGAATAGCCCGCTATTTCGGTAGATTTTACTTTTGAAGCTGTCATTTTTTGACATTTGACAATTAAAAACTACGTCATTAATAAAAATGAAACGATAAACGCTTCAACAACGCATTGAAATTATTAAAACTCACTTGAGTGAATCAAATGCAAATCATCTTGAGTGATGAGGCCCATTTCCACCTCGGTGGCTTCGTCAATAAGCAAAATTGTCGCATCTGGGGCTCGAAAAACCCAAGAATTATTGTTGAAAAGCCTCTCTTTCCTCAACGTGTGACTGTTTGGTGCGGTTTATGGTCCAGCAGAGTCATCGGACCTTACTTTTTCGAAAATAAATCTGGAGCAACAGCTACGTTGAACGGATTGCGCTATCGAGAGATGATTAATATTTTTTTATGGCCGGAATTGGATGGTATTGATTTGGATAACGTTTACTTTCCTGAAAACCCTGTACTTGTACATTGATGGACAGACCCGAATGCATAATTATAGTCAAAATTCATTTCATACACTTTATTTGGCTCTTCTAATTACTTATTTAGCTCTTGGGACACGTGCGTTATAATAATAATATTTGTATGATTTGAATAGCGCCTTTTTTGTGCGAAATCACCTCAAAGGTGTATTTATGTGGCTGACAATAATCTGAGCAAACAACGATTAAAAATATCCTAAAAAAATTATTGGCATTTCAGTCCTAGACAATTCTCATTTCTAAAGTACATTTAACCTGTGTGTCATGTATTTTCCGCATTGTAACAGAAGAATAAGAATATTGTTTCATTAAGACCTGTCGGTTCTCATTGACCCCAGACGTCTATTCCACGGTTAACGTATGCAGATTGAAGATGGTATTGTTGGAGCTCAGTATTGTGTTGTAGAATCATGAGTTGTATGGTTATTTTATTTCATCTCGAGTCCAGCTTTCCGTGGGCGGGGCGAAGTATCCGCCCGCCTAGCAAACCATCCGCCCATCGCCCGGTACATCGCACTGTACAGTCTGTACACAGCAGTGTTCGCCCGTAATGGGCGGACTGAACACAGAAAAACTGAGATTGATCTCTTGTACGAAGTTAGATGGACAATTACATGCTAATTTTCAATTAGATAAAGGCTTGTTCAATCTGTCCATACTGTTGGATTCATATTTTTTTGAATAAATTAGTTTTTTGGTTCTTCACGTATAAGTTTTTTTCTTTTCAATATGTCGGTCTATTTTACACTTCATTGGATGCACATAAAAAAACCTACATCTCGATATGGCGAAAAATATTTGGTCTTTATTATCTCTTATCATTTAATCATCTAATATTACCAGCTTTACTACTAAGCGTTGGCTTAGTTATTACACCATTTAACTAATATAAATTAATCAACAATCGGTGTGTCTAAGGGAATATTTAATAGCTCCATATCTTATGATGGAAATTAAATTCATGTTTCCTTTTCTCAAGGTTTTATTGTGATGTGCTACACGCTAGCTGATTTTATGTCAATGCAAAAATGCGAAAAAAAAATAGAGATCGTAATCGAACGTCTAAAATAAATATTGAATCATCATAAACAGTTAAGATTACATATTATTCCTAAGGATTTTCTCCCAAACCAAATCTACATCTATGGTCTTGACTTATCTAATCAGATTGTTGACTATATTGCACTTAAATATGTTGATTATATTTAAAAATCGTACCCGCCTTCACTGGGTGACGGCGGACAACAAAAGCCTTTATCCCAGACCGCATGATTATTCTTGTTTGTACAAATACTATACAGGTACAATCGGTAGGTAGAGTACGTAGGTACTGAGGTACTAGGGTCCTTCGTTGACACCGCGAGCCAGCCTCGTGTCTCGGGTCTCGGGTCTCGTGTCCCGTGTTGCGGTTGTACGCGTATTATTTTCGGTCCTGCAGTGTGGTTTCTCTTAACTTTTATGTGTCTGTACAGGATTAGAGGTTGCAAGGTGTAGGCAATAATCCGAGTAATGTTCAGTTTGAACAAATGAAAATAAATAAGTAGGTAAGTACACTGATTCACATATTTATTTCATTACGGGAAATTAAAAAAAAAAAAGACTAAAAAACATATACTACGGGCTGTGTCACTCAATCTACCTACGGTTGCATTGGGTGGGGAGGTACAAGAAGAACAACATTAAACCCGTTAGTGAAGGCACAGAAATCTATTTTACGAATTATTATGAAGAAACCTTTCAGAAATTCGAGCGAAGCTCTAATTTAATATACTTTAATATGTCCGACAGTGTTATATAAAAAAAATAGAAATTCATGTTTATAAAAATAAAAACAAAATGAAAACAGCCGAACACAAACATCAAACCAGAAGCAAGGGAAGAAATGACCTTTCCGTAACAACAAGCAACAGAGCGACTTATCAAACGCTATTCTCATATCTCGGTCCTAAAATATATAACAAAATCCAATCACAGCTGAAACTGTGTGAATTGTCATCCTTCGGTAAAAAATAACAAAATGGCTATCAGATCTAGGCAGGACTGATTCCGAAAAATTACTAAAAAATGTAATCTGATGATTATTTATCACGAACACCTAGTTGTATCTTCGCTTTAAATACTTATTTTTTCTATTCTTTAATCCTGTATTCCTCTAGAATAATTTGAAACCTGTTAATCTGACTGTCCCAAAACGAAAAACCTTTCTTGTAAGACAGTCAAAAGCTTCCTTGCATATAATGTAATGAATATTACACAAAATATATATTTTTTTAAATATTATGTAATGCTTGAAAATTATCAAAAAAATATTTTTCTAAAAAAAATTTTTCATGTAAATTTTGAAATACATCGGAAATCAGAAGAACATCTGATAGTATTAATACCCTTGCGTCTGGACGATGTAGGCCCTCTGATTGGTCGAATTCAAATAGTATGTTTCGCTTAAATCCCGAAAGGGGGTCTGCAGGCAAAATTCGACCACTCTGCCCCTCTGGCGGTATAAGAGCGAACCAAATGACTGGCGCGTATATTTAAATATGCATCTAACCAACGCAAAATTACGGGACCATTAACAAACGTTTAATATGAAGATTTCTTCTGGAAGCTTATCACTTTGTGATGGCATTATTTATTTTATTAAAACATAAATAACTTTGTTTACATACAACCTCCACATGTTACATGAACGAAGTTCACCTCATCAGGAGTAAGTATACATTGAAGTCAAAAATTAAATATAAATTACAATTGGAAAGAAGAAGTGGTAGTAAGGGGGAGGGGTAAGAGTGGGCAGAAGTGGGAATTACAATATCGTTAGACCGGAAAGACCAGTTGAGTGGGAAAATATTTAAAAAAGGGTTTATATTTTTTTTGCTTATTAATTATATTTGATTTTATATCGACATGTTTTCTTATTTCTAAAATATCAAACATATTTATTTGCAATGCTTTTTATCCTGTGTGAAGTATTTTAACACCTGAATTTTTATCAAGTGTGATCATTATTCAAAAGATGATCAAACTCAGATTCACTATTTCCATTTAGAGCTTCGAGATATTCTTTAGTTCTGACTTCAAAGTTTCTATTGGTTCTACATTTGTAAAAGAAATTACAATCATCCCAATTGAGTTTATAAACTCCCGATTTTTTTGTTTGGTTATCGATATCTTCATTATTAAGAATATATTTCTTCATTCTGTTAGTAGTGTAAAACGCCGGTTGAATAGTACCAGGAAAGTTTTTATTTTTAATTTTGGAAATATCGTTATCCACAAATAGTCTACGCCATTGTTTATATCTATCTTTAGAAATAGGGTAAATTTACCATTTGTAGAGATCATGTTTAATTTTTTTATTTAGTATTTCAACTATCAATTTATTAGAATAACCGTTATAAAATGCTTTTTGTTTTATAAAATATATTGTTTTAGGGTTATATGCTATTTGTTTTTTCGGGTCTTAAAATACTTCACACAGGATATAAAACATCGCAAATAAATAATTTATGTTTTTAGAAATTAGAAAACATGTTAAAATAAAAGTAGATATAATAAACAAGATTTAAAAAAATACTCTTTTTTAAAGATTTTCCCACTCAACTGGTCTTTTCCGTCTAACGATATTGTAATTCCTAATCCTGATAAACCCCGCCCACTCTAACCTCTCCCCCCCCCTTCCACTTCTTCTTTCCAATTGTAATCTATATTTAATTTTTGACTTCGGAGTATACTTACTCCTGATGAGGTGAACTTCGTTCATGAAACATGTAGTGGTTGTATATAATAAAGTTATGTAAACAAAGTTATTTGTGATTGAAATAAAGTTTAATAAGATTACATAATATTATCTATTTCCGTTGTATATCAATGCATATGTACGCAATAAAATTAATAATTAATAGTAAATATTATATTTATTTATTTATTGGACAGTTTGTATAGAGCCGCTTTTGTGAGATATCACCTCAGGGGCATATTAAATCTATTTACAATATATACTCACCTTCTCTCTGTGAATGACCTAATATGTATCACTAAAAAGTATCACTTAAACTGGGCAAAGCCCAACCAAGTGCCGCCCGCAGGGCCTAGCAGCAAAAAACCCGCGGAGCGGGTTTTTATCTGCTAGTATTTTATTAATCCGCCTTTATCTAACAAAATTGAAAATTAATGTCCATGTAATTTTTTTCATTTGATCAGGATTCGGCTAATTGGTTATCAATAATAATATTGTTCTTCGTCTCATGGCACTTCTCATTCCAAGCATAGATTACATCAGGAAAATCTTCACTCTTCAAAACAAAGCAAATATATGATGTAACAGGTACCTATTTTTATAGTGCGTAACTCTTACTGACAGCCCATTCCTCTAGGAATGATAAGGCTTTTAGTTGTCTGAAAACTCAGCCGTAGTAGTCGTTACCACACGGCAGAACAGGTGTTCTAGCGCAGCACAACACCACAAGAGGAATGGTGTTATTCAATGAAATTTTTAATACATTAGATGTATTTAATCACCTCTAAATAACCTTAAATATTTAATATACCTATCTTCCCAAATATTAAAAATGTTAAAATGAGAAATCTAGTACTGTTAATAGATGATTAATCCGTTGTACAATAATTTAAAAAAATAAATATCTGCAAAATTGCACTCGAATCGTCACATGCGCCGGTTTCGAAATCACGACGTTTTGTGTTATTTTCTTCCTTTTCACTGATTTTCCTCTGGGTTTGTTAGTCTAGTATTCCTCATCCCTCATGATATGACCAAGATAATAGAGTAGACAAAATTGTCGGATAAGGGGATGATAATTGGAAAAACCTACTATGTATAGCGAGGAATCGGTTACCTTGTTTTTTTTACATTACCTCCGCACAAGAGACGCTGAGGAAAAAAATCCCTCGGGGCATATGTCTTCTTTGGGGATGCTGGGTGGAGGGTTTTTTAAAGGAAAGGAAGGATAAGAAGATCTGGGAAGGAAAAAGCTATGAAGGGTGGGTAAGAATCTGGGGCTCAGTGTCTCCAGGAGTGAAGGACGTTTGAGTCCATCCCTCCCACTGCAGTGCAAGGCGATGGATCGACAGAGTCCGGCTGGAGAAATTAAAAGGCGTCCCTTATCCAGTCTATCCTGATCCGGCCCGACATACAGTACGTGGGCAAACGCATCTACCGCCAAGACCTAGACGGGCACTCCTGCTAAGTCACCAAACGTAGTAAACCACTAAGGTGACCTCCGGCATGGCTGTTGGTTATCCAATAAATGGTTCCGGGGCGGCGGTACCTGTACCCGCTTCACAAATTGATTGAAAATTCACTGATTTTCTTTCAGTTTTTTGCTTTTCTGACTTTGTTTACCGGTTAAAAGAATGTTAGCAAATAACACGAAATGATGTATGAAAAAATACACAGACTAGAAGAATAATGAAAATAGCCTGTCCCTGATCGTGGAATAATTATCTTCTAGTCCTTTTGCCTTCGTATGGTTACCATAATATGACGGTTACAACAGGACTATTAAAAAAATATAGGGTCCGTGTAATTTGTTTGAAAGATCACATTTTCACGACAATACCAAATATTTGCTTTTCAAGGATACGAGAAGGACATCATGAATTCAGAGAAGCATAAGAGAAAATCAAATAAACTTGGAAGGCGTTTAAGAACCTAAGTTAATAAAGCACACGCGATCATTGTGGGGAAAAATAATGATTCTAGAGATCATCTTTATCTTCTTTAATTTGGAGGAAGGAATGTGGTGATGTATTCCCTCACAATATCTTTACCAAGTCTTTTTTTGGTTGTTTGTCAAACATGAACGTGTAAATAATAGGAAACAGTAATCCAGAACTACCGCAAAAATCCCAGGAAGACAATCTTATCGCCTGTGATTGTTCTGAAGAAGGCAAACTTTAAGAATAAATAATAATAAAGGAGAATTACACACAGGTTTATCAACGTCATAAATATGTTATTCTCTGAAATTCATAATGTGAGGTAAACAACAAAGAATAAATTTCTAAAATAGTTTATAATGTGGCCATTATAAACAATCTTGCTTGCGTTTCCTAGAATAAATCTAGACTACCTACCTGTATAAGAAAAATATGTATATCTAAGAACCATGTTGATTAACATGCTTGCTTACACGTTTTATCAACATTGTCGAGAATGTTACAAAATTTTCACAATCTAGCCATAATTCCATAAAAATTATATGTTGCTCTCTAATACGACAATGCATATTCCAAACAATTAAGTCACAAGATTTATATTACCACCATTTCTATTTTTAAGATCAACATTAAAACATTCTATTTTTTTACATTTGCACAAATAAGATCTCATTCTGTTGGAATGGACTGGTATTTTATGAACACAACTATGTTATGAATCTTAGAATTAAAAATAATGTCACATTTTAAATTTACATGTAGATACGTACATAGCTAAATGATTGAAGAAAGTTTTAAAAACGTACTTGTTCATCTGTTGTTATGAGTAAAAATTTAGATTTAAAGTTTTGAATTTGAACGGTTGACAGGCCGAAGAAACACGATAGTTTAGCAAAAAAATATAAATATTGTTTTGTTTTTGACTTGTTCTCGTACAAAGATAAGAAACATCATGCATTTGTTGATAATTTATAAAAATCTTGTCTTTTATATTGAAAATTCCTTTTTTAGCTCATCAAGTGGGCGGTTAATATATGTGTATATTTCAAACTCGTTTTTTTCATGCAAAAAATATATTTTGTCCTAAATTAATATTAAGGTAAGGTAGTAAATCTAAATTGATCACGAATAGCATATTAATAGTAGCGCTTTAATGGGTTGATTTTTACATCCGACCAAATATGAGAAACCGCCGATATTCAGAATCGTAAAAATAACGACCGCTCAACACGAAAATAAAAGAGCATTGTAGACGGGGAAGATAATATGATTTAGAGGTCACTTTACGGAGCCTTTTGGAATAACCGTGTCATCGCTACAATAAATTGAGTTGTTTCCAAAACAACATGTCGATTCACATTCCAACATGGCGCGAGGTCTAGTTTTGAATTCCGAACGCGCCCTGTGGAATTCAAAATAATAATTTTTGAATTTGGAATGCGGACCCGGGAGGCGCCCCCCCTCGATGTGACATGCGCAGGAGGATTCTCCAACCCATCCGTTCCCTCCATTTGCTCTCCTTGTTTTCTATGGATTCAGTTGCGTTCTCGGTGATTATTCCGAGAAACCAGCTTGTAAGGTATTTCATTTTAATTTATCGACATTCTTGTATCAAATAATTGGTAACACACCCGCAACATTCCCACAGAACTCACAGCGTAAAATGAAGTATTCCATCAATTATACAAAACACAATTATATTTCAGATCAGATTTATACAGTTGGTCATCTAGATCGAACTTAACATGGTATATGTTAACTGACTAGGGTATATAACTATACAATATATACGCCACGATACTTCCCCCATACTTGCAGTACTCCTTCAGATGGCTGCATACATTTCGCTCCTGAACATAAAAATTGTTTCATAAAATACTATTTTGATAAAACAATTAGATATTTGGTCGACCTTTTAAATGCAGACATTCATTTTAAAACTGGCTGATCACAAGGTAATAACTTTAAAAAGTTTTCCAGAATACTCTCAACATCAGATATAAATGACAATTGAAAATGTAGGCATCATTTCCTGTCCTTACTTATAAATTGTTGTTAATTTTCAACTTCCTTTTCGGTCAGTCAAAACTGACATAATAATATGTAATAAAGCAATCAGAAAACAATAGAATCGTTCCATTTTGAACATGAAAGGATTCAATCGACAATAATCCTCCACAAACCCCCAAGCATCTGGTTTCATTGAACTCGGTTCATTCATGACTCCGATCCTACTATCATCAGTGTTTTATTTATCATATTTCCGTCACATCTCCTGCTGTAATTGTGTCCCCAGCCTCACATTATCCCGATTAAGCAAATCACGCAGTTAGACTAGGCCCGGTAGACCAATGCTGATGATATGAATTATCGATTTCAATGGCAGGCAACACGGTCCAAGCATTCCTAAAACCCACGCCACAGAAATTGAAAGACATTACTCAAAACAATGAACGGACGAAGATTATATATGAAAATTACTAACGTCATTCTTCCTAGTAGATCTACATAATGTAAGTACGAGTATGAATGACTATAGATTGTTCATATTTGCCATGGGAATAAAATTGTTCTACTGCTTGAATACAAATTAATATCAATACAGGGTGTGAGAGAGAGAAAGAGATAAACGGAGACTAGAGGCTTTTGAGATGTGGTCCTATAGAAGACTGTTAGGAATTTCCTGGAGAGACCATGTTACAAATGAGGAGGTTCTCCAAAGAATCGGAGGAGGAAGGCACCTGCTCAGGACCTTGTCCGAAAGGCGTGCAAGATGGATCGGCCATATTATACGACAAGAAGGCCTCCTGCATGTCATAATAGAGGGTATGACCGAGGGGACCAACTCTAGGGGACGCCCACGCCGAGAGTACCTGGAGGACCTGCTGGTGGACGTGCGCTGCTCATCATATGCAGAAGTCAAAAGAGCCGCACAAGACAGGGAAGAATGGAAGAGGAGATTAGATAAAATTGCTGCAAAGCAATCCCAGGATTGAAACCAGAGAGAGAGACAGGGTGTTAAGGTACGTACTTTACCCAGTGATTCCTGACATTATTTTAATGTAATTGAAATTTTGGTTTCCGGTGACTTTTTGATGTTTTTTTTTTAATTCTTCTACATGTCGTTATTCCCAGCCCTTCATATCGACCCTTACTGTCCAATTATTTTGCTTACTTATTTGCTATATTTTTTGTAGCAAAAAAAAACACTTCAAATATATGACCGGTCGGTGGGCGAGTTGACATCGCGTTTGGGTCTCACCCAGGCGTAGCGTGTGCAATTCCTCGGCTGGCAAGTCCTCCATCACAACACAAGCAACATTTTCAGCTTACTGTGGTGGTAGTAGGAGATTTTCAAATATTGTCAGGTTATTCGTAACCTGGGAATGTTTGACTTTATTTAAAAAAAAAAAAAAAAAATCATAGGAGATCAAAATTTCAATTACATTTTTTACTCAAAATAATTAATCACTCGTTAAAGTAAGTCAAGAAGTCCCTTAACACCCTGAATAATATATCAACATTGCAATATTTCGTCAGTGTTAAAAGGTGAATATTTTTTTCCATGCCATATTTTGTCCCATAGTATTATAACTCTTGTGGAAAAATAACTTTTTCATCTCAATTCTTAATGGATCGTTATAAATTGTGTACATTTAAAACTTTTATATTTTTTCGTAATAATTAAGTTATGTAACATGTATTATTAACTATTAAACGTGTTCATAACTGAAAATTCAAGAAAAAAAACGTATAATTGTGCGCAGCTTAATGGGAAAATATGACTTACCATTTATTAACAATTAATGACCATTTCTTTGCAGTTTAGTGGCTTACAGATTATAAATAAAAATATACAAATTTTTGATACACGTAAATAATATGACTTATTATTATTATGATTTATGATAGATATGTACCTAGTCTTCATATTTACTTATATAAATTGACAAATACTAGGATTTTATTTGATTTATTGGATAAATATTAAATTAATCTTAAACATTATACTTAAATATTCATTTCCGAAAAATACTCATTTGTGATAATTTATTCTTAAAATACCGACAGCTTAATCACGACCTTACTAGGACGGAGTTCTAACTACGATTAAAATCAAATCAATATATTTCGGAAAATAATTTATACTTCGCTGGTTTCTCTTACTTCTTACTGACTTTGATAATATAGACTGATTTTAAAAGTATGCCTATGTGTGGACAATTTCAAAATATCAATTAATGTAAGTAGGTTCGTGAAAACTATATTCTTGCTTTTAGAGCCATGTTTTATTTGCCTGAGGTGGTAACTACCTATTTTTTGTTTAGATTCAAGTATCTATGTAAAATATCTATTAAATTAACATTTTCTCGAGCGATAAAAATGACACGTCAAAACTTCCAAACGTAACGGTACATTAATAAAATATATATTTTATAGTTTCCTTAATTCAAGCCGTTGTCAATGTTGTCAAAATAACGGTAAATCAATGTTTTTTCTACATCTTATTAACATATTACATTATTAATGTTATTATACATTTATGCTTGTCGTTTTTGTATTTTTTTACACAAAATACGATTAACGGTCTCGGTGGTCGAGGGGTAAGACTCTTGAATAGCAAGCCGGAGGTCGCGGATTCAAATCCCGACGTGCGCAAGCATATTTTGTTGATTAAATAACATATATTATATTTGCGACACGTTGCACAGTATCGCCCTAGTGTAAGACCACCATTCAAAATTGAAACGTTGTTTGAAATGGTTTTAGCCGTATTTTTGGTCACCAGATCAAAATACATTTTTTCCCCATCTCCCCTCCCCCATTATACTACCAACATACCCCAATTGGGAATGCCATAGTCTAACTGACTCCAGACGGTTGGGAGCAGTTGGAGCTCTTGTGCGGTATTCACATAAAAAGAGTCATTGAATTTACAAAGTATTTTATGAATTAAATTAAATTTAATATGTTTTTTTAAATACGGAATAAGCCGGTGTTATTAATATCTCACATGACATGCTTTTTATTAATAAAATCATTTAATTTAATAATTTTATAAAATTAATAAATCTGTCAACATTTTTTAAATCATTAACGCTTCAATTATAGAAAAAAGGCATAAAATTTAGGAGGATTGTAAAAAGTGTCTCTCTATGAAAAAATTGTTAAATTAATGCAATAATATCTTCTTTCAGATGTATACTTCTGAAAAGTCACAATAAATACTTCAAATAAACCACTGTTTTTTTTTGTTTTCTTTCTTGAACTACAAGAAAAATGCATTTACATGATCAAAACTTTTGCACTGTCGGTCATCAGGGGTGATAATAGATCTCGTGGTAGAACTCTCCTAAACATTGGCAAAAAATCAATCATAAATACGTACAAGTAAAATCCCGGTTCCAAAAAAATTATGCAAGAAAACAAAAAAAAACAGATATAATGCAAGGAAATTAGGGTAGGTTATAAAACATGTCTGACTGTTGTTTTGACAAATAAACTCACAAATTTATCGTTTAGTTGAGAAAATTTACATAACAAAGTAAAAACAAAAGATTGTAACTTAATTGTTGACAGATAATCGTTGATATAGGTACCAACTTTTATTATGAATGGACTAGCTTTTGATAAAAACAAACAAAAATATCGACTATATGCAAACAACCAACAGGGTTGTGAAAACAACACTTAATAATAAATATATTATTTTTTAATTTAAAAAATTCCACTTGAACTTTTACAATGAAATAAACAAAGCTGATGATTATAATAATGTTGATGAGGTATATTCTACGCACTAGACTACATGATTAGAAATCTATCATTACTAATAAACGTACTAATTTCGGTGGAGCCTCTGTCTGTAACTCCGGATCAAAACTCTGCAACTTTTGCTTTAAATATGTTTCATTTTAGAAATTGGAAATGTTTGTTCGGAGCATTCAGACAAGCGATAAAGTACCTACTTATAACATATTATTTTCAAGAGAAAATTATTTTATTTTGTCATTGTTAAAATTGGAACTAATTTGTCGAGAATTTAGTCTATCGCCATTAAATGAGACACGATGCGAAAAAACTTTTTTAATTTTTTATTCATCCCATTAATCCAATTCGACCTCTAGCACTCCCAACGCATTAACTCCGAACGACCGGAAACTACCAAATCCGGTCCCTGCGCACTGTTACTCGCGTGATAATAATGGAACACAAGATATTAGTACGCATTAGTGCCTCTAAAACTATCCCGCGATTTATCACGGGTCTTCGCCACCATTATACGTTTATAAAAAAATATTTATTGTGTATCTTACATTTTATATTGATTGTATAAAATTAACAAAGACTTTTGTTTTTACGACTTTATTATTTGATCATATGTTTTTAATGTTAAATTTCGACAACAACTCAAAAAATATTAAAACAAAATAATTTTGAAGGCGTAAGAATAAGTAGGTTTCTTTGATAGGTCAACATCGGGCAGGGTCAACCCTATCGTGAGACGTGAATTCATTCATGATAATTATTTTTAATTTCCGAAAGAAGGTTTTAACTGGTTTCATTGAGCTAGAATTCCACACGTTAGCACTAACTTTCCCAACAACATTATCAATGGACATGTTTTAAAATACGGGCAAAGTAATTAACAAACCATATTCAATAATTTTTCATTCTTGGCACAAAGAATGAAGATCGCGCAATAAAAAGTCACCAGTTAGCTTTAAATTCGCCTAGAGATATATAATAGTCCCGGTGACCGGATAAATCATCACAATGATAATTCATCACATCTTTAAAAAGTTATATAAAGTCATGGAAAGTGATGAAACAAAACTTTATTAACTGGGTTATGTAGGTTAGATTAGGTTAGGTTAGGTTAGGTTAAACTTTATTTTTTTCGTCGTTTCTAATGACTTTATATCACTTTTTAAAAGTGTGTTGAATTGTCACTGTGTTGAGTTATCATGGAACCGTTTATTTAAAAAAAAATTATTGATCGGCTTTGTCCGTGATTTCGATCATTTTACCTTATAATAATAATAATTTATATTTTTACTTAAGAAATTTACAATTTTTTTTATTTATTTTTTTATAGTGAATACCTCACAAGAGTCCCAACTGCTCCCGTCTGGAGCCAGTGAGACTATGGCATCCCCAATTGGGGGATGTTGTGAGGCTGAAGGTAAGTGGGGAAGGGAAAGAGGAAGGTTGGGAAGTACCTGGCTATTCAGATCTAGTCACTAAACACGGCTAAAGCCATTTGGAGCAACGTTTCAATTCTGAATGGTGGTCTTACACCAGGGCGATACTGGTAGTATCTTCCACTCTGGAACGTGCCGCAAATATACTATATATTATTGTAATTAATTAATTGTGAAATAACACAAATTAATCAAATAAAATTTATTTGCGCACGCCGGGTTCGAACCCGCGACCTTCGGAATGGCAGTCCAATGCGTTACCACTGGACTATGCCGGCCGTCAAAATTATCACTAAGAATACATGTTTACAAAAAAATAAAGATCAGGGTTCTCATATCCTGCCTCACTAGGCTGGCCTGTGTTGAGGCAGTCATTTTCAAAGTTAATTTAAATACATATGAATATACCTACACTCATATTATTAAATAATCGCTCAATATTTTTGTGAGGTCAATAATTTCAAATTTGGGTGATAGCACCGGCAAAGGCCCTTATATTACTTTTCATGTTTACTGGAAGAGTACTAATCGGAAGTGTACAATCTTGTTGCAATGTACCATTTTTTTATTTACCGAATGTAGTATGCATTAGAGTAATTTAATTATACAAGGCATCCATTTCATGTGGGCTAATAGTTCACTGAATATGGCTAAAAATATAACATTGCAAAAAAGAAAAACACCTTTATGAAATCATTAGCACAGAATATTTCGAGAATAATTGACGTTTTGGGATAAAAATGACATAGGGAGAAAGTTCAGAGATGAAAAATCAATCCATAAAATCAATCCATAATCCATAAACAAAATATTTTATACCATAATACTTAAAATTTTAAATGTTTTTTAAACTTTTAACAAAATGGTTTGACTGAGGATTGAACGTTCCTCCCCAGGAACTGGAGTCGACAACTCTACCAACCGAACAAAATCCCGATTTGGTAAGACCGACATTTATTGCGTGTATTAACTGTTGAAATGTCATCGAATTTCAGAAAAATGCATATATGTTCGCGTGTATGTGCGTGATGGTCATCAAAATTTAATTGTCATCTAGAACTAGTTTCGGCTATCGGATTTCAGAAAGTGGGTTAATTAGCGCATTCAAGATTTGCCTTAATTTATTACTAGGTTTAAAGTAGAAAAAGTTTCGCAATTTTCTGCTTCTCATTTTGGTTCTCATTGTTTGATACTTTTCGACATAGTTAATCAGTCTGCTCAACAAAGTACCTACCCCATTATTCAAATAGGTTTTTAAGTTAGCAAAAATAAAACAGCCTGTTTTTCGGGTAAGTACTTGTATGTATTGCACCGTGGTATCGGTTTGCGCAATTAACGGTCATTTCGGAGCACGCTGACTCATAACCTGTTTTGTTCGTCTTAAGCCTTTTTATTCCATTTTCAAAAATTCCCCTTTGGTTCAAAGTTCACGAGTCGGCAGCAATCTGAATCGATTCTTTGAATTATCATTTGTAAAACCTCATTGGAATTTTTCTTCTTTGTTTTTTAAATACGAATGATTCTCTGTATTAAATGAATTTGGGTTTGCAAGAAGTTATTAGTGAATGCTTTGGATACACTTTTCATAAAATACCTACCTACTTAGTTAAAACCCAATAATTTTACTTAACTTTTAAATAAGGAATTAGGTAGGTACATATACGATGTCAATAAAAAAATTAACACTTTCTTCAGACATTTAGGTTCCATAATATTGAAAAAAATACGAATAAGAAAGTCCAAATAAACAAGGGTTAATCCACATTCAAAAAAATAATTTTACTTTATAAAAAAATTTACAAACAAAAATGTTCGACCGTTTAACGAAATTTTAAACGGTCGAGTTAAAAAGGGACTTCACTACGCTAAGTAAATAAATATATTAAGGCGATGCATTACGTCGTGAATATTTTGAATCGAGCGACGATCAATAACACTCCTTACGTAGATGGCGATAAGGCTTAAATTCCCGCTTAACACCATCCAGCTTTTTCGATTTAGGCATGAAAAAAACATGGCCAAAAAGTGATTTTTATTTTATTTTGTAAATTTTCAGGCATAAATATTTAATTTTTTTCCGATCATTTTATAAATAACTTAACTTATCACATTATACAATAAAACCATAACCGAAAATAGGTTCGTAACTAGGAAATTTTGAACATTAAAGAAGTTTTCATAGGCCTTAAAAATTATTTTTTTCTTAGCTTATAAAAAAACTTATGTAAAAAATACTCTAAACATTTCTAGGCGACTAAATTTTCAAACCAAAAACACATGATTTTGCATTACTACGCAGTGCATCGCCTTATGAGTTAGGAAGACACTAATAGACGTCTTCCTTAAAATGGTCATTTAATGAATTATCCAATGAATTCTGGGCTGTTTGCTGACCTAATCTTTTGATTTTTTCATCTTTTCGTAGACAAAGTATTTGACACCTCTGCAAACAATCTTTGCCTGTGAGATAAACTAAAGACTGTTAAGTTTTGAAGCTTTTAAAACAGGAAGTCGGCGCATTTCACACCCAACAAAGCGGAAGAAAGCAAGCCTTGCTTATCTCCCTGAGAAATTATCAATATTTGTTTCCTGACTTCAAACTATTATTTCTGACGACGAATGCATCCTGTGGTCAGTTACTAATGTTTTTCAGTAGGTACATACTACGTGTACCCAGAGAAAAATGAGTACGGCTTTTTTGATCAAGATACTGTTAAAAATGTGACTGCATGATATTTCCAAAAAAATATTAGTCATTCAGAATATTTTTAAACACGTATTCACCCAGGTACCCTAGTCCGAATAAATAAAAGGTATGAGATTCGAAAATATTATTATTTTGAAGAACACGTGTTCCGACTTCCTCATAACATATTCGTGCCGTTTTGATAGTTTGTTATGAAATTTATCAAATAATTCGTTATGGGCCTTCAGTCCCATTTTTAACAAGAAAACGAATAATTTTTCCAGATTTTGATTAAATTCACAATATTTCACATCAGTAAGTTTTCTCCGTGTAATATTTAATATATAACCTAATTTTTAACCAGTGTTCCTACTTGTTGTGATCCGTATACAATGAAAAGAACTTTTGCTAGAATTTAATTTAATTAAGTTTTATTTCAGCAGAACTGACCGGATAGTGCAATATAACTACTACCATGTTGCGCATAAAATATTAATAATGTATTTTTAAATTTAAATTATCGAAGAAAAAATAACAATTGAATTTTTTCGCTTTTGTTATTTTTTTTTAATAATTCCGTTAAATCAATAGTTTTTTATTCGAGAATAAATCTGCTGAAATCAATGGATGTCGAAACCAATATTTTTCAATACTGCTATTGTTCGACACCTTGCAAAATCTTTATCCTTTTCGAATAAGTGTCCGCGATTAACTCACCTGCTTGGAAAAGAAAGACGTCTACCAATATAAGGGGATATAAGCCTATTTATTTAACAATGTGTAAGCATGTTTACTCGGAGTTGTTTAAGATTTGACAGGTCGCCTGGTCGCCTGTTAAGAGTTGTCAATAAGGTGACAACCGTTTCACAAATCCCTGTTAAGATCAAATAATATTTGTTACCTGCATTCTTTCCTTGATTGTGCTTAGATGTATCTTTGTATTTATCTACACAGGAAACAATTTAGTAAAGTTTAAATCCTTTCACATTTATTTCGTTTTTGGATGTGTTCATTTTGACGTCTGGTACCTACCATTTAATGATTTGGTTATTTTCTATAAAAAAGGTATGTTCAGGCATTAGTAGTGGGGGGCAAAATGAAATTTTCAAAATAAAGTTCTTTATACATGACTTTAATTTCATCAACCAATATTCCGTCAAAAAGCAATTCTTACACAATTTTTAAGGATAAAAAAAGAAAATGGTCCGAAATAATTGCTAATGTCAAATATAAAAATGTACAGAGGTAGGTACCTACATACTTACTTATGCAAGTCGCATAATGTTACGACGTGTAAAATTATCGAACAGACTCAGACGTCCCTGTTTCGCATAAATAAATGTTAACCCTTTGTATCATCATCTAAATTTTCGTTGTGTAAAATAATGTTTCAAGCATCAAGAATATTTTTTGTCTCTTTTGGCTAAACACTGAAACAACTACTAACTTTAAATATATCTACAATAATTCGTTGAAGATGAAGATAATACTAATAACTCTTGATGAAACGTGAAACAGACCAAGACACAGAAAAATTAAAAAAGTAACCGTCTTAACAAGGAATCGAACCCAGAATCTCTGTCTAACTGGGACAACGTCTCAACAAACACGGTCATTGGGACCTATTTATTTGACGTCATTTTTGTCGATCCCATAATTCAAATTCAGTGTATTATTCAGTACATTTTTATTACTTTTATTTTATTTGTTACCTTTTATTTTTCTGTGTCTCAATCTGTTTCACGTTCCGTTTAGATTTTCAGTATTATCTTCTTCTTCGATGATATATTACATTGACGGGTATACCTACAAAAGTTATTAAGTAATTAATCCAATAAAATGGAAGAACTACAGTTGATCACAAATATGTCTCGGCCTGAATCAATAACAAGATATTCCTTCTCTTACTTTCCGCTTAGTATAATACTATCCACAAAAAACTTTCCCGAAAGTATCCATAGTAAAAATGATATATTTTTTTAATGATTTGCTTTAATCACTCTTTCGTAATAGGGTTTGAAATTATTCTAACTGTTTAATAAAAACGTATTTATCTCTTGATTTTATATATATAAAAGCAAAACAAAAATAAATATTATAAATTAACCAACAAACATGAATACTTGTATAGGTTCTCCTTGTGAGGTGTTCACGAAGCGCATTCACAGTATCACCAAGCAAAAAACTGCATAAATTTACTGCATAATTTACAGAAATCCCATATAACATTTTTTTTTACTAAAATACATCTAATAGTAAAAATGGATGTATTATAGTAATTACATTTTTTGCCTTTCTTTTGTTTGACTGAGGATTGAACCTTCTTCCCCAAGAAAATGAAAATAAAATTCTAATAGATGTACTTCAAAATAATCTGAATAGATCTAAAGACAAAATCTACATCAAAAATATTCTCGAAGCTTTCAGAAATCACATCTCGATTCTTAGCCTTAGCCTTATGAATTCGCATGGTGGAAAGTGTCGCCCATGAAGGCCCTAGTATTTCTGATACTGTTTTAAAAAATCTGTTTCTCTTTTATGGTGAAAAGAGTAGGTGTCTCAAACTATGACACACAGTGTATGTTTTTATATATATATATATATATAAATTCGTAATATGTTTTTTTTATTATTTGTAGGTAATTGTTTTACCTAGTGTAGCCAACAACTCGCGATGAAAAGCATCGATACGGTTTAAAATATTTACAAAACTATAATGTCTTCAACGATATGTTTTTCATGTTACGTATTCATAATGAAACGACAGTGATAGGGTTTAGGGCGTTACCACAAGACGAACAATAATGTTTTCATATAATCTTCAGCCCCGCCTCACCGGCATTCCCAACCAAAAGCTTCCCATAGCCCGCCAGTAATTTCACATTACCAGTAATGCTGGTACATCGAATCAAAAGAGATTACCTTAGCAACTTTAACACTTTAATAAATATTGATAGTATGTATTGTAATGCTAGATTGATTTTCTCATAATACTAGCATTAAATCAAATCGAACAACAGAGCATTTGTTTCTGAAAAATCGATGTGATCTCTCGAAAATAAAACAACTTTTGCGTTATCCATTTTGCCCATTGTTGATAAGTTGATATCTCTATTATGATACTAACTAAATAGGACCGTATAAAAAATCCCAATGTAAATCTGTAAATGCCACAATACAATCTTGCTGCGCAGTGAAAATAATAAGAAAATCAATTTAAAATAAATGATATAAATTTGTTTTAGACCACTTTAATTTTAATTGTACTTTACCGGTTTCGGAAACACCCTTCCTTCGTCATTTTTAATATTCTCCCGACGAAGAAAGCGGTAGAGTACAATTAAAATTAAAGTGGTCTAAAACAAATTTGTATCTTTTATTATAAATTATGACGAGCCACAAAGTAAATGCTTATTACAAATATTTCAGAAAATCAATGTTTACTTCCCTTCGCGACTGATTTTCTTCATATTTTTGGGCAAAGATAGAAGATACTTTTGAAAATAGCTATAAACTTGTGGTTATCCTTATATATAAATGAAAAAAATTAACTTTGTTTGAACCACTATATGTGTATATATATTTTTTTTAATAAACGCCGACCGGTTTCGGAACAACCGTTCCTTCCTCAGGGCAAAATATATACTTTGTAGACCAAAAGAAAGATCGGTTATTCCGAAACCGGTCGGCGTTTATTAAAAAATTTAATATTTATATGTTCAAACCAAGTTAAATTGTTTCATTTAAAAATAGAAGAGAACCAACAATTCCTGTTTAGAGATAAAAATTTATAATTATAAGGTTTACGCAGTGCACTACGCAAGCACTAAAACGATTTTTTTCCCAAAAATATGTGCTCAAAATAAACTGTCATCGGGGATACAAAATTATTATGAATTAAAAACAACTTTGTTTATCGCACTCTATATGCATACTAATACCGTGAAAATGCTTCAAAATAACGGCTTCTTAATAAATATAAAGTTAACTAAAATAATGTTGTTCCTTGCAAAACAAAGCAAAACAAAGCTCGCGATTATGAAATTGTCGATAGTCTCGCTAATTCATTAAATCAAATGTCTGTTAAAAAATTATCTGCCTATAAAATTATAAAAGCGTGCTCGGTAATGCTCGGTTTAGTTCGGCGATGTCCGGCCGAGGCAACAATGACGCTCGGCCGCGCCTTGTAACCGATTTCACCCGGCGTCATCGCTTCGTTAATGCCGGCTGGTGAACCAAAAACATACGTGAACTTTGACATTAGGTACTATGCAGTGGAGGGCGATGGTTACTGTTTTTTCAGCATTAAGATAACCTTTTGTTTTAATTTTATACCCTAGCCTCAAACTTAAATTTGGATTTGAGGCAAAAATACGCAATCAAACTGAATAATTAATTAATATTTCATTTATTTGTGTTGAATATGGGCAATTAAAGAAAAAGATTTTTCACGATTTTAGTGAAAAATTTAGCAATTATTTGAGATTTAATAATACACACTAAAAATAAGTTATCCTTTTATACTATGCAAATATAAATATATTAATTGGTAAAAAAAGTATTTTGATGGGTTTAAGTTTAATTTTCAATTACTTTGGAACACAAATTTTTTGAACATGAACTTTAAATTCCAACACGAAAACGCCCTTTTATCGATGTTTTATTTTAAAATTTATTTTTCCTTGTATTTAAATAGTACATTGGGATAGATTCTCTTTAATAATTGTCAACTCAAAATTGTCAAAGTTGCCTCCGAAATCGTGAATAGTTGAATTCTTTAATGGGTGATATTTTATAATCCAAAACAAAAATAAATAAAGCAGCACATATTCGTACAAGATATTTGCTGTACCTTTTGACTAAAAAAATATAATTCAGTTTGGTCAAGTACTTTGTTCCTCTTAAGTCAATGCTTATGCATAATTTCACTATAAACATTGGGTTTTTTCATTTACATTTAAATTATTTATACAAAAAAGATTCACATTGTGGATGAATAACATAAACTGACGCAGACCGGTGAAAAATCACGGAATACTTTGAATTCTTAAAAAAACAGTTTCAATGAAAATCTAAATAAATTTCTGTTAAAAATATCACGTAAGTTTTTAATCCAGCAGGATTGGGAGAATAAATCAGTCAAATCTTCCATATTACATAATTTATAGAAAATAGTAAAAAAAAACATAATACGTGGGTACCTAATGATTACATAAAATAAAAACATTACGTAAATAAGTAAATTAAATTAAATTAAAACTAAAGGGTCGTCCATCAGAAAAGTCATCGTATCTTCTGCACCCATCGCTCATTAGGTGGAGAGCTGAGACACTCTGAGAAGCAGCCACGATGGTGACGTTTGTTGGTTTTTGTGTCCTGCCCCAGAAGCTGGATAGTCGGTGGCAAAATAAGGCAGGGAATGAGTGCATGAGTTGCATTGTTGTAGCACGTCCTCAGTTTGACTAGCTTAATATGTTTTATCACTTGTTTGAATTCTTTCCACAGTAAGTTCTAATTTTGAAAATGGGACTCAAATTCAAAACAAATTTGAGTTACTTGAAACATATCGATAGCCGAAATGAATTATTTTTTGAGAATTATTTCGTCAGATGTTTTTTTGTGAGATACAGAACAGGAATTTTAAATCACCGGAGCCGGTGGTTACCCAATTTCTGAAATGCAGTGGCGCTCAAATAAAACGATATTTTGAATGGTGATGGATAGAAATCAATAATTGATAAGCTTCTGGCTATTTAGATTATATATTCAAGTCACTAAAAATATATAAAGCGTTCATGACGTTTATGTTAACTGCATACATCAGGTTGAAAGAAAAATCTGGTGAGGGTGAAGTTAGCGGGTGATGGTACAGATAACGATAACAGGAAGATTGGAAACTACCTATCAGGATATTCAGAACATGTCACTAAACAGAGCCAAAGTCCTTTCCAGCACGTCTCATGTTTGAAATGCAGTCCATCACTGTGCCGGCTCTATAGTTTCTTCCAATCTGGAAAATTATTTAAAAAATATATACTATCGCTCTTGTAACCTGCCGCCCATGACCACCAGCAAAGGTGTCGGGGAACACGTCTAACACGCGATCAAAACATCGTCATTCCGCCTGTTTTCTCAATGAAGGTGATGTCACAGCCTCCCCGCGATCGCTTGATTGCCTGAGTTGGGTGTCTCCCCCGACAACGGATTGACGGTTGACTGCTGACTGCTGACTGCTGACCTCCGCCATAGCGGCCTTTCGCCGAACTGTCAAACTCACGACAACTGTCCAAACACCAAACACCGGCGCGATTGATGGATGAGCGGAGCCGAGAGCCGCGTGACAAATAACGCCCTTTATGTGTCTCCGTACCTTATTGAAGTTCAATGGAACTCGAACGGGAAATGATGTGAATTAACAAAGAGATATCCTTGGTCATATTTTGTAGCTTCGTAGATCATGTCAGATAATGGAAAACTAGTAAAGGGTTAAACAAAATAAATGTAATAACTATCTTCATAAAGCGTGACCACCATTAAAGTATGTACCTGTACCTACGTACCTCACTGGTATCTATATGAATGTACCGTACATGGTACGTAAGTGTTTTTATACGTTTTTGTAATTTTGGATTGTGCATGTTATGTTTAATACATGAGCCTACTCAGAAACTACTGGGACAGAAAAAAAAAAAGTGGGTGTGTCAAGCCTACGCAAGACAGAAGTGAAACTTCTAGTTTCAGCTGATGCTTGGCGTGGCGCAGTTCGCTGGTGTCTGAGAGAGAGGAAAGAAGAGAAGAGAGAGAACGTTCGTGAGCGGCTCCCCCACCTCAACAAGGTTTCACTTCAAAAATGCCACAGCCGAGAATCGAACCTCGCTTAACTGATTGAAAGCCAACCACGCTGAGCACCAACTGTAAGCAAAGCCGCATAAATTGATTATATTATGTAGGTTCTGAAAATATGAGAGCTTGTTATGTTTTATAATGTTACCTACATCACACCCAAAATATAATATATTTTTAAAAATAATGTACAATGTACAGAAATAGAATCCCACACAAGATCGCGTAGTGCGCTCTAGCGAACGGATATTTTATCAGAGGGAGATAGTTTTAATTTTTTTTTCTGTAAATTATTACATATTATCAAAATAAATAAATTAATTAAATAAATGTAATACAATTATCATAATATACGGATTAGATAATAATTTTAATCCAACACAATAACGCAAAGCGCGCTCTAGCGGAGTAATGTTTTATCACAGTGAGATAAGTGTTTTTATTATTTTGCAATATTATTTTCTTTTAAAAAATGTTCTGACCTACTAAAAAATAAGATATTGAATGAAAAAGGCGTTAAAAACAAAAAAATAATGTGCGATGGCCGAGAATCGAACTCGGATCAACTGCTTGGAAGGCAACTATGCTGACCATTACACCACCAACGCCAGTTGTCGGGATGAGCTAAGAAGCATTTATATGTTACTTCAAAACTTTGACTAGATCAAATGAACTTTAATCGGTGGTGGGGGTACCCGCATTTTCGTTTCGGTCATGAGTCGGTTTTACTCCGGTCCTCGAAATTGCATGACGCGCGTAAAGAAGTTTCACTTCAAAAAGTAATTTGATGATGGGATTATCAAGCATAGTTTGTAGTCTTATTGTTTAGTGTGGGAGTACCTAATTTGTAGTTTTGCGACAACCTATAAGGTGCTTCTTTAGCTCCAAATAAGAGTCCAGAGGTATACCTGTATTTTTCCAAACGGTTGAAGAATTCTTTTCTTCCACCTTGCAACTTTTTAGTTAGGTATGGTTAGTTGATATAATGCAAAATGTAAGAACGAAGCAAGTCCGGTGTAATTTTTTTTAGATCTTTATCAACAATTTCAATTTTAGAGGCTAGTATGGGTACCGTCGCCCAGTGAACCATTCACTCGATAGCAAACATCTCTATAATAAGTCACCTCAAGTGCTTCGCAATGTTTTTTGTCTTAGTAGGGGTGCCCAGGTTCATGGAGTGAGGTTTGTCTGCCCACCAGTTGCGTGGTAGGCAGGATCGAGAGAGGCCGCTCGAGGAAGACTTTTTGACCTCTTCAGCCGGACTCTCTCGACCCAATGCCTTGCACCGCGGTGGGAGGGATGGATTAACACTTAACTCCTGAACACACTGACCTCCAGATTCCTACCCACCCCCATAATTTTTCCTTCCCAGAACTTCCTCTACTTCTTTTACTTAAAAAGAGCCTCCACAACTCCACACAGGATGTCCAAAGATGTTATAGGCCCTGAGGGAAATTATTTTCCTCAGAGCATCCTGTGTGGAGTTAATGAAAAAAAAAACATTTTTTGTAATCCAGAATTCAAAGATTCACAGTGTTCTTCTTTTGTCTACAGATACTATTGAAACGTATCTCACTTTTGACGATGCTGAGGAAAACCATTTAAATTAATCAATTTAAATTTTTTTATAACACTATGAAAAAGCTACATCGTCTTTTTCGAATCCATAGTGTTGTTTCTGTCAATCGTGAAATAAGAAGAGCCGTGTTGTCGATAATTAAAATGAACTCATCAGCATACAATGGACCACTCGCGGAGGATTCCTCTCGAGGTCTCTTCTCTGCGCGGCGCTGTACGCTGTTTGCTGTATCGCCTGCTCCGTGTTCTGTGTTATGTGTTCCCCGCTCTTAAGTCCCAGGTCTCTGCATACCACGGCGCGGAATGGATTCACTCCAGTCATGTTGTAGTCAACTTGTTTCTCGGATGCCTCAACTCGTTTCTGGCGACATGCAACGTCAACGCTCTCGGCTGGGTGCTTTATGCAGGGGTGAATTCGAACATAAAAAGTTAAAAAATCAAAATGAATTCCGAAATATAGTTATAAGTCGATAAAATTTTTAAATTGTAAGTACTTACTTAAGCTGTTTCCATTCGATTCATACAACGAGAATGAGATTGTATTTAATATTACCTAGAAATACGATAAAAAGAAAAAATATATATTGATAGTTCTTAAAGCTAATTGCAAAAGGATACTTTTTTTAGAAAGACTACCCGATATCAAAGCAAAATCAATTCTCATGTTTGACTTGGAGAGTAGCTTAAAATAAATTCTCTAGACTCACGGAGACTCATGTCTGATCAAATTTTCGGTTGCCTTTATTAAAATTGCACTTAAATAATATTTGCTATTTTGCTCAATCTCGCCTTCAACAAAAACATAACTACAACCACGGAAGATAGGTACCTACTCATTGAAATTTGGTATTTGCATTTTGGCATCATCGTGGTAGGTGCTATAACCTAGGAGATTTCTGGCTGCCTTCAGTAAACGCTTTCCGATTTCTTATACTTAAGAAGGGAATTTTTGCTTCAATATCGTTCGGCCATGTTCCCAGCTATCTCTTTAGATCACCCATTCCTCCTGCATCTTGTTAGCTCCGTCGCTTTGACGGGCAGCTATAATCTATACTTTCACCAAGAATAACATAATTATACTGATGAAATATAGATGTTCGAAATTTAAATACGTCATTTTATCATTTAAACAAATTATTTGCATCAACACTATATTTTGAATACTACACAAAATAATTCATGGCTAAACCTCACCTGATTAAAATTGAAAACCTGCAACTCAATCACACACATGAGTCGCCAAAAATCAATTTGAAACCAAAGGTTAAAAAAACCATTAGAATACAAACAAAATGTGATTAATTTACACAAAAACATATATTATATTTACATAACTTTAATCTGGTTAAAGTAATTGTAATCTTTATCTACAATTTTAAAAACAATAAATAAAAATAACTCACCCGTGTGAACCTTAATAACTAACGTTATTATTAAGAGTACAAACCAATAATCTTCACAACCCTAAAATAGTTCCCACATATTATTCCAAAAAATCACTTTTTACATACGGCTAAAAATCATTTCTTATTCTTGTAGAAATTAAATACATATAATTTATTATTTCGGTTAGACTCCAATCCGCGTCTGACCTGTGCGCCGTGTCAGAGGTCAGGCGACCCGACCACTTTTAGAGAACGGGCCGAAGATTCTGATTCAGCGGTTATCACTCACGGAGATTTAAATATCTGTAATTTAATACGTCCGCATCGTATAAAGATATTTGCGACATCTCCTGGGCAGGGGCTCTGTGCTCTACGTTCTGAGGCCTCCAGCGATACGACCAAATGGTAAATGCTAAATTATAAGCAAACACCGCACCAGAGAGGCAGGCGGCTGGCGACAGTCTGTGAAATAAATAATAAAAGCCGCTTTCAATAATCACAACTCGACGCTCAGTTACATTTTCACTCAGCGGAAAACTTGGAGAAATTCATGCTGGAAATGATATTTCAAGCTAAAATACGCATTGTTAAATTGACCAATTAATTTAGTTTAAGATTTCTGCAGAAATAAAGCAGTGCAATTTACACTGGTTTATTGTTTCATTTTTTATGTGAATATCGCACAAAATTCCCTACTGCTTCCAACCATTAAGACTATGCCATCCCCAACTGGGTATGTTGTGAGGCTGAAGGTAGTGGGAAGGGGAAGGAGATATGAAAGAGGAAAATTATCTGGTTATTCAGATCTGGTCAACAAACACGGCTAAAGCCATTTCAAGTAACGTTTCAATTCTGAATTGTGGTTTTACGCCAGGGCGATACTGATAGTATCCACCACTCTGAAATGAGCCACAAATATATTTTTTCTATAAAATCGTGAAAAAACACAACTTAATCAAACGCCGGGATTTGAACCCGCAACCTACGAATTGCTAGTCGAGAGGCTTACCCATCAACCACGGAGGACGTCACGGAGCAGTGTTACTATAATTAGATACTTCATTGTTTTTATTGTGAACACATGTTTATTTTACTAAAATAGAATGTATTTTCCTTTTTTCATCATACATTTTTGTGGGAAAAAGCCTTTACTTTGTGCAGCAAATCATGTAAACGGTTCTTTGACAGTTCGAAACTGTCGGAACCGAAAAGGGAAGTTAATACCACAAATATATTCGAATTGAATGTATTCATGACTTAAAACATACAACATCAGGTCTTAGTACCATGTGAGATTGAATCAATCATGATTGAGATTTTAAAAATGTAAAACCTTTTTTTATGTTTCCTTTATTCAGCACACACTTCTTTCGCCTCTACTGAAAACGTATCTTATGCTATTTATTTTATATTGGGTAATTATAACTCAATTTGAGAGGCGGTTGTGGGTACCGCTGCCCCGGAAACCATTTATTGGATAACCAACACCGCTTAAGTAGGTATATAATTCGCAAAGTTTGGTGATTTACCAGTGGTGCCTGGGTTCATCGGGTGAGGTGTGTTCAGGAAGCACCTGACAACCAACTGCGATTGGGAAGACACTTTGACCTCTCCAACTTGTCTCTTGATCGCCAAGCGCCGCAGCAGAATAGACAGGTCATTCAGGTCATTCCTTGACACACTGATCTCTAGATTACCCACCCCTCATACCCTTTTCCTTCCTTGAGGCCCTGAGGGTAATTATTATCGTCAGGGCCTCCTGTGTGGAGTTAATATAAAGAAAACACAGAGGCACCACCATCTGCAACGATGTGTGTGGAGATTAATTTGATAATTACATACTCTTTATAACTTTGTCTGCTATTTGTTTTCGATGGGACCGGTTTCACTCAACCACGGTGAGTGATAAATCAAAAGGAAAAATATGTTATTCTAGTTTTACGGCTTCACTTAACTGCATAAATATTTTAACCTCACATCTGTTACAAAGCGTCTGAGTGCTAAACACTTCCAAAAGGATAATTACTAAGCCTTGCCGCCACAAAGACGACCATTAAAAATACAGCATACATAAATATGCCTATGAATAAAAAATTTAAAAAAAAAACTTTTTTTTTTTAATTTTTATTTTATTCTAAATCAAAGAAAATGACATTTTTCACTTATTTAACTAGAAATCACATATACAGGGTGTCCGGTGGTAAAGTGCAGTTACTTCGGGAGGTGATTCTACGTGATCGTAGGAGTAAAAAAGATAAATAATAACTTTTTCTGAAATTCCAACTTTTAAACTTTGAAAATTTAATTTATCTAGTGTTAAAAGTCTCATTTAAATAAAAACTTGTTAGTTTAGTGTCTTTATCTAGTGTTTAAGTCTTACTAAAAAGTACATCTTTATTTGGTGCGTGTTTTCCTTAAACATCGAGTTTTATTTAGTTTAAGAGTAACCTAACTGTTAAAATGTGTTTCTTTTGGGCGTAATTTTAATATTGAATTATTGTGACAATGCCTCGCTTTACCAACGAAGAACGGGCAGATATTCATTATTTTTATGGACTACATGGTGGAAATTCCGAAGCGGCGCGCCGGGAATATGCACGTCGTTTTCCGAATCGTAATGTGCCCAACGCTCGTGTTTTTGTTCAAACGCATGCACTTATTCGCGAACAAGGAATTGGCCGAAGACCCCGAAACAACAATGCTATTAATTTACCAATAGCGGAGGAAGACTTCATCATGGCTACAATTGTAAATGATCCTACATTGTCGCTTCGTAGAATTTCCGCAATGACTGGTGTCCCTAAGAGTTCTATCTGGGATCTCTTCAAGACGTACGGAATGCACCCGTTCCATTATCGGTGCGTGCAAGGCCTTCTGGAACGTGACCCCGTATCAAGGATTGCATATTGTCAGTGGCTACTTCGTAAGCAACTTAATAACCCGAACTTCATTGGGAACATCCTTTGGACGGACGAGGCCCAGTTCAACAGAACTGGTGTGATAAACCTGCGTAACTTGCATGAATGGGCGGAAGAAAACCCGCGCTCCGTAAGGCAGTTGCACCATCAAGTTCAATTCTCCGTTAACGTTTGGGCTGGAATTATTAACAATCAAATTATAGGACCGCATGTGTTGCCACCTAGGCTTAATTCAATAAATTACGTGGATTTCTTGAAGAATGACCTTCCCGTTCTTTTGGAAGAAGTTGATTTAAATAGAAGACGTGAAATGTGGTTTCAACAGGATGGAGCTCAACCACATTTCGGACTTGCCGTTCGTCGCTACCTAGACGAACAATTCCCAGATCGTTGGATTGGACGAGGGAGTACTTCGCCATGGCCGGCGCGTTCTCCAGACTTGACACCGTTAGATTTTTTCTTTTGGGGTGCGATGAAAGATAAAGTTTACGCCAAAGAAGTAAATAACGTCGAAGATCTCCGGTTACGTATTCACGAAGCCGCAGATGAAATACGCCACAATGTACGAATTATAAATAATATTACTGTACGTTTACATACTTGCCTACAAGCAGAAGGTGGACATTTTGAAAATATTTTAAATTAGTAAAAAGCGATGAAATTAGTTAAGTGTTCAATTAGTTATTAATATTTTTTATAATAAAAAGTGTAACGTAATTTTAGTGCAGTTCTCTTTTTGAATTTGGTAAAATATCAAAACATACGGCGAACTCTGTGTTGTTATTGTTTACAATTCACATGCGGTTTCCATGGATACGCGCCACTCACAAATATGCAACGTTGCCACGTTCACACTTGCGAATTTATCGGGTAAGTTTGCACCTACACTATGGCTTTTTAGCAGGTATGTCTTTTTGTATGAAAAAGAAAAAATTGGAATTTCGGAAAAAGTTATTTATCTTTTTTACTCCTACGATCATGTAGAATCCCCCGACGAATTTACTGCACTTTACCCCCGGACACCCTGTATACCTATTACTCATAAATATATTACACACCGATATTATTCATTTTCATTGTTTTGTTGATTGAGCATAAAACTGAACAATTTTTTTTTAAATGTACTTATACTTTTTTCATTTTTAATTTCGTCTGGGAGACAATTATATATGTTGCTTCCCTCGTAACCAATGGATTGCTTGCCATAATGAGTATGCATTGTGTTTAAATGTATTTTATCGTGTTGCCGTGTAAAGAGTGTGTGTACTTGGAACGTTTTAATGAGTTCTGTATTTGTATGTATGAGTTTATTATTTATTTTGTAAATAAAGAGACATGTATTATATTCATATAATTTTCTTAATTTTAACAGTTTTGTTTCCATATATAATTTTTTTTTGATGTTCTAGGTTTGAAATGAAATAGCTTTTTGATTACTTTGTTTTGTGTTACCTGTAGTTCATTTATATATGTTTCACATGTATTTCCCCAGATTTCAACCAAGTAGTTTAAATGTAAGTGTACGAGGCTATAATATAGACCTTTTTTAATTTTATTTTAACAAATATGATATCCGACTGAATACGCTAATTAAGGGGGTGATTTTATCTTTAATATCTTGAATATGCTGTTTAAAAGTTAGGAGTTTATCAATGCACAGCCCAAGATATTTCTCCTGTATCAGGATTTGCAGGTTGTTATATTCAATTTTTAAGGGTACATGAGGAGGAATTTTTTACGAGTGGAGCTTAAAATCATGTATCCTGTTTTTTTAACATTCATTGTTAGGATATTTGATTGGAGCCAACTGTTAATTTTGTCTAAGTCACTCAATGTGCATTTTCTATTAAGATGTTTAAATCTTTACCCCAGTAGAAAATTGCAGTATCATCTGCATATAAAAAAATATCACCGTTTAAATCTAATTGGGAGATATCATTTATATAAATTTGGAACAGGTCCTAGTATGGATACTTGCGGAACTCCGTAGTTTATTGGTAGGTGGTTGTTATTTTGATTATTGATGCTTATACTATTAACTGAATTATTTTTGGCCATTAATAACACTCAGAAACCTTATTGCTATGATTATTATCGACATTATTATCAGGTGCCTGGATATGTGATAAAATAATGAACTATTTTGAGATGGCAGACTCCACAAGATTTTGACACGATTCGAGATTAAATTTATTGTCTTTACTTGGGCCTGCCTGGGCCATGTATCCGTCAACAGAAATTACCAAGCATCTTCATCACTGAAAGTCTTAATTATCTGCTTCACAGATCAACCCCAATATACAGGTACAGTGGACCGTATCGTCATTGAAATGCTTTTATCTAAGATCGTAGGCACCTCTTCTCTACAATACTGTACAAACCGTATATACCTACCTACAGCTTCATTCTAATTTAATTTAATTCTCTTTTCCGTCTACTTCTCCTTCACACAACCCTTCTGCCTCACAACATACCTCAGTTGGGGATTTCAAAGTCTCACTGGCTTCAGACGGTTGGGAGCAGTTGGGACTCTTGTGCAGTATTCATATAAAAATATATATATATATATATATTGAGTTATAGATTAATCTAGATTAGTCCGTTCCATTGCTAGACCTCAATGTTCCGTTCCCGAAAATATCAACTAGTTTTGTTTTGAAATTATGTTTTGTTCTATTGAATGGGTTCAAAAATTTGAAAGGAGCAAATTTAGGACGGGTTGTTTCACAAAATTTTAACAATTCCTCAAATTTCAAAGTTGGTTTTAAAGTTCTGTGAAAGGTCTATTCAAGTTCTTTCATCATTTCAGTTTTGTGAAACAATAGTCCAATATTTATATAATGACATAACGTGAATAGAACCTTCATAGAACATGAAAAACAACTTTGAAATTTGATGAATGTTTAAATTCTGTGAAACAACCCGTCCTAAGTGTTAATATTTTAGATGAATTTTACAATCAAAATCATTTTAACTCCTATCACCTTCAGCAGGTTTCAATTTCAAGTGATCAATTACTCTACAATTTTATAATGTTTACTCCTTGACATCATCCGCCCTCTTCTTGTAGCTGTCTTCGTGATGATCTTCCCCCAGACTCATTCTTTGAAACTATTAGTTTTCTTTCATAAGTATTAATGTTAGTATGTTATATGTGCAGCTAGAGTTTCAGACCATGAAAAAAACTGCGTATGTATCTATGACAACACCAATTTTTTAAACGTAATTTTTTTTTCAATGCTGAGTTAATTTTATTATTTATTTAACATTTAAATGAATAATTTAACGTTGGCTTTTGCGTCAAATTACGGTTTCTTGACAAATCGGGACCCTTTTTAAAAGTGATATAAAGTCATTAAAAGTGATTATAAAATACTCTGCTTAAAAATGTAATTTAGCCTAGTTAAACAGCATTCTTGAGGTACTTTTTTACAATCACGACCTATAGCGTATATGTCTTGATTGTGACCAAAACATCCAATAATAATTATTAGATGTTTTTTCATCACTATTTCTGACTTCATATCACTTTTCAAACGTTTTCTGAGTTGTCCGGTTACCAAAAGTCCATAGGCCAATTTTCTTACATTCAACATTTTCCACAGAATTTTCCTATGTTCACGATTAATCTCTTCCATTTTTACGTCGAAGAAAACCATTTTATTTTTTTATTTTGTTCTCATACTTTAATCTCCAAATGAAAGTGCAGTATACTGGTATTCGATTACCCCACTACATTTATTCAGGTCTATCCTGAAACGCACCTAATCAAAGATAGATGTTTTATCTCGTCCAAAGTAAAGACTCAAAATAGAGATTTTGGGTTACCTACTACCTTTTATAATTTCTACTTGTACTTGATATAGGTTTGGGTCTTAGAAGATATGAGATTTTATAGTTTCTTATCATTTAAGGCTTCAAATGTTACCTATCTAAATTAATCAGTGGACCCATAATTTCTTCGCGTGTTCAATGGGCAATAGGCGATGGCGCTCATGTACATGGAGCACGATGTTCCTGACTTATCAAGATATAAATTTAATTTCGTAACAAATCTTCAATTGAATAAATTTGAATAATTTGCCCTATTCAACCCCGCGAGCGCGGGTTTCAAATGTCCTAAACTGATGCGTGAACGTGAATTAAATGGGGTAACTTTATGAAATTTCGTAAGACCGTCATTATCTTTAGTAACAAAAATAAAATATTACTATTACTAAAGTGCTTATTCAGGCAAAAACAAAAAGTTTTTATTTAAATCATATTTTAACTGCATAAAAAAAATAATTTAAATCATTTTGTAAAGTAACCAAATTCAGCCTCTTAATGGTAGCATAACAACAATTCAATCGATTTAGAAAATTAATCGTCACGAATATGTTATTTTGAATTTATATAATAATTTGTATATAGATAAGTAACTATAGAACCTTTTGCAAGATACGAAACAAAGGACTAGCAATAGATACAATATTTACAATTATTATTATGGGTATCAAATTATACATATCATGTTTAGTATAAATTTAAAATAATGTTTGAGTTTACGCAGTTGCTCAGATTCGAGATTTTCTATTTAATCCTGTTATTTTTTAAAAGTAGATAAAAAAAGTGCTTTCCTCGGTGCACAAGTTAATAAAATGTGTACCACAAGCCTGCGCAGTGGTGTGATGATTATTTGTTCAGAATGAATTTAGATATGGATCTCAAGCTGGTGCTGACTGAGGGTACCTTCGACCCGACTAGCACCAATGGTTATGAATATAAATCGAGCAAAGGTCGCGGGGCTAACTTAATAAATATATGGATTTTTGAACACCTTCGCCACGTGACCAGCTGATCCTGCCACGAAGCTTTTATCTGAGCTTAACGAGACGTAGATTAATTCGATACGGTCTGTTCATCTCATTCATTTGAATAATTGAATAGCTATCGAGCTGTCATCAAACGGAGAAATATTTTGAGTTGTGCTTTCAGTGAAGACCTCTTGATAGTAGAAATTTAAAATCGTTTAGATTTCTACCACAGGATGTATATCGGACGTGCAGAGCCAAAGTCATTATGAGATAACAAGATCTCAAGTTTTTACGATGTCCTTAATATTTTTGATAAAACCATTTAGATATCTGCGTCAAAATAAATATGATACTATAATATTATTCCACATCCTTAATGTGCGACTGCTATAATTAATATTAATGGATTTTTGGCGCCACCATACATTTAAAAACTAATGTTTTTGTTTTGTTCAACACAGTGAAGAGATAAGGGTGATCGCTAATTACTCTCATTGAACATGTGTGAAATTTAATGTATAATTTTGTCCAATAAATAGAGAAGTAACTGGTACAAACGGTCACTTCTCATCCGAGAGTTCTCGGGAAAGTAATACTTGTTTAATTTAATGTTTTCCTACTGCCCCTGCAAAAACTCTCAGATCAAGGTGTCAATGTGTGCCGGTGCCCTATTGAATTTGCAGTATTTGTGCGGGCTTCACTAACTTGGTCCCGTACAAATTGGTCCTTCGAGCCGGATCTACGCATTACGCCTTTAATCGTGCTTCAGTAAAGATGCCTTCGCTTCGCAGTGGCCATAAAATCTCTACGTCATCCGGGGCGTCGCGATCAGCAACCAGCGTTCCCGCAGACCGAGACAAACGTATGTCTCGCCGAGCCCCGGACCCTACTTCCAACTCTCCGACTGATGTTCCCATTAGCCAAGATGCACCCCAGCAAGCTGATCAAGCTATGCTTGCCTCGGACTCGATTGAACAATCAACCACAGCTTGGGGTCCCATCCTGACCCACAGTTCCCCGGCCCCCCAGGAGTCCGACGGAGAGGATGATGACCAACGGTCAGAGTCAACTGAGGATGCAATACAAATGTTGCGCCGTGAGTTGCGCACTCGAGAGAAGCAGCACGTTAAGCACACCGCCAACCTACTTGCAGCCCTGGCAGCAGCAACAAAGACATCCGCCGCACTGCAAGCAGGCCACCAACCTGCCGATTCCAGGTTCACAACTACCCAAGCCCCCGTGGCGCCTGGAGCGTGGCCCGCCTCGAATGCCGGCTACTCTATCACAGCACCCGGGCAAGCCTCGAATGCATGCCCGGTGCAAACAGCGCCTGGAGCGTGGCCCGCCTCGAATGCCGGCTACGCTATCACAGCACCCGGGCAAGCCTCGAATGCATGCCCGGTGCAAACAGCGCCTGGAGCGTGGCCCGCCTCGAATGCCGGCTACGCTATCACAGCACCCGGGCAAGCCTCGAATGCATGCCCGGTGCAAACAGCGCCTGGAGCGTGGCCCGCCTCGAATGCCGGCTACACTATCACAGCACCCGGGCAAGCCTCGAATGCATGCCCGGTGCAAACAGCGCCTGGAGCGTGGCCCGCCTCGAATGCCGGCTACGCTATCACAGCACCCGGGCAAGCCTCGAATGCATGCCCGGTGCAAACAGCGCCTGGAGCGTGGCCCGCCTCGAATGCCGGCTACGCTATCACAGCACCCGGGCAAGCCTCGAATGCATGCCCGGTGCAAACAGCGCCTGGAGCGTGGCCCGCCTCGAATGCCGGCTACGCTATCACAGCACCCGGGCAAGCCTCGAATGCATGCCCGGTGCAAACAGCGCCTGGAGTGTGGCCCGCCTCGAAAGCCGGTTACACTATCACAGCACCCGGGCAAGCCTTGAATGCATGCCCGGTGCGTACACTGCCGGGAACACGGCCCGCCTCAAATGCTGGCCACGCTATCATAAAACCCGGACCCGCCTCGAATGCACGCTCAGTGCACATACTGTCGGAAACTACGGGACACACGGCACCCGTGGCAAGCATTCCCATAGCCGATTATACTCTACCACAGTACCCCGAGCGACAGCCCCAAGCAGCAGTACCTGGAGAAGTGGAATTTACGCATAACAGATCGCAGCAATTCCCTACGAGTCAGGATTTTTCACCACTGTTTCCGCCACTGCCTACGGCCGATGAGACAGCACAGCACACTCACGAGTGGGTGCAAAAAGGCGCTGATCAGCTGTCCCAGATCACCTCAGCAATAGCAGAGGGTTTTCGCACGTCCCGTGCCCAAGAAAGCCCTCGCACGATAGAGGACGATACACGGATGGCCGCCTTAATCGCAAGGCAGACCACGGCCAAGGATCTTCCCCTCTTCCTGGGTGACCCGCTCGAGTGGCCCACATGGAAAGCCCAGTACACCCAATCCACAACCACTTGCAGAATGACTTCATCTGAAAACCTCATCCGGCTGCAGCGTGCACTAAAGGGGAAGGCTCGGGATGCAGTCGGCCCTCTCCTCATGGATCCCGCTCAAGTTCCAGAGATCCTCTCTGTCCTCGAGCAGCGATACGGTGGCGCCAGCGCAATAGCCACGCTGATGTTGGAAAAGGTGAAAAAGCTGCCGTATCTCACAATAGACGCAACCCTTGAGGACCTGGCAGACTTCTCCGGAACCGTCCAGAACTTGGTGACATCACTTAGGATCCTTAGGACTGACGGATACCTGACCAACCCCACCCTACTGAATGACATCACAACAAAGATGCCGATTACGCTACGGATGACCTGGCTGTATGAGACACGTGGTCTTACGAGTCTAGCTACAATAACTCAGCTGGCAGCATTTCTGAAAAGTATGGCTAACGCTATACCCAACAGCGGGATGATCGACCCAGTGCGACCTCGACCGCGACGGACCGAGCAGGTGCATGTAGTAAACGGTGAAGAAGTTAAACCAGACTCTAGACCCGCTGAATTTGTTACATCGCGTAAGAGGAGTGAGCCTCGCGAAAATAAAATGAACAATACGCGTAAACGCAAACTGTCTAGTGAAAGTTGCGGCCAGTGCGGTGGCAACCACAAAACTCGCGAGTGCACCGAGTTCGCGGAGAAAAGTCTCGCCCTCCGGTGGACAATGGTGCGACAGAAGAACCTGTGTCGTAAGTGTCTGGATCGACACCACTCACGGGACTGTAAAACCAAGGCATGGTGCGGCATAGGAGGGTGCAGATCACCACATCACCGTTTGCTTCATGACCCACAGTTCGTACCGGAAGGTGCTGTCGGTGAGGTTAACTTGTGACGCCAGACGACGGACCGGAGCGTGCTGTTAAAAATTGTGCAGGTTATGTTGGGCGTCCCCCAAGGAAGCAAAGTTTTGGTGTTCGCGCTCCTCGACGAAGGCTCAACTGTGACACTTGTCGACGCTGACATCGCGACACGGATCGGGGTGAGCGGCCCAGTCCGCGGCATACGGATCCATGGCGCCAAAGGGATGTGCACCTCTGACACACTCTCCCGCCGAGTGAAGCTGACCATAAGAGGATGTGATAGCAGTGACACCTACTACATCATCGCCAACACGATCTCCGACCTCAACCTGCCAGAACAACAGGCCCAGGGAAACCTTGTCACCCCAAAACTTTTGATAGGGCAAGACAATGCTCATCTGATCGTTTCACGGGAAGTGCGCGAAGACCATGACACTACGCGAATAGTGTCACGAACCGCACTGGGGTGGATCGCCCATGGGGGTGTCGGGACTGGCAGTGACAATAAATCCACGACGCTGGCACTACAAATTGAATCAGCCGCAGATATCCGCCTAAGAGAATTGGTAAAATGCAACTTTGCCGTCGACTCTCTTGGCGTAACTGCCGCGGTGAGAACCCAGGCAAGCGAACAAAGGGCCATCGCACTAATGAACACGACTACCCGGCCTCTTCGCACTGGGAGGTGGGAAACTGGCCTCCTGTGGCGTAATCCGGAAGCCACATTGCCTGACAACCGGCAGTGCGCGCTGAAACGACTTCATTCCCTTGAGAAGAAGCTGGCAGCAGATCAGAATCTGGCAGCAGCCTACAGCGACAAGATGAGCCAGCTGGTCAACAAAGGATACGCCAGGAAGCTGTCTAAACTGGAAGCGTCAACAACCGCACCCAGAAAATGGTACCTGCCGCACTTTGCGGTGACAAACCCCAATAAGCCAGGGAAGATCAGGATAGTGTTTGACGCCGCCAGTCGATGCCGAGGGACCTCCCTTAATGACCAGCTGCTTACCGGCCCTGACCTGCTGTCTTCCCTCTTAGGGAATATTCTGCGCTTTCGAGAGGGAAACATCGCCATTGCCGCAGATATCAAGGAAATGTTTCTGCAGATCAAGATAAGGCGGGAAGATCAGCTGTCCCAACTCTACCTCTGGAGATTACCGAACCAACACGAACCTGATACTTACCAGATGTCATCTATGATGTTCGGAGCCACTTGTTCACCGAGCAGCGCCCAGTTCGTCCGGAACAAGGTAGCCGGGGAATACGAACATGAAAACCCGATTGCCGCAGCAGCCATTCGTTCTAAATTCTACATGGATGACTACCTAGATGCGGTAGACAGTTGTCAGGAGGCTGCCTCACTCGTCCACGGTGTGAGCACCCTCCTCGCGAAAGGAGAATTCCACCTAACTAGCTGGGCATCTAACAGTCCAGCTGCCATAGCCGGTGTTCCCACAGAAGACCGGGCCAGTTCCACAGTGCGGATCAGCGGTGGAGGTACGGAGACGGAACGAGTGCTCGGACTAGTTTGGGACCCATCCACTGATAACTTCCTGTACTCATTCCAAGAGGCGATCACCCCAGAAGTGGCCACGCGACCCACGAAAAGGCAGCTGCTCTCAATAGTAATGAAAATCTTCGACCCAGTAGGCTTCATTTCCTGCCTTACAATCCGGTCGAAGATACTGCTGCAGGCCGTGTGGCGCTCGAGTATAGGCTGGGACAACCCCATTACCCCTGAACATACACAGAGGTGGACCGAATGGCTGAGCCTGTTGAATACACACAGCATTTCAGTTCCGAGACGCTGCCTCCATCTCAAGCAGAACAGCGTGACCCTACATCTCTTCTGCGATGCGTCAGAACAAGCCTGCTGCGCTGTCGCCTATTACACCGAAGAAGTAAATGGATCCCTACAGGCGACATTTCTGGCCAGTAAATGCAAAGTGGCGCCACTGAAGCCCCTCTCCATTCCCCGCCTTGAGTTACAAGCCGGACTCATCGCGGCAAGACTAGCCCAGACCATCCACAAGGAAAGCCAGGCCCGTATATCCCAAACGTACTTCTGGACAGACTCTGCAACCGTATTGTGCTGGTTACGAACTGACCCACGTACGTACTCTGCCTTCGTGGCAAACAGACTGGGCGAAATAGATGAGTTAACCAACATACTCGATTGGAGATGGGTGCCAACCAAGCTCAATCCCGCTGACATCGGTACAAGGGACTCAGATGTGCCCGACCTATCACCCAAAGGAAGGTGGTTTACCGGCCCGGCCTTTATCATTTTACCTGAGAGTGCGTGGCCAAAAGAGCGTGCACCTGTCAAAAGGCCCGACGACCAGACACTAGAGGTTAAGCCTCACTACGTCGGCCTTCTATCAACTGCAAGGGAAGCCTTACCATCCATCGAGAGATTCTCCTCATGGCAACGGCTGATTCGTGCAACAGCATGGGTTCTCCGCTTTGTGAAACAATGTCGGATGAAAGTTAACAAATCTGTAGGGGGCCCACTGCGAGCGGAGGAGATCAAGGAGGCGGAAGACAGATGGATAAAAAGGTCTCAGGAGGACGCCTTCAATACTGACATGACCACCCTCAAGCAAGGCCAAATGCTGCCGACTGGTAGTCGTCTGAACCCATTAAACCCCTTCTTCGGACAAGACGGCGCCCTGCGGATGGGTACCCGGCTGCGAGCTCTAGCGAAAACGAAGTGTGTAGCACGGACTCCCGTCATCCTGGATGGAGACCACCCGTACACTCAGCTCCTGATTCGCCACTACCACCAGAAGGCGGACCATCCCAGCACGGAGAAGACGGTCGCAGAGGTGCGGGGCGATTTCTTTGTACTGCGTCTGCGCACTACAAGCAGGAAGATAGCACACGCCTGCCCCACCTGCCACATAAGGAGAAGCAAACCCTCTCCACCACTAATGGGGGCGCTACCACCACCTCGACTGATGCATCACATCCGCCCATTTACACATTGCGGACTCGACTACTTCGGGCCTATGGAGATCACGGTTGGCAGACATCGGGAAAAACGATATGGAGCCATCTTCACTTGTCTCTCGACCCGCGCCATTCACTTAGAACTGGCCGCCTCACTGACCGCAGACTCAGCCATCATGGCCATACAGCGGATGACTGCGCGAAGGGGACAACCCGCAGCCATGTACTCCGACAACGGAACAAATTTTCATGGAGCCGATGCAGAGATGAGAGACGCTCTGGTATCATTGAGCCACGATGCCAGAATGCTTGATGCCATAGCCACCCAGGGCATTGAGTGGCATTTCATACCTCCAATGACGCCCCACATGGGGGGAGCTTGGGAGAGGCTTGTACGGTCAGTAAAAAGAGCCCTGAGCACCACACTTAAGGAACGGGCACCTAGAGAAGAAACCTTACTCACGGCCCTGGCAGAGGCTGAATTCACAGTGAACAACAGACCACTCACTCACATATCAGTTGACCCACGCGACGAAGAGCCTTTGACCCCCAACCACTTTCTTCTAGGGTCGGCTGGAAAGCGTCCCCTCTTGTCCATGTTTGGCAAAAAGGAAGAGGAAATATGCCTTCGCCGCCAGTGGCGTATCGGCCAGCAACTTGCAGACATATTCTGGAGGCGGTGGCTTCTAGAATACCTTCCCACCATGGCAGCTCGGCAAAAATGGCACAACCCGGTCACACCCATTAAGAAGGATGACCTGGTGGTCATTATGGACTCCACGCTGCCACGGAACAGCTGGCCGCGTGGCCGCGTCCTTGAGGCCGTGCCCGCCGCCGACGGACAAGTCAGGACAGCCCGTATCCAGACAAGTTCCGGAATATATGTTAGACCGGCCATTAAAATCGCCGTCATACTACCTGCTTCAACAACACCAGCCGATCCAATCACCAGCACGACAACACCTGCCTAGCCGAAACTCCTTGCAATGACATCAACTGCAAACACGAGACGCTGGGATGAAACAGAACACGCCCGACGGAGTAGCTGGGCGCAGCAGAGACTGCACCGTGGGGAGTATATCGGACGTGCAGAGCCAAAGTCATTATGAGATAACAAGATCTCAAGTTTTTACGATGTCCTTAATATTTTTGATAAAACCATTTAGATATCTGCGTCAAAATAAATATGATACTATAATATTATTCCACATCCTTAATGTGCGACTGCTATAATTAATATTAATGGATTTTTGGCGCCACCATACATTTAAAAACTAATGTTTTTGTTTTGTTCAACACAGTGAAGAGATAAGGGTGATCGCTAATTACTCTCATTGAACATGTGTGAAATTTAATGTATAATTTTGTCCAATAAATAGAGAAGTAACTGGTACAAACGGTCACTTCTCATCCGAGAGTTCTCGGGAAAGTAATACTTGTTTAATTTAATGTTTTCCTACTGCCCCTGCAAAAACTCTCAGATCAAGGTGTCAATGTGTGCCGGTGCCCTATTGAATTTGCAGTATTTGTGCGGGCTTCACTAACTTGGTCCCGTACAGGATGTATACTTCTATGATGTGCAAGCGTCTTCTTTAATACATTTTTGGTCTTGGTATTATTATGTACCTAGACTGTAAAATAGTACCAACAATATGAATGCTTTTTGGGAGTGTGTAAGAATTACCTAATTAGAAAATCGTGTGTAATATCTGAACTTCGACATTGTCTAAAAATGTAATTAAGTGATTCGTAAAAGCAAGACCTTAGGAAAAAAATCAACAGATTGCCTTAAAATAAAACAAATTTTCTGCCTAAGGTGTTAACGCAAATTTGAATTTGACTGATAAAATCTTCATTGCTAAATAGATCATACAGTCTATTGTAGTTAATTTATTTCGTTACTTAAACTATAAACCTTCAGAGTTACTTGTTTAAACCTTTAGAATGACTTGCATGTACAACATATTTCTATAAAATTTAGGCACACTTCATCTAAAACGTATTCTTTATATCATTTAGGCATAACCCACGAAAAGCTGCACGGTTTTTAGCTTCTTTAACATCCGGCGGTAGTTCACTGAATATCTTGGATCCTTTTAAATATAGATTATTTTGGGAAAATTGTATACTTAACAAAATGTATTTTGAATTAACCTTTTTAGGTAAAAAACGGTTTAAAAAATATCTAAAAACGTGAACACCTGTTATGTCCTCACGTACTAAAGCAAACACCTTTGTTTTGATAAGTTGACCAAAGGACCTGTAGCTTATGAATGGAGTAATCTCCCCGATGGCACACAACAAGGGGATTATAATACGTATGACAGATATCTTCATAAAGGCGTATTAAACCGCGGGACATTCTTGATAAATGGGTATTTAAGGACACGGGACCTGTATCCCAAACATCACATCTTTGCCAGAATTACAAGACGACTCTAATGATGGACAAATAATCATAATATTTTTAATATTGCTCAAGATGGATCGAGTGTTTACTTCTTCTTATTATTTTCTGGCAGATACGCCAAAGTAAATTAATAATGTTTTAAAGTCAACTATTGATTATCAAATAAAATCTTTTGAGAGTTAGTATGACGAATAATTTGATGAAGACAGAATGAATAGTATTTCGAACCTTGCGGAGGAAGTGAAACTAATAATTAAACAGAACCCGCATTAATGAATTTAGCAACAGATAATATTGAAATAACACGAAAAACGTGAAGGAGTAACACAACTGTTTAGGTTTTGTATTTGGTTTGATTTCTCCTTATGTTTTATTATTTGTTTGTAAAAAATATTATTTTCATTAATTATTAAAATTTAAACTAAGTGCGACTACTGTAATGTGGCATGAGCCTGGTAGGTAGTTAAAAAAACTCAAAAAATTGTAAATTATAAAATGTGTTGGTAAATAAAAAAATAGAACTTAGTCAATGTTAGAGTAGTTTGTTAAACTTATTAAAATTATATTTTTAATTTGTAAATAATCTTTAAAATTCAATCGAATTATGATAAAATGATGTGGAATAAATTAATAATTACACTTTCGGATGACAAAAACTATCGGTCTGAAAAGGGCTGCACCAGAAGCTCATTCAAAAGAGATTTTCTATGGAAGTAAACGAATGCTAATAAGACTCCTAAATTACGAGTTTTTGTTTTCTTCGGATATTTCAACTATTGGTGAATGTAAGAACTAATAGTTATAAAAATATTGTAGTTACATAATATTTATAGAAAATAGTTTCTGAAGTTCTCGCTCACGAGGTATTAAAATAAAAGAGATATAAAGGAGAGGTGTCAAGGGGAATCATTTCTCACGGAATACTTTCGAAGTTGAGCTGTCGCTGACGCTTAGAAATTAGAATAACTGGATTAAGTGTAAGCCTAGGGGTTTATTAACACGCGAGCCGAACTGCCGAGCCGAACCACGAATCAATGGAAAGGAACGAACCAACCACAAATGTCGCGAAACGCCTATTGCGATTGCTTCGTTCCTTTCCCGTAATTCGTGACTCGGCTCACGCGTTTTCTCGCGTGTCAATAGAAAATACGCAGCATAAGATATCAACGGACTTGGAGTACGTGATATCCTGATGACATAAAGCAAAAAATCGGAACAGTTTTAATCGTACTTAACACTGCATTATACATAATTATGGCCACACTCTGTTGTCAAATTCTTCTGCTGGAGTAATACGAGTATACAGGAGATTATTTTGTTTCCGTACACAAATTGAAATTAAAATTATGTTCCTTAGGGTAAATGTATAGAATGCTTTAGAAATATATCGGAAGTCGGAAAAGGTCACAGCATACCATTGTAACATTGTTTGAAATTTGAATAATCTTATGAATTTATATGTGGATTAATAATTCGTCGGTTTCAAGAAGAACCAACGGTATTAAGGATTACGAGAAAATTAGTATTGAAAGGTAGGTGTTAACAGAACCTGAAAGAAATCAATTTCCAAACAGTTGGAGTTATTTTTTTGGGTTAAAATTCTTACCATTTTTTTTTGGTAAGATTCTTGTAGGTGGCCACTCTTTTGTTGGTATGAAAGAAAGAAATATGAAAAATTTCTAGATACCTACGTACAAAAATTAAATCGCAATAATAATAAAATGATTATGAATATGGCTCGGGTTCTTGGTCGTAACGAAGAGTGTCTTATTATGTCGGTTATTAGATTAAATGAGTGTCATAATACTGAAAGGTGGCAAAGAAGGTATTTAATAAGGTTATTCATTTTATGATTGCTCTTATTCGTAATAACAAATCCCTTCTCCTCAACACTGTTAGGCTGTAAGTGTTCATTAAGTTTACTGTATTTATTACTAATTATAGTGTGTTCACTGCATATATGTTCCTAGATAATCACGTAATCGATGAATGTAGTTTTTTTAGAGAGAAATATTCCTGAGCGAATACATTTTCCATGACCTTGTCGGGAATTGAACCCTCGACCACAGGTCCAATAGTAGAGCACCACATAAATTGAACATAAATATACATATTGAAGAAAAACGTCACAGCAAATAAAAATTTGCATTTAATAACCTCATACCATAATTGTATTTTTCGCCAATAAAATTATTTGCTAACCATTAATGTTGTTCCGCTTGACAAAAATATTATTATTTTATGAAACACCACCATCACACATCCTGTTTCTAAGTATGGTTATGAAAAACTTTAAAACACCACAAAGACACTTTTTTTTCAATACGCATGGTTACCAAAAACTTAGAAACACCACAACGCATCCTGTTTCTTAGTATGGTTAGCAAAAATTGAATAAAAGTTATGTTTTTTTCTTGAAGCCTTGACAATTATTTACCAGCGTCATAGAATTGTCCAAATGACTTCTAGCAATGTATATAAATTGTATCGTAAAAGCACCTTCAAAAATTAAGGATACAACACATTGCTACATGTTCCCCAGAGGTAGGAGGTCTTAATAAAATACACTGTATAAAACGCTCTCAAAATCGGTATCTTAATTGAAATACGATATTTTGTTTCCTGTTGATCGTTTTATTGTCTCTCCTCTCCCATTTTCGATTTCTAGCTATGCTTTTTTTTCTAATACGGTCTCGAGATTTGATATCAGTATATAAAGTCGTCAATGGGTTGGGGTCATTACTTGGTCCTACACATGTTGGCAGGGAAGGTTTTATCTCTGAAAGGTTTTCAATCTGGGACCACCCTAAGCTAGACAATTTCATTAAAAGCGCCTTAGCTACCCTGACAATAACACATACATAATGTAGCTACTACAGGTAGGTGGCCAATCCAATGAATTACTCAATTAATACACACAAATATAATCTAGCTATTAAAATTGATTGTCAAACTTTACTTGTGACTTGTGACCTGCCATTTTAATGTATATTTACTTGGCCAATTCATAGAAGGACGAAGTGTCTTCATCGTTACTTATAAAATCACTTGCTTATGTAGATAAGTAACTAAATTTTGAAGTAAATATTTTCCAACTATAGTATTATTATTATACGTTAACATAATGCTTAAAAATTGCAAAAAAGGATGATAAATACTTTTTTAAAATAGGTCGCTATTATCACTAATCCTATACAATTTATCTTATTTTTATACATTACATATTAAGTACTATACTAATAGAAGCTTCCTTTAGCCTTAGGGCTATACTCGTAATATTTTATATACATGTTTTTTTTGTTTACCTATTCATGACAAAATACAGTTTCTTTTACAAAAAAGACTCTTGACTTCAGAACCTCTTTATAAACAGCATAATAAATATCCGTAATTCGATTAAAACCGTTGCACAGTTTGTTTGGTATCGCTCGGCCCAGTGATTGTTTTATTGAGAGACTGCAGCGGTCCAATACTTGACTTGACGTGGAGGCTAAACTTTATAGGGCCAATTAGCTTGTTGCCAGTTTAATGGTTGATGCGAACGGCCTCACACCTCGAGATACAATATTATACAGTAGGTATATACACTCACTCTAATGGAAAACGAATCGGTTGTAAATATAATGCCGTGCTTACATTTTACTGATGTTATAGCTTTCAGAAGTATTTGTTCAGTTTAAGTTTCTTTCGGGTTAGTAGCATTTCTTAAACCTGTCAGATATCAATGAAAGCAACTAGATGTTGGTTGTAGTAACATACGCATTGGTTACTTTTAAGATGTTGGTTGTAGTAACATACGCATTGGTTGCTTTCAAGATGTTGGTTGTAGTAACATACGCATTGGTTGCTTTCATGATGTTGGTTGTAGTAACATAAGCATTGGTTGCTTTCAAGATGTTGGTTGTAGTAACATACGCATTGGTTGCTTTCAAGATGTTGGTTGTAGTAACATGCGCATTGGTTGCTTTCAAGATGTTGGTTGTAGTAACATATGCATTGGTTGCTTTCAAGTACAACAGACAAGAGAAAACTGATGAACCTATTTCGTAAATATTTTTCTTAGGGGTGTTTTTATTCTGTGATATTTTGAATTACCCTCAACTGCCATTGATACAGTGACTTTTCCATATCGGGTAATGTTATGAATACAAGAAAATGAGAAAATCAACCCGTAAAAAAACTACATTTTTACTATCTTCAAATTTCTTTTCAAACATATACATATTTTTTTTTAATTGGTTTAGATGAGGATTGAAACATTTTACTCATAAAATGACGACAATTCTACCAAGCGAGCTAAATCAAGATTGGATAAGACTGACATTTACTGCGAATATTAACTGCTGTAATGTCTTTGAATTTCAGAGAAATGCATTATATGTCGCCTTCTGTGTGCGAGCGCATTGCAACCAAAGTTGATTAATTGACAATGATTCTATATACCGAGTTTCAGCTTGATCCGATGTCGGAAAGTGGATTAATTTTCACTTCCAGGATTCGCATTCATTCATGAAAACAAAAAAGAAATTCAAATTGAGGTATTTAAATAAATATCTTTAAAAAGGCTTCAATTAATTTTTAGTTATGTTGATTTTTGAAATTTGAGAAGGTGTTCTTCACTATTTTTACGCACAATTAAAAATAATGTTTTCGGTTTCTTGTTTTTCTGTGTATCTGGGTCTATGTGTAACTCGGGTAATAGGTCTAGAACTGGGATTTGCTCTGATTTCAAAATTTGGAATTATTTGTGGGAACGTCAAACAAGCGATAAAGTAGGTTCAAAATTATTTCATTTTATTTAATCAACAATAATTCTATGTTTGAAATGTGTATTTATGTTATTTAAAATTAGATTAAAACAGATTTCGCAATTTCTCAAGATTACTAACAATTTTCACTCGAAATTTATTTAAAATAGTCTTTTGAAGGAAAATGATCCTGAGGCAAATATTTTTTTTATAAATATTTCAGAGCCACAAATCATACAACTCTAATATCCTATGATTTTTCACGGGTGTGCGCTAGTTTATATTAATTTCAAATGCAGGTATTATTGAAGTAATCGACATTGTTTATTGCATTTTTGTCATTGCATAACCTTCGCGAACTCGCCTTGTTTTATGTTTATAAGATATTAAATGTTTAAAAGTTTTTCCGATAGATGGAGAAAATCTATGGGTATATTCCAATAAATTTACCATCATTATACTCAAGATTGGACGAAGAATTACTGATCCAGCGTTCAATTAAAATAAATAAATGTTTAAATCACATCCTGTAATTTCACACCTCTATTTCTTGTTTCAATCCTCGAAAAAGTTGTCTTGAATGAGCAGAAAAAAAAACATTCACACTTAACACAGGCGATAATGTCACTCGTTTCAACCCATTCATTCAATGTCATGAATACAGGGCCGGAACAATGCTTTAGACATTGGAGAGTGGCAAACATACACCAAAAATTATAATAAATACATATAAACTTTAATAATAATGCAAATCAGTCGACACATTTCGCACGGGTGGGTTGTCTAACAAAACTATTGCTGGGACGCAAAAACATATGGTAAATTTTTCGCTTAAAAATACACATTTAAAATGATCACCATATTTCACAATTATCAGATATTCTCGGTGTTTTCAACATACAGTTTAGTTAATCAATAATACTGCAGCGCCTTAAAGTAAGCCCTTCTATGAATATGAAAATTTTTTTTTCCTAGTTTTTGTAGTCCTTTTGGTTTTTTACTGAAAAAATACTATTTTTTTATATTCTTACAAATGGGAAACTGGTTAAAGCGAGTTAAAGGGTAAAAATCACAATGTCGGTACTAAACATGGAGTGAATTTTTCTCCTTTTTCATGTGCTCTCTCACAATCAGCAAAACAAATTCCTCTGCAGCCTGCAATCCTGAACTACTCATTGCAATTTTCTTATAAAGCTCCAGTTGTGAAAATATAAAAACTATAGGTTCGTTAAATTTATTCAAGAAAATGGTCAAAATTTCCATACTAACTAAGGGTGGTGATTTTGGATTACCCATATCGTAGGTTTTGTCATAAATCACCTTAGAAACTCCATCGTATTATGTTCTTTACTTATTTGATAAATATAATTGTAAAACTGATCATCATAAAAAAAACATTAAAAAACATATTTTGCGAATTCAGTCTCATTTTTAAATCACATTTTCCCTTGTTAGCCTTCCCTCCCAAGCCCAGCCCTGCTCTAAGTAATGCAGAGACGTGGTTAAAAGGCCTCCATGAGTGTGTCTTGTGTCGGCCATCAAATTTATGTGAATCCGAAGAAAGAGGATGCCAAGATCGAAAAAAGACATCAAATGGTGAAACCAACACGTCTCCAGATAACGCGGACTCCCCACGAAGGCGCACGGTGGTGTAAGGAGTCAAGAGAATAATTTACGAGGGAATTACCTAGCGAATATACGAGACCCTTCAATGGCGTCTAACGATTCGCCATTGAAAGGTCTAAACGTCTAGATCTGATGCCTGGGCGCACCCCTATAAAATTTATTGCTGTTTTATGTCAAAACAGTGCCTATATAAGACTTATAGAATGTGGAGGCCTTTTCCTGTAGATCGTGTGTTGTTCTAATTTCGAAGAATGGAAAATGTTTTTTTTAGAAGAGGTCTGTTACAGCTTTTATCACTTTTGAAATGTATTTACAAAATAACATTTTTACTGCTTTTACGAATGTTTTTACTAACCTACAATTCACATCGGTAAGCAGAACATAATAATAAATTTCCTATATCATCAGATATATTAATTTCTGTTTTTTTTATGTGAAATCATTCACGGTCAATGAACTTCTAATTTTCACAATTGGAACTGATTGTGGGAATAATTCATACGAGCGTTAAAGTAATAAATATAAATTTGAAACGTGTATTTCTGTCCAGTTTACTAACTGTGTTCATTCGAAAGGTTAATTTCTGACGTCCCTTAAATTTGTCAACAAAAAAATATAATTGAATCGAAATATAAGCTGAAATTTATATATAAAAATATATATATATATATATTTATTTTTTTTCATATATATATATAATATCCGTGTTTTTCACAGTTCTGCTAATATTATACAAAAAAAATAGATATACTACTTAGTAAATAGAAGAATTATTTTATTTATCATTGTTATTACAATAAAATTCTTTTTAAAATAGCCTTGATCTCATGCCCATAATTCACTATTTTGTATTGTGATTACAATAATTTATTTTTTCTCAATTATAATAATGTGGTTTTGTGAATAGAATATGAAATTTCAAAGCTCTTTTAATGTAGATATTTGTGGGATAATAAAGTTGTCAGAATGACTTCTGCAGTGTTAGAGTGCGACGACAACAGACAAAGGTTCATTTGCATTTATGCGTAGATAAAACTAAGTAATTTAGTTAACGTACCAAGAATAAACGATAAAATATTTTAAATGCGTAGATTATATAAAAAAAAACTATTTTCGTTTTCAAAAATGCTCCTTCCTATCGAAGTAAATAATTGGTGATATTTTTTTTTAGTTAGTTACATTTTTTATATTATAATTTTACTGGTCTTCCATTAAAAGCCTTAGCTTGTATAATGTCAGTCAGAGATTAGAAAGAGCCACTGTTATGTAGTAATTTTTTTTATTTATTCCGGTTTATGCCGATTCTTCACCGGCCCACGAGGGAGCAGGGTAAGGCCAAAAAATTTAGACTGAAAATTTTTCTATAAATTATGTATCGCTTCGGAAGGAAATGTATTATTCATCAGGTACACAACAATGAAACAGTAGAATTAAAAAGAGATAATACCTAAATATCGGTTATTTTTGCGTCCCTATACTTGCGCCAAACAAAAATCTGAAGAAACGTTCTTTTCTTCGAGATGTATGCTGAAGATGAAAACATGTGTGAGAATAATTTTTAATAAATGTGCGACCACAAACAGGCTCAGAGGGAACATTGCTAGAAATATCAATGTTTTACTTATGATCGATCCAATAGCACGGACAGGTAAGTAATATCAATTCGGACAAAGGAGTTTCTCATATAAAGCTCCGTTGCTATATAATATGCTTGGAGAAAATATAAAAACTATAGGTACGTTAAATTCATTCAAGAAAATGGTCAAAATCTCTGTACTAGCTGAGAAGCTCTGTTTAGATACAATCCTTATTTACTTACTGCGCATGTACTTATTTACTTCTAAAATAAGAACTTTTTGTTATTATTATTTACTTATTATTATTATATACTTATTAATATCTTTTTTAATGCTTCCGATTTTGTTGTCCGGGTTAAATCTTCCCCATAGGAAAAACTAAACCCTTCCACTCACTTTTCCACAAATGATCAGCTAGTCAATCAACACTATGCAAGTGCATTATATAAGTAAAATAAATACAAAACAATACAAGAACAACAACACGTCAAATCACCAGAGATCAAATGGGAAAAAAAATTCACCGACTCCAGATATTTTCATATCAGAGGGTTCGGCTCGGTAGAACTTCTAACAGAGCCTATAAATCCTACTAATCCCTCAACATAAATATTTAAAAAATCTTTCGTTATCCTACATGTATTCAAAATGACCGACTTTTGCATCTTTATATATAAATTTTTTGATAGATCTAATACGCCTAAATTTTTAATGAGAGAGCTAGGTATAATGTCAGTAGCCGAAATAACGAACGGTAATATTTTTACAGTCTGAGAATGCCAAATTCTTTTAATCTCATTTCCTAAATCTGTGTATTTTCTTATTTTTTTATTAACAGATTTTTTAATATTACAGGAATTTGGAATAGCTAACTATGATATAAGTTATTTTTTTAATTTTGTCATGTAAAACTATATCGGGTCTATTATGTCTAATCGTTCGGTCTGTTAGTATAGTTTTATCATAATATATTTTATAAAATTCGTTTTCTAAAAATGAATTTGGTTCGTATTCATAATATGGTATTATATTACGACAGTAAATCAAGTTATGTTTAATTACCAAACTTTGGTGAATTATTTTTAGAACTTGATTGAAAATTATTTTATAAAATTTACTTATTATTATTATGTACTTATTACTATCTACTTAATTCTAGTATTATTATTTACTTTAATTATTATCTAGCTAATTTATTTACTTACTTATTTTTTATTATATTATTATTAATATTATTTACTTACCTATCGGTTATTATTTACCTATTTTTATTTAGTTATTTTATTTTTCTTATAATTTATTATTCATACTACCCATGTTGTAATTGTTAGTATGGTTACCCTATGCTTGTGTCTGATAAGCCAGCACAGGTACCTTGTACTTTAGCTAACAGAAGAATATTATTGTTGCCAACTTACTTACTAATTCTTCTTTTGTTGACTTTTTTTTTTTTCGTACATTTGTTACTAAAATTTTGTTTATTTTTGTCTACCGGTCTCGAAACGACCGTGTCATAAACTTTTATTTTTTTAGGTTTAAATTTAATGTTATTATTATTATATTAAGTTTACATATATGAATTTTTTTAATGATATAATTGTAAAGCTGCACATCTTGATACAGGAATGCCCAATTGAGATGTGCAGAGTATGTTTTTTATGTTAAAAACTGTTTTTTCGAATAAATAAATTGTTTGCAAATTATTTTACTGATTAATTAATTAAAAATTATTAATTAATTATTTAACCTGTCACAGGTGACATCTATAAAACAGATATATAAAAACAAAAGTGAATTCGAATGCAACATTGTGTCAAAATTTCAAAGCAAATAGGTGAAGAACTTTCGGAGATTTAAGATTTTGAACAAACGTATGGAGTCTGTATGCTGTCGTGTTAGACTATTCAATAATCATATGCTTGATCATTAAGGAAGCAAATATTAAACGGATTTTGGAAGAACAGTACTGAAGGTTTACCCAAACCGAAGGTTTACCCAAACCGAAGGTTTGTATTTTGTATAAGCATAACCGAACACACGTTAATCTTTAGATTCCCTGTTACACATAAACTGTTCACCCAGTGTCATTAAACTAGAGACAGGCAGCCTTTATAAATCACTTTGATCGGCCAAATAAAAATGCCAAGTTCATTGCGCAAAATTTCATTCAGTTAATAATATTAAGAACCTACCCAGCATCTCAGGTACTTATCTGGCTATAAAAAGCTTTTCTATTTTTGTCGTGCCATAAACATTTCATTCCAAATCCGAAATCTTATAATATAATATATTTATATCCGTCATAATGACTTCATCCACAGGGTGGTTAAGATAACGATATGTTTATTATAGTGATTATTCAAATTTATAACAGTTTGAGAAATTAATATCGAACAATGGCCTCCACCCAAGAACTTGGGTTCAAATCCCGGCGTGCGCCAGTAAATATTATTTGATGAATATGTATTATTTCACGATTTATTTATTTAAAATAATATATAGTATGCGTTCTAGATTGGAATACACTCTCAGTATCGCCCTAGTGTTAGACATCCATTCAGAATTGAAACGTTGCTTGAAATGGCTTTAGCCGTGTTTGGAGACCAGATTTGAATAACCAGGTATTCCCCGCCTTCCTCTTCCCCGTCTGTTTCCTCTCCTCACTACCATCAACATTACACATACCCCAATTGGAAACCAAGCCGCACTGGCTCCAGACGGTTGGGGGCAGTTGGAAGTCTTGTGTGGTATTCACGTAAAAAAATTATAGTGGAACGGTTTTTGAAAATAGTAATACGTTTTTTTTTAATTCTCTGGATGTCTTTAATAATGGAAAAGTTGTAAGAAACAGGAGTATGACTTTACTACGACAATTGATGATGATTTTGAAATTTGACTAATGGATGAATGAAGAATGACAAGAAATTGACAAGCATGAAGAGAAATGTACTATATCTATTTACCAGAACTGGGAAGAAGGAGACGCTCACGCTTTTAAATGTTGGATATTGCTAAATAAAAACTTACAATGGCGTTTGTTTTAACTTAACGCATTGCTTTCAAAAGAACCATTTTTTTCTAAAAAATATATAGTGTCAGTCCGCCTAAATAGGAAAATGAGAAATAAATCTGTCACAGAGCAGCCAACAATAATGGCCAGTAATGCACGCATTAAAGCTGTAAAAAAAAAGACTGAAACACTCTGAATCTTTTCATGATAACCCTGTACACTACCCATTATGTAAAAATAATTGCGAGATCTGTCACTGTTTGAGTTATTAGATATTATGAACTTAATTATTTTACTGCGCCACAATTTCTTTCTCGGTGTGCGCGGCCATATAACACGTAGTTCCTGATAGACCCGCCGTTAACGACTATTGGCTAACGTGTGGGCGAATGGGAGGTAGGGGGTAAACTGCACCTTGTATAAACTGAAAACTCTGCATAGTTAATAAAAAATTCACATGTCAGTAGATTTTTTTATGTTCATCCACTTATCTCACAAATCAATTCACTGAATTATGTACAATGTGTAAGTTCATTCAAACGACAACATTTTTATTAAAATCAACTTATCTACTCAACAAAAAAAGCTACAAAAATATATACAATCAACAGTAATATCTGCTATACCTATACCAAAGTAAATACTACACTAAACACCTCGGCACAAGTTTTTTTAGTGAGGTATTAGCTATACACTAAATTATAATAAATCATTTAACTAGTAATATAGTACCATAAAATAAAACTAAAATAAAAAAGGTTGAAAATTGAGTTTGGACATTAGAGTGTATTTTTTTAAAATACTTTTAAATGATACTTTGCCACTAAGATATACAGCAACAGAATTTAGATAAAGTTTAGATAAGTTCTAATGATCGAGCCTTTAACGGTGCCTTCACTTAAACGCCCTTTTAATGACAGTATCAATATTGCGTAAAACCTATATCTCTATAGTATTATTTATTTGCAAGTCATGTTGGCAAAGTTCTGTTCCTTCGATAGTTCCTTGGTTCCTTAGAACTTCATTATTTTTATTTATATTTTTTTCTCTATAAAGACCTTCTAAGTAACAGTATTTTTTTACTTTTAGTTTTAGAAGTTAAAATAATGTTCAAAATTTCCATTTTTCGGGTCCCCCCCAAAACGCATCGGATGTATTTTTGTCTGTCTGACGTCGCAAAAAAACTACGTTTTAATTTTAACAAACCCTGTATTTTGTATGGTGGCGTAGAGATTCGAGACTTTTTTTTAACCCATATTGTACTTTGATTAAGTTTGATTACACCTTGGTGTTATCTGCAGAATTGCTGAAATTTTCTTTGTGGTACCTATTATCATCTTAGAATTATTATAATCGATAATGATAATATTATGTAAGTAGATTACCATATAAATGTTTTTGTATTATAATGCCGCTCAATTAATTTTGACACTAACCTATTGCCTTAATATTATACACCTAACTATCGTTAATTTTCTAAAATATTAATTATAAACGTCCTCTAAATGACGTTTCAATTCCGTCAACACTGTGAAACAACAATAAAATCTTTTAAATTCACGCATATTCGAATTACAAAACCAGAATGAAATGTGATTCGTGACTCGTGACATCATAATCGACAGATTCCGTTGTGCCAACTAAACAAGGCGTTTTAATGTGGTGTTTTATTAATTTTTAAATGGAAATTTATAAATTTTACATATAATTATATATAGGTACTTAAACTTGTATCACAGAAACGGCGTTTGTTGATCAACATATATTCTTAAGGCCGTAATATTTTTCACTGGTGTTCTTTATTCTGCATCATTGCAGGTTCGTCTGGTGAGGCAGGTTGAATCCAACTTTGAATATACCTGCCAAAGTATTTTATTTAATTATTACTGTCCTCAAACAAAAAAATTATAAAATAAATGAAAATTGATGAAATAAATAAAAAATAAAAATTCTCTTGTTAATGTTGTAACATTATTTGGAGGATTGGTTATCATCGCTAGTTTAAATGGGTTGTTGGCTAAATGATTCTGCGGTTCTCCAATCCGCAGAATCCGAGGTTGCGTGATTACTTTCAGTGTGAAATAACGAGAATTTGGATAATTCTAAATTAGTTTTTTTATTTTAACAAAACTCACTCATAATAATTTTATGAACAAATAAATCCCGTACGCTAGAGGAGGTTTAGGGTCAACCTGACGGCTAGACTGCTGGAGACGGAATCATATTATTTGCCGCGCGAGGTACCGCGCGCAGGTTTACAATGATACCAGCCTCACAAAAATCTAGGTAAAAATAATATTGTAGTTATTTTCGGGAGATGTAAACTCCCTTTAATTTACCCTACAATTCAATCTTTCCATCATTCAAGTAGTTGTTTATTTTATTATTTCATAAAGAGTTACCTAGATGTGTGTTGCAGAATTTACTGTATTGGGTGCGGTTTAAGCTCAGTTAAGTTACGAGTGCAACAGAAGAGGAAACAACTAGTTTGCTGCGAATTAAATCTAATGCCACACACGACTGCGCCTACTTTACTTAGCGGCAGGTCGTACATTCGGGAGATTCTAGATATCGCAAGTTATAGCACGCACTGAACGCAATGGCAACCGGCGCGCGTCGGCGTCGTCCATGAAATTACATAACTTCGATAATTCTGCTTATCATAGAACAGTTTATTACACAATATTTCTTGAATCCTTGAAAATTTTTTTTAAAACGTATGTCATAATTGGTCAAAATATTTCAATGTGAAAAAATATTTTACAATAATTTAAAATAAGAAATCGTACTGCTTTAAATAAAAGGTTAAAAAAAATAATTTTAATTTTAAGGGGCAAAAATTTAAAAATTAATTCTTGAAAGAAATAGAATAAAACATCTGAACAAAGTTCTAATTCATCAAATCTCCAAGTTGCTAACCTATTAAAAGCAAACATTTGACCAACGCCATAAAAGCACATAATTAACAGCCGTTGTAAGCGTATCATATAATTTAATTAATCGTCTGGCATATTATTCTCGGTAAAAATGTAGGTAGCCGAAATAAGCCGCGATTTTCCCATTGCGGGTGCCATTTCCGATACTCAGCGGGCAATCCGGCACTTCCTAGAAGAGATCTCTAAAATACGCCTCGAAAATAACAATAACTAGTATTAACTGACAAGATAACAACTCACTGAAACTTTACTGTGGCCAAGGTATATTTTTAATTTGATCGCCGCTAACCGCAACATCGCCTTTTTGACTTTACGCAAAATTCCATGAATCACCTGTAACCTTTTGTAGTGGAATCTGTGAACAGGATTTCATTCATGGATCGATTATTGACCAATGATCAATCTATTGATTGGTGAAATCACAGCATGGTGCCATTGTTTCGTGGAATAAATGCGTATTTCGGTTTTTTCCCACCACGTACGAAGGTTGTAAAATTATAAATATTTTGATGACCTTACTGCAGAGCGGAAAGATCAACTGTTCTGGGTTCGAAGGTCGATGGTTCTAAAAACATCAAACTTCAAATAACATCTTTGTAATTTAAAATATTTTTTATTTCCCCTTTTATACACTTTCCAATGCCAGCGTTCCATTGGTATTGTGTGGAATACTCAACAAAAACCATTTACCATACATTAAACATTATACGTTTATCAATTACGTAAAAATTAAAACACCTTTATAAGTAAGGACCATATTATTTCAAATAAATGTCGGCTTTAAAGCTGAGTTGCTGTACCTATATATGCCTTACGATAATCATTTTTTCCATTCTGTTTTAAGGCGATGCCATACGTCGTGTAATATTTTGAATCGAGCCACCATCAATAACACTCCTTACGTAGATGGCGATAAGGCTTAAATTCCCGCTTCACACCATCCAACTGTTTTGATTTAGGCAAGAAAAAAACATGGCCAAAAAGTGCCTTTTATTTTAAGCATAAATATTTAAATGTTTTCCGATCATTTTATAAATAACTTAATTTGCCACATTATACAATAAAACCGTAACCGAAAATGGGTTCGTAAGTAGGTAAATTTGAACTTTAAAGTTTTCAAGGGCCTTATAAATTACTCGCGGTATTTATTTAAAGCATCTGAAATATTTCTAGGCGACCAAATTTACAAACCAAAAACACATGATTTTGCATTACTACGTATGGCATCGCCTTAACGACGATTTAGTAAATGGTGCTGACACGACTAATAAAAATTTATCATTTTACTTCAAATACATAAAATTTAGAACGCAACCAAAATAATAAGATCACCAGTCTCTCGACACTTTTTGTTATAATTGATTAATGTATGCAGGAATCGACGTGACCTATTCGTTTCAAATAGACAAAACTGCATATGATTAAAAGTTGCACAAGTCTTTCCAATGACCTTTAAAGTAACAATATTTTGAAAAAGATAAATTATTGTAACAAGATCCATAGATCACAAATCGATTACCCAAATCCATAGATCACCAACCGATTACCCCAGTAAACATGATTCCAACATTCCCAGCTACCAATCTCTCATAAACCTGTCGAAAACAACAAAAAATGTTGGTGGACATGTCACGTTGTCGCCGTAAAAGTTTTAGCAGACATGTCGCCAAAAGGATATCGTCAGACTCCGACTCTGGTGTCTTGTCGCTTTCTGGGTTGTTAACCCCGCCAGGAAACCAGAGTGGACGGAAGGCCATCCATGCGTCTTTTGCTGACAGCTGACTGTATTGGGTTTGGGCCGAGATAAGGAGGGATTGATTCACGGCCAAGGTTGATCTGGGTGGTCAAATAGGACTGAGGCATCTTACTGTTTTATTGCCCGCTACACTATTTGTAGGATAGATAACTTTCTTTGACTATTTTATATTTTTCTTCTCGGTTCATGGTTGGAACTGCAGCATTAGAAAGTCAGTACACCACACTAGTATCTCTACCTACTTCAATTATCATAATTTCCAACTCCATACATTCAAATAACGCTATGGATATACTCTATTTCAAAGCACAAATAAAATCCGCAATACATTTCAATCATACATAATACCTGAACTTTTTACACGCTAGCCATTAAAACACCATTCCTATTTTAATTTACTTAATTTTAATATCACATAAAATATTTATATATCAAAATGAATTGCATAATTCAATTATTATTATTACAGACCATATCACGAATAAATTTAATCTGTAAACTTCACCGGCTATAACACAGGGACATCCCTAGTATGACGGGTGAAATAATACAAACAATTTTTTTTTTGCATGAAATAAATAAAAACAGTGCATGACAAATATTTTGTTTTGCATCATTTTCAAACTGTTCTCAGAGGGGATGAAATGCCACGCTTCTCTATATTTGCAGAAACTCACAATATATTATGATATGTTCAAATGAAGACACAGAGAATTCGTGGATGTAATTCGAGACACCCTGAAACAGAGAGGGTGTCCGCACGCCCATGTCCTGGTCACCATGACCAGCCTCCCAATGGTAAGGGTAACACTTCCATTTACACTACTCGTTCTACCCAAATCAGTTTCGTTTTATCACAAATATATATTTTATCAGCGATTTATGGCCTCGCGTTAAGTGGCTTGGATATACCCAACTTGTAAATCCTTATCAAGGGTACCCAAGTAAAATATTGCTATTTAAATTTTAGCAAATTCATGAAGATGTCAGTTTGGTTTATCGTATTTGCCCATAATGAATGGCATATCCGAAAACTTAGGTTTAATGCTTTTGTTTTGATCGGGCGATATTCTTTTTTAGTAAGGTTTCTAATAAATTCAATAAAATAACAATACATTTTAATCAATTAACAGATACCGATATCGAGACTATCCAATAGCTAATGAAAAACGTAGGGAAAAATATGATAGATATATTTATGTGCCTTTGTTTTTCTTAAAGGAATGTGAAGATGTTTCAAATCTGAGAAAAAAATGGAAAGTGAATAGTAGGGTTTTCAAACGGATTATAATGGCGCAAAGCATATGATTTTGTAGAAGTAACGAATAGTAATAATTCTAAATAATTTGTTTTACCAGTTTTTGTAACTTGTATTTTGCTAGATAACAACATAAATTATTTTGCAATTTTTCACATTAAATTATGTTTTGAAGGATTAAAGTCATTTGACTGATCTTCGTGATTTAAAATTAGAAATGCACATAAACCGCAACATGGGTGCGTCCGTAAAACTGCATTCTTCTATAGTTGAAATATTGGTATACGCTTGCCAACGAAATAACGATAGAACCTATAAATAAGTCGCAACTAAAATCCTTTTCAACTTTGTGAAATAAATCACGCGATTCATGTCTTCTATCCGTCTAAAGAGTAAATGGCTATCGCTAGTAAAACCGTACGAGACGTTATAAATGTTGGTATTATTTATACCACAAATTCGCAGTTAAAAACACAAAAATAGAAAACAAAGCAAAAAATCGTTTTCTTTATGGTCATGAGTTGGTTTTATGGCTCTTAGTATATATTATTTATCTATCGACGTGGTACAATCTGTATTCCCAGCGTAGGTCCTTGTAAATCTAGGGCCGGACACCGTTCCTGAGATAGGCAGGTCCTGGTACCTGCACCAATTAGTTTGGGCCTCCTAGACTTGTCAATCTGAAACATCCTTGTTGACCTGCGGTTAAATAAGGTGTAGTTCCTAATTGAAGTGACACATTTTTGACACAGGTTTTTTTATTGATTTTTTTGTTCTGTAGTGACTCTTATACCGGGTTTATCTTTTTTACAAAACTTCGTCCGTGATTTGATGAGAAAAACTTTTTACTATTTTTTTTATGTTACATCTCTCAAAACGTCCGTGTCTGTATGTACAGTGTCAAGATTGGAGAACTATATCGCCACCCGGTTAAGGTGGGGCGGGTTAAGGTAAGGTATGTAGGAAAGTCTTTATTAATGCAGGTCTTGAAGTGACCGGTATCAGGGTGGTAAAACATGCCGGTAGCTCGTTCCACATGCAAGCCGACTTACACAAAAATGAGTCGGAGAAACGACCCGTTCTAATGTCAACAACTGTGAATGGGTATTCCGCTCATGTAGTGGAGATTCGCTAACATGCACCGGTACACTAACGAAGTCAATGGTGCCAGCTAAAGCGGGCTCCATTGAAATTCCTAGATTGGGTCTGTCCATTAGAGATTGCAATCTGTATTTTTTGACAAAATAAGAATTTTCAAAGCGATGATCATGAACGGATTAACATTGCGCGCTATAAATACATAGTTCGGTATTACGGTGGACCTACAAATTTTTGGGAGAAAATACGACGAAGTTTTCTCATCTTTGAACTATTTTTTTTTAATTATTTCAATGGTGTGTTTGATGTTTTTTTTGCTATATCTCTCCGTGTCGTATATTCAAAACTGGAAAAGGTCGTATGCTCCAAGAATACATCAGGATTCAAATTATTTTGTATTTTTATAGTAAAAAATTGAATATAACGGTTCAGACACACACTTTTATCGTATTTAAAAGATTTCATATGAATAAATAAGCTGTATTCATTAAAAATATTATACATGTGTAAAACAAAGAGTTTCCATATAAACTTGTTATAAGCAAAGACTTAGTTTTATAACTAATTTCTCCCAAATTTTCGAGAAAGCGACATGAATAATTATAGTGATTTGTTTTTGGGGTATTATGCCGTGTCGCGCTACCTCCTTCTTTAGCCAACGTTTCGGACAGCATTGCAGTTTCCATCATCAGGGCTGATGTGTAATCGTACGTGATGTATATGATTACACATCTGTCTGAATTTAATCATACATGACATGAATAATGTTTGATATTTTAAATCACTAACCTATAAAAAAACTCATCAAATCCATTTATTCTCGTAGACGGGTAAAGAGTAAAAAATACTGAAATTCCCAGAGAGGGGGAATAAAAAGGTGTCAGACTACACACAGAAATTAATTGCAACAGATTTAAAGATTGTCTCATAAAAACACACACATTCAGGTAGATGGGGATATTTATGTTCGGGCCAGGGATCAATTTGTCTGTAAAGGTGTTTTTTTGGGCCGCCCATGCGTCGGCGACGAAAACTACGGTAATATTCACTCTTAGGGCAGCGATAAACCAGTACCGACTACCCACGAGATTAAAAAATATGTACCTATGTTAAACTCTTGATTTTCCTTTAAATCATCGTAATTTTAGGTACCTACTTTAAATGCGGTATTTGAAGATAAAATCCAAAAATAATGCAGGGCTGATTAGTAATTAACTAAATTACGACGGGAGCGCTAAGGTTACGATTGACAGTAAAAACACGTAGAGCGGATGGACGAAGAAAGGAGTATCTGAAAAATATTTGAGTGTTTTAGTGACTCGAAAATGAATGGAAGAAGTCTGTAACAATCTAAAAACACATGACACCATCAAGTGAATCAAATGCTTCAGTAAGGACATGTCAGGCAAAGTGTGCGGCAGAAGAATGTGCATGAGATTAAGTATCTATAATGGGAAAAAAGCAAGGAGCATTAAAACCTGAAATTATTAGAAATGATTCTTGGCTTTAAAAAAAATGTTTAATTCAGTTTTCAACATCGAATTTGCTACATTAAAAATGCAAGCGAGGAATTAGCGAGTTTGTCACATAATTTGTTTGTGAATGGTGTCATTGAAATAGATCGTTATGCCTAGTGAGTCGAGTAGGTACTCTTAAATTGACCAGACTCGCAACAGTCAAGGTACAATTTGTAAAAGGAACATAGGTCGCTTATCCTATACCGATCCTCAAGTGTATGTATTTGTAAATAAATTAATTAAAAAAAAAGTTAATTCGGTCTGAGGGATTGTTCAACTTAAAATTAATAAATCATAAGATTTAGTTGAATTCTTTCAATATTTCTAATTTTAATTTTATGGTGAGGTGGCCAAATAATGAAATTATACTCTAATTGTCTATGAACGATGAGACAAATAACATTTTCATGACAGGAAGTGAATTAAAGATTTTAACAATTTTCAGCAAAAATCCAAATATTTGTAATGTGATTTATGTGGTGCACAAATTCTTGTTTTTCATCCAATATAACTTGAAGTTTATATCTCCAGTTTTATATGATCTATCACATAATTGGATAATATTATTAGACGGTTATTGATTTACATTTGTTAATATTTGGAAATAGATTGTTCGTTACACATTAATTATAAAATTCATTTTAATTTGATTGAAGCTCTTGGTTATCAATCGGTAATTCCTTTGTAAATTTGTATGTCTAAAATGTAAATTGAACTATGTCAAGCTGGATTTTATATGGTTAGTTAAAGTAGGAAGAGTGCAGTGCTTAAATGGCTACCTTGCGGTACGCCACTAGATGCAATGATTGTTTCAGATTTGGTCGTTTTGTCTTTACGAACATTTACAAATTATTTTCTTTCACTCAGATGGTTGGCAAATCAAATTAGAAATATTCCCTTAATCCTAAAGCCTTTAGTGTGATTATTTTAAGATTATTAGTAAAGTTAATAAAACTAATAATAATCTTTTGAGTAAAAGTGCATGAGTATTGAGCATAAAAGCACATTGTTATGACGCTACGTCACAACATCCAATGATAACGGGATTTTGCATTAATAGCAGTATATTGATCAGCATTATCTTTGACAATCTTTGTTTTTTTTAATGATAGCAACACCGAGAGGCAAGAAGAACAAAGTTTCCTGTTTCCGGACACTCTAGAACGGATTCAAAGGCAGGCAAAGTGGATCCGCTGCATACAGTCAACTAGTTAAATAAAATGTCATTTTAATCTTACGGATTTCAAGCACAGTAGTGCGAGTGTTGTGTACTCATTATGAGTTGTGCATATTCGAAATTTCAAATCAATAGCACGAATGTTATATTTACAGCGAGAAGCCGATCTCGATTAATGGCGTGAAGAAAAGCATCGGAAGATTATCCGCACCCATCCTGGAATTCTCAAGTGATTGTCGTGCTTTTGCATAATAAAACAAACCATCTATTTGGCGAGAATGCGTTTTGACCACTATTTACCCACATATCCCGCCGCCGCGGGACGCACAGTTCATGCGACAATTAACGAGATTGGATGCATCACCACGTCGAGGGTTACCTCCGCCCCACAGCTCCTGAGATTGGATGCATCACCAAGTCGAGGGTTTCATCCGTCCCACCACTCCTGGGATTGGATCCATGACAACGCCGAGGGTCCCCTCCGTTCCACAGCTCTTGGGACTGGATCCACCACAACGTAGAGGGTTGCTGCCAACCCTCGGATCTCTCCGACGCTCCATACCGAACGCAGTGATATTATATAGATAGGATTAGTTATGAGTTTTATCGACCAGGGTCAATCTTTTGGGTGAGTCTTCTTATATATCTATTTAACCGATTTATAATGTCAAACTATAATTTGAAATATAATAACCTAACAAGTTTCTATAACATCTATTCTTTTCATTGACGCCCTGTGATGTCTTAAAATATTGTATACAGGTTAATAATGTCAAGGCCCTCGAGATAATTGTAAACTGCTCTACCAATTCAATATTACAGCGAACAGCGACAGCACTGGTCCAGTGTTGTCTGGCGCCCTTTTTGAAATCAAAGTTGTTCGCTATATGATGTGAAACTATTAAATATTAACTATTTCGTTCATACCCACTTTTGCCGTAACAACCTCTCGGTGATAAATTGTAACTAACCTAAATAAATCAATATATTTTACACAGTAAGAAAACGTAAAACAGGTGCAAATATTTCCCACGATTCGAATAAGTGAATAAATCATTCCTGGTCAAAGTCTCTAATTTGAATTTGCCATCGTGATTAAGGCTGTGTTCAGTGCGCAGTTTTTGCTGCACATTCTTGCATTCCTGTGGGAGATAAAGCCGTCTAAGGATGAATTCGGATCCGGGCCCAGGATAGTTCAGGGGATATCCAATTACACGAGCGGCAACGCACTTTGTGATGCGATACTGCGAGATTAATTCGCTTGGCCGCGAGGCGCCGGCTAGGGCTGCTAATGCGAATGGTGGTTAGGACTAAGACACTAGACTGCTAATTGAAAACTCTGCTCTGGTTATAATAAGATTGGTTAGTTCTGTGAGATGAATGAGAAAATGGAAAAGATGGTTATAAATATTAAAGTTAATGAAGGCATATAATCGAAATTTCCACTTTAACATCATCCTGTCTGTCACGCATTGAAAGTAAGGTTACATCGAGATCTAACTGAATAAATTATATGGCTGTCTGCTTAACAGCGCATGTTCGTTTTAAATAAATAAAAAGCTTTGAAATTATATATGATGGACCGGTTAAAAGTATAATAAAATAAATACTAATCAACAAAATAATTAAAAATATCGTTAATATCAATTCTGCAACCCTTTCCATGCCAAAAATGACGGCGAATAAACCACAAAGGGGAAACCTCACACGACCTGCGCAGAAGTGTGCGCACAGTGCGCAGACGGCCCCCGCATGAGTTATGACAAAGATTCCGAGATGACGTATCTCGGTGACAGTTTCCAGCCGAGTCGGTGAGGCTTTATGGGACTTCCATTACTACCGGGTACCTCTCTGTGACTCTCTTTACCTCTGAAGTCTGATTTTGTCTTGCACGATACGAATTTACTTTCTTGCTCTTGTGAAGGAAATGCCGCCAAAGTTTCCTCGGAAAAAACGATTATTATCATGATGGATAATTGCAGTCCACGGCGAAATGATACGAGTATTTGTATTCATATTTACCAGTTATTGCACTTAAGCTAATTTTTGTCGCAAGTATTACATATATATTTTCCCTGATGCAATTGTTGGCTGGGGTGGTACATTCAAAACCACCAATCAATATTTTCATTAGAAATCATCCAACATAAATAAATTATATTTTGCCTTATGATTACCCCATCATCAAATTATTTCAATAGTTTTAATTCTTTGTTGTAAATTATTTGTTAAAAATAGCTCTTTTAGAAATCCGCTAAAATTGTTTCAATAATGGAAACACAACATTACATTCAAATAGCAACAGACTAAGAGGTATTCTTGACACAATAACTACGTGCTGTAACACTACCACAGCCCATCAATTATATAAATATATTGGAGTCAAATGGTTTAATAATAAATATTAGATTAGAAAAACAAAACTATTCAAAAATTTTATCGATAATATTTCTCAATATGTTTTTTTAAATTTAATTATAATATTTTTCAATAATAATAATATTAGATTACGTAGTGCGTTCTTTTTTCTCTTCTCACTCTCATTCATATTATTTTCTGCTTAATGTTTATTCATTTTATTTGTTTTACTAAGATTCTCCGCCTTTTTTTACACGAGCGTTGTTCTTTAAAAATGTCGAATGCCATAAACTTTTATATGAAAAAAACTTATTTATTGTAACTAATTATTTTTAAATATTTTTTTTAATCTGCTTAATATGCGATTGTTGCTTTATGTAGTGTAAAGGTATACGTGTTTAGAGAAGTAACGAGTTCGATCCCGTGCAGGTTAAAAACCATTTTTAACTGTAAGTGGTAAGGAGAACCTACCTACTGACAAATCTATCTATATAAATAAAAATTTAAATGTTCGTTTGTTAAAAATTTGAATTTGAAATTTTGGCCCAACGTTAGGTTCGAATACGCATGTGTTTTTTTTTATATATTATATAGATTGATTAAAGGTAAACACGTGTTTTTTTTTAAACAGTGCCGTCCATTGGACAAACATGCTTTTTGAAAAACAGCATTAAAAAGAACGTAAAAGCAGCACGCGCCATTGTTTCTTTTGTACAGTTAGTTATGAATATTTTTTCCCTTCTTTAATTATTACAAATATTTTACTCATTATTTTTGACCTCAGGTGGCTGGCAAATAATACTTTTAGATTTGATTGACTCCACAAAGGGGGCCGTCTTTGGGAATGCATTGTGGGGGGTATTTTTGTAGAAAGGAAGGAAGGAGTGAACCTGGGCCTTGAAGAGATCCATGTTGTAGGAGGAAAGAAACACAGAAACAGGAAAATTATTCCATAGCCGAGCTGTTGAGCTCAAGAACAAGTCTCATGTTGTAAATAATGTAAAGTCTATGCAAATAGACTGTGCACCGGTGCCAGAGGGATCAATGACGCTAGTTGCATATTTCTTTTGAAATACCGGTAGAACAAGGATAGCATAGTCGTCCATTGTCGATACACCGGCCATAGTCGATCACCAGAGTCAGATGAGAAACCGACTCTGTATTCTAAAGATTCGAGAGTTTTTTTCGGGTATTTTAAGGCTCCAGACCAGAGGTGGCTGCCAAATTCAACGTGGGGCTTACTAGGCTTAGCAGTTATGTATTTTAAATACTAGGTACGTTCAGATAGGCTAGCTTATATATGGTTTCGATAGAGTCCCCGTACATGAGCGGGTCACTTATAGTTACTCCAAGCAAATCAATGGAAAGCCCGTTGGGAATACCGTTTCCGTTGAAGGAGAGTAGATTGTCATTTTGATCTTTTTTAGACGTAATCGGGCATAATAGGGTCTTTGTAACAGGTGTAATTTCATCAACTTGTATGGATCAATGAGCCGGATGGACTGGCAAAATCTCAGCACTTTCTGTACAGTAGATGAGGCGGCGCAATATTTTTACAGATGTATTTATGACGTATTTGATTCTTGTTTTCCCAAAAAACGTGCAGGCTGTGGTGGTCGCAAGTATCCGAAGTGGTTCTCGAGAGAAGTCATCTCGAATATAGAGATCAAACACGTCCATCATAAGCGCTGGAAAGCTGGACGCCTTCAGAGTGAATACGATCTGTTTAGTTTTTACCGAGCGTTAGTTAGGCGCGAGATTCGAGTGGCCTATCTAGCCTACGTGTCTAAAATTGAGGAAAACATCATGCATGATCCCAAGATGTTTTGGCACTATATAAAATCTCTTCGGAAGGATGGTGGTCTCGAAGACACCATGATGAAAGGTAATCAGGAATTTCGTGGCTTGGGGGTGGCTAACGCATTTGCTGATCATTTTCAATCGGTCTACAATAAAGACCCTCCACTTCTAGACATACGGCCACATTTAATACCAGAGGAGCTTCAAACGTCGATTTAGGTTTACTTATGGAATCTGACGTTATGAGTGCCATAAGACTTATGAAGAACTCACACTCTATCGGACCAGACTTCATTTCCGTATTTTTTTTATTAAAGGGTGCGCCGAGTTCCTAAAAACACCACTATGTCTTATCTTTAACTTAGCTATAAGTACTTCCACTTTTCCCGAAGTATGGAAAACTTCAAAAATATGTTCTATTTTTAAGAATGGTTCGGAAAAGTTAATCGAAAACTATAGACCAGTTGCTATACTATCAGCTCCTGCTAAACTATTTGAAAAATTAATTCATTATGCCTCAGATAGACGCATACATTATCCCCGAACAGCATGGTTTCAGGGAAGGAAGATCCACTGAAACCAATCTGATGGTTTTCACCGACTATATTGCTAGGTCCCTAGACAGAGTGGGCTGTTCGTAAAACGACTTCTCCAAAGCTTTTGATACTGTGAATCACGATATCTTACTCATAAAACTTGCCCAGATGGGTATTTCACTTCGGATGTTAGAGTTTTTTAAAAGTTACCTCAAGAACAGAAAACAACTTGTCACTCACGGAATCTTCCAATCTGCCGAATTTCTTGTTTTTTTCTGGGGTTCCCCAAGGATCGATCCTAGGGCCTCTTCTTTTTTCCATTTTCATTAATGACATTGCTGGAGTTCTGACTTTCACCAGAGCATTTAGTCTTACATACCACAGGTACACTATGCTCGGTGATAATCTCAAACGAGTTTCAAACATAAAGGATCTTGGGATTATGTATGAGAATAAGTTGACATTTCGTCCTCATATCGAAGGGGTGTGCCAGTCGGCCTTAAAATGTTAGGTTTTGTTCTCCGAGCCGTCAGAGTTTTTCGGGATACCCATGCTCTGAAGATTTTATACTTCTCCCTGGTCCGCAGTAGGCTGGAGAGTGGTTCGCTTATCTGGAATCCTCATGAGGTGGGGTGCTCCCTCATGTTGGAGAAGGTTCAAAAAAAGTTTCTAAGATTTCTCTACATGAGGGAGTTCGGCCACTATCCATGGCTCTACCCGACGAACTTTCTTCTGGGCATGCTGGGACTTCACTCCCTGCAGCTCAGAAGGGAGGAGTATGCCGCTACCCACTTATTCAGACTGCTGCGAGGCTATATTGAGAACTCAGCCATTTTGGAGCGCGTGAGTCTCTATGTTCCAGATGACTATCTTAGACAACGTCATCATAGATTATTCTATCTTCCTACCTGCAGAATTAACCTGCCAATGGTTCTCCCGGTAGGGAGGAGTATATTGCTCATGAACCAAATCTCCTCCCAGATTGATATATTTGGCGTCAGTGAGGAGAGATTCTGAAGGGAAATTCTTCTGATTCTTGAAAGAGTCTCTCCACATTGACGAGATCTTTCACCACTGCCTGAATTTTTTTCGGAAATTCCACATTTCTTGAAATTTCTTTTTTTATGTATAAATACTTGAAAACAATCTTTTGTAAAAAATTTGTACAACCTAATTTCTTATATGCATTAAACCCGAATTTGTAAGTGTGTAAGAAATTAATATTATTATTATTATTGAAACGTTAAATTCGACGAGGTTATTCTTACCCCTAGAGGAAACCCTCTCGAGAGTTACTGCCACATGTATCTAGTATGGATTCATTCAGCAGGGATTTTTGCTGTTTTATATATATTTATGACATATCCACAACAATAAACAGACTACGGTTTGTAATATTGAATATTTGTAATATAGAAACTTCTAGAAATGCCTTTTTTGGCCTTTTTTCGTATCATAAAACGTATAAAATATGTTAAAGAGCCCACGTTTTAATGCATTCGTGCACACCGATTGTGGTTATTATTATTATAATTTTTTTTTCAGATAAATTTATAACAATTCATTCACATCATCTTGACCACCATAATGGTCTTATGCCTGTATTATAGGCTTCATGTGTTGCAAAGTAATAACAAGAACAATAAATGTAGAAACAAAAGTAAAAACCATTTTCAAAAAACAGTAAACGGACATGAATAAAAAAAAATCAAAACTAAAAATAATATGAATGATTGAACTAGACATTTAAAAGAAAATAAAAAGAAAAATACTCCAATAATGTTACTAAGCAACATTATATATATAAGCATAGCAAAAGTATACATATTTGATTACATCCCTTTTAAAAAAAAATATATAAACAACAACTTATAGAGCGATGAAGAGCTCACAAGAATTACCGACCAATACGAAAGAAAAGTAAAATCTATTCAAATTTAATAGAAGTAATGAAATATGTGAAGCGTAATTGACAATTTATGTAATCTTTAAAAAAGCTCCCACAGTTTCAAATTAACAATGTTGTACACGGTTCGTAAAAGGGGATATGATGCTCAAACATTGTGTATTTTAGGAATGGATGAACCAGAACTGTCGATGAGTGAATGTGGTTCTAGTTTTGAGGACCACCACATGGTTCGAAATAGTTTGTAACACTCGCCCACAGTTCCCTCTTAGCTGGCAATTAGTAGTGCTACAATACAGTACAACACTACCCACTACACAAGCAAGAATCTCATTAATGATTCAACTATACAATCTTAACTTATTAGTAACTATTCTCGTACATCACCTAATTAAACGCCTATGCGATACGGTTACTACAACAAACAGCAATCATTTGGTTTTATGTAATTTTACGGCCAATTGACTCAGAGTTGTATAAAAAGTTATTGTTTTATTGTAGTTTCAGGCCATTACTAAGCCACACTAACGACTCAGCAAAACGGAATTGCCGCCGGCCTTCCTGGAAAGAGTTGAGCAATCCTTCAAAACTGTCGGAACACAAATAATTCAACACTTCACTAAGGCCGTGTTTTACACAAGCCCAGTACCCACACACCATTACTTGATGACTTCTTGAAGATACTAATCGGAAGTTGATTAAGCGCCCTCTTCTTGGGATCATGCTGTGATACCCATTTTTTAATCAATACAGATTAGCTTCGGGTTAAAATAAGGAAAAATGTTTAATCTAACTTATATTGAATCACAATTTAATAATAGATTTAACAGAAAAATACTCTAACTTACGTGTTACTAAATAAGCTTACAAATAAAATAAAATAAATAGAATAAATTCCTCATAAATATAAATAAATATAATGTTGACAAGGCAATATTTTTCTTGTGTCGGTTCCTTATTGTTGAGGATCGTGATCATGAACAAGTCTCCTCCGCTCAGCGACCCAAGGACACAGAAGTATAAGATATCAGAAATACTTGGTTACAACACCTCTGCTTCTCCTGCAAAACAGACGCTAGAGGCTATGAGTTTCTCCAAGTTGGATTCCTAGGTTTGGCCAGCAAAGTGTCCAAAGTATATTAAAATACGTTGTAGGCAGACAGCTGAAAAACTACTGTGGGTGCCTAGATCTTCCAGAATGGACACATTTGGACGCTCAGTTATCCATGGAATCCTGAGAATTTTTCTGCAGCGCCACATTTCGAGGATGTCTGTGCGCTTTATTTCGCTGGCTTCAAGTTTCCATGTTTCCGCACGGTAGAGAAATAATGGGAAAATCACCGCCCGGACGAGTCTCATCTTGGTGGTCTTCGTCAAGCGTCTGTCACTGCTTATCTTTTGAGTTTCCTCATAGCGTCTTTTTTCATCCAAATCTCTCTCTTTACTTTTGTTTCGAGTATTCTTCCTCACTTATAATAAACCATAATAAGTATATGACGTCGTTCACCGCATCTAAGTCTGTGAGAGCATTATTTGGGGCATCTTACAAATGGTAAATTTTAAACAAAATCTAGTTGATTAATTATAATCATTTAAATTAATCATTTACTAAAATACTTTTGTAAACGTTGTTCGTAATTCTTCAATAGTGGTCATACGGTGATACGGTTTATTTTTAAAGTTTCAGTTACTCTTATTCCAAGCTGACCAACAACCCAGGAAGTTATTCAGGGATAGATTTGTATTTATAGCATTATCGAACATACGATATCTAAAAGGCCACCGGTACGGCAGAATCAATTTAGAACAAAATCAAATCAAAACTCTTCTTATCCTTACCATCCTAATAACATAATCCTCGGAGGCGGAGACAACAAACTTCAGCGATAATGATACAAAGTCTCCACAGTTTAGTTTAGTGTCGGCGGGATAACTAAAAACTAATTAAAAATAGATCAAATTTGGCGCGTTTATTTAGAACCTGTTATTACGCGAACCCCTATGCCCAAGTCCGACCATAAACTAGGTCTCGCCCGACAACTAACTACAGCTGACTATGTTATTCCGCTGGCAGTCGCCGCTTCTATCACTGGACTAAAACAATACACTGATTTACGTTTAAACTGCGTGAACACAGTCTAGAGGGGCTAGGAAAGTAATGTTCCTAAAAAAAAATTTTTTAAATGTTTAGGTAGGTATTAATATGATTTTTGGGTGATGCCAATTTTCAATTTAACAGACGGTTTATATGTATATAAATTATTATAATAATTATGACATAATATAACAGTCAGTTCATATAAATTAATGTCGAGGGCTTAACATTAAGACCTCAATTGCTCGATGACGTTCCATTTAATGATTTATTTATTGTAAAACATGTTGAAAACATGCGAAATTTTTGGTTACCACCACAACCAAATAAAAAATATCTGTAACATGTTTTCTTTACAATTTTAGTTCGATTCAGCTGGAATGTTTTACAATACCGTGTGTTTTCGACTAAGTTAAAATTTCGTTCCAATGATAATATTTAACGAAATTCTACGAAAATTTGCACAAAAACGACAGTAAGTGTATATTTTTTTATATGATTAGCTAAGTTGTGGGAAGTTTTTAAAACCAAAATTTTTTTTTTTTGCCTAATTATATTTCAAACTCAAATCCATTTTCAAATCTAATGGCTAACACGACAACCTATATTATTCATAATAACATTATTAATATGCGTTTCTAACTAAACTACTTTTTAATAGATAAGTTAGAGTGGACGTAACTTCGGTCCTGCTATTAAGGGCGGTTTACACTTGTCAGACAATGTTCGGCTCCCGCCGTTACGCCCCACTAATTGGCGGGCCTTTACCTCGAAAGCCCGCCAAAAGGTAACCTGCGCGCCAATACGGGAAAACGCCGGACCTGGCAACACAGAGGTAATTAAGCAGAGGCCATTTAGTCGGTTAGTTAGTTGCCAGGAACCGACTTAAACAACAATCGAGTTATAATAAATAGGTACTTAATTAGACATTTTGTGCAAGAAATGATGATTGTGGTAAAGATTATTGAAAGGAAGCTTACTTTGATGTTTTGGATGCGGAGTTAGTTAAAATGTGTGGTTATTTATTTATTTTATTTGTGGTTTTTTAAATAGGTACATGTAAAGTTATCTATGTCCTAATACAATCTTAAAACATATATATTTCTTAGAATAAATCGAACATATGAATTCGTAATTTAAGTTTAAATTAAATTTTCGTCAAATTTTATTTCTTCTGGCATTTTGTCAAATATCTTTAACGAATTTTGACTCCGGGTCTTATTTCATTTACGTTTAGTGATATACGGTGTTAAGTTTATATTGTTTTCATTGTAGGTACCTATTGAATTGGTTCCTACCCGAAGTCGTGTGCAAATCAAAAAAATATATAATGTACATTAGTAGCCTTGGGCTTAGATTACTATATTAAAATTTGATATTTAGTAATTCTTAACATCATAAGCGTGTTCCAATGTAAGTATTGCGAAGTAACATAACTGAGAACTGAGTTCGATTCCAATAAGAAGAGCTCTGCAATGTATTAATAATTATGTTTGATATTTTTTTTCAATCTATTTCATAAATGAATTTGTACAATGTTAAGAAATATACGATTTGTAACTACGAAAAATAATTAATTACAAATCTCGCTGTTGACTTTGAGCAGAGGTCTAAAAATGAATAAAAGTGTGAAAAATAAATGCATCTCCAAAAATGTATCCTGATTTTTGTATAATTAGAATTTTAAAAATAGCATAGGTGTAAATAGATATAGAGAGATATAAAAAAAACGAGAACCTACATACACCAGTCAGTTTCAAATCAGTCCAGTGTTAGTCAATACTCATTAGAGAAGGTAATAATTTACCTAATTTAATTAACTAACATATTATAATAATTCAACAGCGTCATTAATTCAATTGAATAAAATACATGGACGACCGGTAATGTGTTAAAATATAATGGTCCGTTTACAAACTAAGTGGGCGGTAATACCCCGGTGAGAACAGTAAATAATAATATTATCAAGGCTGAAGCGCCGTGTGAACGGGCCTTTAGAGTTAATTAATCAGACTTCTTTTCGGTGAATTGGCGCCTAATAAATAATGTTAATTATTTCAAATTTAGAACATAAAGTTGCAACAATGTTAGTCGAACTACGCTGCTAATTATTATTTTACTATGCATTTATCATATTTTTGTTCGTTTGTTGGGTAATGATTTATGGTCTAACGATGTTTCTTATCTCTAAACTTCATTTGTTAAGTATTTTTTTCATCTTGTCAATTTTCTTTTAATCTCAGTAACATTAATTTGAGCTATCACAACATTATGTTTGCAAGTGCGTACGCGAGTTTAAAATATTATTGTGTAATAAGTAATATTACACGTCTTAGTAGTAATAATATTATAATAAAGTATAGCTTCAGTATGAATGATTAGGTTAATTTTATAAACTGAGTGCCAAGCTATGTTATCAATTACGACTGTAAAATATTCTCACTAAGAAATAAGGCATTCTATGTGTGAAAGGAAGAGAACATACCTAGATTCCAAAAAGCGGTTAAAAGTTTATTAATAGAAGAATAAAAAGTAGTTAATTAGCAACATAATTTTACTATAAAACACGTTTGATATTACACAAAAAAAATGCTTTCCATAGTAAATATAACATTTTTTTATAATAAAGTTTTTAAAATAAAGTTGTTAAATTAAAATCAGTAGGGATTAGTGGAAAAGTCTTGGCATGGATAATAAATAAACATAATTATCCATTCTGTAAAAAATACAGAAAACCACAATGCAATATATTAATATGTACAAACATAGAAAGCAAGACCGATGTTATGCACCTAGGCATAACAATAGACCAGCGTTTAAAATGGTCCCCACATATAAATATTTTGAATGACAGAATAAGGAAACTAACATATTATATGAAAAATTACTTAGAACCACATACTTCGCTTTCTGTCAATCAATTATACAATACGGCATTATAGGCTGGGGCGGTAAATATAAAAATCAAATACAAACAATTTCCATATCACCAAACATAATAATAAAAACTAAATTAAAAAACCCTATTCATATTCGTCCGAACTTTTATTCAATCAATTTAAATTTAGAAAATTAAGTGCATTATTCTTCTACCATGCAACATTACAAATTTATAAAAACAATATTCAAAATAAAGTTGCACCTATTATTGTAGAAAGCAATCACTTTGTGGTTTGACATATTTAATAATATAAAATACTTTTTTGTTTTAAAACCACGATATTTATTAATTTAAGAACCGACCGGTTTCGCTTTACTTAAGCATCATCAGGGTACAAATTAATACTAAACAAGAAGTACATAATGTGTGCATATATATAACAAAATATAGAGGGAGACAACATGATACAAATATAAGCAACACAAAGACGGTCATAAAATACATTAACATAAGTGCACAAGTAATGGAAAAACAGCCAGATAATTATGTAGACTAATGGGTTATACCAATAAATCGGGAGAAACAAAGCATCAACTGGCATGGTGGTAAGGAGGTAAGGAGAACTGGGAATTTTTTTATGGGTTTATTGGAAACAGACCTAATATTGGACTACTTGAGATGTCTAATTGATTATTAAGTATCTGACTTTTGGTTTTTACAGCTTTTTTAATTTCTAGTGCCTCTAGATTGTTTAGTCTGTTACCATGCCCGTTTTTATGTAAGATGTTAGCACCGGTGCTGTGACAGAATGTATGATCTTTATCGATCAAATGATTTGCGAATTCGGAAAAACCGTTATTATTGAGGCAACGAAGATGCTTCTTTATCCTAATATTAACATTACGTGATGTCTTACCGATATAGAAAGCCAAACAATTATTACAATTATTACAATTTTATTCAAAATCAAAAAAAATTCCCAGTTCTCCTTACCTCCTTACCACCATGCCAGTTGATGCTTTGTTTCTCCCGATTTATTGGTATAACCCATTAGTCTACATAATTATTTGGCTGTTTTTCCATTACTTGTGCACTTATGTTAATGTATTTTATGACCGTCTTTGTGTTGCTTATATTTGTATCATGTTGTCTCCCTCTATATTTTGTTATATATATGCACACATTATGTACTTCTTGTTAAGTATTAATTTGTACCCGGATGATGCTTAAGTAAAGCGAAACCGGTCGGTTCTTAAATTAATAAATATCGTGGTTTTAAAACAAAAAAGTATTTTATTTTATTAAAGTTGCACCCCTTAAAAATAAGAGAAATCTTAGACAAACGTCAATACTTCCTACTTCTAAGTGTAAAAAACAATAGGACAGTTCAACCATGAATATCTCGGAGTTAAATTTTTTAACTCATTACCAGAAAAAAATAGAAACATGAATGCATATATAAACGAATTCAAAAGCCACCTTAAAAAGTTTTCCGAACACTTGAACTGAATCATATCAAATTTAAACCATTATAACACCCAAGCCCTGCTTATTTATGGGGGTACATCAAATACTTATATTATATTATGTAATTAATAACTGTATTATATTGTGAAATGTAATTCATGTATTTTTTTTTTAATAATAAAAAATATATAATAATAATAATAAACGTTCTATTAGTTTAATGTTGGATATAAAAATAAATATAAATGTATTTGAAAAAAAAACAATCGTGCCTTAAAAATGATATTGCGTTAGTAAATGGATTGAAATGGGTAAAATATATTTTTCCACTTTACAAAATAGATAAGAAAATAATCTTAAATTAAAATTGTCGTGAAGACTCGTAAAGAATTTTATTCCTACTCCTTTATAGACAAAATTTTGGAAAAAAAAATTTGAAATAATTATTCATTTGAACGAAGATAAGACGTGTCATTTTTGGAAAAAGTATGTATAAAAAAAATTAAATGCTTAAATTACATAAACAACTAGATTCCGCAAACCTTTTTTTAAATTTTGCATGTATTTTAATCTCACTTTAATATTTTTATTTCCATTTTCTTTAAAATATCTTTTTATCAATCCATTGAGTCCAAGACCGGTCAGTGGTTGAGTGGGCATAGCGCTTGGGTCTCACCCGAGCGTCGCGTGTTCGATTCCTCGGCTGGCTAAGTCCTCCATCACAACACAAGCAACATTTTCGGCTTTCTGTGGTGGTAGTAGGAGATTTTCAAACATTGTTGGGTTATTCGTAACCTGGGAATGTTTAACTTTCTTTAAAAAAAAAAAAAAAAAATTATTCTTTATTTTTATTTCTAATGTGGTACATATATAATATGTATTTTTTAAATTTTTGTTTTCCATAACATGTCCATTTCCCTTATGTTTTATTATTTGTTCTACAAAATATTATTTTGTTATTCTTAAATAAATCAGGAACGACTACCATTATACGGACATGAGCCTAGTATGGTAGTTCAGAAAATCACCAAAATTGTAATCTTTTAAAATTTATAAAAAAATTTCAAACCTTCAAACACACATATAAGCGCCTCGTGCATCTCTGTTCTGCGACTCATTACAGAGTAATTAGGTTCCGGGTGTATTTTTTAGTGTCAGTAGTTAATTAAGTGGAAACTATCAGTTAAAAAAATCACTTGCGGAAAATGTCGATCAGGGGCCACCTCGCGCCAGCCCTCATTTTTCAGCGACTGTGCACCGGGAAGAAATTTGATTTTTTTCTGGACAAAGCGCAAATAACTAAAATTGACTTTTATTTTACAGATTTGTAACCTTTAATCAATTCAATTACGACTTTATCAAAGATGATTGAATGCATAAAAAAAACATTTTATTTTTAACATTGTCAATCATTAGTCGAAAAAAAAATGGTAATGAAACCCTGAATTTCTGATTTACAAAATGGCAATACTTGCGCCAATGTCAATACGGTTGTAATTAAATCGTGTACTTGTGGGATTGTGTCATTATCCATTATTCGCAATGAATAAAACGCAAACCAAGCTTCCTTTTGCAAATTTTCTACTTGAAAGACATTTGTTTACTCTAAAACAAGAAGAAAAGAATTGCTTTTGGAGGGAGAAGGGGGCATGAACATTTTTTAAGCGTTAAGTGGGGTACGAAACTAATAAGATTTTTAAGAAGCAAAACTGTATTAGGGCCTGAAAATAAATTGTAGTCTGGGATACTGAGATGGTGTGAGTACCTACTAAAAACTGAATTTTAATATATAATATAATAAGTAACTAATCCTAACAAATCTAAGATGAATCTTATAAGAAAGTAGCACGACCTCTTTCGGACATTCATAAAAACTTTTGAAATTTGGGGCTTTTGCATAAGGTTACTAAAATAGTCCAATACTAAAAACCCGCCATGTAACCTATTAAAGCACCCCAAATCAAAATATATACTTGTAGGAGATTGTTTAATGTGAAAGTTATACTTGAAATATAAAACTTGCAATTCTATCCATCAAATCTTAGATACTTCGTAATAAATCAATATATAGACCAGGAACTGTCGCAGGTAACTGTAATTGCATCAATGATTTTCCTCTAAATAACCACATGTTTTATTTGGCATCCGCCGTTTTACGATATCGACCACAAATCTGGCATTCAATTGTGGTTATTTGTGGCAATAAAACACAGGATACGCCAATTTACTTACTCTAGGTCGCAATGGATAATACATTGATTGATTCGGACCAAAATGATCGGATATAACAAACGATTTTCTTTGAAACAATTCGACCTTTTTTTACGTGAAGGTAATTTTCCAGGTAGGAATGGGATGCAAACTTAATTATACAAGGCAAACTGAGGATGACGATTTGATGAATGTGCCTACTTACCGCAATAAAATGCGGTCATTTTTATTTTTACCATCACTAGTTCGAATTAATAATCTGTAACCACAAATCGAGTGCTGATGGGAATTGAATGAACAAATGAAATACATATAAAAGACTCGTGTTTTTACACATGTCTTAGTCTACTTTGACAAAAATATGGGAATATTTAATTCAGATAAAGCAAATATACCTAATAACCAACAGTGTTTCCAAATTTGTATTTATCATCGTGTGAGATCAAAACCCCTGAATAAGTAATGATGATATTAGTTTTGTTATCCTTTCCATTATTTTTTTTATGTTAATTAACATCTTTAATATATATAATATTGTAAGTTAACATGTTATATTGTCTGATTCCTGGTATAGGGAAAGATTTTACCATACACGAAATACAAGATTTACTCAAAATTAAAGATTGGTGGTTCCGAATTGTACTAATATATACGGTTAATAAACCCTAAACTATGTTGTACCTAAAATATTTATGCATAGGTCAAACACAATCCTAAAAAATGGCTATTAGATACAGTTGATTTTTATTTATGCCCTACTAAAGCCCTTATGTTGCAAATTGGAATTCATATTACGACTTATAATTTTGAAATACCTAATGTAACTACCTATATCTATGAAACTATTGATTTGATTGTTCATTTCTACTTGTTTGTCAATCTATCATTATCTTTATATACCGTTTTGAAAATGTACTATGTTATTACATAAAATATTGCCAATGTTTGCCTGCTGACAAACTAGTTTAACAGCTTTGAATGATAATAAATAAATTATTTAAAAAGTCAAAATAATTGTATGCACATCTACTTTTTGAAACTCATTTAATACTCATGTTTCTAAGTAGGTGCCTACTCGTTCTGAAGGTCCATTTTTAGAATTAATTAAAACATTAAAGTGTGTACGTCAGTACGTACGTATTAACTAAGCTTGGCGCTTTTTCAAAGTGACCTTTCGAATGGGCTAAACGATCATATGACTATGTTTATCATACGACTAAAGCTTAAATAAAATAAAAAACTAAAAAAAATTAATTGAATGTAATATCATGTTACAAAAACTCTAAATTATGTATTTTTCAACATTTTTTTTGTATAATAGTCAATTTTTACTATAATCATGTGTACTATAATCTATTCATAGCCATATTATGTTCAAGGTCTCAGCTTTGGCTCTCAGCCAAAATTCGAAAGTAGGTAGTCAAAAAATAAATTTTAATGTTAAACAAAAAGCTTCGGTAAGTAGTGCTTACCTAAAATAAAACGTGACAGTCCCAACCCACGGAGGAGACTCGGGCGGCGAAGCCTTATGAAGCTTAAACCGTCAGAGAAGTTAACTATTTACGGTAACTGTCAGTCAAGCCTGCACCACTTACTGATCTGTCAATCATAATCTGATGCTTTATTGTTACAGCGGCTATTGGCGGACAATCGGTGGGATATGCTTTCGGCATTTGTTGTTAATAACATTTAAAGGGTGTTTTTGTGTAGAAAGTTTTGCAATGTTGCTCACGCGCTACTTTGTTATGGGTTGAAAATGTATTATTGTATGATTAAACGTAAATATTTTATTGTTATTATTAGGAAGGTTAAAGCCTTTTGAAAATATGTGTGGAAGGAGACAAACATGGATGGTGGAGAGTTCGAAATCAAAGAACCAAATTAAAAGGTAAAACGATGGAGAGTAGTGCAAATGTAAAATATTTACTAAATGCCCAAGCCTCGATGCCGGTAATAAAATTATTTAAAACTGACACAGAACCGCGAAAAATAACGAAATTTAAATAAAGGCATATTATACTATATATATATATAGGTACTTTATCGCGAGTTTTAATTCTTCATGCAACTGATTCCACATTTGAAAATGAAACTTAAATTCAAATCAAATTTGTGTTCATTGAACCAAATTACCAACTAACACACAGAACCGACACAGCTGCTAATTTCAGCTAAATTATCATATTTGATGAGAAAACGTGAAAATATTATTAGTGTTGTGCCATGCTTGATTAATTTGCGTACATAAATTAGCCCTTGGTTCTTCTTGTATTTCAACAAAGGATTTTTCAACATAACATTACACAAATCACATTAAATAAACACATAATTTTTACCGTTTTCTCCTACCATCTTACAAAATACATACTTAGATATTTCCCCGGAAATATTACGAAAACAAAACGCCAATTATACAATGTGGTCTAAAGGATATCAATTTTGTTAATAAATTATCTGGCTTTTCTGATTCAACGTCAATATGGCATTTAAAATACATTTTGCTACAAAAAACAAGTTGCCAACTGACCACAATGCCGGCAGGATCCAAGAATCATATAATTATTTTGGTATATTACAGATGTCAAAAGGATGTTAGATCTCCGAGGCTGACGTGAAGAATGACGGAGAAGTGCAATTATAAAAAAAATTGTTAAAGGCTGCTTCAGTAGGCGGCTTCCATACCCTGGAGCCTAGAGCCTTAATAACACCTTTGAATACGGAAAAAAATCCAGTAGATTTATACTGTTTATTCCGATAAGTTATAGATGAAGGTGTTCCTAATAATAATTTTCCACTTGTGCACCCTATAAACTTACGAGTAAAGTTTAGAGAGTTATTTTTTCTTTTTTTTTTCAAAAGAAAGACAAAAATTTCCGGGTTACGAATAACCTGACAATATTTGAAAATCTTCTACTAACACCACTGAGAAAGCCGAGGAATTGAACACACTACGCCTGTCAAGCGCGATGTCAACTCAGCCACTGACCGGTCCTTTTTTGTACATGCTATACAAATTTTTGGGTTCTATCATTATGGTCGTTTTAGTTCATATCGGTAAAATTATATTTATTCTATTTATATTTAAAAACAGATAATATAATAGGTAACGTAACACGCTTTTTTTATCTTCGACATTCAAAATGAGCGATTTGTATTATTATGAAGAATACAATTTTATACTTACCTTGGCATAATCGTAGACAATAACTTTAAATGGGAGAAAAGTGTGACCAAAATTTGTAACCAGCTCCGATGTTTGGAGAGTAATTTTTATAAATTAATTTTTTTATTGCCTCGATGCACTCTCAAACTTATATATCATTCTATGGTCGAATCAATACTTAGATATGGAATTCGAACTTGGGGACACTCGAATATTAATATTAAATACATTCAAAATTTACAAACTGCTTCAATTAAAAAATTGTTAAACCTAGCATTTACAAACAAAGAAACAATTTAAAATTACTGTATGGCTCTGAGGGCCTACTTCCAATTAAAGGGATTTTATTTATTTAGGTATTTGCAAAAACAGTACAAAAACCAATACATTGCAAAAGCGGTAAACAAATTATGGAAGAAAATTTTATACATTAGTATACAGTTAAGACATATACAAAAGCGGTAAACAAAATATGGAAAAAAAATTATACATAAGTATACAGTTAGAACAAATACAATATTTCGCGCTTAAAGTCGTTGTGGGACATATGGAAAATATCCAAGATAGAAGGGAGTTAATTAACCTAGTGAGTCTTCCCAGTGGCATCACCATTGCTATGTTAGTTCTGGACCTGGGAAGAATTAAAAGCCTGTGTTGGCGGCCTCTCGTGAAATTATCCGGAACATATAGTCCTATTTTTGACAGAATGTCTGGAATCGATAGTAAACCATTCAGAAGCTTGTAAGCCATCAACAATAATGCGACGTCCCGTCTGGAACTAAGGCTGCAGATATTCAGCATTCCCGAGATAAATGCTGTTGGAAACAGCCATGGGTAAAAACCAAACTCTCTCATATAGAGGTATCGTAAAAAAAAAATTGTATTTTCTCGACCATTAGTACGTAGACAGTGTCCTCTGGCCCCCATACCTGAGATCCACTCTCGAGAATGCTACGCACTAAGCTAAAGTAAAGCAGCCTAATGATTGCAAGGTTTGTCAGTTCCTTTGAATTGTGTATGATAAAACCTAACCTTCTCTGGTTTATTATAATTATGGATAAAATGCGTGCAAAAAGTCATTGGTGCATAGTCACAACACAAGATTTACTGAAAAAAAAGGCCTAAAGATTCCACTAATATCAAATAAGTATGGTAGCAGAACACTTGAATATTTGATACCTGTAATTTATAACAAATTTAACGAAAACTTTAACTTAAAAAATAACGAGGAACCCTGCCCTAAACTGAAAAAAAGTGGTTAATAAATGAACAAAACGTTTATTTATCCCAAACATTATATTTGGTATTAATATTTAAACTTAAGCTAATTTGTATTATGTTATAACATTAAATGTTAGAACCTACAGACAAGCTGATTTTCACAGCTTTGTGGGACTACCCATATCTTATATTGTATTAAATGTAATTTTATTCGATTTAATAAATAAATATTAAAAAAAAATTTTAAACAAATTTTAAATAATATGCTTATTGAAGACAATATTAGCGATTCCTAAACGAAATTTTGAAACAGAAAATAGAAAAAGATACGGTTACATATAGGACTATTTCTGATTTTTCTGCTTTTTCTTATTTTCTGTTTAAAATTTTCATTTAGGAATCGCTAATATTGTCTTCAAGCCTAAACGTAACCTTACCCTATTCTTATTTTTCTTTTTCAAATTTTCATTTAGTTGCCTTCAATAATTAAATATTACAATTTGAGGTTTTAATCATTAAGTTATAAAAAATAATAATTTGCAATATATATGTTTAAAAATAGTGTTTATCACTTACATCAAAGCTGATTTTACAAAAACATCCCATTGTAATTTACATGAAAGCGTACGTTATTTTTTTTCACTTTCCTAGTTTCTAACTATACACGTGATAGGTATATAGAGTAACATTAGTAAGAGGAACGTAATATAAGAGTGTAAAATAAATTACATGTTTTATAAAATTTCCAATATATATAATGTGGGAACTTAAATGAAACGAGAAACAAGATTTAAACAAAATCAAAACACAAACGCATGTGGCTAGGTTTTGTTGCAGTTTTACTTGTATGAATATTTTCATCCGGGAAGAAAAGTGTTAAAGCAAATTAAACCATTTGAAGGAGCTGAATAGATTCTTTGGTTGTTGGGTGTAATTTGGGATCACGTGCTTCAGGTTTGAATGACAGCCCGCATTTCAAACGCTAGCACCGTCAAAACTATACACGCTATTTATATAATTTGAATAAGATTTGAATAAAAATTATTATTACAACCCCAATTTTTTTTAAATGCAGATGAACTAATGAATAATCCTACACTTACTTAACAGAGCAACAACAAAAAAACATTGCTTGCATTATATTTACCGACAAGCAAATAAAATTTTATTAAAAAGACAAATAACTCTGTTTGCCCACTTTATTTTTCTTTCCACAATCTACATGTCTCGCGAATAATGTTATCACCAGGGGGCCTACTATGTATCTTTCGGGTTAACAAACCAGTAAATTCGTGGTTTAACCTTTCCTTGCCGGTGCTATCAACTGAGTGAACATCGTCTCTAATTGATAAAATATCTCTATAAATATACTAAACACAGGGTTCAAATTTTTTGGTGTTTTTCCGCAATACATTTGAGTATTACATTAATTAATTGAAATATATAAATATTTACCGAGTGTATAGCACCGGAAGACGAGGAATTTTTAAACACCGCAAGGGAAAGGTTAATACGGATTTGTGACGTGGCTAAACCGGCGTCAGGAAAGTTTCGAAAGATACAGAGTAGGCCCCCAGGAGTAAATGTAAACTAAAGTTAAAAATTAAATATCCATCACGTTCGAATAGGGGTGGTAGAGGGAGGGGAGGGGTAATAATGGGAAAGTTTATTAGAATTAGCGATTACAATGTCATAAGAAGGGAAAACCCGGTGAAGTGGGAAAATATTTATAGGATATAACTTTTTCTTGCTCATAATTATACCATAGTATACTCGTATATGTATTCAATTATATTATATAATTATACCTTCATAATAAAACCTATTCATATGAATTTCATCAATGTAGCTCCTAGATAATTCATAATTTGTGATCGATTTGTTTCATTCAAGGATTGTTTCATGTGTTACTTCATACGAATGTTTATTTCCGAGAACTATTGGGAAATTGTAACAACCAATTGAGGAATGTTGAAGGTAGAAGAAAACTGAAAGTTACGACTATCTATAAATCTCTCAATTCAGATCATATTTAACACCGTTATAATTATTCTAGGCAACCTTTTGATTAGGAGTTTTTAACTCTGCTTTACACCAAATAATACATTTGGATTAAGAAATTTAAAAAGAAACCATGCCAAATTTAAAAAAAAAACAAAAAAGTACACTTTTCGACAAAAACTCACGAATATTAGCTGTACCCTACCGCAACAAAATGTGTATTTGTAATAAAGGGTATTTAAAAATTGATACTAATGCAACCTAAAGCCCAAAGCCTGTATATCGATCCGCCCATCTCCTTGAGTCCTTACAACTGTCAGATTCTGAAATCATACCATCTTCAAATCATCCTCTATTGTCCCGCCCGACGGCATAATGAAAGGTTACATATCCCTTTGAAAAAACAACTGTTAACCGAAACAATATTCTGTTTTCCTGGTAGGAGGGAGCGCACGTCATTCACGCTACGCTTTTTGAAAATTTTCAATTAGCACTTTAATAGTGCTAATAGTCAAAAGTGTGCACTCATCGCGTTTGACAGTCGCCAATTTGTAACGGCCGTCTTTTTGCGTTTCGAGAACTGTCAAAATGACTTACGATTTTGATCGTTCAAAACAAAAAATAAAATTATTTCTATATTTTTATGTTTGCGTCCATGAAGAGAGCTGGTACTTTGTAATAAAACAAGCTACAAAAAAGTAATCAATAATGGATGTTAAAATAGTTGAATTGGCTCTCATCTAATTATACATAAAAGCAGTAAAACTCGAAAACAGTGTGCTCTGAAGTCAAGATTTTTTCGCATAGATTTTTTGTGAAAAATTCAACTCATCTACTTTTAAATCATCATGAGGTATTGAGTTTTTTAAAAATCGATTTAATTGCAACAAAATATTATACTAACAATCATTCTATAAGAAAAGGGCGTTGGAACTCAAGCAGCCGTGTAGTGCTCGTATAATTAAAAATATAATTCATATACCTTTGAATGAAAGCGCCCAAAGAACTTCGGGAGGCCATTGCACTTAAAATGTATACATAGAAAAAAAGCTTTCACTCATACTAAACAACAGAGGTTTAGGGGTATGCTTATCTCTTTCGACTGCTTTAAGGTTCCCATAGATATTAATGTACCATTTTCCATCTACCGAAATAATTAATTCTTTTATTATTATTTTAACGTCTGCCTCGCTAATCACAAGCCTAACCGATTGGCTACCGAAGTTTGAATATAGAATAGAATATTGTGAGATCGCCTTTTGTTTTTCGATTAGTGGCGGGAATATTTTTTTCCAAACGTCAGTCAATATGATTCAACTTTGTTGGGTTATAAATCGTCTTCATTTATTTTCAGCTAATGACTTCTGAAGATCCTAAACAAAATATTGAAGGCTCAATCAGGTTACTTCGAACCCATCATGTGAATGTGAAGCAGGTTGAATAATATATGAGAATATGAACCTGCTCCACTCCTAAAAATAATATATACAAATAATAAATTACAACATTTCTTATATACTGCAAAGCGTATTCGTGTAATTCAATGGAAGCTAATTATTATTGTTAGTAGTTGGTACCAAAGGTATAAATACATGACTATTATTACTAACTTAATAAAACAGCATAAAAAGCGTAATGTGTTCATAACATCTTCATAAATTAGAAAAAGTGTGAATATAAAAAAATTATTAATTACCATTTTTTAAATAACCAATTATTATTTAGACCTCTTCGTTGTTCCTAGATTCTATTGGGTTAATTTTAAAAAGTTTTTGATATTTCTTTAATCATTTTTTTATATATACATAAATGAGTTAATTTATGTATTTTTTATAAGTTCATAAATGCAGTAATTACCCATTTTATAATAATTATATTTATTTTTATAATCTTCTTCTTTCGTATAGTGGGTGGGTCAAAGGGAGACATCTAGGTCTGCGAGCCAGTCTAGGGCCTCAGGGACCTTATCAATCCCGCCGGGGAATGAATGGAGCGGGCACCGCACCACATTCATACATCGCCGACTCTTTAAGGCCCCATCTGTGCATCATGTGGGCACAGCGGCTATGGGAGCACCTTAACCTATTGATGGCGGACAAGGTTTTGCGAGGCAATGAAAACACAGGCTGTCTCTCGGTGGGGTCCTGTATGAGATGGGCATTTCCCACATTGGCCGTTTGCCACTCAAGTTTCCACCTATTTTCTGGGGTGAGGGGTAATCGGAGTAGCCTCTCTCCTTCCGCCCACAAGGTATTGTAATTTTTTTGTCCATAGCTACTTATTTAACTTTGTTTACTTGTTTGTCTATTCTTATTTTGTTAACTTTCACATTAGTGGTTTACTTTAGTGAAATATGTAAATTATTTTGATTAAATGGTGGTTTATATAATTTTATTTATTTTATTTAAATGAAAATCACGCCACAATATTAATTTCCAAATATTGAAGAAATTTTAATGTATTTTTATAACACCCTCGCCTGTTGAAGAATAGGGAAATTTTGATCCTACAGAATGCAACCTGTAACTTTACTTATATACCAGTTGGTTGTTATTATGAAGCCAGGTTGTTATGAAGCCAAGAGGTGTTGTCCTGAAGAATTTTTCTCTTCCATATGTTTCATTAATTTTTCCATAATTTGATAGTCGTCATTTTTATCACCCACAATGTCATAACTGAATGCTTCTTTAGTGACAACGCTGATACTTTTAGAGTTTCGATATATAAGTTGATTGACGACTGATGGAATCTGTCTGTGTTCTCGAAATGTGTAGGCTAGAAATTTAATACATTTCTTCATATTGACATTAAATGCAAGATTCTAACTTATCCATTCTTTACAGCTTCTATCGGTATAAAAATTAAAAACGTATATTAAATATTATCAACATTGTTGATGAATAACATCTGACATAAACGAATGTCATTTCAATGTAAGCAGATGTTTTTAGATAAAACAACAATAAATTTACTATTTCATTGTAGAAGAAGATAATACCAATAAATCTTAATGAAACATGAAACAGAACAAGACATAGAAAAACTAATAAGTAAGAGAACGACTCCCAGTTGAAACCGTTATCTATTTTATATGGATTAGTATACTATCTTCTTCTTCAATGATTTATTACATTTATGGGTAGTATAACCTTAAATAATTATTAAAGAAAAAGTTGTTCCAATAAATTTTTTTTAATAAATCCACTATTATTTATGTTTCAAGATTGTATGGTACATAGTTTTTTTATTAATTTTCCAAGGTTAACACTAATAATTTGTTTATGTTGCCTGTTTATTTATCAACGACAAACAATTATTATCCAAGTGCCTTTAAATACATAGAAATTATGGTATTTTTTTATAATGCGTAGATGAGTCGCGCGAATCCTGAGTACCTATTTTTCCTAAAACGCCCGGCAATTGACCGCATTTTTTGTTCTGAAATATTAAACGTTATCCATAGGACAAACAAAACTTCATAAATAATTAGCTTTTAAAGTACAGGATGCTTCGCAGGTGTTTTATCACAAGAAAAGCTCATTTCAATATATGCTTCATGGACAAAAGTGGATCAATGTTGTTATTATTGTTAGTCTTATTACAACGATCTCCAGTTTAATTAAAAAGCCCTTTATTCTCGCATCGAGTCTGCCCGTTTAGAGTTAATCAGCTTCTACAGTGGTGGTCCATCACCTGCCTCTCGCCTCTACAGAAGTCATTTCTCTTCGCGGATGAATAAGATGTTATGAATACCACATTAATATTGCCGATGGACCTGAGAAGCCATGATGCGATGCTGTGCCAAGGATGAAATACTTGTTATGTAGTTTAATTAAAACACTCCAGTCTCTCACAAATCGATTATTGTGAGGGATTATCTTTCGATAGAGACTTCTTAAAATAAGATTTTCTTTAATATAACAATATGCTTTTAAAAGAAGTTGTTATTTGATAAAAATGTTTATTACATTTTGTAAAATCTACATAACACCTTTCTTCAGGGCCATTAGTTTTAATTTCAGTTAAATCCACATTTTCGTGTCATCGACAGAATAAAGATTTTATTTTATAAAATTTTGATTTAATTATATCATACACGGAGAAAAATCAGTATTGCTAATTTATTGGGAATCTTTTCAAACAAAAAGGAAGACTTGATAGATTTTCTGTTAATTTTTTAGTAAAAGAGGAATGTATTATCACGATGCCAGAACATGTGTTCATAAAAATCATTATATTTCGCATTTCGTCATTGTATATCATCAAGGCGAATGCGGATGAATGAACTCGTGTTCCGATATATTAGGTATGTACTAAAAATTTATCGGGAAACAGCCTGCAATCCCATTTTTAACCGAATTTGAAGGTTTTAATAAATCAACAATACTCATTTTTCTCAATGTGGATTAACCTTTGCTTAGCATTACACTCTGAAAGCGACGTAGGTACCCATTTTGCGGGCCATGAAAGTGTAATTTTCAACATGTGCTAACAGTGCAACGTAATACTTGATTTTCTAAATAAACCTTTCCTTCAATAATTGCAAATTCACTCTGTGGTGGCATTTTAATGTAAATACAATTTTACTTTGTGCACACAACAATTTAATCAAATAATCGTCATGTTTCATGACGAAGAAACTATTGGTTCTGAAACATGTGCATTGTTTTGATTAAATAGTGGTGTGTACAAAGTTATTTATTTTATTTGAATTCTAAATAAATCTTCAAAAGTGTAAATTCAGCAAAATTTTTGCTTCAATTAGTTTCTTTAAACATTTGATTTAAAAATATTGGTGAATTATAATGGTTTAAATCTTCTGAAGATATAAAATTTAGAGTATATTTAATATTTATGTTCACCGAGTGTTGATTGGTGAAAAAATATAAATGAGTGTACTATTTTCACACCCGCATGGAATTAACGTTAATAATAAACAATTAGCCACTTCCGATCGTAACCAAGATGTGTCGTTTCACACATTTAGTGACCTGCATAAAAATACCGCAGTAATAATGAAGTATTTCCCTCGAGTTCATCGTCGCTCTACGACTTTCACGCCTGACTGCTCGCCATTTTGGTAACCAAATCGCCGAGGGTCCCTATTGCATTACGCCCATGTCAATGTGCCCGACACTACAATGGCAATCGTCCCCGCAATTGTGAATGGCCTGAGAGGATATTTGTTATTTTTATAGCGAGCTGTAAACGCGAACACAAAAGATCGGCACTGCGGTCGATGGGACCGTGACAAATCACGGGACATTAAGACATGGAAGATTGTCCTCGCCTCCGAGAGACGAGAGAAGATCTCGCCGCTTTTGTTTTGCTCGTCGCCTTGGTTACGGATCGCAGCCTCTCTGCTCTCATATGGTCGGGTCAATCAGGCCCGTCGTATTTCCAATGCCCGATAATCAGCGTAATTAGATCTGGTTGTATAAATTAATCGATTGTTATCGTTAATATACCCACCTCAATTTTGGTGTTAATGATAATTTTATAGGTGTATTGATCTTTTTTGTACCTAATATCACAGATTATTGGAGAGTGCTGTGAGGTGGAAGTAAATAAAAGGGGGTGTGTAAGTTGCGGAAGTTACAGTTTACACTGTAAAAAATGTAGGTGAAATATATAATTTAAAATTTCATATTTTGTAAATAACTTAGCATATTGCAATTTTTGTTAGTCTGTGTGTCTGAGTTAGTGATCGATTTAAGTGTAATTGGGTTGTAATTAACGTGTACCGGAGACTGTGGAATAATAGTGAACAAAAGTCACTTATGAATGTACGCCGCATACGGAGAATATATATGGCAAATTCGCATGTTCGTCACTCTCTACCATTGTTTACTGTTACCAGTTGTACAATTAACATATTATTATTGGAGTCTATATTTTACAGCATCTTTCCATTTACAAAAACAAGTTTATTTTATCCGCCATGCAAATAATTTTATGAGTATTAAATTTTATCATCCAACGTTTAATAATTATTGTTCTCCGGAGAGATGCTGAAAGTAACATGACAAATAAAAAATATGCCCAGTAGTATTATTTATCGCGAATCCGCAAACATTCTCACGTTGCATTTCACAAAACTTCATCTTTCTAACTCGATTCTAAAATCGTTAATTTTTAGGTAATCTCTAATCTCAAAAGAATAATTTCCTTCAGGGCCTGTCCAAACAATTGGTATGACACACCAATTGGTATGACACATAGCAGAGGTGATGTTTGTCCAATGTCAATATTAACGGTTTGGAATTCTCTTCGCAAAACCACCAAATGACAGGAAGCGGAAACTCAAGAGCTAACAACTCGTTTTAGCAATTTTTCTGAAACACCATAGTCCAACGATGAAACTATCGACTGAGCATACGAAAAGACTGCGATCAAAAATAATACAAATAACTCTAAATTATAAAGGTCTAGGCGATAGCTCCCAATACAAGATCCTACTACACCCCTGTTGTTGGATCAAGTGACGCAATTTAATTCCGGATCATGCTCCACAGATGGCATTATATTGTGGAGATGAAATATATTTCGAATACAAGACGTCCTATCATGTCATGTGACATATTATAGTCAGTAACGTTTACATTGTTCGATTTCACAAGACACAAGACGCGTAGATTTATTTCACCAATCTGTTCGTGTCACCGAGGAGCTTTTATATTATTTACACCGTGATATTGTATCGCGTAGAAAACTTTATACTAAGCGAGCTAATTTTTTACGAATTAATTAATAAGGTTTAAAATGATCACCTGTTGCAACTGTCTGGAGCCAAAGACATATTATGGTATCTGCAATTTTGGGATTGACATTATGTCACGAAGATGAAAATACTGTGGAGAGAAATGGGTAATATATGAGGAAAAGAAATGGTTAGAGTTAGATAAGAGGAAAGTAATAAAGTATCTGGCTATTCAGTTCTGGTCATCAATCACGTCTAAAGCCAGATATGATTTACACTGCCAAAACTATTATAGCGATTCATTTTGGGTTATTATGCCGTATTGCGCTACCTCCTTCTTTAGCCAATGTTTCACATCTCCCCTGATGATAGACACTGTAATGCTGTCCGAAACGTTGGATAAAAGGGAGGTAGCGCATCACGGCAGAATACTGCAAAAAGATATCTCTGTAATATCTAAAGCCATTTCAAACAACGTTTATATTGTGCTCTTTCACGAGGGCGAAACTGGGAGTATTTTCTACTCTGAAAAGTGCCGCAAATATAATATTTATGAAACAAAACAATAAAATTTACTTATGCACGCCGTGATTTATCAGTGTGTTAACTTATATTTGTGATTACTGATACGTGAAATTATTTTTTTTTTGAATATATGTCAAAATTAATTTCTAGGTATCCTTTTAAAATATGTTTTTATTCAATAATATTCACAATACTGGTAAAATTTCAGTGTGCCATGAATAATTATTCTGTCATTAAATCACGTAATGTACCGACGTGTGGTCCACCAACATTCGCACCGGATGGCAATGGGCACTAGTACCTATTGCATTACCGTGTGGGCGGTGGTGAGTCACCCAGTGCTATCTTCCCGCCAATCTCAATGCAATGAAGTTGTTCCCGCAACGAGAACTAGCGTTACATCTCAAAACATTCGATATATTAGCGATGCGCACAGCAAGGGAGTCAAAGAAAAACTGAGCCGGATTTCATACTTTTTTAGGTGAATATGGCACAAGGGTCCCAATTGCTTCCAGACTATGGCATCCCCAATTGGGGTATATTGTGAGGCTGAAGGTAGTAGAGAGGGGAAATGGATAGGGAAGAGGAAGGTGGTAGAGTACCTGGCTATTCAGATCTGGTCACAAAACACTGCTAAAGTCATTTAAGGCAACATTTCAATTCTTAATGGTGGTCTTACACCAATGCGATACTAAGAGTATCTTCCACTCTGGAACACGCCGCAAGTAAATTATATATTAATTCAAATGAATAAACTGTAAAAGAATACAAATTCATCGTATACAATTTACTTGTGCACTCCGGGATTTGAGCCCGTGACTTTCGGATTGTTAGCCTTACTCCTCGACCATGGAGGCCGTCAGCTTATATCGTGTTTAGAGACCATGTTTACTACTTTCAATTCGTTGGAAAAGTCTGTGGACTTTCGAGTGGATCGAAAATTTTTCCACGTGATGAGAAATAGATAACTTCTTAATTATAAAAAAGAGTTTTTAAACTCTTATGATTTGCACCTCGGGCGTAAACATTCTACCTTTAAAACTCTTCTAACACATTTTTCTTAAATACGCTCAAAATCAGAAGAGATGTAGCTAGTGGATGTTCTTAAAAATCCATCTATTCATAATTCAACTGAATGTTTTTCCAACGAGTTAGTGCAGTGATCATCGAAAATGACAACATGGACTGTAAAAACAAGAAAAAAATATATGATTTTTTTTTCTTAAATTCTAAAAAATAAATACAATTTAGAAATCACGTTAGGATTTGTAAAATATTTAGCAGGTACTGTTAATTTAAATAGTATTGATACCCGATTTCTTACATCTCAATAAATTACCATAACATCGCCTGAATTTTTTTGCAGTGGCTTTTTAATGACGTTTTACACGAATCTTTTTTTCATACCGATCCCCACATGTAAAATATATCGGTTTGGACCCATATGAAAGCTCTTTGCTTAGCACGATAATTATTGTCATACTGATGATTTCATGCAGATAGTCATTAGAAAAGAAATAATAGTTTGGGAGGGTACCTTAAACATAATCATGATATGAAAGCATCTGTCATTTGCCTTTGTTGGTGACGTGAATAAATCATCAGAAATATAAATTACCGAACAGTAATAAACGGATGCACCTGCAATTATTTAAATATGAAACAAAATAAACATGTGACATTTCAACATAACATATAAACGTAAAACAATGACAAATGAAAAATAGTTTCCGCCTTCTTTAACTGTACGAAAATCGGGAAGAACCAAAAGAAAATTGGTGAAAATCAATATGGAACAATTAATTTTTTTCACCACGAATCCATCTGAAGAGACAATCCACATAGAAAATGGACGAAAAAATCATCGTGTAAAGCCACCATAATACAGCGAAACATGAATGGAGGGATTTACACGGAATAATTGATTGGACTAGAGTAATATTAGTAATATTACATTCTTTAAGGCCCCGTTCAAAGATGGTTTGAAAGGGGGATATTTAAATACGAATATTAGACGGATTGGGCTAATATTAAAAAAAAACTATAGCAATTAAGCAAAAATGGTGAAAATATTTAATAGAGCAAAATCTCTCGAAAATGCTTTAGTTGCAATTAAAGATACACTGTGAAGTTTACAAACCTACAATATATTAAATAACATAACAAAACGTGTTTGTAATAATTTTCCGAGCTTACTTTGTGTTTTTTTTTTCATTCGAGCCAATTTCATAAAATTATCTTTTCTGCATTACAAATATAAAGATATGATTTATAAAAATAACATAAATTTTTTAGAAACTTAAAAAGTTAATGTTTTAAAGCCAAATATGTTATAGATTGATAAAAATTCGTAATGCGGGAGCTTAATATAAGCTCGGGTTAGTGAGAAATAACCTTAAAATTTTACTAGCCAAACAACCTTTACCTTAGACCGAACACCCTACATACATAATTGACTATTTTCGCATATCCAAACAGTTCTGATTGTTATTACGTTAGGTGTACACTTGTGAAGTTCCACCTACGTGAAGGGGGTTACGGTAACTATTTTCGCATATCCGAACAGTCCTGATTGTTATTACGTTAGGTGTACAGTGTACACTTGCGAAGTTCCACCTACGTGCAAGGGGCTTACGGTAACTATTTTCGCATATCCAAACAGTTCTGATTGTTATTACGTTAGGTGTACACTTGCGAAGTTCCACCTACGTGCAAGGGGCTTACGGTAACTATTTTCGCATATCCGAACAGTCCTGATTGTTATTACGTTAGGTGTACAGTGTACACTTGCGAAGTTCCACCTACGTGCAAGGGGCTTACGGTAACTATTTTCGCATATCCAAACAGTTCTGATTGTTATTACGTTAGGTGTACACTTGCGAAGTTCCACCTACGTGCAAGGGGCTTACGGTAACTATTTTCGCATATCCGAACAGTCCTGATTGTTATTACGTTAGGTGTACAGTGTACACTTGCGAAGTTCCACCTACGTGCAAGGGGCTTACGGTAACTATTTTCAAAAATTCCAACCCCAGGACATTGTCGTGACATTAAATTGAACTAAATTTAGCATAAAAAATTATTTACATATTTTATTTTTTATATTAAGAAAAATAACAAAACCTGCAGACCAGCTGCTATGTGGCAGCTTTGCATTACTAGATACTAGTACTTTATTTGGTTATTATTAAAATTATTGTAATATCAATGTTTTATGAATAATAAAAAAACAATATCGCAAATAAATTCCATAAAATGTGTTTTACATTTTGTAAGTGAATTCCGCGTAAGAATCCTAAGGACGGGTTGTTTCGGAGAATTTGAACAATTCATCAAATTTCAACATCCACTTTCAAGCTCTGTGAAAGACTGTTTTCAGTTCAGTTCTGTCAAGCAACTAGCCTATAATGATATAATAACAGAACTTCAATAGGACTTTCACAGAACTTGAAAATGAACGTTGAAATTTGATGAATTGTTCAAATTCTCCGAAACAACTCATCTTAACTGTTGGTACCCAGTGAGACTATGTTAATAGGCTGACGGTAGTGTGAAGGGGAAGGAGATGAGATGAGGAAAGTGGAGTGACTAATGCTATTCAGGTCACCAAACACGGACTGACCAATCCTTTTCAACCAACGTATCAATCCTGAACGGTGGTCTTACGTACATTAGAGCGATACTGAGAGTACATTCCAAATGTACTTTATATTATTTTTTAAATAAATAAGTTGTGAAATAACACAAAATCATTAAAATTTACATGCGCATGCCAAGATCTACAAACAATAATATATGAACAACAAAAATTCTGAAACATGATACAAATTCGAGTGATCAATTTAACATATTAAAAATTAACAAACATTAATATCGTGCACTAGTGAATTTGACTTATTCAGACAACACAGTCTAGAGTCTAGAGCCATCCCACCCTACCACCATCCCATCACCATAGGCTAATGTAACTAATCTGTGAAAACCTTGTTGAATTATAATACTATTTTACTAAACATTTTTAAATATTGTAACTATTGGTTTTACAAATAAAATGAAATAAATTAGAGTCACTGCACGCCACTGTACTGATAATATCCGCTAGAAAAATCATCGCAATCGTGAAAATGTCGATTATTTAGCATTAGTGCTTATGCCATCCTCACTTCCTGTCCGACTCGTGTCCCGACCTGCCCACCGCCCCCACCTCCTCATCCACCACCCACCACCCACGCAGTTCGCCACCCAGACCCCAGCCATACTCAGTCTAGGCCCCAGCCAGACCCCGGCCATAACCTGGCTATGGACACACAACCACAGCTGTAGTATTGTGCTGTATTCGCCAGGACACATAAACGCCAGGTGACAGTGGGTGAATTACCGCCTTAGACTGCCGCCCTCTCAATAGAAGCGACACGGATGGAGGAAACTAAAAACTATTATTATGCAAAGGTAATGTCAACAATGCGAAAAGGATAATAAAATCATAGATACACTTGAAACCACCGCCTGTTTATTACCTACAGCTTTTAAAAAAGCGATCGACAACAAATTTAAAATCGATTTTCAATAAAATAATGATTTAAACTTTCTTAAAAGTATTAAAATCTATTAAATTCTCACGAAAATTAGATCAAACCAACACTAGGGTCAAATAGGAAAAGGTTAAAATGGTTTTTTCATTTTATTTTATATTTTCTTTTTTTTTTCCGTTGCATCCCTAACTTTGGATTTATTGTGCAGCTAAATTTGAAGGGGAGTGGTATGTTGGAAAGTATAAATTTGATCACCAAACATAAGTAAAGTCATTTCAAGCAACGCTTTATTGATGAATGGTATCACATAGAGGTTGGATTGAAGCGAATTCCGACTCCACGTGAAAAATAGTTTACCATTTCTTATAAATACTGATTTCTAATCATTTTCAATCTGACGCACTTCAAAGATACCTGGAGTTTTAAATTCAATACCAAGTAGTCTTAATCTCTTTCTAGTAATAGTACTAATACAAGTATGATGCTCGTAAGTTGGTTGATACAATAAGCTTACATTATTCGTTTTATGCCTTCTCCAATGTCTTAGCTGAAAGAGGTATCATTCGCGCACGCTGTGATAATAATATATTGACAGAAGAAAGTACCCGAAGTACATGAGAGAACAGGAGAGCGGAAATCGCACACGTCGAATCCTCCCTCCTCCCCCGTCCCCCGCACGACCCTCCCACCCCGCGCCCTTAGGGCCGCCCCGCCCCACGCGACAGGGCGCCCATTGTGTGCCGGACCTAAAATTATTATAATTTCGCATTAAATCAAAAACACCGTCCGCTATCGAACGATTGACTATTGTTATTGTTCCGAGGGTACCAGGAACGCGAGGAGGCGAGGAGATGCGCCGAATGTACGCAGCGCCGAAAGAATAAATCCATTTGCATAATGTTATTAATCTAGTCGACACAAAGACATGTGTGCTCGAAACGTCGATAAGAGATGTATGGGAATGAAACGAACGAGAAACAATACGTGCAAGGATGGTTGTACAAGGTAAATCATTTTCTCTTGCCATCGCAATATGTTTCACTCTGTTATTTCCGTGCATATTTTGCAGAGGATTAAAAAAATTAAGTATTAACACAGATTTCAACATGGTGCTCACACCCGAGACCAATCTGGGAGGGCAATTCGTTAAAACTGTAAAATAACGATTTCCATAACCGCAAGATGCTAATAAAAAATAATAATCAATATTGTTTCAGTTTAGTATTTAGTTTCCACGGGCAAATTACGCAACTGATGTGTAATGAATCATCACATTTCGTATGAACAATCTATATTTGAGTCGCTGACGTGGGATAAATCTATCCACCTTCTCAGAGAGCTGTGCGGCTGGGAACTGGACCAATATAACATGGCCCAGGGCGGTTCCGAGCGTGATAACTCATTCACTAAGTATGAAAAAACCTGTGCGCTACCTATGTGTACACTAAAATGAGAACTATTGGATGCTGAGTCAAATTTATGTTCACAGAATTGAGATTCATCATTGTATGTTTCGAAGATCCGGAAACTTCATCCTGGTCCGAATTTCGCAAAGGGTTGATAAAAATGTGCAATTTTGTGAATCATTTTTGGTTGGCTCATATTCATTGCCCAATAACATCACTATTCGGAAGTAGCTCGTCTGTGACTGTAGTTGTAGTTGACTGTACTTTTAAACTATTATTCATGCAATAAATATTAGAATATTTACATTATAAATATATCTATAAAACTATATGACAAATTATGGATATTATTCAGGGAAATTGCAATAAATCTTATAGATTTTCACTATGTTTATATTATACCTTTGAAATCACTTTCGAAAACCACAAAAAGCGGCCTTGATACAAAATGAAAAGAACTTCTGCGAAGGTTTGAAGAAAGCTGGATAATTTGTAAATACCTGTAGACACTTATATAAGACAGTATTAGATTGAAATGAGAAATCACAACATACGATCACGCTTGTTCTGACCTAAGGGAGACAAGGCGAGACACATTATGAACAATATGAACTGACGTGGGCAGATTCCGTTGACCCGTGGAGCCTCGTGACAGCCTGGGAACTGGTGCCCTAGGGCGGACACGTGATCCCAAGAGAAAACCTTCATTCATGATCAGCCCACCATTATCACCTGTAGCAAATGTGGCAATGGTAAATGAACAAAGCAGTAAATTATACGTAATGAACAAATACGATAGTTGGTTGCTGCTTACGACAAATGAAATCCGATAGAAAATATAATAAGCTAAAAAAAAATAACGTAATTTTCCACGAATATTTAGTGTTAGTATATGTGCTATATAGTTTAATAATTTTTTACAAAAACTTCCCTACGCAAACCGTACGAATATTATTATTAAAATTGTATAAGTATCTTGAATTTTTAAGATAACAGCGTTGAATAAAAATCAACCCTTGGTAAGCGTTATTCTTTAACTAATTTATATAGACTTGCAAGGTTTTTCACCCCGATAGTTGTAAAAATCTTAGAATTAAATTTAAAGCGAACTAGTTTTAAAATGTGCTTAGCATGGTGAAACTAGTGAAAAACATACCAATTTGTCATACGGCATAAACATAATAATATAGTAATAAATTTCACAACGAATTAAAATAAAAAATCTTTATCTTTAACTGTTGTTTTATTACTATTTTTAATATTCAAGAAGAAAAAAATTGACACGACTGATGGTTGACTAACATCTTATAGACATGATGATTCCTTGATAATTTTTAGTAGTAATAAAATCGAATATTTTTCATTAAATATGCATGTGCTTAAATGTATACACAACATGTTTCGATAATCCTTCTCGTACGCAACAGTTTAAAAGAAACAGAACAAGACTATTGATAAATAAACAGACAAAAATTGTCTTGTAACTCTCGTAAAATGAGCCACGACACGGCACGATAATATTGAAATCTTTATAACATTTTTCTTTTCTCATCTCGGCCGTGTCGACAGGATAAAACATCGCCAAGTAGGCTGGATGAAATCTGATGGTATCGGGATTCAACTCAATTTACATAACAATACATATTGGGCATTGTTCGTCGAGGACCAGTTTGTCCCCCCTTTACTGCCGATGTTTTCAGCGTCAAAATATTATTTATAAATGATGAACTCGTGACGAACTCTTTTGTTAAGTGCGTTTATTATTATGAATATGTATAATGTTATGTAACCACTAATTGATGATAATATGGTTGCGTGTTGAAAAATAATAATTCGTAGAAAGCTATCACTTTGTGGTTTGAGATTATTTATTGAATACATACTACTTACTATTTACTACATCACTTTAATTAAAAACAATATTATTTAACAGAAAGGTGATTTTTCCAGGCTTACGGCAAGAATTGTTTTATGAGATGATAATAAATGCGATGACCTGGCAAGACCAGACAGAAAACGTAGTGCAATTTTATCGCCCCAGAGTTTCTATAAAAAACACACTAACTGTCGTGATACCGAAGAAGATTCCCGAATACACGAAGACATAATTGTATTCCTATTTGAAGACATTTTTTTAATGCTGAAGTAACTGTGGAAGAAAAATACGATTTTTAGAGACTAATAGAAATTTATAGATATTTTTTATTGTTCTGATCAATTATATAACAAAAAAAATACAGTGTGTGGCAAGCCTACGCACGACGGAAGTGAAACTTTTATTATTCTTCTCTCTCTCTTTTCATTTCATTCTCTTTTTTTCTGTCTATTGACATATGTATAAGTAGCATGTGATAAAAAAAATTAAAAGTTATAAAAATATGGGATTCGAACCCGGGTCCTGCATAACGAGTGTCGAACGCTCTTCCTCTAGACCGCGGTTATTACGTATTCGACCAAAATATCATATGGTCAAAATATCTAAAAGTCGCAGCACGAGAGCATTTTATCACTTTAAAAAAAATCACAAAAAGAAAAAAAAAAATGGTTAAAGCGGGGATCGAACCTCGGTTCTTCACGACGAGAGTCGGGCGCTCTGTCTCTAGACCGCGAAGCTGAGTTTGGAGAGTGACCTTAAGTAGGTATATAATATTGGCTAGGCTCCTATAGAGAAATGATCACGGTTTTTCATGACGGTGATGAGTTGGTTTTACTCCGGTCCTCGAAATTGCATAACGCGCGTAAAGAAGTTTCATTTCAATTATACATATATCTAAGTGCGGGTTGTTTCGCAGAATTTGAAAAATTCATCAATTTTATAGTTGATTTTGAAGTTCTGTGAAGGTTCTATTCAAGTGTTCTGTTATTTTACCATTATTGGCCAGTTGATTCACAAATCTGAAATGATGAAAAAACTTGAATAGAACCTTCACAAAACTTGAAAATCAACTTGATCACTTCTTCAAATTTGTGACACAACCCGTCCTTACTGTATATTCCAACACATCATCAATTCGTTAGGATTAATCAAATGAATTTCGTTTATTTGGATAAATATTAGTAATACGTTGTCTCTGTTGCTCACAATGAATCTGCACTGAATTGCGTATTTCTGAACACAAGTTGTAAGACTTTGGGTGATACTGATGACTTAATAATAATAATATCACAGACTCTCGATAATAGCATGGTCCATTCCGGAACAAGATCTCAAACCAGTTTGGATAAGCCATAATAACCAGGGCATCAAATGGTACTATGTGCCTGTAGAACACTGAGTCACAGTTTTTGAGCTGTCCCACTTCTTATGTTTACTTTTCAGAGTCATACACACAGGTGAAACCAGTAGCAATGTTAGTCACCTGCACTAATAAGATACTACATCATGGTGCTTAAATTATGTGGCGGATATTGAGAAGTATTAGACGGCATTCTTTAAACGTGTTCACACAGATTTCAATTTCATTCATGGGGCCTAAAGTTCGAGATTCTCACCTGATGATGATAAATCGGAAACAGAATATTGAGGTAGGCTTACTGTTTTACCAGTGTTTCTTAAAAAACATTCCTTTTTATCTAGCACGGTCGATCGATAAAGGATTTATATTGTCGATAAGCTGATCGTTCCCGAGCACAACTGCAGATCGCTAACGTACAAACCACAGTTCATGCAGAATATATTCAAAACATTTAGTAGTTGTTAACTGCTGTTTGTTCTTTGGCAATCTGCAGTCATGCTCAGGAACAATGACAAGTAACCAACAATATTGATAAAACCTTATATCTATCGATGTTGCCAGGCACCCTGATTCATTTATGTATTTTACTAAGTGTTACCAATTTTGTCAAATCAGTGGAAGTCAATTGCATCATTATTATCTTACTGCTAAGGAGCAAACCATGAATTCCTGGTAATATTTTCTTTTCCTATTTTTATTTTTTTATGTGTATACTGCACATGAGTCCTAAATGCTTGCTTGCTGGGGTATGTTGTAAGCCTAAAGGTGGCAAGTAGGGGAAGGAAATTGATAAGCGGAAGGTAGGGAAGTACTTACTTATTCAATTCTGGTCACCAAACACATCTAAAGCCTTTTCAAGCACCATCTCAACTCTGAGTGTTGGTATTTTGCTGTTCTAGCTGTACTCCCGGGCGTTGCTCGGGCTTGACACAGATTTTATTTAAATCAGACTTAGACAGTGAAGTGTTGAAGGTCATGTGTGCAAAATTTCATTAATCTGATCAATAATCAAACATCAAATCGGCGATGGATGGTTTCATACAATCGACTACTAAAGAAACTGGTGTGGGCTCAAAGCCGTGGTTCAGTTGACAATGCTCCGAAGCAGTTCGACGAAAAAACGCGGCTTACCGAGCCTACAACACATCTCGAACGCCCGAAAGCAGATCAGCATAGAACAAATCGGCAAAGAAATGCAAGAGAATCATTAATAGGTCAAAATTCGAACACGACCTGCAGATCAGCAAAAAGCTGGCTGCCTGCCCGCATGGCAGCAGAGCATTCTGGTCGCTTGCGGGCTCAATAGGTCAGAATTTTCGCAAACCCAATTTGCCACCTCTTATCAGATCTGACGACTCACTAGCAAACACCGCCACCGAAAAGGCTAACCTATTAGGGAAAATGTTTGCGGAAAACTCGACCCTCGATGACGGAGGTGCTGTTCCGCCGTTGGTTCCTCACTGCGGCTTCTATATGAAAAAGCTGAGGATCCGGCATCGGGATGTACTCCACGTTATACGAGGGCTCGATGTTAACAAAGCTAGTGGACCTGATGGAATACCTGCCCTGGTATTGCAGAGGTGTGCTGCGGATATAGTTCCAGTTTTGACAAAGCTCTTCAAAATGTCCCTGAAGTGTGGCACTGTGCCCTCTGGTTGGAAAAAAGCGGTCATTCACCCTATTCCCAAGAAAGGTGACCGCTCCAACACGGCCAACTACCGCCCCATAGCGATCACATCAGTTCTGTCCAAAGTGATGGAACGTGTGATCAACGATAAACTGCTCACATACCTCGAGAAGAACAAAATTATCAACGACCGTCAATACGGATTCCGGCGGAACCGCTCATGCGGTGATCTTCTCGCGTATGTGACGCATGTTTGGGGGCGGTGCCTGGAACGTCACGGTGAGACCCAAACGGTCGCACTAGACATATCCAAGGCCTTTGACCGGGTCTGGCACCGAGGACTTGGCAACAAATTGCCTTCTTACGGACTTCCCGCATCCCTGTGTAAGTGGATTGCTGACTTTTTAAGGGATCAGGTCGATTCAGGCGGTTTCTGACGGTTTCACCTCTTCCTCGCACTCTATAAATGCTGGCGTCCCACAGGGATCGGTTCTGTCTCCGACTTTGTTTTTGTTGCACATCAATGACCTTTTGACATGTGCACCGATTCATTGTTACGCGGATGACAGTACAGTTCATGATAGCTTTTTGTTTGACAGGCCCCCAAAAAGTACACAAACTCCAACGGCTCGGAGGGCTTTGAAGCAGAGAATGGACGGCTATCTCGAGAGTATTTCCTCCTTGGGTAAAAATAATCTCGTCGAATTTAATGTTTCAAAGACCCAATCCTGTCTGATTACGTCTAAAAGGGATCCTAATGATAATCTAGCCTCCTTCAACGAAAGCAATCTTCCGAACAGGCCTTCCATTGATATGCTTTGTGTAACTATAAGTGACCAGCTCAGGTACGGGGGCTACATCGAAGCCAGAATAAAGTTGGCCTCTCAGAAGCTGGGCGTACTGTACAGGGCCTGCAGATACTTTAATAGTACACAACTGCTGACCCAGTACAAATCGCAAGTGCGCCCTACTGTCGAATTTGGCAGCCATCTCTGGTCCGGAGCCCCAAAATACCTGAAAAAAACCCTTGACTCTGTGCAGAAACGGGCGGTCCGTTTGATAGATTCCCCAATCTTAACAAACGGACTGCAATCTTTAGAGCACATTCGTCAGGTAGGTATGCTGTCCTTGTTCTATCGGTATTATAATGGAAGATGATCTGAGGAACTAGCGTCATTGACCCCTTCAGCACCGGTGCGTAGTCGGGATACACGCCAAACGCGCGCCCAACATTTGTACACGAGTGACATTTGTCACATGAGAACGAGTCGCTTCTACGATTCGTTCTTAGGTTCAACAGCTCGGCTGTGGAACGAACTGCCGGCCTATGTGTTTCCTCCCTCCTACAACTTGGGACTCTTCAAGACCCATGTTCACTTCTTCCTCTCCACAAAAAGACCCTCCACACAGCATCCCCAAAGATGACATAGGTCCTGAGGGAAATTATTTTCTTGAGGGCCTCCTGTGTGGAATTAATATTAAAAAAAAATATAAAAACAAACGCCAGCTGCCATAGACAACCTCGTTAACATAAATAGTTGAAAGGAACCCGGCATTTCTCGGGATTTTTCATGGTTTTGAGTAAAATTTTGGGGTTGTGAATTCTAGTAAGCTGGGTGTAGTTTCAAGGTGGTAAAAATAAACATATTTTTAATAATTGACAAAGTATATTTTGTTGGTATTTGATTCACTCGTGCCATATCTTCAACGGGCGTCCCCGACTTCTTCTATCCACGTCATACAATCATTATACCCAAACAATCTAAGCATCCCTTTCTTAATCCATTTCGATTACATCAGCCTTATTATATTAAGCCTCGCTTTACCATCGATTAGGGCCTATTAGTTTCATGTCTTCATCGGGTGACCTCAACTTCTTCTACAATTCACTTCCATGACATACATTCTTCTTACATATGTTCATCACATACATCTCATTTTACCACACATAATTATTAGATCCACTTGATCGTTCCATATCTCCTCGGGCGTCCAGGATTTTTCTACCATGAACTTCCACTACATAATTCAAAATCCTTATAAGATAAACAGACGGTGCAATCTCAGACTGTCATATTATACGCAAAAAATTATGCGCAATTATATTTCATGAAAAATAATTAGTATAATGCGTACTAATGATTACATAAAAAATGCAAACAAATTATATTTAAAAGAGGATTTTCAAATAGGAATATTTACAAAACTATTTTCTTTTTTAGACAGTTTTAATTGAATAAATTACTCGGATTAATATTTTATGATACACTTTAAATACAAATTCACATTAACTGTTAGACATGATGAATAATAAGATATCTCAATTCCTTTGTGAAAAGCTATCTTTATTTAAAAAGAGGTTGAAAATAAAAATATCTACGTTCTGAAAAAAAAAATTTTTCACTAAGTGCATTTTAGTTCTACAATAACATTCTATTTTTTTTACAAAAACATAAATTATATCTTAAAAAACAATACAAAGTATTATATTTTCATATAACAAAATTAATGTTGGCTTTATCTTTCAAAGTACCTAATAAATAAAAATAGTAATAATATAAAAAATTCTTTAACACCTACTGTCGATATGTCTATACAACAAAATGAATAAGTAATACCTAGACAAAAAAATTTATAGTGAATAAGAAATCTTTTTTAATGTAATTTTTACTGTAATGTAATATATTTATATTCAGATAGATTGAAATACGATAGTAATAGCTCTTTCACATTATATATCTGCCTAGTTATTTCACTTTTATATGGATGTAGGTACGTAGTACGTAATTACACTTGTGAACATTTATCAATTTCTATTAAAATGAAGTAGGTAAATAAATTGAATTTGAAAAATCTGAAATAGCCATTTACATACAGAATAAAAATAAATAGAAAACTGTTTCGAGAAAATATTTCGCTTTGAGAAAACGCTCCTCGTTTAACGGGTCGTCTCTTAGGGTGTGACGTTGGTTAATGTTTTATTTGGGCCTTAGAACTTGGAGATTTGAGATTCGACCTTTGATTTTCGGGACTTGAGTTTGGAACATTGAGCTTTGGGATTTGAGCTTAGAGCTTTAGGTTTTAAGCTTTTGAAATTTTATTTGAACTTTTGAGTTTCGAGCTTTGGGCTTAGAGCTTTGAGCTTTGGGCTTTATGCTCTCAGAATTTATTTCGACCTTTGAGCTTTGATTTTCTAACTTTGAGCTACGAACTTTGAACTTTGTTCTTCAAGCTTTGTGTTTCAAATTTTGAGTTCTAGGCTTTGGTTTTTGAACTTTGAGCTTTAATATTTGAGCTTTGAATATGTCTTCAATCTTTGGACTTTGAACTTAGAGCTTTGTTGAGCTTAGTGCTTTAGTCTTTAATTTTATCAAAAAAGTCGACGATATTTCACGTCCCTGGCAAGGCCTGGTCTTCATTCTGAGTTTTTCTTCACGAGAGAGATTTCAGATGGAAACACTAAGGATCCTCTTATTGTGAACTTCGAATGTTAAATGTGCGAAATTTTAACATGATGTATCAAAATAAGGGTTTGGAAAGAGGGATGGGGGTGGTTTTTATATGGACTTTAATTCGACTACGTGTCTCATTCTGGTGCAGAGATATTACGTGAAGTATTCTACGGGCGTCCTCAACTTTTTTCCACCATTCAAACCAACCAAAAAAAAACAGTCAAACGGTTAACTACTTTTCGAGATTTGCGAGTGCATACATAGGCAGGCCCAACTTTTGTATTTAGAAGAATAAGATTATTTTTTTTATCAATGAATTGCGAAATAATACAAATTTATTCAATCATGTTTGCCCGCGCACGCCAGGATTTTAACCCGTGACTTCCGGATAGAGCCTTACCCCTCGACCACGGAGGCATAATTTATGGCGGTTTATAGTTTTTATTTCTGGGTCTTGATAGGCAGGTACTTCATATTCCTCTTCCCCTTCTCTTCACATCTCCCAACTTCGCCACCATTAGCTTCGCATAATCCCCCGAATACGGGATGCCATAATCCCACTGACTTCTGGCAGTTGTCAATATTATGCGGTATTTCACATAAAACTATTCTAATTTTTAGTGATTCGGAAGAAATTTTCGAAAGGAAGGAAATACAAAGAAGAGATTAAGGAATTATATTTAATTTTTATTGTATTTTTCATTTTAAATGTTCACCTTCTAACATAAATACCAGTATTTTTTAATTCTTACTTAATTAATTCTCAAATTTACTATTTAAACGTCGTGCATACCTCGATTTTGTCGGTTATCATTAAGGTCTCCCACTCGGTTCGGTGATAAAACATCTCAATCCAATTTAAATACGTAAGTTTGCAAAACAACATAAATTCATGAAAACACACGTGTGCTAGTATACGCAGCAGGACTTTGGCATAAAATCGTCCCCATTATTAATGCACGTTACCGGCCAACCAGTGAGGTAGCCGTTTAAGTGCTATCTGAACCAATCACAGTATCTTACTTTCGTTTCGTTTATAAACGACGATTTATTCATTCTGTTTGAAATTGTATAAATTAACCAATTTCCTGAGAACCTTCAAGAAAAACGGATAAGTGTGTTTCTTTTTTTTCGTTTTATTGGAATAATAATAACTTTAAGGTCATACCTATAAAGCATTTTAAAGTAATATTAACCCTAGCCTATAAAAGCGATGCACTACGTCGTATAATATTTTAAATTGAGCCGCTATCAATAACAACCCTTACGTAGATGGCGATAAGGTTTAAATTCCCGCTTAACACCATCCAGCTGTTTTGATTTATGCTAGAAAAAAACATGGCCAAAAAGTGCCTTTTATTTTATTTTGTGGATGTTCAAGCATAATTTTTTTTCGATCATTTTATAAATAACTTAATTTGCCACATTATACAATAAAATCATAACCGATAATGGGTTCGTAAGTAGGAGATTTTGCACTTTAAAGCAGTTTTCATAGGCCTTATACATTATTTTTTTCTGGGCCTATAAAAAGACTTATCTAAAAATAATTGATTGTTTTAAAGGCCAAGATGTATTCTACTCGCAGTATTTAATGAATGTATCTGAAACATTTCTAAGCGACCAAATTTTCAAACCAAAAACACATTATTTTGCATTACTACGTATGGCATCGCCTTAACCCGTTATACAATATGCTTCCCATCTAGAATTTTGCCATTCCTAAACAGTGAAGCCTATAACATTTTTAAGTTGGGACAGTGAATATATTATGTATGGAAAATCAAAGTCAGTGCTGTTTTGTAATCACTTTTTTAGTTACAGCAGTCAGATGCGTAAAGAAGTTCAAGTTGGGTGATTTTCACAACTATTAATAATTTGTGCAAAATTTCTTAAATGATTATTTATTTATTTATTTATTAACGCCCTATTGGGCTTTTACATAGTAAGTTGACAGTATATGTATATAAGTGTAACATGTACATGGATAAAATAGCTAAATATAATTTACTCATAAGGTAATTAGAAAATAATATGGTAAAGTAAATCAAAGTATGAAGGCTTGACCTTTTTTTTAAAGCTAATAAATACTACAAGTTAATACTTAGCAAAAAGGTCTAAAATTAGTTGCCTTTTGAAACTCTCAAAGTTATTAACACCAAATATGTCGATAAGTTTACAATATTTGTTTATTTTATCGGAGACATTGTAACTAACCTATTCTATCCGGCATGAAAGTATAGTATGGTATATGTAAACATCTTTCTCTCATCTATAAAAATACATTATTCTTACATATCGTGTAACATCTCAAAAGCCGGCCTTTTTCATCTGGACCAAGCGTCAGATAAGAATTATGATAATTTTATTCGCACAAATGAGGCAAACAAAGGAGGTAATATTAAATTTAAATTGTCCAGGAGCCAAACTTTATTCGGAGAAGACTCACAGAATCACTCGATAAGTATCTTCAGAGTTGTTAAGTGGCTACCTGCTACAGCCTCTTAATAATAATTACCTGGGGTTTCTAAGAAAAAAAGTTTCCTGACATTTGACAAGTTAAAAAAATTAGGATGACTTGTGGTTTTGTTAAGAATGGCACGACATCATGTCAGATATTATAGGCTGTATAATTATTAAGAAAGATCATGAAAAATGTTTATTGTCAATTAAAAATACCGGTCGGTGAATCATGTTTTGTAGCAAATAGCATCAAAACTACCGTGAATGGGAATTGATTATCTATCTACTTTTAGCTCATAGTATTCATGAGTTATGAAGTTAAATACTGACACAAACACCTTTCAATTCAATTCAATTTTGGAGGCGGGTAAGGGTACCGCCGCCCCGGGAACCATTTATTGGATAACCAACACCAAATTCACCCCAAAAGGTGACTTAACAAGGGTGCCCGTGTTCATTGGGTGTTACTTTTTGCCGGCGAATGTGTTTGCCCACCTACTGTGTGGCGGGTGAATCTAGTCGAGATATTCGTTGAAGGAGACCTTTTGACTTCTCCAGCCGGACTCTCTCGACCCATTGCCTAGTATCGCAGTGGGAGGGATGGAATCACACGTCCGTCTCTCCTGGACACATTGTACCCCTGATTCCCATTCAACCCTCATACTTGTTTCCTTCCCATAACTTCCTCTCCTTCCTTTCCATAAAAAACCTTACACACAGCATCCCCAAAGATGACATAGGCACTGAGGGAATTTTTTTCCTCAGGTTCTCCAGTGTGCTGCTTATGTAAAAACAAAACAATACAAAAACGTTCGCCATAATATCCATGCTCATTTGGTTAGCTCTCCAACCACCTCGATTACTAATCATTTTTATATTTATTTCACTACTAACCAATGTCTTTTGCAGCCGTTTCGGGAGGTAACATTAGTATACATAACCAAAGCATTAACTTCGAAAAACCAGGTACACAATCAACCACGTTATTTCTCAACAGGGCCTGTGGATTTGCAAGGTTTGGCAGAGAAGACAGAACGTAATGCCAGACATCTCTGTCCTGGCACACACTCCTTGTTTCATTCTCATTGATACACCGTCTCGTATTTACTCATCTGTTATTCGGGCTCTAGTCGAGATTATGAAAGGTCATGTATTCTAGATCTTGTTTTCCTAGAACGTAACGACTTGTTTTAGAGACTTGTGAAGAATACTTCGCATCAGGTTGAGTTTAATAACATATTTAAGTAATTTAATATGACGAAGGCTCAGATTTCAGCAACCTGTTGTCTGCAGTCTAGACATGTATAGCCATTTGGTAGGATGATGTAAGGTAGCACTTAATCAATATTGCAACCTCCATGCATGACCTTTCAACTGACTTCAAGTTTCGACAAGTTGTTAGCGCCAGCTAAGTACTTAGTAGTAAGTTGGTACTTTCGAGAAAATCAGTTTAATAAGTTTTAAAGTTATTTGAATGCAAAATGTAGTAACATACATAAATAGTAATAATTTGAAGTTTATGCATTTACACTTGGCTAGATCCAACATAAAAAAGAATCCACAATATTTTACTCTTTATTCTGAATTACTGTTTTTTTTTCAGGGCGATTTTAAAAGTATTGTAGACTCGTGATACTGCTTTAGCAGTGACTTGTACAAAAGTAAAATTTGATGATCGTTGAGTTGGAGGATTAATTTACACTTCTCTATGATCATAGAGAATTAATGGATTATTTCAATATTGGATTAAATATTTAAAACTAGTCTCTTTACTTTTAGTGATATTCTGACGCCATCTATGTCCACAAGTCCGAAATATATTCATCAAAGACCCAAACCACTTTTATCATCAACTTATTTACCATTTTATACACATACTTATTTACCTTCTATTAATACTTGAAGCCTCATAATTAAGCTATTTATGTCTTTGTAAATAAAAGCGTGAAAGGAATTACTTTTCATGTCAGATTAACAAGTGACATTATCATATTATAAATGCTTACTCCCATATTACCATTGAGAATCATTTGTGGTTTTGCAGAATCAAGACATCGTTTTAAAATATTCATCTTATTTTCAGGTTGGGTAAATAAAAGATGAGTTAATAGATAATATATTTTTTATTTCTATTTAACTACCTAATATACCGTAATCTACATAAATAATATCCTATTCAATGTAAAAGCATTAATCATAATCAATATGTTTTTTATTATTGATGCTCTCGTCCAAAATATTTTTATAGGTATTAAATATATACTTCCGTAAAAGAAACAGAAAACTCTATTAAGATATTTGAATTTTCATAAATGTTTTTAGTTTTTTGTGTAAATTCTTCCATTTTATATAAATTAATATACAAAAGAAAGTGTTTTAATAAGAAAGTGTGTATTAAACAATTTCTTTTGCAGAAAAAAATGTAATTCTCTATTGTTTGTTAGAAAAATATTGAGGAATAAAAAGATTTACTTGTTAGATAGTTTCAATAAATGAGTTTTTTGTCTCTTTTTAAAAATTACAGCTGCCAATAATAGTAATATGTTTATTTACAATAAAAAGTTCTTACTTTTTTCATAAGGTTATATTAATTAGTAATCAGTTTTTTTTATCGGTGATAGTTTATTTCTGATATGCAGAAATGGTACCACATTAAATTTGTTTAACATGCATTATGATATTTCGATCAAAATAAATTAGATTTTATTTTCAAAAACTATTTCCACATATCCAACTTTGACTCTCAGGACTAGTGATGTTTCCAAAGTTTTAGTATAACATTTATATTAATCTAGTATAACATTTATGTTATTTTTATTGCTTAAGGCTTTAGCCATAAACAATAATATGATTTATATAATAACCTGCCTTGTATATTTTTTCTTTCTTCAGTTTTTTTTATGTTATATTCTCAAACCAATCATATAAAATCGGAGGAAAATTTAAACACAGCAAAAAAATATTAAAGTGGTTAAAGAATATTTTATCAAAATTCTTCACAGGTCAAACAGATAAGCGATGATTTTATTTCTAGTGGAATTCCTTAAATAGTATTGTTCAATAAGATAATAATTATAAAAATAGCATAAAATCAGTTATTCCACTATTTATATACTTAAATATTAGTAGTACCTTCATACTGCACTTAGCATAAATCCCATTACGTACTGATGGATTTGTTATTACTAGTAAAATAAGGCAATATTATAGATTTCAAGATTCTTAGCGGCAAAAATGTAATTCTATGATATATGTTATTGTTATGGCGAGGGGACATTATGTTTTAATGTTAATCATTTTCCAATAAAAAATATAACATTATATGAAAATGTAGACAATGCTGTTTCATTGATATTTTGTTATTGAAGGGAGCCTTACGTTTTTAATAAAATTTATCAAATATTCTCCCTCCTAAACTCAAGTCGTTCAAATTAAATATAATATTTATTTACAAATTACTTATTTTAAGGAAAACATTAATTGTGGAATATAAATATGTAGGCATTAACAGAATCATACAGCGGTGGAAAACGCTTTAAGTTTTAAACTGAGAGACTTTAAAGAAAATATCATTTATTAGCAAAAGTATGTAGTATATCATTCATCACAAAAAGCGTTTTTCACAGACTGAAATATTTAATTAAAACTCATAGATATATCGTAGTATTTCTTATCCCAATAAACATGATATTTCTGAATAGTAGATATAAATATAAATCCTACGTTAATATTGCTTTTAGGAAAATAATTCTACAACTCAACATAAGATCAAAAATTTAAAAATGGAGATTATAATATGATATATTATATAACCCCTTAAAAGGTCCTTCAAGATCACAATTTATGGCTTCTCCTTAGGCAAAAATACTGATAAAAAGCATCGATTATTTTCTTAGAGCCGAAGCTTAATAAGATTATAAGCAAATCAAAAACCAAACTTTATCAAATAAGCTTGTCAAAAGCCTTAAAATAAAGCGGATATATCATTTATGATTCAGTAATAAGACACACCTTTCTTGTTACAGTTCTAAACTGAAAGAATCACTTGATTATGAAAGTAAACAATGTTGATTGCTTATGTGCTCATTAAGAATTGTTTGTTTCGTAAACTTTTTATCAGTTTTTTTGTCTAATATCCTATTAAATAGGCACGTCCATTTAATAGGGTGACACTCCTTTATATCCTGCCGGGAAGTACAAATCCGATCCTTTGGGCAAGTTTCTTCTCATGATGTTCGGACGATTCCTGGCACAGTTCGTTTTTCTATTTCAATTAGTAAATGTTACCTTACTGTACATTTATAAAAAGCGTAATGAATACGTCAATAAAATGATGTATGATGTGTTTCATTTTTATGAACTTAACGTTACAATAAACACAAATAGTTAATGATGTAATAATACTGATGTTAGGTAAGTGTAAATATATTAAATCTTATATTTTTGATACTTAATAAAGCACTACTGCCATTGTTTTAATTATATTTTGAATACGAACTGTAGCCACTGTCTTTAGATGATGAACTGTGTATGGTTCTGTAAGCGAAAATATATATTAGTACAGAAAAAAAATTTATCAATCCAGTTTTTGTTGCTCCTGTAAAATTAATTAATCGTTATTTGGTGCAACCTCTCATTTTGTGATGGTGGTTATAAATTTTGAAAAGAGAAGATTCAATTCCAGTCCAAGCTTTTAAAAGGTAGGTACCAAAGAAACCAGATGAAGATTTGTCCAAAATTTTAGTACAACTATCGGATTCCATTAATCAATTCACCACGTTACCTATTTGTTATGGATACTTAGTTCTAACACTGTGCATTGTTGTTCTTTGTATTGTTGGTGGACCTCCTTCATTCATGATTAATCATAGTGGGTAGTATTTCAGTGCCGGAACTTGGATTTCGACAAATTATTGTTGGAAATAATTTATACAACCAAAGACAAAGAGGGTTTTGCATTGATTTGACATTGCAAAGAGCTTTCAATAAGTTGGAAGCTATAAAAAGGCAGAGCATTTATCAAATTCTCCTGTGTGTCACAAGTTCCGGTTCCGAATAGAAAATAAAAGAGAAATAAAAAAAGTAAAGTTCTTACTCTATGTGTTAGAGAGAGACCGCCGCTTGGGATCGAGGAATGTTGCTGTCCCCCTCCCACTCACCGCCACAAGCATTGACTACATCTACAACAGGCAAGTGGAAAAATGTCTCTTTGATGACAATCGCACCACCAGTAGTCTCAAGACCGTATTTAAAAGGAAAGGCACACATTTGTGGCGCAATATCAATATCAATGAATTCAACAAAAAAGGAACTGCAAAGTGAATTTCTACCGTCCCAATACCGTAATTATCAGTAAATCAATATTTTACACAATATCATTGATCTGGTTGCTTCAAATGTTTTAATCCATTAAGGATGCGCCTTTCCATTAAATGGATTTCTTAATATTATATTTCAAAAGTAGCATCAGAATTCAGAAACACTGCTTTCTCAAAATCAAATTCAATTTAATTAAATTAAAAGAAACGAGATTAACTTTTGCAAAGCATTGAGAACTAACAAGTCAGTGGAAAAATTTAATAAACAATCATTAAAGGGATGTACAAAAGTTAACTTAAAATAAATCTTCGGAGTACTGAAGGTTTTGGGGAAATATTTCTTAATAATAGAATAAGGGACCTCTTTGTGTTATGGGGGTGACCATTGTTAGGATTTTGCTGGTGTGAGTTAGTTAATTAAAGTGCAGGTGGTTATTTAAGCGTGTTAAGTCCTTGCAAAGTGTCATCCAGTCAAAATATTTCGTTACGGGAAAGGGTTTGGTGGAAATTTGGAAGACCGAGGCGGAATGTGCGAGCCGTAAGTGCTCAGTGGATCGTGACATGAATTGCAACTGAAATGCAATTAAATCTCACCAAAACTGACGGGGAAAGCAAGACAAATACCCGTGGGATTTTATGAACTCCTGGTAATGACAGTGTTTTGTTCGTTTTTTGTTGGTTCATGCGTGCTGTGCTTTTCTTTTTTGCGTGAAAAGATGTTGTAATATGTACATAGTGTATAAAGTTATTTTCACTCTTATTATTTATATATTACTTATGAATATTTATTTTCAGCTGGTTTTTAAGAAGTTTTATAAAATATTAAATGCTTTAATTTGATAACAGATGTTGTTTGCAGAGGCTGGTTATTTTTCTAAGTAATTTTAAACGTAGTTATATTTGATGGTCTATATATATAATATGTGGTATATATTGATATGATATAATTAGGTCAAAATTTTGATAATTTCTTTTTATTGTTATAAGGTAGGCTTTATGATTGCACATTTGAAAGATACGTAGCAATAAATCGGTAAAAGCCTTTCGTGCTATCCTGATCTATTGTCGTTTCTGTTCTCCTAAGCGCAAGGTCCGAAAATGCCACAAAGCTCCGTTCCGGGAACATTCTGGCAGGAATTAGTCACGCAAGCGGGATTAGTGTCAAACTTCAACGTTTTTAAAGGGATAAACCAAAAACCGAAGCTAACTCATTGACACATTTTAAAATTAAACTTTTAGAAATATAGCATTTTCGATTTCATTGTTTGGGGAGATACGGGTATGAAAGGGTTCCAAAATTTTCATAAACGTCTTCGGAAGTCAATTTTTAAGATAAAAGTTTTCTTTGAGTTTTGTGTAAGATATGGATTTATGTTTCCCCTTTTCAGAGACATTGTGCCATTCTTACAAAGTAGGAAGTGTCTAGGTGCATTTATTTCAGCTGGGTGGAAATCTTTAACACTATCGCATCGCGTCTCGTTCATGAGAATAAACTCACCTTTGCAACGGCATATACCAACTGGTATGTCATTACGACTCGTTGTTTGTAGGTAGCTATTGAATGCCATGTTTTGTTTCCTCGTTGTAATAAGGCAAACGTCAACCGATGGATAGTTAAACGTGTTTGAACATAAATCTCAAACGCGTTCATGATCCTAAATAATAGTTTTATAATTCATTTCAGTTATTTCAATGTTCACTTTTACTCTGTACAATTGTTTAGCTAAATATTTGAGTGTGATATACTATGTGGTGGTTTATATAATAGCCCGCGTGAGAAAACCTTCACATTTGATTTTGAGTTGTTAATTGAGTCTTCAGAGTCTTTGAGTCTCAAGAGTTGGAAGCCGAATAGTAAATGCCAAAGCTATCTGCCCAGACTAATCATTCAGTTGCTAGACAAAGTCACGCCATAAATACCTAGTAACACGCACGTAATACCTCGTGCTAGATGTCCTCCTGGTATTTGCAGAGGCCGGTACCAGGCTTCCATAACAGCACGAGCAGTTAGCGGAATACTATCCGGGTTTTGACAATCACGTTTGCGTTATTAACTAACCACTCGATATAACAGTGTGTAATATCCCTAACGGTCCGCGAGGAGGATGAAGCGAGGGAGATGAGAAAGGTGATCACGACGCGACGTGTTGGCGTATGGAAATATTACTGTTGCCTTTTTATGCGCGCCTGATCGCTCTCCGGTGATGACCTTTTACCTTCCGCGGTGCTTTGTGTCAAAACCTTTTTTTGTTTCACTATTCACGCACGTTGTATTTTTCTTTCGACATAATCATTAAACAAAGCAACAATAAAAGCTAATTATAATTTCAAAGCTTTGCCGTTATCTGTCAGTTTTTTTCAAATTTCCTATTTCAGTGTTATTATTACGTATGATTCATTTATGTTCACTACAATTATTCGGATAGTTATCTTTTAGGAAATTTTAATTAATTTTTCCAATCTTTTCTCATTATTTTTTGTATCGTAGCCATATAATTAACGAATAAATTCCAATCATATAATTGCATAATGCCTACATGCATATCAGTGAGCTGAAGAAAATTGGTATTCGAACCAGTGATCTGGAAAAGATTTGACTATGACATAAACCACCTAGCGACCGGAGACTGACCACACATGTTACCTTGTAACCCATTTGTGGTGCAATGGAATATATCTTGCATAGGTATATTCATTCCATGAACTTGAATTTATAATTGGATAATTAATTGTTCATTTTTTTTTCAAATATAATTTTTTCTGCACGCTTAACACTTTGTGATGTTAATATGATGATAATTGTATAATATAATAATAATATTAATTGTTCATTCATTTTCCAATAAGCTCCAATAAGTTATTTATGAAAACTTTTAACACTCCTAAAGTTATTTTCACATCTTTTATAATTACAGACGCACTTGTTTTAATTTAGCAAACATAAAACTTCTTATTATTAAAATCATTATAAATTTACGTAATCCACTAAACGACGTGCGAGTATCAGGAGAGCAGAAATAAAGCGGATGCTTGATGTATAGGTAAAGGAACAGTTAAGTGAGTTGTATGAAAGTGTGGGAGGTGTGGTGTGTGTTGGATAAGTACTGACCTGTGCTGGCGCAGGTTGTCCTGCCTCTTGAAGGTCTTCCCGCACACTTCGCAGGAGTAGGTGAGCTCGGGGCTCTTGTGGGTGCGTTCGTGGATCATGAGGTTGTAGCTCTTGGTGAAGCGACGCTGGCAGTACTTGCAGATAAACTCGCACTTGGCGCGCATCTTCCTACGGAAGTCCCGCGTCCTGTCCTCGTTCTCTATTTGCATGATGGCGAACATATTGGCGGCTCGCGTGTCGCGATGGCACGGCTATACCTCCGTATGTTATTATCTCTGAGCGCCTTATCTCGGCGAATGCCCGCCTTGCCAGTAATCCCTTGGCGGTGGAAGAGCGCGGCTGTTAGCTGCTAGCTGCTGGCTGCTAGCCGACCTGCCGAACGCCGGCGCTCTACTACTCGCGTTACCCGGGACTACTCACTCCGTTACGCGCTACGCAGCTACGCTATTCGTACTACTGCGCGACTCCAACCGTAGCACTAGTTACGCGCGATACTACTCGTAGGTACTTCACACAACGGTAACGTTGTTCTCTCTATACGAATCACTCGCGTAGGTTAATTGTTCAAATTGTGGTTTTCACTTGAAACTGGAATCCCGGGCAGTGGTGGCGCCGTGCGTGGTAATGCTCCTTCGTCAGCGATCTGCAACAGAATGAAGGATAAGTTGGTTGGCCGACTGCGATGGTTATGACACACACGAAATCACCTACTTTCCACGCGAGCGAGGAGTCTACCCGCCTCGTGGGGCGGTGAGGCGCGCCCGCTCCGTTACCTCGTGGCGTCACGAGGACCTCCTCGACTGACGTCACACACACACATACACACATCTTAACACTCTACATACTTCACTCTCGCTTTATTTCCTGTTCTAACTCTCTCCCATAATCAGATACTACGTCACATATGAATTTTAATAATAATTTTCCACCTATTTTTTTGGTTTGACAAAATGTTCAGCATGCAAATAATAGATAAGCTTTTTATACACACATTTTTTTCATACATTTTCGAAGATTACGATCTCAATCGAGACGGTATTTCGACATCAAAAAGAAGTCAACCCATTTAATAAACAATTAACCTCGAATCGCTCCCACACAAAATGTCTGAAACATTTACTTTCATAAAAGAATTTCCCCGAGTTAAGTTCACATGAAAGTTGTTTTTAAGTTCACATTTAAAAATGCAGCGAAATTACTCGCAAGGCGCACTACTGCAGTAGTGCTTTAACGGTAAAGAATTGAACTCTCACACGTACCCGTTGCAGTAACGATCGCGGCCTTACCAAACATTATGACTGCAATCGAGTTAAGTATTGGTAAACGAAAATTAGCCATGTTTGGTACAAGAGTGCAGGGCAGACCACATGATATGCCGCTAACTGTTACACGACGTCCCATTGACTGCCTCGTAACCCGCAAGCTACATCGTACTGTTTTTTATTTCGTTATTTTATCCGACAAAATCAATCAGGAAAATCGATCTAATTCCTCGGGTAAATCTTAATTTTATTTATAATACAATATGTACGTAAAAAAAACAAAAATTCGTCTTTTTTGCAAAGGTTTTCGCATTACCTATAAGATATTATGTTGACGTTCTGACTAACTTTATAAGCATCATGTAGGGGTGGGCAGAAGATATGAAACGCCACACATTTAATTCCCATCACACACTCGTTGTTTTCTTATGATATGGTCTCATATATAATATTATGTTGATATTCTAGTGATGTCGCATGAGTCAAGTATTAAATTCACTTAATCGTGCTATATATTTGATGGAATCCCTGACGTTTTTATGCAATTCCAATTCAAACGGTAATTCGTGACACATTTTCTCCAACTCATTAAATTTGTTCATTCATTAAGACAATGAATACATTATAATACAAGTGATAAGGTATATAAAACTATACAGCGTTAAAGTACCTATTCCGTAGGTCCATTCAATATTAGTATTTTCGCCTAGTATGACTACAGTTCTTAATGTTGACTAATGAATACGAGTAATAATAATAAAAGGGAAGAAAGTGTGTGGAAAGATAAAGAATAAATAATCGTATTTACGACTTATTTTATTACTGCCTGTTCTGTAATATTTTTTAAAAATCGAAATTCATATTATCTTTGAATCCGATGGTGCATTACGTTTGAACCCAAATGTTCAGTTCAGGGTTAAAACTAAAATTCACTTAACTGTGAACAGTGGGAACGGGTAAAAGGTTGAACATCGAATGTTGCAGCGGGGAGGTGAACAGGGAGGAAGAATGCGAAAGAGATGAGAAGAAGAGAAAAGCAGAGCTGCCCACATCACGCGCTCCGTGTCGGCCTAGGGCCAGAGAAGGCTTCCGAAATTACAAAGGTCAAATATGATTCCCTAGTAACAAGTTACGAGAATACGTCCGATTCTTGTGCTTTTCAGCCTTTTAACAATACTTCACGTTAAAAGTACTACAACCTCAATAATTTGTATCGAACTCCGAAGGTTCGATTCAATTTATCAATTTGATTTTCTAATGGGCAGAAAAACGATGACATCCTCAATCGGGTAATGTTTGAGAGTAAGGATCATGGTGGAAAAGAGTGAGAAAGGGAAAGAATGAACGGAAAGCACCTGGCAATTCAGATATGTTCATCAAACATAGCCTAAGTCTAAGGTAATTCAGATATGGTTTTATCTCTCCTGCACAATTTTTAGACAATCTTTCACTATGGAACGAGATGCAAATTTACTACTTATTATTACATTTCATGTGTGAAATAGCCCATAAAAGGTTAATTAAACACTATTTACCCAAGTCAGTTAATCTCGATACATCTGTATCAAGAGTCAAGGAGCGTACTTCTCTGTTATCACAGAAGTAAGAATAATAATATGTATCTAATAACTATGAAACTCGTATTACATATCACTTGAAAACCACTTTATTCCGCACTACCACAACGACCACAACTTATCACCCGAAAAACGACTTCATTGTGTTTTGCTTGTGACAACAATGCGTACTAGACACTAGATTCACTCCACTTTATGATTTTCGTAATTGCGATATTACAGTGCGAAATGGACATTGCATCAACTCGAATGGCGTTCTCGGTATAAGCGTCAGAGGAAATATCCGTTTTTATGGTCAACTAAAACCATACCGGAACAAACCGTTGACGCAAAGTGCGTCATTCCCCATTGATAACTTCTCTAAATATATACACATTTTTCATCGATGTAATGGAAAGTGTGGTTTTTTTACAATAACAGGAGTTCCTAGTTCCTAATTCCTGGTTTATGTCGGCCGCTATTAGTAGAATATTAAAGCAATATAAATCATTACAATTATTTAACTGAAACGGAACGTGTTTACTCAGAAATCATTGATTCAATCCCATTATGAGCTCACTTCACTATGATCAATATTACCATATTTGGTGATAGCGAATTTAAAACACAAAATTCGATCAACCAGATAAAATTTTTATTTACGTGTTTTTTTATATTTCACGTCAATCGTAAATATATATTATATCCCAGATGGAGATGTTTGTGAAGCCTTCAACAAAATAACAATGTCATTTATGGCTTATTTAATAAACCATGTTTATCAACTGCATAGAATGTTGCATTTACATAAATAACGTTTTATTGGACCATCAACATTCAGCTAGTTATTGCTGGCTTAAGGATGTTAGAAGTCCCTTGTAACGATGCTGAAACAAAGCTAAATAGTCAAAAAAACATTCCATTCTATGCACAAAGAAGGTGACGAGAGACGTCAAACAAGTTACAAATCCCCGAATGATCGCCAGAGTAAACAAGATAGAGAGATAAATCCAGGTAATTGACAGTTTCTTTGTTCCGCCGAAGATGGGTAAATATCAAACAGGCATCGTCAAACCAAACATCGCGGTTCCTTTGCATCGCTAAGCCGTTTATTACCGATTTGTCGACTTATAACGCTGTCTCGGTTGGTAATAAATGCGGTGTTCTTGGCTTGTTTAAACTGATTTTTCTTTTACTTCCTAGGTTCGGTGCTTAGCAGGATATTTATTATTCGCTATTGCATGTTCATTCACTTATGTTTGATGAGTTGGTGGTACTGCAAGATAACATAGTATCATCAATGTTATCACTTCTACGTAATACTATTAAAATATTGATTTGTAAAACAAACTATGTACGAGGTAAGACAAACTCACCATGAAAAACACTGCATATTCGATCGCTTTTATTGGTTAAATGTACATTATTATTCGTTTCAAAGTATTGAATGAAGGTACTAACCTTCCCTACTGCACAATTCTAACAACCCTCTTCAATAAGGGATGAACGGCTCCTCCACAAATAATGAGGAGTTCAATTCCACCCCAAGCGGTTTACAGTTGACAAATTTACGTGTCTGGCTTACTGTAAATGGAATAATAAAGCGATTCATTATTTGATAATGCTCAAATTATAGGTTTTTAAGTAACAGTTAGGGCGTGAAACGCGTTTTGTTCACTAAAATCTCTTTCGGTGCAGACACTCCCCTTATTTTAAAAGCACCCTTTATTATTCCTTAACCCCTTTTCATTTATCCCCGTAGTAAACTTAGAGTTTAAAATGAACATTTTAGATTAACGGATGCAAGGAACTAAATTTTTCTCGTGAAACCAAATGTTTCTCTAATATATGTTACTCACACCTATTAAAAAAACGATTGTTTCTAATTATATAACTATTCATCAGATTGCATAACACACTTAATAAAAAAATATATAAATGCATAATCATGGTATTTACGCCCATTACGAAATAAATTAAGGAGCGGGTGGTTTCAAAGAATTTGAACAATTCTTTAAAATTCAAAGTTAATTTTTAAGTTCTATGAAGTAACTGGCCCATAATAATATAATATCAAAACTTGAATAGGACTCTCACAGAACCGTCAAATTAACTGTGAAATTTGATGATTTATCAAGAGATAGATTTGAATACTACTCTTCCATAGAAGCGTTAGCTTGTTTTTGGAAGAGGAGTTAATATTACATACACGTAATATTCTTTCTTAGCAAAACAAAGTCTTTACAGCCCACAGGTTACCTAAAATTAAACATGATAAATGGCCACAATGAATGGCAGAATAAACTTTCCTTATATTTTTTACCTTCAATTACAATTCATGATTAAATTTCATAAAATTGATTAAATTATTTTTACCTCAAAGGTAAAAATGGCAAAAATTAAACCGCTTTTTATTACCAAACTGAAAATCGTTAATCATAAAACTTAAAACATTTTTTGCTTTTTTTATATCATAATAACAATGCATATTACTTTACAACGAGTTCACAAACTGAAGCTCAGTTATACCCACGCCCTAAAAAGTTATTCAAGGGGCGTGTCGTGAAGGGGTCCCATTTATATAAAATAAATTTTGATAATGTGCGGATCATTGTTCCCTCGATAGATCCTTTTGACGTGCTTTGGTTGTTGTGAATCAAATGGGTCTTCTTTATATTGTACACAATGTAAATGTAATTTTGATTCAGTAAAGTGTTAGGCCGAGGATAACTTTTTTATACTAATTTTAAGTAAATGTTTATTTTTTTTTTTAAAGTGAAACCGCACAAGAGTACCAACTGCTCCCAACGATCTGGAGCCAGTGAGACTATGGCATCCCTAAATGGGGTATGTTGTGAGGTTGAAGATAGTGGGGAGAGGAAAGAGATGGGGAAGAGGAATGTGGGGAGGTTCCTGGCTATTCAAATCTGGTCACCAAATACGGCTAAAGCCATTTTAAAGACGTTTCAATTCTGAATGGTTGCTTTTCACCAGAGCGATACTGAGATTATCTTCCACTCCGCAAATACACTGTATATTATTTTAAATGAGTATTTTGTGAAATAACAAAAAATTAATCAATAAAATTCATTTGCGCACGCCGGGATTTGAACCCGTGACCACCAGATTGCTAGTCGAGATCCTTACCCCTCGACCACCGTCGCGGCTGTGAAAATATTTAGTAGGCTAATTTAGTATCTGGATAGTTCAGTGTGAACTGGACAAAAATCTAGCGAAAACTAATAATCTAAACTATTTTTATGCATGTATTATCTCATTAGCATAATAAGAAGACCATAGAATTTCTAAAAACTTTGACAAAATTGATATATATGGTAATTAAGATACCATCTTCAATAACGTATCGTGTTATTCCGACTATTGAGGCATTAGATCAACTTGACCGCGTTTTGAATATTGACTTAAAATACTATTATAATTGTCTTTCTACCATCATAAAATTTTTATATGGACTTAAAAAAACTAAACTAAACTTCTAAATACGTGAACATTATTTTAGCATTACCATAAACAGGCGGTTTTATTGAAATTGAATGGCAATAAAGCACAAAGGCATAATGCAGTCCGGGTTCAAGCAGCCTGCGATTACCTCTGGAATGGTATACAACATACACACAGTTACAGATGCAGTCTGTTAACATTCCTGCTCGCCACGCGCGATCCTCATTAAAAGAATTTTGAAAAAACCACTAGTGAAATAATACAAATGGATTCCTGCGCGCAGACAGATGTTGGAGGCTTTCACGCGAGTCCTTTTGTGATCGCGGAGGCTTTTAACGACACCGGCTTTATTTCCCGGATGAATTATGGACCTATCAATACGTCATAGATGAATGGATTCTTAAATACCCATTGTAGCGAGTCGTCGGAGAATGCGAAGAATGAGTTTTTATTAATTCGTTGATTGCGTTAATAGCTTTCTGGGGAGATACCCCCGTCCGACCCGACTGTGGTGTTCGGTGTACAGTGTTTACTGCGCGCGTTGTGAAGTATCGAAATATCACGCTGTTCCTCGGCTCGTAGCTCGTGGCCCGTGGCTTGTGGGGATTGCCTGAGATGGTCGCACAATAGGAGAGCTGTCATCGGACTTCAGATCGTTATGTAAGGACGGGTTCTAGGTCCCGGAGGACTCCAAATAACCCATAATAATATCCTTACCTCTCCTGGATCCCAGCTAGAATTTTTTTCTTAAACTATCCATAACCCCAATTTTTTAAAGACGAAAATATTATATTTATTATTCATTATTTATCACAATAACATTTCCACTGTAACGATAAAAAGATATCATTGTTAGACGATAGTTGTCACAAAATAGAAACACATCAAATCAAAATAATCTATCAAAAACTTTGGTTAGTCGGGCAATGTTGCGCCTGTTCGTGTGTTGTCCGCAACCGTCATAGCGCGCTTGTTCGTTATGCGGCCATAATCTTTTTATAGGCGTCGCGCTTATTCGAAGGAATTTATCGAAATATTTTTACTGTTCCTGCATTCTAAAATGGGATTTTGTCAGCTCATATAATATACAATTATTATCAAAATTAGTGAAATGTTAAAAATATACATTTTTTACCGACTGACAGTTGACAAACTGACAGTTTATTGTTGAAATTGAAATATCTACATTACGGTACTTTCAAAACTAGTCGAAAAAATCCAAACTTGTAGGAAAAATACTTAATAATACTGAATAATAATTAATACTGGTCGATAAATATGATAGGTAAAATATTATATTGCCTAAAATTCCCAAATTCTCAATCGTTTAATAAAAGCGGTTATGAAATATTCGTGGAAGAAGACGATTATACTTATAAACCTAAACGAAACCTGAAACAACAAGACACATAAAAATAAAAGGGTACGGTCTCAACTGGGAATCGCACCCAGGATCTCTGCCTCTAACCACTCAGCCAATGGGACCTAATTATAATGTCTTTTGGAAATCTCTTATTTCAAAATCAGAATTGACAGTATTATCGTCAACTAATTTTTCCCATATTTTTGGTAGCTATCCTTTTGAACGATTACAAAGTTTTAAAGAATTTGTTTGTAACCTTAATATGAAATATTCCCCAATATCGCTCTGACGATCAATCTTATTTTTTTATTGTTATATTATGAACATGTCTACAGTCGTGTCGGGATATTTTCCTGTTCGTTTTAAATTCGCCGCTACATAACATTTTATTATTGTCATTGTGAACAACCGTCAAGAGCGATGACAAACAAAAAGAACAACAGAATCCAATCATTTTATTCAAATTTAATAATTTTGAAGCCCCTAAAAATATTTTTACTTGTCCTTGCATCAAACATATACCTAGAAAATGCAGTTCGTTTTTAAGACAGCATTGAAAATTCTATTTTAGAAAACAGATACTTGGGGAGATATAGCGTGGTATCATGCCGACTGTTTCCGAACTATGACCAAACTGCACGGACCATCAGTGCGGCAGAGCCAATGAAAGTTGTGCGTTTGGTGTGCTGGAAGGAATAAAGGCGGGGCATGCCAGCATCATTAATTCATAATACTGCAATTCGCATCTGAACACAGCGGAGCCCCGCCTTTATTCCTTCCATCACGGTTGCTTATTATAAAGAATAAACACTTTACATATAAACACTGTGCAAATTTTCATTCTAAACACACGTGGATATGATTGTTGATAAATCCCTTAGCATGTTAGGATTTTTATTCCAAATTATAAAGGAGTTCACCAATATTCAAACCCTAATATATGTATATTAATCCTATTATCATAGTCATCTTGAGTATGCTTCTCATATTTGGGACCCTCTGCTCAATTACCTATATACCATAAAGCGCAAAGAAGCCGTTCATAGAAAATTTGAGCACATCTCTTAAACTTTAAGAGTCACGTGTGTTAGCATGTCATGGACAGCTGTATCAAACACACATTGCGTACATGACTTACTTAAAAATTAATGTAAACTAATCAGCTCGGTTGTTATTAATTAATATTATAGTCCCGGGTAAGGAAACTAGAGACAAGTCATAATTTTGCTTGAGACGAGTCTCAAGAAAAATTATTTCTTGTTAAGGCGATGCACTACGTTGTGTTATATTTTAAATTGAGCCGCTATCAATAATAACCCTTACGTAGATGGCGATACGGTTTAAATTCCCGCTTAACACCATCCGCCTGTTTTGATTTATGCAAGAAAAAAACATGGCCAAAAAGTGCCTTTTACTTTTACTTTGATTTTCAGGCATAAATATTTAAATTTTTTTCGATCATTTTATAAATAACCTAATTTTCCACATTATTCAATAAAATCATAACCGAAAATGGGTTCGTAAGTAGTAGATTTTAAACTTTAAAGCAGTTTTCATAGGCCTTATACATTATTTTTTTCTGGGCTTATAAAAAGACTTATCTAAAAAATACACGATTATTTCAAATGCCAAGATGTATTCTACTCGCAGTATTTAATTAAAGCATCTGAATGATTTCTAGGCGACCAAATTTTCAAACCAAAAACACATGATTTTGCATTACTACGTATGGCATCGCCTGAGAATAAACCTCAAGATAATGTATTGGTGTTGATATTTGTTTGTGTACTTTTTTTGATTTTTTCAACAATTCGTTAATAGACCTTTATTATAATTAAACTCTTTACTCTTCACTAAATAATTTAGTTATTTATTTTTGCAATATTTTATATTTCGGCTTTACTTCTGGTTTTTATCACTTTTTTTTCATTTCTTCTATCCTTGTCATAAAACAGACACACTATTTGTATGATACATATATATTTTATAATTATTTATTCTTCTTCACTTAATGTTGTTGTTTACATTTCAATTTTTAACCTCACTAGGACTAGCCTTGTGGTTAATAATATTATGAAATAACATGTTGAAAAAAACAATATTGTTACATTAAAGTTTCTTACAAATAATGGGGTATCTAGTAAACTAAAGGAAACCAATACATTATAATGTAGTTTCTGTATTGGGTGACTATTTGTTGATATTTGTTTTGAAATAATATATTAAGCTTTTTATTAAAAAAAAAAAAAAAATTGTTTTGTTTTTCTAGTAAGCCGCATCTACATAATTTTTGTTTTTTTATTTGTACATGTTTTGATCATTGGTTTATATGTTTTTGTTTTTCTCTAATATTTGTAATGTTATTAAATTGTAATAAAATAATAAAAAAAACGTGATAAAATAAACAAAAGTGGAGCACCAATAAAATATTATTTTATTTTAAACTAGCGCACACCCAATAAAAATCACGGGATAGTCAATAGAAGCACTATTGCGTACGAATATCTAGTTGAAACGAGTTCCACTATTATAACGCGAGTTGCAGTGCGCGGGGACCAAAGTCAGTAGTTCCATTCATTCGGCGTTAGGTAGTTCAAATTAAACTAACTGGAGGTAAAAAATTGCAACCAATTTATTCGCTTCGTGTCTCATCTAAACATAATACATCAATGTTATAGTCTGAATTCTCGACCAATCAGTTCCAATTTCGAAAATGGAAATTAAAATAATTTCCTGCTAAAAATATTATGTTATATGATTTGCCTGAATTCTCCAAACAAACACTGCCTCTTTTTAAAATGAAACTTAAATTCAAAGCAAAAGTTATCAAGTTCATTGAACCAGAGTTACAGAAAGAGTCACAAGCAAACTAAGTATTTTTAATACAAAATTACTATGAGAAATACAACAATCTAACACATTTTCATATATCCTTCAAACTGTGAATAAAAATAACCCTTCACACCCTTGTGCGATATTTGACTACTTTAAGTATTTTATAATAAGCATTCATTTGCATACCAATATTATTTATGTAGCCCCGCCTTTGAATCGTAAAAAAATAATAATCGAGAAATCTTTTTTGTGAACCACGTTCCTCCCCTTCGGAACCTTTGTTGTATCTGAATAAATAGCGCGCATGAAGTTCCGTGAGTCGACACATTCCGCCAAAAGGACCGAGAATTTAACGAAAAGTGTCTTGTCAACATGATAAGAGCTTTAATGTAGGTGAAACTGCAGAAATTTCCTCTTTAATAGATAACTGAAAAATCGAAATGTGGTATTACACACTACTAAATTTATAACAACACGACCACAACTTTATTGAGATGTCATTACATACACGGAGAAAAATTAATAATATTCAATATTTTTAATTCATTAAAAATCTCTTCAAATACTCATATTTCGATTATAAGCGGGATTGCAGGCCCTTGATGAATGAATTGATAGGTTTTTTAATAATCGTTTAGTAAAATTCGAATATATTATCACGATTTCGGAATGTGTGATCATAAAAATTCTAACATTTCCTCATTTCGTCATTGTATATTATCAAGGCAAATGCAAATCCACGCGTTCCGATATATTGGGAATTTAATAAAATTTTACTATGAAACAGCCTGCTATCCTTTTTTTAACCGGATTACCAATGACGTGAAGAGATTTTTTAATAAATCAGCAATTTTTTTCCGTGTAATGTCGAAAAAATATTTAAAGGTGTAGAAACATCCTAGAGCAATAAATTCTCTTCACGAATCTCAAGAAAAAAAGAACTTTCAGTTAAGCAAGTCCCTGCAGAAAGTCGCCACTAAGTTTTTGCAGTCTAACATTTACCTACAAATCTTAATAGCACTGCGATCATTTAAAAGGTTTTAAATGGTAACACAAAGATGGCTCGTTTTAAAATGAATATAAGTTTAAAAATATGCAAAGTGGTAAAAGTGGATATTTTTACTCTTAGCAATTGGTGTTCAGAAATTAGTGGTGTTTTACGAAAGGAAATGATTCTAGACCACATTCTAAGAAGAAGAAAAAATTATTTAGCGCTTTGCAAGGAAGATAATTACACGTTAAGGTGATTTTAGTATTTTTTAAATGTGTGTATCAAAATAGCCATTTATCAAATGTTAAATCAACTCTAGTTATATTGTTTTCCTTGTTTGTTTAAAACGAACTGTCAAACTCTAAAATGAAGAAATTGGAATGCGAAGAACAAATTTCAAAGTCAACGTGAGTAGATTTGTGTTGCCATTATATTGAAAATAATGCCAATGGAATAAATTTCTACAATATTAAGCCCAACTATAAAATTAAAAATAAACAGGAATGGTCCGATTTAGAATTAAAAGATACAGTAAGGATAAAAGGTTAAATGTTGGTAATAAATTTTTAGGGCTCCATTTCTCATATTCCTTTTCTATTTAAACCTTCTTATCTTCAAAGAGTAATTTATTTATCTGAGAGGTTAGTTAATTTTCTATTTAATTTTTACAGTATGATGGTCTTCCTTGTTAAAATTAACTAACTGATCCATGTAAATGTCCTCCACAAGACAGGCGAACTAGCGTGGATGACATTACACCCTTCTCTTGTAAAATAAAAATATAAATAAATTAACACTATTATAATTTTAAAACAACATTAAATTAATAATTAAAAAATATATATTCTATTGATATTTTGTATAATTTGTACCCGTGAAGCTACTGGAAGTAGCTTATCAGCAGGAGCTTGGTTCGACATAACTTACAATTAGAAAATATACTTAGAATCATCTACTGATAGGCCAATCATAAACCCAATACTTCTCAGATTAATTACTTTCTAGCCATACATATCCACTGTATAGTACGTATGTACTTAAATATACATAAGCAACTTATACCTCTTGATAATGAAACTAGAAATTATATATCCGGTAGGTCAGTTTTAATCCCTGATCGTATTATTTTATGCATCTGCTAAGTAGGATGTTATGAATGTTAATGAAATTATGTTAACGATAGTTATGTTAAAATCGTAAAATTAGCAAAGGTTTATAACAGACAGTAATAAAACATTTCCGGTTTTAAACTCACCGACCACAAATCATCGGGGTGATTCATAAGACTTTATGTCTGAGCTCAGTAACTGCTCAGTGACTCGGCAGTGACTTTAGCAATGCCTATATTTCCTATTGCCTAGCACGACTCTATCTAGCCATGTCTATCTTGTCTCTATGACTCTTCTCGGTGTAGATCTTTTACGTGTCATTTCAGATTTAGACGTAATGTGGTAGAGGATATCGAATAACACATGCGCAGATCTACTATCTATGGGCTTAAGGCAATTCACTACCCACCACATATACCACACGAGTCGTTTATTTACAGGTTGACTTATACTAGAGGAGTCAGAAAACAAACGCGTTCTTCTGATTTCAGTGTAATTTCTAAACCATCGATGTGATGGTGAAGAGTTTGTATCACTCGGGTCACGTTGTGCTATATCTTTTAAATTATTTATTTTCTTCGCTATTATGATCAGAGTTATAACATAAACAGTTTTCGAAAGAGAGAACACCAAGCTATTTCTTTGCATTTAAAAGTTTACTATAAACACTCCAGTATAATTTGAAATAATTCTATAAAACAGAAGACACTCTCAGTATCGCCCTGGTGTAAGACCAACATTAAGAATTGAATCTTTGCTTGAAATTACTTTAGCCCTATTTGGTGACTAAATCTGAATAGCCAGGTACTCCCCGCTTTCCTCTCCCCCATCTCCTCCTCTCCCCATCACCTCCAGCCTCACAACATACCCCAATTGGGATGCCATAATTTCACTGGCCCCAGACGATTAGGAGCAATTGGGAATTTTGTCCAATATTGACATAAAATAGAAAACCCTTCACACGATTAAGTTAGGTATTTTTTGGAACAATTAGTTTTATGTAAGCGAAGTGACAATAACCAATATAATACTTATATATAACTAAATGTGTTTTGTAGTTTCGTATAAATTGGTAAAATAAAATAATGAAAAAAAATCATCGTTAAATCATAGATTTTTCAGCTACATGTCTGTGTTAAATTTATTTTTTAAATTATTGCAAATAAGTATTATTTACAAATCTGAAAGAAAATTATATTTGCTTTCAAAAATTTGGTTTCATTTTGGGATACCATAAAAAACAGCGAGCCTACTTGAAAAAATGATGTCAAGCGGGAATATTTGATCATATGGTATTTTTTTGTATAGGCCCGGGAGGAATTACGTCTGATGTCAAATTGAGAGTGTATTTATAATTTTTATTTTTATATTCTGATCCTAATTTTTCCCAATAATTTTACTACATAATTTACGCTAACAGACGTTCTAAGAAAAAAAATTAAATAGGCATATTATATAAAACATAGGGAATCCACTAAGCAACCGCCTGTGTGTGGGTAATATAACAAGAAGTTAATAATAGAATACGAAAATAAATATACTTTTTAAATAAAATAAAATACTAAAATACGAACGTAAGAATGTGATGTAATATTGTTGTGAAGAAATTAAATAAAGTTTTATAATTTAATATCAAATACATAATGTATTTTGAAGTAATGGTAATAAATACTGAAGAAAAAAAATGAAGCTCGAAAGTTTACGAAAAATTTACAGGAATAGTGTTTGACCATCTTAAGAATTCAGCCACCATTATTATATTCATAAGTCATAAGTGATATTTTATAAGTCCTTTGAATTTGTTCTGATAAAAGTTTAAATGTACGAGGACCAATAAAACTACCACGTGTATCCATTTGTTTATTTGAGGGGTGTATAATAAATTATTACTTCTTTTGCTCATTCTATTTTTTTTAACAATAACATATTTTTTAGTACACATTTCTCGGTTAGCAGTTTAACAGTATAAATAATTGACGAATGATAAATATTTTAGTTACTTTGTACAAAGGCTGGATAAATGCATAAAGCGCCCCACCCTATCTTATACTGCCGTAAATGATTTAAGATTGCACAAGAGAAAACTAGACCATTTTCTCAATATTGAGTACTTCCTTAATTCTTTGTCCCAATTTAGAGATTGCTTTATTTATTTGCGATTTCTTCATTTAGATTTGTATCAATAGTGACCCCTAAATATTTAATATTTTTCTCGTTAGCTAGTTTGTTGCACAGTGAACATGTTTCTTGATTGCAATTTGTATTGTGGAATCTAATTTTGAGGTTATCGTTTACTTATTGTATATATATATATATATTTTTTAATAAGTGTTCATAATAATATTGTGTACTTACATAGTAACACTACACATTGTTTACCCTTTGTATGAACGGAACAAAGAATATAATATAATATATATAATGTCTATCACTTCGAGGTCAGGTGATTTTATTAAATAACTCTTCAGAATTAACATGATGTTTTTACACGTATTTTATATATCGCATCGCGTACCGGTCGGCATGTAAACACAGGCGAATAAACGAACAAACGGCTAGATAATAAAAAGCTGTCTATTGCTTAAATAAATGATTCCTCTGATTTTGGTGACCTATGAGATTGTCATCAGGCATCACCTATTGTTTCATATCTAAATGCAAAAATTGATGAAAAATAAATTAATTAATATCGGTGCCATCTTTCCTATTTTTATAATTTACATTATTTATTTCATAGTTCATTGAAGCAATCTAAGTTCTCACGCTCAAACTTATTTACCAAGGTTGATAATTATTTTTATACAAGTGTTTTGAATTCTAAAATTATGTGATACGGAGTATATACATACAAAATTACCATGGGTATTAATTGATATTCCCATAGAATTATAATCCCAGGGTATCGTGAGGACAGAGGGCGTGGCTGTATTTCCCAAGTAGTTAGTCACTATGGGAAACCTCCAATTGTTATGATTGGGAGGCAAATCTTTACAATGGGTGTCTAAAGAAACATTTGTACTGCGTTAGATATGTGGATCTCAGATATAATCAAATGTTGTAAACGTACTAATAGGCACCTTTCAAACAAAACCTTTATTATAACTGTAGCAAAGATACCAATTTAAAATCTCTCTAAAATTAGCAAGTTACCGCAAGTGTGTTTAATTTGTGTGTAGACGCTTACACACAACTGAGAAATTGACACCATCGTAACTTAATACGTAGTCGGCTGCAAACAAACGAGAGTGGAATTCATCATAACGGGTGTTTTAATTGTAAATTTATTCACGTCACACAAACAAACGGAACAATGTTAAACAGTTTTTTTGTCGCTTTTATCAAATTTGGGTCACCGAATCGTGAATTAGGCATCGGCGAGCTTCGAATATTTAAAAAAATCGAATAAACAACAATCTACAAACGCTGATCGTAGATTTTTTTGGTTTTTGAAATAGGTATCACTGCATAAACTGGAAACCAAAGACCACGTTTTTTGTAGAAACAAGTATATTTTAAATAAGTTTTCACACGATCCGTCTAATTGATTCAATGAAATTAACTACTCCAGCAAACACGTTATCATCTGATAAAAATATAAATTATCATTTGATTATCAAGTTGTTGGACTGAAAACGGATTTTATTGGGTGAATTTATTTATTTTTTTGTAATTACCTAATGATGTCCTTTGTCTATCTAAGATTTTTTCTCCGTTGTTAATGTTTTTATGTATTCAATTATTGAAATGAGTTCGAGCGGAGGTAGATAGTAGATTGGTCCGCTATCGGGAAGACATAAACGGCGCGGGTAATCGCGCGTTGTTTCGACATTCCTCGTAAACGGTTCATTTTCAAAGGTTTCCCACCGCGAGCGCGGGCCTGCGAAGGCGGGTGTAGTGATGGTGGAGAAATACCAGCGCGGGATCATGTTCCCCTGGCGTCTGGGAACTGCGCGTGCGCCCGGGGCGGCCAGTCCGGCCGGGGGAGAGCCGATATATCACAGCCCACGCGGTGGGAAAACTATACCTCCAGGATCTCATGCGCGCCTGGTACCTGGTACATAGCGGCTCATTATTTCATTTTTATTGCGTCACTATGTTTCATTTTTATGTTTTAATATTCTCGAAATCTTTATCATTTTTATTTTTCAAAGAATTTCAGGGGGCAGAAAGATTAACCCTTGGTGGGAGATAATATTTTGAAGAAGCGTGTAGTGGTAGAATAGATTATAAAAGCGATTATGACTACCACAACATGGGCCAACACAATTAGCCTAGTGTGATAGTCAAAAAAATGTTCTGCATTTTCTAAATATTTATTAAATTGAAAAATAATAATAAAAAAATGATAAATAATGAAAAAAATTTTTTTGCAGCTTGAGTCTTTTTTAATATGTTTTCGTTTTAGCAAACTCCCTGGCCTTAAGTCCTACGTAGGTACCTACAATTAATTATAATATATATTTCTAAATAACTAAAGGGGAGGTACTACAAAAAATACTCTCTTTTCAGTGAAAATACACAAACTCGGTTCTTTGTTGTAATTGGATTAATAATTACAAATAAGATTGAAACATACTTTACTAACTTTGAAAACGTATCAATTAAATAATAAATGTTTGATTTAGATAAAAACACAGCTTCACTTTCAATGGATAGACCTAACAAAAACATGTTGTTGTTTTCTCAGAACATTAGGTACCTATCTTCAAAGTGGCACTCAGAGAAAGTAAGAAATATTTTCGTTTAAAACTGGCTATCTTCCGAAACACGTAGTCCGCCCACACGCAGCCAACACAACACGGCCTGTATTGCCATGCCCCATGCTGCATACACAGTAGTCTCCCAAACATACACAGTAGCCGCGGCCGCGTATACAGTCACTATGTGGCCGCTATATACCGGTAGCGATTCGTTTTTTAAACTCCCGATCTCGCGCCTCTATTGGCCGCCGCGTAAACCAGTAGCAGACACCCTTCACTCGCGAGTTGAATCACCAATCATAGCGCGCTTGCATAATAAAACGTTTTGTCAAGAACGAAACAAATCTTCTACAATAGGTACCTACCTAGATACACAATAAAACCTACTTACCAAAGAGTTTTTTTTATTATTTAAAATTGGAACCTAATTACAAACATTGTTGTAGTTGTTATATTTTATTCGATCGTTTTAAATCTATGGAATTATGTAGGCATAAAGTAGGTATACTCCAATGTCGAATATTTCCATTCAATTTTAATCGAGTGACTAAGGCAGCCGCGGGGGAAACATATTATATTATTTATTATAAATCATGCGGTAGGTTTACTACCTATTCGAGATTACCTTGTTAGATACATCCTTGTCCTTTTGAGTGAGTCAATGAGAAAATATCTTGCAATATGTACATCGTGTCTTTCAAATTTGCGTCACAGTTGTTCAATATTCAGGATGTAAAAATATATAGAATGAGTCCACATTTTCGTTGATGCAAAAAAAATATGATTGTTATTGAGTCATGGGAATAACATGTTTAATTTAAATAATCATTTCATTTAATATCCGTAAATTAAACTTATGGAAAATATTTTATTAACGTATTGATGTATATTTAAAATACCTCCCAACCTCTAATCTAGCATCTGCTTGTACATTTGTCTCGGTTTACCTTTCGTATTATAATCAGCCTGATACACAATTTGTAACATACTAACAAAAGTTACTGGTTACTAATATAAATTATTCCTAATTTATTAAAATTCTGGTCAACTATTCGTATTCCTGTTAAAAACGGGAATACAGGCCAAATGAATTGACAGGTTTCAATTAGGATGTCGGTACACGTTTTCATGAAAATTCTAATATTGTATAGTTTGATCATTATTTTTAAGAGGAAAATAAAATTTGCATGAACACGTGTTCTGATATATTCTGAATTAACTTTTTTTTTTGAGGAAATTTATTGAAAACAAGTTTTTAACAGGATTTCAATAAATCATCTATACTTATTTTTCTCCGTGACGTTTACAAAAAAATAAGTTAAAAAACTACCTACGAGTATTTCTATGTACCTAAGTACTTACTTTTTTATACCTATACGTGGCTACTTATTAACAAAATTAATCCATTATAAGATTATTTATAAAATAAAAGTAGTAGATAACTTAATTTTGTTTTAAACGGTGAATTTAAATATTTACTCTACGCCTATTTTTATATTTTTTTTTGACTGCATTAAAAGGTATACGTGGAAACATTTTTATGGACAGATTGGACACAAAACATATTGCTTTTCTGATTACCAGCTCCGATGTTCCAATCGCCTATTACTCATCCGCGAACTAAACCGTATTTCCTCGGTTACGTGGGATCACCGATCACCGCTCACCGTCTCGAGATGCTGGACTCCTTGTAACTTTAGATATAACATAACCGCTTTCGACACCTACTGCGCCACTCAAATATCGCTAAACTATAAAATAAGCATTTTACGACCAATGTTAATATATTTTGTTACTACTAACGATAAGTTGTTATCACCGAGTAAGGAAAACGACTGTTCAATACAAATTAAAAATTCTTCGTAATATATCGGTATAAGAAGCGACCGACGTTATTCAAAGCGAGTTGTTGACGAAATCGAACGAAATTTTATAACATTCGGGTTTGTGTCTTTACCGCCCACTGGTGTTTTTTTCTCTAAAATAGGTACAAATCGACTGACTTCATATTTTTCTTGTAATTGGCTGTGCAAAGCGAACAAAACATGCAAGTTTAATATTTCCATTAGAAGCCTTGTTTTTATTTGTTTTTAAAAATAGACATGAACAACACGACAGACTGTGCAAAGATTTGTAAATTTATATAAGTGGATTTTGCTGCATTTTTATGGTTTTATTCAATATGTAACTTCCAGTTCTTTTGCTGACTCTATTCCAAAATGAGTAGGTTTTGCTTTTGATATAAGCTTGAGTTTTGCATTGAAACAAAATAAACACAATCTTTTAAACCCATTGAATTTTGAAAGAGAACAAATTGCATGACCGTTTCGAATTAGTTTTCAGCACACTTTGGTTGGCTGCATTGGTCGCGGTGAAGGCCTCATTTTACCCGCCAAATTTTAAAACCATGCCAAATTTTACTGCGCCCTCGGCCGTAATAGCTGGCATAACTTTACTCCCAATTTGCCTCAGCAATTCACGTTTCCAGAGCGGAAAACCTATAAAACGTAATCGTATTCCTGGGAAATTATTGTTGTTTGCGGAAATGCAAACACATTTACAATACGTTCTGTAACATTTATTTATCTACGCTAGTTTACCTTAAGTGAGTTCTAACTTGACTCCGCAAAATAATAAGTTTTATAAGTAAAAACCTGAAATCAAAACCAATCATTCCCAACTGAAATCAAAATACTAGTAAGGATAATCTAAATAGTCAGGTTGCAAAAATATATGCAAACAAGTGAACGTATTAGGACTGTAAAATGATAAGGGAAAATAACAATATAAATAAAACTTCTGTTCTCCGATCGTATTCGTGAATTTTCTACCGGCTGTGTTCGGCTCGCTTCGGCTCGTGTTGGCATTTCCGTTTGCTCGCGGCTACCTCAGACGCGCGCGTAATACGGTAGTTAACTTAATAGCCCGTGTAATAAGTGGGCAGAGGTGCTCAAGGGAAACCGCCATCCGTTCAAACTTCTGTGCTCCTGTTACAAAGTAGAGTTACTGTATTCGAAAGCTCTAAAAGTTTTCATTCGTCCACTTTCTGCCAAACTTATTTACTACTGAAGATAATTTAAAAGTTTCGATCATTTATATTCCTAACGAAGATGTTGTGTGAATGGTTATTTTAGAAAAATAAATCTAGAGGAATGAACCTAAAGTTTAAAAATACCCTTGTTGTAACAAGCAGGAAACCCAAAAGCCTTAAAAATGTTCAATTTTTGAGTTAATTTCAATGGAAAATGTCTACTAACAAATCTATCAAAAAATCTTTCTGAAGTAAATATGTATAAACAGTTTACACTGTAGGAGAGATTACATTGTTACAGCCTAGTAGTACTTTAAAAAAATCTCCACATTATAACTAATGTGACACAAACAGTCTTGTTATTTTAATTTTTCATGTTTGAGCCCACCCTATGAATCCCAATAGCTGCCGGCTACCGCACACGCGCGCGTAGCTCAGTAGCTAACTGCCTGTCGCCCCGGGCACACTTCAGTACACTACATCCTTTACGCTTCATGCTCGCCTGGTATATTATGGATTCTATTAAGGCAGATACGTGTATGCGCTGGTAAAAAAAATATTGTTGCGAATTTTTATTAAACCATTATTGGGACTAAATTGTTCTTAGATAAGTGTCTTAAATATCCTTTTAAACATGAAAAAATAAGACACAGTCGAATCTATGAAGTTATATCATGACGACGTGTATGTACAAACTCCACACAGTACAGATTGACCTTTTGTTTAATATATTCAAAGCGTAGAAGAACGAAGAGAGAGAACCTCAGCCACCGACCGTACAAATCGTTCTCACGGTAAATATTTTGGTTAAGTTCTCATCTGGGCGATCCATTAACATAAAGCAAGTGGATCTACGATGCACGTCTAAGTTTTAAGACTACAATTTATACGGCGGCAGCTTTAATATGAGTTGAAAAAATCCGTGACCCGATTATTATGAGTGAAGCTAAAATATCTTCTCAGCCGAGAGACTGGTAGAGTAAAGTTGATGCCTGATGTTGGGCCAAAGTCGCCCCGGGCTGTGGGAATCCGCCCGCTTGAACGTTCTGCGACTGATTCTAACTCGTAATGTTATGTTGAATAGAAGGATATATATTTACCACTTTAATGGTATCCTAGGTGTTAATCTAAACGTGAATACCGAAACACCCGGCAATTATATAACCGTTTATTTGCTACTTTGTTTAAAAATACCATTTGATTCAACGATTTTGAATTATATAAATTAACATCAAAGGAAACGGCATGAATATTTATTAAAATAATATTAGTTTTTGGTTAGGATTAGGTATTCTAAATATAACTACTACTATTGGTATAAAAATATATTAATTCTATTTAACTTCCTTGTTTGTTAGGGATAGTTAATTCTCGTCAGAAAATGTGTAAATTATTGTAGGTACGTAAAAACTCAGCATAGCTTTGCAAATTGTGTAAACGATATTATTAAAAGGGGGAAGATTAATTACTTTCATCAGGAGATTTTAACCTCCCATCCATTTTTTTACAAAATATCTTTACCTACTCAATATAAAATACATGACTTAACAACCGCAGGTAGTTACCAAAGAATTCTTCCGAATTTCACGTCACTAAATCGGCCCTTGTTTATTATAAAACATTGTTTTAGAAAATGAGGCTTTTTTTTAACCGTTTACCTTCCCAGCCTTCTTCTTAAGGACCATATATTACCCGATTATGGGTTCCTTTGTATCCATTCCACCACTATTTACTTCTTTCTTCAATTTTTTTTCATCCCTGTGGGAATATTCGAGATCCATTGACGGGCGCACCGTAGCGAAGTTTTTTTTGTTTGGAACAAACAGGACACACACGCCGTTTCCTAATTATATCTTTGACAGGTACTCTTGTGTTGAACAATGTACTTTAATGGTGTTTTGTGAAAATATACCCAAAGTCACACTGTCTGCTTTGGGTGGTCAACTGTGTGACATTTATTGCTGGTTGAAGTCAAATAGTTTTGTTTGGCTTTTTATGTTTTTCCTTTATCGATTGCTAAATTCGGTGAACGTGTTTTTCAAACTAAATGTGTCTATTGTCAAAAAACTATAACTTCTTGCAGTTTATGTGAGTAGAAAAATCTCTACCTATCCTAATTATATTTTTTACAAGTTTGCTAAATTACCTACAATGTCATTTTTGGTTGGAATTTGGAATGGTATCAATAAATATATAAGCAAAATGTGTATCGCCAATAAGCGCCATATCCATCGTATTTATTCAATTGTTTGATCAGTGAAACGAAAAACCAACAATAGTGTTGTGTTGTTGGTTCATTTGTATTGTATATTTACTAAAATCACTTTTATCTAAAATAAACTCCAGTTTCCGGGCCGTTTTATGATTGCCTGGTAAATATATGGTTTGGCCATCGCTAAAGCTTTCAGATCTCTCACTTATCTTGACTCGTTTTGTTTACCCTATTATAAATAATATATCAACACGGTTTGAAGATATTATGATTCCAAATTCAGGATCTAGATACGGCAGGCTCTTGAAAAAAGTCAAAAGCTTGACAAATTAGACAATACATTTTTATGGACACTAAGAGAAAAAATTTCTCCTTTTAAATTGAAAAAGCATTGAAATTTTGTACTCAAATACTTCACGCATATATGTTTTGTATATATTAGGTAAGTAGCTGTTAGTAATGTGGATTTATTTGTAGTGAATCCTAAATATTACTTTGAAATTTTCTGTCTTTAAGAAAAAGATTATGGGATTCTTCCTCTGCAAGAAGACAAGTTTTTTGTCGGGCAATGCTCTAAATGTGCCGAATGGCGCCCAAAAGTGACAATAAAAGCACCCAAAAAGATACACGTGATCGCCACACTCTAAAGCTCGGTATCAAACACAATTGGGTAAAAGGCGAGGACATGTCTCCCAAAGGACTGCTCACAGGCACCGCCACCACAGGGATTCTCTCCCCAAGTGTCCTGCGGGACCTGTAAGGTTCTGTGGGTACCAATATTACGTGTATAGCATACGATGCCAAATCAAACGACAAGTATTTTTCCTGTTTATACTGCAGCTTACCTCTCCAACGAGATGCGTCATCGCTTTGAACGCCAGGAAAAATAGTATGTGAAGCAATGCGTGATTGTTCACCAAATATTATCGTGTCGCCGTGCGTAATAAACGCAGGAAAATTTTTAAATATTTTACTGTACTTGAATATTTATCAGTATATATTATTTGGCTTGGGGTCAGTTTATTCATAGTCCACTTCAATTGGGAAACCACCTTATTAATAATAATGCAAAATAACCTTTGTCTTGTTGTGATGGACACAGCGTTACTTTTCTAGATTTTTATGTTTGATAGAAATTAATCGCTGCTGATTTCCACAATGCATTTGTTTTGTAGTTAATATTATTTTCTATTTGCATTCAAATTATAATTATTCGAAAGGTATGTATAATAATGCATACAGATAGAAGAAATAACAGTAAGATCAAATATTGTATTATGGTACTTAAATCTTAGATATACCTTAATGTATAATTTCCCTCATACAGACGCAATACACTAGTGTACACGGGTATCCGGTAAAATTAATATGTTATTATTTTTTAATGCAAAAATAGACTAGATAGTTGAAGTGACAGTTTTGATTTAATAATAAGTAATAAGTAATTAAGTAATAATTTTAATAATAATAAATGCTTTATAATATTCTCTATTTGTTTTATGTAGATATAATCATATCTTTTCTGGAATCTCCCTTGCTTGTGATTTCATTTCAATATTAAATTTTATTATATTAATAATATGAAGTCACCAAAAAAATTACAAATATATTATTCTATTGTGTTTTATTGCAGTTTTGTGGTTTCTATTTCAGTTGGTATTTGGTGTCAGTACGTTTTCTATTTCTGATCTCCCTATGTTTTGTATCCACCTTTTTTATTGGAGTTTTAAATATTATTACGTTGTGATTTTTATTTCGTGTTTTTTAATTCACTTCGATTAGCTTATTTCAATTGGTTGTGAGCAAAAAACATGATTTCTAAATAAAATACGTAAGTAATTCAACTTCAATGTCACACACTCGATATTTCGATACGCTTGGCCACAAAAGTCGACCTTTTCAACATTCGATACCTATTATTTGGTCATTTATACACTTTGTTGCAAAATGCAAAAAAAATACATTTAGCGACACAGGCGCTGCATCGAACCCTAATATCTTTTGTTTGGCGCAAAGACAGACCAGAGAATGGCCGTGTGACAGGGGACAATGACCAAGAAATATGAGAGTGGTCAATGAAAATTTTGTATGGATGGGTTGCCGTACCTGACAATGGAGGTTATATATTACGCGCAATTGATTTGACATAATGTGGCGTAATATTATCGTATAACAATTATTATGCCATCTAACTGATGCTTTTTGTATAGACGGTGTATCAGAAACAGTATAACATATACATAAATAAAGATACAAGATAAGTAGCTTTCTAAAATACAATGTAGCTTTCACCCTTAGTGTTGCAAATTCGTCAGAAGATCGCGCGTCGCTTACTGTAACATGCGTCGCAGGCATAACTAAATTAACAAGATAGGTACTGACAACTTATAAGCGTGTTTACCTTTTCTAATTAGGCAAACTATTTTCTTCATTCATTATGCTACCATAAAGATAGCACATGAAGACATAATTTACAATTAACCACGAAAGCCGACTAACATAAGTAGAATTTTTGCTTATAATTTTCTTTTGAAAAAATGCTACGCGATGTGTAAGCAGTTGCATGATTGTTATAAAGGTCGTAACATCTTCTATTTTTTTATATTTTTTATAAACCTTCTAATAATACAAAGAGTAATTTATATTGTTAGTAATATTGGCAGTAAAAAACACTAAAATGTAAAAAAAATTTATGATGCCGATGTTCTAAATATTCTGCATTTTTAAATCCAACATTTTTATAGATAAACACTACTTTGTTTTTTATAACGGATAAGGGTGTTGAATTGCTTCTATTGAGGTAGGCAAGGGTTGGTTTCCCTTAACCTTAGGTATGTGGGAAGTTATGTAGGTAACCCTTCTTGAGTGCTCTTGAACATCTAACAAAAAAAAAAAAAAAAAAACTTACCTGATCTAACAAACAGTTTGTGAGATGGTTACTTTATTATTTTCATTTTAATGATTGTGTTTTTAAGTTGTCTCATAATTTTATATAATTGTAGCAATCAATAAGTAACATCATGGACAGTTACAAATAAGATTTATTCACATAATTAACGGGAAATAAAATAAGCAATTGCTCTACTGTAAATGTGGTAAGTTTATACGAAGGTACCTAAACGATATGGTCAACTAACATGATTTAACGTTTTTGATTAAAACAGGAACGACGTGTATCTACCTACTTATTAAAAAGTAGGAGGGATTATTTATGATTACCTACTCAAAGGGTTAGGTTAAAAATGTCTTCGTATTAAGTTAAGTAGCTCGTTAAATGTATCTAGGTGCGACAAAGATACGTTTATGAACATTTTTTTTATATTTATAAATATTTTGGCTCTTAATTTATACCTACATAAATATACTCACATTTGATTGATAGGAACTCCTAGTAAGCTACGAGTTTCAATGTGAGATGATCTAGGTGCATTATTATCTTTTACACTTTTCTTCATGAAAATATTTTAATAAATTAGCCTGCGTGATACAAGAAGACAAAATAAATCAATTAACTCATCCGTATTTAGTTTCAACATAATTGTAATCTGACATTTTCACGAGTGAAACCGATACATGACATCGGTGTTGATTGACAATTTCCTTGAAATTTCTAAGTAATATTTAATTTAACCCTTTGATTTTAAACATGTAATGAGATGGACGAAGCATAGTTTTTATTCATTAATGCAAATATTTCATAATTATTTAAATTTCAAGATCATAAAGTTAATTACCTACCGATTTACATGTAAAATAATACATAGAAGGTGACAGTACGCAGGACGACAGGACGAAGTTAAAAATGAAATGAAAGTATATTTTACTGTGTTGATATTTTTTTACTGGTGCGTAAGAAGTTTAGTGTGTTCTATAATTCGCTGAGAATAAATATTTAAAAGTTGAAATCTGCTGATAAAGTCCACGGTGTGGATTAAATATAGAGGTACATTCTGTATAGCGAGACTTATCTTAATTTTGGTGCATAAATATTTATCTACAGTGCGTTATCCCAAAATTCACTTAGTTTTATTGTTCTGTGTGACATTGAACCGAATGACGATAAGATGTTTGCAAAAGGAGTTTTAAGAACACTATAAAAATACGGTCGCATGTACTTATATAAAATATAATAAATACAAGGAAAACGTATTTATATTAAATCATTTTGAAAGAAATATTCCCTTTCAAACAGTACAAGGAAATAATATTTGTATATATTATTAAATACATAACAGCTAAAATAAGAAAAATATAGAAGTCCATGTGAAAATGATATCTAAATACAAATTTCAAAATACAGTTAAAATACATATTTAAAAGCCATCGGATTAAAGTTTAATCAATCACCAAACAATACATTCAGAATAATCAAACATATTAAAGCAACTGTAGATCAACATCATTTCACGGTGGTCATCTAGAGGGTAATTTTTAGAATTTTTAATATCATAGACATTGAAATTCCGTGAGTTTAATCGTAAAAAAATAACCCACAAATAATAATGTCTACTTTTGTTGAGCATAATCACTTTCGGTGCTTCAGTAAAATGTGTCAAGCGTGATTTTAAAATTGGCTGTAAATCAATAAAATAAACGGCGACAGAGAAACGATTAAAAGATGAAATGGCTTCCATAAACTCACCTGGTCTCCCGCGGCGCGTGCAGTAGCGGCAGTGAAGGCAGTGAAGGCAGTGAAGGCAGTGAAGGCAGTGAAGGCAGTCAAAGCAGTCGCGGCAGTGAGGTAGTAAGCAGAAGCAGTAAGCAGCGGCAGTGAGGATGAACGGTGATGAATGCTAAATCCTGGTGGGATTAACGCGACAAGTCTCTACAACGTCCCAAGCAACAGTGCGGTGCAAAAGGCTATTTATCAAGTCCAGCTCCTGTAATACGCCACAGTGTCTGGTCTGGCTTCGTGACTCTAAATACTTCGTGAGTGGAAATGGAGCGAGTTCCTCCGTGGCTTAATGCTCCAACTGCAGTGGCCGAAGCGAGAATAAAGCCAGAAGTCCACATACACTGGTTCAACTCCGCTATGCCAGTGGTAGCGAGCTTCTAACTGCTCCCAGCTTGCGTGGAAAACTTCCGAAGGCTCTATATGAGATCACCCGGCTCCCACGCGGAACTGCGCTCGTCTCTCTCCGCGCAAGCGGGCCCCATGCAAGCTAGAGCGGGACCTCTACCAGACTCTTTCCTTTCATCTCGAACAATACCGGCTTCTTGCTTTTCTATACTGAAAAAAATCACTTTTTACGAAGATGGCACAACACAACGCGCTAGTCTCTTCTCCGGCGGATAAAATGGTCCAACGAAAAAAGGGATAGGATGATTTTGGGAGGTTCTCTTCTACCTGAATATTGCTAGCTTCTTCTCCGCTGCCCGCGAGGATGCTACCTCACCTGTGTATTGGTGAACTGCGACAGTGTGTGTGCGGTATAATCTCACCGTGTGTGGGTGGGATTATCTCGGTGTTGGTATCAGAGGTCTAAAGTCACGGCACGCGAAACGAGAGCCAATCTGCTAGGCGCTACAAGTGCTCCGTATCATATCATCATAGATCATTGAAACACTGAATTACGAAAATCCGAATCTAAAAACTAAAAAGTTACAAAGATATAACTGCAATCAATTTCAACTCAATCAAAGGCAATTCATATTGGGGAAGTTATATAATCAATCTCTTATATTAAGCAACAGTTCGTGAAAAAGAGAGGTGTTTTTGTAGTAACTTAAGTGCATCATTTATCTTAAATAATTATGCAATCGGCATCCAACAGCTATTTGATATTAAATTATATCTTCGTACACATAAGCCTACATTCTTGACATGAAGTACTTCGCTAATTAACTCTTCTCAAGTTTGTGACATATTTCTGAATTTTCTGAGCAAACGATTAAAAGGAACACCGCCCATATCAAACACAGTTAATTATTCCTTATACCGAAGCGCGTATCGAAACCACAAACCGCACAATGTGTATAATATAGTCAACATTTTTCCCATGCACCAATACTGGCGCACGGGCACGGAGGCTGACGAAAGAGTTTTTTTTAATAACTTTATCTCTCCTGTCTCCCTCGCTAGCGCAGAGATCAAAGCCAGTAGAGCGGGATGATAAACTGCCACGGAGTTACGCGTGGTACCTGGCATTAACCGAATTCCGAATGCGTACCTTCGGATGTGTCTTTTTGTATCGGCTACTCGCTCTTACTCACCCCTGACACCGGTTGTGCGAGTGGGATAAATAACTGCCGCGGAGTTACGCGTGGCTCATACCTGGCATTAACCAAATTCCGAATAGGCGCTTTGTGTTTTTGTTTTTTAACTTGCGTCCCTCTCGGACGGCCGTAGAAAGCTCAGCGTGGAAACGCGATGGGAAATGCCGCCGAGTTACGCGCGCGTGAACACTGTTTGATTATTTGATATTACAAAGTAGGTATTTTAGTGGCCTACATTGTACCACGGAGCCCGGACACTTTTTACTTCTATTATTACAAGACGAACAAAGAAAACCGGATTTGTCGTCAATGCCACTATACCTTTATTTATGAATAAAAATGCTATCATCAGACTGAACAGATGAATTTATTGGTTATTTTGAATAAAATAATGTTACTAGAATTTTATTGATATTTTTACACTGCAGAATCAAAGGTAATATAATTTAAGTCGCAATTTATGGTAAATATTTAAATGATCAGCCATGAACTTCTGCATTACTTACTAGTTTCATTTACCGAATGGCTACATTATGTATTTTTTATGCAGCTACGATTCTAATAGAATTTATATATAAGCACAGCCGATTACTAAACAATGTTATGGGTGATGGTTATTATAATATTTTGAAAATTTATCAACATATTTTAGTGTAATTCAAGAGAAAGTTAATGGGGTATTTAATAAAAATTCCTTGCTGCCTTTTATTATTGATTTACAACATTTATTATATTTTATGTATATACAAAAAATCACATAAGAATACATGCAACGTACACGTAAAAAAATTAATATGGCTGATTTATTCAAATCCTGTGAAAAACGTGATAGCAATCCATTTCCTAATAAAATATTATTCAATTTAAAATATTCCGAACACTTGTTCATGCAGGTGTCCTTTTCCTGATAAATATAATGACGAAATATTTTAATCTTAGAATTTTTATGAACACGTTATATTCGTGTTTTACCGACAGTTTGTTATGAAACCTGTCAATTCATTTTTTATGGCCTGCAGTCTAATCTTAGCGAGAATTCGAATAATTTGACGAGATTATTTATAATTTAACGATATTCCTATTATATAAGTAAGTTTTCTCCGTATGAATGGATTTTAACGACTTTGAAGTTTTCTTTAAAACATTCTTCAAGGAGAAAATATTGAAATGAAATATTGTTAATTTTTTTAAAAACTGGTCAAATTATTCGTTTTCCTGTTAAAAGCGGGACTGGAGGCCTATAACGATTGATCTGAAAAATTTCTTAAAAAAACTATCCGTAAAGCACGAATAAGTTATGAGGAAGTCGGAACACGTGTTCTTAAAAATATCAATATTTTCGTATCGCGTACATTATATATTATTTGTACAAGGCCACCTGTGTTAACGCGTGTTCAGATATATTCTGAATGACTAATATTCTTTTAGGAAATGGTCATGCAGTCACATTTTTAACAGCATGTTGATTTTAGAAACTCGTACTCATTTGTTCGAATTTCGAGTAAACATGAATGATTTTCCTAAAAAAATTTACCAAAGAATTGCTAGTGTTATTTTAACTGTGCTTAAACCTTACAGTTCAAATAAATTAATTTTTGTGGTTGTATATCAAATTTTATGACGAAGCTTAGCGGAAATCCGAAAGATGTGAATTTTCTTTCAAAATTCTGACCGTCAAAAGAGAAATAAAATTTACTGACGTTAATAAAACCCTTACATTCCAACTGTTGGTTAATATTGATGAGCAATGAACTAGCAATTAAAATAATTGTACAAATGCACAAAAAAAGGTTTGACCTCCAGAAGGGTTTTATTTTACGTGCGTTGATGTCTTTAGTAGGCACTATACGTGGACATTATTTAAATCTATTTAGAAAAACATAGTTCGTATTCCATATTAATTAGTTTCTTTTGTTTTAAAAAAAATGTTTTCAACAAAAAAACTGTTTTTCAACGTGAGTACCTGTTTAAATATTATTATTTTTAAATTTTTAGCTCAACAAGCGTGATATTTTCCATAAAACAAAAAGAAACTGTGGCAGGCAGTCCGCTTGACAGATCGAATAAAGCCCCGAGCTATCGGGAAGTGGGTCGGAACCCTAAATTATTTTATAAGTAGGTGTTTTTAACAAATCAATCATATTTATCACACACCTGAGGGTCGGATCAATCCCAACCGTGGTCCCATTCATTAGATACTGATTTTCATTCATTTTTGGATGTGAAAAAATAATATTATCCTCATTTTCTTGTTTACGCATGGAGATTTATTAAAATTTATTCTGGATGCAATAAGATAATTTCCTTGTGATATATGCTTACATAATCGAGAGGGACAATGTATGTTCATTTAGGTACTAGCTTAAAACCGTGAAAAATCTATAGATAAATAGTTCGAATGAGTTTAAAAAGGAAAAAATAAATCTAATAAGGCCGAGAATTGAATTGCGATCAACTGCTTTAATTACAACTATGATGGATATTTTACTATTGTAAGAACGGCGGGATAAATTCAAAGAAAATAACAACGGGATTGCAGGCCTTAACGAATGAATTCATAGGCTTCCTGGTAAACTTGTAGGACGGGTTGCTTTACAAGTTCTGTGAAAGTTCCATTCAAGTTCTGTTATAATTTAACCACCAGGTGTTTTACAATGCTTGGATATTAACAGAACTTTAATAAGACTTTCACACAATTTTAATGCTTATTTTTAAATTCGATGCATTGTTTAAAATCCTCGTAAAAACCCGTCCTTGAACACATGTTAATGAAAATCCTAATATTTTCGCATTTTTCTATTTCATATTATCAAGGCAAATGCGGGTGCATGAGCACGGATTTCGATATAGGTATTAGGAATTTACTTAAAATTGATTCAGGAATCGGCCTACAATCCCGTTTTTATCCGGATTTTGGAAAAGAGATTTTTAATAAATAGAAGCAATTTTTCTCCTGGCTTTCTTTAGCAGTTCTCGTTGTTCTTATTTTGTGAAAATAATAAGAAAAACGAGTTTTTTTATTTTATAATATTATTTGTTCGCGTCACATTAAAACAGAAATTATATTTTTTAATAATTTTACTAAAAATTATCACAATTTAAGATTCGCTTTCGTTTTAAATAAGCTGCAAAAAACCAAAAGTTTTGATATGAAAAGCTATTATGGGTAGTTTTGTCGTGAAAATATACATCTAATTTTCAGTTATTAAAAAATAAACCTGTCGGTAGTTATAAACGTTTGTACTACTAAATAGTAGGTAACGATATAAAGAGACAATTTTCAGTTGCTTCAATTCAAATATGGAAAATTGAAAATAAATCCTTATTTGTCTCTCTGTAGTCTGCAGGCCAGAGGGGACTATATAATACCAGTGGCACAGGAAGAGTGGGCGGTGGCGGTGCCCCGCCCACAGAAGGCGCACGACTACTGAACGTGGGACCGCCACCGCGTTACGCGCTCCCGACTGCTCCGCCCGGCGCTACGCACGCCCGCACCTGCGGGAAGCCTCGCCCGACTCATAATAATTATTCATCCACCTCCTCGCCACTCTCTACTCCTGGTAGCCGTTAGCCCCGCAGCCCCCAGCCGGGGAAGGCCCTAATGACGGAGTGTTATTAAATGCTAAATCGCGAGTGTTCATAAATAAAGCAGCTACCGTATTTGCTCGTTCAACGCTGAGCACATTTTAATACGCTCATTAGAATCGCTAATGTGAACATTATGTTCGTTGAATATGTATTCTACGTGGGTCGCCACTTAGTTACGCGCTCAGATCGTGAGTCGCAAGTGGTTTTATACCTGCACTGTCACGCTATACGGATTCAATTATCTGCAACATTTCTCAGGAAATTTATGTAGGCCTCATTTCATTTTATTAATTTTCTTGGAAAGATACATATTAAAATAAAGGCTTTTGGTGCTATTATACTAATAAGCACATCTATGTTTGACAGTAACGAACAAATTCAATGTTTAATAAGAAATGAAAAGCCACCTGCATTGGAGGTAAGCAGCTATTAAACGCGTGATTTTTATGTATAATGATTATTCATAAATGCACCAGTTCTATTTTTTTTCTAACAGATAATTATGATAAAAATATTAATAATACTATTTTTCGTTTAATTCAGCTTAATAGAATGGCGAGTGCAATACTCCGTCTGCCATATAAAAGCATAATATACTTAAATTCATTACAAGATACAAAATTGAATACAGGATAGGTAAAATAAAATAATTAACACTTGTACTACGGTGGCTTGAGGGAAATTGTCCATGTATGTTGTAGGGGCGCGCACTGCCACTGGGCGACGGCCTGGACGAAAGTTTTTTCCGATTCTTGGTAAAGCTGACTCGTCTCAGCTACTCTGCTGCTAATAGTGAACACATTCACCATATCTATAAAGAATCAAAAGTTATTAGTGGTAATACTCAAACAATAATTAAAAAAAACAACCAAATGTATCATATATATGATTTAAAAATAGGTCAGCAGGCGCAAGCATTGTATTTTAATGTATGATTTTTTTAGGTGTAATTGAATCCCTTCAATTCCCGTTTTCTTATAGACAATGATGAAGAATGAAAGGTTTTTAGTGCTAATACACGGATTGGAATATCTACGTTTAAGGCTTCGCATCGCCGTGAACAAAGGATTCTCAATAACAAATTATACGCAACCACCTTTAGAGTAACGGAGGTATTAAATACATAATTTCAAAATATCTTTTGAGACCTGAGCGATGAATTAATGCACAATGCAATTTTCATTTATTCGTAACGTTTCAGCACAATTGCATCAGTTCTACAGAACCGTGATCCAGTACAAAGATTCCATCACACACACACCTGGACAATGTGCATTGTCTAAACCAAAGATACATAGTATCGATGGATAAAAAAGGACTCACACAATGATAATCATTGACAATCACAAACACAGTGGATATATCGGACTTTATCCGAAACCACATCTCGGCACGTCCAATGAATTATTAAAAGTGACATTTATCTCGACCACCTATTACACTGCCTGCATGGCTGCTATTATTTTAAAATAACATGCAAGCTGATATACCTATTATGTATTCTTATGTAGGTACGTAAGCATGAATTATATAGTTTGCAAGCGTATGTGTATTTTGTATGGCGACTCTGATGTTCAGTGCAAAACAAAGGTCTCATGTGATGAAGCAATAGCAGTTTGGCTTTTTTGTTTTATTTACTGCTGTAAATTTTATTTTCAGTGCTTTGAGAATAGAAGGGGGTAATAAAAATATAGAATTGAACTTCATAGAAACCTTTACAAACACTGTAATTTTATCGTTTACGTATTTATGAAAAGGCATATTTTGAAGACATTGTACTCGTAGTTTAAGCCCAAGACAACGTTAATGTCTCTTGGCATTATCATTTGCAATTCGGTTATATTTACTAAATATCATTTACAATTCAGTTATATTTACTTATTGTCTTTTACATTTCAGTTATATTTACTATTCGTCATTTACAATTCAGTTATATTTACTAATTGTCATTTACAATTCAGTTACATTTACAATTTTCAGCGTAAGATGAAATAACTTCATTTATTTTACCTTTTCTGTGATAATTTACCTAACATATACTATTATACTATTTTATACTATTTTACTATTATACTATTATACTATTTTATTTTACTTACCATTATTAGAAAACAGAATTAAAGTTTTCAAAACCTTTTTTTATTTGTTAAATATGACGTTATGATATGTCTTTCGCCTTTGTAGATTTACTGTAAAGTTTTTTTTGTTACTTTATTTTTCCTCTGAATATTACAGTAGGTAGTATACATAAGTGCCTATAAAGAATTGTTTTGATTTGGATAAAATATAATATTTAAAATTTTCCTTATCTGATTTGAGTTGTGCAAAATGAGTACAAAGTTCTTAATTTATTGTGTCTAGAAATTAATACAGAATACCATATTTATCCTCTTATTTAAATTTCTATACTTCACATTCACAAGTAATTCTCTGAAATATTTATTTCTCGGCAATTTTTGGTACAAATAACAGTTTAATATTTTACATAAGAAAATTTAATATTGACATTAGAGTTGAGAATATTTCCCTAAAGGTGACTACGTGCTGTACCAACAACATCACCAAAGATAAGTTTTAAAATCAAACAATACAAGATGCCGCCAGAATCGCTGTCATCTTCGGTCAATATTGCCCAAGCAATTCACAAAGTCAATAAAGCACATCCAACATTTTACGAGCATCGAGTCGAAAAATAAACATATCACCTCAGAGCGCCACCCCGAGGACTCGAGACGAATCATGAATGGTCAAACAGGAAGTCCAATATTTACACTGTTTGCTCTTCACTCTAATATGACGCTAGTGTTTCCCTTGACCAGTTTCCGGTTCGCGCCTCTGACGCCGGCCATTTGTAAATGAATCGGTTTTACGAGAGTCAATAAATCCGGTGTGAAAATACATCATTGCTCTGATGTGTGAAAGCGAGAAATTTAGGGTCAGTACCTTCCTACCTGCCGTTTTTAGAACCTGACAAATCAATTTAACGGCAGACCCACCCAAGTGGCGCCACGTCACCTTACGACACCATTCAGCTTTTATGGTGTAAGATTGTTTTATGTCTAATAATATTGAATACATACATCCGATCATTCACGGATAAGAAAAAAAAATTATAAACATATAACTATTTGACGCGGATATTTCATTTTGTCGTGACTACATCTTCGCAGAAGAATTCATTTCCATTCGAAGAAAACTATTTTATTATTATAATACTTTTCAGGATTCAAAACCGCAGAGCATTATATAGATATATTGTACTACACATAAAGCGCAATCCGTAATAAAACTATTTTATGAGGTACTAAATGAATACCTACAGTAACTACATACCTACTCGTGTATTCCATAGATTATAAAATTCAAAATGACATTTGGCAACTTCGGAAACACGTCAGAAACCCATTTTTCAGCAAGTATGAACCTGCCAAGAAGAGAAATGTATTGCATAATTCAACGAGATTTCGTCTGTTGTTAGAAAACAGTAAAATTTCTTTTATATTTACCACTGTGATGCAAATATATTCTCTCATTTTGTTTGGTAAATAATTTAGCGCAGTTGCAAATCTCACAGCAGAAGAATATGCTATTCTGTAACTTAGCGGTGGATGCCATTTTCAGAAAAGATTGATTTGCTATTAAAGATCTTCAATGAAGCTGGGAAAGTCAAATTGCAAGCAACGTAACCCAGTTCAAATGAAATAATATGTACACCTACTTTAATATGGTCAAAGAAAATTTAAAAAATATATATTTTTAGATAGGTCAAATTAGATATCTTAGTCATCTTAATAAAATGCGCTTGCGCAGTGAACTCCCACAAAAAAGATAAGATACCCAATAAGACAAGCAATTTTATAATACTTTATGTTGTTGCGCGCTATTCAAATTACGTGTTTCACCTGTCCTTATTAATATTGTCCGAGAATGAGTACGAAATGACTTCAATACGAGCTTTATGATTTCATTGACTAAGGGACTGTTCTAGAAATGATTCATTTCAAAATATCTAATAGCGCTTCAGCAGTAAACCGTGCGAGCAAATCTTCTATTTCATAGCTGGCCCGGGCGCAGCGACTATGAGATTTTTTAACACCAAATTGTACGGAATAATATTTGCATGAATCGATAGATTTTTTTCGGTGATTTTCGTGTTTTAGTTGTTTTTAAAATAACTTATTAACTGAAGATGTTTCTGATTAAGGAAACTTTCGTGTGTAAATTGTTATTTTCGTATTTAATTTTTTTTGTAACCTACTACCTTATAATATTTATTAGCTACGGGAGCATTGACGTTTAAATGAATCACCAAATTGTATCTTGTTGCTAAACGCTAGTCTTTAGTGTAGATATAAGATGAAATTCCTTTAGATTTATGGAAAAGTATCTATAATTATGGAAATGACCAACGTATGAATTAAGACAGTGGGATTTTTTTTCTCCATGTTTTAACCTCCGCTTGCACTCCCTGTGTCCCTGTGAGAGTAAAACATCTTGTTTTCTTTTCAGTGCTCTATTCAGAATCAACATTTTTTTTATTTCAACCACTGAAAAGCTAACCCTGCTTTATTATATGGGTCTACCTTCTACCCTACCTTTATTGATAACTTTTAAAGAATGAAGAATTTTGATGATAAAGGGGTTCCCATATTCACACCGTCAGATCTTGTTAAAAACACAAAATCATTCATGAATAAAACGAAAGTTTTTGATGATGCAATGGTATTTGAATATCTTTAATCAACATGTAAAGAGTGCATACAAGGAAAAATATCCCTATGAAATACTTGCACAAACACGAATGCAATGCAATCTTCTTACTGAACATAAAAAGTGGTATGGATTAAGGTTCTAGTTAAGAGAAAAATGAGTTTTTGATAATTTATTAAGAATATCTTAAAATTATTAGTAATCCGGTTTAAAACATCTTGAAAACTTTTAGTAAATTCCTAACACATCGGAAAATTTTTCAAGCACCTGCACTTACCTTGATAATATGAAATGACGAAATGCGAAAATATTAAGATATTTATAATAATAATAATTAGAATTTATTCCAGAATGTTTGTAGACTGTAGAGGTAGTGCAATACAATCCATATTTCTAAATATTATATAAAATAATTAGAATTAAAAAAATAATAATACATTGTTACGCACAAAAAAAGCGGAATTTAAGTGAAAAGGGATAAAAGATAAACACAAAAATGTGTATATGCAGCCGTTTATGGAGGATATTTAAATCCAGTCTCCAGAGGGCCATCAGGGGGGACACCATCCAGGCAACCATGGCAGTGCTGATTGTGTTACTTCAATGGCCTGCGCCATAAGCTTCCCATGTGGTGGCGGAGAAGCGCACTGAAAGAGTGCACTCGTCCCTCCAGGAATATTTCTGTAGCGCTGCAGTATCTTAGTAGGCGGAATAGTTGGCGATAAGCATTATTGTAAGCAGAGATGTGCAAAATGGGTACCCAAAACCATTTGAAATGCAAAATGGAAATGGGTCAAAACTTTTCCATTTGAAAATGCAAAATGCAAAATGGTTTTTAGAAAAGCATTTCAAATGCAAAATGCAAAATACCTATTTTCAAAATGCATTGAAAATGCAAAATGGTTTCTCATGTCAAACAATTAAAATAATTATAGAATTTTTAAACAATTACGTCATTTAACAATGGACATCAATGTAAAACATATTACATGATGTTAAATCCAAAAACACCACGACTACAGATTATGAAACCACAAAAAATTTGCGCGGGACTAATGTTGCCAACGTAAAAACATAGAAACTGCTATCTAACATTTAATATTACAGCGTCATGGCCATGTTCAGTATTTGAATCAGTATTTTTTGTAATGGTATCACTCAATTGCCAGGGCTCCTACCAGGGAGCAACTTGACAAATGGAAATTATCTCTCATAGTGAGGTTGAGGACCGACTGATATTTGGGGCTTATGAAAAAAAGATGAGTGGAGAAAGTAGGAAGAATGTTGCAAAAAGCATTTAAAATGGAAAATGCATTGAGAAAAGCATTTAAAATGCAAAATGGAAAATACCCATTTTGCATTTTGCATTTCAATGCATTTTAAATGGATTTATTTGAAATAAAGCACATCTCTGATTGTAAGTGACTTTTAGCTTATGCCATTGGGATGCAGTATAATCCACCCACAGTTCTGACGTGTACAGTGAAGTGCAGAAAGCGTTGAAAAGTATATTTTTCCCTTTTGTACTGAAAAGTGAAAACGCCTTGACAGAATACCTGCTCTAACGGATATCGCTCTTCTTTGGCTTTCCATATCCTCGACGTCTTTCAGGTTGTCTGTGATAATATATATCCCAGGTATTTGACGCTACGTCTAACATCCATTTTCCTTCCGTCTATGTTCCGTTTTATGAATATGTGTTCCAACATCAAGTGTTTCAGGAAACCTATAAATTCATTCGTTAAGGGCCTATTATCTCGTTTTCAACCGAATTACGAATGATTTGAAGAAATACTCGTTTTTCTCCGTGCGGCCAGTTTCAGAATGTAAAGTTTTTCGTAAATGTAAAGTTGTATTATAAGTAACTACTCTTATAATATCCTTCGTCTTTAGTCAAAGTTTTGCATAGCATCGGTGATCAAAATCTGGATAGACATTACATAACTCAAATACATGAATACACCCGTAATGAAAATTTGAAGATATGTAGGTACGTACCTACCACATAAATAAAGTGAAAGATATTTCGTTAATGGTTAAGCCAAACACACTAAGTATGTTCTTTGTAACTGTTTATGAATTTTATTTCTGAAGCTTTATGCTTTCACAAAAATATAATCACTAATTAGGCAGCTGTAAAGCTCTGGTCGCTGATCCACGGGTCACGGGATCGATTCCTTGTCAAAATGCCAAAATAAATTCCGATTAATTTTATTCTCTTGTGAGACTCAAAGTTAGGTGAGTAGGAGAGGAATAATACATTACAATCTCAACATTGCGACTTTCTTTGTTATTTTAAATATGCCAAAATGAAACCGTTGTATCTAGCTATAAAGAAAATATTTACATACGAAAACAAATAAAATTAAGTTCATAAATAATGCAAATGTCTCAGATTGTTAGAAGGTTCTGGTGTTGTGAATTTAAAAAAATATAATCTAATTGTTTCATTTAAGTTTTTCGGGAACTTATAAGACTTAGGACGGGTTGTTTTACAGAATACAAACGATTCATCAAGTTAATATTCAAGTTTTATTATCATTAGGCCGGTTGTTTCAAAATACTTGAATAATAAGAGAACATGAATGGGTCTTTCGTAGAACTTGAATATTAGCTTTGAAATTTGGTGAATTCTTCAAATTGTGATACAACCCTCCTTGTTGACTTGAGATTTTCAAGGCCATATTCAAGTATAGGGTTTTCCAATAAGAGATGTTATTTTAAATAGCCCGCTATTTCGGTAAATGTTACTTTTGAAGCTGTCATTTTTTGACATTTGACAAGTAGAAACTAGGCCATTAATAAAAATGGAACGATACACGCTTCAACAACGCATTGAAATTATAATTCACTTGAGTGAATCAAATGCAAATCATCTTGAGTGATGAGGCCCATTTCCGCCTCGGTGGCTCGGAAAACCCAAGAATTATTGTTGAAATGCCTCTCTATCTTCAACGTGTGACTGTTTGGTGCGATTTGTGGTCCGGCGGAGTCATTGGACCTTACTTTTTCGAAAATGAGGCTGGAGCAACAGTTACGGTGAATGGATCGCTATCGAGAGATGATTAATGATTTTTTATGGCTGAATTTGGATGGTATTGATCAAGACAACGTTTACTTTCAACAAGACGACGCTACGTGCCACACAAGCAACGAAACCATTGATATTTTACGATATAATATCAAAATAACACCTCTTGTTGGAAAAACCTGTATTATGGAGATTTATTTGTGGGGTATTATGCCGTGGTACGATAGCATTACGGTGCCCATCATGAGGTCAGGTGTGTCTTATAAGATATATCATTATTATAGATGCACGTTAAGCAATAAAGCTACGGCAAACCCATTTTCAATTGAATTATCAATCCAATCCAATCCAATCTATAAAGTTTTAATGTTAGTATCCAACCACTCATACTGCCTCATAACGATCCATATAACATTGAGTATGCATGAATAAATCTTCAAATGTTTTCAACTAGCAAGTAATTCAAGTATCGCAAAAATCCATTAATTTACATCTTTCACTGACTTTAATGAACATTTGTACTGATTCTAGACTTATAATGGTAGGCAAGTGACGTTGGTCAGCAATACGCTTATTTAAAACTCTTTACTCATGCATAAATCTTCCCATACTGAGTGTGTTGCATGTACCGATAACTTATTCATATGTCACGGTTGTAATATACATGCAGAAACATATTTTTGCGCATGTGCACAACAAAAGAATGTGTGTACGTAAAAATGCGTGTGGTCACATGCTCTCGAGTTTGAGAAGGTACATGCGCGGGTACCTACCTGCATACATAAGAAGGTACCATTATTCCACTGACCCCACTATTCAAGTTTGCATGTAATTATTCTTGGTGTGTTGATATTTTAAAATGTTAAATACTACGAAGTGCAATATAAAACTCATTGTCCAAGCACAAAAATCTTTCATTTGTGGATACAATAGAATTAATAATTACACAAGAAGTGCCTCGTTAGGGTGTTTCGTGATACAAATATAAGTTTAAATGAAGCCTACATTTCCATACAAAACATAGGTTTTTTTAAATTCAAATGGGGTAAGACGACGGAACGTTGGGCTAAGTGTAACGTTTGTTTCCATTCAAATTTGTTTGGAAAGCACTTCTAGTGTTATATTCTTTATTCCATGGTATACAGGATGTATCGGCAAGTACCCGACAAACTTTAACCAGCTATTCCTCAGCACATTTGGAGTAAAACATGTTATGGGCGCTTTGCTGTCCGGTAACATTTTTTTCCATTAAAAACAAAAAATAAATAAAAAAAATCCACACCCCGTCACTGTCATTTGCATTGTTTCTCGTGTTCAATAGCTGTTATTGGCAAGTGTGTCAAAAAGTGTCCTCGCTCTTTCGTACACACTAAATAATAATAGTTAAAAATGAGACGAATGGTGGCGTGCCATTTCGTTGTGATTGTAAAAGCGCTCCAACGTAGGTACGTACGTACATTATTCAACGAAACTCGAACAAAATATTGCCAGATGGGTTTTCAAACTTTGACAAAGGATAAAACATTGGTGATATGTGGTGAAAATATGAATAATAATTTTTTTATTAAAAAAAAAATGTTACCGGACAGCAAAGTGCCCATAACATTTTTTACTCCAAATGTGCTAAGGAATAGCTGGTTAAAGTTTGTCGGGTACGTGTCGATACACCCTGTATATCTACCTACTTTAAAAATCAAGTTTTTATGGTGTTTTTGGGGAATTTTAGAGATAATACCATTATTTTTTTATTATTTACTTATTAGATAATTAACTAACTATATTTTTAAATATGAAAAAATAACTTGCTAGTGTCTCCACAACATCAAGCACACACCCGCTTTTCAACAAAACTGGGATGCGTGGTAAACTAGAACCACATTCGCTCGACTACAATTCTGATTCATCGCTCCTAAAATATACAATGCTTTAAACACAGATAAAAAGTCAGTTAATTCTATACCCCTTTTTACTACCCGTACTCATTATTGGATATTTGAAAGGGGATGAGCCTTCTTTAAGAATGCATGAGTTCCTAACACTGCTTAAAAAAATGTGTAAACTCTATCATTTATATAGTTTTATCTTTATTTTTATGATGATCTGCATTTTTTTGGTTTTCACATTAACATAACACTTTCCTTTTTTTTTACTCTTGTGCGTGAAAATTATTTATGTAATATGTTTTCTGACACCACTTTTTATTTGAAAATTCCTAAGAATCAGACTTTATTCCTCGTTTTAACAAGTTATTTAAATTATTTTTCCACTATTTAATTCAAAAGCATAAAGTATTTTGTTTACGCGTTTCGTTAAGTGATTAACAAAAAATCTGATTATTTTTCTAGCGCAGTATTATGCCCACACCCAGGACTGTATTCTGCAAATACGTTTACATTGGTGGTCAGGCCCGATGAAACATTTCACATTACAGATTTTCTAATCGTCCGCATCATTTAAGAGTGTCTTTGTTTTACCTACAGCGTTCTCGCCGCTTCCATCTCCCTTTCGCTTCGACAGCATCCAAGCGATAAATTCCCGATCAAAATCTTCGTATCATCTCCGCATTGACGTCCAACATCGGTGAGGGTCTGTGACAAGGGGACCACACGGTGCCGAGCGGAACCACACGGCACCAAAAGTACCAAACACCACCAAAGGTACCACGCGAGGAGCGAAGAGCGTACAGTCCTACAGCCGTACACCCTCACCAGCCTTGTTGACAGGGCCGTAACAAATAAACATTGTCGGTGTTGTTGGTGTCCCAGCAGACTAATTTATTGATGGTGTCCCCGCGAGCCACCAGACAAACTGCGCACTAAAGGACACATTAAGAGCTCGTCAGCGGCTCATACAATTACCTCCCTGAAGGAATTCTTGTTTCATGTCGTGTTAAAGAGATTATTTTATGTGAGCGTGTTAACCAAGTCCCGAGAAGTATTTTTAGTTTCCATTGGATATACTGTTGGATAAATTGTTCGACTTTAAGGGTGTGTTATTTTCTATACACATGTAACTTTCATCTTAAATATTCATCACTCTACTTTATAAGCTTCGACATTGAAAACAGGGTCAATTTTCTGTATGTATTATATCGCTGTTAAACTACCTGCCATTATTACCAATGAGAGGAAAGTATACCTTTTAGTTTATTTTATATACATATATGCATTGTGGAAGTATGATAAACGGGCAATGGTAATATGTGTAAGCAAGCATTTAATAAAATCCCTTTCTAAAGTCTTTCAATACACCAAACAAAAAGATATATTACGGGTTAAATAATAATGTACATACAAAAATAAACATTTCATAATATTAAGTAGCTGTGTAAGATTTTAGAATAATCTGCGTAATAATCCTTTCAGCTGCGCTATTCCTAATAAATATAACAACACGTGTTTCGACATTCACCGATAGTTTTTCAGGAAATCTTTCAATTCATTTGTTACAGGTCTGCAGTCCTGTTTTCAAAACGAATACACATAATTTAAGCAGATTTTCAATAAATTAGCAATATCAGTAAGTTTTCTTCGTGTAAAATTTTCATTTTAGATCAGGGTACAGTCTACCTAACTTTATTCATTGAAGTGCATTGCTGATGGTTTGGTATATTTAGGTGCTAGGTATTCAATAAAACCATAATATTCTATCAACACATAAGATAAGTTTAAAAAATCTGGCGTTAGGGACAAACAGAACATCCATTTCTCGACCAAAGTCAATCTTAAGTTAGACTTCCCCATCATGCTCACCTTCTGAGGTTGAGGCAGTTTCCAGTCGACCTGTTGCACCGTGTAATGAGAAAATAATTCTCTATTTAGTATTCCACCGCCACTTTAGGTAAACTGAATAGTCGTAACATTAGTTCCTAGTATGGTAATAACAATTTTGCTAAGTTCCTTAGACTTAATTCCCCTCTCCTCGTCTACCCTTAATCTCAGACACCTCTCAGGTGAAGTTGTACCTAATTATTTCCCTACTGGTCCGGCCCTTGAGTTGTGAATTGGAGGCTCTATTACGTATTTTCTCGAACCTGGGCGGCGGTTCTTTGTAAGCTTTTATTATTTTTGTCCCATTGTTTTGGCATTGTGCCCTCTTCTGAAAATCTGGCAACCATTTTGTTTTTAAATCGGTAACGATTATTATTGTTGTAATTTTTTTACTGTCTCGGTTTCTTGTAAGATGAGCTACAAAAAGTAAGATGAACTAAATGCTTGATTTGAATTGAACGAAAACCAAAAATGAATACAAAATATAAACCAAGAAAAAAAAATTCTAATGCAAACATACAAATTACGTATTTAAATGTTAATGTAAATAAAGCCATAAAACAAATCTCTAAGCTTTCCATTTGTTAATTAAATAAATCCGCCTCCGCCCCACCGTAGTAATTTTCTATTTACTTCGTCTATGTAACCAACTTATCTAGTGAAACCTACCAAACAAATGAGGAAGATGTCAAAGAAAAAGTATTGTTTTTAAAAGTGAATGAATTAATCTTATATTTCACGTGTATCAAAATTATAATTAATATAATAAAATGCAATATAATATTTTTTATAAGCTAACAAACAACAACAAAAATAAAGACGTTTCTCAAAGAGGATGGACCGCCAAGCAACTCTGTCTCCGCACACACTCCTTGCTTCATTCACATTCATGGATCAAACATACGTGCCTGCTGTTATTCTCACTCATGACACGTCCCGACTCAAGTATTTGGTTCAGGCCTTCTGTTATTCTGACTCTTGACACGTCCCAACTCAAGTATTTGGTTCAGGCCTTCTGTTATTCTGACTCTTGACACGTCCCGACTCAAGTATTTGGTTCAGGCCTTTTGTTATTCTGAATCTTGACACGTCCCGACTCAAGTATTTGGTTCAGGCCTTCTGTTATTCTGACTCTTCACACGTCCCGACTCAAGTATTTGGTTCAGGCCTTTTGTTATTCTGACTCTTGACACGTCCCGACTCAAGTATTTGGTTAAGGCCTTCTGTTATTCTGACTCTTGACATGTCCCGACTCAAGTATTTGGTTCAGGCCTTCTGTTATTCTGACTCTTGACACGGCCCGACCAAGTATTTGGTTCACTTCTTCTACTATTTACATCTGCGTCATATATTGTCGCTACATACATTTTTTCGTTTGATAAATAAATTTAAAAAACTCAGAAGCACTAATTTTTACCTACTTGTGAAGTGAAAGGACGAAGATAATAACTTCAATGAAAATATGAAACAGACAGTCACAGAAAATAAAAAAGGTAATGGTCGCACCTGGAACATGAACATAGATATTGCCACCTTAACTGTTCCGACATTTACATTAAATCTCATACTTATAATAAGGAACTAAGGTGAAAAAAATATTGTGACTTAAAAATAATATATTCATGTAGATCAGAGGTTCCCAAACTTTTTTTCCCCGTAGACCACTTGCCAATTTTTTTTCCGTAGCTGCCTGCCGAATATTGAATTTTCCTAAAGATTCCCTTTCCTTGCATTTTCAACAACTGGGTGGCGGTATAGTTCCTCTGTCTTTACATTGTGCAGACAGGTGCAACCTTGTGAAGTATTACACCAAATGAAAATGAAGCAGGATAAGCAACGGGAATTTCTTTCTGTAGACCCTTAAGTTCTTTGTCAGTGCTTATTCCGGTCATTTATTCTTGTCACATGATATCCGATTCTTCAACGTTCCATTTTCATCAAACTTAGTTTTGAAGTCTGGTAAAGTACATTTAAATGTTGAACGTCGGTATAACCCAGGAATTTTTTTAAAAAACATGTTGGGGGTCTAGGAAAATTCGCGGCTTCCGATGTGCAATGTTTTGCTTCAATATATTAATTCTGACGAGAAAAGGAACGTATGACTCTGTTTATATACCTCAATAAACAACTTAACGAAATATAAAAATATAAATATCAAAAAAGTAATTTTTCAGTCTATTACGTAAACTGTGTTAATTGGGTTAGGTGTATTGTGTTATTTACGGAACTCCTAAATGTTGACTTGAGGTAAATTGGGGTCGGCTCGTATGTACCCCGATTTGAATCTTGTGGACCCCTAAATTTTTTTGTCACTGACACGGACCCCCAGTAAGCAGATATTGAACCCTGGGGGTCCATATAGACCACTTTGTGAACCTCTGATGTAGATCAACAAACGCTGATTCCGAATGTATGAGTTTTATTATATGTAATTAGAGGCAGAATTCATAAATCTTCATTTAAAAACGCATAAAACACCATGCCATTAAAACACACCGTTTGGTTGGTACGACTGAAGCTGCTGATTTATCATAAACAGTATACGCGAGTTATATATCTATGATCTATAATATCTACATCAAGGTTGACAATTCGTGCAGAATTCCCTAAATTGCGGGAAATTTCTAAGATTTTTCGAGAATTGGGTATTTGCGATAAGAAACTTTTTGTGTGGAAAATGCAGGGATTCTGGGCATTTCTTGACTATCCAACCTTATTGGAAAATAATATTTACAATAATTGTGAATATTTTGTTTTCTTTGGCAGCAAAGTTTCAAAAAAATCTGAATGAAATAGAAGATCTGAAAATGACTATATAATTAAAACCAAATTTAATGCTAATTCAAATAGAAATTTGTTTCATTTTGATGGGAAAGGAGCTTTTGGGGATTATGTGGGGTATTTTTATCTCTTTGTATCTAGATATTGGTGACTGGTGACGTCACGGGTCACTTCCATAGATTTTATGCTTTTTCTGGAATCCAGAAAAATTACATCTTTTAAAATTATTTTAACCATTTATAACTAGCCATGAAAATAGAAAAATATTTATGTTGAAGGGTCATTATTGACTGGAGTTCTTTATTTTAAAAATTTAGCTTTTTTGGATGCCATTATTTTTTGTAAAACTTTTTTACACTTGTTACGTTTTTTTAAATAATAAATCAGTTATTTGCTAAACTAAAAATGATTTACCCCATCAAAAACCAAATGGCTAGAAATCGTTACATAGTTAATGCCGAAGAAATACAATACACTATTTTTATTTCATCCACTTACAGATGTAGTTTCTATATTTGATCATGTCATTAGATGTATTAAATAATTCTGATTATAAAATTTAAATATGCGCTAGAATACGAGTAAAATAAATTATTACATTATTTCATTTGAACAGTAAACTATTGTCTAAGCATTCTGATTTACATAAGTACTTTGCTGAAACAATTAATAATCCATGATCTGTCTGTAGTTTAAAATAATTGCGGATCTTTACCTTACACGAGCACATAATGATCCGATCCAAATATAGACTTGCTGACTGTCTAAATGCACAACGCAGTGAATGAGAATCTCATCTTTCCATAAATCATAGATAATGGAGTCGACGGGGAAACAGAAGAAAAAAAAGCTTTCAAAAAAAAAGAAAGTCTCATTTTGTCAAAGACGAATTCAAGAGCAGACTTCTCCTCTGCCAGTGGGCGTTCAGATCTCTGGTGGAGTGAGGGGGAAGGTAACTGCGCGATGGGATGGGGTTTTCCGTGCGCCAAACAGAGAAAACCCATTCCCGAAGGGTTTCACTCGTTAGCCAACTCTCTCGCCGATGGTAATATAGGCACGTATGCGCGCGCACACATTCAATGGGAAATAATCGCTTGACTTTATTACTGACGTGGCCGGGCATGAACACTGAACAGTTCTTTGCGTGCTTTGCATTCATTCCACAGGCATTAAGTTATGATATTATTTATGTACGTGTTTATCAGTTCACATGCTTATTAACAGCGAAGTAAAGAGCAATATCGGAAGAAGAATGTAGAAGATGAACGACCGTAGTAACACCTGAAAGCATGCATTAGATGCTGGCAGTCATCAGCATCAATGGATAGGTTCTTTTAATTGTTTATTTATTTTTAATTAAATTATTGAACCGTTTGGTTTTTACCTTAAGACCCTGTAGTAAGCGTTCAAAGATGGTTTGAAAGGGAGATATGTAAATATGAATGTTAGAGGGAGCGCGTTTAAAATATATTAAAAACGATAACAATTAAGCAAAAATTGTGAAAATATTTAATAAAACACGACTTTAGCTGCATTTAAAGATACACATTGAATGTTCTCTTGGCTATAATATATTAAAAAATAACTAACAAAAGTGTTTTCAATCATTTTTAAAGCTTAGCTTGCCATTTTTTTCTATCGAGGGAATTTCAATTAATTAACATCTCGGAATAACAAATGTATAGAACTTAAAAACTTAAAGAGTTGAAGAGAAACTTTTTATAAATAGGTAGAAATTTGGAATGCGGGGGCTTAACTTCTCGGGCCTTTGGTTTATCTTATCAGAGAGTCTGTTTTAGAAAAGTTATGAAATTTCATATTTTTTATTAGAAATAGACATATAATTTAATAAATAAATAAAAATAATCATGAAAAAATATTAAAATGGCTCACCTTACGTTTTTTTGTGGCTCAAATTACTTGTTTTTAATGTCTCTCTCAAAATATAAATCTGCACTGATTAAACATTTTAGCAGTAGGTTCATATATTAATGAGCCCACTGCTTAACAGATTTTTTTTTGTTTTTGTTTATTCTTTATTTCTTTTAAAAACTTTGTACTAATGTGTATTCTTTTTCCTTGTTAACTTTTATAATCATATAATTTTTCTTTTCTTCCCATATTGTACTATGACTGTCAATGACTTTCATGTATGTATGCATGCATGTGGTTTCACACAAAAAAATTCAAAAAGTTTATTTTTTTTTCAAATTACGGTCGGAAACTTTGGTTTCATAAAGGTGCACATTTTTTTTTCTTTGGTTATCTTCCATTTGAATAAATATTATGGGGTTTTTTCTTTCTAACGCCGTTTAGATCATACTTCTCACCATGACAGTAAGGGAGAAACAACGATTTCTATGAGACCATACCTGTTGTTCCCAAAAGCGAACAAATAAGTCTGAGGAGTTAAACAATATAATTTTTTTATCTTACTTTATCTCAATCTCTTAACCAAATCTCACTTTATCTGACAATAGTTAAGTACCTAATTTAGCAACAGAATAGGAGAGTACCGAATTTACTAATAATAGTATTTCAAAATAAATTAATTAGTCTTCCCCATATAAGTCACAGATTTTGATACGATTCTTGATAATGTGTTATAGTTAGGTTAGTTTAGGTTAGGTACTTACTGATCCTGAACTGTTATAGTTAGGTTAGGTTAGGTACCTACTGATCCTGAACTGTTATAGTTAGGTTTGGTTAGGTACCTACTGATTCTGAACTGTTATAGTTAGTTTAGGTAAGGTTAGCTACCTACTGATCATGATCTGTCATAGTTAGATTAGGTTAGGTTAGGTACCTACTGATCCTCAACTGTTATTATCAGGTTAAGTTAGGTTAGGTTAGGTACCTAGTGATCTAGAACTCAAACATTTAATTTTGAAAGTTAAAATATGTAAAAACATAATCAACTTTTCATTTTTGAATGGTTGGTTTTCACGCGAGCGGTACTGAAAATATCTTCCATTATACACTGAGAAAAATGAGTACGCTTTTTTATAAAGATGCTGTTAAAAATGTGACTGCATGACCATTTCCTAAAAATATATTTATATTGTCTTTCAGTATATATCTGAACAACTGCTCACTTAGGTGGCATTGTCCGAATAAATACATATAATGGACGAGATGCGAAAATATTATTGTTTTTTAAGAACACTAGTTCCGACTTCCTCATAACATATATAACTTCAATACATTTAAAGCCAAATTAGTGCACCACTTTTTAAATGTAAATAATGTATGAGAAATCATTATATTTTATTTCGATTTTCTATTCTTTGTTTTATATTGTTGTTAAAAAAGAAATTTGTAATTTTTATGTACTTAAAAGCCCAATAGGGCGTCAATAAATAAATAAATAAATATTCGTGCTTTACTGATAGTTTATTACAAATTTTTCAAATCATTCGTATTCAACAGGACAACGAATAATTTGACCAGATTTTTAACAAATTAAAACATTTCATAGCGGTAAGTTTTTCTGTGTTGTTTGCAGCCATTGCTTAACTTTTATGTTCAAAACATAGGTGAGAATTTATAGACATTTCTTTAAATAACGCCAGGTTTGCTCCTCTCTGCGGCAACGACAACAACAAAATTACCAATTCAACTCACGCATAAAGTCCCTCGCGTCGAGCCGGCACGGGCCGACTACTGTGCAATTCCCACGGGCCGCGCGAGACTGTCCCCCTCCCCCGGGCCTCCACCGCACATCCCCCCCGGCAACCTCCAGCCTACCCTCCCCACCCGCCCTCTACTCCCCCCTTCCGAACCTCCCGGGCCTCCGCCAGACCTCCGCTCCCAGAGACGGTGGATAATTGAGACGGCTGCGACAGTTTATTGCCGCGAAATTTGAATCGGAAAATTTCGCATTAAATTGCTGCTACGTTACAAAAATTATAAATGCTCTCGTACCCAACTTATTTAACATTTTATCCCTAGTTGAATCTTATCCTGATATTTTTTGATAAACTTTGTTGTTTAGTCTACCCATAAAACTAAGTGTAATTATGTAGATCTAGACGTTTGGAGGCTCCCATTAGAGAATTCATTCACATAAAAAATGAGCTTTTACAGAACAATTACGTTTCTTAGATTTGATTTTTTCCAGGTGCCTACGATTTGAATATTTGTTATATTATTTTTTATTTTTTTTATTTATTAAAAGTATACAATACAGAATATAGTATATTATATAAAGCATTGTACTCCCAGGAGTTAATAAACTCATTGCGGGAATGATACGCATTACATGAAACATAAAGCTGTATGTATTAAATGGACATATGATGGGACATACACAACATTATTATTTCAGATAGTCATTAATAAGATGAAGTTTGAGCATGTTAGTTTGGGTCTTTTTACATTGACTTGCACATTTGATCTCGTTGGGTAGTTGATTATATTTTGTGTGAGCTATGTATTCTAGGGATCTTAGTCCATATTTTGTTTATTTGATTTTTGGTATATGTAGTTTGTTGTGATTTCTTGTGTTGTGTTGGTGTACGTCAATATATTGCAATATATTTTTTAACTTCGCATTGGCTCTGAGTATTTCGAATAAATATATTTAAAGAGAACAAAAAATTATATTGCACTTGAATATGGAATAATTTTTAGATAAGATTATGGGTATTGTTGTTATATTTATAAGTTCCTGCAACTCATCAACTTACGCATACCCACTATAACAACACGAAAAAATACACTATTCTACAGCAGCATACCCACACGCAACTATATTGCCCATTCGCATATATAGCGGCTCACACTATGGGAAACCAATACTTGGATGATATTGACATATTTAATGTTAATTTTGTGTATCACATAAAATATGTATTCCAGGACTGCTCTTGAACCTTATGTTGTGTTTTTGTAAATCTATTTGATTACTATATTTTATTTATTTTTTTGTTATATTTTTTTATATTTTGTAATTTTATTTCTTCTTATGTTTCAAAATGATCTGTCATATTAAAGTTGTACTCCTACATATCGAAGCCCTCTAGGCGTTAAAATAAATGAAAATTTAATGCAATTTTTTATTGATATATATTTATTTAACTATAATAAATAATAAAATTTAAAAGTACCAATATTACCATGCCGGAATTACAAATGGACAGAGAAGCACATGAACGAAATTACGCATGGAGAGAATTACACCTACTGGAATTACACCCATCAAAAATATGTTTTAATTGGTTTAAACTTGAGTGTTCAGTGTGTGATAAGTGAATTTCATATTTGAAAAAAAAACGTAAATTAGGTTGGTTTAAGTGATTTAGGTTTTTTTAGTGTAATTCCAGTAGGCGAAATATAATTACGTATATTTCCCCCTTGTGCTATTTGATCTATGTGTAATTAATATCCGTGTGCAATTCTGGCAGGTTAATATTGGTACGCCAAATTCACTCCTGTTTTTTCTCTTTTTCGCCATGTAACCGAATTTTTCCGGTTATCCTTTTTCAATTCTGGGGGTCGCTGCAGGTAGGGGATTTTTAACGCAAAATAATTGATTAACCTTGGTATTTTATTCCCGTACTGTACGAGGATGAAAGAGACAGACTGAAAGAGGGTAAAAACACAAAACCTAGAAAATCATTCCAGAGCCGAACTTTTGGGCATATGTACGTTTGTCTGGGAAATGTCTGAATATGCCTTGTCTACAGACTGTGTTCCGGTTCCAAACGGGATAGTTAATTAATAAATAAATAAATTGCCTCAGTACATTCTAGCGCCTTCCATTAAAATACTGACAGGTTAGACACCTGACTTTTAGGTACCTGCAGTGCATCTGTTTGCAAATGATAGCAAGTAACCTTCATATTATGACAGGGGGTGTCTATCCGGCGAATTAATAGTTTTTTTTCTTACAATAACTGTAATGAATTAGGAGAAATATTATTAAAATTAAGAATATATAAATACATATAGGTATACGAATATCCTATATGTGCGTTCATACTTCCGTGGTAGAAACTACTAAAAGTAATATATTTTAATCATGGAAGATAATATTAACAGTTTTCAAACAAAAAAACGTGAAATAGAAAATCCGAAAAAGATTTAGTAGCATCTTAGAATTGAACCCAGGACCTCAGTCTTGCGGGGGCTTTACTCTCTACCACTGATCTAATCTGACTGACATTAATTTTCTTAAAGCATATGTTTGGCTGCTAATGAATTTATTTGAAATCTAGATAGCGTCTTCGATAAACTTATCCATTTTCATTTTTAATCTGCAACATCTATTCACATTGACATTGACTTTCTTCCAATCTAGGATGAATATTAAATATGTTTTATTACCGAATATTACAATATTCGCCTTGCCTTGTCTTTACCTTTCGTTTGATGGTCGTTAATATATTACCTTCGATGATTAAATATTACAATTTTGCAGTTTTACTTGATAAAATTCCAATATAAAAATATTGAATACTATTTTTTTTTAGTTACCTACCCTTAATTCCTCATCAAAACTGTAAAGATGTCCGTAAAGATAAATGTTTCTGATACTGAAGAACGTCTAGTAAAACATAATATTAATACTAATTTACGAATCAAAACAAATAGATAGCATTAGTACGATTGTATACGTTTTTATCGAGTCTCCTGTGGGGGGTTCCACTGTTCCAAATGATATCCCTTTCAAATTCATTGAAAATGAGGCATTTAAATCAATGTATTCCTCACAAAACAATTTGAATGAGGGTCACACCAAAAATAATTTATCTCACCGCCCGTACCCCCATAAATATTAAGGACAAAGCATCATTGGTCAAAATAACTGTATGATCTCTACGGCGGTCAATTTCACGTATCGGCGCAGGTTGTTTAAAATAAAATCACTTCAAACCACGAACCTTGATTATCACTGAACAGACAATCGCCAGAAATTTCATCGTTTATACCAATTTGAAACAAAACGGTTCACATCAATTATTCAAGTAAGACCTTTAGATACCACAGTCTCAAGCAAGCCAATAAATATTATTTTCTTGTAAAACAATAATTTCGATGTGTAAAAATTTTTGATCAACGCACTTCTATTGGTGTATTTCTTCAGTGTTGCCTATCTTCTCGAAGATATTCCTTTTTTAACGCTTTTACGAATAAGCTAATGGCAAAAAATAAATATCTCTTAAAGGAGTACCTGCCCACTACCAAAGTTCTAACTCGTACCTAAGTGTAGTGTATATAATATATTCTATACTAAACGATAAATATTTAACTAAAACTTACTGAATAACTTTACACAATAATTTTAAAATAAAACGAAAATATTTATTTAATAAATTTTGAAGATATTTACATTAGGCTAAGGTTTTTATTCTCGCGGCTCTATGGACGTTACCCTTGGCTTTACCCATCGATTTATATATTAGGCATGACCAATTACCACTCCCTAGAGACACGTAGAGGTATTGCTTTGCTTAAATATTTTTTCCAACTAATAAACGGTCACTTATCTAATAATGAGATACTGGCCCAATTAAATTTTTTTGTACCAGAGTCTCACTCTCGAGGACGTCATCACAATCTTCTATATAGTAGAGCAAGCCGCACTAATTTATTAATGAACTCACCTGTGGGGAGAGCTACGTGCTTTTTGAATGCGGTAGATAAGAAATTAGATTTATTTTTTGTGTCCTATAGCGCATTTACGAGATTTTTGGCATTGCATATACACTGCATAAATGGTACAATTATAACGTCTTAGGCTTTATTACCCGTAATTGTTATAAATAAATGTACAAATTATATATAAATAAATAAATAAATAAAATTATTCGAGCATATTAAGTAGGTATGGCGAATTAAGTATTTTACCGTCAAAAAACACCAATAATAATTTAAATCTCCTGTGATAATACTTTAGTAAGGTTACGGCAGTATTGGGAACTTTTGAAATTAACTTAAAACTTTTCCTTCTTGACACCTAACTGTTTTGATAGGGTGACTAATGTTTTAGGTTGTTCCATTATACAAGTATATACATGGTAGTTTATAAAGAAATAACAAACATCATAATTAGGATTGTTTTTGTAACTTTTGTAAAAGCGCCTAATGTCGATAAATAGGTACTATTTACGAATAAATGTTGAAGAGTTTTCTTCTGACCGGTCGGTGGCTGAGTTAGCACCGCGTTTGGGTCCCACCAAGGTGTAGTGTATTCAATTTCTCGGCTTTCCTCCATCACAAAACAAGCAACATTTTCCGCTTATTGTGGTGGTAGTAGAACATTTTCAAATATTGTCAGGTTATTCGTAACCCGGGCATATTTGTGTTACCTATATATTATCATTTTCACGAGTAAGTACAAGTAAAGTACTCGTCAACAATCAGTACTTTTGCCACTTTTGTTTAAAAAAAACTATTTTATAGTAATATTACGCATTACCTCTGTTGTTTCCCTCCATTTTTTGTTTTGTTTTTATTTTACAAATTACAATTTTTGTGATTTTCTAACTACCGTACTTGGCTCATGCCCGTATTATGGTAGTTGAAGATGATTTTTGTACATTCAAAATGTAAATATCGCACAAGAGTCCCAACTACTCCCAAACGTTCGTAGCCAATAAAACTATAATAATAAGAGCCAATAAGACTAAAGTCCTCCCCAATTGGGGTACACGGAGAAAAATGAATATTCTTAATTTATTAATTATTCGTTATCCGGTTAATACAGGAGTGCAGGCCTTAACGAATGACTTAATAGGTTTCCTGATAAACTTTTGAAAAATGAAGTATATATTATCACGATGTCAGAACACGTGTTCATGAAAATCCTAATATTTTCGCATTTCGTCATTATATATTATCGAGGGAAACGCAGGTGCATGATCACGTGTTCTGATAAATTAGGAATTTTATCAATAACAGTTTTATCAAGAAACTTCCTGGAATCTCGTTTTTAACCGGATTACGGAAGTGAAGGTAGTGGGGATTAGAGTGATATTACGAAAAGGATGGTAAGGAAGTACCTGGCTATTCAGATTTGGTCACCATACATGGAGAAAGCCATTACATATATTTTGAAACATTATTTAATGCAGGGTGCTTTACATTCCCTTAGGCTCCCATTTTACAATTCAATAAAAAGATAATATGTAATAATAAATTTAAATAAAATAACAATAAAGGTGAAAATGAAAAAAATATAAAATCAACAACTATTATGAGGTACCGTTGAATATAACAAAGTGTGTATTGTAATGGTATTATGTATGAATTACATAATATATTATAAAGTGTATATTTCAAGCAAAGTTTCATTTCTGAATGGTGGCCTTTCACCACGGCGATACTGAGAGTATTTTCCGCTAGTAGGTACGACAGATTATTTATCCAGTTACAGTACAAGATTTATAATTTTGACAATCTTAATATTTGAGAAGATAGTTGTACAAAGAAGTTTTGTGGTTATTTAAAGGGTAATTATATATATCCACTATTTTAAAAATACCATTTAACATCGCCATTCATCTTGTTGTGCTATGCTGTGCTAGAACATCTGTTCTGTCGTGTGGTATTTTGAACAAGTCCTGACAACGACTGCAACATTTCCAAATGAAGGGTGCCATAAGCCTCCGAGCTCCGAGCAGTAGGACTGTAATCGTTCTAATCATAAACTATGACCATCAATATATTTATATTAAGAAGATTGTTTGTGACAACTGGCGTGCGGGGTGGATTAGATTTATACAATTATACAGCTTTATTCCCAGACTGCTGAAATGTTGCACACTTGACTTTCAAAACAAGAGGTAGGTCACTGTATATATATGATTTCGAAACACTCTGCGTAAAGCCCTAGCAACGCCGGGGACTTCAGGTTTAAAAATAAAAATAAAATTTAGAAAATTTTATAAATTTGTCTTTTGATGTTAAAATTTAATACGCATCTTAATAGGTAAGATCGTGACGGTATTTATTATTTAAATGGTCTGCAGTTATTTTTTTACATTATTATTTTATGAGGACTTCCCATAAAACGGAGGTTCTCTATACCCACAGTTTAGTTATTACCAGTAATATAATACCCGCGGATTCCGAATTGTAGTGATTTAAATACGCGTAGGAGCTATTTTAATAAATTAACTGCCTTATTCTATGTGGGCAAGCACTTTGGCTCTTCATCATTGGCAATTATTACAGATATACATTTAATGGCAAGCAGTTAGGTGTAACAAATATACAACGAATATCTTTTTATTATTTTTATTTCATAAACTTTAAAAGATTAAAATTTTGGTAATTTTTTTCAACTACCATACTATGGCTTATGCCCGTATTATGGTAGTCGTATATGATTTCTGTAAGAATAATAAAATAATATTTTATAGAACAAATAATAAAACACAAGGAAAAGGACATGTTATGGTAAAACAAATATTGAAAAATACGTAGGTATTAGTATAGAAACTTTATTAGAAATTAACATAAAGATTAAGCTAATAGAAAAAAAATATTAAAATTATGATTAAAATACATGCAAAATCATACCAAATATTTTATATCATTTCTATAACACAAGTTAATCGTGGTACGTACTTATCAAGAAATGTACTTATTTACGGTCACATTGTCAAATTTGACTTTAGCGATATAAAAAAATAAAATAATGAAATGATGGAGTGAATTTTTTTTTAAAGTTAGGAACTCGTGTATTTTAGAAAACTGGACCCCTTTCAAATAGCCAATGTTGAGCACGGATAATAAAAAGGGTTATTAATGATTATTTGAATAGTACACGCTTCAAATTATTCGTAGTCCGGTTAAAAACAAGATTAATGAATAAATTGATAGGTTTTCTGTTAAACTTTTAGTAAAAGAGGAATGTATTATCAAAATGTCGGAACATGTGTTCATGAAAATCATAGTATTTTCGAATTTACATAATATTATCAAAGAAATTGCAGATGTATGAACACGTGTTTCGATATTTTAGGATTTTAGTTAAGGTTATCAGGAAACGGTCTACAATCCCATCTTTAATCAGACTATGAATAATTTGAAGTGATTTTTAATCAGCAATACTCATTTTCCTCCGTGTAGGTATAATACAGGATCCTGAAGACAGACAGTGCAGTTCTGAAGGGCTGTTTAAAAAAAACCTCGCTACATACAGAAATGGGGTTTATTTTATTTTATTTGGTACATCAAGCCGTTTTATGAATCAATTCTAAAGATAACATCAGAAAGATGATGGCCCTCAGCGGTGATGCATCGATGAAAGCGATTTATGAAGTTTTCGGCCGCATTTTGGCAAACCTCAACGGGTATAGCGACGATTTTCTCCCGAATTTGATCCTAGATTTTTTACAAGGTCTAAGGCCGTTATTTTAAATCATTTTTCTTCAGGTAGCCCCACAAGAAGATCTCGCAAATGCGACGAGGTGGTATGCTATCTGTCGTAATTTCGCCAGCATAAGCCATAGCACCGTCCTGTTGAAACCAAATGTCTCCCAAATCTGCTTCCTACGTTAGTTATTCCAATTCATGTTCAAAAAAATTTTCCAGCATGGAAACATAACGTTGAGCGTTGACAGTCACATTTCGCCCATTCTCCTAAAAAAATAAGGCCCAATCACCCCATATTTGGAAATCACACACCACACGTTCACTTTTGGGGAGTGTAGAGGTCTTCGTGAAGTTGCCTTGGGTTATTTTTAGCCCAGTACCGAAAATTTAGTTTATTCACCGCTTTGCAGAGATGGAAGTGGGCCTCGTCACTACTGAAAAAAGTCGACCTCGCATAGATCCGGATCAACATTTCTTGGGAGCGATTCATGCAATTTTCATAGTCAGGAGGCTTCAACTCTTGGACAATCATAATCTTGTCGGGGTGGATGTTTTTACCAAAAAAAATTTTGATTTCCGGTGTGAAACCAATTTTTTGAACGTTCGCACCCAACTCGCGATTAAATTACGGTAATGAACGATATCACGACGCACAAGATTGAAGTGCAGCCGGAAGACCCGCTGGGTGGCGACGAAAGAACGGTCATTTTTAAGAAACGTATTGACGGCGAAGCCCCGATATTGTCCGGCCCAAACCATGGTAACGACTGAAAACCACCCCCACCATACTGAATGTACCGGCCCTTCAAAAATGCACTGTTTGTTTTGCTGCAACCATATGTAAGTAAACAAATTCCACCTTGTTTGTGTAGAATCGCGCCTTTTCCTTCAAATAAATCAAATCTATGAACTCTTGTAGACACACTTTAAATAATATAGACATTGAGGGCGTTAAGATTGTTTAAAATGTTTTAAATGGCATCATCAAGATGACTCTTCGGAAAATGAATCTATGTTTAAAAAAGCACAATGGTCGAATCGCATATGTTTTACCAAACAGTGTTCAGAAATGAGTAGTACGTTCATAAAGGAGTTGATTCCATATCATACATTCTAAGGCGATTTTATGTTTAAACTTTTTTAGCAGGTTAGATAACTATGCACATGAAAACACGATTTTTTTTAAATTTATTTATTAATTTATTACATGATAAAAAATCTATTTAACAGATGAAAAATATATATATAAAAACGTTAAACAATTGAGTTATGGCATTTTTCTCTGGATGTTGATGTTCGTTTGCGACGAACTGTCTGAAGAAATTTGAGTGTGAAGAACATTTTGAAGGACAAAGTAAGTAGCTTTATTTAATTCATTTCTCGATTGTTTTCCGCATTTTACTGGAGGAACTGCAGTACATTTTTATATTAATAATGACCTTCTAACTTAAATATCTAAATTTTTTATTTTATTTTTGATAATTTTCAATGGTTATTTTTGATAGACAGCTTCAAATCTGACGTGACATCACCAGTCAAAAACCTTTTTATTTTTTTGGAATTTTACAAGGGAGTCAAGACGTTTTTTATTCTGAAGATTACACGCTTTTAATATCAAAGAACACTTTGTAAAATATCATATATAGCATCTTGTCACTAACGTTGTTGTATTGAATTCAAATGCAAAAATCCATACATGACCGCACCTGATAAACAATTTATCGGTGTTTCAAATCCTTCCATAAAACATTTCCATCGGGTCAAATATGAATGTGGACCAGTGTTGCCAACGCGTATGTTTTAAAATACCCACGAAGGATGAAGAGAAATACAAATTCCCCAAAAGTTCCTTTACCTACAAAATGAAACGAAATTCTATTGTAAAGCATTTATTTTTTATTATCGGATTTTCTCTTTCGTTCGGACTTTAATAATAGACTTTTTTGAATTGCTGCGAACGAAAACGAAATATATTGCTTGCTCACAATTATTTTAAATCTCATTTTTCAATGTGGTTGGATAATCAAGAAATGCCCAGAATTTGGGAAAATCTTCACGAATTAGAACAACCCTGATTTAGATAATTTTTACCATAGATTTTTACTGACCTAGACTGATCAGCAGATTGGTCGAACCAACCCAACGGAGTGTTTTAATGACATGGTGTTTTTTTCGTATTTAAGTAAGGATTTATGAATTCTACGTATAATGACATGTAATTAAACGTATATATTCAGAATCAGACTTTCACTGCTGTTCCGTATAACCGATGAAATACTTAGTGTTGTGACTAAGATATAATCGAGTACAATAATTTAAATATTCGTGGTAAGGACCCTTGTTTGTTATTTTTTTGGAACCTACAAAAAATCATAATAATATGGCGGATAATGTGGCACAGGGTGTTTTTTCCCCACCTACATTATTTTGTATAGCCCGTGAAAGCTTTCTGCGTTCATCTTCAGAATGTATAATTAACCTACCCGAGAAGTCGATAACTTTATAAAAGATCCAAACAAAAACATTAAAGATCTATTAATAAAATTAAAGACGAGTAAAAAAACACTGAGGTGGTGAAATAACTGCTACAAAAACACTTTTTGCATTGCATACCTTAAGGTTATTTTAATTTAGGTTGTTGGTTGTATTACTTTGAAATATATTGAAAAATAGAAACAAAAACCTGTATTTGTTGGCAGGAGACTTAAATGATATCATCTAACTGTAATATTATAAGAAACATTTATTTATCTTCAAGCGGATCGATTTCTTCCTGCTACGGGCATCGTCAGACTTCAGGCAATGACTATTTTATAACAACTGGCTCAGAGGTAAGAAACGATTCGTCAATAATATTATTGTTTTGTACCTGGCTGCCTAATACAATTTAAATCTATTTATGTAAAGAAGAGTATCTGTGGCGGGCGGGAGGCATTCATTTGTTTATTTTTTAAATCTTTGGTTCTATTCGATTATATGGAGGTTGATAACATTTTACACACATGACATTCAAAACAAGAGGAAGGTTACTGTCTATATAAGATTTCTAAAAACAATCCCTATCACTTTTTAGCACCACTTAAAGCAAAATTTCGATTCTTCTTGATGATTTTGCACTCTCGACATTCAAAATTAGAGGTAAATACCTTTCTTAGTCTAATTTCGAAAAATGTTGCTTTTACAATCTTATTTTTAGTTGAGTAAATTTACTCTTTCAAGTAGGGTACATTTTTACACTGTTGTACGAAACCTTATAGTACAGGAGTGCCAACTTACAGTTCTACCATCATGTGCAAAGCAGTCTCATCAAAATAACAACGGAGGCCGAACCACCAATTAGGTACCTGTATAGAGACTACCACACCTGGAGGGGCTTGAGGGAAAGATACTACAGGACTTAGAAATAGAAAGACAAGAATTGAAAGTTGATATGCCTCATGGCATTAACAAGCTAAGCCTGTGTTTAAATAAAGACCGCTGGCCGCCATCTCTGCAAAGCAATCATTCAATTACGCTAAATTCCCAACACGACTAGAATTTTTTCCCCTTAAAAGGGACTTAGATAAAATTTCAGGATTTTTCTTATTTGATTTCGTGGAGAGGGGGAGGGGAGTGGAAAACAAAACCCGGGAGTTTGTCTACGTTTTGGAATTTTTTCTGGGAAGGGAGATGCAAACCATTTATCTGAATTTCACTGCAATGACCAGGACGGGAATATCGATCATCTCTAGTCCTCACAAAACGCTCCACGACACCTAATTTACTAAAAGTCTAGTCTCAACTTGAGACAATATTTTGCTCTCAATTAGGTGTCGCGAGTGGCCCGCTGAAATCGAGACATTTTACGTCCTTTTTTCACGACAACGGGACAATGTCTCGGAAAACTTCCTTCAGCTAGAATCTAAATGGTTGCTAATTTGAAATAATTTTGGGACAGAAAATAGCAGCACACACAACGTCCTGCAGCAACTTAAGGATACTAAATTAGTTTAAGACGTAGGCGGAGTCAGTATAAAAGCATAAATAACGCTTCCACGCCGAACTTGTGTTGTCTGTCTGCCATGCTAATTCCGCCTTACTTTTGGGCATACTCGGACACGCGAGTTGTGCTGTTGCTGTATGTTTTTTTCATCTCATTGGCTGTATCTTTTATGTGCACCTTACTGGAGTCCCACTACCTAGAGCGAGTGGAACTAGGATTTTGCGAAGAGGAAGAAAATTGAAGAGTTGGGAGACAAAAAAGGGTGATTAGGAAAAGCTAGCTTTCAGATGTGGTCACACTTTATCAAATCAATTCAAGGTGAATCAAAGATTATCTTCCGCTTTAAAAAAATATTGGTATTATTATTATTCATAGTTTTATCTTCCCAGTGGTTGGGGAAACTTGATAAAGTGATAGACGTAAAATAAGTTTAACAATTAAATAATTAAATTAAACCAATAACATGTGAATTAAATTGAGGATAATATCGTTGATTCTTCAATAGTTAGATGAAATTGATATAAACTACCAGGTAAAATTATCAGGTCTCACTAGGTCAGAGTCTTATCCCGGTAAGGTAGAAGGCCTGGGTTCGATCCCCACTGGCGACCGATAACCTTTTTTTCTGTGTCTTGTTCTGTTTAATGTTTGATTAATGATTAAATTATGAAGTTGATCATTTATTAAATTACGAATTAGTAATTAAGAATGAATTAGTTCATTGTATACGGACGTAACGCTTAATAATTTATTTTATTTTTTATTACAGCGACCATTTAAACAAGGTACATACAAAATATAATAGAGAATATGTGTATAGTTAATTGTAAATTGACCTCAGGACAATAAGTAAATTGTGCTGATGCGGACTAAAGATGTTGATTTCTGTTTTATTTCTTTTCTATGTCGTTTTTAATGTTTTAAGTTTTTTCATTAATCTCTTTCAGCCATATTTTAATTTTTGATTTGTATCAATTTTCTGTTTGAAGGATGTTGTGGAGTTTTGTCGCAAAAGAATTTAATTTCTTTGTCCGAATGTGGTTTTATGACCTGGAATATTTTTTATATTATTGTGTTTTGACTTAATGTGATGAATACGCGGTATCGGGGAGGAATCAGTAATGTTTGATTATTGTTTTTTTGCACATTTGGTACATAAAAACTCTTGAAATTTTCCAAAGGCATTTTTATGGGTACTTTCAGTATGGTCTTTATGATTCCTTTTTGAATTGTGTTCAGGTTATGTATATACTTAGATACAGCAGATTCCCATAATTCCATATTCAATACGAGAGTGACACAAAACAGATTTTTAATGTGCTTTTTATTTACCACTTTATTTAGATTTCCAAGTAGTTTTTCCGTGGTACCTTTGATATGCAGGTTCCACCTAAGATTTTCATCAATTACTACCCCGAGATATTTTATACTTTGTGGTTTTTCTATAATTATTAAGTATCTTGCTTAGTCTATAACATTTTAGGCATTTCAGAATGTTATTTTTTTTCTTTGAGACCCGTGAACAAACACGGGATATATTTCGTATAAATATCTCGTCAAAATGTGGTCCACGGGTTTTTCATGGGAGTACCATTGCGGGGAACCGGATTCGGAAGTTTCCGGGAGTTCAGAGTTAGAGCGTTGGAGGTCATATTGGACTAATTGGAGGTAAAAAAGCGGAAACATTTTTTTCACTTCTTGTTTCTTGTAAATATAACATATCAATAAAAATAGTCTGAATCAATCGCCAAATCAGTTCCAATTTTAAATATAGAAATTAAAATATTTTTCTTTTAACAGATTATATTATGGATAGGTACTTTATCGCTAGTCTGGATTCTCCAAACAAACACATTGAAAATAAAGCTTAAATTCAAATCAATTCTGGTTCATCGCTCCTAAAATATACAATGCATTGAGCACCGATAAAAAGTCAAATAATACTATATCCATGGACCAACCCGTTTTATATTTCCAATCATTCTTTGTTACTCACATAAGTTAATTGGCATTGGGTTATTAGTTGGATAGCCTTTTAATGCAATATGTAAAGCCTAGTAACAATTGGATTAATGTAAACAGTACCTTACCATTCAAATATTTTATGTAAAACGATTTGAAATTTTTGATTTGAAATTTTTCTACTATAAAATTACAAGTAAGCACCAGATTTTATTTTTCTAGACGATGAATTATTAACGTCCTGAGGTATGTATTCGTTCAGAAACAACCGTGATTTTAGTAATATATTCATCAGAAATTATGAAAATAAACCCCACAGAAAGATCAATGTTCTAAGCCTGCTATAGGGAAATTCACCTTATTGACCGTAGTTCCGTCCATTACGCGACGCGCGCCGAATGTTTTTTGACACGACTTCTGTCATTACGATAACACTTTATTTTTGAAATTTGTCAGGGAAAATTCAAAAGTATGTCTGTCCAATACACCAGGACCGAGCGTCGCATAATTTTGTGTATGGCTTCTTCACTTACGTCGTTAACATTCCGACTTCACTTTAGGGTATTTTCCCATCTTAGGCTTAAGGCCGGTATTACTACACCAACTTTGAACCGCCTTATAAGAATCTAGTTAGTTTTAATTGTTTTCAGGAATCTCCTCTTCAATTATTCAAATCACAATTTAAAATAATACAACGGTTAGCACTTTTTCGTGTTGTTTTTTAACACATATGTTTGGGGCACTTCATATCGATTTCCACCGAAAGGTGATAATTTTCCATCCAAGATGGAATTTACATAACTGCTTCTAGGCGGCAGCGAAAGATTAAATGACCCGATGATTTAAATACCTACCATCTTGTGTTAGCGAATTACTGATTCAAATTATTAACCAAATTACTTTGTGTGGGTCGTCTACGGTGAGTTGACGCAGGCTATATTGGTTGACACGACTGTCGATACGTTTCCTACATGGCAACCGTAAGACAGATATACTGACAATAATAAATAATTAATGTCGGTATTATCGCATTTCAGCTGATAATGAAATACAGTATTAACGATGATCACGACTTCCATAAGTAACATAACTGCCGAAATCTGCCAGCGTAGGGGGTAGTACCTTCCTGTATATATTATTTAACTTAATAACATAATATGACATGTATTTTTAACATAATATACGCCCCCGTGACGAGTTTTGTAAACTCACTAGGAATTTGTTATCATTTTGTAACGTATTATCATTTAATAAAAAAAAGTTCAAATTTAACCGTATGAAATAAATGTAGATATTTTAAAATTATAAGTAGTTCGCAAGTACTTAAAACAGAAATAAATGTCTTAGATTTTTCTCAATCGTTTCATTGAGAATTTATTTATGTATTCATTTATTGAACGCCTATAGGACTTTTACAGACGTAAGACAGTTAAAATAACGCATAAATTTAATACCTAAGTACATAAAATAAATCATTTGATAATTAGATACAATAAATCGATCAACTACATTTTGAACACAGAAAGTCTTAACTCTGCTTGGTTGATAATGGTTTACATTTCACGAAATGAAAGAGAAATTTGAAGTAATAAAATGTATTAAAGCGAACTTATGTTGGAATACTGCTGAGCTAAATATATCTACTACATCGGTGTATATTTTTCCCATATTTTGGATTCGTCTCGTAGGAGCGTGATACTGCGAACTTGTAGGAGAATTGCTACAATAGTATGGTAGGTACTGTCTTGTAACTGTCCTGCCAGGAACATTGAACGAAATTAAATGTAGAAGTATTCAATGACGAATTAATAATTTTAAACAAACACATTAAATCGCAAATAATTCTTCAATCGGATAATGTCAAAAAATTTAATGAATAGAGAAGGTAGCTCTAATCTAGACATTCTCTAGGAATACCTTTTCTAAAATTTACATATCTTAAGAATTTATTTTGGATTATTTCAATGGTATGCGAATGAACTTAATTTGGAGACCAAACTGTGGAATTATACTCGATATGACTCCTTACTAATGTTTGGAGAATGTAGATATTGTGAAAATCATTAGATAATCTTTAAAATTAATACTTTAAAGTTAAAACATGAAAAAATTACACACAGCCTATCTTTAGACGTGGAATAATGCACAACACTGCTACTTACGTAGGTTCCACGTAGAACCATCCTCGTGTAAAACACGCAAGAGTGAAGCATTTTGGCGCTGGAAAAAATGCAACCTGATTATAAGGAATAAATCAGCCATATTCCTTGGAAAGATCAATAAAACGGTTTATTTTCCATACCATGGTGTAGTTTTCTCAGTCTCCGTATTTCCATCTGACTCCGTGTGTCCGGCTTTTCTCCCCTCAAGTCCGATAACAATGTACAAAGACTCATTGTGCTGGCCATAGACATAGCATTAAGTAAGAGATGCCTCATTACCGACAGAGCTGGGACCTGAAAGGGATTCCTCGCCAATCGGTTCCAGTTGTCAAGTCTACGGCCAATTCAGACAGTCCATGAGGTATAGATGATTCCATCGAATACGTAGCAGTGGTGGCGCGCAAATAAAATAAAAAAGAAATAAAGTAAAAAATATGAAATAACATTATTTTACTTCCCAATTTTTTACTGGTTGTGGTGAATTTTTTTTTTAAATTTCTTTTTAAGTTTTTTTATTGCAATATTTTTTTAATTAGGTACAAACATTTACATAATTGTGAAAATTCATAAATTTATAAGTAGGTACTTGATAATTAACATCACAAACAAGTGGTAAATTATATATTTTATTATATTGTAACATTATATAATTTCGTTACATGCATTTATATTTAGGTATCACGTTATAATTGCATGAATGTTGAAATTTTATTTAGTAATCAATTTATCACATTATAATGTAAAATAGTCTTCGTTATTTAAAAAAATTCGAATGTCCATTTTTTCAGTCAGCCACATTACAAATAGTTCTAACAGCCAATTCAAGTTATTTGGGGTGATATAAGTTTTTTATAGGTGATCTGTTTATTAACGTGTAGTGATGTGATTTTAATCATTAGCTATTCTGTCGGATGTTGGTAAGACTTCAAACATAATTCTAATTATTGTTTTGTGTTAAGTACCTATTGCGTTATACATTAGTATACTTTGACCTCCCCCTCACTCTCTTAAATAAGCTCTTGTATAAAATCAAGTGTCTTAAATGCTCAGTCCTTGTATTTTTTTTAATATTTAAACAGGATTTTTAATGTGTAGCAAATGAAAATTGTTATAAAACTTACGTACCTACCTCTAAAATATTAATTTCTTGTTCTGAATTTATCTGGTATAGCACACTTTACGTTTTTACCAATAAATATCGTATTTTTAACCACGCCACTGCCTTCCTCACTATAATTTATATATTCCCATCCCCACCTGAATACTAAACACACAACAAACTGGCACCAACAAAGCAAAGGGTAACAACGTTTATCAGCAGTTGTTCTTTTCAAGACATACGATTTGATGGGACTTTTCGAGAAGGTTCTAAGTAATCAAACTTAACTGCGTGAAGCAGCCATATTATTTCCACGATAGGGGTAGATATTTCTATAACTACCTAATTGGCGTCCACTTTGTTCCGTTGAATGATTATGCATGATTTACTCGTTTTGTGTTTTTTTCTACTTTTCTGAGAATTCTGAGCATTGTTGTTGTGTTAGATTTAAACATCTGTCAATCAATGTTAAAACTTTGTTCTACGAAATAAAGTAGTTTTACAGAGGTTTTTTTTATCTAATCACATAAACTCAATAAATTTGGTACAAACAATGATACACATTTTTCAATTAACTGTCACTCTTGAACAGTGAGTTCGGCTTCAAGAGATTTAGAAAACTTGACAATTTTTATTGACCCCAAAATAATCCTCAAAAAAATAATTGCTGTGTCCCACTATGTGGAATCTTTCTGCCAACAAGGGTCACTTCGTTATTTTTGTGTAGACATCACTCGCGGGGTGGATAATCTTATAGGTATTTTTAAATGTGAATACTGCACAAGAGTCCCAACTGCTCCCAACCGTCTGAAGTCACTGAGACTATAGCATCCCCAATTGAGGTATGTTGTGAGGATGAAGGTAAGTAGGCAGGGGAAGAAGATGGGGAGTACCCGACCTAAGGGAGTATTCAGATCTGGTTACTAAACACGGCTAAAGCCATTTAAAGCAACGTTTCAATTCTGAATGATGGTCTTAAACCAGGGCGATACTGAGAGTTTATTCCTCTCTGGAACGTGCCGCAAGAATAGTATATATATGTATATATATTATTTTTATTTAATAAATTGTGAAATAACACAAATTCACTTGCAAAATTTACCGGATTTTACAGACCTTCGGTTTGCTAGTCGAGAGCTTTTCCCCTCGACCCCGCAGGACGTCTAAATAGGCACTAAGTAGGTACTGGTATATTATTATGTTTTGTACATAATTATGTAGGTACTTAAAAAATAGCCTGCTGTATTTGGTCATGTATTTAATTCAGAAATTTCCAACCCGGGATATGGGCTTGGTAGCTAGTGGGCAAGCAAAAATCAGTTTTGAGAGGTGTGTAGAACCTTAGAAAGGAGAATTTCGGGTGAACGGAAAATATCATTCAGAGCACTATGCTTTTCCCTGGAGCGCGGATATTCATGTAATTTACAAACGTGCCTTTGAATGGTTGTTCCCCAGAACGCGTCAGCATATTATTGTGAGTGACCGGTTAACTTATCAAAATGACAATTCAAGAAACATTTAAAAGAGATAAAGTCATGAAAAGTGATGAAACAAAAACCAGTTAGTTTTTTCCATTAATGTGATTCGACAAAATATAATTCCATTCCGCGTAGGTTAGTGATATTCCTGCAGAGTGCATCAGCATTTCAGCCATAATACGCAGAATTCACCCACGGTATGCCCACGGTATGCACGGTATGCACGGTATACCCACGGTGCCTGTGTATACCTACTACGGACAGATCGGCTAGGTCCATCGGTAAAACATTTAAAAAAATGTAAATTTAAAAAAACATTTATTTTCCAAGTATACAGATAGTACAAAGGATATAGCTTATAGGTACATTCTATTTCTTACAGTTAACCCTATTCACAAGAAGTAGAGTAGCTTAATACATACTATAAATAAATAAGGTATTTAAATATACAATTAGAAACAGAGGTATTTAAATCGATTGTCAGAAGTTTCATTTTTTTGGGTCGTCATAGGGGCAGTTTTAAAAAATTCCCCAAAAAACTATTCTGTATTTAATCATTGAATAAACTTATCCATAAAACGCAGAGATTACTGAATCGAAATTCCCTTTTTTCTGTCTACCTACTGTCCGTGTGTCCGTCACGAGCCGATCGGTGTGTGAATATACGGATTGGTTTGCCGAACATGACCTAATTCGCGGTCGATGAGCACGACGTCATTCATTGTAATTTCAAAGCTTCCACAATTCCCCAAAATATTTCAAAATTTCCCAAGATTTATTTGACAATTTTGACCTTAAAACCTAAGCTTGATTATTTCCCTAGTTGTTTTGCTTTTCCCTTTTCTCATAAAAAGAATTTTTTCCCGATATCTATGGATTTTTTCATAGACATACCATAATATGAGATGCTCGCCGCTCAAATGTCTCGAAGGTCCGGATATGGTCCGGATGTCAGCGAGTGTGTTGCCGTCGTATGTGAGAACTGTAAAAATATGTAAAAGCCCATCAGGTGTCGATGATTAACAAAATAAAAAAATTAAAAATCTACTGCATGGATGTAAGAGCAACGGATAAAAAAAACTTATATTAAATTATTTCATGAAAGCGCCATCTATGATTTAAAATCCATAAAAGAACCGATAGTTTTCAATATCGATAAAAGATGTCGTCATTAATAATGAACAAAGTGTTTTTTTTTTAAGTGAAACTTCTTTAGGCGCGTAATGGATTTTCGGGGACGGAGTAAAACCGAGTCAGGATCGACACGAAAATGCGGGTACCCCCACCACCGCTCACCGTTCACTGTCCCTCTCTCACCATATGCGCTTGTTGAGGTGGGGGAGCCGCTCACGAACGTTCTCTCTCTTCTCTTCTTTCCTCTCTCTCAGACACCAGCGAACTGCGCCACGCCAAGCATCAGCTGCTTGGTTAGTATACTGCGTCGTGAGTGTAATACGAGTGAAATACGTAATTGATTGTGGTTCATACGGTTTGGTACAGAATTTCAGTGTTAAAAATGAGTAGTGACGAGATAGAGGTGATGAACACATCATTGTCATTGTAATTTCTTTGTAATTTTTAATTGTAATATTGTTATTTATGTAATATTGTATACTTGTGAATAAATTGAAAATTTTTGGAACTATACATTAATCGAACGTCATTCATCTATAAGAAAATATTAGAAAAAGCAAATCCATGCTTCGTCGTTGAATTATTTAACCTCTAATTTTCAAACTAACCTAAGAGAGAAAATAGAGATGATGAAATGAAAATAGAGAGAGAGGAATACTAGAAGTTTCACTTCTGTCTTGCGTAGGCTTGACACACCCACTTTTTTTTTTAATTTTATTATTACCGGGTGTGAAGTGAGCTAACTTCGGGAGGTGATTCTGCACGATGAAATAAATATTTTCACCTGTATTTTCGGCACGTTCTAGTATGGAAGATACTATCAGTATCGCCTTGGTGTAAGACCACCATTCAGAATAGAAACGTTGCTTGAAATGGCTTTGGCCGTGTTTGTTGACCATATCTAATAATAGTCAGGTACTTTCCCACCTTCCTCTTAACCATCTCATCTATATTTCCATTTCATCTTCAGCTCCATACTCCAGACCGTTGGGACTCTTATGCGGTTAAACATTAAAAAAGTTGAAAATAATAACTTTTTACGATAGGTACTCAATTGGACAAAAAATGTTCAATTTTGATTGAAATCAGAATAATGTTTAATATACACGAATTGGGTAAAAATAAAACGGTAAACATACAGAGGATTGCATGACATGGCTAAGCGATGACCGTAAAAATTATATCCGACATGCCACTTCAACTAAGATTCTAATAACGCTCGAAGTTCACATTTTAATTATTTATGATGAACGTTTTACTAAAATCTAAAAAATTTCTAGAGGGATTCTTACGGATGTAAGTTATTTATATTCCCAGCACTCGTTTGGTAGAAGTGGCCTATCGTATATGTTTTTACGGTCATCGCTTGGATTACAAGGCTCATAGAAAATATACATATACTTAGTAAAAATCGCTCATCGAGAGGGTAGATCGGTGATTGGTTAGAAAATCGTGACGTAGCTTGAAGTTCATTTTTCACCGGGAGATTTGAATTTACTGCAATACAAGTGGCGTTTTCCTCAGGAGTCCCCAACTTTTTCTATCATTTACTGCTGTACCCCAAATTGTTATTGTTAAAAATATATATCGACTCCCATCAACATTGTAGTAAAGATAATGCGTTAAGTCTTCTTCGTGCGTCTTTGAATTTTTCTACCATTCACTACTGTGTACCAGTGTACCACATTGTTGCTATCAAATTTTTTTATTGACTTTAATTCGATATACAAACATAAATGTGAAAAATTAATTTAGAACAACAGAATTTAGATTAACAGAAGGCACGGATTCAATTCCCGTTGGCGGCATTTATTTTTACTCAGGAGATATTTTCAATTTGTATTAGTATTTCAGATGACTAATTATTGCTTATAATTATTTATTTATTTATTTTATTTTATTTTATTTTATTTTATTTATTTAGTACAGGTGATGATACAATGACACATGTACATATACATAAAAAATACTTTGACTGCCCAACTAGGAGGAATTCCCGTTTTAGGACAGTCAAAATTGAGTTAGTATTCATGCACGCATACATATTTTGTGAGAACAAAAACAAAAAAGGAAAAAAAAGAAAAGTAATATAATATATACATAACTAAAAAAAAAATATATAAAACTAAAAAATAATGATACATAAAAAAAAATATTATTATTAAAAGCAAAAAGTTGTAAAGTTAACTGATGTTAACTTGTTGTTTGGTTTGTTTAGTTTTGTTTATTTTATTGTTTTCTTAATGTGTTTGATATTTTGTTTGTTTTATTTTTGGAAAAGTGTGAGTTCACACTCTTTTCTCCCTAATTGGTGAAGCCAGACAGTCATCGATTTACGAAGAGCACCTATGCTTTCCTTTTTCCAAGCATCAGGTATAAAGTTGTAAAGTTTTGGGCCTAGGAATGAAAAATGTCTTTGAGCGAGTTTTGGTTGTGGGTGGTACGATTGGATTCCTCCGTGAGTGTCGGGTATCGTGAGAGTGGTCGATAGATGGGTAGAGATGATGTTTTTTATGAGTGTTCAAAATTATTTCCCCATGTATAATTGTCTGACATCTAGAACTCGTAACTCTTCAAATAGTGAATCGCTGTGGTACCTAAAAGGTTTTTTCATGATTACCCTTAGTAAGGATTTTTGGGCCTTTGCTAAGTGGTCTAAAACCATTTTTGCTCATCCACCCCAGCCTAATGATGCATAGCGTTGTAAATGAGTCTTAAATTTTTTAGACATAGGATATTTCTAATTGGCATAAAGATATGCGTCAGCTTTCTAACCTTAGTAGTCACAAGGTCTATATGTCCGTCCCATCTAAGATGTTTGTCGATAACAATACCGAGATATTTTATACTGTTCACGCATTCTAATTTATAGCAATTACAGATAGTTGATTCGATGCATTTATGTATGAAAATATTGTATAATTCTTTTAAATTAATTTAGATTTACCAAAAAACAATATTACATTCTTCGTAAAAAGTGAAAGAGATAGTTCCTTTCAGACTCCAACTGGACTTCAAACTACGTCACTGGCTTGCGAGCGACCCTTTTTAGAAAATTACTTGTATGAGCCAACCTTGATAAGTATATATTTTCTACGAACCTTGGTTGGGGTCATAATAAAAACCACGTCGGAATCGTTGAACATTTTCATAGTCGGGTAAGTACTTTGTTTCTCAGATTATCCATTGACATTGTCCATCACTAACTCAGCGCAAGCGCCAAGCGCGCCAAGCAGTTCACTTTAATTTTTCTATGGCCGGGCCAGAACGTTTCTTTTCTATGACTACATTTTGTATTTGACAAAACCACAAAACCTTGTAAACTGAAAACAAAAAGTTCTGACGCAGTTTCTTAGGCTTTTTGCTAAATAACACTATTCCTGGTTATTAATAACATAAAAGTAAGTGTTCATTTGTGTATTATTAGTTATTCCGGAACCACATCATTAGTAAGTAATGCTATCTGAAGGAAGCAAGAATCGCAGATTGTTAAAAACAATCGTGTACCTACATGTCGAAAGACTTCTAACCTAATTCCAATCGTGTATTCCTTGTATCTAGATCTTTAGGGTAATGATGGTTTATTAAATATCATGTGCTTGCATTAGGTTATTCAAAAAGAATCCCATTTGAATGATCATAATAATAAATATTGCTGTGACTATTGAAAACAAAATAGGCTAGGTATTATCAGAGGATAGACTGTTGTTGGTAAAGATGGGTGACCTGGCGAGCTGCGGTTCCCAGTCACTTTTATATAACGGTGATTGAATCATCGAGAACTTTCAAATTAAACTACCACTGTTCAATACTATGTTTTTCAAATGCATTTATCTAAATACCTATCTTATGTATACATTGTTTGATTTGTATAACATAGAACGTAAGTATTATAAATACACTACAGACGAATTATTTTGTTATGTATGGATACTAGTTCCGGAACAATGAGTTGGTAAACTAGCTGGTTGACTAAAATAATACAGCTAAAACTGTAAACATAACATTGCCATTTGAATGAAAGCAGTAAATTGAATACTTAATGAAAATGTTTTTCAATATTCCTTATGTGATGACTCAGCTGTCAATCTAGTATGCATGTCGAGAAAGGAATACCGGGATTAATAACTGCCACTGTCACACATTTATTTTTAAACCTTATTTAATTTTTTTACTGTGATAGCTGCTCTAGATGATTTTTTTACCACTGGCTTACGATAAACCTTTTTTAACACACTTTGATCGGGTTATTTTTTTGCCGGCAGACCGCTGAAAACGGGCGAAAATAAAGGTCCCACGCGAATTTCTTTAATTTGTTTTAGATCGCTATATCTTCGAAAATAATGGAAATATTTTAATAAAATTTTCTACATACTAACTCAGCATACCCAAGCTATAAAATTTCTAGCCGAAAACCATAAACCAAAGTATTATTTCTAATGCAACATAATAAATCGAAAAAAAAGTCATTGTTGGGTCATTAGGATTCAATTTTATAAGTATAAACTAGGTTTCAATTTTATAAAATTACAAATTATTATATTTTCGCCAAGCCCAAATCATTATAAAAACAAAAACAATTGCCAAATCTCTAGTATCGTCAGAGTAACACATTATTACCCATTCAAATACCACGTGTGCAATTGCCCCTCGCACGGTACAGCGGACCAAAACCATCATAACATGCTAATAATATTGGTTATTTTTTTAAATGAAATTTAAAATAATCACTTAGCGTAGAATGCTTCTCGTATTGCTCACGTAATATTCTTTATTGTTTTTCACCATACACTATTAGGTTTAAGTTTCTAATCACCTTTATATAATCAGTTATAGTTCACGTCTAAAAATTGTTCATCTAATATTTCATTGTTCTTCCTCCGTATCACTTTCTTCAGAATCACTGAACTGTAATGGCATCACTGACATTATTCTTCTACGAGGAATTTCTTCACTTTCACTATGGAATTCAGGCAAATAATTACTAGAACAGGCAGATAAATTATCTGCGACGATTTCGTCATCCCTTTCGTAATTTTCAGAATCAATTTAGAAAGTTTTGAAAAAGCAAATATAAATATTATCTCCTCGGAACACAACCGTAGGACAATTTGCTTTTTAAAAACTGGCATGCACTTGTAAATATTTATTATGGTCCGCCTAACTGTGTTTGCCGATACCTGCTTTGTTAAATGCGCCCGACACTCTCCGCTCGCTCGCACCTAGGAGTTGAGTGGGTGCGGAACAGAGATAGAGAGATTTGTTTCGGGTTTCATGGTCATAAAAACCCTCATTCCAGCAATTGAATTATTAGAATAACAGAATATGTTATCTAAATTACTTATTTCGTTGATCTTCAAATGCAAGTTTCAGGTGTTCAATAATATAGGTCATTTTAGTTGAAATATCGATGTACACAAAAAGACTCCAAGATAAATACAAAAAAAAGACTTGCATTGCAATTTGATAATTATGTACATATAGTTGGGACCTTTACAAAGAGATTGGTATATAATATTCATTAAAAACATCGGATAATTTCTTCTTTTCTGCCATTGAAATGAGGCGGGCGCAGAAGGTAGAAATACCCTTCCCGACGTTAAGCATCAATCGACCAAACGGGTAGAAATACCCTTCCCGATTAAAGTGTGTTAATAATTAATTTTTATTTCTGATGGTGCAACTTAAAATTATTGGTCGCTTCAAGCATTATTAATTTCCCGTGAAGCTATAATTCTAAAATGTCAATAAAGCATCAGCTCCAACCATTAAAGGAAAAGCAATATACCGTGGGGCAAATGTAATGTGAATGTGCCAAAATTTTTCAAATGGTGTAAAATGTCATTGTGCTTTGACATTTATGTTGTAGACAAATAGAGAATTAGTTGACAATAAGCAGTGGAGCAATATACTGGTAATTTCCGGTCTGGTGTTTTAATGCAGTGTGAATTTCGTCATCATCCTGCACCATGTGTGCGAACAATTAAGTGTTTGGCTGAGCGTCTCGTGCAAACCTTCAAATTAAATTTTCGTGAAAACAGCCCAACATTTTTAATTTCTAACAAAATGGCAGCCTATTCACATAATGACATTACTTTTGCCCCACCTGCGTTGAAACGACAGACCAGAAATTGGTCAAATAAGCAGTAACAATAATTCTGCATTCTTCAGGTGTGTATCGCTCCATTGCTTGTTGTCAACTAATTCTCTATCTGTCTACAGTCTACACCATAAATGTGAAAGCACAATGACATTTGATGCCATTTCCAAAAACATTCACATTATGACATTACTTTTGCCCCACCTTGTAGGTATATTAGCCATGAAGCAGTTTTCAGTTAAATGAATTTCAATAAGCACAAGAAAGACTGCTGTCTGTGAAAAAAAATTAAACCAATATCCTTACATTTAATTATTTTTATTTCTAGACCGAGATGGATAACGTGCCTACTTCCGGGCGAGGACGCGCCCTGTTGCTGAAAATGGGACAGGACGCCAAAAAAGACGCCCTTGGACAAGAGGTGCCTTCCCCTGGTTACGTAAGTCTAAAACTTTGAATTATGTGAAAAAGAACTAAATTTCTAATTGTTTAAACTATATATTAACCACATCCTTTTGTTATCAATGTTTGTTCAGCTATTCTTATGTTAGTGATGACAAAACAGTTTAATGTTAATCTTTTATTTTTATAATTTTTACGGTATCACTATCTGAACATGCTTTTGTAACAGTTGTGCAGCGTTGTCATCAACCGTGGTCATTGGCTTCAAATGAAATAATTTGACAAAATGGTATTTAAAGGCATCATCGTAAGTTTCTGTATGTTATATAATGGGCTGGACATTTTTTTTTGTTAATATTAATTAATTAGTTGAGGCCCTGAGGAAAATTATTTCCCTAAGGGCCTATGTCATCTTTGGGGATGCTGTGTGGAGTCTTTTTAAGTAGAGGAAGTTCTGGAAAGGAAAAAGGTAAGAGGGGTGGGTAGGAATCAAGGCATCAGTGTGTCTAGGAGTGAGTCCAGGATTGAAGGACTTATGAATTTATCCCTCGCGCTGCGGTGCAAGGCGATGGGTCAAGAGAGACCAGTTGGAGATAGACAGGGTCTCCCCAAACATCTTATAGACAGCTCTTCTGTTCTGGTCTCCCCAAAGCAGCCTCTCCCGATCTGGCACGCCACGCAGCTGGTGGGCATGCCCATCGCAAACACACCTCACTCCACTTGGGTCCCCTCCTAAATCACCAAACATAGCCACCCACTTGGGGTGACCTATGGCAGAGGTGTTGGTTATCCAATAAACTGTTCCCGGGGCGGCGGTACGCAAAACCGCCTCCCAAATTGATATGTTGAAAGAGTGCCAGATGACAGGGTACCAAAAATGTTGTCCGAGTGGGTGCCTCCGTGAAAGCGATCTAGAGGAAGAAGATTAGATGGAAGAAGGACTGATGAGGAATGGCGAGTGACCGCAGCCAGTGGAGAGTATTTGTGGCGGAGGCCCAATCTTACCATGGGATGTAGCATTGTAATAATAATGATATTTTTTGATAAAAAAATTTCTTGCAGATGGTGGCCCCGTGTTTCCCCATGGCTGGCAGAGGTCGTGCTCAACTAATTGGACTTGCTAAAGCAGCTAATGAAAATAGACCAGGTAATAATGAACGTGTCACCATGCGTCTTCTAGAATGATTGAATATTGAACCTCTAGTTTCTAATAAAGTACTCATTTTAACAATATTTTTTTTTATGCTGTCAATATTATTTTTATTTTCAGGTTCTGGCCTCTCTTCAGGAGTATCCTCTATGTCATCCTCCTCCCCCCAGACCTTATCCTCCCGGTCCCCCGAGGGGTCCAGCCCATCTCCTACGGGGTCCACTGGGTCCCCCTCCAGTGGGATCGTCAACTCCTCCATACTAGGGGGGGGGCGCGGAATGGCGCTGGGGCTGATTAAGGCGGGGGGGCTGGGGGGGCCAGGCCTCGCCAGCAAAGGAAGAGGCATGTTGCTAAACATGAGCAGAGCGGAATCCGTGGTTTCTATAATTAGGTAATTTTTTTGAAAATCTAGTTTCGTACAGTACAAGTACATTTATCACAGTGAAACTCTCTTGTAAGGTTTGCTTAAGAGGAAGCTACAAGCCAAAAATGTGTTTATTCTTGGTATACCTTATATTGTAGGTAATAGGCATTAAAGTCGCTAGACAAAAGGAGTCTAGAAACGTTCGATTTCAAGCACAAAACTGGTTTTTATTTATTTTGTAAATAATTTTATAAGAAAGCAAAAATTTAATCAATAGTTAACCTCACCCAGTGAGGCTAACATTACATTAAAAGCACTCTCTAAATACTCCTTGCACTAATAAGTACATACTCGAAATTTTCAGCAATATTGGTTGACTACTTTTCGAGTTTTGTGAGCACAAACATACGCAAGTTGAATTTTTAAATATCACTAGCTAACGTGTACCCGGTGTTGCTTGACTTTTCTCTACTTTCTATAAACATAATTGGCATGTATTATATATATAAACTTTTCAGAAGAAATTCTCTAAATAAATCCGCTGCACAGTTTAAAAGAACTAAGAGCACAAACAGACAGATGCGGATAGCGACTTTATTTTATACTATTTAGAGATACATAACCATGAAAAAGCCAATCAAAATCGTGGGATATGACAAAAACCCAATGCACAAACTTTGTGCGAAAATGCTCGTCTACCGATGAATTTGCAGGCAGCTGAGTCGATGTACAGTTTGAAATTGGTAGAAATTAAGTATGTAATTTGTTCTTTGACTTTTACAGTGATACGAAAACGGTTACAAATGAACCGTCAACATCAGTTGAATCGATAACAACTTCATTGAAATCAGCCACAATTTACTCACAAGAGAAAGATACATCAGCAACAACAGCACAAGTAAGATAATACACTATAACATTAGTAACTTGTTTCATTAATTTATAGTTTTTTTTAAATTTATTTACTTCTGCGTTCTTCTCTATAGTCACTAATTAACATTGTGTATAAGTCAAGTTGAGTTATCTGAATGTATGTTGTATGCTGATGATGTGGTGCTGATTTCTTACAGTATGGAATATCTACAGTCTCTCGTGTCTAGGATGAACGAAGTATGTATGAAGAATAAGTTAATGGTGAATATAAGTAAGTCTGAAGTCATGTTGTTTGAAAGAGAGAGTTCAAAAATAGTGTGCAATATTGTTTTAAATGATGAACACATGGAGTTGGTGGATGAGTTTGGTATTTGGGAAGTATGTTTACGAGAGATGGGAAGTATGTATGTTTACGGGAAGGATGATAAAGATATTGAAAGAAGGGTAAATGCAGGTAACTCCATTAATGAGGGACTGAACGAGGTTGGCGCTAACAAAATATTGTCCAAAGACGCTATGCTAGAGTGCTGGTACCTACCCTAATGCATGGCAGTGGCAGAGGAAGGATGATAGTATACTGAATGCTGTAGAAATGAGATCCCTGCGGCGTATGTGTGGTAAAACCATGTGTGAGAAATGTGGTGATCTGCAAAGAATGATAGGCTGATGTAAGCGTACTGAGTAAGATTAAGAAGGGGACGCTTAGAAAGTTTGGGCATGTAGAGTGAATGAATGAAAAAAGGAGTGTAAGGAGAATATACAACGCAAATGTGAATGGTAGAAGTCATGGCACGATCAAGTGAAACGGACACTAGAGTTGGGCCATGTTTACAGTCAGAATAATAGAAGAGTATGTATGAATGAGACAAGGAGTGTGTGCCAAGACCAGTAACGGTTCATGGTCTTTATCACTGGGGGTTCAGAATATCAGGAGAAGAATATATATTTATAAACCTGTTCAAATTTTACAGATTTCCCTCATTAATTAATTTCATGCCCCTTTTTCACATTAACTCGCAGTATTTTTTATGTAAACAACATTATATTTCGCCATTGTTCAATATTAGGTAAAACTAACAAGAATAACTGCAAAAAATCAATGCAACTGCTTTCTAGTCGAAAGCCAAAACCAAACTAGAGAAAGCTCAACACACTATCGCATTATTAACGATGACAATTAAGACAAAATCTGTTTTACTAGTGGATTTACAAATGTCATTAAAAGCAAATGGTTGGAAAAGCACTGGCTAAAGCTGAGTTGTTTGGTGGTCCGTCCTCTCAGCCTACCCCTGCGGAGAAGACTTTATGTGACTTATCCCATTCCTCTACTTATTTAAATATTTAATCTGAATAATTAGCACATACCTAGTTAATGGTTTTGATATTTATAATTTGTTCTAGTCCAGTGAAACTGTAAAGTATCATGGCACTACCGGCCAGTCTGTGAGCGCCACTGCCAATTACATAAGTATTGGTATAACCCCGGGCAGTGCAGCCTATGAGTATGATGTAAAGTACGACCCTGCGCAAGATGCCAAACCATTTAGGATCAAGATGCTGAAACGTGAGTATCGTAGTCCCAAAGAGAGGTTGTACGTGATGTCATCAACGATCGTTATAAAATGCTTACATGAAAATCTACCTTCTCACACGTCGAAGATTTGATGAAAATGAAAAAGACAAAAGATACTAGAATGACGACGTCACGTATGACCTCTGACCTCTCAGTGACTAATGTAGTTAACTTATAATTTTATGTTAAAAGAAATATTCATATTTCACTTTCTTAACATAAAAGTACACATAAAAATCTAAATATTATTGTTTACTACCAACTTACATAAGTACATTTTAATTTTTCTCATTAATTGTCAGAGCATACACTTTTTTCTTAAATATATTTATTCTATTTATTGTTTTCAAGCTATAGGTAAGGAGATTATATATAGATTAGGAGATTTATGTGTGCACACCTTCATGGTAATAAACATAAATAATGTTAACCCATGTTATGCTGATGTTGCAAAAACGTAACGGTCAAGCAAGCTGTTTTTGAGAAATTATTACCATTAATTAATTATTGTAATTAATAAATAGAAAAATATTTTAATAACTTTTAGTCACTTCACTGAGGTTTTCCGTATAAAAGCCCACTAGGGTGTAAATAGATAACTAAATGTTATACTCTAGCTAATTCTGGTTACGATATGTAAAGTATTATTTTATTTATTGGACAATTTGTATAGCGCCGCTTTTGTACCATCCTGTTTCTATATATGTATTATTTGTGTACTATTTATTACAGCGTAGAGGCAGTTAAAAATAAAGAATAATTGTATTTCAGATCATGTGCCGATGCTTGGACCTAACACTTTCGATGGGTGTCACTTATTCCTTCCGAAGAAATTGGATTCTATAGTGACTGAGCTGGTATCCCCACACCCTGTGACGGGAAACCCTGTCAATCTACAGGTAGCGTTTAGGCTAAAAATAATGCTACGCTTACCGTCCGTCGACGGACGACGTATTACTGACCTCGAAAGTAGCACGTAGTGAACCACATAGCGCTACAGCTCCTCATCCATTCACCTACATGACATACGCTTGGCACTATTTGCAGCCTTATAGTTCATGTTGTTAATTGTATAAAACTGTGTTTTTAACTCTTTACCTAACATTGAACTCTCCTAGCCTACATAAGTTTTACCCTTTCAGGCCTGAATTAAAAATGGGAGTGGTAATAGATATTTAATGTTTGATAACACCTTGTAGAATTATTTAATAAAATTTGTTTTTCAATAGTTAAAGAAGTTATTGCTACTCTTAACACACACGTTAGAAATGCTTGGAGCTATGAAGATAGCCACCAGCTTTCTCTAAATGTATACTTTGTGCATGATAAATGTAATCGAACTGTGTTTTCTATTTCTTTTTCAGTTAATCTTTAAGAAAGCGCGACAATTCAGGGATATGACCCAGTTGTATAACATTCTCTTCAAGCGTATCATGTCAGCGCTAAAACTGGTGGAGTTCAAACGTCAGTATTTTGATCCCAAGAGCGCTATCATGATCCCGCAGTACAAGCTAGAAATTTGGCCTGGGTGAGTTTTTCTTTCACAATTAGGTACGTAATATGTACCATAATGTCTTAAATGAGTTCAACATTACTTCTTCAATATTTCTTAGTACTCCTCGCTGAGGGGTTCTTTGCTGAGGCGACTAAAGTTATTTAATCAGGAGAGTCTTCTATGTCGCTTTTGGTGCTTATTTTAGAGTTTTTTCATTGACCTCTTTCAGCCAGATTTTGAGTCTTGAAATGCACTAATTTTATATAAAGGGTGGCCGGGGGTAAAGTGCACTAACTTTGGGAGATGATTTTAGAAGTAGAAAAGGTGATACCTTTTTGCGAAATTCAAACGTTTTAAGGTAGTTTTTGGGTAAAAAAATTGAAATGTTTGAATGGGAAAATAAATATTCTTCCATGGAAAAATATTTAGTATGGGAAATAAAAGTTTCGAAAAATGTTATTTATTTTTTACTTCTTCATCATGTAGAATCGCCTCCCGAAGTTAGTGCACTTTACCCCCAGATACCCTGTATATATACATATATTATATATTTCTACTCGTTTTATATCTGGCAGAAGGGTGTTATGGAGTTCTGTTGCAAAATTAATGTAGTTTCTATGTCCAAATGTGGTTTTGTGTGAGTGATGCAGTCTAGTAGGGGATTCCGTATATTTGTACCTACTACCAAATAAAGAATATCTTTAGAAAGCAAATAAGTAAGAGGTGTGGAATAACATACGATGGGTGATAGGTACAACACCAGGAGATTATTGGTTGACATACAGAGGCACATTTTATTTTATTTTAAAAAAGAAGTGTATAATATCCTCCACGCTAGGTTACCTGTATTATAATGGACATGGACATGGACATCGACATGGACATCACAATTTCTATGGTGAGTTAGTTAATTTTAACAGCAAAGACTTGACAGTACAAACAATTCAAAATTATTTACTCTTTAGTAATAATAAAATCCTATTAAACACACAGGCCTCTGGCATATTTTGTCAGAAGGTCACAGTATTTCCAATTTGCAATAAAAAAAAATTAATTGAATATTTTTGAATGTATCCGAAAACTAAAAGCTGTTTTTCAAATAACTGTAATATTTCTGAATGTGTACAGATCTAAAAACTTCTTTTGAAAGGTGGTAAAATACGCTTTAAAATTTTATTATTATATAGTTTCATAATTTTTTTCAAATTGCGGTCGGAAATTTCGGTTCCTTGGAGGTGTACATTTTATTTTATTTTTTTCTGGGGGTTTTTTTTTGTATTAGTAATTTTAGTTAAAGATAGTTTAGTTTAGTAAAAAATAAAGTAAGACATTTAAAAAAAAAAAAATTTTTTTTTTTTTTAAAGAAAGACAAACATTCCCAGGTTACGAATAACCCAACAATGTTTGAAAATCTCCTACTACCACCACAGAAAGCCGAAAATGTTGCTTGTGTTGTGATGGAGGACTTAGCCAGCCGAGGAATCGAACACGCGACGCTCGGGTGAGACCCAAGCGCTATGCCCACTCAACCACTGACCGGTCAATTATGTGTGCTTTAAAGATTTTAATATTTCCAAAATTACATGCTTATTTGTAATAATAAAATTTTGAAAGCCTATTTCATCAACTTTCAAAAACAGTTTTTTGTTTTCCTAAATATTCCATTTATTTGGATTTAATTGCGAAGGGGATACTCCAAACTTCTGACAGAATATGCCAGAGGCCTGAGGGGTTAAGAAGTTTCATGTTTTAAAAAAAAATCAGCCTTTAAAGACTAAGGATGAATTGTTTCATAGAATTTGAATAATTCATCAAATTTCAACGTTCATTTGCGAGTTCTGTGAATGTCCTATTCAAGTTCTGTTATTGTATCATTATAGGCCAGTTACTTGACAGAACTGAAATAATAACAGAACTTGGTAAGAACTTTCACAGAACGTGAAAAAGAACTTTGAAATTTAAGAATTGTTCAAATTCTCTGAAACAACCCGTCCTTAAAGAAGGTTTTCCTACATGAAAGATTTTTCCGGTACCTTGGAAACTTTAAAATGGAGCTTCACTGTACCACCATTTGACAAACTGTCTCATCGCAGGTACGTGACGGCGGTGGACGAGTATGAGGGCGGGCTGATGCTGATGATAGACCCCTCGCACAGGGTGCTCCGCAAACAGAGTGTGCTAGAACTGGTGCGAGACTTGATCGCCCGCAACCGGGGCGGCGGTTGGGAGAAGGAGCTGCAGGCCCAACTCATCGGACAGACCGTCATGACCACCTACAACAACAAGTGCTACATGTGAGTTATTATTTACTTCTCTCTGTACAGCATACATTTCTGCATTTTTGCATAATAAACAGTCCCAATTTTTTTATTATTTATTTTATAGTGGAAATTGTTTACATATAGTTCCTTTGAGCACTTAAGCCATAGGTCCATTGTGATATTGCCTATTTTACCTCATTCCTTTAACAGTCACCCTGTCCCTTTTATAAAGTTCACCAGGTTTGTCATTGGATATGTCTTCTGGTTCCACAGTGTCTTCCCAGGTCTCGTCTCTCTTCTCCAATCTCCCTTGGTTCCCTGAAAGCCCCACGAGGAAAGAGGGCCTCATCTCTCCTTTCCACTCTTGGTTCCCCGAAGACCCCACGGCGGAAGAGTCCACTACCCCATGGTTCCCTGAAGGTCCCATTAGGGAAGAGGGCTTCATCTCTCCTCTCCACTCGCCTTTGGTTCCCTGAAAGCCCCTCAAGGGAAGAGTTTGTGGAGGTGGCCTCAGCTCTCCTCTCGACTCCTCCTTGGTTCTCTGAAGGCCCTATGATGGAGGAGTCCACTCCCCATTGGTTACCTGCCCCAAGAGGAAAGAGGAAGTTTTTGAATGGTCCAATTTACATCCCACGAGTATCTAGAGAAATAGAAGGTACACTCCAGAAGAGCCCCGAAAGTGGGTAAGGTCTAAATGCGACCCTGTTTCTCGGAGGCATCATTTGTGAAACTGTTTCCCAGGTCATTCAGCCTGAGCACTTGTAGCTAACACGTTGGCTTGGGATGGCTACTGCAGGTCGTGTTTTCACTCCCCGAGCGATGGTTTGTCGCACTCCCTACGCTATAACAGTCCCATTTAATCCTTTTAAGAATGTTTCACTGTTTACCAATAATAAAAATACTACAGTAAAACCCCATTGTGAGGCTTTCACTTAAGAATTCTTTTCGATCCCTCGAAAAACCCGTCTGCATAAATATAGTCAATACTCTTTATTTACTGGTGTTTTAAGTTTTACAATGTTATATTAAAAATGTCAATATCAGAGATAAGGTCATTTAATTCCCTTCTTTCACAGGGATACGCAAGTACCCAATACTCGACGATTCAAGTATCTTGGCGACTACCGCCAACATCTGCGCGGAGATTCATACACAGGCACACATTGCTGACATTTTGTAAACTCGTCGGCAACGCCAGTTTCCCACGACCAGCCGTGCGAGGTTATTCCCACTCACGTCGTGGAGACTTTAAACATGACTTTGCTCATGTCAGACTTTCATCTCATGATTTCAGTACTGACATGTGCGTGACAAGTTGTTTGCGACGGGAGTACATAACATGAGTTTCGCATACTTGCATATTCCTGTGGAAAAAGGGTCTAATAATACCATGATTTTTCTGAGAGGCATTGCGGATTGTAAAATAATGAATGATCGGTGCCCACATGCTCTATTAATTTAGCAAAGCAGTTACTTATCTATTCTGTCCATTGTAAAAGCTGTCTATTGTAAAGCTCAACAACAGTACACCCGATTTCTCATTGGGTGTATAATATTATGCATTGTATCCAATTTTCATGCTTTTTCGGATCTCTAAAGTTTCAGTTATTTGTAATATTAATACCACAATATATCATTGAATGTGTACATATTTCGGTTGTTTTAGAATCGATGATATTGACTTTACACAGACTCCCTTGAGTAAATTTGAAGGGAAGGATGGCCAAGTCTCCTTTATGGATTATTACAAAACCAATTATGGGATTGAAATCACCGATCTGAATCAGCCACTGCTAATCAACAGGTATGAAATATCATTTATTTGGACTGAAAAATTCCAACTTAATAAATGTATGGGATAATAAAAAATTCCTTGTTTACACAGTATATAATTTATTGTTTTGTAATATTTCGTTGTAGGAAAACAAAGCGTGACAATGTCAATGACCAGCCACAAAACTTCTTGATAGCCCTCATCCCGGAGCTGTGTAACCTGACGGGGATATCCGAGGCGATGAGGACTGATTTTAATCTCATGAAGGAGATGGCCAAGTATACCCGCATCACTCCCAACCAGAGATACTATGCCATCAAAAAGGTAATTTCTAAAATATCAACGGTGGTATGGTAAAATCCTTCAAGCCACAAAAACTAAACAAAATGAACTTTACAGGAGACGATAAAAAGGAAAATTTGCATTTGTAAAATTAATTACAAATCTTGAAATAAAATATTGCATTTCTACCTAAAATTTGGAGAATTTTGAAGATTGAGTAATTTCATTTAAAGTTTTCTCGAAATAACACATAAATTTAGTTTTTTATATTTAAAATGCTAGCAAAAATTACTTTACCATGTTGTACTTTGATAACTATTCTATATGAAGCCACTGAAAACGTGGCTTGAAGGGTTTTACCAAATACAGTCAATGTTTATGTATTTGTAATTAGAATAAAATAATTACTTTACCATGTTACTTTGATAACTATTCTATATGAAGCCACTGAAAATGTGACTTGAAGGGTTTTACCAAAATACAGCCCATTTGCATGTATTTGTAATTAGAATAAAATAATTTTGTATGAATACCACTTTATTTGAGTGTAATATATATATAAACCAAATGGTTTCGATTCGACCTGAACCTTCATCAGAGTTTTAAGAAACATACTACGACTACCACAACACTGGCATTAGCCTAGTGTGATAGTCAAAAGATAATGTACAGCATCATCATGTAAATATTTATTAAATAAAAATACTAACGGCCGTTGTTCCCAATCCTACTGATCAACCGTTGACCTGAAATTGTGGCTGAACATTCCTCAAATGCACAATTAAGCTCTTCCCAATTCATCTCTCCTATTGAGCCAGAGGAACCAAACAGCTGGATGAACCTCTGGCTCAGTAAAAGAGTTAGTTATAAAAAGTGTCAACAGATCGAAAAATTACAGCAAAATGTCGGACTTCATTTGGTTCACGCATTCTTTTTCGTATTGCATATTGCCCATTTTATCATTATTTTTACTATCAAATTAATATGGACAGTGAAGATAAAGATATTAATGATAGATATTGCGGAATGGATGATGATACCGAGTTACACAGGCGGCGACAGCCAAATATTGAATGATAATGATTTCTTTAACCGTTTTGGATTGTCAAAAATGCTGTTTCGAATGCCAGATGATGTTGTAAACTCCACAATATTCATTTTCCCTTTCTGCATAAAGTTCTTGCTACTTTTGGTTTTTATTTAGTCCAAGTTGCTTCGTTTCATGTTGACACACGGAGGAGAAACATCAATCGTCAAATTTGTATTAATGAGTTTTCGTGCTTTCGCAGCACTAGTAAAAGTCAAGCCAAGGCTTTATTTTTAGTATATTTACATGCGTTTGTTAAAAAATATTAAATGTCGGTTTAAGTATTACAGTACTTAAAACAAATTATCTGTATTAATAATAAGTAAAATATGAACTCATCAATATTAATTTAACATTGAAAGTTTTGACATTTTCTTGTCTATAAGTGGGCGGGGCCACTTAAGATTATCAACGATCAAGATGTTTGGAAACAGGCGAATCGAGCGTTACTGAATAAATGGCTTGGCTTATTGGAGCATTAGATTGATCGATCTAAAAGTTCGGAAGAACGGCCGTAAATTAATTAAAGAGTTACAGTGTACAGGTAACATAGAAGAGGTAGGGAGAACATCAACTTTGGTGGGGGGACAAGGGAGAGATTGTTAAGATAGAGGGGTTAAAAGTTGGTGTAGGAAAATTTAATTAAAAATGTAAAATCCCCTTCCCTACATCCACTTCCAACCCCTCTTTCGTAAACACCTCGCCCTCGCTTGATGTTCTCTTATTCTTTGTTACCTGTACAAAGTATGTTTTATAAAACCCTGATGAAGGTTCAGGTCGAATCGAAACATGTTGGTTTATGTAATAATTATTATTATGTGATTGCTACTTGTGAAAATATATATTTGTGTTGAAAATTATTCATCGATATCATTTACAAGCAGAAAGAGCGTTAAAAAGTTCAGAGTGCATGCATAGTTTTAAAGCAACTTACAAAACAATGTTATGCAACTTCTCCGAAGACCATTACAATCACTTGAAAGATATTAAATCGTGACTTCCTTCCACGTAGGAAATCAAGTGTACAGTATGTTCAGTTCAATTTGACTCAACTTTAGCCCAATATTAATATTTTAAGTATGTACTCTGTTATTTATCCCTTTGATATTTATGCTGTTTATTACAAAATTATCCCGTTGTTTTGATTACAAAATACAATTGTACATTGTCTGTTTGTTTTTCTTTATTTAAAAACTTTGCAATACCCAGTATCGTCCTGGTGAGATATCACCATTCAGAATAGAAGCTCGAAATGGCTTAAGCCATGGTTTTACTGTTTATGATCACGGCCACAAATACTTTGTATGTTGATTTATTTTTGAGGTAATTGCCAACGTTACAAACAGCGCACTGTCTATTATCAGGGCAGACGTGCCTTTTTTAAAGATGAGATTTGAATAGTTTCCAACCTTTCATTTCTCCTTCCCCAATCCTTCAGCCTCATGACATTCCGCAAATCGGGAATGTCAGTCCGCTGGCTCCATAAGTCTGAACCTTTACAATGCTGACCTTCTCAACGCAATCAATCCCATAATGAGGCACGTATTGACACAATATATATGTTTTAGTGTAAATTCGTGGATCACATATGCGACAGCCGCATAGGTAAGGTTAAGATTAATTACGGTATTCATTTTTGTATTTCCAGTATGTAGAAAATGTGAACTCCAATCCGGTGTGCAAGCAAATGCTGAACGATTGGGGCCTGAGCATCCGACCAGAGACGGTGAACCTGAATGCTCGCACCCTGCAGCCGGAGCAGATAGTGTTTGGGGACAAGAAAGTGAACGGCAGCCTGATGGCGGACTGGTCGCGAGATGCTACCAACAGCAAGGCTATCCTGCCCATCGACATCAACAACTGGGCCCTGCTGCACGTCCGTAAAGACGAGCCTTGCTCCAAGGTAATGTTCTGTTCTATTGCACTGTTCATTCTGAAAATCTAGAAATTTAATAAAATATAACAAAAATTATTACGGCAACACATTTCATAACAAATTACAGTAGATTCAAATGTGATGTTGACTCCTGAATTTGGCAGTACGATATTAAAAAATGGCATAAATCAATTTATCTTATTAATATATATTTTTAATTATGTGCTAAGTGCGTATTTATTCCACACGATTTTTGTATCTTTTTTGACAGACTTTACTGTAGTAGCGATAGCTCATGACTCGTTTTGTTGAAAAAGTCGGGATGCCGCTATTGTGTAATGTGATATTAAAATCGATATAATATAGTTGTGGTATAAACTGGTTGCGCCGGTTTGCTTCTTACGTCTATATTAATTGGTTTGATATATATTTGAGTTCCCTAAAAAACATGCGTTCCTATTTCAAAATCCAATTCCCTAGACCCCTGCCACCACAGACAAAATCTCAGTATTCGTATGTTCTTGTTGTTGAACGCAACATAAGTCTTTGTATGTTCTTGAACGCAATGTAGGTGTTCGTATGTTGGTTGAATACAACTCACTCTCCGCCGTTAAACGTGCCGTCTAGGAAAACTCGCAAAACGATTGTGTTAACCCCCCGCTGAAGTCAACATGTGTTTGAAAGACAGTTGCCTTCATGTGAGCGCTGTAGCCACCGAAGAGGCGTTGAGTAACTCCCAATTGGGGTGTGCGTCAATACAACTTTCAATGCTCAGTGTAAATCCGGCAACTATCGCGACGTATTGTTTTTATGCTGGCCCTGTGCTCGAGAAATCAAAAAAATTGTAAAATGCGGTTTTTGACTACCTACTCTAGTTTTAAAGTTATGGTGTTGAATGTTTGCAAGTTGGAGTTTTCCAAGCCATCACTGTCCAAGGCTGGCAGTGAATGTGTTAATAATTAAAAGAATTTCCATAGATTTAATTAGTGACGTGACGTGTGAGCTCACCAGACTCCAAAACGCTGTTTTTTTTTCAAACGCAGTGTTTTTTTCGTTTTTAAATGACGGTTTATAAATTCTGTGTATAATAATATATAATAGAACTTATAGAATTAGCGTTGATTGATCTATATGAATACATATATATTTTTAAGCCATAATATTTTTCACTGTAGTGCAGATTCAGTCGTACCAACCAAACGGTGTGTTTTAATGTGATAGTGTTTTTTCTTTTTTAAATGACGGTTTATAAATTCTATGTATAAAAATATATAATAGAACTTATAGAATAAGCGTTTATTGATCTATATGAATACATATATATTTTTAAGCCATAATATTTTTCACTGTAGTTCCGTATGTGTGACTTGCCATGTGGTTATAAAATGAACTGACACTTTTTACACTTTTTCATTGAATGAATATATCTTTTCAGGCATTTGTGGAAACATTGATGCGTTGCGGACCACCAATGGGCATCAAGGTATCGCAGCCGAATTTTGTGTGCCTGCAGTCGGACAAACCTGAGGCCTACAGCATGGCGCTTAAGTCCGTCATCTCGGGCCCTCTGCAGATTGTAGTGTGCATCAGCCCCACAGCCAGGGACGATCGCTATACGGCCATCAAGAAGACGTGTTGCGTTGAGAACCCCATTCCATCACAGGTTACTGAAAACTGAATACAAAAACACACAGTGAAACTTTCTTATTAGGTTTATTATGATTTAGATTTTTACAAACCTATTATGTGGGACAATTTAGGTCATTTTTTCAAGGAGCCGAAAACAGAACTTTTTAAACATGAAACTTCTTATGTGGGAACCTAAGTAAGTTTCACTGTATGATAACAGATTACAGTTACATCGGATTTGCTATAGTGACACTAAACCAGTTGTTTGGGTAACGTTTCTTAGAAAAAAATCCAAACACTGTTGTAATGTTTCTTTTTAGTAAGTTAATATCCTGATTCATTCAATGTCGCCAAGTTTGTCCATACGGAAACTGAAACTGCCGTGCTTTTTGGGGCCCATCGTACCTAGCTTCTTTTACCTCAATAGTAATTTTTATTTGCTTAACTTCCTATCTTGCTGTGATAATGCCAATAACATTATAAATAAATAAGACACATTATATTCACACTAATAGAACAAAAAATGTAGCACCGCTAATAAAAAGGAAAGTCATTCGAAAAGAATGTGTGTACCAATGAAATATCTATATGAACAACCCGCTAAAGTATGTCCACTGGACCTAGTTCAGTTAAACCACACGCATTGTGTCAGTAATTTATCTTCACTCTATAAATTAATCAATGCCTTGCTGTGATATAATAATTAATAAAAATCTTTTTCTATCAAATCTAATGAACTTCGGGGCTTCATTTTTGCTAGTTTCAACTCCTTTTTCACAGTCCTGATCATTCTCTCATAGAATTATTTCAAGTACCATCTTTACTAAAAAAAAAAAAAACATTTTTAGGTTATAAATGCTCGCACACTCATGAATCGCGACAAGCTGCGCTCCGTGGTGCAGAAGGTCGCCCTGCAGATGAACTGTAAGCTCGGAGGGACTCTCTGGGCTCTGAACATGCCCTTCAAGAATGCCATGGTCATTGGCATCGACGTCTACCATGGGGCCGGCAAAGACTCCTGTGTCGGTATGTACAATACTAAATTTCTTTTGTGGATACCATCTGTGGTCATACTCAGTGGCGGCTCGTGACTTTTGGGTTACTAGAGTGCTAATATTACAAAAAATGGCTTAATTGATGTTGTAGCTGAAAACGATTTTTTTTTTTTTTTCGAAAAATTGATTTTTTGTATGAAGATTTTCAGGAATTCCGTACAGCGCACGGCTATACTGAAATTTCCTGAAAATCTTCATACAAAAATTCGATTTTCGATAAAAAATAAAAAATCGTTTTCAGCTATAACAACATCAGAAATGCCATTTTTTCCAAAAGTCACGAGCTGCCACTGGTCATACTCATCAAAAGTAAAAAATACATGGTCATTTTTGATTTTTTTCTTGCTGAGCTATACAGGGTGTCCGGGGATAAAGTGCACTAACTTCGGGAGGTGATTCTACATGATGTTAGGAGTAAAAAAGATTAATAACTTTTTCCGAAATTTCCAAATTTATTTCCTATACAAAAAGACATACCTACTAAAAATTCTTAGTGTGAGGACAAACTTACCCAATAAATTCACTGTGAAGTTGCCAAGAACGAGGTGGCAACGTTGTAAATGGCCCATATCCATTGATACGCAAGCAAACAATAACATTAGGCCAAGTGTTTGACATTTACAATTATGCTACAATTCGTATGTTTTAAACCAAATTCAAAAGAGAACTGTACTAAAATTAACAAAATGTAGTAACGCTTGAACAATAAAATTATTTTACTTTTAATCACTTACATGTCATTGCTTTTGACCAATTAAACGATTTTTCCAATGTGTCCACTTTCCTTGTGTAATTAACACCATGTGGCCTGTAAACCTAATGAATGTTTGCCCATTCTTCGTGGGTGAAGCCACACACTGTCACAGCAATTAAAATTATGCGCAAATGAATATGTTAAAAGTAAGTCTTTGGAGAAAACACGTACTGAATAAAGATGTTCTTTTAAGTAAGTTTTTATATGCACACTAAGTTAAAGAGACACTACAACAACAAGTTTGAATTAAAACAATGAAGTTTTTAAAGTTAACCACGGCTAGATACATCAAATTTTCAGATCCTTTGCGAAAAAAGAACAGTTATTGACAATTTAAACTGACGCAATAACAGCTCTTGGGGGCGGGACGGTAGATTTAGCAACAGCGTAAATAATAATGCAAGACCCACAATTGACAACTCAGCCACCGACCGGACCCTTCTCCCGAGCCTCCTTAAATATAATGAAATTGTCAAAGGTTTTAGGTTTTTAAAAGTAGTCCCAGAAAGAGATTGTAAGTGATGTCATCATTATAGTATCTTTCTTTTTGTTTTCATAGAAGAATTGTAAGAAGAAAGATTTTTATACGAACAATATCGATGAAAAAACAACCTCTCTGAGACCACTAAATATATTTTCTTTCAGGCTTTGTGGCTTCCTACAATGCCGCCCTGACCAAGTGGCACAGCAGCGCCATCATAGTGGAGAAGGGCCAGGAGGTCCTCGATGGGCTCAAGACGAGCTTCGTACAGACATTATCCTTCTATTACAATGCCAATGGACAGTACCCATCTAGAATCTTCATTTACAGGTAAATAAACAAAATATTGGAACCATGAAGAAAATTTACTGGAAATTTTTTTTCTGTTTTCCTCGGTCCTTCAGAACCAAACTTCTTACCAACCTCGTCATCATCCTGTAAAATAATAGTATAAAGTACATTTTTTAAAACAATTAAATTGTAATTTATTCACTTTAGTTATTTCACCACCTGCAAACTCTCAGCGTGCAAGGCATACAAGAACTTTGCTAAAACCCTATTATTGACGGCCGGCATAGTCCAGTGGTAACGCATTGGACTGCCATTCCGAAGGTCGCGGGTTCGAACCCGGCGTGCGCAAATAAATTTTATTTGATTAATTTGTGTTATTTCACAATTAATTAATTAAAATAATATATAGTATATTTGCGGCACGTTCCAGAGTGGAAGATACTACCAGTATCGCCCTGGTGTAAGACCACCATTCAGCATTGAAACGTTGCTCCAAATGGCTTTAGCCGTGTTTAGTGACTAGATCTGAATAGCCAGGTACTTCCCCACCTTCCTCTTTCCCTTCCCCACTTACCTTCAGCCTCACAACATCCCCCAATTGGGGATGCCATAGTCTCACTGGCTCCAGACGGGAGCAGTTGGGACTCTTGTGAGGTATTCACTATAAAAAATAAAAAAAATTTAGAGGTTATTTGTGTTTGTTTGTTCTTCGCTAAATAATGAAAAGTGTATACCTAAATACAATTTACACACAGGAATAAGCCTTGTACAGCATTTTGAATTGTTCCTTTAACCTTCGGCATGCCATGATGCAAAACAAAACTTATGTTACCAAAAGGGGTTACTGAGATACACCACGGATGTTATCATTATAAGACTATATTTATGGGTTCTGTTGGAATAGAAATACTATAAATTCACTATAATAGCTGATAGGTGTAGGATAGTAATTTCAGAAATGTTGGTTACCCCTGTTGGAAACGGGAGGTTAACAAAGACCATAATATTCTGTCTTCGGGGTGAATATTTTTCCTGAATTTTCAATAAATTATTTTTATTTTGACCCAGGGACGGGGTGGGAGATGGCCAGCTGCCCGTCTGCATGAACTTCGAGGTACCCCAACTGGAGAGCTGCTTCAGCCTGATTGACCCCAACTACAAGCCGCCGCTCACCTTCGTGGTTGTGCAGAAGAGGATCAACACCAGGATCTTTGCAGACCTCAAAAATCAGCAGCTGGAGAATCCCAACCCCGGCACCGTGGTGGACAACACCGTCACCAGGAAGGGAATGTCAGTATTGCTAATTCTAATGACCCCTAGGCATCTAGACCCCTACGGAGTCAATCCCCATCTCTTGACTTTTTCTCTAGTCAGACTCCGAGGGGCGTGCAACACATTGTCATTCGCTCTTGTTGTATACGCACAAGTATCAAGTAGTAGTTAAAAATGAAAGGAAATTTATTTCATCAAATTAAATGAAATGTCTGAATATGTTATTTTATACTCAAAAAAGATTTCATACACTTTATTTTGCCCTTTTTGACAGCTTAATTATTTATTTGCTAGTTGGGAATGTGTGTCTTGCATTGCATGGATTGTTTGGACAAAGCTATTCACTATTAATTTTGGTTCCAGAATATCCTGAAGTTGTGGTTTTAATTTTTTAACATTGTTAATTTGACTAAAACAATTTATAGAGAACTGCTGCAAACTCCGCTTATGACAAAATCCTGTTCAGGTGGAAAGTAAAGCATTATACTCTGAAACCATTTGGTGGTGGAGTTTACAATATCAATGGACATTACAAGGTGATGCACCGTGGTGCGAAAAATTGAGAATTGGGCGAAATTATGCAGTCCTTAAGTAAATGGCGATATGTTTAAAATTCGCACTCAACACCAGCCAACTGCTTGATTTATTAAAAAAATAACATCACCAAAAAGCATGTTTTATTTTACTATGTGAAATTCAGGCACAAATATTAAAATGTTTTCTGATCATTTTCTAAAGAACTTTAATTGCCAAATTACACATAAAAATCATATCCGAAAAGGGGTTCAAAAGTAGGAGATTTGGCACTTTAAAGCAGTTTTTATAGATCTGATAAAAAAAAAATTCTTATAAAAAGGCGAAAAGAAAATGTTCAATTATTTCAAAGGCTAAAACGTGTTCTAAACACTAGCAGTATTAGTTAAAGGATCTATAATATTTCTAAGCGATCAAATTTTCCAATCAAAATCACATGTTTTATTTCGCAGCTAAGCACCAGTGTCATCTTTTTTTTTTCTTCAAGCACGCTGTTTTTGGCACCATACATACTTAGATTAGATCCAACACTCAAATTTTTTTATGCATTTTCATGCAGAAAAGGTGGAATAAGATGATTTCATTTTTTTTCATATAAATAAACAAATATATCAATCTAACAACTTCACTACATTCAAATTTAACCCTCCCACTGCAGGTACGACTTCTTCCTGGTTTCGCAGAAGGTGCGCCAGGGTACAGTGACACCCACGCATTACATCGTAGTGCACGACAGCTCGGGCATCAGCCCCGACCACATGCAACGCTTCACGTACAAGATGTGCCATCTCTACTACAACTGGCCGGGCACAGTGCGCGTGCCGGCGCCTTGCCAGTATGCACACAAGCTCGCCTTCCTCATGGGGCAGGTGGTGCGGCGACCACATCATGAGCGCCTCAGCGATAAGCTGTTCTTCCTGTAAACTAAACGAATTTCATGCTATACAACTACTGCAAGGCCTTTCAAGGAACCAAAATAACATAAGTCAGTGTGTAAGGGACAATACAATCACACTTGATTATTCAAAAATACCTGAAATCGTCAGCTAAATTTATGAGTAATCAATCACTGTGATCTTAGAATCAGTGTATGCGCTAATGATTGCAATTGTGAACCACTCTGGGAAAACCTTATTCTGTTTTCTCAAGAATACGTTCCACGTTTAATTTGACCGGTGGACTGGTCAATGGTTGAGTTGGCATCGCGTTTGGGTCCCACCCAGGTGTAGAGTGTTCAATTCCTCGGCTGGCTAAGTCCTCCATCACAACACAAGCAACATTTTCCGCTTACGGTGGTTTTGAAACTCTGGAATGTTTGTCTATCTTTTAAAAAATTATGACACTGCGTGGGTGAAGTCCATGCGAACCCGATTTCGATTTTGTATGAATTGAAGCAGTGGGTGGAAAAGAGGTATTATCGCTAAAATTGCATTCCGAGAATAATTCTATACATTCAAAGTTTTTAGCGGATAATATTTTGATGAATCTTTGTGTTAAGTGATTGATTACAAAACACGGGCAAACTATCTGTTACGCCAAGTATATAGTAAGAAAATTAAATAGCTGTCCTAATATTAACAAATTTGTTTTTTTTGTACATGGGTACTATGCCCTTTTTCCACCCATCGAACAAATTTAATGATGTAAGTAAAAACAGTGGTAAAGTATCAGTAATATTAATTTTATTAGATTGGAAAAAAAGAGTAGTGTACAGCTACAAAAATAAACATTAACATAGTAAATTAAAATAAAAAACCTTCTGAAATATTATTTTTTGTTTTTTTTTAAACATTTATCATTTTTTTTTTAATAATGTTATATGGACATATCGGAAAGCTCGTGTTCAGGACTGTTGTCTTGATGAATTGCCGATGTACCAGGATGGATATCACCTACTGTACCAATATTTTCATCAATAAAGATAGTATGTTCTTAAACCATTCTGCATTCTCTCGTTTTAAGAATGATGTGACAATGCATCTAATTTTTCTCAGGTTTTATGCCATCAACTGGCATTTTGGTTAGATTTAGTCGCTCTTTTAAAAATTACAAGTTTTTTTAAATGCAAATTTCGATGGTAAAATATTACCACAAAATTTTAATTGTTCGCGGTGGGAGTTTTTGAAAATATTTTTCGCAGTGCATCACTCCAATCTTTATCATATAATTTGCCATTAAGACAGTAAAAGGGCTGGGATTTTTTTTAGTAGCAGACTGATTTGCAGATATTGCTCAGCTGTGTCTATAGTTTCTACGTCGACTTACGCACCGCCCGCAACGGTTTAACATTGAACAGATAAACGGCTTCCTTCATTCACGTAATCGTGGAGACATCTATGTATTTCAGATTGAAATGAGTTTTTGTCAGGTGGTCAAACAGGGTCCATACTACCGTTTGGGCTAATAATAGAAAAAGGGGCTTTAGGCCGATAACGCCTCTTTGCCTCCCAATGCTTCAATTTGAATTTCAAAGGAATTGAACTCGCGATCGCATGGACTAAACCCACTCAGTGTCATAATCAGCTGTTGAAGCGTTGCCTTTTTACTAACCATGCACAGTCCAGTAGATGGTTAATGAACCTTATATGTACGTTGGTTTGATTGTAATTACTGTTTGAATCTCGACTCGCATGACTGTGTGACAAGCATTATATTGATCCCTTCAGTGCCGGATCACAGCACGGACACACGCTGATCCCATGCTCAAACAACATTTGTATTCAGTTGACATTTACCTTTTATTTTTATGACTCGTTTTTGTATTCAATATCTCGGCCTTAGAATGATTTATTCTTTTTCTAAGACAATCTCTAAAGATGTCAACGACCCTGTGGGAAGCCTCATGGCCTCCTGGGGGATGTGTGTATGTATAAAAAATATGTTAATACAGTATGTTCGAAAAATGCATAAATCAATAAAATCAGAACGAAATGGATTTTTAATTCGTAATTCGAAATTTTATTTTTGTCCTCTCCTAAAAATTCTTAAATGTAATTCGAAAAGTTCGATTTTTGCAAAAAAAAGAAATTTCGCGCCAATTTCCTGCCGTTCCGGCCCTCGTAAACTTAGAAAATTAGTAAAAATACAATATGTTTCCGGATTAATAAAAAATAAAATATTTTGCGGATTGCTGATGACGAGGTCGACCGTTTAAATTCTAATATTCAAAGTAATAAGAATTTCTAAGTTCAAAGAGCCGACCGCGACAATTTGATTTACAATTTTGCTTGGTATTTTTTACGAATTTATTTTGAATACTGAGAAAATAACTGAAATTGAACGGTCGAATACTGCGAAAATTTGATTTACACGGGAATAAGTCATATTGTTACGAATTTACTTGGAAGAACCTATTCGAAATCAAGGGCGGCCGAGAAACTCGAATTTTTTCGAAATTTCAAAAAAAAATTGTGTTTGAATTTGTTAATTTGATTTTTGTTCCCCCCTGGATTTTGAATTAATGCGGTTCTACTGTATGTATAAAAAATAAGTCGATAACAGTGTTCCAATGTGTGTTTATATTTTCGTGAACATTCACAACGTGGTATGTATAGAGTGTATCACACTATACATTTGTCACCCTCCGCAAGGTCTCTAGCATCTCGATCCTTAATTGCTATGTATTTAGGTTCTCTCTCCCACTCCTCACTTTCCCATGTTGTGTTAATGAACCTTGTCTATTCAGACCATTTTTTTAAGTTTCATCCTTCCTCGCATACTTAATTGAAAATACATGGCATTCTGTTTGCCTTTTTTTTTTTTGTTAAAAATGTCAAAAAGTTATTATTTAGTGTTATATTCGTTGACATGTCTTAATGTTATATACATATTTTTCTTTCATGTTTATCTCCAATTATTTTTTTATTATGTTCCAAATCACTGATTGAAATCAGTAATAGTTCAAATATTTTCATGCATTCTTATTTTAATGATGCGCATAAAATTTATCTTAACCATTGCGCCAGTGATATCATTCGATTCACAAAATGTTAATTCTGGCTGATAAAATTTTTTTGTGATGTGTAAGCAACTGCCTTTCTGTTATATGTTATAATGTTAGTCTAAGTAATATGATTGTATTATGTGTAAGTTTAATTGAACCCTTAACAGATATTCTTTGCGCACCGAAAATATGTCACGGTTGCAACATTTTCTCTCATGGGTCGTCTGTAAGGAAACGTGTAAAACTGGGTGATGTCATAATGCATGATACCGAGAGTGCTCCCTTCCATTGGCACCCGAACACAGGTCAGTGTTGTGTACTTCCAGTATACAGGCAAGCGGTACATGGTTTTAGTAGCTTTTTGATATTATCGCATCACCGCTGAGGTCACAAAACTTTTTATAAAAGCATTGTGAATAAATGTAAAATTCCACAACCTCCTCTTCAGTTGACTATATGTCGACAATATGCTAAATGCAGATTGGTAAAACAGACATCTGCAATACCAACAGTTTACTGACATCTGCCGAGTGCGAGTCCATGTGCTGTGAGGGGGCCATCCAAAAAACATTTCTCATTACTGAAACCAGCTGCTTATAGCATCAATGTAATTTTCATAATGAAATGCCCGCAGCAGTGTTTTAATGAATTGTTAGGTGGATAACCTCTGGTGAAAATCACAATAGTTTTTGAGGACTTTTAATGATATAACGGTATCATATCAGGATGAGTGGATATCAATTTATAGCATTCTTCGTGTAGTTGTAAGTCATTCATGCAAAGATATCTTAAGCACTGCATTAAGACGAGCATGGCTTCGGATTGAGAGCAAAAGATTGTCTCGAGTATTAGTTAGAGTGCCAAATGACTAAGTCAGCATGTTTGAAAGAAAACAGCAACTACGAATTATTTTATTTTTTTTAATAATCTTTAACATATTGTCAACCAACTTGTGGTTTGAAATTCCTGCCTGTATTTACGAATGCAAAAGTTTTAGTTTGTTGTCACTAGCTATAACAAGCATTTCTTTATTTTTAATGTGTTCATAAATTTGTAGGGCTTAAAGTCAAACAACATTATCTACAAAAAAACATGTCTTTTGTAGTTTATGTTTTTTGACTTTAAGCCCTCGAATTATTGGTATGTTTTTTTGTAGATAATGTTATTTGACTTTAAGGCCTAAAATTATTTGTTTTTTTTCTGTAGTAGATAATATTGTTTGACTTTAAACCCTCGAACCGACATACATAATACATATTATTTATGTATTAATATCGCCGCTGTCAGAATCTTATAATATAATACTCTATTTTTTTTGTGAGAAGTGCATTTAATTTTAGCGATAAGCATAATGACAAAATTAACAAAAAAATCCAGCATTATTATAATATTATGTTTTTACAGTGCTTTCAATTATTTGTCCCACCAAAGAAAGTAAGTTCCATTTGGTCAGCACTCAAAAATACACACTTCTATAGCCCGCCAATTCAAGAAATACTATGAATGATTTAAAAATCTGTTATATGGATATTTAAGATAATATACAAGGTTTCCAATAAACAAAAGTTCTTACACTGTTAGCTTTTATGTTCTGTATGAAATATGTACTGGAATTTTTGGTATAATGTTGAAAATGCCTTAACTGCTTATCAAACCGCATCTTTTATACATGCACATTTTGATATGTATTTCATAGAATTTAAACAAATACAGTTTGAGGATTTTTGTCATTGGAAACATTATAAATTTTCCTAATTACCAATATAGAATCCTAACTAATATTAAATTTGCCAAAGTGTGTTTGTCAGTCCGTGCGTCTGTCCATCCTTCCTTTTTGATGTGATTTTTTTACATAGGGATAGTTGGAGGACTGGAAAGTGACATAGGCTACTTTTCATCCCTGAAAACATTTTATTCCTGTGGGAAAATTCTTTGTTTAGTAATTTCTTGAGTTAGCAGACTGAAAAGTGATGTTCAGGACAATTTTTGAGTGCTGGACCTGAAGTAATATGTATAGCCTTTTGACGTTTGGAGAAATATGTACAACTCATTTGTGAAATAAACTTTCTTTTTTTGAAGATATATTTCAAGCAGCAACAAATCGATATCTGAGTGCAACCAAACTTATGTACAACTTTTAAGTTTTTAAAAATGGTTCAAAATAGTTTGGAATGATAATACATATATACAGTCGAACTTGGTTATAACGATCACGGAATTACAAAACGATATTTTAGTTCAGCCTTATTTTCATATAATTGTTAAATGTTATAACGAGGTTGATTCACTGATATACAAGCAAATAAAATCGTCAACACAATTTCTGAATACATAAATCCGTTGGATTCATAACGACTATTAGGAGAAAATTTAGTCGGTCCCCTCGTGCTCGTTATAACCCAGTTTGACTTATTTGAATACTGTGTATGTAGCGACCTTTGTCACAATCTTCCAATATTATCCTAATTTCAAGTCAAGGCGGTTAAGTATCTCTCGGTAAAATCAGATTGTGATTTTTAAAATGGAGTCAATATTGAAAAAAAAGTTTTATAATATGTATAACCTTATAGATATTTTTAATAGGAAAACAAAAAAAATATATGGTCACAGTTTCTACACCAGCACAGCTAGTTACCGAATCAACGGGTATTTCTGTAGAATATGTTTTGAGAATAGTATCAGTTTTCCAGGAGGTCTGGAGGCATGGACGATGGATAAATTTCTATATCAATACGATATTGATGAAATTTGTCGTCTATGGTCAGTTAGCAATATTTGCGAGCACCGTCAAAATATGATTCCGACAGTCAGTAGACAAAAGCCACTTCTTTTAGCGTGGCCTCCAAGGTATCGGATAAGCTGTCGATATGCACAGCTTTTCAATAATGGTATTTGTTATGCAAAATAAATGGCTTATTAATGAACTAGCTGTGCCCCACCACGCGTTGCTTTGGCTCAGTCTCTCTGTGCAGATAGAGAAACAGTAGCGCGTGTTGCTTTTACTTGTTTTTCAAAAAAAGCATGTTTGCCAACATATAATGCTGTTTTTCAAATATGAATGTGTTTACCTATCACAGGTAAGATCTATATAATATAGGTATATAAAAACACACACGTATTCTAATGCAACGTTATGTCAAAATTTCAAAGCAATCGATGAAAAACTTTGGGAGATTTAAAATTTTGAACAAATGAAGATTTTTATTTATATAGATAGGTGAAATTTTATCCCGTTTATATGTAGCATTAGAATTGAAAGAAATAGTATACACGATCCATAGTTTATATTAATTCATCTTAGTCAAGTTCAATTGATTCCATTCCAATCGTGTTAGATTTATTTAACATATCATCAGTGTAAGTCCAATACAGCGGAAGAACTATTATTTGTCAGCTGTTCAGAAGCAACAAAAAGATCTTTCAATTTTTTCAATAAAAAAGATAAAATATAAATTTAAATTCAGTTTATTTTTCAATCCTTCTTTATATTAGATTTTTTTTACTATCGTTTGCATTTACTTAAAATTAGTTGAGGCACGTATGTGATATTACCATAGGATTATTTGTTCAGATCTAAGGATATATGGTCTTGCTTGCTTCTTTAGTTGGGTTGTTTCATTGGCGATATTGACTCTAACCGAGTGCAAGCGAAATTTAGAATTTTCGGAAGCTTAAATGGCAATGGATTGAACCACGCATGATCACTAGCCTGGCTCTTTGGATTTTTCCGTCACAAACCGGTGGTCATTGATACGGATTGTAATTAGTAATTACAGTGTAAATATCTTACTCCAACGATCAAATAATGCTCTTATTGTACCAAATATAAATTTATGAATTATATCCCAACTGCTCTTCTGGTTTTTCAAAATCTAAATAATTTCATAATCATGTACAACTTTTCACTTTTTTTCTTGTTAAAATATACTGTGGGCTGAGAGCTGCATTATAATAATTTCTCTCTGTAACGTGACTTGTTTGTGAGAAAGAGGTAGATCAGCGGTAAAGCTTTATTTAGTTGGGTTTCTTAGCAGTTTCGCTGCCACCGGTCCCGGTCGTGACCGTTTCGGTATAGTTTTCGGCAGCGAACCGGTTAAGTTCGTTACACATTACAAATGATAATTTGAACCTTAGCCTTTAGGGTTATAAAAGTAACAAGCATCTACAACGATTTACCTGCTGATTAAATTCAATTATTTTAAAATAATTTTGAGTAAAGCTTATATACAAGGCGATACAAACAATTTCTTTATCATTAAGATTGTTTATTTATGTTTTCCATTTGCCAATCATGATAATTTTTAGTTTTTTATCCAAATAAATATATTTGTTAATAAATTCTGTGTTTTATTGGTGCTACAGACCAGGGTGGGTTTTGGCCTCATTTACTCTCTTTGTTCTCCATTGGCTCCTATACTACTCTAATCCTCTTCCACACAGTCAGTCCACCTAGTAATTCATCAGTCTGTCTCTGTTCCACCGGGGCATCTGCTTGATCATGACTTTTGGTACGTGGCATCTACTCTCAGAACACTTCTGGGCAAGTTTGTCCCTTTAGACTCAGTAATAGGGGAAAGCGACCATCACAAACAGATTAGAAATTTTTGTTATTTGTTTAGGGGTGTTATGCCGTGTTGCGCTAACTCCTTCTTTAGCCAACGTTTCGGACAGCATTGCAGTGTCCATCATCAGGGCAGATGTGTTATTTAAAATAACACCTCATCACCTCCCTCACTGCCATGTGCGGACTTGAGGAATGGCTGAGCGGGCTCGGCAACATTCCGCCCACCCTTCGAAAGCCTGACGCTCCCTAGGGTCTTCAATTTAGGGTCTTAGTTACTTTCCCACATACTTTTTCTTCAGGGCATTATGAGGTAATCCTGCGGAGGGGCGTGGTAGTCGATCTTTGTGTACGGACAGACCGATCGCCATTGCAAATTCTCTATGGGACTGCCAGTGTACGGGTGGAATACTTTTCAGTAAAATTTAAATATGTTCGAATTGGTATATTTCAAATGGTTCCATGATAACTCAACACAGTGACAATTCAACACACCTTTAAAAAGTGATATAAAGTCATTAGAAACAATGAAAAAAAAATTAAACCTAACTCCTTAACCCAGTTAATAAAGTTTTTGTTTCATCACTTTCCATGACTTTATATAACTTTTTAAAGATGTGATGAATTATCATTTTGATGATTTATCCGGTCACCATTTCAAATATAGATTCCTACAATGAAAGATTGCATGTAATGTGTTTTCTTTTTTTGAACTGATTGAATTAGTGGCGATGACTCTAATAAGTGTCGATATGACAACAAAAAAACTTTCCTTAGATCAACAATAGCAAAAAAATATTTTAAAGTCTTTTTACAAAATAATATATCGTGGTAATAATAATATACACAAACATAATGTGCCCTGGATGTTAGTTCTTCTCAGTTCGCCACTGGCAACAATAAAGTTAATAGCGATGAGCCTCTTGCATGCATTTTTAACCGGCTCATGAGAACACATTTTTCTAATCCAAATTGTTAAAATTATTTTTTTAGAAAATCAATAGTAGCGTTTGGAACACGGGAGTGGTTTCTCTCCTGAATTTTAATATTTTAGTTTGACATTGGAGATGTTAAAACTGCGTTTATGACTTTATGGCTTCTTTCCAGAGTGAATACGAACGTAATTATTTATAAATAAATTTATCAGAACGTTAAAAAATGCATCCAGAATACAGGAATGCTTTTTTTCGGAGTGCGCGAACATATTTCATTAAATTTTTAAAAAATTACCGCCACAACGCACGCGTGTAACTAGGCTGGTGGTCGTTAGTTAGAAGAACATGTATCTACCCCTCCCCCAATTCAGGGCCGGCCCTGAGACAAACGGCGCCTCGCGCGAGTTAAATTTTGACGCTCTTTGTCAAACCCAGTAGACGCCTAGGTAGGTGAGCAATGTAATATATCTATATTTAAAAAATGTTAATGTTCATTTGTTCAAAATTTTAAATCTCCGAAAGTTATCCACCGATAGCTTTGAAATATTGACACAACGTGTTATTTTATATAGATGTTACCTGTGACAGGTAAAACATCGCCATCTGTTGAACGTAAAAGCAAACACGCGCTATTGTTTCTGTATCTGCACAGACAGAATTAGCCACAGCAACGCTTGGCGGGGTACAGTTACTCAGTAATATTCGGATGGTTTGTATTTTTGTGTAGCGCCGTTTTTGTGAAAAATAATCTCAAAGGTGATGTGCTAGGACTGTTAGGGACTAGTTAAAACAAGCGCCCGAGGCTAGATAGTACAGGGCTCTATGCAACGGCTGCAATAGCAGGCGGCCGACACTCGTCGGGCACGCTTCCTTCTCGCCCTCCGTGCGTGCGTCCGCGGCGCGCGGCGCTCCGGTGCAAGTTTGTGCACAACTCATTGATAAAAAGATAAAGGAGCGGACAGGACAGGTTTTTTTGAGAGACCGTTTTTCAAGACAGAAGAGAAATAAGCAGTGTTTCGATAATAGTTAACATATATTGACGGTTCGAAGTTTGCGACAAGTGTGGCTATAACACGCGCGCCCGGCGCACAGACACAGCTTGCATCGGGAAGCGCTTCCCATAACTAGCCCTTAGGTATAGGGTATTTATTATCAGCGCCTTGGCGTCATAATAATTATGCGCCCTGAGCGGACTGTTCCAATTGCGCCCGCATAGGGCCGGCCCTGTGGCCCAATTCCCCTACAACCATTGGAGGGTCGCGAAGAATGAGTATAAAATACCAAGGCCTCCGAAAAAAGTTTGGGAAACACTGGTCTACAGTTTTGGACTCTTTTTTCAAATTTTTATGGCTGTTCAAATTTATAATTTATTTTTCATTCAAATGCAACGGTTTTGAAAATGCGATAAATAATAGATAATGAATTAAAGTTATATTCAATTCCCGAAAAGGTCTTCATGAACCTAAAAAATATTAAAAATCCGTGCAAGTGGCTCATTGCTTGTTTAATTTGCTGACAAAACCCTTCGACTGCAATTCAATACTGAAGCTTGCAATGTAATTTATGACTTGTGACTAATGATAAACCACGTCGATTCGTAGGAACTGCCACGCAATAAATATTCAGAAGTGGTGCTAAACATTTATTGACTGTATACTAACTACTAATTTTTGTAATCAAATTAAATGCAAAGAAATCATTAATTAAACAAATTTGAATTACTGTTTACGTTCATTTTTGAACTGGTGCGCTAAAATAATTTTTTGAAAATAAACTCCTATTTATAACCCCATAACATTACTGACATACAATTTCATGCCACTTTTCAAACCACAGTGAAATCCTCTCAAAGTTTGATACCTGAACCGAAATGCTGAATACCTACCTAAATAGATTATAAATAGTAGTACCCATAAATCAACTATGTAGAACCTACACTTTTTTGGCTAGAATAAACCCTCGGGGTGAAAACTAGAAAAACAGAAAATAATCTTCTTGTATATCAGTAGTTTTTGTAATGGTATCACTTGCCAGGGTTCCTACTAGGGAGCAACTTGACAGAAGTAAATAACTCTCATAGCGAGGTAATGGGGGGGTATAACTCCCATCGAAAATTGGAACGTTCATATTGTTGCCTAACTACAGGGTTTTCCAATAAGAGGTGTTATTTTGATATTCAATCGTAAAAGATCAATGGTTTCGTTGCTTGTGTGGCACGTAGCGCCGTCTTGTTGAAAGTAAACGTTGTCCAGATCAATACCATCCAATCCATCCGCATTCGGCCATAAAAAAACATTAATCATCTCTCGATAGCGCAATCCATTCACCGTAACTGTTGCTCTAGCCTCATTTTCGAAAAAGTAAGGTCCAATGACTCCGCCGGACCATAAACCGCACCAAACAGTCACACGTTGAGGATAGAGAGGCTTTTCAACAATAACTCTTGGGTTTTCCGAGCCCCAGATGCGACAATTTTGCTTGTTGACGAAGCCACCGAGGTGGAAATGGGCCTCATCACTCAAGATGATTTGCATTTGATTAACTCAAGTGAATTTTAATAATTTTAATGCGTTGTTGAAGCGTGTATTGTTGCATTTTTATCAATGGCGTCGTCAAACTTGTCAAATGTCAAAAAATGACAGCTTCAAAAGTAACATCTACCGAAATAGCGGGCTATTCAAAATAACACCTCTTATTGGAAAACCCTGTATATCCACCAATGAAAAAGTCTATGGAATAAACTGCTGGCTGAGTGGAACATTTATGGTTGTTTGATATTTTGATCTCGAACTACGCCGTTTTCGTATAGTTTTGACGAATTTGAATATATTGTTTATCCAATATTAGCTAGATGTCTGTCAGTTTGTCACTCTCATCTATTTTTATTTTTTTAGTAAAATAAGTAGGCTGATAATGATAATTACACTGTCTATATATTGGCGTATCTATGGTTAAATAGAGGACCAATTTGTTTCATACAAAAACACGGTGATATCGATCTAGTGGTTTATTTATAATAGGGACGAGAGTGGTTTATTTATGATAGGGACTGACTGATATACGGGGTCACAGTAATTGTCACAAGAGAAACATCCGATTCGGAAACACTGAAATGATTTACATATTATTCCTCCATGGAAATAATAAACAAATGATGTGTCGAATTAATCGCTGGGATTTTATTTTTCTTAAATTATCAGGACGCCGCAATTTTCAATCGACAATATTTTTAACCGATTCTTTTAATAATCTAGGTTGAATAAGTAAGTATATGTTTTCACGTTTTTAAGTCCATTCGAATTAGATCTCCAAAAATTAATCACCATATCCAGAGATTTCAAGGAGAACGACGAATGAACAAGAAACTCTCATAAGGGGTACTTACTAGTTACTATGTAAACAAAAATGCATAATATTATTTTTACATAAATGGTTGGTTAAATCTGACCCACACGCTTGCAGCGTACCATATTGATTCGATGAATGGACAAGGATCCGCCGTCCAAACCCGGTCAATTATTATCGTTTACTGTTACTCCTTGTCACTCATAGTTTGGTTGTCCCAGACCCTCTACATACATTGCCGACGTTCAACCTCCATTTGGTAGACGGCCCGTACTCAACACTCAACTTGCCCCCAACAGAACGATATCTCCGCCAGTTTGCAGTTTGCATGCGGGCATCACAGTCAAAGTTGTCTGTGCTGTATGTGGTGGAATGCGAAGATTTGTGGGATCGTGTGACAATTTCGAAATTCAACCTAGGAAACGCATTCACTTTTTTTAAATGGCGGGATTTACGAATTTCGATGTGGTGATTGTGTGCCTGACGTGTTTCTTTGGTAAGTTATTCGATTTTTAAATTTGCTTTCGTTTTTATTCACGTGTTTCGATTTAATTTTACCGGCATTCATTTTACTTTTCACCATAACAAGAGCAAAATTTTTATTGTTTATTAATATTTCAAAAGGTTGAAAGCAAAGTTAAATTCGTTAATTACGGTTTGTTCATAATCATAATTAGGACTTACGTGATCAAGATGTTTCTTTTATAATATTAGATGGGGCATGAAGTGTTTGAGCACTTCCCAATCAACTTGTCCTGAAGAAAGCACTAGTGATAAGGTTGAAACGCCGGTTCTAAGTATTATTCATACGGCAATCGATCGACCACATTGATATTATTATTACGTTCACTTTATTGTACCGGTAAATACTATAAATATGCGAAATATTACGAAGTTTTCCTTATTAATCAGTTACTACGACATAACCTGAAATCTGGCAATGTTTGTCACTACTATTTTAATATAATAAGATAAACACGCCATAAGTTTTACACATTACCAATAGCTAGCAGCGTCTTATATTACCTAATATGTAATATGATATACCTAAATGTATATATATATTTTTTTTATATGCCCCCCCTTACCATGATCGATACGAAGAACTATTCGGCCCCTTAGAGTCAAAAAAACGTAACTCAATTTTTATCGATTTTGAGTTACGGATGGTAAAATGAATTACTATTTTATATTTAAAAGATGGTTCAGAAGCACAAAATACCATCCTTTAACTAAATGAGAAGAAATTATTAATATGTTTCGTTTGTTTAAAAGTATACAACACTGATTAATTGAGAACTATGTTTTCTTGCTCTCCTGTAAAGTAGAGAAAAAATGAGATACGTTTTTTTGACCCTAAGGGGCCGTATTATAAATGAGTTAAGAATTGGGATAACATAAAACGAAATTAATTTGTTTTTTCCGGTCGTAATAATAAATTGATGATTGTGGTAGAGCGAATTCAAATATAGTTAGGTTATCCGTAACTCAGGAGTTTTTATATTATCTTTCTAAAAAAAGAAAATTAAATAATGTCACGATTAACTTGCAAGTTGTAGGTATTACTTACACGCTTATTAGTATGTAGAATTAAATAATATACAAAATGTAGACATAGAAATAGATATTGTTATTTATTTAAGATCGTGGTTTGTCGGTTCTGCAGTTTTTACGTAAAGCTTTGTATAATCTGAGATAACCCCTAACCCCGTCACAGTGATAACTTTAGTTACTGCAGCTAGCAATCTGTACTTAGTAACTCATTTTATTGGTCCACGTATCCACATTGTATTGTTAAAGTTTATACTTTTGCCTCTCTCTTTCTCTCTCTCCCTCCCTCTTTAGCATGCAGAGCCGTCCAAAGCATATTCATGGTATAGATAAAATCATTCGTACTAAGTACCTACTTTATATTTTATGAAACTATAAATCTCTCCGAGTTATCTAGATGTATTTTTAAAATCTAACGTTAAACGGAAATAAAATAATTTATAATAATAATTAAATAAAAAGGTAGCTGCGAAAAACATAGAAAAAATAGTTGCAAGATGATATTGTTAATTCTGAATTTGAAATATGACGTTTAATAAATATGTCCCAATAGTCGAACGGTTAAGACGCTTGTCCCGGTAAGACAAGAGATCCTCTATTTCGTGTTTCGTTTAGATTTATTAGTATTGCATTATTGGAGCAGTCCGCTCCGGGCGCCGAATTGTCAAGGCGCCAAGGCATTGGTAATACCTAACACCTAACAGTCCTAACACATGGCCCTTGTGAAGTTTTTGGCCTACCTTGGCGTCCACTGTTGTTTGCAAGGGGCGCCAAAATTTTATTCACTCCAGGCGTTCCGGATAAGGGCCGGCCCTGCTGAATCAAAAACTTTTTTTTTAAAGAATGACAAAAATTCAAAGTTACGAATAACCAAACAACATTTGAAAACCTCCTACTACCACCACAGTAAGCGGAAAATGTTTCTTGTTTTGTGATGGACGACTTAGCCAGCCGAGGAATTGAACACAATACGCCTGGGTGGGACCCAAACGCGCTTTCAACTCAGCCACCGACCGGTCATAAAACAGCAATATTACATATGTTTGGCTACTACAAAATCTCGCTTTTCAATCTACCCTGTAGCACGAAACATCACACTAACTGATAACAACCCAGAGAGAATAGAGGATTATTATTTCATAATATTGTCCCTTTCTTACGTAGGGAACGATTCGGCACTGCATGGAACGGCAATAATACTTTTATTAATTTATCTTGGTTGAGGTCAACACTTACATGCACTTTTGTTTTCTTATAGGTCAAATTTGTGTAATGGCACCCGGTAAGAAGATTGCAACTCGGTCAACAACTCATAAACACCTAACACATCCATATTTTGTACTTACTAACACATTGAATTGTGTTCAAGCTACTGAATTAAAAGATAAATACAAAATAGTTTCCTACGTAAAATACATCGCCGCCAATTTACAAAAATGAGAAGAACTTCAAATAATAGAATATTTAAAAAAATCGTCACATTTTTTCTCATATTGATACAATTCTTACATCGAAAGAGATCTTCCCAGTTTTGCAATTTTTTATTTATTTTTTGCAATATGGCGACAGTATTATTATCCTAAGACAATAAAACCATTACTTATGTACTATGCTTTTGTTTTGTACTGCTTTTTGTTCCTATGTCGTGCATGGGCGAGGGTCGATAGGGTGTTGTGTACGAATGTATAAATATTGACTAACATGCTTCGTATAATTGTTTTTTAATAATCAGCATCCTTTTAATTGTTTTATAAGTTCACGTTTTCCTATACAATGGTAATATAATAATGATATGCATACCGAATACTAAGGACGGGTAGTATCACGGTCAAGTCAAAATTCAAATTCTGTGAAAGTTCTCTTATATATCATCAAGGGCCATCTATTTCACAGTACTTGGATAGTAACAGAACTTTAATTTTATCTTCGAAATGAATTATTAAAATTCTGTGAAACAAACCGTCCTAATTATTACTAATAGGTATAATGATAACAAAATTGGGGTTAGATTTATGAAGGTACGTACTTATAATTTATTTTTTTAAGTGCAGGGAAAAAACTAGTTTGGCGGGGAAAACAGTAGGTTTTGTGAAATTGATTGAAACATAAAATAATTTTTAAGTAGACATTTTTTATTTAATTTTATTTTTAAGTTCGTTTTTCTTTTACACATAGCAGACATTTAAAGTCAAAATCGAGATAATAAGACATTAAATGAATAGTATTATCCATTTTAGTCTATGGTATCATCTGAGGAATTCTGCAGTACTTTATGCTAGAAACACGCTAATTATGATATTTTATAAAAATAGCATTATTTTATCCGATGTTATCTCTATAATATTTTCATGCAATATGGACACAGATGCTTGTACCTACATCCCAAATAGATTATGATATTGTGATCGTTGACGATGATTGTAATTTATGCACGAATGATTCATTTTTGTTGTATTATGATGTCCTATTTAATTTAAAAAAATAACCTTTCCCATTATTCATTATGTGATTTGAATATGCTGCTAACTCAACGAGAAAAAAACATGCGTTATTGCAGGGGTTACCATAGCTATTCTCATAGAAATCGTTATTGCAGGGGTTACCATACCTATTCTCATAGAAATCGTTATTGCAGGGGTTACCATACCTATTCTCATAGAAATCGATTTTCAAATAATTATAAGCGATAGACTACTTGCTACAGCTTGACACGCCTAACTTTACAGGCGGCTAAAGGTGGAACTAACGAACGATTGTTCTTTATTTTCCATTAATAATTTTTTTCAAAACTAACAAACCATCGCGACTTGCCAAGGTGCGAGGAGCCAAGGAGCCAAGGTGCTGAAAGTACATAATACATAACACAGCACCCTTGAGATTTTTACTAGCGCAGTGCCCCGTTTGGCTCAGAGCCGGTCATGTCGAGAGAAGGAAACTGCCACACAACTTGCCTTTCCTCGCACATACTCCTTGCTTCATTGACATTCATACATACTCTTCTCTTCGAAATATTTCTTTCATATGCACTATAACTAGTGTTGTAGTGATTTTTCGTAGGTACGTCTCACTAAAATATTGACCCGAGGAGAATCTATTATTTCTACGTTTTTGTTTGATAGTGACGGTTCATAATAATCTTATTGCCACTCCAAACCTTGTTCACATATTAACAAACATATTTTTTTAATATTCAATGATGCTATTTTTGATCGTCCACCGTTTTTGAAAGTTTCCGCTGAACAAACTTCAGGAGGTGATTGCACACGACAGTACGAGTAAAAAAGATAAATAACGTTTGTTCGATATTTCAACGTTTTGAGGTAAACAAAAGCGTTATTTGTAAGGAAAAAAAATTGTATCGGAGAAACAAAGGAATTTCGAAAAAACTTATTCATCTTCAGTTAAGTTATTTTTATTCATTCAGTCACCTCCCGAAGTTTGTGCACTTTACCGCCGGACACCCTTTATATTATTGAGATAAAACAAACGGGAGCCCCATTGATTTGAAATTGAAAAGTATTGTTTTGTTTGTAAGATATGTTAAATACCATAGAATAAAGAATAAGCTGTATTCTTTATTCAATGTTAAATATGGAGATTTATTTAGAGTATATTATAATAAAACAAATATGAAACTTTATTCCACTTTAATTTTATTGACCGTAACCGGTTTCAGCTCGTTAAAGCCATCTTCAGACTGGTACAAATTATTCTAATAATTATACAATATTTAGAGATTTGAGATCATTTGTTATCAGTATCCATAAATTTATTTCTATCAATTTTAGATGGTTTTAAAAAATAGGTACCTAGTAATAATAATAGTTATATAGCGAAATAATGACCGCGTTCGACTTTGAAATCCTTCCGCATCGACTGTGGCGTTCACGGGTGTCCAAATAATGATACTTTGATCTTATATATTATTGTGATCATTGATACTCTACATATAGAGTAATGGCATACAAATATAAACAAATCATTTCATGTGAGCTTATCTAAAACGTTACAATTTGGTTAGATGTTATTATTTATATAGGTAATTATATAAAAAAAAAACTTCAGCTTGATTAGGTAGGTACCTACCCAACATTGGTTATGGTCATACGCACTCACTCAAATGTGGGTAGTGAACCAGTAAGTGTAAGTAGGTACCGAATAACGGGATACACCGGCTGGGTGTAAGGAATTCCAATTAGGAGTCGGTGAGAATATATTATTATTTTTTTTTTATTTGAACAATTTATTAAACGACTCAAGCCTTTCAATGGACGTATAGGATTTTTCAGTACTTAAATCAAATGAGGGTATCCAACATACGAGGTTAATATTAGTTGCATGGATGTTATTTGTATTTTTTATAGAACTTTTACTAAAAAACTTTTACTTTTCAATCTCGGTGAAATTTCCCCCATAAGAGACTTTTGCGTATATTTTAGTAGGTACCTAAGATAGATTTGGGAATTGGGATGGATTTAGGGACAGAACAATTCATAAAATTTCATTCACAAAATTTCATTCAGTATAATTCTCGTGGGCACTCGGGCCATGCGCCCATTATGCTATCTCCCAGTTCACCTAATTTCTTTGAGTTTGTTTCCAGGACATTAAATATAATGGAATAACGACAGAACTTGAATAGAACTTTCACGGAACTTGTTAATGTTGAATTTGATGAATTGTTAAGTATTTTAGTCAATATGCAGTAAATGTTCATATTTCAATCTTGTTTACTTGAATGTAAGGTCGAAAATAGGAACGGTCAGTTTAGGCTAATTATTCTTCGACTATCAGAGTCGAATTCTAGCCTAGACTCTAACGAATCCTAAATAATGTGAGATTGTACGAATGTAGGTAGATCCCTAAACATTATTCAGTCAACCAGTCAACATGATGTTACAAATCGTAGGTAAATAGGTAGTTACCCTCTCTTTAATTATTTTTAATAATTGAGTTGGGGAGTAGCGCCAAACTAATGTAATATTAATATTATATAATGTAACAATAATGGATGAGACTTAAACCTAAGAATAAAGGCACACATATAACAATAAATTTTAATCGGAACGTAGATTTATTAATTTTTTTGATGCCATAATTATTATGGAGACCTGCCAAGTTTGGTACAAGTTTTTAAAACACAGAATAACTGAGACAATTTCACGACATTATTATCATGTATAATATTGTTTAGTAGGTAGGTGCATAATAAAAATACCACGAGACTGTAACATAACGTAATTGGGAGGTAATATTAAAACTGATGTAGAAGTAATATTAACACCAAACTAATATTTTTTTCGTCATTTTGTTCCTGTTTTTTTTTATTGTACTGATTTATGTTAACTTATCAAGACTACTTTTGTAGGGTATGTGCTTTTAGTGTACCCAGTTTCGTAGTAAATGCTTTTACTAACAAAAATGAAAGAAATCGAATAAATGTTTATGTTAAACGTGTGCTCAATACTCAATGCTGCTTCTATGAATTATGTGTAATGACGTGATCATTACCTGTATCAACCGAGATTGAGTTTTCTCGTAATTTAAACAAAACGAGAAAGAAACCGTTATTTAAACTTTGGAACGCCGCCGCCCGCCACAGCCCGCGCCTCTCCGTCATCTTGGACTACTCCAAACTAATCGTTGAATCACACGGCATGTAAATTAGAGCGCACGCTATAAAAAAACATTTATTCGTATACCATTTCTATGCTTTTGTTTTAGTTTTTTAACACGGTGCCATACTAACGATTGTTCTTACAGAATGTAAACATCTCTCACACGCGGGAAACCTGTCATTCAATATGCGACAACCAATGAGGGGCTGTGATTCGATCGCGAAATCATTGCCCACTGATTTGTTCTTCGCTCTTGTGTTGTTTTGACGTTTGTGTAGCCTTTGGGGCTTTGTGCTGTTTTCTGTTCGCTCTTTCGTTGTTGCGCGTTTGACCCAAGAACGGAGAATGACAAGGCGATGAGAATCCAGATTCGAACGTTTTGATTTAGTCTGCGGGCTGTCAGTTGGATACGATCGCCTCGTATTTGCGATGTGGTGATCGCGATGGCCACTTCTTCGGTTGTTCTCTGTGTGTTTTTGAATTATTACCTTTTGACGGCGTGTTGCAGTGATGGATTCGTTCTTCTTTACTCCGCAGCTTCTGGAGGTCAAGGTCAGGGCCATACAGGATTCAAGTTAGGGGAGGCTGCTAAGGTGTACTCCCTCGAGAGTAAAGTTTTGCTGAACGATGTGAGTTCGTCGGATAAGAGTGTGGGTTATCTTGTGAGTGGAGATGTTCACGTCGGCGCCGTTTGGGAGGACCAGCAGGGGGAGAAGCTCCTCAAGTTCACGGTTGGTAAAACTCTTTTTTTACCTCTTTATTTATTTTCTTCTTAGATTCTACTTGGAAACTATCTAGTTCTTATATTTTGTGTGTACAATTTTAACATGAGTTTTAAGAGTATATTTTTATTCTCATATTTTTTGTTTAAATTATTATAATATCTTTTGACCTAATTTTTCTTTCTAGTAAAACAATACATGCCATTTTCCCACAGAAAAAAAAAACATTTTTATTGAGGTGTGTGCAATAAATAGGATTGTGTATTTTTCTAGCTTGAATCTCCGAGATTATTTATCATGTCCCGGAAAGCCCCTTATCCTGAGGGATTTGTGGAGCACGCCTCCAACCTGAACACCATTGACAATAAACCCTTCTATGCCCTGTGGAAAAGAGGAGAGATTGAGAAGGCGTATTTTAGTCAAAAAGAATCGCAAAGTTTGGTCAACTTCAAGAAAGGAATCGTCAGCCTATTCCAAGTAATTATTTTTCATAAAATAAATTATTTGTCGGACAACAAAGAAATTCATTGTCATTTTAATAACCCTTTTGAAACTGGGGAATTTAACAAAATAAATGTGTGAAAGTGCTTGCTTATTTGTAAGTTTTACCTATTTAGAATTTTTCATATGAGATCTCATCAAAGTAATATTTTATGACAACACCAATTTTCAAAAATAAAAAAATTAAAAATCTATTTGAAATATAATATTGTTTTGTGGATTGCCGACCCATTTATTTATTAATTTTATCATAGCCTTTGGACATCCAAGTTTACAAATATCTAATTTATTATTAATTACATACACACGTGCATACATTATTACATTTTTATTATTTATTGCACTTTATTTTGATTTATGGCTCCTACAATCCAGCTTGAATCTATTAATTTGTGAGACTTTATTATTTTATTTTTTATCTATATGACTACAGTAAAAAAATACTTATATTCCCTACAGTTTCAGGTTTTAGATACAGAAACAAATGAAACTGATGTCACAGGATATTGCAATACTGTTTACAGCTCTACATCACCCACCACAATCACTAAAACAAAGGTTAGACAAATATGTAATTTGCTTTAAATTGCTCTGCATCAATTACCTATGTAGACTAGTCATTGTTTATTATTTTCATGAAAATTATTACAATTATAAAATTATAGAAAAGTTTGATTCCTAAGAAATCGAAGTCAGCATAAATGTATTGGAGATGTGCAGATATTTGTATAATGTTGTTGCTGGCCGAGATAATGACTGTATATTGATATTTCAGTGTCGAGCAGAATCCTTTGTAATCGACTTAGCTTACTGATTTACTAAGCAAATACCCTAGAATAGAAACAATACCTCCAATTTCTGAAATTTCTCTTACGTTCTGATGGCAGTATACTACACATAGAATAAAAATAACACTATTCTATGATAGCACCCCCTAGCGGTGCGACTTTTGCGGGTAGGTTTTCGTCCATACATTTGCATTTTATGTTAAATATTTAATTTATTATATGTTAGTAAATTTAAATCGAAAATTAAAAAATTAATAGCAGTTAACCTACGTACAACCTTACAGTTTTTTTTATATTATACCATATTGTTTATCAATATTGTACAAAATACAAATTAGAAAGCGCAAAACACCACCACCAAATACATTATTGGTCACCATTGTTTGAAAAGAATGTCAACATCCTACGCCAGCGTCATTAAAAGTAAATAAACTTAAAATAACGAGATTAGTAACATATCATCGGTGTAAGTCCAAAATTTCAGAAAAACCCTTTGTAAACATGTCCAGGAGGGACAAAAAATAGGAATGTACACGCTCTTGCTTGCTTACATACTGGGGATGGTTCATTCACGGTATTGACTTTTACCGAGTACAAGCATTGGTATTGGTATTGGTCTACGTGGTATTATTGTACTTACATAGACGATATATATAAACAAAAAAATTTGATTGTATTATTTCCTGTTTCTTTTTTCAGAAAAATTGTGCTATACCTTCCAGTCCTCAAAATAACCACCCGGAGAGAATATTGTCTGTGGCCGCTAAAAGTTCCCGAGTTACAAAATATGCTATGAGTGAAGACAATTCAGTTTTGGAGACAATTCTATCCACAGAAACCCATGACATGAAGTTAGTCATAAAACAAGAAGCCGGAAACACTGCCAATGTGGTTCAGCGCCTAGTTTTATACCAAGATAAGAAGGGAGAGGCTAAGACTATCAAAGGGGAGACGGTGAAAGCGGTGATTGCTGAACTTATTGAGAAGGGAGAGAATTTGAAAGAGCAAGGTTTACAGGCGATCAAAGAGGCGCCACAGTGTCAAGATGATTGTCCCACGGTAATACAATTTTAACATAATTTTCTTTTTTTTGCTATATCATCTACTTATAAAGTTTTAATTACTGCAACACCAAGGAAATAGTGAGTATACAATCCAACTTAATTATGAGCCATGAGATTCATTCTCAAAAACTATTACATCTATTGCTAGTTAATCATCTCAATTACATATTCTATTGCTAGTTAATCATCTCTATTTGTTAACCGATTACATAAATTACATATTCTATTGCTAGTTAATCATCTCTACTTGTTAACCGATTACGTAAATTAATATTAATTTTATTTTGTAAAAATTAAAATTGATTGTGAAAAGAATGTTACTTGCAAATAAAATGTCTTTATTGCTTTGTCTCCATTCAAAGAAAATTGATAAATAATATTCATATCTGAACTCTATGACACACACTGTCTAAACAAAATAAACATTTTTCTTCTTCAAATCATTGAGTGGCAATATTTGACATGTAGATTGTAGATTCATAATTTAATTTGTATGCTTTTTGTATCTTGTAGTTGGACAAATTGATCAAAGATAACAATGAACTATTGAAGTCATCGACACTGGGGACCATCAAATCAGCCACTATCTTCATTAAAATGCTGAACGTAGCGCGGCAAGCGAAAGCTGATGAGATCTTCAGCGCTTTGAAGGGAATCAAAAATAAAGAAATATTGTAAGAAGAGATTAGATTACTTTTCAATTGTAAAATATGATTTATTTTCAAATACTGATGGCACGTACGAGATTATCAACAATTATCAACAGTTGAAATTCCAGGCAACCCTCGACAACAATGTTGCACAATATAAAAAAATTTATGACAAATAATTTATTTGCGCCCTATCATTGATCTTTGGCGGCTGGTGATTTTTCCCAACTTATTAACTATTGTAGCCAAAATTAATTTTATTAAATTATAATTAAAAATAATTTTGTCAACATAAAAATAGACGGAAAAATTTCCGTACATTCGAAATTTCACAAATGAATTCGAATTTTTTATGGTACATTTTGATGCCAAAATATGTTGTATCGACTTCCATTAATTATTTTTTTAATATTTAATTTCCAGGCAACCTATATGTGACTTGGTAGGATTTACGCAGACAGTTGCGGCTCATCAAGCTGCCAAAAAGTTCTTCCACTTTGACAGCGAGTATGATGTGGAAAACACCGAACGATACCTGTGGGCTCTGTCTATTGGGACCAATCCACAGGTACATAATTCAGTCTTCTTCTTAGTTCAATACATATTTAATTTTTTTAACTTGGTCAATTAACCCTTTGGACCAGAGGCAGTGGTGTCGCGAAATTCAGACTCAACAGCCACGGCCAATACAATGGAGGCGCATCTTCTGGATGCACCAATACTATAGTACCTATTGGCTTGTTATTTGTGGAAACATTCCATTTTTGTCTCATCTGCAGAAAGTGAATTTACTCTATTTGCCACTTCTTCTAATAAGTTTGAACGAGGTGATCCAAAAGCTCTTTCTTTTTCAGTAGACTAATGTTAGTTAATGTTCATTATTCATATTGTAAGTGGGCAAATGCTGAATCGGAGTAGACATCAATATTTTATTATGTGTAATTAATACGACAATTCTCAGCAGTTTGCCGTGGGAAATTTTTTAAAACGAGATTAAAGGATAGTTTTCCGCTATTGATGTTTTCATAAATGTATGCGATTTTTTCAATTCCAAAGTATCCTCTTCCTGTCTTGAGGGAGTAAACTTTCATCACTCATCATGGGTTTGCAGCCCAGGGTGGACCGTGCCACCAAAGAGAATGATTGACAAGCTGGGGGGGCAGTAGTCCTTGTGATAAACAATCACTAGGGCTGGTAACTCCATCTATGTGAATAAAATGTTTTGGGTGTAAATTTTCCTGAATTCGACTAACTCGAGTAGCTACAAAAATTTGCCATCAAGGAAGGGACGAGTGAATCCAAGAATGTGCTAATTTCGAATCAGAAAAAGCAAATATATCATTTATTTGAGACGCGATTCCTGTAAGTATCTATAATCTCTCTCTCTGAGTCTAGATAAAATAAGGGCAGCACATAATTTAAATTTAGTGAGCAACTTGAAACATATCTAATTTATCGTAGCGTTGCCACGCTTATCTGTGACATAAAGATATACAAAAAGTAGGCTTTCATAATAGCGTCTGCAAATGTGACAATGTTTTTTGTGCGGTCATCCTTTACTCCCAAATAAGAAAGTAAATTTAAATTAGAAATCATCGGTATTTTGTCTTTGAATTTAACATATCGACATTACTTTGGGATAGTTCCTCATCCCGTCCAACTTTTTCTAACCAATAAAAGTAATTTGTTATATAAAATTAGCAATAGAACAACCAAACCTAATACATCAAATAAACGAGTTAATGTGCAACGAATTGGTGTTTTACATGTAATTTGTTATTTTTTCTATTTAAATCGAAAACAATCAGTTATTGGATCCCATTTTAATCCTAAAATTATCGGATAAGTCTATTGTTGCTCTGTGAGAGTTTGCAAATTGGTAGAATTACTCGACCATTTAACTTAGTCAAATCCTCCAGACTTTGAATATCGCCATTAATTCAGTAGACAAAGTGACTCCCTCATTTATAGTAGTATTTACAGATTCTACAAAATCGACCATTTTATTATTATGTTTTTGTACAATAACCCCACAAATAAATGTCTTGTTTTGGGATGCTGTGTGGAGGGTCTTTTTTAAGCAAAAGAACAAGAGGAAGTTCTAGGAAGGTAAAGGGTATCTCACATGATATCTCTGATTGCATTTTCGGCACCTATTACTGTAATAATGATTATTATTACTCGACTTTTTTTATTTTATTTTTTTTTTTATTTATGCTTTAATATATTTGTTAAACAATGGTATAGTATATTGTCCTCCACGCTAGGAGTTCACCTGTGTTGTGGAGGACTTTTTCAATTGTAAAGTTATATAATTCTAAAACAATACAGTGGAGTTGGTTACACAGATAAATGATATATATGATATAAATGATATAAATGGTTACACAGATTTAACTTTGGTTCAACCACAGCGAATGAATGTGTAATCATCATTTTGTTCGTTCAAGAATTGTGATGTGCGAACCAATATATTCTATTAAATCGGTATCTGAAGGTACATCTTTCTTCCGGACAGACATTTCGAAATTTTGCGCTAATATTTGACATTATGAAATCCGTATCTAATTGAACAGTTGAATAAAAATTTTTAACTCATTTTGATTATAAGGTGGCAATAATTTAAACTTTTAAATGTTGTTCTGGTAAAAAGTTCGTAACACACATTTGTCTTCATATAAAAGTGAAGCGGCTGGATATGAATACTTTTTCTCCTATATTCCAATCTGGGTTTATCTTATGTTCCAGAAGCCCAGATTTAATATATTGAGGAATACTCCATCGAGTTTAGCAGATGCATAGTAATTATTTGTACCATATGTTATAATAGCACTTGTAATATTAGTTTTGGGACGGGTCCGTCGAATGTGTTGCAAAGGGCTTATACCAGCAGCACCTTCAATGCCAACTTATACAGTAGAGTCGCAATTTCACGACACCAGGTATAAATAAAATAAAAATCTTGAATAAACAGTTACAAATTATAAAATAACAGAAACATAGATATGAAAAGAATTAAAAAAATATATTTCTGCAGGAATTCTTCACTTACCTATCTTGTGTTTTTGTAAATTTGAAATTGCAAAATCGTATCGTAATTGTAATTACAATAGACGTCTTACACGCACGGTAGTGTACTGCAAACTGAAAACATTACATTGACGAATGTTATCGAAAATTCGTTTACTGAAACACCTTTTGCATTGACTGTATGTATTTGTTTTATAATAAATTTTGCTTTCAGGAAGAAGTAATTTACGACATCTTAAAGCTGTCGGAGAATACAAACCTTCCCCCGAAGTTAACTGAGACAATGGTACTAACAGTTGGTGCTATGGCCAACAAATACTCTCAGCGGTCCCAGTATGGCTTTAGGAACAAGGTACGTTTCTCTAACACAAATTGAGTACTTTAAAACATTCTTTAAAATCAATTTATTTATATTCTTTTTTTTTCCAGGTGGTTGAGAAAGTGAAGAATTCAATTACATACTATTTAAAATCGTGTACCGATAATGAATGTCATGTAAAATACATTCGTGCTCTTAAGAACCTCCAACATCCAGAAACTGTGAAGATATTACTAAAGGCGGCCCAGAAAAATCAGAGAATTATTTCGGTCACTGCAATGAAAGCGCTGAGAGCCATGCCCAAATCTTACTGGAATAGTGATGTCCTCACAGTTTGCAGGCAAATATTCTACCAGTTGAAAAGGCGATATGATTCTAGCTCAAGGGCGCTAGCGGTTGATATTATTCTAGAATCTGAGCCATCGGAAGGCATTGTGAAGGAACTATTTGTGTTCTTAACCAAGTTTGAAAAGGAGTATGAAGTTAAACAGTTCTTGTTCCAAAGGATGTTGATGATTGCTGAGAAGTGTCCCACTTTTAACAATATGCTGACCAAAATTATTAAAGGAGACAAGCAGCTGAATAATTGGCACGTTTTGGGGCAAAGAGGTGAGATTAAATGCAAATTGTTAATGCTTCAATGACTTTGAAAGCTAAAGAGTTTACTATGCAAAGTCATCGCAATGTATAAGGGCATTTTCGCTAAAGTTTGTACATTCCATTTTTGTCATGTCAACTGAACTACCCCAGCAACAATCTTTTGTATTTATGTATTAAGTTATAAATTGAAAAGAATCCACATAACAACCTCCAGTAGTATTCTGAGTTATGAGAAGTACATATACATATTATGCTAGTTATTCCCAGAATTTCTACACTAAAAAAATCTAAATAGTAATCTAGTATTGGTGGAAACTTAAAAATTAAATATTAAAGTAACAGAATGGAAAGCTTAACAAAAGGATAAAAATATTTACAAACTTGGCGAAAATGTTCATATGTCATAACTTACACTGTCGTAAGTTGCAATATGAAAGGATTTTTGTAAATTTTGCATCCACACTACATGTATGCACATTTGGGTATTATACATACGAACCTGAATCAAGATTTTTATGTGTTTTAATTATCTAACCGTTTAGTGTGGATAGTTTAGCAGTATTCAAACAACAAAAAGCTTGTCCAAAGTTTATTTTAGTATCCATAATAGTTTAAGATGTGTATGTTTGTTGGCTGTTCTTTCAAAGGTATAATATGTACTATACTACTGTATCTACTTAATTCAAAACACCCAACTTTAGACTTATGGTAGTCTAGCTGCGGAAGTGTGAATTGAAACTACATTCTCAATAATATGTATCTTCTAATGCCTATAAAATTATTCCAGGACTGACTACGGCCTTCTCTCGATCCTTCATGCAGAACCAGTGGGCCAATGGTTCCCTGGTGACTATCCAGGAGATATCCGGGGGCATGCTGAAGCGAGGACACGTGGATGTGGTCATCGAGTCTGAAGGAGAACGCAAGGAACTGTTCAGTGTAAGTACTGTCACTTTGCTTAATGAGGTTGAAGCAGTCTAGTGATGACCCGAGATCAAAACAAGACATTTACTATCATAATTGTGTGCATTTTTAATAATAATTAACACAAATAATGGTCATATAAATACCCTGCCCCACTAATTGATTTAAGGCGATGCACTGTAATATTTTAAATTGAGCCGCTATCAATAACAACCTTTACGTAGATGGCGATAAGGTTTAAATTCCCACTTAACACCAATCCGCCTGTTTTGATTTATGCAAGAAAAAAACATGCTCAAAAAGTGCCTTTTATTTTATTTTGTGGATGTTCAGGCATAAATAATTAATTTATTTTCGATCATTTTATAAATAACTTAATTTGCCACATTATACAATAAAATCATAACCGAAAATCGGTTCGTAAGTAGGAGATTTTGAACTTTAAAGCAGTTTTCATAGGCCTTTACACTATTTTTTTCTGGGCTTATAAAAAGACTTATCTAAAAAATACTCGATTATTTCAAAGGCCAAGATGTATTCTACTCGCAGTATTTAATTAAAGCATCTGAAATATTTCTAGGCGACCAAATTTTCAAACCAAAAACACATGATTTTGCATTACTACGTATGGCATCACCTTAAGTAGTTGCCGCACCTTGACAACAGCTGATTATATTCTTTTATTTATTTTTTATTGTGAGAGTCACTTTAAAACATTTGCATTAATATGCCACTTTTACAATTTTATGATGAAATAATATGATAAGCCACAAAGTATTGTCACATAATAAATTATCAGCATGCTGCATTGTCGTTGAAAATTAAGTGGTAGTAGAAAATTCTTATTAAGTACTGTGTATAGGACTGAATGTTTTTAGTTTCTGGTTGATTTTTTTTTTTCTTTTCTCAGTTGGGCCTCTTCGCTGGCGGTCTCTCCAGCTTCATGAGCAGTGGCTCGACGGAAGACGGAGAGGAAGCGGTAGAGGAAGAGTCTGCTACGGCTGGAATGGAGCTCACGGTGCAAGGGGTGCAAGTACGCCCCTTCACCTTCTTCTCGGGGCAGGGCGAGCTCATGGGGCATCTGTGGGCGGGCACGGCTAGCGACAGAACCACGGCCTTCCAGGTTAGGAACATCACCAAAATCACATCTATTTTCTAACTAACTAACCATCACGCTCTTTCATCTTAGGGGTAGGATGGACCGCCAAAGAACTCAGTCTTGGCACAAAATCCTTGCTTCATTAACATCCATATATCGTCAAATACAATGATTCTCACCAGTAGGCTATTTGAGTCGCTTGTGGGGCGATCAAGAGTTAAAAATGCTTTGTAGGGCAGCTTTAATATTATTTGGGGCGATAGGCATACTTTGTGCACTTACATTATTATAAACGCTAGATAATTCAGTGCATTTTGTACATGTTTACACAATCGACACGTTTGTTGTTTTAATGATAAAGTTGATGTTTTCTCATGAATTGCTTTCCTAAAAGAAAACTATGAAATTCTCCTAAAAATTTGTTTGTATAGATTGCCAACTTTCTCACTAAGTTCATTCACCTCTTTTCGGGGGTCTAGGGAAAACGATAACTTTACAATACCAGATCGATAGGCATAGTTACCAATGATTTTATACCGATTTTCTGGGCACGGTCGCACTATTGATATCCAAACCGATGGTGGTGACACAATAAATCAGAAATCTCACAACACTGGCGCATCTCTCTATGAGTTGACATTCCTAAACGTCAGACGGCTACGTAAAATTGAAAAATTTTAATAAATTGACAATGTGGAATTGATCTATTAACTTTCATATACATCGGCAGTCCGCATGTACTTTTTGACACTAAAAAGGCAGTTAATTAGTTCACAAGGTCATTAGTCATAACTAAAAAAAATTGTTTACTCGATGCTGGTATAGAATCAATTGAAGGGGTCTTAGATGAATTAATTAAGTCTATGGATCGTGTATATGGTTTCTTTCAGTTCTAAGAGCTTAGTTAGTTCACCCACATAATAAGCATTAATAAGCTCATTAATAAGTTCATAAATAAGCCAGGTATTTTGCATAATGAACGACAATAACCAAAAAGTTACATATAAAAGGTACATAAAGACAGCTTATCCGAAACCTTAGGGGCTGCGCTAAAATTAGCGGCTTTTGTCTAACCGTTGTCGGAATCATATTCTGACTGTACTAGCAAATATCGTTATCTGACCATAGATGACGGATTTCGTCAATATAGTATTGACATAGGTCTTTACTGATTGTCTGTGCTAAACCTCCTAAAGCATGCATGTTAAAAATTATTGTATAATATATTTGTGGTTTGTTAGTCCGTCTATTGTTACAGATATTTAGATACCTAATGATTATATTATTTACTGTCAAAAGTTATTTAGAAGTACCTATCTACGTCAATATACTCATGTCAATATTTTTTAGCAACCAACGTGCTAATTTTCATTATTTGATGATAGATTTGTAATAAATTCCATGATAATATGCTTTGTATTTCAGGTTGTTGAATCCCTGGGTTTTCCTTATTGATAAACGATTCTTCAAACAAATAAAATTATTTCTTCTATGATCTCAAGCAGAAAATCTGTTATAGGAGTCTTGTTTCACTTAAAACTCGTGAACAGAGTAAGCTCTGGCGTCTTGTTATTATTTTATTATTGTTATTATTGTTATTGTTTTATAATTTATCGACCGCAGTAAATGATCACTCTGTATTTTGCGGCACTATACATTCCGCTTTGATAGTATGTACCACTAAAACTTGTTACGTAGCAGTTTAAATCATAGGAAATAATAATAATAATCTAAAATGCCACACGCTAGTTCTTGTGATCGCCGGCAAATCGCGGAGGCTGAAGCTGAATTCTAAAGAATTAAACCCTAAAATCATTACCTTTCGACAAGGAATATAATATAAACTCTTGGCTGGACTTCTAGACGAAACTAACCTTGTTCACTAGTGTTCCAACGTGCTTGATGCGTGAGGACAATGGCCGCCGCACATACGCATCACCGATAGAAGAACTATATAAACTTGACCTTTCTACCCCCTTATTCATGTTCTTTCATAAACTCAGTGCCGATTTAGTAACTTAAATTCAGAGAGAGAGATCACAATTAGATATGATTATACTTGTTATATTATTTATTATATATGTTTATCATGTCTCATACGTATAAGATGTGTTCTTTGTGAGGACCCCTTTGTATGTTGTAACGTAGCCTTTTGCTATAATATAACGTTGAAACCTAACTCTTTTGCCTTTACTGAATTCCTGTCTCGCCCTGAATGATGGTAGCAGAAGCTGATTGCTAACTCCACGCCTGAGTGAGAATCGACATCATGCCTTTGTAGAGCTAGTCGGAGGTAATGCTTAGGGACATGACCCCTGATGCTAACTATGTCGATCGACATATATTCTAAATCCTACGCACATCACACTGTATTATGCACTACCACCAATCGTGTATTTCACGGACACGGGGGCCTGTATTATTGCACTGGCGCCCTTAAACAGGGGCCTACTTATATTGCACTGGCGCCTTACACGGAGGCCCAACGCTAGATTACTACTTATATTGCTAAATGTTCATTAGTATAATGAATATAAGCTTAAAATTTATAAAAATAATGCATATCTGTGGAATGTAATGCTGTATTAGTAATTATCTTCTTTACCATTTCTATATTAACACCGTTAGAATGCTCGAGAAACCATAATTGCTTCATTATTACGTAACACGTTTCGATGAGCCAGTAAAAATACGAATGATGTCATAGTATATTGAAGGTGCCAAACAGTTTATGTATTTTACCTCGAGGTCATCAAAATGATGTCCAGATTTGGCTGTAGGGCAGGTCTATTTGTTCAGACGCCAGTAACAATGATTATAATCATTGATTTTATTATTTTCAGGCAATTTCTCTACTAAACGACTACTCGGAATGGATCACCTTTGGAAACGGAGTGACAGCAGAGCTGAGTCTCATTGGAGCTGTTTCCTTTGACCTGGCCGCACAAATTCAGCTCTCTATGTGGAGTCGGGTGGCACACTCACTTGTTGAAAAACAGTAAGAAATCTTAATTCACACTCAAAAAAATTATCTGTAACATACACTGAAACACCTTTATTGGCGATTCATTGGGTTTTGATGCTAAAGCAACGCTTGCCATTGATGGACTAATATTATAAAAGCAAGCCAAATTCATGCAAAGGTCCATTGTATGATTTTTTATTCACATAAGTAAAAAAACTTATTAATTATTAAGATTTATGTAGTTATTTCCAGTATCCTTATAATCTTACTTATATCCTTATAAAATGGAGCTAGTGAAGGATTACTCAAAAGGGTACAATCACAAATTTTATTTTTTTTTACCAAAAATTAAAGAAAAAATTAGAAACTGGAATATACAAACAAAATTTTTTTACTAGACTGTGCTGTCAGTGCGGCCTATTTGCAGTAAACTATAACTTTGCGTTTGCTCAATTTGTTTTGAGAAATTGTTGTAAATTGCCTTTTTCTGCAGTTATTGACACACCCTTAGCCAAGTATATTTGTTTTCTTTATCATTTCTCAAACCATCTTACAAAAACCATTAATAATTATAATAAATATCACACACTATTATTAAGAAAGATTTTGAACTTATGTATGTATAATAAAAAAATATATTATTTTAGTGCTGGTATTGTGGTGCAAGGTCTACTCCGGGCAGACACTTCCTTTGTCCGGTCTCAAGTGGAGTTTGTCCTGACTACCGAACCCAAACTGGATCTGGTTTCCGATCTAGATTTCTACAACACCAATTCTCTCTGCATGCAACTGAAGCAACCTGATACTACACTCAAGTAAGAAAAAATAGTTAGATAACATTAGTCGTTCCATATGTATTTAAAAATCATAACAATATGTAACCTTTTGAATGCCAGCAAATCTGTAGCGGATTTACTAGGAACTCACCACACTTGCCTCGATTTTATCGAATTTTTAACCTTAATAAATGCTCCTAGCATCTTAAAATTGATTTTGTTCGCTTGGCAAGGAAATAATGTATCTTAATATAATTCTAGCTTGTCTTTTTTTTAGCAGTGTTCTCTGTGTTAGCTGTACATTATGTATTCATGTCACTCTATTTTGTGTGTATTTTTTCCTGTTTGATTTTTAAAATTTGAATTTATTGAAATTTAGTTTAATAATATTTGTCTTACATTTTCCCCAAAAAAATGTTAAAATATCTTCACATGAATGGAGAACTAACGTACGTCACACGCAATACAATTTTGTTTTTAAATAAAATGTCCTTTGTCTTCTTTATGCAAATTGTGTGTATTTACTTTATGTTTACTTTAATTACCACATTTTTATAAAAAATTTCTGCTTATCCTAAAAGCCAAAATCAATTCCCAATACATACTCAAAATTTAATAAGTGCTGGTTAGCAGTTTTCACAGTTCTGTTAAGACTATGGTTGATATTATATTATTGCGGATCCAACGTACTTTGTCTGGAATAGAATAATAATTATTGCATAAAACCTACAAAGTCGATTACATTGTTCCAGGCACAACATCTACAAAATTGAGAGGATTCCCGGCAGTAAACACAAACTGAGGAAATCTCAATATAAGACTGTCCACTTGCCCGGCAAAACTTACGCCCTCAACAGAAAGAACAATGAAATGTGCAATCTCATACACAATAAATAAACAGAAAAAGTCATCAACCTCCAAATCCGTTTATTACGTGAAATTAGATTGTTACAACTTCACTAGTCTGAAAACTTAGTTGGTAAAAGTAGGCGAGGAAAGCATTATAATATTCTGCTGTAAAATATGTTGTCAATGTGAATCCAGTTTCCTGTAAGTAATAATTCAACCCTTAGAACAGTGTTTCCAAAACTTATTCTGATCAGCACCCACTTTTCAAGTGCATTTTCCTTCAATGCTCATTTGACACAACAATGTTGAGCAATAATAAACTCTAAAGTTACTTTCGTGAAAGCCCATCATCACATGACATTGTTTTGTCAGGTGGAACATTATTATTCTAAAGGTGTCAATTTTAATATTATTTTGTTAAGAGAAGTAACTGAATTACTTTAACCGATGATTATTGCTGAGCTACTTTGGAGTTAAAAATGTACATGGCATATTGGCCCCCGGTGACTAGTTTTTCTTTTTTTTTGTAACCCTAAAACACAACAAATCATTAGGTATTAGACATTGAAGGTCGGGGTGGGGCATTGGGGGATTACTGGGCCGAGAGACCAGTGATGGCATGTTTTTATTGTTTTCATTTGAAAAAAAAATCTCACCAAAGACCAAAATTTCATGTATGCATATATTTTACTCCAAATAAGATTGGGAATCGCTGGTTAAAGTTTGTCAGGTACTGTGAACGCCAAGATAGCTGCGTCTTGTTCAAACATAATTTATTAAATCTGGTGAATGTTTAGTTACTTACTCCATATCTAATTAAAAGCAAAGCTATAAACAATATGAAGTTTTTTAAACAGAGTTCCAAATAAAAAAAAGATATTTTCGAAGGAAGCAAATACTTTGGGGTGTGACATATTGAATGAAAAAAACATACACTTAGGACGGGTTGTTTCGGAGGATTTGAACAATTCATCAAATTTCAATGTCGATTTCCGGGTTCTGTGAAAGTCCTATTCAAGTTCTGTTATTATATCAGCATAGGGTAGTTGCTTGACAGAACTGAAATAAATACAGAACTTGAAAAAATCTTTCACAGAACCTGAAAATTAACTTTGAAATTTGAAGAATTGTTCAAATTCTCCGAAACAACCCGTCCTTAGTAAGACACCACTTTATTTTTGAATTAATAACAATAGCCAACCGGGTTTCGCTTGTCCCAAGCTTCATCAGGACTAAATATCAACTCAGTTGATATTTAGTCCTGATGAAGCTTGGGACAAGCGAAACCCGGTTGGCTATTGTTATTAATTCAAAAATAAAGTGGTGTCTTACTAAGTGTATGTTTTTTTCATTAAAAAAAAAGATAATTTAATTGCATGAATTTGAACCAGTCTCTAGACATTTATGTAGGAAGGTGGCATAATTTATGTTTGTCCACTTTCCAGGCCAGAAACGTAACCGGTTAAAAAAACTGTTAACAGATCTTAATTAATTAAACACAAATAAAACGACTTGCGCAATAATAATTAAATATAATTAACTTGTTAGGTGGCTATTGGTTGTTAAGCGGTTAATACAGTTGGGAACTGACAATTCCACGGTGGTTTTACTCATTTGGGGGTCATTTGAGATTTGCAGTCATACTGGTTACTTGTGAGACTTTCCACACAATGTATACATAATTAAATTTTTGTCGATAGATATATTATATACTATAGTCTTATAGCCACCTTCTAATGGGGTTTCATAATAACTGCTGATCGATTCACGGATACTGTATTTTAAAAATTGCTAAAACAACCCAAAACTTTCTATTTTATCTGTTAATGATCATATTTTTGCAGCTGCTTGATTGTACATAGTTTGTAAGTTCACACATATTATTTGTTTTCTTCTTAGGCCTTGCGCGCACCACGATTTTCTGTACCACGATAATTTTGTCGCAGAAATGCAACGTATGAGTTAGTAAGTATGTGCGCGCATATACGACAAATAAATAGTTGCTATTTTAAAATTGTGATTTGTCACATTTTACCGCGACAGCGCGCGACGCGATTGTCGCAAAATAAAATTATAGCATTTGAAGTTATATGGACACGCGCGCACTGCGATCTAAAATCGCTACCTGGCAACCTTTCTTCAGCTGAGATTGCATTCCGCCATCTATTATTATTGTATGCAATTTGAGGTCCAACAATTCTTAATAGTTTGTCAAATGTCTGAATCGTCATTCTATAATAGCCAAAGATTTTTTTTGGATATTGTAGAAGATCATTGTATTTCAGATAAAAGAAACCTTTAACATATCTTTCTGCTGTAAAAGGATGAGTCCAGTATTTATGTGTTCTTTTATTCCTCCTCTTCCGAAGAAGCAAAACAATACAAGCAATTTGTACGAAATCCATGTTGAGAATGAACAATTCATCGCAATTTTTCATCGCGATGCGCGCAGTATTATTTTTGCGATTTATTATAGCACGATTTTAAAATAGTGTCGCAAAAAATACAATCGTGGTGCGCGCTAGGCCTTACACAGTTTGTGAATGAGTTGTCTTTCATATTATTATAAACATATTTTAAAATTTAAAATTTCAGAGACTTGACAAATTGAAATGCTGTGTTTTATCTTTATTTCAACATTAATTTTCAAATTATGAAGCTTTTTTGTATTTTTTGCCAAAGGATATTATGGTTTTTACTACCTTCATGTCTAGGTTAGGTTAATTTGTTCATATTAGCTTAAAAAGGTATTGTAATGCTAATTGTCAGCTTATTGAAATCGAAACTGATCAGCTGTCAAACAAGTTTTCATTTTAACATTTGGTCTAGGCCTGGTAGACATGAAATTAATAAGTACCAATTTTATTCGCAATAAATTATTTATATTTTACTGGCCATGTTAAGTTCACCAATGTGCCAGTTTGTTTTTTTGTAAATAAACATCGTTTTATTCCTTAATCCGAATAATGAATTATTTTAAGTAGCAAAATCAATGTGTGTTGTGATATAAACATTCCCAATCAATGGTCTTTTTTATGGAACTGACACCTATGTAATTGTTTAGTTTATTATTATTGTTTTTGTATCATTAACTTATTCACCATTATTGAAATATTCTATTATTTAGATTTTTTTCACTTTTTTTTTGCGAGTTAATTTGTTAGCTTGTGGTTTTCACATAATTAATTGCAAAGTAGTAATCTCTCCGATATTTATTATTTAAATGTAATTTATATATTTTTTACTACTATTACTGAAGAGATATTACGTGCCTTGTGTTATACATATTTTTATATGCAGTGTGATTGTTGAGATTTGTTGAATAAAATTTTGATAAATTATTTGATTATTTTATATTTTTTTACAGTACCTTCCTCAACCACTTAACTCAGGAGCCACATCCTTATAATGAGGGGTAAAAGCGCCACTCTCCTCCCGTTGTAACTCCCACAATAACCATCCACCCATAACCATCATTCACCCCCCTACGTGTACAGTTTACAATAAAAAAATATTCTAAACATTTACACTAGTATGTTTATATTGTAAAGTTTTTTTCTCAGCGTTAAAAACTCATCTAAAATAGCAGTGGCGAACTTCAGGTGTTTGATTTTAAAAAATTTTAAAATTTCAGGTAACATTTTATCTAATATTCTTCAACGTTAAAGGTGGGTAATCTTCAGAATGAAAAAAAGTTTAGACTCCCATACAAAAGACAGCGCTGTGTGTGACTGGTGACTTTACAGATCACGTCCATAGATTTGATGCGTTTTTGGGAGACCCGAAAAATAACAAGTTTAAAAATAATTTTGCCTATTAAAACTAACTGTAACAATTTTAAAAAATCTATTTTAATGGAAAAAAAAAAAATATACATGTGGATTTTTCATACAAACCTTAATTTTGAATTTGTCGCCAAAATACCTAACAAAATCTAATCAAAAACAAAGAACAGATTTTTTAAAATCAAAAGGTATAGGAATTATCTAGTGCTTTCTGTGCAGTGTTGCCAACTCAACTACTTCAAAATATGCTAGAGTGATGGGAAAAATATCCCAGAAATATGCTAAATTCCTTTAAAAAATGCCAAAAAAAAGCCAACATAAATTTAACCTAGTATTTATTGAGAAATAGAGTGATGGGAAAAATATGCCAGAAAAATGTTAAATTACTAATTAATTAATGCTAACATAAATTTAACTTAGAAATAAAATCAGTGAAATAAAATATCAATATCTTCATCTTCAACTTCTTCTTCTTCATTAACAGCAGCTGATGTGGAAGGCTGAGAGACGGAGTCGTAACTTTCTTTGGTCCCAATGCAGCATAGTACTTCGTCAGGAACAGTGTAAGAATAACAGCACTTTCCTGCTTTCTTTAGGCCAAATCTCACGTACAAAATGGCATTCAGGGTTCTCACCGCCAAACGATTTCGGAGTTTTGTTTTGACCAGACTCATTTGGCTAAATACACCTTCAATGTCCGCATTTGAATGCGGCAATGTTAAAATAGACATTGCAAACTGACATAAATCACCGAAGGGGTTATTATTAGCTGCATCTTTATATTGCATGACTTCATTCCAAAACTCTACAGTGGAAGTCAAGGATTCCCATTTAATGTGAACTACGTTTCTCCATTGAGACACCAGTTTTTCAATCGATATCATTTTTGTTAGATAAAAAATTGGTTTTTATTATTTTCATGTTTCTGTAAAAATAAGCCAAATAAATATGCTATTTGCTAAAAGCATAATAGTTATGCTAAACATGGAGTAATTATGCCAAATTTAGCATATAATATGCTAACTTGGCAACACTGTTTCTGTGGACCTTAACCGTGTCGTCGTCACGCATTTTGCTATATGCAATGCATATTATGTAATGCATCAACATTGAGTAATTTAGAACATATTATCCATTGGCAGTGCTTGGGTTGATTTTTCTATTATTTTGTGCGCCATGCTTGATGCACTGGAGTCGAATATCTATTATAACTCCCACAAAGACACGGAAAAGGGTCGCAGGTGAAATTTTTTACATGGTATCAAAACTTGTAATATCTACATCAAAATCCAACATTTTAAAAGCTTTATTTGTTGTAATTTCAATATGATTAATAAAATTTAGTTTTCGATCAAAGTATACACCGAAATCATTTACGTCGGTTACAATTGTTAGCAGTATATCATTAATCAGTAATCATTAATTAATTATTTTTTTAATCTAAGAAATAATAGTTGTAAATTGTTCTCTCATCACCAAACAAAAAAGTTTAAACAAGTTATTTGACAATGTTTGACAGTCATTAGTATTTCTTATTGCTTTGCTTTATTTATTTATTTCTTATTGGTTTACTGGCTTGATGCGCTACAGAGTAGTCGGAACGAGTCAGCGCTACCGGAGATCGGAAAACACTCTTTCCTGGTCGTCGCCCAGTGGCAGGGCGCTTCCCTACACCATGTATGGAGAATTACCTTCTAGCCACCGTAGTACAAATGCTAAATACATTATGTACAAATGCTAAATACATTATATTTTATTTTCAACTTAATTTATTTAGATGTATGCTTTCATATGACAGACGGAGTAGTGCACTCGCCGGTCTGTTCAGCTGAAAAAAAAAACATTATTATTTTTGTTTGCATATTTTCATATCGTCGGCAAACATTGAAACTTGGACATTGTTGAAGATAGTAAGAGCATCATTCACAAATGGTTCCATGATATTTCATCAAAATGAAAACTCAACACACCTTTAAAAAAGTCATTAAAAGTGATGAAACAAAAACTAGGTTTTATAGTTACCTATGTAACCTATTTAACCTAGTTTTTGCGTCATCACTTTTTATGACTTTATATCACTTTTTGTAGGTGTGTTGAATTGTCATTTTGATGACATACCCGGTCACCTTCACAAATAGCAAAAATAAAATTGGTCCCAAATGTGACCCTTGTGGAACACCGCTAGTAGCTATGAAGTAAAGCCATCAATTTTAAGAGCCAATTGTCTGTTCATAAATAACTGTTAAACCATATGTTGTATAAATACCCTGCTATTCCGAATTTATGAAGCTACGGGCTATATTCTGTGCAGAAACGGGCTGATTTCGGCTGGTTTTTTCAAAATGGTGGAGAGAACACTGGTACGCCAAGGTCGAAAACGTGAAATTTACATCAGGGGATCATTGAGTTATATATAAAGAGTGTACATTTCTTGCAATATTGTTCCCGTGCAAGAAGAAGGAAGAGGGGGGGGGGGATGGCGGTTGTCGATGTCGCCCGTATCCTTCCTACCACGAACGAACTCAACTAACGAGTGGAAGGTGACCGGCGGCCAAATGCTCCACGAGTTTTTAACATTGATAAGTCAATTTACACGACTACTGATTATGGTAAAACCCTACTTACCGATGAAAGGTTATACCATTGCTTTCCCTATATTTTCCAATACGATTTGTACAATGTCTCAGCGTGCATGTCGGCATTTTGAAGTTATCGCCGGAGACCTGTGCCCGGCGAGCGCTTGCAACTAGGGTTGCCAGATGTCCGGTTTTGGACCGGACAGGACTGTTTTTTGAATGGCTGTCTGGTTTAGAAAATTTTGGAAAACTGGACAATAGAATGTGATTTTTTTTTGAAAATCCGCGATATATATACCTCATTCACGAGAGAATTTACAGAGCAAAAGCCGTGAGCGCTTCTGGCGGGTGGAAGCAAGACTTTCGGGGGAGAGGGGCGCCAAAACGCTCCTAACGTTTACTAAAGAGCCCTGGCCCATATTGAAAAGTGGTACCCTTTTGAAAAAAAAATACATACAAAACTTTCAGTTTCTTGGATATTGAACGCAAAAGATTACCCACTCTAGATGAACCAATTGAAATATGGTCATGGAAGCAGCAAACTCCTCCTGAAAATATTTATTAGCTGCACTTCAAAGTATTTTTCTTTCAGTTGAAGGAAAATCCATTGATATGTGGTGTAGGTTTTTAATAATGAAAATGGTACAATATGTGTGTAGTGTTCCCGTCTCCAATTCTTTTGTAGAAAGAGTTTTTAGTGTAATGGGTAATATATGGACTGACGAAAGAAATCGACTAGGTGTGAATAGCGTAAAAAGCTAATTATGTGTTTTCTTCAATTTAAATACAATGAATTTAAAAATACAATTTCAGGCAATAAACGACTATTAAAAGCAGTAGCTTCTGGTGTTACATATGTTAAAAAGTGATTTTTTTTGCTTACCAAATTAAATAAATATAAGTGTTTCATTGTGTTCACCCTTTTTTTTTTATTTTTATGTGACACCTCACAAGAGTGTCCCTGCCTGTGCAGTGTACAGACAGAGGAACTATGTCACCACACGGTTGGGCGGCGTCGTGAGGCGGAATAAGGTAGGGGCTGTAGGAAGGGATTTGTTAATGCGGGCCTTGAAGAGGCTCGGATTATAGGAGGGAGGAAAAACAGATGCCGGTAGCTCGTTCCACATACGAGCCGACTTACACAAAAACGAGTCGTAAAAACGGCCCGTTCTCATGAAGCCAACGTCAACCGTGAACGGGTGTTCAGTTCGTGTCCGTCGAGTTTCGCGCACGTGCACCGGTGCATCAGGAATCAATGTTGCTAGCTCCTTGGAGCAGGCTCCATTGAAATACCTGTAGAACAGACAAAGCATGCCTACATTGCGTCTATGCATTAGAGAAGGCAATCGGTCTGTTAACAACGGATTGTCAATCAGACGGATCGCTCTCCTTTGCACAGATTCAAGCAGGTTTATTAAGTATTTTGGGGCACCAGCCCAAAGGTGGCTCCCAAATTCAATAGTTGGGCGGACTTGAGACTTGTACAGGGTCAGCAGCTGGTCACTGTTGAAGAATCTCCTAGCCCTGTACAAGACGCCCAACTTTTTGGAGGCCTGATTTACTCGGGCTTCTATGGATCCCCGATACTTGAGCTGGTCTGATATAGTAACTCCAAGCATTTCAATGGAGTCTTTATTGGGGAGAGTGCTCCCATCAAATTGCACCAGACAGTCATTGATCTCCCTCTTTGCCGAAATCAGACACGCTTGGGTTTTTGAGACGTTGAAACTGACCAAGTTGGCCTTACCCCAGGCACGAACCATCTCGAGGTGGTGGTCAATTTTTTGCTTCAAAACTTCCCGAGCTGTTCGGACATCATTGGTGGAAGGGGGCCTGTCAAAAAGATAACCCTCGTGAACGGTGCTGTCATCAGCGTAGCAGTGTATTGGTGCACATTCAACGAGATCGTTGATGTGCAATAAAAACAGCGTCGGAGACAGCACAGATCCTTGTGGCACCCCCGCATTGATTTGGTGCGGTGAGGAAGAAGAGCCGTCAACCACGGTTTGAATTGTTCTTCCCCTCAGAAAGTCCGCAATCCAACTATGCAGGGTTGGGTGGATCCCATACGATGGTAACTTCCCGATAAGCGCCCGGTGCCAGACTCTGTCAAAGGCTTTCGAGATATCCAACCCAACGGTTTGAGTTTCACCAAAACGTTCCATGTACCGCCCCCAAATATGCGTAACATATCCGAGTAGATCGCCACACGATCGGTTTCGACGAAATCCATATTGCCGATCGCTTAGGATATTGTTATTCTCGAGATATGTGAGCAATTTGTTGTTAACCACCCTTTCTAATACCTTCGAGAGTATGGAAGTGATGGCTATGGGGCGGTAGTTAGAAGGGTCGGAGCGGTCCCCCTTTTTTGGGATTGGGTGGACTATTGCCTTTTTCCAAAGATCTGGCACCTTTCCTTTTTTGAGAGAGAGCCTAAATAATTTCGCGAGCACTGGAGTCATTTCTGCAGAACACCTCTTGAGGACCAAGGCAGGTATTCCGTCCGGCCCACTGGCTTTGTAGACTTTCAGCTCGTTCAAGACTCGGAGAACCTCTCTGTTCCGGATCTTCGGTTCCTCCATTTGAAAACCGCAGTGCGGAATGGAAGGGTAACCCTTAGTAATTTTCGGTAATTTTCTCTGTTTGATCTGGCCAAAATCAAAGGGGTTTATGATTATCGAAGGACCCTTTGATTTTTTGACAAATTGTACCAAAAAAAATCACTTTGGCGGGGAAGAAGATCCCCTAAGGTCGACCGACCATCCCTCAAACCTGCTACTGTCCTCGGGAGAGGCGCGGTAGGTTTGTGGATATCCTGTTTCCGGGGTCTGTCCGTTGGCCGTATGAGGGGACGAGGTTTATCCACCCCCTTGTGGGGAAAATGGACATTGACAGAACATTGATGTTCAGTTTCATCCCGGACTCGTGTTGCCCCTAAAAGTGTCTTCTATATGGGTGTATAACCTGAATAACAAAATATAAGAAAAGAAAGCAGAAGAGAAATGTGAGGAAACTATAAAGAAAATTATGAAGCAAAAATAAAACAAAAGTATGAAAGAACGGAGAATTGGTAGAAGCTACAATTTCCATAGCAAAAATAAAGTTTTTTTATTTTTTATTATTTGTCATTCAAAGGTATCCACAAAGATGGGAGCTGCTGCTCCTGGGTCTGGTGTTTATCATCTGAGCTGGGTGAAGAACAATTATCAGCAAAATGTGGCGAGGGTGTAAAAGAGTATACAAATCATGGTCAAGGAAGTCAGGAGCAAGTACACCAGGTTATGATTGATTTTACTCTAGTCAGCGACTCTCAAAGCTGGCCATCTCTCAACCCATGACTTAACATATCTTCGGATCTACCGGATCTGCCCTGATGATGGACACTGCAACGCTGTCCGAAACGTCGGCTAAAGAAGGAGTTAGCGCAACACGGCATAACACCCCAAAAACAAACAACAAAAATTGCTTTTGGCCATGAAAATCTAAAAACTTACCTACTTCCTCAGACATTCGAAATTTATCTTGTTCGAAACGAGATCGGCGTTCCAAACCGGTCTCGTGATTACATCTAGGCCTCTCAGTAATTCATCCCTCGCATCCGTCATTATCTCGCAGTGCCACAGAATGTGCTCGGCGGTTTGGTCCGTATTGCCACAGGCGCAGTTGGGAAGGGGTGACAGGGAGAGTCTGTGAAGTCTCCCCCTGAATTCCCCATGTCCGGACAACAGTTGAACCATATAGTGGTCTGGTTTGATGAAAGCCCCTTCCATTCTGAGTTTAATTGATGGGAAGAAGGAGAAGGTCCATCTTCCCATATTCGACCTATCCCACCGAGATTTTCACTCTTTGAGTGACAGCTCTCGCATTTGTTTAAGTCGACTGGGTAGGGTCCCGGCACCGCCTGGTGTAATAATTACACCGAGGTGGTTGGCCGGGAGGCCCCTAGTCAGCTTTTTCTTTGTAAGCACTTCCCTAATCTTTAGATCGATTGGCAGGACACCTGCCAACACTGGAAATGCGTCCGAAGCGACTGTTCTATAGGCTCCAGAAAGTGCCAACAAGGGAGTTCGCTGGCCCCTCTTGAGAGCCAAGAGTATAAGGGCATTATCCGGACGATGTTCCCAGACGCAGGCGGCATAAGTGACTTGCGCCACAAAAAACCCCCTGTATAGGAGACGGATCGCTGGTGTCCTCAATCCCCATTCCGTAGTGAAGATTCTCCTCAGCTTCAGAAAAAGGGCCTGGGCCTCGGTGGAGACTTTCTTAACGTGGGCTAAGAAGGAGGACGATCGATCTAGAGTAACTCCGAGATATTTTGCTGTCTCTACGAACTTGATTTTGGAGTCTCCCATTTTGATGATTGGGTTTCTCTCTCTGCTGAGAAAACCTTTCATCAGGAGACCCATGGTTTTTTGGGGAGCGAAGTTCAGTCTATTTCTCTCTCCCCATTGGAGGATCATGTTTAAACCTTCACCTGCCTTTCGTTCAAACTCTCTCCTACTGTTCCCTGCACCCAAGAAAAACTTGTCATCAGCGTAGTCGACCGTGATGCATCCCGCAGGCAAGAGTAACCTGGAGGAGTCATCAAACTTTATGTTCCAAAATTCAGGGGCCAGAACTGATCCCCGTGGGCAACCCATGTCCACCTCACGTTCGATGAAAAAGTCCCCAAAGGTGAGGATTATGGTTCTATTATTGAAAAAGTCTGAGCAAATTTTAAAAAGCCACGGAGGGCAGCTTCTACTTTTGAGTTTGTTGAGCATCATCGGCCACCACGCATGATCGAAGGCACCTGTGATATCAAGAAAGATCCCCACGACATACTTCTCAGGTCGAACCTTCACCCATTCAAGCGCATGCATAAGGGCATGCTCTGTAGATTTACCGGGAACAAAACCAAACTGACACGGGGTGGGAGGGGTGAGTGTTCGGCGCAGGCGTTCTCTGATTATTTTTTTCCAGTACCTTACCCATTATCGGCAGCAGTGTTATCGGACGGCTTGTTGTTAGCGACCACCATAAACAGATAAGAAATCAGTCAAGGATTCCACCGAGAACCCTCTCCCAGGAGGATAAGATGCGAATAACTAGAGAAGAGATGGATACTATAATTAAGGGTTTGGGTCCTAAGAAGGCACCTGGGCATGACAGAATCAACGGTATAATCGTGAAGAAAGTATAGCTCTATGCCCAGGAGGAGTTACTGCAGGTCATAGAGACGTGTTTGTGAAGAGGAATTTTCCCTTCGGTATGGAAGAGGGGTATGCTCAAGATTATACCAAAGGGATCTGACAAACCACGCTCTGATGTCAAGCCGTATCGAACATGAAACAGTTCAATAACCCTATTTTCTAAAACGAAATTAAAATATTGACAAAGCCAGTCGCTGGGCGAAATATTATTCGCACCAAAATACCTGCCTTTGTAGACACTTGTAGGAGACATTATAAATAGGCCATTAAAACAACATATGGGAGATTCAAGTTTTAAAACTAGGAGTGGACCGAACACCTCCAGTTACAAAGCGATCTGTTATAATTTAAAATTATAAATTCCTGAGTGTCAACTGAAATCTGTATTCGCTTCTGTTCCTCCATCACAGCACAATCATTTTAAAGATTACAACTATTTGCAACGAGCTGTTTACTGCCGGCACTCTTATCAGCTGAGCCAGATGCATCTGTCATCATTGTAATAATGGGGCGTCGCCGTGTGCCGGCCCTTATCATCAAATGACCATGCCGCCGCTGAATTCCTGCGACTGAACCAGCCATAGATGCTGACAACCTAAAGGCTGACAAATATCTGCTGGCTACCGACTGAATTAGCCAGTGCCGCTGATCACCTAGAGACTGGCCAATCCCTGCTCCTTTGATGCTGACAACCTAGAGGCCGGCCAATTCTTCCTGGCTACCAACTGAATTAGCCATTGATGCTGATAACCTAGAGGCTGGCCAATTCTTCCTGGCTACCGACTGAATTAGCCATTGATGCTGACAACCTAGAGGCTGGCCAATTATTCCTGGCTACCAACTGAATTAGCCATTGATGCTGATAACCTGAGGACAGCCAATTCTTCCTGGCTACCAACTGAATTAGCCATTGATGCTGACAACATAGAGGCTGGCCAATCCCTGTTGGCTACCGACTGAATTAGCCAATGATGATGATCACCTAAAGGCTGGCTAATTTCTGCTGGCTACCAATTGAACTAGCCACTGCTGCGACAGTCGCCTACGCCTTTTGCTGTATCGTATGGCGCGATGATGCACAATGTGCTCCAATCTGAAATTATCGCTGAAAGAATTCCGATTGTCTCAGTTTCTATCTGTGTATTAAAACCCAGTTGTATCGAAATACATATTACTATTTCTTGTGAATTGGGTTGGCTGTGAAAAATAGGAAGTACCTATAAGCTACACCCCTTTGTACGTTCTGTATACCAGCACAATACTTAAATTGCATATTTATAACTAAAAGGTGAATTTTGATTTGAATCGTCTTTCTTTTATGATGGTTTGGATAGAACACCTCACGATGTTTTACTTAAATCATTACCCAGATGAGAACTGATGTGTGCCGGTGCTTATTATTTACCGTCTTTTCTTGTGCAGGCAAACACGTCCCGTACACAGGGGATGTTATCATTGATGTGTGTTGTATTTAATCAATAGATAGGATAGTTCTTAAAAGATATACGATATTGGAACTACCGGAATAATTACGATCGCGACCCCTTTTTTGCGCTAATTGTAGGTATTGGCCCTTAAGTAGCCCCATAATATCACTTATGTTTTGATTATTTTTAATATAACCTGCTAACTGATTTCCCTGTCATTATTTAATAATAATTACCACTCTTTTCCGGGATTTGGGAAGGTTAGTGCATTCCTACACATCCCTTATTATAGTACAGAATTATTTTAGTATTATATTCGACGGCCGGCATAGTCCAGTGGTAACGCATTGGACTGCCATTCCGAAGGTCGCGGGTTCGAACCCGGCGTGCGCAAATAAATTTTATTTGATTAATTTGTGTTATTTCACAATTAATTAATTAAAATAATATATAGTATATTTGCGGCACGTTCCAGAGTGGAAGATACTACCAGTATCGCCCTGGTGTAAGACCACCATTCAGAATTGAAACGTTGCTCCAAATGGCTTTATCCGTGTTTAGTGACTAGATCTGAATAGCCAGGTACTTCCCCACCTTCCTCTTTCCCTTCCCCACTTACCTTCAGCCTCACAACATCCCCCAATTGGGGATGCCATAGTCTCACTGGCTCCAGACGGGAGCAGTTGGGACTCTTGTGAGGTATTCACTATAAAAAAAAAAAATTATTTCCCTATTAATATAAATAAAATAAAAATTACAGCAAAAAAATACGTGTAATAGGAAACAACATAAGAAGATAAATAACAAAATTACATAAAAGGATACCACATAAGTAGATAAAAAACAAAATATGCGTAAAAGGAAACCACATAAGTGGATAAATAACAAAATATACATAAAATGAAACCACATAAGTAGATAAATAACAAAAATATTTAACAACTCAATATTTCGGTGTCTGAAATGTTTTAATATTATCGGATCAATATTTCGGTGTCTGCTACGTTTTAGTATTATCGGATCAATATTTTATTGATACTGTTTGTATTACGATAAACAGGATGGTTAATTTGGTTAAAGCATAATAAATTGAATGGAATCGGATACTTTGTTTCGCAGTTATCAGGTTTCAAGAACCACCGATATAATATTATCAACGATAATGCATTATTTATCAATAAACAATGTGCATCCTGTAAACAACTAGACAATAGTCGTGCTTTTACCACTAATTATGATTTGAATGTGTTTTAATGATAATATAACTGCTAAGCTCCATTTTGCTTATCAGGTTTTATGTTTTTGTTTATCGTAAAGACGGTGGTTCGCGGTTAAACATATTCGGTTTGTGAATCAGAGATTTGGTTAAAAATTCCTGACAATATGTGACGCGATCGAAATTTAATTATTACTTTAATTACGAGATTTTACGAGATACTGGAAAATTGCGTATTACACAATTAAGTTCATAAAAAATCAACACGTAAAAAACAAAGTTTTTTTTTACTATGATAAATCTATTTTTATTATTATATGTATATAATTTCTTTTTTGGTTTGGCTGGGTATTAAACTTTCCTTTCCAGAGGATTAGCTCTCAACTGCTGTAAACTTTTAAAATGTCTTAAATTTAAAACAAAAGTTAAGTTCAATTTTAAAAACCTTTCACAAAATCCGCCGGCAACACATAATTTTCACTTTTTTCTAGAAATTAGAATTAATGCGATTTTCTATTTTGCTTTTACTGGGGTTGAGTATTCGGAGCATTGTCGTCAAATACTCTATAATATTAATAATACTCCCACTCTAATGGCAATATCAACAACTCTGGCCGCTAGAGCTTTGCTCTCTTGACAGAAAATTTGTTATCGGAAAATTGCCTCCGGACCCTAACAACTCCCACTCGGTTAATTTCACTCTTACGATTGCCTCTGTAGGACGTACGATAACCCACTCAAAAATAAATGGAAAACAACATATCATCATCCGATTTAATCTGAAGAAAATTAATAACGATTATAATGGATATAATTTTCGTCATATTTATCGATATTATGCAGTATTTTGAAAATTAATAATCTCAGCGCACTGACTGTTTCTTCCACATGTGATAACTTATACTCTCCAATAAGTTGTTCGACGGAGTAACAAAGCAAGTTTTGTTTTTGTTTTTGTTTTTGTTTTTGTTTTTGTTTTTGTTTTTGTTTTTATTTTCTGTTTTTGTTTATGTATTTTGTTACAGATGACACACATAAACTTCACTTTGACTTTGGTTCAAGATTTTGCTTATGATAGCCTGCGATAAGCGAGCCCTAAGGGTCTGAGATAGAGGTGTGAAATCGTCGGATCACGACAATAGAAAGAATTGTATTTTTTTTTGCTGGATTTTATTTAGGTATTGGAGCCAGGAAGGTGTCTGAAAAGGTCGAGAGGATGCACTAGTTGGCGTGAATGGCTGGGAGGTGACTGGAGAGACTAAGGTAGACTAGGATGAGGTGATTTTGCACAGCGGTGCTGCCAAGCTCTGTTATCTATGTAAGGATGTTGTGTCGGCGCTCTTTATTGGCAGCAGACACATGTCAGCGCTATATTAGCGGCGGACACATGCCTGAACGGATGACGAGCCTCGTGCTGGCACAGTTGGTGGACGGGGTAGTCTCTCTCGCTGCAGCAGCTGGTACAGTTCCTTTGCTACCTAGGATTCTTGCAGCAGAGTCTCCATCTTCTGTCTTCGTCGAGCGTCACAGCGGTGCTGCCAAGGTTTGTTGTCTATGTGAGGATGTTGTGTCAGCGCTCTTTATTGGCAGCAGACACATGTCAGCGCTATATTGGCGGCAGACACATGCCTGAACGGATGACGAACCTCGTGCTGGCACAGTTGGTCTAAATAACAAATGTTGATCCTAGAAAATAAATTGTACAGCGCCCTTGAGGTGATTTTTCACAAAAACGGCGCTCTACAAATTATCCAATTATTATTATTATTATTATTATTAACTCGGCCGAGCACTCGGCAGGTGTAATTCGGCCATAAAAGTATCACGTGCTATTTTTTTCTCTATCTGCATAGACAGACTGAGTCACAGTTAAGCGAGGCGGGGTACAGCTAGTAAATAAGTAAAAATTTAGCATGCCTATGTTTGTGCTCGCAAAACTCGTAAAGCAGCAATATCTCTGCACCGGAATGAGACACGGAGTTGAATTTAGGTCGATGTAATGTAGTTTTTAACAGTAAAAATTTGGTATACAGTAGTGAATGGTGGAAGAAGTCGGAGACGCTCGAGAAAGACATTATAGCCCAGTCAATCTAAACAAAAAATAGGTCCTAACTGGAAAAAATTAGGGAAAAGCTGATTTTCTGCAGATAATATTTTCACTAAAACCCTCACTCCTCCTCCGCTTGCTTCCCCCTGTGCCCTCCAAATATTAAAATCTAGGATTCTACTATTGGTTAAACCAGAGGTTCCTAAACTTTTTTGCTCCGTAGACCACTTGTCAAATATTTTTTTTCCGTAGACCCCCTGCCTGCCGAATATTGAATTTTCCTAAAGCTATTAACGTCCCATGTGATAATCATTTATTGCCCTACAACCGGGTGGCGATATAGTTCCTCTGTTTTTGCATTGTGCAGACAGGGGCGCGCGCCCTTGTGAAGTATTTAACCAAATGAAAATCAACGGGAATTTATTTCTGTAGCTGGCCCTACAGAACAGCCCCTTAAGTTCTTTGTTAGTGCTTATTCCGATCAGTTCTTCTTGTCATATGATATCCGATTCTTCAACATTCCATTTCCACAGTCAAAATGTTTTCAAACTTAATTTTGAAATCAGCGTGAAGTACATCTAAATGTTGAACGTCACTATTACCCTGGACGTTTTTCAAAAACAAGTTGGGGAACTAAGAAAATTCGCGGCTTCCAATTTATTTATTTATTTATTTAATATCAACGGTATAAATATACCATAAACAATGATAACATGTCACAGTTAAAATCGTAGAAATATTTAAAAAAAAGAATTACAAATATATGTGGCATTTGAATGTGAAATGACATTAGAGAGTAAGTAAACAAGAGATACAAGTACATAAGTTTCTATAGTGCAAATAAGGTAGAATTAGATTTAATTAATATTGATTGAAAAGATTTGATAGCATAGCCCTCTTGTACCTACCTTGCGTGCAGTTAAATAGATCTGCCACATCTGCGTATCTATTACTAACTTCATGCAACCTAGGTACAAGCGAGTGTTTGGAATACTCAGTCCTGATATTGTTGCATTTAAACAAAATTTTAGAACGAGTAGCTCTCGTGGGTATATGAAATTCAATGAGGTTAATTAAATCAGGACTGTCTATACTACCATTTACAATTTTGAACATAAATATTAAGTCGGATATAATTCTTCGATCTGAGAGTTTTAATAAATTTAGATTTTTCATCAAGTAATTATAATTTATATTTTCAATGGGAATACCGAGTTTAAAATTAATGTGTCTTAGGAATGTTGAATGGAATGTTGAATTTTTTCGATTGAATCTGAATGTAATTTGTAGTGGGGGGACCAGATCGAGGAGTTATATTCGACTTGACTACGAACCAGGGATGTATACAAAAATTTTAATGTTGAAATATTCTTGAAACCTTTGGAATTTCGAAGAATGAAGCCTAGCATTTTCATTCCTTTATTATTAATATTATTTATATGCGATATAAAGTTTAATTTAGAGTCGAAAGTTATCCCCAGGTCATTAATTTCTTCAACAGAGGTAAGGATTGAGTTATTGAGTTTATATGAATGAATAATTGGTTGATTTATTCTGTAAAATTTAATTGAATAACATTTATTTATGTTCAGATGAAGTTTGTTAAGAGAACACCAATTAATTAACCTGTTCAAATTATTTTGTAGACAGATACAATCTTCAGCGCTTTTGATTATTTTAAATATTTTTAAATCATCTGCGAAAAGTAACGTATTAATATCTTCATCTAATATATTTACAATATCATTTATGAACAGTAAAAATAATATTGGGCCTAAATGAGACCCCTGTGGTACACCACTGGTAGCTATAAATTGATTGGAAATGAACAAATTGATTTTTACAAGTAAAACTCTATTAGTTAGATAGCTAGCAAACCATTCTAAAAGTTTTCCGTCAATACCGAGCTTACGTAGTTTGATCAGGAGAATTTTATGGCATACTTTGTCAAAGGCCTTGATAAAGTCCGTATATATGGAATCGACTTGAGTTCTGTTAGCTAATGCGTTTGATATATAATTTTCATATAACGAGAGATTTGTCAGAGTTGATCTACCTGACAAAAATCCGTGTTGATTCGGAACAATGAGATGGTTAATACATGGTGAAATTTTATCAAGTAATAGTTTTTCAAAAAGTTTAGGAATTACAGATAGCTTACGGTCTATAGTTAGTAACATCACTTTTATTACCCTTTTTAAATATAGGAGTTAGATAACAACGTTTCCAAATATCAGGGAAGCACCCTGTGTCAAGGGATTGATTAAACAATAGAAAAATCGGCTCAGCCAGTGAAGTAATGCAATTTATCAGGATATTGGGATGTACATTATCAGGTCCAGCCTTTTTGTTTTTGTCTAAGGATTTGATTTTACTTATAACGTCGTTTATGTTGATGTGTATGGCAGGGATATGTATGCTCTCGTTAAGCGACGAAGGTGGTATATAATTGACTGGGATATCTTCGTCATAGACGCTTTTAAAATAATCAGCAAAATAGTTAACTTTTACATTCATGTCAGTACTACTCTTTTCTTTGAAGTGCATTGAAAGGGGTAAACCTTGTTTGTTTTTTCTAAGAGAGTTAACGTGAGTGAAAAAGTTTTGTATATTAGAAGGTATAGAGTTTTCGATTCCATTTATATAATTGAAATATGAATTTCTTGATAGTTTTTTACATTGAGTTCTATAGTTGTGAAATATCTTGTAGTCGATAAGAGAGTTCGATTCTTTAAAGTTTTTGTGTGCAATTTTTTTACAGATAACTAGGTTAATTAGCTCGCCACTGAACCATTTTGGAAACTTCTCTTCCTTGAAGTGTGAAAGTGGTACAAAGCTTTCAATGGCCTTATTAATAATTTTGTAAAATAATTCAAGATTATAGTTAATAGTATTATTATGGTGAAGAAATGACCAGTCTTCATTTGCAAGGTATTGATTCATGTTAGAATAGTCAGCTTTGGAGAAATTATAAGTTAGGTTAGGAAGAACAGTTGTGTCATCTGGTGAGTTATTAGTAGTGATGGTTATGCTTAGAGCGGGGTGGTGGCAGTCTAGGGGGAGAAGCTCGTCAACTGATTTAGCAATATGGACTGAGGTATCACTGCAGAATACTAAATCCAGCAGCCGATTATTGGTATTGTAGACTTGATTGACTTGATGTAGAGAGAGTAAGTTCGTCATATCTATTATTTCGCGGGCATTTTCTGGTAGACTTAAGTTGTTATAAGAGTCCTCATTCATCCAATCAATGCAAGGGGTATTATAGTCACCAAATAAAATTGTTCTGGCATCAGGGTATTTATTTTTAAAGGTTTCGAGGTCATCTATGTGGTTTCTGTAGACTGTGATATTGGATCCAGGAGGAATGTAGACACATCCCAGTAGAATTTTGCCTGATTTAGTTTTTAGTAAAACGAATACCTGTTCCACGTCCAGATGTTTACAAATTAATCGAGTGGATGGCAGTAATTTTGTAACGGATATAAGAACTCCTCCTCCTCTGGTTTTAGTACTAGTGGCTGGATTTCTGTCAAGGCGGTAGGTGTTGTAAGATGAAAATCCAAGTTCCTCGGTGTGAATATCAGGATCAAGCCAAGTTTCGGTAAGAAGAAAAACTTCAATGTGTTGGAGTAGTGGAAGAGTAGTTTGTAGCTCTATGAGTTTGGTACGGCAGCCTCGGATATTTTGGCCGTATCCGATGATGTGTTTGAGTTTTTTGAAGTTGACCTTATTATTGTGGGCTTGTTATTCATATATTTTATTGTTAACCCAACTTCTCCTCCCTTTATCCGAGTTTCCAATTCTTGGCGGAGGTCCGACAAGAATTTTCGTTGGTTCGGTGTTTGGTCGGAAAAGATTTTAACAGTGTGCAATGTTTTGGTTCAATATATTAATTCTGACGAGAAAAGGAACGTAGACTCTATTTATATACCTCAATAAACAACGTTATGAAATATATACATACAAATATATCAAATAAGTAATTTCTCAATCTATTATTAGTATTACGTAAACTGTGTTATTTGTGTTAGGTGTATTGTGTCATTTATGGAACTCCTAAATATTGAGTTGAGTTAAATGGGGGTCCGCTCGTATGTACCCCCATTTGAATCTCGATGACCCCCAAATTTATTTCTCGCTGACATAGACCCCCAGCAAGCCGATATCGATATAGGTCCATATAGACCACTTTGGGAACCTCTGGGTTAAACTAAAACGGTTCCATGATATTTCATCAAAATGAAAATTAAACACAACTTTAAAAAGGGATACAGAGTCATTAAAAGTGATGAAACAAAAAAAGTTTTTGTTTAATCACTTTTCATGACTTTATATCACTTTTTATAGGTGTGTTGAACTGTCATTTTGGTGAGATACCCGGTCACCGTTAATATCATATTAAGGATGTATTAGCCGCATCGTGGAAGGAGGTGGGCTAGAAGATTTATGAAAAAACTGTATATTATGGAGGTTCCACAGTGATTCCCATTCGAAAAGGACACGCTGAAGCAAGAGCTATAATAACCTATATTCTAACAGGTAATTATTTACTATAAAAATCGTGGTGCACTTTTTCTTCTTGAAACAGCAAATATCTAACAATATTTTAAACAAGAAGATGTCAAACGAATGAGCATGTGAAGACGAATCAGTTGCAACATGGGTATGTATATTAAACTTTTCACTGACAGTTTAAAAACAATCAACGCAACAAGTCGGACAGCAAAACTCTGGATCAATTTACTCTACCAGATTGATTTGATTATTTTACTTTTGCCAAAATTACATTAGTATTAACATTTGAAGACAACATTCGAGATGCTACCCTTCGTTCATGCAGCAGGCCACCTGATTATGCAAAGCTGCTCTTTTATATGCACAAAAAATGTTAAATCTGATATCTAAGCTGACAGAGAGAGAATACGATTTATTCGTTATCAGTTGGGACACTTGTGCGGTAAGCACATAAACAAATGTAAGGCCTTCTTAACTAAATATAGTATAATTAACAATTTATAGACATTACATACATATATAATAAAGTGCACAAATTTCGATTATCATAGTATGTGCCTAGCGTGGTAGTCGAAAAGCATGTAAAAAACTATGTACAATAACTTATACTTTGAATAAATAAAATAAAAAAAAACAACTAAACAAAAGTATATACACTGTATACGCGCAGATAAGCAATGATACTTAACTATATCAGTTTGTTACTACGATTTTAAGATGATTATAAGTATTATGTACTCGTGTTCTTTATACAAATTAAAATAAATTGTATCTACGTTATGTATGGACGTTCAAATAAATAAATATTACCTGACTAAAAGATAATAGATACCTATTCAGCGCATAGTAACAGCGCTCATTACAAAATAATATCGTAAAATAATACTTTGTTTTGCAGATAACAGGTATAAAAGACATCTATAAGCCACCTACAAGCCATCTATATTTGAAATACTGCGAAGAAATGACTAACTAGTTTATTTAATTTTTTGTGTAATTTGTATAAGTTTGTAATAAATTTGTTAACTATGTAATCTTTAGAGTTTTGGCGAAATGCCACCCCTCCCAAAATTGCCGCCCTAGGTAGCTGCCTAGGTTGCCTAGACCTAAATACGGCAAAAAATAAATATAGCAATCTTTCAGGAAGACGATAACTATTTAATTTATTTCTTTTATGAGCTATGGCGGCTTATCTCTTACCCGCGAAATGATTCAATATATACTAGTGTTTCATTCAAGAATTACTGCTTGTTACATTTTTTCACCTGAAAACAACCAACTTTATTTTATATGAGAATTTTCAATGTGGATGAGTGTTTCAGGCGAATAATTATTGCTTGTAAAATAATTGTTACCCTTTGTGCTATGCATAAAAAATCTTGTTTTAAAACATTAGTTTACCAAAAAAATAATAATTAATATTTGACAAGTTCAAGTATTTCACCTAAAAATGTAGACAATTTGTCTCGACGCCATCTAGTGAGAGAGTTAGCACTTACAATGCCTTTCTCATATAAAATAAAGTTGGTTGTTTTCAGGTGAAAAAATGTAACAAGCAGTAATTCTTGAATGAAACACTAGTATATATTGAATCATTTCGCGGGTAAGAGATAAGCCGCCATAGCTCAGTGGTCAGAGCTGTCGACCGGAAATCGAAGGGACACGGGTTCGAGTCCCGTTGGCGTCATGTATCTTTTATCAGGAGATTTTTCAATGTGGATGAGTGTTTCAGGCAAATAATTATTGCTTGTAAAATAATTCTTATTTAATCCCCTTTGAATAAATAGTGGTGTATTCAAAGTCATTGATTGCATTTAAATTATATTATCTGGTCTAGTTCTTTTTCATCTGTTGCCCACTCAAATAAGAAAGTTAACCCAACATCAAGGCGATATTTACCTTACGAACTGAATCCCGTAACAATTCAGCGTAATCAACTACCGAACTACCCCACACAAGTCACGTAAGCAGAGGCGGATTTGCCCTTAGGCCTATGTAGGCCCGGGCCTAGGGCGGCCAGATATTAGGGGCGGCCAATCGTGACAAAAAAGTCACAGATGATGACAAGAAATTACTTCCTAAGTACCTAAATATTCTACATACGAAATAGCGATATGCAAGAGCGTGTTCACACACAGCACACAGCGCGCCCCCACGCCCCGCAGCCGCCCTCGCCACACCTATCATGCTCCGTCGCTCGTCCGCTCGCGTATTTCCAATCCCTACAGAGTTCAGTTTTTTTTTTATGTTAGATAATGCTTTACGTAAAATTTTTTACCAACGTTTTAATTTGTATTTTAAGTTTAGTTATTATATTCGAATATGTACCTTAAGTTGATTTTTATTTAATAGAGGTGGTGATTTCTTTTATTTGTTTGGAGACTTAATAATAACTTTTTATTCATCCCGTATCTGGCAACCCTAATTGTAACTGTGAAACACTTATATATTATTGTATGAGAATAAACCTGAAACTAGTTAAATAAATTAAACCTAAAACTGTTTAAAATGTTTTATTCAAATCCTTGAAACCTTAGAAAGTATTACAAACTAGCAGCTATTATAGTTAACTAAATTTCTGAATCGATTTCGATAAAAGTTGTCAATAAAGTAAATTCATTATGTAGTCTATAGTCTATATCAGGGGTCTCCAAACAACGGCCCGCCAATGTCATCAATCCGGCCTCCGACAATCGACAATTATACAGTAGGGTGTATCGATTTTTAACTTTTTTTTTGTTTTCAAATTCCAAGTTGAAATAAAGTTGCTACTAGGTACCACAACTTACCACAATTTTTTTTGGATTTTTTAAAAAATGTGTAGGTCTCCCGCACAAGGCCTAAAGTTTTAATTTTTTTCAAAAAATATCAATTTTTTTTTAAATTTAAAAAAATAAATTCATAACTTTTGTGTTTATTCCAAGTTAAAAAACAGTAATATTAGGGCATAAAAATAAGTAAGAAACGGTTTTTTTTTATAAAATATGGTATTTTGGTCTCCCGCACAAGCCCTAAAGTTTGTTAATTTTGATGAAATTTTGTAATTTTGTGTACATATATGAACCATGTTTTTTTAAAGTTTAAGCCACCGGAATTAATTGTACTTTTCTTACAGAAGGCATAAAATGAGACAATATATATATACATAATTCTTATATACATACACTAAAAATATATAGCACATATATACTATATATATATAATATGTTTTATACCTGAAAAAAGATAGTTGGACGGTGTAAATTGTATGAGAAAGGTGTTGAAAGAAACTGATGTTATTTGCTATTACTGTTGTTTATTACAAAAGTATAAAAGGTTATAACATGTCATAAAATGTAGTATAAAAACTAAGTACAAAATGTTGCTGATTACTTTCCATACGACATAAGTGGCAGTTTTCTTGTTCTACTGCAAATTTACTGACTTGTTTAAGTATTCGTCCTTTCATCTTGGCTTCAAAACCTTAAATCAAAATTATGTATAGTATTTACATAGGCCTAGTGAAAATTTTATAAATGTTATTACAGTTCCCAAATAAAATTTCAATTTAATATGGAAGACAGTATGATAAAGACGTTATTTAGAAACATTATAACTACAAAATAGTCGAAAAAAACTTACTTAAATTCTAATCCTTTGCAGAGGTTTTGTACTGGCTCTTGGTCTCGAACGTAGGTAACTCTTTACGGTCTTCCAGTCTGGCACGGATAAAACTATCTCTTTCGATTAGCCCACATACTCGCTTCAAAGCTTCTGTGACTTCCTTGACAATTCGTTCCACCGCTTGAGTGTGAGAAGGAATTCTAAATTCAACCCTTCCACTTCTGCCAGTTTCCGCAATTGACTCCAACTTTTCAAGGCTCATATCAGTAACAAGAGGGGGTTCGGTTACTGAAGTGGATTTCCAATCAATCATATCTATATAGTCTTCGGCATCAAAATTGATCTGAGGGGGTTTAAATACCCTTACCCCTTTCCTTACGGTTGAGCGAGCTTTCTGGATTCTCTTATAAGCCAAGGCTCTGATATGTTTTCGTTCATCGAACAGCATAGCTATCAAAACATGCTCTGGGTGAGCCATGAAAGCATTTATCTGTAACGTTGCATGGACGACTTTTCTTAGCTCATCTACCAAGTAATTGCTGAAAAGAATCATTTTAAAAAAATGAATGGAAGGTTGCGGGATTTGGGAATTGCACTTAATTGAGAACCATGATGGTATGTAGACCTTCATCATGAACTCTGCAAGCTTTCTTAGCTGAGGGGTCGGATCATCGGTGGCTACATACAAACGAAGGACTCGATTTGCCAGAGTAAGCCACCTGGCGTGCGAGATGTTGCCGGGGTTTCGTTTGGCCAACTCTTCTGCAATAGAATTGTCTTCCATATTAAATTGAAATTTCATTGGGAACTGTAATAACATTTATAAAATTTTCACTAGGCCTATGTAAATACTATACATAACTTTGATTTAAGGTTTTGAAGCCAAGATGAAAGGACGAATACTTAAACAAGTCAGTAAATTTGCAGTAGAACAAGAAAACTGCCACTTATGTCGTATGGAAAGTAATCAGCAACATTTTGTACTTAGTTTTTATACTACATTTTATGACATGTTATAACCTTTTATACTTTTGTAATAAACAACAGTAATAGCAAATAACATCAGTTTCTTTCAACACCTTTCTCATACAATTTACACCGTCCAACTATCTTTTTTCAGGTATAAAACATATTATATATATATAGTATATATGTGCTATTTATTTTTAGTGTATGTATATAAGAATTATGTATATATATATTGTCTCATTTTATGCCTTCTGTAAGAAAAGTACAATTAATTCCGGTGGCTTAAACTTTAAAAAAACATGGTTCATATATGTACACAAAATTACAAAATTTCATCAAAATTAACAAACTTTAGGGCTTGTGCGGGAGACCAAAATACCATATTTTATAAAAAAAAACCGTTTCTTACTTATTTTTATGCCCTAATATTACTGTTTTTTAACTTGGAATAAACACAAAAGTTATGAATTTATTTTTTTAAATTTAAAAAAAAATTGATATTTTTTGAAAAAAATTAAAACTTTAGGCCTTGTGCGGGAGACCTACACATTTTTTAAAAAATCCAAAAAAAATTGTGGTAAGTTGTGGTACCTAGTAGCAACTTTATTTCAACTTGGAATTTGAAAACAAAAAAAAAGTTAAAAATCGATACACCCTATTATACAGTAATTGAACTAGCGAATTTAGCAAGCGTATTTTTTTACATTAATTCCACACAGGAGGCTTTGAGGAAAATATTTTCCCTCACGACCTATGTCATCTTAGGTGATGCTGTGTGGAGGGTCTTTTTAAGGAAGGGAAGGATAGGAAGTTCTGAAAAGGAAAATGTATGAGGGGTGGGTAGGAATCTGGGGATTAGTGTGTCCAGGAGTGACATACGTATGAATACATCCCTCCAACTGCGGTGCAAGGCGATGGGTCAAGATAGTCCGGCTGGAAAGGTCAAAAGGCCTCCCTCACCCAGTCTCTCTCGATCCGGCCCGCCACGCAGCAGGTGGGCAGACGTATCCGCCGCCAAGACCTGGACAAATCTTACCCCATGAACCATGAATGATAATGGCAGGAAAATTAAAACGGTTTTGACCCTAGGAACTTACTGAAAAGTTTGGATACTCCTGGTCAATATGATGGGTACTGAGAAAGGGGCGGCTACATGGTCTGGGGCCTAGGGCGGCCAAGACTGCAAATCCGCCTCTGCACGTAAGCCGTGTGATGCGGGGTCCTCCTTCACTAAGTAGGTACTACGTTGTCTATATAAATATATCTATTTGGAATTGTGGAAATTACACACAAAGCTATAGTAAATTCAAACAGCATCGTGCATTATAACTTATAACTTTTTTAATTAAGTAATGGATCTGCCCGGCACGTGTCACGCGACGGAAGGCACGCTTTTTATTATTCCAGCTTCAAACAAACTAGCTTCTTGCAAACATTAAAACTAATTGATAATTTCAAATAGACAGCTGTGACATTATGTGACTTTCGTTCTAATGGCCGCCACGTTGTGACTAGTATTAATGCTTCAATGGCTGCCAGAGTAGTAAATAGTAGTCAGTAACACTTATTGCTACAACAGTATCCTTTTCGAATAATGGCTTCTGAGCTTATTAATAAGTGGCTGCTGTTCTATTTATTAGCGCCAAACGGAACACAAATCGGTAATGAGAATTTAATGGCACATCTGTTCATACTTAAAGCATCCGTCATCCGATTATCCGAAGCAAACCATTAAATTATATTGTATTCCCTATGTATTTTATATAATATATTAGTGGGTCCGGGCAGACGTTGTCCTGCCACAGACCGCCTTCTATGTAGACCGCATTTTATATATACCTCATTTTATATAGAACGCCTTTTATCCGTTATATTCGTATATTTTACGCATTTGACATACATAGAATGCATGCGCAAGTCACATCCATTGTAGATATTGTTTTGACGTTTTATTTAATATCGATCATTTCAAAAGATTGTGATTATTGTTCACTTGTTCAGTACGATAGAAAATAAGTAAAAAAGCGACCGGTACCATTGTATATTTTTAAAACTGCCTTGAAGAGGAAGCTACAAGCCAAAAATGTGTATATTCTTGGTATATTTTTGTTGTTTGTTTTTGGGGTGTTATGCCGTGTTGCGCTAACTCCTTCTTTAGCCGACGTTTCGGACAGCGTTGCAGTGTCCATCATCAGGGCAGATCCGGTAGATCCGAAGATGTGTAAATTAGATGTCGCCACTTCCGTTGGCATTTCGCACTTGGACGGGCCCAGGCCACAAATAAATAAGCACAAACTCGACAACCAAAATTTACACATCTTCGGATCTACCGGATCTGCCCTGATGATGGACACTGCAACGCTGTCCGAAACGTCGGCTAAAGAAGGAGTTAGCGCAACACGGCATAACACCCCAAAAACAAACAACAAAAATGCTTTTGGCCGTGAGAATCTAAAAACTTACCATTCTTGGTATACCTTATATCGTAGGTAATAGTCATTAAAATCGCTTGACAAACGGAGTCTAGAAACGTACGATTTCAAGCAAAAAACTGTTTTTTTATTTATTTTGTAAATAATTTTATAAGAAAGCAAAACAGTTAATCAACTGAAACTGTCACAGATAATCTTAGCTATAATACTGTAAAAGTTGTTTCCTTTATGCGTTCATACATTTCTATTGAAAAATTTTTTTTTTGTAGTTTGCATTTATATTTTCATTGAGTATTTTATTTTTTATTTGTATTCTACTCAAGCGAAGCGATAGGAAAACCTTTAATTTATCTAAAGCATATTTTTTTTGTATTTATAATGTACACCAATTCGTTATTAAGATTAATCAAAATAGTGATTTGGCATTAAGCTTCGCCTTAAGTATATGTCTTTCACAGTTTGACAGATTGCCCTACGAATACGATCCACAGAAAACACTTTTGATACACAATTTTTATTTCATTTTTTATTCATCTCATATTAAAGTGCAATAAAAAAATTGAAAATTCTTAATTGATATTGGATACAAATTAAATGTTGTAAATGAGGTAAATAAAGATTGATTCTTAAGTCTAAACAATATTTTTGTTTTTAATTATCAACTAAATGTTCCAAACTATCCAAGATTTCAAGCTGGAACCAACCAAAAACATTCACAAAATTTCATTGAAATCGTTTGGGCGGTTTCGGAGATTAGCGTGTACGAACACGGTGACACGTCATTTTACATCGTTGTTTTATTATGTTGAAGTGGGGTGAAGTGCAAGTGGCCGAGATGATTACTAAAAACATCCCTTCAGTACAGCGAGGTTCATCCCCAACTCTATTTTTAGCACAAGAAACGAACACCTGGGGCGAGGACTTCGTATTAAATAAGGTAAAAATATTTATAGAAATGGGTTCCTCATAGAAACATGGAATTAAAATTAAAATATTTATTTAATTATTACCGATTACGATATTCTAGTTCCAACCATAACTTTTTCTGATTTTTCTATTTCTAATTTTCGTTTTTAAGAATCGCTAATATTGTCTTCAATAATTAAATATTACAATTTGAGGTTTTACTCGTTAAGTTATTCGATTAATAAATTTATCAGATTTAAAATAAACTAGTGGATGAATAAAGTTCATACACCTATACTACTCATATCTTATTCTTAAAATTCCTACTTATTAATGTTTAGTAAACGTAAAACGGAATTGTGGGAGAGAATTTAGAAATCCCGCGATTTTGCGGGATTTTTATTAATGGGTATTAAATTGAATTAATGTCAGCATTTCATTTTTTTACTATTTATTTTTAATTATATTTGATACTAGTATACATTATAAATAAGAAATTGAAAAGGTAACATAAAAAAGTATTTCAAGAAAAACTGTCACTGATAGGACCGTAGAGTCATTTGAGATTAATCATTAAACCTATACAAAAACATTGAGTCTTCTTAAAATATTTTTATATTAAAATATTTTTATATTAAAATATTTTATATTATAAAATATTTTATATTTAAAAATATTTTAAGAAGACTTAGATAAAAAAAATATTATGATCGTAAAAACATACGGAAAAGATAATGTAGTCCTGTTATAAGTGAACCGTCATTACTTACTTTCGGGCCTTCTGGTGCTCGCATATCAAGTGGTTCGCAACTTGCAAGTACGAGCAAATCAAAACAGTACCTATGTTTTTGGAGTAAATTAAGTATTTTTCAGTCCCGCAATCCCGCAAATAATGATAAATTCCAGCAAATCCGCGGGATTAGAAATTGCAGAAATCCCACGGGCTTGCGGGATTGCAAACCCTTACCACATTTATGGTAGAAATTGATCTAGGTATCTAGAAAACGCTGTGCATTTATTGCGACGTTATAAATCACCCTCGGATAGTTTTTAATGCGAAATATACAGATTTTTTCTGAGTAATTAAAATCACATAATTTAAAAAATAAATAACCATCTTGTTTGAGATAAGGGCAATTAGGCGTAAACATAGCGCAGTGTCCGGCGTTATAAATCAAATGGCTTCACGCGTTGTATTGATAATATCGTATGCCCATTCTGCAAGAAATGTTTGAATCGTCTGGTCGACTCTGTCTCCGTAGAGATACAGATATTATGCATACGGAGAGTGCAAGTTGCAGGCAGCAGGCCCAGTGACTGGCGCGGCGAGTCTGGGCGCCTGCCGCCTGGGTCTCGTGTCTCGCGCCTCGTCTAATCAGCTCAGAGGACGGAGGACGGAGGACGGAGGACGGAGGACGCACGATACCGAGGTAGCGAGCCTGTGCCGTGCTGTGCTGTGACAGAGCACCGAGCGGAGAGCGCGAGCGGCGGGCGCCGAATCTGAATTCTGTTCTGTTCTGAATCAGTCGCAGAAAAACCTCTTTGGCAGCGACACGCGCCGGACGCCATTCGCCGCGTATCCGCGCTCCGTCACGAATATTTCAAAATCTGCTTTGTTTTGAAAACACGTCGGACTAAGCGTCCAACCCATTGCAACCGCGCCGAGTGTCAAGATAAGTCAGCGTTATGTCATTATATCATAAGCACAGTTTGAATTAACATACTAGTAACTAAAAATCAATCATATTAAATTTTAATTATAAAATAATAATAAAACTTTAGTGTTTCAAAATCAGTGAATGCTTTGTATTTGTTCGCTTAGTAATATAGTTGGTGATAGTGCAAAAACAATTCTTTGCGCTTTTGTGTAGCTGTTCTTGAATGTATTGTATAAGGCCGCGGCCACCTGTTTGAGGTGTTCGGCAACTGAGAAGGAATTCTTTGCTAAGTTTTGCGAGTGTTTTTTTCCCTTCAGTGGTCAAAGTACGCGGCTATGTTTACATCTCGTAAGTAGCTACTCCATTTTTATATCGTTTAACATGATTGTAATGAAATATATGAAAATGTGCTAAATAGCCAAATCATCACGTTCAATATTGATGTTATCATTTTCATGATAGTTTGTTGATTCTAACTCCGTGTTTATTTAAGTGTCGTAATGTTTCCAAGCAAATTATCTCGGTAAACACTTGCGATGACAGTTTAATACATGCATTTTTTGGTAAATATAAATGATCCAATTTTTGAAGTGAAACTTCTTTACGCGCGTCATGCAATTTCTAGGACCGGAGTAAAACCGACTCATGACCGAAACGAAAATGCGGGTACCCCCACCACCGATTAAAGTTCATTTGATCTAGTCAAAGTTTTGAAGTAACATATAAATGCTTCTTAGCTCATCTCGACAACTGGCGTTGGTGGTGTAATGGTCAGCATAGTTGACTTCCAAGCAGTTGATCCGAGTTCGATTCTCGGCCATCGCACATTATTTTTTTGTTTTTAACGCCTTTTTCATTCAATATCTTATTTTTTAGTAGGTCAGAACATTTTTTAAAAGAAAATAATATTGCAAAATAATAAAAACACTTATCTCACTGTGATAAAACATTACTCCGCTAGAGCGCGCTTTGCGTTATTGTGTTGGATTAAAATTATTATCTAATCCGTATATTATGATAATTGTATTACATTTATTTAATTAATTTATTTATTTTGATAATATGTAATAATTTACAGAAAAAAAAATTAAAACTATCTCCCTCTGATAAAATATCCGTTCGCTAGAGCGCACTACGCGATCTTGTGTGGGATTCTATTTCTGTACATTGTACATTATTTTTAAAAATATATTATATTTTGGGTGTGATGTAGGTAACATTATAAAACATAACAAGCTCTCATATTTTCAGAACCTACATAATATAATCAATTTATGCGGCTTTGCTTACAGTTGGTGCTCAGCGTGGTTGGCTTTCAATCAGTTAAGCGAGGTTCGATTCTCGGCTGTGGCATTTTTGAAGTGAAACCTTGTTGAGGTGGGGGAGCCGCTCACGAACGTTCTCTCTCTTCTCTTCTTTCCTCTCTCTCAGACACCAGCGAACTGCGCCACGCCAAGCATCAGCTGAAACTAGAAGTTTCACTTCTGTCTTGCGTAGGCTTGACACACCCACTTTTTTTTTGTAAATATTGGAGAAATGGAGACTTCAGTAATGCTCCTCTACAGAAAAGTTATAATTCATTGCCATGATATATTTCCCAGTTGGATAAATGAAATGAATGTATTTTCGGCTTTAAATAAATGAATAGTACATTTTAGACGCATCTTGTTTCACCTGAACTGGATTGAATTGATCGGAAGTTTTGATTCAATTTCTATTGAAAGGTTAACTGTATTTTGTATGAACGAGGAATATATTTAATAAAATTATTTCATGTTGCCTGTTACCACATTGATTACGCGTCTTTTCACGATGGTATGATGTACGATTAACATCTAATCTACGGGTTACTTGCTTATATGTATGTAATTGCATGAAGTAACAATTCGTCTAAGATAATTATAGTGCACGCCGATAGTAATAATAATGAAAACTGATTTGAAATGATTTAATTACTAATTCCGAATTACAAATATCTAGTACGCCACCCAAGGCCGCCAGCGGAGTGCTCTAATGGTAATGCAATGCAATGAACGATGAAAAGCACTTCATATTGAAATTAAAGTGGTTTTTGAACTAGCATGAACTCAGTACCTACAAAGGATTGCATATTTTATCATAACTTAGTAAGATCTATTGAAATAACATATGGGAAAAACAGATTTTGTAAATCTTTACTTACGCCTATCTAAATTATTCGTTGATTCCATCTTGAATTAAAATTTATGTTAGATAATACTGGCTTAGGATTGGATAGAATTTAGGTCAGGTTATATTCAAATTTTAACAAATATTTTATGTAACTACAATACGTATATTAGGTATATACGAGTCTCATGATAGACCGGAAAAAGCTAAAAATCTGTAGGATCAATAAAACTCTTATATTACAGATTATGGGAGAGTCAATCCCAATGTACTCGTCCCATCTACCTCCCCCTTCGTCCATTTCCTTCCCATCATTCAAGGTTATTATTGAAGATGTAACTGTAACAGTGACTTCAAGAGGTAATCTTGTGTGACGTCACATAAAACATCTAGTAAACCAAATCCTATCTAATAATAAATATGTTAAGCCACATATCCCGCCTTGCTGTGTTTATTTGGTTGTCAAATTAAGACATTGATGTATATTAATCACCAGCCCTTGAAATGTAATGAAAACAGTGGCGTGCAGTCACATCTTCTATTCCTGATTGTGATTTTGGAAAAAAATAATTTTATTTATTTACTTACATACAAAATGTCCCCCACAATGAGTAGGAGAATATACCTATTAGCTTGTATAAAAAAACGTGTTTAGTTGAAAAAAATCGACAGCAAAGAGAGATAGAAGCGTAATCGAAATGCAAAAACTAAAACCCAATGGATAATAATGGTAAAAGACTGGGGACTCTGCCCGCCAATGATGTAATTTGGGTAATATAAAAGTAATCGTAGATGTTTTAGGTTAGGTACAGCGCCCTTGAGGTGATTTTGCACAAAAACGGCGCTATACAAGTCATCCAATTATTATTATTATTATTAATACCCCGCATACCCAATTTCTACCGATTTATAACAAATGTCTCATTAACCCTTTAAGTATTTAGATTCTAAAGAAATATATGTTAGTTTTGAAGATAATATCTAGGCATTTGTTATGTCGAAACGTCAATTATATAAAATACCCCCGACAGAAAAAAAATCGTAAAGTAAGATCAGAAAATTATTAAAAACCCCTTTGATCTGTTATTTAATATCTTATAGGCATAAAAAAATCACAGTGCATATTTAAATGCAACTAAATCATTCGTCGAGAGATTTTTCGAAATATTTTCACCATTTTTGCGTAATTATTATCGTTTTCGCTCCCTCTAACATTCGTATTTATATATCTCCGTCTTTCAAACCGTCTTTGAACGCTTATTACGGGGCCTTAAGAACAAGAACAACACGATGGCCCGGTATATCGGTTAATTTAAATCTAGGCTCGGTTGGAATGTAACGCTTAGCGCGGCTTGGATCATAATCCGCATATTGGTCGCAAGCTTAGATATAAGCAATATTACACGTATTTTCTATAATTTTATTAGAGGAAAGTTATTTATTTTCTATGCTGCGTGAGTGGTATATCTATGCTCTTAAGTCATCGAGAAAATGTCAAATGTTTTTGGCGGGCTAATTTACGAGTTGACTTTTTGATAAAGTTCCCCACTTCAATCAGCTTGGTATACGCGAGGATACTAATTTTTAATTGGCATTTGTTTTGCTATAGTCAATACAATATTCATGAAATTATGACAAACAAACCGCTGAAAACACTGTCCTGACGTTGAAAAATTCCTCGTATTATATTTTACCAGACTATTTGATTATCAATTAATTAAATCAACCTCCCCCCATCGCTCATTGAATGCGGCTTAAGCGGGCTAAATCAGCCGCTTAAGCCTTGGTAAGTCGCAGAATATTTCCCTTTTTAGACACCAAGGCGCTAGCAGTAACAAACGCCAAATATGACGTTTACGTGATCAAATACGTACTTCCATCTCATCGAAATATACGTAAATTACATAATTTTATGAGTATGGACTATTGTATTCATCGAGTATGGGGGATGTTGATGTTATTAATTGATAATCAATCTAAAATAGACAAACAGTCTGGTGATTTATTAAAATATGGGTTTCGTTCAACGTTCTGATAGTATTTTCAGCGGTTTGTTCGTCATATTTTCATGAATAGTGCATTGACTCCAGCAAAAAACACTATTAAAAATTCAAATGAAGTGGAGAACTTTATCGAAAAATCAACTCGTAAATTAATCCCCCCTAAACAAATTTAGGTACATTTTGAAAGCTCTCGATCTCCCGATGACAGTAGAGATAACAGATGTACCGCCCACGTAGACAGTAATTTTGTTTTACATACAAAAATTATGAACATTCCTCTATTAAAATCAAAAACAATACGTGTAATATTACTAATATCTAGGCTTCCGACCTATTTACGGATTATGTTCCAAGCCGCGCTAAGCTTGACATTATAACCAAGCCTAGCTTTAAATCAACCGATATACCGGGCCAGAGTGCAAAGAGAAGGTGCGTAAAGTCATATTTATGCGCTACAAAAGTTCTACAAAAAATATTTCAAAGTATGACTGAATGTGGGGAATCCCGCTATTGCGGAAAAAAGTACAATTATTCGTCGCCGTAGATGTCAAGGGAGCCAAGCCACAATTCTGGCGGAAATGAGTTGAGTACACAAAAGCATTTAAAAACCATTAAAGATGGTCCTGACTCTTTTGACTGTAAATAATAAGAATATTTGGATGATTTGTATAGCGCCGTTTTTGTGCAAAATCACCTCAAGGGCGCTGTACAAATATATAATACATTTTTAGAATGATTTATGTTATTACTAACTACATAAATATGGAGATAATGTACAGTACAATACTTACCTGGTAGGTCACTTGAGATTAACATTTATTTAACATTAACTAATTCTTTATTAGCGAAATTTAGATACAGAATTTAGGACATAATTGGAAAATTGGATATTACTGGACTTTCACTTAGGAATGGTTTATTTAATTTTAAGGTATGACAGCTTAAAAAGATAAGGTTTTAGCTTATACCTGAATTCCGTTGGACTTGTTATGGATCTTAGTTCCGGAAGGAGTTTATTCCAAGCCTTCGGCCCAGATACTCCGAAAGCGCGATCACCAAACTTAGTATTTGGCTTGCGCTTAGGTTCCATCAGTATCCCTATAGCTGATGAAGTTGCTGATCTAAGAATTGACTGCCTCAGACCAGTGTTTTACGGGACGCATTGTTCAGAGATGAAGGGTGGGGCCATTTCATTGATGGATTGAAACACCATACAGCACAATTTGTACTGGATTCTTTCAGGGCACTTGAGCCAGTGAAGGTTACGAAGGTGTTCTGAAATGTGCGAATATTTTGAAACCACGGTTGAGAGCCGTGCTACTGCATTAAACACTGATTTAAGTTTGTCAATTTGATATTTTGGTAGGCTGGCATAAATTCCGTTGCAGTAATCGAGACGTGAGCTACGTGATAGTCGTTAAGTAGATTTGTTGCTTCTTTAGGAAGGTTTCTGTAGGACTTGAGTTGTCTTAGGTGAAAAAACCGGTGCTTAGAGTCCTATTTATTTGACTTTCAAACGAAAAGTCTGAATATAAACTGACACCGAGCAGTTTGACTGTTGTTTTTGGGATGATATCGCTGCCGGAAATAGAAATAGGTGAATCGTCTGTGAAATGTTGACGTTTGTTTGTGGCCACTCAGGGAAATTCAGTTTTAGCTGGATTCAGCTTCAGCTTGTTTGAAGACATCCAACGAGTTATTGATTCTAGACATTCAGTTTTACGGATCTTGAGACTATTGATTTCGTTTGGAGCGCAGTAAACATAAACTTGCTGATCATCAGCGTAGCAGTGAGACAAGAGACCAAATGACTCGATTATTTTAGCGACATCATTTGTAAAAAGGATGAAGAGAAGTGGACCCAAAACGGATCCCTGGGGTACCCCTGAAGAAAGTGTTGCAAAGTTAGATAATTTATTTCCAACCCTCACGGCTTGTAAGCGATTGCATAGATAGGATACCAGCCAATTTTTGATGTCGGAATGCAAACCAAATGTTTCTTCTAATCTCCTAATGAGGAATTCATGATCAATCGTGTCAAACGCTGCACTCATGTCTAGGAGTGAGATAAGTGATAACTTTCCTGACTCTACGGATTTAAGTCTTAGAAATTAATGTTTTAAGAAGAATTATGTCTGATAGCATACGAAGTAGTCCGGTTTCAGTTGAGTGGAACTTTCTGTACGCAGATTGACGATTTGCGAATAATTTAATTGAATTCAAGTGACTGGTTATTTGTGCAGCAGCAATTTTTTCCAGGATTTTTGAAATGAAAGGTAAGTTTGAAACGGGTCGATAATTATATAAGTTGTCACCGTCTAGTTGTGAATTTTTCAGTATTGGTGTAACTACAGCTGACTTTAGTGATTCAGGAAAGTCACCCGTGCTCAGTGATTTATTAAAAACGTGAACTAAGAATGGAATAAAACATTGTATTATCTATCATTTATTATTTTTACTATCAAACCAGTGTACTATCCTTGACATCTGTATTAACAAACATCATTTCAAAAATTCTATATTTTGTACTTATTCAACCAAAATAATGAAAAGATAACATTGCAAAGTATCTATGTTCGAAGTTTCACTGTTCAAAAAAGTTACAACAAATAAAATGTTACACTTTTGTCACCAAAAAATCTTTGTCCGCTGTTTTCTCAGCTTTATGATGTTGTGCCTTGGCTCCCTCGACATCTGCGATGACGAATTTACATTGAATCAAATGGATAACAATTAAATTGAATAACCCAAATACTGTGACGTAAGATTTCGTGTAATAAATATGTCTTAAAATCTAAAAAAAATATACGTTTTGGAGAATTCTGTACAACGTAGATTTACATAATTTATTTTTTCGTGGTAGTTGAAAATAGCAAAAGGAAAATTATATACTTACAAACAGAAGGAAAAATTACATCCAAAATTTCACGTATTTTTATTTTTATTTAGAGAGTATTTTTGTGTTGGCTAATAATTTGAAGCTATTTTTATTTATGACAAACACAATTATAAAAAAAGTTTCATGGACTTCAAAAGTACCGTCAATTGTTTGCCTACCTTAACTTTTTCCTAAAATAAAAATTAACTATACATATATTATATCTTTGTATTGTACATAATCACCTATAATATTATTCTCTATCATCTATGTTGTAATTTCTATTTATATTTATGTCTTGGTTTCATAATTATTATTGTAAAATTAACCTGCTGACAAACTGTTTTGGCAGTTGGCAGTTTATAATACAGAGCTCAATCAAAAGCTCTAAATTACAAAAAAGACACAAGTAAAAAAAAAAAATTCTTTTCCTCTACCTATAGTTTTTTCTCGTGTATTTATTTTTTGTTAGGTATACGTTTATAATCTTTGTAATAATAATAATAATAATTCTTTGTAACTTTCAGCTTTTGTAATTGTTCGATTCATGCTTTAATCGTGTAAAAGGAATCCCTTACTCTGGACTGCATGCCGCAGTCCATGTTGGACATGGACTGCGCAATACTAAAGATTTAAGGATTGTTTCCGGCATTTTAATGTCAGGATAGTGTATACCACTTTGACCAATGTGCATAATGGCCAATTAAAACTATCAGATAAAAATAAATAGGCTTAACGTTTTTCGTCCATGCCTAGGGACGTATTACGGACTGTGGGTTGGTCCAGCGATACGGAAAACGCGTTGGGTATTAGTATGTATTCTACCAGCTTTGATTATGTTTTGAAGTAGGTGCTTAAAAGCTTTAATTACGCGATTAAATTGTTCATAACTTTAGCTTTATTGAATAACATTTGGCTTCATTGCATAATTCCGAGTAATGCCCTGATTATTGTCAATGATGGGGTTTCTACGTAAAATACATAGCTACTTATGGAACATAATAACGGTTCAACGGTTTCTGACCACCCTGTGTTTAAATAGGTATGTGTTATTTGGATTTAGCATGTTCAGGGTGACTAAAAAAGATTTACTAAACTTTAAAGTTATGCTCAATTTTTATCTATCCTGATCCCGTTTTGTATGTTAGATTGAGTTTTTCGTCCTTCCCATAATCCGGACCTCTTTAAAACCCGCAATAATAAATCACTTACTACAGCCCCTACCTTAACCCGTCTCACAAAGCTGCCCAACCTGGTGGCGATGTAGTTCCCCTGTCTGTACAATGTACAGACAGAGCCGCTCTTGCGAGGTGTCACATAAAAAGAGCGAGAAAGAAAAATTATCAATCTTTTGAAATGAAATACCCCTTTGTCATTTTCTTAATTATATTTGGACAACATTGTATAACAGTAACTTTAAACCTTGAAATGTAATTGATAAAAATATGGCGCTTTGTCTTATTTTCTAGGTTTTCGTCTCTCTTCTTTCTTCTCGTCTCATTATAGTTACAAGGGTGAAAATAATGATTCAGTGTATCTCAAAAAAATGAGGTGATTGATTTTCTGAGAGATTATAATTTCATAAAAAATACATTGTTTTATCAAATTATTGGTTTTTCTTATTTTTTCATTAGTTATGATTTGAAGTTTACTCTGACTAGAGCAGCTGAACATTAGAAATCTAATCTGAACTGTACGATAAAGGTTAAAATGAGTTAGCGCAGGTTTATACTGTTGGAGTTATGTTCGCGTTATATCATTTCAAGGTTTTCGTCATTCCAACAGCAGCAGTAGTCGTCCACCCCCGCTTAAAATTCCATCTTTCCCCAAAGTTAGGAGGTGGAATATTGAATGCTGAAATCTCAATCCAAAAATATTATGGCAGAGATAATATAAATATTTTCAACGATGCATACGTAATCAATAATCACCAAGAAATCTATTACTATCAGAAAGTGATAACAACTTGTGAGGTTCAAATAAGAATGTAAATATTATTTGGTGTGTAAATATGTAAATATGTTAAAATACTGAGCCAAACTGCGTATTCTCTTGCTTCTTGAACATTGGACGTGTTGGACAGCCTCACTGTGTCCATCATCAGGTCAAGTGGAGAAGCGGGAATAGGAGTAGGAAAGGGGGTAGTAAGTGGAACATGTATGAAGTGAAGTATGTTATTGCCATTACAAAAATCAGCATATTGGCTGTGAAAATCTTTAGTCAAATTATTATGTAAAAATCACTACAGTGGATGAAATGAAATAGAGGAACATCATGTTATTTTATCTTATTCTTATTATAGTTACAACCATTTCCCACAACTGTAATAACAACTTCCAACCTATCAATTAACAGAAGGAAATTCGACACAAAATTCATTTAATCCACAAGACATAAATATTTAAAAAAAAAATTTATGCTTAAATAACATCTTGTCACAAAGTTAAAAAAAAAATCAAACAGGAACTTTGGCACCACTGAGTAAAATATATTTATCGTGGAGAAAAAAATGCGGTAGGTCGTGCATTTCACAGAAAAATTATGGTAGGTCGTGAATCTTACAGAAAAATGGTGTTATGTCGTGCATATCTCAGAAAAATGGTGGTAGGTCACGAATCTCACTGAAAAATGGTGGTAGGTCGTGCATTTTACAGAAAAATGGTGGTAGGTCGTGCATCTTACAGAAAAATGGTGGTAGGTCGTGCATCTTACAGAAAAATGGTGATAGGTAGTGAATCTCACAGAAAAATGGTGGTAGGTCGTGCATTTTACATAAAAATGGTGGTAGGTCGTGATTTTACAGAAAAATGGTGGTTGGTCGTGTATTACAAAAAAACCTACCTACGTGCATTTCACGGAAAAAATAGTGAGTTAAGCACAAAAATTGTCTTACATTTTTTTATTATGATTGATATGTATGTATGTATGTGCGACTACTGACGCGTGAAATAAGAAAAAAATATCTGGAAATTATTCACACAAATAATTCTAGAAAGCGCGCCACAATCTGAAAAGCTCGGTGAGTTATTGCCCAATAAATTAGCTTCCACGAAAGCGTACAGCACGTTTTGGTAAATGGTCTTTCCACAGCATCACGGCGGGACGTAAACCAAACATAACGGGACGATGTTATTAACAAACCATCAACAAACTTCCACGGCTTCACTTCGCAACCTTGATCGAAATCTGGAAAACGTTGGAAACATTTTTTGCCAATTCTAAAATTTCGCCTTTTTTAAAAGATTTATTAAATTCGTATTGTAACTTTTAATAATTACGAGATTTTTTAATTTGTGACAGGAAAACATATTATGCATGACAGCTGTTTGACACTTTGTCGTTGTCACGGGAATGTGAAATACCTTTGATGTAAAAAAAAGACTGAGTTCTTCAAAAAAAAAAACAACAAAGTAATAAATGAATAATGTTCTGTTTTCTTATCTATTTTTCTTGGGAATTTTTTATTTGAAACACGTTTGAAGTATGTTTGTAAAGGTTGAGAAAAATCTGGGTGGTTCAAAGAATTTTCTCTCTGAAGGCGTACTCTATGTCCTTGATAAAGATAAAAAAGCAAGGATAAGCACAAAACAAATAAGAGCTTCGTAATAAATGACGATTACTTTCGCAACTCCAGGCTGTTTAGCCGAGAAGATAAGTTTGGAAGGAACGTGATGGCACTTCATTATTTGTATGTTTCTCCGCAATATCCATCCCTGACACCTACACAACACTCGTCAAAAACCACACACCACACGACCTTATTATACATCAGCCAACTACACACTACACACTACCGAATACTCAAATACTCATACTCATGACCTAAATAATGCATTATACTGACTAGCTTTGTTAGGGTCAAACGCGTTACACCGATTAAGAACGTCATCATTTAAGAGATAATAACGATTTCCATCTTTAATTTGCATGAATTCTTAGTTCTGTCCGTACCTACTTTTTGTAACCCATTGATAAACTGCTGTCGATTGATGTTGCTTATTAAGAAGTAATAATTTAAAATTATTTTAATAAAATTTCAATTTTAACCGGAACAGAAAAAAATATTATTTAAAATCTTCCGGTGTTCATTGAGTAGAGATTACCCCATTTCGTATTATAAAATGAGTTTGCTAGTAAAAGAGTTAAAGATTTTAATTTAAAAGGATGTACTTAATGTTTACAGAGATTTTCAGGAAAGGTTTAATGGAAAACATACGCTCAAAATAATTATTAAAAAAATATCTACGCCTTATTCGCTCTTGTAAATGATCCACGTGAATAAAGGAGAAATACTGATAATATTAAATCAAAAGTCAGCAAACTCCAAATATAAGTAACAATGTATCAAATCCGATAGAAAATACACTTAGTAATTTACGTCAGTCCACAATTGAGATATTTAAATACCATCTTTTAGTATTTAAATTAGTATTATGAAAACCATGATTACATAAGTTAGTATAAAATCTAATGAAATAAAATAAATAAGAATAAAATTTAAAGAGTCCATAATATTTTTTTTTTATTGGTGCCCTTTTTTACTCATTCAAAGTACGCTCTAGCGTGTTTAAATCGCACTTTATGGAACGCGCGTTTTTTAAAGTTACCATGGCAACATCAACAAATCAACAAAATGTGAAGTCTAAATGTCAACTTTTAACTATAAATCTGACATGACAGATTGCAAATTAATGTTTGTGTTTTTCATTTCCATGACAACAAGATATTGTGATGTCACATCACGAATTCATTAATAGTTCTTATTTCCAAATTTTTAATAATAATATCAATATTTATGTTTTCAAAGTGTACCAATAAAAAAAATAGCGTAAAGTATTCGTGGATAACTGGTCTTTAAAACACTTGCTTTATTTCGAGCACTCGGCTACGCCGTCGTGCTCGAAAAATCGCGCGTGTTTTCAAGACCTGTTTATCCACTTATACTTTAATATACTAATAATGTTATTGACTTAAAAAACATTTATTTTATTTTATTTACCTATTAATTTTCTGGAAATCGACGGTTAACATTTATTTCAGTTTGTACATGAGTATTATATAACCAAAATAAAACCAATTATGGATTTCCTCCTTGTGACTTTAGGTACCTCTACTGAGACAGCATAATAAGGAATAAGTAAGTTACAAGTAAATTAAATTTGTAAGAAAGGTATATGAATTCTAAAATTTGTACAACACAAAAGATTATATAAAACGAAAAATGTACAAAACAAAACATTTATCAATACATTTATAGCCATGGAGAGAGGTTGTAAATATAAATCAAAACATAATAGAAATATAAACAATAGAGACATAACATTATTCACAAACCATCAGAGAAATATTCTTTTATGGACCTCTTAAAATAATATTATGAAAATATACACCTTGGATTATACGCTATTGTAATTATTGCATAGTCTGTTCAGGCATGTTGGAGTTAGGGTAGCATAACTTTCGATTTATTTTCGAAACGTGAATTTGATTTTCGCTTAAACTTTAAAAATCATCATAATTTGTAAAAACAGCAGTCAAAACTATAACTTTTTATCTTATAACAACTCAAATTGTTTAATGCACTAATTTACTATCTGATAGTATTAATACTTCAGCGTCTGGACGGTGTAGGCCCTCTGATTGGTCAAATTTAAATTGTCTGTTTCGGTTAAATTCCGCCAACTTGAAAATGACACGATTTCATACTAAAATAGGATCGCCTCATAATAATACGAGATTTCTTCAAAAGCATCGTTTCTCCTCATATAATTTTTGGATAATATCAAAGAAAATATATTTTAGAAAGTTCATAATCCATTGGATTAATTACATTACAGTGAAAATTATCCACAGTTACGTAATTATGTTTGACGTTTATAAAAAAATCACGCGATCCTTCAATGGCCGATACGCACGGCTTTAGATTAGATCGCCGACAGAGCGCACCTCTGGCGGTCTAAAAACGAACCAAATGAATGGCGCGAATATTTAAATATGCAGCTCACAATATTTGAGTACTTACGATTTACAAGCAGATTTCTTCTGGAAGTTTATCACTTTGTAATGGCATTTTTCATTATTATTTATATTTTTTTTGTTTATTAATTATATCTGATTTTATATTGACATGTTTTCTAATTTCAAAATTATTTATTTGCGATGCTTTATATCCTGAGTGAAGTATTTTAAGACCTGAATTTTTTATCGAAAGTGTGATCATTATTCAAAAGATGATTTGCAAACTCAGATTCACTATTTCCATTTAGAGCCGTGCGATATTCTTTAGTTCTGACTTCAAAATTTCTATTGGTTCTACCTTTGTAAAAGAAATTACAATCATCCCAGTTGAGTTTTTAAACTCCTGATTTTTTTGTTCAACTGTCATTCTTATTAAGAATATATTTCTTCATTGTTATTAGTGTAAAACGCCAGTTGAATAGTATCAGGATTGTTTTTATATATAATTTTAGAAGTATCGTTATCCACAAACAGAATTCTACGCCATTGTTTATTTCTATCTTTAGAAAGACCGTTTGAAGAGAATATGTTTAATTTTTTTATTTAGTATTTCAACTATCAATTTATTAGAATAACCGTTATTAAATGCTATTTGTCTTATGGATATATTGTTTTAAGGTTGTATGCTATTTGTTTTTTTCAGGTCTTAAAATACTTCACTATAAATAATATATAAATTTTGGAAACGAGGAAACATGTTAATATAAAAGCAGATATAATTAACAAGAATTTTTTTATAAACTCTCTTTTAAATATTTTCCCACTCAACTGGTCTTTCCCGTCTAACGATATTGTAATTCCTAATTATTATAAACCCAGCCTACTCTTACCCCTCCCCCCTCCCTCCTTCCACTTCTTCTTTCCCAATTGCAATCTATATTTAATTTTTGACTTCGGTGTATACACAATAAAATGTAAACATTATATTTATTTATTTATTGGACAATTTGCATAGCGCCGCTTTTGTGAGATATCACCTCAGGGGCGCTATATTGTAATAATCTACCTTTATATATAGATTTTTACTCTCCTGATGATGTTGTATATATAATCTAACTTTAAACTTTATTAGATACAGTAACAGTTGTAGGTAAAGAATTACCACCAGTTGGAGTAAAATTAACACCTTTTAATTAAACCGACTTCTAATCTCATCGCACAATTACCCTCCTTTTATTCATAAACACGGGTACAATTAATCAATATGTAATAATCTATTATTTAAGTCAACTTTGTTATAACTATCTTTAATTGTGACAAACTAAACGATATTGATTCAACTTATAGACATTGACGGTTGTAACACATATTTAAGCACTGCAAGTCTCCTATGAGCTAATTATATTAGGTACCTAAGATAACAGTTAATATCAGTTGTAGACATGTAGTCAATAATAGTTTTTCATTTGAAATAATCCATCACAAATACGTAAAATTTAATTTATTCAAACAACTGTCATTCTTATTATGCGTAAATTTAGCATGTTATTATTAATTAACTCCTTTCTGTTCCGTGTTTTAACAATATATATACTCACCCTCTCTCTGTGAACGTCCTAATATCTATCTATTAAATGTAACTGTTGTTAATATCACTTAAAATGGGCGAAGCTCAACGAAGAACCGCCCGCAGGGCCTAGCAGAAAAAAACCCGCGGAGCGGGTTTTTAACTGCTAGTACACATTATTATAAAGTGTACAGCAAAAATTTAAAAATTAACAAAAAAATATTTTTATTTCTCCTTTTCCTTTATAACTAATTCTTAATTCCTAATTTACCCAGAATACAACGTTTTAGCATACAACATAATAAACCTATTTAATATAAGAAGACAATACACGTGGATCTCGTAGATATGATGGAACTATCGAAAAGCCCATATGAATTTTATGGGTTTTCTCGATATTACTTGTGGAGTATGGTAAACGAATGGTTTCCGCCCCCAAAATAAACGATTTTGATGTTTCTTTTCCGAGGAAAGAATTTAGGAAATTGGTTATTTTGCATATCATTTGTAAACAACTTTTGTCAAAGAATTAAAGTTTATCCTTTAGTTTGTCTGACTTATTTTTATTTTGTTCTGCCTTAAAGAAAAGCAAGTGTGTTGAAAATGGTGATAAAATGATATTGGAATAATAATTTTTAATTTGTTTCTCAGATATGGAGCGCGCCGATTGGAATTTTGTAAAAAAATGATTAAAGAAAACACGTAGTTAAACTTTTATTATTTTAAATAATATCATAAAGGTATCTCGATCGTATCGTATATGCACACTTATTTAATTGTTACGAGTAAAGATTGTTATCATTCGTCAAATTAAAAATATTAGAAAATAAGTCCTTATAAACCGGTGTTTTAATAACGACGTCATTATTTCGATAATTACCTAAAGTGATAAAAATACGAAAAACAGCAAATTCTAAGGAACATTTTTTTTTATGTGACACCGCACAAGAGCGCCCTTGTCTGTACAATGTAAAGGCAGGGGAGCTATGTATCCACCCGGTTATAAACAGATGCCGGTAGCTCGTTCCACATATGAGTCGTCCTATACAAAAACGACTCAAAGAAGCGGTCCGGTCTCATGAAACCAACATCAACTGTGAACGGGTGTTCAGCTCGTGTACCTCGACTTTCAGGTACGTGCATCGGTGCACCGGAATAGATGTAACTATCTTAGAGCAAGCTCCATTAAAATACCAGTAAAACAGACTCAGCATGCCCAATAGAGAAGGCAATCGGTCTACGAAGGCCCCGTTGCAAGCGTTCAAAGATGGTTTGAATGGGAGATTTAAAAAAACGATGATAGTTAAGCGAAAATGGTGAAAATGGTTAATAACATACGACCCGTTTGAAATAAAGCAAAAATCTCTCTAAAAATGCTTTAGTTGCACATAAAGATACATTGTGATTTTTTCATCCCTATAATATATTAAATAACAGAATAAAACGTGTTTTTAATAATTTTCGGAACTTACTTTGACAATTTTTTCTATCGAGGGAATTTCATATAATTACTATTTCGGCATAACAAATGTATTATTTTTTTTCAAATATAACATGTATTTTTGTGGAACTTAAAAACTTGTTATAAATCGGTAGAAATTGGGAATGCGAGGGCTGAACAATGGATTGTCAATAAGACGGACCGCCCTCCTTTGCACAGAATCAAGTAGGTTTATTAAGTATTGTGGGGATCCAGCCCAGAGGTTGCTCCCAAATTCATTTGTTGGGCGTACTTAAGATTTTTATAGGTTATCAGCTGGTTACTATTGAAGAATCTGCTAGCTCTATTAAAGATGACCAGTTTCTTGGAAGCCAGATTCACTTGGGCTTCTATAGTATTCTTCCCGATACTTGAGCCGGTTTGATATGGTTACTCCATTTCAATGGAGTCTTTATTGGGAAGGGTGCTTCCATCAAATTGCACAATACAGTCATTGGTCTCCCTCTTTGCCGAAATCAGACACGCTTGGCTTTTTGAGACGTTGAAACTGACCAGGTTGGCCTTACCCCAGGCACGAACTTGCCTACCTAATACATAATAATATTTATCTATATGCGAGTGGCTGCGTGGCAACTTGGTGGCGTGGCGGCGTGGCGGCGTGGCGGCGCGGCGTGGTTTGTTTTCATACAAATCTTAGGTTTCAGTTTATGAAATTTTGCACACTTGACCTTTAAGACAATAGGAAGGTGACTGTATAATTGAGATTTCGAAAAACTACTCCACCCCAAAGTTGAAAGTTGAAAGCCAGAGCTGAAAACAGAAAACTATTTTTTAAGCTGTCAGAGAGGCTTTTAAATAAAATCAAAAGTGGAATATATATACTACACATAATTTTAAGTATTTAAAAATATCCCCAACAATCTCCTGTAATATATATACATGAAATATTATTTTAAAATATTTAAAAATATCCTTTTACAACAAAACGCATATCTAATTTTTATTGGTTTACGCGCTCAAATGTAACACAAAAAACTCGGTCAGAAAGAATTTCGTAAATCATCGCTTCGTTTCCAAAAGTACACATGGTTCCTGCTGACTCGTGGGAGTAATATTAATCCGAATACTTTTTGGATCCCGTTACCCATAGAAAAATAAGTAACTGAATAAGTCCAAAGGTATCAGTTTTTTTGAATGATTCGCGTAGTGCATTTTTGTATGGGATTTTTTATGTATTATAGTCATAGCTGATTTACATTCGATCTACAGAGATGACGATTTTCCTTATAATAAGTGGAAGTGTATTGAGGAAAATCTTACATTTTTTGTATTTTAATGTCAACTTAACGATGACTGATTTATAGGACGTTCTGCAACATTTTATAACGGCACAATTCTTGATCGATGTGTCGGCGAAACATTTTTTAGACGTAATATAATACGTTATTGGGAGAGACAAACAACCCGAGGAAATACCATCTTATGGAAAAGAAGACAATGATATAAAGTCTCAAAGTCTGTTCTTTATGTCATATTATGTTCTTTGACGGAAACCCACCCGTAAGATATTCGACCCACCACTCTAGACACCATTCGATCTTCTTTTGTCTCCATCTGGCTTTGAAAATTGGTTCATGGCTTCGCAAAATCTGAAAGAAATCTATGGATTTTGATAAAATATTTCCAAAAAATCAGGTTCAAGAGAAGTAAGAATTTTAATAAATAATTTTGTAAAAAAAATCGATTTCTGTCAAACAATTCCACCAAGAAAACACAGCCCGGGTTACCCCTCTGCCACAGGTCGGCTGAAGTGTTTATCATTTTTATTTTTATTTAACCCAACACAGGAAGCCTTGCAGGGCTTATGTCATCTTTTGGGATGCTGTGTGAAGGGTCTTTTTTAAGGAAAGGAAGGAAAAAAAGAAGAGTTCTAGGAAGGTAAAAGGTATGAGGGTTGGGATGGGTCGAGAGACCAGTTGGAGAGGTCAAAGGGTCTCCCCAAACCAGCCTCTCCCGATCTGGCACGCCAAGCAGGTGGGCAGAAGCATCCTGAACACACCACAACCGATGAACCCGGACACCCCTGCTAAATCACCAAACGTAGCGAACCACTTGGTGTGACCTATGGCAGAGGTGTTGGTTGTCCAATAAATGGTTCCCGGGGCGGGGGTTCCCAAAACCGCCTCACAATTAGCATCCCATGTGTGTTATTTACTAGGGGTGCTCGGGTTTATGCGGAGTTGTAAGTCTCAACCGCACTTGTAGCCGATCCTTCGACTTTTTCTTTTGTAAAAAATGTTGGTATATTGGAATCAGCATCTGCCATTCGTCTTTCATCTTCATTGAATCCTCTCGAGACCCTTAAAAATGTAACCTCTATTTCAACTATCTCCTCATAATAGGGTGGCGATATGGTTCCTCAAGCTATAGTTGCCTGTATACAGTACAAGTACAGTCAGAGTTCTTGAGAACACAGATGAACAAAATATTTCAGTTAAAAGTTTGATCGAACAAATTTAATGGTGTCTAAAAGCAGGTGCACCAAGTAACAATTTTAATAAAATTAAAAACTTATTCTGTAATTCACTGGAATAAATTACTTGTTTAGACTCAACTAACAACCGCGTGATTAATTTAAAGAGCATTATGTACTTTCCTTTTATATTATTATTTTTGAAATTAAGGGAAATTATCGTTATAGAAATAATCCGACTTACGATTCTGAATTATCAAACGATATTTATTACAACAGCAAAAAAATATATTTTCACTTGAAAAGAAAATACTGAATTTCCATTTTATCAAATTGGTTTTATCTAAAAATAGGAAAATTGGAAAACAGGGATAAAGAAATATTTTTAACAGATTAAAAGAATCAAGCAAGGCTAAATTAAACATGTTATTCACATCTTTTGAAGTTGGATTAAACAAAATAATGATTCACGAAAGATCGAGTTCGTAGACTTTCTTTATCAATTTTGACTTTAGAAATGTTTCCTGCATGACGACCATGACATAAGCACAGCTGCCTCACGTAGGTACCCTTTTTACCAACATCCATTTCGTGAGCAACACGGGCTGCAAAAAATACTTTCAATGACCTTTCCTATTATGGTTTATCTCTGTCAGGGTCATCATCACATCACAGTTAATTTGAGTAATTATGTAACCATTTTTTTTTTTTTATTCACTTAGTTTGGGATTAACTTTTTTCTTATTAACTTACTTCAAAGTTGAGGATTAAAAATACTAATAAATTGGTCAACATTATATACCGCCGTTTAGTGATCGTGCAAATGCAGTAAATAATTAAAATGTTACATTGTATGAACGAAATTAATAATAAATAAGATATTAGTAAACTTCGATGTATAAACGGCTAAAATAAAATTAATAAATCATTTTTTAAATTCCGCTTATTATAATTTAAAAACCATCTTCACACTTTTCGAAAATTTGTGGTTCATTTGTAACATCCATATTTAAATAAAATGCAATTTTTGTTTTTCTTCCCTGCATCCTCAAATGCCAAAATAGTGCAATGCTATTAACGAAATTTCCTTATTTTTAAATGCTAAACTAATGTTTATAAGACAAGGATTTCAAGAATAACAAATTATTATAAGCAATAATAAGTCGCCTGAAATATCCATACCATTTGAAAAATATTTTCATTTGTATGGATATTTCAGGCGACAAATTATTGCTTATAGTATTTTGTTATCCTTTGTGCTATGCATAAAAAATCATTTTCTTATAAATATTAGTTTATCATTTAAAAATAATATTATTTGACAAGTCAAAATATTTCACCAACAAATGTAGATATAATATGTCTCGACGCTATCTAGTGGGAAATTTAGCACTAACAAAGCCTTTCCTACAAAATAAAAGTATAGATAATTGTTTACAGATGAAAAAATATAGTACGCAGTAATTTTTTATTGAAGTACCAGTACATATTGAATTATTTCGCGTGTTGGGAATAAGCCGACGTAGCTCAGTGGTCCAGAACGTACATCTCGGACATCAGAAGGTGCGGGTTCAATTCCCGTCGGCGGAGATATTTTCAATTTGTTTGGATATTTCAGGCAACTAATTATTGCTTATAATAATTTGAAATTTCGTAATTAATTACGAAATTTCCGTTTCAAATTCATATTATCATTTCATTGGTAGTGATATTAGCTTCGAAGGTGAATGAACTGCCAACTCTTGAACAGTGCAATACCCAATGTGGTACGAACTTGACCTTTTTATATCCGTAAACACAATACATACATTCAGATATTATACAATATGGGGATAAGTGTGCGTATTATGAATGCCAAGGCTATACTTTGAGAACAATGTTGCATGATTGCTCTGCTTATGTTCAATGGTAGACCACTAACATTCAATTATCGATGCAGACAATGCGTTTTTATTCGTATTGCCTTTTAATGTCAAAAGAAACAATTATTTGTTGGATTAATGGGTACTAAATATCTACCTATCTGTTATTTTTATTGGTGGGATGGTGTGCGATAATAGATATATATTATTATTGGTGAGATGGTGGGTGATAATTAGATATATATTTTTTTTTCTTAAAGTTTTTTTTCTTTAAGTCTTAACAGTCAACTACAGCAGTCAAACTATACTTAGAAATATACTTATACTTACAGAAATAATTATTTTTTTTCTTAAGGTTCAATTTTAACGTTTGAAAAAACATTCAATTTAATAATAATATATAGTGGATAATACAGGTTTTGTAAGTAAAAAGTTGCCAAATGGCGCTTGTCTTTATCGATAAGAATATGTAGCATAATTATTCATATAAAATTCATAGAAAAGTGAAAAATATTATTTACACTGTGTCAACACCAGCAGACTCAATAGTCTGCTGAGTAAACGTTATGAACTAATGTTTTAGACTGTGTAATTAATTAAAAAAATTAAAGATACATGGAATTTTCAAATCCACCCCTTTTATTTTTTGTCCTAGGTTTCTTAATTTACTTAGTGCAAATTTATTTTTTAGTTTATTAAAAGTCGCTGGTACACAATATTCAAGCGTTCGGCCTCTATAGTTGGATTTTCATACGTACATTAGTGATTTTTTATACGTACTTTCTCCCGAGTTGTCCGTAACAGTAAGGAACCAGGAAAGTCCTTTAATTGTAAGTAAATTCTCAGAACATAACATTGTTTCTTTGTCTGATTTGTAAATTTGTATAAGAATTGCTTGTATTTCCACATGTTCGTATTCCGTATATAAGGATAGATACTACCAAAGAAAAATATATTGGTTTAAGTGTGCTATGGGGCGATATAAATTTAAATTCATAGAAATTATTCGCTATAGCTTTTAACTGGTTTCATATTTTAGTAACTTAGTAGAGTATCCCAGTTAAATTTTCTGTCAACAATAATTTCCAACATTATTATTGATAAACACATACAAATTTAAAACAGGCAATTTTTTTTAAGTTTCCATGTTTTTAAAATTGTATTTATTAGTTAGGTAACCAAAAATATACGAAATCAAAAAAAAATCTATTGCATTTTATGATCTGAGTTTCAACCTCTTTTAAATATATCTAGTTAAATTTCACTTTTGTTTTCGGTAAGGAATGAATGCAAATTTTGGAAGCGGAAATTAACCCACTTCCTGACATCCGATCGAGCTGAAACTCCGCAAATTGACTCGCTGTCGATAACAATTCGTTCTTTGTGCATAATTGGTGGCAATCACATCCACACACGTGGACGGTTCCATGATAACAACAACACAGTGACAATTCAACACACGTGATTCAAAAGTGATATACAGGGTGTATCGTCAAGTACCCGACAAACTTTAACCAGCTATTCCTTAGCACATTTGGAGTAAAAAAATTTATGGGCACTTTGCTGTCCGGTAACATTTGTTTTCCATTAAAAACAAAAAATAAATAAAAAATCCAAACTCCGTCACTGTCATTGGAATTGTTTCTCGTGACAACAGCTGTTATTAGCAAGTGTGTCAAAAAGTGTCCTCGCTCTTTCGTACACACTAAATAATAATAGTTAAAAATGAGACAAATGGTGCCGTGCCATTTCGTTGTGATTTTAAAAGCGCGCCAACGTAGGTACGTACGTACATTATTCAACGAAACTCGAACAAAATATTGCCAGACGGGTTTTCAAACTTTAACAAAGGATAAAACAGTGGTGACATGTGATGAAAATATGAATAATAATTTTTTTATAAAAAAATGTTACCAGACAGCAAAGTGCCCATAACATTTTTTACTCCAAATGTACCAAGGAATAGCTGGTTAAAGTTTGTCGGGTACGTGCCGATACATCCTGTATAGTCATTAGAAACGATGAAAAATTTATTTTTTAACCTAACCTAACCTAACCTAACCTACTTAACCCAGTTAATAAAGTTTTTGTTTCATCACTTTCCATGACTTTATATAACTTTTTAAAGATGTGATGAATTATCATTGTGATGATTTATCCGGTCACCCACGCGGACAATTTCTCATTTCTATGAAATCGGATGACATTAAAATACCAAATAAATGTCGGTCTTACCAGATCGGCATTTGGAGAGGTTGTTAGAGGTGTCGACTCCAGTTTCTTGGGAACGAAGGTTCAATCCTCATCAATTATTTTTGTTATTGAACAAATGAAAATTATGTAAGATAAACTTGAAACTTGAAACCCTAGAAATTAGAAGGAGTGTAAAGACGAATTTAAATATTTTCAATAGTTAAAAAAACTTTTTAAATTAGCCTTTGCTAAATTTATTCCCATTTGTAAATTATGTCTATTTTTGTAGTTTAGATTGAAGAAAACAAGTTGGTTTTTTAAACAATAAAAGTGGTTAAAGCGATGCCATACATAGTAGGGTGTATCGAAATTGAACTTTTTTTTTGTTTTCAAATTCCAAGTTGAAAAAAAGTTGCTACTAGGTACCACAACTTACCAAAAAAATTTTTGGTTTTTTAAAAAAATGATTAGGTCTCCCGCACAAGGCCTAAAGTTTTAATTTTTTTCAAAAAATATAAAAAAATTTTAAAATTAAAAAAAATTTAATTGTAACTTTTGTGTTAATTCCAAGTTAAAAAACAGTAATATTAGGGTATGAAAATAAGTAAGAAACGATTTTTATTTATAAAAAATGTATTTTCGGTCTCCCGCACAAGCCCTAAAGTTTGTTAATTTTGATGAACTTTTGTAATTTTGTGTACATATATGAACCATGTTTTTTTTAAAGTTTAAACCACCGGAATTAATTGTACTTTTCTTACAGAAGGCATAAAATGAGACAATATATAAAACATAATTCATATATACATATAGTAAAAATATATACCACATATATATATATATATATATATATATATATAGTATATATGTGGTATATATTTTTACTATATGTATATATGAATTATGTATTATATATTGTCTCATTTTATGCCTTCTGTGAGAAAAGTACAATTAATGTCGGTGGTTCAAACTTAAAAAAACATGGTTCATATATGTACACAAAATTACAAAAGTTCATCAAAATTAACAAATTTTAGGGCTTGTGCGGGAGACCTAAAATCCATTTTTTATAAATAAAAATCGTTTCTTACTTATTTTTATGCCCTAATATTACTGTTTTTTAACTTGGAATAGAAGTTACGATTTAATTTTTTAAAATTTTTAAAAAATTTGATATTTTTTGAAAAAAATTAAAACTTTAGGCCTTGTGCGGGAGACCTAAACATTTTTTTAAAAATCCAAAATTTTTTGTTGTAAGTTGTGGTACCTAGTAGCAACTTTTTTTCAACTTGGAATTTGAAAACAAACAAAAAAGTTAAAAATCGATACACCCTAATACATAGTAATGCAAAATCATGTGTTTTTGGTTTGAAAATTTGGTCGCCTGGAAATGTTTCAGATGCTTTAATTAAATACTGCGAGTAGAATACATCTTGGCCTTTGAAATAATCAAGTATTTTTTAGATAAGTCTTTTTATAAGCCCAGAAAAAAATAGTGTTAAGTCCTATAAAAACTGCTTTAAAGTTCAAAATCTCCTACTTACAAACCCATTTTCGGTTATGATTTTATTGTATAATGTGGCAAATTAAGTAATTTATAAAATGATCGAAAAAAAATTAAATATTTATGCCTGAACATCCACAAAATAAAATAAAAGGCACTTTTTGGCCACGTTTTTTTTCTTGCACAAATCAAAACAGGCCGATGGTGTTAAGCGGGAATTTAAACCTTATCGCCATCTACGTAAGGGTTGTTATTGTTAGCGGCTCAATTTATAATATTACACGACGTAGTGCATCGCCTTAAAAGTAAGTCTATCCACTCACGGGACCATTGAAAAAAAAACAGTTGACAACTGAAGTTGCTAGTCTGTATTTTTCAATGGCGGCTCGCACACGGCGCAACTTATAAGACCAGTTCAACGGCGACGCAACCCGTCGCAACTCGCCGTGTCAATCTCCTGCGCGTTTCTTTTGAAGGTTTAATTTTAAATTTGAATAATTTTAAATACCTACTATACTTAGTTTGTAACTTCATCGCTATTTAATATTGTAATTTTTATATTAGCACGTATGTAACCACCGTACATAACGTAAGAACCATGAGCGATTTGGTACTTTCATACAATTTAATTAATGGCTTATTGGTTGCGCCTGACTTAACTAAGCTAATAACAATAACGTTCCGAGTACCAAATCGTACCACGATACTTTGTTTGTTGTTCTTTGTTTATTCATTTAAAACTACTATTCCATTAATTAATAAATGCTACATAGGCTTGGAAATATATTCAGTCCCGTTGATATTTTCATTTATTCCATACTAAAATTTAAATCACAAATTTCTAACATTTAGGATGGGTTGTTTCGGAGAATTTGAACAACTCTTCAAATCTCAAAGTTAATTTTCAAGTACTGTGAAGGATTTTTTTAGGTTCTGTTATTATTTCAGTTACGTCAAACAACTAGCCTATAATGATATAATAACAGAACTTGAATAGGACTTTCACAGAACCCGAAAATGAACGTTGAAATTTGATGAATTGTTCAAATTCTCCGAAACAACCCGTCCTAAATCTTCATATATAAAAATGACGTGTCACTGTGTTCGTAAACGCTAATCTCCGAAACCGCCCAACCGATTTCAATGAAATTTTGTGAATGTGTATGGTTGGTTCCAATTTGAAATATTGGATAGTTTAGTACATTTTTTTTCGATGAAATATCAGTTTTTTCGTCTAAAAATCCATACAACCATAAATTTTACTTCTCTACTTAGAAGGCGGTCTGCGCATGACTACGTCATATGTTATAAAATGCATTCCAAATGGTTGAGTTAAATTCTAACTGGTTCCTAATCTTAATCAAAACTCGAAAAGTAGTCGAACGATATCGCTTCAAATTTCAAAGTTTGTTGTTATTAGTTCTAGGAGGTAAATATTTTTTTAAACGTATACTGACTACTGACATGTGCTAACTCGTAAGAACACTAGGTGAAGGTTGCACGTGTACATCGATGTATCGAGTAATCAACGTTTACTTTGTAATGTGACTAAATGTTATTTTATTTCGCACACATGCTTCATTTATTCCATTTTCTGAATGCTTGCATATTAATGATTAGGTACCCGAAACCTGTTTAAATACTGAGTCACATTAAATTCCAAACACTGCGGGATTACAAACTTACACATTATTAAAATATAAGCATGACCTCAAATTACTTCTCATTATTGAATAAATTATTTGAAAAATAATACTAAATGAGTAAAACCTCAAATTGTAATATTTAATTATTGAAGACAATATTGCCTTGCCGAAGCACAACAAGGGTCCTGGGTTCGAGTCCTAGATGTTACCGTATCTTTTTCTGATTTATTTGTTTTAAATATTCGTTTTAGAATTGCTAATATTGTCTTCAATAATTAAACACTAAACTTGTTCAGCAAATCTCGTATTGTTGACTGTTTAAAATATTTGAATAATAATAAGTGTGGAAAATTTTACTAAAATTGAAATAATATTTAAAATTCTGTTTTCCGGAATTTCCAAAGTAAAAAAAATTATTTAGTTAAAATTGCGTTATAAACTTTAAAAAATCTTATTTTGTTATTTACAAAAAAACAATAACGATAAGGGTAACAAAAGTTTCGCCAAAGAAACTCTCCTCAGTTTTAAACAGTAACAAAATCAGTAAACTTCTTTAAGTGGGTGACATATATAATTGCCGTGACATACGACAGCTCATATTATTCTCATAGTAAGATTGGAAAAACCCAAAAATTCTTTTTGAAAATATCCAAATATTTAGATGTACCCAGTTTAATACAAACCTATTTCGAATGGTTTCAATATTTAAAACTTGTGATTTTCTATCCATTTCAACTTTGGACAAAAACGTTTTGACATTTTCTCTTAAAAACTAGTTAAGTTTTGTCTAGACAAATCGCGTTTTCGCACTGCTGTGATTCTATTACTCTCTCAATAACGTCTTTGAATATTATTCCTTTAATTAAATATGGACAAGAATGGTAAACATCCGGGGAGTCCAGGACTTGGTTTTTAGAGCATTTAGCTGAAAAAAATAAATCAAATAATCCCTCAACTGTGAACTCTCCACCCTTTCTTGATTATAAAAAACAAACAATGACTTCGAGTAATGCATCAATGGTTAGTACTATCAAAATAAATGAGGTAATATAGAAAAATATTGAAATTTCACATTTTTGCATACATATTTAGACATACACAAAAACAAAACATTGATTATAGCAAAACAACAGTTTTGGACTTGTTGGAGTTTCATACTGGGTCATCGATATATTGGTCAATGATTCTGGTAACTGAAACAATGTCATTACATCTGTGAAATAACTACTTTAGAATTTTGTGTCGAGACTCTGTGTAGTGAAATAAGATCAACAACTTTGTGAAATAAATTATACATTTGAGGATCTATCTGAAGATGCAAATCAATATGAAGACCTTACCCCGTTTAATGTTAATACACGATAAATAAACATACATAAAACGCCATACTCATATCACTTTAGTATGGCTGGTAGATATTAAATTATGAATGGTAATGAAACGTAAAACCGATAGTAAAACTTCGAATGCTATCAATTTTTGATGTCTAATATACATTAATTGTTGATATACGAGTACATAATAAAATCATTAAATATAATATTGATTTCGTTAAAATATTGAGATATTAATATTAATTAACTGATTAAATTATGACGTTAGCTAGCACTATAGCGATTACTACTATTTTTATTTTTAAATTAATTTTATTTTTCACTTGAGATTTATAAAGTTTAATAATTTGGTTCTGCAGAATAGAACGTGCAGCAAAGATGGTAGATAGCTGACCACTAAATGGTTGCTTTATGATAATTAATAGAAGAAATATCGGGACACTTTAATAAAATATAATATGTGCCTGGACTTGACCTAACTAAAAGGTTATTTGAGCATAAATATTATATTAAATAACCTACTAATTATATCTATTAGATATTAATCTTGCTGTATGAGGAAAATATAATACTTTTGCAGAATTAAGTGTTGTTATCTTGTTTTCCGATTAAAAAACAGAGCAAACAAAAGCCGTTGAATCAGCGAGATAAATAACTTCGGCAGAAACAAGTGTCGGTGAAAGACAAGGATCTCCCAAAAACATTGTTGTATTTTTTTACATCTGTTCAAAACGGAAAATATATACAAAATTAAAATATCGAAGATGGTTGATTGGAATTTGCTGAAATAACACCACATATTGCATTACAAACACAAGTTGGAGCTAAAAGCAAATAGCTTCTGGAGTTTGAGGCAGTTTCCAACCAATAAATCATTCTTTTGGCAGTATCGGAATCAATTTTTAATTATTGGTAGTATCCTATAGATACTTTTTCGCCCTTGTCCAGGTTGTGCGTCGCACGCCTCTATAGTCTGGACTGTGTTTACCAATATACTTTGCACCGATACATGTTACTGGGTGTGATCCAATCACGTTTCTATGTAGACAACGGTTGGTGGCTTAGAAATACTTGGATTGGAAACCGAGCTCAGTTGTTTGCTGTAACGCTTTAGATTTTATTATTATTAACTCAAAGGCAAGAAGTATTGTCTATCGGCTAAGACCGTACACACCGTATAGAGCAGACTAAAAAATAGGCACGTAAATAATAGCTACACTTTTGACCAACGTATGTTGAAATAGTGTATTTCGACATATCTATGTTATTTGCATTGATACATGAGAATAATAACTATTTTGATGCCTTGCCAACACTCTGATCACACGGCAGATGACACGGGAGATGAGAATTGGAGAAATTTGATGTTTTCACAGAATCCGTTAAAACCGCGTGACACGTATCAAAGAGTAATAGTCGTTCTCTGCTCTGATGTCTGTTGTTGTGTAATGTAGTAGTCTGTAGTCAATGCCTAAGGTGATAATGGGCAATAGGTATTTCGCACAAAACATACAGAACTGACACGTCTAGTGATCTAGTACATGCCTACCTTCCACTGCGATATTCATAATACAATGTTTTTATGCTCTCGATTTTGACTTGGTATTTCGGCCAAACCGTGCCATCGTCAGGGCCGATATTAACCGAGTATAATAAACATATTATGATATGAGTACAATATACGAATATAGTAAAAACTTGTTTATATAACCAAAATAGACGGGACAATATCGGGGACAATATAGGGTTTAAATAACGAAGGTTGTTGGAAAGGAAAGGACAAGAGACCGAAACGAAATCGATTGGCGTGTTGATATAAATTAATGTAATTTACACAAGTCAAGGTATTTATTGTTTCTGTGTTTAATTCGTAGAACTCCATTTAATTTATTTTTTAAATTTAATTAAAATCAAATTTAATAATATAATTATTAAGTTCTGCAAGTATTTTTGGTTTTTGTTATTGTTACAGCTGTTTCGGCTTTCGAGGCCATTTTCAAACTATAATCATTATTACTTCATTGAAGATTTTTAAATGGGCACAATACAATTAAAAATCAAACCTTACACCTGCAATTTAAAAAATATTTGTCTTCATTGAAAGTTTTATCTTTTCAAGTACTTATCTAGGAAATATGTTGAAACGATTGATTTTTACTTTTTACTTACTTTTATACCTTCTTGTTGTTTTCCCTAATTAAGTAACATAATTAGCCTACTTTTACAAAAATAAACCGTGCACATCAATTGAATTCTAATACAACAGCACTACAGCCGAACATCTTGAACGACTGAGCTGACGAACTGAATTTTAACCGGTTGCGACGAATAACTTTCCTGACGGTCTTTCGACAAACACAAAGGAGTTCGCATCTCATATTTGGACGGCGCGGTTGATTGTCGTTCGCTGTGTTATTTGTGCTCTCGAGCCACCTGAGCCGACCCTGGCGTCTATTTATCTTGTCGGTTGTTTATTTAAATGGTTAGAGGATAATATATAAAAATCAATCTGTAAAAAATATATATTTTTTAATTGTCTTTAAAAATATATTTACCTAATTTGAGTATCTCATATATTGTACCCTTAATTCCCTCACGCTTACTTAATCTGTAAAAATATATATTATTTTAATTATCTTTGAAAACACACTTTTCTTATTTGTGTACCTATGTTAATATTATGTTTGTATTTATATCATAAGTTTTTGATTATTGTTTAAAAAAATCATTAGAACTAAAGGTAAATACTCCTCCTATAAACACGAGCTCATGAAGCTCAACTTATGGAGTAGTAGAATAATAACGAAAAAAAATATGCATATTGTTATCATTTGTAATGTTAAATAATTTACAAGTAATAAATAAATAAATAAAAAAATAAAATAAAAATATATGTATATATATATAATATACTGAAACTGATTGATATTTATAAAACCAATTTTTATATATCTACATAAGGACCACATTGAATTGTAATTTGATGATAAAATCATACATTTACTCTGGGTACATATACATATTAGTTTAAAATTGAATTTAATTTCAGAAATTTAATTTTAATTATAGAATAATCTTTAAAAATAAAAGGCAATGTTCGCATGTGTTTGCCCTATGGACTCAAAAACTACTCAACCGATTTCACTTTGTTTGGAATTGTTCTTATTAATGTCACGAGTGTTCAGAGTTTGGTTTGAATGGTACAAAAAGTCAGGGACGCTGGAGAAAGACTCAATCATTATCGGGGGGATTGGATTTTTTTTTGCATTTAAAGTGAGCTAATTTCGACGATCCTAGCGTATTGAGGAAAGTGACTACTAGCGTATTGAAGAAATTTATTTCGTCAAACCCAGTTAAATTCACTGTTGTTTAATTTATTTTGTCCAAGGTTTTTTTTATTATTTATTTAATTATGAGGAAAATATAACTAACAAAACTGAACGATATTTATAAAACCAAATATTCAAGACCACTTTGAATTTTAGAAGCAAATTTTAGTCAAATGACAAATGTCACCGTATACAAATGATGGACGCGCGTTTTTAGTGACTTGACGCCATTGCCTAAAGATTGCAATCCGTTTGTTAAGATACCCTACATAACCTTCTAGATCTACTACACAGCATCCACAAATATGGCATAGGGCCCGAGGGAAATTATACACTATAATAGTGTAAAGCAAAAAATCTAGCATCGATGAAGGTTTTATCGACAACAGTTCAAGTCGAATAAAATAAGAACGCAGTCTTTGCGAACTGTTGTTTGTTCGTTGGAAATCTGCATTCATGCCTGGCAACGATAACAAGTTACCTATATCATCGATGACAAAACCTTTATCGATCGCTACACCCCTACATACCCAAAATACCCCCTACACAGCATCCCCAAGTAGACCCAGATTATTTTTTACTTGTGTGGATTTAACGTAAAAAACAATAACACTAGATAGTGGAGTTTAGCTGACTTTAAAACAATAAAAATTTTTAAAATTTTTATCACGCTTCTTTAAAGTTATCTACTATTTTATGATGTCCGTAGTAAAAAGTGCGTCATCAAATTAAACAGTTTGAAATATGACTGCGCACACTCAACGAGAGTTGCACGCACGAGAGTTTACTGTGTATGGAATAAAGGAGGGAAACGAGACGAGTTCACAGTCCACAGCGTTAGGACGCGAAATGTATCGACAAGTGCGTACAACACTACTGCGGCCACCTGCTGGTTTGTTGCTGTCCCATGGATCGTTGGTTGTGGTTCGTGGTTTCCAAATAAGCAAACCAGCGGGCAAGTTGTTCGACTCGCATATATTATGTATTTCCATCTTCAGACAGTGTTGAAAACGTTTAGTCCTAGAAACATTTTGGAATTTATGACTTAATTGGGCAAATTAAGTCATTAATTCCAACCTCCTGCAACATTTTTTTTCTGAAACGTCACTATAAATCATAAAAGATTTTTGTTCATGAATATTCCCGTTAACTGTTTTTGACGGGTATTAAATAAACGTCCTTGCCGTCTAGCCTCGCCGGATTAACATTTTCTGGGTATCGATAATAATGTTACAGAATTGACAGCTTCTCAGAATCGATTCTGTCGGACGGGTTAATTTCTGTAAACAACGTTTCAGAATAATGCTATGCTAAACGATTCAAATTTCAACTAAGCTTTCTCCAAATATTAAACAGGGCTGAACGAAACCTTTTTAAATTTTACTAAAAATGATCTCAGATCTAAGAATTCGCTGGTATTTTTATCTCTAATTAAAAAGTCTTAAAAATTACACAAAATAAAATACTTAAAAAACATATTATAATTTACTGATAATGCGAAAATAGCAGACGTGAAATAAGTTCATAATTCGATTTGTTTTCAATTCTATGACCAACTTATCGTTTTTTTTTAATATCAAACGTTGTTTTCGTGGAACTAACTTCCCAAGGACAACAGCTTGTAGCTTGTAAGGTAATGGAGAGTATTAAAGAAATTATGAAAAAACACTATATTAAGGTTGAAAATAATTTCCCTCCGGAAAGAACTTAGAGTCGCCCCAAAGGGATGTCATTGAGATAAAAGTTAAACTTCGTATTCTACATCCTATTGGATATATCCCACGCTATAAAAAGGAATTTAATTCAAAGGTTGAAATGTTAGACCAATTTTTGCGAAACAGCAATTTTTAATTATTTTATGATGAGAAAATATTTCTGAAAGTTCGCCACTCAGTTCAAAACTAGTATTAAAATTAAAATTCAAGGTAGATTTGCACTTAAGAACCCTTGCCTATCTAGAATTCAAGAACGTTATTATTTTTTAAATATTCAAATACCTATCTGGTGCTAATTGGATTATTTCATTTTAGAATAATTATTATCTTCTAAAAATTATACCATAAACGTGCTCCCTCATTTTATTTAAGATAACTTCACAGGATAATAAATTATTACCTACATATTAACTAAATTATTTTTAAAATAAATTATTTTTCAGAAAGTTTAATTTAAGTTTGCAAATAATTTTACAACGTTGGTAAAAATATTTACAAATGGACGAGTTTCATACTTTTTAAGTGAATCATCTTATTACATCATACCTGTCTCTAACAGAATTCGCGAACACATTTAGCGAAAAAAGGTCTTGAAATGTTTTTTATCCTGTCGGCAGACAAAGGGGCTTTAGGTACGCAAGGCTGTCTCCAAAAACTTGTAATACCACTCAAAAAACTATTGCGTATAGCCTTTTTAACAAAGGACGTAGTAAATTATAAATATTCTGGTCCTGTCATGTAAGAATACTCATGACTCATTACTCAGCATTAAAAAGACATCTAACGGCTTAGTGTCTTGATAAACTCCAGAATTTTCATCTTGACTTATTTAGTGTTATAGCCCGGTTTGACTAGAATTCAACCTACGTTAATGTCGAAAGGGTAGTCGGAGGCACGCCCGATGAAACTTTAATACAAAATCATTGCGAATAATACTATTCCCGGATTTCAAACCGATTTGAGGTGTTTAGTTTCATATTCAACAAATAGATTCTATTCATCTGATACGTAAAGGTAACCACCTAACCCAACCTTTCACACTGAACCCCCATTATTTTTACCGTTTCTAGTATAAGTTTAATGAATTAAACTGAATTAATTGTTGGCTGTAATTAAACTTTATAATTAAATGAAAGTTCTAAGTGAATGGGAGAGTGGCAAATTATTTAATTTACTGTGTGCCTTTAAATATTCATTAAAGTCAATAATTTACTACAACTCTGAGAATTAAAGAAGAGACGTTCTTGGAAAATTAGGCACTTGTAGTGTGATTAATTAAATAAATTTAAGCCTTTCATAATATTGTTTTCTTTTTCAATACGAATTGATTAAATGTAATGTACTTACTACAACACGTAATACCTATCATATTATAAATCTCTAAATAGTATAAAATAATGTCTCTATCCGCGTTTGTCTGCGGAACAGATTTTGATAGTGTTTTCACTATCATTTAGAGAATTTCTTCCGAAAGGTTTACATATGGAATACATACATATTATATTTATGGAAAGTAGAGAAAAGTCGATGTTTTATGATAAAGTCGTAAAAATATATTTTCGGACACCACATTATTAACGCTGGCTAAACCTTATGAGATACATCAAAATAATGTACTACGGAATTGTATATCTTAAAAAGTCTACTAAAAGTTGGCCATAAGGTATGTCTATCTCCTAGGGATAACTGCCAGCAAAGCTGGATACACATCAGCTAATTACTTATAAATAACTACAATAATGTACTGTTCACTCCTCTTCCAAATATAAGCTAACGCTCCTATGGAAGAGTAGTATTGAAATCTCTCAAAATGTAAAAACCCAATGTGAATATGATTTTATATGTAATTACTTTATTTTTTTAATAAAAATATATATTATCTTAATTTTGGAAGCAAACTATATTTCGTCGCATTAAGCCACATTATTAATAAATATTGTATCCTATGAGTAGGTATAAGTAAATAAAACATAGGATATTAATATATATTTCATAGGACGGACAAATTAAATAGGTTAATTTGGCCCTCCGCTCGAGTGATATAAGAGAAAAATTTCTCACGAGAATGAAATGTTTTTCCGGGAAAAAAGTAACCTATGTCACTTCCCAGTCCTCCAACCACCCCCATGCAAAAAATCACGTGTAAGAAGGGCAAACAAAGAAATATTATTTTTGTATATTATATAGTTCGAAAATCAATCCTTGTGGAACGCATATTGGAAAAGGTTTTTCAATAACTTGTTACTTGAAGAATGTTTTAGAGAAATTTTTATCTTATTTCTATTGTCGTTTCATTAAAAAACACTATTAAAATGCCAAAGAATATATATGAAATTGCAACACGAGACATGATTATTCTCAAAGCGTTAAGCCTAAAACTTGTTCATTGAAAAATAAATGATAGACTTTGTTAAAAAAGTTCTTTTTCTTTGACATATATGTTAATGATGAGTTTTAATCGAGAACTTTTAGTAAAAAGTGTTACGGAAAGCAATAAAAATAAATCATTAAAATATTAACATTTTGTTAAACGACCATAAAGGGCTCTCGGTTGATACTTAAAAAGTGAATAATATTCACCAGTGAAGACATTTATCATTAAATCTCTTGAAGTGTTTGTTCAAATCCTAGTAAATGAAACGAGAGCGTACTTAGCAAACCTAATCTGATATACATTGATAAATGAGCAACTCTTTAAAAGCATTCATTTAAAATGTTCGCTTTCATAACCCAGGAACTAATTTGAAAAGTTTTTCAGGATTTCAGGGACCTAAGTCAGTGATTTATAGCGCTGTGTTTGCGAAGCCTGAGGCTAATGTTTTCCTAAATAATAGCGTCCCATTTCAGCGCTTGTGAGTATTATACTTCCAAACCGAAAAATAAACTAATAGCACAGATTTATTTTAGCAAAGCCTTTCCAGCATTTTCTGTTTTTTGCGAGCTTGTCAAACGCACGCGAAAAGTTCGAATGAAAATATTTTTATTGGATTTCCACAACTCTGTCCATAATTTTTAATTTATTACTTTGTATTATCATTATAGAATATTTTTATTTTCACGAATTCATGTACCCTTCCATCATATATGTATGTAGAGGCCTACACACATTTTCATAATTAGGTAAGTGGATTTACCTTTAAAGATCGTTCGTCTCGCCAAAACCATGCTTATGTTGTATAATTCGTGGAATAATCCGAATTAAAATGAGCGAAGAAACGTACAAGATCATACATATCAGTATACTACTTATACGCATTATATTACCTGACATTAAGTATATACACGTATATTACCCGACTTTGAGTATATACACATGTATTATCCGACATTGAGTATATAGTATATACACATATTTTTTGTTACGTAATGATGAAGGAAACATGGTTCAACATACAGTTATTTATGGTAATTGGTAGGTAATAAGGGAACTTCGATGACAGGTTGAGCAAAGATATTTATAGAAAGTAATTTTTAAATACATAAACATGAAATGACATGTAGGAATTTATAGGAAATATAAATTTTGATTAAGGTTTGATGAAAATTAATAACTGTGTGTACATGTAGGACTTTCCACTTCTTGCGATATTACAAAAAATACTAATATGAATATTAAACTTAGAATGAAATAACTTTGTTTGAATTCCACTTTATGTATAATTGTAATTTATGTATTTATTAAAATAATAGTATGTTACAACAAAATCATAATCAGCTCATCTTACTAGGGAGTTCCTAGATGTGCACGTGTATAATTGTTGTAAATAGTAAAAAATAAAGGTGAACAACATAATATTAAAAAAAACTACAACATTATTAGAAAATAAACACCGTAGTTTTTAAAAACTAAAATTATAGCTGGGCAGTACGATAAGAGTTGGCAACGATAACATTTTATTGTCTAAACACGTATTACAAAGTACCAATATTGGCTTATCAGCCATAACCATAGGGTAGGACTATACAAGACTTCCAACTTCTTGCAATATTCCAATAAATATACTATAATAAACATTATAATTAGAAAACAATAACTTTATTTGAATACCGCTTTATTTAAAGCGTTGATCAAACAAAGTTATTTTATTCTTATTATAATTATGTATACCCACTAATTTATGTACATAACTGACGATTAATAAATATTTTGGCTATCGATAATAATAATAATAATGTTTATTTCAGCTGGACAGAGCGGTGTGTGCAATGCTCTGCCTGCCATGAAAGTTTACATTTAAGTTAATACATAAAAATAAAATGAATAAAAAAATAAATAAAAATAATAAATAAAAAATCAATTCATTGGAACAGGGGAGTGATTACAATAAAAAATAATTATGTTTAATTAGGTGCAAGCAATTGGGTTCACTCAGGGTCGATAAAATTAATTTGATAAACCACATTAAACACTATACACTATAATACACACCGTGTTAGGGCAAAACCTCCTAGATCACAAGGCCGGGATACTCGTTCAAAGCAGCCTCCTAACTTTTATGGGATTTTACAAAAAAAATCTTTTTAATTTTTTTTTCAATTTATTCTCATTTATTTAAGCATCTTAAAATGTTTAAGTTAATTTAAATTTTCTTATTTTTTTTTTTTTAGATTCCAATACAAGTTAGGAGGCTGATTTGATTCAGGTCCTTGCCTTGTGATCTATGAGGTTTTGTTTAGATTTAGGTTTTTTTACACGGAAAGGGGAAAATATAACAGTCTCGAATCTATAAAATACAATTTACCGATGGTGACAGAGAGACGACTAGTTATTATTTTTCATTTGTATTCCTTGCTGCTGAAATAATTTCTTAAGGTGTTTTTAAACGAATCCTAAAAAAGCCATTACATATTCCTGTAGCGCATTCAGTGAATGTATCTTCATCTATCTCCGAGGTACAGGCTGTTTACAAAGTACCCACTGAGACGGTGTTGTGCTTAGTTCTTTGGTCGCGGGCTTATTATTTGTACATATCATTTGGCACACGGTGAATAGATTCAACAAACGACCGTCCTGATACAATCGACATCCACAATACATGACAGACTACATAATCATAAATCACATATTCCGATCATGCTGAAGTTTCGGGACTTACCACACTTCTACAGACTTTATAACAGTATTTAGCTGTGTACATCCTTTTTGCTTAATACTGTGCATTATAATTTTATTTTAAACTAGCTGTACCCCCCACGCATTGCCGTGGCTCATTCAGTCTGTGCAAATAGAGGAACAATAGCGCGTGTTGCTTTTACCTCCAACAGATGGCGTTCTTTAAAAAAAAACATATTTTTACCTGTTACAGGTGACATCAGTATAATATGGTAATATTTATTTATTTAAAAAACATACGGTACAACATGTGCCATTAACAAAGGTTACAAGTATAAAGTATAGAGTGTAAGAAAATAAACAAATACAAAAGGTAAGAAAAAAAAATTAAAATGAAGTATTAATGAAAAATAATTATTATTTTCCAGTGATGACAATCTGAACAAATCCATAAATAACCGTTATTATCATATTACAGTTGACTTACGTAGCGTAGCTATCTGTTTATTGTCAGAATAACCACTATTTTTTATGGTTCAAGAAAAGACAAAAAGAAAAACTTAAAAGAAGAACTCATCATATTGATATATTATTCAACTAGGGGTTCTACTGGAGCGCCGAGCTCTAAAGATTTTCGTTTAGTTTTAAATTCGCTCACGCTCATTAAAAAAAAACCTGTGTCGTTTCAAGCTAATGATGTACCCATATTTCACAATTTATCTTAATTTCGTAGGTTTTATAAAAAAATAAATACAAAAAAACTTAAAATTTACAATGAAAACTGTCTGATTGTTAACAAAAATTGTTAAAAATTACAATTATTACATGATATTTGTGAGCATTTACTTACAGTTCAATATTGCTGAAAAAAGGTTGAACATGATTTATTTATATAACAATTACTATTTTCATTTAAATAATTTAAGAAAGTAAAAATCGGTTGTTCGTTTTTCACTTGACATATAATTTTTCAATGGTAATTTATTGGATTAAAAATTACCCTAGAATAATAAAAATAGTATATTTTTCTTTGTTATGAATCAATTTAAATAAATTAATATTTTTAAAATACATTAATTTCGTTATTACACTTATGATTTAATAATAAAACACATGCCTGAGAGAAATGTATATTTTTTAACGGGTGCAATTTAAATTTCACTTTCATATTATACACTACTATTTTTAATTTCCGGACTTGATATAACTTAAATAAACTTTCACGGGAATTTTTAAAGCGACATTAAACCGTCATGAAAAAAATAACACGTGACTGCAACAATTTTATTGTATTCATTGTATTATACTAGAGATGTGAGTGATCGATTAACTATGAATCTACTAAGTTAGCTTTGTGAATATCGAAGTAACGAGCACGTGTTAACTTTTGAAATAATTCCTAAAAATGTTATAATATATCTCTTAAAATTGGCCACATTTTGGCCAGAATGCGCTCGCGGCTGTTTGCAAATTGGCTAAAATGTAGCCTAAAACGCTCGTGGAGCTCGTCCTATTTACAAATAAGTTACGAGAGTCAAAAGTTTGCACATCATTAAAAGTTTATATCACAGGAAATTGACACTTCTCTCTAATGAAGGGTACTTGTTTCCCTACAAAGAAACGTAAGTTAAATATTTTTCGTCACTGAAGCCTTCGCTACCGGTTCACATTTATTATAATTGTGTCAATTCGTAGATTTCCTTATTTTTTAAAGTATTATAAATTCATTAATGTTATTATCAAGTTCTGCAAGTATTTGAGTTTGTATTATTGTGACAGCAGTTTCGGCATTCAAAGCCATTATTATTGGTTGCCACTTTGAGCCGACTTTTTTTATGATTTAATGTAACTCCTATACTATTTTTATTCTGTAAGATGTTTAAAATGACTTATTAATATTTTCGTAAAAACTGATTTAGTTAAATTGAACCCACTGAGGCTTTTAATGATTATCCAATGATGGGATGTTTTCTTAATTGTTTTATAGCGACGTGAATACTACGAAAGTTAATCACCATTCAATTATGAAAATGTATTTAAGTGTTTTTTAAACCCCAGAATTTTTTATGGAATTATTTTTTTAAAAAGATAGACAAACATTCCCGGGTTACGAATAACCTGACAATATTCTTCTACTACCACCACAGTAAGCGGAAAATGTAGCTTGTGTTGTGATGGAGGACTTAGCCCGTCGAGGAATTGAACACACTACGCCTGGATGGGATGTCAACTCGGCCACCGACTGGTCAAAATTATGTACCTCAGTTTTCTTGAAAATACTAAGGAGTGGCGAAAAGATCAATTTTCTTGGATTATTTATTGGGGTGATATTTGTTTAAACATCTTTAACACCTACAGCCTAATATACAAAATCTGCCCAAAGGATTATCCAACACTTTCTCTTGATCAGGTATCGATTTTATTAACACCCTCCTATTCCCCTTATTTCTTATTTATATTGCTTCTTTATGTTATTTTTCACGTTTGTTAAAAAACCGATAATTGAAATTGGAAAAGGATACGGATCTTTTAACGTCTATCTGAAAAGCCTCTTCCTTTTATGGGATGTTTAACATCCTTTAACGTTCACGCTCGAGGAACCCATTTGTCAGATGTTCAGTATTTTCCATCACGTAGCGCCCCCTGTTTGCTGACTGTCCTTTCATTTCGTTGACTTATTTACATACAAGGCATCGGGTCTGAAGCATGACTGGTAAGGTAAGTAAGTGTCAAGGGACAGATATTATGTTTTCCCTGACGTCATACTGTATTGTGTGTTGTCAAATAAGTTTGGATTTATGTCCGTGATCAGATTTTTTAAAACAGAACTATCCAAATAGGCGCCAAATACGACAAAAGATTATTGATTCGTTTTTGCGTAGGTTACATTACATTGACACTTATTGTAATTTGACTAAAATATACTATACTGTTTGAACAGTCGCGTTATGAAAGTAATCGTTTTTTCCACTCAAATACCCACATAAAGGCAATTTATTCATTTGACGGTATAAATCTTATAAAACTCCAATCGCATAAAAACATGCGCGATAAATTGCCTATTACCTCTTTGGATGATGGAATATTTTTATTTTTTACTGGATACATGTTATCCATGAAACAGTTTTTATAGATAAAAAATACAAGGCAAATATGAAACAAAAAATCTCCAAAAAGCAGACAGTGCGTGGGTATAAATTATGGTAATATGATCTACATTTCTATGATTTAAGAATAAACATAAAATTAACACATTCATTTTCTTTTTAGAGGATAAATGATAAAAATTAATTATTAAAAATGAAATGTTATATCTTTTCTTTATTTATTTCTTTAGATTTGTTTATGGAATTTTGACTTTCCTTGATCGTGGAGATAAATACATCGATAGGACATCTTTAAAAATACTTTTCTTAGATATTACGAGTATTTGTTCAACAGAAAAATTTCAGTGTTGCTCTGAGTAACCGGAAACTTAAATACTAAGATTTTACTTTTAACACAATATTTGAATATTTTTACGTGATTTTCCAGCGATGCAGTATATATGTAGAAGCACATGATTTTACATCAAAAGCATTTTTTTTCAGAGATTTTCTTATTAACTTCTAAATTATGGTAGTTCGAACTAAACGGCCATTATAATTTAAAGTATTTCTGTGTATTATGGCGTTTATACTATTTTCCATACCCGATTTGATATGCTTCGATGCCTGGACATATTAAGGACACTTTTTTGTGAACGTTAAAATGTTTCGGGAACCAGGTTCTGGCTCTGTTACTTAGGTATTTATTTTATAATTTTTTAGCATTTTCGCCAGTTGGTTTATGCCGCTGCAAAGCATACCACGTATTTTATACCAGATAAAAATATTTTTATATTGAAAAGGTTAAAAAAAGCGTAAGTATACAGAAAAATCAAAATATCTTTTTGAAAAAAAAGCTGTGTAGGTTAATAGAACAACATCAAAAGCATCCTGAATCCTAGCTACGTGACAAAAACAGAATATGTCACGAACACATGAAGAAAGGTGTACACAACAGATAGCACAGAGGAATGAGTGGTTCTAATACATTGTTGAGACAGGTGAGCTGACAGGGGGCTAGAAGATAAAAGGGTTCACTTTAGTTTGCCATCGACGTCACAAAATGTCAGATCTAATTAGGTCAGCAAACGTTATCGAGTAAGTGACACCATTCTCAAAGAGATAAGAAACGTACGCATTCCACGCTTCCAAATACACAAGTTTGGTATTGATGACATTTAGACAAAGATGATTCAAGTGTCAATTCATTTCCTCATATTGACATAGATGACCTGTGTGAACCCAAAAACAAGTTTAATTAAATTATACTTGAAAGGAATTATCTTCGTTCACGTTTTTAATGTAATATTATGTGGTAAAGCTGATAATTTTTTATAAATCTGAAGATTAAACAATATTATTATGATTAGTTCCTATTTCGACAGTGAATATCGCAGGTATACACAATCAGCTAAAGCAAAAATCCTGAGTAAAACCTGATCACAACAATTTTATGACCTTTGAACTTAGTAGTTAGCACATGTGCTTTAAAAAGAGACTTAGCCTCAGTTTTCCGGTACAGAAATTTACGGGCACGATCATTAAACGAGTTAAGTATTTAGTATTAATATGAATATTTGAAGGGTATTCCAAATTGCAGGCCTGCTACCTGCTACAACAAAAACTTGGCTTCCGCTGTGGAAAACCATCCAGCACAATTTTGGATTGGATCCACAAAGTGCTCTTAAACCAATCACAGTTCCTAGCGTATTGTTCTACATGAGTATTTATTTATTTATATTGTGTTTTTTTTCAGACGATCTCACTTCCGTGAGAACAATCCAGTTATAAAAACTCAGTTAATATACAAATAGGGACAAAAATTACAAAAATCTACTCAGACATAAGATGCATTAAATTTCATATATCTAAATAAAGATTAAAATATAAAACAAATAAAAAATACAAAATAATAAAATGATATGAAAGACAAATAGTACAGAAAAGTAAGAGACACAAATAGAGACGCAATTAATACATAATATAAGCAGTGCACATATTTTTTCTGAATCCATATAAATTATCGACGAAAATACTTCAGCACACTCTATCTTATTATATAATCGACACATTTGGGTCAGACGGCTAAAATAGGTGATATTATTTTTGAATATATTCAGGTGAAACATGTTATGGCATCCTAAACAATGGGAATTGGGAACATTTATTTCAATATTGCTAAGACATCATGCAGTATCAAGATGGCCGTTAATTATTTTGTGTAAACATATTAAATCAGTCAGTTACCTTCCAATGTTAAGTGTCTTCATCTTGAAGTATTGAAGACGTATGTCGTGTGATCTAAGATGGTTATGTACATAGACCACATTTGAAAGATAACAGTCTTAGCTTTTCTTTTAACCGATTCAACAGTGTTTTCATATTTACCATTATGTGGATTCCAAATAGTGCTATTCCATATTCAAGTTTACTTCTAATTAAGGAACTGTAAAGGGTTAAAATTTATCGAGGGTCTTTGAAAGGTTTACATATTCTGTGAATAAATCCCATCATTTTAAGTGATTGGCACTTAATGTTATTAATGTGTATACCATTTATGAATTTAGAATCAAGAGTGATTCCAAGATCTCCCATTGGTATTCATTTTTTAAGAATAGAATTATTAATAACATAATCCTTTGTAACTCTATTTTGAGTGAAGTTTAGGGCGTAATATTTTTCAACATTTAAGTGTATATCATTGACAGTACACCAGTTATTGAGTGTGACGAGTCATTTTGAAGCAGTTGATGATCGGAAACAGACTTAATATTACGATTTTTTTTAAATTATCGACAAAAAGCCTAATCACAGCTGAGTATATTTGAATCTGTCAATCTGTCGTTTCTTATCAACATTTTATTAGGTTTAATTTTTTTTGTGGAATTTTGAAGACGTTAACGATAATAGATTTGACAGTGGATAAGATCGTTATTGATTATCAGATAACCAACTTATGGATTGATTGTTATTGATCAGCCAGTGGTGTGAGATGAAACACGTTCCGCAACTATTTTTTTAGTTTGTACCTGTGTTTAAACAATAATATTTTTTTAAATTGTCTGCTCATCATAATAACATTTCAAGACACGGTGACAAATGAAGAGTTAATAACCAAAGATTACATTTTTATATCTATATTATAAATAAATTCAAATACAAGTCATTTATCTGATATTCCAAGTAGAAATACAAATAGTAAGAGATATGTAATACATCGAAGCCAGAGTAAAGCTGGCCTCTCAGAATCTGGGCGTACTGTACAGGGCCCGCAGATACTTTCATAGTACACAACTGCTGACCCTGTACAAATCGCAAGTGCGACCTACTGTCGAATTTGGCAGCCATCTCTGGTCCGGAGCCCCTAAATACCTGAAAAAAACCCTTGACTCTGTGCAAAAACGGGCGGTCCGTTTGATAGATTCCCCGACTGCAATCTTTAGAGCACAGGCGTCAGGTAGGTATGCTGTCCTTGTTCTATCGGTATTACAATGGAAGATGCTCTGAGGAACTAGCGTCATTGATCCCTTCGGCACCGGTGCGTAGTCGGAATACACGCCAAACGCGCGCCCAACATTTGTACACGGTTGACATTTGTCACATGAGAACGGGTCGCTTCTACGATTCGTTCTTAAGTTCAACAGCTCGGCTGTGGAACGAACTGCCGGCCTCTGTGTTTCCTCCCTCCTACAACATGGGACTCTTCAAGACCCATGTTCACTCCTTCCTCTCCACAAAAAGACCCTCCACACAGCATCCCCAAAGATGACATAGGCCCTGAGGGAAATTATTTTCTTCAGGGCCTCCTGTGTGGAGTTAATATAAAAAAAGTATACTAACCATTAATATCCACCATTGGCTACATTCAAGGAACATAAACTTTTTCGTTACATCAAAATACATACCCTTATAGTTTTCAAAACCACCCTTTTTGAATTGATCATTGACCTATTCATTGGCTAAATAATTGTTCTATTTAGAGAAGTATATCTTTATGAGATAACAATTATCGAGCGGTTTTAGTGACCTATAATACTTTTTTAGCTATGAATCGAGATATATTAGGGTAACTCCTATACAACTACTCGTAGAACTCGGTTTTCAATGTAGCAACAGTAAAAATGACTGTTAAAATAATGGAAGATCTTAAATTATTTTATTATGATTAAAGCAGCCTTAATCCGATTTTGCAAAATAATCTGAAGAAAAAATAAAAGCAAAAGTTTTCTTAATATTAACTTGTAATGTTTCGCAATGAACTACGTATTATTAAAGTTCGGCCTATATATATATTTAATTAGTTAGGAGGCCTCTCGTTTCATTCTCTACCGAGATATCTGAAGAATACTAGAGGTACGGTGTATGGGATATTCATTGATTGGTAGCATTTTCATTAGTCTATTTGTTTTGGAATTCCAGAAATTAGATTCTTGCGTAACCGTAAGCGAACCGCATTCCACAGGAAATAAGGTTTTATCGGAAATATAAATAATAATAAAAGAAAGGATTAGGAGCGTAGTAGTATATTCTTCGGATAGCTACGAAGGTTATTTTTAAGTCAACAAACTTCTCTTTTATTTATGTTATCTATCGTAGTTACTCATTTTGAACTATTAGGGTGAGGAAATTCACGACGAATAAATGAATTATTTATTTTTTCACGCCATGAAGGCTTTTACATGTATACAATGTTTAAGGAAAGCTGATCAGGAGTACAATAATGAGTGTATATTACATAGCATAATAATAGGCCGAGTACGGAAAATATAAGCAAGTACAATACTAGTTATCGTTGAGAGTTGTTTTATATACAAGTAATACTTAGTAGTATATTATTACCTGTCTGTGTAGCATCTGAATGGGTGAATTTTCGAAATAATTATTACCAGACTTTGGAAAATAATAGAGAGCATATAGTCTGTCTTGTCATACGCGTGGGTATACGCAAAGAAATAAGGTTCGAATCCATGGCGTCTAATCTGCCATATTTTGAAAAACTAAATTAGTCATTGTGCGCCTTGATGATAAGTCGGTTAAGTTTAGTGAGTGCTTAAAAAAGGTGTAATTAAGATCTTTGAATGGAAATCCCAATTTATAATTAATAAATCTTAGAAATTTATGCTACACTCTCTCAATTTTTAGTTGGTGAATCTTATACAATGGAGCCCAGACTGTCGAATTATATTCTAGATTGCTTCTCACCAACTTAGTGAATAGTAATTTAAATGATGAAATTAATTTAAAATCTTTCACCGACCTCAAAATAAACCACAAAAATTTCATGGCATTGTTTTTTTTTATTTCATTGATAGGATGAACAAAAGTTAATTTACTATCAAAAAATATTACCAAGGTTTTTAGTTTCCTCGAATCTTTTTAAAATAATGTTTTTGATGTGTAACAGGATTTTTGATACGGGAAAAATATAACTTTTGACATTTTTCAATATTTAATAATAGTTCATTGCGGGTGCTCCACTCTTGTAACTCATTGATATTAGTAATAGTTTTGTAAATTTTAAGATCATCAGCAAATAGAAGTATCATAACTCCATCAAAAATAGTAGTTATGTAGTTGATAAACAAGGGAAACAATATTGGTCCCAAATGAGACCCTTGTGGAATTCTGGTGAACACTTCAAACTGGTGTGAATTGAATTTAACTGATATTTTCTTTTGTGCAGATAACTTTCAAACCTTCGCAACGTATTCCCCGTTATTCCAATGGCTCTTAATTTCTTAATTTAAATTATATGTGAGACTTTATCAATAGCCTTAATAAATTATAAAAGAATTAATTGATAAGAGATGTTTAAAAATATTGTAGCTATATTGAAAAGATATCAAATTCTTAATTTTGTTTGCTTTTTAAATTTTTTAATGGAAATTCCGGTGTCTACCTTAAAAATATTATGTATAAAATTGATAAAAAATTACTTTATCTTGTTAGGTTTGAGTCACGATTTGAAAGAGCAATTTCTGTCCAAAGAGATGGGTAAATAGATATTTTACCGCTAGCACAACCTTTGTATTTAAAATAAAATAAAATAATCATGAAAAACTCGACTGAAATATGAATTCTTAGGTTAGGAGCGTGAAACCCAGTGTAAATTATTAAAGTGTTGCTAAATTTTGGTTAATTTAACGTGACGGGATGAGCTTTCTAGCATAAATATTGATATAAATGTATTATAAAGTATCAATGTTGGAGCCTGTGGCAAAGAGATAGAATTTAAAAGGAATGGGTATTGAATTTAATTTAGACGCTGGTATTTTATACACTATCGGGATTATGTATATTTTGCTGGTAAATGCTGTTTTGTTAAATTGATTTATACTCAATGAACATACTCTTCTCTCTCTCTCTCTCTCTCTCTCTCTCTCTCTCTCTCTCTCTCTTTCTATCTCGGCTGAATACCATCATATTTTTAATTTCACAAAAGGTAGATCAATGACTTTCTGGTATATTTCGATGAATTTCCATGGCTCCGCTGAAGCCCGAGTAAATCTGACTTCCAAAACGCCGGGCAATCTGTATAATGCTAGCAGATTCTTCGTTAGTGCAAGGAGAGAAATGAATAGAGCTAATTTATTAAGAATCTTTTCAAATAATTGGAAATCCAGTTAAAAACGGGATTGCAGGAATTAAAATTAACTAACACTTAGGTATTGAAAGGTTTTCTGATAAACTTACAGTAAATTTCGAATAAATTATCACCATGTCGGAACACGTGAACACAAATTCGAATATTTTCGCACTCCGTCATGATACGTTTTCAAGCCAGATGCACTTGCATTCCTGCAATCCCGTTTTTAACCGGATTACCAATAATTTGAAAAGATTTTTAATAAAAAGCAATACCTACTATTTTTTCTCCGAGTTCGAGCTGTTGAATCTATTCCGTATAAGTCCGAGAGTTGAAGTCCCCTCTCGTGTCTCCAGCTCATTTTGGTGTAAAATCGCATGAGTTTAGAATGAACTACCAACACTCAACTTTCTTCACAAACTAAACCGGGCATCTTCAAGACCCGCATTAGCAAATCGTCCATAAAGCCCCTTCGTTAATCTGCCTTACAACGTCACCACCAAACAGTACAGACTGGGAATCAATTATTGTAAAGTGTCACATAAAAATAAACAAAACACATTACAAGTTTTGAATTTTCTGTCATAAATTTCATCAGTAAAACGCCCACTGATGTAGTAAAATTGATTGAAGCAGTTAGATGGTATCAGATGGCGATAGTCCCGGTGGCAGATACCGGTAGCAAGATATAAAATTCATATTACGCTTTTGAAGGACCCCTCATTCTAAAACAAACAGCGGAGATAAGATAACGTGTACATTCCCCTTGATTAAAAACCTAAATCAGTTATTCGGTTAATTAGAACGACAAAAGGCCACTAAATAATAAAATCTAATTCAGATTTTATGATTTTTTCATTCAATTTTACTATTCAAATCATTTGTCGAAGTACCTTGTAGATAATTAATCGTTTTCACGCTCCAATGTCTAATGGTACGTATTCATTTGCGAACTTAAACGCGAACCGAGCCACGAATTAAGAGAAAAGAACGAAGCAACTGCAAGCGGCGTTTCGCGCCATTTGAGGTTGTTTCGTCCCTTTCCCATAAGTTGAGGTTCAGTTCGATAGTTCGGCTCGCGTATTTATACGTACATAAGGACTATTTTCCAACTACAGACGTACAGTGCAGATTATTAGACTCAAACGAAAAATTCGCATGTTTTTCATTTTAAGCGGTAATTTTTACATCTGTTTTATAATTTACTCATCGAATTGAGGGGTGGGAAACCTGCGGATAGGATTTAATAGTATAAAAATAATACTTTCAGAACGCGAGAACAGTTTTCTTTCACTGTGTTTCAGATACATTTTTAAGACTGAAACTCAGAGAAAGGTATAACATAGCTGACAGGTACTTACGAATGCACCTACGTTACTAGAAAGCGGATTATACGCAAACAAATAGGCGATCCAACATCCCTTTTTAATTTAATTTTAATTTCTTATTATTTTACTAATAAGGAATTAAATATGTAATTATAAATTATGAGTGTAATCTTGGGTGGTAAACAGGCATACGTTGAAGTTATATGTAGGTACGTCATTTTATTACTAAACGTGGTAAGTAGGCGCACATTGAAAAAATATGTAGGTACATGACTTTATGTTTTTATTTATTATTAACGTGGTAAGTTGGCGCACATTGAAGTAATATGTAGGTACGTGATTTTTCATTTTTTTCATTGAGAACCAAAGAAGTTAAAAGCAAAACGTTTTAGTAGCTGCTAATATTAACAATATAATATAGGTAGCTATATTTTATTCAATAATATTTGCTAACCTAATATATTAATGCATTCTTATCGCAAATGCAAGCATTATCCTGTGAAAGCATGTTTGTATTGCACTTGACAATTGACTCGGAAAAGAGTCGCTATTAAAATATTATTTTGCAGGAAATACAATCGCAGGTCGTATTTATAATGTAGGTAAGCGTTTCTAGAAATTAAATAAATGCAATTTTTATAAACGAAATAATTAGTGATATAAAAAAATATAAAGGAAATCAAATTTTTATAAGTTTTTTTGATTTATTGTTGTGACAGCTGTTTCAGCGTTCAAGGCCATTTTCAAACTGTGGAAAGGCCACGTTGAGAAGACTTATTTATGTGATTCTATTTCAATTTCAATTTTGATGAGGTCTTAAATAATTTATTACCGGAGAGATCGATTTAATGAGAAAGTAATTGTTACAATATATTATCCATTCTGTGGGGTACTTTGAAATCTGTTTTCCCCACATTAAATAGTAACGTTTTCTTATTTGTTGTGACTGCTATTAGCAATTTAAATGTGTTGTATTGTTTAGATCAATTACTTTCTCAGTAAATCGAACTTTCGGATACGATACGATTGTACCACCCCAGCCAGAAGCACTCCTATCCCGGTGGGACCGGTACTCCAGGGGGCACTGATTTATTAGGAATTAGAACATGTGTTCTGAAGTTGGAGTTTAAGCCCCAGCATACCCAATTTCTACCGATGTATAGTAACAAGTTTCTCGTTAACTCTTTAAGTTCTTAAGTTCCGAAAAAATATATGTTATTTTGAAGATAATATCAATAATTTTTTTATGCCGAAACGTTAACTATATGAAATTCCCTTGATAGAAAACAATCGCAAAGTAAGCAAAATAAAATTATTAAAAACACTTATTGTTCCGTTATTTAAAATGTTACAGGCATGAAAACTTCACAGTGTATCTTTAAGTGCAACTACAGCATTTTTCGAGAGATTTTTGCTCTATTTTCACCATTTTCGCTTAATTATTATCGTATTTAATATTAGCGCACTCCCTCCAACATTTGTATTTACATATCTCCCTTTCAAACCATCTTTGAACGCTTTCTACGGGGCCTTAATCGACCGGTATACAAGGCAACCTAAAAAGCCATTTTTAGAATTTAGGTTGGGCAGGAATAAAGGAATTGATTGAGCGCTGGTTTTTCTCTTACCGATTCTTTTTTGAATCCCACTTCGTGTTTCCCGCTTTTCGCTTCTGTAATTTTATTGCTTGTTCTGATCTTTTCTTACGTATACTTGGTCTTGGCTCTTTGTGGCTTTCTCTCGTCTAATTCAGTATATCCTAGTCTCTGCCTGTATCCTATTGCTTCCAGTAGCCTCTTCATATTGGTTCCCATTTTTTCTATGGATATTTGTAATCGTTTTACTTTTCTACTAAATTCTGAAACGTAAAATCATTGTCATAGGTCATATTTTTAGGCGGAAATTAGTAAAATGTTTGCCTTTTCCGCACGAAATTCAATGTAAAAACAGTATAATGTTAAACTTGTCTGCTAGAACTCATTAAATTAACTTTGCCAGCGAAGGCCCTGTCCGGTAGATACCCCTATTCATTAGCTTCCCATGTTCCAAATACCTCAAACACACGCGCGGGACGTATGAAAACTTTCAATGAGAAATTAATAGGACAACGCTCGAAGGAACAGTTAATGTTTACAATGATATTTAACTTTTAGAGGTTATGTACTGAAGCACAATATGGAAGCATTCTTGGAAAGTAGCTACTTGTCTAATCGATGTCGTATTACGTTTTGGAGAGCGCCTAATTTCCTCTTACTTTGGGTGACGTTAGTTACACTTTTTTAAATGCCGAAATTCTTTTTATAATACTTTAAGTGGACTGTATTGTGTCTAGAAGTCGAAAATTGTACATCGGAAACATTATTTTGTTTCCATGAAATCGGTACGAACCGCACTTCTAGAGATGTTCTGTTCAGTGCATTCAACCTTATCAGGTAGGACTAGTAAAGTAAGTTAGGTAAGATAAGGTTCAACAGGATAAGGGATGGTAAGGTGAGATTCGTCAAGATTAAAAAGTTAGGCTAGGATAGGTAATATTTTGCTTAAGAATAATAGAAGTTTATTTACTTATTTATAATTAACGGCACAAGTGCAATTTACATACATCTAAATAAGGAAGTTGGGTAAAAATATTTTTACTTTTGAAAAATATGCTAATGTAGACCAAAAAACACCGATTCTGAAACAGCATTCTAACAACACAACTCAAATGACGGCGCGACCGCGACTAAAATCTCGTACTCCTAAAATTAAGGTTTTTGTAAAAATGAATAAGTAGAATCTCATTTCAAATTTCCGTAAGAGCGATGATTTAACCCCGCTGGTGAGTACACCTCAACGTTTTAGCCTGTGAGCTACGTAGGTATAAGCATAATACCGTGTGAGCCAAATTCTAACGTAAAAAAATATTTTTTGTATGAAATATTAATATTAAAAAAATAACCTTATTTATTTAGATGGTTTACATTGATAATAAATAATGGAATTCCTTAATGAAGAATAAAGAAAATCTCGGTCGTTTTGGCGGGCTTAGTAAAATTCAAGTTTAGATATTTTTTTTCAAACTATGAAAACGAATCTAGAAAAATAACAAAAAAACTCGTATTTAAATTTGATTGTGGACAGTAAATATTAAAAAATTGACTCAAATCCCTTATTGTGCTTAACAAGTGCCGTTTACATGCATAAATCTAATATGAGAGTTATTGACGCTCATGGTACAACATAGGAAGAAGAAATCAAAGATAAATTCAAAGATTATTTAAGTAAATAAGACAAAAGAAAAGGGAATACATACTAGTACAAAGTTAATGACAGAAATTAAGAATAAACAAAAACAAAAAAAATTATCACCTTGTTAAAATATGCAAAAAATGTGTTCAAATGTATAATTAGTACAGCTTTATACTTAAATAAAGACATATTTAAAACATGAGTTAACATAGAATAAGAATTACTAATGGTGTGTAATGTATTCAAAACAGAACTGTAGCTTGAAACCGTAGTATAATTGTCACAATAATACATCCTAGGAAACCTTGATCTAATGGTAAAGTACAAAATCATCGACCAAAAAAGAAAATATGGTGTCTTGTACACTAAAAATATAAATTTTCCGGAAGATAACAAAATTTTCATAAACGAACAATTAACACAACTAAATAAACACCTCATGTTTCTGGCGAAATCCTCAAGACTCGGCTACAAATTCATCTGGGTGAAAACGGTAACGTTATGATGAGAAAAGATGAAACAGCTCCAATCATCCATATAAGGCAGCTGAATGACATTCCTTCAGAATAAAGGACCATCTAACCGCATTGCATGTGAAAATTACTTATATCTATCAAAATGTCTGATGAAAATTTTTTGTATGAAAATTACATTTGTAAAAACACAAGTGAACTAAATAATCACTTTAAGGACGTTAACTTTTCAATTCTTAATATGAATATTAGAAGCTTAAGAAGGCACTTTGATGAGCTTTGTATTCTTCTCGATAGTCTTGATTTTTCTCCTAGTATTGTCATTTTAACAGAAACGCAAATGAAAGAAGTAATTCCCTATAACTTGCGAGGATATGTAACTATTTCATCCGAATGTAAACATACTGGTCACGATGGAATCACTTTATTTATAAAAAATTGTCTTAAAAAACCTGCCTTCGAAATTCTAGACTTTAAAACAGCTAACGCAATTAAATTAACATTTACCCATAGTAATTGCACTTATTTGCTATTAGCTATCTATAGATCACCTTCCTTAACCTTTCCCTTACTGTCCTAAAAAAATACATGCGTTACGGTGCTGTGTAGTCAATACACATCTTAAAATAAGCGATTTAAAATCGGAAAAATATGAATATTTATAGCCAATCGCTTATGTTTATTATATTTTATTTCAAAAGTGATAATAATTGTAATTTAATAGCTGAAAACATGAAAAAACCATCGGCAGATGCTAAAAAAACGTGCGAGGAGTGCTTATCTAATGACGGTCCGTGACCGAATGGCGGCTGATTCTGCTGATGGGCGCTGGACTACACGCATACAGCTTTGCGTGTTTACGCTGCCAGTCTTGCAGGGGTTTCAAACTTAATTTTTTTTTTTTAAATGAAATAAACAAATTTGTAAAAAGAAATATTATATTGAGAAACTAAACATTAAAAATTCCACATGCATTATATTTAAATATAACAGCAAAATTAAAGTAAGAACAAAACAATACAGCGAAATTAAAAATAATAAAAAAATTAAACCAAATATATTAAATTGTTAATCTAAATTGCATCGCAATTGTGGCAGGAAATATATTTTTTTTCTTTTCTGTGGCTTGTGCATACAGATTTTTGACAAATATGACAAACTATGGTGCTTCTTTTTTTTGTGTTGTATGGGCAAAATCTGCAAGTTTTTGACGGTGCTCGGGACACTAGTACATTTCTTGAATCACTCGTAATATCATTCGTAACAGCAGTTGCCGGTGGTGTTTCTTGATAATATGACAAAACTGTCTCGAAAGCATCTTGTTGTTGTTTGTGAAATTTGACCGTGCTGTTTTTTCTTTTCATTACATTGGGCTTAGCCAACTCTAAACCTAGCTGTCTTATGAATAATTTCCTTTTACTTCTATTATTTTTTTTCCACTCCGGATACTTTTGAATCCATAATAAATATGTGTTCAGTGCAGCAATATCTAACATTTCCATGAACAAACGAAACGGCCATCTTCTTGTCGACCTTACACACGAATACTCGGAGGTCATTTTGTCCCCTGTGTCAACGGCACCCTTGGTTTTATTATAATGTAAAATTATATCCGGTTTTTTTGTATCGGTTTGGCTTATTTCATTTCCAAGGAATTGAGTTGACAGCAGCAAAACTGCTTTATTTTGCTGAGGCACATATGACACAAGTGTTTTATTTGATGTAAAACCAAACTGGCTACTATACAATGGCCTTTCTTTTGATGGCAAAAACTCTTTAGGGATTTCCCTCTTATTTTTGCGAAGAGTGCCAGTTATGGTCAGATTTTTAGATAGAAGATTGTCCGCCAGTGGTACTGACGTAAAAAAATTATCTGTGGTTATGCCTCTATTGGTGCCATATTGAGGTTCCACCAATTCCATAACGACACGATTGCCTTGATTTATTTCTCTTTTATTATTTATCATACCGCTGTATATTTGCATGTTACATATATATGCGGTTTTAGCATCTGCAGCGATCCATATTTTGATGCCATACCTGGCTGGCTTTGACTTCATATATACCCGAAATGGACATTTACCTCTAAACGCCGCCAAACGCTCATCCACGGTTATATCAAGCGATGGAGAGTAATTTGATTTACATGCATCTACCAATTTACTGAAAATCGACTTAATTGGCTCTAGCTTGTCTGAAGAAGCTTCAAATCTCTCTCGTCTTGTATCTCTATTATCAAAACGGATCTGACTATAAATATTTATGAACCTGTCTCGAGACATAGCTGCCGTGAAAAACGGCTGACAAAATGGACTTTCACTTGTCCACAACTCATTCAAACTTAGTTTTCGGGTGCGATTTCTGCCAGAAGCAAGCATTATACCGATGAAAGCATATAATTCATCTTCGGATAATTGCTCAATCATATTCCCGGGTAAACGCCTCAATTGACGATTCGTTTCTTGGCATATTTCTGTCACCATATCTGCGCTTATAAATAAAGAAAACATTTCTCTTATTGTGTTAGCTAATAAACTACCATTTTTCAGGCCGGAAGTTTCATTGACAATATTGCATTGCCGACGTCTCGATGATGATGGTGGTAATACACTCCATTCGAATCCATGTTTTGAAACCAGTATTTCTCCCTCGTCTTCATTTTCACTAGTCGATTCCGAGTCCGATTCTTCTAAATGTTCAACCAAATCTTCAGTATCTGATATGTCATTGTTCATTTCAAACTCAATATCACTATCATAATCAAGTTCTTACGCTATCTCTTCTTCTGTTAAATTTCTGTCAGTCATTATTCTTCCTGAAAATGGAAGGGTTTTTGTAAATAATGTAAAACGCAGTATTGCTTAGCTGAATATTATAACAAATAAGAAAAAAATGTAACATTTCAAATAAATATTCAAAAATAAATCTTAGATCAATGATTAAATGACGAAAGCGCACGGATAAATAGTTACGTAATACACACTTTTCAATACTATAATATAAGGTAATAGTATAACACAGTATTCGGAAATTAATGAAAAAGTACTTACCAAAAATTATTAATTTAATTATCGAACGGAAATAATGATTCACTTTAGTACCCCTGCACAAGTTGGTCACGAGTGGTAGCTACACAATGCGGCCGTAGGTATCGATGGTCTAAATAGAACTGGGGACAAGTGGATTTCTCATGTGCCCGTATAGCGAAGTAAAGCGGGACATCAATAGCGTGTCATTTCCTCTCACACTCTTCGCGTAGCAATGGCACACGGTTGATTGTATTGGTGTATTTGTTCCCGATTTCTTACAAAAATCTCTGATTTTTAATTGAATTTGAAAACTATGTTAAATATTATTTTTTAATTCAGTGCATAAATGTATAACGGAGGAATACCTAAAATCTGAACCCAGAATTTATTATATTTATAGAGTTATTAAAGATATTAGAAGCAATGTGTAGTAAATACACACCACAGATGAGGAAAGGTTAAATGAATCTCTATTCAATAATGAACTTAATTCACTTACAAAAATGACTAACAGAAATAACTTTAACTTTGCAATATTAACTGGTGATATTAATATAAACATAAATGAAAACAACAAAAGAACAAAATGTATAAATGAATACTTAGATTGTTTGTCACATGCAGGATATCAATCATACATAAACTCACCAACAAGAGAAAATCTAAATAATTCCACGACTCTAGATCACATATTTATCAAAACACAAAAACACGTTATAACTAAATCTTCAACTCTAAAAACAAACATTACTGACCACTACCCAACATTCTACGGACACAACATCTTAACCACAAATTCAAAAGTATACTCTAACACTGTTGAAATAAATGAAATTAATTACATCACATTAAACAATTTACTTCATTCAGAAAAATGGGACAACATACTATCAATAGCTAACCCAAATTCAGCATTAGAATTATTTTATAAAACTCTAGAAGCTTATATTTCGAAGAGTACAAATAAAATTGTCATCGCTAAGAGAAATTATAAAAAAATTAAGCCTTGGATCACTGTAGGACTAATAGTCTCTATTAAACAAAGAGATAAATTATACAAAGAGATGTTAAATTATCAAAAAACCTGTCAAAATAAAATAACACAAGAATTATACCTTTCATGAAAACGAAATATTTAATGTATAGAAATTCACTAAATAGGTTAATAAGAAATTGCAAAAAGAAGTATTATTGTGAACAAATTGATAGTGCAAAAAATGATACCAAAAAAACGTGGAATATTATTAACGAAATCACGAACAAAAAAAAGTATCAACCGATGTCAATGAGATTATAATAAATGAAAATATTATAACTGACAAATCGGCCATTGCAGAAAACTTTAACAACTTTTTTACAAATGTAGTGGTCAAGTACTTGAATCTAGTCAAATTGATAATACAATACCCGTAGACTCATCTTTACACTTAGACTCAACTAACGATTCAATTAACTCCTTAGAATATTTTTCACCCATCACAACAGATGAAATTGATAAACACATTGACGGTCTAAAATCAACAAATTCTACAGGAATTGATGGTTTATCAGGTAACACACTAAAAAAAATAAAACATTACATTTTAACTCCATTGCTACATATTTTTAATATATCCTTAAAAGAGGGAAATTTTCCCGAACTATTAAAAACCTCTATCATAATACCAATCCACAAATCGGGAGAAACGCACATATTCGACAACTACAGACCCATTTCCTTGGTCTCAAACCTCTCAAAAATATTTGAAAAATGTATCAAAAATAGAATAATGAATTACCTAGAACAAAACAAATTTCTTTCCCAAAATCAATATGGCTTCAGAACAAAACTAAGCACTGAAGATGCAATATTCGATCTGACTAAAAAATTATACACATCTGTTGATCAAAATAAAAAGAGTTTAGCTATATTTCTAGACTTAAGAAAAGCTGAAACGGTGAATCACAATCTACTTATAAAAAAAATGAATCAAATAGGTTTAAAAAATGATACACTAAAAATTCTTACTAGCTATCTCAAAGACAGAAAACAAAAAACAAAAATAGGGGATTTTTATAGTACTGAAACAGGAATAAAAAATGGAGTACCACAGGGAACTGTGCTTGGCCCAATTCTCTTTCTAATATACATAAACGATTTATGATGTTATAATCCCTGGTAAAATTGTATCTTACGCTGATGATACAGTAATAATAGTGAATGGAAAATCCTGGCCTGAAACTTTTTTGAAGGCAACAAAATGTATTACATATGTCTCACCATGGCTAAAAATTAATAGGCTCTTCTTAAACTATAATAAAACATTTTACCTAACCTTTTCTAAAAATAGTGAAAATACACCCCCCAATAACCTTAAAATTCGAATACATAACGTTAACTGTAATCAAGAAATATGCTCATCTTGCTTTGAACTCGGAAAAGTTGAAAAGATTAAATATTTAGGTATTGTTATTGATACAAAATTAAATTGGCAGTCACAAATTAATAATACCGTCTGTAAATTAAGATATCTTACATACACATTTTACAGACTAAAAGAAGTGCTCAATGTTGAAAAACTGAAAATTATTTATTTTTCTTTGGTGCAATCTTCACTCATATACGGAATAATAGGATGCGGCGGTGCGCTTCATGCACATAATATCAAACCTTTACAAATAATTCAAAATTATATCATCAAAGTTATGTATAGTCGGAAAAGAACATTTTCAACAGATGAGTTATACAAAGAATCTAAAATATTCTGTCTCCGTAAACTATTTATTTTGCAACTATGAAATACATCTTTAAAAACAAAAATAAATTCGAACATTAGAAATAATAATGTATTTTATACCCCCCAAACGAACACAAAACAAATGCAAACACACTGCAGTTTTATTGGACCTCGTACTTTCAATCTTTTACCGAAAAATATTCAAGTGATTACTAAACTTCCTCAATATTTAAAAGAATTAAAATTATGGCTTTTCGATACAGCAGTTGAAACTTTTTTTATTTAATTTGTATCAATTTATGTTTCTCATAAAATATTCACCATATATTACACTAAACACTTATAACTTCACTATACACTATTATAAACACTTTTTATACAAACCGCTTAGACAAAATGTAATCTTGTTTTTATTATAATTATTGTTTATTTCTAGGTACAATAAAATAATAACTTAAATATATTACCCACGCACAGGCTGCGCCTTAGTGGGTTCCCATTATTCGTATTGATTTATATAATATTGTATGTAATTAATGTAAAAATTGGGAAAAATAAAGGAATTAAAAAAAAAAAAAAATGGTAGAACATGAATGTGAATCAACAGTCAGTCGGTCAACTGATTATTTACAGTTTTGTATAATATTTAAAGATTTTTAAAAATTCGTCTATCTCTGAACCATCAATTAATTTTTAATTTTCAAGGGATAGGAAGTTAGGAAGGAATTTTTAATGGAGAATTCAAATGTTTGACCATGTTTTCTTTTTATGTGAATTGATTGAGCAGTGATCGTAACATGTATTCGATAAATTTAAAATTATCATTGTCGACTTAGCACTTGCGGTTTGCGGTTGGCATTTTCGACGTTATTATCAAATAACAGCATATAATCTTAGCGAAAAACAATAAGAACTAGTTTTTTTTAATTATCACCACCGAGTCTGATAAGCTAAGCATGAGTTCATTCTTCATACTGATAATCTGATCGAGCACATGGAGATATCTATAACCTCGGCCATTTTTCATTAATTTTGTAAATATAACATTATTCACAGTGGCATTTTACGTGTTACCTACATACTTTGCGACTTTAAACGAATATATTTCACTTATTTATTATTATTATTAAGGACGCTTTATAAATTTTTTTTTTCTTATATTCTTTCAGTCTAATAATTTTTTCAGTCTAAACATAAGAGAAGTTCGGCCTTACGTACTTCGTGAACATAAGATAAGTTCGGCCTTACGTACTTCGTGAACATAAAATAAGTTCGGCCTTACGTACTTCGTGAACATAAGATAAATTCAGGTTTACGTATTTCGTGTACAAATAGTGTAATCAATCTTAACTGCAAAACAGAAAAGCTATGTTCTGAATTATCAAAAACTCACAAACGAAAAATGTTTTGTCAAAATTTGCATTTCATCATCATCCTTTTCTATTTGATGTTTCTATGTCAAGGCATCTATTTTCAGCTCGCAATCGTAATATCTATCAAAAATTAAGAAACACCCTATTCTTTGCTCTATGTAAAACACAATTAAAACAATTATTCCATAAGAAAAATCAGTGTTGAAACATTATGATGAAAAACACAATCATATACTGATAGTTAAATATTATTAATTCAAAATGAAGTAGGTCCAAGTACCATCCTTCAGGCTTCTGCCTCATTTAGCGATTTCACCCTTTTAATTGTGTTGACATTTGTGGTTAATGGATTGGGAAAAAGCGGACGGGGGGGAGGTATGCGCGATGTGGGTTAGCTGTCAATACACATTAATTTACCCCGACTGCACTGCCTGTCTCGGTCCGGCTGGCAACACTTTCGGCAATTAATTACTACTGACTTTGCACCATTAAAGCGTAGCGCTTCAATTAACTGTTTCGGTGTCGGGCATTGTACTTAAGTCTCCTGGGGGGCGGTTTGTCCTGGACACCAAAAAAATATTTGTTCATATGAAGCAGATACTTTGTGATGTGACATTATAATTTAAAATAAAACAAAAATTTAAACACTTATTTGTATACCTACATAATGCCGACCGTAGCTTAATCATCGCATTATTATGCATATATGACGCTACGATTGTAGCGAAACCCGGTCGGCATTAAGTACAAAAAATAAAAGTGATGTTATTTTTTTTTTAATAATCTAATAATCGTGTAATGAACGAAAACATTGGATGCGAAAAACTAGGTAGGTAAAAATGTTCTACTAAACATTGAATGTAATCATGTCATTAGTGAGAAAGTTCTGGACATGAAACCTTAATGAAAATTAATAATACTACCAATCAAATCTCTTTTCATCATTATTGTTAAGGAATGGAAGCGGAAAAGTAAGTAGATTCTTCAACAAGAACTACATAATGAATCTAACCAGACGCCAATGAGAAAGTTTGACTCTGAAAACTAGATTGGTTCTACAACTATTAACTAAAGGTTGAACGTATCTACATCACGGATACAAAGGGTTCGCAAAACCAGCAACTTTGTTAATTAACTTTATGTTAGTTGTTTTGGTAGTTTTATTTATGTTATATGCATAGGTAATTGTACAAAAGCGTTCAGATTATTGTTGGAAAATACTCTTGGTTGATGTAAAATTCTGTAAACATTTACAATTTGGTAGGCGTGAATGGGTACCGCCGCCCTGGGAACCATTTATTGGATGACCAACACCTCTGCCACAGGTCACCACAAGTGGTTCGCTACGTTTGGTGACTTAGCAGGGGTGCCCGGGTTCATGGGTTAAGGTTTTCTCGGGTCTTGGTGGCGGGTGCGTCGACCCACCTTCTGCGTGGCGGGCCGGTTGGGAGATGCTGGTTAAGGGAGACCCTTAACAACCGGTTACCGCTATCCGGGCCGCTCGATAGTACAGGGGCCCGACCCTCAGGCTCACGACTAAGGGTGGGCTGCCCCATCAGCGAGTGAAAAAACCCCGCCACTGCTGTTGTGCCGGTTCGTGACCGGAGGGGACCCAGCAGCAGCGTTTGTGGCGCATTGGATGCCCTCTCCAGCCGGACTCTCCCAGCCCAAACGCTCATCACTCCTGGACAGCCTGAACCCCAGATTCCTACCCACCCCTCATACCTTTCCTTTCCAGACCTTCCTTTCACCTCATACCCTTACAAAAAAAAAAAACCTAAAATCATGAATTTACAAAATAAATTCAACATCAATACAGCGGCGAGTAGCAGGCGTCCCCGGTGCGGGCCAAAACCAAAACTAAATTTTACCAACATTCGCGGCCTGCACACAAATTTTGTCCCAACATCCCAACCTTCTTTTCCTATCCGAAACTCAGATAGCCGAGCCGCCAGACTCCTCCTATCTGGACTGCCCGGGCTTTACCCTCGCAAGCAAGTTCCGACTAAAAGGAGGAGTCTGCCTCTATAGTCGAACTGACGTCAACTGTTTCAGAGCAATTGGTTCAGGAGCCTAAAAGGGTTCCTGATGTCCAGACTCACCGCTCCAATCTGTTAGACCTATTCTTAACTACTGTGCCACACGGTTATAAGATTGACGTCACAGCGCCTCTGGGATCATCCGACCACTGCCTAGTGACGACATCAATCCCCGTTAACCTCAGACCAACCAATGAGAGGCTGAGGAGAAAAGTGTGGCACTAAAGGTCAGCAGATTGGTTCGGTATGCGGGCCCATTTCAACGCTTTTCCGTGGTCAGCTGTTTGTTTTCGGACTTCGGACCCTTCAATATGTGCCCAGGAGATTGGTGAAGTCATCAAATCGGCGATGGATGGCTTCATACAATCGACTACTAAAGAAACTGGTGTGGGCTCAAAGCCGTGGTTCAGTCGACAATGCTCCGAAGCAGTTCGACGAAAAAACGCGGCTTACCGAGCCTACAACACATCTCAAACGCCCGAAAGCAGATCAGCATACAACAAATAGGCAAAGGAATGCAAGAGAATCATTAATAGGTCAAAATTCGAACACGACCTGCAGATCAGCAAAAAGCTGGCTGCCTGCCCGCATGGCAGCAGAGCATTCTGGTCGCTTGCGGGCTCAATAGTTCGAAATTTTTGCAAACCCAGTTTTCCACCTCTTACCAGACCTGACGGCTCACTAGCAAACACCGCCACCGAAAAGGCTAACCTGTTAGGGAAAATTTTTGCGGAAAACTCGACTCTCGACGACGGAGGTGCTGTTCCGCCGTCGATTCCTCACTGCGGCTTCTACATGAAAAAGCTGAGGATCCGGCATCGGGATGTACGTCACGTCATACGGGGGCTCGATGTTAACAAAGCTAGTGGACCTAATGAAATACCTGCCCTGGTATTGCAGAGGTGTGCTGCGGAAATAGTTCCAGTTTTGACAAAGCTCTTCAAAATGTCCCTGAAGTGTGGCACTGTGCCCTCTGGTTGGAAAAAAGCGGTTATTCACCTTATTCCCAAGAAAGTTGACCGCTCTAACCCGGCCAACTACCACCCCATAGCGATCACATCAGTTCTGTCCAAAGTGATGGAACCTGTGATCAACGACAAACTGCTCACATACCTCGAGAAGAACAAAATTATCAACGACCGTCAATACGGATTCCGGCGGAACCGCTCGTGCGGTGATCTTCTCGCGTATGTGACGCATGTTTGGAGGCGGTGCCTGGAACGTCACGGTGAGACCCAAACGGTCGCACTAGACATATCCAAGGCCTTTGACCGGGTCTGGCACCGAGGACTTGTCAACAAATTGCCTTCTTACGGACTTCCCGCAAGCCTGTGTACGTGTATTGCTGACTTTTTAAGGGAAAGGTCGATTCAGGCGGTTTCTGACGGTTTCACCACTTCCTTGCACTCCATAAATGCTGGCGTCCCACAGGGATCGGTTCTGTCTCCGACTTTGTTTTTGTTGCACATCAATGACCTTTTGACATGTGCACCGATTCATTGTTACGCGGATGACAGTACAGTTCATGATAGCTTTTTGTTTGACAAGCCCCCAAAGGGCACACAAACTCCAACGGCTCGGAGGGCTTTGAAGCAGAGAATGGACGGTTATCTCGAGAGTATTTCCTCCTGGGGTAAAAATAATCTCGTCGAATTTAATGTTTCAAAGACCCAATCCTGTCTGATTACGTCTAAAACGGATCCAAATGATAATCTAGTCTCCTTCAATGGAAGCAATCTTCCGAACAGGCCTTCCATTGATATGCTTGGTATAACTATTAGTGACCAGCTCAGGTACGGGGGCTCCATCGAAGCCAGAGTAAAGTTGGCCTCTCAGAAGCTGGGCGTACTGTACAGGACCCGCAGATACTTTAATAGTACACAACTGCTGACCCTGTACAAATCGCAAGTGCGCCCTACTGTCGAATTTGGCAGCCATCTCTGGTCCGGAGCCCCTAAATACCTGAAAAAAACCCTTGACCCTGTGCAAAAACGGGCGGTCCGTTTGATAGATTCCCCAATCTTAACAAACGGACTGCAATCTTTAGAGCACAGGCGTCAGGTAGGTATGCTGTCCTTGTTCTATCGGTATTACAATGGAAGATGCTCTGAGGAACTAGCGTCATTGATCCCTTCGGCACCGGTGCGTAGTCGGGATACACGCCAAACGCGCGCTCAACATTTGTACACAGTTGATATTTGTCACATGAGAACGGGTCGCTTCTACGATTCGTTCTTAAGTTCAACAGCTCGGCTGTGGAACGAACTGCCGGCCTCTGTGTTTCCTCCCTCCTACAACATGGGACTCTTCAAGACCCATGTTCACTCCTTCCTCTCCACAAAAAGACCCTCCACACAGCATCCCCAAAGATGACATAGGCCCTGAGGGAAATTATTTTCTTCAGGGCCTCCTGTGTGGAGATAAAATAAAAAATAAAAAAAATGAAAAATCGCCATAACGTTCCATTTCAATATTTCTATTATTATCATAATTATTTCCTGATGTATCAACAATTATATTAGGACTGAGTGATTAAGATACTCGATTAAACCTAGATTGCGTGCAGTTGGCAATACTTTCCAAGAAATTATAGATGTATTCAACTACACTCTATGATAACATATGTCAGTAATTAATAACAATTAGGGTTAGCATACTTTCGGAAAATTTTACTTTTGATTACTGTTCCACTGAATTATTATGTAAGTATATGTATACTATCACATGTTTCTAAATTTTTTTGGCTTTTCCTTTGGTACGAATCCTTTTCGTTCGATGAGTAAAATTACTTACAATATTAAATTAGCGGACTTATAAACAGAAATTGCTACTTTCTTCTACTGAGTTATGAGCTAAGAAAGTTTTTATTGAATATTTATATCCAACAACAACGATAATTTATAACGGCCTGACAACGAAGAATCAAATAAGTTAATTTAAGAAAAAACTGTAATGATAATGATACTGATTTAGGAAATGAAATAAAAAGAATTTGGCATTCTCAGACTATAAAAATATTACCATTCGTTATTTCGGCTACTGGCATTATACCTAGCTCTCTAATTAAAAATTTAGGCGTATTAGATCTATCAAAAAATTTATATATAAAGATGCAAAAGTCGGTCATTTTGAATACATGTAGGATAACAAAAGATTTTTTAAATATTTATGTTGAGGGATCAGTAGGATTTATAGGCCCTGTTAGAAGTTCTACCGAGCCGAACCCTCTGATATGAAAATATCTGGAGACGGTGAATTTTTTTTCCCATTTGATATCTGGTGATTTGACATGTTGTTGTTCTTGTATTGTTTTGTATTTATTTTACTTATATAATGCACTTACATAGTGTTGATTGACTAGCTGATCATTTGTGGAAAAGTGAGTGGAAGGGTTAAGTTTTTCCTTTGGGGAAGACTTAACCCGGACAACTAAATCGGAAGTTTAAAAATAAAAAAAAAAAATGATGTAAAGAGAATGTAGAGTGATTGTTATGTTGAGATGTTATGTACTATTGTTACACTGAGTAAAATTATTATTGTTATGTGTGTTAATATTTTGTAGCTTATATTTAGTTGTGAAAAGATTCCGTTAACTATTATTTAAGGAGGTGTTTGAGTATGTAATAATCTCACAAGAATTCAATTTAGATCAAGGGTGGCCAACCCGCGACCCGCTGGGTGTCTACTTGTGGCCCGCGGAGCATATGCACACATGTTTTCTTTTAGGGTGCATTGAGGCGAAGCTTAATGCCAAATCACTATTTTGATTAATCTTTATAACGAATTGGTGAAATGAATACCAAAAATTATGCTTTAGATAAATTGAAAGTTTTTCTATCGCTTCGCTGAAGTAGAATAAAAATAAATTACTCAATTAAAAATATAAATCCATACTACTAAAAAAAATATTTTTTCAATAGAAATGTATGAACGCGTAAAGGAAACAACTTATAAAAAATACAGTATTAAAACCAAGATTATCTGTGACAGTTTCACTTTTAACTTTTTTGCTTTCTTATAAAATTATTTACAAAATAAATAAAAACCAGTTTTTTGCTTGAAATCGAACGTTTCTAGACTCATTTTGTCAAGCGATTTCAATTCCCATTACCAACGATATAAGATATACCAAGAATATACACATTTTCGGCTTGTAGATTCCTAAAAAACATTCCAACGTACGTAGTTCGTATCATATCTCATATATGGAAGTATCTTAGTACATTGATTGAAAATCGAGCATCCAAGTTCATATTTTATGCTCTGGCATTGAATGAAAGCACAGACCTAACAGATTTTTATCAAGGGTGTTGATATCCATTTTAACAAAATAGAAAAATTAGCGGCACTGTGTCCTCTTAAGGACACTACACGCTCACGAGATTTGTTAGGAGCTTTTACATCGACATTGAATCGTTTTTCGTTACATCTCAACAACCTATCGGGTTTAACAACAGATGGTGCTCCAGGAAAGGTTAGGAAACACGAAGGTTTAGTAAAATTGATTGAAAATGAGGCCTGCAAAGTTGATAATACTTCGATGCTAAATTTTCATTTCATTATGCATCAGGAGAATTTATGTTCCATGTTCCTTAAAATGGATCATGTCATGAAGGTGGTCATCAAAACAGTGAACTTTATTAAGTCGAAGGGTCAACCCCTCCACCGTCAGTTCCAAGAGTTCACAATATGTTGTAGATATGTTACATTTAATGGAGAAGTAAGATGGCTGACCCTTGCCAAAATGTTGAAAATAGTGTTTGATTTGAAGCAAGAAATACAATAATTCTTCGCAAGAAAGTTAAGAAGTTAATTTAAAGACCAGAATTTAAAGACAATGAGTGGGTTAGTGATTTTGCATTTCCGGTCGATATGGTTAGCCACCTAAATGCTGTTAATACTCGTCTACAGGGAAAGATCAACTAATTCATAACATGTATGATCTTATTTCTGCATTCCAAATGAAACTTGGGCTTTGGGAACAATAGTTAAGGACAAAAATCTTCACTCACTTTCCTACATTGTTATTGCAGCCAGACGTCACACAAATGGCGGCGGATAAATACGCTTCGTCGATATCCGACTTCGAATTTGAAAACCGATTTCAAGATTTTAAAAAGCATCGTGTGTTTTTTGCTGCATTTGCAACGCCATTCTCCGTAGACGTGAATTTATTGCCAGGAATTTTACAGTTGGAATATTGTGAAATATGTTGTGATGCACGGTTCAAGGAGAACTTTAATCGGGTTGGTTTAGAAGTGTTTTACAAAACATATTTGGGCAAGGAGAAATATCCTGTATTTTACAAACATGCTCTATCAATGATTTCGCTATTTGGAAACACTTATGAAGCAAATTAAATCTCAAATGAGAACACGAATCACTGATGAGCATTTGGAAAAGTATTTGCGTGTAGCATCAACATCAATCGTTATCAACATTGATGCACTTAGTTCTGACAAACAAAATGACACTAAAATTTATCATATTTTGATTATTTTATTTTTGATTTTTTATTATTGTTTTTTGTGCTGCCTAACTCTAGTCTAATAAATATGTTTGATTCCTATTTGTGTTATATCTTCTAAAAAAAAACAATATATTTCTAGTTTGCTTTGAATAATAAAATAAATTTTGTGTACGGCCCGGTAAGAAATCTCATTACTAAAATCTTTCCCGGCTGCTGAAAAGGTTGGCCACTTATGATTTAGATCATCACATCGCTGGGTGAGAGATCAATCGAATATCGAAGGCACAACGTTTTCTGAAAAAACTACTGTAATCATCTTTGAAACGATATCCAATTTGGGAGGTGGGTTTGGGTACTGCCGACCAGGAAATCATGTAGATAAACCTCTGCCATAGGTCAACCCAAGTGGTTCGCAATGTTTGGGTACTTAGCAGGGGTGTCCGGGTTCATGGGGTGAGGTGTGCCTACCAGCTACATGGCATGCCAGATCAGGAGAGGCTGGTTTGGGAAGAACCTTTGACCTCTACAACTGGTCTGTCGACCCGTCGCCTTGCGCCGCAGTGGGAGGAATATGGAATTCCTCTGGGCCTCCTGTGTGGGATTAATGTAAAAAATAAAATATTCCTGTCTTGCAACAAAATTTCTTGTAAAATAACACCATTGTTATTTTGGGAGAGTTTTAAATACTTTAAAACTATAAATTATAAAATATTCTCAGTTGTGGTTTTATTCTTACCAGTCTACTCTTTAGTGCATAGTTCTAGTTAGTCTAGTACACAGTTAGTTAGTAAAGTACAATGAACTTCACGATCTTAGAAGCCACAAGTACAGATTACTGTCTCCATAAAACATTGTCCCAAACTACTTGGCATCTAAAGCACCTTACATTATTGTAATGTGAAAGCTCGAATCCTGTTAAACCGTCCGGGTAATATTACACACACGTATATTATTATATTACGTACCTTATAACGCTTCTCATGGCAGTATATGAAGAGCAGGGGGACTTGGTAGTACGAATATAACAGAATTTAAACCATTATCTGCGAGTTAAGCCTGATTCGTAAGGGAATATTATGTTAGGGACTGGGTAGATTTGGTGACGAAATTAGTGCTTGGCCAAAATGGGCAGAGTTTTTTTTTTACTTTTACCCTTCGAGTATGCACGGCTTATAGGTTTTTAATAATTTATTCACAGAAAAAAAATTGATTTCATGACCTACTGGGATATGAATCCAGATCTTTACTCAAGTTTGCGAGCAATCGTGCTACCAATTACACCAGTAGACCGCTAATTAACCAATCGGTGATTATTTCTCTATTGAAAATCTAATATTACTTTTTACCAATTTACGCTGGGTATGATTTGAGATTTTCACGGCCAAAAGTATTATAGTGATTTGTTTTTGGGGTATTATGCCGTGTCGCGCTACATACTTCTTTAGCCAACGTTTCAGACAGCATTGCAGTGTCCATCATCAGGGCAGATGTGTAACTTTTAAATTTTTCAATTACAAATCTGCCCTGCTGATGGACACTGCAATGCTGTCCGAAACGTTGGCTAAAGAAGAAGGTAGCGCAACACGGCATAATACCCCAAAAACAAATCACTTTAATCATTTTATGCTATTTCATTTTTTCCGATTGTCTAAGGCACTAGTTTTTATTTTCCATGTATTTTCTATGTAATTTTTTTTAGTTTTATCAATAAATAATTTATAATAAATATTTTTTCAATAATACAGTGTATATTTAAAAAAAATGCGTTTATTTAAAAAGGGTTTATTTAAAAAGGGTTAATTTGTTTATTTATACACCTAAAAAGACTTCATAAGAATCGTAAGTATACAGTGTACATATGAGAATATCTGGATTATATATAAGATATATTAATGTTGTAGAAATATGAATTTACACATATAGCTGTAGTGGTACAACTGAGATTAGAAGTACATATCTATTGTATGTAGTTTATATAACAATTTTTCATTTGTACCACTAGTTAATTTATGGTATAAAGTTATGAAAAGTGATGAAACAAAAACTAGGTTAAATAGGTTACATATGTAACTAATTTATGTAGTTAGTTGAGGAGTTATCATGGAACCGTTATTGAAACGTCAGCGCTTTTTACACTTAGAGAATTAGAAAAATGGTGTATAATGGTGTAATTAGAATTGTTAAGAAAAAATCATGGAAGTAAGAGAATGAGAAAATTTTATTTTTAGTTTTTTGGCATTATATTATTTACCGGATTTCCGATAAAAGAAAATTATTTTTAAACAATAGTTTCCTGAATTATTTTGTTCAAAATTCCTTTAGTATTATTTCCATTCGTGCTTTATAGGGTTGACATTACTAATTCCATCGTATTAATTGTGTAATTACAGACGAAATTTATCAATGTTAGTATTTAGAATATTTTAAATGTATGTAAAGGAGTACTACAAGCACCAAATTATTATTTCCTTCACGCTTCGTCCTCATTACTCTCTTGTTGCGAGCAAACCTTTTTCGTGGAGAAACACACCCGAAAATTCTATAATTTATGACGTCAACAGTCATACCACGAAGAGGATAGACAATGTTGAGACATTCTAGGGAAATAATAAACGGCGAACGTAATTAATTCTCACTTATATTATATGTTTCTAGATTCTTCTTCGTCGGAACATCTTCTAACAAATATTTAATGTACCAACGTACTTCTTGAAGAGTAATTATTTCCAAAAATCTGAAGCCTGAAGAATAATTAAGATTAATTTTGAGTCATGTTTAAGTGCCGGAACCCGTATATTACAGAACATGTCTGAGATTCTCTAACATAATACTTCATTTTTCTTCTTCCATTGATCCTATTTTCTAAAGGATGTTGGGGGCAACCATTTTGAATGATTTTTTTGCAGAAAAGGGGCTAACCTAACCTTAACCTTTTTCATATTCCACATATATGATATTTCTGTACCTCAATCTTTCCTTAAGAATCCACGTGAACACGGTTTTTTTTTAATTCGGATTATGTTGCCAATATTTAATTAATCTTTTCCACTCTTAACTGTGGCTATATATTTCCTTCATATTACATTTTCATTGATCTACCCATTTCCCTCGGGTGGTCTTCAACGGGGTTGATGATTTATTTTTGAGACTGAATAATTTATGAGTTTCTGCGCACCGCGAAAATTTTAATGTTTTTAATTTAAATCATTTCTCTGAAGCGGCCGAGGATATAAACCGCGTTATAAAATATTCTATCACCAAATAGCCGTAGAGCACTGGGGAAAATGCAATAGGTTTTATACCTATAATATTCTTAAAATATTTATTATCCTCAAGGAAAATGATAAAATAGTAGGTATACAAAAACTATTAAAAACTCCAACACATAGAACATAAAAAAATACATTACATTAAACTTTTAATTTTGATTTTATTATCATTTTTATTGTGTAATAAAGATTGATTAAAAAGATAACTTTTTGTTTTGTTAGGCTTATTTATTGTGAATAAAATAAATTGATTGTGAGATATCTTATAAATTTATTATGGCGTAAATAATTGGGACAATAAGTAAAAATCTGTTTTAAAGCAACTAAAACTTTCAAACGCTTTTTCTGAATGTAATGTTTAGTTCAACGCAAAAATTGTCAGCCTGCGACATCATATTTAACGTTAGCTATGGTGCTTTGAAATATTCATTTAAAACAACTTTTCAAAATTGATTAAGAAGAATAAAACTACTATAAAAGCCAAGGAGTATACCAAAACGAAGGTTTATACATGTTTTTCTTTAATAATATTTAATTGTGAACGTTTTCGTTATTTGTTTTTGGGGTGTTATGCCGTGTTGCGCTAACTCCTTCTTTAGCCAACGTTGTCCGAAACGTTGGCTAAAGAAGGAGTTCAGCGAAGGAGCGCAACACGGCATAACACCCCAAAAGCAAATAACGTGAATACTTTTAGCCGTGAAAATCTTAAATCAAATTTCATTATGAACGTGTTTCCATCTAATAACGAATTTAAAAGATAATTTCATTTAACAAAAAAATAACAATAATTAAATTTCTAAAAAGCTTTTCATTTTAATGATACCATTTGTAATTTTAGAACACAGAACACTTAATTTCCCCGTAAAACTTTCCTCGTGTAGATCCTATCAGATTAGCGAAGGGTGTTAGTTGAGAGGTAATCTAGCATTGTAAATTGTAAGGGGTGAACTTAATATAAACTTTCTGACGTATTACTTAGGACACAGAAATTAATTTAACACATCACTAAACACAACAATACAACAATTACAAGCTGTCTCGCTTGAATAGTTTATTCCTTATCCAACAAATATTATATATTAATTCGATGGAAATTTCATTCCATTTTTTATGAGTTTGAACGAAAATATTATTATTATAAAATGAAATTTAAATTTGCAAATATGCAAAACCGAACAGAAGGGTCTTTTAAAAAAGACAGAAAGTGATTGATTCAGGATTGATTGATTACAATTTGACAATGATATCTTCGCAGGCGGCCAGGAAAAGACCCAAAGACGCCATGTTTTTCTATTATTCAACTGTCAAAATATTTTCCATGGATTTCGTCAAACTTAATTGTATTTTTTATAATATAAAGCGAGGCACATGGGAAAACCTACGAAAAATAATTCGAGAAATTATTGCTGGTATCTCCCGTGCTCAGGATTTTATTTACATATTATTCATATTTAGCGGCATGAATAATAATAATTATGATTTTAGTGTTTTTTTCGGAAATAATTATAAATATGCTATGGTGTTTTTAGTGCAGTTGATTATTTTGCATTATCAAGTACAGCTGCCACCAGTGACCAGTAAGTTGTATTGTTAGACAGAAAAATACTAATATTAAGAATATCTTCAAATTATTCGTAATCCGGTTAAAAACTTAACAAATCAATTGATAGGTCTCTTAATAAACTTTTAATAAAATACGAACGTATTATAAAGATGTTGGTTCATAAAAATTATAATATTTTCGCATTTTCTCATTGTATATTATCAAGACAAATGCAGGAGCATGAACACGTGTTCCGATATAAATAACGAATTTACTAAAAGTTTACAAGTAATCCTGTAATCCCATTTTTAACTGGATTACAAATAATTTGAAGAGAATTTTAAGAAATTAGCAATATTCATTTTTTTCTGTGTAGATTTGTGGAAAATAATTTAACATTCAGATATTGTAATTTTTGATGTCATTGTACAGGGTTTTCCAATTGTAAGTTGCTAAATATGTAAATACTCGTATATATGTCGTTAAGATAGTAGTTATAGGCCTTAGTCGTAAGTCACTAGATATAAGTCTTAGAGATAAGTCAGTAGTTCTAGTATTAACTATTTAAGAAATATATTTGTACAGCGCCCTTGAGGTGATTTCTCACGAAAACGGCGCTATATAAATTAGCCAAATATTATTATTATTATTAAGATGTGTTATTTTGAATAGCCCACTATTTCGGTAGATGTTACTTTTGAAGCTGTCATTTTTTGAGATTTGACAAGTAGAAACTACGCCATTCATAAAAATGGAACGATGCACGCTTCAACAACGCATTGAAATTATTAAAATTCACTTGAGTGAATCAAATGCAAATCATCTTGAGTGATGAGGCCCATTTCCACCTCGATGGCTTCGTCAACAAGCAAAATTGTCGCATCTGGGGCTCGGAAAACACAAGAGTTATTGTTGAAAAGCCTATCTATCCTCAACGTGTGACTGTTTGGTGCGGTTTATGGTCCGGAAGAGTCATTGGACCTTACTTTTTCGAAAATGCGGCTGGAGCAACAGTTACGGTGAATGAATTGCGCTGATTTTTCATGGCCGAAATTGGATGGTATTGATCTGGACAACGTTTAGTTTTAACAAAACGGCGCTACGTGCCACACAAGCAACGAAACCATTGATCTTTTACGATTGAATATTAAAATAACACATCTTATTGGAAAATCCTGTATTTGAATTTAATTTAATCTTTTTGTGCGTTTGTAAAATAATGCATTGGAAATTTTCATAATGAAATTTAATTATAAAACTCTTAAATCGTTAAATTAGAGTATTCAGATAATAATTTTAACTATAAATTTACTTTGCACTGGCGTCCTCAATATCAAAGGTTGCGACGCCATCGACTCCAATGTCATCACTGTCAAAATGTTATTGTTTTATTTTATAAGTAAACAATACATCAATGGTTTTATACAAATATAATATTGTATAATCTTTGGCTTTATACCTAGCTATTAAAACTTTATCGGATGGTGCCTTATATGTTGATAAACAAACTGTTATGAATGTATAACGAGGCACAGTGGTATCGAATTCAATGGTAGATGGTGTAAATATTTTTTTGTTAACCGAGAAAAGAACATTTTTCAAACAAAGGAACAAATGCGTCGTATTCGCATAGCTTAGCATTAGATTTCATCACATTAGGTGCTAAACATTTTTGGAACGCGCTTGCAATATATTTTTTAAGAAGTTAGAACAATTATTATTTTTTTGGTAAACTAATGTTTAAGACAAGATTTTTTATGCATAGCACAAAGGGTAACAAGGTCCCGTTGGCGTCATGTATCTTTTATCAGGAGATTTTTCAATGTGGATGAGTGTTTCAGGCTAACAATTATTGCTTATAAAATAATTGTTAATGTTTGACCAGAGGCGGATTTGCCCTTAGGCCTATGTAGGCCCGGGCCTAGGGCGGCCAGATATTAGGGGCGGCCAATCGTGACAAAAAAGTCACAGATGATAACAAGAAATTACTTCCTAAGTACCTAAATATTCTACGTACGAAATAGCGATATGCAAGAGCGTGTTCACACACAGCACACAGCGCGCCCCCACGCCCCGCAGCCGCCCTCGCCACACCTATCGTGCTCCGTCGCTTGCCCGCTCGCGTATTTCCAATCCCTACCGTGATTCAGTTGCGCTAGTGACTGAACCGCGTTAGGTATTGTTATGCATAATAGCGTGTTCACACACAGAGCTATAATATGCGTGGGATGGCGTATTTCAGCATATCGCTCGCCATACTTTCCAATTTGGAATGTGCCTTACCTTACAAAAGCTATAATAAATCAATAAATCAGAGATTATAAAATAATACAATAATAAGATGTTATTTATGCCAATTATGAACTTTCCACTGATGATAGTGAATAATAAAGTGTGACATTATTTAGTTATTTTCTTTAAAAAATAAAACCAAACCCGCGTAGGGATTGGAAATACGCACCCGCTCGCGACAGGCGACAGCAGTCAGTGCCGGCAGTGGTCAGTATGCCAGTGTGCGTACAGCAATTGCAGCGAGTTGACGAGCGTTTTTCTAATTTCTTAAAGGTATTCGCGACGCGACGTGTATGTACTGCAATATTAACAAAAATCAAAATATTTTACAGGACGTGGACGAAACCTCACAAGGAGTGACATACGTATGAATACATCCCTCCAACTGCGTTGCAAGGCGATGGGTCAAGATAGTCCGGCTGCAAAGGTCAAAAGGCCTCCCTCACCCAGTCTCTCTCGATCCGGCCCGCCACGCAGCAGGTGGGCAGACGTATCCGCCGCCAAGACCTGGACAAATCTCACCCCATGAACCATGAATGATAATGGCAGGAAAATTAAAACGGTTTTGGTCAATATGATGGGTACTGAGAAAGGGGCGGCTACATGGACTGGGGCCTAGGGCGGCCAAGACTGCAAATTCGCCTCTGTGTTTGACCAATATTACCGGGTAACGAATTACCTTACAATATATGAAATCTACTACCACTACAGTAAGCGAAGAATGTTGTGTCGTGATGGAGGACATAGCCAGCCGAGGAATTGAACTCATGACGCCTGAGTGGGACCCAAACGCGATGTCAACTCAATCACTGACCGGTCATGCATGTAGTCCTTGATTTAGTTCGAATTTCAAAAAAAAAATTTTTTGTCTAAATATGGGGGAAACCGGGGACAATTGTACCACGGGTCAGTAGTATCAAAGCGAATAACTCACAATAATAAATACGTTTATGATGCGTCGTCAGGCGATATCCCTGACACTTGCAGACATGGCACCAGTAGACTGGGGAACACAGTGAAACCAGGACGTTTGCAATTGGAAGAAATTTTTTAGCGCCAAAAGCAACTCTTTTCGATTGCATTCATAGCATAATATTATAGTTATTGTGATTTTTTAAACCTGTTACTATCCGGTAAGTTTTACTGTTACTATCCACACATTGCTTTGGACACATGACTTTACTTTAGTTTGGGTTTTGAAGCATTCGTGAGTAGAGAATAATATATATTTTTTTTAAATTTGAAATGACCGGTCAGGGATTGTTGTATCGGTTTTTCTGGGGATGTTTGTACCGGTACAATTGACCCGAAGTTTTTTTAATGTAAAGTTTATGTGAGTACAGCTGCCAAGTCCTATACGTTCAAGTACATGCCCGTCCGTAACACATCACGTTCACGTTCAATGTCCAATTGTACCTTTGTCTCTGTTTTTTTCTATGAAAAAGTTCCTATTTTTACTGTAAAAAAAAATATTCATATTATTCGGGGGATAATTCTACCACAGGGATAATTGTAGCACATTGTTCTTAATTTTTTTTTTTTAAATTTTCTTGAGATTAAAACAAGCCACGATATTGACATGTATTTTTTTTGTAATTTTATTAATAGTTAAGTTTCGTGATTACACTTGAAATGACGAATTCTATAAATTTTCTTGAGGCCAGATAAATTGTGGATTATGTTAAATATATACGAGTATATATGAATTTTTTGTAGTAATTTTAGAAACAATTAAATGAACTGTTTTCTAATAAAAAATAAAATATTAAATTTTATGCATAAGTTTTGAGTTTCGATAAGCAATCCGCTACTTGTACAATTGACCCCAGAGTCGGGGCCAGTTACAGCATTTTCCCGATCTTTTTGCACGCTTACAGCATATTTTCTATAAGATTTAAAAAAAATAATAATATAAGGATTCGGTAGACAGCTAAATTATCTACCGTTGAATATAAATATTTTCTTTATGAACGTTATACCTGAGACGTAGAAAATGGTAAAATTCAACATGTTACAACTGCCCAAAGGAATTCTCCTCAAGGAGGATATTATTATATTATATTATCGCTTGGATTATAAACCATATTATAAACACAAATTTTACAACATGTCGTGGTTGAGTTCAAGAATATATTACGTAATGTAATTAATGTATTAGATTAGATTGCTATTGATAGAAATTGCCAAAAAAGTTAAAGGCGTGAAACATAATAATATATTCGTATAACTTTGGAATTGAAACATGTTAGGATACAACAAATCCCGATGTAGATTCTATAATTGAGTCACTGTTCGATTATATCCATAAAATTAACTCGACGACAAATAAAATAGCGCATTTAATAATTTCATAAAAGCTAAATTTGTGCGAATAACCTTGATTTTAACGATAAAAAACTTTTAGCCCTTTCAAATATTTTGTTAAAGCGTTATAATTGTTGAAAAATCTTCCTTGATTTTCATTACGGAGAGAATAATATACTAAATTAACGAAAGGGTTCATATGAGAATTATTTTTTACAGTCGAGGGGAAACAGTGTAGTTGCGTAAATAAGTTTCTGATAAATGTGAAATAATATCATCAGGGATATTGCTTTTTTGAACTCATTGAATTACATTGGTACAATCTTTAAACAAACCTCTTTGAAGCGAATTCCCAAAAGAACAAAGAGAAACTTCGAAGTTAAATAAAAACCAAAAAAATCGGTCAATTAGTGTTTTTTTAGTATTATTCTGGCAAGTTTATTTACTATTATTATTCTGGCTAGTTTATTTAATTATTGAAAATGTTTCATTTGTAGTTTAATAAACAAGTATTTTCGTCAGATGAAAATATATATTGTGCTGTTTTAGAACGTAGACATTATCTGGACGTTTCTGTTTATTCAGTTTTCCCAGAACCTTTTACTTTTTACAAGAATTATAATAGAGTACCTACTCGTGAGTTTTCATTGAATAAGACATGCGTACATCTCAGTGATTTAATTTCGCAAGAAAATTTCCACATTAAAAACAACCCCGAAGTTTCCGAAAGCCTGCTACAAATTTCTCTGAGCCTTATCTGACTTATCTCCAACTCCTGCAGCTGAAAAGTAATATTTTTCGCTGATGGAGCTTTCAGGAAAACAAGCTCTTGATAACAAAGTACAGATACAGTTTCGCGACTTTGGCCTGACTTTATGTCGCATTGGTAGATGATTTTGAAGGGTTTTGATAATTTTGTGATTTATAGAAAGTACTGTCTACATACATTTTCACTTAGCATGATTTTTCTTTTAATATCGTTATTTATTTATTTTAATTTTCTGGAAATCGACAGTTTACATTTATTTCAGTGTGTACATAAGTATTATATAGCCAAAATAAAACCAATTATGAAATTCCTCCTTTTGAGTTTACCTCTACTGAGACAGCATAATAAGGAATAAGTAAATTAAATTTGTAAGAAAGGAATATGAATTAAAAAAAATATACAAAACAAAAGATTATATAAAACGAAAAATTTACAAAAAAAGCATTTATCAATACATTTATAGCCATGGAGAGAGGTTGTAGATATAAATCAAAACATAATAGAAATATAAACAAAAGAGACATAACAGTATTCACAACCATCAGAGAAATATTCTTTTATGGACCTCTTGTATTTGGTAAGTTCGCAACTGAAAATATCCACCTTGGATAATACGCCATTGTAATTATTGCATAGTCTGTTCAGGCAAGAATTCTGCTTAGAGTTCGTTTTGCATTGATCCACCCTGAACAGGACACAAGAGCGTGTCGAACGCGCAAGTACATTGAATTGATTCTTATTTAGCAACTCTGGGCATTGAATATTATTGTTAACTACTTTATACAGGAATAGTGCATCCTTATGATGCCTCCGTACATTCAGTGAATCAATTTTGAAGTATGAAGCTGCCTCTGCATAATTATTAAATCTCACAAATGACTTGAAACAAAGATATTTTAGGAATTTGTTTTGTATTGCTTTGATTTTGTTTATGTGGATTTTGTAGAATGTAGACCAAACAACTGATGCAAACTCCAGATGACTTCGTTCGTAGGCAAAGTAGATTTGCTTAATGATATCGATGCTATTAAAAAAGTTTCCTGTTTCTTATGATGAAGCCTAACATTTTAGCAGCTTTATTTGTGATTTGATGTATATGAAATTTATATTGTAGTTTACTATTAAGGGTTATTCCAAGATCACGAATATCTGATACTGTTGCAATAGAACATAATTTTAATCTAACAATATAAAAAAAACTTATTTTAACGTTGTGACCTTTAGATAAGTTTACCTATTCTGACCAGAAAATTCAGAGCTGATATGACGCATTTTACTATATCACAGCTTCTAGATATTCGTTTTTTGCCAATGTCTACCGAGGGTATAGCAGCTAACAGCCTAAATGCTAACAGAACTTGCATTATGTACCTAGCAACGTCGCACTAATTCGTACGCCCCGCCTCATTCGGGATTTGATAAACTGCAGAGCTTTCTGGGATCTGAAATTAAATTATGTGTGTAGAGTTGGGAGACAATGTCTTGTCTTCTGAAGCTCTTAATTCATCTCCTCATAACATTAATTGGTCTTAGCTCTGGCACCAACTCTCAGACAATGAGAGAAGATAAAAACGGTCAAAAATTAAAAATATATTCGTATGGTACTGACACCCAAAAATAATTGTATTTTTCTATTATCTTTGATATTTACTGACTTGAAAATCACAGTATTATTTTTTTTTCAATATTTATTTTTTTATTTATTTATTACACGCCCTAGTGGGCTTTTCTTTAAAAAAAATACAAGCATTTTGTATCAGAGTAAACACTTATTTTTGTAATTTTCAACACTATTTAATAATTGTACTTAAGTGGCTACTACTTTCAAGTGAATGGTGTGATTTAGTAGGATTAGCTAAGCACTTACAGATAAGGCCGTAAAAGGTTTGCCAAGAAATGAGTGAAGGCATCCAAAATTATTGTCCAAAAGACCCAGTTTTTTATCAACTTTTAAACGTCGAGAAAATAATATTTTTTATGTGTAAATTCGACTACAAGTTTCGTTGTTCACATTTTTTTGTAGATACCATCAAAAATACTAATTTCGGTCGTGTGTTTGTAACTCCGGTTAACTGAACTCTAGATTTCGCATTGCCTTAATTTAAGGGTCATTTTCAAAATAAGAATTGATTTTGTGAAAAAATTTAGACAAGAGATAAAGTAGATACCTACCTGTATAGTATTATAACGAAAAATTATATTAAATATCTTTTTCAAAGTTGGAATAATAATTTCCTTCGATTTTTCATTGGTTTGTGATAAGTATCTGATAAATAAAATAAACGTGCAGACGTGAACCTGTCGACTGGTACCTACATAATACCAGGAATACAAATATATGATTGGGTATTTAAATTTGGTTATTATTATAAACATAACATATTCTTTTCTGATAAGGCATACATGACCAATTATGAACCTTAATATTATATTTTGCAAAATATGTATGTATTAATGTAACCCATATGATCTTTATTAAAATAATAATAAAAAAAAATTATTGCTCACTGACAGTAGATGTTAAAAATTGCTTACGGAGGAGGCTATTATATAACTTTTTTTTTCAATTATACCTCGATTTTTCACTAGTTTATTTAATAATTCCTACTATTTTGTGCCACTCTTTGCCATATTATGAAAGAAACCTTACGGGAAAATCCCCTAAATAAGACAATGCTCATAAACGGTCCACACTCAAAATGAACCAGACTCTACCCAATAGGAAAAAAATCACCCATTCAGATGGTAGAATTATATCAGGACTCGCCAAATACCAAAATGACAACCCTGGTAAACTTCATTAAAGGGCCTCAGCTAATATTCTAGGAAATATGGGAAAACATATGTTGAAGAAAATGCTAAACGAAATGCTTACGGAAGCTTATTAATAATAAAAATCCTGTATGAAAGATTTATCATCTGGCAAGCATCAAATATATATTTTTTATTGAAAGTTTTGTAACATACAAATAAAAATACAGTATAGTATGTAGCAAAAAATCCTACAAAGGCAAAGCCTGTGAATGTGAATGGGTATTATAGTTATTATTATTACATTTCAATGGTTTAAAAATAAGACATTAAATTGAGGTGTACACGTACTATTGAGATAAATTATATAAAAAAATACGATAAATGAAATGAAAAAAAAAAAATTAAATATGACAAATATGTGAAAACAAAAACATGAATGGCATGAATGTATGGCATTGCACAACCGATGTAAGTAAATACTACCAGAGATCAGCGATGTGTCATATCTTATTTTCCTAATAGGGGGAGCCACGGTACAAGCTTATTTTCATACGGTTCAAAGAGTCGACTCAATTGAAAGACGGCTCGACCGGGAGCCGTGAGTCCACAGCGTATAGTGAGAATACTGTGCTCACCCGATACGACTCGTTCCTCCGGTACGACTCCCCGGTACGGCTCCCTCGCAACGGCTCCCCCGATACGGCTCCCCCGATATGGCTCGAATGATTGTACGTCTCTTGGTACCGGTACACCGCCTCATACCACGATAAAAGATACAATGTAGTTAGTAGGTGTAGGTAGATAATATGTCATAGTTCAGATGTTGGACTGTCAGACGCCGTTCGCGTCTCTGAGTATAATAATAACATGTAATACGTTTTATTTTTCTAAAACCAGGAGTCGTACGAATACAGCTCATCAAAAAGGGCTAGTCAATTGTGCGGTTCGCTCATGAACGACTCATTGCCACTACAGATGACTTAAAATAAAAATATATCGATTTCGGTGTATTTTAGGCAAGATTTGGTATATTTTTAATAATATTAAAGTGTTGATGCAAAATAGTCTCTTCGAAGGTTGTAAGTAGTGAGTTGTAAATTTAAGGGGCAATAAAATTGATATGTCTTTGAGCTAATATGGTATCATTCGGTATTTTTCAATTTACACATTGAAATGAAAAAACTTTTATGTATAAATCCAAAAAGACAATACAGGTATACAGGTAATGCGTCATATTGAACACAACATTAATCAATAGTAAAGCATTATTGAATCGCAGCTGCGATGGGTACCACATTGTTATTGTATTTCTTTATTACTATTCATGCGAAAATACTTAAAACCTTCATCATAATGAAGTCTAATCTTATGTCAATAATCTGTGCTAATGGTGTACCTACATATATCAAGAGGCATTACGTATGAAGTGTGTGTAATATATTACTATGTGAGATATAACCACCATCATGAGAACGCTGGTGGCTTTTGCCTCATAAACTTGTTGCGAAACATTTGAACTACTCATAAATACTGAGATTTGTTAAGATATCCAATTAATTATGTCAGTTGTAAACTGTGCGGTGTGTAGCAAAATTCAGTGCGATTTTCATCATTTCCCGGAGTAAAAAAAATTATAGCTGAAAATTTTTTCTTGTTGTGGGTCTCTATCTAGCGAGTGAACTGACTTATGGAAAAAGTAGTATATGAAAGGAAGGACGGAACACAGCACTCTGCGGCAAATGTAACGTTTTATTGCTGCTTATAGTATTATTATTTTTTATGTAGGTACGAATATAAAATATGTGACAACGTATGGTGTACCGTACGGCCTACGTTGTCTTTTAGTAAGCAGTAGCATTAATGCTATTTTCCTACATAGAATAAAGATGAAACCTTGGGCCTAATGTGCCACTGACTTTGGTACAGTTTGGTTCTAGACCATTTAGCCCGCAGTCTGTCTCTCTTAAACTTGCCTGAAATTGTACATCGCCATCCCATTTGAATTTTGTGACCATGGTTTAACACAGTTTTGTATGGAAATATAGACAAATCGCTAAGACAAAACTGTGTTGCATTCCATCCTTTTCCATCACTCTTCCATTGAAATGGTATGTTGATTAGAATGTTCTAAGATTGAAGGAAAAAAAATAAAAGGCGAAGCTGAAAATTATTTTTACTGAATGTTGATTTATTGCGATATGGGACGCCGTATTGGATGATAAATGGCTTTTCGAAAAAACAAAACATTCTCGGCCTCAACAAAATACAAAACCCTTTGTTCAACGTATATGAGTCCACACCAGTTGCTAGTAGATACAAACTAGTCACCAGCCGCCACTTCGAACGAGGTTGAAATGTTGAAGAGTTTCTCCAATTTATCGAACTGGAAATTGATTTCGCCCAATGGCTCGAGACCGAGTTTAAATAGAATAACGATCTATCCTCGCAGAACTGCGCCGTAAATTTGTCAGTAGTCTGCCAACTTTTTGAAATAAGTACGTATTTTTTAGTTTTAATTTTCAACCGTTATTACAACCTCACATAAATATTTTAAACATAACCTTATCTAACTGCAATCCAACAACATATGGCGCATTACGAATAATTGTATCATTATTTAATTATGTAAACATTATTTAGCCACGTAAAGCGACTGACAGCAAGCCGAAGATCGCGAGTTCAAATCCCGTCGTGGGCATGTTAATTTATGTTATTTCACAATTTATTAATTAAAATATATATTATATTTGCGCCACGTTCCAGAGTGGAAGATACTCTCAGTATCGCCCTGGTATAAGACCACAATTCAGAATTGAAACGTTGCTTGAAATGGCTTTGGCCGTGTTTGGTAACCAGATCTGAACAGCCAGGTACTCACCCACCTTCCTCATCATCATCTTTTTCCCCTCACCACTACTTTCAGCCTCACAACATACCCTAATCGGGGAAGCCATGATGCTAAAGTCACACTGGCTCCAGACGGTTGGGAGCACTTGTGCGGTATTCAAATTAAAAACAAAATAAAACTTGTTTTATTACCCTGACGCCTCTCCGGATTTTGTGTATTTTAAGGCTGCTTGAAATGTTGGCCCCAGAGAATAACCTATTGGCATTGCAATTCTTCAATTGTATCTGATGAACCTCAAATATATGGCAGCATTTAATGGACCTTTATAAAACCATAATGTCAAATATTTTAAATGAAGGAATTTTATGTTAACTGCTTCTGATGAAAAAAATTGTTTTATTTTATTTGTAAAATGGAATGGAGGAATTCTTTAAGTTGCCGACTACTGATCTGGTTAGAAGGGAGGGGATGATATACGATCTACACTTAACTGATATATTTAAATAATGTCCCCTCGATTCGCAACGACGGAGAAAAACGACTGGCAATACTTCTAAATTAACAAATAACTTCGTATTTTTGCCATCCGTGGAATTCTGCAACATAGAATTTAGGGCTACATATTCGTTTATGTGCAAAAATCCTTGTTTATAAGAAGTAGAGAAGTCCTTGTTTATAAGAGTGAGAAGTCCTTGTTTATAAGAGTGAGAAATTTTAAAATAAATTAGAAATGTTATACAGCCTTTAAAAAAATACAGAAAATAACTTATTTAAATTTTTATTATACATATTAAATTTAAAAAATGTGTGAATGAAACAGAACAAACGCAGGGCGCAGTTCCGGCGCAGGGAAATTGGTAAAGCTTTTTTGAACGGTTAAAATATTAAATATTATTTCCTAAATTCAGGGAGTAAAAGCAAATTAGATGATCTTACAGAAATAGATAACAGATGGTAAGCTGATACTACGGACTACGGGACATATTGAAGTTCACACAAATTATTTATCCTGTTTTGAATTATATATTATATTCTAAGAAGCTTCTCAACGAACAAAAAGTTAATGAGGAATTCATGGCAATTGTTTTTTTTAAGTTTATCTTTTAATAATACTAGTATTATTTACAAATTTCGCATTCTTAGTTAAATTAATTTACAAAATTTGATTTTTTCAATGACCGACAAAAATATCGAACTGACGTGGTACGCGTGACGTCATATGTACCTATAATACAACAGTGAGGTTAATCCCACTCGAGTCGGTATGAAATAAATAAAACTCAGTTTAAATATTAAATAGGATTTTCAAAAACACGCGAAAATTTTTAAGTTATTTGTATACCGCAGTGGTAACCTGTGTACGAGTTTACACAGCGCCACTTTGCACAAAATTGTCCGCAATCAAATGCGCGCAGCCGACAGACTCGTGAGGTAGCGGTTTCCTTCGAAGCGCGAAGACCAATCACAGGGCGTTTAAATCTCTTACGGCTTAGTCGTTTTTAAATGACGATTTATTAATTCTACATATAAAAACTTACATATTCAGAATCAGCGTTTGTTGATCTACATTTTAAGCTATAATATTTTTCAACCAATTTCCTTATTAGAATTGCTTGTTAGCTATGAATTTCTCAAGCTTAACATTACGTTTGCTAGTCATATAAAGATAATTTTACGCATATTTCAAATTACTTACACGGAGAAAACGTTTGGTTTTGAAACAAAAACAGTAAATGTACGGATCAGTAAAGGTACGCTCAAATCGAGCGTACCTTTACTGACCCAAAATATTGCTAATTTATTAAATATCTCTTCGAATTATTCGTATTCCGGTTCGTAAACAGGACAAATTTACAGGTTTCCTAATAAACTATCAGTAAAACACGGATGTGTTATGGTCATGTTGGAACACGTGTTTACAAAAATATTTATTTAGGGGCCGTTCAAGTATTATGTAAGCACTATAGGAGGGCAGGGGGGTCTTTGCTTTGCTTACTTTTGGTGACAAGGGGGAAGAGGGGGTAAATAATTGTAATAAATCTGCTGAACGGCCCCTTATTAATATTTAAAATATTAAAAAATATTTAATATTTTCGCATTTCGTCATTGTGTAATTCACCCGACAAACGCGGGTGTATGAACACGTATTCCGATATATTATGAATGTACTAAAAGCTTATTAGGAACCGCAATACTATTTTTTCTCCGGTTGCACAAACAACCGAAATAAATAGTTATGTTAAATTTAGAAGTTGGTAATTATTTGTTTCGTAGTGCCATAGTTCAGTGATTAACATTAGTATTATTTTTGTTTCGTTAAGCGTATTTTAGGTGATGCTTTACAAAACTGGCGATGTATAAATTTTAATACTGATTGTTCCTCATACTTCATTCTAAATGGATGCCTTCTAATTAATACGTTTTTACGAATGTATCAAACTACTAGATCTTTCTATTTCGATGTACACTTACTTCCGACGTCATTAAACCGTTTGAATCTGCACTTACTCGAGTTCTCGGCAAAAAACCCAGTTTTTAATGAAAGGGAAATCTTCATGTAAATACCGGTCCTCTAATCGCTTCCATCTGTTTCGGTTCAGCTTCAGATCAGACCGTGGCCGTGTGTCCCTCCCCGTCCCCCGTCCTACGCCCGGAAGTCTCTGTCCGAGGCTGGTCCAGGCGGTTGTTTTCCCTTCCCGTCTGTTATCCCCGGCGGCGTGGGAGGATCTATCCCTCCTTCCTCCCGCCGGGTGGACCCGGGAGGCCGAGGGAAGGAACGGGGAGACGCCGATCGACGCGGCGTCCGTTGCCATGGCGAAAGCGCCGGAACAAGTGGTTGGCGAGCGTCGGTCAGGGTCGGCCAACTAGAAGAGATGAATGGCACTTAATATGTCACGTCCGAAATATATGGTCAACATGAAACGGAAATTAAGATTGGGTGTAGGGTGCCTTTTATTCATATTTGTTACCTGTGTATCTACCTAATATATAAATATTATTAAATATAATTTTTTTTATTTATCGCACGTTCAATGTCCTAATGTTTCTTGTTTGTTAGTTAGTAACTCGCGATGTGCTTATTTCTCCGTATTTAGAAAATCATTTTATGAGTTTCATATCTGCCTGAAATGACAAATGGGAAGGTGCGCAGAGTTGCTGAAAAACCAATAATGTAATAATGATATAATTGCATAATACCTTAATAAATTATTTTGTACTCTTGTTATTATAAACAATTATTGAATTTATTTCTCAACAGTCCTCTCCATAACAGCATGTATTGTACCTGCTTATATCGTTCACTCTCAAATTATTATGTTATTTACTATACACTTATTATTGTACTCCTGAACAACCCACGTATAACAATGTATACATGTAAATAAATAAACTGTTTTAATTTTTTCCGCCATTCAACATAGATTAATGTTTCCTTTTTTTATCTTATCACTTTAAAGGTTTATCCCATAACAAAAGACTACAGGAGCATTATGGTGCTTCAACTGACTACCAACGGACTGCCCCAAAAAGGGTGCAGGAATCTTAAATATTTTATGTTAAAATTGCAATATTCTCTAAAATTAAAGATAAATGTGATTGTTAATTAAAAGTTTTCTATTAAATGAAGTGAAGGTCAATTAAAAACAAAATATCTTGCTAAAAGCTCTTTATAAAGACGATTAAAGCGATTTTTGTAATACCCCTCCGCTGTTACAAAAAACAACCGTAAACAATCTTTTATTAATACTTTCATCCGCCTGAAGGTTATTAGTTGACCCACAAAAAAATGGATTCTACAAAATATATTGCTGTTTGATTTGATATTGAAAAGGCATAGATAAAACGTCATATTGAGAATTTTTATTTGATCATAAAAGTACGACGGAATTTCATTTCAGATAAAGTGAACTCATATCATACTTAACTGCATATTGGAAAATATAAAAGTGAAATAGGTGATCCTATTTTCGCAGTATTTACGATGTTAAATATGGATACTTATTTTTTCATACTATAACCAATAAACATTTCGTTTTTATGGATAAACTTTAAATTTTCCAAAAGTAATTATTGGGTAGTAGTTATTGACTGTTAAAAACTAATCAGGTATGTATCATTTTAGACAAAAGCCAATGTAGCTGTAAACTAAATTATCGATCTTTTCAAGAAGAGCCAAGAGTTTTTCTCATTGTTTCAACGAATTCCATTAAATGAGACATTACAAGGACATTTTATGGACATGAATACATATTGAAAAAGGGACTATCCAGAAAATTAGAGAAGATTCTATGAACAGAACTGGAAATAGAAAAGCAGATGCTCTTGAAACTCCAAGAGTACCAACGGCATACTTTAGAATTGATGCTACAAGCTGGAATACGTACCTAAGGTGAAGATAGGTGACTCAGTGCGTAGGTAAACACCATGATCCAGATATGACCCACAAATAGAACCTAATTTGTGAATAGGTAGAAAATCTAAATTGGTCATGAAAGGGGGAATGAAAAGACGAATGGGTTAGGTAGGAGATTTGTCAGGGGACTGGTGTTGGAGTAGGAGATCTCTTTCGGTTGACTGAGAATCGGGAGAGTTTTGGTAAGATAGTCGCAAACCTAAGACCAATTGAAGATAATATATGGATATTATTACATTATAATCATTGAGTACATTATCTGTTTTATCTATTTATAAAATTTTGTCAAGCGAAGCCGAATTATCAAAGTATTAATTAAATTAATTGCATCAATCGTCAATTTTGAAGTAAAGTGGTGCTATTGGCGCCAGTGAAATAAAGGGGTGTTTGATGTTTACTTACAGAATACTCATCCTCAGTAATAGATTTTTCACATGAATTAAAATTCAATCACAAGTAAGCTCACATTTTTCCCATCTTTCACCAGAATTACAATCGAAAGTTAAAAAAAAAATAACAGCTAAGCGGAACTTTTGTGAAAGATTGTCTTTTTTATCAACAATAAATCCGATTTCTTTTCGAATTCAAGCCTCACCTGTTTGATATAAAGTTTAGGAAAAAAATTAAGGACCATTACGTAAAGAAATTTAGTCAACTTTTATCACTCTCTGAAGTTCAAAGTTAAAAGCTGTTTGTGAAATGTATTTCAGTACGGATCATTGAATCGGTGACAATTTATTCGAACTCGAGATAAAACAAAATTCATACGATGTTGTTGATCAATTTTAGTACAAGTTTGATTATTCTGACAAAGGGGGATATTCAAATTCATTGCTTGATTTATCCAATAAAGAGATAAATATTTCAAAAGAACTTTGAGAGAAAATTTGACTCCATAGGTACCACAACATGATAATTTTCTTTCATCTCAGAAAACAGTTTAAAATTAAAAATACAACGCAATTATTTTGCGAAAATCACTGCTTTCCACTGTTTTTATTCAAATATAGGTCACAATGAAAAGGAATCATCCTTCGTATTCTAAGAAAAATTCGATGAAGAAACATTTATTTTGTGAATTTATATTTAAGCAAATAGAAATAAATTAGACTTTAGGTATATTTTGCTTTAGGTATATTGAGAAGCTGATTATTACTGTCGGAATAATCAGCTTCTCAATATTTATGTTATCCAAGGAAAGGTTATACATTTATTGTATATATCCCGTTTCCCGGCGGACCAACAAAACGTGTGGCCTTCAACATAATTTAAGGCTATTCATGATGTTGGTTGACGTCTTTGGAAGAGTGTTGAGCGTTTTTGGAAACAGTTTTCTACACTTTATACATCTATAATAGACATTGCGAGGCTCTTTTAAGTGTTGACTGAAGAAGGTGAAAAAAGCGTAACGCCAACACGGCGCTACATCTTAGTTCTCCACTGGCGCAGGGGCCTCGACATCCCATCACTTTCCAATCTTCTTGCACAGTCAGTCCGCCACCTCTTCGACCTTGTTTCCACAGGGCACACACATGGTAATGATTTTGGGTGTCCTGTCTAGTATTAAATCAACACTAGCAGTTAAAAACCCGCCCCACGGGTTATTTGCTGCTAGGCCCTGCGGGCGGCACTTGGTTGGGTTTCGCCCAATTTAAGTGATACTAACAACAGTTACATTGAATAGGTAGATATTAGGTCATTCACAGAGAGAGGGTGAGTATATATTGTAAATATATTATTACAATATAGCGCCCCTGAGGTGATATCTCACAAAAGCGGCGCTATACAAACTGTCCAATAAATAAATAAATATAATATTTACTATTAATTATTAATTTTATTGCATACATATGCATTGATATACAACGTAAATAGATAAAATAATGTAATCTTATCAAACTTTATTTCATTTAAACACAAATAACTTTGTTTACATCACTTTATTATATACAACCACTACATGTTTCATGAACGAAGTTCACCTCATCAGGAGTAATTATACATTGAAGTAAAAAATAAAATATACCTAGATTACAATTGGAAAGAATAAGTGGTAAGAGGGGGGGGGTAAGAGTGGGCGGGGTTTATCAGAATTAGGAATTACAATATCGTTAGTCGGGAAAGACCAGTTGAATGGGAATATATTTAAAAGAGGTTTTATATAATTGTTTTGCATATTAATTATATCTGATTTTATATTGACATGTTTTCTTATTTCTAAAATTTCAAAATTATTTATTTGCGATGCTTTATATCCTGTGTGAAGTATTTTAAGACCTGAATTTTTATTAAAAGTGTGATCATTATTCAAAAGATGATCAAACTCAGATTCACTATTTACATTTAGAGCTCCGAGATGTTCTAATATGTTTTAATAAAATAAATAATGCCATCACAAAGTGATCTTCCAGAAGAAATCTTCTTATTAAACGCTTGTTAATGGTCAAGTAATTTTGCGTAAATATGCGTATTGTGAGCTGCATATTTAAATATTCGCGCCAGTCATTTGGTTCGTTCTTACACCGCCAGAGGGGCAGAGTGGTCGAATTTTGCCAGCAGACCCCCTATTCGGGATTTACCCGAAACATGCGATTTGAATTCGACCAATCAGAGGGCCTAGACCGTCCAGACGCTAGCGTAATAATATTATAGAAGATGGCCCATCCCATCGTATCCTTTTGGACCTGTCAAAATTAATAAGTATATAAATGAACTCAGGGATTCCCAGTATCAAATTATGTCCGTGTAGGTTATGTGATTGTTCTATACACAACTATTTTTGAGTACCTATATAAATGGGTCAAACGGGATGTTTTTTAAAAAAAGAAACGTAAGACAGCCTCTCTGAGTCGCAGTCGTTTGGGTTTGGACCGTCATTACTTCTAAATATAGCCTACAAATCTATTTGAGGATAATCGTTTAGTAGCTATTACGGGCCCTTCGGCATTCTTGCGACTATATAAAGATGTAAACGTGAAAACAATTCCGACACGTAATAATGCGATTTCAAAACAATCTTTACGAAAATAGAAGTTTTATCGGGCGTTGTGTATTGCATTACGCTGCACGTTCAGTTGAATTACTTAATCACGATCAGGGATTTTCAGTTTATGAAAGGTATTTTCCTTTAAATAATTGATACAACTCAATTATTTTTTTTATAATTTTATAAAATAACTGGTTTTGTGCATTTTACATAGCCTTTACAAAACTATAGCTTGTTCACTTACATACAACCAACTTACGTTTTTAAATGTTATCATTGTTGTATTATATTATTCTGAGTTGGTAGGTACATGGCTAGTTTATTTATTTATTCTTTGAAACGTTTACAGAATGTTGACAATTATTACATTAATGAAATTGCCATTCAATTAAAAATGTTCACAGCATGACAATGTGTAAATCAGCTCACAATGCAATGTAGTAGGCAATAGTAAGTAAAAACACATCAGCTGGATATTTTCTCCAGCTCCGTTTTGTAGATGTTTCAAATTCGTTAGTCTTAAGTCTAGACAGATATTCATTTATGTCCTTCCCTGGGGTATCATTGAACCTCATATTACAGCGTTTTGGGAAAATTATGTCCATGCCTTAGAAAGATAAAACGGCTGTCAACGCGAAATAATTAATAATAATATTCTTATTTAAAAATATATTATTTTTGGAATAACCTAATAAGTAAAACCTCAAATTGTAATATTTAATTATTGGAGATAAAGACACATTTTAAATCTTTGTCTTATATTAATATAAAGATGATCATCATCTTCCTAGTAGGGTCGGATTGAATACCTCAAAAAGGCGCCCACAACGTGTCCTTTTATTAATGTACTTCGAGGACCTGAGTCCGTTGCAGGCCAATCACTCCTCGTGCATTAGTTTTCCTCCATCATGTGTAGGTCGACGTTTGCCTTCTGAATTTGCTGATTTAACTTTTCTTGACCACTAACCTTTTATCGATTGTATTAAAGATATTATCGGTTTTGCCGTAAATGCATTGAATTCATAATAGTAACGGTATAAAATTGGATGCCGTATTTCTAAAAATAATCTCTTTATTTACGTACATTTCCAATTATTTCTCGATGAACGAATACTTCTATTATAATTTACAAATTAAATTTATTTAATTATAATTAAAAACGTAAAAAATTGTAATTTTTCTGAACGTTGTAAATATACACATTAACTTTTATTCAGTGGATGGATATGTGTTTTTTTTTTTAATTTGTAAATATGATCCCAAAGGGCTTTTAAATATTAATAGATTGCTTAATATATATCCCAGGCGTAGTGTGTTCAATTCCTCGGCTGGCTAAGTCCTCCATCACAACACAAGCAACATTTTCAGCTTACTGTGGTGGTAATAGGAGATTTTCAAATATTGTCAGGTTATTCGTAACCTGGGAATGTTTGACTTTCTTTAAAAAAAAAATAAAATATATATACATATCAATTCCGACACGTAATAATGCGATTTCAAAACAATCGTTCTGAAAATAGAAGTTTTATCGGGCGTTGTGTATTGCATTACGCTGCACGTTTATGGTAAACGAGTATATACCGTAACTAACAGTGAAAATATGTAGAGACAAATTGGTATGATCTAAAGATTCTCAAGATGACATTTTGGAATCAGTAATAAATAATGGCAAATTTCTAGAACCTTTTTTGGGAAAATCCAAAAACAAAATTATGATAATATTTATCTGCTAATGAATTCCTTTAAAAGATAACTTTCCCGACACATACCTTTGATAAACTGATTTCTGAATAATATGCAGGGTGTCTGGGGGTAAGGTGCACTAACTTTGGGGGATGATTACATGATTATCGAATTAAAAAAGAAAAATTTCTTTATCGAAATTCTAATGTTTTAAGGAAGTTTTTTTTAATTGTTTGCTGGGGAAAATAAATATTCTTCTGTGGAAAAATATTTTTGTATGGAAATTTTCCAATATTGGAGTTTTGAAAAATCTATGGATCTTTTTAACTTCTACCATCATATAGATTGACCTATATGATTTAGCGGATTTAGCGGACCTACACTGCCTACGCGCAAATATAATCTTTACCACAAAGCGGACAATTTATTTATGTGCTGAAATAGCAAAACTGGGAATTCTGGCTTCAAAAAACGGTAGCTTTTTCCTGATTAAGTGGTAAAATTTATTTTCCTTTTGTGGACACCACGCATCTAAATTCAATTGTGTTGAAGCTGTCAGACTCAAAATACGGCTTTTAATGTACTCCGGAAGATTAGCTCCATGAATAACCTTTCGGAATACCGAAATCGGGCAAGGGATTGTAAGAGAGTTCTAAATAGAGCTAAGAGCAACCACGACCAGAGAATTGCGAAAAAGCTGACTGATTGCCCCACTGGTAGCCGTGCTTTCTGGTCACTCGCTAGCTCGATCGGAAGAAATTTCTGCAGAACCACTTTCCCACCTCTGACCAAGCCTGATGGTCGGCTGGCTAACTCGACCCGCGAGAAAGCTGAATTATTAGGCAAAATTTTCGCGGAAAACTCAACTCTTCAAGATAACGGAGAGACTCCCCCTTCCATTCCGCACTGCGGTTGTCAAATGGAAGAACCGAATATCCGGAACAGAGAGGTTCTCCGAGTCTTGAACGAGCTGAAAGTCGACAAAGCCAGTGGGCCGGACGAAATACCTGCCTTGGTCCTCAAGAGGTGTTCTGCAGAAATTACTCCAGTGCTCGCGAAATTATTTAGGCTCTCTCTCAAAGGTGGAAAGGTGCCAGATCTTTGGAAAAAGGCAATCGTCCACCCAATCCCAAAAAAGGGGGACCGCTCCGATCCTTCTAACTACCGCCCCATAGCCATCACTTCCATACTCTCGAAGGTATTAGAAAGGGTGGTTAGCAACAAATTGCTCATATATCTCGAGAATAACAATATCCTAAGCGATCGGCAATATGGATTTCGTCGAAACCGATCGTGTGGCGATCTACTCGGATATGTGACGCATATTTGGGGGCGGTACATGGAGCGTTTTGGTGAAACTCAAACCGTTGGGTTGGATATCTCCAAAGCCTTTGACAAAGTCTGGAACCGGGCGTTTATCGGGAAGTTACCATCGTATGGGATCCACCCAACCCTGCATAGTTGGATTGCGGACTTTCTGAGGGGAAGAACAATTCAAACCATCGCTCTTCTTCCTCACCGCACCAAATCAATGCGGGGGTGCCACAAGGATCTGTGCTATCTCCGACGCTGTTTTTATTGCACATCAATGATCTCGTTGAATGTGCACCAATTCACTGCTACGCTGATGACAGCACCGTTCACGAGGGTTATCTCTTTGACAGGCCCCCTTCCACCTATGATGTCCGAACAGCTCGGGAAGTTTTGAAGCACAAATTGACCACCACCTCGAGATGGTTCATGCCTGGGGTAAGGCTAACTTGGTCAGTTTCAACGTCACAAAAACCCAAGCGTGTCTGATTTCGGCAAAGAGGGAGATCAATGACTGTCTGGTGGAATTTGATGGGAGCACTCTCCCCAATAAAGACTCCATTGAAATGCTTGGAGTTACTATATCAGACCGGCTCAAGTATCGGGGATCCATAGAAGCCCGAGTAAATCAGGCCTCCGAGAAGTTGGGCGTCTTGTACAGGGCTAGGAAATTCTTCAACAGTGACCACCTGCTGACCCTGTACAAGTCTCACCTGCGCCTCTCCCATCACCATGCACTGGCCTGAGGTACGACCAGGTGGACTCTCCCTCTTTCCCACTACAGTTCGTCGAGGGCCACCCGGGAAGTCCTCTAAGCGGCGTGGAAACCGGGTCTCGCTTGCGGCCTGGCTCACTGCCGAATTCATTCTCAATGGGACTGCCCTGTGAAAGCGGTTTAGCCGTCATGGTTACGCGATGATGCAAGTTCATAACCTTCTATACTTAGATATTTAATTTTGGATCTCCTTTTTATTTTATTATTTTTTATCTCCTTAATATTGTCTCGTGTTACTCTTCTACTTTCAGATTTCGGTATCTGTAATATAAAAGTAATGTAAGTGCTTGCATACTGATAACTCTTATGCAGGGACTTTGGAGGGTCTAAAGTCGTTAACAAATGTAGCTTCGTTAAATAAAAAAAAACAGAATCTTGACGTGTGCGGTGAATGATAAAATAAGCCCTCCAATAACTTAACTGTCTGCTCAAGAATAATTATGTAAAATTGCAATCAAAGCACATTATAAAGGAGATATTAGGTACAACGAAGAATGCAGAATATTTAACCTTCTATCATGGATTATTATAATATCCAGATATAATCAGACGTGCTGCACGTTCATTGTAAATATCCATGGTTCATGTATTATCTAGTGGAAACCACATTGAAATTTTACAAATGCAAACGAGTTTCTATACCATTTGACGCTACTCAATAATGAGTGTAATCACAATCAGAAATACTGACCAGGGCTGGATTAACTATTTAGTAAAATTAAAAATATTTAGGGCTTGAAGAGAAGGGGGTATCACAGAAAGTTTCCACTACCGAACTTATCATGGACTACATTGTTCAAAACCGTAGTTGAAAAGTAAAATAAAAACAAGCATACATTTCGTTTGTCAACACATACATATGGGTACTAAATGTCGCATCAGTGGTTCGAAATATCTACACCACCACCACTTTCAGTGGTTCAGTTAATGTGGTCGGTTAGTGGTCTTAACACTATTAAATAATTTGATTTTAATGGACGCAATTATACTAGAAAATCTTAAGGTGCCCATCCCATCTACAAAGGTGGCAAACATAGTGAAATTAGGAACTATAGACCTATTAGCATGGACGTCGTCCGGAGGGCAGCCCTCCCCCTAGATAAATTGTAGAGTAAAAAAATTATAATTGAAAAAATACGTTTATAACTGGCGCTATTTACTGGAATTATTTTTTATACTGTAGGGGCAGATACTACTAGGTTCTAGAAATTCAATACATGCAACGCGCATCACATTGGAACCTACGAGTAAGACGGCGATGTATGCTGCATCTACCTATCTAGATTAATAGCGAAGCCGCCAACCTACGTTCTCGCGCTTTGTTCTCGAACGAGTGAACCTATATAAACACAGCGACATCGCGGTACCTAAGTCAGCATTTCAAGCGAGTCAGTCACATTTAAGTGTGCAGCTCCAACCTGACGACGGGCGGCCATTCCATTGTGATGCGCATCAACTGACGACATCGTCGTTCGTCGACAACAAGTCCGGTCTTCACCGACGTGGTGTCGAGACACCGACTTCATCACCGTGATCATGGACCACGGATTCACATCCCACCGTGTGATGTAACAAAGACGTTTTGGGCAAACCTTTCTTCTCTCCGAGTTCACATAATATCTGATTCTAATTTTTTTGTTGTTTTTTAATTTTATTTTATTCACTTTTATTTTTTTATGTTTGTTTATAACTTCAAAATAATAATCCTATCACATGTGTAGATCCTAAACATAAACATATAAATTGAATTATTAATAAGAACCCGTTGGCAAACTGCTATATGGCAGTTTAACGGGACTTCATTGTATTTATGTAACGCCAGTGGACCCCGCAATGCTTCACCATTGCTAATGTCTTTCTCAGGCGTCTCAGACTTCTTCCACCGTTCACTACTGTATACCACAATGTTACTGTTAAAAAACTACATTGCATGGACGCATTCATCATTCATTTATCACTCAATCCGGTGCAGAGATATTGCGTTAACTATTCGGCTATCGGGCTTTAGAAGAATTCGGCTATCCGGCTTCTTCTAACATTCAAACCACCTTGTAAACACTCCTGGCACTAATAAGAAAAACTTATGACCTCCTCTGGAATTTCTAACAATCCGGTATTGATTATCGCATCCAATTCAACAATTGCATTTTGCCATATGAGTTTTATGAGTGATCGTTAAATCTGAACATGTAATACAAGCTCGTGTACTACGCCACATTAAGCAAGAGAACATGTAATAGTGTAGAAGTTACAATATGTCGGTTTTCCCAATAAACTAAAAATAAATAATAAATATTATATAACAGCTCTATGACGATATTTGTTAAGTATTTATTAATATACACGCAAGTTATATGTCATAAATCATCAATTTGTAACGGCTAAATACATAAAAAGGATAAAATAATATTTTTTTCCCTCAAGTAATTGAATTTTAAAATGAATTAAAAATCGCAGAAAGGGGTTGTAAAAGATTATTTTATTGAAGTGTTCTTTAGTAAAACTGTTCTTTAGTCCTGTAATGTATGCCAATGTGGTGTAGTGGCTGGAGTATTATTGTAGCGGGTGAAGGTCGCACACAATAATGATACGTGATCTTGTACTGATATTTATTGGAGAGCTGCTATTAACAAAAGAGGGACAATCCTAGTATGCATCGCCTTTTATAGCATCTCGCAAGCATGCTATCTCGCTTGCACTTATACATATTCATACAAACATCCATGGTTATCTCTTAGAACAGAACTGTTCTTTAGACCCATCCATGATTATCTCTTAGAACAGAACTGTTCTTTAGTCCCATCCATGGTTATCTCGTAGAACAGAACTGTTCTTTAGACCCATCAATGGTTTTCTCTTAGAACAGAACTGTTCTTTAGACCTATCCATGGTTATCTTTTAGAATATAACGCGTAAAAAACTGTCCTATTTTATAGCCAGTGGCGAAAAAATAGTTTCATAATTTACTTTCGTGAACCTACTCTTTTACGTATCACAGAAACTGTAATGTTACTTTGGATAAACATTATATATAATAAAAGTCCTTTGTTGGTTCACCGAAAAGTAATTTGACGGCACAAAGCCTCTCACGGGATTGAGTTTGAAATGTTGGTAAAGTTTCACCCAACCGCTGTTTTGGTAAATAGAAATAAGCGAATGGTGAACACACAAATATATCAAATTCTATGAAACTTGTGAATATAGGACTTTGAATTTCGCCAAGGGATGCTTTTTAATTTAAAAGTTTGCTATTACTTGTTAGACATACGAAGGAAGAACCTGTTGGTAATTCAATTACTTTTTATGGTTTGTATTTATTTGGGTTCTGAGTTCTGATATCATTGTTGTGACTACTTGTTAAAAAAAACGGATGGAATAGCAGTGTTTAAAATTCAAATTGAATTTATTTTCTGTCTCCATTGAAATTATATTATATTCTAAGCATAGGAATAAAAAATAAAATTAGAAGAGTCTTCCATGAAAATTTGAACAGAAACAAATGTTGCATTTAGTCCAGTAGCTCAGCACTCTTTCTCACTTACACTCGTCTGACAACGTAGACATCTCCATACCATTTGGATTTCGTAAAGACAGTTTTGTTTTGGAAATTTAATTACGATTGGGCAAATATTTTGGATCACAAAACAAGCCCTCAAGGCTTTTCTTGTGTTCCTTATTCCAAGGTTCTAACTTAAATTGCTTAACAGTCATTCAGACTTAATATATATTAATGTCCATTATTACTAAAGTTAAAGAGTCTTATTAAATATTATATTGGCTAAAAACGTCCCACTTTCTGTGAAATTAAATATAAAAAAATATTAGCTAAAATATTGAATTTCTATACATATAAATATGATTTGAGGTTTTCTCGGCCAAAATTATTAAAATGATTTATTTTTGGGGTATTATGCCATATTGCGCAATCTCCTTTTTAGCCAACATTTCGGACAGAATTTTTCTTCGAGTTTGAGTCAGATGTCTAAACTACACAAAGGAACAGTTTCAGATAATTTAGCATTTATAATTTACATAATATTATTTGTGTTTTCAATATTTTTTTATCAAAATTCAAAAGTTGTGGCAGTCCTAAATATCAATACATACTTAAGATATTTGTTATTGAAAATATGTGACAGGTACCATGCAAGTACATATAAAAACATACACGACAAAGGCTAATAGTATATAATATATAATAGATTCGAAAAATCTACTCTAGTGACGCCAACGGAACACATTTATGTATGTCGAACTATATATAACACCAAACAAATGCGTTCATCATAAACAGCGTTCATTCACTTCTGTTGATGAAACAATACCATATTAATTATTATAAACTTACCTGTTCTTGAGATAAATATTTACATTTTTATTTTACGTTTATATTAAGTGTGTCTGATGGTACACAAATAGCTAGTAGGGGACATAATAATTAACTGTACATCAGTCAGCAGGACGAAGAGATAGGAATAGGACAGTAGGGCCGCGGGCCATCGGGAGGCAGCCCCCTGGGAGGCTGTGTTTACAGGAAGGTTCCGTCCGATTACAGCCATGGAAATTAACTGCGACGCGACCTTAAGTAATTGTGTACAGTTTACTACGGCGCAAGATATGAAGCACGTGTAGGGAAGTATAAGCCTCTAAAAGTTTTGTGAAGAAATATTAAATTAAAATTTCAAATTTATAATATGATCGATGAATCGATCTTCGTCAATTTAAAAACACGACGTCATATTCGAAGCTCGCTATGCAAATATGTTAAAGCTACACATTAGTTTTAAAGATATTAAAGAAAACAATCAGATAATGATAATAATTAGAATAAAATATATTATTGCAGAAAGCAATCACTTTGTGGTTTGACATATTTATTAAAATAAAATACTTTTTGTTTAAAACCACGAGTTTTTAATAATCTTTAGAACCGACCGGTTTCGCTTTACTCAAGCATCTTGCAAAACAGTATTTTATTTTATTAGAATAAAATATCTTTGTTTTTAATACCACTTTATTGTATATATTTCAACCGGTTTCGGTTCACCCTGACTCTTCATCAGGGTTATTGTTTAAGCTGTGGACCTTTTATAACAATCAATTATTCTTTTGGCAATGAATTTATAAGGGTATAAGGGTACTTACGGAGGTAGAGGAACATTCACTTGTTGGGATTCACTGATTCACTTGGATTCCACTGTAATTTTGATATTAGCGAAATTACTTTTATTGCGATGCGTTAAGATGATTTTGATTGTTTCTTGCGATAAGATACGTTATGGGTAATGATGTTCCCTTCGCGTCACGGCTGTTGGTTTTGCACTGACTGATTCCCGGACAAAGAGGAGAGGTATGAAGGAGAGGAAAACGGGGTTCAGGAACAAAATTCATTGCCATAAACAATTCGCAATGACACGACAATTAGCCATTATTTGGCGTAAACATGCTCCCCGCCTTGACAGAATGGTCAAAACAAACCAACATACGATAACAAAAACAAAATAAATAACCGCTATAGAACAACATGGTGTTTCACTGTTCAAGACGTGTGTCTATTGCGAGTAAAAAATATAATAATGTAAAAAAATAAGAAATAAAGTAATTAGAAAAATAACAATCAGATGTATGGGTGCATATTTCTAAAATAACTAGGCTAACTAATGAAAAATAAAGGCTTATGGATTTGGTAAAGGGCGAACCTTTACCACAGGACGCTTGTAAGATCCTGCCTTGGTTCGGACAAGTACCACTCGAACAATACCATCCTTGCCTGGATAAACTTCATCTATAATACCTAATGGCCAGTGCAGAGGTGGTGCGTTGTCAGCCTTTAATAGCGTACCCTTTTGTACAGGATTAACTGGAGTGTTCCATTTTAACCTAGTTTGTAAAGAATTCAAGTACTCTATCTTCCAACGTCTCCAATAGTTCTGAACCATGTGATCTAACATAGATTTTCTTTTAAGTAATCCGACTGGTTCTTGGGACACGTCTGCAGAAGGCAATGCAGTTAAATAGGTTAATGTGAGGAAATGCGCTGGGTTAAGTGCCAACGGTTCCAATGGATCAGAACTCATTTGAGACCGAGGACGAAAGTTTAATAAAGCTTCAATCTGAGCTAAGATAGTGGACGATTCTTCGTAGATAAGGAGCTGCTCTCCTATTACTCGGTATAAGTGTGTTTTCACACTTCGGACATTGGCTTCCCAACTACCACCGAAATGAGGGGCACTAGGTGGGTTTAATTTCCAGTGGACTCGATGTTCTGATAGGGTATGTGAAAATGCGTCTTTAAATTGTTCAGAACTCAGTAAATGATACAAATCATCTAAATATGATTTGGCACCGATGAAAGCAATTCCATTATCCGAATATAATGTACTGCAAGGTCTTCGTCGTAAAATAAAACGTTTAAAGGCGTTTAGAAAGCAATCTGTGCTGAGATCAGAAACAAGTTCAATATGCACGGCTTTAGTGACGGGACATATGAATAAACCCATGTAAGCCTTTAAGCGACGAGTTCCTCTTTGTTGATTCATTGTGATTGCGATGGATGCTGCATGGTCTACGCCCGTATGTAAAAATGATTTTGATTGTTTCACCCGGCACTCAGGCAAGTCTCCCATAATCGGAAAATTGGCTTTTGGGTTGGTTTTGAAGCAGGTGTTGCACAGGTGTACACGTTTTCTAATCAAGTTCCTAGCGGAAAGTATCCAATATTTTTGACGTAGCAAAGATATTAAAAGCTGTGGTCCAGCATATAGATATTTCTCATGGTGATAATCGATGAGGATGGTCGTGACGTGTTCCTTACTTGGCAACAAGATCGGATGTTGAGAATTGTAGTTCAGATCAGAATTTTTCAATCTGCCTCCAACACGAATAAGAATAATGTCTAAAAATAGTCTTAATTTTCTTAATGCAGGGGCTAAGTAACATTGCTTTTGTAAATTCTTTAGGTCATTCTCAAAATGAACTACTTGTACATCACATAGTATGGCCCTCTCAGCAACTTCTAAATGATTTGATGTTATTTTGAGTTTTTTGCGATGAGATACGATGAGTTGCGTTGCGTTTCGTTGCGTTGCGTTGCGTTTCATTGCGTTACGTTGCGGTGCGCTGCCATGCGATGTGATGCGATGCGATGCGTTGCTTTGCGTTGCGTTGCGGTGCGATAGGATGCGTGTTGATGCGATGCGATGCGATGCGGTGCGATGTGATGCTTGTTGATGCGAAGCGATGCGATGCGGTGCGATGTGATTAATGTTGATGCGATGCGATGCGATACGGTGCGATGTGATGCGTGTTGATGCGATGCGATGCGATGCGGTGCGATGTGATGCTTGTTGATGCGAAGCGATGCGATGCGGTGCGATGTGATTAATGTTGATGCGATGCGATGCGATGCGGTGCAATGTGATGCATGTTGTTGCGATGCGATGCGACGCGGTGCGATGTGATCCTTTTTCTAGTATCAAAAGATGACGTAAAGCTACTTGATAAGATTCTCCTTGCATTTCTGGAGGATCCTTAAATGGGATGTTAACTATACATCTACCTGACGGATCTCTGATGGTAGATTGAACATAAATTGCATCATGGACATTTTTTTCCGGTGATTGTGATTCACACTCTGTGACCTTTTCCAATTGACAGAATTTTGCAATAAGTTCTTCAACCGATGGTTCTGTCGTTGTGCAAAATGAGTTCCCAAGTGAATGAGAACTTTCGATGGTAGGTGCATTTCCTATTATTATATATCCTAAACTTGTCTCAATGGCACTTGGTAATAACCGTGTGCCTTTTACCTTACCGGGTAATATTATTTGGCCAAATAAATTGGCTCCGATGATTGCATCTATGACCCCTGGGGTGTGGAATTCGTCATCGGCAAGTGGTAATTCATTTAAATAAGATAAAGCGTTTAGATTTAGCGATGATGCTGGCAGCTGAGTTGTGATGCGATCTACGACCAAAGGTCGAATGGAGAAAGATACTTTATTGTTGTAACGAGACTCAAACCTCAAATTAGTGACTCCTTTAACGCGTTGAGCAACATCCCCTATTCCTCTAATCGTGGCGTGATTGCGATTTGGGAATAAATGTAAGCCAAGGCGTTGGCAACATTCCGTTGTAATGAAATCGTTTTGCGATGCGCTATCGATTAGGACACGTATTTTCTGATAATTATTCCTAAAATCAAGAACATTAATGGATGCGGTCCCTAATAGTATGGTTTGATTCGGAGAAAAAACGTCTGCATCTCCATTATTCAGAGTCCACAATGTGACATTATCGGATAGATTTTCAGATTCACGCTCGGAATTTTCCGCTAAATCTTGCTCATTAGAGTGAGAAGAGTCGGATTCTGTTGTATTAAAATGTAATAGAGAGTGATGATTTTGATTACAATATTTGCATCGGTGTTCCGATTTACATTTATTAGCAAAGTGCATTTTACTAAGACAATTTCTGCATAGATTTTGTTTTTGAGCAATTTCAAATCTATTCTTAGGAGATGCTTTTAAAAATGTTGGGCATTTATAAATTGATGTATGATCTGATAGGTTACATACAGCGCACTCGTATTGTTTTATTTTGATGTTTGTTACACTAACAAATGCTTGGCTATATTGCTTTTTAAGTGAGTTTTTCTCCATGCGCTGTTGCGATTTGCATTCCGGTAATGCAGATGTTCGTTGTAATATTTTTGCGTGCTCACGCAAAAAAATCACGAACTCTTCATATGAAGGTGTCTCAGATCTCCTTACTGACGATTCGAATGCCATAGCTGTTTCCTTATCTAATTTTTGAGTTCCTATATAAAGGAAGAAATATTGTAATAAATTTGGAATATTTAATTGTTGTAACGCCGAAATTGAGGAATGAAACTTATCTATAAACGCTTCTAAATGGGATGCTGTTGGAATAGTTATTTGTTTAATGTTTAAAATTTGATCGAAATAATACGCTGCGTGTGCTCGATTATCTTCATATTTCTCTATTAAAGCATTCCAAATAATTTCATAATTATCAGCTGTTGTTGGAATCCCAACACAAATATTTAATGCTTTATCAGACAATGAACCGACCAAATATTGTACTTTTTCTGCGTTAGAGAGATCTGTGTTTTCGTGAATAATATTTTTAAACGTTTCATAATAAATTTTCCAGTTCATTAAATTCCCATTAAAGCCGGGTAGCGTTAACTTTGGTAACTTTAGATTATGTTTTGGTTGGGAAGTAGATGACGACTGATTCATATTTTCATTATTCACTTGCCGCGCGGTTAGTTGAATAATGGCGTAAAGTTCGTCAAATGATTGTTCCATTTGAAAATTGGGAATATATTCCGGATTTATTGTAAGGTTCAGCATGTTTATTTTATTAACCATTTCCGAAAATTCCTTCCTAATCTCTGGTAGCAATGTGGCGTTTGCGCAAAAAGTGTTTTTTGACGATGTCGTCTTCAAATTTTTCATGCTATCAAATATTCTCTGAGCTCTTGAAAAGAATGAATTTTGACGAGCTTCCAATAACTTAATTTCTCTATTAATTTCTACATTTGACGTTTCGTTAGTCATTTTTACGATAAATAATATAATAACAATAAATCGTTTAATTAAAATAAATAATGCTAGATCTTACTGTACAAAACTATCTACCCTACCTACATTAATAATTCGACAAGTATTTAACAATGAAACACAATATCGTGGATAAATGCGTAAATACGTATTATAATTACGTGATGCGCTGGTTCATATCTCTACATAATAATGTATGTGGCTCGAATTGACCAAATGTTTAAGCTGTGGACCTTTTATAACAATCAATTATTCTTTTGGCAATGAATTTATAAGGGTATAAGGGTACTTACGGAGGTAGAGGAACATTCACTTGTTGGGATTCACTGATTCACTTGGATTCCACTGTAATTTTGATATTAGCGAAATTACTTTTATTGCGGATGCGTTAAGATGATTTTGATTGTTTCTTGCGATAAGATACGTTATGGGTAATGATGTTCCCTTCGCGTCACGGCTGTTGGTTTTGCACTGACTGATTCCCGGACAAAGAGGAGAGGTATGAAGGAGAGGAAAACGGGGTTCAGGAACAAAATTCATTGCCATAAACAATTCGCAATGACACGACAATTAGCCATTATTTGGCGTAAACAGTTATATAAAAACATATTAAATCTGTACCAGAGTTACAGTGTATTTATAGGTAATAGACGAGGGAGAGAGAATATCAATTTTGGCGAGGGGGATGTAGGGGTGAAAGTAGGTGGAGGGGAGGGAAATATGTTTAAAATGTGACTATTTGGTTTTATTTGTTTTTAGGGATTTTTTTAATTTCCAGAGCTGATAATGATAATCAGATAATTAATTTATGAATTCTCGCGAATTAAAAAAAAAAAACTATTTTTTCAAGTGTGCCTCTTAATAAAAGCGATATTAGGATTGTTTAACATATGTTTGTCTTTTTAAGATGTCATAATACCTTCAAATAAAGTAAGTGAAGAAGTGAACAAAAATACTATAACGTATTATCTGTAATTGAATTTTCCGCGGGTTTATCTTAATTAATTCTGATGAACGTATTACTAAAATATCATAAATCTCTAAATTAATAAAATAAATACCCCGGAAAGTTAGTAATTCATCGTGTAGAAAAAAATAAAATTTGGTGCTTACCGGTAATTTTAAAGTCGACAAATGTTTCAAGAAATTTCAAATCGTTTTACATAAAATATTTGAATGGTAAGGTACTGTTTTTATTAATCTTAAATATAAATAACTTACATCTGTGGGCATCGGTTCTGTAAACAAAAGTATTATAATTATATATGTATAAGATATTTATTTATGAAATCGATGAAATTAATTAAAATGTGAGCTTTGCACAAACCCCCGTTATTAGAGTCTTGTGGCGCCTTTATATGTATTAATTAAGTTCAGGTATTACGTAACTAGACATGGCGAAAGGTTCGTGCAAAGCCTTATGATAAGGGCTAGCCTTTAACATGTTCATAGTTGATTTATTATGGTAATCATGAATGTACCAGTACTTAGTCAATATTGACTTCCTCATACACATTCGCTTTATCGTTCTACAGTAGGTAAATAATTAATTAGCGTACTGTTGCAATGATCGCGTTAGAAAAGTACAAAGCGTTTTCAAAATAAACATTTGAAATAGTTATCAGCTGCTTTTTTTCTTGTTTCACTTCGATCAGTTTACATCTCTGGCGGCGAAACAACGGAATGAAGAAAATAATAATGGTGCCATTAGTTTAACGTGCTGAGGATAAGTGAGTTGAAGCCCCATTTACCCAGTTTTCAGATGCCGGTGAACTAAAGCACGGAATAATGTAGGTACATGTGTAGGGAGGCGGTACATCAATAGATTTTACATACTGATTGTTTCTGTATTTTTATTTTTTTAATTTAAAGTAAAATTAAATTTAATAATGTAGTCGAACTTAATTGAATCATTAATAAATGTGTCTATCTTTATATTAAAAAAAGGAAAATCAATAAGTATTTATGAACACATTATAACAAATATCTATAATATTCAGACACTTTAAAAATATAAATATAAGGTAGGTAAGTAGAATTACTCAGACCCATCACACTGTCTTTCGTGTTTCTGCATTTTCCATGGTTCATCATTCGAATTTATCATATTCCTGTCGGTAGTCTTTTCTAAACCAGATATTTATACCATAAAAAAAGTGAAGTTATCAGTTTAAATAATGCAAATATTCTAAATTCCAGAAAACGAAAAATAATTTTTAACAGTGTGAAATTAAGCTTGGAATAAAATAATCTTTAAAAAATAATTTGATTGGTACGTTTTTTCACTACTATGGTAACACCAAGCTACTCGTTACAATTCTGCACATTCAAATTTCTTCCTTGCTAAGAAATTTTCTAAAATTATGAAGTAGAATTATCTCCTTACAATCTTTCCCACCAATCAAACTTATCAAAATTAAGCCTATCGAAAAATTTACCTGTTGTTAAAATAAAATATTTGTAAAGTAGCCTGCCTCGATACGGGCTAACCATAGTGAGACAGGCACAGTAAAATATGTGTAAATGTTACTTATATAGACATACCTAATAAATAACTAAATCTCCACTGTTTGGCTTAGATAAAAAAAACATATGCATTGAACCATTGTGCTTTTTTAAACTTCATTTTTCTATATAGCAATTTTAGTGTTGCCATTTAAAATCTTTAAACGAACCTTGGAGGAAAAACGAACGCAGTGCCATCAATCTATTTCTACTATTTGATTTCAGACAGTGTTTACCAATTTACAACGTTATTATGCCTTAAAGTACCTTACATTTAAAAAAATCTGTTCAGATATCGTAGGTAAATCTCACAATTTAAATTTCAAACTAAACTTGTTACGATTGTAAGCCGATTTGTTGTTGTTGTTTTAAAACAAGTTCATCATGTTACTACCATAAAACCATAAAAACTTGCTTTAAAAAAGTTTAAAACAAATACCAATGAAAAACCTTTGTTGAGTATGGAAGGAAAGCTTACAATCCTCTTCCCATATTGCTGGAAGACTGACGGCAAATACACCAGCTCTGAGCAATGAATAGACAGAATAAAAAACTTTTTTAATATAGGCGGCATCTGGCGCGGAACCACCCCCTGAACACCAGGGGAAACTTCTTAAGGTGTTTGCTATGAAAATATAAAACCTTCATCGTTTTATAACTTTAAATCGGAATTGAAAGCCTTTCATCTTACAACTTTCTTTTTTATATGACTACAAACCGATCGCGTTAAGTTAAAAAGCAACCAAGGCAAAATGATATAATAGATAATTTATTATTTAGAAGGAGTTGTTTCGCAGAATTTAAACAATTCATCAAATTTCAAATTTATTATTCAAGTTTTGTGAAAGTCCCATTTAATTTTTTTTGCTATCCAAGTACTGTAAAACAACCGGCCCACGAAAAAATTACAACAGAACTTGAATTTCAACATTGAAATTTGATGAATTCTTTAAATTCTGTTTAACAACCCGTCCTTAGTGTTTTTACGATAAACTTTATGTTCAGTTTAATTTTTATCTATCATTTCATTGTTCAATCCTAACACGACATGTAACAAGTCGCTATCAAAAACAAATCCAGCAAACTAATAACTCTAGATGTTTGGAGTGTAGGAACATTCTCGGGGATCTTTAGAATTCTTGGCCTTTGGGAAATGGTCGACAGGACCGCTCGTGGGGAAGAAACGACGGAAATAAATTGCGTGTAAAGGAGATTTATTCACATGAAAAACTTAGTTCGAGAAGTGCTCTTTTCACGGACGAATATAAACGTTTTTTCGCTCCCTTCGAGTAAAACTAGAGGCAATCTTGAAAGCTCTCACAAACATAACACATTTTGTTATACTGGCTTCTCCTTGGCGATTTTGCCAGTCAGGGAAATTTGATTAGATAATTTAAATTCGCTTTTATTTTTGAAGAGGTTTAATAACAAAATAATTAATTTAATGTATTGTAGGCGACTCTTTTATTGCTAACTCCTGCCTGACTTGTGTGACTCAATTATTTTTTCGATTACTAATGTCATCAAAGAGTGTCGGCTGTACTGTGCTTTGTATATTGATTTACGTTACTGATAACTAATAACATACGATGTTAAGATTTGGCTGTTTTTGTTATTTTTTTCAGTTACCTAACTCCTTTTTCCGAGTTGATGTTTTTTTTTAAATATCTGTGCAGCTTGAATTTTACCGAAATATACACACTTATGTAGGCTACGATATGTTGGCCTAGAATAACCATCAAATAAGGAGACCAACTTAAATTGCAATATTACAATCTAATATATATTATAAAAATAAACCCGTGTTTCCCCACCCGCCGATTTTTCTTCATAACCAGCCACTGCCACCCACCGGTGGTAGGGTGGTAGATAGCCCTTGGTTTCACATAGAAAGTAAGAGAGTTTGATGGGGGTGGGTGGGGGTGAATGGGTGACGAAAATATGCTTTGTTATGGGAAGGCTACGAATGCATCAGATTATTTCAGGATGGGCCCGAGGACTGCCTCGATGAGTCTGGAAGGTTCCAGAAGGTTCCAAACTGAGTGGCGGAGTGTGTCGGTGAGTCTAGAAGATTCCGGAAAGTTAGAGAATGCTCTTGAAAGTTCTGGAAAGAGCCACAGCAACGCATGGCGGGGTATAGCTAGTACTACACAATGTGTTTTCCTTTTAACAGCCGTGAATACATCTAAGGGACTTTTAAAATACGACATTTTCAGTATCGGCGCTAACCAACATATTATTTGTACGTCACTAATTGAGCGCCGTTCTGGATAATAGAGTCAACAAAACAAAGAATTAAAACGACTTTTGCGCTTCGCTCATGCATTACTGTATAGTCCCTTTGTCTAAAATACCGAAAACTCTTTTTTTTAAATGCAGGAAAACGAACTGTAGAATAATTGTCAACTCATGGAATATTCTATTTTTGCATTGTCAAATTAAACCAATATTCCCAGATCTGTCATCCAGTTGGTTTCCGAAAAAAATTGGGAATTATTTTTACAATAATACCTAAATTGTATCTCGACATCGATGAGTACAATATAGTGAGGTTTTAAAGTAAAGCTGAATGGTAGATTAAAAAAAAACAATACAGTAGTTACGTACCTATTTTATTGCATGCGAAGATTTTTTCAAAGCTGCGATATCCTCATTGCTTTTATGGGAGACTAGCTGGTGTGTATCCAGCGCGTTGCTCGGGCGTTAACGGATAGTATGGGGAAAAGTTTTGAGGTTATGAATTACAGTAAAATTTGTGTAATATTAAAGCTTATTTTTTACTGTGAAAACTTATTACATGACAGAGGTGATCGCTGATGAAGTGGATAGTGGGAAAGGGTCTGTTGGGGATCGTGGAGGGAGAAACGCTGTCCATCTTGTCATTCACCACCCATTCTATCTTTTACAGATATTTCTACTCATTTCACATAAAGATAAATTTTAGTTTGATTCATAAACAGAAATAAAAAAGGTAATATAAAACACAAACACATGGGAGATACGAACCGTGCAAGCGCATGGATGGGGCTTCAGCATGGTTCTTTAGTTCAATGAAAAATGAACTTGTTTCCCCTTTTTTAGTAGTGACTTCCAATTTACTATCGGTATTTTAGTAACTTGATCGTGGCGTGTCTTTCTCGGGCGTCCCGGGCTTCTTCTACAGATAACTTCACGCCGTAATATATTCTCCTTTGACTAATTTCTTTAATTTCATCCGCTATGAATGCACAAACCATATAAGCGTATCTTTCTTATTTTTATCCACTATGCTTAAATCAGGCCTGCAGGAATTTTCATATTCTCCACATTTTTAGCACGGTCATACATGGTTTTTACCGCACCCAGGCTTCAGGAATCTCATTTCTATAGCGTTCAATCTAATTTCGTCCTTTCTCTGCCTGTCAAAACCCTCACATTCATACGTCACTGTTGATAACAGCGCTTCATTGTGAACATAATTTTATTCGAGACAGTGGCGCGTTAAATCCTCAAAATGGAGTTTCCAGCATTTACCCTGATTTCAATATCCTTCAACAGCCTTTTAGTGTCTCGTAAAACTTACTAACCAAATATACAAACTCATCCGCTTGCTACAAGTATTCATAAGTTATCCACACAAAATGATTTTTTAAGAAAATCAACAGATTATTTGAAACATTTGAAAATATCAGCCAATAATCGGATAACTTATCACGACGGGAACGGAGAAATTCTAACATGTTCGAAGGATCAAAATGAAGCCAGCTTCCCCAATGAAACTATTGTTCCCAACACGTGTCGTCCCTATTTTTTATAAATTTAACCGTTTGTGGCCTCCGGTGGCCTCGGAGGTCAAATAAAAATATACCACTGTGTGTGTGTGTTTGTTTTAACTACTCTATGTTAACTTCAATATAGAGTAGTAAAAAAAACGGATCTGAGATAATGCTTAGTAATGAAAAATTCATCGCTGATTAATACTTCCAAATTTATATGATAGATGAAAAATTATTTAGATATTTTATATAGTTATCGTAATCATCATTTAATAAATAATTGTATCTGATTAATTTCTGTTTCAGAAATTTTCCGTTGATTAACGTATTCACATATCCACTAAGAATCTGGCGAGTATCTCAACAGAAAATATAAAATTGAAATTGCTAGTATATAATACATTACATCCTTATTTTCCATTTTCACGATTATTTTCATCCCTCTATGCCGAAAGCCCCCGAAGCAAATAATAAATTCTGAACTTGGCCGTGAGTGAATACCCTCCCTTCGTTCGCAAGGTTTGCGTCTCCGATAAAGGTTCCACCATCGACAATATTATAACCAAAATGTTCCCGTCCGTTATTGTTGCGACCATCTCCCGCTAGATTGCTCTAGCAGTAACAAACTCACTGGAATAATATAATAATGTAAAATGTGTCCGTATGCAGGTCAATATTCATTCTGCAATGTCATGGATTTTTAAAGGGCAAACATGACTTTAAGATATAATATTCACTCACGACAGCGAGAGATCCTTTTTATAGTCTGGATATTTTTATGATCCTTTTTATAGTACAAGTGGACAATGAAAAAATATTAATAAAACAACTATATTATTATCATTTCATAAGTTGGTATACCCACACACTGACCTTGCATAATATATGTAGGATTTTTTGCTAATTAATTACCTTTTTCTTTTTTACCTACATTTTTTTTTTTTTCTCCATAGTTTGATTGTTTTGTTTCTTTGTCTTGCCGCTTGAAGAGAAGGATTATCAGATTGATAAAAAATCTTTGTTTTTTTGTGGGAATTAATTTCATTTTTTTTTTAAAAACAACCAGTTTTTCTTCACAACATTTGATGTATTTCGATAAGTTATGAATTATTTGTGAAATTTTGAATATGATTTAAAATGAACACATTGAAGTATATTTTATATTTTGCGGTTAGTAAATTTGAGGAATTCCCAGCGAAAAACGCGACCCGACCATGCAACAGGTCCCACGCCCACAAAAACATAAAAGATAAAAAGACGATCTCATACAGTGGCTTGTAGCGCCGCTCGCGGCTGAGCGGCGAACTAGACATCTGTCAGCCGCGAGCCGCGACTTCTGCCCGCGAACTTGTGGCGATGACAATAATTATTTCATTGCATTGGTGCCCTCGCAAATTGATAGGTTAGAATCTGAGTGATATAAACAATTAGAATTAGGTGCCGGTCTTGCTCCCGCCGGTATAAGTGAGATTTATAGCACTTCTCCCTGTCACGTCTGCGTCCCGAGTGTTGCCAAAGTTTCGCGATTTACTAACTTTCGAGTTTGTCAACTTTTAATTTCGGGAAAGTTTTGCGGTTTTTACAGTCAGAGTTTGTAGAGTTTCCTCGTATTTTGAGAGTGCGTGTTTTTTCAGTTTCATTGACGGTTTTGAAATAGTTTCGGCAGTGTTAAAAGGAAGTAGAAGCTATTCCTGTCCGTGACGGCGTTAGTGTGATCCGGACATAAATAAATCCGTTCGGAACGAAGAGTGCCAAACAGTGCTATATGTGCCGTGTTTATTTAGTGGAATCGTGAATAGTAAGTTTGAAACAAGTGTTTTTGTGTCGACCATTCAGCATTGAGTTACGCACGCTTCGAAGAGTCCTCGAGCAGCAGTGACGTTTGGATAATGTTATCAGCGTAACCGCAACACATTATAATATTTATGTAGGTAAATAAACTAGGTACCTACACAGAACACCTACCGCACCGCACCGCCCCGCGCTCGCCGCTTACCTCATCCGGCACCGGCACCGTCCACTGTGGTGACTTTGACAGCTGGGTCCGGCTGGGTGACATCCATCATTCAATTTACTATTTCTACAAACTTACTTCTTTACAATAAAAATCCACTTGTGTACATAAATACGGAGAAATAGGTCGATTTGTATTCCTGGCACAATTATGTTGATCCAGTGTTTTAAAAGGTAGGTAACGAAGTAATTTAATTTGTTTTACATCTACCGAAGTAACTTTTGATAACGTTGGTTTTCCAAAATAATGCTTTGTAGAGAATATAATACGTTGTAAGTCAATTTTTAGTATAACCACGTAAACATTTTCATGGTCCCATTCCCCCGACAAATTACAGCACACTCTTTTGTATTCATCTTTGTCTACATCTACAATATAAATTTTTATTGTCACATTTTTTTTTTAGTTTCCAATGGTAAAATACTAAATATTAACCGTAGTAATTTCCATCCTCCGATAAGGTAAATAAATAAGAACTAAGCAGTGGTTGAGAGATAACCCCAAGAAAAAAAAAACCAAAAATATATGTATAATATTTAAATAAAATCATATGCAAATAGGTACGGAACTCTCGCTTTTTTATTAAATGGTCAAAACAATCAGGGGAAGATGATAATATAATATCCATTGTCAAATATTCACTGCACAATTCTTAGTTGAACTTGAAAACCTACCAACATCCTACCTTTGACCATAGAGCAATGCACGCCACTGCCACTATGGCACCTACCAACATACAAACTCGATCATAAAATAACTTTGATTACGCGAGTAATAACCGGCTTTATTATACTACCAGTCAGAAACTCAGTCTTTTTTATTTAATAACATTGGGCTAGATGTCGACAAAATGCTAGTCACCGAGTTATTTCGTTGGTAATGTACCTAATTCATTAAGAATGCAACTGTGCCAAAATCTCATTTTTCAAGGGTGACCGAATGGCTTCTCTAGTAACTAGCAAGAGAATTTCACTATCGTGTTGAGTAAAATGCAACACATTTCCTTTTATTATGGCGCCACATTCCAGATGTAAGTAGTGACTGTGTCAATGTTGTCAGCCAAACTTTCCAGATATAAGATACAAATAAATATGTTTTAGTCACACGTTCCAGAGACAAATAATTATGATTTAGTGTCTGTGTTAATATTTTCAGCCATTACAAATAATACGATTTAGTGACTTTCAATATTTTTAGCCACAACTTCCTGACATAAATACCATTTAGTGACTGTGCCAATGTTTTTAGCAACACTTTCCGGTACGGTAAAAAGTTTTTTTTTTGCCACATGATCTAATGATAAATACGATGTTTTTAGCTGCATATTCCATTGAGTGACCGCGTAAAAGTTTTTAGCCGTGTTTCGGGGACAAATACGATTCAGTTCCTGTATCAATGCCACAAGTTCTAATGAAAAACACGATGTTTTCAACTAAACATTCCACAGAAAAAGGACGATTTACTGACCGCGTCTGTTTTTAGCCACGCGTTTCAGAGACATATTCGAATCAGTTTTTTTATTAAATATACAAACACATAACCATAATTTATAAATGTATATGTTTCGAGGCTGTTAGCGAAAAAAATTTTTTTTAATGTAACTGCCCAACTCAATTGAGAAATTATTTCTCGTATTTGAATTGGGGAGTGGCGTAAATGTACTTATTAGATAATTAATAATAGAAAATAGGTACGGAGCTGGTTGTAAATTGTTCAAAGACAGTGCTGGCAATACTGTATGAAATGGGTACTTAATAAAAGCAACAACAATAAACGCATACTCATAAAATCAAAGTTACTGTCAATGTTTTAAGTCACACTTTCCGGAGAAGAATATGATTAGGTTTATTCAAATGATTTAACAACACATTCTATATACGATTAGATACATGTTAATGATTAGAACCGTTTCAATTTTATTACTGAACAGCATAGCAACAAATACGATTTGATGACTGTCAATGTTTTTGGTCACACGCACACGTTCCGGAGACAAGTGCGTAATGTTTTTAGTTGGCATAACTCTATGTTGTGTTGAAATGCTCAAGTAACCCCCTGCACCGTACCTACCTATTTCGTAATGGCTCTGCTTATCAGTGCCCATTTTCTACGGTTTATCGTTATCGTATTCAGCGTTACTGTGTTTCCACTAATACAAGGAACTATTACAACCGATTCCAATTACATTTTACTAACTATTATTGCGGCGTAGTTTCAAAACATTTCAACTCAGGAACAGCCAGCCACAAGCTACAATGTACTTCAACTTGTGAAGGGCAAAATGAGTATATTATGGTACGAAATTATCAATACGTTCCATAGACATATGAATATTAGTAGACCTGCCCTAAGTGATTAAAAGCGTATTATCCCCACTCCCCATACCGGTTCCATTGGAGCCGGCTGGGCTCGCGTATGGCCTCAAGTGAAATTTGAAAACGTGACGTCATCATTCTTGTGCGAACTATGGTCGAGGCATCATCGGTTCATTTTACGAAATAACACGGCAAAATGTTGACTTGTGATATGAAAACTTGTAAAAATAGATGTGAAAAAGAGAATAAACCCAATTGTCGTATTACATTCCATAAGTAAGCATTATTTTACTTTATTTTAAGCTTATTCACACCGTATTATATGGATCAGTTTTAGAAACATATACTATCACATCACAATGTAGCGATTCTCAAGTGTGCTCATCGTTGTTTACTGGGGTAAGTAAATTATGAAACATTTGTAAAAGTGTCTTAACTAAATACTCTGAAACTAACTACGACTCTGCAAACAGAAGAAATTTACTTTGCCGAATTTGGACTTCGCAAATTAGTTCATAACGTGGCGAGTAATTTGCGCTCCCATGTAAAAATGTCTATTCATTCAAAAGCAGATTTTACTTTTAAGAACTAAATGGTGATATTATAATGCGAGATGCCTATTTACTGTCAGATTGATTTATTGACGAATCACAGTCAGCTTAACCCCCTTCGTTCTTCAACAGTTGATTTTACCCCTCGCCATTATCTTCTCGTCTATTAATTCCTATGTCTGTGATACGTTCCCATTTTTTTTTAAATAGTGGCATACAGAGCTCCAGGCCAAAAAGGCCCCTTTCTCTTTCATCGTGCGTTTAAATTATTGTTGTTGAAAAACGTACCCATTATTCCTTCCGCAGTAGGATAATCGATGTTAAATCTTAGTTATATCTGACAACAAATTAATTACAAGGACAAACTTGTTGGTTACCATTGACATAAATACCTTTTTAATTGTTGGTTACTACATCCTTTGAACCTTGTTCAGCTTTCAGAAATGTCAATTCTTTTAACTATGATTTTCTTAATTTAGTCAGATTTAGTGAAGTTCTTAGGACCTATGACTCGTTCTTGTGTTCAACACTATGGATTGTTAATTTTGTGAGTTATTTCTACGAGTAGGTATTTTGAGGAATGGCTAGAGAAAAAACATGTATTGCTCTCGAGCTGGTCACAGGAGATAGGATTAATTTATTTGTTCATTCATCGCGTGCCAAGGAGCTTCTTATCAAACTGATTAGGGAAATTGTTATTTTCTTAATATTTTGTCATAATTCGTCAAATATCGAAATTACAATTTGTTTCCTTTTCAAATTACACCTTTATGTATATTTACATCCTTCCCTCTACAGAATTGATATTTAATGGGCTTAGAAACTTATTTATTTATTCATTTTTTTACGCGCAGCTGGACTTTTAATTGTGTATTATTTTAAATGCATAGAAAATCTGAGTGTGCGTAGTGCGAGGAAACGAAGAGTTGTGTGATTTGGGAGTTAGGTACATAGTTACCGAATAATTAATTACCCACACAAGTAATAATTATTATCCCCACAATTATTATTATTATGCTATTTTTGTACGTAGGTACTGAAATCTTTTGTTTTCTTTTTACATTGTCAAATTTGCTTTTGCATAATATTTTTCAGTAAAATTTTCATATTTAACTTTTTTACAATATTTAAACAAAAGTATTTAGGTACCTACTTAAAGCGTGTTAGTTTCCTGCTTAGATATGTTTTGTGGGTCTTCTTAAATATGTAAACTTTTTTTTAATTCTCGCATTTAAATCAAATGTTTAAACCATATTTCGAATAAAAAATATTCAACCTGCTGCCGATTTTAATTTAAAACGGGCTTGTTAATACGCCACGCCTAAGTTCAGTTTGACGTCATAGTATGCAAATTTCCGACGTTTTTTGTCATAAGATTTCTCATCTCATCAAAAAAATTATTCTCTGATACACTTGTTGTGATCGTTTGGCACTATCAATGTTGTTTTGAAATGTACAGATATCCTGTATTATTTACAACTGCCTTACTGACATAATTTTACTTTCACTATACAGGGTGTATCGGCACGTACCCGACAAACTTTAACCAGCTATTCTTTAGCACATTTGGAGTAAAAAATGTTATGGGCACTTTGCTGTCCGGTATTCATATTTTTACCACATGTCACCAATGTTTTATCCTTTGTTAAAGTTTGAAAACCCATCTGGCAATATTTTGTTTCGTTGAATAATGTACGTACGTACCTACGTTGGCGCGCTTTTACAATCACAACGAAATGGCACGGCACCATTCGTTTCATTTTTAACTATTATTATTTAGTGTGTACGAAAGAGCGAGGACACTTTTTGACACACTTGCTAATAACAGCTGTTGAACTCGAGAAACAATGCAAATGACAGTGACGGAGTGTGGATTTTTTATTTATTTTTTGTTTTTAATGGGAAAAAAATGCTACCGGACAGCAAAGCGCCCATAATATTTTTTACTCCAAATGTGCTTAGGAATAGCTGGTTAAAGTTTATCGGGTACTTGCCGGTACACCCTGTATAATAACTGTAACGAATACAAAAACTTTTCTTATAAATTATTTTTTAAATTAATTTCTGTGAAACATTTAAAGGCTCTATGGGTAGTCTTGTGACAAGAACCTCAACATACAATATTTTATGAAAGCATTGATTAAACAAGCGCATAGTATACAGTTTTTAAAGTAATTTTTAAGTCCAATATATAACAATAAAATATATAAATTTGTTTTAGACCACTTTAATTTTAATTGTACTCTACCGGTTTCGGAAGCACCCTTCCTTCGTCAGGAGAATATTAAAAACTTTCTTTTATTTAAAAAAAGTTTTTAATATTCTCCTGACGAAGAAAGCGGTACAGTACAATTAAAATTAAAGTGGTCTAAAACAAATTTATATCTTTTATTGTAAATTATGACGATCCAAAAAGTAAATGCTTATTACAAATATGTATCCAATATATAACATTCTTATTTCGTTTGTTAATACAGTAACATGATTGTTCCATTTATATATACGATATGGAATAACCACTTGAGGACATTCTTGTAAAACTAACTTAAATTACCTACAATCAGTTCAAAACTCTATGATTAAATTACTAGTTTCAAAAAAATATTTTTTCACAGAGACGTAACATCTCATTGTTGTATCGAAACTTATATCTTGATATCTTGCCTGTGCAGGTCTTATACTATGGGAAAAATATTGATTCAGCATAAATATATCTGACTCTGAATAAAAAATATATTGGAACATAAAGACAATGAAGACATGCTTCTTCCAAAATATATCAATAAATACGGACGGCAAACCCTAGAACATAACGTGCCCAAAATGTTCAACATTTTGCCAAATATCCTAAAAAATTGTAAAAATTCAAATAGATTCAGATATGTACTGAAAAATGGCTCATAAGTAGAAATACTTTATACTAATCATCACTCTCAATAAATAGTTGTTACTTATTAGCATGTAGATTTAGTATTATTTTAAATTATGTGTGCCAATAATAATAATCTGAATATCTTACAAGTAGCAACAATATTATGTTCATTTTTAATTAGTAATAATATTATGTATATATTTTAACATTGTTATTGAAAATGAACATCCTGTTGACAAACTGCTTAGTTGTAGTTTAACGGGAAAAGTTTTGAAGAAGATAAAAAATAAAAAATAAAAAAAATTATCCAAAATCAACATAAGAATTTTTTTCTTAATATTCCGTTTTACGGTTTAAAAAAACTTACATACCTAATAGTATTCTCTCTTTTATATTTTGATAGAAAGCAGTCACCCTGTGGTTTGACATATTAATAAAACAATTACTTCGTTTATAACCTTATTTTTTTTAATTTTCTGTAACCTGTCGATTATAGAAAATTAAATAAATAAAATTTCGTGGTCACAAATAATATATAAGTGGTTTAAGACGCCTGTCCCGGTAAGACAGGATATCCTGAGTTCAATTCCTATTTTCATTATCTTTTTTTCTTGTTCAGTCGTTGACGTGGACGTATGCTTTATTACGTTACCTGATTTTTTTGCAAAACAAGAGATGTTGGCGGCCGCAAAAGGGTGAACGTTTGGTGTCAGTTTTGAGATTCCAAAATATGTGATCGGTTCTTTTCTCCTTCCAACTACGCATCACTAAAGAAATAAACCGATCGAAGCGTGATCTGTACTGATTTGAAAAAAAACTGCCCCGGGCAGACCAATGAAAAGAAAGTTTTTTTTATTAATATTTTATCAATTTCATCAGAAATAAAATTGACTACTGGCACGCGGACACGCCCATAACACACTTTTAACGGTTTATCTCTAAAGTGCTAAGCATTGCTTTAAGGAGTCCTAGGAAATTATAAGATTTTTTCTGTAGGTACCTACCACGAAGCATCATTTTTAAAAACAATTGTAGATACCTTAGATGAATTAGAAAAGTGATTAAGGATGTGTTACTGAGCCATCGCGCCTGGTTTCACAGAACTAGGTCCAGTGGACATACTTAGGATTTACTGCGTTTAGTATGTCACCAGCTGCCACAAACACGTAGCTCTACGCTCTTTTTTGTGAAAAAAATGCCTTCCTGTTCTTTTAAAATGTGAAAAATCATTCTAGAACAAATTCCAGCAAATTTATAATTCAAGAATCATCAATTTCGTTCATACACACTCATATATTCTTTGATATCCATGAAGAACTTTTGAATTAAAAATTTAATGGAAACTTACGAGTGTTTGTTATTTGCCATCTTTTGGGTTAATTTTGTGAAGCATTAGGTGTGTATTACATCGGGGGTTTAGGATCACAGGGGCATATCTGCAAAAACATAATTTGAGATAAACGCAAATAAAGATTTGCATGTGTATATGCACAACAGTGTTCCCAATTGATATGCCCAACTGTATCTCTTAAACGGCTGTATTTGCGATGTAGAACTTCGTATTACTTAAAAATATGATTATGGCATTACCGCTTAACTTATGCTCCTGTGATCCTAAGCCCTCGGCATCGCAATGTCATTGTCCACCAAAATGTCAATGTCGTTATCCACCAATGTCCACCAAAATACACACATAACCTATTATTTACTAACACATCACCCCAATATTCAAAGATCACACGATCATATTGATCTATGAGCAATTAACTTATAATACTAATTTAAAAAAACTCTTGTGTTAACAATATAAAACACGCGAACGTCAAATGGCTTAAAATGATAGAAACTGACCATTCTATTATCTCTGTCAATTAGGTCTGTAATTTTATATCCACATTTCCCAAAAGCCTTAATCGTTTTCAGTTATATTCATGCCTATGTTCTTATGTATTAATTAAAGTAAGCTGCCCCCCTCCACACTATTGTTATGTAGATTAAGTCGATCGTATTTCCTCAATATGTCTTCCACCCACAAAAGTGAACTTTATTGCCTCTATTAGATATCAAACAAGTTGAACACGTCATTTGTAAATACTGTCCTAATTCAAACACAATTTAGATATTATTGAGAATTGTTTAATTAACCTATCAATTTACAATGGAACTTTGTCAGTAAATTGTCTGTTCAAGTGGACGGCCATTGTTTTTTTTACATTATGGGACAAAGGAAATTATTGAACACGCCACCCTTTGACTTAACTCGCGAGGCTGGAAAAACCTACTTGGAAATAACTGGACAATTATCACTATATTTACCATCATGAAATTGATCGCTAAGCTATTTTCGAAGAAAACATTTTTTTTAATATCAAATACTGTAATTTCACGTATTTACTTTTTAATCAACACGCCAACATTTTGAATATATTGTTTTTAATATTTTGCATATTATTATAATGTTCCATCTCTTTCCAAATATTTATTACATTTCTAAGCTATCAATATATTTATTTATTTCATACCAGTTTTCTTCAATGCACAAAATTACGATCGATCACAGATTTACACAAATTCGAGGATTAAACCGAGTTTTTAAAGGTCGAGCAATCTGATCACAACAATTGAGATCCGATTGATTTCAAATGACTGCGGAAATTTTAAAATTCAATGTCCAATAAAAAATATCAGGTACACTTGTCTCTCATTAGAAAAAGTTAGTCATAATCTAATAATCTGTCTATTTTGATAATAATCTGATCTAATTTTTATGTTTTGTTATGGACTTAGTGATAAAAAACAAGGTTGAATATCTCCTAGCGTTTTGTGCGGCTGTATTATATTTATTTTAGTCTAAGTTTTATAAGAGATCTCAATGATATAATATATTTGTTTGAAGGGCTTCATTATTGTTACATTATAATTAAATAGATTATATATACAGTTATAATATGAACAATCCACCATCAGTAAAATAAACATCACGTGTCCATTATTTTACCGTAATTTTTTAAGACTCGTGATGGATTTTTTGTGAAATAAATTTTTTGTTTCATGAAAAGGGGATGTTTTATGTCAAATTTGAATAGAGAGAATTGAGTGGTTGTTTCCTCATTTTAAGAGCACAATTTATTTTCAGTAAACAGAGGTATTTTGTTTTTCTGTATTGCTTTATCTTGAGAAAAATCTATTATTTTTTGTAGAAACCGTTTCTACACTTTTTAATAAAACTAATTTCAGGCTGAAATTAATAATGACACGGGATACAAATAAGAATAAATACTCACTTTTTATGTGGCTTTGCACGTAAATAAGTTATTTTATTGTTTACAAAAAATAAAATTAATGTCCTTCAGTAATATTATGTAGGACATTTTAATTTATTCATTTCAAAAGATGTTTATACCAAACTTGTAACCAGCCATATGATATTATATCATAAATTAAATATATATATATGTATTTAAATATGGTTGTATTTAAATATGGTTGTATTTAATTGTGTTTTTTAAATTTTATTTAGATATTTTTATTCCGTTGATATTAAATAAAATATATGCGATTGGCTATTACGTGAAATTATTATATAGGTAGGAACATGATTACGAAAAAACTACTGTAAATATCGCGGTCAATGGACATAACCCATTACTTTTGGTTTATTTTCTATTTAATTTATTACTAAAATAATGTGGCTACAATGTAAAGACATGCCTTCACCATCAATTTATTGTACAAAATACTTGTGGTTCCGACAGTGGGTGCGAAATATAATCTGTTTCCCTTATGTGTGTCGTGAAGGCATCACATCGTTTAATTTTCATTTCAAAATCACCCAGGAAACATGATAGGACAGAATTATCTAATTCCCCGATGTTGAACCCGTGAACCCAGATGAAGAGGCGGCTCGCAAGCTTGCAAGCGGGGATGGGCACCGGACAGCTTACCGCTAAACAACGCGCAAGCGATAAACTGTAACTAAGAGTAAAGGCCATAATTACTGAGTAAATTATGTGAAAGGGGATTAGCCCACATCACAACGCCAGGTGGGTTGCTTGCGTAATCTAGGCAAGAACAATGACAAACTATTTAACTTTATTCTGGGCTGCCTGGGGAAATTGTCGCGTTTTTAGTATTTACCGTGTTTATTAAAGCAAATGCAGAACTCTCAGAACACAATATTTATGAAGACTAGTAAATAACTCATTTCTGCAATCTTAAGGGCTCTGCCTACTACAACGTATCATACCATAACCGTAATCGTATCAACACATGCAAAAAAATATTTTTCTATGAATTAATATAAAACAACGGTCACTAGACCGTTCCGTCACCGACCAACACCGGACCGTCAACAAAATCACGGATAGAATATTTTGCCGGTGGCGATACGGGCATAGAACGCTGCCGATTCGTTGCAGTGGGCATCATAGTGTGTGTTGTGTTTTTTTTGTGCCTAATACATTCATAGTACGGTCATTTTATTCTCCGGTGACGTGGCAGACTCCTTTAGGGCAAAATATGATGCAAATACCTATTACATTTCTCCGTACAACCATTAAAATCTTGCAATGAGGAATTCCAGTCATTTATTTTTTTATGAATGTTAGCTTTCTATCTTAAATATCAGTTTTATTTTTTTTTACAGATGTTGATTCCATAGTTAAAATAATTTTCAAGTCCGCCAAAACGGTCGAAATCTGGAGGGGTACGCGTCAGGTGTTTTGTACCTTGGTTTTGTCGGTTAAAATCAGCTCCAATTTCCAAATCAATCCAATTTAAAATGAATTAAAGATTTCAAAAAAACACGAATTCTTTTGAAATAATTCGTACATCTCTACGCAGTGATGATATACTCGTACAATAATACGTGTGCGAATCTACGCAGTGCAACTTCGCACAAAATTGTCCGAATTCTAATGCACACGGCCGACCGACTCAATGCGCAATGCTTCGCTATTGCTAATGTCTTTCTCGAGCATCCCCGACTTCTACGATTCAAATTACTCTCTAAACACAAATCTCTCTAAACAGTCGCATAGACAGATTATTACACTAATTAGAACAAACTTTAAATTCGTCTGCTATATCAGTGGTCTACTTTTCGAATTTGCGAGCACAAACATGCAGGGTGATTTTTTAAATATTAAGAAGATAAAATATTTAATTATAATTCCCAGAATATAACCAAAAAAATGGTTTCATTGTTTGCAAAATATAAATTTGATATTTTTAATTTATTGTGTTTAGATATATTTACCTACACATTTTATTAAAAACGTCAATTTCAAGGAATTCTTATTAAATTCACGCGGTAACAGTCAATTTAAAAATAATCTCAATTTTTGAAGACGGGAATCTTATGCGTCAGTCTGCCAAAATGCGACGTTGCCAGTTATTTTGCAGCACAGCGCGGTTAGTTTCAGTTTTATTAGTATGAATTCAAAAGAGAGGACAGTCATTATTGAATGTGTAACTAAAACACCGTTTAACGGTTGGGAAGTATTTTATTTATTAGTAAGGCTGTATGTAATGCAGGCTGTTATGAGACGTGTATCTGACATACTTAAAGCAGTGATTCCTGGCCTTACTTAGGGTAAAAAATGTAGGTGGCATTTTGGTCTCCGGTGATTTTTTTTCACCAAAAACATACGAATTCAATAAAATGTATTGGACAGTTGAAATACGTGGTATGACGAGTAAGGCGGGGGTTTGTGATTTTTTTTAGTATTTAAAATTAAAAAAAAAAGAAAACAACGTAAGATTCGCTGGAAACAGTCAGCTACGTCTCAAAACTCTGTAAATTTAAAGCACAGGATTCCCTAAATAAAATGTTACCTACTTGGTAACATGTATTTTGGAATTTAAAAAGGATTTAGGCATGGAAAGATATTTGTTCGTCGTGTTCTAATTATCTATCTATATAAATAAAAACGTAAATGTTCGTTAGTTCAAAATCTTAAATCTCCGATAGTTTATCACCGATTGCCTTGAAATTTTTGAAACAACGTTGCATTCGAATACGCGTGTTCCGGTGACATAAAAACATATCACGAATAGTGGTATTTATGTCCAAAACTCGTATTGTAGTAAGAAAATATATTACTGAAAGTTGTTACGTCCTCTAAAGTATGTTAATCACTACGTTTTGGGTACACGTCAGCTAGTTAGAGTACCTTGTAGTAACAAATAACATAGTTTACGCGTAATAAAGAGTTATTACATCAAAGTGAAAAAAAAAATAATTAGAAAAATCTTCACATCTCGTCAATTACACGTGTTCAGATACGTTTTGGGTACACGTCAGCTAGTTAGAGTACCTTGTAGTAACAAATAATAACTCATTGGAACTCAAGGGTTTCTGATTTTAATCAGATACGCTGAAATTGCACCAAAATCGCGCTCAACATCTTGGGGTTCTATTTGAGCCGTTGTATAAAATGGCAAGCCTTCTTCAAAAATGATTCGACGATTAATAAAATTTATATACATACACAAAACACCAAATGGATTTATTATTACAAATTCAGCAGCAAATATGTTCTGGAAAGAACATAAAAATAGAAAATCATCACAAGGAGAAACTCATCACAACGATGTTTTTTTGTCATTTGTGAGAAGTAAAACATGTTTTTTTTATTTTAAAAAATGCTCTTTCTATTAAACGTAAACGCCACACGCACTATTGTTTCTCTATCTGCACAGACAGACCGAGCCACAGAAACACGCGGCGGGGTACTGATAGTAAGTTAAATAATTATTTGTATGTCCATTTCATAATTTGAAATTGAAAATATTTAAACCTGTTATGAAGCAAATTATTGCACCTTTAATGAATGGTGTTTGGGCTGTTTTGCTCCCTGAAAAATAGTTAAAATGTAATAAAAACTCGTAAAATCCGAGTACCATTAAATCTTCCGAACTTACGAGCTTAATCTCCATATGAGATTTCCAGTTTGCAAATGCCACTGAAAAATGTTTGGAATTTATTCATAATTGACTTCAACGACCAAATGTCGTTTCAATCACTTTAAATAATTGTTCATAACTTTTTTTTGTATCCTGATTGTGTGAATTATGATTATGACGCAGTATTCTCATTTTTTCCACTTAGTTTTCCTTGGTCAAAGAATTCAAAAGCTAAACCGGTACGCAAAAATTTTGATGAAATAGTCGTTTCTTAGCGATTAGATATTCTATAAAATACCAGAAAAAGGTTGTTTTTAATGAAATAGTCAAATGTTGTATTCATCATACACTCAAATACTCATCGTATTCAAAACCGTTATCTTTTTATTTTCTGTGTAATTTTCAATTTCATGTTTTATTTAGATTTATTGATATTATGTTCTTTTTCAATACTAGCTTTACAAAACCGTTATCTTTTTATTTTCCGTGTAATTTTCAATTTCACGTTTTATTTTTTCAATGATGTGTAGAACCTTTAAAATATACTCCAATAAATTGAGCATTAACATGTTTTTGGACTTCAATAAACTTTCGGTAAAATTTCCGATATTCTTAAAACGTGTGTTATTCTTTAGCAAAATACTGTTTCTTGAAAATATTTCTTGTGTAACTTTCTTAATATTAATTTTAGTTAGTAACTAAATGGAAATTTAAAGTTTATAAAACATCTACCGAATATATTATTTACAATTTGGCTCATATTTGGACAAGTACATGTTCTGGGATAATGTATGTTTAAAATGCCAGAACCGTTGTTATTACCGCGTTTCTCCACGTTTAACTTTACTGGTATTCTCGGGATGTGGTTGTATTGCAACTCTAGAAAGATATATTTCATCCTTATTTAAACATTTTTAAATACATTTGAATTTCACTTTTATTTTCGGTAATGAAGGAATGCAAATCTTGGAAGCGGAAATAAAATCACTTCCCGACATCCAATCGAGCTGAAACTCTGCAGATCGACTCGTTCTCGATGACAATGCATTCTTGTAGCAATCACGCGTAAACTCGCAGACAAGTACGCATTTATCTGAAATCGGATGACATTACGACAGATAATATACAAAATAAATGTCTGTCCCACCTGATCGGTATTTGGCGAGGTTGCTATAGTTGTCGACTCAAGTACCTGATTAGGAAGGTTCAATTCTGAGTCAAACCATAATTTTTTTAATATTTAAAAACATTTAAAAATATTATTTATTTTGTAAGAAACAAACAGCTTTTATATAATATACATTGATAGATATAAATATACAAGTTAACTGAAGTCAAGCCACAGAAGTTTCTTATGTTAAAGTTCATTGGAAATGAAGTTTTAATATCTTAAAATTAATTTGGTGTTAAAGGAAGGGGAGAGGAAGGGGAAAATAGGAAGAGGATAGGAGATGCTCCCGATACATTCCATACTCTCATATTAATAATCGATCATACGCATTACTTCATATCGATATTTCTTTAGGTTATTACCAAAAATATCAATGCTGGAAAATTTTGTATTATACTGTGCACATATACGAGGAATTGGGGAATTTTCTCGAATGTTTGTTCTACACTAGGGTATATAAAATAAATCAGATTGTTGGGTTGATCTAGACGGAATATGAAGATTTATTAAATTGGTAAATTCTGGTGAGTCCAGACCATTATTTAGGATTTTAAACATTAAGATTTGATCAAAAATTAGACGTCGTGTTTGGAGGGAGTTAAAATTATGAAATTTAAGTGTAAGTTTAGTTCAAGGCTGCCCAACCCCAGGCCCGCGGGCCATAACGTGGCCCGCGAACGAATTATAAGTGGCCCGCGTGGCCATTTTAATTAAATAACCATTTTAAAAAAACCCGCCAATCCGCCAATTTGAAAAAGTATCGCTATTTGGGCTACTCAGACCGAGAATCAGCGACGAAAAAATCTAACCTGTTGAACTTACTTTTTATACAAAAATACACCGGTTTTGATATAGTATTTTTTGCGTCCGAAATGGAATCTTGTAGCCACCCCCCCCCCCATGGAATTCGAAAAATGTTGTGGGGAATCACATAAATATGATGTTTTTGGGTGCGCGGAATTTTTTCTCAGCGAAGTTCTGTAACAACCCCCCCCCCCCCATGGATTTCAAATATTTGGTGAGGAGCACTCATTTTGAATTTTTTTTGTGAGGAATTATGTTTTATAGAAATTCTCTAACAACCCCCCCCCCCCATGGAAATAGGAACCGTCAGGTATTCAGTGGCCCGCCAGTGATTCAAAATCGTCAATTTGGCCCAACTGTTAAAAAGGTTGGGCAGCCTTGGTTTAGTTTATAATTTATGTGTTTAAATTTTTTTTTGAATTCTTTCTGTATGGTCTTGGTATAAAGGAGTCCAGATCGGTGTACAGTTTTCCAGGTGCGGGCGAATATATGAGGTGTAAAGGGAATATAGAGTGTTTATGTTGTGGAAGGCTTTTGCTATTCGAATTATAAATCCCAGCATTTTATTGGCTTTGTTAATGATGTCATCAGTGTGTTGGATAAAGTTTAATTTAACATCCAGTGTTACCCCAAGGTCCCTGATATATTTTACTTCATTGATGTGTGTGCCGTTTAGTGTGTATACAAAGGATATTTTATTTTTATTACGTAAATGTTAATTTATTACATTTTGCGATGTTAATAACAAGTTTGTTTAATTCGCCATAGACAATGAGACGATTGAGGTCCTCTTGAAGTTTAATGTAGTCATTGATTGATTTAATAACTAAGTATATTTTTTTATCATCTGCATTTGCTAGGTAATTAGTATGTAAAAAACATTTGTGAATATCGTATGTATATAATTAAATAATAATGGGCCTAAATGAGAACCTTGAAGTACACCGGAGGGCACAGAGAAGAAGCTGGACTTTGTTCCCTTAACTAAGACACTTTGAAGTCTACTCCAAAGGTATGAAGTGAGCCACCGTAGTAAGTCACCATGGATGCCTAATTGTTTTAATTTTTGAATTAGAATGAATGGTTTACCTTATCGAAGGCCTTAGAGTAATCAGTGTAGATTACATCTACTTGGTTTCTATTGTCCATATTGTACGTTAAATATTCCGTAAATTTTACCAAGTTTGTTAGTACTGATCTTTTTTGAAGAAATCCGTGTTGTTGGTTTTGTATATTACGAACAATTGTTGTGTAAATTTGATCGTAGACAATTCGCTCAAAAAGTTTACTAAATACCGTGAGTATTGAGATTGGGCGGTAATTTTCAGTGTTAATTTTTGACCCTGTTTTATGAATAGGAATTATAATAGCTTCTTTAAACTTTGTGGGAAATTTACCTTCTTTTAGAGACATTATAAATATGTTAGTTAAAGGGTAAGAAAGATTTTTGGAACATTTTTTGATGAAATATGGCGAGATACCGTCACTACCAGCACCCTTACTAACATCTAAATTTTTCAGGTATTTATTGATCATTAGATTGTCAATATTTATGTAACCAATCGAAGAATCATTATTATTGAATTCCGTAAGTCTAAACATAAACTTTAGGGTGCACAGTTTACACCCGCGCTGTGCAAGCGAGTTTCCTACAGAGCATCGGACATGTATTATTATTGAAAACATGTTTCTTAACTTCTATTTTTGATATAATATGTTGGATATTATATGGATATATCCGATATTTAATATTTACATAATTATCGTGATTTTTTCGAACGTCGTTTATAAAACTAATATTTCACAATATTTACCAGCAGTATTAGGCACTGGAATAAAAAAAAGCGGGTCAGAGGAGGAATTTTCTCAGTCTAATATATTAATGCTATCATTAAAAATCGCTTTACCATTATATTCTTATTTACCCTTTTCCGTAGTAATACATTATATATGAAATGAAATACTTTTCTCAAAATATTCCTGTTTAGTTTATGCTCGAACTAGAGCTCGAACAGTTGGTTAACTCATCTAGATACCTGTGTTCTAGTAAACATACCGATATATCAATAGCATTCTATTGAAATATGTCAGCATTGCTCACAAGAGTAGTTCGGTGAAGAAATAATTGCGTGACAGTTTCGCCTGGCAAAGTCACTAACACAACCTTCTAAAACTTTTATTAACTGGACTAGAAAATTGTATTTCAGTAAAATTGTAATACAAATGCTAAGCTTATTGTACATTTCAGAGTGGAAGATACTCTCAGTATCGCCCTGGTGTGAGACCACCATTAAGAATTGAAACATTACTTGAAATGGCTTTAGCCGTGTTTGGTGACCAGATCTGCATAGCCAGGTACTCCCCCAACTTCCTCTTCCCCATCTCTTTCCCCTCCCCACTATCTTCAGCCTCACAACATACCCTGAGTGTGGATGCCATAGTCTCACTGGCTCCAGACGGTTGGGAGCAGTTGGAACTCTTTTGCCAGTATTCACATAAAAATGCGCGCGGATGAATTTTTAATTAATTTCCTTTCGTTGGCAATCTAAAAGTTATGTTTGCTAGATCATCAAAACAATAATGTAAAGAATGTCGGTCGCATTCCTTATTCTTCACATGAACGTAAAACAAACAATGAAGGAATTATTATTTTGTAGTAATTATGTAACACGTAGTGGCAATTCTGTAGTATTTTTTTGGAGACATGTTTTAGGTTTATTTCCACGTGGCAAATAACGAAGCTCCTGAACGATATGAGCCGCAGACACCTATACTTCTTTTGCAGCATTGTTAGTTAGAAGCATTTTATAATTTTTTTTGCAGCGATAAAAGTTGTTATTATTGACAAGTTTGGTATGCACCAAGATCGTTCATCCGACTAGAGATACATTTCAACATTAATTTCAATTTAAATTCAAAGTTTACTTTACTTTTGCGCAATTATTTTTAGTAACCAAAACTATGTTGTAGTTTACAATTTACTAGATGTTGTGTGTGATCTATGTGATGTACGATGTACAATGTTTACACATTGGAATGTGGAGGGTTGCACTTACCAGTGGCGGACCCCTCCCCCCCACCAATAGTATATATACCAATAGTTTTTCCAAGAAAATTAGTAGCATTTTACGCGTGCGTAATGCTTGCAGTGGTTTTTAATTACTCGAACTAGTAGATACTGGCTGAAACACTGCGCATTATGGGAGTTATTTTGTAATTCGTGAGCAATCTTTTTCTCACAGTTATTACCGACTGATTTTTCGATAAAAATCCGCAAAGGGTGTTTTAAGGTCCTAAATTATTGAAATTGGCTCGTTACACGGGGTGCGACACTGGAAATTACCCCCACATTTCGGTACAAAGAATATGTAAAAATTATTTAATTAATCCTGCAGCTATTATCAAATTTTTTATGAAATAATATATCAATTTTCACCGTACCTACAAGAGCTTTTATGCAATAACTTTCTGTAGGGCGGGGGTTATCACGTATATTGCATACCGATGTTATCGACGTACAAATATTTTGAACGTGAAACGCAATGTCGAAGTAGGTGTACCTACGAGCTACGAGTAGTGTTAATTGAAACATATTCTGTAATAATTGTCTTGAAACACGGCACGTTAATAATTAAACCCTCACGTTGCATGTTTAGTTGTTCAGTTCTGGGAATAACAAACGAACAAGATGGCGGTGTAAATGATTAATGAAAGTCTTAACAGCTTTGTATTCTTTTCCAATAATTCGTTACTACGCGGTCTAGGGGCAAGGTTCTCGACTAGCACGCTGGAGGTCGTGGGTTCAAATCCTGGCGTGCGCTTGTAAATTTTAATTAATTAATTTTTGTTATTTCATAATTAATCAATTAAAAATAATATATAGTATATTTGCAGCACGTTCTAGAGTGGAAGATACTTTCAATATCGCCCTGGTGTAAGACCACCGTTCAGAATTAAAACGTTACTTGAAACGGCTTTGGCTGTGTCTGGTGAGCAGATCTGAATACCCATCTCCTTCCCCTTGCCACTATCTTCAGGCTAACAACATACCTTATTTGGGGATGCCATAGCCTCACTGTGTTCGGTATTTACATTAAAAAGGGTACAATGTTTCGGGCGGTAACTGTCACGTGAATCAATATACACCTTAAAAATAACTTCGTAGAGATGTCTATTTTCGTTTGCAAATTTTTAGTACAATTATTTTCGAACCATTAACGTAGTTAGTTCTAATTGAAGTGTAACTATATAGTCACATCAATACTTATATATACTATTGACATAATATACCACTAAAGAATGAACCGATACATGTCTGTCTGCTCGAAGTAAGTTCAATTTTATCATACTTCTTGTAAAATTGATCAAACATTTAAAAAATTTAAATTGTTTCGTGGTCAAAGAATCAATTTCATTGGCCTATCTGGAATCTAAGAGTATAAGGGTTTTGTGTAAGATGGCGATACCGGTTTTCTTTCAAATAATCGGAATAGTATAGATCACACTTTTATCGATTTATCGGTATTAATGTACCTGTATAAATTACTCATGAAAAGCAATATAATCGTCATAATATTTAGAATAAATTGCTTTGTGAATTCAACCTGCACAAAACCAATGATATTAACTTACTTCAATTCAGTACAAGAGGCGTACGTTTGTCCGCGCAGGCATATAATCCTACATTGTAAATTTGACCAAATATCTTCCTAAATCTAAATGAATCAAATAATACATTTACTCCACCGAATTTCAAATACCTCAATTTATACTAATCGCGACTTTAAACCCGAATGAAAATGCGGAAATCGTCCACGAGCAATTAAATACATCGGTCCCAAATTTATTAACTTTAGTCGGTAACAATCGAGCAAGCCGTACTTCAATTCAATAATAGCATTTGTGAGTGCATTTCAATCAAAGCTTTGTGCTTTAACATGCTGAAGCAATTAAGCAGTTATTATTATTATCGTTTAATTCAGCACAACAGATGCGGTGTGTGCAATGCTCTGTCTTCTCCATACATACAAAAAAAATAGTGATAAACATTGAAAACAACGTGAAATCCGGGTATCATTTTGACGAGCTGAAGGCAAACCACGGGACCTTACTGTTGTCACCAGAAGGGTTCGAGAATGCTTCGACTATTTATACATCAGTCGTACGTTAAAAAGGAGCGCACGTTGAAGTAACAGACCCTGCCCAGAAAAAAAGAAACGTTCACTAAAGTAAGGCAACGGTTTGCAGCGCAGTCCATTGCGAGACATTTTTGCGCAGGTTCGGAAAACGGTTAAAAAACAGGATAAAGGCTGAATAAACAAACAAAAAAATGAACCGCGTAACCTTTTCCTATAACTAACATTCATCTTTCTAAATCTAAAAATCCAATATCGAAAATATGCTATGTATTATATATATGTATTATATGCAATAATGGGCATATATATATATATATATATATATATTATATGCCCATTAATCTATCTATAGGCTATAGGTACTGTATTTTTTAATTAACCACCACTGTTTTATATACAAATACTTAAATACCCAAGCACAGGCTTCGCATTTGTGGGATTTTTTTTGTTATTGTCTTATATTTGATGTATACATAACATCAGTAGGTATCAAAAAAACTTTGACTTTGAAATATTCAGTTTTGGAAACAAGCACAAACTTATGTTCACTCGATTTGGATTTATTGTTAAATTTTTTTTAAGCATCCAGTAATTTGCTCGCCATTGTAAGAAGGGTAAGTGATTCATAAGCAGATTTTATTTTCTCAAACTGAACGGTGATATAACATTGCTAGTTGCATCTTACTGTCAGATTCATTTACTGACAAATTACAGAAAGGGAGACGGTCACTCCCCCTCCGCTCTCCGCGCAACTTGGTTTGATCCCCTTTCCCTGATGGGATAATCTATCGGTTTGGATGCCTATGACGATTACATAAAAGAGTAACACAAAAAGGGAAATTGCATATGCGTATACATTTAGCACTTGAATGTGGATTGAGGGAAACTCTCCATCTATGATAAAGGCGAGTTGTGCCGCTGAATACATATAGTATGGAAGAAAGTGTTTTTGGATTTCAGGAAACGCGGACTCGTTCTGTGGCGTATCAAAGCAGCGAACAGTGTAACCTTTTCTCGCAAATATCTGCGAAGCGCTGCTTCGGGGAGGCCGATCAGTGCCTTGTACGCGTGACCTTAACTCTCAAACTCTCAACTCTCGGTGAATTGGTTTTAGGGGGTAAGCGTTTGATCTGTTAGCTATCAGGCTAATTACAACGCACATTCATGATGGGAATGCCCTAGCTATCTTATTATTATTTTCAAAATGTACATATAAATTATATTATACACTTTTTGATTTTGTTTCTTAGATCCGGCTATAGTGAGGAGAAGTATTTTTGTTAAAGTACTGTATATTTATTATTGAATGTAAATATGTATATGCACTAACAAAATAGGGTCTAGAGTAGTGCATAATAGTTATATATTATGTAGCTTTTTTATTATTGACGTGTACGATGAAGGAGGTAAACAATCAGTTTCCTTATACCGTCGTTGGGAAAGTGGTGGGGCTTCTCCAATGTACTCAGAGCGTGTTCACTGTTCATGGTACTTTTGTGTGTATCTGGCCCAGAGTTTGTTAGTGTGCATGCTCATGCTCATGTATTATGTCTGGAATGACTGCGCCCTGTTAAGCTTGTCTGCTGGCAAGCATGTTGGCTAGCACGCTCTGCGCTCTTCTTTGACCCTATGTCAGTTATGATTCCAATTGAATTAATATGATTCATGAACTTTTAACTACAGATCATTGTCTCAATTGAGTTTAAAAAAGGATAGTAGCACCAATCAACTCAATTTTTCCATCTGTTTTTTCTTATGTAAATGATATTATATTTTATGTAAAAAAAAATTTTTGAGTTATGTGAAAAACACGCGGGCCGCTTCAGGCCGCTCCATCGATGTTTATCTTCTCTTTTTTTAGTTCTAATATATATTATTTTTTCTTAAGGATAATTCATAAGATTTTTCTCAGTTCTCCCCACTAGGGGTTCCTGTGCTGAGGCGAACTAGGTTTTAATTAAATACTAAGGGCCTTACTAATAAACGTGTTTTAAATTTTATGCAACTGAAAACCAAACATGAATGTATGGTAAATGGTTGTTTAACAGCAAATTTAAAACACGTTTATTAGTAAGGGAGTAATTGTATACGCTACTAGAATGTTTTTTTGAATGTTAAATAAATCCTGTTCTTTGATTTCTATGCCAAGTTTCGCTTTGTGTTTCTAAATCATTGTATTATCCGTTTTCCTTATTGCTAGTCGAAGTGAATTATGGAGTTTAGTGGAGAGGTATTTATAATTCCTTTGTCCAAAAGCAGTTTTGAATTAGGGTATATTTGTAATATCATTCTGGTTTGCGCTTTGGTTGTAAATGTGTGGTTTCTTCGATTTTTTAATTTAAAAAAGATTTGATCAAAACGTTCTTAGAATAAATATTAAATATGTTGTATGTTTGGGACTGCAAATGACTTGAAGATTTCTTTTGTTAGAATCCAAGGGAGCTTTTAGGATGGTGTTTATAATACCCTATAGGGTTTTTAGATAGTTGTTTCATATGATTTGTTATCGCAGATCCTCATCCTATTATACCATGTTATTCGAGATGGGAGTGGCATAGCGCAATGTAAACTTTTTTCAAAATATATTTTGACATAAAATATTTTTTGAAAAAGTATTTTTTATCACATGTATCTAAATATGTATTGTCATTTATAATATAGTAAAACCCTTCCTTCGAGATCAAAAAAAAAAAAAAAAAAAAATTTTTTTTTTTCTTAGGTTTGTCAACAGTGATTCATATCAAAGCTCTCGAAATACAATTACTTTCATTAAACATGGTTGATACTATCACTAATTACAGACAAACACAACAATATAATTTTTAATAATAATATTTAATAATATAATATTTAACAATAGAATTTTTCCTCCAGTAATACGATGTTTTTGTTTTTCCAGGTGTGACGGCCGGCAAGCTGGCCTCGTCAGCGGGTAACCCTGCCCCTCCCGTCCTGTGGCGAGTGCGCAGGAAACCGGGTAAGACTTAAGAATTATCTGTGCCGCCCTCAGAACCCCCTCATATCATCCCTAAAAATGTTGAAAAATAAACCTTTTTTGCACTGTTAGTGCCAATATCTACAGTATATCATTACCTGCATTGTTATCCGTGATTCTCTAATAACAGCCCCATTAATTATAACCAGTGGCGGTTCGTGGTCTTTTTAACAGGGGGTTCAGAAATTCAAGAGAAGATAAACATATCTAATTAAAATTTACTTACTGTTTTCCTTCGTCAAATAGTCGAATACGGCAGCAGTCACACAACTTAAATAAAGTTAGTGGGAGGGGTACCTACATATTATTGTTTTTAAATCACTTTACACTAGACACAATTATTAGATAATGAGAAAAGTTTTATAGGAATTAAATTGTTTAATGTTTTTATAGCACTCAATGTAGGTATGTTGCTAATTATTATTGTTTTTTAGAGAAGAATAATTTTGTAGAATATATAATAGATATTTTAAAACATTAAAAAAAAAAACAAATAAAGGTGGCACGAAATAAATTTAGTTTTTTTTTCACTTATACAAAAAATCCATGTGCCGACTTTTTGCATTTGAAAACACTTCAATTACGCGGGTATTAAAATCAGGTATAGAGGTTATCAGTTCCTTCTCTATACTAATCATACACAGGGCATTTAAACGGTCTTGGGTCATTGTATTTCTAGAAAATGTCTTTACTTTGCTGAGTGTGGAAAAGCAGCGCTCACTTTCAACCGATGTCATTGGTATCGTGCAAATGATTTTGAGTAATGTAAGAGTTTCACTGAAAATGGACTGTAAAGAGCATTCTACAAGATATTGCAGTATTGAGAGGGCTCCATCGGCACCGTACAGTTCTTCGCAACCATATAAAACAATCAGTTCGTTTTTCAATTTGACATTTTCGAGGAAATTGTAGGTTTTCACTGTCTGCGTAAAATCTGATTCGGTTAAAATCGGTCTATTTCAATAGGTAGTAGATTTACAAATGCCATAAGCAAACGGTTGGAGAAATGCAGAAACAAGAAAACAAAAATATGTACAAAAATGACTACAAAGTTAAATACCATAATATAACATAAAAAAATAACATTTAACTTGCATCCCTATGGTTCAAAGGTCAAACGTCTGCAGGTCATTCCGCGAAATTCTCGGGTTTCTTCGGTTACATTCGTCAATGTTCGGAGGTCACGTGATATCATAACGCGTGTTCGACGCACACAATTTGTCTTATTTTTGCAAAGAAAGACCAAATTTTGTATATATCACCGTTATAGGGTCTGTACCGGCTAAGATTATTTTGTATGAAGAGTTTGGCGCGGATTTCAACTCGCACAAATTTGGAATAGGTATCGTATTTTTCGGTGGGGCGGGTTTTGAAGGCGAAATTTTAATAGCGTGCTATCTATAATGTGCCTATATTATTATAAAACAAGTTTGTTTTATTTTCTCATATTTTTAATGGGGGTTCGCCGCACAAACGCACTTTAGAGAAAACCGCCACTGATTATAACCTCATTTATATTGAAATTGGAGAACATAACAAAGCACATTTGACACCGGTCTAATTTGGTAGGTTTAAAAAATATTTTATATTTTTTGATGTAAAATCTATTTATTGCCTTACTTTTATATTTTTACGCGCTTCTTCAAAAGGGGAAATTCTTTGCTTGGCATTGCGTTGATGAGATTTAGTTAATACTCGCTGTACCCCGCCACGCATTGCTGTGGCCAAGTATATCTGTGCAGAGAGAAAAAAACCATAGCGCGTATTGATTTTACGTCCGTTTTTTACAAAAAAGCAGGTTTGTCCATCAGATGGTTCTGTTTTTAAGATTTTAAGATTAAGATTTAAGATTTTGAACAAACGAACAACACATGACACATCGAATTTGATTTGCACTGAAGGAAGGGAAAATGAAAGTAAACAAGTTTTTATATTTTGATAATAAAACAATTATTTTTATTTTTATTCAAATATACATAAAGAAATATATTACAAATTTAAAATTCAACATCATTTAGAATAGAACCATAGCCAATATTAGTGAGAATATAAGCTAATATACTGCATAGAGTTTGGCGGTCGAGCGCAAATAGCCGACGAGTCACGAGGTTGGCCGAATGAAGCGTCTTTCCTTGCAAGTGCGTCGTACCGTCTTGCCACTTACCCCCCTAAACGCGCAAAAAAATGTTTCACATCAAAAATCGCTTCATTTATTTCTCAATTAATCATAATCCTATTACTACGCCTACAAACGTTTCTGACTTATCGTTTTTTAAAACATTCCCAATTTCTTATATTCAGCAGTGCTCCATTTCTTCTCGGTTGGTACTAATATCGATGGTATAATTTCATCTCGGTTTGTACTAATATCGATGGTATAATTTCTTCTCGGTTTGTACTAATATCTATGGTATAATTTCTTCTCGTTTTGTACTTTATTTATTTTATTTATTTATTTGTTTATTTGCAAAAACAGTATGAACTAGAAAAGGGCTTCCCAAACTTTTTTCAACTGTGACGCCCTTGGGAAGTTGCCATATTTTTGCGAGGCAGTTAATTAACCTAGTGATTCTTCCCAAGGGCATCACCATTGGTAAGTTAGTTCTGCACCTAGGAAGAATCAAAAGCCTGTGTTGGCGGTCTCGCGCAAAATTATCCGGGACATAGAATCCTATTTTAGCCAGAATGTCTGGTATTGATACTAAACCGTTTAGAAGCTTATACGCCATCAGGAGTAATGCAACATCCCTTCTGGAACTAATGCTGTATACACCCAGCATTCCCAAGATAAATGCTGTTGGAAACAGCCATGGGTAATAACCAAACTCTCTCATGTAGAGGTATCGTAAAAACTTTTTTTGTATCTTTTCGACCATTAGTACATTGACAGTGTCCTCTGGCCCCCATACCTGAGATCCATTCTCGAGAATGCTACGCACTAAGCTAAAGTAAAGCAGCCTTATTACTGCAAGTTTGGTCAAGTCTTTTGAATTGTGTATGACAAAACCCAACATCTTAGTGGCTGATTTACAGATCTATTCAATATGAGCGTGAAATGTTAAGCGAATGTCGTACACAATTCCCAAGTCCTTGCAAGTCACCATGTGCTTCAGTGACGTATCTTTCATTTTTTAATTAAAATATATGGTCTTGTGTGCCCTTGTAAAGCACATGACTGAACATTTTTGGAAGTTGAACCCAAGTTTGTAATCAATACTCCAGTCAATAATTGCATCGATATCTTCCTGTAGCTTTCTACAGTGTTCTATCGATCTTATTCTCAGAAAGAGTTTGATGTCATTGGCGAAAAGTAGAAAACGGACGAATTTAATCTTTCCCCGAATATTCTTTATAAAAATTAAAAACAATAGGGGTCCTAAATTGGATCCCTGCGGCACACCAAAATTTGTAGGATATGCATTAGAGTTGAACTCACCATAGGACACGAATTGTTCTCTTTCACTCAAATAGTTACAAAAGAGTTTCAATAAGTTTTCCGAAAAACCAATTTATTCGAGCCTATTTAGGAGCACTAAGTGATTAACTCTATCGAAAGTCTTTGCAAAGTCATGGTAAGATGCGTCAACTTGCTCGTTGTTATCGAGTGCTCTCGCCAAGTAATCTGTAAATACCATTACTAATATCGATGGTATAATTTCTTCTCGGTTGGTACTAATATTGATGGTATAATTTCTACTCGGTTGGAACTAATATCGATCGTATAATTTCTTCTCTGTCCTTTCGATTTCCGGTCGACAGCTCTGACCACTGAGCTATGGCGGCTTATCTCTTATCCGCGAAATAATTCAATATATACTAGTGTTTCATTCAACAATTACTGCTTGTTTCATTTTTTTCACCTGAAACCACCAACTTTATTTTATATTAGAAAGGTATTGTAAGTGCTAATTCTCCCACTAGATGGCGTCGAGACAAATTGTCTACATTTTTTGGTGAAGATACTAGAACTTGTCAAATATTAATTATTATTTTTTTGGTAAACTAATGTTTTAAGACAAGATCTTTTATGCATAGCACAAAGGGTAACAATTATTTTATAATCAATAATTATTAGCCTGAAACACTCATCTACATTGAAAAATCTCCTGATAAAAGATACATGACATTGGCGTCATGTATCTTTTATCAGGAGATTTTTCAATGTGGATGAGTGTTTCAGGCTAATAATTATTGCCTATAAAATAATTGTTACACTTAAATACCTACCTACTTAATATCTATGAACTGTTTATTTTACGTAACAGTTTTTTTTAAAATTTTAAATAGGAATTATACAATTTTCCCAAGAAACGTCACTATCTCAATGAAAATTCTCTTTTCAAACTCTCTTCAGGCCTGCCTCATAATATTGAAAAGCTCAAAAAAAGTTTGCCATTTAGTTAAAGATTGCTTGCTAGAATAATAATATGGATAAAAAAAAATCGAAACTGGAAATGGACAGTTACAACAGCACTCCCCTACGCCCAGCATATAAAAAATGTGTTTTCATTTTCACGTTTTACATTTTTGACAAATATTTGAAAAATATATTAACGCAAATTCATAGGGTTTCTTAAAACACTAGTTTTAATGAACACAGCGCGAAGTAAAAATAAACATTATAGTGAGTAATACGTAACAGAAATAATTTAAAATTCACCAATCCCTTATAGAGGTTGAGTTTTTCCTACCCTACAGCAGAAAACTTTCCGAAACTTGCGACCGTAGATTTGAAGAGGTGTAAGAACCCAAATACATTTTTTGTTAACTGATTTTGAGCCGTTTTTCCCCGCTGCGAACTAAGTGATTGGATAAGTTTTATAATCATATTCGATCAAACCAACTTATTGTCTGGTAAAACTACTGCGACAGTTGTTGCCAAACTTGTTGAATCAAATCCCGGTAAAAGAAAGTTGCGATTTCATCAAGCCCCGCTTGCGGGTCCACTTAAATTACTCTGTAGTCATTTCACTAGACAATTTCTGAGGGGTTGAGAAAAGGTTTTTGGTAAATACCAGCAATTTTGCTATTCTGAATAATTTTGAGGAAGAAATCTTATTACGAACTCTTTCTTACTCAATCTGCAAAATATATATATAATTATATTACTATGAACTAGCTGTACCCCGCCACGCTTTGCTATGGCTCAGTCTGTCTGTGCAGATAGATAAACAATAGCGCGTGTTGCTTTTACGTCCAACAGATGGCTATATAAAAACACACGTGTATTCGAATGCAACGTTGCGTTGTGTCGAAATTTCAAAGCAATCGGAGAAGAATATTCGGAAATATAGGATTTTGAACAAAACGAACATTTACATTTTTTTTATATAGATTTACAAATTGCCTCTTAAAAAGGCTCCAGTATTATTTGGTTCGATTAATTCAAATTACTGTGGTGTAAACAAATATTAAAAAGTATATAAAATAATACTAATTTTAAACAGCAAACCCGCATGTATAGATTACTATCTGGCATGTACCCGCGTTGCTCGGGGACATGCTTTGGGGTAAAGTTTCGGGGTCTTGAATTCTAGAGTACCCGACAAACTGGTTGCATTTTTAAGGTGGAAATAATATTACTGTATAGTAATTAAAGTATTTTTTACTTGATCGTGCCATGTCTTCCTTGGGCGTCTTTGACCCCTTTAATCACTCGCTTCCAGTCATACATTCTCCTTACACCTCTTTTTTCGTTCATCACTTACGTTTCATTTTACAACAAATAATGTTTTCCTCTGGCATCCCCGAATTTTTCTACCATTCACTTCATATAGTATCATGAAATCCACATTGTTACTATTAAAAAAATACATTATGTAGACTTCAATTCGACTCCGTATCTCATTCCAATGCAGAGATAATGCGTTAAGTTTACTTCGAGAGTCCCCGACTTCTTCTACTATTCAAATCACTTTCTAAAGACAATTGGAATTAATAATAAGAAACTCTGAAATTTTCAGCAAAATCAGAGGAATGGTATAGGAACGCGTACAGGACTAACAAAGAATAGTGTGTTTGAAGGTGCTGCTGAGAAAAACCCGATGCCACACACTCGAAGGATGATCCCCAAAACTATGTCAACTGCTATGTTTTTTTTAAAATTTATTTACTTTCAAAAATACATTTTTTACAATTAAGTCCCGTTAAACTGATTGATATCAGTTTGTCAACGGGTTCTTTTAACAATTACTTCTTAAATACATATACAATTTGAACAAGTACATAAAATATACACATAATTACATTAGTACAAAAAAATTCTTTCACATAACCATTTTTTTAACATACATTTCCTTCTGTGAGTCAATTCACAGCTTTTTATCGAGTTTGGTAACATGTTGTAAATTATTAGAACGAGGTATTCTAGAGTTCTTTGACCATATTTATTCGGGCATCTGGGAACTACAAGTCCATCGTTTGCAATTAGTCTTGTATTATGAACATGTGTCACTATTTTATTATGTTCAGATTGAGATGTATGCTGACTCGCAATTTTAAGCCACAATAAAGCACGAACAGATAATGCATTTACAGAGTTGTATAGTAATGACTTTGGTACGTCATTTCTTTGTTCGTATTTAGTTCTGTTTAATAATAATTTTACCAAAGAATATTGTACATTTTGGATTGAAAGAAGATTTGTTTTTGTTGAATATCCCCATGAAGTTATTCCGTATCTTATTAGGAATTCCGCCTATACTATTTTAAGGGTATTTGGTGGAACAAAAAACTTCAATCTATAAAGTTTGCTCACTATAGCTCTAAGCCGTGTGCACACTTTTTGTATATGTATATCCCATTTAAAGTTACAATCAATTGTTAAGCCTAGATATACGTATTTTGAAACAAGTTCAATATTTTTGCATGAGCATGGTTGTATTACAAAGTTATGGATGCAATTAAAGTCACGAGACATAATTTTAGGAGTTATGGTGATGTTATTATGAGGAGATCTGATGTGCATAAGCTTCGTTTTTTTAGCATTGATTATTAAACCTACATCATGTGACCATTTTTGAAGAGTGACAAAGTCAATTTGCAGTAAAGTACTCGCTATTAATAAATCCTCATGTGAAATAACTAATGCAGTGTCGTCAGCATAAACGTAATGTTTTACATGAGAAAAAATAAATTTCATTGCAGTAACATATAATATATACAAGGTAGGGCCTAGTATGGACCCTTGTGGTACGCCTGCGAAAACAATATTTTTTTTGCTAAAATGATCAAAAAATTTTACACAAATCTTTCTATTTTGAAAGTAGTTAACTAATAATTTATGTAGGTTTCCTGTAATTCCAATGTTTTCTAGAGTTTTAAGTAATTTATTATGATCAATCGTATTAAAAGCCTTTGAATTATCAATAAATAATACGAGTACATGTTTTATTTTGTTAAGATCATTATTAATTTTATTTGAAAATTCTTGAAGTAGTAGATCTGTGCTTTTATTTTTTTGGAAACCATATTGATGGGTATCAATAATAGAAAATTTTTCAAGGTACTTTATTAGTTTTACAGATATATATTTTTCTAGGATCTTTTCAATTGCAGGTAAAATACTGATCGGTCTATAGTTTTCAATTTCACTGTGTTTACCACCTTTGTAGATGGGTCGGATTATGCTACATTTAAGATCATCAGGTATAATTGCCTCCGATAAAATCATATTAATTAATAGAGTTAAAATAGGTCCTAAGATATTAAAGTGTTTTTTAATGTCAGACATTCTAATTTTATCTATCCCCGGCGATTGACTATTTTTTAAACTTCTGACTACTTTTTCAATATCACAAAGTTTTGCTTGTGTTAAGAGCATGCTGTGTGGAAGTCTATGTGTTTGAATATGAAAAGCTTTTTTGTCACATCTATGTAATAGTTGCTTAACATTGTCAGAAAAAAAGTTTGCAAAATTGTTAGATGTTTGTTCAGTCGTTTGTTCTTTTTTTAAAAAATAGTTTGATATTACTTGGTCGCAATTACTTTTGCTCTTCCTTCCTAACAATCTGTTTATTTCGTCCCACGTTTTTTTAGAGTCGGCAAAGTAATTTTAAAATTTTGAGTTGAAGAATTTTAATTTGCATGCACTGATTAATTTTGTAACTTTGTTTCGATTACATTTGTACTCTCTTTCATAAAATTTATTTGTAGGATTATTTTTCCATCTTTTGTAAAGTGTATCTTTTAATTTGATTTTTGATAATAAATCTTCATGTATCCATTCATTTATGGCATTAGGTCTGATTTGAGGTTTATAAGACTTTACTACAGTACTTTTTTCATAGATTTCATTAAATTTATTTTTAATTTTATTATACAGAGTAACGCAATCCACTTCTTTCAAAAGAATATTCCAATTATATTTTTTTATTTCTTTATCAACACGTTTTTGAGACAGAATTGTGATTTTTTCATTTTGTTCAATATTTTTGACGTCATGGTATTGTAAATTTAGTCCCGTCATAAAATGATCAGCAATTCTCGAATCAATTACACACGCGGACAAGTTATATTTATTAGATCTAACATATATGTGGTCAATACAGGATTTGGTTATTTGACCAGCAACGATTGCTTCTCTAGTCGTATCATTAATACATTTTGTTGAGTAATTACTGGTAAGTATATTTTCATAAGCTATTATATTTGAATCACTTTGATTTAGTATGTTAAGATTAATATCCCCAAAAAATATTATATTATCATTAAAGTTTACATTATTGCAAAAAAAACAAGAAATTTCATTTAAGAATCCCTTTTTATTGAGGTTAGGTGGTCTATAAATTGCTAAAATATAAAAATTACATTTATTAGGTAATGTCAATATTCCAAACACATTTTCAAAGTGAATGGTTTCAACTATTTTTTGTTTAAAATGTAAATGTTCCCTTATATACAGCAATATTCCACCTCCTTGTTTATTTTTTCTGCAATAATAATACGATTTATATCCTGGAATATCATATAATTTAATAAGTTCCTCGTTAATTGCAGTTTCGCAAAGCATAATTACATCTATGTCTTTCAAACAGTTTTTCAAATAGGCATGAAGAATATCCCAATACTTGTTTAGTGATCTTATATTTATTTGGACATAGGTTAGGTTAGTATTGCATTTATTAATATTTTGTGCGTGAATCCAACATTCTAAATTGCTTACACGGGTAAATTCTACATCAGTATCATTTTCAATATAGTTGAAAGCCATTTAAAAATATAATATAATATTATACTCGTAACATTCAGTATAATGGTTGGAAGTTGAAATATAGCATCTATTAATAATGTACAAAATAATAATGATGTACAAAATATACTTGAATATTGTAGGCTTGTAAAAAATAAATTGAAAAATAGATTTTAATTTTGTGCATCTTGTAAAGAAAAATATCGAACTGTTTGTAATAATAGTATTATCCTCGTATTAATTTGTATTTATTAATTTATTATGTTTGTAATAATAGTATTATTTTAATATTATGGTTGTTGGGTTTAGTATTATTTGATACTATTTCCCGAGAAGCTATGTACAACCTAGTATTGAGTAATACAAAACACACTTGAAGAATATCGGCGTGTAAGTAGAATATATAAAAAGAGATATGTTTCAATAATAATACGAGAGAATACTGCTGTAGAGTTATGTGCAAAATACTACTATAGAGTACAAAATAAACTTCAAGAATATGGATTTGTAAAACGTAGTTAGAAATGTCAATTTTATGACATCCTGATGAAGAAAACATTAAAACATTACGATTTTCAATAATCGATTTTTTGGTGTGCAATTTCAAGCATTTTTTTATAAAACTTACAATTAATCTTGTCATTTGCTCGGTGATTTGATGGAAATGTCAGTTTATTTTTTAGGTTATGTTGTTCACAGTTCAGACATTTGGGTGCTTGGCTTATATTAATACAAGCCGTATGTGTGTGAGGGCCTCCACAATAGCTGCAGCTAGCTGCGTCCTTTTCTTTCCCAAGGCATCTACTTGATGTGTGTCCAAAGCGTAAGCAATGGAAACATTGTACCAGCGGGTTTGCATCTTCGGCGTAAATTCTTTGATATCCGATATTTTTTTTTTCTTTTTGTATTATAGTTCTTCGGATGTCCTTGTCTACCTCTACAATGAAGTTCATCGTGTCGTTGTATTTATTTTTAACAACCTTTTTCACATTTATTAGTGATTTGATATCTGTAGTGTGTTTAAAAACTTTGATATTCGTTTGGAGATATTCGTTTTGTTCAAATAGGTCATCAGTAAAATCTTCAGTGTTGTAGTCATTGAAGATGCCTTTGAATATAAGTGTAGGTTTTTTTTTCATAAGTTTTTTGCTTCTACATCCTGTAATTCTTTGGAAATTTGTTTTTGCAGCATCAGTGCGTCCTCTTTTTTAAAGCATTTTACGATAAATCTGTTTTGAGATTTTTTTTTAATGCTGTCAATATTAATCCTTAATTTTCCGTTTTTAATTTTTTCTTGGATTCGTTTTTGGAGTTTTTCATTTTGTTTCTTTATTATTTTGATTCGGGGTAATCATTAGGGAAAATTCGTTTTTTCGATTTAAGTATCGTTTTTTATCTACTGATTGGTCATACGACTCAAGTTTGACATTGTTTTCAGTCATTTCAATGGTGACGTGACCCATCAGTGCCAATATTGTATTCACTTTTAAAGTAATTAAGTTTTGTTGATCCTTGGTAAATTTTTTTGTTGGATCTTGTACTGCCTCCAACAGGTCTTGAATTGCCGTCTTGCATGATTCCATAAATTGGTGGTTATTTGTGTGCGTCATGTTTACCCTAATTTACACTGTGTTGTTTATTTCGTTGAGTTGTGTGTTATTGTCACAATCACTGGTTGAGCTCTAATGGACTCCAATAGAACACAGTTAAATTTACAAAATGCACCGTGATAAAGCACTTGAATGACAGTATGTTTAGCCACCTTTTTAAGGAAAACTTTTTTTATCAATAAGTTCACTCACTTGAATATAAATCTTCAGATTATTCACTGTTTTTAAGCGGTTTTAGTGAGAGCACAAATATCGCGTCTACTCGCTGTTACGTACTTGGTTAATATGGGACAATTAAATTTGTATGCGTCCGCTAAACTTGATGGACAGTATACCTCAATGTTTTAAATCTTCGCTTTTGGAACATAAGATAAGTTCAGAATAGATTATAGGAAAACAAGATACACTCGTCGCAGTTGGGGCCACAAAGTCTGGTGGTGAGGAATTAGTTTTTTTTTGATTATTGTGAAAATTTGTGATTAGTAATCTGGGCATAATTTTTTCGGTTCCATGATAACTCAACACAGTGACAATTCAACACACTTTTAAAAAGTGATATAAAGTCATTAGAAACTATGATTTTTTTTTTAACTTAACCTAACCTACTTAACCCAGTTAATAAAGTTTTTGTTTCATCACTTTCCATGACTTTATATAACTTAGATGTGAGGAATTATCATTGTGATGATTTATCCGGTCACCCATTTTTTCAGTTCCCTTCATTCCGCGTAACCTCTCGAAACACCTAGCACTAAGACCAAAGGGTTTGCTACCAATTTTCAAGCCTTTAATTCTTTATAACTTATAAGCCATGCCATTGGAATATTTTTTCAGTGCACTACAATTTTAGTAACCGCCCGAAACGCATAGAACTTAGACCAAAGGGCTTTCTACCAATTTACAAGCCTTTAATTACTTAATAACATAACATTTATTCATACCTTATAACATTTATTCGCCATGCCATTTAAACATTTATCAGTGCCCTACATTCCACGTAACCGCTCGAAACACATAGAACTAGTACCGAAGGTTTGCTACGAATTTTAAACCCTATAATTCCTTATAACTTATAAGCCATGCCATTGAAACATTTTTTCATTGCCCTTCATTCTACATAACCGCTTAAAACACATAAGACCGAAGGGTTTGCTACCAATTTTCAAGCCTTTAATTCCTTATAACTTATAAGCCATGCCATAGAAACATTTTTTTCTGACTTGGATTTTAAATTTCTGGGCTTTGATACTATGCTTCTATAAGAAGTATTAAATAGCAAAATTATTTTCTTTTAACAATTGTGTAGGTACCGTTCCCTTTGTACCATCATCACAAGCTGTCTCAGCTTTAGTGGTTCAAAACTTTATAAATAATAATACGTTCTATAATTAATCTTGAATAATCAACCCTTTCTCATCAATTCCTTTAAAGCTACGTAAAATTATCCATTGTGTATAATATCACTCTTCTGAAACAACAATTTTCTAAGAAATTTCTTGCGTTAATTTTCTACTGTTTTAAGTGCCGAATGTTTTTTGCCAGTGGATTTTGTTAGTGCCCGATTTATTGAAAAAATACGGTTTAACTCAGTGGAATAAAGGCTGTTTCTTTAATAAGGATTAGTTTATCCTTTAAGGAACGGTTATATTTTCGTTTATTTCTAAGGGTGTTTTTTATGTAATTGACATGTAATTTTTTTCGCCTTACATTGTCTTGCAAATGCTTAAATATTATCGGTACAAGATAGGAAATTATTCTAACGATTCCGAATTCATTATCTGAAGACAGACAGTTTGATAATGCTTTTGGGAGATAGAGACTGTCACGCGTAACAATAATTGCCCAAAAAAATTAGTTTATAAATAACCTTTTATATATAAATTACATGATAATATTAATGAATATGTACAAATTTAAGAGAAAATACATTAATTGAAATATCGTAATATTCAATTTACTCAAATCAAAATCATAATTATGTTAAACGTATTACGGAGTTATTCTTCAATTACTAGGCATACAATAATAAACCTAATAGACGGATGAAGGTAACCAAGAATTTGTAGCAGTAATTTAATATAATTGTATTGTTTCTGTTACAGTTTCAACAAAGACTTGTTTTCTCGTGAATCCACTTACCAGTTGTTACTGCTTTTTCTTCTGTTATTTCGAAACGAATTCCAAAACTAAATACTGGTATGAAAGGTGATAAAATACACTTTCAGATTTAATTATTAGAAAATAACATAATTTTTGAAATATATATTTTTAATACAAACATAGAAAAGTTAAAAAAATGGCTTATTTACGTTTTTTATTACTAAAAGCACTGATAAAGAAAAAAATTAAAAACACATATTTTATTGGACAAATGTATTATAAACGTTATTATAACCTCTCTTTTTTGTCATTTAATGTAAAAATAGTCATATTTTTTTTCATATTGTGGTCGGAAACTTTAGTTTCGTAGAGATGTACATTAAAAATTTTCTGTGGTTAACCTTCAGATTTGAATATATAGCGTGTTGTTTTCTCTTTCTAACACAGTTCAGATCATATATCTCACCATGACAGCAAGAGAGACAACACTTTCAATAAATAGTTTCCTAATGTACCCCATATTTATTGTTTATTAAATGACCTACCAAACTGGGCGCATGTCTGTATTTTGGGGGTAGAATATAATGATAATAATACAAATTTGAATATTAATAATAACAACAACATAATTATGATTCTATATCTCCGTTCAATTATTTGTGAAGCAGTCCAGCTATTATTGGTGGCTGACAAATGTATGATGTCACCTGCTCCTTGTGCTTTTGGATATAACTTTCTAATCGTCTCATTTCACACCAGGACCAAGGCATTGACCTGTGTAACGTTTTAACGAATAAACTGTTGCGAGGTAATCTCACAATTTGTAGGTACATATTTAAAAAAAAATATTTTTTATTATTGTACATTTGATACAGAAAATGTATAAGTAACATTTTAGGCCAAATAATATAATAGGATGTTTAATATGAGCACAAATACAATAAAATGAAAAGTGCCACGTACGTTGAGGATAAGCTGCAACAGAGGCGTGAATTCATTATGGGCTAGTCCTAGTTTCTAACTAGGCAGTGCATGTTCTAAGAAACTAATCATGGCATTCATTTTTGTTATTTTATACATAGGTAATATCAAATTGTAAATTTATAAAAATATATTTTTAAACTTCCGATTTCATGTCCGGGTTAAATCTTCCCCATAGGAAAAACTAAACCCTTCCACACACTTTTCCACAAATGATTATCTAGTCAATCAACATTATGCAAGTGCATTATATAAGCAAAATAAATACAAAACAATACAATAACAACACGTCAACCCACCAGAAACAGACAGAAACAGAACAAGACACGTAAAAATAAAAAAAATAACGGTCGCAACTGAGAATCCAACCCCAGGAACTCGGCCTTACCGAATAAACAAATATAAATAACCTTTAGAAGTTATTCCAACTAAATTGTAAATTCATTTGGAACTTCTTTTTAGAGGTCAATAGGTATAGGTTATACAAATAAATTGGTTAGAACTTTGTAATCATTAAAAAATATAGCCATATAAATATAAGTATTTTTAATTCTGAATTTGAAGTATGAGATCGACAAAAATGACGTAAAATAATTAGGCCCCGACGGGTCGTTTTGGCCAGTTGGTTGATGTATAGTCCTGGTAAGAATCATATCGGGTTCGATTCCTAGTTGCTTCGGTTACCTTTTTATCTCTTCGGTGTCTTTTTCTGTTTCATGTTTCGTCTAGATTTAATACTACTGTCTTATTTTTTAAATGATTAATTAAGTATTCTCTTACTGTTAAAATAATAGGGGTCCTGGTTGCATCCTATTGCATCCTATTGTTTCGTTACAAGTACGTATAATACACAAATAACGATATTAAAACTTCAAACAGTAAACAAACACTAACTTTAAATACTAATGGTAATAAATAATAGACAAAAGGTTTTGTCCGTTTATACCAAAATTGGGAAAAATAATTTTACGTGAACGATATGAAATACTTCTTGGGCACTTTCAAGTAAGACTTGTATAAGTTACCTTCGAACTATGCAATAAGCTGGCGAAGTTATTCACAAACATAAATACATAGGTAAGTTTAATTTTTTATTATCGATTTGTATGCTAACTATGAATAAAAATCTGTTCGTCTGATGCTGTAAAAACTCTTGAACTGTGAGCTTTAGCGTCTTTAAATTTTCAACTATGTTCAACTATGGACCCCTTTTTGTTTGTTTTGATGACTTCAAATATTCATAAATATTACAGAGCTATGTCAAGAGTCAGAATAATAGAAGAGTATGTATGAATGTGAATGAGGCAAGAAGTGTATGCCAAGACCGAGTTGTTTGGCGGTTTGTCCTCTCTGCCCCAGTTAGTTAGCTAGTTAGTTATTTTTATCTGAAATTTCAGGTGAACCCATATTTAAGCCATAGAAAATATGGCGAAAAAAATGGACTCTGAAATTTTGTTCCCAAAACGTTGTATTGTTTGTGTTCATATATCGGAAAGTATTGAAATCCGTGCGGTAAACCACACTTCAAGCCCACCGCTGAGCCATATGTTCTCAGCGACCTCCAATTTATTTGGAAAACTCATCCCACACGCGTTATAAATATCACATCAAAGCACCCATTCTACGCTTACCTATAAAATGTTTTAATGCTTTACCTTTCGTAAAACTTTCGGTAAAAGATTAACATTCTTACATATAACTAATTCGCGAGAAAAATAAATTATAAGGAAGTGCATTATTCAATAAATTTATTAACTTGCGTTGAAAATTCTTTGTTTCATTATTATGAATAAAATAACACATCTACTTTGTAAGACTTTCTAATAAAAAAAAACTTTTTATTGAGCTAATTTCTTTATGTATTTTACTGCAAATCTTCCGACCCCATCTGTTATCGGGTGGAATGCCTTAAATGTAAATGAAATGTTTGTAAAGCATGTAATAGGTCGTTCCAAGATTATTATGCTATTAGATTTGAGGCGATCATTGGAGAAGTGAAATACACATTAAACGCACCAAAATGAATTGTGCGATTATTATTGTGTAATCTAAAAATATGTTGGGTAATCTTGTTCAATTCTGCTGCATGCAAAAGCTCTTTAAAAAAAAACAACACTTGATTTAATCTTAAATATCTTGGAGACTATTTAAGTCGGGAAGAGTAAAAAATTAACACAAAATACGTTTTTAGGGTGTTAGTTTGGGTTATTTTAATAATTTATGCGTATTTCCTAACCTTCAAACTTAACTTTGATGGTGAAAAAATGGAACTTTAATGCATCTTTTACCAATCTCCCCCGACATAAATAGTTATTTCTTATAGTAAGTTGAAACCAAGTAATATTTATATTTGTTTGCATACTGAGCGTGCAGCGGAATTCGAGAATTTAACATATATATGTTGTTTCATCAAACAAAAGTAGCTAGATTAATCAAGTTTATAAAAATACATTTTCATGGGCGTCTTTTCAACTCTAAATTAAATAAGTCTACATTTATCTCAGTCTGACATTTTTGGCCTTATGCCAATATGTACAGGGTTTTCCAATAAGAGGTGTTATTTTGAATAGCCCGCTATTTCGGTAGATGTTACTTTTGAAGCTGTCATTTTTTAAAATTTGACAAGTAGAAACTACGCCATTAATAAAAATGGAACGATACACGCTTCGATTGGGTCCTTGAAATGCGTGAAAATGATCCGGAATTCCATCGAAAAATCATCTTGAGTGATGAGGCCCATTTCCACCTCGGTGGCTTCGTCAACAAGCAAAATTGTCGCTTCTGGGGCTCAGAAAACCCAAGAGTTATTGTTGAAAAGCCTCTCTATCCTCAACGTGTGACTGTTTGGTGCGGTTTATGGTCCGGCGGAGTCATTGGACCTTACTTTTTCGAAAATGAGGCTGGAGCAACAGTTACGGTGAATGGATTGCGCTATCGAGAGATGATTAATGATTTTTTATGGCCGCAATTAGATGGTATTGATCTGGACAGCATGCAGCGTTTACTTTCAACAAGACGGCGCTACGTGCCACACAAAGGTTTTTGGAAAACCCTGTATTATGTGTTGTATGCGTACATATTCGCATCATTTTTTTCCCGTATGTATTGCGTATTGTTGTATTATTTGTATCGGTTTTATGATATGCCCTTTGCGGTACGCAATCGTCGGCTCGTTTTTTTAAAACTCATCATACGAATTAATTAACGATTGTAATGAAGTAATAAACACAGCTTTTGACCTCCGGGACAAAGAACTTTAGCCAATGCAAAGAATCATTGTTCGAATGGGTTTTCCGCGATTTACAAAGCGGACCATGCAAGTACTTTATAGTTATTCTGCAACATAATATTTATGCAACATTGTTATGCAAAATTTCAGTTAGATGACGCATCAACTCTCACCTTTAATATTGCGTACTTTATTGTACTGAAGATGAAAAAATAACTGAGATTAAAATAAAATTTTATCGCGTTTTTTTATTGGTGTAGGCTGAGGTGTATTTAAAAATAAGATGGGTTTCTGAGACAACGCGCGTGGTTGCACCGAACTAGGTCCAGTGGACATTCTTGAGATTTACTGCACTTAATGTCGCACATAAGTTCGTTCGTCGGACAAGCTGTCACCAGCCACAAACACGTCGTTCTGGGCTCTATTTTGGGAAAAAATGCCCTGCTGTGCTTTTAAAATATGCAAAAATCATTCTCTAGCAAAAAACAATTCCAATAGATTGTTTTTGTATTTATTTAGTCCATGGATGTAGGTACAGTTTTTTCACACTTGCAGTAGTGGAGTGACAAAAACAAGTCCGTTCATGACTTGATTATTTTCTGTTTCTCCAGAAATTGAAACCCATTGGGTATAAAAGAAGCCACTGGAATATAAGGGTTGAATACTTGAAAAGTAATATTAATCCGGGGATGAACCTAGATTCGGCATTCCCTCGTGCCAATTTTTGTGTTATTAAATTCAGCTCAGGATACTGCTGTTACTGATTCACACTAGATTCATGCTAGAGATATATTCGAGTAGGAGTTACTAGTTAACGAATCCTCAAACTACTACATAGACAAGTGATAAAGAGTGCATGTCAAAAAATCGCTCCACAAAAATATCCAAAATTCGTAGATTATATTCCCTAATAAACATATAATTTATCGTTAAATGTGTCCCCGAAGAACACTCTAGAGAATTGTCGAATTTTGTGAAATCTATAAAGTCTTATTTACAGTTTACAAGTGTTTTAAACTAACTGTGAAGTGTCAGAGTGTTGTTGCCGAAAAATCAACCATCTGTTATTACATACTGTGCTAAGGCAATTCACAGTATATAGGAGTGAAATACGCCACTGAACGGAAGGCAGCCGTGGCAGCGCGGGTTAACGCACAGCTATCGCTCGCACATTATCCAGCCGCGGCGCACCGAGTTCGATCCTCACACCGACCAAAAAAAAAACACTTTACTTTTTTTTTTAAATAAAATAAATTAAATTAATTAATTAATAAATAATCCTACACCATCTATCTAAAGAAATAAGAACTAATTATCGACAACATCACTATTAGCCAAAATCACAACCAGGCATAATGGCAACTACCAATAAAGTCCAAACACGATCAAAACAAACCGAATCACCACATCGAACTGATGCCTGTGCAGACCAGCAATATGATAAATTTATAAAGTATGTCGATAAAAAGATGGAGGATTTAAAGCAACAACTATTCAAAAAAATTGAAGATGAGACACTGAACATAAGAAAAATTTTTGAATTTGATATATCAGATATGAAAAAAAGTGTTGACCTCAGCCGTCAATATCTCATAAACATGACAGAAAAAATTGATGAAGCAAGCAAATCTCTTGAATTCGATGATAAACAACATTTCAAAGAAAAATTAAGGAAACATGAACCAATTGTTATAATTAAACCTAAAAATCATGAACAAAAAAACACAAAAACACAAGAGGACATAAAGAACAACATAGATCCAGTTGATGTGGGCGTGGCCGGAATCAAGAATTTCAAAAAAGGATCAGTTATAGTGGAATTAAAAAACACAGAGGCAACAAAAAAGATCCGAAAAGAAGTTATCACTAAGCTTGGGGATAGGTATGATGTTGATATTCCTAAACCCAAGAATCCAACAGTAAAAGTGATAGGAATGACGGATAAATATACCGCCGAAGAAATAGAAAATAAAATAAGGATGCAAAATGATTATATAGACAAGGAAAACTCAAAAATATCGGTAAAATTTATAAAAGAAAATAAAAAAAGTAGTGAAAACAATAACTTTACTGTATTCATAGAAGTAGATGGAAAAACACACTCAAAAATGTTAGAGGAAGCGAAGATAAATATTGGATGGAATAGATGTGCTGTCTTCGATCATCTCTCAGTTTTGAGATGTTTCAATTGCAACGGATACAGACATAAAGCAGGCGTTTGTAAAAATAAAAAATCATGCGGAAGATGCTCAAATGAACATGATACGTCAGACTGTCAGGAAAATAGTAAAAAAATCAAATGTGTAAATTGCAAACTGACAAATGAAAAACTTTCATTAAATTTGAATGATAATCACCATGCATGGAGCAAAGAGTGTCCTATTTACAAAAGAAACATAGAATCGGAGAAGAGAAAAATTGATTTTTTAGGATAAAAAAAAAGACAAACGTATACTATTTAAATATTTCAAGTCTTTTGGCCCACGTAAATGAAATTGAAGTTTTATTACAAGAAATGAAACCAGAAATTTTAATGTTAAGTGAAACATGTATAACCAGTGATATTTACGATTCTGAAGTATCATTTACTGGGTATTCAACTGTAAGATGCAATTCATTTAGTCGGCATACGGGAGGAGTTCTAATGATTATTAAAAATGGTATATCTTTTAAAATAATATCAAATGAAGTGTTTGATGAAAAAAATACATGGATACTGGCAGTACAAATAAGAAAAAACTTTATTAAAGGAACATACGCTGTATTATACCACTCACCAAACCAAAGCCATTCAAAATTCTTAGATTTTTTCGAAAGTTGGTGTAGTAAAAACATGAAAAATTAAGATATGTTTTATGTAACCGGTGACTTTAACATTGACATGAAAGTCAAGAATACCTACAGTAATAGACTTCAGAGTTTAGTGAATTATCTAGGAATGAAACAACTTGTGACCAAACCAACTAGAATCTCAAATACATCAGCAAGCATTATTGATTTAGTCATAACAAATCATTTTTACTTGAATGTTAATGTTATGGATACTCCAAAAATATCTGACCACGAAAATATATTAACAATATTTGAAACGACCACAAGTCCGAAGCCACAGGGAATACGAAATATAACGTATAGAAAAAAAAATAACTATAATAAGGATACATTGTGTACAGCATTACAAAACAATAAATGGATCTGCGATACCCAAGGAAATTTAGACGGAAAAGCCGATGAACTAGTAGGACATCTGAAAACAGTAGTAAATGAGCTAATGCCTTTAACTAATATTATATTAAAAGATACAAATAAATGGTATACGAAATCCTTACATATTCTACAAAAACAAAGGGATACAGCCTATAAAGCCTGTAAAATACAATTCACTGAAGAAAGGTGGGAAACTTATAAGAAACTTAGAAACATGTACAGTACAGAAATAAAACATACCAAAAATTCGTATATCAGGCAAAAAATAATTACCTCTCAAAGTGACTCAAGAAAAATGTGGACTACACTTAAAGAAATTATAAGCGGCAAACAGAGGGAAAACATTAAGGAAGTTCGGTTTCCAGATGGAGTTGAAGATGATACACTTAAAATAGCCCAAAAATTTAACACAAATTTTGTACTTAGTGTCGAAAACATAAATAAGAGTATTCCATTAGTCGCAGATACCTCTTCTCAATCATCGGAAAAAAGAGAGAATAAAAATATTTTCAGGTTTAATAAAATTGACAATGAGTATTTAATGAAAATCATTAAAACAATGAAACCAAAATCATCGCCGGATGGAATTACTATAAGCATAATCAAAGATGCACTGCCAGCTATAGGAGACAGATTAGTTGCACTAATAAATGAATCTCTGACTAAGGGAATTTTTCCGCAGTCATGGAAAACCTCCATAATAACACCAGTGCCCAAAATAATAAATGCTAAAAATTTCGAAGACTTCAGACCAATAAATGGATTGCCTAAATATGAACAATTACTAGAATGCATTGTGAAAGAACAGATGAGTAAATTTATAGAAAAAAATAACGTCCTAGTAAAAGAACAATCTGGGTTTAGAAATAAATATTCCTGTGAAACAGCAATAAATTATGTGATAAATGAATGGAAAACAGCTATGGATCAGAAGAAAATCACAATAGCAGTGTTCTTGGATTTTAGACGTGCTTTTGAAACGATAGACAGAGAAAGACTAATAATGAAATTGAAGGACATAGGAATCCGTGCTAATGAATTGCAGTGGTTTATTGATTACTCAAAAAATAGAAAACAAAAAACCAAAATTGGAGATACTATCTCTGAAGAACAAGAAATCAACATTGGAGTTCCTCAAGGATCTGTTTTGGGACCGCTCCTATTTATTTTATATATTAATGATATAGTGAAGTGCTTAAAGTACTGTTCCATCAAACTTTTTGCAGATGACACACTTTTATATATTATAGCAAATAATATTGAAGATGCGTTGTCAAAAATACAAAATGAACTTAATGAATTATCTAAGTGGTTAAACATAAATAAATTGAAATTAAATGTAACTAAAAGTAAATTTATGGTATTAGGGAAAAAACTAAACGTACATACTGTCCTAAATATAGACAATCAAAATATGGAAGAAGTAAAAGAAATTAAATACCTGGGAATCATAATAGATAACAAGTTAAAATTTAACACTAACTTTGAAATTTTAAATAAAAAAATGGCGAAAAAGGTTAATTTCTTAAGTAGGATAAAAGGAAAATTGGACATTAAAACAAGGATATTGGTCTACAATACCACTGTAGCATCCCATCTAAATTATTGTACAAGTGTAATATTTCTAAGTAACAAAACCCAAATTAAGAGAATGGAAGTAATCCAGAACAGAGGCATGAGGTCAATACTGTGTTGTAGCAGGTACACCAGAATAAAAACCATGCAACGTCAACTCAATATTTTAAGTGTGTGGCAACGATTAGTTTATAATACCTTAGTGTTTATTTATAAGCTAAAAAATAAAATGTTACCTGACTATATGTCAAAGAATGTTAGAATTAATAGTGCAGTTCATTTATATCCTACGAGAAACTGCAACGATTTTAGGCTTCCTAAAACACACTTATCAGAAACACAAAACAATATTTATTATAAAGGTTTTAAAATGTTCAATGAACTCCCGGTAATTGTTAAGGAAGCTAAAAGTCTTGCAGTTTTTCGTGGATTATGTCTCAATGTTGTTAAATCTAAATTTTAGTATGTAAGAAGTAAATAATATTGTAGTAGTCATAGAAAATAATATATTAGGTATAAGATGTAAACTCTTATAACTAAATAAAATATACATTAAAAAAAAAAAAAAAAAAAAAAATATTCGACATGAATCTATTAAAATTTTTTGACATTTTTGGTAATAACCTAAAGAAATATCGATATGAAGTAATGCGTACGATCGATTATTAATATGAGAGTATGGAATGTATCGGCAGCATCTCCTATCCTCTTCCTATTTTCCTCTTCCTCTCCCATTCCTTTAACACCAAATTAATTTTAAGATACTAAAACTTCATTTCCAATGCACTTTAACATATGAAACTTCTGTGGCTTGACTTCAGTTAACTTGTATATTTATATCTATCATTGTATATTATATAAAAGCTGTTTGTTTCTTATAAAATAAATAAATAAAAGTAAAAAGTTTATCCCCGTAATATTTTATATTGCATAGATTCGAAATAATCAAAGCAATCATTTTAATTTATTAGCATTATTCGCTTCATTGAAAATTGTAATTATTATTTCGCAAGTATACTTTTAAAAACATGAAAATTTATTTAATAAGATTTGAATTAGCTTGTAACCTTTAGGCCTATCAGTACAATATTTACGTCGACGGATTAATAAGTCATATTTATCTATTATTATATTATTTTTAAACAAATGTATATAAAGTCTATATTTGTTCACTAATTTAAGTTTTATATAAACAAAATGAAAATACTTGGTTTTAAGTCACTTTATTGATAAATTTTATTGCAGACCGGTTTCGGTACCTCCGTACCATCTAATGATGATCAACTATCCTGATGATGGTACGGAGGTACCGAAACCGGTAGACAATAAAATTTATCAATAAAGTGACTTAAAACCAAGTATTTTCATTTCATTTATTTAAAATGTCAAGTCACAATGTGTTACTTATTGGTTTTAGCGTTTTTATAATTTGCACAAGATATCTCTTTAGACATGTTTATCCTTATTTTCCAATATTTTTCCAGTAATCAGAATATTTCTTTGTACCAACTTTTCCTATGACAGTTTTAGTAGAAAGTTTTGAAGGGCTGCTGTTATAAAAACCAGATAAACACGGTTGAGTAAGAATTATTATTTTAGGTAAAATTAAGATTTATTAGTCCAGTTTGCTGCCCTAAATACATTATATTGAAATAAGACGGAGTAAAGTTGCGCCCGTAATCTTATTTCATACAAATTAAAAGATACGGCGCAAAAAGTTGACGGCTTCCTCTCGAGCGGAAATGTCGACCTAAACGAAGAAAGATTACGCTCTTAATTTTCTTTTGAAAAAAACTAGACACACTTGCTCACTCAACTCGGTCAAATTGTCGACTAAACGAATGCGGTAGGTGGGTACGTTAATGATAATGACAAACTCTATACCTTCGGTAAGAAAAATTGTGTTTGCTATCCTAATTTCATTTTATATTAGTTGGGTAATTTTATATTTCTATGAAATTTCTAGTACAAAGTTACTACCCTGCTTCGTCCCCTCTCTATTTTAATTCTCTCACAAACAATCATTGAAAGGGTGGAAAAAAACATTTTTTTACGGTCATTTTAACAATTTAAAGCTACATAGTTCTCGAAAGAAATTATGCTGCGAAGTTGAAATATTTAAATTGGGCTGCTATCTTAGATGGATACATATTTTCAAATTTCATGGCGCCATAGCGCACCTTTCGGGAGTTTATGTTTGTATAGATTCCCTGCTTTATTATGTAGATTATTAGTCGTTTATTATTTTTTCTTTTATACAGGGTGTTAAGGGACGCACTTGACTTACTTTAATCAGTGATTCCTGACATTATTTGGAGTAAAAAATGTTAATGAAATTTAGGTCTCCTGTGACTTTTTGATGTTTTTTTTCATTTATATATATACCTACTTTTACAAAATTCCACCCCACCAGATAATGTTTGTTCTATTCTGTTATGATTTTGTTTTCACTTCTAACTTTTGCTTATTTTATGACATCGTAACAACTATTAATTTGGGCTAACAATATGAATATATTTGTTAACAATGTTAAAGAATAGGCGTGATTGAATTTTCTCGTTTAAACTTTGTACAAAGATGAATGTTTGCAAGCGAGTTCACAAGTAGTGCTCCACATATCTATTATCGTCTTATTTCAGCTTCATTGTTGATTCTTTTGCAATGTTAACTGCTCCGAACTGTTTCCCTCTGTCGTCATTACGGAGCAGATACCGCCCTTGTATAAACACTAAACACTCACGGTGTGAATAATCAAACGTCAAAGGAAAAACAGATTCAACACTCATAAATATGTGGCCCGCTGAAAAATATTTTTGCTTTAATGATGATCAAACACTTTTATTAGATGAAATATTCTATCATCATAAATTCATTATTTAATAGCTTTTAGAATGGTGTTGACCTACTTATACACTAATATATCCTATTATACTTATACGCTAATATCTCCTTTCTACCTTATACTATTTTAAGGATATTAAACCGGATATAATTATGCTACATTACTGACATTCAGTATTAATTTTACTTCGTCATTTCCGGATTTTTTAGCACCCACTTTCATAATAATTATCATTATTATGGCAATAGCCATCAAAATGATGGCTATTGCGTTTTTTTGTATTTTTTATATTATTATCTTGACTTAGCTCACATCATCGTGTGTGCTAATAATTTAAAAAATCATAAATATATAAATAATGAAAATATATTGTGGGCGTCCATGGTTAAATTAAAATGTGGGATATGATTGTATTTTATATTTTCTGAGTACTTTGTTTGTGATTCCGCCAAAAGGTGATATTTAAATTTTTTTTAATTGTATAGATTGCATTTTTTGAGAAGTTCATCTTTGAGTCTATAATGACAAACTTGATCAAATAAATATGATCCCTGCGGTCAATTTTTTTATGTAATATTGTTATATAACTGTTGTCGATTTTATTTGATGTAATATGATAATATAACTGTTATCAATTTTAGTTGATGTAATATGATAATATAACTGTTATCAATTTTAGTTGATGTAATATGATAATATAACTCTTGTAACATTTATTTGATGTAATATGATAACATAATTACTGTAAATTTTATTTTATGTAATAGGATATCTGTAACCTGGGAACGAGGGGAAAATCTTTAGTTTTGCTGACGATACAGTAATTTTATTTAAAGGAAGAGATTCGATAAGTAGCTACAAAGAAACGGAACATGAATTTGGTCTCTTGCAAAACTGGCGTAAGAGAAATTCCCTCACACTTAATGTAAATAAAACAAAATATTTGACATTTTCTATAACAGCCAGAGGACAGTTGTCGGATGACTTTATTCTCAAATTACATAAATGCCAAAGGAATCTATAAACATAACCAAGGTTTATCATGCCTCTGTCCCACTATAGCACACTCCAAAAGCATCAAATATCTTGGAGTTGAAATCGATGAAAATCTCCGATGGAACTCACACATCGACGTAATTACAAAAAATTCACCAGGTACATATACTTTAGAGAAATTCGTAATATCCTCTACATCAACGACATTCAAAAAGTGTACCATGCTTTGTGTCAATCACTAATAGAGTACGGGATAACTGGTTGGGGGTCTGCCTTGAGGACTTACACAGAGCGGCTCAACATAGCCCAAAAAGGAGTACTAAAGACTAAAGTTCCGTTTAGAACTCCGACAGAATAAATATTTAAAAACTTCCAAGTCTATAATGTATAAAAACTTTTAATAAAATATATTTTATTAAAATTTACAAAAAAACATATCTGAATACTCCACTGCCCAGCATAAATACTCAACCAGAGCAATAAGCCAAAATATACTGGTTACTCCCAATTTGAATACATCTTTTGGACAAAAAAATATTAAATTCTGTGCTACGAAATTATACAATGCTGTACCATATCAAACAAAAAATAAGTGAAATCAATATATTTAAAACAAAAGCAAAAACATGGCTGAGAGAACAAAGTGATATTCAACTTACAGACATTGAGAAGACGATGTAAACACAACTTGAAACTAAATACAAAAGAATAAAAACTATAGGTCTCCTTGGAACAGGAAACCCTAATGAGGAGGACTGAAATTTTTTAAATTTATACTTATATTATACTTTATACACTACTTTGGTTATACTTCCATATTTTATTAAAATCATATCGTCACCTGTTTTTAGTAGGTACCAACATATATATTGTTAAGGTGATTAGTATGGTTCCATTATAACAAGTTTTCCTTCCAGTAATTTTCAATAGTGTTTTGCCATAAAGCTGCGGTGTAACCGTGCCTGTGCAGGGCAATGTGTAGCCGAAGGTGCGGAAGTGTGTAAACGTGCACAATGTAATAATATATTGTGCGGTAAACTGGTAAGGTTTAGCTGCGACGAATAATCCTAAACCTCCGCATTATTCACTAGCACCGAGCGCCATACACTATGATTAACTTCCATACACAACCGTGAAGTTCACCTACTGTACGTGTAATGTGTATACTGCAGTGGTTCCCAAAATGGGCGGTTTTGTCGATTCGTCTTACTATATAGTTATTATATCTTTTATATGTTCAATATTTAGACTACCGTCCGTGCATTTAATCTACGAACACTCTACCTATATTTCAACATTCGTTCTTTTCTCAATGAAATGTGCATGTTCACATGCATATACGTATGGTTGTTCACATGCATATATGTGTGCATGCATCTATAAGTTTATATGTTTACTAACTGCCCCTCAGAAAATGTGGATATTTTCCACACGTCCTTCAAAATTTTAAGCACGAAGTATCCTTTAGCCATTAACAATATGTACACACATGTAATTTTTGTTGTTGTCCTACATGTTAATACTAACTATATGTTTTTGTAATTTTTTATCGAATTGGTTTTTATACTGTTTTTGCTAAATCAAAATTATGTAGCAACCGATTCACTAAATGAACTACTAAGGGATTTTACAAGTACACCACGCAGGATCAATAATTTGCGCACGTTTAGTAGTATGAAATAACTTTTATACTATTTCCAAATTTTGATACCGGCAGTGAAAGCAATGGAATAGTGTAGGCGTCTTTAGGCGTCTTCTTTGTAGGCGTTCGTAGAAGTCTTTGCCCGTTAAGGAATAACTTTCCTCCAGGTTATTGCCTCACCCCGAAAAAAAATCACTGCAAATGAAGTTTTATATTATGCGGCTTTTGCCCCAATTGACTAACATCTAAATGATTATATATCAAGTATAAGCACAGCTTATTAAAAAATTATAATTTGCGGTATTTTTCTAGATAGGTACTAAAAGAACCTTTTAATAATTGCAAAAAAAATTCCAATAAGGGGCAAAGTAAAGCACCTTTAAGGTACTTGAAAACAAGAAATGATAGTTCTCTTAGAGATGGTGTTGATGACGCTGTTGGTGTTTTTGTGGATCAAATAAGAACGCCATCAAAATTACTTATAGGTATATTCGCGATCAATTATAGCTCCTCGACAGTAAGGAACTGTACGTTTCGGTTCGGGTTCGCTCGGCCCGTCGCGGTGCTGGAGACCGCGTCAGTTATCACGTCCGCTATTGGTGGACGAGTCGGCAATAGAAGGTACTCCACTGTTAGATCGCTGCTGTGTTCGTTTTAGGCAACGCAAAAAAATGAAAAATTATGAAAATATCTTTAAAAAAGGTGCGGTGAGTCTTATAAGTTTTGGAATCTCTGGTATACACCTCTATAGCTCCAGTCTACATCATATCACAGGCTGGAGTAAGGCCAAAAGATCGCACTAGATTTATGGCCCCAATCTATGGTGCGAACTGCTTGTTCCATTGCATTTATTCTTAGTCAAAACTAAACTCCGAATGGGTCAAGCGTTCAGCCGTGCTAAGGATTAAAGAACGTTGAATTGGATATCTTGGCTAGGAGCGCAGATTCAAGAGGGGGTGGGGTGATCAAACTTGATAACTTAACTATTTTAGTTCCATAGCCTTACATTCATGAAACACAAAGATTTTATTCATAAGAACTAATTCTTATCATGTTTTGATTCTTATTCCGAGCACATTTATTACTCGTAACTTTTATTTTATGAAAATGCTAGTTTTTCCCATGCCTCGAATGATATTTGAAACGTTTAAAAAAATAAAATGATAAATTATGTCAGTTTTTGCAATAATTAAGTGTTCCATGATGAAGTGAAGTTCGGAGATTTATAAAATTGTTGATTTGACATAAATAATATACTGATTTAAAAAATAAACCGCTGAAGAGTTCCAACTGCTCCAAACCATCTGGAGCCAATGGGACCATGGCATCCCCAAATGGAGGAGTCGTGAGGCAAAGTATAGCGGAGAGGGGAAGTAGTTGGGAAACTACCTGGCTATTAGTCACCAAACACGGCTAAAACCATTTCAACCAACGTTTAGATTCTGAATGGTGTCTTTTGCCAGGGCGATACTGAGTTTATCTTCCACTCAGTATTTAAACTGAAGTGGTCAAATTAAATTGAAGACGGAAAAGGTTGTCAAATTTCATAACACCAGAACTCAACATACAATTTTTTTTAATAAAATAATTTTTTCAAATACATTTTAAAATAAATTCATTAATCGAAAAAATTATATAGTGTTCTACAAATTAAACAAAAAAAAACTATAAATACACGTGCAAACGTTTAAGTGGTCTGACTTGAAAATATTAAGATTAAAAAGTATCGATTTTGACTAAATGTAATAAATCTCTTAAATCCTCCTGGAAATGGTTTTTAAATTTATCGTTTTCAATAAAGATAAAAAATATCGATATTTCATTTCCTAGATTAAGCTAACTGTCGTTCTAAAATACAATATTGAAACATATTTTTAGGGCGAAATTATCTGGAACATACCTTAATCTGCCTCATTTTATATGTCCCGTATAATTTGTAAGCTATTAATCATATTTAACTCGGTATTTGCGACAGTTCAAATAAGGAAGATCTTCGACGAAAACATCCCATATTTCTTGATAATCTTGGCCTACAAATGTGCTGTTTAATTTGCTTCCTTTTTTGTGATAAATGCGTCTGATATTGTAAGGCCACCCTTTTGGGGTCACGGACACGTAAATTGGACACATTTTTCACATTCGATTAATTACACAAATAAATAAGTAATTTCTTCATCCATCACGGTGATTAACGTAAGGATATTCAGCTAGATAATCTTTTACTTGTTCACATTTATTTGGTTTATTTGCTTTCGTTTACGTCCATGAGTGAAATTGACTTTCGCGCTAAAATATGTGTTTTATTAAACTAGTCGATCCGTGAAAAACCTCGAAATATAACATTGACATGACAAGATGAAAACTCGGATTTTTTTGTTGCTACAGAATTGAAAAAGAAGTTAAAACATTATCTTCTAAAATTATATAACATATAGGTATTTATGGCTTTATTAGATTTCAAGATCAGAAATAACTAAAATAAACCCCATGGAAATATCGATTTTTTAGGCCTGCTGGGCAAAGTCGACCGTAGGTCCGTCCATTACGCTGGGCCGCGCGCCGAATATTGTTTTTACATGACTCCATCACTTACGTCTTTAAGATTCCCACTTTATTTTCAAGATTTGATAGGGAAAAGTTAACCGCAAGTCTGTCCAATACACCAGGGTAGCGAGTCGCGTGTTTTTGTGCACGGCCGCTTCACTTACGTCATTAAGATTCTGGCTTTATTTTAGGGTATTGTCTCGTCTTAAACATTTTGTGATTCAGAATGTTTTTCAGATTAAATAAATTATGTAATTTTATTAGATCTAGGTCATACACTGAATTTATCAATAAATACATTGAACATTATGTTATGCTCATGCCGCTGAAAGCTCCGTTTCTTCGTTTTCTCTAAATGACGCATGTACAGAAAGATGGGCTTACAATAGATCTTTTACCAGTGTTGCCAAATGGCTTTTAAAATGGAATGTACGTTTGTAAGAAGTTCATTCGATCGTGTTAAAATCACTGGGAATGCGAGGAGAGAAGAAAGGGAAGTTTTACTTTATGATGATATTGGTTTCTTTTAAATCCTGTTTGTTTCTTGAAAATCCTTTATAATTTACAGTTTACAGGTGTACACCTCATACAATCACAATTAATGTTATTTTCCTACAACATCGCTCTGTTTAAATTCTTGATAACTTTCAGTTTACAGTTTCCAGGTGTACACCTCATACAATCACAATTAATGTTATTTTCCTACAACATCGCTCTGTTTAAATTCTTGATAACTTTCAGTTTACAGTTTCCAGGTGTACACCTCATACAATCACAATTAATGTTATTTTCCTACAACATCGCTCTGTTTAAATTCTTGATAACTTTCAGTTTACAGTTTCCAGGTGTACACCTCATACAATCACAATTAATGTTATTTTCCCACAACATCGCTCTGTTTAAATTCTTGATGATAACTTTCAGTTTATAGTTTGCTAAGATATGGTTAAACCGGGAATCGAACCTGGTTATTAAATTGGCTAAGCTCAGATAAAATGGTAGAGAGATGAGGCTCGTGTACTATCAGGGGCGGGCAGCTTCTTTGGTCATCAGGCTCGTCCATCGGTTAGGAGGTCAAAGGGTAGGTTTATCACACAATAATAACACATGGGTAGTAAGGCACAAGGTATATTAATTGTCTCGAGAAATACAGGTTGACATAGATCTCCCTACTAACTCTCTCTACTAATTTGTGACGACCAGATAAAGCGTGGATTCTACATGAATTTACGAGAATTGAACACAAGAAAAGGGGGGAAGGTTGAAAGCTTACGATTCGCCTTGAGATGTGGTACATCATGTTGACCCAGGTTTCCCGCGCTTAAAAGGCAGCGGTACTGATGGTGTGGTAATATGCACTCGGGATTTTACACGAGAACGGGACTCCATTGAGTTTAGTTCGAACCGAGATAATAAACATGACTGCTAGTTTGATGGCGAAACGTATCTAGTTAAACTGGAACGAGATCGCGTCCGTTATTGCGTAATCATGCAAGCCATGCCCGCGAGGGGTTTTCGCCATCGTGAGCCACCGTGTTGCTAAGACCAAGGTCGGATTTGCACTGCCGAAGCGCGCTTAGGGCCGCCCGTGTTGACCGCGAGCAGTGTGGGTGGTCCAAGTCGATCACGTATTTCGACCATCTGGTCGCGTGTGGCGCAACTAGTGAGGGGAAATTGGGGCTAGTGTGCATCCTTTTTATAGGGTAACTTGTATTACGTAACACATTCCCCCTCCGCCAGTAAAAGGCGACGTGGTAATGAAGCTTTAGGCACTAAAAATCCTCTTCATCTTGTCGTGAGGTGAGTAGAGAGAGGAAAAAACAGTGTTGATTTGCAAAAAAAACAAAGAGAAAAAAAAAAATATGGTTATGCAATGGTGAAAATACAAAATACAAGGTTATGCAGTGATGACAAGAACAACATACAAGGTTATGCAGAGATGACAAGAACAACATACAAGTTATGCAGTGATGAAAAGACAAACATACAAGGTTATGCAGTGATGAAAAGACAAACATACAAGGTTATGCAGAGATGAAAAGACAAACATACAAGGTTATGCAGAGATGACAAGAACAACATACAAGTTATGCAGTGATGAAAAGACAAACATACAAGGTTATGCAGTGATGACAAGAACAACATACAAGGTTATGCAGAGATGACAAGAACAACATACAAGTTATGCAGTGATGAAAAGACAAACATACAAGGTTATGCAGAGATGACAAGAACAACATACAAGTTATGCAGTGATGAAAAGACAAACATACAAGGTTATGCAGTGATGAAAAGACAAACATACAAGGTTATGCAGTGATGAAAAGACAACAACCTGACTCTAAAATTTCATTGGTCTGTAAGCTAAGTTTGAAGAGCGTAGTGTTCGTTGAGTACCAAGTAGACGTAATTTCACTGAAGTTATTTAAGTTACACTTTCACTGTAACTTGACCCATTTGAGATTGCACTCAAGTATCACTAGGGCCATAGAAATTGAACTGTGCTTCTTGGTTGTGGTTGAGAGATGGTGATGCTGAGGGCCAGAAGTGTCCGGGTTCTGATGTTGTACCAGCGTGAATTCCATTATGCTGATGTGGTGGGGCAGTGGTTGTCAAGGTGAAATGAAGTTGGTAAAGACATGGAGTAATACCAGTAAGTTGATTGATGATTGATGCGTGTGATGGCTATTATGTTGAGTTTGCGCATCGGCAAGTGGTTGATTTGTACAATGGCCCGTAGTTGATTGTACGACGGCAAGTAGTTGATCTGTACAAATGGCAAGTAGTTGATTTGTACAAACGGTAGGTAGTTGATTGCACAATGGCAAGTGGTTGATTGCACAACGGCAAATAGTTGATTGCACAACGGCAAGTGGTTGGTTGCACAACGGCAAATGGTTGATTTGTACAAACGGCAGGTAGTTGATTGCAGGAACATAACTAACCTTGAGCTGGCATGCTCTGAGGTTGGTTCTTTTGAATGTGGTTTGAATGATGAGACAACTTGATTTGCTACTGCACGCACGACTCACACCTAATTTGGGTGCGGTCGGGTGTTTTTTGGTACGCAGAGATTGGAGAGAAGTGAGTGATGGAAGTGAAGGCGGCAAAGAAGTGAAGCTCAGCTTGCAGGTGATGAGGAGGGCTGCTGGTCTTCTTTTTAATCCGGGGACAGGTTATTATTATAGTCAAAATTCTTGAAGTTTACCTGCCTGGTAGACCAATGATGAAAAAACGTTTGGAGAGAAACAAATTGTGTTCAAGAGAAAAGACAAAAAGACAAAAAACGTTGTTGGTTAGAGAGGAGAGAGTAGAGAGAGATCTATTATGCTGACTATACCATGAGTATCCCGAGATTGGGGAGACAAAAAGACTATCACGACTAGCGTGAGGTTACCTATTTGATTTACAAGGTACAGGTAGGTGGTTGTGCCGTAGTAACACCAAGTTTCTGAAAGAAGTTGGCCTTCCATGGCCGGTGTTAGCGCTTGAGCGATAACAACTTACGACTTTCAAAATTACAAGAAATGTGTTGATTACCTAGGAATGGGGTGAAAAAGGAAATATTTGAAGCAAATTTCATGGATAAAGATTGTCTTAAAGACAGACGATACGCTATGTGCGTAGGGTACACCTTCCAGATTCATGAAATCAACCTCAAGAATAATGAGGGATGAGGAAAAAATGGCGTTGAGCGAGAAGGTCTGCTGGTGATGGAGCTAATTCTCCGTTCGATCTCTTTCAGAGAACGAAATGTGGTCAACCAGCAGATTTCTTAGCTCTTTACAAATATACATGAGTTTGATGGAAGGGTGAAGGATGGAGGGTTTGAGCAGCGAAAATTGATAGTGACTGAGCTAATTCTCAATTCGATCTCTATGTGAGGACGAAATATATCAACCAGCAAATTTCCTAACTCTTTACAAATATACATGAATTTGATGAAAAGGTGAAGGAGAATACACAGTAATAACAATCTAATCTTTCACGTGTATTTGGTGAAAGATTAGGGGTCGTTTTTAATCTTCTACAGTTTGTGAGAACATGACAGACCCTTGCTCAAGCTTCACAAACCTGGGAGTTTTTCTTATTCGTCTCCCAGACAACGAGTTAGGTGGTTTTGTGTCACTGTCTCAATTAACTCCCACGACACGATACCTCATAACCAACAGTGAAGCTGATGGCTAGTCCATGGTCAATGGATAGTGGATGGTTCTTGGGTCCGCTTGACAAGAAGTCCACAGGTATCAGTTAGCGTAAAAAATTGCTGAATGCACAGCTTCATGTTTGTTTGAAGAGAACAAAAAATTTCTCACTACAGTGAAGGACATTTCCCTCAGTGTCATGAGTAATACAAAAGGGTCCCAATTAAGGGCGACAAGTCAGGGTAAAATGATCTACGTCTGGTAGAACAAGTACATAGTGTCAACTTATTTAAAGAAAACAACAACAAGATATTGTATCGTTCGCACGAATCATGGTAAATATTATAACGTTTCCACGTCTCATGTAGAAATTGAACGAATTACGAAAGAACCCTAGTATTGAAAGGACGGTACAACATAGATATTTATAACCATTTATGGAACAAATTATCTCTTTGGCCACAGTATATGTAAGCCAGTAAAAAAGTAATTATAACGAACTTCTCGTATCATGGTAGATATTATAACATTCTCATGTATAGCGTTAGATTTTATAACGATCCCTCGTCTCATGGTGGATATTGTAACATTCTCATGTATCATGAAAATAACATATCAACGTTCAATAATAAAAAAAGTACCGTTTCAATACCGGAAAAAAGATACATACACAATGTCAAAAACAATCAAGTAGTGGCTATTGGTATTATCAAAAAGACGATGGCATAACCTTTGGTTGGGTTTATGCGTTTAGTTGGCAATAATACGAGACATATGCCTAAAGATGTCTTACGCGAGACACACAGTATAGCAGAAGAGACCTATTTGGTTTTACTAACTCTTTGCTTACAAAATGTTGAGATGGCATAACCTTTGGTTGGGTTTATGCTTTAAGTTGGCAATAATACAAAACATATGCCTATAAGGATGTCTTAGACAAGACATACATATAGCAAAAGAGACCTACTCGGTTTTACTCACTCTTTGCTTACAAAAAGGTTTGTAGTGGTTTATTTAAGACCTTTTAGGGTTTTACTTACTTAAAATGACCAAACACAAAACGGGGAACACACTTGGTGTTGCCAAAATTGCCACAAACACGAATGTTGTGAACTTTATGTTACAAGTAGATACAAGAGGCACCTAGAGACACAGGATGACTTAATATAAGTGACCTGGCTCGGTGTATTTGACAAGGCAAATTAATGTCATTTAAGTCAAAATATAGTACATAATATAACAAATTGGGGTCAGAAAGTTGAGATCTTAAGATTTTACATACTCAATGTGACCGAAAGGTGTTATTGTTATTGATGAGGAGGACAAAACGGCGTTTGTTCTCCTTTACAACAACCTTTTTCAGAATTGACGTGTCAATATCAAATTCTGAAAAAACAACAAATTAGAGCAAATGGGAATATTGAGCGCCATTCAATTTTTTAGACAAAACTGAAAAAACTTTAAAAAAGGTAATTGTAACTTTTATTTGTTACACCTTTGTAAACATGAATCAAATGACGATACCAAACTGGAATTTACACACGCATTATGATTACAAGTTACAGGGGTAGAAAATTCACCTCAATTGGGTGTATGTTGCAAGGGGTCATTGTTTAATGTACGATGGAGCCCAATGGAACAAATGTGACGAACAAATGTGAAAGAACAATGTGAAAAAACAATGTGAAAAACAATGTGAAAAAACAATGTGAAGAACAAAGAACATGAGAGAATTAACAAAAGCATTTACATATAATGTTGTACGTGACTTTTTGTGGTAGTTAAGACAAAAAATAGTTATATATTTAGTGTCGTAAGTGTCAGAATGGTGACGACTGACAACTGATGTCCAGGGTCATGACTCCGGGAGCATCAATCGTTTTGGAGGTGGAAAAAGTCTCTTGACTGGAATGATCAGTTCCAGAGAAGAATATGTACAAAATATGAGTACAATTTATATACATTACACGGTGAGGTGTGACAAAGAAACAAAAATAACAAAAGGTTTATACAAAAGAGCATAGTAGTACATGTATGGGTGAGAAATGATTAAAAGCCACAGTTGACACTTCTGTGTTTTTAGAAAAAATGAGAAGGTTACCTTGCAGAGGTCGAAATGCGAGTTTTTATATGAAACTAACGCGATGAGACATGCTGTTTGTCTGCACGAGGGCCAAATCTCGTGGGACAAAGGTAGAGCCAAAAGTTTGTTAGCTATGTGTGTGTGACCTAGTGAAGGTGGTGTCTATTGTGTCCACGCTTCCTAGTTTGACAATATCTTTCACATGGTAGTTACCGATGTGTTTACCAGAGGCGTCTGATAGGGTATACACTACATCTGAGATTTTTCTCAGCACTTTTGCTTTAACAAAGCGAGGAGCTAGTTTTGCAGAGAAGTACAAAGCACCTTGTGAAAGTGTGTTGTTGCGTCTCCAAACTGTGTCGTTTTCCTTAAAGGTAACATGTTTCCTGCGTAGATTGTGTCTGTTTGTGTCAGCAATTATACTGCCGGGTTGAAATTGCAGCCCTTTTATGTATTTCCTGTTGTAAAATGTTGCGTACTTAATCAGGACGTTTTTGGTTTTGTTGAAAGGAGAAATATTCCTGTCTTTTAATTCCTTTTCTAAACTTTGAGTACTTTGAGAGCAGATGTTGGCTATTATGCCTAAGGTGTTGTTTTGAGGATTCATTTTGTGGAAGTTGATTTAGACTTTGTGAGAAGAAAAAAGAATTGTCTGAGTGTGTGGCTGGTTGTTTTTCAAAAAAAAATACCAGGGGTTTGCTTGTGATGGTTGGTGAAGAATTTTGTGAAATTTTTCAAAGTCCTAGTATGGAAAAAAAAATGGCCAGCGGTTTCCTTGTGTTTTTGATGGAAAAATTCCTGAGATAGTGCGCTTTTGAAAAATTTCCGAAAAATTTTCAAAGTTCCAATTATGGAAAAAAAATGGCCAGCGGTTTCCTTGTGTTTTTGATGGAAAAATCCCTGAGATAGTGCGCTTTTGAAAAATTTCCGAAAAATTTTCAAAGTTCCAATTATGGAAAAAAATGGCCAGCGGTTTCCTTGTGTTTTTGATGGAAAAATCCCTGAGATAGTGCGCTTTTGAAAAATTTCCGAAAAATTTTCAAAGTTCCAATTATGGAAAAAAATGGCCAGCGGTTTCCTTGTGTTTTTGATGGAAAAATCCCTGAGATTGTGCGTTTTTGAAAAATTTCCGAAAAATTTCAAAGTCCTAGATGAGTGAAGAAAATTTTTTGAAAAAAATTTCCAAGTCTTTGATTTGAGAAAAAAAACGGCCAGGGGTCTCCTTGCAATTTTAGTGGAAAAGTCCCTGAGATTGTGCGTTTTGAAAAATTTCCGAAAAATTTCAAAGTCCTAGATGAGTGAAGAAAATTTTTGAAAAAAATTTCCAAGTCTTTGATTTGAGAAAAAAAACGGCCAGGGGTCTCCTTGCAATTTTAGTGGAAAAGTCCCTGAGATTGTGCGTTTTTGAAAAATTTCCGAAAAATTTCAAAGTCCTAGATGAGTGAAGAAAATTTTTTGAAAAAAATTTCCAAGTCTTTGATTTGAGAAAAAAAACGGCCAGGGGTCTCCTTGCAATTTTAGTGGAAAAGTCCCTGAGATTGTGCGTTTTTGAAAAAATTTTCCGAAAAAGTTCAAAGTGCAGATTTCGAGAGAGTATTGTTTGTTTCTTTCAACAATTAATTGGAGGGTTGTTTGTGATTCGAGACAAATTGTCTGAATTTAAGCAGAACCAGTGTTTGGTTATTTACTCGTAAAGATTCCCTTTCCCTTGGACAATCGACAGGCCATTGCGGAGAAGCGCCGAGGGTCCGGGTTTACGTCAATCGCGAATCTCAATTATATGTAAAGGGTAAGTCGGCTTTCAAGACTTTTCTTTCAAAAAGGATACTCTACCCACCTTTATTACATATAAAGCGGAATTATCAAATGACAGAAGGGCGTTAGTTTTCCTTGTCTATGTATTTTGCAGAACGATGCTGGCTTATGGCTCCACTAACAAGGAATTTATTTTGTATCATGTACAAGATTTGAAACTGTTGAATTGTAGATTATTGTAGTTCATTCTCTCTAATAGTTGCACTTGGAAAGTAAACCATTGTGGCTTTGGATCACTATGTGATGTTTGAGATGTCCGAAAAGAAGTAAATGTTGGTTGCGCACCTTGTGATGGAATACCGGTACTTAAAATTTTGTCGAGTGACGATTCGTAAAACTTGTAATTTGACACCGAATGGTTTTAATGTGACACGGTTGTTTTAAATTTGACGCGATGGTTTGTAGAATAGCTATGATTTATTGGAAGAAAACATTGTTATTCAAAGGTTAATACAAAACAAGGCATGAAAACAGAGTGAAGGAGTACAAGATTATTTCCAATTTGACCTCCCGATGGACGATTAATTACCAAAAAAAACCACGTTTTTGCGCCAGTGCTAAGATATGGTTAAACCGGGAATCGAACCTGGTTATTAAATTGGCTAAGCTCAGATAAAATGGTAGAGAGATGAGGCTCGTGTACTATCAGGGGCGGGCAGCTTCTTTGGTCATCAGGCTCGTCCATCGGTTAGGAGGTCAAAGGGTAGGTTTATCACACAATAATAACACATGGGTAGTAAGGCACAAGGTATATTAATTGTCTCGAGAAATACAGGTTGACATAGATCTCCCTACTAACTCTCTCTACTAATTTGTGACGACCAGATAAAGCGTGGATTCTACATGAATTTACGAGAATTGAACACAAGAAAAGGGGGGAAGGTTGAAAGCTTACGATTCGCCTTGAGATGTGGTACATCATGTTGACCCAGGTTTCCCGCGCTTAAAAGGCAGCGGTACTGATGGTGTGGTAATATGCACTCGGGATTTTACACGAGAACGGGACTCCATTGAGTTTAGTTCGAACCGAGATAATAAACATGACTGCTAGTTTGATGGCGAAACGTATCTAGTTAAACTGGAACGAGATCGCGTCCGTTATTGCGTAATCATGCAAGCCATGCCCGCGAGGGGTTTTCGCCATCGTGAGCGACCGTGTTGCTAAGACCAAGGTCGGATTTGCACTGCCGAAGCGCGCTTAGGGCCGCCCGTGTTGACCGCGAGCAGTGTGGGTGGTCCAAGTCGATCACGTATTTCGACCATCTGGTCGCGTGTGGCGCAACTAGTGAGGGGAAATTGGGGCTAGTGTGCATCCTTTTTATAGGGTAACTTGTATTACGTAACAAGTTTACAGGTGTAAACCTCATACAATCACAATTAATGTTATTTTACTACAACATCGCTCTGTTTAAATTCTTGATAACTTTCAGTTTACAGTTTCCAGGTGTACACCTCATACAATCACAATTAATGTTATTTTCCTACAACATCGCTCTGTTTAAATTCTTGATAACTTTCAGTTTACAGTTTCCAGGTGTACACCTCATACAATCACAATTAATGTTATTTTCCTACAACATCGCTCTGTTTAAATTCTTGATAACTTTCAGTTTACAGTTTCCAGGTGTACACCTCATACAATCACAATTAATGTTATTTTCCCACAACATCGCTCTGTTTAAATTCTTGATGATAACTTTCAGTTTATAGTTTACAGGTGTACACCTCATACAATCACAATTAATGTTATTTTCCTACAACATCGCTCTGTTTAAATTCTTGATAACTTTCAGTTTACAGTTTCCAGGTGTACACCTCATACAATCACAATTAATGTTATTTTCGAGTTGTCTCTTCTACAGAGGTCATCATAGAAAATAGGTCGAGTATAGGAAACATCAGAACAAGTGTTATTTGTGTTCATTTTATTATGCTGTATTTTGCCTTCTTATGTTATTTTATTGTTGTCGTCCAGAATCTGCCAAATATTGTGAAATTTTTATGTCTTTTGTGAACACTTAGGAAATTGCTGAAATGGAGTCTGGATGGGAAGTGTCAAGTATTGTTCTTCTTCATACTATGTGATTTCAACTGGTAAAATATCTACTGTTTTCTCAACCATATAAATATATGCTTATTTTCAAACCTTTTAAGATGTAGTTATTGTTTGCAAAATAAACATTGATTTATTCGCATTAAGACTTCTTTTCTCAAAAAGTTCTACCACATTTCATTATTTCTAAATTTCTGATTTTTTTTCGGTACAATTATAATTATTAATATTTTAAGATAGAAGATCGATATACTGCAGCGATTTTTTTCAACCTGTATTGTTATTTCCATCGTAAGTGCTGAAATATCCGAAACTGTTTGTATTATTGTTACTGTTCATATAAAAATTATTTTTTTATTTTAGAGAGATTCTAAATTGTCCTCCACACTACGAGTGCACCTCGTTGTGAAGGACACTTTTCAATGGTAATTTTATGACCATAAATTTTATAGCACAGGGTCATCCCTAGCATGGAGGGTGAAATATCACAAAAACCATATTTACCCTCTAAGTCTTGCATTAATAAAATAAAAAAGAATGGAAGACTTTTAGATAATAATTAATAACATAAAAAATAAATTAATTTTAACTAATATAAAATATAACAGCGGTACAATTTCAACACAAACTTGCATATGTATCAAAGGTTAATTCATTCCGTAGAACACTTTAAAATAATTATATGAAATCAATTTAAAATTTATAAATTTAAATAATATTTTGACTTTTACCAAGGGTAAAAGGGCAAATTTTCACTAAAAATTCTTCTAACAACTTCACAATTTCACAACAGTGCTATTATTGTTTGGAATTTAAAGTCTTACTTAAATTATCTCGTCTGCAAAACAAAATTTAAAATGCAAATACCTAATTTGGACCAGCACAACTTAAACTGATTATAGAAGCACATCCGATAATTTAGTTACATTTAAAAAATATCGCTTTTACAAATTCAACTTGAAATTTTATGGGTATATAAAAATGCTTTCAAATTATATAAGAAATTCCAGAAAAGTTCTTTTGTAAATGCGTAATTTGTTTTCTCTGTGGAAGAGGTCAAAACTTTATTGTGTTACTCTTTGTCCTACATAGAAATTACATGTCTTTTCAACTATTTACATACATGTTGACTTATCCGTGGGATCTTCAAATTTCGATGTGATTTTATGTGAATCCTTTTGTCCAACACAGATTATACTCAAGGACGCCAAAAACAAAGAATAAAAAAAAAACAAAAAACGGACTGTTTTAATCACCCAGTAATCGCTAACCGACTGTAATCACTCTTTTTCTTATTGAAAAGTGGTATTTTATTTATCGAAAGCACGTGTTAGAAACAAGAAAAATAGTTGATATAATAACAACAGTAGATAGTTTTCGCTTTACGCATTTCTGTTTTATTATACTAAATGCATGATTATTTAATCAAAACGTGATCCAAAACCAATTTGATGAACAACACTATTAACAATGTGCAACTTAAAATGAATATATATGCGAGTACTTAGGTATTAGGTACCCACTCTCAGTTTCCTGCAAGCCCCGGCACCTATCCCTTCCCTTGTTCTACTTCCCACTCTACCACTTAATGACTAGACACTAATTCCTTCAGTGTTTGTTAGCACAACTTTCGTCCTTACGACGGAGAGGTGCCTCCAAAACCGTTCGACCGTATTCATTTTGCAAAGTATTTGATAAATTTAATTTAGTATTATATTGTCTCCATCCTCATGGATCCATCATTCTCCATCCCTGGTCAAGGACTCTAGTCCCTAATATACCAAACACCCACATTACAGCCAACGTCAAAGGCAATATGAGGGGGATAGGTACATTAAGGACATGTCCCTAGCCAATGAAAAGTAATGGAATTCCGCCTCCCATTTCCTTGATTGAGGATGACCTGACCACACACCGATTCAAATTAAAATAAGTATAATGATATCCGTTATTTTCAGCTCATGTTACACTGATTTTATTTTTTGATTTTTGATCATGTAATATTTATATAGCTTAACTTCCACCAATCGAAAATATATCACGAAGATGTTCCTATCATTTCCAGATCGGATTACCCAATACCCAACTTATCGAAGATGACTCAACATTGTTTCACATTCAGTTTCCAATTAAAGTTAGCGTATGAAATGGTTAAGATGGCTTCAATGGCCCGATGGCAGTGGGCGGACCGGAGTTTATGAATGAATTTGCACTTACCTACCCGATACTACGCCGCACAGTGGACGGAATGAAGAAAAAACACGAATTGATTGTTTGATGGCTAAATATTAGTGCAATATTTTTTTTAATCTTATTAATGAATTATAACTATTTTTAAGTAAAAATATTAATTTATTATTATAAATGGCTTTTTCTCCATTTCGTCATTAATTGTAGTGAAAAATTCTTAATGTTTTTGTAAAATGTAGGGCTCAAAATGTTAGAACCTGCCGCTATGTGGTATTTTTGTGTTACGTAATTAATTAAAAACTATTTTAATTTCGCAGAAGTGGCATTTAATATACCCCGTTTTTTTAATGCCTCGAATAATTCTCTCCGGAGAATGCATATAGGCCTTCCTGAAAATAACAAAATTGTTCAAGGAAGGACAAAAGATGATCACAATTTATATATGACATTAAAGGTGAGACTTCAGTCTACAATACTTATATATTCATAAATGGGAACAAACGATGTTTTGTTTCTAAATGCTAATTGAAATATGCATTTTAACAGCAAAAAAATTCAAAAATAGTGTAAAATTAGATGTTAGTTCAAATCTCACACACATGATATATTGATATATAGTTTTGTAAATTAAATTAAAAATACCTTGAGGAATGTCAGCCATAAGAAACTTTTGTAAATATATCCAAAAGTCACTTATTACACAACCGTCTCTGCTCACGCGTAGGAATGAACTGAAAAACGCGATGCCGAACATTCAACTTACGACACACTTTGCAGCGTTGCCAAACTTCCATCAAGCCCTATTGACATATTTAAATTAACACATAAAATGCAGAAACTATTGTACTACACTAAAAAAAATATAAATATTAAAAAAATTAACGTATGCAAAAACCACTTAATTCGCGTTTTTTTTTCCATTCCGTCCAAAGTGCGCCGGCTAAGACTTAGTGGGACCGAGAATCAGTCGGCTTCTCCCACGTATTATTTAATGGTACCAAATGTTCCGGCAAGCCATGATTGCAAGTTCATTATTCTTCCAGTGATGTAACTAACTGGTCATGCTGTTCCTGCCACAACGTAGGTATAATGATATCTCGAGAAATAATTAATGGTCATTTGAGTATGTAGATGGACCTAAAATAAGATACTTGTTTTCTATCAAAATCTTAAATATAAATCGGGGATAAATCAAAACATACAAATATTTCGATAAGAGCGTGTTATAATCTCGAGCCAAGCTGGGTAGCAAATCTGATAATTTTGTAAAAGTTCTCTAACGTGAATTTAGCATTTGCCAGGAAATTCTTGAAATTAGTCTTAAAGTGACCAGATGTAGTCCTCGTGGCACCTTTTTTTAAGAATGAACTTTTATTCAATTAAAACATCGTGTGATTTATTGGCTTTCGGGGTAAGATTGAAAAATCTAAACATCTAAATCGTCGAGTCCTCTTTTCTTAAATTACAATCTCAGTGACTTTGTCTTAGGATCCTTAGGGCATATTGGCGCCATTGTATACGATTCGTAAAATAAGCTTAATTCTAGGGATTGTGGTAAAATTTTAGCGGTAGAAATACAAACTTTAAGTCTAATGAATGAATGCTTCAGAATGTAAAATTTATATGAATACAATAAATTATCATTGTCTTTACTTATTTTCATCTGTGCACACCACAATTTTCAAAAATATACTAAGGTAAAAAAAAAAAACGAAAATCCTTTGCTCCATAAAAAGCGTCAGAATTTTTTTTTTTTTTTTTTAAATCTGAAAACAATTTATTTTTTATTTTTAGGCCTAATAACTAGTAATAATAGTTGTTAAAACCAAAAATGTTTTAGTAGTCGAGTATTTAAGAAATTTTGCGTTTTGGGTTTTATTTTGTTTTAGGCATCTGGATTCACACAGATCCAAAGATTCTGTAATGATAACTGGAAGACGGAGAAACTACGTCCAAACCCAGAGATTATAGTCGAAACCGGACAGTTGGTCACCCTTCCCGGCCCAGCGATCTCTTCCGGGCGCGCGGTATCTAGCAGTAGGTACTTGCTAACAGCGTTGCTGCATTGTGCAGGTTTAAATCATGACATTGTAGTTTTTTTCTGGACGTCCGGCCGAGGGCTAGTTAACAGTGACAGTCCGAAAATATCGGACTGATGGAAACCCTATATGTGTAGTATCATGAATTCAGCTGAACGACTACTAACTTCAAATGCACAATCTCCGTATCACAGCTTCTTTTCGCTCCGCAGTACATAAGTAATAAGTCATATTTTTTTACGTATTACTAAGCGTTGATATGTCAATACAACGCAGCAAATAGCATCACTTATTCCTTGCAATATCAGTGTGAAATATTGTTACCGTACGGGAAGTAGGAAGAGGGGTTTGGCTACTGTCGATGTCGCCCGAATCCTTCCGACCGCGAACGAACTGAACGAGCGAATCGAAGGTGACTGGCTGCCGCGCGACGCCACCCAAATGCTCCAAGAGTTTTTTTAAACTTAACTTACACGACTACTGATTACAGTAAAACCCTACAATATCTCAGAGTGCGTGTCGGCATGTTGACGTTATCGCCGGAGACCTGTGCCCGGCGAGCACTTGTAACTGATGCCCGAGTTCTCTCACATCGGACCATAAACCAATATATGTGGCCCATAGAGTCACGTGGGGTAACCGTACGCGGAGTGTAAGTGTTCGCAGTGATGTTTCCGACAAGATTGTGCCTGTTAAACGCCCGCGCGTTCCTTAATTCATTAGCCTTCTGGATCGCGCCGAAGCAGGACGTGTGTACAGTGGATGCTGATTTGTCAATAAAAACTGGTAGGTAAATTACTTTTTTTCGTGCTTTTATTAAATTTTTCATCTTTGTTACCGATGTGTGCTATTGTGTAACCAGCTTTGTCAGAGCGACGTGGTCTATGATAATTTTTAGTGAAATATTGTTAGTTAGACGGGTGCAAAGTGATAATTCTAATAAAGATAACCACTAATCTGATTTTTAAAGTTTATTGAATTTTGGTGTGATGGGGTAAGTGTGCTGGGGTAAGCGTTCGCAGTTGGACGAGTGCGAACACTTACCCCGATAGATAAAATTGATTTTATAGCATAATATTTCAACTCTCGTTATTTTTTTACCGTGAAATATGCCGCGTGTGTACGTGAGAAAACACCCGAAGAGGTCAGTTTGCACTCAAGAGCAGATTGAAACTGCAAAAAGGCTTATGAAAGAGGGGAAGAGTCAGCGGTCTGCTGCAGATATTGTTGGGATCAGTGAAGCCACTCTGCGTAAACGCCTAAAACTAAAATTAATAGCAACTTCAATGGGGAGATATCGTCCGACATTTACACCAGATAAAGAGGTAGATTTTTAGATAAACTCAATTTATCGCGCAGATGTCATTTTTTTGTGAAACTATTGATCTAATAATTATTCATTTATTTTCAGGCCGAAATCGTTGATTATTGTAAATAAACTGACGAAATGTTGTACGGCCTGACTATGCAAACAATGAGAAAATTTGTTTACGAGTATGCTGAAATCAACAAGATCGAGAACAGATTTGACAACATTACAAAAACGGCTGGCAAGGATTGGGTGTATGGATTTCTAAAACGTAACCCTGTTTTAGCTTTAAGACAGACTACTCCCACAAGTATTGCGAGAGCTGTTGGGTTTAACGTTGTTCAAGTTCAGCGGTTTTACGCAAACTTAAAAATGCTTGCAAGTCTGAAATAATTATCTCAAGTCCCTATAAAAAGAAACTTCAGCAGAAGCAGACAGATGCAGAGGCAAAAATCGTCCGAAAACCAATATTTAAAATCATGGAAATCGGACGACCACCTCTTTTCAAGAAAGTCACACTACAAAGAATCACCACTAAGCGTAAAGCGGGAGATTCCAGCGTGCATAACTGTTTAAAGGGAGCACAAAAACAGGCTTCTAAGGACTATTTTTACCCAAAATGCAAGGAGAAATATCGAGATCCACCAACAGAAGATTGGATAGAATGTATTGTGTGTAAAGCATGGTGGCATGAGAACTGCACAGACTACGATAAGGGGCAATTTAAGTGTGATAATTGCAATGGGGGGTAACTCTTCTCTGTGCGAACACTTACCCTACGGTATGCGTATACTTACCCCGCACACGGGGTAAGTGTACGCAATCGACATGCATGTAAACTTTTTTATATAACTGTGTGATTTATGAACCATATGAGGTTTTTATGGTTGTTTGAGATGCCTTAATAATCGATAATATTAGCAAACAAAAAAATTGAGTAAAATACCTAAAGCTTTTTATTACAAAAATCCCAACGTAAAAATTGCGCACGGTTACCCCACGTGACTCTACTTAGAATGCCAAAGCTGACTATATCTACGAGTATATTACCTCATTGCTTATCGCAAGGATTCCAGACGGCCTATGTGGTCGAGGGGTAAGGCTCTCGACAAGCAATTCGAATTTCATGGGTTCAAATCCCGGCGAGCACAAGTAATTTTTTTTTTGATCAATCACAATTTATTCTTTTTAAATTATATACAGTATACTTGCGGCACGTTCCTGAGTGGAAGATACTCTCAGTAACGCCCTGGTGTAAGACCACCAGTAAGAGCTGAAAATTTTCCTTGAAATGGCTTTAGCCATATTTGGTGACCAGATCTGCATAGCTAGGTACTCCCCCACCTTCCTCTTCCCCATCTCGTTTCCCTCCCCGCTACCTTCAGCCTTACAACATATCCCAATTGGGGATGCCATAGTCACTGGCTCCAGACGGCTGGCAGCATTTGGGACTGTGTTGTGATATTCACTTTAAAAATATATGTATTTTAGGATGAGCAAATTAGTCACTTTAAAGTTTATATAATTTAAAATTGCCTTAAAATATTTTTCTTACTAAATAAATAGGAGGTTGTTTATATTAAAAAAATCTTATTTATTTCTCACAACAATAATAAAAAATGTAGAAACTAAACTTTAAAAAGTTCTAATGCATTCATTATTGTTCATTTGTAATGTTGAAATATGCTATAAAATCCACAATTTATTTAGTGAAAACTTACATTAAAAGCTTAAAACCAATGGCATTGATGTGTAAAATTCAAAGATTCGATGACTTACTCGTACATATAGCAAAATATCATTTTCGTGTATTATTTCTTTATAAATTACTACAAAATTACTTCATGATAAAATATTAAAACCATCGTAATAAAATATGCTTTATAGATCCACAATGCAATAATGTGTTTTGGAATAAGTATCACTAACTAATTCGTCTAGCGGTGCATTGAAAAGGTTGTCCATAAAATGGGTCTATTATAAAGCACCTCGACAAAATTTAATCAGATGATAAATGATTTAATGTGATTTACGGGATTAAAATTCGGTGCATTATGCCCGTGAAATGAAAACTGTTCATCATGATTCCAACAAGAGCGGGAGCATTAGCAGATCAAAATAAATATTACCAGCTTTTTAGTTTATAATGTTTTCTTGCTTTTTTATGCTACATTTTTTGGATTGAATTTGACGAGTTAGTCCTCAAGAAGGTTTACTAGTTGTTTTTTTTTCATGTTCAATCCACCATCGCAATCCACTGATAAAAATATTAGAAGGATTTACATTCTTCGGAAGAGGTAACGAATTAAGGTGAATGGATTATTATCTTATCTTAATATTTAAAAATCACGTGTCCTTACATGCTAATCTCCCAAACCGCCCAACCTGTTTTGTGAATGTGTATGGTTGGTTCCAGCTTGAAACATAAGATAGTTTTGGACCCAATCGGTGGCGCTGTTGTAGAGATCAAAATTACTTATTTTCTATCTTACTGAACAATCATTACAATCTTCTGAAATGATCGATATCAAATAAAACGTCAAAACAATATCTACGATGGAAATGACTTGCGCATGTATTTTATGTATGTCAAATGCATAAAATATCCGACCAACGATAAAAGGCATTCTAAATAAAATGAGGTGTAAATAAAATGCGGTCTACATAGAAAGCGGTCTATGGCAGGACTATGTGTGCCCGGTCTACTTCTTGATATTATCTGCTGATCATATTATTATATTACAAGAGATCCTGGGTTCGTTCCTAGTTTTTACCGTTATCTTTTTTTTCTGTCTCTTGTTCTGTTTCATGTTTTGTTTAGGTTAATTAGTATTACCTTCTTCAATGATTAATTATCTGCTATTTATTCTATTTAATTATTTCGTTTAAATTTCTTCCCCAGTTTTCATAGCGACTTGGAAACATGCCTTATTTAATATATTTAAAAAAATAAAGTTCAGTCTTCTTTGAACTTCTTTTTTTTTTCTAAAATTATTCAAACTATTTTTAACTCTAAAGATCTGAAAAACCAATTCATGAATGCACTTTTATGCTAAAAGTTTAGATATGACACTCTTTATTTCATCATTATTACTTTAAGCTATTTAAATACCGCTGTATGATGTATGAGTGACTCTCCACATTGAAGTAATAGCCCATATCGTGTCCAAACTTAAAATGCAAAAATCCTCACTAAACGTATTCGCATTTTCATAAGCATGCAGTATGCACTATACATTTGAACGTACGAGTGGCGCCTTCTCGTCTGTGAGTGGGTGATACGATTCTAATACAACGATATTACACAATAAAAAAACACGAAAGAAGAACTAGAAGCTGATTCAGTTGTACAAAATAGTCTTACGAAACTAATGTTCTTGTTCTATTCTACAATCGGTTTTAAGTTTATTTAAACAAACAGCACTTGATACAAATTTGTAATGGCGTTTCTTCAATAAGAATATCTTAATATTGGCTTGCTTACTTAACATCCTTTTTCTATATATATTCTCTAGTCACACAATAAACTTAATAATAACTTATAACTTAAGTAATCACTTTTCTAACTAGGTACTTTATGTGTAATTTAACGATCGATTATGTGTCTAGCGCTGATTTTCATGAAAAATTATCCCAAGAGCGCCTCATAATGAATATAATATTTTATCTTTGAATTTGATTCTTGAAATTGAGTGATGGGATTTTTAAGATTCGCTCTAAATTACAAAGATAAAATTTTCTGAAAAGCTTACGTCAGCCATTTCTTATTTTATTATCTAGAATTTGTAACTCTTAACTCTTGCGATGCAAATTCGAAATATGTCGTATTTTATGTTTTTAATTTATTACGATGCGCTGAATTAATACAGTACCTACGTATACCTACATAATTTTTGTTCGAATTGAGAGTTGAAGTCGTTCGAAGGTCCATGGCATTCAACCATATTTTTCACGATATGTCGTTTTCCAGGGAAAAATTTTAGATACAAGGAAAGTCAACGAGTTTTTATTTAAAAATTTTTAACACTTAAATATCATATAATTGAAGCTTTAGGTACTTTTGATTGAACACCAAACAATGAACAATGAAAAACTTTTTAACGAATAGAAAATAGTTCAGTTTCTATAACTTTTTTTTCTTATTTTAAAATATTCTTTATCAATTAACAAAGCTTTTTGAGATTTGTTAATTGATAAAATTTCAGATAGTATCGAAAAGGTTGAAAAAAATCATGCGTAAACATACATATCTTGAAGGTCCCTGAAGGTCACTGAATTGATAATACACACGTGATTCTACTAGACTGAGAGGTCACAGTCTTTTTCATAACGATCACAGGAATGGGTAGTTTTAGTACATATTCAAAGTATGGCGTCTCCGCATATGAAACAAGTTGGTCTGCCTGCTCTAAGTGGTTGCAACTATGAGTTATAGAGCTCACAAGAGGCTTCATTGTTTCGAAAAAAAAACGATCAGAGGAATGGGTAGTTTTAGTGCATATTCAAAGAATGGCGTCTCCGAATATGAAAAAAGTTGGTCTGCCTGCTCTAAGTGGTTGCAACTATGAGTTATAGAGCTTACAAGAGGCTTCATTGTTTCGAAAAAAAAACGATCAGAGGAATGGGTAGTTTTAGTACATATTCAAAGTATGGCGTCTCCGCATATGAAAAAAGTTGGTCTGCCTGCTCTAAGTGGTTGCAACTATGAGTTATAGAGCTTACAAGATTAGGCTACATTGTTGCGAAAAAAAAAAAACGATCACAGAAATGGGTAGTTTTAGTACATATTCAAAGTATGGCGTCTCCGCATATGAAAAAAGTTGGTCTGCCTGCTCTAAGTGGTTGCAACTTCGAGTTAAAAAGCTTACAAAATTAGGCTACATTGTTGCGAAAAAAAAACGATCAGAGAAATGGTCAGTTTTAAGTAAATCTGAAAAATTCCCCGCAGTTTGGGGAATTCCCGCAAATCGGGAACCCTGCTTGACACACACATTGCCCCCTCCTCCGCCCGCGTCCGGCCCGGCGGTCCGCGTCCCGCGTCAGTGTGCGCAGTACAATCGTTGTGAGAGGGTGTGCTTTCGCTTGTTTTGGTGCATTTTTTAATACTATTACCCGTTACTCCCACTTTTACAATAATGTCGAACATAAATACTACATGCCTGTTTTGTGAATGTAAGATGGACGAAAAAGTGCTGCCTTTTAATAAAAACAGTTTAGAAAAGTGTCGTGATATATTAACAGTTCGTATTAACCGTAATTTGAAACATGCTCATATCAAAATACCAAATGATTGTGACAGTACTGCCGTATATCATCTATCGTGCTATAAAAAAATTACCGCAGTGAAAAAAACAATAATATCTACTCCTGAGACCAACAGTTTAACACTTCTGCCAGTCGAGACTTCAGATAATCAAGCGGAGACATTGTCATCACCTTCACCAAGTACGTCTAGTTGCAAAGCTATATGCTTATTCTGCGATCACCAGCGTAAACAATCACATAAAAAATTTGAAAAGATGCACTGTTTGCAATCAAATGAAACCCGCGAAAAGATACTGATGAAATCGTTAGCATCTAACGAAGTCAATTTACAACATAAAATTTCACAGACAAGTGTTCCATTATTTTATCACACTAATTGTTTGAAAGATTTTTTTAGAAGAACTGAAAAAATATCCGACTGTCAGTCCAATGAAAAAAACGGTGTGTGGCACGTTATACGCGAGAGCCATAAAAATGCCTTACAAAAATTGTATGAATTCATAAACGACATAATTCATGGCAATAATATTCATTTAATGTCCAATCTTCACGAATATTATGAATCTTCTCTGCAGTCAAATAGCACTGAAAATAATATTACATGTTCGAGATTAGAACAGAAAATTCGAGCCTCATTTGATCGAAGCGTTTTAACTATAGAAGAAATAAATGGACGTAAGTTAGTTTTCAGAACGGGTTTGCCAATTGATTTCGTGATGTCGAAACAGAAGGAATTAGTGAAAAGAGATATTCTCACGTCTGCTGCTAATATATTGAGAAAAGAGATTCTTTCCCTGCCTAAAACTCCCCTACCAACCACTTGTTCAGTGCAGGAATTACTCCAAGGCGAGTGTAATATACCCGATGCTCTTAAAAAATTCAACTTGGAGCTCCTTGGCATCGGTTCGCGCACAAAAAAAAAGTTGTCTGAGACTTGCTTAAAGAAAGCTGAATCGATAAGCCAGGATCAAATTTACGCTGTGACAAATGGACATGTTAAGCCTTCTAAACAATTAGCTCTGGGAATGGCTATTAAAAGTCTAACTAACAGCAGAAAAGTTGTGAACATTTTGAACAAATATGGTCAGATACCTAGCTACACTTTATTAGAAGAATTAGAAACTGAAATTACCTATGCCTCCATCGATGAATCTATAACAACATTCATTCCGTCTGGGATAATTCCATGTCCTCAGTTAAATACTGGAGTAGCTTTCGATAATTTTGACCGTTACGTAGACACACCTTCTGGAAAAAATACATTGCATGACACAGTAGGAATTATTTTTCAAAATGAAGAACAGTACTCCATACGAAATCAACCTATTGACCTGTCAATGAAACCATCTAAAGGCAAAAGAAGAAGGGCATTCGACGTGATTGACATTAATATAGATCATCCCATTAAAAAACCAAGAATGAGTGACAGTATGATTTTACTTGATAGTGACTTACGTAAAACAACTGAATCTGTCAAAATAAATGCAAAGAATAGAGATTTATTATGGGTTTTGTGTCATGCTGCTGACATCGAGAATACTCCTATGTGGGTAGGATTTAATAACCTCACTATGAATGATCAAACCAGTAAACAGAAAATAGCTTATTTGAACCCAATAAACATGTCTCCCACTAACACTTCCGTTGTTAAAACAACAATGCAACAAGCAAAAAGTATAGCCGAAGAGTGTGGTCAGGAATATATATGTGTTACATATGATCTTGCAATTGCAAAAGTGGCATTACAAATACAATCCACAGAACGGCCAAATTTTGACAATCTTTTTATTTTTCTTGACACATTTCATATCATCCTGGCCTATTTCAAAGCTATAGGAAAATTTATAGATGATTGTGGTTTGACGCATATGCTAATCGAAGCTGATTTGCTAGCCAATGGGTCTCTTAATGGATTCATGTCTGGTACGCATTACAATCGATGCAAGAGACTTCACCCTATTATTTCACTGGCCTTACAATTAATCCATTTTAAATTCTTTTTAAAAGAGGAAAATCTACAATTGTCACCAGATTTGGTAGAAGAACTGCAAGAAATAAAAAATAGACGAATGGACAGTTCTGGAAACATCTTGGTCGATGTTGACAATTTCTTTTTATCAGAAATCATCTCTAAATACAGAATTTTTCGAGAAAAAACTCAAAACGGAGAACACGGCAAAACGGCACAATTTTACATGCAATATATAAATCTGATCGAGTATTACTTTCTTTTGAGCCGATCGATACGAGAAAACAATTTTGAGCTTTACAAATATGTACTTCCAAAAAAACAATATATTTTTCATACTAAATCATCCAAATTATGCGCGATGGCTCACAAAGCACCATGACGACATATTAAAAGTCCAAGACACTCACCCAGGCCTCGAGCTTCATTTAAAACGTCATGGCTTGGGTATCAAGCGCACTGACAAAGCGTTTTCTAGACAACCCGTTGATTTAACACTAGAACAAACAGTTGGGCAAAAAGCCATGCACTGAGATCCACCATTATAACTCATGTTTTAGAAGAAACTAATATTACGAGGGTACAAGACGTTACCTCTGATCTGCAGACAGCCAACATTTCCAAAAACAAAAAGGCAGTGAAGAAACTTGTCGATACTGTAGAATCTTATGGCAATCCATTTGATTATAAAGACGATAAAGACGAACTGTACAATATTGTCACTGGGAATTCAGTAACGAATGAAACCGCAGACTTTCTGCTCAATATAGAGGCTACAGGAGAAAATCAGAGAAAAGAATTTATATCTCAATGTAATGAAAATCCCGACCGTTTCGAGAAACCAATAAAACGCAATGAAATCAGGAATTTCTGTTCAGATAAATCAAAAAAGCCATGTAAAGCAGCACAAAAACTGCAAGTTATTAAAGCAGAACGAAACGTCTTCGGTCGTCTTTTAGGAATTTCCCTTAATCAGAAACTAGATTTGCCAAAAGTTTTGGAATATCCATTATCTTCATCGTCACCTTCAATGAGTCATTTAGATGGTTCCTTGATGAAGACTAACAAGGCTGCACTCATGAAAATATTGGAAAAAACAGCCAATGCCAATACGCCACAAAAAATTGATGTTGTGATTGTAGATGGATTCTATATTCTCCATTTAATACCAGTGCATGTGAAAACATTTGGTGAAATGTCGCTATACATTTTGAAAAAATGTATGAGCTACAAAGCAAACCGTATCGATGTAATATTTGATTCTTATTTATCACCCTCAATCAAAGATTTTGAACGTGAAATGAGAGCTGGGCACAAAGCTACCCCCAAAACACAGTATAAAATAACATCGCCAAAACAAATCAGACCAAGAAATTTCGTCAAAGAATTAAGAATTACACAATTCAAAGAAGAACTCGTGCATTTTTTCATAAAACATTGGAGTTCCGAGGAGGCTAGTCTAGTCATTTCTGGAAGCACGGTTAATCTCAATTTTGAAAATAATTGTTATTCGTATGAATATCAAAGCGACGGCAAAAAGGTTGTGCAAAACGATAACCCTAATTTGATGTGTGGGCACCACGTAGAAACCGATACAAAAATAATATACCACATATACAGTATTCAAGAACCATCTAATATTTTGATTAAAACTTCTGACACTGATGTAATCGTCATTTTACTGGGAAATTTGGACAAATTCGAAAAGCATGAAATATTTATTGAATCCGGCACTCTTGCCAAACGACGTATTGTAAATGTTAACAAAATTTATCTCAGTATTGGTGCTACATTGGCAAAGAGTTTGCCAGCGTTTCATACTTTGACAGGGTGTGATTATACCCCTGCATTTTATAGAAAGGGCAAACAAAAACCTTACAATATCCTAAGTAAAAACACAGTTTATCAAGAGGCTCTAATAGAGCTAAGTTCTAATGCTCCATTGACAAATGAAATCAAATGCAAAATTGAACAATTCATATGTGAGTTATATGGTGTGAAGAGTAAATCTGTAAACGAGGCCCGCCATAAGATTTTCCTCAAAAAATTTAAGCCCAATAAAGAGAATGAAAAATTTAACAAAACTCTTATGAATTTTGATGCTGCTTTTTTGCCACCGTCTGAAATCGAACTAGTTCAACAGATACTTAGAGCTAAATACGTATCAAATATCTGGATAAATTCAACCAAAAATCCTCCAAGCTATCTATTGCCAATTGAACATGGGTGGAAAGAAGAACACGGCAAATATGTCCCTATCTGGTATGCAGGGAACCGACTACCAGATAAAGTATCTGATGTTACTGTAACGGAGTCAGAAAATGACAATATTTCTGGTGATGTCAGTGGTAAGTTTTATACGATTGCGGATGTTTAGGTAAAAATCGTTAGGAAACGAAAAGTTTGCATGTATTTGTTTCTTATTAATGGCATATTACGTATCTAAACCATAAATCTCATTAAGCTATACATACAAGAGTTCGTTTCCTTCTGTTTTTTTTATATATACATATGTATAATAATTTTCATATCATCAAAATCGTCATTTTTTCTATCAAACTTTACAGTTATTTTATCACATTACAGACTCCTCGTCTACGTGCCTAAGCAGCGAAGAAGAAGATTCCGAAGATGACGAAATCTAAGTTAAATCTATCCAAGTTAAAAAAGAAATCTTGAATATTGAAATTGAATATTTTAAGTTTTTTATGAATGTTTCTACCTTAATATCAAAATCTAATTCCATTATTCCATTCCAATTTTGTGCTCTGAGTTGTAATCTTAGTTCTTCTTCGTCATATTTTGCATAGTTCCGATAAGCTTTGGTGTTTATAAAATGTTTTTTCGTATTTCGATTTTGCTCTATAATTTGAATTATGGAGTGATCTGTGATTCTGGGTGCATCTAATAGATTTACCTGTAGTTCAAATACATTTGTTATCACCAGATCAATTAATGTACTTGATGTTAGAGTCACTCTAGTGGGATCTTTTACCAGTTGTTTCATCCCATTGAATTCAATGATTAAGTTTTTAAGTTTTTTGTATAGATGTCTGCATTTTTATTCATGTTTATATTGAAATCTCCTACTATAATATTAGGTTGTCTTTTTTTATGTTTTCTGAACACCATTTTTCGAAGTACGTTAAGAAATCCCTCAAACTCGAATTAGGTAAACGGTATACGATACCGTAGACCCCTTTTTTAAAGCTATTTTTTACTTTTATCGCCAAAATCCATGATGTTTTGATGTGACTAATGAAAAAGCTCATAAAAATATTAAAAGAATATTAGAAGTAAGTAAATATTTAACTCTTTAAGCCTTAGTAATATTCTACAAAATGATTAATCTGTGATTTTACCCAAAGATGTTTAGATTATGGAAGTTGAATTAATAAAAATTGGATTTGTTCGATTTAATTTTTTTTATTTTATTGATTACTGTTATTTTTTTTTCTTTGAAATACAACCACTGAGAGCAGGCAGACCAACTCGTTTCACCTGTGGAGACACCATACTTCGAATAGGTACTAAAACTGACCATTTCTGTTATCGTTTTTTTCGCAACAATGCAATGACTTGCGCGCATCATAACTCTGAAATGCAACCACTGAGAGCCGCCAGACCAACTTGTTTCATCTGCGGAGAGGCCATACTTTGAATATATACTAAAACTGACAATTTCTCTGATCGTTTTTTTTTTTCGAAACAATGTAGCCTAATCTTGTAAGCTTTATAACTCGAAGTTGCAACCACTTAGAGCAGGCAGACCAACTTGTTTCATATGCGGAGACGCCATACTTTGAATATGTACTAAAATTACCCATTCCTCTGATCGTTTTTTTTTCGAAACAATGAAGCCTCTTGTAAGCTCTATAACTCATAGTTGCAACCACTTAGAGCAGGCAGACCAACTTTTTCATATGCGGAGACACCGTACTTTGAATATGTACTAAAACTACCCATTTCTGTGATCTTTTTTTTTTTAGCAACAATGTAGCCTAATCTTGTAAGCTCTATAACTCATAGTTGCAACCACTTAGAGCAGGCAGACCAACTTTTTTCATATGCGGAGACGCCATACTTTGAATATGTACTAAAACTACCCATTCCTCTGATCGTTTTTTTTTCGAAACAATGAAGCCTCTTGTAAGCTCTATAACTCATAGTTGCAACCACTTAGAGCAGGCAGACCAACTTTTTTCATATGCGGAGACGCCATACTTTGAATATGTACTAAAACTACCCATTTCTGTGATCGTTTTTTTTTTCGCAACAATGTAGCCTAATCTTGTAAGCTCTATAACTCATAGTTGCAACCACTTAGAGCAGGCAGACCAACTTTTTTCATATGCGGAGACGTCATACTTTGAATATGTACTAAAACTACCCATTCCTCTGATCGTTTTTTTTTCGAAACAATGAAGCCTCTTGTAAGCTCTATAACTCATAGTTGCAACCACTTAGAGCAGGCAGACCAACTTTTTTCATATGCGGAGACGCCATACTTTGAATATGTACTAAAACTACCCATTCCTCTGATCGTTTTTTTTTCGAAACAATAAAGCCTCTTGTAAGCTCTATAACTCATAGTTGCAACCACTTAGAGCAGGCAGACCAACGTTTTCATATGCGGAGATGCCATACTTTGAATATGTACTAAAACTACCCATTCCTCTGATCGTTTTTTTTTCGAAACAATAAAGCCTCTTGTAAGCTCTATAACTCATAGTTGCAACCACTTAGAGCAGGCAGACCAACGTTTTTCATATGCGGAGATGCCATACTTTGAATATGTACTAAAACTACCCATTCCTCTGATCGTTTTTTTTTCGAAACAATAAAGCCTCTTGTAAGCTCTATAACTCATAGTTGCAACCACTTAGAGCAGGCAGACCAACGTTTTTCATATGCGGAGATGCCATACTTTGAATATGTACTAAAACTACCCATTCCTCTGATCGTTATGAAAAAGACCGTGACCTCTTAGACTATACTTTACTGGAGATGATTGTTTTTACACAAGTAAGTTTACGTAAGTGTCATAATATACGGCAACGTATATACGCACTCCGTCGGGTTTGAGAAAAGTAAGTATCGATGATTTATTAAAATTTTCTTCGAATTATTGGTAATCCAGATAAAAACGGGAGTGCAGGCCATTTCCTGTTAAAATTTTATTAAATTCCAAATAAATCGGAACACATGTTCATGCACCTGCGTTTGTATTGTTAATATATATTAACGAAATGTGATAATGTTTTTTTATGAACACGAGTTCCGACATCGTGATAATACATTGCTATTTTACCAAAAGTTTTTATGAAACCTGTCAATACATTCGTTAAGGGCCTGCAATACCGTTTTTAACCGTATTACGAATAGTTAATAATGAAGAGATTCTTAATAAATTAGCGATATTCATCATTTTTTCTCCGTGCACAAGCACGGTAAGACAGACGAGACGGAGCAAGTATTACGTGATCCGTCGCGACGTCGTATGTTAAATAAAATGGCTACATGCGCCCAACACATGAGTACGGAGAAACCCAGCCTGCGTTTTTCAATGCATTTTGATTTATATATTTCTTATTTGTTTATAAATAGTGAACCAAACTAAGATATTTAGTAGTATTTTATAAAAAACTTTCACCAACATAATATACTAAAAAATATATATTTCTGCCTGTTTCTCTTTTCTTCATACAACCTTAAACCTTTGACCGGCGTAAACCAAATTTTGCGTAGTTTCTTTTAAGGACACCCGCGTACTGTCCCACGATGGAAATATTTTTAAGAGATCATAGATTCTCTAGAATTTTTGGAGATCAGCTTACGTTTTTTCAAAATATTATAATATCTGTCATTGATTGCTGGTGAAATTAATTTATTTTACAATCTTATCATTGCACGAAAATAAAATTTTGGTACAACATGTTTTTGGAACGCTCCGTCAACACGAACATATTTTAGTTAGTAGAGCTACAGTTTTATTATTATCCTTCGAAACGGCAGTCACGAGAAATTATAATAGATAACCTACAATTAATTAATAAAATTTTTAGTTTCGTTGAAAATAAATTAATAATTACCTACAGTATAATATTGTAGTATTTTTAAAGCATTTTTTCCAACCTTTTGTTTCCTCAGCCATAAATTTTTGTATAATGCCACCGATCCACAGACATAGGAATAAATAGACGATAAGATAATGGCGAGGGGTAAAATCAACTGTTGAAGAACGAAAGGGGTTAGGCTGACTGTGATTCGTCAATAAATCAATCTGACAGTAAATAGGCATCTCGCATTATAATATCACCATTTAGTTCTTAAAAGTAAAATCTGCTTTTGAATGAATAGACATTTTTACATGGGAGCGCAAATTACTCGCCACGTTATGAACTAATTTGCGAAGTCCAAATTCGGCAAAGTAAATTTCTTCTGTTTGCAGAGTCGTAGTTAGTTTCAGAGTATTTAGTTAAGACACTTTTACAAATGTTTCATAATTTACTTACCCCAGTAAACAACGATGAGCACACTTGAGAATCGCTACATTGTGATGTGATAGTATATGTTTCTAAAACTGATCCATATAATACGGTGTGAATAAGCTTAAAATAAAGTAAAATAATGCTTACTTATGGAATGTAATACGACAATTGGGTTTATTCTCTTTTTCACATCTATTTTTACAAGTTTTCACAAGTCAACATTTTGCCGTGTTATTTCGTAAAATGAACCGATGATGCCTCGACCATAGTTCGCACAAGAATGATGACGTCACGTTTTCAAATTTCACTTGAGGCCATACGCGAGCCCAGCCGGCTCCAATGGAACCGGTATGGGGAGTGGGGATAATACGCTTTTAATCACTTAGGGCAGGTCTACTAATATTCATATGTCTATGCACCGATCAATAATTTGGTAACAGGAGAATTCATTGACCAAGCTCATCTATTTATTTATTACCTTCTCGGTCGTGACATGACGTAAATACGGAAAATTAAAATAACCCATTTTTTTCCTGCCGAGGAATATCTGTAGAAATATATTATTTTTGCATAAAAACTAAATAAATTCAAGCGCACTTTTTTATATCGTATTTTCCGTGCTTCTAAATATCTAGAGCTCTTTTAAGTTCATAGCCAAACGATTTGTAGCTTTCAAATTAGTATTCACGATACTAATGTCAAGTATTTCATTGCTCAGTCTGTCGGGGATTTTACTCCTTGACTACCCATTTTAATGTAATAACCATTTATTATGTAAATAAACTATTTTTGTAACATTTTAAAACTTACCCCTGACACCACGGGCAGAAATCATAACAATATGTATTTGTAAACGTAAATATGTATATTAGTCTTAAATCTCTAGTTTAAACCGTAATTGTATGTCATATTATAGCGGTATTTTGTATGGTTCCATGATAACTCAACACAATGACAATTCAACACACTTTTAAAAAGTGATATAAATTCATTAGAAACAATAATTTTTTTTAACCTAACCTAACCTACTTAACCCAGTTAATAAAGTTTTTGTTTCATCACTTTCCATGACTTTATATAACTTTTTAAAGATGTGATGGATTTATCCGGTCACCATTTTGTATATACTCACTCGGTCATAAAATATGTATAGTTTTAAGTTACTAGTTAAAAGTCTTAGTTGTAAATTACTAGACATTAAATCTTATTTATAAGCCACAAGTTATAATTCACAAGCTATTACACTTAGTTATAAGCCATAAGTAATAAGTTATAAGTCTAAGTCATAGGAATACATTAAATGTATATACTAAGTTGTTAAGCACCCTTGAGGTTATTTTCTCATGAAAACGGCGCTATACAAAAAATCTTTATTTAAATCGCACTAGGCATTAGCTAGCTGTCTGCTAAATTATGTAATGAGAATATGCATAATACGGCTCTAATCTCTTTTTCTATTTAAGTATGAACTATCCAACGGACAGCTAACGTTTATCTGTAAACTATAATTACAGTCATAAGATAATAAATTATTATTATTATATCTAATTTTTTAATATAATTGTTAATAAAAAAAACAGTAACTGCTAACTACATTTTGTATTGGAACTCAACCCGGAAAATATCCAATGAAAATGGTTAGCTTATCGCTAGACCTCCTGGGTCTGTGGTTTGCCACTTCACTTCTTAATGTGTCATACCCCATTCTAATTACCACCTATAATTTATTAAGAATAAGGTACTTACTGAAAACGTTTAATAAATGCCAATGCCAGCTATAGAAACAATTAACAACGAAAATTTAAAAAAAATGTACGTAGTTTTTTATCTTAGTAAATGAATAAACGGTTTAGACAAGGATTATACTGCGTTAATTATCACTCCCCAAATTCCAGGAAAAGTCAATTTACGAATTACTTTTAAAACCGGTGTTTAAATTATTTATTAGAAACTGATATTATTATTGCAGACTTTAATATAAAATAGATTTTTATGGAAAAAAAAGAAAAATATTGGAATGAAACAATTAGTCACAGAATACACCAGGATAACACAAGAAAAACCACTATACTCATTGATTTTATTTTATCAAATGAACATGACTTAAATGTTCAAATATTAGACAAACCTTAATTGGATGTCTGTACAATGTACAAAAAATAACAACTATACTAGAAAAGTGATAAATAGCATACCTACATCTCAAAAGATACAATAACAGTAAAATGATTAAGAAATTATTGGTTCAAGATTGTAAAGAAGTAAAAAACTGAATTTATAGTAAACCATATGAAAGATAATATTGTGTCAGGTGTCGTAATTAAGTTCATTGGCTAAATTCATATTTTTACGGGCTAATAATATGAAGATTTTAAACAAATGATAGATAGGCTGTTACTCGCAACTTGATGTTTCGATGTTGTTTACGCTGCACAAATAAATAATGTTTTCATAATACAAAATATAAATACGTATCTTTGTTTATTGTAAAGCGCTTTGTTAAGCGACAGTTCACACCCACTTCTAAGACTTAACTACTGTGGTTATATCTCGTTCATGTTTCTTTATATGTGGTTCTAAAGTGATAACCTCCGATCTTTTATAACGGAAGTATGAAATAACTTTGATACAGTTTCTAAATTGTAGTTAGAATGTCGCGTATTGGGGGTATTTTCCACAGACGAAATGTCATAAGATCTACGCTTTAGGCTAACTTTCTGAACGATACGTTAAACTAAACTACTCGTATTTGTATCTATGTTGAGAGAAAGCTTTTATTTATTTAAATATATTATCAGTTTTCTTCATTTTTCATTTTCAATTTGTGAAGCGGGCTTGGGTACCGCCGCCCTGGGAACCATTTATTGGATAACCAACACCTCTGCCAAAGGTTACCCAAAACGGTTCGTTACGTTTGGTGATTTAGCAGGAGTTCCCGGGTTCATCGAGTGATGTTAAGGATGCGCCTGCCGGAAGAGGCTGGTTTGGAAAGACCCTTTGTCCCCTACAACTTGTCTCTCGACCCTTCGCCTTGCGCCGCAGTGGGAGGGATGTATGCAACGCCCGTCACTCCTGGACACATTGATCCTTAGATTCCTACCCAACCCTCATACCTTTTACCTTCCCAGAACTTCCTTTCATTAAAAAAGACCATCCACACAGTATCCCAAAATATGACATAGGCACCGAGGGAAATTATTTTCCTCAGGGCCTCCTGTGTGGGCTAATGTAAAAAAAGAACAATGCTAGAACTTTAGTTATGGAAAATTAAATTAAGTACCGACAATTTAATGAATTAAATAAGAAAATTTCTAATATTTTATTTGTTTGTATTTTATAAATTTTATCTGTTTTTCTTTGTGAATATTATTTGGTGTGGGTTTTGGAATATGAGTGTCAGACAACTTTGAAGAAGAACAACGGGATGAATAAATATAAATAAGTTATTTTTAACAATGGCGAAATATTCTTTAGCAAATAATATAAAAGGTTTCTTGATCAAATTGATAAGTAAATATTTCTGAAAAAAATGTTTGATGTCTTTAACTGTTTTCCAAATACATGATTTTAGTTTTTCTTTCGTTGTGTAATTTATTTTAAATAGAATGAAAGAAAAGTTTTTTCAACGAAGATTTATTTCACGCAAGATTGCTCTAAGGCAGTGAAACTATTGCGATCCTATGGGAAGTTTTGTGATGCTGAAAGATATGGAGAAAGTGAAAGGGAAGAGGAAAGTTAAGAAATACCTGATATTTCTTGTTTGGTCACACAGCTATAGCTCATATCCAAGGCGTTACTGAAAGTAGCTATGAAATATATATTTCTTTCATTGCGTGCATTCAATTATATAAATATTGTTTAACTTATCAACTTTGCTTTCAACCAGCACTAAAAGGCTCTCTTCTTTACCACGGCCTTAAAAACCTACATACCTATTGGTTTTAAGTTTTCTAATGATTCAATATTCTTGGGAAGTGAGAGTTTCATAGCTGCACGCACAGATGGCAGTGCATAGAGCTTGCGTGGATGTCCGCAAGATGGAGCCAGTGGCCAGTAGTCGCCAGGGCCAGTGGGCAAGGCTCTCAGAGAAACTTACTGTTTCAGATTCCAATTAGCCAGCTACTAGTTAGGTCGACTATCGAGTCACCGCGGATTTATTAATACGCGGAGTATTAATAAATCCCTGATTAATCTAAAAGAACGACTTATTTATTAACCCCTTCCAAGACGAGTTGGAGACCTGTTTGTACGAACACAACAAATATTAACACTATTTCATATTAAATTACCATCAGACGCGCAAGTCTTCAATTAATCTGTGTCAACTTCAATTACCCCAAACAATGGCATTGTTTCCCGACCGTGTATTTCCAATAGCGGATACGGGTTCGAGTTTGAGCGCGCGGTACACACCGATCCCAGGGAATATTCAACCCCGTTTGGTTGGTTAATCCCCAGTACTTGCGGTGCGGGCATTTTATTTGCATTTCACAAATAATATGGACGCAGCACTCCCCAGCCACCGGGTGTACTGACCCGCAGACTGCATCGAATGCTGCAGCGGGCAACAATGGCCTCTCGAACAGAGATGGCTTTTTGTGGTAATCGCAACGCGCAACTACATGTTTTTAAAGACGCATTCGGTTCTTCGTCACGTTAGCTCTCGTATCCCCGGCACAATTACACAACGGCAGAAACATTGTTTATAATAGGTAATTCGTTACATGTGTAACTCTGCAGGTTTCAAATATTGGAAGGGGTGCATAATTTTGTTGTTTTTTTACCCTCTTTCTATGTTAATTTATTACGACATTTTTAGGAAATTTTTACTTACGGAAAAAGTCGGCAAAAAATTACCCAAGCACCGATTGTTTTATTTTTTAGAACTACACATCTATAATATTACTACGCTAGTGTCTGGACGGTCTAGGCCCTCTGATTGGTCGAATTCAAATTGCATGTTTCGGGTAAATCCCGAATAGGGGGTCTGCTGGCAAAATTCGACCACTCTGCCCCTCTGGCGGTGTAAGAACGAACCAAATGACTGGCGCGAATATTTAAATATGCAGCTCACAATACGCATATTTACGCAAAATTACTTGACCATTAACAAGCGTTTAATAAGAAGATTTCTTCTGGAAGATCACTTTGTGATGGCATTATTTATTTTATTAAAACATATTAGAACATCTCGGAGCTCTAAATGTAAATAGTGAATCTGAGTTTGATCATCTTTTGAATAATGATCACACTTTTAATAAAAATTCAGGTCTTAAAATACTTCACACAGGATATAAAGCATCGCAAATAAATAATTTTGAAATTTTAGAAATAAGAAAACATGTCAATATAAAATCAGATATAATTAATATGCAAAACAATTATATAAAACCTCTTTTAAATATATTCCCATTCAACTGGTCTTTCCCGACTAACGATATTGTAATTCCTAATTCTGATAAACCCCGCCCACTCTTACCCCCCCCCCTCTTACCACTTATTCTTTCCAATTGTAATCTAGGTATATTTAATTTTTTACTTCAATGTATACTTACTCCTGATGAGGTGAACTTCGTTCATGAAACATGTAGTGGTTGTATATAATAAAGTGATGTAAACAAAGTTATTTGTGTTTTAATTAAATAAAGTTTGATAAGATTACATTATTTTATCTATTTACGTTGTATATCAATGCATATGTACGCAATAAAATTAATAATTAATAGTAAATATTATATTTATTTATTTATTGGACAGTTTGTATAGCGCCGCTTTTGTGAGATATCACCTCAGGGGCGCTATATTGTAATAATATATTTACAATATATACTCACCCTCTCTCTGTGAATGACCTAATATCTACCTATTCAATGTAACTGTTGTTAGTATCACTTAAATTGGGCGAAACCCAACCAAGTGCCGCCCGCAGGGCCTAGCAGCAAATAACCCGTGGGGCGGGTTTTTAACTGCTAGTCTAAATAAATGCTTCGCACAGAAACATCATAATTCAGCAAATGTTACGGTTTTTTATATGATACGTTATTAAGTAATTCATGAGACAAATATTACACAACCTGCGTAAGTTGTATTAAAATTCTATATTGCTCAGTGTGTTTATTATTATTATAAAATTTACAATACGTTACATAGTAGATATTTACCCCAACGGTCTTACTAAAAAACGTGATAAAAATGTATTCAATTGATAAACGACTGTGAATGTGAAAATCTTACTAATCGAAACGTAAAATAGAAACTGACACAAAATAGTCCACGAAAAGATCGTAAGATGTACACATTGCTTATCGTGTCAAAGGGGGTAGTTTATCTGTTTTATATAAACTTAAAATAATAACAATTTATTTAATTAAAAATAATAATTTTCATGGAAGTTTTATTGATTCACGCGCTAAAAGTCAATTAAAAAATAATTATTACGAAATAACCCCGCTTTTTCCGTTAAGATGAAACTATATTATTCACCATATGACATTATTAATGGATTAAAACTGACAATAATAACACACATAATATAATATCTTTTATTATAATAATATAATAGTGAATTGGTCATTAGAAAAGAAATTATTATTAAAAACATGATTTTAATCACATATGACAAACCGGCACAGTCGTTCGCGGGGAAACTGACGTTCTTTTCGCGCATGCGCGCAAAGGAGCGCCTATACGTTAGTAGTTGGAATAGTTAATAATTCTAAAAAGAAACTAGACGATCTTTGCACGATGTGTAACAAAACCACCGTTTAACGATCGTGAAGTGATTTTTCTTTAGTAAGGCTGTAAGTATCGCCCTGCAGAAAAAAACTCAATTCAGAGACGAACTTATTATGGTACAAAATATTGAATCAACATATATCTGAGTCTGATTATAAAAGGAAAGTGGAACATTAATATAATACAAGGTTTACAAAGAATGAAGGAATGCTTGTTCCAAAATATAATAATAAATACGGACGGCGAACCCTAGAATTCAACGTGCCAAAAATGCTTAACATGTTACCCATTAATATAAAAAATTGCGATTCTACAAATAGATTGAGATATATGCTGAAACAATGGTTACTAAATAGAGATAGTTTATATTAATTTAGGTGTGTTAATTGTATACTTATAGTAATAATATTATGTGTGTATGTATGTAATTGATCATTAACATCCTGTTGACAAACTGCTTTATTGCAGTTTAACGGGATTGTAGCTTGAAAACAAATTTAAAAAAAACCGTTACTTGAAATTGCAATAGCCGAGTTTGGTCTGAAGATTGACCAGATCTCAGTAGCCAAATACTTCCCAACCTTCGTATCTCATTCCCCTCCCCACTGCGTCATCTTAATCTGATAGCGACCAAAAACTAAAAAAGTTATTATTTTTCTTGATTTTTACGAATAGGTGCTTCGTTTATGAGTCTAGTTATGTAGGTAAATCTTCCATTGATTATCAAAGCAAGCCAAATATCTAGAAATTTCAAATCTATATAAATAAAAGCAATGTCCGTATGCGTGTGCCCTATTATAATTAAAAACTACTGGACCGATTTCACTGAAAATTTCGTGACGCCCGAGGAAGACTTAGCGCATTATCCATGTCGTATAAATATGATTATAATGGAGTTGGTTAACATTAACAATGTGGATTTCATGATACTACATAAAGTGAATGTTAGAAAAAGTCGGGAATGTCCGTGGAAGATATGAATGAAATAATTATTTGAGGAAAAAATTTGCGTAAGTGATGAACATAGAAAGGGGTATAAAGAGAATGTGATGACGTGGAAGTGATTGGTAGAAGAAATCGAGGACGCCCGAGGAAAACATGGCATGATCCATGAAACAAATATTAAAAAAATTCAATTCTTTACAAAAATATTATTTCCTCCTTAATGCATCCAGTTTTCAGGTACATCAGAATTCACAACCTCAAAACTTTACTCCAAACCATTCATAAGCAATGCCGGATACACACCAGACCAAGCTAGATTAATAGTGAATATCTTATAAAATATAAGTATTACACACAGGTTTTTATCGCTTGTCCGGAATCAAAATGAATCTTTTTGAATATTATAATTTTATCAACCCATCCACCAATTCCAAATTTGGAAAGTTCACGTACAAAGGAAGTTATCATATTCGGAGATGTTCATGGCCATTATTTATTTGGTTAAAAATATGTAAAGAAAGTTAATTGATTGGGGAAAGTGATACGAATCTGTCCTAGACCTACAACCTTTGTATGCAGATTATCCCCCACTTCTCAGATTCTACCTTTATGGAGGGATCCGATGATTGTTTGTGGAAATGTGTTTTCCGATTGTCATTGTTGGATCACCTTGGTGGTCTGCCCATTTCCGATAGACGCCGCCAAGGTTGTGTTTTGACTTCGGGAAAAACATTGATTGTTTTCAAATTGGATCATTCGAATCAATGAACAATCACAAACATATTTAACCTCCGAATGCTAATGAAATTTTCTTGGTATAGTAAATAATAATATTAACAATCTTATTGTTTTTATACAATGGTAATTTTATTCACTTAAATGTTTATTTTTGCCGAACTGGTTGGTACTTACCTGCTACAGACATTTTCAGACTATGTTACATTCAATGAATGAATAACAGATGTTTTAACCCTGCAGAGCAGAAATATTTTATGGTTACACCGGGTTAAATGAAGGGTGATTTCAAAATAATGCTTCAAATCCGAGTTTCTTCATTTGTTTTACTTTCAAATAGTTTTAATTAGTTGGGTACTTTGATCTTCAGTAATAATTTATAAGAATTTGATTAAAAAAAAAAAAAAAAAAAAAAAAAAATCAACTTCAAACTCGATTTACTCGATAACGAAAGCTCAAATAAAAAAAATATATACTACAAAATCGACTCCAAATGTGATGTAGATTCACCAGTTTCCCGCTTGTACTACGAGTTTCCGGACACCCTGTATATATACTGTTTGTTTCTGTTACGTGAAAAGTTAAACTTTTGTAACATAGAATGCAATATCATGATCTTTGTAAGAATTTTCGCAATAAACTTTAAGCCTGTGACAGACCACGCTGTAAACCCGCTATATTTTCGTGGCTTGGCATATTTCAGCGTATCGCTCGCCATACATTCACATAATAGTGTATGGCGAGAGATATGCTGAACTAGACTAAGCCATGATGCGTATAGCGTAATGAGTCGCCCACCTTATGGAAACAGTGGCAGAGGTAATCAAATGATCATAATGTTATTGGAATATAATTTGCACATATATAATTATCACCTCAATTCTCTAAGATAACTTCAAATCCCAAAATCCCCAGCCACACCAAATGTTTCTCGTACAAGGTAACTTCATTCCCCGTTTTCATTTGAAAAACTTTCTGCGTTGGAATAACCAGGTATTCTGGTAATATTCATACCCTTAAGACAAAGGCTGCCTAATTAAGACTTACCAACATTTTCAGAAAATAAAGCACGACTGTTTTTGTGCTCGCCTACAACTCCTTTAAAATTGTAAGTGCCCACTAGAAGTTATTTTGGTATTCATTCGGCAGGGCTTTCTTCCATCACAATACACTTATCAGGTACTTGCGCTGCTTCTTCAAATTACCCATTTTTATATTCGACAATTTCGATCAAATCGAATGTCAACTTAGAATTCTATTATTATCGTTTTTAAATAAAACGTCAAAAGTCAACAAGCTACGTATTAAAAAAAGAATAAATATTTCATCACTTTCCGAGTACCTATAATATTAATTGTCCTTGTATCGTCTCGGTTTAAAAAATGATAGAGATATCATTTGCTCACCCAAGTGAGCTATAACTATACCCCTCTCTCAAAATTGAACATGAAAGTATGTAGAATAAGATGCAAAGAAAATTTCCAGCCTTATAAACCTTTATACACCACTATTTAATCAAAATAATCGACATGTTTCGAAAACGATGGTTTCTTCTTCAGCATAGAAATTTATTATTTGATTGTTCCTCATTTCCAGTTTCTTCGATTTTTTAAAGACAATTAATTTTTCATCGTCTTAGTTCCCTATTTGTAGCAATGTTATTTTTCTTGAAATCGTTGTATCATTCAACCCTTTCATTTCTTGTGATTTGTGTGAGGTAGATTTTCACAGAAAACTGCACGACCGAATGCATTTTCGTGTAATAAATTGCTTCTCACACGTCGAAGTTTTTCAGCAAACTGCTCTTGAACGTTTTGTAGAATTCGACGAACAGACGCTCGTGAAAACCTTTCACCGAACATCCCACGCCGTGCCGTTAGTATAACTTGTGCTCTATTTTAATGGCGTCATTTCTAGGGTTGCTTACCTGTGGATTTTACGTATCTGTCCACGGGATGGAGAACAATTTAATACTGGGGTTAAGTTTGTTCTCTCATTTTTTAAATGATTTTTGCTATTTCTAATTACTTTAATTAACTTTCTGACATTGATCACTTGGTTTTTGCTATTTCGAACATTTGAAGTGTGTAATTTTTAAAGGAATTCTTTGTTGGTTAATTTATAGGTCTGCTACTATTTTAAACTAGTAATTTTTTAAATTTAATGATTATGGAATACCTTCCCATTTTTGAATACTCTTTAATTGTTGTATTTTTTCTTTGCAGGTGAGTTCATTGCGAATGTGGATTGTGATGTTAATTACGGAAGATGGATCGCAGAACATGTAAGTTTATTTGCATAGTTGTAAAAACCCAGACGTACTCGTACTTTAAACTTTTAGATACGTAATTCTTGGAAATTGTGAACATTTTCCTTGTTTGCATGGAATTCTTCTTTGGCTTTGTATACGGTGATATTAAAAAATATTGCATGAAAGACGCATGAACATGGGAAGAAATGACTTGAACTATAAAGCTTGTCATTTAAGAAGATAATTTTAGTAAATCTAAACAAAACATGAAATAGAACAAGGAATATACAAATTTAACAGTCGCAACTGAAGATTGCACCCCAGAGATCTCTGCCTCACCGAGACAACGCTTTTAACCACTAAGTTATTTTTTATTATTGAAACCTGATTATTAAACTTAATATAACCTTGTCATTGTTTCGATCTCATGTTTCTTTTTATTATATTATATGATATTATATAATATATATTAGAAATTTATGCTGATTTTTTTCAATGACACCTATTAATCAAAAAGTCTACAACAAATATTTAATTTTATTTGAATAACCCGGTTTGCGATAGTTTTTTTTTATTTTCAGTGTCTTGTTCTGTTTTATGTTTCCTTTCAATTTACCAGCATTATATTTTTCTTCAATGATTAAATATTAGATATTTGTAATAAGCATTAACTTTGTGGCTCGCCATAATTTACAATAAAAATATATACATTTGTTTTAGACCACTTTAATTTTAATTACACTCTACCAGTTTTAATATTCTCCTGACGAAGGAATGGTGCTTCCGAAACCTGTATTTATATATTTTTATTGAAGATAAAATATTATATCGATGGTACATATAACCTTCATAAGTTATTCCAATAAAATGTAATAATGTTTACTGTCTTGATTTTAATTTTCAGTTTTCTTGGTTTTGATTTTATCCCAAAAATAACCTTTTCTCAAGAAGTAACCAAAAAAAATTTCCGATTATTGGATAGTTAAAGTTAAACCTTGTAATAAAAGAAAAGCAAATAATAGTTTATTCCAAAGCAAGTAAATAGAAGCCTCACGCGAGTTTCGTGTCTAGCAAAGGCCGGCTAAGCCACAAGTTTCTTTTACATGTACTCAATTATGATTATTGCTCGAATAAAGCCACACAAGTGCAGTGTGCCATTTAGTTTGTTTTTAACCGATACAGTATTGACATTTCTCAATAAACTTGCATACATCTTTTACGTGCGCGTAAAATACTTCATAAACTTGTTACTTGGTGTCGTCTTTTTCAATACGACGTATCAGTCAGTTAATACATAAATATTTAAAGTTGTAGATAAATAATCTTCTCTATTTTGTCACCACGTCTACTTTATACGTTTGGCGTGTTTTATGTTCTCAGTCGTAATGAAATTATTCATTATCTTTATTCACATAACAACCTATAAAAATACTTAATTTCCAAAATACGGCGTATATATATATATATATATGTATCCACCGAAATTTGTAAAAGGCATAGACGGCTTCCGTGGTCTAGTAGTAGGACTCTCGACTAGCAAGCCGAAAGTTGCGGGGTCAAATCCCGGCGTGCGGAAGACTATTTTAGTTGATTGATTTGTGTTATTTCACAATTTAATCATCATATTCAATTTCTTCACTCATTCGAATGAGGATCGGACATTGTTCCGTTCCTTCCCATCTTTTTAAAATTCACATCCTTGACTCCCCAGATTGTACATTCTGTGGTCTAGAAGTGGGAACTTTAGATCACATATTTTTTGGTTGTCCCTCTCTAAACAAATATCCTCTCTTCTATCATGCCTTATCTAAAATTACCTCCCCTCCATTCAAAATCTCATCTCTTCTAAGTCTGAACTCGACTCCAATTTTCATTATAATTTTGAAATTTGCCAATATAAATAAAATTAATATTTAAATTCACATTTCATTTCTCAATAATTTTAAATGATGGCCAAGAACACCCTTGAAGGGTGAAAGCCAGAAATAATGGAAAAAAAATCATTTAAATAATAAATGTTATATTTGTGGCAATATACTCTCAGTGTCGCCCTGTTGTAAGACCAACGTTCAGAATTGAAACGTTGCTTGAAATGGTTTCAGCTGTGTTTGGTGACGAAATCTGAATAACCAATAGATTCCATTGTCTCACTGACCCTAGATGGTTGGGAGCAGTTGGAACTACAGGAATATGACTACAGAAAAGTTGGAAATACAGCAGTGCGGTATTTACATAAATAATAGCCTTTACCGATTACTATTATATTATGTTGTAAACAAATAATATCGTACTTATAAATGACGTAGAATAATAAAACCCACAAAGTGCGTAGTTTCTTTTAGATAGGAACGTTTAAACCATAATTTTTTGCATCAACCTCGATAAATATTGATTATTTATTATAACAAATAAATTGTAAACTCTCTCGTGTACGTGTACAGCAAAGTGAAAAAAACTACGTTTTTGCCGGACGATAAACTTTATTCGATATTTGAAATACGAGTATGCTTGCGTTCGTAGACTTTATTAATATTGGGACATCCGTTCTAGTTCTGGTTTTAGTGGTCAAACAAACAAAATGGTATAGGTTTGGTGATATCCCTTGACTTAGTTTTAATGACAATAGTATGTAGGTACCTAGGCCCGGAAAACCAGTAAAAAAAATGATATTTATTTATTTAGTTTCCACAAATTGAATATCTTGGAAGCACAATGCAAAGTCTAACAATTATTTTTTTAAAAGCAATAATTATTAGCCTGAAACACTCATCCACATTGAAAAATCTCCTGATAAAAGATACATGACGCCATAGCTCAGTGGTCAGAGCTGTCGACCGGAAATCGAAAGGACACGGGTTCAAGTCCCGTTGGCGTCATGTATCTTTTATCAGGAGATTTTTCAATGTGGATGAGTGTTTCAGGCTAATAATTATTGCTTTAAAAAAAATAATTGTTACCCTTTGTGCTATGCATAAAAAATCTTGTCTTAAACATTAGTTGACCAAATAAATAATAACAATGCAAAGTGATTTTTTTCTTCATAATATAACCCTTTTTAATCCTTAGCTGAAATTAATAATAGTTTTTCTTAATATCATCTGGTATTTCGTCAAATATTTTCATAGCTTTACACATTAATTGCCCCATCCACGCAAAATACAGTCAATAGGGTAAGGGAAATTAATTGTGACCTTAATAATTTTTCGGGCCTTGCTTGATACTCGCTCCCACTCGTCTAGGTCGTGTGTCGCACACTTCGCGGTGTCAAGACGGAAAAGGGTCAAAAAGGGCGTTTACGGCCCCGTAGTAAGCGTTCAAAGATGGTTTGAAAGGGAGATATGTAAATACGAATGTTAGAGGGAGCGCGCTAATTAAAAAAACGATAATAATTAAGCGAAAATGGTGAAAATATTAAAAAAAAAACACGACTTGTTTGAAATCTCTCGACAAATGCTTTAGTTGAATTTAAAGATACATTGTGATTTTTTTTATGCCTATAACATATTAAATAACAGAACAAAACGTGTTTTAAATAATTTTCGGAGCTTACTTTGCGATTTTTTTCTACCGAGGGAATTTCATATAATTAACGTTTCGGCCTTACAGATGTATAGATGTACCTATAGATCTTCAAAATTGACATTTATATTTTTTGAACACAAAAACTTATAGAGCATGCGGGGGATTAATTACAACAATCAAAAGAGAGGAAAGAAAAAAGGAGCAAACAAGGATATATATAAATACATATATATGTAAACACAAAACCGGGGTAGGAATTTACGGATAGGTACTTATCCAGTAAGACAGGTAAAAATAAATTATGGATGATACAGGGAAAATAAACAAGAGAAAACAAAACACGACATTAGTCTTTTCCTTGTTTGTATTTGTACTGGAAGTATTTCAAATATTTAAAAAAAGTTGATGGTATGACAATAATAATAATAATGTTTGGATCATTTCCATAAAGCCGTTTTCGTGAGAATTTCACCTCGAGGGCGTTTTTCAACTTAATTTATATATTTGATATAACCTATGTACCCTTGTCATTCTGACTCGTAACTAATATACCTTCTGAACTTAACTTTTATTATTAGTTGCTTACAACAAAGATTGATAAATAACTAATGACTTACAGCTAAGACCTTTAACTAGTCACTTAAAACTATGCATATTCATAACCGAGTTAAAATACTGATATAATAATATGACTCACAACTATGCCTCAACATTTACAATTAACACACTTACATTAACTGATGTTATGTAAGTATAAAATAACGTTAATCTGTTGGGAACTAATTGTTTCAGTTTTCTACCTTTTTTTCAGTAGCTCATTAATTAATTAAGCTAACCTGTACCGGGTGTCCCACTCACCTATTCGTGAAGTAAATAAATTTAAATCATTGCGATTCCCTGCTTGCGAAACTTGTAAAATGCAAATGCAATTAAACTCTCGATACCTACTCCTGTATTGATTACCCAATATCCTGCCAGGAGTAATTTCCGGCTTAAAGTGAGCACAGATTTTCAAAACCAGTCCAACCCTTAATTTTTTTTTGGTTTCGGTGGAAAACATGTGATTATTTTGTTAAAAAAATTTGAAAAACGTTGATATGTATAATTTTTGTATATTAGTTTGGAAGTGTCCGCAATAATAAGGGTATGTTGAGAGGCTTAAGATAGTGAGGAAGAAGATTGGGAAGACGAAGATGGGGAAGTACCCAGCTATTCAGATCTGGTCGCCAAATACGGATATAGCAATTTCAAGCAAAGCTTAGTTGTCTTTCAGCGGCGATATGAAAGTATCTTCCACTCTGAAAGTTCCGCAAATATACTATACGTTATTTTAAATTTTTAACTTATGTAATAACACAAATTAATCAAATAAAATTTACTTGCAAGCGCCGGGTTTTGAAGACGTGACTTCCGGATTCATAGCATAGCATCCCAACCTAAATCTGTGAAAACTCCACGAATTGTGCGTGGGAGCAAACCTTTACAGCTTTCTTTATTTAACTCTCTAAAATAAAGTCGGCGCGGTTAAAAAAATTAAATAAATTATGCTTTCATAATATTATGTGAAACCTTATTTGCTCTCAAGATAAGTAATTAATGGAAAATCCTCGGTGATAAGAGACGTACAACTTATTTTAACCATTGATTATCATACCAATCTGACATTATTTGGAGTAGAAAATGTGATTAGTAATTAATAATTTAAGCACTTAAAAATTATTACTCTTGTGTAGGTATTTAACTCTTGGCGATGATAATGTGCACCCTTAATAGGTAGTAGTATCGCATATAAACTGTATGCAAAGTTTTATATTTAAGGATCCTCAATCAACCGGTAAAACATTTTCAAACTTCAAAACTTGTCCACTGACAAAAAATGTTTTTCCCTGAAGAAATCTTCCACGTGATTGATTTCGTGAGTCTTTTTAAAGTTTATAAATAATTTTTAAATTTTATGTTTTATATTCTGATTCTTAACCCTTTCGGACCGTGTGTTTTAAGACAGTTTTTGTTTTTCAATTACTGGTATAACTGGCTTTGACGCCTTTTTTTATTTGATTTTAGCTAAAATTTTAGGCGTTAGTGGATGGGATTAGGATGTGATTTTTTTTATAATTTTTTTCTGATTTTTTTAAAGAAAATTTTTCTATTTTTATTTATTATGTATTTTTTTTAATGGAATAAAATGTCATATCTCACTTTTTTTGAAACACGCCCTCTGAGACCTATGTTTATCAAATATAATAAAAAATAACTTAAAGTATTGAAAAAAAAACACCGAAAATTATCAAATAACTCTACCAATTGTATTATTATCATGCATCAAATATGTTCTACCACTGCCTATTTTAGTACAAGATCTGAAAGGTTCAAATTTTGTTGAAAAATTCGTTTAGAATTTAGATTATTATTTAATAAATATTTTATTTATTCGTATCCTTCATCATAATATATAATATTATTATGTATATTGTACATTTATTTTTATTTTTATTAAATGACGTCTGCAAAGGTCTCCTCGTATCAACTTCATAGAATCGAACATATTTCTGCATCTCACTAAACCTATTCAATTACGTAGTTTCTCCAAGAATAGCCACTATTTCTAGGAACCAATAGGTATCTATTTCCGTAACAGCAATCTGTTTTCATTTAATACATATAGGAATATATGTAACATCGTATATTTAACATCGATCTACCACGCTATAGTACAATCAAATCTCCAATATGCTTTAGTCAGCTGGGGAGCCGCATACGAAACAAATCTGCTCCCTGTTGAAATTGTGCAACGTTTAATTATAAAAATAAGGTTGAAAAAACCATGAGATTATCCGACACACAAATTTTTGAAGAAATTATGGTATTAAAATTTAATGATCTTGTCCGAAAAAACATAATAAAAGAAAAACAAAATCACAGCATTTTAACTGAAATTTGTACTCGTCAAAACATATATTTTCAACACAAAAATGGAACACCACTTTTCGACAACATCATTACATATATCTCAGGAAAAAACACTTCAACAGCCTACCCGAAAACATCAGAACAATCGAAAACGATAAACATCTACTAAAAGCGATCTATTCAAAAATACCAAAATTATGAAGTTATCTTCTTAATCAACGTAATTTTAATTTGTTTATTTACATATATTTTTTAATAATCATATTTCCTTAAATCATAATTTCACCACCATGCTCACCATTATTTTAAACACAAGCACCTGCTTCTATAGAAGAGAAACATAAAAAAAATCAAAAGCGGTGAAAACTAATTTTACGAATTATTTTGTTTAACATAAATGATTATACTCTGTAAAGTGATTAATTGTTTGATAAAGAAATTAAATGAAATGGTTAAAATGCTTTTTTACATTATGAGAACATGTAAACTTAAAAAAAACATACAAATTAATTATTAAAGAATTATTCCGCTTTCACGGTATCATCGTCACCAACTTGGCGAAGCGTAATGAGGTCGTTTCCTATTTTTTGTTATTTTGATGAAAATTTATTTTATGTTTAAGGATTTAATGACTATTATAAAAATTGTTTTTCAATATTTCCAAAAAAAACGAAGTTATGAGCTTTAAAAAAAACATTTGTATAATGTATGCAATAGTGTCCCGTGAAGTCACACGCATAAAAAACAATTCATCATTCAAATGACAGTGCTGGAGTGCCGCCGCGCATGTCCCGTGATGTCATGCTTTCGGCCGGCCGCAAAAATCAACGTTTTGACAGATTGTGTCTTCGGTTACTATTCGGTATTTAAAAAAAATCTAAAAGTTCTATAATTAGTATAATACATTGATATAAAACATGAAATGTCGTTGTAGGTGACGACATGATTCTCTCCCTATAGCTTACTTAATTAAGCGTTTTTGTGTTTTCTGCCCTTGCGAAAGTCATTATTTTGAATTTACGTATTGCTGTTGCCTTATAATATTTTTTCCCATTCAACGTTTGTCCTACTGACCTAATATGTCTTCTCTATACCTAATAGGTATCATTAATTTCTGTAAATTTACTTTCATGACAATAAACAGTTATTATCTTGTAGTTTTTCCCGTAAAATAAATAAATAACATCCCTTGACCCAACGAAAACGGTCATATGCCAAATGGTCATGATACAGCCGGCTCAGGGTAGCCAAACATTTGGTATCTTCCTTGCATTCATATAATATTATTTCGTTCACCATTGTGCTTTACGTTTGGCGGTTAATGTATTTCAGATATACCAAAAGGTCATGGTACAGTCAGTAAAGGGTAGTCAAACATTTTGTATATTTCTTTCCTTCATATAATATTATTTCATTCACCATTGTGGTTTACTTATTTTGGCGGTAAACTTAGTTAATTTGTTGAATTACTTTTGTAATTATTTTATAAGACTTTGAATATTGTTTACACATCGTTATTTAAGCGCTAATTTATTTTGGTGTAATAATAATAATGATTGGATTACTTGTATAGCGCCGTTTTATCACCTCATGGGCGTATATACTCACTCCTCCTATAAACACGAGCTCCTGGAGTTAACCTTTTGGAGTAGTAGAATAATAAGGAAAAAAATATTTGTTTTGCATACTGTTATTATTTAAAATCTTGTATTATTTTGTTATAAATAAATTATACATAGTTATTATACTTAACTTAGTTTAGTGATAAATTTAAAATGTCCACTGACTCGGTATTATTATTTCCTTCCATTAGTATTCTGGGCAGAGAGGAATACATATGGTAGTTAGTCCCAGAATTTCTGTATTGAAATAATTTCCGAATTCTAATATTACGTTGTGGAATCCGAAAGCTAAAATCAATGGAAGCAAATCTGGGCTATCAAATGCATTATTTAGAATTTTATGTAGAAATACCAAATCAACTTAATTCTACGTTACAGTGCATTTTCGTATTTTATTTTCATCGTCTTAAGCGTACTGTTCTGTCATTAAAGCTCTTTAAATTACCCGACTCGAGTATTTGATCGTTTTATTTCTTCCTGGGGTGTTCCCAATTTCTTCCGTTATTTTGTGCATCTTTTTATCTCCAAAGCTCCATTCATCCGCTCTATGTTTACAAACCGTATGAGCGACCCTTTATAAATCTCTCGCATTCTTTTTCGTTCTTCAAATTCATAATAGATCGTTGTAAAGTAAAATATTGGTCACTTTGTACAATCAGAACCAACTGAAACATCTTCCCACGCTGTATTTCAGGAAATTATTTGTCACACTGTACAGTCAGAACCAACTGAAACATCTTCCCACGCTGTGTTTCAGGAAATTATTGGTCACACTGTACAATCAGAACCGACTGAAACATCTTCCCACGCTGTGTTTCAGGAAATTATTTGTCACACTGTACAGTCAGAACCAACTGAAACATCTTCCCACGCTGTGTTTCAGGAAATTATTTGTCACACTGTACAATCAGAACCGACTGAAACATCTTCCCACGCTGTGTTTCAGGAAATTTTTGGTCACACTGTACAATCAGAACCAACTGAAACATCTTCCCACGCTGTATTTCAGGAAATTATTTGTCACACTGTACAGTCAGAACCAACTGAAACATCTTCCCACGCTGTGTTTCAGGAAATTATTGGTCACACTGTACAATCAGAACCGACTGAAACATCTTCCCACGCTGTGTTTCAGGAAATTGTTGGTCACACTGTACAATCAGAACCAACTGAAACATCTTCCCACGCTGTGTTTCAGGAAATTATTGGTCACACTGTACAATCAGAACCAATTGAAACATCTTCCCAGGCTGTGTTTCAGGAAATTATCTTTCTTCAGCTGTACCTAACTGAAAAGGTTCCAAGCGTTCCTTTGTCACAGCAGACGAATGGATGAAAGTAACATTGAGATTAATCTTCACATTCAAGAGGACTCCAAACATTAATGGAATGATTGATTAGTGTTCAGTGCTCAGTGCTCAGAGTTCAGCTCAAGGCTGTGCCGGGATCCATCCATTGTTTGGCGTGGCATTGCAATTAAATGGGGAAATGTTTGCATTATGTAGGTTTTATTTATTTATAAACATATAAAAGAATTAGTATTTAATACTAAGGTTTTTTTCTTCTCTGGAATTAAAGGTTTTTGTTTAATTATTATTTTTACGTAATAGGTTGCATTTTTCATTTTAATGTATTATTTTTCACCTTGTTCCAGAGTTGGCGACACTCCCAACTTTGCCATTATGAGAGACTAAATTATGTTAGAATCGAAACGTTTATTGAAATGATTATGCAATAGCTATGTTTATTTACCAGGGTTTTCTAAATCTTCCTTTTCTACGTCTTTATTCCATCGTTACTTTCTACATTCTTGTAACATTTCCCAGTTTGGGAATGCGATAATCTAAATGACACAAGAGCTTCCTTGCCTGTACTGCATATCATCAGAACTAGCCACCCGGTTAGGAAAAGTTGTGAATTAATTGTTGCGGATTAAGGAAAGGGCCATAGGAAAATTTGTATTTTCTCCTGGATTAAATGAGGGAAATAATAAGAACATCAACATCCATGAATGTGTGTTCCAGTATGGGGGGGCTCTTGTGCGCTAGCTATTATGCATGTTATTCACAAATTGTCAGAAATCATATTTTATTCATAAATAATCCGAAGCTCTGTAAGACATTTATGAACATACCTGATGTAGGCATTCCATAGAATAAATTATTTCCGAGACAAAGTTATTTTGTTCTTAGAAAACATATTGTTTCCAATAATAAACTTTGTATTCTACGATACTCGACTTAGCCCAGTAATATACGTTAATATCAGTGAATCCATCTACGCACGGTAGAGATCCTACGCATATTATTATAATTTTAAAACAACAATTTGGCACTGTGTTTGTTAAAAGCAGAAAACATTCTAAGATTTGAAACATTGATGAAACACAACGGCATCTTCTGAATAATTCAATTCAAAATAAGCCCGAAATTTAAAAGCTAAGGAAAAAGTGTTGAAGGGGGGGGGGGGGGGGAAGTGGGTGAAACAATTTCCAAGTGAGAAAATCGAAGAGCTTCACTGAAAGCTCTTACCATGACATCAAATCAAATCCCCTCCCCCGCCCACACTAATTAAGTCCTGCCAATACAGACTCGATCACTGCATCCATCACTCGGAATCTCCCGAATTAAAGCGCCATTTTTTTTTATTTCCCTAGTGCCAACCACTCCGAGAAGTAATAACGATAATATTGCCTATTCTAATTTGTGTATCGTTCTTCTTTAATAAAAACTGTAGTATCAAGAACAAAATAATTCTCTCGTGCAAATTGCTCTCCGGAAATGTTGCTATTTTTGACTTGATCCTCTTTATAATTATATAAAGAGGATCAAGTCAAAAATAGCAACATTTCCGGAGAGCAATTTCAAATTTATAAACCGTAATTATTTTTATTGGGTGCTTAAATAAAATTAAATAAATAAAATTTTTGAATGAATGGCTTTGTTAGAAAGTTATTGACAAAAGATATAAATTAATTATTACTTCTAATACCAATCTAAAAAAATAAAATTTCGATTTTATTATTATAACTTTTCCCTATTTTGAAATTAAATATATATTTGCGATTTTATTTTTTTGATACCACCTGATATTGAATAAAAAAAAATTGAAATGTAATTTTCTTGACTTGTACTCTTAATACCTAGTATGATAGAATTATTACACTATAACACATGAAATGTAGCATGCTGATGAAGGAATAATAGGTTAATCGAAAAAGTATTGTCATTGAGATATGGATCTATGGATTACCCGGTTAGGCATACTTAATTATTGGATTAATTTACAGTAATTATAGGTGCCTGGCAAACTCGAAGCAGATACTTTTCAATGTAATAACATCAATACTGACTACTCACTCCACTATTGCAAACAAACACTCTGAACTTATTAATATATTTGGTGTTTCAAAAGGCAACTAATTTCAGGCCTATTTGCTAGTTATTAATTACTTACCTACGAGTACATAACATATTTTTTCTTTTAGTTTTATGTTTTTTAACACATACTTATGATTGCATGTATATTGGACCATGTTTGAGGCGTCGAGCGCCAAAAGATGTCAAACACCAACTTTTCTATAAATCGAAATGCATGATGCCACAAAAGTTCATCGCTCAAATATTAATAAATATCTTACACTAGACATTTTTTTGTGACATCATTATTTTGGCTGTTATTTCTGCACGCTACAGAAGCTCATCCGCCATAATTCTATGGAGAGCGCGACACCAAAACAGCTGTCTTAGAATATATGTTCTCACAACTGAAATAAACTAAAACTAGAAAAAGAGTTCAAGAAGGGTTAGACGAATACTGTAGATGTGTTTTGCACCTCTAAACAAGTAAAAGTTTATCGTGTTTATTTATTTGTTTAAAATATTTTAGGTTACTTTTTAAGTATTGTTTTTAATATCATTTTAGTAATTATTTCCACCACACTTTTCTTATAGTCTTATTTCTAATTAAATCTCGTTTTATATCCAATTATAATTGAGATTATAATTTGATATAACACTAAAAAAGACGTTTAAAAAATCATCTGAATCCTTGACAAAAATGATTGTGTTATATTTGAATAATTATTTTGTAATAGTGATCGATTTAGAGTAATGAAGTGATTTAGCATTTTTGATAATTTTGGGTAGACAGCAGTGGCGGTCGGTGACTTTTTGTAGAGAGGATGCTGGACATTAAATGTTTTTATAGTACTTGATAGGTATCAAATATGCACATCTAGACGTGAGCCCACAAACAAGATACAATTAGGTACCGTCTAAAATTATCTCCATAAATCCACTGAGTATTTCCAGTATCCAGAATAAGTGTTTTTTCCGCAAAAGGCCGAGACACTCGCATTAATGATTCAATTATACAACCACACAATTCACTATTAACATTTAGAACACGTTGGCGAACTATCCATCTTATTTTGGGTATTCATTTCTATTTATTTAAATTATGATTAAAATGAAATCGCAGCTTAATAATATTCAATAAGAATTCGACTTCAGTATTTAAGCTCAAAGCAAACTGTCAAAGCAGCGCGCGCATACAATCCAATAGATAGGTAATAAAGTATACGATTCTGTGCATTATACATATGAGCATTAAATACAGTTTTTGTACGTTGGATGCTGTCATTAATATCGTATAAAGTTGCAGAAGATATTGGCTTGCGGATCTCAGTGCGCATGCGCGGAAAGAACGTCCGTTCTAGCATTTTGGATACGGCTTACAGATCGCTTCCACTTTCCGTTTTTGTTAAAAAATCACATTAAGGTCGCTGTAGAAATATTAAAATATTTAAATTGCAGTATTGCTGTTTACGGCTAGAAGTCTAAATCTTTTTACTCTAAAATGCAAGGGATGCGGAGCATCCACAGCATGTATGGACGGACCGCGCCTGTTAGACAGACAATTATTGTAACAAAATTAATCAAAATGCTTTGAAATCATTGTTGCAAAAATGTGTTTGTGGCTGTTAGGTTTTTGTGGCATACTGTTTTTTGGTAATGAGGTCGTTTGTTTGGCATAAATATTTTGTGACGGTTAAGCTTCTGCGGCAATTATGGTTTCAGCAATGTGCCGGTTGATTCTGTTTGGCATAAATATTTTGTTGTTAGGTTTGTTTAGAATAATTATTTTTAGACAGTTGTAAAATAATCTTTTTTTCTGCAATCATAATTCAAAATTACGGGTATTAGTGACGCACGCACTGCAATTAAACGCAGCGGTTTTGGAGTAGATTAAAACGCCACACCGCATACAAAAATTAAAACCGAATCAAGAATAGATTTCAATTATTAAATTTGTGAAATGTTTAGCGAATATTAAAAATAATATTTTCGGTGGTGGGTCTCTGTGTAACTCCAGTTCAATGACCTCTAGAACTGGGATTTGCTTTATTTTTCAAAATTGATTTAAAGAAGCGATAAGGTGGGTACCAATATTATTTTATTAGTTTATAATTCTACATTTGAAATGTGTATTCGCTTTGTTTATATGTATGACAGATGTCGTAATTTTTCAAGTTTACTAATATTCGAAAGATAAATTTCTGATCATCTTTTGAAACGCAATGATTCTCAAGCAATTTTTTTAAAAATACTTTCAACTTCTCAAATCCTAAAATTATAATATCCCGTGATAATTACCGTGTTTTGAAGAATAAGCAAAACAGCATATTGATTTTATTCAATCAAGAATTCGTTTAAAAATAACAGGTTATAACTTATTTTATTATGAGCTCACGTTTGCGGTTAATCAAAGATGTCAATTAACTATTGAATCAATCAATTCAATGAACGTAAGGGATGATTTGACTTATTTGTTTCAAAGGGTTAAGATTTTATTTTATTTTAATATGCATAGAGGTACCCATAAAACGACATAAAATGTCATAACACTTGACACAGAATTTTATAAAATTATCTTTTTAAATTCGTTTTTATCATGGATTCCCGAATATTCATATATCTTGACTACAAGATTTTTTTTGTTAATATTTCTTAATGGAGCATGCCATTATGCTTTAATGAATTCTAGACTCTCAAGCAAACTTTATTTCGCGTGACGAGTGGGAGTCTAATTTCCTGGATATCGGAAATGATAACTTAACCTTTTCACGGGTATTTCAAGTTTTTTTTCCGTAGAGTACAAGGTTTATGCATCAAACGAGTTTTCTCAAAATGCGCAGCACTTTTCTCAAAAGGTGCATCTCAGTCAAAATAAATTTTAAAATTGATTGATGTGTTCTTGCACTGCGCAGCAATTTACTATTTAAGCGAATATTTAGATATTTCGCAAACATCAATGGAATTTTTTTGTTTCAAGTAGGTATTGTCTGTTGGGAAATTTTAACCGAGTACATTATCTTAAGTGGAGCATTGACTGACTAGAGTTTAAATTATACCCATTTGACAAAAGGTAATTTATGAAGTCATGTGCCGTTTTTCATAGATTCTTTTTACTCGGGATCTTTTTTCACGCCTAAAACAACTTTTCTCTCGACTTGCACTTATCCGAGACTTGCCTTATCGCGTGGGTGAACCTCGTGTTAGTATCAACCAGAGAAGTCGAATATGAAGTTTATCACTGGACCACTTTGTAGAAAGTCATTTTCATGAGTCTGTTTTTTAAATGTCTACTACATGAAAAGTCTCTCAACACACCTGACTAAACATTACGGACTTATGAATTTACACTCCTGTTTTTCAATATAATATATTTAATTATGAAAATAATATTTTTGTAATAATTTTATATAAACGAAGAACAAATGTACCGTTTTTATCTGTGCAAAAAATTTGTAATACCTAATAAAGAAAGAGTTTTATTTACCCGATAAACAAATGTTTCATAATATACCAAGGTCCTAAATGGCAAGGTCATGGTCCCTCCCGCTGTGTTATTGAAAAGAAAACAAAATGCCTCCTCGACTGGGTTCCTCCGTTTTACTCGCTGAAAACCAAACGAAGCCTCCTCCGGACGTCAAATATTTTCCATCTGAACTCGCCGAACATTTAGCTAAAGCGCATAGAAGAAAAGCCCAGTTCGAACTCTCAGAAGAGCTGGAAAAGCTACCTTTCTACTCTAGGGTGTTCCTTGCCTGTGCGGAACGGCCGGTATCTTGCGGCGCAGCGCGCGTCCATGTGCGACGGTACGCGTGCGCGAGTGTTGGTATCGCGGTTCTCGCTAACTCTCAAGTATTTAACTTAGTGCGTTTGCGGTCTCTGTCGCGAGCGGGCTGGTTCACGAGAGATCCTCAGTCCGAAACTCCGAGAGTACGAGTTGCTCCATAGTTTTCAAGTTTTGAAAGCTGCCGCAAGTGAGGTTCCACGGTTAGTTGCAACTCGGAACGTTTCAGCCCTTACAGTCAGTTGGTTTCCCGGAGTTTCCTGGCAGTTTGGTCCTGGTCTGATCGGTCCCGCGAGTGAGCCTGGTGTATGTGTCGGGTGTATGCTGATTGCTGGGTGTCCGCTGGCCGCTGGCCGCCTCCGTCTGCAGCGGTGTGCTCTCAGCTCTGTGCTGGCAGTGGCTACTGGCGCCGTGCCGCGTCCGCGCACTTTGTTATCTCTAGACAGACCAAGAGAACAGAGCCCCGAGCTCAGCTCGTATGACCAACACAAACAGAACACTCAATAATAAACAAAACAAGTGACGATAGAGAGAAAGAGCGCCAAATCTTTTCATCAGCTGCATCCGTTGTGCCGCTGAAACAGGACAAATCTAAACCGTAAAATAACACTAAATTTCGTGTAAAAATCAGCTTTTATGTATTGTAAAATCCGGAATACATACATTGATATCGAAGTGGTGTTGTTTTTATAATGCCATAGCCGTTCTGCGATCCGTGCTAATTATATTTCCCTACAGACGTTCTTAGTCCTCACATTAGGCCGCTTGCATTTCCGCTTAGAGTCTGTTAGCGCCCTAAACACCTTTTATACGTGAATAAACTTCATTGTTTATTATTATTTTCTCATATCAGTCTTTTTACACTCTTATTGGATTCTCTTTAGAAAACCAGTCGAATATTTCATAAAGTTTTCAGTTGTCATACGATTCGTAGATCGCTGCAAGTAACGTTAACTAATGAACAGTGTGTATCGTTGTGCGGATCAGTAAGGGTGCGGGTGAAGATAAAGCACCTCGCCTGCCTTGTTGGCCGGGGCGGTCCCCCATGCATCGCGAGCCCCCGCTGGTCCGGGCCCCCCTCTGGAGGGAGTGATGTTCGCCCCTTCCCCCGCCCCCCCGCTAGCCAGGAAGAAGAAGAAGGAGCTCCGGCCCACGCCGTGGCATTACTTGATGAGTTGCCCGCTAATAAGGCAATGCTTCGGTACCGTATTTTATTTATTGTTTTCTTTTTGTTTTACCACAGTGTGGCATTTTCCTTACCATGTCCTTTACCTCCGTGACAGTCGCCACTGTCACACATAATTATTAGGTATAAGTTCAAGCAAACCTCCTAAAGTTCAATAATCAAAATCGTAACATTTATAATATGATGCGGGTTCGATTCTCGCGTAGACCAATTTGTCATTTATTTAACATTATTGGTACTGCCAGCTTTGAGTGGTGTGGGTTAAATGCTAAGCTTTTGGAATCTCACAAGAACCTTAAAGTCTATAAAAACATTGCTAGATAAATAAGTAAGACTAATTATTAACCTTTTGCAATGTCTTTACTTAGTTCCTAATAGTGAAGAAACCATCGGTGATTATCTTTCAGCCATCATAACACAATACATGAACGTTTAATACTTTGAACATTAACGTTAGATAATAGATAATATCATATTATGTATGTAAGGAGGCTAAGGTTAAATGCGAGTCATTATCAGCCTTTTCTATTCTTCAAATTAAACAGCCTACAATCATCGCACCTACGCGCTTTTATGAATCGTCCAAATCGGTAAATACCGCGATGCAAAATGCATAAAGAATGTTACATTTGCATTAATTATACATGCATATCGGATACTTTCGCTTGGCTAAGCACCCGGTGGTGATTGGAATATAATGTAATTGGTAGTTCATCATGAAAAAGTGAGACCTTAACCTTGAGTTTTTTCCTTCTCTTTGGCCTTACAGCGGCGGTTGCTCGCTGCACAAGAATGCAAAAATTTATCTTTATTTTCGATTCTGTCTCCGGAAAGTTTTAGGGTTAATAGTTGCATCTACATCTTCACTAATTGCACATTTATCATTGTCATTTTTATTTTCTCTTCAAGTTATATATTATTCGTAATTTCTTGCCATCAAAGACCTTCCCGATCTTTTCTATCCAATATGTATAAACAGCTGATTTATTGTTTGCATTATATCACAGAAAATTATGCAAATGAAATACGATCAAATTATTGAATTCTACACAGCCTTGATGAAGTTTGTTTCAGAACCTAGTTAACCCAAAACTAATGTATCAGTAGGCTGTAACAAAGTTTATAGTTTAACCCTATATATTTTATTTTAATTGTTTGTAAATTCAGTTTTTTTGTTTTTTTCTTTTTTATCAACTTTTATTCGTGGTTAAACCTTCGAGATTGCCTTTTTTATCGGCGGCACGAATTATAAAAATAGGTCGTATTTATAGTAATCCTTTGACACACTTTCAAAGAGAATAAAAACCATGTTTTGAAATCGATCTTGCTAGGCTTTAGGTATTCAAGGTAATTTCATTAATTATAACGTAACAAGTAGCATATAGTACATCTCAATATAGGCCTTATTTTTATTTCTAAAATGGTGAATGTTTTATTATCATAAATGAAATTCTAACAAGATTTTTTTCACGTTAACATTTATAAAAAATGGAGAACTGAATCTAACACTATCAATATACTAAGTTTTTAACCCCCACAGAAGGCCCTGAAGAAAGTAGTATCCCTCAAAGACTACATCATCTTTTGGGATGCTGTGTGGAGGGTCTTTTTTAAGGATAGCGGCGAGAATAAGTTCTAGGAAGGTAAAGGGTATGAGGATTGGGTAGGAATCTAGGGATTAGTGTGTCCAAGAGTGACGGACATATACATATATCAGATCAGTCGAGAGACCAGTTGGAGCTACCAAAGCAGCCTCTCCCGATCTGGCACACCTCGCAGCTGGTGGGCAGGTGCATCCTGAACACACCTCACCCGATGAACCTGGGCACCCCTATTAAATCACCAAACGTAGCCTACCACTCGGGGTGACCTATGGCAGAGGTGTTCCCCTGCATTTACTATGTACAGACAGAAGGCTCTTGTGAGGTGTCACATCAGATTTGTTTTATACGTACTGTAAACTTCAAAACAATACACCTAATTTTTTCTCATTCGCAGAAAAATTTTTCAACAATATGTGAATAATTCTGTTATCAGCAAACATTTAAATATCAAATATGTGTATATGTTTCAGGCATGACAGATTATTGGCTGATGTTCTCGTTCATAATATAAAATTGCCTAGTATTACTACCTATGCAGAAATCGTATGACAAATATGTATTTTCCTGTCACGTGTCTAGTCTTAGTAAAAATCCAAATTATTTGTAGTATCTCCGCTCGCTGAAGTAACAATGAAGAACTCGTTTGAAAGATAAACTTACCTACATACATAACGTTGATAATGTGAACTAGTTTTTATCATGGATTTATCGAATTGACGATAATATACGTTTATTTATTATACGCGGGCAGGTATCTGTGAATAGACATAAATATTGTATGCATTGTACGTGCTTATTTTACATTTGAATTAAGTTATCTTTTACGTCCTTACTTCATATTTCAATTCTAAACTGTCTAGGGTGTCCGAACACGCCTTAAAATATGTATGTACACACTACTGCTTTGCTATCCGGTATCGTCTGTCTTTCAACGCCCGTTTTTTTTAAATCTTTTGTTTATTGAAAAATTGAAAAATATAAACAAGCAGGACATTTTAAAGCTCCGTAGCCTAGCGATTGAAACGATATCGCATTCTGAAAATAGTTTAGTAGACTGTAAAAGATAGAGTTGAAATAAAAACAAAACTCATGCAAATATGGTTTAAGATTTTCTCGGCCAAAAGTATCACATCTGCCCTGATGATGGACACTGTAACTTTGTCCGAAACGTTGGCTAAAGAAGGAGATAGCGCAACACGACATAACACCCCAAAAACAAATAACAAAAATACTTTGGCCGTGAAAAACTTAAATCATATTTGACGAACCTCTATGGGGAGGAAGTTCACACAATGGTACGACGATTGGAGAATCTGAGGAAGAGAAGGAACCATCTATTAAGCAGCCTTGCTTTTCTCAAGAGGTGTAAAGAAGAATCGATTGTGCCAGTACACATCCAAATAAAAAGACCACACATCTGCCCTGATGATGGACACTGTAACGTTGTCCGAAACGTTGGCTAAAGAAGGAGTTAGCGCAACACGGCATAACACCCCAAAACAATAACAAAAAAACTGATGCAAATTTCATGACGCCAGAACTAACCTTTCAAGAGGTTTGGCGGGACACAGTCAGATATTGTACTTTAGAGTTATTGTACTATGTGAGGCGGTACCGGCTGTCGCAGTAAAACTTTCAAGGTCTATTTCGTTACCAAACCAGTTTTCGCCCGCCAGGCCATCGACCACCAAAACATCACATATTAAATAACACCTACCAGTTTCCCTTTCGTTCGACTGACCTTTACAGAGTTAGATTTTTGCTTACAACTCCACAATAAAAAGTAATTCCCGGCCTGTGATAATGTATTGCTTGAATAAGAAGCACTTATTGATAAAATCGATGTCATAGGTCATGGACTACGATTGGGTCGTGTGAAACATACACAGTTCACCAATTGGACGTATCTCCGTACTCCGTTAGATAATTATAGTAAATAGTTTCAAGTGTCATGGAATTTTCCATTCTGAACAATAATCGTTCCCACCAAATTGAATTATAAACATCAAACACCCCAAACATCCCAAACATCCCAAACACGCCAAACACCACAACACGGAGAAAACTTACTGATTAAAATATTGATAATTTATTAAGTATCTCCGGTTAAAACGGGACTGCAGGCAATTGATAGGTTTCCTGTTAAACTGATAGGTAGATTTGGGCGCCAAATTGCTATGTGTAAACCACAGTAGGCGTTAAGTTTGTGTGTAAATACAATGATATGCAGATTAGGTCATTGAAAATATTAGAACATATCTTGTGTTTAGGCTTTGATAAGGGCGCCAAACACTCCTCCATGGAATGTGTGCCTAGTCTTGATAGAGATGAGACAGATTACCTTCAAGGTCGGTGCACTATTTTGATAGCAATCTTCAGGTAGATAGGTTTCAACGAAATAATACAATTGAAAAGTTAACAATTGGGTATATTGCAGAATGTATTATAAATTGCACATAATACATTTAGCAATTTACATACTTGAGGACCCCCTAAATCGAACTACCTTATTAAAACTACATCTGATGCTCATCAAGACGGCGCGGTGTCAGCAATGTCTCCAGTCCGGTGGCCCTTAGAGGTGACTCATCCTTCAGCAGACGGCGCGGTGTCAGCAATGTCTTCAGTTCGGTGGTCCTCGAAGATGGTGACTCATCCTTCAGCAGAGTCCTGGCTTTAGTTTTGCTGAGGTGGGTAGGATTCTGTGGCGTCCCCCCCAGTTGGACGCAGATTAGAGTACTGAGTATTCACTGAAAACATGAAGCTAAATCGGAAATCTCGGGAGATATTCCAGGCACCACGGGCGGTGAATGTTAAATGCACTAGTATGAGGGATGTATCTCGATTGACTCGTTTTATCCGTGCCGGATTTGTGACTTTAAAACTATTGTTCCGTCCTGGACTTTCACAACCATCCGTCACAACTACATCGGTTGGACGGATACTTTAATGAAACATAAATCCAAAAGGATCTTCACTTGATCATGTGCATATTTGCATTTTGTACTACTATCCATGATCCAACTGTAGTGACCAGTTACATGGGCGCCGAATTGTCCAGTTCGGCGGCCATGCGAAAAGTGTCCGGAACCGAAAAAAAACTCCGCGCTCCGATTATTATTTAATAACAAAACTTTCAGTAAAAGTGGAATGTATTATCGATATTTCGGTACATGTGTTCATAAAAATCATAATTTGTTCGCATTTCGTCATTATATATTATCAAGGAAAGGTGCAGGTGCATGAACACGTGTTTCAAAATATTAGGAATATAGATACTAGAAGCTTAACAAGAATCGGCCTGCAGTTCCGTTTTTAACCGGATTATGAATAATTTTAAGAGAATTTTAATAAATCAGAAATACTCATATTTCTCTGTGAATATAGGCAAATTAAATTTTTAGTTGGTAATTAATATTATGATAAATACATACATTTTGAAAATACTGTCCATTTTAGTAAAATATATGTTAGATTCTACTGGATAAAACATTACAATGATTTTTTTTTACTATGTGTCGATTAGATCTATGATTCGAATTAAAATTAATATAGGACCTATGTGTAGTTTTACAATATTAATAATATCTCAGATATTTGGCATGTCTTGTTTCTTTTGTGTGTTTTTTTGCTTCCTTGCTAGGTTATAAAAACACTTCACTAAACCGAATGTTATTTTACAAAACACAACACCTAAAGTCATGGGTTTGTACATTGAAAATACATAATATGAAAGTTAACTAAACCGCTGGCTATTTTACCTAAATTAACCTAACGCCTTCTGTAGCCACGATTTTGCACATTGATAATTTGAACTTAATCGATGGGTAGCCATTTTACTTAACAAACAAACCTCTGCCCGCACAATTTAATAGATTTATCAATATCGATATTGACGCAAAAGTTTGAACATTAAAATATTTGTGAAACTTAAGTATCAACTAATAATTATTTGTTATCCTTTATGCTATGCATAAAACGTTGTCTTATAAACATTAGTTTATCATTAAAAAATAATAATATTTGACAAGTCAAAAATATTTCACCATCTAGTGAGACATTTAGCACTAACAAAGCCTTTCCTACAAAAATAAATTTGGTTGTTTACACGTGGAAAATATATAATACGCAGTAATTGTTGATTGAGGTACTAGTGCATATTGAATCATTTGGCGGGTTGGAAATAAGCCGACATAGCTCAGTGGTTTCAGAGCACCTGACCGGACATCAGAAGGCACGGGTTCAATTCCTGTTGGATTTATTTTTACTCGGGAGATATTTTCAATTTGTATTTCAGGCGACTAATTATTGCTTATAATTATTTGTTAAACTCTAGTTGTTTTACTAAACCCAATCGTATGAAAGGTAGTTGTTCGATTCCCTTTAATAATTTACAAATTTCCAGTTTTTTACAATAATTGATCACACTCAATACCCGTACCTACTTTCAAAAGCAACTCCCAAGAAACAAGATCATCATGATTTCTGGGAAACCATCAATTTAATTTAAATAATATCCTTGCTTTAATTCCAACAATTTTATTTTTTCAACTTTCAAACGCAGTGGATATATATATTTTCACGAATACAAACTGGATATTATATTATGACCTCGCGATACTTGGTATTATAACATACTACCTACCTAACTAAATAATTTAATGTATTATCTGTTTATTTCAATATTATGTATTGATTTGCACATACCTAATATTAATATTAAGAATTTACCTGCATGTCTACCTGTTTACCTGCCTCTCATGTGTTTGTGTATTCCATAAAACATTTTCTACAGATTATTTCCTAGTAGCATATAATTATGTATGTAAATGCTATCTTATATCAAGTTCAAGGTAAGTTAAATATTTGCAGTTTTTTTCCGTTTTTATTTTGTTCCAAACCAGATTTAAAAAGAAACGCGTTAGAGATCGTGCGTCAGAGCGAAATAATTATTATTAATTAACGGCTGTTGAAGATTTTTTTATTATTTCACCTAAAAAAATCATGTTTACATGTCGTTTAATCGGTTTTCTCATCTTCTTTAGAATTCTTGCAAAAGATTCTTTAAACATTAGTTACAAAATTAAATTATTTTATTGTTCTTTATTTCTTTAATATTTACATAGGTATTTTTCGTGGTTCTTCCGGGCTGATGCAGCCTGTATGGTGAAGATTGCTTTGATGAAGGCACGTACATGAGTTGTTTCTTGTTTGTGTGTGTATATCATATATATTAAATTGCCCACTATCCTTAATAAATACATGTATCAAAAAAAGATACATATAATACAATTACACATAATGAATGTCATGCTTTATATAAATATGGACATTATTGTAAAGTTTCTCGTTTTTTTCATATTTATTGCTTCATCATTTTTGTTTCATGTAGGTTTATGTATGAACATCGAATCTAGAGTGCGAAAGATTCTTGTTTCAAGTTTTTGAATATGGAAGCAAAATAATTATATTATTTTTAAATTCATCTATTTGAATTTCAATTTTGTTTTCTTGAATGAATAAATGAACGAAGAGTGTAGTGGAATTTTGGAAGTGGAAATTAACCCACTTTCCCACATCCGCTCAAGCTGAAACTTGGCAGATATACTCGGTGTCGATGCATCACCTTTTTGGGACACTTATACACACACACATACGCATTTCTCTGAAATTGGATGACGTAATTTAAATTTAATTCTGTAATTATACGAAATAGATCTCGGTACAAACCAATCAGGATTTGGCGGTACACTCGTTTTAGTCAGTTCCTGGTGAGAAAGGTTCAACCCTCAGTCGAACCAAAAATTTTCACAGCAGTTAAGATCCTTTCCTGGGGAAGAAAGTTAAATCCTCAGTCACACTAAATATATATTTTTTCTTTGTATACAAATATTAATAACAAGTATTATAGCAAAATAAACCTTTTTTACCGGGTTTTTTTAATACTATGCAAAATGCCTTTAAATTAGTCCAAACCCGTTGTAAAATAAATTAAAAGTAATATGGGTAGTTATTAACATTGCAAAACAAATCAGATTAGATAAAGAGTTAGCCGTTGCAGGACATGTAATTACGCATTGGCCTAGTGTACCCAACTCCTAGCGTCTAGCTCCTGCCTCCTACCTCCTACCCTTGTGAATGGTAATGCTAGCTCAAGGTTGTTCAATAAAAGATCCGTTCAGTTTGATTCACAAAGTATTCCATGATGCAACACGAACGAAAACATTCCAACTTTGACATACATTTATCAGATACATTTGATTTATTCGCTGATGTAATAACCTGACAATTGGAGCAGCAATAATTGTTGACATATCCTTAAACAAATTTAGCAATTACCTACGGGTACTTACGAGAGGACGTCCAATTCTACTATTAGTTTGATTGAGCATTTAAAAAATATCTTATCAACTTATTATTATTCTTGTATTGTTATTCTTGTTTTCTTTGTTACGTGGTAGGTAGGTAAGTAGTTACTTGACTCAAAACTTACTTATATATTTTTTTCCTTCCATTTGTTTTTACATAATATTATTTACTGATTTAGAGCAACCGCCACCTATTGTTTGTTTTTGTGATTTGTTTTGGATTGTTTTTAATATATCGATCATAATACCAAGTACAAAGAAACCATAATGAGTGCTAAAGCAATTTTCTCTGAATTAACGTACATAAATGCGGAAGTATCTACTTTTTCACATCTTCGCTGTGTAAAAACACCTCCCGCTAAACATTTGGATTCTTACATTTTGTGTAAGCAAGTTTCTTTACAAATTTATATACGTCATTTCAGTATTATTATGATTTTTATAATAGATTTTTTGATAACACACTTGCTTTGTTATAGTCCCCATCGCTGCCCGGGTTTTAAACAGAGTTTTTCGAGATCTAATCCAGACAGTGACCATTCTCATGTTTTGGAGGTCAAGTGTGCATAATTTCACCATTCACCACAGATACTCTTCTTTATATAAATAGATTTGTTTTAGGTAGACATAAAATTCGGCGTCTTTATTTTAAATTAAAATTATGAATAGTTCAAAAACTTCACACTCGACTCAAATCGAAAAAATAGTTTATACGTTATACATTTATGGATATTTCGTACTACATTATCTATTAGTCTGTTTTATACAAACTACTGCATAGATTACATTATGTCGATGAATTTATTACGACGCATGTAGCAGGAAGATTGCCTACAACCGAGTTCTCAGCGACACGACCATATATGTAGTATGTGAGTATTTCTCAAAAAAAGTGTACATTTTGGAAAAATAAAGTGTGCCTAGAAACAGTTCAAAAATTACACATGTTTTTAATTAATCATACAAAAAAAATATGCACCATTTTGTAGAATAAATATTACACTTTAACATATCGAAGAATAAACATTACAATCGTATTAATTCGCAAATATTTTAATTTTTTAAAAAATATCGATTTTTACCTTCCATACAAAATAAAATTGCCACCCTACCCACCTCATTTGTTTATACTTCATAAAATGCGATAATAACGTTATAATTTGTGATTTTTTGTAAGTTTTAGGGTCTTAATTAAATGTAGTTTCTGTACAAAGTAATTTTCTATGGGGTTTCATAATAAATTAATAATTTATGCACAAAAAACAAAATGAGACATAGTCATTTACTTTTTAGTAACTACTCTTTAGTTACGTTTTATTAGTACTTCCACCGTAATTTTTGAACCCATTTGTAAAATTTAACATGGGCAACACTAGCCTCTTTCTGATTAGTTGTTGGTCTGACTTCTCCGCCATAACATTAATTGTTAAAATCAGTAACAACGTGTTTCTTTAGTGGGACCACTATTTCGTAACAGGAAATATTATAGCCTTTTTTCACAAAACGGTAAGTCTTTTTCTACTCATCTTTTTGTAATATGTGCGGAACGAACATTGCTAAGCTTACATATTAACACTTTTAAATTTTATCAAACCATTGACTTTTTATAACATAAATTCTTATTACAATTTCGTAACGTTTGTTATGAATTTCGTAACGTAACGAAAAAGTTCAATGTAAAGCTGAGTGTACACAGTTACAACGTGATTAAGAAAACGTAAGTATATTGTTAGTGTGTCTAGCATTTTTATGAAAGTCTTATCTAAGTTTGGTAATAATGTAATATATTATGCACAATGCACAAATATACATATGTATTTAGATATAATAGGAAAAAAATAAAATTTATTATACCATAGAGCAGATCTGTTGATGGCGCTGGAAAGTAGGTAGGTTGTAATACATAGGATGCGCTGGAAATTCCTGATGGTCAATGGCAGAGCAGGTTTCGTCGGACTTGTATGTTTTATCATCGCGATTATATGGCATTATACATAATGACAAGTACTTGAAGATCAAGCTGAGCCGTCCAATACTGGTTTTATTTTAAATAAGCTTTAGGCACTCATACACACTATCCGTTCTACAGGCGCTCTATACAATATTTATAAGTGCCTTAAGTTTTTTATAAAAGCTTATTTAAATATAAATTTATTTTTATTTACTCTGATAAAACCATAACTACAGCATAACTTTTTTTTAGGAATGCCCCCAAAAACGAATGCCGAAAGGCAAAAAGCTTACAGAGAAAGACTGAAAAAGGAAAAGCCAAATAAATATGAGGAAATCCGAATTAAGCATTTAACAAAAGTTAAAGAAAATATCAAAAAGAAAAAAGAAATTCTTACAGAAGAAGAAAAAGAAGAGCTACGAGCAAAGTGGAGACAAGCCAATGATAAAAGAGCTGAAAGAAAGAAAATGGCTAATCCTATGACACAAGACAATAATACATTTGAAGATAGAAAAAATGATAAAAAAATCCTAAAGGAAAGACTACAAAAGCTGACTGAAGAAAATACTCGATTAAAAAGTCGAAATAAGAATTTAAGACAGTGCTGTAATCGGATGAAAAGGCAAGTGAACATTCTGAAAATATTATTGCATAAACAAACTAAAACTAATAATGATGCTATTTCCATTGAAACTACTGAAACTCCACGGTGTGACGATACACCATTAACGAAATCAAATAGTTTTTTAGAAGAAACTTTACCAAATGTGTCCACGCCAGAAAAAGATAAGGTGAAAAGAAAGCTAATTTTGCTAAATACAATTACAGATTCTTTAAAGACAGAGTTCAATAAAGCAGATCCCAGAGAAAAGAAAGTACTAAAAAAAGTAGCTACAAACCAAATAGTAAATAAACACAAATTAAAAACAGCTATTTCTAATGTTCTTGGGCTGAAAGGAAGAATTAGAATGACGAAATCAAGTAACCAAATTAAAAAGAAATACCAGAAAGAAATCAAAGATTTCTTTGAAAGAGAAGATGTAAGTAGATCTAGCGCGGGAAAAAACGAGTGCATAACGAGAAACAAAGAAAAAGTACAAAAGCGATATTTAATTGAACCAATATACAAGCTCTACAGAAAATACAGGACAGAAGGTGGTAAAGCATCTATACAAACTTTTTATCGGTTCCGACCGTTCTCCGTTGTGAAACCAAGACTTCAAGATAGGAATACTTGTGCTTGCATAAAGCATTGCAATTTATCTTTCAAAGCAAAATCGTTGAAGAAGCTAGGTTTGCTTCAAACATCTGACATTGATGAACTTATGAAAAATGTCACTTGCAGCAAATGTTTCAAATGCATGTACTCCGAGTGTTCTGAATGCAAAGATAAGAAACCAGATATTGATTTGACCATAAATGAAGATAGTCCCGTGCAGTGGCTTCAATGGAAAATGGGAATACATATCTATACTAAAATTGGAATAAAGAAATCTGAAGAAAAGCAGACAAAGAAGTATTCAAAACAAGTAGTGAAAGGAACTGTGATTACATTAGTTAAAGAATTTCAAGATGATGTACAAAAATTTAAAACTCATTACTTCAATGTTTTGCATCAGTACCTAGCATGGAAAAAGTGTATTGAAAACCTTGATGAAGACGAAGCTGCATTGATTTGTGATTTTTCAGAAAACTTTTCATGCAAGCAGTCGGAAGAAATTCAGGCTGTACACTTCGGAGGATCCAGGAATCAGGTCACATTGCACACTTGCGTACTTTACAGAAAAAATGTGAATCCCAAATCCATATGCTCCATATCCCCAAATAATGAACATGGTCCTGGAGCAATCTGGGCTCATTTGGATCCAATAATGAAACTATGCAAATACTTTAACATTAAAAAGATTCATATCTTTTCTGATAGTCCTGCAACTCAGTACCGCCAAAAACATAATTTCTTTTTGTTCCAAAAAAATATAAAAGATTACGGATTTAAATATGCAACTTGGAATTTCTTTGAAGCCTCTCATGGAAAAGGCCCAGCTGATGGGGTTGGTGGAGCATTGAAACGACAACTTGACAATCATATTTCACACGGCAATGATATAACCAACGCAAAAGAAGCATATGACTATTTAATGGTTAATAGCAAAGTAAAAATGTTTTATATAAATGAAAACGACATTCAAAAGATGACCAAAATGATACCTGAAAACATTGTTCCTATAAAAGGTACAATGAAGCTGCATCAAATTTCAACGGATGGCAACACGTCAATTAAATATAAATTGCTGAGCTGCTTTGATTGCAATAAAAATATCTGTTGCAATTGTTACTACACAAAAGAACACGAACTTCTATCCAACACCCTATCAGAACCAAAAGCACAATGTAGTTACATACGTCAAGCCTTGAAAAAACAATACCCACCAGCTAAAAGATTCAAAAGAACAAATAGTTCTACTACGACCGAAAGTGATATCAGTTTAATTTTACGTAGTGATTCAAATCTAATAGATATGGAATTTGAGAATGAAGGTCATTTAAAGATAACAGATGACGGAGAGAGTTTTAAAAACATAGGAGTGAAAGTTGATTTGAGATTAGATATTAAAGAGAAAACGCATTTTAGGATCAAAGACAAGGAAACGCAGGTAAAAATCTAATAATACCCCTTAGAATTCTGAAATTTCGAATAGTATCAATGGGATTATTAATAAAATACACTTCAATGATTATTTTTTTAATTTTTAGGACTCATCAAATAAGGAAAAAGGCAAGAAACGAAAACCCACAGAAAAAGAAAAAGCAACAATGTCATCTTCATCAAAACTTATATCTGCAAACCGTACTTTCTATGATACTGAAATAAAATGCCTCAAAGAAGAAGGATTAATAACTGAAGACGAAACATATTCTACACAACACGATGAAGAAAAAATAAAAAATAAAGGAAAAGGAAAAGGAAAAACAACAGTAAAACACCAACAAGTTATAGAAGAACAAAAATATCCCATTGATATAATACAAACAGATGACACAGAAAAACAAAGTAAAGAAATAAAAAGTCATATGATAGAAGGGTTAACCACTGATTTAAATTCAATGCCAATAATTTTTTTCGACGATTTAGTAATTGACGAAGTTATAATTACAGTTGATAAATATTTGTCGGATGCAATAACATTTAATGAAGCAGAATTTAATTTCAATAATTTTGATGACAACATCGGAGATGTTATAATAGGAAATAATAATGCCATAGAAAATAACACTGATATTGAAAATATGAATAATGAAAATGAAATTGAAGATTCTCACAAAATCAAAGATAAACCATGTGGAGTGACTATTCTTAAAAACGAAAAACTGGAAAATATCCATACAAAAAAGAAAGTGGTTCGTAAGGGCCTTATCTCTAAATCTCTATCACTAAATGACTATATTCATGCGCCAAAGCGGAGTGATAAACCAAAGACTGAAAAACTGACTGTGAAACCAAATGTGTCTTGGAAAGATTTCAATTATTATAAAGATGAGGAAGAAATTTATAAAACGCTAATGGATAGTGATTCAAACTAAATAATTGTATGTTATTAAATTTTTAATAGTTTAAACAGTGCCTGTTCTTTAACTTCTTAAGATTTGTTGAATATCGTGTTAGGTACTTAAATTTGGGAGCTGATAATTTGATTAAAAAAAAAATATTTGTACTCCCTTGTTTTTTTTAAGCCCCTTACAACGGGTATAACAAAATACAAGTATTTGGGTCGTGAGTTTATGTATGTTTGTAGTATGTACAATAAATAAAAAAGTAAAGGATAATTACTTACATTTAAAAAAGACGACAACAAATTAAATTTAATAAATAATAAAAAAAGTAAAATAAAATTTGCCATTGTGTAAACAAGCCTTATGTTTACTATTTAGTTACGTCTTATGACTATTTCGTAACACTATTTCGTAACTACATTTTCGTTACGTACATTTATTTTGAGAAATACTCATGTATGAAAAAAAGTGGTTAATTGTTCTGGCAATGTTGTTTCGGGAGCCGAGGAGCATGCGCGGTTGTTGTGCGCGCTTTGTAGGTCAGGCCGCGTGTGACCCTGACCACTCGGCGCCTCCACTGCGGTCGACGAAACCAGCGTGTCGTCTTGCAACAGCACAACACGCGGCTGTCGGCGGTGCCTGCAGCCAGTCACTCAGCGATGTGATGTCTAGGGAAATTTCCCTAGATCTAGGGGAGAAAAATATTCTTTAGGGAAAAGGGAAATCAGCACAAAATCTAGGGAAATTTAGAACTCGGGCAAAATTTTTTTTTTACATATGACAATACTACTGGTATTGCTAGTCGCAAAATTTTTTTTAAAGAAATTCCCATTCCATGAATCAATATTGTAGATTTACTTACAAGAAATGTTTTTAACACTGACAACTCAAAATGTATCTAAAAGGATGAATGGGGAATCCTTTAAAAAAAAAATTGGTTTCAGGTTACGTTTTTATCCATGTTTATTTATTACAAGGAATTTTCTCGAAGTTTCTGTTGCTTTGAAAGGTGATTAGGTGATCGCGCTTGATTTTTATATTGAAAAGTGATTTTTATTCGGAATTTCATTTCTAATTCAGTGGTAAGTGACATACATACTTTGATATTATTATTTTACTAAGAAAAAAGTGTTTTATTTGGAAAAGTACAATATTATAAGCCTACATATTATTACTAAGTATCGATGTATATCTTTCCAATTAATAAACATATAACAGGATTAGTGTTACACAATCAGCAAACTACAGGATTAGTGTAATAGCATTAGGAATAAGTTATAAGTTCAATGTTCAGCTACCAAGTTCCTTAAGCTACTTACTGATGTATTCGGTGTTTAACACAACTTATACTATTATGTGTTTGGTAAAGTGCATCCTGAATATAATATAATATTTATTACAGGCCACGATGGATATTCCTTCAACGTCCGGCACGAGGAGGAACCTTTCGGATGCAGAAGAAGCTCCTTCAGCCAAGAAGCCTAAAAAAATATATGCCCAAAAATACCAAGAAAAATGGGAATGTGAGGAAAATTTCAAAGGCTGGCTGAAAAGAAGTAAGAAGGGGCCAACATTTTTTTTTGCCATGCCTGTAGTAAAGATTTTGTATGTGGCAAATCTGAAATCCAAAAACATGCCCAGGGAACAAAACATATTACTAATATTAGAGCTGCCGCTTCCCAACACACGCTGTTATCAATGCCTAGGGTGCAACAACTGACGACAGAAGCCGCAAAAATAAAAGAAGCTGAGATAAGGTATGGTACATCTTTACACTACTGATTTTAAAATGTACTTATAATTTATTTTACAATATGATAAGGTTTAATCTATAGTATATTATTATGAAATAAATCTTCCCAATTCTTATTACATATTTCTAAATTTATTGTATCTACTATATTGTTAATTATTTATTTATAATTTCAGGTTGGCCGCCTTTGCTGTAGAACACAACATTCCATTTAAAGCCATGGACCATCTGAGCAAGTTAGGCCAAGCTCTCTATCCGGACTCTGAAATTGCCAAAAAGGTGACTTGTGGCAGAAAGAAATGCACAGCAATCGTCAACAACGTCACGGGGAGTGTTGGGTTTGAAAATGTTTGTAAGTTGTTAAGGGACAATAAATTTTCATTAATTGTCGACGAGTCCACTGATATTAGCAGCATTAAACATTTAGCCTTAATAAGTAGAGTTTTTGATAATAGTATAAACCAAATAGTAGATGTATTTTTGAACTTAGTTCCTGTGCCTTCTGCAACTGCTGATAGTATGTATAATGAAATTAAAGATTTTTTTTGTAAAAATAATATCCCATATGCTGCTAATATGGTGGGCTTTGCTGCAGATGGTGCCAATGTGATGATGGGTTCGAGGCATTCGCTTTCTGCTCTTTTAAAAAATGATATACCAGGTCTTTTTGTTATGAAATGTGTGTGTCACTCTTTTCACTTGTGTGCTAGCAATGCATGTGAAAAGATTCCATCAGGCGTGGAAGATTTAGCAAGGGACGTATATTCCTATTTAAAAAACAGTTATAAGCGACAGTCTGAGTTAGTCGAGTTTCAGGATTTTTTGTCGCTCAAACCACACAAACTTCTTCACCCATCTCAAACCAGGTGGTTATCCCTGATCGCAGTGGTGAAAAGGCTGCTAGAGCAATACGAAGCACTCGTTTTATACTTTACCCATGCTCATCTTCAGGAAAAAATTCCAGCAGCCGCTTCTATCTTAGACAAACTGAGAGATCCCATAGTCAAAATGTATTTGTATTTTTTAGAATTTGCATTACCTTTTTTTAATGATCTCAATTTAGAGATGCAGTCCGAAAAAATTAAAATCCATCTCCTATATAGCCGCGTAGAATCAACTCTAAAAACTCTTTTAGGTTGTTATATACAACCGAATTATTTAAACCGGACCCAGCTAGTAGATGTTGAACATAACAATCCGCGATATTTTCTTACATTAGAACATGTGTACTTGGGTGGTGTGCTAACTGGAAAAATAGCAAACGGGCTAATTGAAGTTGATTCTGAAAGTCTAGATAATTTAAGAAAGCGATGTTTAGAATTTTACATTGAAGGCGTTAGCCAAATTTTAAAAAGATTTAATTTTAAAGACAAAACAGTTCAAATCTTAAAACATTTAAAAGAAATAGATCCGGTTAATGTCAAGGCACAACATTGCAGGTCGATCGCTCCTATGGCAATGTTATTTCCAAATCTGGTAGGAGAGAGAGATTTAAATGACCTTGACAGAGAGTGGAGAGAGTTGCAATGTTTTGATTTTGACCCATCGCCTGACGATTCGATACTACAATTTTGGTTGAGAATTACTCAAACCAAATTGGGCGATGATACCCTCAAATTTCCTAGACTTTCAAAATTTATTTTAACAATCCTGTGTTTGCCGCACTCAAGTGCAACAGTAGAGAGATTATTTTCAATAATTAATCTAAATAAAACGAAAATCAGAAACCGTTTGTCAACCAAAACATTATCCGGAATATTGCATTCCAAAACATTAATTTCCTCAACAAATTCCTGCTTAGATTTCAAAATAGGGAAAACATTGGTTGACAAATTGGATAATAGTATTTATGATTAACTAAACTTCTGGGTTTTGTTCGGCATGTAACAGTACAGATTTTTGCCCGCTTTATGTCCTCGTCATTTCACTTCTGTATCATTCATTCCAAGTGCCAAACTTCAATCTGTACCAATAATTTAAAGCGCCCTTGAGGTTATATTTCACTGAAACGGCGCTATACAAATCATCCAAAAATTATTACTTTTAATAACACTGTCAATCCAAATCTTCTTGTTCCTTGCTAAAATCTAAATTAAAATCTTCGGCGGATAACCAGAAGCCATAATCACAGAAGCCAATTACAATGAATATAGCCTATCGATGCCTTAATCTGCAAAACAGACATACATTTGTAGATGGTATTTCAGAAAAACAGCGTTATACAAATTATATAACCATATGTTATATACATTACAATTATATACAAATTATGTAACCATATGCAAATAGGGTGGTGGATGCTTGGAACAAACTCCCACAATATGTCATCGATGCAACTAATACAAACCAATTCAAAGCTCTATTGGATTCACATTTGGAAAGAAGATAGGATTAACTTAGTGAAAAAATTAAAACTACTCATTTACTGTCAAACTATTGTGAAATTAGATACGAGCGCATATTTTATTGGAATTGTAATCTTCTACTTCCCGGTAAAACGTATACAATTTCAGATGAAGGCATCGCTAGGTTATATATTGCTAGTATTTGACCTTAACAATTTACTATGTTTTTTCCAAATTATTGCCTATTCCGCCACGCTGGTATAGTTAACAAAAGCAGTATTTCGTTTCAATTTAAACTGTAATAAATAATAACTAAAGTAGGCAAGTAATGCATTTAAAATAATTAGCTATTTAGTGTGTCGGAATTGTAAATAATTACCTCTTCTTAGTATCCAATTGTAAATAATTATTTAATCTTATAACCTCTCCTCTATACCTTGTATGATTGAAATAATTTTAGCAACATCATAGATCTCATGACATATAGTGCCACATACCAAAATTGAAGAGAAATACTTCTTATTAATAAATAAATGTAATAAATTATGCATACAATCATAAATTGGTTTGACACACGAGATCTGTCAGCTGTCAGATTGGTTAGCCGGTGTTGCCATTGAGAAATAACAATTAAAAATTGCCAACAGCAAAATAAAAAATTTCCATGTAAGATAACTAACGACTTAAATGTGATATTTGAAAATAAAAGAAGTACCATATTCAAAGACCTTTATTTCAATGACTACCCCCCCCCCCCCGACGCGTGTGTTATATTATTATTTGCGGGCTTATTTCGCCAAGGTGTACCCCCGGAATCTAGGGAATTCTAGGGAAATTTCACCTCTAATTCTGGGGAATTAATTTTTTTGGGCATCACATCCCTGCAGTCACTATCACCAGCGACGCTCTTGCAGCGTGTAGCCGCGCTCTTGTGCGCTGTGTGTTGTGTTGTGTCGCCGGCCTCCGGAACGGGTACGACCCGTTGTCTCTAAGAACCGTGAGCGGGTATTGTCCTTAGCTGGAAGCGGCATCTGCTCTGTATCTGCCTGTCCAGTGTCTCCGTCGGAGGCGACGAAAAGGGGGCGATCCGGATTGCCGACTTTTTAACACCCTTTTTGCTTCTGCCGAACAGCCGGGCAATCCGCGTCGCTGAATTCTCAAATTTAGTCTTTTACTTTTACGACATCTGTTTGTTGCTACTATTAATTTTTAGATTCGCAATAATAAATTTCGGACTGAAATCTTTACTTATAGGCTTTTTATTTTACAAAAAAGTCTCTTGTGGATTTTGGGTATAAGATAAAAATGGTCGCAAACGTAATCCGAATGTCACTAATGACGAAGACAATAACTTTTCCAGATTTTCGCAAAGAATGCAAGACTAATGTAAGCGTAGTGAGGAAAATTAAGAAAGGGGACGCTTAGATGGTTTGGGCATGCAGAGCTAATGAACGAAGAAAGGAATTTAAGGAGAATATACATACATAACGCGAACGTGAATGATAGAAGAAGTCGGGGACGCCCGAGGAGACATGGCACGATCAAGTGAATCAAATACTTGAGTCGGACCATGTCAAGAGTCAGATTAACAGAAGGGTATGTATGATAAATGTGAATGAAGCAAGGAGTGTGTGCCAAGACAGAATTGCTTGGCGGTCTGTCCTGTCTAAACAGACAACGGAGACGGTAAACATCTCTGAGAAGAAATGGCATGATGGTTAGTTGGTTATTTATTTATTTGTTGTCTTAATTTTAAATTTTTACCAAAAATACCTGCATTCGGTTTAGGTATGAGCTAATGGCTATCCTTACTACCTCCATTGCATCTTGCGCAGGATAATTAATGTTAACTAACTAACCATCACGCCGTTTCCTCGGTAGGGTTAGGCAGAGAGGACAACCCGCCAAACAATTCGGTATTGGCACACACCCTTGCCCCATTCACATTCATACATCGTATCATACATACTCTTCTATTATTCTGACCCTTGACATGGCCCGACTCAAGTATCTGGTTCACTCGATTGTGCCATGCCTTCATCGGACGTCCTCAACTTCTTCCGTCATTCACATTTGCTTCATGCATTCTCCTTACAATACTTTCTTCGTTCATTCGCTGTACGTGCCCAAACTATCTGAGCGTCTCTTTCTTCCACAGGCTTAGATTATTTGCGGATCTCCACATTTCTCACACGCTCATACATGGTTTTACCACACATCCGCCTCAGGGATCTCATTTCTACAGCATTCAGTCTACTTTTATCCTTCCTCTACCAGTTCCATTCCTCACTGCCATACATCAGTGGAGGTGCCAGCACTCCATTTTTAACTGCTAGCTTTGCTTCTTTGGACAATTTTTGACAATGTTTGCGCCAACCGCGTTGAGTCCTCCATTACTGGAGTTACCTACATTTACCCTTCTTTTAATATCTCTATCAAAGTTCCTCTCCCATCTCTCGTAAACATACTTCCCAAATACCCAAACTCATTCACCTGCTCCAAGTATTCATCATAATATAACTATTTTGCACACTGTTTTCGTACTCTCTCTTTCAAACACCATGACTTTAGACTTACTTACGTTCATATTTTTTTACAAATTAGTTTTTTGTACCTACGTTCCCACCGTAACCTTTGCATTGGGATTTTACTGAGTGACCACTTAAGTGTACCTAATATATGAGGTATTTTAAATCTGCTGCATATTTTGTGTGCTTTGTGAAAAATGATTTGTTGTATTTTATAGGTATAAGAAGGCATTTTGGCAAATATCTGCGTTCTATATAATTTTAATCATTAATCATTTCGATAAACTTAGATTTGATATGATTTGTGATTTTCACTGCCAAAAGTATTATAGTGATTTATTTTTGTATGTATAATGCCGTGTTGGGCTACTTCCTTCTTTAGCCAACGTTTCGGACAACATTACAGTGTCCATCATCAGGGCAGATCAGGACAGTTAAGATTTGTTTACATTCTTCGTCATACATCATAAGTTCAATCAGTATAATGAATAATGATATAATTTATGCCAGCAAATCTCAGAGAGACCTGCTTAATCTTATCTACAATAATTAGTATGCAATGGCGAACGCCGGAGAAACATTCCAAGAAAAATAAACGATTCCAACGATAACTATAGATAATAAGTACCAATTCCAAAACATTGGAATTACCTACTTAAGGTGTATAAGTGACGTACTATATTAGTTACTCATAAATTATGAGGAATCGCTGCGAAAAACCAATAATTGTATTTGAGACAAGTAATTAATGTTAAAGGTGCTACTATTTATGCCATGATCATTATTCCGATTGCACTCTGATTCAGCTCCAAGGACTATGTACAGTCAAAGACCCTTTTACCGATTTTAAAACACACGTTTCCTTATTAAAAAAAAATAATACCTCGAGTCGCAGCAGCACATGTTTAGGATTCATTCACCCTGAACAATTGACTATTATATTATATCATTCGTACCTACTAGAAATAAACGGAGCTCGATGGTTTTTTTTTTCTGAACAGCGAGATTGTTATTACTATGTATTACGATGAGCCTTGCAATAAGAATACATCATTGCAAATTGGATTCATCTCATAACTGTTAAAACCGCTGAAACGTGTTTAAGACGTGGATGCTGCAAAAGTCTATTGAAAAAGAGGCTACTTAATGCCGACAGTCGTCTTCATGTTTTGTTTGCGGTGTTCTCATTTCTGAACATTTTTATTCTGTTGTTTAAAGTGTCTCCAGAATAATTCTGGTATTATTAGGGTAGCATAATATAACAGCATATTTTGAATGATATCTTCTGTATCATCATATGACAATTAATACATCTCTATCACCTTTCACTTTTATTTTATGCTTTTCAACAATAAATTCGAAAATTATTATTCATAACTCCTAATATTGGTGACGACTGCAACTCACCAAAATGCTCAATACTTACAATGCCTAAATACATTAAATATTTAGGCATTGTAATAGATTAACACATTAAATGGACAGAATGTATTGCACAGACTATTAAATAAATAATACGTAAACTCTACTACATTTTCCTTAAACTATGAAATATTCTTCAAAAACATATGCCACAGAAGGTTTACTATGCACAATCAATTCTACAGTAAGGAATAATAGGGTGGGGAGGAGCATGAAAATGACTTTTATAATACGATAGTTCGAAAAAACCGTCAGATTATTCAACTCGTGAATTATTCCTCGAATTTATATTTTTCAATTAAATTGATTCTGTCTAAAAAATGCACAAAGAAACTAATAATAGAGTCATCGAGCACCAGACCGAGAACCACGGGACAAATAATAATCCATAAACTCAATACAACAACGGCACAGCACCATTGCACATACTCAACACCATTACACATACTCGGCCATTAAATGTTTTAACAAACTCCCTAAAGAAACACAAGGTGAAAAAAATATGAAAATTTTATGAATAAAGTTAAAATACACTTTACCTCAAACTAATTTGGTTGTGTGGTATAATATTGCATTCATCTGAAAAAACAAATATATGTGTAGGTATGTGTATACGCACACAGGAATTTATTTTTTTAAATTTTGTAATAATTTGCATATAGGCATATTCTGTACATGTGTACATAACATAACATATGTATGTTCATAATTTTAATGTTTATACGTATGGTATTATAACCTAAAATTATTTAATTTATTAAATTTAATACGACTCCCCCTCCCTGAACACGACTTTTTTTTAATTAGGGGGGTATTAATTAACAGCATGAAACAGCATCTGCGAGATATATAAGTTTATGTTATTTCAAGGTCCACGAAATGCATCCTTCCTTTATTGAAGTTTATTATCTTTGCTCTCAATAAATCGATCCTCGGACTATATAAACTTGAATATGATCGGCAATCATACGCGTAAATTCAGCGTCTCCGGGTAGCCAAGGCAGTCGTTTGATGGTGAGTATGAACTGTTCGGAGAATTTATTTTCACCGCGCTTGGTTAAAAATAAACATTTTCCTAGAAGCGTTAGCTAACTGGCGCGGTACCTCTTTTGTCAACAAACTTAACGTGGCAGCCAGCTTACCTGCATGGAATATAGGGTTTGTTAAATTTTCCACCAAATGACTGGCCACTTGACTAAATTTTGTTGTCCATAATGACCTTATATACTTGACCAATCCTGATGAGTTACAAAACTCATTTTAGATCGGAGGGACTTACAATACATACGTTGGAATTAATATGTACAATTTTACATCTGAATTTAGATATCAAAATTATAAGTTTCACATACAATACAGTACATAAATAGACAAAAAGGGATTACAAGGAGAACAAACAAACGAAAACAACAAGGATATACACATAAGCACAAAGCGAAGGTGGAAATTTTGCAAAAAAGGTAAAGGTAAAAAGTTTTGTGCAATGTATTGTATTTAATTTGTACAGTTGTTTTTAATTTGAAACGATTTCTTTTTATTTTTATTTACTCTTGGTCCCGTAGTGGTTTCAGTAAAAACTGGTACTCAAAATAAGAGCTACATATAATTTGATACCGATCGTGAAAGACTGCTTTGAAAACGGGAAGGAAAGGCAGTATTCAATATACAAATCTCCGCAGCAAAAACTCTAAACAGACCAGAACTTTTTATGGCGAATTTCAACCCGGAACTTGAAGAAAAGAGAAATAAATTGAAAGAATTCAAACCTGAAATAAGCGATTTGGTTAAAAACACTCTAATGATAACGAAATAAAAAAGTAGGTATAAACGTGGGCTGTGTACAGTTACTGCCAAATTGGATGCTGTGCAATAATAAGATAGTGATAGTTATTATTGCATTTTAAGAATCAAACACTATCCGGAGAGCAAGCTGCAGACTGCAAACGTTAGCTACTAAATGTACGCGGCTCGAATTCCTCTCTCTGTTGAGCCCTTATTATGCTAGTGCCTGAATTGCAAGGTGTTCTGAACTGCCCCACAAAGTCTGTACGTATAATATACATAATAATATTATACTAAGGCATTTCCTTTAACAATAAATTCATGCTAATATTCATAAACTCTAAAACGGTGAGCTTTGGCAACATGGAACTTTAATAGCTTTTTCTTTTTGAAATGTTTAAGCTAGCCCTTACTATTACCAGCTCACATCATAATTTCTATCTTGTAATATCGTTTTGATGAAAAAAAAATAAAGTCAAAAATTATTATTTCGTTATTATCTTTTCTTCAATGAGAAACCCAAAATCGTAAACAGTGTGGAATTATACTACTTATAAAAGAATTGCCGATGAAAACGAGTAGTAAAACTACAACATTTTATATAAATATATTCAGTAAGTCAATTCCTAAACAGTAATATTGATTTTACAATTTGTATAATGAATTCGATGTTTGATGTTCTGTTAGCTGTATTTATTTTAATTGTTGTATTATATTGCGTAGCTGTGTTTGTTTTTACGCACGATAGATGTTTCTCTTTGAAACAGCTGTCGTTCGCAAAAATAAACATACTGAGAAGAACGTTAAAAAATTGATTTAAATAATATTACAATAAATTATTGGACCCTTAGGTACATTTTTAATTTTCGTGATATATTATTAGAAGCGGGTTTCAATAAATGAATTTCATTATTCTCTTTGTCGAATTTCTTTGAAATGTAGAAAGTAATTTATTTGTATTTTTGTTTGAAGAAGTTCAATAAGTAGACGTTTTTGGTTACATTACTCGATTCCGAGTATATATGATATTCGGTTACTCTTTGACGCCAAGAATAATTAGTTTTGTTATCTAACCACTGAAAGCTGAATGTCAATGACATAATCTTTAATAATTTATCTTAAGAATTTTATCATGATCGATATAAGTAACGTAGTAAATATGTTAGTACCACTGACAATTTGTTAGAAATAAAAATGCTTCGATAACCACGTTGGCTTAGTGGAACTATTATGTCACAAGGATTGCAGGACAAGGAAAAAGTAATATAACCATGTTCAGGAGATAACGAGAGAGAGAGGAAATGCTAGAAAATACGTAAAATCTGCACTTGCAGAACAGGAATGGGCGTATTAGGGTTGTGGCTGCTATACTAAACTCTTTAAATGGAAGTGGGACAAATTCCGGCACTGAATGGAATGAAGGAAAAAACCTGAATGAGACAATCCAAAAATACTATATAGACGCTCCAACAACAAATGGTCTTGCAAATAATAATAAGGATAGGATCTTACCGCTCCGCCACGGAGCTCACCAAATATATAGGCTATGTATTACCGTAAAGGAAACTAAGCATGTTCTGCCGATCGCTCAGTCATTGTATTAGGTACATACTGTATTATATTACATACTGCACGAATTATAAAATTAATATCAATAAATTGTAGGTGATGATGATTTTCCTTCGCAGTAAAATAACCTTTCACTATCGAACAAACTTGTAAGCAACACAAAGTGTGTAATATCGTAACAAGTTTTAATGACAAGGTGAATTGGATAATTGCTGGTCAGCAGGAGTAGTCTGTAGAGAAGTAGAGTAGCATGTCGCCGTGACAAGTAGCAAGAGCGGTGACAGGCAGCAGTGGCAACGGTGCCCCTTCCCGCTCTAATGACTTTCATACCATCATTCATCCTATCCTGTTAGATACAATCTTCCACTTACCGTTGGTAAAGCATCAGACATTGATAAAATTAATCAATTGCCTTGATCTCAGGGGCGTACCGGAACTTAAACTGTGAACCCGGCCAACCTTTTAAACGAACCACGCCTCAAAACAACGAAAGCGAATACAAATAATTATGTATTTTTAATCGTTTGCGATGGAATTGAAAAAATCAATCCAGTGGCGTCATTTCGTTTTTTCAACAACTGATTCACCTGGTATTTCACAGCTGAATATACTTTTTTTTGAGTGCAACACTATTCTTTATATGGATATCAGAAAATTCTCATTCCAAAATATGATATTTTTAATTGTTGTGATACTTGCAACACACAAGAAAAGTGACGTTATTTTTTCCAGTAAAATAAACCCGGAATGCGTTTAATGTAGAGATGTGAGTACAAATAATGGGCGCGATAGGAGGATATTTCAGGTTTCTACCAGGACCCTGCGATTCTGGAGTTAAACGATCAATCGTTTTCGTATGCGCCGTCTTCGAGTGAAAAACTACTAGTCGTCGCGACTAACTTTTTCGAATGTTTCAATTTTACGTTTTCTCGAGCGTCGAACGGTCGAAGTTGGTAGAAGAGATGATTATATTGGCACCCCTGTGAATATTGTCTATGTTCCTGATGTTTTTGGGATTTCTATGGTGTGACTGTCAAACAGACAACAGTTATTCGTTATTCAAAACAGAAATGGTTGCGGGACATATTACAAATTGCCAAAAGCAACTCTTAATTGAGCTTGTAAGCTCCGATAAAGACTTAGTAAGTGGGAAATTTTCACTCACTTTTACATTTGCGGAATCCGCGCGGTAAAACGAAAATTGACAGCTAGACTAGATTTTGACAGCCAATTCCATAGAAACGCCAACAACCTACCACTCGCTGCCCTGTTTCTACTGGTTATACCCAGTAGTTGTTGTGTGGAATGACTTTGACGTTTGGCGTCGAAGTACGTACCTTCGACCAATTTCGGGAATAGCAACGACGACCAACATACGTACTTTCGACGGCGATTACGAGCGCCCTCGATTCAGGAATAGAGCCCCTGGGCGTTTGTAGCGCCACTGCTACTACTATCTGATCTTTGATCGTCGCAGATCGGCCGACCAGCGATTGAACTCAAACAAAACAGCAAATAAATGATATGTTTCTTAAATCTCTGATTATTATTATTATCACGCGTAAATAAATGCATAAAATTATTTTATTTCTGTGCATCAATTTATTTAACTGTAAGTAATTATAATGTAAGTACTCGTATAATTATTTTGAGGTCTACCGTATGCGGTAATACATCATTAGGAACATGCATTTCAATCTGTAAATTTATTTATTTCTTATCTCTCAAGTTTTTTCACGGCTACAAGTCAATTATAAAATAATGTATTTTATGAAGCTTTTGTGTACATGAAACATTCCCGCCAACTTGACACGGTTGAAATAAATTGACCGATTTAAAAACTTTTTTGTAGAATTCTTAAGCGATAGCCGGCAAGATGGATATATTGGCCGCATATTAGGTAGGGATTGAGAGCTGGAAGTATACAAATCAGTGTATCGCCCCACGCTTATATATGGTCATCGAATTTGGAGGATGAACGAGAGGATATGTTCTAGGGTCCAAGCTGCCAAAATGAGAGTCTTAAGAGGAGTGGCAGGAGTTGCTAAGTGGGGTCTTATAAGAAGTTCGAACCCCTGCTACTCTCCATAGAAACATTGCGATTGAGGTGGCTTGGTCATGAACCAAGAACCGAGATCGAATTCTTTTGAAAAATTTGGTTGGTATTCAGAGGGAAGTCGTTCACTGTTCCGTTTTAGACAACACATAGTTGGGAGAAAAAAACTCCAGAGGCTGGGCCTTTTATGGATCGAGGCTGCTGCAGTAGGGCAGGATAGGGACACCTGGAAGACGCCGTGTTACGAATAACCTGACAATATTTGAAATACTACCACATACTACCACCACAGTAAGCGGAAAATGTTTCTTGTGTTGTGATGGAGGACTTAGCCTGGCGAGGAATTGAACACACTACGCCTTGGTGGGACCCAAACGCGATGTCGACTCAGCCTCCGACAGGTCGAATTACGAATTAATATAAGAGAATTGTTTATCTTACGGTTATACTTACCGAGTTTTACGGTCAGTTTATAGGTAGGAAGTTCACTGTGAACTGCAACCACAAGTGTCTAAAAAAACTTGGAATAAAGTGTATGAATTGTCGACTAAAGTCAACATCCGGCCGGTGTTCGCCGTCGCTAGCGTCCCGGCGCTGAAGGTGAATGACACCACTCACTGCTTTTTTGAACTTCAATGTATTAGCTTTTCTGGTTTCTTTATAGTTGGAATTTCGATAAAATTGTACAGTTATTTTTGTCGAGATTGCGTCACGTACTCGAGACGTTTTGGAATTGTCATTATTACAGAGTTCGCTGGAATATTATTAAGAAAAGCTTTCGATGTATTTTTCTCAAGTCTGCTTATTAAGAATTCCATTATTAGAAACCGTCTACTTTGTCTGAGCACAAACGTACAGTTTTATGTTCATGAATTTCTTAACCCACTTTGACATAAATTTTCTCCTTACATTCATTCTTATTATTGCATTCACAACAACTTGCTCGTGTTAACTTTTGATTAAACCATGTTTTGGAATAAATGCGACAAAATCACTACAAACATTTTTTTTTTTTTAAACCAGAAAAAATGTGAAGTCGGACTCTTGTACGGTTATAGAGTCCCAATGGAGGGTTTTCATATTAAACTTTACTGCAATATATTATAAATCAAATTAATACTTACCGCAAACTTTGGACAATTTACAATTTGTTCATTTGTTTACTGGCGTTACATTAGAATTATATCACTTACAAACCTCTTGCTATCCACTATTTGGCTACCCCTGTTCTATTCGCGTTAGTGCTCATATATTGGTTTTTACTGAATGATTCTCGAGCAAAGTTGTTGATTTTACAAGATCATTTTCCCGAAAAAACTAATATGTAGGAATACCACAATATTTAAAAGAAAGATCAGACAGACCAAAATAGGTTTTTACATCGGGCGCTTTAATCAAACATCTTTCCAATACAAACACAGTCAGAACTTATCAGATATGCTGACAGAATCGTAAAAAGAATGGTAGATGATTTGATAACTTGACAGATAAATCTTATTATTATTCGGCAGCAAATCTAAAAACAATATCTTTGAAAGTTATATTAAGTATTTGAGTTGTTCGTCCTTCTTCAGTTGTTATAGAGGGGTGAACGACTCTTGAATGTTACGTGGAGAAATCGATGTTCCTGTACGTCATCCCTCTCGCGATGACGCGAGACGCCTCGACGATAAAAATTTAAGACAATTGTATTGAATCGCTAAGAAATGCATTTCCGCGCGTGGAATAATTCTGAGATAAGGAAGCTTTTAGCTTTCGTTGCAAATGCTGTGGGGAACATTTTGCCTTTACAAATACAAACACAATCTTGGTGACTCTTAGAATAACATTTTTATTTTACGGACGTAATGGAATGTATATTGTTAATGTGAATTCTTTCAAAAATATACACTTCACTTTTCTAGTATAACATTTTACAATACCTTACAAATTCTTTAAAGCTTAGATTTTTTGGACTGTTTTTCCTAACCATTTTTCCTCCTTTGAAATTCAAAACTTAGAAGTATGTAAGTAGTTACGTTAGTTATGAGTAGCACAACATTCTTATGTCAAATTAATAATACCTTCCTAGACTTTTGGATTTATTTTTCAAAAGCAAAGCAAAGCAAAAAAAATTATAAATATCTGGATTAAGCATCCAGCGTTGTCCGGGATATTGGCCGGAAAATTGAATGTGGGTGGTTTATAATGACTTTCTTGTTTGAAAGTGAAGTGTGCAAAATGTCATCAATATCTGAATAAAAATCAAACCCACAGACACTCTTCTTTATATACTACTAGCTGGCGTGTACCTGGAGTTGCTCGGGGTTATGAATGTTAAGGAGTAAAGTTTTTATTTTGTGAGTTCTGGTGTACCTGAAAACTGGGTGCATTCTTAAGGTGGTAATAATATTATGTTAACAATTGAAAAGCTTCCCTTTTAAAAGTATTTGTTTCACTTGATCGTGCCATTTCTCACTTACACCCCTTTCTTTCTTCATACATACACAACATTTTACCACACTTAAATATTTGATTCATTTGATCGTACCATCTATTCCTCGGGCGTCCCGACTTTGTTTACCATTCAGTAATGTATACCACATTGTCACTATTAAAAAACTACATTATATCGATTTTTGTTCTACTCCGTATCTCATTCCAGTGCAGAGATAGTGCGTTAAGTCTTCCTCGGGCGTCCCCGACTTCTTCTGCCATTCAAACCACTCTCTTAACACTCCTGGCAATCATAAGAAAAGACTTTTCATCAAAATCGTAGTAGTTTTTGAGTTTGAAAGGGACAAAAAAAGAAACGAATCATTTTATATTCATCTATCGGATTATCGGATTATCGAATTCTTTCCCTGACACTATCAGATTTTAGATTCGTAAAATGTGTAATTAAATTTATATTTGTTTTTTCCCCATTGCTTGCTTTATCTGCACCCGACTCCCGATTTCCGACGCCTGAAAGCATTTAGAGCTGAAGGTGAATGATTCCGTTAAGTGCAACACTCGATATTCCTTTCAGCCACCGAGTCATGTTTTTTGTTTTTTTCTTTTCCTCCGTCTTATCTACCAAGTAAAACCTAATCCAACCCAAGCTCTACTCAACTAAGCTTTGTCTTTTACTTAATTTTATCTCAGGAAATATCTCATGCATTATGAAGCACCGTACATAGGACGCAGTTCTAACCATTTGCATTATTCACACATTTATGCTTGAATCCCGCTTTATTTTATAGAGTGTAGATATAGCATCATTTCTGGGAATGTGCTCAGCTTATTTTAAAAAGTTAGTTTAAATACTGAAGGATTTAAGTTCCATGCGCCCGATTGCATTCAACCTTAAAACGGTTTAAAAAAGATTATATTTGCACTATAATAAATCATACGCGTGTTAATATTTAAAGCAGCTATTTTAATATGTTGGTTCATCAGGAGAGGCCGGTTTGGGGAGACCCTCTGATCTCTCCAACTGGTCTCTCGACTCATCGCCTGTTGGACGCTCTGAACCCTAGATTCCTACCCAACCGCCCCATACCTTTTATCTTCCCAGAAATTCTTCTCCTTCCTCTCCTAAAAAAGACCCTCCACACAGGATCTCAAAATATGACATAGACCTTGAGGGAAATTATTTTCCTCAGGGCCTTCTGTGTGAAAAAAAACATACTAAACTGCCCATTCCTTCAAATGTTTTTTACCCAAATATCTCACAAATAATGTGCATCGTAAAATTGCACCTACGATAAAATTACGCACCTGCACATGCACCTACGATAAAACGATCTGTGGGCGTATCGTAGGTATTGAAAATCTACACACTTTGTTGCTAGGTTGCTACAACCTTTGATATGGGATGAAAATGTTTAAAGTGGGTTGATTATTAATATTATTTTTAGTAAAAGCTCAGCTTTGTGACTAATCCCTTTTCCGTTGATTTAATATAGAAGCTGATACGATATTCTGCCATGGTAACTAAAAACACAGTGTATTCCTAGAGAGTCTCAAGGAAAACGCTGTGTTTTTAGTTACCGCGTCAGTATAGTGGAGGGAAGTTTTCTTTTGAAATGCGAGTTAGTGTTTTATTTTTAACTTATTTACCGTCGCTGGCAGAAACGTCAACTCTAATACGTTTTCTCGGAACATAAACCTATTATATGTGTATTAAACATACTACTTTTCTATTTAAAGCTCTAGCTTGGGAGAGAGAAGATACTAAAAAAATCTTCGCTTTAATGTATATTTTATTTTATTATGGTGGTGTTTTGTATTACATTATCTGTGCAATATCTTCAGAAACAAATTATAATTTTGAAGAAGAAATAATGCATACCTACCTAAGCATTTTAAACTAAGACATCATTCCTAGCAGAAAATCTGTTTTACGAAGCAAGGAATACGCTCGGACGGTGAGCTCTAGTCATGAAATTTGCATCCTTTTGTGCCTTGAATTTTCTTTCTATTATAAGCTGTGGAAATTTGTAATACCTATTTGCTTTTACCGCTCGACTCCAGTGCGAAGCCAGGTTAAAAAGCATTAATTATCTAATAGGACTTTCGCTCCCGCCCATCATGTTTGTATAGGTACAAAAAATCTATAAATGTTATGCAGAATTTTTGAACCCGAAGAAAAAACTGAAAAGCGAAAGAATTCAATCATTTCAAAATAGTTTTATCTGCATTACAGTGTAGGTATTAGACAAAAAAATGAGTTGAATTATGAGAATGCTTGGTTTACTTGGTTATGCTTCTGTAACCTTTTGGCTCTGACAACTTTTCGGAATGGGTAAACCCTGCTTGAACGGAACACAATTAATAATGTACGGAATATTTCCTGACGATACCTTGTCTATCGCCAGTACTACTCGGGCATTCCCGGGGTCGTCATTGTAAAATACCATTTTATAACTCGTCCATTTACCAATAGTGCTGCGCTCTCTAATAAAACATAAATCTTCATTATATTTGAATACCCCATTTTCCTGTTTCAATCACCATTAATTGTAATTTTATAAAGCTGCTAAAATCAAATGGGAGTGCGATGACGCTGAAAGCGGGTCTCTTGCTTCGGACTTCAACGTGGTTTCTATTAGTTTTCAAATTGAATAAATTGAAAGTTTTACTGCTATAATCTTAATTAAAAGGCAATTTCTTTTTGATAAGTGTGTGAAATAGTAAGATTTACATTTAGCACGTAATTTTTTTGTAATAATTTTGCTTAAATAATACTTTTTTATTACATTAATATAATTTTAAAACATTAGTGACTTCCACTTTTTATTAATCTTTACGTATTTTTATTGTTTACGAATTTGCATCACGTATATTAGATATTAGCAACTTTTCAGGAGAGCAAGTTCATATTTATAAAGTGTGATTGCTTTTATTGGGTGTTTAAACAAAATACAAAATAATATATTTGAATAAATTTCTTTATTAGATAGTTACCCGATAAATACTAAAGGTTTTAATTGACCTTTACTTCTAATATCAAAGGAAAAAATGATAATTTCATTTGTATTATTATAAATTTTTGCCTATTTTGAATTGAAATATATTTTTGATATTTTTTATGTTGATACCACTTGAAGATTTTATCCCTGAGATTAAAAAAATGAAATAAACTTAAATGTGATTTTTTAACTTACTCTTAATACCTAGCATGATAGATATATAAAATTATAATTTCCATTTTTTGTAATCACAAATGTGACACTTTTCCCAAAAGTGATGGTAACTTTTGTACCATCTCTGTTTTACGTTTCATACTTCTGTTTTAATCTTTGAAGGCACTCAAAACTCAGATTTAAATATTTGGAGGTGCCATTGAAGCACTGGGTGATAAAAGAGGGAGTTTGGGGAGAAGGGGAAGTAGAGTTCCACGTATAAAAATAAAAAGGTTTTTGTACGTTCATTTACTCGTGGAAGAGTGCAGAGAAGTAGTATATTTCCCATGACCTAGGCCAAATTGCAGTTTATTTAATGTTCTTCCGCAGCTCCTCCCTGCAGTAGTCGCGCGGTTATCGGTCATCTCTCACGGTCCCGATCTACTACTTATTTTCCGTGTGAAGATTTAAATTAACCCTAACATTTTCTACTGCAATTAGCTTCATTGCCATTTCTTACGTACACCGTGCCGCCCAAACCGCAATCCTTTAACCTACAATAACCTAACCAAACCTGATTTGAATTTGGTTCGACCGATCTATGAGTTTAGACATTTTATTACATAAGATCGAGAACTTTATTAACAATACACGTTTATTATATTGTGTAAGGTGGGTTTTCTGATTTTCACCTTTAGGAAGATTGGCATTATCCGTAAATAATGTTAGCACCGAAATCCTTACGAACTTACCTGTATGTAGTATATCCCATAGACATAATTATTACTTCTTCAATAATTGCCAGATTTCTTTGTGGCATCATTTTAATTAAATGAAAATAAAATACTTTGTATCTAACACTATTTGATCGAAACATGTCCATTCGTTTCGATTAAATAGAAGTGTATACAATTTTATTTTCATGTAAAATAATATCCTACACATACTGAATATAATACTAGGATTTCAATTTTACCTGTAATTTGGAATTTTTGAGCATGCTTCCGTCCGTAGGCATGAAAATAAAACGGTTTTTTTAATAAAGTTTTTTTGTCAATTCCTAATATCAAAAGGTACCACTTCAAATCAAAATTTATTGAAAGAAATTAACTTATACGGTGCTTAACAAGTATACTCATGGGAGATCCCATGCACTTTTTAAACTCCGAAAGCGAGGACTGTCTATCAGAACTCGCCAATTAATCAACTGCTTGATTCTGAATCCATCGACAATTTCAACGTCACTTACGGACAGTTTAGCAACTACTTTTGACGCATGTCACTAAATAGTTAAACTGCCTCTATGACCTTATTATTCTACTTACATATACCTCAAATTCTACTTACATTAACTAAAATTGCGTCCTTTTAATTTGATTCTTGGAATATCCCATTTGAGCAGATTCTTAAGTGTTAATCGAAATACTGTGACGAAATGCAGGAAATGTTCTAGACTCGTTTATGGAAACATTGTACACATGTTATTCGTGCGTTTCATATACTATCTTCTCATCTTCCGTTTGGGATATCATAATTCCGTACAAAAAAATGATTTCAATTAGTTGTTTCTAATATTCCCAAACAAGGTCACTCGACATACCTTAGGCGATAACCCATTAAATAACACGCTTTTGTTTTGTTTTAAATGCAACTTTTTTTGAACACATGTTCAGAAACGAGGTCACATAATGTATAAATTAAACCATCGTTCAAAGCTTTATTTTAAGTGTCCACTTATTCAATTATTTCGATTGTTTAAAAAAACAAAAAGTCTGATCCGTTAGCTAATGCGAATAGCAGTGAACTTGAAAAGCGACAGTGAAGTGACCTTGCAGCGGCAGCGGAACGATTCATAATTAACATATTTTTTAGTCTCCAAGGCCGTCCGGCTCGCCCACTTTCAAGCAATTGCAATGATACATCGTTTTCCTTCTGCCTCCTAACACCTACCACTCTTTGAAAAGTTAGAGGTTGTTGCGTACAGTAAAAAAAAACTTTAATCCCGGAAAAATGACGGAATTCTTCTAAATACCCAATACCGGGAAATACAAAAACATAATGACATCTGTTTATCAAATGAGATAATAACTAGGCATTCTTACAAAACCTTAGAAATATTGCTTGATTAAATTCAAGCACATTTTTTAAGAAATTGCAATGTGGAACTTTATCAACAATAATCGGGTTAAATTTAATTAAAATCCGGTTAGGAAGTTGCTGTCTAAAGTTGCTCAAATCGCAGAAGAAGTGAGGAGATTGGTATCCCAAGTAGCCCCGTTCCCGGGTCAAGACTCTTGATATGATGTTATCTTCCACAGTAAGCTTGGAACACGTCACGTCCCAGGAAGAATCCTTTGCGAACAATAGCTGTTTCTATTCGTAAAATATAAACCACGATAAGAACCGGCGCGGATAGCTTTTTAAAATTAAGGGTACTTACTCACCTATATTTTTGTTTTCGTATTATTTACGCTGAAATTTCATGTGAGAATCCCAGACCACAAACAACAATATTATTATCAATCAAAAATACTAATTTAGTCTGTCTGTAACTCTGTATCAATTAACTCTAGAACTCAGATTTGCTTCGAATTTAAGTGTCATTTTCAAAATTGGAACTGATTGTGTTAAAATTTCAAACAACCGATAAAGTAATGTAATATAATGTAGTATTTAAAAATTATTTTTTTTTGTCTTTTTCGAAATTGCAATTTTAATAGCCCTATATGTTATGTTCTAGTGTTTAAATATGTACTTCTAAATATGCTCTTTTGTATGTACTGTTATGTTATAACAACTTTTTAACGTGTTTGTTTACAAAACGTTAAAAAAACATTTCATAAATATTTTTTGAAACATGTGCGGTTGATTGGAAGGGCGTGAGATATATTTACACTAATAATAATAATTTTTCATCCGCCTTCGTACATTTGATAACGTCATTCGACATCAGTCGGAAAAGCAGATAATCTTCTATGCTACGAAATGATTAAAACACTCAAATCAATCGTTTTTTTAACGATAAAGACTTGAATGATGCATCATAATTTAAAGTATTTCCCCGATATTATCGATTTCTTCGACGAATTTGTGCATTTCAATTAATCATTATTAGAAGAGTATTATCGAAAAATACGTAACAATATGTACTTTGAATTAAGGTCCAAATCAGATCTTTAATCTACATTATCCACATTGTGTTTTTATCAGTCTTTTTTCGTTCGTCTATTTTACCGTCAATGAAATGATGATTGATTTTCTGTTTTCACGTGATGTTCTAATAATTGTTACACTACATTATTATTTTCGTGTTTTTTTACGATTTTTTTGTCATTGCACTGTTACGTTTTATCTATGATGAAATGATTTATTATTTTTTGGCAGAAAAAACTGCGTAGCTTTGCTACAATAATAACATGCGATTGTTATTGTGTTTAAGTTCAATTGAATTAATTTTAAATTTTCGATTGATTCGTCGTACGTCACTATCTCCCATCTATGCAATAGTATTAATTAAACATACTAATTTCGATTGTTGGTGCGTTGGTAAGTAAATATTGTGAATTATTCCTGCGTAATGCATAAACTTATTCATAATGTCGACATTTTAATTATCTACAGATTTCCTTTGCTTAAGCGGTGCTACATTTTGTGTGCAATTAGTATGAATAAAACAAGTGTTATATTTTTATAATGGAATTGTATAGATTTTGTAATTTTTCAAGTTTTCAGTTATTTCACAAATACTACAATCATAATATTCCGTAATTTGCATGAGTCTGCGTTAGTCTAAAATAAATACCATGTTCATATGTAATTCAGATAATAAGCACCTAATATTTGAATGCCACAACTTGTTCAAGATACCACACGGCAGAACAGATGTGCCATCACAGCGTAGACAAGGGTTCTATTGAATTGAATTAAAAAAAAAAACAGTAGATATATGTGATATTCTTCCCAAATATTAAAATAAGTAATCTTGAACTGTATATCGATAATAATTAATCTTTCTTATCACACTGTGAACGAAAATGTGACAAATAGTTTAAGTGGATTTTATTTGTTGTTCGCACATCTTTAAAAGTTTGACATTGTCTCTCAGTATTCGTATTCAGTAGCAAAGTTTTCCCAAATCTAATGAGATATTATAGTCTTCTTCGCAAGCACTCACCCGGTGAGAGTTGATTTTTTTGCTTTGGAAGAAAATGAACAGTCGTACGAAATACTGGCTGCCAGCCAAACGGCTGAAGATGGAATTTTCTTCCATTCCTATCATCCTTTGTGTTAATATGATGTAGGAAGCGTTTTCTAAATATATTTACTAGGAAAATTTGACGGAACCTTTACTTACGGTAATAAAATGTTTCATTTATTTCATTTCAAAGACGATATACCAATTGTTTTCATTAAATTAACGGTGGTTTGAATTTGTAAAAGCATTTTCCTAAATATTTACATTTTCAACTTTATTTATCGATTTTATAAGTTGACAAAATATACTGTTTTTTTTTTTAATAAAGAAAGAACATTACGAATTACCTGACAATATTTGAAAATCTCCTACTATCACCACAGTAAGCTGAAAATGTTGCTTGTGTTGTGATGGAGGACTTAGCCAGCCGAGGAATTGAACACACTACGCCTGGGTGGGACGTGGGACCCAAACGCGATGTCGTCTCAGCCTCCGACAAGTCGAATTACGAAGTAATATAAGAGAATTATTTCACTTACGGTTATACTTACCAAGTTTTACCGTCAGTTTATAGGTCGACCGGTCAAATTTATTTCGTGAATATCTGCGTTGTCATTGTTATAATATTTTCCAAAACAATTCTCCATCCCAGAGTGATGTATCCACAAAAAGGCATCAAAGTACGCAATTTCACCACAAACAGCCTCAGGGTACATTATAATAATGGTCCATGTTTGCCAGGATGGATAAAAACTACTAATGATTTCTTGATCATTTTTAATTAAATTGAAAACATGTTTATATTAACCTATTAGAATAAATTCCATAATTGCATAACATTTATTTTTATTGCAACGTAAACATCACGTCTCCCTATTAAGTTAATTACATATCTCGATTACTTAATCGCAGTTTTTATTAGTATTTTATGTGAATACAAGAGTCCCAACTGCTCCCAACCCTCTGCAATCGTGTGACTATGGCATCCCCAAGTGGGGCTTGTTATAAGGTTGAAGGTAGTGGAGAAGAAGGATGTGGGAGAAAGGAAGGCGGGGAATTACCTAACTATTCAGATCTTGTCACCAAATGCGGCAAGCAAAATTAATGTTTTAAAAAAATGGTTTTAGCCTAATAATTATAGTGATATATTAGAATCCCGGTGCACTTTAACCCCAGGCTTGGCTTTCGTTACCAAATATAAAGTCGTTTTTATTTATTTTAACAATAAAGAACACTGCTTTGTGTAAAATTTGATGTAATAATTTCCATCGTTTGTTATCTCATGATTTTTGCGATATAACTTTAGAATGCATTAAGTAATCTTTATCAAAATTTCCGATGCAATCGTTACATTAATATTTAATGGCATTTCAGTAAAACCCGAATTATTAAGTCATCGTTTTCATAAACGTTTTTTCTATTGCTTACTCATTGCTTCAAAAAGGCGTTCCTATTTTGCGCTACTTCGCAATCTTTTTTTACATTAGTTTCATACCATAGACAGAAAGAAAGGAGACAAATATTTGGGAAGTAAAAATGTAGGAGGGGCGGGTAGGAATCTGGGGATCAGTGTGTCCAGGAGTGACAATCATTTGAATTCATCTCTCCCACTGCCGTGCGACGCGATGGGTAAAGAGTCCTGCTGGAGAGGTAAAAAGATCTCCCTCAACCAGAAGTGGGCAAAGACATCCGCCGCCAAGACCTAGACAACCCTCATCCCTCAAACCCGGGCAATCCTGCTAAGTCACCAAATATAGCGAACCACTTTGAGTGACCATGGTAGAGGTGTTAGTTATCCATTGAATAGTTCCCGGGGCGGCGGTACCCATGCCCGCTTCCCAAATTAAAATATAGTCTATTGCAGACTCACCACCCCTGACTTGTCTCCAATAACCTCTGCACTCTGCATCATCTGCTTTCTGAAACTGATATTTACTCTAAATCCAACATTACGAGAACTTTTTAAACAAACTTTCTTTTCTCATTCTTACTACATTCTTGATATTCTCTTGTATTTTATATGGTATCTATGCGCTAACTTTTGATGAGCAATATTTGTTCGATGCTTTTTGTTAAGTACCTTTTCGGCCCAAGTAATTGAGGAGTTTATTATGAAGACAAAAAATAATTATTTATTCGATTTAATTTGTAGAAAAAATACTACTATTTAGCCTAATATTCGATATGCTTCTAAAATGTCGCCACAAAGTGAAGATGCGATTATCTACGAAGAAATATCATTTTTTCTGTATTTATTTATTAATCTTTATTTTAACATGGCTAAATGGGTGATGCACTGTACCTATAACGCTAGGAAATCCCGTGTTGAGAGCTGGCAAATAATGGTCTTTAATTGTTTCTGAAGAATTGATCTTTATTTGGCCTCTTATGTGCGCATAATTTCCTCCGTGGTAGAAGTTTCCGTTGGTATTTATTGTTCATTTAATTTCGGTCTTAGTTTGTTGGAATTTGGCTGCAGTCCTGAATTTAATATTTACAACCAATATTATTTTTATGCTTTCTGAAAATATTCGTTCTTTTTATATATATAAATATATAAAATTCGAAGGTTGGGAAAATATTAAAATGCTTTCCATCATAATTGCTCAATTGAAGGCTAAATAAAAAATAACACCTTCAATTGAGCATTTATGATGGAAATTATTTTAATATTTTCCCAACCTTCGAATTGAAAGCTCAGTTATCAATAGTGGATTTTACCGAATGTGGTTAATTTTATGTTGGTTTATCGTGAAAGATAATAGTCAATTGTACATACCATTTTTAAATAGAAGAATATATTTTGTTGTCGTTTAATTTATGACACTAATTATATATATATATAATTTGTATATATATATATATTCGAAGGATAGAAATTTTGTATCTCAAAATTCCAATTACTTTACAGTACACGTGACTAAACATCTTGAGAGGCAACTGACTTTGATTTGTCATTCGTAAAATTAACGTGCTGCCCTTAATTACACAGTAACATAATATAAATATAAACCCTCCAAATTCCCACCCAACATTACCCTACTCACTCCAGTGGTAAACCGTCTTGTTATTTGTATTATATTTCACTTTTTGAATACATTTGTGTTTACATTTTTACTTCGCTGACACCAACCACCTCTCGTTATCTCTAGGGTTATTTGGAATGATTCCCATCGTCGGAATATTCGAAATATTAGATTCGGTAAACAGCTATTGTTGAAATATTTGCCAGGCTAATTTGGTATCGTATTACAAATCACGGAATATCTTGGATTCCATCACGCATTCGCTTCTGAGAAGAGTGCTTGAAATATTCAATAAAACATTCGCTAGAAACCTCCACGTTTGTAACTGTGGCTCGTGGGGACGTGGTGAGGGAGATACGAACATTCCCATTCTTACCTTCTAAGACCGTTGTGTTGAGATTTTTCAAAAATATTATGTGGAGCTTTTGTACGATACACGTGCTTCAACAAGGCGTGTTGAGGGTATTTTATCACAAGTAACGAGCAAGGCATAAAAAGTATCACCAGTAATTTATTTGCTGATAACTAATGGTTATTCTTGAATATTTTTATTTTATTTTCTCCCAATGATCTACCCGTGATGTTGATAAGGTGATGAACCTGTTGTACTAAAAAAGGTCCCGTTAAGTTTTATTTAGTCAGAACCACAGCTTCTATGATGAATATTATATTAAAAAAGATTTCTAACGTGGATGAAAATTTTATTTCAAGCGTTACAGGAAGTAAATATAACTAACACCAAGAGCCAGCAGCTCTTGCCACCTTAAGGAACACGTAATATCAGTATAGTTATGAGTTAAAATAGTTCTGCTGCTGAAATACGTGCCTTGATTACTGTAGTCTGAAAGAATGGGAGTTATTATAAAATCAACATTCTTACTGAATGTTAATGAATCCAGAAGTTATTCCCACTATCTCCAGTGACTGTTACTTATCTACTTTGACTATGTTATAAGATGCACGTACGCACTGGGCCAATAAATAACCGATTCATCTGTGAAAATAAATTTCACATATAATTTTCTTAAAATACGTAATTATTTGTAGTAATATTCTTTCCGTATTTTTTTCATCTAACGTTATAGCGTCACCTTTATTAGTTACTCTGATCTTTGCTGAAAGTTGCAAACCTGACACAATTCAAAGAATCGTGAAGATTTTTTTTTTATTTTCTACATTGATCCACGAATTATAGGAAGATATTAGTTTCTCTTTTGTTTGCACGTGCATTGTGAAACGTATCGGGAATACCGGGAGGAATGAACCAAACGATTCCTGTGCCACTGAAGTACGGCCATTAACTTCGTCATCTGCTGAAAACTGCCCGAAAACACAACAATACCCTGATACAACATAATCAATCGCCTGTTAATGTCCTTGACTAAACACCATGCTCCATTACTTGGAATCAATCATGAATGTCCCTGCTATATGTTTTGCAAGGCGTAGTCAAAATGCAGCTACTTTGCTTGTGAAAGCTACCCCACTATCCTGCCCGCAGTATCCCTAGCCTGTATCCTGCATGGGTATCCGTATCCTTCCGAAGACATGAATACAAGGAAGACATGACTACGAAATATGGAATAAAATCTCCTAACTATATTGCCTACATACTCTATAACTCTTTTCCAGATATGTATAAAAACAGCCAGCGTAATCCAAAAATTAAAAGTAAGGCTTTAAAAGAATATTTGTATAAATATATAAAAAATACATAATTCTTGTCGTGTTCTACTTTGATTTGTTTCTTCCTCTCTCCTTTTCTATCCCCTGTATTTGTAATCGAGCATAATCTATTTTTACCAATGTATTAGTGGGTAAGTACCTTCTTCTAAATTCCTACCTTGGCTCTATGCTTATGTGTATATCCCTGTCTGTTTCCTTTATTGTTTCTTCTTGTTTGCTCTACCCTTCCTTTTTTATTTGTATACTGTTTTGTATATAACACTTATAATTATGATATATTTATATTTTTGTACTGTTTCGTATGTGAAATTTATAATTTTGATATCAAAATACCAATGTAAAATTGTACCTATTAACTCCCACCTATGTATTGGAAGTTCCTCTCGTCCTAAAATGATTTTGTTACTCATCGGGATTGCTCTAGTTAGAAAAAAAACATATATACTCAAGCTAGGCTCTTGAGGAATTTTATCTCAATACACGATGGCTTCTAACTGTAAAGCTTCATAGAATATGATAGCGAAACTAAGTGGTATTCTATGATAGACGAATATTTATTTAGACTAAGTGTGAGGATGATGTAGGATTAAGTGAGCAATCTAATTTTGTGTTGCAGTTTTTAAATATATATTTTATACATAATAAAAATAAATGTCGATTGTATCGTAATAGTAAACAAAATGCGACATAAATAATAAGGAAATTGGTTTTGCTCCCTTACGTGTAGGAAGTATAGAGACTGTTGAAGGACCTTTCGTAACCTGCTTAGAAAGGTAACGTTTTCAAGTCGTTCAATTAATCATTTTACTATGAAGTTCCCAAAGCATCACTTACATCTGGCGTGATTCATTACTCTTTCGATTGATAATTAATATCTCATCAATCATTTGCTCCATAAGAAAGCTAATAATGTATAAATCACACCAACTAAGCAATAAGGACAGGTAAACGTTAAATCAATCATTTATCTTTGCAGTGCACACATCGTATTGTATTGTCTGCCCTCGTATCTATGTATATTGATGTACTAACAAAGATACGCATCTGACGCGATAAAAACGACCGCAGGTCTACCCGGAGTAGTAAATCTAATACATAAGACTACATCATGCACCATTGGTGCATTCGATGTCCCCACTGATTATATTATTACATTATCATTGTACATCAGTCTGTTAAAAAATCTAAATTTCCAAATTATCAATAATTTACTTTATAATATTGTACTTATTTGTATTAATTTCAAAATTGGTATTCCTATTATTGAAATTAATTATGTCAATTTACGCAGTAAACTTAACTTATCGAAATTATCTGAAAGGCGAAAAATATTTGATCTCCTTTTATTATATAAAATTGTTCATTCAAGGTTGGACTGCCCTGACACTATAAATTTGCTATCTTTACATATACCTCCAAAATATACTAGACGGAATATTTTATTCTACATCAATAACTTCGCTACGAATTCTGTGTTAAAAAGAATACATAGGTTGGGCAATGAACTAAGTGATGTCGCTGACATTCTTAATTTAAACTTCAATACATTTAAAGCCAAATTAGTCCACCATTTTTTAAATGTAAATAATGTACGAGAAATCATTATATTTTATTTCGATTTTCTATTGTTTGTTTTATACTGTTGTTACTGTAATTGTTATGTACTTGAAAGCCCAATAGAGCGTCAATAAATAAATAAATAATCGTGTCCTGCATCCTCCGTATTCGTGCAATCGGGGTTAGCGCATTGATTCGTGCATTTTTTATCAATATTTACGAATATAGGAAGTATTTATTTCATAATTTCAGCGTAACCATCATCGCGTGACCAGGAAAGGGAAACATTAAAAAAACCGGCCACAACAAAGTAATCAGCGAAACAGAAGCAGCTTCGTCTCCACTTTACGAGGTTCTTAATTATTGCTGATTCAATAATGAGTTCGCGCTCTCATTTCATTAGTTCCATTGAATTAAAAAGTCATCCAAGTCATCAGTGTGACACGCGCAATTCGTGAAATGTAATCAAGTCGCACATATTGCAATTAGTGAACCAAGTTGTGAATGTGTCCAGTGTCCAGCTAACCATTGCCAGTGGTAATGCGATACAGAAGTGATCTAAGCGACCGTCTCGCGGCTAATTGAGTAGGCAGAGATTTATCCAGTGCTGAGACGTGATATCACTGACCATTATTTATTTATTTAATTAGACCTGTTTTTTAATGCCTTTTTCTGGTTAGTTAAAAAACATTAGTTCTGGCAATTCACCAGCACGCCTGACTTTTAGTTCGTAGGTATCTAATTATGTACTAAAAAGTGAATTGAACAAAAAACACATGACGGTGTTGACACATAAAATACTTGCGTAGGTAGGTCAATCTATGTTTTATGCAAAAAACACACGACGGCGTCAGAAGCTTTCTTTTTTGTGTCCGTTTTTTTAAGGAAGAAAGAAAAAAACTGTTAAATAATTAAAACAGCTTTAAATCAAATTCTGTTTTGCAGTTCGTTTTCGAGCGAATACGATAACGAATCGAACAATTATTTATGAGAAATTTAAAATATTCAATACAACTTCTGTATTTTTTTTAACAATTATTTTCGTCGTATTCTCGAGAGTTATAGATCACTATGCTTTATTTTTATATCCTTTCCTACGTTAGATGATTGTAAATATTGTGAAGAAGTTTATTTTTGGAAATTGCTTTTCTCAAAAGGTTTTATAAACCTATCATACTATATGCTTTTCTGTTAAGATTTCAGGTTTTCTATAACTAGCTCGAATGTTAACGTATCAACGTAAATAACATTTGAATAGTGAAACCGCGATTGCGTTATGTTGCATTTTTTCTTAACCAAATTCTATGTAGTTGAACTAAGTTATCGTTAGATGTGATTTATGTAATATACACCATGATAGCTTTGAGAAAAATCTGCTTTTAACATTTTTTCACTGAAATAGGTAAGGTTTTTTTTACTGAAATTGGACCATTCGTTCGTGAGATTAGCGGATAATCTCGAATAATTTATAAACCTTTATGTCGAATGGCTACAGTCGGTCCGCGGGCGCCTCTGCGTGTATTGAATGAGTCGACGTCTTGGTAACTTAACTGTCAACCGCAATTATTATCTTCCATAGCAGCGAGCAGTGAGCAGTGAAGTAGTGTGGCAGTATTGCAGTGGGGAGTGTAGCCCAGAGCTGTATACAGTAACGAGTAAGACCGAGTATCGACTGCTGAGTACATCGACCAAAGATATTAGAAGAACGAGATGTGCTATGAGCAGTTCGTACTGAGTGGAATTGTTTTGCCGAGTGTCGCCGGTTTTGTTCACCAATACAACTGCACACCTTCGCTTGCGCTAAGGTATCCGCACTAATACATAGAACAGATTTCTGTGCGTACACGTCCCGATACCGTTCAAAGTACCCTAATTAGGTAGTACTCCGGCTACGGTCCGGCGGCCAACATAGCATATCTCGTTCTTCTAATATCTTTGACATCGACCAATAGAGCCCCCAGTGAGTAGCGACCCGGTAGTCGAAACATGGACAGCGGCGGACTGAATTAATTTATTGTCCGTGGGCCAATAGCAGTCCTACGCCTGGAGCACCTTAAAATAATTACGAATCGCTCTAAGTGAACTCATTAGGTAGAGTTTTGTATTTTGCAAACCTTATTCAATTATGTGCAGGACAAAATAGTCACTGTGAACCAGTTGTTTTGGAATTTTTGACTCAATATACATGTATATTACATACACCTTCATAAAACCGATCCCGTAACCAACCGCTTCGAAACAACTTGGGCATTTTTTATGCGAAACTCAATCGATTGGTAGGTATAGTGGCTTATATTTTGGTTTCCAAAGTCTTGTTGCCTAAAAAACATATCCTTGATTCAATCAGCTTTACATAAAAAAGTCCATTAACAGGTCATTGTCCACAAGTTCTACAGCCTCTTTAAATTGGCGATCCGCCCCTGGCCGCAAAGCTGTGCTGCTTGGCGCCACTTCGAGCCACAAGGCACAAGGTTGGTTGGATGGGCCGACCCAACACTGGCATTATGAAACCAACACTCACACGAACACATGTAGGTACTCGAGTCGCTTTAATTATTGCTCGCGTTGTGGTGACCGACTTTTTATGTAGCAGGAATCACGATTTTTTTAGCTGTCTTATCATGAGTCGGCTACGAGTGAATATAAAAGTTGGCGAGACCTCTTAGAATTCGTTTAGCGCTAAGCGATAAATTCCGATTTTTCCTTACATTATTAGATGTGCCCAGATTTTAGCACTTGTGCACATTCATACTCGTGCATTTGGCATGCGGTTTTTTAGAACATACATATCATTGTAGCACTTGGCACTTTGCATTTACATATTCATGCAATTGACACGCGTTTTAGAACAAGCATGTCATTTTAGGCTCTTTTTTTTATCTAATTTGTATTCTGAGTCGCAGAACGATTATATTTCGCTACGCTAATGTACGCAACGGAAAATTCTTTTTTCATTAAAAATTCGAGAATTTGTTGTGAAAATTCGAGAATTTAGTTATGAAAATGCAGTAAGTTAGTTTTCATTTCCTTTAGTTTTCTACTATTTCAACCATTCACTAATTCGAGGAACTTTTATCAATGAAACAGGAGAGTTCCGTAAATATTCGGACAAGTGGTCATCTTAATCTTAAGCTTTAGGCTGCGTTCTAATGTATGGGTGATTATTTCACCTCCACGGGGCAAATTTTTTCTTCTTGTTTTGCCGACCAATAATACTTTTAAAAAGTGTAATTAAATATATTACGCATCCATATTTAAACTAATCATAAATAACTCAAAATAATTGTTTTGGGGCGATGTTTATATAAAACAAAATGAAATATTACGGAGCGGATACAACGCTGGCCGGGCCACACCGGGCGGTACTAACTTCTGTTTGGGTTTGATTTTTTATATCACATTATTTGATCTATCCGCCGAGCGTTTTTAATAAATAAGGATTTTTTATGAACTTATTTCCATGGCATGCAATCTTTCAATCATTTTTCTTTTTAAAAACTAAATAAACTTTTCCTCCATAACGAAAGAATAATCATATTTAAAAAAAAAAAAAATCTTTCTTCTGGGCACCGTGTTAGTTAAAACATTATATTTATATTAAAACACATTGTGTACCAATATATACATTCTCAAAACTTGTTGCAAATCACAAAAAAAATTTTTTTTAGGTTTTCATTTTCTTCAAATATTTTTTTTATTCCAGCGAAATGAGATTGTCAAATGAAATTCCTAAATTTAAAATGGTTAAAATCCGTTGCAAAATCAGCCTAAAATGAAAAGCGTTCACGGGTTCCACTGACATCGTAGTGATCGTCTATTGCGTATGCGCGCCGAGCAAGAACGTTTTAACGGACGCGGCAAATTTGAAACGAGCTGAAGGGGATAACCTATCCCGGTTGCTTGAAATCCTTACCTTAGATAAACAAACAAATTATTAAATATATTTCTTTAGATGTCGCTAGAGATATTAGGGGATTTTTTCGGTTCTGTGTCGTGCTCATACGCAATACAAAGAGGTCTCTAACCGAGAAATAACTATAGTTGGCTTCTGTGTGAGAGGCAAGCGCGATGAAATAACTATAGAAGCTTCCCGCCGACTGAGGGTTAATGCATTTTCATGTGCATTCCTACAAACTTGGGTCAGGCGTCACGCTATCGTGTCAGAGACCGATTCTCTAACCTCTTCTGCAGATAATATCTATTGCTCGATAATATTTTTTAACTTCAGTATGGTTATTACAAGGGAATGTCTCGATTATGATTATCTGCTAATTCAACTAAATTTATTAAATTTATATGAACGTAGAATAGTTAATGACTTCCCTGAACTAATTAATTTGATTTCTTTCCATCCACTGTTTTATTGTGACAACTCCAACACGGAATCACAATTGTATACTTCCGTTCGCCGTATACAGAATTTGGGTAATGAATATAAGGATGTTATCACTAAATATAAACTGGTCTTAGTAGAATTTATGTCGGAAAGCAAAACAAAAAATCCAATTAAATAAACTGCCTGGCTCTGCTTCGAATTATTTCATCTATTTATTTTATGTACTCTAAATTTACTATTTTTCCATCTCATGTTGTGGGGTATTTTGTTTTTTGATTTAAGATTCATTTTTGTTTAAAAAAAATTTAACCCTTACAAGCCCAGCTGGGCGTGAAATTAAGATAAATATACTGTAAATATCTCTGTAATAATAAAGAGATTCTTTCTTGTGAACTACTGTAGAGCTACTGCAGAGTAAGAGGGGACTGCGGGCTGGTGTTCTGAACCAGTTCGGCGCATGTTCGCGATGCTCTCGGTGTGCTCATATACTACACATTTTATTACAAACAAACGCTACAAACATTTCGCTATAAACATTTACTTATATTTATGATGTTAATTATTATATTACTGACTAACTTTTGACATGAGATGTCCGAGTCTGATATTTCAGAATCCGGCTGCTTTGATTATTATATTATTGACTAACTTTTGACACGATATGTCAGAGTCTGACATTTCAGAATCCTGCTGCTTTGATTATTATATTATTGACTAACTTTTGACACGATGTGTCAGAGTCTGACATTTCAGAATCCGGCTGCTTTGATTATTATACTATTGACTAACTTTTGACACGATATGTCAGAGTCTGACATTTCAGAATCCGGCTGCTTTGATTATTATACTATTGACTAACTTTTGACACGATATGTCCGAGTCTGACATTTCAGAATCCTGCTGCTTTGATTATTATATTATTGACTAACTTTTGACACGATATGTCAGAGTCTGACATTTCAGAATCCTGCTGCTTGGATTATTTTTTTCCGAATAAGCGTATACGAAATCAACCGCACGTGTTTCAGGAATAGAGCCCCAGGAACCAGGCGAATACGACTATATTGAGGCAAAGTCTATAACAACACATTACCATATCATTTTATTATTAAATTTGTGGGTTTCTTTGATGATGGAACGTTTTCTCCACTGTTTTCCCCATGACCAATTCGTGTTTTTTTGACAGGTAACTCCTTGGGTTTGATTATTAATTTGTAACTAGAATACGTGATATGTTCATTTTTTTTGTGTTTAATTCGTAGAACTCCATTTAATTTTAATTTTTTTTAATTAAAATCAAATTTAATAATATAATTATTAAGTTCTGCAAGTATTTTTTGGTTTTTGTTATTGTTACAGCTTTTTCGGCTTTCAAAGCCATTTTCAAACTGTGGTTTTATTTAAACGTGGCTTAAACCACAGTTTGAAAATGGCCTTGAAAGCTGAAACAGCTGTAACAATAACAAAAAATACTTGCAGAACTTAAAAATTATATTATTAAAATTGATTTAATTCAATTTAAAAGAAATAGAATACGTGAGTTGTTCGGTGATTTGCAGATTGATACAACTAAAGGATGTTTTGTTTCTTTTTGATATTCTGTGAAATTCCCCATTTATGACAAAAAATAACAAAACCTAATCTAAACCTAACTGCCGTTAAAACCTTATAAAATATTATCTTTGATTTTACAAATATATTTTGGTTTTAAATTCACCTACGTGCGATTCACCAATTTTCAAATGTTACAGATGTTAGATACAAAAGAATCCAGGACAATTTCTAATACTTTTAACAAGAGATTTACGCGATTCTATAAAGCTGCCTTTCTATAAGGGAAACAGCTTTTCAATTGTGATATGGCAAAATTTATTTAAAAAAAGGATCAATTGCACACTTTAACACGGAAACGTATCACATAATGAATTATTAATGCAACCATAGATATTATATTATTAACCGACAGTAAAGTAAACTCATCTAACTCCATTAATTAACTCGTTAAAAGACATTTTACAATGCAGGCTGAGGAAAATGTTGAAACAATAGCATTCTTATCACTGCATTACTGGCTCACATTACTACATTTGTACCTGGGGCGGAATGTTCTGGAATAATTCTCGATTAATTAAATGCTAAACGGAACATTAACGAGAATTCTCAATTAAATACTAAACGGAACAACAACGCGCTGGCAATGGTGTGTTATGCATTAGTACATCAGGGATAGTGTTGCACGATCGTTGATTATTTTATTTACAATAGTAGCGGCAAGCGATGCCATTGATACTGATATTTTATCTCACAGTAGGAACTTGACTTATTTTATGTGATACCGCACTAAAGTTTAAACTGTGCGTACGTAGCACGTATAATTATGGCATATCCAATTAGGGAGAAGTTGTGATTCAGCATCATTCAGGTAGAAAAAGTACTTAATTCCAACGAAATAGCGCTCAAGAAACATTTTTTATCTAAATGGTGTTTTCTCTTACCGGGAAAATTCTAAGAGTATCTTCCACTCTCCAAGTGCAAATATTTATAATCGTAATTTATTTTTATTTTTTTGTATATTTTTATCAAATATCACCTAACGAACCCTGTTTAAAATTTCTTGAAGTGAATTGATCTTAAACATGCTTTCTCAATTATGTAAATATTTGAGATAAAAGGCGATGTTTGCATACGTTTAGAACTATATAATTATGTGAAAAATATACAATTTGATGGGCAAAATGTCGAGAATTAAATAGTTTACGGGCTGTAAAAGAAAATTTAAAATATTTCATTTTGAAAGTGGAACATTGTTTTAAAAATATTAAAAAAAAACTTCCATCATATTACTCAAATCAATAATATAATTATATCAATAGTTGTACTCGACTTACCTAAGATGACAACTCAATATTTATGTGAATACTACACATATTTTTCATATATTCATTTATGAGTACGCATGGGTACTCACAATTTAAAACATACATAGGTGTTTGTTTTGCATGTATTTTGTTGATATTTGCAATCCCACACTAACCCGTTGGTATAGATAACGTCAGATTGACTTTGGTGACACAAATAACATAACGAACACGTATCGACCATTACTATTATTATCATTTGTTGATCAATGTCATAAAACGGTATAAGTTATGGTGAAGTGTTACTTTCTTAGCAGTGTGTTTTATTTCAATTTTGATTATTTTTTTTATTTTTGAATGACCTAGTTAACTAGTACAACATTTATAGGGTGGGTAGAAAGGATAGAGCCTCGCGTATACTATTTGCTTCATTCGCGATAATTATTCACCTTTTAAACTTCTCATAACATATAATTTCGGCGGACATGACCTGTTCAAGAATAGATACTTAGTAGGTACTTGATAATATGTCGTACTGGGATGTTTTCAAATCACTTATTTGTAATTTGTAAGCATCCCAAAACCAAACTAGTAAAATATATGTATCTAGCATCAAATTGGAGACTGTAATTCAAGTGTCTATCGTGTTATCAATATGACAATCTAATGATTATTGTATTGTTAATGTTATGTGTGATGTTTCGATGCCATTATCAATTTGATAATAAAAGGCGATAGTTTGAAGATAAATGGCTCCTATGATAATTTTACCACCTTGAACGCTGGGGCTATTTAAAAAATATAATTACTGTGTCCGCCTCACTAGAAAATCCTGTGTGCCGAAGGGAACTAGGTTTTGGATAGAGGGTTTTCAGCGATTTTTACAGTTCAACGTCACAGTTTTTTTGGGGGTTTTCAGTAACTTCTATGATAATGTTTTATAAATACTAGTCACTTCTTTTTTCCGATATGTTCAAATTTGATGGATAATGTAGTTATTTATAAAAAATATAGTTTGGTACTGGGTGTGAGTTTATTACATAACTTCACAGCGACAAAATTCAGAGCTTATTTGTCCAAAAGTATTAGTAAATAATAATTAATAATAAATGAAGAGGCGTGTAACTCTTCATTCATATCAATGAGGTTTTAATTTAAAAGATGTATATTTTTTACAATTGGAACTCTTAATACGAAAAACGTCAAGCCTTCGCTGTTTAGGTATTTAATTCAATTTTGTATCCGGCAAAACGCTGTCCCCACCTGTTGTTGTTCTCTTTGACCACATACATAAATAATAGCAACATTATAATCAGCTGCGCGCAGCAAGATATCCATACAAAATATGTTACGGCTCTTCGAGCTGATAAGGCTGTGTTTGCCCCTCTTTTGTTGGTAGATAACGTAATTCCTTACATGTGTAGCTTTGTGATTAGGTAAATAATGCTTCAAATGTAGTCCAATGATTTTAATAAATAATTGCAGCCGTTCAAAAGTTTCAAAAAATGGACAATTTATAAATGTGTTGATTTTAATGCTGCATGTTCTTTTGACTTCCATTGTCTGTTGAGTTGTGTATTTATAATCGGCTGTTAAAAATATTTTAAAAATAATTGCAGGTAATAAATCATCACAATGGCGGTTATGATGATTTATCATCGGTAATCCTTGAATCACAATGTGCGTTTAATTATGTTTAATCAATGCTAAAATTAAAGAAACAAAAAATAAGTTGAGCGTTCGTATAGGCATGTAGCCCAAAGGTAACTCAATAGATAGACCATAATAACTAATACCTCGGTTAGGGTTGCTGTGTTTTTTTACCGGTATTTCAACTGAATGTGCTCTGGCGAACTAATATCGATCTCTCCTCAACAGTGCTCTTCGGTTCAGCTTTGGAACACACTGGGTCAACGTGGGTCTCTTCAAGACTTAGATTCACCTCGTTTTTCGTTGTGTTAAAAATGTTTTTTAATTCATTATATAACATTTTCTCACAAAGCAGTGTAAGACGAACAGTATTTATCTCTCCGATTAAGTGGGTTACCGAGCTTAGAAATGTACAATGAACGAACACGATTATATTATTACATCAGTAAGTAAGAAAGCAAGCCCCATTTACAAAATGAGTTTTTAAGCCCGATTAAATTTTCTCCATCCTGAATTTGTATAGAATCTCATAGTAGTTGAAGCACAGCCAGTTTGCTTAGATAGCTAATAAAATCTTCAAAGGCCGAAGTTAGCTACAGACATGGTAATCAAATTACTTCAGTTCCAACTATTGTCTTTATTCAAATTTCATTTATATTCTTAAAAAAATACCTTTGTAAGCAGACACAAAATGAATTTTATCATCTTGTTAGTCTAATTCTTCATCTTCTTGGGAACCCATGGTAAAAACTAACCTGTCGCGTATACTCAAAGAAAGATACATAAAATCACAGTCGTGACTAGCGCGTTTTTCGAGGAAAGCAAGTTAACATTAAATCTATGCAATTAAAGAAATAAGTTCTCACGTAATCAGTGATTATACTCAATAGTTAGACTTCGTCGTGTTTTTCAATTACTTAGTCATAATATCACAACATTTATGTCCTCTGCTTCAATTTAGTGCAAGTATTTTTCCTAGCACTATTTATACATACGTATCCTAAGTTGAATTTACGTGGATACTTATTCAAAATTAGTTTTCTTTATTTATTTTCCTTGAATTCAAAGAAAGGAAAATTTAAAGAAATAAAAGTTGCGGTTTTTACTATCTTGGTACGAGATCACCCTTTGGTAGGCAGGAAAACACTTTCTTCGTCTTTTTTCTGCACATCAGTTTTAAACACAAATATTACTGAATATCAGCCGCAGCTGAAGTTTTCTGATAGGTGCCAGATTAAGGGTCTTATTTCCCTTAATCAGTAGTGGAATTACACTACCTACCACTTGTGATAGACTACTGTTCCCGACTATTCTTGGAGACTGCCCGACAAGACTGCTTCGCTAAGGCCCTTTCTCCCACGTCTTGGTTGACGTGTGTACTAAAACAATAATTTTAAAGGGACGTGACATGAACAACAGGAATATTTACATTATTTTAGGATTGCATTTTTCAATTTGCAAGCCCCTATTTTATTAGAGGTTAGTGGAATCCTTGCAATTATTACACTCAGTGGACAATAAAGACCGAACTTCTCTTTGAAGCTGAGGGCAAAACAATTTGGGATATTAAAAAAAAAATTATATAGGTATATATATTCAAGGGCTTCAGAAAGAAAGTTAAACGAACTGACACTTAAACATTTTACAGAGAAATAATTTTTAATCCTAGAAGGTCATTGTGTTTGTGAAATAATAGGGTGTTGAATTTTTATTTGGGATTTTACATTTCAGATGTGGAAAATAAATATTCTGTTGTGCTAATTTTAAAATCAAAAATGGTTGGAAAATTAATCTTATATCTAAGTTAGTTACAATGGGTTCTGTCGCATTCATTCTGGAATGAACACTGGCAATTTGTGAAGATGCTTAGTTAGTTTAGCTTCTTTGTGAATTTTGAATTTTAATTCAGCTTCCTTCGTGATATATTACGATGCTATCAGATACGGAAACTTCTATCGTATTTAGCGATATTTATTAGGCCTAATTAGTTTAATAATCGCAGTATTCCGATCAGGTGTTATTGTATGTGGCATTAAGTGCTGCGCACATTGTCTGATAATGTTATTGGCTCCAAATTAAACATCCACATCTCACAGCTCGCCAGTCTTAAGATTACCATCCATCACTATAAAACAAACACTACTTTGCATCACACTATCGATTTTCCATTGTTATAAATGACTTATCTCGAGAGCGTTGCGCCTGCGATAAACATTTGAAAATGTTATCATAAGCTACTGGATTTTCACAATGATTGATAAGAAGTGACCGTGTTTTCTGCAACTGATTATTACTAGTGTCAGCAACCACATAAATGTGTATATTGTCGAAGGTATTTTCCGGTATTTGGAGCACTGCTCCAGTTTCCTGAAAATTTTCGTATAAAATTTTGCAATGGGCCGTCAACCGTTCCCCACTCCAATTGCAATGGTAGACAAGGCTTCTCCACTGCTCTTTCTATGAGGCCGAACTCCAGGGATACTTGGTTACTGACTCCAGAACATTTTGACCTTCTTCTGCTTCTCCTGCCTTCCACTTTACCAGTGATCATGAGTTTCTCTTCTCAGTCTTCAGTTTGACTATCAACTCAAAGAATCTTAAAACACGATGTAGGCAGGTCATTGATAGCTTCGAAAATGGATGTATTACCGCGCTATCCATGAAATTATGAGCAACACCACATTTCGAGGGAATCTATCTGCTTTCTTTCACTAATTCTTAAGTATCCTCACCGTACAGAAATATAGGTAAAATCAGCGCCCTGACAAGTCTCATCTTTGTGGTCTTCGTTATGCATATCTCACTCTATAATTACTAAATATAGCAAAATATATAATTGTCAGCAACATTTCGTCCATGAATTTCTCTCAAAAGTGAACCTAAAGTTATCTTTGAGTTATTATAATTTTGTTTTAAATTAATTTAACCCGTTTAATTTGCATTTAATGGTTTTTTTTAATCACAACCTTCTCAAAAATTCTCACTGCTCTGCTCTTGGGAATTTTCGAAAACTTTATATAATCTGTAAACTAAATATTATCGACTTCGACCCTCGAAGGTTACAGACTTATTCAATTTATTCAAAACGAGTTACGATTGGTGAAATAATCTGTAATCTGTCCTATAAAATTTTTGGTTATATATACAGCTCTTCAAATTCTTAAAAAATAAATTATCATTTGTAACTAATATTAATGGGGCTGACAAACTTGCGCTGTACTCTCATGGTTAGCCTATTTCAGCATATCGCTCGCCATACATTACCATTGTGTATGTATGGCGAGCGATATGTTGAATTAGACCAAGCCACGAGAATATAGCACGCTCATAGCGTGGTCTGTCATGGGCCTAATGCATTGATTTACTCTATCCAACGCAAATCACTTAGTAAATCAGCAGGGTCGCAATTAATGATTGTAGGGATAATAAATTGAATACGGGTCCTTAAGTTTCCGCTATTTGCAAACACGTTGAGTTGGTCAGTTGTTATCGATATTACTGACGGTCACAACAATAATAATATTACGAAATTCTTTTAAAATAAATTATGCGTCACGAGAGATCAAGAGAAGTCAAGTTCTGTCACTATAATATTAATGTCAGTAACGATGTTGTCCCACTACTACTAAAACCGTAGGTAATTCCGTATGAGCCATTCGGATTTTTTGCTTATTCATGAATATAGAAATCTGTCTTTAGTATAGCTCTGGAAATACCACAGTTCAGAATTGCAATGGAAAAGTTATGAAATGGCTTAAGTTATGGTTGGTGGCTCGATCTGAATAGTTATGTTTAAGTATAAGTTAAGATTTAAACTTTCTGAATGGGCATTATGTTGTGTTGCGCTACCTCCTTTTGCCAACATTACACATCTATCCTGATGGTGGACACTGTAATATTGTTCGCAACGTTGGCTAAAGTAGGATAAATCATATTTTTTTTATTCGAACTTGTAATAGAATCTAATGACGCTGGAATTGCGTCACCGTAATTTGTGGCAGAGAAAGGCGTTATCCTTTCTCTGTTCCAGGAGACTCGTAATTCGAAATGGAGATTATGCTACCCCAAACAAAACACAAAGTAATCGCCAGATTTCTGCACTTACCAGGTTGGTAATTCATTGGTTTGATGTCCAGCTTGGCCCGCACTTGGAAAGAACGTTCGTTTAATCACAAGTCATCCTTTTTCATATGAACTAATGCACACAATCGGCGAGCATGTGCTACGAATAATGAGATTAAACGGCGGTTTTTCTTTCCGGTGTTTAGACGATCACGGTTGAATTGTTACTTGCCGCACTTTTCCTCGGTGCGTAAAATTATTCACGTTCAGTTACGTTTCAATTCTAATAATTGTAACTGATATGTATAAATAATATCAGACAAGCGATAAAGTAGGTACCGACATTATTTTATTGATCAATAATCCTACAAAGAAATACACATTTTGTAACAATCGCAATTGTACTAACATTCAGTAAAATTCTTATTTTGAAAGGCAATGATCCAAAAACGATTCACAAAAACTGAAATTATAATATTCTGTGTTTTTTCAAATGAATAAAGTTAACTAACAGTTGGTGAAAATTACCCTCAACCTCTTTCGTGAAACTGAGACTGTGCGCCTTAGCAATACTTTTACATAGCCTTCACTCAATTTGTTCTGCGACATCGTCGTTTCCATCAAGACACCGAAAAGTCCCCCAGCAGTAGTATTCGTACCTCGTAGTAAATAATTGAAGACTGATGCCGTCCAAAGATGGTGTAGAGATGGCCGTAACGAGTCCCGCATTATTCCGCAAGGCCGTGGAATAACGAGCCCAGCGCGGGTACTCACTCAAATGTGTGACTCTAAATTATTAATTATCTCTGGCAGTGGACCACCCACGGCTTTCTTTAATGCGTGAGTACCGCAGAAGAGTCCCAACTGCTCCCGACCTTGTGGAGCCAGTGAGACTATGGCATCCTCTATTGGGTTGTGTTATGTTGTGATGCTGAATATAGGTAGGTGGTAAAGGATATGGGAAAGAGGTAGGTGGAAAAGTACCTGCATTTTCAAAGCTGATACGCCAAATACGGCTAAAGCCATTTCAAGCAACGAATATGTGAAGTATGAATGGTGGTATTTCATCAGGGCGACAGTAAAAGTATTTACAGCTGGAACGTACCTGAAATATAACATGTATTATTTTGAATGAATAAATCGTAAAACACAAAATAATCAAATAAAATTTACTTGAGCACTTCAGAATTTGAACCCACGACTTCTGGATTCGTAGCCGATGAGCTACCACTCAACAACGGAGGCAATCAAAATAGAGTAATATACCGAAACCTCTGAAATCGAACCTTTTGTCACCCCTACTATGCATCTCTAAACATGCAATTTATCAAAGTTTTGATATATTTTGAAATATCGTCATAGTTTCAATAATATAAATTATTTATTTACTTTGGTATAATAATGAAAAGTTATAATTAAGTACCTTATGTCCTTGTGTTATGGGTTGCACTACTCTCCTCCTAACCCGTAATAATTATTATTTTCATTATAATAAGTGAATCTAATACTGAGTCGAGTTATGTTAAGAGTCAATAAGTTTTTCACAAAAATAACTGGAGAGTATGTAGGAGACGAGGTGTAATAATCGCAAATGAAGCAAGAAATTTTTTTCAGAACAGAATTTTGTGATGTTCCATTACCTAGCCCTACCCTGCGGAGAAATGACTGGAAACCAAAAAAAATCCCCAATTTATTTTATTTTTGCTTATCTGCTGGTACCTACCTATTTTTCACAATACCAGACCAATCAGTATTATCTGTCTATCCCTTAATAGAAGATAGTTAAAAAAAAATCTTTTCGGAATATTTTCCTCTCTTTTTGACGTGTAAACTTTGTTACGTGCCTCCACCAGTACGCTTTTTGTAAAGTGCGAATCCATTAACCGGCCCGCATTTCTATAAAGGTTTATTAATCGCTATTTTTATGGCGTTAGTGTCATTATTTTATTAGTTACGATAAAATACTTAGATAAAATCGCGTATAAATAACCATTTGCTGTAAATTGTTAGCTATACTACTCACATATCTAAGAATTGTTACTTTTTTGGAGCTTTAGAGTAGTTAAGTTTTGAAACTTTGACAGTGACTGATGCAAAAATTCTCTAGTCGGTATAAAAAAACTTTTATTTTATTCTTGTAGTTAACCTTTAAGACGCTAGCAGAATAATATTTACATTTATTTCCACTGTGGTATCATTTGTCTTTCAATTTTACCACAAAAAAAGGTTTTTCACAAATCTGGCTTTCTTAATAGGTATATCTGCCTATATTCATAAATATAGTTCCATGATAACTCAACACAGTTACAATTCAGCACACTTTTAAAAAGTGACATAAAGTCATTAGAAACGATGAAAAAATTTTTTTTTAACCTAACCTAACCTAACCTACATAACCAAGTTAATAAAGTTTTTGTTTCATCACTTTCCACGACTTTATATAACTTTTTAAAGATGTGGTGATTTATCCTGTTACCCATAAATATATACATTTTTTTACTTCTTATTTTCAATTTTTTCGCATTTCAGAGAACATGTTCATTTCACTCCCAATGTTTCGTATCAATGTAAATATATATATATGTATTAATGCATCTAACTTTTGGTTAACAAATCGTGCCATCTCCTCTACATTTGTATCGTCATTGTTAATCACAAACATTTTAATGGTCGTCTGATTGTATAAGGAGCCGTTTGTAAGAATAAAAGTTGTTTGTACGCCTTTAAAGGACGTGGTATGTTTTATTATTGCGCAAGAAAGGAATAATGGTAATAGTCGGGAAAATAAATAATGTAATCAGCTTATCTTTATGGCTGACTGTATTTGTTACTTTATCTTTTATCGGTAACTAAATTACTTTAATCAAATAATAACAGCACATTACGTTTGGAAAATAAGCCGCGTTTAGTTATTTGGGTTATGCGTAAATTGGGTAATTTACCTATAATCTATTAATGTTTTAAGTAGCCGATTGTCAATGTCATAATAATTATATTTATCACAAATGTAGCGTTGTATTTTATATTTTAAATTCATGTAAATATTCTCCCCAATGGTCAAAGAAACATATTATTCTGAAATATATTTTAAATATAGTATAATAATAATTTACGGAAAGTTGCTATTGTACCCTGTTTTTACCAGATTACCCGATTTTGGTAGAGTTTCCCTGATCGAAAAATGACCATTTTGAAGTCCTTGAAAAAAGCAATAGTCTTAACGTGGAATTTTCATGTTCAATATCAAGTCTCTTTCATCTTAATTCTGTTATGGCCACAATAAATACAAAACTTAATCTACATCAATGTACCTAATGCGGTTGAATAGGCATTATCAATTGATTATGGTCGTCATTTCCGATAATTTAGATCAAATCTCATCTGAGTTTATGCAGAGATAGATATGAACATATCTTGGGAAAGTTTAATGTATTTTCTTGATTTAATTTGTGTAACTATCTTCACTCGGTATGTCGACGACTTGTAATCATAGAACGTATTGATTAATATTATATTAATTCTAGCGCAAAACCAGTCAATCAAATTATTATCGTTATAGTAATAAAAATTAAGTTGTTTTCTTATAATTTGTCCGCTTAGATCAGTTTTAATGCCCAGCTTAAAATATGATTCCAGTTACCGTAGCAAATTAAAACATATTTTTATTACTTTGTATCCACCGGGCCGTTAAAAAAAAGTTAATTCCTATCGGGAGGCTCTGAGGGAAATTATTTACTGTCTCATCTTTCTAGATTCTGTGTAGAAAGAAAGTAGAGGAAGTACTGGAAAGGAAAAAAAGATACGGAGAGGTCAAAGGGTCTCTCCCAACCAGCCTTTCCCGATACACGCAACGCAGTTGGTGGGCTCACGCCTCTGCCGCAACGACCAATACAAGCCGCATCCCATGAATCCGGGCACCCCCGCTAACTTACCAAACGTAGTGAACCACTTGGTGTGAACTATGGCATAGGTGTTGGTTATCTGAAATATGGTCCCCCGGGCGGCGGTACGCGACTCCCTAAATATTATGGAGGAGATCGAAAACTACGCCTAGGTACAAAATTTTTTTTTTTTTCGAAGGAAGAATCACTTTTGTCGGAATTAATTTTTTTTAAATGTTCTTTTAAGGCGGAACATTATACGTATTGCAACAAGCTCTCTCCCGAGATAAAAAAACTGCTAAAAATAATAAATGGCTTATTGACCTGAGAAGAAAGGAGTCCGGGAAACTACTAAAAATATAACTTAATATTTTTTTTATCAATAAATACAATTTCGAAAACTAATAATCAATGCATTTAAAAAGTACTACAAAAATAAGACGCGTTATAAACTCAAGTAAATAATTTGATACCCACTAAAAAAAATATTTCTTGGAATAGGCTATATTCCTAGTTAGGGATTAATAGCGACCAGTCAAGCACAATGGCAACTTGAATTCCATGAAACCACTATTTATAATTAATTAACTGCTTATGTTTTGTATATTATGTCGAAAAAATAAGTATAATGTTAATGGTAATACATATTAGTGTTTCTGAAAACGTATAACCTTACCAGAGTAATCCTTTTTGGAAGATCTCACATCCTCAAATTCATGAATCACACCCCGTATTTATCATTTTGGTTCGGTACGAAAAATAGGGTAGGGAATACAATGAAATGTAAGTCTGTTATTTAAGTAAATACCCTAGTTTCCCAAAAAACATATTATTATATAATACTGGCGCAGACCCGTGAAAAATCAGGGGATAGTCATGGAGGCGCTCTTGCGGAGCGTTAGAGGTAAAAATTAGACTAATACGGGGTAAAAAAGTGGAATCAATTTTTTCACTTCGTGTCTCTTCTAAATATAATACATCAATGGGGTTAGTCTGAATTCTCAACAAATTAGTTCCATTTTTTAAAAACAACGATTAAAACAATTTTCTATTGAAATATAATAATAAGTAGGTTTTTTTCGCTTGTCTGAATTCTCCTAAAAAACACTTTCAATTTTCGAAACGACACTTAAATTCAAAGAAGAGTTCATTGAACTGCAGTTATAGACAGACGTAGTCACAGCCGAAGTTCGTATTTTTAACAGCCATTTCAAGTTACTGTTTTCCACTCTGGAAGGAAGAGCATTTAAAAAAAATAATTCTTCGTATTGTTTACAAAAATTTTCTCATTATGCCTGAAGCCAAGGATCTTTATACCCTACCGCGAAGGTCGTCATTCCTCCTTTTTGTTTTCATATTAGCTTTGTAAAGTTAATGTCTAAATTATGAATTAAAACTAATTACCCCTTACATAAATTCTCCGTTCCACGGCATTCATTAGCTTTCAGTGTCCTATTCTTCAACCACTAACCAAGGTCAATTATTATAATGCCATCATTCTTCCAACATCGCTAGGACTATAATGCGTTTTCATTTTCAATGGGCGATTCTTTTGAGCGCGTAATGAAAGCGCTGAAAATAACCCCACAGTGGACTGACTGCATCGTTCTGTCTGAAATAAACAGGCGGCGCGCGGCGTCGGCGTTGCGACGCCCCGTGACGGACGCCGAGGAGCGAGCGGCGGCGGTGGGAAGCGGGGAGGGGCGTTACGGCCCGTTATCTCTAACGGCAGCTGTCTTTATTATTATATTAGGTGATAAGGGAAAGCTCCGTAGCGGCTGGCCTAAAAATTTCCACCTGTTACGGAATATTCTGAATTCGTCCGGCATTCTGAGTGAGAACGGCGGGGGAATGTTGTTTGTTTTGATCATTTGTTTCATACTCGATTGCTTCCGAAAGTATTCATTTGGTGTGTAATGAAATCACGAATTGTTTGTTTCTGGAAAAAAATATTCATTTGTAAAGGATTGACGTTCTCTATTTCTTGGGATTATTTTTATAAGCAAGCAACAAAGCCGTAATATAAGTAATGATCCTGCGTTCGCCAAATTAGCTTAAATCCAATTTTGAGCGGTTTAAATTAAAAATTATTGGTCATAAACAAATTTTGATTAAAAATATTTTTACTCACATGTTATGAATACTAGAATTTTTTTATACTCGGCGATCGCGATGTTTATCCATCCGTAACTCGGTGTAAATATTTTGTTGATTTGTGGACAGTAGTTTTTTTCGCACGGCCAGATAAAAATCAAGTAATCGGATTTCTTAAAAAAAATCTTTGATATATCCAGACTTTTATTTTTGTCAAAGAACTGAATCTCATAAATTATCAAAGGAGTTAGGGTCGCACGACACGCCGCTTTTGTTTGAATATTACTTTGAGCGCACAATGACAAAAAGTTTTGACCTTTATTTATTTTATGGGTATCCCGGCTAAGCAGAGATTTCTAGAAAGGTCAAAGCACTTTTGTGTCCTTCGGAAAAAAGTTACGTTTTGTCTTTATATCCTAAATCATATTATTTTCAGTAATGAATGCCTGGAAATAATACTATCACATTTATGTTTGATACAGTAGCAATATGTATTGAATATTGTGTATTGAATGTCTATTTGGCTTTGAAATATCAAAGTGTAACAATTGGACAGAACCTCATATAGTTTTTGCCATTATTTTCAATTAATCTATTCATGCACCCGTAGGATTTTAACCAGGAGCCTACTCTGTATCTTTCGAAACTTTCCTGACGCCGGTTTAGCCACGTCACAAATCCGTATTAACCTTTCCCTTGCGGTGTTTAAAAATTCCTCGTCTTCCAGTGCTATACACTCGGTAAATATTTATATATTGTAATTACTTAATGTAATACTCAAATGTATTGCGGAAAAACACCAAAAAATTTGATCCCTGTGTTTAGTATATTTATAGAGATATTTTATCAATTAGAGACGATGTTCACTCAGTTGATAGCACCGGCAAGGAAAGGTTAAACCACGAATTTACTGGTTTGTTAACCCGAATGATACATAGTAGGCCCCCTGATATTTCTGAGCATATTTGGAGTAAAAAAACATAGTTGTGATTTTTTTTAATTAAAATTACAAAACTATATTAAATCTCTTAAAATTATTCGTAATTCGTAAAGCGGAAAATATTATCACCATGTCGGAACACGTGTTCATAAAAATCCAGGCAAATGCAGGTGCGTGAACACGTGTTCTGATGTATTAGGAATGTACTGAAATTTTATCAGGAAACGGTTTTCAATCCCGTTTTTAACCTGATTACGAATAATTTGAAGAAATTTTTAATTAATCAGCAATTCTAATTTTTCTCCGTGAAGAAATCGCTCGTTAAAATCCTTCTGGTACGTGATGTTACACCCTATACATCTATAAGAATAAATAAAGGCCTTCAACAAAGTATAGATATCTAAACTTAGCGAAGCTGCACAACACCTAATAGTTGTTTAATTATGTGTTTTCGTATTCACCTGTCGCCTATTAAATTCGACTTATTGGGACATGATAATAACTGTACAATCTTTACAGATGATAAATAAGAACATAAGCTACTGAATCATATAAATTATAAGTGTTGAAACAGCCAATATCACATACAGTTCCCCACCCTCACCTGAAAGTTGGCAGCTTCTCGCAACAGGTTGAATCACTGAGCTTCCTATGGAAGGGGAACAAAGCTCTTTATTTAGAACAAACAGTTTATTTCTGACCACCTGGTCAGTCTGGTTTACCGTGCAACATTTTCGTATCAGCGCACCCTCAAATGGACGCAAATAAATATGCAGAACGAATTTTATCAATTAACATAATGAAAACAGAGCATTTTTAATTAAAAAAATAATAATAATTGCACTTCAACAATTTGTACATCATGCATTCTTGTTTATCAGTCGTTTCCATTTGTGTACATCCCGTTATTTTATCGTTCATAACACGTTAATCTAATCGTTTTAAGTTTTTTATGAGTAGGTGCGTTGTAATGTTTTCATTTGAACTAGAACTCTTTTTAATAATAAAAGTTTTTCTGTTATTTTTCCGATTGAAGTGGCATAATTTTATATGTAAATTATTAATGTAAACTACCTATGGATGAATAAATAAAGTACTATATTGGTAGTTGTCTATGGGCTTGATATAAACACATCGCCTGTCAGTGGCTTCGCTACAGTTTGACAATTGCTTCGGAAGACAAAACAGCAGTCACGCATCCAAATGATTACATCGAGCAGTTCAAAAATAGTTTTTAGATTTAAGTAATAATTTATTTTTTTATGTGTTTCTACTGTGCACAGCTAAGTAGAGAATGACTATATCGAAATTGGGATTAAAAAGTTTTCATTTTGTAGCTTTTTAAATGTGATAGTGCATATATAAGTGCTAACGGAGAGTCAGTGAAATCGTGGAATCCCGGTTTTGAGGTTAGGAGTGTTTTGAGGTTGGGTGACAAGGGGAAAGGGAAGAGCTGAATTGGGAAGTGCTATGTTATTCACGATCGGGTATCTAGCACGGTCGATCAATAAAGGATTTATCGATAATGTCGATAACTTATAACTTGTCATCGTTCCCGACTACGACTGCAGATCTTTAACGTACAAACAACAGTTCACGTAAAATAAATTAAGAACACTTAGTCGTTGCCAACTGTTGTTTGTTCGTTGGCGATCTGTCGTAATGCTCAACATATGTACATTTTTGAAATTTGTCACATGAGAACGGGTCGCTTCTACGACTTGTTCTTGAGTCCAACAGCTCGGCTGTGGAACAATTTACCGGCCTCTGTGTTTCTTCCCTCGTATAATATGGGTTTCTTCAAGACCCATGTACACTCCTTTCTCTCCTCATCAAGATACTCCACACAGCATCCCCAGAGAAGACATAAGCCCTGACGGAAATTATTTTCCCCAGGGACTCCTGTGTGGAGTTAATCTTAGCAAAAAATGCTCGGGAACGACAAGTTACCGATTATTCGATAAAACCGTTATGGATCGACCGTGCTAGATATCCAGGTCATTCAACATACCACTTCAGGCAATCTTTTCCTATTCTGAGTGTATTTTCTTTAAAAAAAAACCTTCCTTTTTATCGTTAGATTTACTCCGATATAATTGAAATATACATACAGGTACTCCAGGTAATCTATATCGCGCAAATGTAGAAAACCACAAAAAAGCATTTACCTAAGTCATATCACAATATGTGGAAAAACTAAAAAAAAAGCAATGTGTGTGTGCTAGATTGAATAAAATGCAATTTTAAAAATTTGATGATAATTTACTCTAGTGAAATGAACACGTATTCCCGTTTCTTTATTAAACCTACGTTAAAATCCACTCGTCTCCCTCTCGTGAGCTTTAACATACTTTTCATGTTTCAGTGCCCTAAAACAGTGAGCAATAATTATTGTAGTAACGAATTGTTTTAAACCTTGTGCAAACTTGGACCGGTACAGATCTTCAGTGAATTATTAATACCAGCGGATAATGTGCAATGCATAACATGTGTTTATCTAAACTAATTATTATTGTTACAGTTTTAAACACTTATAAACCTTTTTAAATTTTAAAAATAGTGGCAAAAGAATGGCATATATTTACCGAGTTTATTTTAAACAGTCGTGTTTCTATTATAAATCACTAGATGTTGTATTTAGATCAATAACAAGTTATTGCTAAATGAGTTTAATGATTATAATAGATGCCAAATCATGAAAATAAATGTGTTCTACGCTTTCGATTAAAATACACATCTACACATAGATGTATCTACTCTACAATCTACACAAGTGTATCTTTCATTTCGATCATTCATCTGTACTGGTTGTATCTGTACCCATCCGAAGTTCTACATTTACCCCTGAGTGAGCGCGATAGTGTTTACCCCACGACTTCTACTGCGCCACTACGCCCGCGCTACAGCGGCGTAGAGTGGCCCCCTTAGGCCTCCGATGGCCTTGCCAGGGGGCACGCAGAGGGGCTACGGGCGCTGGGCCCCGAAACGGTAGCGGCCTCATGGGACAAGCCGTCGGGATGTGCCGCTTTCATGGGTCGTGCCTACATGACAAGAAAAGTAAGACCATGACCATTGACCATACACACTACACTGTTTTTATATCTGTAGCACTCACTTAAATTATGAAATTTTACTTTATCATATATTATAATAAAACAAATATGAAACTTTTTTCCACAATTTGTTTCAGATACACTTTTGTCACTCTCGCATGTGCTGATTAGAAATATTAGTAGTGTGTATACTGTATTTTGTTTCACCTTTCGTAGGCTTTTTAACGTTACACCTCACAACAGCGACACTGCCTGTATTTCAGTAGGACTATGTCACCCTCGATCGGAGCATGCTGGGAGACGGAAGTAAATGGAGAGAGAAAGATAGAACTCGGAGAACTATGAAATTAAAACCCTTACCGCTCTTACACATGACGTACATAATTTACTGACCATGAAAACGTGTATATTTATAACGATTCATCTACTAAAATACTTTTATGTGTGTAATTTCGATTGAATCAGTTAATTATATTGAAAACGTTGATTTTGAATGTAGAAATTGTTAACCCGAGAATTTACAAAAGCATCATATAAAGACGAATCACGAACACGTGTATATACTTTTATTGTTCTTTCTGGGTGGCAGAAGCCAGTCAAGCAATAATATTTTTATTACTTATTGATAACTGATAACATCCAGTCGTTATGAGAATAATTGTTTGCGGATCGTCCCTGTATGTAGGTAAGAAATCACTCCGTATCATACACATTGTGTAGCCATTAATTACATTGAATTGTGTCAAGTCACGCTATTAGCAAATCTATACAATGTCACATTTATAATAATTATAGAGCCTTAAACAGCGTGGAATGATGTGTTTCTGAAACATACCATAGTTTGATGAGATCCGATAAAACTATGGCGTTGTACGAAAAATTTTCGAACCAAAATGGGTGTCGAACAATGACAAATTAACGCACAGTAATTAGAGTGACTGCGTGTGGTCCGCCGGCGGAGACCGTACAATATAAGATTAATTATTATCTATTGATGCTCCTTATATAAATTTCGGGCAACTAATAAGCCTACAACAACAAGGTGTGGATATAATTATATTTAATAGTTGTGTTTATTTTTAAGGCTTATACAAAGGCCTTAAGTAAATGCGCATTATATTTAAAAATATATTTTTCATGAATGTTATTCTATATGAAGAATGTATGCGATAATCGTGGCTATTACCCAACTATGTCCACGTTTTAACACTAACTAATTATTGAAAATGGATCCAACAATATTGCTTTTTGCGGGTAGATCCTTCATAACGTCAACTCATTAAGTGACTTAGTGACTTTGAACTCAAATTATTTACTGTATCTATCTTCACGATAGATTTCATCACCGTTCGAGAACTTTTGAAACTTTAGATACTTCATAACGTCAACTCATTGAGTGACTTAGTGACTTTGAACTAAAATTCTTTACTATGTCTATCTTTACGATAGATTTCATCACCGTTCGAGAACTTTTGAAACTTTAGATAATAACGTCAACCTATTAAGTTCACGTTGAGCCTGATAATAGTGACTTTGAACTCAAATTCTTTACAAAAATACTGTATCTATCTTCAGAATAGATTTCATCACCGTTCGAGAACTTTTGCCACTTCAGAAAAGAGATTTTTCTTTTAATATGTTGGTTCCATTCCGTTTTTTATAATAAAAGTTATTCTTGTTGTTGTAAATTTTACACTTAAAATTGCATCTCATCAAAGCACAGCATGCTCTCTGACTCGAACTGTCAAAACGATTCATCAATATTCAACATAATTTTAATAGCCACATTAACTCGTTTTTATTTCACGTCTCTAAAACGAGATTAGAATGGGGAATCTTTATTACATAATAATATTGTGCTAATAAACTGTTCAGCTTTTTTTACCATTCGTTTTCGATGTCGGAATAGACTTTCATAAATAATTATTTGCCGCCTTTTTTTAAGTATTTGCTATATTTGCCATTTTTGACCGCACGTGTAACCCCAAGTAATATAACACTTTTTTTAAGTATTTGCTATATTTGCCATTTTTGACCGCACGTGTAACCCCAAGTAATATAACACTTTTTTTTAATTCTTTGCAATATTCGTAGTACTCAATATTCGTAAGTATGCAACACGAATAGACTTTTTTTTTCTCTATAGATCTACGATTTTCCCTTATTCAAATTTCCTTGGTGCGTTGCTGTACTGTTTTTATTTTTTTTTTGTCAATATCAAAATAAAATTTAACCAACCAAAATTAAATCAATATAATCGACATGTTTCGAAACTAATGGTTTCTTCGCCAGGATAATATATAAAAAAAATGACGCCACAAAGTGAATTAGCAATTATGGACGAAGTAATTTTTTTTTACGCAAAAATAAATAAATTTTTCTTAAATTGGTTATTTACTGTTTTATGGTTTAAACTCTCACAACATATTTTGTGGTCAGCTCATAAGTAATTTGAGAACATTCCTAGCAATGAACATCGCCTATCAAAGCTGTATGTATAATATATTGTTTATTAGTTGTGGCAGTGGCGGTTGATTGGTTTAATGTTTAGTTTAGTTATCCCTCGTCTACGGATGGCAGAAGAAGGAAGAGATGAGTGATAGATTCCGGTATTTCTGTAGAAAACCGTATTACAGTGTTTATGGTCCGATCCTAATGGGACAATAAAGCATATTGGACATGGGGGCGCCCACAACAGGCGTGTATGTATCGTTGGATTACTTTGTAATGCGGTTGCAAGAACATCCCACAGTAATCGCACAACTTTATTAGGAATCATGCTTCTGTGTGATTATTTTACTTCTGAGACTTTGTCAAGTAACGTAGCTTTTCATTTAATTTCATATGTTTCCCCCCCAATCAATTTCTTCTTACATAATTAAATAATTCCAATCATTGGAAGATTGAACTTTATTAAATTCAGCCCGGATGGAAACTACAATCAACACAATTGATGAATTATCTTGACTAGCGTATAGGTACTCACAATAATAGACAAATAGATAATAGAAAGGCACTATCTCAGGAATTATCTTTATAATTATATCTTCCCAAGAATTTCCTGTTCATAAAGACGATTAAAGTGATTTCCTTCTCTAGGTACTTGTCTTTATTGAAATATTATTGTATTTTATTCTAATGATTTGATTAGCCTTGTTATTGAACTTTCTGATAAGTCCTACATCCGCTCAATCGTTCAATATTATTGTTTCATTAACTTAAATATGATTAATTTTATTGCTAACACCATTTTAAAGTTTTTATTACAGAACTTATTTAATTGAGTTTTTCCTTAAAAAAGACAATCTAAAAATATATGTAGAAATAATTTTCGTAAGTTATACAGAAATAAAGTAGGTGCTTGTTTAAGCCCTACACAGTGTAATAGATTCTGAAAGAATATATACGTTAAAGACAATGGTATGAAAATAGTCAATATAGGATTAAAACTTTTCTTTTTTGTTTTATGATTCATAAACATGATGACGTTTTCTAAATTTTCCCTTTATATAAATTCAATATATCATAGTTTTTTTTTCTATTATCGTGTACCAGGACAATATGAAAACAAGTAGTTTCGACCTTGGTCCATCGGGTATGTGGACAGTGGTTCCATGATAACTCAACACAGTGACAATTCAACACACTTTTAAAAAGTGATATAAAGTCATTTTAAGTTAAAAAATTAAGTTAAAAAAAGTCAATTTAAAGTTAGAAAAAAATTTTTTCTTCGTTTCTAATGACTTTGAAACGAAGAAAAAAAATTTTTAACTTAAATTTTTTTTTAAACTAACCTAACCTAACCTAAGTAACCTACTTAACACAGTTAATAAAGTTTTTGTTTCATCACTTTCCATGACTTTATATAACTTTTTAAAGATGTGATGATTTATCCGGTCACCGTGGACAATATGAACATGTCGACTAGGTTCCCTGATCCTTGATTAGCCGTTAATTGGGAACGAACAGTCGTTAGGAAAAATATCCCCTGAATATCGTGCGCTCCTGATAACGGACTATCGTTGAACCATTGCATTTTAACGTGTAAGCTATTTATTGTACTGTACGAAATACACGACGTAATTGTAACATCAGATAACTGAATTTCCATTCACAACAAAAATAAATAGCATCTGTCCCTAAGCTTTCGCCGTCAAACTTTATTCCATCAACAAACTTAGTGATTTACAGTAATGAGATGAATAATCAGTGGAACCCGTTTATCTGGGAAATGATCTCATTTTATTATGAATTCCTAAGGCACGTGCATTATGTCTATACCTTCATTTTTTAAATACATCTATTTGAATTTCACCTTTATTTTCGGCAGTGAGTGAATGCAAATATCGGAAATGGAAATTAACCCAGTTCCCGTCATCCGATCGAGCTTAAACTCGGCAAATAGACTCGTTGTCGATGACAATGTAGTATATCAACTTGGTGGTAATTACGCATACACACGCGGACATTACGCATTTCTCTGAAATTGAATGACATTACAGCAGTTATTTTTTTATTAAATATATACATATAAGTGGGTACAGGATGTTATATGAGTACATATGGTTACAAAATATATTTATGTTCGCAATCTCACCAATGAAGAAACTGGTTCTTGTGCTTGGTGAGAGAGTTACACTAATTATAAGAAAAATAGAATACCATTATGCTATAGGTAAGTATATATATAATAGGAACAATATATAAATAGACAACATTTAAATACAGTGGAGATGAGTATAGACTGATAATAAATATCAATAAAGGGAAAAACAGGCAATTATTTAGTTAATTATTTCTGAAAGTGTAACTTCAGTTTTAGTTTAAGTGTGTTAATATCCTTTAATTTCTTTATTTCAATCGGAAGGTTGTTGAAATACTTTATTCCTAAATAGGTATAGTTATTTTGCATTTGTTTGGTATTACATTTTAGAATTTTGATATTGTATTGATATCTTTTAGATAGGTGGGTTTCAAATTTTTTGATTATATTATCTTTATAAATTTGGATAATTGCATTTTTCTTGAATATATTCTATACTCGGGGCACTCCGAAATCTGTAAATAGCGTTTCTGTTGGATACGTATAGGGTTTCTTGAGGATTGGCTTCTGGACCACTTTGATCGGGGTTAGAATCTTATTGTATGCCCCCCCCCATCCAATAATTCCGTATTGAATTAACGATTAGATTAGTGCGTAGTATACTCTTTTTAGGTTACTTCTTTTTAAAATATTTCTTAATCTTGTGAATATATACATACACACTTTCTGATATGCTTAACCGATTCACAGATATGTCTTTTCCACTTCACATGTTGTTCTATTATCACTCCGAGATATTTAATTTCTGATACTAAGTTCAATATTGAACACCCTTGTTCGTTTACTACAGGGTTTTCCAATAAGAGGTGTTTTTTTTTTTTTTTTTTTTTTTTTTTTATTTAGGAGAAAAAACAGATACAGATATCAATTGACAAGAATATACAAAACATCAACTAGAGAATTTACCTGCATCCAAACTATTTCTCACGAATTAACTTAAACAGCAGTTAAAAACATTTACAAATATTTTAACTTATAAATAGGGGAATATATACATAAGAATATTATTTTACAAATAGAGATATGAAAGAAATGCGCAATATCCTTATAAGAATTTACAAATTATTTTGAAAAAATTTAGAGAGTAAAACAAAAAAAAAATAATATATATATATATATATATATATATATATAAATAGATAAACAATGTTAAACAGAAATTAAAAAATATATACATATTTAAACAAGTATGTATGTCTAAGTTTTTTACTATGAACTTTGTAGGAAAACAGTCTTCATTTTTCTACTAAAAGTAGTGCGTGTATCAAAGAATAAGTCAGAGTCCTTGAGGTTTTGGTTCTGATTAAGTGATTCGCACATTCTTCTGATTGGATCCCTGACACCAGCATTTGTACGCGTCCTGCTAATGTGGAATAAGTCGTTAAGCCTTGTTACTCTGGGTGGTACTTTGAAGTTTATTAATTTCAGTAAGTCGGGACAGTCAATAACGTTGTTACAGATTTTATACAGAGTCATGAGATCAAGGTATGTTCGCCGGTTAGATAGAGTGGAGACTTTATAACTCGAGAGCATATTTATGTACCCGCGTTTGGGTGCGCTCATTCTGTAATTGAGGCAACGCAGAAATTTCTTTTTGAATTTATTTATTTTGAATACCCCGCTATTTCGGTAGATGTTACTTTTGAAGCTGTCATTTTTTGACATTTGACAAGTAGAAACTACGTCATTAATAAAAATGGAACGATACACGCTTCAACAAAGCATTGAAATTATTAAAATTTACTTGAGTGAATCAAATGCAAATCATCTTGAGTGATGAGGCCCATTTCCACCTCGGTGGGTTCGTCAACAAGCAAAATTTTCGCATCTGGGGCTCGGAAAACCCAAGAGTTATTGTTGAAAAGCTTCTCTATCCTCAACGTGTGACTGTTTGGTGTGGTTTATGGTCCGGCGGAGTCATTGGACCTTACTTTTTCGAAAATGAGGCTGGAGCAATAATTACGGTGAATGGATTGCGCTATCGAGAGATGATTTATGATTTTTTATGGCCGGATGCGGATGGATTGGATAATATTGATCTGGACAGCGTTTACTTTCAACAAGACGGCGCTACGTGCCACACAAGCAACGAAACCATTGATCTTTTACGATTGAATATCAAAATAACACCTCTTATTGGAAAATCCTGTACATCCCATTCACTATGATAGCTGTGTCGTCGGCATGTGATATTATGTTTGCGTTAAGTGGTAGTTGGAAAATATCGTTGACTTAAATTATAAATAGTAGGGGGCCTAGGACTGTGCCTTGCGGTATCCCGAAATTACTTGTTAGTGGTAGACTAAGTGAGTTGTTTATTTTGACTACTTGGTATCGTTCAAATAAATAACTTTTTATCCATTTTAGAGCTTTATCGTTTATCCCAACACAATTCAATTTTTTAATAAGTTTATCATGAGAAATACTATCGAAAGCTTTTTTAAGATCTAAGAAGATTCCGAGACATTTCAAAGATTTGTCTAATGTGTCCTGAATCATGTTAGATAATTTCGCAATTGCATCTTGGGTGCTTCTATTTTTCATAAATCCATATTGGTTGCCGTGAATTACGTCATTTTTGTCAATAAATTCAGTCAATCTTTTTTTGATAATTTTTTCAAAGATTTTCGCAATGTTTGAGATCAGTGATATTGGACGATAATCTGTCACTTCTTCTGGGTTACCATATTTATGAATTGGAGTGATGATTTTTTGTTTATATATAGTTGGGAATATTCCGCTTTGGAGACTAATGTTGATTAAATGTGTTAAGGGTTTTGAGATATGTTTTTTGATAGTTTTTAGTGTTTCGACAGTAATTCCATCGAAACCTGGTGCTGATGTTTCCTTCACACTTGAAATGATTTGCTAGATTTCCTGGGCTGAAGTAAGGTGAAACATGTAAATTTTGTTTGAGATATTATTTTGAATTTGATTTGCAAGGTTTTTGCCTTCATTTGCAAAGAAGTTGTTGAATATGTTAGCGTTATCCAAAGGATTTTCTTTGCATCGTATTTTGATATTGTTATGTGCGATGCTATGTATTTCATTTTTTTTATATTTTTTCTTGTCTATAATTTCATTTATAACATGCCAGACTTTTTTGCATCGTTCTAAGTTGCTTCTAATTTTTGCCGAAAATAGTTTTATGTTGTGTTTTTATATTAAATAAGTAAGTTTGTTTTTGTATGCTTTTAGATGTTTCATTTGTAGGTTGTCGGATAAATTTTTTGTATAGTGCTTTTTTGTGTCTGATTGAATATAATATTCGAAATAAATGTCGGTCCCACCCAATCGGGATTCGCCTCAGTCAAACCAATTTAATTTTTTTTAATGATATTTAAAGTTCACTGCAGTTAAGAGCAAGTCCTTGGGAAGAAAGGTTCAATCCTTCAAAACCAAAAAAAAAGGTATTTTTAAATACATATTTTCATCCTCACTCCCGGACACACTGACCACCAGATTCCTACCCAACCCTCACACATTTTTCCTTCCCAGAACTTCCTCCCCAATTAAAATCTTTTAATACAAATAAATGGGTAAAAAAAAAGTTTTTGATTTTTTCGTCGAGATTACAAACGCATAAACAATGATAAGATGTATTTATAATGTGGTTATTCTGTATTGCCTATATTATATATCTGAATCTATCTTGATAAAAAATAATTCATTAAAATTAAACTGTCATCGCGTAACTTCCTGTATGTATGCACCTACGAGAGTTTTTATTAGTGACAAGTATTGATAACAAGAAAAGTATCGCACGAATACAGATCCTTTTTATTTTATATGAAATCGTCTCACAAGTTTTACAATCAATTATTATGCCAATGATATTACATTGAATGTCAATTCCTAAAATAAAGAGCGACATTTCCAATTTAATGATATCTGATATTTAACATTTGAACTGGATTACAATATTCTATTCTTTGAAGGCCGGGCGGCTCGTGACTTTTGGGTCCATTAGAGTGCTAATATTACAAAAATGCTATTATTGATGTTATTTTATCCGAAAACGATTTGTTTTTGTTTTTAAATTCGGGCTTTTTTATGAAGATTTTCAGGAAATTCGTGCGGCTAAACTGTAATTTCCTGAAAATCTTCATACAAAAAATCGTTTTCGAAAAAAAAAATCGTTTTCGGACACAACAACATCAATAATGTCGAATTTGTCGAACTTAGCACACTCAAAAGTCACGACCCGCCACTAGTCTGGAATCCTCCATTTATTTTATATTTTTGTTGTTTACTCAGGTAATCAGAAATAATTTCGTTCAATACTTTATAAATAAGACTTTATTTCAGAAACGTTCTGCCTCTCTTATTACGGCACCTAACCCGAAAACCAATTATTGTGTGATCTGTTATTATATTAACATTTTGTAATGTCGTAACTTTCCTAATAAAGCATTTTTATTGTGTGTTATTCAAAAATATTATAAAAATATATAATTTTAACCAACGACCAAATTATTTGATCAATGATTATATTAAAATTGCGTTTATAATCCAGAGAACAATAAATTAAATGGAACAATAATTGTGTTCACATCCCATTTTCTTCCGGCCGAGGAGTGGTGTCTAGACATTGGTACTGGCCGGCCAATGAGCGGACGTCCTCCAAGGCGGTTCATCATCACGTCACGCCACGACACGCCACGCCACGCCGTTGCCACGTCACTTCCCTCGCCCACGCCCACGCCCTCTGGCACAATTCCTACAATTGACACATCCGAGTATTCCTTGCTTCCGGCTTCGTTCCCGGCCCGGCGGTAGGATGCCAGACGCTCGCCAGTCATTTCTTCAACACGGATGACCTGTTTTAATTTAGCCGATCACTGACTTCATCTATACACATTTTCCTAATCAAACTTATTTCATTGTACGTAGTTAGTAATAGATTGAAACTCATTCGATCTTACTAAAAAACGTGGTCACAATTTTATTCAATTGATAAATTACCGTGCATGTGCAAACCTTACTAACTGAAACATAAAATGGTTCTGGATAGATACATACGATATTTACAGTGCCTATATAGTCAAAGAGGGTTGTTTATCTGTTGTGTAAACTTGAAATAATAATAATTTCTTATCGAATTTCGGAAAAAGAAATATTTTTTTTAGAAACTAGATGAAATTGCCATTTAGATTTTTTTATTTAAAATATTCTTTTATATTTAAAAAGTGCAATATTTAATTTTTAATATGAAAAAGTAGTAGTAGAAAGCTTACCACAAACATTTTTGATCAAAACGTCAGAGAAATCAAAGTTTGCAAGAATGCTGTCATTTTTTATCTTACCTCTATCTCTAGTTCATACTTATCGTTCTTCTTATCTCTAGTTCATACGAATTAAAAAATATTTTAATATTTTAACTTGCTAGAAAAAAAACTAAAATGTATAACGCTTTGTTTGCATATTTTAAAAGGTTTATTTCTTCGATACATGTTTACCGGCACGTGCATTAGGCATTTATGTTGTAAAAACAATATCACTTTAATGCAGTTCTCATAAAATATACACCGTAAAATTCAATTTGAATATTTGCATAACCGTTTAACCCCACTTTATAACATAACATGAAGTAGAATTTGCAAATGCAATTATTATATAATTACTAGTCTAAAATTTACGAAAAATAACACAAATAAATTGTAAATGTGTCGATTTATGCGATTATAATAATAAATTGACCATTTTATGAAAAAAACACCATTTATGAAGGTATTAAAGAAAACATAAAAACAGTTGTCACCGGCGTTAAAAGAATATCACAATGCGCATGCGTGAAGTCATTGCTAGATGCAAAAAAACAATGAGTTAAAGATTTTTTTACTGGTACTAACTCGAATCTAAAGTTTTACAATCTTTATACAATGTGTAACGAAAACACCGTCTAACGGTTGTGAAGTGATTTTTATTAGTTGTAATTGAGGCTGATTGTTTCTACCTTTATGAAAAGTTCCTGTTTTAGTCGAAGTTTTTATTAAACTGTTAACCGAGCCAATAATATTGCAGACTGCTTCAAGAAAACAGCAAGGAGTTTCATTGCCCAGAGCCAATGGAACTGAGAAGGTAGAGTGGGATGAAAAGAAAATGCCTGAAGGGGAAGCGAAGCAAATGAGAAAGATTGAGAGGGGGACTTACAAACTGAACTGAATTAATTTGTTGTGTCATTTTGAATCATCAGGTCTTAAACCCACTAACTCCACAAATGGCCGTTGCTGTGCAACGGAGCTTAAGTAGGTATAATGTACTATCTTACATAATATACCTACCTACAATAAAAGCGATGGCTCTCGGAGTTCTACCTTGGAAATCTTCAGAAGTATAAATCGCTTAAAACTAAGCACGCGATTTATACCAAAACTATGGAATACCAAATGGATCGTTTAGCATTACCTACTTTTCACGCGGATTTTCTCAAAATGTCGACTTGGAAGTTTCTCAAGATATATTTCACCAAATCTTTAAACCCCTCTCGAGACATCAAGCCGGAAATGAAAACTGTTAGATTCACGGAATTCGAAATGACCAAAAGAAATATTAAGGACTTGTATGGCCGGACAAAGACTGGAGCGTTTTTTTACAGCATAGCCGGGGCTTTTATTGAATACTTTTCGGTGTTGAGATAAGACTTGACGTTTAGAGTAAAATCACTATATCTGCACTAACACTGAAGGGTTATGACGAGGCCTGTAACGGCCCGTTAAAGCTATCCGTTACCCCTTTGTAACGACGGTAATACCCGAGGTGTAACGAGTAACGATGGCGATTAGCGCCCGAAGGACGACTGATTCCACTCGATCTGCGGTGACGTCACCGCCACGCACGAGAAACAACATTTTTTATCATTTTAACGTAACATTATCATATATACGAGTATTAAACCGTTCATTCACACTGAATTCACAGCGGTTTTGGTGCAAAATATTTAAAAAAAACTGTCACTTTTTAGTCAAATTAATTGGTAAACATTGAAGGACGGAACCGATTTCAATTTTTATCGGTTATTGGCAGTCATTTTTTCTTGTCTGAATTAATCAAAACTAAATGTAACTCAGAAAAACAAAAAAATTGACAAATATTATTTATTTTAAAAGCTTTTGATTTCGTGATTTATTTTACTCTACAATTTAAGAATTAATCTGTTCAATGAATAGTAAAAACGCGTTTCATCCAGACTCGCAAGTTAGTTCGGCCTCTCATTTTCTATATAACATTCCCACTTTTTAAGGGACCTCCCTTTTCCCCGATCGAACATGACATTGAATTCATCATGCGACCCATTTACGGAATCCCCAGGGTGTAAAATGTCGATCACCGTAAAAAATGCTTTTATAAAACACTTTCTTGGATACTCTTGCCGTGCTTGCTTTGACGTTCACTTTGAATCTATTTTTAAATACTCGTTACACATACGATCCTTCCAGTTAAGTGTTAAAACTCGCGTTTATCTGCACTGAGACTTTATCTACAAAATTATAATAGAAGACGGCTCTAGTAGTACATAATATAGTTTTGATACCAACCTTAATGTGAGAACGAAATTATACTGAATGGATATAAACATGGCACGATCAAGTATCTAAAATACTGATGGGTAGGGGCATGGAGTTTTTGTTAATTATAAATTAATTATGACCATACTTTTCTGAAAAGTACTTATGATAATATATTGTTCTTGCGTGGGACCTTACTAATATATATTTTTTCATAAACCAACTTCATCTGATAGATGTTATACCATGAATGATATATGATCTCTAGTTTATAGTTTTTGTGTAGACATATTACGCAATTTATTATGTATATTTTATAACCAATTCAATTCCTATTTGAGAAGCGGAAATGGGTACCGCCGCCCCGGATACCATTCATTGGATAGCCAACACCTCTGCCATAGGTCACCCCAAGTGGTTTGGAAGATGGGGTGAGGATCGTCTAGGTATTGGCGTTGGATGCATTTGTCCACCTGCTGTATGGCGGGCTGAATTTGTGGAGATTGGTTCAGTGATATCTTTTTTCCTCTCCAACAGGATTCTCTCGTCCCGTCGCTTTGCTCCGCAGTGGGAGAGAAGAATTCAAACGTCCGTCACTCCTGTACACACTGACCCCCAGATTCCTACCCACCCCTCGTGCCTCCTCCTTCCCAGATCTTCCTCTCCTTCATTTTAATAAATAAAAACCTCCGTACAGCATTCCCAAAGATGACATAAACCCTGAAGGAAACTTTTTTTGTGTTAAGCAAATGTAAAAAAAAATACCTCGCTATATTACCATTTCGCCAAAAAGGGAATGAGGGGGATGAGTCAAAATTAGCTATAACGAATGGAGTGTATATATATATACATAATCTACAAAGCTTTTTTCCTTGCCGTACTATTAAATTACCGAAATGTATCAAAAATTGTCATTTGTTCCAATAAAATTCCATTATTTCTTCACTAATCTTGCTTTGTCTGCGGGATATTATGTAACTATGTTGTGATTTCCATGAATTTCTTTGGACTAAATTTCGCATATGATTTAAAAATAGATGTAACGAAGATATCTGGAGGCTATATAAAATAATACATTTAACCAAGTTACCTGGATGCTACATAAAAAATAGATATAACGAAGATACCTGGATGCTATACAAAAAAATACATATAACGAAGATACATAGATGCTATACAAAAAAAAAATACATATAACGCAGATACATAGATGCTATACAAAAAAAAACACATATAACGAAGATACCTGGATGCTATAAAAAAAATACATATGACGAAGATACCTGGATGCTATACAAAAAATACATAAAACGAAGATATCTGGATGATATATGAAAAAAAACAATCTTTACATACCTTATTCCTATTCATTACGCATTGTCATTTATCTTAAATTTGTATTAATTTCCTCCGGTCCATTGTCTAATTGTCATGTAACATTTTCCAATTAGATGTCATTGGCAAAACCAAAATCTCCGGATAATTCCCGCCAAATTTGTGCTTCGTTATTCCAAAGGGAACCCGGGGGTATATTCTAGACTTAACAAATGAGACACATTATCGTTCCCAGAGCATGCATAGTTTTATTCCGGTGAAAATTTACTTGATGTCGGCAAACTGAAAAAACTACCCCAGTCACGATAAAAACAATATTTTTTTCTGAAAAGATAATATCAAAAAATCTTCTTTTAAAATATGTTTTATATAATGTTTTCTTATCTTAACCCATCTGCGAATACATCCTTTATTATTTTATCATCCAATTTCAAAGTCAAAACAATCTGTGTTTGTGTTTTACCGTTTTGTTGATATTATTTTATACGGTTATCGGGGGTATGTTATTTTAACTAACGGTCAATGTCGCGTTTCGATTTCGCTGAGCGAAATATACTATGTATTTCTCGATTTATCCTATTTTACCTGATTTGCAAGTTATTTTTTATTTTGTTACCATTAGTTTATACAATTATAAAAAAATAGTAGCCCGACTAATATTTTAATATGTGTTACTCTCTAGTATAAGATTTGAATTTAAAAAAAAAAACAGTTTAACCTAACATTATATATTTATAATGTTAGGTTAAACTGAAATATACCAATTTTGACGTATGACGCTAGTGCATGTTAATAAAAGCAAAGGTATCGTATTAATGATTGGTTAGTAGCCGAGTGGATAAATGTGTCGGGTTCCTACGCAGGCGTCGTGGGTTAAATTCCTCCGTTAGCTAAGTCTTCCATCATTGCGCACCCGACGTGTTTCGCGTATAATGATGATATTAGGAATTATTTAAATGTGTTCATGTTGTTTTTAGATGGATGTGTTTACTTCTTTAAAAAAAATGGTGAACATATTATTAGACTAAATTGGACCGAAACAGAATTTTAAAATGTCTTTGAAAGGCGAAGAGAGAAGAAACTACGCGCATAATAATATCTAATACTGACAAAAAAACGTTTTTTTTACGCTTCTACTCATAAAAAGTATCATCAACACTTCTTCGTGTTCTTATTTTGTCCTTAAGACTACTGTACTGTCTCTCCCGTCCGGCTCCTCAGGTTTTCCTCCTTTCGATTTACAATTTTTTCCCTCTCTGATTAGAGACACTGTATTTGACTGCGCGTAGCGAAGTCCTGTCAAAACAGGACCAGTATGCGTTTCGTCTATCCATAAATTTATTTGGATCTTCCGCGACCGATCAATCCTGTCAATTTTTATAGTACCTTATTTTTTCCGCTAAAGCGCACGTGCGTTGCGACTATTGCCAGCTTTCAAGAGTAATCAACATTACGCGAAGTCTACATATCACATCCCGGAGAAAACTTACTGAATGCATTGTTAGGTTAAATTTTTAGTAAAAAAAGGAATGTATTTTCGCAATTTCGGAATACGTGTTCATAAAAATCATTAGATTTTCGCATTTCGTTATTGTATATTATCAGGGTAAACGCAGATGCATCAACACGTGTTCGGATGTATTAGGAATGTATTAAAAGTTTAACAGGAAACGGTATGAAATCCCATTTTTAACCGGATTTTAATAAATCAGCGGTACTCATTTTCCTCCGTGGCAAAGTTGCTAGCTTTATTTTCTGTTAATGTGCGACTATTCCGCCTAGAATAATTTTTTAAATTTTCCCAAGGGTTCACATTTCAAATGCATCAATTTTTCACATGTTATAAAACGTTATGGTGACAAAAATGAAGTCGAGATTGACAATGAAAACCTTAAAAGCTTTCATATGTCGCTTTGTTTCAACTAGCCCTGGTTTTTTGGGCTGAAATTAATTAATATTTACCACATCTCCTTTTTTAATCAGTCTAATGGGTTCGTCACGGGGCGCAGGGGTCATATTACTCTTTAGCACGCCACTGTATTTATTACTGTACTTTTTTTTGTACGGTAGCGGCCTTATTAGGATTTATTAAGAGAACCCAACACAAGTTCCACTTACCACTAGACCGACGGCCGGCGTGGTCTAGTGGTATACGCTTTTGACTACAGATCCGAAGGTCGCGGGTTCGAACCCGGCGTGCGCAAATAAATTTTATTTGATTAATTTGTGTTATTTCACAATTAATTAATTTAAAATAATATATAGTATATTTGCGGCACGTTCCAGAGTGGAAGATACTCTCAGTATCGCCCTGGTGTAAGACCACCATTCAGAATTGAAACGTTGCTTGAAATGGCTTTAGCCGTGTTTGGTGACCAGATCTGAATAGCCAGGTACTTCCCCACCTTCCTCTTCCCCATCTCCCTCCCCTCCCCAATACCCTCAGCCTCACAACATACCCCAATTGGGGATGCCATAGTCTCACTGGCTCCAGACGGGAGCAGTTGGGACTCTTGTGCGGTATTACTGTAAAAAAAAAAAAAAAAAAAAAAAGTATTTTTACTAAAACCATAAAAACAACCAAGTCGTAGAAAGCATTCAGAAATTATTACACAGGAAATGATTTTTTTTACTATATTCCGTGCTTTTTGACTTTTCCGCGTGTAAATCGTAAATAATTAAAAAAATATTATAGATATTATTTATTTTTTTATTCATCACAATATCTTTAATTTTAGACTATTATGAAAAAAACTATTTTTAAGGTGTTTTACATGAAGCATTTTTTTTAATGCTTTTACGCATATTTTAACTTAGTGGGTAAGTGTATAAATATGAGTTTCTGTACACGTATACATTGGCAATATATAAGCTCTGTGCTTTAATTTTTATCATATATTAAAGGATATAATATATTTATATTTGTTGAGTCCTTATAAAGCGCTGTGTTTTTACATTATAAGACCTGTGACCAAATGATTACATTATAATGTATTATTTTTATATTTATAACTAAATAAATATAAAAATATAAAGAATTATTTTTCTTTTCAACTTCAGGTTTCGAATATACTTTTTTATCGTGAACATATCTTGTGAACAATATTACTTTAGTCCTTCAAAACAGTGATCCCGAATTAGTGGTATGCGGACATTTTGGATTCAAGGGTACGCGAGCTTGAGCTCTTTCTCGAAGGGGTACTCAGGAAAAACTAAATGGGAACCGCTGCTTTAGAACCATCACCAGGATCTGTTTTTCTTGAGCTGGTTAAATTTCTTAAACTAATACATTTTGTAATTAATTTTCTTAAACTAACAAATTTTCTTAGGCTAATTAATTTTCTTAGTCAAATTAGCTAATACAATCTATTGAGTTTATTTTTAAAACAACTGAACATTGTCACCCGAAGCTTCTCTTTACGTTCGCATTTCTACTGGTGCTTTTAATGAATTCCATTTTCCAACTGGTGAGACGTCTGCTTCCAAATTAGAACCCAACAGATCCGATGTAACACGTTGAATAGTTTGCCGTCGTAGTTCTAAAAATACTGACTTCTGAACCAGATACAACCGGCCCTAAGCTACTACGCGTTTCGGCCACGTTACCGTGTGAAGAGTTTCAATACTAATTTCATCGTTTCGTTGTTCCCCGCGCCAACAAACTCCCCTCGACAGTCGAGATAGTTCAACGAAGTGTAAAAAAAACTGTCTGGAGTTTTGCTAGTGTAATTATTTGTCGAATGTTGGGGTAGTTAATTATTAAATATTTTTCAATTTAAAGCTCACGATAGTAAGAATATTTCTCTTATTTTTTCTTCATTTTTAGGTTACCGCGTAGGCTAAAATAAATGTCGACATTAAGAAGAAGTTGATAGTTAATAATTCAAAGTATCAACCCTTTTTCGTTATTTTTAGTCCCATTTGGTATGTTTTCAGTTTAAGGTAGTGTGTGTGGGAAGAAAAAGAGAGATAGGAAGGTTAGAAAGTTCCTGGCTGTTCAGATCTGGTCACCAAACACGGCTAAATCCATTTCTAGCGACGTTTCGATTCTGAATGAAGGTCGATAATAACAGTATCTACCAATCTAGAACATGCCGCAAATGTTAAATAACCCTTTTTTTGTTTGCTCATGGTCCAGAGACGAGAAGTTCTTTGAACCTATCTTATTCCGTATCACGAAGATTTGTTTCCGCAAGGATAGGCAGATATTTGAAGTATGTAAACTATCTTCGTATACGTTCCTCTTTTTTAAGTCCTTTTCTTCTCTAACCGCCTTCAATATGTCTTCAAAATTCAACATTTCTCCTCAAAATTCAGTCCATTATATTGATTATAATAGAGTGCCGAGTGTTTTGGAGTGATGGCGATTAAACTGTCTTTATAATGTGGCTATTGATGTCGGCACTAAACCGGGGCATTATCTGATGACAGTGGGTGGTAGTGGGACGGACCAAGTCATTTAGCCACCCCCGTTGGTTCCCTTTCAAACGGTTTATTTATAGGCTCCAATCCATCAATGTTTTCCCACTGCGATCATTTTTTGTCGCGCATTGACAGACATTTATACTCTTGTAGGAACCTTAAGACACTCGGACACTGTATTATATTTGAAATTGTTGGAAATTCCAAACCCTTTGATCGAAATAGAAATCTGAAAATAATTACTTTGACCGTAAAAAATCCACATAATATAGGTAATATCGCTGCAAATTTCTTGGCGCCAGTGTCCAAAAAAGACTGACAGCCGTTCGAAAGACTTTGGAGCTATACATTATCCCTCAAAAGGTATTCTGCTTTATAATTAAAATTTGTACAATTGTGTAATATTTTTGGTTTGGAAGATGTTCACCCTTGCTCTGAAGTATTTTGTAATAATTTGTTAAAATATCTAATTACTGCGGAAAAACAATATGTAAATTATCCTACCTAATTTAAATAATCGTAAGCTCCTAACGTCTTAATGCTCTGATAAGGTAACTCAGTTGATGTAAATCGTGTTGAAACTCATTGAAATCTCCAGTAATTCTGTAAGATGTAGCTGAACCTGTTTCTTGTTTCGTTTCGTCAATATGAAAAGTTTACTTTGATGTTTTAAATGTCGAATTCCTCATTTATGAATTAAGGACAAGAGAATAACTTAATATATAATTTAGATTTGATAAGATAAATTTTTATTTTTTCTAAGAAATCTCATAAATACGTAAAATCATTGGGTAAGCTGTTTAAGAAAAATTACCATCGGCTAGTGTCAAACATTCAAATAATTTTATCTGGTATTGAACTCTAGATTTTTTTAAGTGGACTCGTATGAATCTGTTTTATTTTGCGAATAAAACAAACTAAAAGCTTACTATAACTGAGTGAGTGTTCATAAGTTAAGTGTTCATTGTTTTTCATCCGACTTTCTTTTTAAAGACGTCACATTTCTTTTGAGAACTCTTTAGTTTTTCTTGTGTTCAATATTTGTTGTGGCTCTTAGTAGAGTAAAGACAATGCTTGGATTTTTCTCGGAACCTTCCTTTACATTACCTTTCTTGGAATCTCTTATAATAAAATGAAAAAATCCTGCATTTTGCTTTCAATATCCACTTGCGAAAAAATCATTGCTCTACAACAACCCTTTCTCAATCTTTATCGAAGAATTTTTTTTTATTATTTAACAATTTACTTTACTATCAACGAACTCCGTGGTCGAGGGGTAAAGCTCTCGACTAGCAATCCGAAGGTCGCGAATTCAAATCCCGGCGTGCACAATTCAATTTTATTCGATAATTTGTGTTATTTCACAAATCCCATAAAACATAATATTAGTATACCTGCGGCACGTTCCAGAGTGGAAGTTTCTAATTAGTATCGCCCTGGTAAAAGACTACCATTCAGAAGTGAAACGTTGCTTGAAATGGCTTTAGCTGTGTTTGGTCACCAGATCTGAATAGCCAGGTACTCCCCCACCTTCCCCCTTTACTTCTCTTCTCCCTCCCTGCCACCTACAGCCCCAACAATTGGAGATGACACAGTCTAAGACGGTTGGGAGCAGTTGGCACTATTGTCCTTTATTCTCGAAATATACTGTCATATAATATTTTAAATGGGTGACTGAAAACAGTAATCATATTTTTTTTAAATATTTATTTTATACAGTATGTACTTAAATACCTATATATATATATATACATACAAATATGTACGGATCATCCCTAAATATAGTAACAGCTCAATAGCGCCCAACCGAAAGAATATAAACCGTTTCCGACTTTTGACCGGTTTGGTTAGTTCGTCGGACGGGACTAGCGGCTGGCTGCTGGAGAAGGTAGCGTTTTAAGGCTTAACCCTTGAGGCGACTCTGTGTGACACGTGGACAATTCAGTTCACTGACTTAACTGGGTTTCTTACGTGAGAAAAAGTGAGCTTTTATTTTATAAACCTTTGCTTACTTTTCCTTCTTTTCTATGACTGTATCTAAACAGACATCAAAGTAATTAAGCATTTTTAGCGGTGCACCCCTTGTGTATTTATTTTAATGGATGATTAACGTTGTGGTTTTTAGGAACGAATAATTCTTGCACTTTTCAAAAATTCCTAGTACATAGACTAAGAACAAGACATCTATAATCTGTATATAGGTATCTTTCAATATTATGTTTCACATATCCTCCATCTATTGTGTTTTTCACTCCCAACAACTGTAAGTGTCTCCTGAGGTGGCAGTGTCCCGTTAATAGTCCTACCAGTTCCCTGGGTGAGTTTCTGTCCATATTGAGTAGTTACCTGGTTCGTCTAGCTAGGGTCTGGTCCGTTTATAAGTACACTGGAGTATGCTTCCACAATATGGAATCCTCAATATAAGGTATACATAGATTTAGTAGAAAGTATACAGAATAAATTTTTGAAACATTTACTCAAGAAATAAAACAAAACTACAAATAATATGTTAACTTTACAAAAAAGACGCACATTGTCAGACCTGTTGTTTCTACATAATCTGCTAAATAATAAAATAGATGGTCCCGAATTGCTATCCGTCATTGGTTTAAATGTTCCAACGAGGCGTACCAGGCACACTACACCTTTTCATATTAAAGCCTACAATACCAATGCAGCAAACAACTCAGTAATTACTCGCGCAATCACAACATACACCCATTACGAAAAATTACTACATTTAGACATCTTTCATGATTCCTTTCTAACATACAAAACTAACTTATTAAATTTCTTAGCATGACATATTTCAAAAATATTTTCACATCATTTTTCAAAACTTCTCTGTATTAACAGTCAATTACAATTCGTGAGCTTATTATAATTCTTGTTTTCAATTCATTTATTATTATCTATCCACACACTTCCTTCCTTTTATAACAATCTCAGGCGAAATTACGTAATGATATTTTATGGACATACGAAATAGGTACTACAACTATGTAATAACTAAAAATATCTTATTGTACTGTGTATGTGTTGACAAATAAATAAATAAATCAGAAAAGCTACAATGTACATGTAATAAGGAAGTTGAGTGAAAAATATTTTGACTTATAAAAAATATGTTCATGTAGATCAAAAAATATCGATTCTAAATATATAAATATATTTCTATATTATTATTCTTACAATTAGTTAAACGTTCTTGAAAAAGCATTCAATAGCAATATACTGTATACGCTCCACGATTGGTCGAAAGAATTCTGTCGTCACATGTGTCGTGACTTGTACGTACAACGGAACACCTATGGTGCATCTCTTTCTATTACATGAGAGATGGTCGATTTAGATGAGAGAGGTGTATAGGCCAAAGGTTTATTTGGGTTTGTCAAATATATGTACGTATTTGTTATTATTATTATATGAAATGGATTTCTAAAGATACATATTCGTATAGTGCTTTATAATAATATGTTGTTTATTGCATAACTTAGATGTTTTTATTATTATACATGTCACAAAGCATGTGATACACTTCAGGCCGCCGGCCGCTCAGAAAAGTCTCACAGTGAACTGGGCTGTAAACCGTTATTTTACTTTTGGTCTTTACTTTTCTGCGCGGTGGTCCTGAATTCGCGCGGGGAACGTCAACAAGTAGCGACGGCGATACCGTACAAGTACCGTATCGGGCGTGAAAAGCAAATATTCTAACTTAAAATATTAATTTAACTATGAAATCTTAATCAATTTTCTTTTTTTTTTAATAACATCAATTATAATAGACGGTTAACATTGGTAAAAAAATTACTGGAATTCCTTGTTGAAGAATTAAATTTTTTTCCATACATAATGCTTAAGCGACGTGGTTTTCACAGTTCTAATGACGTCACACTACACCCCGCCTGTTACCGCTCGGATTCCGCTCGTTTTGGCGGGCTTAATAAAATTTAAACTTTGAGAATTAATTTAACTATGAAAACAAACTTTAAAAAAAAAAAAAAAATACCAGTATTTAAGTTTGAATGCGAACATTGATAAAAAAAAATAAAAAAAATGGACTCAACTTCCTTATTATTTTGTGGTTCATTTGACTTAATAAGGTTTCTATTTTATTCATTCGTTGCAAAGCGTTCTTGAGGTGATTTTTCACAAAAAATCGTCATAAAAATAATCTATTATCATTAGTTCAAATAATCTTCTAAAGTGGAGTTTCTTTTAAAGAGAAGGATCATGCAGGATGCCACATATTATTCCGTCGGTTAAGAAAATCGTGTAACGCTAACTACCAGTATGATATTAACACAGTTCGCTGAAATGAATCGTCGCACGGGGTGACGCGGCTCCAGGGTGACATTGGGTGTCAATGCTACCCCCACATAATCTGCTGAAAACGACCTACCTACAGCTACCAGCCACTACAATATCACATTGTGTTTCACTACACTAGCACATGTCAAGCTTGACATTCTTTTTTCTGCTCTCATGATGGATTAGTCACAACTTTTAGTAAATGTGATACTCGTACATTAATAAGGTCAGTAGCTTTCAAAGCATTATACTGACCGCATTGTTCCTGTTGTTTGACTATAATTAATTATAAGAATATCTTTCGAAAATTGTTTTAGGCAATACCTACTAATAAGATAGACCATTTTAGAAATATAGTATATACTTGTACAGCGCCCTTATTATTATTTTTATGGCGCAGTAAAAAAGATTCCGAGCCGTCTGGAGCCAGTGAGACTATGGCATCCACAATTGTGGTATGTTGTGAGATTAAAGGTAGTGGGGAAGGGACGGAGATGAGTAAGAGGAAGGTGAAAAGTACCTGGCTATTCAATCTGATCACAAAACACGGCTAAAGCCATTTAAAACGTCTATGTGACTTCTTTGATATGTGAAAAGTACAGGGAGATTATGAATTATGGAGATATGAGCGGTAAGCCTTTCGAACATATGTATTTCGATAATGTTTTTCCCACACATTTATTTATCAAACGTCAGTAAATTTAGTTTTTTTTTAAATTTATATTTTTATGTTTTGTCATTTCTGAATTCACGAACAACCAGTATAATACATTCATTCATTTATGTTTATTGCTAAGATATTGCCATTTGTAGTAAAATAAAATAGTTTCAGAACTTTCAAAATATTATTCTTTCATTTCGGAAACCAGGAAATTCCTCTTTATAAAATGATGTTAGCATTTCGTTACTGGAAGAACCAGTGGATAAATTCATCTCTCCGGCTTTATGTTGGTATTACTAAAATTGTTTGCGTTAGTCGGGTTCTTATTTCTATAAGCCACCCTTATTGAAGAAGGTTTAACCGCAAGTAAAGGAGTTAGAGCAATCATGGGCCCTCCTTGGGTTATTGGTAACGAGTCGTTCTGTCCGTGGTTTAGGACGGACAAAATAAAAGCCTTTTCCAATTGCTATATTTATATTAATATTCTTATTCAATCTAGTATTATTGATGGAGAAATCTTTTCGCCCTAGTGATTTGTGTTAAAATTTTTACCAGTATGACTGTATTTTTTTTATTTTGGACCGTAGGTTCTCAAACTTATTTCGACCACTTTGAGATTTAAAAATAAATCTAGTGCCCCATATTTTTTAACTTTCCTTTTTACAATACCATCTATTGCGTATCTTAAAAATAGTTAAAAATAATTATAATTAATATTTAATATAACAGTTAAATATAATTCTTAAACGTGCATTATTATATGTATAGGATAGAAAGGGTGTTGCCCGTGTCTTATTTCTGGGATCAAATAATGTTTTAATGAGAGGAAATACCTGATAAAAGAAGGTTTTGAATTAAAAACTTATCTACTATTTTTTAAGGATTCACGTAAAAACAAACCTGATAAAAGAAGGTTTTGAATTAAAAACTTATCTACTATTTTTTAAGGATTCACGTAAAAACAAACTTAAGTAGCCGTTTCTCTTTTTAGTTTCTACAGCAAATTGGTTGTAAAAATCGCGCTTTTTAACAAAAACTTGTTAGAACTTGATTGTCACAAACACGGCACGAACTGAAGGTGGATAGTCCAATACAGTTTTCCATACAAACTTTAAGGAACCATTTGCGGTGAAGATATAATTCCATTAATAGTATTATACTTAATTTAAAAACTAACTAACAATGTGGCGAATGCTCAGTTTTGTTATAAGGAAGTAAAACAAATTATTATTATTTAATTCAGCTAGATTCCATCGAATTTTTATAGATAGAAATTGTCAACCTTCGTTCTAAATTAATTACTTTAATATTCAATGCGTTTGTTTGTTTTTTTTTTAAATATCTTTTACTCTGCGATTTGTGTATTAGACACCCCCCCACCTTGGAAACCAATCTAAAGTGTTATTTTGGACCATAGTTAATTTATTAAATTTCATAATCTCGCATTATATTTTAAATTATTTCCGCAAATTATATAACTTACAAACTGTATCCGTAATCAGTTAGGTTAGGTTGAATGAAACTTTCCGGGTGAGTTACAAATTACCTACAAATTTACATTATTCATTTATTTTAACCACTTCTTCCAATTTCCAAGTTTGCACGCCATTTCACGCAAAGAGCACGAGTGCCGCCCAAGAGTCACCAAACAGCCGCCCTTAAGCCGCCCTTAAGCCTCCCTCAGCCGCCCTCAACATCATTGTCTCGGCCGCGTCGAAGACGTCTGAATTAAGTCAGAAAGCGTGCTCCTACGTAGTACACGTGTCTCGCTCGTTACGCGCCACGGTGCTACGACACCACGCCACCACGCCACCACGCCACCACGCAACCACGCCACTCTTTCACGCGACCTTGAGCTTGAGCCCATAAGCCGAAAGCCTCTAATAAATAGGGTAGCTACTCTCCTCTCAATTGCGGCACTGAAATGTGTAGGAGTTGTTTTACAATCTTGCGTCGTATTTTCTTTACAGAGACTTATTTTTCTAAGATACACTATGTATGTTTTTACGCAACAATATTGGCCAAATTATTTTGCTTTACCTTTTTTACTAAATTCAAGTAAATCTGGAATTAATAATTAATTGTAAGTAATTACTCTAGAAACCTTTTTCGTCTCAACTTTCCCTAGCTCGTGGGACTATGGCATTCCTATTTTTAGAAAATTTGTGAAGATATAGCCGAAGAAATTGTAGGCAAAGGAGAAAGAAAGAAGAATTTTAATAATTCCCTTATGTCACTAGATTGTGTCAGTAAATTCACGCTTAGGGTGGTCAATTACAACGCGATTATGTCAATTAAAAGTCATAATATATTTACGTTCTACTCTCTTTATTTGCGGTTTATCAAATTGTTTGTCTTTGATAGCGAACATTTGCGGTTCAGACTCATCCCAACTACTAATTAGATTTGTCAGAAAACATTCCGCTTAAACCAAATTAAATAGTAACAAGAATATTTCTGTTAATGAACTTTTACATAGTAGGTACGTAACAAAGATGTTTTAAAATTGTTGATTATATTGAAACCAAATTTAACTGTACCAAGCGTTACGTTTTACGTTTCTTTTTGTGAGCTTTTACATTAGTAAGTACGTTACAAAAATATTTTAATAATTAGTTATTAATTTAAAGTAAAATTATAAGTAAATTGATACGATACGAATTTCAAGACAAAATATTTTAAACAAAGGTCATTTGGCGTCTTATCGTATTTTATAATTTTAATTGTATATTTCTATGAAATTCCATAGTTATTGGTGTTATTGTAAAATTTGGGTAGAAAAAAATTACCAGACCGGCTGTAGTCTCGTGCGTACAGCCATACAACTTGTTCTACGATTTTGGTGTTAATTAATTAAATATTCGTGCCTCAATACGCGTTTTATAAATCAATTGAATGTCATTGTTAGTCCCCCAAAGCTTTGACTGTCCCCGCAAACGAATTTACCTCTGTCAATTAACCACTTGTTAGGGAATAAAGGCCCATGTATAGTGGGCACACATTGCGGATGTGGGCCGCGGGGCGGGGATCAAACCGCCTTCGTATTTGCCTTGACCTTATGGGTCCATTTAAGACACGAGGCGTACTTATTAAGATTTGTTTTCCTTTTCAAGGTTTATCCAAAGTTTTGTTTATTTGAAAGCTTGTCCTACTTATTTCGATTGGAGAGTTGATGGTGGTTAGAGAAGCCGACACCCCATCGCTTTGTGCAGTACTGATATGCCCCCGAGGATCTGGTGAAGTAAATATCTGCTCTGTACTTTCAAATTGTTTACATTCACACAATCCTAAGTAAAAGCACATTCAATATTATGTAATTTTGTTTAGTTCTAAACTTTGGTCGTTTGGTTTCACTGGCCACCGAATGTGTCCATTGTTCTCGAAGCATTATCACCTAGTATATGTATTTAATTGCATTCCAAGCTCCACAAGACACATTATGAGTACGTACATATTTGATGAGCTTGTAGCAGCGGGGTTTTGGTTTCATTACTAGATCTGATTCTGGGTATTTTCTAATCTTCCTCTTTTCCTTCCTACCGTTGCCACATTCCCAACCCAATCTAGGTATATAATAAAGGGTGCAATAATCCTTCTGGCTTGTTTCGAACCTTGCCATCACCTTCGTATTATTACTAAGCGAGGAAGAACACACACTTATTAAATTCCAATCGAAGGTATATTAATTTAATATCCATCGGATTGGTATTCGCAAACTTACAAAGCGGTGATTTGGGTGTTCGGCGAAATATCTGCTGTCGCCGACGCGCAATAAGCCCTTCGCTAATATAATTAAAGGAACCAGAAGCCCCGTTAAGGGATGTCTGCGCCCCAAATGTAGTTTTTATAACCCGACCAAGGCGACATCTGTACACAAAATTGGAAAACTTGACTCCCATCCCCAGACCACACTCCGAGGCTTCTCGAATGAAACTAATATCTTTATATTGGACAAATTGATTTTCTTAATTTCCACACATTAGAATCGAAACACTGATTAATTCTCCACGTTTTTTTTTTCTTTACGTGCAAAAATTGTATGCAAATAAATAAATAACTTATGTAAAAATCAAACATTCATGAAACGAAATAAATATTTATATTCTAGTACATTTTATTGTATCGCAAATATTTTATAAATATATTCATACTTCGGCAGAGATGTTTGGCGTAGGTATATAAAATAATAAGTAAATTATTTTTGTTCGGACATTCTTAATGATTTTAATGGATTTTCGTCAGCAGAAAAGGTTAAAAACATGTTTTTTCTACACCAACTTATAAAATGAATATTGAAGAAGAAAACATGTGTCGTTTAAAATATATTTTTTTAAATCCCTTACGTTTGGAATTAAATGAATTTTGATTCATATTTCAGTCCATAATCACTTATCTGGTTTCAGTCAATTTTTAATATTTAAAAAAAAAAACATTACTATTTTTATAAATTTTGACCTATTGGACGTTTTTATGTTGTTAGTCGAAACATGTTTTTAACGCTTAGAAGCTGACCTCTATCTACTGATTTTTTAAACCCTTTTCATCCTTTATCCGTAATTGTTTTGATGTGCACACACTTCCATGCCCTTATTTTATCTTCCAGTACACTGAATAATTAAGGAATTGAATCAATATTGTACAGATATAAAAACGGTTTGGCCTTCTAAAATCCTTTGATGTTCCCTGAAACAGTTAGAGCCCCCTACCCTTAGTTGGGTATATTCTATAGTTCTGTAACTCGGGGTACATATCCTATCATCTTCACCGTGTATACACCTAGAACTAGAGGCGTCTCAGCCTCCTCAGAATTTCACTGTTGTTTAGTAAGATTTAAGGATTTTGTTCAAAGGTCGTTGCGTGTGTACGCTGAATATTATTAAAGTTAGACGCCACATCTCGCTGCTCGCTGTGCCTCTCCTTCCGCGTCCCGAGCCTGTGAGAGGGTCTTACAATGCCTGTGGAATACCTTAAACAAATCTCGTAAGATTGTCTCATACACATTATTTACCGCCGCAAACAATCTGGATTTCGCTTCAATATTACAGTGTTCAATATCCTCTTACGAGGTTTAGGTTTCCCACAATATCTATCGTAGAGTCGTTCGCGTTTCGCATTGTCAACTCTGAATCAATTTATTCATATACTGACTCGATGCTCGGATGTGCAGCAAATAAATTTGAGTAAATAGTACAGTTTCAAGGCTAGAGAGAAACACGTACAAGTACATTTGGGTATTGATTTTTAAACTCTGCAAATGAAATATTTGCTGTGTAGTCAAATAAAGAGGTAATTAGTACAACGATTCGGTACCGAGTAAAAATGCAATATGCATACGAAAACCTGCTCGTCAAATAAAATAGGCTTCCCTACACTATTTTACTAAGCGTTCCTCTCCGATTTTTTTCCCCATATATTTTTTACTCAATATATCATAAAAAAATTGAATAATTATCCAAACCTGTCCTTGTCCTTAATTATCCAAACACTATTTTCAATCATTGTAGTTTCGTTATTTTACTCATCTATAGTATGATTTCATTATTTCTTTTTGCTTTGTGTATATTCTCTATCATACCACATCAACACAAAAGGCAAGTTTGTATACTATTGTTAAAAAAACTATTTTCCTATCGTTTACCTGGCAGGATTTTTCTCAACGGATTTTTAAAGCACAATTTCACGAAAAACAAAAGAAAATTCTATTAAAAATGCTTGCTTATCTCGTTTTTTAAATATTTTGAGAGCCTTGATTACATCCCAAAAAACTGATTATTATGTTATGATACAGGTCAATGATAGAATGCGCAGAATGAATCTACACATTCTCAACCTGCATGTTTTTAAATCTGTCCCGATGCTTCTCTGGGTAATATGCATTATGCACAATGATAGTGCACTATACATAATCACTAAAATCATAAGAATATATACATACATAGATATGTTGGTGTGATTTGTGTTGAGGAACGACGTAGAAGCCTGTAAGTGTGATGTACACAATGTGCGAGTGACCGTCAGATGTCGCGGTTGAGGGCCTAGACCTAGGGCGACGTTAGATGCAATCGTCCCCACTAATGGAAGAGGCGCGTCCGATTGTTCAAATGTTTGCACTTTTATTAGACCGGCTGCGTGTCGTCAGTCTTCAGTCCTCAGTCCTCACAAACCTCGAGCAAGTGACCCCACGGTCAGTTATCGTTACCGGGCCGTACTCCGCAAACGTGTAGGCAATTAAACGAAAGCCACCTCAAAAAAAGCGTGCCCTACATTTTCGACACGTAATCCAGAGGTGATGCAACGGAAAAAACTTTTTGAATAAGGGCTCATCTGCTGCAGTAAATGTAAATAAAATCACTTACAGTTATACGACTTTTCTACCTTCCTGGTATTACAGACACTTGACACTTTGTCGAAAGATAAGATTTTCTTTTTCCTAACAAATATGAGTTGGTGGAATCAGTTTGCTACCGTACAGTATCGAGCATTTTTTTACCTGTTCTGAATTCATTGTGAACACGTATGATTTTTCCCTGAAAGCCAACGTTTTATTCAGCCTATTACTGGATGATTGCTGTGCTTGTTCACGCGTAAGTTATGTTAGAGCAACGTTGCCAAATGGGCAGCACTGCTAACTGTCCACATGCGAAGCAGAGCGGTAAGATCCCTGATTCTGGTCCCAGAAGTATGGTGTCTAAAAGCAGGAAATGGAAAAGTATTTTTTTCTGTTGGTTTTTCCTAAAAAATTAAAATATAACATGAATATTCGCGTTTAGATTCGAATACGTTATTATAATTATATTACATTTAAAAAAAACGCAGTTTGCATCACTATTTAATAAATTATACTTTATATCCTCATGTAAAATTTGAAATAATGTTGATATATTTTTATAAAATAGTGGTGTATACAATGTCTCTAATTTTTTTTTATTAAAATCACTCTGCATAGTGATTTGCTATTATTGAAAAACCTATTGCACTCGTATATAATTTTCCGCAATTAAACATACTATGCAGGTATTAATAATATATTTTAATTACTAAAAAGGAATTCGGAAAAAGATAAAACAATACGCCTGAAAAATAAATGATTTCGTAAAACGGATTTAAATAATCGTTTGCAATATTAATTACGAATAATAATAGAACGTACTAAGCAATCCTTTTGTTGATTATATTCATTATCCTATACACAATTTTCATTGATTGAACCGAGAATTATTGTAGTAGGTAATTCAAAAAATAAATTATAACGGTATTTTGTTTTTGTAGTAGAATAGATATTATTAACATACGTATTATATTATTTAAGGGGTATTTCACCACCTCTCGGTAAACTGTTGAGTAAGGTATTTTATCTGTTTCATCACAGCTGAATAAAATTACTCGTCAAATAAACATGTTGACATATTCAATACCAACTTGGCAAGTTTTGTGGATCATTTTAAACATTTATTTCAACAATACTTCTAAACACATCATGTAAACCTACAAATAGCTGTAATTTTCTGTTTTTGTTTCTTGCATTTGTATGACTTGTTGCATAGCTTTTATCAAATGTAATTTTATTCTTATTTTTTATGTTTCAAAGTATCTGTCAAATTTAAATTATACTACCAACCATGTAAAAGCCCTCTGGGCGTTAAATAAATGAATAAAAAATAAATGTTGAAACTACTCGGCACTCAATCATACATTAACAAATTGGGAGCTACTTGACGGTGGCTCCTTTACCGTAATGATAATCATATGGTTAAAAGTTACTTGACGAGTAGTTACTCAGCAGCTTACTCAGAGGTAGTGAAATATCCCCATATCAGTTAATTTAAAAAAAATATATTGCTTAGTTGGTGTATTTTCGATAAATTCTGGAAAATCGTATTATTTTTAGGTGTGAAATGTTTTGAATATAATCGATAACATATGCACGAAAATCTGAATTTTGCACATCACCATTGCAAATATCATGAAATAACATCAAATGAATAAGAAACAAAAAACAGATCGCACGTGTTGTCACTGTCAGTACACAGTACGAATATCCCCGAGTCACTAGTCACTAGTCAGGGTGTGTGGTGTTTGTGCCGAACTAATGTATGCAGGTCAAACAATGACTCGGCGGCGCGCGGTGAATGAAGATCACAACATAAGGCCGCTACTGACAGACCTGTACCCAGTACCTACGCAGTACATACCTGCATAAATATGCATATTGCACTCATTGTGTTTGTCTCAACAGTCCGTGTGTACGTGGATACTGGATACAGAGTATATCATGACGTGTACAATGCATACATTAGTAACATCCACGGTAGGTGTCTAGCAACAGTGGCATGGTGAAAAACAATTTGACTCCGTCAAGAGTGATCTCTTAATAACGATTGTGAGAAAAAGTTTAAATATAAGAGCGAAGACGGGAAAAATTTTTTATGGGTGTGATACAAATTATCACTAAGCCGCAGACGACATTATAACGTCGTCATGCATGTGTCATTTTTTTCATATGCATCCGAGGTTTCACGATTTCGATCGCCTATTGCAGGGGTCGTCAGACTTTTACAAATGAGAAGAGCCAATTTGGCTTGAAAACAGAATAGTAAATTTATCAGAGAGCCATGTAATGGAGGGCGGTTGGAACTAGGTTTTGAATCTATCCAAAAACTAGTTCCAACCGCCCTCCATCAACCCTCTTTAGCGACTTCTACGGTTCAATTGCAGCAACGTCTAGTAAATGCAGTGAAAAAAATTCTTAGGGTCCTGGCGAAGACCACAATTTGCTTGAAGTGGCTTTTGCTACGTTCACTTACCAGATCTGAATAACCAGTTTCGTCTTTCTCAATCCTTTCCCTACCTTTTCTTACGCTTTCCAGCAGATTGAATATGTCGCCGAGCTAGTGAAAATTTACCTACAGTACAGCGTGTACAATTTTAGTATAATTTTTGGGCGCTTGAGGGGCGAATATATCCTCAGGGGGTCTAAACAACAGTCAGAGGACGGCTGGGGACACAAGAGTGCTCTGGAACAATTTGGTCTGCTAAAAAATTGTTTTCGTTTTACGTAAAATCGTACACACCCAACCAAGGATATTAAATCATCTAACCGTTTTTCGAAATTCTTTATTTACGAAGAAACGCTCAAGACATATATTCCTCCCGATCAAATTTCAAGGATGCCGAGTCAGGTCTAAATAATCACTTCTTGGCGCGGGCCCTTTCTGGCCCCGTGGCAGCTGTCCAGCCCGGCCAGGCTGTCGCTACGCCAATTCACACTTTGAAAGTACTACGCATTACGCATATCCCCTGCATAGATTTGTTGGAGCACTATCTGTTCGGCATGTCATGTGACAATATAACACGACATGCATCTTGTGGTAACCCCCGCTGTTTAGTGTTTTTGTTAGCTGTCTGTCGGTACAGTAATTGTTTATTGCATTTTCATCGGATCCAAAACAGATAAGAATAACTTGCCTAATTTTAGCCCTTTCTTTACTTACCTTGTCACATTCCTTCCGCCATCTTATTTTTGTTCTTCATAACTATTTTACTGTTAATATGTATTTCTATATTATGTTTGTAACATAATAAGTATCGATGGTACCTCTGATATGTATTACATGTGTACTGATTTACTTTATATTTCTGTATTATGTCAAATTTAGATTTATATTATGTTTGTCAAAGCCCTACAGGCGTTCAATGAATAAGTGAATAAAATGAAGAATAAATATCTATAATTATATATTATTGCGAATTGCTTCCCATTTTAACGAAACATAATAAAAACACAATGAATTATATTATCTAACTATTAGTTACTACTCAGTTTCGCCCGAGCTTGATTGTATTGTCTTATTTGTGACATTTAATTTAATATTTCGAAGCTCCGTACTTCCTAATATAAATTACACTGTGAGCTGAAAATATTTGCGTTGACCTATGTAGACATTCTGTACAGAAAACTCTGCGAATTGACACCAGAGTTTACTTTTACCTTGCCATCGGTAGTTCAAACTGAGCTCACAGATTTTCTTCTTTGTTGAGATTATTACTTTAAAATCAATGGTTTATGACTGTTATGAATTAATTTATAATTTAGTTTCAATTTTTTAATTTTACATAATCTATCGCTTAAAAGTGAATCATTCTTCTCCCTAAACTATATAATATTTGAACTTTCGACTTTCTTCTTCGAACGAAACTCCTATTACTAAATCAACAATTCTTTATTTTTCTTTTCTGAACATAAAATTGTTTTGTTTACCGTATATATTCGATACAAAAATCGTTGTTAAATAATGTAAATTTGGAACACGCTTTATATTCATGGTTGTGATATTATCGCTTGCATACAATTGCAATGACAAACAGTGAATAGTGAATATATGGAGGTCATGATCACACAGTTCCTAGGAAAGTTTGTCTGCGTATAATCAATCAGTATTCCTTCATCTTGTCGGTGAGTGCAGGAGAACTGTAAACACAATCACGAAAATGGAAGGAAACTGACATTTTTTATTGATATCGAATTTGAAAGTTGATATAGCGTGAGAAATTGTTTACGGCCTCTTACTTTCAAGCTATCTACTACATGCAAAACTAATTCACAAATTATCTAGAAATAAAAAGAGAACATAATACAGTAGTTTTTTTATGTGGATACCGCACATGAATTCCAACTGCTACTGACTGAATGGGGAATGTTGTGAAGTTGCAGGGAATGGGTAATGGAAGGAGATTCGGGAGAGGAAGGTTGGGAAGAATCTAGCTATTTATGTGTTACCAAACACGTCTAAAGCTATTTCAAGCAAATTTATAATAAGAGAAGAACAAAGCTTACCTAAAAACTTTGATATCAACACCAATGACCGCCAAGTAAAAAAGGATTTTAATTTTAACAAATAACTATTAAAATGCATTATTTTCCTTTTTCGGATACTGAAATAATTACTTCACTGTTATCTAACCGACAAACAGAGGTCTTTTTATTAAAAGTGCGTATTAACTGTGGTCCTATTTTCGGTATATTTACCTTAAAAACAATTACTTCAATAAAAGTTTTCTAATAATTAAAGCTATTTAGAATAAAATGGATGCAATAATTTTGATATTTATTTAGGAGAAGAATAAAATCTCAAATTTTATTTTTACGACCATCCCACTGATTTTTAAATATATGGCGAGATAATTTTTTGCAATAAAAATTACTTGAATTATTTATTTAGATTTGGTTTTCAAAATATTCCATTTAATATTTTGGTTTCTACCAAAGATATTAGAAGAACGAGATATGCTATGTTGGCCGCCGGACCGTAGCCGGAGTACTACCTAATTAGGGTACTTTGAACGGTATCGGGACGTGTGCGCACAGAAATCTGTTCTATGTATTAGTACGGATACCTTAGCGCAAGCGAAGGTGTGCAGTAGTATTGGTGAACAAAACCGGCGAGACTGGGCAAAACAATTCCACACAGTATGAACTGCTCATAGCACATCTCGTTCTTCTAATATCTTTGGTTTCTACATTCTCCCCTTCCGAATCGAGTTAAATTCCCGTTGTTTATTTGTGTGATGCATATGTTGCGGGATGGAATTCGAAATAGAACTCCCAAAATATTATATTATTTATGGAACATGTATTGAATTCCCACAAAGCTCAATTCAGTTCTCAGGTTGTTCGTTTTGTTCCGGAGTCACTTATTTATTTGAAGTCTCTATGAAAGTTCATACCTATACAAAACATAACTAAATAAATTTTAAGGAAAACGCTACTTTTATTATTACAATTAGCGGTCAGTGCCCGTCGCTGCCCGAGATTAAAAATGTTTCGACATGATTTAGGACTGGTTGTTTCACAGAATTTGAACAATTTATCAAATTTCAAAGTTGATTTTCAATTTCTGTAAAAATTCTAATCAAATTCTGCTTTTATATAATTATTGGCCAGTTGTTTCACATAACTAAAATAATAACAGAACTTGAATAAAACTTTCACGGAATTTGAAATTCTGTGAAACAACCCTTCCTTAAACTGACGCTCTTATTTTTTTTTTTTTTTATAGTTAATACCTCACAAGAGTCCCAACTGCTCCCGTCTGGAGCCAGTGAGACTATGGCATCCCCGATTGGGGGATGTTGTGAGGCTGAAGGTAAGTGGGGAAGGGAAAGAGGAAGGTGGGGAAGTACCTGGCTATTCAGATCTAGTCACTAAACACGGCTAAAGCCATTTGGAGCAACGTTTCAATTCTGAATGGTGGTCTTACACCAGGGCGATACTGGTAGTATCTTCCACTCTGGAACGTGCCGCAAATATACTATATATTATTTTAATTAATTAATTGTGAAATAACACATGAGATGTTGCATAAAAAAGATTTTTTTCTATTTATCTTTTGGACTGATTGATTTGAATATCTTTGTTCGCTTCCAACTAACTCATACGGTATAAAATGTATGCAATGTTCCAATTAACTTATAAGGTATAAAATGTAAAAATCACATAAAAAATAAAGTAAAAATAAAATATATAAATAGAGGTGAGAGTGTCCCGATGTGGGTTTTTTTTATTAAACAAATCCACAGTTTTCGGACCATCGAAACACTGTCTACATGAGATTTAGAAAAATTTCCACTACTCCTTTTTCCCACACATTAAAGCAGAATTGTGATACTTTTGATGAAATCTTGCACTCTTGACGTTAAAAATAAAGGGAAAATGACTCTACATCTTACTCGGGACAAGTTAGTAGGTACATAAATTAAATTGAAACAGAGATAAAAGGCTTCGATTCCGCGCCGGAAGTTGGCGAATCGATTGCCGACCTTGTATCTGAAACCAGCCACTCTTCTCCGAGGCCACCGCCACCAAGATTCCTCAAAAGATTGCTTTTTCGTTCTTGCAAGATGAATAATAATAAAAGAAGTTCCCCGACTGCCACCAAAAAAGTACAAAGCCTCTGGGGAAGAAAAAATCACGAGACGTTAGAATTTCAAATAGGTAGAGATGCTATGTAGGTAGGTACTTCAATAACGTTGATTCTTTTTCTCGTTTTTCCGGGAAGGGAAACTGAGATGAATGTTTTTTCAAGTCGAATGAAAATATATAATACAAAATGATAATATTAACTGATATTGGGAAATGGAATTTTCAAAGTTGTCACTTACCGAATGTTAATATATTTTAAAAGATGAATAGATCTATCTGTAGATCTTACAATACAAAAGGCAAATTAAATTAAAATACTTCAAACATTTTTTTTTTATTCATTTAAACAGCTATTGAACAGCAAGGCCAACTGTAATGATTCCGTAAGACTTCGTATCTGGTGCGTATTCCTGTGAAATAATGAATTCTTTTCATTTGGATTTTACAATAAATTTAGGTTTTACCCATTCGTGCCTTTAATACATAATTCCTTCCTTAAACGAGTCCTTCTTAAAATGTGTAAGTGTCGGTATGATGATGTCCAGATATTGTTGCCGATAGATTAAATCACAAGATGCCAAAATCTCCAGTATTAAATATGCCCGTAGGTTGTTTTCCCGCTAACATAATTATATCAGGAAAATTTATTGTTGGGAGGTATAGCTGTCAGATAAACACCTGATCAGTAGGAAAATGACCACATACTTCGTAAGTTTTCGCTAAGAATGGCTATTGGTTGGGATTACCTAAACCATATCAAATATCCAAATAACCGCTTTATTTATGCATATTACAAGAAAAAACTAAATCAAATTTTTCGTATTTTTTCTACCACATAATTGCATGAAAGCCAAGAGAATATGATAATCACGAATGTACCAATCATTGCCAACATTTGGCAAAAGGCACGGTATTTTTCAACACTAACACAAACAATCGTCCCTTGAGATTTGGATAAGCATCGCGCACACGAGAGTATTTTTATGTCGAATGAAGACCACATTTGAATATGACTTGTGCATTATGTTTCGTGCGTAATTCCTGCCTTTTATACCTTATTGTAGTGCAGTCGGTGTGCTATTGGGATTTTTAGTTAATTACGCGCTTTTTGAAGTAGAGTAGGCAGTGCTTATTTGTCCATATGGACGGCACGCCTCTGCTAATACAATATTTTTCGCAATGTGCTGTGTGGTTTCATAATTCTGGCAAGCAAGATGTGTTTTTAAACACCAACTCACTTTTAGACTCGTCGGTCGATACAATGTTTTTTATGTATGCATAATTTGTTGAAATCATAATATTTGATATCAGTTTTATATATCATATTAACTGTCAATCTGGTAAAAAGGATTTATTTTCCAAAAATCAGGTGACGCTCAGATTTGTGTGGCCTTGTAGTGATTATAATAACATTTTCTCATTTTACGGAAAAGACATATCTAACGGACAACTATCGCACACATTTATTTGTACATTATAAGACCGACCCTAATCCTTTGTGTAAAATATGAATGCGATTAACTTCTTTTTTTAGACTTAAATTAATCTAGACACGTCGAAAACAGATTGCTTTGAAAGCTTTTCAATGTTTCGATTTAATATAGGATTTGACGCAAATTAGTTTACGAATATTAATGCCGAGGACCATTCTCCGTAAACTATTATGTTTTACAATAATTATCCTTGTGACTAGTGTACGTAATACAGAAATATGTTGGATAAGTCTTAATCTAAAATAAGTTATCGTAAAATAATCACCATTATTATATGAATTCACCAGCGTAACGATTCTCAACACGACTTATGTGCTTAGTTAGTGCAAAGTTTGTACTTTAAAATAAGGGTGAAGCTTCATTTTCGCTTACTGTATGCATGTCGTTGTTTTATAATTCAGACTTGATACTCTGCCAATGTGGCGTAATGCCCCTGTGTTCCAATGCAAGCTTTCAGCCCCAATCGAAGAAAAAATGAAAGAAGAAGCCATCGATAATTCGCTGTGTGTAGGTTCCTTGCACAGAATGAGCACATCATCATTTATCTTCCTTGGCAAGTTCTACACCCCCAAACCCTTAGCTGGAAATCCTTGACTACTCTATAATATCGCTATCCCCAGTACGGTGGTCCTCCATTACCTAACGTTATTTATGGCATCTTTTCGTTATTGTCCCTTTCTAAATCGATCGGTTACAGGGGATTTTTTTTAGTTCTGCGCTTTTATAAGAACCGAGATTATGATATAGAAAATATTTTAGATCTGTAACTGTAGTCAGTCTAGTAATTCCTATACCAAAATATTTGTCTGAAGAAGACCTGTAGTTTTTAATAAAGACGTGGAAGGAAGCTTGCTAACTAAATTTTCGATTTATTTTCTTAGTATCAAATTTGTTTATCATAGCTTCAAATAATTTAGTAGAAACCCGACAGGTACCTTAATTAAATTATTATAAACGTATTCTGTATTCTTGAATTCAATTGTGCTCCTTCAGTATTATTTCTCCGTTGTGAATCCACCGCCAATTTATGTTCGCAGTTACGAAATAAAGAGGAGGTAACGATAATACAATTACAAATCGCAATAAATATCTCCGGAGAGGAGCAAGAAAGGGATGGATCCCCTCCCCCCCTGAGAAATTTAAAACGCCCCGAGTAAGACGACACCAATTTAAAGTTTCGATATTATTTGTGTTGAATTATCGCCTCCGTAGTAGGAAGGGAATTCGTCCCGAGGGATGTTTGTTGGTAGCGAGTGGCGAGGATGCCTTGGACACTGGACACCCTAGGAGCTGGACCCATCCGTGACATTCAATATCACTTTATTGCTTCTATTGCTTCGACGGAACCTCGAGCCTTGAGTGTTGAGCGCATGTCTTTGTGCAAGGAGTTGTAGTGTTCATATATATGACCGCATTCATTTCATTTCGGGAATGACTGTAGTTAACCACAAAATAATAAATAAAATAAAAATATAAACAGGCTTTTCGAAGGATTTTCTTTCATCACATTGTAACTTCATTCTGGGTATTCATGTTATTAAAATGCCGGTTTTAACAAAAATTTGAGAGCTTTTACGTTTTATGTATTTAAAGAGCTTGATTACATTTTTTCACCCATCCTTATACAGGATGTCTGGGGGGTAAAATGAGCTAACTTTGGGGGGTGATTTTTACATGATTTTAGAAGTAAAAAAGACAAATAACTTTTATCGAAATTCCAATGTTTGAGGTAGTTTTTAGGTTAAAAAGTTGAATTGTTTGTATTGAAGAATGAGTATTCTTCCATGAAATAAAAAAAACATTGGAATTTAGAAAAAGTTATTTATCTTTTGTACTTCTAACACCGTGTAGAATCACCGCCCACAGTTATCGCACTTTATCCCCGGACACCTTGTATTTTATATTGGCCCTGGCATGAAACCCTTTGGTGTTTTCTTAACGTAATTTCTTAAAACAGCTTTATAAAATTTTATTTTGCTCAAATGTTCGCCCTTATAAGTTTAATCTCAACATTTTTTGGTAACCTCATTGTTGCCTCCTTAGAGTATTTTGACGCCCGTTAAAACCTTTTTATACCTCGGAAACTACTTGTTTTTGGTAATTATTTTTTTACTTACTGTTTAATGTTTCTTAATTGGCTTTATATCCTTTTCCTCTTTACGGTTTTTATGAATGTTTTTTTTACAAACTTTGTATAAATCTTTTTAAAAATGTAGGGAAATTTAGTGAATGTTCATTTCAAACCTTTGAAACATAACCTACTGGAGCCCACGCGGATAAACAAAGATTGACTGCAAAATAAGGTGTCAACTTGGGACTTGACCTACAAATAGTACTAACCTGGCACACTGTATTACTTGTTTGGTTGAAGAAATATTTGAACTGAAATGGGTTTGATCTGAAACGTTAAATACAATAATATTTCAATACGACAGATCGAAATCTATCTATCTTTCATATCTTTCACAAAACAATAGATTATAGTATTCTCTTTGAACTGAACTTATTTAATGCCTTTTTAGATTCATGAAATAATAAGAAATGAACTCGGAATATTAAATTTATTTAAATTCTAAAAGCAGGACGTAAATAAAACTTTATGGAGTATGTTCACCGTTGAGTGATTGATATCTTGACATCGTTTCTGTTGTATTCTGTATATTTAACGTACATACATCTTTGAAAATGGTTGCTAGCTTTGAAAAAGCTTTTAGTATGCTTGTTTAAATGTCGCTGCCAAACCCTAAACTGACAGTGTTACAAAATATAAGTTCACTGTGATTTCAGTTTAAGGATTTCTGAAAGAATACCTACATCAATTCCGAGAATTGTGCCGTTTGGAATTCTTCATTCTTCTGAATTGGGTCATAATAAATACGTAAAATTTAAAATACATAAGATTTTGAAATCTGCATACATCGAGGAAGTTGGAACAGAATCAATTCCCCACATGGAACATTGCGTATGAGGATGCTGCTAGAAATATTATGGATTCCTTTGTTTAGCTAAATATATGTAGTTTCCCTTGCCATGCTTTATTCCCTATTTTCTAATAAGCCTCCAAAACAAACAACATTTACAATACATGCTGAAGCAGCTCAAATGTTTATATTCCGCACACAAAAACCGTGGACACTTCAATTTCATAGTTACACAATTTTGATTAAATGAGAAAACGTCTTAGATGTCGAAGCTAAGGATGATTTTATTTGTTTTTTTCCAGTGGAACTGCGGACGACTTTTATTCCACTAAAGAATTCCACGACGATCCTTCAACATTATTTTTACGCCTTTCGGGACTTTCTTGCCCGAAATATTTTTTCTACGCAGAAAGTTAGCACCCACTAAGCAAAAAATGCGTTAATTAACTGCTCTTCTCATCTATGTTTTATCTCGTTCTAACCTAACCGAACTCTTAGTCTTAATTCAAAATTACATGTTTATTTTACTTCTATCAGAAAAGCACTCTTCAAAGGGGAAAGTGAAATAGATATTCGGAAACATTATTTATAGTTTCCGGTTTCGTTTGCTTTAACAAGGAGTTTTCTTAAATTGAAAAAACCTTTTTTTTTTAAAGAAAGACAAACATTCCCAGGTTACGAATAACCCAACAATGTTTGAAAATCTCCTACTACCACCACAGAAAGCCGAAAATGTTGCTTGTGTTGTGATGGAGGACTTAGCCAGCCGAGGAATCGAACACGCGACGCTCGGGTGAGACCCAAGCGCTATGCCCACTCAACCACTGACCGGTCTAAATAGCTATGTCTTGGATTTTTTTTGTAACTTCATTTTTGACTTGGTAAGTTTATTAGTAACAGAAAGGGTATTAGTATTCATCGTCTTCTGCTGTGTGAATTACGACAAAACTAAATTTAAACTTGGATAAGTTTGCTTGCTTGGTTATTGACCATCGAAATTTTCAACGTCACTTAGAGAAATTTCACCATTTTATCTTTTGACGTATACCACAAAATAGTAAAACTGCCCCATGACCTTTTATGCTTACATGTATCTCAATTTTGTATTTTTCTCCGTAATATATTTGTGCAAAACCGTTTTAAGGAGAACGTGAATAAGTAAATAATTATTGTTAAGCAATTCATGTACATCCACGGTATGACGGATTTCTGCAAAAGAAGGCTTTATGTGGCGTTTTCAGAGCATGTAAATTCATGTTGCAAATATTCTCATTTATTGGTACGTGTCTACATACTGTTTGCATTTGTGTGAGGGTACTTATTCAGAAAAGGTTACAAAGTTTGTTCGTTTGTTTCTAGAAAACACGTTTAATAATTTAATAGTCCAAAAGATAAATACTATAGTTTGAACCATAGAACCTGTAACTTGTATACAAGTCAACAACAAAAATTGTGGGCATAAAAAGTAATTTTATGAACATGAATGATTTTTTTTAAATATATTTTACGCAAAAGCTTTTTTGTTAACTGTTATATGTATTATTTTTAAATTGTGCATTAATTTGTAATAATCTCAAATAAAAATTACAGAACGGATAAATTGACTGAAATATCTTACAATATTATGATGTATATAGAAAGAACTTGGACGCAATTCCATAATCTTGTACACCAAGAAGCACTTTGTGGAAAAAATGAGGTTTTAAGTGCCTCGCAAGTGGTTGGACTATTGCATTGTGACCAAGATCGTAAATTTCATATTATCCACTCCAACTTCTTATAGGCAAGAACTTTCTGTTGGGTTAAATACTCGAACGGATTGTTTCGTATGTACTGTAAACGTTCACAATATAACATTTTTTGGTAATTTTAGTTCACGTTAATTGATGTTTGATTGTGCCTTAGAAAATAATAAACAATCAATCTTAGTGCTTAAAAAAAAGAAAAATTTATACGAAAGTTAGGTATATATGTATTTTTACGTTAAAAAAATTGACAAATGAATCATAATGTTTTATCTCTTGTTACATTAATGATTAAAAGTAGAACTTTCTCATAATATTATTATGTTTGTGTTTAAAATTTTATACATATTTTACCCACAAATTTAATTATGTAAAAAAAAAAGTATTACATTTTTGACCGCGGTAATGGGTTTCCATCGCTGACATGAGGTAAAGGAGGATCATCGCAATCGGTAGATCTGATTCCTTCAGGCACTGTATTAGATATGCATTTCATTTACATGGGTAATATTGCTGAAATTTATTCATCGTCTCCCAGTTGTCGGTACCCACCCTTTTATAATCACAAGATCCTGCAAGGTGCTGTAATGTGGAAAAATCTGTTTCATCAACCAATTGATTTCGATCAATAGTAATAATAGTGTGGATGAAAGACAATGTCAATAATAATGTCAATAGTCAAATAGAATTTTCAAATGAGTAAAAAATATTCTGTTTTATTTTTTTGGCTTTTTTGTACTCGTGTTTGCTAAGGTCAGTCAGGAACCCCCTAAATATGTCAACAGCTTCCTAAAAATTCGTTCTTATAAATATCTTTCTTTACTTTATCAACTTTATCATTATATTTACTAATAGATCAGAAGAATTGAGACGGGACAACGATTCTCCGAATCACGTTTTCCCAGTCAAAGTGCTTCTTCTTGCCTTGTTTGTCCGCAACCTACCAGGAGAGCAGCAACCATAGAAGATATTTCACCACTCTCCTACCCATGTTTCCGAAAACCACGTGTCCCTTCATGCTTTGTTTGCCAGAATTAATACTCCCAGGGAAGCAGATATCTCAGAAGATGTTTGACTTTCTTCAATATCTGTTATTTCCTGCCTTGTGTTCAACACTCCCAGGAGAGCACATATCTCAGAAGACATATATCCATTATCCTAACCTAAGCAACAAAGTTTTCCCAGTAGCTATTCCTTTGCCTTATTCGCTTGTATCCTCCCAGGGGAGCAGAAACTTCAGAAATTGTATCAACAGCAACAGCCAACTGACCTTATGTGTTTTGTTTGTTTCAGGCCTGCAGGTGCACAGCATCGAGGCGGGGCAGGGGCAGGGGGCGGGCATGCCGCGCGGGGGCGGGGGCGCGGGCCGGCGCGGGCCCGCCCCCGCAGCCGCGGGCTGCTGCTACGACGCCGAGTGCGCGCGCACCGAGGCCTGGCTGGACGAGCACCAGGACTTCGTGCACGACTATTTCCTCAGGTGAACACACTGTTCCTTTACTTATTCTTCTTCTGATGAACCCTCCTCTCGGAGTTTGGCTATCATCAGGAAAATTTTCAAACAGCTTCTTACAATTTACTTAACACGACACAATATCCAAAAATCTCTGAAAAAAGGTCGGAATCTTAACGACGTAAGTGAAGAAGGCGTGTTCAAAAATATGCGGCCCTTGGCTCCGGCGAATTGAACGGACCTACGGTCTAATTTGCCCTACCAGGCCTGAAAAATAGATCTCTCCGCGGATTGAATGTGAATTAATTCTGTTAAACGTATTACTCAAAACTTATGTTTCTGAACCGCATAGAAAAATAAAATTTGATGCTTGCCGCTAATTTTATAGTTGAAAAATTAGTTAAAATGTGAGCCTTTTGGTGTCACTGAATTCCCAATAGTTCTCTCTAAGGTTCTTTCGTAAATTTATAACATCCACAAATTTTTTTTTATACAAATCTCTACTTATTTTTTATAATGTATTTTAGTGATTAAGTTTATGTTTTGAACACAAATCATGAATCCTTACAACCTCTAATGCTATTAATTTATTTTAAACTTTAAATTTTTCTTTTCATCATTTCAAAATTTTCTAGACCTTTTAAATTTAGGTAACTACCTACAAAAAGGGGTTATCCTTCCTTTGCTATTTACAGATATTCTTAATTTTATCTTGAAATATGTACCTAGAGATCTTCTCAGCTTGAAATATATTTTACCTATTAAATACGTAACTACCCGTAAGCATTTTCTATGTACATCTTTATGTTCAGTTAGTTATGTAAATTATATAAATGTATTTAAATATGTTTGTATCATTGCAATATTGTATTAATTACAGGATCTCATTATTGTTTTGCACTATTATACAACTTCTATTTTCTGTTATTTACTGCCTGCATAAGGACTATTTATTACTTACACAATTCTCATACACTTGCACATCTTTTCAACTTGAAATGTACCCTCTCTTTTTTTCCGGGTTTTCCAGATTTCTGGGTTACGAATAACATGACAATATTTGAATATCTCCTACATGGTAACCACAGTAAGCGGAAAATGTTACTTGTGTTGTGATGGCATGGGATGTTGTGATGACATCGCTTTTGGGTGGACCCAAAAGCGATGTCAACTCAGCCACCGAGCTGTCTTCCTTACTTATTAAATACCTGCCAATAAGCATTTTTCTGTTTACCTTATCTTTATCTTAAGTTAGTTACATGTATTTTTTATTACATATATGTATTATTTGAACCTGATCTCATTTTGCTTTGTTATTAACACATATTCTTTACGTCTATTTACCATCCTTTGCCGTTTTACACTTTCATATTGCTCTTTATTAATTAACCCCTCCAGCTTTTGAGGGTCATATATGACCGGGCGTCCGAATTTTATAAAAGTATTTTTATGTTTTTTTTCTATCATGCGAAAATACATAATTTTTTTGACGTTAGAAAGAGAAATAATATTTATTTATAGAGGAATCCATTAATAAAATCTTAAAAACAGTCAAAATGAATTTTTCATATTTCGCACCGCTATCGTAACAATCGGTTTAACTTTAAAAAATATTTCTTATTTTTTTTATGTGAACTAGATAAAGGTGTATGTACAGTTTTCTTACAAATTCCCCAAACAAAACTAACGTGTTTTTGAAATATCGAGTTCTCTCAATTTGTCTATGATTGAAGTAAAAAAATAAGTAAAAATGTTGTCGCGCGTCGGACCTGGGGGGGCCCTGACTTTCCCTCGGCCAGCTCAGAAGCGGGGGCATGAGACGTCTCTCTCATAGTCAGGGTTCGGGGTCAGCGCGAGGCTCAAGAATCCATATCCCACCGTCTACACAAAACACTCCCATACAACCGCTATCCCCAAATGAAAGAGGTTAGGTTTTTTATAAATCAACATTGTATTTGAGCGGCAAAATGGACATTACATGGGTGAATGACAATAGAATACAGGTTGTTACATCCTAACTAGAATTATCATCAAAGGGTTCCCTAATCTCTCTCTGGGAAATAATTAACAGCTCTCTCTAGACCGACAGGCAGCGTGGACGAATTTAGGTTATTAGCGGACACATTCAAGGGTAATAGGAAATGTAAGAGACTCACAGCATGGTGTTGTCGGGGTATCCTGTTGATTGCAGGACTGTGCGCCGTGTTTCAAACAAACGGTGCCAGCCTGTCGATGTTCAAAGCGCGACATTGTCGTACATTTGGCTTCTCGACCGAGCGGTGCGAATTGGAACGCGGGCGCCGAAACGAACACACGTCCAGCTAGGTCAGAGGTCGGCGCGTAAGAAGGAGGAACGAGGAGCTCGGTCGCCGGGGGTGGGGGGAACTGTAGCGGATCTTTTGCGCGTTACGTTTGACCCAGCAACTAACCTGATAATTCCTGCTACTCAAGTTGGCAACTGTAGGATCTTTGCGCCTAAAATCTGTTATATGACACCTCCCCCCGCGCTCGTAAAAAGGGCGACGTGGTAATGGAGCATCAGGGTTAAAAGATCCTCTATGTGCCTCCCTTGGGGTTTTTTGACAAAACAAGAGTTGCCCTTAGTTTGAGAGACTTGGATGGCCAGAGAGATGCCTAGCTAAAACATAATGACTAGCTTATGCCATAGGCTAGGTAACAATATTTGTGGGGAGAAATGAGGAAGGGTACATAGCATGTTTGGAGCAAATAATTTTGGGGAGAGAGCAGGTGTGGAAACAACAAGTAAAATTATGCAATTAGAAAACAAAAGACATGGTTATGCAATTGAAAGACAAAAGACAAAATTATACAATTGAAAGACAAAAGGGCATGGTTATGCAATTGAAAAAACAATAGACAACATTATACAATTGAAAAAAACAAAAGACGGAATGTTAAGGTGTGATTCTAGGGTTTCATTGGTCTGGAAGCTAAGTTTGCGTTGCGTTGGTTTTTTGGTTTCGAAGAGTTGCGAAGGAAACGAGATTTCACTGACTCTAAAAGATTACATTATCACTGTAATCTGACCCATTGAGATAACACTCAGGAGTACACTTAGGCCTTGGAAAGAACACTTTGCTTCGTTGTGGGCGTTGATGTTTGCGAAGTGGGGCTGTGGTTTGCGGGGCTGCGGCTATGGTTACAGTGGTCATTGGAGAGAGTAGTCCAGGTTCCGTAGTTATGCCAGTACGAGTCCTATGTGCTATTATGGTGGGCACGGATCGTATGTGTTGGTTATCGGAGCATAATGTAGCTCAGGATAACTTTTTAGAGATGCGCAGTTTGTGTTTACTGGAGGGGCAAAGGGTAATTATGTTTCACCCATGACCTGGTATGTGTCACTGCATGACAGAGCAAGAGACGGTATAACTGGCATTGGCATTGAGGGCAAGAAATTTGAACTCCGGGACTAGCGTGTCCGAAAGGTAGTTCAGAGTGTCATAAAGTATAGTGGGACAACTCGGCTTGCAGTGGTGCGACAAACGTCATACATATGAGTGGTATGGTCTGTGGTTTCAGGAACAAGATGGAACAAGTGTGTAGCGAGTAGTAGTCGAGGGGCCTTTGTAACCACAGCGCAGGCTGCTAGGAGGTGAGGCTCAGCTTGGCTGCCGGAGATGGCATCCGCCTGGGCTTCTTTTTAAATCCGGGGGGAATTATTATTAAAGCAAATTTCTTGAAGTTTACCTGCCTAGGGACCAATGAAGAAAAGTTTGGAGAGAAACAAAATGTGTCCAGAAAAAATAAACAAACGAGGTTTAACTGCCGGTCCAGAGAGTGACGAAGAGTGTGAGAGAGAGGTAGAGAGATTCCTAACTAGTTTTGATTACATAAACATTATCCTTTATTAGGATGACTTGGCGTTTGCCGAATGACAAACTGTCTTGGTTGAAAAAACAACCGGCCTTCTTTGGCCTATGTTAACATACAGGTGGTAACATTTTCGTAGGATTTCAAAGAACAAGACAAAAAAATTCGTGAACGAGTCACGGCAACAGCAGGGAAACTAATTCATGAATAAAGGTTGTCAGAAAAGACAGACGATACGCCAAGTGCGTATCATACATATTCAAAATTCATGAATGTGTTTCGTTGAGGAGAGAAAAAAAAATGACAACATACGTGAAAGGTGAGGTAGGAAGCCTGTTGGTGACCGGAACAATTACCGATTCGAACTCGAAGTGAGGGCGAAATATGGTCGACAACAGATTTTCCACTTCATACATATGCCTGAGGGCATGGGGGTAGGGAGGGGGAGGAAAAAGGACGGGAATTGAGTTACGAAATTGCTAGAGACTGGACTAATTTCCAATTCAACCTCTATGTGAGAGTGAAACATATTCAACCAGCAGATTTCCTGACTCTTTACATTTTAATAAGTGGATTAATTTTAAACAGTATTTGAATACACATTGTACTAAAGAGGCTAATCTTTTGCGTGTATTTGGCAAAAGATTAGGGGTCGTTTTAAACTTCTACATGATTGTGAGAAAAGACAGACCCTAGTTCCAATTTCACAAACCTGGGATTCTTTTTATTCGTTTCCCAGACGACGAGTTTAGTGGTTTTGTGCCCATCGATTAACTCCTGCGGCACTATGCCCCATAATTGACAGTGAAGCTGAAAACTAGTCCTTTTGGGATAGTAGATATTCCTGGGCTTCTTTTCTTTTGGAAAGCAGCAAAAACAGGAAGTCCACGGGCATTGGCGTTGAACAAAGAGGTTTCTGTGAAATACTTACGTAGTTCACATATAAAGGTTTGATATTATTTCGTTCGCACGATTCATGGTGAGTATTGTAACGTCTTCACGTATAGTGTACGAGTATGCAGTATATGCAAGGTACAACTCAATTATAGACAGAAGTCAAAGAGTGTAAAAACAGTTCCTTAAAGGAGATGACGATGTCGATATTATGTCGTTCACACGAATCACGGTAAGTATTATTATTACGTCTCCACGTCTCGTGTACAGGGTTGTACACAATTATACACAAAAGCGGTTCTCATGACATGTTAATGACACACGACCAGATTATACACAAAGGCGGTACTCATGGCAAGTTAATGTCACACGACCAAATTATACACAAAGGCGGTACTCATGGCAAATTAATGTCACACGACCAAATTATACACAAAGGCGGTACTCATGGCAAGTTAATGTCACACGACCAAATTATAACACATGGTTATAAGTATTAAGTAATTGTAACGAACTTCTCGTGTAGTGGTGGATTTTGTAAGGATCTCTCCTATCGCGTGACAAATTTTACATTTAAATATAATTCAACAAAAGCTAGCAGTATCATTTGATACTGTTTGCAAAGATTTGTTAGATTGACTAACTCCGTAGCCTGGAGAGGCGTACGATGGAACAATAGAGAAGATAAACAATTTCAATGTTACTTCATTTGTTACAAGGTGCAAGATGATGGTAGGAGGTATTTCTACTTACATCGTGCGATGGGTGAGAACAGGCCCATAATGGCTTTACATACTGTTCATTGTAGCGTGCAATTGGGTTGCAAACACTTGGTTAAATGGTGAGACAAAGGTTGGGTGTTTATATTATGCAACGATGATCGAACAAAGTCCTGTTGATTTACGTTGTGATATAATTATTTGCGTTCGAAGATCAGGATAACCGTAAGGTTTTACTAACCTGTCCCGTAGGGTTGAAACGTGAGGTACGAGACATACGTGACGTAACAGTAGAGAAAAGAAATCGAGATCTCGTCATACAATAAAAGACCTTAATGGGTTTTACATACTTTTAGTTGAAGCGAATCCAGTTATGGTATGTGGTTTTATAGGACCGACATTTGGTTTTCTTTTATAAATACAATTTCCCAAAATGGATGTGTCAAAATCCGATTTTTGGTAAATGTGAGCTTGGGTAGGACGCCATCAATTTTTGAAAGGAAAAAATTGAAAAAAATGAAAAAATTATATACATACAAAGAAGACAATTATGTGATTAATTGCTACTTGGTTCTTGCCTTTGAGACCACTATAGGGTTTTACATACTCAAGGTAACGTTGAATTGGACAAGAAAGAATTAATGGCTGTACTTGACAGGTTTTTTTTTTTTAAAAAAAAGGGGGTCGGTATTTAACACTTCGGAATTTACAAAATCCGAACTCTTTTGGATGGCACTCTTATGAGTGATTACCAATCGTTATTTTACAAGGAACAAAAACAAAAGTGGGGTGGTTCTTTCTAACACGACGAAGGGAACAAAATGAAACGAAAATGGGGTGACATGACATAAACATTGCATAGTGTAGAAGTTGAGAAGCAAAAGCGGGTTCGCGACTTCCCGGTGATTGTAACTCGAAAACGTGTCTCTATTCTAAAATGATCAGTTTCAGAACAGGTGAGAAAATAAAACGTAAAAGGAGAGAAAACGATTGTCGTGAGGGAAAGAACGTTATTACAGGAATAATATTTCATGGTCATAATATGTTAATATACATTTATTTACAAAGGTAGGTTAAACTCGTTTTTGACGAATAGGTTGACATGTAGTTGACACTTTACACGCCTAATTATGGTAAGACTTCATAAGCTTACAATAGTTTGTGATAATACACAATGGGTTAGTTTAAAGTTGCTGGGGTGGTGGGGCAGTTTCGACTGTCTCCTCACTTCCAGACTTTACAATGTCCTTAATATGGTAATTACCAGTATGTTTGCCAGAGGAGTCGGACAGGTAGTAAACTAAGTCCGATATTTTTCTTACAACCTTGGCTTTGACAAAACGGGGTGCCAGCTTGGCAGAGAAGTACAGGGCTCCTTGAGAGAGGGTGTTATTCCTTCTCCAGACAACATCGCCTACATTAAAAGTGATGTGTTTCCTACGTAGGTTATATCTGTCCGCACTTTTTTGGTGGGCCAGCAATAGGGCATCAGTAACTTCACTATAAATGGCAGTAAGTTCTTCCAAACGATGAGCGTAATCAACGGCAGGATTGCTTGTGGAGGTGGTTGACGTGGGGAAATTCGTGTTCCAGTGCAATGAACCATGTACCACCTGTTCCATACCGTGTTTTAAAAAGAAGGGGGTGTAACCAGTGGATAGGTTAACAGTGTTATTCATGGCAGCTTGAATTTTATCTAAATTCTTACACCAATTACGTTGGTCTTTGTCAACCAAAATGGCCAGAGCTGTGTTAATAGTCTGGTTATACCTTTCGACAGTGTTATTTTGGGGAGTGTACAAGGTATTATAATAAATATCTTTAATCCCGTATTTAGCAAGGAAATCTTTAAATTCTTGTGCTATAAACTGTTTTCCGTTGTCAACTATTACGGTTTTGGGTGTTCCGTAGGGTATGAAAATGTGTTTTTCCACAAGTTTGACAATGGCGGCGGCGTTGGCTCTTTTTAAGGGGAAGATCCAACAAAATTTGGTAAAGATATCCACAATGCTGAGTATATGCATGTGTCCAGAATAACTCCTGGGAAAAGGTCCGACGAGGTCCATAGATAACGATTGGAGGGGTCTATCAGCACGTTTGGGTTTTCCCATTAGGCCGGCAGGGGGTGCCGTACTATGTTTGTAAGCTTTACATGTTTCACATTTGGAGATGTAGTTGCGAACTTGCTTGAAAAGACCAGGCCAGTAATACTTCAAGGAAATCTTTTTATACGTCTTGAAGGTTCCTGGGTGTATAGAGTCGGGGGCACTATGATTGTTGATGATTACTTGTTTTCTCTTTTCGAGGGGCACAACGAGTTTCCAAGAGTAATCTTCAAGGATGGACAGTGGGGCCTTACAATTGCGATATAGTTGTCCTTCTTTTATAATAAAATTGGGAAACTTTTGTTGATTGTTTTTGCATCCTTCATAGATTTTGAGATACCATTCATCTTTTGTGGATGGGGTAGAGGCAATTGTATCGATGTTTAATGTGGCAAGTTCAATTCTTGACAGGGCATCTGGGACAATATTGTCCGCACCTTTACGGTGGATGACATCGAAAGTGTATTGGGACAAACGAGAAGCCCAGCGAGCGAGTCTGCCGGAGGGATTACTTAGAGAGATCAACCATTTCAAACTACTATGGTCTGTGACTACAGTAAATTTGCTACCGTCTATGTAACCGCGAAAATGGTGAACAGAATCCAATACTGCCAGTAACTCTTTTTCGGTGATTCCGTAATTTTTCTCGTGTTTATTCAAGGTGCGGGAAAAATAGGCTACCGGGTGTTCGCCATCGGGGAATTCCTGAGTTAGGACTCCACCGATCCCTACGTTAGAAGCATCCGTGTGGAGGGTAAAAGGTAGTTCAAAATTAGGACAATTCAGGACAGGGGCTGTTTGAAGAGCAGTTTTTAAAGTCGTAAAAGCTTCTTCGGCTTCAGTAGACCAACGAAAGTTGCTGATACCTTTACGGATACCAGTAATTTTGTTTAATGGGGCCGAAATAGTGGAAAAGTCTTTAATGAATCTCCTATAGTAACCTGTAAGTCCAAGGAAACCTTTGACTTCTTTCGCGTTTTTGGGTCGGGGGAAATTTGCCATTGCTTCCACCTTAGTAGGATCTGTTCTCAGACCTTTTTTGTCGACAATGAATCCCAAATAACGCAGGCGAGACTTACAAAATTCAGACTTCTTTAAATTGATGGTTAAACCAGCAAATTTAAGTTGTTGAAAAACTTTTTCCAGCATTAACAGGTGTTTTTCGAAGGTGTCACTAACGATGATGAGATCATCAAGGTAGCAGAATAGGTTGTTGTCAACTTCAGGGCCGAATAGTTTGTCCATCAGCCTCTGTAGTTCGGCGGGGCTATTTTTTAGACCAAAAGGTAGCCTTTTAAAGTGGAACATTCCCCTACCAGGTACAACAAAAGCAGTTTTTTCGCAGGATTCCGCATCTAAAGGTATTTGCCAGAAAGCTTTGCTTAGATCAATGGAAGAAATGAATTTGGCATTGCGTAATTTGTCTAAAGTTGCGTGAACGAAAGGCAGTGGGTACGCGTCGGCTTCAGTGCAAGAGTTCAATCGTCTACTGTCGAGGCAAAAGCGTGCAGAGCCGTCTTTTTTTGAAACCAAAAGGGTTGGGTTGGTCCAAGCACTTCTGCTGGGAACTACCACTCCCATTTTCAACATTTCATCAAGTTCATTTTCTAAAAGTTTCAATTTTTGGGGGGCTAAATTGTAGTAGCGTTGCTTGATTGGTGGGCCGTTGGTTTTGATGTGGTGTTTTACCAAATTAGTTAAACCCAGTCCGCATTTTTCGAAAGATATTGATTCAAATTTGTTGATCATTTCCTTTAATTGGAGAGCCTGGTCAGTGCTTAGGTTTTCGTGAGGAATTATAGTGCGAATCTCACCAACTTGAGCGACCGGAGGTTTTTGGCCAAGAGTATTAAATACTTGTGGAGCAACGTTAAAAGCCTTCCAGAAGTCAACGCCAAGGATGAAATTCTGGGATATAGAGGGTACTATTAGAAAGTTAATTGTAACTGTGTTATTGTTACATTTAATTGGTAATTGCAGAGTACCGATGACTGTCTGGGGAGTATTGTCCGCAGTTGTCACGAGTGTAGGTTTGGAAGAAACTTTAAAACCGTTGTTAACAAAAGGCAGGTGGGCATTGTTGCCAAGGCAACTAACAGATGCACCACTATCTAGTAGTCCAGAGAAGGGGACATTGTTAACGGAGAAAAGGGCATAAGGTCTTCCATCTTTAGCTTGTTTGCAACAAACCGAAGAAACATTTAAGGTCTGGTTAAAATATTTAATGTGTGATAACCAATCAGTCCATTCCTTAGACCTTGGTACAGAATGAATACCTGAGAGGTTATTATTTAGTTTTTTTGTTTTCTTGCGTGAAAATTCGGTGGGGGTTTAGAGAAATCCACTTGAGGTTTAACAAAGTGAGGGTCTTGCAACCTTTCCATGTTATTTCTTGATTTTTTGAAAATTTCACGCAGTTCGTCGCGTGGAGGAGAACGATCCCTGGAGCGATGTCTCTTTAAGGTTCTGGGTTCTTTAGCTTCTAGAAATTTGGCCTGCTTGAAACAAGTGGTAGCTAGGTGACCTACTTTTTTGCAAAAGGAGCAAACTTTTTTGTTGTCAAATTCTGGTTTTAATCCAGAAGGACGGCTTGGTACAGTGATATTGTCCGTGGTGGTTTTGTTGTTTTTCCTGTCTTGGTGGGATTCCAAAATGAGGCAAACTTCGTTTAAATGGGCCAACGACACAATTTTCTGTGAGGTGATAATGTTTTCATATCTTTGTAGGAGGCCATCAGTTATAACTGGTAATAATTCGGCTTCCGGGACAGGGTGGGAAATTTTGATGTTGATGGACTCGGCCCTCTCTATGAATGTTGCCACCGTTTCGTTTACTAATTGTTTAATGGATAGTAACGATAATTTAATTCTGTGTTGGGCCTCTGATTTGCCGAAGCTAGTGATCAGGGCTGATCTGAGTTTATTCCAGTCCTTGCATTTTGATTTTTGTATTCGGTGCCACGGGATTAATTCTGGAGATATTAGTTCTATAAAGTTTTTCTGCAGCACGTCAAATGGAACATTTTTAATTGAGGCCGTTTCTTCGATTCGGTCAATGAAATCCAGTACATCAGAAACACCGTTATATTTGATCTTCCAAGGAGTGAGATCGTATGTTTTTTCTTGTGCCGTGATGGGTGCATTGTCTTGTTTTACTGTAACATGTGTCCTGGTTTCTTTGTTAGAAACGGGGATTTCCAAAACTGGGGTATTGGGTGCCTTGTCTTCACTTGCAACGGATAGGTTTATTTTCCTGATGAACTTCTTGTTGAATAACAAAGCGTATGCTTTCAATGCTGACTTTGATTTGTTTAGTGGTGATATTCCTCTGTCTTTTAAGACGGCTTGTAGGTGCACTTTGGATAAGTTGTGTACATTGGGAATGACACCCATGTCCAAAGATGTAGCCATTTGATTGGAATTCATTGTTAAAAATGGTTTAAAAAAGGAAAAAAAAACTCCGAAATTTTTCTAAGTCTTTTTGAAGAAAATTTGGCCAGGGGGACACTTTAGGATTTGCATTATTTAATTTTGTGGGCACTATTCGCACTTATATTCACTGCACTCGAGGAAAGGCACGAAAAAAGGCACAAAAACAGCACTTTGGAAGCGAAAAAAAAACACTTTTGATGGAAAGATTTTATATTTGCTTCATTTACTGGCACTAAATCGTGAGATTGAACACACGTTCTTATTATTGCGTCGAGAAAGCACTTCTTTGCAAAAAAACACTGCACTTCTGAAGTTAATTTGAAACAATTCACTTAAAATCACTTTTATAACAGTCAATGCTGAAAAAAAACAAGAAAATGGACAAACACCGTACCTATATAATTAATCGGGATAAAGAATTATTTGTGTTTTACAGGTTGTAGCTGATATACTTTTAGAAATCAGCTTCGATGGGCCGTTGGGTGTATTGTGCTTTTTTTTTAAAAAAATCACTTCCGGTGTAAAAATTGGCTTCACAGTTCTAAATCCTGACTGTTATTATTACGGTGCAAATTATGCCGAAATTAAAACAGTGGGTTTGTTTTGTTTAAACAAAGAACACAGAATCTATGTTATTGAAGAAACATTATGTTCAAACTTTCGTTATCACAGCGTTTTGGCGGGAATTTCGTGCGTCTCTTTTATTCGTTCGAGAGGATTCCTACCGTTATTTTTTCGCGGCAAAATGCGCTTGACAACAAACAAAAGTTCTCGCGGCGAAAATGCGCTTGGCAACAAAATTGCATAGTACATGTTTTCAAATTGGGGGCAATCGTAAAGGCAATTTTGTGCAGTCGGGAAGGATATGTTTAAAAAATTCTGCCCTAAGTTGGTCGCCAGTGTCGCGCGTCGGACCTGGGGGGGCCCTGACTTTCCCTCGGCCAGCTCAGAAGCGGGGGCATGAGACGTCTCTCTCATAGTCAGGGTTCGGGGTCAGCGCGAGGCTCAAGAATCCATATCCCACCGTCTACACAAAACACTCCCATACAACCGCTATCCCCAAATGAAAGAGGTTAGGTTTTTTATAAATCAACATTGTATTTGAGCGGCAAAATGGACATTACATGGGTGAATGACAATAGAATACAGGTTGTTACATCCTAACTAGAATTATCATCAAAGGGTTCCCTAATCTCTCTCTGGGAAATAATTAACAGCTCTCTCTAGACCGACAGGCAGCGTGGACGAATTTAGGTTATTAGCGGACACATTCAAGGGTAATAGGAAATGTAAGAGACTCACAGCATGGTGTTGTCGGGGTATCCTGTTGATTGCAGGACTGTGCGCCGTGTTTCAAACAAACGGTGCCAGCCTGTCGATGTTCAAAGCGCGACATTGTCGTACATTTGGCTTCTCGACCGAGCGGTGCGAATTGGAACGCGGGCGCCGAAACGAACACACGTCCAGCTAGGTCAGAGGTCGGCGCGTAAGAAGGAGGAACGAGGAGCTCGGTCGCCGGGGGTGGGGGGAACTGTAGCGGATCTTTTGCGCGTTACGTTTGACCCAGCAACTAACCTGATAATTCCTGCTACTCAAGTTGGCAACTGTAGGATCTTTGCGCCTAAAATCTGTTATATGACAATGTGGTTAGCGTTTTTACTTATTTTCGCGTTTGATATTAAAAGTATATAATTTAAAAATAGTAATGTTTATTTTAAATGCATACCCCGGAATGATAATTTTATCTAGTTTCTAAAATAGTGTTTGTTTTTATGGAAAATTAAAAAATAATATGTATTCAGCCCATTTGAAATACACAGAAAACATTGACTGAACAAATGTGATGAAAGTACTGAAGTGTTAAGCAATTATAATTTATCGTGTTATAGCTTGTGTCTTATACTACAAGTCATATTATGTAAAAGCTGAATGCCGTCTACTTGTAGATCATTATCTTCACATTACGTTACCAGCTTACCAAAATCAATTCCTAAGAGAAAGAGGCAATAACATAATATCCACTCTTATGGTGCACTCTCAACTCTAACTCTTGCGGTTACTTTGTTCCTCTCCCTTAATTTGTTGCTCGACTCGCGGTTTCGTTCCTTTCCCATAATTTGCGGCTTGGCTCGCGGAAATTTTGTCCTGTTTATATGTACCACTAAGCGTGTGTAGTCATCGAATATTTTATTTCGTCAAATAATTGTTTAATTTTAGTCTCGTCACTCTCTCATGCTCTGACTCTCAAATTCCACCATGCTGGACATAAACCCAATCCTGTAAAAACATTAGTTCATAAAAATACAAGGTTTTAATTTGTAAGGCGGGGCTGGGTACTCCTGCCCCGGGAACCATTTATTTGATATCCAACACCTCTACCATAGGTCGCTCCAAGTGGTTCGCTGCGTTTGGTTTTTTAGTAGGGGTGCCTAGATTCATCTGGTGAGGTGTATTCAGGATGCGCCTGCCCATCAGCTGTACAACGTCCTCTCCTTCCTTTCCTTAAAAAAGACCTCCCACACAGCATCCCAAAAGGTGACATAAATTATTTTCCCCAGGGCCCTCTGAGTTAATGGGTTAATGCAAAAAAAACTACGAAATTTGATTGGAATTGGTAGGTATCCTAAAACTACCACTTGTTTTGAGACTATGACTTTTGCGGAGAAAGACTAGGTAGGGAGGTTTTGTTAGTTCATGAACATCACAGTTTGGAAGGCGGGTATGATTACCGTCGCCGCCCCCGGGAACCATTTATTGGATTACCATAGGTCACCCCTGGTGGTTCGTAACGTTTGGTGAATTAACGGGGGTGCCCGGGTTCATGCAAGTATGTCCAGCTGTGGGGCGGCGAATGGACGAGAATGAATGCGACGAGAAAGACCATTTGACCTCTGCAGCAGCCTTCGCCTTGCATTGAAATGGGAACGATCAATGTCACCCCTGGACACACTGACCCCCAGATTCTTACTCACCCCTCTTACCCCTTTCCGTCCCTGATATTTCTTACCTTTAAAAAAACATGACACAGGAGCCCCTGTAGGAAATTATTTTCCCCATGGCCTATGTTTTCTTGATGATTCTGTGTGGAAGGTCTTTTTGAGAGGAGGATGAGGTGAACATGTAGGAGGAATCACATAGGCTGGCAAATCGTTCCACAGTTGAGTTGTTAAACTCAAGAACGAGTCGTAGAAACGGCCCGTTCTCATGTGGAAAATGTCAACCGTGTATAAATTTGGACTATGGACCTGTGCCGAAGGGATCAATGACGCTAGTTCCTCGAAACATCTTCCATTGAAATACCGATAGAACAAAGAGTGTGTGGTGTTAACGTAAACAAAAAAAATAATAAATAAAAATAATTAAATTGAACAATAAGTATGTCTACGCCGACCGAACTAGTTTTAAACACCCCTCCGTTTTATCATACCCAATCACCTAATCATCAAATTCTTTCTGCCTGGTTGACGTATTTTATGAACGATTCTAACATGTATTTCAGCATTATGCGTACTGCCTATCTACTTACATAGAAATCTATCCAATTATGTTTCAAAGCATGTTTCGGAAGGTATTCCTTTGGGATGATCTCTTGAAAACTAACGAACAGTGTTTCGATTATCTTCGTAATGTGCGAATGACAGGTGTTATTATCTACAGTTGGAAGCTGCAGCCCCATCACAGTAAGATGTTTATATCTATATCTAGTCTTTATGGCTTCTGCGTGATCTTTGAGTCTAGCTTTGGTCATATTATGATGTATATATTCTCTCATCAGTTGGACTTATTCTAGTTTAATGTGGGCAACTCAAATGACTTAATCAAAAGTAAAGTCGGGAAACACGCCAAACACGCTCTCAACATCTGTACACTGTTGACATTTGTCACATGAGGTCATTTTTACGTCGGGTCATTTTTACGACTCGTTCTTGAGTTCAACAGATTCGCTATGGAACGATTTGCCGGCTTCTGTGATTCTTCACTCCGACAACATGGGTCACTTTAAGACCCGTGTCCTCAAAAAGACTTTTTTTTTTTTTTTTTATTTTTTTTTTATTATTTTTTTTTTTTTTTTATGAATTTAATTTAGATTAAATTTGATAATATTATTATTAAGTTCTGCAAGTGTTTTAGTTTTTTATTATTGTGACAGCTGTTTCGGCTTACAAGGCCATTTTCAAACTGTGGTTAGTCCACATTGAGACGACGTTTTTATACTATTTCAAATGTAAATTTTGAAGGTGCATACATTGATTTATTACTGGTTACACCGATGACATGATCTATTGTTGGTTAAACCAATCTATGTTTTCCCCTCAGTAAATGGTAATGGGTTCTTAATTATTTACTAATGACTTTATTGCTATTAAACGAACGAATGACCCAAATTTAACACTAATTAATAAAGTACGGAAAATAATTTACTCACCACTTCTCAGTATTTTCACAAAACCCAAGCAGTATAATGCACCCAAATAATTCATAGCAATAAAGTCATTAGTAAATAATTAAGAACCCATTACCATTTACTGAGGGGAAAACATAGATTGGTTTAACCAACAATAGATCATGTCATCGGTGTAACCAGTAATAAATCAATGTATGCACCTTCAAAATTTACATTTGAAATAGTATAAAAACGTCGTCTCAATGTGGACTAACCACAGTTTGAAAATGGCCTTGTAAGCCGAAACAGCTGTCACAATAATAAAAAACTAAAACACTTGCAGAACTTAATAATAATATTATCAAATTTAATCTAAATTAAATTTATTAAAAAAATTAAATGGAGTTCTACGAATTAAACACAAAAACAATAAATATACTCAAAAAGACTCTCCACAAGGCATCCTTAAAGATGACAAAGGTTTACACCCTGTGTGAAGTTAATGTAAAAAAAGCTCTGTATATAAAGTATGTAAACCCATAAAGTTTTTCTCTGAAAATTTGAATGTCTAAAGCGAAAACATATATTTTTGTATATGTTGAAAGCAGCTATAACTCTTGAATTGTAAGCAATGGCATCATGAAATTAGCCTGGCTTTTTCTGTCTATGCAACATTTTTCGGCGCTCAGTGTATATAATTTACATCTTAGGTTATTGAAATATCCACCTATTAAACTACTAAACAGAAAACCACATTTTAAAATTAATACTCGCGTAAATCCGGCCAGTGACTACTAATAAGACTAAAATTTACATGCGTTATTGTTTATTACTCGTCGTAATGTTATGTAGTTTGTGCTCGTCGTATAGTTTTTGTTTAGGCAAGAAGTTTTCTGAAACTACATTTTCGATTTTAAAAAGCGGTATCGCAAAATGATAAGAAAAACTTTATAAATACGTAAAAACATTATAATCTACAGTCATTTATCAATGCTAACCTTTTTATTTGGAATAAAATTGGCCGGCATTAATTATTCAACAAGTTGGCTTTCAGCATCCTAGATCAAATTTAAACAATTTTAAAAAAAGTATGCACCAGTATTTAATCGAAAAAGATCGACATGTTTCAGAAGCAAAGGTTTCTTCGTCGGGATACATAGTATATTTTTAAAAAGACACCTTTTGATTCTGAAACATGTAGATATTTTTTATTAAAATACAATATAGTAGTATTTATTTTAATGAAAATGATGCTACAAAGTAAATTTGCGATTATTGAAGAAGTGACTATGTCTTTTTCTACTATTTTTCTGTAGACACGTGCATTAAAATATTTACTTTTCTATTACCGGTCTACATAGTAATGTGGGTTCTATTCCAACGTAGCACAAAATTTTAAAAACATAATCCAGGTATTAGTTTTTTCAGGTTGATTATAATGTTTGCCGTACCTAACAAATTAGCTATACGGCTGTCATCAGAAGCATTGATAAATAATGTTCTTAATCAATAATCATCATTGAATGATTGTTTTTGTAAGTTAATTTTATCATTTCAACGAGAAACCTTGTAATTTCTTAAACTGTATGTAAATACATATGTAGTATAAAGAGTATATTATATTTCTTCAATATTGTAACTGGAAAGCAGTTTGCTTCTGTTACCTGAAAGCATAAATTATTAAATACGTCATCCGACAAATACCAAGAAATAATGATCTAGGTAGGTTCTAGAGAGGCTGTCAGTGTAATCTATCTCAGCAGACGTCAGATCCTGGCCTTTCATTATTATATACTTCCTATCATATCATAAAGTCATACCTATGATGACTCGCCTTACCTTCCGTGTACCAATCCAGTATATTAATTAAATTATTGCGTAAGAACTTTTTTACTAATTATAAAAGCATATATGTACATTTTACTTTACATATATATTTATGTGTAAACCTTTTTTCTGATCCGTGTTCTCGCATGTGTTATTTTATGAATGCAAGTTTATATTATTACGTGTCACTTCGTGTTTGAAAATTTTCATAAGAATAATATATTTTGTATATTTCGATAAATGAAAATTAATTTTGTTTGAGTCATTTAGAATTAAATGAACGTGACAAACTTTTTAATTATTCTATATTATTACATTCCAATAGGATTACAATGAGATAACTTTGAAATTTTTTATATTATAAAAAGTGTGTTAGTTTTTTTTATTTTTTTTATTTTTATATTTACTCCACACAGGAGGCCCTGAAGAAAATAATTTCCCTCAGGGCCTATGTCATCTTTGGGGATGCTGTGTGGAGGGTCTTTTTGTGGAGAGGAAGGAGTGAACATGGATCTTGAAGAGTCCCATGTTGTAGGAGGGAGGAAACACAGAGGCCGGCAGTTCGTTCCACAGCCGAGCTGTTGAACTTAAGAACGAATCGTAGAAGCGACCCGTTCTCATGTGACAAGTGTCAACTGTGTACAAATGTTGGGCGCGCGTTTGGCGTGTATCCCGACTACGCACCGGTGCCGAAGGGATCAATGACGCTAGTTCCTCAGAGCATCTTCCATTGTAATACCGATAGAACAAGGACAGCATACCTACCTGACGCCTGTGCTCTAAAGATTGCAGTCCGTTTGTTAATATTGGGGAATCTATCAAACGGACCGCCCGTTTCTGCACAGAGTCAAGGGTTTTTTTCAGGTATTTTGGGGCTCCAGACCAGAGATGGCTGCCAAATTCGACAGTAGGGCGCACTTGCGATTTGTACAGGGTCAGCAGTTGTGTACTATTAAAGTATCTGCGGGCCCTGTACAGTACGCCCAGCTTCTGAGAGGCCAACTTTACTCTGGCTTCGATGGAGCCCCCGTACCTGAGCTGGTCACTTATAGTTACACCAAGCATATCAATGGAAGGCCTGTTCGGAAGATTGCTTCCGTTGAAGGAGACTAGATTATCATTTGGATCCCTTTTAGACGTAATCAGACAGGATTGGGTCTTTGAAACATTAAATTCGACGAGATTATTTTTACCCCAGGAGGAAATACTCTCGAGGTAACCGTCCATTCTCTGCTTCAAAGCCCTCCGAGCCGTTGGAGTTTGTGAGCCCTTTGGGGGCTTGTCAAACAAATAGCTATCATAAACTGTACTGTCATCCGCGTAACAATGAATCGGTTCACATGTCAAAAGGTCATTGATGTGCAACAAAAACAAAGTCGGAGACAGAACCGATCCCTGTGGGACGCCAGCATTTATGGAGTGCGAGGAAGAGGTGAAACCGTCAGCAACCGCCTGAATCGACCTATCCCTTAAAAAGTCAGCAATCCACGTACACAGGGATGCGGGAAGTCCGTAAGAATGCAATTTGTTGACAAGTCCTCGGTGCCAGACCCGGTCAAAGGCCTTGGATATATCTAGTGCGACCGTTTGGGTCTCACCGTGACGTTCCAGGCACCGCCCCCAAACATGCGTCACATACGCGAGAAGATCACCGCACGAGCGGTTCCGCCGGAATCCGTATTGACGGTCGTTGATAATTTTGTTCTTCTCGAGGTATGTGAGCAGTTTGTCGTTGATCACACGTTCCATCACTTTGGACAGAACTGATGTGATCGCTATGGGGCGGTAGTTGGCCGGGTTGGAGAATAGGGTGAATTACCGCTTTTTTCCAACCAGAGGGCACAGTGCCACACTTCAGGGACATTTTGAAGAGCTTTGTCAAAACTGGAACTATTTCCGCAGCACACCTCTGCAATACCAGGGCAGGTATTCCATCAGGTCCACTAGCTTTGTTAACATCGAGCCCCCGTATGACGTGGAGTACATCCCGATTCCGGATCCTCAGCTTTTTCATATAGAAGCCGCAGTGAGGAACCGACGGCGGAACAGCACCCCCGTCGTCGAGGGTCGAGTTTTCCGCAAACATTTTCCCTAATAGGTTAGCCTTTTCGGTGGCGGTGTTTGCTAGTGAGCCGTCAGGTCTGGTAAGAGGTGGCAAACTGGGTTTGCAAAAATTTCGACCTATTGAGCCCGCAAGCGACCAGAATGCTCTGCTGCCATGCGGGCAGGCAGCCAGCTTTTTGCTGATCTGCAGGTCGTGTTCGAATTTTGACCTATTAATGATTCTCTTGCATTCCTTTGCCGATTTGTTGTATGCTGATCTGCTTTCGGGCTTTCGGGCAAATTGTAAGTGGTCAATTAAATGTTATTAAAAAACAGTTTTTCTTGTTATTTTCACATTATAGCTTTCTTAATTTTTTTCTTGGTTGCTTCTTCATTCTGTTCTTCATTCTTTAATGCATAAAAATTTTGTTATGGAAATATTTTATAATAATTGGTTTATTATAATAACTGCTTAGCTATCGGTGTGTGATATATATGAAATATTCAATATTTTTATACAATATAGTTTCTTTTGTCTATGTCTACTATTTGTCTATTCTTATATGTGTTAATTTTCAGTAAAGGTTTTGTCTTGAAAAACTTGTAAATTAAAATGTATTAATGGTAAACGTATGTTTACCAGACAAGGTTTTCTGCGAAGCACAAAGGATAACAAATTATTATAAGCTATAATTATAAAAAAAAAACAATAATTGTTGAATGAAATACTAGTATTTATTGAATTATTTGGCGGTTTAAAAAAAGCCGACCGGCAATCAGAAGGTGCGGGTTCAATACCTGTCGGCGGCATTTATTTTTTCTCGAATATTTTTTACGAATATTTTTTCAATTTATATGTTTGTTTCAGGCTAATAATGAAGATACCATTGGCTTTAAACATGTTAACAATTTTAATTAAATGAAAGTGCAACCAAAGTTTGTTATTTTCATTTGATGTATTTTGTTTTTGTATTACACATTTCATAGTAAAATATAACCATTATTATTGACTTATTCGTATATTTGACCCTCCCCCCTAGAAGATTAAGTACCTATAGGAGGTCGTGTTGACTTTGCTAAGGATACTCGGGTCACACATACCGCACTGCATAACATTATGTAACTTTGTCATAAATGTTTTTTGTAGGAAACTAAAACTCCCTCGGTACTATTTTACTTCCTCAGATTCTTTATTAAAATTGAATTTTTACGGCGAAACCACATAAATTTTGTGTGTATTATTTTAAGATCCCATTGTATATATAATACAAAAAGTGGCATTTTTTGGCGTAAAACTACTTTTTTTTAATATTTCAACATGTTGCAAAATTGTTATTTAAAAACTTTTGTTTTATTTGTAAATGATTCATAAATCTATGAGGTCGCCTTTTTATGATATATATTTTACAGACTGTCGCCATTCTATGAGATGTTTTTTTCTTATAATCTTTTTTAATTTTATTAACAGAGTTATAACAAATAGCACATATTGATGGAAGTTATTAAGAACATCTGTAAGTGTACAGCAGACAGAGTGTTAATTTAAAGAAAATTGCAAACTAAAAACAAAGTATATATACCAACCGTCCAATGACGTTGTACGAGTACAACAGTATGTTATTTCAAATGATCTGCATAAGGGTAAGTATATAACTTATGTTCAAAGCTGTTAATCAATTCCTCCCTAATTGAGAATAAGTCGTGTTTAGAGAAGGACAAATTTTAGTGGAAAGATTTATAAATCTTAACTTCCGCAGTGTAGGTATCTACGCTATCTGCAAATCTGTGACTTCACAACAGGTCCTTACATTGTAGTTTTGTCATAGTTTTTTTTAATATTATTCAAATATTTTTAAAGCTAGTTGTGTGAACTCTTAAAATTAAAATAAAGTTTTTTTACTGTGTTTGTGGCTTAGTAAATTTTGTTTGCTGAATTACGTTGCGGAGAATTTTACGTGCAACTTCAAAAGACGTTATTTTTCCTAATGTGTAAGCATTCTTCCATAGTCCATCCCCATTAAAAAGTTCTAGACAATTAAAAAAATGATAGGCTGCGCATGGGGAGAGTCATGTCAATTGTCTCTCTTGAGAACAAAACACCACACTAGAACCAAGATTAAAATATCTCCCAGGCAAACGACTTAATAGTTATTTGGTTTGAAAAATCTTTTTTTTCTCTGTACGACTTTAATATGACACTATAATTATTTAACATAACCACCTATTCAACTGTACCACGTTCCATTCAGAATAAATCGATAAAAACGAATTTCAAGCTCCCGTATAGAACAAATTTTACATACCCAATGCTCATAAACATTAATAAATGAATACATTTATCTTTCTCGGAATATTTCCCAAAGAAGCCATTTAGCTTTTCCGTTTCGAAAACGTACAGTATTTTTATACATTAAAATAAACATTCCTAGCGAAACAAATATAACGTTTTATCCTTACACATGAATTTGTCTTTATCGAACTTTACTGTGTACTTGAATTCTCGGCAAGTGCTGATTTAACGAAATTCCATTCAGTGATATCATTTCACATAACACTTGTCTGTAAATGTTGCCAATAGTTCCGCAGCAAATTGAAACGTCTTTAATGAGATGTTGATAACGCCTCGGAATATGAATAATTATGTATAACATACAGTTCCAAGAAAGTCACCGGTGAGAACACTAACTAAAGGGGGTAATTAACATCGAATTGGCGCCTGCATTGATATCACTAGCCGCGCTCGAGGTGAATTCAGCCGGTTAGATGGAAATCAAAGCAATCAGCATTCCTGCGGTACATCCTCCTTGCGGACCAGTAGATATGCAGACCAGTTCGGATGAATGCTCCACTTGGAGCGGTGGCGGTGTTTAGCGCGGTGGTGGCGCCTTCCCGCGGTGACGAATAGGAGCCGGCATTCCTAGCTAATATCTAATGAGGGCTGACACTGATGATTGATGAAGCGTGCCAAGACGCGGCGAGAGAGTAATGAGATATTTAAAAAACAAGCAACATAATATTCCCTTTCTTCACTTTTCTTCGTTACGAGATTTTAACTCTAGCAGCTCTATTCACTTAAAGATTTTCAGTTCTTATTCAATGATCGGAGAAGTGTAGAAGCATCTGCAGGGTTCAAAATTTAATATTATATATTAATCAGTTAAATGTGTCTAATAGCCCAATATCAGGGATTTTCCCCATAAACTCACAAATTTCCCATTATCCCTTAATCACCTGTTCAGTTGACGCTTCGTTACTACGTTAAATTTTAAGTTAATGCTATCTCACTCTTCTATTATTTTAATGTTTTGTCTCACTCTATGATATGTATATATTATAAGCACACCCATTGTATTTTTGATTAGTTAAATTTTTAACCCTGAAGATGCTTCTACGAAGCGAAACCGGTCGGTCTTAATAAAATTTACAACAATTCCTGGTTTTTAAACAAAGTATTTCATTTTAATTTAAAACATATATATTATGGGAAAACATTGCTTGAAAACACTGACTCCGCTATATTAACAAATACCACAGGAGCTTACATTATGTATTCAACGTTCCCGCTAAGCTGGCAAAGTCAGTGCCCGCTAAATTTTCCGATTTAAACTGAAAGTATTTTTGGTATCGTATTTGTGGAGAAAATTTGCTGCATAAAACTAAATATTCTTTCCTGAATCTGTTCATTCTCTTACATTGTTCAGTACATAATGGAAACGTTCGGCCCTTAGGTACGAGTACCTACACAAAACGATTTATTATTTTAGGAATCTTCAATAATTATTTATTAATTATATATTTGTTGGTCATTATTATGCCTTTGACAGACCTCGCTATCATCGTGCGTATTCTCGTGGTTTGGCCTGTTTCTGCATATCGCGCGCCATACATTCCCATTGGTAGTGTATAGCGTGCGATATGCTGAAATAGCGTAATGTGTCGCCTACCTAAACGTACAACGATATTAAATATTGCATGTTTGAATCGTGATTGCATTTCAAATCACGATAGTGAGTGAACATGTTGGGCATGCTTATAGTGTTATTACTATCACACATATTATCTTGTCAGTGAGTGGAAACCTCCTAATGTTATGTACTGACATCCCAACTAATGTTATTCAAATTAAAGCAGACAACTAGCTTACTATCTGGTATGGCCATCTTGAAATCTGTGAGTAAATGTGTCTTTATGATCAGCAAATCTAAAGATAAATGAGTGGACATTTTGTCACGCTTTGGACTCAATGATGAGCTATACGATAGAGATCAAGTAATTGACGTTTACGGCGTGTTTAATGTGTTATTATTCCATTTATGGAATATTGGTTTTTAATCCAGTGATCATCACATTTGGAAATCGATAAGTGGACATTTTATCTTTTATCGTAAATTGACTAATCTATAATATTTAATCTTTACCATGCAGGCTGCAACCACAAACAGCGTAGATTTCGAAATTATTGCCAGTACATGGTACAAGGTGTCCAAAGAGGGAAGCGGGTATTTAATAGTTGGATAAACCCAAAAACTATAAATATATTAAAATTTGTTATTTATTCTTTATACGTAGAAACTGATCTGAAAAATTATTTAGCAATAATTATGTTTATTTTTTAATGATGAACTAATGTTTATAAGATAGGTTTTTTATGCGTAGCACAAAGGATAAAAAAATATTATAGTCAATAATTAGTCGCTTAATAATAAAATATCCCGGTTGTTTACAGGTGGAAAAAAATATAATATGCAGTAATTGTTGATTGAAGTACTAGTACATATTGAATTATTTGGCGTGTTGGAAATAAGCCAACGTAGCTCAGTGGTCTCAGAGCACCTGAACGGACATCAAAAGGCGCGGGTACAATTCCCGTCGGCGGCATTTATTTTTACTCGGGAGATATTTTCAATTTGTATGGACTAATTATTGCTTGTAATAATTTGTTAATGATTTGTTAAAGTGCAGATGCCGCCTTTCGCACTGCTGGCACTGTAATCTAACGACACAACGCGTTGACACATCGCTCTTGAAATAGCTGCCATTTCTGATCTGATATTTTGCTTTCATAGTGTCAAATTCGTCGGTTTGTTCTCACATACTTTTTAGGTATCCCCATAAAAAAATATCCAGCGGACTGAGGTTAGGGCTCCTGGGTGGCCAGTCAACGGTTCCTCTACATAAAACCTCTACCTCTGGTGGACATAAAATAATCCAGCGGACTGAGGTCTGGGCTCCTGGGTGGCCAGTCAACGGTTCCTCTACATAAAACCTCTACCTCTGGTGGACATAAAATAATCCAGCGGACTGAGCTCAGGGTTCCTGGGTGGCCAGTTAATGGTGCCTCTACATCCTTATGTTGTACCTACCAATCATAGATCATTTGCTTAGCTTTCTTGAGGTCAGTGATTCATTTTTCTAATGCGTTATTCGAATCATAGCTAACTGGCTTAGATCATGCAGCTAGAGATCTGTGAGTCATGTAGTGTGATTGTCAACTGCAATAATTATTCGAGCTGTTCGGCACTTGAAATACGAGTAGTATCTTATTTATGGCAATAGCTGATACTGATCTCCGCGTAAAAATGTATGCACAATGTAATTACGATGTAAATATTAATGTAATAAAAATATAAGTAGCAATTGTTTTTTTTTGTGCATAATAGATGTATATTATAGTCTACTATATCCTGTACATTATAGTCTACTATATCCTGTACATTATAGTCTACTATATCCTTCAAGAGATTGTATTCATTTTATACTCGCTGATGTCATTGTACCATTTAATGCCACATTTAATTATTTTTAGTATTATAGTAGCCTGTAAATTGCCGTGACGTGTATTTACTGTTTATCTTGTATTTATATGTACCATTAAAATTAAATAAATATTTACCTCGGCACATCGCAACCTAAAATCTAATTAACGATCACAGTAACTTATTACTCTGACGTCTAATTACTGTTCATGATATATTTATATGTACCATTAAAATTAAATAAATATTTACTACGGCACAACCAAACCTAAAATCTATTTAACGAACACGGCAACTAAATTACTGTGACTTGTAATTACTGTTTATGCTATATTTATATGTACCATTAAAATTAAATAAATATTTACTACGGCACAACCAAACCTAAAATCTATTTAACGAACACGGCAACTAAATTACTGTGACGTGTAATTACTGTTTATGCTATATTTATATGTACCATTAAAATTAAATAAATATTTACTACGGCACAACCAAACCTAAAATCTATTTAACGAACACGGCAACTAAATTACTGTGACGTGTAATTACTGTTTATGCTATATTTATATGTACCATTAAAATTAAATAAATATTTACTACGGCACAACCAAACCTAAAATCTATTTAACGAACACGGCAACTAAATTACTGTGACGTGTAATTACTGTTTATGCTATATTTATATGTACCATTAAAATTAAATAAATATTTACTACGGCACAACCAAACCTAAAATCTATTTAACGAACACGGCAACTAAATTACTGTGACGTGTAATTACTGTTTATGCTATATTTATATGTACCATTAAAATTAAATAAATATTTACTACGGCACAACCAAACCTAAAATCTATTTAACGAACACGGCAACTAAATTACTGTGACGTGTAATTACTGTTTATGCTATATTTATATGTACCATTAAAATTAAATAAATATTTACTACGGCACAACCAAACCTAAAATCTATTTAACGAACACGGCAACTAAATTACTGTGACGTGTAATTACTGTTTATGCTATATTTATATGTACCATTAAAATTAAATAAATATTTACTTCAGCACATCGCATTTCAAAATCTAATTAACGAACACAGTACCTTATCTAAGACGCGATTCTCTGTAAATAGAATCACCTCTCTCTCTTTCTATCATTCACTAACATCTTTCTTTGTAGGTTAATCGTAATATGTAAGAGGTAACCTATGATGATTTGGTTTCTGAGAATTCTTTAATATTCATGACATTACATATAATATGAACTGCCGTCTGCCAGGGAAAATACAAAATATTTAGTACCAAGTGGTTATTGTTATTTCTTATATGATGCCATTCAAATTCTCACTGCCTGGAGCCAGTTGGTCTGCGACACCAAAACAATTTATTAGGGAGTGCTCTAAAGTGGAAGGAAATGGTAAACGGAAAAAAAGATGGGTTTAGAATCATTTTAGGAAAAGCCTGTTAACCCCTGGGTCTATTGAGATTTTGTCGTCAAGTTCCTTTGAAAGATCTGTCAGATCCACGATTTATTCATAAATATTCCCGGTTGACACTAATTAATAAATAGCTTCGCCATTTTTGAACATATCCCAAAATGAAATACTGTTTTTGAAAGCTAAAATAACCTTTGATATTTTTATATTACAAACGGAGGTCACTGAAATTTAAAACAATACATTTTTTTAACGTTTTAAGTTTATTGGAAACTTTTTTTTCGTTTCACGTACCTACTTAAAAATAATTCATTTTAAAAAAAATCATAATTTTTGACAAATCTTTCGCATATGTTGCAATGGTGGTCGATGACGTTTTTGAATATATTATAATTATTTGGAAGTGTCTATGGTCAACTTTTAAATAGAAGTACAAAGCGTGGTGTTGCCACTTTCTAACAATGCTGAAAACTTATATCTCGCAGTAATACGAAATGAGATGGAATGACTTCTATGAGTCCGTATCAGTTTGTGCCGTAAAATACATAAGAATACAATACTACTATCGATTAACTTTGTCAGTACTGAACTGCACATAAAGAGCCAAGAGGTTAATAAATATTAACTAATGATGTTATTTAGCATATTTTCGATGATTTTTCATATATGAATTCTCAGAAGTGTGCATCCCCATTCTTGACCAAAGAGCTAACACATAATATGGAATGATCCCTTACACGATTGATGCCTACTTGTGGTTGAAGTTGGGTTCTTATATTTGGATTTCAATACTTGGAAAACTTAACCATAACTTTGATACCAAATAAATTTGATTTGCGACAGACATGTAAATTTCATTCCCACTTGCGTGTGTAATGTTGTCACATACTTTGAATATAATTTCAGTTCTCTTCATAATCCCCGGGCTCAGCGTATCGGTTAGTTAGGAATATGAATATCAGAAATTATTATGTTGATCTACATTTTGCGTAGGTAACTCGAATTGCGCGGATTGTTCACGAAAATAGAAATTTCATCATTCTATTATAGAATGGAATTTCAGGCAAAATATTATTGAATTTCTATATTGTAATACGTTCCTGTACTAATACCAAACTCGAGCATTCAAAAACATCAAGTACACAAATCAAAAACATAAAATAATGCCCAATGATAATAATTTAAAAATATTTATAATAAAAACATCCATGTTGTAACGAATTTAGATCTTCCTTTAGCAACAAAACATTTCTTAGAATTACTTTTTTCTATGTTTATAAGATCTTAATATTCGCCCTTTTTCCTACCTTCCTCTCACTTCTATTTTTCCCCTTCCCGATTTCATGCAGCCTTACAATCTCCCTCTAATTTTAGATGCTGTAATCCCAAGGCTACCGGCAGTTGTGATGTATGTACATTGCGTGGTAGATACTTTCAATATCTCAATTTTTTATATTAACCCCACATAACAGGCCCTGAGGAAAATAATTTCCGTCAGGGCCTATGTCATTTTTTTGAGATGTAGTTCTGGGAAGGTAAAAGGTATGAAGTTTGGGAGGAATCTAGGGATTAGTGTGTCCAGGAATGACGGGCATATGAATATATCCCTCCCACTACGGCGCAAGGCGCAAGAGACCAGTTGGAGAGGTCAAAGGGTCTCCCAAACCAGCCTCTCCCAATCTGGCAAGCCGCGTAGCTGGTGGGCAGGCGCACCCTGAACACACCTCACGATGAACCCGGGCACTCCTGCTAAATCACCAAACGTAGCAAACCACTTGGGATGACCTATGCCAGAGGCGTTGGTTATCTAATAAATGGTTGCCGAAGCGGCGGTACCCAAACCCGCCTCCCTGGAGAAAGACCGCCATTCAGAATCGAAACGTCGTTTGAAATGGATTTATCCGTGTTCAGATCCATGATACTTCCCCACCTTCATCTTCCTCATATCCATCCCCTTCCCACTATCTTCAGCCTCACAACATAACCGATTGGGGATGCCATATTCTCACTGGCTCCAGACGGTTGGGAGCAGTTTGGACTGTTTTGCGGTACTCACATGAAAAAAAATTGTACAATAAATTACTTATTAGCCTTATTAATTTTTAAAATATTTTTGTTAACGTCCCTTATGTCTCACAAACTATTTGTAGGGTTTTGCGGTGCTACAAAACCGAACCTGAAAACTCTAGACTCAAAATCAAATATTATGTTTTCATCTCTTATTTACTAGAAATATAGCCGGAATACCTTTCGTTAATGATTAATTGGTATTTACACTCATCGACAGAATCATTTGAACAGTTGGCGAAATGAACATGTGCATAGATTTGTCATTGCTGAATTCGTACGCACTGCGCACAGCACATAATATTGCGTTTCGACGCATTGACCTTCGTAAAGTATAATATAAGTGGCTATATGCGTTCTTTTACAAATCGACGTCTGTCTTCGATATTTGAGTGAAGCACGCGCAGGTGTCTTCCTAATTACAACTAACAACTTTGATCTACTGACACTGAAATTCTCCGTGGTAATATTCCAATTTTCTTTGAAATAGTTTATTAGTCTTGAAATGCTACACTACGAAAGAATTTTTCGTTTACATAAATTATTTCAACAGTTTTTTCCATAAAGTTTTAAAAGGTCAAAATCTTAAATAAATCAATTTTATTAGTTTACAGAAGAATCGAAACAAACTTCTAAACGGGATTGTACAATATTTAGGTATACAAGAGTGTGTACCTACCAATTTTATGATAGTGAGATTAGCGGTTGATGAATAAGATTTTTAACTGCTAGTTATTATTATTATCACTGTTTACTCTTGAGCAAGATTTTTTATGTAAATACCGCACAAGAGCCGCAACTGCTTTGACTATGACATCTCAAATCGATAGATAGGGTATGTAGATGGGGTAAGAGGGTGTTGGGATTTAACCTAGATATTCAGAACTAGTCACCACACACGGCTAAAGACATTTCAAGCAAATTTTCTCTTCCGAATGGTAGTCTTTCATCAAACCTAAATTGGGAGTATCTCCTTTGGATTTTGACTTCGATGATTTTATTTTTCATCGGTTTTTTCGAAATGGAACGACTGCATTTCAGCTATTCCGAGTACTCTTGGCTGCAGCCTGCGGGTTGAAATTTGCTCTGAAATAAGCCAACATCCGATAGGAGAAGGTACCAGAAGAAAAATATATGTTCTGATATTCTTGGTTATAAATGTATGATCAATAAGTAATGATTTTGCCAATGAATGATATATTTATGAATCATAGTATAGCTATATTTAAGTATTTAGTGAGTAATTCATTTTTTAAAGTGTTTATCGAGCTGGTGTCCTGATAGATTTGTTTGCTTGTTTGTTTCAGAAAGGCAACCCGGCACGTGGTGGACGCGTGGCTCGTGTCCCACGCCACGCCCCCCGCGGGGTCCGGGGGCGGGGAGGGGGGCCACCCGCTTCCGCATCCCTCCCCCTCGCGCTCCGGTGCCACCACCCCTGTCAGGTGAGTCCCGCCACCGCACCTGTTGGACTTACACTAATCACTTATCAACCTCCCCCCTCTCCTCTCCTGAGTACCAGAATACTATACTGTACCTGAACTGATAGGGTTGACCACCGCTGCCCTACTAAAAACTGCCCTTACAAACTAAATCCTACTAAAAGTTGCTCGGAATTTCTAGATTTTTGCTGTATGTAACCGTATTTATCACTCTTGAAACTTTGGGGGGTTATTTTTCGTGGAAATCTAAAGAAAAACTTTGTTCTGTAAGCCCATTAAAAATACATGAACTGTTGATTTGCACCCGGTTGACGTAGTTGTATTAATGTACTTTTCAAAGAACTGACTGCCTTCAATAATATTCCGATTGGCCCTCGTAATCATTGTGAAAGGTACAACTCATACTGCTTTATTCAAGTTTCGAATTCCTTTGTCAAAAACTTTACGATGTTTTTTTCTTAATATTCCATATTCAATATGTCAAATACTTACTCATACTCCTGAAGTTTTCTTCGATGTTTAAATCTTAACAAGGTAATCAGTTTTACCTACTAATGTCCATTTTCCGATGTTACCACTTGGTGCATGAAACATGCCTCTTTCCACTAAAAAAAACGATTTTCTTTGATCACATAGACTTGTTAGTTCACTTCACTTTACAAGATACGTAATTATTATATTGTGACTAGTATTGCCCTATTTCTCGTGAAAAGTTTGGTTTTTTTTATCTAAATACTAATAACATTGTTAAAAAAAGTTATTTGTAATCAACAATGATGCCATGTGTTTTCTTACCATTTTGTTTTTCTCAACTTAAATTTAATTAAAATACAGTCTTTCTAATGTTTTCTTTTCTATTTATGTAATGATCCTTATTTATTATTGAACTAAATGCCGATACAATAGATTATCAAATTTAGTTTTGACAACCCTAATAAAAAACCATTGCCCTCAATAAGCACGAAGGTATTTTGGTGCCAAGTAAACAAGAGATTTGTTAATTGTTGGGGTGGAGTATTTAATTTTGCCGGTTCTCGTAAGCTTAATTCACACAAAGGTTGTAATTCCTACTTCCGTGTAGGTTTTGCATATTCGTGTTATACTTTTTCAGTTCATTTGTAAAAGAAAATCTACAATCCTTACAGGATCCTGGCTCCTTAAGAATGGAAGAATATGATTACAATTTAACATTAACTATAATGTGTGAGTAGTACTTTTTTAACAGTTTCATTACAAAACATTTCCTTCTGCAGAAAAATTTCCGCGCACGAGTTCGAGCGGGGCGGGCTGCTGAAGCCGATCGTGAACACCATCGACGGCACACCCACCTTCCTTTGCGCGGGGGGTGCGAGCGGGGGCGGTGGCCCGGGCGCTGGCTCGGGGGGTCCCGGTGCACCCGGCAGCCGCCCGCAGCGCCGGTCCAGGCACGAGCTCCGCCAGCTGGATGAGAAGGAGCTCATCTTTGAATTGGTAAACGATTATTACAATTATGAATACCTTTCTCTTTAACTGGAGGAATGTTATGAAATTCTGCTCTTATGAAATTCTTAGTTTGCATTTGTTTTGTTTTATTGTACTACCTACGTATATTTAATTATTAACGCCTTTTTCGGGCTTTAGAAATATTAAAAATCATATATATACATATATATATTTATCTTTTTTTATGTAACGGAACTGCCAACAATCTTTTTTATTAGATGGTGATAAATTGTAGAAATCGCGTCGTTATGTGCGACGCGATGTCGCACATAATAAATTGTAGACGTCTACTGATCGACATAACCATTTCCCTCCATTAGTATTCTAGGCAATGTCGCACATAATAAATTGTAGACGTCTACTGATCGACATAACCATTTCTCTCCATTAGTATTCTAGGCAATGTCGCACATAATAAATTGTAGACGTCTACTGATCGACATAACCATTTCCCTCCATTAATATTCTAGGCAATGTCGCACATAATAAATTGTAGACGTCTACTGATCGACATAACTATTTCCCTCCATTAGTATTCTAGGCAATGTCGCACATAATAAATTGTAGACGTCTACTGATCGACATAACCATTTCCCTCCATTAATATTCTAGGCAATGTCGCACATAATAAATTGTAGACGTCTACTGATCGACATAACCATTTCCCTCCATTAGTATTCTAGGCGATGTCGCACATAATAAATTGTAGACGTCTACTGATCGACATAACCATTTCCCTCCATTAGTATTCTAGGCGATGTCGCACATAATAATATGATATTATTCTCAGAGTTATCAAACTGAAATAAATCCCGACTCAAGTATTACATAGGTATCGCAGAAATCCTTTGAAAGATTTTTTCGACGACTTTAGCATATCTATTGTATTTATCTTATAGCGTATCCGAATTGGATGTCCTTAACTATCTACAACCAGCTCTAATTACAGACTTGGTCACAACTTCGTAATAATCCTTCACCTCCCAAAACTTGGAAAAGGGCGGATTAATCAAAATATGTAATTAATTCATGCCCAGCGATGCCATTTGCATACCAAAAGCGGCTTTTTCTTCACTTCTTTATGTAAACAAATTAGAATTTTAATGGCTAAAATGATCTTTGTGCTTTTTGGACCATTTCCACAATACATGTTTGATAAACATTGAATACAATGCAATGCGTGTAATATTTTAATTCAAAGAATAAATGTTGAGACATTTTGAATGACGCATTTGCATACAGATCTATATAATGTTGCTAATTTTATTTTGATACCATCCCACATTTACATTTTTTGAACATACGCCGAGAAAAATCGGTTTTTGCCCTCAAGGTAAATTAACAGGCCTCATTAATATATCATCATATGAAGTATGTTTTATTGATTTGCCTTGATAATATATCATGACCACCCAAAGAATTTTCGTTCTAATACAAAAATATTCGGATTTTCGGAACACGTGTTCATGCTCACGACATCATAATAATATATTCGTAATTTACTAAAAGTTTATCATGAAATCTGTTAATTCATGCGTAAGGGATATATAAATTTCTTATTTATTATATCCAGTTAAGAAACACTCCAAACAATTATTCTAATGGAAGTGAAAACATCTGTTCATAAGCGGATTGATATTAAGGCAAAGCTTTATGCCAAATCACTATTTTGATTAATCTTTATAACGAATTGGTGTACATTATGAATACCAAAAAATATGCGTTAGATAAATTGAAGGTTTTCCTATCGTTTCGCTTGAGTAGAATACATTAAAACACACTTATCAGAAACACAAAACAATATTTATTATAAAGGTTTTAAAATGTTCAATGAACTCCCGGTAATTGTTAAGGAAGCTAGTCTTGCAGTTTTTCGTGGATTATGTCTCAATGTTGTTAAATCTAAATTTTAGTATGTAAGAAGTAAATAATATTGTAGTAGTCATAGAAAATAATATATTAGGTATAAGATGTAAACTCTTATAACTAAATAAATACAAATTAAAAAAAAAAAAAAAAAAAAAAAAAAAAAAAAAAAAATTTTACTCAATAAAAAATCTAAATGTAAACTACTAAAAAACATATTTTTTCAATAGAAATATATGAACGCGTAAAGGAAACAACTTTTAAAAAATACAGTATTATAGCTAAGATTATCTGTGACAGTTTCATTTCATTAATTTTTTTGCTTTCTTATAAAATTATTTACAAAATAAATAAAAACCATTTTTGTGCTTGAAATCGAACGTTTTTAGACTCCGTTTGTCAAGCGATTTTAATGCCTGTTACTTACAATATAAGGTACACCAAGAATATACACAATTTTAGATTGTAGCTTCCTCTTAATCTGAATCTGTCAACAAATTTTGACCGAACGATATGTAAATTTTCCCAAACACCTGTTTATTCGTTAAGGGAAATATTTCAATTCTTCCAAGTTGTTTTTACCACTTCCAAATAACTTTTCGATCGCGCAAATCAAAAAATAATATCCCGAATCAACTTTTACACAGAATGTTTTCGATTTCGTTCCATTCAATTTCATCCCGGTGGAAATTTTTAAAGATAGAAACCTTCCCACAACTAATTTATAAGTTAATGGTGCCGAATAAATGTGGGTTAGGCAAATAAAATATAAAGGGTTTAATGATGAACGGTTTTATTATAATTACTTCCCGAGGCAAATTTCAGGAAGAATCATTTTATTTAGGGCGATATAATAAAAATAAAAGGAAGAATTTAAACCGTGTTGGGTTCCAACAAAATATAGACGAGAGAGCTGTTTTTGATTTGTTTTCAAAGTTTTCAATAGTTAAATTCCTAATATTCTATCAATTGTGTCAGACTTTTTTTGGTGCCTGAAAATGTGTCATGAGATGTTAGGAAGTGTGAAAAATTATAAATCAGTGCCTTTTAAAACTCTCCAAGAAAATGCAAAAGCTATGTTCGCGCAATATATATGGGAGTAGGTAGGTATGTATTCGCTAAGACTTAGTGGATAGGAAATCTCAATATCAAATCCTGCAATTGTCCTACGTACTAAATGTACCAGTCCAAAAATGTCACCATGACCCGTATAATTGTTGCAAGATGTCAAACCTAACTTTAAAAAGTGACAATATGCTCAATGCAAAAATAATTCCTCGCCACCAGACTTTGTGGCCCCAACTGCGACGAGTGGGTCTTGTTTTCCTATAATCTATTCTGAACTTATCTTATGTTCCAAAAGCGAAGATTTAAAACATTGAGTTATACTGTCCATCAAGTTTAGCGGACGCATACAAATTTAATTGTCCCATATAACATAGCAGCTGACATAGTTTTGGGGGTGATCCTTCGAGTGTGTGGCATCGGGCTTTTCCCAGCAGCACCTTCAAACATACTATTCTCTGTTTGTCCTGTACGCGTTCCTATACCATTCCTCCGATTTTGCTGAAAATTTCAGAGTTTCTTATTATTAATTCCAATTGTCTTTAGAGAGTGATTTGAATTGTAGAAGAAGTCGGGGACGCTCGAGGTAAACTTAACGCATTATCTCTGCATTGGAATGAGATACGGAGTCGAATTGAAGTGTACATAATGTAGTTTTTTAATAGTGATAATGTGGATTTCATGATACTATATGAAGTGAATGGTAGAAAAATTCGGGGATGCCAGAGGAAGACATTATTTGTTGTAAAATGAGACGTAAGTGATGAACGAAAAAGAGGTGTAAGGAGAATGTATGACTTGGAAGCGAGTGGTTAAAGAGGTCAAAGACGCCCAAGGAAAACATGGCACGATCAAGCAAAAAAATACTTTAATTACTATACAGTAATATTATATCCACCTTAAAAATGCAACCAGTTGTCGAGTAGGTACTCTAGAATTCACGACCCCGAAACTTAACCCCAAAGCATTTATAAATCCCCGAGCAACGCGGGTTCACGCCAGATAGTAATCTATACATGCGGGTTTGCTGTTTAAAAATAGTATTATTTTAAATATTGAAGACAATATTAGTGATTTCTAAACGAAAATCTGAAACAGAAAAATCAGAAAAGGAAACGGTTGTACACCCTTGTCTTTCCGGGACAGTGCTCTACCGACTGAGCTAATGGGACCCTATTCCCCTCGGTCACTTTTAACTGTATCATACTTCGAATAAGAACCACTAACATCTATCTTATTATTTTTATTTTTAATGTGCGACATCTGTTGACTTTTCTGCAAGTCTAGAATGAATATTTATTTTTCGGAATAACTTTATTGAGTAAAACCTCAAATTGTAATATTTAAATATTGAAGACAATATTAGTGATTTCTAAACGAAAATCTGAAACAGAAAAATCAGAAAAGGAAACGGTCACATCTGGGACTCGAACCCAGTGTTAGTGGTTCTTATTCGAAGTATGATACAGTTAAAAGTGACCGAGGGGAATAGGGTCCCATTAGCTCAGTCGGTAGAGCACTGTCCCGGAAAGACAAGGGTCCTGGGTTCGAGTCCCAGATGTGACCGTTTCCTTTTCTGATTTTTCTGTTTCAGATTTTCGTTTAGAAATCACTAATATTGTCTTCAATATTTAAATATTACAATTTGAGGTTTTACTCAATAAAGTTATTCCGAAAAATAAGTATTATTCTATATACTTTTTAATATTTGTTTACACCACAATAATTTGAATTAATTGAACCAAATAAAACTGGAGCTTTTTTAAGAGGCAATTTGTAAATCTATATAAAAAAATGTAAATGTTCGTTTGTTCAAAATCCTATATTTCCGAATATTCTTCACCGATTGCTTTGAAATTTCGACACAACGCAACGTTGCATTCGAATACACATGTGTTTTTATATAGCCATCTGTTGGACGTAAAAGCAACACGCGCTATTGTTTATCCATCTGCACAGGCAGACTGAGCCATAGCAAAGCGTGGCGGGGTACAGCTAGTTCACAATAATATAATATTATACATATGTATCGCAGATTGAGTAAGAAGAGTTCGTAATAAGATTTCTTCCTCAAAATTATTCAGAATAGCAAAAATTGCTGGTATTTACCTAAAACCTTTTCTCAACCCCTCAGAAATTGTCTAGTGAAATGACTACAGAGTAATTTAAGTGGACCCGCAAGCGGGGCTTGATGAAATCGCAACTTTCTTTTACCGGGATTTGATTCAACAAGTTTGGCAACAACTGTCGCAGTAGTTTTACCAAACAATATGTTGGTTTGATTGAATATGATTATAAAACTTATCCAATCACTTAGTTCGCAGCGGGGAAAAACGCCTCGAAATCAGTTACCAAAAAATGTATTTGGGTTCTTACACCTCTTTAACTCTACGGTCGCAAGTTTCGGAAAGTTTTCTGCTGTAGGGTAGGAAAAACTCAACCTCTATAAGGGATTGGTGAATTTTAAATTATGTCTGTTACATATTACTCACTATAATGTTTATTTTTACTTAGCGCTGTGTTCATTAAAACTAGTGTTTTAAGAAACCCTTTGAATTTGTGTTAATATATTTTTAAATTATGTCGTAGTTCCAAAATGGAAAACGTGAAAATGAAAACACATTTTTTATATGCTGGGCGTAGTAGAGTGCTGTTGTAACTGTCCGTTTCCAGTTTCGATTTTTTTATCCATATTATTATTCTAGCAAGCAATCTTTAACTAAATGGCAAACTTTTTTTTGACCTTTTCAATATTATGAGGCAGGCCTGAAGAGAGTTTTAAAAGAGAATATTCATTGAGATAGTGACGTTTCTTTGGAAAATTGTATAATTCCTATTTGAAATTTAAAAAAAAAACTGTTACGTAAAATAAACAGTTCATAGTTATTAAGTAGGTAGGTATTTAAGTACCTACTGAGCGGTCTTGTGATTTGAGAGGAAATTTTCACTTTTTTGAACGCGAGGCCTACTGTTCACAGAACTACTAGTGATTAATTAGTTCATTCGTATAATATAATAAATATTTACACATTGTCATAATTTTGAGTGGTCTTTAGTCAAAAGTGAGATGAGAATATAATAATATACTTACTATTAAATAGTGTTTATTGTTGTAACTCGAACATATATTATTTTTTATTTTATTTTTACTTATAATTTTGATCCCTCAAAACACTGAAGTGCTATTATAACAATGAACCGTTTTATTTAATTTCTACTATATATGTACTAGTGCAGTAAAAAATTTCGTGATTAAATGGAAAAACAAAATACTTACAGTGTTGGGTCCGAAAAAAGATTTATTAAAAATCTTTGATATAAGAAGCTCTCTAAGTTATTGGTAAGAAAGGGTATTGCTTGCAAGTTTCTATGTAAACAGATACAAGTCATTACAATTAGTTATAATATACAATGTGTTAAGGGACGTGCTTGACTTACTCCAGTGATTCCTGAAATTATCTGGAATAAAAATTGTGAATGAAATTATAGAATTCGGTGACATTGTTTTTTTTTTAATCTATAGGTATTGGACAGTTAGAATCGGGTCACATGTTTTTCGGTTACTAGGCTGAGTGACCAGGGACGATGTGTGAAGGAAAAAAAAAGTTAAAAAAAAAAAAAACTAATTTTAAATGTCACCGGTGTCCACACTATCATTTACATTTTTCTACTACAAATAATGTCGGGAATCACTGGTCAAAGTAAGTCGAGTACGTCCCTTAACACCCTATATATATCGAATCCCCGAACAGAAGCAAGTTAGCCGTTAGTTCCTGTTTTCCGTCCATCCTATATTTGTCCGCTGCAACAGCTCGGGAGCGATCTGTTCTGAATATTTCCTATTCCGGTAGCTTGCGGGGGAAATCGAATTTGTGCCGCAACTGTTACGAAGTTATACAGTTTCTGTATTCAGTGAACTAAGCTCTGTTAGGACTTAGATTCGGTTTGAATACCACTTAGATACTTACTATCGCTAGGGACCTTTGAATTCTCTAAGCAATATACTGCACAGCTTTTCAATCCTTTGAAAAGTGCATTAATGCATCTCAAATGTTCGATTGAATGCGCTGCAATGTTTCATTTCATTCAACTGCTACGACCATGTTATGCTCAGTGAATTATGAACTTCAGCGTGAAAAATATTAGTTACTGTTAATATTTTAGTAAGCAATTCAAATTTGTACATTTCCCCTTAGAATCCAACAAAGGATACATTTTTAATGTTGGGGTGTCTCTCGGCGGTGCACTGGTGTCGAAGGGATTAATAAAGCTAGTACCTGCTTTACATTTCGTTGAAATACCGAATTAATAAACACAGAATTTTCACCTGATCCAAATATTGCAAAAATTCGTTAAAATGAGACAATCTTTTAAACGAACTGCTTTTCCTACAGTTTTTTTTCAGATTTTCAGACAAACTCAACGGTGAAGCGCACTTACGATTAGTACTGGATAAACGGTTATATACCTACCATCAGTACCGTCTTCGAACTCTTTACAGCACGCCTCCGCCACTTGGGGCCTTGTTGGGAAAGCTTATTATTTTGGTCCAAATTAATCCAAGCACTTTTTTATTATATTGTTTATTGTGTTTTAATTCTGTAGGTGAAAGACATCTGCAACGAGTTGGACGTCCGATCCCTGTGCCACAAGATCTTGCAAAACGTCTCCATCCTACTCAACGCCGATCGAGGATCCTTGTTCCTCGTGCAAGGAGAAAAGGGAGGAGGCTGCAGCCCCGCCATGACGCCTAGACCTAGGTTCGTTCATCTTCTATAATGTTTTGTGCTCCGGTAACTAAATACAATGTCTAAATTTCCTCAACGTTTTTCAGGAAAACTTATTTGCCATGCTATAATGATTTCTGTTGCCTATCGGTAAAACTAATACCTACCTACTCACATATTTAAATATGTTATTCATTATCTTAAAGTTATGTTTTCTAAATGCTCATTACTCAACATCACGGTTTACAAAAGGGCAATTGAAATATAGTTTACTCTTTTGTTACAGTAAACCCACACGCATTGTTGCCTTCCCTTCAGGAGAAGTCCAGTTACCTTCTTACATTGCTCGCTACTGTTGTTTTAAATTATTTTGTAAGTTAATCACCAATTTGCCGTTAATTGCGAGAAATAGAACACAGAATAAACATAAACCCAGACAGAGAGAAATTTAATGTATTAAGAAAAGTTCCCTACCTGTTTTACACCACTGAACGAGCTCTAGAATGCAACAAATTGAGTGAATATTTCAGGTATACCTCGGCGTAATCTTTTCTCCCGGGAGTTAGCCGAAACAAATGACCGAACAATTTTTCTCTTCAGCGCGATGCACAGTGGCCAATTTTGATGATTTGGCGCGACATCGCTCTCGGCGTTCGACTATTTGGCACCATTGATGTTTTTTTAAGTATTAATAAGAAATACCACTTATTTTTTGTTAATTATTTTTAGTTGAAATGTTGATAATAATTTTAATGCTTTTATAAAAAGTAGCGTGTAACTTGGGCGCTAAGTTTGTATTTTATGAAAATTAAGTACAATAATTTCTTAAAAATGCAATTACTGGAGTGGCTGGCTTATGTTGGTGGTGATTTTTTTTCCGTGAACAAAAAAGACACAGCAATAATATCCTATTAAAATTAGCGTGAAGACTAGTGAAGATTTTTATTCCTACTCCATTAAAGGAAAAAAATGGAAAAAAAGCTGAACTTTGAACCAAGGCAACAGTTATAATTTATGAATTTTTTTTTTCAGTTACTTAAATAAAGCACGTATCTTAAAGAATATCTCAAGTGAATTTTAAAAGTACTTTTTTGTATAATAAGTTCACAAACAACCCGATTTCGAACGCCTTTAAACTCGCCTAGATACAGCAGCATAGTTGCGCGCCCGAATATCAGTGTACCCATGTTCTGCGACTAATTACATAATAATTGAGTTTCAGATGTTAATTAAAATTGACAGTGAATAATTTCGAATAACTTAAATTTTATTCTAACGGTACGAAGAACTAAATATTACATACAGTTGATCTTTCTTTGACATATCGGAGTCAAATATAGGATTCTGAAAAAAAAATGACCAAAATTAAGTACAATCATTTCTTAAAAATGCAATTACTGGAGCGGCTGGCTAAAATTGGTAGTGATTTTTTTTGTCCGTGTAAAAAAAAGATACAGCAATAATATCCTATTAAAGTTAGCGTAAAGACTCGTAAAGATTTTTATTTCTACTCCATTAAAGGCAAAACTTTAGTAAAAAAAAATTGGAAAAAAGGTAAACTTTGAACCAAGGCAACAGTTATAATTTATGAAAAAAATATTTTTTTTCAGTTATTTAAATAAAGCACGTATCTTAAAAAATATTTCAAGAAATTTTTTAAATACTTTTTTGTAAAACAAGTACACAAACAACCTGATTTCGCACGCCTTCTAACTCGCCTAGATACAGCAGCATAGTTGCGCGCCCGAATATCAGTGTACCCCTGTTCTGCGACTAATTACATAATAATTGAGTTTCATATGTTAATTTAAATTGACAGTGAATAATTGGGAATAACTTAAATTTTATTCTAACGGTACGAAGAACTAAATATTACATACAGTTGATCTTTCTTTGACATATCGGAGTCAAATATAGGATTCTGAAAAAAAATTGACGAAAATTAAGTACAATCATTTCTAAAAAATGAAATTACTGGAGTGGCTGGCTAAAAGTGGTAGTGATTTTTTTTGTCCGTGTACAAAAAAATACAGCAATAATATCCTATTAAAATTAGCGTGAAGACTCGTAAAGATTTTTATTCCTACTCCATTAAAGGCAAAACTTTGGTGAAAAAAAATTGGAAAAAGGGTAAACTTTGAACCAAGGCAACAGTTATAATTTATGAAAAAAATATATTTTTCAGTTATTTAAATAAAGCACGTATCTTAAAGAATATCTCAAGAATTTTTTTTATATACTTTTTTGTAAAACAAGTACACAAACAACCTGATTTCGCACGCCTTCTAACTCGCCTAGATACAGCAGCATAGTTGCGCGCCCGAATATCATCAGTGTATCCCTGTTCTGCGACTAATTACATAATAATTGAGTTCCAAATATTAATTTAAATTGACAGTGAATAATTGAGAATAACTTTAATTTTATTCTAACGGCACGAAGAACTAAATATTACATACAGTTGATCTTTCTTTGACATATCGGAGTCAAATATAGGATTCTGAAAAAAATTGACGAAAATTAAGTACAATCATTTCTTAAAAATGCAATTACTGGAGTGGCTGGCTAAAGTTGGTGGTGATTTTTTTTGTCCGTGTACAAAAAAGACACAGCAATAATATCCTATTAAAATTAGCGTGAAGACTTGTGAAGATTTTTATTCCTACTCCATTAAAGGCAAAACTTTGGTAAAAAAAATTGGAAAAAGGGTAAACTTTGAACCAAGGCAACAGTTATAATTTATGAAAAAAATATATTTTTCAGTTATTTAAATAAAGCACGTATCTTAAAAAATATCTCAAGAATTTTTTTTATATACTTTTTTGTAAAACAAGTACACAAACAACCTGATTTCGCACGCCTTCTAACTCGCCTAGATACAGCAGCATAGTTGCGCGCCCGAATATCATCAGTGTATCCCTGTTCTGCGACTAATTACATAATAATTAAGTTCCAAATATTAATTTAAATTGACAGTGAATAATTGAGAATAACTTTAATTTTATTCTAACGGCACGAAGAACTAAATATTACATACAGTTGATCTTTCTTTGACATATCGGAGTCAAATATAGGATTCTGAAAAAAATTGACGAAAATTAAGTACAATCATTTCTTAAAAATGCAATTACTGGAGTGGCTGGCTAAAGTTGGTGGTGATTTTTTTTGTCCGTGTACAAAAAAAACACAGCAATAATATCCTATTAAAATTAGCGTGAAGACTTGTGAAGATTTTTATTCCTACTCCATTAAAGGCAAAACTTTGGTAAAAAAAATTGGAAAAAGGGTAAACTTTGAACCAAGGCAACAGTTATAATTTATGAAAAAAATATATTTTTCAGTTATTTAAATAAAGCACGTATCTTAAAGAATATCTCAAGAATTTTTTTTATATACTTTTTTGTAAAACAAGTACACAAACAACCTGATTTCGCACGCCTTCTAACTCGCCTAGATACAGCAGCATAGTTGCGCGCCCGAATATCATCAGTGTATCCCTGTTCTGCGACTAATTACATAATAATTGAGTTCCAAATATTAATTTAAATTGACAGTGAATAATTGAGAATAACTTTAATTTTATTCTAACGGCACGAAGAACTAAATATTACATACAGTTGATCTTTCTTTGACATATCGGAGTCAAATATAGGATTCTGAAAAAAATTGACGAAAATTAAGTACAATCATTTCTTAAAAATGCAATTACTGGAGTGGCTGGCTAAAGTTGGTGGTGATTTTTTTTGTCCGTGTACAAAAAAGACACAGCAATAATATCCTATTAAAATTAGCGTGAAGACTTGTGAAGATTTTTATTCCTACTCCATTAAAGGCAAAACTTTGGTAAAAAAAATTGGAAAAAAAGGTAAACTTTGAACCTAAGCAACAGTTATAATTTATGAAAAAAATATTTTTTTCAGTTATCTAAATAAAGCACGTATCTTAAAGAATATGTCAAGTAATTTTTAAAAATACTTTTTTTGTGAAACAAGTACACAAACAACCTGATTCCGCACGCCTTCAAACTCGCCTAGATACAGCAGCATAGTTGCGCGCTCGAACATCTCAGTTCTGTGCGTAATTACCGAGTAAGTAAGCTTCGAATGTTATTTTCAATGGTTTTTTTAATGTCAATGATTAACTGAGAACACATTGGTAAAAAAAAAATTCATTTCGGGAACATGCCGATCTGGGGTCAATGTCGCGCCAGCGCTCAAATTTAAGCCACTGTGCGATGTGGCCATCGCTCTTGGTTGGTTTTTGCTAATGTTCATTTATTCTACGCGTTTCTTTACTGTGAGATACTACCTTAGGAATTTACTTATACATAACTTAATGCTTTTAATTACGTATTTCTGAGACTTAAACTTATTATCCTCGCTTTGCAAGATGTGGGTGTTGAAATAAAAGAAACCTCGTCTGCTTCCGTATATTTTATAAAAGCGAGTATCAATTTTAATTATTTCTATGTTTTTAAAAGTAATTATTTTACTAGAAGACTCGTGAAAAATCAGGGAATATTTTGATCGTAGTATTTATGAAGCTGGAAAATATGATAATAAGGCTTTGTCTGAGAGACAAAATTTAAAATTGCAATACAGAATCACCCTTAGAAATTGCTGGGCGAAAACAATTAATCGAATAGAAGGTGAGAAATAGGAGAGTACTGCCAAATAGTGAATTTCCGAGGGTGCTCCTGAAAGAGTTCTTCGGAAAATTTCTCACAGAGAGGAAGACGACTCTAAAACGAGTGGCATAGACCAATTAGGGGAAAGAAGCTTTCACATCTCTACTGGAGGATTCTAAACTAAAATTCACAATGAGTAAAAATTTAAAAAAAGCATTCCAAATGAAGATATTATAATTAAATAACTGTCGTATTATAGGTAGGTTCCAACTTTATCGGGTGTCTAAACGGTCAGTTCCAATTTTGAAAATGACTCAAATTCAAAGTAAATCTCTAATAAAGTTTTAATATTGACCTAAAAACAGATATAATACCTAGTGGGGTCCATAATACAAAAATAAATAATTTAGAACTCTTTTTTAAATTATTCAATAAAAAAATTTAAAAGAGTTCATTGAACCGGAGTTACCGACATACAAACGGATTTATAACCAAAATTAGTATTTTTGATAATTTCTGTATTTTAACGTGTGACTAATTTTGAATGACTCGGGGGAAATTCAGTAATTTTTAAAGTAAAAAATGAAGATAACATGTATTATATATTATTATAAGAAGTAAATTTGAGTGATAAAGTAGAATGACATATTTACATTAGTGTATATATTGAAGAGGTATGCTATTATTATAGCCTTCTAGTAATTACATTCCGTGCAATTGAACACGTGTACTATTTCTGCGAAAGTATTACCAACTCCATGCAATCTAGGTCACGGCCTCCGTGGTCGAGGGGTAAGGCTCTTGAGCAATCCGGAGATTGCGGGTTCGAATCCCGGCGGGCGCAAGTAAATTTTATCTGATTGATGTGTGTTATTACAATTTGTCATTTAAAAATTAAAAAAATGCAGTGTGTGGCAAGCCTACGCACGACGGAAGTGAAACTTTTAGTATTATTCTCTCTCTCTTTTCATTTCATTATTCTTGTGCCACGAATGTTTTTCTCACTTCTATCTCGTCACTACTCATTTTTGACACTAAAACTCTGTTCCAAATCGAATAAACCACAATCAATTACGTATTTCACTCGTATTACACTCACCGCGCAGTACACGAAGCAAGCAGCTGATGCCTGGCGTGGCGTCGTTGGCTAGAGAGAGAGGAAAAGAGAGAAGAGAGAGAGAATGTTCGTCAGTGGCTCCCTCACCTCAGTAAGCGACTACGGTGAGAGAGCGACAGTGAACGGTGAGCGGTGGTGGGGGTCCCGTACCCCCACCACCAAATGATCACTGTTTTTCGTGACGGTCATGAGTCGGTTTTACTCCGGTCCTTGAAAATGCATGCCGCGCGTAAAGAAGTTTCACTTCAGTATAAGTTATTTATTTGCAGCACATTTCAGAGTGAAAGTTACTCTCGGTATCACTCTGGTGTAGATCATCATTCAGAATTTTAACATTGCTTGAAATGTTTTTAGCCGTGTTTAGTGACTAGACCGAAATAGCCAGGAACTTCCCCAACTTCCTCTTCCCCATCTCCTTTCCTCCCTAATACATACTGCCTCACAACATACCCCGATTGAGGATGACGTAGTCTTACTGGCTCTAGGCGGTTAGGAGCAGTTGGGACTCTAGTGCGGTATTCACTTATATCTACTATCATAATTTCCTTATGGTAATGTTACAATTAAATTCTGGATCGAATAGACCTGGTTTGTCTGTCTTTATACCACTGTATTTATATCATTAACAATTCAGATCAATAAATTAATAAAATAAAGTCTGAAACAAGTTTATGAAGGGCGTTAGAATAAAAATCATCGTATAGTATAATCGTTGTTCACTTTTATTGAAACTTTGCGAAATAATTTATTGTTATAAAGCTGTAAACAAATATCATCCCATTTATCAAGCCTTATCTAAAATTGACTCCCCTCCATTTTACATTTCATATCTTCTCAAGTGAATTCTGAATTCGACTACAATAAACAAGATTAATATATAAATTCACTTTACCTCTCTCCTTTATTTGAAATGATCGCCCACAACACCAGCCAGATATATATGAAAAAAATTATTAAACTGTAAAAACATTAATTAGTTGGAAATCGCACCAAATGATTGCTGACTCGGAAGATTTTTTCATTAATATCTTGTGTGTGAGGAAGCTTTACCCACCAACTATACTTCCAGTTATCAGATAGCGACACTTTTTCACCCTTTCGAGCAATTGCCATAGTAAATCGATGTTTTATCGCGTTTAAAAAAACCTCTCCCATGCTTCTGATAAAAAGCGACATTCCCTGGCGTCATCTTCTTGATGTCTTTTCTAGATTAAAGTGACCAGTTGTCACTTGTCAGTTCGGTAAAATGCTGGCCCTTAGCAGGCGGTGGTTGATTTCCTAAACAATAAAAAAATATTGGCTTTAGGTCAACTTTACAATATAAATCATCAACCACCGCAATTTATTCATAAACCACCGCAAGACCCCTTGAATGATTAATGTGTTTTCGTAACATTGTTTTTTTTTCCTTTTTGTATTTGTTTACTTACAGAAATTTAGGTGCGATAATATATCCGTTATCTACAAAACTATAGATTATCAATTCGTATAAATTGATAGGTGAATGCATGCTTTATTGACTAATCACCATCATAGACATAAGTGGGAGAATTGTATTTATTTTACCGGTATTTCAATGAATGATACTCCGAAGAATTAGCCTAATTGCTCCCTTCTGTACAGGTTCACAACACCAAATACACGCCCAACATTTATAAACGGCGGACATTTTCATCATTAGAACAAGAGGCAATGCATTATATTTCTTATGCCCGTTCACGTAGTACTTTTATTACAAAGAACCTCCCTTCTAGTTTCCCCAAATATCTCATAAGGCTTCTTGTGTAGAGTTAATAAATAAAAATCGTATGTAAACTAAAGTTGTAATAAAGGCACCTCCCAACTACCTTCATATTACGGATCATTTATTTCATATAACTTTACACCGTCGCATAGGTTATTACGGGTTCTTTTAAAAATCTTTCATTACACTTTTTCGTCAGTAAATATAGTTCCGAGAAACTTGGGAATTGAAGGCTTTGAGGAAAAATTCTCTTCAATTTTTTTTCAAAACTTGATATTATAACTTACTTTGGTATGTTGCTTACCATCTTTCTACCTGCGTGAAAACCTACAAATAATGAAAGAGCTGCAAAGACATTAGAGAATAAATAAAAAAAATTGTGTGGAACAGCACAAAAGTATTGCATCACTAATTGGGGTATGTTGTGAGGCTGAAGGTAATGAAGATGGGAAGGAGATGGAGTCGAGGAAGGTGGAGAAGTATCTGGCTATTCGGATGTGATCACCAAACACCGCCAAAGCAATTTCAAGAAACGTTTCATTTCTGAATGGTGGTCTTACACCAGGACGATACTGAAAGTATCTTCCACTCTGTGCCTCAAATATTTGAAGGAGTAAATTGTTAAATAACACAAATTGATCATACAAAATTGACTTGCGCACGCCGGGATTTAAACTCGCGACCTCTTGTTTGCTAGTCGAGAGCCTTACCCCTTGACCACAGAGGCCGTCGCAATAATAGTTTATAACAATAAAATACATCAAAAGCATTTGCACTTAGGTGCCTTCACAATACAGTCAAACAAAGCAAAGTTTCTCAATGATATTGTCGAGAGGAGTCGAGTCTACGGTCTCTAGTAACAAGAACTATTTTTAATCAAGCTTTCTAAGTAAATGTCTTAAAATACTGTTGACCCATCCTTCACGGGTTCATGTTTTACTTGATCGTTTCTTTTTTAACATTTTCCTTTTCGGGCTGAAGCAAGTGGAAGATTCCACGGTGTCATTAGTCGGCCGTGGGAGGGAGGGGTGGGCATGGCATGGTGGGAATGGGAGTACGGAGTAGATAGGGATGCTGCACACTCTGACATCTGGCATATGTTCTACAACAATGCAATAAATTGAATTCAATTCATCTCTCTTCTCAATACAAAGTAATGTTTTTTTTTACTGCAATACGTTCTTCACTTAGTAAAAGCCATTTATAATTATCTATTTAAAAAAAATCACGTCTCGTGTACGAAATTTGCGAACTGGTGAATTCATTTACGTATTTTAACGAGTTGAAGCCTCATTTTGCTAATGATTATCTCTAAAACATTAATACTAAATTCATCTCATTCAAAGTGTTTATATACGAACGTGTACGTGGACTAGGTGTCTTCATGGTATATATTAAGGATAGATTGCCAAAATAAATAGTTCACGTGTTTCTCCCGGCCGGCTGCACAAATATGTTTTGTAAATCCGTAATATTGTTTTGTTTCTACTCGAGAACGTATATTTTTGCTATTGTTATTTTTTTTATTCGTTATTATTTGATTGTGAGAATTTGATAGGTACCGTAAATTACTAAAATAATGTATGCATTATATTTTTGCGTTGATTCATTTTATTCCCAAAGTTAGGAAATCACGAATCACAATTAGAATCAGAAGTCACAATTATATGCATTTTATATAAATGTCACAAAAATTATATTAAAAAAAAACACAAATATAACTATCTACACCTAACGTTTTTTTTAAATTCTGATTCTCTATGTTGGTGTCTACGAAATGGTCAATTCTGATTTTCTTGAATCAATATATTTACCTGCTTTATGTGTAATAGAAAATGATAATTTTTTATATAGTGGTATGTAAAAGTGATATAACTAGGTAGGTACCAAAGGAGGCAGTATTATCTTATTTCAAGCATAAGTTATATACAATCAAACTGAATACTACTAATTTTTTGAAGATAATATGTAAAAAAACAACTGAATAAATCAATCATTTAAAAAAAAAAAAAATTAAAAAACTTTGTTTCTGATTCCCTAACAAAAGTTTTGTCTAATACTTTGCATTTTTTGTAAGCATCTACATATAACAGTTGGTATTATATATTTTTTTAATGTAAAGTTTTTTTTTGGTGGAAGTATGTAGGTACTTTGAAAATTAAACGAGCATTATTATTAATTATTGAAAATGATAATTTCATTGTGAAACAAATGTGTTGGTATTTCGCTTTGTTCAAACTATTTTTTCCAAATGTGTAGATAATTCGCAATTTTCGACTTCTTTTTAAAAATAAATGGCTCTTCACAAATGAATTAAATTTGGATGGCTTTTCACAAATGAATTAAATATAGATAGCCCTTGAGGTGTTTTTGCACAAAAACGGCGCTATAAAAGTCATCCAGGTATTATTATTATTATTTTCACCAATGAATTGAGTTCTCATATTCTTCATCGTGTCTAATAATTAATTGAATTTAAAGATTATCATAAAATGTCGACCACGACTGATTACTCACTTAAAACTCACACGAAAAAAAAAATTGTAGAAATTTGTATTTCTGAAAACGTTCCTCAATTATGGCTGGTTCAGTCGTATAACTCCTTTGAGAGTGTTAGTCTCATTATGCCGAGTTTTTCTTCGCACAGGCATTATTCTGCTTCCCGAGCAGACCTTCGTCTCATATAACACTTCCACAGCGGGAATTAATGTATAATCTGTGGGCGGTAGATTCAAATGCTGTTGCCAAGATGAAAATATACCATTTTAGCTTTAATGCATAATTTACTGCCTTATTTTTAATGCATAATTGACTCCCAGTAACATGTTTAAAAGTCTATACGCAGAACTATTAAAATTCCATACTTTTAAGACCGGCGGGCAAAATATAAGTGCTACTAGCTGAACATATGTATGCTGAAGCAGCAAAAACTCCTGGCGCGAGTGAAACCTTGGCGCCCCTCGTCAAAACTAGTAGGCGCCTAGGTAGGTGATCGCTGTAATCAATAGTATAGGGATGATTTGTATGTTTGTGTAACGACGTTTTTATGAAAAATAATCTCAAGGGCAATATGTTAGGACTGTTAGGTGAAAGGTATTATCAGCATCTTGGTGCCTTGACAATTCGGCGCCCAGAGTTGACTGCTCCAACCGTGCCCGCGTAGGGCCGGCTCTTGCTCAAGCACCAAAAACTCTGCGTTTAAAGAAAATATGTTTTATTAGCAAAAAATATTATGCTGAATCAACCCGTAAAAATCATTTTTTCTTTACTATAATTTATTTAATCTATTTTTAGTAATTGATTTATTTAGAGATATTTTTATGTTCGACTGAGGATTGAACCTTCCTCCCCAAGGACTGACTAAAATTAATGAACACCGCTGTCACTTAAGCTAAATCCTAATTGGATGGCACCGAGATTTATTTGGTATATTAACTGCTACAAATTTTTATAATGTCATCAAATTTCAGAGAAATCTCCGAACGTTAAAATAATGCATTGTTATCGAGAACGAATCTACCGAGTTTCTACTAGATCGGATGTAATTCGATGTAATATCGGAGAGAGTTAATTTCCACTTCTTAGATACCATTTCATTCCTTCATTCATTAATTTATGTATTCAATCAAGAAAACAAAACCGAAATTCAAATACATGCATTTAAAAATTAAACCATAGGCGCGTTGTTTGTTCCACTTTTTATCACAAAAAGTTGAAACTCGGGCAAAGGTGAATAATAAAATTATTACCTACAAACGTCCTTAAACTTGGTCAAAGGTGAATAATCAAACTATTACCTACAAACGTCCTTAAACTTGGGCAAAGTTGAATAATAAAACTATTACCGACAAACGTCCTTAAACTTGGTCAAAGGTGAATAATCAAACTATTACCTACAAACGTCCTTAAACTTGGGCAAAGGTGAATAATCAAACTATTACCTACAAACTTCCTTAAACTTGGTCAAAGGTGAATAATCAAACTATTACCTACAAACGTCCTAAAACTTGGGCAAAGGTGAATAATCAAACTATTACCTACAAACGTCCTTAAACTTGGGCAAAGGTGAATAATAAAACTATTACCTACAAACTTCCTTAAACTTGGGCAAAGGTGAATAATAAAACTATTACCTACAAACTTCCTTAAACTTGGGCAAAGGTGAATAATAAAACTATTACCTACAAACTTCCTTAAACTTGGGCAAAGGTGAATAATAAAACTATTACCTACAAACTTCCTTAAACTTGGGCAAAGGTGAATAATAAAACTATTACCTACAAACTTCCTTAAACTTGGGCAAAGGTGAATAATAAAACTATTACCTACAAATTTCCTTAAACTTGGGCAAAGGTGAATAATAAAACTATTACCTACAAATTTCCTTAAACTTGGGCAAAGGTGAATAATAAAACTATTACCGACTAAATTCTATTACTCGTGCAAAGGTGAATAGTAACACGTGAAACAGAACAAGACGCGGAAAATAAAAAGGTAACGGTTGCAACTGGGAACGAATCCAGGATCATTATGGGATCCAGGCGTTGTCCCGGTAAGACAGAGATCCTGGGTTCGATTCCCAGTCGAGAGTTGAGAGAGTTACCTTTTTTATTTTCTGTGTCTTGTTCTGTTTCTTATTTCGTTTATATGTTAGAGTATTATCTTCTTCTTCAATGATTAATATTACATTGATGGGTTTAACCTTCAAAATGTTATTGAAAAGAGTTATTACATTGAATTTGAATAGATAATTATTATCTTCGTAGGCAGGGCCGGCCCTATGGGGCGCAATTGGAGCAGTCCGCTCCGAGCACCGAATTATCAAGGCGCTGATAATACCTAACAGTCCTAACACATCGCCCTTGAGACTTTTTTTCACAGAAACAGCGCTCATAAAAATACAAATCATCAGGATATTATTGATAACAGTGATCACTAGGCGTCTATTAGTTTTGACAAGGGGCGTCAGAATTTTACTTGCGTCAAGCGCCGTTTGGCTCAGGGCCAGCCCTGTACGCAGGTGTTTGTGTACCTATATTATATTTAATGCTTTACTTCAATTGCTTTGATATTTTCTTGTTCTATCAAGTAGTTATTACCAGTGTAATGCATACACTACGTATCATGCACGTGGGTACTAAATATTATAATAATTATCTAGTAAATTTATGTTAATTCTCACATCAAAACATACATCACACATGAATGCATAGTATGAACAATGTTTACATACATGAAAGATTAATTGTAATTATAAATTTTACGTTACTCCATGCTATGACATATAATTGAGATTTATGCTCTAATCAGGGGTTTTCAAACTTTGTGCCACGAACAACTTTTTAGAGCAATAATCATCTGCAACCCACCTAAATTTAATGACTGACGATTTTGCTATTTTTGGTCATTGTTGGGAGCGCCGCAGGCGAAATTGTACACCGTCCTGACAAATAAATTTGCTACATGTATCGACTAAGTATATCATTTATAAATGGCTACATGCAATTCGATACATTATTAAATTGACTATTGAAATTATGACGGCTCATTTTTTTTTTATTTAAAGAAAACAAGACAAAAATATATATTACAGTAAATAATAAAATAAAATACAGAAAAAAAACAGAAAAGTTCCAATAAACTACTTTTCAGTAGTTTGTCGATGGCAACTTTTCACATAAAAAATATTAAAAAAATATAAAACTTATTTTACTTAATGACAACAGTGATAACAATAAAAAATAACAATTTGTTTTAAAAATATAAAAACATATACACAACAGTGATAGTATCTACCAATAGTTTGTATTAGAATCTAATACAAACTATTTCTTTCAGCGAGCCAATTTTTCAACATAATATTTGTTTTTACATTTGTACATTTTTTTTATTTCAGCAGGTAACATATTTAAGCAACTATGTATCATGTAGTCCAGTGTTCTTTGTCCATATTTGTTTAAATGCTTAGGTACAATTAGTCCTTCATTTAACGTAAAACGAGTATTTTAAGTGTGATCCAGTCTTTTTATGTATATAGGGCTATTCATATGCTGAAATATAATTTTATACCACAGAATTGATCTTACTGAGAAAATTTTAAGATTCTGATAAAGGTATGGAACATTATGCCTTTGTTCGTATAAACTTTTATGAGCTAATAATTTAACTAAGTAGTGAATTTTGAACTGATTGAACATGGTTTATATTTGTTTTACATGAAAGTCCCAAAGCTGTGATTCCATACCTTATAATAGATTCAGCTAGTGATAAATAAATTATTCTAAGTGTACGTATTGGAACATAGAATTTTAATTAATATAATCTATTAACAATAGATCTCAGACGTTCACAGTTTGTGAGTCCCATTTGAAAAAACAATCAATAATAATACCTAAATATACACACTCTGTGACCAGTTCAATATTTTCACATGTAGGTACATTTTGCAGGAATACCAACATGTAAGCAATTTGAAGTGTGTGTCTTTATTTCAGGTGTAATAATATTTGCCTTAGCATTGGGTGATCTAATATGTATCAATTCAGTTTTTTTGGCATTTATAATTAAACCAGAGTCGTGAGGTTTCAAAAGTTCAATGTAATCTTTTTGCAATAGTTCAATACATAATTGCAAATCACTGCGAGAAATCACCAATGCAGTATCGTCCGCATATACAAAGTGTTTTACATGTTTAAAAATGTACTTAGTAAAAGATACATAACTAATATATAAAATTGGGCCTAATATGGAACCTTGTAGAACGGCTGCTAATATTTTCCTTTGTTTACTTAAGGGGGGGCTAGGGTTAATTCGTACGAAAAAAGGCATTTTTTGTGAATTTTTGTGACAACACAGTTAAAATCTCTTTATTAAATCTAATAGTACAGTAAAGTATGACATTTTAAGAATTTTGTATAAAATTTTCACGGAGAAATATTAAAAAATACGGCAATGGCAGCAATTATTCGGACGCGTCTCAAAAAAAAGTAGAATGGCGGTGCCCCTCATAACTCGGTGCTGGGTCATCTGAAATCAAAAAATTAAAGTTCATTCGTTAGATAATAGTTTTTCCCAGGTAACGCTGGGAGGGTTTTTCGAAATTTTAATTTTTCACTTTTTTGGAACACTTTGAAAGGAAAAACGCTATTTTTAGTGAAAAAAATCGGCTAATTTGTTATTGTAAAATAATAATTATTAACAAATTTGAAAAAAACTCTCCAGCGTTACCTCGTAAATTATGTACAAAAATAGTTTTCAAAATTTCAAAAGGATCGGTGCAGTAGTTTTGAAGTTATGACGGGCACCGACTTTGAAAACGTGAGTTGTGGGAAAAACGCTTTAAAGTTTTGAACACTAAAAAATCTGGTATTAAACGTTTATAAGCAAATTTTATCGGCTTACCTCACACTGAATCATCAATGCCAGGTTCATAAAGGATGTTGCTATCATCCATGATGTCTAAAGCACCTTTTTGCTCCTGTCTACGACGAATCCTGCCTTCTTTAGTTTGTCTCTCAGCTTCCTGCTCTGCTCGGCTTATACGTATGGTCGGGTAGGGGTTAAAATCCGACAGGTATAAAAATACTCGTAACTTCGTCAATTTTGCTCCAATCAACTTGAAATTTGAACACAATATTCTTAACATATTAAGCATTTATTTTTAAAAAAATTAAAAAAATGCAAAAAAAATAATTTTAAAACCCTAGCCCCCCCTTAAGGTGTTCAAAAGTTTTATTTTCATGCATCGGTTGTTTTAGTAATTTTCAAAGAGTTTTAGAAGTTTCCCTCTTATTCCTATGATTTCTAATATTTTCAATTTTTTTTATGATTAATAGTGTCAAATGCCTTGGAATAATCTATAAATAAGACTAATACATGATTTTTACTATTTGTTTCATTATTTATTAGGCTGGCAAAACTCTGAATTAGCATTTCAGTGCCCTTTTTTTTCTGGAAGCCGTATTGATTTGTAGCAATAATAGAAAAAATCTTCTAAATATTTAATCAATTTCAGGTGAATGTATTTTTCAAGAATTTTTTCGAGCGATGGCAAATCGTTTTTATCTAATTTTCGACAGTTCATGATAAAAAGTTTCATTACAGTTAAACGTCTAAAGATTAATTTTACTAATTTTAAATTGGAAAAATTGAATTAAATTGGCTTCTGTGTAGAACACAAATATATAATTTTCCAAAACATCTACGACTAACAAATCGGGCGAACGCAATAATAACTCATTCGGGAACATATGGGAGCTTAAACAATGGTGAGATTCTATTTCTGTTGTTTTTACATAATACATGTATTTAATCAAATAAAGAAAAACCTGATGAGAATCCCGAATGCGAACTGAAATAGACGAAAGGATAATATTATCCCATACCCATATTCAGCGAACGCCCGGTCCGAGCAGTTGGTCGAGATCCGGACATTCAAATGCATCCAAATTATTTTTATTAACTCACAAATGTTCATTCGTGTTGAAAATCTTCCTTGCTGGGTTAAATAGTAATCTCTTAAAAGGTTTATTTAATTTTATTAATTTATTTGTGTAATACGGCACACGAGTTGCAACTGGCCAGAGGCACTGAAATTGTGACATCCCAATTAGTGGATGTAGATAAGAAAAGAAAGGGAAGAAGATTTTGGCAGATTTGTAAATACCTGTTTGTAAAAAAAGACAAACATTACCGGGTTGCGAATAACCTGACAATATTTGAAAAACTCCTACCACCATCATTTTATCCGGAAAATGTAGCTTATGCAATATATAATGATAGATTACTTGACTAACCAGAATATTTATCAACTCAGGCACTAACCAGTATATAAGCATAGCCAACTTTACACAGCCGAAATTTCAATAGAATTTTAATAGTTTTAAAAAATAATTTTTTATTATCAGAACGAGAAATTTCTATAAATTACAAAACAAATCCTTGATTATGAGAAATGTCATTAATTGCAAAAAAATTCTGTAATGTTATAATTACATGATACCTATGTCGATAATATTTTAAATTTCAAAAACTTCTTTGGAACAATTTAACGGTTTTTCATACGTTTATTATCAATTTTGTCGGAAGAGTTCTGAATTTTCTGCTTATGCCGATGCTTTCTTTCTAGGTTTTAATAGATATGTATGCATTTAAAATAATGGCTTTGTTCGAATACATAATGTACATCGCATCACTACAAAATACCTTAACATGAAGCAAAGCTCTTTCAATGTATTTACTTGTTGGGAATCGAATTCAAATACCATTATGATACCAAAATATTACTGCTATATTGTATTATGGTGAACTCGTATCCGAACAGAGTAGTACAACATTAAATAGTATATATTTTTAGCTTTATGAAGAGCGTAATAATATATACGACGGCATATCGTATTCTAAATGGCGTTAAATTGTTAATCAATATTGATACATAGTTTCGTTGGAATTTTCCTCGGCGTTAAGTAGTGTGAAACAAACTATTTAATATGCAATCTCAAAGTAAAGCAGTTCCCAATTTCACAAACCACCGGAGTGAAGGCTGATTGATGAGAAAACTACTAGGCATTAGGCTATGCTCCAAAAGACTTTCAATCTATCGACAGTTGACAAATGGCCTTGAAAATTACAACAAAACTACACCACACACAATATACGAACGTGAAAACTGTCTCTAAAAACCATTTCTGCCTAATTTTCCACTTTCTCTACGATCAAAGTTTCTCCACAACACTTTCCATTTACATAATATAATACGAATCATTATAATCTGTGGTATTATATAACGTGCAGAAAAACAGACAATGCAGTTTTGAAGGGCCGGTGCATCCCGTTTGGTGGGGGTAGGAACCTAGGTGGGGTCTCATTGTGTAGGGTCATGCTGTTTTCAGTCGTTACTATTGTTTGGTCCGGACAACACGGGGGCTTCGCCGTCCTCACGTTTCTTGAAAATGGACAGCACTGTTTCTTCATGCCATTCTTTTACTATTGCCAGTGTTGACTGCATAAGGCTTCTGGTTGTGTTTGAATCCCAACACCTTATTATGGTCGCAATTTCATCTTCATACCCTTTATACCCGTGAATATGGGCCTTTGTTGTTGAGCATTAGGTTCCACAGCAAGGGTTATAAAACCCCTCCCTATAGACACCACCTTCGTGTCACCAATACTCTGTTGTTCGCCTCACCCCTTGTCATCGTATCCAGCCTGAGAGCATGTTTTTCAGCAATCTTCTGGTCGTTTTATCGAGTCCGTGTCTTTCTGCTGCTTCATCGATTTAATAGTTGCGCAGTTGAATCCTCCCTCTATATCCAAGAAGAGTTCTACTGCCAGTTCCCCTTTCTCCAGTTTGTACACCAACCCATAGGCAAACTGCAACTTGTGGAGGGGCTTTTCTCTCGGTGCCCCGTCCCTTATGGGCCTATCCATTAGCCTCTCCATTGTCTTTAGCAGAAACGAGGTGAGACTAATTGGGCGGAATGCTCTTGGTTGGTCGATATATAGTCGATTCTCCCAGGCTTAGGCATGAACACTACCCTCGTTTTTCTCCATGACAGGGGAATGTATCCGAGGGCACATCATGCCCTCGGGATCTTCGTCACAAGAAGTAGGATTGTAACTAGGCCCCTTTTGTAGAAGTGCCGGAAAGATTCCATTTCCTGTGCTTTTGAGTGGATGGAACCCATTGATCGCCCATTTAACTCTAAGAGTTCGGGGACCAACTATTTTAGCCGGAGTGTCCTAGTTCTTACCTTCTCGTGTACCTCGGGCTGGTGGTGAACCGGTGTCACTTGCTTTTTTACTTTTCGTAACTTGGAAAGTCTTTTCCCAGTAGTTCCTCCAACTTCTCCCCCCAATTGTTGGTGAAGCCTCCCCCTGCTTTCCGGAACGGGTCTTTAGCTGCCCCTGGGTCTTTATCATGAATTTTCTGAATTATTGCTACCGGGGGATAGTTTCCATCTCCCCACAGTAGGTACTCCTCCCAGAAATGTTGTATAAATATGCAGTGTTTCGAATCAAAAATTTGTATTAGCTTTCTACCACTTGGATAAAAATATCTTATTTCATAAATGGAAAATGTATTGTAAGTAATGTGTATAATGTTCCCAATACAAACAATACAAGCTTACCTGAGACAGTGTTTGCGGTTATATCACAAAATACGTCATTGTTAAGTAAAATTTTCTAGTGATTGTGAAGGCCTCGCCTTGAGGCTTGTTTCTCTGTTTTCCCTTCATAAAACACGAAAGCTCATTTTATTACCTACATAAATTATGCACATAATATTACATAATTTTAGTTTCTATATTAAGCTTCACTTTGAACTTGGCGTAGAGCTTTTAGCTTGAGGAAGGATATCACGCGCCAACTTTGAAAGCTCTGCATCATGTTTGGAATTATAAATCAGGAATTATTTTTACAATTATTTTAGATATTTTTTACAATTTGAGAGTTTTGCTAATTTATAATGTAAAAGTCACTTATTCATTCTGCAATATGACCCAGTTAACTTGACTACTAGAGTTTTGTGTGTCAAATAAATTAAAATTACATTTTTTTATGTTATGACAGAAAAAAGACGAATAGTATCTTTTTCACCATGTAACGACTGAAGAACTTTCAGATTGATTTATGCTATACCCTTGCCTTCTTTTTATATTGATGCGCATAATATTACGTACTTTCCCCTTATGTGTTTTTCCCATTCCAGTTTAGACTCCGGGACTAGTGTTATAAGTAATAATACTAATTAAGCTTTTAAATATTAATATATTTAAAAATATATTATATTCTTAAACACTATTGTTTGTTCCATGTTTTTCAATTATTATTGGATTACCAAAAACATTATTAAAATATGTTGAAACTCGGCAAAGCCGAGTAATAACTGTAAGTGATTTATATAATACTCCAATGATTTCAATACAAGGATTGCATTGGCAGGAATCATTCACAACTTAAATAAATTAAAAAGAATAGAAGAAATCAAGCGTACGTGTCTAAATCAGCGATTCCCTAAAAATAAACTCGTATCAGGACCTTGAATTCGTGGGAAAATTTCCATTTAGTTTTGGAATTTCTCCAAACCTTAATGTGTGTGGCTGTACTTGCCTTTCTCAGGTTTAATAACCCCGTGGCACGATGCCCCTCGGGGACCTATCAGCCATCAGCCGAGGTTCCAACCCCAACCCGCCCCAGCCCATGTCCCCGCCCTCGGACTGTCGCAGACATCCACCAGGCACTTGTAATCTTATCAATTGTTCAGTATCTACTATCAAATTGACAAGCAACAAGTACCTCATTTTTCGTTATATCTAAAAGTAAGTTCCTAGATTTAAAGACTGAATAGGTTTAGGAATGAGAGCGTACCTGCTATTTTTTAAACGTTTTCGGGTTTAATGATCTGCCTAAACTTAGTCATTTTAATCAAGTTGTTGAAACTGCTAGTAGTACCACACAGGCGTCGCGGTTGTGGGTTCAATTCCTCTTCTCGATAAGTCCTTCATCATTGCATGAGCAACACTTTCCGCTTATATTTATGGTAGCGGAGGTTTTCACAAGTATTATCAAGTTATTCGTAGCCCAGGAACGCGTGTCTTTCCTTTAAGAAAGAAAAAATAAAAATAGCTTATTTTGGTTATGTACCTTCATCGTATTTATTCTTTAACTGTAATATTATGTTTGTATTTTATTAATATCGAAGTTCACTAACAATACGTCTCCCAAAAACCTTATTTTCTCTTGTCTTGTGTAACAGTGGTTCTTTAGTCATGTAAAATGTTTTGTACTTTTAATATCCCTTTTTGGCGTGAATAAATACATAAATAATAAATACGTACACATTACCAAGTAACAAGTATAAAAATAAGCTACTAGTTCACATATAACAAAACAAAATGATTGTGTGTATTTCGGCTTCTCAATAAAATACAAATAAATGGGATATTTCTGAACGAATCCGAAAACTAAAAACTATTTTTGAAATGTGATGATATAATATGCTTTCAAATTTATATTACAATGAACATATAACATGATTTTAATTCGAAGGATTTACGTCTAAACACTGAATTAAAATTACTGATAGTAAAAAATACATTTTATTAGACAAACGTATTACGTACATTATAGCCACCTCTCTTTCTTGTCGTTTCATATAAAAATAGTTAATAAAAAATTCGTAAAGTTTCATAATTTTTTTGAACTTATAATTTTATGAGTTGTACATCTTATTCTGTGGTTAACTTCTATACTTGTATATAAATCTTGGTGTTTTCTCTCGACACCGTAATTGTAGTTCATATGGCTAACTATGTCTGTAAGAGAGGCACAACGATACCATATGAGTTGTTCCAAAAAGCGAACAAATTGACTCTACGGGTAATAGCTGTTTGTTACCAAAACCGAACAAATTAGCCTGAGGAGTTCATTGATATTTATTTTATACGATACTAATATACCCGTAACTATTATGTCAAACTTTTTGAGTTATAAAGCAAGTAAATACCTCCCACCAAAGGACCACGCAGACAGCTTACATACATTTTCGCAAACAAACGAGCTTTGACGCAACTCTCAACCATCTTAAGTATAAACCAAAGAAGTTCTAAAATAATTGAGTAATGTTAAAATCCTTTGTTTTCGGAAATACCTATTTATAGAATTATATAGAGAACTAAATCGTGCTTTAATATTAAATTTTACAATACGTAATGTTAATGTTTTGTATCCAGTTTGACATTTGTGGTAGTGTTTACCCTTGCTGTATTTACTCAGAAGTATAATCTTTAAATTACATTTCTCGTTACAAACATTTTGTTACGGTAGTAAAATTTCACTCTGAAAATATGAAACACGTAAAATATAGGTAGGTATATCTTGTCTGGATGGAGACTATTTCAGGAGGCAAATCTTATTATCCAATCAATGTATGTATATCTGAGTATTGCTTAGCGCTGGGGAGCTGTAAGAATTCAGAATAATGTCTACAAATAAATGCACATTACGTTGTAAAAGGAATTTCAATAAAATAAGATTTAAATTTATAACTTGTAAAGCTCGTGAGTGAACATACTTATTTCGATTGTCCGTTCGTGGTTGTTTGTCCCATGAAATCTGGTTCAATTAACTCAAATAGTTTTTTTTAAAAATTTTATTTAAGTTTCATTTTAAAAATTGTAACTATCGTGTGAAAAATTCAGACAAGCGATGAAGTAGGTATGTAGCTACCTATAGTATATTTTAACAAAAAAATATATTACAATTGTCTTTTTTTAATTGTCTTCTTCAAAATTGGAACTATAATATCCCGTATCAAATATTATAATTTATGTAAAACTATGTTTTTTTAATTGGTTTTTGCTATTTATCCAGGCGTTTAACCTGGGGCATAGTAAAAAAAAAAGTTGTGGTATGTTTATTAAGAAAAAATTGGTTTATTACGAAATGTGATTACTACTATTTTTTATTATTTTTAAATAAATCCTGCAGAGTTACTGTGGTTGCTGTTCGACTGCATAGTCGTACTTATGAGAAATATTCCGATCCTGATCGAATTCCAAAATAATTTACATGAAATATTAAAAGAAATGGATTACTGAATTTCGGTAAAATATTTATCTATCTGCAGTTGTCAAAAATGACAATATTAGAATTAAAAATTCATTATTTAGAACCTTTTTCTATAGCTCCCCCCACCCCAACCCCTTCCACTCCTTCGTAAATTCTTCTGTCGATTTGGGTTTGTCCCTCCCCCCCACCCCCTCTCTCAATGTAAATCTTTTAATTTTAGTATTGGACTCATCCTGATCCTGACATGTACTCACATTTTGTATCTAGTAAAGTTGTGTAAAGAAAGTCATTTAACTTTTTTTATCATATATGAAATTTACTTAGCACTTACTTTCCCCCTTATTGATAAACGTGTTTTAAATTTTACACAACTGACAACCATTTTCCCTACATTAATGGTTGTTTATCAGTTGTGTAAAATTCAAACACGTTAGTAAGACCATTTAAAATTTAAACCCATTAAAAAAACTCTTTTCACGTATAGGTAGATATATAACCATTATATTGGGTCGAGTACAAACTCGGACTTTTAAATAAATAAATCGAAAATTTACGTTATCACACTAATAGTGCTTTTGAGAGATATCAAGGGGGTGGTGAAACACCCCTAAGTGTAATTCTATGTGTAAATCCGATAGTACTAAGTAGTGAAATTCAGGCGCTGTGTAATTTCGACATGTAACCCTTCCAGCCATAATATATCTTCCGATGGCTTACTCCTTTCGTCTTCATTCCCTCGCATTGTGGGAAGATTAGAGAGACTATTTGTGTGGGCGCAATGTATTGGAAACATAATAATCAGCGGATGTTGTCAACTTTACTACCAATACTATGGCAGTTGGTAAAGCCGTTCATTTCGAAGCAGATCTCAGTTATTCGGAAGTAAATACGTATAAACTGTCTCTTCACTTATTGTTTTTTCAATTTTCTTCTTGAATAAAGTATTGCACACAAATCTTTTTGATTTCAAATTTCGTATTTTGTGTAGATTAAAAAGAATAGAGAGAAGAGGTATCTTTTGATTTTTTTCTTTTTGCAATGTTGGTTTTTAAACATTTGACAAATATTTTGGATAGTAACAAATATTTAGGATAATAAAAAATATTTAGGATAGTAACAAATACTTAGGATAGAAACAAATATTTAAGATAATAACCAATATTTAGGATGATAACAAATATTTAGTATAGTAAAAGATATTTAGGATAGTAACAAATATTTAAGATAATAACCAATATTTAGGATGATAACAAATATTTAGTATAATCAAAAATATTTAGGATAGTAACAAATATTTAGGATAATAACAAATATTTAGGATAAAAACAAATATTTAGGAAAGTAACAAATATTTAGGATAGTAACAAATATTTAGGATAATAACAACTAGTAAATACCTTTTTATAGATCCAATCTGTATTATAACTTTCTGGTTTTAACCCTTCAGGCCATCATTTCAAATAATGGAAGGACAGGTGAATTTACATATTGATTATATGGAATATTGGAGTCTAGTTCAGACTTAGAAAAGATGAGATGTTGATGGAGAGGAGGCAATTTTAGATATGGCTTGATAAAAGAGAGGACATTTGTTTATAAAGACAACCAAAAAATAAATTTGATCCTAAGTTCCCATTTCTAGACCACAAAAAGTACAATCTTGTAAGTCCAGCACTTGAAGGTAAGAGGGGACGGAGCAGTTTTTAATTCTTATTTGAATAAATGAGGATTTTCTTAACTAGAGAATTGCAGAGTAAAATGTATCGTGATAGGTTTCCGTCTACCTACACAGGTTCATATTACGTAATGTATGTATTACAGCTAATGTCCTTTCTGTCTTTTACGCTAAGAAATACTTACTTTATTTTTAATTTGAGTAAGTTGAATTTGCAAATTTGTAAATTTGCACATCTCTTAGCATCGCTGTAATATTCTCCCAGTGCAGTTGTAACTCTCTCACCCCGCGGGGTGGATTATTTGAGGGTTGGAAACTGTGTAAACGCGGCACTTAACTACTTCATAACTAAGAACTTGCTACGTCATCTCTGTGTCATACTCAACACTCAAAACTCTTAAGTAATAAATTATACATCCCTTTGGTTAGTCGACGACTAGACATCGGATTAAATGCAAATTTTATGTTTCCCCATTTTTAAAGTTTTTTGAAGTGAAACTTCTTTACGCGCGTCATGCAATTTCGAGGAGTAAAACCAACTCATGACCGAAACGAAAATGCGGGACCGATTAAAGTTCATTTGATGTAGTAAAAGTTTTGAAGTAAAATATAAATGCTTCTTAGCTCATCTCGACAACTGGCGTTGGTGGTGTAATGGTCAGCATAGTTGCTTTCGAAGCAGTTGATCCGAGTTCGATTCTCGGCCATGGAATATTATTTTTTTGTTTTTAAGGAATTTTTTTTTTTTAATGGTTGACCATAATATCAATCCACTAAGTAATATTTTAGGCCTGTAGCATAATTGAAAAGTTAAAGAATGATATAAAATTTTTTATGATGTTAACGATAAAAAAATGAAAAAAAACATAAAATTAAAATAAAAAATGGGCCAACGGCACGCGGTGTTCCCAAGCGGTCACCCATCCAAGTACTGACCGCGCCCAATGTTGCTTAACTTCGGTGATCGGACGAGAACCGGTGTGTTCAAAATGGTATGGTCGTTGGCAAAAGTTAAACAATATTAATTTCTATTCTACCTGCCAATAAATATATGAAAATTAGTATAAAAAAGCCCTAATAATATTGAAAAAATTAGCAAGGTGTGTGCGAGGTTGATAAAAATAATCATTACATACGCGCTTGAAAAAGATCGTAATTACATTAATAAGTTTGTAGGAATTTTTTTTTTCAATGGTTGACCATAATATCAATCCACTAAGTAATATTTTAGGCCTGTAGCATACTTGAAAAGTTAAAGAATTTTATGATATTATTAATTATAGTAATGATAAAAAAATAAAAAAAACATGAAATTAAAATAAAAAATAGGCCAACGGCACGCGGTGTTCCCAAGCGGTCACCCATCCAAGTACTGACCGCGCCCAATGTTGCTTAACTTCGGTGATCGGACGAGAACCGGTGTGTTCAACATGGTATGGTCGTTGGCAAACGCTAAACAATATTAATTTCTACTCTACCTGCCAATAAATATATGAAAATTAGTATAAAAAAGCCCTAATAATACTGAAAACATTAGCAAGGTGTAAATATTATATACCTAGTTTAACTCACTCTCCTAACTCATCTTCGCTGTCTACAGGCAGAGCGCACGACTGTGGTCGTGAAGAACCGAGGTTCGATCCCCGCTTTAACTAATTTTTTTTTTCTTTTTTTATAACTTTTAATTTTTTTTATCACATGCTACTTATAAATATGTCAATAGACAGAAAAAAAGAGAGAATGAAATGAAAAGAGAGAGAGAGAAGAATACTAGAAGTTTCACTTCTGTCTTGCGTAGGCTTGACACACCCATTTTTTATTCGTTAAATATGTATATTCATATTGTGACTATCAAAAACTTTTGACGTCATCTAATGCTAGTATCTAAACTTACTAAATTGGATGATACTATTATAGATGAAAAATCAATTTTAACCCATTCCTTTTACCCGATTGCATTACTCAATCGGAATCAACGAAATCTTTCCGTTTTAAATCCTTCAGAGTCTTGAAAAAGGTAGTTTACTATTTTATCCTACCTCTTTCGACTGAGGAATGATACACATGTATTAACCTAATTGTTTACCAATAATCAAAATAACCTAAATAAAGGCCAATACTTAGGCTTTTCCCTATTGACAAAGACCACCATCTTCCCAACCCCCTACCTACTCTTACAACCTCTTTCACTGGAACTCAGCCCAACTTCTTGCAACCCTTATAAACTTAATATATCGATAACACATGTTACTGGTAGATCGTAGATTTAATATTTTAAAGTTTAATACATTATTATACAGCCTTGACTAAGCTACAGTTGTACTAAAATCGGGTCGGCATTAAGAAATTTTTTTTAAAGTGGTGTTTACTAAATATTATTTTATTTCTAATTATAATGTCACACCACAAAGTATCAGCTTCATTTAAACGAATTTAAATGGTGTTCTTGATTGCCATTAAAATTACTACCAAACCAATAATATGAATTTTTTGCACATTTGCGGTAAAATTTTGCATCTTTCATTGAATATGATAATCATTGAATATCTAATTATGTCTGTTGTTGTCTGGCGGCGTAAACATAAATGACAATAAGTATTATTTGCATGCCGCTGTTACTACAATGTGTTTATTGTATAACCAACCTCCCATATAATCAACGCCCCATTCAAACTTCAATCTGCTGGGATATTAGCTAATACAAACCACAGCTGTGTGAAACGCTAATGTTCAATTACAGACAAAAGATTATTATTATTTTACCTAACTTTTAATAATGTTCTTAGGAATAATCAATATTAATATTACCGAGCGATTAGTCATAATAGACCCGATATAGTTTTACATGACAAAATTAAATAAATAACTTATATCATTGATGTCGCTATACCAAATTCCTGTAATATTCAAAAATCTGTTAGCGAAAAAATAAGAAAATACACAGATTTAGGAAATGAAATAAAAAGAATTTGGCATTCTCAGACTATAAAAATATTACCATTCGTTATTTCGGCTACTGGCATTATACCTAGCTCTCTAATTAAAAATTTAGGCGTATTAGATCTATCAAAAAAATTATATATAAAGATGCAAAAGTCGGTCATTTTGAATACATGTAGGATAACAAAAGATTTTTTAAATATTTATGTTGAGGGATCAGTAGGATTTATAGGCCCTGTTAGAAGTTCTACCGAGCCGAACCCTCTGATATGAAAATATCTGGAGACGGTGAATTTTTTTTTCCCATTTGATATCTGGTGAGTTGACGTGTTGTTGTTCTTGTATTGTTTTGTATTTATTTTACTTATATAATGCACTTACATAGTGTTGATTGACTAGCTGATCATTTGTGGAAAAGTGAGTGGAAGGGTTTAGTTTTTCCTATGGGGAAGATTTAACCCGGACAACAAAATCGGAAGCATAAAAAAAAAAAAGACAATAGTATTTATTCCAGTACACAATCATACTTATGTGCACTTTTTTAAAGGCCGGTCTAATACAATATTATTCATAATTAGATATATATTCTTTTGTTTGTGAAACCGCACAAGATTCCCAACTGCTCCCAACCGTTTGGAACCAGTGAGAATATGGCATCCCCAATTAGGGTGTTTTGTGAGGTTGGGGGTAATGGGAGGGGGAAGAAGAAGGTGGGAAAGTACCTGGCTATTCAAATCTGGTCACCAAACACGGCCAAAGCCATTTCAAGCAATGTTTAAATTTTGAATGGTACTATTACACCAGGGCGATACTGAGAGTATCTTCCACTCTGGAACTTTTCAAAAATATACTATATATTATTTTGAATTGAGTAAATTGTGAAAAATTAATCAAATAAAATTTACTTTACGCACGCCGGGAATCGAACCCGCGAACTCTGGCTTTCTAGTCGAGATCCTTACCCCCCGACCACGGAGGCTGTTGAATATATATCCATTACATATTATATTCATTTTGTATCCAAATTCATTAATTAAAAGAATCATTGCTAGTCTGACTGCATACGTGCATACATTATTTTTGCTAGCAGTCGCTTTCATTCCGAATTTGGCAGTTTTCCAAATGAAATGATTTTTTTGTATCATTTCGCTCTATTTTCAACTACCCTTTACACAAAAAGCCGTGTAAAAATTTCTATTACCAATGGGTAATATTTTTTTTACATTCTCCCCATAGAGAGTTTACTATTTTAAATTTCCCGAAAAATCTATTAACTATATTCTATACGACCCTGAAAATCTATAAACTATATTCGACACAACCCTGAAAATCTATAAACTATATTCGACGCGATCCTGAAAATCTATAAACTATATTCGACGCGATTCTGTTAATCTATAAACTATATTCGACCCGACCCTGATAAGCATATATAGATTTTCTTTTGATTTAGATCTGTGTTTGGAATGAAAAATCTCTTCCAGTATTTTACTAATATCTGCATAATTATATGCATGGTTCAAATAAGAATTAATAACGGATAAAACTGTGAAGTCACAAAATAAAACATCAGGTTTTGGAATAGACTTGTTGTTTTTTTGTTCTTTTCTTCATTGCTTTGTTTTGTCACTGTTGTTTGTTAGGAACTTTTAAATATGTATAGTTTCCCCGACATTTCACATTTACTTGCATTTAACGATCCTCTGCTATTTGATACGTGACACCCTTATCAACATTGAAACTGGAATACGTGATTTTTCTAGTAGCCGCCAATTAAAAGTTTCCCACTTAAGGCGCGTTTATTCTTTGCCATGAGACAGTAGCTACAAGATAGCAGAAACAATATTCCCCGAATTATTATCCCTTCTTGATAAATTAGTATTTCTCCCCGAGCGGTCGGATCGGACTACAGGACTGTATCGGGTTGAACCATTTGTTGGCTGCCTGTCAAATTATTCCTTTTTTGACACAGACTTATCGGACAACTATCGGATTACTTTTTTTGTCAGATGATGATACTACACCTTTTTCTGAAAGGAATGTATCTTGAATTTGAGAATTCATTTTTATTTATTTTTCCACAATAGTAGAGTCCAAGTTCCACTGTTTTTTAATTGAACAAACATTGTGCTGCCTTATTTGATTTTTTTATATTTATGAAGTTTACCTATCTATTTCAAGTATTAGGTTGGAATTGAAAGCTTATGGTGTAAAATACATTCCAGCAGAAAGTTGTTTCGACCTAAATATTCGAAACAGAAAAAGCATTGTAAATTTCATGACGCCAGATATCTCCATCCTGAGAGTTTTAAACTAGAATTTCGATCTTTCACTGCAGTAATATCAATACCAATTCGTTTACAAACTCCCCCATACCATGTATACACAGCTTAAGTAACCAACATGCAGAAATAGCAGATATTTTTAATAGCACCGAAAGAACTTATAAAAAGCTTTTCACTTTTTTTAAACACCTATTAGCTAACATTTTGTTTCTTATACCTAATTGTAAATTTTATTGATAAAATTTAGTTATATGTGTCAAAACTGTTTAATTTTTGTCATACTTTTTTGTAAAAAATGTATTATATATAAATGTATTATTCTCTATTTAAAGGTACTTGTACCGTAAATAAATAAATATGCAAATCATTTATAGTACATTTCGCTCTTATTAACGGTACATAATATAATTCACATTCTATAGATATATTGTAACGAAATATTATTAATATTATAAAGAAATATAATATTGAGAGACAGTTATTGTCTCAAAGTCAAAAATAACGAACTGTAACGTCAAAAATGGTGCCTGCGCCGTCCCAACCTCTCCCACCCTTCTCCAGGGGTTGAGGCGGGGGTGGGGGTGGTCCAACCCGGCGGGGTGAGACGTTTGACGAATAACCAAAAGGCATCAAGGCAAGGCTATTATAATTCTAATTAATTGTTTTAATTGGAAACTGGCTACGTCCATTTTTCATTTTCCCAAATTAATCTTTGTTCGAGATGTTTCGGCGCTCACGTCAGCTTTAGGAAGCCGGGAACCAGTTACTGAATTACCATTAGCCAGAATCCTATTTCAGTGTTAATATAATGAAATTCTATGTACATAAAAAATATTTGTTCTTTGTCATGATTACCTTATATAACTAGTTAATATTTTTAAAGCATTAAATAAATACTTTCAGGGTTTGAAGTTTTCTCCTCTTATCAAACAACTAGCTGACGTATACCCGGAGTTTATTATCCGCATGTATTATATAAATAAACCTTCCGGAAGAAATTCTATAAATGATTGTTAAAACCCTATGAAACTCCGTTGCATAGCTTAGAAGAACTAATCGCACAAACAGACATACGCGGATAGTGACTTTGTTTTATATTTTCAAAACAGCAACTTTAGCAACCTCTTTCCTTTTCCTTCTCGTGCGGTTTCTTCGCATTCTTCTTTGGGGGTATTTAATATTGTCATATATTTAGTCCGATTTATTTCTTCTGAGGCTGTAAAAAAATCTAATATTATATTATCTTCGTACTTCGATTTTGAATTGTGATATCTCACCAGAACGAGATTGCAAGTTTCTTTTACTCTGGTGCAAGTACCAGTAGCATTTTTAATTTATTTAAATTACGCGCGAGTATTTGAAAAACCCATACGGATTCAATAAATGTTTATTTGTCCACGTTACGATAGGAACCACCTTCATCCTTTCCAGAGCTAAAAAGGTTTCATTGTTAATCGGATAGAACAGAACAGTAATAAAAGAGTTATATTGTTTGTTTTGTTATTTTTCTTTACTTTCTACTTAAGTTTAAGTTAGGATGATTTTTTTTTTGTTTTCTTCTTTTCGTTCACTTTAAAATAGGAAAGGTTAGTTAAGTTTTATTGTTTATTTTATTCTTTTTCGTCACTTTTCTTTGATATTTTGATTTATCTCTGTTATGTTTTATCATGAAACTATTACCATCTGACATGTCGTTTATTTACTCTTCATGGGATCTAAAAAGTGATCCTGACTAATGTGTATATTGTGTCTTGTCTTGCAGGTGCTTGGTTTCCAAGCTGTTCGACGTGTGCCCGCGCTCCACGTTGCGAGAGATGGAGCGGAGGGAGGAGATCCGGGTGCCCTGGGGCACGGGCATCGTTGGCTACGTAGCCGAGAGCGGGGAGCCCGTCAACATTCCAGACGCATATAAGGTAGGTTTCTAAATGGTGGTTTTACACCAGGGTGATACTGAGAGTGTCTTCCACTCTTTAATTATTATTTTTTTCTTTCTTTATTCAGTGTGTTTGGTTATTAAATGTTAAAACCACCAAACTAGGCACATGCCCGTGTTCTTCTTCTTCTTCCTAGCACTATCCCAACTCATTGCCTAGGTAGGCTGTTGGGGTCGGCTCTTCTCGTTCTCAGGTTATAACTTCTTCGGTTCTGAGTGTCGCTTTCATCTAGGCCGTTTCTTTGTAGGATTTTGGAGCATTGGGTCATCCAGGAGTTCTTTGGTCTACCTCTGGATGACTGTCTTTGAAGCTCTATAGACATTGCCTGCTTCACTGTGTGGTCTGGTGGTCTCCGTCTTATGTGCCCATACCATCTTAACTGTCGTTCCTCTAGCTTACTGTTTATGTCAGTGACACCCAGGCTACCACGAATGCGTGAGCTTTTAATTTTATCTTTTAATGATACTACTGCGGTCCATCTAAGCATTCGCATTTCTGCTGATTCGAGTTGCCTAGAGTAGGAGTTGTACATAGTCCAGCATTCGGAGCCATACATTATCGCGGGTCTAACAATAGTCTGGTATGTCTTTCCTTTAAGTTTTATTGGCATTTTCGTGTCGCACAAAATTCCTGTTACGGATCTAAATTTCATCCATCCCACTCCTATCCTATGGTTGACATCCGCTGCACATCCTCCGTCTCTGTGGATGAGTGAGCCCAGATACTTAAATGAGTCACAGTTGGCTAATGTTACTCCATCCAATTGCATCGAAGGAGTTACAGCATTTGGGTCTTCAAATGGTAAATACAAATATTCCGTCTTTTTCCTGCTAATTTTTAGTCCATTATCCTCCAGGATCTTTCTCCACCTTTCCAGGCTATTTTGTAGATCACAATGATTTTCTTCTATCAGTACTACATCATCTGCAAAAAGCATAGTCTTGAGAATACTGTTCATTTCTTGACTCGTTAGGTAATTCATGACCATTATGAATAGCAATGGGCTGAGGACAGATCCTTGGTGTACCCCCACTTTAATTGGAAATGTTGGTGACATCCCTGATGTGCATCTTACTTGTGTTTCTACGTCTGTATACATATCTTGTATGGAGAGCACATATCCTTCTGGTACGTTATGAGATCTCAATGCCGCCCATATCAGGCTTCGGGGTACCCTGTCAAATGCTTTTTCCAAGTCTATAAATACCATGTGTAAATCTTTTTTTGCATCTCGATATTTTTCAACTATGATTCTGACTGTTTGAATAGCATCTATTGTTGATTTCCCCGATACAAAGCCGCATTGATCGTCGTGTATTTTTACAATATTCCTAATTCGTGTGTTTATAATCCTCTCATATATTTTCATGGTGTGAGACATAAGCTTTATCCCTCTATAATTGTCGCACTTCCTAGAGTCTCCCTTATTTTTGTAAAATGGAAGAAGATAGCTACAGATAGCACATGCCCGTGTTGACTCTTGATTAATTAATTTATCAACTCTTGATTAATTTACTGTATATAAGTGGGGCTATTCGGCCGCAGGACCAACATCAGAGGGGGTGAGAACATATCTGAGGACGTAGTAATGTGCACAATATAAATTCCCCATATTCGAGATTTTTTTTATTAATAAAGTTATTCTACATGAAGTTGTCTCTCAATTCACACGTGTTATCTTTATAAAGTTACTCAAAAATGACGGAGTTATGAGCTTTCGAAGTGAACTTGAATAGAAGAATATATAAGAATAGATTTAAAGAAATTGTTGTTGTGACGTCACTCTAGATATAAAGTACAATTTATAATTCGAATGGCAGTGCTGCAGTATTTTCTCGCCAGTTATCGCATGTGCCGTGACATGCACGCTTATCGGCAGCCGCAAATATCAACATTTTAAGCGCTATCTTTGGTACTATTCGGTATTCAATTCTATAGGTTTTTTCTCACTCTAGGATACAACCTCGTTTCACTATTTAGATGAATATTCCCACAACTATTCCGGTTTCGGGAAAATTCCCCAAAAATAGACTCCCTGGAATTTAACCATCACTAGACGCACTCAACGTAGATCTGATCCTTATGTTGTCCTGTGCCTGCCCTGAAGTAGCCTGGGGTGAAGTGTTAGTACCTCCTGACTCATGACAATGTAAGCAGCAATCTGTTTGTTTGTAGCCCGTGCGTTGGTTTGAATGGAAGTAAGTAACATAGAATATTAAACATAGTTCGCTCTCGTAAAGAGAGGGAACCGTGTCGACTATACTGAAATCTAGGCTGATAAAAAAACTCATCGATGCAATAAAATTTTGTAGAAAAAAAAAATTTTTTTACAAGAAATATATTTTTACAGGATTAGTGTTCAACTAATAAAATATACCGATTTGTTGAATTCTTCACTACTTTGAAATCTGGAAATTTTTTTTTTTACAACAGAAAGAATATATTTCATAATATATATTTATATATATATATATATATTATGAAAAATATATGTTGAAAATCAAAATCATCCTAAAATTATACTATCTTGCAAAAGGGCTTTATTAGAATAATTTAATGGTGTGATACCGCCTGAAGTCTAGTTGATGAACAGTTTGGCAGGCAGTAGTGAAATTCGGCTGAAATTTCAAAAAATGATGTAACTTCCAGAGTAAGAGTGGCCTTGTCAATCACGGTTCCATGACAAAAAGCCCGCGAGTGTCCGGTAATGATAGAAAGATGTTTTCCGATTACCAAATCTCCAAGAATCCGGTATCCAGTATAAGGTAATGGTGGCCAGGGCCGGGCCTGAGTCAACGCACCTCCTGGCGCGGGTCAAATGTTGACGCCGCTTGTCAAAAGCAGTAGACGCCTATGTTTTTTTTTGTGTAGTTCCGTTTATTGAAAAATGATCTCAAGGGCGATCTGTTAGTACCTACTGTAATGTTAGGTATCATCATCGCCTTGGCGCCTTGACAATTCGGCGCCCGGAGCGGACTACTCAAATCAACATAGGGCCAGCCCTAATGGTTGCGTTATTTAACGAGTTGCGGATCCGTTGTCCGTCAGCCCAGAGCTATCGATCAAGAAACGCAAGTTCTTGATTTTTTAACGGTTCAGGTGTTGTCTTCACAGCGCAGGTGTGGCAGCCGAAGTGTCAAAAATATTGCAGGGTTGACAATCTAACCAATGCATAATGGTTAATTGAGTAAATACTGGAGGTGCCACACAACTAAACCATAGATATAAAATCAATTAGTAGGAACCACACATCTTTTTGCTAATCCTTTATGTAAAACGTTTAAACTTTTTTTATTCCTACTTCTTTACGTTTTGCTTGGAACTTAGACACCTTTCAAAGGTCTCCAGTTTTGATGAATTTCGACAGCTCCATACCATCTGTAGGCGATCTCTTTTTCCGTTGTTTGTCAACGTCATCCTCAGCAAATGATAGCCAAACTGGAGTATAAAAAGAGTTAGTACTTGATGAGAATACATATTTGCGCTTCAAACAGGAGCTCGGGTAAAATGATTACATTGGCTACGTATTCAAAACATCTATATTAGATACAATCTAAACTAAACTAGCCTACTTTTCAACGGCAATGTAAATTTACTGATGGACTGTCAACAATTTACTCGGTAAGGATAATTACCCTACAAGGGTTGCCAAGTCGGCTTAAATAATACAATACTCCCGTGTTAAACTCATTCCAATTGTCTGCTTTAGTGATTAGAGACATTCTTATTATCGTGGATTTATTTGCGAGTCCTTTATTATCCTTGATAGGCGGTAAATTATTTTTAACTCTTACTTCCTTGAAGCTTTTAGTCTGTTTATTGTTTATGAATTGATAATGAAATATTCAAGCTCATTTAACGAGTTTGCCGACTTATATATTTTTCTAGTACTGATCCTAGGTACCAAAATACAGAAACTTTATTTACAAAATAGTAATACAGTTATTTACAAAATAATAAAAAATTCGATTATTTTATCTTTTTTGGAAAATTCTTTTTTTATTATCAATATAAAGTGATTTTACAGGTGCTTTTCGATATCTGTCTGTTTCACTATGATATACATGTGTCGAGACAGACGTATTGGATACAAAAATGAGTATTGACATATTATTATTAAATTATAAATAAAATATTAACCGCTTCACCGGCTTTGGAGTCACTTAGGCGGTGCCGGCGGTTTTATCCGGAGACGCTGCCTTTTATTTTCTAGTATTTTTACATTTGGAAATGCGTAGTTATAAAGATACGTTAATCTATTTGTATACCAAAATTATGACTACTCTCGACACCTGATGTATTCAATCGAGTGACTTCGGTCGGATGCGACCCTGTTAATACATTATATTCCCTACACATGATGTATTCAATCGAGTGACTTCGGTCGGAAGTGTCCCTGTTACTACAACATTTTCATTATATTCTCGGCACCTGATGTATTTAATCGAGTGACTTCGATGGGAAGCGACCCTGTTACTACAACATTTTTATTATATTCTCGGCACCTGATGTATTTCATCGAGTGACTTCGGTCTGAAGCGACCCTGTTACTATAAAATTTTCATTATATTCTCGGCACCTGATGTATTTATTCGAGTGACTTCGATGGGAAGCGACCCTGTTACTATAACATTTTTATTATATTCTCGGCACCTGATATATTCAATCGAGTGACTTCGGTCTGTAGCGACCCTGTTACTATAAAATTTTCAAGAATATGTTCACAGTTAATCGAATAAAAATACACTCCGCTCACCATTATTTCGAAAAACAGAAAATAATACACGTGAGAGTCTGTTTCAGAAAATATCTACCAAGATCAAATAACCGTTTTGCAGTTGTTTATGACAAAACCCGTGCAGCGGACTCAAAGGCGGTTGTTTACTATGCAATAAAGGAAACTCTCAATTGGAAAATTGTTCTCCAATTGGCTTCATTTTAATTTACATGGATTATAGATATATTTATTATAACAGTTGGATATTGTTGATCTGTGAACCAATCAACAGATTGCAATCAAATTGCATTGCAGCAAATGCCTTTGTACAAATCATTAATCAAACGTCTCAATTTTACACTAAATTGTCATGTTCCAACGTGCATTTTTTTCATAATTCGTGTAATTTTATATTTTATTGAAAAGAATTTTTAAAATTTCCTTCCGAGAACTTTTCATCTCCTTCCTTTCCCTCAACACAGCATCCCCAAAGATGACATAGGCTCTGAGGGAAATTATTAAACTCAGTGTGGGGATCAAATTTATTAAAAAAATATTATTTTGATGTAGTATTTTCCACTCCCCCGAATGAAAATAGTTTTGTTTTATAGTACTCGTAATTAATTTGAATTTTTTTTTTTTTTTTTTTTTTAGTTTTTTTTATTAGTAAAAAAAAAGATACACGAATTACATAATATAACAATTACATAATATAATTACACAATAAAGTAGGTTATTAATTACATAATATGAGTATTCGATGTACCCCCATAAATAAGCAGGGCTTGTGTGTATGGGGGTGTTGTTATATTTGTTTATATTTGGTACGATTCAGTTCAACTGTTCGGAATACTTTTTAAGGTGGCTTTTGAATTCGTTTATATTTGCATTCATGTTTCTAATTTTTTCTGGTAATGAGTTAAAAAATTTAAGTCCGAGATATTCATGGTTGAACTGTCCTATTGTTTTGTTTACATTTAGGAGTAGGAAGTATTGACGTTTGTCTAAGATTTCTGTTATTTTTAAAGGGTGCAATTTTATTTTGAATATAGTTTTTATAAATTTGTAATGTTGCATGGTAGAAGTATAATGCACTTAATTTTCTGACCTTAAATTGTTTGAATAAAAGTTCGGACGAATATGAATAGGGTTTTTTTAATATGGTTTTTATTATTAGTTTTTGTGATATGTAAATTGTTTGAGTTTGATTTTTATATGTACCGCCCCAGCCTATAATGCCGTATTGTATAATTGATTGACAGAAAGCGAAGTATGTGGTTCTAAGTAATTTTTCGTTTAAAATATCTCTTAAACATCTAAATATATATGTTAGTTTCCTTATTCTGTTGTTCAGAATATTTATATGTGGGGACCATTTTAAACGCTGGTCTATTGTTATGCCTAGGTACTTAATATCGGTCTTGCTTTCTATGTTTGTGCATAACATATTGCATTTGTGGTTTTCTGTATTTTTCACAGAGTGGATAATTATGTTTATTTCTTTAGGTGTTTCTTGTTTTTTAATGAAAAATGGTAAATAATAAGTTTTTTTAGAGTTTAAAGTCAACAGGTTTTCATCAAACCATAATTTTAGTTCATTGATATCTGTATTTGCCATGTTATTTAGTTCTGACCAGGTGTTTGCTTTTAGTAGTAGGACTGTATCGTCAGCGTAAGAGACAATGTCTCCATATTTGGAAATATTGAATATATCATTGACATATATAACAAATAAAAATGGTCCCAAAACCGTGCCTTGGGGTATTGAAAAGTCGCTATATTTTGAATCGCTGACTTGATTGAGTAATTTTACTTGTTGAGGTCTTTTATATAAATAACTAGTTATCCATGCTAAAACTTTTCCACTAATCCCTACTGATTTTAATTTACTTATTAATTTTTTATGTGATATGCTGTCGAAAGCTTTTTTGAGGTCTATAAATATGCCAAGACATTTTTTATCGGAATCTAGGGCCGTATATAAATAGTTGGTTATTTTTGCTATCGCGTCGTGAGTACTTGTATTTTTTTTTAATCCGAATTGGTTATAATTAATTATTTTATTTTCTTCTAAGAATGTCCAAATTTGTTTTTTTACAATTTTTTCATATATTTTTGATATATTCGAGGGAAGTGAAATCGGGCGATAATTTTGTGGATCTTTACGACAGTCTGTTTTATAAATGGGGGTTATAATTGCTCTTTTATAGTTATTGGGAAATTCGCCATTTGCTAGACTTAGGTTTATTATATGTGTTATGGGGTGAATTAAGTATTCTTTCATCGATTTTATTGTTTTAGTATCTATGTTATCAAAGCCGGGGGCAGAATCTCCTTTTAGTTTCGAAATAGTTCTGTCAATGTCGATTTCTGTGACTGGGTGAAATTTATTAATTTGACATTGTGTTATTTGTTGTGGATTAGATATATTGGTCTTATTTATGGATTTTGCTAGGTTTTTTCCCACGTTATTAAAATAGTTATTTAAAATATTACAACATTTTTTTGTGTCATTTTGTACGTTATATATTATTTCCCCATCTGAGATTTCTGATATGTGCTTATATTTTTTCTTTTTATTTATTATTTCATTTATTGTTGACCATATTTTTTTATTATTGTATTTAGCTTCTGTTATAATTTTTGAGTAGTAGTCGTTTTTCGTTTTCCTTATTAGTGTAGTTAGTATATTTTTATACTTTTTATAGTATAATACAATTTTATTGTTAACTAGTGGCCTTTGTGTTATTTTATAAAGTTTATTTTTTTTTCCTAGTGGCTTTTATTAATCCTAGAGTAATCCAAGGTTTAATTTTTCTTGTTTTTGAGTTGGGGACGATTTGTTTTTTTTTTGTTGATTCTAAAACGTGTTTATTTAAAGTGTTTTCAAATAGTAATGCACTTTGGTTGGCGCATTTATTTATTAAAATTTCTTCCCATTTTTCAGTTTTTAGTAATTTTTCTAATAATTTGTAGTCTATTTGAGAATATGGAAGATTTAATTTGGGTTTTGTATTTAGTTTTCTATTTGTATCATGTAGTATAAGACACGCGTAGTGATCAGTTATATTAGTTTTCCACACAGTAGATTTAATATTTTTTATTTCATTCAAATGTATATTACACCAGATGTGGTCTATGCATGATGGCGTTTGGTTTTTAATTTGTCTAGTGTTATTATTAATAAAAGATTTAAAATTGAGGTGTGTCATCATGTTTATGAAATTATTTTTTTTAATTGAGTGATGGTTTGCAGAAATATTTTTATTGAAATCACCACAAACAAAAGTAAGTATTCTCGGTAATTTGCTAAGATATTCACATAGTTCGTATGTAAAGTTGATTATGTTTGATTTGTGCGTTCTGTACACTGTTAAAATTCTGTATAATTTATTTTTTAATTTTATATCTATTTTTAGACAGTTTACATATTGTATATAAATTTCTTCAATGTCAGTAATTTCACACTCATCATTAACAAATATAATTAATCCACTATTTTTGTTAATCGGTCTTGTTGTAGCGATGCCTTTGTAGTTTGGTAGCGCATTTATGTATTGATTGTCATTACAGTGCGTTTCCGTTAACACTATGCAGGTGGGTGATGTATGCAGATCATTAATATTTATCAAGAATTCATCTAGGTTTTTTGCTATGCTTCGGATGTTCATATGTAATATTAAGAATGGGTTATTGTTTGTAATACACCATTTATTGACTTCCGTAATATTTTGACATATTTCTTCGGTTATTTTGTATTTTTCGTCAATTTGTTTTATTATAAAATCGGCCATTTTTAATTGTAATCAATTTTTTCTTGAGCGAAGGCAAGCATTTTCATCCTGTGTTTACATTTTTCGCTATTTGATTTGTGGTCTGTTGTATTTGTGGTTTTGAATTTTAAATTAAGTTCTGTGCAATTTATGCATTTTGGTGTTTCGTTTTTACTGTTGCAGTCTTTAATGTTGTGCTCACCCGCACAATGAAGGCATTTTGGTTTGTTGGGAAGTTGAAGGCAACGCACTGCTGTGTGCCCATATTTTTGGCAATGGTAACACTGCATTAGAGGGTTGCAATCTTCAAATTTCATTTGGTAAAAACCAAGGTTAACTTTTTTTTTCGTAATTAGCAGATTTCTCAAATCTCCACTGGTTTCGAGGATGATATTTTTTTGTAGAAATTTTTAATTGGTATGGTTCCTTTATATTTTATTTTATTTGGATCCTTTTCATATATTATTTTTATATCTTCATTTTGCAGAATTAGATCCGATATAAATTCTTCATGTGTGTATTTTTCGTCGATTCCTTTAAAGATCATGCATGGTCTTTTTTTATCAATGCTTTCAATTTGTATTCCTTCAAGTTTTAATTTTGTGATTTCATTTTTGATGTTGGCCATATCATCTGCTTTTTGTAAATTGATTATTAATTCATTTTTTGATGTCTTTCTGATGCTACTTACTCCGATTCCCAGTTTAATTAAAGTGCTTCTTCGAAAAAATATGTGTTATGAAGTTTACCAAATGAAAGTGCATTTAAAATTCAACGTTTTATCTTTTATTGAAACAGCGCGGTTTCTAAATATAAAAATAAATCGTTTGCTTTTTTTCCTGTTGGAATAATTGCACATTTCACTATTATTTTAGTGAATAAACATTTTGGCTTGATTTATGACGGTTGTATTTGAAATAAATATGTATATTTTTTTGTATTAAAATACGTTTTCCTTCTTTACTGTGATATGTGTTAAGTTCACATTTCAGTGTATTTACCACAGCAGCGCTTGACTCGTCAAGTATTTAATTTGCGAGAAGCAATTGCGGCTAGTAACGTTGTGGTGGAACGAAAATTGTATATATCTACCTACTTACCACGACATATTATACAATAATCATAGAACTAAAAAAGAACACAAGAGATGCCATGTATGCCAAAATCGGTCAAAAATTTTAAACAACCGGGCCTTAAATTTCCAATACTTATGTTTTACTCTGATTATGGAAATTATGATAATGGAAAGGTGTGTCATATAAATTTATTCAGCTTACTACACGGAGAAAATTCACTACTAAAAAAATATTGCTAATTTATCAAAATCTAATAAACGAATGAATTGATAGTTTTCCTGATAAACGTTTATGTATTGAAATACCAATGTATTGTCACAATGTCGGAACACGTGTTCATAAAAATCTTAACATTTCATTTAACAGTTATTTTATATTATCAATACAAACGCAGTTGCATGAACACGTGTTTAGATATCATCACAAATTTACTAAAAGTTTATCAGGAAACGGCCTGCAATCCCGTTTTTAGCCTGATTACCAATACTTAGAAGATATTCTTAATTGATTGGCAATACCTACTCATTTTCATCCGTGTAAATTTGTTATCATACCCCGTATTCAATATATTATTCTAACTCGAGCTAATACTAGTGTGTCAAGCACCTATTATAAAAAATTAATTAATTCATTAGTCGTACTACAGGGTGCCGCAAAACAGACCGTGCAAGAATAGACTGCAGTTTACAGTGGCTATTAAAAAAACAGCGCTAATGGGGTTTATTTTATTTTATTCGGTATATCATGTTGTTTTATGTATCAAGTCATGAAGATGACATCAGCCCCCAGACATGATGGCCCCCAGCAGCGATACATTCTGAAGTTTTCAGCAGCAATTTGGCACTTCTGGAAGGGTATAGCGGCGATTTCCTCCCGGATTCGATCGTTGAGTACTTCCAAGATGTGAGGCCGATGTTCAAAAACACAAGTTTCCCTCAGGTAGCCCCACAGGAAAGGGTGTCAAATTGCAGGCGGAAGGCCCGCTGGGTGGCGACGAAAGAACGGCCATTTTCAAGAATCGTGTGGACGGCGAAGCCCGTGTTGTCCGGACCAAACCATTGTAACGAATGAAAACGGCACGACCCTCCCGACACAATGAGACCCCACCCAGGTTCCCACCCTTACCACACCGGATGTACCGTTCCTTCAAACTGCACCGTCTGTTTTGCTGCACCCTGTACTTCGATGAATATTGAGAAACTCGCGAACGTTCCTCTAGGGCGTGAACCGGAAATTCGTCGCATATTCCCTTTACCGCACTACGTCTATTCATTCTCTAGCGCTCTCTAAAGCCTTCTAATATTTAGTATAAAATATAATCCTTTTGTATTCATACTTTGAATACATGCATACTAAACTACCATTAATACCCGTATTGTTTGAGCCCCAATGGCCAACCCCGTATATTGTAAACCATCGCGTTAAAGTTACACGAGGAATTAAAATGAAGGAAGTTGAGAACATTGTGAGGTTAGGAATAGAATAAGGTTAGGTAGGCTTTTACATGGCTGCATCGTCAGGTATATGGAACGGTCAGAACATATTAAATTCATATCCCACCACATGTTGCACTCAATGCCGCCGGTATGTTTCAGGTTTCAGCTTTCAGGAATACATTAATATTTCATTTTAGCTGAATGATGCTACTTTATTTAATCTTATGTATTTACTTTTTTTATTTTCGTGAATGAATGAAAATATAATAAATAAACTAATGATTGAATGAAATGGAAATTAACCCCCTTCCCGATATCCGATCGAGCTGGAACTCTGCAGATGGATTCGTTATCGATGACAATGAATTAAACCAATACGCGCACACACGCTGATCCATACGCATTTCTCTGAAATTGGATGACATTACAGCAGTTCATGTACGAAATAAATGTCGGGTGTACCCATTAGGGATTTGGTTCAGTTGTTAGCGCGGTCAACTCCAATCCCTGGGGAGGAAGGTTCAATCCTCAGTCAAACACATATGTATTTTAATTTTCAGTATGTATTTTAATTTTATTTTTTAAGGTCATTTTAAAAGTTCCCAGTAGTTAAGAGCCAGTCAAAATAATGTTTTAAAATACATCTCTTAATACAAATAGATATATTATAGTAAAAAAGCCTTTGTTTTTTTATGGGTTGATTTTTTAATCAATTATTCAGTTGGTTGATTTTATGTTAGATGGTCCATTAAAATTATTCTAATGAACGGGAAGAATATTTAAGTATATTTCTAGTACATTAAAATCATTATTTAAATAATAAAAATGTATGGTATTCTCAGTAGTATAATAATTAGGAAGAATATAATTTGCATACTGTTATAATTTGAAATCTTGTATTATTTTGTAATTAATAAATAAATAAATACAAATAGTGATTTGCCACTTATTAAACTAATTTAAGTAAAGGAGTTATTTTTGTACATTTAGCGTACAAACTGATAACTTGGTTTTCGGCTCCAAGAATTCTAATTGTAGTAGGGTTTTTGCCGAGGATTGGTACTGATGTCTGCGGAATCCGGAAAAATTTTACACTTTGTGCAAGTCAAAAGAATTAGGTAGGAAGAATCAAGGAAAAAGTTGACCACTTTTCGACATCGCGTCAGTGCGAGTCAATGTAAAACAAGTTTATCCGTTGGGTCATCTTATTAGGGACCCTTATTTTAAGGTTTGTAAATTTTCATACGATAAAAACGGTGTCTGGAGAAAATATGAAGCTTATTTATTGTATAAGGAGTGTAAGGGTAGTGTGCCCGACGAACACATAGCACGATAAAGTGAATCAAATAGAAGAGGAGCGTGGGTAAAAATCTGGCAATTCAGATTTTCACAAACATTCAAAATTTCAGCCGGTTATCACCAACCTAAAAGTTGTCTCCTTCTATTCTACTTGTCTCTGTCATTGTATTATTTTCTTGTATATATATATATATATATAATGTGTCTGTATTTAATTGTAATTAGTTGGTATAAAAACCATGACGAAGCTTGAGATAAGCGAAATCTGGTCGGTTGTCTTTATATTAATTTCAATAAAATTGTGTATCGCAAACTGTTTTTATAATTTAATACTAATAGTATTATAGTAAAAAATTTGATAAAATATGAATAAATTCTTTTTATGAATATATTTAGCTAACCACAAAAAATGAAAATATGCCGCCCTCGGCCTAATGCAAAGCATCCCGCGTTGGCTGTGGTGCTAAGCGAGGTAGACAGCCTGATGTAGTGGAAATGAAGTTTAACAAAAATAGATTTCAATGCTATAACATATTCAAAGTTCTCTTCTTTTCCCCATGTTTATAAAACATCAAAACATTTTCTGCGTTACACAGTTGTATCCCATTTCAAAAGCTTTCTAAACAAACAAAAATATTCAATTTGACTGTATTGTGTGTATTTAACATGCAGAACGGGAACTTTTTTAATGTAAGTGAAGGTTGTGTCTTGTTAATATAAGTGATCTTAAAAGCAATGCCATTAAATGTCTAAGATACATCCAAGTCAAAGGCTTTTCTCATCCCGTGACTTTGTCAACAATCACTGAAACATATAATTACATGGACTAGGGGATGGTCATGATGGGAGGGGGTGGGTTAATAGATGGGGATGATCGATCAATGATATCGTGAATAATAATAAATAAAAATGTTCTTTGCGTCCTTCTCAATGTAATTTGCTCTCATACTTTCCCTTCCAAAGCATATTCTCGTAAAAATATGTTATAAAATAATTGTATTATGAAATATTTAGCAAACTTTTTAGGTTAATATTTTTTTATGAGAACACAGCAGTCCCAACTACGCAAAGCCAGTGAGACAGTCGCATCTCTAAGAATTGTGGGTATTTTGTGAGGCTGAGGGATTTTTTGAGAAAGATGGCGGGGAATTGCCTGGCCATTGATATCTGGTCACTAACGTTTGATTTTAAATGGTTGTATTTCACCGCAGCGATACAACCATACTCGATGAATCTACGACCTTTCTTCAATCCATAATTCATTTTACAGGGTATCTGATATAAACGGTCCTGTAATTCATGCATTCCTTATTTATAACTTTGATTAATTATTCCGTTTAACTTTGAATTGCATTTTCTTGACCATTAGTAAATAAACGAATGTTATCATAGTAAATTATTTAGATTCTAACTTTAAAGTAGTTGACTGAAAAATCATATTCGCAAAGACTTTCAAATATATCACTATGAAGAGGTCAACCCTTATGTAGTTATTAATAGAATTTGTACATCGCAGCTTCGCACCACGCTCGTGAAATGTGGTCATGCGGTTATGTGTTGTGTATCTGGTCCATGCTTCAACCGGTCATCCCGCTTCCTCCAGCGAACACTTGTAATATCTCATCCCCTTTTCTAATGCCGGAATAAATCACCCCCCTCCCCCCTACCTTCCGAGTGGTCCTGAGAGATTTGTGACATTCTTAAACCCCCCCGAAGTTATGACCTCTCCCCCCTTGTAAGCAACGTACGTTTCTCACGAAAGTATTTGTCATACAAATGTTTATTCAGTGACGCAGAATATACGAAAACTTGGCTGTTCATTACCACCGTTTTCCGATTTCTCGTTATAAGTCGATTTTTATAATAAAATCGTGATACCGCACAATAGTACCGTTTGCTGGAGTCAGTGGAACTATGGCATCTTCGCTGTGAGGCTGAAAGTGAAGAGTAAGAGAAAACGAAAGGTTGGGAAATACATAAATATTTAGATTTTTTAATATTGCGTATTTACATTTTTTATTATTATAAGCTGGAGCACTAACCACTAGCCGGATTGGTAACTAGCTTAAACCATTTCAAGCAACTCAACGTTCCGATTCTGAAATTTGGTGTCACACCCGGACGGTACCGAGTGTAATATATCTCCGGAACGAGGTTTAATTAATATTTCTGTAAAATAACTTAATTTCTACACATTAAAAAATAAATAGTTCCTCTCGTTTGTTGTCGAATACCCAACCTTTGTCAAAGAGCTTACTGTTAATATTAATTCAAATGGTTTACGAACGATGTTCCTGAAAGATCGTTTTGAATTATTTTTTTAAACTCCTCCAAACTTTTGTTTTCGGATTCAATTCAACGTGACTCCGGCAGATTGCACAGTTGTATCATAGCGGTGCTCATTAATAAATAATCTGGAAATGGGAGTTGAAAGCGCCCACCCGAATGGCAGCAGGCCCCACCACTCGATATAACGAAGCCTCTCTGAACTATTGACCTATTCTCCTAATAAATCTGTTAGCAGAGTTGATACAGCGCGCGAGAGGCGCAATCAATGAAGTTATCTTAACCTTTCAAACATTTCATTTATAAATCGTTTGCCATCAATATTGAACCAATTCCAACCTTCCTCCTCCTTATCTCCTTCCATCCCCCACTCCCTTCATTCTCCTAATTGGGGATGCTACAGTCGCACTGGCTCCAGACGGATGAGAGCACTTGGAACTTTTGCCGTATTCATATAAAAAAGCCTTACGGAAAGTTGGACAGACCGACTTAAAATGATGCACGATTTAAGCTGTACGAGAATGTCTCTACTTCAGGTATTAGTTTTAAGGTTCATTGCTTTTATTTTGTCTTTAAACATTATATTTCTCTTGAAAAGTTCTCAGCTTGAATTTAACCAGATGTAACATTTAAAATGTTAAGGAGCTTTTGATCGTCAATAATGATTTAATATTTCAATTCTAGCATCTTTAGACATCTTTCACAGAATTTTACTCATTTGGTGATTTTATTAACATGTCACGCGGCCTTTTGCGATAGATGCTCATTACCTACTTAAAGGTCGATTGTTCAAAACCAGGAAGGGACACACAAAACAGAATAAAGTGTATACCTACATATTTTTCCCATATACAATCAAAAAGTTAACATAAATATTGTGCATCCGAACCCAGTTCGGTTTTTTCTCACAAACTCTTTGAATTCAAACTCCGGGTCAAAGAAACACTTCGTACATTTTGTTGTGATAAATAATAATAATTATTAATTATTAATAGCAGGAGGTAGGAATGATTCTGGGCCTCGACAAAAAACGATGAAAATCTGACGGGTTACGCGTGACGTCAGACGTACCTCGGTTTTATCGGTTAACAATAAAGTCAATCCCACTCGGGTCGTATGAAATCAACACATCTTAAATTAAATATTTAACAAGATTTCCAAATAACACGATTTTTTTTCAAATTATTTGTGTAGGTACCACAACGGTAATCTGTGTGCTAGCCTACACAGCGAAACTTTGCACAAAATTGTCCGCATTATAATGCACGTGACCGACCGACCAGTGAGGTAGCTGTTAAAGTACTGTCAGACCCCATCGACCAATCACAGGGCGTTTCTTACGGTTTTGATAGTTTTTAAACAATGATTTATTAATTTTACATGTAATTATTTATAATAAAACTTATAAGTTTAGAATCAGCGTTTTTTGAATATATGTTTTTTACCATAATATTTTTCACTCGAGTAAGTCCCGTATTCTAAAATAACAATTCTTAGAGGTTTTCCGTAGTTCTTTATTTTTATTTTATTTTCTAGACAAATTTGAAAGGAACAATTAATGATAAACCTTTCGAAGTACTTTTTATTATGTGTTAAATAATCCTTAAAAAACCATATTTTTTACAGCGTTGGTGCAAAGTGAAACCGCTTAACTTTTCAGCTTACCTCTCTTTGTGTAGTTGCTGTTGAGTAGAGCAATCTACAGGCTTAGCCCGACTGAGCTTAGCCTCGGTGAACTGCAGTCAGAGGCACTTGGATTATTACTGTCATTATTTCACGGCACAAACAAAATGTGTTCGTTCAAAGTAACCCCCACTCTACTGCGTGAGTATAGTAATCATTGAAAAGGTTACTATACTCACGTAGTATATATATTTTTCATAAAAGCAATTACGGGACCAAAATGGGACTGAATGTTGGTATCTAGTCATCTTAGATAGTGTCGGCCAATAAATCAAAGAAATTCAAAAATATTAATTTTTATTTATCGAAATTAATTAATAATGCCGTATAGTATTTTTAAAATCATTTGAAATTGATTCACGTAATTCAAACAAACAAGTATTTTCTAGTGTGGTGTTTTCTTTTCTCTGTTGCAGGTTTGCCCGAGTTATCTCGGGTGTGGTAATTTTCGCACATAATAGCCACCTGAGATACTCGGGCGTAGTCCTGAAGCGGTTAATAGCTGTAGTTCCGCAGGGGTAAGCACTAAGCAGTAAGCGGTGACAATGAACAATAAATCCATCATGATGATTAAAATGTGTTATATTAATATTTACACATAATACTTCGTGGAAAAAAAAGGGATGAAAAATTAATTTTCTACGGATTCCTTTTAACAGTAGGTACCTACTTGTGTTCTGGGAAACTATTATTATTTTATCACGTTCAAATGTTGTCGTCTAAAATAAACCGTTTTAGTGTTTATTAACTTTAGTTAAATTACACCTGTGATTCATCTGCAACCCGAATGTTTTGTCGAAGACTGTTAATCTAATGTTTTATCTCATATTGTTATTAATTTAACCGTACTGACAGATTGATCGTATAAGATGTCAGATCGAATATTCAATCACATAGTCCTATAAATGCCTACAAAAACTAACCTTCTTTAAGTTATTTTCTCTAATCATCTAAAATTGTATTCCGTTTTCAACATTGCATTTTATCTCCTCTGCCAATATAATACCGATATTTACTATTAGTTTGAAATATAATCGCTTAAACACCTTGAAATATAATGTATTCGCCCTTCCTTCAACCCTCATACTTTGAATCGATGGCCAAAAACATACTTGAAGGATTGAAGGTCGCTCACTTTTCCTGGGGGAGAAATCGTAGTTACCTGCGTCGAATGTGTCGAAAACGTGTACACTTTTCCTAGGGGAGAAATCGTAGTTACCTGCGTCGAATGTATCGAAAACGTGTACATATGTATTTGCAAAACATATTTGATAGCCGGGTGTTTATAAATAAACATAATTATGTCGATTTTTTCAGTCGAAGAAATTCACCACCAAATTTTCATTCAAAGCTTTAATTTAGCGCTTACTCTGCATTATTGAATATTGTAAACTGGAAGCTCCACGTTACAATATTAATAATCGTGTTTCATTTTAATAACCGTTTAATGTGTAACCGCGACACGTAAAATGTTGCACTGTAACTTATCATTACAGCATCTAATATTATGCAACTTAACTTAATTAAGGAGCACACCTGAAGCACCTTGATGCGCTTAAATGCATTCGAGAGTAGCTCGATTAACAGGGAGTATATCCCTTCCTAATTAGTATGGATGTAGGGGTGGGTGGATTATAATACCATGCTGAAAGCTCCGCAGGATTTGGAAGCTTCCACTAACATTGATCAAGGTTTATATATATAATATTGTGAGCCTGTAAAGTACCAAGATCTTATACTAATTAAATTAATTTAATACTTGTTAATAATTTTATCAATTATCGTATCAAATTTTAAAGATATTGTTTTATTTATATTATGTAAACTTTTCATGGCATTTTTTTAATTTTCTTCATTACCGCCTTTATTATTGTATTTTATTTTATCTTCGCTCAGTTTTATTTTATTTTCAAATTATTATTTCGTTTCATATTATCTTTTTAATACTAGCTAACTACTTTGAGTTTTCGCGTGATTGTGTCTTGCTACACTAGCGCATCTAGCGGCCAGAGTTGCCAGCCAATACAAGTAAATATAAAGTTAAAACATATCGACTACCATAATACGGACATGTGTCTAGTGTGGTATGCGGAAACCATGTTAAAAACTGTATACAAATATATTTTACGAATAATGGAAAGAAAAAATAAAATATATATTATAACTTTTTATTGTTATTTTATAAAATAAATTAAACTTGCGTCATTTTTTAAATTTAAAACTAGCTGTACCCCACTACTCATTACTGTCGCTCAGTCTGTTTTTGCAGATAGATAAACAATAGCGCGTGTTGCTTTTAAGTTCAACAGATGGTGCTGGTTTTCAAAGAAGCATGTGTATATCTGTCATAGATGACATCTGTATAACATAGGTATATAAAAAGCAATCTGTGAAGAATTTTCGGAGATTTAATATTTTGAATAAACGAAGATATTGATTTATATAGATAGATTATTGAATTGTAAAATGGGGGCCTAAGTATGGGTAGTGCACCCAAATGTGGCCCACATCATCAAAAAATGTTTTAAAATATGTATAGTATTGTACCTACCTCAAAAAGAAATAAAAAATATATATGTATATATTGTATTTGATTAGCCCATATATATATATATATATATATATATATATATATATATATATATATATATATATATTTTTTTTTTTTTACTTTATTTATTTTCATTTCTTTACATATATTATAGATAATAATAGACAGTAAATAATAACATAATATATATTACCAAATTGTATACACAAGAAATGAAAACCCACTAAGGCACTGCCTGAGTGTGGGTAATATAAAACCATTACTATATTTCAAGTACCTAAGTATAATATATATAAGTAGAAAAAGTTTTTTTTTGTTTATAGTTATTATAAAAGTAAAGAGAAAACATTATGTACAATAGTTTATAAAGTTTCAGCAAGTGATTTGTAGAAAAGATCAATAAATTTATACAAAAAGCGATTCAATATCTGCGTCATTCAGCCATAATTTTACCTCCTTAACATATTCTATTGTTTTATTTATCATTTGAGTTTGTTGTGGTAGAAGGTTAAATGTACGAGGACCAATGAAACTGCTATGTGTCTGCATTAGTTTAGTATTTGTTTGGGGGGTGTAAAATATATTATTTGTTATTTTGCTCATTCTGTTTTCATTTATTTTGAAATTATTTTTGTTTTTAAATAAATATTTCATAGTTTGTAATATAAATAATTTACGAATGTTAAATAATTTAGATTCTTTGTATAATGGGTCGGTCGAGAATGTTTTATTTTTGTTATATATGACTTTAATTATGTGTTTTTGAATTATTTGTAGGGGCTTAATAAATGTATCAGGTGCACCACCCCATCCTATTATGCCATAAGTGATTGCAGATTGCACCAGGGAGAAGTAGATCATTTTCAATTTTTCAGCGTTTAAAATTTCCTTGAGTCTATAAAATATGTAGGTAAGATATCTTAGTTTAGAAGTGGTTTGATTAATATGTGATTTCCAATTAAGATTAATATCAATTGATACTCCTAAATATTTTATATTTTTTACATTAGCGAGTTAGTTGCACAGGAAGCATATTTCTTGATTGCAAGTTGTATTATGGATTCTAATTTTAAGGTTGTCTTTTGGTTTGTTTTTTATGTTTTTGTAAAAAGGTAAGTAAAATGTTTTGCTGTAGTTTAAGACAAGTTTGTTGTATTTTAACCATTTTGAAACAAGTGAAATACATACAGTTGCTTTCGAAAAAGTTTCTGTCCAATTATTACCATCCACTATTATTGCCGTGTCATCGGCGTAAGAAACAATTTTACCAGGGATTATAAAATTACATAAATCATTTATATAAATTAAGAATAAAATCGGGCCAAGCACAGTTCCCTGCGGAACTCCGTTTTTTATCTTTGTCTCTGAACTATAATTATTCCCAATTTTTGTTTTTTGTTATATTACATACATATTTGTTGTCTGTCTGTATTTTGCCAAGGCGGGTTGGTGTGCGTGACATTCACAATACCCTGATCAAAATACTTAGGTAGGTACTCATTTTTTTAATGTTAATGATTAGAAATTTACAATCGAAAAAATTTTTTTGGTCTGACCGTCTAAACCCGGGATCGCTGATATTTTATTTTATACCACGCCGCGCCTGTTGTCTGCTGCAGTATCTACTTAGCCAGATTTCTCGAATTCTTAGAGTTGTGCCTAGGAAAGGAGATATTATACAGAGTGCATTGTGATGTACCTACTAAACGATATTATTTTCAAGTACAAGTGGGCACTTAAATCCCACAAAGTACAGTATTTATTTCTCAGATACGTCGGCAATTTATGTACTTATATATCTGTTCTAAATACTAATGATAGATAATCATATGTTATCTACTTATTGTCACCGTCCGAAATCAAAGCAATATGCATAATGCACCGACGCTCTGTCCATATCTTGTATAAAATATATTTATCAATTTACCACACATGTGGGTTTTTACACATACTAATATATAATTTATGAAACATTATAAAGAAGTAATTTTATTTAAGAAATTATAAAATAGAACACATGCAAAATAATAATGAAATTGCTAACATTATTTTTTATTTATATGGTATGTTATTATAGCTTTCTTGTAACTAATCCCGTGCACTTGAACACATCTACTATTTCTTAGAAAGAATTTCCAACTACAAACTAATACTCAGTCCTAACATTGTTGCAATTAAAAATAATTTATGATGGAGTATCTCTAGTTTTTATATGGAAGTTAATTAGTCGAAGTAAAACAGGGCTGTCTATAATACCATTAACAATTTTTAAAATAAAATTCGAGTCTGAAAGTCCTCTATTTGAGAGTTTTAATAATTTTAATTATTTTATCAAGTGGTTGTAATTAAGGTTTCAATAGGTAGACCGTGTTTCTAGTCAATATATCTTAGAAAACTAAAGAAGAAAATAACATTTCTAATTTTAATATTTTATAATTATATCCTAATTAGGCGTTATTAGATTTTTCAGCTATGAACGAGACCGGTTTAATTTTCATTAATGTCTATCACATAAACATAGACAAATGATTTTCATAATAATTTCAGTAAGACTTCAATTATCCATTAGGTACTTATTAAATTACAGTTATATCCATTTTAATTTTTGAACGAAAACATTTTATACGGCGGCGCTCCGATCGTAAAACTGGAAATAATAGGTGTTATTTATTTAATTATTGAAGACAATGTTAGCGATTTCTAAACGAAAATCAGAAAAGGATACGGTCACATCTAGGACTCGAACCCAGGACCCTTGTCTTTCCGGGACACCGCTCTACCAACTGAGCTAATGGGACCCTATCCTCTTTGGTCACTTTAAACTGTGTCATACTTCGAATTAGAACTACCAACATTGTCTTCATTTTTTCACCGCACATTTTTATTGGCAACTATCTTTATGTATGATCGCAAGATTCAACCCTAACTTAATGCAATCTAGACAGCGTCTTTTTAGATAAACCTATCTTAATAACTCTTTATTGAGTAAAACCTAAAATTGAAATATTTAATTATTGAAGACAATATTAGCGATTTCTAAACGAAAATCTGAAACAGAAAAATCAGAAAAGGATACGGTCAAATCTAGGACTTGAACCCAGGACCCTTGTCTTTCCGGGACACCCTGAGCTAATGGGTCCCGGAAAGACAAGGGTCCTGGGTGAAGTTACTACCATAATACGGAAATGTGTCTAGTGTGGTAGTCGAAAAGCATGCAAAAAACTGTATTCAAATATAATTTAAGAATAAAGAAAAAAAAATAATTTAAAAAAATCGTCATTACTTTAGGAAACACCAACCCAACATCTAATACAACTCATTAGTTTGGTCTCTCTCTTACAAAATTCATATTAATAACACTGAGCGATACAAAAAATAAGCTTCCCCTTTGAACTTAACCCCTTTGCGTTACCACAATGAAGTTTATATATTAGAGAAATCAGCGAACTTTGAGAGTCGTTTTCTCTGGCGCTATGGCGCTGAATGAAAATATTGAAATTACACATTTTCAGTACACTCATCAGAATCAGAAAAATAAATTTTAAATCTTCCACATATTAAAACAAATTATTTAAATACTATATTATATGTTTAATATATTTTAAACATCTAAATTAGACTGTTCCGAACTACCGCAACTTATAAACTTAAACATACCCACAAGAACAACAAGACACAATACTCTATTCCACCGCAGTGTGCAGAAGCCCAACTACATTACTGATTCTCCGATACAGAGGTTTCACACTATGGGAAATCAATACTAGGTGATATTGATATGTTTAATATTAATTTGGTGAATTTTGTGCATCGTATTAAAAACTTATTCCAACCCTATTCTGGAACCTTTGGCTGCCTGTCTATTAACCTGTCTGATTTACTGTATCTTTAAAAAAATGTATTATCGAATTTATATATGATTTTTTTGTTTATTGTTATCTCGTTTTTATTATTTCTTTCTCAAGTTCTAAATTATGTATCATGTCAAAATTATACCATGTAACTTACGTAAAACCCTACGGGGGTAAAATGCATAAAATAAATAAATCTCACGTCTCCGTTTGTATTCAATTTTATTTCATAGATTTTATTTAATACGAGTAAATTTTTAATATTAAACCATAATTGTTGGTCTTGCGGTGATGAGGTTAGTTGGTATACTTTATTTTACTTGTTATATATAAGATCTCGATGTTGTAATTAATAATAATTCCTACCGTGAAATATTTTTGTGAGGGACATAATTTCTGCCAAATTTGGGTATTTGGCATTGAACCGAGAAGCAAGTTCAACTTTCCCGAATCATGTTATGAATATTCATAAATTGATAATAATCGTTGTTCAGTAGAATTACACGGGCTTAAATAATTTCGGTTTAATTAATCGCATTGTGTACATTCCAAGCGCTTTAAGTAGAATATATTATACTATCTACACGTCTTACAGTATTGGAGAAAGAAAATCTTCACAAATTGATAACATTGTGCTATTATTTCAAAACTATTTTTTACCAATACCTACAGTAATACTGTAAACTTACGACGGGTTGTTTCACATAATTTAAACAATTCATCAGATTTCCAATGTTATACTGAAGTTCTGTGAAAGTCCTATTCAAGTTCTGTTATTATGTCATGTGAAACATACGGCACATTATGAAAAAGAACCGAACTTTAATAGAACATTCACAGAACTTTATTTTCAATTTTGAATTTTGGAAGAATTGTTCAAATTCTGTGAAACAATACGTCCCAAGTATTAGGTTCCATCTCAAGCTTCGTTATTCAAATAGTGCGATGACCATTTACTTTGCGAACACCCTTACGTTTCCTTCTGATTTGCTTCCTCGGCCAATCATATACCGCGAAACAAATATTGCATCCGAAACTGTTTATGAATTACAGCATCACATGCTATTGAAAATGACCGTAAATAATTTAGACGAAACGAAACAAAAAGGTATTTGTTGGAATTGGGTGATGGTAAGAGTAGGAAAGAACAAGGTATGCAAAGAAAACGGAACTTGCTTCCAAGGTAGTCCTTATTCTTCATCTGTTCTTGAAACTTTCGGTTTTTCAAATTGCTTTCCAGTTAGGAGAGGTAGGAACTGGAAAATGACATTCCGGTAGGAACCACGCATATTATCATTTCAAGACCAAACACTTGCTTATGTGTACAGACAGGGCAGAAGTTATAGTAAGGATCGCATAAATAGGCACGCTCCCTACCTTGAACAATCCAATAGTCTAAGGGCCCCCTCTCTTCTCCCCTTCCTATACCTTCCAAGGCAGGTGTTTAAAATAAAAGAAATGATACCTACGTTACAATGTCACAAACTTAGTAGACTCGGCGTGGGTGACCTACTTCGCTAATAGTTGTTCTTTCTTTGCATTTGTCGTAGCCTCCAAGGTATGAACGTGAGGGGGTTAAATTCCCCTTGAAAATTCTAGGGATATAAACACATCACGTCACTGAGAACCTACTCGTACATCTTACACTTGAAATACTACAAGTATACCCATTTATTACTGGTCACGATTCGTCGAAGTGATTCTTTCAAGATCAGATGAAATCGCGTCGGTGAAAAAAAATTAATTAAACGATTAGATCATGTCGTCCTATAGATTTCTCGTTCTGTCAGAGATAATCATTTAATTCCCTTTTAATTGAAATCAATCAAATTAATTATATCACTTTTGATCACACAATCTTTAGATGTTAATATTTTAAGACATTTAACAACCGAAAAATAATAATTTTATGAATTCATTAAAAATCTGTAAAATATTTTTTCCTTTAATAGTTTTTTTCTCATCTTCATTAAATAATATAAATAAATGGTTTAATTAGCATTTGGCGTTGATTGATTTTCATGTAGATATTGAAAGCGAATCTGAATGCAAAGCTGGGATGCGCCTCGACCAACACGTAATAATTGTAGTCAGTATGTACGCCTGCGAGGGGGGTGGTTGGCTTTGGTAGGCTTTTTCCGTCCCTAAATCGCCTGGAAACAGCGAAGGGCTATTTATAGCATTGAATCCCCCCTCCCCCAATATCTCCTGCCTCGTGGGGAGTGCTCCGATCAGGGAAAAGGGACACGAATTTCATTTCTTCATTCGACAAAAAAATATTACCGTTTTATTTATTTTAAGTACTTATTTTCATCGTCATCTCTGCCGTTATTTTGAAAATGTCATTCGTTTTTAGTATGCTAACTCACTTTTTGATACCATCCTACTTTTAGTATATCAAAACGCTGGGCTTTGAAGTCCACAGTGGAGCTTTTATATTTATATATCGACATGTCTGGTATATGAATAGATTACATACATTTAAACTTAATTTTTAATCTTTTCATGTATTTTGAATGTAAAACATCTTTTATTAGGTCTGTTTATTTTTGAGCCCGTACTTTTTAATGTATTTTCCTGATTTTGTTTTTATGCATTTCTATAGTCCATCATTGAGGATACTTTTTTAACTTTTTGACACCAACAGTACATAAATAAAATGAGTGATTATAATAATTCATAAAGTCTTATAAGACATTTTTTTTTGTGACATATCTGTAAAGTGATTCTTCATATGTTGTGTCTGTATGTTGCGTCTGTGAAATGTATTGTAAATTTTTTCTTCATACATTGTGTCTGCATATTGGGTTGGGTTGGGTCTAATTTTTCTGTACAAAACTCTTTTTATTTTTTACTCTTCTATTTCAAAACTACCAATTGGCGATCCCTTAATTAGTTTGATAACTCATGGGAGTGCAACATCGTTTGTTGTATGTTTTAAAAAAAAATATATGTATATATATATATATACATTTTAACTAAGAAGTTAAAATGTTTAAAGCTGGAGAGTACTAATAAGTTATTGTCATTTCAAAGTAATGTATGGGTGTAGGCTTAGTTACGATTTTATTTGAATGGTAGTCAGTAATCTTTTAAATATTCCGGTATCACTGTGTGTAATTAACGAAGAAATTTCTTAGAATATCTTCTTTGTGTATATTACACTTATTATTACTATCTTTTTAACTGAGTATATTTTTATATTCATCTTGAAGTTAAAACATTTTAATATCCCTAACTATTTAAAAAAAAAAAATTAAATGATTATTCAGATTTTATTTGTAACGTATAAACCATTATAATGCAAAATATACTTTTCTATTCCCTTTCTTCACCTTATTTTATGAAATGCAAGACGAGTAGGAATAAAATTTTCAAATCGCGCAATTTCGACAAAATAAACATACCTACTTATTTTCCAATATTGCTTTCATTTTAAAATGAAAATATAATATGGAAAAATCTAAATATGTGTCATAAGAATTTTGAATAACTAAACTCTTGCTTTCCGAGCATAAATGTTAATCTATCTGAATAGCCTTTAAAGTAGTTTGCTTAGTTTATTGTATTCTATTGACTTTACAAGTACTCTCACCAAATTGATTAAAATATTAGAATGAGGATTAATCAGGAACGTGGGTTTGGAAACCTCTTAACCTTAAATTGTTATTGCTGCGCAAATAAGACCTAGAAAAATTCTTCTCCCGTTATACTCATTAAAAGTTTCTGTACAATTTGTTTGAACTTTATTTTTAGATTCTGCCGAGGTAAATCAAAATTTCACTAAACGACAAAATGTTTCCAGAACTTGAAGGATGCCTACAGCGTTGTCTTTCGAAAAATGATTGGCAGTTTGCCAGTTCAAGTATGATTATGTCGAAATTGATTTTTTGTCTTAATTATTGAAATTATTTTTAGCGATCCCAGATTAAAAGCGATTGTCAATCCTACAAGAATCTTCATGGACAGAGCTAGAAGTTTTATATAAATAATATTTAGGGGTGTTATTTAGAGGCAGGTATGATACTCGTAGCAGAACAAATAGAAAAATTAATGTAGTAGTACCAGTAAAAGAAGCGTTGATTTAACTAACTAACGTTGGTCACTTTGGAGCCATTCATAACGGTAAGCTTCAGTTTAGTAGCTCACGACTCTGCGGTGTAGAATAGAGTATTTCAAATGTATTTTTTTAAATTTTGTGCTGCTAAAATGGTAACGTCTTGGCGGCTAGCTGCTCTTCCATCAAATATGGCTCTTTCCTTATCATCCCTATCTTCGTTGCCTGTTCGCCTGTAATCACTATATCTCCCAGGTATTTTACGCCTGGACTAACTATCTAACTTCATTTTTTCTTTCACCTAGCCGTTACTGATGTCAATTTTATTCATTTTAACATTTCATGAGTATAATCACAGATAAAGCCATTTGAATAACGTTTTATTTATGAATATAATTAAATTCCCAGGTTTTTCTCTATTGTGCAAATTACTGAAAGCTCTCTTATTAGCAGGCAAAATATTAATTTAAAACTACGTACATAACCACTGCCGATTGTCGGAACTGCAACTCTTTTTACGTGCAGAAGGTACCTACCTATAAACTTTACCGTTGCCAATTAAGTTTTTAGTCTACCTAGCAGGAACGGTGGTTTTGATTGAATGGCTCTTTTATGTTTCTCTTGGCGGAAGAAGGCAGAAGGCTGGGGTGACCTCGCGACGAATGCCCGACTAAATGACTCACCACCAGACTCTGATAACATCCCTTATAAGGTATCCTGTTACGTTGCCCTAGAAGGAGTCCCGCTCTCCCGACCTTGCTGCTGTGTACTGCTATTCCTGTTACATAATATGGGCTCCTGATTCCTAAGAACAGGCAAACCATTTTAACCCTTAACGGTTTTGTGGTATCCCTGTGAGCACACATAGAAAATAATTATTTCCTAGAGGAGCAGTGTGCTTTTTAAAATATCACACATTTATTGAAGTAACTGATACTGCCATCTATTGGCCGCTGCCAAAAACTTCCTTCAAAATTTGAATATCATCGTTTTTATCGACATTTTTGTCATTCATCGAGAGATTTTTTGACAGTTGGATGTTAGAAGAGTTCAGTGCTACAAAAAACCTCTTTTTTGTGCAGATATTAAGGTAATAATCCAATTTTCTATTAAAATACAATGTGCTATTGTGATTATTTTAAGAATTATATCGAAATATGTAAATTACCATTCGTGGTTTGAATTTTTCATGTGTTACTTCAAGTGTACCACAGCTCCACTAGGGAAATCTGCACTGACCGTAAATTAATTTTTTGTGTTACCGCATTTTGCTAGTAAAAGTTATTTTGATGTTCTTCCAGATGGAAAGGCTGAGCGATTTTGAAATAAATGCATATGTCATAGATTTGCCGTCAGATCCCGAATCTGAAGTTGAAGATTTGAGTGAAGATGAATTAAATCCAGAAGAAATCTTTAATCCTACAGAAATCGAAGATTTGGATGACGATTTCTGCGAAGATGATAATGCACCTCTGTCGTCATTACTTACGGTTCAAACAAATATACCTGAGAATTATGAATGGGTGAGGAATATTGACAAAATTAAGAACATTGAACCATTTACTGAGGAAACAGGTGTACAAATTTCAAGGCTTGTTGGAAAATCCCCAGTAGAGATATTTTCAAGTCTCTTCACAAATGATTTGTTTGAACACATTGTATATCAAACAAATTTATACGCAGCAGAACAATATGGCACCAACTATACCCCTATTACTACTGAAGAATTAAAGTTGTTCCTAGGTATCAACATTCTAATGGGTATAAAACGATCACCTAGTTATAAAGACTATTGGTCATCGAACGATGCTATGAGAGACAACTTTATAGCAAAGACCATGTCACTAAGGCGATTTAGCTGGCTTTTAGGAAATATTCATCTCAATGATAATACTCGAATGCCAGAAAAAGGAAGTGTTAATTTTGATAAATTATACAAAGTTCGTCCATTTCTAGAAACCTTATCACAATCATATGATGAATGTATGTTACCCACTCAACATCAAGCTATAGATGAGAGTATGATTAAATTTAAAGGAAAAATATCTTTCAAACAATATATGCCAAAAAAAACCCATCAAACGTGGTTATAAAATCTGGGTGAGGGCAGACCAAACAGGATATATTTTTGAATTTGAGATATATACAGGAAAAATTGAAAACAAAGTCGAAAAAGATTTAGGAGGTCGAGTAATAAAGCAGTTGACAAAAAAGTTGATCGATAAAAATTACATTGTGTTCTTCGATAATTATTTTTCTTCTGTGCCGCTAATGACAGAGCTAAGCAAATATAATATTCACGCTTGTGGAACTATCAGAGGAGACCGCTTACATTTGCCCATAAAAAAGAAAAATATGCGAATTGAGAAAGAGGGTAATATATATCTGGAAGAAGATAAAAATATGAAAAGAGGTGACTGGGATTATGCAACGAGCGATAACATTTCTGTCACAAAATGGATGGACAAGCGAAGCTGTGTATTGATTTCAAACTTTTTAGATCCTTCAAAAATTGGCACTGTGGTGAGAAAAAATAAAGATGGTTCGAATTTGACCATTACATATCCCGAGGTTGTCAAAAAATACAATACCCATATGGGCTATGTGGATAAAGCGGATCAACTCAAGTCTTATTATGAGATCTCTCGGAAGAGTAAGAAGTGGTGGCACCGCATATTCTTTCATTTCCTGGATGTAACTGTTGTTAATTCTTATATTATTCATGGGAAACTACATGACCAAGAAATGGTGCATAAGCAATTCCGATTGACGATTGCAGAAGGTTTGATGGGAACAGGCCAACTTCAACTTCGGAAAAGTCGGCAGTCTGTAGAGTTGATACCCCGGTACAAGCCTTTTGTGCCAAAAGAAAGGCGTTTGGCAAATGCACAACATTTACCAGTAAGAGGAAATGTTCGCAGGTGTGCCAATTGCAGTACCAGAGCAGTTCCACGCAGATCGAAATGGGAATGCTCTACCTGCAAAGTAGGTTTATGCCTATCGGAGCTGCGAAACTGCTTCAACGATTATCATAAAAAATAATTTTCATATATGAAACAGTTTTCTCATTCTTATTTACCATTAATTATTATTTTAAACAATTATTGTTATTTTTCTCAGTTGAAAAAAAAAGTGCTACTGGAGCAGTGGTACCCTGGAATGACCACACCAAGTTTTTTAATAAATCTTTCAAATAATAACTCATATTTTTTTTATTATTTTTCCTCATTTATTAACATCAAAATGAACCTATATATGCAAAAAAAAATTGGAATTGAAAGAAAAGGTTCAATGTTCCGGTAAGGGTTAAAGAGCGCAAGATTTAATGTATTTATGGACTTTGATAGTTCTAGTAGAACTAGTTTAGAATACCTGCCCGCAGTCCCCCCTTATCTCGCAGTTGCCCAACAACACAGTACACAACCACAGCAAGAATCTCTTTATTCTGATTTACCTTTCCTTACTGCTTCATGATAATATTATGTTTTTAGTCTCTAGGGAAATAAATTTATAGTTTTGCAACCATTTTAAAAAACTTTTTTATTCAAATATGACGATAGCAGTGATGTTATCTTGAAATCGGACCATTCTGTAAAAAAGAGTACTGTCTGCATTCCGTTCGCGTGTACATTATTAACCATTTTTACATGTTGCCTTATTCCCTTTCTTCTGGTTTTTGCAGAATTGCGCTCCATTAGACATTTATGTATCATGATGTGATTTTATACAAATATTTACATGTTTTGGTAATTATTTTATCCGCTATTATAATTGTTTGAACTTGGTATTTAAAGTTAAATGGTTCACAGGGAATAGCCTGCTTGGCAAAAAATGCCCGATAAAAGTCAATTTGACCCTGTATGTGTTTACACGGAGAGGGGGTGAGGGTCAAAAACAAATGCCTCGAGCGCGACACCTCAAGGGAGCCAAATTCTAAACCTTACATTTTACTTTCACATTTCAGACATTTTTTAAAAATATATCATGGATATTTTTGGGTAATATGTTAATTCGTAGGTCCACAATATAAGCTTGTTTATATTAGTTTATGAAATTTACCCGCTACTGAGAGTATTAAAAAAAATAGGCTTTGATAATCTGGTAGCTCCTGCCGTTGTGAAATTATTTACATTTGCATGCTAAAATGAATGAGCAATTACTTACGCCATTTATTTCTGTTTATAGTCATTCTTCATTATCTTACCGCAAATAATAACAATTGATGGCACTTTTTGAAGCATTGCTTCGTAGTAAATACGCCTACAAATAGGAAGTTTAAGGACATTGATTTTAAACTCGCGATCTGGCACACTATGTTTCGTACGAAGATAAAAATCTTAACTATTACCAGAAAATGTGTTTGAATTAGCTAAAGCTCTCCAATCATTTTCCATTAAAAATCCAACCCATGTCTCCCATTTGATGGAGTACGTTTATGTTATCATTTTTTTTCTACGGAAAAAGGATTGTGTACACATTCTTCCTCCAGCTGTTACTAATGTTCGATACAAATTCGCCAAGTTACAATTTCTCCTGAATAATATATTACAAAGATATAAGTTTTACCTTTTCCCCATTTACGCATTACACAGATCTAACCACCCACGTTCGTCGGTATTTTTCTCTTTCAACTACGTCATGTAATATATATGACTGGCATTCTTCGTTTCGATTTCTATCCAAACCTTTTACAGTAAAACCCTTTCAAGTAAAGTACAAAGTTCTTGTACATGTCTACGAAATCCTCCGTACGTATCCTCCCTCATAATCCTTGCGAGAATATTCATATGAACGCAAACATTTTCGTCAAAATATCATGCGTTGTAAAATATCATTTTTTATTATTTTGCAAGGATTGTTCCGTATAATTTTCATTCTGGACCTTTTCATAACCTGCATCATCAATAAATATGCGGATATATTTTTGCCATTATTTCATTAAAAAACTCGTTAATCTATGTTAAAAATGCACGCCTTTTAACCCCTCCAGCGTTTGAGGGTCATATATGACCGGGCCTTCATATTTTATAAAATATATATTTTTTTATTTTATATCATGCGAAAATACACAAATTTTTTGACCTTAGAAAAGGAAATAATAATTCTTCCAGTTTGCTTCAAATGGTTTAACTGAATTCCATTCATAAAATCCTAAAAATAGCTAAAATGAATAATTCATATTTCGCGCCGCTGTCGTAACAATCGGTTTAACTTTAAAAATTATTTCTTATTCTTTTATTATATGAACGAGATAAAAGTGAAGGTACAGTTTTCTTACAGATTCCCCAAATAAAACGAATTTATTTTCGATATATCGAGTTCTCTCAATTTTTTTTATGAGTAGAAAAATTAAGTAAAAATGTAGTTTGCGTTATGCGTTACGTTTGATATTAAATTTCATTAATTAGAAATAGTAATGTTTATTTTAAATGCATACACTGGGATAATTTTATCCTGTTTCTAAAACGGTATTTGCTTTTACGGAAAATTTAAAAATAAGATGTTCATAGCGCATTTGAAATACACAGAAGAAAATTGCAAATTGAACAAATGTGATGAAAGTACTGAAGGGTTAAAGATTATCTCAATATAGTTGTAGTTTTTTTCTAGACGTTTGAAGCATCTTTGAGGTGATATTAGATATAAATAAGGATCGCGGGGTAAATTGTTTCCAATATTATCTATGTATTATATTAACTGCCGCTATGAACGAACTAATAAAAAATAAAGAAAAGGATCCCAGCAAATAACTTTACTTGTAGTTTATGTTGAGTACATGGGTGGTAATTTTACGTCCCGTTAACACAATAACAAGTGTAACATTCTTGGCAGTGTGATCACCAGAGATTATACACGTGTCAAGGTCCCCGGGGTGATAGAAAAACCCTATATTATTTATTACAACTCTTATCGGCAGTTTGGTAATTTACGGGCTGGTGCCATCGTGACTAGAAATTGAATGGATATTTACAGTGTATTTATGATTTTTCAAAGAACACCATTAATTTTATTTAGGTATTTGAGAATGGTTGTAACCAAAAATACTATGGTAATATAAACAATACCATCATTGTTATTTTTGTCTCTTTTATACCCTTCTTTATCGCGTTGTTTTGACTTCCTTTCGCGTTTATTCATTAATTTCCTTTACCATATTAATGAAACGGTTTTTGCAGAGGTCTTCAAATTGTTCGAGCTTTGTCAAAATACTCTTGTTTTGCACAAGAATAATTTGGAATCGAACCAGCTACGTCTCAGTCCAGAGCAAAATGTATTATGTGCTACACGAATGCCGTTTTCCTCACAATATTTTGGGTTTATGTTGCTTTTATTTACCGTAGATATAAACTAATGAATAGTCCTTCAGAATCGTACCGAAGTAATTCTCAATTCATAAGTAAACCCTACGTTTCAAGATAAATAGTTATCATTCGCACTCCGGACAGAACCATTTGTCTTCTCATCCCTTTGATGATTTTCTTTGTCTTGCTTGTTTATTTTGAATCCTTTCTTACAATAATTTCAATGTATTTCTGATTGTTCCATAAACAACGTGCTCTCCTGCACTTTTGCGGATCACGTCAACAATTTATAATATGTAGAATTGGATATGTTAAAGTATCTAGTCTCTGACTCACCACAGACTGTAATTCTACCAGACTTCAAATTATTCTAGCTGCACTTGTTTCTTGCATCACTTGTTCGCTTCTTCTTATTTGTAATATTGTTTTTCTTCAGACATCTCTGTTTTGTTGCTTGAGAAAAATTCTGGTTTCAATCAAGTACCGAAGGATTGAAGATACCGTTGATGAATTTGAATAAGCTTCTTTCCTAGTTACCAACATTTTGACAAACATGCTTCAAGTTAAGTTTAAGTGAACTAACTAACGACCAAGTGTAGGTAGAGAGGATGGACCGCCAATCAAATCGGTCTTGGCACACACTCCGTGCTTCCTTTACATTAACACTCTTCTGTTATTCCGACTCTCGCGCGGATTAAAATGAGTATTAGGAATCCCCATGGGAATGTGTGGCAAGGATATGATGGAGTAGGCCAAGCCACGAGAATATAGCTCGCTTATAGTGTGGTCTGTCACAGGCTTAATGCTAATTTATTAAGAATTCCAGATAAACTAGTGCTAGTAAATTCCTAATATATCGGAACACGTGTTCATGCACCTGCATTTGCCTTGATAATATATGACGAAATGCTAAAATATCATATATTAAAATATTTATCGGAACACGTTTTCCGACATCGTGACAATACATTCGTAAAAGTTTTTCAGGAAACTTATAAATTCATTCGTTAATGGCCCGCAATCCCGTTTTTAACCAGATTCCAAATAATTTAAAGAGTTTCTTAATAAATTAGCAATACTCATTTATCTCCGTGTAACATGACCGGAGTTACTCAGATATTTGGTTTACTTGTTAGTGCCATGTCTTCCTCGGGTGTCCATTCATACATCGTCTCATATGTACCCATCTGTTATTCTGACTCTGACATGACCCGATTCAAGTATTTGTTTCACTTGATCTTGCCATGTCATGCTCGGGTCTCCATTCATACATAGTCTCATATATGCATAGTTTAAGTTAACCTGTAAACTAAAGTTATTTTGGAAACTCTTGCACTTCTCGTTATCATTGTATACTACGTTTTACACGATGTGCTTATATATTTATACTCCAAAGCAGAGGTTAAAAGGTTAAACAAAAAAAACACCCTACAGAATTTGTTTCAGAATATTATATTATCGATTTCAAAATTCATAAGAATTCCATAAGCTTACTTTGATTTAAGTACTTACTTATACCATATGGGAACAAATATGTATTTTGGTACCTTTGTGGGTAAGTATCTATATAGTTTGAAATGACAAATTTATCCCCCCGTTCAACGAGACAGATTACATAAAACATTTGTAGCGGTGCCTTCGCCCACGAGCTATATTTTCAAATTTTACATTCATTTGTATTTAAAAAATATATATCTGAAACCGCACAAGAGTCCCAACTGTCTGTAGCCAGTGAGACTATGGCATCCCCAATTGGAGTATGTTGTGTGGGTATAGGAGATGGTTAAGAGGATGCTGGGGAAGTACCTGGCTATTCATTCATCAAACATGGCCAAAGCCATTTCAAGCAACGTTTCCACTTGAAAAAGCCTAGCCTCGGTGGCCTCGGTGGCCTCGGTGGCCACTTGAAAAAGCCTAGCTCGGTGGTGGTTGGAGAAAAGCTCAACATATGATAAGCATTTTTTCCACATTCTGAAAACATTTTTAGTTTGCTTGATATATATTTTATTTTTCTAAGAAAATATTCCAACAAAATAATTACTTGCTAAAATTCCTTTACTTTTTATTATTTTTTAAATTTAATTTAATTGTTTTTTTTTTTATTTGTTTTTTCAAAAAAGTTTCACTCAGCTGAGTAACCGCCCAACCACTCACATAGACCCTAGCCATCCAATTTCTATTTATTTTCAGTTTCACTCAGCTGAGTAACCGCCCAACCCCTCACATAGACCCTAGCCATCTAATTTCTATTTATTTTCAGTTTCACTCAGCTGAGTAACCGCCCAACCCCTCACATAGACCCTAGCCATCCAATTTCTATTTATTTTCAGTTTCACTAAGCTGAGTAACCGCCCAACCCCTCACATAGACCCTAGCCATCTAATTTCTATTTATTTTCAGTTTCACTCAGCTGAGTAACCGCCCAACCCCTCACATAGACCCTAGCCATCCAATTTCTATTTATTTTCAGTTTCACTAAGCTGAGTAACCGCCCAACCCCTCACATAGACCCTAGCCATCTAATTTCTATTTATTTTCAGTTTCACTCAGCTGAGTAACCGCCCAACCCCTCACATAGACCCTAGCCATCCAATTTCTATTTATTTTCAGTTTCACTAAGCTGAGTAACCGCCCAACCCCTCACATAGACCCTAGCCATCCAATTTCTATTTATTTTCAGTTTCACTAAGCTGAGTAACCGCCCAACCCCTCACATAGACCCTAGCCACCCAATTTCTATTTATTTTCTATATTTTTAGTAGGAAACAAAAAAAATTACATTAAATATATCTCCGGACACCAAAATTTCATTTACATTTTAACTCCAAATAATGTCAGCAATCACTGGTTAAAGTAAGTCCAGTACGTTTTTACCCTGTATATTAGTCAATAACTTTGTTAAATTGGATTTAATTTAAATATAATATATATTAAATAGAGTTCTGCGAAAACAATAAATAGATCTCTTGTTACCGCCCACCTATTCGTATCAATCGTATCCCTTATTTACATGGAATCACGTTTGTTTTGTTAATATAAGTTTACTAAATTACTAAGAACAATTTTGTGCGTATTTTGGATCTTCACAACCTCCAACTTCTTCTTTACCTCCTACCCTTCTTATGACTTCATAACATTCCTCAAATAGAAATTCAATGGTTTCATTGTCTTAAGATAGATTCTTATGCGTTATCTACTGCCGTCTTGCTTACTGACTCTGTTGCGGTATCATGTGAAAATATAATTTTATTCATAGATTAATGATAAAATCTGCAAATGAATATTTCTTAGGCATATATCCTGAGTGCAAAATACTTGGAAGAAGATTATATTATATGTAATTAAGGGCATTCTGTCATAAGGCATTTCTGCTATTTCGATGAAAATCTCGGTGGGGGAAAAAGTGGGGGGGGCTAAGGATTTGCGATGGCAATCTCGACACTTAAACATGCCACCGAGTGACGTATGAATTGTCTGTATCGGTGACGGGTGGCCCTTTGTGATTGTCTACATTCTGGGGTTACATAGTATATTCAAATGCCATTGACTCTTTATACGATCTGTTTATGAACGTGTCCGTAAAGCGAATAAATATGCTTGACAAGTACTAGGAGATGTACAGGCAAATCAATTTAAAGAGTACACGTTTGAATGCACTTGTGCACACCGATATTGGTTCACATTGGTTCGATATGGTTTGGAACAACCGCACACAGTAGTCCTGCGATAGAGTACACCACTACACAATCCAGAATCTATTTTCAATGATTGTACTGTACCAACATATCCACTATTAACGTTCATCCATTCCTTTAATCGAATTAAGAACGTTTAGCTGTGTTTTACTGGGTGTCCTTGCAAGCATAATTTAAAAAAAACTTAATCCAGAATATCCTTTGTACCCAGAGATTATTTTTTACGATCGTTTGACATTTTGAGAGAAAGCTTTCAAAGAAATTTGCACATAGTTTAACAATTTTATTTCATTTGGATGCGATAAACTTTGCTGCAGTAAAGACATTCTGCATTTTATTCCTTCTTCTAACTTCTAGTCTTCGTCAACCAGATGCACCAATGATCCTTTTTGATGTTTCGCTATCGAATTTTTCCAAAATTTCCGTTATAACATAAAGGTAACTTGTAATGAAATCGATTATTTTGATTCAGGGGTTGAGTTCATATTTTTTTTCTAATCCATATAATGGAAATAAGATTGTTAAGCAGCAAAATTTGTCGAACGGTAAGTTCTGGCGTCATGAAATTTGCATAAGTTTTTTCGTCTAGAATTTGTAGATAAAACCTGTTTTCAGTTATGAAGTTACGGAACTTTGAAATTTAAATGAAATGCATTAATAACTACATTGTGTCCCTCAAATATTGGCTGAAATTATCAGAAAAAACTGACTAGTATTATTTTTATCTTATATACATTATATCTTCTTCAAGTGTCAACATTATATAACTAATTAAAATCAATAAAAAAAATTAAAAATCAGATTTATCTGGAAAAAGAAAATTGTTTGTTCCGTATTTTTCAATAAAGTGTGCAATTAGGAGAAGTGTGTTTAAATCTTGGGCAAATTTGGGTACTAAAACTAGTTTTAAGTAATGGATCTCATTCAACGTGACTCGATGTAGATAGATACATGACTGGAATCATGAAAACACCAGTAGATAATATTCAGATGTACCGTATTCCATGACTTACCCGAGTTGGACGTGTTCCTCGCTTTCTTCTTAATGTCAAATAAAACAGTGAAGTGTCTGTGAGTAGTTGAATTATCTCCCGACTTTCTTATTATTTAACAGAAGTATACAGCATGCGATTTACAACCTACCACTGCCGCACAATGGGTCAGATTGCCAAATTAGATAATGTTGAATTGTTCATAAGATGAACTAATTATTGATTTTTTTTATGAATTACTCGTACATACATTATTATACAATGCTTTTTTTGATTTAGTGACGAAACTCTTATTACATTAATTTTCTTAATTTACCCCTCTCTTATGATAAAATCAGACATTTTCCTACGCGTAACAGAGAAATGGGTTAGCTTTAAACAAAATTGTACCATCCGCTACCACCTTGGTTATCTAAATAAGCCTTCAGTCAAATCAGTACTTATTTGTTTAAAATTATTTTAAGCTAGATTATATTATGTTTTATTTTAATTAAGTCTATGCCTAAAATTTCCATTCAACCATGTACACACAAGTGTGACGTTTATTTTTTAAATGTTGAAACTGTTAAACGTTGTTTGTAATTTTGATACATAGTGATGGTTGGCATAATAGCAAATTAAAAATCGGACAAACAACGTATGTATTCCTACAGGAAAGTTCGCAGCAAATGCCTAATTGCGATCGAGTTAAATAAAAGTAGCTTTCACGCTCAGATTGCGAGTCAGTAAAATTAGTTTTGCGCTACGCAACCTTCCTAATATTTTGTATAATATTGTTTTCTTAATTTCGTCCTTCGACCCACTGTGCGACGCGCAGATTAGACTTCATCTCGACGGGTCCTACAGGCCCTGAATATCGTATGAGGCTGCGACCGCGGGAGGAACCTGCGTCCGGAGTGGGGATTTCGCCGTCATACAAATTGGGGGAAACAATGCCAGGCTATTATAGCCAACGGATGCTGGGAGCGTTTCAATGGAGCAGACCCTGTGTTCATGGGATGTATTCTGAAGGTTCTCTCAATATAAAAATGTTTTTATTTTGTAAAACGAAAATGTATTTTTTTTTATTTTGGGTTAAAAGTTATTTTGTTGTGAGACTTGAATTTGTTCACAACACACAAATAAAACTGTTACAACATGCAAACAGGTTTTCAGCAAAGCGTATATATGGGCAGATATTTATTTATTGTAACCGTTTGACCGAATACTTTTGTATGAATGAATTTTGTACACAACTTATCATTTCCTCCATGAGCTTTGAAATTTCAATTTAGTTTTCTAAAACAGGGTTATGACCTCGGTGGTAAAACTAGAAAGTGATTTAACAGAACAACATCTCTCTAGGCTCATTTAAAATATAGTGCTTAAATAATATTTATCATTTTACTTTTATTTAAATGTTTCGTAATGTTTGTGATAAGAAACCGTATTCAGAAAGTAGAAGTATTCCTATGGTTCCAATAAGTCTGTTCAGATCATACGGAGAATTTATGTAAGTATGTACTGTGGGGACACAAACTAGCCGTTTCTTGCCAAGAATTTGTCAGAAAATTGAAAAATCACTCGACATTTTGCCAAAATTGAAATTGGACGGAGTGCCAGAAAAATGTAAAGCCGTACGCGATCTATTTTTTGTTATTGTTCGGAAAAATCTTATGTTATTATATTACTGTAATTTTAAAATTTATATTATGTTAACATAATAATTGAAATAACTCATCATTAATTTATACTCAACTTGCTGACCGGTGTTTATTTTTCGTAGATTTCAGAATCTAACAGACCTTTATATTTTCTATTCGTTGTTATATTTTCATTGATGTTGCTTTTATCTTATGATAATTTGTTAAATAGTGATCAACTCGTCGAGATTATAACCCTTTTGAGCATTTAAGTACTCACATCATTTTTTCTTCAGTGTAACCTGTACCCATATATACGTATATACAATCGGGTGTATACATATATATTTTTTTTTTATGTAAAAGTTAACACTTACATAATATTTTGAATAACAGAATGGATAGTATATAATATTTTTAAGAATTAAATTTATTAGGTATTTCTTTTAATTTATTTCGAAATCATTAATTTTCTTTGAGTAATAAAATACTGCTTTCAAGCCTTATAAAAATTGTAATTACTTTTCAAAATTACATATCAGTTTATTGGATTTTATATCAAAACCTGCAAGTATTTGAAGTCAATGCGTCTTTACATTAGTTATTCGTTTAGAACGGTTATTAAAACGTAATTCAGTAAGAATTTCGGCAATCACTTAAAGTTGTATGGCTTTATTAAAATTCCTCGGAATCTAATTAGGAGTAGAAATTTCTCGACCTGGCCAAAGCCAAAAGTTGGTCCAATCCTCCAATAATTAATTAACGCTTAGATAGAAACATAACTATATAGTCTTCATGCCATCTAAATATTTACGTAAAGGTCGTATAAATTTCCTTCTACTAAATACCTACAACTTGTTTTGAATTTAAAATCTAAGATGAATATTTTGAGGCAACACCGTTATGTTTTGTTAAATGAATAAACTTTCCATTTAAATGTTGCTTCAGACACTTCTTCTCATCACTTCATTTAACATTACTTAGGTATATTTGGGAGATACCTATAAAAGAGGGCGAATGAAGGCTCCGTATAGGGTGACCAAAAATACTACTAGGCGAATACCTTAAAAAATTCAGAAATTTTAGATGATTTTACCTTATTTGAGAAGGACTTGATGAGTAAATATACAAAGATTGGGAGGTCATATTATAAAATGTGCATTTAAATGAAAAAATTAGTCAAGGACGCCCCTGGAAGACATGATGATATGATCAATTGAATACTTGCCTCGGATCACGTCACGAGTAGGTGTGAGTGTCTATAAAGCATGGAAGACTTTGTTGTGCGGTTATCCATTCTCTCTATTTATCCCTGATGGTAAGGTTAGGTTAATTATACATTTATTTAGCTTAGTTTCTGTTCTGTGTTTTTGGTATACTTTTATATCAATCTGTGAGGGAAAGTTCATAATATTCTTACTAATGTACCTAATTGCTTACTGGTCACAAAATTCCTAACTGCCACACGTGACAATTCGTATTCAATAGTTTTTTAGTGCGTGTGGTCGCCCGCCTCGAGGAAATGAAACAAGTGATCTCAGAATTAATTCCCCACCCCCGATACAACAGAACTGAATAATTTCGCCGACATTTCAGACAAGTAGTCTATGGTTCCCCGCGTATTCGCCGGATGATGATATGCAAATACGGTTTGTTGTGTTACGAAGATGCTTTAAGTAAACAACTTTACGTAGATTATCCTCGTTTCACAGGAAATTTGTACAAACATACTGTCAGTTTCCCTTTCTTCTCATTCTTTTTTCACCACTAGGTTTTTTTTCATTTTTTTATGTGAATACAGCACAGGAGTCCCAAACAGTGGCGTTGCCAAGTGCTTTTGTGATGTGAAACCCTATAAAATATATGAGATTATGAGATAACAAACTAACCATCACGCCGTTTCCCCGCAGGGGTAGGCAGAGAGGACGGACCTCCAAACAACTCGATCTTGTCACACACCCCTTTCCTCGTTCACATTTATACATCGTCTCATACATACTCTTCTATTATTCTGACTCTTAACATGGCCCGACTCAAGTATCTGATTCAGACAAACTTGCATTATAATAATATTAGCACATTTTAAACAGCGCGTGATTAAAATCCTGATTTTAAAATTGAACCGACCGAAAAATAGGTCAAATCCCAACTTGATATTTTCATGTTATGCGTTATAGAATCAGCACAAAATACTTTGTACAAAAAAACCAAACTAACACAATCCTCTTGACGGTGAAATCTTATAACCTCCGCCGTAACAAGACGGTCGGCAAAATATGGTGCAGATAACATTAAAAAAAATAATGCAAGTTGGTGTGAAAAGGGGCTCCCAGTGAAAAATATCTCGAACCGTCACTGGTCCCAACTAACTGGAGCCAGTAAGACTAGAGCATCCCCATTCGGAGAATGTTGCGAGGCTGAAAGAAGTGGTGGGGGAGGAGATGTTGGAAAAGGAAGGAGGGGAGAACCTACCTATTCAAATCTGGTCACCAAACGCGGTTAAAGCCATTTCAAGCAACGTTTCAATTCTGGATGGTGGTCTTACACCAGAGCGATCCTGAGAGTATCTCCCACTCTGGAAAGTGCCGCAAGTTTACTGTATATATACTGTATATTACTGATTTGAACCCGCGATCTTCTGTTTGCTAGTCGAGAACCTCACCCCTCGAGTACGGAGGCTGTCAAATTGAAGTGAACGGAGGTGCTTGACGAAACGAAAAAAATATGGTAGATACGTTCCATTCACATTATTATTTTGCTTCTTATATTCCTTCTTTATTTCTTTAGATCATATAGTTTATATTTTACCTGGGTTATATATCACTCGTGACAGGTAACTTTATCGCTTTAAATGGGGTATTTTGAAATAAGTTCAATGTAATGTAAATTCAAATGGTAAACAATTTGTAATTGGTTTAAGCGTAGCTACAAAGAATACGGGTTTAAGTTTCAAACTTCGATTGCTTCGATAATACGTTATTCCGGTCACTTCAATTAATTAACTCACACCAACAAATTGAATAAATTTACCAATGTATGCACAACTAGAATCATAGTTATTCAATATGATTGGTATTTTTAATTAGAACTTATTCTCAACCAGGGGTATGCAAAATGCAGACTGTACAAATGAAGTGAAACTTAACCTCTTTTTCATAAGTCAGGTTACGCTTTCTTGCTTTCTCCATTTCTTAGGGACTTAAGAGCTTTTCACATTTACATAACCCCAAAGTGCGTCCCTGCCTTTAGACAATAACACACACACATGTATATAATCTTACATGTGTTATTAAATACTGTTTATAAATACCTCCAACTTCTGACATGTCCCTACATATCGTCGCATTAATTCGTAGAATGCGTAACTCCCAAATGTAAAATTTTACAGGAGGCACAAAAAACCTCGTAGTGAAAAAAAATGAAAAACGGCTTATTCTTTTTATATATTATATATTTATATTTGTATAACTACCACAACACGGGCATTAGCCTAGTATGGTAGTTAAAAAAAAGTCTAAACATGTAACTTGTAAACATTTATTAAATAATAAAAAATAAATAAATAAAAAATAAATTTATGTTTCGAACATATAATATATTTGGAAATTTATTTTCAATCATTAAACTTTTGTAAGTTAAGGCTTTCTATTTCAAATCGGAGTTAGGAAGTTTACGTAAAAACCGAGAATGGAGATACGCATTTTACAAAAGATATATACTTTTCTGCGAACAGTTTTATGAACAACCTAGCGGAAAATTTGGGAGATAGGAATTTTACATTTACAAAATAAAACACAACAATGTATGTGTATGTCGAGGCAGTCTATTTAGATGCATTTTAATGATTTTAATGATGCGGAAGGTTATCGTTAAAGGAGTGGTAATCCTTTTCTAATGTCTGTTTTAAGTCTTGTAAATGCTGGTACTTTTCCTTCCTTAAGGGATTAAATCTGACTCTCAAGTGAAATCTTCAAACTCTGGAGATCATTACAGATTCGGCGACGGTTTTGTGCTGGGTGAGATCTACACTGTCCGGGAGTAGTCGTGTCAGAGATGATCGTTAAGTGACGCTTGGAGTTGATGAAGGAGATTGTAGAAGAATTTGATCTGACATTGGCGATCACCCTTGTTGTCCTGTAGAAATAAAACTGATGTACTTACTAGGGTTTGCAAGACCCGGGCAAAGAGTAGCCATGACAGGAAACGTTGTGAAAGAGACTCCTCAGAGTGTGAAGATAGGTGGGAGAGACTTGAAAGTGGAACTGGTGAGCAAACATGTGCTTTAAGCGTAGAAACTCTTCATGCTCAGCATCACTTTGGAGTAAAGTGAACGCTTCATCTTGCCCGGCTGGTCGATCCCGAGGCGAGAAGAAAGGACGTCGATAGATGCGTGCGTTCCTGCGTACAATGCAGGACAATTGACCCTCCACCATCATCCCATGAAGCGGGTAATCTTAATGTTGTGACAACCTGGAGTCGCTTGGCAGTTGATGTTACTCATTTCGGTAGGAAATGTTTACTCACATTTATCGATTGCGGTCCAAGTAGATTTGTCCAAGTAGATAGCCGTGTGGCGGGACATCGAGTCAGATAATGCAGCTTCGATTATCAGACATTTGGAAGAAGTGTTTCGGGAAAGAGGCCCGCCCAAAGTAGTTCTCATGGACAATGGTACTGCATTTTGTTCCTACAGTGTTACAGATAAGTGTAAGAGATGGAATGTTCGTCAAAGATTTTGCGCGGCATAACCAGCTGGAAACGGTATAGTTGAACGACATCATCAAACCATAAAGAGAACTGCAGCCAGAAGTGGAAGCGATCCCTGCAGGCAGTGTTTCGGTACAATCTTTGGCTGCAAAAAGTCAGGATGATCACGGTATTGCGCTGTCTAGTATAGTTCACACTTCACACTCGTGGAGACACCCTTCTGCGCAAGTGAATATAGAAGAGGAAGTATTGACTGAGCTCTAAGTGGGCGATCTTCTTGCGGTTAAACCAGTAGATGGGAGATGTACATCGTGCATGGAAGGGTGACAGGACTTACTTCAGTCAACAACATCGAAGTAGATGGCATACCAAGACATGTGCTTGACCCGCGGAAGATGCCTGACAGAGAACGGACTGTGTCTGAGGAGAGACGAGATGGAATTGCCGCACGTTCCACCGTAAATATTTTGGGTTTGTTTGAAGAGGACAGTGAAGAACCGGATCCGGATATGCATCAGGAGGAGATCCACTTGCAAAGAGATGGTGACCTTGAAGAAGAGATAATCACAGAACAAGGACCTATTAGGTATTTACGAAACCGCAGAGGCACATAAAACAAGAGAGCTACGGCAGAGCGTCACACGGTGCAGAAGACGTCAGTTTAGACTACAGATACAAAACACTATTCGTGACTTCACAATTAAAATTAAGGTTATAAAATGTTCAAAATTGATTAATCAACTTATCTCAGTTAATTTCACGGTAAAACTATTACACCGTAAATAAATTTCCTCAGTCAAAAACACAACAAGCGTGCACGGCTCACCGGCCAATACTGAATTAAGGAGTTACGAAGTATTCGCGAGTAAAAATGGCACCATAATTTTACGCAGTTTTCTAATTTGTGTTTATCTAAAAGGTTATTTTTTTTTAAATTTTCTAGTTTTACTAGTCGATGCGGGTCTAATTTTAACACCAGATGGCATTAAAAACGTATTTTCGAAAAATTTGGAGTTACGCAGTCTACGAATTAATGCGACGATATATACATTCATACATACATTCCGTTGGGAACTAGCTACACTAGCGCCTCCTAGCGGCATGAGTTGGGCGCCTTGGTTTTCTTTCATACATTTTAATGGATTTTATTTGAAATAAGTTCTTTATTTTACGTTATTAAATTATAGATTCTTTTTAATACATGTAAGGTCACCTATATGAAAATGTTTTTTGCTCATGCATACAAAATATTAAGGCCGCTATCAGGTTTATATCAACAGTTACAAACCTACCACCGTCACCAATACTATACATATAAATTCAATTATTGCTGCCATAATGTAAGTAAGGGATGCAACATCCTACACTAGAACCTCTAGCGGCCAGCGTTGCCAGACAATACAAGTATATACTGCCAATATTTTACTGAAGTTGTGCGTATTTTTCATATCCTAGAGCAGTGGTTCTTAACCTTTTTGGCTGGCGACCCAAGGTACGAATATATTTGAAGTACGCGACCCTAATCTAATTTTTTATTTTTTTTCCATAGACAGGTTATGTAATTTTATACTATAAAATTTATACGATGTATTGGTAAAATTAGAAATAAACAAATTTATTTAAATGTTCTGTATTAAAATCAGACCAGCATTAAAACAGTTAAAAAATTTACAGCAAAATAATCAGTGACTACCCTGGTGTTGTATTTTTGAACAAAGATCATGTATACGTGGAGTTATGTTTATAGAAAGTGCACACCGCATGTCATGCTGAGGATCCAACCTATTCCTGTACTTATTCTTCATAACAGCAAGGCATGAAAATCCTGCTTCACATAAATAAGTAGTTGGGAAAGGTAGCAGGGCTTTTTCAGCTTCATTGCTCAGAACAGGCTTCCCAGATAATTGTGCCCAAAATTTTGTGAGACTCGTTCTGGCAAATCTCTCTTTTAAAAGTGCATCACCTTGCATTTCGAGCAATTCTTCTTGTAATCCAGCTGAATCGTTTTCAACGCCCATTACATCTACTTCAAATGGATTTCTTACCCAACTGTATTTCACGATATGGACATTTTGTGGAATATATCTTTCCATTTCATTTTCAAGTCTTCTCAAATGTTCTAAAAAAATAGGCATGGTCTCCACGAAAATACGGTTGCCATTAAGATTAAGATCTTCCAAAAACAAGTTTAATGTTGGAAACGCTGCCAATTGACATTGAGCAATTTTATTTTGCCAAAGTTTTGTTTTGTTTTTAAAAACAGTAATTTTTTCATAAATGTCTACTACAGTGCGATTTTGACCTTGCATTTCTGTGTTCAACTGATTCAAGTGGTGGAAAATATCACCCAAATATGCCAATTTAGCCATCCATTTGTTGTCACTGAAGCGATCAGCACATTCGTGTCTTTTATCTGTCAAAAATATTTCTATTTCTGTTTTAAGAGAAAGAACTCTAGCTAGAATCTTTCCGCGGGATAGCCAGCGAATATCCGAATGGTATAATAAATTCTGGTGTTCTGAACCCATTTCTTCGCACATCAGTCGAAATATCCGAGAGTTCATAGCGCGTGCCTTTATGAAATTTATAATTTGTATTACGTCCTGTAACACCTGATGTAGATCTGGCTGCATATCACGTGTAGCCAAGTTTTCTCGATGTAAAAAGCAGTGTATTAAAACAACCTCTGGATTTCGTTCCTTGACTTTGGCACAAAACCCGATGCGACTCCCTATCATTGCCGGTGCTCCATCTGTACAGACTGCGAGACAATTGTCCCACAGTAATTGGTGTTCCACAAAGAACTTGTCTATTAAAAGAAATATATCAGCCCCAGTTGTAGTTTCAGAGAGCTTTTCACAAAGCAGGAACTCTTCATTGAAATTTTGTGGAGTTCTGTATCTTACGTACACCAACAGCTGTGGGAAATCTTCAATATCAACTGATTCGTCGATTTGAATTGAAAATTTGATGGCTTTTTTGAGATCCGTTATTAATTGTTCTAAAATATCTGATGACATTAAATCTATTCTCTTTTTCACAGTATCGTTTGAAATTGGCACCATTTCCAGCTTCTTCGCAATTTCATCTCCACAGACAGTTCTTGCCATGGCTATTGCAGCTGGTTTAATCAACTGCTCAGCAATACTATGGGGTTTTTTACATTGAGCTACTTTTAAAGCTACTTCGAAAGAAGCGTAGGTAGTTTTTTCTAACGAAACTGTTGCTGAACTTGATGGTGCATCAAGTCTCATGCGCTTTGTTTGTGTTTCTTTTTCTTTCCAAAAAGCAAGCGGTTTATTTGCGTACGTTGGATGGACTTTTTCGAGATGTCTCTTCAATTTGTTTATTTTTAGCGATTCATTTGAAAGAAGTTGCGTACAAACCACGCATTGTGGACGTGGCACACCAGAGCGATCTTTTATTTCAATAAATCCTAAGGCTAAAAATTCTTGCTTGTATGTTAACATCCGTTTCGCCATGACTGTCCACAATTCGAAAGACTAACTGAAACAAAACGACAAATTATAGAAATATACTATTCTATTCGTTCATCGGCGAATTGTAGGCTAACAATGTCATTTATTGGAAAAAAATATTTTACCTTCTTTCGATAACAGCAATCGCGAGTTGCACTTTTAATCTTCCACAATTGATTATCACAATTTTGTAGCACTTTTTAGTTGTCAACAAAGAGTGTATTGTAGTCAAGTATAAACGTTATTCACGTAAAACAGTATGAGAACGAGCGTGCAATCGTAAACAAACTCGCTAGCAAACTGACCGAGATGAGACGAGACCGACCGACCAGCGCGGTGCGGCGGGCGGCGCGGGTGGTGACCGAGCCGAACCGAGCGATGCCGACTGCGTGAGCCGAGCGGTGGCGATGGCGCGCACTCCTTGCTTTGCGCCCCGCGCCCTTCCGCCCATTAAAACAGAACTAACATGTCGCGATTGTGAACAATAGATGTCCTTGTTCTGAGAGTAGTAATAATTGTGACTATACTAGTTTAGTGACATCGATCGGGATATCAATACGCGATTTCCGCGACCCAACCCAAAACCTCTCGCGACCCAAATTTGGGTCGCGACCCGAGGTTAAGAATCGCTGTCCTAGAGTATTTGGAATTATGTACATAGGTTATGATATGTGTTAAATTTTGGATTGTCTACAAGTTCAGAACTTTACTAGACCTGTACTCTGATCCTGCAAAGACACCGATGATGTTTTGTTACCCTGGTTGTATTGTGGAACCGACTGTTATAGCGTTTGCTGTGATGGTGAATTTATTCGATTATAATGTTTGTAAAAGTTCCCAACTCCTAGAATATTTACATATTCTAATGGCTTCTCGGGCAATATCAAAAATACAGACTGTGTAAGCTAATACTTGGAGCCCCCACGCTCCAATCGAGGGAAATTTAAATCGAGAACAATTAAAAATTGTTAATTGTTTGGGGGCCATAGATAAAGCGAAAACAATTTTCAATTATTTTATTGAGGTCACTCAATATGTTGGCGATGTAATAAATTTGATAAATATAATTTTAATTTTTTCCTTGTAGCAAACACTTTGTGGGTATACATAATTATAATAATTAAAATAAAATAACTTTGTTTGAATACGACTTTATTGTATATATTTATAACCAACCGGTTTCAGTTAAACCCGAACCTTCATCAGGGTTAATAAAAACATATTAAATTAATTACAGAGGTGTATAGGTACTTATAGTTAAGCAGGAAGAGGGAGAGAGAACATCAACTTAGGTGGGGGTGGAAGACTTAGGTAAGAGAGAGGGGGTAAACATAGGTGCAGGGAATGGAAATATATTTAAAATGGGGCTGTTTATTAAATCTAATTGTTTATTTTTATTTTTTTTAAACTTTGAAATTTTCAGCGATATGAAGTATACTCGATATCAGCGATATCGAGTTTTCTATCAAAAACATACACCTACAGAATTTTTATATATTAAGAAGATGAATAGTGGAATACGAATAAAAATATTTTGAATTCTAAATATGTTAAACCCTTCACAGAATAATATAACAATACTGATTAATATAAATTAAATAAAATGATTGTAGACTAGTAGTTTTATTAATAAATTGTATTAAATACAATTTTTCAAATGTATGTATATGCAGGCTGGCCGGGGGTAAAATGCTCTAACTTCGGTGGGTGAATCTACATTTTTCGAATTTCTAATGTTTTAAGGTAGTTTTCAGGTAAAAAAGATTGTTTTGATAATTGTTTGAAAGGGAAAATAAATATTCTTTTAAGGAAAAATAATTTTTGCATCGAAAAATGATCATTGGAATTTCGATAAAAAATATTTATTTCTTTTACTTCTACCATTACGTAGATTCACCTCCCAAAGTTAGCGCACTTTATCCCCGGACTCCCTGTTTATATTTCAATTTGGGGGGCGGGTATAGGTACCGCCGCCCCGGAAACCATTTATTGGATAACCAATACCTCTGTCATAGGTCGCTCTAAGTGGACTTAGCAGGGGTGCCCGGATTCATGGGATGAGGTTTGTTCAGATCTTGATGGCGGATGCATCACGCCAACTGTGTGACAGGTAGGATCGGATAATGCCGGTTCAATGAGACACTTTTTGAAGTCTTCAGTTGGACTCTCTCGAACCTTGAATTGCAGTAGGGGGGGGGTGTATTCACTCCTGGATACACTCCTGGATATACTCCAGGTTCCTACCCATCCCTGATACCCTTTTCCTTCCCAGAACTTCATATTCTTCCTTTCCTTAAAAAGACCCTCCGTATAGAATCCCCAAAGATGACATAGGCCCTGAGAGAAATTATTTTCCTTAGGGCCTCCTGTGTGGGGTTAACGTACAAAAATATGCATATCGTAATCTAAAAAAGTATCGAAAATAGAAATTTTATTTAGTAAAATAACAACACTTAAGTAATCTCTGCATACAAAGTTATAGTAAAATGTAATTAAATTAATATTTTAGATGATATCATGATATGTGGTATGGACTAGCTATTCAATAATTATTATTTCGAAGATTTCTCTGAACTTGATAATTAGACAAAAATAATAATAAAAATAAAAATTCATTTTAGCACTTCAAAGGAAATTTAATAAATAATAATGTTTTTTTTATTAAAGAAATAAACTTATTACATATAAAATCGTATACACATTGAGTTTTTACATATTTTGAGATTTGAATTCTACTCTTTCATAGAAGCTTTAGCTTGTGTTTTGGTGCACAGTACATTATTGCAGTTATTTATAAGCAATTAATAATATGATAAAGGAGGCCAAGGCTCGAAATGGGCTGTAGCGCCATTGAAGAAGAAGAAGAATACATAATATGATGGGTATTACGTATTGTAGTAGGTAATTACTTTACAGAGAGAAAGTAAAAAATACTTAAATTATACGTTTTTTAGATGTGATATAAGTAGTTAATGTAGATAAGTAATATACTTTACAAAGAAAATGGTGATATGGGTTATTTTTAATTCACGTGGAAAGAGTTTTCTTTTTTGATAAGTTAGTCTTCAAAATATTTTTTCACAATGTTCAATGTTTGGATTTTCTCTGACAATATGTAAATTTCTTATGTATCACTAAAATCTCTAGAACGGTGAACTCTTGCGTCATGAAATTTGCACAGCTTTTGTAACCTGCTCAGTTCAACCAATTCGTAACATAACATCACTTCAATCGTGAACTATGGAGGCTTTGAAATATCCATTTTTCTCTCCAAAATTCGAACATGACGCCATATCTTAAGTTGTTCTATAAGAACAAATATTTTTGAATAGAGTGAGGTTTCAATCTCGGTCGTAACGAGTAATATTTATAGACCATCTAGTTATGAGAATAATAATATCCACCACTTTCTCCGCAGTTCGGAATAGTTTTTTTTTTTTTTGTAAAGATTATTTAGGACTCGATTAGGACTGAGACAAACGACATAATATAGAAGCAATTTTTCCCGCAAATTGAGAATTCCCATTTACCCCGTGCGGGCACCATCACCCCCTGCCAGCCACCCAGCTCCCCACACCACTCGTAAAATCTTTTGTAACGACCCTTTAATGTCCCGAGAACCGGGCGAGTTATATGTTAGATCAATTTTGATTTACGCTCCTTTTACTTTACTCTACACCATTTTAACCCTTTTAATACATTTGAGCTGATATTTCCACTTCCATAGAATTACAGAAAAATTGACCTTAGGGTGTTAAGGTGCGTGCTTAAAATATTTTAACCAGTGATCCCCGACATTATTTAGACTAAAATTTGCAAATTAAATTTTGGTCTCCGGTACATTTTTGATGTTTTTTTATCACAATTAAAAATATTGGACAGCTAAAAAACCGACGACATGTGGAAGAATTTAAAAAAAATATACAATAAAAGATATAAATTAGTTGTAGACCACTTTAATTTTAATTGCACTCTACCGGTTTCGGAAGCACCCTTCCTTCTTCAGGAGAATATTAAAACTGCAAGTGCAATTAAAATTTAAGTGGTCTAAAACAAATATATATATTTTATTGTAAATTATGACGAGCCACAAAGTAAATGCTTATTACAAATATGTAAGTTTTAATATTCTCCTGACGAAGGAAGGGTGCTTCCGAAACCGGTAGATTGCAATTAAAATTAAAGTGGTCTAAAACAAATTTACATCTATTATTACTAATTCTCCTGACGAAGGAAGTGTGCTTCCGAAACCGGTAGAGTGCAATTAAAATTAAAGTGGTCTAAAACAAATTTATATCTTTTATTGTAAATTATGACGAGCCACAAAGTAAATGCTTATTACAAATATGTTAAAAATATATATTTTTGAAAAAAAAATTCAAAAAGGTCACCTTTAAATAATATGAGGAATCACTGGTTAAAGTATGTCTCTATATATCGGCTTTCCAAAATGTTTTTTTTCCAATAATATTTTGATTCTAAAGTTTTTTTTTATATTAGCTCGTTTTTTTAGTTTTTTTTTCATAATCTGTTGGAAGGTTTTAGGTGTGCTTGTTATTTTTTTATCGAATTAATATTTATATATGACCAATTATGAACCTTAATATTATATTTTGCAAAATATGTATATATTAATGTAACCCATATGATGTATATTAAAATAATAAAAAAAATATATATATATATTTATTTTGTTTTAAACAGTAGGTACACAAAATAAAACGTAAAACATGAAAATATTAAAACATGGAATCTTAGTGTTAAAAAAATTATAAATTATTTGATTTAAGATTATTTTAGAAACTTAATAGCCCTATCCTATCAAGAATATTTCAATTATTGACGTATTTTCATTAATTCTTAAAATATGAAAGATATTTATATTAGTGCTTCTGGCCAACTACTTAGAAGGTTAAGCATTACTAAGAAATACCCTTCCAGGATATTGTAAGGTGTTCTCGGGGTAGCAGTTTTCCCAGTAGGAGTTTTCGTTTACTGGTGTGTTTGACGTGGGCGTTATTTTACTACATCAGTAAAACGAGTGCGGAAAAGGTTACTTAAAACCGAATGAATAGTAAATATCGCTTTATAATTAATTTGTTTTCATTTATTCGGATTGATGCTGAATTTTATACGAGAATCCGTTTTTTATAGATAATCAAATAATAATAATAATAATATATAATCATAATCAAAATTCATATCATTGGTGTTTTTAATTTTCTTTTGCATTAAGTAGATTGAATTTTAACATTCTATTTTTCAAATTTTTTGTGATCTTTTGTTAAATTATGTCAAAAAGAGATAAAAAATAATCGTGTCTCCTCCGATAATATATTTTACCAGAATTTTCATCATTTCTATTCTATTCTATTTAATTCTTTAAACATTTATTTCCCTCTGATATCACATCACTGCAATTGCTTTATCATACCGTTCAATGTCACCATTAAAATGAATAATATGAGGTGTAAAATAGGTATTTATGAGGTAAGTACTATAAAAATATGTTAGATATTTCATTTTAAATGGAATAATGATGAAGTACGAGCCGTTTATTCAAAATTAGTGACATTATGAGCTATAAAAAAACCTATTGAAGTAAAACTATGACATTCAAACGTAATATCAATATATGTTTTCTATTTTCAAATTACTTTCTGTTTATCTGTGGTTGAGATGTTTAGGTGAAGATATGTACTCATCAACTTGCTCCTTTTCTCGTTGAATTTTAAATATCCTTTTAAAATTTTCTAGTTTCCTTGAGTACCTAATGAACAATTTTTATGGCTACACTCCTCGTTGAAGTTTAATGCTTTCCGCGGTGCCCGAACTGTCCTAGCTATAGTGCCCGACCTGTCACGCCGGAAGATGGCTAATTGAATTCTGGAGGCGGCCTGGGATTGGGAGCGATTAGTTTAAAAATGTTAATTAGAAAATTTCACACAAATCCGTTCATTTGTCGAGGAAAACTGGACAAGGCTGGATCTGTGTACTTCTAGGTAAATTAAAAAAATAGAACACTCGTACAATTTATAAATTTCATCAAAATTTCACTAATATGTTTTTAGTTTTTAGCGAAAAAATGTGTAACTTTTGTGTTTTGTATTCATATTATATTAAAAATGATTTAATGTAGGAGACATTGACAGTCATATTTTTTTCAATAATATTATTGAATATATAAAAAATTAAAATGGAGTTCTATAAATTAAACTTGATAACAATTTAAAGTTTGTTTCATCACTTTCCATGACTTTATACAACTTTTTAAATATGTGATGAATTATCACTTTGATTATTTTTCCGGTCACCATCCACTTCATGTGCTCTAATTAAAAGATCAATTTTACATTACATTTTAATTTATCTTTTCTTATTTCTAATACGAAAATATAAATTAAATTGAACAAACGTATGATGGCATTTTAATTTATCTCTTCTTATTTCTAATACCTGTTACGTACATAATTTTAACATTTTTTTGAAATCTAATTATCTGAGTACATTTTTAATTTACACTGGAAACTAGGCTTTACATTTGGATGCCATCACACGTTTGTTCAATCTATTTAGTTTTATGTTTTCTTTCTATCTTGTATGGTTTGTGCTGAAGTCTTTAATATAATATAGTTTTGTTAATTATCAAAACTTAATGGCTTTGAATTTGAAAAATAAACACGTATTTGTATAATATATTTCGTATTATGTTTTGCTTGATAATTAACAATGTAGTGCTAGGGATGTTTGAGTTTAATTTTCCGTGTATTTCTAATCTTCATTATTTAACAAAGACAATTTATCGAATGCATGAAGAATGGGGTTCCGACTTAGGATATACTGAGAAGCAGTGACTTTTTTTCTGATATTCCACAACAAAAGTTAACGATTGGTATTTTTAAATCTAACTGAGTGCGTGGCAGAAGATTTGAATGGGATGTAAGGCTTGAAAACAAAAGGAGACTTGTAGGCTGATATAGACACATTTGTGCTAAAGCCACCAGGGGTGTAGCTTCGTTGATTTTTACATACTTAAGATTTATTTAACGTATTCCAGCTTTTGTTTGAAAAAACTGGGAAAAAATCGTGTTTAAAATACCAAAAGCTTTTTAGATGGAAATTCGCAATAGTCTGAAAAACATCTCTTTGTAGTTGAAATTAGTAAAACCCATTGAGATTCACCCGTTCAACATCATTTTAATGTTAGATACAAGCGCAGTCCCGAGAAAAATCACAGTATAGTCTCAATTCTGAATAATCAATTCCAATTTTAAGTGACATTTTTTTTTAAATAATATATAATATGTAGGTAGGTGCTTTATCACTTGTCTGGATTCTTCACACGATCAGTTCCAATTTTGAAAATAACGCTTTAATTTAAATTAACGCTTTAATTTAATTTAAATTTCAGTTCATTGAACCAACTTAGTATGCACAGCCAACCGAAATTAGTATTTTGAAAAATCACGGAAAACTCTGAATTCTTGTCAAATCAGTTTCAATTAAGAAAATGACACAATTAAAATAATTTTCCTTTAAAATATCATATATAGATAGTCTAAATTTTTTTCATTATCTCAAAGATATTAGAAGAACGAGATATGCTATGTTGGCCGCCGGACCGTAGGCGGAGTACTACCTAATTAGGGTACTTTGAATACTATCGGGACGTGTAGGCACAGAAATCTGTTGTATGTATTAGTGCGGATACCTTAGCGTAAGCGAAGGTGTGCAGTAGTATTGGTGAACAAAACCGGCGACACTGGGCAAAACAATTCCACACAGTATGAACTGCTCACAGCACATCTCGTTCTTCTAATATCTTTGCATTATCTGTTCCAATTTTGTAAATGACACTTAAATTGAAAGCAAATTTGAGAAGACAGGTTCATGGGGTGTGGTTTGTTTAGATCTTACCCACATATGCCATGCGACATGCGTCTACCCACCTACTGCGTGTTAGGCCAGATCAGGAGAGGCCGGTTGAGTGTGACCTTTTGACCTCTCCAGAAGGACTCTCTTGACCCATCGCCTTGCTCCGCAGTGGGAGGGGTGGACTCGCACGTCCGTTACTCCTGGACACACTGATCTCCAAATTCATGACCACTCTTCACACAGCATCCCGAAAGATTACATAAACCCTGAGGGAAATTATTTTCTCTAGGGCCTGCGTGGAGCTAATATTAAAAAGATGCATAGAAATTTGAATTTTTGATGATAAAAAAATAAATATTACATTTCATCCCCCCAGTTATTGAAATACTTAAATGATGTTTCAGCTAGCAGTTGGCTCACGGAAAAAAATGAGTACACCTTTTTATCAAAATACTTTTAAAAATGTGACTGCATGACCATTTCCTAGTAAAATATTAGTCATTAAGAATATATGTCAACACGTGTTCAATGCAGGTGGCTTTGTCCGAATAAATACAATGGACGAAATACGAAACTATTATTATTTTGAAGTACACGTGTTCCAACTCAAAACATAATGCTTTACTGATAGTTTGTAATGAAATTTGTCAAATCATTCGTTGTCCGCCTTGTCGACTCTAGTCCCGTTTTTTACAGGAACACGAGAAATTTTACTACATTTTTAATAAATGAACAGTATTTTATATCAGTAAGTTTTCCATGTGCTGAATGCCAACCATATAACTTTCAGTGTAGCTTTCTTCGTCATTTCCGTGCTTTAATATCGGAAGCGTAAAAAGTGAGACGACAACAAGAGCGTGTATATACACAAGCAACCCCGACTTCTCACGACCCTCGTCATGGTTATGGGGATCATCCATCGATCAAAAGTCGTGACACCTACCACTGTTACTTTATACACATTACCCAAATAACACTGATGACTTTGAAATAGAATACACTACATTAGTCCCATCATTAGGCATTCGATATATTTGGGCTGCTGCTCTGAACAACTTTATTATTTTATTTTGTATTAGCTGAAGTCCCCGGCTTTGCCCGGGCTTTACACATATTTTTCGAAATCAGATTTACACGGTAATTTTCCTCTTATTTTAAATGCCAAATGTGCTAAATTTCATCAAAAGGTTTTAAATCAACATGAGCCTATATTATTTTGATGTCTTATAAACGTACTGAAAACTGTCGGAAGCCTATTTAACCATAATTAATGAGTCATCATTAGTAATGGCTTATTACTAACGTATTACAACTACCAACAGTCGATAAATCATCAATAAAATATAGTGATATTATGTCCAATGTAGTAGTTAATCAATGAGTGTAATATTGTATTCAATTCTACCCATTATTCATTTTATCAATGGATAGATTATTTATTTAAACACGCATTGTTTTACATCAGGCCATTTTCAATAAAAAATATTTTTTAAATTCAGTATACGTGTGACTTAATATTAGACAACACGTTATAAAAATTAGCAATCTCTACATGACTTAATATTAAATAACATGCAATTTTAAAAAAACTCGACCTTTGTGACGTAAAATTATTGAACATGTAATAATAAAACCCAGCACGTGACTTTGTCAGGCTACATGTTATTAAAAAAAAACAGGCACCCTTAAAATAACCTACTTAAAGAAACAGTTCTTTTCGCACAGCTTTTCCATAATATGTTTATAAAATTATATAACATGTCATATTATATAATAATATATATACCACATGTTATATTTTTTTTTTCGGTTTTTGAGTTTTGCATTTTATTGTCATGGAAAATCTGAAGAAAACTCGGGCATGGCTAGAATTTTTTTCATACTTGCACAATGCTAATGGGTCGTTTTTGGTGTTGCAAAGACCTCTACCGTGTATTTTTCCTACATCAATGGTTGATACTTCGCCGTAATCTATTTGCGACCCTGAGGTCAATACTAAATAAACAAATAATCTGGTTATTTTAGCGACGGAATAGTATTAATTAGAGCACGCTTTCAGTCCCCACCAGTTCTCTATATATAGACACACGTATAATCGACTTGGGATGACTTTTCTAAATTGTTAGATTTCCACATTCGAATAAATAAGAACATAATTTCAGTGACGCATCTGCACGTTTTCGAATTCCCAATCAATGCTCATCCATCATCCGTGTGCACACGTTCTGTACACGTATTATGTTACAGCAATACATAATTCATTCAATCTAGATAATACTATTTCGTCAAAATATAAATAGCTACCTATATATATTTGAGAAGTAAGCTTTTTCGCTTGATGCTCTGAGACCAGAAATCTGATGTTGCTACGAGAATCTATGGTCAATTAAGATTGAAAGTTGAAGTCGATTCAACTTTGGGTTTCTATTCCACATAAAAGCTTCTTGTCACTGATTTATTTTATAGATTCCATATAATATTTTTTATTCAGAGAATATTATTATAAATATTTGAAAAATAAGATAATACTTATAAATCTAAACGAAACATGAAACAGAACGTGACACAGAAAAACAAAATGGTTACAATTTCAACTGGAAATCGAACCCAGGATCTGTCTTACCGAGATAACAACAACAACAAGACAAAGGTCCTGGGTCGGTTCCCAGTTGAGACCGTTACCTTTATATTTGTCTGTGTCTTGTTCTGTTTCATCTTTTGGTTAGATTCATTAGTACTTTCTTCTACTTAATTATTTATTACATTGACGGGTACAACCTCCAAAGTTATTCCAATAAAATTGAATCATAAATTTGTTTATCCTGGAGCAGAAAATTTTTGAAATTGCGAACTCTGGAAATTTAATTTTTTTTCTGAAATAAAAGCCAAAACAGAGGTTAAGGTATCAACATCAAATGCATCATTAGCTATGAAGCTTTGATAAATTCAGTCAATCGTAAAAAATATGAGACAAGTCTCCAGACTTTTTGTTTGTGAATAAGTTTTCGAAAATCGGCTTAAGCCTCCTAGTAACTACGTAGTCTAAATTATACACGTTTCAATATATTTATATTTATAGTGATGGAAAATGAAAATTGTGGTTTTTATATTAAATATGGTGGATATATTGAAAAGCTTTCAGCAAAGGCTTACGTTTTTTATCCAATGTTTCTTATTTATTTTCGTATCGGTTAGTGGGTAGAGGGCGGCGGTAAATGCCGTGTATTTTTCAATACGTCTATTTGAATTTCGATTTGGTTTTCTTGAATGCAATAATAAAAAAAAATGAAAAAAGTGGAATCATGAAAGTGGAAATTAACACACATCCCGATACCCGATCGAGCTGAAACCCGGCAGATGGACTCGCTGTCGCTGACAATGCAAATCACGCATACACACGCGCACACAACGCACCCACACACGCATTTCTCTGAAATTGGATGACATTTAATCTACAACAGTTAATATACTAAATAAATCTCGGTGCCATCCAATTAGGATAAAGATGAGGAAGAAGATAAATTAATATTTCTAAGATGGACGCATATCGACTCAATTTTTTGAGTAAAAAAAAGTTTTCGTTAATGATTGGCAACTTCAACCGTCACCAATAACAACTGTAATTTTTTTCCGGGACAAATTTAACAAATTATTAACATTGGTCCTTTATCGAATTGTTGAAAACAATTGGGTTGCTGATATTTTCAAAGCAAAGTAGCCGTTGGCAGACTCTTCTGAAGATATTATTCAGCTGTATTAAAGGATTTTACATCAAAAGGTCAGGTTCTAAGTAAAACGATCATCAGGTGAGTTGTCTAGGGGGAGACCAAGATGAATAGATCGCTTGCCCGAAACCAACAAGAGAATTCATATAAAAGACGAAGTAACTAATAGATAGACGTCACGTTTATAATGAAATTCGGAATTGAATACCTTTTCTGAAGCTTTTGCTTCATTATTACACTTTTGTTTCCAAGAAAGTTAAATTTCTTCCATTAATTCATACTTAATATTGTTTCGAAAAAGTTAGTTTTTCCGTTTATTATTATTTTTTGTACTTTTATTGTGATTAACGAACTGAACACATTGCGAAGTAAAGTCGTTAAATATTTGAAAATGTTACAGAAGTTTGAAATATTGTCCAGCCACTGAGAGCTCCGCTGAAACCTTATACTTGTTTATGTTATTTATTATTAGAGTCGTTTATGAAAAGAAGTAGATACTCCAATGGATTTTTCGTGTTCCTATAGTTACAAATAAACAGTAGCAGTTGTTGTAGTAAATGAAAAATCCCTTCACTATTAATTTGGTGTGATTATTTAGTTACAGGAGCAGTTCTTTAGTAAGAAAACATGAATCAAGGCGTGTTTATAGGGGATAAAACATTTGAATTATTGGCATTTTCTTTCAATCAAACACAAGATTATCACGCTCCAAGCAACCCGCAGCCGCAAATGGATTTCATTAATAATTTTGATGAGCCCTTCGTATTATTGTAATATTTTCGGTCTGAGTTGCTTTTCTTTCTAGAATTAAAGATATTACGAAAGATGGTTATTAATGTTTTCTATTCCTGCAGTACCCGCTATAAAGAAAATACGCGCCAATTCTTAACTACTTTCCTGTATACAGGGCCTCTAGCATAAAAACCTATTAGTGTAAAAAATCTATTCAGTTAATATCAGAATTTTAACTGTACGTTTATATTCTTTTTTATTTGAGAAATGATGTCAGTAAAAGTGTCAGATTTATCCTTCAGTTTTCTTTTCTGAAAGCCGCCTATTATATGTACTTATATTTATCACATACATAAAACAGACGTGCAATATATGTTCATTGAACCAATCATATACTATTTAAATGTTTATTTCAGTTTCAGACGTTTACTTCAGCGGTAATGAATTTTTTATGAAACTATGAATATTTTAGATCCCGCTGTATATGAAAACGTTCTACTTTACGAGCATATATTTTTTTAATATTTTATGACAGCAGTCATAATTCTCGTTCCGGCAGTGTATCTTTAATTTTAAAATATTCTTGCATATTTCTTAGCAAATGGCATCAAATCTCTATCTGACGCCAGGCACTACCCGGACCCCAGAAATGGAATGAGTATCATTTGGCCATGTGAGTTTTCACTATGTGTTCTACGCGTTATAAGATGCTCTCTCAGTCTATTAAATTATTTCCGCTTGATTTATAACGTTTTGCGAAAGTACAAACAATAACGCTTGATGAGCTCTGTATTCTTTACAAAACAATTCACATTCGTGGTGAGAAATTATATTTCGATTTGCATGAAATAACGGTTTTGGTTCAACCCCGAGTCTGATCAATCGTTTGTTAGCAAGGGAAAAGGAAACTGTCTTATAAAAATATGTTTTTTTCCAAAAGAGAGGAATGTAATATTTTTAATATCAACTATTTACTAGAACGATATTTCTGAAAGGGTAAGTTGTAACTTCCTATTTGGTATACTGTGCGCTACATTTTTGATGTTAAAACACGGTTTCCTGTAAAAGCGTTGGCATTCAGTTCCAGAATTTATATTTGCTGGTGAATGATGGGACCTTGCCTCAACCCTCAAGCCTCTTTATCTTTGACGTTAATTTTTCAAGGGATCTCACAAACCGTGAGAGCCTTTGAAGGCTTCTTTTCCGTCGGGAAAACGAATTTATTCGCGTGTTTTATTTAAGTCACTCTAGCTTTTAATAAAACTGATATCAACTTTAAAAATAGAAACATATCAATATAATTAATGCGTTTTAATGGACGCTGGTGTTTTTCATATTTAGCCATTTAACATATGCACATATTCAATGTACATTTGCAAATTTTCTTGTTTTCAAAATACCTTATAGTTTCTTGTATTTGTAAGTAAAATTTGACTTTGAAAATATTCTTTCTGGCTGTGCTCGAATCTGAATACATTTATATTTATCCTTTATTGCTGCATAGACGTTTATTTTTGTAGAATTTCATGCCAAATCTGACTCGTTGTTTCTGCACTGCACCAAATGCAGATGAAGAAAAGAGAAGATGGGATAAAATCTCTGACCTTAACTTTACTTGTAAAATCCTTCGGGATTGGTAACTGGGGACATGGACGTGGATGTGGATAGAGGGTTGTACTCCGTTCACTTCTTACTTCACTGCACTCCAAATCAAAGGGAAGGGAATCCTTTCAACGGAATGATCTCTGAACAAAACAAACGTTGTTCTTATTAAATAGTGGTGGTATGCAAAGTTAGTTATATATTTAATTTAAATATAACAAAGATAAATTATATTGAATGTCGGTTTATGTACTTACATAAACCGACATTCAGAATAACATAGAGATACAATAATGTTTTAATTAAATACAGGATTTTTTTTCTTATATATATTCAATAATATTATTGTAAAATTTACAGTAAAAAGTTTATTTATAAACAAGTTCTGGTGTGTAATTATTATTAAGCTTGATGTAAATTGTTAACCTCGATACAGGCTCAGTCCTAGTGAGGTTGATTTTTATGAGAAAAAAAGTTGTTTTATGTTTGGTGAGATGCAATAAATAAATAAAACAATTAATAAATTTACTCGTTTGCTCTTGTAACAATTCATAAGTTAAATAATCTAATTCTGTACAATTATTCAATGTATGATTTGTCGTTCTGTGCTATTTTTAACTTAAGTATCTAGCAAAATATTGTCAACCTACTACTTATTTTTAGTAATTTAATAATGTTTTTCGTGTTCTGACCTTCGCAGTCTATAATGATACCCCCCAGTATGTACAACGTACAACAGTACTTAATTGAATAATTATGATTTTCAATAGTTAACTATTTCTCGCAGCAGTTTGTAAGCAAATTATAATTCAAAATGTGAACGTGAAAGTCTTTTTTTTCTCGTTTTCATAAAATGTTATTTCTTTTTTGGGTATCGTATCTCTCAAGAAAATTTACTCTACATTTTCCGACGTATTATAATGTTATTATGATAATATCCTTTATCCCATTCCTAATTCTATTGAATTCTTCTGGGAGAAAAAAGTAATTGCTATCGATCTTCGGATTTATCATAGCTTCCAATCGACATTGTTTGAATTCGTTTTAAAACTTTTCATATGTACCTACGTATTATTGACTTAATTAATTTCGTGTTCGATTATTTTTAACGATACGCTTATGTAAAGGATGTTAATATATAATAACTTAAGAAACGCACCATAGCTATTTTGATACAATTTGTACCTTGTTTACCTATTAGATTATTTCCAATCAGGGATAACTTACATATACATACTTATTATATTAACATATTTATTATTGTTTTTTGTTCTTCTATAAAACTGAGCTTAAATAAAATTCAGCGTTGTAATTTGCATATTATGCTTTTCGTAACTGTTATCTGACGGATATTTTAATTTTAAACGAAAAAATTTCTTAAGTAATAAACCAAAAATAGTTTTTTCTTCTTGATTCAAAATCAAGAAGCAAAAACGTCCGAACGGTGAGCTTTTGTGTTATGAAATTTTTTACAGTTTTTAATACAAGAAGTTTTGGATTGACGCAAACAATTTACAAAGGCATCTCCATCACGACTGATTGCGCTTTGTTGATTAATTATATTTACTTGCCCTAAATCACTCGACGTGCTCTGCTCAACGCCCAAAAATTTTATCGTGTTGCTCATTTATCTTTCAGATTTTTACATCTACGCTTTTGGAAAATCATTGCTAATATCTATGTGCTATACGCCTATCAATATGACAGTTTTCGCCAACACAGTAGTAGTAAATAAACAGCACGCAATGTTTGCAAAATTTTGACAGTTTACTAAACGTTCCGAAAGCTGGGCGATGGCGATGTTTATGGCTGGGTGTAATATGTATAATGACTGATAGTGATTTATAATTATAATATAAAGTTATTAGTTTTAATATCACTTTATTTAAATCTCTAAATAGTATAAAAGAACGTCGCTATCTCTATACTACCGAAATTCTTCCCAAAGGTTTATATATAATACATACATTGTTATTGTCTTCGCTCCTCATTTATATATGCTCTCCTTTCACTGTCATCTCTGTTTATAAAACTTATTCGTGTAATTAGTATATGTTGTTAATGGACTATTTGTCCGTAAAAAAAAAAAAAAAAAAAAAATAAATGGATATTATTTTCATAGAAAGTTGAGAAAAGTCGATGTTTTGTGATCAAGTCGTAGAAAAATTATTTTCTTTTGCTAACGCTGGTTAACCTTATGAGATACATCAAAATACTGTACTACTGAATTAATGTAAGTCTTTAAAAGGCCTACAGAAAAGTCTGCGACGGTCTGCAAAGTCTCCTACAGATAACCCCCATCAACGCCGGGTACACGTCAGCTAGTAACATATAAAACCAACTAGTTTCGGTTCATCCTTCCTTCGTCAGGGTTGTACCTGCACAGATGCATATTATTATATTGTTTGTATTTATTGTTAAATAATCAAAAGCGCTGAAGATTGTATCTGTCTACAAAATAATTTGAACAGGTTAATTAATTGGTGTTCTCTTAACAAACTTCATCTGAACATAAATAAGTGTTATTCAATAATATTTTACAGAATAAATCAACCAATTATTCATTCATATAAACTCAATAACTCAATCCTTACCTCTGTCGAAGAAATTAATGACCTGGGGATAACTTTCGACTCTAAATTAAACTTTATATCGCATATAAATAATATTAATAATAAAGGAATGAAAATGCTAGGCTTCATTCTTCGAAATTCCAGAGGTTTCAAGAATATTTCAACATTAAAAATTTTGTATACATCCCTGGTTCGTAGTCAAGTCGAATATAACTCCTCGATCTGGTCCCCCCACTACAAATTACATTCAGATTCAATCGAAAAAATTCAACATAAATTCCTAAGACACATTAATTTTAAACTCGGTATTCCCATTGAAAATATAAACTATAATTACTTGATGAAAAATCTAAATTTATTAAAACTCTCAGATCGAAGAATTATATCCGACTTAATATTTATGTTCAAAATTGTAAATGGTAGTATAGACAGTCCTGATTTAATTAACCTCGTTGAATTCCATATACCCACGAGAGCTACTCGTTCTAAAATTTTGTTTAAATGCAACAATATCAGGACTGAGTATTCCAAACACTCGCTTGTACCTAGGTTGCATGAAGTTAGTAATAGATACGCAGATGTGGCAGATCTATTTAACTGCACGCAAGGTAGGTACAAGAGGGCTATGCTATCAAATCTTTTCAATCAATATTAATTTAATCTAATTCTACCTTATTTGCACTATAGAAACTTATGTACTTGTATCTCTTGTTTACTTACTTACTTACTCTCTAATGTCATTTCACAATCAAATGCCACATATATTTGTAATTATTTTTTTAAATATTTCTACGATTTTAACTGTGACATGTTATCATTGTTTATGGTATATTTATACCGTTGATATTAAATAAACCCTGACGAAGGTTCTGGACGAACCGAAACTAATGCGTTTTATATTCAACATATAGTGGTGTTAAAACATTAAAAAAATTTTTTTAATTTTATTATAATTTTAATGAAATAAGTAAAAATATTACGGTATATTATTTTATTGGCTAGTTATCTCATTATGTAGTTATAACTTTTCAACAACAACAACAAAACAAACTAACAAATCCATTTCAAAACGCGAGGCTTGCATTATTTGAATATGTGGTTTTCCTCATTATAATATGGTAAACATTTGAATTTCATCAGTCTGAAAAATTTCTAGATCTTTATATACGTCAGTGTGTTACTGCAAACCTTTTGAAAGCCCTTCGTGCTCTAGAAAATAACGAAATGCAAACAACGGGCCGTTCTTCTTGGCAGTCCTGTAATTCTTTTTGTATTAACTAATATAATTCATATTTTATTGTTTAACCTGTTATTAAAAAGATCTGTTCGTATGATAATTTATACTAAAATAATCTGATTTTAACAATGTTGTGTGTGGCAGGTATAATTTTTTTTCCTTCTATAAAACTGAGCTTAAATAAAATTCATCGTTATTTACATATTATGCTTTTCGTAACTGTTATCTGACGGATTAATGCGTGGTTATCTTCATTTTAAACCATAAAATTTAGTTAGTATGAGTAAACAAAAACGTCTGAATGGTGAGCTTTTGTGTTATGAAATTTTAACAGTTTTTTCAACATGGAGTATTTTGATTGACGCAAACAATTTAAGCTAATAAAGGCATCTCCATCATGACTTATTGCGATTAGTTTTTTGATTTTAAATTTCAGGTGACTTCGTGTGTTCAAACTAGTAAATAAAAGTCCACATTAAATTTAATTGTAAGTTCTTTGTATTAATAGTTGCATTGGACATTATTCATAAATAGGCATTTTCTTGGTGCATTCCACAACAATTCAAAAGTTTTTTATATGTCAAAATAAGTTATACAGATCATCGTTTACATGTTTTTATTTTTCAAATATAAAAATAACGGTTACGTATTAGTCGCCATAGCGATCTATGGAATACATCTATGAAAATCTTGTATTCATTGCAGTGAAACTAGATTTTATTTGAGTATTCGCTACCTTCGGTGCCGACATGGAAACTTAAAAGAGGCACTTAATGTATAAACCGATATCGACGATAAAAAACTATTGCGAGCTTTGAATAATAAAACTCTCTGATGTTCATCTTACTGCAACGATATTGATTGAAGATATATTACAACAGTTTTTTTAGTGCCAGCGGCATTAAAATAAAAACTTTTGTGTTTTTCTTGATGCAGTTTCTTTTTTTGTATTTTGCTTTAAATAGAGGAATTTAGAATAACAGAAAACCATACTTATGTATCGTTTGACAATTCGGCTGATCTTTGCCCATGGAATAAGTCTCCTGGCATTATGTATTTGGCGCAATGCGCCACCCCCTATTGCTAAATTTGAAATTATCAATAATTATGACAGTGTTACTATGTGTATGTTAATTGTAATTTTCGTTAATTCACCGATTACTCTCGCCATTCCCTCTCCAAATCTAGCAGAAAAGACTGATGGCGTGAAATCACTCCACATTCCTAAATTCCTAGTGAATATAGCCACCTAATTAACTTTTTAGCTCTGATCGAATCCCAAAAGTTCCCCACTAATTCCCCAGAACTTTGGAACGATGTGAATAGTTGAAACAAATTCTATTTGGTCATTTACAAAAAGGCTTTTGGTAAGGGGATTCTGCGGCGGCATTGCGTCACAGGCAAGTTAGTGTGGAGGCGCCTACCCAAAGTCCTAATGAAGTTTCCCCTCATTTTCACACCATTCTCCTATTCAAGGCTCGCAAATTTCAAATTCTCGACATTCGCAATAATAATTCAACATTCTTTCGCACTGTATTAAGCTTATTTTAACTTCGTTATAATCCACCACTTTTGGGTTTCTTTTTAAATGTGTGAAAAATTACAAAAATTTCTCCCGATTTATGCTTTTCTGTAGCACATTTTGTATATCCGTTGGTAGGAGATTATACGATTTTCTCTATCTATTTTGCAATCTGTATTGTTGGTCTGGAGTTTTTGATAGGTCCGAGTTCAGTGAATATAACTCATGTTGATATATAATATTCCAATTTTAGAACTGCTTCTCTCAGTTTGTTGGGAATCTGACCAAAACTTGTTATTTATTATGTAAGTTTGTAAGTTCTCGTTATAAAATAAACTCAAATCGAAGTTGGTTACAAAATACGTGTCGTAAATCTAACAATGTTAGAACATTCGTTTTTACTACAAAATCTGGTCGGTATCAAATTCTTACAGTAGGTCTATGTAGCTAAATCTTCCCCTGAACGAACTAGTATAGGGCATATACGTAAAATCTCATCTCGATTTGCATCTGTCTTTAATCCTCAATACCAAACTTATATTAACCGCATTCAAAATGAATCCTATAATTTCTATACCCGCTATATCCGATTTTTTGACAAAATGATCTGAGTATGACATCTTGTTCACATTTTTGCGAGCAACAAGAGGAGCCTAAAATTGAGTTCCAAAACCCTCCTTATCATGACCAAAAACCATGTTAAAACTGCGAGTGAGAAACCAAATCCGCTATATCATACAGAAAGTCACTATCAAAACCCGCTATATCGGATTCAACGAATCACAAGCAGTTATTTTGCCAAAATACAATATGGCCGCCGCTCTGACGCCACGTCGTGTGTCAAAATGATCTACGCGTGAGTTTCTAAACCCGCCATGTCGCCTCAGTTGACTTGCAAAATCACGAAGTGAGTATCAAAATCCGCTATATCCATTTTATTTATCGAAATTACTTAATTATTGCTAGACATATATAGAAAAATAAATGCTTTTCGAAATTTTATTACTCCAATTCATTATATAAAAAATTTTAATGCATTTACTTATGTACGCTAGAGATGTGACAGTTTTTTGCGGTTTTCTCCAAATCAATGAAAGTTGATATAGCGGGTATAGAAATTACACGACTCAAATATAAATTTTATTTTATTTTTATAAATTTTTGAAACACCTGTATTATCAGTTTAACTCTATTACTTTTTACAAACTAAGAACAAATGTTGTCGTACTGTTTCTTAATAATATTGTGAACTGTCTTATTGACTCACCAGTTCTATTATAAAGGATTGCATTTCGTTGCCCTGAAAGCAATACAAGATCGAATACCTTATTTAAAGTGCACAAACTTCGGTAGGTGAGTTCACAAACTTCAAGAGGGGCATGATGGTACAAATAAAAAGTTTATAAAAAAATTTCGATATTTCAACGTTTTCAGATAGTTTTCAGGTAAAATAGTTAAATTGTTTGCATGGAAAAAATAATATTCAATGGAAAAATATTTTGATGTGGTAAAAAAACAGCTGAATTTCGAAAAACGGTATTTATTTTTTGTACTTCTGAAAAAGTAAGGTTAAGTTTGTGCGTGTATCTGCAAATCTTACAATGTGCTAAGAGGTATTGACATTTTCCATTGTACCGATAAAACCTTTAAAATCAAATTAACCTTACAATTTTTGTACTTAAATCAATACCTAACATTTTTTTCGTTTTTGTACATTTATTATTTTTATTCATGTTTTACTTAAGCGGAGTCTCCTGCGACCAAATATTTTCAAAACATCGGACAAAAACAAGATCATTGGGTCGGGGCAACAACGTCTTTTGTTTTCCATCCCCAATGTTTCAGTTTTATACAAACATTTGGTTCAATGTTTGTGGCTGGAGTCCTAATACTATGTAATATTATGTCTTTTAATATCTACTTGCTTCCTAATCTTTAACCATAACAAAACTTATTCGAACTTATTCATAAATGGACCTTAACTGGTTTGTTTTATATTCACCATTAAAGGCAAACTTAATTTATACCCATAAAATAATAATAATTGGATGACTTGTATAGCGCCGTTTTTGTGCAAAATCACCTCAAGGGCGCTATAAAACGCATATATGTATAAAACTGTTTTTTTCCTGAATACAACAAAATAAAATAAAAAATTACAATTTCTTATTAATTTGCTAAAAGTGTCAAAAAAACTTTCTGTGGTGTATCATAAAATATTTGTTTATATTAATTTACATACAAATCTATTCATTCGCGATTTAATCAACATCGTCAGCTTGAAATTTTCGTTATTGAGTTACACTCTTATTAAAACATTATTATTATATTTTTTCACTCTACGTGACCACTCTAAGTGACCAACCCCCAAGGGGGGCTCCATCGAAGCCATAGTCAAGTTAGCCTCTCTGAAGGTGGGCACAGTATACAGGGCCCGCAGATACTTGAATAGTACACAACCTGTACAAATCGTAAGTGCGCGCCCCTTTTGAAATTGGCGGCCACCTCTGGTCTGGAGCCCCAAATACCTGAAAAACCCTTCAATCTGTGCAAAAATCAGTCCGTTTGATAGATTCCAATATCTTAATAAACCCAAACGCGTCCCTAACATATGTACACGGTTGACATTTGTCACATGAGAACGGGTCGTTTCTACGAGTTCAACAGCTAGGCTGTGAAACGATTTTCCGGCATTTCTGTTTCCCCCCTTGTACAGCATGGGCCACTTCTAGACCCATGTTCACTTCTTCCTCTCCTCAAAAAGACACTCCACACAGCATCCTCGAAGATGACATAAGCCCTGAGGGAAGTTCTTGTCCTGTGTGTTAATTCTTAATTTAAAGTTAAATTCTTCTTAATTTAAAAAAAGGTTACTGAAATTAAAATCACGTAGGTACAACAAAATAATAATAACAATACATTCATGCATTAAATTTTAAATTCCCTAATTTCTTAATGCTAGCCCTCCTAGGAGCACGTAGAAAGTCTTCCATAGCATGCACTGCTTCCGAGATAATGGAACTTGTGAAATAATATTATTAGGGATGTATCTTACCTTTTAGAAAAAAATAGGGAAACATAAAGAAAACGATGAAAAGTTTACCCAGATAATGAAAAATAATAACTTTTCAAAGGTATATAAATTGCTTTTATCTCCCGTTAGCTTGTGCTTGTAATGTGTGGTTTCATCGTCTTCAATATAAAAGTTTATCGGCGGGAAATATGGTGGAATAATTGCCCGTCTATCAAATAATACTGGTCCCGTTATTTTTTCAAAAATTTATTTTCTAACACTACTATTAATCGTGGTTGTGGGAAATGTAGCAAATTATATTATTTCATCACCGATATCGGCGCTACAACCCTTGGGAGTCTGTGCCTCTAAGCCTCCACTCTCTCTGTCTCAAATCTCATCTCTTTTCAGTTACTCGTGTCCAAAGCCCAAAGATTATTTGTTTCTAACACTTGCGTGTCCTACAATACAAGACTATTACGAAGTGTATAATATATTCCAGCCATCCTGGTTTTTTTCTTAACAAATCTGCCACCCACTTCTAAGTATATATCCCAAAAAAGGAAACGTGAAAATTTATTTACTTTTATAAATAATCCTAGAGGTCGAATGATAAATTAATTAAATGATTGCTTAGGTTTGTTAATACACTCCATAGACATTTTACTCATTTCGAATCTCGATTATAATATTACAACTATATTACTGAGCGAGCTTTTCTACGATTTAATATATGTGACACGTTATTGCGGATTTTTCCTTCATAAAATTCATGCTAAACTGTCAAAATCTGTGTCCATATTCACGTTCGATGAAAGTTTGACGTTTATCGCTGACGTTAAACGGGTTATTTGATTATGATTTACATATATTTTATTTCGAGAATAAATTACATGCGTCGTTGTGCATTAGGAATATTAACAATGGTACGTTGATCACTTTGAATGTTATTTACTATATTGCGGTAGATGTTAACTAGCCGATCAACCTATGTTTTCTTAATCCGTACATTTTATGACAATTTGAAACACCCATACTATAATGTAATTAAAGGCACTTAATGTGCATTAATTTGCCATAATTTTGCAAAACCAAGCTAGGCGTAAGACCAAATAAAATAAAATAGTGCCAACAGAACCCGCTCCTTTTGGAATCGATTCACTATGATATAGAAATACAACGTTTTATGGTTTGAACCTTCGTGATTCAGGTAACATCTGAAAGCAAACATAATAAAATACCCACCGACTGAACTTGTTTGCTGTTTACTATCGATGCAATTCTTCCTTGAACATCTCCCGTTAACCCATAATGTTGGTTTCCCATAGAATAAGCGTAAATACGAGTTCAGCGCAAACATAAATCTCCTCCATAAACTCCGCACTAAATCGCGGCAGAAGCACCACTAAACGTTAAGTCTGACCACCATTTTACGCTCAAAAATTTCATAACTATTTCTGTCGTGCTCTCTCGGTGCATTTCTTTCCCCCGATTGCGTTCATCTCCCGCCAGTCATATCGTAAACTCAAACATTTTACTATATTATATTATGAGTCATACATCTTAATAGCACTGAATTTGTTTAGTGGCCATAATTCTGTGATGAAGGAACCGACCGCCATATAATTCAACTGTATAGCAGATAGGTGAACGTCCTCTTACGTCGATGGACACTGCCCACCGGACAGTAGACGACAGACGTAGACAGTGGGTAGAAAGCATTCATTCAGGATAGCGATTTTATTAAATTCTCTCATGGTTATATACGTAAGTACTGCTGTCAGATGAGTAATTTCCAGAATCAATATTAGATTTTTCTTTGCGTAACGTTTTTTTTTTTCGTAACAAAGTGTTGCCCTGGTGGTTAATTAATAATTAATCGGTTCCACTGGGCACCAAAAGTGTTGTTCAAAGTAATATTATATTTGTAACTGCTCGTTATAACTGTGTTCTGTAATATGTAAATGAAATATTTCACTTCTTTTCGGTATCGATAAAAGCGTGCTCGTTTTAGCCAGGTTCTACTCTCTTACGTAGTTAATAATTGGAAGAAATATTATTTTCAATTCCAACAGATGGATGTAAATATGTTTTTTTTGTTGTTGTATGTATATGTTAATAATGATGTGTTTCTATTATCAACAGGACGAGAGATTCAACCACGACATTGATACGCTGACTGGCTATAGAACCAGGACCCTCCTCTGCATGCCCATCAAGGACTTCAACGGAGACGTCATTGGTGTCGCTCAGGTAAATGTTTTAGGGTCAGAATTTACTACCCGTATCCATGAATCTACGCTTCGTAGAATGGATTACTCCTTTCTTGGCATTTCTGATTAATGGCTGGAATGAGCGAGATTTGTTGACTGTGGGTATCTACCTAAGGGGAGGATTTATCCGATTAGGGAATTAGTGAATTCCAGAGTATTAGGTATTTGCAATCTGGATTCAGCGTCTATATGCATTGTGCATTTAACTGCCACTAATCGCCGGCTTACGTTTTGCGCATCTATAATCTGAGCGTTGCGGAATCATTGACAGATTATTTATTATTGTATCGATAGTTGGTAACTAGCATAAGTTGAAAAACTCGAGTGTTATAGCAATGTATTTGATGATTCTATCAATTAGTTTTGCCAGCCTTTCCGCGCTGCGCAATTCTGGTCCGTCGGAATAAGGACGGATTGTTTCATAGAATTTGAACAATTCATCAAATTCCAAAGTATATTTTCAAGTTCTGTCAAGGTTCTATTTAAGTTCTGTTAATATATTATTATTGGCCAGTTGTTTCATAAAACTGAAACAATAACAGAACTTGAATAGAACCTTCAAAGAACTTGAAAATCAACTTTGCAATTTGATAAATTGCTCAAATTTTTTGAAACAACCCTTCTCTAGTCACAACCCCTCCCCTTCCGCAAGTGTAAAGTATCAGATTTTATGGCATCCAGCCTCTAAAGGTTTATCCGACACAGACTGCAGACAATATATGAAATGTGTGGTTTGATGACTATCTTTACCGGTGTTTAAAAGTGGTCTCTCGGTTAAAGTTCTGTAATCTAATTTATGCTTTTTCTCTCATTTTTTTCTTTTGAAGGCGTTATTCGAATCTGCATTTCATCCAGCAAATCTGGACTCGATTTTAGAATTTATTGACTCCAATATATTATAAACATAGTTAGCTCAACTGAAATGAAACAATCATCATCTCAACACAAACTTTTCTCATATTGATTAACTAGGTCTGTACTATCGTCTCAGCTCCAAAGCTTTTTCAGATTGATTAACAGTATCTACCTATATACTATCATCACTGCTAAAACGTTCCCAATTTTGTTTTAATTTTACTGTTCAATTATTTCAATTATAGGTGTGTATGATATTATAATTAGTAAGAATTGATTAACAATGTATTGTCGCAGCTAAAACTTGTTCCCAAATTGACTAACAATGTATGTTTTGTCTCTAGGTCATCAACAAGCAAAACGACTGCCCCTTCACCGCCAACGACGAGCTGGTGTTCGCGGGCTACCTGCAGTTCTGCGGAATCGGTCTGCGGAACGCGCAGCTTTACGAGAGGTCGCAGCTGGAGGTGAAGAGGAACCAGGTGCTGCTGGACCTGGCCAGGATGATCTTCGAGGAGCAGAGCACCATCGAGCACATGGTGCTGAGGATATTGACTCACACGCAGAGTCTTATTCAGTGCCAACGGGTGCAGGTAGGTGCCGAATACAACTGCCTTTCTTTTTATGTTTATTTACACCCTTTACACTCCAAATTAAACAATATCGATGATCCATTTAAAGAGAGAGACGAGCATTTACTCCATCCATAATGATACACGGAAATAACTGCTCTTTTTTTTTTTTTGTACAATATTCTTTACATTTCAAGTTTTCCAGTAATGTAGGCCTCACTGGGTGGCTTGCCCGTGATATACATATGAACAGTAAAAATTATACAGTATTTATAATACAATATCTGAACTGTCTCGGTATCAATCTTTTGTATTTTTTATAATCGGACTCGGTATAATTATTTCCCCCCATTTGTATTCTGGGCAATGAGGAATACATATGGTAGTTAGTCCAAGAATTTCTGCACTGAAATAAATTCCGACTACTAGTATTACGTAGTGGAATCTGAAAGCTTATCAATGCAAACAATCTTGGACTATCAAATGCATCGTTTCGAATTTTATATAGAAATACAAGTGTGAAAATCTTTCTGTCCGACGGAATTCTCTTCACACCAAAAAATCACTTATTATTAATTATTCACATGTAGAAACACTTCAGACACAAGAATACATAGTTTTTATAATTTTCAAAAATCAGTTATTAAAGTTATAATGACTTTAAAAACACGCGCGAACGAAATATTTCAATGCAGCTAAAAACGCCCGGTGATTGATCAAGCGTTCAAGGGCGAACGATGACGTCACTGTTGACCGGCCTGAGTAGATCCTGCAAACCGATGGCGGCGGCGGCGGCAAAGGAGTGACGTAGCACTTGTGACGTAGCGGTTAAGATGGCGCATGACCGTTTTCAGAGACGAAATAGCACGCAATTTTTAAAACAACTACAAAAAATTGATAATGCATTTAAAAAAAAAAAGAAAAAAAAGAGGCACATAATAAAATAATTATCTTTATTGAAATAAATTATTTACAAAATGCACGAGAATTCCCTATTTAAGCATGTTCATATTAATTAAAAGAGTGTTGTAGTCATTGTAGTTCAACAAAATTGCTGGAATACCCATCTTAAAACCTATAAAACGTAAGAATTTGTTTTGTATTCTTTTAATGGCTTGTACATGAATAATATTGCAGTGTGGGTTCCAGAAAGGAGTATTGTACTCAAGTGGTCTTCGAACAAGTGCAAAATATAACTGTTTAATACACTTGGTATTGTTGAAATTTCTGGTTAACATAGTTATAAATCCGAACATTTTTAAGCTCGTAAGAGGTTTCCGTTATGGGTTATTGGTTGAAATATTTGATTTAAAAATAATGCCTAGATTCTTACACGTCCGTTCAACAGATGTGGTAAAGCCGGCCTCGAGCCTGGTTTAAGACAGTTATAACCAAACGAAAGTCATAAGTAATAAGTGAAGTTATTCAATGTTCTGATCTTACGCGCAGCGTAATATTTACACCACGCTTTTAGTAAGGCTGTTTTCTTTAATTTGTGTTAATGTCTCAAGGGCATTGTACATTTCTTATTTTCATCGAATATCAACACATGGTCACCCCTACGTGTGTAATTCATTATTGAATTAACTAACTTGCGTTATTTTTATTATTTTATAAAATTACTAGCTGTACCCTGCCACGCTTGGCTGTGGCTCAGTCTATCTGTGCAGATAGAGAAACAATAGCACGTGTTGCTTTTAAGTCCAACAGAGGCGTCGTTTAAAAAAAAAAAATTTCAACAGATAGCGCTGTTGTTTAAAAAAAACATGTTTTTACCTGTCACAAGTGACATCTATATGATATTGGTATATAAAAACACACACGTATTCGAATACAACGTTGTGTAAAAAAAATTGATTTTGAACAAGGAGTTAGCGCAACACGGCATAACACCCCAAAAACAAAAAAACAAAAATACGTTTGGCCGTGAAAATCTTAAAGCATAAATAAATTGTTTTCAATGTTACAAATATCTCAAACTGTCAAACAACTCAGATGTTCTCCAATAAATAAATCCAGTGATCTTTAATTACAATTAAAGATCACTGGATTTATTTATTGGAGAACATCTGAGTTGTTTGACAGTTTGAGATATTTAAGTAAGGTCTGTTTTCATTGTACCAAATTAACAATTTGTTGATATTATTTGAAAGATATTAAAATTATAAAAAATATTAAATAATTCTAAAAATTATATTATGCCCGCAATGTCTGGGTTGTAAACCGACGCTTTTTCTTTTAATTTTTTAATTTTCTTTCAATAAGTCAGTATTGACCAAATTGATTTTCTAGACTTGTTCCATGAAGTGGTGAATCATTTAAATTTACTGAATTTAAAGTTAATGTTCTTTATACAAATAGAACGGCGTCATATGCGCCTCACAATTTTTGCCTCATATGGGTGTTTAAAGTTACTTGGCTATTATAGACTTAGAGGCCTTGTGTTTTCTCGGTAGGGAAAAAAATGTTACCTAAAAGATATTAGAATGTGTGAACAAATCTCTTATTGCAGCCCCATACCTTATACGCCTCACAGCATTGCCCAATCGGGTAGTTATAGTTCCCTTGGTTATACACCGTGCAGATAGGGGACTCTCGAGATTTGCAATATTAAAAAATATGTATTTGCATTAATGTTATAAATTACGAATACGTGGCAGCTTTAAATCCCAGGGTGGGAAATTTTTTTTTCCTTGCCGTGATAATAATGAATCTTGCCATTTATTATTTCACCCTTTTCCCGCGCAGAAATTTATACGAAACGACGCGACAGCAGATGCAGTGCGACAAGCCCACGGCCCGAACATCCCATCCCTAGATTATAACGCCTCTGCTCCTGTCTGTCCCTTATACTGTATGACCCGAGATATAAATAGCATATTCATTACTCTGTTAAGATACATAGTTATATTGAAAATAGATCATATAATATAAACAGAACCCGAATATCCGAGTATATTGTAGAGATACACTCGCTGGGGTATTTTTAAATCTCTTTATTCGTATTGTAATTATTAACTGTTTGATCCAAATACCTACTGTGCCCGCGACGAGCTTCGTAGTTTGTTTTACATTAGCTTCACACAGGAGACCCTGAGGGAAATAAAATCCTCAGGGCCTATGTCATCTTTGGGGATGCTGTTTGGAGGGTCTTTTTAGGGAAATGAAGGAGAGAACGTAAGGAAAAAGGTATGAGGGGTGGGTAGGAATCTAGAGGTCAATGTGTCCAGGAGTGACGGACGTACGAATCAATCCCTCCCACTGCGGTGAAAGGCGATGGGTCGGGAGAGTCCGGCTGGAGAGATCAAAAGGTCTCCCTCAACCAGTCTCTCCCGGTCCGACCCGCCACGCATTAGGTCTGCAAACACATCCGCGGCCAAGACCTAGAAAAACCTTACCCCCTTGAACCCGGGCACCCTTGCTAAGTCACCAAACGTAGTGAACCACTTGGGGCAGGGGTGTTGCTTATCCAACTAATGGTTCCCGGGCGGCGGTACCCATACCCGCCTCCCAAATTATAGCACAGCTGTACGAGCTGTAACAGTTTGACATTGGTGAACTGTTGACAAACTGTCAACAAATTGATTTTTTAAATTTCTTCTCATACACAAGTACCTACCTACCTCATTAAGTCCGCGTTAACAATTCGTCAAGCAAGCTAAAAGGGTATTGTTGTCAGAACCTTCCAGCCGGCAACATTATTGTCACAAATATTTGTGATAGTTTTTTGCAACATGCAAGGCATGATTTATTATGGAAGTATCATATCAAGCAAGGCAGGCATACTCCAAGTGCCTTAATCGTCCATTTTTGTTTTATAAGGAGAATAAGCAGTAAAAGTGAACTAATGCAGGCTTGTCTAACGTAACCTATGTTTTTTTACTAATTTCGGCATAGGAAGGCCTTTTTTTCCACCATTGAAATGATCACGTAACTATTGATTGATGGTATTGACAAGTATTTAATTGTTTTGTAGGTCCTATTGGTGCACGAAGCGTCTAAGGGCAGTTTCTCGAGAGTTTTTGATTTCGAAGCCAGTGACCTGACCAGAGAAGAACAAGATGCGAGAACGAGGTAAAGAATCGTAAACATTAAAATTATTTTCAATAACATTTCAGAATCGTTAGTAACTTCAAAACACATGAAATTTTGAATATACAGGAAATGGAACTTTAATGCATCTTTTATCATATCCTCCAACGTAAATAGTTGTCTTTTATAGTGATTAAGTTGAATCGAAGTGTTATTTCAAAAAATATTTCGGATTCTCTGAAAGATTATCGTATTATTTTTGTTTTTATCATTTTTACAACTTTTAAAAATGTCGCCTAGTAAAAAATTAGGTAAATATTCGACTAGTGTTCGAAGGTACATCCAAAATTTTAAAAAAAAGTTTGCTTTTGTGACTCGTTTTTATATGCCATTTTAATGAAATAATACTTTGTTTTAACTTAATATTCTTATACAGAAAAAAAAATTTGTATGAGAAAATAAACATTGAAATTTAAAAAAAAGTTATAACCTTTTTTACTTATACCATCATGTAGAATCACCAACCGAAGTTAGCGCATTTTACCCCCGGACACCCTGTATATCTAGCTAAAGTGATGAAAAAAACCCAATCTAATAAACCTATTTTATATGTTAATACAAAATAGGTTAAATAAGGTTCTTAGGTTGGGTTTGCGTATGAACTAGACTTAATAGTAAAACCTTACAAAAAAAATTTAATTGTCTTTTAATGTTTCATATGTTTCAGAAATTATTATTTTGTAGCGAGTATTTCACAGAAATGCTGCTGTTTTATAATTCTCATTGAGAGCAATGATTAATCTCACTGGATTCTATTAGAATGATTTTAATTGATGTTGTATTTTTTCCAGTCCATTCGAGAGTCGGTTTCCAATAAACATCGGGATCACTGGTTATGTGGCTACTACTGGAGAAGTAAGTATCTTTCTACTATACTTTATGAAATCATTTAATAGAGTTTATTAAGGACGGGTTGTTTCACAGCATTTGAACAATTCCTAAAATTTGCGTATGTTACTTTTAAAGATCTGTGAAAGTTCTATACAAGTTCTGTGAAGCAACTGGCCCATGAAAATATAATAACAGAACTTGAATAGATCTTTCACAGAACTTGAAAATTAACTTTAAAATATGATTAATTGTTTAAATTCTGTGAAACAATCTGTCCTTATATGGCTATTCCAGATGAATGCATGTTGGTGGACAGCACTCGTTTTTTTTTTATAAAAATTCCTTATTCACCTTACTCTCACTCTGAAACACTGCATACTTACATGTATACTTTGTGACTGTGGTGAAAGTACAAGAAAATTATGATACATAATATTATGATACGGTACATTTTTATTCATTATGAAAACAAGAAAGATAATTCTGCCATTTTTATGACAGCAGGCGCGCGCACTGTTCATGAACTATTATAAAATTGGTTAGGTTAATTGTTTTCATATAATTTATCTTTAATTGGATGTTAAAAAGATTTTTTATTGATTGTAATTGTGTATCACATCTGAGTACTCTGTTATTTCTCTATTACTCTTTCATTCGCCCTGGTGGGTTTTATATTGGGTACATTATACCGTTACATTTTTTTACACAAGGCTTAGTAATAAACAATGGTTTTATATGGTTTACAGTTGACACATATTGACGGTTAAGGGCTAAATGACTTAAGTGCCATATTGCAAATTTTACAGGAGAGGCAATGTTTTTTTTTTATGATAAATGAGCATGACTTTTTTAATTAATGAAAATCAAAACTATTGGGTCAAAATATTAAACTATTGGGTCAGAATATTAAACCATCAGGTTATAATATTAAACTATTGGGTCAGAATATTAAACTATTGGATCAGAATATTAAACTATTAGGTCAGAATAAAACACTATTGGGTCAGAATATTACAAGATATTTTGATAACTTGTAGATAATTTAGTTTCTAAGATTACTGGCTTGTCAGCAAAATGACCGTTAAATTTTTTTAAGCGATACTAAAATTATTTTATTAATAGTGGTATATTTTTAAATGCGTATTTATTTTGATAAATTTTTGGCAGATGTTGTAATTTTTCAAGTTTACTGACAGTGTTCATTGGAAAGATAAATTTCTAATTGTCTCTAAAATTGGAAATGTTTGTTTTTGAAAGGCGGTGGATCCTGAGGTAAATATATTTTTAATAAATCTTTTTAGCTTCACAATTCCTTTGATTGTAATGTCCTGTGATTTTTCGTGGCTCTGCGCTAGTCATATAAAATAATTATTTAAATCAAATAACAGTCTGTAAATCTGTATATAACTCTTTATTCATGATTTAAACTCAAGTTGACGTTACAAGCAGATCGGTTTCTTCCTCAATGGATCGGCGGAAGTCCTGTTGGATTGCAACCGGAAACCTTTTCTCATCTTATATTTCTGCTTGGCTGCTAATTGCGCCCCATTGCTGGCCATGTATAAATGAATGGGTATTATATAAACGTTTTGGAAACTGCTGAAATCATTTCTTTTTTTATTTATTAACGCCTTTTTAAACGATAGTAATTATGTATTGTTATACATAGTTAATAATTATTCCGGAGCTTGTTATGACTAAAAGAAGATTTTTTTGTTTTAATATTAGTAATATTTACTTTATTTTATTTTCAGCAGGATTTATTTTATTATTATATTTACTAATTATTTTTTTAATATTTTTTCAGACTGTAAACATTCCAAATGCATACGACGACGAGAGGTTCGATGCATCAGTGGACGATGGAACCAACTTTAAACACACCACAATACTGTGCATGGCGATAAAGAATTCTTCCGGACAGATTATCGGTGTTATCCAGGTATGAAATAACATTTAAAGGTGTTCCGCTGATAGTTCCACTGCCACCTCTTCAGAAAGAGATATATAACAATGGAGCGCTCTGCGGCACGATCATAATGTACTTTGTATTATCACTCCTTTTTTAGTAAATCCACCAAATTTTTATTTATTTTCGAAAGTAATTTTTTTTATACTTTAATTTCAGCTTGTAAATAAGTTCGAAGGCTTACTGTTCACCAAGAACGATGAAAACTTCGTTGAGGCCTTCGCCATATTCTGTGGTATGGGGATCCACAACACGCACATGTACGAGAAGGCCATTACAGCCATGGCCAAACAAAGCGTTACACTAGACGTAAGTTACATTCAAATACAAAACATTCATGTTAAATAATTATATCAACTCCATATTTTTTTGTCATAAAATAGTATTTTCATTTATTCCAATCTATTTCAGGTTCTCAGTTACCACGCTTCAGCCTCAATGGATGATGCTTCTAGATTGAGGGTAAGATATTAACATTTTTTATAATTTTTTCTAAATATTTTTGAAGAGACCAATTTCTTTTTTATTTCAGCAGCCGCTTTGTTTTTAGCTGATTTTCTGATTATTTTACTTGAGTGCATTTATTTTACAGCAATTTATTTATTTAGTAGTAAGTTCAACATTCAAATTGCCATTCCAGACACTACGGGTTCCATCATCAGCCCACTTCCAGCTACACGACCTGGCCTTTGACGACATCGACCTGCACGATGACGACACCCTTACCGCCTGTCTCCGCATGTTCCTGGACCTGGACTTCGTGGAGCGCTTCCACATAGAGTACTCCGTGCTTTGCCGGTGGCTTCTCAGCGTCAAGAAGAACTACAGGAATGTCACCTACCACAACTGGAGACACGCTTTTAACGTGGCGCAGATGATGTTCTCCATTTTGACGGTAATTTCTAATACCTAATCTCACTAGACATTGTAATGCGCTACTATTTTTTTTTATTTCCATAAGGGGGATTTTGGTTTACAACTGAAATTTTTGTAGTTCAAATTTGTCCCAGTTCTGGGGATTTTGTAGGGGGGGATTGCACACAGAATGTATTGGGCGTGTTGTGAAAGTGATCTGAATAGTCAGGTACTTCCCCACCTTCCTCTTCCCCATCTCTTTCCCTTCACACTACTTTCAACCTCACAACCTACCCCAATTGGGGACACCTTAGTATCACATTACATAATTTTGATCCTAAATTTATCATGTGTTTCGTTGAAATTTCAACTCTTTCAATCTGTTATTTTCTACTATACTCATTTCTACTGTTATTCTATATTATATATAGTATTATCTATTATTGTATTTATATATTTGTCTATTATTTATTATTTATTTTTGTCGTAGATGGGGTTTGAAAACTATGCGGGATCAACAAGAAAATTAGTTAGTTGATTTTCATATGTTTTGTAACATCATCTTGTGACTTACCAAACATTATACATAATATTATAAATATATATATCCACCTAATTATTGTAAACTTATTTTAGATATTTTTTGCAAAGCCATGGATGAAGATTATAACTTAACTTTTTTTATTTCTAGGCCACGCAATGGTGGAAAATATTTGGAGAGATTGAATGTCTCGCTCTAATGATTGGCTGTCTCTGTCACGACCTCGATCACCGAGGAACCAACAATTCTTTTCAAATCAAGTTAGTATATAGATTTCTAATTTTAAATAAAAAAAATCTTTCTAAAAAGAAAGACAAACATTCCCGGGTTATGAATAACCTGACAATATTTGAAAATCTTCTACTACCACCACAGTAAGCCGAAAATGTTGCTTGTGTTGTGATGGAGGACTTGCCAGCCGAGGAATGAACACACTATGCCTGGGCGGGACCCAAACGCGATGTCACAAATCAATACAAAAATGCATTATCTACTGCTGTGCATGCAAAGTTCACAAATAGTTGCTATGTACTTTAATGTTATGGGTTATTTACTTCAAATTGTAACAGCATCAGTTGATCTGTAAATAAATCATTCCTCCAGCGTAATGAGCAAATATTTGTGCTTTTGTTTTGAAATAAAATATGACAAAAAGAGTACTGTTTGTGTCTGTTATCCGAGAAGCAGAAAATCGTGTGCTCAAAGTATTGTAAACTTTATTTTTTTTATTATTTGTGATTGAAGAGCATCATCTCCACTGGCTCAGCTGTACTCCACCTCGACCATGGAGCACCATCACTTTGACCAGTGTCTGATGATCCTCAACTCTCCGGGAAACCAGATTCTACTGCACCTGTCTCCCGAGGATTACGAGAGGGTCATCAAGGTATTGGAGGATGCCATCCTCAGTACAGATCTCGCAGTTTACTTCAGGTTTGTAAAAAAACAAACATTCCCGGGTTACGAATAACCTGTCAATATTTTAAAATCTCCTACTACCACCACAGTAAGCGGAAAATGTTGCTTGCGGTGTGGTGGAGGACTTAGCCAGCCGAGGAAATGAACACCTACCTGTGTTTGGGTGGGACCTAAACGCGATGTCAACTTACCCACCGACCTTATTATTATTATTATTTTGTCAGCATCTCACCTTTGCTTAAAAAGCTGCTTCCGATTCAGAGGACTTCTTATGTGCTGTAATCTAATATTTTATTTTGTCCATTTCAGGAAGCGTGGAGCCTTCTTGAATCTAGTCGCGTCAGAGGAAAACAACCGAGACCCGGATCTGTGGTCCTCGGAGGAGAACCGTACCCTGCTGAGGGCCATGACCATGACGGTGTGTGACCTGGCAGCCATCAGTAAGCCGTGGCCTGTGGAGGAGCGGGTGGCCAGCCTCGTGACAAGGGAATTCTTCCAGCAGGGAGACATAGAGAGACATGAACTCAAGATCACACCTATTGTATGTTTTATTCATGAATTGTCAATAATTTCTAAAATATAAATTGAAGTGGAGATAAATATGATTTCAATATAATGAAAGTGATTCAATTACGCTTCTGTTTCTGTTGTTTAATTCCAGTCTACATTTCCTACAATATTATTTATCTGGATTGGGGGTAAACAGTGAACATGCAAGGTTGGACACACATTTGATAAAAGTGCTTCCTTTTGTAAAGGTCTTTTTGAAAACAGTCATTTCCGCTCAATTGATACACCGGTTTATTGGGACAGCCGGCTAATTTGGATAAAACGAATAAAGAAACTATGTAATACTAATTTACTTGGGTTATCTGGGACACCATTTTGTTTAATTGGGAAAAATTCGAAGTCGATTCAAAGCGTATCCCAGTAAATGAATTTTGGTTGAGGGGAGGGGATGCGTCATGCTGGGGGAGTTCCTAGTTCATTTGGCAGTAATTTAGTAGGCTTCACTCATAGCTTTTGCTGTCCGCCGACATTCGTCAGCATAAAGTTGTTCAGTTCGCATTACACTGCTTCACATGTAAGAAGTCATTTTTAAGTTCATGATTTTTTTTATTTGTACATCCCATCTTTGATAGTTTTCATTTTTCATGTTTGATAATTTTTTGCTCTAGTTAGTGCACAATTATTTTTAAGTAATTAAATTTTTTTACGAAAATTTATTAAAGATCTCAAATTAATTTAATATGAAAATTGTACATAAAAAAGCTCAATTAATACATATATATATTTTTTTACCTATCTACCCTATCTTAAACTTTGCTTATTTAGGACCAAATGTTTGGGCCTGATGTGTCGCAATTAAGTGGAATCGGCAGTACACAGTAAAAATAATTACAATATTAGTTTAGTATTTATTCTTTACCCGACAAGAGAATCCCTGCAGCCTTTTAAATCGTATTTGTAGGTTTATTTACATACACTTGCTGGATATGTATATTAATATTACCAAATTTTTTATTTTCAGGATATCATGAATCGAGAAAAAGAAGACCAGTTACCGATGATGCAAGTTGGATTCATTGATTCCATTTGCCTTCCTATTTATGAGGTAAATATATTTCCAGATGTTTGCTTATCTTTGATGTATTTAACTATATTTGATTTTAATGGTGTATCTTGTTTAATTTCAGGCATTTGCTGTGTTGTCATCTAGTCTAGATCCGATGGTAGAACGAGTTAGGGTCAATCGAGAGCACTGGATTCAGCTAGCCAACGAAGGATCCAAACCAGAAGAGGCAGAGATGGAGAAGGATAGTTCGCAGGGGACGTTGAAGAGTGAGGTGGCTTCAGCGACAGATCCTCCATGTGATGGATTGTCCAGCCTATCCAGCGTGGGCTCATCGTCTCCCGACACGCACCAGGAGGACTTAAAGTACACGCACCAGGAGGACAGTGACTCCTCTGACAGGTTGCGGCTCTCGGGGACGCAGGAGAACCCCATTGTGGGGATTGTGGGCAACGACCGAAGTGCGCCCATCGCTGTACCCAATAGACGAGACCACAAGTTAAATCATGACACTTAGTTTAATCACCCTGGAATATATCAATTTGTGCACATTGAGTTTGCAGTTGTATTGCGAGTGTGTTAACTTTTAGTGATTTATGTTTAGTTCATTCTAACATTACACAATGGGGAACTGAATCTTTATTTATTCTCAGTAAATGGAAATGATGTTTTCTCCATGGTTAATATTCCCCTCAACTTTTAGATAATACTATCAGTGTGATGTTAATTAGTCCAGAGAGAACTTCGCTTTTGCTAACTGGATTATTTATTCTCAGTAAATGGAAATGATGTTTTCTCCATGGTTAATATTCCCCTCAACTTTTAGCTAATACTATCAGTGTGATGTTAATTAGTCCAGAGAGAACTTCGCTTTTGCTAACTGGATTATTTATTCTCAGTAAATGGAAATGATGTTTTCTCCATGGTTAATATTCCCCTCAACTTTTAGCTAATACTATCAGTGTGATGTTAATTAGTCCAGAGAGAATTTCACTTTTGCTAACTGGATTATTTTATGTTTAGGTAATTATTATTGTTTGTACTTTATTTATTTCATAATATTATAAAAGTGACATGTTTTAGTTTATAATCATATTGTTATGTACTCAGTTCCTCGCACAAAACTTATTTTTTTATAGATGAAGCTCTTTCAGTGCTTTAGTGATTTTTTAATGATTTTCTTTCTCCTTACTCTATTGTTTTAAATTTAACAATACTTCATGTCAGTAAGGCAGATCTTAAATTTAACGAAACTTCATGCTTAATGGCAGTAAGTCGAGTATAGTTTTGGCAGTGTAAAAGCAGTAAAGCAAAGGTGTGTGGAAAATGTACAAATTTAATAAATACTAACTATGAAAGCTATAAATAGATATGCAAATGATTGTGAGTTTGACTAGCATGAAAAGTAGATGTAATATTAATTAATTTTCACTGTATTCCTATTTTTTTAAAGAAATGGAAATCAAAAACCATACTATACAAAATAAATATTTATAGAATGATGTAAATATTATAATATTGCCAATATAGTTCTTTTTCAAAATGGAATGATGTGTTTTTTGACATTTCAAATTTCTATTAAGTAGACAAGACCAATGATAGCAGAGAATGGATTGAGATATTGAGTAGACAATACCAATGATAGCAGAGAATGGATTGAGATATTGAGTAGACAAGACCAATGATAGCAGAGAATGGAATGAGATATTATTTTTGGGACCTTTTGATTAGACTCGCATACCTTTCCAGTATTGTTAGGAATGTGGATATAATAATTCCTAAAAACATTAGTTATCTACCAATTTCCATATTATTATTTTGATCTAGGATTGACCTAAAAAAAAGATTTCCGTGCTATTGGAAGGCCACTGAATTCATATAATATATTATATCTTTTTTAAAGCCTTTACTTTTGCTTTTCTGATAAAAAATATAAAAGATTTCCGTGCTATTGGAAGGCCACTCAATTCATGTGGTAGTGGTATAATATATTAATATCTTTTTTAGCCTTTACTTTTGCTTTTCTGATAAATAATATAAAAGATTTCCGTGCTATTGGAAGGCCCCTAAATTCATGTGGTAGTGGTATAATATATTAATATCTTTTTTAAAGCCTTTACTTTTGCTTTTCTGATAAATAATATAAAAAATTTCCGTGCTATTGGAAGGCCACTCAATTCATGTGGTAGTGGTATAATATATTGATATCTTTTTTAACTCTTTTATTTTTATTTTTGCTGTTCTTATCAGATATAATAATAATATAAAAGAATGTAATTTGTGTAGGTAGATTCCCACCCAAATCCACAGTACTGACGGTATTGGTGAATGTATGAAAATATTTATTGTTTAGATTTAAAGCGAATGTAAATTGAAAAGCATTCAAACACATAGCTACGGACTGATTATGAATAAACATGTTATAATGAAATGTTCACCAGATGGATTTTGTAAAATGTTCTACTATTAATTTATTACCCGAGATCGCAACACAATTTAATTAATTGTAAATAATTATATAGAATTTATAAAAGTTGAAAAGATTTATTCTCTCTTTGAAATACCCCTTGTAACTTTGCATTTAACTGTAACTACTTAAGGCGGGTACTCATTAGTGAGCTCTAAATGTAACTGTAACCGTTTCAGACACAATAACGAGGTTCATGTCTGTTCACAATGTCTTTTCCTGAAATATCTACATTATTAAGTAAATCCAGATATTACTGTGATTAGCTCCCTTCCATATTTCTGTTTGTAGACCGCTCTACTTTCGATTATATGAACACCAATTTTTGCCAAGCGTCTTCCTTCAAATACTTCTTATAATAATTTTCATCCCTGTTTGTACACATAAATTAACAGCATGCATTTAACTTCCTTCCAATCACTCACCTATTGACGACGCTTATGAAATCGAAGACAGAAAATACGCAGTAAGCTCGCAGCATGCCATGGCGCTGAGTGCACTGTGAGCGTCCTTAAATCGACAGGCATTGGCTCGCTGTGAGTCCAACATGAGTCGCGAATACATGCTTGCGAACACATAATGAGTTATGGTTATAGTTACAACTCACTTGGGAGTACCCGGCATTACTACTATCAAGCAAAGTTCCATAAACAATCTTCTGCCATATTATGTAATTCTGATTGAATAAAAAGCCTGAATATAATGATTGTAAGTCGGACCAGATTTAAGAGTATTTTAATAAAAGTTATTTTTGACCTACACTGTAGCATTATGTACACTAAACTTATGTTGACTTAACTTGATAAATCCAAAGAACTTATAATTGTATGTTAGATGTTTAAGAATGTATAAATAATAAAGTATTTGCCACCAATCTCATTCCTTATGCATACACTTAAATAAAGAATCTATTTTAACAAGTTGTGGAGTAAATTGATTGTTTCGCCAAGTTTTCTGGTGATATGAAAAAACGAAATGAACACAGATTATTATAGCTTTGTGGAATATTTCTTTTCTTATTGAGTATTACACACAACACAGTATGCGAGTCCAATATGACTAGAGAGTACAAAGTGAAACTGTTTTTATGTTATTTTCCATCACCTCAACCAGTCCTACAACCATCAATTACCTATAGAAACCAAACTGCACCGACTCAACGGTGCACTATTTGTGCAGATTGTAGGTTGCATTTTCATTAACTATTATCATGTAATGATAGAATGTGTGTTTCACCGTACCATTGGCGCCAACTTTAAGTGTAATATAGTTGTGATGAATTGAGCGGAGATAGTTTGGTTTCTTGTTTCCCACTATTTTACACTAATAAGGGGATTATACTATGAGTTATTACGTGTATACATGTCATGTATTACAAACATAAATTTGTACATATTTAGGTATAATTTGCACAGTAATTGTAAATAGTTATATTAAATTAATTCTTTATTATTCAAATTAGTCATTTTTAGAATGGATTATTTAGTTGATAGATCCTTCAAGCAACACGTTAATATGCTCTCTTTAATAATATTATGCAGAAAAATAAAAATATTTTTATCTCATCAGACAGTTGGAATTTCAGATTACCATTTGTGCAAAATTCAAGTGATAAAATGTATGCAATTCTATCAATGTATAAATGTATGCAATTCTATCAATGTATATAGGTGTTATAAATTACAAATGATAATTGTTCTTTAAAATGAATGTGATATACTTACCTGTTTATGTTTAATATTGAAGTAATTATTTTCATGTTTATCAAGTCAAGGGTGAAATTTGTAAATACATAAATGGTTAATTCAATACCAGTGCCATATGACTTTCTATATTAACATGTGGAGTAATTTGGTCAGTTCTCTATACAGAGTAAAGCAATTTCTCATAGGATGCAAATACTTAAAGTAAGTAAGGAGTTAGTTTCCAATGTGGACCCGATTGGTGGGGAACCTGTTAAAGTATTAACATTTGTAGTCTTCAGCTTCACTTTATTTATAATTTTATACTACATACTATTATGTCAATCAACTTCACTGCTTCTCGTCTGTCAATTAACTTTGACTATAGATTATGTTAATAATGCATTCAATTGTACTTCTATTTATGAGGATGTTTTTTGTAACCCTTTGGTTTATTGAATTTTGTAAATCTTGTAAATTATTGTTCTAATGTAAATTTTACCACCTAACATTATTTTATCAACTAAGGATATAAGGCGCAAAGAATAATATATTGAATAAATACAATTCTTTATTCAAGTGTATGTTTTTTATTTATTTTAAATATTGTGGCATGTATACTAGCATGGAGCGACATTGCGAAAATCAAATCTCGGTATTGTGATAGCTGCCAAAAGATGCTTCATGTCATTCATATTCTCGTAAAAATACTTTGAAAAATCTAAACTTATGTCTTCATTCAACAACCTAGCGATTTCGTAACGTAAAAAACGTAAATTTAGCCTTTTTTCCCAAAATCTGAGTACAGTCTCAAAAATATAAAATAATATCCATTACTTTCAATTGCATTTACCTTATTGAACATTACATGTTTTATAAAAAAAAAAACACTGCATAAATTGCTGTTAAACTAGTGAGTTTGTGAGCGCTGTGGAGGTGGGGGGGATAATTTCGCTCCTATTGTTTCGTCGCAGAAACTAGATGCGACTTGCATCTAGTTTCGTTTCGGCTACCGCTGACCGTAGACGTGTTAGAATCCTTGTCCGATTAAATTTTAACACATATAATTGTTTTGAAAATGAATGCAAATTACACGAGAAGCAAAATTTTATGTCCAATATTCGGGGCACCAACTGAAATGAACTCTCAAGTGTTACCTACTGTCTCAGAAGTGAGTAAACATTATTTGTTCTTACGATATGAGCATAATCTTAACTCTACAAAAAAACCGTCAGTATTCGAAATAAAAAGTGTTATATCTGCAATTGTTGAAGGAATTTGGAAGCGCGCTTCTATTCCCATTGTTTCACACAATCGAGTGATGAAACTGATCCAAGATCATTATAACGAATACTTAAAACTTAAAAATTGGCCAAAAAAAAGTGAGCATTATTATGTTAAGTTAAATTCTTATAAAATCAAAATGAATAAACTTTTCGATATTGCTTCATGCAAATGTAACAATCTGAATATGTGTTCCTGCGAAAAGACGCGCAAGGTACCCACCAAAGAACAAGCATTCCTTCAAGACCAAAGATCCTCGAGAAAAATGATGCTGGGAGCAATAGACACCGACACAACAAAAAAATTACATCGGAAAATGAGGATGCAAGCTCGTTTATCTGAACTTGCTTCGAAGGTCAGCTCATCTACATCATCAGCGACAAAACCACGTCAACCCTTTTTTGATGAAAACCAATCATTTTCTTCACATTCTTCGCAACCTCCAGAAAATTGCCGTTTGATGTTAAAACTCCCCACTTTGGCCAGAATCTGCGATCAGTATGGTTTGTCAGACAGGTCGGCATCAGCTGTTGCAAGTGCTACATTACAAGATTTTGGCATAGTAACCGAAGACGACTCTAAAATGGTGATTGATAGGAGCAAACTCAGACGAGCTAGACAAACGTGTCGCACTTCTTTAATAAAAACATAGCAGATGTCGTCGGAGTCAACAAAAATTCGAGGTCTATATTTCGATGGAAGGAAGGATAAAACACTGTCTCAAGAAAAAATAGGGGGTAGATATCATCGGAGAACGATTTCAGAAGAACATTATTCCATTTTATCTGAGCCGGGGTCTCAATATGTTGGACATATTACACCATCATCAGGAACTGGCAAAAACATCGCAAAGAGCATTTTACACCATTTAAAAATGAACGGTTTTAATTTGAATGATTTATCAGCAATTGGATGTGATGAGACTGCTGTCAATACAGGCAAAAAAAATGGAACTATTAGATTCATGGAATTGGAATTAGGTCATCCGTTACAATGGTTTATCTGTCAGCTGCATGCAAACGAACTTCCCCTTCGCCACTTGTTTCAACACTTAGATGGTGCTACAACAGGACCTAAAGGGTTTTCAGGACCTATTGGAAAACTTCTTTCAAGCAGCTCTAAAAACACCGTTATAAATTATTCACCAATACACTTTGAGATGCACAAACTCAACGCAGAGGAATTGAAAAATTTGAGCACGGACCAAAAATACTTGTACGAAATATGTTTTGCAGTTACAACAGGTCACTGCCCACCAAATTTAGCAAACCGTCATCCAGGTAGTATTTGTCATGCACGCTGGTTGACGACAGCAAACTCAATACTTCGATTATATATAGGAACAACTAACCCTTCAGTGAACCTAAAAATTCTTGCTGAATATGTTGTTAAAGCATATGCTCCGACATGGTTTGAGATAAAGAGGCACCCGTCGAGTAAAGATGGGGCATTACATGTTTTTACTATTATAAAACTCACCTGATATTTGAGCACCGATCTACGAGATATAATTAATCCAGTAATTCAAAGAAACGCCTATTTTTGCCACCCGAAAAATCTGCTACTATCCATGATAATGGATGACAACCTTATTGTAAGAGAATTGGGTTTGAGACGAATATTAAAGGCGCGAGATAGATGTCCGAGTCCATCTGTTGTTAGAGACTTTATTATTCCAACAATAAACTTTTCAGCAAGTAAATATTACGATAAACTTAACTTTATTATCAACTGGCAGGAATGCGAAGTTACACCGCCACCGATACTATCCGAAATCAGTAATGACGACCTAGTCAAAATGATAAATAATTTCGGTGAAGAAAAGGACAGTATTGAATTTCCCAGATTTCCCTGCCACACTCAAGCAGTCGAGAGGTGCATCAAATTAGTTACCCAGGCATCGTTGTCTACAGTTGGGCCTGAAGCAAGAGATGGATTCATTCGGGCGACAATAAAATCTAGGCATATAATGCCCGAATTTCACACCAAATCTCATTTCAAAACACGATAAATATTATAAAACTTCGATAATGTTTAAAAAAATTCTCTTTGTTAAAGTATTTTATTTAATAAAAAAACATGTTTCTCAAAAACACGAAAAAAACAATAAAAAAACAATAATCCTCTTCAAAAAACCAAAAATAGACCCCGCCTTGAAACTATGGTAATTTTATTTTTATTTTCAAATGTGTTATGCACCTTATTAGCTATAAAACCCCTAATAAAATTGTATTTTTGCTATGAATATCGCTTGTTTATAATGCTTGGCAGAGTTTTCAGCGACTTTTTTCATACAATTTTTTTCTAAATATAAATGTGCTGGTTGTTGAATAAAGGAATGTTTCGATCGAGTTGATTTTTTTAGACGAAAGAGGTGTTATATAAAGGCAACTTTTTTTTGCTATTACAGTACTGGCATCTTTAAAAAAAAAGTCCCATACAACGTCACTCCACCCTAATGTATACCCCCTCTCCTGCCTACCACAGGAGAAGGGATTGCATCATTTTCAAATATCGCCTGGCTAGCAGATCACGGCATATCATCGTCGCCACGCCCACTCTTATAACAAACACATCATCTGTCAGGTGTGACAGGTCTGTATGGGATTGTATGGTAAGCGATATGGTGTAATGTGTAAGGTGTAAATGGTAATGTGTAAGGTGTAAATGGTAATGTGTCGGCACCCTAATGCGATTTTGTATGAATAACATTGAAGCCAAATCTAAGGTGAGGGGAAATCTCATAAACCAAAACCCATAGAGATGGATGTCTGCGCATTTTCAAAAAGCTAAAAAGCCCTGGACAGAGCATTATTTTGACTTTGTATGAATGTATATTGAAGCCAAATCTAGGATGGGGAGAAATTGTCTAGCAGGTATTGAAATGATGTGTGTGCAAAATATTATTATTGGTGCTATTTTCATATTGTTAATGCAATTGTAACGTTTCAATTCTGAATGGTGGTCTTACACTAAGGCGACACTGAGAGTATCTTCCACTCTGAAACGTGCCGCAAGAATTGTGAAATAACGCAAATTAATCAAATAAAATTTTCTTGCGCACGCCGGACCTTTGGATTGCTAGTCGAGAGCCTTGCACCTCGACCACAGGGGCCGTCATGTATGTAAATAGTTATGGGCTATAACAAAATAATGTAAGTACATAAACATGCATTGTGCACCAATATAAAATTAACTAATAAGATATTCCTTTTTTCTAAAGGTGTTCAACGCTGGATATTTGAAAGAGGGCGAGAATTCTTTAAAGAATTTCTATAGACTTTCTAAAACAATTTAAAAAAATATATATTGGTATATTCACCTTTATATTATTTCAACACTTTTTAATTTTTTTTTTTTTTTTTTAAACTTCCGATTTAGTTGTCCGGGTTAAGTCTTCCCCAAAGGAAAAACTTAACCCTTCCACTCACTTTTCCACAAATGATCAGCTAGTCAATCAACACTATGTAAGTGCATTATATAAGTAAAATAAATACAAAACAATACAAGAACAACAACACGTCAAATCACCAGATATCAAATGGGAAAAAAATTCACCGTCTCCAGATATTTTCATATCAGAGGGTTCGGCTCGGTAGAACTTCTAACAGGGCCTATAAATCCTACTGATCCCTCAACATAAATATTTAAAAAATCTTTTGTTATCCTACATGTATTCAAAATGACCGACTTTTGCATCTTTATATATAAATTTTTTGATAGATCTAATACGCTTAAATTTTTAATTAGAGAGCTAGGTATAATGCCAGTAGCCGAAATAATTTTATTATTATTATTTATTTTTAACATTGTATAATTTGTATTACTACCATAACACGGGCATAAGCCTAGTATGGTAGTTGAAAATTGTAATGTTTAAAATGAAAATAAATAAAATAAAATAAAGCACTAGAACTAAAAAATGACGGCATTATTTTCAACGGTAATTTTAGACAGTTGAAAATCTCCTCTCAGACTGGGACTTTTCTCCCAGTGGGGATATGACGGGAAGTACCAGAAAGCAAGAAGCAGGAAGCGAGAAGCAGCGAGAGTGGAAAGCAGAAAGCAAGAAGCAGCGAGAAATGTCAAATTAGAAGCAGTGGTAAGCAGGTAGCAAGAAGTAGGACTTAAGAAGCGGCATGAAGCAAGTAGCAAAACACAAAGAAGCAGCGGAAGCAGAAAGCATTAAGCAACGGAAAACGGAAAGGAAGAAGCAGGGGAAACCTCGAAGCTTGTAGCGGAAAGTATAAAATAACGGGAAGCTGGAAAACGAGAAGCAAGTAACAGCGGGAAGCATCAACCAAAAAAATACTATATGCAGAAGGCTGGAAATGGAAAGCTGGAAGCGGGCAGCTGGAAGCGGGCAAAAATAAGCGAAAGGCGTGAAACGAAAACCAAAGCTCGATCAATTCTTTTTACTTCTCATCCAATATTGGCTCATTAGATTGCCATTTATAATGGTTGATTAAACTCTAACCTCCTTCCCATCCTAACAAATCAATGCCCCTCGGTGTACTAGTCTTATTTTATTTATTTATTTATTGGATGATTTTTATAGCGCCCTTTTGCGAAATATCACCTCAGGGGCGCTGTACAGTTAATGCAGATATTACAAAAAAATATATATATATATATAAATATTACAAATTGAAATTGAAATTAAGTTAAATAAAATGAAGTACAGAAAAAGGTGACACGGAGATGGAGAATCTGCTGCAAGAATCCTAGGTGGTGAGGAAACTGGACCAGCTGCTGCAGCGAGAGAGTCCACCGCGTCCACCAACAGTGCCAGCACGAGGTTCGTCATCCTTCCAGGTATGTGTCTGCTGCTAATAGAGCGCTGACACAATGTCCTCTCATGGATTCCAAACCTTGGCAGCACCGCTGTGACATTCGACGAAGGTAGAGGATGGAGACTCTGCAGCAAGAATCCCAGGTGGTGAGGAAACTGGACCAGCTACTGCAGCGAAAGAGTGCACCGCGCCACCAACAGTGCCAGCACGAGGTTCGTCATCCGTCCAGGTATGTGTCTGCTGCTAATTAAGTGCTGTCGCAGTATCCTCACATAGATAACAAACCTTGGCAGCACCGCTGTGACGTTCGGAAAGTCCATTTCCTTGTACACTTGTTTCTGGTGATTATGTTAATGGTGCATTGTTCCGAAATAAAAGGCGGCGGACGGGATAATAAATCACCTTGGGCACTTGTTAGGGCTTTCAGAGTTTCCAAGAATAACATTGAAAACATCTGGCGTACCTACAGTTACCGATTCTCGTCCCAAGTTCAACTTCAGCGAATTTAGAATATTTTTAGTACAATTTTCGATTATTCATTTTTGAAACACTGCACTCTAATCACATTACTATTAAGTTCTGATTACTAATTGGTAAGTTAATTTAAAATGTTGATTCCCTGATTTTTAAAACAACTTCAAAGGGATGTTGCCTCGTTTCCCTTGAAAATACTAAAAAAACACAAAGCGGTTGGAGACGGCATAACGCGTCCAGCTGCCAGCATAGAAGCTGACCGGCATAGGAGTGCTCTTGGCTGGGGTGGTACAATCGTATCTTATTCTACAGCCCCTAGTACGGCTTCAGCGAATAGGAAACAAAGAAGTACAACAAAGATTTTATTTTTTACCAAAAAATTTTCAGCCAAAAAATTATCTAAAAAAAAAATAATATTAGCTTAGGCATTTAACTTTCCTGTGATTCTAAGAACCGGAAAAATATTTTAGAGGTACGTCCGTGTTGGGAAAATCAGCTTCATAAATAATGGCAATATTGGCAACAATGGCAACACTCACGATTGACAAATGACAAGGGTTGCCAATACGTAGAGAATTCCTAAAATGGCAGGGAAAATCTAAGATTTTTCATGAAATGGGTATTTTGCGGGAGAACCTTTTTGGAGGAAAAATCCCGGGATTCTGAGCATTTTCTTGATTATCCAACCATAAATAAAACCATGCAAATTTATATTTACAATAATTGTGAGAACGTACTAGATTTCGTTTTCCATCGCGCTAAATCTTCAAAAAAATTATTATTTTTAAAAGCCAAAACGAAAGATAGAAACCAAAACTGACTACTCAAAAAAATAACTGTTGATTTAAATATAATTTTGTTTCATTTTGGAGGTAGAGGAACTTGTGGGGAATTTGAACAACTATTGTGGGTACTTTAGAACACATGCATCGGCAACACTTGAAATGACATATGTGGTGACAGTGGTTTATTTATGGTAGTGACATTAGACAATAATGAAAAGACGATCTTAATATTTGTTGTTTCTTACAATTTCCCCCGTGTATTTCGCACTGTCTTAATACAAACATTATATTTTCCTTGTGAATTTAAATATAATGTCACGTCGTTATCAAGTTCCTCGCTGGCAGAGCAACTTGACATTGCAATTTGTTACAACTTATTTGAAGTACGAATGTCTATGGAATCCGAAACATAAGGACTATCAGAATAGGAAGAAAAGGGAGGATACTTACAAACTGATAGCCGATGATTTGAAGGATTTCATCAAATTGGATGTTAATAGAATTAAATTTAAAATTAGAAGTTTGAGAGCCACATACCTTCAGGAAGTTGACAAAATATTAAGGAAATCTACTGATCCAGATCACATTTACGAATCAAATCTTATTTGGTTTCGCGCAATGGATGACTGCTTGAAGGATATTGTGACGCCGCGAGTATCAATGGTATATTCTTCATAACTTACTTTGCACCTAAACCTTCATTGATCACACCGGATATTTGGGAAATATGCCTTTTTTCTATATAACATTGTACCCTGTGATCGCAAACCTCCGACTCTAAGGACGGGTTGTTTCACAGAATTTGAACAATTCGTCAAATCAAGTTCTGCGAAAGTCCTATTCAAGTTCTGTTATTATATTATTAAAGGCTAGTTGCTCCACAGAACTGAAATCATAACAGAACTTGAAAACTGCCGTTGAAATGCTGGGAAATAACCCATCCTTAGCCACCATTCTACTACTACTACCACTACTGAACAAAGTCCTCTCCAAACTTCTTTGATTTGGTTTGTTCAAAGGTTTTAATTATTCTTCGTATTTTTTATTATATCTCCATGCACATTCTTGTATATAATGTAAACATTTTATTAAGTTATGTTACCTTAACTGTTTCAGATATACCCACGCACTGGCATTGCCTATTAACTGGGATTTCTTTGTTAATTTACTTTTTTCTTTAACTAAATTTTAAATTTTTTTGTTAATTTCTTTCTCTCCATAGTACGAGTATGTTTGTTTTGTTTCTTTCTCCGCTTGAAGAGAAGGCTTGTTTTATTATTTTTTGTATTCTATAAATAAATTCCTTTTTAACAAGGCAAACCTTTTGGTTCTTTTCCAGCAGATCCGCAAAGATATGTCAGGCTGGAATGACTCCTGGGAGGGCGAGAGCAGCGATGATTCCAGTGAAGTAATTGATGATAAGCAAGACTTAAATAAGGAACTGAAAAAAGCCGACCCAGTAAACATGAAGGACCCTTTTCTAGACATGACCGAGATAGATCAGAAGACCACCAGCTCTATATTTAATATTCCAAGTCAGCCAATTGAGGCTCAGATATATGAAGACGAGTATGATTTCTTTGGCAAATATGTGGCGGCTCAGTTGAGGAAACTTCGGTTGAAACCGTCCCTGCAAGCTAAACAAGATATCCTGAATATCCTGTCCACGGCGAGACTGGCCGACTCATGATTCTGTCTACATTTAATATTAATCTTGTTGTAAAATGCGTGTAAATTGGAATGTGAAAATTAGAAAGGTAACATTAAGATTATTTGAAGTTTTCCTGTTCCTCCCTCGCCCTGGGTCTGAATTCCCTCACTTATGATCATCAAAATATTTATTTATTTTTATTTTTTTAAAAAGAAAGTCCAACATTCCCAGGTTACAAATAACCTGACATACTACCGTACATAATGAGTATTTCTGATGCCCGCTCCAGGCGCTCAGGCATGCCTGTAGGGGTGGCCTGCGTACGATTTTTTTGCAACTAAAAAACAACCTAAAAACCTAGTAAACAATGGTCGCCAAAAAGGGACATTTATTCACATGTAAATTGAACCAAAAGTTTGGCATAATATAATATTTGAGAATGAATATACATGATATTATTTTTTTTTAAGAAAGTTGTAACTATAACTGAGAAAACATGTTAACAAATAGATAAAGTTGTGGTTTCTCATAACCTGCCTCACTAGACTAGCCTGTTTGGAGTTAATTTAAATGCATATGAATATACCTACACTTATATTGTAACATAATCACTCAATATTTTTGTTGGATCAATAATTTCGAATTTGGGTGAGGGCGCCGGTAAAGGTCCTATTATTACTTTTTATCCAAATTATAAGGTTCTTTATGAAATATATTTGAGTTATATCACATTTTTTTATGTTCTCTGGAAGAGTATTGCACAATCTTGTTGCAATGTACCTAAAATTTCTTTGACCGAAAGTAGTATGCATTACAAGAATTTGGAGTAAATCTTTGTTATTGTTTCGAGTACAGTGAGTTTTTAAACTTTTTGTGTAGTATTTATGCATGTTTGTAGATAGGTGTGTGAGGATTGTTTTTGCGTATATCTGCCGAACGTCAAACACATTCATAATATTAAAGATTAAGTTCGAGTCTGTAATAGAGGTAGCCTAAGGATTATTTTGATTATGGTTTTCTGTGCTTTTATAATTGGGTCTAGTGCAGATAAATTGCCACCTCACCATGCTATGATTCCATACTCAATGATAGATTGACAGACAGCAAAGTAGATCATTTTCAAGTGTTGTAAGCTGAGAAAGTTTCGTATCGTTCTGAAAAAGTGCATGGTTTTTCTTATTTTGTTTGGAGATTCCATTTTAGGTATTGATCAATGATACTTTATCCGAGTAGTGCGCTCAATGTCAGGGCACTGACAGCATTCATCGCAATTCAGACACGAGTGTATTCCAAAAGAGGTACTGTGTCATGAGGGTGACCTGTAATATTTATAGTTGATGTGATATATTTAGTTTTCTCGGTGTTCAGTGTGAACGTATTTCTATCCAACCACTTTTTTACAATGCTTATATTAATTTCAGCTTTTTTGTAAGCAGCTAGCCAAGTGTCAGCTTCAAACAGTAGGATAGTGTCATCGCCAAGACTAACAATTTTCCCTTGAATATTAATGTTGCATAAGTTGTTAATATACAACAGGAACAAAGATGGTCCTAATATCCTTCCTTGTGGTATACCGTAGTTGAGCACTGGTTGCTAGGTATTTTATTATTTTAACTTGTTGCTTGCGTCCATTTAGGTAGCTTTCAAATAAGTTAAGTTCGTTGCCCATAATACTGATTTTTCAAGTTTACTTATTAATTTACGGTGGGATACTGTATCAAAGGCTTAGAAAGGTCTAAAAGATTCAAATACATTTCTTGCTTTTATCGAGGTTTTTAACAATAAAATTAGTAACAGCGGTAATAGCATCTGAGGTACTCTTGTTTTCCTGAAACACATATTTTCTAAGTGCAGTTTATGGCTCACAAGAAATTTTACCAACTGTGCATCGATAACTTTTTTCATAAAAAAAACTGGTCAGTAGAGTTATTGGTCTGTAATTGTTTTTATCTGTCTTGTTACCTGTTTTATGTATAGGAATAACAATATGTTTCAGGTTTGAGGGGAAGTGTCTGAGTGATGCTAAGGTTTATTAGATGTTCTAAGGGCAGTGTAATTTCTGTAGACAGCGTTTTCAAGATCTTGGTTGTTATCCCATCAGCTCCGTCAGAAGAAGTGTTTTTTAAGGAATTAATTATTTTTAGAATCTCTTCCCCTGTTCCTTTTGGAATATTGAAGTCTTGCTTCAGTAAGTTGATGATTTTCACAATTTGGTAGACGAGAAGCAAGATTTGAGCCAATATTAATAAAAAAATTATTGATATGATCCGCAACGAGCTTTGGGTTTTTTGATGTGTCAATAATATTTCCGTTATTAGAGTTTTCTTATGTCCTGATTGTCTTTGGTATTTTGTGGCTTCTCTTAGAATCTGCCACATTTTTTTGGGATCATTGTTGCTTCCTTTGATTTTGTCTCTGTAGATTTCTTTTGCCTTTCATCACCGCACATATTTCTATATCTTTTATAGATGTTTAATGATATTATGTCGTAAGGATTTTCTTTCACTGTTTTATGTAGAGTGTTTCTTCTACGAATGCAGTTGATGATTGAATAGTTTATCCATGATTTCAGTGGTTTAATTTTGTTTGAAATTTTTTTGTTACAATTGTGGTATTATTAATTAATTTTTTCAAAAATTCAACAAAAAATCTGCATGCATCATCTGAGTTTTTTTTATTTGGAAGAGCTCTTGCCAAGATTTATTTTTAATGTTTTTTAAATTATCAAAATTAATATTATTATAGGCACTTGCCTGATCTCTTCTAATTTGTGTGGTGTAAGATTGCAATGTGAGCATTGTTGTGTAATGATCCTTAATTGTTGATTTATAAACAATGGTTTTGTTTTGACCATTATGTGATCAATGCATAATGTTGAAGCATTAACTATTTGTGTTGGTGTATTGATGTTACCATAGACATATGAATATTGTGGATGTTACTAATTAGTCCATGGAACTCTCATATTCAAGAAGTCATGACATTGGTGGCGAGGGCAGTTTGTGAGTGTGATGATATTTAAATCGCCCATACTTATTAAGTTTTTAGTATTGGAAAGATTAGAGAGCGTTATATTGCAAGAATGCGCGTATCATTATTGTACGTTATTTGGAGAGTGGTTTATTTATGGTTATTTGCCTACAGCTTGCATCAACAATTTTTATTTCAGTTGCAGCGGAATTCAGATATTTTTTTTGTGTATACCACTACTTCATCATTCTGACTATGATGTTTTTCGGAGGAAGAGTAATGATTTATGCATTTTGGAGTGTAAGTATTTTTTAACCAACATTATTTAAGTATGATTACATCAAAGTCCATATTAGGTGGTTGAACTGTATTTGGAGTTTATTAAAGTTTTTACTACCTAATATTTTGGTGCATAATACATAGTAGTGTTTTTTGGATCTTCCATCAGATATTCACATATTTTAGCATCTGATTTTGTAAAATAATTGTTTTGATCATCTAGTTCTTCGTATGTGTTATTCAAAGATATTAGAAGAACGAGATGTGCTATTAGCAGTTCATACTGAGTGGAATTGTTTTGCCGAGTGTCGCCGGTTTTGTTCACCAATACTACTGCACACCTTCGCTTACGCTAAGGTATCCGCACTAATACATAGAACAGATTTCTGTGTGTACACGTCCCGATACCGTTCAAAGTACCCTAATTAGGTAGTACTCCGCCTACGGCCCGGCGGCCAACATAGCATATCTCGTTCTTCTAATATCTTTGGTGTTATTTGTGCGAATAGCCATCTTAATTTATGTAACGTAAACATTAAAAAAAAAAAACATTTTCACTATTTTAAATGAGAGCTCCACGTGGCAATCACTTGGGATTTCAACATATGATTGAAAGTGGAGTAGGTGAATTATCGTTGCAGTGAGAAAATAATATGACTCACCAATATGAGGGGAATCGACCCAGTGAATGACCGGTGAGAGCGGGGCTCTCAAAAGAAAAAAAACTAACAATTTTTTTGAAATCATCGGAATGTTTGATGAAGTGTATTGTTCACCTTAATTTTATTTTAAACATTACTTTACAGTCTTTGAACCAGACATGGTTGTAGCCCATTTATTTTGCCTTTGTTTAGACCTCCATAGAAGATCTTTGGAATAGGGACCAAGGATTTTGCTAACAAAAAATCTTCTAGAATCCTTTCCTTGAGTTGTGATTGGGTTGAGTTGCTTCTTGTTTAATAAAATCTGCTGTCTTGTTTGTCAATATGAAAGTACATATTATATTTAAAGCTTCTCTCCTTAGTTACACCATTTATAAAAAATAATGATACAGTTATGAGAAATGCCATTTCATTAACCGGTTGTGTGCCTTAAGTTCATAGACACGCTCTACCAGGTAGTCGTGCTCACAAGGCCGGCCAAACAAAATTAGCGCGTTAACGATTTCATTTTGCCGCCTGACGGTACATCCACACCAAATACCATCCGGCAAAGAAAGGGTCACAGATTAATTGCAAATTGAGAATCTCAAATATTCTACAATAATTTCTATAGTTGTTGTAGCTGCTCAGATTGTTGATGGTTTTTTTTACAATGCGCCTTGTTTGCGTTGGATTCTACTTTTAATTTATCAAACAGTTTGGAGTAAGCAGCTTTCTGTTTATCTCTGTTTTGATAATCCTTCGACTTGATCTTCCATTTATATAATACATGTCAATAAACTCTTCCATGCACTCTTTAACTCGTGAGACTGTCATTGCTACAATTAAAAAACTGCATACACACTCGAATCACTAAGCGTGAAGGTGTATAAACTGCAGATGCGCAACACACCCTCCAGTTGGTCAGCACAGTTACGCCTGTGCTGATCAAAATACGAATTTTTGTATTTTGTCCGATCGCCTGAAAAGGTTAAGATACCTGCTTAGTTGTTTCATCCACAGTCCAACTTACCTGTGCAGACAATCAGTACAAGCATACCGGATGAATTTTAACTTAACGTGTGGAGCCAGCATAAGAGTGTTGATTTTGTGTTTAAGGATGTAAACATATTTAAGAACAATTTATTCCATTGCTGTCACAGCATTTCTTTATTACAAAGTAATAATTGAAACCCTTCAGATCTCATACAAATCTGTTCATCACAAGAACAAGGTTATAAGAAAATGAAAATAGTCACTTCCTATTTTTGAAAATACATAATATGTAATACCACTATGTCGAGAGAGAACATCCAATCAATAAAATCCTCTTCAACCTCTTTCAAGTACAAGAAAATGTGATGTTTTGGGATTAATACAAATTAAGTACATTGTTTCATTCATACTTAATAAAAATGTTTTGAGAAAATTTCAACATTATTAATGCAAATCTCGCACACATAATGTATTAGAACAAAATATATGTCGAAATTTAAGTAGGTCCTTTTAAAAAATAATTTACACAACCCAAAAGTTGACATGATCCTGTTGAGGCGTTTAGCGTTCAGCCGACAGCAACAGTTCGATCTAGTTCTGTCCTACGCAACAACATCAGATTTTTGTTTTTTTTAAAAGAAAGACAAACATTCCCGGGTTACGAATAACCTGACAATATTTGAAAATCTCCTACTAACATTACAGTAAGCTGAAAATGTTGCTTGTGTTGTGATGGCGGACTTAGCCAGCCGAGGAATTGAACATACTACGCCTGGGTGGGACCCAAACGCGATGTCAACTCGGCCACCGACCGGTCAATGTTTGTTACACTCAACGTGATGCGGAATCTTCCCTATTCCAATGACTGTCTCGGCCTTAGGAAAATAAGCATGACTCGGCTTAGTGAATTTAAAAATAATACACAACACGTCTGACAAGAAATCTTAAAAGTAAACAAAAGGTTTGTTTGTACCCTTTTTACAGCCATTACAGGTTATTACAAATAAAACTATGTAGTACATACCTATAGTTAACGCACTAAAATTTAAAGTTATCACATAAAAAAATACTACACTGTAGTCTAGTAGACTCGCAGTCTGAGTCATGTGAGTATTGCATAGGAGAGGAATGAAATAACAAAAGGACTTGACTTGCTTGGCACACTCACTCACTGGAGACTGGAAACTGGAGGTGAGGTATCCTTCCAACAATTCAGTACAACAAGTTAATACATACTATCCTTAGTTCTTAGCCACACAAATACTTGACGTTTTCAAATAACAATCTACAATAACATGACTACAAGAGAATAACATCAATGTCACGCCTCACAACTCACAATGAAACATTACAAATAATCCCCTTCTCTGTTTTCAAGTGAAACAATCCCAGGAAGTTTGGATATTGGATTCTAAATGTTTCAAATGGTTTCACATTGATAAATGATTGAGGTTATTTAACACCTTTTTTGGAAGAAAGGTTGATACAAAAGATACCGATACAAGAAGACTGATCCTTTAATTTTTGATCATTGATTCTTAAAACAGAATCGGTACATATTTAGTGATAGTGATGCAACGTGAGAAAAATACACCAATCAAATAAATTAACCTAAAGCTCTTTGGTTTCTACAATTTATTGGAAATGCAATTACTTCCACAATTTTTAAATTATACTGTTATGAAAATTGTGAAGATTTTTTTAAGACAAACGTTAGTATTTGAGAAAGAGGAAAAAAATTCAATGATTTATCAAAAATTTTAAAAATACTACATTCATAATTATTTAATGATTTGCTTATTTCAGTCATCATTTATATTCAATTTGTATCAGAGTCGTTTTAATAACCCAGATAAACTTTCTGAGGCATGAGTAAAACTATTTTTGCATAAATTTGTACAAAAAATCTGGCGTTAAAAATTATGTTTTGGAATCTATGACAGGGTCAAAAATACGAATTTAATACTACATAAATACAAATACCTGTACTCATATTATGCCAGTCACTTATAAATGTGTTAAAAGTAAAGTCAAAAAAGCAAATTTGTAATTTTACAACTATCAAAGTTATTTTCCATAGTTTGGTTATAAATTATTTTGAAAAAAAATATTAAAATTAAGTTCGGACAGCGAAAATTCTAAATAATTTATGAATATGAAACTTGTACAAGAAGAAAATTGCAGATAGACATACACTTGGGGCACGCCAGTATTATAATAACGGGACAGAAAAGTGCTAAGAATTTTACAAAATAAATAAAGTTTTATTGGTATGTCTCCGTTTCACCAAAAAAAGATCATAATATTATGAAGTTATCGTGAATTTGAACCCCAAAATTGATTCATTACTTGCAACTAAAATTATCTAGAACATAAAGTTTTTCATTTTGTAATTTTTTTTCACAAATATGACTTAGGATATACATATTGTTTCTATGAATGCAGAAGTAGAAACAAACAAGTTTGAATATATTCGTTATTTTGAGAAAAACAATTGCACTTTTATTGTTCAAGTGTGAATGTTTCCAGGAAATAAAAAAATAATCTCTATCCGGAAAGTTTAGCCTGCTGCTTTGTATGTTAAATATAATCATGATTTCCAGTGTTTCAGAAGTCACTGGTTTACTAATAAGACTTTATTATGCATATACACATGTATTGTATAAATCATCACATATCACTTGAAGGTTTCAGTTCAGAAAGTTTTGAGGTCACAGATTGCACTCTCTAAACAATGTGCTCAAATATAATATTATACAATTCTAGGAACATTTCTATAAATTTTCACAACAAATACTTTACATGGATTTAAATTTGTACTAATTGTTTTTCGTCTCCAATGAGATCCAATCCTATCAAAATAAACCTTTTTAATATACCACTGCAGCCACATAATCTATTCTCCTTGGCCAACTGCAGAGAGCACTTGGTGGCAAGGTTTTATTACTATTTGGGAAATATAACTACCAACAATTCATCAGTTGGGAGAGAAGGGGGATGATTTTAACTATAAAGGCAAGAATTGCGGGAAAAACAAGGATTATTTCATCAAATATTTATTTGGTGTCAAGTTATTAGACAGATCACATGCACATTTCTCAAATGAATTAACGGGTTGATTGATGATGTTGTGGATCGCTGTCTAACACGCATAGAAATAATCACAAAAATACTAAAAGTTGAGTGTTTCGTGAGTATTAACCAAGATCCTTAGCAAGTCCATATTAAATTTAGAAAACACCTGTTAAAGACAATCTGATCACGAAATTCCATAATAAATAATAAATTTAAAAAATTGCTCACAAACTGTGATGAGATCAGACCTATGTTTAATGTCATATTAGTCTCTATTATCTCCTCATTGAAATCTGATTCATGGTAGGATAAAACTTGATTATTGCTCTGAAAAACAAACCATGGACCTGCCACACAATGTTTTCGTTTTTTTTTCTGAAACCGCCCAAGAGCCCCAACTGCTCCCAAACGTCTGGAGTTAGTGAGACGATGGCATCCCCAATTGGGGGTATGTTGTGAGGCTGAAGGTAGTGGGGAGGGGAAGGAGATGGGGAAAAGGAAGGGGGGGAAGTACGTGGCTATTCGGATCTAGTTATTCAGAAGTTTCAATTCTGAATAGAGGTGTTACACCAGGGCGATACTGAGAGTATCTTCCATTCTGGAACGTTGTTATGATGCAGGGCTAGACTCCTTTTGTTTTAATATTTTATTCATTAATTTATTCTGCATCATCACATTTATCCTCGCCGATTCTCTAACCTAGTTAGGAACTGGGCGATTGTCGCGGGTATTGGTTTTGGTAAAATTTCGAATCATAATTTAAAATTTAAAATCTGTACCGGGCGGAAACAGAAAAAAACAAAAAGACTTCCTTGCCTGCAGAGAAACCAGAGAGTGGGCCTGATCTCTCGGCAGACGACAGTCACAGTTTTCCGGAGTGAAATTGTTTGGGAATGGTTTCCCTTTAATCGGAGTGGCAAAGTCTAGTTTTATAGAGTCGTATAAATGGAGTAAAATACGAGGTTCCATAGTGGAATTGGTTCCGTGGCTAGTTCGAATATTGTAACCACGCGGCATCATGAATCGCAAACGGAGTCAGACGTGTGATCTGCTTGAATCCGACCCATCCTTTATGGGATGAAGAAGCCAGTGGCTTGAAATGTTGTGCCCGGTTACCGGAAGCCTAAGGATGGTATTCTTTCTCGCGGTTTGGCACTACGCCGACCGCATTTTCACCAGGGCCGTAGGGAGGCCTATTTTTCCTTGCATAAAGGGAATCCTCGCCAGGATACACGGATGAGACCGCGGGCACCAGATTCCTCTTCCTCAGTCGCCAGATTGCCAGTTTCCTACCACGGACAGTCGCCAGGAGGCGGAACTGACTCTTCCTCTTGCTCCGTCTGGAGCCCCCCTGGAGCTCAGCCTGATGAGGTGCTGCTCCAGCTCGAGTGGGATGTTACTTAATTAGCTAGATAGATAAAGCGTGGTCGGAACCTTGGGGGTAAGCTTGTATCTGGCTTTTATTATATTGTTTTCGTTATAACTCACACGGTAGAGTGTATAGACTTGTATTGTATTCGAAATAATATACATTAATGTTACTCTAAACCTTCTTTCCTTGACTCTAAATTACACATTGTAACCTGACACATTTCTGGTTTCGAACCCAACCCCCTGAGAACCCTGGGATCACAAACATTCTTGTGGGTATCTGACCCTCAAGAATTGGCGCTTCCAGTACTGGATAAAGTTTGTGATTCCACATTCATTATTATAACCTGAAATGTCTGGTGAGTATTGTAGGTTGCACGTAGCAGGTAACCATAGCAACTACTCTACGTAGCAACGTGCCGCAAATATACTTCAATGCCTCAGAAAATCATGTAATGAAACGACAGGAATACCTCGAATAATAATAACTGGTCAACAGCACCTCGATGCAGCAGTTGCAACACAACTGGGATTGTTTGTGGAAATGTTAAAATATTATTTTGAATTCCACCTCTCCATAACGCTCAATGATTTTGAATAATGATAGAGAAAAATGGGAAAAGTCATGAAAACAATAATTTGGAGAGAAAGGTAAAATTATAAAATTTGAATCAAGACAAGGATCATTATATGAAAAAGCCAATTGTATAGATTAGTAGACCTTCGGGTTAGCGGCACTTTACGAGGAACGCTTGTGTACTTTAAATCAATAATAGGATTTTAGTTAGTTTGATCTGTGCATCAATAATACAATGTACTTTTGAATGATTGAAGCTCATTTGCAGGTATTCTAACATTTGATTGTTTCTTACGTTTATCTCATATGACTGGTTGTTTCTCATACAGGAGATGGTTCAGGTGCCCTCAATATATGAATGGTTAAAACGGAAGCAATGTCATGCGTTTACACTAGGGTTAGGTGACAAATAATACTACTTGGGTAAAGAATTAAAGATTCTTCGGGGATGGATTAGGAAGTAGACAGGTAGTCGGATGGTAGAATGGACAGAGGCGACATTTCTTTCACAGAATATCTAATCTTCAATTCTTTTGAAAGGAATATCTGTCAGGGTCCTACAGGTGTTACCAATATTTCGCAAGGCGATGTTATGTTTCTGCCAAGCTAAGTGAAAATGATAAACAATGTCTATTTGCCTGTTCCCAATGTTTGTTTAGCGTAGGTGACTCCACCTCATTCAACCAAACCCTTTTGCGCCGCCTACAGACAGTTTATCAAATTTCTCACTTAGTTAGACAACTTTACTGATTAGATTAGTATTCGGATCGGAGTAAGTTAAGTAGAGGTTGCCTTGGGAAGGGCGAATTTCAGGAATCGAACGGATTGTAAGTTTGATTGGGATCAACAGCCATAAACGGAAATACCAATTCTTGAAATAATTGTATTTGGGCCCTCTGCTGCTATCCGACTACTGAGTTATTGGAAGGGGTTAGTTGTCACTAGAGGGTCCACAAGGCACACGCCCCTTGGGAGTGTATGCGCAGGCATTGGGGTCCAGGCTGGAGGGGCTAACGGGGGGCAGGTGGTGCTGAGGGTTGTGTTGCTGGTGCTGCTGATGCTGCTGCAGCTGGTGGTGCTGCATAGCCTGGGATTGCTGGTGCGGCTGAGGGGCTGGCTGCATGACCTGCTGCAACGGCTGGAGGTGCCCCATGAGAGGGGGGAAACTGCAGTCGGCGGCGCGCAACTTCGACACTCCGCCTGGGCTGGAAGTGAAGGGTTCCGACGGCATGATGGCCAGCATCTGCGCTATCTTCCCCTTGAGTTCGTCCACCTCCTTTTCTTGTGCGCGGATAACTCCTACAAGGGAAATACAGTATCAGCTAAACCACTCATGAACAGACATAGCTTTTGTACATAATATTATATAATAATTCAGGTTTTACATATACAACAATATCTGCTTTTAATGATGGGAATAGGGAGAATTGAAATATTGTCAGGTTATTTGTGACTGGGAATTTTTGTTGTTATTGTTGAATTTGAAAAAATGTTAGCTAACCTTCCCGCAGGCCCAGCTGGCGCTTGGCCTCCCCTACGGCAGAGAAGAGGTCGAGTTTGATGCGTGTCTCGGCCGACAGCGATCGCTCTAGATGCAGCGCGCGTTCCTTCAGGGTGGACACGGCCGCATGCCACACCTCGGGGCTGTTCTCCCGGCACTTGGCTTCCAGAGTGCACACCTTCAAAAATCAAAACATAATGGTTACTTGCCATCTTCATGTTGATGTCTACCCTTGTACAACCAATAGCTCGAGTGGATAAAGGTAATTATTTATTTGAAAAAATCCTTTGATTGTTGTTTTTCGTGCAGGTTCATGTAGAAATAATAAAACCAGTGTATATATTAATTTCTACAGGTTAATGGAGGATTGAGTGCGGTTGGCTATAATAAATTTTTTTTAATCAAAGAATGGAAGCTACCAGTCCACAACGGAGTGATGTACGACAGTGATGTAAGGAACTAGAAAAGGATGAAAATATACCAAAAGTTGTAGAAATGAGATCCTTGAAGCATGTGTTGTAGTACCGTGTAGAATAGCGCTAAATGTGGAGATCCGGAAAGAATTCAACGTTGATGTAAGCGTAATGGATTAGATTAAGAAAGAGACGCTTAGATGGTTTAGGTATGTTATTAAAAATCTTCATTCCCAAACAGAAATTATGGTGGTGGCCTGGGGCAGTAAGGGGGCAGCGTGGGATAGAAGGCCTTGAAGAAACATGGTCTCCTGAAACATTTCTCTTTAGTTTATATTTTTTATCCGTTGAGCACTGGCGTAACCATATAGTAATTAGTATATTTTTAGGAGCTTTTTTTATAGCGGTATTAGGTAGAGGGAGCTCGGTGTTCAAAAGGATAATAAGAATGAATCAAGTAATCTATTATTGAAATAGGAACAACAATATTGTTCTTTCATTATACATTAATTTGAGTTATTTTTATTATTTTGTAAAATTATTAACTTCGACACAGGGTAGTCCTAAGTGAGGTTAGAAATTAAAATGTAAACAGTGATACCGCATGTAAAGAAACAATAAATAAATAAAAATGTAAATGTTCGTTTGTTCAAAATTTTAAATCTCCGAAAGTTATTCACTGATTACTTTGACATTTTAACACAACATTGCATTCGAATTGTTTATATATATATACTAGGGTGTCCCAAAAAAATTAAAGTTGTTATTTTTGAACGCATACCCTCTAATTTTGTTTTAATAATGACAAAACACTTATAAAAAAAATTTCGCTTACTTTGGACAACTGCAACCCGTGCCGACTTGCATCGAAAGATGTCAGTATTTATACATTAAGACGCCAGCGAGCAAACGTGTTGATGAGCTTGTAGTAACTTGCTATTTTGTTAGTAAACGAAAATCACTCGTTCAGGCAAGACGTTGTTAGATTTACGCACTTCTAAAAATAGTATATTTTTAATAGGAGTCGTAAAACACCAAATATCGGGTTCTAAACTGCCATCTAATGGACAAGTTCTTGAAGTTTTGTTCTATAATATCCAGGAAGTGAATTTAACTGTCAATATATACCAAATATAGTGTGTTTGAAGTAATTACTAGAAAAGACTATTGAAAGTTTTTAGAACTCTATGTGATAGTTTTAGGAGGAGATACAGCGAGAAAATTTAAGATTCGGCCTCCAGGTGCTCGATGTATGGCAAAGGCGCTTTATTCCTTGAAAATAGCATTAATTTGTGCGCAATTTAAAATTACCGGTAAGGATAAGGCGGCACTTTTAGACGTTTGCCTGTTCATAGTAACATCCTATGTCAAGCCATGGTTACAATGTATTAAAGCAGTTAAAGCACCTTACCAGGACTTGTGCTTTTTGAAATCGATGAAGGCTTAAGAAAAAATTGATGAAAACATCTCAATGGCAGCTTTATTTCTGTTCAGTAAGCAGTTATGGTATTTGACCGATGAATGATCTATTTTACCGCTCTTTGGCGACGCTGTGGATCAAACAACTAAAATAAAAATGCTCGAAATATCAAAAAAAATAATTTATCAACCCATGACAAACGTTACATCCCATCCACGGAAGATCTTGATGGTAAATTGTATGGTAAGTTTATTAAGTAGTTTAAATTATGTATTGTATTGAGGTTTTTGTTCATATCATAATTTAGTGTTTTAAATTTAGACTTTTGTTTCAGAGAAAAATATTTACGACTTCATTTCAGTCAAGAACAAGTATTTGTTTGATCGTCTGAAAACAAATGCCAGTTTCTTAACGAATTCCCTACGATGTGGTCAAATAATGCTTCGTATCAAGAAGTCAGAAAGAAGGTGTCACCGCTGAGGGTAGTGAATGATACAGCTGAAAGAACTGTTAAGTTAATGCAAGATTTTCATGGCTTAATCTCAAGGTCGAAGAGGAACAAAAATAATTTTTGTTACGATGCGTTCAGGAACACCGGAAGATTTATCCTGACTGTAAAACACAAACTATGAAGAAAAAATTTAATCAATAAACCATTTTTAAATATAAAATACTACATAATTGATCATTTGTGCATTTTTAAATTTTATTTATCCGACAAAAATGAAAGTTGAAAATCCTTCCATATTAACTCTGTACCATATGTTTGGCATCAAGTCGGCACGGGTTGCCGGTGTTTAATCAAAATAATATTTATTATATGAGTTATTGAGATGAAATGGAATAAAATAAGAGGGTATGCATATTTAAATTAATTTAAAAAAAAAATTTCCTTATGTCCTGGGACACCCTAATATATACCTATATTATATATGTGTCATCTTTGACAGGTGAAAACATGTTTTTTTTTTAAAACAAATTTATTGAGGCTAATCAGACTAATTTGTTTGGTTTTGGGAACAAACAGCTATTACCCGTAGAGTCAATATGGTCTCATAGTCTCCCTTACCGTCATAGTTAGAAATTTTTATTTATTTTTAAGTACATGTTACATGATTAATACATTTATTTAGAGAAGATACATTAGAGCACCACACTAGGCAGCTGCCTGTTTCATGGTACCCAATGGGGGAATGGTTAGTTTGAATTTATGTCTAGTGTAAACATATTCTGGTAGAATTATAAAAAAAATTTGAAAATTGGTAAAAAAATGTTTTCAATAACTCACAAAAATTGCCAAAGTTTTCTATAAAATAAACACAAATATTTAAAGTAGTACACATATGTACATACATACATTCACGTGCATATATGCATATACATATACACAACGTACATATATGTATCTTATTCCTCACACATGTAAACACCTCTATCTGAGTACGAGAAGCAGGTTACCGACACTATCCCACTCACTCATCAAGAAATCCCCAAGCGCCTTCCTGAAACTGTTGTATTTGGCAATTGACTTTATTTCTATTGGTAAATTGTTGAAGATTTTAGGAACAAGAAAATTAAATTGTGACTGCGCCATTGAGGTTCTTGTTGTTGGAAAAGTATAGTTGGATTGGTTGGAATACCTTGTGTTATAGGTTGATTCACAAATGTTTTTTTTCGTATGTTTGAATTTGTAGTAGGAGGATAAGTGTTTGATGTACAGGGATTTTATATTGAGTACTTTGAAGTCCTTAAATAAGTCCTTCGTGGGGTGAATGTAGTGTACTTTGTAGATTGTCCGCATAATCAATTTTTGAGCTTTAATTGATGTATCTAATATAGTTTTAGAGGATCCACCCCAGACTACTATACTGTAAGATATAATTGATTGACATAGGGAAAAGTATACCGTCTTTAGTGTGTTTTTATTTAGAATATTTAGTAATGATCTGAAGATATACGCCAATTTCCGTATACGGTTTGTAACATTGATTACGTGATCTTCCCACCGGAGTTTATTGTCAATTATTACACCCAAATATTTAATGGAATCTACTCGTTCCAGTGGGTTGCCATTGACAACTAGAGATATCTCTACAAGAGTGTATTTTTAGAATATGATTGGTTGAAAGTTGACCCTGAAATTAAAATATGAACTAAACAGTGTTAAAAAGAGAAAACTAAAAACAAGCTCTATATTTAAATATAGAAGTTAACCAAATGTAATTAAACTGTACACCCTCTCTCAAACCAGAGGTTCTGATTGCAATTTGAGAAAATTGTTAATTTTTTACTAACACAATTCATGCAGACGAAAACAAGGGTCCCATTCGAGAAAATGGATTGTGTTGAATTGTTGGATTTTTACTTGAAACCACTATATCTTTGAAAATAATATATATATATTTTTTACGTAGTATGTACTCACCACAATTAAGCATATAAAATTATTGTCTGAAATTAAAGCCTTCTTTTATAAATACTACTCCATAAATTGAAATTAAAGTAAGTGGTGGGAAATTTAGTGATGTTTTATTTGTAAAAAATGTATGAATTATCACCTTATAAAAAAACATATTGTTTTCCACAAATCATTACAAAAAACTGTAAGGATGTATTTACCTGTTCTACGGCTGTAAATATAGTTTCCTTTTGATAAAATATTCTTCCACACAAAAGACAAAAATTAGAAGATGAGGAAGGCTTGGTTCACATTTTTAAATACATATACATATAGTTGGGACTCTTACAAAGAGATTGATAATATAAAATTATTGGACATTCAAGTAGGACCGGCGTAAAAGGAAGAACTACCCTTGCCGCCCGAAGGGTGTTAATAATTTTTATACGAAATTACAAAAAAATGTGGTGGCTATAATATTTAGATAGTACATTTGTAAATTAAAATGTGTTCAGTAATTTTAGTTCAGTGTTTAGACAAAAAAAACGAAAGGCTTCCATTTTTTAAACTTTTTTATGCTTCAATTCAAAAATTGTATGTATATTTCCATATAATAATTTGAAAGTGCATTTCATCACTTACGAAAACTTTTTCTAAATGTATTTTTCGGATACATTCAGAAATATCCCTTTGATTTGTATTTTATTGATAAGTGGAAATACACACAAATTCTCAAACTTTCTGACAATTTCTTTAAGAAATATAAATGTTAATATGACAGAAGCCTGAGGGTTAGTAAATTAATTCTTTGTATAAGAAGCTGTAAGAGTTTTCATAAATGTGTAGCTACTTTTGAATATGTAATTTTGTGGCAAGGGTGCCTCTGTTAAAATGGTACAAAGCCAGAGGAACTAAAACGGTGTACAAACAATCTCCAAAGTGGAAGATACTCAAGTATGGCCCTGGTGAAAGATCACAACTCAGAATAGAAACGTTACTTAAAATGGCTTCAGCCGCTTGGTGATGTCATATTTCCACTGACTCTGGACAGCGAGGAGCAGCTGAAGCTTTTGTGCAGTATTCTTCAAGAGAAGTGTTTCTGACCTGTTGCTGCGAGTCTTGCAGGTCCCGCTCCACCCTGGTGACGCGGTCCCGCGCCTGCTGCAGCTGCAGGCGCAGCGTGGTCGCCTCCTGCTCCAGCGCTGCCCTGCGCTGACGGCACGGCTCGGCCCGCCGACGCTCCTCGGCCAGACGCCGCTCCACACCTGCCGCCACATTGCGCTCCTCCGCTAGTCGCCGTTCCGCGCTCGCTGCCACCGAGCGCTCCGCCGACCGGGCCGCCGCTAGCCGGAGCGACAACTGCTCGTTCGCCGTTCGGAGTTGGATCACTTCGGTGCGGACGGCTCGGAGTTGCTCCTCTGCAACACAGGAAAAAATAATGCATATAATTGGATTCACTAGCATAGGGAAAATACTAGCATAGGTCCGATTAAACCCGAATGTTAGAGAGAGCGTGCTAATATTTAAAACGATTGAAATGAACAGACGTAAGCGACTGCTGTGAAAATATTTAATAAAACACAATTCATTTGAAATAGAGCAAAAATCTCTCGACAAAAGCTTTAGATGCATTACATACACTATGAATTTTTTCACGCTTATAACATATTAAATAACAGAACAAAGCGAGTTTTTAATAATTTTCGGAGCTTACTTTGAGATTTTTTCTAGACATTATCTTCAAAAATAAAATTTTATTTTTTTGGGAACTTCAAGACTTAAGAAGTTAGAGAGAAACTTGTTATAAATCGGTAGAAATTGAGAATGCTAGGGCTTAATCGAACACAAATGGGTTGGGTTGCGACATGGGGTTAGCCGCTGATGGATCACGTATGAGACAGCCGCGTAAATCAGATTAAACCAAACTTGCACTTCAAAATGCAACGGAATAAAGTGATAAAAAAAAACTTACTCTGTTCACTGAATTTCTGATAAAAGTCATTTTCTTTTTCCTTATGTGAATCTTTTTCTTTGTATGTTTCTCTTCTTTCTTCTTTAGTGAAATCTTTTTCTTTTTTAGACTCCTTTTCTTTGTATGTTTCCTTTTCTCTACTTGTATCACAACTTGACTCTCTATCTCTCACATTTTCTTTGTGAGAGTATTTTTCTGTTTCTTTCTCCTTACAGGAATCTTTATCTTTATGAGAATCATTGTTTCTTTCTTTTAATGAATCCTTTTCTCTTTGAGATTCCTTATCTTTTTGAGAATCTTTTTCTTTGAGAGCATTTTTATCATTTTCTCTGTGAGATTCTTTTTCTTTATCTTTGAGTGCATTTTTTTCATTGTGAGATTCTTTTTCCCTTTGAGAGTCTTTCTCCTTGTGAGAATCTTTTTCTTTCATAAATTCCTTTTCTTTTAGACAATCTTTATCTCTGATAGATTCTTTTTCTTTATTAGATTCCTTCTCTTTATTTGATTCCTTCTCTCTGTTCGTGACTTTTTCTTTGTTTGAATCTTTTTCTCTGGCTTCTTTTTCTCTGTTTGCTTCTCTTTCTCTATTGGCTTCTTTTTCTTTATTTTTGTTCTTTCTTTTTTCTTCTCTGGTACTATTAACATTTTCTTTTTTCTCCCATTTTGATTTTGAACCTAAAAATTGAATAAAAACCATATTTCTAATGTTGTTCATTACGCTTACATCAGCCATGCATTCTTTTCACATCTCCCCATTCATTATTGGTTGATACATACACCTCGTATAATTTAAGAAAATCCAAAAAGATATACCTTTGGCAGACTTATCAGTGCTAATTTCACAATCAGTGTGACTGACTTCAGAGCCAGTCTCCTGCTCTGTGTCCCGCTGCCTATCCCCGGAGTGATGTCCAATAACCCCATTGGAGTGAGCGTGCTTCTGGTTAGGCTGCGAATACGTCTTCTCTTTATCTTTTTCTCTATGGTTAGTCGTTGCAGAGACGTGGTTTTGACTAGACTTGCCCACAGCAGGACTACAACTAGAATGTTCACCGGCTGCAGCCTCCCAACTATCTTTGTGGTTGAGTGCACCGGGCGATGTGTGATTATTGTGATTGTGATGTGAGGAAGACAGACTTTTGTCTGTGCTCTGTTGCGAATTGCTTTTGCCTTCAGACTTTTTACTGTGACTTTTGGAAGAGTTCATGTGGATGGCATTGCCATTCATATGCTTCTCCGGGAGGGTAACTTCCGGAGTCTTCTCTATGGTTGGTGCAGGACACTTCTCCGCTTCTTTTAGCGTAGGCTGTAAATAGAAAAAACGAATTATTTGACATTTGCAATGAAATAATCTACTAACCGGTTGTGTGCCTTAAGCGCGTATATACGCACTCTAGGTAGCCGTGCTCACAAGACTGACCATATAAAATTAGCGCGTTAACACGCTGTTCTATATGACGATTTGATTCCGCGGCCTGCCGGTACATCCACACCAAATACCTTCCAGCAGAGAAAGGGCTAAAATAAGTTATAGTATTAAAGTACATCATTTGAAGAACTGGGTATAGTGAGTACGACCTGATGATGGGCTGGGAGCGCTTGCTGCAACAGTTGCATGTAGAAGGTATTCTCCTTAGCCACCTCGCGTTGGCGCCGCCGTCGCATGCGGTGTCCCACGAAGGACTTAAGCCCGAAGCCCAGCGTGACCACCGGGTAGCCGATGCAGTGCGCGGCAAACGGACGACACAGGTCCAGGTGCGCCGGTACGTGGCGCAAGTCGCGCAGCCGCACGCCTGCCTCCACGTACACAAACACTGTACACAAGATCAGCGTAGGCAAGCACACCCCTTTATCTGCAAATACATCCCAAAGGTATTTTATATTAAAAAAAAAAACAATATATTGGTTTCCCACCCTTACATACAGTGGCAGGAGTTACAAAATGGGATTGAATAAGAAGCTCAACGATCGGAAATGAGCTTAACATCGAACTCTTGCTATTCTTCATAGAAAAGTCACAATTGAAATGGCTTGGCCAGAACTACATGAAGTATATTATTCTCTCAGTAATCCGCCACCCAATTATCAGACAACTTCCATAACATCTGCTGTTATTATTAATATTTGAATTTCACTTTTGTTTTCGATAATGAATGAATGCAAATCTTGGAAATGGAAATTAATTCACTTCTTGACATCCGATCGAACTGAAACCCGACAGATACACTCGTTGTAGATGACAATGCATTTCATTAAACTTTTAAGGAATTTTATAACAGCGCGGAACTCGATTTTCTCCATATTCAAAATTCTCCCCTTGATTGACTTGTTTGGTAAACGATAGCTCAAAGACTAATGACCTAATTACGATAAAACCCGGTATTTATACTAATAATGAGTTGCTCAATTAGTACCTAATTCAGCGACACCCCCACTAATCACCTACCTACCCATTCCGTGAACTTAATTACGCCCCCTCGTATGTACATCTAATTGAATTTCGATTATGTTTTCGTGAATAAATGCAAATCTTGGAAGTGGAAATAAACATACTTCCCGACATCCGATTGAGCTGAAACTCGACAGATTGTCACGTCATTGTCACGTTGGTTACTAGCCAGCCCAAGAGATGGCACAACTAGGTCGAAAATTGAAAATAGATGTATTATAGTAACAAAACTTTGTTTTTTACAGGTTAATTTTTACTACTTGAAAGCATAAAAACGGTAATTGTACACTGATGTGACGGGTTGTATTATCTTATTCTACCCTCAGTATATAATACCGCTGTCTAATTTGCTCGATTTAAAAAAAAATAAATTTAAACCATTTTACCAATCACCAGGGTTAATAATAATTACTGTTGTTTTAGTTCATTTCGGATAGTGCATTCTAGCAACTGTCGCATGTGTTTTTGTTCGTTTAGTTCTGCCACTTTTTTATTGAATAAGTTTACAAAATGGAGTCTTCTCTCAAGCGTAAACATGACCCTTAATTTTAAATAAAAAAATGTAAATTTTACAAAAGATCGATTGTGGTGTTTGTTTGTTTCTCGAAATACTTATGTTAATTTTCAGAATATTTTGTATGTACGCCCTTTAATCCGGCTTTCTAATTGGACACTTTCCCAGTTTTTGGTGTGGCAGATTACTGAGAGAGTAGGTACTGTATATTATAATGTATTAACATTAAATAACTAACCTGTGTACCAGACATACTGCACCCAAACGTATGTGCTGGCAGCAAAGAACACCCATTGTACAGGAATAAAGAAGAAACAAATCATATCTGACGTCACAGCTATGCAAACGAAGAAGACTGAGAAAGCCTGCAATAAAAGTAAATTCGCTATTAATAAATAAGGTATCTAAAACAATTATTTTAAAAATTACACAAATAAGTCATAACATGAATTGTGATAATGATTATAAGCTGGTCTGCCATTTTTTTATTATTATTAACATAATGTTTAAGGTAAAAAAGAATGCTACTGAAAGGGTTGGCAACATCATGCTTAGCTGATTTCTACGTGTGGGGCAGTCTTAACCAAAGCCAGCTAATGTTCAGATCGGCCAATGCTGATGTATCTAGGAGCTTCTTGCATGAATGTTTAAAAATTTGGGGCATTTAAAAACACATATAATATATTGCTAGTTGGCGGTAGTTCACATTCATAAAATATAACATAAAATATGCGTTACAATCACGTATAGGAATGCCGTCATTCATAATCCTGATTCAGAAATATTTAAGTAAAAACAAACAACTATAATACATACGCAACAACTGTCATTGTAGCTCTCGTGGAATATAAACTGTAATCTGTTTATTGCGGTGTAATACAGTAATTGCTGTGCTGTTAAAATAAAATAAAAGTGCCAAGTTACCCGTGTGAATGTTAGAAATGAATGCTGTTGTAAACACACGCGTAATTTTGTTCTAATAATTTTGACAACTTTAACATTGACCTTAGTGTTTGGTAGTGTGTGTGACAAGTGACAACTACCATAGACAAAGTACCTGGGCAAGATGCAGTGAGAAACGTATTTATATGTGAGGTGCAGTCGGGAATTAAAAGTGCTGCTATAATTACAGCTATTGCTCCCATGACAACCAATCAGAATACCGCCACTACGCCATGACAACCAATCTGAATACCGCCACTACGCGCTCTACCAGGGCAAATGTGACGCAAGATGCAAATGAAAAAAATCTATCTGACAGTATTCAAAAAATGTTCAGAAAGGAGTTTGATTTAATGAAAACCTATTTTGAAAATAAATTAGAAGAGCAATCCAAAATCTATGAGAACAAAATGGATGAATTATTAGAAAAGAACTTGATTATCCTGAAACAGATGAAATTTTTTTCTGAAAAATATGAAGAACTAAATACAAAATGTGAGAAAATGATAAGTGAAAATAAATGTCTCTCCGAAAACATAAAAAATAAAAGCGACGACCTGAAAAATGACCTCAAAAAAATAACTTTAAATGAATCTTATGCTGAGAAAGTAAAAAAACATGAGCCTACGGTAATGATTAAACCGAAAAATAAACAAGAAAATGTCAAAACTACAATGGAAATTAAAAAAAATATTGATCCCATAAACTGCGGTGTGACGGGTGTAAGAAACGCAAAAGATGGTGGAATAATAGTTGAATGTAAAAATGCGTCGAATATAGACAAGATGTGTGAAGAGGTAAAGGGAAAATTAGGAGACAAATACGATATTAAAAAAATTACAGCGAAGAAACCAAGTATCAAAATTGTTGGAATAACACAGAAGCAAGACAGAGAGGAAATCGAAACAAAAATAAAATCACAAAATGAAGACATATTCGAAAAAAGTTCAAATATTGAAGTAACTTACATAAAAGAGTTTAAAAATAAAAGAGACCAGATAAATTATACAGTATATGCGGAAGTCGACGGAAACACTTACATGAGAATAATAAAGGCCGAAAATATATATATAGGGTGGGACAGATGCCGGGTGTACAATAACATAAATATAATGAGATGCTTTAAGTGCAATGGATATAACCACAAGGCAATAGAATGCAAAAATCAAAAATCATGCTCTAAATGTGCAAAACAACATGACATAAAAGAATGCACAGATGATGAGGATATTCAATGTATAAACTGCATAATGACAAATAAAAGATTGGGACTCAAACTTAATACAAATCATTCAGCTACAAGTAAGGAATGCCCAGTAGGGTAAACGGTACTATCTCTGGCACCCCCCCATTGATTGGCACTCCTGAATTGAAACAGTAATATTAGTGGCTACGGCGAGAAATATATTCTAATTTTAGACGTATTGTGTTCCCACACTATCCTATTTTTAGATGGGCATAATTTATTTCATACATAGGGCACAATTTTTCAACTGTCAACTGATCCGTGGACGCGGGTAGTGCTCATCGCGTTTTATCAAAATTTCTTATTGTTTTCATAAGGTAAGTCTTCCATTATATTGATAATTATTTCAAGTTTTTACAAGATATTGATATATTTTAGAGTGTTGTGTTGTAAATAAAGGCCAAAGGTGAGTTTCTTTGCCATCCTTATTTAGTTTAAGCGCCTGGATAAGATAATTGCCAGGTGCCAATGATTGTGTGTTACATTTGTATGGAGGTCTATTCATTGGCATGCATGTCAATCACTGTACTTTCATATAATAATTGATAAATTGTGTTTTTTTAGACAATTGATATGTAGTTTTGCTTAAATTCAGCAGTAAAATTTAGAACATACATTTGTTTAATTAAAGTATTATTATTAGCAGTGACAATCACTATAACCTGCACATGACAATCACTATATTGATAGGGGTGCCAATATTTACACTGCCAATGATACACACTCTAAAGTTTACACCATTAATTGATTTAAAATTATTTATTAAAGTTAGTTTTGTTTGTGTTTTTTACAGATATCAAATTAAAATGCCTAAAGTTCCTGCTGATTTAAAGTATTTCAAAAAATACAAGGAGAACGACATTCAGAAGGCTTTAGATGCTGTGAAAAGTGGTATGTCAAAAAAAGCCGCTTCCAAACAATTCAACATTCCACGGTCTACTATTCAATTAGGTTAAGTGAAAAATATGTTAAGACAAGACCCGGACCAGCAACAGTTTTAACAGAAGAAGAAGAGTCTATCCTCGTTCGGTGGATTAGTACAAGCAGTCAGAAAGGTTTCCCACGAAGAAAATAAGTTATTCTGAAGAGCGTGCGATATTTTCTCAGTAAAAATCCTCGACCAAATGCATTTATTAACAACAACCCTGGGGAAGGATGGTATAAATTATTTTTACGGAGACATTCTGAAATTTGTACCCGAACTGTTGAGGCAGTAACTTCAGCGAGCTCGGTTGTTTCAGAAACAAACATAAGACGCTGGTTTCAACAAATCTACGACTACTTACATGAAAACGATTTAACTGAAATATTAAATGATCCAAAACGTATATTTAACGGATTAAAAAATCAAGAAAAATATCGCAAAAAAAGAATAATAATACTGCGATTGAAAATTTGCCCGTTTAAAAGCCAAATGAATGTTTGAATTTTGAAGATACTCTTCCACCAAAGATAAACAAGAATGGTTCGACTTCAACACAATTTCATTCCAAAACTTCTTGTTACCTCGTGCAAAAACCTACAAAATTACAAATAATTACTCTTCTTGAAAAGGAAAAATCAATAGGAAAGGAAAATGAACCATCAACATGGAATAATATTTTCCAAACCAAAAGTGCAAGCGTACATAAATCTGTTGAACCTAAAATAAAAATCATTTCATGCGTGACACTCAAAAAACCATTTAAAATTATAGTTAAAAAACCCGTTTCCGGAAATGACAATAATATTCAAAGTCTTACCAGATGACACGAAAAATCTTTCGGAAAGCGAAATTATTGAAGCTTTGCTAAAAGAAGATTGAAATTTCTTAAAAGAAGTACGTAATACCCAACTACCGCAGTTTTTTTTAATATTTGAAAAATATAATTTTTTAGTAAAATGTATCCTCTTTGTGAATTGTATCCTCTTTCAATAAAGTTTACTGAAAAAAAATGTTTTCTTTACAAAAATAATATATAACACAAAGTGCCAATGATTATACTTCTTGCAATGCCAATTAATGTATCGTGGGTGCCAATGATTGTACTTTTTATATGTTTGCGATTTGATTCACTATAGTGAGAAACGCAAGCAAAATTAAAGACAGGCAACATTGAAAATGTGCACTCAATTGTTGAACAAGTCAACTGTAATAAATATATTTTAAAAAACTTGCAATGATAACACAAAATCGGGGAACAAGTTGGAAGTTTACCATAAAGTGCCAACCATTGTACTCCTTACCCTATATAAAAGAAAAGTTGAAATAGAAATGAAAAAAATCGATTTTTTAGGCTGAAGGAACAGATCTTATACCTAAACATACAAAGCCTTATATCACACCATGAAGAGCTCCAAATATTATTAGAGGAGAGAAAGCCACAAATGGTTATGTTAAGTGAAACACATGTCACAGAAGACATAGAAGATAATGAAATCAATATTCCGCAGTACAATACTATAAGATGTAACTCATATAGCAGACATACGGGTGGAGTAATTCTATTAATCAAACAAAATATAAAATTTGAAATAATAACCAATGATCAACACGATAAAACAGCGTGGATGTTGGCGATAAAAGTAAAAAGTGGCTTAAAAAAAGGGGTCTACTGTATTGTATACCGTTCACCTAATTCGAGTATGAAGGATTTCTTAACGTACTTCGAAAAATGGTGTTCAGAGAACATCAAAGAAAGACAACCGAATATTATAGTAGGAGATTTCAATATAAACATGAATAAAAATGCAGACACTTATACAAAAAAACTTAAAAATATCATTGAGTTCAATGGGATGAAACAACTGGTAAAAGATCCCACTAGAGTGACTCTGACATCAAGTACATTAATTGATCTGGTGATAACAAATGTATTTGAACTACAGGTAAATCTTTTAGATTCACCCAGAATCACAGATCACTCCATAATTCAAATTATAGAGCAAAATAGAAATACGGAAAAACATTTTATAAAAACCAAAGTTTACAGGAACTATGCAAAATATGACGAAGAAGAACTTAGATTACAACTCAGAGCACAAAATTGGAATGGAATAATGGAATTAGATTTTGATATGAAGGTAGAAACACTCATAAAAAATATAAAATATTCAATTGATAAAATTGTACCAGAAAAACAAACTAAGAACCAATCAAAAAATAAATGGTACAACAATAAACTTAGAAGCATGCAAAAGGAAAGAGACAGATTGTATAAAATAGCAAAAATAACGAGGAGCTCGGACAACTGGGAAAACTTCAAAATCTATAGAAACAGGTATACCACTCAATTAAAAAGTGTAAAAAATGAATACTACAGAATTAAAATAGAGGAAGAAAGGGGAGATCAGAAGAAAATGTGGAAAACAATAAAATCGTTACTGAAAAATGAAAATAACAGTATTGCATATGAAGACATAATATTCCCCCCTGGAACAGATGGGTTAAATATAGCCAATAAATTCAACAATTATTTTATAAAAAGTATTGAAAATATTAACGAGAGTATTCCGAAAATTGTTTATAATGTTCATGATGAAATTGAAGAAAGAAATATATTATTGGAAATTAAAAAAATAACAAAGGAGGAATTAAAAGTAATTCTGAAACAAATGAAATCAAAACCCAGTCCTGATGGAATAACAATACAATTAATAATTCAATCATTACCAATCATTGAGAATTACTTACTTAATTTTATAAATGAATCTATCACCTTAGGAAAGTTCCCTCAATCATGGAAAATATCAAGAGTCATCCCAATACCGAAAATAAAAAATACAAAAAAATGTGAAGAATATAGACCAGTGAACACGCTCCCTAAGTATGAACAAATACTTGAACATATAATAAAAAAACAACTTGTTGATTTTATAGAAAAATGGAATATATTATGTGAAGAACAGTGTGGATTTAGAAATAACCAATCTTGTGAAATGGCTCTCAATCTAGTTCTGGAGGACTGGAAACAAGACTCAGATAAAAATAAATATGTGATCGCAGTTTTCCTGGACTTTCAGAGAGCTTTTGAAACGATAGATAGAGATATAATTATTAAAAAACTATCTAAAAATGGAATAAAAGGAAAGGCATTGAAATGGTTCAAGGATTATTTAAGTAATAGATATCAAACCACAAAAGTGGGTGAGACAATATCCGAACCAGTAAAGATTACATTGGGAGTACCACAAGGGTCGGTTCTCGGACCTATTCTTTTTATAATGTACATTAATGATATGGTGAAAGTATTGAAACATTGTAAAATAAGATTATTTGCAGACGACGCACTGATTTATATAACAGGAGAAGATTATGAACTCATAATGAACCATCTCAATGAAGACCTACATAATATATCAATATGGCTGAAGAAAAATAAACTTAAATTGAATGTAAACAAAACAAAATTCATGAACATTGGAAAACGAGTAACGCAAACAAAAAAAGACATATTGATAGACGGTGAAGTATTGAAAGAAGTATTTGAAATGAAATATTTGGGGGTAATAATTGACTCCAAATTAACTTTTGCTCAAAATACAAAACAAATTATTAAAAAGATTGCCAAAAAAATCTCACTGTTGGGAAGAATAAGAAGATTCCTTAACACAGTTTCCAGTAAAAATGTGTACAACGCAATTATTGTACCACACATAAATTACTGTAGCAGCATTCTATTCTTATCCAACGACGGTTTAATGAAACAAATGACAATTCTACAAAATAGAGCAATGAGAACCATATTGAAGAAAAATAGATACACAAAAATTAAGAACATGTTGAAGGAGTTAAATATCTTGTCATTTAAACAAATTATTTACTTTAATACCATATTTTTAATCTACAAGATAATCAATGGTCATACGTCTAGTGAATTCCTGAGAAAAATTGATAAATTGCAGAACAAACACACACATGAGACAAGGAAAAGAAATGAATTGAGACTCCCCTTCAGGAAAAAAACACAGAGTCAAAAGTCATTGATGTACGGAGCGTTGAAGATATTTGGAGAGCTACCAGAAGAAATAAAATCAGAAGAAAACATAAAAACATTTAAAATTAAATTAAGAAAATATGTGATTGATTCATTTTAAATGTGTTACCATAATTATATGTATATGTATATAAGGATTGTATTAGGACATAGATAACTATGTACCTACTTAAAATACCACAATAATAATAAACAATAAACAACTAGTAAAAAAAAAAAAAAGGGTGGATTGTTTACAGAATCTACGACTTGGTGGAAAATTTATTATGACATTTTATACAAATGTTTAATAATTTACTTTACATTGTAAAATTACATTAGATGTGAACGGTTTGATTTTGTAATATTTCATTTCAGAGATGTACAGTGCGGTGGAAGGGACACAGTGTTTGGAAAATCGTGGTTCAAGCGGACCGGTGAATCTATCTCACACTTGGAGTTGATTTTGTGTTGCAAGTTTTTTTATTTATTTAAAGCTTTCATTTTCAAGTAATTTGAGTCCGTACTTGAAATTTCGTCTATTTTCTGTTAAATTCAAAACATTCGGTAATCACAGCAGTTTATTGTTTTTTAAACATTATTTTCTAGAACTCTACATTGTACACAGCATCCGGAAACTCATAGTATAAGCAGGAAACTGGTGAATCTACACCACATACGGAGTTTTTTCGGTCCTGAGCATTTAGATTTTTTTTTAAACTTTTTTTGGCAACTAAATGATTAAAAAAACTTTTGGAGCCTGGTCGACGTTTCAACACAATTTTTAAAGACATTAAAAGCTGCTATTTGGCTTAAAAAATTACATCTTCTGAATTTTTATTATTTCCCAAACACCATGTATACTCAAATGATTTCATTTGAAAATATAAAGAATTAAAAAAATGCAATAATTTCATTTACTTAATACATAATTGTTTTGGTTTGATTACCAAACAGCATGTACCTACACTCTAGAAAAAAAAAAAAACGGCCACATAAATTTTCATTTCTGTTTTCCAAACATCATATACCTGAGCATAATTTAAAAAAGAAAGAGATCGATAAAAACCGTTCACATATTTTATGTAAATAAAAGTAGGTAGGTAGGTAATTTATCATAAGCTTCACTACTTAAGTACGCATAGGCAAGACTGGGTAAAGAATTCTCACACATACAAGCATGTTGACCATACCGAGAATGCACTGGCACTAACAGACGTTCGTTTGAACGTCTTGCGATACGGTGGTTAACGCACTTTAAAGGATCATTTTAATGGGTTTCAAACAATATAGCTGTCGGAAATGTATTATTACCAGAGATGTGCAAAATGGGTACCCAAAACCATTTGAAATGCAAAATGGAAATGGGTCAAAACTTTTCCATTTGAAAATGCAAAATGGTTTTTAGAAAAGCATTTCAAATGCAAAATGCAAAATACCTATTTTCAAAATGCATTGAAAATGCAAAATGGTTTCTCAGGTTCAAAATAATTATTGAATTTTTAAACAACTTTGTCATTTAATAATGGACATCAATGTAGAACAACTTGTGGAATAACAAATCATACATACTGATATGTCCTGTGTAAAAAACAATTGTATTTGAGTGGAATATAATAGAATCTATTATTAACTAAATATTGACATATTTAATGATTTTTTCTTAGGGCCATCATCATTTGTGTAGTCACTCTGTAGTGAGGGGACATCACCAGTGAACAATAAAGAAATACAGGACAGTGAGACAATCAGACAATATAAAATGTTGTTTTCTAGTGCGCACCCATTATTTGACCATAGATTGTCACAAAAAACTCCAAGCAGGCGCACTAGAAAACCCACAGATAATATAATACAACTTTGAGAAAACCAATATATATTCTATATTATGTAGGTATTATGTAGCCTTAGCCATTATTAGATTTTAGAAGAACGAGCTTCTCAAAAACATCATCACTCATCTTTCTTCTATGAGGTCTCATGATTATACCTCCATTTGAAAAGAGACATTCAACTGGTGCTGAACTCGGAAGACAAGTATTGCATTTGATGAACATGTGCCTAACAGTAGAGTAAAAAATTTGCTCGGGACTAATATTGGCAACGTAAAAAATAGAAACTGCTATCTAAAATTTAATATTACAGCATCATGGCCCCGTGTTCACTATTTGAATCTGTATTTTTTTAATGGTATTTCTTAATTGCCAGGGCTCCTACCAAGTAGCAACTTGACAGACGTAAATTATCTCCCATAGCGAGGTTGAGGACTGACTGATATACGGGGCCTATGATAAAAAGATGAGTGGAGATAACAGGAAGAATCTTGCAAAAAAGCATTTAAAATGGAAAATGCATTGAGAAAAGCATTTAAAATGCAAAATGCAAAATGGTTTTTAGAAAAGCATTTAAAATGCAAAATGCAAAATACCCATTTTGCATTTTGCATTTCCATTTGAAATGGATTTATTTGAAATAAAGCACATCTCTGATTATTACCATGTCATAATTCTACAAGTTTAAAGATGTTTTGTAAAACTAACTTATTTTCTAGCCTTCTTAGATGATCGCAAAGATTTAAGTGGGTCTATTACTTAGGCATTTACAAGGTATTAAAACTGGGTAACTAGTCCCAAACGGTATGCCTACGGCTTCTCTGGCGGAATGAAGAAATCAAAGAAATGGCGATGCCATAGTTTAAATTTTGGCACCAAAGTACATTTAATAGTTACTATCAACAAACATCACAAGTATAATAAAAAGCAGTTAGAGAATGAAGATCAATTACGAAAAAAAAGTCAGAGTGAAAAACGATAGTCCATTCCTTGGTAATAAAAAACATCAAGTCTGGGAATGGCACACAAAAGGTGGTCGTAGCGGGTGTTAGGTAGCTGTTTTCTATCGATTAGAATTATTATATATTTATATTATAGAATATATAGATAAGTATATATTCTATTGCATTCCTCCTAAGATGTATTGCATATTGTAGTATCGCGTTACTCCATGCATTTTATGTTACAGATCCCTTTGCAACGCCTTGTTAGAACTATTAACTGTTTATCTCCTATTTTAACAACAAATGCACGAGCAATGTCAAATCGTGTCATCCTCTTTCCATACATCCCATGCCGATGTGCACAGCGCAGGTCGGCATTGCATGGCGAGTGTAGGACTGCGTTGCGTGTGACAAGTGTGTTCCTAAAGCATATATTTTCATAGAAAGTACGTATGTTGCGTGCTTGGGGTCAATGTGTCCCTACCATTAGAAAGGAGCTACAAAATGGAATTCGATTTTAACTCAAACCAATAAATAAGACATATTAAATTAACACTTATACATACCAAACCCTGATATTTAAAGGAATCATATACAGATCTGAGGAGCATCCAGAAGGGCCACAGGAATTCAAATCTGAACTCCAAAATAAAATCAGCGAGGATAACCATTGCCCATAATAGTAAAAATTTCAGGTACAAAAGGGTGCTGTAAAAAAACAAACGGTTTGATAAATAAGAACGTCGTTTAACTATATTTAGAGCATGTATTTGAAGTTAAAGTAAAGGTTTATATAGTTTTGGTGCTGTAAATACACAATTTTAACAAATTGGCGGCAAAAGGTGATGTTCTAATGCTAGCGGGTACAGCAGATGGTCGAAAATAAATCTCCATGGATCACTTGTCGTTGTCAACTTGAAAATCACTGAATTGATGTAGTGACAGTTATAAAAACAAAAGTAGTGTTCACTCGTATTTATTTTGATTAATGTAATATCCTCGCGGTAAAATAATCGACTTTTATGTGTACCTTCCGTATATTCCTTCGGTGATCTTGTTGCGCTTTATCGGCCTCCTCATTTTGCCGCACTCGGCATTTCGCCTCTTCATATTTTTTGGCACTTATAATCGATCAAATACAATCGTTGGTGCCGTTAATTCTTATTTACAAATAAACATTTAAAACAATTTCCCTATTCACGCAAAATGTCTTTTGTTGTCAACCTAGCCTAGTATCACGTCAGATTAGTGAGAAGGCCGATCATAATTTTGTCTGAAGTCACGGATGATGTGTTACCATTGTAATAAATACAGTACCATACCAAAAATAATATCACTATTTCAGACCAATGAGAGACTTTGAAAACCAACTGCTCCCATCGAAAGTACTTACTTATTAGTCATCTGAATACGAACAATCCTTCGATTGTAGTTTTTCATCATTTTTGTGCTGACCCATGAGGTTGTGATTAGTGTTTTTGTGGATTAATATTGCAATAAATATATGAAATTGCTATATTTTCTAATCTTGGTCTCTCGGAAATCAAAATTGTGCAAAAAACCTTTATAATTTTCTGTTCTTCTATAATTATAAAAACGTTCAACGACATCTTGACACTTGGTGAATTTTCATTGTAGTAGGTAAAGCTGACGTCCGCTTTCTGCTTCTAAATTTATAGAACTAGATAACTGATTTGATTTTATAAAAGTACGCCTTTAATCTAGAAATCTAATAATAATCAGAAGGATGGTGAAGAAAAAGAGACAGTCTGAGCCAGGAGACGATTGTGGCGAGTCTACCGAATCCTGCGAAGAAAATGTTGCGCCAACATGCCCTCATATAAATAAGTCTTTCGAATTTAACGCATTAAAAAAGAAGATTAAAGCGTCCGGAATCGCCACTGAATGTTCTGATTGCTCCAAACTACCTAAAGAAATTACTTTGAAGTTAGATACGCTGGACTCCAATGCCACAGCTGACAATTCTATTTTAGATAACGAACCAGAGCCACTATGGATGTGCTTACGGTGTGGTTCTCAATTGTGTGGACGGTTCAAGAATGAGCATGCCTTGAAACATTACAAAACCCCTCGTTCCGATACTCACGCTCTCGTTGTCAATATGACAACTTGGGAGGTATTCTGCTACCAGTGCGACTCCTCCGTTCCTCACTCCAGTACTAAAAAGCTTCACGAGCTCATGGAATACCTGAAAAAACAACTGCCAGCGGCCTCCAAATCACATCACATAGAAGACAAGCAAACTGAAAGTACTGAAACATCGCAATTGGTGACCTTGTATGATAAGAGTTTACTGGCGAGTACTTCTTATGTGGTAGAGAAAGGAAAGGAGAATGGAGCTACACAGAGGGTACGCGGACTGTCCAACCTCGGGAACACATGCTTCTTTAACTCTGTACTGCAATGCCTCGTGCAAACTCCTTATCTCACCTCGGTGCTCAAGGAGATGTCAGAAGCTGGAGAAAGGTTCCTGCTGCCAGGGGGGAAGTGTAAGATGCCTGTGACGGAGCATGAGAAAGGGGAGGAAGACGATGTGAAGGAAAGGGAGCTAGATTTGCCCCCCATCGCCGGGGAGCTGCAGAAGTGGGGGCCCTTGGCTGAGACTCTAGCTGACACACTTCAGGATCTTCAACATCCTGGTATGTGACTTGCGAATGAATTGTGCAATCATTATTCTTTAGATAGCGTTTTTGTTCATTCTAGTAATATTTTTATCTATAAAGATTGTCATTATGTTATCAATGTGTATAATTTGTGTTGCAGGAAAATCAGATGTGTTCAATCCGACTAAACTATTCAGAAGTTTTGTGAACAAGCACCAGCAATTTGGAACTGGGGAACAACATGACAGCCATGAACTACTTCGTCACCTCTTGGAAGCTGTTAGGTACATGATTTAACCATAATCCTTGTAATTAACCCAACTGGTTTGTTTTTAATGTCCCTAACCACAAGTTAACCACTTCATTTTTTATTTTAATTCTCAAACAAAATAACATATTTACCCAATTATTAAAAATTCCCACTTTGTCACACAAGATTACACCAAATTAGGATACTTAGGACGGGTTGTTTCGGAGAATTTGAACAATTCATCAAATTTCAACTTTCATTTTCGGGTTCTGTGAAAGTCCTATTTAAGTTCTGTTATTATATCATTGTAGGCTAGTTGCTTGACAAAACTGAAATAAAAACAGAACTTGAAAAAATCTTTCACAGAACTTGAAAATGAACGTTGAAATTTGATGAATTGTTCAAATTCTCCGAAACAACCCGTCCTTAGTCATATTATTGTGATAAAATGGTGTCAGGCATCTTTCAGAAATTCAAAGCATGGCATTTTTTTTATTTATTTTTTTATTAGGTACAATATTTTTTTTACAATTCAGGTTTTCCAGTAATGTAGGCCTCACTGGGTGGCTTGCCCGTGCTGAGGCCTATAGGCCTATTCACTATACATACTCAGTCCCGACAATGAACCCAACCTCAATCACTGTTCAGTCGTTCACCGACTACGCTGTGCATCGGACCATGCCTCCTTTTTCAAGAAAAGCAAAAGTTGTTCTTCCAGTCGGTGCAATTATTCTACTGTCTGAAAAAGAGATGAAAAAAGATGGCTGGGTGAAAGAGTGTCTAAGGAAAGGGGACCAATACTTGCATGAGTTTATTAAATTACCCTGCGAACCACCAGACTTTCTTAGTTTCCTCAGGATGGACTGGCACATTTGAAGAATTATTGAAATTAGTAACACCTGTGATTGTAAAAGAGAATACTTTCATGAGAGACGCCGTTACTCAATGGTTAGTAACAACACTAAGATTTTTGGCCACTGGTAGGAGTTATGTAGACCTTAAATTCAGTTGTGTCATAGACATATGAATATTAGTAGACCTGCCCTAAGTGATTAAAAGCGTATTATCCCCACTCCCCATACCGGTTCCATTGGAGCCGGCTGGGCTCGCGTATGGCCTCAAGTGAAATTTGAAAACGTGACGTCATCATTCTTGTGCGAACTATGGTCGAGGCATCATCGGTTCATTTTACGAAATAACACGGCAAAATGTTGACTTGTACTATGAAAACTTGTAAAAATAGATGTGAAAAAGAGAATAAACCCAATTGTCGTATTACATTCCATATATAAGCATTATTTTACTTTATTTTAAGCATATTCACATCGTATAATATAGATCAGTTTTAGAAACATATACTATCACATCGAGAAACGTCTGGACGCGAAACACAAAGCTGGTTGGTTGCTGGGAAGTAAATTATGAACATTTATAAAAGTGTCTTAACTAAATACTTAAACGAAATATTCGAATCTGAAAATAGAACCGAATTTTTTTGCCGAATTTGGACTTCGCAAATTTGTTCATAACGTGGCGAGTAATTTGCGCTCCCATGTAAAAATGTCTATTCATTCAAAAGCAGATTTTACTTTTAACCAGTCATCTGTGGCTCGACCGCCGGCGGGCTTTTTTTTAAATCCGGCGTTTTTTTTTTTAAATGCGATTTTAAGCCTTATGTATAAAGAATTTGTATAAAGCAAAAGGTCAGAATCGCTTGCGCCAATTACGGACTAACATTTGCTTTTTGTTTCACGAGGCTAGCTACGCTGTTTGTTTAAATATTAAATTATCCATGACAAGCCGGCGTTATCTTTTCATCAGTCTGTTTGGTTTTTATGACAGATGACAGCACGGTTGACTGGTTAAGAAGTAAATGGTGATATTATAATGCGAGATGCCTATTTACTGTCAGATTGATTTATTGACGAATCACAGTCAGCCTTACGCCCTTCGTTCTTCAACAGTTGATTTTACCCCTCGCCATTATCTTCTCGTCTATTAATTCCTATGTCTGTGAGTTGTGTAATGTCTCCTCAGCCTGGCAAATTCATCCATATATAAAATATTCATTCACCCATAAGTTCGAGGTGACGATAATATAAACAAATGAAGTTAGCAACACATCAGACTAGGTGAACAGGCATATGGCTAAGGCACCCAGGCTTTGGGCGCCCAGAGTGTGGATCAGTTTTTATGAAAACATGAGAAGGGATAGAATAATGTGCTTGGCTAAAGGAAACGTGTCGGATGGCTGAACCTTTCGGAGCGGTGGAGAGCGAGTTGGGTGCGAGGTTTGGTGTTCATTCGACTGGACCCAACATGTTTGCGGCTTCCATACCCAGGTGGATGGATCAGCGTACCAATGCAAATGCACTGATCCGGGGGATCGGTTTGTGTATGAATGGCATTATGGTACACATTACGTTTCAATTTCTTTCATCTTCATATTTCAGTATACTATACATATAACATATGCATAGTATAACAATTCATTTTGGTAGAACTAAGTAAAGTCAACCTTTTGGATAACAATCTTCTATAGCTCTATTAAGAAACGAAGACCAAATAATGAGTTATTTTGTTATGTATTTCAGGAGTGAAGATCTACGTCGCTACCAGTCCATAGTTCTCCAAAAATTAGATTTGGACTCCAAGGAGAAGAGATCAGACTTGGACCTTGAGAAGAAACAGAAAGTCAAGTTCTACGGACAACAGGCCTCTGACACTATGCTACGACCAGAACAGGTTAAAGTTATTTTTTTGTAAGAATTTATTTCTCTCAATAATACCTTCAAGGATTTTCTGGGACAATTCAATATAAATATATAAAATAAGCTTGACATCCTAAGCTCTAACCCAACCGAAACTGATCTGCTTAACCTATGTGCGATAATGCCTAATCAAAATGTACCTTCAAACGCACTCACCAGTCTAACCTTACCTAAATAATTTTAAACAAATACATTGTGTTAGCACCATTTTAATACTGCTGTCTTTAGGGAAGAGTGATGTCATAGAATATAAAATTGAGTTATTTTTTTTTTTTCTTTTTTTTTTGGGAAATCAACAGTTTATATTTTTACAGATTGTACATAAGTGAAATAGCCAAAATAAAACCAATTACGGATTTCCTCCTTGTGACTTTACGTAAGACAGCATTAGAAGAAATAATTAAATTTATGAGAAATGTGAAGTTATAATTATATAAAATAAAAGAATTGATATTATAGTTATCATAGATATTTATTTAGATAGTTATTGACAGTCATTGTACAGTATGGAGAGAAAGGAAAAATTATATTAATTAAGTTAACAAGAAAAAAATCATACATAAAGTTATTAAAAGACATAAAGAAGAAACAAAAACAAAAAACTGGTTATGTAGTGATCTCATTAATATAAACACTGCTAAAATGTTTAATCGGTACAGATTTATATTTCCATGGAGGCATATTAAAAACATCAGCTAATATTTCATACTTGTTAACAGTGGTGTGTAATCTATTTATGACAGTATGATTGTTACAATAATACATACTAGGGAACATTATAACATTAATATATCAGGGCTATCCAACTGATAATTTACAATTTTATAAAAAAATATAAGCTCAAAAATTTGATATATATTACCTTGTATAATTAATTAACGATTCAAAGAGATTTGTTAATGAATGTATTAACTGTGTGGTTATGTTAGGTATTCCGCGGGTTCCTGGTGTCCACCCTGGAGTGCCAGGACTGCCACCACTCATCTAATCGGGAGGAATACTTCCTGGACCTCTCTCTGCCCGTCACGGCAGAGAAGCCTCAGCCGCCAGCCATCACACGCCGCAAGGGGCCCAATCCAGGTACCTAATTAAATATACGTAATATACTAAGGGGGAAGCAACTGCAATGGACGGAGGCTGCCACGGTACCCTAGGAAAGAGCATCAAGGAACTTGATGAGGTAGTGCTCTTTAGTGTAGTGTGGGGCGATTGTGCTTGGAGGGTCGCACCCCTTGTTATTTAACTGTTATTTGTGCATGATCAATGTTTGTTAGCTTATTTAATGAAAAATCAAATGGCATAGTATTTTTTTTGTTATAAATACTCACGCAGTACCATATAATATTTAAAAGTTAGTAAGTAAAACTGTTTACTACATTTTAAGTTTTACATTTTGTACAGTAAATAATGCTTAGATCAGTGGTTCTTAACCTGGGTTCGATCGAACCCCAGGGGTTCGGTGAGTCAGTCTCGGGGGTTCGGTGGAGATCAAGACCCCCGACTTATATGATTCGTGGTGACATGCCCCGCTTGTCCATCATTGGCTAAAGGTGATCGCGCAGCGGTAGAGCTTGCGATTACCGGTCAAGATAGCCGCCCGAAAATGACCATAGTCATTATATACGGACCATAGACATTTACTCCTAATTTTTCAAATTAGGAGGGGTTCGGTGAATGTGCATATGTAACTGGTGGGGTTCGGTACCCCCAAAAAGGTTAAGAACCACTGGCTTAGATAAATCAATTAATAGTTAAATTGATCCACGATCTTGCCACACGATTAGTTCTGGTAAATATTGACCTAATAAAAAATTAGTTTGGGCACTCTTTATCTATAGTAGTCCCAGAGAGAGGTTGTATGTGGTGTCATCGACGATTGATTACATAAAAATATTCCTTCTCACACGTCTTGTACGAAAACGGAAAAGACAAGATACTAGAATTTTGTTATTTGTTTTTGGGGTGTTATGCCGTGTTGCGCTAACTCCTTTTTTAGACAATGTTACAGTGTCCATCATCACGGCAACACGGCATAACACCCCAAAAACAAATAGCAAAAATACTTTTGTAAAATAGTTTGTGTGATTGATCTCTACATATTTAGTTTTGCTTTAAAGCAGTAAATAAACAATCTAGATGTGTGCAAAGATTTGAATTTTGATGTTTTAACCAGAAATATGTTTTTAGAAGAACAAATTAACTGCCTGGGAGCTCCAGATGAGAACAAGCCATCCAAGCATCAACTCAAAAAGGAAAAGCAAGCCGCAAGAAAGTTGCGCAAAACCAAAAAAGGTAAAAAAAAAAATGATAAATTGACACTGAACACACATAATTAGAACCCAATTCACTGTGATATTTTTGAATGGACAGCTAACATTGTAAGAAAAAAGTATCCATGTAGGTAACTATATCATTTACTTAGGACGGGTTGTTTCGGAGAATTTGAACAATTCTTCAAATTTAAAAGTTAATTTTCAGGTTTTGTGAAAGATTTTTTCAAGTGCTGTTTTTATTTCAGTTCTGTCAAGCAACTACCCTATGCTGATATAATAACAGAACTTGAATAGGACTTTCACAGAACCCGGAAATCAACGTTGAAATTTGATGAATTGTTCAAATTCTCCGAAACAACCCGTCCTTAATATTTGTACTGTTGCCAAATGGCTCAATAGATAAGATTAAATAAATAACAGTGAAATTCATTCTAATCGAAAATCTTTTATTATATAAGCTTTATAAAATACGCTTGGCTATATTTTTGATTAAAGTTAATTAAAATATGCGTAAAAAAATATGGGCCAGCAACCGGTATGCTGCTAAACGTGACCAATCCATCCCTCCAATGTGTGTGTGTTAGTCAAATAAGAAAATGTATGATTGCCAATAAAAAGATCTCGCCTGCCTGTTATTCTACCTACATCAGAAATACAGTAAAAAAACGTTTCATACCCAAACCATATTGATGAAAAACCAAGCCTTAATCGCTTTTGCAAAAACAGTTTCTGACTAATCGCTTGCCCAGCTATCTATCATCTGATCAGATAAGATATACGAAACATAAATAATAATTTTATATCTAAATGAGACACTACATTGTGTACATCACTTAATTTTAAATTTATGTATTGCTTCTCACAAAGCTAATTTGACAAAATATAAATGACTACATATCACCAATATGTATGTATTTATTCAATGAACATTCTATGTCCTAAATTTGTTCAATCCTTTCTTTAGTTAATAATATTTTTACTTTTCCAGGTGCAGGCAAAGATAGTAGCTCTTCAGATAAACAAACAGAATTGAGTCAAGTAGCATCTGATATGAATGAAAGCAAAGCAGATAAGAGCTCATCGGAGCAATCGGATGCAGATGTGGAAGATAATTTAGAGGAGAATCCTAAGGCACAAGACAACATGCACGGACCCCAACCGAGGCCCGACACGGCTGCCAACTTTGCCACCTATCAGATGGAATCCGGATACAATTCTGAAAAAGTAATTAGTTCTGACTCCATCCGCGCTAGTCCTGTAGATCTGGACAAGGAAAAGAGTGACGCTTCTCCTGAAAGACTGGATAAGGACAAGGATGAAGGAATAAGTACAACATACTGCCTGTCAGCTAAAGCCATTCCATTGGAATACAGTCCGCTCAGCGCCATTGACAGTCCTGTTTGCTCCAACCCCGACTCTGGAGTGGCCAGTCCCGAGACTGCCAAGCACACCTTATCTGATACTGTCAATGTAGAGTCTCCCGTCACCAGTAAAGAATTCGGCAGTCCCACTTCCCTCTCCAGTGAAATCAACATGGACATGTCGAGTCCGAGGCAAAGCAACAATTCCCCGGTTAATGAATTGGATCGACCCGGTTCGCGCATTTCCTTCAATGACTCTGAGAATCATATATCTTCTAGAAATGCTCTTCAAGTCAGTCTTTGTAACGATGCTAACAAAATAGACACAAACATAATGAATGGAAGTGCAGATACTAAGGTAGAAAACATCAACTCTGAACTGGATAAGTTGAAGCTCAATGACGAAATAGGCAGAGGTGCAATCAGTAAATTCTCTCCAGGACTTACACTGAATGTGAAGGAAAATTTGATAGATGATGAACTTGGAAGGTTTGATTTACCCGCTCCTCGTTTGAACAGTCCCGACTTGGAGTCTCCCAAATGGAAAAAAGAGCTTTCACCATTTGTCAATCGCAACTCAACCATTTCACCCCGATACCAGTGTGATGACGGGGAGTACAGCATTCAATCCTGCCTTAATCAATTCACCACATCAGAATTGTTGGCAGGAAATAACAAGGTGGGCTGTGAAGCTTGTACCAAGAGAGCTAATACTGGGAAGACCGTTTACACAAATGCCACAAAAAGATTCCTCATCTCGAGTCCACCTGCTGTGCTCATTTTGCACTTGAAACGGTTTCAGATTGGGCCAAGGTGCATGTTCCGAAAGATGAGCAAGCACGTTAACTTCCCAGTGATATTAGATCTGGCTCCTTTCTGTTCAGAGAAGGTGAAGACTCTTCCCAATGTGTCTCCCAACCAGACCAAGCTGCTGTACTCCCTGTATGGAGTGGTGGAGCACTCGGGCAGCATGCACGGAGGGCATTACGTGGCCTACGTCAAGGTGAGGTCAGGGGTCCAGCCCGGGGACAAGCGGCTCAGCTTCCTGCCCAAAGGAGGCAACATCACGCGGGACGAGACAGACACCACGGCCCCCGAAGTGCTGGTCAATGGAAACGATGACACAGACAGCTCCATGTCGGGATACGAGTCTGGAGACGTAGCCTCTGGAGGATGCGAGACGGAGACGGAAGCCCAACCGGGCAAATGGTTCTATATTTCAGACAGCCGTGTCCAAGAAACCACTGAAGACAAAGTCCTTTCAACCCAAGCTTATTTACTCTTCTACGAGCGGATTCTGTGAACAGCTTCAGAATAAATATTTATACTCAGTGTCACATATTACTATTTGCATGTACATACATATTATAATTGTATTTATTAATTTTTAAATTTGTGCCTAGTGTGGAAACTAATTTAATTGTTCATCAAATCAGAATAATTAGTGACCTTGGGTATTCAACATTGATTTTAATGCTTTTTTAAGTACTTTCTTATTGTTTCCCTAGATGTTTTATTTTTTATTTAAAATGACAAATATAAATTCTTGTAAAATTAAAATTCCACTCGAATTTATTATTGTTATTTTTATTTCAGCGTACTCTAATTCTAATGTAAAAAAAATGTTTTTGTGAATTTGTTTTGTAGTTAGTTTTTGCAAAGTAATATTACAGTTTTGTTTTATTAACCATTTGACAGTTAGGTAATATTATATGATGCTGTTTGTTTTGAAATTTGTGTTTATAATAATTTATTTGGCATTGCAAAGCCACTTTCAATGTGGTTAATTAAAACTATTAGACAGCAACTACCCAATTGTAAGTAACAGTAATAATTTATTATATTTATATTGATTGATAATCCTATAAAACTTATATGTATTTAAATAGCATCTTAGTAGATATCACATAATGAAAGAAATGAACAAAACTCCATACCAAACCGCATGTAATGCATGTTCGTAGCTGCAAATGCTTCAACGTTATATTTTTAGTGTGCATTAAGATATATATTTATAAAATTTCTAAATATTACCAATCGCCTTCATTATAAACAACTGCATTTCAATGTGTTTTACTGAAATTTATGAAAAATGCATTTGTACAATTTTTTTTACAAACCTTTCTGAAATCTAAATATGTAATTTAAAAAAAATATATGTGCTATCATTTAATCATGCTACCCTTTAACTCCTCAGGATAATCTGTTCGCTTTTGGAAACAACTCATGTGGTCTCAGAAATCATTGTGTCCGTTAGTGTCATGGTGAGAAGTATGATCTAAACAGTTTTAGAAAGAGAAAACAACATGTTTTATATTCAAATCTAATGACGAAATTTGAAAGTATATTTCACCATCTTTTAAACAAACACTTTTTACTTTTCAGATATGTTTAGAAATATTCCATTGGATTTTATTGCAAACTTGAAATACTCCAACCTTCTGACAGAATATGCCAGAGGCCTGAGGGGCTAAAAGAATCTTACAGTTTATGCATGTTATAAATTTAATCAATGCCAATTCTGTCTAACGATGCTCTTATAATCCACAACTACTAAACTATAATTAGATTTCTGCATATACATGGTTTCCGATGATAAATTGCGCTAACTTCGGGGAGTGATTCTACAGGATTTTAGAAGTAAAAAAGTTGAATAACTGTTCCACATCCAATGTTTTAAGGTAGTCTTTAGCAGTGGCGGTTCTTCCCTTAGGTCAATTGGTGTTTGACCCCCCAAAATTATAAGACAACAATAATAAATATAATAATCAATTATGTGCATCAAAACATTTAAAATGTAACGCGAAACAGCGGCGGCGGCGAGTGACTAGCAGTGACATCTGTCGTCTCTAATAGAAGCTTTCATTCACAAGTCCACACGATTCGCTGGGTCAATTTAAAGAATGTCCAATTTGGCATCTTCTGTCCCTACGCGCGCCATAGAATAAACGAGATGGCACTATATTTTTCGTCGAAGTAAAAATTAGCTTCCGAAGAAAGTTTAGGGACGCTTAGGTCATGACCGTGGGGGAGACAACACGGTGAATATTATATGTTTTACAGAGATGGTGACATAAACAAATGTCGTTTTTTCATTTTACACGCTTGTAGTGTGTGGAACAATGGTTGTTTTTCAATTGCATAGTTCGGGAAAGGATTAGAATAATTATTTATGTTGTTATCGATTTAGAATGAAACAAAACAAAAAACGTAAAAAATCATTGTCAAATAGAATCAAACACTGATTTTATTTATTTTAATGTTGTGGACAACTACATTAAAACTTAATATCTTAAAAATAATTTGCCGTAAGTACATGGATTGTGTATTTATTTCCAATTTATTATATTAACATAATATTTATTTAGAGTCCGCGACTCTAAAACTCTATAACAAATTGATATAGTTAATAATATATGGGCATTTTTCACAATATCAAATAAAGATTAGTCACACATTTTTTTCAAATGACCTACCACGACTGAATCCCTAGAGCCGCCTCTGGTCTTTAGGTTAAAAAGTTGAATTGTTTGTATGGAAAATTAAACATTGGAATTTTGAAAACTTATTTTATCTTTTTTACCATCATGTAGAATCACCTCCCGAAGTTAGCGCACTTTATCCTCGGAAACCCTGTATAATTTATTCATTTGTGGTGTATTTCAAAGAGTTCACATTTTGATTGAATATTTTACCCATGTGGCAAAGAGTTGTCAGCTGTCCTTTGTAAATGCTAAATTTAAAATTAATTACTATTTTATGCTACAGATAAAGTAGTATCAGTGATATCATTTGAAAGTACTTGACATATTGCATCAAGTGACAATTGCAATTTGATATCACTCACTAACAAATGTTTTGTTTTCCATTTGAATAGATTCAAAGGCCTCCTGTTAGAATTAGGAAGTGTGTAATATGCAGATTATAATAATGATTTCAAGGTGCCCATAAAAGATTAATTCATAAGATTCCCGCACCCTCAGATGTCACAGAAATGCCTTCGGCTTATAAAAGATCTTTCACATTTAACCCTTTCAGATAAAAGATCTTTCACATAAAAGATCTTTCACATTTAACCCTTCCAGATAAAAGATCTTTCACATTTAACCCTTTCAGATCTGAATTAAAAGTGGCAGTGGTAGAATATATATTTGATGCTTGATAACAATAATTGGTAGTTATTTGAAAAATGTTGGTGTTTTTTTTTCAATAGTTTCTTTAGTTGAAAGAATATTAGATCTGAGGACGCTTTTCACATAAAACGACTAATCGTACACGGTGTATCAAAAATATATAATTTTATTAAAAATTTTAAAATTACACATTGAAAAAATACCTCCAAAACTTACATTAAAAAAATTCTGTTGAGATTAAAAAGAAAAATCACCTTTCAAAATTAAAATAGCTGCCACCTTTACAAGTAGCTAAAATCCAATTAAAATTGCAAGCAAAACCATTTACACCAGCAACTGGAAAATGAAAACTGCCAATTTTGATAGTGAAGAAAAAATTCTGTGTAATTAAGTATACATAATCTGAAAGGGTTAAAAAAAATTGTTACTATTCATTCATATTAAAATTATTACCCATCACAATGTGGACAATATTTTAATCAATAATTATTATTGTACATAAGTTTGTATTTAACATAAGTTTTTCATACTGTACTATTTTCGTATACATAAAAATGAATTATTATAAAAGGTATGTCTAATAAATAATCTTCAATTTGGCTAGAATTATTAAATAAATAATATGAATTATGCAATTTTACTATATAATTGATTGCAAAGATCTTTGAGATTTATAATAAAAGCTTGTCAGTTTCTCCACAGTTTTAAAGGTTTTGAATATCAAATAACTTCAGCTTTTCAAGATTCATCTGAAATATAATAATTATTATTGTAAATAATATATTATTCAGTCACTGGCTGCGATTATTATGTTACATTCTTTTAATTGCCCATTATTTTTAATATTGTACAGTAAATATGAAAATATTGTTTTGTAATACATATTATGTATGTACTTTAATTGTGCAATAAGGGAATTATTTAATTAATGTATTGCTCTCTGGTGTGAAAAATAGAGTCGGTATTACACATTATGTGAATCAGAATGCCCAAGTAACATGAACAAGTGAGGCAGGTGTAGAAATTGCCCACATTTGACAGGAGGTGGAAGTCCCCCGTCCTGTCCCCTGTCACTTGAACAAGTGAGGCAGGTGTAGAAAGTGCCCACATTTAACAGGAGGTGAAACTCCCCGTCCTGTCCGCTGTCACTTGAACAAGTGAGGCAGGTGTAGAGTGCCCACATTTGACACAAGGTGAAACTCCTCCGTCCTGTCCTCTGTCACTTGAACAAGTGAAGCAGGTGTAGAGTGCCCACATTTGACAGGAGGTGAAACTCCCCTGTCGATATTAATCTTATATTGGATTGTCAACTTTTTATACCGCCTTACTGACACAATTATGTTTAAAGGAAATAATAAAATGGATAGTTTTGTAAAGAATAAAGTGATCTATAAAGGGTGCGATAAAGGAATAATTACTTAGTTTAGTTTATTGTTTTCTGCTTTAAACACAGCACCGAGTTTAACCACCTTTTAGTTTCTCCCTAATTATGTAGGTAGATATGTAGTTATTTTCCAATATTACATTACATGTATGGTTTTATTATTGTATTTATTATTAACTTTACTGCATTATAAAGGGACTGACTTCGTTACCAGGATCCATTATATATTTGGAATCAGGTTGAACCTTTTGATTAAAAATGTGAATATTTTGCCGAATACCATATTTTATTCTAACACTATTTTATTTTTTTGTAAAATTTTAATAATTGAGCTATCATAATGTGTAAAATTGGGATATTATAAATAAATATAATCATTTGAGGAAATTGTGCCTTTTTATTTTTGTACCCACAGAAATTATGTCTGAAGAATGATTTTCTTAATACTTAGAACTCACATAATACTTCTTATTAGAACGGTTCTCAGTTCATACAGTGGAAGAATTATTATTGTTTAGCTAAGCATTATCGGGATCACACGAGGACAATACAGTTCTACCGTAGTTCAAATGAAAACGCTGTTAAAATGGATACACGACGATGCGCGTTACGAGCGTATGCGAAAAATATTATCTTTCTATCGGTCTTTTTTACTAAGATGTATTATAGTGTTCAAATAACGCAACATTTTTAAGCCGAGATCCGAGAGCCAAGATACGTACGTGCGGAGCGACTGGCAAATGTCCTACTGTTACCTACTATTTTGACAAAATGCATATACACGCAGCTGGACACGGTGGTGGGGGTGACACTGTCTTGCGGAGATGCTTGCCCATCAATCTCTGGAACAGTGTCTTGGTTCATTGTTCTGTCTACCAAACTACACACTAGGACAGTAGGTCCGGAGCTGGGACAAAACAATACTGTACTGTCCTCATGTGATCGCTGCATTATTGATCAGAAAACATTTTGTATTCAAATCAATGGAACAATGAGAGACGATTTTGAAGTTGGAGTAGGTGGGTGGGTTGGAAATCTGCAGTGGCCACAATGCAGGGTCCTGAACATTTGTAAGAGATGAAGAGGAGACTATCCAATTTCTGAAATTTCTCCCTGGCATCGCTTAATCCCTGTGAAATACAATTTATTATTTAAACTAGTTGATAATTATTGCAGTATGAATAGAAGCAGTGAGTAATGCCTTTCATCTTACCTCATTCATTTTCTCCTTAAGAGATGGATTAGAGGCCATTTGAGATTTCATCTGGGACACTTCTGGCGGTGTGTATCCCACAATCTGCGACAAGACTTCACTGGACACATCCACATCGAGGAATGCAGATCCATCGCAGATCTTACAACTCAAAACCCATAAGTGGTTTTGCAGAGTCAGCTTACTATTCAGTTTGAAAATTTGTGCCTTAACGGAGAATGTTTTGTTCAATTTCTTTACTTCCGGGATCTCAGTCAACTGCTTTAGATAGATATATGGCTTAATTCCTACCTTCACAGGCAGAGTTCTCTCATTCTTAACTATTTCAGGCTTTTTAATTTCTGTGCGATTACTTAAAGCACCAAAAATATTTTGATTTGAACTGTGTTGGATAGAATCAGGTTCATTATAGTAGTCGGCAAAATCATCCATGTCTTCCATCCTAGTAAATTCTTCACCTTGTGAAGGAAAATAGGAAAGGTTCCTTGGTACCTGTTCATGGTTTGAAGTGCTCGTTCCAGGTTCATGTTGGTTATCATTCAAATGTGGGGGTTTCTGAACGAGAGTTCGCCCTGCTTCACTTATTTTCATCTTTTTTGCTGCATTTTTAGGCGTCAGGCAGTCAGACGATCTTCCATTAAAATGTAACGATTCTATGGCTTGCTGCTCTATTGCCTCTAATTGGTCTACGTCAAAGTCATCATCTAAAAACATTTCAGCATCCAGATCTGAGAAATCTGTATTTTCCAATGTGTCTGTATTGTTAACTGTTGGTCTAAGTGCCTGCCTGTGTCCCGGAAATTGAGGATTTGTGCTTACTTGTACATTTTGTCTAGAATTATTTTGATTTCTAGACTCAAAATTAAATTCGGTGTCATTTCTGATAGGTTGATAAGTATCTCTTGTAAATGTTGCAGCTAGAAAAGAAAAAAAGACACATTATTTAGAATTGTTAATTATGTAATTGAATAAATATGTACTGTGAACAGTTCCTTACCAGGAATGGTATTCTCAGGAATGAGTCCCGAGTTGGCCGCTACAGTCCTGGTGAGAACGCTCTTGTATTGGTTAACAAGCATCAGGTCCTCCACTTCTCCGCCCAGCACCGCCAAGTGCTTCTCCTCAAGCATCACCACTCCCCTGCGGCAGTCCACAGGTCCTTAGCGATGTTAGAAAGGAAATGTTAAATGAGGGAGAAGGGTTATTTTATGATACTTGATGTTATTCGGAGATGATTTATATTGCAGTAAACAAAATCAAATTTATCAAACCAAATAAAGGTACATTAAAATAATACACCAATTGTTAAATAATTCTAACCTTTTATTTGAAGTTTAACTCCAGGAATAAGATCGGTACTTAAATTCCTCATTGGCCGATACTCAATGGCGCTTATTTCTTGGATTCCATCAGTTAACTTTAGCTTTAACATCCTAAATAAAAAACAAACAACTATTTTTAATTTTTTGGACTAATTGCTATAACAATACAAATAAATTTAACATATTATATCTTTGAAATGTATAAAATATTGAACATATTATTTCCTTGTAGTGTGTAAAAATATTTGGATATATTTACCTTTGAGCGGCCGGTTCTTGAAAAGTATTGTTATGATTATTTCCCAAACTTGTCACATCTATATTAGTTGTATCTACTTTAGTTAACTTTTGCAGCTGCTGGTATGCTGGCAATCCTAAAATTTATAACTCACATAATTCAGTTACGCCTTGTGACAGATTATATTTAAATTTGTAACAAACTAAGACATAAGAGGTTTAAATGCGCCAAGCTCAAGAGCTAGCACTCTTCATTGGAGTAGAAATTCAACAACACATGTTTTACACTATTACTTATTATTACCTAATTTTATGTACAATGTAACAATGTTATAAGTTAAACAATAAAAAAAAAATAAAAAAAAATGGAGATAGAAAAGAAAGAAGCATACTTTACCTACATCAATCAGCGAATTCAGTTGAAGTAAGTAGACTCCATTAAGGGAGGTCTTTATTACGCTATTCAAATCAGGCGGTAAACATCCGGGACTGATTTCCAGCAGATCTCCCAGCAACCATTGACTTTTCACCATGTCATTTAGCTGCTGTCTGCTGTACGATCGGTTCCCTTGCTCCTGACGAAAAAACTCCACACAACTAAAACACAACACAAAGAGTCAAAAATATCGTATTCTTCTTTGTAAAATTTCGTATTATTATAAATACAAAAGAGATCAGTACCCATTAACCCATTCTTCATGAATTTTCATATGTTGTGACTGCAAATAGTTTTTAGCATTTAAAATGTCTGTTTGCAAACTGTCTGGCATTTTGATGTGATTCTTCGATATAAAAATAGCTGATAATATAGTTCACAAATGCTGAAAAAATAGTTAAGAGTAACGGAGGGAGATGTTGAAATTTCAAACTTTTGACCATAAATAAACCACTCTTTTGACACTTGACCATCACTTGACGTTTCTCGTCCATAAATAATGTTCTAATCATAGAGATAATATATAATCATAAATATACCACTCACATAAATATTATGTTTCTCATTTTGCGCCATAATCTAGTCATAGACAAAAACATCAAGGTTTTCCATTGTACGGAGAGTGGTATATTCAATGATATGTCCCATAGTCAGGGGCGTACAACTCCCGTCTGACCTTGTAACCCTGATGGGAGGAGTTATTCAATACCCAAATTCTTATAGACAAAGCTGTTGTGGCTGAAAGCTCAGATCTCATTGGCTCAGAGCAAAATTTTTATTTTGATCTCTCGCTCTCTACCATAGCAACTTGTGTAACAGAAAGAGAAGCTAAGCAGGTGTTCAAAATTAACGGTAATTTCCAAGACGCCATTTCGGAAGTCGAAGTCAGTTGAAGTTTTTAGCGTAAATATTTTAAATTTTTAAAATCGTCTAACTCATCTAAAAATAATGTTGCGTGCTAGAATTCTTCAAGGTGATACATTAATGCCGTGTTGTGTTAAAGGTTGCTCAGACGGATTCGATAATCTGGTGCTAGCAAGAAGCAGCAAGAAATACGTTTGTTTGTGGGTGTCATTTCGCAATTCAAAGCAAAAATACGGTACTTTTGGGATTAAAAAAGAATGCTTAGCAACGCTTAATCTTCCAGTCATCATATAATATCCTGTCTATCTCCACCAACTGAAAGAAAGACCCGAACCCGTTGTTAAATACAGGTACTAACCTCTCGTTCTTTGATATAATGTTCCTGATTCCTGAATGTACTTCATTGGCTAATAATTTAATTAATTTTCCTTTTCAGACCTATCCGTATTCCGACGCGATACTATACCACGTATAAGGATGCTAAAACTGCTAAAAAAAAGCCACGATTACATCAAACAAGGTCATTTAAACCTCTCCAGAATTGCATCATGTAAGTATTCAGATTTAACCAGCATTTTCCATGATGTTTGCTGACGACAAAGCTGTGGAAATTATATGAAACCCTTGCAGGAGAATTTGAATAACTTCTAGTGCTGTGGCAATAATAATTAAACTTAAATTTGTTACTCTTCTAATATTCATAAGATGTGAGTCACCCACAGTACGCTTGAACAGAGTGGAATCCTCATTTGAAGGAATATTCTGAAGGTATACACCTAATTTATATTGCAGTGAAACTCGCTCAAGAAGTTTTGTTTTCGCTCCCTTTTTTTATTACTTGACATAATGAATATCTTTCTATACGTTGAATATGTATTTTTTGTATATATTCTTGTATTTTTGTGCAAGGTCAAATTAAATCCTATTAAGTTGTTGCAGTAAGACAGAAAGCCTGGGTTCGATTCCTAGTTGAGACCGTTACTTTTTATTTTTCTGTGTCTTGTTCTGTTTCATGTTTTGTTTAGATATTTAGATACATTAGTATTTCTACTTCAATGATAAATCAATGCTCAATACATCGGTTGTACTGACTCTGTTTTGTATTACTGTCCATTGTCTTTTTGAAAATAAAAAGTATTTTTATGTGTGCATAGCTGTGGGTTTTTTTATTTTCCTTTTCCTGCATTCCAATATTTTTATTTTTAAAATATAATTTTTTTGGGCTAGTGAATGAACGATGTTAGCTGGGTGCTGTTATATTATCTATGTTTGCACTTTTTTAAATGGCCTTGAGATTTATTTATGGTCCACAATATATTTACCTGTCTGGACCAAACGACCGTTTTATCTGTGGTTAAGGGGGTGACAAAATGGGGCCATACAAAAAGCCCGAAGATATCGATCTAGAGAGTGGTTTATTTATGTTTATGCCCATAGTGGACTAGATAGCCAACCTGGCGGCCATTGCCGTAGGAATTTGAAGCCATCTTGGGTGTAGGTTCATTTATGCCATCTTGTAAAAAGTTGCCTGTAAACGATCAAATTTGTTTGTCAAATTTACGTGTTTGTCAAATTATTTGAACGTCTGCGGCCTTGTTTGATGTGCTTGTCAAACAAACTACGTGTTTGACGTGTTTGTCCGAAATTCTGATTGACGGAAAGTTTGAACGATATTTGACAACATGTTTGAACGTTTGCGGGGGTGTTTATCAAACAAACGTCAGCAGGGGCATTTAACTAAGCTTTGGCCTCGAAACTCATTTGAAACCGCCACGCCCACCTCAAAATTCTTATAGAAAACGAATAATATGGCTAAAAGCTCAGATCTCATTAGTGAGAACAGAAGGATTGGTTTGATCTCTCGCTCTCTACCATAATGACTCGTGTAACAGAAAGAGATGACGGAATTTTTCCGTTTGACAGTTTCAAATCATTCAAACAAAATGAGAGTGGTTTATTTATACACGCGGGTTGTCATTTTCTGCCGAAATACTATCATTTCCGTCGAAAATATTGCGTGTTAAAGTTGTTCGTGATAAAAATACAATATAAGCCAGTATAGTGTTAGCGAGTTACAAACATATTATATTCAAACTACCTACGTAAGTTCAAGTTTAAAGTGAATTAACAGTTTTAGGTTATTCGTTCGGTTTTTTGAACAATGCTTCATACTTGACATATGTCTTCCTCCACAACGTATAAATGTTATTTACTATATCGATAAACTTATTCATGTTATTGATTAGTGTTATCCTGTATTATCTTATTGTTTTGGTGAAATTAAAGATTTTTAAACATATGTAACCATGAGTTCATGAGGCTGACAAATGTCGGAATTTTTCGTCGTACTGTCGGACAATCATGTTTTGGAAATTTTCTTCAGTGTTTTTGCAAATTTCTTGTCATTTTGGGTTTCTTCTTCTCAGATTAACAAGTTTCATCTTAAGGAAATGCACTGTAAAAGTTTATTTTCTTAGTCAGATGAACCTTGCCCTTGGAAAACATTTCGACATTTTTCTGCTTCAAGGACATTTTTATTTTTATAATAGTTTTTTTGGGCTAGTGAATGAATAGAGTAGGCTGAGAGCAATTATGTTGTCTATGGTCGCATCTTTTTTTAAATGGCCTTGAGTTTCCTCTACCTTGTCTACTGCTCTGCTCCGCACGGTAGGTACTGCTTGTATATCTGTGGTTAAGTACTGTATAATTCTGTTGGATACAAAAAGCCGGAAGATATCGATCTAGAGAGTGGTATATTTATGAACGTCAGTTTCGTGTTGCCATCACTATGGAGAGTGCTGCGTCATCGAATGTTATAAGTGAAAGAGACTTTTTATTACATTTTATATCCATATATCGCGATCTGCCGCAACTGTGGAAAGTAAAATGCAGGGACTATATGGACAAGAATAAAGAAACATAGGAATAAAAACAATAACGGATTTATTAAAAGTATTTCGCGCCAATATTACGGAAGAAGACGTGAAAAAAATATATATTGGTATATTTAGCTCTTAATTTTAGCCATTCTCTAGACTCTAGACCAACACCTTCTTTTTTTTCTTTTTAAGACACAGAGCTAATGAGACGGCAGTGAAGAAATGCTTTGTCCGCATCCGTCATTTCAACACAAAATATAAAATATTTCGCTATTCACCCCACTTCAGACCGGATACAATAAACGTCAAAAGACAATTCCCGGCGAAAGCTGTAAATAAATGAACTAATATTTGACAAACTTCATTTGAACGTTTGCGGCCTTCCCAGGCCTTGCTCATCAAACACGTGACGAGCAAACGTTAAATTTGACAAACAAATTTGATCGTTTACAGGCACCTTGAGTCAGATCACGGCGGGAATTCAAAATACATGCATTCTATCGTACATTAAGAACATATTTGTTTAAACATCTTTTTATGAAATGTATACTATATTTCTAATTAAATATTGAGTAAATGATTAGTAAATAAATAAATGGATTATTAACCGACTCACGGAATGTGTGACAAAAGGCTTTTCTAATTATGGTTTTAATACATACCGCACCATCATTTTAGGACTCAACCTTTGCCAAATATATTAAAATAAGTTATTGTGAAAGAAAAAGGACTGGATTTGACAGAAGTTTGATTGGGAATTGGGAAAAGAGAAAAAATGACGTATTATATTCTAACAGGATAGGCTCCTGGGTTTTTATTAGAAACTAGAATATGTACACTCATTTTTCAAAGCAACACAACTAAGCATAACAAACACTGTTTTGAATGGTAACAATTATTTATAAGCAATAATTATTAGCCTGAAACACTCATCCACATTGAAAAATCTCCTGATAAAAGATACATGACGCCAACGGGACACGTGTCCTTTCGATTTCCGGTCGACAGCTCTGACCACTGAGCTATGGCGGCTTATCTCTTATCCGCGAAATAATTCAATATATACTAGTGTTTCATTCAACAATTACTTCTTGTTATATTTTTTCACCTGAAAACAACTAACTTTATTTTATTTGTTGCGTTGGCGTCATGTATCTTTTATCAGGAGATTTTTCAATGTGGATGAGTGTTTCAGGCTAATAATTATTGCTTATAAAATAATTGTTACCCTTTGTGCTATGCATAAAAAATCTTGTCTTAAACATTAGTTTACCAAAAAAAATACGGTTTTGAATGATTTCTGCTTTTACGTTGTACTTAGAAAGTTTACAATGGGATAAGACAATATGCTGCAATAACATATATAGTCACATAAGCAGAGATGTGCAAAATGGGTACCCAAAACCATTTGAAATGCAAAATGGAAATGGGTCAAAAATTTTCCATTTGAAAATGCAAAATGGGTTTTAGAAAAGCATTTCAAATGCAAAATGCAAAATACCTATTTTCAAAATGCATTGAAAATGCAAAATGGTTTCTCAGGTCAAACAATTAAAATAATTTTTCAAAAGAAGCAAACACATTGTGACATGACATTTTAAATAATAAAAAAGAAAACACTTTGTTTAAAGTCACTTTATTGATATTTTAAAATCAACCGGTTTCGGTACTTAACAATTTGGAAGCATTGGAAATAAAAAAAATCAGTTAATTCAAAGGCTGAAATCATCAATAATCAATTAAATTTAACATTCAGCCCTATAATAAGTATGTTTCCAGCTATCCCAAAATCCCCACCCCCACTTCCCTCCCGCAACTGACACTGTCTCTCTCTGTTTTTCTATCTCTTTCTCTCTCTTAACTATTGGTTTATATATATCTGTTTTATTCTGTATTTGTTAGTATTTTTATAACAGTCCTGATGATGGTACGGAGGTACCGAAACCGGTAGACTTAAATATCAATAAAGTGACTACAAAGTGTTTTCTTTTTTATTAATTAAAATAATTATAGAATTTTTAAACAATTTTGTCATTTAATAATGGACATCAATGTAGAACAAACATATTATATGATAGTAAATCCAAAAACACCACGACTACAGATTATGAAACCACAAAAAATTAGCGCGGGACTAATGTTGCCAACGTAAAAACATAGAAACTGTTATCTAACATTTAATATTACGGCGTCATGCCCCCATGTTCAGTACCTATTTGAATCAGTATTTTTTGTAATGGTATCACTCAATTGCCAGGGCTCCTACCAGGGAGCAACTTGACAAATGTAAATTATCTCTCATAGTGAGGTTGAGAACCGACCGATATTTGGGGCTTATGAAAAGAAGATGAGTGGAGATAGTAGGAAGAATGTTGCAAAAAAGCATTTAAAATGGAAAATGCATTGAGAAAAGCATTTAAAATGCAAAATGCAAAATGGAAAATACCCATTTTGCATTTTGCATTTCCATTTGAAATGGATTTATTTGAAATAAAGCACATCTCTGCACATAAGACATAGGCCTAGTCATAGTCATATAGTTACAGGTTTAAGACTGGTAACGTAAATAAATCAGGATTTACAGATGTATTGTAATAATTGATAGGGAGTGACTTTCTTAGGAAAACATAAGTTACCGCTCACATTAAATATTGGAATACCGGTAGACCTATATCAGTCTTTGCCTAAAATTAATGTAAATAAAACATTATACAGTACATATATATCTTATAAATATAAACAAATCAATGTAGATAAAAAATTGTAGGCAATATTACCTAAGCAATTGGAACCTGATTATATTAAAAAAGTGAATTTGCACATAGACCTACATTTGCTTCATAAAGACTTGTTCAGAGCAGACAATTTTCAAAATGAAATCCTTTGAATAAAATCAAAGGCGGCTTTGCGGCCAGCACCTAGGCACTAGGCGCTTCTTGACCGACACCGATGTTTGCGGCTACATCTGGTCCAGCTTTGCCGGCAACATGGTGGTCCGCTTGACAACAGGTCTCCAATCCTAAATATTTAATTAAACTTGATAAACCAATTCTCCATTGTACACAAATCACGCTGGCTGACCTTTACAAGATGGCGGATCGGCTCTTCAAATCACTACGGGCGCTGCTATACGGGAGGTAGGGTGATTGGCCATCTAGTCCACTATGGGTGTTATATATCATTGGGTATATTTATGATTATACGTGAGTGGTTTATTATGAGTTTATTTATGCATTGTACATTCCACGATTCTTTACCCAGGCAAGAACGTAATAAAATATATAAATTTTTCTAATGAAAGCTGAATAGGAAATAATCTGTAAACTTTATTTGAGAAACCATAATTAAAAAAAATAATATTAAAATGATTTTTTAAATACTTAGAATTGCCCAAAATGAATGTTGACTGACAATGCTGACAGAGTAATGAAAAAAATGTATTTGAATTTATACATTTTAATATTTAGCATAAGTAGATCATTTAGGAAATTATCTTCTTTATTTCCCTCCAACTCCTTTTAAAATGGTGCACAATCATATTTTAGTTCCTTTGGCTAGGAACGCACTAGGCAGCCTAGATTTGGAGGGGGCTGGCAGCTGGCTGCCTAGTGTGTTAGCTTGAATACATTTTCATAGAAATTTGATGATCATGTTGGCTGCCTAGTGCATTCCATTATATTCATAATTTTTATTGGCATTCTCTTTTTTTGTGCAAGTCACTGGGGTGAGCAACGTCTGAGAGACAGCCGCACTTCCCGCCTCGGATCGGTCGCCCATAGACTGGGACAGTGGACTGTCCCGGAAGTCAATATTTTATGTTTCCACAAGCTTTCCACTCCTGCATTTTGGCTGGGCGTTCCAATGTACTAGAAAAGGAGCTGGAGATCTTTATCCCATATTGTGAATACGACATATGTTTTCTTAATTAAATTTAAATGGAGTTCTACGAATTATAACACAAAAACAATAAATAGTGAATATGATAGTTACTAATAATAACGCTGCTGAAATGCAACTTACTACCAAAACCATCGGTGCTTCACTGAGCAAGGACACTCAGAGTCTAGAATGTTTAAAAAGTAGCTTTGTCTTATAAAAAAAATGGAGAAGTGTGCGTGATGTGTGCAGCGATAGAAGGAAAACTTTCCGTTTATAACTCCGTTGCGAAAGTGGTGGGCAACTTCGAGGTCATAGGGCGAGAATTTCAATTGCTCATAAGAGATTTTCACCTCTGTCAAGTTGCTCTTTGGTGCTAAAATACCGACCCAATTATTTTATTTTAGTATACCAATATATTGCTCTAAAACAATATTATAAGTTCAGAAGAGTTATCGCTAACTTCTGCAAAAGATGGCACCACATGGTGTATGGTGGGTGGTAATAATAATTAAATAAGCTAGTGTAACTTAAACATTTTATTAACAATAATTTTCTAGATAAATATTACACAACATCAAAAATTTAATACATAGGTTATGTAGTTTATCAAACATAAATATGTAATCGAAATTTTTACATCAACATACTATTTTAGAGCTAAAGATTTGTGTTGTAAGAAAAGCATTGGAATGTTGTAAGACGCCTAAAAAGGACCTTTAGAGATAATGTGTCAGAAAGGTTACTAACCAACTTTAGGAGTTATGTTATGCTGCACAAGCTCTGGAGATGCCAAGGGGTATGCTAACAAATCGTGTACGTCATAAGATAGGAAAATAATTAAAAACATTAAACTAATATGATATAATTGTATTCTATTCTCATAAAATATAATTCGAAAAAATATTTGTAGATATTAATTTCCAAAAATACAACATGTGGAGGTGCATATTTGATTTATTGATGATTTTTTTTTCAAAGTTTTGTTTGAATTCTTCAACATTAGAATAAAATGAATTTGATAGAATTACTAGTTCTTAATAAATTTATAAAAAATAAATAAATATTGACAAATAAAATACTCTTACTTGACTAATAATAATAGACAATTTTATTAACGAATATTACACAACAACATATTTATTTATGCTGTTTGGGATTATGTATTTAGTTACATTGAATTCAAGGAATTGTCCCCAAATAACATCTCCGAGCCCGGTGGTATATTGGTCGAGTCGGTATAGAAATATTTAGAGAAACTAAACATTCCAGAGTCAGCGTTGGTTGCTTGAGTCAAACTCTTAATGTTGTCACTAGAACCAAAAGCATTGGCGTGACTTATAGTGTGGGCAGGACTGCAAGTCACGCTGTGGGACTTTTGGAGCACATTTGCACCGGAGCTTAGGCTGCCTCCAACGTTGAAATTCTTGTCCAAATTAGACGCTGATCCTCCGAATTGGCTATTTTCATTGGCATTTGCCGAGTTAGAGAAATGTTGCTGAAGAACGTTGTCTGCCTTTGCCAATGCAGGTTCTGCAGGTGCACATTTGATAGACGGTAGGGGAACATCAGGAAGGGGATTGTAAGGGTTGGTCAGATATTCCCCATACAAGGATCTCGGTTGTTGAACTTCTATATTGATAGAGGCTGGAGAGGTAACGTAATCAGCGGGGTAAATATCTCCTTGCAAGTTCATTCTTTCATTACTCAGAGAAAGGTTAGAGCAGTGGGTATTGCCATTCTCTGGGTTGGTATGAGTGGGATCTAATATAGAATTCTGTTGGGGGCTTATCAAAGTGAATGGAGACGGATTGGCACCAATATTTTGGTTCTGCTGGGATGCCATATCGAGTAATTGACTGGCCGGGAGGGGTAATTGACTATTATAATGACTATATTTCTGCGGTAGTGGATTTGGGCAGAGAATGGGATAAGGGGAAGCAGCGTTTTGTGAAGACACTGGCACTGCTACTCCGATCGGTGTGGACATCTGAAAATAAAAGACAATTTATCCATATGTATTGATTACCATTTTGACACAAATCATCTTTAAACACAATACATACACAGCTTTATTTATACAAATATAATATCATTCATGAAAACAAATCTAAGGGTAGAAGTTACCTGGCCAAGATGAGCAAAGATAGGTGTATGAACCTGGGTTCCAATCATAGGTGGCTGCAGAATAATTGACGATCCCTTAGCCACATTCCCTAGCACATTGGCTGCGGGTATATTAACAGCATTAGCTGGGACTGCTCCTCCGGGAATGGAGATGGACGAGGATGTGGTATTGTTGCCAACAGGGAAGTTGGGATAGGTCTTCTGGTACTCGGAAGGGGGCGGTGAAGTAGGATTGAGGGCTGAGGCAGATGGGAGTGTTCCTATCGGGGGCATTTCACCAGGGGAAGATTGCTGTGAGGGTTCTTGAGGTGGCAGCATTCTAGCAACTTGATTGCGTGAGTTATCTATAATAAAATATAAAACATACATATTTTTAAAAACATATTATAGAAAAAAGGATGACAATTAAATTAATGCAAAACGGCTATAGTTAATGATGATTACCTTTAGGAAATAGTTCATCTTTGAGATTTGGGAGGAAAGTGTTGATTCTTTCCCAGGTAACGTTCCATAGATCTGAATATCCATCTCCATCGTTAAAAACCTGCAAAACAAAATGAGATCATGACAGATATCTTCGCCCATGACATCTCTCCAGTTCAATGTTTACAAAACAAGTCTATAATGTACAAGTGTCAAGAAATTTTGAATTTGTATGCGTCTAATGTTGTGTTTTGAATTGAACAATGAGTGTATGTTTGTATTTACCTTGACAGAGTCCATGACTAGCAGCATATTCTTTAGTGACTCGAGGGTGGCCTCGTGCAGCAGGTCGGAGGAGTGTGGTCCACCCTGCAGCATGCTCCTCAGCAGTTCCAAGAGTTGCAGCCACAGTGCCGAGAAAGAGGGCCGAGAGACCAGCGGAGTCAGGTGGTGCAGGAAAACCTATACAGAAAGCAGGCTAATTAGGTAAATATAAAGATGAAGGTATTTAGCGTACAATATAAATTAGAAATTACAACAAGGAAATGGATAGAATCTGACTCTGCCCCATGCACCTACCTTGCACATGATGGTGTTGGCCCGGAGCCGCACCTCCTGGTGCCTGCCCTGCGGTCGCGCCAGCAGCGGGAACAGCACGCGGTGGAAGGCCGACTCCCACTCCTCACCGGACAGCGTCTGCAGGTCGTGCACCAGCAGTGCCCGCTGCAGGTAGGTCACCGCGCTATTGGCCACCTGCTTCCTATTGTCTGTACACAGTCTGGCTATGCCCTGCAGCAGGGGCTGCCAGGCCAGGTGCCACAGGTCACACCACTCCATTCTGGATTCTGGAACAACAAATTGTTATTTTAGCCTTGCTCAGCACAGACGCACTTCTCATTCAAATGGTATATTAGCCCCCTTTGGTGACTTGCCACACGGCACTCTGACTTTTGAGTGTGTTGTACGACATCAATAATGCCATTTTTTGTAGTACAGTAGAACCCCGTTAATTCGGACCCCGATAATTCTAAAAAACGCGTAATTCGAAATTATCACCAAAAAAATATCCACAGAAATTATTTTTCATACAAATTGCTTTTTAATTCGAAATTCGATTTTTTTTTTGTCCGCACACGAAAATTTGTTGGTGTAATTCGAAAAAATTCGATTTTTGCGAAAATAAATCATAAAATTTCGTAAATCTGAATCTAAAAGACAGACGTAGCGGTAAATCGCCGAATTTTTTTTACGTGGTTATACATCGACCTAATTAGTATTATTATTTTGTAAATCTGAATCGATTTACACAGGAATGTCGTATTTTTTCCAATTTATTTCGAATATCCGAGTTTGAAGGGCCGAGAAAATACGTTTTACGCGGAAATATGTCATAGTTTTACGAATGTACACCAAATACCTGAATTTAAGGGGTCGGCCGCGAGGAAACTCGGCCGTGAAATTTCGATTTACGCGTAAATATATCGCATTTTTACGAATTTATTTCAAACATTTGAAATTCAAATGGCCTGCCGCGACATAAATCGACCGCGAAATCTCGATTTACGCGTAAATATATCGTATTTTTACGAATTCATTTAGAATATCTGAATTTCATAATTATGAATATCTAATTTCCGCGTAAATGTATTACATTTTTACGAATTTATTTTGAATATCTGAATTTAATAATTATGAATATCCGATTTCCGCGTAAATATATCACATTTTTACGAATTTATTTCGAATAACTGAATTTAAAGGGCCGGCCGCAACAGTAATCGGCCGCGAAAATAAAGGAATAATTCGTATTAATACGAATTTACTCCTAAGATAGTACCCTGATTTGAAGGGGCGACCAAGAAACTCGATTTTCAGCAACTTTTTTTATTTTTTATTCCTAAAATTTCGAATTACGTGGGAATATGTTAATTCGAAATTTGATTTTTGGTGTCCCGTGGAATTCGAATTAACGAGGTTCTACTGTATTAGCACTCTAGTACACCCAAAAGTCACGAGCCGCCACTGGCCTGCACCTTTCTTCATTGACTTCATTGAGTGCTCCATTGGAAGTGACCCAGAGCGAGACCGAGGAAGAGGATTGGAGCAGGATGGGAAAGACGGAGGACTGGAGGTAAATGGCGAGGGACCGCAGTTAGTGGAGGAAGGCAAATGCAGAAGTTTATACCTGTGGTGCCCGGTTCTGACAGATTGCTGGTCAAGTTAGATTCCTCTCTCCACCACTTGAATATCTGTGCAGTTCGGCTGTGTAAGGTGTGCATCAGATCCAACAACTGAAAATATAATAATCAGATTTTTCTATTATGAACCAGCATAACATTTAATTTTCAGCCAATTACACATGTACATTATTTTTCAATTATTGAAGACAATATTAGCGATTCTTAAATGAAAATTTGAAACAGAAAAATCAGAAAGATACGGTCACATCTATGACTTGAACCCAGGACCCTCGTCTTGCCGGGAAGAATTTTTTTAAGAATCGCTAATATTGTCTTCACTAATTAAATATTACAATTTGAGGTTTTAATAGGGGTAAAATTCCCTTAATATACCATCATATATTCTCCTTACACTACTTTCTTCACTCATTTGCTCTACATGCCCAAACTATCTAAGCGTCCCTTTCTTAATCTTACTCATTACGTTGACATCAGCCTTGCACTCTTTGCAGATCCCCACATTTCTCACACAATCATACATGGTTTTACCACACATACGCCTTAAGGATCTCATTTCAACAGCATTCAGTCTACTTTCATCCTTTCTCTGCCAGTTTCATGCCTCACTTCCATACATCAGGGTAGGTACCAGCAATCCACTGAGAATCACTAACTTCGCTCCTTTCGACAATTTTTTGTTAGCGCCTACTGCGTTCAGTCCTCTGTTAATGGAGTTACCTGCATTTACCCTCATTTTCTCTCTTTCAATATCTGTCAGCCTTATAAATAGAATTATGTAAAATTAAAATCTGCTTTTGTATGGGACAACCGGCATATTAACAATTTTGGTATGTCAGTACACGTGATATTTCGTATCAAATATGAAATATATATATAACCATTATGTTTGATCAGAATTTGATCAAAATCTAAAACGAAAATCGGCATTTAATGGAGACTGTTCAAAAGTCAATAATTACAAATAGCACTGATGATCAGTTTGATGGTGAACAAATCATGGATTTTGAAAATTATGAACCTACAAGAGTTAGGTTGACTGTGTAAATAGCGAAAGAAAATAACCTGAATGCTGATAAGCTGATAGCCGTCGGGTACATTTTCCGCCTCACTGTCGTCGCTGCCGTCCGAGGGTCTGCTGCTGTAGCCGCCGGGCTGCGACTTCTGCACACGCCGCGCATGGCTTGCCACCTTCCTCCGCCGCCCGTGCAGGTGCGACGGACTTGTCACCTTCTCCTCGTTGGCTGTAACAATCAATCTATCTGTGACATGGGTCCACATTATGAGGGATTCATATAAAGAGACATGTAACGCAACAGTTTTACTATTAAAAATATACAAAATGTTATCAATTATACGGCTAACACAGGCGTAAGTTAGGTATGGTGTCCTTCTTCTACTGGTATTACAATGGAAGATGCGCCGAGGAACTAGGGACATTGATGCTTTCGGCACCGGTGCATACTTGGGAAACACGCGAACTAACATTCAATGCATGCCCAACATATGTGTATGGTTGGTATTTGTCACATGAAAACGAGTCGCTTCAACAACTCGTTCTTGAGTTCGACAGCTATGCTGTGGAATGGTTTTCTGACCTCTGAGTTTCCTCCCTCCTACAACATGGGTCTCTTTAAGACCAATGGTCACTCCTTCCTCTCCTCAAAACGACCCTCCACACAGCATCCTCAGAGATGATACAGGCCCTGAGGGAAATAATTTTCCTTAGGGCCTCTTGTGTGCGTTGTAAAAAAAAAAGAATTAAGCAAACTAATAATTTTATTTCAGAAAGACAAACATTCCCGGTTTACGAATAACCTGACGTGATGGAGGACTTAGCTTTTTTTTATTTTTATATTAACTCCACACAGGAGGCCCTGAAGAAAATAATTTCCCTCAGGGCCTATGTCATCTTTGGGGATGCTGTGTGGAGGGTGGAGCTAGTTGAGGAATTGAATGCACGACGCCTGGGTGGGATCCAAATGGGATGCCTACTGTCCGGTAATTTCCTTTATAAGTATGTACGAGCCATTGAATAGAAAATAAAGAGGAAGTTCCCTAATAATACAGAAAGAGAAAACAAATAAATTACTAATTAGCATTGCATAGTTAGACTCTTCTCTTGCCATCGGCATCCCTTGTTAGACAGAGACTAGAACAATTTCATCGCCTACATTCTGTTTTTAAAACCACATTGTCAAAATCCAATAGTATTACGTTACGTATCGACGCCATTGTTGACGGTCCATTTTTTTTTTAACTGTCAGTTGGCTAATTATAGATTATTACCTTAAAAACAATATAAATTTTATTTAATAAACATTCAAGATGTCGCATAAGTGTTCAGCAAATGATTATAACAGCTTTTAGAATAAAAAAAAGGCAGGACTATCCAATGTTAGTGAAATTTTATGGAAGCATTCATCAAAATAAATTAATTTATGTGATCGTTTAGACAACTTTTAGCGTACGATATTTAAGTATGCTGTTAGTTATTGTATTCACCGAGAAAATTATTCTTTATGATAAAAAACAGCCAAATTATAATTTAAAAACATATATTTAATTTTCAACATAGTCACCGTTAAAGCTAACACATTTCTTCCAATGTGTAACAAGTATTTTCATCATTCCGTCACTGAAAAATTCTTCTGACGTTTCTCGAAACCAGGACTTGACAGCTGCCTTCACCTCATCGTCCGAGGTGTAATGATTACCCTTGAGGTCTTTCTTGAGTAGAGGTAAAAAATAAATATCAACAGGCGAAAGATTGGGGAAACAAGGACGGTGTGGAATCGGTTCTAACTTCGGGTTTCGCAGAGCCTCTTCAGTTACGCGTGGGGTGTGGGAACGAGTGTTGTAATGTTGCAAGATTATTAGCGCCAGGTTGCCTCTAACACGACATACTCGACGTCGGAGGTGTTTTAGAGTCTGTATGTACCGAGAAGAATTTACCGTTGCCACTCGTTCCAGATTACCAGTCACATAAACTCAGTGAGCATGCTAAAAACGTTTTCGCCTGAGGAGAAGAAGACTGTCGATATTTTGTCTTTTCTTGTTTCATTAACAATTAAGGCTTTTCCAGGCTCGCAATCACGAAATTTTACTACCCATCGATTTTCAGTAGACCTATCAACAGCATCATCACCATAAGCAGCCTTTAAACAATGATGAATCTCAGTAGACGTCCCTTTTTCAGCAGTTAAAAATTCTAAAACAGCACGCTGTTTAACTCGCGTTGACAAACACTAGAACACGTCTCCATACTTCTGCTTCTCTAAATACACTGAATGAATGCAACGACCTTAAACCTACGCATGCGTATTGAGGGGGGATGTTACTTCCACATGCCACCTGGCGCACTTTGAAAGATTTATGAGAAATAATTGTTGTTGCCCCAAATGTTGAGCCACCGAGTAATAACCATGGAAACGGTCTGGCATTGCCAACATCTTGGCAGCCATTTGGACAGAATTTTTTATTGGTATGCCAAGTATGTATTCTCTTAGGTATTTTATTTAGTCAATGGTAACAGAATTAACTTTTCAAAATTGGAACAAAGAATGTGTTGAGAACATTTTTAATCCAGGCAAGCAATTATGTAGGTACCTACCTACCTACCTATTAGCAGTTTTGTTAACAGTAGACTTTGTGTTCAAGGTATGTAGAACATGTATACTTAACAAGGTTCGCTTACACAGGCACTTTTCATTAAAAAAAACGCATCAGGCGGCTCACAAGTTGGTGACGTAGCTCGAAATCTAAAAGGAATGATCTCCTTTATTTTTCACTAGGTATATAATACGTGTAATTGTTGGTAATTTGAGTTGAATTTAAGTCGACAATTTTTTTTTTTTAACAGTAACTTTAACGGTGAATGGTAGAAAAAGTCAAGGACACCCTAGGAAGACATGGCGCGACCAAGTGAAACAAATACTTTAAAAATAAACTGATTATTAACAATAATACTATTCCCACCTTAACGCCTTCAGTAATCATTAAAATCAAAAAGATTTTTTTTATCCACATGTCTGGTTTCCACATAAAATAAATCGTATTTATTTTCACCCAAGTCTTTTCTGCAGGTAAAGTTTCCACAAGTTATCTTGGGTGTGGGAATTTCCGCACATAATAACCGCCTGAGTATATTCGTGCGTAATTTTTAAGCCTTTAAAACTACACCCAGTTTTCAGGTATACTTGAATTCACAATATCAAACTTTACTCCAAACCATTCATAACCCCGAGCAACGCCGGGTTATGAACCACCACAAGTTTAAAAAAAATAAATTATTTATGGCTTTTTCACAAGGAAGTAGGTTGGTTGGTATGGTTGTTTCATAGATAACAAGGAGGATGGGTCATGAACCATTATTAGCATCAAACCGTGCACACAATGCGTGTTGCCAACATTGTTCACCCATACTGCTGCAAATCGCTTCTACACACAGCGGCGCCCATATTTTGTTTTACCTACACACCAAAAGCATAACTTTCCATGAAGTTTGGTTGTCGCCACCATGCGGTATCTCCCGTTCTTTCCACTATCCAAAGCTCTTTGTGATAGTCATTCTTCAAATCAACTGTAAAACAGGCAACCTAGTTAAAAGTGCTTACTTCCATGGAGACTGGCCTCAACGAACGTTCGTATGCAGTTGACACACGCCTCGAAGTTGTACGGCGTGATGTGTGCCACGTCGCGCACAATGAAGGCAAGGCACTCCCAGCACTTGAGTAGGGCACGTGCATCGTGTGGGCGCAGGCTGCATGGGTGGATCAGCGGATCCTCCATCATGCGCGAGGGAGGATTGCTCTGGTTTGTGGAGTCTTTGCCTCCCACCTGTTATCAAAATTACCATAAACATTTTCTAAGAAAGTCAATCTCTTTGTAGTTTTTTATGTGTACAAAATTAGTGTTCTAATAAAAAGCAAATATTTTTTAATATTAACAAAAAGATTTTCATTTCCAACCTTATGCTGTTTAATATGAATCTATTGAAAGTATTATCCCGACTGGTGATGCTGTACACTGTAAAAGTGGCAAGAGCATCCTACTGCTGAGTTTGGCGCCCGTAGATGCACGAAAAAATCTTTCGACGGATTGCAATCTTTGGGAATCAGATGGGAAAAACTGTGCTTGTTCTACCTGAATTTAGAGGAAGATGCTCCAAAGAAGTAGCTGTTGATGCGTTCAGCACCAATACACTGCTGAGACACAGGTTAAAGGCTTGTCCAACGATTGAACCGTTTTAAGGTAAAATAGCATTATCGAAATAATGCCGTTTTTGTGAAGATACATCTGACCACGTTCACAGCAAATACTGTTTTAAAATTTCAACCACAGCGCAAAGCCATGGTTACAGCCGGTAGCACGCTCTCAATACAAGTCGGCTATTTAAATGAAACTGAGAGATTGCGCGATCGGCGCTTGGTATAGACGTCATTATTATAGTGATAAAGTCATATTTCGGCTTGGTGTTATTTGTTAATATGTTGTAACATGTCTGGAAATTTAAATTTTATTGTCATTTTTGTAAGTGAAATTAAAAAATATTGATTTATGATATTTTTGTTTTGTCTTTTATGTGTATTGTACTCAAAACTTATGAATGAATTGATTAAAATACATAAAACCAATCAAATGAAATTTTTGACAGCCTTTATCTCAGAAATAACTTTTTCACATAAGCGCTCGGCTGAGGATTGGTTTGTCAGCTTTTGTGGTTTGTCTCAAGGGTCTCTTCCACAATGCGTATTATGGGAAGTGGTGATGTATTAATAGGGCCACACTTACCAATATCCAGCCCTGTGTCTGAGGGGAGTGAGATATTTCACTATCAGAAGTGTAGCCACGATCAGTGCTCACCGAGTCATCTTCTGAACTCATTGCGCCATCAGATTTACTACCTGTTAAAATAAACAGTACTTCATTATTTTATGTATCAATCGTCGAAGTAATGTCTTGTTTAAAAACAGATAAAATATGTATGTTTTTTATATTGGCTGACAAAGAGTTACCACTGATAAAAGTTCCATTGAAACCTCTCCCTCTTTCTCATAAACAATGCATGTAAAAGAAAGAGGTTGTGACGTAGCTCTCATTGGCAGGACCCTGTGTTAAGATTTAGTGAGCATAATTACCGGCAACGCTGTCATCTTCCTTGAGATGCATAGCTCCTGCTCCGGTAGTCTCCAGCAGTGTGAACACAATAGTCCAGTCGTCGGCACTGTGTATGTTCTGTGCTGAGGTCTTCACCAACTCAAACAGGCCAACCGCTATCTGTAATTTTAATCAAAGATACACATCAACAACAGATCTCATAATTTCATCTATCCCATTTCACAAACTAAAATGACAGATCACTCTGTTAAAAGTTAAATTTGTCAATCTTATTAGATTGGGCAAATTTTGGCATAAAGTTAAACGTTCTATTTACATGATTTAAAATCTGCTAAGCACGATCAATTTTCAAGTTTTGTTTCACATGTGACAGAAAAAAGAAAATGATGACATAAAAGATTTATACAAATTGGATAGAAAATATGTTGTTCCTTGACATTGAGCACACTCTTTTTATATCAAAATTGTTGGTGAAATGGAAATGTTTAATTCTTCACTTAGCCCGTAGTCCTACTGGCTTGGTAACGCCATGAAATTGGCAAAAACCGGAAAAGTAAAGTACGCAGAAAAGTAAAGTTCACATTCAAGTTTAAAAAACAAAGGTTTGTAGAGCAGCCATTGTGGGATTTTTCTGCGCAGGGTTTCCGGTTTTTGTCAATTTCGTACCATTACCGAGCCAAGTCTAAGTACTACTACTTCTACTCGACGGGCTAAGTCCTCTGATAAGTGTAAATTCTTACTTACTAAGCATTTAATACCTTTCTATTAGTGGAAGTGACTTCTGAAGCAGACCAATGTGACCAACAAATAATAATGATAATATAAATCAAGTTCAACTCACCCTACTGGAAATTGAGTGGTATACAGGATAAGTGAGCTGTAGAAAAGCCTTGAGTGAGCGCAGCACAATACTGGCGCACTCCTCACTCCTCATCAGGCAGATGGCGAGCCTCAGCAGTCCCGTGGAGGAGCGCTCCAGCAGGCCCGAGGAGCTCCCCACCACTCCCAGCCTCTCCAGCGGCAAGGGGGCGCCGACCTCCTGAGGGCCTAGCCCTGAGGATGCGGCCCCCGCGACCATGAGCCCCGTGACATGTGCCTCCGTAGCTTGCCATATGTTAGACACACGGTCCCTGCAAATGTCACAACTGTTGATTTATTTGTTCCAATCAAGAACTAAGAAGCTAGACAATATAATTTCTGCATTGAGTGTAGAGTAGCACAGAGTAAGGAGAATGAAGTCTCACCGATTTTGGATGACAATCTGGATCAAAACCTCCAAGAAAAAGATAGTAGGATCATCCCGATAAGTTTGCCCCACTGGCTTTTGTACTTCTTGTGGTTTTCCCGCTGCTATGACGTACTTCACCAATTCCTGAAAACATGTACAATAAGTATGTATGTTGTTGAGCGTTTCATATTAAACATCAATGATTCTATTCTAATTTATTTTCTACATATATGGCTATTACTAAAGCAATGCCTATTCCGACAAAATTAGTAGAACTTGGACGGCTCTGCTGGGCGGGACAAGTAACAAGAATGAAATTAAGCCGACTATCAGAGGGAAACCTAAACTTAGGCGGCTGTAATGAAGTTTTAGGAATAAGAAATTCAGAGGGAAAGGAGACCGACAGGAGTGGAGAAACTCTCAAGAAATGTAGTGCTGAAGTATTCCTACTGACCTGCAGACTATCCAGCTGCAAGAACTTGGAATCCGTCACCAGAAGTCCTTTCACATTGCACTGGGCCACCGTCTCCTGCGCCTGCTGCAGCAGCTGTGACTCCTCGGGAGAGGGTTGGCGCTGCCAGGTGGAGCCGGAGTCCGCAGACAGAGCGATGTAGGAGTAGAGCGAAGAGAGCAGGCTCGCCTCGGGTGCCCGCACTGGGGCGCTGGCCTCGCGGATTAGAGATATCTTGCCTGAGGCGGAGCAGAAGTCGTCCGCTTCCGTTAGATCCTGCAAAATTAATAATGTTACAATCCATATATCTACAGGACACGTGAGATGAAAGGAAAACGTACCGTAATTTCCTACAACAATGGTCCAAAATTACTCCATGTTTTGATTTTTCACTATAGCTTCTAAAATAAAAAGGCTTTCTCTGCAGATATTATCTGTAGAAGGAAAACTAATGTTATTTTATAATAAGTTGAAATCTTATGTTTTTTTAAATTCTGTACTATAGTTGTGTAATAATAATAATAATAATACTTGGATGACTTGTATAGCGCCGTTTTTGTGCAAAAACACCTCAAGGGCGCAAGGGATAATGTACAGAACTTTAGTCCATCAAATGATATTTTAAATTCATAAAAGATTATAATCGAAAGAAAGTTAAAGTTAGCAGCCTATAAGATTGTGTGAAATATGTCACCTACTGTTGTTCACTTGTCAATTTGACGAGTGAACAATTATGGCGAACAAAGGTGTTTCCAAACCATAAAAATATCATCAAATCTATGCTGTCTTCAGTGTGTAAACTGTTCACTAGATGACACTCGTGTTTCAAATATCGGTGTTTTCGTGCACGTGTGTATCTGGACCATAGTTGTGGCGTAATTACGGTACTAATCTTTTCACTAAATAGTTCTGGGAATAATTGTGGTACTAGTAAATAGAGAATTCTACTGACCGTAGACTGTACCTGTCAAAACATATGTAAAGATTACAATTGTACAAATTTATTTGTGGCAATAGAGCAGTGATGGGCAAAGTATGGCCCGCGGGCCAAGTCCGGCCCGCCAGGTTAGTCAATCCGGCCCGCGGCATTGTTTTGAATAACCCTACCACAATTTACCAATTGAACAAAATGTATTTTCTACGTAGATAGAACAGAACACTTTCCTTCTCATTGTGTTTTAATTACGGTATTATTGCATCTAATATTAGTTTGCACACAACCTCGCGCTTTGCAGATCGGTAGCATGGCGAATGCATGGGGATGTGAAGTGCAATGCGTGTGTTGCTCGGCTAAGTTCGGGACGAATCGGGCGCTACCATTTTCGTTTCCTCTGTTGTCAAGGTCAGTGTTCAATCGTTCAATGTTCATCAGTGTAGTTCGGACAGTCACGACGCGACGTCGCGTGCGTAGTCAATGTCAAGTCACCTCTGCGGCTGTATGCCTGGCTTGTGTTTCTATGGTTGTGCTTTTTTGGTAGTGTTTTTGACATTTTTGATCGTTACAATGGCAAGTAAAAAACGTAAAGTTGATTCAGAATGTCGTATTTTTAAAGATGAGTGGACTTGGAAATACTTTTTTACGCATATTAATACTACATCTGTGAACAGGTGTTTTCTACTATGAAGCTTCGCAAAAACAGTTTAAGAAACCGATTGACTGACCACCATTTAGCTTCACTACTGCGAATCAGCTCATCCCAGTTTTTACCAGATTATGATAAACTTTTAGAAGCTCAGCCACAGTTTCATCTGTCACATACGCCTTCATACTCTTCTAAAGAATAATCAATTTTTGTTACTTCTTTACCATTTTAGCATATAATGTACTCAATATTATGCATGGTGTAAAAATTAAAAAATAAAGTACTTATATCACTTATAAAAAATTATTTTATTATATTTTTTTTCCGGCCCGCCTAGATAATTTTTTATTTTATCTGGCCCTTTCCTTAAAAAGTTTGCCCATCTCTGCAATAGAGGCATAACTACGGTAGATATTGCAGATTCAGAGGGAAAAAAAAGATTAATAAATTTTTTGTGGCCACCTTCATAGATAAGTTATAAATTGTATTTAATTTTAAACAATTATTTGATAGAACGTAGATAGACCCTCCCTTATAACAAAAATATGTATCTTAACACCTGCAAACTTAGTTGTAAAAATAAAAAATGCGGCTAAAAGAGGAACTAAATTACCAACAATTTTGTGACAAGTGGTGACAATATAAACATAATTTCAGTGAAAAGGAAATAAGGAATGGACAGTTATAACCTCTACTTAAGGCCAGGTTCACGAAAATTGGAATAATATTTCAGGGATGAGAGATATGAGGTAACTAGCTACGGGGAAGTGTAAAGCATCATTGCTTACCGGGCTAGCTATGAAAGAAATACTAAACATTAACCTCAATGACATTTTTTTTTCCATTTGTTCGGTATTTTTTGCCAAATATAATCAGAGTATCTCCACAAAATCAACAATCTCATGCAAATATTCTCCACGATTTAGTATTTTTTTAATATTTTGACTTTTCATTACTTCCTTTATTTAACTGTCAATTAACATGCAATTATTCTTTATGGTATATTTATACCGCTGATATTTTATAAATAAGTTACAATAGCGAGTCGGAAACAAAGGGAAGTCATTCTTTCTCACACTATAATAGGAGTATGAAAAAGTATAGAAAGGCGGAAAAACGCATTGTGTAAAACGCGAAACACAATTCCGGTGTAGGTGAACTCCATAATATTTTACACTGTAGGTTGCTGGCCTAGCGATAGGCGACTCGGTGGATGTTGTAAAAAAATCAACTTGACTATGAGGTTATACATAATAATGTAACGGCTAACCATTACTATGGCCTTTTTTCTGATGTGCCTACATGTTTACGAAACTTTTTTGCAGCAAAAAAGAATAACCTCTCCCCTTAACATTCTCTTTTACACTGACTGAATATTATTCGAGAAGCTTTTGATATATTTAAATATGGCTTTTATTTATTTAAGGAATTTTTAGGTGCCTTTTAATTTTTTTTAAATAATATGGGGTTTAGATATCGTTGATGTTGTAACAATGGATATTTTTATAATTCTCCTGTACTTAGAATTAAAGGATGTAGCCCATAGACATATGAATATTAGTAGATCTGCCCTAAGTGATTAAAAGCGTATTATTCCCCACTCCCCCATACCGGTTCCATTGGAGCCGGCTGGGCTCGCGTATGGCCTCCCATGAATCTAGAAAATGTGACATCATCATTCTTGTGCGAACTAGCGTCGAGCTATGGTCGAGGCATCATCGGTTCATTTTACGAAATAACACGGCAAAATGGTGGCTTGTGCTATGAAATCTTGTAAAAATAGATGTGAAAAAGAGAATAAACCCAATTGTCGTATTACATTCCATATGTAAGCATTATTTTAAGCTTATTCACATCGTATAATATGGATCAGTTGTAGAAACATATACTATCACATCGAGATACATCTGGACGCAAAATACAAAGCCGTTTGAATAAGAATCAGGGATGTGCCGTCGCCTTTTGCTCTTTGATAAAATACATAATTGTATCATTTGGAACTTCTATTTTTCATCTGTTATATCTTGCTGGAACTCCGAGGTATTAATAAAGGATAATAAACCAATCATTTTTAAATTTATTCCACTTTAATGGCGTTATTACTAAACGAGTTTTGAATTTTACACAACTCATAAACAACACTTAGGACGGGTTGTTTCGGAGAATTTGAACAATTCATCAAATTTCAACATTCATTTTCGGGTTCTGTGAAAGTCCTATTCAAGTTCTGTTATTATATCATTGTAGGCTAGTTGCTTGACAAAACTGAAATAAAAACAGAACTTGAAAAAATCTTTCACAGAACTTGAAAATAAACGTTGAAATTTGATGAATTGTTTAAATTCTCCGAAACAACCCGTCCTTAATATAGGATAAATGGTTGGTTATCAATTGTGAAAAATTGGTATGTTTGGAAGTAAAATGTAGATACAGTGAGCATGTTTGGAATGAAACATGTATGTGTCATTTTGCTGTCCGATGATATTTTTTATCTATTGAAATTAAAAATATTATATTTTTTTATCGCACGTCGCCACTGATCATATATTATCTTTGGATCATACTATCACACGTCGCAACGGACCACGTGTTAGGTACGCGCTTGTTTCGTATGTACGGTACTGCTGGAACGAGAAGGAGTGCATATCACGTATTGCACTAGGTTATACCGAGTGGCGATGTGTGATAGAAAATCATGTTTTTTGTTTTTAATTGAAAAAGTGTTATCAGACGGCAAAATGATGTCAAATGATGATGAAATTTTTACTCCAAATACTCTTAGGAATCGCTGGTAAAAGCTGTGTGTATATAATTTCATTTGTTTTTTTAGTTGTTTTACTTTTCTATTATCTTCTTAAAAGTGAAATGTTATACATTTTATTAAAAGTTTAATTATTTTATTATTAATAGGAACATAGCGGTTGTGACAACCCTCCAACATTGGTCGAATGTAGCGATTCTCAAGTGTGCGCATCGTTGTTTACTGGGAAGTAAATTATGAAACATTTATAAAAGTGTCTTAACTAAATACGTCAACAAAATATTCGACTCTGAAAATAGAAGAAATTTACTTTGACGAATTTGCACGCAAATTTGTTCATAACGTGGCGAGTAATTTGCGCTCCCATATAAAAATGTCTATTCATTCAAAAGCAGATTTTACTTTTAAGAACTAAATGGTGATATTATAATGCGAGATGCCTAAATACTGTAAGATTGATTTATTGACGAATCACAGTCAGCTTTCCCCTCTGCGTTCCCCAACTGTTGATTTTACCCCTCACCTCGAAGTTTTAGTCTATTAATATTCATATGTCTGTGATGTAGCCGAACTTAAAGCCATTTTTAAATATTCTGTAAATATTTATTTATGCAATTGTTTTAAACATTGTAACATATTTTCATCCCCCGAGGTACTGAAAACATTATTTATTTTTAACCTACTTTTATTTTGTGATAAACAAAATAGAGATTGTCTAAACTTTGAATCGAAAACAATTGTTTTGCGCGGTGTGCGAAATTTTGCTCTTAAATCAGGCAATAAATACATAATAATATGTAAGTACTTACTTTGGGTAGTAGGCGCGCCCTGAACAGTGCAAGGATAACCTCAAGGATGTGTTTCCATCCCTCGCGCAGGGAGTTGGCGTGACGATGGCACACGCAGAATACTTTCTTGAGGGCACAGCGGCTCTTGGCGGACTGACCGAGCGACGCTCCTATAAAATTAAAATAACAGTTTGTGGTAAATTTGTCTAATTCCGCTGCATGCAAAGGCTCGATAAAAAAATAACACTTGATTTCAACTTAAATATCGAAAGGAGACAACTATTTAACTGGGGGGGTGGGTTTAAGTAAACAAGCACAAAACAAGTTTTTAAAGATTAGTTTGGTTATTTTAATAATTTGTGTGTATCCTTAAAACTAGAACCACATTCGCTCATCGCTCCTAAAATATACAATGCATTGAACACCGATATAAAGTCAAATAATTCTATATCCCTTTTTATTCAATCTAATCAGTGTTGGCTATTTGAAAGGGGACGAGCTTTCTTTAAAGAATACATGACTTCATAATACTGTTAAAAGAAAAAGTTTTAACCTCCTATTTTTTTTTATATCGCTAAATTCAAATGTGACAATGTGAACGGATATAGAAACATTTCTATATAAGTACGTACCACGATTAACCTGTGTTAAAGAAAAAAAAGCCAGCCGAGGAATTGAACACACTACGCTTGAGTGGGACCTAAGCGCGATGTCAACTCGGCCACCGACCAAACTTAACTTTGAGAAAAAATGAAACTTTAATGCATCTTTTACCATCTCCCACCATATAAATAGTTTATTATTGTAGTAATAAAGAGAAACTAAAAATGTGTTTATTGAAGTGAAACTTCTTTAGGCGCGTAATTCGGGGACGGAGTAAAACCGAGTCAGGATCGACACGAAAATGCGGGTACCCCCACCACCGCTCACCGTTCACTGTCCCTCTCTCACCATATGCGCTTGTTGAGGTGGGGGAGCCGCTCACGAACGTTCTCTCCCGACACGGGACAACAATCGATGCAGTTTTTGCACGATTCATTAAGGATTTAAGTGCTCATGTATATATCTCGCACTTTAGTTACCATAACCCAATTATCACGACATTAGGAAATGATATTCATGAAATTGACAATGAAAATGGCACATGATTGGTAAATTGTCATTGTAATTTCTTTGTAATTTTTAATTGTAATATTGTTATTTATGTAATATTGTATACTTGTGAATAAATTGAAAATTTTTGGAACTATACATTAATCTAACGTCATTCATCTATAAGAAAATATTAGAAAAAGCAAATCCATGCTTCGTCGTTGAATTATTTAACCTCTAATTTTCAAACTAACCTAAGAGAGAAAATAGAGAGAGAGGAATACTAGAAGTTTCACTTCTGTCTTGCGTAGGCTTGACACACCCACTTTTTTTTCTGTATATTATGCCAAGTTATTTGGTGTTGTTTTTATGATACAATACAATAAAAATGATGGAGTTTTACCTACCATTAAAACTCTTATTATGTTGTCTTGCTTATCCAGAATATATAATGTGAGATATCGCGCTTATTTCTCGCCAGCGCCGTCGCATCTGCTGCCGTAATCTTGAATTTCCCGCCTTTCTTTTTGTAAACACCCTTCAGTTGTCTATTGTCACCTTAGCAGTTGATATCTTGATTCAATTTGGACTCACCAAGCAGAGCTTAAGTATATTCTGGATAAGCAAGACAACATAATAAGAGTTTTAATGTTAGGTAAAACTCCATCATTATGTGTGTCGTTGCTTATCCAGAATATATAATGTGAGAAGTGTTTGTTATCGCTTGGTGACAATTCTAAACCCAAAATTGTGACTATTACTGTATTGCTTGAAATAACTTAGTCAAAGACTGAGAGTGAATGGGGGGATTCAGCACCTCAACATTGAGAACTCTGATTTGCTTTCTATAATATTTCTTGAAAGTGTTTTCTGAACGCCAGTTTCCTCTTTCCAAAATGGTGTCTATAGGGCACTCTTCCAGCCAACTCCTTGAGGCTACTGCTGATCTCAAACTCCCAGGGGAGGTGTCAATCCCAGCGTCCTTCAAAATAGTTTTAATCCATCCACCAATAACAGTTCTTGAGGCTGGTCTTGCAGGCCCCAGTGTGGAAATAAACAGACACTCAACACCAGCTTCATGTCTCCTGTTCTGACTCAAGAACATAAGTTTTCTCAACCAAAATATAGGATCAATATTACGATCCTCTGCTTTGCAAAGCTTCCAACCAGACTGTCTATGTGTAGAGGTGTCCGTCTTAGAACCAAAAATTGGCCATAATATAATGTGATCATCATTGTCAACAAGATTATCAGGAGATGTATGTAGCAAGGTCAGATCATGAACTCATCTTCCTGACGTCAGTAGTAAAATAACAGCACATCTACGAGATGCTTCGAAAAGAGTCAGGTCCTTTGGAGGATTTTTACAAAGCCAAGACACCAAGAGTCCTGGATCCCAAGTAAATGCTCTAGGCTTCTCATTTACAGAATTCCTTATACCTCTCATCACTCGCTTGACCAAGGGATGATTACTAGTCCTCAAATCGCCATTGGGGTCACACAAAACCGACACTGCAGACTTGTGAAGCGCTATGGTACTGGGAGCCAAGCCTTTTTTCATTCTTAGGTATGCTAAAAACCGTGCCAGCTGAGATTCCGAAGGGTTATTAGGACAGGTATTGTTAATGGAGCACCATTCCTTCCAGCTCTTCCATGCCATGTGATAAGTTGAAAGCGTAGATTTGCGCCAACCCGCATTCAACAGAGCTTTCTCTTGCTGTGACCAATCGTTCAATGCTTCACTCCACCCCCAATCTTCCACACCTGTAATTGGAGCTTCTGGACCTGTTGAGGATGAAGTCCTGTCGATAAGTCTATCAAGTTGTCGACCAACATGGGTATTATGTGAGGTTGGTCTAGGGCTCTTTTCTTTAGGTCTGGTAACCAAAACACTTTTGGCCAATCTGGGGCTACAACCAGATACACCCCTGACGACTTGTTCAGGTGTGCCAGCACTCGTGACATTAAGCAGGGGGGAGGAAAGATCCATGCCAAGGGGAAATGCCAACTCCTGCTGAACGCATTGTGAAACATCGCTCTCTTGTCGTGGGGATCTATCGAGACATACTGATCCACGACGTGAGCCCTCGAAGAAGCGAATAGATCCACTACTGGACTGCCCCACTTGTGAAAGACAGCTCCTACCGCTGGGGGTAGGAGGTGCCATTCTGGTAACGTTATCCCTCGGGATAGATGATCCGCGAGGCCATTGTAGCGTCCCGGCAAATACTGCACTTGTAAAGAGATTCTGTGCTTGTCCAAAAGCGCAAGAATCTGAAATGTCAGATGAAGGAGACCCATTGACTTGGTGCCTCCCTCGTTCCTCAAGTAGGCTACGACTGTCCTGTTGTCTGATTGAATGAGTAACGAAGAACTTCTCGAATTCTGAGTCAGAGACGTTAAGGCATTTAAGATTGCTGTCATCTCCTTCATGTTGCAATGTCCCCCCCCTCTGACTGTCTGTCCAACAACCCGACAGAGGTACATCGTCGATCAGGGCTCCCCAGCCGTGATCCGCCGCATCCGTGGTCAGAAAATGTGTTGGGCTGGGAACATGAAGAGTTGAAACATGATCTAAGTTGTTCATCCACCATTTCATTTCCGACAAGACTTCCTTTTTTATCGGAGATTTCTGCTGAGGGGTCAGCTTCAGCATTAACTGCAACTGTAATTGTATCAGTCGAGTATGGAGTCGACCTCTGGGGACCACAAAGGTAGCAAAATTCAACTTTCCTAAAATACTCTGAGCTTCTTTCAGAGTCCATCTTCCCTTTGTCACGAGGCTCTGAAGTGAGTTCCAAAGACCTTGTCGTCTGTATTTGGTTAAGGTCTTCTGATTCAGATGGGGGTTCCAAACAATTCCTAGATATTCCACTGACTGTGCTGGCTGACGGACACACTTTTGGAAATTTACCAACCAACCTAACCGCTCCAATAATTGAAGAGCTTCTCGTGTTTGACTGAGGAGGACCTCTCTGGTCTGATGAGCCAGGAGAAAGTCGTCTAGGTACACAATGATCCTGATACCCCGTCTCCGCAGGATTTCTGCAATCCAATTTGTGATGGCTGCAAAGGCCTGTGGTGCACTGCTCAGGCCTTGAGGCAGGCATGTCACCTGTAAGTGAAGGCCTCCGTAATACAATCTCAGAAAGCAACGGTGAGCTTTTGCGACCGGTATGTGGAAGTAGGCCTGTGAGAGGTCTATTTTTGTCATCCAATCGTTGGCTTGAAGAAAGTGTGGGACCTTGTGGTGAGATATCAGAGAAAACTTTTTCCAAGCTACATCTAAATTGAGAGCTTTTAAATTGAAGATTGGTCTTCTTGAGCCGTCGCTCTTTTGAACAAGAAAAAGTGTTGATAGGAAGGAGGCATTGTCGCCAGCTCTTTTCAATGTACCATCTCTCGTCATCTTTCTTATTTCGAGTGTCATTTCCGGGGTTACTTTTGTTTTGAATCTCCTTGCGAGAGCTTGGCTTGGACTTATCAACAAGGGCTTTCGGATGAATGGTATGCGGTATCCTCTTATCATACGTAAGATGGTCTCTGGGGCATCTAGGGTCCGCCATTCTATCCAATAATCCTGTAGTTGACCGGCCCGAAATGGTTGATAGTCATCTGTTGAAGCGGCCACGAGAGGTCTGCCCCCTCGCGCCACGCTTCTGTTCCCTACCCCTACCCCTCGCACGGGAGGAATACGAGGAAACGAGGGAAATGCCATCTTTTCCTTTGATGTCTGCTTGGGGGGAAAGGCAACAACCTCCTTAGAAGTTGAAGGGCGGTTGTGCGCCGAGTGGCTACCCTGAGATAGGCGCACTGGACTAAAGCACTTTGTTACACCACCCAGTTTCTGCAACTGTGCGGACAGTGCTTCTTCCCCAAAAAGATGAGTGGAAGAAGGAGGAATTCTGCTGAATAGCTTCCGTTCCACTCCAGTCTTACAGCTGCTCAAAATCTTATCTCTTCTGTGCTGAATGATTTCAGCTCGCTTTCCGCAGGTTATCTGCAAGATATCGTCAGAGCATTTTATAAACTCGGAGTCCTCTCCTAACAGGCTGTCCAGTTGTTCCTCTAAAGCCTCGCCTGACAGAGAACTTTCTGAACTGCTTCCCCATTTGATGAGTTTTTGGAGAGCCTGTTGAAGGCACTCTCTCTGCTTCAATGAGGCATGCGTTACCGCAGCCAGCATCTTTTCCATAGCCGGAAATAGTGAGGCGTGTTATATTGGTGAGGCGGTGTCAAATGCCAGCACCTCGCAGTTCACCTCCAGCTCCTTGAAGCCTGGATCAGCTAAATATTCCTTTAAAGCGGATGCGTAGCGGACATTGGCCCACTCGCTCGAGTTGAAGCGTTGGAGATTCTCCACCAAACCCAGATGTGTTGCAGAAGGTTTTGGCGCTGCAAACTCCTTCAGAACAGTAGAGGGACCCGGCATCTGATACTGCCTTTCAGGCGACAACGAGCAAACGCTCCCAGATGCATGCGAGGGTGCCACTATACTTGGCGTGCTGACAGTGGCTTCCTGCGTTGACCTGTCCATGACAAAATCTTGCAGGGTCTTGACTTGACATGCTAATCTTTTGAGCAGATGTCTGTCATTCCGCTTACGTCTCTTCGTTCGCCTGCGTCGCCTACTATTTTGCGACGCCGAACCGCTAGATTGCGAGCTCGACGAACTTGTTGATATTGAACGGCGTCGCCTCTTTCGATCACGTCGTTTAGAGGTTACGTCATCTTCTATATGGTCCTTGTCTGAGGCCATTTTAACCCCGTGCACAAAATGAAGACGCTAATAACTGTCAAAAATGTTCGCACTCACTTCACTTCACTTAGCACTAATTTTCATAAAAAATTACGACAATTTGTGGGTAGCAACAGATATTCTTTTCGTTAAAACAATCCCAAACGAAAATTACACGACCGGCGTGGGTAAAAAAACGCCAAAATTGAATCAAGATGGCGTCTCAGGACTCCAACTGCTAAGGTGACGATAGACAACTGAAGGGTGTTACAAAAAGAAAGGCGGGAAATTCAAGATTACGGCAGCAGATGCGACGGCGCTGGCGAGAAATAAGCGCGATATCTCACATTATATATTCTGGATAAGCAACGACACACATAATGGAAAACCTAAGAAAAGTGGTGGATGAAGAATTACATATTCTCAAAGTTTTTGACATTCACGGCCAATAATAAAAGTATTATAGCGAGTTGCGGCCAGTAGAAGTTGTGTTGTTGGCTTTTCCGTAATTAATTACCGAAATATTTTTATTTATTATGTTTGTTGACTTGAATGTTTTCATTTTGAGTGTTTATTGTTTTAATTTATTATGTTTGTTGACTTGAATGTTTTCATTGTATTCATGTATTTTGAAAACTCAAAATTACTTAAGAATCATAGTGGCAACGTATAGTTAAGTGAGTTGATCTGTAACAGTAATTGAGTGCTTTACCTATAGAGATGTAATGCAGGCTCTCAGGCAGACTAAGCAGCCCCGTGAACTTGCAGAGGCTGAGCACAATGGTGTCCAGTTCGCTGGTAAGAGAGTAGTGCGCCACGATGGAGGCGCACTTGTCGAAGCCCTCCAGCGCGCGCGAGTACAGGTTTGGCTCCGATGACTTTTCAAAGATGGAAGACAGGGCGGCCACCTAGCAACAAAAAAAAAACATTAAATTAAATTTTAAAGTTTTCTTGTATCCACATTTAGAATATGAACCAACATGCATGCGTGAAGGTCCATAACTCAATTTATAACATTATTAACAAAAACAAAAATCACGCACATATCGGTCTTTGCGGTTGGTTTCTTTAGACGAAATGTGTATTTTGCTCCAATAAATTAATGAAATAATGTAAAATGTAAGCAAGTGAAGGATATTCCTTTCTGACTTTATTTACACAGTGGATTATTTTATTTTAAGAACCTAACCTAACTTTGCAGTTTTCAAAAACAGGGTACAGTATGTTCATGGAGGTAGACTCATTGGTCCCACACATTACAACATCTGGACAACTTCGTCAGAGACGATTTAGAAACATACTTGTCATAAGCAATGAAATCACAGGATGTGTAGGACAAGTATGTATGTATCTAAATCATACATACATAGGTACTTGTCCTACACAACCTGTGATTGCATTACTCATCATACTTGTCATAAGCAATGCAATCACAGTTTGTGTAGGATAAGTATGTATGTATCTAAATCATCTATTTTCACAGGAAAATATGTATTGTAAATTGACAAGTTACCATAATGTTTTGCATATGTTGCGTACGTGGGACCAATGTGTCTTCCATAATAACACGGTAGACAGGGATTGCATTATCTTCTTCCCAGTCTTGCTGGATTAAAAACCTTAAAAAATATAGCAAAAATACTCACCAGAGGTCCCCAAGTGAGCATAAACAGTTGCTTGTCGAAAGCACCTGAAGGAGAATGTACAAAGAGACCCTCTTTGGTGGTCCCTCTTCGTAGCAGCACCTTCCACATGTAGTTCTCCTTCACTATTCCAGTGCGCTCTGCCGGCATAACTATTTCTTCATTCCTGAGAGACAGAAACGAGGTTCATTAATTGTCAGTAAATGGGTAATCACTACCTGTTAACTTTGGTCCTCCATCAATAGAATAACATAGCCGTTGTGCCAACATAATTGGCAGATGGGTGTATCTTACAGTAGGAGACCGGCAGGATTGGAGGTGTTTCTTGGAGGTGAACAAGACTATTCGTTGTAGTGCCCATGATGTATGAAATAGTATCTTACTTGATAGAATTGAAGACGGCCTCAAGCATTTTGGGATCAAAGTCATTGCTTCCGTTGCAGCCCCTCAGGTTGCGTACAAACTCCTCCACCGTCATGGGGATGTTGAGCTTCTTGGCGTTATGGTTGTGCTGGTCCATGTTCAGCATGATGATGGCATAGGCGAGGCGGAAGGCCGCATCCGTGTTCGCAAATGGATTTCCATTGCACTCCTACAACATAATTAGAAAGAAATCAATAGTGGAATTTTGTTGTTAATGGGAGAGGCTCGGTTCAGAAACTCACCCAGAGACTAGGTTTTTGGTATACTATTTCAAGGCAATGAATCAAAACATTAGAAATCACAAACATTACAATATATCGACTTGTTAATAGAAGAAGCAATTATGAGAGAGTTATTTACTCTTATTAGTTCATACTTACATGCCAATGTTCTGAAAAGTGTTCCATGACGAGGAATATAAGTGGCGCCTCTCCCGGTAGTCGGAAGGTTTCCAGATAGAGGCGGAGGGCTTGGTCCACTCTGAGGCCAGTCATGTCAAAGCTTGCGGCGTAGGTAGCAAGGATTCGCGACTCCACATTCTTCTTTTTGGAAATATATTCACCTATTCAAACAATTTCCATTACATACTCATTGAAATTCAATAATTATGACTGAGGATGATAAGTTTAAAGTGTTTTGTATGAAGAAATAAGAAATTAATTAATACCTATCATCTTTTTATCTAGTCCTGGATTGTTTCGCAGGAAATGAGCAATCTCCAGGGGATCCAGTGGAGTAGTCAATATTCCATGTTCCTGTAGGAATTCGATTCCTTTCTCGGGCTTTTGGTTAAAATGCTCGGTACCTGTAGCTATCCACTGAAAAGTTAGAATGAATGATTAGATAGACAGTAATAATTTTATGTATCTCTCATATGGATATTTTATTGAAATCTTATGTTTAGAGAAAGTGCTTACCCTCTTTTTGTTCTTGGTATCTTCCAGGTGATGTTCAGTGGGCAGGTTAGCATTTGGCTTATGTCTCCCCATCTTAGCACTGCTTATATACTGACTTATATCATGAACAACAATATCATCTCCATTCTCAAAAGAATCGCACATATCTATGGCAACTTGTCCCGTATCATCGGTGCCATTGAAGGCGTCATTGATAATTTTTTCATTTGATTTAATCTGATGACAGTTAGCTTCAATGGAATCTATGACAGTAAACAGAGCATCCAATGCCAGCGTGTGATAGTTATGAACTCCGGCAGTGACAATAGTTTTGGATAATAGCTTGGTTATGTCTTCAAGTAAATTGGAGCAGTAAATATCACAGTCATAATTGAGATACAATTCTGTACAAAGCCCAGGAATTCGCCACATTTGAGCAATGCTTTCCAGAGCCAGGTGTGTTATTTCTTTGGACTCGTAAGAATTCTTGGCACTGTCGGACATTATGATCTCTACTAGTTTTGAAAAGAATGCCTCTAGTTGGAGTTTAAGATGGGTGCGGAGGGATTCAAACAGTAAGAAAGACACTTGGAGGTCGAGAGCAAACATGGACACTCGGTCAGAGCTCAAGAGCTGAAAATAACACACAGATTTTATTAAATAACTCGTCAAACCAGATCACAGTAGTTGATAAATCAAAAATAGTATACACATGAGCATAGAGAGCACTCATAGAATAAGGTTTAACTTACACTCAGTAGATTTCTGCAAAGAGGGTCTTTGACTAGTTGCAAGAAGGAAGGGTATTTAGCCAAGTGATCAGCTCCAACTTCCAAAGCAGTTTCCACTAGACATAATCCCAAGTAAACCATGGAAGAAGTGTTTTGGGGATCCATCGGGTTACACAGAGATATTAAAAATCTGTAAACAGATATGTAAGAATAAAAGTACGCTTTAAAACACTTAAATTATTTTGTGTAACACTTAAGTGATTGAAACTATACAAGATGTATAACCTGAATAGCTCTCTAACACATACAAGTCCATAGGGTTGTAAGTTGACTTGTTCATCTTGTGATATAAATCTCACTCCTCTTGGATTAATGTAATCCTTTTCCATTTCTTCCTCTTCCTTGTACTCATTCATTCCCCCCTTTGATTGTAGAGAAACCTTTTGGCCATCCATCTCTTCTTTGGCAGATTGTTCTGGTTCACCGATGGTTACTTTTGCTGGTGTCAAATCTTCTACTACTTGACTAGCTTCCGATTCAACTACGCATTCTTCCACTGCCTTCTCTTTAAGATCCGTATCAGAACTGGACGGAGTGATGGTTTCTGAAGAATTCACACATTTCTCCACCAGATGAGTTATATACATATTTTCACTTGCTGCTAAATCCATTGAAGAATGTCTTCCATGCTTTTTGGATGGACTTTTAGACTGATCTGCTGGTAAAACTTTTGGTAAAAGGGGATCACTCTCGGTTTCGATTTGGTTACTTGCCGATTTTTCTGCATCAGTCCTGAAATATTTATTAAAAGAGCATAAAATATGTTTTTTATTTATTAGGGTGGTCCATCTGATACGCCGGATTTGATTTTGAAATGAAATTTGTAATGTAATAGAAACAAGATGTTGTTCTTTTGTATTGCAACTCCTTTTTAATAACCTCAATAACAGCAGATGACAACTGTCAAACATTAGAGTTGCCAACCTAAATAAATAAAAAATGGATGGAAATTTAAATCCGGCGTACACGATGAACCACCCTTTATTATACGCCCATATGGGCTTTTACAAACATGTACATAATAATTCAGTGGGACAGTAATCAAAATTAACATTATTTTGAATCTATGCAGCAGAAAAGTATTATCCTAACCTTAATTGGAATTTTTACTGAGATATGTTATTATAGCCTTCTTTTAAGACATTTTGAGCGGGCAGTTTTCGGCCGCGTACTAGTGCTGGTAACGGGTGATTTTTCGCGTAATTTCGCGCTAACGTAGACCTCTAGAAAAATTGCGATAACTTCAAAAATATTTGTTTGATTTCAATAATTCTTTTTGCAAATTATTTATTTTATTTCATTTTATTTTATTATATTTAGAAATGTATTCTTCATCGTTAAACTAGTGCAGAATTTCACATACAGTAGGAAAGTTTTGAAAAAAATAATATTTTTTTTACATAACATCCTTTATTTTACAAATTATACACAAAAATTATTTCTAAATGTAAAATAAAAATTATTATTGCATGGCTACAACCCTACAGACGCGATATAGCGAAAACTCAAGTATATTGGAACCCGTATTTTAACATGACCTGCGCTCCACTAACAATCTATCAAAAACGTATAAATACGTGATCCGCTCTCTAGCATTAATTTGCTAAAAACGTATTAATACGTGATCCGATTACAGTGTGTTAACTATATTCCTTGCAGTTGAACACATAAATACATCTAAAATTTCTGCAAAGGTGTTGCCAACTGCATGCAATAGTGCAAAGTGCCAGCGATCAAAATGATTACCAATTTTCAAAATGAAAACCATTATAATTAAAAAAATAATGATTTCGGGGGTGTCTCTCTGTGTCTGTAACTCCGGTTCTTTGAACTCTAGAACTAAGATTTGCTTTGATTTTCGAAATTGGAACTGATTGTGGGAACAATTCAGAATAGCAATAAAGGAGGTACCAAAATAATTTAATTTTTCAATGAATATTTCTGTTTTGATACAGTATTTCTTATGTTTAAAATTTAGACAGAAGTCATAATTTTTCAAGTTTACTACCCGTGTTCATACGAAAGGCACATTTCTGATTGTCTCCAAAATTGACAATGTTTGTTTATACAAATATTTTTTTTTGATAATAATACTTTCAGCTTCATAAGTCCTACAATTATAATGTATGCATTATTTAGATAATATTTGATTAAAAGTAGTACATAAGTAACCTGTAAGCAGGGTCATCTAATTCAGTGATGGTGGGTGTTTGAGATATATTTCCTTGCATGTCCACAACTTGAGTGCTGTTGGTAGCTGGCGTAGCACTGAGTTGACATGTTGAGCTAGAGGGCTTCACCATTGGACTTAGCACTGTTGATTTTTCTGAAATAATATAATATTTGTACACGGTTGACATTTGTCACATGAGTACAGGTTGCTTCTACGACTCGTTCTTAAGTTCAACAGCTCGGCTGTGGAACGATTTGCGGGCCTCTGTGTTTCCTTCCTCCTACAACATAGATCTCTTCAAGACCCATGTTCACTGCTTCCTCTTCTCAAAAAAAAACCCTCAAAGATGACATAAGCCCTGAGGGAAATTATTTTCCTCATGGCCTCCTGTGGGGAATTAATCTATAATCTCATATGGTGACCGGGTATCTCATGAAAATGACAATTCAAAACACCTACAAAAAGTGATATAAAGTCATGAAAAGTGATGAAACAAAAACTAGGTTAAATAGGTTACATAGGTAACTATTAAACATAGTTTTTGTTTCATCACTTTTAATGACTCTATATCACTTTATATAGGTGTTGAATTTTCATTTTGATGAAATATCATGGAACCATCCCATATATCCCATCACGTGGCACATTTTGACACGACTCATGTGTTGTACTGAAACTTGGATCACATATGCGATATCCACGTATATGTATAAGATTTGATGCTCACTAGCCATTTAATTATTTACCTACTACATATTGAATGTCGTGGACTTACCCTGTGCACGGGCCCTTCCCCTCCGTGCAGAGTTGGCCTTCCTCCGCAGGGACAAGGCTCCGCCCTCCACGGCCCCCTCCTCGGCCGCCGCGTCGCAGAACTGCGGTAGGCGCATGAACACCAGCTGCGTCATGTCTCGCAGGCACTGTTCTGCATTGCGCCTGAGCAACTCTGCAATCATACAGTAGGTATTAATCAATGAACAGACAAGTGTATTCAACACTGATATTAAAATGTATTTGGGAGGGGACAGAGCGTCAGCTAAATTCCTTCCTATTACTCCTCAACTCCTTACATAAACAGATCCAATTCACACTAGAAGTAGGTATAAATTCGACACTCAACTTTCTAGATCTCACATTATCGATTATTGATAATAAAATTCATTTTAATATTTTTAGAAAACCTACCTTCACAGACACTACAACCCATAATACGTCCAACCACCCTATTTCCCATAAACATTCCACTCTATGATCCACCGTTTAGTCACTACTCCTTTAACAAATGTTAATTACGCTAATGAGTTAAGTACAATTAAACTAATAGCACTTAATAATGGATATGAAATAGGCCTTATTGATAGAATCCTTGCAAAAAAACTAAGATGTATTGCCATAAATAAATATGTCTACAATAGTCCACTAATTCTCAACAATAATAACTCTAACCTGCATTGGAGAAGAATTTTGTATATTAATAACTAGACATCGGATTATATGCACTAACAAAGTGCCAAAATATGCATGCAAATATGCACTAAAAAAGTCCGAAATATGCACTAAAAACTCTTGATTTGCCCAAAATATGCACAATCAAAATCAAAAAACCATTTATATTTATATATATTTTAATTAAAGACCGTAAAAAACAGCGAAATATTCTTAAAATTATGAATAGTTTTTGTGACAATATACAGTATTTCTCCAAATTTTCGAGCTCAAATTTGTGACGTTTGTCACCCAGTATTAATTTGTACGCCGAAAACGACCTCTCTACGTCAACTGACGTCATTAAACAAAATTTAAAATTTGGCGCCATTTCTGGAGATATCTGTTTAGGCAGGGTACCTGTGCCGTTGATGTAGGTATTAATGTTCTTCATATCTTCAAGAGTCGAGTTTTTAAGCAAAATAGAGTCTAACTGTTTACGAATCTTTTCTGATATTGAATTAGGAAGGGCGTTGGCGAGTTCGATCAATGTTTCCAGTATTTCTATTGCTTTAATTAGAGGAAGGTTTTTTGTTTCCAATTTTTTTATGGTATCTGGTAACTTGTGGAAATGTGTTGAGATGAGGGCGATATTCTGTTTAATGGATGCGTCTTCAAATGCTAGCTTGCTTGAATGAATTGCAATGGCCTCAGAACTGTCAGCCACCGCGCTCGTGCTCTACGCGTCATCATCACCTAGCTCCCTATACGTAGATGATACCTCCCGCTATTAAACGAAATATGCACGATTTGGGATAAAAGGCTGAAATATGCATTAACGTCGTAATTAGAGAGTTATATGCATTTGCATATGCAAATATGCAAATGCATATAATCCGATGTCTATTAATAACCTTTCCTCTTCATGTACAATTAAATTCCCACCAGAAATTAAACCAGCGTTTTATACTAATAATAATCTAGGAAATTTTTTAATTAATGCCAAAGATAAAGATGTTCTTAGCCACTCGGGCGTATATAAAATTAGTTGTAATGATTGCCCAGCATTCTACATAGGACAAACATCACGCAATGTAGAAACTAGAATAAAAGAACACCTAAGATGTCTAACCAGTTCGGGATTTTCAGAATTTGCAGAACATCTAATTAATAAAGTTCACACTTTTAACCGTGACACGGGTATTAAAGTCCTACACAAAAATGAGATAGGCTTACGACTTAACAATTTGGAAGCATTGGAAATAAAAAAATCAGTTAATTCAAAGGCCGAAATCATCAATAATCAATTAAATTTAACATTCAGCCCCATAATAAGTATGTTTCCCGTTATCCCAAACTCCCCACCCCCACTTCCCTCCCACAACTGACACTGTCTCTCTCTGATTTTCTATCTCTTTCTCTCTTAACTATTGGTATATATATATATATTATTCTGTATTTGTTAGTATTTTTATAACAGTCCTGATGATGGTACGGAGGTAGCGAAACCGGTAGACTTTAAAATATCAATAAAGTGACTTTAAACAAAGTGTTTCCTTTTTTATTACAAATTTAATTTCTGTACAGCAACTTTTTTTTAAATCGTCTAAACTTAGTTTTCAGGAATTTTGGTAAATCGTAAGTAAATGTGACGGGTATATCTCCATTACTACATTCACGTATGTATATATTTGTCTTAAAATAAATAGCATTACTGTAGGTACATGTGTATCATAATCATCTACAAGTGAGAAATATCCTTACCGCTCAATCGAGTTTCAAAGCAAATGCGGAAGCAACTCAGCATTATTTCACAAACACTCTCGTCTGTCAGCATGGCTCCCTCGGGACTGAGAACCAGAGTTCTCAGAACATATATACTGTACAAGTGAGAAATATCCTTACCGCTCAATCGAGTTTCAAAGCAAATGCGGAAGCAACTCAGCATTATTTCACAAACACTCTCGTCTGTCAGCATGGCTCCCTCGGGACTGAGAACCAGAGTTCTCAAACATATATACTGTACATGTAATCTACAAGTGAGAAATATCCTTACCGCTCAATCGAGTTTCAAAGCAAATGCGGAAGCAACTCAGCATTATTTCACAAACACTCTCGCCTGTCAGCATGGCTCCCTCGGGACTGAGAACCAGAGTTCTCAAACATATTTACTGTACATGTAATCTACAAGTGAGAAATATCCTTACCGCTCAATCGAGTTTCAAAGCAAATGCGGAAGCAACTCAGCATTATTTCACAAACACTCTCGTCTGTCAGCATGGCTCCCTCGGGACTGAGAACCAGAGTTCTCAAAACCTAAAACATATATTTTTTTAAATAGATCAAAATATTAACAATATTATTACAAAACGAACCATTATATAAATGAATCTCTAAGTATCCCTAGTTCCTATCCTGCTATCTGCAGCCATTTCTCTGCCGTCTCGAAAATAAAGTTAAATTTTATGAAAACAATTAAAATACAATGAGGAATACTATATAATTCTGATGCCCTATTCTTATACAAAATCGTGAACAATCTTGTTGATTCATCATATCTGTTAGAAAAGATTGCATTTCATTGCCCTAAACACAACACCAGATCGAACACTTTATTTAGAACACCACACTGTAAAGTCAAATATGCGCAAAACTCTTTAATAGGACGTATCTGTAAAACTCACAATGCCTTGCGAGATGTAGACATTTTCAACTGTAACTTGAAAACATATAAAATGCAGCTTACTAAACTGATAACTTGATTTTTTATTTTGTAGTATTTATTTTAGTATAATCATGAGAAAACAGCATTAATACTAAATGTCTTTATTTTTTTACAACATTTTGTAATCCCTTATAATGTTTATTTTTTTATATTTCTTTGTCATTTATAAATGTACTGTTTAGGTACAAATACTAAATCAACAACTAAACTCAATTGAACTTTATTGGTCTAGAACAAGGCTGCCCAACCTTTTTAACAGTTGGGCGAAATTGACGATTTAAAAATCACTGGCGGGCCACTGACTACTGATGGTTCCTATTTCCATGGGGGGGGGGGGTTGTTAGAGAATTTCGCTGAAAAAAAAATCCGCACAGCCAAAAATATCATAATTCGTTCACGGGCCACAATGTGGTCCGCGGGCCTGGGGTTGGGCAGCCTTGGTCTAGAACATATGAATAATTACTGTTTATGCTAAATGTATAAATGACTGTTTGTTTCCTAAAAAAATAAAAAATAAATTAAATAAATAATCACTCATATATAAACCCATATACGAGGGTTGTCCAAAAACTAAAGACCATTTTCGTTTTAAAAATCAGGAAAATTTTATTAATTCTAAATTTGTATATGGCATTGTTCGTACATGTCTATACTATTTTTTTACATAATCCCCGGCAAGTTCAACGCACTTTTTGAGTGGGGGAACAAGGTCCTTGATGCCTATGTCATAAAAATCTTCCGCTACCTCTTCCTGGACTTGAATGAAATGTTGCTTTAGATGAAGGAAGATATGAAAATCACTGGGCGCTAGGTTAGGGCTAAAAGCCGTATGGCTATGGACTTCCCACTCAAAAGATTGCAGGAGCGCGGTGGTTACAGCTGCTGTATGGGGGCGGGCGTTATCATGCAACAAACGCCCTTGCTCAACCTCCCTCTTCACTTGTTTTGTATCGCTCTTAGAAGTTTTTTAACATTTCACAATAACGATCAGCGTTGATTGTGCTGCCTTTTGGCAAAAAATTGACTTTCAACTAGGCGGACCTTCTCCGCATTAAGAAAGCGAATAACAGAGCGCACATTCACATTTGGCGGGAGACGACATCCATCTCTCACAGCAGCCACAGCCAGATTGCATAAACTACCAAGACGGGCAACCGCCCATTGTCGAGGGGGAAGTACGCGCTACAAGCTAGTGTTGCCAACTAGTGAAATATTTCATCCGTACTACTGCAAATGACAAACGGTCTTTAATTCTTGGACAATCCTCGTAACATATTTTATTAGATTGGGTTATAGCTAATTATATTATATTTGTTGTTATATTTTTGAGCTGGCAGAAAAAAGGCTGTAAAGATCCGTTAAATAAATAAACGAGTACGTACTTGTAGTATCTTCATGAGCACTACTCCATCTGACGAGTGGTCCGTTCCCACGAAGCGCGCATGTGTGACGGCATCGGCAATGTTCTCCACACTCGCTGGGACTGATGCATGCATGGGATCTAAACCATCAGTGAATCACAATTAATATTGTTTAATACGACATTCAGACTCAGAGTAGGATGTAAAAGATACATGCTACCCACAAATAAACTATTCATTGTAGAACATATTTTGGTAAATAGTTCTCTAACCGCTGCACTTTTAATAGGCACAGATTAAGGAAAAAACACTTCTTTCAACTTAATTACTAAAAGAAACAAGGATTTATGGCGGGGTAGATGGTAAAAGATGCATTATAATTCCATTCTATTCAAAGTTCAAAATTTATCTTATACGTTTTATAATCCCTTTGCTGCAATTTTAGAATTTTTTTTTGTAAGGAGTGACACTTGCTTCATTTCAATCTAAATATGCATAAATTACTTAATTAACCCAAACTAAAAACCGAATAACCTAATTTGTGCTTTTAAATAGGTCTTTCTTGTAGTGATTGTAATAAAGTGTAATTTCCATCTGTGCCTAAAAGTGCAGCGGTTAAAGAAACAATTCCCCATATTTCATATCCATTTGTCTTAATAATAGTTTTACAGCTCATTTCTTAGTGTTCCAGTTTAACAATTACATTTGGTAAATATTTACCTACGACTACCGTTTTTACTACTACAAAAAATTGCCCCTTTAATAACGCCTGCTCGCGTCCCCTTTAGAGTTATATCCCAGTTTTCAAGTAGTTTGTGGGCTACGCTAGGTTTGTATAGACTGGTTTGTGATTTAATTCTACCTAATCCAACCTAACCTAACATGTACGGAATATTTTCTCAAACGGTAGTCGTAGGTAAATAATTACCTTACATTTATTAGAGAATTAAAGTAATTGCAAGCTTTGGTGGTTATGGTTTAAAAACATAAACTGATAAATACATAATAGAAGACAAACCTTCACAGTAAACACTTACCAATCAGTCCATAGCACAAGAATTTGTTTATAGCCGAAAGAGCCAAACAGGTCACATTTCCCGTAGTCTTTTCTGATCGGATGACTTCCAGAAAAGGGCCCAAAAAGACGTTTGGATCAAGAAGTCTCAGATCAGCGACTTGGTTCAATATGTCCCTGAGGTCCTGAAACGCCCTCATCAATATGTCATGCTCTTCGTCCTGGCTAGAGTGAGATCCCCACCTGGATCCCCTCCGCATGGCGGTGACAAGGATGGCCATCTCCCCCTGAACCACGAATATTCCATTGCCTGGGAGTGACATCTTCACTTATCAGTTCTTCAGACGTCAGAAATGAACTATAAAAGCATGGAGACCAAACTATTACTTGAATCGAACCACATCACTAATACCCATTTAAAACTGTTATTTATCATATGCTTATCTTATTTACAACAAAAAATAAGAATCGATTCTATTCAGATTAATATTTGGCCTTATGTTGACGTTTCAGTATTTTAATTAAGATGTTGCTAACAGATGGCGATTATTTGGTTTATTTTTCAGTTCTTGCCTAATATTTGACGCATGGCAAAAACAAAAATGTCAGCGGAGTAAAATAAACTGCGCAATCCCTCAGATTAATCAAACTGATCGACGTTATAAATAAATTCTTTTTACTCATGTGCATTTATCAAACAGATGATTGTGGTGTTTACTTGACGGAGCTACACGTCATCTTAATTCTGGCTATTTTATATTGATGGCAGCACTCGGTATTCCTGTCAGGACCTGTCTTGTTTTGCGCGGGTCGCCGGAAAACAAGATACAAATTTCGAAGAGTTTCGTAAAGAAATTTTCTTGGAATTGTTAATTTCAAACATATTGTATACTCACGTCTTGGTTTTTTAAACCGTAAGTAGCAAAAAATATTACTTACATTGTGCGCTTTAATGAATTATCCAAACTAATCGTTTTCATTTTCGTTTATATCTTGTTACAATAACAAAACTTTTAGAAATATCCAACCAAGTATAAAACAGTCAAGGCCTGTCATGTCCAGGCGCAATTGGAGCAGTCCGCTCCGGGCGCCGACTTGCCAAGGCGCAAAGGATCCAAGGAGCTGATAATATCAACCCGTAACACAGCGCCCTTGAGGTTCTTACTGGCGCCAGGCGTCGTTTGTCTCAGGGTCGACCCTGAGAACAGTATTGAAACTAAATTATACAATAAACGTGGGTGAAACAAGAACTGTGTGCCACTTCACATCTTATCTACTTATTGAAAAGTCTTATCTCAACGACCATAAAAAAGTTATTTTTTCAGATATTTTGGTTACAAAATGGCTCCAGCGAATGTAGAAGCCACCGTTATCATTGTGGACATTGGTGCCACAGCTTCTGCTAAGAGCAACGATGGGCCAAGCTTTTACGATCAAGCCATCGCCTGCATTACCACCATAATCGAGCGCAAGATATTTAGCCGCCCAACAGATCTGGTTGGCATTATCTTAATGGGCTCTGAGGATTCTGTGAATGACCTCGCAAGTGATGGTTCTTACAGGCACATCAGTGTTGCCATCGATCTCGCTAACCCCACTTGGAATATGATTGATATACTTAAAAACTCAGTAAGTACTTAATCACCATTGTTTTTTTTAAATTTTGTGTTCATAAATAAAAGCTCTGATTGTCCATAATAATTGTTGGATAATTTGTAAAGTGCCGTGTTTATGAAAAATAACCCCAAAGGTGATTAATCATGTAGGTACCGATAAACTGATCTGTTTTAAAAGATGGTCCTCTTGAACGTAATTCAAATAGGTTTTTTGAATAACATATAGCGATTGCTTTTTGATATTACTATTTTTTTATTTTCTTTTATAGATAGAGCCATCTCGGCATCAAGCAGATTGGTTCGATGCGTTGGTGGTTGGGGCTGACTTCTTGCGAAGTAGATCGCGTAATAGAAAGGTTTCCCGGATGAAAGTTGTCCTGATGACAGACTTCAAAACTCCATCTGAGCTGGATAATGACCAAATTCAACAAGTTAGCATTTTATTATTTGGTACATTTATTTTTTATTCTTGGATATTGACTTTATTGATAATTAACAATGGTTTTTGTTTTCAGTTGATTGAAAATTACAAAACACTTGAATTAGAACCAATTATTATTGGTCACCAGATAAGCAATATTGAAGACGAGGATAATAAAATTTTTTTGGAAAAATTAGTTGAAGATGCTGATGGCTATGTTTGCTCTTTCGAAGATGCCAATTTGCAGTTGCAGTTCCATAAAAAGAAGGCGACCAATGCTCATCCTTGGAATGTTGATTTGTGCATTGGCCCTAATATAAAGATTCCTGTAAGCGGTTATGGAAAAATCCGTGACTCAAAAGTCACAATCAAATGGAACGTTCAAAGTAATCAAGCTATCGATTTTACAAAGGATAACGGGCAAGAAAATTTAGCTTCGGAACAGGCCATAATCAGAGATAAAACATACTACAAAAAAGATGATAACACAGCGGTTGTTGAATATGAAGACCTGATTGAAGGTTACCTTTACGGCCAGACCATTGTACCTTACTCCAAAATTGATTCAACTATGGAATATCAATCGGGGGATAAGTGCCTCACTGTCTATGGTTTCACAAAGAAAGAAAACATTCGTTGGAGTGACTTAAGTGGAGATGGCGTAACTTACATTGTCCCCAAAAAAGATTGCAACGATGCCCAAAGTGCTATTGATGCACTCGCTACTGTATTAAGTCGCAAAGACTTTGTTGCAGTTGCTCGCAAGGTGTATTCCAAAAACAATGCACCCCATATGGTTGTACTTTTCCCCATTGTCAAAGAAGATTACAAGTGTCTTTCAATGATAAATCTGTCTTTCAAAGAAGACTACCGTCACATGGTATTCCCAAAACTCGATCAAAAGAGATTCCTTCCAACGGAAGAGCAGATAGAGCTTGTGGATAGTCTGATTAAGGCCATGGACCTATCCACTAAAGATGACCGAAATAAGGAAATGTTCACAATGGACTCTATTGTTAATCCAAAACTACAACACCAGTATGACTGCATAGCATTTAGGGCTATGAACCCGGGTGCGCCATTGCCTCCTCCCCGACCAGAACTTCTAAAATTCTTGGACGTACCAAAAACTATTAAAAAAATTTCCAAAGAACCTCTTGAGAAAATTAAGCAATCTTTCCCATTGGTTATTATAGAAAAAACCAAAGGTGGGAAACATTGGATAAATGACAATTTCAATAAAGAAGAGGTGAAAGCTAAAGTAGAAGATTTGCCTCCATCTATAGATGCTCTGTCCGCGGCATCTGTCTTGACAACACCAATTACAAAAATTGGATCAGTCAATCCGGTGGAAGATTTCAATCAATTGATCAACTGTGGCAAGTCTCCGTCGATAGTCTGCGAACAACTGACGGAAGTTATTGAAAATCTTGTGATTTGTTCATTCGGTGATGAATTTGCTAAACCCATTGCCGCCATGAATGCCATGAGAAAATTTTGTGTTTTGGAAAATCCCAAGACGTATAACACGTGGCTGAACAAATTCAAGGCAGTGCTGTTGGATAAATTCAAAATAGTGTTCTTACAACATCTGTTGGACCAAAATTTGGGACTCATAACGCACACTGAAGCAACATTGAGTTCTGTAACTGACAGAGAAGCGGCAGATTTTGGAAATGTTTCAGTGAATGAATCTGTCTCAAACCCAGTTGCGATGGATACATCAAATATTGACGACTTGTTTGCTGAAGATTTTTGAATGCTTATTTGACATTTTGCTGAATGTTTTTATTTTTTTGTTATTGCATGTATACATTGTGTATATTTTTCGCCTCATAATACCTGTGTTATGGTGAACGATGTTTTCTAAGAATGAATACTTTTAATATAATTATTTTTAAATGAGTGGGGCACAAATAATATGAAGTAAAAACCATGTGTACATTGTGAACAGTAGTGCAAAATCATCTAGAAATTTATTCAAATATGTAGTAGTTAAATTTTTCATTACTATGGCAACACTAAGCTACTGACATTGGCTTTGAAATGTGTTCTTCATTTTCAATTGTCTTCACATTTTTTAACAGTTCATAAGCGGCTATTACATGTTCACTTCAGAGCAACGGTACTGTACATCACTCCAGGACGCCTCGCAGAAAAGTCCGAATGTAAGGTAACTGCTAACAGCGCAGTCCATTGTGAGACTTTCCTGTGCAGCGGCCTGTTCCCACTCGTGCTGCTGTCGCTCCGAAGTGTACATGTAGTTGCCGCTATTGTAAATAAACATCATCGTCCAAAGAAAAAATGACAACTCAATGGGGTATTTTCACAAACTACGAATTCCGTTAAAAACACGTGGAAGATACAAAGTGAAAAATGTGTAATTCTAATAGCTTTATTCATATTTTATTATTGATTTCAAAACGATCTTAAACTGAACATTACTAAACGGTTCCAACTGGCTAAAACGTTATTATGAGATAGAAAATGACAATGAGTAAGACAGTAAATAGTAAGACAGCTGTCACCAACGTCGCCCAGCGTGACGTCATCGCTGCCTAATTCACAAATAAAAATGAACATGTGGTGGCGGCAAAAAGAAAATGACACATTTTAAATTGTAGAAAATTTATTCATCAATAAAAAAATACCTTCATTATCATTTTTTTTTTCTTAATTTTTTTTTAAGATTAAAAAAAACTTAAATTACCCTATCGATTTAGTTTTTTTTTACTTTAAATTTTGATCTTGTTGGAGTCGGGACTTTTTTTGTATTAACACACTTCAGGCAAGTATCTTTTGCGCCGGTGACCCCTGGCGACGGGCGAAAATAAAGGTCCCGCTCGAATTATTTTAATTTGTTTTAAATCACTATACCTTCGAAAATAATTAAAATATTTTAATAAAAATTTCTACATACTAACTCCGCATACCCAAGCTATAAAATGACTAACCGAAAAATGACTTATTTCGTTAATCTTCAAACGCATTGCTTATCAAGTGTCAGGTATTCAATAATAAAAGGTCCCTTTGTTAAAATACAGATGTTCATGGAAAACTTGAACATAAGTATAAAAAGAAGAATTGTATTGCGATTTGATAATTATGTACATAGTATGTAGTTGGGACCTTTAGAAAGAGATTGGCATATAAGCCCTTGATGTGATTTTCTCACGAAAACGGCGCTATACAAATAATCCAATCATTATTATTATTATTCATACAAAAATATTGTATAATTTATTCTTTTCTGCCATTGAAATGAAGCCGGCGCAAAAGGTAAAAATACCCTTCCTGTCCGCAACAATCGACTGAACGGGTAGAAATACCTTTCCTGTCCGAAGTGTGTCAATAAATGGCTGTTTTAATACCTACATAATTTTTAAAGATACAAAAAATCGCCTTTTGGTGTAATTATCTTACTTGCAAAGATTTAAATGGTTTGAACATTAAAATTGTTTTAGGACGGTTGTTTCACAGAATTTGAACAATTCATCTATTTTCAAGTTCTGTGAAAGCTCTTTTATTATTTCAGTTTTGTGAAGCTACTGGCACGTAGTGATATAATAACATAATTTGAATAGGAATTTCACAGAACTTGAAAATTAATATTGAAATTTGATGAATTGTAAAAATTGTTAAACAATGTATCCTTAGAATGTAATGTAAAATTATTTCCTTTCAGAATTTACCCCTAGTTTTTGAACACCGTTAGGCTAAAGTTAAAAATATGCCTTTGGACCATTGTGCTTTTTAAAACTTACATTCATTTTCCTATAAGCCATCTTGAACATTTTTAAACTATGCATAACAGCGCTCTATATTTTTCTCTACATTTTTTTTCCGACCTGCACTTTTATGTTTTTATATGTTTTCGAGTACTTATTTTGTTGTTATTACTTGTGAATTTTATTATGCACAGTGTAGTTATGAATATTTATAATTAAAAAAACATTGTATGATTTATTGTTTACAAAAAAATATATTGTTGTTACTTCTCAAACAGTGCGTTTTATACATATTACTACTGTATCTTTTTATACATACGAGAAAGCATTTTATAACCATGAACAAACCCTGGGAATAATATGTGTACATTACATCAATGGGTAGGTACTTAAAATTAATTTATTAGATCAAAATAAATGGTGAGAGATTGCTGTAGATAAGATGCTCAACAGATAGGTATGAGATAAAAGTCAAAAACCAAAACATTATTGTCTGGTTTTAATTTATGATGCCATGAGATAAAAGTCAAAAACCAAAACATTATTGTCTGGTTTTAATTTATGATGCCACTTTTGACAACCAGTCTGGGAGCAACTGGACATCAGCATGGATTTGCAAAGAATATATTTTTTGAATTGTGGATTTTTTACACTGCAACAATTTTCTTTGCTTTTATCTTATGACAGTATCCGAAAACTCGTTGTATAAGCGAGAAACTGGTGTATTATCTACATAACAGTTGGAATCAAATGCGTACAACTAGAATTAGCTCTACATTGAACTTTGTGGCGGTACATACTAAAACTTCTTTTGGTCAAAGAAATTATTTATATCAGGCACCACTTATGTTTAATATTCTTCCAAATCATATTAAGTCTACCAATTCCTTAGTTAAATTTAAAAAGTTAATTAAGGTTTATGTATTGACAGACGATTGTCTTAATATTTTTTCATCCTTGTCCTTTCTTAAATAATAAGATTTTATATAAGTCTCATTTGCTAAAAACTGAATGTCACCCTATCTGTCTTTATTATCTACTTTGCTTTTTCTTTTGAATAATGATTAGTTATGGTTCAAATATTGTTACAATATACTGTCAAATTACCCATCTGGTAACACATCTAATACTCATTTTTTCTTTAATTTTGAAATATTTTGTGTTTTTATGTAAAATTACTTTATGTTTGTGATACTCTTATGTTTGCTTCACTCATATGTAAATTGTTAACCTCGATACAGGCTTAGTCCTAGTGAGGTTGATTTTTATGTGAAAAAAAGTGTTTTATGTATAGTGAGATGCAATAAATAAATAAATCGATTTTGTGGTAAGTGTATTGAGTTTTCGTTTCTGAGTAAATCGAGACCTACGTTGGAATTTTAAAAATCAGTAAGGATAATCAGGAGATTAATATCTTTTAAAATGTTTTGAAGCGTAGACCCCGGATCCAATATAGATGCCGATAAAAATGGAAAAAAAGTTGGTAATTATGTTATGAAAAAAAATCGTTCTGCCAACATTTGTATGGGGAAAGGCACCTGACAGACGACCTTGAAGGTAACAGGCGGCTCTAGGGGTCCAGAATCGAAAAAAATGAAATGTTAATACATATTATTACTAAGGTCTAGTGAATACATATTTAAAAAAATACCAATGTATGTGTTGTTGTGTTCGTACAAACAGGTCTCCAACTCGTCTTGGAAGGAGTTTATAAATAATAGGTTCTTTTAGATTAATCAGGAATTTATTAATACTCCGCGTAATATAATGGTGACTCGATAGTCGACCTAACTAGAAGCTGGCTAATTGGAATCTGAAACAGTAAGTTTCTCTGGGAGCTTTCCTACTGGCCCTGGTGACTACTGGCCACTGGCTCCATCTTGCGGACTTCCAAGCAAGCTCTATGCACTGCCCTCTATGAGTGCATCTGTGAAGCTCTTACTTCCCAACATATACCGTCAACTATGGCATCTTTACCTAATTTTTCAATAAAAAAGTTAATAAATCGAAAAAAAATCATCTTTTGGATATGCTATGGCTTTAGATAGGTTAGAGTAAGATATGACTTTAATTGTATCTACTCCTTGGACTTTAAAACTGAGAAACTAACCGACTAATAATAAAAGTAGAAGGAAGGTAAAGAAGTCACAAACTTGGCAACTTTACCTACTCAAAATTCCCAATTAAACTGAAAGTTTATGCATAAAATCGGTAAAATTGGTGTTCCTTCCAACGCTTGGATCTCGATTCTATGCTTTTTGCAAAAATAAAGAGCATTTTACTGGCAACACTGGTTAGTAGGTAAAGATGTCCGACATTCTGACTAGAGGTGAGGCGTATTTATCGTACCCAGTAAAAGTACCGGGTATTTCCATGCGATACTTTGTACTTGTGACAGATCTCTAAAATACCTGGTTCCAAAATACTCATGAGTATTTTATAGCGGGACGAAATATTTTTAATATATATTATGTACTTTTACCAGGTATTTTTGGTAGGTATTTTTGACAAGTATTTTTAATAGGTATTTTTGATGGGTATTTTCAGTAGGTATTTTTGATAGGTATTTTCGAGTGGTATTTTTGATGGGTATTTTCAGCAGGTATTTTGGATGGGTATTTTTGATGGGTAGTTTTGATGGGTATTTTTGAAGGTATTTTTAGTAGGCATTTCTGATAGGTATTTTTGATCAGTATTTTTGTTGGGTATTTTTAGTAGGTTAATTTCTTGGGTAGTATTTGTGTCTGGTATTTGATCTGATAGCAAAAATGTGGGGGATTTTTTCGAAACGGAATTTCGTACCTACCCTCCCCCCCATGGATTTAGAAAAAATATTGTGGGGAATCACATATGATGATTTTGCCTGTGCGGATTTTTTTTTCAGCGAAGTTCTGTAACAACCCCCCCCCCACATGGATTTCAAAATTTTCTGGGGAGTACTTATTTGAAATTTTTTGTGGGGAATTATGGATCACAGAAATTCTCTAACAATCCCCTCCCCCCAATGGATTTCAAATATTTCAGGAATAAATCAGGAATACCAACAAAAGAAAATGTTTTCAACAGAAACCGTTCTAGCTGTCATCCTTTACAACGAAAGTGAATTTTCGATTTACGTAATTAAAAATTAAAATGATAAAATCAAAAATATCCCAAATGCAGTCAGATTCCTTTTATAGTAATTAAGGTAAATCAGAAGGTTTTATTTAAGAATATTTCATATAATCCTTGTCCAGCGATTCCGAATAATTACCTTATTTGGTTTATTTTTCAGTTCTTGCCTAATATTTGACGCATGGCAAAAACAAAAATGTCAGCGGAGTAAAATAAACTGCGCAATCCCTCAGTAGCATATGACTGATAGACGTTATAAATAAATTCTTTTTACTCATGTGCATTTATCAAACAGATGATTGTGGTGTTTACTTGACGGAGCTACACGTCATCTTAATTCTGGCTATTTTATATTGATGGCAGCACTCGGTATTCCTGTCAGGACCTGTCTTGTTTTGCGCGGGTCGCCGGAAAACAAGATACAAATTTCGAAGAGTTTCGTAAAGAAATTTTCTTGGAATTGTTAATTTCAAACATATTGTATACTCACGTCTTGGTTTTTTAAACCGTAAGTAGCAAAAAAGGTAATTATTTACCCACGACTACCGTTTGAGAAAATATTCCGTACATGTTAGGTTAGGTTGGATTAGGTAGAATTAAATCACAAACCAGTCTATACAAACCTAGCGTAGCCCACAAACTACTTGAAAACTGGGATATAACTCTAAAGGGGACGCGAGCAGGCGTTATTAAAGGGGCAATTTTTTGTAGTAGTAAAAACGGTAGTCGTAGGTAAATATTTACCGCAAAAAATATTACTTACATTGTGCGCTTTAATGAATTATCCAAACTAATCGTTTTCATTTTCGTTTATATCTTGTTACAATAACAAAACTTTAAGAAATATCCAAGTATAAAACAGTCAAGGCCGGTCCTGTCCAGGCGCAATTTTAGCAGTCTGCTCCAGGCGCCGACTTGCCAAGGCGCAAAGGATCCAAGGAGCTGATAATATCAACCCGTAACACAGCGCCCTTGAGGTTCCTACTGGCGCCAGGCGCCGTTTGTTCAGGGCAGACCCTAATAACAGTATTGAAACTTAATTATACAATAAACATGGGTGAAACAAGAACTGTGTGCCACTTCACATCTTATCTACTTATTAAAAAGTCTTATCTCAACGACCATAAAAAAAATATTTTTACAGATATTTTAGTTACAAAATGGCTCCAGCGAATGTAGAAGCCACCGTTATCATTGTGGACATTGGTGTCACAGCTTCTGCTAAGAGCAACAATGGACCAAGCTTTTACGATCAAGCCATTGCCTGCATTACCACCATAATCGAGCGCAAGATATTTAGCCGCTCCACAGATCTGGTTGGCATTATCTTAATGGGCTCTGAGGAATCTGTGAATGACCTTGCAAGTGATGGTTCTCACAGGCACATCAGTGTTGCCATCGATCTCGCTAACCCCACTTGGGATATGATTGAAATACTTAAAAACTCAGTAAGTACTTAATTGTTTTCAGTTTTGTGTGCAGCTAGCGACTTGTTCATAGATAAAAGCTCCGATTGTCCATAATAATTTTGGATAATTTGTAGAATGCTGTTTTTATGAAAAATAACCACAAAGGTGATTAATCATGTAGGTACCGATAAACTGATCTGTTTTAAAAGATGGTCCTCTTGAACGTAATTCAAATAGGTTTTTTGAATAACATATAGCGATTGCTTTTTTGATATTACTATTTTTTTATTTTCTTTCATAGATAGAGCCATCTCGGCATCAAGCAGATTGGTTCGATGCGTTGGTGGTTGGGGCTGACTTCTTGCGAAGTAGATTGCGTAATAGAAATGTTCCCCGGATGAAAGTTGTCCTGATGACAGACTTCAAAACTCCATCTGAGCTGGTTAATGACCAAATTCAACAAGTTAGCATTTTATTATTTGGTACATTTATTGTTTATTCTTGGATATTGACTTTATTGATAATTAACAATGGTTTTTGTTTTCAGTTGATTGAAAATTACAAAACACTTGAATTAGAACCAATTATTATTGGACACCAGATAAGCAATATTGAAGACGAGGATAATAAACTTTTTTTGAAAAAATTAGTTGAAGATGCTGATGGCTATGTTTGCTCTTTCGAAGATGCCAATTTGCAGTTGCATAAAAAGAAGGCAACCAATGCTCGTCCTTGGAATGTTGATTTGTGCATTGGCCCTAATATAAAGATTCCTGTAAGCGGTTATGGAAAAATCCGTGACTCAAAAGTCACAATCAAATGGAACGTTCAAAGAAATCAAGCTAGCGATTTTACAAAGGATAATGGGGAAGAAAAATTAGCTTTGGAACAGGCCATAATCAGAGACAAAACATACTACAAAAAAGATGATAACACAGCAGTTGTTGAATATGAAGACCTGATTGAAGGTTACCTTTACGGCCAGACCATTGTACCTTACTCCAAAATTGATTCAACTATGGAATATCAATCGGGGGATAAGTGCCTCACTGTCAATGGTTTCACAAAGAAAGAAAACATTCGTTGGAGTGACTTGAGTGGAGTTGGCGTAACCTACATTGTCCCCAAAAAAGATTGCAATGATGCCCAAAGTGCTATTGATGCACTCGCTACTGTATTAAGTCGCAAAGACTTTGTTGCAGTCGCTCGCAAGGTGTATGGCAAAAACAATGCACCCCATATGGTTGTGCTTTTCCCCATTGCCAAAGAAGATTACAAGTGTCTTTCAATGATAAATCTATCTTTCAAAGAAGACTACCATCACATGGTATTCCCAAAACTCGATCAAAAGAGATTCCTTCCAACGGAAGAGCAGATAGAGCTTGTGGATAGTCTGATAAAGGCCATGGACCTATCCACTAAAGATGACCGAAATAAGGAAATGTTCACAATGGACTCTATTGTTAATCCAAAACTACAATACCAGTATGACTGCATAGCATTTAGGGCTATGAACCCGGGTGCGCCATTGCCTCCTCCCCGACCAGAACTTCTAAAATTCTTAGACGTACCAAAAACTATTAAAAAAATTTCCAAAGAACCTCTTGAGAAAATTAAGCAATCTTTCCCATTGGTTATTATAGGAAAAACCAAAGGTGGGAAACATTGGATAAATGACAATTTCAATAAAGAAGAGGTGAAAGCTAAAGTAGAAGATTTGCCTCCGTCTATAGATGCTCCGTCCGCGGCATCTGTCTTGACAACACCAATTACATAAATTGGATCAGTCAATCCGGTGGAAGATTTCAATCAATTGATCAACTGTGGCAAGTCTCCGTCGATAGTCTGCGAACAACTGACGGAAGTTATTGAAAACCTTGTGATTTGTTCATTCGGTGATGAATTTGCTAAACCCATTGCCGCCATGAATGCCATGAGAAAATTTTGTGTTTTGGAAAATCCCAAGACGTATAACACGTGGCTGAACAAATTCAAGGCAGTGCTGTTGGATAAATTCAAAATAGGGTTCTTACAACATCTGTTGGACCAAAATTTGGGACTCATCACGCACACTGAAGCAACATTGAGTTCTGTAACTGACAGAGAAGCGGCAGATTTTGGAAATGTTTCAGTGAATGAATCTATCTCAAACCCAGTTGCGATGGATACATCAAATATTGACGACTTGTTTGCTGAAGATTTTTGAATGCTTATTTGACATTTTGCTGAATGTTTTTATTTTTTTGTTATTGCATGTATACATTGTGTATATTTTTCGCCTCATAATACCTGTGTTATGGTGAACGATGTTTTCTAAGAATGAATACTTTTAATATAATTATTTTTAAATGAGTGGGGCACAAATAATATGAAGTAAAAACCATGTGTACATTGTGAACAGTAGTGCAAAATCATCTAGAAATTTATTCAAATATGTAGTAGTTAAATTTTTCATTACTATGGCAACACTAAGCTACTGACATTGGCTTTGAAATGTGTTCTTCATTTTCAATTGTCTTCACATTTTTTAACAGTTCATAAGCGGCTATTACATGTTCACTTCAGAGCAACGGTACTGTACATCACTCCAGGACGCCTCGCAGAAAAGTCCGAATGTAAGGTAACTGCTAACAGCGCAGTCCATTGTGAGACTTTCCTGTGCAGCGGCCTGTTCCCACTCGTGCTGCTGTCGCTCCGAAGTGTACATGTAGTTGCCGCTATTGTAAATAAACATCATCGTCCAAAGAAAAAATGACAACTCAATGGGGTATTTTCACAAACTACGAATTCCGTTAAAAACACGTGGAAGATACAAAGTGAAAAATGTGTAATTCTAATAGCTTTATTCATATTTTATTATTGATTTCAAAACGATCTTAAACTGAACATTACTAAACGGTTCCAACTGGCTAAAACGTTATTATGAGATAGAAAATGACAATGAGTAAGACAGTAAATAGTAAGACAGCTGTCACCAACGTCGCCCAGCGTGACGTCATCGCTGCCTAATTCACAAATAAAAATGAACATGTGGTGGCGGCAAAAAGAAAATAACACATTTTAAATTGTAGAAAATTTCAAATCAACAAAAAAATTCCTTCATTATTGTATTTTTTTTCTTAATTTTTTTCAAGATTAAAAAAAAACTTAAATTACCCTATTGATTTAGTTTTTTTTAATTTTAAATTTTCATCTCGTAGTCGGGACTTTTTTTGTATTAACACACTTCAGGCAAGTATCTATCTTTTGCGCCGGCGGACCGCTGGCGACGGGCGAAAATAAAGGTCCCGCTCGAATTATTTTAATTTGTTTTAAATCACTATACCTTCGAAAATAATTAAAATATTAAGCGAAAAATGACTTATTTCGTTAATCTTCAAACGCATTGCTTATCAAGTGTCAGGTATTCAATAATAAAAGGTCCCTTTGTTAAAATACAGATGTTCACGGAAGACTTGAACATAAGTATAAAATGAAGAATTGTATTGCGATTTGATAATTATGTACATAGTACGTAGTTGGGACCTTTAGAAAGAGATTGGCATATAAGCCCTTGATGTGATTTTCTCACGAAAACGGCGCTATACAATTTTTTTTAATTTTTTTTTATTGATTATATAAACACATTACAATAATTTACAAATGTAGATATTTCGAGGCTGATTGCGAAAAAATTAGAAAATTTTAACAAAAAATTGCCCAACTCAATTGAGAAATTATTTCTCGTGTTTGAGTTGGGGAGTGTTGTGAGTCATTATGGTTTATAGGTTGTAGAATTTCACTAGTTGATGTAGCTAAAAATTAACAAATAGCTATAAAACTAGATGATAAATTTGATAACACTATATAATTTAACTTAATATTTTTATACTCGGTACATTTTTAATTGTTTTATCTCTTCTACTCTCTGATTATATCAAATGTATTATAATTGTATCATATGTAAAAGCCCTAATTGGGCGTGTACAAACAAATAAATAAATAATTAAAGAAAATAAGAAATTTAATTACAAAATAAAAAATATAACTTAAATAATATAATAGTTATTAAATTTAGAAAAAATAAGATATAAAAATAAAAATGTACTTATTAGGTACGAAATAATAGTAGGTAGGTACAGTACTGGTAGTAATTTGTTCAAAGACTGAGCTGGCAATCTTGTATGAAATGGGTACTTAATAAAATGCAACAACAATAAACGCATATTAGCACATATTAGGAAGCGGATAATATAACTTTAGAGGATATGTATTTTTTTTTTAAATATTAAATTTTGTTTATATATATTGTTTTTTATTAATCATTAATCAATTTTCCTAAATTCATAACGTGAATTTAGGAAAATTTAATTAATAAAAATTACAAATGAGTTCATATAAACAATTATTTGAAAAATGTATCCAATGAAATTAAAACTTGTGATTACCGTTGGGTTTATCTAAAAGTTGTTTGATTTGTGATTTGAAAGTTTTGTAATTTTTTTCAGTTTTAATTTTATCCAGAAGGGCATTAAACAATTTTATACCTTGATAATTATAATGGTGTTGACCAGCACTAGTATTACATTTAGGAATTTCTAAGTTACCACGTGATCTAGATCGGTTACTTATTTTTGTAGAAATTGTTGAATTGAAATGGTCTTTATGAATTTGTAACATTGCATTCTTTTTAAAAATTTTGTTTAAGCTAAGAACCCTAAACGAGTCAAACAGCTCCGTGGTTGGAAATATCGATGGTTTTCTTAGGATGACTTTCAAAATTAACCTCTGAACCTTTTCTACGGGTGAAAGGTTAGTTTTGAAAGTCCCTCCCCAACCGATTATACCATATTGTAATATGGATTAGGCAAGAGAAAAATATATAATTTTAATCATATTATATGAAAGGATGTTTCTCAATCTAATGAATAAGTCAATAAGTTTTCTTACTCTGGTTGCCGTATTTTGGACTTGTTCGTTCCATTTTAAGTGTATCTACTATGATACCCAGATACTTTATACTATTTTTGCATATTATTGGTAAACAATTTACATTACCGCATTCTTTTTTATTTTCACATTGTGATGAATGGATTTTAATGGTAATATTGTTTTCAACATTTTTTTCCTGCAAAGAGAATGGGATGAAATATGTTTTCTCGGTATTTAGTGAGAGACAATTTAGGTCGAACCATGTTTTGAGTATGTTTATATTGATATTGGCTATCCCCATTGTTTCCTCCCATGATTTTCCTTTTGTGATAACTACAGTGTCGTCTGCGTAAGATATGATATCTCCAACAATGGGAAGAGTGAACATTTGATTTACATATATAATAAAAAGGATTGGACCGATGACAGTTCCTTGCGGTATGCCAAAAGATGAGGTTTTGGGTTCACTAAGGGTATTATTGATTTTGACATATTGGAATCTCTCTTTTAGGTAACTTTGGAACCATGATAATACTATTCCGTCCAATCCAATTTGTTTTAGTTTCTCAGTGAGTTTTGAGTGTGATATGCTATCAAATGCTTTGCGGAGATCAATGAAGATTCCAAGACACTTTTCTCCATTATCTAATTTTTGCATTATTGTTGATGTCAATTTAGCAATCGCATCCTGTGTGCTGAGATTGTCCCTAAATCCGAACTGGTTTGGGCTCATTATCTTCTTATCTTTTATGTAGTTGTTGAGTTGTTTTTTAACAATTTTTTCATAGATTTTTGCTATATTTGATGTGAGTGCTATGGGACGGTAGTTAGAAGTGTTTTTTTCGTCACCAGTTTTAAAAACAGGGGTCACAATAGTCTTCTTATAGATGTTCGGGAATATGCCCTTCTTCAGACTAACATTTATTATATGAGCAATTGGTTTGCTGATTATCTCACATACAGTTTTTAATGTTTTTACAGTTATGTTGTCGTAGCCAGGGCTCGCTGATCCTCGTAGACTTTTATAGCGTTTTCAACTTCTTTATCAGTTACTGAAGCAAATGTGTGGAAACCTTCTTCAAAAGTTGGGTTTAGCTCTGGTTGTTGAGTTTGTTTTTTGTCGAGGATAATATTACTAGCAAGATTAGCGCCGACATTAACAAAATAATCGTTAAAGATATCACCACAAAGTTTTGGGTTATTTTTTTGTGTCAGTATTGATTCCTTGATGAGTAACTTCTTTTGGAAATTTTTGTTTTGTGCTTTTGTTGGTTATTGTTTTGATAATTTTCCAGAACTCTTTGCTGTCTTGACCAGCATTTTTTTAATTTATCACGAAAATACTTTTCTTTAGTCAGTCTAATTAAAAGCGTAAGTTTGTTTCGATATTTCTTGAAGAAAGTGGCGATTTTTTTCGTCGTTAGGGAATTTTTTAGACTGGTGATAGTATTTTTCCTTATTTCTGATTGAAATCACTATATGAAATAAAGTAAAGTTGTAAAGTATAAAATAAAGTTGGTTGTTTTCAGGTGAAAAAATGTAACAAGCAGTAATTGTTGAATGAAACACTAGTATATATTGAATTATTTCGCGGGTAAGAGATAAGCCGCCATAGCTCAGTGGTCAGAGCTGTCGACCGGAAATCGAAGGGACACGGGTTCGAGTCCCGTTGGCGTCATGTATCTTTTATCAGGAGATTTTTCAATGTGGATGAGTGTTTCAGGCGAATAATTATTGCTTGTAAAATAATTGTTACCCTTTGTGCTATGCATAAAAAATCTTGTCTTAAAAACATTAGTTTACCAAAAAAAATAATAATTAATATTTGACAAGTTCAAGTATTTCACCAAAAAATGTAGACAATTTGTCTCGACGCCATCTAGTGAGAGAGTTAGCACTTACAATGCCTTTCTCATATAAAATAAAGTTGGTTGTTTTCAGGTGAAAAAATGTAACAAGCAGTAATTGTTGAATGAAACACTAGTATATATTGAATTATTTCGCGGGTAAGAGATAAGCCGCCATAGCTCAGTGGTCAGAGCTGTCGACCGGAAATCGAAGGGACACGGGTTCGAGTCCCGTTGGCGTCATGTATCTTTTATCAGGAGATTTTTCAATGTGCATGAGTGTTTCAGGCGAATAATTATTGCTTGTAAAATAATAAGTATTTGTGTAGAAAGGTTTATGTGATTTAGGAAAACAGTTTCGAAATTTTCCGCACAAGTATTTGGATTTTCCGATTCAATTATTGATGCCCAGGTTTCCATCTTAAGATTTTTTTCTAAAGTTTCCATATTTAAATATTTTTTTCTTGTTTTTTTTTGTCAGTTTTGTTGGGGTTGGTACTTTTTTGTCTATGTTGTTAACGAATATACAGGTGTAGTGGTCAGTTATGCTGGTTTTCCATAATATCGACATGTTTTTTTCAGTGTTATTTGAGTTGCACCATATGTGATCGATACAGGAAGGGATTTGTCCGCTGATATTACGTGTTGCATTATTTATATATGATTTATAGTTTAGCGAAGTCATTACATTTATATAATCATCTTTCGTTTTACTTTGTATCCAGTGTCCGATATTAATGTTAATGTCACCAACAATAATATTAAAGGTATTTTTTTGACTCAGTAATAATTTTTCGATTTCTATAATGAAATTTTTGGGATTCGATCCGTGCGTCCGGTAGATGGCAATAATATGGTACATAATGTCGTTCACTTTTACACTCAGTTGTAAACAGTTTGCTAATTGCATTTTAATTTCTGTGACAGTGACATTGTTATATTTATTTAGAATGAACACCGCTATACCACTGGTTTTATTAATATAGGTAGTTGATGAAAAGTATGTGTAATTCGGAATACTGTACAGTGTGTCAGCGTTATTTATATTTAAGTGCGCTTCTGTTAAAACAATGAGGTCCGGTAATGTTTCAAGAAGGTTTAGTGTTACTACAAACTCATCTAGGTTTTTTTTTAAACTTCGGATGTTTTGGTGCAGAACAATGAAAGCACTTGGGACTTTTTTTAGCAGATCTCTACAGTGTTGTGAATCTTCGCAAATGTGCTGCGAAACATCTGTTAATTTGTCAATTTCCTCGCCTAGAAAATCATCCATCGATTCATAATCGATTCTCTGTTGAGCTATGATAACCATTCGTTTTCGGTAAGTACATTTATCGCTATTTGTTTTTGTTCCGAATAAATTGTTGTTTTTGTCGCAGTTGTAGCATTTGACTATATCTTTGGTTTTTTCGCATTCACTAAATTTGTGGTTTTTTTCACAGTGTATGCATCTAGGCTTATTCATTTTGTTCAGGCATTTTAGTGATGTATGTCCGAAACCAAGGCAGTGGTAACATTGCATTAAGGGATTGCAATCTTCTATGTGCGCTCGGACAAAACCAATATTGACCCTTTGTTTATCAAGTAATATCTTTCGGATTTGGCCTGTTGTTTCTATTATTACATTGCGGAGTTGGTCACTTTTCTTGTTTTTTAATATTTTAGTTACTTTAATTGAATCATTTGGATCATCACTTAGTTCATTGTTTTGCAACAAAAAGTCGTTAAGAAAATTTTCTTCACTATACTCCCCTCCCACACCTTTAATGACCATGCACGGTCTCTTCTTTTTTAATTCTGTAGCAGATATTCCGTTTTTATTTTTATTTATTTCCGTTTTTAGTTTGTCTGCGTCTTCATTTTTCGAGCAAGTCATAATTATTTTATTGTTTGATGCTTTTTTGATCCAATTTATACCAATTCCTAGGTTAGGTGCTTTGATTGTTTTAGTAATAATTTTCTTTATGTCCTCAGATGTTTCTTTGCCTTCTGCAGCAATCATAACGGCATATTTGGGTTCTTCGATTTGTACTGTTCGTTCTCTTAGTACCATTGCGTACGATTTTGGTTCATTATTTTTTTCGAGTTTGGTGATAACTTTTTTTTGAAGATCTATTATTTGTTCCTGGAAATTGTTTCTCTCTTGTTTCCAGGTTTCTTCTAAGAGGTTTATGGTTAATTCGAGGTTATTTCACACTTTCGAATCTTTTACGGTAGTTATATTTTTTAGGTCACTTTTAATGTTTTCGATTAATTGTAGCACGTTCACGATGTTAAAACTTGAGCAGCCGTGCACAAAATGCACGTCACTCCGGGTCAAACTATGTGACAATACTGATTAAATAATCTAATCATTATTATTATTATTCATACCAAAATATTGTATAATTTATTCTTTTCTGCCATTGAAATGAAGCCGGCGCAAAAGTTAAAAATACCCTTCCCGTCCTTAAGCAACAATCGACTGAACGGGTAGAAATACCTTTCCTGTCCGAAGTGTGTCAATAAATGGCTGTGTTAAAAATGTACGAGCTATTAGCTAAGTTCACAACCAGTTATTTTACTAGCACCTAGCGGTCAGAAATAAAACTAGGGCCTATAGATAAAACAGGTGTTTTGATTACCAATTGGCTTTTCTTTGACAGTGTTTTGTTTTGATAATTAGCTTGTCAGTGTGTGTTATTTGATTAGGTTATAAAAAGCCTCGCCGAGTGGATTTCTCACTTCTTCTCTCCAAAAAATAGTAACAGTCAGTCATTATGGTCAACTGACCGTTAGTAAAAGTGTTTTGTCCGGGTCGGGAATAATTTTTATCTCGTAACATTAAATAAATTAAAAATGCAGTTTGTGCAGTAAAAACGAAAACCATGCGTCTGTTATTTTGAAGACTTCATCAAGCCCCAAACTATTTTCAACATGGTCCTTCGAGCCGGATGGATATAATCAGAGGATTTATCGGAAAAATGAACCAGCAACAAACAAAAGGCTTTGATGGAAAAAAATTGATGCCAATTCCAGAAGAAATTCAGATGAGTACCTTTGTGCCTTCCTATCTTTGTAATCATTTCCAAGTTCAAACAAGCTATGTTTTACTGTGTATTTTGCTAATATAATAATTTGAAAAGAAAAAAACGGCTACCTACAGCATAGAAGCAAGTCATTGTATATTATTATTGTTGGTGTGTTTTTAAGGTTAGGTAGCTCAAATATATTATTTGTAAGAATTTGTCAAGGTACGGCTGGATTTGGTTATTTCATTATTTGTGTTTTCAATTATAATACGATTGCGCAGAAAATATTTTAAAGGGAACATTTGTTTTTGGTTTTTACGCAATTAAGATGGATAATATGAAATCGCTAATCGCCAAACGAAGGGTTTTAAAAGGGAAACTCACGAGGTTCGGGGATATCATACATAGTTTATCGTTAAATGAGATCCAAATTAGGTACGAGAAAATTGAAAGCATATTAAACCAGTTTGAATTAATTCAAGATCAAATAGAATCTCTACCAGATTCTGACGACATCGAGAATAATTCCCAAAGGGAAAGTTTTGAGAATCAATATTATTCGATTTTAGCGAAAGCAAAAGAAATGTTACAATCCGTTGAGCAAAACAAGGTAGCAATAAAACTTCCTAACCTCCAATTAAGGGAATTCAATGGTGATCAAAAAACATGGGTAAACTTCTTAGAGACATTCAAAACATTATTGCATAATAATCAAACGTTAAATAATGTGCAAAAATTCTATTATCTGCAATCCTGCTTAAAGGGGAATGCAGCGAAAGTGATCGCCAATTTCGAAGTATCAGATTTAAAATACGTGTCAGCCTGGGAATTGTTACAACAAAGATTTGCAAATTTACGAACTACCGTCCATAAGCATATACAAGCTTTGTTTCAACTTAAGGGCCCGCTTTCCGCGTAAAGAATTTAGATTTGGGCAATACCCACAAAATAAACAATATTTAGTGTTAAAGAATCCGACAGAGGTGTCTGAATTCGTATTAGGAATAATTTTGGGGATTATGAAATTAAATTACCGACATCTATTGCAATTTTAGAAAAACAGAACCATTTTTAGTTAGCACCGAGCAAATGAGAACGAAGTCGAAATGAAGATGGTTCTCAAAATATGGGTTTTATTACGGATTTAATTAATTTTTTTTTTTTTTTTAATTTTACAAAAAACATTTACGAAAGTTATTTGTATAGGTATAAAAATTACTTTACTTTACTAAAATACTATTCTCACTTTTATAAAAGTAATTTATAACTTTTATAAAATCAATAAATATATTTTTACATCAATAAGGTTTTTCTTATATGGTTATCTTTATAGGGTGTCCGGGGGTTAAGTGCTCAAACTTCAGGAGGTTATTCTAAATGCTAGAAGAAGTAAAAATGAAATGGAAATTATTCGAATTTCCAAATTTTTTCCACAAAAATTTATTTTCCGTAGAAGAAATTGTTTTTTTTTCTATACAAAAAATTAAACTTTTTTACTCGAAAACTATCTTAAAACGTTGGAATTCCAAAAAAAGTTTTTTTTTCTTTTTTACTTGTAGGTACTATCAATTAGAATCACCTCCCGAAGTTTGTGCACTTTACCCCCGACATCTTGTATAATATGCGCAATATAATATTTATACACGTGTAATATCTACTTTTTTACATTTATATAAATTATATACACGTTTACATTTTTATGCTCATCAAATTTATTATATTATAAAGATAGATAGAAAGATCCTTAGTGCTTCCTGAGGACTTACAAACCAGAAGACTTTTTTGTAATTATTTATTTATTCATTTAAACAATTCAATAATTATAAAGAGTAATAAAACATGTAAGCAACATAAAATTACATTCTAAAATGTGAAAGGGGCTCTATTTATTTATATTTTTATGAAATTACTACTTTTAATAGTTTAAGCTTTCAGTGAACTTTCAATTTTATTTTTAACTTCTCTAAATATTATTTGTTTAAATTGTCAAATATAATTTAATCACAAACACAAGATTCACTCAAAATGAAAGATTGGTGGTTCTGAAATGTTCCCATAAATACGGTGAAAGAACCCTAAACTATAAACTTATTACCCTAAACATGCTTCGAGCGAAATGCGGATCTGGAAACCTTATCGTCAATCTGAGCAAAACATACCATGAACGTCAATATAGCAACAGCCTTTGTTCTGCTGCAGTTTCATTAAATGCCGAGAGATCCGTTTACAGTCTCCAAAAAGCAATACTGGGGCACAACCCTAGAAGCAAAGCTAAATGATTGGAATACAGAAAGATAAAAACACACCATTGTCAAAAACATCTTGGCCGTAAATGATTAAATAAAATTAGATTTATTCAGGAAGGCAAGCATTACGGTGATCGATGTTAAAAATCTAACATAGCCCTAGAATAACTCCAGTATCTTTAAGAAACCTTTCTCTTAAAGCTCAGAAAAAAACTTTCCATGACAGTTAGATATACCACTCTACAACAAGACCGCGTACGGTAAAACTGTAAAAAAAATAAAGTAATAAATAACAAAATAAATATTTCACAACACAATAATTTCATCGAAAATCTTAAATCCGTTTCACCTTTCTACATTTTCTATATTCTCCTTAAGAGTATAATCCTTAGATAATGCCTTTTCAGATTATTCGTGGAAGCTAGAAAAAAATAAAATCATTGATTATAACTGCACTTCAAGTGACCTTTTAAATAACAGTAAAGGGCTCAAATGATTTTATTATTACGTCCGTGCCTTTGCATCTTTACAAGACTTGGGCAAAACATTCTGTAGCGGAGTATAGATTTCACATCTGAAACATAATTAAAGAGTTTATTGAAAATAGAACACCAAGGTTCGGTTAGTCAAAAAACGTACAATAAAGTTAATTCTGGGAAGAAATTGTACAGTTGACATTCAGGACAGGTTCACTCCCTCCTCCTCAAAAAAGACCCTCTATACAGCATTCTCAAAGATGACACAGGCTCTGAGAGAAATTATTTTCTTCAGGGCCTCCTTCCGACATAAAAAATAACATCACTGAACTAAATTATATTCTTGTATTATTGTAGAAAGCAATCACTTTGTGGTTTGACATATTTAATAAAATAAAATACTTTTATGTTTTAAAACCACGATATTTATTAATTTAAGAACCGACCGGTTTCGCTTTACTTAAGCATCATCTGGGTACAAATTAATACTAAACAAGAAGTACATAATGTGTGCATATATATAACAAAATATAGAGGGAGACAACATGATACAAATATAAGCAACACAAAGACGGTCATAAAATACATTAGCATAAGTGCACAAGTAATGGAAAAACCGCTAGATAATTATGTAGACTAATGGGTTATACGAATAAATCGGGAGAAACAAAACATCAATAAAACCTCAATAATAACGGTTTTTCCGAATTCGCAAATCATTTGATCGATAAAGATCATACATTCTGTCATAGCACCGGTGCTAACATCTTACATAAAAACGGGCATGGTAACAGACTAAACAATTTAGAGGCACTAGAAATTAAAAAAGCTGTAAAAACCAAAAGTCAGATACTTAATAATCAATTAGACATATCAAGTAGTCCAATATTAGGTTTGTTTCCAATAAACCCATAAAAAAAATCCCAGTTCTCCTTACCTCCTTACCACCTTGCCAGTTGATGTTTTGTTTCTCCCGATTTATTCGTATAACCCATTAGTCTACATAATTATCTAGCGGTTTTTCCATTACTTGTGCACTTATGTTAATGTATTTTATGACCGTCTTTGTGTTGCTTATATTTGTATCATGTTGTCTCCCTCTATATTTTTTTATATATATGCACACATTATGTACTTCTTGTTTAGTATTAATTTGTACCCTGATGATGCTTAAGTAAAGCGAAACCGGTCGGTTCTTAAATTAATAAATATCGTGGTTTTAAAACAAAAAAATATTTTATTTTATTAAATTATATTCCCCACAGTTTCAGAACTTTCAATAGCTTTTTTCGCTCGCACGCTTTTTTCTGGATTCCACGTTCGAGTATTGTTATTTGAAACAGGTGGCCCATATATTATTATTACATATTATATTATATTTCGGACATCGTTGCATTGTGAATCATTAGAGCAGATCTTCAAACGGAGAACAACACGACCGTCCGCGAAGCTCTCTAAGCAGTGACTGAAAGGCAGATAGCGTACGCGCGTAAGGAAGTGAGAGGGGCTGAAATAATCATGCTTAGAATCATAAGACGTAAGCGACTGTTGTGAAAATGTTTAATAAATCACGGCGTATTTCAAAAATAGCAAAAATCACTTTTGGGGTCTATTGAGTAGCATTAAAAGAAGCATTGTGATTTTTTTCATACATATAACTTGTAAAATAACAGAAATAAAAGTGTTAATAATATTTTTCGGAGCATACTTTGCGATTTATTTCTATCGAGGGAATTTCAAATAATTACCGTTTCGGCTTTTGGAACAAATAGATACTATCTTAAAGAATAACATATATTTTTTTAAGAGCTTAAAAACTTCAAACTTTTAAGGAAAATATCTCGGAAATTGGATGAAATTCGAATAGTGGGCCCTTAAAGAAATGAAACAAGAGGATCCGGTAGCCATGCGTTATTTAATTGATGAGACTAATGTGAATCTAAAGGCTCTGCAAAATTTAGGCTTAAAAATCGATCAATGGGATGCATTAATTATTTATATAGTTTCTAATAAATTAGACGCAATATCGCGAAAGCATTGGGAACAAACAACATTACAAGAAGAATTACCAACGTTAGGAGAATTTCTCAAGTGTCTAACGTCAAGGGCGCAAGTTTTAGAATTAATGTTACATACAGAATCGAAACAAATGTTACCTACCCGAAAACAAATGGCGGCAACAATAACATTCCTAGAAAGGAATCAGTTTTCTTAGCAGCCGCCCACAATAATTGTATATGTTGTCACGATAAAGGACATAAAATTTATTATTGTAAAAAGTTTTTAAAGTTAAATTCAGGAGAGAGAAGCGAAATGATAAAGAGGTGTAGGGCCTGCTTCAAATGTTTGAGGTTAGGGCATATGGCCCCATATTGTAAAATTAATATGCAATGCAAGCTATGTAGTAGCGATAGCCACAACACTTTATTGCATAAGGGGAATCATCCGAGTAATGATTCCGATAAAAATGGTGAAGCCCGCCCTGGAGGCGGCGACCATATGGAAACTGAACGAGTTTCAGTGTCCAACCACTCCACCTTGGTGAAGGCGGAAAAAACTGTGTTATTGTCGACAGCAATCATAGGAGTGTTGGATCGCAATAATGAAATGCATAAAGCAAGGGTATTAATTGATTCAGGAGCCCAATCAAATTTTATGTGCGAAAAGTTTGCAATAAAATTGAATTTGAAGTGTGAAAACATAAACAAACCCGTGTCGGGTATACATAACAACGTGACCCATATAAAGAAACGGGTTGCAATTAAAATTAAATCTTTAAAAACAAATTATAAACAAGATATCACATGTCTAATATTGCAGGAAATAACTTCAAATTTACCGCAAGCAACGGTGGCCAGGAAGGATTTCAAGCTTCCGCCGGGATTGGATTTGGCGGATCCAAACTTCAACATAGCAGCACCCATTGATATACTGTTGGGCGCTGAGAGTTTTTCGGAGATCTTGAAGAATGATCGGCTAAGATTGGATACCGGACCTACGCTCCAAAGGACAGAATTAGGATGGATCATCTCGGGCCCGATCAACGCTCACCATAAAAAAGGCCAGTACCAGAAATCTGTAGTTTATCAATAAATACATTGTCAAATCAAGTTGAAAAATTTTGGAAAATGGAAGAGGTGATGCCTCCAAGTTTTTATAACCACGAGGAGAAGGCTTGTGAAGCCGATTTCGTAGCCACGCACGCCCGAGAGAGCGATGGTAGAGATGTAGTAAGTTTGCCGCGCCACCCGTGTGTCAACCAACTTGGTGACTCATTAGGCACAGCGGAAAAAAGATTCAAAGGTTTGGAAAGAAAATTTTTAATGAATCCTGAACTGAAATCTCAGTATGCTCAATTTATGAAAGAATATGAGCAATTAAATCACATGGAGCTATGTGAGAAAACAAAGGACCATTCCTATTTTTTGCCGCATCATGCGGTAATAAAGGAAGCGAGCAGCACTACTAAAGTGCGGGTAGTATTTGACGGATCGGCTAAAACGTCGACCGGTATTTCCCTGAACGATGCATTAATGGTAGGAGCTGTTATTCAAAAAGATTTATACTCTCATCTTTTACGTTTTAGGAAACATAGATACGTCATGACGGCGGACATAGAAAAAATGTACCGTCAAATCAACGTACGCCCAGAGGATCGCAGCCTGCAGAAGATTTTATGGCGCGACTCTCCAGAAGAGGAGCTCAGGCATTATAAATTGAAGACAATCACCTACGGTTTGGGACCTTCCTCTTTCCTGGCAACTAGATGTCTACGGCAAATCGGTATGGACAATCGCATTAAATTTCCCGTAGCAAGCCAGGTCATACAAAACGATTTCTACATGGACGATCTGTTGACCGGAGAGGACGACTTGGACGCATGCGTCAGGTTGAAACAACAGGTACATGATATTTTACTGTCCGCCGGAATGACCCTGCGGAAGTGGAGATCGAATATTTCGGAATTGTCATCTGGGTCGGGCCAGGGTGAAATTGCTGGGAAAAGCAATGGTGGACAAATGATCACTAACAATTCCAAAATTGAAAAGATCCTAGATTCGATCTGGGATAATGAATCAGATTGTTTATCATATGAAATTAAAAGACCGTCAAGTAAGACTGAAAGTAAGCGTCAGATATTGTCGTGCATAGCTTCAACTTTTGACAAATTGAAGAGAATTACCGCTTTGGCGTTGAGATTTATAAATAATTGTCGGAATCCTAAAGATAAAATCGGAGGCCATATAACTGTCACCGAACTAGAAGCAGCCTTAAAATGTCTGCTGAAATCATCTCAAGAACATTCCTTTAAAAGAGAATTGAAGGACTTGAAAAATCACAGAATGGTAAACAAAAATAGTAGATTGAAAGCCCTCAATCCTTGTTTATTAGATGGTTTAATTTGTGCAAATGGTAGACTAAAACTAGCTACGTACTTATCACATCAACAAAGGCAACCTGTAATATTATCGCCTACACATAAATTAACCGAATTAATCATAAGACATTATCATTATGTGCATTTACATGCCGGGCCACAAGCGCTGTTAGCGGAAATACGCTTGAAATACTGGCCCATACTAGGAAAAAATACTGTTAAACGAGTCTTACATAACTGTATTATATGTTTTAGATACCAACCTCGAGTTTGCCAGCAGATTATGGGAAACTTACCTGTTGAAAGAATCACTCCCAGTCGACCATTTGCGGTGACAGGGCTTGATTATGCTGGACCTATTGACATGAAGAGTGGAGCGCTGAGGAAGTCTCCACTTATCAAATCGTATCTTTGCATATTTGTTTATTTTCTACTAAAGCTGTTCATTTAGAACTTGTAACGGATTTGTCAAGCGATACTTTTTTAAATAGCTTAAAGAGATTTATCGCCCGGCGGGGTCAACCTGAAAAAATATTTTCTGACAATTCAACTAGCTTCAGAGGAGCTTCCAACAAGCTTCAAGATTTGTATGCCAGTCTAAAGCTGAACAATGACAAAATTCATAGGTTTTTAGCCGATAAAGGCATAGTTTGGAATTTCATTCCTCCTAGGGCTCCAAATCACGGCGGGTTGTGGGAAGCTGCAGTTAAATCTACCAAGTTTCATTTATATAGAATTACCAAAAATAATCCATTACAGTTTGAATTATTATATACTTTACTTTGTCAGATAGAGGCTTGTTTGAACTCCCGTCCTTTAACTTCCTTGTCTGATGACGTCAACGACCTACTCCCCCTCACCCCCAACCACTTCCTTATGGGCACTGAGGCTTCTATCATCCCTGAAGTAGACGTCCGCGAGCTACCAGAGAACAGACTAAGCCAATATCAAAAATTAAATGCCTTAATTCAAACTTTCTGGTGTAGATGGAAACGAGATTACCTTGCTGAACTACAAAAACGGACCAAATGGCAGGCCAGCAGCCAAGAAGTCATAAAAAAGGACGATCTGGTCATCTTGAAGGAGGACAATCTGCCTCCTGCATTATGGAGAGTGGCGCGCATAACAGCAACTCATCCAGGATCTGATGGCGTAGAGAGGGTGGTTACCCTCAAGACGTCCCAAGGCATTTTTGTGCGACCTATCACAAAAATATGTTTGATGCCAATAGAATCAAACCAGGATCTGCATCTCCCGACCCGGCAAACTACAGACCTTCCCAAGGTCACAGCCTAATGTAACCAGGGCTGAACCGATGCTACCACACAGGACTACTGACGATAGAGCATCGCTGTGGTTAACCGACCTTATATCCAGAAGCCACTGGGGCTTCCAGTCAACCAGGACCAGGGGTATTCGCTGCCTACCCAGGACAGGGCACCCCTAATATGAGACTCAACCCCCTGAGTTAACATGTACCACCCTTGACAGGATGATCACCACTGGACCGAATGCAGAGTGAACGGTCTACACAGTGCAGTGATTACAGTGTTTTGTGTTCTATTAAAAGAAAAGAGTCAAGTATGAACTCATATAAAAAAAAACAGACTTCAGTTTTTGAGCTGCTCTATACGGGAGCTAGAATATTAGTTAATTAAGTGATCTATATGTGTAAATGTTATTAATTTTATGATTTTTTATCAATTTGATGAATTATCAGGTTATGGATTTATTAATTTTATGGAATAATGTGATTAATTTTATGGATTATGTATTTGTATGAGGATTATTATATTTTTGATTGTTTTAAATTTTATTCCCGATCCCTTCAGGTTTAGGTGGTTTAGTTATAATGAACTATTTTAATATTTGTTGAAAGTTTTTTGTATTGATATCAAAAAAAAAACACTTTTTTATTTTCTCATCTCGGCGGTGGCAATATGTTAAAAATGTACGAGCTATTAGCTAAGTTCACAACCAGTTATTTTACAGGCGCCTAGCACCTAGCGGTCAGAAATAAAACTAGGGCCTATAGATAAAACAGGTGTTTTAATTACCAATTGGCATTTCTTTGACAGTGTTTTGTTTTGATAATTAGCTTGTCAGTATGTGTTATTTGATTAGGTTATAAAAAGCCTCGCCGAGTGGATTTCTCACTTCTTCTCTCCAAAAAATAGTAACAGTCAGTCATTATGGTCAACTGACCGTTAGTAAAAGTGTTTTGTCCGGGTCGGGAATAATTTTTATCTCGTAACATTAAATAAATTAAAAATGCAGTTTGTGCAGTAAAAACGAAAACCATGCGTCTGTTATTTTGAAGACTTCATCAAGCCCCAAACTATTCTCAACAGGCTGTTTTAATACCTACATTATTTTTAAAGATACAAAAAATCGCCTTTTGGTGTAATTATCTTACTTGCAAAGCTTTAAATATTTTATTGGTTTGAACATTAAAATTGTTTTAGGACGGTTGTTTCACAGAATTTGAACAATTCATCTACTTTCAAGTTCTGTGAAAGCTCTTTTATTATTTCAGTTTTGTGAAGCTATTGGCACGTAGTGATATAATAACAGAATTTGAATAGGACTTTCACAGAACTTGAAAATTAATATTGAAATTTGATGAATTGTAAAAATTGTTAAACAATGTGTCCTTAGAATGTAATGTAAAATTATTTCCTTTCGGAATTTACCTCTAGTTTCTGAACACCGTTTGGCTAAAGTTAAAAATATGCCTTTGGACCATTGTGCTTTTTAAAACTTACATTAATTTTCCTATAAGCCATCTTGAACATTTTTTAATTATTTTGCTTCCCCAAAAATGGACATCTTGTATAGTTAATGCCTAAGGGATTTTTTGTATTATATTATTATGTAATTTAGTGTTCTAGTTCTTACTTCTATATCTGTAAATATTTCACTTACTTATATTTAAATATGTATCTGATCACATTCATGATTAGATACATGTTTACAAGTAATTAATTAATTATTTTGCTTCTCCAAAAATGGACATCTTGTATAGTTAATTCCTAAGGTATTTTTTGTATTATATTATTATGTAATGTAGTGTTCTAGTTCTTACATCTAAATACATCTAAATCTGTAAATATTTCACTTATATGGGAAAAAAAAAAAAAATAACTAAACAAAGACAAAAACAATATAAGACACTACTTACAAATTCACATTGAACATTACTTGACACTGGCTAGAACACTCCCTTGGGGTGAAAAGCCATTAAATTTATAAAAAAAAACTATGCATAACAGCGCTTTCTATTTTTCTCTACATTTTTTTGCCGACCTGTACTTTTATGTTTTTACATGTTTTCGAGTACTTATTTTGTGGTTATTACTTGTGATTTTTATTATGCACATTATAGTTATGTATAGCAAAATATTTATAATTAAAAAACATTGAATGATTTATTGTTTACAAAAAAATATATTGTTGTTACTTCTCAAACAGTGTGTTTTATACATAATATTACTACTGTATCTTTTTATACATACGAAAAAGCATTTTATAACCATGAACAAACCCTGGGATTAATATGTGAACATTACATCAATGGGTAGGTACTTAAAATTAATTTATTAGATCAAAATAAATGGTGAGAGATTGCTGTAGATAAGATGTTCAACAGATAGGTATGAGATAAAAGTCAAAAACCAAAACTTTATTGTCTGGTTTTAATTTATGATGCCACTTTTGACAACCAGTCTGGGAGCAACTGGACACCAGCATGGATTTGCAAAGAATATATTTTTTGAATTTTTTGATTTTTTACACTGCAACAATTTTTTTTCCTTTTATCTTATGTACAGTATCCGAAAACTCATTGTACAAGCGAGAAACTGGTGTATCTACATAACAGTTGGAATCGATTTTGTGGTAAGTGTATTGAGTTTTCGTTTCTGAGTAAATCGAGACTGAAGTTGGAATTTTAAAAATCAGTTAGGATAATCAGGAGATTAATATCTTTTAAAATGTTTTGAAGCGTAGACCCCGGATCCAAATATAGATGCCGATAAAAATGGAAAAAAAGTTGGTAATTATGTTGTGAAAAAAATTCGTTTTGCCAACATTTGTATGGGGAAAGGCACCTGACAGACGACCTTGAAGGTAACAGAGGCGGCTCTAGTGGTCCAGATGTGGAAGTATATTCGAAAAAAATGAAATGTTAATGCATATTATTACTAAGGTCTAGTGAATACATATTTTAAAAATTACCAATGTATGTGTTGTGTTCGTACAAACAGGCCTCTAACTCGTCTTGGAAGGAGTTTATAAATAATAGGTTCTTTTAGATTAATCAGGAATTTATCAATACTCCGCGTAATATAGTGGTGACTCGATAGTCGACCTAACTAGAAGCTGGCTAATTGGAATTTGAAACAGTAAGTTTCTCTGGGAGCTTTCCTACTGGCCCTAGGGACTATTGGCCACTGGCTCCATCTTGCGGACTTCACGCAAGATCTATGCACTGCCATCTGTGCGTGCATCTATGAAGCTCTTACATCCCAACAGTATGTAATTAATTTGCCTGTAATAATAATAATAATAATTGGATGACTTGTATAGCGCCGTTTTTGTGCAAAATCACCTCAAGGGCGCTGTACAAACTTATAATACATTTCTACAGTGATCTATGTTATTACTTAACTATTTATGGAGAAAATATACAGTACAATACTTACCTGGTAGGTCACTTGAGATTAACACTTAATTAACATTATCTAATTGTTTATTGGCGAAATTTAGATACAGGATTTAGGACTTAATTGAAAAATTGAATATAACTGGACTTTCTCTTAGGAATGGTATATTTAATCTAAGGGTACGATCCTTTTTATCGTAAACATTCCCAAAATCGATATTTCCCGAGTAAAAAATAATATTTATAAATAATATTTACCTACTGGTAAACAACTTCTGGAAAATTTAATGCTGACTCACTTAAAAATACGATAGTTTGTTTATGCTTCCCATTGTAGACATACAATTGTTTATGATTATTATGTCATCCAATGTCATCTGTCATGTGTCATCCAGCGATGTCAAAATAAGATCATAACAATATGAAGTTCTCATATTATCATGATCTCAGAATTCAAGCGCAATAATGTAGTTTAATTTAAACGCTTGGCACGACGAGTCATTCGTAAAGGCGGGTAGTGGTTTAAAATGGCTCGTAAATGTGACGTAACTTAGAAAGAACTCCCTCCCTGATGTATAAATTTGGAGGTCACATTTTATAATAAATTTTTGCTATCCATTCAATTATCAAAAATGGCATACAGGTGTATTTTTACTAAATTGACACCCTTGCCAACACGTGCTGTAGTCAATTTGAGACCAAAAACTACATTTAGGAAAAATGTGCGCAGTTTATTCGGAAAATATCTTATATTTACAAATACCATTAGTTCCGGAATATTAATGAGTGTTGGTGATCTTATACAACAAGAAATAGAATTTAGGCAGAAAATTTTACCCCAGCGTTATGAATGGGATCGAGTTGGTGCGAATAAATGCTAATCCTTCAAGAAGAATGAATTCATATTTCCATTCAAGTCACAATATAATATTTACTAAGTATTTATATTTCGTTTTCAGGTCGAATGTTTATAATTGGTATAATTCAAGGAGCACCACAACACTGGTTTTACTCATATTTAGACAAATTGTTTCCGGGAACCGCTATTAAAACAATTGCTAAAAAGATTGTCGTAGACCAATTGTTGGCTTCCACCTTTTGTATCGTCCTTTTCTTCACCGGCATGGGATTAATGGAGGGAAAGAGTTTAGATGGTTGCGCCCTAGAATTACGCCAAAAATTTCTCACCGTTTATATTGTGAGTAGAAGTTCTAATCATTATTCCAAATAATATATTTTTATACAGATTATTTTACACTATTTTTACCACCACACTTAAATAGAGAACTTATAGGACAGAGGAAATTGTTACTTAGATCTATGACCATTGCTTTTTAAATACTAACGTCTACTTAAATTAGACTTTTGTTTTCGGTAATGATTGAATGCAAATCTTGGAAGCGGAAATTAACCCACTTCCCGACATCTGATCGAACTGAAACTTGGCAGATAGGCTCATTGTCGATGACAATGCATTCTATCAACTCTTGGTGGCAATCAAGTATATATATATGTATTTCTCTGATATCGGATGACATTACAGCAATTAATATATTAAATAAATGTCGGTCCTACCCGATCAGCATTTGTTGAGGTTAGTAGAGTTGTCGACTCTAGTTCCTTTAGGAAGGTTCAATGCCTAGTCAAAGAAAAAATATGTATTATTGTAAAAAAACTTTGTTTTTTACAGCTTGATTTCTTTTAATGCTTACTCCGGGTTCGAACCCGGCGTGCGCAAATAAATTTTATTTGATTAATTTGTGTTATTTCACAATTAATTAATTAAAAATAATATATAGTATATTTGCGGCACGTTCCAGAGTGGAAGATACTCTCAGTATCGCCCTGGTGTAAGACCACCATTCAGAATTGAAACGTTGCTTGAAATGGCTTTAGCCGTGTTTGGTGACCAGATCTGAATAGCCAGGTACTTCCCCACCTTCCTCTTCCCCATCTCCCTCCCCTCCCCAATACCCTCAGCCTCACAACATACCCCAATTGGGGATGCCATAGTCTCACTGGCTCCAGACGGGAGCAGTTGGGACTCTTGTGCGGTAATACTGTAAAAAAAAAAAAAAAAACTCCACATTGGGTTGGGAGGTTTCCCTCAGGGTCTAGGTCATTTCCGAGGATTCTCTGTGAATGGTCTTAAATTAATAATACCATTACGTTATGGTGTTAAAGTACAGCCATCTGATAATTTTCAAAGAGGGCTGTAGGAATTTAAATTGTGGAGCAAATTTTTGTGAAGACTGACACCAGAAGGTCATATTAAAATTATTTTAAGGATTTTAATTTATCCTTTAGTGTAATCTCTATGAGAAAACTCCTTAGCATAAGGTATTTAAAGAATAAAAATAAGTTTTTATATAATATTCAAATCCTGTTTTCAGACTGATTGGTGCGTCTGGCCTCCGTCGCAGTTCATCAACTTTTATTTTATATCTGGAAAATACCGGGTTATATATATTAATGGAGTGACCATGCTCTATAATATTTTCCTCTCTTATATTAAACACGTTGACGCTCCTCACGAAAAGCCAAAAAATTGAACCAATCCTATAGATTGTTTCTACGTCACCTTATCTGGTTTGTTTGTGATTTATAATAATGACAAAGTATCTTTTAGATTAATTGAAAATTGTCAATCAGTATTATCTCAACTTGATTATTATTCACAGTATCTAAAGATAATTCAAGATTGAAAAAAAAAATTATGCAATTTTTTATTCTTATTATTTATTGTCGTTTAATTACAGATTTCAAATATGGTATTATTTAATTGATTTGTTATAAAGATTCAATTTTTTGTAAAAATATAATAATGTTTAAAAGATAATAATTTATTTGTTTTGTTAGTTTATGAATATGGGGGATATAAAAACAAAGAAGCGAATGTCAATCAACCACCTCCATTATAATAATGTGTGTAGTGCATGTAATCGTACATATTATTTTGTAAATATGTATCAGGAATATATTATATTATGTATTTATTTGTTTACAAACTGACGATGGATGCTCTTCACCTTAAATAAGTTATTTATTTAAATTTGTAATAATTCTATTCTATGGTATATGTCAATATATTATTTTTTACTGTACACGCGCACAATTTTTTTTTCTTTCTTGGATATGATTTAAGGTTATATTACTCCTGATCTATTTAAAATTCAGAGTACACATTAAAATTGAAATTTTGTGATAACTATTTGGACACTGTATTTTTGTTATACAGGTATATTATATTATGGTAGAAGTAAAAAAGAAAAATAACTTTTGTTTCCAACATTTTAAGATAGTTTTCAGATAAAAAAGGTCAATTGTTTGTATGAAAAAATAAATATTCTTCTATGGAAAAATATTTTTGAATGGGAAAAAAACAATGGAATTTCTAAAAAACTTAATTATCTTTCTTACTTCTACCATCATGTAGAATCACCTACCAAAGTTTGTGCCCTTTACTCCCAGACACCCTTTATTCCGTCTGTACAGAATTAATTATATTTATTGGACATAGAAAATTTTACTCTATTGTTTAATATTATTAGATGAAAAAGTTATGATTTATTTATTGAGCGTTAACGCACAGTGGCGATCATTAAATAGCGATAAAAGCTAAACGCTCTACTGTTTCTCTATCTGCACAGACAGACTGAGCTACAGCAATGCGTGGTGGAGTAAAGCTAGTAATAGGTGTTAAATTCTTGTTAAAATGTTATGTAAATTTTAAAAATGCTTAAGTAGGAATGAAATACACATATTTTTTCATGATATTGTAAGTTCTACGAGAACGTATTCTACCATTAAAAAATATAAAACAATTATTTTTATTCTTCTTGATTTCAATAATGGATAGTATTTTTATTCAACCTCAAAATTGTCTGACTATTTATTTATTTTAAATAATGAAAATTGCTGATCTCAATAGATAATCATGTATTTGTAAATAAGCAATTTTACTACTCTTAGATGAATATTTAATTCCATCTAATATTAAGCCAGACAAGTGAAGAATTTAGCACTTTTATACATTGCACAAATAAAAATAGGCCCCTACCTATAAATTATATTAGAGAAGCATGTAATGCTTTGTTACAAACAATTATTCGTTGTAAGATATTTAAATAATATTTAATACGGTATAGTTTACTAGTCAACATAAATTATTTGCAATAAATGTCATTATGTTAATCTATTCCTTCATTTATGTTATTCTTGCCATTTTTTACTGGCTTTTTTTATAATGGAATCTTTCAATTAGGTAATAAAACGGGTCGCATCAAAAATGAGATTGAACCAACTTGATTACCTAGGTATTAATTTTAGTAAGGTGTGATCAAATATATTTGTATTTTATTAGAATAATATGGTGTTCTCTTGTTTTTAAATGGAAATGTGAATCCACTGCAAGGAATGCTGCGTAGTTTCATGAACAAAGTGTATGTATTTGTTTATATTTGTAAGTTTATTTAGGGTGTGACATTATATATGTTAAATAAAAAAAAAACGGACTTTGCGATACACTACTTTCTTGAATATTTAAATGACAGCCATTAAGCTTTCGCTTATTTCAAGCTTCATCAGAGCTTATAAATAAACTAATCATTATGTGCAATTGTGATTAGGGGCCGTTCAAGTATTATGTAAGCACTATAGGGGGGCAGGGGGGTCTTTGCTTTGCTTATTTTTGATGACATGGGGGGGTGGGGGGTCGAGATAGTGATTACGTCAGCACTGCTCAGCAGTAGTTATTTTTTTTTACACATTGGCAACCCACACATTGTCTATGTTTAAAAACCGAATACATATTCGGGGATTCCCACAAATAATAAATACGTTTAGGTACTCGCTTAAAAAACAGAATACATTAACAGAAAAATGCATATAGGTACCAATTTTTACGTAAGCATGGGAGGGGGGGGGGGGGTAAGAGCTTTGCTTACTTTTGGTGACAAGGGGGAGGAGGGGGTAAATAATTGTAATAAATCTGCTTACGTAATACTTGAACGGCCCCTTAGTTAATATATGGTGAAGTAGTATTAGTTAATATAGCCCTTGTGAAGCTTAAGGTAAGTGAAACCTTGTTGGTTGTAATTTATTAATTCAATAAAAGTGGTGTATTAAAAAGTGTTATTTCTAAGAAAAATAAATTATCCACAAACCCCACCAATCTACTCAAGTTGCTTCAAAAGGCTGTAATTTATTTTTATTTTATCAGCAAACATAACTTATTTCCGTTGCTGATGATGACTGTTTTGTCTCTGAAATTATTAATGTTATTGTTATTACTTATAATCCTCATCTTTGACACTGTGATCAAAAGTGTATTATTTATTTCAAAAGTTGTTTGTTATTGTTTTCATTAAATTGTTAAACCTTTATTCTGGACGTTTTATTTATATCCTTCCTCCTGCGTCTTCAAGGAAATCAGTATTCTTAATATTACAAAAATACGGAAACTCATAGTACAAGTGAGAAACTTTTGAATTACATTTGGAGTCGATTTTGTGTTATAACGTGATTAGATATGATTTGAGCTTTCGTTTTGGATAAATCGAGTAAGACGTTGGAATTTTTTAGGTCAAATTTGAAAAACAACGTAAAACATTAATATAGGCGGTTTATATTTAAAATTGGCGGAGGCGTAGACCCCGCTCCAAAAGTTATTTTAACCTTTCAGTTGCCAAAAAAAAAACAAAAGTTAAAAAAAGTTTTTTTGGTTTCACTACATATTTTTGATTCACCAGTTTTTATCCACTTGTACTACGAGTTTCAGCACACCGTGTATAAAGAAGGCTATCCTTTTCTTAGTGCAGCGGCTTTCCTACTCTAACGTTAAATCCAAACTAAGGGAAGAATAACTAGTTTGGGTAAGTTTGTTTTTTATTTCACGGCTTATGAAATAAATACCCTTTCCACTTATATAACTAATATAATATTTGTATGTACATTATTGGCATATTAAACAAATCAGTTTACTGGATATCGCTACATTCTTGCAAAAAGTTACAATTTCAGGTCAAAGGTCTTGTGATAGTTGCATCTATGTATCTTGATAAAATCGGACATAAACATATCTAACAAGCAGTGCAAGGATCAAGAGTGCAAATTTCTAAGCCAACAGTTGTACATGGTAGGTACAAAAATAAAATGACTTATTTCCAGCACAGCACACTTTCAGCATGAGTTAGTTACCTTGTTATTTTATCACAAAGTTCTCGTGATAAAATAATGACGTATATAGATGCATCATATTATTTCCTTGACATTGTACGGGCCGGTACATCAGATGTTCTTAATGCTCGCTGAGAGAGATTCAGTTGCTTTCTAGTGTTATACCTGCTTCACATTACCTGCTTTTTCATACCGATCTCCATATCGGGACCCATACGAAAATTTTTCGCTTAACACCATCATTATTTTCATACTTAAGATTTCATATAGATATTTGCCATTAGAAAAGAAGTAATATTTTGAGACAGTACTAAATCGTTAAAAAATGGCAAAACCTTGAACATAACCCTAGGTCACAATTATTCCAGTTTTGTCACGTGCTTGGTCATTGTCCAATCAATGTTTTTGTTTACCCGTTCGTCTTTAAACTTTATTATAATGATTTTTATAGGTACCTATGCCTTGTCAAACTGCCTATCTCATCATATCTTGGTCGATGCGATATTCGTATAATATGAGATGGAAATATTAAAATATAGCAGTGCAGATGCCAAAGCAGTAGCTCTCACAATATCGTCTCTATTAATTAATTAACAAGTATGTTACAATATAAAGTTAACACACATGGGTATTCTTTATTCGACGAGTTAACAGTACATATATGTAAAGTTCTCGTGTATTATTTCCTAAAAACAAAATATCAAATCATCAAATATACACCCGAACTTCACAATAGGTACCTATCAGTAATAAGCATTCTCAATCAGTAATAAATATTAAAGTCTTTTTATTCATATTTTAAATACAAAACAAAAGTAATATAGTTAGGTAAATCAATGAGAGATGGCATATATCATGCGGTTTTGTTTTTGTTTATGTTTTTTTATTTCAGATGACACACATACACTTCACTTTGACTTTGGTTCAAGATTTTGTTTATGATAGCCTGCGATAAGCGAGCCCTGTAGGTCTGAGACAGAGGTATGAAATCGTCGGATCACGACAATAGAAAAATTGTAATTTTTTTGTTGGATTTTATTTAGGTATTAGAGCCAGGAAAGAGTCTAAAATGGTTGAGAAGATGCACTAAGTGACATGAATAGCTAAGAAGTGACTAGAGAGACTAAAATAGACTAGGAGAGATGAGGTGATTTTGCACAAGAGCGGCGCTGTATAAATCGTCCAAATATTATTATTGATAGAGACTATGATGGACTCGTCGAACGTTACAGCGGTGCTGCCAAGGTCTGTTATCTATGTGAGGATATTATGTCAGCGCTCTTTATTAGCAGCAGACACCTACCTGGACGGATGACGAACCTAGTAATGGCACTGTTGGTGGACGCGGTGGACTCTCTCCCTGCAGCAGCTGGTACAGTTCCTTCACCACCTAGTATTCTTGCAGCATAGTCTCCATCTTCTATCTTCGTCAAACGTCACAGCGGTGCTGCCAAGGTATGTTATCTATGTGAGGATATTGTGTCAGCACTCTTTATTAGCAGCAGATACCTGTCAGCGCTATATTAGCAGCAGACACATACCTGAACAGATGACGAACCTCGTGCTGGCACTGTTGGTGGACGCGGTAGTCTCTCTCGCTGCAGCAGCTGGTACAGTTCCTTCACCACCTAGGATTCTTGCAACAGAGTCTCCATCTTCTATCTCCGTCGAACGTCACAGCGGTGCTGCCAAGGTTTGTTATCTATGTGAGGATATTGTGTCAGCGCTCTTTATTAGCAGCAGACACATGTCAGCGCTATATTAGCAGCAGACACATACCTGAACGGATGACGAACCTCGTGCTGGCACTGTTGGTGGACGCGGTAGTCTCTCTCGCTGCAGCAGCTGGTACAGTTCCTTCACCACCTAGGATTCTTGCAACAGAGTCACCATCTTCTATCTTCGTCGAACGTCACAGCGGTGCTGCCAAGGTCTGTTATATATGTGAGGATATTGTGTCAGCGCTTTATTAGCAGCAGACACATACCTGGATGGATGACGAACCTCGTGTTGGCACTGTTGTTGGACTCTTTAGCTGCAGCAGCTGGTCCAGCTTCTTCACCACCTAGGATTCTTGCTGCAGAGTCTCCATCTTCTATCTTCATGTCACCTGTTCCTGTTCTTCATTTTACTTTACTTAACTTCACTTTATTTTGGTAATATTTATATATATTTTTACCTGCATCAACTGTAAAGCGCCCCTGAGGTGATAACTCACAAAAGCGGCGCTATAAAAATTGTCCAATATTTATTATTTATTTATTTTATGTTAAATAATGTCCGCCATCTTACACTGTACGAAAATCGGTATTGCCAACACACGTCACTCACGGTACCAACTACAAAAATAGGATACCTCCCTTTTTTCTTCCTGATTAGACAAACTGGATGTAGAAAGGTGTCATATAAAACGGGAATAAGATAATTCTAGTCACATCATTACTAAAAATACCGATATACTTACCGGCCCTAAGTGAACCCGATAATTTAATCAATAAAGTTTATATCAGATGTTCTGGAATAGAAAGTAATAAGTAGATACTGGAAAAAATTCCAAGTGCATTTTTTACAGTTTGTCATAAAATTTGCATTTTTTACATGATTTGTGCAACTTTTGCATTTTTCCTCTAAAAAGCGACATTTTCCTTAATAACTGTATAAAAATAAGATTTATAAAAGTTCCAAAATAAATTCAATTTTATAAAGACTCATGTCTAATTCTTCAGTTACCTTCATAACTGTTGGGGCACAAGACTTGACGCAGCTATATTTCATGTTAATAATTACAACGAAATTAAAATTCTAATTGATGATTAAACCGACTTTCCCTTCGCCGCTCTATCACGCTCAAATTTAACATGTTTAAAAGAAATAATTTCCTCCTGGAAAACTGTAAAAAATACTTTCAGTTTTTATAATAAAAGTAAATTGATGCTCATAAGATCTCTACATGCTTCAGTATCGATTACACCTGAAATAATATCCCACAACATTACATGTATTCATTTAAACATTTTGCAGCCCTGCAAATGCGATAAAATTGAAATGGTAAATGAATACGTTTATTTGGGTGTGACTGTTGATTGCCATTTTAAATGGGACATTCAAATAAACAATATTTGCAAAAGACTGAAAGCGATTGTGGGTAGATTATATAAACTGAAGTGTTTCTTTCTTGTGAATATTAAAAAAAATCATTTATCGCAGAATCGACTCTACGACATGGAATAACCACTTGGGGACATTCTAGTAAAACTTCCTAGTCAGTACACCCTATGGTTAAATTACTATTTTCAAAAAAATATTTTTTCACACAGACGTAACATTTCATTGTTGTATTGGAACTTAAATATCTTGCCCGTGCAGGTGTTACTATTGGAAAAATATTGATTCAGCATAAATATATCTGACTCTGAATATAAAAATAAATTGGAACACGAACACAACACTAGGTTCACAAAGAATGAAGGCATGCTTCTTCCAAAGAATAACAATAAATACGGACAGCGAACTCTAGAATATAACGTGCCCAAAATGTTCACCACGTTGCCAAATAACATAAAAAATTGTAAATTCCCAAATAGATTCTGATATATAGAAATAGGTACTCAAAAGTAGAAATACTTTATACTAATCATCGATCAATAGTTGTTATTTATTAGCATATAGATTGTGTTATTTTAGAATATTTATGGCAATAATAATAATCTGAATATCTTATAGCAACAATATTATGTATATTTATAATTAGTAATAATATGATGTATACATATTTACATAGTAATTGAACATGTACGCCCTGTTGGCAAACTGATTAGTTGTAGTTTAACGGGAAAAATTTTAACGAACAATAAAAAACGAAAAAAAGCATAATTAAATTTAAAGTTTGCATATATATTTTGTTTTTTTTTACTGTGTTTTTAATATAAATTAAAATAATCATCACCTTCGTTAAAAATTGTAATGAACGTTACTTTTTATTGAAATTACTTTCGCTAAAATACAGAATTTCATAAACAATAATTATTCCCAACATGAGTTAATTATTTTTGCGAATTCTGCATATTGCATTTTTCTTGCTTTTTTCTAAACCCTTGCAATGTTTGTGAAGTTTTTTTAATATGTTATTTGTTTATGCGAATATTATTGATTTTGCATTTTTTCCGCTTTAAATAAAAGTTATTTTTTATGACGCTTAGTTTAGACTTGCCAATTTTTTTCGTAAAATAATATCATCCTATAACTTTTTGGAATAGGTTTTGTAAAAGCTCCGCGTGTGCCCTATTCAATAATAATAGTGAATACTGCGTAAGTACTGTTCTACAATATCATAATGCCAACGTGCCTTTTTATAGTAGAGTTTTCCTTCCGCTAATCCATCTTTTCCAACAAACATTGAAAGAGAAAGGACTATTTGGCCTTTACTATTTATGCCATTATATGAAAAGCCTTCCTGCTGCCCGTTGACTCTTAAGATTCCGCAAGAAAAGTCAAACCCCTTGTGCACTATTATAAATGAACTCCACAGCAATGTTAACTGGAAACCTCAAACTTTTGATCATGTGTTGTTACTCTAAGTACTATTATCATTTCTACTTTTTATTAAACACTTTTCTTAACCCTTCATTGCCGGTGCTGTGATGGTACTGATTTATAATTTCAATAATTATCAGATACAGAGATAATATACACAGAGTTCATATTTTAGGTGTTCCCAGGGCCAGCCTGGAACCAATCGGCGCCTGACGCTAGTGTCGCTAGTAGAAACCTGAAGGATCAAGTACAACTTTATTGGGTGTTAGGTATTATCAGAGATTTAGCTCCTTAGATCCTTGGCAAGTCGGTGCCCGGAACGGACTGCCCTAGTTGTACCTGCACAGGGCCGGCACTGGGTGTTCCACAGCAGTACATAAAATAGTTAAAATACCTGTGTACCTAAGTATTTATCAAACGCAACTAAAACAAATGTAGGGTATATGGTTGTGTATAAGTTTACAACACGTTTAATTTAAATTTTAAACGCATTTATTAGCAAGGGGGGTAAATTTGTACCCTGTGTACTGAGTACGCAGCACCGAAGCTGAAGAGATTTTCTAGAAGAGTAGGGAAGGATTAACAAAAAGTTTGGTTCAAAATAAAGGGAACTTTTATTATGAAGAAATTTCGGTTACTTTCTCAAAGCTTTTCCGGAAATCCGCTGGATGACGACACTGCGTGGTACATTCATAATTATAATATTATTTTTCTTAGGTGTGTCTAGCGCATGGACAACGGGAGGTTTTATTATTTACGTAGGTATATCTACCTAGTAGCATGTCATTTTATTTTACGGAGAGCTTAATGTTTTAATTAGCGCTATCAGCATACTAATCGCGTATTACGCCTAACATTACACCCATCATAAGTAACAGCTAAATGTAGGTACACAACACGGGGTGCAAAGGTACCTTATAACAATAATGCACCTACAGTGCCGGCGGTTTGATACGATGCCCTCAAATTCACCATATGATGCATTTCATTCCCGTCATAAATACCACGGGCAAATTTATACACAGGACCGGCGTAAAATTTTACTACGCCCATATAACTATCACCATAAAACGGTAAAGCGAGCGCGGCTCCTCTTGAATCTGTTTTTATCAAAGAATTCTTCTGGCGGCTTCTCCTTTCTCAGGCCGGTGATCTCAGGTAGAATAATGCCCGAATTGCCCAGCGCTCGGTCCATGTCCAGACCACGTGAGCCTTTCAAAATATCACTTAAATTATATTATATTTGGTGCCATAAAAGTGGACAAATAAAATACCCCCGCGTCTTCAAGGGTCAAAGATTGCCTAATATGAGCCAGCGTTGTGTAACTATGGATGTTTTATGGGCAGATTGGTCGCCCGTCTGTGCTTTCAAGCTTAAATAAACTATGCGTACCTACGCATATACTTTACAGGTATACTTTACCTATGCCATACTTTATGTATTGGTGAAACAGTTACGTATACACTAGAATGTTGGTAGTGCCATAGAAACCTGAGCTTGGTTAGTGGAAGTTTGAGTGATGTAGCCAGGATCGCCGTGAGGTATAAAATCCGCCCTAGGGTACTAATCGGCCCCGGATGGGTTATTTCACATACTTGTTCCGAGGTGGAACACATTTCAAGTACATACATCCCTGGCGAGAGACCATTATTCAGTACCAAACCTTGCATGAAGTGGCTTTAGCTGATATTAAGTGACAGGATATAAGAAACCATATAAGTAAAAAATAACAACAACAACCCCAACAACCTTGGTTTTCCCGTGATTTCGAACACGATTAATTAAAATTAGCATCACCTACTTAAATATGCGTGTGGCGTGTGCACTTAATATAATTTTCATATGAAATTAGTTAAATTATTAATTTTAGATTTAATAATTGTAAAAAAATAATATAAAAAGGGTGACATCACGTTGATGAAAGAGATGATGCAAATATTATTGTTGTACTTTCCAGGAATATAATCTACGAGTATTATTTCCTACCTACGCAATAGTGAGGATGAAGAGGGTTGAAGCCCCTAACCCCCCTCCCCGTCTCACCCGTTATATACGTGCTTGAGGGTAGATAAATCATAATATTATGATTGATTAGGTAATAGTAATATATTATTCCTTCAAGATATTGATAATAAGGTCCTCCTGTGTTGAGATGCGTAAAAAAATTTAGAATTTTCAAACGAATGCAACAAAGTTGATTATAAATGAATAAGAGAAAATGAAAATGCGTCAGTTTGTACATTTATATATCGTCTGTACATATTTATACTTCTCTACATCCCAGGCTTAAGAGCGGAATGCACTCTGGTGACTCGAGACTCTGGACATAATGCATCGTGACTGCTTTATTAAATGCATCTTAGTTCTTTGTTGCGAGTGCGCAGTACCTATGCATGTAGCAAGCCTGCTTTGCAACACTCTAGAAATAGAATTCCAAAATTTACCTACGTAAAGTGCGAGATTTCATTATAATTTTTCGATGTTCTGAAATGAAAATTTTCTCACAATATCCAAAAAAAAAATTGTCAATATTGGTTAGAATATTCTTGTTATTTGTTTATTTGCGTTATAAACAATCTTCATACATTAATATTTTACAGTATAATAATAGATTATACCATTGACCAATAAAATAACGATATTAAAAATTAAGACCAAGTTTAAACAAAGAAAATACATGACAATATAATGTAAGCAGTTCTGATAAAGTGCAAATACTTAATGGTAAATGTTTGTGGATTTAAATGTAGAACAATGAAGGTTCCACACCTTTGAAGCGTACTCTAGGTGGCTTCTGACGTAGGATATGTAGAGAATCTTAAATGTTTGTGGATTTAAATGTAGAACAATGAAGGTTCCACACTTTTGAAGCGTACTCTAGGTGGCTTCCGACGTAGGATATGTAGAGAATCTTAAATGTTTGTGGATTTAAATGTAGAACAATGAAGGTTCCACACTCTTGAAGAGTAGGTACTCTAGGTGGCTTCTGACGTAGGATATGTAGAGAATCTTAAATGTTTGTGGATTTATATGTAAAACAATCTCACTGTTGAAGCTTACTCTAAGTAGCTTCTAACGTAGGATATGTAGAAAATCTTAAATGTTTGTGGATTTTTGAAAACTGAACTAACTCGAAGTATAAATCAAATTCATTTTAATTACGATGATTGTAGCTATGTAGCATTTACCGGTGCAGTTTCAATGATCAAAAATGTTCAAATATGCATTGTGAATACTTATTATGCAAATATGCAAATTCATATTATAATGTGATGTCCAAATATTAATGTCTGAGAAAACGTTGCAATTTTTGGTACATGTGCTACCGTACATGATAAATGTACAGTGGTGATATTAATTATTCATACAATAAAAGGATAAGTCACAGAATTTTACAACTTACCATTTACACGAAAAAATTGTTAAAAAAATTAGGTTGTTTGGACACTGTTGCCTTGTTTGGACCACTGGGTTGCTACTATCGAACCAAAGCATTTTAGAAGCAGGGTCCAATCAAAGCTCTTTTTTAAAATTACACTTTTAGTACATATTATTAAAATTTTCAAAAACAATAATAAAAAAATATAAAGCCGTAGTTAAAATTAGAATAGAGATAACAATTAAAATAAAATAGCTTTTAGTTTAATTATCGGTTATCGTCAGGTAGTAAAAATATAGGTACCAACACATTTAAGTATTTTGCCTCTTTTGGCTCCAGGACCACAGTGGCACTCTCTTCGTGTATCCAGTAATTGCAAATTTATTAGAAACTATCCTAATATCTCTAATGGAACAGTGGAAACACATTTTGCAGGTCCAATTAGTTTCCGCTCCTCTTTCGCTTTTTGATTCCCCCCGTCGATCTTCGTTTTAGTTTCGTTTTCGGTACTCCATACATCCTACAAGATGCCTTCATATCAACTTAGTTATGAATTGTGAGATAAGGCTTGCAATGCCAGAAGCATGCTGGTTTCATTCCACGGAATAGGTAGGTCGTGCCCTCTTTTTCCATCCCAAAAAATCAAAAATATTGAAAAAGCGAAAAAATCGTCGCCATCATTGAGCCAGATCAATAGTGGAGCAAGTGTGATGGTCCATTCATCGCAACTTGGTTTTTTTTTAAATGTTTGTCATTAAAGAAATTAAATGACTATCCGAATAGATTTTACAATAAATGACAGCAGTAATTAAGTATCTCTTGAAGATAGTTGTAGGTAAATGTAAACCCACCTACAAGAGTTTATAATTATTTAGTTTTTACTAAGGTATCTCTTGAATAAGTTAGTTGTAGGTAAATGTAAGCCCACCTATACGAGTTTAGAATTATTTAGTTTCCACTTAGATACCTATTGAAGAAGTGAGTTGTAGGTAAATGTAAGTCCACCTATACGAGTTTAGAGTTATTTAGTTTCCACTTACGTATTTCTTGAAGAAATTGGATGAAGGTAAAAGTTAATCCATCTATATAAGTTTAGAATTATTTAGTTCCCACTTAAGTATCTCTTGAAGAAGATAGTTGCAGGTAAATGTAAACCTACCTATACGAGCATAGAATTATTTAGTTCCCACTTAGGTATCTCTTGAAGAAAGTTGCAGGTAAATGTAAACCCACCTATACTAATTAAGAATTATTTTTATTATTTAGTTATTATTTAGGTATATCTTGAAGTACTTGGTATGTGAAAAAGAAATCGAAATTAAATATTTTATTCGATGTTGAACTTTTGGAGGCTTTTGATGTTTTGGTTTAAGTACGAAAATACAAAGGTATACACTAGGTACGCTTTAGTGTTCTGTATTTAAAAATAATACTGAACAGTGATAATATTCTGAATATTTCTACTTACGGAAGGTACATGGTGCAGCTTAAATTTTTTATGGGGCTAACAGGGAATGAAGAAGAAAGTAGTCCGAATAAATTAGAAATATTTACATACAAGCTGACGTGTACCCGGCTTTGCTTGGGGTTATGAACAGGACCATCTTAAACTGCAAAATAAGAAACTACATTTGTATCATTTTATTTAAGGGGCTCGTGAAAGATAAGTGTTGTGTCACCTAATCGTGATTTGGAAATATTTGAGAATTTGAAAGTTTAAAATATTTAAAAATTCAAAATTGAACATGTATTCCACAATTTATGTATGAAAATATTCTTTTGCATTTAGAAAGGTCATATAATAATTGAGTTTTTGTTTAAATGTGTAGATTACCTACAAAGATTTGTTTAAATGTGTAGATTAAAAAAGACACGGAAAAGAATTGCAAATGCCGCGCATTAGTCCCCATTCCTCAATGACCTCGGATCAATTTTCAATCACAACTGAACGAGAGCAAAAGGATTGGAAAATTAGTTATGACTCTCACAAAGACACGGCAAAGCCGAAATTTTCTCTGTAATAACTATGGTTGTAAAACTCGGAAAAACTGCCCCCCCCTGCCGACGCCCTTGAATAGGTATCTAACTATATTTGAAAAGAAAACTTTCCGAGAGAATTAATTGTTCGAACATATCAAGTGATGTTTCGTTATTTTGAATCTGAGGATACTCACAAACCCGATCTGATTTTTTGAAAATAAAAATCTGCAATGTGATAAAATTGTACAAAAAATCCGAGGTGTTCTGTTCTGTAAAGTTTTTTTTGCATGGTTTATGTTGGGATATTTAATTTCTTGACAATACCTATGTATTCGACGGCCTTCGAGGTCGATGGGAAAGGCTCACGATTGGCAATTCGTAGGTCGAGGGTAAGTTAAGTAATCAATAGAAAACAAAGAACCAAAATTGGAGATGCTATCTCTGAAGAACGAGAAATCAACCTTGGAGTTCCTCAAGGATCTGTTATGGGACCGCTCCTATTTATTTTATATATTAATATCGTGATATAGTGAAGGGCCTAAAGTATTGTTTTTTTTATTTATTTTTTATTTTTTAACTTTATTTATTCTCATTTATTTACACATATTAATACATATAATACATAATAACAAATAGTATAAACAAGAAATGAAAACCCACTAAGGCACTGCCTGAGTGTGGGTAGTATAAAAACGATTACTATATTTCCAAATACCTAAAGTTTAAAATACATTAGAAGAATAAGTGAAGAAGTTTTTGTTTTTAGTTATTATAAAAAGTAAAGAGAAAACATAATATACTACAGTTTAGAAAGTTACAGCAAGTGAGTTGTAGAAGGATATATAAATTTATAGAAAAAGCGTTTCAATATCTGGTTCATTCAGCCGTAATTTTAATTTTACTTTTTTTTACATATTTTATCATTTGGGTTTGTAGTGGTAGAAGGTTAAATATTCGAGGACCAATGAAACTGCTGTGTGTCTGCATTAATTTAGTTTTGGTTCCATCACACTTTTTGCAGATTACATACTTTTGTATATTATAGTAAATAATATTGAAGATGCATTGTCAAAAATACAAAATAAACGTAATTAAGTGGTTAAACATAAATAAATTGAAATCAAATGTAACTAAAAGCAAATTCATGGTATTACGGAAAAAACTAAACCAACATACTGTCCAAAATGTAGACAATCAAAATATTGAAGAAGTAATAGAAATTAAATACTTGGGAATCATAATCGATAACAAGTTAAAATTTAACACTAATTTTGAAATTTTAATAAAAAAATTTCGAAAAAGGTTAATTTCTTAAGTAGAATAAAGGGAAAATTGGACATTAAAACAAGGATATTGGTCTACAATGCCACTGTAGCATCCCATCTGAATTACTGCACAAGTGTAATCTTTCTGCGTAACAAAACCCAAATTAAGAGAATGGAAATAATTCAAAACAGAGGCATGAGGTCAATACTGTGTTGTAGCAGGTACACCAGGATAAAAACCATACAACGCCAACTCAATCTCTTAAGAGGACGCTACAAGCCAAAAATGTGTATATTCTTGGTATACCTTATATCGTAGGTAATAGGTATTAAAATCGCCTGACAAACGGAGTCTAGTAACGTTCGATTTGAAGCAAAAAACTGGTTTTTATTTATTTTGTAAATAATTTTATAAGAAAGCAAAAAAGTTAATCAAGTGAAATTGTCAGAGATAATCTTAGCTATAACGCTGTATTTTTTAAAGTTGTTTCCTTTATGCTTTCATACATTTCTATTGAAAAAATATTTTTTTAGTAGTTTGCATTTATATTTTTTATTGAGTAATTTATTTTTTTATTTGTATTCTACTCAAGCGAAGCGATAGAAAAACCTTCAATTTATCTAAAGCATATTTTTGGTATTCATAATATACACCAATTCGTTATAAAGATTAATCAAAATAGTTATTTGGCATTAAGCTTCGCCTTAAGTGTGTAGCAACGATTAGTTTACAACACCTTAGTGTTTATTTATAAGTTAAAAAATAAAATGTTACCTGATTACATGTAAAAGAATGTCAGAATTAATAGTACAGTTCATTATTATCCTACGACAAACTGCAACGATTTTAGGTTTCCTAAAACAAATTTATCAGGAACACAAAACAAAATTTATTATAAAGATTTGAAAATGTTCAATGAACTCCCGGTTAAGGAAGCTAAAAGTCTTGCAGTTTTTCGTGGATTATGTCTCAATGTTGTGAGAGTTAAAATGTTAGTAGGTAGTAAGTAGTAAATAATATTATAGTAGTCCTAGAAAAGAGTATATTAGATATAAGATGTAAAATTTTATAACTAAATAAAATATACTTAAAAAAAATATTTCGGCATGTACGAGTTTATTTTATTAATTCTTAAGTGTTATTTTACAATAAAAATACAACAAATAATATAAGGTATATTTGCGGTAAGTTAAAGAGGGGAATATACTCTCAGTATCGCCCTGGTATAAGACCACCATTCAGTATTTAAACGATGCTTGAAATGGCTTTAGTCGTGTTTGGTGATCAGATCTGAATAGCCAGGTACTTCCCCACCTTCCTCTTTCCTATCTTCGTCCCCCCTCACTACGTTAAAACAAACCCAAATTAGGGATACTATAGTCGCACTGGCTCCAGACGGTTGGGAGCAGTTGGGACTCTTGCGTGGTATTCATATATACATAAAAAATCAAGCTTTCTATTGTACAATTGAGGGCAAATTTGAAAAAAATACATAAAGATTAACACGCCATCTACATGTCCTACATAATATCTTGAAAAAATTAAGTTTTCAAAGTAGACCTTTGATTTCTCTTCACTTGTAGGGATATTCTCGCGGCGGCTTATGGCGATAAAAAGAAGGCACTTGAATATAAAAGGCTATTGCTTTTAGTAAAACCGCATTGATTAAATAAAACCATAGACATATTGTATAATGACGCCTTTTACTGCGGTAGACACCTCGGAATAATTTATAAGGCGTGCGTATAAAGTAATTCACAGATTGAAGATGCTACCGTTTCAATATTAGGTACCTACCTGCTTGTCACTACTTGGCTAGACACGGCGCTCGTCAAACATTTACATTATTTCATTTTATTCTATTAATGAATTATTATTTTAGATATTTTAGTTCAAATGTTTTCCCCGCTATTCGATGTTTTGCTTTCTGAAGAAACTGTCTTTTTTGAGATCTCCTTCTCTCATTGTTTGTTTTGATACACGGATGAAAATGAGTGTGGCTGATTTATTTAAATCCTGTTAAAAACTTGATGGCAATCCATTTCCTGATAAAATATGAGCCCATTCAGAATATTTCGGAATACGTGTTCATGTGGGTGTTCTTTTCCAGATAAATTTAACGATCAAATACGACAATATTGGTATTTTTATGAACACGTGTTCCGCCGTCCTCACAACACATTCGCGTTTTAATGTTGCTTTGTTATCAAACGTGTCAATTCATTTGTTAAAGGCCTGCAGTTCTGTTAGTAGGACGAATAATTTTAAAAGATTTTAAATAAATTTGCAACATTTCATACCAGTGAGTTTTCTTACGTACTTACTATTTTTTAACAATAATTTATTGTTTTTACAGGATAGGATGTCTGTATTATTTTAGTTCCATTTAACAATGATAGCAAATAAAATGTTGGTTTAAATGATTCCATAATAATCTTTCAAACAGCTGGAATTGATTTTTTGTCCACGAAACAATGTTAGATTAATTCAAGCCGATATTATCTTTCCATCGTTTTGAAGATCAAATTTTTTTGTTTGTTTATTTCGACATACGGGATTTATTGATAACTCAACAAAACTGAAAATTGGTAGACGCAGATGTTTTTTTTAATAACGGCTGAAGATGAAGATAGGGAAGAGGAAGGTGGGGAAGTAAGCTAGCTATTCAGATCTGGTCACCAAACACGACTAAAGCCTTTTAAAACATCGTTTTAATTCTGAATGGTGGTCTTATACCAGGGCAATACTGAGAGATTCGAACCCGCTCCGTCCGTATTTGTGGCCAAGGATTGTAACCACTCAACTATGAAGGTCCTCAAACTTTGTTAACATAATCAACTTTTTACTAAAAATAGATAGAAATAGGTGTCTACTAACTATTTGGTAAGTATGTTAGTTTATTTAGTTGAGTATGTTATTTTAGTTAGATTATTTAGTTTAGTTAGTCTAGTTAGTTTAGTTAGTTTAGTATGTTTAGTTAGTTTAGTTAGTCTAGTTAGTTTAGTTAGTTTAGTATGTTTAGTTAGTTTAGTTAGTGTATGTTAGTTTCTTCGTCCTGGGCGGTTGCGACAATATTTTCCCGAAAAACACTGGTTTTGATCGCACAACAATTGGTCAATAGGTTATAGTACTCCCGGATATAGAGCCCCCAAGTTCGAGTCAACCCTCAAACAAATCTGATTGGAAATTTTCTGTGCCTTGTTTTGTTACATATTGTTTGAACATTATACGCATTTTTAAATAAATAAAAAAACGAAGTTTGAAGTGCTCCGTCCTCTGATATAAAGCTCTTAACCTCGTATGAGGTTCATTTTATGACGCGACGGTAGTGTGTGATGGTCGGCACCCGTTATATTTATCTCAATAGCCTTTTATATGGGCCTTAAAGTTTGTCAATTTTAATTGATAATAAAATACATTTATTTAAGTTTTGTTTGATATTTATTTCGATATTTTTAGTGATGATTTTATTGATCGACCGTTTCATAAAAACATTTTTGCTCTCACAAAAAATTACCTCTACATATAGGGAATTAATTATAATATTTAATCATTCAAGAAATTATTTGCGACTCTCAAACCAAAATTTGATACTGAAAAATCAGATAATGATTTGGTTGCATCTGGGAATTGTACCAAGTACCTCAGCCTTGTCGGGGCTTTGCTCTATCGCTGAGATAATTCGAAACAATCCCCTTCGTTTTACTCATTGAGTAATTCCAAAAATATATATTCTTCCTAGACTTGTAGAAAAGCCAATAGATGTGGCAAATTAAAAAATGGATATTTTTATCCAAGACACTACCTAGATTGCGTTTAGTTCTGGAAGAATCTTGCAATAATATATAAAATAGCAGCCAATAAAAATTTGGAGAGAAAATTAAGATAATGTTGGTAGTTCTTAGTCGAAGTATGATACAGTTAATTATAACCGAAGGGGATAGTGTTGAATTAGGTCGGTTTTAGAATAAAGCCCTGGCAAGACTGAGGACCTGGATTCAATTCCTAGATTTTCAAATTTTCGTTTGAGTTGCCAATATTGTCTTCAATGATTAAATATTATAATTTGTAGTTTTACACATTGTGTTATTTAAAATCAACAAAAAAGTTATGAGATGACACTATTTCATTCAAAAAACCGATCAGCTTGTTAGTAAATTAATCTTTTTCAGCACACGAAAAACTTAAAGAATTTTCCTAAATATGTCGAACATACCCACCCTGATAAAAGCTATTTTCCGAAGAATGGGCAAATTTGTTTCGAATTAAATGGATTTCTTAATGGAAAAATAAATATTTCTTCTTCAATTGCAATGCAAGATCGATTAGTATATATATCTATATATCTAATCTATATTTTCTGTGGAAAAATAATTAGTAGATATCGTAGTTTTTTTATTCTTTTTTTCGAAAGTAGAAAGTAGTAAAAATAAATTATTTGCAATTTTTTTCATTAATTTTTTTAAAGAAAAAATTTAAATGGCTTTTGTAAGTATGCTGCATTGGAAGAAAATATTATAGTTAATAATATATTCGTTGTATTGGGAAATTGATGTTTTTCACGGATATTACGCGTGATAATTAAATTTAGTCCCACAGGTTAGATAAATATTTTATTTTAGAAAATTTATGTGATTCTTTATGATTTTTTTTCGTTTCTGGCATCATCGGTCACACAGTATTCATACATATCTTTTTTGTTTTGTTTTGTGGGTACACAACAATGCAAGACGAAGCATAAATACGTCATTAAAAATTAAAGGATGGCAAGAAAATAATGAAAAACATGGTTCCCACGACCAATATCTACAGCCAGGCACTTTTTTGGTGGCTGATGTTTTCAATGATCCGTATTTTTATAATGAAGCTGTGATTGATTCATTTTGTTTTAATAGAACAATAAACATTTATCAAAAGTTTTAATTTTACTTTTTTTAAAAGAAAGGCAAAAATTCCCGGGTTACGAATAACCTGAAAATATTTGAAAATCTCCTACTACCACCACAGTAAGCTAAAAAAGGTTGCTTGTGTCGTAATGGAGGACTTAGCCTTAGACTAAGTTATTTGATAAACAACATTATCTTGATTGGTTCAGCAAATATAATGAAAATAGGTTAGGTTGTCGGTTGTTGGAACTAATAACAATATTTAATAGCAGTTAGACAAAATACATTATTTTATTTTAACAAACGGAAGCCCACGGCGTTGTCCTCACTTTAATTTTTTGGAAATTGAAATTTTTCGAAATAGACAGTAATTTTCCTCTTATTTTGAACGTCAAGTGTGCAAATTTCGTAAAAATTTTCAAAATTCTTCTTTGATGGGTATGAAAGGGGGATGGGTTGGTTTATCGTAAACAGCGACCTTTCTCTTGTTTTAATGGTCAAGAGTGCAAATTTTCATAAATCTCGGAATAAATGTTGTCAAAGAATATCAGACGACAGGACCTCGAAAATGACCAGGTGAGAGTCATAGCGGAAGTAACCCAGAGGCAAACCCAGGAATAGGCGGACATACTTCTCTGATTGACGAAGATTGGAGGAGGATGGGAAGGTCTGAGGACGGAGCCAGTGAAGATTGGAGGAGGATGGGAAGGTCTGAGGACGGAGCCAGTGAAGATTGGAGGAGGATGGGAAGGTCTGAGGACGGAGCCAGTGAATAATATTGAAGGAGACCAAATGCCACCCTCAGATGTTGCGCTATATTAATGGTAAACCTCTTTAGTTGTATCGGAAGTTGCCTTTACTCCTATCCTGAAATTTGCCTAAAATACAAGAAATTAGTGTTCTAGCATAATTTATACTATGGAAATGGAACATTTTTACAACGCATTTTATTATCCACGCATTACTTAGGGAAACCTACCTGAGAATTGACAATGGCTACACCGCAATAATTATCTGGCAAACCCCTCCAAGCGCCACCTAGCTTGGGGGGTCTGGTATATTCCTGGAACTCCTAAGCTAAAAAACTGTTTATGAATGACGAATGGATATTTTTGTAAAAGGTTGATGTAATATTTTATTACCTACGCCTAACCATTCAGGTTATTTGGGAATAGCCGCAATAGTAAACTGGGTTTCAAATCTTTATTGCCTTCCTTTAAAATGGGTTAAAATTTTTGGATATCATGCAAATGCAAATTTACGTACCTAATACCTACCTGACATTTTATGTCTTAATGTTTTACTTGAAAAATGTTATCTTCTGCACTGGATACCTGTTCAGAGATATTATATATTAGTTATAAGTTGCGCCAGGTTGTTTGGTTGAAGATTGATAAAACCGCAGCGCGCCTTTAGTCACCTCTTGGCAAAACATGATTTTATCTACATCTACCTCGGTGAAAATCAAATGAATAATTTAAGCAAAAGTTTTCCCCGGGAAAATATAACTAACTAATGACCACGGCGTTTCCTCGTAGGAGAAGGCAGACATAATAGACCAACACACAATTATGTCTCGGCACACCTTGTTTCATTTACTTTCATACATCGTCTCATATATATTTTCTGACTCTTGACATGGACCCACTCGTATCTGATTCTCTTGATCGTGCCATGTCTTCCTCGGGCGTCCCCGACTTATTCTACCATGAACTTCCGTATATACTTTTGTGAAATTTAATGATGTTATAATTTAACTGCTGCTAGGTAGGTGCAGAATATTATAAATATAAAATATTATGATATAACTTGTTTCAATTCGCTTAGATACAGGGGTGAAGGAAATGTTTTTGTTCCTTCATCTAACATATTATCTTTGTAAATTTTCAAAATCATAAGCCATTTTACTGGGAAAAGCAGAACAAAACAAAATCAGAAGATTATTTCTCATAAACAAAACACGAATCGGAAATACCTGCTAATAATTGAAAGCATAAATGACGGTTCATTTCCAGGATTTGGCCATATTTCTGTCAAATTTCTCGAAACCATGACGTCTTACGTAATTATTATTAAATACTCTAACCAACCTAACACAGCCCATCTTTCTAATAACATATTATTTAATTGTTGACTCCTTGCTACAACACGACGCAAGCTAGCTTAGCAAGTAGGGAAATAAAATGAATTGTAACAACAACAAAAAAGTAATAAATACTTCAAAGCAGGTTACACCTAGTGAGAAAAATTAAATTACATGGTGAATTACATTGTATGAAACTGTTAACAATATTTCAATTATAAATTTAACACTTCTAACTACGAGTTTAACAGAAAACGCCTGACATAAAATCTTTCTTCTGTTTTCGAAATTGTTTTTTATCACTGTTAAAACAGGCGAGTAACAGATTTTCTACAGAGTAACAACATACCTGGCAATTAACTCGGATTCTAACACAAAGCATTTAAAGTCATATTTAATAGCGAATGTAACCTCATGTAGTCATTCATCACCTGTGAATGCAATTATTAATTTACGGAGGTATTGGTAGTCGTTAGAAAGGCATTTGATAGTATTTCACACGAAGAGCTAAAAAAAACTTTACATTAGAAGTATGAATGAAAAAACGCCACCCACAATTTGTTAAAATCAACATCGCACAATCAAGAAACCACGGATTTCGGTATTCTGCAAGGCACGGTGCTAGGACCAATTTTATTAATTATATCATAAATTACACATGTTTTTAATTGTTCAATTACATCATGTTTGTCACATAATATTACACGCCAATTGCTGTGAAGTTGCTTGAAAAAAAAAGAGAAATTAATGAAAGATAGCTCACAATATCTTACTGGATCATCTGTCCCAAGCCAGTGGAACTAGAATAATAGTACCAATTATTTCTATGCTTTTCGAAAATTTACCTAAATATATGCCTTATACCTTTAATGTCACATAATACAATTTTCTTGTTACGTAAGGTATTACGATGGTAACAGATGTGAGAGTAATAAAAATTAAAAATGCTTAACCTAACCGAGATACCATAAAGAGCGTATGTGGGGATCAATTTAAAAGAGGAGGAGTAAAGGAATTCCTTAGATACTATAAATTATAGTACTTAGATCCCTTCTAATAAACTATTGATCGTTTAAAGAAGAGGAGTAACATAGGTAGGAGTTACTAATTTTTATTTTACAAAAAGTGTTTTTTATTTGTGTCCCATTTTACCTCTTTTCCCCTGATAATTCGACGACCGAACGATATGTGTAATGATGGATATTTGCCCACCGTCCAAGAGGCAAACACGGCCGATGATACGCCGCACCAGAACCCCGAAGGCGAAGGACTCGGACTGTTGGAATTTGAGAAGAAACACGACTGGGCAAATAGTGAGAAGTCAAACACAAACTCGCCGCACGCCGTCAAATGACCGGCCGAGGCGAATGACGCGCGACGGGAAGGAAAATCTGCGTTCGTGATATTTGCTACGGTTTCATAGGGCTATTTGAATGATTAGTTAAAAATGCGCATATCACACATATGTTTTACAATTGTCTTTTATTTTGGTCTCTTACGGAAAACCTACATTACAAAATTACAAAAATACTGGAAGATGCAATAATATGTTGTTAACATTAGGTACCTACAATCTAACATGTAACATGTAGGTAGGTAAGTGCAGAATATTATATATTCGAATTGATTATGATGTATATTTTGTGTAATCTGTAATAAATTTTAATTAAAAATAGTATGTACCTACATAGTGCAGAATTTGGGCAATTACTGACTGCCCCCCCTCCTTTCTGGGTCCCACCGGAGCCCTCTTGCAGTACTGTCTTTACCCTGTGGGCATGCGAGGCACGAGCCCATGCCCCCGGCCTGAGGGTGCCCAGGAGCTCATGCTCAAAGACAGGGCCGCCGCAGTACATTCGCAGTACTTCTAATATTTGAGATGATTTTTTTAGAGAAAAGGCGCTGTACAAATCATCAAATTATTAATCATAATTTTTAAGGTACATACCTACAATAAATTAAAAAGTTACTTGAAACATAACATGCTATCGCAATATATTTCGTTGTCATGAAAAAGATACATATTGATGACACAAAACTTGGAAAAAAATATGTAAGCGGAAAATGTTGCTTGTCCAATGATGGAGGACTTAACTAGCTTTGATTGAACTTAAAACGCCTGGGTAGGAATCCGACATATTTGTCCTCTTGTTTACTAGCTGGTTAACCTGATATGTTTTAAAGGTTTCAGTTTTAAAAAATACTAAAAGATTCCCATTTAAGAAAATGCTGAAAAATTTCAGTATAAATATTGGCATACTGAATTTGAGGTTCGCCCTCCGACCTAGAAATAAAATCGCCTATGTTGAGCTTTTTCTGTGTCTTTGAGAATATAACAATTTATAATCCACTCCCTCCTCTCACAACACATCGGTAACTCAATTGGGGATAGCAGGTAAACATAAGTTCGCCTCCAGTATTTTTCCACGTCTTTATGAAAGTTGTTCTCGTCACTTACTCCAGTTGCGGATGCCATTATTATATTATATTCTCTGAGATTATCGAGGAAATGAAACTATTCGGTATTCGCAATTATATGAGTCCCTTTTATATCTCTGTAGGTAATTAGGTACACATTAAAAAAATATACAAATGCATTTGATATTTATTTGACCCTTCCAAATTCTAAATATATTTTCATATCACAATTCAAAATAATAACAGCCATATTTTGAATTTTGAAAATTGTTTACAACTTTTAAAACTCTATATCTCCAAATTACGATTACTTATCAAAGTGCTGTCTTGAATGAACCCCCTCAATAAAATTAAAGAAACAAGTATTTTCTATATCTATATAGGTAATTAGCGACACATAAAAAACATATTTAATTTTTATTTGACATTTCCAAATGCAAGATATGTTTTCGTACCATAATTGAAAATAATAATGGCGGTATTTTGATTTTTGTCTTTCAAATTCATCTAATAAAAATAAGGAAACATTTTATTAGGTTTACTTTTTTCCAGTAGACTTATGGCTTTCAAAATATGCGCCCAAACTTTGTGTGCCCGTGGGTATTTTGACTTCAAATCCAAAGTTGAGTTTTGTATGAAAATATGCCGCTTTTTTATACATACAAATCACAATCAAAATAGACTCCCACCCCAAGGGCCCTTGTTATGTTTGCTGACTGCCTTTTGAGTCTCAGATCCGCCCCTGATATAGTGTTCTATGTAGGTACACACCAGCTTTATCAACCTTAAAAAATATGTACGAGTAAATATAAAACGACTTTAATGTTTACTAAAAAACTAACTTTAATAATTAAACCTCAGGATCAAAGCCGAGTAATAACAAAATGTATTTTAATTGAAAATAATAACTTGTTCTTCCTGTGCAACGAACTCGCTAATGTCAAAAATATAAAATATTTAGGAGTATCAATAGATATTAATCTTAATTGGAAATCACATATTGATCAAACCACTTCTTAACTAAGATATCTTACCTACATATTTTATAGACTCAAGGAAATTTTAAACTTAAGCTGAAAAATTGAAAATGATCTATCTACTTCTCCCTGGTGCAATCTGCAATCACTTATTAAATAATAAGATGGGGTGGTGCACCTGATACATTTATTAAGCCCCTACAAATAATTCAAAAACACATAATTAAAGTCATATAATATAACAAAAATAAAACATTCTCGACCGACCTATTATACAAAGAATCTAAATTATTTAACATTCGTAAATTATTTATATTACAAACTATGAAATATTTATTTAAAAACAAAAATAATTTCAAAATAAATGAAAACAGAATGAGCAAAAGAACAAATAATATATTTTACACCCCCCAAACAAATACTAAATTAATGCAGACACATAGCAGTTTCATTGGTCCTCGTACATTTAACCTTCTACCACTACAAACTCAAATGATAAATAAAACAATAGAATATGTTAAGGAGGTAAAATTATGGCTGAATGACGCAGATATTGAAACGCTTTTTATATAAATTTATTGATCCTTTCTACAGCTCACTTGCTGAAACTTTATAAATTATTGTACAAAATGTTTTCTCTTTACTTTTATAATAACTATAAACAAACAAAAAAAAAACTTCTTCTACTTATATATATTATACTTAGGTACTTGAAATATAGTAATATTACCCACACTCAGGCAGTGCCTTAGTGGGTTTTCATTTCTTGTGTATACAATTTGGTAATATATATTATGTTATTATTTACTGTCTATTAATATGTATAATATATATGTAAAGAAATGAAAATAAATAAAGTAAAAAAAAAAAAATCTTTCATTATACTAAAAACTTCAAAGTTTACTTTGTAAGGTATTTTGTTTAAGATAGGTATCGGAAGGCACAACGTAAATGATAATTATTTACAGAATAAGTAGGCATCTATTTTACCAAATGTACCACATATCTGCATTATATAACTGTTCGCTACTTTACGGGCTCTTATCGCTTCCTGGTTAAGTCGGGCAATCGTATCAAGACATCACTGAAACCGTGAACATAATTTTCTCGTTGGTAATAACAGGTTTCCTCAACCTTTTCACTACTTTCTGATACAATAATTTTGCTTTCAATTTTTTTGTAACCTGTATCCCTGTATCTAAACGACAGGTAGGGCACTTATTTGTAGGTACTATAATATAAACATTTATATGCTATTTTATTTATCGTCTCGTTATTTTACAGAATATAGATGATTGGTTCCAGTCAGTCAAAGACTTGACTCGTCTTGTCAGAAAGTTTTGACTCGTCTATTTTGTGAATGAATTTCTCAATAATTATTGGCGAGATCATTATTACACGTTAAACAAAGACTGATTTATGTCCGATCTTGTGAATATTAAATACCTAAACGTAAGACTTTTATAAAATTTGGTTTTATGGACGAAAACGCATGAAAATAACTGTCAGTTCAATCGGTGTAAAGTGTGGCTTTAGTATCTACTATTTTCGTAAAGTAGAAAAACGACATTTTTCAGTTATAAATGTTACTAACAAAGAAATTGTACTCACTCAAAAGCAGATAAGGACACAATTAATGTATGCTCGGGAAAATCTACATAACGACGATTTTAGATAATATGATATTTTTACAGTAACTCCAAGAACGAGGCTCTCGGGAAAATAATTTCCCTCGAGGGCTGTGTCATCTTTGGACATAGTGTGCGATGGATCTTTTTGAGGACTAGAAGGAGTGTACACGTTTCTTAAAGAGACCCACGTCGTAGGAGGGAGAAATCCAGCAAATCGTTCAAATCAAGAATGAATCATAGAAACGACTCGATGTGACAAATGTCAACCATGTGCAAATCAATTGTTAGTCGCGGGTTTTGCATGTTTTCCGACTGAGCACCGGTGCAGAAGGATTCAAGGACTCAATGAAGCTAGTTCTACTGAGCATCTTCCATTGAAATTGCGGCTAGACAAGGACTGCAATCCGTATATTAAGACAGGGGAATCTTTCAAAAGGACCGTCAGTTTCTGCATAGAGTCAAGGGTTTTTCTAGCATTTTGGGATTCGAATCAGGAGGTTGCTGCCAAATTTAATAGTGGGTGGATTTTGATTTGTACAGGATTCGTTTTCGTTATATTTTATTTAAGTCTGCTGGGCCTCTCCGTCCCGACTACAAGAAATTTGAAAATTATTATAGTAATTGAGTGGTCTAAACAGCAGCCATCTATCCAAAACTTTTTCTGCAGAAATATGTTATTTTGTTGATGGCGATGAACATAAATCTAAGCATGAAGATTAATCGAATGGAATTCAAAACTGAATCCAAGACTCATACAACTAGTGTATAATTGTATTGTAATTTGGTGCAATTTTAATGGGGCATTTTTCTTTAGCTTGGTCACCCACTAAAGTTATTTGATTTTTTTCTAAATTTCTAGTTTTTTTAAATTGAAACTAATTTAAACTCTTATTCCAGTATGAACATAAAAATAAAATAGAAAGTAATTTATTCAGAAGTAGACCAATTAATCACGTTAGTGGGCTTAGTAAAATTGTTGGTTAGTAATATGTAATAACTTTTTGTCTAGAATATAATAGGTTATCATTTCATTAAAATTCGCATTTTGAAGAGTCTCATTGGAATAAATTTAACGAACTTTAATTTAAAAAATAATAATAGGTTATCATTTCATTAAAATTCGCATTTTGAAGAGTCTCATTGGAATAAATTTAACGAACTTTAATTTAAAAAATAATAATAATGAAGTGGATTTTATTTATGTTACTCCTGAGAATAAGAATTAATACAGAATTTATTCACAGATAAGAAAGAACTTTGACGCTCCAACTAAGGAAGGGTTCCCGTTTTAGGTCAATCAAATTGATAAGCCAGTTCATATTAATAGTGCCATTTAAAAAAAAATAATGACTCACTATATTATGGGAAAAACAGTGCGAACTCTTTTGGTGATCAACATTTTGTTTTAAATGTTTTATCGAGAAATTTACAAACAATCATAAATGGCGCCACATTTTCCAAGATGGCTGCTTTTAGTGTTAATTTTCGATAAACCTTTATGAAATCGTGAAAAATTTTGGGGTGACTAAAAGGAAAAGTCTAGGATCAGTAAAGTTTCAAAACCAGCGCAAGCCCATATTCACAAAAAAACATTAAAATAGGTGAATATCGGTTTTTTATCTTAACTTTTTGAATTCCCTAGCAGTGCGCGTTACCTTGGTCGGTCAACACGTATCCATCTTGACAAACAGAGCGGCCAGTAGGTTGGTAAGTAGGTAGGTTCGTTGGTTGGTTCAACTGAAATATTTTTAAGTCAAGTCCCATGCTCCATTGTTGAATGTTTCCGTTACCAATTAACACCTCGCAGCTTGTGGAACATACGTTGGGGCCACTCTGCGGTGAGGGGGGCTCAACCGGGGGCCGGAGTTAAGGGAAGACCAAAATGGGGTCGGGGACAGAAAAAACATTTCATGTTCAATTACGTTTAAAAATAGCTTGTCTTTGAATTGGGAGAAAATATCGTCAAGTGGCTTCGCTAAAACCAATAAAAAAGAAAGATTTTTTGAAGCTATATAGCTTATTAAGGAAATAATGTTGCCTGCTGAAAATAATTACTTTGCCCTCGAAATTCCAAACATAAAATTTAATTGATTTTCCTAATGAACCAGGCGCTTCCACTTCCTCTCTCACGGAGAAACCTTAATGATATAAAATACTGTTAATTTATTAGAAAATTGGTTAAATTATTCGTTTTCCTATCAAAATCGGGCATTCAGGCCTTTAACGAATGAATTGACAGAGTTTCTATCAAAATATTAGTTAAAAGCGAATGTTTTATGAGGACGGCGGAACACGTGTTGTTACTAATATTGCCTTAGAAAGAACATATTTATTTAGAAAGAACACGTGCTTGAACACGTGTTTATATTTATTCTGAATGACTAATATTTTATCATGAAATTAGCATGCTATCACTTTTTTTAACAGGATCATTTTTCTCCATGTATGGAGAACTTATGACCCCTATAGTGTGGTAAACTTCCTTCGCTTGTCCTGGATCCCACAATACCACGAGTCTCTCCTCGTTTTTTTGTTTAATATTTTATTTAAAATAGCTCATTACCTGCATTGAAAGCAAAACTGTGATATGTTACGTTTGGTAGTTTATTCTACAATACAACAACTTGAGGACATGTTGATGTGGAATCAACATTTTGAAACTTTATCTACCAACAAGGGTATATGGTATAGAAAACTCCAAAAGGAACCGTTTAAAGAACCCTGGTTCACTGAGGTTAATCTGAAAAGATCAGAAATGAGAATAATTTTTAGATTAAGATCCGGACATGCACTAATGGGAAGAGTATTGTGTTTGATAGGCCTCTCTGATTCTCCAATGTGCTCAATATGTGAAGAAATTGAAGATGTCCAACATACATTAACAAAGTGCATTAAGTATGAACAACAGAGAGTGACAATATTGATGACCTCGGACCCATCGGAAGTTCAGAATTTAATAGCCTCAACAGAGTTCTATGCCATATCAAGAATCATGAAATTTATTCGATCATGTAAATTGGAAAATATTTGAAAGTGTAATATTGGACAAAAGGCACCTTTTAAAGAACTTTTAAATTAAAATTACAATATTTTAATATTGTAATTTTAAAAACAGATGAGGCAAAAAATGGCAACATTATGTGAGTCAGAAGCCTCGTTAATAAAAAAAAAAATAAAAAAAAAAAACAACTTGATGACTTAGGTACATCATTTTCATTTCGGAGCCTCTGAGTGTCCACTGTCCATGTTCCAAGATCTATGGAGAACATTACCTAACCATCTAATTTTTTTATATTCCTCGTAATGCCTGTGATACATCTTTTGTAGTTTTTTTTAGCTATTTTTCCTATACAACGTCCTTCGTAGCAATCGCAATGATATCAATAAAGCGTTTAAGACAAGTTGAGCGAGGTCGGAGTCGGTGACATCCGTGAAAAATAATTTGACAATGGCTTGGGAAAGCAAAACGCTTGTCAATGAATGCACCAACGTAATATAACTTAAATTAAAATCATAACAAATAATAACAGTTTTTTCTGACGTGGGAGGGTTTAGAAATTCCGCATATTTCAGATGATGATAGAAAGAATCTCTATGAACAAGTACCTACAATAAATAATAAGAAATTTTATTGAATCAATGTTTTATTTAGATCTAATCGATTAATTTCTGATGAGTAGTAATTAGATAATTGATTAAATAAATTTATTTAAGTTGATTAATTTGTGTTATTTCACAATTTAAAAATTGTATAAGGTATAGTTTCGGCACATTCCAGAGTTGAAGATACTTTTATTTCATCCTTGTGAAAGACCAGCATTCAAACGTTGTGTTTGCCGTGTTTGGTGACCAGATCTGAATAGTCAGGTACTTCGCCACTTTTCTGTTAAATGGATAGAACATATAAACTGTACAACTAAAAAAATTTAAAAAAAATTTACATACCTTTTTAAAACAATCAAAAATGTTAATGAGAAAAGAGAACTCATTTGAATCTACATGGTCATATGTCAATCTTTATTAGAATATGTAATAATTGGATGGGGAAGTGCAAATAACGTCACTTTAAATCCCCCAATTATAACGCAAAAAGCCATCTTGAAAATACTACTCAAATTACCTATCAGAACTTGCTCTGACTATATTTTTAATAATCTAAACATAATGTCACTTTAATAACTCTATACTAAAACTATACTTATTTACACTAAAAAAAATACACTTGATCTACTAACGAACATACCTAACAAAATCACTAGATCCTTCAATAAAAAACGATGACAACTTTTGGACAAAGAAATTTAATTTACTACGACATTTTACAACAAATTACCACTGCCCTACAAAAAACAAACAAATGTCAATATATTCAAAGCGTTCATAAAAAAATGGATCTGGGTCACAGGGAAACATGAAATTGACAGAACATTGCAATCAAACACAGACTGATTGAAGTGAGATAGATAAATTGATTACATTAGATCACATTATATTAAAATTAAATTTAATAAAATAAAATTAAAAAAAATACTGATAATGTTAAATGTCTTAAATATAATAAATAAATAAATTAAAAAAATATATATTTCCCATCTTCTTCCCCACTCTACTGCCATCATAACATACAAATTATGGGGATGCCCTAGTCTCGCTGGCTCCAGACAGCTGGGAGCTGTTGGGACTCTCTATTCATATAAAAATATATATAGTGCCCATAATTAAAACAAATAGCAATGGACTTACAAAATTAACGCCAAAACTATAAATCCAAGATAGACATAAAAACTTGCTGATATAGAATAATTCTAATTTAGTAAAAATCTGGTCAAATTATTTGTATTCATGTTAAAAAGGGGACTGCAGGCCTTTAACGAACAGATTTACTTACATTAAAGCTATCAATAAAACACAAATGTGTTATGAGGATGAAGGTGTGGAAAAATTATAATATTTTCGCATTTCGTTATTATATTTATCAGGATAAGCGCAGCTGCATGAACAAATGTTCCGATACATTCTGAATGTACTAATATTTTATTAGGAAATGGCCTGCCAACACGTTTTTAACAGGATTTTAATAAATCAGCAATACTCGTTTTTCTCCATGTGGGGTGCTTATGTTTACCTGGTACAGGACAGAGGTGTCTGGTCGGGAATACCGCATACACGGGACAAAGGTATTTTATCGAATTTCGCTTAACGCCTATAGGTATGTAGCTACTTACGAGTGTTAGGTATATTGAAAACTCTTTCATGTAAAACTTTAGTATTAAAAGCTGTCGTAAAATTGTAAGATAACTTTGAAAACTTACTATACAGAGAGAATGGCGTGCATTGCTCTATGACAGAAGTTAAGCTGTCTGCGGTTTGCAAGTTCGCGCATGTATGAATAATATATAGTCTATTGAAAATTACGAAAAAGTACAAAACAGAGCAATTTATTACGTATTTATTACCTGTAAAACGTAAGAAAATGTGTATGAATAATTTATTGTGGATTAAAAATACAACAAATACGAAACAGTACAAATATGAATCTATTTATTTCGTATTACCCGTAAAACGTAATAAAATATTAAAAATACAAATAAATTATAAAAATTACCTGATAGCTATTTATTATGTACTCACTACCTGTAGAACTACAGTGACATAATGAATTTTAACAATTTTACAGAAAAAAAGAGTTTTTGTCAGAAATTTGTCCATTATCATGTAATTTCTTTTAATGGTACGTTTTACTTATGGCAGGGCCCACTTTTCAGTATTTATGCACGCCACCTGATTAAAGAAATGTTATCCTCGTCAACGAGCTTTGTGTGTGATATTTTGTTGGTGTTAATTTTTTTATTTCTATTTATATTCAATATTGCAATCATTTACTAACGTTTTATATACATACATATCATTAAAATATTAATATTTCATATCAATATATTCAATTATGAATTCTGAACATCGACATTGACGATGATTTATATCTTCAATATGAACACAGAAATATAACGCAAAAAGCCATCTTGAAAATACTACTCAAAGTAGGTACCTATCAGAACTTACATGGAACTCAACTAACACAGCTTTACCTAAAATTTTCATTAATTATATTTTCATGGTATAATCCACCATTTACGCAATCAATTACAACATATTATTTGCTACGATTTAACGACCTCGCATTATATTTTACCAACTAACCTCTCAACTTTTTTTGGCATCTTGAAAAACGATCTGGATTGTTTTTGATTTTATAATTATTACAAACGTAAACTGAACACACAAAACCTACTTTCAAAAACATATTTACTTATCAATACTGATCAAAATAAATTTAGAAAGCGCAAAACGACAAAACCAAATACTGAACAAGTTCATTTTGCGGCCTTTCAAAGGAATGCCAAAGTCAATATGCTACAATAGCGCTAGCGGCCAGAGTTGTTGATTTGTCACTATTTCACTGGAGTTGGACGTATTATTAATATTTTAGAGTATTTGATATTAAAACACTATAAACATCGTTTGAGCATCGGCTACTCACAATATTGTCACACATTAAATATATACAGTTGAAAAGATTAACCATTCAAAAAAAATTGTTTCCACTTTTTTTTGGAAATGCTATTTGGCGATTACTTTTTCAGGAAGGACTGAAGAAGACTACTACTACTCCAAATGCTTTGATAATACCAATTTTAAAATGTAAAAAAAACTCAAATCGTAAATACTATTTTCTAATTTATGTTATAATAAAGCCATCACTCGCAATAGGTATTATGGTTCCGAATGCTGACAGGTATGAAAACAGAAACGCGGAGGGATATTAAAATTGCTATTTACGTTCACCGGCAAAACTATTCCTGAAATTGGAATTTATTATTCGAGTGCATCGTAAATCAGTCATCTTTATACAATTCCTCAATGAATCGAATAGTTACTTGTATTATTCTCTTTTTGCAGTGATGATTTATTCTGGAAGGTACTTTTTCATTAAAGTCCTCCTATTCAAGATAATAACATGAACTTCACAATGAACTGCTCAGAACACCTATTGGAACTTCCAGAGAAATGAATACATTTCCTGATGATGAATGTGTTACTATAATTGAATAAGTTCTTGCCCCACACGGAGAAAAATTACTATTGCTAATTTATTAAGAATCTCTTAAATTTTTTCGGTCTTCTGGTTGAAAAATGAATTAACAGGTTTCCTGATAAACTTTTAGTAAATTTCGAATAAATATATTCTCATGATGTCGGTTCAAGAAATATTTTTGTATTAAAACGAATAAATCTTTAAATCGTCATAATATATTATTATTAAGGCAAATCGGTTAAACATTCTTAAATTGATGTTTTATTAATAAGGCCTGTTAATCTATCGTGAGGGCGAAAATCTATAATAAAACAAGATATTCTTAAGTACCAATATCAAATACCAATATTAAAAAATAGATAACATCTCTAAATAGTAGATTTTAACTGAGTTTCACTAAATGATATTTTCTTTTATTAAAAATATATGTGCACGGAGAGAAATCGATGTTTGCCCTCACGATAGATTAACAGGCCTTATTAATAAAAGCAATAGTAGAGAATTTTTTTCTAGGAAGTTTTTATGTACCTATATATAATACATGAATATTAAATTAATAGAAAAAAGAGAAAAATCGTTATTTTACAATCAAGTAGTAAAAAAAAACCTTATAAGATACTTCAAAATAATGTAATATGAATTTGCTTATCTCGAAACTTTACCCCAAATCATTTAATTCCCCGGGCAACTTCGGGTACACGTCAGATAGTTGAATAACTATTTTAAAAATTATAGGTGAATATCAAAAAATTTGACCACCTGCTTTTGTCCAATTGACAAATGATGGTAAAATAAATGCTCCTTACAAAAAGGTAGGTAACTAATATTGTATAACAATTAATTATAAGCAATAATTAGTCGTCTGAAATATCTTCCGAGTAAAACTAAATGCCGCCAACGGGAATTGAACCCGTACCTTCTGATGTCCTGTCAGGTGCTCTGAACCACTGAGCTATGTCGGCTTATTTCCAACCCGCCAAATAATGCAATATGTACTAGTACCTCAATCAACAATTACTGGTTACTATATATTTTTTTACCTGTGTTTACAGGTAAGGTGGTCGTTTGACCAACTTTATTTTTGTAGGGAAGGCTTTGTTAGTGCTAAATTTTCCACTAGATGGCGTCGAGATACATTATATCTACATTTTTTTGTTGGTGAAATATTTTGACTTCAAATATTATTATTATATTTTTTAATGATAAACTAATGTTTATAAGACAAGGTTTCACGCATAGCATAAAGGATAACAAATAATTATAATCAATAATAAATTGTCTGATAAACATTATAAAAAAAACCCTAATATTGTGTTCAAGTTACCTAACTATATTTAATCCACAAACCGTAGGATACACTTCTTACTTCTCTCATTTTATAAAATGTGATCCCGAACAAGAGTCCCAACGGCTCCTAACCTTCTGGGGCCAGTGTGACCATGGCATCACCAATTTAAGTATGTTGTGAGGCTGACTTTTAACGAGGAGAGGAAGCAGATGTGGAAGAGGAAGGTGGGGAAGTACCTGGCCATTCAGATCTGATCGCCAAAGCTATTTTCAGCAACGTTTCATTTCTGAATGGTGGTCTTACACCACTCTGGAACAAAGAAACAAATAAAATTTACTAGCGCCTGCCGGGATTTGAACCTGCAAACTCCGGCTTGATAGCCGAGAGCATTATCCCTCGACCACAGATAGAGGCCTATTTAATCAATTCATTTTTTTCTAAATATTGTGAGTAATATGATTCTCCGCTAGTTATCTATCATGAATAAAATTATTACCTTTTGTCCGCTCGTCTTACCTAACTCTTGAGCACAATGTAAAAACACCGATACAGTTTTACCACTCACTACTTTGATTGAGATTTTCAAAGCCAAAATAATTATCGGAATTCATTTCAGGGTTATTATGCCGTGTGGAACTTCACGCACACTGTAACGACACATGGACACATCTGCAATCACGATATTCTCTGTAACGCTGTCCGAAACGTTGGCTAAAAAATTAGGAAGCGCAACACGGCATAGTATCCCAAAAATAGTCACGATAAAGGTTTTACCACTGTTGAGGGAAGTTTATAAAAAAAAGTGCATACAATCAATCTAACAGAAAGCTTTTGCAAAAAAATACTAATGTAGAAATAATGCTGCTAAAAACATCTAACAAGGTAAATTCAAAACAAGTACCTTGGTTTAACACCAGTCGTTTGTAATTTACGTAATAATTTAAGTAACCAATCTGTAGGTAATTATTATTATTTCCAAGTGTGGATTGATGGTCGGTCAAAAAATGTACCGCTCTCTATTTATTAAGACATTCCGAATGTCAACCAATAGAAAAAATGTAGGCGGAGTTTGCGTCAATCATGGCGACCGGTTTCAGAAAAGATGTTTGTACGCCACAAGCGAAAAGAAGCTCTAACGTACGTAGCGCGAGGGGTGAAGATGGAAACGATTTTCTGAAAATACCTTTCCGTCGCGTTCGTATCGACGGAACAACACTCGAACACCGGAGGGAATTTTAAACCTTATGCGCAGTGAGCTTAACGAATGTATTGAAATACCCCGTCGGATTACGTTGACTACTGAGCAGGTTTCCTGCAAATACTTCAGATCTCAGCCGGACTGAGCGCTTCGACTACCTGTCTCAAAAGAGTCATAGATCAAATTGCCATACAGCGTATGAGATGTCATTTGATGTCGTAGTGTGGTTACTAAATAATCACAGCGTTCAATTAATAGTGCAAATGAACCATTTTAAAAGTAATATTCTCGCAGATCGCCGGTGAATCGATAATTTGAGTGCCCAGTGAACAGACATCGCGGAAAATCAGTAATTAGTGAAAGTGGAAAAGTGGAAATTGAAATAACAGTGGTACCCGTACAGTGGCCGCCGACGTTCTGAGAGTTGCTTGGATATTCTCGGATTCACATGTTTAAGAAAGGTACGATAGCTTTACGTTTTATTTAACACGACCGTGTGAAATTTTCAATTGCATCCTTCGTCAGCAATGAAATAAACATTTCGCAAACACTTATCATCAGCATTTATAATCGTCAAGTATATGAAAATTATGTTAAAAGAAGTGTAAAATGACGAGAACGGTTTAGACTCTGGTAATTATTGTTTGCACGAAAGTTTAGCCACCTGACGAATTGTTAATAATGTGATACAACCACACCGCCTTATTAACACTCCGGTCCATTCATGATCAGGTATTTATCTCCACGTTAATTCTAACAAATTAACGAATGTCTATTCTTACATTATTATGTCGCGTATCTGGTTTGATTTAATTATTAACTTGGCACGCTTCGGGTCAATTTCATTCAAAATAATTATTGAGAGAAAAAAACTTATTTTAATATACAAATTATAATTTACCAATAATTAAAGTGGTGGAAGAAAATCAATTTCAAACATCAATCGGTTGGAATTAAAACTGTTAACCCGTGAAAATACGTACAAATTGAAAAAAAATCCTACATCCGAAAAGGCAAAAACTTTTATTATTGTAACGTGATATTTTCCTATTAAAAAAATAGTTGCCTTCTTACATAGTTGCTACAAAAAAAAACATTTGAAAAGTGGGTGAGTTAAATAACCCTTTTCCTGAATATTCGGTCAAGCATCAACAATAAGGAAGGTTAGCGAGCTTACGTATAAGATACCTACGATACCTACGAGCTCGTGCTGACGAGTGCTTTAAAAATCTCTGAAATATAATTCCGTATCAAAGTTACCAAGCTAATTTTCTAAAGGTATCAGTTTCTGTGACCTTGTTATATTACCTTGTATTCTTTTCCAGTGCTAATCTCATTAACTTAATAATTATCATCACCTATTATATTCACTGTAGAACAACTTGAAATATTATGCCATTATTATTTAGAATTCGCAACCTATATTTTATTTTATTACTCGTAATAAAATTGCTTATTACTGGATGTACAAATGTTATTAAGTTAGATGGACACCAAAGCAAGCTTTGTAGTTGTCCTATAAAATGTTGATAAAATAAATAAATAAAACAAAGAATTCTAAAACAGATAATACATTAATAAAATGCTTAATAATATTTATAACAATTTACAGGAAGCTTTTTACAATTCTCTATGCTTTCATAATTTTGATTCCTGAAATGTAACGTGGTCATAATTGTGTGTCGAGTTATGAAATTATCTTTAGTTCAGTTTTAATGTTTGGACATTTTATTTCACTATACGTACCTGAATTACACATTCGTCACAAAATCTTTCCAGCTTTTTCAAATTTCAATTACTTATTTAATGTATGTATTTTTGCAATAAATATACATTTTTTATATGTTACACAATGTAATAAGAAAGAAAAATAATAATAACTTTGTATCACCACGAAGAAAAAAGGCTCTTGTGCTGTTTTCATTGCAATTATTCCCAGCTTTTGATACTTTGAAAGCCCTACGTCCCATTTTCCATTTTTTGTATCTGGACAATGTTCTGTTTCAACCAACTTCTCGATGGTGTGTAATAATTATGAAACGGGCAGGGCTGGCCCTGAACCAAACGGCGCGCCTGGTGCGAGTAAAAGTTTGGCGACCCTTATCAAAATCATGGACGCCAATCAGGTGTTCACTGTAATCAATAATATTCAGATGATTTGAATTTTTCTGTACCGCTGTTTTCATGAAAAATAGTCTCAAGGGAAAAGTGGTAGAACTGTTAGATGTAAGGTATCTATTATCTAATCGCGTCTGAGGATAAGATATATAATGACGTTAATTACCACAAAACAAAGATTGAATTTTATTTTCAGAGCATTTGAGCAAGGGAGCTTTTGTTATAAAATATGTTATATTGTCTAGTTCGGCATTGAGGAATACTATATTTTATTTCATCACAATAATCTAAATAGTTCACCAGTAATGCAGTTGAATCTGTCACATGATTCCTTAGTAGGTAGAGAAGTGTTGAAAAATCTAAGGTCATAACTATTACTTGCATTAATTAGCAAAACAAAACCCAGTTATTACATAAAATTCACCCAATTCATCCAATTTCGCACTGATTATAAAATAATTACGATTGCGGTGACTATTTTTAGTAATTCCGATTACCTTAGTTGATTTGTTTGCACGTATTAATCACAGATTTACGTTACAAGTGAATTTCAAATAAAACAATGATTTGTTTGTGTCTTTGGTGATGGCGATAATTTTAAAGGCTAATTGTTAATTGGCTATGAATGACGCTGAGATGTTAGAAGTAGGAATGTGTAAAAATTAGTGCCTCTTTAATATAGCTTTACTATAATATAATAGTGAGACATGGAGGTAACTTATTTGAACATGTTCACATACAGTCATCTTTAAAATTGGCATAACACTATTGAAACCAAAAATTATTCACCGTTTTTTATGGCTCTCACAAAATTCTGACATATTGCAAAGTATTGTGAAGTTGATTGCTAGACTTATTTTTATTTACTTATTGTAAAATATGGTGACTCCAATATTATTTCACAAAATTTAAACATATTTTATATTATATTAATAACATCAGTTAAAGACTAGTCTTGTGTTAAACAAAATATTGAATGACCTCTTAAAGTCACTAAAGATTAAATGAAAAAAGTCTACCTAAGCAGAAAGCTAGTTTAGGAGTGTATTGATTGTATGGATTGGAAAATTGGTCCTGTCTCTTGGACAAATAAAAACCTGGGCTGTTTAGCTTTGGTAAAGTTGTCAGGGAGGTAAATCGTATAATACACGGAGGAAAATGAGTAGGTACTGCTGATTCAATAAAAATCTCTTCAAATTATTCGTAATCCAGTCAAAAACGGGATTCCAAGCTATTTCCTGTTAAACCTTCAACACATTAGTGTTTACTTACTAATGTATCGGAACTATTACTGTATTACTAATGTATCGGAACATGTTCAAGCACCTACACCATGCCTTGCTAATATTTATTTATTAATTAATTAACGGACTTACGTCCAATATATTACAAAGCGACACGAGATTTGGGACAATGTACAAAGGAAGAGTAAAGGATGGTATATAAAAGCAGAGACAAACAGGGAAAACATAAGAAAATAGAAATGAAATAGAAGTGTCAAGTCAAGACCTTGATAAAACTCAAGTGATACAAAATATCCTCAATTGCATAATGAGCGAAAAAAAAACATTCTGACTTACGAGTATACAAAAAAATCAAGGTCTTACGTGAGTTGACCATTCTACATATTCTGGACATTGGTGAATTATAAGCATAATTAGTCGAGTGTTGATTGAGGAAGAGCAGTTCTTTGTTTCTGACTCTACGAGAAGGTATATTGAATGAGATGAGTTCAAGTAATGTAGGTGAGTCAATAATATTGTTGATAATTTTAAAGAAACAAATGAGATCAGATTTTTTTCGACGGTCGGAAAGGTCGGTTAAAGGAGAAAGGTTTAAAATGTGTTCAATTTCATAATACGAGTAATTGACTCTTTCTAATCCTAGCCTCCTAGCAATCCCTTTTAGGAACCGATGTTGAACGGACCCAATATGACGAATATAGATAGCATAAAAAGGAGACCATATAACACAAGCATACTCAAGATGGGGGCGAACCAAGGAGCAGTAAAGAATTCTAAGGGTTTTTATATTTTTGAAGTCAGAAGTGATTCTAGTGATGAAGCCAAGTAGTTTGAGAGATTTATTAACAGTCACATTTATATGTTCTCGAAAAGAAAGCTTGCTGTCAAGAGAGACATCAAGGTCTATAGATAGATTGAACAATTGTTAAGCATTTATTATTTAGTCTTTATTCGAAAACAATCGGATTTTTAGTTCTGTAGAAGGACATAATTTTGCACTTATCGACATTTAGTTTCATGCATTACACCAGTTATTGAATGAGTCAATATCTGATTGGAAAAGAAGAAAGTCATGGTAATTTTTGATTATTTTTAGGATCTTATTGTCATCAGCAAAAAGCCAAAAGCGTGGGCTTGCAGTCCCGTTTTTAACCGGAATACGAATAATGTGAAGAGATTCTCAATAAATTAGCAATATTTTATATCAGTTAGTTTTCTCCGTTTACGTTCCAGAATATCATGATCATTGAGTAGATCATGTGCTACAACAGCATTGCAATTTTTCTCCTGATGTCTAGGCATTGACTCTTACATTAATGTCTTTTCAGCAAACATTAAGTCAGTTGATAAAAAACCGAACGTGCTAAAAAACAAATTAAGTATTAAAAAAAACACCGAAAAAAATCTCTTTTTTTTCTTCTACGGTGGTCGGTTTGCTATTACGTTTTATCAGTCAATGAAGGGTAATCGTAATAAAGAAATAAACATATTCAAAAGAACTTTACTACTAGAAGGAAGTCTATGTGCTTAAATGTATTTTTTACAACAGGGCAATGTTATTAAAAGTAGGAATATCGGGCAGGACTACAGTGGGCGCCTTCACTTGGTCTGTAAGGATCTAGGACTATTCAGAGAAATGGAAGGATGAGACAGAATAAATGGGCAGACGGATGTCACCTGATGGAGCTGAAAAATATCGCCATTACTCTGATGGTATTCTTTTTCTTTCAGTGTAATGGTACGTCAGACAAACACCAGTTAACAATTGTTGCATAACATATTCGCACTTTCCTTATTTACTTATTCACGAATATTAACATAATGGTTTACATAAGTAATATGTATGTGCCGAGTTGCAATGGAAATTTTTCATAAAATAGGAAAAAAACTTACTTAAAATGCCCGACCAGTGTTCATCAAAAAAATATTTTGGGGTAGTTTTGGTTGTAAGGTATCATAATAGTACGATACCTTACAACCAAGATAATATGCAAGCTAGTATGCCGGAAACAATAAAACCCGAAAGGGAATCAATACATTTCCGAATAATAAAAATATTTCGGGAAACTAAAACCATCAATTACTGATTTTTTTGTATGTGAAACTTATAAAATTGTATTACCTTCCTCTTATATATTGTGAATTCCTCCCGTACTAAAATGAATTTTATAACTCATCGGGATTGCTCACTAAAAAAAATTGCGTACGCAATAGTTAGATTTAGTTCCGTGCTTTGATTCCGAACTATTGATTAATATTATAGTGATATGTATCTAGATATATGAAAAATAACTTATTTTGTGAAAATGAAGTGAAAAGAAGCAATTATTTTTTTATTAATTTATGTTGTTGTACAAATTTAAATTTTGCATATATATTGCTCGTGAAATGGAAGAACGCATAAGAAAATATATTAAAAGCACATATCTGTAAAGTTAAATTTAAAAAAAAAAGTTAGTATTTTGAAAAATACGTAGTAATATGGATACCACTTAGTGTAACTTTCGTAAACCTACATAAGAATATAGATAGGTATCACTTAATGTAACTTTCTTAAACCATATAAAATGTTTTCTTTGTTTAAAAGATACATCCTTGTCCATTTTGATATTAAATTATTTAATGGCCTTAAAAAATATTTCTTATCCAACGGCGTTTCTTTTGACAAAAACTACTTTAGCTCTTAAAATATAATTTAGTTGATGGATGATGCGATGCCGGTAGCCGCTTCGGACATAAAAAAGCGGGTTTTATAGCACGCTTCTGGTTCAAATTCTAATAAAACCATAAAACATCCGACAAGTCACTTAGCTTCCATCTTCCATAGCTCGCGCTCGGGGAGAGGTTCGAACTTCGAAGGCTTTACTGGTTTATGGACGTCTCACGTCGGATCTATAAACATTGGCATGCGCCTAATTTGCGAATATCTGATTTCTCTTCAACTTTCGAGTTTCGTTCGAAATTAATTAATTAGTAAGAAGATTTATAATTTCCCACGAATGCATCAAGTCATTGTATATTTTTTTGGTTTATATTTATATGCAAACAAGTTGTTGAAAAAAAACAACGGTATTGCGTAATAAGCTCGTACTTTAATAAGACAAATGCTTTTTCGTTTCTTATTAATGGTATTTTCTGTTGCCGTGTTGCATGTTTCATATTCTATCGAATATTATTCATAAGTGTATTTTTATTTATTTATAACCAATTGAAAATTCACTTAAGAACTCTTATTTACTTATTGATATTATGTTATTATTTATTTATTAATATTGTGTTAATTATTATACTGTTTGCACAAATATTTATTGGAGAACCTATCATTATTTTCAGGCAAGTAATGGACATTAGATACAGATTTTCAGTAGGTATTGTGAAAAATATTTTTTTTCTTGAATGATGAAATGATACATATAAATAATACATTGAAAATGTCACAAAGTAAATCACAATCATTGGAGAAATAAATTATTTCGTTCTTGATGTTGTTTTAGCCTCAATTAGGGCCACTGAAAGTACACGTTGATCGCTACAGAAAAAATACTAAGTATTGAAAAACATCAATGCATGGGCAATACTGAAACTTTTTATATATAATATCATTTTTAGTCGATTTTGTACAGTAACTATTTGTCGTGATCAATTTTTGGTTTATTATGTCGTGTTGGACTTTCTCCCCCTTTAGTCCACATTTTGGCTTAGTTTTATAATTTTTGGATGAGAAAATTTTAGTGAATATTTTACGTAAAAATTTGAAAAAAAAAATCGGTTGCTATCATGCAATGTCGGGATACTATCAGCTATTTACCTACTGTCAGTTTATGCGTCAAAGCATTGACCTGGCGTTACATGTTTTTTAACCGTATAGTTGCAAGAAAGAACGATATTTGAATTATTAATTAAAATTTAAAATAGTCGAAATGATTCTTTATGTGATGTAGATTCTTAAGTTTCCCGCTAGTACCTACCACTAGTTTCCGGACACTGATTATAAGGACGTTTTAAAAATGCCCAGGTTAATTTTTTTAATAATACTCCCTCAATGCTTAAAATTGTCGACAAAATGGTACGATAGGGATTAGTTGAACTAACTAACTGTGTTTAATTAGAAACACAAACTTTTTCTTCAAACGAATGGAAAGATAAAAGAAAGGAATTGACGCTGTGTACATATTATCTAAATTTTAAATAATATTTATTAAATTCAGTTAGATTCCTAGAGAAATCAAATATGTCTGAAGGAAATAGAAACATTTTCTTTCTTACGTGGAAACTTGTGAAAATCGTTTTTCGGTCGAAAACATTAAAATCACATGATTTTATTGTTAAACGTGCGCTTATTCAGTATAAACCATTTAAAGAAATCAGATGGCAACGAAGAAATGATAACAAACACTTGTTGAAAAAGTGCTCATATGTTTCAGACAAGTCTTTCTTTGACAAAATTAATATTAATATTCATTATAAAATTACAATAGTGGAAAAAATTTTTTTAGAGGAAACCATTCCATTCAAACATGATACTAATAATAATAAAAACCTTATATTTTTCATGGATCATTCACAACAATAGTTTTTAAACCCTTGTTGAACATATTCAAAGTATTTTTCAGATTCTGAAAGGTATCTTTCTCTCCATATCTCGTTGCTGAGATATGGAGAGAAAGACACCTTTTGTCCTGTTGGATCAAATTAAAAATATTTTATAATAAATTATGCACGTCGCCTATCGCACGTCATTATGAAAGTCGCCTAAAATATCCATACAAATTGAAAATATCTCCCGAGTAAAAATAAATATAATAATTGTTGCTTCTAATAAATTGTTATCCTTTGTGCTATGCATAAAAAACCTTGTATTACCCTGTATTACAGTCAGCTTCACAACATACTTAAATTGGTGATGCCATGGTCACAATGGCTCCAGAAGGTGAGGAGCCGTTGGGACACTTGTGCGGGATCACATTTTATAAAATGATAGAAGTAAGAAGTGCATCCTACGGTTGGTGGATTAAATATAATTAGGTAACTTGAACACAATATTAAGTTTTTGTTTTTAATGATAAACTAATGTTTATAAGACAATTTATAATTGCTTATAATTATTTGTTATCCTTTATGCTATGCATGAAACCTTGTCGTATAAACATTAGTTATACATTAAAAATAATAATAATATTTGACAATTCAAAATATTTCAACAACAAATATAGATATAATATGGATCGTCGCCATCTAGTGGGAAAATTAGCACTAACAAAGCCTTTCCTACAAAAATAAAGTTGATTGTTTTCATATGAAAAAATATAGTAAGAATAAAAATATAGCAGTTTTTTTTTTTGTTTTTTATATAGTGAATACCTCACAAGAGTCCCAACTGCTCCCTATGGAGCCAGTGAGACTATGGCATCCCCAATTGGGGGATGTTGTGAGGCTGAAGGTAAGTGGGGAAGGGAAAGAGGAAGGTGGGGAAGTACCTGGCTATTCAGATCTAGTCACTAAACACGGCTAAAGCCATTTGGAGCAACGTTTCAATTCTGAATGGTGGTCTTACACCAGGGCGATACTGGTAGTATCTTCCACTCTGGAACGTGCCGCAAATATACTATATATTATTTTAATTAATTAATTGTGAAATAACACAAATTAATCAAATAAAATTTATTTGCGCACGCCGGGTTCGAACCCGCGACCTTCGGAATGGCAGTCCAATGCGTTACCACTGGACTATGCCGGCCGTCATTGTTGTTAGAAGTACTAGTACATATTGAATTATTTGGGGTGTTGGAAATAAGTCGACGTAGCTCAGTGGTCCAGAGCACCTGACCGGACATCAGAAGGTGCGGGTTCAATTCCCGTTGGCGGAATTTATTTTTATTCGGGAGATATTTTCAATTTGTATTTATATTTCAGGCGACTAATTATTGCTTATAATAATTTGTTATCCTTTGTGCTATGCATAAAAAACCTTGTCTTATAAACATTAGTTCATCATTTAAAAAAAAAAGTATAATGTCGTCCGCGCTATTAGTTTACCTGTATTGCGAGAACGTTTTACAAGGGTAGGTTGGTTCGTCGGAGTTCGGCTCGGCTGTGGAACAATTTGCCGGCATTTGCGTTTCCTCCATCCTACTTCTATCTCTTCTCTGTATCTTTCCTCCCCTCAAAAAGACCCAGTACACAACATCCTAAAATATGACATCGGACTAGAGGGTAATTATTTTACTCACGCCTCTTGTGTGGAATTAATGCAAAAAAAGATATTAGATTTCTTATGTAAACATACGAGAAATTTTATGAGTTTACGGAAAATCCGTTGTCACCACCTGGAGGTTGTCAATTTTTTAAATTTTTCTATCTGATTATATGACAATTTAATAATAATATTTGTATTCACAAAAATGTGTTCAAAACTTTTTAAATCAGTTTTCAAAACACTGTCACTTTTCGAAAATCGTTCGCCTGAATTCTGTACTCCCTTGGACATATACATAATTGGTGATGTAATAAAACAAAACTTTATATTTCTCGGAAACACAAAACCCGAAAACAAATTTTAAATAATTCAACGTACTTTGGAATTGAGGAAAAAAATGGCTGTAAAAATAAACTTGACAAACACAACCAATTTAGTTACTCGAGTAAATCGGTGTGTTGATTTAAGATACTCAGTGGGATGAAAGTTGTGCTTCTAAACATAAACTTGTGTTGAAAATAAAATAGGTTAAGTTGAAAATGAGCAAGTATGTCTATGTAAGTTGTCAATAACAAACTTCAATCCGCTTAAGATTAAAATTTATATAATTATTTCAAAATTTTGTAATGAAAAAGTAGGCACATAGCTCAATAATCCAGAAAATGTATTCAACCTGTTCAGCTTTAGCATCTTACAAATTGTATGGCCTTTTCCTTATCTACCTAAGTAATTTTCACATTCAACCAAATTGATTTAATCCGCACTACATTGTCAACTTATCGGCACGCGGTCTTTGTTCCTTAAGGCGTGGCGGTGGCGGTGGCGGTGGTGGTGGCGGTCCATGACTTTTTAGTAAGCTACAGTGGTAAGATAGAAAAATATGACATTAATGAAGAATTGAAAAATGAAATATATTTTATTTACATGGTGGAGAGAAAGCGGCATTGAATTTTTTATTTATGTATTTAAAAAAATATATATTTTATGTTATATAACAACAATTTTTTATTTTTAACTTTTCTTAAATTAAAAAAGATTGTTTAGTTTAGGTTCAAGTTACTGTTTTTTTTTTAAATTTGATTTATAATATTATTGTAAAAGCGTTATCTTATGTATAAAAATAAATACACTTAGAAAGAAAAGACTTACTTAAGGCGATGCCATACGTAGTAATGCAAAATCGTGTGTTTTTGGTTTGAAAATTTGGTCGCCTAGAAATGTTTCAGATGCTTTAATTAAATACTGCGAGTAGAATACATCTTGGCCTTTGAAATAGTAGTAAATACTACTACTATAATGTATAGGCCTATGAAAACTGCTTTAAAGTTCAAAATCTCCTACGAACCTATTTTAGGTTATGATTTTATTGTATAATATGGCAAATTGAGTTATTTATAAAATTATCGGAAAAAAATTAAATATTTATGCCTGAACATCAATAAAATAAAATAAAAGGCACTTTTTGGCCATGTTTTTTTCTTGCATAAATCAAAACAGGCGGATGGTGTTAAGCGGGAATTTAAACCTTATCGCCAACTACGTAAGGGTTGTTATTGATAGCAACTCAATTTAAAATATTACACGACGTAGTGCATCGCCTTAGCAAGAAAAATCATTGTTTTATGGTTTTAATCATGGTTTTATCATGTTTTTTTCTTGCATAAATCAAAACAGGCGGATGGTGTAAAGCGGGAATTTAAACCTTATCGCCATCTACGTAAGGGTTGTTATTGATAGCAGCTCAATTTAAAATATTACACGACGTAGTGCATCGCCTTAACAAGAAAAATCATTGTTTTATGGTTTTAATCATGGTTTACTTAAGGGGTTATATACAGTCAGGAGGCCCAAAAAAGGGATTTTTCAAGAATTTTTCCTGAGAAGACTTTTTAATTTACTAAAGTAAAAAATCGTACACATATTATGGTAACCTAAAACAGCATTTTAAGAATTTTTTTTTTTAAAATAATAATTTTGAAATCTGCTATAGCTGATCTCCAGAAGCTCCTCTCAAAAAAGGCATCTTGCGGTGACCATCATATCTTTGGACTGGATCATCTAAAATGAAAAAACCAAACGGATTTCTTTATAATAATATATATTCCTCTAATTGATCGAAGGACAGAGAAATTTTTTTTTTTGACAAAAAAATCGACTTTTTATCAAAATTTTTGCCTTATATTTTTTTATAAAAAATATATATATTTATCGGTGAGAACAGGCCTTCGATTAATAACTCTAAAATATACTTAAGAAGCTTGTGTTAAAATTTGAGACTGATCGGTTAGGCCGTTTCCGTGTAATCTTGGTCACCGACTTTATAAACACATTTTTGAGAAACACACGTTTAATGTTTGAAAAGCACTTAGAGTAAAAAAAATATTTTTTCAACTAACATCAAGTCGTCTATTCCATGGCTATATAATACACCCTCTGCCCTATCCGCAGCTTGTAATAACTCGAGTTGGCGTTGTCTGTGGACCATTCTTCCCTCTCGTGTGCTATCATGTGCTCTGCGGTCGGAGACGGCCACGCGCTGTTTATCCTCTCTTTTGGCGTATGAATGCGCTTTGGGCCCAAGTAAAACCCCTTTGCATACATGTAATATAATAATGATGTTGTACCTTCATTAAATATGCCAGCAGCTACGTATGAAGCCGTTTCTACAGTTTTGAAACCGGCCTGAACTATTTTTGGAGAGATTTTCCATATCAGTTGATTGTAGCTCTCGTTGTTGTTTTGGGTGAAACCACCCACACATCTTTCTAATAATTTCTCATTGCTGAGATCTGTATAAATGGGAAGTATAACCTCAGCAAAATCTTGTGGTAATGACGAATGATGATGCTTGAAAGTGGGTAATTCATTGGCAGCTACTGCCTGTTGCCAACTGCACCATGACTCTGGTCCGATGGGGCACTTCTCGTGTTGAGGTTTTTGTCGGTTGAGCATGAGCTGAGCAATAATGATAATATGTGGCCCAGATAGTATTATACATTTTTTTTCGACGGAATCACAATTTCTCCTAATTGTTAAGCCATAATAAACTGTCAACTTGTCGATAATTTTACCACTAAGTTTGCTTTTCCCCCAACAGTTTTTTTTTTCATTTTTATTATCAAACTGTTTCCACATTTTTATTCACACAATCTCGGTGTCGTGTGCAAATTCTCTTCTGTACGTGTCCAATACTTTCTTTCTTCATAACTTCTTGATCGCCGTAAGGTAAAACTTTTAAAACCCCCGAATACGTTTTGGAATCACCGTCTCCGCTCTGACACGTCTTTTCATGCGTGTAACTTCGAAAATAATAGCCGGATTGACATGAAATTTTCTGTGTGTGTACTTAAATAAATTTTTATTACGAAAATGAAATAAAATAAAAATCGTTTTTTTGAAAATTCTAACTGTCAGAAAAATCTTGTTTTTTCTGTCAGAAAGAAAACTGAAGATATTGCTTTGTAATATTTTCAATCCTTCATTACCCATTATTATTTATTTATATTTATTAAATATCAATAATTGCAAAATTACCTAGTGGCGTCATCAAAAATGAAATGAAAATAACAAACCTTGTTTACACCATCATTTAAAAATACACATAAAGATTGTGAAAACAAGCTTGGTTATTTATGGTTAATTGATTACATATTTAATTTATTTTATTACATTTTGTTTATTATAATTTTATATTTTTAAATACATAAATTATTACGCAAATTACTCTGTGGCGTCATTTTAAATTAAATGATAATAACAATCTTTAATCATTTAAACAAACATAATGGTGATGTAAAAGTTGATTATTTTCGTTTAATTTTTTACATTATTTATTTATTTTCTTACATTTATTTAAGAAATAATTATACAGATTGTTGAAAATTTTGACTATGCACAATGCGCAACTAGGAATATTCCAGTTTTAGGACGGTCAAATTGACAAGTTCCTGAGCTAAGTAATGACCTGTCATTGACTGAGCGTGGCGAAGTCTTATTTTAAATCCACCATTTGGCATTTCATCTCTCCGTTCCTGTTCCGGTTCAAGATGGTGACCTTGTTGGATAGTAATTTTTAAACCCTCCATAGTTCGCTTGATCGTGGTCGATTGTGGTTCTACTAGGAGCTGTCAAATCGGAATAATCAATATTTTGACACCAAGAAAATTTGAAAAAAGAATTATCGTTCAGATGGTAACATTTCTTTTAACAAATTACACAATTCTTTTTAGAAATTAAAAAAAAATAATTACGAATTTACAAATCTTATGATTCTAGAGGAAATTTTGGTTTTTAAATGAAAAAAATAGAAACAACTTTTTTGAATGTGAGGTCAACTGTTCGCGTAACTTCTAGTATTGGGTACATATTTTGGAAAAAAAGAAACATAGTCATATATAATAATAATCAAGTAATACAAATTTTGAAAAAGCATAGATACATTACATTACACGTAAATTGAATTAATGTGTGGTATCGTATGGGTTATGCTATGTAAAAATGTATTTAATGTATGTATTTATTTACATTATTATGTAGGTACACCCATTTACATATTGGATATTTGTTTTTTTTTTTGCTATCCCAGACTTGCAAATAATTACAATACGTCAAATTAAACAAGCCTGCCTATATTGGCAAATAGAAACCACTTTCAAGAACGCATTTTATAGTTGGTCGAGTCTTGGAATTTATCCATCGTTTTCGTGTTAGGCCATTCTAAGATTTTTTCATACAAAACTTAAATTTGGATTATAGGTCGAAATACAAATAAATAATTATTCAGTTTGGTTGGGTATTTTGGCCTCAAATCTAAATTTTACTTTTGTATAGAGACTCCGAAGTAAGCGTTCAAAAATAAGAAGAAGATGGTTTGAAAGGACGATATGTAAATACGAATGTTTAAGGGAGCACGTTAATGTATTAATAGGCGTGGTGAGAAATATTTAATAAACCATAGCTTATTAGAAAAGGAGCAAAAATTTATCGGAAAATATTTTAAGTAGCGTTTAAAGAAACACTGTGAATTTTTAATAGCTATAACAATACGAGTTGTATAACAGTATTTTTTTTCTATCGTGTCAACCTTAAATCATTTAATTTTAATTTTAAAAAGAATGCCAAACATTTCCGGGTTACGAATAATCTGACAGTATTTGAAAATCTCCTACTACCACCACAGTAAGCAGAAAATGTTGTTTGTGTTGTGATGGAGGACTTAGCCAGCAGAGGAGTTGAACACACCATGCCTGGGTGGGACTCAAAAGCGATACCAGCTCAGCCACTGACCGGTCATTTTACAATTAGTTTTTCCGCTCGGCAAATGTGTAGAGATTATCTTCAAAAACATCATTTTTAAGAGCTTAAAAACAGCAAATGAACTACAAATTATGGGAAAGGAACGAACAACCGCAAGCCGCGCCGTTTGCGGCTGGTTCCCATGATTTTACAATAGTTTAAGGATGTGTCCATATACGCAGCATTTTTCTTTTTTATTGTTACGAGTAGTTCCCTATCATGCTCAATTCGGTCTAAACTTCATTGAAATTCATGTTTTCAGTCGAGGATTAATTCTCCTGTAGAAAAAGGTATCTAGCCCTGTAATTGTTTTATCTTATACCTATGGCCTAGGAATAGCTGATAACCAAACAACAAGTCATATTCACCTACAAATCCTTTTAATACAAGTAATATAAATTTCAACCAATTTTATTCTTGCTTGTTCTATTCGTTTTCGTGCTTCAACACCAGGATCCAAGTCATTCATAGAATCTTCCTAACTAAAAATATGATTTTTCCACATACAGTAAATCGAATTTAAAGTAAATCGAACAAATTGAGTTTGAAATTACGGAAATGCGCAGGGTTTAATATGAAAATAACATTACATACACGCATAACACTAGAGATAGGTACTTATACGTATTTTCCATTAAGGAGTTACCTATGAACTGGTACTGATAATATTTTCCTACAATTTTCCTGGTTCCTATTGTCTGACGCACGGAGGCTGTGACAACAAGGCCTACGTAATAATATCTTAAAGCATACACCAAACTTAAGTCTGAATTGGTAAACCCAACCTAGCGTCGTATATGACTGTTTTTAACATGGCTCCCTCTCATTAAACCTTCATTCTTAGATAATATATTATAAATTGTATAATTTGAACATGATATAAAAAGGAATTGTTTCGTAGTAGTTCATCGATTTTATTTCTATTTGTATTCATATAATGTATGTAGATGTCGAAATAAGGTCACACCAGCAATTGAACGGCAAACAAAACCGACGTAATTTAAGAGAAATCTGGACCAGAGTCCCGTGATCCGTCATCATTATTACTGCGCCAAATCTCCTGACGAGGTGTGGAGCAAACATTCATATTGTAAAGAAATAAGCCCAACTGTTGACAAAATTTGAAACTGAAACAGGTGTAATGATAGCGGCGACCAGCGACAGCGTGTGATATTTCGCACCTCAATCTCTCTGCAAGCGTTAGGAAATCACTATCATCAATATGTATCACTTCTTATGTACAGCCTCATCAAAATCCCGAATGCGTATTCTAGTCTATCTGCGAAAAACGTTTTATTATTAAAGTCAATAGTATATTCTTAGAAATACGATCAGCCGAGTGATTAATACAGTTATTTTTCAGATACCACCTGGAGAACGTATTCATTCACTGCGATGTCTTTTACCGAAAGAAGTCACATAACACCTACATATATCTTGGTTTTACAACACGCAGAGTAGTTTGTTGCAAATATTGAATATATTTGATGAAGGAATATGTTTTCATAATAAGTAGGTATTTACATAGTAGTTCCGCTTGACAGCACACGCAGCAAGGATGGAATATAGCCGACCAACAAAGAGGCTTCTCTATTATACGTATGTAGGATATTGGAAGGCCTAAAGTGGCACTGATAAGAGGTTGAGCATTGTGGGTGCGAACACCGCATCCATAGGCATACAATACTTTTATAGTGAAACCGCAGAAGAGAGGTTTCTTAAGGGTATTAACAATTTTATTCAGTTAACAACGAAAATCTAAGAAGGATCCACAATCAATTAACGGATTGTGTTTTAGATTCATTAACTTAATTAAAACAACAACAAAAAAGTATTGCAATAATTTTTTTTATTACTTTTGAAGGTTGTACCCATTAATATAATAACAATCACTGAAGAAGACAATACTAATACATCTAAAGAAATATGAAACAGAACAAGACACCGAAATAAAAAAGAAATCAAACCCAGGATCTCTTTTTGACCGGGACAACATCTCAATCCAATCGCCGAGTGGATGGCAACCTTTTTATTCTCTGTGTCATGCTCGTTCTTTTTCATGTTACGTTAGATTTATTAGTATAATCTTCTTCTTCAATGATTAAAATTAATGTTCACTTCCGTCGGTAGTTGAATAGTAATAATATTCGTAGTTTTATGTTGCTCCGTTTTAGTGAAATAATACATAGAGGTAATCAAGAATAATATACCACCAACAAAGCGTAGCTAAAGCTAACAAACTAATTCACAATGTAAAAAATCGATAGCATCTATAATTTTTTTTTTCTAAAACTAACCTTGAAGGCGGTACGCCTTCTAAATCTCCATCTCTACGGCTGACGATACATATTGTCTACGCCGTGCTACGTATGACTTTAGATTATAGTCCAATAGCGGGTTTTGGATTATAAGGTTAAAATAAATTAAATACTTTCGAATAGGTATTGAATTAACTTTCATGTATGTTTTCGACGAAATAAATTTGTATCTTCTTTTGCGTGCTTCGCTATATTTTTATATATTATGTTTTTATATTAACTCCACATAGGAGACCCCGAGGGAAAGGATTGCCAATTATTTCCCGCTGCAACTCTGATTTCTTACATAAAAGTGAAGCAGTATAAAGTACCAATTTTTATGTAGATTAAAATTTTTAATGGTTTTTGTAATAAGCAAAGACTTAGAAATATGTTTTCTTCTAAACATTCATCTATTAAGCAAGTAATAAGGCGAATAAAGGCCTGCCGCCAATAGTTCCGTCGTAACCTCCCACGTTTTCTCATAAACGAATCTCATCAAGAAAAAATACTTCTCATAAAATAAATATGTGTATGTATTAATGATTCCAGGAGGCGAAGCAGGCATCGACATGGCCACATCCCACATCCTGAGCGCCGTGGAGCCCGTGGGCGCCGGGGCGGGCGTGGGAGGCATGGGCTCCGGGGGCGCGCGGGGGGCGCGCGGGGAGCGCGAAGTGGCCATCACGCTAGACGATCGGGACCTCTGGGTGCGCTTCCAGACGCTCATCAACGAGATGATCGTCACCAAGAATGGAAGGTAGTTTTAATTGATTTTAATAGTAATAAAATATATTTTCGCATGTTTGTCTGGAGTGTGCAAACGCAATACACACGAGCCACCACATCAATTGGATTCATATTGCCACGGTAATATGGATTTCGACGAAACCGATCGTCTGGCAATGTGCTCGGATATGTGACGCATATTTTGGAGCGGTACTAACGGTACGGTGTAACGTTTTGGAGAAACTCAAGCCGTCGGGTTGGATATCTCCAAAGCCCTTTATAGGTCTGGCACCGGGCGCTTGTCAGGAAGTTACCATCGTATGAGATCCATCCCACCCTGCGTAGTTGTATTGCGGACTTTCTCAAGGGAAGAATAATTCAAACCGTAGTTGACGAGTTTTCTTCCTCTCCGCACCAAATCAATGCGGGGGTGCCTCAAGGGTCTGCTATGTCACCGAGGCTGTTTTTGTTACACATAAACGATCTCGTTGAATATGCAACATTTCATTGCTACGTTGACGACAGCACCCTTCACGAGGGTTATCTTTTTGACAAGCCCCCTTCCACTTATGATTTACGAACAGCTCAGGAAGTTTTGAGACAAAAAGTTTACCACCACTTCGAGAAGGTTCGTGCCTGGGGTAAGGCCAACCTGGTCAGTTCAACATCGCAACAACCCAAGCGTGTCTGATTTCGGCAAAGAGGGAGATCAATAACTGTCTGGTGCAATTCGATAGAAGCACCGTCCCCAATAAAGACTCCATTGAAACGTTGTACAGGGCTAGCCGATTCTTCAATAGTAACCAATGCTAACCCCATACAAATCACAAGAACGCCCAACAATTGAATTCGGGAGCCACCTCTGGGCTGGAACCCCACAATACTTGCTAAATCTTCTGGCTCTTGGGCAAAAGAGGGCGGTTCGTGTGATTTACAATCCATTGTTAACAAACCGATTGCTATCTCTAATGTACAGAAGCAATGTGGGCATGCTGAGTCTATTCTAGAGGTATTTTAATAGAGCCTGATCTAAGGAGCTAGCAGCATTGATCTCCGGTTCACGTGCGTGAAATTCGACGTACACGAACGGAACACCCATTCACAGTTGATGTTGACCTCACGAGAACGGATCGTTTCTTTGACTCATTTTTGTTTAAGACTGCTCGTGGAACGAGCTACCGGCATTTGTTTTTCCTCCTTCATATAATTCGGGTCTCTTCAAGATTTGCATTGATAAATCCCTTTCTACAACCCCTACCTTAACCCGCCTCGCAACGCTGTCTAACCGGGTGGCGACATTGCTCCACTGCCTTTACAATGTACCGATAGGGGCGTTCTTGTGAGGTTTCGTATAAGAAATCAAGTAAATACAAAAACAAAACCAAAAGTGTTCATTTTTTGGCACTATCTCTGATGTCTGAATTTCTAGGACTTTTCCAAACATGGCGGGCCATTGGCATTATAGATATCTTGTTATTTCCTACTGGTTGGTGCTTCCCACTACTAGGTATTTTCATAGCTATGAAAGAAATCTTCTTCCTTCAATGTAACGATTCTCTCTACCATGGTCACAGCTGTGTTAAGGTTGTTTAGTTTTTGTAGGAGGGATATCAGAAGCACGTGTGGATGTTCACTCCACTCGGAAGTTTACTGTAATGGGTTGTAGATCTTTTCTGCCTGTTTATAGATTTACTGACGAATTCTTCAAAAATACGGTTGATAGAATACTATGATGAGCTAATGTTGTGTTACACAGTTTATAATATATAGGTAAAAAGATGAACTCGTTGCTACAAAACATTATCATTTTCTGGTGTAGAAAGTGGCCAGTTGTAGGATCTTTACAAAACTATATTTTGTAATAAGATGTCAGTATTCAAAATGCGTTAATGCTTAAGTATATTACATAATTTTAAAAAATCAGCTGCAGTTGTGTACGAATAAATTAAAATATTGGCCAATGAATGGGTTCGAGGTGACATAATGACAAGATATTCAATGCATCGCATCGCCGAAGCATCGTAAAATAACTACGGTGCAGCGGTGTACCGATCGTCCTGGCAGCCTGGGTATCGATACTCAAATCTAGGCCACTCGCAATCGCCGTCGGAAGTACATACATTGGTTGACGTTCTTATTCTTGAATCTCGTCGAAGGTACGTACTTACATACGACAAACGTCAAAAGTCATTCCACTCGAACAACGAGTGGGTCGAACCATGCGTTGTTCGAGTGGAATGAATTCGTCGAGAATCGAGGCCCTGGACAAAACCTAGAAGTATCTCGAAGGGGTAAACGCAAGGTTATTATTTTCACAAAAATATAATGTAACCTGAACCAATTCCACTAGCAGCATTATTTCATTGCAGTGCTCGTGAGTGCATTCAAATATCCACGTTGAAGCCGGAATTTTGACTAGGCATTTAGACTAGGTATTTTGGGAATCGTTTCTAAAAACGAGTCCCTACAACGTGAATTTGTGGAAAATTAAATTTAACCTACAAAAAAACAACTAAAAAAATATGTTTTGGTGTTTTCTCTTCCGCGACTTGTGTTCGATGCGAGCTTTAGTCAAACATGACCTAGTAATTCATATATATGCTGTGGTGTTTTGTTTAAACTTTATTACGTTAGTTTTTCCTGAGAGATTTTGTTTTGCTTACCGATTTTGGCGCCCTTGATATTTCGTGTTCTTCCCTTGTACCTACTATACCGATTGTGCGGGCAGGTACAAGTGTGCTTTCATTTGATTTACTCTTGAAATGTTACTTAGTAAATATTTATTCTTTGTTGTTTTTTAATTTTGCAGACGAATGTTCCCTGTGGTAAAGGTGGCCGCTAGCGGGCTGGACCCGACGGCAATGTACACCGTGCTGCTAGAGTTTGTGCAGATAGATCTACACAGGTGGAAGTACGTCAATGGCGAATGGGTGAGTTCATTTTCATACAGTTATTATATATACTCGTATTACTGTTAAACATTCTCTATTTTAAATTGAGCCGCTTTCAATAACTACCCTTACGTAGATGGCGATAAGGTTTAAATTCCCGCTTAACTCCATCCGCCTGTTTTGATTTATGTAAGAAAAAAACATTGCCAAAAAGTGCCTTTTATTTTATTTTGTGGATGTTCAGGCATTAATATTTAATTTTCTAAAATAAACTTTCTGAGGGAGCTAGTAGATTATTCTTGACAATTGACTTCGGGTGATGCATTCGGTTGTTGGGAAAGCACCAATGATTGTAATAATTATTACTAGGATTATGAAACACCAATTGGTGATATCCTTACATTGTTGGGAACAAAACGATTGACATAAGAAACCATAGGAGCCGTGCCGAGGAAACGGGAGATTTATTATTCTTAAAGAAAGACAAACACTGACTTTATTTGAAAATATCCTACTACCACAATACAGTAACCGTGCTTTAGGTATAATCATGGACCTAATAAGCCCCGAACAGAGCATTAGTGCGTTTTTGTGTGAGCAGCATCGAAGTCAAATCTGGGGCGAGGGGAAATTGCCTGGCAGCCATCTTGTATGACAAACTTTTGAAATGTTTGTATGAAAAATGGTATATAATGAACTATTTTTTTATGTTTCTATTGTCAATGCAATTATAACTGCTTCGGTATTTGATGAGGCAGGAAATGGGATACGTCATTAAAAAAATTAAGTAGGTTTTGGCATATTTCATAAATCTTCCACCTCGCCCCGCGGCTTCAAATTTCGTATAGTTCCATCGGAATAGTTTCGTCCAGGCTTTATTAGGTCCATGTTATATATAGATATCATCAAACATCCAATGAAAACCCTGGTGAACATTATTACCTAAATCACGGGTGGGAACCTTCTGCCGCCAAGTGACTTCGGCGGGCCGGACATATATACTTGTATATATTATATCCGATACAAATGTCATATATATACCTAACCAAATGATAGGTGCCTACCTGCTTCAGAAAAAGCCTGCTGTATTTGGTCATACATGGCTACCGTGGTTTGGTAGCTAGGGTACAAGTGAACATAAGGTTTGCCGGGCGGGTGAATTTTGAATGTAAAAAAATAACATTCAGAACATGCTACTAGCTTTTTATTCAAACATTAACTGCTATTCGAAATTCGAATCGAATAGTTACTTTCCCGCATTTCAGCCATATGCTTTAGACAGTATGAATAATTTATTGCTAAAAAGGAGGTGTTTTTTCTCCAGCTTGTGCCGCACTCGGATGCATTCCGGAATGAAACCATTCTAGAGTTACGACTGCAATGATTAACTTGCTTATGTCGAAAATGTTGATATTGTTACCGTCCATTGGAAAAATACGTATTTGTGGATATGTGCCTATGTGTGCATGTTTGTGGATACTTGTGGATATTTGGATATTTTTGGATATATTTAGATAATTTTTTAATGAATTTATAATTTAACAACATTGATGAATTTAAGCAATATTATTTTTCTATGATATGAGATTTTCAAGGTCAAAGGTATTATCATGATTTATTTTTGAGGTACAATATTTTTAACTGGAAAAAAATTTAAAAACAATGCCCTAAATAATGTCATATTTTAAGCAGGAATTGTAATGTACATACCTATATATTTATTTAATTTATAATTTATTTTCAATCAGGTTCCTGGAGGGAAAGCGGAAGTTCCGCCCACAAATGCCATCTACATCCACCCGGAAAGTCCCAACTTTGGGGCTCATTGGATGAAGGAGCCAATATCTTTCGCTAAAGTTAAACTGACAAATAAAACAAATGGAAATGGACAAGTAAGTATATGTTATAGAAAATATTCATGAATATACTTTAAAAAAAAATAATTGCTTAACAGCTCTCTGTTATTTGTTATTCAACAAGTCAGATATTTTCCAAAATTACCTTCCCTCATTACAACCTTGCATCTCTCCCCAGTCTCAACTTCAATTTTTTTTATTAAATAACTAGCTCACGTGTACCCGGCGTTTTCTGCATATATTTGTGTTACATTACCTACTTCATATGAACTAAACCTCTCAATATGGATTGTCCTGAAACGGGAAACCTTCCCATTTGGACAGTCAAAGATTCATTATTCCTTAATTATATTTTTAGTATCTAATAAATAAATATAAATATATATTTACATAAACCTTCCGGAAGAAATTCTCTAAATGATAGTGAAAACCATATCAAAATCTAGATTAAAATTAGGAAAACTAAGCGCACAAACAGACAGACGTGGATAGCCACTTTGTTTTATTCTATTTAGAGATTAATGAAACATTGGGTTTAACAACATTAAATAAAATCGTCATCCCTTTGCAATTAGAATCGATAAGCAAGAACCAATTCCGAATTCCGAATATAATATTTTGATACATCTTTATTTTTCAGATAATGTTGAACTCCCTCCACAAATACGAACCGAGGGTACACTTAGTGAAAGTAGGAACGGATCTGAGAAGAATAGTGACCTACCCATTTCCAGAAACCAGGTTCATAGCTGTGACTGCATACCAGAACGAAGAAGTGACATCCCTAAAGATCAAGTACAATCCATTCGCTAAAGCGTTTCTGGACGCTAAGGAAAGACCTGAAACATATTACCAGAGGGATTTTGTGGGTCACTATAATCAACCGAGTACTTCTCCGCATCATTATCCCCAATGTAAATATTTACCTTCTAATGTAAATAGGTACTGTGGTTAAAGTTACTTGAAAACCTCTTTATTATGAAATAAAACGTGCCCAATCCTTAGCATTTAAATCAACTCAATAGCTCAGCGTGTTGTTTTAAGCAAGAAGGCTAGATTTAAAAAAAAGTTTTGTGTAATAATCGAATTCATTTTTTACTTTCGATTATTACGATTTTTCGATTGTCCTCAAAAAACTCCACCATTAGTTCTCCAAAATTTAGAAACCCATTAAATAAATATAAATATATTGAGTATAACTAGATACACTGTGTGTTATGAACTGTATTATGAAGCCTGCTAATATTAATGTGTAATTTCCCAACAGTCGCGGGGTGGTTTGTTCCCCACCAGGGCGTGTACTCCCCCCTCCGGAGCAGTAACCGCCGCTCTCCTTACCCTCCCCCGCGCCCGCCGTCACACCCCTCACATCCACACGTAACCACCCCTCCAGGTAATACCTAAAATCGGATTTAATTACTTTTTATACTTATCAAACCTTACGAAAAAAAATCTGTGTATTTTTGTCATAAGAATTAAATTCTTACCAATAATTCGAAATCTTCATTTTACCTCATATAAAAAGTAAGAATTTGATTAAAATTGAAATATTAGATTTCGGCCATGAAATTACGAATTTCACACTTTGGTTCTGGTGAATCCGGAAATTGGATAAAATATCACAGCACGCGTTTTTTGTTACTATAATATGGTTGCTTTACAATTTCATAAAAAGATATTATGAAATAAAATAAAACTGAGAAGAAATAAAATAAAATATTTCAATAAAGGCGGTAGTAAAAAAAACTAAAATAATAAATCGGTTAGTATCACGAGGTGTATTACAATGAAGAGGCATTGTGCATTAAGTTTTTAAGGTTTATTTTTGTAGGTTTAAAATTTTTTTAATATCGCCTTTTTGTTCTTATTTAATTCATCTTTCAAATTTCGTACCCGATATATTTTTGTATCGGGTGAATGATTGCATTGGTAGATGATATTTGTGTTTTATGTGCACACTGATAAAAGTAAGAGTATTTTTTCTAGTTTACAATCCACCGGAGCAGATCTCAACAACATCAATGTACAGCCCACCTGGCCCCAGTAGCTACTCCTCGTGGAACAGTCCCCTGCCTGCTCCTGCGGTCCAGCCCATCCCCGTTACCTCCCCGTACTGCTGGTCAACCCAGTCCCCCCCTACCACCCACTCCCCTTCCCGGCAAACCCAACAAGCCTCTCCCACCCCCAACAGCAGCCCGGCTCATCAGTACCATGGACACCCCTCCCCCAAATATCAACCAGCCCCTTCGACCAACTCTCCAGAAATCCAGCCGAGCTATCAACCAACAACTTCACCTGTCAGTCCTGCTACCATACCTGCGTATGCTCCGCATTTCAACGCATCCAATATAGAAACTTCTTCAACGCAATATCACTCTTCACCTAGCTTGCACTCTCCTAGTCAATTATACCACCAGGCAAGCGTTAACCCCAACTACTCTAATTTGGCATACTCTACCAACTGGCATCACGGTGAAGTTGGTTACTACCCCAACACTTATAACTACCAATCTACCGAGTACATTCTTCCTGACGGCATGTACAGTCAAATGGAACCCATCATCTACAATCATTCGCTGGAAGGTTTGGGACAACATAATGAATGCGTTTCGGGAGGTGTTGACCATAAGAGCTGTGGCCAGATGGATCGGAATGCTGAACATGGATCGCCGTCTGCTCCTAGTCACCATGCTCCAGCGAGAGACGAAAAATATACTTCATTATCTAATGACAACGAAGAATACCATAAAAAGTCTCCTTGCTCTAATAGTTCTCAATGATTCCATGCAAGAAACAAAAATGCCTTTGATTACCTAACTATCCAGCCATATTTAAAAATAGGTTGATATTCATGTAGGTTGCTGTTGCTAATGATAATATTAAGTTGTACCTATTTCTGTTAAATATTTATAGATGTAAATAATATTGATTAGATTGTTTCAATGTTTAATAAAGAAATTCTTTTAATTTGTCTGAATGAATAATGAATCTAGCGACAATTTAGCATTAAAAATTATGTAGAATAATGGGGATACATTTTTTGGGTTCAATAGGTAGCATGGACCTAATAAGCTCTGGGGCATACTCTGTATCTTTCGGGTTAACAAAACAGTAAGTTCGTGGTTTAACCTTTCCTTGCCGGTGGTGACAACTGAGTGGACATTGTCTCTAATTACTAAAATACCTCTTTTTCTAATACTAAACACAAAGTTCATATTTTAGGTTTTCCTCCGCAATACATTTATGTATCGGATTGAATAATTACAATGTTTACATATTTACCGAGTGTACAACACCGGTGCATGAGGAACACCGGGGGAAGGAAAGAGTTAATACGGGTTTATGACATAGCTAAACCGGCAGCACGGACGTTTTGAAAGATACACACTAGGCCCCCTGAACGGAACTATTCGAAAAAAATTGGAGGGCACAGGGTGAGGGGAAGATGTATGAAAAATGCTAAAATCTACATACATTTTTTAAAGACATAACGCATTCCTTGTCTCATCAAATACCCAAATAATCATAAGCCGTTATAAATGCATTAACAACACATACAACACATACAAAAAAAAGTAATAGTTTATTAGCATGCAAATCATTTCAAAAGTTTGTCATACGAGATGGCTGCCAGGCAATTTCCCCTTACCCTAAATTTGGCTTCGATGCCGCTCATACAAAATCGCACTAGTTCTCTGTCCAGGGCTTTTTCGGTCCATGATAGGTAGGCCACATTAAATCGCTTTACATAATTTCAGTTAATCGTCTATGAAAAGACAAAAGAAAATACTATGCAATATATTTATAATTAGTAAAAACGATTGAATGTAATTTTTGTTGTTTTCTGTCTTAATCCACTTTATATCTTTTCTGTCTTACTCCCTAATCGGTTCATCTACCAACGTGTAAGATAATGTACATATTATTATAAGCTTGCCCCTCTGTCCGTTCAAAGTTTTCATAATTAAATATTAAATAATTACCTACTTAGATTATATTTGGATTATAATCGTAGAGGTATGTATTTTAAAAGATTATTATGCTTACGCTACGAGCTTAGATATTAAATTTTGACCATAAATGAATCTTACGAATACTCGATAGATCCTAATGCTAAGCATCTAGTAGCTTGATGGTTGATCCTGAGTAGCATGTACGTACACGTGTTTAGTTGTCACGTACACGTGCCCCAAATAAAAATATTTCTCGATTATTTACTAAATTTAACCGTGGTTAGGAATAATTTTAATTAATTTATTGTTCGAATTGTTTTCAAGGATTTGGCCAGTACCTATTTTTATTATTATTTTATAATGACCACGCTTTAGAGACTTTTAAAATATTTAAATAAATGCATCGCGCCTTTATATTGTTTTATTATTATTATGTTAACTTGTACGTGTGTACTTCGAAATAAATAAAATTTTATTGAAAAATACACGGTTGCTTTTATTTTTTCCCCACGTACAAACTAATTTACAAACTAACGTCGCATCGGGAGACTTATTTTTAAAAGTTTGAGAATGTTTTTACGTTTTTACAATGCAATGAATCTTAAATTGGATCCTTTTCCAAGTTCTGATCTTATAGACATTTGAATGCAGGTTTATTTCTAGATAAAGACGTAACGCGTCGTCTCGGTCGGGGCCGGTCTTACGCTTAGACCCGAGAGGTCCCGGCCTAGAGTCCAAAACTCGGGGTGGTACACCCCGGCCAGGAACTCATTTTAATACAGATATATTTTTTTAATATTAATTCCACACAAGAATTTGGAGGCCCCAATGAGAAATAAGTTCCTTAAGGCATAATATGTCGACTGTGGGGATGATATAAATGTGATGTGAGGTTGGAACACATTGAGGACACAGATAATATGTCAAATTTTCCTTAGGGCTCCAACGTCGGAGGGGCCCCCGGCTATGTTCCAAAATGATACACAAAGAGGACACAGAATTTATTTTTTTATTTAAGTAGAAAATGTTGCTAGTGCAATGATGGAGGACTTAGCTACCAGTGGTTTGAAGTTATGACGCCTGGGTGGGAATTTAACGCAATTGTGAACTCAGCCACTAGCCGGTTAAGTTGATATGGCATTTATTTGTCTGCCCTTCGATCTAAAGAAATTTTCGCCTTTTTTTTTCCGGGTTTATGTGGATATTACAATTCATATTCCACTGCCTTCACCCACACCACATACCTACCCCTTTTGGGAATACCATGGAAAAAATGTAGCCTGCTTTTCTGCTTTTTCCGTGTGATTATGAATATTAAACGGCCCTATTCATAACCCCGAGCAAAGTTGGTTACACGTAAGCTTGTATGTACATGTTTCTAGTTATTCTGACTACATCTTTGTTTTTTCCCTGTAAGATCCACAAATAAATTAAGTTGCCCGCCCATAGCTTGGAGGCTGGCGATGCCACTGCCTGGGACATGTCTCGTTTTAAAACAAAACCGCGTGTTGACAGTAACATTTTATAGGCAGTTGTGGGTCAATGACTTTGGCATCCATAGTCGTTAACCCACAACGGCTTTTTCACTTACCACGGAGGTCAGGGAAGAAAGGGATCGAAAGTTTGTTCTTTTCTGATATTACTGAAGTGCATCTATTTTTCGGTGGGTGTGGTCTGTGGTGTTCAAAATTGAAACCATACGGTGACAAATAATATTATTATAACGGCTTTAGCTAATTCCGGGAGGTTCAATAAATTCATAAGTGTTTTCCAAAATAAGGATACTTTGCCATGCGATGGAGATTACTGAGTAATTAAAAGATATTTCCGATTATTTGGTAGACTGTTTACGACTGTCGAATCGGCAGATATAATTGTGAAGTAAGTTCAAATAATAACTTTGCAATCAATATGATTGAGGACTTCGAAATACTTGACTTTAAAATGGGTGGCCAAAATATTTAAAAGGTCCACTCTATCAATCGAATCCATAGGTACAATCTTGGTTTTAATCTCGTTTATTTTTAAACGGGGACTTGTCCCTCAAAAGTTATAATTTTTTTATATTATTATTCTTAATCAGTTCCTTTTTTAATTTTATCTAATAACATCGTAATGGCTTTTTACACGTTGCGCCAGAGCATTGGCCCAATGCATTGGGCCAACGTTTACAGGCGCTATTTGACATGTTTCCCTTTACGGCAGTTCGTGACTTTTAAGTGTAGGTACTGGAGTGCTAAAAATAAAACAAAATGGCATAATTGATGTTATTGTAGCCGAGAACTTTTTATCAAAAATTCGGTTTTTTGTATTAATATATTCAGTAAATTGTTGCAGCGTACTTCCAAACAGAAATTTCCTAAAAATCTTCAAAAAAAACCAAATTTTCGAAAAAAGTATCGTTTTGGACTGAGCAACGTCCATAGTGTAAAAAAATCAATCAAAGCACTCTATCAAACTCAATAGTCACGAGCCGCCACTGGTGAGTCGCCCCCACCCTCACTTCAACACTTAGTAATATATTATGTTTCAGTTCATTTTATTTTCAGTTCAATCGCGAGCTATACACATTACATCTGAAAATATTCTTCTCACACTATGACTCACCAATACAAGCATACACATAATATTTTACTCAAACACCACACACACATCTGTACATTTCCAAATCTTATCATTGTGGGTATACGTGCATTATATGGCTACTCCATCTAAAATTGCGACAGAGAAAATAGAACGCAATATTCATCCTCTAAAATGGCTTCAACACTGAATATTGATTTTGAAATATCATGTAATGTAGAACACACTTTCACCAATAATACAGATTTTAAAGCAACCGTCACCGAAAATAACTCCCTGAACATAATTTCTCAAAATATTAGAAGCATTCAAAAAAACTTTGACAATTTTGCAGTATTTTTACAAGACCTTAACACTCATTTCGATATTATCATTTTAAGCGAATGTTGGATAGACGAAACTTTCACTGACATTAACATATTAGGATATACGACTTTCCACACAACTACTAAACTGAACCAAAATGATGGGATCGTTATCTTTATTAAGGACTCGCTGAACTCTTCTCTATCGGAAATAAAATTAACAGAAGCAAATTGCGTCAAAATATCTCTAGGATCAGATTTATCTATTTTTGCTATTTATAGGCCCCCATGCTACAAAAATATATCACCTTTCCTAAACTCTTTACAACAACTCATGGAAAACAATAAAAATACTCAACAACTTATCTTAGCAGGGGACATAAATATAAACCTTCTTAACTGTAAACCCAAAACTAACGAATATCTAAGTCTACTAGCTCACTATGGCCTTCAGTCAACTATTAATTCTTCGACAAGAACCTCACTAGAGTCAAAATCCTGTATTGATCATATTTTTGTTAAAACAAAAAATAAAACCATCTCATCCACTATTCATTCCACCGTTACTGACCATTTCACCACCACACTTGGTATGCGATTGAAAAATGAAATAAAACGTAAAATATATACAAATACGTCACAGCATATCATAGATTTCAAAGCACTTAGCTCTGATATAAGTCACGAATCTTGGATTACAACTCTAAAAGAAACGGATCCAAATAAAGCGCTAAATGAATTTCTATTAACCCTGAATACGTTTACCACTAAACACACTATAATAAAAACACGTAAAAACACTACTCACAAAACACTTCAAATTAAACCATGGATTACAGCAGGGCTAGTAAAAAGTATACACAAACGGAATATAATGCATGCAAGAGTAAACAAAAACCCAATGGACAGTAAACTAAAACACAATTATTTATTATACAGAAACCTATGTAATAGACTAGTAAAGCAGGTGAAACATGAGTTCTACAGGAAAGAAATAGATAATGCCGGAGGAGACACAAAAAAGATATGGAGAGTTATCAAAGATGCCGCATATTCAAAACCTAAGAACAGTACTTCTATTAATAAATTGTTAGTCGATGGGGAAATCTGTTTAACACAAAACAAACCCCAAAAAATTGCAAATCACATTAATTATCATTTTTCCAACGTTGGCTTAGATTTAGCGGAAAAAATACTTACAAAGAACCACACGACAGAAGAGCTACTTGTCAAAGAAAGTTCCTCATTGCGACCAAATCATTCCTTTAACATTTATAAAATAAATAAAAAAGAAATTAACGAACTCATTCTTTCTCTCAAAACTCATTGTGCACCTGGCCCGGACAACATATCTAACCAAATCCTGATTAAACTACGAGAATATATCGGTATACCTCTCCTACATATATTTAATCAAAGTTTCTTCCAATGTGTTGTACCTGACAAACTTAAAATTGCCAGTATTACCCCGATCCATAAATCTGGAGACAAAACGTTAATCTCCAATTACAGACCTATTTCACTACTTAACTCTCTATCAAAACTCCTAGAAAAGGCAATGAAAAAAAGACTGCTATCCTACCTCGATAAACACAACTTACTATCAAGTCATCAATTCGGTTTTCGGGAAAAAATGGGCACAGAACAGGCAATTTCTGAATTAACCAACTTCATTGTAAAACATGTAGATAAGGGATCTAAAGTAATTGGAGTTTTTCTAGATCTGGCTAAAGCCTTTGACACCATCTCTCATGATATGCTATACGAAAAACTTAAAAATATTGGCATCAATGGAAAACCGCTCAAATGGTTCATAAGTTATACAAAAAATAGGAAACAAATAGTTGAACTTAATAAATGCTTGAGTGACACAGCAGAAATAAAATACGGAGTGCCTCAGGGTAGTGTCTTAGGCCCTATTCTTTTTCTTATCTATATTAATGGTCTCACTGATATTAAAATTCCAACACTCTGCTATAATGTGATCAGCTACGCAGATGATACTGTACTTCTTTTTAAAGAGCAATCTTGGGAAAAGGCATTTAAGAGCGCCGAATTTGGTATGAGGGAGATAAAAAAATGGCTCGACAAAAATCTTCTTACCCTAAACACCTCGAAAACCAAATTTCTAACATTCAGTAAAACAAATATTGGGCAACCAAAAACCGTCCCGCTTTTACACCTGCATCCATGTACTACATCACAAACCAAAAACTGCGACTGCGAAAAAATTGAACATTCGGGTAATATTAAGTATCTTGGTTTAACAGTGGATTGCAAACTAAAATGGGAACTTCACATAACTTCACTTGCAATGAGAATCCGGAAAACAAATATACATTTTTAAAACGATTAGAAACATTATGTCACTTAAACTACTAAAAAATGTCTACTTTTCCCTTTGTCAAAGCATTTTAATTTATGGTATATCGGCATGGGGTGGTGCCGCAGACACATACATCAAGCTACTTAATACAGCTCATAAAGCACTTATTAGAACTATGTTCAAAAAACCATATCTTTATCCCACTGAAAATCTTTTGATTAAAAATAAAATACTTGATATCAGGAAGCTATTCATAAAAAAAATTATCCATTCAAATTGCATAAAATCGTCACCTTCACACATATCTCACTCCCAGAACACTAGAGCTAAATCTAACAATCATTTACAAGTGCCAAAAATTAAATCCACTCTTGCTAAAAAACATGAATCTTACCTCGCACCTTCCATATTCAACATTTTCTTAAAAGAAACACAACATACAACTCAAATCAACAGAAAATGTACATATAAATACTTTAATACGTGGCTAATGAACAAAAAAGAAATGGCATTAACAAGTTACTTGCAAACCTTCCATGCTAATTTTTATATGACATATTAAAAAAAAAAAAAAAAATTAAAAAAATGTTCAATTACTATTACACATGTATGTAATAATTTATATTTAGATTATTTTATCTAGGTAATCTTTTATTTTCTAATTACGTTTCTTTTCCTGTATTTTGTATTTTTATTTATTTTCTTTGAATTTTTATTCACTTTTATTATTATTGATATATGTAATGGTAGATACTGCTACCCGGCTCAGAACAGATATTGTCTAGTGAGTCGAGTAGCGCACATAATTTGTAAACAAATATTGATGTCAATAAACGCCCGGGTTACCGGCAAATTAAAAAAAAAAAAAATTAATTTCAATTTCAAGTTGTATGTTTTCCCCAAAAGAATTAACAGTTGTTCCGAAACCGGTAGGTGTACATACAAAAAAATGTGGATCAAAGAAAGTAACATTGTTTCAGTTATTTATAATCGATAACCACAAATTAAAAGCCATATTCAATAGTATAGCTTTATTACATTTTAAAATGCACATCTTAAAGAAATAATCATCAATTAAGTTTACAATAGAATGATTTTGGTTAACAACCACTTTTTCATTTGATAATATGATTTATAATTACCAGTCCGAATTTTGAAAATTAGAAGTTCTTGAATTCTTGGACATGAATCATTTTACACACTACACAGGAATACAATATTTCAGATTATTCAACTATTCATGCGCCGACAACCGAAATGTAGCCCCATGCAGGGCCAGCCCCGTACAGGCGCAATTGGAGCAGCACGCTCAGGGCGCCGGCTTGCCAAAGCGCAAAGGAGCCAAAGAGCCAAGGCGCTAGTAATACCTAACAATGCACTCTTGAGGTTTTTACTAGCGCCAGGACGAGCTGTTTGGCTTACGGCTGGCCCTGCTCCCTTGTATGCCACAAACATATGATATCACTGTGTTATGGCATACATGGGCGTAGAAATAAAATGAAGGCTTTGTTTATAACTCGAAAAACTCATTTTGTAGTTACATAGTTGTAGTAATAAATAACCTCTCGATCTAATATTGATGCTTTCTAGAGTCGATTATAATTTTTTTAAGAATCGACATGAGAACGAAACATTTAACCCCGATATTTTCTCATAAAAGAATCGATTTAGCATCGATGGAAAGGGAAAGAAGAACGAACATTCGAGAAAATCAGAGAATATACTACCCGTATCTTTCTTCCTTCTATGGAAAATATGTAAAAAATTGCTTGATTGCTTGCCATCTTCGTATTGTTCGTAGATTCGTTTATCTCTAAAACGTCAGTGCCGGCGTGAAAGAACACTGTCAAATTTACTGATTTTTTCGATTTGAATTCATTAAACTCTGTTAAAATGGCTGAAGATCCCGAAAGATTTGATACAATGCTGTTAGCTTTGGCTCAGCAGCATCCCGGTGGTGTAAAAGAGGTGATTATCTTGATTTTATACGTTTTGCAATATGAAAAACATAACCTTACTTGGTTACCATGGCGATTTTTGAGCGAAACTAACGCCTTTTGTTTATATTATTACGTTTTTGTACAATTGAGAAATTAAATTATTGTTAATGTTCTCTAATACTACATTATATCGACTATCAGATTTAATTATTCAAAATATAAACGTCTACTTAGAAGTAGTTAAAATATTATGATTCATGGATGAAATGCACAATTTTATGTTAACATCAAGTGCTTTCGGTAACATAGCATTTTATTAATACAAATAAATTGTGAAGTTTAATTGACCAAACGGCTAGGCTGCTATCCTTGGTAAATGTTAAGCATGTATGTAAAATAAGTATTTTGAGTGACACTCATTATTATTTGTAATTCCTTTATTAGCCAAGACTTTTAATAAGTCTTGCCATATAGTTTTATATTTTATGTCAATGGTCTCTAAAACCATGAGGTTGTTTTATTTAACCTTTTAAAAAAAACTAACCTAGATTTTGATTTGCTCAATAAGTGAATCATATACCAATTACAAATTTTAAACCAGATGTTTTGCTGTAGTTTCTTTTCTTGATATAATTCTCTGTATGAGACTCGCAGAGATTCGTAGCATTAAAATTGCCTAGACTTTGTCTTTTTCTTCAACAATGTCTGGACATAATATAGATTTTTATTTTTATTTATGTAATTTTTTGCTTGTTATTCGTGTGCCTAGTTGGTTTTATTGTAGTCTAAAAATAGTTCACAAAAACAAAGCCGAGAAAACCAGAAATCCAGTTGGAGATTTTCATAACCTCATTGAGTCGTTCTGTTACGGCATGTTATTTTGAGTTAACTAAAGTTATAATGTAGTATAATGTTATTATATTGATAAGGTTTTACTTTTGTTTAGTACCTACCTAATCAACTTTAATTGTTTTTTTTCTTGAAATGAAATTATCTGGTAGACAGAAACACTGAACCACAAGTAAATATGGTAACATGAACTATTACAACACTCTCCTGGTATACCTGGTATATATTTGACATGATTTGTTTACCTATTGTTTGATCTACTTGATGATACCATGTCCTGAAATTCCTGACTCCTCTCTCCATTTATTTGTATATAAATAATAAAATAATCATTTGTATTTTCAGCTTCTTGACACAGTTGTTAGCTTTTTGGGAAGGAAAACTGACTTTTTCACTGGAGGCGAAACGGGAGCATGGGAAAAGGTACAAATTTATAATAATACTAGCTGAAGTCAGGGTTTTTAGAAATCTAACGTAGACGTAACACCTTCCTTTTGTTTTGAAAGTCAAGTGTATGCAAAATTTCGTCAGTTTCGGAATAAAACTGTAGATTTGTATAGAAATCAAATCCAAGACTCCCGTCCGTTGTCCGCCACAGATTCTTTATACAAATTATAACATTGTGATCAATCAACATTAATTTATTTGCTTTTATGACTTTTGGAGAAACATTACACTTTTTCAACATTCAATAATGGCGCCATTAAAATTATGCGTTATATATCCAACTACATTCGTGACGTTATGGTGACGGCCGGTTTGCTTGCTCTCAATACATGTCAGCCATTACTTAATTGAAACTGACGGTTTGTGCAATCGGCGCTTGAAATATTTGTCATTATTTTAGTGATAAAGTTTTATTTCTGCATTACCTTATGTTACCCAGATTAGGGTTATTTTAATGATGGTAGCGAGTTCTGTAAGAACAGTCCTGCATTCCATCACGAGTCTGGAGTTGCATCGGTTACTTCCCAGTGCCATTAGGACTGCCTGGCTATCAGAACATATGCTTATGTTCTTATTTCTGCACCCGATACGTATATTCTCCTGTGCGCAGGCCAATATGTCTTCCATCTCAGCTTGAAACACAGTACAGTGTGTTCCTAGAGGTATACTGAGTTCCCTCTTGGATCCCTGCAGACAGACTCCGGCCCCTGTTCCCTCCTCCATCTTGGACCCATCTGTGAACCAGATTAGTTCCTGTTTGGAAGTAGTACCTGGAACCGTGTTGACATATTTGTCATTATTTTGGTGATAAAGTTTTATTTCTGCTTTGTGTTATTTGTTAATATGTTTTAACGTTTCTTCAATTTTTTATTTTCATATTTTATTAAAAATTTTGTCAGTAAAATGAAAAAAATATTGATTTATGGCAAAATAGCGTAATTTTATTCTTTTCTTTCATGTGTATTGTACTCAAAACTTATGAATGATTTGTTTAAAATACATAATACGTGTTGTCTATTAATTGAAATACCTTATTATGTACCAATAAATTTATTTGACTTTCAATGTGTAAATGCTCACTACAGTCAAATGAAATGATTAACAGCTATTATCTCAGAACTCACCTTTTCTCATAATGCTGTTTTTCCGCATAAGGGATCAATTAGTTTGTTTGTTTTATAGTTGGTCATGGATGCATTCCGCAAGCAAGAGAAATTAGCCATGGTAGAACATGAGATCAAGAAGAAGGAAAAAGAAGATGCGGAAAGGAGACGTAAAGATTTGGCAGATAAGAAGAAGAAGAAAGAAGAAGAGGAGTTGAAACAAGCTCATGCGGAGATCACTGAATTAACTGATGCTGAAGCAGAGCAACTAGAACATGATATCGAGGAACAAAAACATAAAATAGAAGGTATATACATATTTGTATTTACCACATACAATTTATTAATTTTCTTGGCCGCTGTTGCAATTAGTATCTATTATTTTTCCACTGTACTGTCAACAAGCTTTGTTTTTTTAAGATAGTGTGGTAGGTTCCGTGCTTGATATCTTTGTAATGAGAATTATCAAAAACGTAAATAGTATGCATTACGAACTACATGTGTAATGCATACTATTTACATAATGCAATGAATTTTATATATAGTCGATTGTATATAGTCGATTTTTCTAGTCGACATTTTATGTATAGTCGATTGAAATTGTCCAAAGAAGCGAAGTTAGCACTCCACAACGGAGTGCTCGTACCTACCTTGATGTATGGAAGTGAGGCATGGAACTGGCAAAGAAAGGATGAAAGTAGATTGAATGCTGTTGAAATGAGATCCCTGAGGCGTATGTGTGGTAAAACCATGTTTGATCGTGTGAGGAATGTGGAGATCCGCAAAGAGTGCAAGGCTGATGTAAGCGTAATGAGTAAGATTAAGAAAGGGACGCTTAGATGGTTTGGGCATGTAGAGTAGCAGAAGTCGGGTATACCCGAGGAAGACATGGCACGATCAAGTGAATCAGATACTCGAGGCGTGCCATGTCAAGAATCAGAATAATAGAAGAGTATGTATGAGACGATATATGAATGTAAATGAGGCAAGAAGTGTGTGCCAAGACCGAGTTGATTGGCGGTCCGTCCTCTCTGCCTACCCCTGCGGGGAAACGGCGTGATGGTTAGTTAGTTAGTCGATTCTGCTTAATTGGGACACATCGGGCCCCAAACATTTTGTCCCAAATAAGCGGCTGTTCCAAATAAGCAAAGTTTAAGATATGTAGGGGAAAGTGGTCACCCTTCGTACACTTTTTAGATTTTATTTTTTTACTCTGTGATTAATTGTCGAATTTATCTAATTTATGTACCCAAGTGTAACAAATATATTGTAGTTTGTTACAAAAAAGTCCGAAACTATTATGTCAAAAGGTTAAAGGGTTATAGCCATTTTTCTACGATAAGATATTTGTACGAACGTACCCCACGTACGGGGTACATTCGTACAGTAGGTGGGGTACTATCGTACGCCATGGGGTAGATTCATACAGGGTAATTAAAAAGCCCATTAAAGTCGTTAAATTTTTATTAATTATTATAGAAATATTTATTTATCAAAGAACTAATTTAATAATATGTGACTTGACTCATAGACGATAAATCTTTCTTTAGAAAAATAACAAAAAATAAATTCGTTCATCCTTAGTTTACTTATCGATAATTCTAAGCTTTACAATCAGTCTAAATGAAATAAATCAGCCCGTTCGTGGTTGAGGATCAGGGAGGATCATGGCGACATCGCTGATATACAGAGTGTGTATGTATGTCTTCTATATCAGGGAAAAAATGACCATGATAAACCCGGTTGCTTCCGAAGATAAGATATTTTCATCTCTGTACCCGAATAATGACAGAACTTTTTCGACGTAATAAACAACAGAGGTCTTTTTTTTAAACTTTACCGAAACATTACAATTATCTTTGATTTTCGCTGGTGTTACATTTAAATTATTATTGATACCACGATCATCAGTCTCTTCGTCCATTTTTTAAATCAACTGGAGATGTTGAACTCTCCCGCAAGCTAAATTGTGATCCTTCAGATTTCTCTGAATCTTCATCGCTTTCTATTTTCTTTTGTCTTGAATTAAGTTCTTTCAAACTACGTTTCACTGCTTGGGCTCTGGCTTTCCTTTCCTTTTCTATTTTTCAATTTTTTCCGTCTATGTCTCTCTTTTAGTTCAGTTTTTTAAGGTGTGTCTGTATATATACGGGATTTACCCGGTTTTCTTCCTTTATTGGTTTTTCTATTTCTAACGGCTGCAGGATAAGGTCTTATGACTTCTGGTGTTATGGGAAGATAAGAACTCGGTTCAGATTGTGCCTCAGCCGCAAAGGTGGAAGGTTCGCCAGTTTCTGTAACAATGTCTTGAGGATTTTGGAGCACAGAAGGCTGAAGAAGGCACGAATATCTGACTCATTCATATCAGTCGATGACACGCTGGTGGAAGGTTGTAGTTCTAGAGCGACAGTAATTGTTTCCGGATTATGTGACACATTTACCGAATTATTTGAAGCGTACACATCAATGGGAGCGAAATCTTCATTGCTGAAGGCCATTTCATTGAACCTGGCTTTTCAAATACACTTGTAATATTTTTTGCATTAAAAGGTTCGAAATATGGAAGTTTTGTTTAACGCGGCTTTCCTATACGACAACCGTCCTTGTATTACATCATTAATTGCTAAATTCATGGACTCTTCATCCACTTCTTGAGTACGCGTACCTTTTTTTTATATTTTCGCACCATGATTCTGCAATAAAATATTAATTATAATGTTGACTTTATAAAAATATTTCACTTTGTTAGAAGTAGAATACGTCATAAAAGGAAAAATATGTTATTGTGCTGTCTGCACAATAATTTTAAAAGGTTTTAATTTCATAAAAAATTGAATTTCGATATACTGGTGGTTAATAAAATGTAAAGGGGAGCATTCGTACGCGTACGAATGTGCCCCCTTTCTGGGTGTCCGAATGCACCCCATGCCTTTGCACAACATTAAAATACAACTTTATACAAATTCTAATTTAGTTTGAGAAATTTAACAATTAAAGCTCAAAATAAACAATGTTAACATTAATCAATCATCACCATTTTGTCAAAAACATAACAATCCTACTTACAATTACGAACTAAACTTAGGTAAAAAATGTACTCATGGCGCGCAAAAACACATTACATCTTGTCAGCTGATACACCGTAGTGCGACTGACGCGACACTCCGCTAGCAACACGGCGGCCGGTATGTCTATGCACACAAGCAAAGGCGTGTTTGTGTGCCGTTTAGTTTTTCTGTTATACTAACTGTACGAATGTGCCCCGCGTACGAATGGTGACCACTTTCCCCTATTGAGTTTTTTTTTATACGTATGCATATTACATTTATTTGAGTTTGGTTGTCTGAAAAGTTTCGGACCTCAACGCAAAGATGGCGGTACTCGTCAAAAAAGCTAGTGAAAGTAGCTGTGCATCTTTTGACAGTTACTCACCAAAGTTTCGGCCATTTTGGACACGCAATTTTTAGTTGACAGTCGTTTGAGTGAGTCGATGTATGTATTTATGAGTATCGAGCTGATATTAAATTTATTTTTCAGAATAACTTTATTGAGTAAAACCTCAAATTGTGTAATATTTAATTATTGAAGACAATATTAGCGATTTCTAAACGAAAATCTGAAACAGAAAATTCAGAAAAGGATACGGTCACATCTAGGACACGAACCCAGGACCCTTGTCTTTCCGGGACACCTAGATGGTTTCTAGACACCTTTCCTAGATGTGACCGTATCCTTTTCTGATTTTTCTGTTTCAGATTTTCGTTTAGAAATCGCTAATATTATCTTCAATAATTGATATTAAATTTTTGTTTTTGAAAGGCAATACGCCTACGCAAATCAAAAATGAGTTGGACTCTGGAAAAATGGAGATTCTGCACCATCATTTAACACAGTGAAATTTTGAGCAACTGAATTTAAACGTGACCGTAAGAGCTTGGGAGAAGATGAACGTTCGGGACGTCCAAAAACTGCAACTACTGACGATAACATTGCTAAACTTCACCAAATAGTGTTAGACGACTGCCGAATTAAAGTGAGAGAGATAGCAGAGGTTATGAAAATGTCCAAAAACGTGTCTGTCACATATTAAATTATGATTTAGACATGAGAAAGCTGCCCGCGCGTTGGATGCCGCGTTTGCTCAAGTTAGACCAAAAACGTGTTTGAATGAACATTTCCAACGCTCTGTTGGCGCAGTTTAGGCTCAATAAATCTGAGTTTTGGCACCGATTAATTACTGTAGATGAATCGTGGATATACCATTATACGCCCGAAACAAACAGTCAAAACAGTGAACTGCAAAGGGGGAACTAATAACAAAATTGTTTAGACAATGTGATAAATTAATCACTTTTTCTGGATATTATTATTGGGTCAAAGTTAGCCAAAGCAATAAATACGATCCAACTGACTTGTTACCCCCCATCCTAACCTAACCTATAATAACCCAACCTAACTTATCATAACCCAACCTAACCTATCATAACCCAACCTAACCTAACTTATCCTAACCTAACCTAACCTATCGTAACCCAATCTAACCTAACCTAAGCTATAATAACACAACCTAGTTTAAATTTATTTTATAAATAAGGCAAATTGAAATATAATTTTAAACTCTTTACATATACCTACTGGTTTTATTACTTTATCCAAGTCTTCGAAGATATTATATAAAATTGCTAATTAATGTGATTAATTCTGTGTCAATTATCACTTTGTCTAAATTGGGTAGACATTATAAATAATGGCTGGATAGTTTTGCAGGAATTTTTCGATTTTAGCCTATCTTGTGTTTTTGTAGAGTTGCAATTGTACAAAATCCTAATTACAATTAACGTCTTACACGAGCGGCAATGTACTGCGAACTGAACAACTTTACGTTGACGAATGTCATTGTGAACTCAGAACTCCCCTAGCGTGGCGGAAGTCAGCCCCTCTTAACTAAAATTCGTTGACTGAGATGTTTTGCAATGACTTCCGACAGATCGGAATTTATCGCAATTAAACAAAATGGTGTCCCAGATAATTGAAGTAAATTGGTATTATTTTCTGTTCCTTGGGTATTGGCCCAAATAACCGGCTGTCCTGATAAACCGATGTACCAGTCAAGCAGAATCGACTGTATTAGTGCTCTAATAAGTCTCGGTAATTTTAATGTTTTCGGATAATCAGTATTGAGTATTTATATTTATATTTATTATTTTTTCGAGTTCTAAAATACGAAACATAAAATGCAATACACTGCTGGCGGATAGAGTACATTATTTAGTGTACACTATAATGTATGTATTATTGCAGAAGAGAATGAAGCATCTCCATCGACTTCAGCTTCTCCGTCTTCCAGTAATCTACAAAAAATGGCTGATGGGGAAGAAGAGGAGGAGGAAGATCCCAAGGAAAAAGGGAAGATAAAGCCCAATGCCGGCAATGGCTGCGACCTGCCCAATTACAAATGGACTCAGACGCTGGAGGAGGTTGAGGTAAGTCCACACATTGTAATTAGTATGTATTTCTAATATAATTTGAGATTTTCACGTCCAAAAGTATTATGGTGATTTATTTTATGGTATTATGCCGTGTTGTGCTATCTCCTTTTTTAGCCAACGTTTCGGAAGGCGTTACAGTGTCCATCGTTACGGCAGATGTATAATCATTATCACCACTATACATCCGTCCTGATGATGGAACCTGTAACACTGCGAAACGTTGGCTAAAGAAGGAGGTAGCGCAATGTGGCATAATGCCTCAAAAATAAATCACGATAAGTATATATTTTTGTATATTTATATTTTTTGTATTATTTTTAGTATATATTTCTGTTTATTTATTTTGGGTCTTGGTGGGCTGTCAACGGCCATCATCCAATGTGTAACACTATTATTATAACGTTGGGCGCTATTGTAACAGGTTATCAAGGTGAAGGGCACGTTGCGCGCCAATTGTAACAAGTTATGTGGTAACATAGTGTAGAAATAAAAGAAGGAAGGAAATGATTCCAAGATACAATATTTATTTCTACAAATTTAGATAACATGAGAACTCTTTAAATCAACAGTTAATATCTCAGGGGTGTGCATCATCCGAAGGATTGAATGCACGGTTGGAAAATTTAAAATTACATTGAGAGATTGACAATAAGGTTGGTGACATTAAAATTTAACTGACCTGATAAACATAAAAGGGCGCCAAGCATTGCAATCCAGCAAAGCTAAAATTTTAATCAGTAGAGCGTTGGATGACCAAGGTAAAAAAAAGCTAACTGCGATGTCATCGTAGCTCGTAAAATATGTCAGCCCATGAGGTGGCTCGTGTCTTCTCTGCTTCACAACGTTCCGGTACCGCAGCCTGTTGAATACTGACGCGTGGAAGTGGCCGTCCTGACCGCCAGCCCGTCTCCCGTTTCCTCTTGAAGTTGCCATGTGGCAAAGCAGCCGTAAATCAGAGATGGGAACTGATTGTTGCTATGACTCTGTAGCGGACTAGATATAACTGCTACAAATGTTATATTCAACAAAGACAATAACTTTTCAAATACACCTACAAAAGATTGCTGATTATTTTTGTGATAAATTTTGATACCAAGTAGTGTAGTATCATTAGAGACTCTTGCTTGTGTAGTGATGTTCTGTATTGTAGGATTACTGCAGGGTAAGAGAGAATTGTGGGTGGTGTTCCAAACTATTTCAAACAAATTTCCACTATCGGTGTGCACAATTACATTCGAACATGTGCTCTTTAAAATGATTTGCCTGTAAATTGAAGAATTTTCTTATCAAAAGTGAATCTGTTTCATTATGCGTTTGTAGCATATATTGTTTTTTGTTTTTCATCCTAAGTGTTCACCAGTGGCGGCCAGCTAATATGTGCTTTCGAGCGCCGAACAATCAACAAAATTTCAGACATGGCTAATCAATATACGAAACTCGGTTCAGTTATAATATCTCATACAAAAGGTACCTACTTATTAAGCGTGCTTAACTTGCAGACCGACTGTGACTTGTGCCTATGTTCGTAGCAGTTCGTTTTCGATTGCGATCCAAAATTTGACTACGTTGTTCGCATATTCTGCGGAACAGTCGAAAGCGTGGGTACATTCTATTCTTTGCAAATATTACCATAACGAGGACAGCGTCTGGAGCTTTACCACCACATCAGAAGGAACGGTTTGTTCAGTAGAAAGTTATACTAAAACGCGTGTGTGTGATATTATTGTCGACATCGTGTCTTCATCGAATGTTCCGCTTACAGCTTTCTTCGTACAAGTATACAAGATAAAACATGTCATTATGAGATGAGTGACGTTCAGATTAGTCATTGTCAGTTCAGTCGGTTGCCAGGCATTGTCTGTTGAATTTAAAACCTTTATTACTTTGCGAAAGTTTTAATGTATAATTGCAGGTTATATCGATCATATATATCAATTATTAATCAGGTATATCAATTGCAGGTTATACCAACTTATAATTACTTTTGTGTTTGTTCATCGTATAAATTAAAAATGAGTTTAAATGATGTGTATATTAAGAACAATAGATCGAGTTTTGAAAACAAAGTGATGATAAAAAAATGAAGTATTGAAATGCAAAATTCCCTCAATTTTGTCAGACGAGGTGGAATTTTAATATAGAAACAATTAAAAAAACCGTTGGTACTAATCGCGAATCCCTAATTGAGGCATGGAGACGATTTTGGAATCTGAAAATGACAGCAATACTATCAATCAAGCTGATATGCTCTCACGCTGCCTCAAAGATGAAACATTTATTTATTGGTTGATTTTTTACAAAAAAATATGCCGCACCGATATATTTTATTCCGACAATTGCAGTTAAAAAGCTTAGATCCCGTTTTGATCCGAAATAACCTCAATGAGTTTGAAAAATCTGTTCAAAATGTACGTAATTCCACAGACAACTGTCCTGAGCCACCTACTAAACGAATAAAAACCACCAAATTAATTATTTGTAAAGAGGTTTGCGATACAATTCTGTCTGAAATGAAATAACGCTTTGAATTCAGTAAACATCTTTCTGCAGCAACATTACTCAATTGCGAAAAATTCACCGAGTAAGGTCGAATTTCCCAGAACATGATTTCAATGTGACGCTTAAAACTTCCTAAATAAAGTTCAGTTAAAAGGTGAACTCTGTCTAATTTACCCCTGCGACGATTTTTCAAATGCTGACGAAGCTTTAATAATAATAATATTTGGATGATTTGTATAGCGTCGTTTTTGTGCAAAATCACCTCAAGGGCGTTGCACAAATATATAATACATTTCTACAATGATCTATGTTATTACTAACTATATATGGAGATAATATACAGTACAATATCAATTTTATCACTTTTTCATAGTACTTGTTTATTAGAAGACTTTTCCGAGACTGCGAAATTACTAAAACTTGTGTGCAGCATTCTAATGACCTCAGTTGAAAGCGAAAGATGTTTCTCAACGTTAAAAAGAATAAAATCCTTTTTAAGAAACACTTTGAGCCAGGATACACTAAACGCACTGTCAGTGTTAAGCATTGAAAAAAGGTTAATTCAGTTTATGCCTGATTTCAATACGAGAGTCCGAGAGGTCTTCTCTAAACAAAAGGAGTGAAGAATAGAACTTGTTTATAAATAGGTATGTACCTTTATTTAATTTATTTTCTGACTTAATGTTGTACTCTGGTGAAACCCACATACTTTGACCTCCGGCCGCCACTGGTGTTGACAATACTGGAATAATGGAGGAACATTATTTCATTGACAAAAATGTTATGCCATTAAAACAAGTTCTGAGATAATCGTATTATAAGTGATAAGTAGCATTGTAACTTACACATAGAAAATTATGAAATTCAATAGCATTCTAACTCAAGGTTAAACGTAACATTCGTTATAATCTACGCATTCATAGATGGTGCAAATTTAATTATTTTTATGAAAATACACTGCAAGTTGTGCTTTAAAATTTAAGAGAAATTATTTCTTTGCGCCCATACATACGCAATACAAATATAAATAAATAGTTTTGTCCGTACAAAAACTAAGTTCTTTCAATAAAGCATGAAAATACAATGTTTCCGTGAATCAATTCAACATTGTATTTGTATGGCTCTCTTCAAAGAATTGAGTTTGTGTATGGATATATTGTGCAAGTTATATGGTTTTCGCATCAATAATTATATGCATCAATACACAAAATCCCAAAAGCATGTGTTGTGTAGGTACTACAGGTAGGTACTGCAGGCAGGTACTGCTGGCAGGTACTGCAGGCAGGTACTGCAGGCAGGCACTGCAGGTAGGTACTGCAGGTAGGTACTGTAGTTAGAACTGGTAAACTGGTAGAACGGTAAGAACTGTATGTTTGTCTTCACATGTTTAGTTAACGAAACCGTAAAGTATCTGATATGGGTATCAAACTACGCACATAGAGCTACACAACACAAATGGCGTAGAGAAACTATCGAGCAGTAGGCTCTTATTTTCGCGATAACGCTCGCATTGAGCGCCATGACCCGGGCGACCGATGCGATTCAGTGGTGGGTGTACTTAATTGAGCGGTAAACTCCTTGGACCTTTGTTAGAGTGTTGGCGAACGAAGTGGCTCAGTGTTAGGAGTCTTTGTGGGAACCGGATAGTAGCCAGTGTGGGTATCAAACTACATGTATAGTGCTACACAGCCCGAATGGCTTAGTGAAAAATTTTGCGGTAAACTCCTAGGCCCCTCTTTGGGAGAAAATGTTCATTCTTTAACATTTGACTGCCCCGAAATTATAAGTTTGTTTACACTACACGTACCTACCAAACATACTAGATTGAATATTTTATTTCACAACAATAACTTCGCTCAATTCTGTTTTGGAGAGGGTTCAGCTGATATTTTCATTCTAAATCTAGACACATACAAATCCAAAGTAATTCAGCACTTTTGAATCATGTAATTAACTAATAGGTAATCATAATTTAGGCATAATATGCGTCATTAATTATTTACAAAATCTTTTTTAATTTTTTTTTACATAAATTTCAAGAGTTTTTTTTAAGTAAATGTGATAATAACTGTATTTTATGCTTTATTAATATAATAAAAAAAATATTTATATTATAATGATGTTTTAAATTTATTTTGTGATCTTTATGTAAAAGCTCAGTAGGGCGTTGATAAATAAAGTGCCTTGACCTGGGCGGCTGAAGTGGCTTAGTAGCAGATGTACTCCTTGCTCCATCCACATTCAAACACATAGCTTTTTCTTTAAATACATAAATTTATAAAATATTTGTAGGCACACACTCCTTGCTTCTTCAACTTTCAAACATAAAATCACTTAATAAATTTACCTTTTAGTTGCCTGCAATAGGCAAAAAGCTAATTTTAGCCACACACTCTTTGCTTAATCCAAATTCAAACATCAAATCATAAATACAAAAGTAGGCACACTACTTCCTACTTAGTTACTACTACTTATTACTACACTTCAACCCAAAAAACCCTTTTGACTGTGTTTTATTTTTAATATTTTTTAGTATTTGCGTAGTAAAATGGGCAAGATTATTTTTTTTAATAAATATTATTAACTCACAAAACATTGACAAAGTTGCCTCTAAAATCACGAAAAATTGAACTCTTTTATGAATTGTGTAATTTAAAACACAAATAAATAAACATTTCCATTGCTGAAAATTTAAAAAAATAATTATTGTTTGGTCAAGTATTTTAACCTCAATTCCAAATTTAAGTTTTGTATGAAAAAGTCCGCACAGCCATTCCTCTTAACCCATCGGCATATTACCTATCATCTTTTGTGTGAAAATAAGTTCTGCAGTGTGACGTGCTGTACCAACAATATTAGCAACCGCCATATTATAAGGGTCACAGTGGGTTATTATTGGTGATTCGTAAAAATTCTTATATTTTTTTCTTGCCTTCAAGGTAACTCCTTATAAATACGACATACATATCGACGGTCCCGAAGAACAATGTCAGATGTGCAAATTTGTAGTTTTGCAGTAGAGATGTTTAAAGTTTCGTTACTGCATTTTTACTGTTTATGTGATCAAGAAATATAGTGTTGTTTGATATTTTGCACCCCTATTTATTTAATTGAAGAAATATATTATGAAAAAGAGTTAATATGCAGAAACATAACCTTAAGCAGTAGCAAAACTACAAATTAGCACATTAACGTTACATTACAAGAATGGCTTAAAAGTTTTATGGCAATCATCAAATTATTTAAAAAAACACTTGGATTTCATATTTTGTTTAATTTGAAAATGTATGTATATATCACAGTTACATAAATTATGGGATAACACCTTGTTCTGAATAAAACAATATGAACTTGCTTAAATTAAATAGTTTGAGCATGATGCACGTTTTATCGGTTTATAAATAGGTTAGTATCAATTATAAGCATGATTTTAACGATAAGTTATCAACGTACAGAGTTATTACCCTGTATTTTGCTGGATTATCATATTTGCATCATTTTATCAAATATGTATGGAAGATGATATAATATATTTTTATTAGAGTAATGAAAAATGATTCTTAATTTACTAAATAAAGCATCTCATCTCAACTAGAGACTTTGTCCCAACGTCGTCTTCACGAGAATCCAGATCCATTGTCTCTTCTTTGACGCACTGAAAAATAAATATTTTTTTAGTTAAATCACAATACGTCTCAATCTCGCCCTAGAACTTTTTCCATTTGTATAAAACTTCTCAAGGTTTTGGTTGAACATTCTCTTTTATAATACAGGGTATCTAGGGTGGTGTGAAGTAACTTCAGGAGGTGTTTCTATGATGGTAGAAGTAAAACAGATATTAGCTTTTTTCGAAATTCCATTTTTTTACCCATACAATTTTTTTTTTTCAATTTAAAATATTTTCCATAGAAACAATTCAACTTTTTTTACCTGAAAATCGCCTTAAAATGTTGGAATTTCTAAAAAAGCTATTTATTTATCTTTTTTGACTTGTACTATCACTTAGAATCTCCTCCCGAAGTTACTGCACTTTCCATCAGACCTTGTATAATAAAGAAAAGGGGCATTTAAAAATAATTTCTTTTAAATAAATTATGTTTAATTCTCCTTTCAGTGAGTAAAAGTTATATTGTGTATGTACTATGATATTTCAAGGGTACAAACTACAAAATAATGACAATAAATAGTAGGTGCATTATGAAGTACAATTATTATCCTTTTTTGAAATTAGAAACAGTATGATACTCACTTTCTATGTAACAAATAGCTGCTAGAATGCCGGCCGTGAATATTATAGTCATGGTCACGACGAGTACGGTGATCTGGTGTGTCCGCTTACAGCACCACATCTGCTTCTCGCTCTTCACGCTCCGGCCGTGTCGCGTGAAGCCGTTGACCACCGTGAAGTGTGTGGAGCTAGCTACCGACTCTGCATCCTTCAAGTCCCTCCGCTGGTTTTTCACTGAAGCCAGTTTCACGTGATTCCAAAAGGGATCGGAATGGTTCTGGTGGTTGGTTTGGTCGGAGGGCTCCATGTTGACCTCGATGTGTGATAGCTTGTCCTGCCCGTACACGGAGGCGCTTCCCACGGAGTGGACGTACGTGGACAGGTTGCTCTGGTAGTTGGTGAGGGAACTCGTGCTCAGTCTTGTGGGGGAGTGGTGGGTGTCTACTCGGGCCAGGTTCGCGGCACTTAATAGGAGGGAGCCTGATGATGCACTCTGCAAAAACAAACAAAACCTTACTTTTAGTGCTATATTCAAATTTTACCTTATTAATGGAATAACGGAAGTACGTTTTGAACCATATTGAACATTGAATGTGTTAAAAAGTTTTTCTACTGTCAATAATTTTTTTGAATAATATTTAATACCATTTGTTAATCAATATTACTTTTGGTAACTAGAAAGCTATTTTCATAAAGTACGATAAAAAAAAAATTCCACATAATTTAAACAGCAGGACATTGAAAGTTCTTGTTGTAAATTTTTTAAAAGTTATTCTTTTACACCGCATAGGGAATCGAACCCACTGCATAACCCACTTTTACCCGTCCTTTTTTAAAACCGTCTACAATTGAAATACCAGTAGAATAGAAGAAGTGAGATATGACATACCTGGGTACTGTGATTACTGGCCGATCCCTGGCTAGAGGAGCTAGGACGCACGTGCTTGACCCCCCCGGGTGTCCTCAGCCCCCGACCGCCCCTCCTCAGTCCCCCTCCCGAGCTCACACTCTCCCCACTAGAGGAAGAGAGCGAGGGCCGGGGTATGGACCAACGGGGCACACTTTCGCCTGCCTCCATCTGTAATAAAAAATAATTAATTATTAATTAAAATTATCTATTAATTTCATCTGTAAACATGTTTGTCTCACAAGTTTATTTATAATTTTTTTTTTTCGGTTGTAATAATATTATAGTAGGCACCTATAATAAATATTGTTTTGAAATTGAATCCGTATAAGGGATTAGCTAAGAACACATAGGTTTTCGGCTCTCCTGAACGCTTCGTGTTTTGAAGTTGCATCCGTGTGTGAGCAGCGAGATGTATGGAAAATGCCAAAACCTACTTAAATTTTTTAATGATGTATCCTATTTCAACTCTCATCAAATACCCCAAAAAATCATAAGCCGTTAATTGCATTAAAACAAAAATAAAATTATAATTGTTTACACCAGCTTGCATACAAATCAGTTCCCTTGAGGTGATTTTTCACAAAAACGGCGCTCTACAAATTATCCAATTATTATTATTAAAAGTTAGTCATACAAGATGGCTGCCAGGCAATCCTATGGATCTAAAAAGCCCTGAATGGAGCAATTCAAGAACAATTTAAAGCTGCAGTGTGAGGGGGGAGATGTATGGAAAATGCCAAAACCTACTTAAATTTTTTATTGACCTATCCCATTCATATCTGCATTAACAACACAAAAATGAAATAATAATAATACATTTTGCACCACCTAATATAAAAGTTAGTCACACAAGATGGCTGCCAGGCAATTTCCCCTCACCCTAGACTTGGCTTCAATGCCATTGATATAAAATCGCACTAATGCTCTGTCCAGGGCTAGGTTTATGTCTTTTATTTGGTTTGCGTCTAAGATAAACTTTGAGTTAAAAATATTGATTATACATAGATGTCACTAACAGCCTAAACACGTTGTTGAATAGTATTCTCATTTTTATTGCGACTTTTTTATAATATACCTCATTGTTTTATTTTATTTTATTTTAAATAGCAACACGGTTTCCCTCAACATGAAGATAATATGTACTATTACTCCTTCCTGACTAATACCATATTATTTTTTTTTAAATAACCTAATTATTGTTTCGCCGTTCCCCGATTTTTGTCGGTTTTTGGCCCGCGACAAAGGGTTTAGTCGCGAACAAGACTGAAGCTTTGCGAGTGTGGATGGACACAGTTCACGCACGGATCGCGGCGTATATTCACGGCGTGAATTCACGGCGCGACTTCGCGCGCGAGTGTAGAGCCAGCTTAAGAAAACTGAATATCGACGTAAAATATGAAGAACAATCGACGTTGGCTGACATTTGAAAGATTTTTTATTTTATTTTTTTTATGTGAAACCGCACAAACCGTCTGGAGCCAGTCAGACTATGGCATCCTTATTTGGGGTATGTTGTGAGGCTGAAGGTAGTGGGGAGGGAAGGCTAAATGGGGAAGTACCTGGCTATTCAGATCTAGACGCCAAACACGGCCAAAACCATCTCAAACATCGCTTCAATTATTAATGATGGTCTCACACCAGGGTGATACCGAGAGTATCTATAGCACTGATACCACTCTGGAACGTGCCGCGAATATACTATATATTATTTTTAATTAGTAATTTATGAAATAACACAAATCAATCAAATAAAATTTACTTGCGCACGCCGGGATTTAAACCCGCGACCTCCAGCTTGCTAGTCGAGAACCTTACCCCTCGACCACGGAGGCCGTCAAAAGATAGTTTTGAATTATCGATCTCAATGCATAATAATTAACGAATTTCGTTCTAATTTTTATACTTTTTTTCAGTTTAAATTAGTATCTTTCTAAAAACAATTAATTGACACGGTGTCCCTGAAATAGTCGGAAATGCGACAAAAAACATTCTTATGTGTTTTAAACTAGGGTAGAGGTGCTTACTTACGTCATTTAAAAATAGGTATAAACATATATTATAAAGACATAGGCTCCGAGGCCTTGTTTGGGTCAAGCAATATTTTTTTTGGTTAATTTTTTAATGTAAACGATAAAAAAACGTGTTTAAAAATTAACTTTTATATTATCTTAACGACTATTTTTTGTTAAGTTTTTTCAAACGAATAATAAATAATATATATACATGATAATGGTTATTTTTAGTATCTGCAATGTTAATGTTAATTTGTAAGCCGTTGTTATCATAAGGCAATTTTGTGTAATTATTATACACTATTGATATGATATTATAATCACCCTCGCTATGTTTTAATTGAACACGGAATAAATACGTTTGTTTTGTATTTTCATAGGTTTAGATAATATACAACTAATAATAATTTTGTCGTTCGATTCGGAATGAATACGTAATCGGAAATCAATTGCGTGTATTTTGGCGAATGAATTTAGTAAGGAACCTTATATGGCAGCATTCCATGATAGATCAGGTATTTCACATAGAATTGGCTTATCTGAAGCAGATTCACGGATTTGGTGGTCAGGGGCATTACATCACCATCGGAAGATTAACGAGATTATAGCTTCACAGTCGTAATTATTATTTCCATTCCGGACTATCCCGAGGCTATAATAAACTACCACGCTTCTAATCTATGTGATTTCTTTAACCGCATTCAGTTTATAATATATATTATCTACACGTCATCTGGCCAACAATTTCGCGTTCTTGACTCGGACAGGAATCTTATTATAACCGTAATAGAACGCTTAATATTTTTTGCATTTATTTACGTATTTTTAAAATACCATATAATTATATTCATCCTTCGACATGAGGATTCAGGATATAACTTTGCGGTGATTCAACAGTGACTTTTCTACAATGTTTAGAAGTCGATATCAATAGACTTCTTGGGATTTTGACGTGTTTTGAGTGGGAGACCCCGATTATTAAATTCCATGACGCCGATCAAGAAATTTAGGTTTATGCTGACCAAAATTAAAATTGAACACTATTTCAGTTGTGATTGTTTTTGAAAAAGATTTCTGCATTCAGTGAGTTCAACAGAAAATTGGTTACCTTCTTTGCAATTTTATTGTACTATATCAGATTTGGTCCACTTGAAATTCAGTTGTTTGCACTTTTTCGCAAACGTGTTAGGCTTTTTCGTAATGCCAATTATTACTATCGAAACCCCCCGATACTGCGTGATCTAAATCTAAAACACCCTTTTAGCCGAGTCATTATCACATGAGTGGATGGCTCAATCAGAGCCAACATTTGATACTATTTATCAAGGTTGGAAAAGTGTGGAATCGACCCTGATTACTGACCCATTATTATTTATTTTTTGTCTTGTGGGGAGTCAGTTGATCTCAAATAATGCATGATTTAAAATTTGAATGAATGCTTTAATAATATCTTTGATAATGAATACATTACAGCGTTGTAGTATTGCATCCGGTGAATATTTTATGAGTATGACTGTTGAATGAATCTGTCACGGGAAATAAATAATACGGGTAGGCTTGTCTTGTTGTCTCGCCTGTATCGCCTTTATCGCCTGTCTCGCGCCTCCCACTGATCTCAATTCCACTTCCCTAAAACTCGTCGAGAGTCCGGCGGTGCAGGTAAATCCTTATTGCCGCGGGTCTGCAATAAATGCTTCCGCAACATGGATGTTTTCTTATTTTCGTGATATTTATTGTTAACAAGTCACGTATATTTTATTAAATATAGAATACATCAGCGAGGAAGGTCACCGCTGAGCAGGATCCGTGGAAAGATATCGTTGTGGAATTCGCCAATCTAAATACTATAAAATAATACCTTTAGAAATTACGCCCCATTTTTGGCCATTTGCCTGATCACTCCATATTAGTATGCCTATAAATTAATTTATCATTGTTTAGTCGGATATTATTTATCGGGCAAAATTGAGTAGTTATTATTACTAAATGGACTGGAAAATCTACTCGCCAACATGGTAACGAAATATTTTCCATATAGTACCGCGACGGTTAACGTATATTATTAAATTTGTATGATATTTAAGTGGCTATCGTTTATTTACATTAAATGAAAAACAGTGTGTCTACCTGCAGCAAAGCACATTCAAACTGTTTGCACAAAAATGTGTGCAATATTATCAGCAATATGAATGTAGGTATTACGTTACTTATTATCGTAATAGTCGTTTTATCTGTTTATTGGTTCTTCAACTGGCCTTAGAGTAATTATGTCACTTGGCGATATTATAAGCATTCCCAAATTATCCGCGGTTTCACAAACTAGAATTAAACCATCAGTGTCGTGTGATAATACTTATCCATTGTTTAAAAAATAATATAAATTCTTTCATTATAAAACTACAATTAAAGTCGTATTTCCACATCCAAGATGCAAAGTTTATTTTTCATGTGATGGTTTATTTGCCATGCGGTAGGTTAGGGTTTACATTGTACTTTATTTTTACCCACTTCGCTGATCTGTCGGATCAACAGAGATACGGTAACGTAAAAGCTAATTTATGTCTCTGCAAAATTGGTACAAGTGGTGGATTTATTCCTAGAGGATACTTATTATCACTGTGCATTTATTGCAAAATAGTGTGACACTCGAACATTTGTTTAGTCATTGGTATCATTTAATTTATTGTAAATAATATGGTTTTTCTTTACGATGTGCTTGACCTTGCCTGCATCCTTTATTGTTATATTTTAATAGCTCTTCTTCATAATTATATTTTTATGGACCGTTTAATTAAACTTAGTTAATTAAGTTTCTGTAATGAACACCACACTCGATTTATTAACAAATGGCTTCACTACCCGATTAATCTTTTTTTAGAAATCATTTTCTCATTGGAAAATATTAAATAAACGTTAAGGATTCTTGTCTTCTCAAGCTCAATATCTCACTATTGAAATGAAGTTGCGAGCGAAAATAAATGTTGTCTTGATCCAAAAATTTCAGACAGAAAAAAGCTTTGCAATTTGTATGACGTTTATGAACGTTATTGACGTTTGAGAGATTTCTGCTTTACAGTTGTGATTTTGTGAATCATATATAAAACATTGGTTTATTAGTGTTTATTATGCCCGTATCGTATTTTCATTCTCCAATTTATCGCTTATTAACATAATTATTATGAACGGTACGGTCCTATGCACTGTCTTGATTAACATCTGCCTTATTCATGGTTTTAATAACTGCAGCGTTGTTTGTACTGTGTAATGTATGCGTGAAATTAATGATTACCATCTTTAACAATAAATAAAAGTAATTGACCCGCATGCTCGTCTGTCTTCGGTGTTTTGTTAATCTTTAATTTCGTTCATTGCTTTTGATTGTTTTTCATATTATTTTGTCTCCACTTTAGGATTATATATCTCATTAGTAATTCAATAAATTATTAAAAAATATAGTAGGTATATGAAATATGTTTAAATTATAGAAAAATATATTATGGCTATAATTTCATTTCATACGCTGTTTTTTGTTGTTTTCTTATATGATAAACTGCTGGATAAATTTATCTGTATTTATAGCCCTCGATTCATGATACGTGACCCTAAATAATCATGTTACATTATATAATTCAGTCATCATACAATATGGTTTTACAATTTTGAGAAAAGTCATAAAAAGTGGCTATAACTTATGTTTAAAAAAAAATGTTTTTATTGATCCTATATACGTAGGTACTTTTCGAGATAAAATGTACCTGTACAGTGTACGTGAATCTGTGATGATTTCTTTCATACGGCGATTAAAAGCTCTCAGCTTTTTGACGTGAAGTTCACATTGGGAGTCAAAAATGCCCTGCGTCTTTTACTGGTCAATGACGACAACTAGCTGTAGTTGCAACAGTCGTGACCATTGGCGACACTCTTAAACTTTTGAAATTTTATAGGCCAGAGTCTTTCATATTAATTTGTTAACATCATTTTTTTACTGTATAAACGGATAAACCATTAATTAATTTTGAAAATAGAATATTAGGCGTTTCTTGCTTACTGTGATTTTAGTTTTTCGTGCTGGTGAAAACTGTTCGATATAATAATCGGGATGCAATTCCCCTGAGAACACTCCTCTAATCTATCTTTCTAAAAAGACTCCCGTTATGAACGGAGCTTTGGAATAAAGAACCGAATCTGTAATGGGAATATCTGGCGCAAAACTGATGCATGGTTCTGGTTAACCTTTCCCCGTTCGTTCGGCCTTGCCTTGCTTTGCCTCCGGTCTGCGGCTGGTGGCTGGTGGCTGGTACTCGCCTGCATTTTCTTATTAATTAGTGTGGAAGCCGAACCGACAGACCCGCCGGCTTACTTCTCGTCAAATTCTTATATCTACATTTAGCATTTACTGGCTGGCCAGCCGCAAGGAGATACGTGCATTGAATGTTAACACATTACACTATTGTACGATGACAGGAGTAGTATTGAAAACCTTTGTTGTCGTTTTGTTATCAGTCGTGTTTATCGGGAAATTACTTATTCACGAACGAACTATGGATCCGGAAAATAGACCTCCGCCTTCTACCGACCTACACGCCGCAACTCTTGAGATAATATGGCACCGAACACGTATTTATACTATAGTACTAAATTAAGACGACCTCCGTAGCGAAGTGATTTATAAATTTGAGTCAGGAGGTTGCGGCTTTCGATTCCTTATTCCTAAGTATAAATATATAGTGCTTATTTTTTTTAAATTATAAAAAAATAACGTACTTAGATTTACTATAATACGATCGCTGAAGTATGAATTTTATGATATTTATTGCTCAGTTTTATAGCCCCTAAAAATTGCTTTACAGCCATCGATGTTTAGAGCTGTATTTGGTATATGGGCACCCAATTCTAGGTGGAAGATACTCTCCCTATAGTCCTGATCAGAGACCACCATTCAGAATCGAAGCATTGCTTGAATTGGCGTAATATGATTAGCTAGGTACTTCCCAATCTTTCTCTTCATCTTCCCCATCTCTATCCCCCTCGTTCACTTACTTCTACCCCAGAACTTCTTCCAAATCCGGATGCTTGGAAATCTTGTGCGGTATCACACATAATAAGTATTTTAGTTCCTAGAGTTGAAATTGCTGGTAAATCCCTCTACTGGCCTAAATGCCGCGAGACTATTTCAATAGATGTGGTCATCTTTTCGGTTATTCCGATTCTGGGTTCATTAATTTATTACTCGGATGAGAACCTTATCAGCTGTTCCCAATGTCAGAATCGTGACTGTCGAATTGAAACTACATACCTTAAATTACACCAAATGGCAATTGTACCGAACTTGATACATTCTGCATAACGGTTTTGCCGTGACTCCGCTTATCTCTTCCACGAACTGGCTATTAACTAAACCACATTAGCCGATTATAAGCGGCCTGCGCTGAATTTAAAATATAACCTGTGCTCATCAATGTGGTGGGATTATTGGTTCGTTCAAAATGTTTCTGAGTATACTCGGCTAAATCCGAACACCCAATGTTTCTCGAATAAGTTCATACATAGATAAACGTCCGTTTATCTGGGTAGACCGACAAAGAAATGAAATGTGATTTAATTGATATTTTATCTCACTTTTGGTTTTTTAAATGAACCTTTAGGTATTTTTTTTGTTAAACATCGTGCTCCTCGAATAAGCAGGTACCTACCTAGATTTATGCCCGAAATCGACAAGGTGAAGATGAAAATGACTTTTTTTCCCATTTTAGTATATTTTGAATGAACCATACCTATTTTATTAAAGTTATTCGACACGGATATAATGATGAAGATGGATTTCATTTAACTTACTTGTACGTTAATTCAATAGAAATTTTATCATATTTTATAAGAAAATTGTGAAAATGTGAGTTCTCATTCATGTGGAAAGGCAATCATACTTATTGAGTCGAACGTTGCAGAAACGTAAGTGTTACGTAATTCTTATGTAGGTTCTTTAAGTTAAGTTGTGTGTTCCAGTTAACATGATCACTTTGAATTGTAGGTATACCTACATCATACATAAAAATGTAATCTTCTGTTTCCTAGTGATTACATTTACCTTGGATTTAGTTAGTTCACCGTTGTTTAATCTTGACTACAAGTTCTCAGAGCGCTCTCGTCAAACGAAATCTCTGTGACTGAATGGAAATATCTCTTTGGTTCTGTCACGCTTAGATGCTATATGCAACACTGCAATTACATGCCTGATTCTTTCATTGCATCAACATATTTTATGCACGTTAGAGCGAGCGTCCAAAATAATGGTTTTCGAATCATTATAATACGGTTATAATGTTATGATCGACCTTCTAAAATCAGTTTATCAAAATTTTATCTTCCGCGATGGTCATTTTTTTTGCTGTATTCTTAATTTTTTCAATTATCTTTAGGAATACGTGTCGTCAAGAATCTGGTATTTTACTGGCTTCCCCGGTAGACGGCGAATGTGAAATTCAACATTTGTATCGGTTTTCTGAACTGAAAAATCGTGTTAAAATACGCCTTTAACTCTAATTTTTATTATCAAAAAGGTTTTCTTAATCATCAGTGTACATACAAATACATGTATTCCTTTACTTATATCTCATATCCCCGTACTTAGCCTCTCTGTACTTATTTGGTATGGGTTGAATGTTATTGTCTTCACAAATTAAGTGCTAAATTCGCCTGGGACTTAGTCTTGTACTTCCTACAGATACTTGAAACATTGTTGTTTTCAACTCTTTTCATTTGATTTTTCTACCAGTAAAACGGTCAACCATGTTATGTGAAATTGAATATAATGTTCTACAATTTGCGAACATTGAAGTTGGAATGTTCGCCGTAAAAAAAGTAATCCAATCTCCCTTCAGGCCAGGGCCGGTATTGCACAACTGAGGCAACCGTTGAGCAGCTGCAAACTGCACAATACAATAACACCAAGCAGTTCTGCACAATAATAATATGACTATGGCCTTAGCAGCACCAAGAGCTATAGAGACTCATAATTACATTATACAAGGTAAAGGTACCCGGGACCGCTGTCTTGCTTCTCTCCTTGTTCTCGCTGACTTTGCCCCCGTTCAACCATTGGGATTTTCTTTTTTTTTAATGACACGCTCAGCCGATCGTTTTTGTGTTGGGATCTTTTCGTCGTTATTCTTTCAATTGCCAACCATTAATGATAAAGCAATGCCTTTGGAATTTATCTGGAAATTAATTGTTTTGAAATTTAGTGGAAAATAAGTATTTGAAGTTCAACAATGTTTCTGTTATTCATGTGCCCTAATGCATTGGATTAATTTTTGTTCTTTTGTAAAAGCTTTTTATTTTTGAAACACTTTCACGCTTGTGTAACAGAGTTAGAATTATCTACCCATTAATTTAATATGTCCATATGTCCGTAAACTAGCAGCCGATTCTGCGGTTACCTTTATTCGTTTTAATTTGATCCCTAATGCTCGATACAATCATTTGACCACAGCCGGGCTCCCCAATGGTAAGTACCATATAAATGAAAGGAGTATTTTAATTCGGTAATAATAAGTTTTTTTTCCTACATTCGCCACGCATTCGTTTTCACTTATTTTTAATGGCGGTCGTGTTAGCGACAAGGTCACAACAATAGAATAGACGCCGCTTTGCTCTGAAAGCGAGCTTATCCGGTTTTTGAAATTGTTTTTTTCTCGTATAAATTATTGTCCCAAAAACAATACGAATTGGTATTGAAACAGTATGAAATCGCTACTGGTTTTATAAAATCATCTTTTTGAATTCCTCTGTAGACTCTAGAACTATTGCTTAACTTTTTGTATTTTCTCTTCTCTATTGGTATCTAAAATTTAACTTTTACAATACTCTATTTGACAGTACCTCGTGCTATCATTTGTCAGTGGAAAAAGCCGAAGTATCGCAATGAACTTTCCTAATTCCGTTTCATTGTGAAATCCTTTAATGACCGAACCTAGGCATTGTCATCGCGGCGTTAAGTCAAGAGGGAACTCGAGCCAAAGAAATTACCATTACGAAGTACCTATATCGAATCTGTTCTCGTCGATACAATCAATTTCATAGATTAATATTATCATAGGCATGAATTAGGTATACTGATCGGTTGTGTAATGAATAACAATCGAATTATTCTACCCACATATTATAAAGATAGCATCTCTCATCTGGGCATTTTTCTCGTGTTTCAATACATAGCAACCCAGAATGACCCTACGATTAAGAACAATGCCTTTTTTAGTGATCAATTCCGTGACTGTAACTCCCTTCTTAGACGTTTTTGGAATATCCCATTAACATTGTTCTGGCTTATCTTGTGTGTCGATTTATTATTACAGTAATTAGAAGGCAGTCATAAATCAACCGCATTAATAATGCACGTACTTTCTACTGCTTTGTTTTAATTTAATGACAACACCGATATCAGATTATTATTGTTTTTTAATGGGCTGAACCCGCAAATATTTATTTATACGAGGAATATGCTGTCGCGAACGGTATTCGGTTTGATCTCCTTATATCGCCGCGAGACCTTATATCTTGTAACTAACCTATTATTTGTGATTGTTGCCACACGTATAATGTATGTTCTAGGTAAGTTAACTGTTCGATATAGTACTAGTAATGTTTGATCCTATGAACGTGGCCGATAGCACGTAGATCCTTACCTACACCAACCAGAGTTGATTCTAAAGACTTATTCATGCACGTTTAACGTTATGCTAGGATTATTATGTATAAGCTGTTTGTCTCTTACCTTTACCAATAAATAAATTACTAGGTACTGCAATGTACTTTACTACAAGCTGACTTTCTTTATTCTTCTGGTATCGAGATTAGTATGGACCCTGAACAGCGATCACGCCTTTGTAATTGCAATAAATGTAGATTATTTGGATTACTCCAAGGATTTAAAAGGTTGTAATTGCTGGGGCACATTCAATTGAAAATATTTATATGCACATTTTGCGATTATGCATGTTTGGTTTTTAAACGCTTTGTTTTAATTATGCGTTATTATTTCTTAATTTATAAATTATTATCGGCTTTGTAATTTGTAACCTTCCCACATAATCAATTATTTTCCAACGTTCCTTCTTACATTACCAATTAGTCGTTAGAATTTAATTCTGTTGTCAATGAAATTAATATTACCATATGTACTTATCTATTACAAAAGCTGCATTCTAGAACCATAACGATGTCCTTTTTTTCTTGTAATGTCGCTTGTTTTATACTGACCAACCCTAACACTGAAACAAACATAAACGTAAATTTCACACTATCAAGATCACGTCCTTGAAATTTTAAGTACGAACGTTGGTGGGTTGTAAATATTCATAAGCCCTTAATTTCCATTATGCAAATGTTTTGCATTGTTTGTGTAGACATAATGAGGCACGTGGAAAACAACTCATGAAACAAAAATAGACTTGCTAAATTTACCTTATTTTTTACAACGTGTTTAGCGAATAGATACCGATATTAATTGCCTTTCTATTTCGGTGTATTAAAACCATACTTACGGTGGTTTAGAAAATCTACCTATTGGTTACTTTGGGCGATGTATGCCAGTGATATATTACTATTAAACCTACCTGGCAAGAGCTTTCTCCTAGAAAATATCGATCAATTTATCGTACCTATCGTTCCAAGGGTGACGTGATTTGTATTTGCGCATTATGTCAAAGAGAAAACGAAAGCGAGCGTGATGACCTCAGCTTCTCTCGACGTTTATCGGATTTTGATCTTACATTTTATTGGGGGAATAATATAAGTTCATTGTACAAACTCAATCCGTATTTCCTGCAAGTCTTGTCACAAATTTGCCCAACAGCGATGCAATCGAACAAATTAATGGCACATGAAACTAATTGATTTACGTTTCTTTACTCGCTTTGATAATTTTCTATCAATTTAATCTCGTACGTAATGCCATATTTAATTTTGTATTTCGGTCGGTTATCGCTTTATTTATTATGGAATTATTATGACGTTTGGTGTAATTGTTTACACGATATGTAATATATTCGTTCGATTAAAAAAACGTTCGTGATTTATAAATTAGAAACCATTCTCTCGATTAGGCCATATTATTTTCCGCATTCGCGAATACCCATTGCTCGCATCGGTGGCCGTGAGTGGCCAAACATTATAACTTGCCCCCGGCCGCATGCAAAGCTTTCGTCGCGTTCCGATCCCATGACGTCACGATATCTGCTATGACGTGCACTCGTATGTCTAGTCTATGTCTACCTACCTACCTTTGCGATACCTTGGATATTATCTTTGATTGTAATTAAGTGGTAGTAATACAATAATACAGCTTGTATAAGCAATATATTTATATTTGGATAGAATAAGAAAATAAAACGCCTATACCCAGGGCCCAGACTTAGAAAGAAACCTGTACATATTTGTAATTGTTTCAGTTATTTTAGAATATTTTTTTTTGTCTTTGCCTTTAGAGTAGGTATAAACTATTTTATTTTTATTTATTTATTATTATAGATACATTTGATACAGAAAAACTTACAAGTAATATATTAGGCCAAATAATATAATAGGATATTGGATATGTGCAAAAGACAGGCAATAGAATTAAAAGTACAATTTTGCTTGCACTATCTAGTTTTTGTAAGTCTAAAATCCTGAGTTCTCTCGTGAGGTTAATTTTGAACATTCCCTAAATCGGATATTTTATGCGTATGTTACGGAGAATTTGTTTACTGAAATAAATGTTATCGTATCATCTTCTAATTTATTGTACCTACTCACAAAATTTCGATACAGGGAATAAAACAAAATTCAGCTTCCATTTTTGAAAGTTTTAATTTTATTTTCATGAATCTCTGCTATAGCATGTTTAAAGCGAGGTTTGGTTCAATTACGTGTTATTTTTATCACTTACTCTGATCTTTTACTTAAACGGGATTTTATTTTACGAAATGTAGATGTCTTTCTTCAAACTGACGTAAAGTGCATTACTTTTAATAACGACTTCATGAATCATCCGAGAATGTTGGTCGAGTTTACGTGACTGAAGCATTTCAACGCAATAACTACATGTTATGTAAAACTGCGTAATAAAGTTAACCTCTATAAAACGCGAACGTGTAATCGGTTATTAATCAACCAGTAATATTAATGATTACGAATTTAATTTAACCAATTTACGGTGAAATAGGCCAAGGGCCACTGTGCAAAGTTAAATGGTTCAATACTCATTTCTTCAGAAAGTAATATTCCTAAATAGGCAATAGTGCATGGAACCTTATTTTCATAGCTAGCCTTTAATAAATAAGTGCAATTCTTATTTATGTATTTTTTCAATTAGCAATAATAGCTTTTTTATTAAGAACTTTTTTCATTAGTCAAAGTTTTATTTTTTTATTAAAAAATTGTCTTTATTAATTTTAAGAAGATACAAAATACTTGAAAAATTAGACATTTTTACGAAAGTGTGACATATTTTTTTAAGATCATCTATTGTTCTATTGTTTATTTCATAAAGTCTTGTCAAATTTAAATAGAATGGAAGTGTGTTAAACGTAATTTTAAGCTGTAGTTCAAAGTTATATGCTTGTTTTTTTAAGCGCCCTAGAGGTGATATTTCACAAAAATGTCACTGAGCCTCAAATATGAGCCTTTTGCAACTGAGTATCTTTTCATAATAACCGTAAAGTATGCAAATCTTAGGAAATATATGTTGGGTTGATAGATCTCCACCTACCTGCCTGTTTACATACGACCTAAAATGTGTTATGTAACGACCTTTTCTCAGCGGGGCTTTTGTGTTAAATTACTACAGAAGGTTAACAAATTCAATATAATGTGAATATTGGTGAAATTCGTGAGAAATCCGCCGTTCGCATTCCCAATGATGTGAGATCTGTTAAACCGAGCTCCATGTGACCAACTGACTGACATTTGACTCAATAGACTTGTCACACGTATGTATTTTACAAATAACTTTAGGTACTTTTAGGCATTCCGCCAAAATGAGTATGGCTGATTTAATAAAATCATTTTAAAAACGTGATGGCAAGCCATTTCCTAATAAAATATTAGTCTATTCAGAATATATCGGAACACGTGTTCACGCAGCTGCGCTTTTCCTGATAAATATAATGACGAAATGCGACAATATTAGAATTTTTATGAACACGTATTATTCCGACATCCTCGAAACACATTCGTGTTTCACTGATACTTTGTTATCTGTCAATCCATTCGTTAAAGGCTTGCAGTCCCATTTTTAACGGAAATGCGAAAAATTTGACCAGATTTTTAATAAATTAGCAATATTTTTTATCAGTAAGTATTCTCCGTGTAGTTTTGTCGTAACCTATTGCTTTTGAGCACAAATGAACATTTACGTAACAGAATAAGTGCATGGTTATGACGGAGCTATCAATAACATGACCATCATATTACTCTCATGTTTAATGTTCTCACAAATTTATAATAATTATAAATGATATTCTGGCGAGAGACCATCTTTCAAACGTTGCTTGAAATACGTTTAGCTATGTAAGATGGCCAGATACGAATAGCAAAGTACTTCTTAAACCTTCTTCCTTTATATCACATACTACAGTCTCACAACACCCTCGAATGCCTAAAAGGGGGTTCCGCTGTTCCTCTGAGTCCGAAAGCAACTCACTAAACACAATTAAGATAAATCTAAGTTTAAATAATTTTTATATATTTATTGCATGATAGAGTCAAAATCCCATAAAGACATTTGTGCACAGCCTTTAACCCAGTAGGTGTGTGTGTGTGTTGTTGAAGCTATTGCGTTATGGTTTCCTAAAATGATTGCATAAAGATGCGCCGCGTGACAGATGTGTGTGCGCAATGTCGAGGAAGGTCTCTTTAATTCTTTCGCAAGAGAGAATTTCTCCGCCCGTTGTGTGCGACGTGCAACCAGCCGGCCTTATTCTTTCTTCGGGGGAAATTTCAGTAATTTCACAGTTGTCAGGACTCCGAGTTGTGTCGAATAGCTCCGCAATCTGTCACCGCTCTACGTGATGCAAGGGCCCGACCGACGGATATTTCGTACCGTATTTGCACTGAATAGATAATACGAACTAGAAATGCCTGGCATCGTATTATATCGCCATACCATTTGATCGAGAAAAAATCAAAATGATGATGAAGCACAGTTCTGCATTTGAAATTTAAGTAAAGAATGGCCTGATCCTTTTGGAACACGCCCCCATCGCATTTCTTGTGTTCTTCTTTATTCGATGCGCATTTGCATAGCCTATTTATTATATTATTGACATCATGGAATGACGAAATGAATGGGCTTGATGCAATGTCCCGCATAGCAGCTCGCGTGCTTTAGAATTAAGGGTTAGTGAAATACGTGATCGGCTGTTGGTTTCTAACCAGTGCTGTTATTTGTATGAAAAGGTTGTGCTCATTACTTCACCACATATATGTTAACATTGCAAACTGAAGATTCGTTAAAATTTTGTTAAAATTGTTCTAAACAATGGATGTATTTGTTTTGCGTTTTTTTAGTGCCCTGTTGGCATTTTAATTTTTTTTTTTTTTGTTAATTTTTGTAGACTAAAAAACTAACTAACTAACCATCACGCCGTTTCCCCGCAGGGGTAGGCAGAGAGGACGGACCGCCAAACAACTCGGTCTTGGCACACACTCCTTGCCTCATTCACATTCATACATCGTCTCATACATACTCTTATATTGTTCTGACTCTTGACAATAATTTTTTTTGTAGACTGTATTAGTTTAAAATTATCTACGCTATTTCCTTCGATTAGAATGTCTGTTTGTTGTCAAAGCCATGGATGTGCAAAAAGATTCATATTTATATAAATATTTAAATCCCTTGCTAGTCCGCGCTGCCCCAGCATTTATTTCCCCGTAGGTAAATCCGAAATAATGGAGATGATGACATGGCGTGGACGCGTAAATGTTTACGAGCGCGGCGCGGCGTCATGACGACACGGCGAGTAAGCGAGTAACTGTAGAACCGTGCGCCGTCATCATCGCTCGTCGGTCCGATGACGTCGCGTCGCCCCACGAAATGGAGTGAAATTTCGGTTTCATCGGCTCGGGGTTACGTAACGGAGCGGCGCGCCGACCTTGGGTTTGGTGAACCCGCCGGAACCACGTGGACACGAACGGGCTCACGTGATCACGTGACGGGTGCACCAAACTGGTTTGGGCCTGGCCCTGGCCACTCCTAATCTCATGGCTTTAGCGGTACCTATACACTACACACTACACACACTGTAATCACCACGCAACGTGCATCTAACTGCAGTGTTGCTGTCATGTGCCATGTGCCGTTCTTTTTACTATTCATTTGATATGGACAGGTGGATCTACCTACTACCAACTTAAGATTTGATGTATGTTGCAGTGTTGAAGTCCCCGCCTACAGTTTCGTAATATATTACTTTATTCAGTTGCAGTGGTACACACTCGCCTACCTACCCGATCTTTGTCCATGTGTGGAGGATCTAATAATAGATCACTATATATAGATAGTATAAAGTTAGATAGTATGATATTATGTAAGATCTCACGTTATAATCAACGTACATATTGTTTAATTATAATGTAGGTAACTCACGTTGCGCTGCAATATACATTTACTGTGGAGGTTTACCAACCTTGACAGTGTCATTCTTTCCATCGGTGTAAAAGATCTAGGGTAATTCAAAATGTTATTTATTTCTTATTATTTATACATCTCATTTCAAGGCTGATATGCGCCAACCGGTTTACGTGTTGTATGACATTTATTTACTACTTACACTCTTATATCCTATGATCAATTGTAATAAATTTAATGTTGACGACTTGCATATCTTTTCATAATTACTTCGCGAGAAACAAACTTGATTGATGGCATGATGGGATTGATGGGTCCTCGTTAAGATTTGGCCAAATAATGAAAATTCCGAGTATATTCCTACAAGCGTTGTATCTGCTTAATCAATTGCGATCAGTTCGAATAGTTATAATAATTCATCTAAATTCACGTCAGAAGAGGCCCTGAAGAGCCATAAACAGTTTCCTGATTGAAGATCTCAGTGATGGATGAGATAAGCAATAATAAGATACACAATAAAATAATAATAATAATTGTCGTCCTTCAAACCGCTCGTACGTAGTAAATATTATTACCTACGGACAAGAATATGTCTAAGAATAGATCCCACGGTATTTTTTTATATCAATCGCATCACCAGAAATAAATACCCCAACATTCTTTTTAGTTGTTCCGAGACGTGATATGTATAACCTTGTCTTGAGTCTTATTTACAGACATTTCTTTATCACTAGTCTTTTTTATAGTCCAGCCACCAAGTTATAAATAATTGACCCTTCCAAAAGAAGAAAGATAGGTACCTACCTAAAATAGTGTTTTATCGTCATTCATCTCGCCGCGCAACGAGTCAACACAAATACCGGTCATTTTAGGTGGCTGGCGACTGTTGTCCTTTAACCCTTCAGGTTTTTAAATATTTTTTCCAACAATTCCCAATGACATGGATTTTCTCGGAATTTCAGAATGCTCCCGAGGAATCTAAAATGTGCTACATATTACTTATTTTTTTAAAGTTATCGTTAAAAGAAATACTATTTTAGAAACAAGATAAAATTGTCTTTGAATCATTTGCATTTGAAAATAATATTGATCTTTCTAAAAAATATTTTTTTAAAATCAAGCATGAAAATTTTAACTTTACTAGGACATTTTTTTAGACTTACCAGGACATTTTGACTCGGAAAGTCCATAATTTTGAAAGAATTCGATATTTATAAAACATACTCCTTTTGTGTATGTAATAAGTAATAAATCTGTCACTTCACTTTTTATGCCGTTTATACAACAAAAAAATATTGGTAATTTTTTTACTTTTAACTGTCAATAAAAAAATGCCGCCAGTTCGTAATCATGCACTTTGACATTTTTTTAAAAGTTTATCTATGTAATAATGTACAAATATTTGATACAAACTGCGAAGAATAATTATTTATCTTTCAAATTACGAACAAATCACATATCTACGCATTATAGAAAAAATATAAAAAATACTTTTATAATGTATTGAAGCCCCGGTCAGAGGCTATAATGTAATATGATGTTTGTGGCTAGTAATCTCCTTCCGAGGCCTGGAGGGTTAACAACAACTAATAACATTCGTAAATAACAATGCGTTTTCTTTAGCGTATGCAATAATTGCTTAGAAAGTGAAAAATTGCGTGATGAAACTATTGCGGTTTAGTACCTCGCAAGCAGGAATAATGTATTTTCTTAGAAATGCACTCGTATTATATCAGCAGAATAAACAATAAACCTTCCTTTCATGTTCGTTGATGACAAGCTGCATATTACGAGTATGTGGATTTGAAGAATTTCTTAGAAAATCAAAGAACATGACTGAGATTTAAAAAAAAAATATTAAATTTGTCCCAGTTTTAGCTGTCTATCGCAGTTTCCGAAACGACAGTAGTTGTGTCAATTGAAAATGACTGGATTTCTAATTCGATTTGTTTTTTTTTTTAAGATCTTTCTTATAATTGCAATATATTTTTATTGTTCCAATTTTAAGCATATCCGTCTGTGTTAATTGTTTCTCCACGCACAGGACAAGAATTTTGATGTTTCGTGTTGAATTGAATGCAAAATCACACGTTACATACAGTATTGGGTGTACTACAGAGGTATTAATTTATGATTTTTTTTTAAATTTCAGTTACCATTATTAATTATAATCGGTTAGTTTTGATGGGCTATGTCGGCAATGAAGCCGTCACGCATTGTGTTTATTAGTGAAATAACTCGCCTCTCTACGGTTATGTAAAGATTCCATTCTCATTAACCGTTTGTTGCCTGTGCCGTCCTTGGAATATCATTTTGATCTTGGCTTACTAGCAATACTCGCTGCCGTTTTCGGTTTTCCAACGTTCGCCGTTCGTACTTATAATTTGCCTCGCCTTCGCTTGTGATGTTTATTGACAAAGATTTTGTTTGTTTTGTGTCATAACATCATCACACGTTCAAATACAATCAGCGGAATGGCATTCGCTAATACCAAAGAATTAAAGTGTCATTACTGTGATCATGCGAGTCATATTATGTCACATCGCCATCTTCGCAATCGTGATGAAATCCCGGACTTAAAACTCATTTACTTTGAAGCTATTATCATAGGCCGGTTGATACCAAATTACATAGGAATTGTTTACTCGGTGTGAGTAGAAACCCTGTAGCAACACAAAATCCAATGTCTATTATAGATTGACTCCGGCAGGTGTTTTATTCGTGCACAAGACAGATTGTGGGTAGAAGACGACACTTATCATTTATCGAGATTTATACAAGAGTTTAAGTAACATAGTACATTTTCTATTATTATTATTAATATGAATACAAGATGGCCGCTCTCAGGTTGTCGGGATTTTTAATGGGTTTTTATAAGTCGATAACTTTATTTTAATACCTTGTAGTCCAGTTTTTTAAACCGCTTGCTTGCTCATGTCTCGTGTTTTTGCATTCAATCTTCGAGACAGAAATTGTTATTCATCACTGGTTGTTCATTTTTTCTACCCTTTAATAGTCACATTCCTCCAGGTCACCACAGCAACTGTGCGAGTTTTATTATTTCTTTTATTGTACAGGAATGGACGTGGGCAATGGTTTTCCCCGCAAATATCCTAGCTGCATTATGTAGGCATAGTTCGCTGACATTGTGCAGTCCCAGTTGTCACATTGGCAATATTAACTAGTGGCTGTACGCTTGTTATGATGCAGGGCTAGACTCCTTTTGTTTTAATATTTTATTCATTAATTTATTCTGCATCATCACATTTATCCTCGCCGATTCTCTAACCTAGTTAGGAACTGGGCGATTGTCGCGGGTATTGGTTTTGGTAAAATTTCGAATCATAATTTAAAATTTAAAATCTGTACCGGGCGGAAACAGAAAAAAACAAAAACACTTCCTTGCCTGCAGAGAAACCAGAGGGTGGGCCTGATCTCTCGGCAGACGACAGTCACAGTTTTCCGGAGTGAAATTGTTTGGGAATGGTTTCCCTTTAATCGGAGTGGCGAAGTCTAATTTTATACGCGGAAATTGCATAATAAAATCGTATAAATGGTGTAAAATACGAAGTTCCATAGTGGAATTAGTTCCGTGGCTCGTTCGAATATTGTAACCACGCGGCATCATGAATCGCAAACGGAGTCAGACGTGTGATCTGCTTGAATCCGACCCATCCTTTATGGGATGAAGAAGCCAGTGGCTTAAAATATTGTGCCAGGTTCCCGGAAACCTAAGGATAGTATTCTTTCTCGCGGTTTGGCACTACGCCGACCGCATTTTCACCAGGGCCGTAGGGAGGCCTATTTTTCCTTACATAAAGGGAATCCTCGCCAGGATACACGGATGCGACCGCGGGCACCAGATTCCTCTTCCTCAGTCGCCAGATTACCAGTTTCCTGCCACGGACAGTCGCCAGGAGGCGGAACTGACTCTTCCTCTTGCTCCGTCTGGAGCCCCCTGGAGCTCAGCCTGATGAGGTGCTGCTCCAGCTCGAGTAGGATGTTACTTAATTAGCTAGATAGATAAAGCGTGGTCGGAACCTTGGGGGTAAGCTTATATCTAACTTTTATTATATTGTTTTCGTTATAACTTACACGGTAGAGTGTATAGACTTATATTGTATTCGAAATAATATACATTAATGTTACTCTAAACCTTCTTTCCTTGACTCTAAATTACACATTGTAACCTGACACATTTCTGGTTTCGAACCCAACCCCCTGAGAACCCTGGGATCACAAACATTCTTGTGGGTATCTAACCCTCAAGAATTGGCGCTTCCAGTACTGGATAAAGTTTGTGATTCCACATTCATTATTATAACCTAAAATGTCTGGTGAGTATTGTAGGCTGCACGTAGCAAGTAACCATAGCAACTACTCTACGTAGCACGCTATACGCGGTGTCGAATCCGGGTCTCATAGAAACAATACATTTCCACACAATATGCACAATGCCGTGGCCTCAGTGCGGAGTATGGCGGATCCCCGTATAGGAATTACCGGCTGTGAAGCTGATTTATTATAGCTCGTGCGGCTCACATCAGGATCTGGTCTACTCCTTTGTCTCGCCTGTGCCAGCCAACCACTCTGCGGATATGCAACCGGCATCTATATATCTTGGCTCTTAACTCTATTAATATACCCAATTCTTCATTCTACACATAATTATGTCTTTATCCACCTTCATTTATGGAGACACCACCTCAGACCATTAGTGATATGAAAAAACGCGAACTTGTGTGTTGAAACAGGTGGACGCCTAATTCGTATCTCGGCAGTGTTAAAGCCAGGTTTATCGCGTGGTTGATTTTATTTTAAATCTGGTTCATAATACAGTCAAATCGAATCAATCACTATCGGTCGACGTAATGTTTAGTGCGATCCATTTTTATGTGCCATTGATCGCCGTTGCGGGGGCATTGACTTCTTGAAGAGTAGATATAACATTTTTTTGGACAGGTAGTTTGAATAATTATTATTTTGGTATGTTGGGCGGCTCCCGGGCAGAGCTTATAATAATGTTTGATATAAACTAAAATATTTAGACCGCCATGCTATGAGATTGGGAGCCTTTTCTCTTCCAACACGTAGCTAATTTTATTTTTTTTCGGGTAATTTATAGTCCTAATCGCTAATACTGAGTATACATTTTTGTAGGGGCGCTTTACTAAGATTAATGTGTATTATATATACTAACATTTGGCAGTATTTTAACCTGAGATATTGTTATGTATCATAGTACCTACCGCAACCTTCGAATTTGTCGTCAGTTGATCGTTTCCTTGTCTTATTATGTAATTTTGGTGACACGAATGAATCACGGAAATTTTTATTTTTATTTTCTCTGCTCAATGCTTACGGCTAGCGAGTAAAGCTCGCAGATACAAATGACACACTGGTCGTTAAGTTGGTCATTCGCTTGTATAATTTGACAAGTTCGGAATATATTAAATGTTTTTAAATATTATCCTTTGTTAAATTCATTATGGTATCTATATACCGATTTACAAATGCTTTTTATAAAATTAAATTGTTACAGTTTTCATTTTTGGAGTTAAGGCGATGCACTACGTCGTCTAATATTTTAAATTGAGCCGCTATCAATAATAACCCTTACGTAGATGGCGATAAGGTTTAAATTCCCGCTTAACACCATCCGCCTGTTTTGATTTATGCAAGAATAAAACATGGCCAAAAAGTGCCTTTTATTTTATTTTGTGGATGTTCAGGCATAAATATTTAATTTTTTTTCGATCATTTTATTCCACTCGCAGTATTTAATTAAAGCATCTGAAACATTTGAAACACATGATTTTGCATTACTACGTATGGCATCGCCTTAAAGATTATTGTGACACTTTTCGTTGGTATTGGGTCAATGTCATTTCAATCTCAAATAAGAAGAAATAATATTATATTTGACACATCGCTTGGTAAAAACAAGTAAGTGCCTAATAATTATCTTTTAACGGAACTTTGTGGGGTTCCGCCAGTACTCTAGCGTTGAAATCTCCTGAATGCTTTTTCCCAAATAATATTTTCATATGCATGAATATATTTTCTAGGAGTTTAAATTTGGTTTTATTTAAATAGGTATTATGTACTTACCTATATAATATTTATTTTTTACAACTGTTGAAAAGAATGTGACCTTACGGGTAACTCGTTCTAAAGTCACATTGTACATGGTAATTTGTGTGAATTATAAATTTGGTCAAGTTTTTTTAGTATTTTTTTTTGTTAATATCATATTATGATATTAACAAAAAAAAACTGCTGCGAATCTTTTGCTGTGTTGTCAACTTGGATTCTATTAAAAAATAAACTCAATTATTCAATTAATTTGCTTTTAGCCATATGAAAAAACGCACCATGAATTAATTGTTTTATACTAGGCAGTGTAAAAAACGCACAATGAATAATTAAATAGAGCTAAGTTCTCGGTGGATTATCTCAGTTGCCTTACTTTTTGTATATTTATATCAGACAGTATGCAAGTCATACACCGTGACGGGTACCTACGTGTTTTCCGCATTTATTATACTTTTCAGTATTTGTGTTATTGGTTAACCACTCAATGCATAATCTATTCTAAATATTAAAACCATCAGAATGAATATTGCATATTGGTTTAACTGCGCATCAAGGCTCTTTTATAAAGCCTGATTGGAAAATATATGTTTACATTTGTTGCAAATTTTATATGTTAACAACAACCGTGAGAGATTACAATCCAAAATCAAAGCTTTGCTTGAAATGCCTTTTGCTATGTTTACAACTAGTTCTGAATAGCGAGGTAAGTAGATTACTAAATAAACTTTTCATATCTTTTTCTTCCGTACTTTTTTTCACGCTTAGAACCAGTCGCGGCTCGTGACTTTTGGGAGTACTAAAGTGTTAATATGACAAAAATAGCATTATTGATGTTGTTGTAGATGAAAACGTGTTTTTTTTTCACGGCTTAACTGTAATTACCTGAAAATCTTCATATAAAAAATAAAATTTTCGGATAACAATAAACAATCATTTTGGACTAAACAACATGTATGATGTCGAATTTTTCAAACTAATCACTCTATCACACCCAAAAAACACGAGCCGCCACTGCATACAACATTCCCCACATTGTGATGCTGGTGCTGGTGATGTTCCTCTGACTCCGGGCACACCATACAGGAAATACACCAGTTATTTACCTATAGGTTCTCCTTGAGCCTTCTGGTGTCCAGCTTTGGGTATAGATCTAGGCCTCTCTCAAATTACTCTAGTTTTGCAGATTTAGTTTTCACCAATCTGAAGCCGATTACCTATAATTTACTCGTATATACTAAGTATTTATTTTATTTACTGTGATTCGTATTGAAAATTATATTTCGTCATGTTTTCCATATTTTATTTTGTTCAATTTACATTGTAATATAAGCTAGTACGTATAGCACCAGGATGTGTGCTACATTTTTTCTATTTCTTTGTACCTAACTTTGTTTTGATTATACTTATATTACACAGCTTGTGTCGCTTCAACCATTCTTGGTTTTGGTTGCAATATTCTTTAGATTTTGTGTCTCCCTGACTCCCAGATCCACTGTTTTATGAATGTTTTGAATATTGATATTCGTAATTTTTTTGTAGGAGAGTGGAAATAATTGTTTTTCTAATCTTTAAATTTCTATGTCCAAATGTTGTGTTACTTTTTTGCTTGTTGGATGTAACTTTGATTGAAGGATCTAGTGATTTTGTTAAGTATGTTTGTTAATTTATCAAGTTTTTTATTTTAGTGAGTCTAAATAAGTTTAGTTTCGGGATGGACATGATATTTAGATTATTGGTCAGGCCAAGTTCTGGGTTATAATTAAGGGATGGCGTTATTTGCACTTCCGCTTCCAATTATTCCATATTCTAGTAATGATTAACATAATATATGGCTGTGTAAATTCTATTGAGTTCTCTTTTATCAAGAACATTTGTGAGTGTTTTAAAAAGTATGTAATTTTTTATTTTTTAAAAAATTTGTACAGTTTCTGTTCTATCCATTTAAGATTTTTAAATTCACTGTATTTATATCTCGCAATTATTGCGGAAAAGTTGGCATTCTTCGTACATTTTCCTTGAATTTGGAATTTGGTTTAGTACTGTACATATGTTGTGCGTCCTTTCAAACCAGCGGACTGCTTCCCATTAACATTGGAAGTCATCCACAGTGCGGATCATACCAGAGCAGCACGCGAGACGTTGTAGTCGTTACCGTTGCACAATGATTGTCTACCAAACAATGAGTTACATCACACCCGACTGACTGTTTGATGTTTGCTGTTCGCTGTTTGCGGAGCTCGCGGCCCGGGGTCTTGTGTCGGCGGATATTATTTTATCTCGCTGTGCAAGACGAACTGAACTGTATTGTGTTTTATATACTGCGCTATCGTTTACTTTACCACTCAACCGCTTTATTCACATCTTAAACACTACCGCAAGGCCACACATAAATGGTAAATAATAGATCTTACCCGAGTTTGACTGCAAACATTTACGTAAAAAAATACGACCAATAGCTAATCAGGTTTTGTACGTTTACTTAGTCTCTAAATATTTGAGTTATTTTACTAATATTTTTAAAATGATTATTTTTGTTGCACCTCTCTAACGTCATGTTCATTGTGTGTGATTTTTTATCGTCAAACGTGTAGCCAATCGTTCCGTTGTTATTGATAAATAATAGGCCAGTAGGTAGTTATTTTTCTTCAAATATTATCACTACTTTTATTCAATGACACATTTTTTAATGGCACTAAAAATATACGAATGATTTGAATAGTCAAAATAACTATTCCGTTTAAGATGAAATTGTATTAATAGTTTTATTCTCGTTTAATTTTTATGAAAATTTATTGTATTTTTATGGTTATTCCGTGCCAGAATTTTGGCTGAACCAGAACACTCGAGTAACCTCAGATAAATTATTATAGACCTATCCTATTCAAACCAAACTTTGTATTTTTATTCGTAATATTTCACGGAAAACATGGCTCAAATATCTCCCCAATGCTTTATGGACAAGGAACTTCAACAGTCATATTAACTGTTGTGTGTTGTTATTAATCTTAATATTACTTTGTTTGTTTCAAGATAGCTTTCTTGTGATTTTTCATTTCCTATCGCAAACTCTGCAAATAAATTTCTTATTTTTCTATTCTGACGTTGCTTCTCTGGTTGATGCAATATTTTTTATCAAGTGGTAGGAAATTACTAAACGGAGTTAAAGTTGTTGCAAGGATTATTCATCGATACATACCTACATTCTTATAAATCTATTAGGCATTAATATCCAGATAAATAGTTACATCATAGTAACTGAAGCACCGATAGAAATATTCATACGATACGATCAGGATCGAACTACTCGTACATGTACGCATTTGCGTGCTCGCTGCCATGGAGGCCACGAGCCACGGGAATGCTGAGAGCCACGGATCCTCAGAGCACCGTGACCCGGTTTCCACAGCGGAGATGTAGGGCTGCGAAGCCTCTACATGCGCGCACCATTAGTCAATCGATTTACACGAACGGTCAGCGGCGAGCTTGCAGCGTTTGACATGTCACGGCTTCCATTCCCGACGCGCATTACAGTAAAACAGTAATACATTACGGCCATCATAATCTGCTTCTGAAATGTGAGCACCGCGATGGCCAACGTACATATATTCATCATTCATGCATACATAATGCACTTTACTGCTACGTAATTGGTTTTGACCAGTGGCGTAAGAACTAGGGACCACCTTGTTAGACGCGTTATGTCCGGCCATCGAAAGGACCCTCCCAATCATGAAAATGTACAAACGATAACTTATGTTTTCGTGGCAAAAGTCCTTTCTTCAAGTTTTGATGAATAATTTTGTTGGTAAGCAAACAATGGGAATATGAAGTGATTTTGTTTGGAGCCTGGTTTTCAAACTTGCCTCGGGGTCTGGAATATTGGCGACACTGGCGTTGACAGTGATTTGCTAACCTATTATGTGTCGGTTATAAAACGCAGAATATGCATTTCGGTGGTGTAATGAACGAAATTATTTCTGCCTGCTGATGAATGCTGGCCACACATTATGTTAATGTACCTTCATTGTAGGTTACGGTTTACATCATAGCCCTTGTCTACCATGAATATAACGGGCTTGTAATCTGTGTGATTTTATCATTGTAATTAAGTGGTTGACATATCTTTGAAACCTTTTAGTGCTAATTTTATTACTTAATTTGGTGCCATTAACGCCCACTTGGAAACCCCCTTTCCTTACGCACTGTTGCGTGAGAACTGACTAAACTCGTTTTCTTCGTAACATATTCTTAATAAGTAGGTACTATGACATTATTTTTATGTAATGCGATATTTTCGGAATGTCCTCATCGTGAGACATCTTAGGCATTTCCTAACGTTTTATTTTCAGTTCTTATGGCCAGTTCGTGTTTTGTATGTCCATTTATATATTTCTCTTTGAAAGTAGATAGTGCTTTATCGCAAATATAATTTATTTATACTCATTTTATATTCAACGCATAAAACCTACATAAATAATAATAATTGATGCTATCAAAAGTTTATAGGTGTCTTTTAAATCGTAAAATTGTAATGTAATAGAGAACACTGTTTTTTTGTTCTCTGCCGAACAGGTAGGATGCACCCTTTGTAGATATACACCCACATGCTAGTAATGCAATTATGTTGGTATCCAACCGAGATGTCTCAGCGACAAAATGCAAGATCCTAGTAAGGAAGAAAATAACAAGTGGGCAGGTGGAGGACCTTGAGGCACGCCTGTACCTGCAGCTTCATTGGCTCATCCTAATATAAACCGCATCTCGTATGGGCATGGCTCATCTTACATACACACTTAACGCTCCCCTCTAGGTTCAACGCGTATTTTCGCATTTACAAAAATCGCCATACTAAACTGACCGCCAAAACACGGGCATGTGCATAGTCTGGTGATCGAAAAATCTAAAACAATGTAATAAGCCATTGTATAATGAATAAACAAAGAAAATAGCCGTTTCGGGACGCCTAGCAGATGTGAAACATCGAAATTGATTTTTATTGAAGGAAGTGAAAATGAAAGTAAACTGTCTTTATATTTTTGATACTAAAACAATTATTATTAAAATATAAACAAAGAAATATATTATTAAAAATTAATCCTTTTTTAGAATAGATATCCATGTATATACAACACTGCTGCCGTAGGTGAAACTACGGTATTATCCTCCTTGAGAATATCAAGGAAGATGCTGTATTTTTACTTATGACGGCGTAATAATTCTTTATGTAAATCACGCGAACACCTCGGCACAGGTTTTCCTAGTGAGGTGTTCACAAAACACTACTACTAACCCATACAGTTACTGATTATTAACTTTTTTTTATATAACTGGTATATAACAACTTTTTTTTATATAATTAGAATAGAAAAGAATAAATAAAAATAATAATAAAAATTGCTAATTTTAGTAAGAATAGAACCAAACATACTGCATAAAATTTTTGGTGGCCGGGCGGAAAGAGCTTTCTAGTCACGACGCTGGCCTAATGAAGCGTCGTTCCATGCAAGAGCGTCGCACCGTCTTGCCACGCTTGCTACGTAAGCGTCGGTTTTATCGGCTTAGGCGCGCCAAAATATGTTTCACATCAAAAATAAAATATAATAAAGTGCGGGGAAAAGCGAAGTAAGCGATAATCAATCAAAGCCTGGTTCATTACTGTGCTATAACTATTGTAATGCAGTCGTAACAAAGAAACAATTATGCACATTTGCTTTGAGAATGATGCGGCAATGCGGTGTAATGCTTGGATTGGAGTTATGTCACTCGCAGTATTTAGTGAAGGTACTTTGAGTCGGTTAAGTCGGTTGGTCGGGTTTGGTTAGCTCGCGGCACGCAGTCTCGCTAAGCGTCTGATCTACGCACGGGTCTCACGATTATAATGAACTGTAGACCTGAATTAAGTTAGCTCGAAGGCCGCCGCTGCACAGACCCACCATTAATGCGCTTCGATGTAATCATGATGCAAAGGACAAGAGCACTTACCGATGCTAGAGCTCGACTGTGTAGTTATGTGCAAGGTCAGATATGATTTCAACAGTCATTTCAAAGCAAGCAACCACTAAAACCCGTCAATTTAATTTAATTAGGGCCGCCATCTTAAGTATGCTGATTTATTGGTATTTGGCACAAAAGAGCGATGTCCATTTGCAGACATTTCAGCTGAAATTATATAATTTTCTCTGGTGAAACGGCACCGCAATTTTGATATTGATATTTTCAAATTATCGTAATAAGTTTCGAGGTCCCACAATTGACCACCTAAGATTAGTCTATAATTTTGATTATATAACGACTACCCAATAGCGTATCTGTAAACAATAATCTATAAGAGTTGCTAAAATAGCAAAAATAGCTCGGTGAAGGGCAATTTATTGACGTCACAAAACACAAGCATGTATATTGTAACGAAATTGGAGTGGGTACACATTCCGTTACAACATATTCTATCACATTTGATTACATATGTTTAAGATTTACTATATTATTTAGGATGTAGAAACGAGGTTTGCGATTGCTAGTGAATTAGAGGTGATTTTTAAAATATTTAGGTAATGTCATCATTTTAGGATTTTAAATGGGGCATAAACGGTAAATGCTGTATTATTTTTCTTCAATAATTGGCTTTTATTTCTCTAATAGCATATTTCACACAGGTCGAGATTATATAAGTAGTGTCAAGACGCAAATTCAATTCAAATAAGATATAAACGGATATAGCATTGTGTCAAGGAAAACCATTAATCACGTCCTAATGAGGTGTCATTGATTGTATACTAGACAATGGTATGTAACACTTCACACCTCTGGCGTCTTCGTATCTATCGTGTCGTTCTTAATCTTCACGAAATTAAACTATCACTATTCTTTTTGTGTATTGAACAAAGTATTATGCATTCTTTTCTAAGATTAGTCATACCCACGGTGTTAAGTGAAAGCATAGAGTATTGCATGTCATGTTCCTAAGGTAATCTAATCTTTTGGAAGAATCAACAATAACATACCTTGACAAGTTGATAGAAACAAAATTGGTTACGCGAAATCTCTTCGTGGTAAAACCCTATTGCCGCCTATGGTTGCGTGGGTGGCATTTAGTTGATTGATCATTGTTTCAATCCAATGAACAAATAAACGATGCAAGCAGAAGAATATTAATATGATCTCACCATTCTCGATGCGAAAAAATATGTACTTGTTACGTGTCCATCACATGATGTGCTTTCACTTTAATTTGTCTGCGTGAAGGTCACCCAGTGAAAATAATTCGGCATTTTGGCTAACATTTTGACAAACGATACCTATCACTAATATGCTGTCTCGTCTTCACTATTGATGGAGGTAGTTTTTATTAGTTACCCGTTGAAGCCTCCAGCAATAAGCTCATCGTGTTGTTGAAGGCGGGAACGAATCAAATCAAAGTTCTATGGCGTTTTATGCCGTCACGCTCACCTTATTCCGTGGGTGTTGAACTTTCGTATAATAGCAGAAGGGGGTAATCTCTCGAGGGTGTGGGACAGTCCAGTTTGCTGTCAATGGCCGCGGTCTGCCAAGGTTGTCTCGGCAATTTGCAACTTTCATCCAAGCTCCATGTTACTCTAGGGCACTTCGTAGGAGAGGCTGTCCCTGTCGCTTATGTTGTTTGTTACTATAAAGGGCACCGGTCCGCGAAGCTTTCATGCTCCTTGTTTTATTTTATTATTGTTTTCTATTTGAGTCGAGCGCGTCCACCCTGCACAGTGCACAGTGCACGGCCGAGCGCTTTGTAATCTACGATCTTCTTGTGCAAAAACTCTTGACCATTTCATGCAACATGATGGGTTGGGGTTTGTTCTGTTTATCTTCTGCATGTAATGGCCTTTCTTTGTTTCTATTCTGGGATTGAATTAATTGATAAACTTGTTACGAAGTCATTCGTATGCACAAGGAAAAGGTTTATTTGTAGTGCTCGGACCTTTCGTTTTGGTTTGACTTATAGAATACGTTTTTGAATGTAGTTACTGAATACATTTGTATTATAAAGTAATGCTTGAGTCTGTGCAAAGGAGAGCGATCCGTCTGATTGACAATCCATTGTTAACAGACCGATTGCCTTCTCTGATGCATAGACGCAATGTAGGCATGCTGTGTCTGTTCTACAGGTATTTCAATGGAGCCTGCTCCAAGGAGCTAGGAGCATTGATTCCTGATGCACCGGTGCACGTGCGCGAAACTCGACGGACACGAACTGAACACCCGTTCACGGTTGACGTTGGCTTCATGAGAACGGGCCGTTTTTACGACTCGTTTTTGTGTAAGTCGGCTCGTATGTGGAACGAGCTACCGGCATCTGTTTTTCCTCCCTCCTATAATCCGAGCCTCTTCAAAGCCCGCATTAACAAATCCCTTCCTACAGCCCCTACCTTACTCCGCCTCACAACGCCACCCAACCGGGTGGTGACATAGTTCCCCTGTCTGTGCACTGCACAGGCAGGGACACTCTTGTGAGGTGTCACATAAAAAAAAAAAAATAAAAAAAAAATTGAAGTTCAGAAAAATATTCTGTTTATTTTGAAGCTGGAATTATTGAATGATTTTCAGGAATGCTTCAAGTAATATGAACTCTGTAAATGTATGCCCAGTGCACGTATTAAAATGCAGTTTTAATTTGGAATGCAGTCCCCGATGACGGTGAACCGTTCTGCATACGAAATGCCTCTTGTGTTGCATCCGTCAAGTGTCAAGTTATTCCTTGATCCTTCCACCTCTGCTTCGTTGAATTATTATCTTATGCACAGAGTAAGCAAGGAAGAGAAGCTTTAAGTATTTTTTCTTCGAATAGTTTCCTGAAGCTAATGTTTATTCAGTAACCACGATTTTGCTCAAGAACCTGCATCATTTCCGTGTTTTGTGTATTTACCCTAACAGATGCGTCCTTATTCGATCTTTCAATTCGTGATTTTTTACTCCTAATTATTGTATTTATCTCATGCTTCAATAAATCGTGTATTGTTTTATAAACGGTATGTAAATAAGTTATAAGCTAGTTTGCAACATTATAAATATATATAATATATGTATTATTATGTTCTAACCCAAATAGAAAATAATTTTAATAATTTCTTTCTATTGCTTTTATGATTCATTGAGCAATTGACGTCAGTAAACATAATTTGAAAAGATGCGAAAGGTCGCATTTGATATGATGTGCACAATAGCAAATTATTTTAGTAGTTCTATTGTATGAATGTTAAATGTATATCAAAACAAACCGTATTGGTTCCATACTGAATAAGTTGCATTCAGTTTATCTGTAATTATACAAACTTATTACTACTAACATTTGTTTTTTTCTTTAAATCATTCTCTTCGGAAGCGAACGCTTGTGTTTAGAAGAGGGGTGAGCATGATTAGTATAATTTAGTCTTAGGATTTTAAGTAAATATCTGCCTACCATATGAACATTTAAATTTAAAAGATAATTAATTCATTAGGTAAGAAAGTAATTGATTTTGAACCTAAGGTAACCCAGTAGGTACCTACAAGTTTTTCTCCTTATAATTTTATTTTACTGCTTGTTGTTTTTATTATATAAACTGATTTTTACATTTTTGTGTGATACTATTTTCAGGTATATAGGTATTTTTATAAAAAAAAATTGTAAAATTATCCTTTCTGAATGAGAACTTCCCAACAACTTTTTCCGTACTTACGTTGATTAAATTGTAATAAAATTCACCTTCACAATTTGGACTTTACTAAGGAAAGTCGGTAGAAAAGTCACGTCACGCCACTGATTGACAAGACACCTTCTCAGTTTAAAATAATTGCGAGTTACAAGGTAATATATTATGTAGTTATCCATGTAATATTTTTCATGCCAATTCTGTCATGTGTCATGTTGACGCGTTCTTTGACCTGATGCAAATTATTAACCTTCCAACAGAGCAACCGTTAATAGTCATAATAATATTACCATTATTACATGCGATAAACTATGAATCTGTTATCAACTATCTAATTCATTTCATTTTTATACCGCCTCATAGTTACCTAAAGTCCTTGCCTTCATGTGGAAAACATTTGATTCATGGTGTAAATCGCAGGGGGCAACGGCCAATAAACACATCTCATTGCAATGAAGTTAGTATCCATAAATATATGCATTACTTCTTATTTCCACTGAAGATATATTATAAGTTGGTACGTGTCTATCACGAGCGACTTTACAAGTCCATATTGGTAGCACGCATATTTATATAAATTAAAATTGAACGTTTTGCGCTAGACTAGAATTGAACCCGCAAGCTAAACAATGAAAGTCTGTTGCCACCGCGGAGGTCAATTAATAAATATTGTTCATTGTGCCAAAGAATTGTTACTTTAAAGATTAAATAAAAACTGTTTTATATTTTTATTTTGTCAATTTCTTGGAAAAGTTAACCGCTTCTGTATTGCTAAATTAAAATGCATTCAGTTTTCAATGTTATTGTAATGTTGGCAGAATTTTTCATTATCTGTTTAGTTAGATAAAGTAAAAAGTGCGACCATTCTTGAAATTCGTTAAAATAGGAAATCATAATACAGACTTCTGAAAATTCGATAAAAATAATTGATTTATAAAAATTTGAATATACTTAAAGGAAAAAAAACGATCGACAAAAGAATATCATCATATTAATTTATAAACAACACCATCTTGTGTAGTATCTACCTACCTATGGTATAAAATGAAATAGGTACTTTACGAAAACATTTTCTCCATAATTTGAATTCGTACGATGCAGCCCGAATAAAAAAAAGTACGATGATTAAGTCGAAATGTTCTGATTTCTATATTTAATAATAATTTTATAATGTTAGGACGAGTTGTTTCGGAGAATTTGAACAATTCATCAAATTTCAACGTTCATTTTCGGGTTCTGTGAAAGACTTATTCAAGTTCTGTTTTTATATCATTGTAGGTTAGTTGCTTGACAAAACTGAAATCAAAACAGAACTTGAAAAAATCTTTCACAGAACTTGAAAATGACCGTTGAAATTTGATGAATTGTTCAAATTCTCCGAAACAACCCGTCCTTAGTATGTAGTAGAAATATTTTATTGTTTGATTTTTAGAGATGATATTGACCTCCATGATAATTAGTATTCGACTGCATCTCGTTACCAAAAGCCTGAATTGAATTGTTTAACATTATTTTGTGCGAGGTCGCGGACCATACATGCATTTCATTCCATTGTTTTGGTGAACATCAATTATTTTTCTAATAGGTTCTTTCAGAGCAACTCAGTATTGGACTGTAAGTATCTGTTACGTTTTACATTTTTAATATAGCACATATTTGAAATAGACTTACTTCAATGTCGGCCTCATTTCCACTTTCCACATAGGCCGAGGAAGGTGGCGTTGACGCTCTCGTTCTTCGATCCATGTTCCGCTCCAGATAGGATGTGTCCACTCTCAAGTCTTGTACCTCTCAAAATTATGTTTGGTTTAAATTATCCTTTCGCAATGATCAACGTTTCTGTAGCGAAATCGCCGCTGTCAACGACCGTGCAATGTCAACAAACATCGACGAACTTCTTACTTCATAAGATTTTGTACCTTTTTTTGACACGAGATACAAAATAATTAATTTAATTGAACTAGTGTTTTTGTTTGTACTATGACGCGACTGCGGGAAACGGGGAAAGCGCGGGACGTGTTCCCGCCTTTTCCTCCAATTCGCCGGCAGTGACAATTCTCTCTCAACCCTTTCCGTTCGAAGCGGCGGAGCTAGGCACGCGGACCTCGCGGCAAGGCGACTAGAGCTGTACTGGCCGCGCCAAGGCGCCCGCTGGATAATATATACCTCCATACAACTGACTGATCAACAAACTGTTCAACCGATGACAGCCCCGCGGTGATCATCTCGTCCTCATCTCGGACCTGGTTGATACCGTTACAAAAATTATTATGATTTGTTCGGTCTAATTAATTTTAAGTACCTTTCTACCTGAGTTTTATTTTTACCATTAATTTACCTGGCTGTTTTTGGCTAAACCTGTACAGAGAGATCCAGAGGTCGCTAATTCATAGCCTGGCCTAAGCGAATATTAGCCATACGTGTGTATTCAACATTAAAAATTGAATCATCGCTTGAAATGGCTTTAGCAATGTTTGGTGACCAGATCTGACGCTAGGTTTTTCCTAATTTTTCGCTTCCTCGTCTCCTCCCCCCTACCCATTTAATTTATCCTTCTAATTGGGGATGCCACATGCATAATCCTATTGACTCCGGACAGTCGGGAACATAGTGTGGTATCACATAAAAATCCCTATTAGCTACAACCCAATGAATGACGCTCTTTCGACCTCTGGTCGCAGTCTCTCTATCCTTAGATTCCACGCCGTCCTGAAATAACATGAATTTTTCCTTAATTATTATCTTTTCAACTGCATTTAAGCTGTTGTTAACGATTTTGTTTTTATGATAAATGAATCTGTCAATTGGTTCGCATGTTTTTTAAGCTAAGATCACCTTCACCTTCACATCAACCTACTCACTGCTAAGTCGTAGTCTAGATATTTATAAGATGACGTATCAATGTCAACATTCATAAATTACTAGTCCTTATGAGTTTTATTAGTCTGAATTTTCCTCCTTTTGGCTGAATTTATTTTGGAGTATAGATATTGACTTACCTTGGTATTCTGCACCTATTGCACTAAGACAGTATTTTTCTTAATAATCTGTCATCGAATATGTTCATACAATGAATCATCTCTTTATTCTTAGAAAAAAATCAAATGATTATTACATTTCGTACTGTAATGACCGGATTCCCAGTGTACAGCAGCCATGACGTCGTTTTTGTCTTGATTTGATGTAATTATGGAAACATCAGAGCCTTTTTTTTACTCTCGCATCCAGAAGAAGGAAATACGAGATTTTACGATACCGCTGATGGGTATCTTCAATACTTACTTATCTGTGTATGTTATGTGGTGAGGGAATATCCTTTTACCTGACGCACGCCTTTGGGTTTATCCCATTTTCATCATCGTTTATTCGATACTTTGTTTTTATTTTTTTTCTTTCTTCTGAATACGTTTACTTGTCGCGTGCGAGTCGAGTGTGCATACCCACACAAAATAATTGTTTTGATACTGAAATTTGCTTCATTTTTGGGTGTAGTTTACCTATTCTCTTTGTAATATAATTTCAAGTTGCATTATTTTGTTTAGGTTAGGTGATTATTTCGACGGTTGGATTGACCGATAGTGTTTTCAATCCCTGTGTTGTCCTGACAATATCCAACAAACTTAAACTCTATTTTAAAGTTATTCAACAAGAAAAAAAGGTTCCGACAAATAGTGTTGAACCTTAGATAATGCCGGGTTGTAACTATAAATAATTTGTAGATTTTTATATTATTTTTTAAAGTTGTGATTTGAAAGGCGGCAATAAACGAGTTATGTCACCTTTTTGAACAAAAGTACGAGAGCAAATCCTAACCTAATTTTAGAAGCGAGTGAAAATATTAACATTTGGTTTACATCTATTTATATATTTTGACATTGTTATGTATTTTTAACACTTTTAAACAAAAATTGCTTTTTAAATTAGCATTGGAATCAAAACTGGGTTTTATTTTTTCCATAAGAGCCGCTGACCTTGACCCCAGTGAGTTGCATTCAGTTAAAATAAAATCAATTCCTAAAATGAAGATGATATCGATATATACACCTACATTCCTACAGCTACTAGATACATGGACCTGTGTAATATTAGCGATGAATTTTATTGCTAATTTGCATATTATACGGAATATGTTTGTCACAATTTAACGGAATGCGAAACGGAGGCGCCGCGCCGGATGTCTTTTTCTCGAATTTTACGACTGGTTTTAACGTTTTATCACTTTTATTCTAAAAAAAGATTAAACAATAGTTTTTTCGTGTTATTATATCGCACCTCCGGTGCTAAACTGTCACTTATGCAAGTTTTGTCAAAATTGATCTGAGTATGAGAAAAAATAACTAATGTACCTCTTTACTTGGTGCGTCATCGTCGATTGTGTAGTGCGTATAATTTCCGCGTGAGGGCAGTTATGTCGTTATGGTTTTGGTGAAAATCTAACCTCCACTGGGAGAAACAACGTTCGATTGGTTAGTTGCGCGCGGCAGCCCGCACGAATAGCAGTCTCCTGGAGCTACAACGCCACTAAGGTAATTGTGACAATTCATTTTTATGATTTTGGAGCAATAACAACACTTAAGTTGGTTGTGACATGAAATAATAAAGATACTTGTGTACGTAGTGACATTGTTTCCCCAATCCTTATGTTTTATGGTATAAAGTTTTCGTTCGATTAACAATCGTGACAATGTTCCTGATTCGTGGGGCGAAGAAGACTGGTAAACCATTTGTGGTAAAATAAATTAATTACGATGATTTCTTTGATTTGAAGTCACTTGAGGAAAACATGAAGTTCAATATAGCAAACAATTTAAACGGAGATGTAATCAAAACTGGTGATATTAAATGCATTAAATTCACAAAGAATTGTGAAAATTACCAATATCGAACAACTTACAAAACTGAAAACTGGGAGGAAGCAAAAGCTATAATTCAACCAAGAGGAAAAAAATTACGCGGAAGTAGAGGCAACGCCCAAAGAATAGATGACATTCCCTTCAAGCAAGCATACACTTCAAAAATACCAATTACAGAACGCAAAAAGCGTGATTTATTGCAATTAGTGGAGGCAAATATTATACCAAGATACTATGAAAGTTTCTATAATGATCTCATTTAATTTTTTGTACTTCTAACATTCTATAAAGTCACATTTCAACTTGCAGGGAAAACAAGTTTATTGAAAGCACAGCGTTAAAGACTCCCTGATTTTCCTGGGAATGTGACAATAAATTTAAGGTTTTTGATTTTTTAAGAGTACCCAATTAGTACAAAATTAATGCTAATTAAAATAATAATAATAATTAAAAGAAATTGTATTTGTTTGATACTGTTGTTAATTGCGTAATTATAGTATTTAAATAGGTACCATACGTGACCAATGACTGATTTAATATGAAACGTCGCTGAAAACCGTTCGTAAAATGGTAAGAAGACTGAGATTAAAAAGTCTGATTAATAGTAAAGTTCTATATGTAGAATTAAGAAAGTTTGTTATACTGCTTTGATATTTTAATTAATAAAACTTTAGAAAAGTATGATATCGTGTTTTGATTGTTATGACATAATTGCCTGGTAAATTGTTTTCTAGTGCCATAATGTCACTTCTGGGAGGGTTGTAAATTTAAAATATTTATATTTTTTTATTACAAAGTTGTGAGACGTTTGCTTTTACTTTGATATAAAGTTTAAAGTTGTAGTTTAAATAATTACCAGTTCATTTTTTTGACAAGAAGAACTATACATTATAATAGGATGTCGAATTTTCAAACGCTTCTCCTGAAAAATTACATTATTTGCATAGTTTAGCACCGGAGGTGCGATATTATGTATTTCTGAAAAAAAGATACAATTTGTTTTATGTCATTTAGAGAATCCATACTAGGTTTGTACTCTCATCACACGAAGAAAACCATGATACCGGGAAATTATTCCTCCGATTGCTTCCAAATTTACGTACCAGGATGCACCACCTACACGTGCCATACATGGTTTCTGTATTATTTTTATTTGCACTGAAGATTAGGTTTATCGACTTATCTCTGTACCCAATACCAACCAATTATGCTAGTTTGCAATTTAGTATTTTTAAATATCTTTCATAATATGTCGCAAATTTCTACGTATACATTTTCTCGCTCCTCTTGTGTACCTAGTTATTTACTTAAGGGTAACGACTGCGTGGCGCCTTTCATAAAAAAAACTTAAATTATTGCATTTGAGGCCAAAATACACAACAAAACTGAAAAAAATTTAATCCAAAAAAATAGCAAATATCTAGTACGGACATGTGCAACTTTATATATTTGGGTTTTGTGTTATAAAATATAGGCTATTAAAGAATTAAATTTTAATAATAGCTAGTAAAATAATTGAAAATTTATTTTACTTTAATTCCTAATTAATGATTAAAAAAGCATTTTGATAGGCGTACATTTAAATTACAAACGGCTTTCGTTGGAACACAAATTTGACGTGTATAAATTAAAATTTCAAGCCATTGCCTATCTTGCTACTTTTTATTTTTCAATATTTTGATAAACAATGCCGAAGATGCCCCTAAAATAATGCTAAATTGAATTATTTAATGGCCTATATATCATAATTCGAAACAAAAATAAATAAATTAGCATGTACTAGATATTTGTATAAAAAAATACTTATTCAGTTAGGTCGGGAATTTCGGCCTCTAAGTTTTGTATGAAAAGGTCGCGCAGCCGTTCCTCTTAAAACATTATTGTATGCTGTAATAAAATTAAGCTGTGTTTTTAGAGAGGTACTTTAAAAAAATGCTTTTAACTCGGTTTTCACTGTGTTATAATATTTATTTCGTATTATTTTAAGCAGCGCATGTGTTATTGTTATTATACACGGCGTTATTGGTATATAATTTTTGTTTTTTCGCAAAGTACTCTTTTAAAATAATATATATTATATTTGAGACACGTTCCATACTCTCAGTATCGCTCTGCTGTAAGACCACCATTCTGAATTAAAACGTTGATTTAAATGGCGTTGGCCGTGTTTGGTGACCAGTTCTGAATAGCCAGGTACTTCCCCTCATTCTTCTTCCCCTTTCGTTCCCATCTCCTTCCCACCCACCACTACCTTCAGCCTCACAACATACCCCATTAGGGGATGCCGTAGTCTCACTGGCTCCAGACGGTTGAAAGCAATTTGGACTCTTGTGTGGTTTCAAATAAATATTTAAATAATTCAAATACTTATTTCAATTGTCTGTCTCTGTTTCTGTAACCCCGGTTCAATGAATTTTGGCTTTGATTTGTGTCATCTTTTAAAAAATAGTGTTTGTTTTTAAAATAACAAGCTATAAAGTACCTACCTGTAATATAATATTTTTAACAGAAAATTATTTTTACTGCCATTTTCTAAATTGGAACTGATTTGTCGATAATGAGGTCGTCTCCTACAACGAATATTCAGTTTTTTAAACAAATTAGTTGATTACTAGACTATTACAACATGCTGAGCGGTACTGCAGCAGGATTGTACTTAATCGTATCTTGCGTGACGTCACCAGACACCATTTCAAACATTTTACCTGTGTTCACTTTGAAAGCTCCTAACTTCGTCATTTTTGGAGATATCCAAAAACTGATTTTATTTCCGTTATTAACTCTTTAAATAAAACATAATAAATTTTCATTAAAAAAATAGGAGGCGATCTTATTCGGACTCTTCCGTGATTTTTCCGCTAGTTCCAAATATAAAAAATATCAAAATATGCATGATTGTTTTGTTACCAAGAATCGGTTTATTTAAGTATACATTCATTTAAAATAAGTTCTTGTCCATGAAATGTAAGTGGACATCATTTTTTAGCGCAGATTGAATTTATTGATAGTTTGGTCAACTTTCATAAATAAAATAGCGAGATCTTTAAGGTTAACTTGTAATCTTATAACGCTGTTAATAATATAATCATTATTAATATTCCGCACTCGAAGATATGTAGTTAAAGCCAATACAATAGTTAATAACTAATACTGCTTTGCCGATTATTATTGCTCGATTGAAATGTTGATTTGACGGTCGATGTCTAAGTTAAAGCTTTTACACATATATATGCAGTACCTTTTATACAGTTTCTCATTAAATTCTCATTTAAAAATTAGGAAAGCTTGGTATACCTAGCAATATATTAGCCTGGTTTGAAAGCTACCTTACCGGAAGACAATAAATTGTTAGAATAAAATCCTCCCTGTCGGAAAAAATTAATGCAACAAGTGGAGTTCCACAGGGTCCACACCTTGGCCGAATCTTATTTATCTTGTTTATAAATGATCTTACATAAATTTGTTCATGATGTATCCATATTAATTTTTGCTGATGACCTCAAAATGTATAGAACTATTCAAAATATTTACCATTGCAACATTCTTCAAGACAATATCAACAAATTATTAATCTGGTGTTAATCTACGTAAATATCTCAAAATGTCAAATAGTTTGATTTTCTCGAATAAAAAATCCAGTGATTTTTTTATTACAGCATTGATAACAAGGCTCTTATGACATTAACACAAATCAAAGACTTAGGCATCACCTTTCAATAAAATCTTTCATTTGTTAACCACATAACAGAAATAAGGACTTAAAAATGTTGGGATTTATAACTAGGCTAACCAGAAATTTTAACATTATAAAGTGTATTAAATTGTTTTATTTTGCCTATGTAAGAAGTCAACAGTAAAAGTCAACATTGAGTACTAGTCTCCTGTCTGGAACCCACATTATAATATACATGTACAAGCTGTTGAAAGAATACAAATTTTGACGTTTTATAAATTTTAAAGTGGGTATTCCAGCAATTATGTTGAACTACAACACTCTGTTAAATTAGATGAATATTCTCAAATTGTCAGACAGGAGAATTTTCAATTAAAATTCATTTAGAATTAAAATTCTAAATGATTTAGTTGATAGTCTGGTATTGCTAGAATTAATAAACTTCGGGATTTCACAACGTAATACTAGAAGTCGGGATTTATTTCAGCGCAGAAATTCTGGGACTAACTACCATATGTATTCCTCTTTGCCCAGAATACTAATGGAGGGAAACAATTATACCAAGTCAGTGGACATCTTAAATTTATGTTTAAACAAATATAAAATGATGTTAATGAAGCAAATCAGTTATGTACTATAAATAACGTATATTTCTTAATATTCATATGTAAAAGCCCCGAAAAAGGGCGTTAATTAATAAATAATAAATAAATTAAAATATTTTACGAATATTCGTAGAGCGCCCTTATTTACATTAGCTCCACACAGGAGGCCCTGAGGAAAAAAAACCCTCAGGGCCTATGTCATCTTTGGGGATGCTGTGTGGAAGTATTTTTAGGGAAGGAAAGAAAGTTCTGGGAAATAAAAAGTTATGAGGGGTGGGTAGGAATTTGGAGGTCAGTATGAGGTCAAGGAATGACGGGCGAATGAATTCTTCCATCCCACTGCGGTGTAAGGGGATGGGTCGAGAGAGAGACAAACCTTACCCCATGAAACCGGGCACCCCTGCTAAGTCACCAAACGTAGCAAACCACTTTTGGTAACCTATGACCTATTGCCCCTGGGATGATGTTAAGCAAAAACGGTGATATGCAAGTTATCATTTTTTGTTTTTGTTATATTTATTAGCGCAGACCCGTGGATTTTTTTTTTCTATTTGTATTTACTACATTGCATTTCTTACATTTTATTATTTCCGTTGTAACCGGTCCGTGTTGTAAGATGTAGCCGACGACATTTTTAACCCCATTTGAACCTTCACAGAACTTGAAAATCATCTTCGAAATTTGATGAATCATTCAAATTCTGTGAAACAACCCGTCCTTAATGTAAAATAATTTTCTGATAATATGTGTACTTTATCGCTTGTCATTATTATTCTTAAAACAATCAGTTCCAAATTTGAAATTATCATTTTTTCAGAAAGAACACTTTTTAAAATATTTATATTTACTTTATATTGTTCATACTACTAAATTTAAATAATATGTAAATGATATCCTCAGCTCGAGGGATCTTAGTGAGGATAACATTATCTCTATTTATTACAAAAATGAATATAATAAAACACGTATAATTATAATAATGCATTTTCGTAGTGCAAGTCACTTTGTGGTTTGACATTATACGCAAACAAACTTTGTTTTTAAAACCGCTTTTGTGCTACGCCAACTAGTTTCCCTTAGACCCAAGCTTTACCAGGTACTATAGCAATTATGATTTACTATAGCAATGTTTAAAAGCAAATATGGGTATCCATTTCTTTGATGAATTTATGCTATTAAAACACAATCAATTTATTGTGCCTTGTTTGAGACTCAATTTTCAAAAGATTAGAATATAATCAACGGACGTTTAGTGTTTTATGTTTTTGATCTTATCGTAACATTCCTGCTAATGGGTTTTATGGAGTCTCTGATCACATCAGCCGTGATCACGTAGTTTATTATTATTTGCATATTTTGTACTCAACAACACCACGAAAGTATGATAATAATTGATCTTCTGTCCTTTAACTTTGTGATGAGTAGCAATATTTTTTACCATAGCGATGACGGAGATGATATTTTCATTAATTCAAATTTTATTTTTAGATTAAATATGAGAGAACTTGTAGTTAAGCTAACCAGATAACTTGTAGTTTAACTATCGGCAACTCTTGCGATTATTCCTTAAGAGATTTGAATACAAAAGCTATAATTAATTTCCTACTCTTCACTCAAAACAGTCAACACATTAAGAACGCTGCATCCACGAACCTGCCCACTCTAAATTGTGATTTCCCGGTCTGCTTCGATCCATTATTATAATTAATACCGCAAACTGTCAAGACCAAGTACCTACTTATGTACAAAACATTGATAAATAGTAAACTAGATTGCCCCTAGATTGTTAGCATGCACCATTTTTCACACTCTATCGCCAAATTTCCAAGGGTTTTTCTTGATAACTTTAGAAGAAAACCACAACCGTATTTCTAAATGGAGCAATTCTAAAGTATATTTTTTTAAATTGTTACTTTATGATATGAAATATCTTTTACAAAGGGAAGAACTGACGGGACCACGCTCTTGCACGGAATGACGCTTCATTCGGCCAGCCTCGTGACTCGTCGGCCTTTTCCGCCCGGCTGCCAAAACTCTGTGCGGTATATTTGCTTCTATTATCACTAAAATTGTCAACGGGTCTATTTAGATGATGATTAATTTTTAATATATTTGTTTGTGTTATTTTTTTATATTAATTGTTTTACTATCGAAATATAAAGACTTGTTTACTTTCATTTTCACTTCTATAAATAAAAATCAATTGTGATGTTTCATTTACCAGCCGTCCCGTAACGGCTATAATTTTTTTTTAAAAGATCCTTAGATTTTCATCAAGTTTCACGATATGAGCAGCGAAATGCACGAACAAATGAATTCTTTATATGACATCACTAGACCGATAAAAGCGAAAGTAGATAAGATCGGAATAAAACGATCGCGAAGACACTTTGACAAGAATCTGAGGACAGAAAAGTCTGACTCTTATACCCACATGACAAGTCGTTTTAGTACCGCAAAGGTTCATAATTTGTATTGCATATCAATGGAATATGGAACCTAGTTACTTTTTGGCATTTAGCGTGGAATTAAATGAGTTTAATTTATCCGGTTGTTCGTGGCGATTATTAGCCAGGTTATAACAAAGCCTCCGTGTAGATAGGTGTATGTAACCAAATCCTATTTCAGAGATGCATCACGTGGTTATCAATCACGGCTCCATCTGAAGGTTAACGATGATTCACCGGCAACAAAGGTTTTAATAATCTTTGAGATTTCTCCGTTCCGATAGGTTCCTACCGTGATCTGATAAAATGTGAACCTGTAATCGTTTGTATTTTACGACTGTATTTTATAACCGGTGTAACTTCTTGTGTATTTATATTATTATTATTAAGTAGTATTATATAAATTTTTTGTGTAAACATCGGAGATAATGCGAGGTAATAAGCATACAAAATTATAAGTAGTTTCGGTACTGGTAATTCGTATACATAGTGTTACATGTTATCTGACTTTGAAGTCAATATATTACCGAAAATCTGATTACAATTTCATTTGAATATGGTTTTCTATAGTATAAATATCTTCCATTTCTAGTTTACGTTATTCATCCCGTTCAGTTGATATAACAATAATAGTTAGATATCAACGCGTGGGAATCAATCAAACCCATTTATTTCATTTGGTGAACTCTTCCATAATCTTGTTCTTAAATTATTAAGGCGTTTTTCTACATGACTGCAACTTACGAACCCATATCAAACATTTAATATTGAATTTATTAGTCGTAAAATCTCTTATTTGTATGCAAAAGTTCTGTTCTGTGATGATTTGAATGCAGATGATAACTTTATAGCTCTGTTTCATTAAGTAATCCCCACCAATTTTGCTCGTTCAAAAGCTGTAACCTTGCATCAGTTGCGTGCTCTCCCTTACGTCTTCCCATGACAAATCATTTTTATAGCTGAAATGTTTTTTTTCTTATTAACTGTCAGAATGGTAAAAAGTTATCAGGGGATAGAATACTTCTCCGGGTAGCTAAAAGTTTTTAAGAGTTGGAATTCCGTCTAGTTGGAATTGGACTGAAAAATTCCAACGAAAATTTTTTCATTCCAGATAATTGAAAGTACTCGCCGAAAAGTCACGGAACGCCCCTGCTGTCCAGTTTTTTTATAATACCAAACGTTGTCAATATTGACAACTTTACTTATTATTTCATCGTGTTAGGTTTTCAAAACGTATTATCCTGACGGGTATTACCAATTTCTATTTTGGTAAAATGTCAAGATGGTGCTAACCAAATTCGATATAATTTCCTTCCATACATTAAAGATTCCTCTGGTCTTATTTACATTTTACCTAAATATCCACTTTGGAGGTCAATTATGTATTTGTGTCTGCCAATTTATAATTTTAAATGGCATTTATGTACTTCTAAGAGCTTATTTGTTAATTATAATGACTTGTTGTTGGATGGTAAGAATGAACGATGATTTATAGCCAGCCGTTACAGGCTACCATGATACACAATGGGTGTGTTAAGTTCTTCCCCGCTAAGGGAAAGTTCAAAGCTGTTCCTATTATTATCAGAGCCGTGACCTTTTTTGTAGAAGAGGCCTGATTGAAGTCAACACGAGCCGGGTGGAATTATTTGACCTGGTTCGCACAGGTCAACGCTGTCCTTGACATAATTTAGCCATTGTAAATAGGCGCCCATACAAAACATTTAACTATTTGTTTATTCTTAACCGTTGTTATTTATTTATCATCACCTGGTGTTCATCGAGCAAGTAGAGTAGGAAATCTTTATCCGTGATCTTTATAAAGGTTTAAACGCAATGCCAACTTGCCAAATAATGCCGAAATATGTAGGACGTCCAAATAAAACGTAGAGTTTCTTTCCTCATAAGCTGTACCCACTTAATTATCCTTAGCTTTTTAGTATTGCACGATCTCGCATAATGTCCAATAGTCCCCATTATAGGCAGATAAATAATACCTTCTCGTGTGCCAAGATTACATGCACACTCCATTAAGGAAAATATTTTTATTATTGGTGTAAAAGGAGCAATAGAACTTTTGTGGAATGTTGTGTCGTAAGTATTTTACAAACTCTTCAATATTGTTTACGCGGATATTTTCAAAAAAATAAAGGCTTCATTTTCCTGTTATTTCGACAGTAGATAGTACATATGAATTTACAAAGTTATATCAAATCAAATCAGTTGGTTATTAAGTAGGGTACAAGAAGTTGTTGGAAGACTTCTGCATTAAATATTTTCCACTTACGAGTGGCAAATACCTGTTCAGACATAATATAGTCTAAACGTTTCTTCACAAGCACTGGCGCAATCTAACTTTTTTCATATTGAAGGGTTACCATTCAACATTATGTTTATTGGCCATTACCATTTCTTCTAATCTTCAGTATATACTTTTAATAAGTATACAGTATATACTTTTATATACACAGTATATATACAGTATATACTTTTACAACTTTATACCTGATGCTTGGAAAAAGGAAAGCATAGGTGCTCTTCGTAAATCGATCACTGTCTGGCTTCACCAATTAGGGAGAAAAGAGTGTGAACTCACACTTTTCCAAAAATAAAACAAACAAAATATCAAACACATTAAGAAAACAAGAGAATAAACAAAACTAAACAAACCAAACAACAAGTTAACATCAGTTAACTTTTTGCTTTTAATCTTTTATAATAATATATTTTTTTATGTATCATTATTTTTTAGTTATATATATTTGTTTTTAGTTATATATATATATTTTTTAGTTATATATATATATATATATATTATATTACTTTTTTTTCCTTTTTTGTTTTTGTTCTTACAAAATATGTATGCGTGTATGTATACTAATTCAATTTTGACTGTCCTAAAACGGGAATTCCTCCTAGTTGGGCAGTTAAAGTATTTTTTATGTATATGTACATGTGTCATTGTATCATCACCTGTACTAAATAAATAAAAATAAATAAATAAATTCCTAAAAATATTTCGAAGCTGTCATGGTTTTGATTATCATTAATATTTGTTTACAAAAGTGGAGAATTGGTTAAATAATGTAGACACCTTATAGAGGTGATACAATCATTTTTTCATGAATTGCGGTACATGAGATAATTGTATTTATTATAATTGATTCCTAAGTGAACGCTTGTCATGCCTTCGACTATGTCGTTTTAAGAAGTTTTCGATGTCCAAAGTATTCCGGTGTTTGCATCCAGATGTAGCTGGTTTCCTTGTGTCCAGTAATCTACGTGTCCGTGTTACCAGTGGTTCGTGTAACCGCGGTTTCCGTATCCTCGATCGCGGATTTGCAAGGCTACCACTTGCGTCACCGTCCCGTATCACACGAATCAGCAACGTAAGCACCTCGTAGTGAATAATGAACTTCAATATTATTCATCGCGTTATTATTATTTCAAAGATCATCAGCCGCTCTAGGAGTCTTTTTAATTTTTTAATCTGATTCCTTAACATATCAATTCCGCATACTTGCAGATGAGGCATGACGTTACTGAGAAATGACTGAGTGGTTACTTTGAATTGTAAAGAGGTGTATGGTTCCTATTGAGACAATATGTCTCTTCGATAAGTGATATTGTTAATTATGTTAACAGCTTCACAATCTTTGATTACCTTCATCACGTTAATCCGGGTTATGCGTTCACAAAGTGAGTATTCTATATGCGATTAGCGAGGTTTAGTAGATTTATGTTTGATCCTAGAGAGTAGTTTCACTTGTGGCCTCTAATTTCATGCTTAGGGCGTCCGAAGTCCTTGCCTTGGCTAGGATAATCGTAAAACCACCTAAAATTAGACTGTTTTGAGCAATTCTCTCCTTCTATCTTATTCATTTCCTAAAGGCAATTTGCACGTATCTACCACAAAGAAATGTATTTTATTACGTTTGAAATTTAAGTAGTCTATAGTCGTAGCTTTATATTATTTTTCACACATCCTTTAAAAAAGCATACACGGAGAAAACTTATTGATATGTAATGTTTTTAATTTATTAAAAATCTGGTCAAATTATTCGTTTTCCTGTTAAGAATAGGACAGGAGGCCTATAACGAATGAATTAAATAATTTCATAACAAACTATTAGTGAAGCACGATTATGTTATGAGAAAGTCGGAACAAATGTTTTTAAAAATCATAATATTTTCACATCTCCCCCATTATATTTATTCGGACAAAGCCACCTGCATGAACACGTGTTTATATGTATTTTGAATGACTAATATTTTATTCGGAAATGGTCATGCAGTTATATTTTTACAATATTTTGATAAAAAAAGCCGTACTCATTTATCTCCGTATTCACCTTTCGCCTGGTAACTAAAAATACTGGCAGCGCTGTAAAATCAATCTTATCATTCTATTATTATTTATACAGTAGGTATGTCCGGAGGTAAAGTTCACTAACTTCGCGGGGTAATTCTACAGGATTTTAGAAGTAGAAAAGATAAATAACTCTTTCGAAATTCCAACTTTTTTCCCAAACTAAAATATTTTCCATAAAATCTATACTATCTATCTGTTAATATTTATATTTTAATTTGGGAAGCGGGAATGGGTACCGCCGCCGCGGGAACTATTTGTTGGATAACCAACACCTCTGCCATAGGTCACCCCAAGTGGGTCACTACGTTTGGTGACTTAGCAGGGGTGCTCGGGTTCATGGAGTGAGGTTTATCCGGGTCTTGACGGCCGATGTCTGTAATATAAAAAAATATATACGTACAGTAAAGAAGAGTGTCTCTGTGGGGGGGGGGAACAGACGGAGTGGATTTGATTTTTATACAAGAGATTGATGAAATTTTCATACTTGACCTTCAAAACAAGAGAAAGGTCACTGTCCGCATCCGATCCCACCAGAAAAACACCCCCACGACCTTTTACAACCCCTTAAATCCGAACTTTGATACTTCTTGACGAAATTTTGTAACTTTTACCTTCAAAATAATACGAAAATTACTGTCTACATCTGATTTTAAAATCTAAAATGATGACAAAATTGAAGGTTTATGTTTTTTTTAACACCTAATTCAACCCCACCTACTCAACACAAAACTATGCATGAGAAAAATCTTTAATGAAAAGGTCTGTACTATAAATATAAGGGTTTATAGCTTTGAGAACATTCAATTATCCTTTTTATTATTTTTAATATAAAGGTTGCTTCACGTGATAGTAGGGTTATACCCATTCTTACTGGTCTGTTGTATATGATATTTGTAGAATTAGCCAGGCGTGTGAGCTAAGGAAGGTACCTATCTTCGCTTTTAATTTTTGTTTTCTTCCACCATTAAATAACACCGAAACAACGAACTCATTCCACGCACTGTGAGAGCCTTGAATAATAATATTTAATTGGTTAGGTAATCTATAAATATGCCCACCACTTGTTCCGAGAATTGATCACTTGTCTCAAACACGTGCAGATGCCTACATACTATGTATTTATATAGTTTACGAACCTTCCCGGTCATGTTGGCTACTTGTCTATTTACGTATCCGGTTTTTTAAACGTATTCATTTTCGTGTAAGTACATGACTACATCTAGGTGCAAAGTTATGTAGCTTACACTGTTGTAAAATACCCTAGATTCGCCACCTTTGTTATAAAAATGTCCCCACTTTTGATTTTTCTGGTGCTGTAAGATTAAAACAGCGTGGTCATCGTTCGTTATCAGACAGCTGTATAATTCTGACGTCAAGTGGAAGTTAATTTCCGAATGAAACACAATAGTTTTTGTTCACATTATTTTTTTTAAAACTAATTGTAAAGATAACAATTGCTCTGATGAAGACACAGTTGTTTAAAGGTAATCAAAAGTTATTCATTTCCAATTTTCGTTGTTGATTTCTCACTTAATTTAAAAAGAACACATGAAATCTTTACGCTTCATTGTGAAATTGAAACAATACCTATAATCAAAGAATATGAAACGGACGAACACATAAAATGAATGAAGATCATTGAGACCAAGAACTCGGGACCGCTAGTCTACCCGGGTTTAGCGCATCATATTATTAGAATATGTATTATTTTTCAATCAGCGGTTTTTTTCGCTAACCCGATTTTTCTGACTTAATATTTAGATTTGATGTTGGGTTCACCGGTTTATAAAAGTGATCTGAAAAAAGTATCTGGTGGTTTGAAATTCAAATACATTCAACTGCTTCAAGAAAAATAAATAATCGGTTGTATACGTTGTCAACAAACAGATACTAGTAGAAAATTTTACATGGAGGGGCTATCTAGTACTCTTGTATTCAATACTAATGGCCTGCAAAGTAATTAAAGATTATATAATTGACACAAATACATTGAACGGTGAACTCGGGCAAGGTTGTGTTGGCCAGCAGCCACCGGGCTTCAGGCCGCACTGCGCTGATCTCATATTATCTCGTCTCGTCCTCAATAGTTTGGGTCTTGATTACCGCATAGCAACCGTCCGCGTCTCTCACTTTAATCTTTGGCTTAAGCGATCGATGTATAAACACATAGTTAGAGGTTCACGTGTTTGCAGAAAACGTTGATTATTATTGCTTTCAAATGTATCAGCGGTAATTTGTGAAAGATTTGGGGTTTTCATGGCCGTTTGAGCGAACATTCTTACTGTCGATTCTCAGCTATAACTTAAGTTTTTGATCGTGTGTGGTATTTTAAATATATTGGTTTTAGTTTTTGTAGTTTTCTGGTACGTGACTGTTATACAGACGCAAAATACGACCAAGGAAATGAAACCTCAAACTTTTGCTTGGCCGTATCGTCATGTTCACGATCGCCTTGCACCTGTACAATTGTACACGCCCTCTCAACCGAACCTAACTTACCCAACCTAATGAGGTAATTTAACAAGAAGAGATACGCTGTTGTGTTGGATTGGGTTAGGTTATATTAAAAGGGTCATGCACAACGAAATTGTAAGCTGTATACAGGGTGTACCATTACGTTCCCGAAGAATTTTAACCAGCGATTCTTGAGCATGTTTGAAGTAAAAAATTCATATGACATTTTCCTGTCCGATGATATTTTTGTCAGTTAAAAACTTTTTTTTTCTATCATACGATGCCACTGATCACGTCGCGACACATCACGTGTATACACATACGCGCTCTGTCTCCGATACCGTGCTTCTGGAACGAGGCGGAGTAACCGGTAAGCTGTACCAAACTACCCTGCGGCGACATGTGATAGAATGTTTTGTTGTTGTTAATATTGAAAAAAAATATCATCGGACAGCAAAACGACATCTACGTTTTTAATTCCAAAATGCCCAGGAATCGATGGTTAGAATTCTTTGGATCCTGCTGATACACCCTGTATAATAAAACCACGCAAAATGAATAAACTCCCTCCGCAACTAAGATCCATTTCAATTCCAATAGAATTCAGGTCTAAACTAAAAACTTACATTTTTAAGCTGTCATACCCTTAAATTAAATATACCATTCCTGAGAGAAAGTCCAGTTATATCAAAATTTCTAATTATGTCCTAAATCCTGTATCTAAATTTCGCTAATAAACAATTAGATAATGTTAATTAAGTGTTAATCTCAAGTGACCTACCAGGTAAGTATTGTAGTGTATATTTTCTCCATAAATAGTTAAGTAATAACATAGATCACTGTAGAAATGTATTATAAATTTGTTCAGCGCCCTTGAGGTGATTTTGCACAAAAAGGGCGCTATATAAGTCATTCAATTATTATTATTATTAAAATCAATTATCTATCAATAGTTTTTTTGTAATATGGTTTCGTTCAATTCATATTAAACCCTGCAGATAAGTTAGGTTGGAATCTCTGATTATCTATGCCAGTTACCCACACCCAAGTTGGTTAAGTTTTTATGACATCCATAAAATATACAGGTGCATATCTGCGAAGGCAATTTATTGTGTAGGTACCTACCGGACAACCTTGTGATATCATCTCGCCCTCTGGCCGACCTACCATCCCGTGTTTCTAGTTGCAAGTCGGAATGCCGTTACTAAGTTGTAAAACCTTGCCACCCAATACATTGTGAAAAACCTTTTATATCTTATGCTAATTTTAACAAATTTACATACGATTTTAATTATTAATCAGCAACAATTGTCTCGAGTACCAAATACTTATATATAATTCAACGATCGAGATGATTTTGATCGATCAAAAACACACTTTGTACATTTCTATTATAAGCAATACCCATTATGAATGATTTATCTGTAAATTCAACACAGGTATAATAAAATGTCTAAGGTTTCTATTGAATGAAATTATTGATTTTTTTTAAATATATTTTTTAAATTTTAATCTACAATTTTACTGATGAAATTTCGCACATTTCACCTTCAAAACTAGAGGAAGGTCACTGTCCACATGAGATTTAGAAACCCTATTCCCCTTTCCCACCACAATGAAAATTTTCACGTTTACGTTCAAAATAAGATGAAAATCACTGTCTATGTCTGATTTCAACGCCGGGGTCTTCAGCTAGTAAGTAATATAACACTTACTGGAATTTTAGGTAAGACATCTAAAATGCTTTCACGTAATTTCAAACTGCACCTATTACAGACATTTTAGTATGAATTTTAAATAATTTAAAAGATTGTTCAAGAATTCTATTAACTGGAAACCTTTTTGAACACTTTTTTAACTACCCATGTAGAATTTACAGATAAATCAATTGCATTGCTTGTAGATATTAGAAATTAACAAAATGACGTTTACCGCCATTTTTTGAGTTCTGACCCAGATATTGAAAATTCTTGTACCTACATCACGAATTTTCGTCTCAGGAAACTTTGAGGCGATCCTTTTTATTTGTGCATATATAGTTACTGAATCCAATTATTGTATCATATTTTATCGTATGTTGAATTGTAAAACATTCACTTTTATTACATGTCTGACTCATTGACTGGTATATAAATCCGACAACTATTGATTAACTTATAACTTATTCCAGCAACACCTTCAACGTGCAACTTTGTATATTGTATCTTCCACATTTTATCATCGACTTATTAGCTGGATGCTACATCATCAACTACGCTCCCAAACTAGATTTTTTTGAAGTATGACCTGTGCAGTTTGTTTTTTCCATTGCAGCAGTAATTGATTTTTAGATTATGTACATAATTAAAACTATTAATTGATTTATACGTGATCAAATAAATCATTCGTAAGTTTCTTATTTGCGTGCAACTTTTTTTGGTATTAAATCAATGTGAATCCGTTTAGTGAATACTATTATGTAGGTAGGGCAGTATAACAACTAATTAAAAAACGTTGAAAATATTATGACATTAGTTTCATTGATTGTTATTAATGATTTCAACATTATTAATTTATTCATGATTTCTTTATTCAAGTGCTACCAGGATTACCATTATTTATCTTTGTCATTGATATGTAATATTTGATCCCTTGTATATTGTGATTTTCTTTTTCAAAATTGTGTTTTTTTTCATGGAGATAAATGAGTATTGCTAATTTATTAAGAATCTCTTCAAATTATTCCTAATCCGGTTAAAAACGGGATTGCAGGCCCTCAACGAATGAATCGATAGGTTTCCTTGAAAACTTTTAGTAAAATACCAATGTATTATTACTATGTCAAAACACGTGTTCATAAAAATCCAAGACAAACGTAGGTTCATGAACACGTGTTCAGATATTATTAGCAATTTACTAAAAAAATTACAGGAAACAGCCTGCAATCCCGGGTTTAACCGGATTACCAATTATTTGAAGAGTTTCGTAATAAATTAGCAATACTCATTTTTCTCCGTGTATGAGTTGTGAGCGAAATTGTGTATTAGCTTTGAAAGCAAATTAAATCGTGTCTGTACATAAGATATATTATGTACACATTTGAAAAATGTAATGTTATATATTTTTTACGTTAACAATAATTTGGCAGCTGTAATTTATCAGTGGGAACTAGACGATGCATATTGCATCATCATCTCTATTGTGATGAACAGCTTATGGGTTCGGTACACATTTCCCGGAAAATACTTATTTCACACATCTTAACATATATCCTTGAGACATGGCAATTGAATGTGTTGAGAAATAGAATAAAAATCAATCAAATAAATAAAAGCTTTGTGGTGAAATCACGCGGTTATGCGACCGATTGTAATCGAGCCGATACCCGCGGACTCCGACAGTATTTGATTTACGTATTAATTTTACTCTCTAACTTGCTTTTATTCCCAGCATGTCCTTGGGCGATAATGTGCCACACCTTTCGGTTCTAATGCTTTGCATTTTCTTCTTTCCTTTTATTCTCGGTCTGTATCTGAATAGACCCCTACCTTAATATATCACTGTCTTAAGAAATTAGATTTGTTGACTTTAATAATGCAATATTTATTAGTACCTATTAATCTTAAAATTTGTCCGCACCTGCTCAGCTACTTAGTATTTTATTGTTGAATTTTAAAACTCAAATTAACAATTTAAAAAAAAACATTCATAAAGTCCATTGCCGGACTGTCCGGCATAAAATGCTCTAACTTCGGGAGGTTATTCTAGCCCTTCAGGCTAATTCGTTCGCTTTTGGGAACAACTCATATGTTCTCATAGAAATCGTTGTATCTCCCTTACTGTCATGGTGAGGAATATAATCTAAACGATTTTAGAAAGAGAAAACATCACGCTTTTTATTCAAATCTAGAATTTAACCGCGGAAGAATTATAATATGCACCTTTATGAAACCAAAGATTCCGAACGCAATTAAAAGAAAAATTATGAAAGTTCGTGAATTTTTCATGAATTATTTTGATATGAAACGACAAAAAGTGAAGTGACAATAACACTTGTAATTTATTTGTCTAATAAAGTGCCAGTGTTTTTTACAGTTTTTCGTTATCAGCAATTTTAGTTACAAAAAACTCAAGGCAAACCATTTGTAACTTTTCTATTTTCGCATTCAAAATTTGAATGCATCAAAAATTATATTTCTATTCATAATAATAAAAACTTGAAAGCGTATTTTATCACCTTTCAAAAGCAGTTTTTTTGTTTTTAAATATGTTCAGAATTATTCCATTTATTTGGATTTTATTTCAAAGCGGAAATACTCTTTCCAATTCCAACGTTTTAAGGTAGTTTTCAGGTAAAAAACTAGAATTATTTGTGGAAAGAAAACAATGGAATTTCTAAAAAAGTTATTTATCTTTTTTACTTCTACCTTCATGTTGAATCATCTCCCGAAGTTTGTGCACTTGACGCCCCGATAACATGTATATATTTTAAATTCACGGACTGGACTTGCATTATTTTATTTTAGGAAGATACACGAGTACATACAATATGAGCGTTATTTATTGGTGCAATTTTGCCGCTTATCCACTCGTCTCTTAATTTACGACACAATCATTAGATAAGATTAATGATTGTGTCGTAGATTAGATTTTGTTAATATTGTAGATTTAACGATATTATTCTAATACCCTATGCATAATATACTTATTTAATATGACAAAGGCCCTGATGAACAGTGCAAGGTCTACCATGCGAAGTTTATATTAAAAAATGGTAATTATTAGTGCAGGTAAAAAGCTCTCAAGTATAGCTAATTAAAAGTAGCTCACATTCTGAATTTATAAAATTAAATCGGAAACGTACATGTTATTATATTAAGAGCGCGCAGGAGCGCCGAGAAATTTTAACGATAGGTATTTGTAAAAATTATTTCTATTTCGTTCATCTCAACGGGGACAGCAAAAGCGCTATCGGTGTATTGGTGAACCCCAATGCGTGTGTGTGCGTGGCTGCAGGTGCATGCACGAATCGTCGCGCCGCGCCCAATAGCGACTTATTATCGCGATCAGTTCTTATTATTTCATTTACTGTTATTCATTTATTCCAAAAATTAAGTAGGTGCCTAGGTACATATTCGTAATAAAATAGCGAGGTCTACATTATTTAATATTGTATTGTACTTAACTTTATTATTATTATTACTTACTACAAATATGTACGTAGATACATCTATTTTGCCTCCGTGGTTGAGGGGTAAGGCTCTCGACTTCGAGTCCGGAGGTCTCGGATTCAAATCACGGCGTGCGCAAGTAAATTGATTTTAATTAATTTATGTTGTTTCACAATATTAAAAATAATATTTATTAAAAAGAATATTAATTAAATATAATATAAAATAATTGTCTGGAGAAATAATGATACACACGGCGACTTAGTTACGGCCAAATCAGCTATCAGCTTACAGGGTTTTGTAATACTAGTCCAATTAAGTCGCCAATTGGGGAATCCACAGTCTCACTGGCTCCATACGGGAGCAGTTCGGACTCTTGTGCGGTATTCACATAAAAAAGTCACGTCGCAACTCGCAACTAGAGCGCCTGCTGTTCGCTCATCACCTCAGTCACATCGCGACTTGTGCGTAGTTATATACATGTGACTGCCTGCTCCGAGCTCATCTTCTGCACACGCACAAGTAAATGAGACTTGTGGGTGCGTGTATACAGGTTGCTGCACACATAAAAAAGGAGATATCAAATATAAAGCACGAACACACCAACTGCACATTTTCCGATTTAAAATTTGTGAAGGAACGACGAAATGGTCTTCTAAGCCAGTATGTTTTCGAGTGCAAAATGTGCAAGAAAATAGAATACGTACACTCCGAAGACCCGAAACGGAAAATGTCTATAAATACTTCTGTCGTCGAAGGAGTGATGTGTACAAGAAATGGGTATTCACAATGGAATGAAATTTGTGGGGTTTTAAATATGCCAAATATGGATTGTAAGACTTACACGAAAATAGAACAATGTTTAGCGCCAATAATTGAAGAATGTGCCTTAGAAGAAATGATCGCAGCTGGTGAAGAAGAAAAAAGGCTAGCCATTTTAAACGGTGACGTAGACGAGGGTGGCTATCCTTTGGTAACGTTGGTTGCAGATGGCTCCTGGGCAAAGAGGTCGTACAAAAGTGGATTTAGCTCCTCATCTGGCGCAGGGTGCACAGTTGGATACGAACTAAAAAGGTTTTATTTCTGGGAGTGCGAAACTCATACTGCTGCATATGTGCTAGAGCTACTAAACTACACATAGTTGCTTCTGAGCACATAGGTGCTTCATAAACTGGCGTGACAGTGCTAATGCCATGGAAGCCCACATTATAGCAGAAGGGTTCTCGAGAAGCATGGAAATGCATGGATTGAAATTTAACAAACTAGTTGGTGATGGCGACTCCAGCATCATGAAAAAAATAATGCAACAAATGCCATATGGTCCTAACCTTATAGTACAAAAAATAGAGTGCAAAAATCACTTACTCCGCAATTTTTGCAACAAAATGAAAGCACTTGGAAAAAAACCAACAACGCTAAAGGCTTTGTACCAGTTCATATAAGGAAAAAGGTTGAAGCAAACGTTTTACGCATGAGAAGAGCTGTAGTTGGAGCAGTAAATTACAGGAAAGAGCAAGAAAACACAGTACAAAGTGATAAAATAAAAAATTTGAAAATGGACATAAAAAATACCGCAAATCATGTGTTTGGTGATCATAAAAATTGTGCATCGTACTATTGCAAGCCGGAGAAGTATACTGATGATCCAAATTTAGTAAGCGATCTTCGAGATTGTGGAATATGGACTGATATCCAACAATTCTTATTGTCTCTAATAGCAAATGCAGAAAGTCTTATTATTGACGTGACAAATAACACTGTGGAGCAATTCAACAACGTTATCGCCAAATTTATAGATGGAAAAAGGGTAAATTTTACTACAAGAGGATCTTACCAAGCAAGATGTTTTGGAGCAGTAGCTTCGTGGAATAGTGAATTGGCAACCCATTCAAGAATACAAAAGAAAATCCAAGGCCACAGTCCCGGCAAATACACGAAGCACTTTATAGAGAGAAAACGACGTTCGAAGGAGAATACACAAATGTGTCGAAAAAAAAAACTAAATTATAATGAAAATACGACAGAAAAAAGAAAAAAAGTTACAGGGCCCGATGAAAATTATGGTCAATTGGAATTAGAACCAGATATGCCACCTGAAATATTTGAAACGAAAAAAGAGGAATTTCTCAAAGAATTATCTTCAACGAATAAGGAAGAGCTCGAACGGAATACGGTAGGCCAAAGCAATAACAATCTGTGGGCAATTGAAAGACGTAAGCGGATAACGGCGTCTAACTTTGGAAAAATATATAAGCTTCGGCAAAAAACTTCAGTTACGGGAGTATTAAACTCTTTACTGTACTCACAATTCAAAGGAACTATGGCCACAAATTATGGAAAAGAAAATGAAAGCCTAGCAATGGAGAAATTTTCAAAACAAACAAGTTTTCAGGTATCCGCTTGTGGGCTATTTATCGATAAAACGAAAAACTTTTTAGCGGCAAGTCCGGATGGCCTTATCGGTGAGGATTCTATAATTGAAATTAAATGCCCTTATAGTATAGCAAATATGTCACCAGAAGAGGGAATTGCACAAAAGATAATTGATTACTGTAAATTGGAAGACCATTCTTTAACATTAAAACGGAATCATAATTACTTCTACCAAGTACAAGGCCAGTTACATATTACTCGTCGTAATTATTGTTATTTTGTTGTGTGGAGTCCAAAAGGTTTGCTGTATGAATAAAATTGAGAGGGACGATGAAATCTGGCAAAAAATCGTTCCACTGTTAGAAAATTTCTACCACCAATGCCTTTTACCAGAAATAATTGACGGTCGCATACCAAGAAATTTACCGGCGAGGGAAAGGTCTGGACCATAAATTGTTTTAATTTCATTGTGTAGATGTTAAACAGTATTTTTTTTTACAATAAAGCGTTTAAAAACAAAAAATATTAGATCATTGAAGAAGATTGAAAATGTCAAGTGATGTAGGAGGTATTCTCAAAAGTGCATTTTTCTGTAATAATATAACGTATTAAAAAAGTTAAATAAAAACTAAACTAGTTATGTGTATGTACCTAATATGTAGCACAATAAACAATATGGTGCCTCTTATACATAGATTTCAATATTCATTTGTATAATATGATATTATAATAACATAATCGATTCAACAACATGTGGTAGATGCATGTACCACTGAACATACGCTGTACCAGCATTCCATTAAACGATCAGTGGTGTATGTACTTACCATCACACATTTTCTTGTAAAATATAATTTTTTTGAAAAAAAATCTAGAACAATATATTAAGTCAAATATAAAATTTTTTTTTGGTTCGGTAGTTGTATCTTAAAAAAAGTGTCCTATAAAGGGATAATATTATGTTGAGTACAACCTTCAAAAGTTATCAAAAAATATTTTAATTAATTTTTGTGTTCCATATCCAACTCGGCAATACGGAACGGAATCATCTCGGGGTCTGTCTGTAACAGATGTTTTTTTTTTTCAATTTTTTTCCATTAATTTATTTGACGTAAACAAATTAAATTTGTCACAATAACTTTAGTAAATAAGCTCGGTAAGTATTGGCACACTCAAGATAAGTCACCAAACAGAAAAATAATTTTAAAAAAAACGTCGATAACTCGGGACATGACAACACTAGTGGACTAGTGTGTCGATATAATTATTGAGAATGTCACATCACTTCGTTGACTGTATACGTATTCAACAAAACCCTCTCCGCCCCCCCTCACCCCCGAATACTGAGAGAAAGGGACACATGCACCTCAGCCTGATAATACCTAAATAAAATTGTCAAAATCGAGGTTTTGTAGTCCTCATTTTTCTACTCCAAAACTGAACCGATTTCCAAGATTTTTTTTACCAAATGTATTGGAAGAAAACATTCTATGTCTGTACGTTTTGCTTTTTTTAAAAATACATCGTCTTATTTGTATACTGAACGTTTGTTGATGGCGTTAAAAAAAGGCAATTTTAACAATTTTTGAAGGGTTATAACTCCTATAAAAAGTAACTTATCAAAAAAATCAAAACGTACCGACACGCTTGCGGTCAATATTCATATTATGTAAAAAAAATATTTTCTCTAGTATCAAAATCCAGAGAGGGAAATGAGGAATACGTTTGTATGGAAAAAAAACCACCCGGTTTCCTCTTAAATATTGAAATGATCGTTTCCGACAGGAGTCAGTATTAATGTGCATTAAAATCTTGTGAAATCAAACTACGCCGCCTGAAACGTGTTAATTGAAAGTTTGTCCGCAACCTGCCTGCATTCATTTGGTTAATAATTCTGCTTTACTGCGACTGGTGTATATCCTGGTAAGGAGATAATATTTCTGGCTATCAATAATTCGCTTAAGTATTATTCCTTAAACTAACCAATGAGATTGCATATTCAGCCTGACCCAGTTACCAAACGGAGTCTCGGTTGAAAGGAAATTCAGCAGTTTCAGATGCGGATCTATAAAGGGCAATCGTTTTCTATCTCGTAAAAGTAATGTTTCAAAACTATAAGTAACGTACCCATTCGCTGTAAATACTACGCTCCCTATATGATTATGAGGCATTAAATGCTTTAATTATACTTTTATTAAAAATATTTTAATGGGTGTCTCATTAGTTTAATTGAATGCTTCAGTCAGACAAAAACTAATGAGGAATGCAACGGGCGTTTCAAAACGTCTTTATCTTACAATTTTTTTTTATCTCTGTATAATTTATCTTGTTTTTGAAGTTTGTAACATTCTTTCAAACTACTTAAATGATGAATATTTTTCAATCCCGTTTTATCTTTTCCTGGATTACCAAATACTCGTTTTAAATGCTTTATTCCAGTGTTTACGTACTTGAAAGTCTAAGCATACAAAATAAATAGGTACTTAAAAATTTCAAAATAACAAAACACCTCGCGGAATGTCGCCATCTCATTTGTCACCTTGGAATCGAGTCGGATGCGGGAAATCTAAACATGTGACAACATTCGCAGTAACGTGATCATTGAACTTGTTGGTCCATCCACAATCCACAGCCTCTATTGGGTCACCTAGTCAATCTCTCCAATTGGAGCCGTCATTACATGCTTTTGATGTTTTACTTAGTTTTGTTTCTGTTTGTCCCAGATTACAGAATACATCAACTCTATAGAACTGTGCGGATTGAACCATAAAGAGAGCGCTGTTTGGAATTTAAAGTTAATTAAGTAGGTAGACCTACCTTAGTCCGACTGTATCTAATAACTCGCTTAACATCTGAAACATTTAACAACTGTTAATTTTGCGTTCTCACCTACGTAGGAAAATGCGATGAAAAAAGTTGTTGCCATACGATAATAGGTAACTTGAGTGAAAAAATATTATGGCTTAAAAACTATTACAATTATTCATATATACAAACAATTGCTGATTTTGAATACATTAGTTTCGTTATATACAATTACACGTTGAATTAATAAATAGTCATTTAAAAACGATTAAAACCTAAAACAAACTCACACTCAAACACCCTGTGATTCGGATGCACTTAAACGCTACCTCATGGGTTGGCCGGCCGCGTACATTGAGTATGTGGACAATTTTGTGCTTAGTTGATCTGCGTATATTCCGACACGGGTCCCTACCGCGGTTTTCAAATTATTTCGTAAGAATTATTGGTTTTTGGAAATCTTCTTTAATATTTTAATTAGGTTTTTATTTTTTTAAATTTTTTATTATTTAAAAAAAAATTTTTTTTTTTTTTTATTTATTTTATTACAATATTTTACATTTCATAGTACAATCCAGTAATGTTGGCTTCAATAGGTGGCTTACCTGTGCTGAGGCCATTTTATGAAGATATTTTCATACCGACGCGAGGGATTTACCTTACTGTTAACAACAAAACCGCGGTACGTATGACGTCATGCGTACCCCGTCAGAGTTCCATCTTTTGGCGGGCTTAAATAAAGGCAAACTTTAAAAAATATTTAAACTATGAAACATGCTTTATGAACACTTGACTAAAAATAACGGTATTTAAGTTAAAAGGTGATGTTTGAATGTTTTGTTTTTTAAATGTTTGGAATTCCTTATATTCGTAGTTTAGAGTTCAAAATCCACCTCACATGACTTATATTAAGTTGAAAATTAGAATTAACTAGATCGACTTCCTCTTATATCTAGTAGAAACCTTTTAACAACTTATTTCTATGACATTAAGGACACTTTACAATACATATAAAACAAATTCTTTATAGGATTTAGGCATAACCCACGAAAAGCAGCAAGGCTTTTAGCTTCCTTGACATCTGTCGGCACAGACATATGAATATATAGACTAGAAATTAAAGGTGAGGGGTAAAATCAACTGTTGAAGAACGAAGGGGGTAAAGCTGACTGATTCGTCAATAAATCAATCTGACAGTATATAGGCATCTCGCATTATAATATCACCATTTAGTTCTTAAAAGTAAAATCTGCTTTTGAATGAATAGACATTTTTACATGGGAGCGCAAATTACTCGCCACGTTATGAACAAATTTGCGTAGTCCAAATTCGGCAAAAAAATTTCTTCTATTTTCAGAGTCGAATATTTTGTTTACGTATTTAGTTAAGACACTTTTATAAGTGTTCATAATTTACTTCCCAGTAACAACGATGCGCACACTTGAGAATCGCTACATTCGACCAATGTTGGCTCGATGTGATAGTATATGTTTCTACAACTGATTCATATTATACGACGTGAATAAGCTTAAAATGATGCTTACTTATGGAATGTAATACGACAATTGGGTTTATTCTCTTTTTCACATCTATTTTTACAAGTTTTCATATCACAAGCCACTATTTTGCCGTGTTATTTCATAAAATGCCTCGACCATAGCTCGACGCTAGTTCGAACAAGAATGATGACGTCACATTCTCAAGATTCACGGGAAGCCATACGCGAGCCCAGCCGGCTCCAATGGAACCGGAATGGGGAGTGGGGAATAATACGCTTTTAATCACTTAGGGCAGGTCTACTAATATTCATATGTCTATGTCTGTCGGTTATTCATTAAAAATCTTAAATCCTTTAAAATAGAGATTATTTTGGGTTCCCGAAAAATTTCTTTTTGGACGTCTAAAATCTCAACAGTTTCTCGTGGGGTAGCCATTTATTGCGAAATTAAAATTTACATTCTTAAGTATGTATTTCGGGAGCTTCTTATTTTTAGCTTAAATATAAATATTAGGGTATTATAAATTATTCGCTGTCTCACACTTAACATTCATAGTTTTTTCTGCATAATAATTATCTTAGAATACCTACTACACTTCAATAATTCAAAGTTAAATTTAAGTCGATTGTCTATTATAATGCCCAAGTATTTGATTTCCCCCACTGCCTCTATTTCTGCGTTGTCTATGATATTTTGACTGAGTCCGTTGAATTTTTTACCTATAACCATGTATTTACTTTTGTAACATTTAAGTTTTAATTTGTTTTTCTTTGATAGACAGATATTTGATCCAGGTCGTATTGTATTTTGAGCATAACTTATTCAAAACTATTTCCTGTTAAATATAAAAGCGTATTATCTGCAAACAGTATTTTAAGCACTGCACTATATCGTTGATATATAATATAAATAGTAATGGCCCCAATACAGATCATTTTGGGACTCCTATTTTCACTGGCTGTTCCTTCGATATGGCGTCTCCAAACTTGGTATATTAGTATCCACCTTTGTTATTATTATCACCTCAGACCACAAAGTAATGTTAATGTATGTGTAATGAATAGCGTTATCTTACACTCGATACAAATGCATAAGATATTATAGTATATTAATAAAGTGACTGGTTTGACCGGCGAGTTCCGGTAAGTACCCGGAGTAGCAGGACCTCACATGAATTATAATATTAATAAACAGTTTGCATTCCCACGTTGAGTGCTCAGAAGAATTACCCATACATTACAATTGTATGTCAATTTAATAAGCACGACCAGGAAGCCTTATCAAACTACCAATTCAATTAAGGGCGTTTGCCTCGCGCAGTCATATCAATTCCTTTCATAAAACAAGTGAAACTAGTAAATGCATCGATTTCCCAACTAAATTCATCTCGAAAAGACTTGGCTATGTCCATGACGACGGCCATTTGAAGGCTTCTGCGGTAGAGCTTGTATGTGTTATTTCAAATATAATATTTATAAGCTCGCGGGATAGTTTACATTCCTGATAAATCAGTTCAAATTTTGAATATCACAATAAAAATAATTTTGTGGTAAAAATATATTATGGACAGTTTCTTTATCGCTTGTCTGAATTAATTGTACAATCAGTTCCAATTTTGATTTAATTTTGATTTTTATGTGACACCTCACAAGAGCGCCCCTGTATATTCAGTGTAAAAGCAGGGGAGCTATGGCAATATTTGGTTGGGTAGCGTTGTGAGGAGAGTTAAGGCAGGGGCTGTAGGAAGGGTTTTATTAATGCGGGTCTTAAAGAGGCTCGGATTATGTGAAGGAGGAAAAACAGACGCCGATATCTCGTTCCACATATCTTCCGGCCCATTCTCATAAAGCCAACATCAACTGTTATCGGGTGTTCCCCTCGCGTACGTCGAGTTTCACGTACGTGCATAGGTGCACCGGAGATCAATGCTGCTAGCTCCTTAAAGCAGGCTCCACTTAAAATACCACTAGAACAGACTCAGCATGCCCACATTGCGTCTGTGCATTACATATGGCAATTAGTTTATAATGGATTGTCGATCCAAGAACAAGATACACAGAACCAAGTAGGTTTATCAAGTATTGCGGGGCTCCAGCCCAGAGGTGGCTCCCAAATTCAATCGTTGGGCGTACTTGGGATTTTTATAGGGTTAGCAGATGGTTACCATTAAAGATCTGCTATCCTTATACAAGAAGCCCACAAATTACGTTTAAATTCAAAGTAAATTTGAGTTCATTGAAGCACAGTTACGCAGAACGCAGAGAGAACCGGAATTAGTATTTTCGACCACCGTTCAGAAACGAACCGCTGCTTGAAATGGCTTTAGCAGTTTTTAGTGACCTGATCTGATTTTTCTCTTCGTCTATTATATATCTCTTTCACCTCTCCACTTTCAATCTCACGACATACTGAAAATTTTTGCTACCAATCAGTTCCTCCGGCTACGGGCAGTTGGGACTGTTGTCCGGTATTCACATAAAAGCAGATAGCCGTGTTTAGATACCAGATCTGAATAGCCGGGTACTTTCCGAGGTTCCCATTTCCCACGTCCGCTCCATCCCGGCTCCATCCCGGCTCCATCCCGGCTCCATCCCGGCTCCTTTCAGTCCAACTACACGCCCCAATAACACAAATAAAATACAATGCAAAGGTATCGAGCGCCCATTGGAAATCATCTCCCGTCAGCAGCTGTGCTGGTTTACATAAAATTTCAACGTAATACACCAGCACTAAATGAAGAACATTGACACTGTTTGCCGGAGATAATATTATTGTTAGCTTTACGTAACAATTACGTGCCACTTGTCGGCGGTAGGCGATATTATTACGTGTTACATTAGAAGTGTGTCACAGCGCATAGCGCGCCGTGAATCCGAACGCAGAGTGTAGTGGCACTCTATCCATTATTGTTAGCCGTTTCCAAAAGTTTCATTTTATATATATACCTACATATATATTTATATATATTTATTTTTTTTGCAAAACCAAATTGTTTTTTTTTAAATTCTTAGTGTTTGTTATATCCGAGATGCACCAATTAACCTAGTGTTAATATTAAATTAAAGAAGTTGTTCTTTGTCTGAAATTTACACCTGCGAAAATGGGCGACAGCATTGAATTAACGAATTTATTAAATCTTTTCGGATTTCTCTGTGCAGAAACCCTGGTTAATTTACTATTTTTACTATGATGAACTAATAAAGGATAACCAATAATTATAAGCAATAATTAGTCGCCTGAAATTGAAAATATCTCCTGAGTATAAGTAAATGCTGCCAACGGGAATTGAACCTTCTTGAAATTGAAATTGGTTCAATTCTCGTTGGGGGCATTTATTTTTACTCGGGAGATATTTCCCTGGTTAATTTAATATTATTATTAAATCACCGCAAAAAAGTAGTTTTGTTACATAGATTTTTGATAAAGTATTCATTTAATTAACGGCTTTCGGGAGATCAATTTCGAGAATTTTTGTCCGCGTTCATAAATATTTGTATTTTTTTAATTAGGTACCCAACTACCCTTGTTAATTGTGATTTATTTTATAAATAAAAAAAACATATATATATAAATATCTTTTTAGCCAATAATCAACGTGATAATCTTTACATCACGCTTATATCACAATTTCAGTAAGTTAATTAATATATGGCAATTCTGTGAGATATTATGTAATTATTTCAAAACTGTTTCCTGTTCGTACAGAAATAGGTGTTTCCAGAAGATATCATAATCTCCGATGGTACATTGTCAAGCCTTCTCGATGAATTTCTTTCTGGTTGTAGGCCGTATAGCACACGAATTTGATGTGTAAACTAGTATGCATAATAATTGCGAAAGTTCGTGTTTTTTCGGAAATTATTTTAACATTGCTTTTTTTAAAGAAAACTTTTTTTCCCGGCTCACGAATAACCCGACAATATGTTAAAATCTCCTACTACCACCCCAGTAACCGGAAACTGTTGTTTGTGTCGTGGTGGGGGACTTATCCAGCCGAGGAATTCAACACACGACGCCAACTCAGCCACTGACCAATTTATTAAATATTTTTTTTGTTTATTTAATGTGTACATATTAAAATCTGTATATTGTTTGTCATTTTAAAGTATGATTTTATATCGTCTTTCTGTCCTTTTGACAGTTGACTTCTCTTTGGCAATTTGACACCTAGTTAATGGATGATTGTTTGCTTTGCATGCATGATTTTAACTTTACATGAAACAACATCCAAAAGCTGACTTATTGGGTTTTGTACTCGATAGAACGCCCGTTTCATAGTTTTTTTTGATAATTTTTACTTGACATTGATTGAAAAAAAGTTTTGGATTTGTGAAGCCAATTATTGCTATTATTCAATTATAATAACATGTGCAAGCGTTAGGAACTTTGTATTTTAATTTATGTGAACCTTTAGCATGGGTATCATTTAGACTGATTGTAGTAAATGTATTTATTGGTATTGCTATAAAATGTGTGAGAGAGGTCATAATGTTAAGTGTCGGGCGCCAGTAGGTAGGCTCTGTAGAAACAGGCATTTTACTTGTATGGTCTGTATGAACTTTTAACCTGTTTGATGGTGTATTCTTATTTAATCATTGGGGGTGTACTATCATCAAGGAATTCTGTCTTTAACATCATAAAGTATGTATAAATTTGCATATGTGTATTACATATTATATTATAATATCTGTACTAAATAATAGTTTTTTTTTTAATTCTCAATAAGAGGCAATACAATGTTATTTATTATTTTTATATAAATATTAATTTCTTAAATATGTTTGATAAGTACATAATTTTAATTATGTATTTATTATAAAAATTATTTCCTGATGAGAGTGGTGGTAAACCTACTGTGCTAATTACGATAGACCACTTCCAACACATTTAAAAATAAAATCGATCAAGCAAAAATTATAAACCTAAAAAAAATTATTGTGTTTTTCAGCCATTGCGATTTTTCTAATGGATGTGAAAAAAATAGCCAAAAAACAATTTTAAAATGTTAGCCGCTAAGTCAGAAGCCAAAGAAACGTACGAAGTTCATGTCATAATATCTGTCAATATTCTGACAAGGAGCGGACTCTTGTGTTGTGTTTTATTGTTTAAATATGGATTCATTATCTACCGTAGGGTCAGTGATGGTAAAAATAACTAAAGATAAAATATAATTTATTTGTGCAAAAATACTTCTGCTATAATAAAAAGATCAACAGAACGTTCAGTGTTACATTACAAAGCCACATTAAAAAAAATCAGTCTGAAATTTTATAAAAAAGAAATGCAGAAATTCGTAGACATTTTTATATGGTGACTTTCGCGAGCAAAGAAAACTGATTTGTTTATTTTATTATTTAAAAACTATACGTTTCTATTTTTTTACATTTTCGAATTCTTAGTAGAAAGATCTATCCACGCGATTTTTTCCAAGTCATTCTAAAATGGCTATTGATAATTTTAATCTAGATAATTTTTCAGAATGGTAGTCTATACCAGTGGTCCCCAATCCCCGGTACCGGTCCGTGAAGCAAATGGTACCGGGCCGCGAAAAAAAACTCATTTTGTTGAAAACATCTTTACGCTAAGTAACCACCGACACAATACTGTTGAACACAATTCAATAAAAAATATTAAAAACGTTTTACAATATTAACATTTAATTTAACCACCCTGAGCGGGCCGCGGTAAAATTTTCAGACGTTGACCGGTCCGCGGCGACAAAAAGGTTGGAGACCACTGGTCTATGCTAATGATAGTTATTGTGAAAAAAAAAACATTTATATTATTATTGATTTGTTACTGTTGTTTGTTAGCGCAGTGCTTAAGATTATACCCGAATTAATGAATGTGTGTGTTTTTTATTGAAGATCTAGGCTCTTTGGTATTATACATCTTCATTTCGAATTACTTAAATCTATCGATGACCTAATAAGGTGAGATAATTATGATATTCAGAAGGTATAAATAATTTACCTTCTCTTATTGAGTAATATTGGAAAATGTCTGTTGATTTATTTTCTTATCAGTGCCTAAAAAACATTTAACTGATGAAACTGCCGTAAAGGTCAACGCGTTGTTAAGATTCTGCTTTAATATGCTTTACATTTCCTCACAGCGATATTATGAGAATTATTTGCCGTATAAATTATTGTAAATCGATTTAGAGAAAATATTATTTTTTAAGAGATAAACCGATAGAACTGTGTTGTAAGCACTGTACAGATATTATCTAGAAGTGTGGTCTATAAAGATTCAAAATACAATCGTTGTAGCCAATTTGCATTAGACCTTTCGACTCCTAGGCCAAAAAATTATCTAATTTTTTCAAGAAAGAATTTCTATTATAGTGATTTAGAATTTCGATATTTCTAATGATTTTAGCGGGTCCTCGGACACAAAATATTCTATCGGTTTTTGGTGACCGTAAGCATGCCCATCTACCCGAAGTAATGTCGATTTCATCTTACTTCGTGTAAAATCAATCAAAATTTTCAAATTTCGTATCTCTTTCTTGAATAGATAATCCACTTCATTGTCCCGTCTGAAGCATTGAGTAATTTTTTTCGACATCGTACGAGCGAGTGGTAGATGCTCTCAGTATCGTCCTGGTGAAATAATACCATTCAGAATAGAAACATAAAAAAACGAAAACTGAAATGGGTTTAGCTGTGTACAGGCTATGAATAGCCAGGAACTTTCTGTAATTTACCATCTTCCTCTCCATTTTCTTCTCCCCACTTACAAACACCTTACAAAATACCTACCCCAATTGGGGATTCCATGGTCCCACTGGGTCCGAGCAGTTATATTTTCTCCACGGTGCTGTGCGGTATTCACATTTTGAATATATCACGCTGTTCAGCGTTTTTTAACCTCTAATATTATTATTATTATTATGATTTGCATCATTCGATTTTTTTCGTTTTGTTGTTTGATGAGCGTCTTTGATCGGTATCTCTGCCGGAGAGCTATCTCGATAACGCCGAATAGTGTTTCGCAACGGAGACAATCAATACGGCTTATCGGGATACTGGCTTATACTAAATGTTATATGTATACCTACTGGCTGGTGTCTGGTGGCTGGTGGATGATGGCTGGCGTCAGTGACGTCGCATCTCCGAGGTCTACGGGGCATTGGGCCAAGGTTCCGCCGCCATCCCGAGCGCATGACAATCACCGGCATAGATCGGCAGCTTAATCATCTGATATTACGTTTCTAACGGAGATACCATCGCCAGGTACCTAGATACAATATAGATAAAGAGCCCTAAGGTTCTATCGTCTTCGTCTACACTTTATATGCAGAGTATTCACTAATTTTCCCAGGATAAAGGGCACTTAGGAACTGCCCTTCATATGGAAGATGCATGGAGAAAAAATATCCTGTTAAAAGTGATACCATGCCAATTTTCTGATAAAATATTAGTCATTCAGAATATATAGAGAACACGTGTTCTTTTCCTAATAAATATCCTGACGGAATTCGACAGTAACAGTATGTCTATATCAATATTTGTATGAACACGTGTTCCGCCGTCCTCATAAAACATTGGTTTTTAAGTGATACTTTTTTAGAAACTCTGTCAATTCATTCGTTAAAGTCCTGCAGTCCTGTTTTTAATATAATATGAGTATTTTGTATCAATAAGTTTTAGGTATAGTGGCGAGCTATTTTTTTCTGACATGTAAGATACTGCTGTATTCTCTTCAAATTTATTGTTAAAGCAACTCTTTCCAGCATTAAATTTATCATTACCTCAGCAGTTTTGAAATATCCATTTACTGTAAAAAATATATTTTTTAATTTTATAAAACAAAAAAATGAAAACCATTTAACTGGAAATAGATTCAACATCACCACCCCTGCAAAAAATCTCCTTACATAATTTGACTTGGAATTAATATTGTGTATGTAAATAATTGCAATTTGGGACGTATCTTTTTTTGCTAAACAAGACGTGAAAAGTCAAGTTCAAGAAAGCAATAAAGATTATTTTTAAAATTTTTACTTGTTGGTATTTGGCCTCAAGGATGTATCGTCCCCAACTAGAGAAATGTTTGTCTGAATAATATGTTAATTCCAGTGACATTTTCAAGAAATAATCTTATTTACCAGATTCCTGCATTCGCCTCATGTCGTTGGCACTGCCTGCTTATTGCTGTTTTTCTATGAACACACTCATTTTTCATGACATTTAACTATCTTCATTCCGAGCATTTTTTCCTCTATTATGGCCAATAAAACTGATGCCGTTTTTTCGCACGGAGATGCTGCTTTGATATCCTGCTTGAATCGGTAATTAATTGTTTAAACAGTAGGTAGGCGAATAACAAAATTATCGATTTGATTCGTATAAAGAGGTATTTTAATTTGTAAACACAATATTTAGTGCGTTCAAATACAATTCGGATGATACAGACTATATAAATAATTTCAACAACCTTGACATGCGTTTAGTATTATTACGTTTTATTTTTATAAATGTATAAAAAACTGGTAATATAGTTTTCTTTAAAGCACGCTAAATATGTAAACTACATTTTATTAAGTTTGGTATAGTATCCGGATTCGTGTGATTTTTAAGTGCTTATAATAACAATAATGAATTGGTCTATAGCCTGATGGGTGGAACCGGTAGAACCCCTTACAGGTGGGTGTAATGTACCCTTATTAGAGTTAAAATCTAATAGTTATGTACGATCAGCTGCTCTCATTCAAAACTCAGCAATATTATAACATTTAAATCTCAAAAAGCTGAATACATAACATAGGGATGTCAGAAATAGTAAATATACTCACATCAAATACAGACTGAAACCACTCCACTGCACTTAAAATACTAAAACAAATTTTAAAATCTCCTACTACCACCACAGTAAGCGGAAAATGTTGCTTGTATTGTGATGGAGGACTTGAATTGAATACTTGAATTTATCCAGCCGAGGAATTGAACACACGACGCCTGGGTGGGACTGATTTCAACTCAGTCACCGACCGGTGTATATATATTTATAACTAAACACTACTAAATTGTAAAAATATTATGTAAATTAAATCCTCAGCACGGCAGATCCCAATGAGGATATCATTATCTATATTTGTAACAAAAAAGGAAGATAATAAAACACTATTTATATTTATACAGTTGTTTTAGGCGTACACAGGAAGATAAATAATTTTAATTTAATTTATTACCCTAACTGTTATTTTTAACAAATTTAAAAAAAATCATTTATTATATAACTATTTATGTTTATTACTAACATTTAACGCGTTAAATGCTTTTAATAGTACATACTGAAAAGTTTTGACTTTTTGTTTTTAATTATTATTTTGTTTATTAGTTTGTATGACAACTTTTGTACATGATGTAAGTATAAAGCATAATACAAGTAAGTATAAATTCATAGTCCTCCTTATATTATGTCCTACTTATCCGACGCCCCCCGTGGTCGAGAGACAACGCTATCAACTAGTGATCCGGAGGTAGCGGATTCAAATTCTGGCATGCTCCAGTAATTTTATTGACTTAGTTTGTGTTGTTTAACAATTAATTCATCAAAAATAATATATGATATATGTTTTCGACATTTTCACGGCTCGTGGGAGATACTCTCAGTATGTTTGTCTTGATGAAACATTACTTGAAATGGCTTTTATCGTGTTTGGTGACAAGAATTGAATGGCCAGGTAATTCCCCACCTTCCTCTTCTTCTTACCCATCTCGATTCCTCTCCTCTCACTAGGTCTAGACGGTTGGGACTCTTCTGCAGTATTCACATTAAAAAATCATGTCTTCCCGTAACTAAAGCTATATCCTGCTTTGATATGGCCTTTTTATATTTTTGAAAATAAAATAACCACAAAACTAGTACACTTCTTCAGACACCGATTGCTTTTCCTTATGTTGTCTTATCGATTATTCGGACTTAATTGATTCCGCACTAAAAAAACTAATTAGTTAATTTCTGCAGTTTAACATAATTCCATAAGTCAGTCACCTATCACATTTTTCCTTTTACAACTTAATCGATTTTTTTTGTGCTTATCAAAAACAAGACATTCTTGAAATAACGCACATTCCCGTGCTGTTTTATTTTTCATAATATTGATTTTGGGGTCGTGATGGTCAGTTTTTTCTGCCTTCTAATTGTATAAAAAAAAAATAAAAACCGCTTTTTTGATCACCTCATTAATATTATAAGAACTTGCGTCAAATATTTCCCCGTTGCGATGAACATTAAGTTGTTATAGATGTCTAGTTTATTACGTGTTATATGGTTTTCCTGTTTGGACTCGTGCTCTCATGTGATCGCATCACGTGAGTCCACCTACGGCATTATCGTAAATGACTGCAAAATAGTTAGAAATGCTCTCTACATAATATGTAGGTATGTTGGCGGGCCACGGACTGGTCGCGACTCGTCCTTGACTGGAATGCGAGGTCATCACAGTTAAAATCCTGATTCACGACGGGCGCTAATTTAATCAAATACTCATCTTTTAGAATATTGCCTATTGATTTAAATATTAGAATTAAAAGCAATATCTAATTTTAAAATAGCGATTAATGTGTTATGAAAAGATTCATCACGTTGTTGGTGATGTTGTTGTTGTTGTTGTTGTTATTGACGTGTTCCATCCCTTATTTTATTTTGGTTTTTAAAATTGTCAATTTAGTTGTACCTCTTTGCAGAAATGTTTAATCTCTTATAAACTTTACCCGTAATTATAATTATACATAATGTTTATTTATCGATTTTTTGATCTACGTATATTATGGTATTTATTTTTAATTTTAGCAACTTTTTTCGTAGTACACGAAGAAAAATGAGTGTTGGTGAATTATTAAAATCCTGTTAAAAAGTGATAGCAAGCGATTTCCTTATAAACTATTAAGAATTTCATGCAGTTGCGTTTATTCTATTATTATATAATGACGAAATTTTTTAAAGCAAAATTTTTTGTTTTTTTTTAACACATTCCGACATCTCCTAATCACATTCGTGTTTTACTGATAGTTTATTAGGAAATCTGTCAATTAATTCCTTAAAGACTTGTAGTCCCGTTTTTAACAGGAATACAAATAATTTGAAGAGATTTTTAATAAATTAGCAATATTTTTTGTCAGTAAGTTTTCTCCGTGTACTTTCCGCCTTTCCTCTGAGTTTTACACGATGCGACGCTGACCTATCTCAATACTGTGTATATTTTACCTGTCGATGTGTCATCCGCGGGGATTATTGGTAGCTTATGGTTTTAAAATAACCGTGGCAGTCAGCGCGTCCCACGAATTGAATTGTATAATTCAAGCATACAATACCTGTCTCTTGGTTTAGTGAGGATTCATTATTAAGCATTGATGATCCTAAAATACCTGATTTTATTCGAATGCTTAAACTGTTTTCGATTCTACTTTAGATTATTCATAATGCCTTTTATTATTGCCTATTTTTTTGAGTCAATAGGATGCGGAAGTTTTCAGTTTTAACTGTGAATCCCCGCAAAAACAACAATATTATTTTGTTATAACTAAACCTTCGACCTTGGAATACCACAGTTCTATCGTTTCCTTGTCCCTAAAATGTTTTTTTTTGTCATTTTTACTAGGCATTTTAAAATTGATTCTAACACGTTTATTTCTTCTATTTGACGCTTCACGCTATAAAAAATCGGAATGTGTGAAAATAAATTTAATTTCATCGCATATTAAATCGTCAAAGCGCCACCCGAATTGATTTTTTTAAACCCATTTGTTTCAGTATAAACTCCGTTAGTAAAATAATAATTAATTTTAGGTATTTTTGCATTTTCTGTAAACCAATTGATTTTTCGTTAAAAAATTCCATTTAGTTATATTTTAATATGTTATTTTCAAATTTCAATGTATATTTCGTATTTATAGAGGGTTTACGACGTTTAGGACGTACCTGACTTAACCTGTGATTCCTGAGGTTGTTTGAAGCAAAACATGCTGATGATATTTTGGTTTCTTTTTTCAACAAAAAAAATAAGTCGACATTGGACAGTTAGGGTCGCGCTGGGGTTTGGGCGGTTGCTTGGCTGAGTGACCAGTAACGACATGTAAAATACTTTTTCTTTTTAATAAAAAAAAAAAAACTACAACAAAATGTCGCTGGAGAGTATGTCAGGTACGTCTCTTAACACCCTGTATATCCCATAAGGTAATAATATATATAAAATGTACAGAAAATTTATGACAAATAAAAACAAAGTTTTCAAGCTTATAAAGTAGGACCCTACGTAAGAAAGATTCACGATGAATTTCAAATGCCAGCTTTGTCTTATGGAATTTTTTACACCGTATTGTTATTGAATATGGTATAAGTTTTGAAGAAACAAAATGACGAGCTAACGGTTTCGCTTGTATTCCAAACAAATGTAATTCTGCATATGCGGCACGATCGTGTTTTTAGACATTTAGGATCATCCAATTATACACTTCAATACAATTATAATGTAAACAACTATAAAAAGCCGCATTATTCCAAAAAGATGGTAAGTTTGGTGGTCGAACACCGGAGTGTGTATCTATCGATGATTTGAAAGGAAAACAAATTACACAGACTTCACAAATTATGAGCCCGGCGAGAAATTGGTCAAGATTTGGCTCATTGGTGAATAAATGTGTAGGTACCTTATAGCATAGTACTTAGTAAGCATAGTACTTATAACAATAAAACATGTTTTTAATAATAATTCCTTTCTTAGAACCTGTAGATAAGCTGCCACATGCAGGTTCGTGGTTGGACCATGTTAATTTGTAAATTTTCTTTCTCTGTCAATAATAACATAATAAATAATTCCTAAATATTTTTCCTCAAGCAGCTTGACGTATGTATGTATAAAAATAGCATAGCCGGATTGAATAATTTTGAGTCCGTTCACCGGTAGCATCTTAAAAAAGTTATTTAGTAGGTTCCTAGTAGCCCAAACCGTGTCTACTAGGAAAGCCCCGAATACAGTTAGCACACATAACATTATTTGATTTATTCGTCACGAAGAGTCGCGGTGTGATGGTATGTCAGAAGGTGCATATCTTCAGACATACCACTGTACGAACCACTTAAAGATGATGCCATTATGAATTCTAAATGTAAATGACAGTTAAAAGTAGAACCTCACACCATTATAGTGATTTGTTTTTGAGGTATTATGCCGTGTTGCGCCACCTCCTTCTTTAGCCAACGTTTCGTACAGCATTGAAGTGACCGATTAGTCCGAGATCCGATTAGATCAGATTACACATCAAGAAGGAGGTAGCGCAACACGGCATAATACCTCAAAAACAAATCACTATAATACTTTTGGCCGTGAAAATCTCAAATCATACCCTCACATAGGGCTGCCACCTTTCAAAAACAGTAGACCCGGAGATTTTAGAAATATATATTTTTTTGTTAAAATAAAACTTTTTTAGTATGAATTATTTAACTAAAGCAAAATGTCATGGTAAATTACCATTGGTAAGGTTTTAAATATAAATGAACTAACTAGTGCTAAGCTGACTTGGACCAGCTTGACACTAAAAACTATATTTTTCGTTCTGAAGGGATTGTTTAAGCATCTTTTCTTGCTCAGGTTTCTTCAAAAACTTGGCAATTCATATTGTAATTAATTCTCACAATTAACTCTGCCTTCACCATGTCCACTAACAAGCAGTTTCGCTCGTCTGTCCACAATTTTCCCATTAAAGAAAAGACTCGTTCAACAAAAGCATTGCTTATAGGGATTGAAAAAAAAATTCCAATTATTTTTGGCAGTTCGGTGAAGGTTGAGGTGACTTTGAATAACTGAACCCATCGTACCTAAATCAACAATCAATTTTGAATTTACGAACTGAGGAAATACTTCGTTTAATTTTCGGGTCATAAAGTTTATCTTCGTCGACATTTTTTAAACCAAGTGATTCGACGGCTTCCACAGTATCTTCATAACTTACTGCACTTGTTAGATCGAATTTGGAAAAGATTTTAAATACAGAATCCTCAAAATCATAATATTTCTGTTTGTATTCGAGAGTTCTCCTGTAAACCTCATTGGCTGTTTTTTTGTTAATTGATTCTGATCAGAAGGCCTAAAAAACTTTATGTTTCTCATTATTTTGGCACCGTAAAATTCATCATGTATTCACTCAGTCAAACAGTCACGCGCTCCGCGCCGTGATGGTCGTCTGTCGCTTCGCTGCCACCGCCCGGTCTGACCCCGAGATATCGATGAAACCCGTAGCCCGGACATGCACCATACAAACCCGTAGACTCCGGGTCAAACCCAGAGAGGTGGCAGCCCTACCCTCACACCATATTTCAAAGACTTAGGATTGCGAGAGATGGTGTCCGCAACGTAATTTTAATTTGTAGCAGATGGTTGCTTTTTCGATTCTCGGCTTTCCGAAATATATTTTGTGTACAGATTTTAAAACAAAATTTTAGTTTTGTGATTTTTGCGGTTTATCATACATACGAAATTTAAATTTTAAGCTAAAAAGTTTTAGCTTTGTCGATCTCGCAGTAATTAGGACGATACAAAACAAAAAAATCCACTCGTTTTATAAGTAGAGTATTGCATAGTCCCTACTTGTCCTTTTTCTTATTTAGACCTCATTAAAAACTTTATTTTAGTTACGTTTTTATTTTATTTTGTTCATTTTGCTTTTCATGTTCTTGATCCATTTTTTGATGATGATGTTTTCGCCTTCAATTTGTCTATTTTTCTTTTCTTTAAAATGGTAAAATTATAATGCTAAGATTACGAATGTACGATGTTTTAAAAAAATTACCATTTACTAGATTTGCCCAGAGTTGGATGGTTCGATGCCATCATTAAATTAACGTTGTTAATTTCCTTATAGCAATATATATTTATTGATGTTATGCTCCCCACTTACCTACATTGTGTAGGCGCCAATGGCAATTAATTAAATCATTAACCTGTTAGAAAAGTTGTTATTGATTTATTTTTGTTTTGTAAAAAAAAAAAACAAACCTTCCCAGGCAGGTTTAACGAATAACTTATTTTAACTCAAAGCAATATTTGAATTCACCCTATTAACATCGATTACCATACCATACTAATCATGTAATTAAATCATCAGTAAAAAGAATTACCTTTCTTAAATATATAAAGTGGGTTTCATATGAATATGATCAATCTGATAAAATTGAATTCAATTCTCGTAAATTGAAGATTTTATTGATTATAAAAATACGAAAAGATGTTTTCTAGGAAGATCAGTGATCTCGTTCGATTAACGCACATTATATGCAGTTTGAAAATTTTATTATGGAAGCATTTAAACTCGGATGTTTCCTTAATTGTTTGTTTTACCACCTTTTTACTCCATTCCTTTAATTTAAATTTATTTTTGTTATAACTTCTTCGTAATGTATTGCGTAAATTAATAATTGCTTTTTCTGTTGCGTTAACCAGCTAACCTACGCTGTTAAACAACGGTACATAAGCCTAGAATGTATGCATGCATAGTAAAAACAATACTAATTAAATAAGAACACATTCTAAAATTAGAAACCATTCTAAAATTAGAAACCATAAAATGCATAAAATTATAATCTACTCACGTTTTTATTTCTTCGTTGTTCCGGGCGTTGTAGTCTCCCAGTTAACCGAAACAAAATAATTAGATCAGCTAGTTAATTTTCCAACTAGCGTAAATATCACAAAGTTTTGGTTTTTAATTTCACAACTATATAAATTGAAAACAAAATTAAACAATTCGAAGTGTCTAGTATTCTGTTGTCACGTGAATGTTGATAAATTTGATAATTTGCTGTCACTGAATGTTTTTGTTTTGTCACTGGTTCGATGGTCGTTTCGCCGTTGCGTTAACTCGACAACTGGCCTAATGTTTCGATAGTAACAGGTAACAGTGATTACTCGCCGGCTGTTGCTGTTGATGTTGTCGTCTTATTGTTGTCTTATCGTTGGTGACCCGATGGTTCAGTGGGCGTTTGGTGACTGACCCGGCAACGGAGCCCCGGAGCGCAGGAGGTGACGGCGGGGCGGGCGCCAGCTGCTGGGGACACCTCCTACCCACTCACTACTCGCTACCCGATTACACTGAAAGGGAACATTGTGTCTATCAGGATGTCCTTTGACACGTGCTTGAGCGTCATAATATGTATATTTGGTTTTCCAGAGGTTGAATATTAATCATGTGATTTGATTTACTTGTTTCTGATGTTTTGTTTGGACCACCCCTATTTTTTACATTGTACAGATTTCTGCGATTTAGGTTCAAATTTGTATTAAAACAATGTATGTAATGTTTCTTTTAAACGGTAATAGCATAGCGGTTCTTTTTCTGATAAGGTTTTTTAAGTCTTAAAAATAATCTCCATTAGTCGTTCGTTCATTGAGCAGTTCTTCTTACTATACGCACAGCCTATTTATTATCTTCTGTTCGTCTATCTATGTGAAATTAGAAACACAATATGAATTAGATGGGCCTTAAAATGTATTTGGAAAATTCGGATCAGGAAAGGTGAAAAACTTTTTTTTGAATTTTCAAATTTTTTCGCTTGTTTTGATCGGGTATCGAGTATCATAACAATTTTTTTTTATTTTATTTAATATATAAGTGGGTAAAATAAAATAAAGGATATATGATAACGGTTTTTAGATATTCTTTCTTAACATCGGCGTTATCGATCTTCATTGGTTATTTGTATCTCTCGCCAGGTTTCCTCCACGCCAGTATGGCACCTTCGCCTCCTCGCTCTCTCGCTGTTTATATTTTTAATACCTTTCCCATCCGTCACCGCCATTATCCCATTCAGTGGATTTTAGTTATATTTGAATCATTGTTTTCCATTCGACATTGACACCATTTCCAGGTAAGGAATCTGAGAAGATTTTGCATTGTAACGTCTCAACTTTCAGCGCTATATTATGTGTACGTATATATTGCGATTTAAACGGATTAAATATTATGTAAGAAGTTATTCAATCGAGATAACAACCAACAGCTGTCTGTGGTGTCTACGCCAACATATTAATTTCTGCCTGTTGCGGGTACTTAAAATTACCGCGGTTTTATTTAGAAATTCAGATCGCAATCACAATAAATCATAATTTGGTAACCACGAATATTTATTATTTTATAGTCTGTACATTTTATTTAATGCCCTTTGACTGTCGATGTGATTTCCTACTGATAGGATATCGAGGAAAAGGGCAAACGAAACAAGCTCAAATAACCGGATATATTTCCCATTTTCAGCTAAAGGAATTTTGCTGGAGATCATTTTGATGGATAAATAATATTATCTGAGATAACTTAACTATCATAAATTATGATCATCATTCACTTACTGTTTGAAACCTTCGTGGTAGATCATTATTACTAACTTGTATGAACGTACCCCGCCCAGACGATCCGTCCTCAAATCTTCATAATCATGTGTTAACGTTGATCGCTTTCTTTACTTAAACCTGCCGTTTAAGGCTAAGCTTAATGTGAAATCACTACTTTCGATTTATCTTTACTACGAATCGGTTTGCATTATGAATATAAAAAAATATCTTTTGGGTAAATTGAAGATTTTCCTATCGTTTCGCTTGAGTAAAATTAAAATATTTTTTAAAATTACTTTTCTAAAAAACATAAGCGTAAACAGCTAAACATTTTTTTTCCATTAGAACGCTTATTAGAAACAATTAAAAAAGTACAGTTTTATGACTAAGATTATCTCTGACGGTTTCCTTTTATTAGCTTTTTTCTTTCTCATAAAATTATTTACAACATAAATTAAAATCGACCGTTTGCTAAGCGATTTTTATGCCTATTACGTACCTACTCCTCTTAAATTTCATATTTTTAATTGTGATCTTCACAAAGTTAAATGTGCACTGCTACAATAATGCCAGTGACATAATATGATATGATATTATTTAACTAAAATGTTTATTTAAGCCGCTGTGCTCGGCTTAGAAAACTGTTTAACACTTTATTTATTCTAAATGGCCGTGAGTAGTGTTTAGTACCCATATAACAATGAAGGATTGTAACCATTGTTGCGTAATAATACGTTGCCCACCGCAGTTTCCAATCAGGCCCTCCTGGCTCCTGGTTCCCTCCCTCTCTCCATCTCTCCCTCTCTCCCTCTCTCCCTCCCTCCCTCCTTCCCTCCCTCCCTCCTTCACTGCTTACTTCCAATGTGGGTGCTCACGGTGTGTGTGCTCGTTCATAGTAGAGGTAGTGTCAATCACCGTATCTGCTATCTGCCGTGATTGGAGAGGCGGCTTCTGTCTACTTTAAACGTGCAGGAAGTCATCTAGCCGTTGGATGATAACTCCTCAGTAACACCTGTAATGTAGTAACTAAATAGCGATTGTTTCACAGTTTAATCACGCTCAGGATTATATGAGTAGTGTGCGTATCGGATGTTGATTCAGGCGCTTTAGTTATGCTTTACTGGGCGACAACATCGGAGGGATTACACAATTTAGGAATTGAAGATTTCCTTTTTATCTTTTGCAGTTTTCTTCGAGTTGGTGTATTCTGAATAATTGTTCCATATATTATTCATTATCGATTGGGAAAGAATATAAGTGAATCACTCTGCTCTTAGGTATAAAATAGAAGTCATGCGTGTTTTTTCAAAAATCTCCGTTCAGTTGTATCAATTGTAAAATGTTTCCTATATAAAATCACATAGATACGTTTAATCTAACATTTAGTGGCGAAACAATGCATTGGGAAGATGATTAAGAACGATTACATAGGTAGGTGTTCTTAGATTTCATAAAAGCCTCGGAAAATCTGGTTCTGGCTAGTTACATTTTTCTGTTCCTTATTAATTTTAATATTTTTCAAATAAATTGATAATATCAACGTTTTATTATGTAAAAGCGTTCTTGAACATCAATGTGAATCGATAGATACGCGTTCAAAGGTCAACTTTCTGTCACCTCGTAGTGCGTATTTTCCATAATACGGGGGTAGTCATCGACAATATTGACACATTCAATACGTGGAACCTCCTAGGAGCAGTTTCTAATTAATTATGCAGTCATCGATGCTGTATTTTGCAATTTTGGAAGGTTAGGCCATTGGATTCTAAATTCCATTTATAGCCCCCGAACAATATGTTTATTTTATGTTTCCGTTTATTATCGGGATCGGATATTTTCAACAAGACCCTAATTAAGTAAGGCCCTACATAAGATCCGACTTGTATGTAGAACCCGACATGTCGGGTCGGATCGCGTACATCAGAATATTATTATATAAGTTTGAGAGGATTGAACATCACGTATTAAAATTGTAAAAAACGTTTTCTCATGGTTACCAACACGCCGTAAAACGTATCTACACTCATAATCAACGAGTTTCCAATAACTAGAAAAAAATACTGACCATGATCGAGTGACAAAGATATTCGGTGTGGAAGTACGTTCCGGCTCACCCGCGGTGTCAAATGTCAACTGATAACGGCCTTTGTTATTCTCAGAGTTGAGCTCGTATGCGTGTCGTTTGTTTTAGGAAAAATCTTACTCACTCAGTAACATTGAAATCCAATTACTTTTATTGGTATCGACTTGTCCTCCCTGCTATAAGCAGACATTTGAATGCGACCCGGGTGAAGGAAAACCATGATGCTACTGCATTTCAACATACGCTATAAATAATGGCAAATCAATTGTTTTGTAGCCTCAACGGCCCTGGACTATTCTTTTAACGGACAAAGTATCTTCATTTTAAGGCTCTGAAAGAACAATAAATATTTGCGCCTTATGCTACAATAACAATACCTTGGAAACATCATAGAAACTTAACTACTCGCATCTGACCTGTTATGAGTCGATTATAAAACTGTTGATGGGTTCTAAAAGAGCACCGGGTTACCTACTACTATAGTTCATGTCACCTTGTCACCTATCAAGTAGTTTTGCTTGAAATCAGGTTTGTGTCTTCAGCACATAATTGGGTGTGAAAAACAGTAAATATCGTGTAAAAAGATTAATTAACATAATTCTCTCCTGACCATGAGAGATGAATGACTTCTTAACAATATGGCTTCCAACGAATGCATAGTTGAATTTGATTAATAAACACTGACACACTTATAACATAGTAGATGGCTTCTACCGCATTCAGCTAACTGCTACATTACCGATTGAGTTTGTAAATAAAATAAATTATTGTTTTGATTACTGATGATATGAAGTTTTTCCATTGTCCCCTGATAAAATATATTTACCGAACACAATTTACGCATCATAAATTACGTCAGATTGACAGGTGTTTTGTTATTATCAATATTTTTACCTTTCTGAAATACTTGTTTGTATCTTTTCGGGTGATGAAACAACCTAATAGTATAATTAAAAAATGCATAGCTACGAACATATTTTAAAATAGGTTTATTTAAACAATTCTTCCAAATTAGAGAATTTTTTAGAGACTCAACCTATGTCCCTCAAACATTATGTTACGCTAAAAGAAGAATCCTCTGTTATCAGCCTTCACTGAGGTGGGCTTTGTGGACACCAGACTTCTCGCGACATTTGTTTCCCGGTAAGATGGTTTAACGAGCAATAAAACACATTTCAACAGTCGTTAAAATAGTTATATCGCAATATAATTATGGGCGCCGCCCTTGGCACGGAAGGGCCAGTGTCGTCACGCAACTGCTCGCTCTAACTCTAATAAAACTATTACTGACCAAAATAGTAACTAATAACACCGAAAAGAGCTCCCGGTCACTGGTTCTGGTAGGTTCTGGCACTGCTTTAACCCGTTCAATACCAGTGTTCTTCCTCAGAAACATGAAGAAAAAAATGATGTCTTGATTTTGTAAAACAAAGGCCCTCATGGCGTCTATCTACTAGGTTGCAATCTTTATTCGAGCAACAAATTCCGTAAATATGACAAATCCCGTTTTGGCTGTTTTGCTTGGACAGGGATCCATTATTTAAAAAAAATATGTTACACTTACAACTAATATATTTTAAAAATTAAGCATCAATATTAGTTTTTGTGGCTGGTTTTTCTTTACTAGTAAAAAAATAATCCGTTAAGGCCTAAAAATAATAAAAATCAAATTAAAAAATTTAAATTAGTAATAAAAAAAATACTCATTAAAATGTTCTAAAATAATTATTTAAGGTGTTATCAAGCATAGCATATGGTCTATCTGTGGAAACGAGGTACTGAAGGGGTTAAGTTGATCTCTGCTACATCCTCCACGGCCGCAGCTCTGTAGTCTCTAGGACTGTTTATTAACATTTGCATAAGGTGGCTAAAACGAGTTTGGCACGCGATGTTTGCTTGTTTACCTATTTACATTCCCTCTTCGCGTTTTTGTCACATAAAATTAGCCACATTATTTGTTTACGGTAGAATAATGTTATTTACTTGATTCCCTCGCTATTAATTAGTGACATTTTTTTGGTTTTTTAATTGTAACAATCACATATTGTCAAATCAGTCTTTTCATATCGGCGGGTCAAAGGTTGAGTGAAAATGTCAAATATTGTTTGTTGTGTATGCATTATGAATACAAAAATTCTGGTTTGACTTATTTAAATTAATAGTATTAGTCTTACCCGCCGACCAAAAAATTAGACGGTGATTGATTTATTTTTAAGGGAATTATTTTTTAATTTTTGGAAACCACGGAAACCTTAAAGTTGAAACTCATTTATTGTATACCTACAATAACATTCTTGAACGTCGATTTTAGTATCGTTGAAAAATAGACGACTTCGACGCTTTTATGATGTGTCGTCTATCAAATGTTAAAAAAAATGTCGTCACGGATGTTTACCTCAAGATGTTGTTGTAGGTTAATTAAGGTAGTTTGTTTTGTCCAGTTGTCCAGTTGTTTCAGTTCGTTCGGAGCGCGGATGGTTTTCACGTTTTCAGCGGCTGCGGGCCCTTCCCTTGGCCTCCGCTCCGTTTGATTTCCTTTTTACTGTTCATTTTCGCCGGCGCCCAAAAGAGAAGGCGAACGTCGGCCATTACGAAACGCGACGGCCGTATCAACGCTACGTATTTCGGTTGGGACTGATTACAACACCATTATTGTTATCTCGCGGAGGTCGCGGGGGCCTTCGGATCCCCGGCCTTATCGGGGTACGTGATGCCACGTACACATAATCATTATCAGGCCCGAACCACCGAACGCCAGTGTCGAATCTTCTCCTATTCCGATACTTCCCATTGTCCGTTTGCCCAATATAATACAAAGGTTTCACCAAGCGACCAACTGGGGCGAGCTATCCGCGGAATCACGAGCCCATTCTTTTTGCCAGTAGGCGACCTTCGATTCGCAATTGATTGTTTTCATCTCGGACGGATAGATTAATGTCAAATTTACTTTGCACAACAAAATTGTACATTTTAACTCAATTATAATTACACTTATTTTATTTCTTCCTACATGCATCTGAAGGCCGCGGCCATTATGAAATAACTCTAGTCTGAACCAGAAACCACCCGTCATTTATTTGTAGCTGTTGAAAGCGTATTTTGCGGCAGTCATGGCTTACGGCCACTTGGGATCGCTTTTATAAAATTGTTTTTAGTGATTTTTTAATGACATCACGAATTGTGTTTGAATCACGATGCATTTAACCGTTATCACGTTTAACTGAAAACTCACCAGAGCGAGTAAGTAAAGAGAAAAACTTGCCGGAAAGAAATTTTCGTTTGAATTTATCTGATTAGTGATTAAAATTAGGGTAAAGGCGAGTTCGTCAGTAGGTACCTACCCGTGATGTATGAGTATGAGGTATACGATCGTGAATAGCCGTGACTAGTAGTTTATTGCGTGACAATAAATTTGAAGAACGTGAGGTCACAGTGAGATGCCATAATAACAATTACTAGCCAGCAGTAAGCACCCAATTTACCTCCGTGCATGCAGAGGTCAAGTTGCGGCTAGCAGCTACTGGCTACTGCACACTGTATGCGGTCAACCTCGCAGAGCTTTATGCTACTGTATTTAAATTATATTGTCGGCGCATCGTGTGTCCACAAAAATGGGTTATAAGAAATCCATAAACTATTTCAGATTTTTTTTTAATAATTCGTGTAAACGTTATAATGTACCCCATTTGATCCAGCTTATATCCAAAGTTACGAAACTGTGGTGAGTTTCCCTACTCTACTATAATTCAATGAATTCATATTTCGATTTATTACGTGTTTAATATTGAAAAATTAAACAAGGATGTAACCCCGCCGATTTGCTGAGGTTGAGGTGTTTCAACTTCAGTCACATTTGATTGACGATCTCCGTCAAACTTTGATTTTCGGCCCTTTTCCGTATTTGCTCAATTTTTGACTAGCCGTCAAGCATAATGTTATTTATTTATATATTAGCTGTACCCCGCTATGCGATGATGTGGCTCAGTATTTCTTTGCAGATAGATAAACAATAGCGCGTGTTGCTTTTATATCCAAAAGATGAAAAAAAGCATGTTTTTACCTGTCACAGATGACATCTGTATAGTATAGGTATATAAAAAACGCGTATTCGAATGCAACGTTGTCAAAATTTCAAAGCAATCTGTGAAGAACTTTCATACGGAGTTTTATTAACATTTTATTTACCTACATAATAATTTAGTGAAACAGCAGTCAAGAAATAAAAGTTTGCTATTCAATGCAGAATGTATTATGCTTAGCTTAGTTATTAATATTATTGAGGTATGTTACTAGAGCGTTATTATGATATTATTACTTAACTGTTGATCACATTTTGATCAAACTCTGGAAAGGGCCGAGAATCAGCGTTTTAAAAAGACTCTTCAAATGTAAAGACATTAAAAATGAGGCTGATCGTCGATTCGATCAACGATCAAACGTGACGGGGGTTGAAATATTCAAACATAACACTTTTGTGAAGCTATGCAGTGAAATATTATTTACCAAAACTATCTTAAAACTTGAGTAACTTTCAAGTTGAGTAGTTCTCATTTTTTAGAATTCAGAAGATCAGTTGTGAAGAATATGACCACTTTCAAATTATGACTGGCATCACCAAGATACATACTTACCATATCTAATCCTATTAAAATGTTTGCATGTGTTTTCCACACTAACATTTAATTATTTTATTTAAGTGTGTTTTTTTACATATTTATTTAGATCGTTATTTTATGTATTTTTTATGTACCCATTTCTCTCCTTTATTCATACTTTTATGTATATTTTAAGATTTTATGTATTGCTAATTTTATTTTATGCAATTCAAATTTGTTGTTTTATTTTATTATATTCAAAGCAGAATAATAAGATATACTAAAACACTAACGATATTGCTTCCCGTCTCAGGGCAGACATTGTCTAGTGAGACGGAAACGTACTTGAACTTGAATGAAATATATATTTTTTTAAATTTTCAAGAAGATCAACGAACCACCATTATTATGTTAAACATAATTTATAGAATAATTTCCCATGCGGTTATCGCTTGCGGCTTTGAATAATTTCCCAGTGGGTTTGTCAGCGCATGATTGCATCACATCAGCGTCGATAGGGGACTAGAGATAAGATGACCCGATGCTGAGCTATTGCTTTGCTGTATCACCAGAGCCTGTTTGGTTTACATTCAGTGTAAAAGGCTCAGTAGTCTTTGCCTTAAATTATTATTACTTAACCATACTTGAGTTAATTTTTAATAAATGTATGGCTCTTTTATTTCTTAAACACGGTTAAATAATCGATAAGTAGAGATATCAATTCGTTTGTAATTTTTTTCTATGAGAACACTGCATAGGAGTTTTCTAATTGTCCGGAGCCAGCGCGACTATGGCATCTCCAATTGGGGTATATTATGAGGCTGAAGGGCCTGAAGAGAGGCAGGAGATGGGAAAAAAGGGGTTTTTATTAAACTAATCTATTTTTTAATTGGGAAACAATACAGTTGCATACACATTATGGCTTATTGAATGTTTCCTTAGTTGCATCATATTTTTTACAACAATATGGAAAATGTGAATAATAAAATGGAAACAACATATTGTTTTTGGAATTGAAAGAACAAAAATAAATAATTAAATGATCTATCCATATAATTTCTAAGAAACACTACTTAAAACAAACTATAAATATATACATAGAAAATGTTCAATCAAACTGTCCACTATCTTAACTTTTCTAACAGAAAAGATTTCCAATAGTTTATTTGTAGTAATAGTAAATTTGCATATGTTTTGTTGTTTAACATTTCTAACCCAACACTATTTTCAGCTAGTCCGCTGGGTAGGACGCTCGTCTAGCCGAAATATAAATATTCAGTGAAATCTGGAGTAAATCCGCGTAGGTAGCTAAATTATTAATTTCATTAAAACAGAGGAGCAATCTGTTATGGCTTATTCCTGCCAACCTGTCACTGTGTTCTTATTATTATTTGCAAAGGGAGATGAAATATCCGTTTTCATTAACTTTTAATGAGCGTGGTCAACGGCCTCCGCAATTTAAAATTAGATGTGATTTGAATGCTGTTAATCTTAAGGTAATTAATGATACTACGGCATCTCACATTGTAAAGTTATCTAATCTACGGTGCCCGTCCGATATCACATACTAAATCAACCTGCCGGGTTGTCGGGTTCTCACGGCGCTGTTTGCCCGACCCTACCATCTGTTTATACGTCTGCCTCTACTAGCGCCTAGCTTATGCCTCTCAGTGTTCCCTGTCTTGGTCCGCCTCGGCTGGCTATAGCGAGGTGATGTCACGCAGTAATAGTGCTCTGGATCCGGCGGTAGTGGTTCACTGACCAGGACCCGGAACTTTGACTGGAAACTGTGCCTCATTAGATCAGGGCTTGTGCCGGGCTTTAGGCCAAGATTTTGCACCCACTTCGTCCATTTTTATTAGCCGAAAAATCTCTTGAAGATTGAACTCTAACTTCATGAATTTTCCACAGATTGTTCTGCATGGATTTTTAGGTCACTGCAATTGTTTTCAGTTCACTACGTCATTTCCATCATGAGCCATGGCGCCATATAATATTAAGACAAGACGTCTACTGCTTGATACCTCTTATTCAATAAAAATACGACAACGAGTAACTACTCCAGCGTAATTTCTCGCACCATTTTAACTTGATTTCGATTGGTTATTAGATCCTACATCTCAATAAATTCCTGCAAAATGACTCTTCGCCATTATTGCACAGAGAAAAATTAGTTGTGCCAATTTATTAACATTCTCTTCAAATTATTGGTAATCCACTTAAAAATGGGGTCGCAGGCCCTTAACGTCTGAATTAATAGGTTTCCTGATAAACTTTTAGTAAAATAATATTATCTCGGGTGACCGGATAAATCATTACAATGATAATTCATCGCATCTTTAAAAAGTTATATAAAGTCATGGAAAGTGAAGAAACAAAAACTTTACTAACTGGGTTAAGTAGGTTAGGTTAGGTTAAAACATATTTTTTTCATCGTTTCTAATGACTTCATATCACTTTTTAAAAGTGTGTTGAATTGTCACTGTGTTGAGTTATTATGGAACCATTATCACGATGTCGGTGCAAGTGTTCATGAAAATTCTAATCATTTTGCATTTCGTCATTATAAATTATAAAGGCAAATACAGGTGCATAAATACGTGTTCCGATTTATTAGAAATTTACTAAAAATATATCACGAAACGGCCTGCAATCCCGTTTTTAACCGGACTACCAATAATTTGAAGATTCTAAATAAATTAGCAATACTCAGTTTTCTCCGTGTTGTCTGTAGTTACGACAGATTTTTAAATAAATTAGCAATACTGAGTTTTCTCCGTGTTGTCTGTAGTTACGACAGATTTTAAACAAATTAGCAATACTCAGTTTTCTCAGTGTTCTCTGTAGTTACGACAGATGTTAAATAAATTAGCAAAACTCAGTTTTCTCCGTGTTGTCTGTAGTTACTACAGATTTTTTTTATAATCTCCCGCATTCATAAAATTTGCCGCAACCTTTTAATTTATAATTTTTCCCCCGTGAAGATTCCGAGGTTGATTCATTTATTTAGATGTTTTATCGAACTGGCGGTTTATGTGGTGGAGCCGTCCCTGCAATAAACTTTTAAAACCGATCGCCCGGTTATATGTAATTTGTCTCTACCGTTAGCGATATTAAGCTTTTTGCTCTGTCTGCATCAGAATAGAATTAGCACGCGGTCACTAGTACTTTTTTCCATCTGATTGGAAAGATTTTGGTCCACGTGCTCCTCTATTATAGTGCGGCACTTGCGGCGATAATAATACACAGGGTGCACATAAATCAACGTAACAACTATAATTTATAAAAAAAATAATATCACCACTCCCTCAATCAAAACTGAGCGAACGCCAAGTTGATATTTGGCGAAGGGTTACTTAATTAATTTTACCTACATTTTTCGATTGATTATTCGCTAAATTCCGGTAAACATAAGTTTGTCAAAGCAATTTAGAGTATTTATGAAAGTAATGGCTGAAGTCTTAGGTGTAGACGGTAATTTACCTCTTATTTGAAAAATCAAGTGTGCAAAATTTCATCAAGAAGTATTAAAATTTTTCTTTAAGGGGTGGAAAAGTGGTGGTGACCTTCGTCTTGTTTTCAAGGTCGTGTGCAAATTTTCACTTGTCAGCTTAACATTGATAGTTCAACTCCTAGCTGAGGTTAATTCAATCATCCACGTAAATAGATTTGACTGGGCGAAAAACATTTAATACAGCTTCAAATCATTACAATAGTTTTTCGAATGTTTCTAGAATCGTTTGTACATGCTGTGTGCCGAATATTAATGAAAATTTATAAACGACGATAATTTTACGACTCGTTTTTGTGTAAGTCGGCTCGTATGTGGAACGAGCTACCGGCATCTGTTTTTCCTCCCTCCTATAATCCGAGCCTCTTCAAGGCCCGCATTAACAAATCCCTTCCTACAGCCCCTACCTTACTCCGCCTCACAACGCCGCCCAACCGGGTGGTGAGATAGTTCCCCTGTCTGTGCACTGCACAGGCAGGGACACTCTTGTGAGGTGTCACATAAAAAAAAAATAAAAAAAAATAATTATTCCAATGGTTCATACTTTCCCTCTCAAAACGTATTTTTCTTTACGTCAAAAATTGACGTTAAGAACTTGTATAAATAATGAAACATCTACCTCTAAAGCAATTATTTTTATGAAAGATCTTCGGCCATCTTGGCCATCAGGGGACTTTGATACCGGCGGTTTAGGGTTTGTTTAAACGAACTGAAAAATTTTGGTCTGATCTGTGGATGATTGATTGCTTTTGATTTTATTTCACGTGAATGTTTTATTGATTGTATTTGTTTTTTATCGCTGTGCAGCTCCGGGTACCGTTGAAGGTGACTGTGCGGCCGCGCGACGTGTGTGTGGTGATCTCCAAGCGCCACCTGAAGGCCGGCATCCGCAACCAGCCGCCTGTCATCGACGGCACCCTCTGCGCGGACATCAAGATCGAGGACTCCACCTGGGTTATCCAGGATGGACAGACACTCGTGCTGAACCTGGAGAAGGTAACAACCAACAAACCAACCATCTTTACTTGTATCTTTTTACATTATCTACACACAGGAGGCCCAATAGAAAGGAGAAAGTAGAAAAGAAAAAAGAGAAAGGAGAAAAGTCCAAGGAGAAGAGAATAATTTCCCTTGGGCCTGTCATCTTTGGGTATGCTGTGTGGAGGGAATATAGGAGTGAGGAAACACAGAGGCCGGAAAATAGTTCTGCAGCCGAATTATTAAACTCAAGTCGCAGAAACGACCCGTTCTCATATGACAAATGTCAACTGTGTACAAATGTTGACTGTGCACCGATGCCGAAAGAATCAATGATCTACATAATTTTAGAAGTAGAAAAGTTAAATAACTTTTTTTCGAAATTCCAACGTTTTAAGGTAGTTCTTATGTAAAAAAAAATTGAATAGGAAAATTATTATTCTTCTATGGAATAATATTTTAGTATGGGAAAAAAGTAGTAATTTCGAAAAAAGTTTTTTTTACTTCTAAGAACATGTAGAATCACCTCCCGAACACCTGTATATCATGTTTTTTAATTTAACAAAAAATTAACATTCTGTTAATTTAAGTGAAAGCAGTATCGATGTTAGGAGCCGATAACTTGTAATAATCTGCACTTTTCAAACTTTTCTTTCTCTGCGATGAATTTTCTTTAAGTCCCATAGGTAAATTTTCCATAAGGCTTTGATTATGTATATATCCGGGGTAGGAATATCCTCCCTGTCGTCTGTACAAGCCTTTGTTCCTCTCTTTATTACACACCCCTTCAAGTGTGTGCATCCTAGTTTGTCTACGTGTTTTACGACCTTGAACGTAATTATTTCACGTGACGGTTCAGTATAAAAAAGGTCTCACCGAACGTTGTGTTGGTTTTTTGTTTCTCGGTATAGAAACCTGATTATCTATGTATGTATGTGGTATCCCTCGGTTCTTTTGAGATAGAGTGAGTTGAATCCATTACCGCTGTGTTTTAAAGCCATTTCATAAACCTTATTTTCTGTCTCGCCTGCTCTCCAACTAGCTACGTGATTCTACCTGTCGTTGGGTAATGTGAGTATGATAAAGTGTTTGATTTTATTTATGTGATATACATACGATAAATTTATGGTGTTAGTTGTCGGCGCCATCCATATGTATATTTTGGGAGGGAAAGGAGAGGAACGGAAATGAATTTGTTCAAGCTAAGTTGGCTCCTCCGCTTACCAAACAAATTTAATGGATGATAATTAGAACAAGGCAATCGGTCTCTACGTGTCTGGATATCCGAACCGGCCGGGTCTCCCCTTGTTCCAATTGGCAACTCTCACGCCAGAATAAAGAAAACCAGGTCTTCTTACCAATTTCAGACATACCCCAACCTCATTACACCTCCAGGAAAATCTACTTTACGTAGAAGGGGAAAACCATGACATCCCTTGTCACGAATCTAGTCGCGAAAATGTGACACGTAAGGTCTCAAGTTACATGCCACCTCCAGAAAACGCTGTAAATTCCACGCCGTCGGGAACTTACATCCCTTTCTAGGTCAATAGCACATATAACACGACGATCTTGTCGACATTATGTCTGCTTCTATGGATAAGTTGTGTGCTTACCCATTCAGCCAATTATCATGTGAGATATATGTAAGGTTTACTCGAGATGTCAAATTTAGGATGAGGACTGTCTGTATTTTAATATTTAGTTCTAGTAATTATTTTATGAGGTTACTAGTTCCCTCGTGTATTAGGTATGGATATCTTCTATTGGATACCTATCCTCTCAGGTAGGTATAAACGGATAATTGGTTTGATTTTGGCATTTAATTTTATGAGGCTGCCTACCTCTCGAAAGGGAACCTGTTGAGAAAAGTTGTTCGGTTGGTAGTTTTATTTCGGAGATTACCATCTCCACTTTTTGACCTGAACAACTACAAAAAATTGAAAATGCATTTAAAAAAAAAAAAAAGAGGCACATAATAAAATAATTATCTTTATTGAAATAAATTATTTACAAAATGCACGAGAATTCCCTATTATAGAACTAATCTCATCTCTTAAAAACAGTAACTCTACCGGGAAAGATCACATCTCAACAAAAGTCTTCAAACACATCCAAAAATGTATAGCTTCACCTCTTAAACACATAATCAATTTAAGCTTCAAAACTGATATCCTAACTCCTTAAAACAGGCCACAATAATCCCAATATTCAAAACAGGTGACAAATGACCGATATCTTTACTTAGCACAATATCTAAAATCATAGAAAAGGCGTTGAAACATAGACTCTACAAGTTTCTTGAAGATAACAAAATACTGTTGGATAACCAATATGGCTTCCGCAAAGGCAGGAGTACTTCAGATGCAATAGCCGCCCTCACAAAAATCGTTTCCCATAATCTCGACATTGGTCGTAAACCACTAGCTGTTTTTTTCGATCTTACAAAAGTGTTTGATACGGTATCCCACCGCTTACTGCTTAAAAAACTTCAACAGATTGGGATAACAGGGCTTACCCTACATTTGGTTTGAAAACCATCTAACAAACCGAACTCAACAAACTCTTATCCACTCTGACAAAATACATATAAGCAAAAAATTATCAATGTCCTACGGTGTGCCTCAAGGCAGTGTACTAGGATCAATTCTATTTCTTATATACATCAACTCACTATGTACGATGGATATTGGAGGTAAGATATTATCATTTTTCGATGATACAGTCTTAATATTTGAAGATGAAACATGGAAATCAGTTACTAACAAAACTAATATTGGCATAATTAAAATAAAAAAAATTGGCTAGACACAAACCTCCTCACACTTAATATCGACAAAACACAATATGTGACATTTTCCATATTTTTTTTTTTTTTTTTTTTTTTTAAAAAAGAAAGACAAACATTCCCGGGTTACGAATAACCCAACAATGTTTGAAAATCTCCTACTACCACCACAGAAAGCCGAAAATGTTGCTTGTGTTGTGATGGAGGACTTAGCCAGTCGAGGAATCGAACACACGACGCTCGGGTGAGACCCAAGCGCTATGCCCACTCAACCACTGACCGGTCGATGCAAACATAATTTTCCCAACAGCTGCCCTAAACCAATAATTCACTCATGTTCACTCAATATACACTCGCACAAAACCTCACCTAATATTAATTGCGCATGTCATACCCTTAAATCAAAGGAATCAAATTAAAGGAAGTTAAATGTTTGGGAATAATCATAGATGACCAACTACGCAGGGAAGCTCATATCAGTGACACAGTTAAGAGACTTCGTAGGCTCTGCTATATATTTTGCTCTCTTAGATCCATCTTAGACCTACAAACTCTAAGAAGTGTATATTTTGCCCTTTTTCAATCCATTGCAACATATGGTATTATTGGATGGGGTGGTTATGCTGAATCCGTCATTAATCCAATAATTACAGTACAAAAAATAATACTGAGAATTATATTTAAATGCCAACCTACCCTCCAATGTGCTATTTGCTATTATAAAAGTTCATTATTTTTATTACAATTTTTTTACAAAGAAAAACACAAAAAGAGTATATGAAGAAAAAAATGGTTTTGAAGTGTGAAAATCGAAATCACAAATGTTACCATGAAAAATAACCACTGCATGCTGTTTGTTATTTGATTTCTTTTTTTAACGAGTTATGACAAGGACATTGTAAGAATAAAATACAATGAACACCTTTGCCACATAACCGAAAATTAAGTATACTTTACAGCAAATACGTAAATGAACATTTCGAGGGTCCCGAAGAACAATGTCGTATGTGTAAATTTGTAGTTTTGCTGTTTTTGATAATATATTTATTCAATTAAATAAATAGGGGTTAATGCGAAATATCAAACAACACTATATTTGTTGATTTCAAAAACAGTAACAATGCAGAAACGAAACTTCAAACAGCTCTATTGCAAAACTACAAATTTACACATCCAACATTGTTCTTCGGGACCGTCGATTTAAAATAACATGACCTTGTAAGTCTAGGGGATTACCATTTACCAAACAAATGAATTTTTAAAAAGATTTTATGTGGTGGTTATTATAAATTTTCTTTTTAATATTGTTTTTAATCAGTGGTGTCAAACCAGCGGCTCGCGAACTTTCTCATCCGGCCTTAAAAGTCTCAAAAAATATGTTTTGACCCTGTTGAAATAATATTTACATCTTATTATGTAAATTATTGTAGTTAAATCTCTCAACTTTATTTGTAGTCAAAAGACTTATTTATCTGCGGGTTTGGTAAATTATTACAAAAACTGAAAGCGAGATATGTATTTCTTGTAAAAAAACTTTTTCAAATAATTTATACAGGAGAACATTGCTACCTACAACATTTAGTGTTCCTGTATCATTTTTGCTGTTAATTTATCTTGCCACATATACACTAGAACTGCCTGCCACATAGATTTGAATGGACAAAATGACGCTTCTTACTTAGTCCCTTTTAATGATAGATTGAAAGAATTTTAAAGTTTTTTTCCTTTATTATTTTAAGTTTTTTAGTTTGTTAATCGTTACCGGTTCAGCTTATTATAGCCATCTTCAGACTGGTACAATGATTCCTTAAACTATGTACCTACGCTCGTTTATGCTCGATGGTTTTACGCTCATTCGACATTCTTCTTCACTCATTTCAACATTCTTCTTCAACAACCTTCTCGCTCTATGCTTATTGCTCGAGCATGAATATATATGTGTACATAGCATATAGTTTATATACACAACATTTGGGGGAGGGGGGTTAACATTTAACTAGGCCCTGTTTCTTGCACTCTCGATTGAACCACATATGCTGTGAAGCTATCCGTCGTTTGAGGATAAGTTTTTTGTAGATAAAATAAGTGGAAATTTTTTTAAAACAGTATCAGTATATGATTATAATGGAATTCCACCAAGAATTGTCAGTATCAAAAAGAGAAATATAAGTATCTTTGGGTTCTAGCCCATTTGGCATACACCCTGTCTGTCTTAGACTTGCCTGTCATTATCATATCGCCATCCCATGTGAATTTCATAATGTAGACAAAACACAGTTTTGTTTGGAAATTTAAGATCCGATTGGCCGGACATTTGGATTACTAAACACACCCACATCGCATTATTTCTTGTGTTATCCTTTATGGGAGGGCCTTTAATTTATATTGATTTTCAAAATTATATATACATAAAAGGCAGCCGTCTAATTGGAAAATCCTTCACGTTAATGTTTTTTTTTTAATTATTCACAATTTTTCAGTTTCAGACTACTGTTGTTACTGTTGTATACCACACAGAAAGTAATTTATTAATCGTTGTTATATTTTGTTTTGTGAAACTACCCAAAAGTTGCCGTTGTGTTATATGCAATTACTTAGAAAATATTTCAGATCCTAGCAGAAGCTATCTTGTATGTAAAATCTTAGGTGTTGCCATAATATCTTTTTGCGTCAGTTTGAAGATTTAATAGCAACATTATTGGCCAATTAATGATATTATTTAATGTGTTGAATGCTCAAGGTTCCTGATTATTACAACTTACTCATGTGCATAGTTCCAAAGGTCTCCGATTATGTCATGGTGTATACTCTTCCATTGTTTATTTATTTATTATACCAACTATTAAAATTATTGATGTGCAGATATTATGTGCCTACCTATTGTTAATTCTGATAAATTAATGTTTATATTTACAGGTTAACAGGATGAACTGGTGGGGGCAATTAGTTACTACTGACCCAGAAATTTCTACTAAGAAAATCAATCCAGGTAATTTTTCACCATCAAATTCACCTCTGAATAGAAAACATTTTGATTGCTATAATACATGTTTGGTAATGACACATTTTGCGCAAAACAGTCAACCGGTCAGTGGCTGAGTTGGCATCGCGTTTGGGTCCCACCCAGGCGTAGTGTGTCAATTCCTCGGCTGGCTAAGTCCTCCATCACAACACAAGCAACATTTTCCGCTTACTGTGGTGGTAGTAGGAGATTTTCAAATATTTTCAAGTTATTCGTAACCCGGGAATGTTTGTCTTTCTGTTTAAAAAGAAATGGTATTAATCAGATTGAAATTCAATTTTATGAATGATTTTAAACAATTATGTTGCAGTGATTGAAATGTGATGACTCTTTTTTGTTTAGAACCTTCAAAGCTCGGTGACCTGGATGGGGAGACGCGAGGTCTTGTAGAAAAGATGATGTATGACCAGAGGCAGAAGGAGATGGGTCTGCCCACCAGTGATGAACAGAAAAAGCAGGATGCTCTTAAGAAGTAAGTCCAATTTTAACTTTAATCCATTTCTTAAGCTCGGTAAGGACATATTATATCACTGTCAGCTCACATGTTATAGTTACTCAGCTTAGCTCAGAACAGACATTCTCAAGTGAGACAAGTATAAATATAGTAATGTAAAAAATAAAGTAATTAACACCCAGGTTGCCTGCAATCAAAAAATAAAGAAGAAAACTAGATGTGCAAAGAAAACTAGATATACAAATTTGAATGGAAAAAAACGTGCCACGGACTTCCTTGGTTACTTTTGGTTATAGACAATTTAGCACACGGTCTGTCTCTCTTACAATTTAATCCCATTTTAATTGCGTAATCTTTGTGAACCACAGTTTTATATTGAAATATAGGCCTAAATTCGGCTTATATTTGGATCACAAAACGTGCCCAAAAGGCACATCTCGTGTTATTCTTTGTACATACTATGCCTGCAATTAATAAGAATTGATAAATATGCATACAGTAAAACACACAAATAGGTAACACTGGTTATGCAGAGAATTTAGATTACGACACATTAATCATGAAATATACTGTTGCTTCACCATCCATGCAAATGCGGGCCTCCATGTTCAGATAATGAACTTTAAAAAAAAGAAGCAATTATTAATAATATTTGGATGATTTGTATAGCGCCGTTTTTGTGCAAAATCACCTCAAGGGTGCTTATATACTATATTATACAAGGTGTCCGGGTAAAGTGCATTAACTTCGAGAGACGATTGTACATGATAGGTTAAGGGTATAGGTACTTAAAAAGAATTCACGATCTGCTCTTTCATAGATGGCGCTAATTTAATTATTTTATGTTATAAATATTAAGATGATTTATTTGTTTGCGCCCGTACATACGTAATATGAACAAATAGTTTTGTCCGTATACAAATCCAAATCTTTGAAGAAAGGCAAAAGTTGATTGACTCACCGATACAATATTGTATTTGTATGCCTTTCTTGAAAGAATTCAGTTTTTATACGGACAAAACTATTTATTCATATTCATATTGCGCATGTACAGGTGCAAACAAATAATGAGTCTTAATTTTTAAAAGCATAACTTACAAAAAGTGTATTGTAATAAAATAATTGAATTAATGCCACCTACGAACGCTTAGATTATAACATAAGTCGCGTTTAACCTTATTATTTTACAGCAAAACTTACAAAAGGTGTTTTTTCACAAAATAAATAAATTAGCACCATCTATGAAAGAGCAGATAATGAATTCTTATACAAGTTAAAAACATAAATTATTGTGAAACTAATACTATCTCTGAAGGTAATGGGGAGGAGAAGGAAATGAGGAAGAAGAAGGGGAAATACCTGTCTGTTCCGATCTATTCATCAAACACGGCCAAAGCCATTTCAAGCAACGTTTCAATTCTGAATAGTGGTCTTTCACCAGGGCGATACTGAGAGTATCTTCCACTCTGGGATGTGCCGCAAATATACTGTATATTATTTTGAATGAGTAAATTGTGAAATAACATAAATTAATCAAATAAAATTTACTTGCGCACGCTGGAATTTGAACCTGCAACCTCCGGCTCGCTTGTCGAGAGCCTTACCCGTTGACCACAATGGCCGTCAAAGATCGTCGATAAATAACTTTTTTTTAGAAATTCCAACATTTTAAGGTAGTTTTCCAGTTTTAATTTGAAAAAATAATAAAAAAATATTTTTATAAAAACAAATGAATTTCGAAAAAAGTTATTCCCCCATCCCCCGAAATCAGTGCACTTTACCCGGACACCCTATATAGAATGGAACATTTTTATCTACATGGTGTCCGGGAACTCGTACTACAAGTAGAATCTACATCACATTTAAAGTCAGTTTTGTGGTATAACATTTTTTGATTTGTGTTTTTGAGTAAATCTAGTCAAAAGTTGGAATTTGGAAGTTAAATTTAAAACAATGTTAAAATATATAAAAATCGAAACGCTCATATCAACAAAAAAATATGTTTTTTTGGTTCTTTATGTGATAAATATAGATTCACCAATTTCCCATTTGTACTATGAGTCCGGACACCGTGTACACCTAAACTTATCAGTTAGAGGCTCAAATAGCTTATTGTCTCTTACAGTAAATTATTTCAATGTCCATGTAACTAATACGTTTCAACTTTTATTTCAGGTTCATGGAGCAACATCCTGAAATGGATTTCTCAAAATGCAAGTTTAATTGAAAACGGTTCAATTTTTTATTTAAGCACTTTTCTTGCATTCCTATACTATGGCATATTGACTATTTTCTGTATTTTTAGTAGCTCTCATTTCTCTAATGGATACATTATGTATAAGTTTACACCGTTGAATATGCATTACTATAGGAAATACAATCACATTCTGAACCACAGTTTTACTAACTAATCCATTAATGATGCTTTCAGTCGGCAAAAATAATTATTACCTGTTAAAAATATGCCCAGTAGGTTGTACGTATAGAATATTGCATGAATTTAACATGTAAAGTTATTAAAGATTGTCAATTCTTGGGGTATTCTTTGTTTTAATTCCCAAGAAATTTCTCAGCGGGATATTTTTTTTTTAATAAACCACTGCATTGCATTAATATTTTCTTGTTTTATTTTTAAATACTCCAAATGAAAACAAGTACTATATACATATATAATACAGGTGAAATTTTGGTTTCAAATTTTAAATGCCAGTCGCTCTATAGATAATGACGCATTCATTTCGTAGTGTTGGCAATAATACATGGGTAAAGTTTTTCCCTGATAATTACAAATTAAGTTTTGTTAGCGATCCGCGTCATTGTGATTTTTTAAAATGGCGAGAATTTCTGGTATCGTTAATCTTGCTCGAAAAACGCATGGTGGATGATTTGAGGACTATCATACCAAATTGAATTTTTCATCACACATATATTATTTACACAAATAATAATTATGCCAATAAGACCAATGTTCAATTTTTTGTATCCAAGTTTAAAAAAATTAAGAAAAAAACAAAAAACTTTTTTTTTTTTAAGTTAAAAACATGTACTTACAGGGTTTTCCAATAAGAGGTGTTATTTTGAATAGCCCGCTGTTTCGGTAGATGTTACTTACTACGGTAGAAGCTGTCATTTTTTGACATTTGACAAGTAGAAACTACGCCATTAATAAAAATGGAATGGTACACGCTTCAACAATGCATTGAAATTATTAAAATTCACTTGAGTGAATCAAATGCAAATCATCTTGAGTGATGAGGCCCATTTCCACCTCGGTGGCTTCGTCAACAAGCAAAATTGTCGCATTTGGGGCTCGGAAAACCCAAGAGTTATTGTTGAAAAGCCTCTCTATCTTCAATGTGTGACTGTTTGGTGCGGTTTATGGTCCGGCGGAGTCATTGGACCTTACTTTTTCGAAAATGAGGCTGGAGCAACAGTTACGGTGAATGGATTGCGCTATCGAGAGATGATTAATGATTTTTATGGCCGGAATTGCATGGTATTGATCTGGACAACGTTTACTTTCAACAAGACGGCGCTACGTGCCACACAAGCAAAGAAACCATTGATCTTTTACGATTGAATATCAAAATAACACCTCTTATTAGAAAACCCTGTATTATTTATGTAACTCGATCCAATACATAAGTAAATTTTTAAAAAAAATTATTCGTTTAACAAAAGGTTTAAAAGTTATATTACATTTTGGTACAAAATTAATTCGGAGGAAAGGGCCAATTTTTTAAGCTCAACAATACACCTAATCTTATGGTTCCTACAAATTTTTATTCACAAATCAAGTACGAATTTATGTAAAAGTGTCATCTATGTATTTTTATCCAAAACTCTTTCATGCAAAAAACTATATACGTAGTAACAGTTAGCAGGAAATTCACTAGAGTTACATTTATTATTAAATCAGTACATTCCGTGCTATATCAAGTAGATAAAGAATTTAATAATTGATCATATTAAACAGTGTAAAAGATACTATCCAGATTGTCTAAAATAGGTATAATTTTTGTTGCACGCGTCTCCATCAGCACACATTGATTTGTAAAAACCGAGCCCTTTTTGTAAAACCTGCGCTGCATACAAGGCAACATGTGAGAAAGTACAAAGATACGACCATCCGCGAACTGGCCACAAACGTTTTAAAGGATCCTTTGAATTAAGGGAAACGGTTTCGCGACCTTTTTCATACAAACAAGGAGATGAGGCCAAAATACCCAATTAAAGGCATATAATAGGCAAGGCAGATTTCCGAAACTACCAAAATATGTTTATTATTACATCGCTAGGTGGCAGTAAGGATGCCTTCACCGATGTACAATATTCAACATTATACGTGAGTTATGAAGAGACATATAGATATTCAAGTAAAAAAACAAACCAATAACAAAATGTGGCTTGTTTATGGAACTTACTATTTTGGTAGAGTATTTAGTATGATCTTTTTTACAAATGTTTCATCATTTGCTTGTTATTGTAAATCATATTAGGTTTGAAAAGCTGACAATAGGTTTTTAAGTTCGCGATATTATGTGAAAGGAGGAAAGCAACCGTAAGCGGCGTTTTGCACCGTTAGCGGTTGCTTGGTTCCTTTCGTGGTCGCGTTTCGTTAGGGACTGAAGTGTAGGTAGGAGTGAGCGCTATTCCATTATAAACGGTGTTTGGGATCTCATGGTTCAAGTAATCCATTAAATTATTATCAATAAATTTTACATGTTATTTAATGTTATCATGTTATACATTTTATTGTTACTGTATTTGTAATTTTAAAGTGTTGCTTTGCTTGATTCTTCGTAATGGCAATCTTGTATTATTCTTCTTATATATTGACCTCGAGAAATAAAATAAAGTTTTTTTTATATTTTTTATTTTTTAATTTTTCTGTGTTATTTAGTACAACTAAACAACAATATTTTTTAACCATGGCAGTAGCTGTCGTGCAAGGCCGCAGAAAACCATGACAAAACTGCAGCGACACTCACTCTTTATTTTAATAAAACAAATATAATAATGAGAGTTTATTCCAGAATGTACAAAAATAGTACAAATATTGACAAAATAACAATGCATTCATACATAGAATGGAACAAAAAAGAAACAAAAAATATAGTATATGATAATAAATGTTCATGGGGGATATTTGACAGGCTCCTGTTTCGTTTGAAGGCCATCAGGGGGGACTCCATCCAGGCAACCATGGCAGTGATGATGGTATTCTTCGACTGGCGTAGTCTGCGCCATAAGCTTCCCCTGCGGTGGAACAAAGGTTTATTTTAATATACACAGGATGTTAAGGGACGTACTTGACTTACTTTAACCAGTGATTCCTGACATTATTTAGAGAAAAAATGTAAATAAAATTTTGTTCTCCTGTGACTTTTTCAAAATATCACCGGAAATGTCACATCGAACATCGAAAATGTCACCGGTGACCGTAAATTCATTTACAGTTTTTACTGCAAATAATATCAGGATTTACTGGTTAAAGTAACTCAAGTACGTCCCACAACACCCTGTGTATATGTTTAATACATTAAATAAAAGGAACTTCAAGGAAGGGTTCTTCAGAGTGAGCTCTTCAGGAAGTTATCTAAAATCGTATCAGAATCTAAAATTTGAACAATATTTACATTAGTTTCAATAACACGTAACAGATTTTTCTTGCATTTTTTAAGTTTTTCTGTTCGAATTTGTGTCGCTGCTTTTCGTTTTTTCTCCAACGCGGATATAATATACTGTGGGTCACGAATGGGCATTGATCTTTTAAATCTAGGATCTATGATTTCTGGTAATAAACAATCCATAAAGAAAGTACTTAATCTGCTTTCCATCTTTTCTCCCCAAAATTTGTCATCTCGTTTTATTATTTCTATCTTTAATGGAATTGCTTCACCCAACCAGACGGCAAAAATACATACAGACTTATTGGAAATGTGAAGTTGACCCTGTACTTGATAATACCAGTTGTGATTTGTATTTGTAAAAAAAATTTTTTTGTTTTTATCTTCCTTCCAGAACGTAATTTTTTTTTGTTGCTATTGCTTCTTCAAATAGCATCCCACTAGCAGAAATCGGACATTTAATTTCTAATATTGTACTATCATTTACCAAACCATCTGGAGTGGCTCCTAAGAATGGGAAAATTTCATCAATAAATAAGCCACAGTCATCGACCACAATATTTTCTTGAATGCAAAGTTGCCTTTTTGCAACTTGCTCATGGTCTCTACCATATTGCACAGATTTTATATTATCTAGAGAGCGGCCGTATAATATTGATTTAACTAAATTAGCACAACTGATGGTTTGACTTCGTTTACAGATATTACCAAATAAAGAAGCTGTTAACATGTTTCTTCTGCGTTGCAGCCACTCCCCGCTATCAGACTGCAAGACAGTTCGTCTTTCAACTGCCTTCTTTTCACTTTTTGAAATGTCGAGTAGCTTTAAGAATTCTGCCTTAGCACATTCATATGCATCATGTTCCATATCCATTTTTTCGCACAATTCGCCATAATGGATATCAGGTGCTCCTGATTTTGTAAGTAAATGTCTCCCTTGTTTTTTTCGTAAAGAACTTTTATCGTTTGTTTTAGAAGCCATTCTTCTTTTTTTTCTTTTCAATTCTAATCGTTTCAAAAAATTACTAGGGCTCCTGTTGAAAATCTGCTTATGTAAAGAATAATACGGTCGCTTGGAATTGAAAGAAACTACTGCAGCTGCACAACGACCCATATATGACTGTTTTAAAGAATAATTAATTCGTTTTCCACCAATAAATTTTGCAATAACTCCATTGAAACTCTCAACAATATTACTGTCTAAACAATGTACTAGACTCCGGGCATTGTTGACAAGACGAGAATTGGCTTCCATAATTTTTGAAAATATAATATTGTTTTGTAACTTTGGAACGTGATTGTGGTCTAATGTTTTATTTGGATCAATTTTAAATTTGCAGAAGTACAGTAAACAATCTTTATGTTCACCGAAAACATGTTTGGGTCCATTTAATAAATCTTTCCTTAAATCGATAATTTTTTGGTCTAATGTACTATTTGATTGCATCCTGTAATTTGCAGCTCCAACTACCGCCTTCCTAAGACGAAGTTTGTTGGTTGAAACAATTTTTCTAAATTCCAAAGGGAAGCCGGTATCTTTCGTAATTTTTTCAATTTGATTGCTGTAGTTTCGAATTAAGTGGTTAGAGCATTCTATTTTCTGTACTGTAATATTGGGATATGGGTGACTACTTCTGATTCTGGCGTAAGTGCTGGAGTCTCCATCGGCAATGAGGGTTGAATATATAAGACCGTACATACTTATCGATTGTTGAAATCCGTCTAAAATTGCTTCAGCTTCCATTCCGCTTGAAGAACCAACATAATTTTTGAAGCATGTGTGCTCGGGCACAGGAATTTTCAAATTTATAGTCTTGCGCAGTTCGTACAGTACTTATTTTTAACTGCCATGTAAATAATTTTTTTTGTGCGGTAACCGATTATCGTAGCAGCTCCTGAGAGGGCGGAGTAGTTGTTTTTATAAGATCGTTTAGACCAACATGCATCAGCTACTACAGTGATCATTGGCGTCCCGTTTTCATCAACATCGCCGCTTTGAATAGCCAGTTTTTTTTCTTCATCGGCTGCCGCAGCCATACTGGTAAATTTGGTTTTCTCCCACCATTCACAAACCTTCTTATGGCATTTTCCATATCCAGCAATAGATAAGGACGGAACTTCAAGGGTAGCACATAGTTCTTCCATGCCCGAATAACCCGATCCTATGCTCATTATTCCCGACACAAAAGATTCGTTGATGCCAATGCCTTCTTGTATGCTTTCGGACGTTTTAAGTTTAAAATGTTTACCACATAACACACATTTTAAATTAAAAGTAGAGTTCAAACCATTTCTATTTTCTGAGGTAAATCGTAAATGCTTTAAATTGCAGTTAAAAAGGGAATCATGTTGACTAATACATTGGAGTTGTTTAAAAAAATAATCAAATTGTACTACTCTCCGCCCTTCTATGCAAATATCATCGCTTTCTTCTATCGCCTTTTCAATAACAAGCTCTTGCTCTGATTCTTCACAGCTCCATCCTTGGTCATTGGTCACAGGTTTTTTCCCCAAAAATTTGCTGTCTTTTTGGTCCTGAACATAAAATAAAATTTTAGTAAAATACAAACCTATCATTACGATGTTGGGAACACGCGTCATAGAAATCATAAAAATTCTCGCCTTTCGACAATATACTTCATGAGGGCTAAAGCAGGTGCATGTAACAAGTGTTCCGATATATCAGGAATATAGGTAGAGATGGCAAAAAAAAACGCGAAAAAATATTTATGGTTCGAAAATAGGGCATTTATAAGTTTTCTTTGCGTTTCAAGGCATTTGAAAGTGTTTCCAGTGATTTCTATTTCGCGAATTAACGCGAAAAACGTGATTTTGGCCGTATTTCAGCTAAATTATTCTATTTAGCGAAATAGGCGCGAATTTCCCGAAAATACCGGGTATTGACTGACAGGCGTACGAGAATGGAGCCCACTATTGAAACGTGCGCAATGCTATCATTCAATCAGTAAAGTGCCACATCCATTGTTGCATGTATTTACCTGTATTTCAAATATGCCTACTTTATTTCATTTTTGGAAGCCTGTCCTACCTCTTTTTACAATTTTGTCACTATTTTATGTGTAAATATTTAATATTTTTAATTTATACTGTACGCTGATTTTAAACGCTTTCCGAGAATATAGCGTATTTCGTAAGTCAAAGAACCATACAAATTGGAGAAGCTGATACAGTAATATTTAGTCCTGTACAACTAAAGAATAATTGAGAAAAATGCATAAGGAAGGTAGTTTCATGTGAATGTGCAGGGAAAAGTATTATGCCTACTTTATTTAATTTTTGGAAGCCTTTCCTACGATTTTTTATAATTTTGTTACTATTTTATGTGTAAATATTTAATATTTTTATACTGTAGGCTAAAATAGCTTTTTGACATTACCCATTTTTTGCGAAATAAATTACGCCTATTGATGTTAATCGCAATCTGCATTTGTTGTGTTTGTGTTCGACCCGTACTTAGAGTTTCCTTCCTTATTAATTTAATATTAAAAATAATTATTTATAATCTTTCACATGGAAATATGTACTTGCAAATGAAGGTTAAACATATATTTTACCAAAAATACTTAAAATATGCGCTAAAAACATTCACGAAATACATTTTTTTCTATTTTGCTACAAAACGCTAAGTTATGCCTCAAAATGCTATAAAACCCTAAATTTCCAATTGTTAATGCTAACAAAATCTGAAAATTAATGCTAAATTTTGCCATCTCTAAATATAGGTAAATAGGCTATGAGAAATCGTCTTTTCAAACTTTGACACCTCATATCTCAGAACAAGTTAAATGAAGTTAGAACCCTATCCAAATGAGGTGACGAATAGTAAATGCGAGATATTTGAAGTATATAAGTACCTTTTCGACAGTAGTGGCTGATGAACCAATAAGAATATCCTCGTGGTCTAAATCTTCCAAGTTTGGTCCTTTGTGTGCAATATTTACAGTAGACTCATTTGGTTCTATCGTATGTTGGTGTTTTTGCTGTATTTTTTCCTAAATAAAAAAGCAAAAAAAAAAAAATATTATGATGAAAAAGTCCAGAACCCCCCCCCCCCCCCCACCCCCGTGACTCCAACGCACTCAAATTAATTTGTTGCTCGAAGCATACCTTGTTTGGAGTATTTTTTCCGGCTGCTATGGATAAATCATGTGTTGATCTACAAAGAGAAAAATAATATAATTATTTGAAACTGTACAACACAACACATAGATAGAATATCTTTGATTTGACAATGTGTGAATGGTTACGTGTTTATACGCGGAAAGGTGATATGAACTAAAAATGATCCGGCGTGAAATGGTAATTTTTGGTTCAATTACCAAACGTGCCCTATGAAAAAACGTTCTATCTCCCACTTAGTCAGAGCGCGTAAAGACAATGAATTCTCTCACACACACTTGCATAAAGATGCCGCCAGTAAACAACATGACGTTAGTGCTAACCGTTAGGAAAAGGAACGCATATTAAATGTTGGATATTACACGTTTCAAAGAATTTGACACTTGAAAATATACAATGCGACAAATTTATATGAAAAAAGAGAATTTGTGAGTACTTACTGTTTTCGTAGCTTCTTTAGATTATTGCAATGCTTCAAGTGAGTCGGTATTCTACTTTTAGACCCATTAATGAAACATTTTGATGGCATTTTCGAAATATATACGCCGTAAAACAGGGAGCGATAGATTCAGTACCGTTCACGGGGGCTTCTCACCCGTAATAAGTAAAATACTGTGAAATGTCTTGAAAATTTGGTGCAAGATGAAGTATTTATTTAATTGTTAATATCCACAGATATCATAACGATAATAAGAGGCCGTACTTCTACAGATGTGTGTATTATATACCAGTGGCGGTTCTTCCCTTGGGTCAATTGGTGTTTGACCCCCCAAATTTATAAGACAACAATAATAATCAATTAAATTCATCAAAACAACTGGTATTATTCTTAATTTATTTAAAATGTAACGCGAAACAGCAGCGGCGGCGAGTGACTAGCAGTGACATCTGTTGTCTCTAATAGAAGCTTTCATTCACAAGTCCACACGATTCGCTGGGTCAATTTAAAGAATGTCCACTTTTGCATCTTCTGTCCCTATGCGCGCCATAGAATAAACGAGATGGCAACATATTTTTCGTCGAAGTAAAAATTAGGTACCGAATAAAGCTTAGGGACGCTTAGGTCATGACCGTGAGGGAGACAACACGATGAATATTATATGTTTTATAGAGATGGTGACATAAACAAATGTCGGTTTTTCATTTTACACGCTTGTAGTGTGTGTAACAATGGTTGTTTTTCAATTGGATAGTTCGGGAAAGATTTGGAATAATCATTTATGTTGTTATCGATTTAGAATGAAGCTGAATAACGAAACAAAACAAAAAACGTAAAAGATCTTTCTCAAATAGAATCGAACTCTTATTTTATTTACTTTAATGTACAACTACATTAAAACTTAAAATCTTAAAGATAATTTGCCGCAAGTACATGGATTGTGTATTTATTTCAAATTTACCATATTAACATAATATGTATTTAGAGTCCGCGACCTATTGATATAGATAATAATATATGGGCATTTTTCACAATATCAAATAAAGATTAGTCACACATTTTTTCAAATGACCTACCACGCCTGTATCCCTAGAGCCGCCTCTGTTATATACACATTTTAAATAAAAAATATTGTGTAAAAGCGTTTTTAATGCGATAATCATGGATCGAAGTTTTAAAAGTGGGTTGTATGGTGTATCAATGTTTTTATTTTTTATAGTCGAATGCCTACAACAACTACAAAAAAAATAGGCAGACTGAAAAATAATAGTCCATTAATTGGTAAAAAAACATATGAAGTCTGAGAATGACATACGAAAGGTAGTATTAAGCCGTTTTAGGGAGCCGTTTTCCAGCAAATCACCACTATGCCCTATAACCCACTCTTAAGTGAATAATATTTTTTTTAAGGTGTAGCAAAAATCTAGTACGGATATGTGCTACATTATTTAGTTGTGTTTCAAATTATCAATCAATTCATAAAAATTGCCAATTCATTTGCCTCTAAAATCGTGAAATCAATTTTCACGATTTTAGAGGCAAGACTAAAAAAATAATCCTCCTTTTTTTTACAACGAAAATATAATGAAATATAAAATAAAAAAATGTGAATTATTAAAAAAATCTATTTTGATGGATTTAAATTTAATTTTAAAACAACTGATTTACATTTGAATACAAATTCATCATATATAAATTTAAAATTCCGACAAGAAAAATGGATTTTTGGATCATCGTAGGTTGGGAGGTAATATATTTTTCATAATTACCTTTAACTATCAAAAAATTGCCAAAGTTGCTTCTAAAATCATGATATTATTTAATGGCCTATATTTTCTAATTTAAAACATAAATAAAGTAGCACTTAACCATACTAAAATTTATGTTTTGTATTAAGAAGGCTGTGCAGCCGTTCCTCTTACAAATTCTACCTAAACATCCAACACTAAGTCCACTTTACAGAACAGAGCGTCGGAAATGAAGAAGGCTGTGCAGCCGTTCCTCTTACAAATTCTACCTAAACATCCAACACTAAGTCCACTTTACAGAACAGAGCGTCGGAAATGACCGTTAGTGGCAAAAGATATTCGCATAATGAACAGGAATCGAAGATGCGATCATTTTTATGTGTTTAGGGTGTAAACAAAAATTGAATATTATCAAATAAATCATTGAATTATTTTATTTTATTTTAATTTTATGCACAATGTTTTTTTTTATGAAATACCTGTTTTTTAATACATAAAATTAATATTGTGGTTTTAAAAAATAATATTTAACTATTATTTAGATATTTTATTAAAAAAATATGAATAAGGTGGTGTAGGTTGAAATGTGTTCTATGACAAAATATTTTTTTTAAAAAGTCATCTCGTGTAGATTAACGATTTATTGGAAACTGAAACGGTTATAAATTAAGAAAAATATTTTTTTAAATACATATTTGATTTTAACTGAGCAGGAGAGAATATGTATTTATCTAACATTTCTCATGTTGAACATTTTTTTCAATGTGCTGTTATGGACTCAGGCAACTTCAAAAATGCACAAAACCATAAAATGTTAAAATATTCCTCGTGCCCTATTAATCGATAAGATGGGCATGCTCCAAGGTTCAGAAAGTGGGACTGACTGTAGAGATTAGTAGTTGTGTCCTCCAACTATATCACGATACGTAAGTTGACCTGCCCCGCGTTATTTGACAATTTGCAGAAGTCATATCTTACGTCACATGCAGTATGAGCATATGTATATGTATTTGTTTACATTGAGAACGGTAATGTAAAGACTAATTTGTTTCACATTCAACTATTTCAACTTCCAGGGGATTCAAATGACAAAACAGTTTAATAATTAATCATTAACATCATTTTATTTAACATCACCACTACCTTCGATTGATACAAAAAATATAAAAGATATTTAATTTATGTTAACATGTATTTAAAAACAAAAAACTGTTTGTAATATTTTGAACAATCACCGGAATTTCTATCAACACTTGTGTCACTAAGCTCCAACTAATTTTAAATATTCCCAAAAAAATTTCTTAAAAGAAATTCTAATGCGTTTTTAACTAATATTTATTGTAGAATAAGCATTGGCAGAAAGAACTTCATTAGATGATGCACCAATACCAATAATAAAAAAGAACAAGCATAGCAAACAGCACAACTTAGAATTTTCCACAATTTTTAGAACTTTAAGAATATATTATTTTTGCTTGGGTTCATCAAAACCCGTTGAACAATTTTAAATAATGCAAACATTAATAAAGGCCATATTAATTTTAAGATATTTTTGTGCACACATTTACACTGAACAAGTTTTTAAGATCTGGAAAGGTGATCATTCAAATTAATTGTCCTCATTATCAGTCGAGAATAATTGACAAAGCTTTCCTCCGAACTAAGCTTCGAAGTCTAAACATATTTTCCATCATTGTTTAAAAATAAAATTTCATCAGTTTTGTTTAGGAAACAGCGATAGGTCAGTTATGCATATCATTTATAGATATAATAAGGTATTAAAAAAGACAAATATATACTAGTACCAATAAGTGGTAATAAAGAAAACTGGTTTAAATTTTGATTTGATTTCGAACCATTATGCTTGGAAAGGTTCGATTATTATATAACCAAAAAATTGTATTTCTAAATTATTTAATTTAAATATCATTACATATTTATCAAATAAAAGCACAAATTATACAATGAAAAAATGCTTTGCTGAGATTAATTTAAAGGTAGTCACTATCATTAAATTGAGTTTGTTTATAAATTATTTTATTTGCAAATTTTACAAAGGTAATAAGAATAAGACTTCACGAAAATGAAAGAATTTTATTACGACAATACCTGTGAGATAACAGTTGTAAATGTAAAAAAAGAACACTGCAAATTTAAGAATATTTTTTTGGGTGTTCATCATACAAAGGTATTCGATTAGAATAGGATAACCAAAAAGTTAACACTGAAAAGTGATGTTTTTTTTAAAGTTATAGGAATCGGTGAAACCACAATTTAGCAGGAAAAATAACTTGTTGAATTGATGCATTAGTTTAATATTCTGCCAATATTTAGTCCGTTCTGTGCTTTCTTTGTTGACAGAAAGAAATATCTTTTAAGATGATAGATAAAATTTGGTGAGTGATGATGGGAATGATACCTTTAGCATACAGCCAGAACCAATAGGAAGGTGTTGTTGGCTTGATGCTGCTTGAAGGGCAGATGAGGTTAGGAAGCAGATATGAGGACTACATACTTATGCTTAGTTATCAAATGAATAGTTTTATAAAACAAACATTGATTGCAAATTTAAAATTAAATTGAACAAAATAGTTATACATACTAATAAAATAAATGCTTTTACGGTAAATTTTATTAAAAATGTGTAAAAATTGATTATAAAACATTAAACTTTCCCATCCTGGTGAATACTATTTAACATGCGTACTATGAACTTCACCCTCGAATTGATCAAATAATTGATGTTTTATTTCCCATCTCAGGAGGAAAGTGTAAAAGGTACGGTGATGTAGTAATAAGAGATAACGGCAATGAGTAGAACTATAACAGCCGCCCCGACTCCCACGGACAGGAACAACTGCTTCCCGTCTTGCGGCGTAGTCAGCATCTCTTCGCTGCTAGGGTCCTTCTCCAGTGCGTCAAACTCTGAAGTATCTGGAACAAATATCATGGAAGTGCATTATTCAACGTGGGCCCTACAGCCATAAAAGCTATAGTCGATTTTTGCTGCTTTTTCTTATATGACGTAAACATAGAATTTCTTTGATCGTACTAACAGTCTCCAAGTGAAGTTTTTGTGAAATTGTTGCCTTTCGATTGAATCTTAAGAAATTGAATTGGTATGAATAGTTTATGGAAATTGCTTTTATATCCCTCTTATAATAATAATATTTGGATGAATTGTATAGTGCCGTTTTTTGTGAAAAATCACCTCAAGGGTGCTGCACAAATAATATTTTTGTTTTGTTTTTTTAATATTCTATCTTATTACTACTGTAGGGATCACACAATGACAATACAGAAGACAATATAATAGTGTCCTGTCCCTGCTCCATGAACAGCCACGACCGCGCAGGGCAGGAGAATGGGACAATACAACAGTTCTACCGCAGTTCAAATGCGGAACCCTGTCAAAATGGATACACGACGACGGGCGTTACGAGCGAGTTTGCAAAAAATATTTATAATTAATATAAAATAATCTTTTACACCAAGATTTGTTGGAGGACAAAGTAAATAATAAACAGGAGAAACTGTGGATTAGGAATTGGATGGTGCGCAGATCTACACTGGGATTATCTTCAATGATCCTAAAAGAATTAAAATTGGGAGATCCTCAGGAGTATAAAATGTGCATGAGAATGTCACCAGCGCACTTGGAATTGTTTTGCCTTAAATTCAAAGTGAAAATACAGTAATGAGGGAAAGCATACTTGCTCGGGTCAAATTGCAAATAACAATAACATTTTTAGTGACGGGTACGAGCTTCAGATGGTTGCAAAATACATTTGGAGTGTCGAAAGCCGCTATATCGCTTCCTGTACCTGAATTCTGTGACACAGCATTAAATTACATTACAATATTTTTGTCCCTATTTATGGCAATCAATCTGCCATAAACAGTTGTGTTCACTATATCAATTTCGTAATTTCTTCCGGGTTCCATTTACACAACATTTTTAAGCAGAAAAAATGTGCAGGAGCGACTCGTATGCGCGGAGCGATTGGCTATTATCCTACTCTCTTGTCAAAATGCGTTTACACGTGGACAGTGCGGTGGTGTGCGTTGGAAGGGGTAAGACACTATCCTACAGAGATAGTTTGCCCGTCTAACTCTGGGGACAGTGTCTTGGTTTATTGTTCTGTCTTACAAACTACTGTTCACACTAGGACAGTGGGTCCGGAGCTGGGACAAAACAGTATTGTACTGTACTCGTGTGATCCCTGCATTACTATGGACTAGACACTAGGCAATCTATTAAACCAACTTATGACTAACAGATTGTATCCACTGGTACAATATCAAATAACGTGTTACAATACCTGCCGGAGTTTCGACATTGCAGATGACATCTTCCTCGGTAATATTGGCATCCAGCATTTCCTTGACGGAAACTAGGGCTTCCACAGGGGACTCCCCGGGGAACAGGTAGTCACACAGGAACACCTTGCCGTCTCCAGACTCGGGCAGCCGGATGTAAACGCGGCGCGGAGGCTCGTTGAAGCACACTTTCTCTGGAATATTTACATTGGATTTTAATAATTTTATGTTGAAATTTTAAATCAGTTGGCAAGTTTTGCAGTTAGAACATTAAACCACCAACTCTAATAACAAAAAAAAAAATTATAATTATTTCAGAAACACTATTTAATACGTTTATAATTACTTTATATTATTGATAGTACAAAATTTTAATAATATGTAAATTAAATCCTCAGTGTGGGGGATACCAATAAGGATATTATTATATCTATTTGTTACAAAAAAGAAGATAATAAAACAGTTTATTATCATCTATATAAATAAAAATGTAAATGTTTGTTTGTTCAAAATTTAAAATCTCCAAAAGTTCTTCACCAATTGCATTGAAATCTTGACACAACGCTGCATTCGAATATGCGTGTGTTTTAATATACCTAAACTATATAGATATCACATGTGAAGATAAAAAAACATGCTTTTATTGTAAAACAGCGTCATCTGTTATGTCAAAAACAGTGACATCTGTTGGGCGTAAAAACAAAACGCGCTTTTGTTTATCTATCTGCAGACAGACTGAGCACATCAACGCGTAGCGGGGTACAGCAATTTATGAAATAAAATGTCAATCTTTTTAAGACAAAAAAAGATTAAAGAGGGGGCATGGAACCTATATTTTTTTAAGCAAGTTAATGTAGTGTCGTCATTGCTCATCCTACATAACACACAAATCTGGAATTATTTGTTTTGTAAGAAAATATAGGTATACCATACCTGGGTAGGCATACACTTCTAGGTAGGCATACCTGGGTAATTTCACCGAAAAGGTGAATTTCTTGGGCCTCCTATTAAATTTGTAAAACAGGCCCCTATGATTCTAAATTCTAAACCCCCACGTTCCCCTAAAACTCTATTCTTTATCATTTTTGTAAATGAGGTTGACCAACAATTGAAAAAAAAATCACCCATAATTGTCATTAGATTAGAGATCTATAATTATTTTACCTTCTGGCAGCAGACTGTCATCAATAAGGGCATCACAGTGCATGGTAAACCTGGCAGCCAGGGATCTGATAATGTCTTGCTTGACAGCCGTAATGGCTTGCTCTATGGTTGCCTTGGAATTAAGGAATATTCTAGAAGCAACTATTCCACTGAAGTGTGTAGTGCCTTCACATTCCATATATTCTACAGAATCTGGTATTTTAGATTCCTGAAAAAGAGTCATGAAAATGATTTCAGCTTTACATAGTTTATCAAAACAGGTAAATAAATTGTAAGTAATAATACGTAAGTTTGTCAGTGCAGTCAATCAGATGTGAATTGCTGTACTCTGTACTGCACATGTTCATTTCTCTAGCATAATTTTTTTTTTTTTAATTAATTAATTTCGTTAAAAAATTACAGAATATATCATTAGTAATTTATATAACTATATGTAAGTTAGTAACAATGACATTGTTGAAAGAATAAGATTACAATAATAGAGCAGTTTCTAATAGAAGAAAAAGTAAATATGTATATAAGAGTGTTATATCGAAATGGCGTAATATACTATATTTTAAGTTGTGCATAACCTGCCTCACTAGGCGAACCTATATTGAGGCAGAATTTTTAGTTAATTATTTCTCTTATTTTGTCTATGGTTTATTTATAATTTTTTAATATAGGTTCCTATACAGCAATACATTATTTTAGGTTACATTATTGTTTGCATATACACAATACAAAAACAGCAAGTTTTAGCACAATACATACTACAATAACTGTCAATGACAAGGCATTTGGGTGAAGGTACCGGTATATGCTCGATCATTAGAATAAATCCAAATTTTAACATTTTGTGAACTCTTTCTGTGTTTGACTGAGTTTAATATTTTCTGGGAGCATGTTGAATATTTTTGTGGCAACATATCTAAAGCTACGTTGAGCATAGGTAGAAGAAAGTGCTGGAACTTGCAATATATATCTTTGTTCAAATTACGCGTAAATCTCAAGTTCATTTTTTTTTCGTAAAGCACGTGTTTGTTTTTAAAGAGATGCATGAAGAGAATTTTTACACAGATCTGTCGAACGTCAAATACTATCATTGTGTTGAAAATGAAGTTACTGTTTGCAGTTTGAGGAAGTTTGAGAATAATTTTCATAATTGTTTTCTGCGCCTTTTCAACAGGATCTAGAGCTGATGAAGTACTCCCTCCCCATGCAATACCATACTCAATGATAGACTGGGTGATTGCAAAATAAATCGTTTTTAGGTAAGTTAAGGAAGTTCCTTATGGATCTGAAGAAATGTATTGTTTTCCTAATTTTATTTGCAATGATCTGAGAATGTAGATTCCATTTGAGGTATGGGTCAATGGTGAGGCCGAGGTACTTCATCTGTGGAGTAAGCTCTATACTGGGGCACTCATTACATTCATTGGAATTCGTATAGTTATGTATTTTTATGGCAAATATTTTTCTCAGCTTTTTTAAATATAGCTGACCAATTGTTGTCTTCAAACAGTAAGATAGTAACGTCAACAAAGCAAACAACGCTTCCCTCAATTTTAAGGTTGCGAAAGTTGTTAATATATAGTAAGAACAGAGTCGGTCCCAATACGCCAAACTGTGTCGAAAGAAACGAAAATTTCTTACTGTGACACAGTTTGGAATAGAAATTTTATTATTTGTTATTTGCTTGATCCACTGTATCGGTAGATTGAGTGATTCCACTATGGGCAATTTGAGAGGCAAGATTTGGACCGATATTAATAAAAAAATTGTTTACATGGTCAGAAACGAGCTTAGGATTTTTTGTGGTTTCAACAATGTGTCCATCAACAGAAAGTTTTTTTATGCTCTGTTTCTTTTTTGTAGTTTGCGAGTTTGTGGCTTCTCTTAGTATTTCCCATAATTATGCTGGTAAGTTCACAAAACTATGCACATGGAGGCTATATTCAAAGTTATTATAAGTAAGAAGAACTCTATGTTGTGTACTTACACAAGGTACTAGAATAGATACTTGCACTGTTTGGACATCCTCATCTCTACCAGACTTGACACCAGATTTGCTCTTTGGCTTTGTAAATTGAGATTCCAGTTTATCTGTAGAATCTCTCAGTTTTCCATCCAGTATGACGACGGATGATTCAATCGATTTGTGGGCAGCTTCCAGTATTTCCTTGAAAACAAAATAAAATCATACCCATTAGTTAACTATCCGATAGTCAGTGGTGTGCAGCCCATAAAGGCAGAAATGCTGTGCCTACCTTTCTTTTCTCAGATTTCCGAAAAAGAAAGTTATTTTTCCAGAAATTTCTTGTTTGTTCTACCATAACAAATTGTTTCTGCTTTCAAATTTCTAATTTTTGGTTTCAATTTGCCTTGAGCGCCTCATCCTTCAAACGTTGTGGTGAGAAGAATACGTAATGATAATCAACACCTGAAAAGCTATAGCCTACTCTTGGTCAAGGAGCAAGGCACGCCACTGTCGATATTATACTGCCACTTTCACACAGGCAGAGAAATTAGCACTTATAAATTAATTACCTATCCATTAGGAATGAAAAATTATACTTTACTTTGGTATTTGATGCATTATTGGTAGAAGAGATTTTTAAAAAATGATTACAATAAAGGTAAGAACCAAAAAGAGATTATTACCTGAAATTGGTCCTTCACAGATATTCCGGTATTATTTTTCAACACCACTGGATACAATTCATCAAATTCATAATAGCACTCTAACTGCAGCCAGTTGGATTTAGAATTGAAATTTGTTTCTATGGGCTTAAAGAAACCTGCCTGGGTTACTTCAATGCTTTTAGCCGTCACTTTGTTTGTGTGAGACATGTGGATTATCAGGCGCTCTGAACAATCTACCGGAGAGCCATTCATGTACTTGTTGGCGGAGATGGTCTTGTTTATTAAGGTGAGAATGCTTTTTAATTTTGATGCAACAGGACCTGCAGTAAATACATCATCTGGGCTAACCACAAAAATACCTGAAATTGAAAACAATTTTTGATACACGGTTACCTGGTTTGGTTTTCATAAACACGGAAGAATTATTTCTATTTTGGGGGTCATTCTTAAGGCCAATTTCAACGTAGAAAAACAATACCTTCTCCATGTTTAATTCACATTTGAGAGCTTCCCACACAAAGTTATTCAAAAATGGAAAGTGACCTTTCAATGTAATATTTCTCTTTCAACTTTTAAAAATCAATTTTCACTTATTTATTTTGTGTACACCATTTCCAGTCGTACAAGCAGTTAAGTTTGTAAGGAATTGATACAAAAGCACGTTGAACAATATCCCAAAGATGTTTTGTTTTAACAGCTTGCAAGCAGATGGCCTTCACAATAAACTATAATTCAACTGAAGTTGTTATTTCTGTAAATCAATAGTAAAAAGTCCAACAAATTGGAAAGGATAAGGTAATATCTTGAATAAACCTTCACATTATTATAAATGTTATATTATGCTATATTACCCAAAACGAACATTCCGCCAGGTAGCATGCGAGTTACATGTTTAGCGTGATCAGCAACCCAACTTTCAGAGACAGTTTTTAAGTTGAGTTCTTCTGACTTTCCTCCAAACTCGTCCCCGACAGGCTCAAACTTCTCTTCTGGAGTTTTGGCAAAATGCACAATATTGATGTCATCTTGTGTAGAACATATCTAAAGCAAATAAATCAAATTAATACAAAGAGTTAAGCTGTAGATTATGAATAAGTAAGTATATGTTAAAAGGCTTAGTTAAAACGGCCTAATAATGCTTTACAATAAATTAACAATATAATAAGCATATGGACTAGATATTGCTTACCTGTCCCAATATTAAGCCAATGACACATCGTTGTTGTTTTGCAAATTTTTCTAAATATAATAAGGCATTCTCTGAGGCTGAAGCTGTTCGACCCATTTTCTAAAAATTGAAACAACTACGACTATTCAACGGTTCAAAGGAATTTACAACTTATAACAAACAGCACCGGCCAGTGGTCAAAACAATCTTTTGACACATGTCTTCCACAGAGAATATAGAAGTCGCATGACCATAAACAAACCACTCACCCAAGACTACAATAATCATAGACATTGGATCCCTACATTTCTTTCTGATTAAGCGCCAAAACAAATAATAATAGCGTATATGTACAAGAACAAATGTTTCGAAAATTTTAATGATTGAAGAATATAATAATATGAATAGGTACCATCCAAGGTTTGTAGGAAATGTATTTAAGAAGGATGGCTCATACACGTATTTTTCGGAAAAAAACCTCGCAAGCTCGTGACGTAGTTCGAAGACCAGTAGGAGTGCGAAAAAAACGATCTTTTTCACTCTTCACTAGATATAATATTCTTTTTTGGTAAATCTAAGTTAATTTCCTCTCACTTATGTTTGCACATACGAGTTAAATTAAAATCGACAAAATTTTGTATTTAACAGTTACAATGTAGCCAATGGTAGAAAAAGTAGAGTACGCTTGAGGAAGACTAACGCACTATCTCTGCTCTGAAATAATATACGGAGTCGAATAAAAGACGATATAATGTTTTTTTAACATTATGTAACAGTGTTGTATAGAGTAGTGAATGATAGAAAAAGTCGGGGACGCCCGAGGAAGACTTAACGCATTATCTTTGCACTGGAATAACACACGATATAATGTATTTTATTTAAACAGTAACTACATGGTGTACAGTAGTGCAAGATAAAAAAAGTCGGGAACGCCCGAGGAAAACATGGTACTATCAAGTGAAAACCAATACTTATGGATGGCAAAATTAGGTGTATGTAATGACCGATGAAAGGGGTGAGAGATGAATGCACAGCATCCCCAAAGATGACATAGGGCCAGAATTTATTTTCTCGGGCCTCCTGTGTGGAGTTGATGTTAAAAAAATACTTGTTAGAATTTCATGCTGAAATTTGCGCTATTTCGGTATCGGTATGTTGTATCTATGAAAATAAAAATATAAATGTTCGTTTGTTCAAAATCTTTAATGTCTGAAAATTCTTCACCAATTGCTTTGAAATTTCGACACAACGCAACGTTGCATTCGAATACGCGTGTATTTTTATATGCACATATATTATATTGATATCACCTGTGACAGGTAAAAACATGTTTTTTTTTAACACAGCACCATCTGTTGGACGTAAAAGAAACACGCGCTATTCTTTCTTTATCTGCACTGACCGATTGTGCCGCGAGGCGTGGTGCAGCTAGTTACATATACATTGCATTAATCCATTTAACTGTGATGAAAAGAGTTTGGGCTATTTCGGTACGGGGAGGGGAAGGAAATGGGGAATAAGAAGGTGGGGAAGTACTTGGCTATTAACGTATGGTCACCAAGCACGGCTAAAGCCATTTCAAGCAACGCTTCGATTCCGAATGGTGGTCTTTCACGATTTTCATGAAGGCGATACTGAGAGTAGCTACAACTATGTGCGTCTCTTTGTATAAATACAATTAATCTCAACACCTTCCTTGTCATATCCTTGTCATGATAGTTTGCTAAATAAGACTTTCAATTTGAAAATTTGAATGTCTTCAGAGGCAATATGTACAAGAGAATAATAAATAACCTCAATTCTATCATCAATGCATAAGTTAAACTGCAAATATTCCTGGGATTTTTCCTTTTTATTCCAAACGTTGCTTTAAATATAATAATCAGTGTAGGTAATATTACAAATATATTAAAAATAAATCATTGCAAATGCATTCTGTCACTTGTATTGCAGCCAATTCAAATCTCTCAGTGGAAATTGGCTTCTAGCTATGCCACGATTTTCTAGCCAATCACCACTCTACCCCTTTATTCTATCGTCCATCCACAATATTTAATTTTATTTGATTTTACGTCCAGCTGGGCTTTTTTTTGGCGGGCGGTCGGACGGCGTGGATTTGATTTGTGTACAAATCTACAGTTTTATTCCGAGGTTGATGAAAATTTTTCACAATTGACCTTCAAAACAAGAGGAAGGTCACTGTCTAAGTCTGATAATGAAAAACTCTGTGTGAAGCACGAGCGACGCCGGGGAGCAGCTAGTCTACAATAATGCATTGCGCGGTGCTATGTTAAGATTTTCCTTCATTTGTGTATTTACTTTAGTTCTATTTAGTTCCTATAGATGGCGCAATCGCTACCAAAAATATACGAAATTATACAATATTTTTATCATCACTGGTTTCCAGAAAATCAAAGAGTTATTTCTAAGATAGTAATATTGTAAAATGAACAAGTGATGAACCAATGAAGGTACATCAATTATTATTTTTCTTTTGTATAATTTGCTAGATGCTCAATCTTATCAAAGATACCGGCCAGTATGTCGGGCGGCGGGTTGCGAGCGGTGGGCCTTCCCAACTAGTGTAGTGTGCAGCGGAGAGGAAGAGCATCGGTTAGTGTAATGGAGGGGGTGAGCAAAGGGAAAAAATGGAAGTCTTGCGTCCTAGGCTTCAACCTAGTGAGTCTAAGGCAGGGGTGTCAAACTGGATATTCTTAAGGGCCGTTTATAACATTTGGCGTGTGTAAGCGGGCCGGACTCAATATTTAAAAAAATAAAACCCATACTTAATTGTTAAAATCTTTATTTAGTTAGATACCTATTTATTATAAATTCAGTAAGTTAAAAAGAAGGGTAACAAGGTAAATTATCTTGAGCCGGACACCTGACTTCTCTTGTTTTTGACAAGTTCATTGATGTCGGGTGTCATATTCGTCGTAGTTACTTTTAGAATCGATTGGAGATTTTCATCCGTAAGCCGTGAGCGATGTATGTTTTTATTTATTTTCATAACGGAAAACATCTGCTCGCATAAATACGTACTACCAAACATACACAGGATACATGCCGCATGATTTCTTATACTTGGATAGTTATTCAAACTCTTGAAATATTGTGTATAAATAAATGTAGTAACATTAACTTCCTTAAATTTATCCTTTACAATGCCGTTGCATTGGAGATCTATCAATTCCATTTGCAAATGAATTGGTGCCAGTGCAGCATCAAAAGTAAATGGATTGTTGAAAAGTGGGAATTCCATTTTATGCATTTTGCGAAAATCTTCAAAACGACTGTTAAATTCTGTGATCAGATTCAGCAAAAGTTAAGAATACTCATCCAATTTTGTCTGGTTCACTGTGCCAAATTATTCCCCGTGAGGGAAATGATCGAGTGTTTGGTTTTTTATGTGAATTTCCCAGTCTTAATTTTGTTTCGAAGGCTTGTAAATGCGAATATATTTGAGTGACGATCAAGTCTTTACCCTGTAATTTTATATTGAGGTCATTCATGTGTTTTGTCATATCTACTAAAAATGCACAATCAAGCCACCAGTCGTTGTCATAATCAATTGGCTTGCCTTTTTCTAACATAAAAGCTTGAATAGGGTCACGTAACTCAAAAAATCTTTCCAAAACTGCCCCTCGACTGTTGGCCGTGAAGGTTAGATTTTAAAGATAATAGTTTGTCCATTCTTATCTTTTCAGTGTAACCTTCAAATTTTCCTTTATGATTCGAATCATAATGTCTCTTTAAATTAAACTCCTTACAAGCAGCAATTGTTTGATTGCAAATCAAACAAAGTGATTTACCTTTCCATTCCATGAAAAAATATGCGATTTCCCATTTTGTCTGAAAAACTCTACACTCACTATCAACTTTACGTTTTTGCGACATTATGCCACGTACCAATATTAGAACTTGAATGAACAACAAACTATGAGTACGTAAGTAATATAAACACTCGACGCGACCGCTCGATGCTAAGGCTTAAATCTGACTGCGCCGGCGACCGGCAACTGCGACCCTTGCGGTGCGGGGTCGGGGGGGAGGGGGCGTCGTGAGTACGAGTCGTGCACCAGACCAGCGCCACCAGCCGGCGTAAGAGAAAAGGTTACGCTCACGCTTGGTGCACGGCGCACCGCGTCCGATGCGCGCGTCTCTTGAAATTACACTGTAAATCAATCGCTTGCAATTTTAAACACGCGTAGGCATCGACTGTCCTCTGAATATCTAAAATCTACAATGAAAGAGTGCGGTTCTGTCCTCCGCAACATAATATTGTCTCGTGGTAGCGAGCCGTAATGATGGGACCTGAGTGCCGCATACGGCTCGCGGGCCGTATTGATAGGGTCCGAGGGCCGCATGCGGCCCGCGGGCCGTATCTTTGACACCCCTGGTCTAAGGGTTAATCGGACCTTGGTGGTTGTGTTGGTGTGCCAATTCCACCAAACATTATCGTCATAAACATAAGTGATGTGCAGTCTATTTAAACTTATATAGACAAACTGCCTTCTTAAGGACTTCCCGCATCCTTGTGTACATGGATTGCCGGATACGTTTTTAAAAAGATTCAGACTGACGGTTGCAAGTTTCACCTCTTCCTCACGTCCAATAAATGCTGGCGTCCCACAGGGATCGGTACTGTCCCCGACTTTGTTTTTGTTGCACATCAATGAACATATGCTGTGTGCACCAATTCATTGTCACACGGATAATAGTATGGTCCATGGGAGCTTTTTGTTTGACAATCCCACAGAGGGTACACAAACTCGCAACAGCTCGTAGGTCTTTGAAGCAGAGGAATACATAAAAAAAACACCACTAAACTACATTTTGACGAAAAAAGCAAATATCTTAGCCAACCGATTGCAATCTTTAGAGCACAGGCGTCAAGAGGGAATACTGTCCTAGTTCTATCAGTATTTCAATGGAAGACGCTCCGAGGAACTTGTATAATTCATTCCCCTGGCATAGCATAGTCGGGAAACACGCCAAACGCACTCTCAACATTTGCACACGATTGTCATTTGACGGGTCGTTTTTACGATGACACGTTCTTGAGTTCAACTGCTCGGCTATGGAACTATTTTGCCGCTTCTGTGTTTCCTCTATCCTACAATACCAATGTTCACTTCTTCTTCTCCTCAAAAAGACCCTCCACGCAGTATACCTAAAGTTGCCAGGGGCCCTGAGGAAATTATTTACCTTAGGGCCTCTTGTGTGGAGTTAATGTAAAAAAAAACATAAGTATAACATATAGTATAAAAATCAACCAGTTTTGCATACGGTTTCAATAAAATAAACTCATGGAATATATTTTTCATTATCTTTATTTTTTTTCTATTACACGTAGGTACATAAAAATGGTATTTAAGTTTGCACTTTGAGAAAAGGACACATAGTATTTCAAGTACAATAAGTTTATTTAACTTCCAAAGTGAAAAAAAGGATTTTTAGCTACTGTGTTCTCCTGTCTTATCAATAGTCCCGCTGCACTATCGACCAGTCGATTGCGGTACATATTTTTGTCGATCACATTATTTTTTTATGAATTTAAAAAAAATATGCTATGGACGGGTTGTTTCGGAGAATTTGAACAATTCATCAAATTTCAACGTTCATTTTCCAGTTCTGTGAAAGATTTTTTCAAGTTCTGTTTTAATTTCAGTTTTGTCAAGCAACTAGCCTATAATGATATAATAACAGAATTTGAATAGGACTTTCACAGAACCCGGAAATGAACGTTGAAATTCGATGAATTGTTCAAATTCTCCGAAACAACCCGTCCTATTATGTATTTTAAATTTACAATCATAATTATCATGGAAAAAATATAATTATCCAGGTCGTAGGGCAATTATTTGGTTTTGCTAGATTCGCACTTCTGTTATAATGAAGCGGTTTTCAAAGCTTTGAGGAACATAAAAATTTAACAAATTCTCGATCATATCATAAGTCGATCCCCATGACTAAGATTAAATGTAGAAAATCTCAAAAACGATGGGAACCCTTGTTCTACAAGTACCTACTTTGATGGGCTGTGTACATTGACTATACATCAATAGTTGTGTATAATATTGAACAATTTTAAATAGGGGTCTAAATTATTGTACCAGAATAAACAGGTTCAGAACAATACCAATTTTTGTTATGTGTAAGAATGTCGATTCCCTGCACACATCGACAAATATTTAGGTTAGTACATTATGTACCTAATTGACTACAGTTATTTATTTATACAAGGGAATATATAATGTTTCGTGTTCCTTTCAAAGGAACTTTTATCTTGCACCCAAAACTTCATTAATTACGAGATCTAACGAGAAACAAAATCATATTTATCTTAATGTAGAATTTGTTACTTGGCTCTTCATCAATAAAATACTCGCTTACTTCTCGAAGACATCTTCGTCAATCCATAGCACACGGTCATCCATCAATTTGCGTTCCGCGCAAGCGTCTACCTGGACCCGCCACCCGCCACCCGCCACCCGCCACCCTTTTGAGAACTTTTGACCTCTCAATCCGGACTCTTTCTTGACCCATCGCCTTGAACCGCAGTGGGACTGATGGATTTATACGTTCGTCTGAACTTTCTCTCCTTCCTTATTCTAAAAATACCCTCCACACAGCATCCCCAAAAATGACGTAGGCCCTGAGGGAATTATTTTCCTAGGGGTCTCTTGTGTGGTGCTAAAGTAAAAAAAATCGGATATTTGCGTAGCCCCGTTTTTGTGACAAATAATCTCAAGGGGCGATGTCAGGATTACTACTGTTAGGTGTTAGGTATTATCAGTGCCTTGGCGCCTCGACAATACGGCGCCAAGAGCGGACTGCTCCAATGGCGCTCGCATAAGGCCGGCCCTGGCTGCCCACACCGTTGTCCTAAAATAATCGTTTATACCATTTTCAAAAACAGGAGAATGCACAAACATATGAGAATTCAAAACACTGATACTATACAGCACCATAGTAAAAAAGCTTTTCACAATAAGTATATTATTATACTCGTAATGTAATGCAACATGATGACATCTGATGTTATCATGAACCTTGCGTAAATATTTATGTAAATTTATGCAAGGGCGGATATAAGAGGAGGGGGATTAGGGTGTTAAATACCCCCCTTCTTCGTTGCCCCCAACCGGGGTCGAAACCTCCCATTGAATTACGCCACAGAATTTAGGTAATTATAATGTTATAATAATATCAGGTAAGCATATTATTCCAGACATCGAAATTGCGAAAGAAATATAAAAAAGGTTATAAATTCAAATGACGGCAAATATAATAATATTATAAAGTAGAAAACATTCATTGTATGACAAAAATAATAATATATCTACGGAAATAGTTTTGTACCTACGTATGTCGGTACCATAAATTACGCATAATATAAAAGCGTCTGGATTCTGTCAAAATATGGCAAGTCGGTAAACAAATTCGCACTTTTAGTTCAATGTTCTTTTACTGATGATCGTGCTATTCTAAAAATGATTTCTCAACACTTATTATGAAAAATGATCTGTCCCAAGTTTTATAGCTGTTACAATGCGTATGTTTAGCTATTAAAACAGAATTATTCTCGTATCGTTATTCACTCACTATGAACACACCTTTTATTATCTTGTCTCTATGGAGGCATTTTTACAACATCCCGAAAGCAGTTTCTCAACAAACAAACAAAAAATCGTGGAAACTTTCACAAATGAAAATATGATATTTTTTAAATTTTATTTGATAAGTGACTAATTTGATAAAATATCTTTTGTTGTCATCTTTCACCGTGAGTCACTTCACAAAACATTCGTTTGCTATCTTTCTATCAAGTCAGAAATCACTCATTTTTAGCACTCGGTTTATCCACCGTACGTAGTTTGGAAGACGCGTGTAAATGCCATATTTTCCCTTCTTGCCACAGCCATCTCCGAAGCTGGTGATTCCGAAGATGGTCCAGGGCTGGGAGGGCTGCGAAGGGTCTCTGCAGAGGAGGGGGCCCCCCGAGTCTCCGGCGCAGGAGTCCATGCGCCCCTTGCGGTAGCCGGCGCAGAACATGTTGGAAGTGATGTAGTAATCTATGTAAGTGTTCTTGCATTCATCGGGCATCACTATAGGAACCTGGGAATAGGGGAAACAGGTTAACAAAATGAGATGATCCTGCCACTGAGTGTACCGCTGTAAACTGTTTCTGTTGCAAGCCTTGTTTATGAAAAAGAGGGAAAGGTCATGATGTTCACTTTTATTTTATTATTAAGTAATTTGTCACGGGACCCAGGCATAAATAATGAGGGCTAAAAGACGGATGCCTGTTGCAGATCGTTCCCCGTCAAAAGTGCCGAGAAATGGAACGCGAAGTTACTGGAAGCGATCTAATGAAACTTTAAGTGGATTTTCGTGGTACCCACCCGTGCTTCATGTAGAAGTTCAGCTCCATACACATCAGTACTTCTTCTCTTCCCCCAGCCAATAATGGTACACAGTTTATGGACTGGAAGAGGTTGTCTTGGCTTTGGCAGGCAAGCTATGCCAAGGTTGGGTAGATGTTCGGCATACGTCGGCAATCTATAAAAAAACAAATGTATGTTTTATCATATATTTTACCCAAATGTACTCGTACGATACGTAGTCTCAACAGAATTATATACATACCTCAGCATTGCGACGTCGTTGTCAACAGTCTCCGAGTCGTATCCCGGATGGACGATGGTCTGTGTGATCCTAAGTTCAGTCTCCATATCGTCTTTCGTTGAAAGGTTGTATTCTCCTAATCTCACGTAAAGTCTTCTTCTGATGCAGTGGGCTGCAGTTAAGACCCAACGTGGGGATACGAGAGTCCCACCACAAAACGCCTCCTGAAAGTAAGGCATAAGTTGGTATTGACTAATTAAAGACAAGAGCTAAAATTTGTTTTAAATGTGCAAAGCACATAAATTGCTTACGTGAGGATCTACAAACCTTATATCTATTTAATAGTGCAACCTGCCAAGGCCACTTGCCCTTTGGTGCAGGCCTTCCGCCAATAATTCTGGTCATGGACCACAAGCTCTTCTTGGCTGTGTTGTTGTTCATACCACTGTACAACACCCCGCACTGCGGCTGCTGGGCCTGGCCCTGCATCACCTCGTGGTGGTACACATTAGTGTCGATGTCGTTGCGATCTCTGTTTGGAATTGACTCCTCGATTATCGTGTCCACGAACAGTTCTCCGTTGGCTGAGCAAATAAATACAACATAATAAAACATATTATATCTTCCATACGAGAAAACCAACTCAGAATCAATCTAATTAGTAATTATAGGCAAGATCAATACCTACACATTTCGTCGCCATGTAACCAATGTTGAATAACTGCAAATAATAAAAAAAAATAAAAGCTAACTTCGCTGGAATGGCCTTACGCATTTCTGAAAAAAAATTTACTGTCCTGTTTCTAACTGCTTTGATCTCTCCAAAAATATTTGCAATAATTGAGTAAGTGACATGTGTAGAAAATAGTTACTAGATCAAAAGCTTCTTTATTTCGACAAATTATACAATTCATTTGATGAAATACTAAATAATTTTTGAAAAATCAAAAAAAAATTGGTTTCGGTGATGCAAAAAGGATTCATTATTGAAGACAATATTAGCGATTCCTAAACAAAAATCAGAAAAAGAGACTCGAACCCAGGACCCTTACGTTGCCGGGGCACCGCTCTACTAACTGAGCTAATGGGACCCTATCTCCTTCGGTCATATTTAACTGTATCATACTTCGAATGAGAACTACCAACATTGTCTTCATTTTTATCACCGCACATTTTTATTGGCAACTATCTTTATATATTACTAGTTACTACTTTATGTATTTAGGATTACTCACACTCACCTGATTAATTCGTAATTATTTGTTTTGGCTGTATGGTGACTATAATACCTGGGATACAATACCTCACGGGATTTCGCAAACGCCGCATTTTCGAGTAATCACCTCTCAAATATTTTAATGAACTCACCGTTATTTTTATTGCCGTGTATTTTTTTTTCAATATACCGCTGACAGAATGTGCCCTCGACGTAACAATATGCCGTCTCCTTTAGGACATCACGGGAGCAAAGTTTCGGTCGTTGGCACCACCTGAAAAATGATCCTAAATTATAAAAACGTTTCTTTTTTAACACAAAACTTGCAACTTATCGTAAAAAACAGTGATGCACATCTGAGACCCAAATTTACTCTTAGTTCGGCCCTATTTGCTAAATAAAACATCACATAATTTCGTTTGCTTATTACCTTTTTCTATGCGTAACACAGGACCTGCTGCAGGAAGACCACCGACTCCATTTCGAATACCATTTGCTGGACCTACTGGGAAGGACTTTCCTCACGAGAGGATCTTGATTTTTCTAAAAATAAGTATTTGTTTTATACATAAAATAGAATTGATGCAAGCATCTGATACAAAAAAATGTAATTTCATGCACTGATGATAAACGTCACATATTTGACAGTCTTGTGTAATTGTGTATTAATTGTGATCTATATGCCTACATGTAAATTTACGTACAATCGACTTGGCTACTTGTATTATTTTATTTTGCAAAGTCAACCAGGTCAACTTCAACCTACACCATTTTTCATAATAGTTTGAAGGTCTCGTGGAGACTGTTACAAAGGCTATGCGCTGAATTACACTGATGCTTTATACTTATACAATTAAAAACACTTACCATAATTATTTTAAATTTGTACTTTCTGTTATCATTTGCGTCATGGGTGAATGTGATATCTTCCGAAGGTTTTTGTTCACCTTTCCGTCGTCTCCTTCCGCATTTTGTTCGTTTGCGATCTTTTCTTCTTGTAAATTTACAACTGCAATAAAAAAGGACCAATTTACCAAATGTCTCCACACTTCTGCTCCAAGTTCATTCATCATTCTTGTAAATTTACAACTGTAATAAAAAAGGATCAAAAACCACGTTTCAAATGCAACTGATAAAAGATTTCATAGTTTTGATCAGTTAGTGGTATTATTACCCTTTCTCTTCAGTTTGTATAGTATCTCCACACTTATGCTTAAGTTTGCATGTTCTTCTTCTTGTTCTGGTGCAGTTTGTTTCTGAACATTCACTCCATTGATTCCAACCTGAGTACGCTGGACCAGGACTGCCATCTCCGCCTTTATCTAAAAATAGAAATCCATGATTGATTATTCGATTGATATGCTACAACCAGTGAGTGATTGTCCAATTCATTTGCTCGAACGATTTCAACTTTTCGAACCCGTAAAACCTGGAATAACTGAAATCTATTTCAACTTGTTTTTCAGTATTTGTTATTTTTGTCAAAAACTGTACCTGTGTTTGTAATCAATTCTTTGATGAACTTTTGCGAAGTTGATTCTTCCTTCGACATCCTGTCTTCCAAACTTCCCGTCCGCGATGATTCGCTCTGATCCTGAAATAAAATTTACTTTTCTATAGATAATGGAATGTTAAATTTAATATTAAAAAAACTACAATTGTATTTATAGAATAATTCATACAAATTGGATGCCTACAAGCTACGCAGGCAAATGTTTTATCGCCGTGGGATTTATTTCCTAAAATTGAAGTCCTTTATTTATTTAAAAATAAATCTTTTATAAGTAACAACATTTTTAAATAACTAAAATACTGTTTATATAGTTGCCACTATTGTAAATATCTCTTAAAACTTGTTAATTATTGTATCTTGATACAAATTTATCTTGTAATTGCTAATAAATATTATTTATCAATGAAAATTTTGCTCTTCCAAATTATAAAAAAATACATCTTATCATCTCTGATGTAATAATTCATAATACTTCCTGAAATGAAATAATGTAGGTATAATAATTTATATTAATATAATGTTTTAGAAGATTGGTTCATCTTGACCCAGTTGTCACTTTTCCTATCTAGCTTCATATGTTTCATTCACAGATAAGTGTGTTCGGTATCTACCAAGAGCTTAGAGCAACCAAAAATAAATGTTTTTGTGACATGGCTGTGTCAAGTTGTATTTAATAATAATAATATCTTTATTTAGGAAAGTTTACACATTACAACTATACATACATATTATGGTGTACATTTATTTGTAACTTTTATATTTAAGGTTATAAAATGAACAGAAAAATAAAAACATAATATTGTGAAGGTAAAAAGAAAATAAAAATACAAACAGGGGCAATTCAACAACGTGATTTTGTAATTAAAACTGATGAAAAATTGAAAAACTGTTTTATAAACCTAACCTAACCTAACATAACCTATCTAACCATTTTTTCATCACTCCTTTCATGACTTTATGTCTCCTTTCAAGAGTGTATCGAAGTGTGTTGAATTGTCCTGAGTTGTCCGGTTACCGTTTATATAATTTTGTTACGAATTCAATTTGTCTTATGTAAATTTCGTTTCTTATTATAATATTATATTTTTTGTTTTATATAATTCTGTTCATTTCTTAACACAAGAAGGAAATCCATAATTGGTTGTATTTTTGGTACAATCAGAAAAAATTATAAAATTCAACTTCCAACGATTTCCAAAGATTCCATTTCGAGCAATGTTTTTATTCTGATTTCTGGTCACTTACTAGAGCGATACGAGTTCTTACACTCACGCACTAATTAGATCAAATTAATTGGTTGATCTGGTTGAACTATCGTCACACTAATTTGATCTACAATCAAATTGACGATGAGGAACTTGAGTGATAAATATTATGGCTTAAAAAGTATATATTCATTTAGATGAAATATAAAAATTTTATTGTAAACATAATGTAGAATTAATAAACCGTAATTTAAAAAGTATTAAAAGATTGTTATTGTCATTTGTTTTCATACGACCCCAGTGGGATTGACAGTGCTGTTAACTGACAAAACCGCCTATCCCGTCAGATTTCGATCGTCTTGGCGGGATTTTAAAAACGAACTTTGAAAATTATTTTATCTTTTAATGCTGTTATTTGAGCTAGAATGCGAAGATTCATAATAATAAAATAATGACTCGAATTCTTTACTAGCGTAATTTTTAATTTGTATTTCGGAAGTTACGCTTTAAAATATTAAAATAATTTATTTGTTTGCGCACCTACATATTAAATATGCAATATGAATAAATAATTTTGTCCGTATACAAATTCAATTCCTTTAAAAGAGGAATACAATTACAATATTGTATCGGCTATTCAATTTGTAAACAAACCAAACTATTTATTCATATTAATATTGCGTATGTACGGGCGCAAACAAATAATTCATCTTAATATTTTAAAGCATAACTTTGATAAGGTGTTTTTTTCAAAAAATATTTAAATTGGCATCATCTATGAAATAGCAGATAATTAATTATTTTAAGATTAACCTTAACCGCCAATTCTCGGCCCATTTCAGTATTTGATCAACTTTTAATGAGTCGTCTGAATGAAGCTTATTGACTATGGTTCAAACGTTTCTATATAAATATTCTAGAATTGAAAATGCAAATAAAGAAAAAAAATTGCTTAGAAGAAGCAAAATTAGAGACAATAGTTCTTCATTTACCGTTTCCTCATGTGACCCTCAGAGCGCTGTGCCAAAATGCATACATTGAATTAGCAACGTGAACGACTTTCGGTCCAATAAACACGTCAGAATACATGTTTTATCTTAAATTTTAATAAGCAATCGAAATTTGTTAAATTATGCAAACGTTCTTCTAACTTATGGCGAGACGTGTTTCCTTTTAAGCAAAATTTAAAGGTTCTACTCAAATGTCATTTCATTAACATTTTCGTATCTTTAATAATTAAATTATACTTTCCCAATCAGGTACCGCTGAAAATCAACTTTACCTAAAGGTCTTTTACAAACTTACAAACTTTTTGAAATTCAAAATAGGAAATTTTCCCGCCCTGACCAAACTGCTAACAACTTTTTGACAGGTAATATTTCATGTCTCCTATTGTTTACTTTCAAAATACCTTTAGGATCCATTCAGTTCTGACTGAAAACCTGCGTCCGGGTATATTGACTTCTGGGAGTTTATTGTGCGGTTTGCCAGAATCTCTCACTCCGAACAAGGTCACTGGAAACGCCTTGAGAAACTTGTATGAACTCATGTCTACCCTTGTTTACTTTCAAAAAACTTTTAGGAACCAGGATGTATTCAGTATTAGGCCTAATGTGGGCGAAAATCGAGCACGCGTCTCTGGTAACTTTATATACGCTTCCATTCACACGTCTAGCACCCACGTTTTGAATTAAATTTATCCATTTTTTTTCAGTTTCCGGTAATTGAACTCAAAACCTCAAGACTCAAAGTTAAATGAGAAAACCACTACATCACGAAGGATATGAAAGCAACTATCATATTTTATTATGCCGATTAGAAGTGTAAACCAGTGCTGTAGAAAATAACACTTTGAAGGAAACAAGGCAGTGCATATTGAAGGTATTATTACCATTTAATTTAGATTTCAAAATGCATCAAAATTAAAACCGTTCAAGGCGCCATTTGCCCCAGGGCTAGGGCTGACAGTAATAACTGAAGAACTTGCGTCAGGCCATTGGCTTCCCGGGAATGTATTGCAGGGAGTGTTTTAGCATCCCACTCTGCGAGACTGGGCGCCCTATGAATAAGGTCATGGGAAGTGTTCCCGCCTTGAGCAATCTGCTAACAACTTTTTGACAGGCAACATTTCATGCCTCCTCCTGTTTACTTTCAGAAAACCTCCAGAACCCAGACGGCACTAACTGCAGTTCGTTCGCCAGACCATTTTATCTTTTCGGGAGTTTGGTGCAGGCTTTGTTTTGGCATCTCCAACTTCGTGAGAAATCGGCGCCCCATTGAATTTGATGATGGGCACTCGGCCCGGCTTCAGGTGATACGATGTCCATATTTATTATATTAAGCCTGCCATTACTTCCACGTAGGAATTGAAACCGGGAACCAGTTTGGTGGTACAAATCGCGGACCAGCGGATCACGACTACATGATGTTTTATCTTACACTCACTCCTCCCTGACTGCAAAGGAACAAATTTTACCGAATAATGTGTAATAATCCCATGTTCTATCAGGTGACCGATAATTCATCAAAATGACAATTCAACTCACCTTTAATAAGTGATATAAAGTCAGGTTAAGTAATGAAACAAAAACTAGGTTAAATAGGTTACGTAGGTTAGGTAAACATGTTAATTTTCTTCGCTTTTAAGGATTTTTAAATGTGTGTCATTGCGTAGTGTTATTGTGGAACCGTTCCATCTATTGGCACTTTGTTGTATTCTAAAAGTAAAAAAACAAAATCTATTACAATGTCAATAAAAACCGAAAGGCGACCAATTTACTGTATAATTTGTGTATCTATTAAAAATATTCGAATGTTAACGAAGGTTTGTTCAATTTTACACAAAATCGAGAGCGTCATCGTACAAAAATATAACATCTATAATGATGTATTATATAGAATTATTGTTTAAATAATAGGCATTTATTATGTATTATGACTAGTATCTTCAAATACATACCACCATTGTTGGGCATCCGTAAGTTGTTTCTCAAGCCATGAAGACCAAAAACGTGTTTCCCATACATCCATAAAGGTGCTATTATACCTGTCTAGTCTCAATCAGGCTGTCAAGCAGCGTTCAATACAACAAAGCAATTTTATTATTATTTGTTTTGCCCAACACAAATAAGATACTACGGGTTGATTTATGAGAGGATTTTGTGTTTGGGTTTCTTTTTTCATGTTATTTTGTTTCCACTCCATAGATTATTGAACTTAAAACGGTAATCATTTGGTCCTATCTTGACAGAGTGTTCTGCACTTGTTCAAATCTTGATGTTTTCAAAGCCACAGGTAGTGTGAGATGTTTCTGTGCTTTCGTTAATCTTCTTTTTCGGCTCCCTGAAGGTTGCGTGGACATTAATCTCGGACCTTTGAAATCAAATGCATAATAGCCACCTACAACAATTTGTAAAAATACTGATCTTTCGACGGGTAAAACAATCCTGAAGAAGTTAATCCCGGTGGAAATAAATACAGCAGTTAAATTTTATTTAATATTAAAGATAACCGACTTCAAAGCTTAAATGCAATTTAAAAAAATAATTATTGTTACTTTAAAAACCACCGGAACCGGGTTGATCGGTACCTTAAAAAAATAATTAGGTGGTACCTGAAAGGTTGTACATAATATCTAGACCTGATTACCTGTATCGAGTTTCGTATTGAAAATTCAACATCCCAGTCTCTGACAGTTGGAACCCTTCTAAATAAATTAACTAAACTTTGAGAAGCTTTTAGTTTCAGCTTAATAATATGATGCAGTAGATCAGGTCCAACAGTCCTCAGCCTACTGCAGACAGCTCACAGCTGTTTTCAGTCTTCAGTGTTCACTGGAAAGTACTTTATTTATCTCAGACAACAGAGGCGTTCAATTTTCAACATAAATATATTCTAAAGTCGCGAATTTGTCTTGAAACTCCTCCAGAATCATGTTATTTCAAGACATTTCTTTGATATTGAATCGATATTTGCAGAAAAATGACAGTTTTCGTTGAGCCTTTACGTGTATTTTTCTTGTGCCTTAAATTTTGAGTTCCTACCCTAATATTCTCAATGGCTTTGTCACTCGATAGCTAGAGCTTTATGTAACCCTTATAACATAATAATATTATCTGGGGCACAAGTATTGGCATTTTGAATAGGCACTAACTTTTTACTGAACACTGGTCTAATAAATTGCTTATAACGTAATTAGCAATAACGACTGGTGTTAAAGTAGATACTTAATATATTAAAAAAAAATATTTTTCTTTATTTAGTACACTGTTTATTACAGTCATTGAAATTAATAATTAATTTTTTGCTGTGGTAGTTGAACAATACACAACATGTACACATTGTGTACGCTACACACTAGATAAAACAATCAAGAGATTGACATAAACTGAGCACATAAAATTTATTTATAACTAGCTGATGAGTACCCGGAGTCGCTCGTGGTTAATAATGGTTTGGATTAAGGTTTTGAGGTTGTGATTTCTAGTGTATCTGAAAACTGGGTCTATTTTTAAGGTAGACATAATATTATTCTACAGAATTGAAAAATTAACTTCTGTTAATTTTTTTACGAGATTATCCCACATCTTCCTCGGAGTGCCCGACTTGTACCATTCACTACTTTATACCACATTGCTTTTTACCAGATTATCCCACATCTTCCTCGGAGTGCCCGACTTGTACCATTCACTACTTTATACCACATTGCTTTTTACCAGATTATCCCACATCTTCCTCGGAGTGCCCGACTTGTACCATTCACTACTTTATACCACATTGCTTTTTACCAGATTATCCCACATCTTCCTCGGAGTGCCCGACTTGTACCATTCACTACTTTATACCACATTGCTTTTTACCAGATTATCCCACATCTTCCTCGGAGTGCCCGACTTGTACCATTCACTACTTTATACCACATTGCTATTACTAAAAAATCTAAATTATATCGACTTTTATTCGACTCCGTATCTCATTACAGTGCAGACTTCTTCTACCATTCAAACAAATCTCTAAATAATCCTGGCAATACTAAGAACAAAATTTGACATTTTTAGGTAAATCGGTCCAGTAGTTTAGGGGACGAACAAATAAACGTTCATTTATGTATACAGGGTGTCCGGAAACTCGTAGTACAAGCGGGAAACTGGTGAATCTACATCACATTTGGAGTCGATTTTGTAGTATATTTTTTTTTATTTGAGCTTTCGTTATCGAGTAAATCGAGTTTGAAGTTGATTTTTATTTATTTATTATTTTTTTTTTTTTTTAATCAAATTCTTATAAATTGTTACTGAAGATCAAAGTACCCAACTAATTAAAACTATTTGAAAGTAAAACAAATGAAGAAACTCGGATTTGAAGCATTATTTTGAAATCACCCTTCATTTAACCCGGTGTAATCATAAAATATTTTTGCTCTGCAGGGTTAAAACATCTGTTATTCAACCCTAAACACCAGAAAAAACTTTAACCCTAAAATAACCGAAAAATATTTTTTTTTGTTTTTTTTTTTTTTTGAAAATGCTCAAATCAAAAAACTTTATGTTTTTTTGGGTTCCCCATGTGGTGTAGATTCTCCAGTTTCCCGCTTGTACTACGAGTTTCCGGACACCGTGTATATAACGGTGACCGGATAAATCATTAAAGTGATAATTCATCACATCTTTAAAAAGTTACATAAAGTCATGGAAAGAGATGAAACAAAAACTTTATTAACTGGGTCAAGTAGGTTAGGTTAGGTTTAAATTTTTTTTCATTGTTTTTAATGACTTTATATCACTTTTTAAAGGTGTGTTGAATAGTCACTGTGTTGAGTTATCATGGAACCATTATATAACACACGCATATTCGAATGTGCACAATTTTGCATACATGACATTCAAAACCAGAGGAAAGTCACTGTTTACTTATCTTATATTTGATATCGGAAAAACTATGCCCCGGACTTCAGCTTGTTTCGTATAAATTTGATTTTTTTTGTCCACACCGTTCTTTGGCTAAACTAAAATATAAACAAAAATGTTCGTTTGTTCGAAATCCTAAATCTCCAAAGGTTCTTCACCGATTGCTTTGAAATGTTGACACAATGTTGCATTCGAATACGCATGTGTTTTTATATTTCATCCTATTCTATATAGATGTCACGTGTGACAGGTAAAAACAAGCTTTTTTAAAAAACTGCGCCATCTATTGGACAAACATGCTGTTGAACGTAAAAGCAACTCGCGCTATAGTTTCTCTATCTGCACAGACAGACCGAACCGCAGGAACACGTGGGTACAGCTAGTAGTATATTTTATAAGAAAAATAACAATTTAAAATTGAATTGGAGGGTCTAGAATCGTTTTAAAATAAATTTAGCTTCTTTTTACAAAAACTGACATGTGCGGCTAAGGAGGTTAAACAATCAGTTTCCTCACACAGCCGTTGGGAAAGGGTGGGTCCCCTCCAAGGTACCCACCAAATCAGTACAGGTGACAATAATACATTATTTATGGACATATTAAAATTTGTATTCTACCTTTTACCCAATCTTGTTTGTCATTTACTTTTGCATATTTAACTAATTATTTTGTTACTATTTTTGTTATTTCTATGTATTAAAACATCCATGTATGTATATTTTTGGAAATTTGCCTGTTATGTATTTAAATAATAATAAAAATAAATTGTTAAAATAATAAAATTAAATTATTTTTTTTCGACTTTATGTCTGGGTTAAATCTTCCCCACATGAAAAACTAAACCCTTCCATATATTATTACTAAAATGTATATAATTATTTATAAATTTAAAATATTATTATATTTTCATTTGAAAACCCCTGCACGTCTCACACACCTTCCACGCCCCACGACTACTTGAGATCCTGTCCCGAGATACGCTTCTTAAGGCTTCTACCGTAGATAACAAAATTATTAGTGCCTGCGAACATAGGTGTTAAATACCTACAAATGCTTACAAACTGTTGTTTGTTTTCGTTCCACACTGGTCACTGGTAATACTCCCGCTTTGTCGTGAAAGTGCTAACAATACATCATCTCAGTCTCAGCTACAGTTCATTGAATGTATTCGAGAAAAAAATTCAAGTTTTTCAATATGCAAATATATACTTTTTATTGTAAGTTTTTTTTTTACGTAAAAAAGTTTGTCCAAGTGCTGGATTAACAACGGCATTCTGGAGAAGGAGAAAAGGAAGATGAAGGGTAAGCTTGAAAAGTGGTCACAAATAAGGAATTTGTGTTACAATATTTAAACCCTGCCAAAATAAGTGCTTTTGTGTTACCGAAGATTTCTATAACATAAAAATCACTATTATCACAATAAATTATATTTTATGAATATTTTTTTACTAATTGACCTAATATTTGTAATATTTATTGATTTGATGGCTACAAAAACCTAATGAACTGTTTTCGTAAAACCAGTATGAAGCAAAATTTCTTTTTTAATTATGTATGTATCTAATTTAACAAAAATATTAATTATATTTAATTCCTAAGAGTTACAATAATAATTTTAGAAAAATGCAAATTGATATTTTAAATTCAGTGGTCATAAATTATATATTATTATGTAAATAATAAATTATTAGTTATTAAATTATTTTAATTTAGGAAATCATGCTGAAAAAATAAGAAAATTCACAGATTTACGAAATCAGATTAAAATAATTTGGCATTCTCAGACAATAAAAATATTACCTACCATTTGTTATTTCGGCTACTGGCATTATACCTAGCTCTCTCATTCAAAATTTAGGCGTATTAGATCTGTCAAAGAATTTATATATAAAGATGCAAAATCAGTAATTTTAAAAACATGTAGGATTACGAAAGATTTTTTAAATATTTGTATTGAGGGATCAGTAGGATTTATAAGTCCAATTAGAAGTTCTCCCCAGCCGAACCCTCTGATATGAATATATCTGGAGTCGGTGAATTATTTTCCCATTTGATCTCTGGTGATTTGACGTGTTGTTCTTGTATTATTTTGAATTTATTATGCACTTTCATAATGTGCATTGACTAGATGATAATTTGTGGAAAAATGTGTGCAAGGGTTTAGTATTTCCTGTGGGGAAGATATAACCCGGACATAAAGTCGGAAAAAATCTTAATTATTAAAATATTATATACTTAGATGCTTTTTACTTACATCAGATCTAATCTATAGTCTAGTATTCAGGTACGGACACGACGGCCGAGCATAACGTCAAAGGAGCATTTATTTACATCTTGTGGATGGATGATGGATCCTTTCGCCAGACATGCAAACTGAAAAGCTTGTCGTTTGGCCAGGGACGTAATTCTCGGCCGTACATGTCCGTACGTGAATACTAGGCTTATGGTACATCAGGAAAAACGAGTTATATCAGCAAAATAAATATTGTATTAAACGATTATGTTACATTTCAAAATATCTACGGAACAGTGTCTAATTATTTCCAAGTTTCGTAGTTTTTGATTGATTTTGATTTTCTACTAATCTATTTATATAAAGAAGGGTACTGTCTGTGGCGAACGGCATGGATATTATTTCAATACATATTTACAGTTTTACTCCGAGAATGGTGAATTTTTAAATACTCCTTTGATAATAATTAAGTCCGTTAGTTTTGAACTTGAAAAATAAATTAGCTTAAAGAAAAAATCATCTCTTAGTAAAAAGTGTCTTATAGTATTCTATATCTTACGAGTATTATTATGTTTTATGAATTTACATTTGCATTTAGTTGCCACTTATGTTAATTAATTTCAATCAAACTCGATAAAAGTTAAATCTATTATTTTTTTCCAAATTTTTTTTCCCTTATTACAAGTAGGTATATTCTTATTTTTAATAAAAAAGACTTGTACTACATATGAGTAACTATTGTACGCATATGCGTATTTGCTTGCTTGTATATGTCATGTTGTATTTAAATAAATAAATATGGGTATTAGGTTGTTGTTATTACTACTTCAAATCATTACATTTTTTTTAAACTATTTATAGTAAAAGCCCAGAGGGCGTCTAAATAGATAAAACGAGAGGAAGGTGATCTACACGAGATCATAAAATCATAAACCATCTCGTCCTCTTTTCCCTTATTCTGTTCTGATTTTGTGAAACTCTGCTAAAGCCTGGGCAACGCCCGGGACTACAGTTAGTTTACAAATAAATATAGGGCAACCTCAAATATGATTTAAGATTTTCACGGCCAAAAGTATTTTTGTTATTTGTTTTTGGGGTGTTATGCCGTGTTGCGCTAACTCCTTCTTTAGCCAACGTTTCGGACAACATTGCAGTGTCCATCATCAGGGCAGATGTGTTATTTGAGGTTGTGTTAAAATGTGAGCTTATGTATGAGTGAGTTATGTATGAAACGTTGGCTAAAGAAGGAGTTAGCGCAACACGGCATAACACCCCAAAAACAAATAACAAAAATAGGGCAACCTGTGTAGTATCGCGCGCAGGTTTGAACACGGGGTTAACTAGTTTTGTTTTCTGTGAAAATCTTAATTTTAAGGAAAAACTATTTTTAATAGAAATGAAGATGTGACGATGTCCAGATCTCCAATGTATTGTTGCTTTTCATCGGCACATTCAATCGGACCATTACCTCAATGCTGTTCATATTACTGATATTAATATGGCCGTGGCTTTGATGTAATTTGCCGAGGCTTTCGTGGGTTGTGTTGATGAAACATGTTCGCGATGTTTAGTCTACTGACTACTGACTATGACTAGAGGCAGTGCTAGAGTTCATAGAGAGGCAGAGGAGCTAGAATCTCGAATATCTGACTATTACCGCGGACATGTGAGTAAACATTGACTTTGCTTTTCATCGCGTGGTGATTGCTTTTGGCTTTATTTATGTGTTGGCAGTTAGTATCTTCCTTTGACGCTTATTTTTCACAGAAACGTAAAACTATTTAATCGACGTGAGGAGAATAATTTTATCGGAATAACTAGTTTTAAATTGAAACGCAGTGTAAAGAAAGGGGACAAGCTTATTTTTAAGACAAAAAATATTTTTTAGACCGATGCAGGAGAATTTTTTTTTGAATCAACAATTTTTCAAGTAAGTTGCGAAGTTAGTGTGGTACATTTTTTTTTCATTAAGAGGAGTTGAAGTCAGCATTTAAAATAAAAATTAAGTCATGAATCAGTAAATATATTTTTAAAGGTGAAGGCATTGTAAGTTTTATTTTGGACTATGCTCAGTACAGCTGGGATATTTGGGGTTACATAATAGATATTCGAAATCTTAGATTATGGATTTGTAAGAGTGGCACTCGAAAAACAAATCCGATATAAGATTTCGATTTTTACGAAATTCATAAAGTGCTAATATTTCGTAAACTAACGATTTTTTAATGCAGTCGTATTTTGATATTCTGGTTGACCATGAGTTGGCCTACCAGCTCTCGAATGGATAACGATGACTTTTAGGACACCCTGTAATCTGTATAGATTCTACTGATTCGTTAAAAATAAGACAAGCAAAATGTGTATGTTCTTATCCATTAAGGTCATACTTACTATATTATTCATAACTTTAGACTTAAAACACTCAACAGCCATCCATATTAGCGACAAAATTAATTGTAAGATTCAATCTACGAGTATAATGATCATCTCAATTCAGTCGGCCTATGCTAAGAAGTTTTATAATTTATTTAGCGGGTGTATATTAAAACATGGTAACATAAAAATATGTTTTAATGTTTCTGTTTCAGAGTTGCATTCTTGATTTTTTCTCTATTTAAAGTTACGATTTTCTATTGAATCTTAAAATTCGTGTTATGAAACTAGCTGCCCTGGGATTTATTCTACATTGAGGGTTTGGAAAAGATGAAAAAAAGTTTAGGTACATTTAAAAACAAATTGTTCATTCTGAAAGTGAATAATATTGTGATGTTGTGTATTTATGTGTAATGTAATTAAAAAAATCTATTTATTTTAGTTATTTCTAGTTAAATAAGTGAAAATGTAATTTTCTTTTTTCTGGAATAAAAACTTAAAAAAAGGGAATGAGGTACTTTTTCGAAATTTACTGTAACCCTTGTGACCTTTCTCTTATTTTGAAGGTCAAGTGTGCAAAATTTCATCAATCTTGGAATAAAACTATCGAGGAGAACAAACTTACGCGCAGGCACTCATCTTTATATAATAGATATAGAAAAATAGTATCTGGTTGATAGTGTGAATAGTCGTTAATTTCGGTGTCGGTGCATGGGTGATGTGAAATATTCCTCCATATTCCTGAGTAATGCGTAAAATTTTTAAAAAACATTTATTTCATGAATTTGAAACTGACAAGTATTAAATCATATCAGACAAGCGATAAATTGGTAACAAAATTATTTCATTTTAATAAATTTTAATAATTAATGTAAGTTCGAATGATAAGATTTTGACCGTCTCTAATTATTTTTTTGATAGGCAACTATCCCGAGGCAAATACTTTCAGCTTTACTAATCCTTCAAATATAATATCACGTATTTTATAACTATGAATCATTCAGCAATATGGCCTTCTGTTCATTAGTTTCTCAATAAACAGGACACGTCTAATTCGACCATTACAATAATGTTTGTATTTTTATGCCCAGCATTTTGCCTAAATTAATTTCAAATGAAACTAAAAGTTAACAAGCAAAATGTTAAAAGAAAACTACCTCCAAAATGTTTAGTTCCTGTAACGGAACACAAATGCACCGAACATGTTCCGTTTCTGCACGTCGAGCTTTATTTATAAACAAGTCAGAACACAAAAGGACGATCAATACCAAAAGAGAGCCAATTGAGTTTTATATAAATGTCCGGTTACATAAATATGTGGGCTGTGGTAACAAATTTCTAGAACAAAGAAATACTTTGAGAATCATGTGAATTATTCATGAATTAAAACGAAATACCATTCCGTCTCGAGTTCCACAGTGTAAAGGTATTTGGATCTGTTAGTTTTTGTTTCGCATACCCTGCTTGTTTGTTTCGAGAAACAAACTCAAAATATGACTAAATTCGGTTTCGAATTTTAATGAATTTGAATCCTAATTTTTTTCTACCGATAGGTGTATATACCGTTGTTCCAAGATACGCCAAAATCTAACCCAATTCGACTCCCTTTGTCATTGCTACTGATACCATGTTTACCGTTTACCAATACTTATAGGTGTAAATATATACCTACTTTCAAGTCATATTACTATTCAAGTACTGTTAAACAACCGTGATGAAATTGTAACATAACTTGAATAGAACTTGATTTTAACTTTGAAATTTGATGACTTGTTCAAATTATGGGATAAAGCTGGCCCTAACTCTTAAATATAAATATGTAAATTCCGACTCGAGTTCCACAGAGTTAACGAATGCGGCTCCTTTTGTTTTAGGTTCCGATACTTATGCATACTGACGTTTGTTTAAAAAATTTGTATTGCAAGGATATTGGAAAACCATAAATCTCTTGGTACCTACTCGTATTTGCATGGCATGCTTTATGTGTTCGCGCTACTAACCTTTTATATTTAGCTGTAGATACGGTACCGAAGCTTAAATAAATGGTTGACTCCATAAATATGAGAGTCAATGGTTGACCCGCAATTTTCACTAAACGTACAGCATATATATTTCATTACAAAATTAACCAGATTTAAATGCTAATCTCGATGGAAATAGACGATTGTTTATATAAAATATTCAAGGCTTACATTATAGCTAAAAAAAATTGGTACTTAAACACAACATATTATTTCTTCACGATATTTTGATGATGTGAAAAGAGCTTCTTAATAGCCCAACGATCGTAAAACAGATAAACACATAGTGTTTTTATTCATAGAACACAGTACGTTCTCCGGAAGATAGTAGTAAATGTTTAAAAAAGATTTTCTTTTTTAAAATCGCGAGATAATTTTATACGATCCATGAGTTCTTTGAACTAAACAAATATAAATGATATCACAAGATGACGTTTGGGCTTAATAAAGATAAACAAGAATTATGGTTTGTTCTTTGCGAACCCAAATAAGGTACACCAAAAATTGAGTCATCCAGTTTGGAATCACTTCATACTTCATAGCCGTTTGTTTAAATACGCAGACAAGGATAATTTTATTACTATACATTTGTCTGCTCTGCGCAGAGATATGGTTCTGGTATTTCTAGGCAGTCACGAATTTGATATCACGTTGCCTTTTTGGCAGTCTGCCTAATGGTGTATTATAAATTGACAAGGGAGATTGTCGATAATGATACACTTACAATAAGAACGTATTTAGTGTTGCTGGGTCACATTTCCGTATTGTAACGACAGAGCCATCTACCAGCCTGTTAACATCTGTTCATAATGCTATTTGAACAGGTGAGAATATACAATACGCTCGATTTGTTTGTATTGTTGTTTGACAGTTAGTTCAATGAAAATATTTTCATAATGATTCAAATTACAATGAAAAACAATTGAATTTTTAAATCTGTTATTGATCCTTGTTCTTATTTCACTTCCTGAACCCTGACACAAACATGTGTTGCACAGGTTTATTTTATACCAAAGCTTATTATTTAATATGCTAACAATTTAGAGAGATTCGAATCATTAATTTAATAAATCAAGGCACGTAATTTCTCCAACAAAATTTCAACGACATGGGTGTCCCATGACAAAAAAATCTTTATTTATAGTAGGTATCCACCTACTTTATGGACAGAGATAATAAGACCAGCCTACGATGAAATTACTATTATTATCTATTGTTAGATAATGTGAAGTAACATTTAATGTTGCAAAATGATCGGAAAGTTAAGTGGTAGTGACCCATATACTAGCCATAAATATACCTGCAAACTAAAATAAAATATTTCGTCAAATCTATCTATATTTATTAATATATATTACTTCTATTTATTTAAAGGAGAGCGTCTGTGACGTGTTGCGGGCGGGTGGCTTGGATTTGATTTTTATACAAATTTACAGTTATATTCAAAGACTGATGAAATTTTGCACAATTGACCTCCAGAACAAGAGGAAGATCACTGTCTAAATTGGATTACGAAAAACTCTGCATAGAGAAAATCGCCGCTAGTGGCGCACAGTGGGCTGAAAATCGCCTTTCATAGAGACTTGAATTTTGACATACTTCGTATTGTGGCGCAACTTAAGATTTTTTTTAAATCCTCAAAGTTGAAAAAAAAACACTTTTAAATGTTTATGATTCATTTTAATTCTTAAATGCTTTACATATGAGTAGGCTTGCAGTGTAAATAGAATATTGTGAACTAGACAAAGCATACTCATATGCAAATAAAATATTGTAAACTAGACAAAGCATACTCATATGTAAAGCATTTAACCATTAAAATGAATCGTCAACATAAAAAAGTTAATTTTTTCAATAAAAACAAATAAATCGTAGTATATGTGTGTGTAAAGATAGAATGGCCAACCTTATGATTCCAGAGAAAGCCTCATTTTTAATGTCAGTGCCATACAAATTTTTCTTTAAAAAATGATAACTCCTTCATTTGTACACGCAATTGCTTCGTACGAAATTTTATAGCATAGTAATGATCAGCAGAATCCATTTCTAGCCAAAAAAAATATCCTTGAAAATTCAAGTCTCTATGTCTATGAAAGGCGATTTTCAGCCCACTGTGCGGCGTCACGTCTGTGGCGGGCGGGTGGTGTGGATTTGATTTTATATAAATCCACACCAAAAAATTTGCATACGAAATTTAAAGACAAGAGGAAGATCATTGTCAACTACTGACTTAGAAAAACTCTGCATAAAGCCCGGGCAGCGCCGGGGACTTTAAAATAAACGCATTTTTCCTACCATCATCATTTTACTAATTGCGAGTCGAGACCGTAAATTTCATTTGAATAAAACATTTCAGTATCTGTGCTGAAATATAGCTAAGCCCATTTACAATCAATAACACCGAAGAAGTGAAATTGAGCAACGCGCAACGATTGCCTTTTAAGTCGATCGTAGTCATAAATAATTGTATTGGTAATATTCGCCACTTACCTATCTAAGTGGATAGGAAGAATGGCAGTATATTAAGCGATTGCAAATAGATAGACAGAATATTATTTCACAGGGGGAATATTACCTTTAATGTATAAATCGATTGTTATCGCGATTATTTTAAAGCTATATCAATAGATTTAAATACAAAGAAGGCGTAACGTAATAACTAATAGCTCATTAATAATTACTAAAAGAGTAATAATATCCAATATTATCTGTTGTGCGAAGGATTTGGATGATTGAACGTGATATTTATGATAAAAGGTCAAGAAATGTCAACCATAAAAGACATTTGAAGTTTTTATGACGATAACCTCACACGGGAGGCCCCGAGGAAATTTATTTCTCTTAGGGCCAATGTCATCTTTTGGAATACTGTGTGGAGGGTTTTTTTCAGGGAAAAGAAGGAGAGGAAGTTCTGAGAAGGTAAAAGGTATGAGGGTTAGGTATGAATCTAGGGATCAGTGATCCCCCAACTGCGACGCAAGGCGACGGGTCGAGAGACCAGTTGGAGAATGGAGAGGTCAAAGGGTCTCCCCAAGCTGGTACGCCAATCTCTCGATCTGGCATGCCACGTAACTGGTGGGCAGGCGCATCCTGAACACACCTCACACGATGAACCCGGGTACCCCTGCTAAATCAACAAACGTATCGAACCACCTAGGGTGATCTATGGCAGAGGTGTTGGTTATCCAATACATGGTTAAAGCAATTTTGTGAACAGTCCCTAGTTAACAGTATTGATTTTTTAACGTGACGCATGTCTGAAAGAACAGAAACGAGAACTGCAACGAAATACCATGCGACCTGCGACTAGGAAGATTTCTAAGAGAAATTCACAAAAGTTAGGAAATATGATAATCCATCTGACACCGTATCCACTGTTACGAATCTACCTATTTTAACCCACAATTTAGCTAAAAGAATACCCAAATATGTCATTTATTACTTTCTTAATTATTTGGTGTCAAAAAAGTGAATTATTGGTTATTTTATTTATTTTTGATGTTCAGTTATACTTTTTCCAAAAGAGTTTATTTCGTGCAATTTTTTTTTCGCTCAATCTTCGATCGGATCACTTTCCTAATAATACTAATAATGTATGAGTGATAATATCGGTTTAGTTTAGCATGTGGGCGCAATGCGTAGCAGTCATATAATAAAAAAAACTCTAGAAGTATATTACACACCAATTTGAATGGAAACAACATCGTACGAGTAGATCTCCATCCTATTTGAATAACTTAAACACAGTTTTGTGTTGTAAATTAACAAATTGGATTATATTACAAACATAAAACAGTTTTTCAAGGCATATTATATATTACATTGCATATATTTTCTGTGCTGACAATGTCAGGGAATAATGTCATTGACTTGTGTCTGGATGTTTTGAATAAATATAATGACAAAACCAACATTTATGCATATTTTTAAAAATTTCGATGAAATAATGTGAATGAGGCAAGGAGTTTGTTCCAAAACCGAGTTGTATAGCGGTCGGCCTCTCTGCCTACCCCTGTGGGAAATGGAGAGATGGTTAGTTAGTTAGTTCTTTCTCCCTTCCTTGACACTAGACATGGTTTGATTTTTTGTACAAGAAGTATCTCAATCAAGCCCGAAATATAACATTAGCCGAGCCAGACATCTAACGGGGTCTTGTAAAATGAATGTGGACTTTAAGTTTTCAACATTATTAAAAGTTATGGAAAAAATAACTTTATTAATACTGATATCTCGCGATTAGGGACAGTTATCCCAGTGTCTACAGATTGGGAGAATGGTTTTTAAGCAACAAGCGACTATAATACTTTTCAATCACTTCACAGATCAGTAAATCTGTAAATATTTTGAACTTAAGAAATATCTGTAAATAAGTAATCGTAATTTACATAATGTGGGTAAAATGGTTGAAAATAAGATAAGAATATTCTTGTTTAAAAATAAAGGAATAATAAATAAAAGCTAGGACGAAGAGTTAAATTAATACGCATGACTCATTTAATTAGTTGTGAGTTGGAAGCACTAATTTCCAGCTGTCATTCAACGGTCTCGGCCAGGAGTTAATATGATAATGGATGCACGTTGCATTATTCATGCATTTTTATTATTGTCGTTGTTGAAGGCAAAACATTGATAAAAAAACACCTAAAAGAAACAGTAATTTAAATAAATAAGGCACTTAGGTCGGATTAATCTTCTGGTGTTAGAATAATTAAGAGATTTAAAAAAGAGTATTTTGATCCTGGTTTGTTTCTCCATTTTCCGTCCCCTTCTTCTTTATTCCTGATTTCTCTTTTCGCAAAGCACTAACATGGGGGTGGTATATAAGCAAGAGCTGTCGTTCAACGTGTTACCATGGGTTACCAGAAGCAGTTTGTTAATAAATACCTGGAAATCTGCTGTCAAATTAATGTTTTAAAAATTAAATAACAATTTGAGGTTTACTCAATAAGTTATTAAGTTATTCCAAAAACAAAATAAATTTGATGGGTAAAATAAAAATTTCATTTATTGGACATAGTAGGCGCATTTGAAGATATTTATATTTCGTATCAGTTATGGGAATTTTTTGATATCCTTGTGCTTTGCTCATATTTATATTTCGTATCAGTTATGGAAATTTGTTGATATCCTTGTGCTTCGCTCATATTTATATTTCGTATCAGTTATGGAAATTTGTTGATATCCTTGTGCTTCGCTCATATTTATATTTCGTATCAGTTATGGAAATTTGTTGTTATCCTTGTGCTTCGATCATATTTATATTTCGTATCAGTTATGGAAATTTGTTGATATCCTTGTGCTTCGCTCATATTTATATTTCGTATCAGTTATGGAAATTTGGTGATATCCTTGTGCTTCGCTCATATATACATTTCGATAGTGATTCAAACTTTATTGATATTTTAAGGTATGATTTTCAAAAACTTCACCGTCTCACGAAAATCATCCGACAGCAAACATTTTTTACTGTAATTAACATCTTCCGGGAGACGATAATTTTATTATTGACACACAAAAAATATACCTCAAAAATAATAAAAAGTGCGCAACGGTCTTTAAATCATTTTGATATTATGAACTACTTACGTTATTCTGAAAAAAAAATCATAGAAAAAAAAACGAGTTTAACACTTTCTTGAGTATATATCTTTAGTAATGAATGAATATAAGTAAGTCTAAAGTAATGGCGTTTGAAATAGAGAATACGAAAACAGTGTGCAATGTAGTTGTGAATGAGGAATACTTGGAACAGGTGGATGAGTTTGTGTATTTAGGAAGTATGTTTACGAGAGATGGGAAGGCTGACAGAGATATTGAAAGAAGGCTAAATGCAGGTAACTCCATTAATGGAGGACTGAACGCAGTTGGCGCTAACAAAAAATTGTCCAAAGAAGCGAAGATAGCAGTCCACAATGGAGTGCTGGTAGCTACCCTGATGTACGAAAGTGAGGCGTGGAACTGGCAGAGAAAGGATGAAAGTAGACTGAATGCTGTAGAAATGAGATCCCCGAGGCGTATGTGTGGTAAAACCATGTATGATCGTGTGAGAAATATGGAGATCCGCAAAGAGTGCAAGGCTGATGTAAGTTTAATGAGTAAGATCAAGAGAGGGACTCTTAGATGGTTTGGGCATGTAGAGCGAATGAACGAAGAAAGGAGTGTAAGGAGAATATACGATGCAAATTTGAATGGTAGCAGAAGTCGGGACGCCCGAGGAAGACGTGGCACGACCAAGTGAATCAGATACTTCAGTCGGGCCATGTCAAGAGTCAGAATAATAGAAGAGTATGTATGAGACGATTTATGAATGTGAATGAGCCAAGGAGTGTGTGCCAAGACCGAGTTGTTTGGCAGTCACTCCTCTCTGCCTACCCCTGCGGAGAAACGGCGTGATGGTTAGTTAGTTAGTTAGTTATAAATAAAACATTTACGAAACCCACGTATTAAACACATACGCGCATTGACTAAATACAAAAGAATGTATAATGCATCAATGCATATGCTCAATAAAGTGGTATTCAAAGTAAGTTATTTTATTCTAATTATTATTATGCATTCCCACAAAGTGATTGTTTCTAGCTACATGTGAAAATTTAATAAATAATAAAGAATTTGCCCGAAATTACTGGTGAGAATTTACTTACAATTTTGGAATGTGTTTATGGTTTCTGTTTTGGGTAACAGTTCATGGAAAATAGGCTTTATAGGTCTGTCTGGAGGAGAATTTTTTTACAATCCAAACGGTTTAGTGTTTCAGCGAGCCATTGTAGATGTTTTGCTCGTTGGGTTTTGGTTCCGGCGTGATGTTTATAGGTTTTGGATGTGCCAATGTTCACGGGAATATGAAATCCCGAATTATTACCTCCGCCTCATGTTCATAAATCATAAATTTATTTTAGTTAAAAGGCAAAGCAGAACAACAAAATAACAATTAACTTTTTAAATTGCAATTTCGTAAGAAGAAAATCGTTAATTCCTCTCAGAGTTGTTCAGCATGATTACTTATTTTCACATTAAATAGAAATAATGATGTACCATAAACTACAGATGTACATGATTTTGGGAAAATTGTAAATGTATATCTTAATCCAAAGACAGCAAACATCTGCGTTGATGATCTCCGTGACTGAAAGTAAAGCTCCTAACACCCGCGGAAGGAATTAAAAAACAAAGACAACAAACATCTGCGTTGATGATCTCCGTGACTGAAAGTAAAGCTCCTAACACCCGCGGAAGGAATTTAAAACAAAGACAACAAACATCTGCGTTGATGATCTCCGTGACTGAAAGTAAAGCTCCTAACACCCGCGGAAGGAATTAAAAAACAAAGACAACAAACATCTACGTTGATGATCTCCGTGACTGAAAGTAAAGCTCCTAACACCCGCGGAAGGAATTTAAAACAAAGACAACAAACATCTGCGTTGATGATCTCCGTGACTGAAAGTAAAGCTCCTAACACCCGCGGAAGGAATTTAAAACAAAGACAACAAACATCTGCGTTGATGATCTCCGTGACTGAAAGTAAAGCTCCTAACACCCGCGGAAGGAATTTAAAACAAAGACAACAAACATCTGCGTTGATGATCTCCGTGACTGAAAGTAAAGCTCCTAACACCCGCGGAAGGAATTTAAAACAAAGACAACAAACATCTGCGTTGATGATCTCCGTGACTGAAAGTAAAGCTCCTAACACCCGCGGAAGGAATTTAAAACATCGTAAAATGTAAGCTCATATAAATTTATATTAATTATTGCAAATAGACTAATTAATTCCTAGTATATTTGAACCTAGAATCTTAAAATCTATGGTTAACTATAGTACTAAGATCATAAATTTCCGCGTCCCTTATAATCTAGCCGAAAAATAAATAGGAGTTGTTTGAAGGTACAATAAATCGATTAAATTAAAGTTCAAATGTTCTACGATTGTGGGATCAAAAAGTTTTTGTTAAAGATATCAAAGTGTGAGTGATTTTTGCGCAAAAACCAATTAAAGTCATCAAAACATTAAATGTCATATTTAGTGGCTTTGTCTATGCCATAAATATTAAATAGTTTATTATTGTTTATTGTGTTATTTTAAGTAGGTACATAGTTATCTATGTCCTAATACAATCCTTATATACATATAATTATGGTAACACATTTAAAATGAATCAATCACATATTTTCTTAATTTAATTTTAAATGTTTTTATGTTTTCTTCTGATTTTATTTCTTCTGGTAGCTCTCCAAATATCTAAAACGCTCCGTACATCAATGACTTTTGACTCTGTGTTTTTTTCCTGAAGGGGAGTCTCAATTCATTTCTTTTCCTTGTCTCATGTGTGTGTTTGTTCTGTAGTTTATCAATTTTTCTTAGGAATTCACTAGACGTATGGCCATTGATTATCTTGTAGATTAAAAATATGGTATTAAAGTAAATAATTTGTTTAAATGACAAGATATTTAACTCCTTCAACATGTTCTTAATTTTTGTGTATCTATTTTTCTTCAATATGGTTCTCATTGCTCTATTTTGTAGAATTGTCATTTGTTTCATTAAACCGTCGTTGGATAAGAATAGAATGCTGCTACAGTAATTTATGTGTGGTACAATAATTGCGTTGTACACATTTTTACTGGAAACTGTGTTAAGGAATCTTCTTATTCTTCCCAACAGTGAGATTTTTTTGGCTATCTTTTTAATAATTTGTTTTGTATTTTGAGCAAAAGTTAATTTGGAGTCAATTATTACCCCCAAATATTTCATTTCAAATACTTCTTTCAATACTTCACCGTCTATCAATATGTTTTTTTTTGTTTGCGTTACTCGTTTTCCAATGTTCATGAATTTTGTTTTGTTTACATTCAATTTAAGTTTTTTTTTCTTCATAGTGATTGCCATCATTGATTTTCCATCAAGCATACTTTGAGAGGGGCATTTTTGAACTAACTAAAATAATGATGTCTAGCACACGGAGCAAAACCCCAATAATTTCCAAAGATAAAATAAACATGGATAAAATTATTGAATACATTGATAAAAAATTTGAAACCCTAAAAAAAGATATATTTACAAAAATTGATTTACAAACTTCAGAAACTACTAAAAGAATTGATTTTATCAGTGCTCAATAGATGAGATATTAAAAAAAATTGAAGTCTCAAACAATTTAAATCGCGTGATTCAAACAGATTTTGAAAATATTAAAAAAGACCAAACGGAAAAAAATATGACAGTCAAAAAACTTGAAATTAGATTGTCTGATATGGAAACCATAACAAAATCAAATAGTTTGGAAATAGCAGGAATTCCACAACAAAACCTTTTGAAATTGTTAAAAAAGTTGCTGCCGCAGCAGGAATCCTCCTACTTCACACCTATATAACCGACGTCACGAGAGTCTCAGACAGACGTAATGAAGCACCTCCGAAACTTCTTATGATCTTTTCTGATAAAAGAAAAAGAGATTCCCTCCTTGATAAGAAAAAATAAATAAATTATAATGAAATCAAGGATCTGACGACATCTCCAATCTTCATCGGGAAAGAATTAAGCCCGTATCATAAATGTGTGGTACAAACAAGGTAAAGTTATGGTACGTAAAAAACAAGACGACAAAATTATCTACATTAAGCACCTTGGTGATACGGTGAAAGTAATTTAATAAATAGAAAAAAAACATCAGTAAATCCACTTAATAATTTAGATTGAGAAAATGGATAACACAATATCAACAAACATACCAAAAATATCATCCATGAGTAATAATTTTAACATAATGCATCAAAATATTAGAAGTATCAATAAAAATTTTGACCAACTACAAATATTGATAATAAGTTTAAATTTAAGCTGGGATATTATTATTCTTACTGAATGTTGGTTAACTGATAAATACTACCACCTTCGAATTGGTAAATATATCCCTCACTCTACAATAATGAACAGTACAAAAAATGATGGTGTCGTTGTATATATAATAGAAGATATAGAAGCTGATGTCAGAGAGATCTGTATCAATCATGCAAACTGTCTAAGGATATCAATCGGTAATGATACAACAATACTCGCAATTTATAGATCTCCTTCTACAAAAAATCTGGAGCCATTTCTAAACTCCCTATCTTTTCAAATAAGTTTTCTTAAAAACACTAAAGCTGTATTATTATCGGTGATATAAATATTGATATCCTCGAAAATGGCCACCAAAAAAAAAAGATTATATGCAGACACTAGCATACTATGAATGTAAAAGCCTAATTGATGAACCTACACGTGTCTATTTGTACCATTTTTCAATAATTCTATCTATTACAAAAAAAATACATATGTAAACCCACAGACATAGGAATTAATAGACGAGAAGATAATGGCGAGGGGTAAAATCAACTGTTGAAGAACGAAGGGAGTGAAGCTGACTGTGATTCGTCAATAAATCAATCTGAGAGTAAATAGGCATCTCGCATTATAATATCACCATTTACTTCTTAAAAGTAAAATCTGCTTTTGAATGAATAGACATTTTTATATGAGAGCGCAAATTACTCGCCACGTTATGAACAAATTTGCGAAGTCCAAATTCGGCAAAAAAATTCGGTTCTATTTTCAGAGTCGAATATTTCGTTTAAGTATTTAGTTAAGACACTTTTATAAATGTTCATAATTTACTTCCCAGCAACCAACCAGCTTTGTGTTTCGCGTCCAGACGTTTCTCGATGTGATCGTAACAACTGATTCATATTATACGATGTGAATATGCTTAAAATAAAGTAAAATAATGCTTATATATGGAATGTAATACGACAATTGGGTTTATTCTCTTTTTCACATCTATTTTTACAAGTTTTCATAGTACAAGTCAACATTTTGCCGTGTTATTTCGTAAAATGAACCGATGATGCCACGACCATAGTTCGCACAAGAATGATGACGTCACATTTTCAAATTTCACTTGAGGCCATACGCGAGCACAGCCGGCTCCAATGGAACCGGTATGGGGAGTGGGGATAATACGCTTTTAATCACTTAGGGCAGGTCTACTAATATTCATATGTCTATGTGTAAACCAAAAAAAGAAATCACTCACAACGAAGACTGAAACAAATTGGGAAAACGTCAAACTGGAGTTAACAATGAATGACTGGACAAGCCTTCTAGAAAAAGATGATACTGATACTACTTGGAGTTATTTTATAGAAATTATACAGCACGTTATTCTATCGAACACCAAAACCATAGAAAAAAGGTATCCAATAAAAATTTACACCTTAAACCTTGGATTAGTCAGAATATAATAAACTCAATCAGAAAAAGAGACGAACTGCACAGAAAAGTAAAAAACAACCCTTTTGATGTCCATACACTTCGATTCTACAAAAGATACATGTAAAAATGTAATACGTTATGCTAAAGAAACATTCTATAAAAACAAAATCGATGAATGTAATAATGATTCCCGTAAACTCTGGCAGATCATAATTTTTTTATTTTTTTATTGAAAATTTTTTTGATACATACAGGTACATATATAAATTATACAAAATATAAGGCAGTAACAAAAAAATCCCACAAAGGCGAAGCCTGTGCGTAGGCATTATAAGGTATGTATTTAAAACAGTGGTGGTTAAATTAATATAAAAATAAGTTAGACTTTTTTTTCTTAATTTTGATGATAACATATTATATCATATTCGTAGTATAATTTATAGAAAAAATTCTCTCACTTCCAGATACTGAAAAAACGTAAATGAAATTACTAATGCTAAAGCTTCGACAAAAGCATTAAAGAGTTAAACATTGATGAGATTCCCACATCTTTTACAGAACATCCAAACATGCTTCTTGACTTTATAAAGAACTATTTTTGTATTATTGGCTCTAACTTAGCAAATACAATTAAACAAAATTCAATGGCTGTCGAAAAAACTTTGAGGATTGACGATGTAAAACATAAAACCAGCCTCAATATAGTCAACATAAAAAGTGATGAAATTAGAAATATTATAGCCTCCCATAAATACGTCATCGGGAAATGAACTAATATCAAGCAAATCAATTAAATATCTACAAAATGAAATAATCTTTTAACTACACTGTCGAAAATATTGGAAAAAGTTATAAAAAAACAAGTGATACATTTTTGGATTCTAATAAAATATTATCATCTTCGCAGTATGGTTTTAGAGAAAACTTGAGTACTAGTGACGCTATCGCTAATGTAACAAATACAATCATTAGAAAAATGGATGAAGGCAAAACATGTTTCATCAGTTTTCATTGATCTTCAAAAAGCTTTCGATACAATTGACCATGAGATACTGTATTTAAAACTAAAAAATGGAATAACCGAAACAACTCTAAACCTACTTAGAAGTTATTTAACTGGAAGAGAACAATTTGTACAAATTGGTAAAAGAAGAAGCAAAACCCTACCAATTAAGTTCGGTGTCCCCCAGGGAAGCATATTAGGACCTATACCATTTCTAATTTATATAAATGACCTTATGGATCTTCCTATCAAAGGAAACATAATGAGCTTTTCAGATGAATCTGTTATTATATTCCACGAACAAGATTGGACAAGAACCTATAAGGAGGCTGAAAATGGCCAAGCTGTTCTTCAAAACTGGCTTAAAGCTAACTCCCTTACATTAAATGTTAATAAAACCAAATATCTAACTTTCTCTAAAAACAGAAAAAGGACAACCAATGCATGAGCATACACTAAAATTACATGAATGTGAAAACCATTTTCCTCAATGTTCCTGCCCGCATATAACACAAACCAAACGCATTAAATATCTTGGGATCGAAATTGACGATAAACTACACTGGGATTGATCGAAATTCAAAAAAGCTAACAAAACTCACCTACTTCTTCAGAAAATTACGATACATTTTATCAACTAGGGATTTAAAGAGAGTTTACTATGCTTTATGCCACTCTTAATTGGAATATGGAATAATAGGATGGGGCTCAGCAGCATCAAAACACGTTAAACAACTGAAGTTAACTCAGAATTGCATCATAAAGACCATAATAAAAGTTCCCATAAGGACGTCAACAACAGAAATTTTTAATCAATTTGATGTTCGAAATATACAGAAAATCTATGCCAAAAACATTCTGGTACATCACCTCAAAAATAATTTACAGGCAAACACCTTACATACTCATAAAACCAGAGCCAAACAAACAGAGATACTAAATATACCAAAGAGTAACTCTGCCTTTGGACAAAGAAGCTCTGAATTTTTAGCAGTAAAGGTATATAACAAACTCCCACTTCAAAATCAAACAATTTAAAACAAAAAATAACTACATTAAGAATATTAAATCTTGGCTTAAGGAACTACCGGATAAAGAACTTACTAGCATACTTGAAACATCGTCGTAGAAGTTTATGGAAATCCTTACCCAAAACATGAAGTCGAATCATAGAAGTCTCTGAAAAACTTCCAACACTTAGTCCCCCTCAACACAGGATCTCCCAGTGAGGAGGACTACGAATATAATCAAAATCTCTTATACATATATATAAATATACATATTCTTGTAAAAATGTAAAAAAAAGATATATATATAGCTATTAAAAAAAGATACCTTCAATATCGCCCTGGTGAGAGACCACTACTCAAATCAAAATCTGATTATTCTGACCACAATTCACAATCGGAACATGAATTTAGATCTGCTTTGTGACTAGATATGAATATTGAGCTCCTCATCTTTTGATTCCAGTTCTTCTCTCCACTCCCGACTTCATCAGTTTTACAAAATTCTCCATGTGATGGATGCCACAGGTCCTCGGTAGTTGATAATCTTCGGATCACCCAACATTAGTATACCGGTAGTTGATAACCTTCGGATCATCCAACATTAGGATCCCGGAAGTTGATAAACTTCGGATCACCCAATATTAGGATACCGGTAGTTGATAACCTTCGGATCATCCAACATTAGGATCCCGGTAGTTGATAATCTTCGGATCACCCAACATTAGGATCCCGGTAGTTGATAACCTTCGATTACCCAACATTAGGATCCCGGTAGTTGATAACCTTCGAATTACCCAACATTAGGATCCTGGTAGTTGATAACCTTCGGATTATTCAAAATTAGGATCCCGGTAGTTGATAATCTTCGGATCACCCAACATTAGAATCCCGGATGTTGATAACCTTCGGATCATCCAACATTAGGATCCTGGTAGTTCATAACCTTCGGAGTACCCAACATTAGGATCCCGGAAGTTGATAAACTTCGGATGACTAAACATTAGAATCCCGGATGTTGATAACCTTCCGATCACCCAATATTTGGATCCCGGTAGTTGATAACCTTCGATTACTCAACATTAGGATCCCGGAAGTTGATAAACTTCGGATGACCCAACATAGTACTATAATAATTAATTAATTTACTATAATACTCTATTGTTTCTAATAAATGTAATTAAAAATACACTTTTTGACAGAGGAATGAACCTTCCTCCCTAGGGACTGAAGGCAAAAACGCTAAAACCCGAGCCAAATTATATTGGATAGTACCGAAAATTATTTCGTATATTAACAGCTGTAAATTTTTTATTTATTAAATAAATTTCATTTCAGTGTGTGCGTGAGTACTAACATATCAAAGGTTCAGCTCGATCTGATGTCGGGAAGTGGGTTAATTTCCTCTTCCACGATTCCGCTTCATTCATTCATTCATTCAATCAAGAAAACAAAATCTAAATTCGAATGTATGTATTTAAAAACACTTTTACTCACCCCTTTTATTTGAAATGTTTCCAACGTCAACATCGATGTAATATAGAAAATCCATAAGTAGCTCTGCATGATGATATTGTTTCACTGTTTCCACTGCACACAATTAACGTATATGTATCCTTTACATTTTCGTAAAGTTTGTAAACAATTGTGGTGCTCACTTTTTAATTCGGCATATGAACCTCCTCCTATTTCAAGTTACATGTCGGATTGCACAGGACCCTCCCACCTGTAAAATGAAGAGAAAAAACGCTTAGGTTTTTCAGTAATCTAAGTAAATAGGAGTTTTTGGTGGATTTATCGCTCTAATGTGTAATTACGTTATATATTTTTAGAAGCACTGCATTTTAAAATAAAATTAATAATTTAAGTTGTCAGGGTAATAATAATATTGAGATTTTGATGAGCAAATAATGGCAACCCCTAACCAAACCTAACTACGTACTGAGTCTGATATTTTTTCACTGCCGAAAAAACGTATGTACAAATGATTTTTTTTGTTGCTAATCCATTATTTAAATGGCTAATCATTTAATTACTTCTCGTCTAATTCCATTTTAATGGTACAATGCATGAATGTGAGTGAAGTAAAGCGAGTGTGTTAAGAAGTATGTAACAGTATAAATAAATTTCGAAACTACCAGACGATAATAATAACAACATAGCATTTATATAGCGCAGTTTAGTGTCATTTCACTTCAATAATAAAGTATGCTGTAAAAAAGTCAAACTGGGTAGGTAGGTAGGTGGGTATTTTATATCTCTCAGTAGTATGAAATAAAGTAGCTATCCGCGTCTGTCTGTTCGTGCGCTTAGTTCTTCTAAACTACTCAATGGATTTTAATAGGATTATCACGATTATTTTGAAATTTTCTTCCGGAAGGTTTATGTATATAATAAATGCATATTAAACTTATAGAAAGTAGAGAAAAGTCGATGTTTATAATCAAGTCGTAAATAAAATATTTTCGGACGCTTACATTGCTAAAAACAGAACTGGCCTACAGAAATGTCCGCAATGGCATATGTCTATCTCTTAAGAATAACTCCCAGAAAGCCGGGTACACGTCAACTAGTGAACTATAAATTAAACGGTTCATTCGGCATTGAATGGCATATGGTTTTATTATTTGTATTGCTGAATTGATTAATTCAAATTGGTTAATATTAATTGATTGTTTGCACGGCCATTAAACGAACTCTCAAATAAACAAAAAAATGTGCAAGGAAAAGACAAATCAGCGGCTTTTTTGGCTAAAAATCATCACGAATGCTAATATTAATAACTCCTACAAAATTGTAAGAAAATTTTATCGTATATTCTTTACAAATAGTGTCAAACAGGAGCTGTTGTTAAAAGGTGTATTTCGTATTTAAGTATGTCTATCATAATTAACTCCAAGGTAGTATTCTAAAATTAATTAACCTTCTCGATGAATAAATTTAAACCAAAAAAAATAAGAATTTAATTTTTGTATTTAAGCCAAAAACCCACAATATTGGAGGTTTGTAAACTAGCTGACCTTTCAACAATAAAACAAATATTTATTAATTTTTTATTTATTGATTTCCACGAATATTGGACAATTATACTATTTTGCAATTATTTACGTAACTATCAAATACATAAGATCAGATTAAAAAGGTGTGTAAAAATATATATATTTTCCCTACCATAATAAATTGGTAGGCACCATGTTTTGTGTGGTTAATTGGGAAAGTAAATCTCACTTCAATCGCCAGTTAAAGGTTAAAGTCAGTGTGGTGTCATTCAACAAACAAGACCCAATATTATGTACCTACACGTATTTATATTTACTTTAAGCATTATGACAAGGAAACGCACTTAATTTTTTTAAATCCAACGCTATGTCGACCATTAAATGGTTACATGTAATGAAGTTAATAAATATTAAATGGAAGTTATGAATTTAATAATAATAAACTAAATAACTATAACGCCGGTAGGCAGAGAGGACTGATCGCCAAACAACTCGGTCTTGGCACACTCTCCTTGCTTCTTTCACATCGGCCTTGCATTTTGCCTTGAATCTCTACATTTCTCAAACAATCATACATGGTTTTACCACACGTAAACCCCAGGGATCTTATTTCTAGATCATTCAGTATACAAGTAACAAGTAAGGTGATTAGTTAGTAATATTATTAAACGAGTCTACACTTTCATTTATGTGGCAATAGTAGATATTCCATACACTTTCGGATATTCACATTTCTGTGCTTCTGTGATTTTGGGAACCAACATTACTTATTGGTAACGAACTCTTGAAAATGTTTTATTTTGATGGGCCAGTAAAAAAACTAAGGTGTTGTGTGGATTGATTGTCTGCTGTGGTGATTTCCTCTTTAGATGATGCTTCGGACAGCCTTACAGTTCCCATCGTCTGCCCAGATGATAAATCGATCATAAGTTTTGAAATACAAATATGTCAACACAAATGACCAATAATTTAAATATGAATACATTTTTGTGTCTATTGATTACATAATAGGTATATCTAAATTGTAATAAACTTAGTATGAAAGCATTCAGTCAACTCATTTAAAATATATAGTCATTTTATGGAAGGCAGAGTAAATTGTATTAAACTTAGTCCGAATGCATTCAGTCAACTCATTTAGCATATAGTCATGTAAAGAAAGGCATAGTAAATTGTATTAAACTTAGTCCGGATGCATTCAGTAAACTCATTTAGAATTTAGTCATTTTAAGGAAGGCAAAGTAAATTGTATTAAACTTAGTCCGAATGCATTCAGTCAACTCATTTAGTATATAGTCACTTTAAGGAAGGCATATTAAATTAAAGAAAAATAATAAATGTTCGCCTGAATATCACTTGCTTTGGAGCTTTCCCTCTCTTTTCCACTACAAAATATACTCAGTGTTCCAGTTAATTGGAATACCTGTCACATAAAAAGTACAATATATTGATTTCTATCGTGTTTGATTTAAGTACATTATATTAATACAACAATTTTCATTACTTTGATACATACACTTTAGAGCGAAAAAATCTCTGCATACCGAAATGGATTGTATTTCTTATCATGTTGTTTAAGAATTAGATCACGTCTTGATGATGTCACAAGTAACTACTCGAATGTAACTAGGTACTAGTTAACTAACAATTACGCCGTTTCGCCAATTCGTGGAATATGCTTACTTGTTAACTTTATGGTACAAGCTTCCTGTTAAATTATTCACTTTTCATATCACGGTGACAGCCAAAGAAAACGGAATGGGAGATTTCGACAAGATGGTACCTACCAGGAATACGTAGAAAATAATTGTGAACATCAGTTATCCAAATACTGCAGAATCTAAAAATTAGCTTCAACTGACATTAGCCACGTTTTGTGACTAGATCTGAATAGGCAAGCACTTTCTAAACTCCCTCTACACTATCTCCTTCCTCTCCCCACTTAGCTTCCATCTTCAGCTTCACAATATATCCCAAAAGGGAAAGCAATAGTCCCACTGGCTTCGTGCATGGCAATAGTGACTTGTGTGATATTCACGTAAAAAATAGTTAATCGCAGGGGATTTTATTGAACGAAATATTTTATTTAACTGTTTCTCTTTGTCTTTTCTGCTCAAAATAAATTATTGAACGAATGGTAAATTTATTATGTAGGTAACCTACCTACTTGTATAAAAAACGCGTTTAATTAGCTCATACAAAAAAAGCGTGAAAGCGACATAAAAACGTAGATTTTAAGAGCTTCGGTTTCAACTTCTGCGCCAACACGTTTCATTATTACATGTCATTATGTTGAATTGACTAATGGTACAGATTACAAGAGTGAACGAGACAATTAAGGAGAAAATAAAATACCATCTATCCATTCGATTACTAACTCATTCAATATTGGTTATTGGTTATTTCTTACGCATAATTATTTGCCATAGCTAACGTCATGTAATACTTAATTTATATGACCTCCGTAAACATTTGGGAACATCAGCATTTATACCTTATCCGAAGTTAGACAAGGCCAACATAATATGGCCACCATTACCATTTATTTAATTTGAATGTTATCAAAGATACAAAATTAGAAAAAAATCTGTCGCTTTATAGACAGCCACATTAAACGCAGATTTGAGCTGTCGATAGTTTATAGTTCTTGTTAGTATAAGGATAAATAAAAAAAAATCAAACGCATGTTTCAACAAGTTAACAAGTCCAATTTCTGTGATTGTAATCAGGCCATTACAACAATAGATTTATTTACGATGTAATATATTGACAGACTCAAGCAATCGAGATGAGGATTACAAAGAAATTACTTGGGATTTTCAGTCTTTCACATACAATGATCACGCTCTGATTTAGGCCAATAAATGCTCTCGTGAACTGATGACATCCATCATGAAGGTGCAGTTTGTCTTCATCGGGACAAAATAATAGTAAGGATTTCTCAGATTGATCATGAAAGGAAGGTCTCTGGAAGATCATTAGGAATATAGGTAGGAAAAGGAAAGGTGAGAGCAAATGCACTCCAATGGAGTGGACGACCGCAAATTAAACACAAATAAATTGTTCTGACACACTCCTGCTATATTTTCGTTCATATATAGGAATATGACATAATAGATGTCTCTTGAGTCAAGAGACTCTTGACACGTGACTCTTCTTGCTGTGCGACTCTTGTCGTGCCGCATCTTCCGTGAACGTCCCTTACTCTTTTAATGTCTTTTTTTAAATTTATCATTATTTTGAAAAAGAGTTACAAATTGTGTATTTTATTACTAGGTATTGTGTCTGCATTGAGGTCTACCTATCACAATTATTATTTTACATTGTTGTGTGTTGATGTTCACATCTAATATAAAATAAACAAAAAGCAGATCTTAGTGGGTTGCTTCTGTTATTTGGGTTGTGTTTATGGTTCGTGTATATGTTATTCTTTATTTTCCAGTTTGTTGTTTTATGAAATTTCTTCCTGTTGACCATCCACCTGTTATTTGTTTTTGAAAGCTATATTGTTTATTTTGTGTTATAATTACGACTGGAATAATATTATACAATTCTGGTCATAAGTATTGCTGTGGTCTTTGTCCAAAAGTAGTATCCATTGAGGGTGTTAATATGTTATGGTTCTGATTGTTCTATTTATTTGTGTAGTGTTGTAATGCGGTTTATTTTTATGTGTGTAAATTAATAGTGTGTACGTATATATTTATTTTGTGTCAAGTACGTTAAATTTCGCATATATGTAGTTGGTACCAGTTTGTATTGTTTTTTTTAAACGGTTTTTATAATTTTTATAGCATATTTTACAGTCCCTCCCCATGTTAATATTCGATTCTAAATTATTATAAATTGGCTAAGTGCATAGCACATATATTTTTTATTACTTTTAAAGAGAAATCTTATTCTATCCATTTGGAGTTTAGATTAGTGGTGGCCTAGCTTCGGCAAGTAGACGGAATAATAGCAATGAATGAATATAATGCATAATAATAATAAAATGAATAGAATGAACAAAATTAATAATAGAATGAATATTATGAATAATAATAGAATGAATAGAATGAACATAATGAATAATAGAATGAACATGATAAGATTACTATCAAGATGGAAATTAGTAGGTAATGGATTAGGTAAATTAATTAATTAAAAACATACTGTAATATTCGGGCCACATATTTTTAAGTGATCGTTATTGACCTTTGTACCAACCCGCATAAACATATATTATTTTAATTTCTATGACAATCCGATGTTTTAAATAAAACTAAGCAAACAAATACATTACGAAAATAGAACAAATTTTACAATAAAATGTTAAATTAACACATTTTCACGAATTTTCCTTTTCATGCTAATCCCTTTATAATTTTTTTTTAATTCTATTCAATTTTTGTCATTACTTAGTATGTGTATGTATTTACAATCTACAGAATATGGAATTACAATTACGGAATAAAGAAATTATTTTTGTTATTAAAACAATAATTTACCTGAATACACGGTATGTTAATAATACCTCATTTTTTAAATATCACAAAACGGCACGTATAGTAATCACAAAAATGTTAAACATAAGTCATATCACATAACAACAAAAGTTTGCATTTTAAATTTAATAAATGCTTGCGAGCTTTTTAGCGCGTTTTTAGTTTGGGAACCGCGCGACCAGCACGCTCGAGCTAACGTTTCACACTGAGTTCTCCCGACGCGAGATATTGGCTTTATTTGTAATGGCAATATGGGTTTATGCAGTGATACGAGGAGAGCTTTGGAAACTTTTATGAACGTTCGGGAATGCGTATTGGCTTCTGAGAACGAATGAATTTTTCTTTCCCAATTCTCCAGAATTTCAATCTCATTTGTAATTATTCCCGGCTAATTTAATTGCAAAGCTGTGGAAAAAAATCTGTGGTTCAAATTACTTAAAAAAAATACTTGCTTCCTTCCAAAGCCGCGCGTTAGACAAAATATATTATTTTTAACACATTTATGATGAGTTTTTTCATAGAATTTGAACAATTCATCAATTTTCAATTCTGTTAATGTCATATTCAAGTTCTGTTATTATATCATTATAGGCCAGTTACTTGACAGAAGTGAAATAGTAACAGAATTTGAAAAGAACTTTCACAGAACTTGAATATTAACTTTGAAAATTGTTCAAATTCTCTGAAACCACCCGTCTTTAATGTTTTTCATATTTGCACGAAGTAAAAATAATTAATTTAGCATGAAACAACCCAATCTCAGTAATTACCTATACGATTAAACGAGACATTAAATAAATAAGTATCTACATATCTTAAAAATCTTCCCTCTTTTTTGATAAATTAATATTATCAATAGATCCATTTTCATGGAAGGTGGGTACTTACAGTGATAAAACATAGAGTAGTAGTAGTAATCGTTCAAAATGTACCTACACAACACATGCGGGGGTAGGCAGAGAAGTTGAAACGCCACACTAAGCTGTCTTGACTCCACGCCTTGCTTCATCCACGTTTAACTTTAATATGTATGAGACGATATATGGATGTGAATGAGGTAAGGAGTGTGTGTCCGAGTTGTTTGGCGGTCCGTCCTCTCTGCCTACCCCTGCGGCGAAACGGCGTGATAGTTAGTTAGTTAGTTAGTTCATCTCTCGATTCTTCATATTGATAACACGATTGGGTCAATCGCTCTTGAATTGGTACGTATTCGTAGGCACGTATTTCAAAATTGGACTCAACTTTAATTTATTTATAAATATTTCTGACCGTAGGTACTACAACGAAAATGCTAAGGTATTAGACACGTTCTGCTCTAGGAAAAGATCATGGACCTAAAAAGCTCTGGACAGAGCATTTTGAATGATTTGGATGAATGGCATTGAAGTCAAATCTAGGATAATGAAAAATTGCCTGGCAGCCATCTTGTATGACTAACTTTTTAACTGATTGTTGGCAAAGTGGTGCATTATAGACTACATAGTATTATTTTATTTCGTGTTTTTAATGCAGTTTTAACGGCTTATGATTGTTTGGGGCATTTGATGAGGCAAGGAATGTGATAAGTCATTGAAAAATTTAACTAGGTTTTGTCATTTTTAAAACATCTTCCCCCTCACCCAGGACTTTTTAGTTCCATGGAAAAGATCAATGATGTTTAAAATCTAAACAAAGTTATTGTAAATATACATAATGTGTTTGTTTACTCTGACTATATACATTGCTGTAAATCTATTCTAAAAGCAATGACCAAATAAACATTTGCTAATACCACAAATGGATTCCTTCATTTTTTAATAACGTTTTTTAATCTTAACTTTTCGCTATCATAGCCACAAATTTTGTTTTCAAAATGAACGAATTATTTGGATTAGTTACTCATAAAAAAATATTTTATTATAAGTTTCAGTTTAGTCTTCTCCCTTGGGAATGGTTTGGGTAGGAAAATTTTAGCAGGCACTGGAGTTCTAGTTCTGGTGGAGACACAACATACATACATTTCCAATTGGGGAGGCAGGTTTGGGTACCGTCGCTCCGGTTACCATTTATTGGATAGTAAACACGTCTGCCACAGGTCACCCCAAGTGGTTGGCTAAGTTTGGTGATTTGGCAGGGGTGCCCGTGTTCATCGGTTGAGGTGTGTTCAGATCGAGAGACGCTGGTTTGGGGAAACCCTTTGACATCTCTAACTGGTCTCTCCACCCATCGGCTTGCGCCGCAGTGGGAGGGATATATTCATATGTGCGTTATTCCTGGACACACTGATATCTAGAGTCCTACCCAACCCTCATACCTTTTACCTTCCCAGAACTTCCTCTCATTCCTTTCCTTAAAAAATTCACTCCACACAGCATCCCGAAAGATGACATAGACACTGAGGAAAATTATTTTCCTCGGGGTCCCTGTGCGGGGTTTATGAAAAAGAATACGTGCGTAGTAAAAATATTAAATTTCCGAAGTACAATTATTATTAATTTGAAGAAATTAACAAAATGACATCTTAATTTAGTGCAGCGGTCGGGGAACTTTTTTTACCATTACCCCAAAATATTTTTGCGTAAGTCGATATTACCCCTCCCCCCATTTTGAAAAGAAGACAATCAATTTATATTTATATAAAAATTATTTGTTGAATTAATTTACAAGAAAAAAAAAGTTTCATGAAAATAGTAAGTATGTAATAGACAAACAAAATAAAATTCTCAAATTGGATCAAACAAAAATTCAGATTTTCAGGTTTCCCTTTCACTTTTTGGAGAAATGATGTTGCTTCATGTTTGATACAATTACTTCAAAATTGGGACTTTTTGATGTAAGAGCAATTTGAATACAGTCTTCGGCGTTTAATATATTTCTGTTCTTCGTTTTTATGTTCATTAGAGTGGAAAAGCCTTGTTCACACAGATAGGTTGTTGCATATGGCAGCAACTTTTTTACCCCCTTCTCATGTGCAATTTTGAAAGCCTTCGTAGCTTTTGACATCCAAAAAGACGACAGATTGGCTTTACTCTTAGATTGATTACGTGCTTCAGTATTAGATCGAAGTTCAAGTATTGTTTCTGCCAAACCCGGAGGTTCTTCTGGTATGTTAGCAATTTCACATTTAAAAGGATCTACAACCCAATTGAAAGTATGTATATCAAGACCTGGAAAGCAGTCAGAGAACCGCTCTCTGAGTTTGGTAAGATGTTTTATAACTGTATCCTTGATGTCATCAAAAGTAATATTTTCACAGTCTTCCAAAATAGCAAACTAGAAAAATTTCCTTATTACCCCAAAAAAAACATTTTTACCCCATTTGGGGTAATTTACCCCGGTTCCCCGACCGCTGATTTAGTGGGATAGGATGATGACGTATTTATTTCTGCAGTACGAATGAGGGAAGGGGCAGCCATTCCGGTAATGTTCATACTAATTAGTGGACTTTTATTTTTTTTTAACCTATACATATCGTAGTTTGTTACAGAGTGATTATGAGGATCGATAGAATCTTCCGATTCACCATTTTCTCTATACTAAGTTGAAGAAAACTCTATCATACATTTATCGGGGCCAGAAATAATAGTTTTTCTCTTTACTGTGACAAGGGGGTTCACTTTTGTGGCTAAATAATATGTTTGAAATTAAGTAGCACATCCTGATTAGCCATGCCTAAAATAATCGTAATAAAATAATAAAACGATTTCAAACCGAATAGAAAATTGGCACAGCTGAAGAGAACGTGTTCCGGTCCCGGGTCCCATGCACATCAATCAAAGATCTAAAATCAATACTATAAATATAAGTGGTCAATAATAATATGAGAATAGGCTGAACCCAATATTTACAGTGGTTTTATTACCTTTTTACTACCATGCTCTAAAATAGAACCATATTCCCATGTCTACTAGTATTAATAAATAATATTATTGTTATTACCGTCTAAACAAGTATACGGAAGCTGCTCCTTCTAATGTTGAACCATAATATTATGTTAATAGCCTTAGTATTATCGACCCATGGACTATAGATACTAGTGATGATAACTATCGAAAAATAGAATTAACGTTTCGAATTATTAATATCTCAGACATGGATTACATCAATCGATTTGATTTAGAAAAATCGACGGTCGGAATGTTTATTTCGTTGGGTAATATGAAAGATATGGCTTCGTCACTTTTTTCGAGAACTATGATTTTGCTGTCTCTTTTTTGAACATCCTCATTTTTAGGTACCTCTTAGGTACCTATCGATCACACTGAATTCGTCAACGAATTAATGGTCTTATCGTAACTATCTGTCGGATATTATGATATTTATAACATATCTACAACATTTCGATTAAACATTAATTTTATTGTATTATTGTCGGCTTTTTGGAAGGGATCGACAAGTTACAACCAAAGACCTCCACTTTTTGAAGAGCTGTCAGCGGCAGTATTGGAACAACTGGCAGGATGTTATTATTATTTTTTTTTTTTTTTAACAGTAATACCGCACAAGAGTCCCAACTGCTCCCGTCTGGAGCCAGTGAGACTATGGCATCCCCAATTGGGGTATGTTGTGAGGCTGAGGGTATTGGGGAGGGGAGGGAGATGGGGAAGAGGAAGGTGGGGAAGTACCTGGCTATTCAGATCTCGTCACCAAACACGGCTAAAGCCATTTCAAGCAACGTTTCAATTCTGAATGGTGGTCTTACACCAGGGCGATACTGAAAGTATCTTCCACTCTGGAACGTGCCGCAAATATACTATATATTATTTTAAATTAATTTTAAATTAATTAATTGTGAAATAACACAAATTAATCAAATAAAATTTATTTGCGCACGCCGGGTTCGAACCCGCGACCTTCGGATCTGTAGTCAAAAGCGTATACCACTAGACCACGCCGGCCGTCCGTTATGAAGTATATAAGGCGAATAGTCGACCACCAAAGAGACTCCTTCATAAGAAGCCTGCAATAATACACCTTCTTGTATTGGGAGATCTAGGTACTTGGGATTGTGGGACGTTATGGAGGTCAACACCACATCCTTGGACATGAGGAACTGGAGGGAGAGGCAACATGAGATAAAGCGTTGATTAGATGTGGCCGAAACTCTGCAGATAATTCTAACATCTGATTATTCGATCGAAACGTCGGATCAATTCAAAATGGATGTCTTGATTACACCCATCACTAATACGCATACTTCCACATGAGCGTAGTTCTGCAAAATTCATACTTCCATCTAAAATTCATACTGCCCATCTAGTGATGGGCAGGATCGAAACATTAACATGATCGAAGTATTTTAATCGATTTAATTACTCGGAGTTCTGCTAGAGCATTTTGGTAGGTAAGTACTCATTTGCGAAAAACTGGGCAAAACCAGTGTTTTCATACTTTTGTTTACTTGCAAATAGCAACGTAATGATCGTAATATTATTATAATGATGTGAATGACTACGAATTTGAATGCGTTTCATTTGACGTTAAAATCATAATATCTAAATTTACACTGAATAAATAATACAAATAAGTTTCGTACCTACTTCAATTATAAGGAAATACTATATTGGAGGTTTGAAATCACCATGAAGTCATTCTTCTACAGAAGAAATAATGAAAAATTTTCATCCCTACAGACATAAAAACTTGGACACTAAAACAATACTGAATACAATAATTATATATCAAGCCGGTTGCACCATTCACAAAAAATACGAAACCTTAAAATACATCCAACCTTAAGATTCTTTATGAAGTGACAGCGAGGTGATTTTTCACAAAAACGGCAATATAAAAATGAAATTTATGTTAATTCAACCTTCCAAACTTATTATAAGTCAGAATGCCATTTTTACAAACACTAAACTCACAGGCGTCGTAAATTCCAACCTAAAATATGAATGAATTGTTCACATACTCGTAGCTTCTTCAGTTGGTAGATAAATCCTAAATAAACAAATCCCAGTTCCTAGTGGATATCAAATCATATTATGTAGTACGTAACACACTGTACCGAGGGAATACTATCTCGTTTGTCAAGCAATCGATTCCTTGCTCGATGATGTTTCAAAACGATTATCTCGGAAAGTGTGATAATTTTTGACAGAATCGATTCCTTGTTCCCTTGTTCGATGACGTTTCAAATGATTGTCTCGGACTGTGTGTTGATTTTTGACAGAATCGATTTCTTCATGATAATGAATCGAAATATTTTGATGGTCAAAAGATCGAGTAAATCATCAATGATTCATCGATTATGCCCATCGCTACGCCCATCCCTCCGTGCCTTCGTAGATAATTTGAATGTCTCTAAGCTGCAGGGGTGGACTGTGCCAATGTCAAAAGGGGACGGAAAATAAATAAATATTTGTTTTAACAAGAGCTAAAAAATTATTCAGAGGTACATTTTATCAATGTTTCTTTGATTTATATTTTCTTAAGAAAATTCACACACATTTGATTCTTGTGGGCCACTATTAATAATTATATTATCTTATATTAGTAAAACCTGAGAAAAAATTTTTTTTCTGCGTTGCGGTGGTATTAAAGGTGGCTGTAACTCATTTCGGAGAAGAGCAAGTGTTTTGATCACTCCTAGGCAGGGCCGGCCGGGCCCTGAGAGAACGCGGCGCTTGGCGCGAGTAAAATTTGACGCCGCTTGTCAAAATTTTACTCGCCCTTGCCCCTTGTTTGTAGACGCCTAGATAGGTGATCACTATAATTAATAATATTCGGATGATTTGTATTTTTGTGTAGCGCCGTTTTCGTGAAAAAAAATCCCAAGGGCGTGTTAGGACTGTTAGGTTAGGTTAGGTTAGGTTAGGCCTTGAAAACTCTGTGCCCTTTGCGGACTGCTCCAATGGCGCCCGCATAGGGCCAGCCCTGTTACCAGGTGTGGGTTTAATTTATTTGAATTTTATTTTATGTTTTTCTAACTGCTTTAGTATTTTCCCTGAATTCGCAGTAATGTTAAGAGTTTTGGGGACATCTTGCAGTTTTCCCCGGAATTTATATAATATTAATAGGTAGTATGTTGAGTTGCTTCTTTGTTCCATTACTATATGAAATACTTTCTTGAAGCAGTCGATTTGCGCCAGCGATATGTGGAAAAAGTCAAATGTGATGATCCTTATTGGTTATGCTATGGAATAAGTCATGGAAAATATGCATACAAATAAATACGGAGCCGGCCCTGAGACAAAGGACGCCTGGCTTAAGTCAAAATTTTGCACCCCTTGTCAAAACCAGTAGACGCCGAGGTAGGATATCACTGAAATCAATAACATTTGGATGATTTTTTTTGTGTAGCGCTGTTTTAATGAAAAATAATTTCAAGGGCGATGTGTTAGGTATGTTAGATTTTAGCTATTTATTATCAGCGCCTTGGCAATTCGGCGCCCGGAGCGCATCGCTTCAATTCCGCCCGCATAGGGCCAGCCCTGAATAATTATCTGTAGCACATTTCTCGTCCGTCCCTGAGATAAAGTTTTTTATTTCATATAATTATGACAGATTAATGCCTCTTTAAGATAATAGCCACTAAAGAGGGTGTAATTGTTGCAGTAGTAGGTAATAATGGCAATCTTTCGGTGGTTGTAATTGACCTGATAAAAAAAATAATAGGTGTTTTCCTGGTAAAGTGGCTTTAGTCTAAAAACCAATATATTATTTGTTTTTGCGACGGTTTGTTTACAAAGGGTCATACTAACATTCGTCCTTGTTATGAGATTTTAACATTGTCCAATGTGTGGATTTAGCTGTAACAAGGACATTATACCCATAAAACCGGTGTAGGCGTTGCTTGCCGTGTCATTAAATTTTTTCTTTTCTAATTTGCACAGTGAATATTAATGCAAATATTGATCCTTTCAGACCGTGCGTATATTTGAATACATGGATTTCATATTTTTTTACTCACTATCTAAAGCGAATAAAAAATTGGAATTAAAAATTAAGATAATAAAGAATTTCAGATTTCTGGTATAACTGACTTTAGCGCGATGTTTGTGATAAATAAAAGTTAGTTGTGAATGTTTTTATCAATTAATAATTTTGAATATATATTTTTTAAATTTAATTAAATGTTACATTTTTGGGATACGGTATACGAAATATCATTTTATGATGTGGAACATGCCCTCTGAGACCTAATTTTTTTTTTAAATTAAAAAATCAACAACTTCTAAACTATTTAAGAACATAAAGTACACAACAATATTTTTCAAACTGCACCAACTGGGTGTAATTAATAATTAATAACACCAACCAATCAGGCATCAAATGTGTTCTACCATTGCCAGTTTTAATTCAGGTCTGAAAGTGTTAAGAACAAAAGCAGCGTTGAATTCGTACAAAGTGATCTGCAAAATCTAAGATCCCTGAGAAATAATTAATTTAGTTATTGATTGCTGTGACAAAAACTGATCAGAAAAGTAATTTGTCAAGCAGTCGTTTTATCCAATCAATAATTATAATTAGTAAAGGCCGTGTCTGTGGCCTCTACGGTCAAGAGTTTGGTGGTGATGATTAAAAACTAATTATTTGCAACATTGGACAAATTTCATGCTTCACAGAAGTGCTTATTGTATGTCATCGAAAAGTGCACTTTAACTCGACTGTCACACGCAGGTACAGGGACTTATAATTGTGCCTAGATACCTATTATGTACCTAGAACCTGGGTAGGTACGGACCACGTTATTTTTTCACATGTTTGATTTTAATCGCTTGGTTGCGCATGAGTCACCAATAGCTGACAACCGAAATAGGTCATTGGCTCCATTTTCTACAAATTATCCTATTGTTAAAATTTAGTAGTGTTCTAGAATTATAAAGACCCACATACACACTTAAGATAGATTTATAAAGCCCCACATACACAACTGAACTAGAATAATAAAGCCCCACATACACAATTGAACTGACTAAAAAAATTCCGTATACGGTATACTTTTGTACCTTTCGTGCATTTGGCGAATTCACAAAAAATGTGGTATGACATGGTCAATTATATGGTGGTGGAACCATTTATTTTTTTGGTGATACGTCCATCGTTACCGTGATATCACCAAAATGATAAGTAATTAAAAATTAAGCCTCCACTCTCCTTAGATTGAAGGAGATTGTCAAGCTTAGACTAAAATAAAATAATTATTTCGTTGTTTTATGGTGAAAAGAAAGACGGTTTCTTTATTGCAGTAGATACGAGATATTAACAAATTAGTCCACGCCGCACTCAAATAATGATCTCTGCACTCTTTACAGCTTGTGAAAGGCCATGCAATAAGCGCGTTGTATTTTCGTGGCTTGGCCTATTTCAGCATATCGCTCGCTATACATTCCTAACGGTAGTGTATGACGAGCGATACACTGAAATAAGCTAAGCCATGATGCGTATAGAGTAATGTGTCGCCTACCTACTCTAGCTCCAGCTGTTGAACTGGAGCTGGAGTTCGCCAAGTTAACATTTTATTTACGCACCCAGGGACGAATTGGACAATCAGATTTGGCCCGAGTACTTATTTATTGGTAAAGGTAAGAGACAAACAGCTTATACATAAAATATAAATATAAATATATACATGTTAAATACAGTCAAACCAAAAAAGTCTCCTATATTAAAATTGATTGGAGATGGAGTTTTTTTGCATAAAAAAAATAAATATATATATATATATATATTTTAGGTGAGGAGGGGAGGAATGGGAATTTAGGATGAGGATAGGAGATGCTCTGGATACATTCCAAACTATTGTATTAATTTTCGATCGTACGTGTTACTTCTAATAGATATTTGTGAAGTGTATTGCTAAAAATGTCTATGTTTTGAAATTTAGCACTATATTGGGCACATATACGTGGAATTGGTGAATTTTTTCTAAAGTTAGTTCTATATGTAGGTAAATGAAGCAAATGGGATTGCCGTGTTGATCTTGTTGGAACATGAATATTTATTAAATTAGTTAGCTCTGGTGAGTCGAGGCCATTGTTAAGAATTTTTAAATAATAAGATTTGGTCAAAAATCAAACGTATGAAGGGAGTTGAAGTTGTGGTAATTAATAGAATCGGTGTAATTTGAGAAATGTAAGTTTTGTTTATAATTAATGTGTTTAAATTTTTTTTTGATTTCTTTCGATTCTTTCAATGTGAGCTTGGTAAAAAGGAGTCCAGATCGGTGGGCAGTGTTCTAGGTGGGGACGGATGAACGCTGTGTAAAGGGAATATAGAGTCTTAAGGTTGCGGAAAGGTTTCGTTAAACGGATTATAAATCCTAGCATTTTGTTGGCTTTGTTGATGATTGCGTCAGTGTGTTGAATGAAGTTTAATTTCACATCTATTTAATCTTCACATTACCCCAAGGTCTCTGATAAATTTTACTTCTTTGATATGTGTCCCGTTTAATGTATAATCAAAGGAAAATTTATTTTTTTACGTGTAAATGATAATTTATTGCACTTTGAGGTATTTACTACAAGTTTATTTGATTCACAGTAGTCAAAAAGACGATTGAGATCTTCTTGAAGTTTCATGCAATCTTCGAATGATTTGATAACTAAGTAGATTTTTTATCGTCTGCATATGCTAGGTAATTGGCGTGTAAAAAACATTTGTGAATATCATAAATATACACATTAAATAATAATGGCCCTAAATGAGAACCTTGAGGTACACCGGAGGGCACGGAAAAGAAACTGGACTTAGTTCCCGCAACTGATACACATTGAAGTCTGCTCCGAAGGTATGAAGTGAGCCATCGAAGTAAGTCACCATGGATGCCTATTTGACTTAATTTTTTTAATTAGAATGAAATGGTTTACTTTATCGAAGGCCTTAGAGTAATCAGTGTAGATTACATCTACTTGGTTTCTATTGTCCATATTGCTCGTTAAATATTCCGTGAAATTTACCACATTTGTTAGTACCGATCTTTTTTGTAGAAATCCGTGTTGTTGGTTTTGTATGTTGCGAACAATTGTTGTATAAATTTGATCTTAGACAATTTTTTCAAAGAGTTTACTAAATACCGTTAGAATTGAGATTGGGCGGTAGTTTACAATGTTGCTTTTAGAACCTGTTTTATGAATAGGGATTATAGTTGCCTCTTTAAACTTTGTAGGAAATTTTCCTGCTTTTAGTGACATTCTAAATATATTAGTAAGGGGGTATGAAAGATTTTTTGCACATTTTGAGACAAAGTATGGCGATATACCATCACTGCCAGCACCCTTACTAATGTCTAAATTCTTCAGGTATTTATTGATCAAAAAATTGTTTATTTGTACGTTCCCAATCGGGTTATGATTATTCATATACGTAAAACTATCGACTATACTGGGATCATTCGTGTCCTTATCATTAACGTAGGTGGACTGAAAGTGTTTAGAGAATAGTTGACACACTTGATGAGCACCGGTGCCTGACTCATCTTTAAGATGCCTGATTTGTGGGATGCCATTTGTTTTACTTATGCTTTTATCATAGTTCCAAAGTTGTTTATTATTTATAAGAATATTAGATTCAACTGAACTTATGTACTGAATAAAGCAATGCTTCTGTAAGTTTTTTTTTTGGGTACGTTTGATTGAAAACTCTATGTAGTCTACTGGATTATTATAGGATTTCCATTTTTTATGGAGTTTTTGTTTATCTTTAATAATTTCAATTAGAGAAGCTGAATACCGGTTTGGAAATTTTCTCTTTTTGATGATACGTTTAGGGACAAACTGGTTGATGGTACTGTTTAAAATGTTGTAGAAAGAATCGACTACTACGTGAATATTCGAATTTTCCTGAGTAAATGACCAGTCTGTCAATGACAGATGTTGGTTGATTAAGTCGTAATTGGCTTTTGTAAACTGATAAATTTCTTTAGGTGGGGCGTGAATAAAAGGAAGTGTATCGATTTTTAGCATAATTTTGAGTGATGGGTGGTGCGAGTCTAACGAACTCTAGTGAAAAATATTATGGCTTTAAGCTCGGAGGAAATATATACACCAAGGCTTTAAATATATTTTTTTCTTGTAGTAGATATAGCGCAAAAGTCATCAGTTATCGTCCACCGAGTCATCACCCTATCGGAATAAGGTATAATTTTTGCAATGGCTTATTGTCATCACGATTTTGACATTTGTGAAGTAAACAGAAGCAGAATACACGTTGATAACCCATAGGTCGCTATTATACTCCTCAAGAACTCCGTACAAGCTTTTTCAGTATAAAGTACATTATAAAATAATAATAATGCTTCTTCCAAGGGTCGTGATTCGTGATATTCCAACTTTCCACCGCGTTGTTCAAACCTCGTCAAACTTCTCTTTAAGTCGATAGTCTAATTCTGAGTCATTTCGGTGACTTCCTTCATCAGGTCAGGTAATTTTATATCGCATCTAAAATGATTGAAATAAATTTAAATATAGTGAAAATAAAAGTATATCAACGTAGATACGTCGAGTGACATGAAACTGAAAAAAAAACGACATTCGAAAATAATTATTGTTAACAGGGCCGGCCCTGATCCAAACGGCGCCATTAAAAACCTCAATGGCGCTGTGTTAGGTGCTATGTTATTATTAGCCCCTTGGTTCCTTGGCGCATTTGAAAGTCTGACCCGGAGCGGACTGCTCCAATTGCGTCTGTACAGGAACGGCGCTGATTGTTCAACTGGAAGACTAGCTATGAACATGGAGGAGTAATAATTATTGATTCATTACATTTATTTATTCGGTTATTTGAAAGTGAGGGGCTTATCTTGTCTTTTTTAACCTATGAGTGTCACCATTTGTAATACAGAGCGATTATGGCGTAGATTATGCAAATCACCAAATGGAGTAGATAATATCAGTAGTGACGATAAATAATATGACGACATTGAATTGCGTAAATGTATCCAACCTCCAGACGTTACCTGATTATTTAATAATAAATGACTAGAACCGCGCCGCCTGCGTAGGTATGAGTGTGGCTCCCCGAGTTTGGCTGTAGGTACATGTACATGTATTTATTTTATCACCGGTCGATGACATCACCCGAAAGGAATATAAATTCATAAAATGCTCCGAAGTAAATTATTGCCTGACTTGGCCAACGCTACTATGAATGATGATCTAGTTAAGAGAATATTTTGCATATAGCGCGGTGACGCGTTGTAGTAAAATAATGAATGTTTTAGGATGCTGAATAAAAGGGGTTGAAAAAACCCGTACATAGGTCGTAAGCCTAAATAACAGCAATACTACATGAATTGTCTATGCTTTTAATAAAAGAACGTGTTTGATTTACTTTGTAAAACCAATCTATTAACTTTCGAGAAACTATCAAAATGCCAACGCAAGCGTTTTTTTTTTATTTGGTGTAATTCGCGAATTGATTTTTGAAAAAGTTCCCCACATCAGCATGGAGCTAAATGAATATATGCGAGGATACTAATTTTCAATAATATTAGTTTTGCTGGAGTAGTGCACTCTTCATCAAATTATGGCAAACTAACCAATGATTTTTTTACCCTTTTTTGAGATTTAAAAATAGAGACGAATAAGATAGACGTAAAAAATAATGTTTTGCTTTAAGCTTACAAACTGTGAAAACATTTCCAGAGGGATATTTTATTATGTTTAAATAACTCAAACACTTCTGTAACGCTGGGGTATCATTTTGAAGGAACATTTTGAACTTGATCAAAAAGATCTGCAATTCGTCATCGGCGCTACAAATCTTGCGGTTTCCTAGCAACCTCCACTACATCAACCCGCTGTTGTCTCCCTCTAGTTCCATGTACTGAATGATGCAGTAATTAGTTTCGTATTGTTCAGCCACCAAGTTTAGCCTTCCTAACACTTCAACAACTTCACACCACGTCCTGCAGGCTTAATTGGCTGAATATGGTCGGTGGCCGAGTTGACATCGCGTTTGGGTCCCACCCAGGCGTAGTGTGTTCAATTCCTCGGCTGGCTAAGTCCTCCATCACAACACAAGCAACATTTTCAGCTTACTGTGGTGGTAGTAGGAGATTTTCAAATATTGTCAGGTTATTCGTAACCCGGGAATGTTTGTCTTTCTTTTTAAAAAAAATTGAAATGGAAGCCTCTAATTTTTGGTAAACTTGAGGATTATTCAAATTATAATTTCATGTATTATCATCCCTTCTTTGATTTATTTGTACAATGAAGAGCTGTTGGCCAGACCACAATATATTCTTTCATACAACAATTGGAGTTAAAACAATAAAATCTTTCACTGAAAACAATGCAAAAAACCCGCCTTCAGTGTTGTTATTAATCTTGTAGGAAGATCACTTACGATATAAAGGGTATAAAAAATCACTCCGACCCTGGTCAAAACACGTAAAAAACATTGCATAAATTTATCGGACATCCCATAAACTAGGTTAAATATTTTTTTAAATTTTACCTATATGTCTAAATACATTATGTAAGACAAATCTCAACACATTACTACCATTAAGGTCCCAGCTAAATTTTCCCAAAAATGACGTACCTACTTAGCTTAAGTTTAGCTTGGACAAAGTACAATGAGCCACTTGCATGCATCTCTAATTGGATTTGAAAAAAAACATATGTTTGGGTCTATCTACTAAGAATACGGAAATGTTAAAATAATTTATACACACAGTTAATTTTTGAAGTGAAACTTCTTTACTTTTTTTACGTGATTTTTTTAATACGAGTAAAAGCGATAAAATGCTCTCGTGCTGCGACTTTTAGATATTTTGACTATTATATGATATTTTGGTCAAAATATAGCTTACAAATCGAGCCGGTAGAGTCGCTCGGTATTTTGATTAATTATTTTTATTTTGAATCATTAAAATTACTAATCAAGGCCGATAACGCGACTAATTACCCTCGCAGACGTGCGTGACAAGTTTTTTTAGTAAAAAAACAGCCGTAAGTGAGTTTTTCAAAATTTAGAAATGTTTTTCAAATTCAGACTCCATACGGGTATGAGACTGTTAAAAAACGATAGATCTTTTCCAAAACGGACAAATATACGGAAATATTTTGAAACACGACAGATATGACTTCACACTGCCGATATATCTTCGATTCGACCCTATATAAAGCGTTAACGAGACGTTATGTGATATTATTCATTTGCCATAATCTACGCCATAATCGCTCTGTATTACAAATGGTGACACTCATAGGTTAAAAAATACAAGATAAGCCCCTCACTTTCAAATAACCGAATAAATAAATGTAATGAATCAATACTTATTACTCCTCCATGTTCATAGCTAGTCTTCCAGTTGAACAATCAGCGCCGTTCCTGTACAGACGCAATTGGAGCAGTCCGCTCCGGGTCAGACTTTCCAATGCGCCAAGGAACCAAGGGGCTAATAATAACATAGCACCTAACACAGCGCCATTGAGGTTTTTAATGGCCCCGTTTGGATCAGGTCCTGTTAACAATAATTCTTTTCGAGTGTCGTTTTTTACAGTTTCATGTCACTCGACGTATCTACGTTGATATACTTTTATTTTCACTATATTTAAATTTATTTCAATCATTTTAGATGCGATATGACTTCACACTGCCGATATAATATCTTCGATTCGACCCTATATAAAGCGTTAACGAGACGTTATGTGATATTATTCATTTGCCGTGTTTGAAAACGAAAATTTACGCGGGACAAGTCCATTGAGGAGTACACGTTGTATACGCGGTTCTCGTCGCGCGAGATACCTCTCCTCGCGGTCTAGAGGCAGAGTGTTCGACACTCGTTATGCAGGACCCGGGTTCGAATCCCATATTTTTATAACTTTTAATTTTTTTTTATCACATGCTACTTATACATATGTCAATAGACAGAAAAAAGAGAGAATGAAATGAAAAGAGAGAGAGAAGAATACTAAAAGTTTCACTTCCGTCGTGCGTAGGCTTGCCACACACTGTATTTTTTTTAATAAATCTGGGTTTTTAGATAGGGACGTCACTGAATGAAGGTGACCTTTTTTATTGAAATTAGAAGTTTTTTTTATAAAATATTATTAGGTAATGTGAACCTCACTAGGTGGGAGGTCCGGGGATATGTTTATATTAAACTTTTTTTCTTAAATACTCATCTCTACCATGTCTTCCATCAATTTTCCTACCTATTTTGCTCACGTGGGTGATCTTGCCCCCAAGTTTGCCCAAGATATTGAAGTTTTTATATTTTTCGGTCAAACACAAATTTAAAATTTTTTATCATTCACAAAAGAATCATCACTTTAGTCACCTCATTCGTTCGGGATATTTTACCTACTCAGCAATTATTCATATCCATCCTCCATGTTGATGCTTGTGTAGTGTTCAAGTTTCATAACCGAACAGACAAGGAGATTTATTTTTAACCAGGCAGAATGCCTGCGCAGCCAACATGATCTTCAAATTTGTATGAAAATGCATTCTATGTGTTTGTTTCATTTCTAACACATAATCGAGGCAGCCAGATTTTTTTCGTGTTCTGTGACAAATTTTACAATGTTTTTTAACACAGAGAGATTGATAAGAGAAGTTAAAAACCCGAATATTGATTCTCGATCAGTATCCTACAGTTTGTTAAACGACTGCACAGTTAAAAGAAGATTCCGGGAGTTTTTAAAGATCTTTAACATGTTCGCTGCCGGCTTTGGTACCGTGAAAGATTGATGTTTGCCAACATTGTTTATTGTTTTAATCCACCTTCCATGAGCTATATTGAACAAGTTTTATGGAAATAAATTATGTATGTTTTTCATTTGAGGAAAAAACAATAAAAAGAAAACACTCCCATGGGCGGAGCCGGCATATGGGATTGAATTACTAATATGCCACTCCACCATCTGAGTTCTGATGTTTCCTCGTTTAAATTAATAGATATAATATTATAAAACATTTTCAAAATACATAATTAAAGTATTATAAAATAAACTATATCGTAACGTAATGCAACGCAACTAATATTTAGAAAGTAAATGATAACAGAACTGTTAAAACATTCCAAACATAGACCAGGCTTATCATCACACAAGTTGCAATGATAAATTATATCTACATATTTACCAGATCTTGAACAGTCGACACGTCTTGCGTTTTATGTGCATGAGAATTTTTTCAAATTAATTAAATTAAATTAATTTTGTTAGTACAAAAGTATAAATATTGATTATTTTATTCAGGTGGTTGGATATGGTTCTTTTGTTACAGTGAGTCAATTACTGCTAATTTGTAGTAATTTAAATTCAGTTTTTTGAATGGTAAACATCCACTTGACAATTGTTCTGATGTAGTAGCATCACTCATCAGGTTGTAAAACAGAGGAAACACAAAATGCCAAACATATTATCTGCCAATATCCGTCATATCAATGTTAAAATTAAGGTACGTTACAATCTACGCATTCATTGATGGCGTAATATTGATTATTTTATAAAAATACACTTTTTGCAAGTTAGATCAACTTTGTCACGTTCTGAATCTTGCTATCTTCCCATAACAGTTCTTCTTCAACATCACTGGAATTTAGAGGAGTATTCACAGAAATATAGGATATCTTTGATCTAGATAGGCCCGCACCGTTTTGGAAATCATGTACTCTTTTTTGCCTGAATTGCGCAGCAACATCCGCCATTTTGCTTTAAAAATCATGTGTGGCAAAAACTTTACACAAAATTTAAGCACAGTGCCGGCACAAAAACAACTGCTCGCGACGGATGCCGGAACAAAGTAACCCAGCATAATCTGTCCCTGGGAGTGAGCCGCACTTGGCGAGGCAACAGTGAAACTCCCATGGGAGTGATCGGCAGCGAATGTGTTAATGTAATTTTCAAATACACCTTTTGAGTGCGGCTCGAGAATCAGGGGGCGAATCATATAACTTTCTTTTTTGGCTTTGGTTAAAACGGTAAATAAACTGGTAATACTGACTGCAAGTAATGGCTCCTTTAAATTTTTGGCTGCCCTGCGTGTATGCCCAGCCTAATTGAATAAGTAATAATAACATAACATGCGTAATGTATATTCATAACTAGCGCACGCCCAGCCTAATTGAATAAGTAATAATAACATAACATGAGTAATGTATATTCGTAACTAGTGCACGCCCAGCCAAATTGAATAAGTAATAATAACATAACATGCTTAATGTATATTCATAACTAGTGCACGCCCAGCCAAATTGAATAAGTAATACATAATAACATAACATGCTTAATGTATATTCATAACTAGTGCACGCCCAGCCAAATTGAATAAGTAATAATAACATAACATGCTTAATGTATATTCATAACTAGTGCACGCCCAGCCTAATTTTAATAAGTAACAATAACATAACATGTGTAATGTATATCCCTTTACAACCGGCTTCATACGAGAGTGAGTTTGTGTTTGAAGACAGAAAATAAATTTGTTTTTGTGAACGGAAACGGTGTCGATTGAACGTGCGGGAGCTGCTTATTTAGGGTACTTTCAAGCGCCCATGTTTCAACCAGTAAGTCGCCCAGACCTATGAGATCATAACTAAGAGCTTTAACAATGTGGCACATCACAATTTTAAAAATTTTTGCCGGTTGCAAAGGGATATTCATAACTTATTGTGGGAGTAAAACAAAAGGATATAAAAATTAACATTTTTATTTGAGTAATTCAAAGAAAATACAGTAATAGTTCTATATATTATAGACATTTTTTTTCCGTTATTCACAAGTGAAGTTAGAACAAACAATGATTTAAGTATAAAAAATATCAAAAAAGAAAATCTTGAAATTCAGTGTAAAAAAATAATCTAAATAATTTACAACTTATTAATATTGTTATAAATAAAACATGATGTGCGGAAAATGATTTTAAGAAATAATTTATATTTATTCTCAGTAATATTAGTTTCTTACAAAACTATAAATTCAGTAAAATTATCGTTGCATTCAATAATCTCAATTTCATTGATAAAATAATTCGTTCAAACAATCTTTGCTTTGCAGTTACATTTATCGTAATTCGTTTTTGAAAAGAGACAAAGATGTACAGTAAAAAAAAATTCTAGGGGTATTTCAATATCCTCTTGATAAGTTGTTAAAAACACATTCCACAGGATAACCATTTTTTTAGTAATAAAGACCGAGTTTAAAATTCAGTACTCGAAACTATAGTGGCTATATATCGGATAAGTTAGTTGAATTTTCGGTACACTTGCTGAATTCCACTCCATGCAACGGCTCTTTAAAAAAAACAACACTTGATTTCTACTTAAATATCTAATAGAGACAACTATTTAAGTCTGGGGTTTAAAGGGGGTTAACATTCATAAAATATGTTAAGGTTTAATTTTTTAAATAATTTTGAAATTTTAGAAATGAGTAGTGTAGTTCCTATCTACGATAAGTCCACTTTTCTCCAAAAATGAACTAATGATGCAGTTTTACTCTAGCGGCTCTTTAGCACACTAATCAAATATCGATGAGTTCAAAACGGCCGTAAAATCCTACGAAAAGTGGATTTAAAAATGGCAATGAGTTCCAAACAACTATAAATCCACGGAGCAGTATGTTCCAAAAGCCCATAAGTCCACCGCTCGTGAAGGGAGCCAATGAGCGAGAAAGATTTCGTCCAGGCAGCCAATGGGGGGGAAGCATTTCTCAAATTCTAACATGGCCGCTGAAGCAGTTGTTTTGTAAAAGTGTCTGCCATTTTATACGTTTTTACAGCTAAATAATGTCCGATCTAACCACAAATGTTGTTCAAGTGGCGGGCAATACATCTAGAAAGCGAGTTATCATCAAGGAATCTTGAAAAAAACACGTGGATAGCCGTAATAGGTCCTTAAAAATCTCCTATTTTGAGTGGAATCATTCATTGAGAGTCGGCCATTACTGGGTGATCTCAAAACTTCGCTCAGTTGTTTTTAATAATTTTAAAGTTTGTATTTATTGTTTTCAAGTTTAATTTTTATTAGTTTTTTATTATTATTTTTTACCCTATTGCGACTATTAGTTTAAAATGATTATAAATAATAAAATACAAAAAAAAATGGACAGTCATCGACAGGATGGTGAAAAACCCCTGTGTACTATTAGTTTTATTTTAAAAAACCAGGGGGCTTTTACATACTGCGTAGTACATCTTTTTTTGGGATTTTACGATAAAAATAATAGTAACAATGCACAAGAGAAACAACAATTTATAATTAAGAAAATGTTTGGAAATATGGCCTTTGAAGTTCAAATAAATATGTACAACCAGTGGCGGCTCGTATCTTTTGAGTGTGATAGAATGCTGTTTGTTAAAAATTCGACATTATTGATTTTGTTTAGTTCAAAACATTTTTTTTTTGAAAATCTTTTTTTGTATGAAGATTTTCAGGAAATTTCAGTTTGGCCATGTGCCGCACCGATTTCCTGAAAATCTTCAGACAAAAAATAGATTTTCAAAAAAAAAAAGTTTAATGTAAAAAAAGGGGTAGGCAGAGAGGACGAACTGCCAAACAACTCGGTCTTGGCACACACTCCTTGCCTCATTCACATTCATACATCATCTCATACATACTCTTCTATTATTTTACTCTTGACATGGCCTGACTTAAATATCTGATTCACTTGATCGTGCCATGTCTTCCTCGGGCATCCCCGACTTCTGCTACCATTTGAATAAAATATTCTCATTACACTCCTTTCTTCGGTCATTCGCTTTACATGCCCAAACCATCTAAACGTCCCTTTCTTAATCTTACTCATTACGCTTATATCAGCCTTGCACTCTTTGCGGATCTCCACATTTCTCATACGATCATACATGATTTTACCACACATATGCCTCAGGGATCTCATTTCAACAGCACTCAGTCTACTTTCGTCCTTTCTCTGCCAGTTACATGCCTCACTTTCATACATCAGGGTAGGTACATTGTTAACTGCTAACTTCGCTTCTTTGGACAATTTTTTGTTTGCGCCTACTGTGTTCAGTCCTCTATTAATAGAGTTACCTGCATTTACCCTTCTTTCAACATCTCTGTCAGCCTTCCCATCTCTTGGAAACATACTTCCTAAATACACAAACTCATCCACCTGCTCCAAGTATTCCTCATTCACAACTATATTGCACACTGTTTTCGTACTCTCTCTTTCAAACACCATTTAGACTCACTAACAGTCATCATTAACTCATTCTTAATACATACTTCGTTCATCCTAGACACAAGAGACTGTAGATCTTCCATACTGTTAGTAATCAGCACCGCATCATCAGCATACAACAGGTCATACTTTCAGATTACTCAAATTCGCGCCCAATCCCACCTGTTTCAATTCTTGCATACAATTATCCATGTACAGATAACCACGGTGACATTACGCAGCCTTGTTTAACACCTTTTGTGATATCAAACCAACCCGTAAAACCACTGTTCATCCTAACGCATGCAACGCTTCCCTCATACAGAGACGCAATTGCCTGAATGAGATTCGTATTCACTCCATACTTGGACAACACCTTCCATAGCGTTTTCCTGTCCACTCAGTCGTATGCTTTTTGTAAATCTACAAAGGCACAGAATAGTTTCTGGATTTTTGCAGAAACTTCTCAGTGAGCATACGCAATGAGAAAATCTGGTCCATGCACCCCCTTATCAATAATGCCAATTTTTTAAATATTGAAACTCTAGTACACCCAACAGTTACCAAGACTGTGTAAACGTTGTATTGCGTAATGCAAACCATAGTTGGAATGAGATATACATATGTAAAAAGTCAATACTAATCTCATGGTATTTCTACACTTTTCATTAACACATTCGCTACGAGGAGCTTTAGCTACCATTAAAATTACATATAATTGATTAGCTCATGGGAGTGATTGGCACTGAACCGGTTAAAGAACATTAAAATAAATTACATTTATTTGAGGGTTCACAGCGCACGTCAGGAATTTAAAGAGAAAAATGTTTTCAAACGTAGCAAACCTAAAATTTATACTAATTTGGTAGACAAATATTCAATGCTCAGTGTGGAAAATTTACAAAAGAATACAACACAAATTCGACACATGAAAACACAAATAATGTAGGTACAAAAGGTGTTGGGAATGATGAAAAGTTTTTTTAATACAAACTAGGATATGTATGTAATGAAATAATTAAAGTAAAAAAGATTATTTTGAAACTTAACAACTGAAAAAGATTTAGAACTAAATATATAACTACATAATAATTTTATTTCGTAATTACTTCAAGGACGACATGTTAACATTTAGTCAATAGCTCTAAGTTTACAACATCACAATTTTTTACTACAACAGACAATATTCATTTATGTTAATGCAAGTAGACATTTGTAAATGTAAATGTGTATGAAAATAGCAATCGAGAATTTAATTATATATAATTTTAGTAAAATAGTTTTAAAATTCTTTATTATCTCATTAAAGCCATTATAATTGAGTGGCTCAGTGCAAAATAGCGTTAACACTAAATGTGCATAAAATATAATAGAATAAGTCACCACCTACATAAAATAAATGTATGCTATTTAAAACTTATAAGTATATGTGTCGGTAAGGTGCATTGTGGGAAGAACCGTTGTTTTGTCTAAATATTTAATCTTTTGCACGCGGCCGTATCAACTGTTGTTACGGCAAAAAGTCTATACTCACACGCGGCCGTATCAACAGTTGATACGGAAACTTTGACGGCCGATATTCCAGCGCTCTTTCGTCATTAATGTATTTCTTGCTCGCTTGGACATTCGTAGAACTATCACGATGCTGACATCTACAAGTATTTCTCAAAAATAAAATTGTATTTCATAAAAAACGATCCATAATCAAGTGCGCCTCTTCTCGCCTTTGAGTGCTTTAGTTCACAATTTTGTCAACGGATGGCGTTAGTACTAGTATGTTATCTGCGCTTGCGCGCGCCGAGTTGATCTGTGGAATCTGCGCCGATAACATTCTGTGTTCTGCTGTAATATTGAATTATTACGAAAAATTCAAATTAATTTGTTCACTTCAGAAATCATTTTTTTTTTGATTTCTTGTGTTTCGTCTAGCAAATTCAATTTTACTGTATCCACGAGTGACCATATTGTGCCGATTGCGCGTATTTTTTAACATTTTACTGTGTTACAAAACTGAGTTATTGACTTTACTATATACTTTATTAATTTAAATATATTTTGTTATATATATGTATTAGTTATATATTACTAAAGTGCGTGTTATTTTCGTGTTTTATATACTATTTCAAAATTTATTAGGAAACGTTCACAAGTTTTTAGTTTTTTAATTCATTTGATTTTTCGGATAAAAAATGGCCCATAGTTTGGAAGATGATGAAATTGAAAATATATTGAACGTTTTGGATTCTGATTATGAAATGTCCGAAGATGAATTTGAACCTTCGGAACTTTCAGATACAGAAACTCAAGCGAATGAGTCTGTAAGTGAAGAAGTGCTACACTCCTGGGTGTCTGGACCTCATATTCCAATAGTACACGAATTTGATGATTTTCAATCCGGCGTTTCTGTACAATTTAACGAAAATTCAACAGAAAGTGATTTTTTTGAACATTTTTTAAATCGCTCGATTATGAATGAAATTGTTCGAGAAACAAACGACTACCATACTTTTCTTCTCATTTCAAAGGAATTTGGTGCGAAGTCACGAATTCATAAGTGGAAGGACACAAGTATTGAAGAAATGTATCTATTTTTTGCAATAACCATGCTTATGACAAGAAACGAACATTTGACTATTGAAGAGTATTGGAGTACAAATATATTTCTAAGTTCCCCTATTTTTGGCCAGATCATGAGTAGAGACCGATATCAATTGTTGTTGCAAAATTTACATTTCTGTGACTCAAATTCGCTTCCTATAGATCGTCTTTATAAAATAAGGTTAGTTTTAAATCACACCCGAACACTATTTAAGGAGTCTGTGATACCTTATGAAGACCTATGTATAGATGAAAGTATCATTGTTTTCAAGGGTAGGCTAATTTTTAAGCAATATATTCCATCAAAACGACATCGCTTTGGAATCAAAATGTTTGTTTTGTGTGATGTGAAAACTGGATACATTCTAGATTTCATAATTTACTGCGGAGAAGGCACGGAAATTACAGATGAACAAAACTTGGGAATAACCGGCGCTGTTGTTACTACACTCCTAACTGATTATTTTGGCAAAGGGCACAATTTATGGTGTGACAATTGGTACTCAAGTCCAAATTTATTCAATTTTTTGCATTCGAAAAAAACAAATGCCTGTGGGACGGTAAAAAAGAACCGGAAGGAAATGCCAAAATTTATTAAACTGAAAAAAGGCGAATTTGAGTCAAAAAGCCGCGGTCCCCTTTTAGCATTAAAATGGTGTGATAAAAGGGATGTACATATGCTAACTACCTTGCACGATAACTCATTTAAGGAAACCAGTAAAATAAATCACCAAACTAAACAACCCATTCGCAAGCCTGCCTGTGTCATTGATTACAATAAATCTATGGGAGCTGTTGACAAAAGCGACATGATGCTGAGCAGTTTATCCTGTATGAGGAAGACCATAAAATGGTATAAAAAAGTATTTTTTCACATACTTGACCTATATTTATTGAATTCATTTATTTTGTACACCCAAGTGACAGGTATAAAAAAATCTCTAGCAGATTTTCAATTGGCGGTTATTATGCAACTAGTTGAGAAATATAAACCAGAGATTTCTCAAATACCAGAGCCTAATACATCAGCCCACCTCAACCCGTTTCGGGTTTTGCCTAAATATGCCGCTAAGCATATGGCCGAATTGATTCCATCAACTGGCAAAATAAAAAAACCGCGTAGACGATGTCGTGTATGCCGATTGAAAAATAAAAAAATGCAGTTAACGAGATACGTATGTAAAGAATGTGGTGTGTCTTTATGTATCGAACCCTGTTTTAAAGTTTACCATAGTTCCAAAAAAATGTGACAGACAGAGATTCCTCTAAAGTGCTTAAAAAACAATATTTATTAAGTGATATAAAATTTATGTGTTATTTTTAAGTGTTGAGTTTAGAAAAGAGTTTGAGAAAAAGTTTTCAGAACTAAAAATGATAAGTGATCATGGTGTCCCACTTATGTCTATCAACGCAGTGGCCTAAGTACACACACGGCGAGTGAATGGCGGGACCACATTCAAAAGATACGGTACGTCTTTGTATGAAATTTTATGTTTTTGTTTTTATAAACATCTAAGAGTGTTGAAACACGAGGATTTGTTTTCATATTGTGGAGAATAATCTGTTCTGTCTATATAGTCCAATAAATAATGCCAGAATGCTATAATTTGACATTTAATTGCGTGCATAGGTATTTGAAAATATGTACCGCGTACGGGTATAGATAAAACGGAGCAAATTAACGCGTTCAAAAGGTTAAGGATAATAATTGTCAACATTGAAGTAGCGGCAGAAGGCTTGAAATGGGTTCGCAGCAGACTTGAGAGAGTTAACACTATCTTACACTGAATCAAATTGATGAATAGAGAAGTCATATAGATAGGTACATAATAAAAAACATCAACAATTCTTTTTTAACATAACACTACTACATAAAACGATAGAAATACACAAAACACTCAGGTCATAAAAGTATTGGCCACATATCATGTGATAAAGCACACTTCTGAAGAAAAATAAAATAGGTATAGGTACTGTAATAATACACGCACATTTAATACATTCATTGGAAATTAATATCTAAAGGTTTGTGGCGTTGTTGTATTTGTCACGATTTATGACTCGTTCGGTAAAATGTAAAATGGAACAATGGGGATTTTAACAAGATATAAAATAATTATTCTGCGTTTGAATGAAATTAGAGTGAAACATTCTTAAGAAGTTTTCCAATGGACCGAGAAAATAAAGTGGGATCCACATTTGACAATTTTTTGAATGAACATTTTTTCTAGTATTGTACACATAGCTGTTATTAGTAATTTCATAGGACAACTGAATTTAAAAAAAAAAATTGTTTCCGGCTACAACATACTTTCGTATTTTTTCAATCATAGAGCAAAATATATTCACAAAAATCTTGAGCTGCCGTAAGTTGTAAGTCGCACGATCTGCTTCAACAAAGTTGCACATTTTATGACTTTTGACAAAAGGTTAATTTCAGGTACCTATGTTGTGGTGGTAAATTTTATGACTTTTAGAAAAAAGGGATATTTTCAGGTATATTTCGCCACTAGTTTTCATTTGTGATTCACAGTAGAACTTTTAAAAATTCTTAGGCAGGAAGCAGTTTTAGCTCAAACTTCTTAAGTGGGAAAAAATTGTGTTTTAAGCATGAAAACTTCTTAAGTGGGAACTTCTTAAGCAAATTTCACGCTAGTTTAAATTGTTAGGTGTAAGCAAATTAATAATTTATAAAAATTTCATGTCAATCTTTTTGTGCAAATAAGTTTATTGAATAAATTTATCGCAAAACTACAGGCTTGTACACCCTTGTGCTGTTTACCAAACTTTGTTTGGAAAGTAATATCAATGATAAATTAAAATTATTGAGTGTAGGTACACTCAATATATTTAAATGAAAAAAAAAAAAAATAATTGGCAACTTCACCAGAATCATTCAGTTAAATGAATAAAAAAAAAAGAAAATAGCAAATAATGAATTGAAAACTGTTCTGTCATTATTTCAGTTTTGTGAAGCAACTGGCCAATAATGTACAGTAATAGAACTTGAATAGAACCTCAACAGAACTTGTAAATGAACTTTGAAATTTTATGAATTGTTCAAAGTCTGTGAATCAACCCGTCCTAAGTGTCGAAGGTCTGTAATTGAGGAATGAATTTTTAATGAAATGACGATAAACCGTCAGTTGATAGTAAGTAGATTAAATGTTACTTTATTGGCAATGACGTCTCATGGATCATATATTTGAGCCACATACATTATGAGATATATCATCAATATTGTTTACAGAGAATCCAATTTGATTCGTCCTTCCTAACAGTCAAATATGATTGTGTGTGCATGTATCAATGTCTGAACATGGGCAAAAAGGACATGAAAATCGAATGGCCGAGCCATCTGAATGCTTTCTTCCACTAGTAAGGATCATATTGGATCATCCGTATTCCCCCTTACACGCCCGCCTTTTATCAGGTTAAGCACATGTTTAATCAAATGCGACCCATTGACTCTTGGGTATGCCAGGCGACTTTATGGCGCTGTTCCACAATTCGCTGCACGGCGTGTTCTCTCCGATGAGCACCTTGCCCAGGATCTCCTTGACTCCCACGGAGTTCTTGCAGCCGAGGCTGACGTACACCGTCACCGTGGAAAGGGTCTTGGAACTCACGGGCAGGCGAGCGCACGAGGACTTAGGGTCCCATCGTGCCGATATGGTAGGCTGGAACCTCTCACTCTTCCAGTGGGACTCTTGGTTCTTATCCGAAATGGAAGCTTTGATGTACAGAGGAGCTGGAATCCAGAACAAAATAAGGGAAATTATTAATTAATTATATTTACAACTGCTATTTTTAAGATATATGTCAGTGGTTTTTATGGACCCTCAGGGTCCTCGTGATTGGTGAGGGGGGCCCGTGGCAAATTCAAATTAATTTTGGGTTGCGTGGACCTCAGGGTGTCCGCGAAAGGTTAGTTTTTAGGTTTATATAATCGGACAGTTAAAAAAACCAAAATAAAAAAAATAACACAGCTAAAGGTACCAAAATGCACAAAATAAATTAGAAATTTTGTGTATTCGTAAAACTTTGCTCATACATTCTTCTTGGCAGTAGAAATGAAGATCAGCAGAGTCTGCCCAAAATAAAGTGGTGGAACACCTCTCTAGGGGGAGGGGAGGGGGGAATTAAAAAATATACATGTTTACGAAGTAGGTCGAGTGAGGTATTGTTCACCATGTTCTCTGACAGGTCCTTAATGAAGAAACATGAAAATAACTGAGGTGAACTCAGACGAACCCATACTAATGCAGGAGCAACTAATTAATTTAATCACAAATGAGGAACTGAAACCAGTGTTTGAACAATGATACAACAAATTCTGGTTACAGAAAAAGAAGATACCAATTTTACATCCTGCATTATGGGCCACTGCACAGAAGTTGTTGATCGATTTCCCTTCATCCTATTTAGTAGAATGTGGATTCAGTGCATTTATGAGCCACAACATGAAAAAAAAAACCTAGTGCAAATTAGTGCTTGTGGAGATTTACGAATTTTACTCAAAAAATCAGGTTTTCATTGAAAAATACTGTTTTTATTTTTATTTTTACATTAACTCCACGACCTGAGGAAAATAATATCCCTCAGGGCATATATCACCTTTGGGGATGCTGTGAGAGGAAGTAGGGAACATGGCTCTTGAAGAGGACCGTGTTGTTGGAGGGAGGAAACAGAGAGGTCGGCAAATCGTTCCACAGCCGAGTTGTTGAACTCAAGAACGAGTCGTACAAGGGACCAAGCTTTTGAGAGGCTAACATGACTGTCTGCGATGGAGCCCCCGTGGGCTGGTCACTTATTGATTACACCTAGTATATGAATGGAAGATACGCTGGGGAGATTAAAGGGGACTAAATTTTAATTTCGATCCCTTTTAGACATAATCAGACATTTTGAAATATTACACAGAGTATGTATGTGTTTATGCATTTAAAAAAAGTTATTATTTCAATAAATACTACTCTATATATCAAAATGTTTTATTTATATCCTATTTTTACCTCAATATTCCCTAGTCAAGACCAGTGGCGGTTCGTGACTTTTGGGTGTACTAGAGTGCTAATATTATAAAAAATGGCATTTCTGATGTTGTTATAGCTGAAAATGATTTTTTTTTTTTTTTCGAAAATCGATTTATTGTATGAAGATTTTCAGGAAATTTCAGTATAGCCGTGCGCCGCACGGAATTCCTGAAAATCTTCATACAAAAAATCGATTTTCGAAAAAAAAATAAAAAATCGTTTTCAGCTACAACAACATCAATTAAGCTATTTTTTGTAATATTAGCACTCTAGTAACCCAAAAGTCACGAGCCGCCACTGGTCAAGACGAGTTATTTCAGTTGAGGGATCATGGTCAGGTTTTTGCTGTGAGAAGGGGTCCATGGGACTATTAAATTTGGAAAATACTGATATAAGTAATTAAGAGTGATTATCCAGATTGGCTAAAATAGTTACAAATATTGTCGCTTGTGTCGCCCTCATCGCATTTTGAAGTCAATTCCACCAAAGGATTAACCTGAAATGGATTTTAGAAAAGGGCTAGCGATATTATGCACATCAACATGTGTAGAAACTGTAGAATTTTAACCCAATAAATATGCAAACAACTGGCCCAATCAGTCAGTTGTCCAACGACTTTCGTGAAGTAGTGTTTCAATTGCAAATTCTTTTCAAGGTACCCCCGAGAGGAAACTGGCATTTTACAGCCGATGTCACTGGAGTAAGTGTCCAGTACATTTATGGTCCGTCGAGCCGGATGGTCCTCAGAAATTAGGAAACATGACACCATCACTGCACTCCTGGAAAGGCACCGAAGCACCTGCTTCCATGATAGGATAAGTGCAGGCATCCGAAGACAGCGGCAACTCACGCTCTACTTGGGAAACAGTTAGAGCATTACAGGAGGAGAATTGGCGCTTAGAAGAAGATTGGTGCTTTCAACGTCAACAGAAAGAGACTCGGTACTAACACAGCCGAGAAGAAGAGTGTACACCGTCACTGCGCTTCTGGAAAGGCGCCGAAGCACCTGCTTCTAGGAGAGGATTAGTAATGGGGCACGAAAACCACAGCAACTCTACATGGGAAACAGTTAGACTATTGCGGGAGGAGAACTGGCGCTTACAACGTCAACTAGAAGAAGATGGGCGCCTACAACGTCTACAAGAAGAGGAAACTGCACGGCACTTAGATACACTGATTGCAGCTTTCCAGGGTGGCTGGAAGTCCACCCTCACAATATTGGATGAGGATAATCTGCAGACTTCATTCTCACCTTACATACCTTACATGTACTCACTATACTGGTGGTTTACTTAACTCGATAATGGGTGAGAGGGCCTGAAGGCCGCCCGTTGCCTAACAAGAGATTCATTCATTAATTCTTCTGAAATATACAAGCTGATTACTTTAACGATCACTTGATACAGTCAAAAAGATATGGATTTTTAATCGACATTTACGACAACACAGCAGTACCTCTCAAAGACAGAAACTTCAACGAATACCTACACTTGGAAGACACGAACACACTTTCTGTGAAAACCATCATGTTCAACCCCTTAAGAAGATACCTTACTGTCCAAGGAAACTATTTGGTTAAAAATACCTTTTCTCGTTGGGGGTGTATCAGACAACAGGTGGATGTACCTAAATAATTAAGGAAATGAATATTTATTTGTTATCACACATTTTACACAGGGAATCCTTTATGAGGCCTATCACCAGACACATATCATGTGTCAAATGGGATTTAACCATAGTAATTAAATTTCAGTTATTTTTCTTGGTTCCTTAATGCTCTCATGTTTCCTGTTTAGAGATAAGAATAATTGCTGCACATTAACACTTGTAGAAACTGCAGAATTTTAACCCAATAAAGGGCCCAAGGCCCAAACGGCCAGTTGTCCAACAACTTTCGTGAAGTTGTGTTTCAATTGCAAATCCTTCCCCAAGGTACCCCCAAGAGGAAACCTGCATTTTACAGTGGATGTCATTGGCGTAGGTGTTCAGTACATTAGTATTTCCCATCGTTAAATCCAAAGTTACCTCGAACATTCCCAAACACAAATTAAAAATGGCATATTCAATCTTGCCCGTAGAACGTTGTATTTCGATTTTTCCCTTTAACCTGTTGAAGGACGGAGCATAAAACAGAAAAATACTAGTAGAACCAAACAATGCTGATTTTGTTTTCATACATTTTTCGAAGCATTAAGGTCAAAATAGCATTGCCAATTATTTTAATAAGAATCATATTAAAACACTCAAATATTCTACAGAGCCCATTGGCAGTCCACGGGTTATAAATTTTCATTTTAGAGGTCAACTGTGAGATTTTATAGGGTTATAACACTACAATCTATGATTACTTTTAATTTAAAATATACAAATGTCAAAAAGATTAAAATTCTGATAAAATCTAATGCAAAACCAAATTAATATTAGAGGCGTATTGATTTATTTTACGCGTAAACTAATATTCCCTGAAAAATTATAAGAATGCAAAAATAATTATATTTTCCATAAATATTGGGAATTTTTCTATCGTCTTCAACACTATGTTATACCATGAAAGAACAAGTGCAGCCAGCCCGCTAATTTTGTTTCGAAAACTGAATTTTGTAATTATGAACTGAGCGGGATTTGAGCCCGCAACCTCGCATATGAAAAAGACCATAAAAGACGTCATCATAAATGCCATGTAGGTGGCTAAGCCAGGTGGCTTAAAGACGTCAACAAAAAAAATCTTTACAATTCGATGCTCCAAGCAGTGGCGGTTCTTTCCTTAGGTCAATTGGTGTTTGACCCCCCAAAATTATAAGACAACAATAATAATAAATTATGTGCATCAGAACAACTGGTCTTATTCTTAATTTATTTCAAATGAACCGTGAAAAACATGAAATTAAATAAACGCCCGGGTTGCCGGCACTGAAACTGAAAACTGAACTGAAACTGAAAAAAGCAGCAAACGGCGGCTGACGAGCAGTGACACCTGTTGTCTCTAATAGAAGCTTTTATCCACAAGTCCACACGATTCGCTGGGTCAATTTAAAGAATGTCCCCTTTGGCATCATCTGTCCCTATGCGCGCCATAGAACAAACGAGATGGCACTAAGTCTTTCGTCGAAGTAAAAATTAGGTACCGAAGAAAGTTTAGGGACGCTTAGGTCATGGCCGTGAGGGAGATAGTACGATGAATATTATTTGTTTTAAAGAGATGGCGACATAAACATATATCAGTTTTTTATTTTACACGCTTGTGGTGTGTAGAACATTGGTTGTTTTTCAATTTCTTCGCACTCAGTATCTTTTTTGGATACTGCGGAGGGGCTTGTCAAACTCTTATTTTATTTAGTTTAATGTTGTGCACAACTACATTAAAACGTAATCTCTTAAAAATAATTTTGCCGTAAGCACATGGATTGTGTAGTTATTTCCAATTCACTATATTAACATAATATGTATTTAGAGTCGCGGGCTTACAAATTGATATAGTGGCACCTGTGGCAATTCTTTCGGCACCGGCCAAATTATTTGAACTCGTAATACAAAAACGTATATACTATAAAGTAGAACCATTTCTCATAAACCAGCAGCATGGGTTTAGAGAGGGCAGGTCTACAACGACCAACTTAATGGTATTTACGGATTACGTCTCAAATATATTGGACAATAACGAACAAGTAGATGTCTCATATAATGATTTTGCGAAAGCTTTTGACAAAGTGGATCACCCCATATTACTGAATAAACTTGAAAGCTTCGGCTTCTCATACATGCTGCTTTTGTTCTTTCATAATTATTTGTCTAATAGAAAACAATACGTTGTTTACGGGCAGTTCACATCGAAACTCTACGCCACAAATTCTGGGGTCCCTCAAGGGTCTAATTTAGGACCACTATTATTTTTATTGTTTATTAATGACATAGGGATGTTTATAAGATTTGTAAAATGTTTATTATTTGCGGATGAGATTAAACTATACACCTGTATAACGACAAATGAAGACTCCATTCGTCTACAAATCGATATCGACGGTATAGTAGAGTGGAGTCATCAAAATAAACTTCATTTTAACAGTAGTAAGTGTTCAATTATGTGCATTACAAGGGCAAAGCGTACTTTATATTTTAACTATAAAATGTCTGGTACCTCTCTAAAACATATTTCGATAACGAAGGATTTAGGAATCACTTTTGACACGCGTCTGACTTTTCGAACTCATATCGATTCGGTGTGCAACTCTGCAATGCGAATGCTGGGTTTTGTTATATGTAATTCGAAATCTTTTACGAATACGGCAGTCATAAAAATCCTTTGTTTTACTCTGGTTCGCAGCATTCTTGAGAGTGGATCGATAATATGGGGACCCGAAGATGCCCTTTACTCAAATGATGTAGAAAAGGTGCAAAAAAAGTTTATGCGATACCTCTACATGCGAGAGTTCGGATATTACCCTTTATTGTATCCCTCTGATTTTCTTGCCGGAATGCTGGGGATAGAACGTCTAGACGTTAGGAGAAATATTGCAATGGTGTTAGTGGCGCACAAGCTGCTAAATGGGCACATTTGCAATCCAGATATTCTGGAACGAATTTCTTTTTATGTCCCTGATAATTTCATCAGAGCTAGACAGCACAGATTATTTATTTTTCCGAGGGGCAGGACCAACCTACCAATGATCATGCCTTTGGGGAGAATAACTACTTTGTTAAATCACATTTCTTCTGTGATTGACATTTTCAATTTGAACCAAAGAGAATTTAAGACGGCAATAAGCATACTATTTAACAAATCTGGTTAATCAGATAGTATTGATGTATTTACCCGTGCAAATAAATGTATGTACTGACTTCTTATAAACTGTTATTTGTGAAATGTAAATGGATTATACTGTTTTTCACAATAAATCAATAAAAATAAAATAAAATAAAATAATAATGTATGGACATTATTCACAATATTAAAAAAGATTAGTCACATATTTTTTTCAAATGACCTACCACGCCTTGATCCCTAGAGACACCTCTGGCTCCAAGTATACCAAAAATGCAATATATTTATGTGCATATATATATATATATATATATATAGGTCCCACAACATTTATTGCGTCCGTGCGTAAATCCGTCTTTGGGCGTCCAGCACTTCTAGTTCTTTTTTTTAGATTGTTTTTGTGAATATTGCACTATGTTTTACTCACAATAATCGCTAATATCATATTTTTTTAATATTCATAATAATGCAGGTTTTGATGTTTATTACACTTTCATACATTTCTAGCGTCACGTACATACGCACGTCTGGGTGTATATTTTTTATATATTGAAGGTTCCTTTTAATATAGGTTTCACGTCCGTTCACTCTAATTCAATTGTTACGTCTTCCGTATATTGCTGACTATTCTAATAAAGGTTTCACGTCCATACTGAATAATTTATTCTGGCGTCCGAGTGTATATTATTTGTTTGTTACATGGCGTTTTGAAGGTCGATTTCATTTTTACGTCTTCCGTATATAAGGCCCTTAAGACTCTTGGATTTGTTTTGAGAGTTTCAAAAGGTACATTTAGGCCGTTGTTATGCCCCTTATATTATAAAACCCCTTAGGATTGCATGACTTATTCTGATATGGGAGATATATTTCACCTTAAAAATAATCAATAAAATATAGTTTATTTTAATTCTTTTATATATCTAGACAAATAGACATCTATATTTTTTGCAATCTTTTGTTCATTTTGAATATCTACTTATGTGAGACTTCTTATCATTTTTACCAATGTATCTTATTTTATTATACGCTTTTTTGTAACATTTTTTTTCATTCTATTTTGTTTTCTCTATTGTTTTAATTTTTAAGAATTTATAATAACTGCGATACTCAACTATTAAACTAGAATGTAAAAGTCTATTAGGTGTAATAAATAAATTAACAAATAAATAAACAACACAAAATATTTCTTACTCTTCTAGTGAACTTTTCACGTTCATAGTGAATTAATTAATTAAATACAGCATCTGTGGTTTAGAGGTAAGACTCTCAACTCGCCATCCGAATCCCGTAATCTGACGGTCAAACCCGGCGTGCCCAAATAATTTTTTATTTGTTTGTGTTATTTCACAATTCATACATTAAACATAATATAAAGTGTGTTTGCAGCACGTTCCAGAGTGAAATATACTCTCAGTATCGCCCTGATGTGAGACCACCATTCCGAATGGAAACGTTATTTCTAAGCTTTTGCCGTATTTGGTGACCAGATATAAATAGCCAGGTACTTTTCTACATTTCTCTTCCCCATCTTCTTCCCCCCCCCCCAATACCTTCACCCTAGTACTCAGATTGGGGATGCCACAGTCTCGCTGTTCCAGACGGGAGCGGTTGAGACTCTTGTGCGGTATATAAAAAAATATATGTTTTATTTTTTTGAAATCCAGAAACACACCAGACCTGACAAAAAACTGTCTATTGATAGTGAGAATTTTGAATGAATATCTTGTTGCATCTTGTATACAAAAGTATCTACTGGGCGCAGGCGTGCGAAAATCATTTTTACAACAATATCCTGAATAAAAATGTATCATTTCATAATTCGCCAGTTCGCTCCATTGCAGAAGGCGGTCGGACCTTTTTAGGTCAGGACATCAATTTACCGTCTACTGTAAACCATCTAACAAAAATGTCCACCCGCGCAGGGTGATTTTTAATTCTAAGTGCTACGTGGCATCGTTGTAAATGAACTGAATGTTGCCAAATCTACCGTTTTGCTTCACCAAAGGCTCAAACAATACATAACAATGTATATATTCGCAAACTGACACGAGGACGCAATACTATCGACGTAATGCGTGGACGCAGCACGGCCGTCGTTATGTATACAAAATAATATCTACTCGTGATCGGTCACGAGGATACAATACCATCGACGAAGCACTTCCGTCGTTACTTATTCAATATAATAATATCTGTTTTTTATATCTAACTTAATTAGTTCAACCTCGAATTGTAATATTTTAATTAATGAGTTAAACTTATTACTATCATTAAGTTAAAAAAAAAATATATATTATTTTTAACATCTATTTCTTAACATCTTTAGCGTTAGAATATTTATTACATAATATTATGTAATATTTATGTAAGTGGCATCGTTGTAAGTGAACTGAATGTTGCCAAATCTGGCGTTTTGCTTCACCAAGGACTCAAACAATACATAAAAATGTACGAATTCGCCAACGGCCATGGGGACGCAATACTATCGACGTAATGCGTGGACGCAGCACGGCCGTCGTTATGTATACAAAATAATATCTATTCTTGATTGGTCACGAGGATACAATACCATCGACGCAGCACTTCTGTCGTTTCGTATTCAATATAATAATATCTGTTTTTATATTTAACTTAATTAGTTCAACCTCAAATTGCAATATTTCAATTAATGAGTTAAACTTATTAATACCATAAAGTTAAAAAAAAAAATATATATATATATTTTTTTATTTCTTAACATCTTTGGTGTTACAATATTAAACAACATAATATTATATAATATTTCAATCACTTTTCTGATAAATCAGATGCTTGTGCTTAGGAGAGGACAACTAGGTATATATTTTTACATATATTTATATTGCAAATATTATTACAAAAACTCTTAATAACCTTACAAGAAAATACAATAAAAGTAATAAAAACAGGTTAGATATAAATAATACCAAGAAATGATACGCAGAAACATAATATGTGGAGTTTATTAAGCAGAATTGATTTGAAAGTACCTACACGGCACACACGCTCATGTAATCTATTTAAAGAAAAACACTGTAAAACCAATTCAAATAAAAATGCTTGTCTTAGAAGAATATGTTCAACATATGTATAATAACATTCTCTCTGATTCTATCTTCAATGTAACCAAAATAAATTTAAAAACTCAATTTAAAATGTATTAAACGTGTACCAAACTGCATAAAATGTAATTATATTATGTAATGACAAATGACATATATTATTTTATAATAAGCTCCCTCTTGAATAACGTTATATTTTTTACAAAATAAAACCGTACTTTGTTTTAAACCACTTTATATTTATTTGTCACAATATTTGTGTTCAATCCAAACCGGTCAACGAAATATAAATTAAAATAAAGTCTTTTAAAACAAAGTATTTGTTTCATTTTGTATAATGTCCAGCTACAAAGTGTTTGTTTTCTTCGATAAATTTAGTATTTTTTAGTTCTTGTAAGTATAGTGTTTAAATTTTTAGATACATAATAGAATAGTATATTGAGGAAATCTGTAATTGGTTTCTTAGTTAGGTAAATTACACATGTATTAATGAACCACATTGTAAACTGTTGATTTCCCTGAAATAAAATAAATAATATCAAACAATAAGAAAAGTTATGAGGTGGTATTAGAGAATTTTAAATCGATTTTCTTTGCAATTAAATAATAATTTAACAATAACTTTGTAAACACCACTTTTATTTTTTATATTTTGTTTCGACCGGGTTTCGCTACCACCGAATGTTCTTCAAAAAACAATTTTGTTTCGTTCTTCGTTCGATAATGATTTCAATGTAAAATAGTGTGTTTGTGTAAACTCCGCTCATACGAGTTTTGAAAACATAGTGTAGAGATATAATATAAAATAATAATCATCCTAGACATGAAGAAAAGTCAATAGGTGTTGCATATTAATTAAAAATTGATAAATGTATCCAAGACACTATCCAGATAGCATTTAGTTCGAGTTGAATCCTGCAATGATACACAAAGATAGCAGCCAATAAAAATATGCGTTAAGAAAATTAAGATTAAGTATGTTTTATTTTTATAGTGAATATCTCACAAGAGTCCCAACTGCTCCCGTCTGGAGCTACTGAGACTATGGCATCCCCAATTGGGGTATATTGAAGGGGAAGAGATGGGGAAGAGAAAGGTGGGGAAGTACCTGGCTATTCAGATCTAGTTACTAAACACGGCTAAAGCCACTTGGAGCAACGTTTCAATTCTGAATGGTGGTCTTACACCAGGCCGATACTGGGAGTAACTTCCACTCTGTTGGTAATTCTTAGTCGAAGTATATTACAGTAAATATGACTGAATCAGATAGGGACACATTATCTCAGTTGGTAGGGTCACGGCTCGGAAACCCAAAGGTCCTGGGTTCGAATCCCAAATGTGACCTTTTTGTAATAGTGCCTTTTTCAGATTTTTCCGTTTCAGATGTTCGATTGAATTTCGCTAATATTGTCTTCATTAATTAAAAATAATACCTAATCTAGATCGGCCACAGGTACGCAATACTATCGATGTAATGCGTGGATATAGCACTACCATCGATATGTATTAAAAATAATATCTATTCGTGAACGGACGCAATACTACCAACGTAATGCGTAGACGCAGCACGATCGTCGTTATGCATTAAAAACCACGCAGGGTGCTTCTTAGTTCTGAGCATCAAGCGGCATCGTTGTAAATTAACCCAATGTTGCCAAATCTGATGATTTACCCAACCAAACGCTCAAATAATATACAACAATGTACTCGCAAATGGCCACGGGGACGCAGTACTATCAAAGTAATGCGTGGACGCAGCACGATCGTCGTTATGCATTAAAAACCACGCAGGACGCTTCTTAGTTCTGAATGTCAAGCGGCATCGTTGTAAATTAACCCAATGTTGCCAAATCTGATGATTTACTTAACCAAACGCTCAAATAATACATAACAATGCACTCGTGAATGGCCACGGGACGCAGTACTATCGAAATAATGTGTGGACGCAGCAAAACCGTCGTTATATATTCATAATAATATTTCAGCATGATCGGCCATGGGGACGCAATACTATCAAAGTAATGCGTGGATGCAGCACGACTGTCGTTATGTATATTAAATAATATCTACTCGTAATCGGTCTCGAGGACGCAATACTATCGACGTAATGCGTAGACGCAGTACGATCGTCGTTATGTATTGAAAATTATTTCGACCGTTGTCGTATATTCAAAATAATATCTACTCGTGATCGTTCACTGGGACGCAATACTATCGACGTGATGCATGGAAGCAGCACGATTGTCATTATGTGTTAAAAATAGTATATTCTCATGAGCGGCTACGGGGACGCAGTACTATCGACGTAATGCGTGGACGCAGCAAGACTATCGTAATGTATTCAAAATAATATCTACTCGCGAACGGCCATGGGGACGCAATACTATCGACGTAATGTGTGGATGCAGTACGACCGTCGATATGTATATAAAATAATATCTACTCGTAATCGGTCTCGAGGACGCAATACTATCGACGTAATGCGTAGACGCAGCAAGATCGTCGTTATGTATCGAAAATTATATTACTTCGTGGACGCGGCAAGATCGTAGAAATGAATAAAAACATACACTGCTCGATATATACATTGTGTAGCGAACCTGTCGGCAAAATTTCAAACGTTCAATATTCGTTTCCAGACATTCCGAGAGATTTTTTACTTCCACAAAAATTTTTGCCAAACGATTCTACATGGGGTAAGCATCGTTCTGGCCAATTTTGACGTCAAAACATTGCAGCGTCCGTATATCGGACGCTGTAAGTCGGTGGACGCTACAATGCTATGGAGTTTTTAGGGGTCGGACGCAACAAATGTAGCGGGATATATATATATATATATATATATATATATATTCAACAGTCGAAAATGATTCCTTCCAGAGAAAATATACTCTGGCCAAACACCAATACAAGATTTTATCATATAATCAATCTTACAGAACAGAGCGTCAGGGATGACTGTTCGGGGCAAAAGATTTTTGCATTATGAACAGGAATAAAAAATACATTTGTTTTTATGTGTTTGAGTATAGCGAAAAATTGAAAATAAACAAGTAACTAGTTAATTATTTTCTTTTATTTATTAATAAGCATTGTTTAAATACTGTTGTAATATGCAACATTTTTATTTTTTTCAAATACCTGCTTTTTAACACATAAAATTAATTTCAAAGTACATTGATTTACATAGTTTTTTAAAATACTATTAAATTGTTTTTTTTTTAAATTATTTTATAAAAAAATAAAAATAGGGTAGTTGGTGTAGGTAGAAATGTGTTCTATTACAATTTTTTTTCTTTTCCAAAGTACAGATATTACGTTTGTTATGTTTATTATATGTAAGCTTGATTTCTGGTCTACTCTTATTACGTATTGGTGAATAGATTTTGCACATAATTATGAAAACTAATAGCAAAAAAGAAAGTTTAAAAGATAATGATTATAATAATAAAACTTTTGCAGGTAGGTTAGTTATTAACACACTTTGGCCGGGAAGGGTATTTCTACCCGTTCGGTCAATTGATGCTTAAGGCCGGGAAGGGTAGTTCTTCCTTTTGTCCGGGCCTCATTTCAATGACAGAAAAGACAGATTATTCAATGTTTTTATATGAACATTATACACCAATCTCTTTGTAAAGGTCCCAACTATATGTACATAATTATCAAATCGTAATGAAAGTCTTTTTTAAAATTTATTTTCGTGCCTAAAAGGCAAAAAAAAATGTAAAACATCGGTATTTCAACAAAAGGATAGTATATTATTTGTTAATGAAATAATTCAATTCCTGGAATGAGGGTTTTTATGACCGTGAAACCCGATTCGAATCTCTTTCTCCGTTCCGCACCCACTCAACTCCTATGTGCAAGCGAGCAAGAGATGTCGGGTGTATTTAAAGAAAGCATGTGTGAGCAAATACCGATAGGCGGCCGTAATAAACATACTACAAGGTTAATTGAGTTGCATTTCAAATAATATTCGATTTTTGTTAAGTACTTTTATAGCTTGGGTATTAAAAGCAAATTAAAGAAATTCGCACGGGACCTTTATTTTCGCCCGGACTCAGCATAGCGCCAGTGCAAAAAACACCCGGCTGAAATGTGTTAATACATAAGGCGGTTATAGATTGTTAATGGTTAATAGATAATGATAAAGACAAACAAACCTTTTTGTTGTTCATGTTCTTGCATAGTTTTGATGTTGCATCGCATCTTTTGGAGGGTAATTGTGATATAATCATTCATGCCATTTTCACTGCTTGTGTAAAGTATACTTATTTCCACTTGACCCTTTTTATTCTCTTGCTGTAATATAAAAAAAAGTAATTTTAGGCAATAGACAATAATATAGAAAAAGTAGGACTAAAAAAATTAAATTAAAACCTACCGCTGCTTCAGATCCAGATATGCCACTGTTTAGTTGCTCTATCGGCCGCCAGATGTCAGGCGTTCCCGTCAAATCGTATTTCAAATCTACATGGAACAGTTTCACATCGAAGTTCCAAGTAGCGGCGCCGATAGTTCGCCTTTTTTCCGCTAGGCTTTTATTCGGCTCGTTCTTTTTTTCTCCCCTGAAGGTGTCCATGAACACGTTTTGAAACTTTTCGATTCTGGAGGTGGACTGCGGTTCCGCGGGAATGGTGTAGTTACCTTGCAGGACGGGTAATTTTCCCGCTTTTTTCTTCTTGTCGCCATCTTTTTTAGGCGGCGTAGTGTCCAGGACCGCGTATATCGTCAGCGATATGAAATGGCCAGACAACTGGGAAACCAGGTTCGAGTCGGAAGCCGATGGTTTCTTGGTCTTCTTCTGCCCTAGTTGGAATTTGAACTCTTCGTTCCAAACGGGCCACGAATTCTCCTGTAGTGTGGTCTCGAATTTGGCATCACCAGGGAAAAGTTTTACCTGAAATAATAAGAAAAATATTATAGTTTACAGCCTGTCTACTTAATTTGTTAGTGCTATGGGTCTGAGGAGGATCAATCTCAATTGTCGATGTGTAAAATACGTCATTAATAATGGGCATTGAATTGCGATTGACGTAACTTCAAACGAACCGCACAGGGCCGGCAGTATTACTAACATCTCAAATGTTTCTAGATGGATCTCTCAGGAAGCTGCTAATTAGTAATACGTTAATCAGAAATAATTAAAATAAACTCCACGGAAATATCGATTTGTTAGGCCTGCTGGGGTAAAGTCGACCGTAGGTCCGTCCAATACGCCGGGCCGCGCCCCGCATTTTGTTTTTACACGACTTCATCACTTATGTCGTTAAGATTCCCACTTTATTTTAGAGATTTAATAGGGAGAATTCAACCGCAGGTCTATTAAAACAACGGGGCCGCGCGTCTCATATTTTTGTGCACGGCTGCTTCACTTACGTCATCAAGATTCTGGCTTTATTTTAGGGTGTTGTCTCGTCTTAAAAAAAATTATCTCCTCTTGTCACATATTTTCACATAATTTTTCACCGATTTCGTGGTTAGCTAACCAAATAACCCTCACAGCATTCCCCGTAGACTTAGGAAAGAGAGGATCTAACTCCACACAAATCTATCTTGGTACATTCATACGCCTTGCTTCTTTCAGATTCATACATCGACTACGTGGTCTCATACATACTAATAACTAAGACACAGCAAAGCTAGGGTAAAACCAGTGCAATACTCTAGGGAAAAACTACTTAATTTTTAAAGCCAAAAACGCATACCTATTAAAAATTATATTTTGATGGCTTCCCGGTTTTAACATCGTTAAGAAAAATAAAATTTTATAGTTGAAAAACGTTTTATAAAATTTTCAAACCGTTTTACATAAAATATTTTAATGGTAAGGTCCTGTTTTTATTAATCTTAAATATAAATAACTTACATCTGAAGGGATGTCTTTAGAAACATTTGAAGTTTTAGTAATACGTTCATCAGAAATAATTAAAATGTGAACGTCGAGCAAACCGCAGTTCACAGTCTTATGTCGCCTTAACTCGTAAAGTAATCATTATAATTCACTGCTTGTGATGTACTTCTCGATCTCTATGTGTTGGTTAAACATTGCATCCATATATACACAAACAAAAGTAGGCTCCTATGTTAATACGTAGTACGGAAAAAAAGGCGTGTGAGCGAAGTATGCAATGTTCGTCATCAGCATAGTTGGACCATGTCAAGGGCACTGTTCGCCGTGAGCCTATAATACTATATATTCTTACATTGATCTACTAGCGTAGTCCAGAGATTCTTAACTTCACGGGGAGGTAAATAATAAAACTCGTTATAAAGCTGCGTCGGCAATATTTATTGCGCGCGGCAAGTCGTCAACAAGTTCAAATTCACATTGTGTCGATGGAAATGCTACATATCATGAAACACCTCTGATTAAGACAATAATTTACAGAGAAGAACTACAAGAAGGTCATAAAACCAGAATAAAAGAAACAAAATAAAGACATCTTCAATTAAAAAAAATGTAGGTTGCAGGTTATATAATGGTAAAAAAGACAACTAAATAAGTCTCAGGCCCGGTATATCAGTCGGTTCGTATCCTCGCCATGCGCGACATTTCTTGCTCAAATTTAAGCGGGCTAAATTGGCCGCTCAAGCCTTGGCAAGTCGCATAATATTTTATCACCTTTTTAGACGCAGGGCGCTAGCAGTAACAAATGTCAAATATGACGATTAAGTAATTGTATGCTTCCATCTCACGTAAATTGCCTAATTTTATCAGTATGGACTATTATATTCAACGAGCGATGAGGGATATTGATGTTATTAATTGGTAATTAATCTAAAATAGATAAACTGTCTTGTAAGGGTATTGTAAGAGCAATTTTTCAACGTCAGAACAGTTTGTTCTTGACTCCTGCAAAACAAAGATTATTTAAAATTAGTATCTTCGCATACAGCACCATGTTGATTGAAGTGGGGGAACTTTAACAGTAGTTTGGTTTTAGACAGAAAAAGAAATACGTCCCTCTATTAAAATCATACAGGCTTACGACCTATTTGTATTTGGATTATGTTCCAAACCGCGCTAAGCTCGACATTCCAACCAAGCTGAGCTTTAAATCAACTGATATATCGGGCCTTACCAGCCTTACAGATATAAAATGGAACCCAATAAATTGATAAAATAATAACATATTATGATACCTGAGAGCTTATCGACTGCTGAAAATATCAGGTGTAATAGTAATAAAACCATGTGATGTAGTAGTAACTCTCACAGATATGACGTTGAAAACAGTAGAAAAATCCCAGTGCTTTCATTCATAAATAAGCGGAATACTTATGTTCCGAGGAGCACTTGTTAAAAACCACTGGCATAAATAAACAAACAATTTATAGCATAGCAATTAATATATACAAAGATGATTAAAACTCCAGTAATGAGGGTTTACATGGAAAAGGGACTCATCCGTGAAGCTGTAACGTAGATTTGGTTTGACTCACGTGGTGATATTGCAGTATATGTAGCTACATTAAATACGGCCCATTTTACAGTACAGAAATGTAAATGGTAAACGCACGTATTAGAACTAATAAGGTGTGGTTAAATAGCAACACGTTTGAAGAGTTACGCAATAAATAAACTGCCAATCTGGCAACAGCGAAATCAGCAGATGCCGACCTACTGATACGGCAAACTACAAAATTGAAAGGTAAAAACACCAGAATCAGGACTTTATTGAACCGAAACACGGAGTATGGAGAAGATTTCGACTGTGAAATTACCACAGAAAAAAAGCTGGGTGAAGACGGTGTAGAAATTCTTGTTCTATTTTGCTGTAGCAGCCTATTTTTAGATATGTGAGACACGTACTGATGGCGTAAAGCAGGGGTGGGGAACCTGATGTCCGCGAGGCTTTTCGGTGCGGCCCGCGAACTATTTAAACATATAAATAGGCGATCCAACATCCCATTTTACCGATAAGAAATGAAATGTGTAGTAAGAAATTTTGAGTGTAATACTAATTGAACTGGGACTGGCTTACAGATTAAAATTATAATTGTGGATTCATCTGCAGACGCATTTAAGAAGGAAACCATTCTCGTGTTTGAAGCGCAGTTTTAAAATTCTAGTTACAGACTATGTGTTGCGAAAATCGGGGGAAACCTGGGTGTAGTTTAAAGGCGGCGATACACATGCCTGTAAAATGGAACAGTAGCTTGCATGCATGTTAATGGCATGTACAAGTTACTGGCGCAATGAGAATACACATGCAAGTTAAACTTGCATGCAAGTTGCGTCCTTGCATGCCTGTATTTGCAAGACGTATACACATGCCAGTCACTAGACAGTACGTGTCTCAAATCACTCTGAGACTGAGTAGTCTCAAGCTTTTTGGCAATGGAAAACATTCGAAGTGAATTAAATATCATCGTATTGCAATTGGCAGTACAATGTGTGGCTAATTTAATGAGAGACTGAGCTACTGGCATGCCCGTACCTGTCGCGACGTTCACACATGCCGGTTTCATAGCCCCCCTCGTCCCCTCCCTCAACTTGCATGCCAGTAAATCAAATGTTGTGCAATCTACTTGCAAGGCAGGTACAGGCATGCAAGTTAGCGTATACACATGATAGTAGCTGGCATGTGCAAGGAGCTTGCATGCAAGTGTGCCAGCTACAGGCATGTGTATTCCCGGCTTTAATTAAAGTTGGGGACTTGCAAATGGATTCACTCTTAAATTAAAAACAGTTGTGTTCAGAATGTAAAAATAAAGTTACAGTTGTGGATCCATCTGCACAAACATTTCGAAGGAAACCATTCTCGTGTTTGAAGTGCGGTTCTAAAATTCTAGTTGCTGCAAAAATCGAAGGAAACCATTTTCATGTGCTGGGTGTAGACATAATCAAAGCTCGCATCAAGATTCAATCTTAAGTTAAAACAGCTTCCGAATGATGTGTAAAATTTCAGTTGAGGAGACTAAGGAAAAATCGGTTAAGGAAGCCGTTTGCAAGTTCCGAGGAAAACCATTTGCTTGTTCCACGTGTGAAGATTATTTAAGCTCCTCTTATACAGAATTACTCTTAAAAGGAAGCTACAAGCCAAAAATGTGTATATTATTGGCATACCTTATATTGTAGGTAGTAGGCATGAAAATCGCTTGACAAAAGGAGTCTAAAAAAGGTTCGATTTCAAGCAGAAAACTGGTTTTTATTTATTTTGTGAATAATTTTGTAAGAAAGAAAAAAAGTTAATCAAGTGAAACTGTCACAGATAATCTTAGCTATGATAATGTATTTTTTAAAAGTAGTTTCCTTTACGCGTTCATACATTTCTATTGAAAAAAAAATTGTAGTAGTTTACATTTAAATTTTTTATTGAGTTTTTATTTGTATTCTACTCAAGCCAAACGATAGGAAAACTTCAATTTATCTAAAGCATATTTTTTGGTATTTATAATGTACACCAATTCGTTATAAAGATTAATCAAAACAGTGCTTTAGCATTAAGCTTTGTCGTAAGTGTAAACCAGTCTTGTGTTTTGAACGCAGCTTAAAATTCGATTTGCGGACTCGGTAGTCGCAATTCAAAGGAAACCATTATCGGATTCCGAGTGCGGTTATGAATTTCTAGTAGAATAATCATATGTGAACATGACATATTCCATTTATTTATTCAAATAATTCTTGTCACGTGTGATATAAAGATAAAATAAAAAGGTACTTGGTAAAATGAGGTATATATAACTCCCTAAGTGCGGCCCGCGGGCGATACTACAAACATCAAAATGGCCCCAGACGGTGAAAAGGTTCCCCACCCCTGGCGTTAAGTCTGATAACCTGTGCCTGCCCTAAGAAATCGTACTAGCGAAATGGGGTAAAATTCGGTTTATGGGAGTCACTCGAATAACCGAAATTGAACTTGATTTAGACTAATTTAGGGCTGGGGAATCCGAATCTGTAAGAATTAGGTGGGGGTCGGCACTATTAACTGAGTTATAGGGTTTTGAAATTTCGTACGCGGTACATAGAAACCATGTTTTTATTATCAACTATGACTTAAGAAAATCAAATTAAAGACTTTTTAATACGTTGACATTTCAGAAGTGCCAACCAAAAAATAAAAAGTGTTGCCATATAATAATAATTCTTACAGATTCGGATTCCCCAGCCCTAAATTAGTCTAAATCAAGTTCAATTTCGGTTATTCGAGTGACTCCCATAAACCGAATTTTTTCCACGAAATGTAAAAAAATTCGATAAAAAAATGTCAAACCAACGAATTTCCATTACTTAATTTTATTGGAATAACATTTTTAATAACTTTGAAGGTTTTACCCATCAATGTAATATTCTTGAAATAAAACAATAATAACTTTGTATATAAGGACGAATTTACTTAATTTACTATTACCGAACGGTTTCGCTTAACACGCGCATTATCAATGTACAAAATTAAACTAATCAAATAATACAAAGTGTATGCTTATACATAAAAATAGAATGAAACAAAACATAACATAGAATAAAACAGTAAGATAGCATGAAATTAAAAACACAACACTCTATTTGTATTGTAAAAAAGTAATATTCAATCGTTTTTTAAACTCCAATTAGTATAATTTGATCTCCAACTCTCTACGCCGAACGACCGGAAACTACCGAATCAACACTGCTACTCTCGTGATAATGGTGGAATACGTTTCGACGAGATATTAATTAGCGCTAGTATTTCATAAAACTGACATGGAAGCCTTGACGCAAGATTTATCGGTAAATTTAATTTAATTAATTTCTGGTGTTAACTATATTAACTAAAGTATAAAATCTCAATTATTTGAAGAAAGACATACAAATTTCAATAACAATACTGTATCGGCGATTCAATCCAATATTGTATTTATAATATGTCTTTCTTGAAAGAATTAAGTTTGTATATGGGGACAACTATGAATTCATATATATATTGCGTATAATATATCTAAGCAGAACTATAAAAAATAAATAGGCGCTATTTATGAATTCTTTGAAGTTCCAGTACACGCGATGTAAATTCCCGCAATATTCCCTGTCTGGGAAATATTCTAAAAAAATAAATTATAGGGAATTTACCCATTACTAAGCGATCGGAGAGTGAAGTTTAAGTTTTTTACGTTGATAGAAATAGATGCTTCATATTTGATGCATTATAGAATGTCGTATTTAGTTACTGGTCAGAACGATACTTGATAACGCCCTGGATATATACAAAAATAATTTAAACATAAGCTTATACCTAACTTATCACTGCGCTGTTTCTCCGATGGGGTAGGCTGAGAGGATGAACTGCCACAAAACTCTGTCTTGGTTCTGGGCACACACTCCTTGCTTCATCCACATTCGTACATCGTCTCATATCTATTACAATCTTCATTTTTTATGACTATTGACAGACCCGACTCAAGTATTTTATTCTCTTTCATTGGCAAGAAAAATACAGAAGATCGGAATCATCTAGCTCAATAATATGAACTTTGAAATATCAAACTAACAAACCATTGCAATCAGTTCGTGGTTCAAGTGATGAATAATGACTTTACGACCTACTAATGACAAGAAGTCAACTTGGAGGTCAATGTTTCTGAAAAAAGCCCTGGACAGCCCATACTCGAGAACAATTTGAAGCCACGTTGTGGGGGGGAAGATGAATGAAAAATGCCAAAACCTGCTTATATTTTTTACTGACTTATCCTATTCCTTATCTCATCAAATACACCAAAATCATAGGCTTGTAATGCAGCCTATATAACAGCCTATAAGGGTATACCGTTATAACTGCATTAACAAGACAAACAAATATTATAATAGTTCATTATGCACTACTTTGCAAACTAATCTATTTTATTTTAAATTTACGATTTACGAGAATGAGGAAAAATACTTCAATATTTTCTCAAGGTTGAAAAATGCTTGAAGCAAATTATATTTATTATTATGTAAACTTTAAACATACTATAATTTTGTCTCTAAATTTGTCTGGGTTTCGTCACTCAGGAGGAAATATTTATAAATAATAATGCATGAGTCATTTTACTGTTGATTGACAACATAATGCACATAATGTAATGTTATTTTCATGCAAAATAAATTTAGAAGTTTTATTAGCCAATGACCAAATACATGGATATAAATTAATATTTATAATAATTATTACTTAAATGTTATCACTTTAGTCCAAGCTTAGGCTTTCAAAAAGGGTTGCAGAATTAGGGGAATTGCTGTTTATTCATAACTTATCACATGAATAGTTTAAATACCTAGGTTATAATTTTTATAATCAAAATGCCACAGCCGAGAATCGAACCCCGATCAACTGCTTGGAAGGCAACTATGCTGACCATTTTTATATCAGTGGCATAAATTTTCATTTTAATAATGAAAATATAAGAACTATAGCTCACAGTCGTGAAAAAACACGGGATATTTTAACCTCAATTTCTAAAAAGACAATTAAAAAAATTTCGGCTTAAATATAAGAATATTCCAGGTAGGTACTTTATAATTATTTGTTCAAACAAACAGTTCCTAATTTGAAAATGACCCTTAAATTCAAAGTAAAGCCAAGTTGTAGAGTTTATTGATCCAGATTTAGAGACACACAATCAAAATCTGTATTTTAATTACAGTGTGTAAATAAAGAAACTTTCTTAAAAAAAAAAAATAATAATAATACTTATCATGGAAAAGCATTTGGGTCTTGCCGCTGAGAGTGCCGTTATTACTTTTCTATCTTTTAATAAGAATGAGGGAGAGGTCACAAGAGAGCTATTAGCTGCACTCCTTTATTTGGGTTCCGAATAATGTTAGTTTTGAATTTCAGTTTCCAAAAAATCTAAACTGCATGCGTGAAAACAACTTATTTGGGAATCTAATATACTGCTTATATACAAAAATACAAATATATTATAACCAAGCTATTTCAATGAAACATTAAATTGTATATTCTCTAGAGTACGTTAAACATTGATTGGTGAACAGCATCTTCTCAACAAGAAATATTCTTTTGCAAATAATATACAATTCAATGGTCTGATAGGAATTAATTAAGGATGGTCTTCTAGGATGAGATCATTGAATAAATATTTATCTGGAGCCATAAAAGAATATTACTAAGGCATGCATATGTATGCGTATTCTCATGATCTTATTGTGGTTGATGTTTGATTTTCCATAAGTGCAGTTTGCATGCGTATTCTCATCGTCTTATTGTCGTTGATGATTGCTATTCCCTAATAACGGTTTGCATGCGCATACTCATCATTTTAATGTTGTTGATGATTGATATTCCCTAAGCGCGGTTTGCATGCGCATTCTCATCATCTTATTGTCGTTGAACTATTAAAAACTCTAATGCATTTTTTAAAGGAAAATGAAAACTGTGTGTCTTTTTCAATTAGTTCACTTGGGTGATGTGTCTTTGTATTTTATAATGATTACATTAAGAAAGATATGCATTAAGCAAATATATAACCAATGGATGTCAACCAGAGTTTTAGATAAGTACTATCAGGATTGCCTTGGTGAAACACAACCATTCAGAATGGAAATGTTGCTTGAATCGGCTTAAGCTGTGTTTGGTGACCATATCTGAACATCCAGTAATTCCCAACAATCCTCCGTCTCATTTCCTTCCACGTTCAACTCCCTCCAAGCTCACAACATATCCCAATTGGAGATGCCAGAGTCCCACTGCACGCAGAGTGTTAGTAAGGAAACAGTTGGGAATCTTGTGCGGTATTCATATAAAAGTGTTTTAAGGTTTGTAAAGAAGGATATGAGTAGTAAGGATATGTAACTATGGCTTGACTATAAAAAAGACGATCATTAATTAATTTGTTCCAGTTTAGCTTATTCATTCAGGTATTGGTACAATCAATATTGATCTGAACGTTGAGTTATTGTAAATAAACCTACTAGTTTCCCAATAATAGTAATTTTTTTTCATTTAAATTCTTCGAATCAATTCTCTATTCAAGTAGAGAAGATAGAAAAGCAACAGTAAAGTAATTTAATGAAAATCTTATTCGTCGTTGAAAATAATGATTCATTTCACTTACAAGATTAGACGTCATTAAAACTTTTCATTCGGTTTTACAGTAGAACGAATGAAGATTCAAAAATTAATATTTTCTGATGACTTTTATCATTAAATACTTCAAATTAATATTATTATAATTGACTTACATAAGAATAACAATGATAATAAATTGGATATGTGTGGGTACCTACCATGCTTTTATTTTAAGTTTATTTTTCATTCTAGGCATACAAATAATGCACATCATTGTATAATATAATATGTATATTAATTGGTGCACATCACTGAATAAAATAATATAATAATTTATTTTTGCATGAGATGAACATTGGCTATTTGGTGTGCAACATTTATATTATTTTCTGTAATGTGTTGTCAACTTGTAATAATGCTGACAAATAAATAAAATCATATTTAAAAATGAAAAAAAAAGTTATGTGGTAATATCACAGGTGCCAGCTAAAAATGATAATTACAAAGGTTTAGAATATAAAAATAACAGCTTCCATTGAAATATGCAATAATGTATATTATCTAAGACGTTTTTAGTAAACCTATTGTTTTTCTAGATGAGTGAGTAATATTAACAAATTCTATTAAAAAATTATTAAATTGTCACCAAGGATATTTAACAAAACAGGTCAACATTATCTTGATTATTATGTAAACTTGGACAATTCTATATATGGAATTTATTTTTTCTGTTTGTGATGTCTCTAATATAAACATTGCCCATTAAATATTTACTTGGGTAAATATTTGTGATCGCTGGCCACGCTTGTAAATGCTGCCATCCCATACAAAGAAAGCGAATTTTCATTTTACTTAATTGAAAATTAATATTAAAATTTCACAATCGCAGATAGTTGCATTTTTAAGTAATTAAGGTGAATCAAAAGGTTTTACTGAAGAAAAAAAACGTATTAAGCGTGGCCAGCGATCCCAAATAATTAATTACCTTTACTTGTAGTAAAAATCTAAAAAAAAAACAAGTTTAAAAAAAAATGATAAGATTAACTTACCTTGACAAGATAACCTTTGGCAATAGATAATCCAAAGAGAGAAGGGAGATGTCTGGCACCAATCACAGTAACATACAATATTTTGGTGACAGAATTATGCACAAGTTTAAAGCCTATTTCAGGTTCCACACTGCCACTGCCTGCGAGACGTTCATTTCGATTTGAACTACCGAGGAAACTTTTCACTTTTTGAAGGGAAAATGCCATGATTCAATCGTGAGAACAAAATAAATTTGACTTTTATTGGTTTACATCTGGACGAATCACCTTTATATTGAAATATAATCGAAAACGATCTTGTTTACTAATTTACAAAACAGTCTAGGTACGCCCGTTCCCCGCCGCAAAAATCTCAAATCTGGAATGTCAACAAGTGGTTTTGACAGTTTGCTGGGTTTGCTGCCAACTGCGCGTGCGCGTCCTCACTGCTCATAGGTGGCCAGGTAAATAATAATGTCATTTGCGTCGGTTCTTACTTATTGAAATAAGAAATAATGTTTCTCTGTTTTCCTTACATGAAATAAATAATTTTGTGAAAATTTTACGGGAATTTTTTTTTGTTCAGTTATAATATTCCGAATAGAATTTAATAGATGAATAATGCAAGAGAGCGGATCGCAATAAGGGAAAGGACGTGAGTGGTTTATTTATGAAGTGGACTTTTCCATGATGTCACTCTCTGCAGATTCAGCTCGTTATTGTAGGCTTATACTAGCGACCACCAGATGGCGGTAATAAATTTTGTTTAAATTCGAAAAAATATCATGAAATGTGTAGGTACATATTATTATTCACGCCCAGTGGGCTTTCACACAATATAGAGAATGTAATGTATTTGTTGTACATTCGAACAAAGGTAAACTAAGTACATGTTATTGATTTATAAAATAAATAGAGTTAGAGTTAGAGTTATTTTCATCAATAATACGGAATCTTTAAGGCGATGCACTACGTCGTGTAATATTTTGAATCGAGCCGCTATCAATAACACACCTTACGTAGATGGCGATAAGGCTTAAATTACCGCTTAACACCATCTACCTGTTTTGATTTATGCAAGAAAAAAACACGGCTAAAAAGTGCCTTTTATTTTATTTTGTGGATGTTCAGGCACAAATATTTAAATGTTTTTCGATCATTTTATAAATAACTTAATTTGCCACATTATACAATAAAACCATAAAAACCGAAAATGGGTTCGTAAGTAGGAGATTTTGAACTTTAAAGCAGTTTTCATAGGCCTATAAATTATTTTTTTCTGAGCTCATAAAAAGACTTATCTAAAAAATACCCGATTATTTCAAAGGCCAGGATGTATTCTACTAGCAGTTTTTAATTAAAGCATTTGAAACATTTCTTGGAGACCAAGTTTTCAAACGTAGTGCATCGCCTCAAACATGTCTACAACATTCCCAAATCTAGCAGCCCCCCTAGAGAAATCAGTGATAAAAAATAAAGGAAAACATAAGATCTGTCTGTAATATAATAATAAAAGTGTAAAGTTTAGTGCCAGACACAGATGTAACGCGTCGTCTCACTCGGTCATGGCCGAACGACCACCTAGGCCCGAAAGGGTTCCTTGAACTTCTTTAGAGCCTGGAAGTTTTTACAGGAGGCCTCGATAAGAAATATCATTTTCAACGTTGCTATGAAAATGGTACACACATGAAGGCGGAAAATGTTGCTTGTGCAATGATGAAGGACTTAGCTAGCAATTGTTTAAACTCGCGACGCCTGGGAGAGAATCCAACGCATTTGTCCACTCGGCTACTATCCGGTTTAGCTGATATGTTTTAAAGTTTTCCGTTTTAAACAATACTAAAATATTACCGATCAGAAAAACACTAAAGGATTTTCGTAATAATATTGTTGCTATGCTGACTCTCCCAAAAATCGAAAACTTTTCGCCTGTAAATTTTTGCGTGTCTTTGTGAGTGTTAACTAATTTTCGCTCCCTTTGCTCTCGTCACTCCAGTTGAGATGCCATAGTTCCTCAGGCTCCGGTTATTGAGGAATTGAAACTAATGTATGGTATTCGCAATTTCTTTTGTAGGTAATCTACACTTTAAAAAAACCATGTTCATATTTCATTAGTTCATAGATTTATTTGACTAAAATTTCAATAAAATATTTAATAGTCTAGTTAGTCTAGGTGAGAGAGTTCAAAGTGCTTTACCATTTGAATCCCTTATACAACAATCGGTATTTTAACAATAATTGACAACATAAAATAATCTGATTTATTTGAATCTTTATTACCTCTAACAATGTTTGAAAGCAGATAATCATTTAAAAGTAAAGCTGCACTGAAATGTTGTTAATATAAATATACATGTTTGTTTTGGTGAGTATTATAACCTTTCATCTTCCATTAGATCAGATGTGTCAATATCTATTTGTAAAACCTTGGGGTTGAATCTGATGGATCTCTTTCTGTCTTTTGAAGTGGTACCGCCGAATTCATCGTCATCAATGTCTGAAGAGTTTTCTTCCTTGGGATGGGCGTTGTTGGCCTCTAAATCCTTATCAGGTTTAAAACGGTCTTTGGTGTTGAACGCCGGATTGATGACATCGCTCAACGTTGAAGCTAGGTTCTCGTTGTTCTCCAGGGTCACGGGTCTCTCGTTCACAAAGTCCACTTGGGCACTCTTCCTATCCTCGGAATCCTCGGAACTAGTAATGCTGCTACCGCCGCTGGAGTTAGTGAAGGAACTGTATTGCTTCCGACTAGAAGTAAATGTTAAACAAATTTCTATTGTTACAAGTTACATACAAGGGGTATGAACACTAATTTCTATTGTGTTACATACGAGTTGTATGAACAAAAAAAATTGCCAATTTATCTTATGATAAATCATGTAGCGATGTTTTCTTCATGTAGGGCATTCTAAATCAATAAAGGGATTCAGAGTGAAAATCTGAATTCGTGCGTTAACAATCCTATTTCAAAAGAGGTTCCGTATTGTTTTAATTAGTTTTGCAGCAGATAAATAAAATAAAAAAAATATCTAAGTACCCACCTAGTGGATATTGTTAATAAATATTATAAAGTTGTTTAAAATGGATTACAAGTTTACTCACATGACCAAAAAGTAGTAAGCGACCATTCCTGCCAAAGCAATGAAGAGAAGGGCCCCAAGCACAGATATCCCGACGATCAGTCCGGTATTATCCGAAGTTGCAGAGTAGATTAAGAGTAAAGAACTCTCAGACAAGGTTTCTCCTTTCACCTCCCAAGGTAGAGCTGCATTCCCAGAAGAAATAAGACTAGACAAATAAACACTTCATTATTTTCTGAATAATATGATAGAAATAAATATAAAGTTTTCTCTTCATCTCTTAGAGCAGTGTCTGCGAAACTTTACTTCACGTCTCTTTACTTCACGGCACATTGGTGAATGAGATTTGTGCCTTAAAAAGTAAATGTCCTTTATTAATATGAATAAAGGAAATCATAGTGCAGGTAACAATGTTTTAATATTTTATAATTTTATCAACACATAATATATGTATGTACGTATTACGTATACAGGTGGTAAGAATTATATAGGTGAGAAGGATGCAAACGATTTTTAGCAAGGATTTTGTCAAAATGCCGCTCTAAATTAGATTAAAAAACACGTAACTCCTCAGAAAAACTCCCGCTCAACAACAACGAGCCTAAACCTTTACATAGAGAACAATTGGGTTTTTGATAAAATTTACTGGAACAATTAGAGGTAAACAAGAAAACAAATTATCCAAATTTAACCTACATAATTAATCAAAGAAAAATGATGCTTTCTCCACATATGAGGATTTTCAAGAAATCTAAACGATATAATCCAGTAATTTACCAAACACATTAAAATTAATTTTCATAACCGGACGGCAATTTATTGTCTTCAATAGTATTTGTTTAGTATTCATGTCATTATAAAATAAAAGAGAAAAACCTGCCATTGTTTGATTCACACAATTGATTTTCCTGTACCGGTTCTTACCAAAAGTAATAAAAAAAAATAAAAAAAATATTTTAAACACCATACAAATAAAAAAAGGATGGGGGTAAATATATATCTCGATGAGGTATAACTAATAACCATAATTTCATAATTTCCTTGAACGCCGAAACAGCTGCCACAATAATAAAACTAAAATACTCGAAGAATGCAAGAATGAACGCAATATTGATAAATAAAGATTGGTGGGTTATACCCGAAATGTTTCAAATCAAAAATAAATCCCCCTTGAAAAAAACTGATAAACAAACATTTACAACATATTGATGGTTGTTTGACAGTTGTGTTAAATTTAAAACACATTTATTAGTAAGGCCCTTAGAATTAAGTAGAGTAACATTGGTAAATAATTGTTTGAAGATCACTAAATTAGTAACATACCTGGATATTTCCGAGGCCTTAACAAAGTTGTTTTGACTGTCAAAGGCATATATAAATATCGTTAGTTCTGTGTCCTCCCCGGATAATTTTTTTTTCATTCTAGAAACCCGTGATTCGTTGTTTTGTCGGTCAGAGCCAAGCTTTGCTTCAGTATCACTATCAGGCAAAACTGCGGCTGAGAGCACTTTTATAGCATAGTTGGTTTGGCTCGATAGTGCCTTAATGATTTCATTGACATCTTCCATGACTCCATCTTCTATTCTGGCCACAACTATGTGGCTCTCGTCCAATGATTTGACCTGTGAATATTAACCAATTAAGATACATAAAGCATAATACTTATCATTTATCAAAGTATTTTGCATTTCAGATGAATAAAGAAAATTTGAAGTATAAACCTACCTTGATCTCCAAGCTGACTTTATACCCATCCCCATACTCATCGGTAGCAACTACAGTGAAACTAAGCTCTTCAGCTGTTCCAAGCGAACTGTAAAGATCAGATTTCGGGTATACCACTCCAGTATCTGGATGGATGGTAAAATGATCACTTTCCGTGGTATACTTTATCAGTGCATTTCGGTCAATATCTGCATCAGTTGCCTTAAACAAAAACATTGAATATGATTGAACATTTCAATTTATAAAGCTTAGAAATTAGTTGTACAAACATTAAATATAATTGATTACATACATGAATGGTGATAAGTGACTGTGGCCGAAGAACATTAGCAATTTCCTTTGCAGGGAAACCAACTGTCACTGGCCCAATTAAATCAAATACTGGAGGGTTGTTATTAATATCTTTGATTATGATGGTCACTAGCTTTTTGTTCTCCTCCAAATTAATATTTTTGGTAGATATCCAAAATCTTTCCTCGTCTTGTCTTTTTTCTCGAAGATTTCCCTGTGTTGGTTTTGATTCACAATTTATCGCCATCTCCAATTGAGTTTGTGACAAATATAAGTTCGCTACAGACGGGTCTTCTCTGAGAACTTTATTGCCTTTCAATGTTCCATCAATAGAGTCAATATAGAACCAGTCGGGTGTTGAAGGTGGCCACTTTGAAACTATTTCGTATTTGCATCCATCATCCAATTCACCAATATAAAGGTCATATTTTTCTTCGTCCTCATTTATATCAATGATGGTTAGCGCATTTCCAGGATTTCCTGAAAATATCATTTGAAACCAGTGTGTTACAACTTGCCTTCTTAAAAAATGTCATTTACCAATAATTGAAAGCGGGTTACTGTTAAATATCATTTTATGTATTAATATTAGAAATGGTACGCAGTACGCACCCGTTCTTCTTATAAGTTTGATGACCAAGACGGTGGTAGCAGTCGGGGCATCGGGCCTTACGGCTTGTAAAGAGAAAACAAGAACGGAGGTCCGTTCCAAAACATTTTCGGGGAGGGTTCCAATGACAACAACAGTTACAACATTGCCAATTTCAGAAACTGTGAAAAGCTGACTGTATTCTGAAAGAAAAAAAAAACGAAGCAGTGTGCTAATATTGTGTAACTAAAGTAGCCCCCTTAATAAAAAAGTTTATCTATTCTACTAACCTCCTACAAGCGCGAACTTAACGTCTGTGCTGTATCCTTCATCCAAGGTAATATCCGACAAGGTCAACTGATTACTCGAGAACGCGTAAGATCCAGTGTAAAAGTTTTCCTCGAATTTCATTGAAATATCTGAATCTATAAAATAAATTTAGGTGAATTTTACGAATCGTTTAATATTATAAAGTTATTATCAAAGACTGAGATTGCACTAATCCCAATGTCTGTGATAACATCATAGAATATTTTATTGCTTTATCGAGATTGTCTAATGAAAATATATATCTTATCGTGTCACGGATAAGATTTTTTGATCACAGATTTTGCTTTCCGAAAATCCTTCCTGACAAACAAAATATATTTAGTAATATACAAAGTAGGAAGGAAATAATCTTTGATTGTCTAGGGTTATTTGTGGACTAAAGTTTCCAGGAAGAAAGCACTGAATAAATTAGAATGATGTATGTGAAACCTATTGATAAGGCATTACGATGGTGGAAAGCAGAAAACTAGCGAACAAATAATATAGCAATGATGTTATTTGCGGGAAAAGCGAAACTATTCATGCACCCTTTTTATAAATTCCAATAACAACTTTCAGGTCGACACAGTTATGACGTGAAGTTCGCTGAAAACATACAAGAAAATATTTATTACGAAGAGTGAGATAATAAAAAAAACACAGGCAAACAAAAAGACCAGCATGTCTGCCGACATAAGAAAAGGAGCTAGTACCCACAACGAGAATGTTGAAGTGTAGGATTTAAATTTATTTAAATAAGATTATAATGAGGGTTTACATAAAAGCGGTATTCAAACAGGTGCAATGCTCGTATACAGTGTGGCGGTTCCTAATTTCGGCCTTGGTAACACCAAGCCAGCTTCAGTATCACGAGGCCTCATCAGTGATTGCAGACCAGTGCCATTCGCATTTGGTGAACATACTCCATTCAATGTTCTAATTTCCACGTCCTTTTGATATTCATTTATAATCGATAAGAAAGTCAATTTATATCATAATAAATGAATCTGTGATAAATCGTGTCTTATTCTTACACACCCCTTCATAAGGCTAGCTTTAGATTTGTAAGTTTTTTCGTAAATTTACGACTTCTAGCCAATGGGCATATTGCATTTTGAAAATCAAATATGCCCATTGGCTAGAAGTCGTAAATTTACGAAAAAACTTACAAATCTAAAGCTAGCCTAAGGTAATAGAGTAATAAAATACACACTTTCATATGATTGCGACAGCATGATTCAAACATGTTATCCGACTTCAGAAATATCTAGTCAAACTGAAAATAAGTTCATTATAGATGTTAGAGTGACGAGAAGGTGTTTATTGCTCATCACTGTCGGAAGTGCATGCACCAAACCACACAATCCTAAGTGTCTGGTGACTGGCCGAGTTGGAATTGAGTTCACCCAGGTGCCGTGCGTTATATTCCATGGCAGGCTCGGTCCTCCATCATGACAAAAGTAACGTTGTCCGCTTACTAAATTCTAAATTTTCCGAAGTAAAAAAATTTCAAATTTTATCAGGTAATAATAACCCGGGAAGGTGTGTCTTTCCTTTATAAATAAAAAAAATCCGGGTGAACTCTGATTACGAGCATTCGTAAAACTCAAAAGAGAACGCCACATACTAAATATTTATTGTGTTGAGTCCATAACAGAATATGTCAGGGTCAGCACAAAAATAAAAACCTTTTTTGGGAAGCTCGATATTTATGATGGTCAGTCCGTCAAGGGCATTTGGCGCTTCAGCTTCAAGCACTACGACGATATAAGAATTTTGGCTGAGAATATCTTCCGTTAAAGGTATCGCTACATCGATAGTTACAGAGATTCCGTTATCCGATTTTGCCGTAAAGAAGTCTGCGTTCTCTAAAAAAATGAAATAAAGCAAAATTCAAAGAAAGACCTAAAACATTCATTTTACGTGACGAAAATGATAAAATTATTTAATGGTTTTCGTAGATGTTTAACTTTGAATTGTAAAATAAAATCCGGATGATGAAACAGTTAACACTTACCCCCTGTCAATTTGAACTTAGAATTGGAAGGCGATCCGGTTATCAAGGCTATTTTCGGTGTGGTCAATTGATTGTCCACCGTATATGTCCCTGGATAATGAGGAAACTCGAATGTAATCGTAGGTTTTACAATTTCATCTGAAAAAATAAAATAAAGCAAGCTTGGTATAAATAAATAGAAACTTCTCAATAATTTTCAATTCATGAATGCACTTTGTAAACCACATATTTAACCTTTTATTGGCAAAGCAATGTTTATGACAGTTTGACCGTTCACAGCACCATCTGCTTTAGCTTCTACGACGAGGACGACGTAAGAATTGGAATTAAGTACATCATCGGTGAAGGCTTCCTTGAGTTCAATTTTCACAGTACTGCCATCTTGACTGACGATAAATAGGTTGGCGTTATCTGGAATAAGTACAAAATGTGTTAAAAAATATTGAGACATGCTCTGCCACCACTGTAGACGACAAGACATTTTGTGTTATCGTAAAACAACATTTTATGTTACCGAGTCATTCCTTACCTCCCAAAATTTGGAATTTCACACCAGGCACTTCTTCGGTAAGTTTGACAAGTGGAATTATTAATGTGTTTTCTTTCAAATAGGCCGCATCGTAAATGTTCTTCTCGAATTTCAAAACTTTTTTGTCACCGTCTTCTGGAAGAAATATTGTATTAGGATATCACTGTTGTAGCCGATATAGCCTCTTGGTTCAACTGATAATATAAATGTAAAATATATTATAGTCTTAAAAAGTACCTTGTTCGGGCAGAGTTATGCTGATGATTGTGTGGCCGTTGATGGCACCCTCCACTTGTGCTTCTAATACGAGAGACAGGACTGAATACGATTCGAGTATATCTGATGTCAATGGTTTACCCAATCGAATAGTCACACTGCTTCCCGCCACCTCGGTTGTGAAATAGTCTGCGAAGTCTGTAAAAGAAAAATAATTTTTCCGGGTTATAATTTTACTATGACAGTCATGCTAGTTTTTTTTACGAGAATGACATAAATTTCAAATCTACTTTTAACTCACCCGATGATAGTGAAACGCTGACAGCAGAAGTGAATTGTTCGGTGAGTACAGCAGGTTCCAGAACTAACACATTGGCTTTCGAATAGGTTCCTTGGTAAAGCGGCTTTTCGAATTTCAATACTTTTTTAGAAGAGTCATCTGTTGATATAGATAGAACAATGGATCATGTCGTAAATGGTTATGGCAACCATGTCAATTCAAAGTTCGGGAATGAGTTTTGGTAATGGATACAAATAAATAAATTTAGAAAAAAGCGTTGTTACTATTGGTAATTATACAAATACAGTGAAGTGAATCGAAGCTAAGCTGAAGGAGGTTTAACGAGAAGCCATATCAAAATGATTGCGATCAATGGAACAATATCTTGGCATTCACGTCACAGTAAAAGCACGATGAAATACTCAATCTCGTTTGGTTTTTTTTGTTTTGTGAAACCTTTTTGATATTTATTATCATTTATAAGGTTGGCTGAAATAATTATACCTACTGTTAAAAAGAGAAACATCGGTGATTTTGGAATCGTTACTCTCATTTTTCGATATTCTTTATAAGCATAGAAAAATAATACCTAACACTAGAAATGCCTTCCACACAATTTTGAATGTAAGCAAATGTTTCCTTTAGTCCAATAACCAAGCGCTCCGTCTGAGTGATACACTAGCTGTCAGTGTAGTTCTTATCGCATTCGAATTTCGTAAGCACATTTATTGGAAATTTAAACCTCGATTAGGGAAATATTTGGTATCTGAAAATAAACTTTGGTGAACGGTACTAAGGTTTGTAATATAGACTAGGAAAATCCTAAGAAGGTGAAAAAGACAATACAATTTTATAGAATGACCGTTGACTGGTAACAAGATTGGTCGATATCAGCACGAGAATAAAAACCTTTTTCTGGAAGAGCGATATTAATGATGGTTAGTCCGTCAAGGGCATTTGGCGCCTCAGCTTCAAGCACTAAGACGATGTAAGAATTCAAGCTGATGAAATCTTCAGTCAATGGTGTCGTCACTTCGATAGTAACCGAGATTCCGTCTTCCGATGTTGCTTTGAAGAAGTCTGCATTGTCTGAAAAAAAAAGATATATTGGATATATTTAAATTTGAAATGGTGAGTTAAAGTGTGACATTAAACATAAACCGTATATAACATAACAAATTATTTCTTGGTTTTTATAGACCTTTCGCTTTTCACCGTCAAATATATTCCAGTTGGTAAAAAAAAATCACACTCACCCCCTGACAATTTGAACTGAGCATTTGCAGGCGATCCGGTTATCAAGGCTATTTTCGGAGTGGTCAAGTGATTGTCCGTTGAATACGATGCTAGATAATAAGGCAATTGGAATGTAATCGTCGGTTTAACGATTTCATCTGAAAAATAAAATAAAGCAAGCTCGGTATAAATAAAGAAAAACTTCTCAATAATTTGCAATAAATGAATGCACTTTTATTGTAACTTGGTAATAATGCAATGATATACGTAAGCCACATATTTAACCTTTTATTGGCAAAGCAATGTTTATGACAGTTTGACCGTTCACAGCACCATCTGCTTTAGCTTCTACGACGAGGACGACGTAAGAATTGGAATTAAGTACATCATCGGTGAAGGCTTCCTTGAGTTCAATTTTCACAGTACTGCCATCTTGACTGACGATAAATAGGTTGGCGTTATCTGGAATAAGTACAAAATGTGTTAAAAAATATTGAGACATGCTCTGCCACCACTGTAGACGACAAGACATTTTGTGTTATCGTAAAACAACATTTTATGTTACCGAGTCATTCCTTACCTCCCAAAATTTGGAATTTCACACCAGGCACTTCTTCGGTAAGTTTGACAAGTGGAATTATTAATGTGTTTTCTTTCAAATAGGCCGCATCGTAAATGTTCTTCTCGAATTTCAAAACTTTTTTGTCACCGTCTTCTGGAAGAAATATTGTATTAGGATATCACTGTTGTAGCCGATATAGCCTCTTGGTTCAACTGATAATATAAATGTAAAATATATTATAGTCTTAAAAAGTACCTTGTTCGGGCAGAGTTATGCTGATGATTGTGTGGCCGTTGATGGCACCCTCCACTTGTGCTTCTAATACGAGAGACAGGACTGAATACGATTCGAGTATATCTGATGTCAATGGTTTACCCAATCGAATAGTCACACTGCTTCCCGCCACCTCGGTTGTGAAAAAGTCTGCGAAGTCTGTAAAAGAAAAATAATTTTTCCGGGTTATAATTTTACTATGACAGTCATGCTAGTTTTTTTTTACGAGAATGACATAAATTTCAAATCTAGTTTTAACTCACCCGATGATAGTGAAACGCTGACAGCAGAAGTGAATTGTTCGGTGAGTACAGCAGGTTCCAGAACTAACACATTGTCTTTCGAATAGGTTCCTTGGTAAAGCGGCTTTTCGAATTTCAATACTTTTTTAGAAGAGTCATCTGTTGGTGTAGATAAAACAATAGACCATGTCATAAATGGTTATGTCAACCATGTCAATTAAAAGTGGGGAATGTGGTTTGATAATGGATACAAATAAATAAATTTAGAAAAAAAGCGTTATTACTATTGGTAACTATACAAATACAGTATAGTGAATCGAAGCTAAGCTGAAGGAGGTTTAACGTGAAGCCATATCAAAATGATTGCGATCAATGGAACAATATCTTGGCATTCACGTCACAGTAAAAGCACGATGAAATACTCAATTTTATTTGGTTTTTTTGTTTTGTTTTGTGAAACCTTTTTGATATTTATTATCATTTATAAGGTTGGCTGAAATAATTGTACCTACTGTTAAAAAGAGAAACATCGATGATTTTGAAATCGTTTCTCTCATTTTTCGATATTTTTTATAGGCATAGAAAAAGAATACCTAACACTAGAAATGCCTTCCACACAATTTTGAATGTAAGCAAATGTTTCCTTTAGTCCAAAAACCAAGCGCTCCGTCTGAGTGATACACTAGCTGTCAGTGTAGTTCTTATCGCATTCGAATTTCGTAAGCACATTTATTGGAAATTTTAACCTTGATTAGGAAAATATTTGGTATCTGAAAATAAACTTTGGTGAAAGACACTAAGGTTTGTATATAGACTAGGAAAATCCTAAAAATGTGAAAAAATCAATACAATTTTATAGAGTGACCGTTGACTGTTAACAAGATTGGTCGATATCAGCACGAGAATAAAAACCTTTTTCTGGAAGAGCGATATTTATGATGGTTAGTCCGTCAAGGGCATTTGGTGCCTCAGCTTCAAGCACTAAGACGATGTAAGAATTCATGCTGATAAAATCTTCAGTCAATGGTGTCGTCACTTCGATAATAACTGAGATTCCGTCTTCCGATGTTGCTTTGAAGAAGTCTGCGTTGTCTAAAAAAATATATTTGGATATATTTAAATTTGAAATGGTGAGTTAAAGTGTGACATTAAACATAAACCGTATTTAACATAGCAAATTATTTCTGAGTTTTTATAGACCTTTCGCTTTTCACCGTCAAATATATTCCAGATGGTAAAAAAAATCACACTCACCCCCTGACAATTTGAACTGAGCATTGGCAGGCGATCCGGTTATCAAGGCTATTTTCGGAGTGGTCAAGTGATTGTCCGTTGAATACGATGCTAGATAATAAGGCAATTGGAATGTAATCGTCGGTTTAACGTTTTCATCTGAAAAATAAAATAAAGCAAGCTCGGTATAAATAAAGAAAAACTTCTCAATAATTTGCAATAAATGAATGCACTTTTATTGTAACTTGGTAATAATGCAATGATATACGTAAGCCACATATTTAACCTTTTATTGGCAAAGCAATGTTTATGACAGTTTGACCGTTCACAGCACCATCTGCTTTAGCTTCTACGACGAGGACGACGTAAGAATTGGAATTAAGTACATCATCGGTGAAGGCTTCCTTGAGTTCAATTTTCACAGTACTGCCATCTTGACTGACGATAAATAGGTTAGCGTTATCTGGAATAAGTACAAAATGTGTTAAAAAATATTGAGACATGCTCTGCCACCACTGTAGACGACAAGACATTTTGTGTTATCGTAAAACAACATTTTATGTTACCGAGTCATTCCTTACCTCCCAAAATTTGGAATTTCACACCAGGCACTTCTTCGGTAAGTTTGACAAGTGGAATTATTAATGTGTTTTCTTTCAAATAGGCCGCATCGTAAATGTTCTTCTCGAATTTCAAAACTTTTTTGTCACCGTCTTCTGGAAGAAATATTGTATTAGGATATCACTGTTGTAGCCAATATAGCCTCTTGGTTCAACTGATAATATAAATGTAAAATATATTGTAGTCTTAAAAAGTACCTTGTTCGGGCAGAGTTATGCTGATGATTGTGTGGCCGTTGATGGCACCCTCCACTTGTGCTTCTAATACGAGAGACAGGACTGAATACGATTCGAGTATATCTGATGTCAATGGTTTACCCAATCGAATAGTCACACTGCTTCCCGCCACCTCGGTTGTGAAAAAGTCTGCGAAGTCTGTAAAAGAAAAATAATTTTTCCGGGTTATAATTTTACTATGACAGTCATGCTAGTTTTTTTTTACGAGAATGACATAAATTTTAAATCTAGTTTTAACTCACCCGATGATAGTGAAACGCTGACAGCAGAAGTGAATTGTTCGGTGAGTACAGCAGGTTCCAGAACTAACACATTGGCTTTCGAATAGGTTCCTTGGTAAAGCGGCTTTTCGAATTTCAATACTTTTTTAGAAGAGTCATCTGTTGATGTAGATAAAACAATGGATTATGTCAAAAATGGTTAGGGCAACCATGTCAATTAAAAGTTTGGGAATGTGTTTTGATAATGGATACAAATAAATGAATTGAAAAAAAGCGTTGTTACTATTGGTAACTATACAAATACAGTGAAGTGAATCGAAGCTAAGCTGAAGGAGGTTTAACGAGAGGCCATATCAAAATGATTGCGATCAATGGAACAATATCTTGGCATTCACGTCACAGTAAAAGCACGATGAAATACTCAATTTCGTTTGTTTTTTTTTTGTTTTATGAAACCTTTTTATATTTATTATCATTTATAAGGTTGGCTGAAATAATTGTACCTACTGTTAAAAAGAGAAACATCGATGATTTTGAAATAGTTACTCTCATTTGTCGATATTCTTTATAGGCATAGAAAAAAAATACCTAACACTAGAAATGCCTTCCGCACAATTTAGAATGTAAGCAAATGTTTCCTTTAGTCCAATAACCAAGTTCTTATCGAATTCGAATTTCGTAAACACAGTTATTGGAAATTTAAACCTCGATTAGGGAAATTTTTGGTATCTGAAAATAAACTTTGGTGAAAGGTACTAAGGTTTGAAATATAGACTAGGAAAATCCTAAAAATGTGAAAAAGTCAATACAATTTTATAGAATGACCGTTTACTGGTAACAAGATTGGTCGATATCAGCACGAGAATAAAAACCTTTTTCTGGAAGAGCGATATTTATGATGGTTAGTCCGTCAAGGGCATTTGGCGCCTCAGCTTCAAGCACTAAGACGATGTAAGAATTCAAGCTGATGAAATCTTCAGTCAATGGTGTCGTCACTTCGATAGTAACCGAGATTCCGTCTTCCGATGTTGCTTTGAAGAAGTCTGCGTTGTCTGAAAAAAAAGATATATTGGATATATTTAAATTTGAAATGGTGAGTTAAAGTGTGACATTAAACATAAACCGTATTTAACATAACAAATTATTTCTTGGTTTTTATAGACCTTTCGCTTTTCACCGTCAAATATATTCCAGTTGGTAAAAAAAAATCACACTCACCCCCTGACAATTTGAACTGAGCATTTGCAGGCGATCCGGTTATCAAGGCTATTTTCGGAGTGGTCAAGTGATTGTCCGTTGAATACGATGCTAGATAATAAGGCAATTGGAATGTAATCGTCGGTTTAACGATTTCATCTGAAAAATAAAATAAAGCAAGCTCGGTATAAATAAAGAAAAACTTCTCAATAATTTGCAATAAATGAATGCACTTTTATTGTAACTTGGTAATAATGCAATGATATACGTAAGCCACATATTTAACCTTTTATTGGCAAAGCAATGTTTATGACAGTTTGACCGTTCACAGCACCATCTGCTTTAGCTTCTACGACGAGGACGACGTAAGAATTGGAATTAAGTACATCATCGGTGAAGGCTTCCTTGAGTTCAATTTTCACAGTACTGCCATCTTGACTGACGATAAATAGGTTGGCGTTATCTGGAATAAGTACAAAATGTGTTAAAAAATATTGAGACATGCTCTGCCACCACTGTAGACGACAAGACATTTTGTGTTATTGTAAAACAACATTTTATATTACCGAGTCATTCCTTACCTCCCAAAATTTGGAATTTCACACCAGGCACTTCTTCGGTAAGTTTGACAAGTGGAATTATTAATGTGTTTTCTTTCAAATAGGCCGCATCGTAAATGTTCTTCTCGAATTTCAAAACTTTTTTGTCACCGTCTTCTGGAAGAAATATTGTATTAGGATATCACTGTTGTAGCCGATATAGCCTCTTGGTTCAACTGATAATATAAATGTAAAATATATTATAGTCTTAAAAAGTACCTTGTTCGGGCAGAGTTATGCTGATGATTGTGTGGCCGTTGATGGCACCCTCCACTTGTGCTTCTAATACGAGAGACAGGACTGAATACGATTCGAGTATATCTGATGTCAATGGTTTACCCAATCGAATAGTCACACTGCTTCCCGCCACCTCGGTTGTGAAATAGTCTGCGAAGTCTGTAAAAGAAAAATAATTTTTCCGGGTTATAATTTTACTATGACAGTCATGCTAGTTTTTTTTACGAGAATGACATAAATTTCAAATCTAGTTTTAACTCACCCGATGATAGTGAAACGCTGACAGCAGAAGTGAATTGTTCGGTGAGTACAGCAGGTTCCAGAACTAACACATTGGCTTTCGAATAGGTTCCTTGGTAAAGCGGCTTTTCGAATTTCAATACTTTTTTAGAAGAGTCATCTGTTGATGTAGATAAAACAATGGATTATGTCAAAAATGGTTAGGGCAACTATGTCAATTAAAAGTTTGGGAATGTGTTTTGATAATGGATACAAATAAATGAATTGAAAAAAAGCGTTGTTACTATTGGTAACTATACAAATACAGTGAAGTGAATCGAAGCTAAGCTGAAGAAGGTTTAACGAGAAGCCATATCAAAATGATTGCGATCAATGGAACAATATCTTGGCATTCACGTCACAGTAAAAGCACGATGAAATACTAAATTTCGTTTTTTTGTTTTGTGAAACCTTTTTAATATCCACTATCATTTATAAGATTGGCTGAAATAATTATGCCTAATGTTAAAAAGAGAAACATCGAGGATTTTGATTAACTGTCGGTTATACGATTTCATCTGAAAAATAAAAAAAAGCAAGCTTAGCCAAGCGGCATAAATAAAAAGAAAATTCTCAATAATTTGGAATAAATTAATGCACTTTTATGGTAATTTGGTAATAATGCAATGATATATGTAAGCCACTTATTAATAGCACATAAAACATTTTTTCGATGGGGTCATTTCTTATTTTACTTTTTTAGTATATAAAAAAATATTATTGTTTTTGATTTTAACTTTCACTCCTGTGCGAGCAATAAAGCAACTTTCTTGTTTTTTAATGTAACTGTTCCAAATGGAACAGAAAAACTTGATCACTAATGTATTGAATAGGACACTAGACATTGTTATCAGTAATTTTGATTTAAAAGTGTCCAAATTTCTGTATTCACTTGTTAGTAAAGATTCCTCCCATTCATCCCGTTTTCTATAGATAGACTATAGAAAACGCACCCAATGAAAGAAAATCCAGTCGTCGTAATTTGTTAAATAACGATAATAGAAATTGTGCTAAGCGGGGACGGAACCTCGAATGTCGTTATTTCTGTATTTTTATTTCAACTTGATTTATTATGACTGGAAATCTGTATTGAAACTTTTTTTTTTTACAATTTAAACCTGCTAAACTGCTTTTGCAGTTTGTCAGCAGGTACATACAGAGAACCCTTCATACAATGACACGGTTAAGTTAATATAAAATAAAAATGTTAAAATATAGTTGCAGTATAAGCGTTAAATATCAGACAAGTACAATTGAAGCAGTCACATCGGAAGAATATCCATATTTAGCATACATAGGTAGGTATAATTTACTATATATCTTTAAGTTCCATTGTGAATTCCAATTAGCTATACAAGGGCCTCAGTAGGGCATCAATAAATCATCTGTGTCCAATAGCCATTTTCTTAGATTATATTTGACTGTACCACATATAAGGTATTATTTTTTATTGACATTGGTAGATTATTAGATATCTTGGGCACAATGTAGTTTAGAGTTACCACTAATCCATCATTTTGAGTGAATCTTGTGTTATGTTTATGGTAGACTCTTTCCTTATACAAGGAATCCGACGATACTTATTTATTATATATTTTTTTTATTTGTTACAATATATGATCAAATATGATTTATTATATAAGTACATTTTTGTTTATTTGTTACAATATATGATCAAATATTTCAAGACCCCTCTTCCATAGAAGCATTAGCTTCTGGCTGGAAGAGGAGTGTACATTGTTTTATTACAATAAGTAAGTAATTAAAAATAAAATGATTTTAAACTTATTTGAAGTGTTTTATTCTTAAGATTAATTCAATTGGAAAATTTTTTATTTTTTGTAAGTTTGTCTTTAAAATATTTTTTCACAGTGTTTATTATTTGGATGTTATCATTAATGTTTCTAATTTCTTCAGGTAGTCGATCGAAAAAAATTCTTGCCCGAAATAAAATGTTTACTTATGATATTATAAAACAATAATCCTCTAACAGGTAAAACATTCAAAGTCCATTACAGTATATTATTTTGATTTTACTTCTGTATGCATTTGTGTATTTATGGATTAATTATTTAATAATGGAGTTTTGTACCGTTTGTATATAGCTTATATTTGTTTTAAATGAATGTCCCCAAGACGTAATTCCATATCGGACAGTGGAATCGGCCAGAGATGAGTAAATTAATTTTAAGGTACTTATAGACACGAAATATTTTATTTTATAAATCCTTATTACTATAGTCCGTAAAATTTTACAAAAAATAGTAATGTGTACATCCCATTTCATGTAGCAGTCAATGTTTACACCCAGATGTGCATATTTTTCGACAAATTCAATGGTTCCACAGCAACATGGCTGTGCAACATTTTTATGTATAAAGTCAAATGTGTGTGTATGTAGGGAATGCATATCATTTTAGTTTTTTTAGCATTTATTATGAGGTCCGCGTTATGAGACCATTTCAGTAGTGCATTGAAATCAAGCTGCATAAGGTTTATTGCAGTAATCAGGTCTTCGTGTGATATTACGAGTGCCGTATCGTCTGCATACTCGAAATTTTAACGAACGAAAACAATCTACTCATAATTGAAACATATATTATATAAAGGGTTGGCCCTAAAATTGACCCCTGTGCGACACCTGTTGTGATATTTATTTACCCTAAATGGTGAGATACAAACCTAGCAGAAACTGGAAGAAATCGGGAAATGTTTTGTGTTCTGATATCTAAAATCGAACGTTGCATAAATATTGCTTTTAGAGATTATTTAAAGAATATCAAGTATAACGCCAAGAGTGATGTAAAATCTTTTTGGAAATTTGTATTCGAAAAGAGGAAAGTTGGTGGGTTTCTGAAGCAAATCTCATGGAATGGACGTTTTCATATTGGTTCCGATACTCCGGAAATATTTGCGGAATACTTTATGTCAGTCTATAGCGAAAGACTAACTAAAAGGGTCAGAAAGGGTTGAATTTGACTCATATGCTCCTAGTGATTACAAAATTGGCGCAACATGTTGATATTTTAAGTGTAAATAAAAATGATTTCCTAGCTGCAATTAAAATACTTAAACTAAAAAAATCTGTTGGACCAGATTTTATAAATAAAATTATTCTGAAATGATGTGCTGAGCCATTAATGTTACCTCTCTTACATATCTTATATTTCACTTAACTATGGAATTTTTTTAATTTCACTTACAAAAAAGCGGCGATAAATCGTGTGTATTCAACAACAGACCTGTGGCGATTCTTTCGGCACCAGCCAAATTGTTTGATCTTAACATACAAAAATATATTTATTGCAAGGTTGAACCTTTTCTTATAAAACAGCAGGATGGGTTTAAAGAGGGCAAATCTACAAAAATTAACTTAATAGCATTCCCGGATTACGTTTAAAATATTTTGAACAACAACAAACAAATAATGATTTTAGTGACAAAGTAAATCACCACATTTTACCAAAAAAACTTGAAAATTTTGGTTTATCACACCGAATGCTTTTATTTTTCCATAATTATTTGTCAAATAGAAAACAATACAATACGGGCAGGTTGCTTCTAAACCCTACCTCACAAATTCTGGGGTCCCTCAAAGGCCTAATTTTCGACCTCTATTATTTTCTATGTTATTATTATTAATGACATACCTCTGTACATAAAATTGGTTCATTTTTTGTTATTTGCTGATGATATTAAACTGTATATCGAAATAAAGATGAAAGAGGACTCCATTCGTTTACAATGCGATACCGACGGCATAGTAGAGTGGAGTAATCGAAATAAACTATACTTTAACAGTGGAAAGTGTACAATTATCATTCATTTGTGATTTAAACTGATTTAATCAATGTATAAAATAGATGAATTTACTAGTAGATGTATGATACATATAAATACAATGAAGTTAGCGAAGAAATTAATACCTTTATTAGGGAGTGCAATGTTGATAATGGTCAGTCCGTCAAGGGAATCTGGCGCCTCAGCTTCAAGCACTAGGACGATGTAAAAATTCTCGCTAAGAATATCATCCGTTAGAGGGATCGTCATTTCGATAGTTACAGAGATTCCGTCAACCGATGTTGGTTTAAAAAAGGCGGCGTAATCTGAAAAAGAGAATATTATTTAAGAAGTTATTTTTTTGGATTTTTAATGATTTTTTTTTATTGAATTCCGTCAATCGATGTTGTTGTGAAGAAGTAGACATAGTCTAAAAAAGAGAAATTTACAATTTTCTCGTAATGCTTGAAACGATGCTGATGGACAATTTTGTGGATAAAATAAAAATAAAATATTAAAAAAAATACTGTTTCAATAAACACATCATCCTGCCACTGAGAGCTTCGTTGCCAAGTCTTATCAAAGCCATCGGTTGAACTGTGTCGTACGTCGTAAATAAGAAAGAGGTAGAGGTTTAAACGGAGTTACCAGCGGTATGCTTCTAAGTTTATAATTATTTACGTTCTCTGATTTAAAGCGAATAGACTATCACTGCCACTGTTCGTGGGGGGCGGATCAATATTCACCCCCAACGTTGATAGTATATAATATAATCGCACTCACCCCCGGATAATTTGAACTGAGCAGGTGTTTCGGCAGTCAAAGCTATTTTCGGTGTGGTCAATCCTTCTGCAGAATATGATGCTTCATAATAAGGAGACTCAAATATCAGTGTTGGTTTGATGACTTCATCTGACAAAAGAAAAATAAAATAGGTTAAGATCAATTCACAAAACTTCTGTTAATAGGTATTAAAACATTTTGTGAGATCACAATTATCAGTAAAATTGATTTTCAAAATTTAATTTTGCCGCAAAACAAAAAAAATAGTTAAAAACCTTTTTTAGGTAGTTCGACGTTTATAACAGTCACGCCTTTGACAGTATTATCTCCTTGCGCCCCCAAAATAAGAGCGATGTGTGAGTTGGATGAAAGGATTTCATTGGTCAAGGGGTCCTTTACTTCGATTTTTACAGTGCTGCCATCCTGGATTATCTTGAAGAAACTGGCGTGTTCTGAAAGCAAAATCATTTATAAAACAAATACTATTCGCATCTTAAAGAAGCTTTAAAATCGTTGTGATGTTAATGAAATAGAAGAAAGATAGATTATTATTTTCGTTACGTAACATTTTCCTAGACTTGGTCGTAACCTAAATTAATTCTTTTCTGGATTAAAAAAAAACTAATTACTATTGAACATCATTCATTTTATTATTTTTTTGGTAAACTAATGTTTTTAAGACAAGATTTTTTATGCATAGCACAAAGGGTAACAATTATTTTACAAGCAATAATTATTCGCCTGAAACACTCATCCACATTGAAAAATTCTCCTGATAAAAGATACATGACGCCAACGGGACTCGAACCCGTGTCCCTTCGATTTCCGGTCGACAGCTCTGACCACTGAGCTATGGCGGCTTATCTCTTACCCGCGAAATGATTCAATATATACTAGTGTTTCATTCAACAATTACTGCTTGTTACATTTTTTCACCTGAAAACAACCATTTTGTTTGAATAGTAGACAGCTGACTTCAATATTATTTGAACTGTTGTTCGCTTACCTCCGGATAATTCAAAAGTAACTCCAATGACTTCTTCTGTAAGTTTTATATCAGGGTCTGATATTACATGGTTTTCCGAATATTTTGCATCATAAAGCGGCTTCTCAAATGTCAAAATTGTTTGCGTGATTTCCTCTAAAAAAATTAATATAAAATATTTTTAAATACTTCAATGAAAGAAAAAAAGTATAACGTTTCATGCATACTCTAGATAATTCATAAATAAACATCAACGTATATGTACATTTTAAAAATAATATTAATATTGTAAATATTGAATTTGAAAAATGAGATGACAACAATTACGTATAATAATTAAGTCCCAATGTTCGAGTGGTGAAAGTCGTTGTCCCGGTTATTAAAACTGAGATCCTGGAATCGATTTACGGTTGAGACCATGGTATTTTTATTTTACTATGTCTTGTTATGTTTCAGAAGAAAATTAACGAAGGTAAAGATCAAAAATTCACAATACTACGATATATTTGGTTCTAAAATAGGTATTAAAACATTTTGTGAGTTCACGATTGTCGGTGAAATTGAATATTAAAATTTTTGTTTTGCCGCAAAACAAGAAAAAAAAAGGTTAAGAACCTTTTTTAGGTAGTTCGACGTTTATAACAGTCACGCCTTTGACAGTATTATCTCCTTGCGCCCCCAAAATAAGAGCGATGTGTGAGTTGGATGAAAGGATTTCATTGGTCAAGGGGTCCTTTACTTCGATTTTTACAGTGCTACCATCCTGGATAATCTTGAAGAAACCGGCGTGTTCTGAAAGCAAAATCGTTTATGAAACCAATACTATTCGTATCCCAAAGAAGCTGAACGATTCATTGTGATGTTAATGAAATAAAAAAAAGATAGATAAGAAACAAGAATAGAATGCCACTTAGATATTTATTTCCGGATACGTAACATTTTCTGAGACTTGGTCGTAACCTATTTTTTTCTTGTGAGGATTTTTTAATTCTTCAATATAAGCACCCGGTAAACTTCCAAAGCAGTTTGTCGGGTGTAAATGATGTTAATGAAATAGACGAAAGACAAATAGGAAAAAAATTTAAGGATGCCACCAAGATATTTATTTCCTGATAATTTTCCAGTGAAATTTTCCCGGACTTGGTCGTAACCAAAATAATTTTGAATCTGGATTAAAAAATTCTAATTATTGTTTGAACATAATTAATCTAATTTGAATAGTAGACAGCTGACTTCAATATTATTTGGACTGTTGTACGCTTACCTCCTGATAATTCAAAGGTAACTCCAATCACCTCTTCTGTAAGTTTTATATCAGGATCTGATATGACATGGTTTTCCGAATATTTTGCGTCATAAAGCGGCTTCTCAAATGTCAAAATTGTTTGCGTGATTTCCTCTGAAAAATAAATAGTAAATATTTTTAAATACTTCATTGAAAGAAAAAAAAATCATGTAAAATAATTAACGCTTCATGCATACTCTAGTTAATTCATAAATAAATATCAATGTACATGGATATTTAAAAAATAATATTAATATTGTAAATATTGAAATTGAAAAATGATATTGCCAAAAATTATGTATAATTATTAGGTCCCAATGGTCAAACCGAGATCCTGGAATCGATTTACAGTTGAGATTTTCTATGTCTTGCTTTGTTTCAGAAGAAAAATAACGTAGGTGAAGATCAAAAATTCACAATACTACAATATTTTTGGTTCTAAAATAGGTATCAAAAAATTTAGTGAGATCACAATGATCGGTAAAATGGATTTTAAAAATTCCTGTTTTTCCCCAAAACAAAAAATAGTGGAGGAACCTTTTTTAGGTAGTTCGACGTTTATAACAGTCACGCCTTTGACAGTATTATCTCCTTGGGCCACCAAAATAAGAGCGATGTGTGAGTTGGACGAAAGGATTTCATTGGTCAAGGGGTCCTTTACTTCGATTTTTACAGTGCTGCCATACTGGATAATCCTGAAGAAACTGGCGTGTTCTGAAAGCAAAATCGTTTATAAAACCAATGCTATTCGTATCCTAAAGAAGCTGAACGATTCGTTGTGATGTTAATGAAATAAAATAAAGATAGATAAGAAACAAGAATAGAATGCCACTTAGATATTTATTTCCGGATACGTAAGATTTTCCGAGACTCGGACCGGTCGTAACCTTTTTTTTTGTGAGGATTTTTTAATTCTTCAATATAAACACCCGGTAAACTTCCAAAGCAGTTAGTCGGGTGTAAATGATGTTAATGAAATAGACGAAAGACAAATAGGAAAAAAAATATAAGAATGCCACCAAGATATTTATTTCCTGATAATTTTCCAGTGAAATTTTTCCGGACTTGGGCGTAACCTAAATCATTTTGAATCTGGATTAAAAAATTCTAATTATTGTTTGAACATAATTAATCTAATTTGAATAGTAGACAGCTGACTTCAATATTATTTGGACTGTTGTACGCTTACCTCCTGATAATTCAAAGGTAACTCCAATCACCTCTTCTGTAAGTTTTATATCAGGATCTGATATGACATGGTTTTCCGAATATTTGGCGTCATAAAGCGGCTTCTCAAATGTCAAAATTGTTTGCGTGATTTCCTCTGAAAAATAAATAGTAAATATTTTTAAATACTTCATTGAAAGAAAAAAAAATCATGTAAAATAATTAACGCTTCATGCATACTCTAGTTAATTCATAAATAAATATCAATGTACATGGATATTTAAAAAATAATATTAATATTGTAAATATTGAAATTGAAAAATGATATTGCCAAAAATTATGTATAATTATTAGGTCCCAATGGTCAAACCGAGATCCTGGAATCGATTTACAGTTGAGATTTTCTATGTCTTGCTTTGTTTCAGAAGAAAAATAACGTAGGTGAAGATCAAAAATTCACAATAGTACAATATTTTTGGTTCTAAAATAGGTATTAAAAAATTTAGTGAGATCACAATGCTCGGTAAAATGGATTTTAAAAATTCCTGTTTTTCCGCAAAACAAAAAATAGTGGAGGAACCTTTTTTAGGTAGTTCGACGTTTATAACAGTCACGCCTTTGACAGTATTATCTCCTTGGGCCCCCAAAATAAGTGCGATGTGTGAGTTGGACGAAAGGATTTCATTGGTCAAGGGGTCCTTTACTTCGATTTTTACAGTGCTACCATCCTGGATAATCTTGAAGAAACGGGCGTGTTCTGAAAGCAAAATCGTTTATGAAACCAATACTATTCGTATCTTAAAGAAGCTGTACGATTCGTTGTGATATTAACGAAATAGAAGAATTATAGATACGAAACAAAAATAGAATGCCACTTAGATATTTTTTTCAAGATACGTAACATTTTTCGAGACTTGGTCGTAACCTTTTTTTTCTATAATAAAATAAAATATTTTGTTTAATAACCACTTAATTTTTACTAATTTTCACATCTACCGGTTTCGTTTCAGTTAAGCTTCATCAAGATGTTAATTAAAAACTAAAATTTAAGACAGAGGTCTGTTGATATAAAATGATTGGTAACGTAAACATCAGAGTGAAAAAACATGTACGTTGCTTAAATGTTAAAGGTTTTTCGGAACTTGCCAATCATTTAATATCAACAAACCATAGTTTTAATAAAATAACCGGTACTAGTCTATTACATAAAAATGGTTGGACTGTTGTACGCTTACCTCCTGATAATTCAAAGGTTACTCCAATCACCTCTTCTGTAAGTTTTATATCAGGATCTGATATGACATGGTTTTCCGAATATTTGGCGTCATAAAGCGGCTTCTCAAACGTCAAAATTGTTTGCGTGATTTCCTCTGAAAAATAAATAGTAAATATTTTTAAATACTTCATTGAAAGAAAAAAAAACATCATGTAAAATAATTAACGCTTCATGCATACTCTAGATAATTCATAAATACATATCAATGTACCTACATGTATATTTAAAAAATAATATTAATATTGTAAATATGTATTGAATTTGAAAAATGATATTGCGAAAAATTAAAAATTATTGAGAATAATAATTAGATCCCAATGGTCAAACCGAGATCCTGGAATCAATTTACAGTTGAGACCATAATCTTTTTATATTTCTATTTCTTGTTATGTTTCAAATGAAAAATAACGAATGAAAAATAACGAGGGTGAAGAACAAAAATTCACAAGACTACGATATATTTGGTTCTAAAATAGGTATTAAAATATTTGGTGAGATCACGATGCTCGGTAAAATGGATTTTAAAAATTCCTGTTTTTCCGCAAAACAATAAATAGTGAAGGAACCTTTTATAGGTAGTTCGACGTTTATAACAGTCACGCCTTTGACAGTATTATCTCCTTGGGCCCCCAAAATAAGAGCGATGTGTGAGTTGGAGGAAAGGATATCATTGGTCAAGGGGTCCTTTACTTCGATTTTTACAGTGCTACCATCCTGGTTAATCTTGAAGAAACTGGCATGTTCTGAAAGCAAAATGTTTTATGAAACAAATACTATTCGTATCTTAAAGAAAATTTACGATCGTTGGGATGTTAATGAAATAGAAGAAAGATAAATAAGAAACAAAAATAGAATGCGACTTAGATATATTTCCGGATACGTAACATTTTCCTAGACTTGGTCATACCCTAAATTAACTCTTTTCTGGATTAAAAAAATTCAAATTATTGTTTGAACATCATTCATTTTGTTTGAATAGTAGACAGCTGACTTCAATATTATTTCGATTGTTGTACGCTTACCTCCTGATAATTCAAAGGTAACTCCAATGACTTCTTCTGTAAGTTTTATATCAGGATCTGATATTACATGGTCTTCCGAATATTTGGCGTCATAAAGCGGCTTCTCAAATGTCAAAATTGTTTGCGTGATTTCCTCTAAAAAATAAATATAAAATATTTTTAAACACTTCATTGAAAGAAAAAAAAAATATGTAAAATAATTCACGTTTTACACGTAGGTACTTTAGATAATTCATAAATTATAATCAATGTACATATTCATTTTTAAAATAATATTAGTATTGTAAATTCTGAACTTGAAAAATGGTCGAGTGGTTAAAGTCATCGTCCCGGTTACTAACACTGAGATCCTGGTTTTACCTTTAAACCTTATAAAACCAAAATGGGTTGACCCCACCCAACAGCTGTCACGATAATAAGTAAAAAAAACTTGCGGATCTTAATAAAATGTTAAACAATAAGAATGTAAAGCGTTGTGCAATAAATGTAATATTATTTGTTTGTAATATTTATTTATTTTGAATTTGTAATATTTTAATACCGTCAACAAAGGGAGCTCAGAAGGTTATCATTGTATTTTATAACTAAAATATTGAGTTTTATAAATACGTACGTAATGAAAGTATAATAATATGTCATGCACATAAATTAAAGTTTCCGTTAGAAGGGAAAAATTACTGTAAAGTCTGTAGGTGCAGATTACAACACAAAATGTATAAAACACACGTGGTTAATGACTCTTACCTTTTTCTGGTAATTGAATAATTATCGTAGTTGTCGTGTAGTCGTTGTGTGATGTAGCTTCCAATAGAAGAACTAGTCTGTTATTTGTCCCTTCTACAATTTCTTCAGGTAGTTTTTCTTTGGTAAAAATCTGTACAATACTTCCGACAATCGTAAAATCGAAGAATTCGGTGCTATCTAAAGATTTACCATAATTAGAACAAATAATACAATTAATTCATAATTGTAACATATATTTTATTGTTGTAAAAAATAAATATAATAATCGTACCTCCAGATAAACGTAGCTCTACTTTGTCGTGATATCCTACTAGTTTAATACCCTCAATTGTCAAATGCTCTTCATCATATGAACCTTTGTATGAGGACTTTTCAAACTTCAACACTTCTTTATCGGTGCAAAAAATAAAACTCATTAGTAACATAACATATTAATAAATATCTGTGCTTCATACATGTAATGAAAATATTCCTAACATGAGATGTTATGAATGATTTGCGTAGCGAGAAACATCAGGGATCACAAAATGAGAAGAAGCAGCCACCACAAATTTCGAACAGTGATATTGGTTCCGCCACCAAAAAATTACAAATTTTCATCTATCCGATTCACTCTCCAAGTACAATCTCATTCTCAAAAATTATAAAACATGTATTATTATGTGAAAATCGTTGGTGGAATTTAGTTTACCTTTGGGATTGGAAATGTATATCGTAGCAGAACCCCCTACGGTGTTTTCCTTCTCAGCGAATAAGGAAAACAGGAAGTGATCCTCAGCCGCCAGCACTTCCTCGGGAATAATTCCTTTTATTGCTATGGTGACAATATTTCCATCGTTTGCCACGGAGAAATATTCATCTGTAAATAGAAAATACCGAAATTGTAGTATTATTTAAATTAATTTATTAGTCGCAGTGACGTACGAGCATTCGGTTGATAAATGACATCAAGAGCATCATACGAGTATATAGTACTCGTAGCAGTATAGTTACTATTATATCTGTGTAAGACATTTTAGATAGGTAATGTCGTCACAGTTACTCTTTGTGCGAAAATACGATTGCTTATTTGGCACGCAACTTTGCTTCCACTTAATTACACACCGAATGTGAACTGCAATTTTATTTTCATATTTTGTATTGTTTGGTGTTGATCTTATCGTCTTAGCAATATTAATATATAAGCCCCACCTGACGAAAAAAATCGGACTCAAAGAGGGGTCTTGTAATAGAAAAACTTGTTCACATGGTATAACCCCATCATTCGGTAATGTTGGTTGTCATTTGGGGTGGCTTGGAAGCGCAAAGCTGAATAGTCAATACAAAAATAGGTGTGATAATCACAAAATATACAATTTGGTTGTTGACGACTAATATCTTAATTCAAGGATTCTTAAATATTGCTGTACCTCGATCCTCTTTTTAAAACAACAGATTTGTCGTAGCTCAATTTGCTTCGAAGACAATGAATATTTTTGAACGTGTTATTTATTTATTATAAAAAAACGATATCACTAGAAATATTTAAAAAAAACTAGTCACGCAAAGCTCCCACAAGGCAGCTTGTCTGCAGATCCTACCATTTTTCTTTAATTTAATAAACATGACACAATATATGTAGTCATTTTGTTGAAAAATTTGCTTAAATTTGATTTCGCGATATTCATCATAATTCCATCAGTCATTGTTTTCATTTGTTTATTTATTTTTAATGCGTTTATTCTGTGTTTATCTACCTTAGGAGAATTTGGGAAGCCGACTGTGGAACGTGCGTTACAAGCGATGGGAGTGTTGTATTTGTTGCAGAATGGAGATGGAGATGTCTTGGGCGAAATGTTTAAAAAATATATGTTAATTATTACAGGTAACGGAATGCACCAATATTGTGTGATACAAATATAATCAAGTTTTTCATATATTCAATGCATTTAGAAATATTTGTTTTTATTATTACAATAATCATGCTTTACTGAGCACCATATTGTTTTTTTTGCCTAATAATTATTATAAATACAAAATCAATTCGTAACGTCATAATTAATACAAAATTGTGCAATTACATTAAAATACTAAGTTATTACGATGTTACTTCATCAGCAGATTAATTAACTATATATAACCACTTTACTAATTAGATTCTTATACGCCGGTTAATCGCTGGTATAGTAAGCCTGGTTTAAAGCCGTGTTTACCATACAAACGTCGTGGAAATAAGTAAAGCTTTTCGCTCTTACAACCTTCATATGGCGTTATATAAACACCAAGTTTATAAGTAAGGGGGATAATTTAAGGGGTGCGGCAAAACAGAGAGTGCAAAAACGGACAGTGCAGTTTTCAAGGGCTATTAAAAAACATTGCATTACATTGATGTGGGAGATGGGTATAGCGGCCATTTCCTTCCTAATTCAATCTTTGAGTTCTTCTAAGGTGTGAGGCCGATGTTTTTTCATTTTCCTTCAGGTAGCCCCACAACGGCTGGGCAACGAAAGATCAGCCATTTTCAAGAAATGTGCGGACGGCGAAGCTCCGGTGTGGTCCGGACCAAACCACGGTTACGACTGAAAACGGCACGACCCTCTCAACACAATGAGACCCTTCGAAGATTCCTACCCCTACCACACTGGATATACCGGCTCTTCAAAACTACACTGTCTGTTTCGCTGCACCCCTATTGCTTGTTTTCTTGGAAATCGATCAGTTCTAATGAAAGGTATAATGAATCGATAGTTTGAAGGTTGAAAATGGAATCGAAAATATAAATAACGTCAATGAAAAATATCAGGATTAGGCGTTTTATGAGGTTACATAAATATAAAACCCGCGTCATCACAGACGGGAAGTGGGTTTTCCACGGCGAATCGCATTTTCGTTAAATTAAAATTAATGAAATTGTTACCATCAAAGACCGACAGTAGAACGTCTATTGAAACTGAAAATTCAATGAGTTCATCGAAGGTTGGGTGTCCGTTCCTGATGGTCCCCGTTTAGTAGGTGCAGGAGTTTTTCTTGAAATTTGGTTACGTCAGGATCTCGAAAAATGTCCAATCGAATGCCGATGACGTAAGCAATATTAAAAAAATATATTTCGTAAATACAAAGTTTTCAAAATACTTACATAAAATATAATGTATTTTACATCAAATCTATTTTCCAGAAGAAAAAACATTACCATGCATTTTGAATGTGACATTGAACCTGAATTAACATATTTTTAGCCCGATAAGGAAATGTTTGCAACTAATCATCGATAGACGTAAAACATGTATTACCCATAGACACCGATAGGACAACATTATCGGCGTAGCCAATTGATATTTCAATTTGATCATCGAGAGTTAGATGTCCATCCCTGATGGTCCCCGTGTAGTAAGTGCTGGAGAACTGCGGCGCGGTGGGCAGTTGGGTTAGAGGGTCTGATGAAAGGGTGATGGTAGCGACACTTGTTCTGGGCTCATCACCGGTTTTATCCACGTCCTAAAAATGTCACGATTAATTAAATAAGGGCCGTCTCAAAACCAAATATTTCTTAATTCATTAAAATAAAGGTGCATAGTCTCGTTCAAAGGGAAATGATTGAATTCCAAATCCACCCAAATCTTTTGGGAAAAATGTTATGTTTTTTCCTCACCGCCTGTTAAAACACTAGTTTTATAAACAAGGCTATCATCATGACTATTTAATATTCCATGTACTTACGGTTGCAAATATCTGGAGGACCAAAGGATCGACTAGCTCGAATATTGCGGTTTTCGTCATCAAAATTCCAGTGTGTACTTTTTTAGAACTGTCCACCTTATCGTATTCCAGTACGAGATAATCATTTTTTTCAATATCGAATATAATTTTTTCATTAGTAAGATCGTAGTCCCGAACTTGTATAGCGCCATAGAAGGTGGAAATAGGTATTCCTGGCGGCATCGGAGTAAGGATTTTGTACTCGTACTTATCTCCAGGAAGAAATTCGGGATCATGATTGTTGGTATCGGTGATCGACACACGGATGATCTATGAAAAAAATAAATCTTTAGTTAATATTTTAAGTAACCCTCACCTATGTATAATATTCAATTATTATACGACATTTGTAGGACAGATCAAGCGTTTCATTATTTTATTCAATAAATTAACTCTTTAAGTAACCCTCATCTTTGTTTAACTGGTAGGACAGACGGAGTGTTTTATAGGCATGGATTTCGAAGGCAATAATCGTATATATTTCGAAGTTGTGTTTTTGAGATAGGTACCTAGGAAGGTGTAAACAGTTTATTTGACTTTGGACTGAATTATTTTCTGGTAACTGAACACAGCCCAAGCCGTTTAAAAATATATATTTTCTTTCATTTATTATTTTTAAACATATTAATTTCGTTTGTCGGTGAGTTGTACATTGGTGAATTCGTGATTGTGTCCCGTCATTTTTCCTGATTTTCAGTTGTACCGTTACGTTGGCAAACAGAAAATTATTTTAAGTGTAATACATCAAACTGAAAAGTACCTGTATCAGCCAACCCTTTTAAATGCATTTTCTACGAACCTTGGTATAAAGTGCAATTTTTTACGTGTTACACAGGTAATAAACATTTTTTACAAAATTAAAATATCTTGGACACTTTTTCGCATAAAATCTCATAAGATCAGCGTGGAAATATATTATTATTCTTAGCTCACCAGTTTTCTTGTTAAGGTTCCGCACTTAAAATCCACAGTTAATCCATAGGTGAGCATCGTTTCCCTTTTTTCATATTCGGCAAAGAGTGCGGTCGGAGATAAAATGAATTGTGTTCCTACAAGCTTCGGTTCCACGTATAATTGTTCAGGCGGAGAATTCAGGGCGTCCGTTTGTGCGGTTTTTTCTATTGCTGGAAAATCAAATATCACGTGATATAATTAGAATATATATTTACGTTCAGGAGATTCTGTCATTCGAACTAATATAGACTTTTAAGCTGCAGCCTTTTGGATAGGTGGCAAGTCATATTACTGCCGTAAAGAAACCAGATTATTTAAATTACCATTCTTACCGTATAGTAACATTTGAATAGCCAAGAGTTTTCCAACATCCCTCTAACCCATGGATGGCCAACCTTTTCAGTAGCCGGGCGAGATTTTAGAAATGAGATTTCCTAGAGGTGAGTTGTACTAGCTCGTCTTAGTACTTGGAACAACTGTACAAGTATAAATAAATACACAGTCCAAATTCCTGTTCCCTAGTATTTCGAACTTGTACTTACTTTTACAAGTAATGGTATGCCGAAAGGAATTATTGCATGGGGTATTGATCTCTCAGTGTCGAATGCATACGAACTACGAACGTTGGAATGTTTTTTTGGTGGTTTTATGTACACTCAAAGAAAAAAATGTGTGCATATGCTCCGTTAGCCACAAGTAGACACCTAAACCTTCCCAATATTGTACATTGCCACAGGTTCTGGAAATTTCTGATATGTTGTTACCCGTCTATTTGGTAGCAGGTGACAATGACATGACTCATATAATGTTAAATCTATTTTCATACATATATTTTATTAATATTAAATTGCGTAATTAAATTTTTCTGTATAAATATTTCATATTCGTTTATTGATTATTGTGTTGTTAAGTTTAACAAACCAGTCATATCAAAAAAGTTTACAGCAGTCTGGGGAAAATTTATTAATCATATCATAAAACAAAGACGATTAAAAAAGAAAACATCACGATAAAATACATAATATCTTTACCAATCACGTTAGTAGTAGTTCCATCGAATATGTCTTCTGTGTTTACGTCTAACACGCTAATCTCTTTCATAAGATTCCACTCGCCATCGGTAACACCAACAATTTCGCAATTTCCATCTTGGGCTGCAAAAGAAAAAAAAGATTGATGAATGCTGTCTTACACAACTAAGGAATACAGGAGATACACATAAACATGTCTAGCATGCACATGCGATCCGTTCCCTAGAGATTATTGGAGTTTGACCCTCTGTCTTACACAACTGAGCAATACAAGAGATACACGTAAACATGTCTAGCATGCACATGCGATCCGTTCCCTAGAGATTATTGGAGTTTGACCCTCTGTCTTACACAACTGAGCAATACAAGAGATACACATAAACATGTCTAGCATGCACATGCGATCCGTTCCCTAGAGATTATTGGAGTTTGACCCTCTGTCTTACACAACTGAGCAATACAGGAGATACACATAAATATGTCTAGCATGCACATGCGATCCGTTCCCTAGAGATTATTGGAGTTTGACCCTCTGTCTTACACAACTGAGCAATACAGGAGATACACATAAACATGTCTAGCATGCACATGCGATCCGTTCCCTAGAGATTATTGGAGTTTGACCCTCTGTCTTACACAACTGAGCAATACAGGAGATACACATAAACATGTCTAGCATGCACATGCGATCCGTTCCCTAGAGATTATTGGAGTTTGACCCTCTGTCTTACACAACTGAGCAATACAAGAGATACACATAAACATGTCTAGCATGCACATGCGATCCGTTCCCTAGAGATTATTGGAGTTTGACCATCTGTCTTACACAACTGAGCAATACAGGAGATACACATAAACATGTCTAGCATGCACATGCGATCCGTTCCCTAGAGATTATTGGAGTTTGACCCTCTGTCTTACACAACTGAGCAATACAGGAGATACACATAAACATGTCTAGCATGCACATGCGATCCGTTCCCTAGAGATTAATGGAGTTTGACCCTCTGTCTTACACAACTGAGCAATACAGGAGATACACATAAACATGTCTAGCATGCACATGCGATCCGTTCCCTAGAGATTATTGGAGTTTGACCCTCTGTCTTACACAACTGAGCAATACAAGAGATACACGTAAACATGTCTAGCATGCACATGCGATCCGTTCCCTAGAGATTATTGGAGTTTGACCCTCTGTCTTACACAACTGAGCAATACAGGAGATACACATAAACATGTCTAGCATGCACATGCGATCCGTTCCCTAGAGATTATTGGAGTTTGACCCTCTGTCTTACACAACTGAGCAATACAGGAGATACACATAAACATGTCTAGCATGCACATGCGATCCGTTCCCTAGAGATTATTGGAGTTTGACCCTCTGTCTTACACAACTGAGCAATACAAGAGATACACATAAACATGTCTAGCATGCACATGCGATCCGTTCCCTAGAGATTATTGGAGTTTGACCCTCTGTCTTACACAACTGAGCAATACAAGAGATACACATAAACATGTCTAGCATGCACATGCGATCCGTTCCCTAGAGATTATTGGAGTTTGACCCTCTGTCTTACACAACTGAGCAATACAGGAGATACACATAAATATGTCTAGCATGCACATGCGATCCGTTCCCTAGAGATTATTGGAGTTTGACCCTCTGTCTTACACAACTGAGCAATACAGGAGATACACATAAACATGTCTAGCATGCACATGCGATCCGTTCCCTAGAGATTATTGGAGTTTGACCCTCTGTCTTACACAACTGAGCAATACAGGAGATACACATAAACATGTCTAGCATGCACATGCGATCCGTTCCCTAGAGATTAATGGAGTTTGACCCTCTGTCTTACACAACTGAGCAATACAGGAGATACACATAAACATGTCTAGCATGCACATGCGATCCATTCCCTAGAGATTATTGGAGTTTGACCCTCTGTCTTACACAACTGAGCAATACAGGAGATACACATAAACATGTCTAGCATGCACATGCGATCCGTTCCCTAGAGATTATTGGAGTTTGACCCTCTGTCTTACACAACTGAGCAATACAGGAGATACACATAAACATGTCTAGCATGCACATGCGATCCGTTCCCTAGAGATTATTGGAGTTTGACCCTCTGTCTTACACAACTGAGGAATATAGGAGATACACATAAACATGTCTAGCATGCATGTTCGGTCCGTTCCCTAGAGAGTATTGTAGTTTGACCCCTTGAAATAAGTCAACAATAATAATAATAAATAGTTTATGTGAAAAAGTTAAATTTTGCGTCATAACAACTTATTCTTAAATTTATTTGATATGTTACACGAAATAACGGGGCGGTAGTGAATCTAAAGTAAAACGCCCTCAGGTACTGAAGAAAGCTTAGATCGTGGCCGTCATCATCCGGTTGGGCAGCGTTGTGAGGCGGGTTAATGTAGGGGATGTAGGAAGAGATTTATTAATGCGGGCCTTGAAGAGGCTCGGATTACATGAAGGAGGAAAAACAGATGCCGGTAACTCGTTCCACATACGAGCTGTCTGACAAAAGACGAGCACAAGCACGTTCTCATGAGGCCAACATCAACATCAACTGTGAACGGGTGTTCCGCATATGTACGTCGAGTTTCACGCATGTGCACCGAGTCACCGGGGAACAATGCTGATAGCTCCTTAGAGCTGGTTTCCATTAACATACATGAAGAACAGACTCAGCACGCCCACATTGCATCTGTGCATTAGAGATTAACTGGTCTGTTAACAATGAATTGTCAATTAGACGGACCGCCCTCCTTTGCACAGGATCAAGGAGGTTTATCAAGTATTCTTAGTAAGTACTGGGCTCTAGCCTAGATGTGGCTCCCAAAAGGGAAGGAAAATCGGCTGTTTATGAGCAGTTTTTTCTTCATCAAATATATGGAGTCACTTCATTTTAAAAGAAAGCGAATCTAGAAGACCCTTTCGAAAAGAATTAGTACAAATATTTTCTTATGAAGTTTAAGAATTAATAATCCTAAAAAAATAGCGATTTGAAATAATACGTCCAGTGACTAACACATTTGTGGCTTTAGAAAATGTGGAATTTTGGCACAACAGAAAATAACGTATTTACGAAAAATATCAAGGAAAAAAAAAATCCACAAATAAAAGCCACTATCACAAAAAAAACGTAATAACTTCATTCAACAAAGAAATGGCGAGATGAGATTCCATCTTATCAACACAATGTTGCATTTAGGGTGAGAATTATGAGAAATAACGTTAAATAATGCAATCCCCTCACACAGTGTTTCCATTGTCAAAGATTCGGACATACAGCACAAAAATGTTACAAGAAAATGAATCGTTCAACATGCATGCACTGTGCGGAAAATTATCACATCAGCGAGGGCAAGTCTCTTGAGCTGCCACCCAAATGTACTAACTACCTATCATCAAACCGGAAGAGAGAATCAAACTCCATCGAAAGAAAAAAAAAATTGAACACCGACCAAATAGTGAAACGTGTAATTGCAGATCTTATAAATAAGCTAAAGAAAGGATATTGAATAACATATTTTTATATACCTTTTATAAATTAACCCTAACTGATTTTAAAGGGAGACTTTATAGGTAACGTACTGAAAAACAATATTAAAATTTATGAATATGAATGTGTATGCACTGATTCTTGTAAAGAAATTATATCCAAAAATTTAAATGATGTTTTCATTATGCATACTAACATACAAAGTTTGGCAAAAAATTGGGATGAATTAATTGTAAAATTAAATAATTCAAATAAAAAAACCAGACTTGGTGGTGTTATCCGAAACCTATACAAATGACGCACCACCTTCTTATTACTTGCCAAAATATAATTATGTTACAACATAAATCGATACAAATAGTAAACTCGTAAAACATAAATTTAGTATTGTAATAGTAACTGAACATCCAATAGACTAAATAAACTGTATCGAAATACAATTCAAACTTAACAAATCAATAAACCGTGTAATAGCTGTTTATATAACATATGATTCGAACATTACTTCATTTATTAATGATTTCAAATATATATTATCAAAATTTAAAAATATGCTATGTGTTTTTCCAGGAGACTTTAACTAAAACATTAATGAGAACGTAGAAAATAATATATGAAATGAATATATATTAATTGTATGACTGAATAACATCATATAGTGTATACATAAAAATTACAAGAGAAATTAAAAGTCATACTACGTCATGCTTAGATCACACCTGGACAAATATAAATATTAAAGATCTCCGCAAAGTGAAGTCAATTATTTAGAAAACTAATGTATCTGAACACCATTCATGCATTCTTTTTTTATTATTACAAAATTAAATCTAAGAACATAATTTAATAACTAAAAAATCCGCTATAAATGTGACTATATTATCCGAAAAAGTAAAAAATGAGCAGTGAAACAATGTTTTAAACAGCGATAATACCGAAACGTGTTCAAACAACTTATATTGTCTCAGCACATTAAAAACTCGACCACAGAAACTACAATATACATCAAATCAAAACATAGATGTTTAACGCCTCGGAAAACCCATTATGTAAATTATAAAAAAACTTTAAAAATGCACAAAAAGAAAAAGCGTTGATTTTTAACAAAAAAAAAATAATTAAACAACTTGTATTAATAAAAGTGAAGAGGAATTTTTCAAAAATGAAATATTTTCTTCGGACAGTAACCATACACAAATGTGGAAAACAGTCAATTTGGCCATAGATAAAACTAAAAAAACTAAAAACACAAAGTCAATTGAACACGAAAACAAAAACGTAGATGCTAATATGCAACCTAAACAATGTGCGAACATCTTTATTTCTTTTTTGCTAATGCTTGAATAAATCTTGCGAAAAATTATCATAAGAGGAAGCTACAAGCCAAAAATGTGTATATTCTTGGTACACCTTATATCGTAGGTAATAGGCATTAAAATCGCTTGACAAAAGGAGTCTAGAAACGTTCGAGTTCAAGCAAAAAACTGGTTTTAATTTATTTTGTAAATAATTTTATAAGGAAGCAAAAAAGTGAAATTAATCAAGTGAAACTGTTACAGATAATCTTGGCCATGATACTATATTTTTAAAAGTTGTTTCCTTTATGCGTTCATACATTTCTATTGAAAAAAATTTTTTTTAGTAGTTTGCTTATTTATATTTTTCATTGAGTAATTTATTTTTTTATTTGTATCCTACTCAAGCGAAGCGATAGGAAAACCTTCAATTTATTTAAAGCATATTTTTTGGTATTGATAATGTAGACCAATTCGTTATGAAGATTAATCAAAATAGAAATCTAAAATTTACAAAATCAAAAAACATTATCAAATTTTGAAACAAAAACAGAATGTGAAATCTTAAAAATAATAGAAAACATGAAAGGAGGTTCATCTCCCGGATTCGATTACATTACAGTACTTTATAAGCAATAATTATTAGCCTGAAATACTCCACATTGAAAAATCTCCTGATAAAAGATACATGACGCCAACGGGACTTGAACCCGTGTCCTTTCAATTCGTTTCTCTATGTTTTGATTTGATGTATTTTGTAGTTTCTGTAGTCGAGTTTTTAATGTGCTGAGACAATATATGTTGTTTGAACACGTTTCGGTATCATCGCTGTTTAAAACATTGTTTCACTGCTCATTTTTTACTTTTTCGGATAAAATTGTCACATTTATAGAGGATTTTTTAGTTATTAAATTATGTTTTTAGATTTAATTTTGTAATCATAAAAAAGAATGCATGAATGGTGTTCAGTTACATTAGTTTTCTAAATAATAGACTTCACTTTGCGAGTAAGTAATTTATTAGTATAAGGCAGAAGAGGCATTGCGCCCCAACATCCAACAGTTGGTTTGGAGTAGGAGAATTTTAGCAAATAAATTAATTGAGAATAACTTCTATGATCTGAATGAATAAAATTTATAAAGTTGTTACTAAAGCCGATTGTTAAATAGTCGTGATTTTTAAGTATTTTGAATTTAATTCTAATAAAAGAGTTCCAAAAAATATGAAAATGCTTACAATAAATTTGAAAAACCTGCATTGGTCACTTGTTTAGAGCAGCTACATCGGTAAAATCACAAGAAGACGCACATTCTATTTTAATGTGAAGTATAATAAATGGGATAGTTATTTTGCCAGACCTCATAACTGGATATTTTTATTTTACACTAGCTGTACCCCACCACGCTTTGCAGTGGCTCAGTTTGTTAGTGCAGATAGAGAAACAAAAGCGCGTGTTGGTTTTATGTCCAACAGAAGGGTTTTTTTTTGTCCAACAGAAGAACTTTTAGAGATTTAAGATTTTGAACAAACGAACATTTACAATTTAATTTAAATAGATATATATACCGAATAGCTGTACCCCGCCACGGTTTGTTTGTGCAGTTATAGAAAAAAATACCACGTGTTACTTTTACGTCCAAAAGATGGCTCTGTTTAAAAAAACACGTTTTTACCTGTCACAGATAACATTTATATAATATAGGTATATAAAAACACCCGCGAATTTGATTGCAAGGTAATGTCAAAATTTCACAGCAATCTGTGAAGAACTTTCGGAGATTTAAGATTGTGAACAAACGAACATCACATTTTTATTTATATATATTGATATAGATGAATGTAGTTCTCGTAATTTGCTAATTAACACAAAACAATATACATAAAGCTAACACCTTACATTTTTTCTGGTTTTCATCAGGACAACGCGTTATTGAATATCTGCTTCGAACTCCAATTAATTGCAAACTGATGCCGGTTTGAATGTTTCGGATATAATACGGGTGTCCCATTAGCTATGAATCAAACGAAATGGAGTTATGGGGACGTTATTTGCAATAAAGGTAACCAAATTCAAATTCTTAAATGCCATCTAAAAAAAAATTGCTTTTAAATGATGTATCTTTCTAATGAAAGTGTTTTGATAAACTCTATTTCCATATTAAAATAATGAATCTAGTATTTCAATGTAATCTTTATTATTTATTTTAAAATAAAATGTAGCATTCGAATGGAGTGGACAAAAAAAAAGTGATGTACTCGTATGAAGGAGCTATGTTGAATATGCAGATTAGGCGATGTAGGTAGGTATAATCCACTAGTTATAAGAAACAAGCCATTAAGCTTGGTTTTAAGCTACTAGTAATAAGTTATAAATCTAAGTGATAGGAATAGATTAAATACATAAATAAAGTTTTCTCACGAAAACAGCAATATACTAATAATCTAATCATTATTATTATTATTTATCCAGATATTTACTGGGCAACTGACAATGTAGGAACGAGGTCGAGACTATAGAGAATATAGTATTTTTTAAATTAAAAAAAAAATTGCCGTTAAATGATGTATCCATCCAAAGAATGTATTTACGTAGTCCTGGCCCATATTACAATAGTCAACCTTTAGTAAGTTTTAATTTAATTTTAAAAGATCTTCTTTTTTAATATGGATATGGAGTTAGATAAAAATACTTTCATTATTAATTAGAACAACACGATTATAAAAAATACCGAAAAACACTGTTATTCTTTGATGGCATATTGGTTTAAAAAAACACAAAACATTGAAAGGGTTAAGAATTGGACAAACACATGTCTGGTCAGTTTTTTTTCTTTTTACATAAAAAAAGTCGACCACCTTTTAACATGTAAGGAATATTAGGTATTATAATGACAATAAATGTGAAGAACTTAAGAAATAGAATACTTTGCGCATTGATAATAGCACTGTCCTGTATTTTCACTTTATATTGTTTTATTTCTTTAAAATATTTATTACACACCAAATATTAATACTCTTCATGTTTAAAATCTCGTAAAATACATAAGCCGTAAATAATATAAATAAATGCTGCTTCAATTGAATACGACTACGACCCTGTCTTAACAGTGGGAAAGACAATAGTTTGGACAGTAAGTTGGCTAAGAAAAGAATTTATAAATTATTTTTTTTTGAGTTTTCTTTATTTTTATCTCCTTCCTAGCCACAGTGGGTTCCTTTGTATCCATTTATTTTTCCTTGTTGCACTTTAATTTGTTAAAAACACAAAATAATGCAACTCTCAACTGCTCTTTACATTTGCATTTATAATTGGCGCCAATTCCACAAAATCTTTTATTTTTTTAATAATAAATTTAACAACTTAAGTGCCAGATAAATACGTAACACTTTTTCTTCGTTGTAGTCGGACTTCCACCTAGTCCCGAGACATAGAACTTGGAATTAAATAGTTTCTTTTTTAATGTATGCGGAAAATGTTGCTTGTGGCGTGATGGAGGACTCATCTAGCAGTGGTTTAAACTCGCGACGCCTGGATGGGAATCCGACGCATTTGTCAACTCGGCTACTAGGTGGTTAAATATGATACGTTTTAAAGGTTTCCGTTCTTAAAAATGCTAAACGATTTTCGTCTGAATATTGTTTGTATGCTGACTTTCCGAAAAATATGAGTCGAAAGCATTTATTGGTTTGCTCTTTGACCTAGAATTTATAGTTCTTTATATTCATATTTCATGTTCCACTTCCTTCATCCACTCCACATACTTACCCTAATTGGGGATGGCATGGAAAAATTTCACCTGCGGCGCTTTTCTGTGTATTTCTGAGTGTTGCAACTAATTTTTAACTCCCTTCGCCCCTGTCACTTACTCCAGTTAGGGATGCCATAGTTCCAGAGGCTCTTAGTTTTGAGTAATGAAACTAATGTGTGGTATTCACAATTGTACTCTAAATATTTTCTATATCTATGTAGGAAATATACACATATCTTTTTGAAAATAATTAATGGATAAAATTTTTATTTGATCTTTCCAAATACAAAATAACATTTTCATATGGTTTCAATAGGGGCCCAAAAATTCATTTCTCCACTGTTCATAATCCCGAGCAAAGCCGGGTACACCTTAGCTTTTACGTAAATATTTCTAATTTATTCTGACCACTTCCTTGTTCCTTTTATGAAGGCTCCATACAAAATGTATGCTGCCCCCGCCGCTGGGGGAAGAATTTAAAGTTTTTAATTGGGTTTTCTTAGCTATTCAGTAATATTCACTTTCGAAAATTTGGATTCGTAATGTTTGAATAACAATTTATATATATGGTTATTTTTAACAAATTATCTATTTAAAACTAATTTCGTAGAGTACAGTAAAAGGGAAGTACTGCGCCGGTACTTATATGCAGAAATATCCCATGTAACATATAATGTCACTTATGCATCTTCTGAAGTATAAAAAAAGAAAGATTAGAAAGAAAAAAATAAATATAATTATTAAGAAAAATTAGTAATGCTGATTTATTAAAAATCTCTCCAAATTATTAGTCATCCTGTTAAAAACGGGACTGTAAGCCGCTCCCTGATAAAGCGTTGTTAAATTCGTAATAATATCGGATCACATTCATTCCACCTGCGTTGGTCTTAATTACATATCAGGACGAAATGCAAAAACGTTGGGACTTGTTCGTGTTCGGACATCGTGACAAAACACTGGTATTTTATTGAAGGTTTTTTTGGATAGCTATCAATTCATTCGTTAATCCCGTTTTTAACATGAAAGCAAATAATTTGAAGAGAATTGAAATAAATATTTTTTATCAGGAAGTTTCTTGGTGCACATCTGAATGTACAGTACTAAAAATACAGTAATTTGTTCTGAAATCGGCGCTACTCGGATTTTTTCATGGTAATGTTTTCATTTTAATAAATTTCTAGATCGGGTATATCTGGTACGTTCAATATTTTAGTCTTGACTACAGCTTGAATAAAATAGTTCCAATTTTAAAAACAAAATTAAATATAATGTCTTGGATGCGTTGCTTCACAAAATTTGAACAATTCATCAAATTTCAACGTTCATTTTGGGGTTCTCTGAAAAAGTCTGATTCAAGTTCTGTTGTAATATAATTATGGCCAGTTACTTGACAGAACCGAAATAATCACAGAAATTGAAAAGACCTTTCACAGAACTTGAAAATTAACTTTAAATTAAATTTGAAAAATCGTTCAAATTCTCGTCAAAAAACCCGTCCTTATACTTGTATCTGGGCCAATTGTTTATTCTATATTCTAAGTCTTTTGGTATAAAAATGATGAGACATGACGTTTTCGATGAATGTATCCAAGATAAATAGCATTATTTCATGAAAGATATGAGAGGAATGCTTTGAGGCAATCGAGAACTGGAGCGATAAACAAACTAATCTATTGATAATGTGAGCGATATGTTGGGAAATGATCGGAGCATTTACGATAATAAATATTTTTGGCAGCGGGCAGATGCGTCAATCGCAATCCTTGTATAATATATTATTACCTGTTTTGCTACAATGCTGGTTGCCATGTTTAAATCTTACAAACCATTAGAAAATATAATATACTTGTGACATTTTCAAAATTGGAACAGAAGATGCGTTCAAATCTAGAAAACTAATAAAGTACCAACGTAAAATATGTTTTATCAGACAAATTTTAATATCGAATCTGTTTTTGAAATTGGTGCAGTAAAAAAACAGATAGCAGAAATATTACTTCTATAGACTGTGTAAAACAACACTAATTACTAGACATCGGGATATAGTGCGTATATTTATGGACAAACAAAACAGCTAAATATGCACGATGCCGATTTTTATGCCCAAAGTATACGATGATTAAAAATAAACAATAAAGACCAATAACAAAAAACGCAAAATTACATTTGGTGAGGGATGAGGGGACAAAATGAATATCAGGAAAATGAGAACTTTTGTTAAGAACAACTAATTTTATATGCAACATTATTGCACTGCAATGCTAGTTAAATTAAGTCATCTGTTTGTAAGAATAAAGATAAGTATTATTAGAATACACGCATTTGGCATTATGAGCCTTACCTACCTCCGTGGTTGAGTGGAAAGACTCTCGACTAGCAAGCTGTGAAGGTCGTGGGTTCAAATCCAAGCGTGTGCAAGAAAATTTTATTTGATTTATTTGTCTTATTTCACAAATTGGAAGATTCTCTCAGTATCACTCTGGTGTAAGACCACTATTAAGAATTGAAATGTTGTTTGAAATGTGTTTGGTGACCAGATCTCCTTCCCCTCCTCACTACCCTTCAGCCTCACAACGGATGCCATTGTCTCACTAGCTCCGGACGGTTAGGAGCAGTTGGGACTTTTGTGCCTTATTCACATTAAAAAAAAATAATATATATGATTGTACAGCATCCCAATATAGATTGACAAACTTATCTTTGCAGTCGGTAGCTGTCGCTAATATGGATTTTCTGTCGCTAATATTTTATAATATGGACTTATTTTGTATCCTCCATAAGAGGATATCCTCTTATGGAGGATACAAAATAAGTTCGTTATTTCTTTGGCCTCCCGTTTAGTTAACCGCGTCAAGCTATGTCTGTCTCTCTGTAATTAGGCAGCTATTGCCCAGTTTTAACAACTTCGGTACTAAGTTAAGATGAAGCTATCGGTGAAATCATTATTTTTGATTAATTTTTATAGCAAATATTTTTTTTATGAATACCAAAAAACACGCTTCGGATGAATTGAAGCTTTTCCTATCGTTTCGTTCAAGTAAAATTAAAATAAAATTGCTAATTACTTTATGAAAAATGTAAGCGTAAACCATTAAGTAATGTAATTTTAAGTAGAAAATTACGAACGCGCATAAGAAATCAACCGTAAAAACTTATTACATCCATTTAAAATGCTTTTAAAGCTTTTTTCAGGAGCTGGAATCAAATTCGCTAACAACCTCATCAAATGCCAATCGGGTAGGTCCGACATTAATTTCGTATATTAAATGCTGTAATGTAATCCAATTTCTGAGATATGCATATATGTCCGCGTGTGTACGTGATGCCACTAAGTTAATAGAATGCATTGTCATCGACAACAAGTCTATCTGCCGTGTTTCAGCTCGATCGGATGTCGTGAAGTTGGTCAATTTCCGCTTACAAGATTTGCATTAATTCATTCAAAAACACAACTAAATTAAAAAAAATATATTAAAAATAAATACATACTTTTAAATATTAATATTTTAAAGTGCGATTTTATGGCTAAGATTATTTGTGATATTTTCCATTCATTCAATTTTTTCTTTGTTATTTAACTATTCACAAAATAAATAATAACCACTTTTGCGCTTAAACCGACCATTTTGGGTCTTCATTTGCCGTGCGATTTTTATGCGTATTGCCTTTATGGGTAGTGAGGTGTGATATACTTGAAAGGTCCAGTTGTTTCGCAGAAATTCACTTGTGACAAAGTCTTCAAACGGCCATTCAAAATCATTTCCTTTTTTGACATTTGAAAGGTTCCTGTTAAATGCCAATTCTAAGTACGTTTTAGCTTTTCAACAATTTGTTATCAGCAGAAGAGGACAACTATCATGTTGTTGAGCTTGTTAGCTTATTACAATTTGATAGAAAGCTAAAACTCAACTAGAATCTTTTAAATATTCAACGTTTATGTCATGTTTATAATAATACATTTGATTTTCTGCGAAACAAGTGAGCCTAAGAATAGACACATTTTTGTCTTGGGTATTCCTTTTAAGTCGTTGGCTAATAAGAATAATATAAACATGTACAAGGATATATATATATTTTACCTAGAATTGGTTCACACAAAAGCGCTACAAGTAGAGTAATCGAACAGAACGCACTTCGAATCGTCTTAGTCGACATTTTTATCACTTTTTGATCACTGTTGACTCACTGTCATTATACGTTGTTTTATCACTGTTTTACACTGATATTGTTCGGATAGATTCACCTGATACAAGTGTCGTTCGGATCACTGCCAATTAATGACTATTTACATTGCAAAGATTATTTCGTTTCGCATATCGCATCATGAGATAACAACACCTCTTGTACCTACCTATTACGGATTACATTTCATTTGTGTGGGTGTTTTCAAAAGAACACAAAACACAACAATGCGGTTAATTAGCCTATGTCTATTATTATAAAAAGGATGAAAATTTCATTGAAAAAGCAAAAACAATACATTTAATTTTTTTTACCTTCACATACATGCACACATTCGTTCTTCATGATTTAGGTACCCTTTAATTTTACTAAGAATAAATTAATTTGATAAGTACATACATGTTTTCAACTAAGCGTAGTTATTTTTATCCTTCTAATAAAAAAATGTATGACACCGAATTTGCAAAACATATCTTCATAGCTCCGTTACATCTACTGCTGACCTACTGTTGATTTTGGTAGTCACCTTTGGTCTGGAGTCCCAAGGTTCTTGAAAAAACTCTTGACGCTATTCAGATTCCCCTCTTAACAAACAGGCATCTGGTGGGAATGCTGTCCTTGTTCTACCAGCATTTCAAAAGAAGATCCTCCGAGTAACTAGCGTCATTGATCACTTTGGCACCCGAGCATAGTTGAGAAACATGACGAAAACACGCGCCTAACATTTGTAAGTATTAACATTATTTTTAACATGAGAATGAGTCGTATCTACGACTGGTTTTTGTGGTCGATAGATCAGATGTGGAACGATTTACCGGCCTCTGTGTTTACTCCCTCTTACAAAATGTGTCTCTTTAAGATCCATGTTCACTCATTCCTCTCCTCAAAAGGTCCCTCCACAAAGCTTCCTAAAAGATGACATTTGCTCCGAGGTAAATTATTTTCCTCAGGGCCAATGGCACCATTATTTTTCTCGATTGTGAGGTTAAAAAAACTAAAACGCTTTAGGATTTTTTCTGAACAGTGGGATTTTTCTAGAAAATTTCCAATACTTTTGAGGCACTATTGAATATGAACCTTGCGAAACAGACTTTCTCTTTCAGAGAAGTTGGCAGTTACGCAGAAAGTTAATATTATGTTCTAAATATAGATTTTTCTATATCAGTTCCAGAGAGATATTTATTTCTTTAACGTCATCATAATTTTATATGGCTTTCAGAGAGGAAGTACAAGTATGTTCATAGTTTTTCTTTAGACACATACATGAAAAGCGATGGAATTGGCATTGCAGGTATTGATTCAACATAATATATAGATCGAAATACAGGGTTCATACACAATGCGTTTACATGGAACATTTTATGGAGAATATTGCCATTCGACAGTTAAATAAACTAATTATTTTTGTATTTTTTTTATTATTGAAATTGATAACATACGTTAATTCAATTACAATATTGCGCTTCTCTTTTAAGCAATGTTTATACTTAAATACTATACATTATCTATGAAAACAATTGCGCAGCAAAAGTCTATTACTGATACCAACGGATTTAAATTATCTCTATTTTCTATAGTACGCCTTGGTGTGTAAAATTGAACTTAAAATTACATTGATTAGATACACTTATAGTTTATTGTATACATTTATAATATGTAATATAATAGGAAGTACCTACCTACATACTACTATATATTAAGTTCAAATAATAGAAATTGAGAATATTAAAAATAATTAAAAAATGTTAAAAATGTGTACAAGTGTTATGGAGTGAGTTCCAAGCTAGGCCGAATGCCGTTGGCCTGATACTATCAGAAAGAGTTCCATTTCACAATAATAGCAACATTTTATTGAGTTATCTCCGAGTCCTTATACCGTTTCCAATAGAAGTTCCACGATAAGGACATAATTTTTTTTTTTTTTTTTCAGTTTATGAAAGGTTAAATGATACATCATCATACCAGGCATAATAATTCATACCTTTGCTCACACTTCTGTGTATTGACTCATTGAATTTTTTCTAGATATCGTATCCCTAATCGCAGGTATTTTGACCCCGAATTATTATCATAGACAAATTGAATGTAGATATCTATCGATTGAGTTAATTATTCGCCGACGTATGATAAATAGCTGGTAGTAGGTAAACTAACTAGTGAAACAAAAGAAAGAGCTTCACCATCACAATGTGTAGAAATATAATATAATTTAAAAAAATGGTAAAATAAATATGATGCAAATGTTTTTGGCTTTCACCCTTCAAGGATGTTCAAGGCCAACATTTTAAATTATGGAGAGAGGGAAGGTGAATTCTTATATTAATTTTGTTTAAATTGGCAAATTTCAAAAAGATTAGATGAGATGTTGAATGGAGGGGAGACAATTTTAGATAAGGCTTAATAGAAGGGAGAATGTTTGTTTAGAAAGGGACAACCAAACAGGATGTGATCTAAAGTTCCCACTTCTAAAAATAAATACTTAAATTATTCAATATTTTGGGTGTTTCGGGAAAAGGGCTATGATCCCAGGTGCAAATGCAACCATAAGATAAATATTATAGCACAATATTTTTTATTTGCTTTCATTTAAATTTTCCCACGATGTTTGAACGGGAAAATCTAGTTTGCGATAGTATGGTTTCTATGCGAATGAAATTTTTCCACCGCCTAATAGCTATCCTCGGAACGCTGCTGCGGTTTGCGGTTAACTGTGATGTTGAGTGCCAGGAGCTGTTGAATGGGGAGGCGAGGGGACAAGTTGACCATGCTGGCCCACTGACCCGTGCACAGGTCGGGGAAGCGCAGGGCACTCAAAGGCCTCCCTTCTACTCCCCACGGAGACACGCACAGAGGAGCAAAGTCCCAAACCTTTTCCTCGTTAAGTCTGAGCCACCTGTAATCAAATGATTAAAAACACAGTATCGATCGTTATTTTGGGAGCGTTCTCCCGTTTATGAGATAAAAATAATTATCTTTTGTAGCTTAGTTAAATTTAATGGAATCACAACGATTTTTTAAAATTTACTATTTAGCTTTTTATAGTTTGTTTTGTCTTACGCTGATATGTAGAGTGAATGGCAGTCACAATTCCAAGGGTTTCCTGCCAGCTTTATTGATGTTAAGCTTGGCAAATAATCCAGGGTATGGGACGGCAGTGAAGGAAACTTATTTCGGTCCAGATGGCTGAAAGTCATTAAACTGATAAACTTCTTTACTGCAGAAACACAGGTCTAGCTGCATAATACTATAATTTTTTTATTACTCTTTCATAAAAACATTCACATCTAATGAGCAGTAAAGAAGCAGAAGCAAGAAAAGACAACTATTTTAGGAAATATATGAATTTGGTAAAGATTTTTCAAAACATCATTTATACCAGAAAATTTATATTTATTTTTTAGCACCTTTTTTTTTAGAAATAAAAATCAACACGTTAAAAACAAAGATTTTTTTTAATAAAATACATCAATTTTAAAATGTCTTTTGAAACTTAAATTATTATTTTTTGGTTGACTGAGGATTGATTATACCTTCCTTCCCGGGGACTGGTGCAAACCGTGCTAGTATCCTCGATTGGCTAGAGACAATGCGTATTTGATTACCACCAAGTAGACGTTCATATAATGCATTGTCATCGACAACGAGTCCATCTGCTTGATTGAAATGGTTTAAGCTAGGTTTGGTGACCAGATATGTGATAATTCCCCATCTTCCTCTTCCCCGTATCCTTCCCCTCCCCACTACCTTCATCCTCACAACCCCAATTGGGAATGCCATAGTCTCACTGGCTCCAGACGGTTGGGAGCAGTTGAGCTCTTGTGCGGTATTCACATTAAAAAAATCAAAAATGAGAACGAACATGACTGTAATAAAATACAAGTAAACGCTACCAACATATTTGTTGGTTTTATTTAATTAATGCCGATATTTTGCATACTTACAGTGTAGTGAGATTCGGTAGAAATGCGAACACTTTGTGGTGAATTTCTTTCAGCAAGTTATTGGTGAGAATGAGGGCTTTCAATTGATGCATTCCTTCGAACACTGATAAATTCAGAAACTCGATTCTGTTCCCCGACAGAATAAGACTTTCTAGTGACGAACAATTGGAAAAAAGTGTGTCGGGGATACTTGAAATTAGATTCTTATCCAAATTAAGATGCTTGAGTCTTCGTTGATATTCTAATTCTTCCCCACGAAACTAAGAAAAAAAGTATTAAATATAAACACCTTTAGGTCATAATTTGCAGAAAAATTATATTAATTTTAGTATTGTCAACCACTTCACCACCTTTTTTTTGCGTGCATTTTAAGTATAGATATTCTTTTAAAGTAAATTTTTTATTGACTGGAACACGTGATACAACTGGTATGTTGAATATAAACACACATTGACAAAAGTAAATTCCGTTCGATTTTTATTCGGACAGTAAATTGCTGTAATATGCAGTTAACACTAATAATCATAAGTTTTTAATAAATTTTCTTTACAAAATACTTCTTACTCTATGATTATAGTAGATACAACCTAGATTTTAAAGAAGTTTTTTTTTAATCATTGGCAACAATAATAAGGGGTTATAAGTTCTAATGTATAGTTTTTTTTTTCATTGATAATAATGTAAAATTTAAAAACATCTAACAGTTAATTTGCATAAGTATTAATTTCCAGCGAAATATTAATATTGAAATAAATAATACAAAAAAAAATTACCTCGTGAAGCCGATTGGAAGAAAGATCCAAAAATAAAAGAGATTTCATTCGTTTGAATAATCCTCCAGTAAGATGCGATAACTTATTTTTCTTTACAATTAGCACTTCTAAGTTATCTAGATCATCAAATATGCTTTCGGAGAAAGACGATATGTTGTTCTCCGATATTTTGATGATTTTCAAAGACTTCATATTTGCGAATGTTAATGGTTCAATAATTGAAATGTGATTTCGTGATAGCTCGAGAGTAGATAGAGTCAAAGCGCCCACGAATAGATCCGGTGGAAGAGTTGATATTTTGTTATCCGATATGTCTATGCTTTCCAAAAATGGATTGTTCAGGAAAAACAAGGACGGCAGAGTCATCAGGTGATTTCGTGAGAAATCTACTATTCTTAAGCTGTTTAAACAGCGTAATAGATGTTCAGGAACTTCTTCCAAGTTATTCTGCTGAAGGCGCCTGGAAAAACAGATACAAGTGATTATTTTTTCGATTATTGCGCTTTCTTCTTCTTCTTCAAGTGTGCGTTAATTGTCTGGAACGGAATTTCAGTTAAATTCATGTGGTTTTTGGTGTTTAGTTTTAATGTAGCCGTCTAGTACCGGATATCAAGAACTATTAAGCTTTGACCCGTCGTCTCTATTAATTATAATATTGTAATTTATTATTTCAATTGCCTCCATATTTAGACGTGCTCAATGCATTTTGGGTCTTTCCAGGACCTCAGGAACAAATTAACAGTAATGGCCAGTTTCAATTAAGTGATACGCATACGTCGATTTATGATGTATGACTCAAATTATCAAAATTTATCACAAAAACCAAGATATTTTTTGAAGGGTTCACATAATTCACATTTATTTCATTATGTAGGTACTTACCAAAGTAACGGTAACCAAATAACAGTGGCAATTATTCAAAAAAGTCAGTGACACCGTGACACTATGGCCATCTGGTCATCCCTAATTCGTAAAGTTCTCCGAAGTTGCTAAATTGTGTGAAACTGTTACTGTTATGCGCTGCGGCTGATACATTTTATATAAGCAAGCGCCTAATCAGATATTTTTAGTTAAGTGTAACAAAGATATTGATAAATTCTGAAAAAATATTTAACCGTTAAGAAAAACTTACAAGTTTTTAAGGTTACGCAAACTGTCAAACACAGATTGAGGCAAGTAATCTACACTGTTGTCGAACAGGTCCAACTCCGCCAGGCTCGTCAGTCCCCGCAGGGCATCTTTGTGCAACGTTGTCAGCCGGTTCACTCCCAAATCCCTGACAACATACAATTATTTATTTAATTAATATTAATTATAAGTACCACCGCCCCGGAAACCATTTACTGGATAAACAACACCTCTGCCATAGGACACCCCAAGTGGTTCACTACGTTTGGTGTAACAGATATATTTATGGTTATAAAAATGACAATATTAAAACAGGTAGACAAATAAACAGAACAAATAGGTGGCTATAGTACATTGAAAATATGAACTCATGACAATTCGAACAAAAAGATTATAGATTATATTATGAATCATATTATCTTACTTAGTTAGTATAATTCACAGAAGAGATAAAGTGATAGATGGTTGGAATTGAGTATTTGTGTGCCCGAAGTAATCCCGATTGTCACACAAAATTGATTGAAAAATTGAAATTTTGTCTTTCTTGAGCATATAATCAACTTCATAGATTATATAGCGTCGAAAGATCATATATTACATTGGACACATCAGTTTTCTTTCAAATCAGTGTTCTCCAGGGACACATTTGTAGGGATTACCTATCTGTTCAGTGCTTATATTAGTCATTAGCGGTCTTACTAATAAAAAATCTTCACAACCGTTACATGGTGCTTTTGTTACACATTGTACAAAGATTGTACACTGTTTATTTAGAATTATTATAAATAAAAAATGTTTCACACCATTGCGTTTTTAGAATGCGCGCTACTTTTACGCATGCGCGACATGCACATCAGTTTACCCGCGAATCGGTGTTGGTTTTTCACGTGTGTTTAGAATCATGTTTTAAATAATTTATATTCTTACCAGTGGCGGCTTGTGACTTTTGGGTGTTCTAGAGTGTTAAATAAACTTGTATTATTGATGTTGTTGTAGCCTGAAATTTCTTTAATTTATTTTTTGAAAATTCGGTTTTTTTATGAAGATTTTTGGAAAATTTCAGTTTCGCAGTGCACTACACCGATTTACTTGCAAATCTTCACACATAAAATCTACTTTAGGAAAAAAAAAAACAAAACGTTTTCGGCTACAACAACATCAATACTGCAATTTATTTAATATTATCACTCTAGTACACACAAAACTCACGAGCCGCCACTTATTCTTACGACCAATTGACTAATAATTAAAAATATTTTTACTATTATTTTTGTCAGTTTTAATCCAAATTGTAAGTAATATGTTTTCATCTTATTGGAAAATGCAATTTTTTTCCTTATAATTTTTTTATTAAATTTTACCGCGTGAATTTAATAAAACTTCCATTAGAGTGATGTTGTTTATTAAGGTTAAACGCAACGCTCGTTGTATTCTACGTGTTCACAGATGGCGTTAATTAATTAATTTTGTTTAAATACGCTTTTGCAAGGTATTGCTTTACAATATTAAGACAAATCATTTGTTTGCGCCCGTATATACGCAATATGAATATGAATAAATAGTTTTGTTCGTTTAAAGACTTAATTCTTTCGAGAAAGGCACACAAATACAATATTTTACCGATGATTCAATCCAATATTGTATTTGTATGCCTTTCTCGATAGAATTGAGTTTTATATTGACAAAACTATTTATTCATATTCATATTGCGTATATGAGGGCGCAAACAAATAATTTGTCTTAATACTGTAAAGCAATACCTTGCAAAAGCGTATTTAAAAAAAAATTAATTAATTAACGCCATCTGTGAACACGTAGAATACAACGAGCGTTGCGTTTAACCTTAACTTACCTTACGCACGTTTAGGTAAATAAAAATTCAAAAATAATTTTGGTGGTTTGATTGAAAATGTTCGTGTCAAATTTTTATTCAACTTTTTTCATGTTTGCAAAACATACTTCTAATGGGTAAATTTTATCTAGTTTCCAAAATAGTATTTGTTTTTAGGACATATTTAAAATGAAGAAATATATTGAAAATTTAAGATACCTTTGAAAAATTCAGAAATTCTGTGAGAAAATTTTATTATTTCATATTTGCAAAACAGATAAATAACTCCCTTTGACTGGATAAACAATGTTACACATCTTTCCATGAACTATTTAACGTCAGTTTCTATTTTTACGTTTCAATTAGCAAGGTTTTCACATACACATCATTTATCAATTTAATGAAATTTTTACCATGTTTTTTAAGTAAGACTGCGTCATTTTCATATTTTGGTGAGGCGAAAGCCGTCGATAAGTTATCTATTTTACCATGCAAGAATTTAGAGTTATTTTGGTTGATTGTTTTTTAAACATTAAAGTCTGGCTTTTGGGAAGGAACCTTACATAATAAAATATTATTTTGCTCTTTCTTACGTTGTCTTTTAAACAAATACAATTGGTCTCCTTGTTTGTGTGGTATCTGCGAATATTTTTAGTATTAGAGTCTTTTCTCGCTACAACAAAACTATTCTACTGTTTTGTTTAATATTTTTTTTCAACTTGTGTGATCGTCATCACGTTATTATGCTGCTTTTTTGATGATTATTTTAATTCATGTTGTATCAAGTTCAGATAAACTAAGCACCTGCTGACAGTAGCTTAGCGAGTACAAATTCCCATCGTATAATATTAATATAATATTACACAGTAAAAAAATCAACAAAAATTCTCGTTATCGAAAAAATCAATATGAACCAAAAGACAGTTTACTAAATAAATTTACTCAGTTTTATGTGTGCGAACAAGTCTCAAAGGAGGTTGTTCATATTTAAATTTTTTGGATCTGCAATATTTTTTATTTTTTTTATTTTATTGTAAGATACATATACCTAATAAGGTTCAATAAATGAATGTTTGAAACGTTTCACTGTTTTTTTTTCGGAAATGGGTTAAGTGATTGCCACTCAATCACCGGGCCGTCAGAACCGCTATAAATAATTAAAATATTTTTTGCTGTTTGACAATACAGTTATCAGCAATTATCAATTGCATCTTATAACATTACTGAGAAAAATATATCATTAATAACGTCATATCAATATTGTAACGACTTATTTATTTATAAAAAAAAAACGATAAGAGGAATCTTATCTCTTAGTCACGTAATGGTCGGTATAAAATGTATTTTGCTAACATCCATTATGATTATTTGACAATGTGTTAGTATATATAATACTAGCTGACGTATACCCGGCGTTGCTTGGAAACGTTTTATCTACTTTCTACACAGACATAGGAATTAATAGACGAGAAGATAATAGCGAGGGGTAAAATCAACTGTTGAAGAACGAAGGGGGTGAAGCTGACTGTGATTCGTCAAGAAATCAATCTGACAGTAAATAGGCATCTCGCATTATAATATCACCATTTACTTCTTAAAAGTAAAATCTGCTTTTGAATGAATAGACATTTTTACATGGGAGCGCAAATTACTCGCCACGTTATGAACTAATTTGCGAAGTCCAAATTCGGCAAAGTAAATTTCTTCTGTTTGCAGAGTCGTAGTTAGTTTCAGAGTATTTAGTTAAGACACTTTTACAAATGTTTCATAATTTACTTACCCCAGTAAACAACGATGAGCACACTTGAGAATCGCTACATTGTGATGTGATAGTATATGTTTCTAGAACTGATCCATATAATACGGTGTGAATAAGCTTAAAATAGAGTAAAATAATGCTTACTTATGGAATGTAATACGACAATTGGGTTTATTCTCTTTTTCACATCTATTTTTACAAGTTTTCATATCACAAGTCAACATTTTGCCGTGTTATTTCGTAAAATGAACCGATGATGCCTCGACCATAGTTCGCACAAGAATGATGACGTCACGTTTTCAAATTTCACTTGAGGCCATACGCGAGCCCAGCCGGCTCCAATGGAACCGGTATGGGGAGTGGGGATAATACGCTTTTAATCACTTATGGCAGGTCTACTAATATTCATATGTCTATGACTTTCTAGTAATATTATATGTACGTGTTATATATATAAACCTCGCTGAAAATATTCTCTAAATGGTGAAAAACCAAAAAAATCCGTTGCATGGTTTGAATTATTTATTTTTTTATATTTGAAACCGCACAAGGACCCTAACTGCTCCCAATTGAGCCAGTGAGACTTTGGCATTCCCCCAAGAAGGGTAAGTTGTGAAGCTGAAGGTAGTAGAGAAAGAAAGGAGATGGGGAATTGGAAGGTGGGGAAGTAACCAAACATGTCAAAGCCATTTCAAGCAACGTCTCTATTCTGAATGGTGGGCTTACACCAGAGCGATACTGAGAGTATCTTCCACTCTGGAACGTGCTGCAAGTATTATTTTAAATGAGTAAATTGTTTACCAGTCAACAGCATTGCCTTTCGACCACGGAGGCCGGAGAACTAAGCGCATCCTCCGCGGATAGCGACTTTGTTTGATACTCTTTAGATTTGGATTCGATAGAGATAGTTTAGATAGGGACCCAGACTCGGGTGTAACTCGGCCACAGACAACTTGTATTTAGATTTTAAATGAAGTATGATCTCAAGAATCGAATTGAGCATGACACCACTGTAAAATACAGCAGAATCTAGAGTCAGCGATGGGCTGGATATATGTAGAAATAATGACAAATGACTAAACACAAGAAAATCAAGACCAACTGGGTTTTTGTGAAAGGTACAGGTCGAGATTGTGGTGAATTCACTGGGTGGAGTTGAATCGAAATCGATGAGGAGGTTATGCCACGTCTCAGCACAGATATCTTCTAGCAAGGCGGAAAACCTACATGTACATTAATTTTAATTTAACTTATTTTATTGAATCTATGAAATAGATCCGTAATACCCGTTTCACACGATACCTTTTTTCACCCAGTTTGTCTAATCGGGATGAAAAAAGGGACGTGTTCTTTTTTGGTAGTTGGTAGCGTGAGTGACATTGATTGATTATACCGATTTTCGTACGGTTTAAGATGGCGGACATCATCGTCCACTGCCATCTCTCATTGTTTCACGTAACTATATTACGTAGAAATGTTGCATGTATATTCAGTTTATTATTTAAAATTTTATAAAAAACACTACAATAGGTATCTATTTATTTCTGATTGCGAACGTGTATTACTGTTAGGTATTGTGAATTTCGTGTGTATTTTTGATGATTCGACATTTTGTTTTGAGGAAACAATACGCAAAAATTTTACATACATACTGTTAATTCACAGAATAAAGAAAATCTATGTGTGTTAACTTGATATTGTAACTAAAACTTAATTTTTAATAAATTAATAGAGACAACTCTGTGACAGCTATTGATTTGGCATCTACGCTGTTATGTTTTGCAGTATCACCTCATATATTATACAAATATCGTACCAATCAAGTTATGGTGATCAGGTAGAAAATTTTTCCAAGGCATTGGTACATATAAAATCTTTATGATAAAGGATCAAAGACGAGCGGGTACACAAAAACATCTATTGGATAATGACCAAGCACGTGACACAGCTCGCAACCGACAGTGACAGATGCTTTCATGATTGTGATCAATGTATTAGTACCGTCTCAAAATATTATTTCTTCTCTAATGACTATGATTGTGTAAAGTGAAAATTTTTCGTATGGGTCCCGATGTGGGGATCGGTATGACAAAAGTATTGTGTAAAGCAGGTATCAGAACAGTTTTTTTCCATGGAATGGAAATCCAATGTTGAATCGACTTCAACATTCGTTTTATAAATTGACCATAGATTTTCATAGAATCAGGAAGAGACTCACATCTGGACCACATCGCAGGGGATGAGCTGTGAGGTGGGTAGGTATGCCAGGTCGGCTCTCCAGCAGGAAACTGCCTTCGTCTCCTGGTCGCACCGACAGTAACCCAGTTTACACTTGCGCCACCGGTCACGCTGGCGGGTTATACTCCAAACTGAAATGTTACGTCACAAACAAATTGGCCAGAGGTTTGCTCAAGTTAATAGCTACCTGAATTATATTCATCATTTAAAAGGGTTGAATGGTCAAAATGGAATATATCTTCTAGAATACCCTCAGTGCCCCAATGGATGTTTTACTCGGAATAGTAAGCAATGTAATATGTTTACTGTTATACACTTAGAGTCTTACTAATAACGGTATTTTAAATTTTACCCTACTGATAAAGTGTTATTAATGTAGGAAAAAGGTTAAATTTAATGGAAGCCGTCAAATTCAAGATGAATATTTTTACCAATTAGAGTTGTGCATCGTGAAAAGATACAGCGCCATTTTTGTTTTTCGTAATTTGAATTATTTTTTTTATTTTATTTCAATACAGTCCATTTTATTGTATCTCATAAAATTGTTAAATCGGGGGCAAATATGGTACTATATATTATCTGCCTGTACAAAATATAGATGGTTAAGAATAGCATCACGTTCATCAATAAAATGCATTTTACATATAGCTTTGTATTAGTGATGGAAGAACCTGTGGATGCAATCTGTTAGACATATAATGATAATAGTCTACAGTTAGTAATAACGTAGATCGCTCGAGAAATGTATTATATATTTGTACAGCGTCCTTAGGGTGATTTTGCACGAAACCTGCCAATCAATCATAATTAAATTAAATGTTAAATATTCCCTGTTAAACCCCGATTTAAGCCCTTTTTTAGATTTTTATTATTTTGTGATCAAATTTGTCTAAAAGCTTTACGCTCGGCTCGCTAAAATCGGCATTAACGGGACCATTTAAATGTAAATAAGAAACAAAATACAGCAAAACACGGACATGTGTGACCATGTCAAATGTGACAAAAATTTGAAACAACCCAATCTAACAGTTTCTAGGTAGTACTTAAGTATATTTAAAAAAGATCTGAATAAATAAGATATTCATGAAAAATAGAATTATTAAAAAAAATAAATTATAAATATATTAATTTTCAGCTACAACATCAATATTTTTCAATCTTACTACTGTAGCTCACTGAAAAATTACAGATCGCCGCTGGTAGGTACCTAAATTTAATTTTACAGTATGTATTAAAGCGATGCAATACGTGGTAATGCAAAATCATATGTTTTTTGTTTGAAAATTTGGTCGCCTAGAAATGTTTCAGATGCTTTAAATAAATACCGCAAGTATCATCTTAAATTATCACTTCGACCCTAAAACATAAAAACGAAATTTGTTTTTTTTTTCTATTTACGTATAGTTACATATAAATACCATCGATTTCAACTAAATTCTTCAGATAGCAAAACATATATCACTTAATTAATCATTGTTTTTGATATAATCAATATCATCTTAAATTATCACTTCGACCCTAAAACATAAAAACGAAATTTGTTTTTTTTTTCTATTTACGTATAGTTACATATAAATACCATCGATTTCAACTAAATTCTTCAGATAGCAAAACATATATCACTTAATTAATCATTGTTTTTGATATAATCAAAATAATTCTATTGTGTTTAATAAAATATCACGAAAATTCATTATCGTTATCTATTTTAATGATAGGATTATACCTAAATAATAATTATAACAATGGAAAAGTACCGGGCTGTTCCATCGCTCGTAGCCTTCGCTCGAGCATTCGCAGCCTGAAATCGCCGTTCTCTATTTGCCCTCCGCCGACTTGGAGGAGATTGTTGTGGGTCACAATAGCGGGCTGGTCGCTCTGCGGCATCCTTTTTTCCAGCATCTCGACTACATCGCAGGCGGAGAGGCTGCAGTAGTCCTTGTGAACCAAGGAAACCGTGGCTACAAACATACGAAACAAGATTACATTCGATGTTGAGATATATTTCAGATAGTTATATCCGATACATTGTCAGAGTGGCGGATATACCTTGCGGTCGTCCGCTCAGGTAAAGCAATAGCTACTCAGGTTATCTCATCGGTAGATTGCACTCAATTTAGTTTTGCATGTATTCAAAAAAAGAAATTTGTTTGCAATAACAAAACCAAGGAGATTAAACATTTTCCTCTTAGAATAGAACAAACTAGAACAAACAATTCAACTTATTCTTTTGACGAAACTGAGAATTTCGTAAGTAAAGTTGATCTGTATTTGATAATTTGAAAGAATACTTTCGGAATTTTTCAACATTTATAAAAGATACGTGAAAAAACCTTTTTTCATGTAGGTAAGAAAACAATTTTTGGGGTTGGTAAAGATTTAATTTTTTAATTGTAATATATAGAATATGAGTTAAATTGTATATATGTATTTTACAAAATATCGTAAACTCATATTTGGTAATGTATACCATATGAGAAAAGAGGAAATCTAGTGCCCGATTGCCGTGTTTGCTTCGATATACATAAATTATTTTTAGTATTTATAATTGGTTTTCTTGTATTTTATTCTTTGTTCATTTATATACAATTAACGCCTTTCGGCTTTTACATATGATACTTAAAGTATAAGAAACATGAGTAAATAACAAAGCAAATTGAGATCCTGTTTAAGTAATAATGAAAAGAAAAAAATATGAAAAAACTAAATTTAAAAAAAAAAAATATTTATATCCTATCTATTTTAAGTAAATGACTTAAGATAGATGAGGTACATAATAAATGCTTATAGGTAGGTGTATAATAAGTAATAATATTTTCTCCCATAAATACGAGCTCCTTGAGCTCACCTTATGGAGTGGTAGAATAATTAGGAAAAAAATTATATTTATTTTGTAAACTTTTATTATTTGAAACCTTGTATTATTTTGTAATAAATGATAAGTAAATATATTTCATTTTGATAAGTTCTTAATGAAAATTGTCTAATTAATTAACAGCTCTTATGAGCGTGTATAACTTAATACAACGTAGAAGGTAATAACATAATAAATGTCTATAAAAAAACAGTGAGATCTTGAACTCAATAAAATTATCAAAAAAATGTATCTATATAATATATTAGGTAAATTACTTAACATATATTTTTTTAATAGGTCAAATACATTTCTAGTTGAGATGATGATTATACATCACAAGACAAAAAATGTAATTTACTATTATATAAAGTATTGATTTATATATTTTTTTAATATTCAATTGAAGAGCTTTAACAAAATAAAAGTAGAAATATGTTTAGGTTATATATAATTACAATCCAATTGATAAACTTTTTATAGTTATAAAACGATTGAAATATTTGAATTACAGGAAGGTGATAGTCGTAAGTTTCTATATATGTAAATAAAAGTAAATATATATCATTTAGACAGTAGTTATAGGCCTTAGTCGTAAGTGACTAGATATAAGTTTTATGTTATGAACCTTAGTCGTAAGTCACTAGAAATAAGTATTAGACGTAAGTCACTAGTTATTATGAATCCTAGTTTGAAGCCATCTGTAACCTATTTAATAAAAATATTTGTACAGCGCCCTTAAGGTGATTTTTTTATGAAAACGGCGCTATACAAATTAGGCATATATTAAAAACTTAAATGCCTCTGCTTCCATGTCGGAATTTTAAAAATTTGGACACCATACTATAAAAAAAATTGAAATGATGTAAACAGTATATCATACAAATATTTTTGTTGAAGCTTAGTTGAGTGTTAGTTTGATTGATGAATAACATAATCGATAGGATTCAAAACTGTTGTGAAACAATGATGATTGAATCACAAAGGTATTTAAAAAAAAATGATTGGAATGGATATGATAAATGGTCTTAGTCGCAAGATAACGAAGAGGAAATTAATTACCTGTTAGCGTATAGCTCCACAATATGATAAAGCTGATTGCATTCACGGAACTGGACATCGATAATCGTGACATCACAACATGTAGTGCATATACTGCGTATCTCCAACAGAGAGCTAATGCGATGAACTGAAAAGTGCTGGTGACTGTACTCTGGAGAACTAACTGATGAACTGGAACGAATTCGACTGTCCAACTCCAGAGAGAGAATCGGCTTAATTATTTGCATCCTCATACGCGATTTAATTATTGACCTACATTAATAGCCTTCTTGAATGATTGCGTAAAGGGTGTCTCAAATTGATGACTGCACCTAAACTATAGTACACAAATAATTCTTGGATCTGGACACTGGTGTCTCGGGTTCAAAACATGGCCTGGGAAATAAATGTTTATTTGGAAATATAATAATAATAATAATGTTTATTTCAGCTGGACAGAGCGGTGTGTGCAATGCTCTGCCTGCCATAAAAGTTTACATTTAAGTTAATACATAAAAAGAAAATGAATAAAGAAATAAATAAAAATAAAAAATGAATACATTGATGAGCACATTAGGACTTTATGGTGGCTTGAGTGAAATTCTCCATCTCTGGTGTAGAGGCGCTCCCTGCCACTGGGCAACGGCCTGGACAAGAGTGTTGTCCGATCTCTGGTAGCGCTGACTCGTCCCGGCTATTCTGTGGCGGATCAAAGCAGCGAACCCATGCACCCTTCCTTCGGTGAACATCTGTGAGGCGCTGCATCGCCAGGGGAGGCCAAATAGGGCTCTGTATGCGTGGTTATACTGTACTCGGAGTGTGTTCATGACGCCTTGTGTGTATGTCGTCCATAGCTCGCTAGTGTAGAAGCTCATACAATATGTTTGGAAAAGTTGCTTCTTCACCGGAGGACTGCATTTATTGAATTTTCTGGCAAGCATGTTAGCTCGCACACTCAGTACTCTTCTTTGACGTTCTATGTCTTTTTTATCATTTAAGTCATCGGTGATGACATGCCCCAAATATTTGATTTCGCTGCAAATATATATTCTGTAAAGATTATTAATGATATATAAAATAAATCAATCAAAATCAACACATTTTACCAAGTTCTACTTGCTCGGGTGAGACAAATGTTCAGGGGCTCTATTCCTGAATCGAGGGCGCTCGTAATCGCCGTCGAAAGTACGTACGTTGGTCGTCGTTGCTATTCCCGAAATTTGTCGAAGGTACATACTTCGACGCCAAACGTCAAAAGTCATTCCACACAACAACTACTGGGTAAAACCAGTAGAAACAGGGCAGCGAGTGGTAGGTTGTTGGCGTTTCTATGGAATTGGCTGTCAAAATCTAGTCTAGCTATCAATTTTTGTTTTACCGCGCGGATTCTGCAAATGTAAAAGTGGGCGAAAATTTCCCACTTACTAAGTCTTTATCGGAGCTTACAAGCTCAATTAAGAGTTGCTTTTGGCAATTTGTAATATGTCCCGCAGCCATTTCTGTTTTGAATAACGAATAACTGTTGTCTGTTTGACAGTCACACCATAGAAATCCCAAAAACATTAGGAACATAGACAATATTCACAGGGGTGCCAATATAATTATCTCTTCTACCAACTTCGACGGTCGACGCTCAAGAATACGTAAAATTGAAACATTCGAAAAAGTTAGTCGCGACGACTAGTAGTTTTTCACTCGAAGACGGCGCATACGAAAACGATTGATCGTTTAACTCCAGAATCGCAGGCCAGGTACCTACCCAATTCTACAATCTCGGGTGAGACAAATGTTCAGGTACCTACTTTCAACTCTTCTCCTCGTCCTTTCTTTCTAAAAATGCTTCGGAAAATTTCCCTAATAGAATTAGTTTATTATCACGTGCTCCGGACAGTTGGTATTCTTAAAATTGTGTAATATTACGTTTTACAATTGCCATCCTAAAATCTTGTAATAATGTGATAAAGATACAATAAGTACCAGAAATATAATATTGCAGAAGATCACGGAGAAAAAAAACGGGAAATATAATTTTGAGAGAATGGAAGAGAGATCCTTTAGAAGTCAGCTACGGTAAAAAAATGAGAGACACCTGGGGAAAATTGGGGAAAAAACATTTTTGTCATATATTTGGAATTCCCCGCATTATCTTCTAATCCATTTATTATGTAGGTACTGTTAACACAAATTAAAATATTTTTTAGATAAGCTTACGGACAAAGAATATTTTAAAGCTCCGATTTCAACGTTGTAAACAGTAACTAATCGGATTATAATAATAGAATCATAACAAAATGGATGAAAGGTAAAATACATACTATTATTCCGTCAACGGCCCATCAAACCAAATAGAAGAAACTTATGTTGTGCAACCTCCAATGCAAATATTTATCTTTGTATTATTTTTTGTATGTTTCTTGCAATTAAATGAATATTGAAATTACGTAAACAATGTATAAAAAAGGTATTCATTGCTGGAAAAAAGTTAGCGTACTTATTAAAATTATTTATTTATATTTAAAATTTATTGTAGTATGTAAAAATAATATATAAGGCACAAAGCGTCTTGTGTATTCTATTGCTAATCATGTTTCAATACTAAACGCTTAGTACTGACCATGCCATCTGACGGCCACACCGATAACTTATTTATAAGAGAAGCAAACAGATTATTTTCTTTACGTTTATTTATTTAATATCCACATGTACAAATATAAATATACCATAAACAATAGGTTCACGTCACAGTATAGAAGCATAAGAAAATAGTAGAAATAATAATACAAAAATAAAAACAATTAACAACAATATAAGTAGACTTGCTAAATGAATATTGATTGGAGATACTTGTATTATCAACCTTCTTATACTTGTATTATCTTCTTCTTCAATGCTATGTTACATTGATAGGTATAACATTCAAGAATTAACGAAAAGTTGTCTTAATAAAGATAAAATAAAATAGTTATCTGAAAAAGAAATTTGCTGAACCAGAAATCCCAGTGAGGATATAATTATCTTAAATTTAGGAAAAAATAGAAAAGTTAGTTTGACTGCCGTTAGTAGTGTCCATCTAATCCAGTGAATTGTCACTGTATGAGTAATGTAGACTCATTGTATCTCACGTCTCGTAAAGTTGCTCGCACATCATCGAACAAATGTATTATACTTTCTTCAAGTATCTAAAGACCCTTTGATACGATAAGGTGCCTCAAGGCGTCTCTATTTTGCTTTTCATTGCGAACCCGGAGAAAAATGATTTATATATACCTATTGGTGATTTATTACAAATCTCTTCAAATTATTGATAATTCAGTTAAAAATGGGACTGCAGGCCGCTTCCTGATACTGTTTTAGTAAACTCCAAATAATATCGGTACACGTGTTCATGTAGCTGTATTTGTCTGAATTATTATGTAGAATGACGAAATACGGAAAATGTGAGGATTTTTGTGAACATATGTTCCAACTTCGTGACCTAACATTAGTATTTTATTAAAAGTTTATCAGGATACCTATCAATTCTTCCGTTAATGGCCCGTAATCCCGTTTTTAGTCAAATCACGAGTACTTTGAAGAGATTAATAAATTAGCAATACTTTTTATCAGGAAGCATTATTCGTATCTGTATTGCTCTATCTGGGGAAACAAATTCAAAGTTTTCCCGGAATTCGAAAAGAATTAGGTGGTTTGGTATGTTTTTTACTTATTTATTTTATTTTAACTGAAAATAAGAATTATAGCTAGACTATGCTCCATTTTCGGAATATCTGTCCCAAGTAGAGGATTTTTGATATGATACTGAGGCATTTCCTAACCCGATTTATTAATGTCACCAATTAAGGAAAATAAATAAATAAACTTTTTGCGAGATATAACCCTTTGGATAGACTTGAATTCTGATCCAATGAAAAAAAATTGTTTCAGAAGAGATTTATGTATGTTCTCGCTCTCGCCTCTAATAACAATGCGTGTGGTTTTCTTTTTCTAAATGTACTTTCATCCAATGTTTTTTTCTTCTATTTGAGAGCAAATAAATCTGAGCTAACTTACTGATAAAAAGAGCTAACGATATCACTGAAATAATTCACACATATTATCTGAAATTTGTTCGTGTACATTGAAACAAATAATATGTTTAGAACGGAGAATAATTCGTTTGATGTTGACGTTCAATACAAAGTTATATCGTGGGCAAATATGCACCATAAATTGGAATCCCTTTAGATTCTGCGAAATGGTTAAGGATGAAGATTTAGATGTATTTTACTTTGTGTGTTGGATAGGCAATATCGTATTTGTTTTCAGTTAATTTTGATCGAACAGCCATCGTCAGAGCCTCCACTCCGAAAAGGAGCTATCTATTGATTGCAAATGCTAATATGTGAACAACTGAAATAAAACAGAAGTTGTCATAGATATATTATTTTGCAGACAGTTATACAAACTGAATACCATTGTTTTATTAAGGTTTAAGTAGAATATATATAAATTATCATGGATACTGTTTAGGTGCGCCGAATAAACTGCAATAAAAATAATATTATTATTGAATTATACTAAAACTATTATTAAGAAACAAAATTAATAAAAATATACAAAAGTACCTAAATAAAAAAGGTAGACTCTTTAAGAACGATTACACAAAGTACTAATGAGTAGGTAGGTTCATATGTGTGTCTGTTTCAAAGACGACGCTTACAGTTTTTATGCTAATTTCTTCAATTCTATGAAGATTTCCTCCCAACTATAGGAAATGAGGAGTATTAACGTGGTATGTTGTTCCTCACAAGATATAAATTAATTTGAATAAAAAATTAGAAGAAATATGATGCTCATTATTACACATCATTATAGTACGTTAAAGCATGCTTTTATGCTACTTTTGTGATAAAAATGTAAAAAGGTTGAATAATTTTCAAGCCATTTCCCTCCCGGAGAAAAATTAGAATTTTTACGCGTAATTAAGTAAAAGATATCACGAATTTTGGGAATGAAGGTCGTTTTCAACGTTAGCGTTAAATAATCTTTGAATTGAACCAACGGTACAGAGTGCGTTTTTACACATATATACTAATTATTATTGTAACGGAAAACAAAACAGTAATTTGATGAAAATACTTCGATCAATATTAAAAGGTTTTAATTGGGAAGTATTTTTAGGTTTAGCCATATTTTCCGTGACCGGTACTTCTCAAATAAAATTGATTAATATTTTAAATATTAAGTACTGCGGTATGTATGGCAAAATATGTAAAAATATACCCAGATGGTAAATGTAATCGTAACCCTTACAATAAAGGATATAGGTACATAGTGAGGGTAAACTAGAATCTAGTTATGATTCCCGTTTCCTTTCCCAAACCATTGCCCCTTATCAGTAAAAGGTTTTATTCTGAAAGGAAAAACTCAACGATAAAATTTTACTTCGTTTTTTATCTTAAAGTTTAGGGCGCTGAGAGATTTACTGACAAACTGCTGGGCAAAAGGCGGAAAATAAGACATTTATATTCAGTTCCTGGTGTGCGTTTGCCATACCAGGAAATCATGAGATGTATTAAGTGTTATTTATTTATTTAGACGCCCATTTAGCATTTAAATATAAAATTTTGTAAATAAAGTAAGTAAATAATAAATATTAATAATTTTATAATCATAATCACAATAACAAAAATTATATATCAAAATAAAAAAAAAATCAAATATAACAAACTGATACGGTTAAGGATTATTGCGTAATTAATTTAAATACACATGGTATTCAGGGGTAAAGTACACTTACTTATAGAAGTTATTCTAGATGAAGCATTTTTTTCCCATACAAAAAATTCAACTTTTTTACCAAAAACTACCTTAAAATTTCGAAATAAGTTATTTATTATCTTTTCTATACACATATGTCTATTCATGTAGAATCACCCCCCGAAGTTAGTGCACTTTACCTCCGGACATCCTGTATATTGGTATTACATGGTAAAAATTTGCTGACATTGAATGTCGCTAATTATTAGTAATCCGGTTATAAAAGGGATTGCAGGCCCTTAACGATTGAATTGATAGGTTTCTTAATGAACTTTTAATAAAATACGAACGTATTTTCACCTTGACGCAACATATGTTCATATAATTCAAGGCAAATGCAGAATCATGAACACGTATTCCCATCTCTTCGGAGTTTACTAAACGTTTATCATGAAACGGCCTGCAATCCCATTTTTAAGCAGATTACTAATAATTTGAAAAGATTACTTGACACAATTTACTCCGTGTAAGGGGAAATCATAGTTATTTCTTATATTCTTTTGTAGAATTTAATGTGCCACTTAATTTTTCACGATCTGTTAGAAACACAAAAATTTAGAATACTGTTTGCATTGCGGCGTTTATCGTATTTTGTTTTACGTAATTGTCTTGTGATGGTTTTCATCCAAACTTCAAGCGATAAAGAGGTAAATAATGATTGTTTTTTATCCACCCAGTTTATCACTACAGAAGCAAGAATCTGTTTAAAATGACTAGCTTGAACTTTATCCACCCAAATGACTAGCTTGCACTTTATGCACCCAGTTCACTACTACAGAAGCAAGAATCTATTTAAAATGACCAGCTTGCACTTTATCCACCCAGTTTACCACTACAGAAGCATGAATATATTTAAAACGACTAGCTTGCACTTTATCTACCTAGTTCACCACTACAGAAGCATGAATTTATTTAAAATGACTAGCTTGCACTTTATCCATCCAGTTCACCACTACAGAAGCAAGAATATATTAAAAATGATTAGTTTTGCACTTTATCGTATTTCAAGTATATTAGTTTTTGAAATATAATCGTCCTACTACATGCCACATAATGTATTGATTAAAATATATTAGCAAATCTTATTTGACATACCTTTGGGTACCAAAATGACGTACTTGATATGAGAGTTAGTGGCGTGAGATGGTGACTGTTCGCGCGCTATATACGCTCGTGTATCGAAAATAAACCCCATATGATGAAAAGCTCTCTATTAAACAGTAGAAATAAACAAAACACTGGAGTATAGGCAGTCGATAGTTTTATATGTGTATGAAAAAACCATTTACATCAATTCAAAAATTTTAAACCATTCACATACATATGTATGAAAAAACCATTTAGAAGAAACAGGGTGTATGATTGTGATATTCTACCAAATAGTTGGCTATGTTAGTTGTTAGTAGGCAAGAACTAAGTTTAGTTGAACAAAATTAATCTTTGTTTATATATATTATCGAATTGAAACGTTGCTTGAAATGGCTTTGACCGTGTGTGGTAACCAGATCTGAATAGTCAGGTACTTTACCAACTTCCTCTTCCTCGTCTCCTTCTCCTCCCCGCTACATTCAGCCTCACAACTTACCACAATTGTTGATGCCATAGTCTCACTGGCTCCAGACGGTTGGGAGCAGTTGGGACTCTTGTGCAGTTTCACATAACATTAAAAAAACTATGAAAAAAAGTTGTTAGTAAGGTGTCTAATTATTTTTAAGTTTTACCGATCTTTCGTCTTCCGAAGGCATCCGTGGTGAAGTCACTGACGGACGATCTGTTTATTTCATTTGTGTTGAAAATTGGCAAAATAACAAATACAAATTTTTATTTATTTATTTAAATGTATTTGCGCAAACCAGGATTCGTACCTGCAACCTCTGATTATTTAATGAACGACACATCAGGGGTATTATATGTCAGTGCATAATACTCCGAAAACTTCGCACCCTCTGAGTTGATTTAATTAACGACACATCAGGGGTATTCTATGTCATTGCATAATACTCCGACAACTTCGCACCCTCTGAGTTGATTTAATTAACGACAAATCAGGGGTATTCTATGTCATTGCATAATACTCCGACAACTTCGCACCCCCCTGAGGTTATTTATTCCTCCTACAGTTATGTCAATATAAATAACATTGTGATAGAAAAATGGTTTTTCCGTGAACCATAAAGATTCAGTGGATTTTCGTTACCGCTTTCTTTGATTTTTATTTGGATGTGAATTTGAATTATATGTGAGAAGCTATTGATATTCATTGAATTTTTTTAAACCATCACAAAAATTTTACGCGTAAAGAATAAAAATAAAACATCAAGATTTTTTCGACGTTAATATAAAAATATTCTTAACTTCTATTGTAAGACTAATCAAACTGAATTTACGTTTCGGCTTAAAAATTAAATTACCAGTAAAAAACTATTATCAACAGAGTAATATGTATTTCCACCTTCTTATAATGTATATTTATTTAACTGCAAATATATTTGTTTAAAATATATTTCATCACGCCACTCTGATTTGTTCTCTTCAACCGACAACCATCGTTTCATTTAGGCATCCTAAAAAATGTACCTACGTGTATTGTAATGCCGCAACAGGAATATTGACTATTGACGCCACATATTTTCTTTTAAGGTAAGAACGCATACCCTTATGACGCGGAAATATTTTTAGAAAGGCTTTTTGTCCTCGACTTTTACTGCCTCTGTTAAAAGTGATTCACCAAAAGAGATTAATTGCCAAATACGGCTACCATAATATGGGCATTAGCCTAGTATGGTATGTGAAAATTTTTATTTAAAAAAAAAGAAAAGACAAAAAGAACACTTTTCCCGCACTCATAAACATTGATAATACCATATAATTTGATAGGTACTGTACTGGACGGGAGTCCGCAGAAGACTGTAGATTTAGGCGCCGCACACTGGGGCCAAATACCAGAAGTTGATACATAAACAAAAAATTAAAATTCAATAATACGATGTCGCTTCAATTGTTTCGAGGTACCTCGATAGTTGTAGCATTATTATATAGCAGGTAGAAACCCTTGACCATACCCTTCTACCTGTGACACCGCTCAGTACAGAGCGAACACTCGTGCAGATAATACGCCGTTTACAAGTGCCAGCATAAACCTCAAGTTCAAGTATTTATTTCGGAAGACACCTATTACAAATCCCAAAAGTGAGTATGGAACCATCATGTTCAAGTATTTATCTTATTTTTTCACATTATATTTTGAACATTATCAATTATTTTGACAGATAAAATTGTATATCAAATATATACAAAAATATAGCAGTGATTTTTAGAAAAATGATATTCTTTTAGAGATTAGTTGAGCTCCGGGCACCCCCGGGCTATCATTCAAACACTTTTAGGACCAGTAACTATTGTTATTTACGAATCACTTTTAAAATCTTGCACATATGTACACTTTTTTAAGTTATGAATTATTTTAATGTGATCGGTAGCTATAATTAAAATGAACAGTTTTTTTAAAAACTCGGGATCAGAGAATTTAATATCATGTTAGTTACAAAACCTGTCAGAATAGAGATTTATTTCAAAATAATCATCACTGACATTCAATTTCCATTTTTTGGACGTAAGGTGGTAAAGTGTAACTCAAAGATAAAACTTCATGGTCTCGGTTCCTAAAACTGTTTATACCACATATCTGGTCATAATAGAACAAAGATAGAACGCGTTTTCTGAGAGACTAAGTTGTGTCAGTTGGTGACAGATATAGCACAACGCAATTCAGCGGTTTTTATGCCTCGTGACAAATACAGAACTACGTGAACCGAACGGAGAAATTTATTCATTTTCTTTTTTTCACACAGGTGTGAATTCTGATACCTTATTCATGAGAACTATGGACACGTACACATTCTAGATCAACTAAATTCGCTGCAAAAGGAAATGGAGTTGAGGACAGGATGCATCGGTGATCCCAGAAAACATATTTCGAGAAGGATAAATCGCTTCAAATTGGAACACTATTCACGATGGGTAGCAGGGCACCGGATTGAAGTAAGATTTCTGGAGAAAAATAAAACATTGCTGGATTCATCAATTTATTTTCCTAATCTTACACTAAAACACGGTGGTCCCGGTCACCCGAAAATTACCTTTGATCAGAGTACAAAACGAAAAAAACGACAAAAGAATCTGGATTTGAGAAAGTCTACTCCTCTAACTGAATTACTTTATGCCACACAAATGGAACTTAGAACTACAGGACAGACAGAGGCGTCTATAGCAATCACTGATATTTTATCTCATTCATCAAGTCCCAGTAAATATTTAAAAGCTTATAAAAATTCTCTTGAAACTGTTACTATGTCAGGAGAGGATGCTGTAGCACTCGTAGTGGAAGCGGGATTATCTCGACACCAATACAAAGTAATAAGATCAAATGCTACAAAACTTTACCCGTCTTATAAAATTGTACAGGCCGCAAAAAAGGAATGTTACCCAGTGACTGCAAAAATCAATTATTGATACTTCAGTTCATGTTGATTTGCAGACAATGCTCAATCTTACCATTAAGCGTTTGGTCTTCGCTCAGGGTGATGTAATACGTACACTCAACTCTAAGGAATTATAAAATATGTTTTCAGTTTGTTGTTTTTGTCGTCAGATCCTCTGGAAGCAGCCAAAAAAAAGTTGACCACACTCCCCATAGAAGCGGTAGAACTGCTAATGGCTCCATCATTACAGCCGACAGGTGAGGATGATGATAATGATAGTGACGATTACGATTATTATGATGATCGTGATGGTGATGATGATAGTGATTTTGACTCAAACAAGTCGGATAAAGAGAATGATTTTTTTGTTTGTTATTTATTTATTTAAATCGTGTATATAATAAAGTTTACATATATTATGTATTCAAAATTTTTGTTTTTTTATAACCTTCCTTTCCCTATTCAAATTTTCTCTTAAAAACGTCCCTGTGAATAAATGGCGTTTTTCATCAATCTTGCCCCAGTGTGCGCCGGGTCCAAACCGTGTCTTCAACCGATGAGAATGCTCCTTTACGGCCGATGATGATGATAGTAGTAATATTTGATGAAATCTGCCTCCCGCACCCAGGCTTGGTGAATGTTGGGCACTGGGTGTGCTGTCGTCTCTGCTCGCTTCTGGCGTTGGCGGTTTTCCAGAGGAGGGCCGGCTTGTCTTGAGGAGGTAACACCAGAAGATCTTGGAGCAGAAGAATTGGCGAGGTGAGGCAGATGTTGGGCAGGAGTCACTTGTAGATAAATAAAACGTTTGGTTTCGGTGGTAAAGATGAACTAATTTATTTTCAATTATGTGGCTGCTTATATTCAATTAGCATGACTCGCGCCCGACATTGGGCTGGGAGCCCAAAAGTGGTGGGGGATTGTACCCGTGCGCCGTCACGGCGTGTGAGGTGATTTGCCGTCAGAATGTTCCACGGGCGCGATTCTGAGTATCGTGCCCGAACAAAGAAAGGCCGTGGTCGCGTTCGACCACGGGCCTGAAATTACCGGCCGAGAGGCGGTGAATGGACCGGCGGAGCGCCGTGATCGCGTCACAACGCGGTCCTAGATTCCAGGAATCAAAGAGAAAGTGGGCCCGTGTGAGCGTCGCGCGACCGCCGGCGGCCTATAAAACGTGAAACAGTCCCTCGGAAGGGCAGATCTCCAGAAAACACCACCAGCTCTACACCTCTCTCTCTGCTCTGCCCTCTACCTCGCTCCGACTTCTGCCTCTGCTCGCCTTCTTTCACTCTGACCCCCGCCTCACCCTGGACCACGGACTTGCCTACCCCTTCGGACCAGACCCGGAATCAGTATCAAGAAGAAGCGACAAGCGATCGGACCAGCTCTACAGCGGCTACAGAGACGGCCCCGTTCTACCCCTCCACGCCACTGAAGGACGCCTTCCGCCTTCACAGATTGGGATCACCGGCCCCATTTACAGTCTTATGTGTCACCATTACGTCTGATACAAATACCCCTTTTATACGAACTCGAAATTAAAAAATGTAAATACACTATATTTCAACATTGTATAGTATTAGGTATGGGTACATTTAATGACTTATCGCAGTTATTCTTGTTAGGTACCTGTAGTATTAGGTATAGGTACCTAACAAGAATAAATGTGACAAGTCAGTAAATGCAACTGCTTTCTAGTTGAAAGCCGAAATTAAAATAATAAATTTAAAAAAAATCTGTTGAACTAGTTGTTTAAAAGCAAATGGTTGGAGAAATGCAGGAATGTACTATTTTTGGTAGGTATTTTTAAGCAAAATTACTGTGGGGAATCACATATTTAATTTTTTTGTGGGGAATAACCTTTTACATCAATTCTGTCCTCCCCCATACTTCCTTTAGAAATTTTCTACAAACATGGATTTTAAAAATTACTGTGGTTAATTATTTTTCACAGAAATTCTCTAACAACCCCCCCCCTACGGAGTCAAATAATTATTGGGGGAATTTGTGGGGAATCGTTGTGGGCAGAAATTATCTGAGTACAGTTTACAAATTACTTATGATTAATCAAATCTCAGGTCGGTATAAAATACTTGTGAGTATTTTGTAACCGCTATTTTTTTGTACCTGTACTCACGGAGTCAAATAATTATTGGGGGAATTTGTGGGGAATCGTTGTGGGCAGAAATTATCTGAGTACAGTTTACAAATTACTTATTATTAATCAAATCTCAGGTCGGTATAAAATACTTGTGAGTATTTTGTAACCGCTATTTTTTTGTACCTGTACTCACTGTACCTCCTAGTAACGAAAAGTACTCACAGGACCCACCTCTAGTTCAGATGCCGACCAGCACAATTCATCTAAGCTACCGGTGCGGGCGGTGACCGATATGACTCGGCCGATCTCGGTAACTCTGGAGGTCACATGACATCAGACATTCCACTATCGCGGCGCCCAAAGATTGTTTTTTATGGCGTAGGTTATTGGATTTCACCGTCAGGGGGATTGCGTTGTTTTGTTTTTTTTTGTACGAAGTCTTTTGTGCTGATTCTATAATTCATGGGAATGTCGGGTTGCTATTCGATCGTATTTTTCTGTGGCGTGGATTTAGAGGCGGAATTTCGTGATGGCGATGATGGCGCACTGTTTATTAAAATGTGCTAATACGAGTATATGAGAGTTCACTGCGCAAGCACCCTTCAGTGAAAACCGCCACTGGTGGAGAGAGTTCCAGATTTTGGAAATAGTAAAGGAAACTAGTTCTTCTGTAGAAATGTGACTTTATTTTATAAGCTGTTATATTTATTTTATTTAATGGAAATCAACAATACGGTTGATTTATACATTTACATAACGCAATGGAATTGACTTAATTGAAAAACAAATTAAAGAATTCCTCATTATACTTATACATTATGTATAACTAAACAGTTTATTTATAAAATTAATATGTATATTATTTTTAAAATATAAATCATAGAGTTTTCCATAATATATGACATTACATAATTTATGATCACATTTTATATTAAATCGATACGTCACCAATACTATCAAGTAGGACACATTCCACCCTGACCTGCAAAATAAAATCATTTATAAGTATATACATGCCGACTTCTTATAAAAAAAAGTGGGTGTGTCAAGCCTACGCAAGACAGAAGTGAAACTTCTAGTATTCCTCTCTCTCTATTTTCATTTCATCATCTCTATTTTCTCTCTTAGGTTAGTTTGAAAATTAGAGGTTAAATAATTCAACGACGAAGCATGGATTTGCTTTTTCTAATATTTTCTTATAGATGAATGACGTTCGATTAATGTATAGTTCCAAAAATTTTCAATTTATTCACAAGTATACAATATTACATAAATAACAATATTACAATTAAAAATTACAAAGAAATTACAATGACAATGATGTGTTCATCACCTCTATCTCGTCACTACTCATTTTTAACACTGAAATTCTGTACCAAACCGTATGAACCACAATCAATTACGTATTTCACTCGTATTACACTCACGACGCAGTATACTAACCAAGCAGCTGATGCTTGGCGTGGCGCAGTTCGCTGGTGTCTGAGAGAGAGGAAAGAAGAGAAGAGAGAGAACGTTCGTGAGCGGCTCCCCCACCTCAACAAGCGCATATGGTGAGAGAGGGACAGTGAACGGTGAGCGGTGGTGGGGGTACCCGCATTTTCGTGTCGATCCTGACTCGGTTTTACTCCGTCCCCGAAAATCCATTACGCGCCTAAAGAAGTTTCACTTCAAAAACAGAAACATAATAGGCAACTTACACCATTAACAAACACTAAGGTTTCATAAATGCATACGATTGAAAACATGTGAATTTTCTTTGAATGTTAATAATACTGTTCTAGCTTATTAGTATTCCAAATAATGCATTCTATAAATACAGGGAAAAAATAAAAGGAATGTTATTAATTTCACCTCGGGAGGTGATTATACACGTTTTCGGTGTAAGATTTCCTACTTTATATGTTTTTTCCTTATTTGCGTGATAAGAGAAAAGAAGAAAAAACAAGTAGATTGAAGTAACGTCCGGCATATCTCAGGGAACACCTATGGCTCCATTCTTATTTAACATGCTTACAAAATTTATTATTAGGATCTTTTTTCACACGCCGATTTAAAAAAATCTATGCTTGCGTTTAAAATGTAAATATTTTAAATTGCATGTGTCCGTTCGCAATATTAAAATCTAAAAAAAATGTCTTTCATCTGTTTCTAAAAAAAAACACGTTCAAAAACAGCGAATCTATTTGAAATTGAATGTCAAGCGGATATATTTCCAAATAAATGTATTATCTGATTGATGCTTAAAACTAACCTGCAAATAAATTGTCTTGATTTCCAATGGAAAATGTTGTGAATCAACCTCTTGAACAATTTGACTTCATCAATGCACCTAACTTAAAAACTCATCACCTCTCGCCCGGATATAATGGATAAAACAGGCGATTATTCATTTGATGAAACTGAACAAACTTTCTACCGTTAATCGTTGAAAAAATGTGGAAAAGACTTTGTTTTCATTTGCATCAACTAAATTATTAATCGTATTATTGACTCTTTCTTTATTGACTCATCCACTTCAATATCTCTTCGTGTACACTCACGGACGAGGTGCGTATTCACAAGAAGAAATTTCTACCCGGTTTTAGTAACGGTTTTTTATTCATATTTTTGTATCTTTGTGTACCTGATTTATAAGTATTAGAAAATGATAAATGATAACCTAGTGAAATATCTACTTACCTACATCGATATACAAAATAAATAAAAAATAATAATAAAGGTAGGTACTGCTAAAGTCAAATATAATCTTAGAAGTTGGCTATTAGATACAGATGATTTATATTGATGCCATACTGAAGCCCTTGTATTGCTAATTGGAATTCACATTACGATTTATAATTTTGTAATATCTCATGTGGGTAGACCGAGGCTATTCGGATCAGGTGAGTTATTCGGATCAAGCTAAGCAATATGGATATATCTTGGCTATTGTAACCAAATGACAATGAAAAAAATTGGATATAGCGTCCCCATCTACCTGATGCCATAATAGTAAAATTACCGATATTACAGATTGCGTGGGTTGACTGCTAAAAATCGATATGTGTGAAAATCGCACAAGTTACGTCTCAAATAAATGCCTGATGTAATATTGTTCTCTGCGTTCTTAGTGTTTTTTCTGAAAAGGTAAGCTATTTAGTCATGTTCATATGTTATATACTTATCAATCAAATGCTCTGTAAACAGATTAAAGCGCAATAAATTGCATTTTGTATGTTTTTGTACTTTATTTTGAGTAAATATCATATTAATAAATGTGAGGTTAAACGGACCGACAGTGGGGGGGCTATTTGGATCATATTTTAATGCTTTTAAAATTCGGTGCGTTAATTGTTTTATATTTTTATTTGAAACTAATGATGCGCAACTACTTGAAAAAGACGACTAATCAATCAACAATCGAAAATTGCAATGGATGAAGCCGTTAGATTGTTAATAGTCAAATCCGGTGAAATGGGATTACGCAGTGCTGCTGTGAGCTACGGAATCCCATACATGACATTACAAAGGCATACGACTTCATCACCAGGATCATCTCTAATTCAGGAGCAAGACCTGCAATAGATATTGAATCTGGAAAACAGTTTTGCGGAAAGGTTTGTTTATTTATCTAAACGTGGATTCGGCATTACTTCAAAAATGGTCAGGAAATACGCTTTTGATTATTGTAATCGTCTTGGTAATCAAGCTCAACGAATATTTAATTCAGAGGTTGGAATGGCAGGTCAAGATTGGTTTCATAGTTTTTTTACGTGTCATTCATACCTCTCCATAAGAAAACCAGTAGGACTATCTCGAGCAAGGATTAACGGAATGGACCCAGACAAAATTTCAAATTTTTATGACACACTGTAAAAGGTAATAAGAGACTGTCAGTTACAAGGAAAACCAGCATGCATTTATAATATGGACGAATCCAGCATGCCCCCAAATAATCATCCTCCGCATATTATTTCTGAAAAGGGAAGTCGTGAAGTGGTATCAATGACAAGTGTCGAACGAGGTCAAAAGGTAACTGTTTTGGCTTGTATGAATGCAGTTGGATCATTCATACGTTCATTTGTCCTGTATAAGGATAAACGTAAAAAGGATGAATTTATGATTGAAATACCACCAGATACAGAAGTTTGCATGACAGAGAAAGGCTGGGTCACAACTGAAACCTTTGGTTTATGGGTCAAACATTTCAGAAAATTTTGCACACTTGGAAAAGTTATTGTCATATTGGATGGTCACAGTTCACACATGGCATTAAAAATAGGCAATTAAAGTCTCGAATGCAAAGGAAATCAAAAGATCTCTCGCCGAAAACCGCCCAAAATTACAGTTCAAAGGAAAAGGTACCCCGGGACTTAAAGTTAAAAAATCTTCCGTAACAGCTTTTTCATCGGTTGAGGCTTCAAGAAAGTGGTTTTGCATTTATTGCAATGAAGCTTTTGTACACCCTTTAAAGGGAGATTGGATTCAATGTTCTTCTTGCAAAGAATGGTTCCATGAAAAATGTTACGACAAGAAAGTGTTTAATAAAGTTTTTATTTGTGCGGTATGTAAGCCAATAAGAGTATAATAAGTGTCATGATACTTTTATATTAGTTATTGGTTCTAAAACCTATTTTTGGTTTTTGTTTTTTTTTCATACTTAACTATTTTTTCGGGTTTGATCCGAGTAGCCCCACCACTGATCCGAATCACCGCATATATATGTGGTGATTCGGATCAGTGGAGAGGTCTACAGTAATAGTCATATGTTTTTTCGAAGTTGCTATATGTTATGATCATTAAAATTAAAACATATAAAAATGTCGAATGCTTAATATTAAATAAATTTTTTTTTCGAAAATGCATTAGTTTAAATTTTTTTCAAGAAAACATAAAAAGTGATCCGAATAGCCTCGGTCTACCCTACCTACCTTCCTCTATGAAACTGTTGATGTGACTGTTCATTTGTACTTGTTTGTTATATAATAACTACTATTTATATATTAATACTATTATGTTAATTTAACCCATTGATTACTTGTTAATATACAATTATCTTTATTATACTACACACCGTTTGAAAATGTACCATATAATTACATAACATGTTGGTAATGGGTATCTGCTGACAACTGTATAAGTGGTTCAGCAGGTTTGAATGTTTATAAATAAATGAAAAAAATAAAAATTTGAAAAAATCTATTAATATTTTATTTCAATGTATCTTAGTAGGCTCCCAGTTATATAAAAAAGAAACTTTATTCCTAATTCCACACCAAATTCTTAGCCTGTATTAAATTTATTGAATGTACGCTTCAGCGGTCGGTAATATGTTTTTTTTTTGTGAATATTTAAAATATTTTTTTTACATTTGGTAGGTGCTTAGAAAGACAATGCAAACATTTATTCGTACTTTTAATAAGTTTTTATTATTTTAGAACTAAAATATGGGACTTTTCGCTTTGTGAAAACTTTTTCAAATATGTAGATTTTAAATAAAGATGGTTTTTCACAAAAGAATTGAGTTTTCTTATTAATTTCGCGTCTAACAGTTAATTTAATGTGCATTTAAAGATTATCATAAAATGTTGACCCGGATCGATTATTCACTTAGAACTGTATCACGAAAAAAGGTTAGTTAAACTCTTTCCCAAAATATCGAGACTTGCAAAATAAGGTTAAGGCCGTTTTTTTTTTGGTAAAAAACTAATGATTTTTGTAATTCATTACGAAAATAAACAATTTTGTGTACGCAATAGCAAAAAAAAAAATCATAACATTATCTTCCTGATTATACTCTTATTTTTAAAATTGTTAATGGAATTATAGACCGCCCTGATTTATAGAGCTTAATCACTTTCAACATACAAACTAGCACTACTCGATCGAAAATTCTTTTTAATTGCAAGAAAAATCAGGACGGAGTTATTTAGATACTCGCTTGTAGCTATATTACATAAAGTTGGCAATAGGTACTTTCGAACAAGTTGTAGATGTGTTTAACTGCACGGAATATAGTTTATAAGGCTGTAATAATATGCCTCAAGAATATTAATAATTAAGCTAAGTATAGTAAAATTCTTTTGCATTGAATTTCTATATAATTAATAGCATATTTTACTTCTTGATTACTGTTTCACTAAACTATTATGTATATCAGATGTTTGTTAAAGCCTATATGGGCTTAGAATATATAAATATATAATAATAAATAAACATATAATGGAAATTATAATTACCGTCTTGAATGGATATATATATTGTTGCAGAACCCCCTTGAGTATTTTTCTTTTCGGCGAATAGAGAAAACAGGAAATGATCATTAGCCGACACTATGTCTTCTGGAATAACCCCCTTTAGTGAAATGAAAATAATGTTTCCAATGTTTGTTACGGAAAAATATTCATCTGAAAAAAATTCTGTTTTGTATTTTCGCTTCCAGATAATAATACTTATCCCCTCATAACAAATAATAGTAAACTGCAATATCAATATTGATTTAAATGCATCAAAAACCAATGGTGTTTTTAATTAACGTCATCACTCAGATGTCAACACTGATTTACGCAAAAACAGAGATACTGATAGGGCGAAAGGCGATAATACACAAAATATCATATATATTACAAGTTTATTTTCAAACCGACTTTAATTGCAATTATATTTTTAGTTTCTGAATTACCGTCATAGCTTTTCTTGAAATTTGGTTAAGTCACGGATCTCAAAAGATGTGCATTAAAAAATATATAATACAAAATTTTCAAAATACTTAATAACCTTTTTTTACACGAAATTCTTCTATGTAATGGATTTAATCCACATTCCAGAAAATAAAATTACCATTCATTTTGAATGTGACATTTTTTAGCCCGATTGGAAATGTTTGTAACAAATCAAAGAAAATGTGTTACCCATAGATACTGATAGGACAACATCATCTGTGTAGCCAAATGATATTTCAATTTGATCATCGAGAGTTAAATGTCCATCCCTGATGGTCCCCGTGTAGTAAGTGCTGGAGAACTGTGGCGCGGTAGGCAGTTGAGTTAAAGGGTCGTAAGGGTGATGGTAGCGACACTTGTTCTGGGCTCATCACCGGTTTTATCCAAGTCCTAAAAAATGTCATGATTCGTTAAATAAGTCTGAAAAAACAAATATTTCTTGATTTCAACAACATTAAGATGCACAGTCTCTTTAAAATCCTGTCATTGGAAGATATAAATTCAAGTCCACACAAATCTACTTCAGTTAACGCTCGTTGGAACACTCGTTTGACAACCAAGGCAATCATCATGATAATTTAATTTTATATTTACTTACGGTTGCGAATATCTGGAGGACCAAAGGATCGACTAGCTCGAATATTGCGTTTTTCGTCCTCAAAATCCCAGTATGTACTTTTTTAGAGCCGTCCACCGTATCGTATTCCATTTCGAGGTAATCATTTGTCGCAATATCGAATAAGATGCGTTCTGTGGTGAGATCGTAGTCCAGAACTTGAATAACGCCATAGAAGGTGGAAATAGGTATTCCTGGCGGCATCGGAGTAAAGATTTTGTACTCGTACTTATCTCCAGGAAGAAATTTTGGATTATGATTGTTGGTATCGATGATCGATACACGGATGACCTGTAAATTAAAAAATAAATTCTTCAATTAACGTCACCCTACGCATAATATTCAATTAGATACTAAATGATATTAATAGGACCAAATGCGCTAGATTGATAGGATCAAGCGTTTCATGGTTGTAATAGTCCTATTTTGAAGATATGATTTTGAGGTACCTACTTTGTAAATTTGTCTTTTACCTTAACCGTTTTCCGGATTCTGAAAAAAGCCTAGGCCATTAGAAAAATAACTTTCTGTTATTAATTCTGGGGGGGGGGGGGGGTAATTTAAGAAGTGCCTGTCAGTTTTGGTAATTTGATTCAGGTACCGGAAAGTACTCTAAAATATCCATTATTTGAATGCTATGGATACATGAATAACAATGGTGATTTAAATTGGTGAAATTGTGCCTTATATGAGTCAAAATATTTATTCACCTACTTGCAAAAAGATAAATTTCAAAAATACCCACCTAGACCCACAATGATGATATTTCCAAAAGAGTATCACATTCGAACGTAATCGGTAACACTCGAAATAATAGCGACTGTTGACTGACACAGATAAATAATTGTTGGTTTATGAGGTAATTGCAGAAGTTGATCGGTAGATATACAGCTGTTAACAATATGTTATCGTTTTGAATAATTTTTAGTGTTTTGTTAATTTTTTATATATATATTTCTTGGACACCTCTTCTCATAAAATCTCATAAGACCAGCGCGATAACAGATTATTCTTAGCTCACCAGTTTTCTTGTTAAAGTTCCACAGGTAAAATCTACAGTAAGTCCGTAAGAGAGCAACGTCTCCCTTTCTTCATATTCAGCAAAGAGTGCGGTCGGAGATAAAATGAATCTTGTTCCTACAAGCTTCGGTTCGACGTATAATTGTTCAGGTGGAGAATTCAGGGCGTCCGTTTGTGTGACCGATTTTATTGCTAGAAAATCAAATAACATTACTTAATAGAACATCCACTTTCGTTCAGGAGATGCAGTAATTTGTGCTAATAAATTCCGGGCTCAGTGATAAGTATTCAAAAAGAAGAAGAAGATGGTTTGAAAGGGAGGTTAGTAAATTCGAATGATAGTCGTAATAGACTTGTTTAAAAAAATTTTTAACCTAACTCTGTGATATTTTTCTATCGACAGAATTTAATTTAATTACAACTCGGCATGTGCATAGAGGTTATCTTCCAAAATAACATACTTAAAAATTTCTTCAAAGGAGGCATGTTGTATGCTATTAGAATTTCTTACGGGGACGGGGACTACGGGGATTTATATTATATTCAATTTGTGTAATTACATTGTTCTGCATATTTTTTATAGTTTTATTAGGTACTAGCTGGTCCCCGGCGTTGAACGGGCTTTACACAGAGTTTTTTGATATTGACCATCTTCATGTTTTGAAGGTCAGTTGTTTTTTTTCCATCAATCTCGGAATAGAATCGAAGATTTGCATAAAAATCAAATTGACGCCACCCGCCCGGTGTCACCTGGTGTCCGTTCGGGGTCTGCTCGGTGTCCGCTCGGTGTCCGTCCGGGGTCTGCTCGGTGTCCGCCCGGGGTCCGCCCGGAATTCGCCTCGCAACCGCCCACCACAATCACACTTCTTCATAAAAATTAAGCTTAATTTACCTTCCACACAAAAAATCTTTACTGTAGTCGTATTTCAGGGAAAATTTATTACATAATATAAAACATCGACGATTAACAAACACCACATCACTATAAAATATATAACCTGTTTACCAATCACATTATTAGTATTTCCTTGGAATATGTCTTCTGTGTTTATGTCTAATATACTAATCTCTTTCAAAAAAATCCACTCGACACTGTCAACACCATCGATTTCGCAATTTCCATCTTGGGCTGCAAAAGAAAGAAATTACTGATAAATGCTGTCTTGTACAGCTGAGAAAAACAGGAGACACGCATAACTAAGTTCATAAAAGTAAAACAAGTATTCAAATAAATGCCGGTGAACGCAATTTACAAAAACAACAAAAGTAAACACACAATAATAAGGTATTTACTCTCTTGCAAGTACATTATTTGAAAAAATTAATGTTGTCCGAGTCGTGTACCAATGGACGATGTATCTGTAGACAAAAAGTTTTGACAGAAAACTATCAAGCAAACAATATAAGTATGAACGCTAAGTTCATCAACCAACTCAATCATTCATCTGTCAATATGAAAAAGACGTCAGGACGGATAGATTGATTTTGACTCGAAAAGTATTACAATATTAATATTAGTGTTATTCAAATAGATTGTCATTGATTTGTGTCTTGGGCATCGAAGTAAATATAAAAAATAAAGCGTTGTATACGTAACCACCACAAATAATGAGCTATGAGAATAAAATATGATTTAAGATTTTCACGGCAAAAAGTATTTTTGTTAATTGTTTTTGGGGTGTTATGCCGTGTTGCGCTAACTCCTTCTTTAGCCAACGTTTCGGACAGCATTGCAGTGTCCATCATCAGGGCAGATGTGTTATTTGAGGTCGTGTTAAAATGTGAGCTTATGTATGAGGTTGTGATACCGTGTTGCCAGCTCCAACCCTCTGAGCTAACATTAACGTATCATTTTTATTTAAAGTGGTTACGCGCCAATGAGGAAATCTTGGTTCTGCCAGCCTTGCGCTAACTCCTTCTATAGCCAACGTTTCGGACAGCATTGCAGTGTCTATCATCAGATGTGTTATTTATAATTAAATAAATATTTATAACACATCTGCCCTGATGATGGACACTGCAATGCTGTCCGAAACGTTGGCTAAAGAAGGAGTTAGCGCAACACGGCATAACACCCCAAAACAATGAACAAAAATATGAGAATAAAGATTTTATTTCCAACAAAATTTTCTATAATAATGTGTACCTACATTCAAAATGGAAAAGCGTGAAAACACATATTTTTGTTGTTATTTCTGCAATATAGCGAAAGTTTTTTTATATACCTACTTAAACGTTAAGCTTAATGTATTTTCTATTTGAGTAAAACGTTAGAAAACCATTGATGCACAAACAGATTCAAATAAATTAACAGTAGGCTACAAAGAAATATCTTAAAAATGATTGTAAAGAGATCTTCGCAACATTTCAACACATATTTACATAAGCCCATATTTGGGGTTTTGTTTGAGGTCTCAATCCTCGACTGTGCAGTGTCCTCAATACCTCATTTTCTAAGTAACTGATCAGATGATAAATGTATAATAAGTTGTGTACTAATACATATATATATATATATATAGGTCCTACAACATTTATTGCGTCCGTGCGTAAATCCGTCTTAGGGCGTCCAACACTTCTAGTTCTTTTTTTTAGATTGTTTTTGTGAATATTGCACTATGTTTTACTCACGATAATCGCTAATATCATATTTTTTTAATATTCATAATAATGCAGGTTTTGATGTTTATTACACTTTCATACATTTCTAGCGTCACGTACATACTCACGTCCGGGTGTATATTTTTTGTATATTGAAGGTTCCTTTTGATATAGGTTTCACGTCCGTTCACTCTAATTTAATTGTTACGTCTGCCGTATATTGCTGACTATTCTAATAAAGGTTTCACGTCCATACTGAATAATATATTCTTGCGTCCGAGTGTATATTATTTGTTTGTTACATGGCGTTTTGAAGGTCGATTTAATTTTTACGTCTTCCGTATATAAGGCCCTTAAGACTCTTGGATTTGTTTTGAGAATTTCAAAAGGTAAATTTAGGCCGTTGTTATGCCCCTTATATTATAAAACCCCTTAGGATTACATGACTTATTCTGATATGGGAGATATATTTCACCTTAAAAATAATCTATATAAATATTGTTTATTTTAATTCTTTTATATATCGAGACAAATAGACATCTATAATTTTTGCAATCTTTTGTTTATTTTGAATATCTACTTATGTGAGACTTCTTATCATTTTTACCAATGTATCTTATTTTATTAAACGCTTTTGTTGTAACATTTTATTTTTTTTCATTGTATTTTGTTTTCTCTATTGTTTTAATTTTGAAGAATTTATAATAACTGCGATACTCAACTATTAAAATAGAATGTAAACGTCTATTAGGTGTAATAAATAAATTAACAAATAAATAAACAATACAAAATATTTCTTACTTTTCTAGTGAAGTTTTCACGTTCATAGTGAATTAATTAATTAATTACAGCATCTGTGGTTGAGAGATAAGACTCTCGACTCGCAATCCGAAGCTCGTAATCTGACGGTCAAACCCGGCGTGCGCAAATAAATTTTTATTTGTTTGTGTTATTTCACAATTAATACATTAAACATAATATAAAGTGTGTTTCCAGCACGTTCCAGAGTGAAACATACTCTCAGTATCGCCCTGGTGTGTGACCACCATTCCGAATGGAAACGTTATTTCCAAGCTTTTGCCGTGTTTGGTGACCAGATATAAATAGCCAGGTACTTTTCTACATTTCTCTTCCTCATCTTCTTCCCCTCCCCAATACCTTCACCCTAGTACTCAGATTGGGGATGCCACAGTCTCGCTGTTCCAGACGGGAGCGGTTGAGACTCTTGTGCGGTATATAAAAAATATATGTATATGTATTTATGTTTTATTTTTTTGACATCCAGAAACACACCAGACCTGACAACAAACTGTTTATTGATAGTGAGAAGTTTGAATGAATATCTTTTTGCACCTTGTATACAAACGTACCTACTGGGCGCAGGCGTGCGACAATTTTTTTTTAAACGATATCCTTTGTAAAAATGTATCATTTCATAACGCGCCAGTTCGCTCCATTGCAGAGGGCGGTCGGACATTTTTAGGTCGGGATATCAATTTACCGTCCACTGTAAACCATCTTACAAAAATATCCACCCGCGCAAGGCGCTTTTTAGTTCTGAGTGCTAAGTGGCAACGTTGTAAATGAACTGAATGTTGCCAAATCTGGCGTTTTGCTTCACCAAGGACTCAAACAATACATAAAAATGTACAAATTCGCCAACGGCCATGGGGACGCAATACTATCGACGAAATGCGTGGACGCAGCACGGCCGTCGTTATGTATACACAATAATATCTACTCGTGATTCGTCACGAGGATACAATACCATCGACGCAGAACTTCTGTCGTTAAGTATTCAATATAATTATATCTGTTTTTATATTAAACTTAATTAGTTCAACCTCAAATTGCAATATTTTAATTAATGAGTTAAACTTTTTAATACCATTAAGCTCAAAATAAAAATATTTTTTTATTTTAATTTCTTAACATCTTTAGTTTTACAATATTTACAACATAATATTAAATAATATTTAAATCACTTTTCTGATAAGTAAGATGCTTGTGCTTAGGAGAGGACAACAATATATTTTTACATATTTATATTGCAAATATTATTACAAAAACTATTAATAGCCTTACAAGAAAATACAATAAAAGTAATAAAAACAGGTTAGTTATAAATAATACCAAGCAATGATAAGCAGAAACATAATATGTGGAGTTTATTAAGCAGAATTGATTTGAAAGTACCTACACGGCACACACGCTCATGTAATCTAGTAAAATAAAAATGCTTGTCTTAGAAGAATATGTTCAACATATGTATAATAACATTCTCTCTGATTCTATCTTCAATGTAACCAAAATAAATATAAAAACTATATTAAAAATGTATTAAACGTGTACCAAACTGCATAAAATGTTATTATATTATGTAATGACATATATTATGTAGTATTACGTTATAATAATCTTCTGCTTTAATAATCTCCTGGTATAATAATCTCCAGTTAAAATAATCTCATGTTATAATAATCTCCCTCTTGAATAACGTTATATTTTTTACAAAATGAAACAATACTATGTTTTAAACCACTTTATATTTATTTTATACAATATTTGGGTTCAATCCAAACCGGTCGACGAAATATAAATAAAAATAAAGTGAGGGGTTTAAAACAAAGTATTTGTTTCATTTTGTATAATGTCAAGCCACTAAGTGTTTGCTTTCTTCGATAAATTTAATATTTTTTAGTTCTTGTAAGTATAGTTTTTAAATTTTTACATACATAATAGAATAGAATATTGCGGAAATCTGTAATTGGTTTCTCAGTTAGGTAAATTACACGTGTATAAATGAACCACATTGTAAACTGTTGATTTCCCTGAAATAAAATAAATAAATAAATAATTTAAAACAATAAGAAAATTTATTAGGTGGTATTAGAGAATTTTAAATTGATTTTTTTTGTAACTGTTTTAATTTTTCTCAGATATATCCAGGAGTAATTTATTAAATAATTTTATACCGTTAAATAAATAATGATGTTTTGCTGTTGTAGTTCGAACTAGTGGTACGGTTAGTCCTCCAATATAAATAATTATTTAGCTTAAAATTAATTATGGAATATTATTTTTATCAAATAAATCTTTATGTAATTGAAGTTTTTAATGTGCGAGTATTTTTGTCATAAATTTTTGTGAGAAGGGGAACCGGGAAACCTTGGAAAACATTTATCGTTGGATAGTTATATGGCTTTTTAAATATGATTTTTATTAATATTTTTTGAATTGTCACAAGTGGACGTAGGTATGATTTATACGCACCCCCCCCCCCCCGCAAACCACGATTTCATATAAGTGTTTTTAATGATACAGTATTTCTAGTCTAAAAAACATAAAGATGAGTTTTCTCATTCTGTCTACTGTGGAGTTTATTTGACTTTTCCATTTGATGTTGTTATCGATAATTATTCCAAGATGTTCACAGCCTAAGCAACCTGATCAAGTTTCTGAAGGAATCGCTTGGGTACCTACTCACGCACTCTACACCTCCTTCATTGACTGGACTATAAGGGTATAATAGAGCTATGTATTCGATACATGCGATTATATTAAATGGCTTATTATTTAGATTCATTAATTGACAAACAGTTTGCGTTACATATTGGTATTTCGTTAACATTGATATCAGTAATTTTTTCTTTAGCATAGACTACAATTCCACTACTTTTATTTTTGTGATAATTTGTGACATTTTGTTTGTAGTTTGGAATACTTGGTATATTTTTATGTATTGCATGTGAGTGTGCCTCGGATAGTATTAAAAAATCTGGTTGTGGACATAATGTTAAATACATAGGTATACCAGAAGTTCGTCCATGTTTCAAATTATACTCCTTATGTTTAAGTGCAAGATTGTTAGTAGATTTATTATATTGTTCTAGATTTTAGTGCATTCGCTGTATGTTTCACATACGTATTCTTCTATATTTTGATTTTTTGTTGATTTCATTTAAGTTAAAGTTTTCATTGCATTTATGAAGGTGTGATAAAATATAAAGTTATAATTCTATAAATATATTAATAATAATCCTCACAATTTGTGTTACGATATTCTTGCTAGATTTCAATTCATATCTTGAGGTTTTTATTTTATTCTATAAGATTTATTTAATATTCAGATAATATTCGGGAACTTATAAATTGTTTGTTTAATTGACAACAATATTTAATTTAAAATAAAACAATAACTTTGTGAACACCACTTTTATTTTTTATACTTTGTGCCGACCGGGTTTCGCTCCCAAAAAAAACGCTCTTTCTTTAAAAAAAAACAACAACGGACGCAATACTACCAACGTAATGCGTAAACGCATCACGATCGTCGTTATGCATTAAAAACTACGCGGGATGCTTCTTAGTTCTTAGTGTCAAGCGGCATCGTTGTAAATTAAACCCAACGTTGCCAAATCTGATGATTTACTCAACCAAACGCTCAAATAATTTATAAAAATGTACTCGTGAATGGCCACGGGGACGCAGTACTATCGAAGTAATGCGTGGACGCAGCAAAATCGTCGTTATGCATTAAAAACCACGCAAGACGATTTTTAGTTCTGAGTATCAAGCGGCATCGTTGTAAATTAACCAAATGTTGCCAAATCTGATGATTTACTCAACCAAACGCTCAAATAATATTTGACAATGTACTCCGAATGGCCACGAGGACGCAGTACTATCGACGTAATGCGTAGACGCAGCAAGACCGTCGATTTGTATTCATAATAATATTTTAACGTAATCGGCCAGGGGGACGCAATACTATCAAATTAATGCGTGGATGCAGCATGACCGTCGTTGTATATTCAAAATAATATCTACTCGTGATCGTTCACTGGGACGCAATACTATCGACGTGATGCATGGAAGCATCATGATTGTCATTATGAGTTAAAAATAGTATATTCTCATGAGCGGCTACGGGGACGCAGTACTATCGACGTAATGCGTGGACGCAGCACGACCGTCGTTATGTATATAAAATAATATCTACTCGTAATCGGTCTCGAGGACGCAATACTAACGATGTAATGCGTAGACGCAGCACGATCGTCGTTATGTATCGAAAATTATATTACTTCGTGGACGCGGCAAGATCGTAGAAATGAATAAAAACATACACTGCTCGATATATACATCGTGTAGCGAACCTGTCGGCAAAATGTCAAACGTTCAATATTCGTTTCCAGACATTCTGAGACATTTTTTACTTCCACAAAAATTTTTGCCATACGATTCTACATGGGGTAAGCATCGTTCTGGCCAATTTTTAGCTCAAAACATTGTAGCGTCCGTATATCGGACGCTGTAAGTCGGTGGACGCTGCAACGCTATGGAGTTTTTAGGGGTCGGACGCAACAAATGTAGCGGGATATATATATATATATTTTTCAATATATTTTATAATGAGGATGATTTTTTTACCGAAAATATTTTCACACAGCAATGTTAGAAGTAATGTAATAGCACAGAAAACACTTTGATTTGTTTTGTTCGACATTTTAATGGCTTTTTACACTACCATTGCTCGGATACAAGTGTCGTACGGTTCACTGCCAGTCATACTATTTAAATTATAAAGCTTGTTTGCTTATTAAATTACATTTTGAGATATAAACCTACTGATAACAGGTTACAATTATTAAAAAATACACTTATCTGTTGTGAAATACCATTTATTAAGTGGATGCTACAAATACGGTGGTGTCAAAGAATTTTATATTAAAAAACTTTAAAAAAATTTAATATAAAGACTGCAAGTCGTAATTTTTTTAATAACAGTGTGTTTATCTGAAGTGACCAGCCATATAAGTATGTTTTTTTAAATCAGTTTTTACATAATATGTATGTTTTTTTTGACCGGTCGGTGGCCGAGTTGACATCGCGTTTGGATCCCACTCAGGCGTAGTGTGTTCAATTCCTCGGCTGGCTAAGTCCTCCATCACAACACAAGCAACATTTTCAGCTTACTGTGGTGGTAGAAGAAGATTTTCAAATATTGCCAGGTTATTCGAAACCCCGGAATGTTTGTCTTTCTTTTTAAAAAAAGAAAAGAATTTACAATTACACAAAATATCATTATTATTTGAGAGATGTGAATGACCGGAATTGTTACCAAGATTAACCGTGACGAGTTATTTGAGAGATGTGAATGACCGGAATTGTTACCAAGATTAACCGTGACGAAATAGTGCTTAGAGTTGAACTGTAAAAGAGACCTCGCGTTGCTGCAGTTTTTTTAGGATCTTTTACACTGACCGCAGTGTTAATATGTTTCATTCGTAAACATTATTTTTGGTAAAATTTCGATCGCGCTGGCCTCGCTTATTATGAATATTTTTCAGATAAAACCTTAAGATTCACCTTAATTACTGTATAATACAACTTTTTGCATTTGGGGCGGTGGAAAATATTGCAATAAAAATTTAAATTTCGTAAAATTAAAATCTACTCTCGCATACGAAATCGGCGACGCGGCGACGGTCGGCCTCCATTTCTAACACTCGCTGACATATTGTTATGTTGGTATTCCTGACACTTTACGAAGAGCTAGGAGCTAGATGCCAGACAATCGTAGCCGGCTTCATGCGGATACATAAATGATTCGTATAAAAACACTACATAATTGGTAATAATATAAAGTAGACAAACCTTTTTAGAATCACTTCAGAGTCGAACTGAGGCACTAGAATCATGTTGGATTTCGTCGTCATTATAATTGAAACTGTACAAAACAAATAGTCACAAGTCCGAGGCACAAGAATCATGTTGGATTTCGTCGTCATTATAATATAATTTTAATTCAAGGAATAAATATAAATAATAAGAAAATAAAATCTAAATGGAATGGAATCACTGGTTGGGGTTATACGTTTCACTGGCCATTTAAAAAAAAAACGTGGATTCGATCCTTATTCTTTGGAAGCGATCGCTTCCAGAGAAATTCACATAAATAACCCTCGTAGTGAGCTTTACTCCTTCCGAATCTTGGAACGTTTCCCCTCACATCTCTCCAACAACGCTCAATGTTTTGTGTGTGGGCACCGGTTTTGTGATCTACAAATGTTATGCATTGGTTCACACTTAAATGACGAAAGCCTTCACGTTCCAGGCAGTCGTATGCTTTCCAGCAATCGGAAATAATAGTTGTGCCGGGCAATATATATTCTTTTATAACTTTCAACAAGGTTTCCTTGGACCGATCCTCGACACCGCAGACAAACATCTTCTTCGTACCTCGCTCGTATCCGCCGAAGATCCACTTCCCTTCAACAATTCTTCCTCGGTTGTTTTTTCTTATTCCAATTTTCGCTTCATCGATCTCAACCGTGACTCCAACGCCTCCAATTTGTTGCTCTATTTTTTAGCACCACAGGACGCACACCTCTCGGCAATAGTTGGACCAGTTGACAACCGTCTCGCTGCTCATTTCCAGCTCCTCTACCAAAAAAGCGGTCCCCGGTGGACGCATCATGGTCCAAAATACTACAAAAGTATAGATTTTATTTACAGTAAGGCTCGACTTCGAAAAAAACGCGCCCTTTTGCGCCGAAACCGAAAAATCGCAGCGTGATTTAATTTTCTTGTGACCAACACTAACGGTGGACGTTTTTCTACACCTGAACATGAAGTTCGAAAAATTGCATTTATTGCCACATTTCTCGCATATTTTCTCCCTGAGGATCACACCGTGATTCCTCAGCCACTCCAACAAGATTTCCTCCTGCTTTGTAATGTCCCAAAATTCAATCATCCCAACCGAACAAGATGCGCAATCTATTTTTTTGTTTATAAAAACGTCTATCTGATGAGCGAAAAAAGTTTGAACTAATTAGTTGATTAACAACCGGAAACAGGAAGAAAAATTTTGGAAAGAAGAAACGAGCGGCTACAATAACTTTTTTTTTTCTTTATGGCTTTTCACCCCAAGTTCTAGCCAAATTAAATTACTAAAAATAAATTAATATCATTGAAATAAAATAAAAAGTCTGAAAACCTATTTTGTTTCAAATTTAAAATAGGTTAGACAGTAAATATTTGCAAAGCCGGGACACGCTTGATAAGCATTAAAAATATCTTTATAAATACAGGCTTTATAGAGCCTGCTCGCGTCAAGACAAGAAAAATATCCCAGTTTTCAAGTAGTTCAGCGGCTACGCTAGGTTTGTGTAACATAACAAACCTAGCGTAGACGCTAAACTAATTGAAAACTGGGATGTTTTTTTGCCTTGACGCGAGCAGGCGGTATAAAGGGGGCATTTTATTTTTCATCATAAACCATGTTACACAAACTTAGCGTAGCCGCTCAACATCGCAGAAATAATTAACCTAAATAAGATTTGAACTTAAAAAAATAAAATCCAGCTAATAAATTTCAATCACAACGCACACAATGCATGCATATTAGGTAAATACTAATTTGACGGAATTTTTTAACATTAAAAAAAACGCCCGCGCGATTATGTCTCTAGCCACTTCTAGCCGTTCGTTTCGTCCTATAGTAACAAAATGACATTTGACAATAAAGTTTGAAAAATGTAATTGAAATTTTTATTGCAATATTTTCCACCGCCCCGAATACAAAAAGTTGTGTCGTACAGTAATTAAGGTGAATCTAAAGGTTTTATCTAAAAAATATTCATAATAAGCGAGGCCAGTGCGATCGAAATTTTACCTTATTTTTCTCTATATAAGACAACAATTCTAAGAAAAAAAAATCACAAAAATGTTGGGCCAACGGAAATGGATTAATCTTCAATGATTAAATCAAGTCCGGATTATTTTTTATTAATACAATAAGCCTTGTTTTTTAATCAATGAGTATATAATATTTTCCATGTGAAGTGTTTTGCAATTTGAAATGACGTCATAATTAAATGTTTTGCAATGGTCGGATTTATTACACGAATGTGTTTTTTAATACAATTTGGAACAACGGCACCGAAATACCGAATGTTTATAAACAATTTGGAACAATGGCACCGAAATACACAATAATTATATACAATTTGGAACAACGCACCGAAATACAGAATAAAAATATAAATGCTGAAACTTATCTTAAATTGCTCACCTTCCCATGTGAAAAACTAACTAGCATCATTCCGACCAATACAAGTGCCTCGATCCCAAAAAGGAAGCTGTTAACTCTTTATCACACGCATTATTGTTTCAAATATAGAACATATTTTATGCTTGATAACAACAATCATGATTACTAACAACAAATTAATTAGAAAATTTATGGTGCATAAAATATTTCTTTTGGTGCAGTTAAGAATTCTTCTACTTTGTATTTAAGTACAATATCAAGTAGGCATCAAAGGGTTCTTTTTTATTTGTTAGGGAAAATTACACATCAAAAATTATAAATCACAATTCAGAGAGAAACATGAATAAATAAAAAATAACATAGAACCAAATAAATTGCTAATATTATAATTATTGTGGAGGGAATAAGGATTGTAACCTAGCAAAGAAAGTCTTGAAGATTAACAACTATGAAAAACATAAACTTGACTTTAACAATCTTTATAGTACCGGGGAAAAAATCATTCTCATTCTCATTCAACCATAGAGATCGAGAAAATGACTTTGAAAGTCTGAACCCAAGTATTGGATATGTGACCAAAAAAATCGGGATTTTCTTACAAATGGTGCTATTTGCAGATTTTATAATTAGTTTTCTCTTCGGTCTACCTTACTGAGTATAAATCTGATATTTCAGTCCTTTCGTCAACAAAGAGTTCGAGAAAATGATTTTGAAGTTCCAAACCCAAGTCTTCAATTCGGGTTCGTAGGAGAGTTGTTTTTTCTCCAAATGCTATTTTTAGCGGATTTACGATATTCTGAGAACGAATCCAAAATTGCAGTCCATTCTTCACCATAGTGATCGAGAAAATGACTGTGAAAGTCCAAACCGAAGTCTTCAATTCGGGTTCGTAGGACAGGTGTTTTTTCTCCAAATGCTATTTTGAGCGGATTTACAATATTCTGAGTACGAATCCAAAAATTTCAGTCCATTCTTCACAATAGTGATGGAGAAAATAAATATGAAAGTCCAAACCCAAGTCTTCAATTAGGGTCCATAGGAAAGGTGTTTTCTCTCCAAATTTTACTTTTTGCGGATTTAAGTTTTGATTTCACTTCAGACCGACATTCTGAGTACGAATCCAAAATTTCAGTCCATTTTTCACCATATTGATCTAGAAAATGACTATGAAGGTCCAAACCCATGTCTTCAAACCGGGTCCATTGGAAAGGAGTATCTTTCTCTGAATGCTCTATTTTGCGGATTATAGTGTTGATTTCCACAATTCTGAGCATGAATCCGAAATTTCAGACCATTCGACACCATAGAGTTCGAGAAAATTACTTTAATAGTCCGAACCCAAGTCTTCAATTCAGGTCCGTAGGAAAGATGTTCTTTCGCTAAATGCTGTTTTTTGAGGATTTCAGTGTTGATTTCACTTCAGACCACAATTGTGAGCATGAATTCTTAATTTCAGTCCATTCGGAACAGTAGAGTTCGTGAAAATTACTTTGAAAAACCGTACCCAAGTCTTCAATTCGGGTCCGTAGGAAAGGTGTTTTTTCTCCAAATGCTCTTTTTTGCGGAATTTTGAGATTATTTCACTTCAAACCGAGATTCTGAGCATGAATTCGGAATTTCACACCATTCGACATCATTATGTTTGAGAAAATTACTTTAAAAATCCGAACCCAAGTCTTCAATTCGGGTCCGAAGGAATGGTGTTTTTTCTCCACTTCAGACTTTGCGGTCTGTTGTGAGCATGAATTCTTTATTTCAGTCCATTCGAAACCATAGAGTTCGAGAAAATAACTTTGAAAGTCCGAACCCAAGTCTTAAATGCGGGTCCTTAGGAAAGGTGTTTTTTCTCCAAATGCCATTTTTAGCGGATTTTCGTTTTGATTTCACTTAAGGCCGATATTCTGAGTACCAATCCAAAATCTCATTCCATTCTTCACAAAAGTGATCGAGAAAATGACTTTGAAAGTCCAAACCCAAGTCTTTAATTCGGGTCCTTAGGAAAGGTGTTTTTCCTCCAAATGCTGTTTTTTGAGGATTTCAGTGTTGATTTCACTTCAGACCACAATTGTGTGCATGAATTCTAAATTGCAGTCCATTTGGATTAATAGAGTTCGAGAAAATTACTTTGAATTTCAGTGCATTCCCATTTATAGATTTCGAGAAAATTTCTTTGAAAGTCCGATCCCAAGTGTTTAATAAGGGTCCGTAGGAAATGTTTTTTTTCTACAATTGCTCTTTCTTGCGGATTTTCGTGTTGATTTCACTTCAGACCACAATTCTGAGCATGAATTCGAAATTTCATTCCATTCGATACAATAAAATTCGAGAAAATAACCTTGATAGTCCAAACCCAAGTCTTCAATAAGGGTCCGTAGGAAAGGTTTTTTCTCTAATTGCTTTTTTGCGTATTTTTGTGTTGATTTCACTTCACACAATTATGAGCATGAATTCAAAATCTCACACCATAAAGTTCGAGAAAATAACTTTGAATGTCCGAACCCATGTCTTCAATTCAGGTCCTTAGGAAAGATGCTTTTTCGCTAAATGCTGTTTTTTGATGATTTCAGTGTTGATTTCACTTCAGACCACAATTGTGAGCATGAATTCTTAATTTAAGTACATTCGAAAACATAGAATTCGAGAAAATTACTTTGAAAGTCCGAACCCAAGTCTTCAATTATTTTACTTCAGACCAATATTCTGAGTACAAATCCAAAATTTCAGTATATTTTTCACCGTAGTGATCGAGAATATGACTGAAAGTCCAAACCCAAGTCTTAAGTTCGGGTCCGTAGGAAAGATTTTTTTCTCTTAATGCCCTATTTTGTGGATTTTCGTGTTGATTTCACTTCCGAACACAATTCTGAGCATGAATCCGATATTTCAGTCAAATCGACACCATCGAGTTCGAGAAATTTACTTTGAAAATCCGAACCCAAGTCTTCAATTAGGGTCCGTTCGAAAGGTTATTTTTCTCCAATTGCTCTTTTTTGTCGATTTTCCTGTTGATTTCACTTCAGACCACAATTCTTAACATGAATTCGAAATTTTAGATAATTCGAAACCACAGAGTTCGAGAAAATTACTTTGAAAGTCCGAACCCAAGTCTTCAATTATTTTACTTCAGACGAATAGTCAGAGTTCGAATCCAAAATATGAGTCCATTCTTCACCATAGTGATCGAGAAAATTTTTGTAAAAGTCCAAGACAAAGCCTTCAAATCGGGTCCGTAGGAAAGGTTTTTTTTTCTCTCAATGCTCTATTTTGCAGATTTCAGTCTTGATTTCACTTCAGACCACAATTGTGAGCATGAATTCTAAATTTAAGTCCATTCAGAACAATAAAGTTCGAGATACTTACTTTGAAAGTCCGAACCCAAGTCTTTAATAAGTGTCCGTAGGAAAGGTTTTTTTTCTATAATTTCTCTTTCTTGCGGACTTTCGTGTTGATTTCACTTCAGGCCACAATTCTTAGCATGAATTCGAAATCTCATTCCATTCGATACCATAAAGTTCGAGAAAATAACTTTGAAAGTCCAAACCCTTGTCTTCAATTCAGGTCCGTAGGAATGATGCTTTTTTGCTATATGCTGTTTTTTGTGGATTTCAGTGTTTTTTTTTTTTTACTTGAGACCACAATTCTGAGCATGAATTTGAAATTTCAGTCCATTCGACACCATAGAGTTCGAGAAAATTACTTTGAAAGCCCGAACCCATGTTTTCAATTCAGGTTCGTAGGAAAGATGCTTTTTCGCTGAATGCTGTTTTTTGAGGATTTCAATGTTGATTTCACTTCAGACCGATATTCTGAGTATGAATCCTAAATTTCAGTTCATTCTTCACCATAGTGACCGAGAAAATGACTGTGAAAGTCCGAACCCAAGTAATCAAACCGGGTCCGCAGAAAAGGTTTTTTTTTTCTCTAAATACTCTATTTTGTGGATTATCGTGTTGATTTCACTTAAAACTACAATTTTGAGCATTCGACACCATAGTGTTCGAAAAATTGCTTTAAAAGTCATAACACAAGTGTTCAATTCGGGTCCCTCCTTTTTGAGAATTTTCGTGTTGATTTCACTTCAGACGGATATTCTGAGTACGAATCAAAATTTCAGTCCATTCTTCACCATAGTGATCGAGAAAATGACTGTGAAAGTCCAAACCCAAGTCTTCAATTCGGTTCCGTAGTGATGGTGGTTTTTCTTTCAATTTTAGTTTAGCACAAAGCACAATTTATAGTCTCTCATGTAACGATGAGTTACTTGAATATTCGGGAATGTTGGCCCTTGCAAAATACATAGTATTAGAACCTTCTAGCGATACGCACGGCGCCCCGGATCGTACCCTCCCGCGCTGCCTGAGGCCTCAGACCTACTATGCCCGGATTTCCACGAACCCTGAAGAAGGGACTACGGATAATTATTAACTGCGTGGGATAAAAATATCGCCCTGGCCTTGTGATATCCTCCCTGGTCAGCGCTTTTTACGCGCCTAGACCACGGTTTGGACCCTGTGATATGTTTGCTGGTCTGCGCCTCGGTTCGGCGACATTTTCGTTGGCCTGTATCTCCCGCGCATCTGTTGACCAGGTCATTTATACCTGGTTAGTATCTTTATCACCTCAACCACTCCACTGTTGGTGTTGCTCTTCGATATGAAGAATTCGCCGCTGACAATATCCACTTGGGCGGTGTCGATATTTGGCCTGGGGAATTCTCCGTCGCTCTACATCCACCTACTACGTGAGCATTGGTCCTCATCTCAAAACTTTTATCCTTACCACATTCCCAAATATATTTATTCTTCAACTCATAGCTAGTTGAAATGTTCACTTATCCCACCATTCAATGTTTCAATTACTGCCATTTTGGTCATACCAGCCCCGGTCAGATGTTCAAAATGTGAACAAAACCACCGATCTGATCAATGTTCTTCTTCCCACCCACCTAAATTTTTAAATGCTCTCTTTCCCCCACCACTCTTCTTGCCTAGAACAACTTCGCCGAAAAAATATTAAATTTTCTATCGCCTCCTGGAACTTGTCTTTTCTGCAGGCTTCTAATGTATCCCCACCGGTCAAACATTCATTTTCTGAGGCTTTATCCAGCAACTATTTATCCAACCCTCTCCCTTCCTCAACAACAATTTCTTCTCGTTCAACTAAGTTCACGTAAAAAAACAGTATCTCTAAACCGGCTTCTAGATACGGTCAGCAACAACAAAGCTCACTTATTTGAATTTCGCAAGGCTGATAAATGGTTATTGTTTTTATAGCAATTTACATATATTATTGATCAGTCTAAATATTTTACAAAAATTGGTTAATGAAAACACCCCCGCATTTAATTTTTTTTTTCATTTACGCTTTTATAAATGTTACTTAAGTACTTTTATACATATTTTATAATCTTTATAATAATCATAATAATAATGTTATTTAATAAAATTTTACACGCAAAACACTTCAATTATCTCAACCAAACGTATGTTGACAAAATTTCGTCAAACAAATGGTTGAGTATTGGAGAGTTGAGCGCAGAAATAGAAGGATTTATGCTTGCCATTCAGGATAGAGTCATTAATACTAAAAATTATAGAAAGCATATAATCAAAGATACAAATCAAATTGATGATTTGTGTAGAAAATGTTTGGCTTTTCCGGAAACTATAGAACATATTATATCGGGATGTTCTATATTAGCACCGTCCGAGTATACATTTAGGCACAATCAAGTTTTAAAAATAATTCACCAAAATTTGGTAATTAAACATAACTTGATTGACTGCCGTAATGTAGTACCATATTATGAATACGAACCAAATTCATTTTTAGAAAACGAATTTTATAAAATATATTATGATAAAACTATACTAACAGACCGAGCGATTAGTCATAATAGACCCGATATAGTTTTACATGACAAAATTAAAAAAATAACTTATATCATTGATGTCGCTATTCCAAATTCCTGTAATATTCAAAAATCTGTTAGTGAAAAAATAAGAAAATACACAGATTTAGGAAATGAAATAAAAAGAATTTGGCATTCTCAGACTATAAAAATATTACCATTCGTTATTTTGGCTACTGGCATTATACCTAGCTCTCTAATTAAAATTTTAGGCGTATTAGATCTATCAAAAAAATTATATATAAAAATGCAAAAGTCGGTCATTTTGAATACATGTAGGATAACAAAAGATTTTTTAAATATTTATGTTGAGGGATCAGTAGGATTTATAGGCCCTGTTAAAAGTTCTACCGAGCCGAACCCTCTGATATGAAAATATCTGGAGTCGGTGAATTATTTTCCCATTTGATCTCTGGTGAGTTGACGTGTTGTTCTTGTATTGTTTTGTATTTATTTTGCTTATATAATGCACTTACATAATGTTGATTGACTAGATGATCATTTGTGGAAAAGTGAGTGGAAGGGTTAGGTTTTTCCTTTGGGGGAGATTTAACCCGGACAACTAAATCGGAAGGTAAAAAAATAATAAAATCTATGAACCTTGCACTATGCACTATCAATAAATAAGGAGTAATCAATGAAAATTTAAATTAAAATGTATGTCGGGTTAGTAAGAAATCATGACATATTTTAAATTGTAATATGGATATTAATTCAATTGAACAATGATAAAAACAATATGAAGTAACAATAAAATAATACTAATAATAACAGATGAGTGTTCGATGTTTTGACAATATCACGATAATTTTTGAGTAGGCTTAATAGCAACTGGAAAAATAGAAGTAGAACATTTCTCATAAAGTGCAATATTTATGATGTTCAGTCCGTGAAGGGCAGTTGGCGCCTCATCTTCAAGCACAATCACGATGTAACCATTCTTGCTTAGAATATCATCCGTTAAAGGGATCTTCGCTTCGATAGTTACAGAGATTCCTTCATTCGATGTTGGTTTAAAATGCGGAGTAATCTGAAAAACGGAAAATTATTTGATTTAAATTTACTTTGTAATGACGCGGAATGAAATATCCGCGGTGAACGCCTCAAAAAAACATGTAATTTACACAATCAGTTAGTTTGTCATGACATAAGAGACGATTACCATTTCAGTTTCATTTTCAGATTCACAATAATTATCAGAATTGAGTGTTAGGACAAACTTACTACGAGTTTCACGTACCCATATTAATAAACTTTGCCAGAATTGCCCACGGGCGGAGTAAGAAATTGCATTTGTAGTGCATTTAAGTGGTGCTCAATAAATTTTAAATTGAAAATAAGCGAAATTTAGGTTAGGTAAGGTTTTTATTGATGTATTTATTATGGTAGGTGTTAATGTCTAATTTCGTCGGTGTATAATTCTACCAATGTTGGTAAGTAAAATGCACACCTTTGTAATTTGATTATGTTAACGTAAATTCACACTCACTTCCTGACAATTTAAACTGAGCATTTGCAGGTGATCCGGTAATCAGTGCAATCAGATGTAAGAATTAGAAGTAAGTACATCATCGGAGAATCGTTCCTTGAGTACAATATTCACAGTTCTGTCAAAATAAGAGACGATAAATAGATTGGCGTTATCTGGAACAAGTACAAATTGTGTTAAAAAATATTACGGTAAATGCTCTGCCATCACCCTAGACTTCGCGTCATTTTTTTAAAAATGTTAAACACTGCTTTATATTATGACAATGAAGTTATTCTTACCTCCTATAATCTGGAATTCCACACCGGGCACTTCTTCGGTTAATTTGACAAGTGGAGTTATTAATGTGTTTTCTTTCAAATAGACCGCATCGTAGACGTTCTTCTTAAATTTCAACACTTTTTTGTCACCGACTTCTGGAAGTGAATATAAGTAGCGTTAAGATAATAAATTATACCATCAATATTGTAGTAAAAAGCCCCTTTGTTCAACTGATAATATAAATGTAAAATGTATTATAGTGTTAAAAAATACCGTGATCGGGCAGAGTTATGCTGATGATTGTGAAGCCGTTGATTACACCCTCCACTTGTGCTTCTAATACGAGAAACAGAACTGAGTAAGAATCGAATATATCCAATGTCAATGGTTTACTCAATTGAAAATTCACAGTACTTCCCACCACCACGGTTGTAAAATACTCTTGGAAGTCTGCAAAACAAAGAAGATTTTGTTTTCTTTACGAGAAAGACATACATTTCACATTTACTATATGGAGTTATATAGCAATATAGTTGTGAATGAGGAATACTTGGAGCAGGTGGATGAATTTGTGTATTTAGGAAGCATGTTTACGAGAGATGGGAAGGCTGACAGAGATATTGAAAGAAGAGTAAATGCAGGTAACTCCATTAATGGAGGACTGAACGCAGTTGGCGCTAACAAAAAATTGTCCAAAGAAGCGAAGTTAGCAGTCCAGAATGTGGATATCCGCAAAGAGTGCAAGGCTGATGTAAGCGTAATGAGTAAGATCAAGAAAGGGACGCTTAGATGGTTTGGGCATGTAGAGCGAATGAGCGAAGAAAGGAGTGTAAGGAGAATATACGATGCAAATGTGAATGGTAGCAGAAGTCGGGGACGCCCGAGGAAGACATGGCACGACCAAGTGAATCAGATACTTGAGTCGGGCCATGTCAAGAGTCAGAACAATAGAAGAGTATGTATGAGACGATGTATGAATGTGAATGAGGCAAGGAGTGTGTGCCAAGACCGAGTTGTTTGGCGGTCCGTCCTCTCTGCCTACCCCTGCGGGGAAACGGCGTGATGGTTAGTTAGTTAGTTAGTTAGAGTTATATAACTCACCTGTTGATAGTGAAACGCTGACACTAGAAGTAAACTCTTCGGTGAGTTTGACAGTATGGCAATACTTTTTTAGAACAGTCATCTGTAGATGTAGATAAGATAGTGGATTATGTAAAAAAAATATCACGCTAACCATTGAACGTTTGAAATTTTTTTATAATTTAAGAGATGACTATTTGAAAACAAATAATTGTTTATTAATATTTTTTTATACCAGCACCGTTTTATCAATTTTCTAATTGATAACCCGTTTAATTATTTGTATTTAAAAATTTGAACCCTATATATCAAGATAATGATTTTTTTTCAATTTATGATTTCAAATTAAGAATCATTATTATTATTCAAAAACCTTAGTTGCTTCTTGACTCTAGCATTAACGTTTTAAAATACTTATGATCGATACAATTTATTATCACTGTATGAGGTTGGATAAAATAATAATTAAACTTACAAAACGACAAATATTAAGGTATTTTGAAATTTCTAATTTGTCCCTTGTGGGTTTCTGAAAATAAACTTTGCTGAAAAGTATTATGGTTTTTTGTGTTTATAGAGTGAGAGCCAACGAAATTATACATAAATAAATGACCATTTACTAGGAAGAAATTTTGTTTATGTCAGCACGAGAATAAAAACCTTTTTCAGGAAAAGCGATATTTATGATGGTCAGTACGTCAAGCGCATTTGGCGCCTCAGCTTCAAGCACTATGACGATGTAAAAATTCTTGCTGAGAATATCTTCCGTTAAAGATGTTGTCACTTCGATAGTTACAGAGATTCCGTCTTTTGATTTTGCTTTAAAGAAGGCCGCGTTGTCTGAAAAAAGAGAATTTCCTTTAAATATTTTCTTGTTTGAAATTATGCTACAATCATACTCGTATAGTGGTATAATTATTAAGTGGTTGTTAGAGACGCTTTACTTTTCACCGTCAAATATATGCATAATAGGAATTGAGAATTTTTAGATGATCCGGTTATCATTGCTATTTTTTGTGTTCAATTAATTTTACAAAGAATAAGAAGTTTGATAATATGGAGATTTGAATGACAGTGTTTATTTCATGATTTCATCTGAAATAAAATAAAACAAGCACTTTATAAATAATACGATTTAGCATTGTGTTTGTAATTAAACATTACACGTCTTGTGCAAATTTCGTAATAATGCAATAACTAAATTACCTATGACTATTGAATAATGAATGGCAATTATACTTCTTACATCCTAAGGCGGTATTACGCTGATCATAGTGTTACTGATAATTTCTCCCTAAACTTGTGCTTCTAATACGGGCAAAGAACTGAATAGCAATCTATTGTTATAGCCCTATTAGGCGTTTTAGTAAACATCGTGTGAAAATCGTTGCTTATAGGAACCTGTATAATATTTACAGAATGACATTTTCCGAAAAGATTTTATAAATTAACATGACACAATCAAGGAGTTAATAAGATGTATATATATAAATATGAGTAAATAAAATGTATAGATGTTTATTATATACATTATTATATAGATTATTATAATAGTATATAGATTATTTATTATTTATTGAGTTAGTTTTTACAACATTTCAATATAAACAAGATAATATTTCATTTTGTAACTTTAAATATTTTTACAATAAACATAACGTTTCTTTTTGCTATCAATGCTAGAATCCATATAGATATCAATGCAAAAATAAATTTAAAAGATGGTTATTTAAAAAAATATATTTTAGTGGTTAATAATATTTAATTGACTCTTGATACTTTTTCTAATTTCAAAGTTATCTAATTGTTAACCCATTAAATTTGTAATTTTTTTAAAATTCTTTATTTAAATACTTATACTCAAGTTTCTCTCTGAATTGTATTTTGATTTCTGATTAGAGCTTTTACCCTTTTATATTTATTTTAGTAATAATTATTGCTTGGCGAAGGTAATCAAATTAACTTACATAAATTAAATTTTGAATTGTGTGATTAAATTTTGAATATTTTGATTTAAACTTTTGAATATGTTTAATTTAATTCAAATTAGTTAAAATTGTTGTATCTAGGTTAAACTAGTAGTTTTAATGATATTCTTCTGAAAAAGTTGATGAACCAATAGACCTTCCGCAGAAAAGTTCCACAACGGGTTACGCAAACCGTTTCCTCAATTTAACGATCTTAAATTTTCTGTGAAAGGTTTCGTAATTTTAATGCACGAATAATGTAGGTATTTATTCAAAACATGATGGAAGTCTCTGGCTCTAAAATGATTGTCATGTGGTTTGGTTCCTGGTCCCTTAAGTTCCAAAGGTGTCAAAGGTTAGGGCAGTTCTATCTCTTCTGACATCAAAGCTATAACCATTTTCCTTCCCTTCCATATTTAGTTCCTCTTGTCCAATAGTGTGCATCACTACTGATTCCAGAAGCCATATGTTATCATCAGAATCAAAAAAACATTCAAGTAGGCTCCTGCAAATTTAGTAATGGGGAAACATTAAATTACAATGAAAAATCAGTAATTATTACAGCGTTTCAAATTTATTAGTAATACAAAATAACTGAAATTGGTTATGATGCTTTTTTAATGAAATAATAATCACCCTTTTTGTTTGCATGGATCTATATGTTTTATTATTTGATTTGAGGAAATTTCCTCATTACAAAGGCGGTATGGTAGTTGTGTTGGACAATGATCTTCCTTTTTCTTTGAAAACATATACGAGCAACACTAAAAGATGACAATAAAAGACAAATTTTATTTACCAATCACGTTAGTAGCCGTTCCTTCGAAAATGTTTCCTGTTTTGATGTCCAAAACGTTAAAATCTATGTAAAACACCTGTACGGGACGTGTTTGCCTGCACAAGAAAAGACTGTAAATAATAAGCACCGGCACACATCAGTCCTCAACCTGGGTAATGATTTAAGTAAAACACCGTGAGGTGTTCTATCCAAACCATCATAAAAGAAAGACGATTCGAATCAAAATTCACATTTTAATTACAAGTATTGTTTTGGTATACATAACGTACAAAGGGGTGTAGCTTATAGGTACTTCCTATTTTTTACAGCCAGCCCAATTCACAAGAAATAGTTATATGTATTTCAATACAACTGGGATTTAAAACACAGATAGAATACTAATACAACCGGAATCCTTTCAGCGATAATTTCAGATTGGAGCACATTGTGCATCATCGCGCCATACGATACAGTAAATGGCGTGGGCGACTGCTGCAGCAGTGGCCAGTTCAATTGGTAGCCAGCAGGAATCGGCCAGCTTCTAGGTTGTCAGCATCAATGGCTAATTTAGTCGGTAGCCAGGAAGAATTGGCCAGCCTCTAGGTGATCAGCATCAATGGCTAATTCAGTTGGTAGCCAGGAAGAATTGGCCGGCTTCTAGGTTTTCAGCATCAATGACCGATTTAGTTGGTAGCCAGGAAGAATTGGCCGGCTTCTAGGGTTTCAGCATCAATGGCTAATTCAGTTGGTAGCCAGGAAGAATTGGCCGGCTTCTAGGTTTTCAGCATCAATGGCCAATTTAGTTAGTAGCCAGGAAGATTTGGCTGGCTTCTAGGTTTTCAGCATCAATGACTTATTCAGTTGGTAGCCAGGAGGAATTGGCAGGCTTCTAGGTTGTCAGCATCAATGCAGCAGGGATTGGCCAGCCTCTAGGTGATCAACGGCAGTGAGCAGTTCAGTCAGTAGCCAGCAGATATTCGTCAGCCTTTAGATTGTCAGCATCTGTGGCTGGTTCAGTCGGTAGCAAGGAGGAATTCATCAGAATCTAGGTTGTCGGCATCAATGCAGCAGGGATTGGCCAGCCTCTAGGTGATCACTGGCAGTGAGCAGTTCAGTCGGTAGCCAGCAGGTATTTGTCAAAATCTAGGTTGTCGGCATCAATGCAGCAGGGATTGGCCAGCCTCTAGGTGATCACTGGCAGTGAGCAGTTCAGTCGGTAGCCAGCAGGTATTTGTCAAAATCTAGGTTGTCGGCATCAATGCAGCAGGGATTGGCCAGCCTCTAGGCGATCACTGGCAGTGAGCAGTTCAGTCGGTAGCCAGCAGGTATTTGTCAAAATCTAGGTTGTCGGCATCAATGCAGCAGGGATTGGCCAGCCTCTAGGTGATCACTGGCAGTGAGCAGTTCAGTCGGTAGCCAGCAGGTATTTGTCAAAATCTAGGTTGTCGGCATCAATGCAGCAGGGATTGGCCAGCCTCTAGGTGATCACTGGCAGTGAGCAGTTCAGTCGGTAGCCAGCAGGTATTTGTCAAAATCTAGGTTGTCGGCATCAATGCAGCAGGGATTGGCCAGCCTCTAGGTGATCACTGGCAGTGAGCAGTTCAGTCGGTAGCCAGCAGGTATTTGTCAAAATCTAGGTTGTCGGCATCAATGCAGCAGGGATTGGCCAGCCTCTAGGTGATCACTGGCAGTGAGCAGTTCAGTCGGTAGCCAGTAGGTATTTGTCAGCCTTTAGGTTGTCAGCATCAATGCAGCAGGGATTGGCCAGCCTCTAGGTGATCACCGGCAGTGAGCAGTTCAGTCGGTAGCCAGTAGGTATTTGTCAGCCTTTAGGTTGTCAGCATCAATGCAGCAGGGATTGGCCAGCCTCTAGGTGATCACCGGCAGTGAGCAGTTCAGTCGGTAGCCAGCAGGTATTTGTCAGCCTTTAGGTTGTCAGCATCAATGCAGCAGGGATTGGCCAGCCTCTAGGTGATCACCGGCAGTGAGCAGTTCAGTCGGTAGCCAGTAGGTATTTGTCAGCCTTTAGGTTGTCAGCATCAATGCAGCAGGGATTGGCCAGCCTCTAGGTGATCACCGGCAGTGAGCAGTTCAGTCGGTAGCCAGCAGGTATTTGTCAGCCTTTAGGTTGTCAGCATCAATGCAGCAGGGATTGGCCAGCCTCTAGGTGATCACCGGCAGTGAGCAGTTCAGTCGGTAGCCAGCAGGTATTTGTCAGCCTTTAGGTTGTCAGCATCAATGCAGCAGGGATTGGCCAGCCTCTAGGTGATCACCGGCAGTGAGCAGTTCAGTCGGTAGCCAGCAGGTATTTGTCAGCCTTTAGGTTGTCAGCATCAATGCAGCAGGGATTGGCCAGCCTCTAGGTGATCACCGGCAGTGAGCAGTTCAGTCGGTAGCCAGCAGGTATTTGTCAGCCTTTAGGTTGTCAGCATCAATGCAGCAGGGATTGGCCAGCCTCTAGGTGATCACCGGCAGTGAGCAGTTCAGTCGGTAGCCAGTAGGTATTTGTCAGCCTTTAGGTTGTCAGCATCAATGCAGCAGGGATTGGCCAGCCTCTAGGTGATCACCGGCAGTGAGCAGTTCAGTCGGTAGCCAGTAGGTATTTGTCAGCCTTTAGGTTGTCAGCATCAATGCAGCAGGGATTGGCCAGCCTCTAGGTGATCACCAGCAGTGAGCAGTTCAGTCGGTAGCCAGCAGGTATTTGTCAGCCTTTAGGTTGTCAGCATCAATGCAGCAGGGATTGGCCAGCCTCTAGGTGATCACCGGCAGTGAGCAGTTCAGTCGGTAGCCAGTAGGTATTTGTCAGCCTTTAGGTTGTCAGCATCAATGCAGCAGGGATTGGCCAGCCTCTAGGTGATCACCAGCAGTGAGCAGTTCAGTCGGTAGCCAGCAGGTATTTGTCAGCCTTTAGGTTGTCAGCATCAATGCAGCAGGGATTGGCCAGCCTCTAGGTGATCACCGGCAGTGAGCAGTTCAGTCGGTAGCCAGTAGGTATTTGTCAGCCTTTAGGTTGTCAGCATCAATGCAGCAGGGATTGGCCAGCCTCTAGGTGATCACCGGCAGTGAGCAGTTCAGTCGGTAGCCAGTAGGTATTTGTCAGCCTTTAGGTTGTCAGCATCAATGCAGCAGGGATTGGCCAGCCTCTAGGTGATCACCGGCGGTGGGCAGTTCAGTCGGTAGCCAGCAGGTATTCGTCAGCCTTTAGGTTGTCAGCATCTGTGGCTGGTTCAGTCAGTAGCAAGGAGGAATTCATCAGAATCTAGGTTGTCGGCACCAATGCAGCAGAGATTGGCCAGCCTCTAGGTGATCACCGGCAGTGGGCAGTTCAGTCGTTTGATTATAAGAGCCGGCACACGGAGACGCCCCATTCTTGTAATGATGAGTGATGCGTCTGACTCAGCTCATAAAGTGCCGGCCGTAAACAGCTCGTTAGAAATAGTTGTAATCCTTAAAATGATTGTGCCGTGATGGAGAAACAGAAGCGACTACAGATTTCAGTTAACACTCAGGAATTTATAATTATAATTAACAGATCGCGTTTTAACTGTTTAAGGTGTTCCGTCCACTCGTGTTAATTTTTGAAATTCGACTGCCGAATATTGTAGTGTTTTTAGCTATTTATAATTTCTCTAGCAAGCCCTCTTGTGACGTTAATATCTTTACCACAACTTGTTTTCGTTTCAGACGCAGGTGTTTTTAGGTGAGAATAATAATTTCACACAGCGACTGGTTTGTCAATATTTTGATTTTTCTCCGGCCCGATTCGCTTAGTAACCGATAATTGTGGTGCATTTTTCAACTCGTAAACATTATTTCTTGGAAAAAGGTGTCATCAAACTTGCCAGGTGTTCAACCTTAGTCGCAATAGAGTCAAATGCAATAAATCTTGTTTTCACGTTCGATACAACACCCATCCGTCGGTATCAATGCCAGCAATTTCAATTTGGAGCTGCAAAAGAAAGAATGGTTTTTTGAAAGGTGTCTTTTAAGTGTTCTAAGACAAATTAAAAATAAGAATATTAGACACACACACGTATCCAACGACCAACTATGATGTTATGTTATGTTTCCTTAGAACGGGCAATCTGCCTAGCTAGGAACTAATATTGACCTACAATTCATAATAACACTTGTACTTATTTTTAAAATACTTATACAGTTATAGCATTATTATTCCATTATTTTTTATATAGGTACATTTATCTAATGTAATGTAATAAAGTTTTTTTTTTAAATACATTTGTACTCTCCGTTTTAAGGTTATCTGGAAAGAGATTGTATATTTGTACACCCTCGTAATATATACACCCTCATTTCAACCATCATGACCCCTCTATTAATTGGTTAAATAATTATTTTTAATTTCCGAACGATTTCAGTAACGTCATTCTGCATAATATATGGACCCAACGAGCGCATTTAAAATACATATTTAGCTTTAAGGATGTTCAAACGCCATTTCCTGGTGAAAATAAAAGTTTTAAGTCGAAAGGGTATATTTTTCCATAAAAAATCTGTGTTTATAAAATACGTATAGTTAGCAGAATAGCTACCTTCAAGCTTTACAAATGTCACTTGCAGTCACCAATTTCTGGGAATGAAGTTTTTTATCACACATTACGTAGACCTGTTTTTATAGAAACCACCAGTTCTTGTGTATTGTGTAAGGTACCTGCAATATCTACTTACGAGTAAAAATATATTTTTCTTTTAGTTCATAGTATATTTTTGTTATATAATTTTACATGTTGAATAGATATAGAGTATAGAATTCCGTGGAATATAAATTTCTTTCCTAATGTAAGTTGATCTTTGTGTTCAGGAAAGTAGTGGTCGTTAATAAAATAATCTAAAAAGGAAAAAAAAAACTCAGGAAGGATAAGTATACAGAAATGTAAATTATAAAAAATTCTAAATGATTTAGTTAATATTCCGGTATTGCTAGAATTGATAAGCTTCCGGATTCCACAACGTAATACTAAAAGTCAGGATTTATTTAATTGCAGAAATTCTAGGACTAACTACCATATGTATTCCTCTTTGTCCAGAATACTAATAGAGGGAAACAATTGACATCTTCAATATATCTTTAAACAAATATAAAAGGTTGTCAATAAAGCAATTCAGTTATGTACAATAAATAATGTATATAACTTAATTGGTCTAGACTCTAGAACATATGAATGTTTATTATTATTATTTTTTTTTACTGTACGACTGTTTGCTTCCTAAATAAAAAGAAATAAAAAAATAAAAAATAAAAAATAAAATATCTAAATATTCATATGATAAGGCCCCGAAAAAGGACGTTAATCAATAAGTACATAATAAATTAATAAATAAATAATATGGAATCATAATATATTAAAAAAGAAGAATATAAGAAAATTTGAAAAATATATGCTAATGAGCAATGAATTCAGTTGGGTGTTGTAAATATTTTTTTTTCTAAAATCGTATTTATTTCGGAGTTTATATTGTTACTGAGATCTTTCTGTGTTTCGAGTAACGCTATATTGTTGTACTCGTATATATATATATATATATATATATATATATATATATGCTGCACAAGAGTTGTAACTGAAGTAAAAAGGACTATTACACTCTCGTACGGGGAAAGTTGTAGGGCTGAAGAAAGTATTTTGGTAAGTGTTATGAAAGATGAGGTTTATGAGTTTCTTTTTGTTTAGACCTTGTAACCAAACAAGACCACAGTCATTTCTTTTCAATTTTGGAATTCTGTACCATTCTGGAATGGGTTGCAAATATAAGTATAAAAGTATATTTATTTACCTAAAATTGGTCCATACTGTAATGATACAAGTAAAGTAATCGCACATGAATCACTTGTAATTGTCTTAGTCAACATTTTAATCACTTTTCAAACTGATACTGTTCAGATAGATTCACCTGATCATGAGCCGATCGGATCACTATCAATTGATTACTATAGAAATAATTGCTAATCTTCCTTCGCTTTGTCGCATTTTGTGATAACAACACACTCATATGCAGCTACTTACCTGTTATATATTACCTTTCTCTTCTAAACGTATCTTAAAAGAACTAGGGAAAACCACCACAAATTTAATTAATGAGCATAATATACTCACTATATCGATTAGTTCAACAAAATGTGACCTTATATCAAAAGTTTAGTGTAATCATACCCCTAAATAATAAACGTGTTCTAAATTTTGCAAATCTGGTAAAACGCCATTAATGTAGTGTAAATGGTTATTTGTCAATTTTTGTTTAATTTTTAGGGATTTTAATAAAATAATATTTATAATATGAAGATTCGTTCAATAACACCAGCAACTAATATTCTCAATAGAGGCATCTTCAGCTTTAATTTATCAATAGAATGATAATGGTAGAATCCTGTTTTACCATAGTAACCAGTTTATTTTTTTTGTCAATAGAGCGACATTACCGTAGTAATAATTGTTCCTTTATTTTATAATATATTCTTTCTCTTTAATTTTTCGAAATAAAGGACACAATAAGCAGTGCCTTTATTTATCAGTAAGGCCCATAGTGTTAGAAGTTCATTAACCTGTGGAGGAGGGTTATAAATAAGCTATGAGATTTGAGAATCGTCAACGCAATACTTTTAATTTCTCTCGGCAAGCTGGATGAAAGAATATCGTTTTATCATTAATACCGAACAAGAGTAACTGCTTACAAGCGTCTGGAACTAGCTTCAAACTCTTGTAAGCATATGGCATTCTCATTTTCCCCAATTGAGGTAAGTTGTGGGGGTGAGGGAAGGAGATGAGAAGATTAATGTATGGAAATACCTGGTTATCAAAGACTGAGTTTCTGGATTTGTAGCTCGAATAAGAACCGAGCTGGTAAAATGTCCTCATCATCGAATCCCCTCTGTGACTTCAGGATCGAGTATCACATAACACTGGAGAAAGATAATGACCCTTACAATATTCGATCCCAATGGTCGGTCAATAAAGCGTAATATCATCAATAAAACTTTTAATTTATTTTTATTTTCCAAGAAAGAGTTGGAATGAATGAGTTAAATAAGTATTTTGTTAAGAAATATAATATAATATTTATTTATATACAAATTTTGTACAGCGTTTCGGTCAATTGGTTATTAACATTCTAATAATTGGGTCAGGTTTCAGATTTCTTAGGCAACGACGGAGACAGGCAGATGTTCTCCCTCGGCCCTGAATCCCTTCTCGTCAGCCACGTACTTGGTGCGGTAGACCTTTCCATCGTCAGAGATGAAAGAGTACTCTCCCTCCTTGACGAGCACGTAGTCCTTGCCGTCATGTGTGGGCTTGAGGGCTCCGGACTCGGAGAACACAGTTCCGTCAGCGCTGCGGTACCTCAGGGCGAACTGGCCCCTCTCGTCGGTCACCTCGGTCCTCTCCAGCACGGGGATCACCTTGTGCAGAGGCGCCTCGGGGGCGGCCAGGGCTGCCACGATCATCAAGCTAACGATCACCAGCTGGAAAATACGATTTATAAGGGGTTTATCATCAGATAATGTAAACAGTTTAATGACCCAGATGCAATATTCGATGGAATTATAAAAAAGTAAGCTGGAATACCTATGCTAGTGGTGTATGGTCTACGTAGCAAATTAAATATGTAGTTATTCTAAAACAAAACCTTAAAAAAATTCTCGTTTATATGCTGACGTATGGAACTTATCCGAGGTTCATGCACCATATAGTTTTATTTGGGGCGACAAATAGATTTAACCTGAAAACCAGACGTTCTGTAAATCTTGCAATACCGGGTTTTAAAATTAAATTAAATTCATAACTCTATTGATAGCCCGTTCCTCTTGGAATGCTTATGACTTATACGTGCCTGAAACTTCAGCCGTAGTCATTGCCACGACTTGTTCAAGATACCGCATGGTAAAACAGATATTCTAACCCAGCATAGTACGACCAAAGTGCTAGTGAATATAATTCCTAAAACAGTTGATATATTTAATCGCGCTTTAAATAACCTGAAAACTTTTTATATTATGATGTCGATATTAAGAATATCAAAATAAGAAATCTTGTACTTTCAATGGATAAAACAATCACTTTATAATTAAGTTAATACACCAAAAATAATTAAATTTACTCAAATAAAATATATTGAAAACGTTTATTAAAAAAAATACATAATTTTAAAGAAATAAAAGACTAAGGACGGGTTTTTTCGTAGAATTCGAACAATTCATCAAATTTCAACGCTCATTTTCGGGTTCTGTGAAAATCCTATTCAAATTCTGTTATAGGCTAGTTGCTGAATTGAAGCTAGAAGTGAAATAATATCAGAACTTGAAATTAACTTTGAAATTTGAATAAATGTTCAAAATCTCTGAAACAACCCATTCTAAGAAAAAAAACTGTTTTTCTGATTTTACATGAGTTGTTTTTTTGTTTTCAAAATGTTTGCTCTATTTTAGTATCTTATTTTAATAGTGAAACAGCCATAAGGAGAATATCCACGTATATACTACACGTCATGTACTACTGATAAAATACTGTCGATTTCCCAAAATGAATATTTAAATTACTGAAGAAGTAATAGAACTCGGAACACTCAAACCACAAAAAAATATATTATTTTTTTTTAATATAAAGCTACAAATAAATGCAAATTATTTCTTACGAATTTCATGTTGATTTGTTTGGTTGGTTAATTCACACACAATAAGTGACTGATGCCAAATAATTGCTGACATTCGTTATTTATAGTTCATTGAAAAATAATTGTAATTAATGTTTATTACAAAAGAAAACGGGAATTGCAAAATAGCAGTTTAATCGGTTTATAATAGCCTTGTTAACAAAATATTAGGAAAGCCGTCAGACGGCCTGCCAATCCATTGTTTACTTATAATTTCAGAGGTATGATCAATGCATATACATGAATTTATTTTATGTCATCGTTTTATTTAAGCTGTGCAAAAAACTAGAAATTTATTAAGGAAACGGAATGTATTTTTTCAAGTTAATGTTACGGAATTGATAAAACAAACGTATTATGTGGGAACATTCAATTGTAAGTCGATACAACATCTCATTGTCGTATAAAAGATATTAAAACATGCGTAACATTTTTGGCTTGCCTTGGGATATACCTGTTAAAGATATTTACCGTCACGCACTTGTTTTGCCATTTAAGATGGTTCCTAGCTTTGAGATAACAAACACCATTTTAAATATTATTCAGTGTAACACCCACACAAATATAAAACTGAACTATAACAACGATGTTCACCAATATAATACACGACAACACAACAAACTACATATATCAAAAATACACTCAACAAAGTTCGGACTGAAATCATTAGAATATATTGCCTACACTAACTATAACAAATTGCCTGAAGAATTAAGACAGGTATATGCCTCTAACAAATCTCGAAACGATATATTGAAATCCTATTTTTTCAAATGTTATTTGGAAAACGAGTCATAAGTAGGTACAAACTCTGTTTCTGATAGCCGTCCTAATTATCTCCAAATACCAAACTTTGTACATCCAGAGATGATGAGCTTTTATAATCTTCTCATGTATTTTGAATGTAAAACATCTTGTATTAGGTATGTTTATTTTTGGCCCCGTACTTTTTAATGTATTTTCCTGATTTTGTTTTTATGCATTTATATAGTCCATCATTGAGGATACTTTTTCAACTTTTTGACACCAACAGTACATAAATCAAATGAGTGATTATAAAAATTCATAAAGTCTTATAAGACAATTTTTTTTGTAACATATCTGTAAAGTGATTCTTCATATGTTGTGTCTGTATGTTGCTTCTGTGAAATGTTTTGTAAATGTTTTCTTCATACATTGTGTCTGCACATTGGGTTGGGTTGGTTATTTTTAATTTTTAATTTTTAATTTTTAATCTAATTTTTCTGTACAAAACGCTTTTTTTAATTTTTTTTACTCTTCTATTTGAAAACTACCAATTGGCGATCCCTTAATGAGTTCAATAACTCTTGGGAATACAACATCGTTTTGTTGTATGTTTAAAAAAAAAAAAAAAAAAAAAAAAAAAAAAACAAGTGATTTTTTTGTATACTTAGTTAGATACCTGTTTTAATCTTTCACAATGGCCCAAGATAAGAGAAAAAAATGCAATATGTTCTCCTGTATGTATGTTCCTGATCTTTGTGATATTCAGATTTTGTGAATGCCTTTCATCATGAATTTTCTTTGAAGTAATACCGTGCATTCACTGTTTTTTACTTTAAAAAATCCGTTCTTTTAAGAACAGCCATAACATTGTTAGCAGCAAGGTAGGGATCCCGATCTTTGAAGTCCCGTGTCATACTTATGAGAACAATAATCTATCGCTGTCGCATTTTATGAAATTTAATGAGCATGATGGAATGGGAGTTTTTTTAAATTTTTTTTAATTCTAGACGTTTATGAGCCTTACGAAATATACAATTATATACTACATTATAAATAATGTTTAGTGTTTAAAGGTCTAGAGCAGGGGCCACCAAATGGCGGACCGCGGTCCGGATCCAGACCGTCGACCTACTCTGTGCGGACCTTGTGTTCAGGTCAGCACAAAATAGATTCACAGATTCAAGAAAATTGAGAATGTAGTCGAAATCCTCAGTAACATTTACTCACTGCATCCCGGTGATAAATGGAGCAATGAAGCTGTAAATATTTTCGGGAGTAATAAAGCTACTCTCCAGATGGAAATGATCGATTTCCAAGAAAAGGCAGTTTAAAAACATATGCATTTAACGTTAATATATTATTTATAACGAAATAAAAATATGTAACCTACAGACTACCACACTGCTTGCTCTGTTCATACATAAAAAATATTAAAGCGGCTATAAACCCTGTCTTTGATGGTTTAGAAATTAATAAAATACTTATATTATTGCAAGAATGTCTGATTTGAAATATTACTTCGCATATAGTTGAGAACATTTGCTAGGATGTAACAAATTCTGTATCAGATTATGATTATTCGAAACTGCAGGCCGACCTCGATTCAATCATGATATGGTCGGTAGAAAATAAACTTAACTTCAATATTAAAAAATGCGTTGTTATGACTTATAGTCGTTCACAAAATCCGGTATTCTGCCAGTATAGAATGAATGGTGAAGTACTTACACGCGTAAACATCATCAAGGACCTTGGGGTGATCTTTGATTCCAAGCTGACATTTTCAAACCACATAGTCCAGCTTACCTCGGCTTGCTCCAAAACTCTTGGTTTTGTAATTAGAACTTGCAAAAAATTCAATAACAAAGAAGCAATGACCTCCATGTTCAACGGAGTGGTCAGAAGCAAGCTGGAGTACGCCAGTACTGTCTGGATACCTTATCAACTTAAATACATAAATATGATTGAACAAATTCAAAAAAAATTCCTAAGGTATGTTTACATGCGATCATACGGAATATATCCGAAATTCATGCATCACGTGGAACTGCTAAAGGAGACAAATTACCAAAGCCTGGAGACTAGGCGTAATGCCGGACTCATGGTATTTGAATTAAAGTTACTAAAAAACCTTATCGATTGCCCATATCTCCTGTCATGCTGTGGATTATTCGTTCCTGATAAATACTGTCGAAATCGTAGCCACGACCTATTCTGTATACCGCAGGGTCGGACAGATGTCATTGCCCGACATAGCATGACAAGAGGTATGACCTTACTAAATGCCCTACCAGCGGATATAGATGTGTTTAATATCACTATACCATGTTTTAAAAAATATATGTACATGTATTGTTAGTTTTAATAAAATTGTACCATAATTCGACTTACCTGTCTGTCGTACAATAAAAAATAAATAAAAAAAAATCATATTATATTTAACCAATTTACTATAACCATACAATATTTTTTAATTGGAGTGTTTTCATTGTTTGTTATTATAATATTCGTAAACTGCACAGACAGAACCTACTTTGTAAGATAGCTTTAAATATTTTTATTAAGTACCTAACGTTTTCTTCGAAATCAATTCTACGAAATCAATTCTTCGAAATCAAATCTTCGAAATCAATTCTTTGGAGATCAATTCTTATAAACTACTGTTTTTTCACGGAGAAAAATAAGTACGGATTTTTTATCACTATACTGTTAAAAATGTGACCGCATCCATTTCCTAATAAAATATCTGAATACGTGTTCAACACAGGTGGCCTTGTCCGAATAAATATAATGAACGAGATGCGAAATTATTATTGTTTGTGTTAACATGTGTTCCGACTATTATGAGGTCATAACATATTTTTATGAGGTCGTACATATTCGTGCTGTACTGTTATTTGTTATGAAATTTGTCAATTAGTTCGTATAGGCCTCCCGTTTTTAGTAGGAAAACGAATAATTTGACCAGAATTTTAATAAATTAACAATACTTTATATTAGTAAGTTTTCTTCAACCACGCAATTCTTCGAACATCTCAATTCTTAGAATTTTAAATAAACCATACTAGATATAAAAATGCAATTTTTTATAACTAAATAAAAATATACAAAAAAGACTAACACAATGAAAACCTGTTTTGTGCGTGTTTAGTTAAACCCCTGACTTAAATAGTTGCAATTAGATATTTAAGTAAATGAAGTGTAGTAATTTTGAAGAGCCTTTGCTTGCGAAATTTCAAGATTTCATGAATTGAGACTTCAAAAAATGTGTATTTCGAAGAACTGTCGAAAACTGTCTTTCGAACAATTGATTTCGGTGAATTGATTTCGAAGTATTGATTTTCGAAGAATTTACCTATAATATTTTTTTAATCAATATTGATCAAAATTCAAATTAAAGAACGCAAAACACCGCATCCAAGAACAAAATAAATTCAAAATACGGCCACTGAAAGAAATGTCAATATGCTACACTAGCGACTTTGCAACCAGCTCTGTTGAAACTGCCAATATTTTGCTAGAGTTGAATATTGTATTATTAATATTTTAGGGCATTTGGCATCACACATTGCCCGATACTAAAATAATATTTCAATAATACTAATAGTAATCATTTAATAAACCTGTGTTTTTTTATATTTTTTAATTTTATTTGATATTTTTTGTGTATATATTTAACGTTCAACGCGAAATTATTCAAATTTGACTATTTTAGGAAATATTCATTAGTGTAGCCCACTATATTACATAGTACATAGGGTGACCGGATAAATCATCACAATGATAATTCATCACATCTTTAAAAAGTTATATAAAATCATGGAAAGTGATGAAACAAAAACTTTATTAACTGGGTTAAGTAGGTTAGGTTAGGTTAGGTTAGGTTAAAAATTATATTTTTTTTATCGTTTCTAATGACTTTATATCACTTTTTAAAAGTGTGTTGAATTGTCACTGTGTTGAGTTATCATGTAACCCATTTAATTCCAATTTTTAATCTTGCGAAAACATTATTACAACTTAATTGAATTTTGTAAGAGAAGAATAATTTTGTTAAGGTAGAGTAACCGTTCACTCAGCCCCTGGGGCAGTTAATTAGGAAATATTTCTTGATGGCAAAATAAATCAGGTTTTAATTAAGAACAATTTTTTCTACCTATAAATAACAAGTGTTTACGATTATTTGGCATCAGTCGCTTATTGTGTGTGATTCGACCTACCAATCAATCAATATGAAATTCGTAAGTAACACAGTTTTTGTTTCTTTTCAACCTTCATAGTAATCTGAACGAAGCGATTTTTTATTTGTTCTTATTTTCACTATTTATTCGGTTATGGTGGTTTTAAATTTTATTTAGAGAATTTTTTTTTAACCAAACTCTTTCGATTTATTGGAGGAGACCCACCCTTTACTAATGGATGTGTGAGCCGCACACGTCAGATAAAAAGAAGCTACATTTATTTTTTAAACGCTTCTAGACCCTTCACTGTCCCTGCATGCTTGGATTGTTAGTACGAAATAATGTATGCATACTTACATTCATAGTAAGTCAAAATGAGGAGACATCAATGAAAAAGATGAAGTGAAATAATACAGAAAAAAAACAATATTTACAGGTGTAAGTATGATTAAAACACTATCACGGTGCAGTCCTGACGAGAATGAGAGTGGCGAGCGGCCTGGTCACAACGATCCCTATCACCCGCATCCCTTCGCCATTCAATCAACTAAAAAAAACGAACCGAGTGGTATAAAATAAACACATCTCGTATTTTACAGCTGGTGATCGTGAGCTTGATGATCGTGGCAGCCCTGGCCGCCCCCGAGGCGCCTCTGCACAAGGTGATCCCCGTGCTGGAGAGGACCGAGGTGACCGACGAGAGAGGCCAGTTCGCCCTGAGGTACCGCAGCGCTGACGGAACTGTGTTCTCCGAGTCCGGAGCGCTCAAACCCACACATGACGGCAAGGACTACGTGCTCGTCAAGGAGGGAGAGTACTCCTTCATCTCTGACGATGGAAAGGTCTACCGCACCAAGTACGTGGCTGACGAGAAGGGATTCAGGGCCGAGGGAGAACATCTGCCTGTCTCCGTCGTCGCCTAAGAAATCTTACCTGCCAGAATTAACTTTCTTGTTATGAAAACTCGATGCAATAAAAAAAAACAGTTACAATCAAACAATCTTAAATAATTTGAAGGTCTGAATAGACATGCACTTACCACCCTTCTTCTTACCTATATTTTCGCCCTACCTATTCCCATCAACCACCCAATATACACGGGATGGGATGCAACGGTTCCGCTGGCTACGGGCAGTTTGGACTCCTCTGGGAGGTCCTCCATTCAGACTTAAAATGTTGCTTGAAATTGCTCTAGACGTGTTTGATGGCCAGATCTGAATAGTCAGGTATTCTCCGACATTCCTTTTACTCATCTCCTTCCCTTTCCACTGCCTTCAGCCTCCTAAAATACCACAATTGGGGATGCCATAGTTTCACTGGCTCCAGACGGTTGGGAGCTGTTGTGTAAATATGTAAAAAATGATTAGTCTACAAATAAATAAATAAATAAAAACTCAGAAGTGTATATTGTATCTGTGTTTCAAATCCATTGTAACTTGCAAATCTACTTTATATACACGGTTGTTTTTTTTAAAATATATATTTATTTATTGTTCTTCAAAAGTACTATCCGTTGTATAAAAGTATTATCTGCAACGAGTAGTCTAACTACAGAATGTTCATTACGATATCAAGATAAGGGGATTAGTGACCACATTTTTTTTTGAATTTATTGTTGTTAAGGTACTTTGAAATCTAATCGAAATGAATGCTGAAATAACGATAAAAGGTTATAATTTTAATATTTGGAAGCACATAACAAAATTCGAAATTGGAATCATTGTTATCGTTATAGTTTATTGATATAACTGCATTATCTACAGGATAAATTTGAGATTAATTGAATATCATGTCTGTATTTCATTGTTCTCTTGGTGTTGTAATTGCTCGAATGGATAAATAATTAAAAACCGATGAAATACTGAAGGAATTATTCCAATAAACAAATAACATTTCTTAGAAATTTTCATAAAACCAATAGTCGGCTAACCATACACGTACCTATCCCATCGGCATGATAAATTGCTGTCGGACAATTAACCTGTGGACAAAAACCTGACTGAACAATACATAACTTAACATAAATTTCAGCATAAAAATCTTATATTCTTCTTAAGATCGAAGAAAAGTCTAATATTATCAGTGGTCAGAGCTGTCGACCGGAAACCGAATGGACACGGGTTCAAGTCCCGTTGACGTCATGTATCTTTTATCAGGAGATTTTTCAATGTGGATGAGTGTTTCAGGCTAATAATTATTGCTTATAAAATAATTGTTACCCTTTGTGCTATGCATAAAATATCTTGTCTTAAAAAAAACATTAGTTTAAAAAAAAATAATAATCTAAAATTATTCTTAAATCTGGTCCCCTCACTTTAAAATCCACTATGATTTCATTGAAAATATTCATCATAAATTTCTAACATATATTAACTATTAACTCGGTCTACCTACGGAAGCCATTAATTTCAGCCACTCGATAAAATAATTAAAATTATTACACTTTATATAGAAGACTTGTATCAATTGTTGACTTTTATTTTTAAAGTCGTCAATGATATTATAGACATCAATGATTTACTTAGCTCAATTTCTTTTCATATGCAAACTAGAAATACTCAATCAAAAATTATATTTCATCAATAACAAATTTACCATCAATATCAGGCTCAGTCATTTAAATACTCTCTTGTACCTAGATTGCATGCAGTTGGCAATACTTTCTCAGAAATAATAGGTTAATTTCACATCACGGAATTCAGTTAGAAGAAGGCTATAATAACGTACCTCATAAATAAATATTAAGGTAAGATTTTATTATTCTTTTGTATTTGTTCAATTTTATAATTTTTTAAGAAATTTTACTTCCTTAATAATGTTCCACTTAATTATTATAATTTACCAAATGTTTTCAAAAGCCCATATGGGCGTATTATGTAAATGAATGCATAAATGAACATAAAATTATTTTAGTTAACCTAGCCTAATATAATTCAATCCATAGCGCCACGCAAATAATTGCAATCGGTGGCATCGCCACTGCATATATTTTGACAACATTAAAAACATATAAACAAACATTTCGTTCGTTTGCAAATTCATATTATTTCTGCAAAGTTAAGTGCTTCATGTCAGTATAGACTAGCCAAGTAGGCAGGCATCCGCAATTAAAACCCATTGATTGTAATAAATTTGGTTACATTGCTAGTGTCCCCTATGTGGCAGAAGACTGAACAATAGCGATTAACCCTGTTAAAGCGGCATAATTTAGACACAACTAATAAAAATAACTTTAATATTGTTAAGAGCTATATTTAATGTATTTTCTACTCTTTTTAAATACATCGTTGGCCATCACGCATTTACACGCGGACATATACGCATTTCTCCTAAATTGTATGACATTACAGCAGTCAATTTACGAAATAAATTTCGGTCCTACCCTATCGCGATTTGGCACAGTTGCAAGCGCGGTTGACTCCAGTACCCAGAGAAGAATATTTAAATCTCATTCAAACCATTAAAAAATACACTTTAAAAGTTTATAGCAGTTTAAGAGGGAGGTAGGTTCAATTTTCGGTAAAATAATAAAAAAACATCTATTAATGAGAATAGACGTATTATAGTAATAAAATGTTTTTAAAAGGGTTTTTTTATAATTTAATAATTTGTATGATCGGTGTTTTTCTCGTAATTTCCACCCAAAAGGGATGAATGTACAATATATTGTACCAACGCCGCCTTTTTATGCGTGTAAAAACAAACTGTGACTCCCTATCTCGGAAACAAGTGATTTTTCTAAATTTGGCCTAAATCCACATAACTTTACCCAAACATAAAGAGATGTCGCCAAATTTCTGGTCTCTACAAATATACATACTCTAATATATTCTAGACTTTAAAAACGAGAAAGTTCCAATTGTCACTCTACCGCCAGGTTAACCGTATAGAACATGATACAATAGGTTAGGTTTGATTAGTTTTAATTATTTAGTTAGGTTAGGTTAGCTATTATTATTTTTTTTTTTTTATTAGGTAAAATATTTTTTACAATTCAAGTTTTCCAGTAATGTAGGCCTCACTGGGTGGCTTGCCCGTGCTGAGGCCATCATTTTATAATATGAAATATAAACTACATAATACATTTAATGAGAAAAATTATACATTGAAATTTAAAATACGTAATTTATATTTAAAATTAAAAAAAAATAGTATATTGAAAATAATCTTTTGTGTTTGTGTGTGATGTGTGTGTGTGGTTTTGTGTGTTACGTGTAGGTTTTATTTTTATTTTATGCTATGAAATTTTGGTAATATTGTCTTTTTTGTTCTTTAATCCATTTTGTAATTTTGTGTGTGAATTTATTTTTATTTTCCTCAATTTTAATTTCAAGTATTAAACTGTTGAAAGCTTTTATTGCATGGTATTGGTAGTGTCTATTATGTTTTCTTTGTACGCTTGTCTAACTGGTCTGTTAGTGTTATTTTGTGTATGTTGAAATTTTTTTTTTGTCAAAAATGTAGTTTAGTAGTGTTTTAATGTATAATTGGCGTATATCTAGTACGTCACAGTTGTTGAATATTTGGTCTGTATCAGTCAGTCTATGTTATTTTAGTATTACCTTTAAGATCGTTTTCTGTGCGGTTTCTATGTAATTGATAGCCGAGTTTGTTGCTCCTCCCCAAGCAATAATTCCATATTATATTATTGATTGGCAAAGTGCAAAATATATTGTTTTTAATTGTTTTATTTTATATATGTTTCTTATGTTTAGGAAAATGTGTATTGTTTTGAGAAGTTTATTTGTGATTTGTTTGATGTGAGGTATCCATCTAAGGTTATGGTCAATTACGATTCCTAGATACTTTATTTGTTCTGTTTTTTCTAGAGGAGGGCAATTGCAGATGTTGGTGTTTAAACATTCGTGTATTTTTATGGTGTTTGTGTTGTTTTTTGGCTGTCCTGTGCTATTTATACTGTATGTTGTGATTATACTATACTGTATTTATATATACTGTTATTATTTATTTATTTATTTATTATTTATTTATACTGTATTTTACAATCAACTTATTTTTTCTTCATTGTCCTGATTTAATAAAGTTCTGTTATGTCATGGAGCCAGCTGCAGCCGCCGCCAAAGGTTAACCTTGTGTTACAAATAATAGTAAAACGTTTAGTCGCACGTATGTAATAGCGCTGCCAGCAGCCGACGGAGGTAGTTAGAAGCGTAATTAATTGAGGAAGGATCCAGCGGAAAACAAACGGCCATTAACAGATATATTTTGTCAAGTGTTGTTACAAACGTAATCAAGTAATTTGAATGTCGGCCATAGAATTTGTATTATTGTAACATTAAGGTATCTCACCTAGTACCCGTCCAATTAACAGGCGATTCTTTTTTTGAATATCGGCTATAGAATTTGAATTATGGTAACATTAAGATATCTCACCTAGTACCCGTCCAATTAACAGGCGATTATTTTTTTGAATGTCGGCCATAGAATTTATATTATGGTAACATTAAGATATTTCACCTAGTACCCGTCCAATTAACAGGCGATTCCTTTTTTTAATGTCAGCCATAGAATTTGTATTATGGCAACATTAAGATATCTCACCTAGTACCCGTCCAATTAACAGGCGATTCTTTTTTTGAATGTCGGCCATAGAATTTGTGTTATGACAAAATTAAGATATCTCACCTAGTACCCGTCCAACTAACCGGCGATTCTTTAGAGATCGCGGGAACAAAACCTGTGCGGAATTTTTCTTTAATTCGTATGTTATACGTTAGAAAAATTTCAACCAGTGATTTCTGAGTTAATTTGGAATAAAAAAGTAAATCTCATTTTGTTCTGCGGTGAAAAATTTTTGGGTAAAAATTTTTTTTTTAGAATTTAAACAAAAAAAATCTTTCAGTTTTCTCACTGTAACGGCCCAACCCCTGACCGTAAATAACCGCACAACCCCCTGACCTGACACCCTGCCCAATCTGCCCAATGTCTACTAATTTATTTTGGCAAACTGCCAATACATACAAAACTTTTCGATTTTAAAAACCTCTCCATCTTGCATAAAAGCAAAAATAATTAGTTTTGAAATAAACTGTTATGTATTTCAGTATTACATTTGTAACATCACCTTTTACTTTATGATATGTATTATGTATATGTACTGAAATATATTATATTAATGCATTATGTAAAAATTTGACTTGTATTATTATAATTGTATTTTGTTTGTAAAAGCCCTACAAATAAATAATTAACAGTAAAAGAAAAACGTCACCGAAGACCTAAATGCCAACAAACTCTAGAACCACTTATTTTTTTTGTCGGGTAAGTTCCGACACACCATGTATAAGTATTTGTGGCACCTTCCAGAGTGGTAATTTATTTCAGTATCGCCCTGGTGAAAGACCATCACTAAGAATCGAAACGTTGATAACTTGAAATGAAAGTGTTAATCGGGTTTAGTAACAAGATCTCAATAGCCAAGAACATATCACCTTCTTTTTCCCAATTTCCTCGAGGTTTTCAAAATAACATAGTTAGCGATGACAGTTATCACTCTTAAGCAATATTGAGATAAAAATTAAGGAGGAATAATATTTTCATTGACTACAAAAAATAAGCAAAAAGTACTTCATATCTAATTTGTGTTAAAAGATTACCTATGTAGTAGCCTCGATTTTGTGGGTCATTTTAACAGCAGCTCAGGGTCGTAGTTGGACACGCCTGCTTAAAAAAACTACCAAAAACAAATTAAATCTAATTCTTTTGAATAAGGAGGCATACTGTGAAAAAAGTATGAATTAACTGATTACTCATACAAACGAGATTGTTTTAGATAATTTTCTAACAAGCAAAACACAATGAATGGCCTTCCCAAATAATATTAAACTAAATGTTGCAATCACTTGCATGATGATGTTGAAGTTTTTAAAAAAATATTTACCCACAAATGTTGGTACTAAAGATGTTTTACCTGATATAATTATTTATTTTACGACCATACAAATTTTTATCAACATCAGAAATATTTATATACTAGCTAAAGTGTACCGGAAATATTTATATACTAGCTTAAATGGTACCGGTCTTGCTTGGAGACGTTTTCTCTACTTATATAGATAATATGCTTTTATTATATATAAATATAAATTCTATAAATGATAGTGAAAAACCGGAAACAGTTTAGAAGAACAAATCGCACAAACAGACAGACGCGGATAGGGACTTTGTTTTGTACTATTTAGAGGTTAAAATATAATAATTTAATGGAACATTATGAAAGAAGTCAAAATTGTGAAAGAAATTACAAAATAGAAAAGTTGAAAAAGAATAATAAGTAGAAAAGCTAACGTTCATATTAATTTATAAGTTACTTTATAACAGCCTTCTTGTAACTAAATTACGTGTAGTTGAACATTATTCTACTATTTCTGAGAAAGTATTGCCATGCACTGTAGATTCAAGCGAGTACCTAAATGACTCGGTCCTGAGATTGTTGTTGTTATTGTTAAGTATATGAAGTAGATTGGTTTGTTATTATTTGGCTTTCTTTGCATCGTATTTAATTTAGCGAGAAAGGAGACGCAATATTTATAGGATTTTGCAACCACAATGCATACCACATACCAAGAGATACCACATGATTTATCTTAATTTTTGTCATTCTGGTTAATTTTTGTTGAAATAAAACATAAACGGATTTTTGTATAGAAAACGGATTTTATTTAAAAAACTTCGAAATAAAACAATATCAATAATATCGATATCAATGTTATTTTCGCGAATTAAAAAATCAATATGTAACTATTTTAAAATTAAAATTCTGTCAGTAATTATTACATGCTTTACTTATACACGATGTCCGGAAACTAAAAGCGGGATATTGATGATTCTACATAGATTTTGTCGATTTGATTTCGAAAAAAGTCGATTTGTTGTTACTTTTATGTTTTATTTTCGAATAAATTGAGTCTGAAGTTTAAATTTTATTCACCAGCTTTCCGCTTGTTCTACGAGTTTCCTTGATATTTTCAGACATAGATGATTTTTTCTGTTTTATGGTCATATACAAGGTTCACTCTTTGGATCCATAAAATTGGTAGTATAATAGGGCATCAAAAATAAATCAAGTATTAATTAAATAAATAAATAAAACGGAAAAAAACTTTTAGTTTTTTATTCACAATTTCTTTAAAAAAAATCACAATATAAAGTTATAATGATAGTTATAAGCACAGAAAAAAATACAGCAAAGATCAAGCCTCATTAGTTTCATTGTGACTTTCACGAATAGATCAAAATAAATAGTGTGAAATAAAATTTTTTATAATCAATTTTTAGAAAATTCTACAAATTCAAAACAATACCTCGCAATATAATTACCTCTGGTTTTAAACGTTTATTCAATATAAAATGCATTGAAATTAATATAAATTAAAATAAGATCAATTTAAAGAGTTAGAGATTCAACAATAAGAGTTATATGTTTAACACAGATACAAAAAATTTACTTAAATAATTGAATGGTAATTATATTAATGTCTACACATATTATTAATATTTACGAATATCCTCTGTAGCCTGATATATATCCGGGTGTGACCCCTCCGTATCCTGAGCCTCCTCTGTTATAATAGCTGCTAGACCCGTCACCAGACTTATAGTATCCATAGCCAAGGTTACCTTGACCAGAGTAGTTGGGGTTATTATATCCACTGTACGATGCGAGGCCTCCGTTTCCGGTGTATCCTCCGTAGCCTCCGTTACCGCCGTATCCAGAAGAATATCCCTTATTGTATCCTGAGTACCCTGTTCCGATTCCGCTGTATCCTCCCCCAAGTCCACTGTATCCTCCCCCAAGACCGCTGTATCCTCCCCCAAGTCCACTGTATCCTCCCCCAAGACCGCTGTATCCTCCTCCAAGTCCACTGTATCCTCCCGCGCCTCCGCTGTATCCCCCGCCGAGTCCACTGTATCCTCCCGCACCTCCGTTGTATCCACCCCCAAGGCCACTGTATCCTCCCCCAAGCCCGCTGTATCCTGTTCCAACTCCGTTATAGCCTCCACTGTAACCGCCACCAGAGTAACCAGCGCCGCCCTGGTATCCGCCGCCCAAGCCAGAGTATCCGCCGCTCGAATATCCTGGATTATACCCACTGTAGCTACTGTATGTGCTGGGATAGAAGCCACTACCGGGAGATCCATATACAGATGCTGGTTGGTAAACTAGAAGCAAATAATATGAATAAAATCAATTTTAAATTGCTAATTTTGCTACTAATACTTTTGCAAATCTACTACCAAGATCTAGTCACAATTTTCAAAATTCAATAAACTATTGCATTTTAATTTCTATCAAACAATTAATAACTTACTATGACGGCCGGCATAGTCCAGTGGTAACGCATTGGACTGCCATTCCGAAGGTCGCGGGTTCGAACCCTGCGTGCGCAAATAAATTTTATTTGATTGATTTGTGTTATTTCACAATTAATTAATTAAAATAATATATAGTATATTTGCGGCACGTTCCAGAGTGGAAGATACTACCAGTATCGCCCTGGTGTAAGACCACCATTCAGAATTGAAACGTTGCTCCAAATGGCTTTAGCCGTGTTTAGTGACTAGATCTGAATAGCCAGATACTTCCCCACCTTCCTCTTTCCCTTCCCCACTTACCTTCAGCCTCACAACATCCCCCAATTGGGGATGCCATAGTCTCACTGGCTCCAGACGGGAGCAGTTGGGACTCTTGTGAGGTATTCACTATAAAAAAAAAAAAAAAACTAGCAAACTATAAACCTAAATATAAGTCCGTAATGCAGTTGATTGACAGGTTTGATGTGAAATGTCATTTTTTTTTAAGTAAGAAATTACCTTTAAATGGAAAATATAGTATCAGAATATAGTGAGTCATGGGATTTTGAAAAAGAAGTTCTGTTGAACCCAGAATACGTTATACTTATTTATTGTTATTAAGTTTAATTTGTAGAACTCCAATCTAACTATCGGTTTTTCTTTTATATATTATTATTACTGTCACCCAATAATTACACTCCAGAACTTGTGAAAAAATAACTATTTTTTGTAAATTTAATAATAATGATATTGAATGATATATAAAAGAAAAACAAAACAAATAATATACATTCAAATTCAGATGATTATGTCATGTTTTTAATCCTACGTATTAATGAAAGCGATGAAGACAAAAGACTTCTTTACAAAATTAGCGACAGAAAAGAATGATAACATTTATTTTATGTTTCAATTCATTGAACTAATGGTTCTCACCTCATCTATTTTATGCAACAAATCGGTGAGAACAGAAAATCAATGTAATCTACTTCAACTTTAATTTTATATTATAGAATCGATCAAAGAAAAGAGCTACTGTTAACGCGCAACAATTTGATTCCATTTTGGTTCAACGGTTGGCTCTATGAATTAGATTTTTGTTTATTTTTATTATTTATTAATCATAAATACATAATTTCAAACAAATACATCTTTGTATAAACAACCTTACTAGGCTTAGCCCGTTTAGAGGTGGTAGAAATTCAATTAGATTTTATAATCTTAAAATATAAGGAAATGAGGAAAGACGAAATACAATGAGATGAATGAGATGAAGGCGTCAAGTATATACTATATACTATAAAAGTTCTGTTTAGGTACCCTTTTATACTTTTTGTGTTTAGGATTTACATTTTATCAGGTGTTTCTCAATGAAAATTTAAAAAAATTGGAGCCAGATTATGGGTTGTCTTTGTCCGTAGGTTGTCTTTGTCCGAGTCATGTGTCGATGCCTATGTCTTGTTTTTTCGTAATGGTGTTGTGCAGTATGATTAATATATAAGAAAGAATAGATCAGGTAGGATTCTAGCTCAACTCACCTAGGAATACAATATTGACAATGTCATAAGAAAGCTTCTGTAATAAAGGTATTTGTTTTCACAAAGGCAATTGTATGGGCACTACTAGATAACAATTTCAAGATATATCTGACATTATACTTAATCATTTATAAGAAAACTGTACACTTTTATGTTCACAACTTATAGTCCTAATATAATCAACTTTAATATAGTTTTCGTTTGTAAATATCGATATCCAGAGATCAATAACTGTTAACAGCGATAAACAACGACGCCGATTGCTGTATTGGGAACATTCACCTCAAGCAAATGGCAAATGAAATACTCTGATATTTCTCCTTTTGTATAGCGGCCTTGGATTCGTCAAAAACAAGACCCTTTGGCATTAAATTGAGCTTCAGTTGACGACACTTTAAAACTCGAAAATGAAACGATTTATTTTGAACTATTTACAAAAGCATTTAAAATTTAAATGAACAGAATAAATATCGTAACGACAGAGCAGAAAATCTGTTTACGTATTATCTGAGGGAGTACATACACTCAAATGGTGAGCACTGGCATCATGAAATTAGCACTTCTTTTTCGATTTGGAATGTTTCGGTAAACAAATAGTGTTGCAAGCCTGAAACTTGATTTCCATCGTGAGCTACGCTACGGAGCTTTGAAATTATATTTTTTCTCTTGAAATGCAATACCTGTGTACCGAGTAACTTCCGGAGGTGATTGTACAGATGATAGTAGTAAAAACAATCATTACTTTTCAAACATCATTTTTTCTTAAAAGATTTTCATTTATATTTTTTTTTTCCTGAAAACTATGAGTAGCATCTGAAAATTATCTTTAAAATGTTGAAAATTTCATAAAAGTTATTCACCTTTTTTACTTGTACTATCGTGTAAATAAACACCCAACACACAGTTACTGCACTTTTCCCCCAGATAACTGGTACATAGGTATGTATGACTAATTAATAATCACCCCATTTCTCTGCAGAAAGTAGGCGGAGAGGATAAACGCCACACAAGTTGGCGTACATCTCACATCTTCACATCGTCTCATACAATGCACTCTCAGGTACACATAATATTTCAAATTAACTAGTGGATCCCCTCAAAAAAAACAAGCACCCAAAAATCTCTGATGTACCAGGCCGTTAAACTCTATAACAAAATCCCGAAGGAAATTGCTGTGATAGAAAATATTAATAAGTTCAAAAATGAATTAAGAAAATATGTCTATCTCAATTATTAATGTTTCTTTTCTTGTGACTTTATTGAAATATTTAAAGAAAGATTATGTTTGCCAAACAATGTACATGTTTATATGTTTATAAAACTATTAGCACACACGAAGATGTGAGCTAACTTAAGATTCATAAATAAAATAAATAAACGCTTCGCTATTGCAAATAATGTCTTTCTCGAGCGCCTCCGACTTCTTCCACAATTCACTACTGTATACCACAATGTTACTGTTAAAAAACTACGTATCCGTATCTCACTTCTTCTACATTTTAAACATCTCTAAACACTGCTGGCACTAATAACAATACACTTTGAAATTTTCAGCCATGTCAAATAAACTACTTTTCTAGTTTTGCAAGCACAAACATTCGCAGGTTGAATTTTTATATATTAAGATTAGAAGCCAGTTAGAATTTAACTCTACCATTTTGAATGTATTTTATAAGATACGTTTTCCTGCCACAGACCGTCTTTTACGTAGGGAAGTTAATATTTGTGATTGTAAATTCGTTGAAATTTTTTTCTTTTTTAAGATTTCGAGAACAGCGCCACCTATCAGGTCCAAAACCATCTTATATATATATTTCAATCTGGACCAACCAAAAACATTCACAAAATTTCATAAAATTCAGTTGGGCGGTTTCGGAGATATAGTCCAGTCAAGTTAAACATGAAAAGGGGGTTGTGCTTGCAAAAGGTCCAGTCATTCTGATTTTTTTATATGTTGTTAGGACCTAAACCAGTATTAAAAAAAAAATTTTGCAACTTCGAAAGTGCTGTGCGAGCGGCGGTGGACCTAAAAAACCAGAAAATTTTCCGATTTTTTTTAGTTTTTGCTCAATATCTCAGTAAAGGAAGGGTCTTACTGGTGTAGTCTGTTAAAATACTTTTAAAGTAGACTAAATTTGCTATAATTTGAGACTAAAGCAAGCTATATAAAGCCATTGGTTTTCAAGATACAGTTCTTCAAAAATAGGCAATTTTTTCCAAAAAGTGAAATTTATTCGAAATGGTCACTTATTTTGTAAAATAACTTCTAAAATACGCATCCCACGTCAAATATTATGGGAAATAAAGTTGTTGTAAATTTAATTAACTTTCATTTGAAACTAGATTAATATCTGTAAACTAAACGGTTCTCTCAAAAATGGTAGATAACCAAAAACAGTCATAAGTGGATTTTGGGTGAAATGCAAATAAACTGTTCTCACGTCTTTTTATGGTTTTATTTATCGAACAGTTAACAGATTTTTGATGAAAAAAAGAAAAGATATTACATCTATCGGGAATTACGTCATCTTCAAACATTGATTTATATACCTACATACCAAAATGCTTGTACAAACATCATGGTACCTACTATAAGGACAAATTACATGTACACAAAAAATAAAACTAATATAAATCATGTAGGTATTGTGTCTTGGTTGCCAAATCATGTCTTTCTTTTTATCTTAGCTGGGAGAGGCGCCCAGTCTGTAGTCGGGTCATCTTCATCGTCCGAGCATTTCAGCTCCACATCCGGGACGTTAATGCAAAATTTTCCACCGCATGACTGACAGAGGACTGAGCAGTGGAGCCCAGCCTTTCTACACGATCAGCTCCCAGAGCATCCTTTATTGCATTTACACGAAATTTTTCGCAAAAGGGCAGGAGGTGCGGGATCCATCGTGGTGGGGATGGGGGTGAGTCGTTGAGAAGACAGCTTCCACCCCCATTCAGTGGGATTCAAGTTGACTCCCCGCCACTTCTGCACTTGGAGGTAGCACCTTGCTGCATGGTGGCCTGCAGCATCTTCCGTCGGTGGCAAACGGGCGAGGTTTATGTTTGTTGAAGTGACAAACGTCTTATACCTCAGGAAATCCAAAGTATCCCTCGCGATGTCACCCCCATATAGAGCCACGAAGCACTTGATGCCTGCTTCACTCACGGTTTGTGGGGTAGAGGCTGGCCAAAGGAAGACCTCCACTTGCTCAGCAAGTGGTTCAATCTTGCTCAGAAGTGTACTGATTTTGGTCTTTTCTTGGCCAAACGGTGCTGAGGTGGTATCGCACCCGGCAAACGCGTGGGTAAATAGTACCGTTCCTGGTAATTGTCGGGAGTCCTGGTTGTTGTAGGAGGTCGTAGAGTAGTGACAGCAACCAGTTTCACCCTTCGTGCTCTTCTGAAGATAGACGTTTGTCTCTTCAGCGCCTAAACCATTGAGAAGAACGAGCAGGTCGACATCTTCTCCCACTATGACGACCCGATCGGCATCTGCTCTTTTTGATAACGCCATCATGACGATCTCTCGATCAGCATCTTCTTCGGCAACAGCCACTTCTACTCCCTCCTTCTGAAAGGCGTCACAGAGAAGAGTTATAAGGCGTCTCTTATTGTTTTCATTCCCCAAATATGCTCTTGAGCAATTTGAATCACTGTGGATTCATCGAAAGTCAATTCGTAGCTGGAATGAGCTGCGTAGCGCCGGAGTCGTTCCGCTGTTTTGGTGTTTTTTTTGGTAGCATCTTCGGGGTAGCCGTCAAAAACGATGGAGACGTTCTTCCCAAAGTGGTTTCGGACGTAGGTGATATAACGCGCCAAAAGTGCTCGAACCGTGCTTTTCCTCTGCCACACGACCTTGTGCAAGAGGTAGCCAACATCCAAAATGACGTGAGTGCTGGCATCTATCGGCGTGTGGCTGGAAAGAGGAGTGAAGGCAGAGTACAGAGTAGATTTTGTGCCCTTGCGCATCCCTTGTTCATTGAACAGAGATATCGGGAACGGGGCCAACTCATACTTGAAGTCATCCTGTAAATCCTGTTCAGATTTCTTTGCAATACACACTCGCTGAAAAATTGTGAGCGGATCCACAGCCACTCTTCTGTTTTTGTCCGGCAGTTTAACGGTTGAGGTGATCGATGCCAGCGTGGTAACTTTATTTTTCCGTTTTATTACTACCTTGTCGTACATTTTCCCCACAATTTTCATTACTCCTTCCGTTCCAACTCTCTGGGCTGTGTGGCAATTAATTTCAGGACCTGCCAGTAAACCACCACTGATGAAATTAAACTGTCAGTTTTGGGAAATGGAGGGTGGAGAGCAAACCAGTTTTTTAGTTTTTCCACATCACTATTATCTCGGATGATTTGAGAAGATCTCATGTCTACATGCTGCTCTCCAGTATGACATGATAAGCTGCAAAAACTTTCCAGTTCTTCACAAATGTTCAACATAAACACCATTCCTGTTGTCCACCTTGCCAGAACACTTTCGGAGATTCCTCTTCCTTGGGTCAACCCACCGTAGGTTTTCATGGATCGCATCAGCTTCTGCTCAATTGTTAGGTCTGACCACAACCCAGACCAAAACTTGTCAGACCGGCAAATGGTGAAGGATCCTTTTGTAAACATGTCGCATTCGCTTTTATCCATCCGATCTTGTAGATCCATCATATCCTGCAGGTAGAGGTGCGCGCTCTTAGCATACAAAAAATGTCCAGCTGCGTGAAAAAAAGGGAGCATCTTGTGGACAGTGTACAAATGAAGGTTCCAATCACCAGCACGCTCTGCCTGGATGAATAGTTTTATCAAAGTGGTCATACGAAAGTATTGCACAACTGTGATGTTGGACCATTCGCTTTAATTTTCTCCAAGGCACTTTTAAATTTTGCCTTTAGTATTTGGTAGGTATCAATTTCTTCTGCTGATATAGTGAGAGACCTTTCAGTGTCTCGCAGCAATTTTTGAGTCTCGTCTCGCTCCTCAGGAGTTATGTCAACCTCATAAGAAACAATGCTGGCCAGTGTGAGGTTTGCCAAAATGTGGGCTCGAACAGCTAGTGAATATGCGTGCCCATTCATATGGGTACCCATGGGTATAGGTACTAATGGGTACTTGAAATTTGAAATAGTCGTAATTATATTATGACCCTAGGATAAACCCACGATGATTAATGGATTTACTTCACAGCACAATAAAACCATAAAAAGACGCGAGAACAGTTTTCACCCAAAACCCACTTATGACTGTTTTTGGTTATCTGCCATTTTTGAGAGAACCGTTTAGTCTACAGATATCAATCAAGTCTCAAATAAAAGCTTATTAAATTTAAAACAACTTTATTTCAAACAATATTTGACGTGAGATGCGTATTTTAGAAATTATTTTACAAAATAAGAGACCATTTCGAAAAAATTTCACTTTTTGGAAAAAATTGCCTATTTTTGAAGAACTGTATCTTGAAAACCAATGGCTTTATATAGCTTGCTTTGGTCTCAAATTATAGCAAATTTAGTCTACTTTAAAAGTATTTATACCGACTACACCAGTAAGACCCTTCCTTTACTGAGATATTGAGCAAAAACTGAAAAAAATCCGAAAATTTCCTAGTTTTTTAGGTCCACCGCCGCTCGCACAGCACTTTCGAAGTTGCAAATTTTTTTTTTTAATACTGGTTTAGGTCCTAACAACATATAAAAAATTCAGAATGACTGGACCTTTTGCAAGCACGGATGTACATCTTGACTGGACTAATAAGCGTGTACGAACACAGTGGCACCTGAATTTTATATATGAAGAATATTCATGGAATGTGCCCCCGATGCCGTATTATTTACTAAATGATTTTGAATGACTTGTCATGAAACTCGGGCAACATTGTTTGGTAGGTAACTACTAACTAGTTACATACAAAAATAATGTGGTTTGCTTTTCCTCACCACTGGCTGCAACTTTGAGATCACTTCCCGCCCTCGATTCGGCTTCCTTTGCCCCAACCGCTTTAGCGCTAATAATTGTTTCCCCCCAGGAACATTGCAATATCGTCAGCATCGCTGCGAGGAGCAGGAACTTGCAGGAAAGTGGCGCCATCTGTAAAACATAACAATAATTAGGAGACCATTGCCTAATGGTGTACCATTCATATTTTGAATGTGATACCGCGTTTCGCTGTAGATTGATAACGCGATAAATGTTTTTCCGGGAAATATGATAATAATCACAATGCCATCGCGATAAACCAAATTGTTTTGAAGACTACAAAAAATGTAAGAATGTTAAAAGTATTTGCTGTACAGCCTTTGTGTAAGGTTAGATTAGTTTTCTATTCACAATAGTTTTCAGATTGAAAGTTTTTTTTTAATTTCCCGTTATTTTTTCTTTCCATACGTATTAATAAATGAGGACGAATTTTCTTTATCAATATAAGAGAATATCAATTTATCAGAATAAGAGGAACGACTGCCCGCCTTTTTCATACAAAACTTCAATTTTTCATGAATTAGGCAGTATGAAATAAATATTCAAAAAATCAATGTTTTCTTTGAAAATATTATGAAATTTGAAATAAAACAAAAAAGTTATAAAAGCGTTTTGAGGCGTCAACTTAAATTACATTGGAACACAAATATATCGCGTATAAATTTCTCTCCAAAAATACGCATTTTATGTTTCATTTTATTTTCCATTATATTAACATAGTAGGTAGGATAATATTAATTTTTTAAAATAAATCACATTTAACTCGCACAAAATGCCAAAGTTGCTTCTAAAAATCACGAAAAATTTAAATATTTAATGTCCTATATATCACAATTTAAAAGAAAACTAAATAAAGTAGCTCATATCACTACTAAATATGTACACCTTTAGATTAACAAAGTAATTATTCAGTTTGGTTGGGTATTTTGGCTTCGAAATCAAATTTATGTTTTTAATGAAAAAGGGTGCGCAGCCGTTTCCCTTTACATGTGTACTTGTTTGTAGAGAGTGTTTTGGTTTATTCTTTTATTGCACATAAAAAATATTTATTAAATATTTATTGATTGCACAAAAATGTTTTTAACTATTAATAATCATCTATTGATATATTGATCATGCTAATATTCATTTTTGTTGCTTTTTGGTATAGTCAATCCCAATTTTTTTGTTTTGATTATATTAAGTTGACACAAACTTCAGGAGCAGCTGTGAGGGAAGAGTGTAAGAGGGTTTTAAAGAATGAAGAATGTTGAAGAACGGAGGAAACATAATAAAATTCGCGTGTACACTGTGTGTCATTTCACAGTTTATTAATTAAAATAATATAAAGTGTACTAGAGTGAAAGACAACCATTCAGAATTGAATTGCTAGAAATGCTTTAGATGTATTTGGTGACCAGATCTGAATGGTCAGGTACTTCCCCACCTTTCTCTTCCCCATTCCTTCTCCTCCTCAATAGATTCAGCCTCACAGCATACCCCAAACGGGGATGCCATAGTTTCACTGGCTCCAGACGGTCGAGAGCAGTTGGGACTCTTGTGCGGTATTTAAATTAAAACAACCATATGTGCCATGTCTGGTCGAAGGTGTAAGAAACGTCGATCGCCACATTTTGCGTCCCACAAAACATTCCCAGTATGGCCAAAAATATTTTTCACGAACCTATTCGTATATGAAAAATATATTGTTTTCGCCAGAATTGGAACTGTCGGTCTGGAGTAAGTTATGTTATTCACACATACACCTGATGTGATGGGTATAGGGAGATGGTTTTTCTTGAACGGTGCGGTCTCTCTTAGGTAAATAGTTTCAATTGGCGTTTTTTTTCCATTCGATGGTGTACATGTAAAATACACTTGAAAGATATTTTACTGATCGGTTTCATATTAGGGCACCAAAGTATTCCGCCAGGTCAAATAAGTGTATTAACTTGAAGCTCAAATTGGCTCCCTTATAAATAAGTCAAAAATATTAAAAAAAAATGTTTTCTGTAGAACTTATTCAGTTTATAATTGATACACTGACTAGAGGCCACTACAGTACTTAGAGGTGATGGGTGAAGATATGAAATCATCCAGTATTTTATAGATGCAATCACTAAAACTTATCTAGTTTTCTGGGATATGATACATTTTTTTATATCTATAGAGATTATGAGAACCTCACTGGGGTAAACCGTGATGAATATTTCATTTACAAACTATTAAAATTTAGTATTATGGATTTTTCTGAAATAATTATAAATACATTACAGGATGTTTTTTTTGGTACAGTTGAGTGGTTTCAGTTTCAGTTTTTTTTGATATTAGTACATTTTCTATTTGTGATCTTCATATGTTAAATACAGATTTTTATTTAATTTAAATTTTATAATGTTGTTGTGAGTTTTGAATGAGATTGGGATTTTTTTGTTGAGTTTAGTACCAAAGTATAGGAAGCATATATGTTTTATGTGTAGTTACTTGCCAATAAGTTACATCCAAATATGTTTTTGATCCTGAGATCCAAAGTTTCTAATATACGTGTTAGTTGTTAAATACGATTTAATATTTTAACGGTCCAAATTATTTTTGTTATTTGTTTTTGGGGTGTTATGCCGTGTTGCGCTAACTTCTTCTTTAGCCAACGTTACAGTGTACATCATAAGGGCAGATGTGCACATGTTAGCGCAACACGGCATAACACGCCAAAAACAAATAAAAAAGTGTTAGTTGTTGTTTCTTCTGATTTGTATTAATGAATGTAAAAGAGTATTGTATTACAATAGTTGTACTGACATGACGTTAATTTTGTTGAATATTTCCTCAGGGCCAGTTCTTACAGAGAGGCACGTTACTTGGCCTGTATGTACCTGGTACGCTAGTGTACACCACCGAATGAATAATATTGAATAATGTTAGTAGTTTTAGTTATTTTTATCTGGTTTGGTTAAAAGGAAGGGTGAAGTATTGAAAGTGGGTAGGAAGCTATGAATTAGTGTTATGAATTCACCCAATGTCACCACTAAATACTGCAGCCTTAATCCCCCCGACCACAAACCGCGACAACTACAGCGGTATATTTTTTTCTCAAATTAATGAGGCACTTACCTGAGCATTGCGCTCTAATACTATTGGCACTGACTGCAGTTGCTAAAGGGTTTCCTTTATCCAGCCTTTCCCGGACCGGCATTAGGCGCCAAGGTCCGGACAAACCTCACCGCACGAAACCGCACACCTTTGTTAAATCATCAAACGTAACGAACCGTCTGTACAGACCTATTCGGTGCGGACACAAACCCGCTAACCAAATTAAAAATTTGACGGATTCAAACTGAAAACTAAACATGAATTGAAACTATCAGCTCGCGGAAAATTAATTCAATTAAAACATATGTAGGTTTGTCGATAAGTGTATGATTATTTTAATTTTAGTTGAATTCGTTATTCCTTGTTTAAAGTACTTACATTACATAGAAGCAATTCATTTATCAATACTCCTCTGATAGTTATCAACGTATTTAATTGCACTACCTCTACTTTACCATCTTTGGCATTATAACTAGGCATATTTATCCGGCTAAAAATCACAAGAAAATTGTTTTCACTCTCCTCCAAATACAAATTCCTTTTACTCGGTGTAAATTCTACTGAAATGGTTGCAAAATTTTCACAAACCTTGTTTAATTTTCTGATAAAAGGACATAATAATTGTCTTTGTCATTATGTTATTATTCGAAACTGCGGTGTTTCACGAAAAATTTCTTATTTTTACAAAATATTAGGTCCTGGAAATAGGTTGACGTTAGAACCGTGAGCGTCATTATTAATTTTAATTATTTCTCCTAAAAACCGTAAGGAAAAAAAGGATTAGGATTTTTACCGCAAATCCACAACATTCTTTATTATTATTTAAAAAAAGTATGATGTAAGAATAATTCGCATTTTTCCTGTTGAGATTAAGATAATACTTTTGTTTTGTTTCTCACGCTATAATGTAAGGTCTCTCTGAAGGTGTGGAGATAATTTGTTTCGCATTAATTAGTGTAACCTCGATTTTCTTGATCGATAAACGCTGTTAAAAATATAAATCAGTAACGTTGAAAGATTTGTACGTAGTTAAGCAAATAAATAAGGAGGAAATATAATCCAATGCAGTTCTCACGAATGAATTCTTCATATTAAATAGTGAAACATAAATGGTTCATTTTGAGGTCATTGCTAAGTTGAACTGCTAAAAATAAACATTGTCTTCCGAGCATTTTTTAAACTGATTTGAAGGCGAATGTTTGTAAGCCGCTTGAAGGAAGGCTATCTGTTACGAGTACAATGATTCATTCTGTGAAATACTAACATAAACTACCAGTTCTATACCCACACTATTGGGAATGTTATTATAAACTAAAAGTGTTAATTTAATAACAAGAGTATTATTTTACTGAATATAATATCGATTTTTCGGAAAGAGCTTTTATTACATTTCTTAAGCCTGCACGAAGAAAAAATAATGTTTTTGATGAATGCCTAATTGGCCCTTTAATAATCTGAGAAAGCATATCGATGGCAGATGAGGAAAAAAAAACATTTCTCCGTGAAATATATTTGATCATATTATATTTTATTAGATACTAACAGCATAAATTCTACAAATTATCCGCTGTACCAAAATTCCGAAAATATGTGACGGCGTGCAATTTGACCCGCTCGAGGTCTAATTTAAAATGTAATCCACATAAAACGAATTTAAACACGTCTAAGTCATCGTAATCTTTGCAACTTCAAAAGATTTTCAAAGAAAACGTAATTTTATTTTCTTTGTAGGTAATTTGCCGTCTGTCGCGCATTATTTATTCGTCAAAGGAGTTGAAAAGCTAGAATTATGATAAGATTTACCTTATTTGTAGCGCATTCACTTCCAACTTTTCAATGAGAGTAAGATTATGAGGGATAGATTAAGTTTGTAAAAATAACAAGAAGAAAAACAAGATTTTTTTCTTCGGGTTGCTTAAATAATTGACTAACAAATAGGTATTTCTAAAATGAACACACAATGTACATAATTACTAAACAAAACAATGGTTTAATTCTATGAGAAAGTAAAGTAATCTCGCAAAACAATAATAGCAGGTATTAGAGTTCCCATATAACTCACCTTTTGTTTATTGGAATCCTATTGGAAAATCACTAAACAACGCGTCAAACGAAAGAAAAGTTATTTCGCAAGTGTATTCCCCGAGCACAAACTATCTGAGAACAATCCTTCAATGATTCACATGTAACTGTTAGATTGTATGACTGTTGGACTGTTGGAACACCTTTGAGTAGTGTGACTGACGGACGCCGGTGATAACTATTTATACGGCAGTTTTTTGTTGAAGATAATAGCCAGGCAGTTAAGACCGTTCTTAGGGAAAGACACTGCAGGTATTGTTCTAAGGTAGCAGGAAAAAGTAAACGATGGTACGCGAGCCAAACGAAAATAATATTTTTTGGATGTATAATTTAATCAATTCCACTGTTGCTAGGATGCTTTTAAATGTTCTGACAAATTTCGGCATCTCAATACTTCCTTTAATGGTTATTACGAGTTCATACCACTTTAGACCGTTGAAAAAATTAGGTACTTTTGGGAATTTTTGTATGGTATCTTGACATAAATCTTTTTGGGCTTCATAAAATATCTCTTGAAATGTATGAATAATTTATTTAATATAATCCCTGGTAACAGCATCCGTGTAACCCCTCGAAAAAAGCTATGCCAGCTTCGTTGATTTTTTTTCTAGTAGATCTGAAACACAAACACGAAAATAATTTGGATTCAGAATGGTTGTGGCTACTGTCTGAACTAGAGTTATGAATGTTTATGTAAAAATAACAAAATTTTGGCTTTTCAAATCTCAAAATATAAGCCTTTATTGAGTGATACTTCGATTTTAAAAAGTACCTTAAAATCGAAAGTTTTATATAATTCTAAGTCCAACAGTAGCTATACATGCGCCAAATGTCTAATTAAAATTTCGTAATGATCAGTTCAGTAGTTCCGGAGAAAAAAGAAACGAAGCAAGAAAAAGTAGTTTCGATAAAAAGCATTTAAAGTTTATTTACTGAAAAATCTATCAGCTAATTAGCGATGCCAGCACCATGCAGTATGCCTTCCGCTTGTTCAAACAGTTAATTTTCTTCAAGTCTGGCATCTCTTCGGCTTGTTCTGCCTGTTTGTGAATGTAAAGCCGAAAGTCTTAAGAAGGGGCAGATCAGCTTGACTAACGTATACCTGCTCGCTCAAGTAAAAGCAAGCCGTACAGCGCCCGCAAATAAACCCACAAAAATAATACTTAGAACTCTAATCTTTAAGAAATAAAAACACAATATTTTTTAAGTAGTTTATTTTCGAAATCCATAAAAAAAAGTTGATAGGTGGGGATGAAACCTTAAACATAGGAATTTGAAGAAGTTAAGATTTTTTTCTAATTATCACCAAACATCAATCAACCGTAAGTAATTCAATCAGTAGGGAAATAGCGCCACCATAATACCGAGTTACGAAAATGAGTTATTAATGAGATAGACAATTATAAACAATATTTACATAAATTATTGAAACAATACTTTATTTTTTTTTATTTTTGGGATATTATGTCGTGTTGCAACACCTCCTTCTTTAGCCAAGTTTTCGGACAGCATTACATGTGTCCATCATCAGGGCATATGTGAAATTTTTTCCGTGGTCGAGGGGTAAGGCTCTTGACTAGCAAGCTTGGGGTCGCGGGTTCAAAATTAAAGGTAAATTTTATTTGATTAATTTGTATTTTTTCACAAATTACTCCTTTAAAATAATATGTAGTATATTTGGACGTTCCAGAGTATCGCCCAGGTGTAAGACCACCATTAAGTATGAAAACGTTGCTTGAAATGGCTTTGGCCCTGTTTGGTGACCAGATCTGAATAGCCAGATACTTTCCCACCTTTATCTTCCCCGTCTCCTTCCCCTCCCCACTACCTTCAGCCTCACAACATACCCCAATTTGGAATGCCATAGTATCACTTGCTCCAGACGGTTGGGAGCCGTTGGGACTCTTGTGCGGTTCCATATACATACACATGACACTCATTTAATTTAATACTAGGTATGTGGGTGAACGAAGACAGACGCAATCTTAAGAAAAGCTTTTATATCCATCAAAATTAACAATTTCCTGTTTTTCTAGGAATTATCGGAAAAACAAGAACACATCTTGATGTATTGAAGAACAAATAAAAAAGCGAAACGCACAACTCATATTTGTTCATACTTCACCCTTAAGATAAGTGATCTTTACGACGAGAAAGTGAAATATTATTGTATTTTCACAACCATCCAATATTATTAGGATAAGAACTCCTATTATACCGTTTGATAGATTTGGGATAAAACTGGAGGTATCCAAGGGATAATATACAAAATAAGTCAAACACACACACACAGGGGTATGGAATGACACATAAGGGAAAAGCAGAAACCCGTTTATTCTGCTCGTATTCCTAAGCTTAATCTTGGCTTTACGGTATATCAAAGAAGTAGATTCTACAGCGTTTAAGTACGTAGCGTATTATGATTGTTAATATTAATATTATAAGGAAGTTAGTCAGGATTAAGTTATTAATTTGAAGACAAATATAAGCTACCTTATTCAACTGAATTATCTCCGATAACGGTGGGTATTTCAACATGCTTAATGGTTTTGTTTGAAAATAAATGTGAATATTAAACGAGGACGAATTTTTAACTTTTGCATTAAAGTTTAGTAATTTTAAATTTTAGTAATTTTAATTGTAAAGCTGTCTATTTGCTCTCGGAAGGTAATTCACTATACTGCCATTAGTTAAAAAATTAACTTTTGTCATTTACATTTTGAAAATTATTTTAGTTTTGGTGCAAAAACTTTAAACAAATATGTTTTTTAAAACCCCCTTTTTTTGTATTTATAACTAACTTGTTTCGGATACAACTGTGCAATTTCGTTTTTTTAATCGTAACATTATATTTTTTTTATGTAATTGCAACTGCATTATTATTATTTTTTAATAATTTCCCTCATGGTTAATGTCATCTTTGCGGATGCTGTAAGGAGGGTCTTTTTAAGGAGAGAAAGAAGTGAACATGGTTCTTGAGAGGACCCATGTTATAGGAGGGAGGAAACACAGAGGCCGGCAAATCGTTGCACAACCGAGCCGTTACACCCGAGAACGAGTCATAGAAATTTAGTTTACCGTCTATGCAACGGAGCTGAAGGGATCATGGGGCATCTTCCATTGGAATACCGGTAGAACAATGACAGCATTCCCAGACTAGAAGTGTCAACAGACTTGAAGTTCAACAGTCTGGCTTTACTCGTGGGCGCGTGTATATGACTCTTAAATAACTTATATATTTATATATATTATTATTTTTTTATTTTTTTATTTATTTATTTTTTTATTTTTTATAGTGAATACCTCACAAGAGTCCCAACTGCTCCCGTCTGGAGCCAGTGGGACTATGGCATCCCCAATTGGGGGATGTTGTGAGGCTGAAGGTAAGTGGGGAAGGGAAAGAGGAAGGTGGGGAAGTACCTGGCTATTCAGATCTCGTCACTAAACACGGCTAAAGCCATTTGGAGCAACGTTTCAATTCTGAATGCTGGTCTTACACCAGGGCGATACTGATAGTATCTTCCACTCTGGAACGTGCCGCAAATATACTATATATTATTTTAATTAATTAATTGTGAAATAACACAAATTAATCAAATAAAATTTATTTGCGCACGCCGGGTTCGAACCCGCGACCTTCGGAATAGCAGTCCAATGCGTTACCACTGGACTATGCCGGCCGTCAAATACTTCTGTCATGCAACAAATAAACAAAGCTAATATTCTAAATAAAAATGCACCCTTTTAAAACAATAGATTACTTAGGCAGACGTCATAACAGAATAAGACGTAAAAACAATGTGGCAATTCAACTATAAATATCTTGGTGTAATATTTTTTTATTCATTACGAGAAAGTATGCGAAACATAAATAACAACATAGACTTTAAACCTCCACGTTAAAAAACAGATTGAAAAAATAAACTGCATACTTTGGCATACCTATTACATAAAACATAACAAACACAATGACACATACCCCACACACAAGCCTAATTTTATTATGGTGGTAGATATTATGTATAAAATTAGGTGAAATAATAAATTCATTTTCTGTAAATTATGTAACATTATTTTTTTTAATAAATGTAATTTTTTTAAATAATAAAAATTGAAGTAGATGTTTATTTTTGTAATTTTAAAATATTGCTTATGTTGTCAAAGTTTATATTTTAGAAAAATATGATAAGTTGATGTAGGTACTGCTATTGTTCAGGGTGCGGCAGAGAGGACGGACGTTTTTGAGATGGGTAGCACTCTCTCCCTCTGTCTTCGAGAGAGGTGGGGGGGGGGTGCCGCTTGACTCGTTAGTTCCTAGCGTTGTTTTACAAGTTGTCGTCATGGAGCCGTGGACGGTGGAGCACCGCGTTTTCGCCTATGATTGTTTCGTCCGAAATAATGAGTCAGTCACCGTCGTGTTCAGATAAACACCTCAAAGCTAGAGTATACGAGAACAAACCCCGAACTCTGGACGAATTTAAGGACGCAATTCGCATAGAAGTCACCCAAGTTGAGAGAGCGATGTTGGAGAGAGTCTACGCGAACTTTCAAGAACGGCTCCAGCACTGCATCAACGATTTCGGCCACCAAATGCCTGATGTGATTTTCCACACTTGACTGTCTAAAATGCGATTTCCTCGCAAACCTGATTCCATCAATAAATTTGTTTTTGAGTAAAAATTAACTATTTTATGATTTTTTTAAAACCGTCCGTCCTCTCTGCCGCACCCTGTATAACATAAAGACTTGACTGATTTATTTACAAAGTTAGTAACTATAAAATATTTCGTATGTTTATAATTCCTTTGCATCTGTACTTTACATTAAAAAACTATTACATAACAATTAACCAAAAGCGTTAAAAGTAAAGCAATTCATTCATTAAATTGACACATTTTATTTAACATTGACATTAATCACTAAGTTTAACAATAAAAAAGACTAATTTCGGGGTAAGGAGTGTTTTTTAATCGATGTGTCAGTTTCGGCTGAAACTCGATACGTCAATATCATCGGTCTCTGTAGCTAAAAATTAACAAATAAACGGAAAACATTGAGCAATGATCTCAACATTAGCTGTATGTTTGTTAGAATGTGGGTATGTTGTACAAATCTGAATTGAAACGATTTTAATAAATATTATAATTCTAGGTGCTAAAAAATTTTTTTTTTCAATTTCGCGTTGCCAACTTTTCAGCCATAACCACCAGGCCCAGAGCCAAGAAAGTTCCGTTCTGCAACGGAGGTTATCGTTTGTTTGAACCGTTGAATTGATTGAAAATAAATCAACTGATATAAGCAAGCGCCTAGAAGAAAGAAAATAATAAAACAACGTTACTTGAAACAATTCCTTCTTAATATCCGTTTTCGTTGTATGCGGTTTACAATGTAGGCCTATATTTATTGACTGTGCGTTGGATGTTATTTTACCGAAAGACTTCTCTTTTTAAGTTTTTGAGATATATAATGAAATGTGATTATTTTACAGGGGAGTTGTGGAAGCGATATATCGAGTGACCGGAAATGGAGTTTTCACGCTACTGGAGAACAGAATCTAGATACTTCCTCGTCACGTTTTCCCTCCCCGAGGGACTGGAACTTCAATTCATTTATAACAATTTACAACACTTCGAAAATATTGATTCTTGACGCAATCCGAACTTTATCCCTGATTTTACAAGCAATTCAAGTTTTACAACTTATAACTTACTCACTTAAATATAAGTATTTCAAAGAAAGCAAAAACGAATCAATCGCTTGCTGTTCTAAATAAAAATAAATAAATTAAATGTATATTTTGAATTTGATCGGTTTACTAGTAGATAAATAATATAGTTTCAAATCTTTTCTTGAAAAGCAACATCTTAATATTTTTAACAAAACACTTCAATCTAAAATAAAAGCATTATGTTGCTTAAATCGCAAAGACGATATGTGCCCTTCGATTCATCAAATCTAAGGATTATTATTAATCTTTTATGTAAGATTTAGCTAGGTAGATACTAATACGTTTCATATTTTTCAGATCCGATTCAAAATTTCTATTCAAGTTCAATAATTGATGATAATTGTGACCGTGAAGCCAATTGCCTTAATGAGCTAGTTCCTTTATAAAAATATCACTTATGAATGAACTTAACAGATTCGGATCATTTGAATCGCCGTCCTCTGAAAACTCCTTTACAAAACTTACTTTATTGAAATACCATTGCCATAAGTCTATAAGGAATACATCGAGGCTTGGGCTCAAAGTTTTATGGTTTAATCTTTTAAAGTATTTTACGGTATGTGGGTGCTTTTTGCTCTCAAAGTCAACTTCGGTATTCCTCTTAATAGCATTAGTTTGGGTAATGGGTGCCGCAGATTATGCGCTTTGGCTTCCATTCCTGCGTTGAACAAAAAAGCAACGGGAACAGATTGAATTTAGCGTTAGAAGGCGATAACATATATAAAGTTTAGTAATGGGAATAATAATCTCGTTTTTTTCTATTATTGCTGTTATTTTTTTACAACTAAATTACAATTATTACCATATTACGTTGAACTCGCCTAGTGTTAATAACATAGTTGGCCTACTAGGTTATGTGGTCATAACGTGCTAGGTTGGCATTGGATCGGAATGTCGCTGGTTCGATACAAAGATTGACAAAATTTCAGCACGAATTTTATAAAATCCAGCGCAGACAAACATAAACTCACGGGATTTAAAATTAATTAAATAAAAAATCATAAATAAAGCGAAAAATATATTTTTTAAATATAGTAAAATTAATTTGAAAAAAATAGTATAATTGAGAATAAAATCCCAGTCAACTGCTTGGAAGGCAACTATGCTGACACAACCAACAAGTAAGAACGACAGCATAAATTTATTGTACCTAATATATCCATATCCAGAAAATGTTTGTTTTATTAAATTTTATAATATAATGAATGTTACTTACTAACAACCGAAAATACATTGGTTTAAAACAAATTCTTTAGTGAATTAATCAGATGTGCTGCACATCTGAAGCTGACAGCTTAAGCTAAGCCAAGCCAAGATAAGCACTGACCTCAGTAATGATAATATGACCTGACATTATATGGCGCCATATTGTACCACAGTAAAACAAACGCAGAAATTGCTAGATCAAAAATCGATAGTGCTAGAATTTCTTTATTTTTGTTTGACCCTGTTGTTGCCCTTCTCTAGGCACAAAAACATCTTAAGTATATTTCTTAATCTCTGTTTGTCAGAATATCTGATCCTTTGGCTTACTTATTAGTCACTCTATTTGATTAAGCTCGTTAAAAACACAATCCGTCGCTGATCTGAGATAAATCACGCTTGTTGTTCATGTTCACGGCCTGCTACGAGTTAGAAATCACTACGTTAAGAGGAACGGCTGCGCGGCCCATTTTCATACATAACTCAAATTAGAATTTTTAAATAATTACTAAAACAATCTTAGCATATAAACTATGCTAATATAATAAAAAACAGTAAAAAAAATTAAAAAAGGTTTTTTAAGAAGAAATTTTAATTAGTGTGTGACAAATTTTATCTTCCAAAGTAAATCGGAACTATGCAATTTCAATTTACGCCTCTCAAAATAACATTTTAGTTTTTTTTATTTATATCTCAAAAATATTTATTGCTTACCATTGACTATTATTAACTCACAAATAATTGCCAAAGTTGCCTTTTAAATCATTAAAAAATGAATTCTTTAATATCCTTTGTTTTATAATTTAAAACACAAATAATAAAGTAGCATATATCAAACTACTATATATTTGCCATAAATTATGAATAAATTATTCAATTTGGTTGGGTATTTTGAACTGAAATCCAACAATTTTTTTCGTATGAAAAAGGCCGCGCAGTCGTTCCTCTTAAGGATATATTCAAGAAAGGTTGTCGATCCCCCGCGAATGTGTTCCGTGTGTGACATTCTGCGCCCAGTCGTCGCGCGACGGTGGGGGGAGGGAACAATCGGTTCTATTTACCGACTATTATTGCGTCAAAATCCTCGCGGGCAACAAACATGGCAACAGTACGACTCCGATGTATTTGACAACATACTCATTGTTGGGAGTAGAAAACTAATTACGGAAACAAACAAAGTGTCAAAACTATTAGCGTGTTCCTCCTCCAAGAACCGGAGTCTTTACTCGCTCCGAGGGTCAAGTGTATTACAACAACTTACAACACCCCGTGTTGCGAGGAATTGACTCCTTATATATTTTTAAATAAATTTTGCTACATTGTTAGATACTGTTTCCATTGTGAACAAATTACGCTAAATGGTAAGTAAACAGAATAGGTGGAGCGTTTGATTTAAATCATTCTGAAAGAAATTTATTTTCTTGGTGACCTTCTGTCATTTACAACAATAATTCAGTTCGGGGACTTTTACAAAAATAATTTCAAAAAATCATTTGACACACAGAATAAACGTATTTCTCCTTCAATGCGTACTTGTCTACCCAAAAATAACAAAGTGGACTTAAAAAAATGTTGAAAGGTACCTAATTTATAATTAACATTACTGAATGAAAATACCAGGTAATTTACTTTTCCTTCTCCTGTTAGGTTTACGCACAAATACGAACATAAACTAATAATGTATTATTTATTCTTCTATGTAATTTTTTTTGTCTTAATCCTCTGTCTGTTGTGTACATACATTAATAAACCAAACAATAAACAAACATAATACACTCCAATGACTCCTAAAACTATTTGAGCATAATTAAATCATTTAATTTTATTACGTTATTCCTAGAAACTTAGATTTACATTTCTCAACATCCTTTGTCTAAAGTTCGTCTTTGTTTTATTTCCGTTTCTGCTAAAATTTCAAAAATTTTCTAATTTATGCAGAAAATGTTTAATTAATCTCAGCCTATCCAATATAGCATTTTTAGAAGTTAAGTGGGTCCTTTTTCTGGCTTCGTTCAGAACCAATTATTGTTTGCCTCATATGGAGGACCGAATGTAAAGAAAATAAGATAATTTATCAGCTACATGGGATGAGAGTTATACGAACGTGAAGGCGGGGATCTTCCAGACGAAGATAAAGTATGCTTGCAGAAGTTTGTGAATGGATGGAGACAAAACATCATTTTCAATGTGGTTCCTGTCAGGTAAACAAAAAAATGTTTTTTTTTGTTTGCGGTATGTGAATCAAAATACATCCAAAAGATATAACAAGTTTTTTATAGCAAATTTGATGCAAGTAACGTGTGTTTGTAAATTCTGATTTGTCTCTAAAAAACCTTTTTTTTTCAAAAAACTTAAATATTACTTACATATTTAAAAAAGTGCCAACATCTCTCTAAAAAAAATTCGTGAAGAAAAATGAAGATAATGTTGGTAGATCTTAGTCAAATATGATCCTGTTAAATATGACCGAAGAGGACAGAATCGGATTAGCTCAGTGGTAGATCAAAGCCTCTGCACTGCTGAGGTCTTGGGTTCAATTCCTAGGTTCTAACGACTCATTTACTGATTTTTCTGTTTCACATGAGAGTTGGTAATATCATTTTCAATGATCGAATTCATTATTCATTTAATCACGCATTAAGTCAATCGCTAGCCAAATGACGAATGCAAGGATATTTGTCAAAATGGTATAAAATCAATAACGTCGTTTGTATGAGTACATCCTTATGACGTTTTAATGATTTGAATAATGAATAGGTATCGTTTACTATTGTCCCATAAAAGAAAAAATATGTATATAACTTTGGCACATCAATAATACGTAGGTACCTACCAAATAGGAATGAATCACCACAACGCTGAACATACATGTAGCAAAATGAATGAACTTAGCAGAAGTCAAGGTCAAAAGTACGCCAAATAGTTTTCTTATTAAAGATGAAATCATAATCCACTGGAAACTATATAGAAAAAAGTGGTTTCATTGATGTTAAAAATAATCTCAGTTCTCAGATTTGAGAAAGAAAAAAATTGTTGAAAAAATGTTATGGCAAAAGGTAAGCTTTCCTGGGCTACTGATATTTGTATTTTCCCTGCACCTTTAATGAAATGCCGGATATTATGATGTGATAAAGGACCTACTAATTAACGAATACGATACCCCTGAGTGCTATCACAGCGCTTTAGACCACTAAAGATCATAGTTATGAGGTTAGGATAAAAAATAAGTGTAAATAATTGAAGTCATAATTTTTTAGTATCGAACGCCTTGGGTGACATCGAGACGATGCATGAGGTTGGCTGTTTTCAGAACGACGGAAGGAGGGTGGAAATTGAGAAGGATAATAGTTACAAAAATAGGCTAAACGAGTGAATTTTCCAAAATTTAAATACTATCGAGGTTTATGATGACGCTGTACTGCTTTTAAATCTCACTGAACGATATGCGAATAATAAAACAACAAAAAAACTACTTCAAAAGGGAGTATTCGGGATCGTTATTATCAAAAATTACGACCAGAATCCATAAATTTTATCATAGTTCTACGAGAGTCCTGAAACATTTTTACTAATCCACGTTACCTGCTTGAAAAGTATCAGTCAATTTCTTAATACCAATCGGAAAAATTACCGCGAATTAGAGAGAATTCAAGAGACATTAAAATCTTCTTGACGGATCTTTTGATAGTTTTTTTTCTATCGAGGTCGTCGATGCGATGAATATATAGTAATTAAATGCAAATACAAGAGGATATTCTCACCGCTCAAATATATTTAGACGCACGCGGGTTTTGTATTATAATAAATGGCGTAGACAGATTGTAGAATAGATAATTATTGCATGTTGGCTAAAAAGCGTAGACCCTAGTAACATCACGAAATCTGATTTAAATTTTACCAATAAATTTAATCAAAAGGAAAATACATTTCAAATAACGAATTTAAATAAATTTCTGATATTATGGAAAAGTACTTTATCGCTTATCATAAATCTTGACATGTCAGTTCCAATTTTGGAAATAACAATTGAAATAATTATCTGTTAAAATGCTATGTTGTAGAATAGTCTGAATTCTTGACGCGTTCAGTTTCAATTTTGACATTGACAATTAAATTTGAAATAAATCTGAGTTCAGAACCAGATTTTCTGTCTCCAACAGACCCACAACATGTTTTATGATGATAATAAATGTTTCCGGTGAGTACACAATTTACGATTTCTAAACATACGACTAAAATAATTTCATATCACTTTACCTTCTACTGCATACAAACTTTCTTCGTTCGGATGATAATCGGAACCGTACACGAACCGAATACAACTTTGTAAGGTCCTTGAAAAAGCAATACTCAGTTCCTAAATAGTAACTCTCTCTAAACACCAAACATATATTTGTAAGCCCACGGAAACGGAAATCTACAGTACAATCACTTCGAACAGAAATAGAATCGCGAAGGCTCAGGTGCGTGCTATTGTTTATCCATTTTATCTGTTTGATTTTATACCAATCTTTTTACATCGGTTTCATAAGTCAGTTTTTTTGTAGCGCCGCCCCCCAACCTATTGTGCCGTATTGATTCGCGCATGAAACCTGACATTCAACCTCCAAAAAGGCTAAGTTTTAGATTGACGGATATCCTGATAGGTTCTCGAGGGCAAGGGTTCTTAAACCGTTCTCACATTTTCCCAACATGTGTTGAGACCGGTTTCGTGATTTAAAAATAAACCTTACTCGAGGCTTCATCAGTGCCATGCTATAATTGGTTCCATGACAAAACTGAAAATTGAAGAAATTTTGAGAGAAGTGAAACGATAAAAACGAGCCTAAATACATTTGTTAATTTGGGATATTCAAAAAAATACATTTGTTAATGTATTTTTTTGAATATCCCGTCTATTTTTGAAAGTTCTGTGCTTCTCACAATATTTAGTGGTGTAATCGCCTTCCAAGCAGTTAATTGGGGTTCGATTATCGGCCATGGCAATTTTTTTAGGGTTTTTTTAGAGGAGAGAATGGAGTGAACATATGTCTTGAAGAGACCCATGCTGTAGGAGGAAGGAAACACAGAGGCCTGCAAATTGTTCCACAGTAGAGCTGTTGAACTCAAGAACGAGTCGTAGAAGCGACATGTTCTCATGTGAAAACTATCAACCGTGTAAATATGTTGGACGCACGTTTGGCGTGTTTTCCGAACATGATATAATATTAACAGGATTTTAGCTGCTACGTCAGGCGGCAGCAATTATTATATTTTAAAAGGTATTTTTTTGTGTTTAATTTCGTCCGCATTTTTCTCCCGATTTTTTTTGATCCAAGTTTTGAAAATATTTTTTCAATGTTTCATTTTTGTGTATATTTTTGTACGCAAAAAATACCCATATAAATATATAAATAACATATATTTTTTTACATTTGCTCTACACAGGAGGCCTTGAGGGAAATGATTACCCTCAGGACCTTTGTCATCTTTGGAGATGCTATGTGGATGGTATTTTTAGGGAAAGAATAGAGAGGAAATTCCGGAAAGAAAAAAAGTATGAGGGGGTGGATAGCAATCTGGGGTCAATGTGTCCAGGAGTGAAGGACGTATGGATCGATCACTCCCACTTCGGTGCAAAAAGATGGGTCGAGCGAGACCGACTTGAGAGATCAAAAGTCCCCCTCAATCAGTCTCTATGGATCCGGCCCGACACGCAGTAGGTGGGCAAATGCATTCGCCGCCAAGACCTGGACAAACCTCACCCCATGAACCTGGGCACCCCTGCTAAGTCAACAAACGTAACGAACCACTTGGATTGACCTTAGCAGAGGTGTTTGTTATCCAAAAATGGTTCCAGGGGCGGCGGTTCCCATGCTCATCTCCCAAAGTAAAAATTGATATTTTTGATCTCCAGTGTATGATTTGTCATTTTATGTGAAACGCGCCCTATAAGACTATGTTCGTTTGAATGGAAGTAGCATTAATTTACAAGCTATTGAAAAAACAATCACCGAAAATTTTAAAATAACTCTACCAATCGTTATCAAGCTTCAAACATATTCTATCACTGCCAGATTTAATTCAGGTCTGGAAGGGTTAAGTTTCCTTTGAAAAAGTATCTACCGACCTAGGATAAGTTCAGTAAATTTATGTCTATATTTTAGTAAATTGAAAAATACTCCAGCTTACACAACCTTAAAATCCTAATAACATAAAGCAATACAGCAATAACATTTTTGCTTTATCATCATTCAAAAATACGTCTCGATCATAATAACACGCTAATAAGTTTTTTTTTAATTTATTTAAGGAGAAAACACAGATACAGACAGTAATTAAAAGATAATTTTATAAAACAATAACTTGAGAATTCGCCTGCACCCTCACTGATTAACTTGGTAGATAACAATTTAAAATATTTTTTACAGGTGAACAAGGAAAAAGTATAAAAGAAAATTATTTTGTATGTAGATAATGCTCAATGTCAATTAAAACTGTACAAATATTATTATACAAATTAATAAATCATAAAATTTACTTAAAGAGTGTAGTGAATGAAGTAAGAACACATTTTCTTTTTTTTTATAAAACAGACTTCAATTTCCTACCAAAAGTATCATATGTATCAAAAAATATGTCAGAATCCTTCAGGTTTTTATTATACAATTCGCACATTCTTCTGAATGGATCCCTGACACCAGCATTTGTGCGCGTACGGCTAATATGTTATAAGTCGTTAAGCCTCGTCGTTCTGCGTGGTATTTTAATGTTTATTAGATTGAGTAAGCCAGGACAGTCGATAAAGTTGTTACAGATTTTGTACATGGTCATTAGTTCAAGGTAAGTTCGCCGGTTAGTAAGAGTGGAGACGTTATACTATTTCGAGAACATATTTGTATATCCCCGTTTAGGTACGCTCATTCTATGGTTGAGGTAACGCAGAAATTTTTTCTGGATACTTTCAATATTTTCTTTATAGATATCGTAAAGTGAAGTCCATATGGAGGTGCAGTATTCAAGTTGAGAACGGACCAGCGTATAGCGTAAAGCAGAAGGCAGGTTTCAGGTTTTCGAAATACGCTGCTGTTTCTGATAACAAAACCTAGCATGCAGTAAGCTTTATTCACAATGTTTTTAATGTGAGCATCGAAATGAAGTTTGGAATCAAAAAATACGCCAAGATCTCTTATACAATATACACGATCTAGTGAATAGTTACCAATATAATAATTGTGTATGACAACGTTATGATTTTTAGTGAAGCTTATTTGTTTACATTTGTTGTAACTTAGGTAAATTTTGTTTTTATTGCAAAACGCTTCGAACCTTACTAAGTCTCGTTGGATGAGAAGACAATCATTTAAATTCCTAAAAATGGCAAATATTTTTATGTTATTGGCGTATAAGAGAAATAAACAATGCATGAAACATTCAGAAACAGTATTAATAAAAAGTATAAATAACAGCGGACCTAGGATTGATCCCTGTGTTACGCCAGAAGTAACTGGTTCCCACACGAAAGTTTGTCCTCGTCACGATACAGCTTTCTGTCTTTTTGTTAATTATGAGATGAACCAACGTAATAAGTTTCCCCTAATTCCGTTAATTACTCACGGTAGATTTGCCTTTGACGAACCCGTGTTGTTGGTCTGTAATTTTGGCAGCAAGCTGCTTTGTTGCGTATAATATTAAATGGAGGCCTCAGCACGGGTAAGCCACCCATTGAGGCCAAAATTACTAAATTTTCCTAAGAAGTGTAAAATATTGTACCAAAAAAATAGCTCCTTTGCATCTTCTTTTTATTTTACTGTTACATGCGTCGTTTGTGAGAAAATCGGGGTAAACAACGGGGTATTAGCGTTGCCCATAAGTTAGGTTGAAGGTCAAAATCACTATATACCTACCGAGAAATAACCGGGTAGATCAGAACATAATAGAAGAGATTTATTCCGTGGGAAAAGTCTGATCACCATAAGTCCTGAGGTTATTGCTACTAGATTTGCTGAATAACACAACCTACGTGGTATAGCGGTATTATCTTTGGACCCAGAAATATTCAAAACTTAGCGTACACCAAATAAAACAAAACTTGAAATAAGATAATTTACTACAATTTTTCACCTCGCAATAGAGTTAAAAACACTCTCAGCATATTTTTCTTGTGAGAGACCACGTATGGTACTTGTGAAATAATGTAGTTATTGGAATTAGAGCGATTAACAGTTGCATTTCCCTAAGATTAAGTAAGTAAGAAGTCCATATGCGATTGAGGATTGAAAAAGAGCAAACATATTATATAGTCCTTAGTATTGTGCGTGGGAAGATTTTTTTATTTGGGAGGCGGGTTTGAGTACCGCCCTGCGAACCATTTTTTGGATAACCAACACACATGTCATACGTATGAATATATTCCTATGTCCGTCACTCCTGGACACATTAGATTTTTACCAAAAAATAATACCTTTTAACTTCCCAGAATTTCCCCTCCTACCCTTCTTTAAAAATACCCTCTACACAGCATCCCAAAAGATGAAATGGGCTCTGAGGAAAATTGTTTTCCTCCTGTGTGGGGTTAATATATAACAAAAAATGTTTTTAAGAGGAACATATATTTTTTTAGTTTCTTGTGGTTTATGTGTTTGTCTTTTTTAATAAACACGTTCTGCTGTGTAATGATTACTGCGCGTAGCAGTGGTTTCGCCTTTTGAAGACATTGAAAAGGAGTTCAACAAATTAAACTTGAAAACAATAAATTAATAATTCTGAGTGAGAATTCCAGATTAGAAGATACTCTCAGTATCGTCCTCTCTCTCCAGACCACGCACCGTTCAAAATTGAAACGTTGATTGAAATGGCTTTAGCTGTGTTTGGTGTCTTTGATCTGAATAGCCAGGTTTTTAGCCCTCCACATCTTCTCCATCTCTTTTCCCTCCCCAATACCTTCAGCCTAACAACATACTCATATACAATTTATAAAATTTGGGATGCCATAGCCTCGCTGGCTCCAGATGGTTGGAAGCATTTGGGACTCTTGTGGAGAATTCACATAAACAATTGAAAAAAAACAATGATCGTGTTTGAAAAATGATACCCAAAGTATGAGAAACGTAAGGTCCTAGAAAGAGTGAAAGACCGCCATAAAGCCAACCCAAATACTGGGCAGCGGGCACGCCCTTCCGGCTCATTACGGCCCCGCTCGCTCCGTGTTTGACCTCGCACGTAACAGTTCTCATTGTGCCATGTACCTACGTAGTCCAACAAAACCTGAACAAAACACTTGCTTAGTTTCACCTGCTGACTTAGCTGACACAAGAGCACGTTTACTGTCTGCGCTTTCCCTCTCTATTGACTTAAAGACCCACACTCGGATCGAGACACCCAACAAAGACTTAATTTCTGGGAACTAGTAAAGATTCCAATTTGATTAGTGAGCAGATTAAAAATACTAATCTTTATTTTTTATGTGGAAAAAAAAGTAAAATAAAAATTTGATACATCTATTTTCAATTTTTTACCCAGTTACGTCAATCCCTTGGTCCGGCTAGTAACCAATTTGAAGGATTTTTTTTGGTTTTCTGAGGATTGGACTTTCCTCCCTAAAGACTGCAGTCAACACCGCTAACACATAAGCCAAATCCTATTTCGTATATTGACTGCAAAATTAAAAAAATATATAATGTCGCCCCATTTCAATCCAACGTGTGCGCGCGCATGTGTGTGCACGAATGCCACCAAAAGCTAATATAATGCATTGTCATCGACAGCGAGTCTACCTGCCGAGTGTCAGCTCGATCGGATTTCCTCTTCCAAGATTCCATTTCATTAATTTGTTCATTGATTGAACAAATTCATGGTTTTAAAAATAATCAATATCGTGTGTAAAAAAAGTGTTTTGAACAGGGGAAAAATAAGAACGATTTTGCATTGCATCAAGCAAAGAGTACTTTGAAGGTGACCTAAATTTGAACATTTCCGTTCAGTGTTCAAATCATTTCAGATTCACTTTGATTTCTCCACGTAAGCCTACATTAATCACGTACATAATATTATACCCATTAAGTTTTTGAACCACGATTTCGTACAAAACCTAATGTATTAACTTTTGTATTGTGTTAGTATCACTTTATTTCATTTTAAATCTGATGAAGTGTAGCATAGGATGCTACACTTCATGACCAGCATAGGATGATTTGTTTTTCTGAAGGTATGTCATTCTGACGTGGACGAGGGGTAAGGCTTTTGACTAACAAGCTGGAGGTCACGGGTTCAAATACCGGCGTGCGCAAGTAAATTTATTTGATTAATTAGTTGCATTTCACAATTTAGTAATTTAAATTAATTTATAGTATATTTTCGGCACGTTCCAGAGTGGAAGACAATCTCGGTATCGCCCTGGTGTAAGACCACCATTCAGAATTGCAACGTTACTTGAAATGGCTTTGGCAGTGTTTGGTGACCAGATCTGAATATCCAGATACTTTCCCACTTCATCTTCACCATCTTCTTCCCCGCCCCATAGCCTTCAGCCTCACAACATACCCCAATTGGGATACCATAGTCTTTTAGGCTCCAGAAGTTGGGGAGCAGTTGAGACTCTTGTGCGGTTTCACATAAAAACTATACTATAATACGATAATATTCTATTATACCATAAATTTTCCGCTGTAATTACTTTATTATTGCTTTATTTAAGGTGCGATTGCAGGTAATGAACCAACACATCAGTATTTGTAAGAACCAATCACTATCTCCTTAATTTGATTACCCATATTCTTGGTAATCCAAGAATATGGGTAATCAAACCAAGAATATGGGTATCTCTAAGATGAGATGAGGAATGTGATTAGGTACGTACGATACTATCGACTTTAGTTGGAAGCAGAACTTTTGCCAACTCTCATGAGAAATTCCTCAGCCATTTAACATCAATTCGAAAAGGTAATCATTTTCATTTAAACGTGAATTAAAATTATTTATGTACATGGTGGGTGTAAAGGGGTTTTAGTAAGAAATCTTATTAGCTTCATCTGGAAATTTTCTATGCATTTGTGCATTATATCACAAACTCAATACAGTCTTTGTTCTAGTAAGGTGGATTTTTATGAGAAAAACCATGATTTATGTATAGTGAGATGCAATAAATAAATAAAAATGTATTATTTATATAATTCGGGGGCTTAGGTTCATATCGGTCAAACTACAAAACTGGTGTTTTGAATTAAGCCTGGTTTTTGTAATAACATAAACACTTTTATTAATGACACAAAGCTCGTACATACACCCGTTAAAGATATTCAGTTGGGAATGTCAGTTGGGCATACAGTCGGGCATACGAGCATTTCAATCTTTATTTGCATTTATCACAAATCTATGTTTTAAGCCCCTGAATTATATACAGAATATTAGCGTGAGTAAGCACTATAAAATATGCACTAAAAAATGAAATTGCTCGAAAAACAAAAATCAAAACCATAAAAAAAACAAAACAAAATAATAAATAAATATATAAATAAATCGGATAAATCTTCAAAATAACTATTCAACACACCTTTAAAAATGAAAAGTGATCAAACAAAAACTAGGTTACAGACTGTGTGGGTAACACACAGGGTTAACATGTTAGTTTTTTCCATCGCTTTTAATGACTTATTAATTTTAAAGATGTGTTGAATTGTTATTGTGTTGAGTTATCTTGGAACTTACAAAACAGGTAGGTACGGAATACATATTTTAAAAATTTGACGTACTTGACTCAAAACAAATAGGTATATGCATATTCACTATTAACTCAAGACAGACAAAAACAAACCACATAATTACTTCACACAACCCGTTATGAATATTACATTTTGATAAATGACACTCACTTACTTACACTGACTTGATAGGACCAAAATTCTATAATATTATTCTGGCCGCATTTAAAATACGAAAAATTCTTTTAAAATACAAAATAAAAAATATACCTTTCAAAAACAAATTTAATTAACGGATTGAGTCAACAAGAAGAGGTTTATTTATTGTTTTTGTGTTTAATTCGTAGAACTCCATTTAATTTTTTTATAAATTTAATTTAGATTAATTTTGATAATATTATTATTAAGTTCTGCAAGTGTTTTAGTTTTTTATTATTGTGACAGCTGTTTCGGCTTACAAGGCCATTTTCAAACTGTTGAAAATGGCCTTGTAAGCCGAAACAGCTGTCACAATAATAAAAAACTAAAACACTTGCAGAACTTAATAATAATATTATCAAATTTAATCTAAATTAAATTTATAAAAAAAAAAAAAAAAAAAAGAAAAAAAAAAAAAAAAAAAAAAAAAAAGAAGAGGTTTAATAAAAAAACACACTGGTAAATACAGAATAACACAAACGATTAACAGTAGCAAGATACTTAGATATACTTTTTGTTTGTTTATTTATTTATTGAAGGTTAAATCACCATGGAAGAATAATGTAAAACAATAATATTGTCATTTTTAGACCGCAGAACAGGTTTAATACCTAGCAAGGTTCATAATTTAATTTAATTTACGTATTCCTAATTATGTCTCAGTAGAGGTAAAGTCAAAAGAAGGAAAATAATTAATTTTATTTTGGCTTTAGGCTGGCCGCATACATACGTTTTCCGTATTCGATTTCCGAATTCGTTTTCCGTATTCGGAATTCCGTGAGACTAGCGCAAACGTTCGTTTTCCTTCATTCGGAATGTATAAACGTCAGTACCAGTGTTGCCAACAAGGGCAATATATCGCCATTTAGGCTACTCAGAGCGAGAATCGGCGCCGAAAAAATCTAAAACTGGTCGCCAATTAAGCTACTTCAAAAACACCAATTTTAAACTTGTCCTGAAATTCTCTAGCCACCCCCCTCCCCATGAAATTTATTTTTCTGGGGACAAATTTTATATTTTCTTGAAATTCTCTGGCCACCCCCCCCCCAAGAATTTTTTTTATTTTCTGGGGACAAATTTTATTTTTTTGAAATTCTCTAGCCACACCCCCCCCACACACGAAATTTTTATTTTCACGTGAAAACATCAATTTTAAACATGACCCACCTAACAGCAAATTCGGCTACTTTACGCTACCTTATGTATGAGAAACGGCGATATTAGGTCAAGATCCGTTGGCAACACTGAATTACTGAACGGAAATTTCCGAACGTTTGCGTCGGCACAAGCAAAATGTATGCAAGAGCTGCGTTCCACATGACGTCATTAGGTTTTTTCCATTCGGTTTCTCCGAACGCGCCGGCTCGCATTCGGAACGTGCGTAAGGAATTTGTTCCGTTCGGAACTAAAACGAACGTGTGCGGCAGTTAATGTATTTTCTACTGATTCCGTGCATTCGGATGTCCGAATACGGAAAACGAATTCGGAAATCGAATACGGAAAACGTGTGTATGCGGCCAGCCTTATAATACTGATGTACAAACTGAAATAAATGTAAACTGTTGATTTCCCGAAAATCAATAAATAAATAAATAAAGAACACTTGGAAAGAAATTTCTTCATAATATGGACATCACAATGTCCACATTATGCAAAACTTCGAATATGATGCTCTGTATCGCATCTTCCTATCGAACTAAAAAGAAATATTATATCATAACAAAAATTGAATTTAAACATCTATTTTAAAACATTCAATATATTTTTTAAATGAACCCGTAAAGAACAAAGTGTTTTTACTATGATACGAGTACATCTATTTAAAAATATCTTTAAAACTTAATTTCTTGAAGAAGAAGAAAATACCAATAAATCTAAACGAAACATGAAACAGAACAAGAGACAGAAAAATAAAAAAGATAACGGTTACAACCAGAAATCGAATCCAGGACCTCTTTTATTACCGGGATAGGCGTCTTAAACCACTCCACCATTTAAAGAGCGATGTGTTTGTTGATGTATTGTAGAAACTTCATGGGCGTAAAATGAATGAAATAAGAAAAAATAACCATTGACGTGAGAATTTTCAATTATTTTTGGATGTTATGCAACCTTAAAGAAGGCAAACACAATGTGGTGATGGTGGAAACGAGCCACGTGAACAGGTGTCATATCTCTTATGACCAGGACGACCTGCAAGTATTCCTCTTTCTCCGCTGATCTGCCGTATCTATCCTTTCTCAGCACAATCAAACAACTCGTCGGCCAACTTCAGTACGGAGGCAATGGCCTGACTGCCTGAGCATTGGAACGCTGTGGCCCGTTGCTTCTATGCAGGCTGTTCGCCGTGCTCTAGCAAATATTTAATATTTAAAAAAAAGAAAAACATTCCCGGGTTACGAATAACCTGAAAATATTTGAAAATCTCCACTGTAAGCGTAAAATATTGCTTGTGTTGTGATGGAGGACTTAGCCAGCCGAGGAATTGAACACACTACGCCTTGGTGGGACCCAAAGGCGATGTCATCTCAGCCACCGACCGGTCAATGTCAAGGAACCCTTTCATAAAAAAAATCGTAAATTCCAGAAAACTACAATCACTTTGTATAACTACGTTATTGCTCTACATTTAACTACTGCTCAACGATTTATGTAATTATAGAGAATAAATTATGTTGCGAATTCCCCAAATAAGATCAATGAGAATAATACTCAGGCGAAATAGATTTTCAAAAATAACTAATATTATGTTAAAGGAACTAAGGGAAAGGAAAGGCTTTTTGGAATCAAAATAAACAAAAAAACTTAATTTATTAGCTTTATATAATTTATGGTATGTCAACAGACGGCTCTTGTATGAATTGTCGTAACCGATCCTTTTGACTCCGATGCATAGCCGTGAGAAACACCTGAAACGTACCCAACATTCGTTCACTTTTTTGCTATTCGTTCTAGTACTCAACGACTTGGCTGTGAAATTACTGCAATAGCGCGGTTGTCATGAACACCAAGGTTCACTTCTTCCTGTAATTCACACATCACCCCAAAATTGGAGACACTTCCAACATTTAAAAAAAATAACCTTCTTTGTGGAGTATTTGGAAAGATGAAATCTCTGTTATGGACATATTTATGGAATACGATAAACATCTAAAAATAACGCACCTATGTAGTGAAAGTAATTGTTGCATCCGCAAAGTGATCTTTATTAAGCTCGTTAACCTTCACCGTACATATAAAGAATTCACTAAGGGAAATGTTTCTGGAGTGACTCTTTCAAACGGGAAGCCTATTATATGGCGTAAGTGCATAGGCGCTAATCCGCCAACAACATATATAATTTCTAGTACTACCTGGATGTACTTAGCACGCCTGAACTAAGTACACATTTGATGGCTCTCTGGGGAAAGGCAATTATCAAATAATATAATATCCCCCGTAAACTGACTGTAATGATCTCTGTATGGGATATTATAATTTCATAATATATTTTATTTATCAAAATTCTATAACATTGATAGGTACACAGGCATTAGTTGTCTGAATCCTTAACACAATTGAGTTCCAATTTTAAAAATATAACACATCGATTCAATTTTTAAAAGTTTATCGAACCAGAATAACATTGGGCACACGCAGCCAAAATTACTATTTTAGTGATGTTTTATTTGTTATGAAATGTTTATTTGTGTTTTGATTTCTATGGATGGATAGTGTATAATTATACTTTAACTGGGAAACGTATTGAAAAACATTAATACTGTGTAATAATATTCCTCCAAGATAAAAGAAATATTTAAAATCATTGCATATTCCTCTCAGCGTTTTTCATTTTAAGCAAAAAAATACATCAAGAAGCAACAAATTAATTTATAGCTACTTTTACTGTACACGTTTCCTTAAGAAGTGCAGGCGATAGGAAAGAAAATTCAATTGTTGTGGCCGTTCCACACAATCTCCCCCATCTATGGTAAAACCAGTCAACTGACAAATTGCAGTTAACAAATTAATCTTTTCCCATATTTTTCACGCAGTGATCTCGAATACAATATTTTTGAACGTGGTCCACATGGCTTGTGAACCACCCATGTATAAACCGCATAGTATTATACTGACTAAAACATCTTTTTTACAACTCATTCCAAAGTATTTTTTATCCTTTTTTCATTCAATGCATTCTTTATTACTATCATTGAGGATTTTTAGACCACCGTGCCATATGCCTGTGTTGTGATGGTCGCTCGTATATAAAATACATTAATATTTTTTTAAATAATATTTCATATATACTTATAAATTAGGTACCGTAGCAAGATGTCACTAATCCTTATCGAAACGTTTCTTAAAATGGCTTTATAAGTGTCCAGTCAGCCCCCAGACGGCGACCGTTATGATTCTTGGCTACGAATCCGGAGGTCACGGGTTCAAATTTATTTGAATAATTTGTATATTTCATAATTTCTGCATTGAAAATAACATAATACTTTATAGTATATTTGCGGTACGTTCCATAGTGATGGATACTTTCAGTAAGGATTTGGTGAAATACCATAATTCAAATTTAAACGTTGCTTGAAATGGCTGTAGCCGTATTTGGTGACCAGATATGAATAGCAAGGTACTTCCCCACATTCAGCCTCTCATCAAACCGCAATTGGGGTTGTCATTGTCACATTGACTTCTAAACGGTTGGGACTCTTGTGCGGTACTCACATAAAAATAATGGTAGATACTTGTAGTATGAACGAAACCCAGACGAAAGACCACCATTCATAATCGAAACGTTGTTTGAAATGTCTTTAACCGTGTTTGGTGACTAGTTCTGAAAAGCCAGGTATTTCTCCACCATCTTCATCCTTATCTCTTTTCCGCTTCAAAATATTCCCCAAATGGGGATACCTTGATTCCACGGGCTCCTGGCAGTAGGAATTTTTATGAATTCACATTAGAAAAGCGACTAAATCTGAATAGCCTAGTACTAGCAAACCTTCTTCATCCTCTTCTCTTACCACTTTCACATATTTTGGCATAACAACATAATCTGAATTGGGGTTGCCATAGCTAGAAAGACTTCGGGTAGTTGTGACTCTCGTGTTGTAATCACACTTACAAACGATGTTGTTCGTATTTTTTTCATCTATTTAGCCAAGCAGTCAACCTTTCATGATGATGTACGCATACACGAGAGAAAAACGGCCAAGGCCAGAAAGTTCTCAGTGCAATTTTCCCGAACATCTGCCCAAGAGCTGTTATGCAAGCGCGGAACAATGGCACTCTTGAATAATGGGAAAACACAATTATTTAATGGCGTGCTAGGCGAAACAAATAATAATAAACACAAAGTTCCATTGTTATTTGTGGCATTCCACTAGGTAGAACTATGCTAATATTTTAATGGCAATGTAAAAATAAGTGATTTTTCCATTGTAAACAGTACGAATTCAAGTTTAGGTAAATTATATATGAACTCATAAGAATTATGAGGAGTGACATCTGCAAACTCTTAGCTAAAAACAAGTGATTTTTGTTTTATTACGACTTTAGTGTGGAAGTATGTTTTAGATCACCTATCCTTTTTAGGCATTTTTAAATTATGAAAAATATGCTCTCTGCAAATTTATTTTTGATTGAAAAAATGATATAATATTTTTTATAATAAACGAGTCACTATACAAATGTTTTGAACAGGCGGGTTTTCTGCTAACGAAGTTTTGTTTGTTACTATCGATATTTCACGTAATAGTGATTTCAAATCATCAAACTTAATTATTTTCATATTATTGTAGAAAGCAATCACTTTGTGGTTTGACATATTTAATAAAATAAAATATTTTTTGTTTTTGTTTTAAAAGCACGATATTTATTTTCAATAAACCCATAAAAAATTCCCAGTTCTCCTTACCTCCTTACCACCATGCCAGTTGATGCTTTGTTTCTCCCGATTTATTGGTATAACCCATTAGTCTACATAATTATCTGGCGGTTTTTCCATTACTTGTGCACTTATGTTAATGTATTTTATGACCGTCTTTGTGTTGCTTATATTTGTATCATGTTGTCTCCCTCTATAATATATTTGTATCATGTTGTCTCCCTCTGTATTTTGTTATATATATGCACACATTATGTACTTTTTGTTTAGTATTAATTTGTACCCTGATGATGCTTAAGTAAAGCGAAACCGGTCGGTTCTTAAATTAATAAATATCGTGGTTTTAAAACAAAAAAAATATTTTATTTTATTAATTATTTTCATTATATGGAATGACTAAATATTTAAAGTCAATTCTTAACAGTTCGGTATATTTTTTTCAATCACAGGGAAGATGCAGAATGCGATATAGGTGTTACGAAAAATGCCTTTTTTACTGTTTAATAAGTAGCTATAAAAATTGACAAATACACTAGCGCTTGCTTTTACTTTTATCAATACAATATACCTGAGAAAGACATTCATTCCATTCAGATCCACTACTTTATTATAGAAATCAACTCACTAAATATTCCGTTCATAATCAATAATTGTTATATGACGCTTAATATATTGGTAATGTAATCTTATCTTGTCCCAAAATGTTGGTAATGTAAATTTCTCTTGTCCCAAAACGTAGGTAATGCGAACTTCTGTTTTGCCAATGTGTAGGTTATGTAAACTTTTCTTGTCCTAAAACGTAGGTAATGCGAACTTCTCTTTTGCCAAAATGTAAGTTATATAAACATCTATTGTCCTAAAACGTGGGAAATGCGAACTTCTCTTTTGCCAAAATGTAAGTTATATAAACATCTCTTGTCCTAAAACTTAGGTAATGCGAACTTCTCTTTTACCAAAATGTGGGTAATGTAAACTTCTATTGTTCCAACGTTTGGTCTATAATACCCTAGTATATAATTTAAAATTTAATGTTCCCAGATTATATGTTAAAAAGTGTTAGCATTAATATTAACAGTCCATGGCTATCCTTTGAGAAGCTGCAACGATTTTAGGTTTTCCTAGACTAAAACAAACATTATTTATTATAAAGGTTTTAAAATGTTTAATTAACTCCATTTAAATTTTAATGTAGCCAAAATGCAGTTTTTCGTGGGTTATGACTTAATTTTCTGAAGTTCAAATATTAGTAGGTACGTAGGTAAAGGAATATTTTTATAGCAGTTTTAAAATATATGTAAACTAGATATTAAATGTTAAATTTTATAACAAAATAAAATGACATAAAAAAATCAAATTAATTTTAACTTCTATTGTACTAAAATGAGTTATCCAACTCATCGGCAAGATATAAAACAAAAATATCTTATTAGGCATACATAAAGCTAAACATCTCTGTGAGCCTCTCACTAAAAACTCGCGAAGAGTGAGTTACGACGTGGTGAGATTTGTGCACTTTTTTTCTGTATCGTATTTCTAAGCCTACACAACTCTTTTCAGCGTGAAATGATTATTGTTATTTCCATCATAAGATGGGTTTTAAAATATCTTTCCATTTTGTGGTTTCGCCAGAATGGCTAGTTATATTCAGACAAATAATTTTTCTTTTCAACCTTATAAAAAAAATAATATACTGAAGAAACAAGAAAGTATTCTTGGGTTTTATTTTATTTTCCAGCTAAATCAGCGTTCTTCACAAGGAAAAGTATGTCATATGAGGCTTTTCTGTACATAAATACAGTATGACTTCTGAAAAAAGGAATTAAGACATTAGACACCAAATTTTCACAGATAAAATTAAAATATTTGCAAGTAAAGAGTAGCCAGAATAAATAGCTTTTGATACATTCAATGATATAAATATTTTATTATGTTGGGAACATTTTTAACGATAAAAATACTGTAAAATCAAGGCAAGTGCGGTGAACAACTAGAAAATCTGTAGTGGATTTCTAGCTACACAAGGGGTTAATAATATAAAAAACAGCCTCTTTGATTGTAGCAAAATAAAAGTATTTATAAAATTAAACGTATAATTATTACATAAAAATCAAAATGTTAAAAAAGTAATAACAATTCGAAAAAATATGTTGAAAATCTCGGGCGAAGCCGGGTAATGAAATTTTTTCAGAATGTAATACGTAGGTACTGCCAACTGATTTTCCGAGAATCAGTCATGGTATTTATGGTTCATTTGAAGTGTAATTCGCACTTTTCCAGAAAAATGTTCCGTAAAACCTTCACGTTCCGACGTGCTATTCTGCACGTATCACTTCACAAAATTCTGGAAAATTATTGTTTTTTGTTTGAATGATTGTGTCATTTAAAGAATTTCCAATAAATCTTTTGTTAACAAAATTTAAGCTCACAAAAAAAATAGATCCGTAATAAGCCTTGTAGCTTCCGAGTAAAACTTTTATCATTTACATATTTTTTTACGGTCATCAAACATTTTGACATTTGATTCTGCTATATTAGACTCATGTCTTTGATGATGATATTCTTTTAACAAAATACTAAATTATGATGATATCCTTTTAGCGATCTACTAAATTTCAATTGAAAATAATAAGTTTAGAGATGAGTGAAAACAAGACGAGTAGAAGTCGGGAACGCCCGAAGAAGACACGGCACGACCAAGTGAACCAAATACTTGAGTCTAGCCATGTCAAGTGTCAAAATAACAGAAGGATGTGTGCACGATAATAGAACGAAGAAGAATACAAGAGATGCATGGAGGAGTGTTTTGTGATCCAAAAGTCTGACCATTCTTTGCTTAAGGCGAAATAGGTAGACTTGACCTGAAATTTGGCATTTTTGAGGCCACTTTTAGACGTATGGACACTTTTCTTGAAAAAAACACAAATTTATTTCGAAAGATCGTTATTTTATCTTGTAAAGTAAGATGTAAAATTTTGAAAAATAATATTATTTTCATATCATAATAAAGTGTTACCGTTGGACGATGCGCAGATTTGTTGCATTTTCAAAGGTGAAGTTGTATTATACAGCAAATATTTCAAATCATTGAATAATAATGTGTAAACAATCAATAAATTATCTATCATATGTATGTATAAGAATTTTGTTTTTATTTCAAATAAAATTACTAATAAATAAATCCGAGCACGCGTTTTGTGACGAAAATCCCTCAATTGGACTATTTATTTATGGTCTTACAAATTGGTATAGTTCAGATTTTTTTAGAAAAATAATTTACCAAGACATAATTGAAACATTAGAAATAATTTATGACCAAAAAATATATTCTTAAAGTATATAATAGTAATTAATTTCGATTCGCGTTTGTTGTTTGTGTCTTGCCCCGGCGCAAGCCGAAATTTTATCATTCCCCGCTGCGACAGGGCGGCGAGCAGACGTCTATTCCACGCCAGTCTACTTGATAACATTTTAAAGAAATTCCTCGCTTAAAAATGAGGAGGAAAATACCCTCGAAAAAAAGTTTTATTAGATAGCACAAATTACGACATCAAAAACGTACGTGGGAGATATATTTTCAGAAAAAACAAAGGTTAGTGATATTTAATTATCCGTGTACATTGTTCGTACTTATATGCTACAGGGTCGTTCGAAAGAATCAGTCAGAATAAGCACATATTTTTATAACATTTGGCGATAATTTTGTGTTGTTTAATTTCCAGGGAAAAGAATCAACTATGGACAGGAGTTTATGTCTGTTATCGTTTTTTCATGTATAAATGTTAAAACTTATGCCAAAGTACGTGAAACTGTTTGTGATTGGTAGTCAAAAAGTGACACGAACCAAATGAATTTCGATTCGTGATGTGCGATTCAAATCATTTTTTTGTTCATAATTTCTATTTTATTGTCCAATTCACTATTACATTGGTATAATTCAACATATTTAATGTTTTTCGTGTTACTTTTTGTCAGTTTCATAATGTCATATTGTGAATTGAGCTTCTTGTTTTAGGAAAAAAAACAAGGTTATTTTTGACATACAAACCTATGATTTTTACTCGTGAATTTAATAACATTTCGAAAATTAGACGAGTCAGGTCGCTCCGTTAGTCATGAAAACAAATACATGAAAGCGATACAATATTATGCAATCGCATAACTACATATGTAGGTAGGTACCGTAGAAAATAGTTGGAAATAAAACCTAGTTTTAATATATAAACTACTTCAGTTGTAAGGAATAAACCCTCTTTTCAATGTCATACATATCAAATCAAGTAATACTTTGAAGATAAGTATTAGAAATAAAACTTACCGGTAATACCTTTCGGACAAACGAATAAATAAGTAAAACAAAAGATTTTTACTCACCTTTGGAAAACTCGTGTAAAATATTTAAAAAAAAAAACAAATTAAACAAATATTTGAAATTTTTTTAAATGTATATTTATATACCTACATATTTTATATCTACCATGTCAACAAACTGCATTTGTATTTATTTATGTTTACGCACTCCGACGTATAATTTACAAATATGTATGTAACTACTTATAAGGAAGAAAGCTACAACCAAGAATTAAACAACAATAATTGTTATTTCATCGGAACCATGCTGTAGTTTTCACTGCCGCGCGAGTGTACGGCTCACAGCGGAATGAATTCGGTATTTCTGTCTCGGTCTAAAAAAACGTCCGATCGCGAGATCGTCTTTTAACGAAATTTGAATTCTCGTCCGCTGGTTAAATCGCCTTAAATTTCACTGCGTTTCACCATCATTATGAAATTCAAATGGAATAGTAATATACGGTGTTATGCAAGTGATAGAGCTAGAGATAGAACGCTTGCCAATTCAGTGGCAATATTGGTGTCCATTCAAATCTACATGGAAGATATTTCTAGTGAGTATTATCTATTCAGTGAGATCACACTTCTAAGAAATGTCTGTTCAGTGATCTTACAATAAATAGAAAGAGATTAATACTCATCTATCAACGGTTTTCATTTAAAGAGATACCTGGAATTGTAATAAAATGATAATAATTTTATGATTTAAAAAAAAAATGTTTTTTCAATGAGAAAAATTTTTACGCAATTTATTCCGCAAAAGTTGGTCGACGTGTTCTGAATAAAATGAAATTCATAAAGTTTTCACACGAACGTTTTCATTTCGAACCTCGAATGTAATTTTGTGCAGCAAACCTCGTGCGAATCAATTTAGGTTTAGCTGTGGCAAAAAAAAACATCGAATTTGTCAAATTTATTTCACCAAGCATGTTTACGGCTTGATTGCATAGCATTGATAATTTATCATAATATATGTAAACACACATAAAACCGATGAATCTGTTTCACCTCCAATTTTATCCAGTTCTCTATAAAAGCTTAGTAATGCAATGGTAAGAGAAAAGAGAAAATTCCACTTTCCAGATGACTAGTTATGCACAGTAAAATTTAGCCGATTTGGCAAGTTTGTAAATCTCAATTCGTCGAATTTTTACTACAACACTAAATATATTTAATTTGTAGTGTTGCTTGTGTATGTGGTTAAAAAAATAAATAATGTTTCCAATGACAAAAATTTGAAACTGTAATACTTTAATTTTTATGGTATATACTTACCAAAATGTCTGTAAAAATTCAATCGAAGACGTTCTTATGGGTACTTTTAGTGTGGTCTTTATGATTCCTTTTTTAATTGTATTCAGGTTACGTGTGTACTAGAAGATCCCCATACAATAAATTGTATGAATGACATAATGCGTAGTCGACTTTTACATACCCGCATAGAGTTTACAGATACGTAGATTCGTAGTAGGTATTTCTCGCGTTAGTAAACTACAGTGTACGTCACTACACTAGTGTAGTGTAGTGTGTGTTTTTGAGTGCTTATCGTTAAAGAGGAAAATCTTTTTATATTTTATCTGAAGCTGCTAAAAATCTAAAATGTGAACTCTGGCTTCATAAAATTACTTATTTTTTTCTGTTTGAAAATAGTAAGGCAATACAAATAGTTCGTTTATTAAAAGTTATTTTTATAGTGAGATATTTTTATCGTGAGGTATTTTCATCGTGAGTTATTTTAATGGGAAGGTATTTTCATCGTGAGATATTTTCATTGTGAGGTATTAACATCGCGAGGTATTTTCATCGTGAGGTATTTTCACTGTGAGGTATTTTCTTTGTGAGGTATTTTTATCGTGAGGTATTTTCATCGTGGGGTATTTTCGTCGTGAGGTATTTTCACTGTGAGGTATTTTCATTGTGAGGTATTTTTATCGTGAGGTATTTTCATCGTGGGGTATTTTCGTCGTGAGGTATTTTCATCTGGAGATATTTTCATCGTGAGGTATTGAAATATGAAAATTCAGTTTAAGTGTTAAAATAATTATCGTATTATTTCATATTTTCCATAAAATTGTGCTGCAGGTAAAAACAAAATTGATACTGGGGAAATTATATAATTAAAGTAATTATTAATAAATTGAAAAAATAATCAAAATAGTTTTTTTTCGTAAAATTAGGATTACGGTTCCTCAATTTCAACCCTTTCACGGGGTTGCGTGTTGGTGTTCACTATTTAAATATACGGTTTTAGTCCATTAATCAGCCCGTGTTCGTGTTGTAAATGATACGGAGTAAACGAGGACATGGTAAATAAAAGTTTAATAAACGCATCTTTTTGATTTGTAAGGAACTTCACATAGTCGGAACGCGAAGAAATGTACCGAGAACCCCGGCTCAGAGAAGACTGAATCTGTACACTTTACGCGAACATTATTGTTGTTTCATTGCAGAGGCGGATTACACAGATAATATCAACAAGATTGAAACATTGATAAAACAGAATTTTACTAATTCTACTGTTGAAAATTTGGCACCTCTTTCTAGAAAAAACGCAAATATATTAGCACGCTAATAATTTTGCACCATTAGCTATATTGTGTCAGAATATGTTTATGATGACTATCTTATACTTCATTATCGTAGATAGATTATTCTGATTCCTGTCTGTACTCGTAGAACCAACCTGCCAATGGTTCTTCTATTGGAGAGGAGTGTATTGCTTTTGATCCAAATCTCTTCCGATGTAGATATATTTGGCAACAGTGAGGAGATTCAAAAGGGAAATCCGATTTACCATTTGAAAGCATCTATTGTCATTGACGTGATCTTCACCCCAGCCTGAATTTTAAAAAATTCTTTTAGATAATAGGTAGATACCTTATTTTTTTTTAAATATATTACTTACACAATATATTCTGTTGCCTTTGTACACTTTTGTAAGGTACCTAAAATAAATATAATAAATATTTATTAAATTGTTATTATTTTTATTATATGGCTTGAAAAAATATTTTGTTCTGAGACTGTTGCGAGTTCTATGAAAAATAAGACCAGAAGTAACATGGACAATTCATAAAACGATTTCCATCATAAAACAAGTAAGAATGTACAAAACCCAGAAATATTTTATAAATATTAATGGCCTAATGTTTAGTGAGCGTATAAGAAAATTTGTTAAAACTCGGACAAATTCGTTTAGTAACTAATTATATTAATAAGTAAAAAAAATAGCCGGTTTTTTTTCTGTAGATACGTATATATTTAGTACAAAGGTAAAATTAAGGTTTATCAGCCCTGTTCACTGTCAAATAGTGAACGATTATTAAAAATATAACGTATCTCAATGAATGAAAATGAGCATTTGAGTAGGTAATGATATTAAATAAAAAAAAATTAATAATCTGTGCAAGTAGACCGTAATTTCCATCCGAAAATTAGGATAATTTGTACACAGAAACAATGTTAAGTAAAAGTGACTTATCTGCCGCTGAGTTCCTATTTCAACTAATATCAAGGCGTGAATGCGGTACGAAACTTTCTGTGAACAAAAGCAAATATTTGGAGTGACTTTGGGCTGGTTTAATCAAATATTTGAACCGGTAGTTACTAAAATAACAAAGATTTGGCTTGATATTTCCATTTGAAGCCCGCTTGTGAGTGAAAACACAACCACACTTTGTGAACTTAACAATAATCAATATTGCCATCTGCTTCTGCGTTAAGTAGGCAATGTTTTTATTTTCACATGACGTAAGAGAGCTTGGCATAAGTGGAGATTACTAAGTAGTTTGGCAAAACAAATAATATTTATTCAGTAGTAAATACTAACAATTCAAGGGATTACAAAGAAAATTCCTACAGGGTGTTACATTTTATGGGAGCATTTTATTTTCAAAATGCTTTATTTTATCGAGTGCGTGTGAGTTCCTTGAGTCTCATCCAATGAATGTTGAAGTGAAACTTCTTTACGCGCGTCATGCAATTTCGAGGACCGGAGTAAAACCGACTCATGACCGAAACGAAAATGCGGGTACCCCCACCACCGATTAAAGTTCATTTGATCTAGTCAAAGTTTTGAAGTAACATATAAATGCTTCTTAGCTCATCCCGACAACTGGCGTTGGTGGTGTAATGGTCAGCATAGTTGCCTTCCAAGCAGTTGATCCGAGTTCGATTCTCGGCCATCGCACATTATTTTTTTGTTTTTAACGCCTTTTTCATTCAATATCTTATTTTTTAGTAGGTCAGAACATTTTTTAAAAGAAAATAATATTGCAAAATAATAAAAACACTTATCTCACTGTGATAAAACATTACTCCGCTAGAGCGCGCTTTGCGTTATTGTGTTGGATTAAAATTATTATCTAATCCGTATATTATGATAATTGTATTACATTTATTTAATTAATTTATTTATTTTGATAATATGTAATAATTTACAGAAAAAAAAATTAAAACTATCTCCCTCTGATAAAATATCCGTTCGCTAGAGCGCACTACGCGATCTTGTGTGGGATTCTATTTCTGTACATTGTACATTATTTTTAAAAATATATTATATTTTGGGTGTGATGTAGGTAACATTATAAAACATAACAAGCTCTCATATTTTCAGAACCTACATAATATAATCAATTTATGCGGCTTTGCTTACAGTTGGTGCTCAGCGTGGTTGGCTTTCAATCAGTTAAGCGAGGTTCGATTCTCGGCTGTGGCATTTTTGAAGTGAAACCTTGTTGAGGTGGGGGAGCCGCTCACGAACGTTCTCTCTCTTCTCTTCTTTCCTCTCTCTCAGACACCAGCGAACTGCGCCACGCCAAGCATCAGCTGAAACTAGAAGTTTCACTTCTGTCTTGCGTAGGCTTGACACACCCACTTTTTTTTTATTATTATTAACTAATCAATCAAACATTTATTTTTATTTTTAAGGATTTCAAATATAAAATTAGACCACTTAGATACTAGTGGTTTTCTTGTTTATTCTACAGATAACTTATTTCCAGTTTTGGAAAAGTTTGAAGCTTCTATATCATTTTGATACATTCAGAAAATAAAATATTGCTGCTCGTAAACTATAATTTACTAGAGAAATGTAATATTATCACATGCTCCCAAATTAGTACAACCCCGGTATATTTTAGGGATATTTATTTATGTTTTATTATGGGGATATACAAGTATCAAAAAAGTTTATGCATTCATAAATATTAACCCTTTATCTGTATCTACCAGTGAAACTCTTATGTGACAGAATTATTATTACGTTTACAAACACATGGGAAAAGCGCTAATATTTAGGTCAAAGGGAAAATCAATAAATGCTTTAGATTTAAATTTTTCGAGAGTCAGTATCTCAATAATATTCAACCGGCTACTAGCTGAGAGGACGCATCTGTCAAATTTCGACCAAGACGTTGATAGTTCAAATTTTCGGCTTACTTAAAAATCTGACTTTTTTTTCGAGTCCTGTGTCCTCAGAAATATATATGTATCATTTTTGGACTTCGCAGGACCCCCCCCGGTGTTGGAGCCTTATGGAAAATTTGATATATCATTTTCAAAGTCTTTTTAATTTCGTTTCTTATCGTGTCCTCAATTCGTGCCATTTTCACGACAACTGTGTGGAGTTGATGTTAAATAATAAGTAATAGTTCACAAGAAATAGTTGTTTATAAGAAATAGTTCATAAGAAATAGTTCATATGAAATATACCAGTGGCACCCGAGCGGTAAACATACAAATCTTGGGTATTTACTAGGTGATCGTGTGCGCAGCGACTATGATATTTATTAAAACCAAATTTGTACGGAATAGTATTTTGCAAGAATAAACTTTTTTTTTCGGTGATTGCCATGTTAAAAATTAAGTTTACCGAAAAATGTTAATTTTAATTAAAAAAAAACATTAGTTCCTTCGTAATTGAAACTATTTTTTGTGAACTTTGACATTACATTATTTAGCCACAAACGTTTTAATGCATCACCGAAATGTATCTAATGTATTTATATTGTTGCTAGACTAATCGTTTATGCAGTGATGTCATACAATAAAACCTTCAGAAACAGGGAAAGTACTTGCTATAAAATGGAAAACACCAATACAGTATTATTTCTTATATTTATTTGAGGTAATTTTAATTTCTCTTTTTAATCGCCGATGAGATAATGAGATAGGTCACGAACCTCCTCTGATTGGGACTATGGCATGTCCAATGAAGCATCTGAACATCTTCGGTATATGTAAACAGGCTGAAGGAAGTTGGAAGGAAAAGGCCAAGGTTGAAAAATTCTAGGTTGTTCATATTTAGTAACTAAACATTTCTTAATTCTTTCAAAGGAATGTTTCGATTCTGTATGGTGGTCAGTTGTCATTTACTGAGAGCGCCTATCTACCACTCGTCATCCTATAATTTTCCTCTGAAATATTAGCTTCATGAAGACATATTTGACATCATTCATAATGATCGTAACATATTTACATTTTTTTAATTATTCATCGACACATTAGGTCTGCTTTATAATTTTTTGTAATATTTCGCAATTTTATAAATAACCTAGATATAGTCAACTTACATAGCCCACATTTAGTTTTGTTATTATTTTTTATATTATAAAATATATACAAATATATATGTATCTATTAGGGTGTCCCAAAAAATTAAAGTTGTTATTTTTAAACGCATATCCTCTAATTTTGTTTTAATAAAGAAAAACACTTACATTTTTTTTGTTTACTTTGGACTACTGCAACCCGTGCCGACTTGCATCGAAACATTTTAGCGAGCTAGAACTTAATTATTTAACCTAGTTTTTGTTTCATCACTTTTGAAAACTTTATAACACTTTTTATAGGTGTGTTGAATTATCATTTTGATGAGTTATCCGGTCACCGTATCCCCATATCCCATTACTGTACTGATAATTAATTACAAATTATTAAAACATCGTAATGCCTGTCCGATAAGAATACTTAAATGTGCAGTGCTTATTTTTAAACACACGCGTTAATTGATTGGTGCTAGCATCATGTTTCGATGCAAAGCTGATGACATTGTAGTACGCGAGCAAACCTGTTGATGACATTGTAGTAACTTGCTTTTTGTAAGTAAACGAATATCACTCATTCAGGCAAAATGTCGTTAGATTTACGCACTTAAGAGTATAGTTTTAATAGGAGTCGTAAAACACCAAATATCGGGTTCTAAACTACCATCTAATGGACAAGTTCTTGAAGTTTTGCTCTACAATATCCGGGAAGTGAATTTAACTGTCAATCAAAGTGCTAATCTCGTTATTCGCGAGTGTGTTATCTATTGGGAAAAGGCGTGTATATCAACCAAATCTTTACCTAATTGTGTGAAAAAACTTGTAAACGTATATCATGTTTGGAGGAACTTCCCAGAAGAAATGCCCAGAAAACGCAAGTCATATTTGAACAACGTCGTCAAGAGTTTGTAAAAAACTTAGATAATTTATTTGACATTGCACACGCCGATGCTCTTGAATTAATAAAAATAAATGAACATAGAATCTTCTTGCAGCGGTAAAGAGAGCCAGGTCGTCCTAGCTACTAAGGGGGGTGTTGACAAAAAACTGACAGATAAAGAGGAGAGAGCGCGCCTTAGAACAATCGAGGAAGAAAAGCGGCTTACTAAACTCCTTCAACATCGTCTTACGAACTGTTACAAAACGACTCTTCTTGATTATAACGAAGACACAAATTAAGAAGATTTTCCAAAACCGCTACAGAAAACTCAACCTGAAACCAGTAAAACGTAGATGCAAAAAGACTTAATTACTCCAAGGTTAGTCGCAGTGCTGAATAGGTGCTGGTTAAGTATGAGAGATTCTGTTTTCATTCTTGAAGCTACTATTGAGGCGTTTGGATATAATATTGATCAGTTTCCAATAAGTAAGTATTCAATTCAAAGAATTCGAACGGAAAAACGAAAGGCGCGCACGGAGGCCATAAAATTTAATTTTCAAAACGAGGTACCAGATGTTGTGACTCTTCACTGGGACGGAAAACTGTTGCCTGCTTTAGATCCTCGAAAATCTAAAAAAGAACGTCTTCCAATTTTTATATCATATGGGGATAACGAACAACTTATTGCTGTGCCACGATTGGAAAGTTCTTCAGGAAGCGAACAAGCGCAGACTGTATGGAATGCGATTGTATATTGGATTCTGGAAGATAAAGTGCAAATTCTGTGTTGTGATACTACAGCTTCAAATACAGGTCGCTTCAATGGTGCTTGTGTGCTTGAACAAAAACTTAATAGAGAAATGTTTATTTTTGCTCGCCGCCATCATGTGTATAAGTTGGCATTAAAAGCTTTCTTTGACGTAAAAATCAGTCAAGTGACTACAAGCCCTGACATCCCATTCACTTCAAAAAGTTTCGAGATAACTGGAAAAATGTTGATCCCTATAAAATTCAGTGCTACAGAGAAAATCTCACATTGCACCTAACCGTTTCCGAAATCGATGATTTACTTGACTTTTACCAACTGCAGTGACAACAAAAATACTTGGAGATGACTATCGAGAGTTGTTAGAGCTCTCTGTGATATTTTTAGGCAGAGATACAGCGAGAGAATTTAAGATTCGGCCTCCAGTTGCTCGATGAATGGCAAAGGCGCTTTATTTCTTGAAAATATCATTACTTTGTGCGCAATTTAAAATTACCGGTGGTTTTCATAGTAACATCCTATGTCATGGCAACAATGTATTATAGCAGTTAAAGCACCTTACCAGGACTTGTACTTTTTGAAATCGATGAAGGCTTACGAAAAAATTGATGAAAACACCTCAATGTCAACTTTACAGAAGTTCAGTAAGCGTTTATGCATTCAGGAACACCGGAAAATTTATCCTGACTGTAAAAAACAAACTTTGAAGAGAAAATTTAATCAATAAACCATTTTTAAATATAAAATACTACATAATTGAACATTTGTGAATTTTTTTTTTTTATTTATCAGACTAAAATGAAAGTTTAAAATCCTTCCATATTAACTCTGTACAAAAGTTTGTACCATATGTTTTGCATCAAGTCGGCACGGGTTGCCGGTGTTTAATCAAAATAATATTTATTATATGTGTTATTGGAACCAAATGGAATAAAATAAGAGGGTATGCGTATTTAAATTCATGAAAAAAAAATTCTTCCTTATTCCATTTGATTCCAATAACACATATAATAAATTCAATTTTATTCCATTTGATTCCAATAACACATATAATAAAAATTATTTTATATATAAATATTAATATCAAAACGTTGTTAGTACAACCTGCATTGATGTGATTTTTTTTAGTTTTTGTTTTGCCATAACAATTTCCTATTCCTTTATATTTTATTATTGTTATTCTTACATGAATCGTGTGCGACTACCATAATACGTGCATGAACCTAGTGTTGTAGTTAAGAAAGTCACAAAAATTGTAATTATTTTAATATTCATAAAATAAAAAAAATACCATATCGTACAAGTCAACAGGCAAGCGAACATGCAAGCATGTTTAAAAGTAAATAAAGTTTAGTCTCTCAACTTACTAATATAATAAATGGATGGATGAGAAAGCAAGCAGTAGAATGGCATGTATTTGTAGGGTAGCCTCTAGGCTGAAACTAATCATAGATGACAGAAAGGAAATAGGCTCTGCCACACGTACACTTCGGGGGGCGCGGCGGTACTACGCACCGCTCCAGGTCGCCGCGCAGAAAAGTCTCACAATGGACTGCGCTTTAAACCGTTATCTTACTATCGGACTTTACTTTTCTGCGCGGTGGCTTGGAGTGGCGCGTGGTACCGCCGCTTCAGTGTACGTGTGGCAGAGCCTATTCAGGTTGCTGGCCACATATCTGATAGTATTATTGTCCCAGCGTCTGGACGATGTAGGCCCTCTGATTGGTCAAATTAAAATTGTCTGTTTCGGGTAACTTGAATATTAAGACACGATTCCATACTAAAATAGGATCGCCTCATAATAATACGAGATTTCTTCAAAAGCATCGTTTCTGCTCATATAATTTTTGGATAATATCGAAGAAAATATGTTTTAGAAAGTTCGTAATCCATTGGATTAATTACATTACAATGAAAATTCTCCACAGTTACGTGATTATGTTTGACGTTTATAAAAATTCACGCGTTTCTTCAAGATGGCCGACAGAGCGCACCTCTGGCGGTTTAAAAACGAACCAAATGCCTGGCGCGAATATTTAAATATGCAGCTCACAATACTTGACTACTTACCATTAACAAGCGTTTTATAAGAAGATTTCTTCTGGAAGCTTATCACTTTGTAATGGCATTTATCATTATTATTTATATATTTTTTTCTTATTAATTATATCTGATTTTATATTGGCATGTTTTCTAATTTCTAAAATTTCAAAATTATTTATTTACAATGCTTTATATCCTGAGTGAAGTATTTTAAGACCTGAATTTTTATCGAAAGTGTGATCATAATACAAAAGATTATTTGCAAACTCAGATTCACTATTTCCATTTATAGTCCTGCGATATTCTTTAGTTCTGACTTCAAAGTTTCTATTGGTTCTACCTTTGTAAAAGAAATTAAAATCATCTCAATTGAGTTTTTAAACTCCTGATTTTTTTGTTTGAATTTTGCTATCTTTATTATTAAGAATATATTTCTTCATTGTTATTAGTGTAAAACGCCAGTTGAATGGTACCAGGATTGTTTATATATATAATTTTAGAAGTATCGTTATCCACAAACAGAATTCTACGCCATTGTTTATTTCTATCTTTAGAAAGACCGTTTGAAGAGAATGTGTTTAATTTTTTTATTTAGTATTTCAACTATCAATTTATTAGAATAACCGTTATTAAATGCTATTTGTCTTATGAATATATTGTTTTATGGTTATATGCTATTTGTTTTTTTCAGGTCTTAAAATACTTCACTATAAATAATTTTGAAATTTTAGAAATGAGGAAACATATTAATATAAAAGCAGATATAATTAACAAGAATTTTTTTATAAACTCTCTTTTAAATATTTTCCCACTCAACTGGTCTTTCCCGTCTAACGATATTGTAATTCCTAATTATTATAAACCCAGCCTACTCTTACCCCTCCCCCCTCCTTCCACTTCTTCTTTCCCAATTGCAATCTATATATAATTTTTGACTTCGGTGTATACACAATAAAATGTAAACATTATATTTATTTATTTATTGGACAATTTGCATAGCGCCGCTTTTGTGAGATATCACCTCAGGGGCGCTATATTGTAATAATCTACCTTTATATATAGATTTTACTCTCCTGATGAAGGTGTATATATAATCTAGCTTTAAACTTTATTAGATACAGTAACAGTTGTAGGTAAAGAATTACCACCAGTTGGAGTAAGATTAACACATTTTAATTAAACCGACTGCTAATGTCATCGCACAATTACCCTGCTTTTATTCATAAACACGGGTACAATTAATCAATATGTAATAATCTATTATTTAAGTCAACTTTGTTGAAACTATCTTTAATTGTGACAAACTAAACGATATTGATTCAACTTATAGACATTGACGGTTGTAACACATATTCAAGCACTGCAAGTCTCCTATGAGCTAATTATATTAGGTACGATAACAGTTAATATCAGTTGTAGACATGTAGTCAATAATAGTGTTTCATTTGAAATAATCCATCACAAATACGTAAAATTTCATTTATTCAAACAACTGTCATTCTTATTATGCGTAAATTTAGCATGTTATTATTAATTAACTCCTTCCTGTTCCGTGTTTTATCAATATATATACCTACTCACCCTCTCTCTGTGAATGTTCTAATATATATCTATTAAATGTAACTGTTGTTAATATCACTTAAAATGGGCGAAGCGCAACTAAGAGCCGCCCGCAGGGCCTAGCAGAAAAAAACCCGCGGAGTGGGTTTTTAACTGCTAGTTTATGATAATTATTTCCAATTTTAGTTCACCACAAAATTTTACATATTATGTTCTATTAAAATATTACTCTTACACATCACGTACCATGTTTACATGTTCACAAATTTCATTATACCTAAAATTAAATTATACCTATCTTTAAATTATGTTCTAAATTTAGATAGATGTCCTAAATGACTTTGGACATTTTCTTACTTTCATCGCAAACCAAGAGTACTAACAATTTCAAATTTGGTGAAAGGTTAGATTGACCCTTCATTATAATGTTGTCAAAGAAATTCATGATATTTATATATATTTTTTAATATTTCATATTAAATCTCAATCGACTATATCACCAAATTTTAAATTATTATTTTTAGTTCACGGCAAAAATTAGAAAATGTCCAAAAAAGTTTAGGGTCGTTTATCTCAAAACTAGCTTTGCGAAGATACAGCATGTTGACACATCACGCGATGTGCACGTGGCGGATATGCGTGACGGCTAGCTGTCGATATCTGAAGCCAATACGCTGTAACTCAAACATCCCGTCTCCCGCACGGCAACGGCATTGTAATGGCAAAACACAATATTCATGGGGTAGTCCTGTAGGCCAGTGCAATTAGCGCCAAAAAGGGGGTCGCGATCGAAGTAATTCCGGTAGTCCCAATTTTTTTATATGTTATATATACTGATCCCCTGATGTAAAATCTGATTTTCCGACCTTGGCGCACCTGTGCTCGCGCCGCCATTTTGAAAAAACTGGCCGAAATCGGGCCAAAATCTAGTTTTTCCAAAATATCTCATTTCCAATGCAAATTTCGGCTAAAACATTTTAAGTAGAGGATGCCCATCCTCTAGTGCAATGCTATCACTGCCTGGGCTTTGGACATACTTCTGTCAGGTGTCTTCATAAAGAAAAGGACAAACCATTGTGTACACACTGTGCTGGTGATAATTCCTACAAAGATTGTGCTAACAAAGATAAAGAACCTAAATGTAAAAATTGTGATAAAAAAAATAAAAAAATGAACTGGAATATTGACATCAGGCATTCTGCAAACGATAAAACGAAATGTATTGTGTATAAAAAAATGAGCTTTTTAGCAAAAGAAAAAATAGAATATTGACTAGAAATAAGATTAAACCTGTCTCAAAGTAGATTTAGTGTTATTACATTTTATTATATAAATATCGTTATAAAAATTATAAAAAATCACAAATTAACTAACAAAAATAACATTATTATATTACATTATTTTTTTAATAGTAATATCATAACGTCACCTTCAACAACATTTTTTTGTTTACTTAAACATGCATTTTTTCACTGTGTACTATATTTCACATTCATAATTATAAAAACAGCTTTTAAATTTTTTTTTAAATATAAGAAATATTCTGAAATAACACTAGATGTGAACATACAGTTTATTTTATATTTATTAAGCCTTTATCAAAAATTACTTTTACCAATTAGCTTCAAATACAATCACTTTTATTTTGTTAAATATTTAACATTAAATTTTTCAATTTTTACTCAAAATATGTCTGTTAAACAAAACAAGAAAACAATTAATTACCATCACGAATTAAATGGCGCAGAATAATTTTTCTTATATAGATAATGATAATGAAATAGAAAGTAGTACAGTAAATAATTTAGAAGATTGGATAAAAAAACAAAACATAAATTCGTCTGATAATCTTGTTTGTATTCAATTAAATATTAGATCTATACAAAAATATTGGGATGTATTGCATATTTATTTAATTAATTGTTTGAAGCATATTGACATACTGATGCTATGTGAAACATCTGTTCAAACTGAAAGTATGTGTATTTACAATATTCCTGGATATAATGCATATAACTACTGCAGGACTGATAAGTCAGGAGGAGGTATTATATTGTATATAAGAAACAAATTTGAATTTAGACTAAAAACATTAAAATCAATACATTTTGAAAATATATCAGGAAAGCTCATACTCCAGGACAAAACTAAAGTCAATATAATAGCTATCTATAGACCTCCTAATTTCAGTAAATCTTCATTTCTGACGGAATTATCATCATATCTTGAGACAATTAATAGTAAGGAAAATATTATCTTACTTGGAGATATAAATCTTAATTTGCTTGATGAACAAGATAATATTGTAACTTCGTATGAAAACTTACTTACTAACCATTATTTAACTAAATGCATCAATGTAGTAACCAGAGAAGCTGTATCAAATGGACAAATTACTCGTACGTGTATTGACCATATATTTGCCAAATTTAGAGGCAAGAAAATAACAGCTTGCGTCTGTGAAAATAATATTGCCGATCATTTTATCACTGCTATTAATATAAAATGTAATAAACGTCAGGTAGACTTTGCAAATAAGTATATTCAAATCATCTCACAAAAGGATATTGATAGACATATCAGAGATTATAACTGGAGTAAACTTATAGAGGATAAGGATTGTATTTCATTATATGAAAAAATAAAATCTTTATTCAATAAATTTTACAAGAGCAGTTCTAAAACGATAGTGCAAAAACCGAAAACACGACCCTATGCAATAAATGAATGGGTAAGCAGTGAATTATTATGTCAAATAAATAAAAGGGATAAACAATATAAAAAATGGAAAAGTACACCAACAAACAAAATATATGAAACAGAATACAAAAAATCACGAAACCTTGTAAATAAACTTATAAATAAAGATAAAACTAACTACTATAATAATAAATTTAAAAACTGTTTTAATGATACAAAAAAACCTGGGATGAGATAAATAATATTTTAGGACGTAAACCCAAAAACGATTGTGATGAAACAATAACACAATATATGTTAAAAGATAGAACTGAGGATTCTGTGTCAAATGATTTTGTGAATTACTTCTCGGATAGCATCAGCAACATGTTACATAAATGCAATCACAAAGCTACTAATATTGTACTGGAAGAACTGCCTCACAGTTTATTTATACCAAGAGCTACTATAACTGATATTGAAAACATTGTTAAAAAAATGAAAAACTCTAAAAGCACAGGTATTGACAATATAAGAATGTTTGATTTAAAAAGAAATATAAAAACTCTTGGGCCAATAATTACTCATTTAATCAATACGATAATAAAGCAAGCAAAAATTCCACAAGAATTTAAATGTAGCATTACTAGACCAATATTTAAAGGTGGAAAACACATTGAATTGGGAAATTATAGGCCTATTAGTATACTACCTGCGTTAGAAAAAATTCTCGAAAAATTTTTATCAAATAAATTAAATAATTACATTGAAAAATTCGCTATCATAGATCCAAATCAATATGGCTTTCAAAGAAAAAAAAATACTGAAAAATTACTGCAAGATTTTTCCAATTACATAAATAATCAATTAAATAATAAATTACATGTTATTGTGTTATTTATCGATAACTCTAAAGCTTTTGACACAATTAACTCTAAAAAACTGCTAGAAACCTTAGAAAAAATTGGAATAAGAGGAAATGTGTTAAATTTATTTAAAGATTATCTTAGAAATAGAAAAATATGTACCAAAATAAATAATACTTTTAGTAAAACAAAGAATGTATCTGCAGGAGTTCCACAAGGTTCCATATTGGGACCTACACTATATATAATTTATGTAACTATAATGAAAAAACTTTTCTCTTTTGTTAAAAATTTTGTATTTGCAGATGATACGGCATTGGTCATATCACATAAAGATCTAAAAATTGCAATTGAACTCATGCAAATTGACTTTAATCAACTTTGTAAATGGTCACATGATGCAGGACTATTAATAAATGCTAAAAAAACCAAAGTTATGCATATAAGATCACCTAATGCCAGATTTCAATTTAATCCTAATATTATTTCTCATAGTTTTAATTGCATCCATAAAAATATCCCGACTAATTGTAAATGTGAAAGCTTAGAATTAGTTACAGAATATGTCTATCTTGGTGTTACAGTAGATTGCTTTTTCAAATGGGACAAACATATTAAAAAACCTGTAAAAGACTCAGATCAATTGCTGGCAGAATGTACACATTAAATTTTTTCCTATCAATTGAAACACTTAAAATAATTTATATGTCAATGGCAGGATCAATTATAAGATATGGATTAACCATATGGGGAAATACTAGTATAACCAATCTGAAACAAGTCCAAGCTGTACAAAACGCAATTGTAAAATTACTAGTCGTCCCTAATATTTTTAAACAGAGACATAATACACCGTTGCTGTTTCAGAGTGCCAAAATTTTACCTGTTAAGGCTATACTATGGCAAAAAATCATAATTCAGTATATATTTACCCCGCAGCATAAAGAAAAATTAGAACATAAATACAGTACTAGATTCACGCGAAATGACGGGTTAATAGTTCCGAAATTTAATAATAAATACGGACAGAGAACGTTTGAATACAACATACCGAAGATATTTAATTTATTACCTGACACTATAAAGCAATGTAAATCTATGAATAAGGTTAAATATATGGTGAAAAATTGGCTATCGGAAAAAAAATATTTATTTTAATATGTATGAAAAATTGTATGAAAAAATTGTTAATTCTGTAGATATAAGATGTAAATTATAACTTTAAAAAATGTATTCGAAACTAACTTTAAGCACCTGTTGACAAGCCAATTCAATCGGCTTAGCAGGATTTGTTTGTTGATATTATGTATTAACTATTTATTCAATAAAAAAAAAAAACAAAAAAAAAAACAAAAAAAAAAAACAAGTATAATAGAACATAATATAACCTACAACTTTTGTGAATAAAAATTTCTTCTATCTCTAATAGGTACCGAGGTAGAAAGTTGTAAAGGTGCGTATACTTTTGAAAAAACAAGTTTTTTGCGCGACTAAGTTTGGTTTTTTATAAATACCTCGTTTCCAGTGGAATTTCATGAAAATTTTATTGATACCAATTATGTAGAACATAAAATTTCAAAAAAAACTGTGCCGTTTTTATGTTTATGTAGTTTTTTACCGATATAAAGAATAAACAAATCCAGGTAGGTACGCACAGAAAATCTATCACGGTTTATTATCACGTTATTAGATTTTTTTTGCATTTTTAAATACAAACATCTATAAATTTACTATAGGGCACTTCGGTATGGGGGGAGGGCTACCCCCACCCTTCTACTCCTCCCCTCTGGTTCCCTTCAGTTACCGCGTGTCACGTCTTGAGCCTGGAGCGGAGCTTCACAGCGTCAGTGTCACAGAAGCGTTCAGTGCGAAATGATTCAGTGCAATCGAGTATGAAAGATTTACAAAAGAGGGCTACTTGACGATCTGACGGTCTCATAAATTTTGGTCAGGGATTTCGTCTGACATGACCATCGAACAAATTCTGATGAGATCGATGAAAAAATCTGGAGGTTTGACCCAAGGACGGGGAATCACAGACAGTTCCATCCTTCGTTGGACTGCTGGATTCGTTTATCTGCATAACATTTGTGAGGGTATCGAGTCATTTTGTGGGATTGAATCAGGAACGTCAGAGCAACATGTAGAGATGAGGCCTGCAAGAATTAAGAGGGATGATCGAGACGTTCAAACTCTCATTGATTGGTTTGCTTGCCATGAACCATTTCCTAAAACAAACGTGATTATGTCTATTAGCAGTGGCACAATCGGGGATAGCAAAGTCACTTGTCACATGGCTGAAAAGATGGGGAAATTAGCTATATCTAAAGTTATCAACAAGAACTTTGGAAACCTACACTTAAAACGTAATGATGCTATAGTTTCTCTTGCGGCGGTGACCAGCAGTGTCAAAAATCAGGGTGTGACTATGTCAATAGATCCATTAATGCTATTCCATCGTATGTGTATTGCCAAAAAGTCTGAAAGTGAACTTAAATAATATTTTCAATATGAACTCTCTCCTGTACCATTGTCTCTTTTCTCAGAAGAAGGCATGCGCAAAAGAACGAAGTCTATATTTTATTCATCATTAAACCCTCTACCAAATAATACAGAACTGGGAAGCAGTAAAATACATGTAATTGATGGAGGATATTTACTGCACAAAGTTGTATGGGGCTCGTGCTCAACCTTTTTCAGTAATTTTCCAGCAATATGTCAGATATGTGCAAAATCACCATGGATCCAATGCAGTAGTGGTATTCGATGGATACCCAGATTCTATGGAAAAGAAGAGCACTAAAAGGGTGGAAAGAGCACGGCGTGCCAGAGTTACAACTTCTGCTGAAGTTTTGTTTTTTGAAAGCATGCACCCACAGGAAAAGTTTCTGGGAAATGAGAAGAACAAGTCTCGTTTTATTTCCCTACTCAGAACCTCATTTGCACGATTCCACATAACGACAGTACAAGCTGAAGAGGATGCTGACGTTCTCATAGTGAACACAGCAAATTCGTTGTCATCTCAACATGATGTAGTCAAAATCGTTGGTCAGGATATTGATTTGCTGGTACTCCTCACAGCTCTCTCACCTCTCAACGTATATTACCAAAAAGTTCTAACGCGTTGTACTCGAAAAAATGTTTTAAACACATTGAAATAGTTGAAAACATTTTATTACTTCATGCCATAAGTGGTTGCGATACAACTGGAGCTCCGTTCGGTCAAGGCAAACACAAATTTTGTAATATTCTTCTCAAGAACCACTCAGTGAATGAACTTGTTCGTGTATTTCAAGACCCAAAAGCAAAGACAGAAACAATCACTTTGGCTGCCGAACAACTATTTGCACTTTTGTATGGCGGCAACGAGAAATCAAATTTGGAAAATTTAAGGTACATCATTTTCGTCAAAGGAGTAAAAAAGAACAAATTCATTTTATCCAGGCTACCACCCACCAAAGATGCAGTCCAGCAACACGCTTCAAGAACATACTTGCAAGTGCAGACTTGGCTTGATCACGATAAAGATCCGACTGAATGGGGGTGGAAAAAGGATGCTGTTGGGTTACTTACTCCAGTAACAATGTTGAAGGAAGCTGCAGCTCAGGCCTTGCTGAACTTCATATCATGTCAATGTAAAAAAGGTTGCGCTGGAAAGTGCACCTGCAGAAAGTCGGGTTTGAAATGTTCCCTACTCTGCATTCATTGCAATGGCAACTCCTGCGAGAATGCTGTAGAAGCCTTCGTTGATGACGATGACAGCAATATGATGACCCAGTCGCCACAAATTTGGGTGATAAGACAGATGAAGAAGCTATTCAGGGCCAGAAGTAAGAAACTATAGTCAAGGGCTCGTACTTCTGTCTAAACTGATCTACCATTAATTTTATTTTTTGTTATGCTGACAATTTAACTAATAAAGAAAAGAATGTCAATAAATGTTAATTTTACGAAAATACCAATTTTTTATCTTTTTTATGTACCTTATCATCTTAATTGTATTAATAATCTTAAATGTATGTTGTGATTACGTTGATAGGCATGTCAGACTAAGCTGCGAGCACAAATGTAGTGGCTTGGCCTATTTTAGTGATCTTCCCATTGGGAATGTATGGCGACCGATATGCTGAAATAGTCTATCTACTATATTTATAGCTAGGTCTGACACAGGCATGACGATTGTTGTCAACGTATATGTTTCTTAGAACAATAATTGTTAAAGAAAAATCAAATCAAGGAATGCCAAGTTTAAAACACCTAACCTCAGTTTCAATTTTTGGCCTGGTTTTGGTGGATTAGAGTTTGGATACGTAATAGAGATAAAAAATAAAAATTATATACCTATTTCTTTAACGAAATTTTATTTTCTACAAAATTATTATCGATAAATTTTTCACAAAATTGTACTGGAAACGAGGTATTTATAAAAAACCAAACCTAGTCTAAAGTAACTGACGGCCGGCATAGTCCAGTGGCAACGCATTGGACTGCCATTCCGAAGGTCGCGGGTTCGAACCCGGCGTGCGCAAATAAATTTTATTTGATTAATTTGTGTTATTTCACAATTAATTAATTAAAATAATACTACGAAGATACTACCAGTATCGCCCTGGTGTAAGACCACCATTCAGAATTGAAACGTTGCTCCAAATGGCTTTAGCCGTGTTTAGTGACTAGATCTGAATAGCCAGGTACTTCCCCACCTTCCTCTTTCCCTTCCCCACTTACCTTCAGCCTCACAACATCCCCCAATTGGGGATGCCATAGTCTCACTGGCTCCAGACGGGAGCAGTTGGGACTCTTGTGAGGTATTCACGATAAAAAATTTAAAAAAAACACACAATACAATTCAATTATTGGGCTTCGTGGTAGAGTGGTTACAATCCTTAGCGACCAGCCGGGATTCTTAGGATTACTCATGTATAAAATGAATAACACGTTCCGTTACCAGACTAGTAATATAAACATATACGTCATGACATTTTGTGACTACATACTAGTAGTTTTTTAATGAAGAAAGATAGCTCGTGCAATGATGGCGGAATTATGAAGCTTTCAAATTAATCCCGGGTCGCCACTTGTTAACATGATGCGCGACGCTCGCTTATAATTATTATATTATCCTCTGATTTATTACTTAACAAGATTTTTAAAACCATATTTCTCAAATCTTTTTTCTGAACATTTGAACAGCATGGAACGGACATGATATAGCGTAACATGTAATATTTAAGTATATAAATAGTTTTAGAAATTTTATGATTCCAGAGCTCGCATTACGAGATTATTTTTAATGGGATATATGTAAAAAGTGTTTTTGTTCAGAAGTATTATTTATTAGATTTCTAAGTCCAAACATCGTCACATCGTATCGCAGTATATGCGTAATTATTTCCCTTGGCTACTTTGATTTTATAATAAATCGTTTATACAAGTACCAGAACGTTATTATATCTATAACGGTATTTTTATTATTATTTTCATTTATAAGATTAATTTTATTTTTTATTATATGCATGCACTTAGAGAGACATCGATTTTTGCCCTAAAGATAAATTAACAAGCCTTTTTGATAAAACATCAATTTAAGAATGTTTTTATCGATTTGATTTTTATATAATATGTTCGTCATAAAATTTCATGACGATATAAAGAATTTTCGTTGAAATGCAAAAATATTCACATTTTCACGAACAAGTTTTCCGACATCATGATATTACTAAAAGTTTATGAAGAAATCTGTTAATTAATTGGTAAGTCCTGCAATCCCGTTTTTAACCGGAATCGCCAATATCTTGAAGAGATTCTTAATAAAATATAAAGTTTTCTACTTTTAGGTAATACGTATGTTTTAATAAAGGATTTTCATTTATAATTATAGTAAATAAAATAAATATTTATATGGTTGAAGTGTCTGCTTTTATTCCGTAAATAAAAATGCATATTGTATTTGATTTTTGCATTCCTGAGTACTCTTACTATCCTCACGGTGAGGTAGGTACCAACATTTTCAATCAGGACTAGAAAAAATCTCTCAACCTCTTTTAAATACATCGTAACTAACAAATATAACATATAAAAAAAGTTTGTCAAAGGTAATTAGTAACTAGATATAATAAAAAATTTGTAAAGCTTTCTCTTCACTATCTATTTATTGGGACTTATCACATACAGCACTCTTAAAATGGACATAAATGACATGCACAAAATACAATATAGAAATGCACCTTTCATGAATATGCAAACTACTTCGTATGATATATGGTATTAAGTCATACTTCCTTTTCAGAAGGAAGCATGCAATATTAAGTTTAATGATGCTTAAATTATACGTTGTTCATAATTACTGTGTTTCCCTTTAGAGCTGTCAGCCAAGAGCCCTAGAGGAACACTGGCGATACTCCATTATAATCTATCTCTGTTTCTCGTAAACGACCGCGACTCATTTAAAAGAAAGAGGGCCCTCTTAGTGGCGGGATCATACAATAATAAGTGTATATACTGTACACACCATTTAAAGATGGATGGTAAGATGCTATGGAGGTAGCCCTCTTGCACAGCGCGGCTGTAAACTTTGCATCCTAAAGTTTAACTTTAGACTTACAGAATTGAATACTTCTTTTTTGTGAATGCTCTATGAAACGATACATTTGAAGGAACATCCAGATGAGTCAATACCCTAAAATAAATCGAGAATTTTAACCACCTAAGCGAAGCAGCCGTGCACATAGATATGCGACGCGTGGCCTGGGTGTATTGGATAGACTTACGGTTGAATTTGCCCTACAAATCTCGGAAATAAAGTGGGAATCTTATAAATGATGAAGTCGGGTTGATTTTAATTATTTCAAATGAGCGTACTACTAAAGTCTCAAATGTTTCTAGAGGGATTCCTCGGGAAGTTACTAATTCATCGCCTAGAAAAATAAAATCTGGTGCTTACCGCTGATTTTATAGTTGGAAAACTTTTTATAAAACTTTCAAATCGTTTTACATAAAATATTTTAATTCTAAGGTCGTGTTTTTATTGATCTTACATATAAATAACTTACATCAGAGATAGGCAGATACCTCATTCACATTCATACATCGTCTTATATACACCATTCTATTAGTCAAGGACACTTGACAAGGATCAAATCAAGTATTTGATTCACTTGATCGTGATTTTAGTAATACGTTCATCAGAAATAGTTAAAATGTGAGCGTCGAGCAAACCTCCGTTATGGGAGTCTTATGTCGCCTTAATGTTGTCATATGTTAAACTAAGATAGTTGTTATAATATAATTAAATTGACGACCTGAGTGGGCAGGCGGTTAAAATTCTCCAAAGAGAAATCCAAAGTTTGGGGTTTCGAATTCCGACGAGCGCAAATAAAATGAATTATTTCATATTAATTGAAAAAAATTATATATTTTCATCACTTGCGAAAGACCACCATTCAGAATCGAAACGTTGTTTTAAATGGCTTTAGCCGTTTTTGATTATCAGATCTGAAAGTCAGGTACTTCAAAACCTTCTTCCCCCTATTTCCTTCTTTCCCCACTTCCCTCTGCTCCATCCTAGAAGCAGTTGGGGCTTGATAGGTATACCCATACCTGTTTATATTTTTAAATTTTGAAAATTTCTGCTATGACGCGACGGGTTGGATTATTTCAGTACGTAAAATCGTTAAAAATATTACAGCAGGAAGTTTTAACATGAAGCGATGTATGAATAATATTCAATCTTTAATCTCATAAGCAATAGTCACGTCAAGCTTGACAATGGATGCACTTAACCTTCGTATGCACTAATCGTTCGCGTGATGATTAGATTGGTTACATTAATTCATTTATGGATAAAGCGATAAAGTCAAGTTGTCTCATAAAACGATGAAATCGTATCGTTAAGATACGGTAGTTATTTAAATCTTTATTATTGTAGAAAGCAATCACTTTGTGGTTTGACATATTTAATAAAATAAAATACTTTTTTGTTTTAAAACCACGATATTTATTAATTTAAGAACCGACCGGTTTCGCTTTACTTAAGCATCATCAGGGTACAAATTAATACTAAACAAGAAGTACATAATGTGTGTATATATATAACAAAATATAGAGGGAGACAACATGATACAAATATAAGCAACACAAAGACTCGAATGAATCGAATTTTATAGATTTAATCTTAAATAAAAAGCTAAAACAAATAGCCATTAATCGCTTCCTCTTTGCTAGTCCTTGTCCTCAAATCAATGATAATAATATTAATTATCAATGGCGGCGAATTTTATTTATTAATCACTTTTCTACCTTAAGTGTAAAAAACCTTCCTTCTGAAGTCAAACCGGCCTTTTATACTAATAACAATATAGGTAAATTTCTAATTAATTCTAAAGATAAGGACGATAAATTAAGTCATTCGGGGATTTATAAATTAAATTGCAATAATTGTTCGGCTTTCTATATCGGTAAGACATCACGTAATGTTAATATTAGGATAAAGGAGCATCTTCGTTGCCTCAATAATAACGGGTTTTCCGAATTCGCAAATCATTTGATCGATAAAGATCATACATTCTGTCATAGCACCGGTGCTAACATCTTACATAAAAACGGGCATGGTAACAGACTAAACAACTTAGAGGCACTAGAAATTAAAAAAGCTGTAAAAACCAAAAGTCAGATACTTAATAATCAATTAGACATATCAAGTAGTCCAATATTAGGTCTGTTTCCAATAAACCCATAAAAAAATCCCAGTTCTCCTTACTTCCTTACCACCATGCCAGTTGATGCTTTGTTTCTCCCGATTTATTGATATAACCCAGTAGTCTACATAATTATCTAGCGGTTTTTCCATTACTTGTGCACTTATGTTAATGTATTTTATGACCGTCTTTGTGTTGCTTATATTTGTATCATGTTGTCTCCCTCTATATTTTGTTATATATATACACACATTATGTACTTCTTGTTTAGTATTAATTTGTACCCTGATGATGCTTAAGTAAAGCGAAACCGGTCGGTTCTTAAATTAATAAATATCGTGGTTTTAAAACAAAAAAGTATTTTATTTTATTATATTTAAATCTTTGTTCGATTTGTACGTGCAACCCCATCAGTTCTGTGAAATATTTACAAAAAATATTATTGACTGAGTGCAGTGAAGTCCCGTTTTAACTCGACCATTTGGCATTTATTTGTCTTTATTTTTTTTATTGCGTTCCGGTTCCGGTTCAAGATGGTCGCCTTGTTAATGTTTATCCTCTATGAGTCATATAATGGAGCCTACCGGCGTAAACGAAAACATTTTATAATTCCGTATTATAAATAAAGAAAATATTTATGTTTCATTATTAAGTAGGTAGGACCGACTTATAAATCTTTTGATTCAGTGGTAATTTTGATTTTGATTTATTTATATAAGAAAATTATGAACTTTACTTTTACTTTTTACTACTTTTACTTTTATTTACTTTTACTTGTTTGGACGCGAGTTCTACTGACAAAACTTTAGATTATGAGATAATTGAGATCAGGGGTCAAGTCACATAGCACAACATAGTCTATAAATAAATACTTGTGATTTAGTGATTTTAATCGTAACAGAAAAATAAAATGTTATTTTACAAACTCCTTAACCCCTCGTATATTTTAAATCAATTTAAAGAACATCAGATTTTAATATTACAAACGTGTATATAAAATATTGACACGTGCAATTAAAATGATTATAATTTTGATTAAAAAATTTATAAACTTTTGTTTAGTTTGTTTTTTGTTATTGTTGTTGTTAACTGAAAAGAGCACATTGTATGAAACAAAAAAAAATATTTCATCAGTTAAATATATTTTTAAGATTTTCGTCACTATAAAAATTATTTATTTATGAAAAAACTTTCACAAATATTTAGCAAATACGCAAGCAATGGCGTTTGATGACTTTTTGTGATAAATCACGATTTGGAAAGATCTATGGCTTAACATAAATTTTAATGCAAGTAAAAAACATCTCACCGTAATACAAAAATTATAGAACAATTTTCAGAGTTTTTCGAGTCCATCGCAGATTGAGCTGTAGAGGACACAATAAGAATGTACTGATATCGATGTACTGTGTACCCAAAGGTACAAAAACTCGCAAGGGTTAAAAAAATTTCAGGATTACATCGATAAACAGAGGTCTTTAGTTTCATGTATTATTATTATTTTAAATAAATAAATTCAAAGAGTAAAAAAAATCTGAAATATGTACCTACGCAAAGTTTAATTATATGTAGTAGGTACATAACATTTTCAAATTATTCGAAATCAAGAATGAATTGATAGATTTCATGTTAAACTTTTTGTAAATATTTAATGTGTCAATCCGAAGTCGGAACACGTGTTCATAAGTTTTTTTAAATAATCGAATTTCATCATTATAAGTATGTATATGTGTCCCGATGTGTAAGGTATACACTAAAAGTTTAACCACAAACCGACTGCAATCACGCTTTAACCGGATTTCAATAAATCAGCAATACTCAGAAAATCATAAAAATTAGTATTATTAAATTTATTAGAATCTCTTCAAATTATTGGTAATCCAGTTAAAAACGAGATTGCAGGCCCTTAACGAATGAATTGATAAGTTTCCTAATAAACTTTTAGAAAATACGAATATGTCATCACAATGTCGGAACTAGTGTTAAAATATTTTTGCATTTCATCCTTATAGTTATTATCTTTACCACGCAAACGAAGGCGCATGAACGCGTTCCGAAATATTAGGAATTTACTAAAAGTTTGTCAGAAAACGGCCAGCAATCCCGGTTTTAATCGGATTGCCAATTATTTAAACAGATTCTTAATAAACTAGAAATGCTCATTTTTCTCCGTGTACACTTGAATCTCGTTCCTGAGCGAAAGATTTCCTCAGTAGATACATCCCGCCAAGGTGCAAGACCACAATTTAGAATCGATACGTTGTTCGAAATATCATTTGCTGTTTTAGTGACTATTTGTTAGAAAGTGGGTAAATCTCAACCACCCTCTTTTACATCTTCACTGTGCACTTTTTTCAGTCTTGCAACATTAACTCAAATAGGGATGAAGTGATCATGATTAATTTTTGGGTGATTATGCTGTTTCCCTTTTCCCTTTAGCCAACGCTACAGTGTCCACAATGAGGGCAGCTGTGGACTAAAAAAATAATAATCACAATAACACCATATATCGTGAAAATCTCAAATCACGGATGCTATTTTTCAATTAGGTTCGGGCAGTAGAGAATTGTGCGATTTTCACAATAGAAACATATTTTATAAAGTGTTATTAGAGAAGCCATAATATACTATAGGTAGGATGGTTTCACATTTAAACTAGTTCATGTTACGGGTTAACAATTTTCAAGATATCTTTAGCTGGGAGCTATGTAATTATAGTGTAATAATCAGCAAGCACGCATTTTGAAATTTCAGGTTCTCATCTCCATAACACTTGTCTGTAGAATTAGAAACGTTTGTCAACGAAGTTTTCAACACAAAATTATTATTCAACACCATAGTGGGTTGTCTAGACAAATTCATGTTTGATCTAAATAGATTCATCCAGAACTAATCGTGAGATTCATTAGTCGTACCAACCTACGCAAGTTTAATGCTAACTAATAAATCCCTTCTGCACACGTAAAATTTGTCAGAAAGCTTGGGACAAACTAATTAATTAATAAAACTAAAAATATTAATCAACGATATATTTCGACACGTTCCGCATTCAAAACGTCTACGTCTTAGGCGTACCTATTGCTGAACAGGTTCGACTAGTAAAATGGGTAAATCCTGCTGCTTAAAACTTGGCTGTAAACACCCTCCCTCTATCTAATCAATGATGCAAGTGAAAGAGATGTTATAAAGAAGCTTACAGCGATAGCGGAGCTTATTATTTTCATATTGCTTTCACAAGTAGACAAAGATTAGATGTTTTAGAAAAAGAAAAAAAGTCTTTATACAAAAACTTAAAAAAATATATATTCCTGCTAACATGTAAAACCACTTTAAAGAGTTCAAGTTCGAAGGTGTTTGTGCACACCAATAGTGGTTTAAACTGTTTTGAATTGGTTTAGAACATCCGTCCGCAGTCCCCTCTTAGCCCGCAGTAGTCAGTTCACCAGGTCCACTACATAAGCAATAACGAATCTCTTTATTCTGATATATCTATTATTTCTCGATTGGAAAACGGTTAATCCGATAAAATTATACGATTTAACCCCTTTTTAATAATTACCCACAACGCATATAATTTTGACATTTTAAATGGATATGTGAGATATAAATATAAAAAATGGATAAAAATATTGTTTTAATAATTTGTCCAATTAGCAAAACGGCAATATAAAATCTAGGGAACTTCCCATTATTCTTTGACTAGACAATACCCTAAAAAGAAGCCAGAATCTTAACGACGTAAGTGAAGCAGCTGTGCACAAAAATATTCGACGCGAGGCCTTGGTGTATTGGATAGACCAGCGGTTGAATTTGCCCCATCAAATCTCTAAAATAAAGTAGGAATCTTAACGGCATAAGTAAAGTCGCGTAAAAACAACATTCGAGGCACGGCCCGTTGAAATGATCGGACCTACAGTCGACTTTACCCTAGCAGGCCTAGAAAATCGATTTTCCGCGGGTTTATTTGAATTATTTCTGATGAACGTATTACTAATACCTCAAATGTTTCTAGAGGAATTTCTCGGGAAATTGATAATTCATCGTCTAAAAAAATAATATCTGGTGCTCACCGCTAATTTTATAAAAAAAACTTTTCATTAAACTTTCAAGCCGTTTTACATAAAATATTTAAATGGCGAGTTGTTTTTACTAATCTGAAATATGAATAACTTACATTCGTAGGGATCCCTCTAGAAACATTTGAGATTTTAGTAATACGTTCATTAGAAATAATTGAAATGTCAGCGTCGAGCAAACCCCCGTTATTAGAGTTTTGTGTCGCCTTAAGTATGTAATAACTTAATTGCTAGTTGCTAGTATTATTTATTAACTCAACTTCCGTTCACAGGACTTCTGCGCATTGTACGGGCGTCAATGTGAACGAAACCTATGAATGTAGTTAGTAAATGATTTAATGTTTTTGATGCTATGTGTGAGCTTTAACTTTACAACTAAAAATGCAGAACGTATTCGTCCATATGTAGTATTACGCATAGGTGTATATATATATGCTATACCTATACAAGCTATATATTTATATATATACATATATATATATAGCTTGTCTATTATACTAAATATTATAATTATGGCTCTTTCGAGTTTTTAGAAATTAAAAGGCGACAAATTCTAACTCATTCCATCGCACTTTACTTAGCAGTAAATTTTAATGGAGAAGGATTTGTTTGAAATTATTAATTGCGTACGAATCTTCCATAAACGAAGGATCACCGAAGCGGAGTTAGAAATTTAAGAGCTGATCTCAGGGCGGCGCAGGTTGCACTGAGTTCAATTTTTATACATGTGCCCATATTTATCTGTTGGCACCACTGGAGCGATTTTTTTGTGTGTATTTTGACATTTTGCAAAAATGTTTTAAGAGATCGCTTGTCATAATGTGCCATATTAATAGAACCTAAAAAAATATGGGACAAACAACTAAGTCTTGATGGATTCATTGGCTTTAAACTGCAGTAAGCAGTTTCATATGTTTTCACATTAATATTTTGAGGAATGGTATTAATTAAATAATTTGGTAAATATATACATATGACACCAATCTCTCTAGTGGTTAAGACCCGTGTCTAGATTGCAGTCGATTTCTATCGGAACGCCATCTACCTATTGTTATTAGTTGTCCATTTAGTCAGCGTGTCAGAACAATATTACCATTTGATTTATGGTCGGTACCTACTACTTCACCATGCCGTCTACTAAATTAAGCTTATGCCGTTTCTCAACAGATGGCGTAAGTACCCTATCATTTAATAATATTTAAGATAAATTCTATTCGTTAAAAAATTAAAATAGCTACTTATGGTTTCTATATAAGGGTTTCCGAATACAATATAGGTACGTTTTTTGTTGCAGTGTGAATTCACGGAATTCGAATCTCCTAGGTAGGAACACATAGCCGGTCAGTGGCCGAGTTGACATCACGTTTTGGTCCCAGGTCGTGAGTTCCGCTTTCTGTGTTCATAACCCGGGAATGTTTGTATTTTGGAAAAAAGTTCTTCGTAAAAATGACCTTAACGTAATTAGTTTATAAATTGAAGCCTTCGAGGTTTAAGCGCCCTTGTGTCATTTTTATCACAAAACACAGCACATTTTTTAGTGAAAATACGTTTTAGGTGGCATTCTGGGATTAAAAACAAACAAAAGTCGATAAAACACTAAAAGGGTTATGAATCGGACTAGTACTATAGGTCAATTTAATTGCAAATGACCTCCCCTATTATCCCACTTCGATAGATCCGTAGCCTACGGGACCACTACGTACTAGCCATATGTAATTATATATACCAGGTATATATATATATATATATTAGGGCGTCCCTTATATGGTTGAAAAAATTTTTTTTTTTGATATCAAAATGCATACCCACTATTTCTTTTTGAACTACCCAGACTTACTTAAATACAAAATTTTATTTTCCTACGTCAACATTAACCCGTGCCGACAGAGCTCTGAAGATTTTGAAAATTGCTGTTTTTAACCCTTTCCGTTATGTATTGAAATCAATTGAAATAATGATAATAATAATAAACTTTTATTACACACAGGGAGTACACAGAAGGAATAAATCATGAACAGTACAAAGTAAGCAGTTTAAATATTTATATTTAAAAGAATATTTATTAAAAGAAGATAAAATTACAGATCAGGCAGGATATTTTCCTTTGAGGGTCTCTTTTTTACAATCTGGATACAGATTTCTATTCTTGCACACAGCCAGCGTAGTTGCATTGCTTTTGTTCTTCATTTGCAGTGATCAAACCATGGAAATCTTGCATAAGTTTTACAGCTCTTTCAGCTGTATCATTAACTGCCCTTAAAGAAGAAACTTTTCGTTTTGCCTCTATATAGGCAACATCTTCGTCCCACGTAGAAACGGGTCTCTGGAGGAAGTTCTCATCAATTTTTAATCGAGAAAATAAATTTGTGCTTTTGACAGACACAAAATCACTTAATAATTTTCCTGCAATAATAAATAAGTTTTATTATCACTTTAGTGAAAACAGTATAAAAAATAAAACTATGTATTCCTACTTACCATACAAAAAATCAGACATATCTTCTTTCGATGGAATGTATCTCTTCCCAGAATCATACAAACTCTCTCTTTGTAAGTTCACTACAATGTTTCCCTTGGTTTGTGTATTAACTTCATCATCAAAGAGTGACAAAACGGCAATTTCTTCTGACAAGTACCAAAGATGTTGACTAAACTTGCTCAGGGCTGCTTTGGAGATCAATTTGTCAACAGTTTCATATTCCTTAAGCCTCTTTAAAAAGCACAAATCTTGATTTGGTGCCTTTACCGCCAGACTACATCCAAGCCATGGTTTCACATATATAACCGCAATGAATAAACAAACGTCTTGAAGTGCTCGTTTATCCTTAGCGCTAATTTTGAACTGGGATTGCAACAAACATATCTTTAAAGAGTAAATAGCTCTAGCCATCCACCTTGCTTGATGCATCGCTCCAGGAGGTCTGATATTAATTTTTTTCTCATTATCTCCTCCTAAGAAAATAATAGATAGTTCAATCAGCTCACGATAATCGTCACGTACAATGGTTTTTTGCAGTTCTTGATTATAAAATGTTAACAGTTCTTCTATTGTTGTATTACAAAAATGTTGTGTGACGATATCGGTGTATGTTTCAATAGCAGCAGGATTAATAGTTTTCCAGTTGTCTCTAAACTTTTTGAACATTGGAATATCAGGGCTACTAGTAACTTGTTGGATTTTTGTTTCAAACACACATTTCAAAACCAGTTCGTAAACGTGATGGCGGCAAGCAAAGAGTAGTAATTCCCTGTCTAGTCTTTGTTCCAAAAGTACACAGGCTCCTTTCAATCGCCCTGTATTAGACGCAGTTGTGTCACAACACATTATTTGAACTTTGTCATCGATGTTCCAGTCATGAAGTGCGTTTAACACAGCTTTAGCTTGATCCTGGCCGGAAGAGCTCTCCAGTTTGGGTACAGCCAGCAGTTGTTCCTTTTCTCCAAATGAAATTAGAATTGGCAGGCGTTCTTCTTTAGAACTTCTCACGTCCAGTCCAGGTAATAATTTCCCATCCCAGTGAACGGTCACCATTTCTGGCATATTATCCTGAAAATCTGATTTTATAGATTCCGCTCTATCTTTTCTACTCTGTGTGCGAATGCGTTGAATGGACGATTTGTTTATCGGAAAATCATCACAGCTAAGGTCTAGCGCTTCTACTACAGCATGAAGAATATAGACAGAATCCCTTATGCTTAATTGACATCTATCTAAAGCTGCAACTAACTTAGGCGTGATAAAGTTTTTCCGTCCTCTTTTTGTAGTAGTTTCAGAAACCGTTTGAGAGGTGGTTGGCAAGGGTTCCTCGAGGCTTTCTTCAGAGCTGGTATGTTGATCGGTATGTCCTTGTGTTTGTATAAAATCTTGTGTAGTAAGAGATGACGATAAACTCGCGAAACACATTTGCTCATGTCTTTTCTTCTCTTTTAATTTTCTCTCTCTTGTCCTTTCTTCTTTTTCGGCTAACTTTTTGTCTACACCCGCTAAGCATCCTGGACGGCCTGGTTCTCTTTGTTTTTGTAAAAATATTTTGTCTTCTTCTATTTTCATCCGTTCCAAAGCATCAACGTGTGCTATATATATATATATATATATATATATATATATATATATATATATATATATATATATATATATATATATATATATATATATATATATCGAATATATTGTTTAAATTGTTTTGAAAGTCCTCCTCACGGCGCTTGTAAACAAGTGTGTTTTTTTTGGAATTTTTTTGCAACTCCCTCCAAGCATGGTGAAGATCCACAAGTTTTTTTACACAGTTAGGTATAGCTCTGGTAGGGATTCTAGCTTTTTCCCAAAATATAATACACTCTCGAATGACGAGATTCGCGCTTTCACTAACAGTCAATTTAACTTCGCGAATGTTAAAAAAAAGTACTGCAAGAACTTGCCGGTTAGACGGTAACTTTGCGCCTGTTATTTGATAATTTACGTCACCAACTAAGAAAATACTTTTTTTATTGCTTCTTAATTCCACTGCCATCTTTTAAATGTAAAACAATACGTGATAATCACGAGAATAACTGAACACAAATGACAGATACAGCGAGTGCGCGCCGCTACTTCCGCGCAACTTGTATGAACATGATTCGGTGCAAGTCGGCACGGGTTATCGTGCTCCGAATAAGGTTTAAAAAAAAATCCGAGTGTTTTAGAAGCAAAGGAACAAAACTAAGACCTATGCATTAGAAAATAAAAACTTTGAAATATAAGGGACACCCTAATATATATATATATCAGGTATTCGTATTCAGGTTTCGTGATGAAATCTCTTCAAGGGCGCTTAAATCTCGAAGTCATCAATTTGTCAACTAATCATGTTTAGGACATTTCTACGAAGAACGTTTGCATATATATATAATTCATCCGACTAACGTAGAGAGCTACTAGGAGTAAATACTTTTGATTGTAACGCTCTCTTCGTGGATTTCAGTAAATGCAGTACTTATGGCTTCCGAGTAAAGCGCACTTGTGTTAAATACCACAAACTTGTGCAATGTGACATAATATTACTAGGGTTATTTAAGGATCTTGGATTCAAGAGAATTTAGCACTTAATCTCTAACATCATAAATCCAATTAAAAATGTTAATTAACTTTCTCGCTCATGTGCGATATGCATCTAATTAGACGATGGTGTAAACTACAACTAATTACATATTTGTACCCTTCGTGATGACTAATAATTATTATGTCAGTCCCAAATAGTGTACGTGCAATAGGGTAGGACGTCAACGTACGCCTTAACAAATAAAAGTATGGTTCTCTGGGGTCTCAATACTTTCGAATGACTATTTTGATCTTGACTTTATTTATAATTTTCAGATTCAATAGTACTTTTGCCCTTATGTCGAAGCTTTAACATGGTAACATGGTCCAGTTAGGTCTAGTTTTTCAGTTTCAAAGAGATTTTGCCGAAAAGATTATTCATTAACATAATTATTAAGTTTTAGAAGTTTGATGCCTCGAGTCAGTGGCGGCTCGTGACTTTTATGTGTACCAGAGGGCTAATATTTTTTTCGAAAATGCGGTTTTTTATTAAAATGTGATTATTGAAAAAAATACGTTTTGGACTAAACAACAACTGGTAGGACTACTAACGGGACACTGCCATCGCAGGAGGCGCATGCAGTTGTTGAGAGTGGAAAACACCAACAGATGCAGGAAATGTGAAGAGGATGACGAGACCGCAATTCACCTTTGGTGCCAATATCCCGCTCTGTTGGGAACAAGGCTCAGATACCTGGGAAGACACATTGTAGAACCAGAAGACATAGCCACATATCCAGAGATGTGCTTTATTTCAAATAAATCCATTTCAAATGGAAATGCAAAATGCAAAATGGGTATTTTCCATTTTGCATTTTAAATGCTTTTCTAAAAACCATTTTGTATTTAAAATGATTTCTCAATGCATTTTCAATTTTAAATGCTTTTTTGCAACATTCTTCCTACTATCTCCACTCATCTTTTTTTCATAAGCCCCAAATATCAGTCGTTCCTCAACCTCGCTATGAGAGATAATTTACATTTGTCAAGTTGCTCCCTGGTAGGAGCCCTGGCAATTGAGTGATACCATTCCAGAAAAATACTGAACATGGGACCATGACGCTGTAATATTAAATGTTAGATAGTAGTTTCTATGTTTTTACGTTGGCAACATTAGTCCCGCGCAAATTTTTTGTGGTTTCATAATCCGTAGTCGTGGTGTTTTTGGATTTACCATCATGTAATATGTTTGTTCTACATTGATGTTCATTATTAAATGACAAAATAGTTTAAAAATTCTATAATTATTTTGATACCTGACCTGAGAAACCATTTTGCATTTTCAATGCATTTTGAAAATAGGTATTTTGTATTTTGCATTTGAAATGCTTTTCTAAAAACCATTTTGCATTTTGCATTTTCAAATGAAAAAGTTTTGACCCATTTCCATTTTGCATTTCAAATGGTTTTGGGTACCCATTTTGCACATCTCTGCAAATCTCTGCACATATCCAATTACAACCCCGGTGAACTTCATTAAAGTGAGCAGATTAATGTTAAAGGAATGAGGTAAAATTTGAGATAGCACAATGGACCTATGGCCTAAGTTCTCACAGGAACTAAATGTAAACATAAACTCCGCTGTAAATAAAAAAAAACAACAACAGCAACATCAACAATGTCGAATTTTTCAAACTCATCACTCTATCCCACTCAAAAGTCAAGAGCCGACATTACGTAAAATAAAAATTATTTTGAACAGTTCTGCTGAAATCTCAAAGTAATGGCTGCTATTAAAAGTTCCACACACAAATGTGCTATAATTTAATAAAACAACTTAAAGAACTAGTACCTACAGTTGTGGTAGTATATTGAATAAAGAACAGTGTTTATGAAATTCAAATGGGATGGAGACCTCAGATGTCAGGCGAGTGCAAGTGAGAAGGAACGCTGGGCTATTGGGCTAGATGGAAAATATATTTCCACTCAAATTTGTATGAAAAGCACTTCTAGTGGGATTTTTCTAAGCGACCGTTTAGTAGCCGAGTGGGCAAATGCGTACATGCAGGCGGCGCGGTTTACGCCCTCTGCTAGCTCCATCATTTCACAAGCAACATTTTCCACTTTTGATGATGGTAGTAGAAGATATTAAATATTTTCAACTTATTCGTAATCTTGGGTTATTCGTTTTTTACTTTAAAAAAATATTTTTAATGTTGTCGATAATCAAATGCACAGTATTGTACAGTTGAGACCGTTTAACGTGGCTAAATTCTAAACAAGCTCTGCCGGCCCACCCTAGTGTGTACAATGTTCATACAATATAAACTTATCACGTAGGTTAAATTAACTTGCTTGTAACCAATAACATTAGAGCCCAAATCATGTCCTTCACCAAGAGCTACACCACGCAAATAGTCAAGTACCTACCAAGGCGCCTGTCAAATTGGAGAAACATATCTCGTATCATTCATAAATATAAATAATAATAATATGGTGAAATCCAAGAAAATAGTTTACGGGTTTACTCATAGATAGCACATAGCTTTCGATTATGCAGGGATTGTGACTATAATAAATAGTATTGCAACTTCAAGGTCGAGGCCAAGAATAATTCCTACTGCCTGTAAATAAGCCATCAGCGCTCATTGTTACCTATAACAAATGAAGTCTAAAGTGTTTTGTTGACCCCGCAGTTTTTATAAAGTTTGTGAGACAAATCGGGAGTTACGACAAATAAGACATAAGCATAATATCTCTTCAGTGGATATAAGGTATATTCTTAACCCTTTCATGTTTTAAAATGTATTTACCTATAAGTCCCAACGACACGTTTAAATTTCATGGAATTTCGGAATGCTCCCAAGGTATCTTACATAAAATGTGCTACACGTTTCTTTTGAAGTTGTCGTTTAAAAAATACCATTTTAAAAACTTTACCAAATTATCATTGAAATGTTTGTATTTGAAATAAACTTTGATATTTCTAGAAAATAAAATTTTAATATTAAACATGAAAATGTTAACAACAAAAACATACCGGGACATTTTGACTCACAACATTCATAATTTAAAATGATATATAAAAGTAGAATATATGTACGATTCTTTTTGATTTAAATAAATTTTTAAATTTCAATGAAAAAATTCCGACAAATTCTACACACTTTTAAGTTTTTTTGGATTTTATATTTTTATCTGACGCCTTCGTTCATTCGGAATATTTCAGCAGGGCTTGGTAAATAGCTGACATCTCGTGACGATATGTCAGCCGTATACCCCTCTCTCTCTTTTTCTCGTTTGTAATAGATTTTTTTTTGTAAACTAATCAGTTTTTTATGTCATACTTACCTATTGAACCAGCAATAATTGTTTGTTTATTATGTAATGCTCTAAAATATAATATCTACCCTCAATTTGTATTTATACAAACCTACTTTATAAAAGTTAGTATAAGCAACCTTTATTTCTTAGGTTTATCTGTAATGTTTTGACGACTCAAATCAACATGTTAAGGTTAATCGCGACGCTCGTTATATTCTACGTATTCGTAGATGGCGTTTATGAATTAATTAAAGAAAGGCGTACAAATACAATATTGGATTGAACCATCGGTACAATATTGCATTTGTATGACTTTCTCGAAAGAATTAAGTTTTTAAACGAACGAAAGTATTAATTCATATCCATTTTGCGTATGAACGGGTGCAATGAAATAATTTATCAAAATATTGTAAAATAATACTTTGCAAAAAACGTATTTAAAAAATAATAATAATAATTAACGACATCTATGAACACACAGAATAAAACGAGCGTCGCGTTTAACCTTAAGGTCTATTGATATCTACCGGCACAGACACGTAGCGTGTCAGACACAGCATATACGTTGGGTAATTTTACAGGTACACATAGAAATCGTTTACTTGTTCTTATCACAAACCCAAGAAGTTTGTAACACGACGGTGATAACTGCACAGTATGGTTTGAAAAGATAAGTTTGGGTTCAAATGAGACCCCGAGCCCTGATGGATTTCACTTAACTTATATTATTATTTAATTTATTTATTTTTATTTCTCGTACATAAATTTTACAAATCACTACAGTTTATATGGATGCTAAGTTAAAAATAATAAATAAATAATTTAAATAATCGACTTTAAAATACAACAGACATACAAAATATTCTTCCTGAGTTAAGATAATTTTGGGAACTAATTGTGCCGTGTGTGACTCGCTAAGTATCTGCCAAGCACTTTGCTTGTAGATGTAAACGAATGCGCCGCTGGAACATAGCGTGACCAGCACGACACAGATGCGAATATTTACTACCGTACACTCATGACTACAATGTTCTATTTGACATTTTGGCCAAAAATGACTTTAGACAAAATTTCTTACAACTTAAAATTTGTCCAATTTCATTCGAAATTCAAACTTTGATCCTCATATTTCAGTTTCATAAAAATTGCAGATGGAACCTTGTTGTTTCAAGAGTACAATAAACCGGAGCCATGATTGGCAGACACGGCATAATAGCGACAGTAAGTACAATGGCGGCGCAACAACGGTTGATTACACATGGCAAATGATTATGTAGGCGAAACCGAGCGAATCCTATTTCGATTCCTACCATTTCAAATTAAAGCGAATTCTATTTCATACGATTTTGCCAACCAACTTTTCCAAAATGGTTCACCAATGATCTTATTGCCTTAATTTAAAAAAAAAATTGCTCACCTTTCTCATTCAAAACAATGAGAACACTCGATGATTATACTGAATTTCACAAATTGCGTAAGCAGTGCGCTGTAATTTCAGATAAATGTTCCAAGAATTATATAAAAGAAGTTGAAACCTCCATAAATGTTAAATCTTTCTTTAATTATTCTAAATTATTACAGAACAACTGTGCATACATCCCTAGTATTATAAACTATGGTGGTAAGACTTGTTCCAAAACTGAGGATATTGTCAATTTATTCACTGAATTTTTCAAAAGCGTATATGAGGATGATATCTCTGTTGACAGTGTTCCTGCATTTTTCACTGATATTAACTTGCAACTATCTGATCTATTGATTGAACGCAATGATATCATAGCCTCTATTAAACTCATGGAACCAAAAAAAGTTATGGTCCCGATAATATCCCACCCATATTTCTAAAAAAATGTGTAATAGTCTATCCTATCCATTGTACTTAATCTTTAACAAATCTCTTAAAACAGGTCAATTCCCCAATAGCTGGAAATCTAGCTATCTCACTCCAGTTTTCAAAAAGGGTTCTAAAAATGATGTATGCAATTACAGACCTATTTGTATTCTATCTAGTATACCTAAGCTCTTTGAAAAAATCATTCTAAACAAAATAACCTCTAATATCAAACACGTTATTACCAATTGTCAACATGAGTTGTTTGATCAGAAACTCTGCTTTGTATCTCACATAACTTCCATCGCTAACAGGGCTATGGAAATGTTAGGTTTTATAGTAAGAATTTCCAAGGATTTTAAAAATATCAACACATCAAAAATTCTGTTCACATCTCTCGTTAGAAGTATTCTAGAATATAACTCTACAATTTGGTCACCAGTCTTTAATAATCACATTAATACCATTGAAAGAGTTCAATGCAATTTTTTGAGGTGTATTAATTTAAGGCTTGGAATTCCTTTAGAAACGATAGATTATGATTTCTTATTACTTTCATTGAAATTGCTTAAGTTAAGTGATAGAAGAACAATTTTTGATCTTATATTTTTATACAAAATTATAAATTATCAGTTGGATAGCCCTGACATATTAATGTTGATTCAATTTCATGTACCTACCATTAGATCAAGGTCTTCTAGTATGTATTATTGTGACAATTATACCAGTCTCAGGATATAACTCAGTTATAAATAGATTGCACACACTTGGGAACTTTTATGCTAAAATCGCAGATCTTTTAATATTCCCCTTGTAAAGTATAAAGCTGAACTTATAACACATTTTAACGCCACTTATTTTAATGGGGTCACTACATAACAGGCTATTGTCATTGCTTCTTTCTTTACTGTTATTTTATTTGTTATATTTTAACTTAATTTAATTCTATAATTTTTCTCATCAAAATTTAATACTGCAGTATGTATATGTAAAAAATTAAATTAAAAACTTTGTTCGTAAATGGCACTTGTGCCGTAAACTCTAAATAAATAAATAAATGAATAATGTAGGTAACCATTTGAGCCGTATCTGGAATATTTCATTTATTTTAATTATTTCTGATGAACGTATTACTAAAATCTCAAATGTTTCTTAAGGGATCCCTCAGGAAGTTACTAATTCAATGTCTAGAAAAATAACATATGGTGCTTAACGCATTTGAAATTATGATATTGATACGTTCATCAGAAATAATAACAATGTGAGCGTCGAACAAACCTCCGTTATTAGTATTATGTCGCCCCAACCACACGTCTGTTTAGGAGCTCGTTCATTTATTGATTTACGTTACTAGTGATTACTGGTTAGTTGCTGTACAAACAATGTTTATGTATGAATAGCAAGAGATGACGTAGCCGCTTCAGGTACAAGAATTGAATATCCCTGCAAACACATTTGAAAACTTGCGACTTGAGAGCCCCGAATTAGATGAGAAAGGAACATCATTATAAAACGACTGAACATCATAAATTTCTGACTTTTAAATGACTTGCCGTCTGTGTTTATTTATTAATGTATGTATTAATATTTGCTACATAGATGTTACAAAGCACTTAAACTTGATATAAGAAACACCCTTTCTTTCTTTGGTTGCTTTTAAATTATTCAACATTTTAACTACGGGTAAAGTAAAAAGAGTTATTTTTATTTATGGCATTTTATTGTTGATTATTTTTATAAATAATATTCGTCAAATTTGTATAATATAACTGCATTAAAACACGTAGATTGACAGTAACACCTAAGGTGCATCTTATTAAGTCGTCACGCTCATATGACAAGATTTAAAATTTATTCCAATGAAAAATTATGAACCTTTTAAAATAAATCAATTTGAGGATAAACATAATTTATTTTCGTTTACAATAAATAGGTTCCTGAGGGACGAGTTCTTTACACAATATAAGGCATTCAATTAAAGGAGTATTCGTTTAAAAATTAATGGCAGTGAAATATTATATTCATAGTTCCCTCGTCCCTCTATACAATTGTTTTAAAGATACAATTCAGTGGTTTATTTGCTAAGGCAATAATTCATTGACATAGTTAAGGCCCCACGTTCATCCCATATGGATATGTCCGAGAAGATAAAAATATATAAAATCCCATCGGACAAATCCAAAGAGCTCGCATTTCGAATTGTATTAGAACATTTAAATACTAAACGAAATGCGATCAATTAATAACTTAGAAATGCGTAAATTTATAAAGAGATTCTCTTTATTTCAAATCAATTCATTGAGGATATCTGGCTTTACAATCTTCTATCCTTCATGCTTCTTCTATGAGGAGATCTAATCTGAGCATAGTTGGGGTTTATAAAGGCTTGTGATAAAATTTGTTGAAAGCTGTTGGGGTCAAAGAAGCTTGGCTGACCCAACTGCTCAAGAGACTTGAAGTAGTTGGCATTGTTTGAGCCACCAGCATTACACTGGCTGCAGGGGTATGGAACTGGGACTGCCGCAGGGAACATGGGTTGGACCGTAGCACCTGTAGCTCCTGTAGCACCCCCTCCTGGACAGTAGGGGAAGAATATCACCGGTATAAACCCGATGATTCCGTACGGAGGAATGTAACTGGGCGGATATTGTTGAACAGGACGAGGAGTTGTTGTCGTTTGCTGAACAGCTGTTGGAATTGTTTGGTTTTGATTTTGTACTAAATAGCATGGGCAAGTTCCGGGATTAGGGCCTACGGCTGGTAGTGGGTATGGAATTACATAAAGAGGAGCCGTCGGATTTTGGTTGCCTTGTATGTAATTTGGGGGCCTATGGTTTGGTGGGTGAACACCTGATGCATCAAGTCCTGGATTTACTTCATAATCGATACCTCCTGGTTGACCTGGATAGCCTCCTACTTGTTGTCCCGGTGGTCCAGGTTGACCTGGTTGTCCTGGTTGACCTGGTTGACCCGGTTGACCTGGTTGACCTGGATACGCTCCTTGGCCTGTCTGGCCTGGTTGAACAGGTAACCCTGAAGGGCCTGGTTGACCTGGATATCCTTCTGGACCTTGTTGTCCCGGTGATCCTGGTTGACCCGGTTGTCCTGGTTGACCTGGATATACTCCTTGGCCTGGCTTTCCTGGTTTACCTGGGTAACCTTCTGGGCCTTGTTGTCCCGGTAATCCTGGTTGACCCGGTTTTCCTGGCTGACCCGGTTTACCTGGTTGACCCGGTTGTCCTGGTTGACCTGGGTACGCTCCTTGACCTGTCTGGCCTGGTTGACCAGGTAACCCTGAAGGGCCAGGTTGACTTGGATATCCTTCTGGACCTTGTTGTCCCGGTGATCCTGGTTGACCCGGTTGTCCTGTTTGACCTGGATATACTCCTTGGCCTGGCTTTCCTGGTTGACCCGGTTGCCCTGTAGCGCCTGGTTTACCTGGGTAGCCTTCTGGGCCTTGTTGTCCCGGTAACCCTGGTTGACCTGGTTTTCCTGGCTGACCCGGTTTTCCTGATTCACCCGGTTTTCCCGGTTGACCCGGATATACTCCTTGGCCTGGCTGTCCTGGTTGACCAGGTTGATCTGGAGCACCTGGTTGACCTGGATAGCCTCCAGGGCCTTGTTGTCCTGGTTGTCCCGGCTGTCCATCAATTCCAGGTTGTCCTCCTTGGCCTGGTTTTCCAGGTTCGCCTGGTTGACCTGGTTGACCTGGCTGTCCATTAATTTCAGATTGACCTCCTGGTTGTTCATCGGGTTTGTATTGATTTTCGATTGCAGGCATTTCTTCCGGACTTTCAATTCCGGGTTCGGGAACCTCGCCTGTAAGAAGAAATTATATTTTAAATAACACTTCTTTTTAGTTAACCATTTTCTGTCGAAACCGTCCACCACTGTTGCCTAGTTCTACGAAAAGAGTTCTATAAAATGAATCTTTGATCATTATTTTACAAGGCAACTTCAGGTACCAAACTAATAAATATTTTACCTTCAGGTCTAATCGGCTGCCCACCAATTCCACCTGGTCCATTGGGTCCATTGGAGCCTCCTGGAGCATTTCCTGCAAACAACCGTGCATTAAATACATGTGTTATACGTTAGATGTTAAAATAAAATGACAACTAAAAAACAGTTTTTCATGAAAATTAAAAACAAACACATATTACAAAAGTGCCTCTAAAGCTAAGGCGATATTTCAATATTAGACGATTTCACTTTTACTTTAGCTCCGAATACACGGTCTGCGTAGTTTCATAAAAATATGAATTAAGGTGATCTTCTTAAATGGATAATTATCGGTCATATATTAAATCAATTATTAAGTATGGAAAAATAATTGAGGATAATGTATTGATTTAATAACTTTATACTATGGGATATAATATTAATTTTTCAATTAAACAACATAAAGTCTATTTCACCATGTCCCAGAGTGGTGGATACTAGTTACCATCACCCTTGTGAAAGACCATTGCTTTGAATCGAAATATTGCTTAACGTGAGATGTTTTTAATTACCACGTCTAAATTAGCTAGCCTCTATAATTTTTTTCTTTCTCGTCTGTTTCTCCTACCTCCAACAATCTAAGCCTCACAAAATACCAGAAATTGGATATATAAACCGGATATATGTAACCGGGATAGCCAGATGTACCTCCAGAGCCAGGTGTTCCAGCTGTTCCTGGAGTTCCAGTGGACCCTGGATATCCTGGACTAAAAGAAGCCTAAATGATAAAATTGCTACAATTTAAAGATGGAAGAAAGACATTTTCAAATTACAATCCTGGTATCTAGTAGTGTAACCATTTGCTTATCCAAGGCTTTTCTACGTTGAGAATATTGGTAAACGAAAATTGAAAACATTTTTGTTAAATAACCAAAAATTGAGATTAAGAAAAAAATACTTAAGACCAACTTTATTTATTATTTAGGGGTGTTCGACAGCCCAGTGGATGGGACGCTTGAGTAAAAGTCGGTCAACATGTATCAGGGCGATTGATAAACTGTGATGCATACAAATGAAAAACATTTTATCTGGGAAGCCAGATGAGCCGGAATTATCAAGACTATTAAATTCTTTTGTTAAAAAAAAATTATATTATTATTATACCATAACTAAAGCACAGTTATCGATAACACCGCCTAAATATTAATTAAATTTAATTTCAGTACAGTCGTTTGAAGTCCTCACCTGTTACTTCTCCAACAACAATAGGTCCACCTAAGCCTTCTGTTTCACCTCCTTCTAGTGACCCAGGGGTTTGAGTTCCACCACTTGGTCTATTTACACTGCCAGATCCTCCGGGTTTTCCTGGCGTTCCTGGTTGGCCTGGTTGGCCTGGCTTTCCTGGGGCCCCTGGCGTTCCAGAATTTTCTGGTCCCTGTGGTCTAATTGGACCACCGGGTTCACCAGACCCTCCTGGATATCCCTGTTGACCAGGTACTCCTGGTGAGCCGGGAGTACTTGGGCTATCTGGTTTTTCTGGGGATTCCGGTCGTCCCGGTTGTTCTTGTCCTCCTGGATAATGTTGTCCGCCCGGTCCCCCGGGGCCGTTTAGTCCTCCTGGTTCACCTGGTCCTCCAGGCCCTCCAGGCCCTCCAGGCCCTCCAGGTCCACCAGGTGACCCAGATGTTCCCGGTCTGCCTGGTTTTCCCGGCAATCCCGGTTTGCCTGGTTGTACTTGTTGACCTGGTTGACCTAGTCCTCCTGGATAATATTGGCCATCCGGCCCTCCGGCGCCGTTTTGTCCTCCTGGTCCTCCAAAGCCAACTCCAGGTCCAACGGGAGCCCCCGGAGAGCCTGGTTGTCCAGGTTGCCCTTGTTGTTCTGTTTGGCCCGGTTGCCCTTGCCCTCCAAGACCGCTTGATACTCCTGAAAAACATATTAATTGTAAAACGCTTTCGGTTATTTGAATAACAAATTTATAATATTAAAAAAAAGAATAAACATAAATGCTATAAAATATATAATCAAAGATAGGTACGGAAGAATCATTTTAATATTTGCGCACACAGTAACGAACGATAATTTTTTTTAACCTGTTTAGAATACCCCCCTTTGTCCTTGCTGTCTTTTTTACCCGCATTTTCCAAAAGATACTGGGTGCGTATCGCCCTATATTAATTCTGCTTAAATTTATATTCAGTTAAACAATTTTCCTTTTGATTTTTTTTCATTCTTCATCCAGTTAACAACTACCCATGCTTGTGGGTCTCTTTAAAATGATTAACCTAAGAATCTTCCATAGTAATTTTCTTATCCCAAAATCTGTTTAATGTTCTACGTCACACTCGTACTTACGCGCAAGTAAATTAGTTACAAAAAAAACGAAGATAAGACTATAAGACTGACGCACCTTAATATTCGAGTGGCAATACAAATAAAAGTACCAACGTGTATATTACTTCTAATCCTGGTAAAAGATGGATTTTGAAAATTACAAACATTAAATAATTTAAACTACACGATTTCTGAGAAAGAGATTACCGTGTGATAACTTATTAAAAACCACGACATTTATTAAATAAACTATAATCGACAGGTTTTTCTTCTCGGTTTCTTATATTCTTTGTCATCTAATTTACTAAAAGAAAATAATTTGTATTTCATGGATTATGTCAAGATTGTTTCTTGGTGTTCTCCAGAGCTCCAATTAAGATTAAGATTGCTTCAATTAATTATTGTTTAAATATATAACAGAAATTATTTTGTATTCCAGGTCACTTGATGATCTAAAATTATTCCTGGAAAGACAAACTTAAGAACACTGCATTTGACTCCAATCGGACATTGATAGCATTGTGGAAAGGAGTAATGGAATCAGATTGAGTTCAATGTTTCATTCTTGAATATTAACGGTATATTATTTCATAAAAAAAAAAATATATATATATATATATATATATAACATGTTTCCACAGTGACGGATCTTGGTATCGTGTTTGATGGTAGGCTTAAATTTGAAGTTCATATCGAAATGACGTGGCTACGCACTACGAGGAATTTTATAGACACCGGGTTCTCATACAATGCATTGGTTAGGAGTAGGCTCGAGAGAGTTGTAGAAGATTCAGAAGATATGTCTAAGATTTCTCTATCCGATAGAATATGGCTACTACCCGTAGTTCTAACATATGGACTATCTCAAGGGTATAATCGGAATGAACTATCTACGGGACAAAAGGGATGTGCACTAGGCATTTCTTCAAACTGATTCGTCGACGGTTTTAAAATTCGGAGAGCATTCATTTATATTTTTTCGATGGTTATTTCCATCACCGACAGAATAGATTGTTTTATCTCCTGACTTGCAGGACTAACTTGCCCATGGTCATGATGGTGAGCAATTTTGCAGATGAACAGCATTATTTTGGATATCGATATTTTGGCATTAGTATGCTTGCATTTAAATGGCCAGACTTGCTGCTGCTAGTACAGTCGGAAACATTTAAAGCTTTTGATCTTTTATACTTATACGTCTGCATTCTTTAATTTATATTTATGTTTCATAACATGTAACTTAAAAATGCACCAAATTTTAAAATTAGAATCAAAAATGAATTGAATTGTCTAGTAATCAAACAATATAAGCTTTATTCTCACCTGGTTTTCCTGGTCCGCCAGGTCCCCCCGGGCCTCCAGGTGCACCGGGTGTACCTGGGCTGCCTGGTTTTCCCGGTGATCCCGGCTGTCCTGGTTGTCCTGTTTCTCCTTGTCCACCTGGATAATATTGGCCGCCTGGTCCGCCGGGGCCGTTCGGTCCCCCTGGCCCGCCAGGACCTCCAGGTCCTCCTGGTGCTCCGGGTGTACCTGGGCTGCCTGGTTTTCCCGGTGATCCTGGCTGTCCTGGTCTTCCTGTTTCTACTTGTCCACCTGGATAGTATTGGCCACCTAGTACTCCGGGGCCATTTGGACCTCCTGGCCCACCAGGACCTCCAGGTCTTCCTGGTGCCCCGGGTGTACCTGGGCTGCCTGGTTTTCCCGATGATTCTGGTTGTCCTGGTCGTACTGTTTCTCCTTGTCCACCTGGATAATATTGGCCGTTCGGTCCCCCTGGCCCGCCAGGACCTCCAGGTCCTCCTGGTGCCCCGGGTGTACCTGGGCTGCCTGGTTTTCCCGGTGACCCCGGCTGTCCTGGTCGTCCTGGTTCACCTTGTCCACCTGGATAATATTGACCTGGTCCACCGGGGCCGTTTGGTCCCCCTGGCCCGCCAGGACCTCCAGGTCCTCCTGGTGCCCCGGGTGTACCTGGGCTGCCTGGTTTTCCCGGTGACCCCGGCTGTCCTGGTCGTCCTGGTTCACCTTGTCCACCTGGATAATATTGACCTGGTCCACCGGGGCCGTTCGGTCCCCCTGGCCCGCCAGGACCTCCAGGTCCTCCTGGTGCCCCGGGTGTACCTGGGCTGCCTGGTTTTCCCGGTGACCCCGGCTGTCCTGGTCGTCCTGGTTCACCTTGTCCACCTGGATAATATTGACCTGGTCCACCGGGGCCGTTTGGTCCCCCTGGCCCGCCAGGACCTCCAGGTCCTCCTGGTGCCCCGGGTGTACCTGGGCTGCCTGGTTTTCCCGGTATTCCCGGCTGTCCAGGTCGTCCTGGTTCACCTTGTCCACCTGGATAATATTGACCTCCTGGTCCACCGGGGCCGTTCGGTCCCCCTGGCCCGCCAGGACCTCCAGGTCCTCCTGGTGCCCCGGGTGTACCTGGGCTGCCTGGTTTTCCCGGTATTCCCGGCTGTCCAGGTCGTCCTGGTTCACCTTGTCCACCTGGATAATATTGACCTCCTGGTCCACCGGGGCCGTTCGGTCCCCCTGGCCCGCCTGGACCTCCAGGTCCTCCTGGTGCTCCAGGTGTACCTGGGCTGCCTGGTTTTCCCGGCGATCCTGGTTGTCCTGGTCTTCCTGTTTCTCCTTGTCCACCTGGATAATATTGGCCGATTGGTCCTCCGGGGCCGTTCGGTCCCCCTGGCCCGCCAGGACCTCCAGGTCCTCCTGGTGCTCCGGGTGTACCTGGGCTGCCTGGTTTTCCCGGTGATCCTGGCTGTCCTGGTCTTCCTGTTTCTCCTTGTCCACCTGGATAATATTGGCCGCCTGGTACTCCGGGGCCGTTTGGACCTCCTGGCCCACCAGGACCTCCAGGTCCTCCTGGTGCCCCGGGTGTACCTGGGCTGCCTGGTTTTCCCGGTGACCCCGGCTGTCCTGGTCGTCCTGGTTCACCTTGTCCACTTGGATAATATTGACCTGGTCCACCGGGGCCGTTTGGTCCCCCTGGCCCACCAGGACCTCCAGGTCCTCCTGGTGCCCCGGGTGTACCTGGGCTGCCTGGTTTTTCCGGTATTCCCGGCTGTCCAGGTCGTCCTGGTTCACCTTGTCCACCTGGATAATATTGACCTCCTGGTCCACCGGGGCCGTTCGGTCCCCCTGGCCCGCCAGGACCTCCAGGTCCTCCTGGTGCCCCGGGTGTACCTGGGCTACCTGGTTTTCCCGGTATTCCCGGCTGTCCTGGTCGTCCTGGTTCACCTTGTCCACCTGGATAATATTGACCTCCTGGTCCACCGGGGCCGTTGGGTCCCCCTGGCCCGCCAGGACCTCCAGGTCCTCCTGGTGCCCCGGGTGTACCTGGGCTGCCTGGTTTTCCCGGTATTCCCGGCTGTCCAGGTCGTCCTGGTTCACCTTGTCCACCTGGATAATATTGACCTCCTGGTCCACCGGGGCCGTTCGGTCCCCCTGGCCCGCCAGGACCTCCAAGTCCTCCTGGTGCCCCGGGTGTACCTGGGCTGCCTGGTTTTCCCGGTATTCCCGGCTGTCCAGGTCGTCCTGGTTCACCTTGTCCACCTGGATAATATTGACCTCCTGGTCCACCGGGGCCGTTCGGTCCCCCTGGCCCGCCAGGACCTCCAGGTCCTCCTGGTGCCCCGGGTGTACCTGGGCTGCCTGGTTTTCCCGGTATTCCCGGCTGTCCAGGTCGTCCTGGTTCACCTTGTCCACCTGGATAATATTGACCTCCTGGTCCACCGGGGCCGTTCGGTCCCCCTGGCCCACCTGGACCTCCAGGTCCTCCTGGTGCTCCAGGTGTACCTGGGCTGCCTGGTTTTCCCGGCGATCCTGGTTGTCCTGGTCTTCCTGTTTCTCCTTGTCCACCTGGATAATATTGGCCGCTTGGTCCACCGGGGCCGTTTGGTCCCCCTGGCCCGCCAGGACCTCCAGGTCCTCCTGGTGCCCCGGGTGTACCTGGGCTGCCTGGTTTTCCCGGTGACCCCGGCTGTCCTGGTTCTCCTTGTTCCCCTGGATAATATTGACCACCTGGTCCTCCGGGGCCATTCGGACCTCCTGGCCCACCAGCACCTCCAGGTCCTCCGGGTGCCCCGGGTGTACCTAGAATACACAATATAAAACATTCTTAGTAACAATAATAAATTAAAAATTTAATAAAAATAACGGATTGTAAAAAAATAATTTTTAGTATTTTATCACTCGTCTGAATTTGATAACGAGTCTTTTATATATTTTCACATACCACCAGTTATAATTTTGAAAACTTAGTTAAAATAATAATTATATGGTTTTTTTATCATACAAAACATGTTTAAAATTTAAAAATTGATAATGAAATTAAACCCTTTATACTTTTATTTATTTTTTAATAAAAGCTATTCAGTTTTTAAAAAAAACACAGCGTCCCGGAAGGTTTTTGGGATATGATTTCTGCGACAGAGAGGATTGGAAGATTTTTTTTGTAGCTTCATTTTTAATACTAATGTGGTTTTTGGTAAAGATAAGTGGGATAACATATCATAGTAGTTTACCTGGTCCTCCCGATCCTCCCTGGTAGTCTGGTTTAACGGGATAGTACTGACCGTCTTCCGTTCCAGGGCCACCGCTAGGTCCACCGTTAGGCCCACCGGGTCCTCCTGAAAGCGTTTTAATAACTAATTGGACTCAAAATGGAATATTGCTTCGTACAGTTAATTGGTATTAGTTCAAAACACTAGGTACTAATGAATTTTTACAGATTTTAGTACAAAAAAAAAATGATAAAGCACCTGGTCCTCCTGGTCCACCAGGTCCACCGGGTCCACCTGGAGCTCCTGGCGCACCAGGTTTTCCTCCAACTCCGCCTCCTACAAAATGAAAAATTCCTGGATTTATATTTTCGCGTGTAGTGAAAAATAAAAATCTAATTTATTTGCGCTTACGTGTTTCTCAAATTAAAACATTTAAATCAAACGTAAACACACCTGCTCCACCAGATCCTCCTGGTCCTCCTGGTGTTCCTGGAGCTCCAGGTTTCCCTGGTTTACCACCACTACCTCCGCTTCCACCACCGTGTGGGCCTCCTAAACATTAAAAATTCATGCATTCAAATATTCGTCTGAAGCAAAACATATTTTTTTTTTTTTTTTTAAAAAGAAAGACAAACATTCCCGGGTTACGAATAACCCAACAATGTTTGAAAATCTCCTACTACCATCACAGAAAGCCGAAAATGTTGCTTGTGTTGTGATGGAGGACTTAGCCAGCCGAGGAATCGAACACGCGACGCTCGGGTGAGACCCAAGCGCTATGCCCACTCAACCACTGACCGGTCAAAGATGTTGGTGCTAAATTTAAGATGTTGGTGCTAACTACTCTTTGATGTAAAACTAAACATTTGAATTGACCTAGTTAAAGTAAACATAAACGCACCTGGTCCTCCCGATCCATTCGATCCACCAGGTCCACCAGGTCCACCAGGCCCTCCTGGTCCTCCTGGGGTTCCCGGCGCACCAGGTTTGCCATCATTTCCACCTCCGCCGCTGGTTGGGCCACCTGAAAAATAAAAAAAATTCATGTGTCAAAATATGTCTGCGGCAAAACATAATATCTGACGAAATGATATTGACAATATATTTTGTATTTTTCATCCTTAACACCAGGATAAGATTGAAATGTAACATAAATGCACCTGTTCCCCCTGGTCCGCTTGGTCCACCATGTCCACCAGGTCCACCAGGTCCACCAGGTCCTCCTGGTCTGCCTGGTTTTCCTGGAGCACCAGGCTTACCACCACCCCCGCCTCCGCCACCGCCCGAGCCTCCTAGGAAAAAAACAATTTGAAGTATTGATAAAAACAAGATTTTAGTTAAACTAACTAAAATTAAAAGTTTTTTCAAATCTTAAACAACAAAATTGTATTAATCATAAAATATTGCACACCTGCCCCACCGGGTCCTCCATGTTCAGCTGGCTTGCCTGGCTGGTAAGGTCCACCACCTCCACTTGGACCACCTAGAAAATTATGGCATTATAGTTTACAATTATTGCACAAAACAGCAATAAATAATATTCCAACAACTTCTCACAAATTACCTGGCCCACCGGGACCTTCAGGTCCTCCCGGTCCACCGGGCGCACCTGGTGCTCCTGGTTTACCTGGTTGATATTGACCACCACCATACTGGCCTCCTAGAACATTATACCATTCGAGATTTAAAGGATAATCCTAAATAACCTGTTGTGTTAAATGTTTTCGCAGAGGAAGCTGAACACCAACTGCAATTTTAATTGTTAAATTATTTATTAACGCACCTGGACCACCAGGTCCTCCCGGTCCTGGTTTTCCCGGTTGGTATTGTCCACCGCCACCTCCACTTGGGCCTTTTAAAAAATATAATTTTGTTAAAAATCTAATGCCGTCAAAAACACGGTAATATAAAACATTATTTGTTTTGGTTTTAATTTTTTCTTTTAATTGTGAGATGAGAATTTAAAGTTTTATCAATTTACCCATCAACATTCAAAATTTCTAAATAATATTAATAACCATTAAGTACTGTATGAACAATGATAGCTTAATTTTTATTTATCTATTATTTTTGTTATAAATCATTAATATCACAAAATTTTGAATGAACAGTAATGTTGCCACATGGCAGCTAGTCTGCAGGTTGTACCATTTTTCTTAATTTAATAAACACACCACGTAATAATGTTGTTGATTAATTTAGATGAATTAATATGTTTGTTCCTATATGACAATTGTTTTATGTGATTGTTTGTTTGAATAATAAAAAAAAATCAGATTTACACGATATAAGTTTTTTTTTAAATAAATATGTATATCGCATTCACAAAATCAAAATTAATGGAAATTCACCTGATCCTCCTTGGGAGTCTGGTTTGCCAGGGTAATACTGTCCATTATCCGTTCCAGAACCCCCACTAGGTCCTCCTGAAAGAGTTTCAACATTAATTTGGATGAAGCCTCAAAAATGTGTTCAATTAGTTAATTTCTGCGTGCGGTTAGGAAATTTTAGACTTCTAACGGGTTTAACATACGAGTAAAAATATATATGGTTGAAGCAAATCTTTCTTTCAATCTCACATATCTTACATTGATTCACGCGCCAGCAAAAATTTTTTAAAACATTATTTTGTATTGCTCCGCCGGAATATGGCTCCATTATTTAAGCTCTTCTGAACAAAACCATATCCTAAAAAATAGAAAAGTATTAATTAGGTTTATGCGTTACCCGTATATACGAGAATATACGTACTATCCGGTGACTGGATAAATCATCACAATGATAATCACATCTTTAAAAAGTCATATGAAGTCATGGAAAGTGATGAAACAAAAACTTTATTAACTGGGTTAGGTTAGGTTTAAATTTTTTTTCATCCTTTCTAATGACTTTATATCATTTTTTAAAGGTGTGTTGAATTGTCGATGTGTTGATTTATCATGGAATCGTACTATCCATACCTGTATCGATCCTTGTTCTTAAAAGGATTGCTCGATTTCAAAAGCTTATAAGCCCACCGAAAATGTTTTTGATAAACATTTGTTTTAGTTAAACTCTGAAACTATACTTAACTATATATGAAATCGGTAAATTTACATACTTGTCTAACAAGAATACTCATGTGAGATCCCATACACTTTTTGATTTTCTGCTTAACGATTCTACATTGACCATCGACATTTTACAAACAGTTCAGCAAATGTCTCGCATGTCACGAATAATTAAACTGCCCCCATGACCATTTAATACGTACACGTATCTCAAATATGTAATCTTTCCCATAATGTATTGATGAATAACCGATTTATTTATATAGAACATTACTAAATAAATAAAGTTTTAGATTTAAGCACCTGGTCCGCCTGGCCCCCCGGGTCCACCTGGTCCACCTGGTTGACCTGGCGCTCCTGGTTTGCCTGGTTGGTACTGGCCCCCGTCACCCCCTTCACCTCCATTTGGGCTTCCTTTAAAATGACAAAAATTCAGATTAACATTTTTCATTTCAGAATAAAAGCAAAAGTAAAACACACTTGTTTAGTACACTGAAAGTTGAACACATGCATAGTAATTTCAATCAAAATTAATTCTAAACGCACCCGGTCCATTCGGTCCTCCGGGTCCTCCAGGTCCTCCTGGCCCTCCTGGTCCACCTGGTGCCCCTGGTGCAGCTGGTGCTCCTGGTTTGCCTGGTTGATATTGTCCTCCACCACCACTTGGGCCTCCTAGAACAGCACACGATTGGAAGTTCTAAATATTTGAAAAAGCCAAAAAAAGCCGGCATACTGCTGTGTGAACATCTGTTTTGTTATTTATAATTATTTCTTAATGCACCTGGTCCGTTTGGTCCACTGGGTCCACCAAGTCCACCGGGTCCTCCCAGTCCTCCTGGTCCACCAGGCGCCCCTGGTTGGCCCGGTTGGTATTGGCCACCACCTCCACTTGGGCCTCCTATAAATAATTTTGATAATAAATTAACATCGACGCCTCACAAAATAGACAATGCAAGAACCATAAAGTAAAAACACCTCTGTTTCCTCCCATTTTCCGCGAAAGTATCTTTCCGTCGATTTAATTAAAATTTTGCAAGGTAATGGTAAAAATTCAATGCCATAAATTTGTATGTTATTACATAGGAAAAATGGGAAATTGCCGTCTATTCATGTTTGGTCACCAGACACAACTCTGACCATTTCAAGCAACGAATTGATTCTGAATTGTTTTATTTCACTATAGTCTCTAACGCTTTGATGTACGCTCCGAAGCACATTTTTTAACACTAAATCATTTAATAACTCTACCCACAAATTGTTATCTCGATTGTAAAAGAGGACAAATCGAAATCAGATAGTGAGATGAGATTTTAGAGAGAAGAAGGAGAAGAAAAAAACCATAAAACATTGGTTTACCTGGTCCTCCTGGCCCTGGTTTGCCTGGTTGGTACTGTCCACCGCCTCCTCCACCACCTCCGCTCGGGCCACCTGGTCCTCCTGGACCCCCTGGTCCACCTGGTCCACCTGGTGTACCTGGTGCTCCTGGTTTTCCAGGTTGATATTGTCCACCGCCTCCTCCACCACCTCCGCTTGGGCCACCTGGTCCTCCTGGGCCTCCTGGTCCACCTGGTCCACCCGGTGTACCTGGCGCTCCTGGTTTTTCAGGTTGATATTGTCCGCCGCCTCCTCCACCACCTCCGCTTGGGCAACCTGGTCCTCCTGGGCCTCCTGGTCCACCTGGTCCACCCGGTGTACCTGGCGCTCCTGGTTTTCCAGGTTGATATTGTCCGCCGCCTCCTCCACCACCTCCGCTTGGGCCACCTGGTCCTCCTGGGCCTCCTGGTCCACCTGGTCCACCCGGTGTACCTGGCGCTCCTGGTTTTCCAGGTTGATATTGTCCGCCGCCTCCTCCACCACCTCCGCTTGGGCCACCTGGACCTCCTGGACCACCTGGTCCACCTGGTCCACCCGGTGTACCTGGCGCTCCTGGTTTTCCAGGTTGATATTGTCCGCCGCCTCCTCCACCACCTCCGCTTGGGCCACCTGGTCCTCCTGGGCCTCCTGGTCCACCTGGTCCACCCGGTGTACCTGGCGCTCCTGGTTTTCCAGGTTGATATTGTCCGCCGCCTCCTCCACCACCTCCGCTTGGGCCACCTGGTCCTCCTGGGCCTCCTGGTCCACCTGGTCTACCCGGTGTACCTGGCGCTCCTGGTTTTCCAGGTTGATATTGTCCGCCGCCTCCTCCACCACCTCCGCTTGGGCCACCTGGTCCTCCTGGGCCTCCTGGTCCACCTGGTCCACCCGGTGTACCTGGCGCTCCTGGTTTTCCAGGTTGATATTGTCCGCCGCCTCCTCCACCACCTCCGCTTGGGCCACCTGGTCCTCCTGGGCCTCCTGGTCCACCTGGTCCACCCGGTGTACCTGGCGCTCCTGGTTTTCCAGGTTGATATTGTCCGCCGCCTCCTCCACCACCTCCGCTTGGGCCACCTGGACCTCCTGGACCACCTGGTCCACCTGGTCCACCCGGTGTACCTGGCGCTCCTGGTTTTCCAGGTTGATATTGTCCGCCGCCTCCTCCACCACCTCCGCTTGGGCCACCTGGTCCTCCTGGGCCTCCTGGTCCACCTGGTCCACCCGGTGTACCTGGCGCTCCTGGTTTTCCAGGTTGATATTGTCCGCCGCCTCCTCCACCACCTCCGCTTGGGCCACCTGGTCCTCCTGGGCCTCCTGGTCCACCTGGTCTACCCGGTGTACCTGGCGCTCCTGGTTTTCCAGGTTGATATTGTCCGCCGCCTCCTCCACCACCTCCGCTTGGGCCACCTGGTCCTCCTGGGCCTCCTGGTCCACCTGGTCCACCCGGTGTACCTGGCGCTCCTGGTTTTCCAGGTTGATATTGTCCGCCGCCTCCTCCACCACCTCCGCTTGGGCCACCTGGTCCTCCTGGGCCTCCTGGTCCACCTGGTCCACCCGGTGTACCTGGCGCTCCTGGTTTTCCAGGTTGATATTGTCCGCCGCCTCCTCCACCACCTCCGCTTGGGCCACCTGGTCCTCCTGGGCCTCCTGGTCCACCTGGTCCACCCGGTGTACCTGGCGCTCCTGGTTTTCCAGGTTGATATTGTCCGCCGCCTCCTCCACCACCTCCGCTTGGGCCACCTGGTCCTCCTGGGCCTCCTGGTCCACCTGGTCCACCCGGTGTACCTGGCGCTCCTGGTTTTCCAGGTTGATATTGTCCGCCGCCTCCTCCACCACCTCCGCTTGGGCCACCTGGTCCTCCTGGGCCTCCTGGTCCACCTGGTCCACCCGGTGTACCTGGCGCTCCTGGTTTTCCAGGTTGATATTGTCCGCCGCCTCCTCCACCACCTCCGCTTGGGCCACCTGGTCCTCCTGGGCCTCCTGGTCCACCTGGTCCACCCGGTGTACCTGGCGCTCCTGGTTTTCCAGGTTGATATTGTCCGCCGCCTCCTCCACCACCTCCGCTTGGGCCACCTGGTCCTCCTGGGCCTCCTGGTCCACCTGGTCCACCCGGTGTACCTGGCGCTCCTGGTTTTCCAGGTTGATATTGTCCGCCGCCTCCTCCACCACCTCCGCTTGGGCCACCTGGTCCTCCTGGGCCTCCTGGTCCACCTGGTCCACCCGGTGTACCTGGCGGTCCTGGTTTGCCAGGTTGGTATTGTCCACCGCCACCTCCGCCGATTCCGTTTCCACTTCCTAAAGAAATCATACACAGATTACAAACTAGTTTTTAAGAATTGGGCTATTCCGCAAAATGTAAGTGCAGGAAACAAATATTGAAATTGAATTGTAATTGAAAATTGTGTTTAAAAGCCTTACATTGTTTGTTGAATGAAGTTTGTAAAATTATTTCAACTGAGAAAATTTTTAGTTTTTAACACATTATTAGAATGTGTACATTTATCGACTAGTTTCGATTACTTCAACCTTCTGCAGGATGGTATAGGTATTATCATTCAAAAATTAGCAAAAAGGATAACGAACAGGTAGAATCAGCTTGCTTGAGAGAAAAGAAAAACGCATTATTCATGAAACATGCTACTGGGTAGACATAATGATCATGAAACGAAGAATTCTTCTGGTAACAGTGTGTTTAAGAGAAACGGCTGCGTTGTCTTCTTTACAAAAAAACTAAAATTGGATTTGAGACCAAAGAACTTGATCAAAACTGAATAATGTTACTCCAAAGGAATAGTATTTACTATCTAGTGAGGATTTGTGCTGCCTTATTTATTTGTGTATTAAATTAGAAAATATAGGCCATTAAAATATTCTATAGACGTTTGTGAGTTATGATAATTATTAAAAAAAAATCTCTCCCAACCTACTATGAAAATACAATGAAATGCAAATTAAAAACAAAAAACGTGGTAAAAAATACGTTTTTTGTGTCGGAATTTAAAATTTATGTACGACAAAGTAGAAATACAGCGTAGGGAGTGTGAGTGTGAGCTACTTTGCTCAGGCTGAATGACCTGGGGAACAGTGTCACGAACGGTGCCTCCGAGAAACAGGATCGCATCTCGGAGTATTTAGACCTTGCACTCTTTAGCACTTGGGGCTCTGCTGGAGTGTCCCTTCTATTTCTTCTGTTAAATTAATGAAGAGATAGTATAATGGACATGTAGCCTAAGTGCTCACGTGAACTATATATGTTAACCATCTCCGCTCTATAAATAAATTAATTAAATTAAAATTAAATTAAGAAATACGACAAATTTGTGATCCAACGAAAATTGTTCTTTTGGAAATAAGATTTAAACACATCAAAATATTTTTTTTATTGGTTCGTATTGTTTATATTAAATTTCATTATATTATTTTTTAGGAATTACCACTAAATAACAAATAATTTCCAAAATGAAAAATCGATTTCCTTAATTGCACATATTTTATAATTTGAAACACAAATATACTAAGAAGCTTATATACGTACTTCTTGTGATTTTCCTAAGTCCTCCAGAAGTCGATGAAAGCAAGGTCTTGCCTTAATCCAAAATATTTTTGGCGTAGGAAAATAATAATAATACTAAGGGCGTGAGCACACAGAGAGCGGTCAGAGTTCTGCGTTCTAGTGACCGTTGACCGCTCAAGAGTTCCAACGCACACAAGCGGCGTTCAAATTCTCGCGTTCTAGTTTCGTTTGGGTCTTTGCATATGCAACATGTCACTAGAAAGTTCATCATCCGTGAAAATATATTGCTCTTGTGGAGCTTAACATCTTCTAAAAAGAAAAGAAAGTATTGGGTGCACCCAATCAACACAACGCGAGAAGAACAAGGCGAATGTACTAATTATAAAATTTACTTAAAATTTAAATTTACTAGTAACAATTTCAAACCAAGCATCGACTTTTTTTCGCGTTTTTTATAATTTACATCACTTAAATCGTATAACAAACTCCTTTCCCTAACCAATTCAATTAACTTTTCTGTGTTTGTAACCTCAAACATCGCGGCGTTCTGGCGTTCTCTGCCTCGGCGGCAAAAGAACTCTTAGAACGCGGCGTTCCGTTTTGACCGCCGCGGTCTGACTGCCCGCTGTGTGCGTTGTTGTTATAGTATCAGTACATTCTAATGAACGCCGAACGCGGAACTCGGAACTCGGAACTCCTGACCGCTCTCTGTGTGCTCACGCTCTAAGTAAAATCATTGCATTAAGGCTCTGTTGTAAGCGTTCAAAAATAAGAAGTTTTTTTTTTTGAAAGGGAGATATATAAATACGAATGTTAGAGAGGGAGCGCAGTTATATTAAAAAAAAAATATTTTTTTATAGTGAATACCTCACAAGAGTCCCAACTGCTCCCGTCTGGAGCCAGTGAGACTATGGCATCCCCAATTGGGGGATGTTGTGAGGCTGAAGGTAAGTGGGGAAGGGAAAGAGGAAGGTAGGGAAGTACCTGGCTATTCAGATCTAGTCACTAAACACGGCTAAAGCCATTTGGAGCAACGTTTCAATTCTGAATGGTGGTCTTACACCAGGGCGATACTGGTAGTATCTTCCACTCTGGAACGTGCCGCAAATATATTATATATTATTTTAATTAATTAATTGTGAAATAACACAAATTAATCAAATAAAATTTATTTGCGCACGCCGGGTTCGAACCAGCGACCTTCGTAATGGCAGTCCAATGCGTTACCACTGGACTATGCCGGCCGTCAATAACAATAAGATTTATAAACAATAAGTTATATTCAATAAGATTTTACAAAATAAGTCAACCAATTATTTATTCATATGAACTTAATAACTCAACCCTTACCTTTGTTGAAGAAATTAATGACCTGGGCATCATTTTCGAATCTAAATTAAACTTTACATCTCACATAAACTCAATTAACAATAAGGCAATGAAAATGCTTGGATTCATTTTCCGAAACTCCAGAGGCTTCAGAAAAATTTCAACCTTGAAAATTTTGTATACATCTTTAGTTTGAAGTCAAGTCGAATATAACTCCTTGATCTGGTCCCCACATTATAAAATACATTCAGATTCAATAGAAAAAATACAACACAAATTCCTAAGACACATTAACTTTAAACTCGGTATTCCCATTGAAAGTATAAACTATAAACGTTATCATCAAAGGAATACATAAAGACTACAACATTCAAGATTTTGACGAAGATTTTATAGAACAAAATGAAGACATTTATCAACTTACCAAAGAAGACAGCAAACACATGCCCAAAATAATGGCAAAAATAAAAAACAAAAGAAGCGATCAACTATCCAACTACATCCTAGAAACAACCGGTCAAATGAGAAAACTATTAATCGAAAAAGGAAGAATAAACCTGGGATTTATGCGGGTTCACGTAGAGGACTCCAACTCATTGTCCCAATGCTACCACTGCCTGTGGTTCGAACATACTGCCAACAAGTGCCGAAAGAAAACAGAAAAACCCAAATGTCTCCACTGCGCAAAAGAACACATTCTAGCGAACTGCCCAAATAAAAATCAAACACCAAAGTGCTACAATTGTCTAGCCTTTAATAAAATAGAAATGGGAAAATAAATTCTAACCATCGAGCGAATGACAGCAAGTGCCACTACGTCAAGAAAATGACAGAATCTGCTTACCAGAAAATTGACTATAATTAAAATGCTATATTCATTAAAAAAAACAAGTAAGAAATTAATATCTCAACTATACTTTGTTTACAGCATATCAATGTCGACACCCTGTTTAATAGCGCCTGTTCAAATTTGCAGTATCTACTTAAGTACTAACAACTCACAGTCGAGTTACATTATTATTTATAAGTATATGATTATTATTGTTCCGCCCAATTATGACGTTATTAATAGAAACGAGTTCTTAATTACTAACAAAATATACTTCCGAACATATTTATTTGCACACTCATTCATCTGTAACACAATATTTCATGATGATTTCAGATGATTTCATAAATAATGAATTAGAAAAAAATATTAAAATTCAAGAATATGAATGCATATCCACTGATTCATGTAACAAAATTATTTCTAAAAACAACAGTGATATAATTATTATGCACCTAAATATTCGTAGTGTTCAAAAAAATTTTGAAGAGCTAACTCTAAAAATAAATAATTTAATAAAAAAACCGGACTTCATAGTATTATCCGAAACATTTACAAATGCTGAGTCACCTTCTTATTGCTTACCCGAATACAATTATATTTCTACCAAAATAGATATCAATAAAAATAGTGGAATAGTAATATTTGCAAGTAATAAATTTAGTATTATTAAAATAATTGAACACCCAATACATTTAGTTAACTGCATCGAAATACATTTTAAACTCGGCAAATCAATGTACCATCTAATAGCTATCTATAGAACGCACGGCTCGAATATAATTACGTTTATTAATGACCTTAAATGCATATTATCGAAATTTAAAAATAAGCTTTGTTTCATTGTAGGTGATTTTAACTTAAACATTAATGACAAAATTGAAAATGGTTGCAAAAATGAATACATTAACTGTATGACTGAACAAAACTTCATATCTTGCATAAATAAAAACACAAGAGAAATAAAAGAACATACTCCATCCTGCTGAGATCATATCTGGACAAACGTAAATATTAAAAATCTTCACAAATTAAAATCAATTGTTTGGAAAACTAACATAACTGACCATCATTCATGCTTACTTCTATATAATAACAATATTAAACAAAAAAAACATAATATAATAACTAAAAAATCCACCATTAATATGACCATTCTCACTGAAAAGCTAAAAAAAGAGGATTGGAACAATGTTTTAAACAGTAATGACACTGAAACATGTTCGACTAACTTTGAAAATACCCTGTCGCAACACATTAAAAATTCAACAAATGAAACAACAACACACATAAAATCTAAATTAAGATGTTTAAAGCCTTGGATTACACAAGGACTTATAATATCTATTAGAAACAAAGAAAAACTTTACAAGACAACTTTAAAAAATCCCCAAAATGAAAATGCATATATTTTATATAAAAAATATAAAAATAAATTAACAGCCTATATTAAAAAAAGTAAAGAAGATTTTTTTAAAAATAAAATATTATCCTCAGAAAATAACCAAAAACAAATGTGGAAAACAGTTAATTTGGCTATTGACAATACAAAAAAAACACAAAACGTAAAATATATTGAGCATGATAACAAAATTATAGATGCCAATATGCAACCTAAACAATGTGCAAACATATTTAACTCTTTTTTTGCTAATGTCGGAAAAAATCTTGCGAAAAATATCCAAAAATCTTTTATCCCGGAAAATCATAATAATGAAAACTTACAGGAACGTAATATACTCTCAACGTTTGAAACGACAACAGAATGTGAAATCATAAAAATAATAGATAATATGAAAGTAGGTTCGTCTCCCGGTTTTGATTCTATTACGGCACATATGTTAAAATCTATGAAACCTTATTTAATAAAACCAATCACTCATTTAATAAACCTAAGTTTAACAAAAGGAATATTTCCAACGAACTACAAAAATACAATAATCTCACCTATTTACAAATCTGGAGATCCACATCAAGTAACAAATTATCGACCAATCTGTTTAATTTCAAATATAGGAAAAATCTTTGAAAAAATAGTAAAAAAACAATTAGTCAATTTCCTAGATAATAATAAAATACTACACAAAAACCAGTTTGGATTTATAAAATCTCTCAGCACACAAGATGCTATTGCTAACGTAACTTCATACATTTACGAATCTTTAGATAAAAGTAAAAAATGTGCAGGTATATTTATTGATCTAAGGAAAGCCTTTGATAGCATATCGCATAAGATTCTACTAAAAAAAATGAATAATATAGGCATAAAAGACAATGCGATTAAATGGATTTCAAACTACCTAAAAAATCGACCACAAGTCGTAAAAATAAATAATGTCAATAGCGATAAAGAACATTCTGACTTTGGAATCCCGCAAGGTACAGTGCTTGGACCAATTCTTTTCACCATATATGTTAACGACATTTTCTTTCAACCACTACATGGCCAAATTACTTCGTATGCCGACGACACAGTTCTAATAATAAGCGAAAAAACTTGGGAAAACGTAATACTTAAAGCCACTGAAGACATAAATACTCTTAAGAATTTCTTCGACATTAATTTGCTATCACTAAATAGCGATAAAACATATGTAATTCCATTTGCAATACACACAAAAGACATCCCTAAAAATTTTAACATTATCATTCATGACAATTCCAAAATACATAATAAAAATTACTGTCTCCAAAACTGCACAATACTAAAAAACACAAACACAATCAAATATCTAGGAGTAATTATCGATAAAAATTTGAATTGGAAGGAACAAATATGTCAAATTGTAAAAAAAATCAGAAAACTGATATATGTATTTTTAAGAATCAGAAATTTTTTGTCTTTAAAAAACCTATATTTAATATATTATGCCTTGGTCCAATCAACGCTACAATATGGTATCATTAGTTGGGGATCCACATACAAAACTAACCTTACTCCAATAGAAGTGGTACAAAGGTTAATAATTAAAATAATATTACGAAAACCTTCCGATTACCCAACGGATCGATTATTCGAAGAATTTCAAGTGCCTTCATTTAAAGATCTTTATATTAAAAATGCACTAATTCAAATCATAAAAGAAAAAGACAAGTATCAATTTCTAACTGAAAACCGTACTAGACTTAAATATATTTTTCCATGCCCAAAATTAAACACTTCCTTTGCACAAAATTATTACACTTACCGGGCAAGAATTTTTTTCAATCGACTACCTGAAGAAATTAGAAACATTAATGATAACATCAAAATAATAAACACTGTAAAAAAATATTTTAAAGACAAACTCACAAAAAATAAAAATGTTTCCAATTGAATTAATCTTTAGAATAACTCACTTCATGAAAAATAACTCACTTCATTTAAATAAGTTTAAAATCATTTAATTTTTAATTACTTACTTATTGCAATAAAACAATGTACACTCCTCTTCCAGCCACAAGCTAATGCTTCTATGGAAGAGGGGTCCTGAAATATTTTATCTTATATTGTAACAAACAAACAAAAAAAAAAATAATTACTTAATGAAAAAATTAAATTTATTAAAACTCTCAGATCGAAGAATTATATCCGACTTAATATTTATGTTCAAAATTGTAAATGGTAGTGTAGACAGCCTTGATTTAATTAACCTCATTGAATTTCATGTACCCATAAGAGCTACTCGCTCTAAAACCCTCTTTAATTGTAACAATTCTAAGACTGAACATTTCAAACACTCGCTTGTACCTAGATTACATGAAATTAGTAATAGGTACGCAGATGTAGCAGATCTGTTTAACTGCACAGAAGCTATGTACAAAAAATCTTTAATATCATATCTTTTAAATCATGGCCAATAAAATGTAAGTCTACTCATACTTACGTAAAAAGTCAAATAAATATGTATATAAAATGAACTGCCTGGGGCAACTGAGGAAACTTAGGTCAATAAAAATAGTCAATAAGGTGAACCAACAGCTTGATTGGCACTTAACTACTTTCAACCAAAACCTGAATATAAATGCATACATTTTAGCTTTTGTAATATATTATATCAAATATCTATACTATCATACATTTCAATCAATACTAATCTAACCTAGTCTACCTATAAGTTTTGCAGGTACTTTTATCTCTAACTTTTTATATCCATCTAGAGTTTCTGTTAATTGTATATTTTCTGATGTCACTGTTTATAATTTACTGTATATGGTATATTTTATACCGTTGATATTAAAATAAAAATGATAATAACTAAGCGAAAATTGGGAAAATATTTAATTTAACACGACTAGTTTAAAATGGAGCAAAAATCTCTCGAAAAATGCCTTTTGTTTTTTTTTTGGAAAAGTAACATTTAAAGATATACTGTGAATTTTTCATACCGAAAACATTTTAAATAACAGAACAACATGTATTTTTAATAATTTTCGGAGCATACTTGACGCTTTTTTTGTAATATGGGAATTTCATATAATTAGCGTTTCGGCTCCACAGATGAATAGGTATTATCTTCAAAAACATATCAGTTTAATCGGTAGAAATTTAGAATGCGGGGGCTTAAGTGTTATCATACCTGGTCCACCTGGTCCTCCTAGTCCTCCTGGTCCTCCTGGTCTACCAGGTGTTCCCGGTCCTCCTGGTCCACCTGGTGTTCCCGGGGTTCCTGGTAATCCTGGATTGCCTGGAGTGCCAGGAGTTCCTGGTGTTCCTGGTCTGCCAGGGGATCCAAGTCCTCCATTTCCTCCGGGTGATCCTTGTCCTCCGTTTCCTCCAGGTGATCCCGGTCCTCCCTGTCCTCCGGGAAACCCTCCGTTTCCTCCTGGTGCATATGAAGGTCCTAAGACAGAAAATTAAGGCCATAGACTTCATGTCACAATATATAAAAATAAAAAATTCTTTAAGCTAGTGTAAGATTAAACCAACAAGTCTTGCTAGGTGAATAGAGTGTTATGCTAATACAAAGGAAAAAGAAGAGATGCAGGATTGGCTGCGAAGATTTTTTACCAAACTGTTGTGTTAAGTGGTGAAGCAATGCTGCTTTACCGGTTGTTCTTTAAATTCTTTAACCCTCTTTCATATTACCACATTTCGCTTGGTAATCGGCATCCTGGTTCTGTAACCGGCTAATTCTATTTCCTTTTCATTTTAATATATTTCTTTACGAACCAATAAACATTTTCCATTATTCTGTCACGATTAAAAGTCCTAAAAATTTTAATTAAACTTCCTCACTATAAAGCACAAAAGCAGTCTCTCGGTTAAAACTCCTGATCGGTGAATTTGCAAAAGTTTTTTTGTCATGAACTAGAAAACATGCAGGAGAAATGTGTTTGTTTGGACATCTCAAATACTATTTTGACATAAAAAAATTAGAAGCCAAATCGATTTTTTCGACTGTTTGATAAAAAAATTAGATTTCGATAAAGTCTGCAAAAATGGGCAGATAAAATAAAAAAAACTTCAGTTCACATTTAAATACCTGATGGTTTGGCTGGTTTGGATGGTCTGGAAGGTTTGGGTGGTTTGATGACTCCTGTGGGGATGCTAGCTTGGCCGGACCCGTCAGGTCCCTGGGGGAGGTTGGGTTGTTGGCCAATGTGGGCCCCTCCGGGGAACATACCGCAGCTCTTGGGGAAGTACAGCTCCTTCCATGGCGTGATGTGGCCCTTCTTTCTGGGTGCTTCTTCTTCAGGTGTAAATTGCCTGGATTGGTTGAAGAGACGTTTTTTAAAAAAAATGGTTAACATATATTTCCCTTATCTTTCCCATGTAATGTTCACATTTTTTAATTAATTAAATAACTTACTTTGTTTTCACCAATATTTAATCAAAATTTACGTGCTTCAAAATGTGTTATTGAAATTGAATGTGTTAAGCGATTAAAATCTACGCATAGTTACAAAGCACTGCTTAGAACACGTTTCATGCCAATTTTCAATGGGTTTAACACTTTATTAATTATAGCACATTGTTTACAATTTCATTTGTTACACTAATGTTCACTATTATGGGTAGATAAAGGTACATAAATAAAAATTCATGGTGATGAAATAACTCGAATACCATATACTCGTATAATAAGTAAAAACTATTTGTTGTTAATCAGTGCAACAAATCAGGGAGCTGAAAGCATCCAGACTTTGGACAAATTGTAGTATTATTATTAAAGCATCCACAATAACACAATACGACATGCGACGGTGTCTATCCTCTTCTTTCTCATAAGCACACAGTCAACAAAAGAGAGGTCAAATTGGAGCTTTCAGTGGCAGGACCACATAGACTTAACACGTCTGTAGGTATCTACTTTAAAAAAATCTCGTTTTTCGTGGTGTTGACGTTTACACGTACACTATACACATCCGTCGTTTCTGGGTCTCTTTCTGCATACCTCTATTGGCTGGTTGGTTTCCACTTGGTAGCCACGCGAGTCGGCGATGTAGTGCGTGGCGCGTAGCAAGCCGGTGGGGTCCGCGCACCTCTAACAGTCGTAGGTGACGCCGTCCAGGTCACGGTTCTATTTGGATTGACAAAATATTACAATAACATACCCGTTATTTTCAGGTTCCTTGCTGAACACTTCCACGGGCTGGTTGGGCTCCACGACCCTGTAGCCCCACGAGTCGGCGATGTAGTGCGTGGCGCGCAGTAGGCCGGTGGGGTCTATGTACCCGTAGCAGCCGTAGGTGACACCGTCCGGGCCGCGGTTCTCGTGGTGGAACTGGCCGTTGGGGCCCAGCTCGTAGCCAAATTCGTATGCACCTGGATATGTCAATAAACCAAAATTAGTGGCATTCTCTCAATGTCACCCTGTTGGGAGAAAGCCATTCATAATCGAAATGTGTTTAGTTTTCTTTTTTGACCAGATTTGAATATACAGGAGTTCTCAACCTTTCTTTCTCCGTCTCTTTCTCATTCCCGTGTTTCTCAGCTGCACAACGCCAACCACAATTTGACATATATAAAGGTTAATTTCATCTGAGAAGCGTGTTGGTTCATTTTGTCAGATATTACAACAATTGTTTACGAAAGTGTACATCCGTTTATAGTAAGAGAATAGTTCAAGAAGAATTTAGCGAATTTTATTTGTATTCTCCACCATAATGTTGTGATGGACTCGCCCTGGGATAAATTTTTTTTATTGTTGATTTATTATGGTGGGAAAGAAATTTTCAGTTGGTCTCACGACATAGGAGATTACCAGATGTTGGACAACTGATTTTAAAACAAGTGTTTAGATTTATTAGGGTAGAGAAAAAAAAAATAGGAACATGCACTGTATCGGCAGAGACCTCCGTGATGGTGGTTGATAATAGTAAGCCGAGCTAAAATGCTGGTGGGCCAACACGCCACTGGACTGGGGGTAGTCAAGTTTCATCCTTTGAACAAAGAATTAGACATTTTACTGGAGAAGTAACAATTTATTGGTTTTGAAACGATTTAAAATTAATGTGACAGGTTCTAGGGCCATAATTGATGTGTTCCTTTAGTGCATTTCTGTCTTTTGAAAACAAAAAGCATTCAGAATTCAAAAGAACATAAATTAGAAATCGCATATGGTGATTTGGGGGGTTGGTTTGGGAAGGGGAGTCTGGATTTGAAAGCGCGGGGAGACGGTCGAGACAGTTAGCGTTGAAGAACGGAAGAAGAAAGTCGATAGTCGAGGGTGAAAAAAGCGGTTCAAGAGAGTCAGGTTTTGAAAACGTTGGGAGGCGGGAAATAAAGTCAAGGGGGTCAGAGTTTCAAGGTCTGGGAGACGGTCAGGAATAATCAGGATCGGTCAGCGTTTTAAGATAGTCGAGTTAGTAAAAACTAGGAAGCGCGTCAACAAGAATTAATCGTCGGGACGCGAACACGGCTAAAATCATTTAGTGTAGAAGGTGCGGTTTTCTAACAGCATGAGTTTTCTGCATGTGACTGTGTTTGTTTTTTTATAATTATTTGGATTGTTGACACTAAGATGTATCGGTAAGTCTATTATAATCTAATTATTAACACTTATTTCCTTAATGTAAACCAAATAATCCAATTGTATTTTGAAGTAAGGGTATTTAACTTGAGCACTATAGGTACCCGTTAGCGAAGGAGGCCATAAATTACGAGACCTGGCCATTAAAAAAGGGACGAAGAACGGTTACCCTGAAACCGCTTTAGATCATCCAACAATAGACATTGTTTATGAGTTTAAAATGATTTAATAATTCTCTAGTAGTTATATTTAGCGCCAAAATTTATAGAACACAAACCATTGTATTTATGCAGTGTTTTATAGTAACGGATAGAACGGTAAATTAAATCTTCAATGCCTGTTATTTGAAAATGAGTTGTCGTATCCTCCTTGGGAATTCAACTTATTCTATACGGAATTCATAAAATATATTTAATTAAATATAATTTATTCAAACATCACTCTTTTAATTCATTTTTGAATCGGAATAACGCAGCGGATCGAGGCTAGTCGCCGAGAGAGTGCATCTGTCTGGCATTCCTATTCTATCAAGCGAGATTTTAATTATTCATAGGTTTGACGGGGACGAAGTATACGAATTTTCCGTAGGCTGTCCTATCTTACCAAAGCGACAAAAGCGAAGGGAACGAAATTTGTAATTTGGCTTGCCTAATAGGGACTTTTGTGTTAGCAAAGTCGATAACCCTGGATACCGAGATAACGTCTATTTTAGTATAGCAGCGCCGGCTTTTTCCCCTGCTATTGGTGTGGTTGAGTTATTCCCGTAAAAAGCACCGGTTTCTGTCGAAGGTGTTGGCGGACCAGCTTTAGATAGTCACCCTGAATAGACCCCTGTTTCGAGTATTTTCAGCTGGTGAGAGGACGCTTTCACTGAGTTCAGATCGAAGGGAACGAAAATTGCTAATGGGCTTTCCTACTTGAGTTAGCTGGTAGACGAAGGAACAAAGCGGATAAGGGCTATGCTATTCTTGTCTGGCGTGTGAGGAGGATTTTCTCGCTGACAGAACGAAGGGATCGTGACGAATATGAAGTTGTTTCGGCGCTTTCTGACGTCCTTCCTGTTAAATTCAATAAGTACTTACCCCACTATAGGAGGAGAAGTCATCCAGAATTAGGTTGGAAATTGGCTCCGACTGAAACCGTTTGAGCTGACGGAGATCGGATGATTTCAGATTCACGACCTGATGATTCCAGTATCCCTGATCCTTAGCGCCGGAAGTCGAGGATATCAATTTCTACCATTCTTTGATATTTGAAGCGAACGGAGGGTAACAAACGATAGAGCGAATGACCATGACTTTGAAGTGGGGTAAAATCTCCCGTCTAGGAAACATTCGTTATGTCGGATGGACGCCCTCATCCAAATTAAATATTGACATGACTATTTTGAGTGTGGACGAAAGACTTGAAGTATGTTCTGTATTGTACATATGATAAATATGTGTCACTACCTCTACTGGAACGAGAAGCTGTATAGACTGGAGCCGGAAGCTATTTGGAGTAGCGTGACTGCAGAGGCGAAGTCGAACAAACTGAAGCTGAATTCATCATTATTCTTACGAGCGTAAACCAGAGGGGTGTTCACGGGACTCCCGAACTCCTGACGTTGCTGATGCAAACCACTTCAGTATACGTTTATGTTTGAGGTTAGTAGAGTGGACTCCTAATTTTCGGCATACTGGCGAAGCTCAACTCATCATCGATTTGGGGGAGGTTGACGCGACCTAAACCTCGCGCTACCCACGTGGCCCAAATGGTTCCTGACACCAGGCTATCATGCCACCGGACCAGAGCAGCTCCTTGTACCTAACGGTATAAGATGAATCTTCATCATTCATCATCAACATCAACATCAACAGCTACCACCAAGGACCCACATTCCACCTTCATCACCCTCCGGCAGGAGGCAAAACATGTCATTATCTCATCTGTCGCTGAGCGATATTCAATTCATTTCTGGAGGTGTTGGGATTGGACCATCAACTTGGCTGCTCTCGAGCTGGTCACGTTGATGGATGGGATTTGGACGGAGACCAATCGAAAGCAACACATGTTTTGTCTCTAGCTATTCCCGAAAATACCTACTCATAGAAATAACTCACAAAACTAACAATCCATAGTCAAATCATTAACTTAGAATCTTGTGCATCTTGAATTGAATTGTCTATAGTGAATTTCATGTACTTAATTTGTAATTAATTGTCTCATTATATTAGCACATTATCAACTGCAGCAACCGGAAACGTTTGGGCGAGCAAACAAGGTAGGAAAAGGTAGTTAAAATCAGGGTAGTCGGTCATTGTCTTATTTTCAAACCATACAGAATGTAACACGCCTCATCTAAAAAGAACCAAAGTTACCACAACCAATTAAAAGGATCCTTCAATGAATTAATCCCTGTCGAAACAAAAAATTGACACAACGTGACATATTAATTCGTTAAGAAGATCTATCTGGCTTCTTTCCTTTGGTTTTGACCAAAGGAACTTTAAAAACATTACAATGTGCTCTCCACATTAAATTATTAACGTTGAGAGGCACCACTGACCATAAAGCTTTGTAACTTCTACAACTTCTTCTAGTTCATAATGTATTGAAAAGTAAATTAATAAATATAACTCTTTTGATTATTTGCACCGCACAAGAGTATCGAATATAAATAACTCTTTTGATTATTTGCACTGTACAGGAACATCGTATAAATATAAATATATTGATTATTTGCTCCGCACAGAAGTATCGAATATATTTGATCAAGGTACTTGAAGGAAACCCAGTAACCTAAAATCGGACGTCAAAAATTAAAAAAAATCGTGTTGTTCTCAATTATTTTTCAAATGTACCTATTACTTTTTCGAATTCTCTTAAAATAGATCAATTATTAGAAGTAATAATTAATTTATTTTTATTTATCTCATACATTGACATTCATTATATATCTATGATTCAAAATTATTTCACAATATTAGGTTGAATTTACCTTAAAATAACAATAAAACAACAGACTCAGGGCTCATTTTGCAATAAAATATTTATTCAATGTGCTTTAGCTCATTATGGAAAAATGATTTCGACATTATTGATTTTGAAACAAAAATATCACAAATATTCGGGTCGTCGGTTGATTGTGTCGAAAGTCGTCGTCAGACATATTTCTAGAATCAATTCGACGCCCAACTAAAATAATATGTGTTTTTAATATTATTTTCATGATATAAAATATATATTCAATGTGCTTTAGCCATTATGGAAAAATGATTTCGACGTTATTAATTTTGAAACAAAAATATCACAAATATTCGTCTATTGATTGTGTCGAATGTCGTCATCAGACATATTTGTAAAATCAATTCGACGCCCAACTAAAAAAATATGTGTTTTTAATATTATATTCATAATGTATATATCATGAAAACTATTTTCACCCATACACATGTGTATATTTATTTACGGTACAAGTATCTTTAAATACAGAATTAAACATTTTTTACAAAAAATAATTTCTTAATGGATTTGAAAAAAAAAATGTTACATGATATTGAAGTTCGTTTGTTAACGTTTGTTATGACCTTAAAAACGATGAAATTTTCATAGAACGACTCATGTTTTGCAACATTTTTTGGTTTCCAAAGCTTTACTATTTTTTTCTCCTTTCAAGAATTTTGATAAACAAAATACACATGTAATGTGTTCATCAAAAATAAAATAATATTTAACAGTTTTGTAAAAGCTGTAAAAAGTTCAATCAGATGTTATTGAAGAATTTTGGGTCTAACAATTCTTTCCAAAGTTTTTTTTATACTGGTAATCTTCAGATCACATCTAATTTTTATTTGACTTTTCTAAGTATAAAATAAAATTTTAATGCGCAAATTGTATAATATACAATTCAATTTTGAATAGCAGTATGTACAATTTCTTGATTATTTTAAACTTTTAAATGCTAATACATTTGTATATCTCCAAATAAGTGACACAGCACTATCCAAAATTATATAAACATTCTTCCTTCCCTGTAAGCCCTTTAAAAAATAACCTGCCTCCCTAGCTTGCAAGCTGGCGACGCCCCTGTTTTTGAATTTTTTTGATATGATTATTATGAAACGGTTACTGTTACTCCAAAAAAAACGGAAAATCTTTTTTTATTTTAGAACATAGCTTTTTGCGAATAAAATTTTGTCAAAAATTAAATAACAAACAACCGGTTTAAGAAATTTGAAAAATAAGTAGGTAATGTTATTTATTTAATTTAAGAAATTGACAATTGGCGAATAAAGAAATTTCTTGGTAACACTTATTTTTGCTAAATGCTTTTTAAATTTTCGCCTTCAGCATTTTACTTATTTGAATTAAATGGAAATGATTTCATGAATTGTTACTGTTCTTTTTATTAAAGTAATTCAATATGAATTGTAATTCTTCTATGTTTTTTTTTGTTTATTTGTTTATTATTTGTGTTTTTCACAACAAATATACAATGTTTACAAGTCATAATGTTTTAATTTATACTACACTTCCATTAAAAGCATTTGCTTGTGGATGGAAGAGGAGTGTACATTTGCGAAAAAATAATATAACCAGGTTACAAAGTAAAAAAATTCAAAATTAAAATCCATATAAATTATTGTATTCAAGTAAAGTAATTCAAATTGAATTGTTATTATGGTATTTATTCAATCAAAGTAATTCAAAATGAATTATTATTCTTCCATTTATTCAAGTAAACTAATCCAATATGAAAGGCGTTTCATAATGGTTAAAATAACATTGGCTCAAAATTTTAAATTAATTTAAATTGAAAAAAAAACTTTTCATCGTATTTTTTTAACACATCAAAACACTTTTTGCTAAATTGCCTTAGATAGTAATTATTTAACATTGCTTAGCGTTCGTATATTAATAAAGTTAATTTGCTGAAAAGGTGTTGAAAAATAATCAATGAATATTTTTTATTAACATTAGTTTTTAATTTTATCCTTTAGTTATCAATAAATTCACAAAATATTTTATATTACACGTAAACTAATAATTATTAATAGATAAAAAATATTTAAGTATATATACCCAAAACTATGAATCTATGAACTTATTTTGTACTAATAAAAAAAAAAACAGGTTGTTAACGGACGGTTTTTTGTATTTGTTAAATTATTTTATTTTATTATTCAAAAACATTAGCCATTATCCTTTAGTTATCAATAAATTCACAAAATATTTTATATTACACGTAAACTAATAATTATTAATAGATAAAAAATATATAAGTATATATACCCAAAACTATGAATCTATAAACTTATTTTGTACTAATTAAAAAAAAAACAGGTTGTTAACGGACGGTTTTTTGTATTTGTTAAATTATTTTATTTTATTATTCAAAAACATTAGCCAGGTCTGTAAAGAGAAGATATCAAAGATATTACAATACACTTATATTTATATTTAAGCTAAAAAAATAAGATGCTACCGAAATACACGTTTAAAAATTTAAATTTTAATTTCACAATACATGGCCAACCCACGAGAAACTGTGGAGATTTTAGACTTCCAAAAACAAATTTGTCGGAAACCCAAAATAATCTCTATTTTGAAAGATTTAAGATTTTTAATGGACTACCGACAGATGTTAAAGAAGCTAAAAGCCTTGCTGCTTTTCGAGGGTTAAGCCTAAATACTATATTTAGTTATATAAAAATGTAATTTTTTATAACTAAAACTAAACATAAAAAATACAAATTTTTAATTTTATTCCCTTTGAACTTCTGACATTTGAAATTAGATTTAGCGAATCTGCGAATATCGCATCACAATAACAAGATTCAACATGGCGACGATTCTAACGAAGTTTTTACCAAATATGAATTTAAGTGCATGTTTACATATTCCCCCCGTCGTAAGTAGTTATTTCTTAAAGTTAAAGTTTAAACAAGGTGTTAATTCAATAATTTAAGAGTATTAATATTGAAGCAGAATACTAGAATTTTACCATCAAATTTAGTAACGTTTTCAGTTAACTTACTCGTTTCAAAGTTTGCCTCCAAATATTGTGTTTTGTCCTTATCTTCAATTGCCACAATGACTTCGTTTCCATTCCCCGGAGGATCGCGTTCCTTCCTGGCTTTGACTTCCTGGACATGGATTCCTGACAGCAAAACTGCCAGGACCTATACAAAACAGAAACAAAACTTTTGTTGAAACAATGCCTGAATAATTTGAGAAGATATTATATGCCAGATGTCATCTAAACTAATTGAAACAGCTTTTAATTATTTGTGAATATGACTGTCGATGATTTATGATATCGTTATGCCTACCAAACATGAAAGATACATTAAATTAAGGAATCCATAATATTATTTTAAACTTTAAACCTAACATAATATTATTTTAAACTTAACGTCGAATTCCGCTGCATACCTTTGCTCTTTAAAAAACAGGACTTCATTTGAAGTTCTGTATCTAATGTTTAGAAGTATTTTAGTAGGGGGTTGAAGTAAACACGCACACAATAGGTTTTCGGGCATGGTTTTGGTTATTTTAAAACCTTATGCGTATATCTAAACCTGAGACTTTACTTTGAGAAAATATTGATTTTTTTTGCATCTTTCACAACATAAATAGTTATTTATTTTAGTAATTAAGTTGAAAACAAGTGTTAGCTATGTATTTTTTACATATTAAGCGAGCAGCGGAATTTGACAAGTTTAATATATTTTTATATTACTTACATTTTGCAACCTTTCAAACAACAACAAATGACTTGGCATTGACATGTTAAATAAAATAAAATGACATTTGCCAGATAGGTAGTGTGTTTGTGTATTTTTTTTGTTCGAATGCTTAGATTTTTTTTTAAACTGCTGAAGGTGGGAACTAAAAATATTATTTATAAATCAAACCCCAATATCAAAAGGTACTTAACCACCATTTTTTAAAAATTTTATGTAACTATGTCCGCTGTGAAGGATCTTAATGGTAAAGTAAAATATTACAATGAAAAGTTAAACCAAAAACAGTTTTTAATTTTATTTTCTTTCATTTTAAAATTACCGATCAAAGTAGCAACGTAGGTAACTATTTTGCTAACAGTTCTAGATGAGTTTTACAAATGAATACGCCCGAAGTAGCCACTACCATGAAAACTAGTTAAACTAACTTTTTCTTCCTTCTGAAAAATAAAACAGAGCCTTCGGTATTTTAGTAGAGAGAATTTAACCTCTAGTTGCTATTAAAACAAAAACCGTTTTGTATAAAACTCAAGTCCTTTTTACGTCATTATTGGTCTCTCTGGGATTAGTTAGAGAAGATGTTTGAGGCAAATATAAGAAAAAAATAAAAGTGCCTTTTATCAAATCTCAATTCTTTCGAAACATATAATATAAATATAAAATATAATAACTATAATTAGCGTAAAAAGTTCCTCGTTTCAATAAACATACAAAGTGACCTTCCTATAAAAAAATCAATCAAGGTTGTGTTGACTAATATACTTTACACATATTTACATAAAAAGTAAAAATATAGATGTGAAAACTAAAAAAAAGTTGCAAAATTTGACAAGTAATGCAATAATGTAAGTATAATTAATAAAATTAGGTCGTGCTTATAAATAATAAGTTTTGAAATAATTACATCTTGAGTTAGTATTACAAATAATCTATTCAAATCTATTTCGGGATAAAATATAACTGAAAATAAAAGTTTAATCATTAATGTTGTTTTGTGACTCGTGAGAGCGCTAAGAGTGAACTCGGGGGAGTTCTGTACAGCTGTTCTGTTCTAAGCTTTTCGAATTAAGAAAAATGTAAAACAGCGTCAATATTTTGATTGCACACTTCAAGTAAAACTCTTCAGTTAACGATGTTTTCCTTTTATATTAAAACTTGCGAGAACACGGGGACTCTAAACTCTAATGAAAAATTGTGCTTGTAAAGATAGCATGAACTAACAATAAACTTCCACAATCAGAGTAAAAATATCGTTTATTAACTTTTTACTTGGAATAGTAATTTTAGGTAAAAAAAAAGGTTTTCTTTTATTTGTTTATTTATTTACTAACGTACCATATCCAACTAAAACATATTTCACATCACACGAAGTTAATATAAGGAGAAATGATACAACACAGGATAATTAAAAAAAATAACTGCTATCACACATAAACAATAAAGTTAATGTCTCTTCACGGGAACAAGGTTTTGATGGAGTTCACGACTTATGCCACATCAATATAAAATATTACTTGCGTAATGACTGAAAAATATCATTGAGGCTTACACCAAAAAATTCAAGGTCCTGACTTGAGTTGAAAAATCTGGCCACTGTGCCAATGGTATTCATAATTTATGGAGTGTTTATTGAGGAAAAGCAAATTATTATTTTTGAGTCTACGATGCATTCAATTTATTTTTATTCGATGTACAAAAAAACAGGCATTATCAAAAAGTTTGATAATGCCTATAGAAGGCGAAACAACTGTCACGCGTTATAATAACTACACAGCAAAACTTGTTCATAAATGAGCCATTTTTTTGGTAATTGGAAAATTATATATTTGAATCACGTCGGGGTCACCAATTTGGCTAGCGTGTGTGTGTGTTATACTTACCTGTATAACGGCCAATAAATGTGTATAGTGTAGGTTGTGATAAAGTGAAACAGATGTAATTGATAATTTAAGTTTATTGCAAACACGTTACACTATTACACGATTTGAATATCAGAAGGATTTAGTAGGAATCAAGAAATGTCGACCGCCAAGGTAGATCAGAGAAACAGGAATGTCGGTCGGTAACGGAACTAGCAGCGAGCTCCGTTTTCGGGTTGCTATCCGCAAAACGGTGTTTCCGTATTAGAATATTATTTTAGGCTGGCTGACGGTTCTTGATCCCACAATATAAATAAAAAAGTTAAAGTTTTATAAATTAAACTTGATAATAATAAATAATTCAGGCTATCGGGTTCACAGCCATATTTCGTTTTCAATTTCAAATTTGGCAACCTTCCTACTACCATTAAATTTAGATGCGAATTTAATCTGATAATATACTGAATTTATCTCTTGATGCAAACATTTTAGATACTTATTTATGTTGATTGTTTTGCGTGACTCCAGTATAATGATTATTTTCCTTTAAAAATCGTGTTTTGTGATTCCCATTCTTTTGCTTTATAGGTGCAGAGAGTTAGAATACCTCATAAAGCGTTATGAGACGGAATTTGTAAGTGAAAATAAAACAAACCTATCCGTGGGTCATAACGTACTAACTAACGTAGATAGGTCCCCGAGGCGAAAACAACGGAATATAACACCCCCTGATAACTGAAACCGCGTGCCAGGTGGAAATTGATAGTTAACATAACCAGGTGAACCTTTGTTAAGAGCGTAGTTCCACCATGTTTATGATATGGGATAATTTTATCAGTGGGATAACCGATACAGATACCCTGAGGGATCTATGCGTCTTCGGGAAATGTATTTGAATTGCCAATAAAATACAATGGTTGGATCACGTATTATATCGAAAAAGAAATAACACAACCAACAGGGGAAATTATGACGCCATATTCAAGAAAGTATGACCGGCTCTTCTTGAACCAGCGTAACTACAAAAAACCGATGATTCTTTTTTACCGAAGATCAAATGTTAAATAAAAAATGAAAACAACAAAATAAACGACGAGTGAACAATACTTTATTGAAGTTTATCAAACTCTTCAGAGCAGGTGATACAAAATGAAGTTTAATAAAATTTAATTTTAAATTAAATTCTCTAAGAAAAACCATATTTTATTTCAAACGGTCGCTCTTGTAGATTATGTTCTGATTTCACTTGTCATTATTAGGAATTAATAGCGCAGACCCGCGAAGAATCACGGGATAGCCATAGAGGCGCTATTGTGTACTAATATCTCGAAGAAACGTGTTCCACTATTATCACGCACTGGAACCGTATTCGGTAGTTTCCGATCGTTCGGCGTTAAAAATTTGGAGATAAAAAAAAAACAATGAAAAAAACTTCATTTATGATAAATTAATCTATAGTTACATACTTTCATGGCAAATCATCTTATTCTAGGCCATTGTAAATGATTTTATCGTAAATGCAAAAAAAAAAAGTGGGTGTGTCAAGCCTACGCAAGACAGAAGTGAAACTTCTTTTGTTAAACCGTATGAACCACAATCAATTACGTATTTCACTCGTATTACACTCACGACGCAGTATACTAACCAAGCAGCTGATGCTTGGCGTGGCGCAGTTCGCTGGTGTCTGAGAGAGAGGAAAGAAGAGAAGAGAGAGAACGTTCGTGAGCGGCTCCCCCACCTCAACAAGCGCATATGGTGAGAGAGGGACAGTGAACGGTGAGCGGTGGTGGGGGTACCCGCATTTTCGTGTCGATCCTGACTCGGTTTTACTCCGTCCCCGAATTACGCGCCTAAAGAAGTTTCACTTCAATATAATATATTTTTAAAAATAATGTACAATGTACAGAAATAGAATCCCACACAAGATCGCGTAGTGCGCTCTAGCGAACGGATATTTTATCAGAGGGAGATAGTTTTAATTTTTTTTTCTGTAAATTATTACATATTATCAAAATAAATAAATAAATTAAATAAATGTAATACAATTATCATAATATACGGATTAGATAATAATTTTAATCCAACACAATAACGCAAAGCGCGCTCTAGCGGAGTAATGTTTTATCACAGTGAGATAAGTGTTTTTATTATTTTGCAATATTATTTTCTTTTAAAAAATGTTCTGACCTACTAAAAAATAAGATATTGAATGAAAAAGGCGTTAAAAACAAAAAAATAATGTGCGATGGCCGAGAATCGAACTCGGATCAACTGCTTGGAAGGCAACTATGCTGACCATTACACCACCAACGCCAGTTGTCGGGATGAGCTAAGAAGCATTTATATGTTACTTCAAAACTTTGAAAATTATTACATATTATCAAAATAAATAAATTAATTAAATAAATGTAATACAATTATCATAATATACGGATTAGATAATAATTTTAATCCAACACAATAACGCAAAGCGCGCTCTAGCGGAGTAATGTTTTATCACAGTGAGATAAGTGTTTTTATTATTTTGCAATATTATTTTCTTTTAAAAAATGTTCTGACCTACTAAAAAATAAGATATTGAATGAAAAAGGCGTTAAAAACAAAAAAATAATGTGCGATGGCCGAGAATCGAACTCGGATCAACTGCTTGGAAGGCAACTATGCTGACCATTACACCACCAACGCCAGTTGTCGGGATGAGCTAAGAAGCATTTATATGTTACTTCAAAACTTTGACTAGATCAAATGAACTTTAATCGGTGGTGGGGGTACCCGCATTTTCGTTTCGATCGTGACTCGGTTTTACTCCGTCCCCGAAAATTCATTACGCGCCTAAAGAAGTTTCACTTCAAAACGTTAGAATTACTACTAAATCTCCAAGGCACGTCTTAATTCTAAGTTAATTGAATATAAATTGGAATGAAGAGAGCAAAAAATACTTACTAATCTCTTAATAATGCATGTATGTATTAAGAAAAAATCCATCTAGAATTCATTTTAAACACTTGTGACGTTTAATTCTATCTAAATGCCATTTTAACCATTTCAATTAATAAGTGCAAAAGTAGAGTCTTAATGCCTAGGAATTTTATACTTACATAATTGCGGATTAGGGAAGCCTGTTTTAGAATTATTCTTTTGAACGGAATCCATTTCCATAACGATATTAAGTTAATGGTCCAATCAACGGAACAAAGGAATAACTGGTTAGAATTTGCAAGATGGAATTTAAATATTTGTAACTTAAATAAATCACTAATCCCGCTTCTTATTTAATGGGAATATTATTCAAGGTTGCAATTTTGGAAACGAAACGTTTCATCAAATTAATTTGAGTTCAATAATATAAATGAAAATAATTTATTTCATATAAGAATTAAATTGTTTAAATTTATAAACCATTATCACACAGACAATATAATTTTTAACTTATGTTTGTGCAATTCACTTTTATACTAACATTATTATTCTTGTGACACCGGCTTTGTCTCACAACTCTTTAAATAAATCTCCGTTGTCAAAAAAATACTTTATAATCTATTGCGATAGATGATAACTAGCTCTGATGGCTTAATTAGCAGGCAATAGGAATTGTTAAGGTTGCAATAATATTAATTATAGTCTCAATCCCTGCACTATCGAAAGCTATGTGCCATTCATGGGTGACCTCTTAAACTTACTATTTAGGGCCATATATGAGCAACCTCTTAAACTACTCTCTAGAATAATACAATTATTATAACTTTATCCTTATTATTATTAATCAATATATTTTTTTTAAATGTTATCTATATATTTTCGTGTAATCTCAGTAGCGTGAGATTCAGATAATCAAATTCCATCAGATCCTAAAAACTATTTATAAAAAACTACAAGATAATTCTGTGAAGGTAAAAAAAAAATGTAGTTACCCTTTCCGAAATTCATACATTTCATGTACACACGAATGTAAATATTTTAAATGTTGTAATGTTTGATAAACTAAACAAAAAAATAAATAAAATACAGTTCCTCCAAACTTTGAGCCTAATAATAAATAACGTTTTGATTAGCCTTATTAATTCGGTATTAATCGAGAAAGTATCCAAATTTATCCTTATATAGTTAATTTGTTTAGTTTGTAAAATGTTTACATTCGTGTTTGAAATCAACCATGAACAAACAAGGAAGGTTAATTTAATAAAGTTAATCTAAATAAGCTTTATTAAATTACAGTTTGTAAATTAACGATATAACATGATATGACCAAAAAAACAATTTAGCACTTTTGAAGAAAAACTAGAAGCTGATTTTTTGTTTATTTAAAACTTTGTGCTACTTTGAAGTACCGTGATCTGCGTAAATAGTGGAATTTATAAATAAAACACATATTTACTACATTCAATTACTGATAATTGAAAGAAATTCTTACATTTTTATTTGAAATGAGTTGTTCATTGGATAACAAAGCATTTTATTTGTGAAATGATCCTTAATGGAAAACATCGTAACTTTGGCGCTTTTCGGTAAGGAAATGAATCATAAAAACATAAAATTTCTATAGAATGACATGATACATATTGTAGTAAAAGCCGCGTTTCTTTAAGACCTGAATAATCATTTTGTCAAGAACTCCACGTAAGATATGTTTTAAGACATGATTATTGTAGAAATTCTTTACTTTTTCAATGTATTAATTACGCCTGAAGTATCTTGTTTATTTATTTGACTTCGAAATATAATAATGTTAGAACATTTCTTAAAAGAGCAATTTGAATATAATTAATGTTGCGTTATTCCTCATATTAGAAATCAAAAAAAGATAGGTACCGTTTCGATGCCCCTTCTTGGTGGGCATAATCGAAATTATCAAATTGATTTGTATTTTTTAATATTCGAAATAAATCTTTCATTTTTTTACAATTTTTTATACGCCCTTTTACGTCGGATACATATGAATACAATTTTTATACAAATTTTAGTTATAAAAATCAACTTGATACTTTGCTTGAATAAAATAATATTATTAAAATGTTTCGTAAATGGAAAAATCGATTATAAATGTTTCGTTTTAGCCATCACTAGTTCACACCTTTTATTGCACACAGTTGAATAGAATTGTTGCATCGCCAGTAAAATCAACATTTTCAGATGCATTGTGGAGAAGATTATTTCCATGTAATACCTGTTTAAGAGTAACGCGAAGTGTGTTTAAAAATAACAAACTTCGCGTTACTCTTAAACAGTTAGAAATAACGTTAATAATTTGGAAGATATTTGCTCTCTAAATCTGTATAGTTACGAAATGCTTACTTTGAATTGCTTGAATTCTAGTACAAAATATAAGTAGGTGTAGTAATTAGAACATTTTTTGTGGTTTTCCAGAATGTTGGATACTTTCAGTATCGTCCTGGTGAAAGACCACTATTTACGAGTAGAATCGGAACGTTGCATTAAATGACTTTAGCCATGTTTGATTAACATATCTAAATAATTTCCCATCTTCCTCTTCATCATCTCCTTCTCAGGAGGTTGACAGAATTTGGGACTCAATGAGAGGTACTCAATTCTTATATGTTACTGAACATAACAATATCAACCAAGCTAATTGAATGATTGATATCGTCGTTCGAAATAGAATTAAATTTTTTACCGATAAACAATTTACGAAGTAGTATAAATTAAGTTTCGGAACGACCTTTAAATTTTTTAGAGCTTTTACTTCAGTCACAACCAGACGAGTCTTGCCTGAAAAATCTATTATCCGGGTCAGTAAACACAGGACTTTATTTTTTAAAGTTTTCTGCGAAGTGCTTCTTAGAAAATGTTTAGTAAATAACGAAATTATTCAGAGTATTTCGGACACAAAGTAATTTTTACGAGCAAAAGATCGGTTGGATCGATGTCATTTGGTCTAAAAACGGGTCTTGGGTTAAAAACCCTACAAGGTTCGAATATTTTTTTTAAAGGTGTTAAACATTTAAATGTCATTATACACTTCGTAATCATTACAATCGCGCCCATTTTAAAATTGTAGTTCAATTCAATAGGAATAAACAGTTTTTCTGATAATTATGTTCACAGCAACACCGAGAAACGTTTATTGTCAAGTGCTCTTTTAATTGCATTTAATGTATATAGAAAACACGTATAATGGTTCACACAATATGTCCCTGGCTTTTTTATTACACTGTTTACTATTACACTGTAAAATGTGCAGTAAAAATATAAAAAATACTATTTTTAAATACGTAAGATTTTACAAATTTACTATGTGAACTTATCGTTTACTTCCAAAATATAATTATACTTATATGACTCTCTCTAGATTGAAATTGTTTTGTTTTCTTTGCTTTCCTAATATATTTTTTCTACACAATAAGTACACATAGTTTTAGAATAAAAAAATTACATACGTCGAAAATGTTATAAAAGGTATGCTAATGAAACGCACAAAGACACTTGCCTGTGCGTGGGTAATATATATAAAAATAAATAAGGATGACTGAATGAATGAAGAATGAAATTATACCAAATAAAATACTAATATAGGTACAAAATCAAGCAAGTTGTAATGGAAATTTTAAAGTTCCGGTACAGTAATGTTATATTGTTGTGAATAAATGTAACACAAAGTTAAGTTTCATGATTTAAATATTTTGTTTTCATTTATTAATTTACATATTTTTTAATAATATAAAAAAATACGTAAGTATATAAATAATATTGATGTTGAAATTATTGCAATGCTGTGGTGAAAAATTTTTTTTTTCTTAATTAAATGATTAATCAATTTACAGGATAATTATTTATGTCAACTAAAATAATTAATAAAATTAGTTTTCCCTGCTTTTTTATGTTTATTTTCTATCTTCTTCTTCTAAATGAAACATGAAGGTTTGCAAATAATTTACCTGAACAGTGTTTCACTATCTAAATCACTTAGACATAACTTTAATTCTTTTACATGGTAGATTATTTTTACTAACCGCCGACCGATAAAACATGTGTTAGCATTAATTTGGTATTGATTTGGGGGGTTCGAAATACATTATTTGTCGATTTGCTTATTCTATTTTTATTTTTTCGAAGTATTTTGAATTTTAAATATATAAAAGCTGTACCCCACCATGCGTTCCTGTGGCTTAGTCTGTCTATGCAGATAGAGAAACAATAGCGCGTGTTGCTTTTACGTCTAACAGATAGCACTGTTTAAAAAAAACATATTTTACCTGTCTCAGGCGACATCTATATAATACAGGTATATAAAAACACACCCATATTTGAACACGAAATTTTGACACGCTGTGTCAAAATTTCAAAGCAATCGGTGAAAAAATTTCGGTGAGTTAAATTGTTGAAAAACTAACATTTTAATTTTTATTTATATAGATTACATGGCTTGCAGAAGAAATAATTTACGAATATAAAATTATTTTTATGATAAGTCTGTCGAGAATGTTCTATTTCTATATTATATAAGTTTAATAGTGTGCTTTTGAGTTATTTGTAGAGGCTAAATAGATTACTTTGAAATCGTTTTTGTTGAAAAAAGGATCAGTAAAAGTGTAACATAAAATCAGTATATTCTGCATTGAATAAACACAGAAGGTAGAAGCGCCCCTGAGGTGATATCTCACCAAAGTGGCGCTATACAAATTGTCCAATATTATTATTATTATTAATCACACCTTGCTTTCAACCCCTCCAGCAAAAAACCTTGTTTTCATCGCTGTGCAGCATCATTAATGTAATTAATTTATTGTGAACCGTTTCAGTAAACCGCGAGTTTACTCCCCTTTTTCCCCGCTTAAAGTATGTCAGCGCAATTACTCAAAACCACGTATTCAGAATATTTGTTTAGTAAGTACCAAAGCCGCGTTTAAATGTTCAAACTATCACGAAAATATTGTTGGAAGTTTTCGGCTCAAAAATTTAAAAACCAAATTTTTCATTCAAAAACATTGTGACATTATCTTTGGCACTTTGGTTGGCAGGTTTTAAAAAATGTCTTTTATTAACCATTAAATAATGTAGGTTCAAATACCTAAATTTTTTGTTTAAATTTTGTTTCCAGGCGGAACCTGTTTCGAGTAGGCAGAAATTGAATCTCATTTTAATATCTTAAGGGAAATAAGGAGAAAAAATAAAATAAGAAATTTAAAAAGATAAATAGAAAATAAAGATATATAAGCACAAGAAAATTAATGAATAGAAAATAAAGGAATTGAGAGAAATAGAAAAGAAATTAAAAAAAGGAATGAGAAGAAAAGAGAAAAATATAGTCGTTTGCTATGGCGGTAAGTAGTTAATGACTTGTAAAATTGTAAATGTAAAAAATTAAAAATTGTAATTGTAATACTGTTATAAATAATATTTTTGGAAACAAGCGTAACTTAGAATTAGCAGTTACGTTTATTTCTGCTGCTAGCAATTCGAACGCTATTATAAAAAAAGGACTAGTTATTCGTAAGCAGTTTCGATTTTCGAGATCTTAAAAGTGATTCTTTTACTGACCATTCGTTGAAAAGGTCTACGTCACCTCTCCGCTCCTCGCCACTATGGTCCGCTAATACCTTTGTTGACAATCCATGTGCAAATTGTGTGTTTGTTTTTTTTAGGTGTTTTTCAGTTAAAAAAATAAATGATGCCAGATTATGGTATTTTATATTATACCAGATTATTGTCTGTAGCTGGTATTTATCTACATAAATAGACACATAATTAGTTCATTCAATTAATTCAGCAAACAACTAATAGCAATTATTTTTCAGAACTTTTTGGTTGTATTTTCACTTTTCTTGTTTTAATGTGATACACATCTTTATTATTGGTGTAAGATCTCTTAAAATAGCGAGTATCGAACGTATTTTTAACAGATATACCTACGAGCCCTTTATTCTATGCTACGCTACTCTCTCTATCGCACTGTGCACATAACCAGATACTTTTTCATGTCACCCCCATATCCTTTATTTCATATCTTTTGTGGTAGGTATATAGAAAAAAGTGAAGTGATTTTAAGTAATAAAATCATTCGATATAAAGCTTCTGATAACGTTCAAATATCAAATCACTTGGCTTGCGTTCGTTAACAAGGAGACAAATTGGATTCTGAAATTATTGTATGGTAAAGTAAAGATACTGAAAATCAATCTATGTATATTCGAGATTTACTTAAAGGCATGTGGCTCGAATTGCGCCCTTATTACGAACGAATTTGAGACGGTTAAACTGGGGGAGTGAAAAGAATAATATGACACCGTTCTCCCTCATTACTTATTGGCGGAAGAGAAAGAAGATATATTTAAGGTCTAGAACGTGGGGTGAAGGCAATAGCCAACGACGGTCAAAGCCTTTCCTAAAGTAATATTGAGAAAAGACAAAATAATAACAATTTTTAAACGTATTAAAATACCTCTCAAAACATTCTGGCATAGGTATATGGCTGGACGAGTTTCACCTTATAACGTGCATTTTCATACAAGACCGGATATTTTCAGATTTAAACAATACTTAGATAAGTTCTATAAAATTGGAAGTTCACCGTTTATCAAAGTCCAAAATCCATATTAAACAATTTTGTTATTATATTCCAATTAGATTTCTTTCAATGCCAGACTAAAATTAAAGATTAATTTAGTTAAATTTTTGAATAGGGTAACCAGATATCATTATGAAAATGAACGGTAATCGATTATGAAGTTGATTATAATTAAGGATTTAAAACATTCAAAATTTCAACAAGAAATACACTGTTTAAATGATACAGGGTTTTCCAATAAGAGGTGTTATTTTGAATAGCCCGCTATTTCGGTAGATGTTACTTTTAAAGCTGTAATTTTTTAACATTTGACAAGTATAAACTACGCCATTAATAAAAATGGAACAATACACGCTTCAACAACGCATTGAAATTATTAAAATTCACTTGAGTGAATCAAATTCAAATAATCTTGAGTGATGAGGCCCATTTCCACCTCGGTGGCTTCGTCAACAAGCAAAATTGTCGCATCTGGGGCTCAGAAAACCCAAGAATTATTGTTGAAAAGTTTCTTTATCTTCAACGTGTGACTGTTTGGTGTGGTTTATGGTCCGGCGGAGTCATTGGACCTTACTTTTTCGAAAATGAGACTGGAGCAACAGTTACGGTGAATGGATTGCGCTATCGAGAGATGATTAAGGATTTTTTATGGCCGGAATTGGATAGTGTTGATCTGGACAACGTTTATTTTCAACAAAACGGCACTACGTGCCACACAAGCAACAAAACCATTGATCTTTTACGATTAAATATCAAAATAACACCTCTTATTGGAAAACCCTGTATTATGACAGAATCCTGATATTATGGATTTAACTCACTTTCCGGAATTGCTGCGTTCTATTCAAAGTAAGACAGATTTATATTCTCAGAAAAATAATCATTGTTATCATCTAGCAGGCTTCAAATGGGTTCTAGGAACCTTTCATTAAACATATATTCATTTATCCGCAATGCACGTAATGTTTTTAAATATAACGGAAGTTATTTTTTTAATGACAAAATAATGTTTATAAGACAAGGTTTTTTATGCATAGCACAAATAATAAGAAATATAATGAGCAGAAATTGTTGATTGAAGTACAGGTACATATTGAGAGTGTTCCATTTTCAAAAATGGAACACTCTCCATTATACATGCAACTTTGATCTTTGGAGTATATTTCTCTCAAATTATCTCAAATTAAATTATTATCTCAGATTAAAGAGTACTGAATAGCATGTTTGTATATAACTAAAGAAGGGGAATATTTTCAGGCAAAAGGAGAAAATTTATTCACGTTCTTAAGGGAGGACATTTCGTCATTTTGGGGTAGGTACCACGTGAAAACTCTATTCACTACGAAACCATATTTTCCTTACCGCCATTCAATTCCCCTACAACTGGTTGCTCGCTCTGCAAATGGTTTTCAAAGGTCTCATTCTACAAATTCTTAGAGAAAAAAAACATATTTTTTTCATAAAACAACTATTAATGTGAGTTTTTTTTCCATCAAATGTTTGAGAATAATCCATTTATACCCCATTACATTATACTTACTCAAGAATAAGATTCCTGTATTTTTATATAGAACATAAATAAGGCCCCTATTATAAATTCCCTTATGTATATTTTAAGCAACACAATATCAACTGCTTACGGCAATGGCATGCGGAGAGCGATTTTAACATAAAAATCATTTATTTCTTTTTGAATTTCATGCACAGCTGAGCTTTTCATATTTGTTATTTTTTTAACACAAATCATCTAAATGAGCACAACATAACAAAAAACAAAATTTTAATAACATAACATAACAAGAGCACAACACCATGTAAGACGGAAAAATTAGTAGATTGGGGATACGCAATAAACTAAATACGAGTTTATTAAATAAGTCAAGGCGGAGTTAGGCTTTTATCTGATTTGATTTTTTTTCTTCTAATTTCTAATATAAGTGCTACCTACCTATTTATATTTAGTGATTGATGTGTTAAATATGATAACAATATCATAATATTCATTACCCAAATTCTGAATACGAACTGGAGTATACGATACTGTGATTCCGTGTTGGAGTTGTCACAATAAAACGGTCGATATTTAAAATTTCACAAACATATTCAGTTAAAATTTTTCCAAAATATTTTTAAATATACCATGTGCAAGTTATTTCTACATGCTTTCGATGTTCAGCTCTCGTTCACTTGTTTTCCCCGAAAAGAAAAATAACATCTGCATTAAAAATGGGAACAATGAACAAATATGTTACTACCCTGCCTCAACCGAGATTTTGATTTAAAAATAAGAAACATGCAAAATGGCGACTAGTTTTATTTTTAGGTACATCTATTTGAGTTTAGCTTTTGTTTTCGGAAATGAATGAATGCAAATCTTTGAAGCGAAAATAAACCCACTTCCCTTGACATCCGAGATTGTCTACTCGTTGTCGATGATAATAAACTCATAATATATAATAAAAAAATAAGCTTTTGGTGGAAATCACACCCACACACGCGGAGATGTACGCATTTCACTGAAATCGGATAACCTAACAGCAGTTAATTGATGATATTTTAAAATACTTCTACTTAAATTTCATTTTTGAAATTTCACTCAATGAATCCGACATTCGATCGAACTGAAACTCGGCAGAGAAACTCGCTGTCGATGACAATGCATTGGGTGGCATACACGCGCAAACACACGCATTTCTATAAAATTTGATGATATTATAAAATTTTGCAGCAGTTAATGTACGAAATAAATCTCAGTAGCACCAATTAAGACTAGGCGTGGTTAATTCATTTTAGTATTATTTTTTTAAGTTTTAAAAGAAATTGTAAAATATTGGGCAGCATTTAAGAACCAGTCCCTGTGGGAGACGGTTCTATCCTCGGTCAAAAAATCCATACATATCAAATTATAATATAGTGAATTAATAAAAACAGATGTGTTTGAAAAAAAAACTTTGTTTTAAAATGGTTAATTTTTTTAAATTTCAAATCCATCGGTGTACAAAGTAACGTTCTAAATTTGCCTGGATGTTGATATATACAAGTAAAAATTTTATTTTCTTAATTTTTGCTCTAGTTTTTTGTATACCTCATTGGGTTTTGAGAATAATTCTTTTTATGATATTAAATGATTTCTTCGTCCGCCACTGGTCAGAATCTTAACGAAAGCGGGTTCCATAATATGAGGCTCCTTACTTTATTATTTGCTGTTAAAACTGCAATAAATTTCCTCAGAGTTGTTTTGGGCGGGTATCACGACCGCATCGCCCACGGCACGCTGCTCTGTTCCTCATCTTGCCTTTTTACTTCTGCAAAGCCTTAAATCTCGACGTCGCATGCCGTGGGCCTTAACAGCGTTTCGGTTAATTGAACCATGCAACTTTGGCGTATTCATAAATCTTCCGATCCTTCGCATAAAAAAAATGTTCCGTGTGTCACCAGAAAATCGTCCCAAAAGGCGTCTTACCGTGTTATTTAAAAATTCCTACTGCCCGGAGCAAGTGGAACTGTGATATCTTAATTTTGGGAAATGTTGTGTGATTAAAGGATTGCTGGGAATGGGAACACTTGACTAATCATATTTGATCACCTGACATAGTTCAAGTTATTTCAAACATGATTTCAATTATGAAAGACGGTCTCTCCCAAGGCCTAAACTGAGAGTACCTGGCACTTTGGAACGAGGTGCAAATAATTTTTTTTTTTATTATATTATCAGTACATTCTAATTCCACAATAATTTGAATAATGATTGAATATTTTTTATGGCACAATTTTTGTGAAAAAATATATAAAGATGTTATATGAATGTAAATTTACACACCAGAATTTTGCCACTGTCACAGATGTCGTCAAAAATACAATCCCTAACGCATTAAGATTTGATTAATCAACTTAAATTAATTTTTTAATGATTTAAAACGATTATTGTTGAAAATATATTAATCTAGGGAATAGGTAATCCCTGGGATCTTAGCGGGTTGTGCTGAAATGATTTATTTTTATGGCACCATTATGAATTAACTTTCGCATGGTTGAATTTTCCCAATATTCCGCATCACAAAACCGACTTAATTTCACAAAATTCAATTTTCTATTTCTTTTCGATTCATTCAGCAATGAAAATGATTCCTAAAATAAACATTCACCTAATATCATCGATGAAATATGTGCATATCTTAAGAACAATAATTGAACAAAAAATATTAGCATTTATTTGAGCCAGAACAGCAATATATTTTAAATGGAATGTTTTCCAGATAAACAAATATATTTACATAATTGAAAATAAAGTAGGTACATACCAACCCTTAATTTTTTTTTCAATTTTTGCAATATCTTTTACAAATATGGTGAAACTGCCTTTAAAAAGGGTTGTAAATTTATTTCTCGAATTTTATTTATTTTTTGCCAATTGCTGTTTTTGTATTTAAAACAATGTTTGATGTTGAAATGTTAAGTAAACAGTAAGACATTATGCTTTCAGAGATCTTATTGAATAAAATATTTTTGAAGCAGACAAAATATCCTTATTTGTATACAGACATGTCTTATAGAAGTTATGTTATGTGTTAAAATATACCTATAGATATAATAGCTTACTATGTAATTATACCAAAAATAAAAAAGAGAGATCATTAGTAAATGAAAGACCAAGTACGTACAATCGAAAGAGATTCTTTTCCAATACGAGATTAGGTCAAAAATTAAAATCAGGGGAAACAGGAGTAAATAATAATAAGTTAATGAGGGACTTGGAATACTAGTTCGTTCCATGTACGTGTCGTTTTACAAGTGAGAGATTAAGAGAAACAAAGTGTTGTCGTCTCTGGTGATGGTGAAATTCTCAGAGAATTGTTATCTGGTGTTTCTTACCAAGAGTTATGAGTTAAGGTTAGTTACTTTAAAACATTCAGGTAAAAAAATAAGTAATGACAATTACTATTGGTGCCATATTTTTCAAATGATCGATGATTAAACTTACGAGATCCAATCCAATCTCCGTGAACCCGTGGAGTATCTATACCTTGTCTTATAAAACTGTACAAATACCACGTGCCGCAGAGATTTATCGGATATATGTTGTTTAGTCTAGAAATAGAAATTGCTTACATCATAAATGTCTCCAGATGTATTAAGATAATGCCTTCCATAATGCCCTACTGAAGCTAACGACTGACCTCAGTCCCTCGGTAGCCCTAATTCGCTAAGCCGTAATTAACATGAATTTATTACTATTTTCGCTTGTAATAATAATAAACCATTATCTGACGTTCAACTCTAACAAATAAGTTTATTTGAAAAGCTCACAATCTGTTTCTAATAGTCCGTTAAGATTTATCAGCTAGTGGCTTATCATGGTCGGCAATAATTTCATTAATATATCTTTTATTATTATTGAAAACTTGTCTGAGACCTGAGATACGCCAGTTTATTTAATTTATTGTAAATTTTCTACCAGACTACAATCTCCACCAAGGTCGAGATGTTAAGGAGATTTCCATATGTGGTCAATGTATTACATGTTTATTGCATTTGTTTTCAATAGTTTCGTATAATTGGCTCAGATTTATATAACATCATAAAACTTCCTAGAACTTTTGGAGTTATTTTGAAAAAATACCTAATTTACATATTAGTACAATAAAGAGCTTTTTATAGTTTTTCGCGATTTTTTTACAAAAGGGGTGACATTTTGTACGGAATATTATCAAAAAAAATTGATGCAAGTAGTAACCTACTGGAAAAAAATTGATAAATTTTATTGATTTCATACTAGAGTTTGGATAAAGTTTGGATTAAACGTATGAAGAGCATGATTTATTAGCGAATTGGATGCTGCATTTTTGTTGTAATTAAGCTTGTTGAATAGCGCTGTATTTCAAAGGTATATTAATATTAACTAGGCACAGAAGTTCGGTACAGTCGATATTATTGTTTAAAATTATCTCTGTAATTTTTAAATCGGCTACTGTTCGTTTTTGTTGCACAGATTGAAATGTACGTTCAAAATTATTGTTGAATCAACAGGTAAGATATTTTACAAATTAGTTTTGTATACATATTCTATGCTTTGATGTACAGTTTAAATTGTGGACTCAAAATTGGCGAAGCATATTCCAGTAAGCCTGACTAATGCGAAATATAATTTAACCACTGTAAGCGGGTTACTGAAAACTTGCTTATAAGTTTACCTACCACAGTGTCACCTACTCAAACCTACCAAAACCAAACATTTTATCCGTCCTACGAAATATTGAGTCCATGTGATTATTGAATATATCTTTACTAATTAGGTAAACTCCATTAAACTTTTATGTTCACATAATATCACAAATAAGTATTTACATATGAGCTACGCAGATGATATGGTTCTGATGGCACCGTCAATAAGAGGATTACGAATTCTCCTGAAAATCTGTGAAGAATTTGCACACGAAACCAACATGATTTATAATGCGAAAAAATCAGCACTGTTGGTCATAAGACATGGGGAAGGCCCAAAAAACATTCCCCCCGCCATTTTGAATGGTGAGCTTCTAAAAACAGTAGAAATCACAAAATATCTAGGACATATCATCAACAATAAGCTGACGTATGATGAAGATATTGACAGGCAGAGGCGTGTATTGAATATAAAATGTAACATGCTCAGTAGAAGATTTCGGCTCTCTAGTCCACGAGTGAAAAGGACGCTCTTCACAGCCTTTTGCACCACCCTGTACACATGCGAGCTCTGGGCAAACTTTAAAAAAAGAACAATTGAAAGGCTTTGGGTGCAATACAATAACGCATATCGACTGATGTTCGGACTTCCTAGGCACTGCAGTGCATCCTCAATGCTTACAGAAGGGCGAGTTCCAGGATTTACAGCTCTATTAAGAACCAGAATTGCAGGACTGAGGGGATGGATAAACCAGTCAGGAAATACTCTCATCATAAAATCCCGTCTGACTTCAGGATCGAGCATTGAAGACCATTGGAGAAAGATACTTGCTCCAACAATCTTAGATCCGATGGATTCCCGTTCTTCTTTGCTTTAATGTAAATATTATCTGTACTTATACCCTCTATGGGATGTATGGGATCGCACTTACCTCCCCACATCCTGGGATAAAGAATTTATTTATTATTGATTCAGCGTTTTCCATTATTTGGAAATAGTATCTTTTTGTAAAACTGTTGCTTTTTTTTTTGAAATAATTTTATCTTTATCCCTTTCCATTTCCCTCAAAAGAAAACATTATGGAAGACAGTTACTTTCGATGAATAAGTCAATCCGTTTTGATGTGTGACTGCCGATAGTCAAATCACCGCAGTGACGACATTTTAATGTACCGAGCCTTTCTTCCTTACGGGAGTATTGACGAAATAAATATTTGATCGCGCAGAAAGCACACGTTTGAAAGTATAATGTACGGAAACATCATCTGCTACGAAGAATAATATTTGTTACATATTTACGATGAACCGTGAGCTTTACATTCGCTTACCGGAATCTTTTCCGTTTTCATGACATTCTTATTCAAACATAACAGAAGTTGATGTGACAAAAAAGTTTGAAAGTATCTTTTCTTAAATGTTTGTTCAAAGAAAATATGATGAAATAAGTAAAGTTAAAGTGAAAACAAGCATTCTCAAAATAGACATTTTTAGTAAAGGTTAAGGGTTTTTCAATAACCACTCCCCTCTATTCCTCAGAAATATATATTTTTAAATATACTTAAAGTGGCATATTTGTCAAGCTTTATCTGTTTTGATGTCAGTAGAATAATTTATTTAATTTTTTCAACTTGGCTTACGTAAAAATCCCTGAAAGGGAATTCATCGTAGGTACTCACATCTTCAAATTTCCTTCAGGCTGAGAAATTCATGATTAAATTAAATATTTTTATGAAGCATTGCTTGTATTTCTATCGAAGATTTTATTTCTGTGCACAACTCATTTGTTGTGTTTGTAGATTTTCAATGCAACGGCTGTAACTTTTATATTAAAGCCTTGAAAGAATATGACTCATTTGTCATTATTCAATACTGGAATACTGATGGTATCCAATCTCCGCAGTCAGATCAGATTCAATGGCAGACATAAAAATACAGTTCTTATATTCATAACCAAATCGTCCAGATCCAATACAGCATTCGGTTGCTTGACGGCAGGATTACGTGCTTCAGGCGATGCGATATTTGAATGACTTGCGCGACCGCGATTCTCATGCGCTCTGGCGGAATAAAAAGGTACTATCAAACACGGCTACTTGATTCTATTTTGACAGGATTTACTGGACGCGGAACACACCAACAAATTTATCGGCAAATTGAATTAATTAAGTGGTCGAGTAAAACAGAACTCCGGAACGCTTAGTCAATTAGTTTACCAGGCTTTAAAGAATTTAATTGTATTACGTACACAAAACCATTACTGACCTAAAGTTGACCTAGCGGGAACTACTGCTATTGTGGATGTAACACCAGATTCAACAAGCATACTATTTCCTGTCAAAGAAATGAATACTATTACCGCTGCATTTATAATCGTTCGCTCGTTTCAGTAACGAGAACAATTATTTTAACGACTGATTGACATAACATGTGCCCGAGGCTATAATATAAAGCATATGCCAATTTTCGGAGCAATAGAAAGTTGAGAAAGCTGCCAATGAGGACCGATAAATCACACTAGTGGAACTCATTTATGCAAATTGGCAAACACAACAATGCCATTTCATCATTTTGGTAATGAGGCTGATTATAATATATATTTAAGCTATTCATATTTCGGTTTGCCAGTTAGTTAAATGACATCCAGCTTTAATACCATCGACATAATAAGCAGCTTGAATACGGGGCCGGATCAACTACACTTTAATAATAATAATTTTGATGATTTGTATAGTGCCGTTTTGTGCAAAATCACCTCAAGGGAGCTGTAAGGCGCGACTTTGTGTCATATTGATCAATGTAATTGCCAACAAGCTCTTCAACAAATATCTGCACCCGTTTGATGTTTTTAATAATATTTTATTTTAATATACAGGGTTGTCCAAAAGAATATTCCCACTCAATTACATATACCTACGAGTACAGTAATCTATAATATAAATTTATTTAATTAATTGCGATGCATTATCGTGTTAAAAAAATATTTTTTCTAATCTTGAATTCATTAAGGATTGAAACATGCCTATCTAAGAAGGAAGTTTGTTTAAAAGCGTGGTCATTTTCCCCAGAGGCATGAGCATTGGCAGGTTGGTCCTCCCTCTTGGAAATAAAACCTGTGCTGCCTAGCTCTGGTGAAGTTATCGGTGACATAAAACGTAATACGATCCAGAACATCAGGATTACAATTGCAATTACCGTCGCCACTGCAATTTTTCTCCTAACTTCTAGACGATCTCGTCCTATTATTCCAGCGATGAAGTCAGAGGGATGTAACAAGTATGTAGTACCCAAACTTACGCATGTACAGGTATCGCGTATACTTGCTTGCACCCAAAAGATTTTGCGTTGCAGATTACAAAACCTAGCATTAGAATGGAAGTGTTGCACACCGAATCGATATGAGAACGAAAAGTCAGGCGAGCGTCAAAAGTGATTCCTAAATCTTTCATTAAAGAAATATATATAAACGATGTGCCAGACATTTTATTGTTAAATTACATCGTTTGCCTTACCCTTACCCTTATGGTACTGCATAATTAAAAAAATTCAAATATTATTATATTACTATTATTATCATAATTATGGTACTACAATATTATTTAAATAATTACTACAATTATTATTTTTTGCATTTGTGTGCTGTTATGTTATTAAAATAAAAGTCAATACCATGTAAGTATCATAATTTTGGATAACCCGATTGTAGTAACAATAATGAATGTAAGTGAAACAGAATTTTTTCGTCTGCAATCAATTGTAAAAATAATAAGGCATTCCTAACGCCCTTTTTAACTTTGCGCCTTGGTTACTGGTTTCATTTTTGTACCCATCCGGCACTGTTAAACTAGCTTATAATATAAGCTATATTATTATTATGAAATATGCCTCATTATTTCTTCTCTTTGACTAATGAATTTGAGAGTGGGTCATTGTTTTTTTTTTCATTTAATAATTCCTAAAATTAGTTAGCTTTTAAAAATGAAAATACTTCCTACAGAAATGAGGATTAATAAAACCAGCTCACGTCTGCTATGGTGGATTGAGTTTCTTCCGTAGAATTTTCCTTGTGAACAATTGGTTATATGATACGAATAAGTGTGTTTGATCACATAACTTTTCTAAGAAAGGAAAAACGTATCGCAAAACCAATAATTCTTTCAGAAGGCTAATAACTAATGACATTTTGCTGAAATGTGATAATATCTCGAAATAATGAAGTTTTATTTAAGAAACTACAAAAGGTCAACGATTTGTAAACAATCGATAAGTAATAACGATGACTTCTTTATGACAGAAATAAATAAGAGTATTTTCATTATTTCAGAAAATCATCATCAAAGTACATCATTATTATACTTTTACCATTTCGATAAAGTTTTTATTTTATTAGGACACCAAATTTAATCTTCCAAACATGTCTTGTGTAGGAAGTAACTAAGCCGATCATTAGTTAACCCGCAATCGGTTCAAAGACCTCTATAAGATATTCGCGTAAGAATAATATGCTGACATTTATACGATTTATGCATGTGAAAAGTTAAAGTTTTTTTTTTATTCTCGAGTGTATCCGATCTGATTCTATGGCCTTTTAAAAAGCGTACAGTAAGACGGTGGTTGGCAATATAATTTATGCAAGATTGATTGCAAAACTTGCCAGAAAAGGAGTAGGCCAGAGTGACAAAGCGGCTGGAGGTGTGGGCGTGAGATCCAAAGATAAACAAGCCTCACCAAAATCGATGCTTAAAAGCGTTGTGATTTCAGTGTCTGCGGGATATATTTTTAATTAAAAATGTAATATATTTATTGACTGCTAGATGCCGTTTTACTTTGCTTGTTTATATGGTTACATAAAATGATATTTATTCTCAAAGATACGGAAAATACATAATACTGTAAAATTTATTGCTTTTCAAATATATGACTAACAACATAACTTACTACCTTCAAAATACTACTCAAACAACGTTTCATTAAATCAAACTAATTTTTTTCCATATATTTCTTTGAGTTTATTATCAACGTAAACTTTGTAATATTCAACTAATAAAAAAGTAAAACAAACATAATTATGTGTAATATTTATAATTATTTACAAAAAAATGTCACGGACAGTCGTTTTGCGAAAGGTTCACTTTATCTGTGAGCTAAATTCGCAACCACGTAATACAAAAATGGTTTGCATTATTTGTACCGGTCAGTGGCTGAGTTGGCATCGCGTTTGGGTCCCACTAAGGCGTAGTGTGTTCAATTCCTCGGCTAGCTAAGTCCTCCATCACGGCACGAGCAATATTTTCCGTTTACTGTGATGGTAGTAGGATATTTTCAAATATTGCAAGGTTATTCGTTACCCGGGAATGTTTGTCTTTCTTTTTAAATTTGAGTATAATATGAACAAATATGGATGATATTTTAAACAAAATGATGGTTATTTTTATAGTAAATATGTCTAGAAACATAATTTTGCATAGTAAATTTAAGCGGCTTGGTTGCCTATTTATTTTCTTCGAATTTATAGAAGTTTTCAAATATTTATTTTCGCTGCTATTAAAAAACAAAATAAATATAAAACAACAACACAAAGCTCATAATAAAAATTGATGACGTAGTGTAGTAAAAATCAATAAACCGTGTAGGTGAAAAACGACTATTATATTTTTAACAATAATGTAAACCTAATTATGAAGATATATCTGATATGTATACTTCCAATAAGGATATCAATGTTTGACCTCCCACACAGAATAAATCTTATTATAAAAAAGATGTTGGTTTCCGTATATAAGTACGGTAGGCAGTGGCGGCCGGTGGTCAAAATATGTGGGGGTTCACCGGATTACAACATTAAGTCAGAAAATAAATTAAATAAAAGTACATACGTATTAATAAAGAAGTTCTTTTCTCCGCTCATTTTGTTTAGCGAAGACCTCTATGATTCTCGTGTTGAAATCAGGCATAGACTGAATAAACCTTTTTTCAATGCTTAACACTGATATTACGTTCAGTCTGTCCGGGCTCAACGTGTTTAAATGATGTTATTCTTTTTAACGTTGAGAAACATCTTTAGCTTTCAACTGAGGTCATCCCAAAGGTCATGAATGGTGAACACACGTTTTAGTAATTTCACAGTCTCGGAAAAGTCTTCTAATAAACAAGTACTATAAAAAAGTTGTAAAATTGATAAAGCGCCGTTAGCTTTTGAAAAATCGTCGCGGGCGTAAATTGCACAGAGTTCACCTTTTAACTGAACTTTATTTAGGAAGTCATATGTTTTAAGCTTCACATTGTAATCATGTTGTGGGAAATTTGACCTGTATCGATTTTTATTAACTAGCTCATTATGGTGTTTAACTTAGGCACGGTAGACTGAATCCAATTGCATTCTTATGTCAACTTTTCCTAAAACCTTTAAGCCCAAAATTTTTTGTAAATGTAAATGACAAGAATTATGTTTTTTGATTTTATCAGAAAGGTGAGTTACATCAGAAACACCGCTGATTGTCCAAACTGAATCAACATCGTAAATTAAATACGGAAAACAAAATAAACTATTCAATTGATCACATCCACAGAGCCACGAAGCTTTGTTATACATTGTTTTGTTAAATGATCGAGTAAACTTCTTCGATCCAGATTTGCACTCTTGTTTTATTATCAGTTCAGGTTTAGGTGAACCGGCATTTTTTATTATCACTTTTTTTTCAAATCTCGACCTATTGTTCTTAATGTATTCCACATTCAAACTCATTCCTAATTTATACGTTGAACAAACACAAAGTAATCATAAATTAGTATAACCTGCAATTGATATGCCTTATTAATAATTGATATACAAGATCGATATAACCTGCAAATTAAACTTCAAAACTTTCGCAGAGTAAGAAAAGTTTCAATTGCAACAGACAATGCCCGGCAACGGCGAGTACTGACTGAACTGATAATAAGTAATCTGACTATCACTCATCTCTTAATGACAAGTTTTATCCTGTATGCTTGTATCGAAGAAGCGGAACATTCGCTGAAAAATAGCAGATGGTAAATTGAAACCACGATTTCGACAATAATATCAAACATACGCGTTTTAATTTAATTTTCTTCTGAATAAACCGTTCCTTCTGATGTGGTGGTAAAACCCCGAACGCCGTCCTTTATATGGTATTATTTGCAAAGAATAGTATGCATTGGTATGTACCCACGCTTTCGACTGTTCAACAGAATATGCGACAAAGCAGTTAAATTTTGGATCGCAATCGAAAACGAACTGCTACGAACATAGGCACAAGTCGGTCTGCAAGTTAAGCGCGCTTAATAAGTAGGTACCTTTTGAATGAGATACTATAACCGAACAGAGTTTCGTATTGTGATTAGCCATGTCGGAAATCTCGTTGGTTGTTCGGCGCTCGGGAGCACATATTAGCTGGCCGCCACTGACGGTAGGTGTATATTTCTAGCATCAATAATAGAGTTATATAATAAATTATACGCATCGAAATGTGTATTTATTTTATTGAGTGCATTATTCACACAAAATGTCAAAGGTCAAGAACATTACAAATGTGAAAACAGTTGTTGAAATTCTGTCGCCTGTGTAGATTATAATCAAAAGAAGATTGCACCAAAAAATACCGATTCAAATTTGAATCGCGTAAATAAAGATGTCCGTAATCGTCACAATTAAATGAGAAAAAGCTTTTAAAGAAACGGACTAAGCGATGCGGAGAGTGGTTTTTTTGTTTGAATCCGTTGGATATATTATACTTCCTTCGTTATTTATGAAATTACTTTTACTTTCCATTCATCTAAGTCCCTTACGAAACCTTTTAATCCATTTTTGTAAAGACAAACAGACACCACATTTGACTAGTACCTAATATACCTGTCATAGTACGAGAACAACTACTCATTTTTATCATAGGATTGATAGATGAATGGCATTTGCTCACAGACATAGGAATTAATAGACGAGAAGATAATGGCGAGGGGTAAAATCAACTGTTGAAGAACGAAGGGCGTAAGGCTGACTGTGATTCGTCAATAAATCAATCTGACAGTAAAAAGGCATCTCGCATTATAATATCACCATTTACTTCTTAAAAGTAAAATCTGATTTTGAATGAATAGACATTTTTACATGGGAGCGCAAATTACTCGCCACGTTATGAAAAAATTTGCGAAGTCCAAATTCGGCAAAAAAATTCGGTTCTATTTTCAGAGTCGAATATTTCGTTTAAGTATTTAGTTAAGACACTTTTATAAATGTTCATAATTTACTTCCCAGCAACCAACCAGCTTTGTGTTTCGCGTCCAGACGTTTCTCGATGTGATAGTAACAACTGATTCATATTATACGATGTGAATATGCTTAAAATAAAGTAAAATAATGCTTATATATGGAATGTAATACGACAATTGGGTTTATTCTCTTTTTCACATCTATTTTTACAAGTTTTCATAGTACAAGTCAACATTTTGCCGTGTTATTTCGTAAAATGAACCGATGATGCCTCGACCATAGTTCGCACAAGAATGATGACGTCACGTTTTCAAATTTGACTTGAGGCCATACGCGAGCACAATGGAACCGGTATGGGGAGTGGGGATAATACGCTTTTAATCACTTAGGGCAGGTCTACTAATATTCATATGTCTATGCATTTGCCTGTGTTTCAACAATCAGTTTTTCAAAAACCTTGTCATCTTATATTTTTTTACTGTTAAATGGATAACTAGAACCTTTTACCCATGAGAAAATAATACCTCGAGCTGAAAATTCTTGCGATGACCTTGAAAAAGAATTGTGTAAATTATATGACGCGAGTTTAAACAAGAGTTTTAGTTTTATAAAAGACAGTATAATGCAGTGACGTATCTTCCAAATCTCTCTCAACTTTGGAAAACAAAAGCTTAGTGTTCAGTTGTTATTTTTTAAGTCATAATTACCAAAATTACCTTTATTGCAATAAAAGTTGTCTTATCAATTACTTCGTCCAACGAGTAAAATCAAAATACAATAGTAGGTACGTTTTTTTGTGATTACCGAACAAAAGTCCGAACTGCTCTCGACCATCTGTAGCCAGTGAGATTATGGCATCCACAATTGGTGTATGTTGTGAGACTGAAGGTAGTAGGGGACCTCACCCCTTCACCGCGGAGTATTGATGAATATAGTACATGAAAATATCGATAAAATGTTTTTTATTTGCCGAAAATCAGTAGAAAAGTAACGGCACCCAGACCCACACAGTTATTACACGCATCAGCAAAACGAAAGTGAATTTGTAGGTGGGATCATCAATAGCTCTATAAATAGTATTCACGCAGATACAATACATACATGCATTCGTACATGCCGAGTAGGTTCTTTATGTGAAGGTCGTCAAGTCTACTCGGATCGCTCACGAGAGGCATCTGCCGCAACCGCAGCTTCTCAATTAGTCGGGCTTCGGCTTGGCCACAGGGAAAGGTGAATCTCGGAGTCAAAAGGTAAAAGTCTAGTGAAACCGGATGTGTTTTGTAAGTCGTTTTCATTGACAACTCAAACATCGCGTACACCTTCAAATATTTTTACTGTTTTGTGAAACATAATATTTATGGCGAAGGTGTGTTTTTTTTAATGTGGAACATTTGTATTCTGTGTTGTAGGTATGTGTGATTATTACATCATGATACAACACACATTTATTGTTTTATTTTTGGAATAAATTAATGAGTAAAACCTCAAATAGTAATAATTTATTGAAGATAATATTAGCGATTCCGAAACGGAAATTTGAAACAGAAAAGATACAGTCACATCTTGGACTTGAACCCAATATCCTCGCCCTTCCGGGGCACCGCTCTTCCAACTGAGCTAATGGGATCCTATCTCCTTCTGTTATATTTAACGGTATCATACATACAAATTTAACGGAATCATACATAAAGATAGAGGCCAATAAAAATGTGCCGTGAGAAAATGTTGGTAGCTCATATTCGAAGTATTCTTATATTTTAAGTTTCATTAAAATATTGATTTGCAAAATAAATATTATAATAATTAGTTATAAATATTGATGACTTGTGAAAAATAATTTTAAAACCTACCATTAATCTACCTCTAAGAAATTAAATTTTGTTTTCACCTGCACGTTATCAACTGCTGTTGATAATTCCGAAAACTTTATTTTCAAATCATTTAATCGATGAGATCATAAAAATATATAACACAATAAGATATTATACATTCACGAATATGTGTGAAAGTATAATGATTTTTACTCTTTATTTATTTTGCAAATAAAAAATATGCGTACAAATACTAAAAAAAGTTTAACTATTCTATATTTAAAAGCATTGATAGCCACGTCTTAATCCGCGCGTAAGATAAACCAAGTGATAGATAAACCGCTTTTGGGGAGACCGCAAACGAGCTGGTAAGTAAAAAAGAGATAAGTACCAAAGTAGGTCATCAGGTTGTATTACCTCAACGATGCCTAAGTGCCAATATACTAACCACTCTAGTGAGACTCATCATGCTCATTATGCCACGAATATCAAAGAAAGTGACTTGGCTCCTCTGACACTGGGCTAGGTCGCGAGTAGGTATACCAACTGAAAGTAACTTCGATGTTGGAGTAAGTTAGCAAATGTGTTATATTAGTGTAAGCTGTTTGCTTGTCGGCAGTATTGGTTTTAGCAATAGCAATGTTATAAGTAAAGAAAGAGAATTAAGACGTTAAAATTACTTCTTTACTAACATTCTAACCTACTGATTTATGTGGTCTGAAGTTCTAAAGCAGTACCAATTGTGGTACCTATTTGATTTCAAAATCCAGTAAATACATGATTAATTTGTAATCATTACCGCCAATCATTTAACATTATACAATTGCAAGTATTGTTTAACGTGGCTTGAAATTACTTTAGTCGTGTTTGGTGACTAGATCTGAATTTTCCGGTACCTTCCTCTTGCTCATCGTTTTTTGCTCCCACTAACTTCAGCTTCACAAATGAACTTCAAAACTAAAGTCCTGGGTACCTAGACGTGACCGAATCTTTTTCTGATTTTTCTGTTATCATTTTTATTACAGCGTCGTTTATATTGTCTTTTTAAATATTTCTTTCGAGTTTACAATCTCACCGTTAATTTATCCGCACAATCTTAAAGTTAGTTAAAAGCATATTAATCACACGAAGTCGCTGCTTAATTGTATCTTTGAATTTAATTACACCCTTGTTTCGGATGACTTAAGATCAATTGATTGGAGAAACCCAATATTAGGTGGTGTGCAAGTTAAAGGCGTGTTAAATGTGTGTTTATCGGGTAAAATAATCACCTCTCACATTATGAAGCGACCTTTTCGCCACCATGTTCAAATTGCTCAAGATGAGAAGATAAATCACTCAAATGTTTTACTCCCGGACATAGTGTTACTATCAAAACGTAACCTTTATAAAAGGCTGATCTGATGTTTGCCTGCATATTTTTTATATCAATACATGAATATCCAATACCCAATAACATATCCCCTGAGCTATAAATTATTACGATTACATATTCGAAAATAAACCTAATTATTTTGAAGGCCGCTAACCAATTCCCATGGAAACATGAGTTTTTTCAAGATGCAAAAAGGTTTGATGATGTGGTTGTTTGGTGAATTTCGGTTCTTGTATGTTAAATGAATAAATTACCAAAACTCGATCACAATTTTATGATAAATGTACACATGAACTCTGGCGAGTATCTAATACAAAAGCAAATATACATAAAGTCCCAAAATAGATACAATTTCGATGAGACAATAACGCGATACTAACAAACATAGCAGGATATCGTTTATTTACTTAAAGCTAATGTGTAATGAACATAATGAATACTAATGAATTTGGAGTGCAGCGTAGGAATGTCAATGTCAAATACACCTTGATTGACCATCGACCACATCTGCAAATAAAGCAAGTGCAAGTTTGTTCGCTCTGCCGTACGATCAATTAACATTACGCCATCATTTATTGATTGCGTGAATATTAATTTGGAATCAATGTATGGTATATGCTTCACGTGCGGCGAAGATGGTTCGATACACCTTTAATTATAATAAAAAACAGTGATCATTATTTATTATACATAACCTACATAACAGAAACACGAATATTGCCTAGTACCTAGTATAGAAGTGTAATAATTCACCTCCTACCAACCTATGTGTAGGAAACTAAAAAAATATTCCATTTAAATCAAGGTATATTGATGAAAGTGTTGGTGGTAATTGGCAAATAATGGTAAAACTAGTTTTAAATTGACTAAATATTGCAACAATGTATATAGCCCGAATATAACAATATCGAAACTTACAAAGTACAGGCTGCGTAATTCAGACATACTTTATAAAACACAAATCGCTTTGATTTATGGCAAAAAATCCCCACAACCACAATCCTTGAAATACAACTCTCATGTAGACTCTCGCGTGTACACTACATACTGTAACGGTGTACAAATGTAGAATTCAAAGCGTGTTGATATGAGAATTTTCGTTTGAACAAACAGGGAGACGTGACAACGTCTAAAGAGCATCCATCTCACATAAACGCCGCTGGGCAAGAGTAAATTATTTGAACCTTTGCCGGAGTCTCTCAGAATAATAAAACAACATAAAAGGTTAAACGTCCATAGACCTAAAAATTAAACATGTAAGATTGCAATTTATATGAGATTGGATTTTCGACGAATTATCCTGTTTAAATCTTAATTTTACGAAATAGTTCTGTTTGTCTGAAGCCGAAGAAACTCTCGAATGCTGAGTTGTAGCTTTATAAAATTGTCTGAAATTTCTGGGTTATACGTTAGTCGAGATACTGCAACTACTGTAGCAATCTCGAAGATTCTTCATACAGGTGTGCTACCGATTTCCATCAATTTATCTGTTTATTGAACAGCTGTAGTATTGATCTTTTTCAATGAATAGAAGGATTGGAATTTCCTGCGCTTTGTTATCGTATTGAGTTCCCGTTATTTCTTTATTTGCTGCAGGATTCCTTCTCAGGCATTGATGTAAGGTGACTTGTTATATTTTTGATTGATATTTTCTCCGTTGAATTCTCGTACCCAAAATGTGTAATTTTGATTTAATTTAATTACGAGTATTATGATACGTATTAGACATGGGCTGATTTATTATCAGTAGAGAATCGATTCAGCTTGATTCATCTGGCCTTGTGCATTGATTCATTTTATTCGCTCCTTTAATTCACCGCAAAAGCTGTTATTATTTATTGTCAATAGCATCTGCGATGGATGGATTGAAAGAGATGGATTTCTCGGAACTATTTGGGGACTTATGATCGCGGGTTTTACGTATAACTGGGCGGGAAACTTTCGCAGTGCGGTGAATTATAATTAAATACCTTCGAAACATCACCATTCTCATCCACATCATTCTTATCACCTAATATAACATAATTCATGGGAACAATTTACTCGTAAAAGAAATGTAAATGAAAATTTTGTGGTGCCGTTAAAAATCTTATGATGCAAGGCCAAAGGTTAATAATGGAGAATCTATTAATTTTGAAATTAAGAATTCTGATTCTTTCTGAAAATTTTATTCATTCATTCAATTATGCCCACGTCTAATACGCATACCTGTGTGGAAAAAATTAAACGCACATGCGTTACCTCATTAATATCAAAATACACAAGCGCTCTCAGCTGTGCTGAAATGCGCGTTGTCATCACCGCAGACCGCTACCGGCGAGACACTGGCTATTGTAGAACGCTATTTTGTCACATGTATGTAAAAAACTTAGTAGGGAAAAGTAAGGACGGGTTAGAACCCTTTAGTAGATAAATATATTCGCTTTGATAAGATGAAAATTTTATGATATTAATTGTGTTAATTATGAGAATTTGTTTGTTTACGAAATTTTCTGCTAATAAAGGTACAAAACAAGTCCTACACAAATGGACTAAAATCCTACTGAGCAATAAAAGTTCGCAAAAAACAAAACATGCCCTTTAAAAAATACTTCCTTGTTACAGGATTCAATTGGAAAACTTTTTTAATTTCTGTTCGTTGATTGTAAAATATTTATTTTCGTGGAAAACAAACCTTGTTTGTTGTTTCAATTTCAATATTTTTAATTCAGAAATCATCTTAATTTAGTTAATTTTTTTTTATTTACAAAGCCAGCAGTAGGTATATCACTATAATTGTATTTTATTACGATTTTGCCTAAGGCCAACAAATAAAACCTAGAGATTAGATAAAAAAAATATTTTTAAGCAGAATACATTTCGCGAAAAATACTTTTTTATCATATTGACCAGTATTTTGAATGTAATAGATAGTTTTAATGGTCAAACTAATTATGTAAATATTAATTTTTCGGGTCTCCAAAAATCTCACAAAATCTATGGACGTTTCGTGTGACGTCACCGGTCTCAAAAAGTCTACTTTTTTTCAACCGGCGCTGTATTTTGTATGGAAGTCGAGACGTTTTTTATTCTTAAGATGGAACATTGAACAACACTAGATAAAATGTTATTGTTTGTACCAAAGTGTAAAAATTCATCCATAACCGCACATGAAAACAAAAACAAAATCATTTTCAAAAGTTTAGACCAAAGATATACTACTCACGTAGCCTGGTTGTGATATCAGAAATGTCAGAATCAGCAAATTTAGTCGTACCAACCAAACGGCGTGTTTTAATGATATGGTATTTTATTCGTTTTTAAATGAAGTTTTATAATTGTACTCTTATGTAATCACACTATATATTCAAAATCAGCTTTTAATGTTTTATATAAATATATTTGTTGAATTGAATTTTTCACAATAAAACTTTTTCCAATGTTATTGTTAGAAAAATAATAAAAACATCATTTGCTAGAATTCATTTTTCAATTCATTTTTTTTATTAAATATACAAACACATCACAACAAATTGCATGAAATGCAATTTTTTAAAATGAAGATATTTCAAGGCAATTCAATTGAGAAATTTTTCTCTTGTTCGAATTGGGGAATGCAGTCATTATAGGGTGTAATATTTCATTAATTGAGGAATATAATAATTGATAAATAGTTATAAACCTAGATTATAAATTTAAATAACATAATTAATAATTAAGAAAATAGTTACAAACTAAAAAAAAATATATAATAGTTATTAAACATAATAAATAGAAATAAAAATAAATGTACTCATTAGGTTGGTAATAATTGAGCTGGTTGAAAATTGTAAATGTCCAAAGATAGAGCTGGCAATATTGTAAGAAATGGGTACTTAATTAAATGCAACAACAATAGACGTATACTAAAAAACAGGTAAATAGAGTGAACTTCTCTATATGTACTTTTTATCCTGGGATGTTCCATATTTCATCTGCAATTGCGCATCATACACTCTCCTGGAAATTATTTCTCCTTTAACCATCCGCTCTAATTCTTCATTCCATCCAAGCGGCCCTTTCGTAATCGGGTTCATTACGCTTGCACTAGGCTTTTCCTAATTGTAATGCGGTCGAAAATGGTTATTTCTAAGCACAGGCAACCAAATTCACATTGCATCTTGCAAAAAAATCTCTCATAAAACCGGTTTTAATAGATTTTTCGAGATATTCAGAATTTACTTGAAATCGTGACTAATAAGTACTGACTCGACATGAGATGTTCCTTTTACAAATAAATTATTTTGCATACATGTCAAGAGTCAACACACTTGCTGGCTTCCGTTTACGTTCTACGGTATGTTTGTATTGAGTCGAAATGCGAAAAGGCCAGCTGTATGCTTAACGTACACTAAATCGCGCAATAAATTCATAAAAAAAGTAATTTTCGACATAAATTACACCAGGCGCAAATGACAAAAAATATTTCCACCCTACCAACGCCAACGTGGTGATTCTACCCAAAAGGTATATTTAAAAATAATTATATTTTCTTTTATGCTTATCCAATTTAAAAAAATACATCTACCTACTTATCTCATCTAAAAAATAAAGGGGATAAAATAAAATAAAATGATTGAGTTACTTTTAATACGCTAATATGATAACATTTTTTAGGTTTAAACCAAGGTTTCTAGTATCTGGTATATATTTGCTAAGAACCTATAGTTGGATTAGTAAAAAAAAGTATATTTATATAATTGTATTTATGGCAAAAAAATATTCAAGTCAAGTTCCATATCCAAATATTCAGGTACCTACCTACCTAAACAAAATAAAAATATAATAATAATTTATCTCAATATCGTTGCTTGTTTTTGCATGTCGCAGCTCATTTTATTTTACAATTATTTATCTTGTTCATTTAATTTCCAAATGAGTGCTCTCACAAAGACAAGTGCCATGTGTTCTTTTGCCAAAAATCATGTACCATTTCTGGTGGACCACTTGCAATTTTTTTTTTCGGCTCTGCCATTGTAACAAATGTCAGATTTGAAACTGCAATTCCATTTGGGCAGCAGTGATCAAATAAAATTTAAACACAGTGTTAAAGAATTATTTTAATCGTGCGCCAAATTCAAAGGTGGGCCGGGCAAAATCGTGCTGCGGTTCGTGTTTTGGGCAGCCCTGTCGTAGAATACAAATAAGAATTTACGGTTAAAACATGCAGAAGTCTGTTTGATGTAAGAAACATTTTTTTAAGAACGGAAAGTACTTTGAGTACTGCGCGAAATGTAACCCTTCGTTCACTCAAAATTCCATTACCATAATTTTATCGTTTTTAAAAAAAAAACATCCCACTGAATTCTTGAAAATAAATGACATAATAGGTCACGTTATCGAGAAAATAGAAGCTTGAATATTTTTGACGAGATGACATTATTATTATTTTGTAAGAAAAGTTATTGATAGAAGTACGATTTTTGCGTTCTAATTTTTCGAAGTGAGTGAGGCTCATCGATTTAAAAGAACTGGGGAATGTTGGAAATATTTGCTTATATATTCAGATCATGTACCTACCTAAAGATAAATACTGGCCTTTTAAGCAATGTTATTATTCGGAATGTGAGCAAAATATGCATACTGATTGTGTTTTTCACCATGGTACGAGTTGAAAAAATAAAAAAAATATACATATATTTCTTTTGAGATAAAAAAAACATACATATATTGTAAGTGCAATTTAAAAAAAAATGTTTTAATTTGCCCTCGCCAGGATTAAATCCCCTGACCTCCGAGCTTAAGAGTCAAGGATCAAATCAAATCAAATCAAATCAAAAATTATTTATTGTAAAATTAAAATTACAAAAGGTATAGCTTATGGGTAGACCCCATTTCTTCCAGCTAACCACATTAATTTAATTACAATGTTTATACAGATAAAATAACAATATACCAATGTAAAAATAAAAAAATACAAATATATATACTGCTGTACCATGTATGTCGCGATATGGATACCTTTGTATGTTTTTTATAAAACGCGAATGCCCTCGGGTATCAATCTATTTACTCGGTTTATGTCGAGAATAATTGTATTTTCACTCTGAGTGGAAACCGTTTTAATTTTCTTTTGTGTTTACTATTAATATTGTATCATCTGCTTGGGAAATTCAGGAATTTTATCCACAAGGTTTTCACGCATTTAGACGAAGTTTTACCGACACGGAATAAAACATCTCAGGTGGCACATTAACATAAATACAAAAAACTGAAACGTGAAAAGTTCTACCTGACGTAAGTTTCTATGTTTTGCTTGATGCTTGATTGCTGTTACAGAATTTTATATGCACGATAAACATAAAATTTTGGAATAACAAACAATGATTTCTTTTTTTCATTTCTAGGTCAATGCACCAGATTTTAACTTAAGGAACTTGAGTGAACAATATTATGTCTTAAAAAACATTAATGCATATAAATAACCAATCGCTGATTATGAATGCGTAATTTTTATAATATACGTCAAATTAATAAACAGTCATTTAGAAAGATTAATACTGTGAGACAATCAAACGTCCCGTCATTGGTGGGCAGGTTCTTATAGCACGGACAGCACTTAAACTGCATTAAGAATGGGGACAATTTTGTGCCGAGTTGAAGGAGAATCTTCCAGCACATCCGCGAACAAGCACACACACTTTCAGATGAACTTTGGCGTGCAACGAACGAATACGGGCTGATTAAAAAATTGAATGGTGCAAAAGAGGACATTCCGAAAGGGTAGTATTAATTCTTTTCTGCCTATTCATCAGTCGGTAATTGTATGCATTTCTTTACGCAGATGCCTGGGAAAAATAAAAGAGGCTTTGACTAATCAAAACCATACGGTGATGCACAAACCAAGAAAATTCTTATATTCCAGTAAAAAACTTTTGGAACATTCACTTTGACAACGTCGCGCTAAATTTTCGGTGGCTAGACCTTAAAACAGATTTTTCTTGACCTTTCAACCGTCTACATGGCCTAACACGTCTATTGGACTAGGTGTGTAACCCATCACGTCAACCGACATCAAATCTGGCAAAGTGAGATGTTAGAGTTCTCTTTATGTTACGTACACCTTTTTGAACAAAGCATGACGATAAAAAGGGAAAAAAAACTTTTAATAAAATACAACATCCCACTTAAATTATGAATTTCGTTTTTATGGTGAAAGAACTTGTAAAACTTTACGGACTCTCACATTGATAGTTCTTTACTAAGAAGAACGTACATATTTTCGTTATTGTGTATAAAAGTATAAAATTTTACCTCATGTGGCTGCTGTCATCCTGTTCCATGATCCTGTTATTTCGCGTATAATATTGTGACATTGTAATTCCTTCCTGTAATAATTCAGTATTTATCGCATTCATAAGCTGTGGAAGGCATGTCACTTGTGAGAATTTATACAATGGAGGTTTCTCGTTATAATAAACGTTAACAGATGGCTGTTTGGTGTTAAACTTTTAATTCTTTCGCGAGCTTTAGCGACGCAGTGTGAAAGTCAAGTTGCCACTGTGTATAAAAGATCTTAACTACTCTTAGATGTTGGTCCTTGGCGGCAGGTACCAACATATGTGACATTGTTACGAGTGGGTATTTCTTTACACCTGTTAAATAATGTGGAGGTAGGAGTACATGATAATGAGGAGAGCTTAATACTACACAATAGGTTTTATTAAGCAATGATAATATGTGTATGAACCTATTATAATTTAATTTACAATTTTCTGGTGTTACTGCGATTGCGTTCTCAAGACTTCTCCAGAATGATGAAGGTGGGACGACTGCCTAATGACGATTGTTTTATTATCGACAAAAACGTTGTTATTGTACCTTAATTTAAAATCTAGATGGAGGTTGAATTGGCTTGTAAGAATTAGCTTGCTTTCATTCGAAGTAAAATATCGTAAAATTTTCTAAAATATAATTTGTTATAAAAAGGGTCTTAGTTGGTACCTACCTTCTGTGAGATTCCACACAGCCTTCATGGCCTGCATCTCAAGCTCTCGTGTTTAAAAACAGAATTTTATTAAAACTACGTTTATTTTAAATTTTTATTAATTCATACAAAATAAATGTTAAATATTGTGGTTTATAAGCGGCGCATTCCGGAATGGTACAATCTTTCAATAACACCCTGGTAAAAGTTCACGATTCAGAATCGAAACGCGGCTTTAAGTGGCTTTAGCCTATTTAGTGACCAGATGTGAATCGCCACTTACTTCACAACCTTTCTTTTATCAATCTCCTTCCATAAAAATTCTAAGACTGAACATTTCAAGCACTCGCTTGTACCTAGATTACATGAAATTAGTAATAGGTACGCAGATGTAGCGGATCTGCTTAACTGCACAGAAGCTAGGTACAAAAAGGCTTTAATATCATATCTTTTAAATCATGACCAATAAAATGTAAGTCTACTCATACTAAATATGTTTATAAAATGAATTGCCTGGGGCAACTGAGGAAACTTGGGTCAATAAAAATAGTTAATAAGGTGAACCAACAGCTTGATTGGCACTTAACTACTTTCAACCAACACCTTAAAATAAATGCGTACATTTTAGCTATTGTGATATATTATATCATGTATCTTTACTATCATATATTTCAATCAATGCTAATCTAACTTAGTCAACCTATAAGTTTTGCATGTACTTGTATCTCTAACTTTTTATATCCATCTAGAGTTTCTGTTAATTGTATATTTTCTGATGTCACTGTTTATAATTTACTGTAAATGGTATATATTTTATACCATTGATATGAATATAAAATAAACAAATAAATAAATAACCACTCTCTTTAGCTTCACGACATATCCCAATTGGGCGTGCTACAGACTACAGCATTTGCAATATAACTGGCACTCATTACATTTGGGGCTCTTCTGCAATATTTGCAATCAATCTCCCTAACTTTTAGTCGAGCATCACATTCATTGTTTTTTGCGTTTTATTTTTGTATGTAGTCATGTTACAAACTGTCATAGACAAAATCTGTGAATAACCAATAATTTCAAACGAGCTAAATCTGAATTAGGCATATTGCATCAGCACAGAATGTAGATATGTACCAATGTATAATAAACCACTTGATATTAAAATTTAGTACGTTTTTTCCACTTCGAATCTTGCAATTGATAATTCTTGCAATTTAATGTCTATAATTTAAACTAATTCACTAAACGTTTTGATGTATAGCGAAAAAAAAGACACAGAAAACGGTTTATACTCGTATATGTACGAGTGCATTGGTCAACTATTTATAATATATTTTATGGACGCACTCAAATTAGCACATTCACCTTAGGATTTCGTCATGAAATGTACGGATCACGAGAATCATGAGATGAACATATTACATTATTATGTGTGTAATACATCGCGGGGTATTAGAACTGGCCCATCTATCATTACATCATCAAAGCGACTACTTTTAAGAAACGTCTGAAATTTCATGAATCGGCGTGATGGATCATTCTAAGAATCCATTTACAAATTAAATAAGGGGGTTCAGAATTTTCTCTCCGGATATGTGCACAAGATCTTTATTCAAAGGAGACCGTCATCAAAAATTTGTCTCAAATTTAAGACGGCGTCGTCTTAACGTGGTACAAAAAATTAAACAAGAAGTAACGAATTTTATTTTATTTTTAAAGAAAGAGAAACATATCCGGGTTACGAATAACTCGACAACGAATGAAAGGACGTTACTTGCATATTTAACGTAAAAATACATTAAACAGGTCTTTGTAGAATTTATATTGGCCAGCAGAACAGCAGTTTCGACTTATTCCACCTATTTATTGAACTGTCTATTCCTAATCTATTATTTTCATCTTGCATCTTGATGTTATGCTCTTTTAGATGTTCTTTGAGTTATAAATAAAATTCTTCGGCCTCCGTGGTCGAGGGTAAGGCTCTCGACTAACAATTTGGAGGTCGCAGGTTCAAATTCAGGCGTGAGCGAATAATTTTATTTGATTAATTTGTATTATTTCACAGCTAATTATTTTGGCCGTGTTTGATGAGCAGATCTGAAAACCCAGGAACATACCCACCTTTCTCTTCCCCATATCATTCCCCTCCCCTTACCTTCAGCCTCAATTGTGGGGTGCAATAGTATCACTGGCTCCAGATGGTTGGGAGCAGTTGGGACTCTTGTGCGGTTTGACACATCTAGTTTTATTCATTTCACGTATCAAGTCTACATGATTGATCTTTGTAGACCGGATACGGTGGTACAAGAGAGGTTAATTTCGCTATTATTATAGTGAAAAAATACCCTGATTGAATTGAGATTCATTGACAATCGTGTTACAAAAGATAAATCGTTATGAAGAAGTTTAAAAAGGGGAGAGAAAACGAAAGGTATGACACGCAAGTGGATGAAAATAGCAGTAGGGTGCCTCCCAAGAAGAGACGGCAGAATCGAAGAAATAAAACGCTTTATCGAGGATAAAGCAAGAGACTTGATAACATAGTATGCATATATACTCGTTTATTAACTAACCATCACGCCGTTTCCCCGCAGGGGTAGGCAGAGAGGATGGACCGCCAAACAACTCGGTCTTGGCACACACTTCTTGCCTCATTCACATTCATACATCGTCTCATACAGACTCTTCTATTATTCTGACTCTTGACATGGCCCGACTCGAGTATCGTTTATTCTATTATGATTGATGTACATAATTGAACTAGAATTCCCTCACCAAACACAAGAGCATTGTCTCTTTATGGTGAGGAAAGGCTACTTTAATTTCTATTGTTTTATATCTTTTTTTATCCTGTATACTTATCTTTGTAAAAATATATGTTTTCAAATATTAAATAAAAAAAAATAAAAAATAAAAAAAATTCATCCATGATTTTATTAGAAAACGCTAAGAATAGTTAAGTTTGTTATAATATCCCACACAAAGAGTAAAAATCTTTGAGAGGGGGTAGTTATTTGTAGAATTTGTGCAAAACCCCGAAAGTAGTTTTAATCGAATAAATATATATATCAATTTGTTTATTGAATAAAATGGTGATGTCAATTATTTTTAGTATTTACTTTTTTACGTTACTGTGGCTCAGTCTGTATGTGCAAAAAGAAAAAAAATGGCGCGTTTTGCTTTTACGTCCAACAGATGGCGCTGTTTAAAAAAACATGTTTTTGATCTCACAGATGACAAAAAGCATGTTTTTACCTCTCACAGGTGACATCTATATAATATAGACGTATAAAAACAAAAGCGTATTCGAATGCAACATTGTGTCAACATTTTTCAACGTTGAAAGAACTTTTTGAGATTTAAGATTTTGAACAAGTGAACATTTACATTTTTATTTAGAAGATAGATTGACTTACCAGGTATTTATAACAAATTAAAATTTAATTGAAAAAAAAATTAAATTAATGATTTTATTACAAAACGCTAAAGGGAGTGAAGTATGTTATAATTTCCCACACAAATAGAAGAAATCATAGAAAGGGACGAGTTATTAAAATAATTCGAGCAAAAACCTCCAATGATGTTTTTATCGAAATCTTGTTAATTGAACCAACGTAAAGCTGGAATTATCTTTTCATATGTTGAAAAAACGTAAAATGAGGCTTAATTTGGAGAAGAAAAATGGCGGCGAAAATACAGCTTTTGGTGGAATATTTTGAATTTGGCGGGAATATGAAAGCAGAAGAAAAACCGCATTTAATTTTGCATAAAACGATGCAGGTTAGCTTTTAAAAATACACTAGATAATGTAAGCAAAAGAGTCTACCTAACTTACAAGATTTAAACTAAAATGCTAATAGATAAGTAATTTAATAAATAGCCAATTGGCTAAATTGGCTATTCCAAAAATGGGCTATTTATTAAATTACTTATCTATTAGCATTTTAGTTTAAATCTTGTAAGTAAGGAAGACTCTTTTGCTTACATTATCTAGTGTATTTTTAAACGCTAACCTGCAGGTACTTTCATTTCAATTATATTTAATATTTCAGGAAAGTCAGTAAAGCTGTTTATAATTGATTTTATATAGCAACCTCGGATTTGAAAGTTGTCTACGTACGCTCTATGAATAAATTTCGAAAAATACAGTTGCATTGCGATTATTTTTGAATCGATTTTTCAGATTCGAAAAAAAGTATTTTTTCTAAATGATTTCAATTTTTTTTGTATGTAATTTAATTTAATTTTATATTCGTAAGAGCAACGTAACTTTAGGAGTTCGCCGGAATTTATAGTATGTAGTTAGTAAATTAGGATACATAGGTGAAAGGTTTTCTCTTATCCGAAGTTGGCAAACCTCTTTAATCTTCAAATATTGTCGCATCTGCGACTTTTTTCTTTTTTCGTAATCAAGGACATCATTGTGATAATGTTTGAATTACAATGTTATTCCGACAGCCGTACAACATGAACAGAAAAGTCCTATGCGAGTCTATGTTCTAATTTCAAAACTGCTACCGAATTACCGTAAATTACCGGTGCTATGTATTTAAAGAATTCTAGTGCTTGGAGGTGTTAAGTATATTCTTATTTTTCAATGTGCCCTTTTCTTTGCGATTAAATTACTTCTTCGCAAAATTTCACAAAATTTCAAAGTATTATATTAGATATTGCTTTGAGTTTTTTTTTATGTTTGCAGATCCTAGTGTGTGGATTTTGGTAGCACAAACCCTCAGGTTTTTAAGATTCACCATTAATTGAATGTTTCTAGACAGTTGCTGAAGTTTAATAGGTATCTACTTCAGATCTTTGTAGTTGTCACTTATATCACGAGTTGTGGCGATATTAATTCGACATATGTCAGTGGTTGAGTGGTTGAGTGGGCATAGCGCTTGGGTCTCACCCGAGCGTCGCGTGTTCGATTCCTCGGCTGGCTAAGTCCTCCATCACAACACAAGCAACATTTTCGGCTTTATGTGGTGGTAGTAGGAGATTTTCAAACATTGTTGGGTTATTCGTAACCTGGGAATGTTTGTCTTTCTTTTTAAAAAAAAATTAAATTATATGACTGCGTTATTTCAAATTTTTATCAAACATGATATGAAAACCATTATTTTGTAATTTGAGAGTAGATAACTGTATGCATTGTACTGAATGGCTGATTTATCGTTTGTATTTTAGCGAAAATATATATCCTTCTCCTAAATCTCCCTCTCTTCAGAAACCTTTTATTCTGTCATGTAGCTTTATAGAGACACATTTTTTCTAAAATCTGCATGAGCTTTCCAGAGACTTGTTTCGATAGCCCATTGTTCAATGAAAACAAAGGTTTCTCGTAGGCTACAAAGGCAAGACAGAGTGAAAGGTTGTACATTCTCATACTCATGACTAGGAGATGTAAGTATATGGTCACAATATGTAAAGCACTTCTGCCAGAAAATAGGATTTTAAGGTACTAATGAAACTTTTAACATTTAAGTTGCATTTCGATAAGTAAACATTATAATTTGAGGTCCTGGGTGCGCATGGTTCCTACTAGATGCGACCAAATCTTTTCTGTTTCAAGTTTGAGTGTCGCTAATATTGTTCCCAGTGATTAAATATTACACTCTGAGGCTTTACCCATTAAGTTACTCAAATGTATGTATATTTAAAATGAGTTAATTAAATTTATATAACTCTTATTTATTAAGAAAAAAATGTGGTGTAAAATTATCTAAATAGTTGAAATTGCAATACATTGTCGCCAGAGGTAGTTTGTACGTAGTTCGGGTATGAGTTATGCACTGATAATTTGAAACTGGCCATTATATTTTTAACTTAGTTAAATAACTGATAATTGTTACCAACTGAATAAATGAGCGTAGAAGTTTGTTACCTCATTCATGGAAAAAATCCGTTTTTATCATGAATTTTTCGCACAGTTTAAATATTTCTTTTATCTTTTAATTTAGTCTTAAGTTTCGTTTTTCCGACGATGGGCACAGGTTTTCAGCCTTTGTGAACTGCACATACAGAGAAATGCATTGCTATTTATAGGTTAAAAAACTACATTGGTTGAATTAGTAATAAATTAATATATATTTAATGCAATCGATTTCTTACACGTTAATTTAGAAAAATGAGAATAGATTATACACAATATCGAAATAATAATTATTTAATATCTGAAATATTGTAACAAGACAAAACTAGACATACTCGTAAAAGCCTCCTACGATAGCGTCGCTCTTTCGTTCCCATTTTTCTCTTTCATAAAAGCTTCCCATATTTGAACTGATGAAGTTGGCGTAAATCAGTTCAAGAAATACTTCTTCAAATAAAAGATCGAGTTCCTAAATCAAACACACTTAATGTTTATTTTTTATGTCGTTGAGAGTATTTTATGGCAATGAAAAACTCATTTTCTCCAATAGTTCTCCCCAGACAGACAAGTTTCTCCTTTTCGGTGTACATTGGAACTAGATGTACGAGTATGTTTGAACCATTATTTTTGTATTATTCTCTCCTTATTTCTTATTCAAACGCACATCAGTGGCGTGAACAGTTTCCGCCTGCATTCTCCAAGCTTCCATTCTTCGTTTCGAATTTCTATATTCATGGTATATTTTAAAACTGAATTCGCTTCAAAATTCAAAAGAAATTCTCCTGTTCAAATACAACATCCGCTAGTTATTCAGTATTATATCTACAATTGCAAAAATGTTAAAAATTTCATTTAGTGATAAATGTTTTAATTCATGGTATGTTTTAACACTGGGTTCGCTTCAAAATTCAAAAGAAATTCTCCTGTTCAAACACAACATCCGCTAGTTATTCAGTATTATATCTACAATTGCAAAAATGTTAAAAATTTCATTTAGTGATAAATGTTTTATACATGAGTTTTGCCTACTCACGAAGGGAAGCACAAAGAAGTGCGTGATGTCATTATGCAAGCCGTAAAATGTGATAGATTGTTATCTCCTGTACTGTTACCATGCTACTGTCTGTAAGTGGATCCTAAATTTGTTTGTATGTGTAATTGCGCATTCCGTGACACTCCTACTAATAGAAGCGGTTTATCCATCTCAGATAAATTTGACATTGATCGCACAATATATAAAACCTAAAAAAATTTAAATTCTTCTTGCAACTTTTTCTAAAAACTACTCTGGCCATACATATTACTAAGCACACATATATATGCCAGAGTTGTTACCTCTTAATGTGTATGATAACTATACCGGGTTTTCAGTTAATTATTTTGTGATTATGTTTGACGAATGAATGCAAAATTGCAACGGATTGTTTTGCCTTCAAGTTAGCTTAAATTGAGTCATTCATTATTACAACGGCAAACAGTCTAACTTCCATATGCCTCACTAGGTTTATGACTTAACCTTTTACCTTCCTACTATAGAAAATATCGCTTATGAAAAAATACGCTCACATCCGTCTAGGAGTAACAGCATTCAACCAGCTATTTAGAAACAATACGTGATTAGCAATAATGTGCTAAGTCTTGAAGAAAATAACTAACATACCTTTGTTAGTGCGTAAGACTAACGCGTCACTGATATTTATGTGAATGCAAATCCTGTGCATATTAATTTTTCAATTCTTACGATATAACACTTTGTTGATGCTCAAAAAACATCGTTTATGATAATGTGGTATGATATTATTTAAATGAGAGAATCTTTCGAAATTGTCATCCGTTTATAAACAGAATTTTTAATTGATCGGTTGAATGGATTATGGTTTTCATTACCATACTAAATATGTCAGTTTACTGCAATTTTCGATTAGTAAATCAAATACATAGATTGCGTGTTGATTTGCATGAGATCGCAATGTTGAGAGTATCCTGTTTGGTAAGATGCTCAGTCAGATCAGACTTGTAAACCGATCTGAGTAAATTCGGCAGCGGAAGGTTGCGTAAGTAAATGTGTATGTAAGTTCCCGGCTGTGCAGCCTTATGCCTTATGCCCCAGCACAGATGCAGCCTGTGGCTAAAGGCCTTAGACATGAAATGATATAGATGCTGTTTGCTTACTCAACGTTTCAAGATTAAACCTCACAACCAAACTAGTATGAATGGCGATTCCTTTAAATTTCAGCTTATTTGAACAATACTAGCAACAGTAAATTGCCATTTGCATGCATATCCAGTTTGATAGTTTGACTCATCTAATTAAATTGATTAGCACTATGCTCACTGTGAGAGTACGTAATCCTTTTCATGTGATGCTGATTCTTTGAACTTTGGATCTCTGAGATAAACCGCTAATTACAATGATGAAATCATTATATATAAAGTAAATTGTTATTCGTTCTTGCTTGTCTTTAAATCCTTCAAACAGGTTTCGTGTATTTAATGGAGATATTTCGCATTTAACAGCCTTTAGTACTTAATTAGAAAGCAGATTATTTGAAGGTTGAAGATACATAAAATTTACAAAAATAAAATTAATAAACTATATAATAAAATAAAAACTAAATATGAAATGTTTTCATTATTATTAAGAGAATATCTTAAATATGCCTTACTGACCAGAGCCAGTGGATCTACATAGTGTCACCCCGTAAACTTGTGAGGCGTATGAAATTGTGCAAGAGGATGAGAATGAATGTATAGGAAGTGACTGAAGTTTTCAGATATAGTTACTAAACGTTGTTAAATTACATTACACCACATTCCAAAAATGCATAAAACACAAGATTTCAAGTATTTATTACAGTCTAATATTTTTCATTGGATAAACAGGTTTTTGGAAATTAATAATTGAGGATCACTAGTAATTAAAACTCATTTACAAGGTGTTAGTTATGAGCGTTACACAATTATGAGTCTACTTATCTTGTAAAACGCCGGTAAGATAAAATTTCAAGTAAACATCGCTAAAAATACATCGATTCAATATTAATTTTTATTTTATACCGATTACTGACTATAAAGATGGTATTGCTGATATCAAAAGCAGATTTATAAAATAAAATAAATATTACTCAACAGCTGGTTAACACCAAATAATAACGTTCGTTCGAAAAAGCATATACTTAATAATAATTATCATTTCAAGTTCAGCGGGTCTACTTTAGTGAGTGATTTACGATGTTCACCTTGGATTAAACACAGCACTACTATTTGGTTTCTTTAGGCTTGGATCTGGGTCATCGTCCAAGCCCGTGCTTTACTGCTTACTTGGGTTTTTCCTCAGCCAAACTTTTGGATTGGGATTACAGATTATACAATACAATCACAATCAGAGTCTGAGGGACCTCTTCTGAATAATGTAATATTGATTTTATTACAGTACATTGTATGGTTCGCACGCCAAAATTTTCGAGTCCTATTTGCTATTCAAAGGACGTGTGACCAATGTGGAATCCAGCACGCTAGTTCGGACGCCACCTATCAAAATTGCGTCAGGTTTTTTTCGCGTTTGATGCCCTATTTCACTTTGCGAAAGCCTCCAAACAACGAAATAACCACCGTGATCGGCGAAATAATAAAAACTCGTTGCTGTAATAAATTAGAATGGAGTGATTTATTCGTGTGACAGAAATGGTTTCAACGTTTTGTTTTGTCGTTGATATTGTTATTTTTTTTACTTTACCCCATTATTTTTGCGAGCGCGAGTAAGTAAATGTTATTACTTATATAAAAAATGGTAAATCAGAAAGTTGTATAAGCGCTCAATAGAAATGTGATATCGTTAGTACCTTCGCAACAATCCGGCTAGATTCTGGCTTTAAAACTTTTTAATATATCTAAAATTATGATTTTATCGTCATTATAATATTATAGAATACATAATATATTATATTGAAGCAAAATATAATTTATTGATTTTTTAATTTAATATTACATAAATCATTGAAATGATATAAAATATTAATTATTTTTAATTGCATATCGATAAGGATAAAGCATGAGACAGATTAAAAATATATATGAATATTTTACTTTATAATATATTGATGATGTACTATACGAGTTCATAATATAGGGTGGGGCAAAAGTAAACACCCTATTGGAAAACGCAATAACTTTTGCAAATGGCGCCAAATGTCAATTCGGTTTTGACATTTGTGAAGTAAACAAACGAAGAATATAAATCAACAAGACATTAATCGGTTTACAAACAATTGAAGAAATTTCTGAAGCAGTACCAAAGTTTATAATAAAAAAATTATTATTATAAAAAATATTACAGCAAAAGAACATCGGGTGATTACTTTTGCCCCAACTTGTATATTGTATATCACGATTGCGTTTCTCGCTTTACGATCCCAATTACCTTATTTTATAACGCTTTTCGATTCTTCTTCTGTCTATTCTGATTATTATACGCAAATTAACTTTATCTTTTTTATGATTCACCAATATAAAATTCATACGTTCTAGAAGGTAACCGCAAGATGCTTTGATTACATTTTAAGATATTTTGGGAACAAAAAAAACTATTACCCGTGGAGTAAATTTGTTTGCTTTTAAGCTCACCTGGTTTCATAGAAATCGTTGTGTCTCCCTTACCGTCATACTAAAAATATGATCTAAACGGTATTAGAAAAAATAAATACCAAACTTTTTATAGTATATAAGCACAGATTTATTAAAATGTACACCTCTGGGAAACCAAATTATCCGAACGTAATTTTTGAAAAAAATATGAAACTTGAAAATGTGATTTTTTTATGAATTTATTTTTTAGGAAAAAAAGTGTGGTCACAGTAATGTTGATAATATTTTTGTTAAAAAAATGTGTATTTTTTGGTTATCAGTAATTTTAGTTGTGTTTAGACGAAAAAACTTGTGTCATGTTTGTCTTCAAATTTTGTATTAAAAAAAATAGGTTTATTTTTAATAGTAAAATTTTAAAGCGCATTTTATCACCTTTTAAAAACAGTTTTTAATTGACGGTTGAATTCCGAAATATTCAATTTAGTGGATTTTTTTTGCAACGTGAAAATGCATACAATTGACGGCCGGCATAGTCCAGTGGTAACGCATTGGACTGCCATTCCGAAGGTCGCGGGTTCGAACCCGGCGTGCGCAAATAAATTTTATTTGATTAATTTGTGTTATTTCACAATTAATTAATTAAAATAATATATAGTATATTTGCGGCACGTTCCAGAGTGGAAGATACTACCAGTATCGCCCTGGTGTAAGACCACCATTCAGAATTGAAACGTTGCTCCAAATGGCTTTAGCCGTGTTTAGTGACTAGATCTGAATAGCCAGGTACTTCCCCACCTTCCTCTTTCCCTTCCCCACTTACCTTCAGCCTCACAACATCCCCCAATTGGGGATGCCATAGTCTCACTGGCTCCAGACGGGAGCATTTGGGACTCTTGTGAGTTGTGAGGTATTCACTGTAAAAAAAAAAAAAAAAATTCTCTGACTTTCTGACAGCGTCTTCTATAAATGTAACGGTCAATATTCCAAATCCTTATTTATTTATTGGATAATTTGTATAGCGCCGTTTTGTGAGATATTGCCTCAGGGGCGCTTTACAGTATATCCAGATATAACAAAAAAATATAAATATTGTAAAAATAAAGTGAAGTTAAGCTAAGTGAAATAAAGTACAGGAACAGGTGACAGGGTTAGGGGTTAAACAGTTAGTTCCATGTCTACTGATCTTGCTGACTAATTAAAATGATGTTATTAATTAATATATAAATGGCACAGGTGCGAAGGTGTGCCAATAAAAATATTCCTTCAAGATTGCAATCTGAAATAATTTAAAAAAATCTTTCTTTGTATGTAGTTATCATCTGAATTTTTTGAAAAACTATTAAATTACTTATTAATTATAACTCTACAAACTAGATTTAAACCGACAAAGCATGGTTTCGAGCACTTTGTCTATACTCCTTGAAACTATAACGTCATACAATGTGGTTAACATTGACAACCGGAAATTAAATTACAAGTTTGAATGAAATATGTTGAGAGGCATGATGCGGTAAATATGATTCAGCATGGTAAAGTTTAATTAATATTTATGCTCCAAATTATAATTTCATATTGAGTACAATGTAGATTTTGAGGCTTACAAATTCCGCGGGTTTTGAAGTGATAATCAAAAAACATTATATGCTGACAAAATCTACCCACGCGCATTATTATTTTGTATACTCCTTGCGAACTGTTGGTCATAATAGGATTACCCTTTCACATTATTTGAAATGATACATCATAAAATAATAACAAGTCTGAAGTAGCCAAACTAAAAGTAATGAGAAACAAGAAGTCATAAAACATTTCAAACATGGCATAATTTGACTGCCCATTCCAAACCATTTTGATCCACCAGATCGCTGGCTTTCGATCATGGACCCCAAAAATAACATTTGCAAAAACGGTAATACTGTACAGTTATTTATAACATTAATGTTATTACCAAAATTGTTCACCATAGGACTTAACATTTAACGGCCATAGTAGATAGATCCCTATCCAAGATTGCCAATTCAATACTGGATTAAGTAAATCAGTACGTATATTTTATAGTCTCTAATAATAATAATAATATAAAAAAAGATTAAAAGAATTTGGCATTCTCAGACTATAAAAATATTATCATTTGTTATTTCGGCTACTGACATTATACCTAGCTCTCTAATTCAAAAATTTAGGCGTATTAGATCTGTCAAAGAATTTATGTATATATGTCATTTTAAATACATGTAGGATTACGAAAGATGATTTGAATAGCGCCGTTTTTTGTGAAAAATCACCTCAAGGGCGCCATACTTATGTATTAGCTAGCACTTTCATATTTAATAACCCGATTTTATGTTGTGACTTTTTTACATGCGTATTAGAATGATCTATTCATTACGGTTCATGTGGTGATGATATGGTGGCTAGGATAAAACAAATTAGAGCACAGTTCAGGATAAAATGTCAAAATGTAACAACGTTTTATCCACTTATTTCACCTTGTGACCATTACCGGTTTCAGTTTATTATAGTCATCTATCTTTACACTGTTACAGTATAATTATTCCTTAAACAATGGTTTACATGCACAACAATTGGGAAGGGGGGTTAACGGGGTTGCTATACAATTTACAATTTATTATTATTTTATAGTTATATACACTGGTAACAGCCTTCCCAAATTCCTATGTATATAAACCATATTTTAAGGAATAATTATTGTACCAGGGTAAAATAGCTATAATAAGCTGAAACCCTCTCCAAAATGTTCTGTAAACCATAAAACCGTAAACCATAGTTTAAGGAATAATAATTGTACCAGATTAAAATGGCCATGATAAGCTGAAACCCTCTCCCAAATGTTTTGGAGGTAAACCATAGTTTAAGGAATAATAATTGTACCAGACTAAAATGGCTATGATAAGCTTAAACTCTCTAACGGTAAAAAAATAAAAAAAATAGGCTGAAAAAAGCTTAAAATTATCAATATATAAAAATATTGGAATTACACCACGAATTTTCAGTATCAAAAATAGAAATTTTAAATTATCATAAACTCAATTCATAAAACGGTTGACTTTTTGCGTTTAAGTTCGATCCGCATAAACGGAGGAAGAAGCGTAGGTTATATTTTATATACAAGTTTATCAGATAATATTTTGGAGGTCATAAAGTAAGAAACGCAATAGTGATAAGCGATCTAGGTTATGAACTCATACGGTACATCATCAATATAATGTAATGAGATATTCCCATCTGTATTTTTAATCTGTCTCATGCTGCGTGTCCTCCTTATCGATTTTTAATTAAAAATAAAAGTTTTTTTCATAAACTGTAACCAAAATATAATGAAATAAAGATACGTCTTTTAATATTACGCAATTTCATATCGTTTTATTTTATTTTGAATACCAAGCTATCGCATTCCAATTTTATGTAAATATGCAACTGACATTTATGGTAGCCAGTATTATTGTTTCTATTTTGAAATGGTATTCTGTAAGTGACAAAGGCATTTTTATTAAATTAATTAACATTTGTGAGAATATCTACGACACCAGAAATACGGCTCATCAGACAGTACGCTTTATTTTGCAACCTGCAAATTTTCCAAGAAGTCTGTGCAGGCAAAAATAGACCAACCTGATGTGTGGTTTTTATAAGCCTACGCTATTTTCCAATATAGTTGATTAAAACAAGTTTGCTAAATCAACTAGAATTTTTTTTTAAGAATAAGTTTTTAAGTTTGAAGAAAAACTATTTTTAAAGTTTCTTTTTGTTTGTATGTACAATAATTAAACCACAAATTAGAACTTTTTCAAGATTTCTTGCGTCAATAAACATACTTGTTAGTTCGCGTTGATGTTGAAATGGGACACTTCCCAAACAATTAAAATATATTTGAGTATTTAAATTTCTAAGGGATAAGCCTGGTGATTTATGAAAAAAAGTGTCATTATTTTAGACCAAACATGTCTTACTAGCTTACTAACTTAACAGCTTACTAAGTTTGAATCCAAAAGCTGACAATAATGGCTTGAATACATTAAGCTCCGTATTGAGAGCGTTGTTAATTAGCTTAAAATGAATGCAGCTTGGAAAAGCCTGCTCTACCTTAAATTACTTGATATAATGTAAAGAACCTCCTGAAAAACCGACTGACGTCGATGTGCGGCGGTTCTTATACCCCACTTAACCCTAATCTCCCAAGAGAAAAGGATTATATGTCATATAATTTCACCAGGTAGGATTAAATGTATGAAAGCTTTAGATAATACATCAGCTTCAATACTTCACCATTCGATGAACATCGACCTTTCTGAACTTTTTGATTACATTCAATACATCTTAGAAGTTAGTTGTCAGGCACCTAATAAGTTGTGTAATGAACAAAACTAATTGCTCATACTTTATCTGGTTAAAATTGAAAACGTGCAGCATTTTTTTAATATTAGTCGTAGGGAAACAGGCACACATTGATTCATTAACTATATTATAAGAAAGAATGACAGCACTTTTTTTTTAATTTATTTATTTAAGTACATAAAACAGGCATGGTGCCCAAGAATTTACATACATGGATGTTTAAATACATAATAACAACTTTAAATTTACATACATGGATGTTTAAATACATAATAACAACAAAAATAGTAACAAAATGAATAAGCTAAATATGCAGAAGTAAATAACAAATAAGAATGGGTAAAAGGTAAATACAAATATGTTCATAAACGATTTTTTATTGTCACACCTGTACTGGTGAGACAATGATTAGGTAGGTACAATGTTGCTTCTCATTAAATAAAGGGTTTCATCACAATATCAGCTTAATATGATTAAAGGTAATACATTTTTTTTGAAGTGTTTAAATTGGTCATTAAAAATGTCTATTACATTATTAGAGCCATGTATAATGTTATAATTTCTTAATGTTCGCGGTACAGGGGAAAAATATCCTGTATTTGTGTGGTAGGCTTTAATATAGAAAATGTCGTTCATCCTCCTTGTTGATTTTCTTGATGGAATATTGATGTTAATTTGGGATAAAATGTTTGGTGTATCAACTGATGCATGTATAATTTTGTGTAGGAGCAGTACGTCAGAAAGTTTACGTCTGACCGTCAGTGAGTGTAGTTTGTAGTGCAACTTCAAGCAATGGCCAACAAATTGCGACATTCTCGGTTTAAATATCTAACGTCACGCCATAATGATGATATTATGTGCCAATGTTTGATGGGCAATCTGAAATCTTTTCCAAAAATAATTCATCTTTAATAAAATAAAACCACATTTTTAATAAGAAAAGAAAAGTTCATCTTTGCATCTCAAACGTTATTTACATGTAAATTCGATGAAGAAAACGGATATATTTGAGTAAAGTATCAATTTCGTTCGTAATGCAATATACATTTTAAAATATAACCTGTGGATTCTGACGACATGCCAAAAATAAATAAAAAAAGTCTCAATAAAATGTTGTTGACTACAAAAAAAACGACTGAACATAAGTTACACAGAGACAAGACGACTATATTACTGACTACAGTATATGACTTCTTACATACAGGGTTGCACCGTCCATATCAGCAGTCGTTCATAAGTCACATGCTGTGCGATGGCGCCAAGGACCTTTCTAAGCAAAGATTGCGTTTAGTTAAAAAATTAAAAAATAATTATTTAAAACATTTTCTATGCCTTTAAGATCACCATAAGGTTCCGCAAACAGTGTTATTGAAGTATATTTAAAAATATGCACTTTATTTCACACTTTATTTGCATAAACACGTCACAATCAAACAGAAGCGGGATTAATACCGAGCATTTCTATTCTTGCGGAATTCTGCATATCAATTACGTTATCTGTTCTCCTTTTGAGATTATGATTTGAGATTAATGGCCCAAATCTGCGAAAAGTTTTGAAATGTCATCTAGGCGATTTATATTAGATATACGAGTATATTAATTTAGTTTGTGATATACCCGAAAGAGTTGCCGCACCCTCTGAACCTACGTAGTGGACCACATAGAAGTAGATGGTTGACTCTTTTGAACATGAGGTTAAGTATTTTCACGTCACTCAAATTTACTCCCGCTCTGTATATTCAAATAACACTACACAGTTTTTGAGGTACATAGGTGAACGAAATATTGCACCGGCGCATTGCTCGATTGCAAATGATGGAAAAAAGTTGATTTTTGCTTTATCGGTTATACATCTGATGTTGGTGAAATACAAAAATATGTGGTGTAGGCACTCGACTTTTTAAAATTTCATTAAGTTAAAGTAATTATTACATTCTTATTATTGTGTTTACAGTAAGTAGTCCTACAAAACTGTCACATCACAGCTTGCAGGCTAATAATAACAATAATTGTACTTGACAAACCAACGAGCTTACTACCTCAATCTAATCGTATTGACTTACCATTTTATTAAACAGATGTAAAAAAAGCTAGTTTAATAAAAAAAATAATAACAATCACCCATTTACATTTAATTCCCGTCGATGACGACAATTTATGTGGACACATAACCTATGAATATACATTATGAGACGGATTCAAAGTATGTTCATAAAGTAAAATGATTAAATCATGAAATTTATGGAGCCAGTACTTACGTCAAAATGCATTTATATGGAAATATCCCACTTTAATCCTTTCTTCGCAAAACATGCGAATAATATAAGTAAATTAACATATTTTTATTTTGAATTTTTCATGAGTTGGTTGACTAAACATATAATAGATTGACAAACCTATTTTATTATTTTAATGCATTCAGAAAATTCGAATAAAAGGCGCTTTTTAATTTTTATCATGCAATCATTAATTAACATTCGCATTATCTTATTTTAAAAACTTGCGTTGAGGGTATACTTAAACGAATTCACATTTTGCTATTTTATAGATGGCGCCCTTATTTAATTATTTTTTAATGTAAAAACACCTTTTGCAAGATATGCTCAAAAACATTAAGTTTAATTGTTTGTTTGCGTATATACGAAATATGAACATCCATAAAAAGTTTTGTCCGTATAACAACGTAATTCTTTCAATAAAGGAATATAGATACATCGCTGGATAGAATCACCGATACAAAATTATATTTGTACGCCTTCCTTGAAAAAATTTCGTTCTTATACGTACAAAAATATTTATTCATATTACTATTCCGTATGTACATTGTACATGCACAAACAATATAATTACATATTTTGAAGCATTACTTAAAAAAAGTGATTTTAATGAAAATAATGAAATTAGCGCCATCTATGAAGGAGAAGTTTATTAATCATTGTAATTTTACTCTTAATTCTTGTATAATTTTTTTAACAATAATGGAGGAAACAATGGTCTTTCATGTAAGCAAATATAAAAATAACATGTTTCTCAAGTTTTATTGTTATCACTCTCTTTTCTTTTCTCTTTTATTGTTATCTCCAGTGAATGAAGTAACATCAGATATTATACAAAATTATAATTTGATTTCATTTTGTTGCGAATTATTATTTCTTTGGAATTTCCACTTTCGCAAAATGAAGGTAAATACAATGTACTTATTCTAAGTACTAAGCGTCTCACGTTCAAAATTTTCTTAATTAGTACAGTTTTGCTTCAGGTAATGTGATAAACACCCCGACGACCTTTAGAGTTAAGCAATAAATCGGTCATAAGGTTAACTAAAGATTTCTGAAATCTAGGATTCTCTAAGAGAATTTATAAAATAAGAAATCCCTTTGAAATATACAAATTATTTTGTGAAATAGAGTTGGTGCTGTACTTTCGACTGTGCTGTATTATGGTGTACATTACTACATAATATATATTATGTTTGTTGGAGTAAATTCTATACGTGGAACACCTTGACATAAAAATACATGTTTGTTTTATAAATCATCAAAATTTATCTCACAATCATTCAATTATAGTAGTTTATTCTTTCAATGTATTCTTTAATTGGCAACATAAAAAACATTGATTTAACGAAATTTACTATAAAACTTTGATTGAAGAAGATTACAGGCAATGAAATAGCATCATTTCACGAAACGGAAACTTTTGATATCTGTAACCTTTTAATTTGGATTTGAAATATATATTTTTAATGATTTACAAGTAGCCTTCGACATCTTGATCAACGACCATTAACTCAAACAGTTTGAAAATTTACATTTATATTTCAGTGTAACATAGCTCATAATGGAATTGTCGTTGCTATCTGGATATATTTAACCAAATATCTACTACCTGAAACATTTTCACCAGTCAAAACAATATATGTAAGCACATAAAAAAGTGCAAATTTCTTGTCACCAGAGCTCATTGCATACTTTACGTGAGAATTAAAGAGAATTTGAGTTAAAGCTTGTTTTTAACAAATAAATACCTATAAAATGAATAAATAATATGCCCTCGGATAACAATAATATTATTATTAAAAATATTGGACTGAATTTAACTTCATTCAAATTATTCAATATCTACTTTGTAAACTTTTAATACTTATTCTACTTTTCTCTAATTGCGGTAAATTGTAAGTTAATCCACTTTTAATGACTGGATCAATTTAAATTATTTTGTGTGTTGAATAATGTGACAATTCTAATAATGCAACGCCACGTTTAAAGGCGCCTAATAGGCTTTCTCTCAATCGATATTCCGTCTAGTAATGTAAATGGTCTCGGCCAAATACGCCCATTTATGTTTGAAATGTGGGCTCTATTGTATGCCATAGTATGAAGTCACTTCTACGGTTGTTAGGTGCCAGCGCATTTCATTTCATTTCAGCTGACATTCAGAAACCTACTGACAAATTACAATAGCGTGATAATTAATTTAAATATCTAGGCTAAACAAAGAGGCAATCAGGACGGATGAAAAATACGACGTTATCGAAGTTGTTGTAATTGAAAACATTTTTTTTTGTTTGAAGATTTTTCAGTTTGGGGAGGCCCAAAATCCTTAATTTTTTTTTTTCAGCCACAACAACATTAATAATGATGTACTTTTCAATATTACTACTCTAGCTCACTGATAATCACGGAAAACAACCTTCTGGTTCTTAATATTTTTTTTGGTCAACGTATTTCAACATGAACTCGTATCTAATTTTAGCTTTTGATAAAAAAATAATGTTTTTTTTGTAACGCAATATTTTCGTTCAGCTAACCTGATTTCATAGTTTTTAAAATAAACCGATCAGAGTCGAAACGGTTCTAACCGTGTTTAGTGACAAGATCTAAATATAAAGGTTATTTGCAACCTTTCTCTTTCCCATCTCTTTCATCTTTATTTTCCATTCAGCCTCCCAACGTACCCCAAATGGGATGTTTTATTCTCATTGGTTCCGGAACAGTTTCTTCGCAGGTCTAGGCACTTTGGGCAGAGAGCTTGGAAAGTAACACAACTCAAATATTATGTTACGCTGATTTCTGAACTTGGTCAAGTATTTTATTAATTTGATCGTGCAACGACTTCTCAGGAAATATCAGACTGCTTAATACACCCACTAGCTCCTTATTAGCCTTAATAGACTCCAGTTGCGCCTTATTATGCCTAGCGATGGACATTTTTAATAAATATATTCCAGTAAAGTTTACCTTTTAACTTAGTCACTAAGCTAGTTATATAAAGAGGCAACAACGCAGAATAGATAAACATGCAAACGAATACCTAATAAATATCTAAAGGCCCTTGCCTGGCATTGTCCGATATTGCAAACTCTTTACAAAAAAGCCTTTGTTTGGTGTAATTCACAAAGAGTTACAATGGTAGCAACATTTTGTACAGATATGTGAAGAATGTGTGAATAGGGGAGGGTGGGGTCTGCGGGGTAGGGTTCACTTTATTTTCCACCGGGTCTCGGAGTGCAACTGAGCAAAATCTGGAACTGATAGCAATCAATATATCACACATATATGTGGAAGGGAGCTTATGTTATATTAATTTGTTTTTGCTGTTTAAACTATCTAGAAGCAATATTAATATAGCTCAAAAGCGAAAAAAGCAAACAAAAAAAATTTAAAAAAGAATTATGTGAGGACCAAAACACAATGGTTTGCTTACCACGAATTTTTTCTTTTTTTTTTAACCATTTCTAAAGCTCAACTCACGAAACTTACGATATTGTATTTCCAAACAGATTAAAAAAAGTGTAGTTAAATACGTAGGTACATCCTTTTATTATTGCGCTACACATAATGAAGGGTTTCGCCGAAAAAAAATTACCTAATATTTAATAAATTTAATTTAAAAACAGCGAATAATTAAAAAAATAATTATGCAGCGATAAAACATAGACAAGTCGTTGTGAATCTGCACTTAAGATGCTGAACAGTGAAAATAAAAATAGTTTCGTTAAACAGTAAATATTTGTAGATACTCTGTATCCTAATTAAGTTAAATGACCTTACCGATTGTATTGAATTTAGGAATTCGGCGAGTTGTCGAAGGGTAAAGTAGTTAGTGTTGGGTAACTTCATAAATATCACAAAGGTGATGCCACTTTTGGCGATGAGAAATCCGCAACACAGTCATCAAATTTATTCTATTTATATTCAAAGTACCTCTCAATCCCGATCGTTACGGAAAGGTGAAGGCCAATTACGATACTTTTACTAGTTTTTATTTAAAGTTGATTGGATGTTAATGGTTCAAAAACCATTTAATACCATATAAGTTCTAACAATTCCAAATAGTAAAAAAAAACAATAAATATATTTTTGAAACACAAGAAAAAATATGCGCCTGCTGAGCGCGCTAAAAACAGATGAGTCATTTATCAGGACATTAGTTCTACTGGAATTCACAACGAATGTTTTTAATTTTTTTATTCAATTTTATAACTTAACTTTTTAACTTTCAATTTTTGCAAATTATCTGCAAGCTAACACCATCTTAAACAGGTCTGGTATGATAATTATTAATATCTTAAAATTTACTAGTTCCAAACGGGCTCTTCATTGGTTTTTTAAATATGTAATTCAAGCCCACTTTGTGTTCACTTATATTATAAATTCCACTTCAATAATAATTATGACAACTTTTAATTTGTTTTTAAAGCAATATTATTGATTATTTTATGATTTCATTATCATATTTCAACGCCAAACGGGTGTAACTATCTATTTTTTTATTACTCATAACAGTTGTAGAGCTTGCATATTTGTGTATCGTCATCACGTGTAGCACAAAAGGGTTTCGTGAAACCTCTATAAATTGGATCACAACACTGACCAATCAGATCATGGGTAGTTTAGAGAAACATTTTGGTTCTCTTGGAATGTAAAGCATTTTCATTTTCAAATCTTCACATTTTTTGTGTTCAGTTTAAGGAAAGCTTTATATTATTGTAACTTATCACAGTTTACGATTGGTTATATTTTTTGTGAGCTTTTACAAAATAATACAACCAGTATGTAAAATATTTATTGATACATTATAAGTATTTTTTATAAAATATTATTTGGAAATGTGAGCCTCACTAGGTGCTTTAAGCGTGTATTAGTAGGAAGTAAAAAGAATAGACAAGGATCAAGGAAAACCTAGTAAAATGTTGATTCACACATTTAAAAAGCTTTTATAATTTTTTTATGGTACTGGGTTTTAAATACATATATTATGGAAAATATGGTGAAGTATAATAATACGATAAATTAAATATAACCACTTCTGTTTCTGAAAATGCTCTCTAAAAACCATTCTTTGAATTCTCCAAAATGAATTCTTTGCTTTCATGACAAAATGATGTCAGAGTGTTTAGTTTACCAGAAAAAGAGGTGAATTCATTAAATCATTATTAAATTTTTTAGAGCTTTATTCCTACAAAATTTGTTCAACTGATTCTGTTAGGTAAAGCGAAAAGTCAAAAAAATAATAATTTCTTTTAAATTGGATTTTGCGGACACAGCTCGGTTTGAAGCAAAATTATATGTACCTTTTTAAGGGTTCATCGTTTTTGCAATTTTTATAGTTTCTGCATGCTAAATCTCCGGGCTAAAGTATGTTTTATAGAGGGAAAACGGTCCGAGTCAGCTCTTAAGAAGATCATACCTTTTTCTAAGTTCTTCAAAAAAAAAACGTCTTGAGTATTTTTCAGTGTGCTCTGGAGAAAGCAGGTGCGATAAAAAACTTTCATGAAAGAAGTGCGACCTTTACTGATTATCCACTCGATCAGAAAAAGTACTGGACCGTTTTCTTGAAGAAGAAAGCAACACAGAGTAATAGGATCCATTAATTATTATGTGGAAAATTTTTTAAATAGTATAAAATAAAGTCGCTAGCGTCTGTCTGTTTGTGCGCTTAGTTCTTCTAAACAACACAACAGATTTTGATAAAATTTTGACTATCAATTAGAGCATTTCTTCCGAGGTTAACATATATGATAAATGCATATTAAATTTATAGAAAGTAGAGAAAAGTCGATGTTTTATAATCAAGTCGTAAAAATATGTTTTTGGGCACTACAAACCTCATGAGATACATCAAAATAATGCACTACGGAATTGTATATCTTAAAAAGCCCTACAGCAAAGTTTGGGAAGGTGTATTTCTATCTCCAAAGGATAACCCCCAGCAACGTTTATTTATTTCTATACATACATTACAGTGTCTACCAAATATTTACATTTGTATATAATACATAAATTTAGAACTGTTGTTAATATGGTGTTTTTTTATTTTTTTTATGCTGGGTGTGAGGTAGGTTTGAGTAGGTGACACTATGGTGGGCAGTGTTATATGTTTCGTGAACACCTCACTGGGAGAACCTGTGCTGAGGTGTTTACGTAGTTATGATTAAATGGTACATGTATTTATGTGTATTGGTTAAATTTTCTTATATAAGTGTAAGTTGGGATTTTAATTTATTTTTAATTGTTATTGTATATTGTTATTTAAAGAAAAAGGAAAAAAAAATATTTATTTATATGCACATATATACATACACCCATGTATACACATACATACATAAATACAACATATATGCCTGCATACACACATATAAATAAACACATGTATACATACATACATACACATTCATCCATGATTATGTTTGCTTTGGTGTTATAATGTTTTGTATAAAGTGGATATCTTGTTTTTTGATCCAGGCTGTGATCAGTTTTTTGTGAATGTTTGTGTATGTATTTCCTATTAGTAGTAGTTTCAGAGTGGTAGGCATACAATTAAAAAGTTTTGTAGCGTAATACTGGAAGTGTCTTTGTCCGTGTGTGGTGTATGTTATCGGTGTGTTCAGGGTATTGTTTGTTGACGACCTTGTTTTTATTTTTGTTTGAGGTGGTTGTTTGATATAGTAAATACCATTTCGTGTATGTAATTCAATATTGCAACAAAATATTTTTGGCGTGTTATCGTGGCCAGATGGTGACTGTCATTAAGCGCTCATTAACTTTTTGGGTTATTTATCAATGTTCCTAAATCATTATGAGGTTTGAACCTAGCCAGCAGCTTACTGCGTGGTCCACTACTCTACGGATTTTGCCCCTTGGTTGTACTCTTCCCCCTCCCTCATTACAAAAATCATAAAACTATTGTAATAAAACGTCTCATTATTTTCATGATCCATTTTGTATCCGCTCTCACAGATCGGAGGAATATTCGGTTAAATTTCGGTGACTTCCATTAATTCAATTCAGAAAATTCGTAAAATAAACGTGTTGACCTGATTTTTTGTCACTCCGGTTTAATTTACTGTAGCCGCCATTTTGTTCGATCTTCGTTCTGACTTTTTCACACATCACTTTATCAAAGGTCAGAGCATTTTATATTATATCCTCCGGGCTGTTGCGTTGGTTCAATCAGAGTTATATAATAGTAATTGACCTGATAAGTAATAGATTTGGGATAATTTAATTTGGATTTCGAATTGGATTTTGGTTTTAGGATTTTGGATATTGGATTTTGGATTTCGGATAGCTGTCATAGACATTGGAAGTCTAACGATTAATGATTAAAGTAATTTTGTGATTTTATAAAAACAAATATCGGAAATTCTTCCCATCAGAATTTTTTTTAAAAGGCTTAAGTTAGGTGACAGGGTTCACTAGGTACACAGCATTAGACCTTTTTAAACTTTAAAAAACATACACATAAATTTTCGTTTAAATTTAAATTTGAATGATGTCGCGTCGGTAGGAAACAACGAACTAATTTGAACAAAGCATTTGAGATTTTTTTAAACCTCCCCATAAATCCAATGAAATATATTTTATTAACCTCCAAAAGTTTCTACAGGACGTCATTTAAAAAGATTTTCTAACATCACCTGGTGTGCTCGACGAAGGTCTCCCCTCTCGGTAATGTACGGAGATCATTTATAAGTAAGATATGTGATATAGATAGACGGTTGTCATAACTTTAAGTCAACCGTTTTGCTTAATTCAAAACATACAGGAAACCCTAAGGTAAATGTGATTATTGTGCAATTTTCTTTGCACATAATATTACGTAGGGTACATACACAATACAAGTCCAATATGTGTTTATTAACCCATTAGGCTAATTTCTTCGCTTTTGGGAACAACTCATGAGGTCTCACATAAATCATTCTAACTCTCTTACTGTTATGGTGAAAAATATTATCTAAGATCTAAGCGGTGTTATAAAGAGAAAACACTATGCTTTATATTCATATATAGAAGTTAACCTGAGAATAATTAAAATCTCTACCTTTATGAAACCAAACGCACCGACTGTAGTTTGAAAAAAACTAACGAGAATAAGTTATTTCTTTATCAAATATTTTTATATGAAACAACAAAAAAATGAGTTGACTACAAAGTTTGTAATCCATTAATCAGTAATTTTAGTAACAAAAAAACGTAAAATGAGCCATTTTATTATATTTTTTATGTTTGCAGTTACAATTTTAATATATTTTTTTTAAATATGTTTTTTTATAATAATAAAATATGAAAGGATATTTCATCACCTTTCTAAGACTGTTTTTAGTTATATATATACATATATAGATGCGTTCAGAAAAAATCCATTTATTTGGTTTTAATTGTAAAGCGAAAAAACTTCGACCGTCTGACAGAATATGGCTGAGGCTTGAAGAGTTAATGTTGTCAAGAGAAAAATTGAAAAACTTTTGTTTGCTCACAAAATAAAATAGCTCGTCATCATTATTTATGAAAATTTGTCAGTATAATCAGTCCATATCGATTTTGACCTTTTAAAAAATTACCGACTTTCTCAACAACGGAATTTTTTTTGTTTGCTAACAAAATCAAATCGCTTATCATCAGTGGTATGATGATTCATCCATATTAGTCTACATGGAGCAGTTTTGACTTCCAGTCAAAAACATCGGCTTTTACTTTTTGGTATAAAATAATAGCTTTCAGAGTATCAACGTTTAAAGTAATTGAATGGTTTTGAAAAAAATATTCCATTATATCTCGAGTATCAGTTTTTATAGGACTCTTTTAAAAAAAATGCTGAATCGATTTCTCTAATAAATTACAGATTTTTTTTATCAAAATTGTTTTAGATCTTTTATTAACTTCTTTTGTAAAAACTTTATTCTTCAAATTGTTATTATACTATATTTAAATCGGAATGATACCATCTGAGATTTTAAAATCAAAAGATCGGTAAAACTGCTTTTGCTTTTCTGACGTTATCGCTTTACTCATTGAACTTTGTTCGATTCCAAAAAAAATCGCATTTGAATTTACCTAACCAAATTGGATTCAAATAAATTATACTATAAAATAGTAATATTGCATAATTGCGGGTGGGTAGATATTGTATATATGCAATTCTATTTTACTCTATTTGAAATCAGCAGGGATTAAAAAAAATGTTATGAAAAGTTGTCAGTTATTTGGAAAAACTGTAAAAATAAGTGTAATCTACCTCCAAAGTTGCTGTGAAAAAATATGAAAATTGAGAGACACGTCACTGGAAAGAGCTACCGTAATTGTGAATGTTACCATTATTTGAACGGGAAATTTGCACAATTAGCCGGTCTTTGTCAGCGAAATATCAAGAAGCCAGAGATGTGGTTACTGAATTTTGGCGAAATAACTTCGTCTTGACATAGGTATATATATATACATATTGTACATGTATTTTTCGCCAGACTACCATCTACTCATTACGATAATATTTCTTGTGAAGATTTGTATTAGCGAATTTAGTTTATCGTAGCAAATAATTATTTTCTGAAGGAGTAAAAATTATTTAACAGAGAGCTATGACATTTGAAAAATTAAAACTCGAGTGAAACCGGGTAGTTACTGTTATTTTTACATGTTTGGAGTAGGTATCTGCAGAAGCTATGTACCTCTACTAATTGGTAACATCATGTGCAATAATAATTAGAGCCGTGAATTGGAATAGGGATGTATTCAAAATAAGATCAACTTATTTTAAAGTGTTAGTTTTCAAAACTATTAACGTTATAATTGTCTCACCTACTTTATTGCAACTCATTCCTTTCAATATCCCTTCCCGTAGATTCATTAATAATGATTTGCATTTCATCAATTATAGGTACCATTAACCAATGTCCAGAATAGCAAAACTTGTCAACTCAAGTCAGGACCTTAATTATTTTGGTTTAAGCCTTAATGATTTCTGTCATTTCGCAATTTATATTTTGTATTGATGTGGTAGAAATCGTGAACTCCATCAAAACCTTGTTCCTGTCTTGGCTTGAAATTATCCTCATTGTTTTTGTGCCCTATTTTTGTAATAGCTCTATTTTTTTAATTATCCTGTATTGTAACATTTATCCTTGTATTAACTTTGTAAAAATGTTTGTTTAAAATGACACCTTCAATATTCTCTATTTGGCATATTTAAGTGTCCTTTTATAGGAACTCAGAGGTAAACATTTAATAAAATAAGAGAGTTGAGTGTTTCAAATCTTATTTGACCGCGTGGTGATGACAGACCTTTCAATTGAACCAAATTAAAGCATATTTTTTTTAATAACAGATCCATCGTTTGCTAGATGACGGATGTATTGTGTATAAATAAAGTATTTATTTAAGCTTCTAAAAACATGTTTATTTATCACATCTGACAGACGGATAAACGAAATATAAATTAATAACCCAGCCTCTGGGTTAGAAAAAATAAATGAAAACATTTCACTTAATAAGGAGCTTGAAAATCTTCCGGAGTGTTTCCTACGCACGTTGTGAATGTTTTTGACTCATATTTTGATGTGTTTATTTTAATAGCGTTTTATTCCTAGTTTGTATAATGCGAGTCACTAGGAAGCATTGAATAACGGCTTTCACCCGTTCATTTTCTCCACAACACAACTCAATTTGCATAACAACAAGGATATTCCAAAAACCACGATTCATGTACGGCTTTTTGCAAAATGTCTGCGTCTTTGAGCAGAACACGCGAGACTTAGAAATTAAATTTTGAATCCGTACAGAAAACATTCACATAATGTGGATTTTATAATCAGATTCACTTTCTGCGTTCGTTACCAAATAATCACTCACAGCTGAACTGATCCGAACAAATGATGTTCGAACAACCAAAGAGTAGATAAACGAATACCTGCATTGTTTGTAGTGATAATGAAAGTGAATAGCGCAATACTACCTTTGTCTTTATTACTCAATAGGTAAACGAGAGAATTACTAGTAGTACCTACAACTGTATTGGGATTGTCTCATCCGGGAATCCATACTATGCTTTTACAAATTCCCCCAAACTAGAACTACTCACGTTATTATATACAATAATATTATTATTACATTATTAATTGACGATGCTCTAAAATGTAATTATAAATTGTCTTTGAGACGCTTATCTCATAAATAATATTAATACATACTATCACATCAATACGAGGTTGTGTGTGTTGGTATTATTGATAATACTTAAAGATTAGTTTTATCATTGCCTATTTAAAGATTTTATGAGCAAGCTTCGAAGAAGGATGCAAATCGTAAAATTAGTAGTTAACATTTTTGTATTTCAAATAAGGTACTTCTATCTGGTTTTCAAAGTCAATTCCCACCACTGGACCGCACTTTATTCAAATTGATGTTTTATTATTGTGTTAAGTAGCTCGGACATACGTTTTATATTAATTTGAAAATCTTGTGATTAAGGTGAGAAAAGTGTAAAGATACGGATACTTACGAAATTATTTTGATGACTTTGAGTAATACTTGAATAGTAGATACGATGACTAAAAATATGTAACTTTCAAATTACAATGACAATATTTATTCGCATTTGAAGAAATATATTTAGGACATTCTATATTTATAAGTGTCATTTATTTCATTGTACTAACTTTGTCGTAGATAAAAAAATCTTTAAATTAAAACAAAATGTTCAATTAGATCTTCATTTCATATTTAGTTCTAAGTACACGTATAACTAGAATATTATTTTATGTACTTTTAACGTAATATTTTTTTTTCTTTCTCTGGAACAGGCAACTTCTTTGAACAATTTCCAATACATGTTAAATAAACAAAAGAATAAAAAACATCGTTTTAACTTCGATGAAGCCAGATAGTAATTGCTAGTTGATTTTAAAAGCGTGCTAAAATGTATTAAGCTTGATAAAATAGTGATTAAACATGATTGCGTCTATTTCATAGCTCTTTCGGGAACTCAACACAAAATTATTAAGTACCTACCTACAAAATATTTTATTTCAAATCGACAGTGTGTGATCGTTATTTAAGTTTGAAAAATTAAAACTACTCTTTAATTTTTAATACGGCAGCGGTATTTTATAAATTCTGGAATTTTTAACGTTTTATTTGTATATTTCATATAATACTAAAAAAACCGAGAAATAATATATTGGATACCACTGCAAAAAGCCAATAAATCTAAATGTCACCGAATATAAGATCGTAGATTTATATTTCGTTCTGTGATATCCCGGAATGGTTTTAGGAAGCCACGTTAGTCATCATTAAGAAGTATCCACGCCAGTACAAAAAAACCGATTTAGTATTCTAAGGATTCCTCAGCGCTTGCAGAATTCGCACGGCAGCCAGTAAATCAGGCCTAGATGTTCGGCATGCTAAGCTACTTTTGACATTCCATATTATAGATGTCATGTTTTTACGGGCGTTCTTTATCCGTCTTACTTGAAGTATATGGACTCCATAGAGTGTGGGGAGTACACCATACAGTCGCGAAAAATATCATCCGCACACACATTATCAGCATGTACCTCCATCAATACACCCAATGCGCTCGTTAACCATAATCGGAAGGTAATTCGCATGCTCAGTGCGTTGTGTGATAGCTCGTTAAAATTACTCTTGGTTTATTTACGCTTTTACTGACATCACTTGACAAAGTAGCTTTAACCTAGACATTAATTTCTGCTTTCGCTGATATAACTGAGCGACCGCAAAGTTAAAATTCGTCTCAATCGCAAATTCTCCTAGATTTTTTTATATGTTTGTGATGTGCGGAGTTTAAATATCCGAAACCTGTCTCAAAAATATAATATTGCGCATATGTTGTAACACGCTAGGTTTTTAAGATCATAAAATATTTTTTTCGTATAGTAATACTAGAAGTCAGGATTTATTTCAGTGCAAAAAATCTGGGAGTAACTACCATATGTATTCCTCTTTGCCCAGAATACTAATGGAGGGAAACAATTATACCAAGTCAGTAGACATCTTCAATTTATCTAAACAAATATAAAATGTTGTTAATGAAGCAATTCAGCTATGTACAATAAATTATGTATATTTTTTAATATTCATATGTAAAGCCCCGAAAAAGGGCATTTATTAATAAATTTATAAATTTGTCCAGTTTTCTTTTACATTGTAAAACGTAACTTATGTGCATTTTTTACGTTTTTTTTCAAATCATTTATCTACAAAAGTTCTGTCGATTTAGTTAACAGATATTCTTCTAATTAATATTAGAACCTTCGCTAAGAATCGATTAAGCTTCTTTTAAAAAAAAATAAACGCTTTTTCTATTTTCTTTGTATTCATAACAATCAAACTGATTGGAAGCAGTCAGTCACACATAGTACTGTAATAATTGATAATAATATAGGGCTGTGAGTAGTGCTGTAATTAGTTAGGCACTATTCCACCGGCAATGGGAAGTACAATAATATATATGAGATCATAGGTATATTATTAACCGTGTCATTAACCCGATTAATTCATTCATATTTGATTACGCCTTATAATAAATTCACGCCATGTGCGCCATGCCAATTGTTAAATTTTATCGCTTTTCACCTACCATACAATTATAGGTACAATTATCTACTTTTTGCTGCACTTGCTTTTTTTGTATTTATCATTTGATTTTTTTTTCGCTCAGTTTATCATTCTGAAATGAAAACAAAAATTGTAATAGCTTTAAAAACTTCTCAATTTAACTGTCACGCTAAGTGAGTATAACATAATTCTTAATCGGCATTTTGTACTTTTAACAGTTGTTCCTATTTTTTCTACAAATTTTTCTCTAGTTTTGACCTCTTGAAAACGTTCAGTTTATTTTTCTTGTACACTTTTCTTCAGAAATACATATTTTTTCTTATTGAACAATTGGAATTTAACGGGCAAGTAATTATTATTGGTGCCCTACCTGTTTTAAAAATAATTTATTAACTCATTTACTCTCTTTAGCTAAATACAAAAATATCGTAATTAGCTGAAATTAATTTATTTTGCTTGGAAAATCACAGCAGTTGTATAATGCAAGTCTTTGCCGATCAAAAATTTTGATTGTTTCAAAAAAAAAAATCTGCTTTAATGACAGGTAGAATTGCCTTGAAATTTCACTCACCTTTCAAAAATAATACCTAATAGACCAAAAGTTTAATTTATTTCTATTGTGCTTATCCTTGGTTTTTCAATTTATTCTTCCCAGTGGCTAATAAAAGCCTTTAGCCAAGTAGTTTTAATAAAATCGTACCCGAAGTGCATCGATAAACTCAAGGCTAGCTTAAAAAAAACAAATCCTTATTCAAAATAACTAAACAAACTGTTAAAGATAATCTTTGAATTACAATGACTTCATAGCATCTATTGCTTTGTTTTTTTACCAATGCTTAATAATATTGTGATACAGGTTTTTGATAGTAAAGGTCAAGTAGACAGACACACTTAATAAAGTCCATTAAATGGCACAAGTTTGTTAATGCACATTCATTTTATTGTTGTTGTCATCGAATCTGTCAAAATATTTCGTCATAAACCTTGAATATATTGCTTCAGAAATGGAAATTACGAACCGTTCAATTAAGTTCCTTAAGTAATATTTTAAGAGCAATTATAATACATTCTCTTATAACTTCTCCTTGAAAACCTTCGCAAACATGCATGTTCATGCAAATGTACATCACGTACAAGTAATGTCACTAGTTTTTAGTCACCTCTTTCTAAAGGGTTCCGATAATAATTATTGATACTATTATAACGATAAATTAATATTTCAATATTTGAAATAACAACTGCAATAAATTAAAACACAACACCGATTTTCGAATGAAATTGGCAATATGTAACACATACGAAGACATCATAGATAATGGAGTTTTTTTTAAATTTAGAATATCTTACTATTTTATCTTAATATTTCACTTACCATATGCCATAAAAGCTCCGTCCTGCCCATCTTGAAGATGGGGTATGTAAATCAACCCTTAGCTCCTGTCTTATTTTTTTTTAATCACTTTGAAAAAAATACTGAAAACTTTAAAAAAACTTTATAAATTTTAGAATGTCTTAAACCAATATCACGGTTTTTGCGGAGACCCCATGCGAGCGGGTGATTTTATAAGTTCTCCGGGAAAATGTTATCAGGTAGTATCGTAAACAGCGCAAGGTGAAAATTTCATAATCGAATAGTTCAGTACGAGAGGATACGCGGCCCTCAACGGGCGATGATTCGGCCTCACTGACTATCGGCCATTCGAAGATGCGCTTATATTACCTCTTCCATATTACAAAAATACCAAATCACACATCCGAGTTGAAGAGGTAAGTCAGATGGATTTCGCGACAGATGTCGTTAACCTTTTTAGTAACGTGTGTAATTCATTTGCGGTCGAGGTAAAGATTTGAAATTTATTAAATTTGTTGACGAAACTAAATTATCAATCTCTACTCTTTTATTTGCTGACTCGGAATGTGGACAGACTACAGCAGAAAACATAACATATATATTTTTGAGTTTTATTTGTAATTGAAATAATATGTAAACACATAGTTTATTAAAAATGTGTGTTTAACAAAATTTGCCTAAATATTGTCGACAGCTTCACCAGTAGATTTTCGATGAATTTTTTTTTTTGAAATCAAAATATGTTGATCGAATAACATTATGAGATATTATTGAAACCAACTTTTGCCTTCTTTTATTTGTTTCTCTGGTTTTCGATGTTAATGAATTGCTTAAAGTATTGGCCTCTGAAAAGCTGTTGATGAAATATGTAAAGATATTTTTCACTATAATTGAAAACTTTTCCGAAACTAGCAAAGGTGTAGCATGCATAAACACTATTTTTTCTCACCTCATCTTGTTAAAAGTTTTACCTATGAAAGCATAAATCTTCAAAGACAATCACATTTACCTCCACATGCTACTCAGCTCTACATTTTCAAAATATATCATTTATTTAGGATGGGTAAGTAGGAATAAACAGTCTTGTATTACGAAAACACAAAAATATACCTTCGTGATAAATAAACATTAAAGTTTTTCAATAATTAATGAATGTAGGTAAATGTACCTCATTTCGGGCTTCTCGAGAAACAGTTCAAGTTAGTTGGCATTATTTACAAGTTGTGCCGAGACACATTAATCCTGTGGATACAGTCGTAAATATCGAACATTCCAAACACACGTTCTTGGCTATTTGAAGACATTCTAACTTAGGTTATTTATGTCTCAAAATAGCGGCGTCTCTGACGGCCTCCATGGTTGAGGGTAAGACTCACGACTAGCAATATGAAGGTTGCGGGATCAAATCCTGGCGTCTGCAAGAAAATTTTATGTGATGAATTTAGCGTTATTTTACAATTGAATAATTGAACAGAGAACAACCCTTGGTGTAAGACCACCATTCAGAATTGAAACGTTGCTTTAAATTGCTTTAGCTATCTTTGGTAACTAGATCTGAATAGCCAGGCACTACCTCCCCTTCCTCTTCCCCATCTCCTTCCCCTCCTCACTACCTTTAGCCTTACAACATACCCCAATTATTGGGGATGCCACAGTCGCACTGGCTCCAGATGGTTGGGAGCAATTAACACTCTTATGCGGTATTCACATACCAAAGGTCGTAATCATTAGTACGCAAATGGCAAATGAGAATTTGAGTTTAAAAAATTATATTATACAGAGTTAAGGAAAAAAATAAAAATGAAAACTTTCTTTAAAAATAAAAATAAAACTACATAAACACAGATATATGAACACACGTGAAAATAATAATTTAACATTTTAGAACAATAATTAATACATCATATCTTTACAGTTATTCTACATTAGAGGAATTTATAATTTTGTTCACTTTAAATTAAACAGTTAATTTTAAAATTTTATTTCTTTGATTCTTCATTTTCAGGGTATCGGGAATGATATTGAGAAAGGAGTGAATAGCTCTTCAATACCCGTATTGTAGAGGGGAGAAAATTCTGGTAAGGAAAAAGGTATGTGGGTAGGATTCTGGGAGTCAGTGTGTCCAAGAGTGACAACGTATGGATCCATCTTTCCAAAGCATCCGCTGATAAGACCTGGAAAAACCTCAGCCCATAAACCCGGGTACCTCTGCTAAGTCACCAAACGTAACGAACCACTTGGAATGACCTATGGCAGAGGTGTTGGTATTCGATAAATGGTTCCCGGGGCAGCGGTACCCATACGCGCCTCACAAATTGCATATGGTTATTGATTTACTACTGATTTTTGGCATTTTTAGATAGTGCCATGTTAGTTTTGACATACAAAGTTAAAAATATAATTCCAAAAATCAATTGATATTTTATTTCTACTTACAAGAAAAAAACAGTTGATAATATTTTCGGATGATTTCAGAATAAATCCAGTTGCGCCTAGTTTTTTGTTAATAATAACATTGTTAACATATTATGTCGAAAATATTGATTTTTGGTACTAAAACAATCCCGCGTATCATTAGTTACGGACTCCTGAAGCAGGTGATATTAAAATTCAAACGAGTACTGGCGAATCGGTCCATCTCTCTCTCACGCTCGACCTCTAGGAAAACATAAGTAGATTAAGTCACCTGCAATCTGGTGTCCCCCTCGCACGCGCTTTATTACGGCACTCACGCAATAATTACGTAGATATGGAACCGCGAACAACTCTACCTACTTAAAGAAAGTTTTCTTCAATCTTTGTTTTCTTAATGTTAATTTATCATTCAATATTTCACACACATTTTCCAATAAATCGCAATGGAATATTTCACTCGCCCTTTTCAATGATTTGTCATAAAAGATTTAATTAAATATTGTTATTTTAAGAATTTATCAATTTCCTCAATTCGATTCAAATGCCAATTAATGCGAAATACGTAGGCAGAAAACTTTAAAAGAAAAAGATTGCAACGCGTTAATCTATAAATTACGAAACCCAGTCGTTCAGAATATAATTTATACCACTTAGACATTTTTCACATCATAAAAGTTTAAATTAAACTATTTTTAGTTTTTTTTCTATTACCATTTATTTTTCTTGACATCCTCACATCAATAAAATAATCCGTAAAAAGTACACTTACGTACAAGGTACGATTATATAAACAATGATTTAGTATAACAAATAATTTTTAAATACTAATAAATGGCCACCAAATATTTATTTTTATTTTTTGGAATAACTTAGTGAGTAAAACCTATAATTGTAATATTTAATTATTGAAGATAAAATTAGCGATTCCTAAACAAAAATCTGAAAAAGAAAAAAAAGAAAAAGATACGGTCACATCTAGAACTCGAACCCAGGATCCTTGCCTTGCCGGGGCAAGGCATTTTCGTTTAGGAATCGCTAATATTGTCTTCAATAATTAAATATTACAAATTGAGGTTTTACTCACGAAGTTATCCCAAAAAATAAATATTCATCCAAGACTTGCAGAATAGTCAATAGATGTCGCACATTTAAAATAAAAATAACATAGGTAAATCTAAAGACGCTGTCTAGATTGCATTTTGTTCGGGTTTAATCTTGCGATCATACATAAAGATAAATGCGAATAAAAAAAGTATGTGCGGTGAGAAAAATGAAGACAATGTTGGTAGTTCTTATTCGAAGTATGATACAGTTAAATACGAACGCAGGAGATAGGATCCCATTAGCTCAGTTGGTAGTGCGGTGCACCGGCAAGGGAAGGGTTTTGGTTCGAGTCCTAGATCTGACCGTATCTTTTTCTAATTTTTATGTTTGAGATTATTAAGTAAATTGCTCACCACAATAATATTTAGAGACAAATGAATTTAAATGGCCACCAAGAGACGAGTGTCATAAATAGGAAGTAGAATCATATTTTTTTAAATATTATCATTGGAATATGTAGCTACTTTATTTCCTTTAAAAAAATTGAAAACGAAAATTAACACGACGCGTCATATAAGAAGGATTCAATAAAGCTTGTTCCTTGGTTGAAAAACCTCCATTGAAATACCGGTAAAACAAGGACATCATTCCACCTGACGTCTGTGCTATAAAGATTGCAATCCTTTTGTTAAGAACTGAGTATCTACCAAATAAACCAATAAAGGAGTCAGGGGATTTTATCAAATAATTTGGGGCTCTGGATCAAAGGAAGTTACCAAATTCACCAGTGGGGTGTGTTATGTACAGTAATTAGAATTAGTGAGGCAGTCATTTATAATTACAGCAAGCGTACCAATGGAAGGAATGTTGGGAATATTGATTCCGTTGAAGGAGACTTAATTGTCATTTCGATCCCCTTTAGACGTAATCAGGCATGTCTTTAAAATATTAAATTCAAGATTATTCTTACCCCAAGAAGAAACAATTTTGAGGTAACAGTCTATTCCTCGCTGTGTGCTTGCCTCTCCGTGCTGTTGAAGTTTGTATGATTTTGCATGCGTTACATAATTGGTGTTATTTTAATTTTTTTTCTCCGTTTTACAGACCAGAGGCATAACTTATGAGGGTTTGATATAGATAAAAAGGGGCTAACAATGTAATAATTTTTATTTTTCTACCTTTCGATGCCTCCCTTCAATATACCTAGAACCCTTTTCGTATTTTCTTAGAACTAAATAAGGTACTAAATTAGACTTGAAATGGAATAAAAAGGGTTCTAATGTTTAATTTAATTTAGTTTAACGATGTCAATAAGTACTCGTATAAATAACATTATAATTTGTAACGTATCCACTTAGGTATATCAAAGATCAAAACTATTGTATATTGTGTTATCATTAAACCCCTTTTTATCTTTCCTTTTCGAAACAGTTCATGTGGCCTTATAGAAATCGTTGGTGTCACAGTGAGAAATGTAATCTAGGCTGTGTAAAAAAGAAAGGAAAAAACACAATTTGAATTTAATCCTAGAAGTTATTGCTAGAATAATTTAAATTTACGCCTCTATGTACCCAAAGCTTCTTTGAAAAAAATATGAAACATTGCAAAATTTTGGTTAATTATTTTTAATTGAAACGTCAAAAAGGGAGATAACATTAACTTTTATAAAATATGTGTCTAATAAAATATGTATTTTTGTCCGTTACGTTTGTTTGGATTTGATTTCAAAGCGTCAATACACCCAAATTATGATAGAATATGAGGTTAAAATTATGGTCTAACATTAATAAAACGGAAACCCTGGGGATATGTAGTAGTACATCACAGAATTTTCACGAAATTATTACGAATAATGCATTTAACTTGATTGGTATATTTTTTATCGAAAAATCGCTACTATAATTTTAATTAATTCGTTTTTTTATTCATTTTACTTAAGTTTTTAGGTACATACAACTTTGGTTTGACAAATTAGTTTTTTTTTATTTTATACTTAAGACTATATTTCTTATACTCTTCCATTAGAAGCATGAAATATTTAAAATATTCTTAAACTTGGTTGGAGAAAAACTGGCGAAATAAAAATAACGGTTTCTCCCGTTTTGTTAGTGATTTGGCAATAGATGCATAATGCATATGAAGTTTAAAAAATACCCAAGAATTTGTAATGACGAAAATATTTAAAATGAGTTTGAATATTGAATACAATCGTAAAGAAAGGTCTCCAAGATGTAACACACGAATTCAAAGATTCGTATAAATAATTTAATACAATAAGGAAATATTAAATTACTTATAGGTCACACGGAACCAAAGATTGCGCTGAACCGTAAATAATTTATTTCGAAATTCAATTTCTTCATATGTCAACAATAAAATAGCTTCTTGTAAGAAGTTGGATTGTATTAGGACTGTTAGCGCTATTGTTAAATAAAAACAAAGCCGCCTTAAGTTGGGAAGTTAAGATCCCATTCACATTTGATTGACATTCAAGTCATCGATTACCACCTTATTGAATTTTTGACAATAACGGTCCGCGTTAACCACCAATTCTCGGACAGATTACATTTTTTTTAACATCGTAATCAGCCGTCAAGTTAAGTATAGCAGCGAGTGCTATACTTTACTGCTGACAAATCTGATCTATTGCTAAAACGAAACGTCGATCGGTAAATGCAACCCAGATGTTTTCAACGGAATTCTCGGAAACTCTGAAGGCCCTAGAAAGTCTTTTGCTAAGCCCAGGGTAATTTATTATCCCGACGGTGGCTTTTTATTGTGGACAGAATGCACCACTTCAACAATCACCAGGAACAGGATTACATGGAGCTAGGTGAAGTGTCATATTGTGTTATTGTGTCAACGCTTTATTAGCAGCAGACACATACCTGGACGGATGACGAACCTTGTGCTGGCACTGTTGGTGGACGCGGTGGATTCTCTCGCTGCAGCAGCTGGTCCAGTTTCTTCACCACCTAGGATTCTTGCTGCAGAGTCTCCGTCTACTATTTTCGTGTCACCTGTTCTTGTACTTCATTTTACTTAACTAAAATCACTTTATTTTGTAATATTTATATTTTTTGTAATACCTGCATCAACTGTAAAGCGCCCCTGAGGTGATATCTCACAAAACGGCGCTATACAAATGTCCAATAAATAAACGGGTCAAGAAATGGCTGTAAACGGCTCTTTTACATGTTAAAGAATCATCAGTCAAATGTATATTTTATTTAATACATTATACATCGTGGCTCCCTTATCTTATCACGCACAAGAGTTCTTATTTTCTTATAAAGTATACATGATTAAATATAACCTTATAATATTTTGTAAAATATATAATATGTATGAATACAATATAACTACGTAATATTACAATAAAAAATAAATATTACGGAAGTCAACCTCAGTCAAGCACGATATTCTTAGTAGACAATTTTTCGTGTTTTATTTATAATTTCGTGTTTTATTTTATTTATAAAGCTGCACTAACAACACATTTTAAAGCCACTTATTCTAATGAGGTCAATACATAACAGGTTATTGTCATTGCTTCTTTCCTTACTGTTATTTTATTTGTTATGTTTTAACTAAATTTAATTCTTCCATTTTTCTCATCAAAATTTAATACTGCACTATGTATATGTAAAAAAATTAATAAAAAACTTTGTATGTAAATGGCACTTGTGCCGTAAATTCTAAATAAATAAATAATAGAATATAGGTGCTAGAATCATTAGGAATAATAATATTATTATATCAAATGCAAATTAATTTATGCTCGGTAACAGGTTGGTTACACATTTAAGTGTTTTTTTTCATACACAAGTCGGAAAAAACGAAATGTACAGTTACGCCTATCTGCTATAAGAATTGCTTGGTCAATATATACAATTTAAATGGTTTCTCCGAAATCACGACCGCAGGTTTTGCCAGATGTGGTTGGGAATTTCACCAAACATTTTATCTTAATTATAATTGCCTGGCACCACGTCATCATCTCATTCTTCACCCAGTTAACAGTCATAACCAAAAGGTTCTAAGTCAGTGGTGACATTTGTGGACTCTCAAATCTGTTTTATCAATAACAAATTTATATTTTCTGTTCAGTGGGTATAACACATGTACACCTTGTTCAAGGGTGGTAGATACTCTCATTATCGCCCTAGTAAAAGATCGATATGCTATTTGAAGTGGTTTTAGCCATAATTAGTGACCAGTCTTCTACTTTCGAATTCTCTACCTAACTATAAGAGAAAGCCTTGGTTTGCTTTCTACCTATGTTTATTTTTTAAAGATGTGTCAGGTTGAAGTGTTTACATTAAAAAGTTAGATGATAAGAACTGGAAGAAAAATGTGTTTTTTTATTCGTAAGCTTAAATTTTCTAAGAATCATCAGTGTACACTCCTTTTTACGATTAAGAACGGATTGTTTCACAGAATTCGAACAATTTATTAAATTTCAAAGGAAATTATCTAGAAACTATAAAATATTCATCTCTTATGAAAGTTCTCTATTTATTTCAGTTCTGAGAATCAACTGACCCATAATGATATAATGACAGAACTTTAATGAAATGTACTGAATTGTTCAAATTCTGTGACACAATCCTTCCTAAGTGTTAGAAGTGTGAAGTAAGGGTGGGAAAGGGGTGAAGTTAGAGCTTAGAAGGGGGAAAGGGTGGATTGTGAAAAGGGTGGATTAATGAAAAGTCGTCGGAGTCGTAAGGCGAGCAACTCGCCGACATTTTATTAAACAATTTATCCCATGAAAATTTGAGATTTTGAAAGACGTTGCACCTACTCTTGGGTCTCTCAAAGTACTGAACTTCGCTCTGGTACATCGCAACTATAAAGCTCAAATATGTTAGTATTTAACAGTGAAACTCTTCGGACCCTAATCTTTGGTGTGGTGAAAATTCCTCAGCTATAAAGCAAAATGGAATAATTAAAAGGAATAGGACGACGCCATTACGTTTATTCGGTTATATGACCAACAAAAATAACAGTGATCAAACAGAACAGTGCTGAAAAGTAACGTCATCATTAAAAGTAATGATAATTGCTTCAAAACCTAACCGAACCAAATGTACTTACCGCATTTTTCACTATTGGTATTTTCATAACTTGGCACAGTTAAGGATTATTGCATTTCTGCACTTATATTAGCTTTTATGTTCTTAAAGTTAAATTTGTTTCAGATATAATATGATATTTCATAACTACATAACTTTTCAAATTTGTTGTGTTTTGCCATTGTTCTATTTGATCCGGTTACCGTTTGTTCAGTTCACACCTCGTTTTCATCATTACTCGCCTTCACAAAAGCCATTAAACACTTCAAAAAAACCATTATGGCCGGTGTCAAGATCTTTTGTCAACTGTTTATCTCATTTTATATGGAGCGAAAACTGAAAGCCGGAAAGTGAGAATATGTGGACCAAATCTCACATTTTAATGAAGAGTCGGTCTTGGTACTGAGAAATCACGTAGGGTCAATGAACTTCCCAAAAGTAGGACTCAAATATTATTAAGTTTGATAATGTAAGTGCGAACTGAGAAAAAATTCTTGCAAAAACGAGGGTAAAATAAAGTGAAAACCATTTAGGAAAATTAGGAAATTACGTTACGAATACGGTCAACAAAACACTTTTAACGGAAATTGAGATTAAGCGTTGATTTGTTAGATTTATTTTGAAAAAATGGGTCTAAACAGTTCATAGAAATTACTAAAATTCTCTAAAACTATACAATTTTTAATTTTCTATTACCTATTTATCATGCACAAGCTGTGTGAGCTTTTAAAGATTATCTTAGTAGTTAAAACTATAAAAAAAACACGATCTAAGAAAGAAGAATAGAAGAAAAAGCTATTATTTAATAGCAAGTATATTACTACTAAACAACTTTTTTCATTAGTTAGTTTTTGTATAGTGTTTCTTTATATGGTATGAGTGTTTAAAATAATTATTTAACATCACTAGGACTAGCCTGTGTTGAAATTAATGAATTCATGAATATTTATTATTTGTGTTTATTTTTAGGAGCTTATGATATACTAGCGCAGACCCATAAAAAATCACGAATAATCTAAAATCTCCTTTCTTGTCCAATTAGTTCTAATTTTGGAAAAATATATATTTTTTTACTATAGAGAGGTACTTTATTGCTTGTCTGAATTCTTCACAGAACTGATTACAATTTTGATAATGACACTCGTAAATTCAAAGAAAATTTGAGTTATTTAAAACAGATTTTTGACCGGGGACAAACAACCAAGTACCCACAGCAGATAGTATCATATTTTTTTATGAAAAAATATAAATGTGTTTGGTTTTTGGAGTTTTGTAAAACCTTATAAATACAAATAATTTTTTTTCACATAACACTATTTTGTAAACTATTGTAAATTATTTTTGTTACTGGTAATAGTAAATTATTCAAATTAAGTGATGGACACACTATTAATGCATCCAAAATAAACTAAACTAAAAAAAAACAAAATTTTCCTCCATAGAAATGCAAAATGTTGTGTGGAAGTACTCGTAAGACATAAACATTTACTATTCGCACTGACAAGAATATGGTTCCACAAGAAGTCGGGGGTGTCAACTTCAGTGAACTGAACGATTGAGAAATGTCAGCATTTTAAAATGAATCATTTTTCAGAAAGTTCACTTAAGACTCTGTAAAAATGCTCATCTACGTTCGATAAATTCACGATAGTGCGCTTTCGGGAAATTGTACAGGCTTAAATTGTTCGGGAAATTGTAAATTAACTATATCAAAGGAAACCAACAAAGCGTGATTAGGAATTTCCAAATCTTTTAAACAATTGACAAATTCTAACGAATTTTTGATTGTGTATGTTGGTTGAAATATATTTGCATTATTAATTACATTATTAATATTACCGATAATTAAAATGTAGAAAATTACAGTTGGAAACTACTGGCTTAATAGGTTTGTTCACTTTATGTATTTTTATAGACTATAAATTTCAGGAATCTGTGGGTTAGTTAAAACCATTTTTTGGTATTTTTCAAGTTTACAAATATGTCACTTTTACAACTTTTTACCGCTTCTTTCACCAGTTCTTGACACTTATTAATAGGGTTATTCGGAATAATTTCAAAATTGTCCACTTTTAGAAAATCCATTATCTTGGTTATGTAGTCAACTTTCTCCATAATAATAACACTGTTTCCTTTATCTGCCTTTGTAACGATAAGATTTTTTTCCTTCACAATTTTTGAAATTTTCTTAGCAATTTTTATGTTTGACTTAGAAATTTAATTTGTTTTTTTACCATTTGGAGCTGTTTTCATGTTTTTAATGTTTTTTTTCATTTCCCCACATTTATAATGGTACGATTTAGGTTGTTGACTTAGTGCATTGTCCAAGTCCACTGCCAAAAACTCTAGTTCTTCCCTATTTTTAATAAGGTAATACTTAATGTTAATTAACAATTAATAATAATTTAGGTTATATTTAAATATATATATATATTAAAGTGATGTAAACAAAGTCATTTGTGTTTTAATATAATAAATTTAAGGTGACCGAAACTTTGAAATCGGGACAATTGAAAAAGCAAATTAACTCCCTGAAATTCTATGTTGATATTTTGTGCCCTTAATATACGTTAACGTAATCTATACTATCTAGCATTTAAAATAAAGATTAAAACTTTGGCTATTGTTATAAAACTAATTCTCTAAAATATTGATTATTTAATTATGTTAATTTGAATGTTGAATTACGTTTTTATTTGTTTAATAATGTTGAATTACGTTTTTAGTCATTGCATATTGTTTACACATCGCCTATTAAGCATTATTTGTTTTTGTATGTACTTACTCCTCCCATAAACACGCTCTCCTAGATTTCGCCTTATGGAGTAGTAGAATAATTAGGAATATAATAATTTTACATATTGTTATAATTTGAATTCTTATGTTATTTTGTAATAAATAAAATAAATAGTATTAGCTGCATAAAATAGCATACATTTATTTTATCTGTTACAAATAACCATATTGTATCTTCCCCCTTGACCGCAATCAAAATCGATATCAATCACTGAAAACTTTTCTTATTCCTTTCCAAAAAATCAACTTACCCTTCTACCAATCTCTCTACGAATGTATTGACTGTGGATATACGTAGTAGCGATAGCCCCAAGAACTTTACAAAATTTCTAGAAATTCTTGTTTTTCACCCAACTTCATATTACCCAAACTTTATGGACTCTTATTTGTTGCTGTTATTTAAACTTATTGTTTTATTATTAGTAGTATTATATGTTATTGCTGTACACCGTTATTGGACTGATTGGTTAGTATATATTCTTTGTTATTCATTTGTAATGTTTTTTGCTAACCCTCTGTTGTGTACATTATAAATAAATAATTAAGAATAACCAAAGGTGCAAGCTGCATATATAAATGTTTCTTTTATTATTTACTAGCACAAATATAATATTAATATTGTATTTGTTGGAGTATTTGTGAAGTATTTATACAAAAAATATTTGCATCAAAGATGAAAAATGACGACATCTGTCAAAAATTTATATAAGAGAAATACGTATTTCAAATACAAAATAACTGATAAATTAATTCATTTCGGTACTTATTTCATCGCTTCTCTGAATTGTTCCTACAATCAGTTCCAATTCTGAAAATCAAAACAAATCCCAGTTCTGAATTACGTCGAACCCGAGACACACCAGTGACATGTTTCTTTAATTTAACGCTCATTTAAAGATACGTAAATTCTTGCTGCCAACACATTATTTCTGTTAAATTAATAACAAATGGATATTTCAAATTAATTTCATTATAAACTTCTATAAATTTAAAGTACAAGGTGAAATACATTTTACTAAATACACGCTATTGTAACAAAATATTTAACTCAAAAGTAATGAAAATTCAACAAGCACATTCTTGTGCAATTATAGGTACAGTGATGGAAAAAAATTTTTGTTCCCCGATACGACATCCGAAAGTATCCACTTCCGAAATAACCTTCAGAAATCTGAATTTCCGGGTGAATTCCGAAGCGGATAATGAAACAAATTTAACTTTGGAATTTAGAAATAGGGTTCTTCTTACTTTTGAATTTTATCTTGTTAACTAAGATTCTAAAAGCCATTTTACTTATTACGCCATTTACATTAATTTTTAGAAGTAATCATTTCTTTGACCGAATAAAAATATTTTTTTAAATCAATAATTTTTTTTGTTGATACATCATAAAATCAGTAGCATTAGAAAAACGACTGATATAAACTGTCCTTAAATGGGAATTACTCCTAGTTGGACAGTCAAAACATTTTACTAATGTACAATTTGTATATCTTGTATAAAATATAAAAATATTAAAAAATTGTTATTTCAATGGTTTGGATTTGATCATCGAGATTTTCCTCTCTCCTGGCATTGCTTTACTGAACTATTGTGGCAAGCAAAAAATTTGTTAATGTATAATATACGAAATATCATTATCATATTGTATACATTAACTAAAATGAAAACAGATTAGTGAATACGAAAAAAACATAGATATTTTTAAGATCGATGAAACAAAATATTGAAAAAATTTTAACGACAGCGTCTTACTCCGCATACATCATTTATTTTGGACCTGAATCTCAGTTCGCACAGATAGATGAATTGATTTCTATAAATTATTAACGATGATGAAATCGATAAAAAAATATTATTAAAGTAAGGTATCTCAAGGCCAATAGACACACAACCTACTTGCTGACCGGTATTTTATGCATGATGCAACAGAGATTTTCTGAATTTAATTATCAAATTTCACAAGATTGTGTAGGAACAAAATAGGGAAAACGATTGATTTGATATAGTCTTTTGGATAAGACCTCATATAAAAAACAAGTAATAATGTGTGTCCTTAACAATTTAAAAGTTTCTAGCCGAAAAGGACAAAAATGTGTTTTTCGGTACCTACCTCACGTCTTTACACTTAGAAATCTTGGAATTTGATCAATTCTACTATACCGTACATTTATCTATTCATCATTATACAAATGCTTTCATAGTTACAATATCAGTTTTTGTATAGCGATATGTCACTGAAAGAAATTCGATACGACACTGAAAGAAAGTCGATACGTCACTGAAAGAAATATAAATATAAATTAAGCAAACGGCTACATTCTCGATTCGTGTTGCCTTATTACATTGAATTCATCTTATAATTTTTAAAACGGAGTTACCAAACGCAAGGCTTTTCAATGCCTGTCACACTTTAAAAGAGTGGTACACTTTTATTCAGACAATTGTAAGAAATGGGTTAGTTATCGATTAAGGATTCGACGCTGGAAGCGATTGAAAATTTCAAAATTTCTTCGTAGCCACTAACTAATTTTCGGCAATAATAATTCATTTTTTCTAAAACTACATTTAAGCACAAAATCAATCAATTTTTGTTTATATGAATATGTTTAAAAAAATGAGAAGGTTCCTAAGTAGCTATGAATGAGACCGGAATTCAAAAATAGCGTAAGGTTTTGTTGTCACCTTTCTTCAATGCGTAGCATTAGCATAGCATAATAGTACATGTTTGTGCTCGTTCAATTTATTACCGTTAATTTTGCAGGTGCGATTAAAGCAATATCATTGAGCTGCCTAATAACGCAGGGATTAAATGAAGGGGATGGGAAATGCCACAGACTTACCTTTATCAGCTTCTTGTTTCTGAATGCCTCTTGTTGGTTGGTAAACTCAAATACGTGTAAAATAAGTTAATACTACGTGGTTACCAAACCGGCGCAACAAGTAAATATTAATTTATTTATGTGTAAGACACGAACAACTTATGCATAGAAAACGAATATTAATATGCATATTAAGTTAATTGAAGCTATGCCAAAATGTTTTTTGTGCTAAATTTCCTTGATTATGGAGTTTTATTGTTATTATAATTGCCAATATGCTAATGATGGTTTGATCATCTTGCCCTTCAAAAGTCTATTCATCTAAAATTTAAAATGTCACTCAATATACATTAATGTAAAAATGATATTAAATGACCATAATGGAGGTCAACTCAATGAAGATTACTGATTTACTTCATCTAACGAGCATTTTACACAATCGAATAAACTCGATTTCTTGTATAACGCGTGTATGTGTCTGCTTTCTTCGCCCCCTGCTCATCAAAGTTTGTTAGGGGTGCGACATAATATTATCTCCTATGATGAATTCCAGTACTGATTTATTCCGTAAAACCCCTTTTTTATGGCAAATAAACCAAGTTGAACGAGATTTTTCCGAGGGTTAATAATTGAAGAATGTTCAGCAGACGGCAAACGAAATAAAAACGTACAAATAAATTTTGCATTAGAGATGTGTCTATATTCAGCCAAAAAGTTTCAATGTATTTCTAAAAAAAATGGCTGAAATCAGAATGGATTATTTTTCTAATAGAAAAAGGAGCCACAAATTCAAAACCTGTAAAAAGTAAATGCGTAACTCTTATCTTAAAAAAAATCTATTAGAGCAGTTGAACTTCAAATTACGCACATAAACAACATTTTAACTAACTATTTTTTTAAAACCGCGCATAGAATATATTGCAAACAAACAAATTTTGAAAAAAAATTATAACGTGATAAATTTCAGAGAATTAAATTTTATGTTGATATAATTATTAATTGTATATTGTAATACGTATTCAATTCTTTCGAAAAACACAATGTACTATCTTTAAAAAAAAACAAGTAACGAGGGTTAGAATATAATAGTAGTTATTATAATTAATCGAGAAGGCAGTAAGGATATTATATTATGAACATTATAAATACGCTAAGGTGTTTACCGAATTTAAACAATCAAGATAGGCTTTATATTGACTTAACGCCTACGTACCGTCTAAGAATTTAACGGATGATGTACCTTAGAACCTAAGGACTGATTGTTTCACAGAATTAGAACAGCTCATTTTCAAAGTTAATTTTCTAATTCTGGGAAAGTTTTATTCAAGTTCTGTTCTAATTTCAGTTTTGTTTAACAACTGACCAATAATTATATAATAATAGGACTTTCACAGAACTTGAAAATTAACTTTGGCCCTAAAACTGATTCTGTAGCCTTGTAATATCAATTTACTTATTTTTGAAACTTAGAGTGATTACTAGTATATTTTTTTAGGAGATTGATATTATTGTTATTTGAGAAACTTGGGGATTTGGAATAATGTAGGAATTGTATTGTTATTAAGAAATAATTATTAAAATTCACAAAAAAATGGAGTAAATTGAATGTGCATTTTATGAAATCTAAAAATAAAATAAAAATTAAACCAACTTATTTTTCCATATGATTTTAATAACGTTACTGTACATTGTACTACGTACCAAGCGGTATTTTTAAAATATCTATCAGTATTATTTTTATTGCGTAAATAATATTTAGAATAAAAATCGCTTTACCTATGCATGCCACCTTCAAAGGTTTACCAGATCCAAGGATCAATGCCTCCGTCTGTGCAGATCAAAAGTAAGTCAGTAAGCTGTGTAAAATTGGTTGGAATACCTCCGTGGTTTTTCTTCTTCAGCTCTATATAATAACATTTCGATGAAGCTTTTTTACACCCCTCACGAGCTTTTACACTTTTTTTTTGTTGAAGCAGTGAAGCTTCATTTCCGAAAAAATTCCCAAGCTTTCAGTTTTGAATCAAAACATCAGTGTCGGTTCGGGGTCAATCTCATTGAGAGTTCAATCAGAGATTAAAAAGGAAGAAAAAAATACTCTGAGATTTGCGAAAAAGTTCTATGTTAGTATTTTCCGTTATATCTATTTTTCCAAAGAAGTAAGGAAAATTCATGAAATCACTACACCAGAGATTAGTGATCTGTAACTAAATAATGTCTTAGGTAAAAATTACTTAGAACTTGCTCAAAATACTGTTAATTTTTTTATATAAGAGAGTAATATATTTACTAAATAACTTATTTTAATAATATCTTTTAACACGATAGTCACAAAAAATGTTGATTCTTGGAAAACTCACTACAAATTTAGTGTTCACAAATCCCTTAGGTGCTGCACACTCAGGTAGTTAGTAGATTCCAAAGGTTTGCAGGTCTACCGTTCCGGCGTCAGTAGTATATTTTGTATGAACCTAAGAAATACGTTGGAAGGTCCTGTAGGTGGTATTCATAACGGACCTATGGGATTTGGAATTCATTTCGGACTCGTTCTTGGGAAGTAGGAGTATCATTCAGATGGGTGGATGTTTTAGCACGGAACATGATGGCACGCTGTTAAAAATTTGGTTAAATTATAATACGTTTTTTTCTTATTTCCTTATTTTGTTAGCAGTTTACGTACATTTAGAGAAAACTGCCACTGGTTTTAATCCAGCCTGTCACACTTGTAAATAAATTATTCAAACTATTACTTTAATGACACATAAAACATATATACAATTTGTGAGGTGGGTTTGGGTACTGCCACCCCGGGAAATATTTATTGTATAATCAACACCTCTGCCATCCCAAGAAGTTCGTTACGTTTGGTGATTTAGTAGGGATGCCCGGGTTCATCGGGTGAGGTGTGTACAGGATGCATCTGCCCACCAGTTGCATGGTGTGCCAGATCAGGAGAGGCTGGTTTGTGGAGGCCTTTTTACCTCTTCAACTGGTCTCTTGACCCATCGCCTTGCGCCGTGTGCGAGGGATTTATGTCCGTCACTCCTAGACACTTCACACACCGTCACCCCTTAGATTACTACCCAACCCTCACACCTTTTACATTCACAGAACTTCCTCTCCTTCCTTTCCTTAATAAAAAGACCTTCCGCACGACAACCCAAAAGATAACAAAGGTTCTAAGTTAAATTTTTTTTCTCAAAGCCTCCAAAGTGTGGGGTTAATATAAAAGAAAATAATGACAAGCATATTGTAGTGTTTACATGAACAAAATAATGACAAGCATATTGTAGTGTTTACATGAACGAAATAATGAAAAGCATATTGTAGTGTTTACATGAACAAAATAATGACAAGCATATTGTAGTGTTTACATGAACAAAATAATGACAAGCATATTGTAGTGTTTACATGAACAAAATAATTACAAGCATATTGTAGTGTTTACATGAACAAAATAATGACAAGCATATTGTAGTGCTTACATGAACAAAATAATGACAAGCATATTGTAGTGTTTACATGAACAAAATAATGACAAGCATATTGTAGTGTTTACATGAAAAAAATAATGACAAGCATATTGTAGTGTTTACATGAACAAAATAATTACAAGCATATTGTAGTGTTTACATGAACAAAATAATTAAAAGCATATTGTAGTGTTTACATGAACAAAATAATGACAAGCATATTGTAGTGCTTACATGAACAAAATAATAACAAGCATATTGTAGTGTTTACATGAACAAAATAATTACAAGCATATTGTAGTGTTTACATGAACAAAATAATGACAAGCATATTGTAGTGTTTACATGAAATAAAACGAAAAGAATGCGTTGGCGTGTCAGCTTTCTATGAAAATACAAAATCTTTCCTGAATTTTTCCACGGTCTTAAAATACTTTTAGATTAAACCGATACGGTATCGTCTTCACTATTTAAAAAAAAACCTTTTGTTTCACGCTGTGAACATGGATCAAATTTTTTACACTGGGATTTTCCCAAACGTCTTATCATGTTAATCGTGTTTGTTGGTGTATGTGGTCACTGAAGAGATAAACCGATAGAAATATATCGTGGGCGTGTTTGTGTGTCCGAAGTAAGTTTCACTATCCTTTTCACTGTGTGAAATCGGGCCATATTTTTGAAAAATCGAAATCACTTCTTGTAAAACTAAATGATTCTATCTACCTTTATTGTACCTCAGAGTCGAAATATCTTATGATAATTGATGATAGCCGTTTTATTGAACATCGATATTGAAGGTCATATTTTTATAAATTTACTGTTCAGTGTATGTTGTAGGATACGAAGGAGGCAAACTAATACATAGGCTTTGTCGGTGCACTGCAAGTCCCGCGGGCGATGACCCCGGTCGTGAAACTTGTTCCCAAAAACAAGAAAACAAGCTTTTGGTATTCGTCGTAAACTCTTAAGCGTCAGTTAAAACATGACTAATAGACATGTCCTATCCAAGCGATAACTTAACTTTTCTCATTATTAACTCTCGGAAACATAAAGAACGATCAAGATAACTTTATGAGATATTACATTTAAACACAAAAATTATAATGAAAACTTATAGGTCCCCACTTACTTGGAATTACTTAAAATGGGAATCCACGAGTCCCTCAAAGAATTTCTCTCGAACAATGTTTTACTGGGTATTTATTCATTAAGTCTTCTTTGAAAAGCTATGACAAAATACAATATTAAACAAGTCATTCGTACTTAAGATAGGTACCTACTTATTGGATTGAGTTTATTGGTTTATTTCTCTGACATCATTTGATCATTTAGAAGAAACATAAATTGCCTAGACTCTACAAATAACAATTGAAATATTGAGTGAAAAGTAGAATGTATAAACATTAATCATGTTATATATTTTTTTCAACTAACGGTGGCGTCGTTTTTAAAAACCAAATTATATTTTATTTTTTGATTTAATCTCATTTCACCATTATAATAATGAATTGTTTTATGTAATCCCTATTTACCAATTTACTAATGAATTTTTGATGTAATAATCACTTTGTACAACTTTACTAGTTAATTTTTGATAAAATCACTATTTACCACTTTAGTAATTATTTTTTTTATGTAATCACTATTTTCCACTTTACTAATTAATTTTGATATAATCACTATTTACCAGTTTACTAATTCATTTCCGCATCATCCTGCTCTACATTTTATATAAAAAACAATATATTTTTAGCGTGTTTTAATTACGCTTTCAATTTTAGAATTTCTTATTAATATCACATATGGGGTGAAACAGTCAAAAGGAGGTTATACTATCTCTTGCACTCGATTTTGTTCCATATGCTGCCTGAATCATCTAGAACCCTCGTCCAAATGACAAAAGTAATAGAATGTTCGATTATTCCTCTGACATATTTAATATATCTTAAGCAAAAGCTAAAATTAAACAATAACCCAATGCCGAATATGTAGCAAAAGATTGCTCAAGTCCAATTTTTTAATTTTATTAATTCAGCGTTTTATCAATAATTCCAATAACTTCAAAAATTTTGTCACAACATGTAAATCACGATGAAAATTAAATTTGTACCAGTGTTAAAATTACTAAAACAATTTGTTTTATCACTTAACATAAGTATTTGAAAATATAATCTGAAATGTCCAACTTTAATGAATACAACAAAACAACAACAAAAATATAGGCATGAAAATTCACACGGTTGGTTACTTAAACTGGTCATATAATAGGACCTCAATACATTAACATAACTTAGTCTTAAATATAATTTTGTTCACGTATTAACAAAGTAAAATGAAAATTAAAAACCTTTCAGATAATCATCCAATGTAAATATTGCTGTGAGATGTTGCGAATATTAGTTACTTAAAAAAAATCGTTTTTTTTTAAGTAACTAATTTCTCCTGTTGATTATTACTATCCATTAAAATTTTGCTTCATTATGATTAGGCACGTCTAAGAATTGTTTTAGTTCTGTTGTCTATTATGGTTTGATTACACAAAGGAATTTCCAGAAATGTTGTCAAGCTATAAGATGATACGTTGCGGGTTGACAAGAGACTATAAATCCAACACTATAACAATATTAGTTATAAAACGAAATCTTTTTAATCATTTTACTGAGATGTATGAATTCACAACTCTGTAGTGAATACACTTTTGTTTTTACATGCATATGTTCCTTAATACATATTTAGCTTTCCGTAATCCACACTATTAATTTGAATTTACCTTAATTTAATCAAAAATCGTAATTTATTGTAAACTATGTAACACAACTGTATTACTTGTTAACAGGGACCGCGGAAGTACTCTATGACGGGGGGGGGCAAACTTTTAGTCACCCTCTTCCTTCAGTCTCCTCTCCAGTCAATCAACTAGTTATAAATAAGACAAAACGGAGATGACTAGGTCAAACAAATAACAGGTTCAGTGAATAAAAAACTTTTTTTTTAAATATTGCTTTATTTCATTCATTGAACGATACCAAAAACGTTGCGTCTCTCAGCCGTCTTTGAAGCAAATTCTCTAAGAATTTCATTATGCACGTGCAGTATTGATTATTTAAATAATCAAAACTCTAATGCTATCTCTTGACAATTTTTCTTGAATACAACAAACACTTTTTCATTTATGAAAAAAAGCAATGTGAAGGATACTGATAATCTTTACCAGCACAGATAATCCTTCTTTACCCAGGTAGTAAAATTGGAGGGGGCGCGGCCCCCCCCCCATTTGATTTTAGGGGGGCATTTGGCCCCTTCTGCCCCCCACTTCCGCGGTCGCTGCTTGTTAACTACTTTTGTGAAAGCCCATTAGGGCGTAAATAAATAAATAAATATCATATTTTAAAGGATCATCTCTGTCATAATTAATATATATATATATATATTAATTTACATGTTATAAAAATTAAATAAAGGAAAACAAAAATGATGCTCCACGATCTTAGGTCACAATGTACATGGTGTTATATATTTTTTTTTTTTTTTTGTAATTATTTTTTATTTTTAATAATAAGTTTATATGGTACATAATTCATTTTACATCTTGTATTTTTTACTACTCTTCCATTGAAAGCATTTGCTTGTGTATGGAAGGGGAGTGTACATAAATGTTGTTGTTAGTTAGTACTTAAATAATTCTTTTTACATAAATGTATGTTTGCTGTAGTATTTTTGTTGATAGTAGTGATGGATAATATATTAAATTTAAAAAAGAAAGGAAGTTATGGAAAACTAAGGATATTTGTGAGATTAATTAAATGACAGTAGTTTTTTTTTCAGAATATTTTTAAAGTGTCTTTTGACAGAGAGCAGTATTCGGGTTTTATCATTAATGCTTCTGATTTCTTCTGGTAGACGATTGAAAAAAGTTCTTCCCTGGTAAGTATAATGATGTTGTGCAAAAGACGTATTTAGTTTTGGGCATAGAAAAACATGTCTAAGTCGCGTTCTGCTTTCATTTAAAAATTGATATTTATCTTTTTCTTTTATAATTTGGATTAATGAGTTTTTAATATATAGGTCTTTAAATGTAGGTACTTGAAATTCTTCAAACAGGCGTCCTTTGACTACCCAACAGAACGCAATTTTTTTTAATATAATTTTAATAATTGTTCTTTGTATAATTTCAATTGGAAGAAGGTTACATTTATACGCGGATCCCCAACTAATAATAGCGTATTGTAAAGTGGATTGAACTAAGGCATAGTAAATTAAATATAGATTTTTTATCGACAGAAAGTTTCTAATTCTTAAAAATATATATATTAATTTTCTAATTTTGTTTACCACTTGACTTATTTGTTCCTTCCATTTCAGATTTTTATCAATAATTACTCCTAGATATTTAATTTTATTTGTTGTTTTTAGTACTGTACAGTTTGATTTGCAATAGTTTTGGCTGTGAATTTTAGTATTATTATGTATGACAATGTTAAAATTTTTAGGAGTATCATTTGTATAGATTGCAAATGGAATTACAAATGTCTTTTCATTATTAAGTGACAGTAAATTAGTGTCGAAAAAATTCTTGAGCGTGTTGATATCTTCTGTGGCCTTTAATTCTACATTTTCCCAAGTCTTATCACTTATTATTAATACTGTATCATCGGCGTATGACGTAATTTGACCGTGTAAAGGTTATTATAATGTAAACATCAATTTAGTAGACAATGTTTCTAATACTTTTGACCACAGCGGAAAGAATAACACACTCTACCTTAACGAAACAGAGATGTATTAAGAACAAGATTTTTTTTTAATATTAACTTCACACAGGAGGCCCTGAAAAAAATAATTTCCCTCAGGGCCTATGTCATCTTTAGGGATGCTGTGTGGAGGGTCTTTTTGTGGAGAGGAAGGAGTGAAAATGGGTCTTGAAGAGTCCCATGTTGTAGGAGGGAGGAAACAAAGAGGCCGGCAGTTCGTTCTACAGCCGAGCTGTTGAACTTGAGAACGAATCGTAAAAGCGACCCGTTCTCATGTGACAAATGTCAACCGTGTACAAATGTTGGGCGCGCGTTTGGCGTGTATCCCGACTACGCACCAGTGCCGAAGGGATCAATGACGCTAGTTCCTCAGAGCATCTTCCATTGTAATACCGGTAGAACAAGGACAGCATACCTACCTGACGCCTGTGCTCTAAAGATTGCAGTCCGTTTGTTAAAATTGGGGAATCTATCAAACGGACCGCCCGTTTCTGCACAGAGTCAAGGGTTTTTTCAGGTATTTAGGGGCTCCGGACCAGAGATGGCTGCCAAATTCGACAGTAGGGCGCACTTGCGATTTGTACAGGGTCAGCAGTTGTGTACTATTAAAGTATCTGCGGGCCCTGTACAGTACGCCCAGCTTCTGAGAGGCCAACTTAAATACTTATTGAATGTAGTTCAACACTTGTAAAAAATAAGGCTTCAAATTACCTTTCTGGAGCACTTTTATTAGCTATGGATAGAATACGTAATTAGGTTTCCAGAGATGATAAGTGCAAAATTTGGGGATGTAGCCAAAAGCTCTTAAAATAAACAAAATTAATTTAATATTGTAAACTTTTTTGTAAATTCACTTTGAACCACAATAATCCAGTCATTAGACGAGTAATTCCTGGCTGCCTGGTTCTTCAGTTGTGTATCTTAGTTCCAGTTTCCAGTACTACTCCAATCTTTAAAAACTTTTACAACATATTGGACTTTAGTTTCTTCAAACAGTGGCAGGTGTTTATCCCATTCTTCGTGTACCTATTTGCACGTGTTCCTTTCTAAGCTAAACTCGAATGGTAGCTTAAAAACTCCCAACTTTGATCGTTTCTATAAACACACTCACGAAGTAGCTTAGACGTAGTAGCTTTCAGATGGAAACCGCCAGTACATTATGTTTTTACCACGTTACCAAGTGGTAAATACTCTAAGTATAGTTCCTTGAAGGACCACTATTCAAAAGAACGCTTTTACTTACACAAGCCAAAAGGGTGTATATTCTTAGTGTCTTATATCACCAGGAATATTGGAAATAGGCATAAAAATCGATTGGCGAACGAAGTTAAGAAACGGTAGATTTTAGCAAAAAGTATTGTTTTAAAATTGTTTTCCGAATAATTTTATAAAAAATAAAAAAACTTCATCTAGGGAAACTGTCTCAGATAATCTTGCCATAATAATAGATTTAAAAAAAAACAGTTTTTTCTTGTTCGCGTTCATACACTTGCTTTTGTTAGTAGCTTGTGATTAATTATTTTTTTTAAGTAATTAATAATTGTAATTTAATTGTAATCAAACGAAACGATTTTAAACGCTTCATTTTATCAAAGTCGTATTTTTGATATTCATAATGTAAGCTGATTTGTAGTAAAGGTTAATCGAAAATAGTGATTTCATATCTGAATTGCTTTGTGCTTCCAACAATATTCTCCTCCATCTCCTTCCTCTCCCTCTTCCAAATAGCCCTATAACATAACTTCCATAAATTGGAAATGTTCTTGTCTCACTGGGCTCCGGCCAGTATACCTGTAAGAAAATTAAAATTATGAGACAGCACATTTTTGATAGAGTGACATATATCCATGGAATTCGTGCACATAAAATCAGATCGTTTCAATGATTTAAGACACAAATAAGAAATGTATGTGAAAGTTCCTTTGTTTCTGAAATGTCCAAAGAACTCGTTCTTTTCACATATCTCTTGTATTATGTATGTTTTGGCAATACAGGAATTTTAATGCAATAGCATTCTGGCAAGAGAGAAAATCCACATAACAGAATATTCCCGCACTTGACAAATCACCTCTTTTCCACTTTTCACAATGTACACTTTTCCGCGCGGAAAGTTTGATGTATGCAATTTTGTAGCTTTGCAGCAAGTTAAAAATGTGGTGTCGATACAATATTGATATTGATAGATGTTATTAATATGGTTTTGTAATTCATCACATACAATATATGACAGTAAAATGAGAACTAAATCTTATCATAAAGGTAACCGTCAGTTAATGATTGATTACAAAATCAAGATCTTACGATGAGGATTTTCAAAATTCTCCACAGCCACAACACCTTGACCGTTATATACTTGACGGCTAGTCACAAAAGCTGAAACGAACTGAAAATCAGTGCGGATGAATTCTCAAGATTCAATTTTTATTGTTTTAAGATGGCGCTGATCAGGAAAGATGTCATTGTTTGAAACAAACTAACCCAAGAGAAGGTATAACTAATAATGAGTTAAATAATTTTCAAAATAATTTATCATATTTGCGACCGCTGATTGAAAAACTCATGTGTTATAACTACTAATCAAACTCATATTATATGGCTGCATCTATGAAGTTAAGATAACATTGTAAGAAAACGCTTCAAACGTTTCTAGTTTGTAATTATTTATGCATCATATCGTGATGTATCATTTTTGAGTTATTAAAATGGATTCACGACATTTAAAATAGAGATGAGCGTCACTAATATATAGATATTATGTTTGTTGTGATTTGCAGAGCCAAACGTAAAAAGAATTACTCTCCGGTTAATGTCAAGAACGGCTGTTGAGGATCCGACATACATTATGAGGTCACCGTTCTCCAAGCTTTTATTAGTATGGTACATTTAATACAACTTGTAATGTATGAATTAGACGGTGACCTTATAAGACATACACTTCATTAGCTTTACCTTGATGAATTTTCTGTGGTAAAGAGCTAGTAAATATCATATTTCTGTTGCTCGTCTGGATTCCAGGGTGAAAATCAGACATGTATGGAATATAGGTGTATTGGAAAATGGAAAATACATTGGCCAGTAGCTCAATCTAATAAATATATGCCCTTTAAAAAAAAAGATTTACTTAAGAAACTCGTTCATGTACTGCTGACATCAACGGTGACCGTAAGCAGATTGTCTTGGGGATACGTGCGCAATAATGATCCGTTGTACCTTAAATTAACCTGTTAAACAAAATCTGCGATACGGTATTAAAAATTGATCAAATAAAGATGGACTAATAATTAGATGATAATACTCCTCAATACGGATTCAATTGCAGTATTGTATTAAATCCTTCTTCATAACGATAATCATATGTGTTGCATATGTCTTTCGTACAAATTAACGAATTAATACATTAGATAAGACAACCTTCACTTTACGTACTTCGTAATCATCCAATGTTAGGCATCTGCCCGTTTCTCGGAAGCATGATGTGTCATTTAATTTATACGTATCACCTACCTACGCTTTAACCTCCGAACATATTGGTAATAAATCCTTATTTAGATAATGATTTCTGTAACTCCCGCAAATAAGGGTGGTATTTAAATTCCACAAACGTCCTCAATAATAGAATTCACAATTTCCACTTCATTATTAATCCATATTTCATAGAGTCAACGTTTTCACCCTTGAACAGCAATTTAGGCAAACATATTCGGTTTCTAACTGCTCCGGGGGAAATTTTAAATTTTATTAGAAATTGGGCTTATTCATATACGTGACACATATATAACGTACGTGTTTTGGTACACGACCATATCGATGATCGTATTTCTCGAAGAATGAACACCTTAAAAAACGTGATCATATTATTTTAAGGAAGCCCTAACATAAACCTGATAAATCATTAATATTTTTAATGGAATAGTTTTAATACACGTGTTGAAATATTTGATGAAAGCTGCAAAGTGTTTTAATCGCCTGATTTTGGTTCAGTTCTGAGAATAATAACTTCCCTCTGCTTTTGGCACAATCTTGAAAAAGTTGGTAGATAAAATCTTGGAATACAGAATTTTTTTTACCATTTTAAAATTAAACCCTTATTTGTGGCGGTTTTATAATTATTTTTTTGAAACGTTTTTAAATGCAATGAAATGTTTTTTAAATAGGCATTAAAAAATTAAAAAAGTCGATAAATATTACGATATTTATTTTTCAGATGGATAAATAAAATACGAGAGATCTTGTTCAACAGTTTCTCCAACGAACCGATTTAAATGCCTTGTTACATTTAGGTGAATTTACAATCTTGGCAATATTATCTAAATAGCATATTATACTCGTAATCCTCACTGCTAATTACAACATTTTAACGTGTGGCGTTTAATGTAGCCTAGTGATCGAATAAATGGAAGGTTAAATAACCATCCTACAGCATAAACATATATTTTTTTATAATAATTAAAGTGTTAAATCCATCTTAGAGTTTTGAATGGTCAATAAATGCGCCCAATTACCAAGTCCCTCTACATATTATGACAACATACGAATGATTGGTTTCATCACATAGATGATATCACACCTTATTATTGTATTTTATATTAATTAAGAAATATGCTTTGCACGGAATAAATTATATTTTTTTAATTTCTGATAATAATAATTAATATTTGAGTACGAAGCTCTTTTAAAAAAGCAATTAAAAAACTTTTCAATCTTCAATTCATAAATTATGTTAGTCAGTGTAAACTGACACTAATACTTGTTGCTTCTTCAGTAAAAGCAAAATTATTAATTGGCATTATTTTATAAAAAAAAATCTTTCTTCAAAAATTTTTGATAAATCACCATGAGTTAGGGTATCATATATTGCAATAGAATCTGCAGACAAGCATCCATGTGGCAGCTTCAAAAAAATAAAAATCGATATAGGTTTTATCCAAAAATAAGAGCCGTTTATCTATAACTTGTCATCGTTCTCGAGCATGACTGCAGATCACCATCATCATATAACACATGTTTCTCAATTTTTCCCTCATGTTAAATATTAGTCAGGCAAAACATTGCACTGATCGTGTTTTGTATTCAATCGACTACAAAGACTTCGGTTAGACCGGATTTTCACACATATAAAAAATATTAGTATATTTTTGATATTATAGATAGATAGAGACAATTATTTTTAAAACCAGATCTATCCTAGTTGATATGAACTATTTGAAAATATAATCATTTTTGGACATACCACCTTCTTGCCGACGAACGCGGTATTAAGCGTCCAAATCTACCCTTGTAATTTCTGATATAATTATATTATTATTCGTAGTTATGACTTCTAAAGTTTTATAAACCCTTGTTAAACAATTTAGTATTTCTAAATAGGAAACAGGTAATATTAAAATAAAACAAAATATTAAATTTATTTTAATCCTCTATTAAATATTCTCAATTTTATCTCATCGTTGTAGAATTTTCCGCATGACAGATTACATTATGCTGTAACCATTTATAGTAAGACAGATTTTATCATCGACAAATTCATCTCCTGAAATTGTTCACACAATTACTTTGCAAAAAATTTTTTACTCCAATTTGAGGAACGGCAATATTATACAATATTGTATTTGGGGAATTACAATATAATTTATATTAGGTAATGAAAAGACACACAATTATTCACATCGTCAAATCACTTATTTACCTTTGAACTCGAACAAATATTTGGCATGAAATAAAACAATATTTTTTTTGTTTAAAACTACGAATTTTTATTAATTTTAAGACCTACCGGTTTCGCTTCACTCGAGCATCGTCAGGGTACAAAATTAAACTAATCAATAATACAAAATGTGTCATTATATATACATACAGAGGGAGAGAGAAAGAAAAACCAAAATGAAACAACAATATATTAAAAGAAAACGATTAGTGTATATAAATATTATAATAATAGAGAATAGGCATTAATAATTGTAAGGTGATTAAGGGATACTGGGAATTTTACAGTTTACAGGGAATATTCCCAGTATTGGGCTTTTCGACAAATCTAATTGATTATTCAGAATTAAACTTTTGGTTTTAATGGCTTTCTTTATTTCTAGTGCTTCTAGGTTATTCAATTTGTTACTATGGTCTTTTTTATAGAGAATCTTAGCACCGGTGCTTTTATTGAAGGTATGATCTTTTTCAATAAGATGATTGGCAACTTGAGTTTGCCAAAAATTTGTTTTGTTTTTGTCATTGCCATTTGATTTGTTAAATCTTTTACCGTTTATTCTATATTTTTAGCATTTATAAAATAATTATTAAAAAATCGTAAGTGCGCGAATTCTGTTAGTCAAATATGTTATATTATGGTGTGCGATCAAGACGTTTTGAAAACTCGGCATAATATGCCGAAAATCGAGTAGTTAAAGAATAACCTTAAAATCTGAGTATTAATTCTGTTGCTTACACTCTATTTTATACGTGGATATGTATATAAATACTTTATGTTCAAATTGTTTATATAGGTATATATTGACGACAGTGGGTGGTTGGGGGAAAGGGAGTCAAAAGAATTTAAAGTATTATTAAATCAATGTTTTAGAACAGTTTCTGATTAACAAATCGAATCTGATAATTTCAACTAACCTAAAAACCATTCGCTTTGAATCTAGAAAAAATGTATTTTTCATGCACACCACCAAATAATGACAAATCAATAATTTAAAGAACAGAATAAGATGGTTTGGGCATGTAGAGCGAATGAGCGAAGAAAGGAGTGTAAGGAGAATATACGATGCAAATGTGAATGGTAGCAGAAGTCGGGGACGCCCGAGGAAGACATGGCACGACCAAGTGAATCAGATACTTGAGTCGGGCCATGTCAAGAGTCAGAACAATAGAAGAGTATGTATGAGACGATGTATGAATGTGAATGAGGCAAGGAGTGTGTGCCAGGACCGAGTTGTTTGGCAGTCCGTCCTCTCTGCCTACCCCTGCGGGGAAACGGCGTGATGGTTAGTTAGTTAGTTAGTTAGTTAGTTAGTTAGAATAATTTTGAAACACAAGCAGACCTGTTACAATGGCGGGATGGGCCTGACTGACATTCCGTTAATGGGTTGTTTTCTGCCACTTGGGGTTGAAAATTGCTGTAATTTTAGTACATTTGGGGAGAAGGTGGTTTGTTACTCTTTTCCTTGTCGTCAATTGAAACATGAGTTAATAATTGAGGCACATGTGAGGGTTAAGTCATTTTTCCTCCCCATATATTTTGCTGCCATTGAATGTTTACAATGATTTAATTATTTGCGGCCAGATTCATTTCTTTAGGATGTTTATTGGGTGGTCAAGATAACAATTATTTTTAAAAGTCATTTTCAAAAAACTTGAGGGTTAGGTACTGCCTTTTTACGTAAAACGGTCGGTAAATAACCCGCCGTTTACCATAATCATGCGTCCGAACTTTTGGGTTCATCATTTCTGACAACCTACACTTTGCTATTGTTGCTAGGTTTACTAAATAGAGGAAGAACTTAATTTGCCTAAAATTGTGTTGTTTATTTTGCCTTTAGACTAACTAAGTTCACGTACATCATCGAAACGCGTCCGCACAGCATCTGAAAGGTTGGGAATAAATCGGTAGTCAGATGGGGCAATCTGGACATTTTTCCGTTTTCACGGTATCTTCTACAAAAGTTTAAAAATTCTCTCATCTCGGTTGTGAAATAATGATATATCTGTAAGTAGCCTACAATAAAGGTTAGAAAGGATCAATTTGCAGTTAACTTAATTATATGTATGGCAGAAAAACCAAGTGTAGATTTCAGGATCTGCCATTGAAAAAAGGACGACTTGTGCCAGATGGTTACTCTTGCCATAGAAAACAATACTGATTAATACAAAGCTCTGTATTCTAATATGCACATTAATAGTCACATTTTTTATGACAATGTCATCTTTGGGGATGCTGTGTGGAGGGTTTTTGAAGAAAAGGAAGGAGAGGAAAATCTGTTAAGGAAAAGGGTATAAGGATTGGGTAGAAATTGTTAGCTTTGTTAACAAAGCTAGTGGACCTGATGGAATACCTGCCCTGGTATTGCAGAGGTGTGCTGCGGAAATAGTTCCAGTTTTGACAAAGCTCTTCAAAATGTCCCTGAAGTGTGGCACTGTGCCCTCTGGTTGGAAAAAAGCGGTCATTCACCCTATTCCCAAGAAAGGTGACCGCTCCAACCCGGCCAACTACCGCCCCATAGCGATCACATCAGTTCTGTCCAAAGTGATGGAACGTGTGATCAACGACAAACTGCTCACATACCTCGAGAAGAACAAAATTATCAACGACCGTCAATACGGATTCCAGCGGAACCGCTCGTTCGGTGATCTTCTCGCGTATGTGTCGCATGTTTGGGGGCGGTGCCTGGAACGTCACGGTGAGACCCAAACGGTCGCACTAGACATATCCAAGGCCTTTGACCGGGTCTCGCACCGAGGACTTGTCAACAAATTGCCTTCTTACGGACTTCCCGCATCCCAGTGTACGTGGATTGCTGACTTTTTAAGGGATAGGTCGATTCAGGCAGTTGCTGACGGTTTCACCTCATCCTCACACTCTATAAATGCTGGCGTCCCACAGGGATCGGTTCTGTCTCCGACTTTGTTTTTGTTGCACATCAATGACGTTTTGACATATGCACCAATTCATTGTAACGCGGATGACAGTACAGTTCATGATAGCTTTTTGTTTGACAAGCCCCCAAAGGGCACACAAACTCCAACGGCTCGGAGGGCTTTGAAGCAGAGAATGGACGGTTATCTCGAGAGTATTTCCTCCTGGGGTAAAAATAATCTCGTCGAATTTAATGTTTCAAAGACCCAATCCTGTCTGATTACGTCTAAAAGGGATCTAAATCATAATCTAGTCTCCTTCAACGGAAGCAATCTTCCAAACAGGCCTTCCATTGATATGCTTGGTGTAACTATAAGTGACCAGCTCAGGTATGGGGGTTCCATCGAAGCCAGAGTAAAGCTGGCCTCTCAGAAGCTGGGCGTACTGTACAGGGCCCGCAGATACTTTAATAGTACACAACTGCTGACCCTGTACAAATCACAAGTGCGCCCTACTGTCGAATTTGGCAGCCATCTCTGGTCCGGAGCCCCTAAATACCTGAAAAAAACCCTTGACTTTGTGCAAAAACGGGCGGTCCGTTTGATAGATTCCCCAATCTTAACAAACGGACTGCAATCTTTAGAGCACAGGCGTCGGGTAGGTATGCTGTCCTTATTCTATCGGTATTACAATGGAAGATGCTCTGAGGAACTAGCGTTATTGATCCCTTCCGCACCGGTGCGTAGTCGGGATACACGCCAAACGCGCGCCCAACATTTGTACACGGTTGACATTTGTCACATGAGAACGGGTCGCTTCTACGATTCGTTCTTGAGTTCAACAGCTCGGCTGTGGAACGAACTGCCGGCCTCTGTGTTTCCTCCCTCCTACAACATGGGACTCTTCAAGACCCATGTTCACTCCTTCCTCTCCACAAAAAGACCCTCCACACAGCATCCCCAAAGATGACATAGGCCCTGAGGGAAATTATTTTCTTCAGGGCCTCCTGTGTGGAGTTAATATAAAAAAAAAAATAAAAAAAAAAATCTGGGGCTGAATGTGTCCAGGAGTGATGGACGTTTTAATTCATCACAAGTCCTGCTGGAAAGATAAAAAGGTCTCACTTACCAAGTAGCTGCAAATCCTGCTGTTGGCGGACGCATTCGCCGCCAAGACATATTATTCAATCTAAACCCCACGTCTCCAAACGTAAAAAACCAATTGGGTTGACTTATAGCAGAAGTGATGGTTATCCAATAATGGTTCCCAGGGCGATGGTACTCATACCCGCCTCCCAAATTGTATACTACTCTCTTCATATTGTTTAGGATCATCTATTGTGAATGCAATAAATGTGCGTTTTTTTATGAAAATATTAATCGATAAGTGAGTTTGGATGAATACATATTGTAGTAAACAACGTCAAAATGGATATAATGGATGAATAACACGTTCATTAGAGGCACGACAAACTCCATGATGATGACACCAGTAAATAGTAATAAAATAACCTATCTATTTTGTTTTTACTTGTTCAAATAATATCGTATAGTAAGTTTTCATTAAATAACTGCTTTCCTGACGATTGTATTAGAATCATGTTTATTTTAAATTTTTGGTTAAAATATATGTATTTAGTAGAAAAAACAAAGCGGTTCTGATGAAATTTCATCGATAATGTACGAAGAAATGATGAAGTAAGGGGATTCTTGTGAAAAGTTCGTTTACGTTCTGACAACTGGGCTAGACTTAACCATAATTTTACGCGGTAATGTACATACATGAAAGATATGAAATAAAAGCCATCACTTCAACATTCAAATTTGAAATTCAACATAAATTTCTAAGACCTGCGAACATACTCGAAGAGAAAAGGCAAAATCTAAAGACACGATTTTTTTGTACCCCGCGAGAGGTATTTAGTCAGAACTGGGCCACATTAAAAATGGGGAAAAAGATGAAAATTAAACAAGAGAATTTTTTCTCTTTTTATTCATGTAAATCACTATAAAATGAAAAAAAAAAACATTACGAGCCAAGGTTAAAATTTATTAATAGCCAACAAGTGGAATGAATAATTTCGTTCTTCAATAAATAATATTACATTTAGACGAAAGTGGCGTATACACACAACACACACCCTTGCTTGAGAACTGGACTGTTAAACAAAAATATCCTTAAAAAGATGAGCATACTTATTGTCGTTAAAAATGCATGTGATGATTAATAATTTATTATTTTTACTAATACGTATATATATTTTTAATAATGACTTTTAATTATAATCATGAAAAATTAAGAACAAACATTACCTTTGCTTTGGGATAGGGACCGTAATACTAAAATACCTATGGAGATAAAAAAAATTATTTAACCTAATTGTTTGAATTGGTAAGTGTTCTTGTATTATCCGCTTTTTTATTTTATAACAATAACATTCGTTTTCATCAACAATCCTGTTTCTAAAAGGCGTCTTCTTACGCCTATCACGATATCATTTCAGTTGGAATTCAGTAAACAATTTAGTGGACGAAGTACATGGGTAATAAGTTTTGACCAATTTTTGAAAGACCTACTAAATTGTCCAACCCTTAAAGTCGTAAAGGAGAAGTTATTACGTTATTTGGTTATGGATATCTACACAGTATTGAAGTTATCAAAACGTATTATAGTAGCGGAGGTCGTGGGTTCAAAACCCGGCGTGCGCAAGTAAATTTTATTTGATTGATTTGTGTTAGTTCACAATCATTTAAAAAATTTATGGTCGATAAGGGCTCGGTGACCAGATCTGAATTTCCAGGTACTTCCTCAACTTCCTCCTACCCTTATCCTTCCCATATCCTTCCTATCTCCTTCCATCTTCTTTTACTCCCTAATTCCTCCAGCCTCACAAAATCCCAATTAAATATGCCGTAGTCCCACTGACTCCAGACTTTTGGAAGCAGTATTGAACTTTGTGCGTTATTCACATAAAAAAATATATGTAATGTTTATAAAGGTCAATTATATATAATTTAGAACTAAGAAACACCCTTAAAATATTATTTGTATTGACATGTTCTAATTTAACTCAATTTATTTGTCGTTGTGACATTGCTCTACCCACCTAAAGAATAAAACTAGATTGTTTCTTAAATGTAATATGGGAATCGATCTCATTATCATCCGCCCAAATTGAACCTGGCTAAGGGCTTTGATAGCCTCCAGGAAGATAGGCAATTGAGAAGTTGAAACTTTTCGAAGAAATCGAATAAATTTTTTTTTTTTATGAAGAATCTAATTTTATTTGGGCTTTGGTGACATTCTAATAGTCTCCTAAAGATTTATATTATATACTTACCTAAAATGTATTACTATCATCAATCTCGCCATCAAGCGCCCGCCCACAGCATCCCAAGAATTCGGATTCGTCGTATAAACGGAACGCTCGCGCTGTGTTAATTGAAAAGTGGATCACCATAAATTAATCAGAAATCCACCCAATTTCGTGACTTAAGGCCAAGTCAGTTTGTGGTAGAAGTATTGGTAATATGACGTCTTGCGATGATTCCATCTCTGGAAGTTGCTCAATATCCATATACGTGCAATTGATTTTAGCTGTTTTACTTGTGTCGTATAGAAAATACGATGCAAAACTAGCGAACTTTTCTGGCACAAGTTTAGTTTGATAGCTTTTCGCACACATTAAGTGAATAACATTCTAAGAGCTATCTCAACTTTAAAATATTGTTTAAACATAATATATTATGGTTTAAGCGCGTAAATTCTTAAAACGCCTCGAATGACCTACGATACAAGGTTAGTAACAGCAGTTTCGATTCATTCCAAATTTCAAAGCTTTAAGTAAATCATTTAATTGAACTACTAAATATATTTTTTAATCATATTATTTGGTTGTCGTAAGGTTGTCAATGCTTATCATCACCTCTATTATACTAAAATAAAGTCGCTATCCACATTTGTCTATTTATGTGCTTAGTTCTTTTAAACTACGCTACGAATTTTGATATGATTTTTACTATCATTTAGAAAATTTCTTCCGAAAGGTTCATATATAATACTTGCATATGTGGTCTTGCATTGTATATTATATATAAATTAGATGTTAAATGTATATTAATTTATTTTTATAGACAATGCTAAATTGTTTCTTATACCAAAACTTTACCAGGACAGGTAGCTAATAGTAATACAATGCACCTATTTCATAAAAAAAAAACAAAAACAAAAAAAAAACAAGAACTCTAAATACCAGTTTATTCGAGCCATAAACTTTGACAAGTTTCAAACCAGCTGTACCTTTTCATGGCAGATATATAAATCAATATTATGTTCAGTACCATGCCCAGAGGAAGCACGGTTGAACTGAACTTACATAAACCATTGGTAGCTAAAGTCGTGTAAACAAACTTCAAAACATAAAAAGAGTAAAATTCTCCGTAATGTTAATTGATCTATTATTTTCTGTACCTACTTCGATTTTATGATTATAGAAGAACAGCAGAAAACAAACTTTACAATCTTAATATTTAAAAATCACGTGTCACTGTGTTCCTACACGATAATATTCGAAACCGCCCAACCGATTTAAATGAAATATTGTGAATGTGTATGGTTGGTTCCAGCATGAAATGTAGAATAGTTTTGGTCCCGATAGGTGGCGCTGTTGTTGAGATCTAAAAATACATACAACCACAAATTTTAATTTCCCTACATGGAAAGCGGTCTGTGGCAGGACAACGTCTTATATTATAAAATGCATTCCAAATGGTTGAGTTAAATTCTAACTGCTTTATAATCTAAATATATAAAAATTAAGAATGCGTATGTTTGTGCTCGCAAAACTCTAAAAATAGTTGACCGATATCACTGAATATTCCAAACATTCTTGTTATTAGTGCCAGGAGTGAGGAGATGTTTAAAAGGTAGAAGGAGTCTGGGACACTCGAGAAATGAGATACAAAGTCGAATGAAAGTCGATGTAATGTAGTTTTTTTTAACAGTAACATTGTGGTATAAAGTACTGAATGGTGGAAGAAGTTGGAGGCGCAAAAGACATTAGCAATAGCGAAGCATTGCACCTGATCAACTAGTATACCCAAAGATATTAGAAGAACGAGATGTGCTATGCGCAGTTCGTACTGAGTGGAATTGTTTTGCCGAGTGTCGCCGGTTTTGTTCACCAATACTACTGCACACCTTCGCTTGCGCTAAGGTATCCGCACTAATACATAGAACTGATTTCTGTGCGTACACGTCCCGATACCGTTCAAAGTACCCTAATTAGGTAGTACTCCGGCTACGGTCCGGCGGCCAACATAGCATATCTCGTTCTTCTAATATCTTTGAGTATACCTATAAATGTCACGTCGATATCAATCTTTAATTTTTTTATCTGTCTTTGTTGAAGTATTTTCTACGCCAAATGTGTACTGTGATGTCCAGTTTGTGTTTTCTTTGAAGTGTACAAAAATATTTAACGGTTTTATTGTCACTACTAAATGCCAGAGTTTTTTCCTCCTCGGAAAGCATGGACATCATTAAATTGCATATGGAGATCTATTGCGCATCATAACGTACATCTTTAGATGATGCACAAATAGAGACGCTGCATTATACATACGAATGGCAACGAGTTCAAATAACAGATCGCGCTAAAAATGCAGCAAATTATTGCAGTAATACTCAAAGGCACGGCACTCAAATTTTAAAAAACAAACGATGATATTTATGTTCACCGAACTGTTTTACATATTTTTTGAAGTTGAACATCAAGTATAACTAAATACCCAACCTTAAATAAAATAAATGACCATCCTCATGGGGTATCACGTTTATACGATTTGCATTGAAAAAAATACACTCATTGAAGGCAAAGCTGAATTCACAATGTTACTAAATAATTTCACTTTATTTGATGTGTCAATAACTTCAGTTTTTTATGAAGGCTATTTTTAAGTAGCAAGCACAAAAGTATAATATATTATTTTTTACTAACGTAATATTAAAATATTACACTTGGAATGACTTGCGTATTATAATTAACGAAAATCACGACGTAAAGTAGGAAGCGTAGTATTGTTTTACAAATTTATTACATTCCTCGGTTAACATTTCATTAATTTAATTACGCTTATTTTGGGCTTTTTAAACAACTTTGATGTGAATTTCAATGCTTCAATTCCGGGCATATTTCAATTTCAAATGAAAAAGCAAAATTTTCACATTTAAACAAAAGTTAAGGAGAATGATCTGAATAATTACGTCAGCATTTTACACGGCTGTACAAAGTGTACATACTGTATCATTGTTACAGAATAACTTGCTGTTTGATACAAAAAAATTTCATTCAATGTCATTAACATCATCATCTCGACCTTGAGCGTGATTGATGGACCTTTCGTGGTCGAGTAATTATTACCATAATGTTGAAACGTTTAACATGCGTAATGATGAAGTCATATTCAAAATCATTATTAAACTTTGATTTGATCATAGTTGCAGAGCAATTAAGCTCATCAGCTTCGAACAAAGAATTTTGCACGATTAACACCGTTTGTGATAACTTCTAATCAATTCATTTGACTTACACGGTAATATTATGAGCAATTAATTTTAAAATTAAATTAAATAATTTTCCACATAGCATTCTCAAAGATCACATAGGTTCTTGTGGAAATATTTTTCGTAACGGCGTCCTATTTGAATTGTGGAGTTATTGTAAAAATGTAGCCAGATCTAACTAACGTGTTAGCTCAGTTATCCATAACTTTAGAATTCCATTATATCAGCAGTCCAAAAATTTGCAAATGATAATTCCATAGTCTCAAAGGCTCCTGATTCCTGGCAGTCGAAAATCGGTGCGATAGCACATTAAAACACATTAAAGTTATTTTTGTTAAATAATTAACATTGACTTTCGGAGTTCAGTTAGGCAACTATATTTAAAAGCTAAAAGCTAAAGCATGTTTGGTCAACTTATAAAGATATTTAGATGCTTTGAGCTTTTGACAGGATCTCGAACAGGATGCCATTAAATTTGATGTTTATAAAAGTCCCTCCTGAGTGCTACAATAAAGATTATTATGTATGCGCCATTTAAGCACTACAAACTGGGCAATACTAAATTTGATTAAATGAATTTTTCAAAGCCCTCTTAATTTGTTACTTTTTTATTTAAAATAGTTACTCGCCAGTATTTAAATTTTCGAACATTTTTATGTTCTATACCGCCAACATTCCCTAAATTTTAGGCTCTCTAATCGTTTCACGTGCGAATCGCCAAATAATAAATATTTAAAAAGCAGACACGGTTAATAAAAAAAAATTACATGATATTTCATGTAGTCATTGAAAAGGTCATTCAAAACTTAACATTAATATTAGTATATCGTTAGGTTAGAGTAAAAACGCTCTAGCTGCTTTCACCAAGTTCGGAGATATTAGAGGGCAAGTTTAAAAAATAATAATTTGTCAAACCCACAGTTTGTCTGTGAAAATATTTTTTTTTTTGTATTATGCAACTAAAACATGTAATATATTGTAGATAACAATGGATTTGTTGTCCCGAAGAAGCAGATGAAATTTTTTGACTGCGAACCTTTAAAATTCAGTCAGTTCGAAAACGTTCAGTATATACATTTTTAAATTTGTATATAGCCTCTTAATAATTAAGGATTATTTTATATAAACCTTTTAATATTTTCTAATTGCCGCTCAATTACAGGAAAACGTACAATTTGGATTATTAAACTGATTAATACTGCAAAACCATCAAAATAACGTTTTGTTACTAATATAATTACTATTATATAAACATTGTAAATAAATAAATGTGGTTAGCTGGAAGAAATGGGGTCTACCCATAAGTTACACCTTTTGTAATTTTTATTTTACAATAAATAATTTTTGATTTGATTTGAATACTCGTACAACATGAATAATAAAATAATAGTAATTAGTATAAAAATAACCTTAGAGAACTTTTCATGTGAACATGATGAAATACAAAAATGTAGGTATACTAAACCATGAGATAAGCGTTCTTTTGAGACGAAATTAAAATTTTATACGACAATTTTGTGCTTTAACGTAAATCGGTCTTTTGTAAATTAATTTTAAATCTGGCAAGATGCGTTTTAACATTTTTTTTATTATATTTTAAATATCTCAATAGTAGATAGGACAAAACATTATTTTTATGAATAATTACAAGAACTCACAAATAATTACCACAGTTGTCCCCAAAATTACAAATAATCGAAATATTTAATTGCCTATATTTTATAATTTAAAACAAAAATATCAAGTCGTAATCGAAAATTATACGCCATTTTGATTTTAAAAAGATCATTAAAATTCGTTACGTATTGTTGGTCTCAAATCCAAAATTAAGTTGAAAATGAAGTTGGTTGGAATGTTTTGAATAAATATTCCAACTATTGTGTTGAACCTTTACCAACCCAAACCTTATCCCAATTTAGATGCAGGTGAAATCAAATTTTTATTTTTAAAATCGGTTTGTAGATATCAGATGGCGCTAAATATTTTTTTCCAATACAATTATATCGATAACAAAATCCCTGAGTTTGGTTTTGGTGAGTCAAGTATAATATTATTTTATTGGCTTGCTTCTAAAAGAGCAAACGACAGCTTTTCAAAATTCACGAAAGCCTACCCAAAGTATTGCTCTTTTAAACAATTTTTATATTAAGTGACAAAAACTAACATTGAACCTTTAAGTAGCAAGCAATGGAATTATTAATTTGGCAAGTAATGCCGTAGGCCCCAATGCTGACTTATTATAGTTATTTTGTTTAAATATTCTTTATTGCTCTCTATTTCAGTGAAATTCTTGAGAATTTGAATATTTTGGAAAATATCTATGTTTCTAACAAAAATTGAAAAAAATGCTGTAAATTCAATAATTATTTAATCTCAAGGAGTTTAAGTCTTTAAACTGCAGAAACGCGAAGATATTTGAGTGCTTGGAATTTGTATTCCAGGAAGGATTTAGAAAAAGAGGAAAAATTTCAGCTTTAAAGAACTGATTTACAAAAGTCGAGTTTTTTGTTTGTTTTGATTTTTTTCTTGATTATGAGAAAGCTTTCTCGGTAAAATTATATTTAAAATTCTTATTTTACTCAGCTTAGTACTGGAATCAATAAACTTATTCTTTTTTATTATATGAAAAATTGTGAAAAAAAAATTGAAGGAGTTATTTTTTAGAATTCAAGATTCACGGAAACTTTAGAATAAACGTGAAGTTAAATAAATATGTATTTTATAGATACGATACGATATTTTTAATATGTAATGCAAACGAGGACATAAAAGGCAACAGCGATTTCGTAAAAAAACTGCAGATGATACGAATTTTTTAATTTTATATAATCGTCGTCATTTATATATCGTCGGACTATGTCGTCTGTCGACAATTTTTTTATTTTGAGTAATTAAAACGACGCGCGACGCTCCGTAGTTATATTGAAAATTATTTTGTAAAAGCTTCATTAATGTTTAAAAGCATGAAAACTTAATCAATTTTTTGTACCAAAGTATGCATTGCATGTATTTGATGGAGGGCATAATGTTTTAGTGAATACAACCTGAGTTACATCGCCAACTATATAATCTGTTTATTTCATCGTTCATGCCGAATGTGTATGTTTATTAGTCCATGTGTTCATATAATACACGATATTTTGTAGCAATGGATAACTTTAATGATTATTCTTTTCAAGTACAAAATATATTATATTTGTCAAATAAAAAATGATCCCCGCTCGAGTGCTTTTTGGCATATTTTGGCACTAATAAGTGATGATGGATCACTAATAAGTTTGCAAAAACATTATTGATGGAAATCTAGATGGATTTATTGGCTTTAAACCACATATTTTTCATGTTAATATTTTGAGGTATGATATTAATTAAATAATATGATAAATATAAGTTTATACAACCAATCGCTGGAGTGGTTAAAAATTTAGTTTTACATTAAAAAAGCTGACTCGTGCAAAAGGTAAATTTATTTATTTTTTCTATATTACGGCTTCTTCTCCTTCTGCTTGGTGTCAAAACCCAGTGAAGATCGTTTTGTCTATTATAATTGTATTAAGTTCAAAAATTAAAATTTTATACTTCGTGCGAATATAATATAAATGTTTTATAACTCCCGCACGTTTGCTCAATGAACCTCAATTGTTTACGTCTTATCCGCTACCTTTTCTGGGAACTTTTTCGGATTAATTCATAAATCTTACCTCGCGTAGGATTGTACGTCGGAATCATTGCTATTCCCTTCGCGTAGATCGAGAAACTAACCTTCTGAAGGCAGAGCTTCAGCAATATATTTTTAATGTTAATTTTAAGAGATTCCCATGGTTATATGAGAGTCTTGATTTGAATTCAACCCGGAAACGTCACGGTTCTAAATAAAAATTTAACGAAATTAATTAATTTTTCTCCTTTGGTTCCGGGGATGACACACGCATTGCGCAATATATTTTTTTAAATATTTAGAAATAAAGTATATATCGTAGAAAGAATTTAAATATCTTTATCTATATCTATTTTGTAAAATCGTTGTGGAATTTCTTACGATGAAAAACTATTTAAAGTGGTTTCCATTTTTTTGTTAATTTGGGACCAGCTTTCAAAATAATTTGAAAATATCAACAGTAAAGTAAAATTTATAGTTTAATCGAATACCATACGATACCACAATTGAATTAGGCATGCATTTCAAAATTCCGAATTAACGATTAAATTTTTTTTTTCTCAAATTTTGATTCTAATAATAAATAGATCAAAATTAATTCGGTACTATAACAGATTCCGGTTAACGACAATGAAAACGTTGTTCGATATCGTATAGTTTGTTTCATGCCTATTGCTACCAAAGAGTTCCGCTTCCTCGTCTATGAAGTAATCACAAAAAATGACAAAAGTCTGCCTTACCGACCTTCACACCCAATTCATTTTTCAACTTTACAATAAAAAGGTCAACTTTTTTCGTTGCTTTGTATATTTTTTTTTTACTTCGGCATGACAATGCACAGTTTATAGATGAATTGAAAGCAGGAGATAATGTTTTAATAAGGTCAGTTGCAAACTGAAAGATCGTGTACAGGATCCATAGTTCTAAAGCGATGAGGTTTAACTAAATTTGCAAATTCCTAAAGTGTTCAGACAGGTGATGCATCATAGTTGCACTTTAAAGTTACCTGGTACAGCCTTGAAAATATTATCGCCTATAATATTGCAAGGACTTAGAGCGGCGATAAATTCTAACAGAGAGCATTCACTTCAGTCCTCTGGAGAAGCCTCTAACAAAAAGTTAGAAACTTTATGTGTTCTTGTCGATCATATAAAAAAAGAAGCTTACGATGAAGAGGAAAGCAAAAAAACTGAAGAAAGTTTTATTCGTCTATGAATTGCTTTTGAATTTCAGGCAATCGCTCTGTGTGTGAGGAACGTGTTGCATTTGTGTTAGAGGAACGGTGATTTCACGGATGTTTTATATCACAACAGGTATTACGCAAGTCTGTGCAATGCCACCGTGGTTATTTTATGGGTAAGTGCATTGATAGAAATTGTATACGTCAATTGAAAGTTATTGGTCTAGGCGCGGACAATAATAACCTGAATATATTTATCCTGGCTCATCTCTCGATGACGCAATGTTTATTTCTAACAGAATTAATGATAATCGTATACAGCCTCTCATTTATAGAACTAACGTAGTACGTTTGCGGAATGGATTAATTGAAGGCTGGTGATGGGAACATTCAGGAAATATATTTAACGAAAAAATTAATTCAGTTTCCAAAAACAGGCCACGAAAATTGTGAATAGCAGTTAGTTAATAATATAGTTCTTTATATTTGCTATAATGTCTGGGTAGGCATATGGAACTGGTAGAAAAAGGACTGATGTGAAATTTGACGGGAGGAGAACACAGAGATGTCTCACAAAGATACGGTATGATCAATTGAAGGCAATACTTCAGTCAGTAATTTCAAGAGTCGCTATAACAGAATATGTTAAAAAATATGTTTGAATGTGAATATTGCATATCCCAGAGTGTTAGATACCTTCAGTACCACTGTCTTTAACTATGTTTGGTCACTAAATTTGAAAAAATCCAGGTATTTTTTGTACAACAGAACATTCATTCCAGTTACAGTACAATATTACATAATGCAATTTTACATCATATCTGCATTTAACTAAGTGACTCTTCAATAATTGTTTCCCCACCTTCATCCCAACTTTCTCCTTTCCGTCAATATAAAGAATTCCCTTAGATAGAATTGTAAAACTTTCCATTCTCCCTTCCTCCTACTTTACGTGGAAATGGAGTAATACTAATTAGTCCCTTGCCCAAACATAATCTCCGTCTTCCACACATTATTTATATTGTATAAGTTAAGGATTGTTGTCTTTGTTAACTAATTAGATATTTCTCCTGAATTTCAACTACAGTACTGCTGATTTTTATTCAAAGTGAATGAGTGAATGAATCAAGTCTCCAATGTTGTGATTGCTGCGTCGTTCGCTACTTGTACTGAGCACCTAATTTTGGAGTAATAGTTTTGATAAGACAAAACGACAGGTCGTTTTTCATCAATTTTGGGAACTGAAGATATTTATTGACTTAGTTAACGTTATGACGACTGGAAATGAACTTGAACTTTTGCAGGGGGGAGAGCGTGGCGGGAGGGACCATCTAAGATCTAGACCAAGGGTGGCCAACCCGCGTCCCGCTGGGTGTCTACTTGTGGCCCGCGGAGCATATGCACACATTTTTTCTTTAAATGTACATGAAACCACCAAAAATACATTGCAAGGGTCGTAGGTCGTATCATATCTCATATATGTAAGTATCTCAGTACAATGATTCATGTACTGAGATTATGTAGCATTGCATGTTTTGCGAGTTTTTTTTTTATATTAACTCCACACAGGAGGCCCTGAAGAAAATAATTTCCCTCAGGGCCTATGTCATCTTTGGGGATGCTGTGTGGAGGGTCTTTTTGTGGAGAGGAAGGAGTGAACATGGGTCTTGAAGAGTCCCATGTTGTAGGAGGGAGGAAACACAGAGGCCGGCAGTTCGTTCCACAGCCGAGCTGTTGAACTTAAGAACGAATCGTAGAAGCGACCCGTTCTCATGTGACAAGTGTCAACCGTGTACAAATGTTGGGCACGCGTTTGGCGTGTATCCCGACTACGCACCGGTGCCGAAGGGATCAATGACGCTAGTTCCTCAGAGCATCTTCCATTTTAATACCGATAGAACAAGGACAGCATACCTACCTGACGCCTGTGCTCTAAAGATTGCAGTCCGTTTGTTAAGATTGGGGAATCTATCAAACGGACCGCCCGTTTTTGCACAGAGTCAAGGGTTTTTTTTAGGTATTTAGGGGCTCCGGACCAGAGATGGCTGCCAAATTCGACAGTAAGGCGCACTTGCGATTTGTATAGGGTCAGCAGTTGTGTACTATTAAAGTATCTGCGGGCCCTGTACAGTACGCCCAGCTTCTGAGAGGCCAGCTTTACTCTGGCTTCGATGGAGCCCCCATACCTGAGCTGGTCACTTATAGTTACACCAAGCATATCAATGGAAGGCCTGTTCGGAAGATTGCTTCCGTTAAAGGAGACTAGATTATCATTCAGATCCCTTTTAGACGTAATCAGACAGGATTGGGTCTTTGAAACATTAAATTCGACGAGATTACTTTTACCCCAGGAGGAAATACTCTCGAGATAACCGTCCATTCTCTGCTTCAAAGCCCTCCGAGCCGTTGGAGTTTGTGTGCCCTTTGGGGGCTTGTCAAACAAAAAGCTATCATGAACTGTACTGTCATCCGCGTAACAATGAATCGGTGCACATGTCAAAGAGTATTGCGCTTCTTGTGAGTAGTGCGAGTCTTTCAAGTCTTGGACGCCTTTTTCTTCCCGTATACGCAATACTCGCCAGCCGCAAGACGCTGAGAAGAGTGTTCCTCTAACCGAAATACGGATTATTCGCAAAGCAAATGCACCAGAGGACATGAAAAAAATGTGAGGAACGGTAAGTACAAGTGCGAAATACTAGGGAACAAGTATTTGAACTTGGCATTTATTTATACTTGTACTATTTGTTCCAAGTACATATCAAGACGAGCTAGTACGACTAACCTCTAGTACGGTCCGGTAGGAAATCTGAAGTTTAAAATCTGGCCCGGCTGCTGAAAAGGTTGGCCACCCATGATCTAGACCAAGGCTGCCCAACCTTTTTAACAGTTGGGCCAAATTGACGATTTTGAATCACAGGCGGGCCATTGAATACCTGACGGTTCCTATTTCCATGGGGGGGGGGGTTGTTACGGAACTTCAAAAACATCATATGTGATTCCATACAACAATTTTTCGAATTCCATGGGGGGGGGGGGGTGGCTACAAGATTCCATTTCGGACGCAAAAAATATTATATCAAAAACCGGTGTATTTTTGTTTAAAAAGTAAGTTCAACAGGTTGGATTTTTTCGTCGCTGATTCTCGTTCTGAGTAGCCTAAATAGCGATAAATCGCCTTCGTTGGCAACACTGGTGACCGCGCGCAAGCTGCAATGTTTGTTTTACCGCGGGCCCGCGACACTTTTTCAAATTGGCGGGTTTTTTGAAAATGGTTCACGCGGGCCACATTGTGGCCCGCGGGCCTGGGGTTGGGCAGCCTTGATCAAGACCATCTTTTGCAGATTTTTTCGCATTTTGTTACATTTTTAAGATTTTATTTTGATTCAGTGACATGACATTGTGAATGAATATTTTACAATTTTACACTTTGGTGTCTACATAACTTGATACTTGAAAAAAATGGACATTGATAAGAAAGCGGGGGAGTCAAGTGGAACCAAGGGCAAAGTAAAATAAGTTCTTTCATTCCGACGAAGATACCTTAAAGAAAAGAGGGAGAGCGTGTTTGGTTACACACATGTTTTGTACATGTCTGTTATATTGTATACTTTCTATATTTCTTTCAATTTCTTCTGTATTTCATATTTAATTCTTTTAATGTACTTTATATACAGGGTGTGTCGGCACGTACCCGACAAACTTTAACCAGCTATTATAGCTTTAATCAGCTATAATTCCTTAGAATAGCTGGTTAAAGTTTGTCAGGTACAAGTTTCTTTGGCACATTTGGAGTAAAAAATGTTATGGGTAAAAATGTTATGTGCCTAGCTTGGTGGCCCAAACACTCTTAACAAAGAAAAAAGAATCAAAAATACTAATTTTGCTTTAAATTCAAATTTATTTACATAATAAATGTAATACATCGGTATGAGTACATTATTTTAGGTAAGGACACTATTATCGACACATATATAAACAAAATTTTAATACCATATTTCGGGTTTACCTAGGACAGTCTGACCGGTTAGTTATTTTTATCAGTTATCACAGAACTTATTGGAATTCTTTTAAATAGAAAAACTTTTTAAATAAATTTAATGCCAGTACATAATTTAATTATTGAAGACAATATTAGTGATTTCTAAACGAAAATCTGAAACAGAAAAATCAGAAAAGGAAACGGTCACATCTGGGACTCGAACCCAGGACCCTTGTCTTTCCGTGACAGTGTTCTACCAACTGAGCTTATGGGACCCTATTCCCCTCGGTCACTTTTAACTGTATCATACTTCGAATAAGAACCACTAACATTGTCTTCATTTTTTCACCGCACATTTTTATTGGCAACTATCTTTATGTAAGATCGCAAGATTCAACCCGAACTAAATGCAATACAGACAGCGTCTTTTAAGATAAACCTATCTTATTTTTTTTTATTATTAATGTGCGACATCTGTTGACTTTTCTGCAAGTCTAGAATGAATATTTTATTTTTCGGAATAACTTTATTGAGTAAAACCTCAAATTGTAATATTTAAATATTGAAGACAATATTAGTGATTTCTAAACGAAAATCTGAAACAGAAAAATTAGAAAAGGAAATGGTCACATCTGGGACTCGAACCCAGGACCCTTGTCTTTCCGTGACAGTGCTCTACCAACTGAGCTAATGGGACCCTATTCCCCTCGGTCACTTTTAACTGTATCATACTTCGAATAAGAACCACTAACATTGTCTTCATTTTTTCACCGCACATTTTTATTGCCAACTATCTTTATGTATTCGAAGTATGATACAGTTAAAAGTGACCGAGGGGAATAGGGTCCCATTAGCTCAGTTGGTAGAGCACTGTCACGGAAAGACAAGGGTCCTGGGTTCGAGTCCCAGATGTGACCGTTTCCTTTTCTGATTTTTCTGTTTAAGATTTTCGTTTAGAAATCACTAATGTTGTCTTCAATATTTAAATATTACAATTTGAGGTTTTACTCAATAAAGTTATTCCGAAAAATAAAACATAATTTAATCATGAAGCCGCAAACAATCATTCATCGTGCATCGCGTAGCAAATATTTTCACCATTAGTTATAGAGTGGAGGGATACTGAATTTTTAAGGAGGAGCTGGGGAATACTTAATTCCCACATGGATTAATAGCGGCAACCACATTTTTCTTCTTCTTCTTCTCCAGTGTCATAGATTAACTTTCCTCGAATAAGTCTAGTTTTTCTTGATCCAACGCCAACAGGCTACCGTCGTCAACCCATCTTATTATTTATGGTTGTTACACTTCCGCAAACCGTTGACTCCATCGAATATCTATAGTTTTTACAATTCTTGGTGACACTCGCCCATGCGACGCCAACAGGCTGTCATCGTCAGTCCATCTCATTATCTATGGGCGACCTCTGTTACACTTCTGCAAACCGTTGACTCCATCGAATATCTATAGTTTATACAATTCTTGGTGACACTCGCCCATCCGAAGCCAACAGGCTGTCATCGTCAGCCCATCTCATCATATATGGGCGACTTCTATTACACCTCCGCAAACCTTTGGCTCCATCGTATCATATTTGAATTTCACCTGTCATCTATTAGCCGTTACGTAATACGCGCTTAGTATCTAGCGAGGAAAATTATTTTTTTCTCAGGGCATCCTGTGTAAGGTTAATGAAACACAAACCAATAGGAAACGCATTGGTCCGTTCCAATTTTTTTCAGTGAGATAGAAATGTTAAAATTTTTTTTAAATTTACAGTTCGGACCATTTACGGAAATAATTGCAAAATTCCTTGGGTAAAAGTAGATTCATTTAAGTAAATTATGAAGGCTGGTGACATTTTTTTCCTACTTCAGACAAATTAGTTCACCTTTGATGTCAGTCAGTATGCTCAGATTTTAAGTAATATTCATTATTTCAACAGTTTTTTAACCTACATATTTTAATGGCGTATCCGCATTTTATTAAATATCGAGTTTTTGGCAAAAATCTGGCAAAACAAGAAAGATGTTTCGTATTCATAATTATCATACCTGAACCAGAAAGATTTATACGCATGAGACAGCTTCCCAAATTTCAATGTGTGAACTATCTTGGTTTGAATTAAAACTTGATGAAGTTTTGTATAACTGAAATTGGCTATCCCCAAAAATGACATTCAATGTTCAAAAGAAACATCAGTTTGAAAAGAAATATCAGTCGCACAATGTACTGTAATATGTGCGAATGATAAAAATTGACAGGCATGTAGCTTAGTGGCTTATGATTTGTCATTTACGTATAGAGTGTTTTATGTTGTAGAACCTGTTTTCAGTGAGATTCAGAAAAAGGATTAGTGTTTTAGCTTTGAATCTAGGGACATAATTCGTCGTCAACCCGAAAATACCTGCCATATGTAAAAAATGTGCTTTTCATAGATTATTGTATCTAAAACTGCAAAGCATATTTTTGATCTTTTAAAAAACAATCTGTAATTAAAAAAAACAGTTCTTTGCTCCTCCTGAACAATTCCGTTTTTGGCACATGGGAGGTATTTTCGAGTTGACATTCAAAATTTTTTTTTTGTTATCTAAACCTTAAAAAACTGTTGTTGTCTCTGTATAATGCACTAAGTAATATTAATATATAAGTTTGTAAATTAGTTAATAAATAATGAATAAACATCTCCAGCCACCAATAATAGAACGAGGTTATGTACAAAGTTTTATAATCTGTAATATTTGGTAATAAGTCCTTTACGCTGGCGATATCAAAAGTTGCCTTTGTGTACTGAAACAGATTATTCTAAAAACCGAACATTTGAATAACCTTTAATAATTTTATTAGAAAATAAGTCGAATGAAAACACTAAAGCCGAGTGAAGTTTAGGCGTTCACTGTGAACAGGGAGACTATTCATATTTGCTATTGCCTTACGGGATTTACGATATAATATATGAAAATGTTATTCAAGAATACTTTCAAGTTCTTACACAACAAAAAATCTTTATTTGCCTCGTTGCCTTACAACAAAATACAATAAGTACGGAAAATCATAATAGGTGTTCTTGGTATAATATTTTGATATGAATGTTTGCTTAAGAAATTAGTTTATTAAATTTAAATATTGAAGACAATATTAGTGATTTTTAAACGCAAATCTGAAACAGAAAAATCAGAAAAGGAAACGGTCACATCTGGCTAGTTTTTTTTGCTGTCTTACTTTCGTGTAGATATGTTCCTACAATATTTTTCGACCGTAAATAATTACGGTTCAAGTGTACTTATACCTCTACAATGTGGTGGATATTATTGGTTTCTGATATGGGTGGAACAATCAATAAAATATTATATTATGTATAACACATCCTTAAAGGTATATAAATTAACAGTCTTAATAATAAACAACGCTTTTATGCTTACCATCTTTTGGCTAGAATATATCTTATTTGAGTGTATATTACAAGAATGTGGTTGTTTACGCAATTAAATACGAATCGCTCTGTTTTTCGGGAACCCAGATTTTGCTATGGCAATGAATTATTCCTAGGTCCCGTCCTCCTCTCTCCACTTATTCCCCCGGGCTATAGTTTGCAATCGGTCTTAGTGGAGCGCAGTTATTGCCATATATCTATAAACCGCATTAAGTACAACGTAATTATTTCGAACTGAAATCCATTCAATAAAAACAGAGTGACCGCCGGAGGTATCATCCCATCATTTCACCTTTACCCACTTAAAGGACCTTTACCTCTACCAGATAATTTGTTGCCAATAGAATCATCCCACCGTTTCACCTTTACCCACTCTAAGGACATTTACCTCTACCAGATAATCTGTTGCTAATAGAATCATCCCACCATTTCACCTTTACCGACTGTAAGGACCTTCACCTCTACCAGACAATCTGTTGCCAATAGAATCATTTCACCATTTCACCTTTACCCACTGTAAGGACGTTTACCTCTACAAGATAATCTGTTGCCAATAGAATCAATAAAACGCGAAATTATGATTTGCCGTTAAAAACTCGCTGAAATAGTGATGAAGTAGTGATTATATTTTGTGAAAATAGGAAAATTTTTGTAGTTTTACTGCTTATAATTTTAAAGACAGTACACTAACGGAAATCTTTGGGGATGCTGTTCTGAGAAGTAAAAAGTTATGAAGATGGGTATGAATCTAGGGATCAGTGAGTCTCCGGCTGCGGCACAGGGCAATGAGTCAAGAGAGACCAGTTGAGGATATCAAAGGGTCCCCCCAAACCAGCCTCTCCCGATCCGGCACAACACGCAGCTAGTGTGCGGTCTTATCCTGAATACACCTCATCAGATGAACCCGCGCAACCCTGCTAAATCACCAAACGTAGCAAACCACTTTGGGTGACCTATGGCAGAGTTCTTAGTACGCGGGGCGGCGGTAAAAACACCCGCCTACCAAATTTTACCTCATTACCTAAATGCCACAGAAATCTAAGTGCCTACATTAAAATTAAAATTTTCGAAACTGACAATTTGTGATGGAATTCCATTATAATTTGTAAACATTGTACTTTATTGTGGTAAGTTTTGTAAGAGTTCAAATTTACAGAATTTCGATGTTGACAATTTGTGATTGAATTCCATCATAACTCATTGAAATGTACATCATTGTGGTAAGTTGTTTTGTAAACGTTCAAATTTAAACAAAATCTATAAACCTTTCGTATAAAATATAATGTGTATACAGAAACAAAAGTTAAAATTTTAACGAGTTTGGAAAGAAATTGTGTTGAAGCCTTATTACAGTGCAAATAGGTTAAATTTATTTCTAAGCAAAGGTAATTGAGAAGTATTATGGAGAGAACGATAATCTAGCTTAGTAAATTAGATTTGAATTTTATCAACTCATCAGAAGACATTACTTATAAAATAAATTTAATCTCATCCTAAGTGAGATTTTGTAACTTTCCCTATTTGTCGAATTATTTTAATGAACATATGGAACAAACTGAAATAGAATCTAATATTTTTTGTGACAGAACTGGGATATTTGGGAGCTGAGGTAGTGCTACCTCAGAATTTCTAGATAGCATGAAACATTTTTGATACCAGAGCTCCTTGTCTAAGCTCTTTCAGTTTTCATACTCAGAGTCAGAGACTTTCTTGTTTTATAGATAAGATTATGTCTTGTACCAATTAGGATGAAAATGAATGCTTTGATAATAATAAATTGTTACAAGTTACATAATATATATCGTACCCACCTTGAAACCTCATATAATTCCAGTCTATCTACTCGAGGCGAACGATTGGTGTCATACATATATATACATTTACCATTTGATTTAATTAATACCATTCCTCAAAATATTTATGTGAAAACATATGAAACTGCTTACTGCGGTTTAAAGTTAACAAATCCACCTAGATTTCACCGTTTATCCTATATTTTTAGGTTCTATAAAAATGGCATATTATGAAAAGCCATTAATCAAAACATTTTTGAAAAACTTGGCATAAAATGACGAAAAACGCTTCAGTGGAAAAAGATTTTAATTAACTGAGTAATTATCGTTACTTGGATAGTACTACTACAAATTGAGAAATTATGATGTTTTAAGTATTTTCCGAAAGGGACTATTATTAGTTGGAACCACCATTTAGATATAAATAGTATTTATCAGATTTTTTATATGAAGGCTTGGGTAGATGACTTTAAAAATAACCTAAATGTGAATTTATAAGCAATGAGAAATTTTAGGCCAGTATATTTTTTGACATACATCAAACCAGGTAGAAATTTCAATTGAATCGTGTTTACTGGACTGATGTTTGTGACATAGGAGTATGGAAAGCCGTAAAAGGAAACGAAAGATGAGTGTTTTCCTTGAAGCGTAAACCGTAGTTAGCTTGGACATATTGTAAAGGCTAGTCTATTATCTCTGTACAGAAGAAGTCACTGAATACTTCAATCTTGATACAAGCTTTGTTCAGTGGTGAATAAATTTTTTGAGAGTACACAATGAATATACAGTGGTTTTTTTTACATATTTATATTTTCAAATGAATTATACTTATTCAATGATTTGAATTAATTCGGTAAAATAGGGACATGCTTTACTAAATAAATATGTACAGCCAGACTTTTAATTGAAGCAAAATAATGGAAAACATCAAAATGCTCAAAATCAACTCTCAACAATTATTGAGATAAAATTAAGTAACGAAAAAAACAAAAAAGGTCACCGCCTACGAATGCCACCAAATTGTAGTGAATTTCGATAAACTTTCACGATAACTATTAAAATATATTTTTTTAAATAAGCTCCACACGGGAGGTCCCGAGGAAAACAGTTTCTATCAGGGCCTATGTCATCTTTGGGGATGCTGTCTAGAAGGTATTTTTTAATGGAAAAAAGCCAATACTTAAAAATTAACTTAAGTAGGTACTTTCTTCGCTTTTGTTCAGTTTGCAATGTTTTCTGTGTATTTCAAATGCGCTATATACATCTTATTTTTAATTTCCCGTAAAAACAAAAAGGTACTGTTTTAGAAACAAAAGAAAATGTTATTTCCGGTGTATTAAAAATAAATATTACTATTTCTAAATTATTAAATATGAATATCAAACTTGTAAAATGTTGTCAAAAACGTTTACCACATTAATTTTAATTTAATAATTTTTTACTCCAATCATAGAAAAATTGAGAGAAATCGATATTTAGAAAAAACGTTCCTTGTTTTTGGGGAATTTGTAAGAAAACTGTACCCTCACTTTTATCTCGTTCATATAATAAGACATAAGAAATAGTTTTTAAAGTTAAAACGACAGCGGCGCGAAATATGAATTATTCATTTTGGCTATTTTTAGGATTTTAAATCTATTCCAGTGTAAAAATTCGAAGCAAACTGGAAAGAATCATTATTTTTCTATCTTACGTAAAAAACAATATTTTTATAAAATATGGACGCCCGGTCATACATGACCCACAAAAGCTGGAGGGGTTAAATCGGTTAACTATTGTATCCCCTTCAGGTCCTCATTAGAAAAACATTTTTTTAAATCTCAAAGTAAAAGTTACCATGATAAGTAGCATACGTGCTGTCGTAATGACATCTAGAAACACGTTATTATATTTACATTGTATTGTTTTTTCCCTAATTTTTCTAAATAGTATGCATTAAATTAAACCCATAGAAAAAAATGTATGTGGGTTCTATCCAGGAACTGTCTTATTAATGAAATTTATGAAATAAGTGATGAATGAAATTATATCTAAACTTACGGTTAAATAAGTTTAAAAAAATGTTTGCCAGTAAAATATTTGCACTCCTTGTATACGAGGCACTAATACCATCACAAATGAAGCAGAAAATAGAAGAATGATAAAATCAATTCAAAATAAATACGTCTTTTAATAAAAGTATGATGCATCACAGATTTATTGTGCTGGGAAAAAATAATAGTATCTACCTACACAATTGAGATGAAACGAGCAATTTAGTTTCCCCTTTGATTCACAAAAAATGAAAGTATGTGTATTATCTACAAGTAGAGCATTAAAAGTTTTCTGATCTTTTAGAGATCTAACAGCAAAGCCCGATCTAACACTTAAAAGTTTATTTCGACTACTTCATCGTTTTTTTGAGCCAAAACTTTGGCTGTGTGTCCGCCATAGAAAAAAAGTTTTCTAATCTTCTATTATAATGCTCGGATTAGTAAAAAGGTTAGGTTAGTAAGACAGTGCACATGGTTTTACTGAACTATGCCCAGTGGAAATACTTGAAGATTTACTGCGTTTAGTATCACACATACTCATAACTTAGTTCGTCAGATAAGCTGCCCTCCTAGCCTTGCCATTTTTTTCTAGGGTATCCTTCCTTTCTCATACCATTATATATTATACTCCTGGCATTCTTTCATATATCCAGTCACTTTTAATGTCAACCATCTTGCGAATAACTTAAGAAATATAGAATAAAATCAATAATAAAAATCTCTTCTGAGTTTGAAGATCGTCATTCAAACAGTAAGCACGACTCGGAGATCTCTCAAGATGATTAAGGTTCTGCATAGAATGACGTTCCGTTTTCAATACCGGAAGAGTTGAGATGAAGTACGTCGCATTCGTAGCATGAAAGGAATGTGGATAACGTTTCACTGCTGCACTTACGCCGAGGATTTTATATGGGTTGATAGAACCCCTTCACAATGCTCGCTCGGAAAAATGAAATTCAGAAGACGTTTCTCGAGATAACTTTTCTAACCAAATAAAACATCGAATAAAAGAAACATTTTTCTTGAATTATGTGCAAACTTGGGTGCGGTTTAAAAATTAAAAATTTAAAAATTGTAATTCAAAATACCGCTTTTATTATATTTTGCATTTGAAAAATCAAATAATAATAATTTTTTATATTTATTTATGTTTAAATACGTAGCTAATTATCTACAGATATATAAACTCAATTTTTTTTTAAATTGCGAATATCGCACAATAGTCTCTGTTACTTAATAATATCGGAGCTTGTAGAAGTATGACATCCCCAACTGGAATAGGAAAGTGATGAGAGCGAATTCCTTGGAAAATTTGTTATAACTTACACAAAGCAACGTAAAGACGACGAAGGAGATTTTTTCTCATGGTAAACCCAAGAGAAGGGAGTAGAATATGAATTATTAGATTCACAAAGACACAAAAAGCGCAACAACCATTTTTTTCTAGGTCGCTGGGCAAGCCGACAGTTGCTTTCGATTTTTGTTATTCTGAAATTTAGTATCCCAATAAAATTTAAACGGAAATTTTTCACCATTTTCTTAAATGGAAATCTTTTAATATGGTTTGAAACCGTTAGTCAGCTAACCGACTAGTAACCGAGTGGACAAATGAGTTTCCTCGGTTCCCGAAAATTCAATCTAATGCTAGATTAGTTATTGCACAAGAAAACATTTTCCGCTAAAATAAAAATGATGATTTTTCCAATCTTTCTTTCTTTCAATCCCCCTCCGAGCTTGGGGCCCTACGGAAAATTATTCCAAATCCTGTGTCCTCAATGTGTACCATTTTCAAAATTATCATAGTTGATACATAGTTCCATAAAGAACTTATTTTCTATCGGGGCGTATTGTAGGAATCTACGTTAATAATGATTTGATTATTTGTATGGCGCCCTTTCCTTGACAAAATTATCTCAAGGGCGCTTTAAATATTTGGTTAGTACTGCGATTGCTCGGGCCCGATGATTTATATATCCCCGAACCCCCCTCCACACTCAGGCCGATCCGCCCCTTTTGACGATAGTGAAAAACAATTTGTTTCGGAAGTACAAAAGCGATTTGGAACAATGAATCACAAAGAAAAAAGTGTTAGGTTTGGGCAGTTGTATAATTTTATTTATAGTTCTGGAAAGAATTACAACTTACATTCTATAATAAATTCAATAATAACAGTATTTATATTGTTGTTGTTTAGTTTTGTTCCGTTTTGGTGTCAAGTATTTGGAAACATTATAAGGACAAGTAATTTTCTTGCATTAATTTGCAGTGTCAAAAAATTGGTGTTTCTTACAAGAATACTATTATGATACATATTTTTTTTTAATTTTCAGAACAGAAAATGTATCTCAAAAAACAAAAATGAACCCTAGAATTTTCCCAGAATCCGAGTAATATAATGTGACACGGTCTGACGCTTCAAGACTCAACAAAACAATAGAGAAAATCAATACATGTTTGGAGAATTTTCGTATTTATCGGAAATACATTTTCTCCCTTAGAACTAGGGATATTTTCCAGCCGTCATAGCACAGGAAACGCTGTTCCATATTTATATACCTGCCTATGCCAATGTGTAAACAGCGTCAATATTTTACATTATACCACAAAAGAGTTGCATCTGATTGGAGCAAGTGGAACCGTAGAACCGTTTACCGTAGTAAACTGCAGAGGTAAAGAAAATGGATAAGTAATGGATCCAACCATTAAATATATTTTCAAATCTGACTAATACCAGTAAAACTACACCAACAAATAACAATGGGAAGCGTACATTACATCTATCGGAAATCTATTTCCAATTAGATTCGGTGGAAGTATCTTAAATACAGTGTCATATAAGGGGTTAAGGAATATAATCATCCAAGTAAAAGGTTCACCCTTTCCCACACAATTAGATGACCCGAGCCACAAGCCACGGATGCCGGATTAACTCTATCGTCTCCTAACTTCTAACCATCGAATCGAATACTCTGCTCTTTGACCGTAAAACGATATTTACACGGATCGAGTTAACTACGTTGCTTCAACAGTGATTTATCTACGGTTCAAGCAACAAATTGAGATATTATATTCGTCCTCCGTGGTTTTGATTTCAGCAACACGTATTAAACATAAAAAGTTATATTATCGCACACAAATAATAGATTTATTTTGTCTACAATAATCTGCAGATTTTTCGGCATATAAAAGCGGGAAACATTTTTAAGCATGTAATGTACCTTCCTATTACATTGTATTATTCAAGGAGACCTGCTTTTGTGATTATAAGAATTCCAACTGCCCAAAACCAGTGGGACTATAGCATCCTCATTTGTGTATGTTGTATTGCGGAAGGGATTAGCAATGACTAGAAGATGTTAAAGGGAAGGTTAGAAGTACATGGCTATACAGATCTGGCCACCAAACACGGTTAAAACCAATTTTGACAAACTCGCAACGAATATAAATACTGAAAGAATCTATGTATTCTGATTTTTTTTAAACTTAATAAACAAAGCATTCTTGAAATAATTAATAAGCTTTTGGAAAATTCTTTGTAGATTTTGATTTTATTGTAATAGCAAAAAAAGATAAATGAGAACCAGGTTGAACCTTATAATGAATGAACTTACGTTTAAACGTTATAAAAGTTATGTATTCCGCCAGGGCATCCTCTGACAATCATTCTGAAATTCATAAAACATGTGGTTTAATTAGAGAAAAACCGTTTTATGGTCATATTGTTAGGCTTTTTCATTTGGCGCGTATTTTTTGCATGTATTTTTTAATTGGCCTCTTCAAAACTAAAACAGTTTCAAACACTTTTTGTGGGCAAATAAAATGTTTCCAAATTTTAAATATTTGTTGAAGATTCAAAAATATTTTAAGCGAAGATTAAAGAATATATGTAAATTTTTTAACGTTGCAATGTGTTAATATATACTTTTTATTATAATACTGCAAATTAGATTCGACCGTATGACATTTCAGTTAATGTATTACATTTGAGGTAAAAAATATATATATATATATTTTGGCTACTAATATTGGCAAACCATATATTATGCAATGCGTGGGAGATTTTTTGCATTCTATTTCAAAATTGGAGTTAACTATAAATTTAATCAATAAGTTGATAACCGGTTCAATGGGTGGGATTTGTATATTAAGTGGTAACCTGTATACAGGAAAATAACCAGTCAAGTTCGTGTAAATCTAAGACAAATGCAGAATATGTCTGAAATTCATTTGGCGGCTTTATGGTGATAGCCAATTTTAATCCTTAACCTGTCTAGACCAACACAATAATATGCAAATTATATTACGTATATCGGATTAGAGCATTATCTAAATATGATTATCTTAAATAACACTTAATAGAATTATTATTTCGTAGGTAGTTGCAAATATTCAAACATTTTAAATGACCTCCGTGGTCGAGGGGTAAGGCTCTCGACTCGCAAACGGGAAATCGCGGGTTCAAATCCCGGCGTGCGCAAGTAAATTTTAATGATTAATTTGCGTTAATTCACAAATAAATCATATAAAATAATATAAAGTATATTTGTGGCACGTTCCATAGCGGAAGATACTCAGTATCACCCTGGTGTAAGACCACCATTCAGAATTGAAACGTTGCTTTGGCCGTTTTTGGTGACCAGATCTGAATAGCCAAGTACTTCCCCACCTTCCTCTTCTCCTATATCCTTCCACTCTCCAATGCCTTCAACCTGACAACACACCCCAATTTATGATACCATAGCCTCACTGGCTCCTGACGGTTAGGAGCAGTTGGGACTCTTGTGTTGTATCACATTTAAAAAAGTCAAAAGTTTTCATCAGAAATTTATTTTTGGTTGAAGCATTTGACATATTAACGAGAAAAAAACAATCCAAACTTTGAAATAAATATTTTTGCGCTATGAATGTTACGAGGAGTATAAAATAATTAGTTGCAAATAAATCAAAATAGTAAATTCGCTTCTTACATGCAAATTACCTATATTAAATCAACTCCCGTTTTCCTACCTTTTTATAATGAATACAATAATCACTTGCGAAATAATTGCAAAATTTCTTTGTGGCGTCATTTTAATTTGAATGAAATAAATAGCTTCATAAAGTTTATTTTACAAAGTAATTTATTTCATTTAAATTTATACAATAATATTATCAAAATATAATTAATAATTCTTATGAAATTTTGTGAAATCATTCTCCCATAGAAAAACTTCTCCCAAAAACCAGCTTGTATCAAAAACGTTGCCATATTTATGAATTCCTTACGGATGACTTGGACATTAAATTAATCTCTGCTTTTCTATAAACGTTTTATTATAGAAAATAAGAAACACAATATGTTACTGACATTGTGATTAAGTGAGAAAAAGGAAAAAAGATATTATTACGATTAATCAACGAATTTCTTTAATAACATAGACGTAGTTGAGGGCAAAAGATAATTATTGGAACGACATAATACAAAAAATAGTATCTGTTCTCCTAAAAAAAAAGAATTTGCGATACAATAATTATTTTTCACGGAGACGGTGGACATATCTCCTAAGCCAGTGGTCCCAAAACTTTTTTATCCCGTAGACCACGTGCTGATTTTTTCTATTTTGGGTAGACCCCTACTTTCGCAATTGTTCAATACTTGGATTCCCAACAATTTTTCCTACACAATATTATAAAATCTGTGGAGGGGGGAATACTTGTACTATTTCACATGAAACCATAAACAGTAAACGTGGCTTAGACAGCTGTCGTGGACCCACACTTACATCTCAAGCACACAAGCTAAAATCGAACCCTGGGGTTCGATATAGACCACTTGACTCCCCTATACACTAAGGACCTTACTTAAGTGTCTTTACACAACAGATAAACGATAATCAATAAATAAACATTGTGATGATTTGTAAACGATGGTTTATAACTGATAAAGTCCAGTTATATCCAATTATTTCCTAAATCCTGTATGTAAATTACGCCAATTAACAATTAGTTTATGTTAATTATGTGTTAATCTCAAGTGACCTACCAGGTAAGTATTGTACTGTATAGTATCTCCATATATAGTTAGTTATAACATAGATCATTGTAGAAATGTATTATATACTTTTACAACGCTTTTGAAGTGATTTTGCACAAAAATCATCCAAATATTATTATTATTAAACGACCATTAATACATGGTAAATTGTTGTTTATCAGCATCTCTCATCTTATCTTTCGTCCTATCTCTCGTCTTATTTCTTGACGGTTCCACCGTCCTTTATGTAATGTTTATAGCTATTTTGTGTATTTAGCGATGATTTCTGGTTTGTCAAAGTGGTTCCCCAGGTAACCGAGCTTTCTAATTTCAATGTGGAATTTTGGCTCCATGATAATTCGGGGTTATTTCATAGCATTTAATTTCTTATTGCTATTGGTACTATACAATTTCAAAAACTTAATATTATCAGATATCTCTATATCCTTAATAGTCTATCTGTGTTCGGTAATTTCTTTTCTTTGTATTGAGCATTGTTCGGTTTCCTAGTTTCTGTATGGTTTGGAACATCTCTGAATATTTATAGCTATCAATCCAGTTGTACTACCTCTTTCCTTTGAGTGCAGGGACTACGCCAAAACAACACATCTTTTGGTTAGTACTTATCTTTGAAACATTTTGAAAAAGAATATCAAAACAAGTAAATTATTTTCGGTCAATGTTCGTCCAAGGAAAGCATACGAAACTTTCATGCTTAAATATTTTGATGTGGTTAAAACTGTTTCTTGCAAAATACTTTCACTTCATCAGTCTGAAATTGGCGCCTCTCTGATCCCCTAAATCCGAAAACTTTGATTTTTATATATTGGGATTTTATCAAATGCCATCAATCATTCGCGAGAAAAGAACTCACACGAATGACACTTTCATGTGTGAATACAAAGAAATGATTTACTAAAGATTTTACGGTATCTCGTAGACTTAATGTCTCAATAAAAAAACAGATTTACTTCTGGCTTCGCACTAAATTCACCCTCTTTTTACGAAATGGGTGCTGTAACTAGTAAAAACATTGCGTATTATTTTTCACGGTTAAATGCTTGATGTGATTAAAGATTTTCACGGCCAAAAGCATTTTAGTTTTTTGGGGGTATTTTGCCGTGTTACGCTTTCTTTTTTTAGCCAACGTTTCGTTATTTTTTAGCCAACGTTTCGGACAGAATTACAGTGTCCATCAACAGGCAGATGTATAACACGTCTCTTTAGACATCTGCCCTGACTGGGGACACTATTACGCTGTCCGAAACGTTGGCTTAAAAAAGGGAATATGGTAACATGGCATAATATCCCTAAAATAAATCACTATAAGTTTAATTGATGTTTAAAAACTCATTACAAAATCTACTTTGTGAGCTGAAAGTAGTTGCGCACACCTACAAATTGTGGAAAAACAATTTGTAGGTGTGCGCAAATTATTGCGCTGTAGTTCTACAATCAATAATGTTTGTCTGAGCAGTAGGACTATGACATTTCCAAATTGAGGAATATTGTGAAGTGATGGGGTAAGGTTTATAAGCTACCTGCCTCTTCAAACATCTTAATTAAAGTTATCTCGGATGCTGATATCTCACCAAGGCTATATGAAGGCTGAAAGAATCTTCAAATCTGAATTCAAGAAAACTAGAACGACCGTAGCCGTTGTTTTGACATCTGCCCGATTCACTTCAAGTTTATTGTATTAATGTGATTTTTTTTTACTTTTCATGATTCTTGATTTAACGATTTTGGCGAAAAAATAGGTACATACGTTATTTACTTTTTAAATATAATGATTTATACCTACAAAGATAACCGCCGTCAATGTGACGGTTAGATCCATTATGCTGAGTTTTTTTACAACCTTTTTCTCCCAAGTTTACTACATACGCATTCCACCTCGCAAAATGATAGTACATATCTGTCTGTCTCTTTCTTTCGGTATCGCATATCATTCAAACTCGACTTGTACGTTGATTGGTGACTGTCTGGTGTTAGTTATTAATATTGTTAAAGTTGCCGAATATTTGTTTCGTTTGTGTTTTTCTAGATTATATTCTTCCAAATTTGTACCTAATAAAGTTATCAATTTCAGTGGGTATTTTTTATTTATTTTACATTATATAAAAAAAAACTTACATGAAATTAGCCGTCAATATGACGGTCTTGGTCTTTATAGGTGTGGAGCAGTATCCGGTCGTTTTAGTGTTAAACGTATGAATATATAGGAAATAACCTAATATATTGATTTTTTTTAAATCTACACGATGGGATTTAAACCCATGCCTTCTGCACACTTAGACTGGTAAAAATATATTTTAAATGAAATCTTTTTTTAATCTTTCTGAAACACTAGAATTAAAATTACATAACAACTTTGTCAAGTAATTGAAAAATGCCCCGGTAATAAACTTACATTTTGTTCGGCCCAGTAAAATAATTATTAAAGCCCCAAATGATACGGAGGCAATAAAATCATCCGAACTGCTTAACTTTTCCCAATCGAGGGAGCTTCGAATACGAATTCGACGAACGAAATTATCCCCGCAAAGCTGATTCGCACGAAAATGTTCAAATTAAAAACGGTGCGGGCGTTGAGCGTTAAAATTAATATATTTACGGTTATTGCAGTTTTTCGTTAATAATTTACGGGGGGCTTTAACAAGTTTTTATTGGCAAACAAATTTACGAACTGAACGGGTGATAAGTACCTATTGGATTATTGAAGTACTAAAGCGAGTGTAATATTACAGTGTCCTAAACTCCAACAGAATTACATAGTTGTTATCACGTTTTTTTGTAATTTTTGTTCCCATAAAAACGTTTTCATAAGATGTAGTGAACGTGATTATTTCTACAAACTTTTTATAAATATTACGAAATTGAATGGGGATAAAACATAAATATGATATCCTGGGTTCATCGGGTAAGATGTGTTCAGGATGCGCTTGTTCATCAGCTGTGTGGTGTGTCAGCTCGGGAAAGGCTGGTTTGGTGAGACCCTTTGATCTCTCCCACTGGTCTCTCGATCCATCGCCGTGCGCCGCAGTGGAAGGGATATATTCATATGTCCGTCACTCCTGGACACTCTGACCCTAGATTCCAACCTAACCTTCATACCTTTTACCTTCCCAGAACTTATATATCCTATCCTCCTTTTCCTTAAAAAAAATCCTTCACACAGCATCCCAAAAGACGACATAAACCCTGATGGAAATTATTTTCCTCGAGGCCTCATGTGTGGGGTTAATGTAAAAAAAAAAATTACATCATTTATAATTCCTTTACATGCTTGAATACCTACAATCCTTTATAAGAAAATCTTAGTTGTAAGTACTCATATCTATCTCTCAAAAAAAATTATAACCAATCTATTATACACGCTAGCAAGATGGAATTTTCCGGAAAATTCCGTTGTAAGTTAAAAAATAAACGTAATATAGCTTTTGTATCACGAAATTGTATACACTGCATAAATCAAAGAAACATAATAGATTCAATCGTTAAATTTTTTTAATTGTTTTTCTGTTCCCAGTTATTTCACAACCTCAAAAATATATTTGCCGAATAATAGTACATATTATTATATCATCTTTTAAAATACATCTTTTTGAATTTGGAATTTTTTCAGTTGGAAGTGGAAATTAACCCACTTCCCGATATACGATAGATCTGAAACTCGGTGAATAAATATAAGTCCTACGCCATCGGGATTTAGCTCAGTTGTAGCGTCCCTAGTCCCTGAGGAAGAAGGAATCCTCAGTCAAACCAATAAAATAAAAACACTATTTAAAAGTTCACAGCAGTTAGGAGACAGTCTCTGGGGAGGAAGCTTCAATGAAACAAATAAAAACAAACTAAATTAAGTTTATTAATAAAAATAGACGTATTACGGTAAAGAACTTTTTGATGTTTGATTTTTGAAGTTTAAGATTGTCTTGTGACGCCATTTGCGCCGGGTGGCTTTGTTCTGTTTTCGTCAATCACAGAGCCATGATTCAAACATCTGCACAATGATCACGTCGGGATAATTCGACGGGTATCGCTGTCAAAACGTTCAATTTACATCAGTAACTATTGATATAGTTCGACGTAAGTGCTGTGGATGACGTAATTATTGCAAGTGTCGATCGCCATGTGTTTGTATTGCCGTTTTTAGTGTTTTGTTTTGTTTTATCGCCTTGTGATCAACATCTATCTTCAAATCATCAGAGTGCGGGCCCCACTTAAGTCGACATATCAAAATAAAAAAAGCTGCTGGTGAATACAATATATTGTGTGATTCTCAGTCATTGGTGTGGGGCATTACAATCTTATATCGGGATCATAGGTTTTCATTTGCAAGAGAACATTTCCTTTTCTAACCCGTGGGGGACGCAAATAAATGGGTCACCGTACAAAGATAATAAAAATAAAAACCGGTAGAAGTATGCTGACTTTCCGAAAAAAAAATTTTTTTTTGTGAAATAGTTATTAAACAAGTTACATAAACAGTTTTTCAATCTAAGTGGAAATGTTTTTCTCATTGTCGTGTTTACCTGGAAATCTGGCGCCTACCATCCAAAACACTCACCAGTAAAAACATGGCTGGGTACTAATGACAGAGGTATTATGTTAACAATATATTAGGTAGTTAGGTACACCTAAAAGTATTCAGGTCAAAAAATAAGCGATGAATTCGATGAATTTAATGAATTTAAGCAATTTGTTAGTTCTATGGTAAACTGAACACTTACAAAACAGAAATCTATCGAAAATGATATAAAGTCATTAAAAGACGATAAAAAAGGTTACTTAAGAAGCTAACCTAACCAAGATAACCTAGTTGTTTTTCATCACTTTTTATGATTTTATATGAAATTTCAAAAGTGGCCTGTTTTGACATTGTCACTGTTATGTTATCTAATTTAATATGCTCAATAAATTAAATACTAATGAACTTATTTTATTGAATAAAATCATTGCTATAATAATCAGGTTATATCTTCATTTTTTTTTAAACAGTTAAATACAAAATAAAATTGACAGATGACAGCTGTCATAATCAATTATTCTGATTTCGTGTCAAACGGACATCCGTCAAAATAAAAATTTATTTTAAAGAAAAGAATTGACACATAGATGTTGAAACATCAATTTGATTGAATAGTTGTGTATACAAAGTGATTTATTTAATTAAATAAAAATTATCCCAATTGTGGAAGTAAACACAATTGCCAATAAAATTGAAATATTGGTCTGAATTCATTCTCCTCAAAATTCTCAGAACATCTCTTGGTGAATAATCATACCCCACTTAACAACAAGGGTCCTAAACCATTGCATATAGAAAAAAAGGGCATTAGATTAAATTTACTTGAACAATTAGAAATCAATAAACGAACGAATGACCCAAATTTAATACTAATTAATAAAGTACGAAAAATAATTTACTCACCACTTCTCAGTATTTTCACAAAACCCAAGCAGTATAATGCACCCAAATAATTCATAGCAATAAAGTCATTAGTAAATAATTAAGAACTCATTACCTAATCATTATTGAGGGGAAAACATAGATTGGTTTAACCAACAATAGATCATGTCATCGGTTTAACCAGTAATAAATCAATGTATGCACCTTCAAAATTTACATTTGAAATAGTATAAATACGTCGTCTCAATGTGGACTAACCACAGTTTGAAAATGGCCTTGTAAGCCGAAACAGCTGTCACAATAATAAAAAACTTAAACACTTGCAGAACTTAATAATAATATTTTCAAATTTAATCTAAATTAAATTTATAAAAAAAAATTAAATGGAGTTCTATGAATTAAACACAAAAACAATAAATGAATTCATTCTCATGCCCATTGCTTCATCGTGGTATTAATCAAAGCCCCATTTTTTAAAGAAAAATGTGTAAATGTAAACAAAAATAACATATTAAATCTCATTACGAATAAAGCGTAACAGAAATGTAAAATTTAAAATTGAAAATGTGATTATTAAAAAAATCAGCTGTTCATAATATTTGGGCTCTTCTAAAATTAAATGTATTAAATACTATTAAAAGGAATGTATTAAATACTATTTATCCATAATATAGAAAACGTATCTGTTAGTAACTGAATATTTATATTGATGGTGGTGATAAAAAATATTGAAGTTTCTGAAAAAGTGGGGATCGGTAGAACTTCTGTTTTTATCAAAGTTAGGTGACATTGCCTTGATGACTTTTTTGCAAGATAAAATTCTACAACTACTCGAAAAATATTAGAAAATGTTGAATTAGCTAGTGACTCAAATAAATAGAATGTGCGGAAATAGAAAACCAGTTAAAACCTCTAAATATACTTAAGTACTTTCCTCCTCGGAAATGGACCGACTCTGGGTTTACCGTGGTTGGCGATGACATGAAGAGTGGTTTAGCATGTTCGGGTATATAAACTCGCTTATCTGATATTATTTACTTTCTTGAAATAATAGGTACCTACTGCGAAACCCCAAATTCACTCAGCTCATCTAATTACTCTGATCATTGAATTTCACAATGCCCACTTAGAATTGTAGGACTTTGGGCTTACTCTCAATGTCCAACTTGAAAGGGAAGTTCCAAGAAGGGACCAGTGTAACTCGATATCTCAATGCGATTTGATATATATTGTTATTAATGCCTTCAGCAACTTTGGACAAAGCAGGAAACGCACCTCAAAACTCGAAACTCAACTACCAAAAGATTTCCAAATAAATATTACAAATGTGCTTATTTAACTTTGAGTCAAACCGGGTATCCTTACGCAATTTTGTAATTAAGATTAAAACGTTTTTCATATTTTGTTTATTTTTTTAATACGATCGAGTATTATGAAACCTATCTCAAAAAAACACAAAAATCTCATTTGGTTAGTAAATAAATTTAAAAAACTTACACATGCATGACGATTGCGTATACTTGACCCATGTGTGGGGTAAGTATACGCATACCGTAGTGAATCTGCACGAAATCTGCATTAAATCTCCCTTTGGATGCAAAATGACCTATCCGGATGCTTTCCTGCATACTTATAACTTATAAACGCAGAATATTTCACTGTAAAAATAAAACACGTAATAAATTATCTGTGCGTAGGTACCCACGCTTCAAAATCTTTTTTTATGTTAAGGAATAAATGTAGGCATCCATATTACTGCATCTGATTACCCCTGCACACTTACCCCATTACAAATAAATAAAATAAAAATGGATGCATTGCACCCGTTCAACCAACATTATTTTATCAATAATTGTCATAGAACTTAAGTTCTGATGTAATAATTAATTAAAAGTTAGTTAAGCGCACTTGAGTGAAAAAGCACAAAACTATGCAAGTTTTATATTATTATTATTAATAAAAAGCATTTTACCGTAGAATAAGCATGCACGGATTTGCTTACATTCAAAACAAATAACTCCAAAGTAGGCTTTTTTAGGTTAATAAAGTCATTAGGAGGAAAGGGAGAGGGAGAAGTGCTTGAAAACAATGGTCACATCGCTGATAATATTTTCTTTGTATTGATTTTATTATGCACAGTTGAAAAATATAACATTAAGCAATCCCACTGATTCAAAGCAAATTTACTCCGGAAGAAGTCTGATCTGAAGATATGTGTTGGTTCATAAGCAAATATTTTCAACACTGATTTAAACAGGAATACGGCTCAAAATATAACATCTTTATTTGTGCATCTTACAGTGACCCCAGGATGAGGCCCCCCAGCGGCTGCCCAAAATGTCCTGGCGGTCGCAACGCCGCGCGCCGGTTATAAAATGCTGCTAATGGCAGCAGGTCCGGGATGAATGTCCACATTACAGCGCTCACTCAAGGTAACTGGCAAACACTTATTCTCCTCGTTTAATGTTGCTTGCGAAATTTACCTACCGAACTGAAATATTTTATCTGGAAAACTTTATTTTACTATCGTCTTCAATTGTGGAATGAAAACTCACAATGCGTATTTGGACCCAATCTGCTTTTTTCCTACCTTTGCCACTACCACAGGAAGCTTACTGCAATTATTATATCTACGATATCAATAGTTAGTCCTTTGAAAAATCATATGCAATTAAACATTTGTATCAGTAAACTCCTGTTAAAAATTAGACTCGAAATGTTACATAATTTCGTACAGGAAATGCATATTTTTATGTCACGCAAAAAAAACAATTGGCTATAACTTATAACTGACGTTGGAAATCATATTATGATCTGTTGATAAAATCTCCAAAGTAACAAAAAGGTAGTAAAAATCTTGTTTAAGAGGAACAGCTGCGCGGCATTCGTACGAAATATAAATTTGATTTTAGGTCAAAATACTCAACTTTTTTATCAAAACGTTTAGCAATCATCTAGTATATATATATATATGTGCTACTTTATTTATTTTTGTTTATTTATATAATACAGACCAATAAAGAATTAAATTTTTAATGGTTTTATTTGACTTTTTGTGAGAGTTAATGGCCTACTGTGTTAATATAATGAAATATAAAATCATTGAATCAAAGCATTTTTTGGGTTTTGAATTTACATTCGAAACTTTATTTTTTTCCTTGTAACGATCATCACAATGCTTTTTAAAATAATTTTTATTTTATAATTCTCATATTTTGAAGAAGTTGGGGCAATTTTCTTTTTAATTGTCATTAACAATAATTGCCAAAACTGGCTCTTAAATCATGAAACATCAACTTCTTTAATAACCCATATTATAGAATTTGGAACACAAATAAATAAAGTGGCACATATCCATACTAGAATTTGCTATTAAAAAAGTAATTTTTCAATTTGGTTATGTGTTTTATCTTCAAATTAAAATTCCGTTTTTTTATAAAAAAGGTCTCGCAGTCGGTCATTTTTATGGCAATTCATTTTTCAAGCTTAGCTAAATTTGATATATTATTCTTCTTTCTTATCTTGTAATATTAGATGACAATAAGATAAGACTAGATGATTTTAAGCAAATGTTACCATATACATATACTATACATACCATAATGAAGAATACAGGAATTCACCCTGAGTGTTCGAAAGAAACAAAGGACGATGAACTTGAAAAATTATGAAGAATGAATATTTTTATACTTGTTGATCAAGAGATAATGATATTGTTTTTATCATTTCTTTAAAAGTTAATTTCTAAATGTTATCAGTTCTACTTAATCGCATAACTTATTAAGTTTATTTTTTGCAAACCTGTTCAGTAATATAATATCTACCCACATAAACGATATCAATGATTATCATAAAATACTTACCTAATTGACATAAATATTCCATATTTTACAGCATTTTCAAGATTCTTTCATAATAAACAAAGTTATGTTTGTTTCAATCCTTACTTCCATTTACTAGTAAATTCTACGAAAACAGATTTTTTTTTGGTAATTTAAATAACACAGCTATCAAAATACTTCTGAAATACTTAGAAAAAGTAAACATATCTTTTATTTACAATATTTAACCCTTTCCGACCTCTATGTAAACTTGCAGTGGTATAACATGTTTAATGTTCGATTCTTATACCTACCTACGCGTAGAATAATTTGAAAAATCTTGGTAAAGTTTTTTCTCATTCAATACTTTTGAGAACTTATTGCTACATTCATTTGAAAGAACATTTGGTCTCTAAGGACGTGTATAACTTAAAATAACAAATCATGCACGGTATGTAAAAAACAGAAAATTTATACAAAAAATATATATACTTAAGCAATGAAAACAAACAACGAAAATTTAGGTTAAAAAACTAAAGGGCACGAAAGTCATGATTATAAACAAAAATCACCATTCAAAATACCGCTTGAACAAGAAGCTGAACGTCATAAAAAAAATAATTTGCATAGCCATTAATATCGGCAATTGGAAAACGTAAGCCGCCATATTTATTCGTCTTGGATAGGGAGGAAAATTTTCTGCATACCATGAAATTTCAAAAATGAGTACGGTACGAAAGCAAAACTTTCACATACAACGAAGAAATAGGGATTTTTCACTGTTTTTTTTTTCACTTCCGATAAAATTACGGTAATGAATGTATTTTTGGGGTGAAGAATAAATTTTTATAACAGTTTAAAATGTGTGATTATCGATTTTCCGCCATTGGAATAGGCGGCATTGACGTCACGCTGGGCAACACGACATTGGTGACAGCCGTCTTACCACACGTTTTTTGAAATAATAATGACGTTGTAGCCAGTTAGTTCCGTTTCGGTATATGCGGATTTTTTTTCCTTTTTAAAATCACTAATTAGAAAGAAAATAGCACATTTTTAGTACAGATCAAGATTCTAATAGATCAGAAAAATAAACTTGAAAACTTCCAAACATTTTTAACGGTAGGTATTCATAGTTTTTTAAAATTCCCCCATTCAAACACAATATTTTTGATCACATGCTAGTTACTGAATAATTCCAAGGAGTTATTTTTCTTCACAGAACTTGAAAATCAACTTTGAAATCTGAATAGATTTCCCTCTAGATTTCTTACTTTATTTGGAAACCATGTTAGGATTTAAATATTCATTACTATTGGAATTGATTTCAATCAATCATCAATCAATCAAAGCATAAAGGTCGCAATGTAAAAAGATTTTGTAAGTAATGATGCATCGAACATGAAAAATTATTTTATTGCATTTAATATAAATTGCAGCTAAAATGCACAACTGCAAGTTTGATGACCCCTTTTTCCAAATCATTATATTTACCAGTTGAAAAATACGTCAATCTGTGTTACCAAGTGGCAAAAGACTGGATCGAACATGAAACAGTTTGATAACCCTATTTTCTAAAACGAAATTAAAATATTGACAAAGCCAGTCGCTGGGCGAAATATTATTCGCACCTAAAAACACCTGCATGTGGAACGGTAAACAAATTGTTGTGATGATATTGACGTCTCAAGAACGCTTATAGGAGAAATTATAAATATCGAAAAAAACACAATATTGGGTATTCAAGAATTACCACGAGTGGACGGAACACCTCCAGTTACAACGCGATCTGTTATAATTTAAAATTATAAATTCCTGAGTGTTAACTGAAATCTGTAGTCGCTTCTGTTCCTCCATCACGGCACAATCATTTTAAAGATTTGAACTATGTGCAACGAGCTGTTTACTGCCGGCAATCTATTAGCTGAGCCAGACGCATCTGTCAGCATTACAATAATGGAGCGTCTCCGTGTGCCGGACCTTATGAAATGACCATGACCATGGCTACCGACTGAAACAGCCACAGATGCTGACAACCTAAAGACAGACGAATACCTGCTGGCTACCGACTGAACTAACCAGTGCCGCTGATCAACTAGAGGCTGGCCAATCCCTGCTGCATTGATGCTGACAACCTAGAGGCTGATGAATTCCTCCTGGCCACTGACTGAACCAGACACAAACGCTGACAAACTAAAGGCTGATGAATACCTGCTGGATACTGACTGAACTACCTGCTCATCACCTAGAGGATGGCCAATGCCTGCTGGCTACTGACTGAATTAGCCATTGATGATCATAACCTAGAGGCTGGCCAATTCTTTCTGGTTACCGACTGAATTAGCCATTGATTGTGATAACCTAGAGGCCGGCCAATTCTTCCTGGCTATCAACTGATTTAGCCATTGATGCTGAAAACCTAGAGGCCGGCCAATTTTTCCTGGCTACCAACTGAATTAGCCATTGATGCTGATAACCTAGAGGCTGTCCAATTCTTCCTGGCTACCGACTGAATTAGCCTTTGATGCTGACAACCTAAAGGCCGGCCAATTCTTCCTAGCTGCCAACTGAATTAGTCGTCCTGTATACCAGTACAATACTTGTAATTAAAATATGAATTATGATTTGAATCGTCTTTCTTTTATGATGGTTTGGATAGAACTCCTCAGGGTGTTTTATTTAAATCATTGCCTAGGTTGAGAACTGATGTGTGCCGGTGCTCATTATTTCAGTATTTTATAGTGCAGGCAAATATGTCCCGTACAAATGGGAAAATAACATTAAAAATATTTTATGTTAATAATTTTAATTTTAAAAATATATTTATCTGCACTAACACTTTAGCTTTAAATAACTAAAATCACGGTGAAACAAATTTTGTGATGAACCAATTTAAAAACTCAAGTTTAGTTTTATCTCAAGTAAAAAAAGTACTGACGTAACGCACAAAAACTAAAGTTACGGAGATTAAGTCGTCAAGAAGAAACGAAATTCTTAGATTTCTGAAAAGAATATTTTTAGTACCTACCACTTTAAAAAGTCAGAACTTTTGATTGTTTAGTACCAGAAGAGTGCCTGAGCCTAGATGATTACATTTGAACCCACCCCAAGAGCGTTGTTGAAATTATTTAATTTTTCATTCACATTATTACCGTACAAGAGACCCCAACTGCTCCCAACCATCTGGAGTCAGTGAGACTACGGCATCACCAATTGGGGTATATTGTGAGGCTGAAGGTTGTGTGAAGGTGGGGAAGTACCTGGCTATTCAGATCTGGTCACCAAACACGGCCAAAGCCATTTCAAGTAACGTTTCAATTCTTAATGGTCGTCTTACACCAGGGCGATACTGAGAGTATCTTCCACTCCGGAACGTGCCGCAAGTCTACTCTTGCGCACACCGGGATTTGAACCCTCGACCCATGGCTTGCTAGTCAAGAGTTTAACACCTCGACCACGGAGGCCGTCACTATTAATACATATTATATTCTTGTAAAGATGTTTCCAAATTATTGTTTGTTATGTTATAAACCGGTAGGATAGTGGTTGTTATGATATGTTTGCTATCTGAAAGGTTTTGTTTTTGGTAATAAATACCTATTCTCATAAGAATAAGTCTGACTTAAAACAAAGGTATATTCTTTCAGTTTTCGAAGTTTTAAGCATAAAAAAATGAGTTTTGCTAATTTATTAAGAATCTCTTAAAATATTGGCAATCCAGTTAAAACCAAGATTGCAGGCCGCTTCCTGATTTACTTTTAGTAAATTTGTAATATTTCGGAACACGTGTTCATGCATTTCATTTTCCTTGATAATATTTAATGACGAAATGCGAAAACATTAGAACTTTTATGAACACGTATTCCGACAACGTGATAATTAATACATTAGTTTTTTTACTAAAAGTTTATCAGGAAACCTAATAATTCATTCGTTAAGGGCCTGTACTCCCGTTTAAACCGGATTACGAATAATTTAAAGAGATTCTAAATTACATTAGAAATGCTCATTATTCTCTGTGTATCTTGACAATCGAATAATCACCTATTGATATATTTTTTTCAATTTATTTTCTTTCACTAGAGACATACAAGTCTATTCTGGAAATGCAATATTTCATGGCTACAAGCTAGTCAAGTTGTAAAACGTAAGCTATCTACTTATTAACATAATTTTTCTCTTATAAATGTTAAATTAAGTAACTACGTATTCCATTTGAAAACTGGTAATAAGTAAAAATGAGAATTAATTCGATTATTTAGGTTAACGATATAATGATGAACTCCGTAGTATAATAATGTAATATATATATATATATATATATATATATATATATATATATATATATATATATATATATATATATATATAATATATATATAATATATATAATATAATAATAGTATAATAATATATAATGCATACGTCTCTACGTTGGGAGTGTAGTTTCTATTCTCGAATGTAGTGCAATGCAAACATAACGTAATTGCATTATTGAAAAGCGTTTCAATTTCGTCAGTTTGGGTATGGCTTTGTGAATTTTGATAGCACGTTCAAAATTCGGTCTCATTGTATGCACATTATTGCACATGGTAACTACGTTTATATTTAAAAGTATCCTAACAAAGATGTGGGTGAAATATTCCTGCGTGAAATTTTTCAAGTTTAATGAAATCTAATATGCCTTGAATTTAAGTGTCATTATCGACATTGAAACTGCTTTTGTGAACAATAATCCAGACAAAGGTATCTACCTACATATAATGTAGTAATTTTAATTGACTTTTTCAAAATTGGAATCAAAATATCCCGTAATTTTCAGGGTCTGTGCTGTCATTTAAATGGAGTATGAAAAGAATCGGAGAAATTATTTTATAAAATCATTGATAGAAAATTGACGGTACTTCCGATTTTAACGAGTAACGTTCAAGTGATTTTAAATCTTTTTTTCTTGAGCATTTATCGAAAGCATTTTCATTTGCACATTCATTATCTGAATAAAGAAGGAGAATATCAATCAGAAAAACTGTTTTGTTCAACTTTAAAAAAATAACAAATAAAATTGTAATGAAAAAAAAAGGTAAATATTCGGAATCGCTGGACACGGATTATACGAAATATTTTTTAATAAAACCTTGTGATTTACCTTAATTACTATAAAAGGAATCTGACTGCATTTGTGATATTTTTAATAAACCTAACCAACCTAACCTAAAATAATCGAAACTAACCTTCAATAATCCAACCTAACCTTACCTATAATAATCCAACCTAACCTAACCTAACCTATAATTATCCAACCTAACCTAACCTAACCTATATCCTAATAATAATCCAACCTAACCTATAATAATCGAACCTAACCTATAATAATCCAACCTAACCTAACCTAACTTATAATAATCCAACCTAACCTAACCTATAATATCTAATCTAACCTAACCTAAATCCTAATAATAAACCAACCTAACCTATAATAATCCAACCTAACCTATAATAACCTCACCTTTTTTAATTTTTCTATTTTATAAAACATACCTAAATATCTTTATTTTATTTTCGTGTTTGGCTAAAATAGTACCTACCTTGTATTTGCATATGGTAAAAAATCTAGCTACTCGTATAAGGAATACCAACAAAAGAAAATGTTATCAACAGAAACCATTCCAGCTGTCATCCCATACAACGAAAGTGAATTTTTGCAGTCCCATTCCTTTTATAGTAATTAAGGTTAATCAGAAAGTTTTATTTAAAAATATTTTATACAATCCTTGTCCAGTGATTCCGAATAATTACCAAGAAAAATAATAATCTACTAAGATGTTATTCCGTCATTGCAACAAATACAATCCAGAATGGTTCGGAATCATACGGATACCAGCGGAATTCATAATTTATGTGCAGAGATCAAAGTTAGTTAATTTCCTTACTTTTTTATTAAATAATTAATCAATTTACAGAGAATGATAATTCATGTTAACTTAATTAATTCATAAAACTAGTTTTCAATGTTATTGATTTTTTTTTAAATTTTCTCTTCTATAGAAGGTGACGCTTGTATTTAGAAGAGTGGTGAGTATCAAGATGATGAATATTTTGTGTTTCTAATTATGATTTAAGGAATTTTGAATATTATAAATATATATGTAAATGAACAAAAAATTAAAATAAATAATTAATTAATTAGATAGTTTCATCATTTTGGTATTTTTACATTGAACCTATATTTAATCGGTTTCAATAATTAGAATTTATCTTAAATATATTATATTATTATAATATATTAAAAACTATGAAACCTCACATAATAAAACCTATCACTCATTTAATAAACTTAAGTTTACCAAATGGAATTTTTCCAATGAACTACAAAACCACAATAATCTCACCTATTTACAAATCTGGAGATCCACATCAAGCAACTAATTATCGCCCAATATGTCTAATTTCTAATATAGGATAGATCTTTGAAAAAATAGTAAAAAAACGATTGGTAAATTTTCTAGATAATAATAATATATTACACAAAAACCAGTTTGGCTTTACAAAAAACTCAGCACACAAGATGCTATTGCTAACGTAACTTCATACATTCACGAATCATTAGATAAAGGTAAAAAATGTGCGGGTATATTTATTGACCTTAGAAAGGCATTCTATAGCATATCTCATGAGATGCTATTAAAAAAATTGAATAATATCGGCATAAAAGGCAACGTGATTAAATGGATCACCGACTACTTAAAAAACCGTCCTCAAGTGGTAAAAATCAATCGTGTTAAAAGTGATCAAGAGATTACAAGCTTTGGAATCCCCCAAGGTACAGTGCTTGGACCAATTCTATTTACTATATATGTAAACGATATTTTTTTTCAACCTTTACATGGTCAAATCACGTCATACGCCGATGATACAGTATTAATAATAAGTGATAAAACTTGGGAAAAAGTAGAATTAAAGGCCACAGAAGACATCAACACGCTCAAGAATTTTTTCGACACTAATTTACTGTCACTTAATAATGAAAAGACATTTGTTATTCCATTTGCAATCCATACAAATGATACTCCTAAAAATTTTAACATTGTCATACATAATAATACTAAAATTCACAGACAAAACTATTGCAAATCAAACTGTACAGTACTAAAAACAACAAATAAAATTAAATATCTAGGAGTAATTATTGATAAAAATCTGAAATGGAAGGAACAAATATGTCAAGTAGTAAAAAAAATTAGAAAATTAATATATATATTTTTAAGAATTAGAAACTTTCTGTCGATAAAAAATCTATATTTAATTTACTATGCCTTAGGTAAGTTTTTAGATTCTCACCGCCAAAAGCATTTTTATTGTTTGTTTTTGGGGTGTTATGCCGTGTTGCGCTAACTCCTTCTTTAGCCGACGTTTCGGACAGCGTTGCAGTGTCCATCATCAGGGCAGATCCGGTAGATCCGAAGATGTGTAAATTTAGGTTGTCGAGTTTGTGCTTATTTTTTTGTGGCCTGGGCCCGTCCAAATGCGAAATGCCAACGGAAGTGGCGACATTTTGTGGCGAATTCTAGAATTAGAAAACCGATTGACAGCGGTTGAAATAGATGTACCCAGTATCAAGGTATAAATACAATGGTTTTATATTGTATTATTATATGGTATTGGAGTATACTTAGACATGTTATTTGCGTTTAGCTTTGGTGTAGCCGTCAATTACCGGATACCAAGAGCTGTTGAGCTTAGCTCCGTCGTCTCTATTGATATTAAATGGATTTTTGTAGATTTCAATTGCCTCCATAATCAGGCGTGATCTATAAGTTTTGGGTCTTCCCAGGACCTCAAGAGCAGATCCAAAGTAATGGCCGGTTTCAATTAAGTGTTCGGCGATTGCCGATTTATCAGGGTGGCCAAGTTTACAAGCACAAAAATGTTTTGCTATCCTTTTGGAAATCGTCCGCTCTGTCTGGCCTATATAAACCTTGTCACAACCAGAGCAGCTGAGTTTTTACACTCCATCTGCTTCCAGAGGAAACTTAGTCTTTGCAGACCTCAGTAGGTCTTGGATTTTGGTGGTGGTTCCGAAGACAGTTTTGATGTTTTCTTTTCTCAACAGCCTGGCAATTGTGTCTGTCACATTGTGAACGAAAGGCAGGAAAGCACAGCCTTTTGAGTCTTGTTCAACTCTTTCTTCGTTTGTTGTTGATTTGGCTCTTAAAATTTGCCTTGTCTGACTTGCCGGGTAACCGTTGCGCTCCAGTGCATCGGTCAGTTTTATAAGTTTTGCTCCAAGTTTTGTTTCTTCACATATTCTGGTCGCTCGGGTCACCAACGTATGGATAAGTCCTCTCTTCTGCGCTGGGTGGTGGTGCGAATCAGCTTGTTAGTATCGATTCGTATGAGTTGGTTTCCTATATACGGTATGTCCTAGGCTACCATCGTGTTTTTGCATCACCTCCACAACTAGAAAAGGCAGGATTTTATCTTGGTTTTCCAGCTCCATTGTGAACTTAATTTTGCTGTGGAGAGAATAAAGATGGTCCAGGAATTCTTTAAGTTTCTCCGTTCCATGGGGCCAAATAGCGAAGACATCGTCGACGTAGCGCCACCATACTTTAGGGACAGCTGAAACTGTATCGAGTGCCACTTCCTCAAACTTCTCCATAAAGAAGTTGGCTATTACTGGCGATAACGGACTGCCCATTGCAACTCCCTCCACTTGCTCAAAAAGTTCACCCTGAAACGCAAAGTATCCCGTTTTGAGGCAGTGTTCAAAAAGTTTGCAGATGTCTTCCTCACATATCTCACTGAGCATTGTCATTGAGTCTTCTAGAGGCACATTTGTGAAAAGAGACACGACGTCAAAGCTGACCAAAATATCTCCTTCCTCAGTCTTAACCTGCTTAAGCTTACTGATCAGATCTGTTGAATCCTTAATCCACGATTTGGTTTTTCCAGTTTGCATCTGCAGTAATCTCGAGAGGTGTTGGGACAGTTTGTATGTAGATGCACCAATAGCGCTGACAATCGGTCTCATTGGGATTCCCTTTTTGTGTATTTTTGGGAGACCGTACAGGGCAGGAGTTCTAGAGGCCTTTACAAAAAGCTTAGACCAATCCTCTTTTCTGATGCTAGATGCTTTGACTAGTTCCCTTGTCTTTAAGTCAATCTTGTTAGTAGGATTGTTTTTGATTTTCTTGTAGGTGCCGGAATCGCACAAGAGGTCTTCCATCTTCTTTATGTAGTCTACCGTATTAATCACGACAGTGGCATTTCCTTTGTCGGCTGGCAGAACCAAGATTTCCTCATTGGCGCGCAATTCTTTTAGGGACGCAAACTCTCCTTTTGTGATGTTTGGGCGGGGTATTTCAGCCCTTTTCAAAATATGGCTAGTCTCTTGTCGTATGTTCTAAGTAGGGAGTTAGCGTAACACGGCATAACACCCCAAAAACAAACAATAAAAATACTATGCCTTAGTTCAATCCACTTTATAATACGCTATTATTAGTTGGGGATCCGCGTATAAATGTAACCTTCTTCCAATTGAAATTATACAAAGAACAATAATTAAAATTATATTAAAAAAATTCTTTGACTACCCAACAGAACGCCTGTTTGAGGAATTTCAAGTACCTACATTTAAAGACCTAAATATTAAAAACTCATTAATCCAAATTATAAAAGAAAAAGATAAATATCAATTTTTAAATGAAAACAGAACGCGACTTAGACATGTTTTTCTATGCCCAAAACTAAATACGTCTTTTGCACAACATCATTATACTTACCAACTTTTTTCAATCGTCTACCAGAAGAAATCAGAAGCATTAATGATAAAACCCGAATACTGCTCTCTGTCAAGAGACACTTTAAAAATATTCTGAAAAAAAAAAACTACTGTCACTTAATTAATCTCACAAATATCCTTAGTTTTCCATAACTACCTTTCTTTTTTAAAATTTATTATATTAATATATTATCCTTCACTACTATAAAAAAAAATACTACAGCAAACATATATTTATGTACAATGAATTACTTAAGTACTAACTAACAACAACATTTATATACATTCCTCTTCCATACACAAGCAAATGCTTTCAATGGAATAGTAGTAAAAAAACCCAAGATGTAAAATGAATTATGTACCATGTAAACATATTATTAAAAATAAAAAATAATTACAAAAAAATATATATATATGTACGCATTATGCACTTTGATGTTTTTTTAATATTAAATTAGTACGCTAAGATAATATGATTTTTGCAGTTTTTAAATTTAACGAGAAAACACAGATACAAGAGAATTCGCCCGCATCCGAACTATTTCTCACAGATTAACATTAGCAGTAGATAAATAAATCTTTATAAATATATTTTACATAATTTTGAAAGGAATATTTTCTGTAAAAATATTATCGTACGTAGAAAAATTATATATCTAATTAACGTTTCCAATAATTTTGGATTTTTTTTTTTGATAACTCAATGAGTCAAACCTCGAATTGCAATACCTAATTATTGAACACAATAATGGCGATTACTAAACGAACATTTGACACAAAAAATCATAAAAACGCGTTGGTAGAAATGTGACCGTACCTTTTTCTATTTTTTTTGTTTCAAATTATAGTTTGTCTTAATTGTTTTAATTTTATATTGTCTTCAATAATTACATTTTTAAAAGTTTACAGGGAAAAATATCAATCAAGAAAACACAGGGAGTAAACTTACTGATATAAAATATTACTAATTTATTGAAAATCTCTTCAAAATATTTGTATTTCTGTTAAAAACGGGACTGCAGGCCTTTAGTGAATGAATTGACATATTTTCTAGAAAAATATTAGTAAAACACGAAAGTGTTTTGGCAACGGCGGAACACGTGTTCATAAAAATACGTCGCATTTCGCATTTCGTCCTTATATAATAATAGCATAAGCGAGCTGCGTTAAAATGTGATCCGATATATTATGAATATACTGATAGTTTATTGGGAAATGGCATGCAGTCTCTTTTTTAACAGAATATTAATAAATCAGCAGCACTCATTTTTCTCCGTGCAGCTTTCAATGCTCTTTTAAAAGTACTGTGTATATTAAAATGTCGGAATACTTTTGGATTTTGATTAAACAATTGGAACATTATTTTGCTTGAATCCCCCACACCGCCTAATGTTGTTCTTTTTGGTATTATCCAGATTATGTTTTATCACGATTAATTTAAAGGGTGTGGTTTATCTTGGTTTTACAGCTTCGCTGTAAACATGATACTGCTGTGGAGTGTATTGAAATGGTCCAGAAACTCATTCAAATTCTTCGATACACGTAGAAAAATAACAAAGACTTCATATACTTGGCGCAAACGTACTTTTGGAACAGCCGAAGCTTCGCCATTTCTTCAAAAATCGACAAAAATAAGTTTTCTAGAACTGGCGTTAACAGACTGCCCATTGCAACTCAATATAAGGTATATGTATATTTAGTAGAAGGTAATAAGGTAAGGTAAGGAAAGCTAATTTTTGAAATATTCACGTAAGAAATACAACAAAACTACAAATAGTATGTTATTTTTCAAAAAATACGTAAATTGTCAGTTCTGTTGTTTCTAAATAATCTGCTGAATAATAAAATAGATTGTCTGGAATTTGAGCCCGTTATAAGTTTAAATGTTCCAACGAGGCGCACCAGGCATATTACATAAATTGTTTTTTAACTACTTAAATTTTTAAAATTGGTTTACCTTGTTCTTGCGCCTTGAGGTGATTTTCTCACAAAAATGGCGCTATAGAAATGATCCAATCATTATTATTATTTCCTACAATTTACTCTCTCTACTTTATCTCTCCACACATTTTTTTCCCTTTTTATTATCGTAACTCATATGTGTATTCATTGGTTAAGATTAACAACCGTTCTTATCCTAGGCGAAATTACTAATATATTGTATGGACATACGTAATAGGCATTTTAACCATGTACAATCATATACCTTATTACTTGCATAATAATGTTCTGTGATTGTCTAAATAAATAAATAAAACCATAAGGACGGGTTGTTTCGGAGAATTAGAACAATTCATCAAATTTCAACGTTCATTCCCGGGTTCTGTGAAAGCCCTGTTCAAGTTTCGTTATTATATCATTATAGGCTAGTTGCTTGAAAAAACTGAAATTAAAACAGAACTTGAAAAAATCTTTCACAAAACTGGAAAATGAACGTTGAAATTTGATGAATTGTTCAAATTCTCCGAAACAACCCGTCCTTAATAAAGAAGGAAAAAACGCAACATGAATAATAAACCAAAAATTATTTTACCATAAATATTATACTCGTTCAACGCTAAAACCATTTGAGAATATGCGCATAAGGGAGTTTAATGATGAATGGTGACAAAGCTGGTGACAAAACCAAAAATAAATGAAGATTTACATGAAAATTTAAATAAGTTTGGCAGAGATTTGAGAAAGGGTTATTATAATAATTACCAACGGTCAAATCTAGTTTCTGCATGGAAATCTATTTTAGTAATGTGGGAAAGGCGTGACCGAGTGGACATCCAAAGCACAAACAAAGACCAACAATTTACTGCCGTTTTTGGATTTGGCACGGATTCATTGGGAAGTTCAGGTCCCCGCCCGAACTCCAATGACCTCGGAGTATTTCGGGACCCGTGGTGACGTAACAGTAATATTTGGGAATTTGGAGACTTCCAAAAAGTCACGTATGCACTCTCTCAACTTCTCCTTTAGCAACAGTGTACGAGAATTTCTTATCCGGGAGTTTGATTACAATTCCGATGTGAGGATTTCTGCGAATTTAAAAAAGAAATCATTTTCCTTGAGCATATTTTATGCCAAATAAAATACCCCCCTGTTACAAAAATGAGCTGAATAAAATATTTTAAAAATGAAACCGTGCTTCTGGGTAGATGTGATTTATAAAATGTGATTCGTACAACGGTGAACCACCGAGGTAAAAAAAGTGGTTCCTTTATCCGGAGAACGTAGATTCAACAAAGATATTATTTCTTGTTTAGTAGATAATTATGTGTTATATACCTTCTCTAAGCCATTTAGGAACTAAATAGCGGTTTTTATGTGAATACCACACAAGAGTTATAACTGCACCCAACCGTCAAAAGCCAGTAAAACCATGGTATCTCCAATAGTGGTACGTTGTATGTCTGAAGATAGTGAGTAGGGAAAGTATATGGGGAATAGGAAGGTGGGGAAGTACTTGGCTATTAAGATCTGTCATCAAACATGGAAAAACCCATTTCAATGTTGATCTTTCACCAGGGCTATACTTAGATTATCTTTCACTCTGGAACGTCCCGCAAATATACCGTGTATTATTTTTCACATAAAATACTTCGTTTTATAAATTATTAAGTTCTTCAATTGTCTCGAGATTCATTAATGGTAAATGTAGGTAGGTACTGTAGGTAGGTATCTCTCTTTAATATTACATATTTCAGAAACACAAATATTTCCACAATTAGGGCATGCACCGAATTGGATGTTCACATCATAGATAGATGCTAAAATGAGGGGAAGAATTTTTTTTAATTAACGGATGTCAATATTATTATGAAATTATGAGAAAATAAAGTATTTGTTAATTATACGTTATATATCGGATTGCTTCAACAGTATTCATTCCCAAGTTGACGAACAATTTATCTCGAGTAAATTATTTCTATTTGATAGAATATAAACCTAACCTTGGGTGAACAGCAAACATCTTGTTGAAGTAAAAATTTTCTTTTCGCATTCAATATCACAAAAGTTTTTTATGTTCCTTGAAACATGAAGTTATTTCTAACCAGAATTTATTTTCCCTTCGAAATGCGTTTCTTGAAAGCTTCAGATTGACGAATACTTAAAAACTCATGGAAACTTTTTCATGGACAAATAATACAATCAAATGAGTTTCAACACGACCAATATGATTTTCGAAAATTTAAATTTGTAATTTGGCGAAGTCTCCCAATACTGAGCATTGATGTTTTTAATTATTTCAAGACTGATTTCACGAATGTTTGCCTAAATTAGATAAATTTTATAGCAAAAATGTTTTTATAAATTACAAGATTTGAAATTTAGGTTGAGAGATAACGTTTGCATGTCGTTCAAGTAATTCGTGCCAATTAATCCACTTGGATAGAGTTTTAAAGCTTCTCCATTAAACCAATAATAAAAACGAGATACCTTATCTGTTTATTGTTTTGTAAAACTTTGAAAGGATCACGCTATTTTTTTAGAAATTAAATAACAGATTCATTAGTCATTAACATTTAAAATTACTCCACATACCCTTGCGTCTTTACTAGCGGTTTTAACACAAATTGTATCTTACCCTTGATGACTTAATTGTAGATAATATTTTGTGTAGTATTATTTTCATCTGCTATCATAAAACGCTATAACATTAAATAAACTGCGAGAGAAGTAGCACTTATCACGTTAGCTAATTGTTGTTATTCTATCATCAGAATTTGTCAACAACAGGTTTACTTTCAGAATGCAGGCACTAAAAAATTATTCTAACTATGAACCTAATTTCATATTCCATCAATCGCAACAGGATTTTTTTTAAGCTACCAAAATTATTATCAATTTCACAGTTGAATGTACCTACTTCTTGACGTGAGTGGAAGAGACAAAAAATATACAAAATGATAAGCTTTGATACCAATGTTTGATAATATTGATTCATACCTATGTAATATATTACGTAGGTGGATCTTCTTCTCATTAACTGTTATTTGACTGCGCCATTGTAGAATCTTTTAGATAATTATTGAGTGCTCGCTTATCCATTTATAAATATGAGTATGAACAAATATCATGTTGACACTACCAAAATAATGCTTCTCAAGTTGGCGAAATAAAACGAAATACATGTAAATGTCAAGATGATGAATCGATGCCTAAATAAAACGGTGTATTGGACATGTTCAAAATACCTTCGTCGCAGGAGCTATGAGTGGGAACCAAAGATAATAGAATATAAGGTGGGACCCCTGGGGCGAAGGTCACTCAACGCGCTCAATTGACCTTGCCCACGCAAGTGTGATTTATTACGCACGTTGACCGCCCAATAGCGATAGGACCACAGCTGAATATTAATTCAAAATGAGTCCAGACCTGCACGTTGTGTAGTTCCCTCACGCAGGGAAGTCCCGGGTTCGCATCAGAGGCAATTAGCAATCTGAGCCAGTGGGCCAGTTTCATAGCCCCTCAAAAAATCCTCACTTATGAACAGCATAATAATATGTACGAGTACCTACTTGAATAATCGCATGCACGTGCCGGAATGAGTGAAGCACGTTAAGGTGACACAATCAGGAAATTAAATTATTATTTTCCGAGCCATACACAGTTCCACGACCGCATACGATCAACAAACTGAGCGACCGCTATGTTTGTTTGTTGTCGACAGTTTGACTTAGCCTTCAGAAGGCGAAATAGCTGTCACGTATATAAATGATCGCACATCATAATTATTTTATAAATAAACTGTGTTTTGTAGATTGAATAATAATATTATTGAATAAATATAAGAAAAACATAAAATTGAAAACGTGTAAACAATTAAAAAAATATATAATAGTAATTTCAAAACTACGACTCACTTAGTAAGTTTCAGATATAGATTACAGATGTCCTTTTGTTTAGAATAGATTACATTTTTTGAAACAAACAAAAAATCATGACAAATTTGCCGGAATATAATTTTAATTCGCATTCATTATAGGTAAAATGGTTTATAATAACTTTTAATACCTAAAATATTTTAGAAAATGTATGATGTCTATTGGTGAGCGATCGCTCAGCAATAAAATATGAGTTCGACTAATCCTCGATAGGTCCTTTGCTAAAGGATGTTTTTCATATATTATACATCATTTTAGCCTAGTATATATATAAAACAATAGCGATTCTGGAAAGGCGTCGTGATGTCAACCACCCGGTTTATTCTCATTAATCTCTTTCACTCTAGCGTAGAAATGTGTTCAATTTAAATCGACGATGACCAATTTGCTTGGCGCCAAAGATGTGTTTACAATAAATATCAATATTATTTTCCCCTTTTTATCACTTCCAACCCGGGTTGGTCTTTCTAATAAATATTATCTTTTGGTCTTGGCTGTCACCCCAAAGACCTCAATCAAGGTTTTTTAAAAGTAAAATAAAATTTCTTGAAAAGGGTCTGGAGAATACGAAAATACGATTTTTCATTTTATTGACACTATTTTCAGAATGAAAACAAAATTTCAGCATAATTTATTCCATAAAGTGCCAGAAAATCGAATGGCTGAGAACTTTTGGTACCAGTAAGTTTTCTGAGATTTACTAATGCATCATTAATTTGAAAGCTCTTAGATTGATAACGTTCATAGCACACCCCAGGATAATACTCCCCGTTGCTGAAGAAGAAAGGCTGCGCGGCTTTTTTCATAGAAAACTTAATGTTGGATTTGCAGACAAAATACCCAACCAAACTGAGTGATCTTTTTTTAAAATCACATGAAAACAAATATATAGTATCGCTTATCAGTCCCTTCTTCCTTATTTTTGATTTAAAATATAATACATAGGCATTATAGAAATCTTTTTTTCATTATGTTAGAGGCAAATTTATAAATTATTTGTGAGTTTATGGCAAATATTAAAAAAATGCCTGTGAAAAATTTAAAATTAATGAACATTCCCAGTAAAGGTAATTTTTAGGTATTACGGTTTGTAAATAAAAATGTTTGATTTACTTTCAGAAATCATCATCGTAAAACATGGCGCCGGCTTTGCGTTCCGGACAGGATGCAGAAGCATAATTCCTCGAGCGTTCCCACTCTACAAATAGTTAACGAATTATAAATCTAAAGCAAAACAGAAAACAACTGCGCTCGTTGTATACTTCAGAGTGAAAAGGAAGCATTTACTCACAGTAAATCATAGTGTGTATGGGTATAAAATAAATTGACTTGTATCTTTTTTTAATCTTTTCAGTACCTACCACAGTACCAACTACGGCACCTACTACAGTTCCTACTACACAAAGATACATTTATAATAAATAGTGCAAAACTTCTTGTTTAAATTTGCCTAAGCGTCCCGCCATTGTTTTAAAACAATCGGAATGTAAGTCTTTGATAAGTTCATTCAGTTTTGACTAGATGGCCAACTTTGACTACATGGCTAACTTTGACAAGATTGCTAACTTTGACTGATTTGCTCATTAGAAAATCTGTTATATCCACTATATTATTCAAGCAAGCCGTATTTTGACTGGAAAGCCAACTTTGAATAGGTGGCTTTCAATAGGAGGTTTTCAATATTATGGTACCTACATGCCTGAAAAATGTTATATAAAGATTTCTTTTTGAGACTGACATTTTGTTGTACAAATTGTATAATTCTTTAAATAAAAATATTTTTTTAAAAACGTAACATTAAAAATATATATTTTACATTTAAATAACCACTTACAAATCTTATGATTTCAGAGGAAAATTTGATTTTGATTTATTAAATAAGAGACAGTTAGAAATATGCTTTTTGGAAGTGAGGTCAACTACTGTTCACAGTTGTAAAATATCATGGAAGCCAAACCCGATTACATGCAGAGCTGAAGAGCGAGTATTAATCGAAGCGCTCATGAAGCAAGAAGTGCAAACCGAATTCCCGTTCTGCGCAAAGCTTTAAATTTGACAGTTAGTGTTTCGCTTCTGCGAGTAAGTTATCAAGATTTGTTACTCAAATTAGGTAGGTTGTAGCGAATTGGATCCCGAATAGGTAAAACCCCGGTTCCCGCTACAAAAGTATTAATCACGCAAGATAGCGATAGATTAGCTGTCAGCATAGCCGAGGGCTGTACAAGCTCTCTAGCGGGTAGTTCACGACAGGCAGACCGACAGGAGCACTGGGTACCGATTCTCCAATCCAGGCCACTCGCAATCGCTGTTTAAAGTACATACATTGGTCGACACTCCTATTCTTGAGTCTCGTCGAAGGTACATTCTTACATACGCCAAACGTCAAAAGTCATTCCACTCTAATAACGAGTGGATCCAACCCCTCGTTGTTCGAATGGAATGACTTCGTCGAGAACCGAGCCCCAGAGCGGTCGAACGAACCAACATGTCGCGACAGTGGAACACTTCATGGAAATGAAAAATCGTATAGAGTTAAAATCACACTTGGTTAAAACCAATGTAAAACCATTAAAGGTAAGGTAAACCATTTTTATCTAACTTTATTTTGTCATTATGTCTAAACGATATGCCGCCCTTCACAAGCAATAATTATTATTATTTTATTTTCAATATTAACTTTATCTGAATCTGTAGGTTATTGTGACATTTAAGTTTATTAACTAACAACGTGTCTTAAAGTTTTGTCCACTCCCTGATTGATAAGAATAATTATATTATATAATTGAGTCTTTAACTCTAATTCTACACACTTAGGACGGGTTGTTTCGGAGAATTTGAACAATTCATCAAATTTCAACGTTCATTTTCGGGTTCTGTGAAAGTTCTATTTAAGTTCTGTTATTAAATCATTTTAGGCTAGTTGCTTGACAAAACTGAAATAAAAACTGAACTTGAAAAAATCTTTCACAGAACTTGAAAATGAACGTTGAAATTTGATGAATTGTTCAAATTCTCCGAAACAACCCGTTTAGAAAACAAACTTAAGAACTGTAAATTTCGTATTCATTAATAAAATTTGTGTATCGTATTATCTACGTTATTTTATTTGATTGCCAGTTAAGTAGAATTGATAGTCATGCTACATTACGATGTTCTCCATGATATAAATATTATATTGAAGCCTCAAATTTTAAAAGGTAAACAATAATTTACTTAAATATGTGCAGTAGCTAAAAAAAATTAGAAATTTAATTCTGAAACAGTACTTTTTCCACAAATTACACATAGATCACCATATTAGACTGTTCAGGCTCTTTTCCTAGAAAACGATGTGTTTATCAAAAATGTTTTTTTAAGAGTGTCAACTTTAACCAATGAACCCTCGTGCTAGAAGATATAACGCAGATAAGTTATTAAAACTAATGAGAACGCAATAAATAACAGTCATAAAATTCACTGTTAAATAAAAGTGACCACATTCCCTAGTAATTAAAATCTCAATCATAATAAATCCCCAGGGCAATAGGTTACACATTACACAGATCACGTTGTAGGTGAAACTTTGACGAAGTGTGAATTTATTTATTAATTAAAGTACCTACACGAATATAGGTAAATATAAATATCACAAAAACCACATGTACCCTCCAAATAATGTATTAATAAAAAAAATGTAATTATTGTGAAACAATTTATTAAAAAAATAATAATTTCCATTGTGTTTGTGTGTTACACTTGTTTCGAATTCAAAATTTGAATTCAAAACTCTATTTCGTTTACCAGATACCGTGAAAAATACCATGAAACAAAAACATTTTTTCTCGAAACTCAACATTTAATTTACGATTTAGTGCTATTTTGCTAACAGGCGGACGATGTTACCAAATAAGATAACTATAATTGAAAAGTTCATAATTTGAACTATCTCTGAGACCGTAGCGAAGGGGGAATACGAAGGAAATTGCAATTCAGGCAAAGAGATGCAGAGATATATCATAAACTTTTGCTATATGTATGTTATTGCCCTGGAACTCTGGAACCACGACATTTGTCGCGATGAAGTACCAACATTACTAATTAATTTTCAGTTTGTGCACAGCAAAGTATCAACTGTATGCAGGTCGCGCAAGAAGTGAACAACCTATGCTAAGGATTGTGTGTAAGATCTTCGAGCATTTTTTCACATTTTATTATGTTTTTTTCTTTCTTCATTTGGTTTATCTTTGATAATTTTGCTAACATTATTTTAAGATGTAAGAATTATTTTTTTATATATTGAGGTACTTAAGTAGCTTGATTTTATATTATCTATATTTATGCTTTAATCTGTATTTTTTAAGATTTTCTTTTTCAATTCCACTTTATGTTTTTCTCTATTTTTTTAAACAATATATTCTTTTGCGGAAATTTCACTGATTTATGCAAATGTGTAACATGTAATTTTTTTAATAAAATAATATGTTTAAAGTTCTGTTTCCCTAATAATAAACTAAAATAATAAAAAATGTCACAATTATTGAATTATTCACAATCTCTTTGATTTTTTCCTACATCAACACCGTTTGACGTCTGAATACACCTAATACCCTTTAAATTAACATTCTCAAATAAATACTATATTAAATAAATGAAATTTAATTAAACCTCAAAGGTTACACTACAAACCACACGTTTCTTGTTGGAACCGAGATGAACCAAAATTCTGCGAAACGTTTTTGCACACAACCTATATATTCTTATGAACCTTAGAAATGTGTTACCGTGTTACTATGGCTTCAATTACTAAACGAGAATTGAAATTAGAAAATAGTTAAAGTTCTCGGTAATTTTAAATCAAGTTCATCCTGTACGATACCTAAATTGAAAATTAATGTACGTGGGTTCAACAAATGTATTCGAAGCACGAACCTTCAGTTGTTTTTTTTATTGTATTTGCGAAACGACTAACAACAATAAGCCGTTATTGTTCGTAAGGATTCTTTTTGATATTCACATCAGTCTCGTACAGTTTTGTTGCTAACAAAGTCCCAAAAATAACGTTTATATGTATTCGCGTGCAAAATGTATTTTTATTACATGGTTCTCGTAATAACATTGTGAGGTAATTCGTTTCTGGACATAATTATATTTTTCGGAGAGTAAGTATTCCAAGCTTCATCATGCATCCGTTATTTCTGTCCAACCGTTTTACGAGTCCATACAATCTAAGCGTGTTTCTTAACCTTGTTTACTATACTAACAGTGGATATTTTTATCCGATTTTCTCAATCGCGATAGGATATTCTTTGTTGTACCTAGCTATCAATTCTTCAATACAGGCCGCTCGCAATCGCCATCGAAAGTACATACATTGGTCGACATTCTTATTCTTGAGTATCGTCAAAGGTACACACTTACGTACTCCAAAAGTCAAAAGTCATTTCATTCTAGCAACGAGTGGGTCGAACCTGTCGAGCGGAATGACTTCTTCGAGAATCGAGGCCCTGATATCTCATGTTCACCGAATTATGTCACAGTTATTACAGTTATTTACGCGTTCCTTAAAAAAATTAACGGTAATTATTTCAGTGTTCATGAAAATATAAATTACAAAGAGCTAACGAGTATTGATTTAATGACAACGAGGAACTAAGAAGGGCAAAGCCTTTCTTACTAAAAAAATATAATGTATTTTTTCATAACCATACGAGTGAATTACAGACTTTCTGGATGATGTTGTTGCTGAAAATATACATTTTTTCAAAGTAATTTTTTTTAGGTAAAAATTTTCATGATTCATTCAATTAGTAGAAGAGTTTAGTTAGGGGAGCTGCCCCATGTAACTGTGAAATATTATATTATTTGCAATAATTTGCTTGAAACACAAATATAAATTAAAAACGTCTCCCGAGAAAAAATAAAATGCCACCGACGGGAATTGAACCCGGATCCTTCTGATTGCCGTCAGGTGTACGGAACCACTGCGCTACGTCGGCTTATTTTTAACCGCCAAATAATTAAATAAATACTAGTATTGCATTCAACAATTATAATTTCTTTTAATTTTTTCCTCCTGAAAACAACTAACTTTATGTTTGTAGGAAAGGTTAAATGCTTAAATTCTAACTAGGTGGAGTCGAGATATATTATATCTTCATTTAATTGACCGGTCAGTGGTTGAGTGGGCATAGCGCTTGGGTCTCACCCGAGCGTCGCGTGTTCGATTCCTCGGCTGGCTAAGTCCTCCATCACAACACAAGCAACATTTTCGGCTTTCTGTAGTGGTAGTAGGAGATTTTCAAACATTGTTGGGTTATTCGTAACCCGGGAATGTTTGTCTTTCTTTAAAAAAAAAAAAAAAAATAGTTAAATATTTTGTCTTGTCAAATATTATCAATATTTTTTAAAGGTTACAAAACAAGGTTTTGTATATATTTTTTTCCAACAATAATTTGTTTTCCTTTATGTTTGTTTACCTTTAATAAATATTAATGAAAAATATTCGTTCAAAAAAATTAAATTACAAAAGACAATTTTCAAATTTTGTTCAGCTACAACAACATCTAAGTCAGTAGAATTTATAAATCTTACTACTCTAGCTAGCTGAAAGTTTAAAAGATGACGCATTTTTCCCTTTTCTACTTATGGGTATATCCAGATGTGAGATGTCCAGAAAATGATTAATCTTAAGAAAATATTGGCCTGACATCATATAACGTCCGATCGTTCTACCTCGTAGCTTGTCGCCTAGGAAATATCTGGTGTAAACCACCACATTCCCACTGAATCTGGAACATTCCTAAGAAACCTATAACGAAGTAAAGGTAAGTAATCTAAGAATAACACAATATAGGTTATAAATAATGTTGTGTTTTAGACCGCCAAAGATTTTTTCTGACAAAATCGCATCTAAGTATTTATTTAACCATTTCGGATAATTAAATAATCTTACCCGATTTTTACAAATATTCTCACTTACATATAAACAATTCAGTTACAAAAACCCAGTTAAGGCAATGCAAAGTGAAATAAAATGTCATCGCTTAGTAATATTACTGATGCTTTGATTAAATACTACGAGTAGAACACATAATCTTTGCTATACACGAGCATTTTTTGCATTCACCAAACATGCGTTCATCGGGAATTTGAATCTGCTTAAGGAGTACTTGATTTCGCCTGATTAAGAATGTTAGACGTCGAGTAATAAAATATACATTAGGTACATAAAAAATTACAAATACGCAGTCAAAGGATACACATTTATTATAATTATGTGCCAACTACAGGCAGCCTCTTTACTAGAGCAAAAGTTTTTTTCTAAGTTACCAATGTTCTTTTAACATGGATTCTCTTGAAAAAATAATGTATCGTGTGTACAATAGTTAGTGATTAACCTTTCAAGCGTAGATTGGGGACGCAAGGCCATTCCGAAATTTAATATAATATTTAATTAAAGTTCCATGATTTTTGAGCTGATCTTTTTGGGTAGTAATAGTCATAATAGTCACAGTCATATTTAAGAATAATATTTTTTAAATGCTGATATAAAAATTAGTAGAAGCACGGAAGATAATAAACAAGGGTGTAAATTTTATAACGTTTACATATATAATTGTATACGTGTCCAGAATTATGCCAGAATTTTCATTAAAATTCATATTTACGTAAAATTTTTTTTTTTTTCATTTTCTAGATTCTTATATTCCATGAAGTGGTGAATCATTTAAATTTACTGAATTTAAAGTTAATGTTCTTTATACAAATAGAACGGCGTCATATGCGCCTCACAATTTTTACCTCATATGGGTTTATTCAAATATTACCTGGCTTTTATAGACTTAGAGGCCTTGTATTTTCTCGGTAGGGAAAAAATTTGTTACCTAAAAACCCTACTAAAATTGCATGTATCATCATCCAGCATCAGCACCAGCGGCGACCTACAGCGGCCATATACTACATACGTGTCTGTTTGTGTTGTGTTGGGAATGGGGAGGAAATTTTGGCTGCGCCCTTTTGTTGGAGTCCTTCCGCATTTGCCGTTGGGAGTAAGGAAAATCGCAGAAAACCTTACCCAGGAAGGAGCGGCCGAACGTCAACTTGAAACGTTTGCGGCCTTCAGTAACATCGGTCTATGATGTCCTGCATTTTTGAGATGTGTGTGTGTGTGTCTGTTTTTATGTTAATATATACTTATGGGAAGATAGAAAATAAACATACATATACATACAAATTATAAAATATTATATAAATATATAAATAGATATATAAACATTATATATTTGGGAAGAAGGTCGGGAGTTTAGGAAATACCTACTGCTCGCTATTCGTCCGCGTCTAGTTCTGGTATGTGCCATATGTGGTCATGGTCCATGAGGATGTGTTTTGGTAGTCTATGTGTGTATCTGAATGTCAAGTCGCTCGGAGCATTGTATTGTCCTATGTCTCGTATTAGTTGATTTTTACTAAGTGTGAGTGATTTGTAAAAGCGTTCAGTCAGTCTGTGTGTGAATTCGTATAGAGTTGGAATTTGTTCTCGTTCGTGTAATCTCTTCAAGTTTGTTCTGAGTCTCGTGTTGTATGTGATTTTAATGCAGAGATTTTGAAGTGTCTGTAGATTCTTGTGGTCTGAGTGTGAGATGCTGCTCCATACGGGAATCGCATACGAGAGTACTGGACGAATGAGCGAGTAGTAGACGAGGAGTTTGGTTTTGGGAAGTAGCGGACTCCGTCTATTGAAAATTGGCTTCATCATGCCGATCGCTTGTCGCGTGCGCGTGTGCATCTTCGCTTGGTGAGATTTCCAGTTGAGGCGGGAGTCCATGGTCAGGCCCAGATATGTCACTTCATCTTTCCATTCTATGCTGTGTCCTCCCATTTCGATGTTAAAGTCAGGTGTTCTGTTTACACGTTTTCTCGTGAACATGATGGCTTCAGTTTTCGCCTCGTTCAGTTTCAGGCGCCATTTTTTGTAGTATTCTACGAGCGCGTCGAGCGCCCTCTGTAGGTAAATAGCGGCCATATTCGCTTTCAGCGAGGAAACGTATAGTTTGACGTCATCAGCGTAGATAGACAGATTGCATCTCTCGTCTCGGGGGATGTCGAAGGTAAACAGAATGAAGAGAAATGGTCCAAGTAAACTTCCTTGCGGCACGCCTTTTGGAATCTCACGCATTGAAGATAGCACGTTCCTTATGAACACTCTGAACGATCTATTCTTTAGGTATTCCTGTATCAGTCTCGTGAGGTATATGGGCGTGTTAGTGCGGTGCAGTTTATGCACGAGCCCGTCAATCCATACTGTGTCGAATGCCTTCTCTAGGTCGATGAGCGCAGCGGCGGTGAAGCGATGTTCGTTAAATTTTCTTGCGATAAATTCCGCTACTCTGGTGAGTTGATGGGTCGTGGAGTGCCTCTTTCTGAAGCCGAACTGCTCGTCTGGCAACGTTTTGTTGTCGTCGTGGTGTGGTACAAGCCTGTTGAGTATAATTTGTTCAAATACCTTGCTCAGCGTAGATAATAGGCTAATCGGCCGGTAACTTGTCGGCTGCGTTCTATCTTTATTCGGCTTTGCGAAAGGCAGCACGGTCGCCGATTTCCAAATCTGGGGGAAATGCCCGGTCATGAGGCAGGCATTGAACAATTTTGTTGTGTAGATGATGGCTTTTTGAGGGAGATGTTTGAGTAAAATGTTATGAATTTGATCGCTTCCCGGCGCCTTGTTTGTTCTCAATCGCCTGATTGTGACAGCAATCTCGCTTGGCGTAGCAAAGTGAATATCTTCAGCGTTTGTTTGCTCTGCTTCTCTCAAGTCTCGTAGAGAGTCTTCTACGATCCGGTCTGTAGCCGGGTCGGAAAGGCCGTCTGTAGCGGCGTAGGCTCTCTCGAACCCGTCGGCGAGTGTTTCAGCTTTTTCCTGTAGCGAAAGCGCCGTCCCGGGGCCGTTCAGTTTCTGTAGCGGGGGGATTGTGAATTCTTTATGTCGCAGCGCGCTTGCCATTTTCCATAGGGAATTATCCTTCGGCGTGAGTGATGCGACTTTTTTGTCCCAAAGTTCGCGCTTGAGTTCTGCGATTTCGGTCTTGATTTCCCTCTGCAGGCAGTTATACGCTGTCTTGAAATATTCGTCGCGTGTGCGGTGAAACATGCGTCGCAGGCAATTTTTCTCCTTGATGAGCGATAGAACGTACTCGGGAAGCTTGATCGTGTATGGGTGTATTTCTTTGAGAGGAATGTGTGTATCTTGTGCTGTTTGAAGAATCTCTGTGAGAGTGCTTGTAGCTGCGTCGATTTCTTGTGGCGTGCGCAGAGTTCCCGAAGTGAGATGAATTCGTTCGTTGACTTCTTTTTTGAATCCTTCCCAGTTCGCATCCTTGTAATTGCGCTGTTTTCTGGGGGTCCTTGAAGTTGTGCCGCCTATAGTAAAGCTCACGGGCAGGTGGTCCGAAGACAGTTCGTCTAGTGTGCGCAGTGGAGATATTGTCTTGACATTTTTCTCGAGTACTATGTCCAGTGTACTCGGATATCTAGATCGTTGCGAGTAGTACGTAGGTCTGTCGGGCGCCATTATCGAATAGGTATTTGTCTGCATGTGTGTAAAGAGCGTATTTCCGTTCGCATTTCCTCTGTAGTTATTCCAATAGTTGTGTTTGGCGTTCAAGTCGCCTCCCATCACAACAATCGGTCCCAGATTGAGCAATTTATTGAGATCTTCTCTCACTAGGTTATGTTGGGTGCAGTATACGGAGATGATGGTATGCGCTCTACCCTCTATGGTGACTTCGATAATCGTGGCTTCAGCGTGCTTCAACTTCGGAGTAGGTATTCTTGTGGACGTCATAGATTGCCGAACGAATATTGCGGTTCCTCCGCCTGATCTTCCTTGTCGGTCGTCACGATAAATCTCGAAACCTTGCACTCTCAGCGGTACGCTTGGATTCAAGTGAGATTCTGATAGGAGAATAATGTCGGTGTGTAATTCGTTTGCCAAAGCGAGCAGTTCGTCTGTCTTGTTGCGCACGCTAAATGCGTTCCATACGAGGACTTTCACCGTCTCGGTATTAGGCATCGAGGGTGTCTAGGAGCTCAATCAGGATGACGAGCTTGTCTGCTCTTGTTGCGCAGCGGGCGAGCTGTGATCGCATCCTCAGGAGGCCTTGGAGCAGGGCCATCAAATCCAGGTTGTCCTCTGTGGGCGCGCGCACGGGCTCCTGCTGTGAGCGGGGCTGTGGGCGTGGCTGTGGGGGCGGCGCGGTCTCGCGCTGCTCTTGGGCGGGGGCGGTGCCTCCGGCTACGTTGGCCCATGTGCGTCCATCCGTCCTCGGCTGAGGAGGTGGCCTGCTCGGGTTCTGTTCTGCCGGCGGGCGTTGGGCCCTTCTGGCAGGTCGCTGCTGTATTGAGGCGACGTACGCTACCCGCTTGGGGCAGCCTCGGTAATTGGCGGGATGCGGGCCTGAGCAGTTGCAGCATGTGGCGGGCTCATCTCTCGTCTTCTTGGGGCATTCTGCCGAAGCATGCTCCAGTAAGCATTTTACGCACCTTGCTGTGTGCGAGCAGTTTCGGGACCCATGCCCGAAGTCTTGACATCTGTAGCACTGAGTGCCGTGCTGAAGGTGGTTGCTCCTGTGCTTCTGGAGTCGAATTCGGCAGTGGCACAGGTATTTGACGGCCGCGCGCAGCTGTCCCATGTTGACTTCCTTATTGAAGTGCGCTAAGTATATGGGATACTCAATTGAGGCGGTCATCTTGACCACCTTTACTGCTGGGAATCCCTGCGATTCCAGGTCTGCCTTGATCTCTTCCACTTCTACGAGCGGCAGGCCCTTGATGACGGCCTTTTTCATCTTTTCCGCTTCGGCCGTGAACGTGTGGAAGCCGCGAGCCTCCGCTCGCAGCCCGTTGGTAAGGGCGCGGTGGTCCTCCATCGTGCGCACGAAAATGTTAGCCGTGCCGCCCCTGTTGTATCTGAAAGTGAAGGGCTTACCAGCTCCCAGATGTCCTTGCACCGCAGCTGTGATCTGCGCGTGCGTCATGTTCCCCAGGGTCATCACAACCGGGGGAACGCGGTCTCTCCTGCCGGTACCTGCGGGAGAGAAAGATGTATTAGTGTTGGCACGCTTGATACGCGGCGCGCCGGCGCCTTCGCTTACCTCGGGCAACTCTTCAAAACGGTTGCCACATTGGAGCGGTTGTGGTCCCCGTGGGGACATGGGCCTCTTCACGGGGTTGGACGGCCTCGTCCAGCCTCCTTCCTGGGGGGCAGCCGTCTCCATCGGCTGCTGCGGTCTCGGGGGCGCCACGTAGGCCGACGCTGGGCCTATCGGGGGGCGCCTGGGGGCAGGACTGGGTCCTGCTGCCCAAGAGGGGCCTGCTACGGGCTCCGTCATCTCGGTGGCGTCGGGCGTCGTGGGAGCCGTGGTGGTGGATGGTCTCCGGGTCCTTGGGTCCTCGGGGCGGGGTTGTGGTGCGGGGACCGTAAGGCGCATGGTCCCGGTCTTAGTTCGATGCGCAATTTGGCGAGCGCCGGGCGGTACCACGACCGGGGAGTCCTCGTGGTCAGCGGGGAGCATCCGGGTCGGGAACATGGTCATCTGCGTCGAACGGTGACTCCTCTTGAAAAGGGAGCACGTCTCGGGTGCTTGCGGGCGGTTTGTGGGGGCCAGCGTGGATTTTTTATGTCGAGTAATGCTTTGCGTGAAAAAGTGTTGCCTTGAGAAAGGCAGTTGGGGGCGCGAGCGCCTGCTCAGGGGGCCGGCGGGATTCCTCCGGCCGGCAAAAGTAGCGGGGCCTGGCTGTGAGCTCACAAGCCAGACAAAAAGACTTTCGTGGTTATGTCACAAACCACAAAAAAAGATCCATCTATCTATCTATATCATTTACGTAAAATTGAAAGAGCACTCTGACTACCAAATCTTCAGATACTGTGTCGCCGACACATAAAAGATATTTTAATTCAATTACCGCTATCAAATAATAAACCATTTGTAATTAGTAAAGATAATTACATGCTGATATAGTAACAGAACCTGAAACCAATCTAAAGAAACATCTCTTCACTCGAAGCCACCAGACGAGGAAATGACCACCGCCAAGAAACTGCCTCAGTATTTACGTTGTGCCCCCTCCACTATTCACCGGATGGAATTTGAAATTACAATGGCCGACCCCTACAGCTAATCACAGCAAAATGGATATAAGTAGCATAATTACGAGTTCTAAATCTACATCTGGTAACGTCGGACGAAATTACGGTCATAAATATGACCGTGAAATAAATATCAACATCAAAAAACGGCAAACAGCCGAGAGGAAATATACCTAACTAATTCACTTCCCATGAAAGGGGAGGTTCCCAACAAGGAAGACCCGACTCGAGTTTTCCCTATATAAATAGAGCCAGATTCGATGTCAAATCAGTTCAACAACTACCTCTGAAAAAAAAAACAACTCTTCTGAAAAACCAAAACAAAATCTCCAATTGAAATATTCAACACTGTTTAATTCAGTAGTAAATTCTGCTCCCTTCCAGTTTAAAATCAGGTTTGCCTAGCAGTAGATTCGTGTGTCAAGACAGATTTAGAAACCAATTCTTCTATGTACTTTGACGTAACTTCATTCCATTTTTCACAAAGCTCTCCGAGGCTGATTTCATGACAAATTGTGTCCAGCGTCCTATTGTATACAGTATCTGTACAGACGAATAACTGTCTCGTACAATAAGGTCTCATTTTAAATATAATATCTTATCAAAATTCCCCAATTCCAAGACTTCACAGTCTCGGAAATAAATACTCTGATCTGGGTGATATATTTCATCTTAAAAATAATCAATATAAATATTGTTTATTTCAATTCTTTTATAGATCGAGACACAAATAGACATCTATAATTTCCGCAATATATATATTTTTATTTTTATTTTGAATATCTATTTATGTGAGATTTCTTATCATTTTTACTAATGTATCTTATTTTATTATACGCTTTTGTTGTAACATTTAATATTTTTCTTTTTTCGTTGTATTATGTTTCCTTTATTGTTTTAATTTTGTAGAATCTATAATAACTGTGATACTCTACTATTAAACTTTGTAGTGTGTAAAAGCCCATTAGGGCGTGTAATAATAATAATAATAATAATAATAATAATAATATCATCCTCTGACGATAGATCATATAGTTATAGTAAACCAGAATGGCAGATCAGATTAGAAAATGATGTAGTATTTTTAAGAAGTAACATAGCTAGAGTAATAGAATATAAAAATGGAAATAGAAGTAGGAAAATTTTGAGACATGTAGATGAAATTGGTAGAAAATTTGGTTATAACATTGATAGTCATAATAATGAAAATATAATCAATGATTTATTGGATTTATTAAAACAAAAATTAGGCGTAAAAGCTAGTAGATTAAAAAGATATAATTATACGTATAATAAAAAAAATAATAATAGATTATTTCAGAAAAATGAAAAAATATTTTATTCCAAACTTGACGATAAACAAAATATTATTTCGAATAATAATATTCCGTTACCATCTGAATCAGATATGCGCGATTTTTGGACTAAAATTTGGAGTAAAGATATAAAACATAACGAGTCAACTCCATGGATAGAAAATGAAGAACTCAATTTTTCAGGTATTGCACAAATGAGTTTTTCTAATATATCGGTTGAATTGTTAACCAAAATTATTAAAAATACTCATAATTGGAAAGCCACGGGTTGCGATTGGATACATAATTTTTGGTACAAACGTCTGACTACTTTACATCCTCTTTTGGCAAAAAATCTTTCAAAATTTGTCAGTCAACCTCAAAATTTTCCAAATTTTCTAACTAAGGGTATTACTTATGTAACGGACGTAGTTGACCATATTATTTAATTTCATAAAAATTGTTTACTTTTATAAAATGTCCCTACTCCACGCCACTGGCAAAATCACCACTCCCCGCCACTGGTCATTTTGTCCAATTTTCGGCCCAAGCGGCTTGAAAACTTTGACTCCGAATGGCTTCGATACCACATCGCCGGCTTACCTGCCGCGTGGATCAATGTCCAGCATTTTTTCTATGTAAATTTTACATAGAAAAATCAATTTTTAAACATTGCAAATATGTATATTTTACTTGTTCATCCCCTCGGCGGTAGTCAAATAAACACTATTTTCGATATACTACCGCTGAGGAGATACTAAAAAAGCTGTTTTTCACCCATATGTAAACCCATTTTTGAACAATATTTTTTACCTTTTTTGCGTGTACAAAAATCCAGGAACCTCGTAGCATAGTGAATCTTATCTCTTTCTGAGCGCTATGTTACGGGGGACCTCGGAAAAATACTAACTTAACATGTTTTACAAATTTGATCGCTTGAGATCATTTTTACACATTTATTTTACAAACATTTCTTATTTTTTGTCGTATCTTGACAAACAAAAAATCTAGTTGTCAAGATACACATTCCTATAACTACTATGCATTTAAACTATGTAATTGTCATTCATGTAAGCGCTCAAAATCTTTTCTAACTCGCAAATTTAAGCGACCACTATCACCAGTACTACCGACAAAATGAATATGCAACAGTTTGTCGGAGGCTATAAACTCATTGTTGGCGTGGGTACAACCCCCCACCACTTTTGGGCTCCTAGCCCAATGTCGGGCGCGAGTCAGGCTAATTAAATATAAGCAGCCACATAATTAAAAATAAATCAGTTCATCTTTACCACCAAAATCAAGCGTTTTATTTATCAACAAGTGACTCCTGCTCAACATCTGCCTCACCTCGCCGAGTCTTCTGCTCCAAGATCTTCTGGTGTTACCTCTTCGAGACCAGCCGGCCCTCCTTTGGAAAACCGCCAACACCAGAAGCGAGCAGAGACGAAAGCACACCCAGTGCCCACCATTCACCAAGCCTGGGTGCGGGAGGCAGATTTCATCACCAATATCAACTACAATCATCATCATCGGCCGTAAAGGAGCATCTCATCGGTTGAAGACACGGTTTGGACCCGGCGCCTAAATCTACAGTCTTGTGCGGACTCCCGTCCAGTACAAGTGGTCCTCCGAGCCGGATTCTCACACGCCTTCAACCAGGATGTCTCCAACTTTACGGTCGAGCCGGATCCAAGACGATGGATCCTCAACACCATCTGCAGATGCCCTGGACGCTGGGTCTCAGGCCACGGCTGCGGTTCACGTCACGCCTGACGTAACCCCCATGCCCACGCCCAGCACTACTCCTGACATGGCACCACCTGCACATCATGACTCACCGCCCTCCACATCTCAAGAGGATGCGATGGAGTCATTGCGACAACAGCTTCGCAGTCAAACCGAGCACATTGAGAGACTTAAAGCAGCTCTTCAATCAGCTCCAACAGCAGCAGCCCCTGCCCCTCCTGGACCTTCGAAGCTCCTGGAGAGGTCACCACCATCATGGACGCAGCCCGGCCAATCGAGCCCGGTGCCTCTGGTGGACCAGAGGTACGAGGAACCAGCAGCAGCAGTGCCTGCCCGATCTGGACCCGTACTCCTGGAAGGGTATCCTGCCCAAGGAGGACCCTGGCGCTTCCAAGGGTACAGCCCTGGATGAGTGCAGCCCGGCCAACCGAGCCCGGTGCCTCTGGTGGACCAGAGGTACTCAGCAGCGGCGCAGCCAAGGCCAGCCGGTCCCCCGCCCTCGTCACCCTGGCCCAATGCAGGGTGGCCAAACATGATGCAGCCTGGACCCTCTGGCCCCGTACCGCCCGCCCCTCTGATAGAACAGAGGCAAGCCGTACCTGAAGTGCCAGCCGGACCTGTACCTCTGCTGGACCAGAGGTACGCATCACGAGCGCAGCAAGAGCCAGCAGGCCCTGCGCAACCAGCACCCTGGACCATTCAGGGATGCCCAGTACTGGTGCAGCCTGGACCTCATGGCCCTGTGCTGCCCGTACCTCTGCCCCACCCGGGGTACCCAGCGCCGACGCCAGGATCACCTGCCGGACTGCTGGAGCAGTGGGACGTGCCATGGACACAGCCTGGACCACCTGGACCCTCTGGACCATCTGGACCATCTGGACATGTGCCGCCCGTACCACTGCGCGAACAGGAGTATGGCATGCCGGCACGGCCAGATGGCCCGCCCACAGCCAGTACCAGCTCCATGCCGAGATTCCCGCCCTAACCTACGGCGGATGAGACGGCCCAACATACCAGAGCCTGGGTTCAGCATGATGGCAGTCCCATGGCTCAGCTGGCCTCCGCCCTGACAGAAGCCATCAGAGCTTCAAGGGCTCAGGACAGCCCCCGTCCCACAATCGAGGACGATCCACGAATGGCGGCCCTTATTGCCAGACAATCTATGGCCAAGGACCTGCCTCCATTCTCTGGAGATCCACTGGAGTGGCCCACCTGGAGGGCTCAGTTCAACCAGTCTACCTCCACATGTCGGATGACCTCCAGCGAAAACTTGATCCGCCTACAGCGGGCCCTCAAGGGGAAAGCCCGAGAAGCCGTCGGCCCCCTTCTGATGGACCCTGCCCAGGTTCCGGAGATCCTGGCAGTCCTGGAGCAGAGATTTGGAGGGACTACTTCACTCGCTGCTCTGATGCTGGACAAGGTGAAGAAGCTGCCCCACCTCACAATTGAGGCCTCTCTGGAGGACATCGCAGACTTCTCTGGCACAGTTCAAAACCTGGTGGCATCACTCCGCTCCCTCAACGATGATGGCTATCTGACGAATCCAGCGCTGCTCAGTGACATCGCGGGGAAGATGCCGCCCACCTTGCGGTTGGCGTGGCTGATGGAAGTGCGGCACTACGAGGCCTCCGCTACCATCTGCCAGTTTGCCGCCTTCCTGAAAACCGTCGCGAACGCCATCCCAAAGTCCGGTTTGGTTGACCCCGCGAGGTCCCGCCCACGCCGTGAACATTCGTTCTCAATAACGGAACAGTTTTCGCGAAAAAACAGTGCTCAAAATCGTGAAACATGTGACGAAAACCGTTTAGAGAACACGTCTGCCGCGTCAGAACAGTTTTGGCGAAAAAACGGTGCTAAAAAACGTGATACCTGTGAAAGTTTCATCAATATGTCTGCCGCGTCAGAAAAGTTTTCGCGAAAAAACAATTCGAACAAAAGTGACACTTGTGACAACAGTTTAAACACGTCTGCCGCGTCAGAACGGTTTTTATCGCGGGAAAACAATGTTTACAACAACAATTCTAGTGAAAAACAACAGTTCGCGCAAAATAATCGAAAGCCCCAAAATTTGTCTGGTAATAATCGAATGCCCCAAATTTTGTCTGGTAATAATCGAGAAAATAATCGAAGCGGGGAAAAAGTGCAAAACAGTTACAATGAAGTTCGCGAGTTCGACAACCGCGCCGGGTGTGTCGAGTGTGGTGAAAATGGCCACCAACTTCGCCGCGAAAGACTTAAAATATCGTTTTGAAACAGTGAACGACGCCGGTTTGTGCCGATTGTGCCTCAATGGCAAACATTATACGAAACAGTGCAAAGTTAGTGTATGGTGCGGCGTGGGGGAGTGCAGATCCCCCCACCACCGACTTCTTCACAACTTCAATAACAATCGTGATAATGACATTACTGTGGCAGATGTTCACAATATGTGACGCCACACCGAAAGTGCCGTGTTAAAAGTGGTGGGGGTCATATTGTCGGGCCCCAAGCGACAGATTAAAACCTTTGCGCTTCTGGACGAGGGCTCAACTGTCACCCTTATTGATGCCACCACAGCACAGAAAATCGGCACTACCGGACCTACCCGTGAGCTACGACTACACGGAGCAAAAAAAATGTGCTCAACAGACTTGACGTCCCGCCGCGTGCCAATCACTCTACGCGGCGCCGGAATCTCTGATGAGTACGTCATCAAGGCCAATACCATCAAGCAGCTCAACCTTCCTGAACAGAGGTACCACGGTCGCCACATCACCCCCACACTTCTCATCGGGCAAGACAATGCTAACTTAATTGTCTCGAGGGAAGTGCGCGACGTTCGTGATTCTACGCGAATATTATCACGAACGGCGTTGGGGTGGACCACCCATGGCGGAGGGACCTCTGGACATGTGAATGAAGCTACCACATTGGCCATACGAGCCACAATGTCACCCAGGCGCACTGCCGGGAGGCATTATACAGTGCACCATGGACCATCTGGACCCGTGCCGCGAGCACCTCTGATACAGGCGGCCGTACGAGGAGTACCAGCTGGATCTGTGCCTGCAAATGGTACGAGAGAATCAGTCGGCTCCGCGAAAGGGTCTCCCAGGCACATTGAAGTAAGGCGCCAAAACGTTGGCCTTTCTTCAACTGTGGCAGAAACACTGCCCGACATCAAGAAATTCTCCTCATTTAATCATCTTATTCAAACTACCTGCCGGATACATCGTTCTATTAAAAGGTGTCGTGGAAAAAGCCACGAACAACCTGATAATCATTTAAGAACCGATGAAATCAAGGAAGCAGAGGCCCGATGGGCAAGAAAATGTCAAGAAGAGACATTTTATCATGACATAAATGCGCTCCAGAAAGGAGATCCACTACCAAGTGACAGTAGGCTCAAAGCCTTGAGCCCCTTCCTTGGACCTGACGGCCTACTGAGGATGAATTCCAGATTACAAGCCCTCAGTAACGTGCCCCAAGCAGTGCGGACACCTATAATTTTGGATGGTGATCATGCATATGCACGACTTCTGGTGAGACGTCATCACCAGGAAGCCGATCATCCGAATAAGGAGAGAACAATGGCTGAGGTGCGAGGCAGCTACCATGTGCTGCGACTGCGAACAAATATTCGCAAGATCGCCCACAACTGCCCCACCTGCAAGATGCGCAGGAGCAAGCCAGCCCCCCCTCTGATGGGGCCCTTGCCGCCATCAAGGCTAGCCCACCATGTTCCTCCATTCACCCCTGCTGCAGACGGCCGAGTGAGGACCGCCAGGATCCAGACGAGCACCGGATTTTACGTCCACCCCGATGTGAAGCTCGCTGTAATCCTGCCAGCTCCACCTACCGATGCAACATCAACAGTACCACCAGCCCAGCACCATCCCAGAGGGACTGGCCGCCGCGGGCTGCAACGTACCAACAAACGTCCTATTTTTTAGTTCAGCATAGCTAAACGGGGGGAGTGTAACGGACGTAGTTGACCATATTATTTAATTTCATAAAAATTGTTTACTTTTATAAAATGTCCCTACTCCACGCCACTGGCAAAATCACCACTCCCCGCCACTGGTCATTTTGTCCAATTTTCGGCCCAAGCGGCTTGAAAACTTTGACTCCGAATGGCTTCGATACCACATCGCCGGCTTACCTGCCGCGTGGATCAATGTCCAGCATTTTTTCTATGTAAATTTTACATAGAAAAATCAATTTTTAAACATTGCAAATATGTATATTTTACTTGTTCATCCCCTCGGCGGTAGTCAAATAAACACTATTTTCGATATACTACCGCTGAGGAGATACTAAAAAAGCTGTTTTTCACCCATATGTAAACCCATTTTTGAACAATATTTTTTACCTTTTTTGCGTGTACAAAAATCCAGGAACCTCGTAGCATAGTGAATCTTATCTCTTTCTGAGCGCTATGTTACGGGGGACCTCGGAAAAATACTAACTTAACATGTTTTACAAATTTGATCGCTTGAGATCATTTTTACACATTTATTTTACAAACATTTCTTATTTTTTGTCGTATCTTGACAAACAAAAAATCTAGTTGTCAAGATACACATTCCTATAACTACTATGCATTTAAACTATGTAATTGTCATTCATGTAAGCGCTCAAAATCTTTTCTAACTCGCAAATTTAAGCGACCACTATCACCAGTACTACCGACAAAATGAATATGCAAAATCTACAGTCTTGTGCGGACTCCCGTCCAGTACAACTTACATGTTACCCAAAAGCGAAAATATTAATAATCCTTCTCAGTACAGACCCATTACATGTTTACCGACAATATACAAAATTTTAACCTCTTGTTTAACAGATTTAATATATACTCATTTAGATGAAAAAAATATTTTATCTGAACAACAAAAAGGTTGTCGCAGAAAACATATGGGATGTAAAGAACAATTAGTTATCGATTCTGTAATTCTAAAACAGATTCAAACTCGAAAACGTAATTTACATACTTGCTATATAGACTACCAAAAGGCTTTCGATAGTGTCCCGCACTCGTGGCTGATCAAAGTATTAAAAATATATAAAATTAACCCCATTATTATTAGCTTTTTGGAAAATATTATGTCCTTTTGGAATACCAATTTACTTATCAATTTAAAAGGTAAGAAAATAGTAATACCGGGCATTTCAATTAAAAGAGGGATTTTTCAAGGAGACTCATTGAGTCCTCTTTGGTTTTGCTTAGCATTGAATCCTCTATCTAAAATGTTAATTAAAAGCAAGTTTGGAATAAAAGTTAAGGGTAATACAAGGGAGAGTAGTACAATTTCGCATGTATTATTTATGGATGATATAAAATTATTTTCGAATTCTGAACAAAATTTAGAGAAAATGATCGAGGTAGTTAAAAACTTTTCAGATGATATCAAAATGACATTTGGTTTAGATAAATGTAGAACGATCCATATAGAGAAAGGCAAAATTGTAGATGGGGACGAGAGTATATTTAGAAATTTCCAAATTACTAGTATGAAAAGGGATGAGGTTTATAAGTATTTAGGATACCCACAATCAAATAGATTAGACCATAGTAGTATTAAAAATGATATAAGGATTAAATTTCAAACTAGGATAAGGAAAATTTTAAAATGCAATCTATCTGCTAAAAATTTAGTAAAAGCAATAAATACTTGGGCAATACCTCTATTAACGTACTCATTTGGCATAATTAAATGGTCTAATACAGATTTAGATAACTTAGAAAGATTAATTAGAACTACGCTAACAAAGTTTAATTGCCACCATCCAAATTCAGCTATAGAACGAGTTAATTTACCTAGAAATTTAGGAGGTAGAGGTATAGTCAAAATAACTTCTTTGAAACATAATCAGGTAGAAATGCTAAGAACTTTTTTCCATAGGAAAGCTCATAGCTCAGAAATGCACAAAATAATTTGCAAGGCAGATAGAAATATTACACCTTTAAATTTATACGATGAGAATGCCAACATTTTTATAAATCCCAACCAGGAATTATTAGATTCCTGGTCAAATAAAATTTTACACGCAAAACACTTCAATTATCTCAACCAAACGTATGTTGACAAAATTAAGTCAAACAAATGGTTGAGTATTGGAGAGTTGAGCGCAGAAATAGAAGGATTTATGCTTGCAATTCAGGATAGAGTCATTAATACTAAAAATTATAGAAAGCATATAATCAAAGATACAAATCAAATTGATGATTTGTGTAGAAAATGTTTGGCTTTTCCGGAAACTATAGAACATATTATATCGGGATGTTCTATATTAGCACCGTCCGAGTATACATTTAGGCACAATCAAGTTTTAAAAATAATTCACCAAAATTTGGTAATTAAACATAACTTGATTGACTGCCGTAATGTAGTACCATATTATGAATACGAACCAAATTCATTTTTAGAAAACGAATTTTATAAAATATATTATGATAAAACTATACTAACAGACCGAGCGATTAGTCATAATAGACCCGATATAGTTTTACATGACAAAATTAAAAAAATAACTTATATCATTGATGTTGCTATTCCAAATTCCTGTAATATTCAAAAATCTGTTAGTGAAAAAATAAGAAAATACACAGATTTAGGAAATGAAATAAAAAGAATTTGGCATTCTCAGACTATAAAAATATTACCATTCGTTATTTCGGCTACTGGCATTATACCTAGCTCTCTAATTAAAAATTTAGGCGTATTAGATCTATCAAAAAATTTATATATAAAGATGCAAAAGTCGGTCATTTTGAATACATGTAGGATAACAAAAGATTTTTTAAATATTTATGTTGAGGGATCAGTAGGATTTATAGGCCCTGTTAGAAGTTCTACCGAGCCGAACCCTCTGATATGAAAATATCTGGAGACGGTGAATTTTTTTTCCCATTTGATATCTGGTGATTTGACGTGTTGTTGTTCTTGTATTGTTTTGTATTTATTTTACTTATATAATGCACTTACATAGTGTTGATTGACTAGCTGATCATTTGTGGAAAAGTGAGTGGAAGGGTTAAGTTTTTCCTTTGGGGAAGACTTAACCCGGACAACTAAATCGGAAGTTTAAAAAAAAATAAATATTAATTATATTAGTAAAAGCAATAAATACTTGGGCAATACCTCTATTAACGTACTCATTTGGCATAATTAAATGGTCTAATACAGATTTAGATAACTTAGAAAGATTAATTAGAACTACGCTAACAAAGTTTAATTGCCATCATCCAAATTCAGCTATAGAACGAGTTAATTTACCTAGAAATTTAGGAGGTAGAGGTATAGTCAAAATAACTTCTTTGAAACATAATCAGGTAGAAATGCTAAGAACTTTTTTCCATAGGAAAGCTCATAGCTCAGAAATGCACAAAATAATTTGCAAGGCAGATACAAATATTACACCTTTAAATTTATACGATGAGAATGCCAAAATTTTTATAAATCCCAACCAGGAATTATTAGATTCCTGGTCAAATAAAATTTTACACGCAAAACACTTCAATTATCTCAACCAAACGTATGTTGACAAAATTTCGTCAAACAAATGGTTGAGTATTGGAGAGTTGAGCGCAGAAATAGAAGGATTTATACTTGCCATTCAGGATAGAGTCATTAATACTAAAAATTATAGAAAGCATATAATCAAAGATACAAATCAAATTGATGATTTGTGTAGAAAATGTTTGGCTTTTCCGGAAACTATAGAACATATTATATCGGGATGTTCTATATTAGCCCCGTCCGAGTATACATTTAGGCACAATCAAGTTTTAAAAATAATTCACCAAAATTTGGTAATTAAACATAACTTGATTGACTGCCGTAATGTAGTACCATATTATGAATACGAACCAAATTTATTTTTAGAAAACGAATTTTATAAAATATATTATGATAAAACTATACTAACAGACCGAGCGATTAGTCATAATAGAGCCGATATAGTTTTACATGACAAAATTAAAAAAATAACTTATATCATTGATGTCGCTATTCCAAATTCCTGTAATATTCAAAAATCTGTTAGTGAAAAAATAAGAAAAAAAACAGATTTAGGAAATGAAATAAAAAGAATTTGGCGTTCTCAGACTATAAAAATATTACCATTCGTTATTTCGGCTACTGGCATTATACCTAGCTCCCTTGTTAAAAATTTAGATCTATCAAAAAATTTATATATAAAGATGCAAAAGTCGGTCATTTTGAATACATGTAGGATAACAAAAGATTTTTTAAATATTTATGTTGAGGGATCAGTAGGATTTATAGGCCCTGTTAGAAGTTCTACCGAGCCGAACCCTCTGATATGAAAATATCTGGAGTCGGTGAATTATTTTCCCATTTGATCTCTGGTGAGTTGACGTGTTGTTCTTGTATTGTTTTGTATTTATTTTGCTTATATAATGCACTTACATAATGTTGATTGACTAGATGATCATTTGTGGAAAAGTGAGTGGAAGGGTTAAGTTTTTTCTTTGGGGAAGATTTAACCCGGACAACTAAATCGGAATTTAAAAAAAAAATATAAAAAGCAATAAATAAAATCTTATTTAATTTTTAGAGGCAGTTTTTATAATTACATACTTTCCTCACCAGAATTGAATTTCTATAAAGCAGAAAGACGTTTACATTATATTAACTTAGGGTGAGCCATTAATATGAAGAGAATCTTTATCACTTGCCCGGGCGATAATTTATTAGGTTGGTTTACGGTAAAGGGACGTTATTTCCTGATAAACAACCGTTTTCTGATTATAAAACACGCGGTCGCTGGAAACTGTGTCGTTAAAAACTCCCCCGTACTGCAGTTCACCAAACTCCTTCAGGCTTCAAAATAAAAATTAAAAGAAGTCTGCAATCTAGTAAGAAGACCGTAATTCTAGCTTCATCGTGCCTCGGTAGCTTCCAATCTGCCTGCCAATACATACTGATATACTCTCATAAAATATATTCTCTCATAAAACTCTCAAAACAGGAGTTTTGGCGTCACGAAATTAGCAAACTTTTGTTAACTAGACACGTGACCATATCATTTTGTCAAACCTTTTTTTCAAAGTAAGAAAAATAAGTTATTTTTTAAATTTCTTTTGTTCTGTTAAAAAAGCTTTTGATTGAGTGTAACGAAGTCTTGTTTTAACTCGAACTGTTTCAAGATGGTGGCGGTTTTAATGGTTCAGTACAATTTTTTTTAAAACGTGTATTCGTCGTGATTATTTCAACATTCTTGCCCTCATTTTTTAAATATTATCATCCTACTTGATTCAAGAGTTTATAAAAATAATTATTTTTACGGAGATAGTAACGTTTCTTAGAAAAAAATGTAAAATTTTCTTATTTACGGTCTGGCAGAGGATTCCGTATTTGTAAATACCTTCAATAGTAAATAAGTATTTGTTGTACATTTGCTAGGTCAAATTTCAATTGATGGCATTCTTGTAGGTACTTTCAGAATGGTCTAGATTCTAGATTATATACTTAGATGTAGAAATCCGATAATTACTTATTCGATTCGAGAATGATATAATGCGTTGTAGACTTTTTCATATCCTTTTTATTTACCACATTTCTTAGATTTTAAAGAAGTATATAAAGTTTGTGAGGTTTTCCGTAATACCTTTGATGTGTAGATTCCATTTAAGATTTTCATCAATTACTGCTCCAAGATTTTTCATGCTTTGTATTCTTCTATAACCGGGCAGTGACATTGTCGTGTATTTTCAGTTTTAGTGATTTGACTGGTTGGTTCCTTGAGTTCATTGAAAACATTATATCTTTTACAATAAAAATATTTAAATTTGTTTTAGACTACTTTAATTTTAATTACACTCTACCGGTTTCGGAAGCTTAAAATATTAAAACTGGTAAACTGGTAGAGTGTAAATAAAATTAAAGTGGTCTAAAACAAATTTATATATTTTTATTCTAAATTATGACAAGCCACAAAGTAAATGCTTATTACAAAAATGCATTATATATTTAGTTTTGCTTGTATTAAGGGCAAGTAAATTAAATTTCAACTAATTTTACAAGGGGGTGGAGCATTCAATCGTCGATCCGTGGTAGTTATTAGTTGCATTGATGATATCAGCGTGTTAGATTGTTATTACTGCTATAGTTGGAACTTTTGAACAAATTCCACCAGCTGCGCTCTATTTATATGAAGGATTCCATCAATTTCCAGGCTGTGAAGTGTTAAGTTGTATTCTATTTCAGTTGTTTATTTGTAGCATTTTTCCCTTATGATATTTTTTAGATTCTCATATTTATTTTAGTTTATATTCTTTTGGCTGTTAATTAGATTATTATTTATTATTATTTCGTCATATTGAGCGCTAATACATTCAATATTTGTTATGGATTCCATGGTCTGAGATTCGATTATATTAATTGTGTAATTTTTTTGTGAGTAAATTTTTTTATCTGTATACATTTTTCAATGTTTCATTTGTCCTTTTTTTCGAGGTTAGATTTTCTGCGACATGTATTGGACATTTTATAGTCCTCAAAAATTGGAGTTCAATATTCCGGTAAAATTTTTGTCTATGGCCTCAATTTCATGGTTTTGTTTTTAAGTTTAGGGTCGTACTAAGTTAGTTCTCACTATGATTATTATATATTTGTAAAAAAAAAAACTGATGTGTTACAATTTGTTTGTGTATGAAAAACACAATGCAGATAACGATTTTTAATACCTTTTGGGGACTGAATATTTGCTTACTTATTGCAGAATATGTATATATCAGTAAAAAATAATATTATAAGTTGAACGAGATTAATCTGATTTATGTCCGCTAAATTGCCCTTTTTTTTAATATTGTTGATTTTTCATGGACATTATGTCAATAAAGATTGATGAAGGTAATTCATAATTATATCTATGTATAGAATGCCCGAATTCAATCAATCATTACATTTAATACTAAGCTACCAAAAAAACTTGACGAAAAAAATTCGAAGATTTATCAATATAATTTTATTGCGGCCTCCGTGGTCGAGGGATAAGTCTCCCAATTAGCAATCCGGAGGTCGCGGGTACAAATCTCAGCATGCGCAAATATTTTATTTTTTTAATTTGCATTATAAGGTACCTATATTTCCCGCGCGTTCTAGAGTAGAAGATGCTTTCAGTATCGCCTTGATAATAAGATCAACATTCATAATTATAACATTGGTATTTAGTGATCAGATTCATATAGCCAGGTACTTCTCAATAAACTCCAATTAGGGATGCCTAGTATCCCTGGCTCCAGACGGTTGGGAGCAGTTAGAACTCTTGTGCGGTATTAACGTAAAAACACACAAAAATATAAATGTATAAAATAAATAAGTTTTCATCTGTGACCAAAATATCATAACAATGAACTAAGATAGCACAATCGAGTTAGACCCTTGAGAAAGCTACCAATAATAATTGTTTTATTGAGACCGATATCTGGTTATACATCGTGAAGTGTATATAACTACCCAAGTGTTCTATCAATATTACTTATTATTATTGGAAATCAAAACGGTTTGAAGATCTCCCGTCCAAAACGATGCGATGGCGCATTACTTGAAAAATTAAACCTCGGTGGTCTCGATAAACAAGTTAATTATTACTGTATCACATAAAAATTTTGCAAGTATTTCAATTTCGTTCAGATCTGAAAATAAAACTTGTTTTGTATACGTGCGCATTAGTGGATTCTTCTAGTCTTCTTTTTTCATTCCTATGCATAGCTTATTTATCTTTTTTTTTAAATCCCGATAACGATAGTGTAATATTGAGAAAAAATATTTTTTTGTTTATTTAGGCAAAGTATTTTCGTCTGATTCAAGTAGTTGACATGGGATTTTTGGTGAATATTTTTCCATTTCAAGTACATACCTCTTCAGATCACACACAATAAGAGAGCTTTCCGACCACGGAAATAGATGATAGGATTGCAGATGAGTATTATCCACATTATTTGAAGACTGTTTTCGTGACATGTTTACACAATGTGAAATGGAATATCTGTATAAACTTAACCAAACCACCAAATAAACACACCTTTCATTTTCAAAAGAACATGGACAAAAAACAATAACGTCTTTTAAGGTATATACTAAAAAAAATCTAAATTTCAAACTCCCTACCGCTAATTTCTGTAAGGTCTTTTAGTTATTATTCGCATTTTTATTTTCAATCTTGCTATGTCGTTTTATTCTTTTATTTTATTTCCACTTGAGCTTATTTGGTCACATTTTAGCCAATTTGCAAACACCTGCTAGCTCACGCTGGCCAATATGTGGCCGATTTGAAGAGGTATCTTAAAAGATTTATTGAATTTTTGATACATCAATAGTCTATGCTAGTAGATTCACTGTTCATTATGAGATATCCCTCACATTGTATGTAAATAGCCTAGAAGATTCGATATTCAAGTGTGGTGATGTCTAATTTTAAAGCCATTTTGTTTTCTTGTTTTGTGATCCCGCGAGAAATACAAAATAATGCAATAAATATTAAATATAACTAACATACCATTTACTTTTGTATTTGTAATTGTATTGTCTATTTAAAACATTTTTGTAGAACTACAATACTCTTTTAAATTAAAAGAATATGCTTAAATTGTCTGAAAGAAGGATTTTCGTTGTCTTAGGGGGTATTTCACTATCTCTGATTATGTTCTGACTAAGCACTAATCCGCGTATTAGTCATTTTTTCGTTTTCACTATACTATCTGAATAACGCTAACGCTCGGGTTAAAGTTCGATTTGACTAATCAGTGCTCGAACCTCAAGTTAGGCGCTATTCCTCGAATCAAAGATGGCGCTAAAACATTTCGAGTTTGACAGCGGAGAAGTGAGTCGAATTTTGTTGCGAATTATTATGGATAGCGAGGTTTTTGATTTACAGAAGCAGGTGAAAGGGCGGCGATGCGAAGGCCGCGAGTTTTAAGAGCTCGAATGAATTTGAATGCTTGTACGATCCATCCTGAATTATTTGATTGTGTTCAAAATAAGAAACAATGTATTAATTCGACACGAATCTATCTAAATATGACAGGCGTGGCAGTAGATGGGGTAACTGCAAACATTTTGCGATGTTGCCAGACTATTTCGAGTATTATCTATCCGGAAGCTCGGCAACAATGGTGAAACGGTCGCCGTTGAATAACGAAGTTATTCTGATCTTTAAAGCCAGCCAACGGCTAGCTAGTCAGATATTTAGCCCGACATAGTGAAATACCCCCTGTGTATTTCTATATAAAATTCTAAATGATGCATTTGATAGTCCAGAATTTCTTGCATTGATAAGTTTTCGGATTCCACCACGTAATTCTAGATGTCGGGATTTATTTCAGCGCAGAAAATCTAGTACTAACTACCACATATATTCTACATTTCCCAGAATACTTATGGAGGCAAATAATTATACCCAGTCGGTGAACAACGTTAATTATCACTTAACACTCAACAAATACCAAAGGTTGCTACAGAGGCAGATGAGTTATATATAATAAATATTTAGTGTGTTAACATATAATGTTTACGAACATATAATTTTCATATGTAAAGGCCTCTAAAAGAGGCGTTAATAAATTGATAAATAAATAAATAACGTATTTTTAAATCAAGCTCTATAAAAAAATTGCGATAATCTAACGCAAAAGTATAACATTCCCCGGAGAGCATATTTTTGGATATAATTTTTATGATTCTAGCTGAGATTACTTCATCTATTTTGTATACATTTAGTTATTCAATTAGAGTGATTTATAACGAAGAAACAAATATAAATTTCATTCATCTAGGATGATGCCTTTATTTTGTCGAAAATTGAAAACATTTATAATTTCAGTGCTTAAAAATCACAAGGCATAACCACAAGCATTAATTTTATGATTAGTAATTAGTGTAATTATTTAATCTAAATCTGTACAGATCCAATCCAGACTCAATACCCCTCAAAATAGGGTTTATATAATATGTTAAAAACTATATTTTTGTAAAATAGTTGAAAAATTTTTAAAGGCAAATTGTTTGTTTCTAATAATAGTGTACCACTAAGGATAAGGCGGATGAGGGCGTGGAGAGGCGGGGCAGGGATAGAAGAACCAACATCGGACTAGAATGCTGGAGGTAGAAGAACTAGCATCGGACTATTAGCAACAAGGCGATTAGCTGCAGCCAGGTCTGAACTCTTAGTATAGTTTTTTTTGTTGTTTCTAATTAGTACTTTGCTGAGTATTTTGTGTTAATCTTATAATATTTATTTAAACATAGATCCTGTTTTACAACAGGTTCAGGAGAATTGCGTCAGAGCTATCAAGTCTGTTTGCTTCCCACAAGATGGAGTACCACCAGCGGAAGTGGTTAAAACAGGCGTTGAATTGCTTCTTACCGCACCTGTGAAGAACACAAAAAGTTATTCTAGCGTAGTTAGATGTATGAAACAATATTATTTTTGTAATTGTTTTCTTGAGTGTATACCGCTACTACGCTGCATTTTTTAAACAAATCTCTATTTCACTTAAATAGTATTGACTAGTCTCGGTTAAATTTTAAATAAGAGCCTAATTTAACTGGCCGATTAAGTATTACTCCAACGCCGTGCATTGCGAGTTGTGTTTAAGGTTGACAACATTATTCCTCGCTTCATTTTTCACTTAGATTAGCTGAAAAATAATGAATGAAGCTCGGGATTAGTTATTTTCATAAATTTTTTTAAATAAATGATTTACCGTTGAAACTTTCTCCTGGAATAATGAAATTAAATCACTTTGTTGTCTGTCACCTATTATGAGCTACAGTTTTGAGAATTTTAAAATATCATAAATGAGTAACAGTAATGGATAACGGGATGACAGAATGGACCATTATGGCTGGTACAAAGTTCAGTGATGTTCATCAGTTCGCAGTAATAATTCTGAAATATTACAATTGCAAGCTCACAGCGTCCTTGACGTAATCCTCCGGTTAATAGTTTAAGGGAGGTTGGTCTGGATAAAAAGGGATCTGCACCTTTTGATGTAATTTATAGAACTAAGAAACTTCATGTTTATAGCTACATGGTAAAGCCAAATCAAATGGTTGCATCCTTGAAATCTGTCATCGTTGGCATTCCGCTGGTAAAATTAGAATCGCTAATGAAACAATCAAAATTTCATCCAATTCGATTTGAAATCTTATCATATATTTTTCGCTTATTTTCCAACTATTAAGATTTTTTTTTGTCTGTATGTACTCTGCCGTGTTTTGGAAAAAAAATATATTTGGTATTTCAGATTGATATATTTTACCAACCCGCCTATAAAACGTGGCAAACGTGGTTACTGTCAATATATAAATGGTAAATGACTGCATTCATAATGTTTCAAAATAAAAGCCGTATTTTCAACAATTTTAATTTACAACGAAACGAATAGAATATAAATAGGCATCAGCAAACGGGAGAGATTGCGGAAAACGAAACGTAACATCAGGTGAATTTAAAATAAATTTTGTGTTACAGGCAAAAACATGATTCTAGTTCAAAATGCTTGAATCAAGTCCGATATTTTCCTGCATATTCGATATGTAGTGTCATCTGCTTTCAACTCCAGCGATTTCCACTGTATTTAATAATACATTATAGATGAGAATTCTTATTCACACGAAACAATTTACTGCACTTGTATTCAGTTTATATCATGAACCAACTTACTAAGAGAAAGCATTCTAACAAATTAAATCAACCAAGTTCAAATAATATATCAGATTGTACATGGTATCGATATACGTTTTAGAATACTAACGACTAAAAAAGCTTTGAAATTTTCAATTTTAACACAAATGTACATTATAAAAGTTTTTCTCGAACCTAAGCAGAAAAAGCTGAAATTCATATCAATGTGATATTATTTCCTGGATTAGAAAACTCTCCTCACTTGACCTCTCCTCATTGATACACATCATGTTAAATATTGACATTCTTATCGATTCTGTTGTGATAATTGCTATATTTACTCTCCAAACCATCGGCCGGCGTGCTAAAAAGATAGGGAGATAATAAAGTATTTACTAATGATCTAGAATTCGCAGACTGATGTGCTCCAAAGGGCAAAGTTCTCTTTTAAACCTCGCAGCAACCTTAAGTAACAATTGGTTGCAGGATCTTTCTTCTGAGCTACAAGGAGCGAAATCCGAGCATGCCTTAACCCTCAAAAACTCTTTTTGAAATATCTCTAACACTTCGAATGGATTCCAAATGGCCGACCCACTATTTACTCTGCTTTGTGCCAGAGAGTAATATAATACTCTCTGAACGCGTTTGTCTCGGAATAACACCATCGCATTGGATTAGGACCTTATTGTGGCCGCCGAACAGCTAAAGTTTTCTCCTCTAAAATAAATGTGCGTAGGCATTAAAAGGTATTTTAGTTTCTTGTTGGGTTAATTGTAACCATATTGTATTTCTAAATAATGTAAACAAAACTTTTCCATGCATTATTTCTGAACAAAGACGAGAACAAGCATATATCAACTAGCTGTAACGTATCTATCCAAAAATAAATCTAAAACACCGCTCATAGGAACTGTTGCCCGACCGTTCAAAAAAACGTTTTAAAGGAGATTTAAAAAATTATGGCTTTATTCATCTTTCCTTTTTTTCATTAATTTACATCAATTAATCAATCGAAAACTTGTCATTCTTGGCGACACCACATCTTTTAGATTGACATCCTTGTTTGCTTTTAGCAAACAAATGTTTTAAAATAAATCACATGTCTGTGTGAACGAGAAGTGAACGGGCGATTCTTATCTTTAGTAGTAATAATAATATTTTAAATTCTTAAAACCGAAAACCATACAAAATTTAAAAAAATACAAATTGCTGAAAAGTCTGGCTGCCCACTAGCAAAACAAATAGAGCCTGTACGATCTGTATGCTTGCTCGTTTCCAGTAGGATTGTCGAATTATCGTGCTTCGGCCTATTTAACTTCTGTGAAGGTTTCCATGTTGGAGAATTACCTGAACAGTTCAGAACACAAAACACAGCTTTATTTACCCACCGATAACCTGACACTGTATATATCTCATTTGCTTCTGTGAAATCTTCCTACACGTTTAACAAACAACGTTTAGTCCACGAACTATTATTACAAGTGGGTACATTTTATACATTGTTCATACCAGATATCAGGTAACCTGCGCCGGTTTATATAGGTCGGATGCCGATCAATGATGTATTTATATCCAATAACTATATTTTGTAGCATAATAATGAAAATGGTCAATAGCGATTGATTGGTTTCTTACATATGTGTGTATTTTTTTGAAGATAAACATAAAATTCATCAACCATTTATATTGACGATGACAAAGTTTTCTGGTTCTTACATAATTACGCACTTACCTATTCAGCTGTTTTTGCGAATACACTGTTTTACCACAGAGTGTACTTATCTTGCTAGCTTTATATGTAATATCTACAAGAAAAAAAATATAAAATTCTAATATGAGTTTATCCAGGTTTATCCAGTCTTTAGTTTTCTTTGAAAAACAATCCAAATACGAAGTTGAGGAAAATCCTTACATTAAATGACTAAATCAGCAAATAAAAAACTTTGTTATTTAAAGTTGTAACCTTCGATAATTTTTTAGAAAAATGAAAAACAAAAGTGCTTTCAATACGAACAATTTATTAACGTAAAAAAACGTTAAAAACACTTAAGAAATGGAATTAACTGTTTTCAGAAAAATATACGATCTGTGTAGTTATAAATATTTGACTGTAATAAGTACTAGTGTAATTAAAACATTATTAATATTAAGAATGCGAGTATTTTTTAGATATTGTTGTTTTTTTCATCGTGATTGTGGTTTAATACGTGATCGATATATTTCCGTTAAATATTTTAATTCGTTTATTATAGAAAGAATTTTCATAGTAATGAGATTCATTTTTATGATTTCATATTCAGTTGATTTATTTTATAAATTTTATATAATTAAGGCAACCATTCTAGTTAAATAATTCAATGATGTAATTTTATTTTTCTTAAATAAAATTTTAAACAAACGTTGTTTTATTTACAAACTGAATATTTACATTATGATCTTTTGAAAGCCCCATTGGGCATATATAATAAGTAGGTACCTACTTGTGTGTTTTATGTTGGGATCGAAGACGATAAAATTGAAAAATATATATCTTCTTGATAAATTGTTAATCTCGATACAGGTAGTGATTTATGAATGTACTAACGGTAAAAGTACCTTAAAATACACAGAATAAAAAAAAATATTATTAATATTACGGTTACGGTTATTAGCTTAAGGTTTAAATAACATACTTAAATTTAAAATGAGGCTATGGAAAACAAAATATAAATTAATAATGTTTAAAAAATATATGTTTAATACTTTTTTGTAAGTTCGCTCGTCTCTGTTTAAAATATATGTATTTAATAGTTACCTAATTTACATAAAAAGAAATTATAAACGATTTACTGATATTACATAAATATAATTGGATTTTAGAACAACAAATTTTAAACGCGAAAAATACAGTATAAATCAACCAAATAGTTTTAAATTACTTATTTTGATTAGATTTTTAAAAACTCTCTCTGGTATCATACAAATTAAAAAAATAATCGCTGATTTAATTTAATTATTTCCTCTCGCTGACTAAAGGATATAATATAATAGGTTCTAAAATAAACCCTGAATGCTTTTAAGGCTCCATCGGTTTTGATTTCTTTTCTCGTTTCTTTTCTTTTTTGATATATTCCAGTTTTGTATACGCTGTCGAGATCATCCGCTCATTAACTAGTGCCTTTGAGATTTTTGTGCCTTTGCCGATTATACTCATATTAACTTCGGTGAATGAGGCATTTTTAATTAAATATCTCATTTTATTTTTACAATGTACATTGTACTTTAATGATTAACACACGGGAAACTAGAGGACTTTTTTTTAAATATGGGTATTTGCTGTCGGCAGGAGGATTCGGGTTCAAGTCCCAGACGAAGTAATAGTAAATAAATAAATAATAGGATGTAACCAATAAGCTATACCCTTTGTACCTACTCTGTATTATTGTGAAATAAAGATTTTTTGAATTTTGAATAAACCTCTCATTGCTTACACCTCTACATTGTAACATATAATGTTTTTGTATGCTTTTGTTTTAATTCATTATATAAAGAACAGTTTATTTAAAGCAAAAAAAATATTAATTTAATTACTTTGTCATTTCAACAACATTTTCCTGCATTAATGATGACAGTAGGAGTAATAAACAACATGTTTTGGTTCAAAAATATTTCGTTGTTATAAGTGCGTTAAGTTAAGAAAACGTTAATTATTAATTAATTAAAAATATAGATATCATCTATAAATTACGCTTAAAGCATATTATGCATAATAAAAATTAGCATTTACGACACAATACATCTCAAACATAATTTAAAGATCCCCAAAAAATCTGCAGACATTTTTGTACAAACTTTTATTTCCCTTTGCTTTACGAGTAGTCGTAAAACGTCCTTAAATCTTTAATAAATGTCACCCGAAGGTGGGTCTGACCAAATCGAGATATGCGCCGGGAGAGGCCAGGTAAGCGCGACTCACCTTTCTTTGATTGGGTTGTTGCCCTCATCCGGGAACTTTATTCTCCGGCGTGGGCAGGTAAAGCCACATTTGGCAGGTTCGGTGATAAGCACGGTGTCCAATGTGGGTAAAAATAAAACAGGAAAGACAAATATTATTCTTAATTAAAAATGTAATGTTTTGTATCAGCATTGTGCTTTGGTGTTATGAGTGTTGCACAGCTGATAATATGGACGATGGTAATGATGTACATGTTTTAATGCAAGGAAAAAAACACAGGTGTTGACAGTAATTAATAAGACAATACAAAACACTATATATTATGGACAATTCGCCTGCATTCTAACTATTTCTCCCCTTCTTACATGATAGAATAAATAGACTCTTCAGCTCAAAATGTCATTCCTGCCAATATCATTTCACCTTTTTGGGGGTCTCTTTTTGTAGGGAGAAGAGAGGAGACAGTGAGGACGGCAAATCGTTCCACAGCCGAAGTATAAAACTCGAGTAACACAAACGACCCCTTCTCATGAGACAAATGTGATAAATCGTGTACATGTTTGGCTTTTTGTGAGTTGGGCGTGGCTTTCCACCGGTATCAAAGGGATCAATGGTGCTAGTTTATCTGAGCATCTTTCACTGACATACTGACAGAACAAGGTAATCATTCTCAATTGGCGTCTGTGCTTTAATGATTGCAATCCGTTTGTTAAGATAGGGAAATCTATCAAACGGACCTCTCATTTCTGCACCAGTCAGAAGTTGTGTACAATTAAATCATCTGAGAGCCTTGTACAGTACATACGCCCAGCTTTTAAGAGGCTGACTTGACTCTGGCTTCTTTGGAGCTACCGTGCCTGAGCTGATCACTTAGAGTTACATCAAGGATATCAATGGAAGACATGATGGGAAGATTGCTTCCGTTGAAGGAGAATAGATTGTAAATTCTATCTCTTTTAAATGTAATCACACATGATAACTTACGCAATTCCTGTTTCAAATCTTCTGAGAAACCATTTTTGAATATTTGAGATTGTATATTCTATTAAAATTTCTTAAACAACTTACTAAGCCTACCTACTTTCTAAATGTTAATATTTCTAAAATATCAACAACAACACTGATTACAAAATTACGTGAACCTAGTTTTCTCAGTTTACAATAAAGGAGCTAGACGTGTTAAATCACACGTTTGTTTATTTGTTTTACTAAGCGAATCACCGAACGAACCAAGGTTAAATATTTGCAGTAGAAATTCTGCTATTTACGAGATCTGGAGTGTAATTCTCCATTGAGAAGTAGTGAGTATAATCATTCGTGAATTTCTCTTACGTCAGAGGCATTGTTCTCCCTCTTAATAAACTCGCTAATGCCTCGCTTAGAAGTATTGCGTATTACCAGACAAAACTATTCCAAAATGTATTGTTTGGACCACGCTCCGTTGGGCTACACGCATCTAAGCCAGCATTAACAGGTAAACACGCCGAACTCCATAAAATGCTTAATTAAAGCCACAGAAGGCTTGATTTGGCTTTGTTGGCGAGACTAACGAATTATACACGCAATAACTTTAAATATTATTTTATTATTCGCCTCCGTTGTGTGTAACGGGCAAAATGTTTCACTTTTGCGTACCTACCTATACTTCACTATACTTTTTCTCTACTAATATGTCACGATTTAAAATTATGGAATAAAAAATATAGATAAATTTATGAAATTACATATGGGGATAAAAAATAAAATTTAATCACCTCCTTTGGGAGAAACGGGCAAAATGGTAGTTGTAACATAAAGGGTTTTCCAATAAGAGGTGTTATTTTGAATAGCCCGCTATTCCAGTAGATGTTACCTTTAAAGCTGTTATTTTTTATTATTTGACAAGTAGAAACTACGTCATTGATAAAAATGGAACGATACACGCTTCAACAACGCATTTAAATTATTAAAATTCACTTGAGTGAATCAAATGCAAATCATCTTGAGTGATGAGGCCCATTTCTACCTCGGTGCCGGAGTTAGATGGTATTGATCTGGACAACGTTTACTTTTCGCTACGTGCTACACAAACAACAAAACCATTGATTTTTTAAGATTGAATATCAAAATAACACTTCTTATTGGAAAACCCGGTATATATAGTTATGTTAAAAATATCACACATCTCTTTCTCCAATTGGAACACATGTTATTAAAATACATACATATATATCTTTATGCACAATTTTTTTTACATACATGTGTGCAGATATATAAATATATATTAAAGATAAATTTTATTTGAATAACATGTGTTGCGATCGACAAAAGATATAAAATCTTATGATATTTATTTAGATGGTTCACAAAACCAAACGAACTAAAGAAGCCTTTTTTTCGATTTGTACCTAGTGACACCGGAATGTTTCAAGCTGTTCTCCTGGGAAATGTCACCTAATCATCATAAAAATTCCTCCTCTCTATTCTTCGTAGCGAAATGGTCAACGCATTAACTACATCGTCTTCTATAACCGTAACAGACGCAGTGTGAAAGTAATTAGGATATTTTTGTGATCACAGAATTAGTTTAACCCTTCAAGTCACCAAGTCCCAACGACGACGTTGGAATTTCGGAATGCTCCAGAAGTATCTAATATATGCTACAAATTACGTATTTTTGAATTTGTCGTTAAAAGAAATACTATTTTAGAAAGTAAATAAAATTGTATTTGAAATATTTGCATTTGAAAAAAACATTGATCTTTCTAAAAAAAATTTTTTTAATATCAAACATGAAAATGTTAACAAAAAACTCACCAAGACATTTTGACTCGGAACGTCAATAATTTTGAAAGAATTCGATATTTATAAAACATATTCCTTTTGTGTAGGTAATAAGTAATGAAACTGCGACTTCACTTTTTATGCCGTTAATACAATAAAAAAATATAAATATTTTTTAACTTTCATGTTCTTTGACAATTTTTAAAAATTTTATCCATTTAATAATAAATAAATATTTGATGCAAACTGTGAAGAATAATTATTTACCTTTCCAATGACGAACATATCACATATCTAAAACTTATACACCTATAAATAGACTACATCATTTTGGCAATAAATTTGGGAATATTGTATTTGTGATATGCAGATTCCGTATTAGTTATTAAACGAAATCTTTTTGAAGTGAAACTTCTTTAGGCGCGTAATGGATTTTCGTGGACGGAGTAAAACCGAGTCAGGATCGACACGAAAATGCGGGTACCCCCACCACCGCTCACCGTTCACCGTTCACTGTTTTCAGTAAAAGCAACAAATCATTAGCATGCGCATAAAAGTTTTTATGTGTTTTATTTAAGTACTTTTTTACTCGGTAGTATAATTTTGTTTGGCGCATGCCTTAGCTGTGGTACAGACGTGGACAGGGCTTTCCTGTACCGTCCGTCCGCCGTTCAGTCTGGTTTACTCGTCCGTCGAGAGCGCTCGCGTCGCGCGCTTTGCCGTTCCATTCGTATTCCAGTATATAAATATTGTTTACTGTCGAGGAAGTTGTTATAAAAATGAGTAGTGACGAGATATTTAATTGTAATATTGTTATTTATGTAATATTGTATACTTGTGAATAAATTGAAAATTTTTGGAACTATACATTAATCGAACGTCATTCATCTATAAGAAAATATTAGAAAAAGCAAATCCATGCTTCGTCGTTGAATTATTTAACCTCTAATTTTCAAACTAACCTAAGAGAGAAAATAGAGATGATGAAATGAAAATAGAGAGAGAGGAATACTAGAAGTTTCACTTCTGTCTTGCGTAGGCTTGACACACCCACTTTTTTAATCATTTTACTGAGATGTATGAGTTCACAACTCCGTAGTGAACACACTTTTGTTTTTATATGTATATGTTATGTAATCCACACTATTAATTTGAATTTACCTTAATTTAATCAAAAATCATAATTTATTGTAAACTATGTAACACAACTGTATTACTTGTTAACTACTTTTGTAAAAGCCCATTAGGGCGTAAATAAATAAATATCTGCGTATTATAGAAAAAAAGATAAAAATACTTTTATAATGTAATGACGCACCGGTCAGATCTGTCTTTCAAAGGCTATAATGGAATACGATGTTTGTGGCTAGCAATGTCCTTCCGAAGCCTGAAGGGTTAACCCTAAATACATGTATATCTTTTCAGTGTTATCTTTGAAAAATCTTTATCTAGCGGCTATACCTGTAGTCATTGCATCTTAAGTTAAATACAAATAATAACACGGCATTTATGAAGCGCAGCTTAGTGTCATTTCACTTCAAGTATTATTATTTAGTTGACTATACTGGACATACTATAACCTTTGGGCTGCAGCTCGGAAAAACTTCAGCAGATCTGCACTCGTACCAGTAACGTAGATTTCGTTGGCGAGAATTGTAGAATCTTCACCGATTTCCCTCTGGATTATCACATGGGTAATCACATACTTTTTGCTCGAGAATCTGGAAAGAAGGGTTCCATAATAACTCAATACAGTGACAATTCAACACACTTTTAAAGAGTGATATAAAGTCATTAGAAAGGATGAAATTATTTTTAAACCTAACCTAACCTAATCTAACCTACTTAACTCAGTTAATAAAGTTTTTGTTTCATCACTTTCCATGACTTTATATAACTTTTTAAAGATGTAATGAATTATCATTGTGATGATTTATCCGGTCACCGAAAGAATATTATAGCTAACCGAATAAATTACGTCATTTAACGAAAATGTTTATTAAAAACTAAGTACTCATTTTTTTATTATTAGCTTTACCTCTTTGGTACGTACTCGTATCAAAAGGATGCATTGAGAATTCCCGATCATTTCAATAAGGAAGTAAAACTGTCATTGTATGTTTGCATCATGACATCATCGAGACGATTCACAGGTACCTGTGTCATTGTAATGATCAGCTACCCACTCAACATTCTAACGAAAACCAATAAAACTAAAAACCACTTGCGGTTATACACAGAACTGTGTAAATAAATAATACACTGCTTTATACTCACCGCGAAACTGAATTTCGCCATTAAAAGTATCCCGTATTGCATACACTATGAACGCCATCTAACGGATTTTTTGCACAACTATCATAAACAGTTTAAAAAAAAGTGGGTGTGTCAAGCCTACGCAAGACAGAAGTGAAACTTCTAGTATTCCTCTCTCTCTATTTTCATTTCATCATCTCTATTTTCTCTCTTAGGTTAGTTTGAAAATTAGAGGTTAAATAATTCAACGACGAAGCATGGATTTGCTTTTTCTAATATTTTCTTATAGATGAATGACGTTCGATTAATGTATAGTTCCAAAAATTTTCAATTTATTCACAAGTATACAATATTACATAAATAACAATATTACAATTAAATATCTCGTCACTACTCATTTTTATAACAACTTCCTCGACAGTAAACAATATTTATATACTGGAATACGAATGGAACGGCAAAGCGCGCGACGCGAGCGCTCTCGACGGACGAGTAAACCAGACTGAACGGCGGACGGACGGTACAGGAAAGCCCTGTCCACGTCTGTACCACAGCTAAGGCATGCGCCAAACAAAATTATACTACCGAGTAAAAAAGTACTTAAATAAAACACATAAAAACTTTTATGCGCATGCTAATGATTTGTTGCTTTTACTGAAAACAGTGAACGGTGAACGGTGAGCGGTGGTGGGGGTACCCGCATTTTCGTGTCGATCCTGACTCGGTTTTACTCCGTCCACGAAAATCCATTACGCGCCTAAAGAAGTTTCACTTCAAAAAACTATACAAGATTTTACTAAGAGTTTGTAAACAATGAACGTTTTGATAACCTTATAAAAATATTAAATGCAAACTCAACTCACCCTTGGTCCCATAAATTATCAGCTTACAATTCAATGGTACATAGACTAATTAACATTCCCTTAGAAAATAAAGCATATCAAAAAGAAAAAGAAACAATCAAAACAATCGCGGATAATAACAGCTACGAGGCAAATAACATCGACAAAATTATAAGACAGAAAAAATATAAAAATAAAATCAATTTAATATATCCGGTACGTAATAATAATTTAGATAAATTTGCATGTTTAGAATTTTTCGGTCCAATATCTTTAAAAATAGCCAAATAAATTTAAAAATGTGGTCTAAATATTGCTTTTAAAACTAATAATAAAATAGGAACTAACCTCAAAAACTAATTAAAACGAATTAAAATGCGACCATATAGACTGTGATGCCGTTTATATTGGACAGACTGGGAGAGCCTTATTCAAAGAACATATGCGTTGCTATAAAAATAATAAAATTGACTCAAAATTCGCAGCTCACCTCTTGGAGAAAAACCACGTCCAGCTTGACAACAACGAGCCTAAACCTTTACACATAGAAAGAAAGGGTTTTAGATTAAATTTACTAGAACAATTAGAGATAATCAAAAGAACTAATGATCCAAACATAACCCTAATTAATAATCAAACAAAAATGATCAATTCTCCCCTGCTTAATATTTTCAAAAAACCCAAAAAATATAATTCCTTCATAATCACCCACGTACCAACAATTAAGAAAACCCTTAGGTCATTAATTTTAACAGGTGTGCAAACACTGCTGAATTCCCAAATATTTTGGTTATTCCAATTCTTAATGAATCATTTTTGAACATTATAGAAATTTAAATGGGTGGGGATAAATAAAATCATATAAATAAGTCGTCGCCGTGTGGACATATCCACAGTTTGATACTTGCCTCAAAAGCCGAAACAGCTGTCACATTAAAAAAACTGTAAAAATAACAGAAATACTTGCAGAACTCAATAATTATTATAACATTATTAAATTTGATTTATTTTAAATTTATTTTAAAAAATTAAATGGAGTTCTACGAATTAAACACCAAAACAATAAATAAACTATTTGTTCTAGTTTTTTGATGTCCTAGTAAAATTGAAGCAGTTTCCTGAGAAAAACTCAGTACTCAACAGAAATAGATCCATATATCTATTTTCCTGGTGATGACTAATTTATTAAGGGAAAAATACTTAGTACCTACGATTTTATGCATCGTTTAAGAAAGATCTTAGGTACAAGTCATGAATATTTACAGCTTTGACGGTATATTGAAGTATTATTCCTAAGATAAAATGAAATAGTGTGTGCTGATACTGAAAGTAGTTTTTCTCAGAAAAAGAATACCTACTGTTGGAAAGAACATTATTCTGCACAATTGATTTTTCATGACTTCGTAATCATTGTCTGATCTCATCGAAAATTACGATCGGTCATGTATGTTTCCTGCTGGATGAGGATATACCAAAGCTCTACATTATTATTGATCCCTAATCTCTTTGTGCCACACTTCTTTACCGTGTTTTATTTTTGAGGTATTATGCCGTGTTGCTCCTTCATAAACCAACTTTTCGGGCAGCGTTACAGTGTTCATCTAATTTTATGTTTACACATCTTCCCTTATGATGGACACTTTTCCGTCTGAAACGTTGGCGGAAAAGGAGGTAACGCAATACGGCACGATACCCCAAAATAAATTATGGTAAAACTTTTGGTGAAAATCTCCAATAATAATTTTTCTTTGTATTAATTATATAATAACGAGTTTATTCCGGAATGTGGGGAGGTTTTTGCAGTCCCACACATCCCATAAAACATAAAATAAAATACAGAAATGTTACAATAATATTAAAGTAATATTTACAGTAATATACAATTATAGGAACTTAAAAAAACAATTTTGCTAAACGTGGAACATTAGATTGACAGGATGCGATTTTTTACTGTACATCATGTTGTTTTCTAGTGCAAACTCTTCATAAATTTTTAATAATTTTCGTAGCTTCCTTTTTGCTAGCTTCATTAACACCATGTCGTTTGCATAATTTACATTATTAGCAGCCTACCCCAAAACTATTTAGCCTGTGAGTGAGATCATCCATACATATGTTAATTAGTACTGGAATGAACTTTTTTTAGGTAGAATGGTGCAGACAGTCCGTTTTTCTATTTTTCAGTGTTTTATCCAAGTGTCTAGAATGTGTACGACCTTTGACGGAATCCTCATTTTCTTGAGTTCAGCGTGTAAAGTAAGCTGTGAGAAACTCATTCGAAGGCCTCGTTGAGGTCCAGGAAAGAGGCGTACATTGTAGTTATTCTCTTTTTATAGCATTGCAACGTTTTTTTTAAAGCAGAATATCAATGTGTTTATTGAGCACCCCCTTTTAAATCCCATTTGATTGTATGAAGTTGTTAGGTGGAGTTCAACCTGATCAAATATTCGAGCAAAAGTTGTGGCAATGGATATTGCACGGTAATTTTCGTGAACGGTGATGTCTGACAATTTATAATTTATAGTAGGTATAATTACAGTTTTCGTCATATCTTTAGGCAAATATCCATTTTCTTATTATGACGGTAAACAAAGTCATCGGTAGTCGCACAATGGCTTCTCCAACGCGTTTGACGTGCTCAATGCTCAATCCATCATTTCATGTTCTTGTTCAATTACCATGTTCTTGGTGATCAAAAGATCGATGTCTTCATTTGAGGATGAAGGCATTTTGTTTGAAGAAGTGAACAGTGCTGGAATAGATAAGTGTGTCTTGAAGATATTGGCAATGGCTACAGGGTTCGTCTCTCCATTTACGTTACTAGGAATTTTACATCGCACATTTAACTGCTTTTTGTCTTTCAGTCTCGATTTTCAAACTTGTTGGCAATTTTTTCCATCATTGTTGTTCCAAATTTTGCTGACATTTTTTAGTGTTAATTTTAAGGCAGCATGCTTTATCTTCCTATCCATTGTGATAACACGCAGTTTGCCATTATCGATCCAAATTATCATTGCATTTCTGGATTTGCATATTTGTTTGCAACTAAGTCATTCCACCCCAGAATTTGACTTTAATGTTGGGTATTTTGGCGGTTTCTGAATATTAAAATCTTCCTATTTCGAAGTGCTTCGCTACGTGAATATAGGTCGTTTATGTTAGCGTCTGTAGGGTTGCGGCTATCCTGAAAACTTATATCCAGTCAACATCGTAGTATATTTTTAAATCTAGAATTTGGTTGAAGATATTTTTTATGACTGTACAATGGTTGTGTGATGTGCATCACATATGTATGTATAGGAATCGTCTGATATAATTTCGGTGTCAGCAGTAATATATTCATTATCTTGACAAAAAGATTTTAGCTCTAAACTAAATTTTAGTAATATATTCATTATCTTGACAAAAAGATTTTAGCTCTAAACTAAATTATTATAATACATTAACTTTCAGTCTCTATGTGTGTACTTACTTTGTAGCTTTTACTTTATTTACTGCCTCTGCTTTTGATTGCCAATGGATCCTTTGGTGGTTTGCTGTTTTTCTCCGGGGAAACTGCTGTATAAGTTTTATTATAAGGAAGGTTCACATTTCAGCGGGTGAGAAAACATAAATACAAAAACATTATTTATTATTTTTTTGATAAATTAATGTTTTTAAAGACAAGATTTTATTTATGCATAGCACAAAGGATAACAATTATTTTTATAAGCAATAATTGTTCGCCTGAAACACTCATCCACATTGAAAAAATCTCCTGATAAAAAATACATGACGCAAAATTACATAAAAATGTAAAAAGCAGTAATTGTTGAATGAAACACTAGCATATATTGAATATTTTCTCGGGTAAGAAATAAGCCCCCATAGCTCAGTGGTCAGAGCTTTCGACCGGAAATCGAATGGACACGGGTTCGAGTCCCGTTGGCGTCATGTATTTTTTATCAGGAGATTTTTTCAATGTGGATGAGTGTTTCAGGCGAACAATTATTGCTTATAAAAATAAACATTATTTGTCATAATGTTACTCATCATTTTGGTTTCATTACGAAAAGTGATTTGAACCTCTCCTTCGACTTCAACTTCTTGCTCATCTACTTTTTGACACTTATTCTCCATGTAATCCTTTATTTGTCTAACTTTTACATGCACTCTAAAGTCGTAAATATTGAAGATGACAATAGAAACAGAATGTAGATGTTTCTTACTTCATTTGGCAGTCTCGTTAATTCGTTAGTTCCCCTTTTGTTTGTCCGATTTTCTTATCTGTATCGGGTAAAATGATTGAAAATAATTTGATGACTACGTGCAAGTTACATCGCCTACATAGCAAGTGGGGCTTAACACTCCAATATTCCACATACCATTATTTCCATTCTAACGGTACCTATTGTTTCACCAGGACGATACTTAGATTATTTTACAATCTGCAGACTGTCCCAACTCTCCGAATGTACTTCATCATTTTGAATATACCCTAGTCCCCTGTGCAATGCAAATTAGGAGCTGCTTAGGCAAAGTGGTTTAATTCCCACAAGCAACCTTATCTTCAAGTCAACTGAATTCAGTGGCCTAATTTTAAACACAAAATATTACTCATAAATTTGGAGGATCGTGTATAAAGGGAAGTTTAAAAACAGATGCCGGCTAATAAAAATGGCAATATAGCTCACCACATGAAGGCAATATAAATTCCTCAAAATTAAATAATATTTACATTACTTTCAACGAGCTATCATCGTACACAAACCGCGCAACTATGCTTTGCTAAAGACGAAAATATCCATGAATCGCTTTGAAAAAGATTAATTGTTGATTGTTTTCTTCTCAACTCAGATTTGCGATACGATTTTCTTGACACTTAATAATCTGGAAATTAAAACATCCATCGATCGCTTTGATAAAAAGTCTCAACTGGACATCAACAGGATAAATCCATCACGTTTCATTACCAACAAATCGTCCCCATTAAACGTAATTTCGCGTTTCACGTTGCAAAAAAGTTGAAATCACTCTTCAAACGACTAATATATAAATACCGTGATTTTTTTTTACTTTGCACGTGTAATTCATATTGTAACAAGCTTTCGTTAGCTCTCGCTTTCAATTTCGCTTTTTCAAGCTTCGTTCAAGTCATTACATAATTATTATTATTATTTTTTATTTTTTTTTATTTAGTAAAAGTTTATACATTTATATACATTATTTAAGAAATGTTTTGACTGCCCAACTTGGAGGATTCCCGTTTTAGGACAGTCAAATTAGGATGAGAATTAACATTTTGATAAGTATAGTATTAAAATAATAGGTATTTGTACTTTTAACTGGTGCCTAAGCCTACTAACATGTTTGTATAAATATGAATAACAAAGAGAAGAAATACCATAAAACACCGAAATACCATTAAAACGCTGTTATTGTTAAAAATTTCTTAAGGAGGTTTGCTGGATTTGAATGCTTTTATTTCCGTTCGTGTGGGTGTGGAAATGCCGATGAATATTCATCCACCTAAGTATTTATGTTCTTAATAATTCAGGAAATGTTCGTATTTATTTAAATATTTTACAATTATTTGTAAAACCGTGGTGAAACCATCCAAAATTCGTTGAAAAAGTTTGGAAGTACAATTTCTTTATCAAAATTTCCTTTGCAAGTTTATTCTAAGTTTTAAAAACTTGTTCTAAACTAACAATGAGATGCGGGAGAACAATAACACAGAAAGTCAAAAGACATCTAAACTAGCAGAAGATACATAAAAAAGGGAATTTACGTTGATACTCGTACGTTGTACTTTAGATATCTCGAAAACTAATTGACTTAGTTTTTTGTAGCTTTTGAAACTTCAAAAATGTTTAATGTATTACAGTTTAATAATATTATTATCTATTTAAAATCTGTTCCATTCTCACATATACTGCAGCGGGAGGTGTTGGAGGTGTGCCGGAGGTGAGATTAAAAATAATTTGTTTTTATAGATTTAAAAAATTCCTTACCAAAAAATTCGCACGTCTTATGGTTCCGACACAAAAAGAATCAGCAAGCGCCATAGCAACTGGTATAGACTTATTAAAATCTTTTCAGAACTAGGTATGCTCAGTGAAAAAGTCTGTTCTATAAATCTGAGGACTTAAAATTCATGGAAAACAATATTAAAGAAAGCATTAAGTTTGAAGACGATACTGAAACAAAAAAATCAAACCGCAACTTCGTTTAATATTCTAGAGATTTCCATTTGAGAGAACTTTTTAAAAATAATTCAGTCCATTTTAAACTTAACATCCCTTTAGAACACATAAATTACCAGTCATTATTGAATCATTTAAATATTCCGACATTAGAAAACAGAAGAAAAATAAACGACCTAACCTTTTTATTAAAATTATTGAACTCTAAATTCGATTGTTGTGAACTCCTGCATTTAATAAATCTACACATACCTACACGAACAACTAGGCAAATATCAACATTTTACATACATACATCTCATTCCAACTATAGTTTTCACTCTCCAATACAACGTTTACACAGTCTTGGTAACAAATACTTAAATAATATAAATGTATTTGACAATAATTTGAACTTGGCCAACTTTAAACGGAGTATGTGCGAACTATTTTTACATACTTTGTAAACTATTGTTATCAACTAATTTTATACCTTCTTATTAACATTATCGTTGATTTGGAGGATTTTGGCAAATTTTATATTTTTTGTCGCACTTATTTGCACTCTATCATACCTAATTTTTTAAACTCTTATATTTTATGTAACCTATATTTTGCTAAATCTGACATTTTTATATGTAATCTATATGTATTTTTTTTTATATAAAATGTATAACTAAAAAAATAAAGATGTACATTATTATATGTAAAAGCCCTATGGGCGTTTAAATGAAATAAAATAAAATATTAACAATTCAAATGTTTTAAAGCAAAGTTAAATATAATAATATCTCGAACTATAAAGATACAAAATTCTAGAAGAAAACAGTCGTATTTATAAAAATTACAATTTCATTACTCGTTATTGGCTTTCGCCCTAAAGCCATTTAGAAATTGTATGAAAATGACATCGATCACAAAATAATATTGACGAAGAGATCAATTCTTAGAAAGATCAGACCTAGTTTTGAAATCAAAAACTTTTAGGTATCTACAGCAGCGTTTCCCAAAAAGTGTTCCGCGGAACCCTGGGGTTCCGTAGAAGCATCACAAGGGTTCCGCGTTCCGTCCGGATTTAACGTATGTATTTAACAAAAAAAATAAGTGGAACGGGAGCTAGATCCAGAGCGCTTGACCGCCGTCGCAATTTTTTAAGCATGTCAGGATTTGAACCTCACCGCGACCCGTATCACCCGCCGCAAGACTGTGACATGAGAGAACGTGTGTGTTCTCGTTCAATTCGTGTGAACTTACAAAGGTGACATTCCAGTGATATTGTTATTCCTGTTCTTATAATCTTGTACTTACGATATCCGTTTTAGGTAAGTATTTTTTTATTTGTTACCAATTGCAGATAGTGCCAAAACAAATAAAAACGATTTATTCATATTCATGTTATTTTTTATTTCATCCTTTATAAAAAAATGGATAACTGGCTCAAAACAGGGCGCTTACAAAGTAGTATAAGTGCTTCATCAAGTTCATCGTCAGCAAATAATGAAAGTATTTCAAAAGAAGCTGTTGATTTATCCGTAAGTAAATTATACTTACCTAGCAATAGTAATCATTTAGGCCTAGTTCATGAACATATTTTGATTGGTGACAACCGTAACAAATTACTTTAATGTAGTATAACTGACGCATGGGTGTTCGACTCTAGCCTTTTAAACAGCAAATGCCATCTATTTTTGATATAAATGAATCACGCCCGAAAAAGGGTTCAAATTCCAGACTGTGCCAAAGGAAGATTTGGGGTGGGACTGTTCTTTTTAGCCAACACCAAACTGCATCTTGCCGTCACATTACTAATGTTTTTTATTTCATTCCAGGATATCGTAAATACTGAAGGATATTGTCCTGAGCAGGATAGACAAAATACACCAACGAATAAAAGGGCTGAGCAATCTCAGGACAACACTACTTCAAAAAAGAGAAAATATGACGAATCTTACTTGTCCTTTGGATTTATTTCTGTAGGAATGCTTGAGAATCCGGATGGTCAATGCGTTATCTGCAACAAAATCATATGTAATAGCTCTCTGGAACCTGCAAAGCTAAAACGACATCTTAATACCAACCACCCGCAATTAAAAGACAAAAGCTTAGACTTTTTTTAAGATACAAAGATGCACATAAAACCAGTGTGGCTGCTTTACATAAATATGTTAAAAATGATAACGAGAATGCCACCGAAGCATCATTACTGTTAAATTACAGGATTGCTCGTGCTGGCAAACCACACACGATTGCAGAGACTTTAATAAAACCCTGTATGACAGAAATTGTCAAGTGTGTACTTGGCGAAGACGCAGCGAAGAAAGTTGCAGCAGTTCAGAGTTCCAATAATATCATATCTGATCGAATTCATAAAATATCTGACCACATTGAAGATGAATTGATTTGTATATTGAAAAGTAGTGTAATGTTTGCAATGCAACTCGACAAAAGTACAGATGTCGCTGGACTATCAATACTGCTTGTTTTCGTAAGATACCCCTTCGGGGGATCTATGGAAGAGGATTTGTTTATTTATGCTCCTTTGGAGACCAACACCACTGGAGAAGAAATTTTCAAAGTCATTGATAATTACATGAATGTACATAACATTTATTGAAACAAATGTGTCGATGTATGTAGCGATGGAGCTGCCGCTTTGACTGGCAAAATAAAAGGTGTTGTAACAAGAATTAAGAATATTGCACCTAAATGCAGCAGCAGTCACTGCGTTTTACATCGACATGCCCTTGTCGTAAAAAAAATACCACACGAGGTAAAGAAAGTTCTCGATCAAGCCGTACAAATTGTGAATTACGTTAAATCACGTCCGCTCCAATTGAGACTTTTTAAAAAAGTGTGTGAAGATATAGGAAGTCAGCATCAATCACTTCTTCTTCACACGGAAGTAAGATGGCTTTCCAAAGGAAAAGTATTATTAAGATTGTTTGAATTACGCAACGAACTAGTGGTATTTTTTTCCAAAGAATCGCTTTCTTCATCTTTGAGTGGTCTTGTTCGACTATTGCACGACGAGCAATGGCTAATGAAACTGGCATATTTGGCAGACATATTTGATAAACTGAATGTAATTTGCAAGTCATTGCAAGGAAGAAACACAAATACTTTTACAGTAAACGACAAAATCTCTTCTCTTAGAAAGAAACTTGTCTTCTGGATAGAATGTGTTGAACAGAAACAGTACCAATGTTTTACTCTTTTAAACGAGTTTCTGGAAAAAAATGAGTTGCAAGTAACCGCAGATGTTAAAAAATGCATTTACGAACATTTGATGGCCCTCAACAAATCTCTGGAAGAGTATTTTCCTGAAAAAAACCTGCAGGACATTGACTGGGTACAGAATCCATTCCTAGTTCACAGGACACCGTCGACTCTTACAGCAACAGAGAACGAGGCTTTGATTGATATCATGTGTTTTTCTTCCTTACAACAAAAGTTTAATTCAGAAAAAACTAATCTGGATGAGTTTTGGATTGGACTTAAAAACGAATATCCAGAAGTCGTCGAGAAGGCTATCACAGTTTTGTTACCATTTGTGACCACTTACCGATGTGAAACTGGTTTTTCGGCTTACGCTCACACAAAAAACAAATACAGAAACAGATTGGATGCAGCTCCAGATCTTCGTATTCAGCTGTCTGACATAAAGCCTGATTTCAATGCTATTTTGACAAAAAATGTAAAAAGATATCACTCTTCACATTAAATTAAGTTTTACACAAAACTTTTGATCTTTCTTTCATGGTAAACATGAAAGTATCCAAACTACAAGTTTATCTTTTTCTTATAAAAATAGGGTTCCGCCTAGAAAAGTATGATCGATAAGGGTTCCGGGGCGAAAAAAAATTGGGAAACGCTGATCTACAGTTATAGTGATTTGTTTTTGGGGTATTATGCCATGTTACGCTACCTCCTTCTTTAGCCAACGTTTTGGACAGCATTGCAGTGTCCATCATCAGGTCAGATGTGTAATCTGGTGGAGTGAGATGGTATCTACAAGTTTTTTAATTTGTTATTTAATGTATAAGGTTATGCATAATATTAATAAATTAGCTTATGGAATAATTGTACGCTGGAAGTTACTGCCTCTGTTTCAGAACTTTATTAGAGGTACCATATATATTTAAAAGTGTTTACTGCTGTGCACTTATGTGGGAAGTCTGTGTTGCTTCTCTCGTGTCATCGTCGCCTCGTTCAACCCTCCAGAGTTTAGAGTAAAACAGCTTTCAGCCTTGCCACTATGTGTGGGAAATAACCACCCACACAGCGGACGGCGGCTCTTCAACTCTCCCACATGAAATTATAATTATATAATTATATAAGTACATTTTTGTTTATTTGTTATAATATATGATCAAATATTTTAAGACCCCTCTTCCATAGAAGCATTAGCTTGTGGCTGGAAGAGGAGTGTATATTGTTTTATTACAGTGAGTAATTAATTAAAAATAAAATGATTTTAAACTTATTTGAAGAATGGAATGTTACTTAAAAGGAAACTGATTGAGATGAGTTATTCTTAAGATTAATTCAATTGGAAACATTTTTATTTTTTGTAAGTTTGTCTTTAAAAAAAATTTTCACAGTGTTTATTATTTGGATGTTATCATTAATGTTTCTAATTTCTTCAGGTAGTCGATTGAAAAAAATTCTTGCCCGGTAAGTATAATAATTTTGTGCAAAGGAAGTGTTTAATTTTGGGCATGGAAAAATATATTTAAGTCGGGTACGGTTTTCAGTTAGAAATTGATACTTGTATTTTTCTTTCGTGATTTGAATTAATGCATTTTTAGTATAAAGATCTTTAAATGAAGGCACTTGAAATTCTTCGAATAATCGATCCGTTGGGTAATTGGAAGGTTTTCTTAATATTATTTTAATTACTAACCTTTGTACCACTTATATTGGAGTAAGGTTAGTTTTGTATGTGGATCCCCAACTAATGATACCATATTGTAGAGTTGATTGGACCAAGGCATAATATATTAAATATAGGTTTTTTTATAGACAAAAAATTTCTGATTCTTAAAAATACATATATCAGTTTTCTGATTTTTTTTACAACTTGACATATTTGTTCCTTCCAATTCAAATTTTTATCGATAATTACTCCTATATATTTGATTGTATTTTTTAGTACTGTGCAGTTTTGGAGACAGTAATTTTTATTATGTATTTTGGAATTGTCATGAATGATAATGTCAAAATTTTTAGGGATGTCTTTTGTGTGTATTGCAAATGGAATTACATATGTTTCATCGGTATTTAGTGATAGTAAATTAATGTCGAAGAAATTCTTAAGAGTATTTAAGTCTTCAGTGGCTTTAAGTATTACGTTTTCCCAATTTTTTTCGCTTATTATTAGAACTGTATCGTCGGCATACGAAGTAATTTGGCCATGTAGTGGTTGAAAGAAAATGTCGTTAACATATATGGTGAAAAGAATTGGTCCAAGCACTGTATCTTGCGGGATTCCAAAGTCAGAATGTTCTTTATCGCTATTAACCTGATTTATTTTTACGACTTGTGGTCGATTTTTTAGGTAGTTTGAAATCCGTTTAATCGCGTTGTCTTTTAAACCTATATTATTCATTTTTTTCAGTAGAATCTTATGGGATATGCTATCAAAAGCTTTTCTGAGATCAATAAATATACCTGCACATTTTTAACCTTTATCTAAAGATTCGTAAATGTATGAAGTTACGTTAGCAATAGCATCTTTTGTGCTGAGTGATTTTATAACTCCAAACCGGTTTTTGTGTAGTATTTTATTACTATCTAGGAATTTGACCAATTGTTTTTTTATTATTTTTTCAAAGATTTTTCCTATATTTGAAATTAAACAGATTGGTCGATAATTTGTTACTTGATGTGGATCTCTAGATTTGTAAATAGGTGAGATTATTGTGTTTCACGGCATATTTTCCACGGCTCTCCGCGCTGAAGTGAGGAGTTCTCCATCTCCAGTGCCCGTCTCGCTGTTCCCGTTACCCCTCCTCTTTCTTCTCTCCCCCTCTCCTGTAGTTAATCATCCCTTTAATGGGCATGATGCGTTATCGCTTGCTGCTCTACCGTCAATCACCATACGTACACGTTTGTGAACCGAAACGTGAATCGAGCCACGAATTACGGGAAAGGAACGAAGCAACTGCAAGCGGCGTTTCGCGCCCTGTGCGGTTGCTTTGTTCCTTTCCCATAAGTTGAGGTTCAGTTCGGCAGTTCGGCTCGCGTATGAATACGTGTGACCAAGGGATGTTTTACACTATATTGCTGCGTGATGGTGTATCCTCTATAATTTGAAGTCGTAGGGATACTTGATTGTTGGAGGATATGGGAAACTCATAACAAGGTTCATAAATTAAATAATAAAACGAATTCATTAATTTGGCAATGCTATTTTTAAACATATTAATTTGTCATTTGAAAACAAAAAGTAAGTTTTGATACACTATCAATCGCCAGATTTATAAGAAAAATGCTTCTTGTTTTAAAAAATATTTCCTCTCGCAATGATATTTATCTATAACAGTTTTTTATGTATATAACCTGTTAACGCAGGTTTAAGAACCTATGTAATTAACGTCAACCAAATTTTACAAAACCACAACATTCCTACGCAATGGACCTTGGATGGATTGACAAAACAAGCAGGCAAAACAGAATACCTATAACAAGTAAGAATAATCAGAACCTTCATAATTCACCGTCCATAAAATGATGATGTTTAATGAAACAAATGTTCTACTCAACAGAATATAGTTCTATCATATTAACAAAAACTAGTGATTTAGGTACTTATTATTTCTAGACACAAAGATACAATCATCATAACATTAATGGGCAAATTATATTTAGACATTGCTCTATCTACTCTCTCTTTTACATCGCTCAGTGTTGAATCATTCCTAAAATTACTAATAGGTCAACAATTTGTGCAAGGTTCAGTATATTTAAATGTCAACTAAAATAAATTAATATCCAATATTTTGTACGACCGCCAATAACAATAGCCAAAAAAGGAAGAAATAAGAAGAAACCGCTGAAGTGACGATCGTTTTTTGATTCTATGAACGTCATTATTCGTTGGGCTGAAGGCGATTATGAATCAGAAGAAGTATAATTAACGAATTGGTCGGTTTTGAAAATTATTTTAAATGCTTATAGATTTTTATCATTGAAAACCTGTTTCAAAAATCTACCTTGGTCATTTGTTAGGCTACCCTGTCAAACCGTTTTGTGTGGGTCGATTTTAAACAGGCTAGGCATTTTTAATCGGGTTTTTTGAGTTGAATTATTATGTACTTTAGGATTCAGAATAAACCATTATTTAGGTTTATGTAATATTTAGGAGATTTTGACTTAAAATCGCCCAACCCGTGTCTAGTTTTTGCTCCTGGGCTTAGTGTGCTTTATTGTAGCATTTGAGCAGACCCTTCAAAATAATCATAGGGCATCTTTAAATAGTAAAAATAAAGTAGCTATCCGCGTTTGTCTGTTTGTGGGCTTAGTTCATCTAATATTATAAGATGCGCAACGGGTTTTTATAGGGTTTTAACATAGAGAATTTCAATTAAAAAAATTTTAAAAACGCAATATATGCATATTATTTTTTTATAAAAAAAAGGGAATAGTCGATGTTTATCATAAAATTCACAACCTCAAAACTTAACCCCTAATCATTCACAACCCCGAGCAACCGCAAGTACACATCAGCTAGTTGAATATAAATAAAACAAAAAATAAAATAATTTTAAAAGCGGAGACGGCTTACACGTAGTTCCCGTGAGCACTTAGGCCATAGGCCCATTGTGCTTTCTCCCATTTTACCTCAATCCTTTCAACAACCCTATCGGGTAGGTGGCTATGTCTTCTGGTTCTACTGTATTTCTCCCCAGGTATCTGAGCATAGTTCCCACCAGGGCAGGACATTGGACAGATCATAGTTGAATTGGAGTATCTTCATCCTCTTCACATTTCCTGCATATATTGGTGTTTTCCACTCCCAATATATGTATGTGTCTTCTGAGATGGTAGTGTCCCGTTAATAGTCCTACCAGTTCCGTCAGCGAGTTGCTGTCCATATCGAGTAGTTTCTTGGTTCGTCTAGGGTCTGATCCTTGTATAAATAATATATAAATAATTAAAAATTATAAACTTATTCACTTATAAAACTTAAGTTAAGCACCATATTTATTTTATGCATTTAGTAAACTTAAAATAATTTCACTTCATGTGGTCTCATACAGGATGGGGCACACGTAATGACCAAGTTTTGAGGAGGTATAAAAAAATAAACTTAGAGAAGAGTGTATTGCTTCTGAAGGCCACCATCTTGCTGGAGTGGTATTCTAAACTTTATGAAATAAATGGGATCACATACAGATCATAATAAAAAAGTTTTAAGTCTCTAAGTTTATTAGATTTTTTTTATATCTCTTCAAAACCAGGTCATTACTTCTGCCTGTATTAACATAAGTACATATTTTTACATATAAATTTATCTTAAATTTTATTTATCACAGACATAATTTAAAATGAACTAAACTTTAAATACTTTTGAATTCCTTTATACAGTAAATAAGTAAGTCAACTTTTTTTCCTTCTGTCTTGTTTGGTGTCTAAATATACTTTGTATTTAAAGTAAGTTGGTATTAAAATGTCATAAAATTTGTACATGAAAATTTAAACATTGTAGAAAATTCTTTGTTTAATTACATCTAATTCTTTATTATAAAACTATTTTCTGTGGCGATTTAAATTAATTTCTATCGTTGCTTTATTTTGAATATTATAAAATTATTGCTATTTCGATATCATATTTATATCAACATTTCTGCTGTAAAAATAATATAATTATATATTTTTACCATGTTATATACATCCCACCAATGATGAATTCTGATCCTGAAAATCTTTGAATCATCCTTCACCGACGGTCAAATTCGTATCTTCGTTGATTAACTTTTACCAGTCTCTGACATTGATTAATGAAATAATGATATTTTAGCGGGATTTACAAATAGTAGAGACTATTGACTAAAAAAAAAACCATAAAATCTATCTTCTAGTTTAAAGGTATGCAGATATTGTTTTGATTTACTCACCAATTAATTTTTCATTATATTGTTACATACTTTTGTTAAATTAATGAAAATTTGTACGTCGATAACTTAAAAATTCTTAAAAAACTAAATTAACTTTTAAGTTAAGTATTAAAACTAGTACTCGAATAGAAAACTTTTGTTTATTTAGAATTACTTAAAAATGGAATTCTAATCTTTCATATAAGCAATTTATAAAATAATTAAAATATCAGCATCTTTCTTTATCTACGTTCAATCTATTTTCCTTTGTTTATTTATTTGTACATGGTTGATAGCGTTCGTTGTCGATGGATAAGGCTCTTGACTAGCAATCCGAAGGTGGCGGGTTCAAATCCCGGCGTTAGCAATTAAATTAAATTACATTTGTTGCATTTGTGTTATTTCAATATTAATAATTAAAAACAATATAATCTACTTGCAGCACATACCAGAGTGGAAGATATTCTCAGTACTGTAATCTCAGTCTGCACTGTTGTAAAACCACCATTCAGAAAGTTTGATGACCAGATCTGAATAACCGAATATTTCCCTCCTTCTTCTTCCCCATTCCCTAACCTTCTCCACTACTTTCAGCCTTACATACCCCAATTGATGATGCCAAAGTCTCATTGGCATCAGATGGTTTAGAGCAGTTGGGAATCTTACGGTGTTCACATAAAAAAATGAGATAAGATAAAATTTAAATCACGAATTCTATGAAATCAACTCGATAGATTAGCATACCCAAACCTAATGAGTGCGATGATTGAATCATGACGGAGTTGTCTCAAAACAAATTATCTCTGTAATACATGGGTAAGTCGATATCAGTAGAAATGCACTCGGAATGTTCATGGACAAGAAGATAAATTGTCAGATTAAAGTAAAGCTACAGAACGTATTCTTAGCAGTGGAATAATATTTAGATTTCGGGAAACTTCACATTCGAAGAAACTACAGCAAAAGCTTTTCCATTCTCTTGTATTAGTTTGACAAATGAAAGATTCGTTATAAATGATTTACCAATAATTTCCTATATATCTGAAAGCACGTATTCTATACCATGCAAAAGATGAACGTAGTTTTTAGAACAATCAATGTTCGGCTACACCTCGCTTCGAGACTCCACCCCCACGGAACCAAATTCGCAATATTTTATTAAAAGTGGGACCACATTTTTGACAGACGCTACAAAACATTATTGTATGTCTTTGCTAACGATCAGAACCATTATTCATGTCAGAAGTCACCCCGAAATGAATTCTTACGGTGTACTGAATAGCCTACATGGTTGCTAATTGGAAGACACCCTCGTACAAACAAACTTGTCATTGTGTACATATTATATTAGCTACATTACATTGCTAGTGGTAAGAATCTAAATGCAATCCCCTGTATTTTAACCTCCCCTTAATTTTCAGCTGGTTACGAAGATTTGTCTGTTCTGATAAACCCATGTTATCCGTCGTGGTACTTGTAGTAAGCCCTTTACTCTGCCCTCAGAGCTTTTTATCTCGGCAAGCATTTATATTGGAGGAAATCCATTCACATTCACATGTAAATAACATGTACATTATTAATATGTTAATCATGATTGCCACTTTACATATACACATATATATATATACCTTTTAATATATGCACGTATACTTAAATAAAGTACAAGGAATAATCTGTTCAAACTGTACATAAGCAGAAGGTTTTGTTACTTATTTAATGACGGTTTTCTAAAAAATAATTTAAAAGAATAGAATAGGTTAATTCGGATTTGAAAATGAAGGTAACATGACGAAATTACACAGGCGTAAATTTCTTGTAGATACCAATAATACACCGTATTTGTACAGGTAGGGAATTACACGTTATGCCAATGGACTAAATACACATGGAGAGAATTATATATTTATTTATTATTCACGCCTCAAAGGCTTTTTTACATGTGATACATTAGTATGGCTGTGTTGTACAAAGTAGTAAAATAATTTTATAATAAAAGAAAATATATATACATAAATAGATAAAATGATAAAACATGTAGTTTCATCATCTGGGAAGGAAATTATTTAATTATGATTATGATTACGTTTAACTCTAAGGTTTTTTACATTTGATCTCCCAGTATAATAAATGATAGTATCATTTAAAATCTGAAAGATGTCGAATTTTTAGTAATAATACTGAGTAATAAAATATTATTTTTAATGTGTTTAATCCGGCGCCAAACCAAATAAAATATAATGAAAATCATAGTAAATTAACATACGCCAAATCTAAACAATTATTTCAAAAGAATTTAAGTTTTTATCATGACAAAACAAGAACTTTTAATGTTTTCTGTTTGACTTATGATTTATAGTCTCTCAATTTTACCGACTGGCGAGATTTATAAGAGAGCGGGAACAAAGAAACTGTATTAACAGTGGATTTTGAATAATATATGTTACACCATTTAGATTGTGGTAAGGGAGTTTAAGCTATAGCGAAATAGAAAAAAAAGAATATTTAGTATCGACAGTGGCAATGGAATAAATAAATGATGTATTAATACGATAATATACTAAGAAAATAACGAAATTGAGGGAAGTGAAATGTTTTCTTTCTAAAGATATAATTTAACTAAACTTATATTTTCTAAAATGCTACAATAAGGCCTTAATACAAAAAAATCCGAACGATAGTCATAAACTTAGTAAAATTTAAGAAATATAGAGGTAAATTTCTCCAACATCGCAATTTTCAAGATTGCGCGCACGGAGAAAACTGCTCATATAAAGTATTGCTATTTTATTAAAAAATATCTTAAAATTATTTGCAATCCTGTTAAAAACGGGACTGCAGGCCCTTAACGAATGAATTGATATGTTTCATGTAAAACTTTTAGTAAAAAAGGAATGTATAATCGCGACATCGAAACACGTGTTCATAAAAATGATAATATTTTCACATATGATAATTAACAGGTAAAAGGCAGATGCATGAACAAGTTTTCCGATATATTCGGAAGGTACTAAATTTGCCTGCAATCCGTTTTAAACAGGAAATTAAGAAATCAGCAATACTATTTTTATTCCGTGCACTGGTATTAATTATTAATATATATTTTCTTTGTTTATACTATTATGAAAATCAGACAATTATCTTTGCCAGGGTTAACCCTAGAGTGGGCGCGTCTTTCCGTAAAACGTTAGTGGACGCGTGGGGAGCATTTTTCCGCTCGTTTTCGTTGACAATTTTAAGTAGGAATACTGCAATTTAATTAATTTATTTTATCAGGAATTCAGTAAAACACAAATAAAGAATTACAAATCGACATATTTATTGAACTCTGCTTAAGAAACTTTGGTTTTCAGTCGACTTTACAAAATTTAACATTTTAATTTACCTTTTTAAGTTATCCTACATTGTCCTTCTATAATATTTGTAAAAAATCGAAAAAAATAACAACATTAAATATTTTCTAAATCTACAGGATATGCTTTGGCGAAAAAGTCTTCACATAAGTGTGTCCAAATGTTCATTGCACATCAATTTTGAACATCTGCAACACCCTTTTTTTATTTCATTCCTTTTTTGTATTCCCTGTTTTCGCCTATTTTTCTTTGATGGACATATAGTGCATTTGCCTTCCTTCTTTGAAGATGATGCGTATTCTATACGAGCAAAGCGAGCAATTTGGTTCCTCAGAAGAATATTTAAAGTGTCTTCAAAAGACTTTGCGGTCATATATGGCTTAACCAGGACCATCGCAATCTTCTTCAAGTTATGTCAGCGTAGCATCAAGTGTTTAGTATTGGCTTTGTTAATTATTTGGCTATTTATACAGGTACTATTCATCATTTAAAAAAAACAACCTCGTTGGCCTCATTTACGTAAATATAAATTTTATTGAAAATTCTGGCACGGTTCTGGACACGTATGATACACTGAAATAAAAGGGCTTTTTTAGATTTTACAATAAAATTGTCGTAGTCTACATTTCAACTTTGTAAATAAACAACTATTATTTACCCTTAGAATAATAGAATGTCCAATCGCTATAGATTTGCGTTTATAAGGATACGTAATAAAACATTCACCTTTTCATTCTACCCACAATACTGTAATTTATTGGTGAACCTAAGTCCGACTACTTATTAGATTCTTTATTAAGAAGTGCCAACTATAATTCTCGTAAGTAATTCTTATATTTAGTTTCAAGTATCACTTGTATTTCTCATAATAAATGAATAGTTTTCATTTTTTGAGAAAATAAATGTATTAAACCGTTAATAATATAAAACACAATTTTTACTTACGCGCGCAGTGAGCAAATCGCCGCCGGACGACACTTGATAGTAATAACCTCTTTCTCAAGCAGCCGCCTGCATACCGATGGCGTCCAATCTCTCGGCCCAGGTTGCGAACGATAGTGGGGGCAGCTGCTAAAAAGTGTAAAGTTTTTGTTTTCAATAATTTGAAATTATCAACGTTTTTTTGCAAAGGGCGGCAAAATCGCCCACTCTAAGGTTAAGAGGACTTTTAGTTTGAAAGTTAAAATTTGGTTTTGTCACTAATAAGAAGAGAACATTCTGAGAAGAATACCTCCCTTTAAAATATTATTAAATGATACTTTGCATGATTAAATTTTAAAAGCAGTTTTAATCACCACGGCACTTGACTATCAATTAATATTCAAACTAATTATTTTATTTCCAAGTGACGATAGTATGAGTGGTTTACTAGGTAAATAATATTATGTACCTGTATACGGATGTGGATTCGTCTATACATAGTTCTATACATGGCAGTGTGAGTTTTTACTAGGTAAGCCATATAATGTACATCCGTATACAGATGTGGATAAACAATATGAATCTGAAATCATCATTTTAAATGAACGTTCCGAAAGTAATTTTGCAACAAAAATGTGACAAACATGATGTATGTATTTATAAAGATAATTCTATTTTTCAAAACTATGCAATTAAAATGAAAAATGAGATAATCCATTGCACTTTATGAATTCACTGATTTGTTCGTGATTAAATTTGAAACCATTTAGTTCATGACAATAAAATAATGTTAAAGGAATGTTATCAATGAAAATATTTTTTTCTGAAATAAGTCAGTATTATTATTTTATTATTATTTATTGGATAATTTGTATATATAGCGCCGCTTTTGTGAGATATCACCTCAGGGACGCTTTACAGTTGATGCAGGTATTACAGAAAATATAAATATTACAAAAATAGAGTGAAGTTAAGTTAAGTAAAATGAAGTATAGGAACAGGTGACACGAAAATAGAAGATGGAGACTCTGCAGCAAGAATCTTAGGTGGTGAAGAAACTGGGCCAGCTGCTGCAGCGAAAGAGTCCACCGCGTCCACCAACAGTGCCAGCACGAAGTACGTCATCCGTCCAGGTATGTGTCTGCTGCTAATAAAGCGCTGACACACTATCCTCTCACAAATACCAGACCTTGGCAACACCGCTGTGACGTTCTACAAAGATAGAAGATGGAGACTATATAGGATTATATAGGAACTTACATAATAAATCATCTATTTATATAGTGCATGAACTTTTTTTCATACAACTATTATAAACATACATATTACAGAGAAACCAAAATGATAAAATGCCCGCTTTTGTTCCATCACTTTTTGTTTGTAAAGCGTCTTTGATTCATTTTAATATTTTTTTACGTTAAAAGATGCATTAAAAAAAGCAAAATTAAATCATCAACATTAGCTATTATTGTAATACGTTAATGAATACGAAAGATGGATTAAATAATTCAGAATTAAACCATTAACAGTAAATGTTATTTTATTTCTTTAATGAATACAAAATATGCATTAAAGAATGCAGAATTAAACCATTAACGGTAAATTGTATTTTATTACACGAATGGATACAAAATATTTATTAAAAATGCAGAATTAAATCACTAACAGTAGATATTATATTAGGTTAACGAGTATTGAAAACGGATAAAATGAACCTTTGTGATAAAATAAAGTGTATATTTATGGATTTGGCGGTAAAATAAACTTCATAGAAGAAGTAAAGAGTGAATACATTTCCTAAAGAAAAGTTTCGAATATAATTAACAGTAGTATTCATAATTCTATTAGTATTCAACAACGTTATCGAGTGTACTAACTTAACTCAAACTAACAAACTTTTAAATATTACACTGAACAATTTGTATTAAATAATAATAATAATAATAATTGGATGACTTGTATAGCGCCGTTTTTGTGCAAAATCATCTCAAGGGCGCTGTAAAAACTTATAATACAATTAGGTCGACTTATCTACACTAGCCGGACACGCACAAGTCTATGTCAGGGATCCAATCTGAAATATGTCTTATTTATTTAATTTAAATCATAACCTGAAAAATTCCTACCTACAACATTAGTAAATAATTGAAAATTCTTTATCTATTAAAAAAATATGATTTTGGTATAGGTACCTACTTTGTTTATACGTCGTATGCTTTTCTTTATATAACACTATAACATGTTCATTTAAAGATTTTTTTTTACTTTTCTCATTTTACTTTATTAGTAACATTTTTTCCGATCATATTTATGTTATAATATACGTAAAGATCTATTTTTTGTTGCTGATGACAATCTGTAAGAAATAATTAGATTGCACGCGAGTTCTCCAGTTAATGTTATATGTATATATTATATTAGATACTGATGTTTCTGTGTTAAATACAATAAAATAATTTGAATAAAAAACTGTTGGGGAAGATTTAATACGATATTTTTTTTTCTATCTAATAAATCTATCTGTATGAAAATGTTTAGTAAAATATTAAGATAAAATTCTTCCATGTCTTCGCATGTGTTGGCTATGCGGTGTAACTCATACCTCAATTCTGATATTATTTTCATAAAATAATATTTTTGAGCGCGATGGTTAACATAATAATATTATTTGTGGAATAACGTGTGGCAGGTATTTACATAATACGTTCCAAATTAAGAGCGAAAAATACAGAAATAGTTTTTTTTTATTTTTTTTTATGATTAACTAATGTTTATAAGACAAGGTTTTTATGCATAGCACAAAGGATAATAAATTATTATAAGCAATAATTAGTAGCCTGAATATCAATACAAATTGAAAATATCTCCCGAGTAAAAATAAATGCCGCCGACAGGAATTGAACCCGTGCCTTCTGATGTCCGGTCAGACGCTCTGAACCTTCACTCTTTATTCTCATTTTATACTTATTTATTTATGACCCTTTTTGTGGAATTACGCCATTTTAAGAATTTGCTAACTTTGCTCTAAATCATACCTGAAATGTGGAGTTTTAGAATCATATTTGACTCCGGGAATGTATCGTTTACTTCAAATTAAAAATAATTCACTTATCCAAATGTGAACATGACAGTTTTATTAGTCAATATCTCTCCATTAGTAGGTACAGAAATAAATATCAAGGGAGAATCCGGAATACTGAATTCGTAAACAAAATACTTCGAATGTTTTACCTTACTTATCACCAGGAATGTACTATCAAAGGCAAAATAATTTTTTTTTGTTCTTAAAGTAAAAAAAATTCCTGTTGAACATTTTGAAAAATGCATTCAGTCAACAATTTAGATTTTTCTATTTCCATTTCGTTCGGACTACTGCCAAATACTTTGTTTAAAAATATGCCACCGTAATCAAAATAAGTGACAATTCTGCATTTATTGTTTTCCTATGCTTGTTTAAGTTGCAATTCACTTTTTTGTAAGGTTCATGTTGCGCCAATAATACATTTATTTAAGTGTTTCAGTTCTTATTTTAGGATTACATAGCAAGGTCTTATTGGTTTTCCATAAACGAACCAAAGAGGATGGTTAAACCATTTCTGAATGTCAGTATAGTTTCCGCGATAATAACACACAAGTCTGAGTGGTATTCGATGATAACAAATAACCACCTCCAGGTGCACCACCACCATACATCTGATAAACCATTTTAAATAATGTTCAATGAGTCACCTCAGATTCCAATAAATATCTTTTCGATAACAATCTGGGCTGTGCGGACAAATTTCAGATTTTCGATACCCACTAATAATGTTGAAAGCTGTAAAAGTAGCAAATGAAGCCTCTTTTACCCCATTTACTCTTTTACCATCGAAATTATGTGAATGGTAACTTTTTTTTGAGCTAAACTTCATAAAGTTTGCGATTGAATTTATTTATTAAATCATACATAGACACCAACATCCTCAGGTCGTAATGTTGTTTTGTCATTTGAAAAAATATTAATTTTCAACAGTCCTGTTAATTTTTGAGCTTACAATCTACTTATTTTAAAAATTAATTTCCTTAAAGAGAAAATAATAAAAATAATTAACAAGACGAAGGGATGCTGACTTGTATGGTTTAGCTGTGGTTTCTGTCGCTCAAGTCTCTTTCACGCGACTATCCAAAATTTTTAACCAGTGTTTAGAAGAGGGTTACACGCCATTAGATTAGAGAATGGCTGTGAACTCTGTACAAAGTTAAAGGATCACGAATGGAATGTGAAAATTGGCCTGCCATCAGTTGGCCGACCGTATGGTGAAATACTAATAAAAATGGTACGAATGGAAACAAAGGATAAAATTTGCCCGTTGAACATCTCTTTAAGACTCGTGTTCATCAAATACGACATAAACACTGGGGGAAATTATTTTCTTCATCGCCTCCATGTTGAGTTAATGTAAAAAAAATGATATAACTGCAATGAAACGGCTCAATTCAGAATAATGTTTTCAGAGAAACCAACGATCTGAATATAGCAACTTATTTATACAGTAGGTCCTCACTTTAGCGGATTTTTTTCAAATAATATTCTAGGTGATGTTTCTTACATAATCTAGTATCCTGGACTACATGTTTTGTTGACCTGGTAGGCAGATGATGCGAGCGCGGATGAGCCCGCTGCGCGGGAGATGCAGTCCGGCGAAGGTGTCGCAGGGCAAATGCGTAGACCAGGTCAATCATACGTTTGACTCTCTTACTTCACACTGGAGAAATAAGAAGACTCAACGTCTTCTCCAGTGTTGAACACCATCTACAAGTCAAGTCTGCATCAACGCGGTGTCGAGCCACCGATTTCATCGCCTCGACCACTCTACCACCGTTCATTTCCGTTTACACCTGGTGTCGGTCTTCGACTTGGGTAATTTGCCGCTGACTTTATCCACAGACGTGGTGTTGATCTTCGGCCCGGGAATCCACTGTTGACTACACCCATCAACTGCGTGAGCATTGATCCGGAGTCATCTCGCTACTAAACTTACTCAATAAACGCTGTGATATCACAACATCTTTCATTCCACACTCTCCAAAATCTCCTTACCACATTCCCCAAATAAATTAAAAACGTGTATATCTGGGAAAAAAGTTGTCAGACATAACATTGTTTAAAAAAATTAACTGTACGAAATGGTTGCATGTCACAAGAAAAACCAAAGTTCCACAGTTTACTAACAAAATAGAATATTCTTGTGAAATAGTTCTACCCTTTAGGCAGATCTGTTTTGCTGGTCAAAGTTAATACCTCCTTCAATACCCCTCCCAAAATAAAACCAATCGATGCAAAATTATATATAAATAAAATGCAACTTTCATAGTATTCAGAAAACCGTCGAAATCATAAAATCCCATAACATCACATATTTAAATGAAAAAAAGTGTAAGTGACAGGTGGCGTGGATTTGATTTTTATACAAATCTACAGCCTTATTCCGAGATTGGTGATATTTTGCACACTTGACCTTCAAAACAAGAGGAAGATGAATAAGAAGCCTAAATAAGATTTCGTAAAACCACCCCCATCTCCATTTCCCATTTTTTAAAGCAGTATTTTCATACCTTTTAATGAAATTTCGCAAACTCAACCTTCACAATAACAAGAATATTATCGTCTCCATTTGATTTAAAAAAAATAAAGCTTGGTCAACGTTGGTGGCTTCAGCTAGTTGAAAATATAAATTAGTAAGAAGAAATCCACTTCATTGAGCTTTCAAAGAAAGACAATGTGACAAATGATGATATTATATATGATATTCTGCAACCTACATGCTTTGATGTGATATCATATACCAGTGAAACAATCAAAACACAAAACAAAGTAAAGAGATTAGGGATTGGAATACCAAATCAAAAAACTCACATACATGACGGACTATTCGGGTAAAAACGCAGTGCTGCCAGATGCAAAAATCTTGAACATAATAACAAAATTGTGGTTGGTGATTACTAATCCCTATCAGATTAGTTGTATACCCAAAATATATTTTTTTTAAAGTAGAAAATAGCATTTTCTACCCCTATGCAAATGCCACGTGATTTTATGCTGCGGTACTTTTTATAATTTCAAATGTAAATACTTACAGCATTACCTAAACCATTTATTGATTGAAAAGTGTGAATCTTAACGAAATATGTGATTAAATCATGTAAAAACGTGAAAAAATCGTTTGAAGGCGTAATGGACGGACCTACGGTCGATTTTTCCCTGGCAGGCCTAGAAAATCGATATTTTCGTGGCGTTTATTTTAAGTATTTCTGATATTACTGAAATCTCAAATATTTCTAAAGGGATCCCTCAAAAAGTTACTAATTCATCGTCTCGATGAGGAATAATAAAATTACTTAAATCCGTAAGTATCCCTTTAGAAACATTTGTGATTTTAGTAATAAGTTCATCAGAAATAATTAAAATATGAGCGTCGAGCAAATTTAGTCTTATGTCGCACGGCTGACATAGCATGTTTTATTTGAGAGATTTAAGATTTTTAAACCAAAATATAAATACTGTCCCTCTTTTAAGCAATAATTTTATAATAAGGTTAACCTTTTCAATCCTCTTTTCAAATAATTATCTCTCAGTATAAAGTAAAATTGCATTGAGCAGACTTTGTGAAAGACCAATCACAGGACGTTCAGGTAATTTATTACTATTTTAATGGTAGTTTTATGTAAAATTTATACCTAAAGTACTTCTTACTAACCATCTTTACAATAAAATATGCCACCAAAAATATAAAAGAAAAAACTGCTTATTTACCAGAAGTAATAACGCTTGCACTTTGAATGTAACCCAACGAATGCAAAATATGCAATATAATAATTGATTAGATTCAACAACAGGATTGCTGTCCCCACTATCAATAATTATTATCCTCCTTTCGAATTGTCCAAAGGTATAGTGGCCCGACATGAATTTATAGAATTTCTTTACCGGCCCATAAAGTGTTGGTAATAATTTAAAAAAATATATAACCCTCCATACCGAGACACACCTGTACATTTTGGTATAAGTTTAATTTTTTTGCGAAAAAAACAGTGTTGCCATTTTCTGTGTTATTATCATTAGTTTATTACTTACAATTTAACGCCACATATACATGCGCGGAAACGGCGTTAAAAAGTTTTAATAGCAGTAATGTGTTACGTTTGTGCATCGGTAGTTAGACTAATATTTGAATGAAATTACTCAACGTTCTTCTCTCGCCTGGTGAAAAGGCTTATAGGCACAGAAATGTAACATTAACAACTGAATTCAGATTAATAATACAACCACAATTGCTTTCCCGGTATTGAGATTCTTTGGAAGTCTTATGAAATAAACGAAAGACTTGAAAAATTTCACGGAAATTCATTCATATTGATTGATAATTAAAAAAAAAACTAAATTACTTCACAGTTTGATTTTCATGAAGTGTTTACCATTTACTGTGAGTTTTTTTGAAGTGAAACTTCTTTAGGCGCGTAATGAATTTTCGGGGACGGAGTAAAACCGAGTCACGATCGAAACGAAAATGCGGGTACCCCCACCACCGATTAAAGTTCATTTGATCTAGTCAAAGTTTTGAAGTAACATATAAATGCTTCTTAGCTCATCCCGACAACTGGCGTTGGTGGTGTAATGGTCAGCATAGTTGCCTTCCAAGCAGTTGATCCGAGTTCGATTCTCGGCCATCGCACATTATTTTTTTGTTTTTAACGCCTTTTTCATTCAATATCTTATTTTTTAGTAGGTCAGAACATTTTTTAAAAGAAAATAATATTGCAAAATAAAAGTGGGTGTGTCAAGCCTACGCAAGACAGAAGTGAAACTTCTTTTGTTAAACCGTATGAACCACAATCAATTACGTATTTCACTCGTATTACACTCACGACGCAGTATACTAACCAAGCAGCTGATGCTTTGCGTGGCGCAGTTCGCTGGTGTCTGAGAGAGAGGAAAGAAGAGAAGAGAGAGAACGTTCGTGAGCGGCTCCCCCACCACAACAAGGTTTCACTTCAAAAATGCCACAGCCGAGAATCGAACCTCGCTTAACTGATTGAAAGCCAACCACGCTGAGCACCAACTGTAAGCAAAGCCGCATAAATTGATTATATTATGTAGGTTCTGAAAATATGAGAGCTTGTTATGTTTTATAATGTTACCTACATCACACCCAAAATATAATATATTTTTAAAAATAATGTACAATGTACAGAAATAGAATCCCACACAAGATCGCGTAGTGCGCTCTAGCGAACGGATATTTTATCAGAGGGAGATAGTTTTAATTTTTTTTTTCTGTAAATTATTACATATTATCAAAATAAATAAATTAATTAAATAAATGTAATACAATTATCATAATATACGGATTAGATAATAATTTTAATCCAACACAATAACGCAAAGCGCGCTCTAGCGGAGTAATGTTTTATCACAGTGAGATAAGTGTTTTTATTATTTTGCAATATAATTTTCTTTTAAAAAATGTTCTGACCTACTAAAAAATAAGATATTGAATGAAAAAGGCGTTAAAAACAAAAAAATAATGTGCGATGGCCGAGAATCGAACTCGGATCAACTGCTTGGAAGGCAACTATGCTGACCATTACACCACCAACGCCAGTTGTCGGGATGAGCTAAGAAGCATTTATATGTTACTTCAAAACTTTGACTAGATCAAATGAACTTTAATCGGTGGTGGGGGTACCCGCATTTTCGTTTCGATCGTGACTCGGTTTTACTCCGTCCCCGAAAATTCATTACGCGCCTAAAGAAGTTTCACTTCAATAATAAAAACACTTATCTCACTGTGATAAAACATTACTCCGCTAGAGCGCGCTTTGCGTTATTGTGTTGGATTAAAATTATTATCTAATCCGTATATTATGATAATTGTATTACATTTATTTAATTAATTTATTTATTTTGATAATATGTAATAATTTTCAAAGTTTTGAAGTAACATATAAATGCTTCTTAGCTCATCCCGACAACTGGCGTTGGTGGTGTAATGGTCAGCATAGTTGCCTTCCAAGCAGTTGATCCGAGTTCGATTCTCGGCCATCGCACATTATTTTTTTGTTTTTAACGCCTTTTTCATTCAATATCTTATTTTTTAGTAGGTCAGAACATTTTTTAAAAGAAAATAATATTGCAAAATAATAAAAACACTTATCTCACTGTGATAAAACATTACTCCGCTAGAGCGCGCTTTGCGTTATTGTGTTGGATTAAAATTATTATCTAATCCGTATATTATGATAATTGTATTACATTTATTTAATTAATTTATTTATTTTGATAATATGTAATAATTTACAGAAAAAAAAATTAAAACTATCTCCCTCTGATAAAATATCCGTTCGCTAGAGCGCACTACGCGATCTTGTGTGGGATTCTATTTCTGTACATTGTACATTATTTTTAAAAATATATTATATTTTGGGTGTGATGTAGGTAACATTATAAAACATAACAAGCTCTCATATTTTCAGAACCTACATAATATAATCAATTTATGCGGCTTTGCTTACAGTTGGTGCTCAGCGTGGTTGGCTTTCAATCAGTTAAGCGAGGTTCGATTCTCGGCTGTGGCATTTTTGAAGTGAAACCTTGTTGAGGTGGGGGAGCCGCTCACGAACGTTCTCTCTCTTCTCTTCTTTCCTCTCTCTCAGACACCAGCGAACTGCGCCACGCAAAGCATCAGCTGCTTGGTTAGTATACTGCGTCGTGAGTGTAATACGAGTGAAATACGTAATTGATTGTGGTTCATACGGTTTAACAAAAGAAGTTTCACTTCTGTCTTGCGTAGGCTTGACACACCCACTTTTTTCTGGTTGCCAAATTTTCAAATTATTTATTTTATAAACCTCACCCTTTTCCTTACCTCCCCGCATTTCCTCACCTCATATTTCCTAATGTGCCTTAGTCCCGTTGGTTCCCGGCAGATAGGTACGTGGTGTAATATAATAAGTAAGTAGTTTTAAGCCGATTTTATATGTTTAAGATGAGGACAAAAAGTTGGATTTTCAGTCACATATTAAATGAGAAAAGTAAAAGAAATTTCTATATTTAATAAGGTTTTTACCAGGGAAATGTTTACTTTGACCAATAAATTTTCGAAAGGATGGGTGTAAAGTTTTGCCATTAACGTTGTCCAGAAATTGTATACTTTCCATACCATTTTTTTAGAAACAGTCGCTGCTCTGTCAGTGTATTATAGTATTTTGAGATGGGTGGTTTATTGTTTAAACTATTGAATAATGATCCAATCGTGAAAGCGGTCTTTCAATTGTCGCAAGAAAGAAAGTAAACAAAAAATGAACAAAGAAGTGTTTCACAAAAGGAAAAGCTAACAGGAGTCGTTGTATCTGGTTTAACAATGCTTTATTATATGCATAAATCTGAACTATTTTAATGGTTGTTTACAAGATGTAAATGTTGATCCCCTTGGTATACTTTTACAAGTGCGTCATCATTATCTATAAGGTTCATAATTAAAAGTCTTGTTTTCCTTTCCTACCATTGAATCTCGAAATAGACGCTTTTAATAACCCATATAACCGAGCTAGAAGTAATGGAGAGCAGATTAAATTCTAAAAATACTTTATTGTAAACCACCACTCGCATTTAATCTGTTGACGAAATAGAAGTCTGTCGCCAGGACAGAAATTATCGCAAATACACAAATAAATATTAAATAAGAAGTCCCCGGCGTTGTCCGCGGAGTTTTTTTAAACCAGATGTAGATGATAATTTACCTTCTCTAATTTTGAAAGTCAGGTATGAAAATTTTCATCAAGAAGTATCAAAATTTTGCAAAAGGGTGGGAAAAAGAGTTGGTGTGGTTTCTTATTTGGAAATTCAAGTTTGCGAATTTCATCAATCTCGTTATAAAACTGCAGATTTTATTTTTGTAAGTAGATACATAATAATACAAATAATAATAGATTTTTCAATGCCTGTCTTTCTTCTGTGTCTAGACAGACATAGTAGGTGCAAATATAATAATAATGTTACATACAGTAATTTATCATTGATTTGGGGTTGAAAGAAGATTTTTAAAAGAAATAAAAAATTTAAGTATAATTCCAAATCATGTAAAATACTGACCAATTATTAAAATAATACAATCAAAAAAAGGTACTTTTTCTCAATGCGACAAACCTTTACATACTAACCTGCGTAACACTGCACTTAAACTATAATAATAACGTGACATTTTATGTAAGTAATACATTTTCAGATAAAGACATGCAGAATGGTAACATAATAACACAAAAAAAAAACAACTTTTAAACGGAATTTAAAGAAAACATACTTATGTTGAAGGCTGAGCCTAGGCGTGTAGGTAGGCACATGATATACATAACCAGTCAATTGCAGTTTTGGTGTGACTGACAGAAAAGTATTGCCTTATAAAAAGGAAATCAAATGAAAAAAAACTTTTTTAAAACGAAAAGAATTTTTTAAATCAAAAGAAAACTTGGATTTCTACCGTATTCAGTAGATGAAAAAAAAAATTATTCTTGGTAGAAAATTAGAAGGCGTTTTAGTACTTAATATATTAGAGTTAATGGAAAATGGCTCAGAAGATGTTTTTTCTTCTTCATTGTGATGCTTTCGAGAAGTACAAAACTTATAAATTTGCCTCTTGATTTTAAAGCCATTGTAGAATAAAAAAGGTTAGGGAGTTTTACATTTAACCCATTTTTTATAACGGTTGATTTTAACGGACTTTTTGTTTCCAAGAAAAAGTGACCCAGCTGTAAGCCTGCAGGACATTAAATTGTTGAACCTTTTGTGAGACACAACACATTTTGTTTAATTCTCTTAAAGTACTGACTATTTATAAAGTACATCAATATTTCGTCAAACCTGTTAAATTACATATATTTATTTATAATTATATGTTATTTGTCTCCCGTTGATTGACATTTTTTAAATACTTTACAAAACGGAAAAGTTGGACGGTAAAAAGAGAACAAAATTTTTTTGGTTATTAAAACACATATTGCTGTGTTGTGCATTGCGAAACATTGTGCTACCAAAAAAGTGAAACATTATGATTGCACACTAAAAATTTATATATCTTATTAATTTCACAAACAATTTTGCTGAGCTGATGGTGAATGTATTGTTTCTCGACTGTAGACTATAAATTTCCAAAGCGCTCTGGAAAAATAACACGTGCACCTACATAGGTAATATACTACGAGTATATAGGCACTGGCATCTATTTGCGTTTAATGGTGTGAAATTGGAAATCATAACCCGTGTGGATAAAATAAACGAGGATTTATTCGAGAGAGCGAGGGTAGATTTATATGGAAAACACATTGACTTTGGCAATATTACTTTACCCCGAGCGGGTTATAGTTGGATTTAACGTTCAATTATCAAATTTACATAGCTCATTTCAATCAAAATAACACATTTTATAAATTTATTGAACTTGGCGTTTGTATAAATGACCTCGCTGTGGAAAATACAATATTTTGTACCCTCTTCTTTTGCAGGTAAAAGGTTTGTCATAAATCAGTGAGACATATTTATTAGGAATGATGTTTTTGTTCATTTTATCAATGATACATTTTAATAAACCAAACGTTACCTATTTCACGAATTCCTAACGCTTTTGAAGGACTTCAATGAGTTTTCAGTAGAGTTCGCCTATGCAGATTGCCATGCCTTGGCATAAGTAAGGTCTCGTATGCTCACCTTTTTTATTGCATTGCTTGGTTTTTGTACAAATCAGAGCTTTTTTTAAAGAAAAACGTCAAATGTATTGCAGGTTCTTGAAAAAATCACCAAATACGTCACTTTTAATAAGTAGGTCCTTTCAGCATTTACCTAACTCAATAAGTAAGTAGGTCCTTTCAGCATTTATCAACTCAATAGGTAAGTGGGTCCTTACAGCATTTACCTATTTCAATAAGTAAGTACGTCCTTAAGGCATTTACCTAACTCAATAATTAAGCAGGTCCTTACAGCATTTATCTAGCTCGAAATGTAAATAGGTACTTACAGCATTTACCTAACTCAATAAGTAAGTAGGTCCTTACAGCATTTACCTAGCTCAATAATATGTTTAATCTATCCATCGCTTCCAATTCTATTTTAAGTGAAATCGTATTTACTCGAAACAAGTGCTTCTAATTAATTAACTATTTTATTAGCTCTCAAAATCTGCTAACCGCAAATTCGTATTTTGTCTTCATTAATCAGACCTGTCATTTTATTCGCTTGATCAGGTGGGTAACCTTGTATATCGTATGTTAACCTTCGATTTGTAAAATGTTTAAGAAAGTTTTTAGTCTGCCCAATATTTATTTATTCTTTCACGTAAGAGTAGTCTCAGACTTCTTTTAAATAAAGCGAAAAACTTTAAAAAATGAATTGTTTTCACTGCACAGTCTTGAATTTTTTTGTCAGTTTGAAAATGAAAAAATTATGAGCAGTGGAGGTATTGGACAAAGTTAGAACAGTAATGTTTTATTAAGACCAAATATGTCTATGTTTAGATGTTCTCGTTTCTCATTTCTCGTGTTTCAGAAGTTCGATTGCGGTTAGGTTAAATTGTTCTGAAGCCCGTAGCAACAGCTGAAAACTAAGTGGTAGCTAAAGTTTGTAGCTTGCCCTTATCACCAAAACGCCTACAATACTTTCTGCTTTTATTTATGTATCAATGTGTCTTACCACAGCTGTAAATAAGATCTTGTAAGTTCAATCGAACGTGTATCTTGTTAGTATACAGACCTGGTAGCATCCATTTATATTTATTGAAAAATCTGTGTAAGTGTGTTTTAGCATAAGTAAATGAGTAGACCATCGTGCTACAGGGTGTAGTTAAATTTAATTTCTGACCTCTCTGTGTTTCTATATCCACGATGGAGCTAAACTTTGTAGAAATCCTTCTGCTCTTGCTTGGTGAGATACTATGAGGAGATTATGAATATTCACAATATGGTTTTGTATGCCAGTGGCACTTTGAATCACCAAGGAGCTATATAGAAATATAACTTCATAGAACTGAACCGAATTTAAGCTCTTTGAGCTTAAATTCGGTTCAGCTCTCAAATGAGTTAAATTATGAAGGAAAATAATATTTTCTAGAAGAGATGATTTCTTTGAAACATTCACAATAATATACAAAAATATTTTTATTTCGTCTTTATAATTTTATGTGGGATGCCTTCAGGCTAAGTATTAGTATAAAATATTGCCAGGTAGGCTTCTAACAAGATTACATATTTTCTAAAAAAAATCTATTAGACGCTCAAATATGTTTTCCAACATATTTTTTTGATTTTCGATACAACTAAATAAGCGATTGGTTTTAGTCAATAATTATTTTTTAACTTCTTCTAATAAATTCAATAAATCTATCTAAATAAGCAATATTTTAATATGTGAAAATTTCACGAAATCACCTACAACGTATTTGTACCGCCGCTCTAAGACGTTCATTGGTAAACTCCCCAACACTTCCGAAAAATCTACTTTAAATTCCATGTACGTATGTACATACGTTAATCAATTGTAAATGGTGTTCTTCAGGGTAATTTTCTAGTACCCATTTTATTTTTGTTATATATTAACGACCTCTGTAAGCTGTCGTTTTCTAGTACTTCAGTTGTCTTTGCAGATGACACTATTTTGATATTTTTTTTTTTTTTTTTTTTTTAAAAGAAAGACAAACATTCCCGGGTTACGAATAACCCAACAATGTTTGAAAATCTCCTACTACCACCACAGAAAGCCGAAAATGTTGCTTGTGTTGTGATGGAGGACTTAGCCAGCCGAGGAATCGAACACGCGACGCTCGGGTGAGACCCAAGCGCTATGCCCACTCAACCACTGACCGGTCAATATATATATTTACTGGTGATGCATGGGATGAAACTTATCCAAAGTGCAAGGCGGGATTAAGGATCGTGAAAATTTGGCTTGAGCAAAAACCTGTTTTGATCAAGCCAACAACCTTAAACATGACCAAAATAAAATATATTAATTTTAGCATTTCCTCTGTAAATCAGCAATCTATAAACCGTTCCTTAAAAAAAATTGTTGTGTGGAGGAAATTAATTGTCAACCTTAGTAAAGAGTAGACAATGTCAAATATCTTGGATTAGTAATTGATAAAAATCTTAAATGGAAAGATCATATTTCCATATTTACAAACAAAAAAAAATCTAGCTACATCTCTAAGAAATAAGACATAAGACTCTAAGAAATATATTGGACATATATACATTAAAAACTGTATATTATGCGCATGTTCAATCAATGCTCTCAAACAATGTTACGTGTTTGGATTCTTGTCACAAGACTACCCTAGAGCCTTTAAATGTTGTAAATGCAAAAATGAATTTAAAAAATAACTTAAAAGAAAAGTTTTGAATTCGTCAAAGTTATTATATAGTGAAAGTAAAAATATTTCAGTAAGGCAGTTGTACATAATTTAGGATCTCTGTAAAATTTTCAACAACATTGATAATGCCAAATGATCACAATAAGTGCTCAACACTAGATTGGGTTCTTATTTAATTTATCAGCCAGTGAATACCAGAACATCTTTTGGATGATGATTTTGGATCTCCGTTGCTGTATAATATGCTCTGTGAAAATAAATAAAAACTATAGGTTCGTTAAATCTATTCGAGAAAATGGTCGGAAATTCCATACTAGCTGAGAGTGGTGATTTCGGATAACCCAAATCGTGGCTTTTGTCATAAATCACCTTAGAAACCCCATATTCGATATAATCCATCTATGTATGTACTCGTATTATGTTTGCTTAAATATAATTATAAAGCTGCTCGTCTCGACACAGGAATTCCCTAGTGAGATGAACGGCGGAAGATTATAATGAATAAATGCTTACCTACTTACTAGGCTGATTAAAAAAATAAATCTTGATATATTTTATCGCGACACCTTTTCATTTCCGTCCAGTAAACACTAAATTTTGGTTTTTTTTTTTCACTGTGTAAGTTTTTTTTGAAATACTCTACTTCAAAATAATAGTGTATAGCAATCAAAATAATGCACCTACCTTTAGTATTACTGTAAGTGGTACTATTCCAATAGTTCCATTATGAACTCTGATGATTAATATATTTGATTGATAACTAGTTTAGATTAGTTTCCAAACTAATATTGTAGGCAACTTTTCCACCCGCTCTAAAATAAGTTAAGTTAGATTGCTTACATACTCTTCGTCACAAAAATATGTCGTAAAATAAATTGCACCATATTTTTTTAGCTACTATGAAAAATAATTATCAGAAAATATGTGATAAAAATATTGAAATGGTTTTATTGTTTAAAGGATATTTCTAAGCATAAAATATTTTACAACTAAAGATCAACAGCTCATTTGTGCTGAGGACCCAAACTGGCAATGCTAAAATAAATAGGTATCACCAATAAATTGTTCATGACTCAAACATCATTTGCTTAAGTAAATGTGTAATTAGTTACAAATGCTTTTCAAAACCAATAACATTTTCGTTTGAGAGATTCTAAGGATGTGTTGTTTCAAAGAATTTTCAAATTTCGAAGTTAATTTTCATATATTGTACAGGTTCTTTTCAAATTTTGTTATTATATCAGTATTGGTTGGTTGTTTCACATTACTAAAATAATGCCATAACTCGAAAATAATTTTCACAGAATTTGAAAAATTTACTTTGAAGCTTAACGAATTATTCAAATTCTGTGAAAATAACCGTACTTAAGCGTTTCGATTTTCCGGATATAAAATAGATACCTATCTAGTATCTATACAGAACAATAAAATAGATACCGATCTAGAATCGACACAAAACAATAAAATAGATACCGATCTAGAATCGACACAAAACAAAAAAATACGTACCCATCTAGTATCTGCATAAAAAAATAGGTGCCGATCTAGTATCTAAACTAAACAATTAAATAGGTACCGATCTATTATCTACACAAAAAAATAGGTACCGATCTGGTTTCTACACAAAAACAATACAATAAGTACCGATCTAGTATCTACACAAAACAATAAAATAGGTATCGATCTAGTATCTACAAAAAAATCAGCGATTAAATAATTAACTGAAGTTCCATTCAAAAACTATTTAGGTTATTTGTAGAAACTAGCTCTTACTTACTCTTGAAGCTCTTGAAGAAGCTCTTACTAGCTCTTGAAGAAGATAATTTTACACGCATACGGAATGTGCGAAATCGATTTATGTTTTTATTTTGAAACTAAAGCAAAAAATGGTAAAGATCTCGCTTCCAACCGTGCTAATTAAAAAAACCACCCATGTAAATAAACATTTGATATATAAATGCACTCAAGTGTATGGCAAAAGGCCCCTTAAATAATGAAACGTGAATACAGCTGAAGGGATAAAGGAGAATTCCCGCACTCTGCTATCTTGTTATTTATTAAGCAAATGGAGCCCTCCCGTACCATCCGCGGGATCTCGGTCAGCGCCACCTCAAGCCAGGCCAGTCCATAAAGTCTGATAAGATGTGCATACCCTAACAAAACAACAAACAAAAAACTAAATTAAACGAAATTTAAATTTAACGACATAATATTACGCCAAATATTATTCAGTTGACCTCAACTGAATAATAATTAGCTGAATATAATTTAGTTGGCCTCATCTTTTAGCTGAATATTATTCAGTTGGCCTCATCTGAATAGTAAGTAGCTGAGGACTATTTAGTTGGCCTCAACTGAATAATAAATTGCCGAGTATTATTCAGTTGGCCTCAAAAATCAGTGGAAGATAATAAATTGTAAAATGACCATCTTCAAACAGTCATAGTGAGATTATCTCCTACAACTAAATATTATGTTATTTACATCATATTGTCTTATTTACACCATATTATCATTTTAATTATAGCTAGCAGAACTTTTTGAATTTTTGTAAATTGCCGAACAGTACCGAATATAAAAGTCGTCAAAACGTTGCGTTGATATTATTTGCGAGCGACCCAAAAGCGTGTGATGTCACGGGACATGCGCGGCGGTACTAAACATTTGCTGCACTGCCATTCGAATTATGAATTGTACCGCATATGACGTCACGGGACAATTATAATTGCATACATTTTACCAATGTTTACTTTGAAATCTCATAACGCTATCATTTTCTATACATATATTCAATATCATATTTGGTATGTACAATGTTTAAATAGTTGCAATCATCAAAAATAAATAAAACAATGTCGCTTTATTTTATTGATTTATAAGAGCATTTTATTTGATTTAGTGTCCTGGCCTGGCTTGATGCGATTGTGCCTTTGTTTTTTTGCGTTAGGACTGTCGGTATTACTTCTCGTACCGGCCAAATAAATTCGGTATGAGGTCAACACACGGTCTCTTCGAGAAAATTAAGGATCATTTGCTTTTGCCATTTTTTATTGTTGCAATCTTTCAGTATTTTTTTTTTTTATCGCGTGGCAGTAGCGCAGCGTTTGCGTGCTTTTCGAAGGGTCCCAGACCCGTTGACCCCGGTTGGTGATCGATTTATCACTTAAATTAGGGTAAGGGGAATTCTAAATTGTTTTTTTTGCTCTCTTTGTACTTACACCCACCCACCCGAATGCCAATAAATACATCGCTTAGCTAATGGAAACCAAAAAAGCAAGTCGGAATCGCACAATGATATTTTTAAACAAAATTTTCGGCATATGATCTCCGGAAAAATATTCCATACTATAAAGTCCGCATATCAATGTATAAAAATATATTTCAATTTTAAGAAATTACGGAAAGCTAGTAAAGGTATTTACATTATAATTATTGGACAGCCCTTACCTGATGAATATGACTAAATATTGCGTACCGAAGAAATATAATACTAGACTGCATTCTCCGTTTAATTTAGTTTCTTCTCGCACTAATTTTATATATGATTATTGTTCTCAGAGATTGCATCGTGTCGCGAACGATACTAGTTCTATCGACATAATTAAATTTAAGAATATTGCTTTCTTCAAAAAGCAAATATACATGCAGCTGTACAATAATCCTTTGTTAATGTGATTAAGGCGTGCCGTGCTCTATAAGTTTTGTATCTTCCAGGACTTCAGGAACAAATCTAAAGTAATGCCCGGTTTCAATCAAATGTTTGGCAATTGCCGATTTGTCCGGCTGACCGAGTTTACAAGATCTGAAATGTTCAGATTACGAAGACAATTGAAATTCACAAAAATTACATAAATATTAATTAATTAATTTATTTATGGAATATTAACGGTATAAATACACAATATATCATAATTCATGTCACAGAATAACAAAGTAACTGTGGTGTTTGATCATAAAGTGACGAAAGAAAGTTTAAAAAATACTAGAAGGAGATACAAGTACATGCAAAAAATTATCAACAAGTATGAGTAGACTAACATTGTATAAGTAATGATATAGAAGATATGATAGTAAAGCCTTTTTGTACCTAGCTTCATTGCAGTTAAACAGATCCGCTACATCTGCGTACCTATTACTAACTTCAATTAATGTAGGTACAAGCGAGTGTTCGAAATGCTCAGTCTTGGAATTGTTATAATTAAACAGGGTTTTAGAACGAGTAGCTCTAATGGGTACATGAAATTCAATGAGGTTAATTAAATCAAGGCTCTCTCTACACTACCATTTACAATTTTGAAGAAAAATATTATGTCGGATATAATTCTTCGATCTGAGAGTATTACAAATTTTTTTTTTCACTAATTAATTATGGTTTAAACTTTCAATGGGAATATAGAGTTTAAAATTTATGTATCTTGGAAATTTGTGTTGAATTTTTTCCATTAAATCTAAATGTATTTTATAATGGGGGACCAGATCGAGGAGTTATATTCGTTTCGACTTCGAACTAAAGATGTATAGAAAATTTTCAAGGTTGAAATATTTATGAGTTTGGAAGAATGAACCCAAGCATTTTCATTCGCTTATTGTTAATTGTGAGATATAAAGTTTAATTTAGAGTCGAACATGATGCCCAGGTCATTAATTTCTTCGACAGAGGTGAGGGTTAAGTTATTAAGTTCAAATGAATATATAATTGGTTGACTTATTTGTAAAATATTATCGAATGACACTTATTTATATTAAGTTAAAGTTTATTAGATGTGCACCAATTAATTATCCTGTTTAAGTTATTTTGTAGGCGTATACAATCTTCAACGGTTTTTACTTTTTTAAATTATCAAATATATTAATAATATCGTTTATAAACAGTAAAAACAATACTGAGCCTAAATGAGACCCCTGTGGTACACCACTTGTAGCTATAAATTGGTTGGAAAGGAACGAATTGCAAACAATTGAAGCTTGCAAACAAGTCTAAAAGTTTTCCATCGATACCGAGCTTACATAGTTTAACGAGGAGAATTTTATGGCCAACATTGTTAAATGCCTTAATAAAGTCCGTGTATATGGAATCAATTTGAGTTGTATTAGCTAAGGGGTAAGATATATAGTTTTTATATAATGAGGGATTTTTATAAGGCCCCTGTCCCCCCAAAAACCATAACCGGTCTAGTGTGGCAACCGGTATACCGGCTTTCCCTAGGTAAGTTTAGGCGCCGGCTGCTGGGACACTAATAATGTTTTTTCAACAGACACACACACACAAACCTCAAAATTCAGGACATCATATACCGATGTTACTGAACGCCGTCTATGTTTCAAGTTGACTGACGGCCGCTCCCTCCTGGGTATGGTTTTCTGCGGTTTCCCATATTCCCACAGGCAAATGCGAAGGGATTACCACAATAAAACACAGCTGAATTTCCCCCCCAATCCGAACATTACACAAATAGACATGAATGTAGTATATGACTGCTGTCGGCTGCTGATTGATGCTGCTGAAAAAAAATGCAATTTTAGTAGGGTTTTTAGGTAAACAATTTTTTTCCCTACCGAGAAAACACAAGGCCTCTAAGTCTATAATAGCCTAGGTAACATTTAAAACACCCATATAAAAATTGTGAGGCGCATATGACGCCGTTCTATTTGTATTAAGAACATTAACTTTAAATTCAGTAAATTTAAATGATTCACCACCTTATGGAAAATAAGATTCTAGAAAAATAAAAAACCTTAGATTACACATATGCTTTGATGATGGACACTGCAAAGCTGTCCGACACGTTGGCTAAAGAAGGAGGTAGCGCAACATGACATAATACCCCAAAAACAAATCACTATAATTCTTTTGGCCGTGAAAACCTCAAATCATATATTTATATACAAGTATTACATGTTTACAAACATTTACATATTAATTCAGTGGAACAGTAATCAAAATTAAAATTTTCTTTTAAAATTATATATTATATAGCTTACACCGAAGAAAAGGATTACACTAACCTTATTTGTAATTACTACTGAGGTATGTTATTATAGCCTTCTTGTAACTATATTTCGTTCAGTTAACATCTACAGTTTCTGTGAAAGTGTTGCCTGCTGCATGCAATCTAGGTACAAGCTATCTATCTATTATTGTTGCAAATAAAAATGTTAACATATTAAAGGTTCACTCAATAAATAAGGGCTGTCTATAAACCATTAATAATTTAAAAATAAAATTCATGTTGGCAAGTCTTCTATTTAAAAGTTTTAATAATTTTAATTCTTATTATTACAACCACTTACAGTTTGTATTGGTAGACCGAGTTTATAGTTAAAATATATTTATTATGCGGAATTTTGGAGTGTATTTTAAGGTGTGTGGACCAAATAGAAGAATTATATTCGATTTGATTTCGAACTAAAGAAGAATTCAAGATTTTTCAAGTTGATGTGTTTTTAAAGTCTCGGCCATTACCGAGAATGAAGAAAAGCATTTTTAATCCTTTATTTGTTACCGTGTTGATGTGAGAAACAAAATTAAATTTGGAATCATAACTTAAATTTATTTATCTTATCCAACAATTAATTCTTTTAAAATAATATTAAGTATATTTGCGATTAGTCACCGAACCTCGGAAGTGTGCAGTTGTGTTTACATCCAGTGCTCTGCGTTTGACGGCTTGCTGACGGCGCGGCGTACAGATAAGATTTATTTATTGTTACCTTTTCGTATTCATTATTTTTGTTTGTGTTATTGGTTTGCAACGAAGTTGGGGGTATTATGTCTATCGTTTATTATTTCTAAAATAATAATTATTGTTTATTTTTTTTTAATTTGTTGAAATGGAGGAGGACGAAAATCGACCCTGATTCCATTTCTAATATTGTAGACGACTACGATTCTGATGATACCCAGACTTCTGTAACCATTCCTTCCCGAAAACGACGACCTCCGCTTTGCCTTAATGTACCTCCTAAAATTAAATCTCTTTCACAATCAAACGAAGCCCCAATCTCTCATAGAAGTTATAATGATACCATTCCTCCAGAAGCAAAAGCCATTGAGCTTATGTATTCTATTTCATCTTCAGCTCCATTTATTGTCAATGTCCAAAGGACTGAACAGGGGAAAATAATTCATCACCTGGATTTCGGTAAATTTATTTTTAGCTCAAAACTCAATAACCTCGGCATTATAAATGGATCAGTAAAACCAGAATTAGATCCATAGAATTTAAATCCGCCACATTAGCTAATGATTTTAACAATAGGTTCTCTTTCAGAACATAAATTTAAATATTTCATACCTACTTTCAATTTAACCAGAATGGGCAGAGTAAGAGGTATCCCAAACGATCTATCAGAAACAGAAATAGTAGACGCTCTTAATGACTCTCAATTAACTCCAAAAGTTTTAAAAGCACGTCGTTTGAATTTCAAGGATACTTCCACCGGCACCACTATATGGAAACCTTCCCAATCCATTGTTATAACTTTCGAAGGTCAAACATTACCATCCCGTGTATTTATTTATTATAACGCTCTTCCCGTTGAAGTATACAGATTTCCGACTATCCAATGTTTCAACTGTTGCCGTTTTGGCCATTCAAAACCTATTTGTCGTTCCTCTCCTCGTTGCTTCCATTGCGGAGAGGATCATCCCTTTGAACAGTGTCAAAATTCAATGAATAACCCAATTTGTATTAATTTTAAGGACAACCATACTGCTGTTAGTGTGGCCTGTCCAGAGTTATCTAGACAGAGAAATATCAAACAGTCAATGATTGCAGACAACATTTACTACTTTCAGGCCTCTAAACTATTCCCTCCTACAAAAAAATCTTTTGCAGAGATAACGTCTAACGCTTCTCTCTTTCATTTTTCTATCCCTATTAAACAAATTATTTTCCACACTCTCTCCAATAATTTTCAGATAGTAGCAGCTGTTGTATCTGATATTACATTACTATCAATATTATATCCCTCCCTCTACAATTTTTGTTGGAAACGAATGGTCAACATTTATATTCCAGATTCGTCCCCCGTATATGATACTTGGGGACTTCAATGCTCATTCTCCTTCTTGGGGCAGTGAGTTAACAAACCGTTTTGGCCATAATCTATTAGATTTTATGGATACATATAATTTATGTATTCTAAATGACGGATCTCCAACTCGTTTCACTGCCCCTCAACATCGGAAAAGTGCAGTCGATTTATCTCTTTGCTCATATTCGGTGATTCCCATATGTTCTTGGAACATTTTTAAATATCCCCTTTCCAGTGACCATTTTTCTATAATAATTACCTTCCACCATCTATCTTCTACGCATTCCTTTTCGATAAACAATAGTTTTAAATTTAAAACGAAAGACGCAAATTGGAGAAATTTTTCTTCAGAATTAGACTCCATTGTTCAAGCATCTAAGTCTTCCCTTGTCATCACTAGTTTACAATGTGAATTATTTCCTAACATGATAATAAAAGCTGCAGAAAAAACACTTAAAAAACGTAATGTTTACATTAAGATAAAACATTCCACCCCATGGAGGGATGAAGAATACACTAGTGTCGTTAAATCCAGAAGAGAAGCAATTTCCATTTTCCGTAAATGTATGTCTTTCGAAAATTACCTTTCTGTGAAACGCGCCCAGGCAGAAGCAAAACGCGTTTTGAAAAACAAAAAGCGGTCTGGATGGCGAAAATTCTATGAACGCTTGTCTCCTGAATCTCCCCAGTCATCCGTATGGTCCAATTTTAAAAAATTCAGTTCGTCATGTACTCCGCAGCATTCCAAACATATTCCAGAAGAAATTATTATAGGTTTTGCTGATAAGATAGCTCCTCCGTCAGTTGCCAGATGTGAGGAAATGCCTTTCTTTATTTCTTATTCATCTCACTCTAGCTGGCTAGACTCTTTTTTCTCAGTAAGTGAATTAAATCGAGTAATCAATTCCCTTCCAGACTCTTCTCCTGGCCCTGATGGAATCTTATATAGTTTCATTAAAGCATTCTCAGACATGTCGGTTGGATATTTTTTATCCCTCATTAATTACATGTTCGAAACAGGATTTATTCCGGAAGTCTGGAAACTTCAAAAAATCCTTCCGATTTTAAAACCAGGCAAAAATCCATCTGAAATCTCATCCTATCGTCCTATTGCTCTTTTGTCATGTTTAATGAAAGTAGCAGAACACTTGATAAAGAACAGATTGGAATGGTTTGTTAAAAATCACAGAATTATCTCTCCTAATCAATATGGCTTCCGGAAAAAATATCAACCATAAATAATTTAAGTGTGTTAACAACAGACATCCGTATATCTCAGTCCCTTAATTCTTACACTCTGGCCATATTTTTGATCTTTCGTCAGCTTACGACGATGTATTAATTAACATTTTAAGAAAAAATAATTAAAACAAAAATTCCCTTAAAACTAGTTCAATTTACTATTAATTTACTAACAGACAGATCCATTATTATCCACTTTTCCTCAAAAACGATAAATTGCTAACTATGGAAGGGGTCTTTAATCAGTGTATTATTATTTAATACATATATAAGTGATTTAGACAATGTAATTCCTTCATCTATCAAGCGAATTTATTTTGCTGATGATTTCCTTATATATTTATCACACAAAAATCTATCGCGCGCTGCGAAGGAATTGAATTTGGCTTTACATAATATTAAAGTTTGGTTGTTGACAAATGGGATGAATTTAGCTACGTCTAAAACCAAAATAGTCGCGCAAAAGAAAAATACCCTCCTTTTCTGTCTGCTTTGATAATTTCCCTCTTCAAATCGTTAAGCAAATTAAATTTCTTGGACTACTTTTGGATCATAAACTTTCCTGGCTAGCGCATATTCAGAACATTTTGGCAGAAAGTGTGAAAAGGGGCTAAATATTATGCGAGTTGTTTCCAGAGTGTGGTGGGGATCTCATCCTACTACTCTTAAATTAATGTATGGTGCTCTGGTGCGAAGCCATTTGGATTATGGAACATTTCTTTTTGATCCTCTTCCTAAATATTTGGTCAAAAAACTTGAATGAATTCAGTCCAAAGCGCTCAGAATAATTAATGGAGCGATGAAATCTTCTCCAATCAATTCTCTCCAGGTAGAATGTGTTGATCCCCCCTTAATTTTGAGGAGACAATTCCTGGCTGATAAATATATGTTTGAATCTTTTTCTATATCGCGTCACCCTTTAAAAAAAGCCTTGATTATTTGTTCAATAACTTAAACAACGAAAAAATATCGACAGATAAAAATCGACATCCTCTCCTTCTAAAAAGTTTTCTTTCATTCAAATCTCTGTCTTCTTCCATCCGAAATCTACAAAAAGATCCTATCCTTCCTATTTTCACCATCCCATTCGATTCTATCAATTGTATCCCCAACGTTATAACTTCAGACTTCCGAACTGATATTTTAACCTCATCTAATTGAAATGTTGAGGAAAAATTTAAAAACATTACATTTTCTAAGTTTCCAGAATTTTCACTCATTTACACAGATGGTTCTAAGTCTGATAACAAAGATTGTGGAGCTGCGGTACACATTCCCGAATTCGATTTAGATTTGTCTTATAAATTGCCTAAAGAAATTTCTATATTTACTGCAGAATGCTTCGCAATTGAACAAACTTTGAGTCAAATCCAGCTTTTCAATATTCGACGAGCCTTACTGTGCACTGACTCACTAAGCGCAGTGTTGAAAATTTCCTCAAATATCCATAAACCAGAAGACTATATTATTTATAATATCAGACACACCCTTAAATATTTAAATGAATTAAATTTCGAGACAATATTGGTTTGGGTCCCTGGCCATTTAGGAATTGAGGGTAACGAGAAAGCCGATTATCTAGCCAAACTTGGAATAATTTCTGGCTCTAATCCTTAAGATTTTAGAATTCCTATCTCAGACGTCATCCCAATTCTTAAATCCAACATGATTCGCTCCTGGGAAGAAAATTGCACTTATACGAAAACCCGAACTGGTGCTTTTTATGTTGGAATACAAAATCATATTCCAAGTAAACCTTGGTTCCACGACAAGAAAAAATCCAAAAGATTTATATCCTGTATCTTGAGAATGAGAATTGGTCATTGCTCAATTGCATCCCATTTGTTTAAAATCCGGGTCCTAGATAGTCCACTCTGCCAGTGCGGCATGGAAAATGAGACTCTTGATCATATTTTCTTTAATTGTACAAATCATTCATCTTTCAAAGGCATTTATCGTTTACTTATAAAAATTACCCACCAATCTCCCCTTAGTATTCCTTATTTACTTTCTCTCAAAAATTCTCGCATTTTCTCAGTTCTATACAAGTTCATAGACTTGAATGACTTCAATATTTGAGATTTCCTATTCCCGTATAGATTTCCCATAAAATTATAACCATCTGCCTTAACTTTAACGGCACATAGCACTCTTTTTAGGGTGAATTGCCTAATACAAAAAAAAAGTATATTTGCGGCATGTTTCAGGGTGGAAGATACTCTCAGTAAAGCCCAGGTGTATGTCACCATTCAGAATTGAAATGTTGCTTTAAATGGCTTTGGCCATGTTTAGTGATCAGATCTGAATAGCCAGATTGTTCCTTACCTTCCTCTTCCCCGTCTGTTTCCCCTCTCTACTATCTTCAGCTTCACAAAATACCTTAGTTGGGGATGCCATAGTATCACTGTCTCCAGACAGGGCGGTTTCTCATTTTTTTGCAGTGCATGTAAAAACCCAGTGGGCGTTTAAAAAAATATGTTAATAATATAAGTTACTATGTGTATAAATATATGAATACCTAATGGAAATAACATGTAAAAAGTTGCCGCGCATTGTGAAAAAGCTTTACAAAATACTATATAATATCTACATTAAAGTATCTAACACGCCTTTTTTTACTGGTGTAAATCTCTGTAATATCTCATCTGACGTGTTTTGGTATCCAAAGCCTTATATTAAAAAATGGTAAGCATATCTCCTATTCATGTTTAAAGGGCGTCGTTATTTAATAATAAACCGTTCAATCCTGTCAGTTACACGCTAAGGGACGATGTGTTCAAATAGTTTTTTTTTTGTGAATAAATCACTTGTTTTGTTATTTATTACTTTACTGTCTTCTATCCGGCTTCACCCAAGATTCTGATCTGAAAAACCTATATGTATTCCAGAAATAATATGGGGTCTTGTCATTTTGACAGTTACTTACATATACATATTACAAACTCCATAGAGATGAAGATGGAAATGAAGGACGAAGCAATAAAAAAAATATATTAAAATTTAGGATTTAACTTTGGCTTAAAAATACAGAGTCACATAGTATCTTTTCTTATAAAAAAATGACCGACCATGATTCACCTACTTACCTTAAATCTAACAGCTTTTGCATCCTTGAAACGTTGGGGTCTAAGATAATATCGTGTACAAGCTGAGGTGTACCCGTTGTTGCTCGAAATTATGAATACTTTGGATAAAATTCTGGTGTTGAATCTAATGAACTGGGTGTAGTTTGAAGTTGGAAATAAGATTGTTAAGGATTGGAAAAGTCTATTTTTTAAAGAATTAAAACTTATCGCGATATTTATAACGAAGCTCGAAATTCAAATGTGTAAGAATAAAACCATATTGAGATGATTTTAATTTTTTGCCAGTATATTTCTTTTTTTAACGTTCAACTCGGAGGTCGAATTTGAGTGTACCACGTTGTTAGTGTTAAAAATCTACATTTTATCGAAATTACTTCGACTGGTATCTTATTCTAATGCTGAGATAATGCGTAATAAATTTAGTAATTAAACAACGTTACAATATTGTAAATATCTAAAAACATATCTAAGATGTAAAACTGCGAGTTAAAATTCTTGAGATGATCGGACCAGTGCCTCTCCCTAGCTCAATTGCATGGGTTATGTATAATTCGGTTCTTTGATAACTCAACACAGTGACAATTCAACACACTTTTAAAAAGTGACATAAAGTCATTAGAAACGATGAATTTTTTTTTATTTAACCTAACCTATCCTAACATAGATACTTAACCCAGTTAATAAAGTTTTTTTTGAGCACTTTCCATGACTTTACATAACTTTTTAAAGATGTGATGAATTATTATCATTGTAATGATTTATCCTTAAATGTGAAGTTTCGTCGAACAAAAAATTACAAATTGAAGGATTATTGGATACAGGAGTGAGAGACCGAATGTATCCAATAATCCTTCAATTTGTAATTTTTTGTTCGACGAAACTTTTGTGAAATTATGACAACCTCTAATGGCGCCATAATACTTCGCTTTTGGTTCATTCATTGTATTTTATTATCTTTAGAACGTAGGTACCTTTCACATGATTCGTGGTTCGGCTTGCAAGTGTATAAGCGCCATTACACCTTTAGACAAACATTCCCGAGCGCTTATCCAGACTATAACTTACGAAAACTCATCTAGTTGGTCCATTGAGTATTTTCTCACTTTCCGAAAAGAATTGGAGGAAAATCACCTAGAGGAAAATCACTTCTGTAAAACTATTTCAGCCAGACCCACTTGTCTTTCTTCAAGATGAAAATTGTTCATCCACACGAATGAATGGGTGGTATCTGGGTCGGGTTGCACAGTTTCTCCCTGGTCCAGACCCACCCATGTAGCAACTGTGACAACAATGACATCAATATCCCCTGTCACAGAGGCGTCGACTCGTTAGTGCCCATGTCCAAGAGAATTAGGTACATGGAGTGAATGGACAATTTCTCCAAATATTCAAAAGGTTCAATGACTATCACACCATATATGGATAATTCTACATGTTCAACATGTTTTTTTTTTGTTTTTCACCTTATAATCCACAGTTAACAAATCAAAAAAAATCGTACAGTTTTCAAAAAATTCAGAAAAAAATATATGTACGATGATTTCGAAAAATTACGTTTTCCCACGAATAAACCATTACTTTCAAATGAATCTTACGAAGTCATTTGACCAATTTGAAAACAAAAAATGACAAACTGATAAGAAACTATGATAGTACAATGTCTTAATTTTTTTTCAGTATTATTTAAAAGTAATATTGTTTAGGTCCAATTATGGAACTTTATTGGTCTAAAACATATGAATAATTATTGTTTATACTTCAATTTATGACTGCTTATTTCCTAAATAAATATACTTTCATTCGTGTCATAACAAAGGTCAAAGAGAAAATCTCGTTTCCGTACTGGCATAACAACTTGCTATTGATGAGAATAATTTAGTTGATTTAAATTTGTTTAAATGGTTTAAACGAATAAAATAAAAAAAGTTATTTTCGCCCTCATAACAAAATGTTTTCTTTTAAATAATGGATTCAGATGTGTAAACTTATCCAAGCAGGCAGGGACGTCTCTACGGTAAATTTGTGGGTTTTATGTATACAAAACTTTTTACCGCCTGCATCATTAACTAAGTATAGATACATCAATGGTCTGCATAGATAATTTCGTAGACTTGGATTTCATGTGTTTAGTTGTTGTTGATTTTTTTATACATTCGGGTCAAATAAAACATGATTTAATGATCACAGATTTATTGAAGAATCAATTTTTTTTTATTATATTTTAAACATATTCATCCAAACTATTATTCTTATTATTTTACACACGATTACCTTAACACTAAAAAGACAATTGTTAGAAATCGGGAATTTCTCGTCATAAAAAACTGAATACTCCTTAAAGAACGTCGTATACAATAATAACTATTCATTAGGCCACTCAACTGCTATGAATAAACTTCACGATAAAATATACTTTATAATTTTTTTTTAAATTATGTATATAATTATATATTTTTCTGAGTAAGATAATCATTGAACAAGCGTTCGTTCTCTCTGTTCTTAACATATCACTTCACATAGTAACTTCCTCCATTGCTCCAGACTCTTTATTATTCATGTGAATTATATTACTTCTTATTTCATCACGAAAGACATACATTTCGGTTTCGGGAATATCTGGATGTTCGTGCGAATGTCTATTCAAGATGGATGCGCAAGGCTCAACTTCTTCACACAGCTGAGCTGATCCATTATTTCTGTTTGAATTTCTTGCGAAGGGACTGCTAGCTTCACAGTTGTTACGCGTAGAATCGAGGCAGAACGTGATATTGTTTCTTGAGGCAATTCGTTGTCGTTGGTTGTTGTTCGTTGTGTCGAAGTGGAAGTTGTTGCTGGGTTTGCGGTTGAGCAGGTTTTGGTGGGGGTAGGCGGACCTGGACCCGGCGTTGCTGTTGGATGAACCCGAGTAATACATGGAGCCATGTCCCCGAGTAGACCGCCGCCAATCATACGTCGAACGCACTGAAGAGTGACGCGTGTGGACCATGGAGTTGTTTTTATCCTAAACAAAAAAAAAAAATTCTTTATTATCTGTTCAAGTCATTTGAAAAACTGACTGAATGGCAGAGTATTAAAGAATTTACTGGGAGCTTGGTAGATATGCTAAAGAAAAGAAAGTCTTTCGTGTTAGTTACACAGGGAATTACCTTGATTCTTTCGTGAACCCTTCTGAGAGGAACGTCTTGTTCCTTTGAGATTGGCAAAACAATGTGACAATGACGAAAGAAAGATACTTATAATAACACCAGTAAATAATTACATGGTTATTAAAAGACGAAATACACAATTCCGTCTCCTTTCAAGCAAAAACACCAACCATGTAAACGGTGTTGATGTAACACATATCAGAAGATTAGGGATGAAAGGCGAGGTGATTAAGGTAATTGATGGAGGCGACAAAGGCGACCTTTTTAATCAGCTAAAATATGATTTCTGAGCTCTTTTATCTCTGCCTGGATGCGGCTTAAAAAGGAAATGGAACCACCGCTCATCAAAATATATATTATGTAAGTGACATTGTTTTTTTTTGGAATTTTATGGTAGCTGTAGAGGTTTTCTTCTGTGGCACATCGAACTTCAAAGGACTTTAAATCATTCGAAAATTATTTTGTTCTTTGAAAGGGGGATTTCATATATAATGTAATTTAGTGTGTGGTATATTTCGTGACCTATCCGGTTTATCCAATCATCCAAATGATAATTCATCACATCTTTAAAAAGTTATATACAGTCATGGAAAGTGATGAAACAAAAACTTTATTAACTGGGTTAAGTAGGTTAGGTTAGATTAGGTTAGGTTTAATTTTTTTTTTCATCGTTTCTAATGACTTTATATCACTTTTTAAAAGTGTGTTGAATTGTCACTGTGTTGAGTTATCATGGAACTGGTATATTTATACTGTTGATATTAAATACATAAATATGCTCCTGCTATGTGTTCTTTCAATTGCTGAGGCGTAAATGCGAAACGCCGCCCGCTCAATCGTGTATTTTCTACAATCCAATTGCGTAGCTTTCTACAAAGCTAGACATGCAGAGTTTCAGTCTCAATAAAATCACTACTTCAATAAGGACAAACTTTGTATAAAACTCTTGTTCTTATTTAAAAAGAAACTAATTTAGTTGGCAGTTGACGGCATTCCACAGAATACCCGACTTTACACAGATTGGGCAAAAGTTTAATATTCAAATACATAACAAGTCGAAGGAAGACAGTACCAACTTGGATTGTTTTCTTAGACAGAAAGTTAATTATATACATTATAACAAAATTATTTTCAATGTTCATGAGGTAAAAAAGTTTAATTATTGTTTTACAAAAAGTTTTACCGGTACTTATTGATTATTCATATTCATGTTTCATGAATATTTCTATTTTTTTTAAATAAAAGTCAACAGTAAAAATAACGAAATACACGTACTATGTATTATTTTCTTTATTTAGTTTTTCTTTCTAAAATAACTTGTAACTATATATACTGAATCTCTAACTGATAAACGTGTTTAAATTGTAAATTTAACATAACTGATATTCAACTATGTACCTTTCGTTAATGGTTGAATAACAGCAGTGTAAAATTTAAAATACGTTTATTAGTGAAGCCCTAAAAGTATAGATTTTTGTGTTTTCTTTGTAGGGAAACTGGTTACCTACCAAAACTGTCATATTATACATACTATTGAAATTAATTTTATTGACATTTCACTTTGAAACCGAACATGTGTACTGTTTCGGTTGTCTGTGATGTTGTGCATGTTTTGAAATATTCTTACGTAATTGCTAATTAGCTGCCAATTCAATATGAGGTCATTTGAATTCAAAAGTCATTTTACATTTGGAAATTGTAATGTTCGGACAAAACCCAAACCCACCTACAATTTTTTTATTTTTCTCTGAATTATACATTCATTGTTTATTCTCAAAATGGTCTTTTTTTTCAAATGTTGAAGAATCCTTTGTTGACCTACCCATAAACATGTATTTTCGTAGGTATGACGTTTATATAACATTCTAAAGCCTACGCGCTGGTTTTCGTATTATCTGTTCGAAACTGTGGATTTTTTTCACAAAGTAAAATAATTGCAAAGAAAAAAATAAGCTTTAAAATGAAGTCTAAAACTTTTAAGTTTACCGAGGTTTTTACCCATCAAAGGGAAAATGGAGTATTAAAAATTTTGCTTCGTCTACTCTGGCACAGGAAAAAAAATATATTGGCACAGTAGTTGAGAAATAATGGGTGAGAAAGGTTTTAATTTGAAAAAGATTAGTTTTTTTTCACAGGATCACACTTACTTACTGACATCATTTGACATTTATGTAAAATATACTGTTTTATGTTATTTACAAATCATCTAGAAATGTAGACTCTGGATATAAAGCTGTCACTGTTCTATGTGATTTACGTACGAGGAGAAGAACGAAGGAAAAGCATCAAAGGGTCATGCAAAATAACTGCCAGAGCAATTCAAAAACAGGAAAAATTATCCGCTGGCGGTGCGGTATTTATTGGAATATTTTGATTTCTCATACCGGATGTCTTGAGTGAAATTTTGTTAGAATCGCTGTGGATAAAACCATAATATGAAGTTATGTAGAGTAGTTGGACATTCTCCAATCTTCTGAAGTCCTTATTTTCCATCCCCTTGCTGTACAATAAACAATGATTGATTATTTCTTTAAAATTAATCGATGTTTTATAATGAGTTATTATTTAATTAGATAAATAATTTATGAAGTTTCTTCTTTCACAAAAAATCAGAATTTAATAAGATACCTTTCCTACCCATAAACAAATATTAGGTAAGTGTTTACAAACATTTAATCTATTTTAGCTTCACAGAATTTAGAAGTTTCTTAGAACAAGCAATCTGCCCTTTTAGAATTACAGATTCCAAGTAACAAAATTACAATTAAAATATTGTTCATAGTATTTTCTATTTGTATTCTATTCTATATGTCACCAAGTGTTGTTACAATTAAAAAAAAATATTTACGAAATCCTAAAACTAATATTTGTGGAAACCTAGATAATCCGTAAAAAATTTAAACAAGATTTTTTTAAAAGATTTATAGTACGCATTATTTTTATTTATTTTAAAAAGGTTCTACTAGGTACAAATGTTATTTTATTGTCCGATGATTTAAATTAGATTTTAAATAGCAAGTAAAATAAGTTTGATTTGCATTTTTATGCAAATAAAAATTGTGACGAAATAATGATTTTTGAGTATATTTTTTAATCGATTTAAAATACTCTCACATAAAATTGAAGGTTCGGGAAAGAAAGATTATACTATTTAAAAAAATACTCTTATACTACACTAGTATCTTTAATGAAAGAATAAGGATTTAAGCTATTCCGCAAATCATGAAGAATATCAATTGAAAATAAGTATAAGTACTTCTACTTATAAATTTAATTTATTTTTTATTCGCCGTTGTTATTGCAGTCATTACAGAATATATGACTTCAGCTTTATACGAAAGCTTTGGTGAAGAGTGTAAGTAAATATTGAACCCTTGAATCGAATGGAATTTTCATTTCATCGCACCATTTTGTTTTTCGAAAATATTCAACTTATCTTCGTTACTTTACTTAAAAAACAAACAATATTCACCATATCAAAGCTTTCATTTGCATTGGGGTGCCTCCATCCTCTCTGGCCGCAAGGGAAGCGCTGTTTAAACTCTCTCTTGAATTTTTCCTGTGAAAAGAAAACACAAAATAAGTAGGCCATTGTTAAAGTTAAGTAATCACAAAGACGGTTGCTGCCTATTGCTGCCTAATAAAACACTAAAGAACCTTAGTTTTTCAATATGCTTCCTGTTCTAATTATAAAATTGTATTTTTTATTGTAATTTTAAATTGTTTTATTTAGTTTCCAACTTCAAAGATGACATGTCGTAAAATATAGATAAATGGTGTTGTTTAATTTTCATGCATAATATGCCTTCCGAAAACAAAAATATTACAACGATGTTTTAAAAAGAAATTGTTCAATTTGACACTTCTTTAATCTTACGTGTAATATTTGTAACTAAACCCCACATGACATTTTTTCAGTGTTTTTTGTTGTTGTTTTGATAGGTAGGTTTAAACACTACGTTGAAGGTTAACACAAACCGTGTTTATCTAAATGCGCGTCTTTTATAACAAACAACCAACGAATACCAGAATGAAGCCAATTATCACTGTCATCTAAGCAATACAGATTATTGTTTGGTTGTAAGTTTAATAATAACTCCTTGTTATTACGACCAAAACAAACATAATCATCTCTTCATAATATTGATAATGTAAGAAATAAGTAATGTTTTTCAACTCTCGAACTGAGTTGATGAACTTTTTTTTTTTTTTTTTAGTTTTATTTGGCACATTATTTTTTACAATTTATGTTTTCCAGTAATGTAGGCCTCACTGGGTGGCTTGCCCGTGCTGAGGCCTTCATTTTATAATATAAAAATATAATCTACATATTATTTAAATAGAAAATAATACATTTAAAAAGAAAATAATACATTTAAAATTAAAAATACGAAATACATAAAAATACATTTAAAAAGAAAATAATACATTTAAAATTAAAAATACGAAATATATAATAATATATTTAAAATTAAAAAGTAGTACAATGAAAATAATCCTGTGTGTTTGTGAGTGATGTGTGTTTATATTGGTTTTGTGTGTTACGTGTAGGTTTTATTTTTATTTTATACTATGTCATTTTGGTAATATTGTCTTTTTTGTTCTTTAATCCATTTTGTAATTTTGTGTGTGAACTTATTTTTATTTTCCTCAATTTTAATTTCAAGTTTTAAACTGTTGAAAGCTTTTATAGCATGGTATTGGTAGTGTCTTTGTCCAAAGTTTGAATTTACTGTCGGAGTTTTTATGTTTTCTTTGTACGCTTGTCTAACTGGTCTGTTAGTGTTATTTTGTGTATGTTGAAATTTATTTTTTTTTGTCAAAAATGTAGTTTAGTAGGTTTTAACGTATAGTTGGTGTATATCTAGTAGGTCACAGCTTTAAATGATTATCTTCTCTAAGGTTGTTTAACGACTACATTTCATGAACTATATCATAATAATCTTTGAAGACGACCAAACATTCAAAGAAGTCGCCGTCTATTTTAAGTGAAATTGAAAACAACGTTTTGCGATGTAGAAAGTGAGGTGGTTGGACTGTTTTGAAGTAGATAGTACAATAGTTAAAGGTTTATAACAACAAAGACATGTCATGAGAGAGGAGAAGGCTTCATTGAACCAATAAAAGATATTGTATTTACTTGGCCTTACGTAAGACAAAGATTTTCTAACCTTCTTTAATTTTCATAAATCTCTGTCCAAAATACAGTCAGATTAACGAAGACCCTTTATCGTTAGTCCGAGATATGTACGCCCTCTGCACATCATTGTGGTGATTTGTAAAAAAGATTTATTCCAAAAAATAATGAAAAATATTGACGATAGCCTCCCAAACCTTTTGATAAATATAGTAAAATAGTGCATATCCAAAGCATGCAGTACGATAAATTCTGTATTACAACGGATAATACAACCCCTTATGCCAAAAATTTTCTCCGTGATATCAATTACAAACAAAGTCAAACCTTGACTTGGATGTAATCTCGACCGAATCGACTTCTGATTGTTGTATCAAACTAGTATTACAGATCATTATTTTATATTATCTCTGCAATGCAGGCCACACGGGAATTATTTCATTTTTGGGGATGCTGAGCTGATTGTCTACATACAATGTAAAGAAACACAGCAGATTGTTTGGATGAGACCACGCTTTTGAAATGATTAAAAATGTCATTAAAAGTATTTGACATATTTATAGAATATTTGAACGAACCGCGTGATATAAAAAAATATAATTTATTCCTAGAGGAGTCACTGGTATTTGAACTGATGGACAAGGAACTAGGAACAATTTACTTTAAAAATATAATTTATACTAAAAAAAAATAGTTTAATTTTCTTCAAAAACAACTATTTAAGTAGAGTGGGATCTTATGTCTATCAAACAACACACATGTCTGTAATAATAACCAGACTTTAACTCTATGAGTTACGATGATTCGTTTTTAGGGGAGATCTGCAAATAATTTATTGAAGAATGGCGAAGGGGGGGGGGGGGGTAAATATAGTGAGTTTAGGCGCTTTCTCAAATGGCGTGTGCCATTTGGAGTGTGCCATTAGTGATCTAGGCCATGTCTCAAAATACCATTAAATATTTAATTCCATAAGGAAGTGAGAAGATGACAATAAATCTTACTACTCATTGTTTAAAAGATAGTAGGTCCTACGAAACAATTCCGTAGAAAACACAAAAGCACCCCAGTCTAAATAGTCAGCCTACGTTAAGAATAGGTAATATATGACTTCGAGATTGAATTACAAAATATACAAACTTGAAGTCCTTATTTAAATATCAGATCATAACCAAGACCTTTGGAAAAACACTAATGATATGATAATTTGTTATGTAGCATTAAAAAGGGTATGTACTGAGTATAATAGTTTTCATTTTTTTAAATCTTACGGGCAAATTGAATATAATATTCATTTTTGATGTAATTTAACTGGTTCTTTGGAATTAAATGTCGTTAGTTAACAGCGTGGAATAAACACACATATGATACATATCATGGATCAGGAATATATTTAGTTACCTAATCTAATAATAGTTATTATAAAATAATTATTTAGGTACACTGTAAGCATAGTTTGATCTAAAGTTTTTAGGGTACAGTAGAAAATATCCATAATATTATTATTATTTGTGTTTTTTAACAGTAAATATACAATTTTCACAAGTCATACTGTTTTAATTTATACTACACTTTGTGATGAAAGGCTTTAAATCACAGTGAAAAAAAACAGATAAACCATAGCTGCAAAAAAATATGCAAATTATTTATGAAAACGGACATGCTAACGACATCTGGCGGAGAAAGAATTGATCCAGCTTGCTTGCAGTAGACACCTGTAATAGTTGAAATTAAATCAAGGTTCCGGGACTTAAGCAGAGAGGTCGTAAAATCGTCTAGGACGACTGGTACTTCCCCTTTCCTAGGCCTATAAATAAATATTGAATTTTGTCAACCAATAGATCTGAACAAAGAGCTATAAAATTTTGAGTAACCAATCAGTGAACGGAGAGGCGTACACCAAATACAGACAAAGGAATAAAACTTTGGATCGGGCAATAAAAAAGATAATTAATGGCTTCTTCTTTCCCACAGAAATTAGAGGTGAACGCACTTTAGGGTCAACATCGACTTTCAAGGTGACAAACTCCTGGAAATGTTTACAATAACTGAGACGTTTATGGGATGGCGAACCATTGAAATCGAGTGCTTTGAAGATTTTACAAGTTGAAAAACACACACACGAAAATGCAATGGAAAAACTATAAACGTGATAGTATAAAAAAAGGACGGGAAAAGCGAAGGAAAATCACTGGCAGAATTTTCAACTGTAGTACAATTATTTATGATAGAAGGAGGGTGTCATGTTCGATAAAAATCGTACTAAAGAGAGGTGAGAGTTTTGGAAACAATGGAAATTAATCGTTATCAATTTAAGATGAAACGGACATATTGGTAAATCAATTTTGAATGAAAAATCTCGCAAAAAAAATACACATTTTAGAAAAGTGCGGCGATCGAATGGAAGGATAATACAGAGATTTTGGACTGCTACGAAGGTCCTAGGGACGTGAAAATCGAGTATCAGAAGAAGACAGTAAAACTAAACATATAGCGATAGATTAGATTCAGGAAAAGTAGACATTTTACATAATTATTAGGTTAGATATATATTAGAGTTACCCAATATTACGGAGGGATCGAAACAAGATAAAAGGTTGGCGGTCTCATGTATATTTTGAAGGATAAACAATCAAAATCCGAACATGATTTTTATTTACGTTAAGGTAATAAACGATTAGAAAAGCGATTAACTTTAACGTGGACCTTATGAAGTATTTAGATTAAGCAAAAGAGATTAAAATTAATAGGTTTGAAATTAAATTAAATTTACGAGTCTAGTACCAAAATTTTAAACGTAAACAGGTGTCTAGACATATAATTTATGTGAAATCTTGTAAGTGAGGGATGGAGGATGGGGCGGAGATTGGATCAGGCAATAAAAGTGACAGATATCCCAGAGTCAAATTAGGTATATCTCCCATAGAAGTGTGGAAAACTATATATTAATTAATAATAGATGAAGTATGAAATTTTCCTGGAGACCACACACATCGGGAAAAGTGGAGAAAAGATAAAAGGAAGGGTAAAGAACGGAGATAAAGAATAATCCAAGTGGAGAAAAGTGATACAATTCAAATTTATCCGTGAAATAAATAAATACGACTTGGAAAATAATTAGTTATAGAGTTATGAGAAATAACAAAAAAAATAAAGAAGAAAATTGTGCAAGAAAACGTCGCGGATAAAAGAAAATCCAAAAGATAAGGAAAAAGTCAAATCTGCGGCATTAAGAGAGAAAGTACTGGTGAAAATGGAAAAGCTCATATAGGTGACAATGAAATTAAGTAGAATTTAAACAAATCGAAATTCTAAACTGCATAGTAAAGATTTCAGCATGGATTTAAACAATTTCGCACGAGATGCATAAAATTGAGATCTATATATATGTTATTGAGGATGGACCTATCGCGAATTGAGAAAAAAAAGGAACACAAAATCATGAGATTTTAACTACATTTTTGTATGAACAGAGGACAAAGGGAGCTTGGGCGATTAACGCAGACTTACCCGATTCGGACCCTATCGACTTAGATTTGTGAGATGGAAACTGACCACCGCCTAGAGCCGGAAAGCAGAACATCTTATGGAAGCACAATCGATATTGATGGGAGGGGTGTTCGGATTTACGAGTTGATAGGAGATAGAATTAAGCATCAAGAGAAATTCAGATACGTCTTTTGGAACCTGAGAGGGGTATAAAAGATGGAACACATCAGTCAGGAGACAGTCGCGCCGAGGATTCGAAAAGTTGTTACGTGGCAGTACTACGTCTTTGGTAGGATTAACAGTGAAAAATCTTTAAGTGTTAAATTTTAAATAAGCCCTGGACTTAGGAAAATTTTGTGAAAAATACAAGTGCTAGAGTCAGTGAAATTTAATAAGTCAGTTAAATTAAATCAAACAATAAAACAAATACAGTTTAAACTCAGTGCTTTAAAAGTAAAGTGTGAAGTGCTTAAAAGTGTTAAAAGTGGATAGTGCAAAAAGTGTTAAAAGTGAATTATTAAAATTTAAAAATAATTATTTCATTCAAAGTGAAAACATTAGAATTTAGTGGAGAGTTTTATCGTTAATCTAGAGTGAACGGGTTCGCGGATTGATATTTAAAAATAGATTATAATTTAACGTCAATTTGGTTAAAAAATAATAATAATAGTAATAAATATTTACGTCTTAGTTTAAAATAAACACAATCTAGACAGTTCGAAAAGAAATAACAACAAATGCTCAAACCTTTGTTCTAAAAGTAACAGTTCGGAAAAGAAATTAATTTATTAAGAATAAAGATAATTAAAAGTCTGCGCAATTCGGAAAAAATTTTCTTATCAATTTATATAAAAAGAAATTTAGAATTAATAAATTGTTCAATTAAAATCCATCGTGCGTATAGCGACAGTGTTAAAAGTGTTTGTCGTTCTAACCGGAATTTTAATCATCAGTCTATCATTTCGAAAAAGAATTTGAAACAGCTATCATTCAAAAGCCTAAACTAGAAAGGTGTTATTAAATCAACGGGTTTTCTGGATTAGGATTTCGTTCGGAAGAAAAATTAAATATCAGCTAATTTATACGATTCAAGCGAGAATAAAATATTAAATAGGAATAAATAGTCGAAAAGATTTATTTTGAAATTAGTTGAAAAATACAATTAATTAGGTAGGATTTCTTCATCAAGGTTGTTGTGTACTACCCGACCGGAAATACCTTGACGTGGGTGAGTTTTCCTTTTATAAATAATTTTCAGGTCCCAGGAGACACAGAAGGGCCGTGAAATGGAAGTATATCAATTGAATATTAAATTAAAACAACAAAACAAAGAATTACACATTAATATATGTATATTGTATATTTGTATATATATTTATAAATATAAAATAATATATTGTATATAAAGAATATATATATGAGTAATGTAATTATATATATGTATTTTATTTATTAATCGAAGCATCGAAATGGTAGCGATTTTAATACCTACCCGAGGACATATCTATATTATTGAAAAAAAAAAATGTATTTATTAATATTCAAGACTATGTAGAATCATATATTTTATATTTATTTATTAATATATGTACTCTTAGTTAACATATTTTGATAATCGAGATATGTGTACTTATATATGTATATTTATTCTTCAATTAAACCTAGTAAATTTACTAAATTCGGGAAATGAAATAAATAGTTTAACTTCAATAAAGGATTTAAAAATATTTTAATAAATAGTGCACAATAAAAGTAAAGAGGCACAAATGACTTCTAAGGAATTTTAAAATAAACAAATCTCACATTTAGGTTAGTGTGTCAGGAGATGTTTATATTATTTGTTTACAAATAAAGAGCTCACTGGAGAATTGGGTCAACTGCATAGTTTGGAAACGACCTCGGCCGTAACTAGATAATTTATCGGAGTTATAAGAATAAACATCAGGATGTTATTGTGCAATGTGCAGCGATTTGGGTCATTCACAAATACTTATCAATCACAAACGACAATTGAAAAATCACGGGTTAGCCAGATTTATATCAAAAAATTACATGAAACATTTGAATACCATTGATTAGATAATCGCACAGTTTTTATTAGTTACTTGAAACAGCTGGAAGATGCGTGCTTACAAATACCTATCAATCACAATCGACAATTGAAAAATCACGGGTTAGTAGGATTATATCGAATAATTATACGAAACATTTGAATTTTATTGATTGGGTGCTCATACAAAACCCCATCAGTTGCCTGAGATATTTGAGGGTCGAGTACTCTCTAATGTGGCAATCAACCACTTGAAACAATTGGAAAATCACGGGATAGGATGAACAAAAATTAATGTTGAACCCTGGAGGTAAAATTTAAAACAAATACAGTTCATCTATAGGAGGCAGTGGTCGCTCCTATAACAAGACCATTAACCAAATCAAATAGAGATGGCGATTCTCTTAAATAAAAACGTCAAAACCAAACAAACAAAAGCCTGGAGTTCGATAGCTCTCCAAAACAAACTATCAAATATGACCTTATTCTACTAGTATTTATTAGTATCACCTTATTAGTACGTATATATTCGGTTACCAGACCTAGAGCTTCGCAGAGTTCTTGGCGCGAGATCCGAGCTCGGAATGCGAGGTAGATAGCCTCGTATTGCGAGTTATAAACCTTTCCTAAACTGTATGTATACATATATTTATTCGTATGTACTGTTTACTGGAGAATCCGGACCTGCATACAGCTTGCATTTTAGGTCTTATAGACCACTATCGCATTTTCTTTTAAACGTGGAATGAGGATTCACGACCCGTAAGTCCACACCAACCGTGAGTATATGATTGTATATAGGACGAAACCGGTTCGCCCTAAGTAAATTGTAGTCCAAGGAGGGGTCGGAATTTGGGGGTATCGAGACCCGAGGGGAAACTTGAATGCAGTACATGATGACGTGGAAGGCTCTTTGGGACGCGATAACTTAGGTATCAATCAAAGAGCCGTGTCAAAGGATTGTGCAAATTTCTTGTTGACTCACGATCATCTCGTTTACTTGCAGGAGGATTTGGAGCCAAATTATGCCAGCAAATGGGCTATTCCGAGTTCGTCAAATATGCAATTAGCTAATTACATTAACCTACTAAATCAATCTTTACATGTACCTTATAGCAGCAGAATCATAAAGGAGTGGCGCCACACAGACCCAAGAGTTTACCAAAATCAAATTTACTAACAATTAACCATTTGAGTTATATTAAATTACTTGTCCAAATAAACATGTATAATATCTTTTATCAGCGTTTAACTACGACTTTGTTAGGGTGCAGGGAATCAGAATAATTACAATAGGAAAGTTAGCTCATCCAGAGAATTCATTTAAGTCTAGGTTTGCAATGGAAAGACCAATAAAATTGTGAAACTCAACACCTCGATCAGAACCAAGGGGGTTACCACAAAAATGAAGGTAATTAAAATCCTATATCATAAATCAAAAAAATTACACAACGTTTGATGGAATTTAATTACAATATAAATACGGAAATATTTGCGTTCAAGTTCGTAAATAACGTATTAATTAGTTGAGTACATATGTCTATGAAGATATATAGTACAAGAGAGCTTTAAGTAGCTTTCTGTAGATATCAAAGAAAAGGGTCCAATTTTCATGGAGGCTTATGTGTTGTAGGGGAGGATTTTCCATCCCTGCGAACACATATGCAAAGCCTTAGAGAAAAAATTAAATATCGGTCATAGCCAAGAGAGAAGAAAATTTTATATTGTTTTAAACAAATAAAAATAAAAGAAAATGGTGAAAAGGCGAAAACATTACAACTTCCATTAAAAAAGAGGAGTGTACATTTGTGAAAAAATAATATAACTAGGTTACAAAGCAATAAAAATGACAAAATGAAAATCCATACCAATTATTGTATTTGGAAGGAAGAAAACAATATATTTTATGGAGGGTAAATAGAGTATAGTAGGATAATTTGTCAGATTTTCAAGTGAAACTAGGGGAATCAGTTTTTTTGTTAACCATTTCCCTAAAATATTTTTTTTAAATACTTCAATATTTGTTTTTTCATTAAGGCTTCAAATTTCTTCTGGTAATTTATTAAAGAAATGTTTTCCTTGGAGGTTATAACGGTGCTGTGCAAAAGAAATGTGTAGTTTAGGGCATGCAAATATACATTTAAGTCTGGTTCGATTTTCAGCTATGAATGAGCATTTATCTTTTTCTTTTATAATTTGAATAATTGAATTTTTCGTAAATAAGTGTTTAAATGTAGGAACTATGAATTCTTTGAATACGCGTTCAGTGGGGAATTGTGGAGGTTTTTTTAGTATTATTTGTATTATGACTTTTTGTACAATTTATATGACGGTCAGACTAGCTTTGTAAGCTGCTCCCCAACTGATAATGGCATATTGCAGAACAGACTGTGCTAATGCATAATATATTGAGTTTAGATTTTTTCTTGATGATTCGTAATAATATATAAATTAATTTCCTAATTTTATTTATTTTATGGCAGGTGTGATCTTTTCATTTTACGTTTTTATCAATGATTATTCCTAGATATGTAAATTTATCAGCTGTTTTCAGAAATGAGCATGTTTGTCAAAATATATATCTCTGATTTTTAATGATGTAATGATGTACGTAAAATAAGCTATTCCATCTAGTATTGCGTTCAGGATAACGAAATGCAATATTTGCTAATAGAGCTGGTAGTCAAAAAGATAGTTCACGATCTTATACAGAAACATTTCGTTCAAAATATTCTTTGAAATATATGAATTTTTTGTAATACTTTCAATTCGGTTAATATTAGTTTAGTATTAAGGATTCCAAATGGCGGATGCAAATTCAAGATGAAATCTTACATAGTAGCTTAAGTGTAAAGGTAACTGAATAATTTTGTGATGCGTAGAATGAAGCCCATTTATTTTTAGGCCTTGAAGTAACAAGATTTTTAAATATCAATTTAGAGTTATATAATCCTCCAAGGTCTCTGATTTTTTCAATTCGTTGAAGAGTAAAGTGGTTCAGGTGGTGTGTATAGATGATTGGTGATTTTCACGTGAAAATGCTTTCGCATGACTTATGATTTAAAATAATTTATTTTTTATGTAATATTCATACATTTTATGAATATCTTCTTGTAATTATTTACAATCATCTAATAAGCAAAATCAGAATGACTGAAGATATGTTTGATGTCATTTAAGTACAATGTAATGAGCAGAGGCCCTAAATGGGAACCTTGAGGTAACCCTACAGAATGCCAATTACTGTGAAATTAAACCTGAAACCTTTTAAGGCAACAGCTTGACTTCTATTTTTAATGTAAGATGAGAACCACCTGGGAAGATTTTCACATTCTTCCATACTATTTTTTCTAGTTTATTCTAGTATATCATGATTCACATTGTCAAAAACTTTAGAAACATCAGTATAGATCGAGTCAACCTGTTTATTTTTGTCCATAGAATTAATAATAAAGTCGGTGAACTGCCATAAGTTTAATTCTGACTTGAAAAAAACCTTGTTGTTCGGGTCGATAATCGTGTAATACATAAGTTGAAGAGTTTGATTTTACTTAAGATGCATAGTTTTGATATAAGCATATAATTTTCCAATACTGTGTATCCCCCTTCTTAATAATAAGTGTAATAAAAGCTTTTTTTCTAAAAGACTGGTATACACGTCTTCTTTGATAGAAAATGTGAACAATGGTAATGCGACAGGGATAACAAGTTGTTATCCCTGTGCTCTCCCTGTGTATCCCGTTGCTAACCTAAAAATCGACTGTATAATTTTGGTAACAAATATAGGAATTGATTAAACATATTATTTAGAGTTTTAATATTCTCCTGACGAAGGAATTGTGCTACCAAAACCGGTAGAGTACAATTAAAATTAAAGTGGTCTAAAACAAATTTATATCTTTTATTGTATAATTTGCCTATTTGGTGACTATTTCACAATTAACTGATAACATTTCAATAACATAGAAAAGATGGAGCACAAATTCCTCAGATTAATTAATTTTAAGCTGAATTTTCAAAATATTAATCACATCATTCTGATGAAACAGCTACATTTGATTACGCTGTCTGATAGGCGGGTTGTGTTGACCCTGTTCTATTAAATAAAATTATTAATGATGGTATTGACAGCCATGAAATTCTTGCCAAAATAAATTATATGCAAAGACTAGAAATACGAGACAAAATGCTAACGTTTTATGTAATAATTTAAAAACCGGGCTCTCTCTTACTCCTAAAAATCTACTGTATAATTTTGGTAACAAATATAGGAATTTATTGAACATATTATTTAGACTTTATTTATTACTTATTAGCGATGAAACAAATTCTTCATAAATACTTTGCTGAAATATACGAATTTGCTGCTTTATGGTTAATTTTATGTCTGTTTTTATTTTAGTTTTATCATTTAATTTCTTTTCTTTTAAAGCTCTGTGTCAGTTAGAAGTAATACTCTTATTTTAACATAAACCTTTAAAGACCAACCTTTATATTCAAGTTTGATGAGAAATTATGAATTTCTATGTTTCACTAGACATTTTACTGAGATCCTCCAGAGATAGAGTAGAGGGTAATTTCTTGAAAAACCCCGTTGATTATTATTGGCAAACTGGGGAAATCTGATCAAGTTTCAGGCTTTAACAAAATATCAGGTTTACAAAATATAACTGCCTAAAAAATACGAGGACTCCAACATTAATTAATTAATTAATTAATTAATTAATAGATCATATCTGGACAAACGTAAATATTAAAAATCTTCACAAATTAAAATCAATTGTTTGGAAAACTAACATAACTGACCATCATTCATGCTTACTTCTATATAATAACAATATTAAACAAAAAAAACATAATATAATAACTAAAAAATCCACCATTAATATGACCATTCTCACTGAAAAGCTAAAAAAAGAGGATTGGAACAATGTTTTAAACAGTAATGACACTGAAACATGTTCGACTAACTTTGAAAATACCCTGTCGCAACACATTAAAAATTCAACAAATGAAACAACAACACACATAAAATCTAAATTAAGATGTTTAAAGCCTTGGATTACACAAGGACTTATAATATCTATTAGAAACAAAGAAAAACTTTACAAGACAACTTTAAAAATCCCCAAAATGAAAATGCATATATTTTATATAAAAAATATAAAAATAAATTAACAGCCTATATTAAAAAAAGTAAAGAAGATTTTTTTAAAAATAAAATATTATCCTCAGAAAATAACCAAAAACAAATGTGGAAAACAGTTAATTTGGCTATTGACAATACAAAAAAAACACAAAACGTAAAATATATTGAGCATGATAAATTATAGATGCCAATATGCAACCTAAACAATGTGCAAACATATTTAACTCTTTTTTTGCTAATGTCGGAAAAAATCTTGCGAAAAATATCCAAAAATCTTTTATCCCGGAAAATCATAATAATGAAAACTTACAGGAACGTAATATACTCTCAACGTTTGAAACGACAACAGAATGTGAAATCATAAAAATAATAGATACTATGAAAGTAGGTTCGTCTCCCGGTTTTGATTCTATTACGGCACATATGTTAAAATCTATGAAACCTTATTTAATAAAACCAATCACTCATTTAATAAACCTACGTTTAACAAAAGGAATATTTCCAACGAACTACAAAAATACAATAATCTCACCTATTTACAAATCTGGAGATCCACATCAAGTAACAAATTATCGACCAATCTGTTTAATTTCAAATATAGGAAAAATCTTTGAAAAAATAGTAAAAAAACAATTAGTCAATTTCCTAGATAATAATAAAATACTACACAAAAACCAGTTTGGATTTATAAAATCTCTCAGCACACAAGATGCTATTGCTAACGTAACTTCATACATTTACGAATCTTTAGATAAAAGTAAAAAATGTGCAGGTATATTTATTGATCTAAGGAAAGCCTTTGATAGCATATCGCATAAGATTCTACTAAAAAAAATGAATAATATAGGCATAAAAGACAATGCGATTAAATGGATTTCAAACTACCTAAAAAATCGACCACAAGTCGTAAAAATAAATAATGTCAATAGCGATAAAGAACATTCTGACTTTGGAATCCCGCAAGGTACAGTGCTTGGACCAATTCTTTTCACCATATATGTTAACGACATTTTCTTTCAACCACTACATGGCCAAATTACTTCGTATGCCGACGACACAGTTCTAATAATAAGCGAAAAAACTTGGGAAAACGTAATACTTAAAGCCACTGAAGACATAAATACTCTTAAGAATTTCTTCGACATTAATTTGCTATCACTAAATAGCGATAAAACATATGTAATTCCATTTGCAATACACACAAAAGACATCCCTAAAAATTTTAACATTATCATTCATGACAATTCCAAAATACATAATAAAAATTACTGTCTCCAAAACTGCACAATACTAAAAAACACAAACACAATCAAATATCTAGGAGTAATTATCGATAAAAATTTGAATTGGAAGGAACAAATATGTCAAATTGTAAAAAAAATCAGAAAACTGATATATGTATTTTTAAGAATCAGAAATTTTTTGTCTTTAAAAAACCTATATTTAATATATTATGCCTTGGTCCAATCAACGCTACAATATGGTATCATTAGTTGGGGATCCACATACAAAACTAACCTTACTCCAATAGAAGTGGTACAAAGGTTAATAATTAAAATAATATTACGAAAACCTTCCGATTACCCAACGGATCGATTATTCGAAGAATTTCAAGTGCCTTCATTTAAAGATCTTTATATTAAAAATGCACTAATTCAAATCATAAAAGAAAAAGACAAGTATCAATTTCTAACTGAAAACCGTACTAGACTTAAATATATTTTTCCATGCCCAAAATTAAACACTTCCTTTGCACAAAATTATTACACTTACCGGGCAAGAATTTTTTTCAATCGACTACCTGAAGAAATTAGAAACATTAATGATAACATCAAAATAATAAACACTGTAAAAAAATATTTTAAAGACAAACTCACAAAAAATAAAAATGTTTCCAATTGAATTAATCTTTAGAATAACTCACTTCATGAAAAATAACTCACTTCATTTAAAAAATCTTTTTAAATCTTTTAAGAACAGTGGTTAGATTGACAACATCTTTCTAAAAACTATTGCGTGATACATGAATTTATTAAAATGTTGCTTTACAGGAACGCCCTCTTTCAAACAAAACCACACCCACATTTTAAATAACGAAAGTAAAAAAATGTTAAAAAAATATTGGAAGGTTGCTTGCAAAAACTACGTCTTAAACCAATACAGATGAAATAATATAACACAAACATGTATAGTATATACGAAGCGATGAAAAGAGAACACAAAATAACAAAAATAGTACAATACTAACTAACATGACATAAAAACGTGCTGTACACACAAAGCTTTTATAACAGAACAAATATAATTAACAACAATAGGGTTTTATAGCACAGGACAAAACAAGAACATTAAAACTGACACATAATATAAATCACGAGGCAGTTTGTGCTCGGAAATGAAACATTCTGAGAAGATATTAAACTTGAAAAGGTAAATGATAATTAATAATATTTTGGTATGTACTTCATTATATTTAATCAAATTATACTTAATAACTTCATTACCTTGTTTTAAGATTAATTCACGTCCAAATAAAATTGACTCACCCAATATTTAATTCTTTAAACAACGATGAGTTAAAAATAAAGTATAATTTCTCAGTAGAGTAAGCTTCTAACTATTATTTTTTACACTAATGATTTTGCTTTATTTGAACTCTAACAAAAAAATTTTATCTCATATATGGCCATATTTAAAAAATGTGATAAAGTCATAGACTGAATTAATGAAATGATTGTTAACAATATTGGTTACCAATGTAAATAGTGCAATAATAAACAAATCCCTTTAATTTTGTGAATCGAGTTCTGTTTACATAATATGTTTCATCCTTTTTTTATATGAACCATCTGGGGGATAATATTGTAATACAATCTTTCCAAATGGCCACAATATTTATGGACGTGTACATCAATTTGATATTCCATCTTTTGTCAAAAATGTTTACTATGGTATATTGAATCTTCTGTGGATATTTTATGTTGGTCTTACGTGAATATACAAAATAAGTTACACCATATCAGTAAATTGTTGACTCTGAGTTTTTACAGTACAGTTTTTTTTGTTCGCAGGATCTACATAAAATGTTTGAAAACACTTATAATTAACGGTAATATGTATAACCTGCATTAGATTAATTTAGATAGTTTCCTCTAACCCAAGTAGCAATGAATATTATAAAATCTTTTTTGTTAGCAAACTATTGTAGTAATTAGTTCATATTTAAAGATCAAAAATTGCATTATTTTTTTCACTTCGTTAATAATTCTTATGTAATAAATTATTAGATTAGATCATTATTAACGTTTTATGTGGAAGGTATGTTAATTGCGATGTTATGTTGCAAAGAAAGATTATGTTTTGTTAAGAATCATAAATAAATTTAATGGTATTTATTACAATTTTTAGGGATGTCGTCTTGGTTATATTATTATGTTTATTTGCCTATTTCGTGTACGGATTAAAATATTGCTACACTCGAGATCATCCAAAAATTACGACTCGTAATAAACATTTGCTAATGATGTCGTCATGTTTTATGGTTGAACAAAAAACACAAAACAAAATCATGAAAAAATGCACATCACAAACATCTCATTTCTACCAATTATAATGAAATATTTTTAGTTATTCCAGAATGCTTTATAAAAAAGCATGATGGTTTTGTCATCTGAATAACAATCATATGTAGATAGTAATAATTACAAAATAAATAAAGGTCGTCATGGGATCTTATTATTCTAGATAATGAATCCCATTTTTGTTTATTTATTCAGTAACCAAACAGTCGAATATTTAAGCGTAAACAATTACTATTCATTTCTTCTAGTGCAGGGCTGGGGAACATTTTCACCGTCGGGGCCATGTGGATGTTTGTAGAATCATCCGCAGGCCGCACTTCTTTTAGGTTTGGTGGTGGGGGAAGGGGTCAAATCGATCGGGAATCGATATATTACTATATTTTATTTTACCAAGAACTGATTTTATTTTATTTTTATAACACACCTGACAAGAACTCTAACAAGCAAATGTAAATGCGTGACCAAATGTCAAGTTTACAATTGAATCTATGATTAGAAATTTAAAACTGCACCCGGAACCCTTGCAACGGAAAATGGTTTCCCTTGAGTTGCATCTACAAATGGGTCCGTTAATCAAATTTTAAGATACGTTGAAAACAAAAGACTGGTTTCAACTTAAGAGTAATTCTATCCACGAGCCTATATAATCGTTACACGCGGAACAAACAGATGGATTTCCTCGGAGTTTTGCAGAATTTGGTGTGAAACCAGATGATTTTAAACTCCACTCGGAATACGCAAACGGCTTTCTTCAAAATAAGTCAGGAAGACAAAATTGCCTTTAACTCTGCAACTGTAACGTTTAAACTGCACTTCAAGCACGAGAATGGATTCCTTCTTAAATGCATCTGCAGATAGGTCCACAACTGTAATTGTATCCGTAAGCGAGTGCCTAGTTTAATTAGCATTATACTCATAATTTTTTAATACACATTTAATTTCTTATTAGTTAAATAATGATAAATTTAAATTAAATTAAGATGGAATGTTTGATCGCCTATTTATTTATTGCTTTCTAATAACGTGAGTGCACACGTAAGTACCTGTCAGTTATGTTGTACCTTTATCTGGATTTGTGATAATGTTTTTAAAATGTATCTGAAACAGCGTGAAAGAAAACTTCTCTCGTTCTGAAAGTTATTTTTTTATTTATTTTTGTGGTCAACAGGCTGCACCGAAAGGGCTCGCGGGCCGCACCAAAAATCTTCGCGGTTCGCATGCGTCGCCGCAGGTTTCCCACACCTGTTCTTGATCAAGAAAGTTCCATTATGTTTAGTTATCGATGTAGTATTTGAACCTTCACAATTTATTCATAAATTATTTTATATGCAATGCAGTATAAGGTAATACATAATATTATAAAACAGGTAAAGAAGCACAGTTCTTTCATTATTTATAGTATAACAGATGGATTCACAACAACATTAATTATAATGAGTATAATTTTCATAAAATAAAAGTATTTAGGTTATCAGTTTGGTGAGCTGCATTTTATACGTCAGATTCAGAATAATAAATGAATATCGTACTCGAAAATGAATAACTGTGTCCATTAATAATATTTATCAACACACGGTGACCAATGAGATAAAAGTCTTTACAATTTAAGAGATGTTTGTAAAGGTACTAAAAGGGTATATTTGGCGGATTTATTTTTTAAACCGCCATCGTGAAGGACAAATTTCACCACGGAGCTTTATTTAAATCCTTTGAATCTTTATTTATTGCTTAAATCCTACATGATATCTGAAATTCCTTATAGGTACGGAATAAATATTGCACACACTACCATTTTTATAGGTATACTTAAAAACTATAAGTTTTCTTTACACCACAATTTTGAAAGCTGCTTTGAGCCATGGGACTTTTGAATTCCCAATACGGGGAAAAATATTGGTTAACTGAAAAGAGGGATGTCAATGAGAGGGGTTAGAAGAGAGCTGGAAAGCAGCTATTTAAATATTTATAACTGCTTGCGAACGGTGTTATTTGAGATCAGAAATTGCATTACAAAGCCATGAATTTTGAACAACAAGTTGGTTTACGGGAATTTTTGGCGATTACTTACATTATATATTCCATAAATGAATGGGTTGTAACAGGAATTACTCATCGCCAGCCAATCCGAGCAGAAAAATATTATGTTGATGTAGCGATATCTGTGAAAAGAGAAAATATACCTGATTAAAGTTACATAATATCACACAGAACTTCAGCAAATAAGTAACAAGTACTAAAGTGATTTTTGCTAAAAACCACAAATTACAGCACCTAGGTCGAGATAAATAATGTGTAATTCGCATATTACTTCTAGCAAGGCTTTTCAAACAGTTTTCACTAACTTTTCAAGTAACATCATTACAGTTTTTTTTCAAACAGACCAATTTATCATTAGAACAAATAGAACTGGAAATAAACAAAATTACCCGTGCGATCAAGAATTGTAAGCAGCTGCCAACAAGTCTTGGGTTTTAGCCGAATTTTAGCGTCCCACAGGCGCCTTTCAGGTAATTTTTCACATAAATGGCGCAAGATAATGTCCATTAATTATCTTTTCCATCAATAATAATTATTCGTGAAAACCGATATTACGAAAAATGCCGCCAAAGTTAAATACACTAGTGGATTCCCATAATTTATATTCCTTTTCTTTTCAGATAGAAATTAGAAGAAAATAGTTTATTTTTTAATATGAAACCGCGAAAGAGTCCCAACTGTTCCCAACCATCTGTAGCCAGTGCGAGTATGGCATCCCTAGTTGGGGCTGTAATGTTACGAGGCTGGTGGGGGAGTACCTGGCTATTCAAATCTGGTCAGTTCTGAATGGTAGTCTTACACCAGGGCAAAACTGAGAATATCTTTCGCTCCGGTAAATTAAAACATTGCCTGTATTTTAAGCTTTCTTGAAATGGTAAAATAATTGTACATTAAACTGTCTTTGTTTCACATGTTGCAAACACTTAAATATATATATATTTAAACCAACCGGTTTCAATAAGACCTGAACCTCGATCTTGGTTTGTTGTCAAACCCCATATATAGGCACTCAATAAAATGGTATTCAAACAAAGTTTGTTATGATCAGCGACTTATTTAATATTCGGCGATTAGATCATAATAAAAGCACTTGAAAAGGTACTATGTCCTAACTCTCTGTGATTGTCTTTTACCTTCAATATTTTGATCCTTGATAGATTATGTGAATCACAATTATTGTTAAACTTATTATGAAATCAGATGTGAGTGCACAAGCGGAATGCTACTTGCTCATTAAATTATAATATTAATAAAATACATATAGTGTGAAAGTAGTTAGAATACAAGTTGTAATAATTATAGATAAAGAACTAGCATGATGAATTATCACTGTCAAATTTTGTTACGGAAGTAATTTTTTCATTGAAAACGGTTCTTAAAATAAATCTGCAAATAAAAGAAGCTAGTTAGACACTGTGGTCGGTTAATATTGAGGCATTGAAGGTTTCGCGAAATGAGTATTTATTTTGGTTCTCAATGGTGGTATGTTCATATTTTTATAATATGTCCCTTTTCTTGTTATTAATAAGTAGGTACATATTTTGGGAATGGATTTATGGTTTGTGTCCGTTCCTGCTTCTTATGGGTGTATTGCAAGAATCATTTCTTGACTTGAATTATTTTCGTAATAATATCATTGTTAAGTGCCCATTAAGTTTTTCCGATATTACATCAAATGGTTTCCCCAATTTTCAGAAGATGTCTCGCATCTCTATACAATTTACGAATAAAAGAAAAAAAACCTTTGTAAATATTTTTTAAATTCCGTCTAATCGTTGCATTAAGGTTCCACGATTGTTTATTTTACACACATTCTGGTTATGTCTTGTATACTAATGTGTTCGACATGAATTCTCTACTTATTTAAAGTTATTTAAAAGTCGTAAAATGAAATATAAGAAAAAAATTGATGTTCAGTTTAAACTTGTCAAAAAATAATTTACTAAAAAAATACATTTTTAAATCACATTTTTAGTTGTACTGAACTTTAAATACATGTTCACAAAATTTCCTTTGGTATTCACCAATTTAGTTAACAATCAGACAGATTTCAGGTGTTTGTGAATTCATTTTTAATGTACAAACCTAAGATAAATTATTGAATATAGTTATTTTTAAATGATAAACTAACGTTTATAAGACAAGGTTTTATGCATAGCATAAAGGATAACAAGTAATCATAAGCAATAATTAGTCATCCGAAATACTAATACAAATTGAAAATATCTCCCGAGTAAAAATAAATGCCGCCAACGGGAATTGAACCCGTGCCCTTTGATGTCCGGTCAGGTGCTCTGTATCCACTGAGCTATGTCGGCTTATTTCCAACCCGCCAAATGATTCAATATGTAGATACTAGTACCTCAATCAACAATTACTGCTTATTATATTTTTTCACCTGTAAACAACCAACTTTATTTTTGTAGGAAAGGCTTTGTTAGTGCTAAATTTCTCACTAGATGGCGTCGAAACATATGATATCTTCATTTATTGGTGAAATATTTTTGACTTGTCAAATATTATTATTTTTAAATGATAAACTAACTTTTATAAGACAAGGTTTTATGCATAGCATAAAGGATAACAAATGGTGAAAAAATATAATAATATAATAAGGGATAGCAAATATAGGGATAATAATCATAACAAATACAGGTGAAAAAATATAATAAGCAGTAATTGTTGATTGAGGTACTAGTACATATTGAATCATTTGGCGGGTTGGAAATAAGCCGACATAGCTCAGTGGATACAGAGCACCTGACCGGACATCAGAAGGCACGGGTTCAATTCCCGTTGGCGGCATTTATTTTTACTCGGGAGATATTTTCAATTTGTATTAGTATTTCGGATGACTAATTATTGCTCATTATTATAATTATTGAATATAGGTAAATTCATTGGCTTTAAACTACAGTTAACAGTTTAGCTATTTTCGTATCAATACTCGGAGGTATAATTTTTTTAATGAGCACGGCCGAAAACCAGACGTACGAAAATCTCCCGCTCTTATCGCATTCTATCGTAAATATCTTGTACTCCAAAGGTTATCTTCCTTAAACAACTTAGTTTGTTTTCAATTTTCCCTACGACAACAGAGGCCACCTAGAGGAGACTATACGATATAAACGATTCTAATTACCAAAGAACCACGTGGAGATGATTTATTATAGGTACCTACGCACATTCTGTTGAATCCTTGATCTCTCTGGGTGGATAAATAATAAATCCAGTTTCACTTGAGCATATATAAATCAGATCACCATTAACGATGTAAGGTATAATCTTAAACACACAGCCGACCTGTCACTTGCAAACGATTCGCTCTCTCATTCGTGCATCTCTGACACACTTTACCAAACACACGTATTCTATACACTTCATAGTAAAATTAATAGACAACTCGGCTATGGAAACCGTCACTTGGTTTTTGAAGGTGTATAGTCTTTGGCACAGTATGGTTTCTCTGGATGTATTATATCAATCTGTTCTTAAGACGATGCAATGCAAACTAATAAAAACTATGCAAAATCACGTGTGTTGGTTTGGAAATTTGATAGCCTAGAAATATTAAAGATGTTTTTTAAATTAATAATGTCATCACACACTAGCCCTTCAGTTAGTATCTATGGTTGCTTTTGTATACTATTTATACGACACTTGGTTAATTAGTAGTCGATTTAATAGAATAACACCAGCAAAATCTGTATATTATTTTAAGTAACAAATATTGCTATTCGAGTTATACCAAAACCTCCTAGATCACAAGGCCGGGACACTCATTCAAAGCAGCCTCCTAACTTAGGTATATGAGATTTTACAAAAAAAAATCGCTCAATTTTTTTTTTTCATTTTATTCTTATTTACATCTAAAAATGTTTTGATTAATTAAAAAAAAAAAAAAAATTTTTTTGTAGGTTCCCATACAAGTTAGAAGGCTGATACAATTCAGTGTCCCGGCCTTGTGTTCCAGGAGGTTTTGATTATACCCACCTGCGGTGAAGTATTTTTGAATCCCGTTAGGTATGTAAAATAATATTTTAGAATAGTACGTTGAAATTTAAATTTTATATATTTTTTCCATTCATTTGAAAAAAGTTTCATATTATTTCAATATATCATTATGAATCCACCACAAATTGTCTGTATCTTAAATAGAAAAAATAATAGTTTCGAGATTATAATCCCTCGGTGAGCCAAATCTATTGTTTCTGAGTTTAAGTTATTTACGCTCCAATTTGAGATTTTTCCTTTATTTTTATTAGGAAAAATTCGGAAAGAATCGATTCGTTTTTTATCGCGTAACCAAAATACCTAAAGATATTACAATTCTACTGAGCGTAGGCGTGCCACTTGGAGTGGCGCGTTATTTGATATTTATATTCAAGAATATCAAGGATTCGGCATTTCGTTCTCTTAAATCAATTCGCCAACGAATTTTTTTTATCTTCGAACGTTATTTATTTACGCTTATCATAATGTATTTATTGTAATGAATGATAATTGATAATGATAATTGATAATGATAATTTTACGATGACATTTTATATAATGCAAATACCAGGAAAATGTGGTCAATAAAGGTGACATACGGGGTGCTACTATTTTTTTAATTTTTTTTATTACTATTTTTGTTATTTTAAGGTTTCGAAAGAACGCAAATCTGCCGGGAACCCAAACTAATCTCAGTTTTAAAAAATTCAAGATATTCATTGAACTACTGACGGACATTCAAGAAGCTAAAAGCCTTGCAGAGTTTCGTGGGTTATGCCTAAATGATATAAAGAATAAGTTTCAGATGTTGTGTAAAGTGTGCCTAAATGTCATAAAAATAAGTTGTATTTGCAAATAATTCTAAAGGTTTATACTAGAAATTTTAAAAATTATTATAACTGATTAAAAACATACAAAAAAAAACCCGCGCAATCCTGCTAATAACCAAACGTAGCGAACCACTTAGGGTGACGATAGCAGAGGTGTTTTTTAACCAATCAATGGTTTCGGGGGCGGCAGTACCCATACCCGCCTCGCAAATTGAGTGCCTAAATAATACGGGTATTTCGCATATTCCTTTTCTATTTTGTGAGCCTTCTTGCATCCAGCTTTAGACGATACTTCAGCTCACTTTCTCACTTTTACACCAACATTTTAATCAGTGAATCAAAAGGATATAATTTTTGCGTATCCCTTTATACTTCAACGAGATCTAACTGGCTAAGTAGGTTCCTTTCTTCAGTAAGGTACCTTTTTCAATTTCCATTTCTCATTTCCACCTCACAATAAATCTCCAATACGTGGTTTTAAAGTCAGATTGGCTCGGAACAATTTGGAGTTTCATGTAATTTACGGTCAAAAATTAATTAATTAATTTCTAAGACATTTGGGCACCGTTTACATTATATCTAAAACTAGTTAGCAAGGCTGCAAGGCTTTTAGCTTCTTTAACATCCATCGGCAGTTCATTTAATATGTTTAATCCTTAAAAATAGAGATTACATTGCATTCCCGACAAATTGTTTTCGGTAGTCTGAATTCTCCCCAGCTTCTCGTGGGGTAGCCATGTATTTCGAAATTGAAATTTAAATTCTTCAACGTGTATTTTCGGATTATCTTATTTTCGAGCTTAAATATAAATATGAAGTGAATTTCAACGCTGTCTCAAGTTTAACATGCCTAGTTGTTCCTGCAAATTAATTTTCATGGAAAACCTATTAAAATTACAATTCCATACTGCGCATGCCTTTATATTGAATTATTTGCAATATTTTTTATTTGTGTTTGCTTGCTCAAGAAAGTTCCACTTTTGAAAACTAAATAACTTGCATGTACACTAATAATACACCATTACATTTATTAGAAGATTAGTGGCAAGAGTAAAGTTGATATTTCTTTTAAAAGACTGGACAATTTAGGACTCTTTCGAACTATAGAATTTTAATGAAATGATCTTAAAAAGCTTACAAAAAATAATATAATTTTTTACCTATTTAGTTATTTACTAAATAGGTAAAAAATTGTCGCGGACTGTGAAGGTGAAAAATTTCTGACTCCATAAAAATGACTGTCTAAAAGGAGTTTTGAGTTTAGTTCTGATCCTAGGTTCACTGGCTGTTCCTCCGATATGGCATCTCTAAATTTGTTTTTTTTTTTGTTTTCTGTTTTTCAGGTAAGTTTTAAACCATTCTAGTTCTTTGCCAACTATTCCCATATATTTTAATTTAGATATTAGTATATCCCTGTCCATTTTTTTAAAAGCATATTTTAAACTTATTTTGGTCCACGATTATTATCCATTCATTAATTACATCATTTATGGCTGCTTTACAAGAATATTTGTTTCTAAAAACAGATTTCTGATTAACTAAAATGTATTTTTTTCAATATATTTACTAAGCTGCTCTGTAACAATGGATTCTAGCAACTGTTCGTATTTTAGTAAGTAATTCATTGATCTAAAATCTTCGAATTTGTTTGCGTTTATGATTTTGGGAATATGTTTTCCATGAATTTGGGATACTTTCTTTCATCATCAAATCGTTTACGATATCCACTTAGCTATTTCCTATAGCGGGCTGTGCTTTTTATTATATTAATTGTTATTCTTCGTTAATTGATTTGACTTCATTGCAATAGTGGTTTTCTTTATATTTTCATTATTAGTAGGTACTTTAAATTGTATGTTCTCTTTGTTCAGCTGTTTGAAGAGTATATTGTAATCCTAGTATGCTTTTATTTAGTACAAAGTTGATAATAAATTTGTGCGCTACTTTATCAATGTCATATGGAAATGGAACTTCTTTACTATTCTGCCCCTGTTTACAGCTTATAATTTTGGAGATACTCCACATTTTTCTAGAATAATTCTGGAAAATATTTTTTTTCCCCTACAATAATTATTTTTGAAAGTTTTTTTTTTACAAAAAAATATTTCTTAGTTTTTTAATGTTCCCATCTGTTTTCTGCAAATTGTAGTTTACAAGCTTTATATTTATTTATTGATTTATTTATTTATTTATGTACGCCCTAATGGGCTTTTACAAAAGTAGTTAACAAGTAATACAGTTGTGTTAGATAGTTTACAATAAATTATGATTTTCGATTAAATTAAGGTAAATTCAAATTAATAGTGTGGATTACGGAAAACTAAATATGTATTAATGAACATATAGGTACATATAAAAACAAAAGTGTATTCACTACGGAGTTGTGAATTCATACACCTCAGTAAAATGATTAAGAAGATTTCGTTTTATAACTAATCTTTGCATGTCTACAATATTCCCAAATTTATTACCAAAATGATGTAGTCTATTTATAGGTATATGAGCTTCATAGTTGGTTTTAAAATTGTCACAGAAAAATGTAGCACTTTGCTTCGTATTTCTATGCAGAATGTCTTTTGCAGTTGGCCTAAGGATTTCGAATATAATTTATGTGTGTCTTCTATGGCAATCTTAGTCATCACCGTAAGTTTATCACGAGGTGAAGATTGATCAGGTCTTGGCGGAAGATGAGTCTGCTTACCTGCTTTCTGGCGGGCCATATCGGGAGACTTGTTAAAGGAGATCTTTGACTTCTCAAGCCGGACTTTCTCAACCCATTTTATTACACCGCGGAGAGAGGGATGGATTCATACTGCAGTAACTCCTAGACACACTGAGCCCCAGATTCCACCTACCACCCATCATATCTTATTCCTTTCCAGAAATTCCTCTCCTTACTTTCCTTTAAAAAAACTCCTCACAGCATCCCCAAATATGACATTTTTTCCTCAAAACCTTCTGAGTGGTATCGATGTAAGAAAAACTGGTCGGGATTTTAACCTTTAATGTAGATATGTGCCCAGAAATAAAGGTTTCACCATGTTGCTTCGTATATCGTGTATCGTTAGCCATGCTAAAAGATCATTCTTCTATTTAACATGATATTTAATAAAAAATTTAAAAAAATTAGCAAACTTACTCATTGATGAGGGGGAAGCAGGTTTGAAGAATTTGGTAGGTTTGTAGAGGAAGCCAGCAGAGAGCAAATAGCGCCACCACTATTACCAGCATCTTGATCACCTGAGGAACAAACAACAAGTCATTAATATCCCCGAGAACATTACATCTTTACACAATATCATTTGTTATACTTATTACAGATTGTGAGTTACAATAATTTTAATGGTCCTTAATTAAACGCTGAATGCCCAGGGAAATACGCAGGTGGTTCAATTGTGCCCGGAGGTAGATGGCTGGGTGTTGGGAAGCTTTATTATAGCTTTCAATCAGCTAAATTGTGTTGCTAGGCTTTGTTCCGTTTCACGATTTACAATACATGTACGAGGATTTAATGGAGCCAAATATGAGAACAATGTACAATAGATGGCATTATAAATACATCATGTGTTTCGCAGTAAATGAGCATAAGTGTGCACTAAATCATTATAGTGCCGATGAGAATATACCTATAAAATTTTGTTATATATGTAAAAATGAAAATGTAAATGTTCGTTTGTTCAAAATCTTAAATCTCCGAAAGTTCTTCACTAAATGTTTTGAAATTTTGACACATCAGTGCATTCGAATACGCGTGTGTGTTTTATATGCCTATATTATAAAGATATCATCTGTGAAGGTAAGAACATGTATTTGTTTAAAACAGCACCATTTGTTGGACGTAAAAGCAACAGGCGCTATTTGTTATCTACCTCCACAGACAGATTGAGCAACAGCAACGTATGGCGGGGTACAGCTAGTAAAACATAAATGCGTTTTTAATATTTAATAGATTTTTATCTCTTCATTTGTGTGCAATTTTAAGGTATATAATATATTGAATGTACATCGATATAAAACATATAAAGTATGTCCACACAATTTTATGTAATTTTATCAGAAATAAGAAGGCTATTTTACTTTCAACTAATAACTATTATAATTTAAGATATAAATATTAACGAAGAAAGTGTGTGTAGAGAAGACATAGGAATAATGAGGGATTTCGATAATAATATAATAATATGGTGATAAATAATCACGAATTGTAATTGACTTCAATTAAATTAAAATTTTACCTACAAAGTAATATAAAATGTCGGATCTAGGTACCTAGGTACTTGATTATTCTTTTATGAATTGGACGCAATTTAAAATATTATATTAATATGTCACACAATTTCAGGAATTTAATGTATTTATATTTTAATGTGAAATCACTCTTTTATATTAATCTTTAGTAGGTATATCATGAATACCAAAAAATATGCTTTGAATTAATTGAAGCCTTTTCTATATTTTCACTTGCGTAGAATTTAAATAAAATTGTTAATTACTTTATTTAAAATAAGAGCGTTAACTACTAAAAATATATTTTTATCATTAGGTATGTATAAACGCATATTTGAAACATCGTACAAAATAGAATACTCTGGTTAAGATTATCTGTGACAGTTTCATTTGTTTAAATTCATTTCTTTCTTATAAAATTTTTCACAAAATAAATGTAAATCACCTTTGCGCTAAAACTGAAAGTTTGTAGACTCCGTTTTCCAAGCGAGTTTATGCCTTATATTGGGATAACGCCTGTTGTCTAGCTTATTCCTATTAAAATAGGGGTTTTTACAATTGTCACTTATTTTGTATTCCATACTAAAACACGCCACTTTTTAGTTGCAGTGGTACGAATACAGATAAGTAAGAATTAGAATTTCTCATGCTATACCAGAAGCTTCATGTTTTCTGACGTGCTTTAAAATTATATATTTTTAAACAACAAGTAAAAAAATATATAAGATATCTATGAAAACAAATGATTTTCTAAATACTGGAGACTTATATGCGGTATTTACATTTCAAATGTAAGTATGAAAAGGAAACTTTAATAAGACTAATAAGTTTGGTAAATACAAGAAAAAAAAGTTAGTTTTTCTTGTATTACTGGAAGGGAAAATGTTAAAAATCATTGAGTTTAATTTGTCTCACTGGCTTCAGACGGTTGAAAGCAGTGGGGACTCCTGAGCGCTTTTACTTAAAAAAAAAAAAATTAAATTAAAAAGTACTACCCACTCGCCAAAAAGACACTAGGCATCGAAAGAATACTTTCTGATCGCGATTCTTCGAAAACATTAACCAATTACTTATATTATTTATTATTGTCCTTCCTTGTTTTTTGGTGCTCGACGGAACGACTAATTTGAGAGCTTTTGTAGATAAGAGAACGCATTGAAAATGTGTCTTGGTAATGTTAATGAATTATATGTAATCATATTATGAAAGTAGAAGAAAATTAAATAAATGAGAAGGTTAGCTCACCATATCAGTATTTAAAAAATTTAAATTAAAAAAAAACGTACCTCTTTGAACTTTAGTGTAGATGTAAAAAAATCGGGTTAAGGAAATAAACAATACAACAATAAATGGCGTAAACCTCTGACAATATACTTAAAAAATATAAATTTGAAGTTTTCTAGATAAGAAGGTAACTGAAAATTGTTTTAAATACGCAGATATTTTTTGTTTAACGGCGGCCATTAAAATTTTGATTGGTATTCTCGTCTTGAGAGTTATTTTTATATTCAGTTTTCTGTATTTTAGTCCTGTGTGAAATCTGGTTTAAACAACGCAAATAAGCTTTGAATTTAATGTCGTGTTCATAATTGGAAGTGATCGTGTGAATAACACAGAAAATCAAAAAAGTAAATAAGTATCTACCTACCTACTATATTTTTTTAAATGAAGGAGTTAATTTCGTTTGAACCCCTAGTTTTAATTTTTTTACTAATTTTTTTAACAACCGTTCCCTCTCTGGGTAAAATATATATATACAAAATTACTTGTTTCATTTATTAATAATAAATGACAGTAAATTTATAGCTACTTTCAAGAGTAAAAAATATGTTAACGCCGTTTCTAGAATTTTCGTGGTTTTTCACGAATATGCGTTAGTAAGTTTCGACGGTGAAATCTCAAATCATGCCAAAGTCTTAAGTACTACGTTTCCCAAGTTTTCGTGATTTGCTTTTGTAGTTTTTTAAAATGTCAATATATTTTGATGTAAACCAACTATCTCTATATATTAATTATACTAGATTTTTCTACATCTACTTCCAGTACTTAAATACCTTTCCACTAAAGGATGATCTGGCATGATCCTTCTTCTTTACCCTACATGGGAATGTAAGCTTGGTTAAGATTAGAACAATAGGTACCTTTATATTGAAAATACACTGTTATGTTGTTTACAATAAATCGTCAAATAACATTAATCCGCATTTGGATTGGAGTAAAGACAGACGACTAACAATAGTACTTTCCAGCGCAATAAAGTTTCTGAGAAAATCCAGATTCTACTTTGGAAATAGCAGGGCTGCCGCGAGGATTACAGTCAAATCATTAAAGCGGAAACCTCTGAATTTATTTGTGAATATCGATAGAATCTAAAGTTTCGATTAGTTTGGATAACTCGCCAGTAGTTCGTTTATCACTTCCTTTTATATTTAGATTCGCAATTCAATTCGAAATGGTTATTTTATTTTTTTTATTTATTCCACTCTTCAATTTCCTAACAAGAAAAAAAAACAAACTGGGACACCAGTGTCCTCCCTACCACTAAGTTATTTTTTTTTGAAGATTGTACCTTTATGTAAAAAGGAACTGTATGAAGAATAAGATAAGAATCGCTGGGGTTAATATCACGTTGGAAACCACTTTTTATTTGATGAACAACATCATCTATGGATATACAAACAAACAACAACCGATTCTGACAGTTTCAAATTTAATGGAAAATAAGTAAAAATTAAACAATATAATCAAGTAATCAAATTAGAAACAAAAACAAAAAGAGTAACGTTAAACACAGTAACGGTGTATTTGGTAATGGCAGTGCGAAATAACCATACATCCTGAATTTTAAAATTTTACGCAAAACGACAAATCATTCATGAATTTGTGAAAAAAAAGTTTAATATTCATCCGTAGACAAATTTATCAAATTATTTTAATCTGATTATTTTTGAATCGATAGAAGAAACCTACCTATAAATTAAAATAACTCATTTACTTACATTCATAAGTGACACTAATTTATCAGCGAGATCACAAGTGAAGATGTAATTTATTTTTCACGACGGATTTCTCTTATCTCCTTTGCTGGCAATTATCACGGGGTCAACATGAATGTAACATCAGCATTTATTATCCGAACATGTGGACAGTAATGTTTTTACTCCAGTATCCGATGCTTTCTGTTGTAATATGGCAATGAAATAACATTCAGTTGGTAACACTACATGAACAGGAAGTAAGTGTCAAAAGTATAAGTCTCTGTAATGGCTGTAATGTGTGTGCTCTGCTACAATAAACGTTATTTTGGTTAAAGATCACCATCTATTATTTATCAAGACTACAGGTTATGGGCCCAGTCACATGTGAAAAGAGGAAAAACATCTTGTAATGATGGAAGGCAATCAGAACATGTTAAAATTGGAGGGGTCAAGAAACTGGAATGTGTGGAAGTTCCAGACTGCAGTATTGTTACGTGGACAAGGATGGCTGGATATAGTGGAAGGTCGGAGTACAAAACCTGAAGAAAGTGCACAGAAAATTATTTGGGAAAACAAGGATGCAAAGGCTCAGTCCTTAATAGTCACAAGGATGACAGAAAGTATTATGTTACACATTATATCATGTTCCACTTCAGCGGAAATGTGGAAGAAGTTGCAGAGTGTGTATGAACAAAAAACGGAGACCAGCATTCATATTGTACAACAGCGATTTTTTCAGTACAAATATGAAAAAGGAACAGAAATGTCTGCATTTTTATCAAAAATACAAGAATTACAGAACCAGTTAAAACAATTGGGAGAAGAAATTTCTGAGAAATTTGTTATAACTAAAATACTCATGTCGCTGCCAGAAGAATATAAACATTTTGTTTCGGCTTGGGAATCTGCCCCTGATGACAAACAAACCTTGGAAAACTTAGTGGCCAGGTTGTTGATGGAGGAAGAAAGATTTATTGAAAAGAATGATGAACTTCAACAAACCCCATCATCGTCAGCTTTTGTAATGAAAAATAAAAAAAATGGAAAGTGTTTTAAGTGTGGAAAAATCGGACATTTCCAGAGTGAATGTAGGAAAAATAAAAATAACAATGAAGAAAACAAAAATTACAAGTGTTATTATTGTGGCAAATTTGGACATTATAAATCGCAGTGCTGGTTTAATAAAAATAAAGACTCAAGTAAATACAACACAAAGAAAAGTAATGCGTTTGTCGTATTAAATAAAATTTACGACAATTATCAAGATTCTAAGTGGCTCGTAGACACCGGTGCGGATGAACATATGTGTTGTGATAAAGCCTTATTTACAAATTTAACAGAAATTTTGAATAAATCAGTGATAGTCGGTAATGGCGCGTCAATTAGTGTGTTGGGCTGCGGCCAGATGGCAGTGCAAGTGCAAAACAACACGGAATGGGTTGACACTATCATAGACAACGTGTTATTCGTACCAGATTTGAAAGTTAATCTGTTCTCTGTCAATCGCGCTATCAAAAAAGGTTATGTCATGATGACAGATGACAAGTCTTGCAAATTTTACAAGGATGGAGATATTTGTGCCGTAGCAAAACGAGACGGAAGCGGTTATTATATGGATTTACGTTTTAAATGCAATACTGCAATTGTGGCAAAATCAAAACTAAATGATTTTAGTTTGTGGCACGAAAAATTAGCTCATCAAAACTTTGAGTATGTCAAGGAAGTTTTACAGAAAAACAACATCGATTCACAACAAACATTAGTTCCGAAATGTGAAAGTTGTTTAGAAGGAAAAATTCACCGATTGCCGTTTCCAAAAAGTAATTACACCAGCAAGAAGACATGTGAAGTAATTCACGCGGATACGTGTGGCCCAATGGAAGAAATGTCATTAGGAGGGTCGAAGTACTTTGTTCTGTTTAAAGATGACTACTCAAATTTTAGATATGTTTATTTTGTTAAAAATAAATACGACATCAAGAATTGTATTGAAGACTTTCTAAATAAAACTGAAAATATAAGGTTAAAATCTTTTGAAGTGACAATGGACTGGAATTTATAAACAAAGAAGTGAAAGAAATGTTCTCAAAGCGTGGTATAACCCATCAAACGACTGTTCCATATACTCCAGAGCAAAATGGAAAGGCTGAAAGAGAAAATAGGACTCTAGTGGAGGCTGCAAGGACAATGCTACATGCAAAAAGTTTACCAAAAAAACTGTGGGCAGAAGCTGTAAACACTGCAGTTTTTGTACTTAATAGGACTGGAAAAAGCAAAGTAAACGGAAAATCTCCCTTTAAAGTATGGACAAACAGAAACTTTGACATCCGTCAATTGAAAGTGTTTGGTACACCTGTATATGCGCACATTCCTAAAGAAAGAAGAAGAAAATGGGACAAAAAGGGTGAGAAAGGACTCATGGTTGGTTACAGCGAAGATGTGAAAGGGTACAGGATATATTTTTCACATAAGAATACCATAGAAACAAAGAGGGATGTAATTTTCTTAGAAAATGAAAATAAACTCCAAGAATCAATTGAGATAATATCTTTAGAAGACAAACCATCACAGATGACTAAAACAATGGTAAATGAAGAAATTAGAACATTGGAAGATGAAGGTGGTATGAAAATCTCTACTGAAGAAGATATGCTATATGAAACCAAATCGGAAAGTGATAATGAACCATGTGTTGATGAGTTGAGTTCAAATGAGTCAGTGACTGAAGATAATCCACTAGCACCCTACTGTGAGAGATCAAAAAGAACAAGGAAACAAACTTCTTTCTATAAATGCAACAATGTACAAATTAATGTTGATCTTGATCCGATGACATACAAAGACGCTGTGAGTAGAGTTGATGCTTCCAAGTGGCAGGAGGCCATTGAGAGAGAGGTGCAAACACTGAGAGAAAATAATACGTGGGAAGTGTACAGTGAGCCAGTAGATCCAAGTAAGGTTGTTAGTAGCAAATGGGTGTTCAAAATTAAAGTTCCAAATCAATATAAAGCCCGGTTGGTTGCTAGGGGGTTTGAACAAGATAATTTGTTTAGTTATCAAGACTACAGGTTATGGGCCCATTTATACTCCAGTAGCAAAATTATCCACTTTTAGACTTTTTGTTGCTATTGCTAGTAAATTAAACTTGCAAATCTATCAAATGGATGTTACCGGTGAATTTTTGTATGGAGAAATTCAAGATGAGGTATATATTCAGTTACCTGAAGGAGCTTACTCTAATAATGAAAATATTGTAAAATTAAACAAATCACTGTATGGTTTAAAAATGTCTCCTAAGTGTTGGAATAATAAGTTCAATGATGTCATGACTAGAGAGGGTTTTCTAAGATCAAGCTGTGATTCGTGTTTATACAAAAGGTATAATGGAAATGATAAAATTTTTGTATTGTTATATGTTGATGATCTATTAATTTTTGGAACAAATAACTGTGAAGTTAAACAGCTTAAAAAGGCTTTGAATAGTGAATTTAAAATGAAGGATTTGGGATGTATATCTGATTTTCTAGGTATCAATGTGAGTCAGAACTTAAAATCTGGTATAACTGAACTAAGTCAGAAAAGTTACTTTGAAAATATTCTTGTAAAATTTCAAATGGAAAATTGTAAACCGGTGGCTACACCGATGGATAAAAATTTTAATTTTAAAATCTTTCAAAATCAAAAGGTAGATAAAAATATTGAAAAATTATGTAGGCAGATAATAGGAAGTTTAATGTATGCTGTACAAGGTACAAGACCAGACTTATGTTTTGCTGTTTCAATGCTAAGTAGGTATCAATATTGTGCAAATAATATATTGTTAGCTGCTCTAAAAAGGGTATTGCGCTATGTTAAGTATACATTACATTATAAGTTGATTTACAGATGCACAGATGTAGGTTTAGAGGGTTTTTGCGATGCAGATTGGGGTGGTAATATAAATGATAGAAAGTCCACTTCTGGTTATATGTTCTTTTTCTCAAAATGTTTAATATTATGGAGTTCTAAGAAACAAGCATCTGTGAGCCTGTCGTCAACTGAGTCTGAGTATGTGGCTATGAGTATGGCTGCTGGTGAGGCTTGCTGGTTGATAAACTTATTGAATGATTTTGGTTTTCAAAATGTTTGTCCAGTAAACATTTTTTGTGATAATCAGTCAGCAATCTTGACTGCAGCTACAGAATCTATTAAACGTTTGAAGCACGTAGATATTCGTTTTCATTTTGTCAAAGATCTAGTGAAAAATAATAAAATAATTATAAAATACATAAAAACTGGCGAACAACCAGCGGATATTCTCACTAAATCTTTGAGTAAGGAGTTATTTGTACGATTTATTGGAATGTTATTACATTGAGGGAGGATGTTGTAATATGGCAATGAAATAACATTCAGTTGGTAACACTACATGAACAGGAAGTAAGTATCAAAAGTATAAGTCTCTGTAATGGCTGTAATGTGTGTGCTCTGCTACAATAAACGTTATTTTGGTTAAAGATCACCATCTATTATTTATCAAGACTACACTTTCATTATTGTTAAATCAATGTGAGGGTTTTTTTTATAAGCCTGTTTAATCCGTATAAAAATCCGGATACAGTAGAATCATTTAACACGTTCTTGATTGTGTAGTGGTGTATCAATAGAGGGTTTCGGGCTAAACTTTTTTGAACCAATTTGAACCACTTTATCTGTAGATACATCTGATTAAATACTTTTATGCCCAACGTAAATCAGATGAAGTATTTGAATATCACCAAATCGATAAGTTCGTGATGTGAGTTATGTTACTGTCGTTATTTATTGTTGTTGTTATTGTTGTAAGTGGTCTATGTCTGGTGACCAGAGGTTCCCACAATGGTCTATATGGACCCCCAAGGGTCGATATGGGCTTGCTGGGGGTCTATGTCAGCGAGAAAAAAATTTGGGGTCCACAAGATTCAAATGGCGGTACATACGAGCGGATCCCCATTTACCTCAAGTCAACATTTAGGAGTTCCGTAAATGACACAATAGACCTAACACAAATATAATAGACTGAGAAATTACTTATTTGATATTTGCATTTTTAAATTTCGTAAAGTTGATAATTGAGGTATACAGGGTGTATCGGCACTTACCCGACAAACTTTAACCAGCTATTCCTTAGCATATTTGGGGTAAAAAATGTTATGCGCACTGTTTTGTCAGGTAAAATTTTTTTTTCAATTAAAAACAAAAAAATTAAAAATTTCCACACTACATCACTGTCAACGGCATTGCTTTTCGTGTTCAACAGCTGTTATAAGCAAGTATTTCGAAAAGCGTCTTCGCTCTTTCGCACACACTAAATAATAATAGTTAAAAATGAGACGAATGGTGCCGTGCCATTTCGTTGTGATTGTAAAAGTGCGCCAATATAGGTACACACGTACATTATTCAACGGAATTCGAATAAAATATTGCCAGATGGGTTTTCAAACTTTAACAAAGGATAAAACAGTGGTGACATGTGGTGAAAATATGACTAATATTTTTTTATTAAAAACAACGTTACCAAACAGCAAAGTGGCTTTAACATTTTTTACTCCAAATATGCTCAGGAATCGCTGATTAAAATTTGTCGGGTACGTGCCGATACACCCTGTATAAATAGAGTCTACGTTCCTCTTCTCGTCAGAATTAATATATTCAAGCACAACATTGCATATTGGAAGCCGCGAATTTTTCTAGTTCCCCAACTTGTTTTTGAAAAACGTCCATGGTAATAATGACGTTCGACACGTTACGTTTAAATGTACTTTACCCAGACTTCAAAACTAAGTTTGAGAACATTTTGACTATCGAAATGGAACGTTGAAGAATCGGAAAACATGTGACAAGAAGAAATGATCGGAATAAGCACTGACAAAGAACTTAAGGGGCAGTTCTGTAGGGCTAGCTACAAAAAGAAATTCCCGTTGCTTATCCTGCTTCATTTTCATTTGGTGTAATACCTCACAAGGGTGCCCCTGTCTGCACAATGTAAAGACGGAGCAACTATACCGCCACCCGGTTGTTGGGCAGGCAAGAGAAGGGAATCTTTTTACAAAAAAAAATATTATTATTACATGGGACGTTAATAGTTTTAGGAAAATTCAATATTTGACAGGCGGTGGGTCTACGGAAATAAAAAATTTGGCAAGTGGTCTACGGGGCCAAAAAAGTTTGGGAACCTCTGGTCTAGACAAAAATGGCTGCCAAAAATCAGGGAGACCCATAGACATTATAACCATGCACATAGAAAACAAAACATGTTTTGCAAAGACCGAAAGTGGCGTAGTCGTCACCCTTTCAATGGAAGGTAAATAAATGTATTTGACAGTTTACAGGCAACTCGCATTCTACTCATATTATGACTAGTAAGCCTTCGAAAATAAAATATGTTTACGAATGACGAGTCCTTTTTACAATACCGAGCGAATTGCTTCCACATTAAGAATAGTTTGGAAAATTTAAAATCTTGCGAAAAATTACCGCTTGTTTCTAAAATCGAATATTAAGTTACATTATATAGTTAAGTTGTTTTTTATTTGCCGCATCAAGAAATACGTGGATGCTCAGTAAAGGCCTACGATACATATATTTAGGGTTGTCAAACAAAAGCTCCGATGAAAAAAATCGTAAATATCATCCCTGTAATTTTTATATTACGCATTTTTTATTTTTTTATATTAACTCCACACAGCAGGCCCTGAAGAAAATAATTTCCCTCAGGGCCTATATCATCTTTGGGGATGCTGTGTGGAGGGTCTTTTTGTGGAGAGGAAGGAGTGAACATGGGTCTTGAAGAGTCCCATGTTGTAGGAGGGAGGAAACACAGAGGCCGGCAGTTCGTTCCACAGCCGAGCTGTTGAACTTAAGAACGAATCGCAGAAGCGACCCTCATGTGACAAATGTCAACCGTGTACAAATGTTGGGCGCGCGTTTGGCGTGTATCCCGACTACGCACCGGTGCCTAAGGGATCAATGACGCTAGTTCCTCAGAGCATCTTCCATTGTAATACCGATAGAACAAGGACAGCATACCTACCTGACACCTATGCTCTAAAGATTGCAGTCCATTTGTTAAGATTAGGGAATCTATCAAACGGACCACCCGTTTCTGCACAGAGTCAAGGGTTTTTTTCAGGTATTTAGGGGCTCCGGACCAGAGATGGATGCCAAATTCGACAGTAGGGCGCACTTGCGATTTGTACAGGGTCAGCAGTTGTGTACTATTAAAGTATCTGCGGGTCCTGTACAGTACGCCCAGCTTCTGAGAGGCCAACTTTACTCTGGCTTCGATGGAGCCCCCGTACCTGAGCTGGTCACTTATAGTTACACCAAGCATATCAATGGAAGGCCTGTTCGGAAGATTTTTCCCATTCCCTGAATCGACCTATCCCTTAAAAATTCAGCAATCCACGTACACAGGGATGCGGGAAGTCCGTAAGAAGGCAATTTGTTGACAAGTCCTCGGTGCCAGACCCAGTCAAAGGCCTTGGATATGTCTAGTGCGACCGTTTGGGTCTCACCGTAACGTTCCAGGCACCGCCCCCAAACATGCGTCACATACGCGAGAAGATCACCGCACGAGCGGTTCCGCCGGAATCCGTATTGATGGTCGTTGATAATTTTGTTCTTCTCGAGGTATGTGAGCAGTTTGTCGTTGATCACACGTTCCATCACTTTGGACAGAACTGATGTGATCGCTATGGGGCGGTAGTTGGCCGGGTTGGAGCGGTCCCCTTTCTTGGGAATAGGGTGAATGACCGCTTTTTTCCAACCAGAGGGCACAATGCCACACTTCAGGGACATTTTGAAGAGCTTTGTCAAAACTGGAACTATTTCCGCATTTGTAAAAAAAATAATACATAGAAGGATCATAACTCTCTGAATCCGAATCGAATACCCGATGTGGTAGTAGTACTTGGTTTGGTTAGAAACATGCATTGAAGGGATTGCGCAGAAAATTCCCACTGTGGATTGTGTTACAAACCGTTACTAACTTAATTTTTCTATCTAAGGTCTGGTTATTTCAATGTTCGCTCGCCGGCGATTAATGTACGAATGACGTCGTCGTCCATTTAAGACATGCTGAAACTTTCCTAATGCCAAAATTACTGTCCCGCTGTTTGACCTCCAGCTCGTTGAAATTATACTCAGATATTGTGTTATGACACGTCTACTGTTTCTTATATCTATGGAGGGACACTGTTTTTTCAGCAAAATTTATAAGAAGTGTGATTGAGGGTAGCTTCCACCCTGATATGGGGGATGAGAATTGGGGCAATAAGCGAAGTTAATAGAGGCAGGGAGGTAGATAGAGGTGTTGAATGATAGCTAAAGGGTGGTAGTTGGTCATCTTATTACAATGCTAGAAAACCTTTTTGTAAATTCAATTCAAATCAGTGAAGTTCAGTGTCTTCGAGGAAAATTACTACCGTTGAGATAATGGAAAGTTTTAGTGAACTTATTCTCTATTCTTAAAACATTTATTACTGTTGAAGCAACAAACGAACTTTCGTCACATTTAAAATCCTTATTTGACTGAAGGGGTTCCAGGGTACCTGCTCGATTTTTAATTTAGATTATTTGTTGAGTGTAATTTGAGTCTAATTGGCTGATATGTAATGACATCTATAATAGGAAATGAACAATTTAAGATGTGTGGATGTGCTAAAGATTTTTGGATGTGCGAAGGGTGCTAAGTGGGCGAAAAAGTATTGGATAAAACTTACACTTTCTAATGACGAAAGAGGTACCCGAGTGCCTTCATAAGCTTTTAATTAAATGTCTTAAAGAAATTTTCCACACTAAGCAATTAAAACATAACCAAAAATGGGTTTGCAAGTAGGAGATTTTGAAGTTCAAAGTATTTATAGGCCTTACCTTTTTCGTACCTTTTTTTTACCCTGGGATCATAATTTTTTTTTTTTTTTTCATTGACTCCACATAAGAGACCCTGAAGAAAAACAATCTCTTAAGGCCTATGTTATCTTTGAGGATGCTATGTAGCGAGTCTTGTTAGGGAAATAAAGGCGAAGAAGTTCTGGGAAGAAATAAGGTACGAGGTATGAGTAGGAATCTGGTGGTAAGTGTTTATAGGGGTGACGTCCACCCTTCCCACTGCGATGCAAGGCAATGGTTCGAGCAGTCGGGCTGGAGGGGTTAAATCTATGGTCTTTCTCAGTCCCTATCGATCATTCTGCCACGCCGTAGCTGAGCAACACCACAACACAGACCACCCCTGAACCGGGCACCTCTGCTAGGCCACCAAACGTATTTTCTAAACTCGGAGTGACCTATGACAGGGATGTTGGATATCTAATAAATAGTTCCCGTGGTGGCGGTAAACCAAAAATTTTCACACATGATTTTGAATTAATTCGTAGTGCTTCGCCACAAAGGAACAACGAATGCCTGAAAATATTATTTAGAAATTTGTTCGCATTTATGGCATGTTGGTTTACTGGTTTAATGTTAAAAATCACGAGCTAGTTTTCGCTTCCTAGTTTTTCGCTGTTTAGGTTAGCTACCAATAACGGCAATGCTTTCGTTATAATCCCACGTTGATTGATCAAATCGGCCTACAACTGAAATCGACCATATTTTAAGAAAAGTACAGCGGTACGTTATGCGCTTGGCAATACGTTCAGGTCACAATAATTTTGTTCATATTAAATACGCCTCTCTTTGTTTAATATACATTCTGGTTCAGCAGCTCTTGTGTATTATTTGAGCTCTGTGCACAGAAAAACTATAGTCTTTTTTACTGAGGCAAACACTTGCACCAATTTGCTTCTTTTCTGGATGTAAAATTGATTGATAATAATGTAGTTAGTTCTTCATTTGTGTGCTGCGTAGTTACATGTTTTCTGACAGAAAACGTTTGTTTTTCTCTTACAGTTCCAACAAGTGTAATGCCCCATGAGTTAAAAACGGTTCCATGATAACTCAACACAGTCACTATTCACCACACATTTAAAAGAAAGTCATTAAAAACGATGAAAAAAATTATAATTTAAACCTAACCTAACCTAACCTAACCTACTTAACCCAGTTAATAAAGTTTTTGTTTCATCACTTTCCATGACTTTATATAACTTTTTAAAAATGTTATGAATTATCATTTTGATAATTTATCCGGTCACCGTTAAAAACTTGTGCCAGTTACAAATTTGTTAAAAAGAGATATGTTCAATTTGGGAGGCGGGTATGGGTACCGCCGCCTCAGGAACCATTTATTGGATAACCAATACCCCTGCAATAGGTCACCCCAAGTGGTTCGCTACGTTTGGTGACTTAGAAGAGTTGCCCGGGCTCATGGGGTGAGGTCTGTCTAGGTCTTGGCGGTGAATGAGTTTGCCCACCTACTACGTGATGGGTCGGATCAGGAGAGACTGGTTGAGGGAGACCTTTCGACCTCTCCAGCCAGACTTCCTCTCTCTTCCATCGCCCAGCACCGCAATGGGAGGGATGGATTCGTACATCCGTCACTCCTAGACGCATTGACCCCCAGATATCTACCCACCCGTCTTACCTTGTTCCTTCCCAGAACTTCCCCTCCTTCCTTCCCTCAAGAGAAGCTCCACACAGCATCCTCAAAGGTGACAGCCTCTAAGGGATTTTTTTTGGCTCCTGTGTGGAGCTAATGTAAAAACAAAACAAAAAATGTCGTAACATTTCGAACAAAAAAAATTTAAATGTAAAGACTAAATCTAGATTGCATTAGTTTGATGCTCAGGGCTTAGTTGCTCAGTAGTATGCTCAGTAGTATGCTCAGTAGTATGCTCAGTAGTATGCTCAGTAGGCTTTTCTATACAAATTTGCCATTGCAAAGGTTAAACATTTGAGGCATCGCATACCCAAAAGATTTTCATTTTATATTTGACAGGCTTTGTAGGCATGACCACGGTACTCAAAAAGTTGCACATCTGCTTACGAGCATTCACATTTTCGTAATTTGTATGTTAATACATTCCAGATTTCTTTAATAGTAGGGGCTTGTCAGTTATTGCACGTTCAGTTCTATATTTTATCAATGCGAATTAATCTTAATATGATTTTGAATCTCGTGCCACAGACGCTCATATAAGAGATAAAAAATCTGATGTATGTAGACTATCAAATGATTAGGATTCTTACAAATGCATTCAACTCATCTTCGATTGGAATATTTTTTACTCGTCGGGTCTTTTTGGTTCGGGAATCCATTCTACTGGCTTCTTGTTGTACCTACTTATTAGTAATTTTTCGACATTTTCAATTAGTTGCACGCAAAATGATTTCACTTATCTCGTTGGGTAAAATTAATGTAAAGAATTTTTTTACAGTAAAAAATAATTTCCCATCCATACATTATGTCAGACAATCTGTCTGACATAAGATACTTTAAGTAAGTGCTTTCGCTTGAAGAAGTAAAGTAGAATTCCACTCAGTGCCATATTTTGCTAACCAATCATCATCACGTTCAATTTCAACACTATATCGGTATCGTAAGCATCTCCCTCTTCACTTTCACCCTCCAATTCAACACACCATGTTTCCGATTCTATTACTTTTGGGATACATTTACATTGACTATCGTCAGAAGTTTGTTCTTGGCGCTTATACTTGGGTAGGTGATTAAAAAGAATATTAAGGAAAAAAGGTGATATATTATTTGTATTACAACGATACAACATATTTATAATTTAAAATAAAATAAAATGTATGCGAAATGTGCACAAGCTTCAAAAACATGGCAAGACACCCGGGTACCTCTCAGCCACGCGAAGGTATAATAATTGTCTTTAGTAACATAAGAGATAACAAAACACTACGACACCTATGACTTGATCGAGCGGATGATAACCACAACTTTGTGTGGGTAACCGGACAACTCAGGACAGTAGCAATTCAACACACTCTTGAAAAGTGATATAAAAAACTGGATTAAACGTGATACATCAGGTTAGGTTCATAGGCCTATGTTTTTCATTACTTTTAATGATTTCATATCACTTTTCAAGAGTGCGTTGGATTGCCACTGTCTTGAGTTGCCATGGAACCGAATTGCGTTGTATATACCTAGTTGTTGTTTCAGGATATATTTTCTGTTTACCCTCCTGACGGAATGTTATTTTTCGCTACAATCTACAGGGTGACATGTTTATGGATCGACATACTTCAAGCAAGTAACACGCTTCCGGAATAACAGATTAAGTCAACGTTAAAAATTTTATAATCTTACGAAACATGAATGAGTTTGATGATGAAGATTCGAAAAACAAATAATGTTCGTGCATTATGTCTCACTTATTACAAATATAATTTGCAAATTCACTCCGCGATTAGACGAATATTTGTATAGGACGATATTAATTTAAATGTAAATAACATTAAGTATTATTTTATATACATAGTTGGTATCTATTTCTGAAAATAGCCGATGGCGGCTTTAATTATTAATTGTATCAATCAAGCAATGCTATCCATCAGTCTGGCATATCAACAGTTGCCAAACAACCCCTAAATTTCCCTTCGCTTAAATAATTTATAATAATCGCTAATCGAAATACACACAAAATAAATTTGAAACCTTTGCGAAACATATCAATCCTTGGAACAAAACCAAATTTATTTCATTATTTGTAGAAGATTAGGTAATTATACCCATACGCGATAAATAAAGCTGTATAAAATAAAAACCTTATAAACATATAAATTTTAGTGCAAATCGTAAAATTATTTAATTATTTATTTATATATACGCCTAAAAAGGCTTTTACATAGGAGTGATACTGACAGTAAATAGATGTTATCTATTGTAAAGAATTTTAAAAATACACAATTGTAAAATTGTAATTACAAGTATAATGAGAAAATATTAAGAAATAATTTTAAAAAAACTAAATATGAAGCAATATTAGTAAAACGTAAGAGTAACATAAAGTAAAAACGAAATTATAACAACACTACATATAAGACAAATTAATAAAACTAATTTACCAACGCTACTCTAATTTATAGGATTCGACAAAGTGTTGGTATAGATTATGCTTAATTCTATAAATGAAGTCAATAAATAAATCAATAGCACTAATTATAGGTTTATTTATAATTTTACAGATGTTTAAGTTTTAATTTCAAAGATTTATTTTGGTTATTTTTTTTAAATTATAAAATTTATAATTTTGGTGATTTTATCAACTATCCTACTAGGGTTATGCCCGTATTATGGTAGTGTTACGTGAATTATGTTAATAAATAATTCATAAAAACGTTTTCAGTGGTTTTCAGAATTATCGACATTTGGTTTTCAGTTGTTTCACGTTATTGCGATTTTTTTCCCAGTATCTCTTTTTGATTTTTGCTTTTATCCCATCTCATCAAATCACGTTTCGCTGTTCCGATTATTAAAAAGGTTTTATTTACATTACTAATGACACGAAAATTTGTAATTTTGTTTTTATGTCATCTCATCTTACCAAATAACGTTCTGATGTATGAGTTATTAAATATTGTTTTATTTTGGAGATAAAACGAAATATATATTTTCTGAAATAACTCATAGCATAAAAATATTATTATTTAAAAAAAAAGAAATCTAAATTCGATCTCCTTACTAAGATGAATTCGATTTATTTTATATTTTACTTGTTTGCCTGTTGCGAGCACGGAAGAATATTATCTTTATATTTCTTCTACGGTTGAGAGTTTGACATAAGCTAAGCTATCTCACAAACTAACAAAGGCCACGTATTCAATTTAACTTCTGAGTTAGAGGGCTGCAAAACAGAAGCTTTAATAATTAAATTCTGTGCAGGTGGTTTTAATAACGTGGCTTTCCACGTGAAAGCGGATGCTCACTAATTTACGTTTAAGTTCAGATGTTAATTATCATTATTAAATTATGTTATTACAATAATGTTTGTGGGCGATAGCCAGGTATAAAACATCGTAAACATACATCGTAACTCTTCCAGAGGATAACCCTACTAAACAGGTATATCATAATCAAATCTTAATAAACAGTTTTCTCAAAGAAAAATCATTTCATTTGGGGGCTGGAATCATCTAATTTGTTGGCCGTTTGCCACGATATTTAAATGGATTACGTAGAGTATTACGTATAATCTTGTTAAGTTGTAAGCTTACGTATTCGGCTTTACCACTATTATTATCACGATAATAATTATCGTAGCCTACCACGTGTCGTAATTATGAACGTATTTTTAGGCGGAGTAAATTTGCGCCAAGCATATAATAAAACTTTGTAAGTATTTATAAGGTGTGCTTATAATATGATTTTAACCATGATCCCTGAGCATATTTGGAGTAAAAATGTAGTTGTCATTTTGCTGTTCGATGATATTTTTTTTTATAAAAAATAATAAAAAAATCCATTACACGCGTGAGTTAACAAGGCATAAAAAATTTCACCAGTTCCCCAACAAGTTGTAAAATAAAATGGTTTAATTTGATTGTTACTGAATTTTCATGATGATTTGGATATCTCGCTCGTGAAATTGAAATTACACTCGAGAGTTGAAAATCCTGTGACATTCGATGGGACTTGTGAGTTAAAAAACGTTATTTTTTTCTTTACCTTTTTTCAAATTAGCAGCTGAGCCCCCCTCTGTTTTGTAATTTATAAGAGTCCTCAGTTCTAGATTCTAGTTTATTTATTTATTTATTTATTTATTATTATTTGTATATTTACAGAATAAAAATATCCATTAACAAAGATACATTATACAATCATAATTGCCTAATTAGCAATTTAAATTTAGTGATGCGCAGGTGGAAAATGTCGATGTCAGAGGCTAGTGAGTTAAGAAGGCCTATCATTCTTCCGAGAGGTTAGATTAAAATTAATTAATAGTTCTAGATTAAACCGTTAATGCTCAATCGATTGAAAGATTTAGAGTACCACACACAACACGTGTTTCGAAAGAAGTGAAATAAAAGCTTTTTATTAGCTCCCCTAACTTTTTTTGTGAAATGTCGTATTTCACCAAACAAAGCCGACACAATATGGATTAATCACAAATATGAACTCAAATTTGTAACTCTATATTTCGAATTGCGAACTAGTGACAAATATTAAGTAAATCACATTTGGTATTAGTATGTAAAGGGGGCGTTTTATGTTCCAGTTCGATTTTTTTGGCCGCCATTTGTCAGTCTACGTCGTAGGGAGCGGTCGATAAAACATTATTATGGAGCATCTGATGCCGCAACAACTTCGTGAAAGTATAAAAACATGTTACTTAAATAATTTATTATTTATTGTGAACGTGGAAAAAAATACGTGACTAATCGAATAACGTCAAAAAGTGGTGATATCGACTGTCCTCCACGATCCCCTGATTTGACTCCTCCAGATTTCTTCATATGAGGATACTTGAAAGAAAAGGTGTACACCTAAAAACCAATTACAATTTCGATGCTTCAGGACAATATTCGAAACTAAATTGCTGAAATAACGTCAGAAGTCTGCGAAAATAGGCTTAAAAGATCTAGCCTTTGCGCCACGGGCAGAGGCGGCCATTTAACCCACATCACATTCTATACATAATTTTAAGGATCATATAATGAATCAATAAAATATAAATTTTCATATTGTATTTCATTTAAAAGTTGTTAAAAAATGATTTATTATAATGTGAGTAATATAATTATTTCTTTTGTATCTAATACTCCACGCACGATAATAATATTTTGTTAATAGATTAATGACTAATTTTTATTTTTCTTCCACGAATATCACTTTGAATGTTACTAACAAAAAATATATTTTCACACCATGGTTGGGGATGCGTGATAAGGGAATAGAAAAAAATTAAGTAAATGGGGAAACAATATGATCAGAGGTAATTGGTCAATTTATCTAATGACTGACAAAGTTCAGCGCTTACCTTTTTCTTGTTCTTCATCAGGTTGGCGTCCCTGGAGTCCTGTGCGTTCCCGGGAGCTCTGGAGCCCCACAGTCGTAGGGACATGCGCGCGTACACGAAGCTTATCACACACAGGGGGGTCAGGTACTGAAACAAACCCCTCTGTTAATAAGGTATTGTAAAACATACCTCACTTTACATTAACAACTTGCTTTCTTAATTAAAAAACGTCAATACACATTATTACCATTTTAATCAGTAGATACATAATTACAATCAGGTACAGTATATTACGTTATGCCAAATAAATATTGTTACTTCGAAAATATCAATTTCACAAAAAAATTAAGAGTCAGGACTCACAATAATTTTTGATACAAAAAGATATAAAGGAAAAAGGAGATTAGAAAGTGTCTTTCTACTCATCTCTGTTTATTAAACAGAACAAAAGCACTTTTTAAGACCTGCCCACTTCCTTACAGGGTAACAGTCAATATTTCTTTTTGTCAAATTTTACTTTTTCCAAGAGTTTTTTTTAAATTATCTGTACCTTTAAATTGTTGTACAGGAATAGGTTACTCAGCAATAATATTAAAACAATATCTACAAAATTCAAACAAGAATTTTCATTAGTTTTCTGGCTTAATTTTCATATCTACACGATAGTGTTTGTTTGTGTTGTGTTGATGAAAAATAAACCCAATTGTGGCAAAAAGTCATATGAAATGCCAAAAGATTTAGTTGATAGGAACAGAATTGTTTTTATTCTGATGAAAACTTTTATGTAACCATACTAGCTGTTTGCACTTTATAATCATTTCAAAATCAGTGTGGCTACAATTTATTGTCTATTTCTTAGAGGTTCGAATAAATGTAAAGAAAATCAATGATGCGTATTCTTCCGACATTCGTAATAACGGTCTTTACACGGACGCTTTGAAGCGTAGATAATACCACACGGCACTCCAATACGTGTTAAGACAAGCGCCGCGCAGTACAGCGTTTGCAGTGCGGTTTATTTTTAAATTTCTATACATCAGCGATTTAAGTATCGCTGTGTATCAGTTTTACAAAAATAAAGTTATTGTTTACAGATGAAAAAATCTCATAAGCAATAATTATGAATGAAAAATACTAGTATATATTTCATTATTTGGTGGGTTTAGATTATGCCGACGTAGCGTAATGGTAAAGCAGTTGACCGACAATCGTAATGCTGCGGATTCAATTCCCGTCAGCGGTATGTATTTTTTCATTTAGATTTTTTCAATTTATATGGGCGTCTGCTTATAATAATTTATTAAAAATGTCTTTATACGTACTCTTATGGGAGCAGGTATGTCGATCAACACTTGGGAAGGTGTTAGTGTGTCAACTAAAACGCTTTTTACCGAAAAAAATTAGCTTCGCAGCCTAAGACTATCATACAAACATTTTGTATAACAAGCGTGTAACAGTGTTATCGGAAAGATGCTATGTTAATTTCATCGGGCACCTAAAGATGTCGCACACATTAAAACGTATATTATTTAAAACCTGCAAATCAGATCTACAACCTGTAAGTCAACTATTTATTTTTGCTTTGTTTTACCCACGAATAGGCAGCGCCTTTGTGTCTTGCCATTGATTAAACTTTTCTTTAAAATTATTATGAGTAGATAGAGAGTTTTAAAGTTCGGGTAGGTGATATTGGTGATCGGTGGCTTTTTATATAAAGGATGCTGAAGTAGGTATATACCTATTATCAAATATACAAAACTATAGACTAGCCCACGATTAAGATGCAATTACTTACTCCAAAAATGTTTTTCATATTAGTTCTATAAATTATTTTGCTCTACGGTATATATGTAGATCCATGTTTTGATTGGTTTCAATTTATTCAAGCAAAATTGTCACGCGAACAAATTTCTAATCGTACTCGAACAATCCGCTTGCTTCGGGTAAGCTATTCTGCGCATTATTATCTGTCGTTTTTCATGTTTTTAGTCCAAGTGATGACAATTTCAGCAATTTTTACCTAAATTTTCACATTAGTATCATTCGAGTGGCCGATAAGATATTTCACTGCCTCTGGAGGTTAACAAGTTCGTGGCGGATGATCTAAAAGATCACCTGGCAATGCGACATATTATCCTCTACCTGAATGAAACAAACTCCAAAATTTGTAAAAAAGTTTCTTCTTTACGAATAAATTGTTTTGCTGAGCTTATTTTTGCGGTGAATAAAATAATACAGGAAGTCATCCCTTTCTAGGACTCATCCCGAGAATACATCTGGCAGAACGCGTTTTTTTGCTAATCTTATTTGGGGTTAATAATGCCCAGCATTTGGTTGAAGTGGCCTATCGGATATAATTTTATGGTCAGCGCTTGGACTATTTGGATCTTCTTGTCGACTTTAAATTCAGCCTAAGCAGATGGGACTGAATGCACGAATATCAAACTCTTTCTAGCTTTGTGGATACGGAATAAAGCAGAGCACTCCACACTTTCACTGGTGTTCGTATGTTTACGTGACATTTGAGCATTGAGAATGTATTGTATTATGTATTTTGACCCGCTCATGATGCTACGTATACATACGAGAGCCAAACTGCCGAACTGAACCTCAACTTATGGGAAAGAACAAACTTGAAGTTGCTTCGTTCCTTTTCCGTAATTTGTGGCTCGGTTCACGTTAAGGTTCGCAAAGGAATTAAAATTTTTATTTCTGTATTACCGTTCGATTTGAATACAGTTTTTAATAACTAAACAAACATTAACCGAACTGCCATAAAAAATTAAGTAAATATATTTATTTAAGAATAACTACAAAACACAATAACAACTATCAGGAAAATAAATTCAAAACCGCTTTCTGCGAAAATTTATCAAAATAATAATAAATTCGAATAATTTAAATAAATAAGAAACAATTTATTAGCTTCACTAATAAAATGCCTACTCAAAATTTAGGAAACTATTCAATTACCATTTGATCTAGTCTTCAATCAGTTTCAAATTTATTATGGAAAACTAAAAAAAATATAAACACAATGTAGATGAAAAATGAAAATTCAAACTACAGATGAGATCCCTGAGGCGTATGTGTGGTAAAACCATGTTTGATCGTGTGAGGAATGTGGAGATCCGCAAAGAGTGCAAGGCTGATGTAAGCGTAATGAGTAAGATTAAGAAAGGGACGCTTAGATGGTTTGGGCATATAGAGCGAATGAGCGAAGATAGGAGTGTAAGGAGGATATATGATGCAAATGCGAATGGTAGCAGAAGTCGGGGACGCCCGAGGAAGACATGGCACGATCAAGTGAATCATATATTCGAGTCGGGCCATGTCAAGAGTCAGAATAATAGAAGAGTATGTGTGAGACGATGTATGAATGTGAATGAGGCAAGAAGTGTGTGCCAAGACCGAGTTGTTTTGCGGTTCGTCCTCTCTGCCTACCCCTGTGGGGAAACGGCGTGATGGTTAGTTATTTCAAACTACAGTATCTTTTTGTGAGTAAAATTTGGCAGATAATTAAATTTATAAACTTCGTATGTAAAATTGAAAATTCAAATAAGAAAAAATACAAAACAAAGCACGTCTTTACGGCGTTAACAACTTTTCAGATAGCTGCACAATAAATCATAATAATTACTTTTAAACCAACTTTTGGCATAAAATTGTATGGAGTTGAAATCAAATGACGGTATAGGGTTTGACCCATTTATATAATTATAAACTTATATATAAATAAATAAAATACGTTTGAAAATTATATATATTAGTATTATTCCTTAAGTTAGAACAAGGATATTTTATTTAGTCATCAGTTGTCCAGTGAGTTTATTTTCCATCCATACATTGCGTCTAGGATTTAACTTGGATTCAGCTGACTAATAAAAAAAGAGAAAATTTAAGCTTTATTAACAAACTAGCAGAACTCCCCTCAGAGATTTTCAAAATCTGGCTTTTATTTTGAAGGTCAAGCGTGCAAAATTTCATCATTCTGGGAATAAGACTGTAAATTTTTTATAAAAATCAAACAAACGATAATCTTCTTTATATAAATAGCTGAACTGCACCCGTTTTTGTTCGGGGTTATTAATGGTTTGGAGTAAAGTTTAGACATTGTCATATAATTTAATAACGCTCTATCTTCGTTTATCTGCTCTCTATACGGACCAAACAATCTGAGGCATCCCTTTCTTAATCTAATCTATTTCGCTTTCATACCTTATACATACCAACGCCTCGTTTTGCCATAGATAAGTAGTACCTGTTTTTTCATGTCTTCCTTGAGTGACCTCGACTTCTTCTACTATATCCTTCCACGACATACATTCTGCTTGCCTACCTTTCTTAGTTTTTCAAGGATGCCTCAATTTACCACACTTGATCGTGCCATAATAATAATAACATAGCATTTATATAACGCAGTTTTGTATCATTTTTCTTCAAAAACTTTGCTATATCTTCCTTGGGCATCCCTAACTTTTTCTACCATCCACTTTCACTTCATAATTAAATATTCTTATCAGAAAAAGGACGACGCAATTCCAGTCTGTCGTATTACATGCGACAAATTATGCACAGCTACCTTTTAAGAAAAGTAATTCAAGTAAAAATGAAAATGAAAAAATAATAGTCAGTGAATGATTATATAAAAACTGGAAATAAATTATGAAGGAGTATTTTCAAAAAGAGAAATTTCTATAAAAAAATCTTTCTTTGTGGGACAGTTTTACGTGAATAATCGCTCGAGTTAATATTTTACGATAATCGTTAAATGCAAATTCAATTAACTGTTTGTTGGACATGATTTATATTAAAATAAACTCAATTAATTTGTGAAAATTGTTTTCCTCTTATTTTGAACGTCAAACGTCAAGGCTGCGATTTTACCAAAGAGTATCAAAATATTGCTTCAGGGGGTGGAAAAGGGGGTTAAGGGTAGTTTTTCAATATCTCATGTAGACAGTTACCTTCCTTTTGTTTTGATAATCAAGCGTGCAAATTTTCATTAACCTCGGAATAAAACTTATAATTTGCATACAAATCAAATCGACGCCACCCGCCCGCCACAAACACATAATCAACTTTATATATTATAAAAAGATCTTACCTGTAGAAAAAATAACACCATTCGATATATCACCATCGAACTTTCGCTCATATTGTAGGGGACGCAGAAAGGCTTCGTGTACACAACGTGAGCATCTGAAAAAGAATTTGAATAAAAATAAAGTTGATAAATACAATGCTGTATTATTTACGGAATAAATAAGTTTTGGCAAATAGGTTAAAGCTCACCATAATCTACTTCTTGTACAATATCTACTCTAAGAGCAAAGGCCATCGGGAGAGCGATGGCTAGTGCCAGTAACCAGATCCCTCCGATTATGATTTTGGCAATCTTCTTGGAGGGTCGAGCACTGAAACAATAAGAAATAGATATTTTAAGCGCCTCTGTAATTAAGAGGTACACAAAGAGATCATCAAAGTTCACCAAACATTTTACATCAATATCAACCACTTGACTAAATCTATTGATTACCTATACCCAAAATAAAAATCTATTTGGCCCTTGAACCTCAAATTTGCTAAATATTTTTTAGAGGTTTCTATGTAGTATTTTTTCATTATGTAAAGTGAAACTATTATATTTCTCAATACTTTTACGACATCTGTTTCGGTGTTAAAAACCATTTTAAAAATGTGATTGCGCTACGCGCAATCTACTTATTTGTACAAATCTAATTACCGCTACCTACGCATAATAATTATAGTTGTAAACTAACTCTAGAGGCGTGCATCTGGTATTTGCATAGTTTTTTTCTCTCTTAACTTTCTAGATCGCTAATCCAATTTCCATCATACAACTTTGAAGCTTTGAATTATCAGTTTACATGTCAAGTGAAAACAAGTCATTACATATTTTTTCTACTTACGTATTTAATTTATTTAATCTTTTTATACATTTGCTATCGGTGCTGATATATTCTTCATCTCACCAGATGTAAAACGGATGTGTTCAGATGGCAAATTACAAGAGTGATTGTTTGGCATGGTTTATGTTATATAAAGAAAACGGACAGATTACTCGAGAGCTAGTTCTCTTCACTGGCGTAGAAATACTTTAAAATATATATTATGTTATTTTATTTTACCATTATTATGCTTATTTTTGTAACAATATTACAATGTCCAGTAAATAAAAACGAGTAAAAATATGCTTCAAAATTTTAACCAATTCAAAAAATAAAAGGTTGAAGAAAATTTTGAACCAGTTGGATTCACGTTAATAAGTACCCATAATGGAAGTATATTAAAAGTGATCAGTGATTTTACGTATGAAGGTTCTTTTGTTTTGGGTATTTCTAATGCTCCAGGTAGAAAATTGAATAGCTTAAAGTTATTGAATAAATAAAAAAAAAATCATTGCCCATATGAAGTTTTTCAAACCGGGATATTAAAATATTTTTTTACATGTGATTGTCTTAGGGCTCTAGTGCTTTTTCTTTCTTCAAACTTATGGATATTTTTTAAGTGATGCAACAGGATGTTTTAAGAGAAATTTTTCAAGAAGGGAACGTTTAGGTCTTTATGAACAACATAAGTGCTTGTCCTTAATGGAACTAGAATAACCTTCACACTAAGATTATTGATCTTTTTAGAGTATTTTAAGTACTTTCCCAATCATAAATACAACAATGCAATAGGTTATTGTATAAGAGCATAATAAAAATTTATCTTCTATTTAATAAATATATAAACTGCAGAACAAGATGGGTTTCTTTGGTTTTGTCGTTAGGTTTGTAACATTCAAATTCCATTTGAATATTATCAATGCGTGTACCAACAAATTTTATAATGTTCAACTCTATTTATCTCAGGTACTTGGGTTTATCAATGAGTTACAGCTAGACATTTTGAGGCTGTGTTGCAATAGTAATAACTTATTAAATTTCTAAAAAAATGTTTTATCTATATTTAGTGTTAATATGAGGGCATTTAGCTTTTTTCCAGCGCGTAAGCCATTTTCTGCCGTTTTAATGACTTCATCCCAAGATTAATTATTACATGGCAATCCGTATCATCGGCCAATTTTCAAATGACCACAATATCTAGGTTACATACATTACATTATTGAGATAAAAAAAATCAAAAAAGTACACAAAATGCTACCCTGTGGATCACCACTAACCATTCTTGAGTATGACCACCGGTAGGTTTAATTTTAAAGCATTGCGTTCGGTTAGCTATATAACTATCAAATAATTTCAAGACTGTATATGATGTATCTATCCTCTTTAGTTTACATGAATGTTTTTGATGGTTGTATTTCCTCTGTTTTACATTACTTTTAACAAAATCGGTAACGTTAAAGATGGCGTCCGGGATTGATAAGTTTTGCAAAAACCAAGCTAGTTTTTGTGATAGTATTTTTCTAGAGTTAATAAATAAGTTAGTATTTCTTCAAAATATTGAGAGAAAGCACTAAGGGCTTATATTGGTTTGTAGTTGGTTTAAGAAGTTTGGAAAAAAAATCTGAGTAATGTTTTTATTAATTAGGAGTTTTAGTAGAAAAGCTAGTTGGCATTTTAACGATTTCAGTAGTTTACTTGGTATTTTATCAAGGACGGGTGATGTCCTCTCTTTCGGTGAGTCTATTTTTTGAAGATTTCTCGGGTTGATACCTCTTTTAGAGTGAAAATTTTGTTAGTTTCTTGGATATTTCCATCTAATGGTGAAGTTGTTATGTTAAAATTGTTGATCCCTTTTAGAAAAAATGTTGGGCTTTCTTGGAGATTATCATCTGATGGTGATTTTTTTGTTCTTTTTTTATTTTGGTGGCTAGTTTTTGTCCAATGCTTGTATAAAAGTATTTGAGTGGTTGGCAATAGTTTCTAGATCGGAGTTAAATTTTATATTGTGAGTTCATCAATTTGATTTTAAATTGTTTTTAGTTATTTCTTTAAGAATTTTCCATCATTATACTATTTATGGTTTCATTGTGATTAGTATTTAGATCTTATGTGTTCAATTAGCTTATTACGTGTTTTTATATATTTTTGCAAAATGTATTTTATATATTCTACACCCACAACACAAGCAACATCTTCCGCTTACCGTGTGGTAGTGGGAGATTTTCAAACATTGCATTGTAAGGTTATTTGTAACCTGGAAATGAATATCTTTCTTTAACAAAAAAAAAACAGATAAAAAAAAAATACAAAATAATAAAATTACATGAAAGCTCACTCAAATGACAAATAGTACAAAAAAGTAAGAGACACAAATAGAGACCAGAGTAATAGATAATATAATCAGCGCAACATATTTTTTAGCATTAGCAGAACATTTTTCCTGAATTATTGACGAAAATGTCTACTTCAGCACACTTTATCTTATTATATAGCCGACACATTTGAGTCAGAGGACTAAAATAGATGATATTATTTTTTAATGTATTCACGTGAAACATTCTATGCCGTCTTATACGATGGGAATTAGAATCATATTAAAAAACTAATTATTTGGATCATTCCTAGTTCCTGTGCGTATGATATCTGTCTTTCTAAAGTATTTTAAAAGTCCAGCTATAATTCATGACCAAGTGATTCAGTTTGTTTAATTAATGTGCGAACCTATCCGTGGTTGGTGTGAAGATTAATTTTGTTTTGAATAAAGTTAAATCACTCCATGCGGCGAAATACGCCGTTATACAGTTTCCGGAAAATAAATTATCCCTTTCGAGCGAATGTGGAAAGTACTAAACCATAGGTAGATAGGTGATTCATAGAAATGCTGTTACACCACCATACCCTAAATAGCATCCCTTCGAACCTTATTCAAGTTACCTACGAGTAAACGAGAAGCGTGTTAAAAAGGCTTTCACTACCCTACTCCTTTTATACGGCCGATTTGGGCGGTATTCTCCTAAGTGGTAAGTTACTTGAAGGTCTTCTAGGATGACAAAGTTTTCCGTCTCCGTTATTCTGGGTACAAACTTTATTTAAGATATATACTTTGTTATTATCCCACCAGCACGCACATTAGCATGCACATCCCACATCACCTGCCTCTGATTAGAAATCGTATCGATCTCAGCCTCTTCTGGGAAGTAACTACTGCTCATCTGCACTTACGTATACACTTAGGATTCGGATGTATACAATTATGTTTTTCAAGGAAAATTTGTTTACCATTTCAAGGAAAAAGTAAGACAATTTAGCAGCTAGTTTCATCTTTCAGTTTCAATAAACGTTTGACTGGAGAGAAAAATTACCATGGAAGACAAAAAAAATTGTGACTGACACTTATTGATGTACTCTTTATTTAAGTACATAATATCAAACATTTCCAACAACGTTTTGATGTGTCACAAGGAATGTAAAATTTTACTTTGAATTCTTTTATAAAATCATTTTTCAAAGATCTTCTAAAAGTATTTCTTTATAAAAAGTAGACCAAATAAATTCTATTTAGCAGATAAAATTAATCATATTTAAACAAATTACTATATCTTGAACACGGGCAGTCATAAAATGAATATAAGAATGAAAGCTCCTTAAAATTAGGGTCAGTTAAAAATCTCCTAATAATAGGCCAATTATTTTCAGTACATATCATGACAGCACTTTCTCAGATATATATATATAAAACCACTGGCAGATGATCTGATTATAGATAAGTTCTAATGAAAGAACAACGTAAATTTTTGTTTTTTTTAACATTTTACCTATTTAAAAACACGTTAAATTAGTGGCCAATACTTTACCCCAAAGAAATCTTCAATAATTTTACAACGAAGAAAATCTTTCAGGTGCGTTGATGAATTTTAATAGTTATTTAAAATTTAAAAAATGGAAACGTTACGAGAATTACGTTATGATCATGTTTTATTTACGGTCTCTTTTCGCTTCAAATCAAATATTTTATTTTCGGGTGACCAAGTAGATATTCCGTTTTACGATATAATATACCTTCTACTTACGGATATTTGTTTATCGATCTATATTATATGAATATATGTAATATTTACAAGATAAGAATATTTTAAATGGTGACTTGAATATTTAAGAACACATTTTTCTTTGCACAGACATCAGGATTGACAGAAAATAATAAGACTTTAATGAATTATGTCCAATGACGTAACAATACATCTAGAATTGTTATTGTCTCACAAAATTAAGTTAAAATGTGGCAAGTGAGAAATACTTAATTCGAATATTGTTCATGTACAACAAAAACACACATTAAGAAAACATGCGTACGAACGAAATAAACGATAGAACAGAGCGGCGTTTTCGTATTCCAAAGGTGTGTCGAATAGTACATTGAGGCCGACTACAGTATATGCCTGTGCGCATGACAGATTTTCAGGTGTCAAGTGATCAAGTAACGTGACGTAAAAGAGCAATGACAGTTTGCAAATGGTGGCGATTGTTGATCTCGTAGTTACGGCTGATGTATATGTTGTTTTACAGAAAAAAAATTGAATAAACACAGTGATTAGACTATTTTAAGCAGTGAAGTTTACTTAGCGACAGAAGTGACTACGTAGTTTGGCAATTGCGCGTCCAGAGCTTACTATTCAGCATTTCATTTTATTTAACGACGCATTAAATCTTTGGGAGGGAAATAATTGTTTTTTTAATAATGAGTAATTTGCGTGTATATATAAATATATTGTTATTCCTTGGCTTTTGCTAGCCTTTACCGGGTAATTAAAATATTTCCTAATTGCACACTCAAGCTTTTGGCACTTGTTAAGGCAATTTACTTAGAGGTAACACACAATACTTTCTTCACTAGATTTCTACAGCGCGTCTATAATTGTAAAGTCATTGATTATGTCCGGTAAATTTTAATAATATTAAAAATATTCGATCAATTTCCGGCTTCTCTTTTAATATGCAAAACAAATGTAAATCGTGTTTTCATTCAATTATATTTGCCTTAAAAGTTTTGAGAAAAGTTTTTTTTTTAATTGGAAACATGATGAAGTTTGTTTGAATAATATTTTTTTTTTTTTTTTTTTTATTGTTTAACTTATAACATTGTTACATTGTACATAAAATAAGTTAAAAATAAGTAATAGTGTAAAACATATGTTGTTGAATTTCTACTCCAATGAAGAGTGCTAGCTCTTGAGCTTGGCGTAGGAGTTATTTGACAATTATTTCATGTTTATATCAGTAATTAACATTATTACAGTACAATAAATATAAACTTAAAAGAGGATTGTGACGTTAATTTTGGTTGAAACATGAATTGAAGTTATAACATTTGATAGGTGTTATATGTTTTTGTAAAATATCTAGAAGTTTTATGTTTCAGGTTTATTAATTATTCTAAACTGAAACGAAATCAAATGTTTTTAAATTTAAATTTGAACCAACTTCTTTGAGAATTGTAGCTCTAATTTGTTAAAGGTTTTTAAATTCTGAAAATATAAAAAAATATTTTTTCGATTAGTAGATCATAGGATATAAAATCATAATAATAACCATCTAAAAAACAATAACACGCTTTCGTCAAACAATTGGTTGAGTATTGGAGAGTTGAGCGCAAAAATAAAAGGATTTATGTTTGCCATTCAGGATAGAATCATTTATAATAAAAATTATAGGAAGCGTATAATCAAAGATACATATCAAATAAATGATTTATGTAGAAATTCTTTGGCTTTTCCGGAAATTATAGAACATATTATATACAGATTTTCTATATTAGCACCGTCCGAGTATACATTTAGGAACAATCAAGTTTTAAAAATAATTCACCAAAGTTTGGTAATTAAACATAACTTGATTGACTGCCGTAATAAAGTACCATATTATGAATACAAACCAAATAAATTTTTAGAAAATGATTTTTATTAAATATATTGTCATAAAACTATACCAACAGACCGAACGATTAGCCATAATAGACCCGATATAGTTTACGTGACAAAATGAAAAAAATTACTTTTATCATTTATGTCGCTATTCCAAATTCCTGTAATATTAAAAAAATTGTTTCTGTTAAAATAAGAAAATACACAGATTTAAGAAATGAGATTAAAAGAATTTGACATTCTTAGACAATAAACATATTAAAAGTCGTTATTTCGGCTACTGGCATTATACATAGCTCTCTCGTTCAAAATTTAGACGTGTTTGATCTGTCAAAGAATTTATATATCAAAATTCAAAATCAATCATTTTAAATACATGTAAGGTTTTTAAATATTTATATTAAGGGATCAGTACCTAACCTGTTACAGTTACCTAAGAGTTCTACTGAGCCGAACCCTCTGATATGAAAATATCTGCAGTCGGTGAATTATTTTTCCATTTGATCTCTGGTGAGTTAACGTGTTGTTGTTGTATTTTTTAGTATTTATTATATTTATATAATGTACTTGCATAATGTGGATTAACTAGATGATAAGTTGTGGAAAAGTGTGTGGAAGTGTTTAGCTTTTCCCGTGGGGAAGATTTAACCCGGATATAAAGTCGAAAAAAAAAACTAATTATCATATTTATAGCTGAATTTTTTTTTTAAATTACAAACAACGAAATGGACTTCGCTAAGAGTTGTAAGGTTTAAAAATACTTCATTACCTCCCACGTTTCGTAAAGTGAAGTTTGAATAAGAAACTACGTCGGTAACACACAGGTTCCCAGATAGTAAACAATGACAAGCACATGACGACAGCGTGATCAAGAAAATAGAAGAAATAAAATGAAAAGAAAATGTATAAAAATCTCCGTTTCCGCCGCCAGGAACGAGCGGAGGGAACCGGAGCGCCAGGAACACGCGCTCAATAAACAGTCAACACCGGGAAGCCGGCGAATTTGGTCACAATAATAGTACACGTTCAGGCACGTTTCCTGCGTGGCCGAAGTATAGTTTTGCGAGTGATTACATTACAAAATCCCCACAAACGCTACGATTACTCACGCCACCTCACCTATATTTATATCATATAGATAAAGCATAATATAGGTTTTTTTTGGAATTAATTAATGAGTAAAACCTCAAATTGTAATATTTAATTATTGAACACAATAATAGCGATTCTGAAACGAAAATTCGAAACAAAAAATCGGAAATAGATAATGTCACATCTAGAACATGAATCCAGTAAGACCCTCGTCTTGCCGCTACTCGTCCTAGATGTGACGGTATCCTTTAGTGATTTTTCTATTTCAAAATTTTCGTTTTACAATCGCTAATATTGTCTAAAATAATTACATAATATAAGTTTTGTACAAAGTTGTTTTACACGCTTTTCGACTGCCACACTAGTCTCATGCCCGTATTATCTAAGTCGAAATATGTGTTTTATTATTTGAATGTAATACCTGTTAATTGTTAGTTGGTATTTAATTATCTTGTGAAATAAAATTAATTTCATTGTTGTTATCATTTATAATATGAGGAAATCTATAATTAGTTTCTCAGTTAATTAAGTCGCACGTATACATGTTTTTAATAATTAATAGTTTATTATTTGAGATATGTATTTGTTTTGTTTAAATGTTTGACGAACCAAAATCAGTCAAAAATTAACAGTTCAAATTTTGACAGACATTACCAACAGAAAATGTAATGCAAACAAACGGTATTAATTCAAAGGGCAATTCTGTCCGTCTACCTAATTATTTATTAACCAAAAAATATATATAATAAAGAAAAATGACAATATTTGTATTTGATATGCAGTGATCCTGAAGAAAGTATCTTATTAATACTTTCGGCTTCGCAATTCCTACAGTTATGATATCCCAGGATTTGTATTACAAAATTGTTATTATATCAGTAAAATATTTAGAATATTCTGAACTAAAATGTCTTAACTCTACAAAACTTCTCTTCCATAGGTATAAAAACAGCCAGCATAATAAAAATTAAAAATATATAAATATTTTTTTAATTTATTAAAAATTGAAATACATTATTATTATCTGTCTTAACATTTTTTCTTTTCTTTATTTCTCTTCCCCGAATTTATATTCACCGTAAGAATACGTTTTAGTCAATGTACTTTTTAAGGGTATAGACACAAATGCGGCACATCTTTAGTACTATTTTCGTTTTGGTCTCTTTTCGTTTATTTGTTTCATATTCACGTTCTCGCTAATTGATTTTAGAATTAGAACTGTTTTTGTAAATTTATATTTATATGTAGATATGCCGAAATAAAAATCACTACTAGTGTGCTACTCTCTTGTTTATAATTCTTTTCTCTTTTCGTTCTTATCAAAATGTGGTTAACAGGAACGCTTTTTTAATCTATTTTTTTCTAAATGTACATGATTGATTTTTTAGTTTATGTTGGCTACGTTATTTACTTTAGTATTGTGCTGTGTTATGTTTTTTTTATATTACAATTATTCTTATAAAATTGTAAAAAAATATTTTTAGCCTTAGAGAAGCATAAATATTTCACGAATTGCAACATCCATCCATGTTACCTACCTTCAATAGTATGTATATTTACAGATAAAAAATAGTTAGTTTGCCTTTAAAAATAATCAGAGAGCAGGATGTTAGCACGTACGGTCTGACGGTGTAAATCCGCTTCGACGCCGGACGATAAAAGTACTACGTGATATTCCTGGAAAAGCCAAGTTACCGATTGACATAATAATGATTGTTGTCAGTTAAACTTCATTACGCGGCCTTCAAAGTAGAAAAAAAGCCTCTAAATATTCTGTAACAATGAATACTACTAAGACGAGAACGTTGAAGGGTAAATCCTTTAGCGAAAGCAATAAAAGAGCTTTGTTACTCTCTCGTATGTACACACATCACCCATGTGCGTTTATCGCTTTTCTGTCTCCGTGTTTCTTTGGATTCACGATTACTTTAAGGTAGTCTTGTACGACCGCTATACTCTCATGTTATAATCTCACACCGAAGCAAACATATCTTCCTCTTCCCCTAATTCTGGGGGCGGGGAGAAAACACGGAATATCATATATTTTTACGGGATCTGTCACCTTGACATCTGACAGCTGCGTGACCACAGCAATTCCCTAATTTCAGAGTGGAAGATACTACCAGTATCGCCCTGGTGTAAGACCACCATTCAGAATTGAAACGTTGCTCCAAATGGCTTTAGCCGTGTTTAGTGACTAGATCTGAATAGCCAGGTACTTCCCCACCTTCCTCTTTCCCTTCCCCACTTACCTTCAGCCTCACAACATCCCCCAATTGGGGATGCCATAGTCTCACTGGCTCCAGACGGGAGCAGTTGGGACTCTTGTGAGGTATTCACTATAAAAAAAATATATATATATATCTGACCGCAGTGGAGGGTAACACTATTTTCAAATGCTCGGCTAGCAGATCGTGGTGTATCAACTAAGCCATGCCTACACATGTAATATAGTATTATCTGTCTAGTGTGAGACGATTGTACAGCGAGCGATATGGTGACATAAACCAGGCCCAAATACCGCATGCGAGTATAATTGCGCTCGTGTGAGACAAGGATTAGTCTAATATTAGCCACGGTACGTTACGGACGTAGGAAAAATCATTTTTATTATAAACCCAGGCACAGAAATTTATTATCTTTGTTTTGGCTATAGGTGAAATATGATTTGTAAGTAACTCGTTCCAAAGATTTGTTGACAGAGATTGACTGAAGACTTAAGACTGACTTGTTCCCCAAAGAGCCCTCCGTGTTTACTGACTTTTAATGAGGAGAACCTTGAAAACACCTCCATCATATTTATTTTAAAACTTGCAAATCGGGCGCCAAAAACCCGTTTTGTTATTTAAAATAAATTTGAAAAAATATAATAGTTAACAAAGTAATGAAGCGTAACACATAGAAGAGAAATAAAACAAAGTGCATACCATATGTACAAATATTTTTATATAATTATTGCTTGAGAGCAAAAATTACATAGAAACCGCACAGAAAACGATCTTATAAGTAATACTAAAAAAACATAGACTGACTGATACAGACCAAATATTCAACATCTGTGACGTACTAGAAATACGTCAATTATACGTTAAAATACTACTAAACTACATTTTTGACAAAAAAAAAAAATTTCAACATACACAAAATAACACTAACAGACCAATTAGACAAGCGTACAAAGAAAACATAAAAACTCCGACAGTAACTTCAAGCTTTGGACAAAGACACTACCAATACCATGCTATAAAAGCTTTCAACAGTGTAAAACTAGAAATTAAAATTGAGGAAGATAAAAATAAATTCACACACAAAATAACAAAATGGATTAAAGAACAAAAAATACAATATTACCAAAATGTCATAGCATAAAATAAAAATAAAACCTACACTTAACACACAAAACCAAATAAACACACATCACTCACAAACACACAAGATTATATTTTAAATGTATTATTTTCTCTTTAAATGTGTTATGCAGATTATATTTTCATATTATAAAATGAAGGCCTCAGCACGGGCAAGCCACCCAGTGAGGCCAACATTAATGGAAAACTTGAAATGTAAAAAATATTGTACCAAATAAAAAAATAAAAAATATATATATTTTTTAATGTGAATACCGCAGAAGAATCCCAACCGTCTGGAGCTAATGTGACTATGGCATCCCCAGTTGGGGTATGTTATGAGGCTTAAGGTAGCGGGGAGAGGAAGGCGAAGGGAGAAGAGAATTTTTGTACGGAGGTTCAGGCAATACTCAGAGTATATTTCAATATATTATTTGAAATAAGTAATTGCGAAATAACACAAATTAATAAAATAAAATTAAGAACGCAGGGATTTGAACCCGCGACCCCCAGCTTGCTAGTCAAGAGCCTTACCCCTCGACCATGATGTACGTATTAGACCTTAAAATATTTATTGAATTAGTACATTCCCTATATATTTTTGCTGGTAATAGCCACATATAAGATGCTCCATCTTTCTGTTCCGTGCAGTGATCGGATTATTATAATAAAAATACCAATTTCGGTTGTGACTCTGTCTGTAACTCCGATTCAATGAACTCTAGAAATTTGCTTTGAATTTAAGTTTTATTTTCAAAATTGGAAGCTTTTGTCCGGAGAATTCAGACAAGCGATTGTACCCTACCAATAATAAATCTAATATATTTAAAAGAAAATTATGTTAATCGGGTTCCATGATAACTCAACACGGTGACAATTCAACACACTTTTAAAAAGTGATATAAAGTCATTAGAAACGATAAAAAAATTAACCTAACCTCACCTAACCTACAAAACCCAGTTAATAAAGTTTTTGTTTCATCACTTTCCATGATTTTTTCTTTAAACTTCCGATTTTGTTGTCCGGGTTAAATCTTCCCCAAAAGAAAAACCTAACCCTTCCACACGCTTTTCCACAAATGATCATCTAGTCAATCAACACTATGTAAGTGCATTATATAGGCAAAATAATTACAAAACAATACAAGAACAACACGTCAACTCACCAGAGATCAAATGGGAAAATAATTCACCGACTCCAGATATTTTCATATCAGAGGGTTCGGCTCGGTAGAACTTCTAACAGGGCCTATAAATCCTACTGATCCCTCAAAATAAATATTTAAAAAATCTTTTGTTATCCTACATGTATTCAAAATTACCGACTTTTGCATCTTTATATATAAATTTTTTGATAGATCTAATACGCCTAAATTTTTAATGAGAGAGCTAGGTATAATGCCAGTAGCCGAAATAACGAATGGTAATATTTTTATAGTCTGAGAATGCTAAATTCAAAAATTCAAATCCAAATATAAATATATAACTTTTTAAAGATGTGATGAATTATCATTGTGATGATTTATCCGGTTACCATTTTTTTGCGTAATTTGTGAAAAAAAATCCTATTCACGTATCTGTATATAATATGTTACGGCAAAAGTGGGTATGAACTAAATAGTTCATATTTAATAGTCTTACATCATATAACGAACAACTTAAATTTCAAAAAGGGCGCCAGACAACACTTGACGAGTGTTGTCGCTGTTCGCTGCAAGACTGAATTGATAGAGCAGATCACAATCACCTCGAGGGCCGTGACATTATTAACCTGTATACAATATTTTAGGACATCACAGGGCGTCAGTGAAAAGAATGGATGTTATAGAAACATGTTAGGTTACTATATTTCAAATTATAGTTTGACATTATAAATCGGTTCAACAGATATATAAGATGACTAACCCCAAAGGATTAACCCTGGTCGATAAAACTCATAACTATTCCTATCTATCTAATAACACTGCGTTCGGTGTTGAGAGTCGGAGAGATCCGAGGGTTAGCAGCAGCCCTCTACGTTGTGGTGGATCCAGTCCCAGGAGCCGTGGAACGGAGGGGACCCTCGGCGTTGTCATGGATCCAATCCCAGGAGTAGTGGGACGGATGAAACCCTCGACGTGGTGATGCATCCAACCTCAGGGGCTGTGGGGCGGAGATAACCCTCGACGTGGTGATGGTCCGTAATCACGTTAATTGTCGCATGAACGGTGCGTCCCGCAGCGGCGATGTATGTGAGTAAATAATGGTCAAAACGCATTCTCGCCAAATAGATGGTTTGTTTTATTACGCGAAAGCACAACAATCACTTGAGGATACCAGAAGGGGTGCCGATAATCTTCCGATGCTCTTCTTTACGCCATTCAATCGAGATCGGCTTCTCGCCGTAAATGTAACATTCGTGCTATTGATTTGACATTTCGAAATATGCACAACTCATAATGAGTACACAACACTCGCACTACTGTGCTTGAAATCGTACGATTAAAATGACATTTTAATTAACTAGTTGACTGTATCCAACGGATCCACTTAGCCTGCTCGTGAATCCGTTCTAGAGTGGCCGGAAACAGGAAGCTTCGTTCTTCTTGCCTCTCGGTGTTGCTATTATTAAAAATAAACAAAGATTGTCAAAGACAATGCTGACCATTATATTGCTATTAATGCAAAATCCCGTTATCATTGGATGTTATGACGTAGCGTCATAACAAATAAGCTATTATTTAATAGACTTTTCTCAGATTTATTGATTCTAGAAATCCCTCCAATGATTTTAATCGCTAAACCAAATAACCCATTTTCAATCCGAATTACTATTGAAATATACATACGTAATACCTTTGACGGATAAATAAAACCACCCAAAGGATTTTCCGGTAAAAATAATTATAAAATTCGATGGAAAATGGATTTAAACTCACTTCACTCGTGTATGCTTCAGTTTTCAACTTACACAAGAGAAGTAATTTGAGTGAAATATTGCCCGTCTTTCCGCCACTTATCAAAGTGTATTGCCTCGGGATTATAAAATATTATTTTTCATAAACTAAGACGAAGTGGTGCTTGATATATATCATACAATAATAATCTTTGGCAGACATAAATTATATGATGATATTCTTTGGCAAACATAAATCATATAATGATAATCTTTAGCAAACATAAATCATACCATGATATTCTTTAGCAGACATAAAGCATATAATGATAACCTTTAGCAGACATAAATCTTACAATAATCTATGGCAGTGAGTGGATGCCTTTATTTATAGATTAGATTATTTCTATGAATTGATCGGTGACCGGATAAGTCATCATAAGGAAAACTCGACACACCTTTGATAAGTGATATAAAGTCATGGAAAGTGATAAAACAAAAATTAGATTTAATAGGTTAGGTTTTATGTTATTTTTCATCGCTTTCAATGACTTTATATCACTTTTTAAAATTGTCACTGTGCTGAGTTATCATGGAAACAAAATAATCATTTTTTACTCCCTGATGGGTTAGGGTAGTGAGTGAAAAAGAACAGAAAATCTCTTTATTAACATTATCTCTACACAAGAGGCCTTGAGGAAAATGATTTCCCTGTGGGCCTATGGCAACTTTGGGGAGTTAACATATACCCATGTTGTTAAAAGGAAGAAACAAAGAGACCGGCAAATCGCTCCACATCCGAACCGTTGACCTCAAGAATGAGTCATGGAAATGGACCGGTTTCATCTGACAAATGTTAACCGTGTAGAAATGTCGGGCGCGCGTCTGGCGTATTTCCCAACTATGGCGAAAGGATCAATGACGTTAGTTCCTTGGAGAACCTTCTATTGACATATGGGTAGAACAAGGCCAGCTTTCTTACCTGGGGGCATGGCCTCTAAAGAATGCAATTAGTTTTTTTTAAGATAAGTGAATCTATCAGTCCGTTTCTGCACAGAGTCAGGGATTTTCCATAAGTACATTGGAGTTCCAGATTAGATTCAAGAACAGGGGCGCACATGCGATTTGCATAGGGTCAACATTTGCGTACTGTTAAGTATCTGCGGGCCCTATACAGTACGCCCAGCATATTATGAGTGGCTAACTTGACTTTGGCTTCGATGGAGCCCCCGTTCGTCCGTTAACCCTGTTATTTGCACTTAGAGTTACACCGAGCGTATTAATGGAAGGCATTTTGGGAATATTGCGTTGGTTGATAAGCCATCACTTAACATCCATTAAAAAGGAAAGTGACGTAATGGTAAGAAAGTACGTCGATCATCCGAATTTAGGAAATGGTATATTGATGATGTTGTCCCTCATATAAAAGGAATTGACGATAGTCCGCTTATCGCTGATAAATAAATATTAACATTAATTTCATATGTGGTCTAAAATATCAAATGATAAATATAATAAAATAAAATGTGACAAATTTTTTTGTTACGTCTTGGTCCAAACTCTAAACTTTCACTATTTTTTTTTCAAACTTTATTTGTTTTGGTTCCTAAGATTAGCCAATCATGCAAAGAAATGACAAACACTTTCAATAATAGTACTCGATTTATTTTTATAAATATCGATAAAACAATATATTGCATGGTATTGAAAACCAAAACATAATGTTACTAGATACATAATAAGCACAATGTTCAGTCTACAAAACTTCCGTTGTGATTTTGTTGTATTGTCTCCCTGTTCGTATTTTTTCTTCATCATTTTGTAAGCTTAATTCGTCCCATTGCTTTCCACCCTTCCAATGTACTTTAATTTTGGCGTGCCATTTCAGCGCTCCAATTATTTGGAGTTCTTCTCTCTACCTCTGCTCTGGTCTTTCTGATGTCCTTTGACTTCTGATCTCCTGTTTCAACAATAATCTCTTTTTCAGCTACTCGGTGTGCCCATTCGCATTGTAATTTTTCAATCCTTTTAGCCGTGTCAGTGCGCTGAAATTATATTTTTAATATTTTTTGTTTGTTTTGTGGTCCAATAGAGTACTATTTTTAATAACTTCTGCCGTTTATCTCTACCCGACAGTAGGATAATTTTTTTGTATTATTAATAGTGATAAGTCGAGGTGACGTTCAATGATCTGTGCATTATTTTATGACAGGGGACTATTGTCAGCTCAAAGAATTTGACAGCTATCTTGATAATGGATATTGATGTGTAACAACCTTTTGATTGGAAAATATTCTTAACTTTAAAAAAATATCCGAATGTTTAGAAAAGGCTCAGGGTCCATTTGGAACAAACCGAAAAAAGCATTCTTTTCTCCAGCTAGTGCTAATCCACCGCTGCCCGCTACCGTCGTTACTCCAATGTGCCGTTAGAACCGTTTTGAAAGCAGGACGCTACTTGTCATTTTTGAGATATTTAACAAGTCGTGTCCAAACGGACCCATTCTAGTATTAGTGTGCTACGAATTCCAAAGGTGAGCTGTTTTTATATTTCTCAAATTAGTGTAAATTTATTACATTTTGATTGGTGTCATGTACAGTTATTATTATTATTAACTGATACACATTTTGGGGCTTAGTTCATAGCGTTTACTAATAATCGTACCTAAGCCTGATTGCACAGGAAGAAAACATTGAAGATTCTCAACCGTCAACAAATTAAGCTAATTACGTTTTATTTATTTGGTAGGAGACTGATTTTTGTCGGATAAAAGTTATGTTTTTTATCAAAAATTAGAATTTGTTGTTGATTTTATGTTTTCATTTAGTGCTTCTCCAAGTACATTAAATATTTAATTTGATTACCAATGTGGTTTTATTTTAGTAGGACCTAAGTAATACTTTTTGTTTTAAATGCTATTGTTTATTAAATGGTCCCATACATGTTTTTTTATTTGTATATAGAACAAAGCCCGGCGCGCAAGCATTGAAAACAAAATAATTAAAAAATATATTCTCTTATATACATAAATTACCATCAAAATTACGGGTCTGTGTAGTATTGACGTTTTGTGAAATTAAGTGCTGTACTTTATGGTTAAACATATTTATTGTATGACATTTTCCATGATTGCACGAAAATTTAAACTTAAAAAAAATATTGTATATTATCCTATCCGATACGAACGAAGAGAATGAAAAAATTCTCAGAGAAAACAGATTATTTTCTCAGAGGGCTAAACACTTTTTTTTTTCTTACGTAGGTCTTCCATTACTTTATGAAATTTAGAAATTGAAATTTGTAACTTGTTATTAATACATGCAGTTTATTACAAACAAACTTATATATCACTTTCAATTATAATAATTAACCCTTTTAATATCCCGTAAAGACAAACTTTGAACCTTCTACAAGGTATTATACTACGTGAAGCTTCATTATAAGCAAAACCGTTTGGTAAAATAAAATAAAAATCTGCTGGCTAAAATGGCTCACCTTTCATTCCTTTCACATATTTTACTAGACAAAAATATTATAAACATTACTCCTACCTTTTTTATCGTTTCATATAAAAATAATTCATTAAAAATTAACAAAAATTTAGAAGTTTTTCTCAAATTGCGGTCGAAACTTTTGGTTTCATAGAGATGAATATTTTAATTATTCTGTGGTTGATTTCCAAATTTGAAAGGAAAACTTGGTATTTTTGTTCTTTCTTACACCGTTTAGTTCACATTTCTAACTATGACGGTAAGGAAGACACAAAGATTTCTATGAGACCATATTAGCTGTTCCGAAAACCTAACAAATTTACTTTACGGATAACACCTGTTTGTTAAAAAAAACCTAACAAATTAGCCTGAAGAGTGAAACACAGGTTCAACGGGCTCTGAAATTTAGACTGAAATGAACATCTCGATTGCAAAATGAGCTGACAATATTGAATGTGATGGCCCCTCCATAAATCATTTACAAGTCACTGAATTTCAAAAGGTGTGAAAATAATTATTTCTTGTTTAGTGAATTCCTGTGAATAACTAAAAAAAGATTTTTCGTGATAAAGAATTTGGGGAAGAATTTATTCTATCAATATTATTTAAAATCGAAAAATGATTTTTGGACCAAAAGTGAATCCTCTTTGGTCCTGTAATTATTTTAGTCAGAATTTTTTTTAAATTATTTTTTACGAATTTCACTCAGCTGCTGTGGCCGCTTTTATGCATGTACAGGACAACAGTTATGTTTTATTCACTCAGATGTTAACGAATACTGTGTTATAATTAATATGAACCAACTCTCTAGATTATAAGAAGGAATCAGGTACTAACATAATTCCACAGGTATTCATAAAGGAATGCGTTCAGTTTATCGCAGCTCCTCTTCATATATATATATATTTAATTGTGTCCGGTAAGATTATTGTTAAGTTAATGCATATAATTACTTCAGAACAGCCTTGGTTTTTAAATTGGCTTGTCAACCACAACCAATCTTTAATTATATGAACACTGTATTTATGAAGCTTTTGCGTCTCGTACAAAAGTAATTCTATTTAATTCTCTGACTTTTCAAAGCCTTTAGTAAATATTAATATTCTTCTCATTACTATGATCCTAGGATAATTCCTAAAATGGTTGATTAGTTACCGCTATATCATGGTAAAATTGAATTATAAAGTTTCTTATCAATTTAAAGTAATATCGGGAGTGCCTCAAGGCACTCATTTGGACCCACTTTTCTTTATTATATTTATAAATCTTTATCTTTCGATAATGTTAAATTTATTATATTTGTAAAAAACCGTTAGCTTTTCGAGATTATAAAATGTTTAAATTATGCACTTACAATGCAAAAATGACTACACATTTTTTTACCGTTCACGGAATCCAATATGTACTTCATCGTATTCAATTAATAATTAACATTCACCAAAGGCCTTAATTTCGGTAACTGGGACTTAATTTCCAATAAAGCCGAACAAATTTTACGTTTAGTAAAATGTAAAATAAGGACTTTTCGTAACGTTGAGTGCTTTCCTTGTGAGATCGCAACTAGAATACGCATCTCACGTATGGTCATCTATTTATACTTGTAACTTACACCGCTTGGAGAAAGTACAAAGGAAGTTAAATGCTCAACATAAGTTAAGACAACCTGTGATGGATATTTGTTACAAAACATCCATGTCTTTCTATCCGGAAAACGATGATATTCTTATACTTTTTGAATTACTGATTAACTTAGTCTTCTGCCCTCTGTTTTCAGGTGTTATAAATATCCGTGTGTCTGTTTAATTTACTTGACTTTTCCATTGTGACAACCCTAGCAATAACTAGCACGAGTTCACCTAATTGCCACTACTTTTACAGACCTTCTCGATATACTTAAAACGTCTTCATCTTGCAGTAAAGCAAAAGAATTAGTTGTTTTTCCTCCATTATTTAATTTATTTGTTTAACACCCGTAATAATATTTTTTTACTTGTACTATGACAAACATAATACAAGTAAAAAAAATACCAACTGATTATATCAGTACACGCATATAATGCATATCAGAACATTTTACAAACACAATACAGACACATTTCAGTTAAGTTTTACGTACATTTCACTTCTATTCACTATTTATTTTTCCTTTGACGTATGACGGAGAGGTTTTAAATATATCTAAAATGTCTGGATATTGAATATGTATCGGCATTTTGGTGAAATCGTACTAGTAGGGAGTGATGTGAATAGTTAGTCCTATGGTTATCTCAGTGGAAAAGATGGTGATATTGAGTGGATTTAACAGGGACCCGAGTATTTATAACACTGAGGATTGGTTGTTTCGGAGAATTTGAACAATTCATCAAATTTCAACGTTTATTTTCGGGTTCTTTGAAAGTCCTGTTCAAGTTCTGTTATTATATTATTATGGGCCAGTTGCTTGACAGAACTGAAATAATAACAGTACATGAAAAAATCTTTCACCGAACATGAAAATGAACGTTGACATTTGATGAATTGTTCGAATTCTCCAAAACAACCCGTCTATAACATTCGAAGACAGTCGATGAAGTTATTCATTAATTTAAAAAGTATAATAACATCATTAATAATTCTCCGTATAGAAAGCAAAGGTAGTATTAGATTATACATTACTGTTTCAAAGCACATATCAATCATAGGTTGTTTCGACTTGTATTGAACATATCTAAGAAACTTCCATTGTACTTTCTCCAAGTGGTGTAATTCAAGTATTCTATTTTACAAGTTACAAGTTATTCGGGCTTCTTCAAGAACCGTATCAATAAATCCCTTCCTATAGCACCTATCTTAACCCGCCCCGCAATGCTGCCCAACCGGGTGCTGACATAGCTCCCCTGCCTTTACACTTTACCGAGAGGGGAGCCCTTCTGAGGTGTTATTTAAAAAATTAAAAAAGTTACGAATAAAATTGATATGTGTTTCTGTGTTATGTTTGTAACATGATAAGTATTCGTATATAAATCGGTATATATTATATAATCTGCATTATGTAAAATATCCACTTGCATTGAGCTTGTAAAAGCCCTACGGGCGTTCAATAAATAAATTGTATATCTGGATCGATATTGTACGTTAGAAAGAAAGAAAATTAAAGTTACATATTGAAAATAAAACAGACAAAAATATCCCATTAGTATAAGAGAGAATAACGTCACCTGAACCCTCGGACAGAATGTATTATGCCCATACCACTCTGAGAATTTGATCAACTATTGACATCGCCACTATTCGAAGGACCTTATTTATTCCGTAAAATATGAGTTTGTACTTTAATGTTGTAAAGTGTGCCTTCTCCGATAAAAATGTTTTATTCACACAAGTGTTCCATCTGTCTGAAGGAAATGGCACTTTAAACATTAAACGAGAAAACTGGGCGGTGGGAGAGGGAAAATGAAGAAGTGATGATAAAAATAAAGGAAGGTATTCAGACGTGTTGAAAAAAACTAAATTCTCCTCTTACTTAAATAATCGTTAACTCGCGACAACATGTTTGGGAATTTATGTAGATATTTCAACTATTCATAAAAAAATATTTCAAAGATTTTTTGATAATAATGCCGTTTTTATTACTCTCCAACTGATAAAAACAATAACAAGCAGAATTCAGACATATACTGGACAAATCAAATATTGCAGAAAGAATACAGCAAATTCTCACTACTAGAACTGAACTTTGGACTTCTGAACTAATTGGCGATTCATACTTAATCTTATTTTAGTCAAAGAAATTACCTGTATTACGCTCCACTTAAAATTTAATAGTCTTACAGAATATGTATTGTATTAAGTTGTCTAATTCCTTGTTTTCTTTTAAAAAGACCTGTTTATTTATTTAAAGGCTTTTACAAAAAAATTATTCACGAAACTACAAGTATATGATGTACACCGAAGGATATGTGTACTATATTGGAAATAATAATAATTAATAGCAGTTAAAAACCCGCTCCGCTCTGCTAGGCCTTGCGGGCGGCACTTCCCTGGAATTCGCCCATTTTAAGTGATATTAACAACAGTTACATAATAGATAGATATCAGGTCATTCACAGAGAGAGGGTCAGTATATATAGTTAAAACACGGAACAGGAAGGAGTTAATGTATAATAACATACTAAATTTACGCATAATAAGAATGACAGTTGTTTAAATAAATGAAATTTTACGTATTTGTGATGGATTATTTCAAATGAAACACTATTAGGTATTGTCTACAACTGATATTAACTGTTACCGTACCTAATATAATTAGCTCATAGGAGACTTGCAGTGCTTAAATATGTGTTACAACCGTCAATGTCTATAAGTTGAATCAATATCTATTTATAATAATTAATATATATTTATTCTTTTGTAAAAGCCGCTATAATCGGCGTTAATAAATAAATAAATAAATAAAAATATCGTATAGTTTGTCACAATTAAATATAGTTATAACAAAGTTGACTTAAATAATAGATTATTACATATTGGTTAATTGTACCCGTGTTTATGAATAAAAGGAGGGTAATTGTGCGATGAGTTTAGCAGTCGGTTTAATTAAAAGGTGTGAATTTTACTCCAACTGGTGGTAATTCTTTACCTACAACTGTGACTGTATCTAATAAAGTTTAAAATTAGATTATATATAGACCTTCATCAGGAGAGTAAAAATCTATATAAAAAGGTAGATTATTACAATATAGCGCCTCTGGGGTGATATCTCACAAAAGCGGCGCTATGCAAATTGTCCAATTAATAAATAAATTTAATGTTTACATTTTATTATGTACGTATGCATTGATATACAACGGAAATAGATAAAATAATGTTATCCGATTAAACTTTATTTTATTAAAAAATAAATAACTTTTTTAAAATCACTTTATTATATACAACCAATACATGTTTCATGAACGAAGTATACACCGAAGTCAAAAATTAAATATAAATTACAATTGGAAAAAAGAAGTGGAAGGAGGGGGGGAGGGGTAAGAGTAGGCTGGGTTTATAAGAATTAGGAATTACAATATGAAAGACCAGTTAAGTGGGAAAATATTTAAAAGATAGTTAATGAAAATTCTTGTTAATTATATTTGCTTTTATAAACATGTTTTTTATTTTTTATTTTAAATACATAAACGGCTATACTGCCTTTTATAAATAAACATATAACAGAGTACAAAAGTAAGAAAAATAATATTATTACATAATAATAGTTTTAAACTTAAAAATAACATACAATTATTTTGTGTATCACTACCAAAAATAACAAAAAAAGAACAATGATAAATATCATCATTTCATTTCAACATGTCAATATTGTGTATATAAAGTTACATTATGGAAAAATAATTTTTGAGTGCATGTTTATATTGCGCTAATTTTAAAAAATAAATGTCGCCGATGTTGGAATGTTCTCTTATTTCTAAAATTTCTAAATTATTTATTTGCGATGCTTTATATCCTGTGTGAAGTATTTTAAGACCTGAAAAAAAATAGCATGTAACCATAAAACAATATATTCATAAGACAAATAACATTTGATAACGGTTATTCTAATAAATTGATAGTTGAAATACTAAATAAAAAAATTAAACATATTTTCTTCAAATGGTATTTTTACCCTATTTCTTAAGATATAAATAAACAATCAGGATTAAAGCATCGCAAATAAATAATTTTGAAATTTTAGAAATTAGAAAACATGTCAATATAAAATCAGATATAATTAATAAGCAAAAAAAAATAATAAATAAAAATAAAAAATGCCATTGCAAAGTTTAAATAAACTTCCAGAAGAAATCTTCTGATGAAACGCAATGGTCAAGTATATTTGCATATTTAAATATTCGCGCCAGTTTTTTGGTTCGTTTTTACATCGCCAGAGGTGCGCTCTGTCGGGAGCTATTGCCGCGGTGCGTATCGGCCATTTTGAATGAACGCGTGCTTTTTTCGTCAAACGTCAAACGTAATCACGTAATTGTGGATAATTTTCACTGTAATGTAATTAATCCAATGGATTATGAACTTTCTAAAACATATTTTCTTCGATATTATCCAAAAATTGTATGAGCAGAAACGATATTCTTGAAGAAATATCGTATTACATGTGGCGATTCTTTTTCAGTATGAAATCGTGTCTTAATTTGTAATGTCTTATTTTTTTGTATCCAGTCGCCTGCAAACCGAAATGAACCTTACGGTTGCTTAAAATTGAGGGGCAGATTGGTATTTTTTGCCTGCAGACCCCCTATGCAGAATTTATCAGAATCACAGAATTTTAATTTGACCAATCAGAGGGCCTACATCGTCCAGACGCTGGGACAATAATACTATCAGATTACTAACTTTGGGGGGTGATTGTATGTGATGCTAGAAGTAAAAAAGATTTTTTTTCTCAAAATTCCAACGTTTTACGGTAGTTTCTAGGTAAAAAAAGTTGGATTGTTTGTATGGGAAAATATATATTAAAATAAATAATATTTTTTATATTCTATGAAAAAATATTTAAGTAATTTGGAATTTCTAACAAAGTTTTTACATTGTTAAGTAATTTATTATAAAGTAGGAACCAAATAAGTGTATGAATAAATACAAAAAAATAATAGAGCGGAAGTGGCACAACCGATATTACAAGAAAATTAGAATATAAGTAAAAACAATAAAATTAAAATATATTCGAAATGCTCAAGTAATAGTAAAATAATAGACTAGACCAGGTTAATAGTAATAGTAGTTACAACTTTGTATTTCAGTAATCCTGATTTAATTATATTCACACAAAAATAAAAATTTTGTGTGAACCAAGGATTACAAACATTTTTTTTTTAAATCTTTGTCATTCTTAGAGTAATAGCGTATATTAACATGTATATTAATTAGAATATGTTAATATCCAGTTATTCATTTGTTTGAAACATTTTAATATGTTATGTTCTTTCGATATTGGAATCATACTTTTACCTGTAAATATTGTTTTCTTTCTTTATTATTTCACTTTAGATGCCAAACCATCAGGTGAATACATTTCTAATGTGTCCCTATTTTGAGTTACTATTAATGTAAATATGCATACATTATTTCGTACTAACAATCATGCATACAGGGACATGGGAGGGACTAGAAAACCGTCAAGTAAAAGTAAATAGTTTTGCGATCCATAGATCCGTCCGTCGCCCCAGCATGTTTCAGAAAGTCTGGGAGAACTTCCTCACACTCAGTTGCTTTCCCAGCTTTTGTTTGAGTGCAATGTCTATATCATCATCTGTAATGGCAACCACAGTGTTAGGGTTCACATGGCATTTTAGCCTCGCCTCTTTCAGATATTTTTTGACCTGGTGCCTTATGTACCTTGTTATCGTTTTTGAACTACGGAGTAGTTGATGTATTTGGTGACAATTGTAGTAAAAACAGTTCTATAAAAGAAGAACACCAAGTTTTCTCTTTGAGTTCAAACGTTTATCTACTACTTTATACGAGTAACTTACGTAAAAAAAAATTGAGTGCCAACGATATATATATCAAAATAAATCTCTTTTCCGACAGATTTTTAAATAGCCCGATTTTATATTGTATAGTTCCGAGATATTCAAAAAATGATTAATTTAATTTTAACCATAGATCACTTAAAACATATTGATTACTAAAAATGATGCTAAATGAAGCAAAAAATTCATTCGTGTAATTACGTATGATATTCGTATATTACAATAACTACACGAGTGATCGGTCTCGGGTGTGACAGGTAGAAGGAATGGGTAAATCGCCTCTACCTGCTAATATCTTTGTGCTATGGCTAAAGGAGTACTTTGTAACAAACGAAACTACATTGTTAGATCGATTTTTCAATTTTTTTTTTGTACGAAACTATTATTTTTGGCCCCAGTGTAATCGACGGCTGCCTGCTTAATTGTTGAAATATAAAATTTCTTCCGGTTTTTTGTCATTAAAAATAAGCTTCTCGATGAATACAATATTAACTACAACATACTTTAATATATTACGAGAAAACGTGTCTAAACGATCAAATAAACTAAAAAAATATTTGACAGAAATGCTTTCCTCATATTTCCCTTATCGGTGAAATGAAATTCCTGCCGTTTTTTACTAGTAACACTTTATTTACTTTATGTACTGGGATAGATGATAGAAATTTGGCAATTTAGTTTTTAAAAAAGAACATAGGCGATGAAATTATTCTAGTCTGTGGGATGAATAATTACTAGCACAAGGAATGCGCGATGGCAAGAGAAGAGTGCGATGCTAATAAGTAATTTATTTGTTTTCTCTCTCTCTATTATTAAGGCACTTTCTCTGTTTATTCTCTATTCAAAGATGGAAACGGTCTGTCATTACCGCCATCTTGACAGCGATTTTTGAACTAGTGTTTAGACATAATGTTTTACTTCTATGCCAAACCCTCATTTTTCATATATTTATGTCGTGTTCTGTCACACTGTGAAAGGGTTCACATTTGTGGGATAAATTGTTAAGAATTATGAAGTAAAGAGATAAAGAAGATCTAACATTACACAATGTCATTAACAGAGGACTAAGTTCTTATGACGATTTACGGAACAAAGTTCTATATTGTATATTCAGGAAGGCCTTGATAACACGAGTGAAAATAATCCTCGCAATGAATAATGAATACTATTATAATATACCTACGAATATGTGAAGGTATTTTACATTGCACCCATTATGGTAGAAGACTCAAACGCGTGAATTTATTTATATACTGTTCCTAAAATGAAATCATCGTTTTTTATATTAGATCTACCTACATGGTGGTAAAATCGTATAACATCAACATGTATCATCAAGAAATAGCCCTCAAACGATATTTTCATACCAAAGTTGTTTTCGTGCAACAGATTGGTATCGTAAATATATAAATCAGTAAAAAAAATTGAACAGCAATGACAATGTCATTATTATTATTACAACACGAGCCAAAAAGGGTTGTTAATTAAAAGGCGGTTAAAATAATTAGGGCGCATGGTAAATTAATTGATTCGAAGTAATATGTGGTGGAGAGGTTTATTTTATTGATTTTATTCCATAAAGTCTATCCATAATACACAATTTTAAAGGTAAGTACTTCATACTCTTTCTGGAAGAATGAGTGTGTTAACTTGATTTTCTATTTACGGAAACGATTTTTTTAAGAGATAAGTCTCGAGTTTGCTGTAAATTATCTTGACTTTCTTTGTTTAGGCGTACTTCAATACGTACAAACTAAAATTGTTACTCTGGAAGCAGAAAAGTTGCGATTTCACTTTTATATTAATTTCTTACTAATAAAAACTGTAACACGGAAAAAAATAGTACAAGAGACTTGAGTGGATCTATATTAAGGTAAAATTTAAAACTGGTTAGTTACACTAGGGTAAGGATTAGTTACGCGAGCTAACCTATGTAAAACCAGCAATTTAATATTCTTACCTCGTATAGCCATTTAGTAGAGCTTTATCGTAAAACTTTTTTCATTTGGAAAGTCTCCATAGAATATCAGTTGTAACTTTAAAATGACGCAAACAATAAGAGGATTGAACTTCTCTTTGAAAACATAAGTTGATTAGTGGTTATGGCCGCAAACTTTAGGGATACAGGTTGCGAATTCAAATTACATTAAATTGCAAAAAGCAACTATACGAGAATTTACATTTAGACAGTTGGTATTCCTCCTCCTTACCAAATAGCAGTATTTGTGAGAACTAATTTGAGAGTGATAAAGAACATTTTATCTCGTTAATGGGTTTCATCGATACCACAAACGAAGGTATTGTGTTACTGTGATTAAGGGATTGTTATCTGCCTTGAAAATCTATGTTCGTTTCACTTAATATTAGCCAATTAGTGTTTCAATTAAACGAGCACGGGATGTACTCATAATAAACTTATTTGAAATTGTGGGAATGTAACCTTTGATATTAAATCTGTAATCAAATAGTGCAATGATCAGTTTATCAGCAAATATCTATCTACACGATGCTCAAGATCTCGGAATCTTCCCCACGATCTTACAATACTATAAAACATCCCTTGTTTCTTATCTTCACCAAGATAACTGCTCTTATTAGGCATCCAGTGGAACTGCCTTATGTTATGACAGCTTGCCGTTTCTCGCGTTGTACTCTACCTAAAGGTAAGCGCTGCCTGGAGTTAAGAATAATCCCTTAAAAACGACTGCGCTCTACGAGAGTGAATAGGCAGCACTCGGGCTTCCTTGCCGCAGAAAATGTATCGGCTAAACGTTTCACAAACAGTTCACACACATTATTTGCTTCTCTTTAGTCTGTTTGTATTGTAGTATAACTTTCATCTTGGTATTTTCCCTAAATTGTTTTGATGTCGTGATTTTGGTGTATGGTGTCTTCTAAGATAGTGTTCCGCAAACTTTTTTGTGTCCAAGGTACGAGTACACCTACCAAATCAAGAAATTTTAGAGGTACCCCAAAGAAAATACCAATGTTTATTAATTATTATTATTGTAGTGAGAGTTGAAAAACCGAATTCGTCTAAGTAGGTCGAGGAAAATTGTAATTGTATGGGAATTGCAATATCACGCTTTGAAAGTAGTGGATACTCATTTTTTCATATGCAGCCAAAAATGTTCGAGCTTTGTTTCGGAAAATTTTAGTATGAAAATCAGTTTTTACTTTCATGAATTCTTCCCCTCGTTTATCGGTAAATGTCCAAAGGAAATGCTATCTGAGAATGGATTTTGTACGTTTATTTTTTATTTTATTTTTTTGATTTTACAGTCCATTCTTAGCCCTGATATCTTCATTTCTTTGTATTATTTTCTTAATTTTTGTCGGTGTTTTCTTCATTTACGATTTCAACGATTATAGGAAATCTTTTTTATTATTTTTCCGAAGGCAGAAGAGTTTGTGAACATTCTATATTTATGTGCTTCATTTGTCTTTTTTAATTCACAGTTTTATTTTTTAATATCGCCATCTCTTTTACCACTTTTGAGTTTCTTGTGAGAGTTTTGTTCCATTTTATTCCATAAGTGAGATTAATGTGTGTATGTATATATAATATATGTAATATAAATGATATGTATATATATATATATATATATATATATATATATATATATATATATATATATATATAATAAACACATATATATATTTATATATAAATATATAAATATATATATGTGTTTTTTTTAATTGTTTAATTTTTTTTGTAATGAAAAAAGAATGATCACGTTGCCAGATTACTAAAAACCTGACAATTTTTTAAAATCTCCTACTATCACCAAGATTTTGCTTTTATCATGATGCAGGACTTAGCCACGGAATTAAACTCACGACACCTGAATGGGACCTAGACGCGATGACACGAGACTTGAAGAAGTGACTGAGGCTATTGGATTCCCTTTATATGAAGGTATGGGGATCAACCGCTTCATTCATCTCCACAATTTTAATTTTTTTCTGTGTTTGAAAATGTTATTTCAATAACTACTAAAAGGTTATGCGACACTGACAATAAAGAATAAATTTAATTTGAGTCGGTATTTTTCTAAGAAAACTTTTTTTAATTCCGAAAGAACGCTTTAAAAATGTTGAATAATATTTAATTGACAGATATCTATTCACTTTAATCTGTTATTACAAATAAAAAGTTTTGTTTGAAAAATATAATTATATGTAAAATAGATAAAACTTTCCACTGGATTGTTTTGGTTTGTTAAATTAACATTTTTATTTTTAAATATTATTGTTACCTAAACATGTGTGTTTTTTTGGCCGAATGTTATTTTGGAGCAAGAATTATTAACAAATCATTTGTGCAGCACAGTTTTTGTAATTTATTTCACGTCAAGTGGTATCTATATATTATGTTAGGAAGAGCTCTCGCAAATCATCAAAGATTGCCATCGACAGAGGAACTTGGTCTAGAAAATGAGTATATCTTAAGCGATTAGTGCATTGTAATAGTTGTGGATTACTTCAATGTTATTGTATTCAAAGGTGTGTGATTAATTCATGCTATTAAATGCAATGACTCACCGGAGATTCATAAGTTTTGTTATTATATAATGCACAATATTGAGGTAAACACTGACAACAATATAATTATGAATTAAATAAACACTTGTTGAAGCGAGGGTAGGGGCTTCAGGCGTTATTGATCTGGACACGAGAAAATGAATTAAATTCGCCTAGAGCGTCGAGAGTCGATTTACTTATGTTTCCTGATGTTCTTGAGTTTGCTGAAGTGTAATCATTATAATAAATAATTTTATTATTTGTAAGTGGTTGCCAAGTTGCTGGTAGGTAATAAATAAACAGTAACTAAGGTGTGGCAATGTGTAAAAAAATGTATTCATTAAAAAATGTCGATGTGTTTGGATTTTTTTTTAGCTAGAGTAGGTAAGTCATCATCAAGTATGCTTTTATCCTGCAGACTAATCTGTTATCTATTCAGCACAACTCCATTGGTACTAGCATACAAATTCTAAAGCTATGAAGTGTAACGTGCAACACTTCTCTACGATCAAGTAACCATTCATCCGCCATCCCCTGAATTATAAGTTAGGTCACCATGCATTTAGTACCTACCCAAAATGAAATTGGTGTTGAAAGTCTAACGTAGTGTGAGGTTACAAGTATACCCAAAATCCATTTGGTTATCACAGTTTCCACTGTAGAGATAAGAATTTATGAAACATTAAACCTCTTGTTCTTATTAAGTACCAAATTGAAGCCCTCTTATTTTCAGTTCACAGACAGATAAAAAGCTTTTTTTCTGGGTATTTCAAATAAACCCTTATTTTCTAAAGACGTCTACGAATTTATCGTTATCCGCTGTCTGGCCCAAAATCTTATGACAAGACTTATAATATATGCTCTAATGATTCTTTATTGATTTATAAATTCGCATTGCGTACGTGACTTTTCGCAGGTAACTACTACAAGTTTGACTTTGAAACGTTATAGATTAAGCTCATATTTGTAATTGTCTTAGTTAATCTTTTTGAATTGTGATAGCGAAATTCCTTTAAAATTCTACGAAAGGTTTATTATTAACAATCTTAATTGAAGAGTTTTGCCGGCACGCGGAAATTATTTGTTGTAGAACGCGAATATTTTACTGAGGAGTTTTTAATATAACAATTTGGAAAAATGTATTTAATAAAAACAAACCCCCATAAATTTTGTGACGTATTTTCATTACTTGCTTACCTTGCTCCTTTTGTTTTAATATGGGGTTTAGATATTTTTTCCGCATTCACAATAATTATTATTATGTAACGCTTGGAGATACTCACAAAAACCCTATTCGAGGCACTTCATTCCAAAGTGCCTCTACACGCTCACTTATATATAATATGGAGTAGGTTTTTTGATAAATGTTTTATTAGATACGCATGAGAACTTACTGTCCCTTCCGATATTAAATATTTCAACAAAAATCACTTAACTCTACAAAAAAATCCCAGTCTTCTTAAAAAATCACAACATTTAATCTCAAATAATCTCAAATAATCTCAAATCTCATTTAAGCTTTTAATCTCAAATAAACATCTGAGAAATAACGAAAAATAGGGACATCAGAGAAATAAAACACTACTTAATACATATTTATAATAAATAAATTAAATCCTTAGCACGGGAGATCCTAATTAGGATATCACTTACTATTTGTAGATAATAAAACATTTATTATTATTTTTAATAAGATATTTAAAAAATGAACCGGTAAACCCTTTATATCAATTATCTTTTTAACAAGATCATTTAAAAATTAAGACAGAACTAGACGAGACCAGATGCTTTTTTTAAACGACGCACAGGTAGGTACTCCGGTATAAAATAAATTTATTCGAATTCAAAGGTAATTATTAAGGTATTACAATGTTTAAAAGTTGTAACAGATATAAGTATTTACTACCAGTATACACGTATGTGAATACGAATATACAGAGATATATTGTCAATGAAGTCAATATTTTTTTTTTGCTTGCAAATTTTGAATACTTCGATATCTGAAAAAGTAATTACTTTCTGTAGTTGTACTGATGTGTGTTCTAACAAACCATGGAAATTTACAAATCCCAGATATTTGACGGTCAGATTCTCAACTAGCAATCTTTAAGTCAAGGGTTCAAATCCCGGCGTGCGCGAGTAAACTTTATCGAATGAATTTGTGCTATTTCACAATTCATTCATTTAAAATAATATACAGTATACTTGCGACACGTCCCAGATGGGAAGATACTCTCAATATCGCTTTAGTATATGACCACCTTTCAGAATTGACATTTTGCTTGAAATGGCTTTAGCCATGTTTAGAGACCAAATCTGAATAGACTGGTACTCTACCATCGTCCTCTCCCCCATCCCCCCCCCACTATCCTCAGCTTCATAACATACCCCAATTTGGGATGCCATAGTTTCACTGGGGACTATTGTGCGCTAAACACATAAAAAAGCCCCGTCCCAAGAAATCCATATGCGAACGAAAACCAATTATGATTCCGATTTCACGGTATTTTTTGGTTTTCCCCGGAGGTTTTGTGGAATAGTATTTTAGGGTTGATGTTTCATTCTTTGCTTGCACAATTTATTCCAAATTATTATCTTTTATTAGCCATTATTTTTCTTTCCTATGGTGGGGGGGTCAGAAGGGAACAACTAGGTCAATAAGCCAGTCTAGGGCCCCAGGCGTCGCCCTGTGGACCTCATCAATCCTGCCGGGTAGTGAATGCAGCGGGCATTGGTTGACCGCATGTTAGGTGGTCTGCACCGCACCGCATTCAAACATCGCTGACGAAATATTTGCCGTTGTAAGGGTGTTTTATCCCCAGCTAGTTCCAGTTTGCTTATTTACTATGTTGAGCCTTGTCCACATTGTTTTTCCCACTGTTTGCATGTGTTGCCAGTAGTTCAAGCTCCTGTCCAAAGTAACTCTAATATAGATGGGAGTCATGGTAAATATTTTTTCAATCACTTTTATAAGCTATCATTCCTGTTTTTAATTTTATAGGTACTATCCAGGAAAACGATATTTTTCAACTACCTGCCGATATTTTTGAGAATAAGAAAAAGAAAAGCGGTCCAAGATTTGAACTTCACACAACTGCTAATGAAATTTCATAAATCTATGAGAAAATCATGATTTTGTTAGAGATTTTTCAAAGATTTTCCCAATTCGTTATCGTGTGTAAATTGTAGAGATCTTTTTTTAAATTTAGTACCTTTATATCAAGTCTATTTATAGGTTAGTTTTTAGTTCAAATTTGATGAGATTTAAACAAATTTAGTTCAAATTTTGAATGATTTTACTATTTAGGAGTTTTATGAAACACACGTTTTATGTTTATTTTGTGAATAAATTGGTGTCACGATAACTTATTTGTCAGGAAAGATAAAACACACCCTTTAAAAAGTTATTTAAGAGCGTCAAATTGGCAACAATACTCGTCATATCTAATTCCACACAGTGATGTTAGTTTATTTTTATTAAAAAAATACTATTAAGTTAATACTATGTATTTAAATATTAATCTAAATGTGTGCTGCTGAAAATAAAAATTAATATCAGTTTATAATAATTATGGTATCTTACCTGAGTGGGTTAAGGATGGCTCTGTGTCTGTCCACTGCTATCGCGGTCAGTGTGAAAACAGACACGTTAACGCTTAACACCTGCACGAAGGGGCAGAAGGCGCACATGAAGTGGGGGAGGTTCCATCTCTGCAGAAGGGCTGCTTGGAACTGGCATGGAAAAAAACACAGCACACATTACTTTAACTTTTAACTAATGTGACGACGTATCTATGTATACGAAGAGAATAGTATCTCGCACGCAATAACCTGCTTATATTTTTAGATTAAGTACAAAGTGGCTAATTCGAATGAAATTACCTGCAACTGAACATTTTTAAAGCCACTTTCATGTTTCCCACTTAAGATTGCATCATAGTATCATTTCATTTTTAAACCTTATATTAGCACATCTGTGTTACATTTGTGTCCAAAATGTGTTCTTGCAGTACAACATTTCAAAACAATGGATCAGAAAAGGGTATTAATTGAATTTATGTATACTTATACAAATACAAAGAAAACATGCTGTTGTTTTAAAAATTGGAATAATATTAAAACTTTATTGTCAATATCAGATACCTTCTAGACATGCTAATAGACGAAATTGCGATTTGATTTTTTCCAAATATTAAAATGTTCGGTGAGTGTTCAAAAGGCTAACTACTTGAAATCTAACACTTTCATAATCTCTATAAATCCCAATAAATAAACGCAGTTACGAACTGTGTAAAGCTCTTATTTCTCTATTGTCATTACGAATTTTTTCATTAAGTAAGATTTTTCTTAAACGTCACTATCATGTCCGATTCATTTTAAAAACCCCGCCGATATTAATTATTTATTTTCAGAACTGTAAACGAGTACCTTTCAATAGACTAAAATATATATTGGTGATTTTTTGTCAAGGTTTTGCGTCTTGTCTAACGTAATTAGAATATTTTAATTGATGTAATTTTTTCATTAACGGTTTTAGATTTTTTCATGAACGTATTTTTTTGACGTATTTAGAATTTTTTTCATGAATGTAATTTTTTCTTTAACGTGATTAGAATTTTTTCCATGTGCCTACAACTCATTCCAACCAAGTGAGTTTGGTAAAATACTAGACTAGGATTACGATTTTTTTTCGACGTGGGCTGGATAAGCTTACATTTCAGAATTTAATATTATTACAAAGGGAATATGATCCTTATTAACGTTTATTTTTATTATTGGTCGGAAACATTTGTATTGTTCAAAAATACGAAAAGGCGAAGATCAAATATTAAATATTATATACAAAAATTTAATTATTCTTTAACAGATGTCAGAGATTCGAGGCACGAATACACCTGCTTAAAGACAATACCTGTAATATCTCCACTTTGGAATTCCTCAAACGACCCTATAATATTTTGTAGTTGGGAGTTTCTTACTTTGATGTGAAGCGCAGGCGCAGTTACCTTAATGTTATCTTTATTTTTCACGCATCTCATACACTATTCACTACTTGAGTTTGTATAAAGAGCGGAGGGTTTAGAAACTGTTAAGTTTTATCGTCTTTTCAGAACAATATGATTTTTTATTCACTCTGTGAGATAAGAGAAGGACCTCAAAATACAAATAAAATTATACAGAAAACATGTAGTGACGAAGTAAGAACTTTTGATCACCGGATTCAAAAACCTATTGTAGATAGCTTAATAAATCTGTAATGGCGAGACTTTTAAAAAGCTTTCTTATGAAATCGAGGTAGAAAGATAATTACTTTGGGTTAGTTGAAATAAAGCAATGATTTGGTATGCAATACGTCTTTCGATTTGAATATAAGCGTTCACCGGATTAATTTAAAATATATTATTGTTATTGTTATGCTCTACCGGGATCGTAAAACACTCTCGTCCAGGCCGTCGCCCAGCGGCAGGGCGCGCCCATACACCATAGATGGATAATTTCCCTCAAGCTACCGTAGTACAAGTGCTAAATACATTTGCCATTTTATATTTTTATTTTCAATTAAACATCATGTAATTTACGATATGTATGCTTTTCTCTGACAGAAAGAGTATTGCACTCACCGCTATGTTCTGCTGAAATAAACGAACATTTTTATTATTATTATTGCTTGCGGAAATGAGCACTTGTATCGGTGTTGCGGCAAAAGTATTGATTGTGTTTTCTTTGAATTACGAGATATGAATTAATTTCTGTTTAAACTTTCCTCGGATAGATAATATTTTTAAAATATAAAGCTCATTCATTAGTGATAAATCGGCATAAAACGTTGCAATATCAATATGAATACCTACTCCATAACTAAATGAAAAAAAATCTTTAAATTAATTACCTAATTTTGAAAGTCATTTTTTTATATTGTCTTTGGTTTTTTGTCACTCAATATTAGATTACCTTATATTACTTTATGATTCAATTATCTCAATTAGGAAAAAAATACCGGTTTACAAAGATAAATCTAATTACCTCAGTCAAAAATTAAAACTGGCTTAAATAATTCAATTACTTAGAAGGTATGTCGTTTTAATACCATCGTTTTTTATATTTATTTCAATAAGTTATTTGTTTTAAAGTTTTTGATAATGTCGGCCTTAATTAACAAAAACTTAAGCTGTAAAATTTCTCTGTTTTTCGTATTAAAAGAACTAATTATTACGAGAGACATCTGTTTCGCATTTTAAATAGAAAGTTAGACAGTGCCTTCAAAAATAAATTGAGCCTTCTAAAAATAAGTAAATTCGCCTTACGTATATAAAAGTTTCTAGTGTACCTACTTATACAATATATGGGTACACGAGATACTTATACGGTAGGTGAATGTACCTGTTGGTTACTTGTTAACTTTCTATTTGTAGGAAATGTTCTAAGTATTAAAGTTTATAAATAAAATGAAAAGTATCTTTGAGTAAAGCCACTAAAAAGTGAATTATATTTTACGAGTACGTATTTTAGATAATTTCCAAAATTCCAAGAGTTTACAAAATAAAAAAAACAGAGAAAATTAGAGTGGTCCTATTTTGTTGGTTTCTAAAATTATTTATCTTCATTATCTGCGAGAGTACATTAATTAATCGCATTAATCGCACTATGATTACTTTCTTGAAAAAAAAAATCAATCTAAAGTGGGAGATCTTTAAAACATAAAACAACTCCACAATAACTTTCCGAGTCCTGTTTAATTGCTACAAAAGGATAATATTTTTAAATGTGTAATATTGCCGAATAAAACCTCAACAATTATTGTAATTTTTTTTCGGGTGTCATTTTAACTTAGTAAAAAACAGTTAATTAGATATATAATTATTTATATGTTTATCATGACAAAAAAACCATTGGTTTAGAAACATGTCGATCACTTTGATTAAATATTGGTGATTAACCACAAAGTGATTAATTTTCATTGAAGAAGAAGAAAATACTAATTAATCTAAATGAAACATGAAATAGAAAGAGACACAGGAAAAAAAATTAACGGTCTCAACTAGGAATCTAACCCAGGATCTCGTGATGGGTATAACATGACACCCATGCATCGATGGGTATAAACTTATGGTAAATCATTATTTATATTTTCTGAGTGTTTCATTCCTAAACCATTTTCTCAATATAGCATCCTTAGTAACGATAAATTTATTTGTCATACTTATTGTTACTTTTTAAAGTTTTTCTTTGATGAATTTTTAAAAGTTCTATTATTTTATTATGCAATTCCTCCAATTTACCTTTTATTGACTTCCTTTATTAGCAATCCTGCCACTCATATGGAATTTCCAATATGGAAAGTATAACTCATATAAAATAAATGCATAATAAAAGGTTTTGACAGAATTTCCGACAATCATTCAAAACTAGTAGTTAAAAACCCGCTCCGTGGGCTTTTTTCTGCTAGGCCCTGCGGGCGGCACATAGTTGGGCTTCGCTCATTTTAAGTGATACTAACAACAGTTAAATTTAATAGATAGATATAAGGTCATTCACAGAGAGAGGGTATATATTGTTAAAACACGAAACAAGAAGGAGTTAATGAATAATAACATGCTAAATTTACGCATAATAAGAATGACAGTTGTTTGAATAAATGAAATTTTACGTATTTGTGATGGATTATTTCAAATGAAACACTATTAGTGACCACATGTCTACAACTGATATTAACTGTTATCGTACCCAATATAATTAGCTCATAGGAGACTTGCAGTGCTTAGATATGTGTTACAACCGTCAATGTCTATAAGTTGAATCAATATCGTATAGTTTGTCACAATTAAAGATAGTTATAACAAAGTTGACTGAAATAATAGATTATTACATATTGATTAACTGGACCCATGTTTATGAATAAAAGGAGAGTAATTGTGCGATGAGATTAGCAGTCGGTTTAATTAAAAGGTGTTAATTTTACTCCAACTGGTGGTAATTCTTTACCTACAACTGTTACTGTATCTAATTAAGTTTTAAGTTAGATTATATATACACCTTCATTAGGAGAGTAAAAATCTATATATAAAGGTAGATTATTACAATATAGCGCCCCTGAGGTGATATCTAACAAAAGCGGCGCTATGCCCTTGTCCAATTAATAAATAAATATAATGTGTACATTTTATTGTGTATACACCGAAGTCAAAAATTAAATATAGATTGCAATTAGAAAGAAGAAGTGGAAGGAGGGGGGAGGGTAAGTGTAGGCTGGGTTTATAAGAATTAGGAATTAAAATATCGTTAGACGGGAAAGACCAGTTAAGTGGGAAAATATTTAAAAGAGAGTTTATAAAAAAAATCTTCTTACTTATATCTAATTTTATATTAACATGTTTCCTAATTTCTAAAATTTCTGAAATATTTATTTGCGATGCTTTATATCGTGTGTGAAGTATTTTAAGACCTGAAAAAAAAACAAAATAGCATATAACCATAGAACAATATTTTCATAAGACAAACAGCACTTAATAACGGTTATTCTAATAAATTGATAGTTGAAATACTAAATAAAAAAATTAAATATATTCTCTTCAAACGGTATTTCTAAAGATAAAAATAAACAATGGCGTAGAATTCTGTTTGTGGATAACGATACTTCTAAAATTATATATAAAAATAATCCTGGTACTATTCAACTGGCGTTTTACACTCATAATAATGAAAAAATATATTCTCAATAATAAAGATCAAACAAAAAATCAAGACTTTAAAAACTCAATTGGGATGATTTTAATTTCTTTTACAAAGGTAGAACCAATAGAAACTTTTAAGTCAGAACTAAAGAATATCTCAGGGCTCTAAATGGAAATAGTGAATCTGAGTTTGCAAATCATCTTTTGAATAGTGATCACACTTTCGATATTTAAATATTCGCGCCAGTCATTTGGTTCGTTTTTATACCGCCAGAGGTGCGCTCTGTCGGCCATCTATAGCTGTGCGTATCGGCGATATTGAATGAACGCATGATTTTTTATAAACGTCAAACATAATCACGTAACTGTGGATAATTTTCATTGTAATGTAATTAATCCAATGGATTATGAACTTTCTAAAACATATTTTCTTCGATATTATCCTAAAATTATATGAGCAGAAACGATGCTTTTGAAGAAATCTGGTGATCCTATTTTAGTATGAAATCGGGTCTTAATTTTCAAGTTAGCGGAATTTACACGAAACATTCAATTTGAATTTGACCAATCAGAGGGCCTACATCGTCCAGACGATCGCGTAGTAATACTATCACATTAACCGCCAATAAATTATAAGTAATAAAACATTTATCTTTTTTTCTCTCTAGCTTTAATGAAAAAATATGATTGTATCACTTTTTCAATACGATAATTTCGTTTTTATCACACTCCGGAAAGTACCCTAAGCTATAAAAGTTTGCCGTCGAATAAAACATCAAAAGAAAACCGCTTCTCAACAGTAATTATTTACTGACATATATTGTACATATAGGTATTCATTAGATTACAATTGTACATCATTTCTGACAGGGCGATGTGTGATAATAATGGTTTGAAAAAAATATAAGCAAACAATAATATGTCCTGTGAGGTTTGTATAATTAGGCAAGGCTCATTAGTTCCCTAAAACTTTTAAAAAATTGTTTGGATTTTTGTAAAAATAAAATTTAGGAAAACTAGGATCAGGGAACATGAAACCTTTGTACGGAATCATAACTATTTAGAGTTTTTCAATTTTTTGTTAGAAACAGGCCACGGTTTCAGTGAAGAAAAACCTACGTGTAAACATAGTATAAATTGTCCGACTTACAAACATTATAATTTTTTTTTTAATTAAATATCAGATGAATAAGAATAAACCAAATAATAGCACCCTGTAAATCACCTTTGCCCTGTTTCCTTATTTTACCACCTAAAACATCTTTCTAGTTGTGTACTTGTATAATTTTATGTTTAAAAAAACACGGATATGTCTAAACCGAAAGCTAATATTTAAAAAATAAGTTACAACTATAAACAACGCAACACAAAATAAGAAACATTTAAAATAAAAGTCTTCGTAAAAACATGTGTCTTTTTTAATGTGAACATCTCGTAAGAGTCCCAACTGCTCCTAACCGTCTGGAGCCAGTGAAACTATGGTATCCTTTATCAGGTATTTTGTGAGGCTGAAAGTTATGGCGAGGAAAAGGAGATAAGGCAGAAAAAGGTGAAGTAGAACCTGGCTATTCAGATCTGGTCACTAAGCACGGCCAAAGACATTTCAAGCAATGTTTCAAATTTTAATGGTAATCTTACACCAGGGCGATATCGCAAGTACATGCGCAAGTGATTGTCGCAAGTATACGATATATTATTTTTAATTAATAAATCGCGATAACACAAATTCATCTAATAAAATTTCCACGCCGGGATTCGAACCCGCGACGTTCGGATAGCTAGTCGAAAACCTTTCTCCTCGACCACGGAGATCGATAGGAAAGGCACAAAAATTTAATCCCCAAGAAATACCTAAAGCAAAATATTTTTTGCTTAAATATTATTCTGAGTTTGTATTTTGTTCCGAATCATTGGAAAAAAGGAAAGCAAATATATAATCAGAGAAGAAACTTTTAAAGTAGGTACTCTGATTAGATTCTAAAAAGTAAACGTAGCAAGCTTTTAAAAGTTTCAATACAAACATCTCAACTAAATCCGTAGGAAGCAAAAGCTAAGAATTTCCAAAGTAAAATATTATTATGATGCCGAAAAGACTGCTTTTAAATAATAAAAAATCAAATACCTTACTTATTGCCTTATCACGTCTACCTGTGATTTTATGATCCGAAAATCCTTCAAGTTTTACGAAGTAAAAGCACGTGCTATGTAAATGAAAAACAAAATAAGCGACACCAAGTCCAAAGTGAAACGATTATTTTAAAAATCTTAATATTCTGAAACTGAAATCCTAAATTTTGCATTCACACTTCATGTCTTCATGTCTTCACTATTTCTATAATATGTACATAATTATAATATTTATGTTGGTGTATTTTCTCTTATACAGTAGCTACGTATTTAATCTCGTGATGGCACATTCTGGTTATCTACAGATTTTACCCTTTTATATTGATAAGATAGAGTTACATAATACAGTGGAGCATGTCGTGTGACGCCAGCAAAATTAATTGAACAAGTTAATCCGGTACCTGATTACAAGGGTGACATGTTGTTTTGTTCACCAACATTTGGAACACTTAATTACTAAAACGTAATACGCTAAACCACACTCTTTTTCATTATGTGATCTCATCCGGGGATAAACGATAATTGTTATTTAATTGCCCAAGTATTTTCATTAAAACTTAGAGCTAATTCCGCCCGCTGCACGTTTTAATCCAGCCCGCGGGCTTACAATCGATTTAACATTTCAAAGTTTTAAATAAAGTAAATTAAAAATAATTACTCATTAAACGGCAAATTAATTGACTGCAAAATCTTCTAAATTTTTAAATACACAATACAGGCAAATTCTTTGTGAAACAAAAAAGAAAGTATTGGATTAATTAAATGGGATGTAAGGTTAAGTTAGATAACAAGGTCCTGTGTACAAACTTATGCTTTTAGTATCGTACGTAAGTCCGTCGGTTAGACAAGCTGTCATCGGCTGCCACAAACACGTCACTCTAGGCTCTTTTTTTGCTTTTGAGATCTGCACAAATCATTCTAGAGAAAAAAACAAATTTAATGAAGTTTATTTCCTTTCGCATGTACTCAAAGATCATTTATTATTTCAATAAATACAATTATTCACCACGCTTTACAAATAAAATAAAGTGAGACAGCGAACGCAGAAAAATATATTCTTTGAGTGGCTCTATCTCTTTTTAATGCGTTCCGTTTAGGGTTGCCAGCTCCCGTTTTATGAATTAGAGGATTTGATACGATTAAATAAAGGACATATGATGAAAATAAAGGACATCAATATTTTTTTAGTAAAATGCTGTTATGGTATCAGTAATTACATTTATTAATAAAAAAAACAATGTTAATACACAATGTTAATCGAAGCCAAGTAAGTAGTACGACCTTAATTAGTCATTTTGCATTCAAAGTAATAAATAAAGTTAATATTTAGTATTACTTTTGGCTGCTCTGAGAGCTTCTTCGTTTTCTATAATGAAATTATAAAATTGTTTGCATTTCATGTTAGTTCGACTTTATTTGTAGTTCTGCTTTTACAGTATCAATATTTAACTTATTTCAGTTTTTGGTCAACGTATTCGTACACAAGGAAAAAATCCTTTCGTCTTGGGCATTAGAAACGGGGATGGAAAATAGTAATGTATTATTTTTAGCAGATTCTTGTTTTCATCCGTAGATTTGTGAATCTGAATCCAAATTTCAAGAACATTTTCACACTTCTTATCGTCTATAATTTTCGTCAGGAGAGGCTTTAATATACAGAACGCGCGCGCGCCGCGCCCGCCGCCTCGCAGCACGCGAAATCACGCTGATTCATTTATTTTTTCCAAATTAAATGACAAAGGATTGTCCTCTATTGAAGATTTTAAATTAGAGGACCACATCAATTTTTAGGTCTGAAATAGAGGACGTCCTTTAAAATAAAGGACGTCTGGCAACCCTAGACTTCTGTTCATTTAGCTATGTTTGATTATATTTTTAGCCATTTCACTATCATTCATTCGTACATTCAAAAAATTCGTTCTGACTTTTCTTTTCTCGAGCGTTTCGTTATTTGATTTCAATCTGTAAACGGGGACGTGCCATATTTTTTGTTCTTGCCTAACAAAATAAAAAATAAATATGGAACTGGTTGCAACCATTCTAATTTTTATTCCATTTTATTTCATATATTTTTTTTTGTTTACACTTTAAACAAGTTCCAATGCTTAAAAAGTGGTAATTTTTTTAATTGTGTATAAGTGTTAAGTCTTCCTTGTTCAAATTATCTAAATTAACCTTCTAAAATATCCTGCACAACACATGTGAACTCTAATCTTGGGGGACATCATATACATCACTTGTGAAAACATAAAAACATTCAATAAAAAGTAAAAAAAGATTACCTTAAAAAGTAAACTTAAGTTTTGAAATAATCGCTTAACGATTGTTTTCGCAATCTATATGAGAATAGGTAGGCATATATTCTCAAAGACATGGATGGGAAATCTTAATATCAAATCAATCTTGCAGTTGTCTTACCTACCCAATGTATCCATCCAAATGTCCCTATTAATGGTGCAATTGTTGCAAGATGTCAATAAAGTGACAGAATTCTCATTTGGTGCTCTGCAGAGCTCAGTGCATAAATGAACCACTTGATCGATATCTTCGGGCTTTTTGTATGAAACAAATTGGTCCTTAAAAACCATAGATATACCAACATATAGACAGTACAGTTCTCATTCGGAGCCTACTTATTATACTTTACACCAATGAAAAACTCTGAAAGTTTATTCCATAGTTTTTCGGAATTTTTCATTGGTATATATAGTTGTTTGGCAACAATATTTCCAATTCCAATTTTCGGTCGGCGTTATACCCACCTTGCTCAGTATAAAATAATACCTTACACAAAGAGGATTCATATATACCTAATGAGTATAATATGACCATAATTGCGGAATACAATATTGTGAATTTATATTTTAACAGTCATATTTTGAGTAAAGCTTCAAGAATCTGGCAGACTTTGTGCCCCAGCTGTGACGGGTGAGTTCCTTATTTTCTATACTCTAATCTGGGCTTATCTCGTATTCCAGAAGCCCCGGTTAAAACATTGAGGAATACTGTCCATCTGGTTTAGCGGATGAATAAAAATAGATTGATAAATAATCAGTTATAATTAGTTCAAGTTTATTCAGAAAATAATTCATAAAACTATCACCTGGTATTCCAGAAATATACTAAAGATTTACATGATATAGTATGGAGAATTTTGGTATCACCCTTCTGGTTGTTATTTTTGTTTAATTAAAAAATAATAAGCTTTTCTTGGTCCATATTTATAATGAACACTGTGGAAAATGAGAACTGCTAATTTATTAATAATCTTTTCAAATTATTGGTAATCCGGTAAAAAACGGTTTTGCAGGCCTTAACGAATGAATTAACTGGTTTACGAATATAAATATATCGGAACACGTGTTCATGAAAATCCAAATATTTTCGATTTATAAAATATGTATTGTGTATTATATTTATTTTATTTAAGTTCATAAAACAGGCATGGTGCCCAAAAATTTACATACATGGATGTTTAAATACATAATAATAACAAAATGATAATAACAAAAATAGTAACAAAATGAATAAGCTAAATATGCAGAAGTAAATAACAAATAAGAATGGGTAAAAGGTAAATACAAATATTTTCATAAACGATTTGTTATTGTCACACCTGTACTGGTGAGACACTGATTAGGTAGGTACAATGTTGCTTCTCTTTAAATAAAGGGTAAAATTAAATATAAATAAATTAAAAACATAATGGTAAATTTAAATATATTATGGGTCATGGTCGGGAAGTGGTTCAATTTCCACAGAAGATTTGCATTCTTGCACCACGGAAACAAAATCGTATCTCAAATAGATGTTTTCAAAAAAGAGTTATATATCAACACATCTGCACAAGAGTTATATAGCAACACATCTGCACAACACATCTGCAACAAGAGTTATTATCAACACATCTGCCCTGATGATGGACACTGCAATGCTGTCCGAAACGTTGGCTAAAGAAGGAGTTAGCGCAACACGGCATAACACCCCAAAAACAAATAACAAAAATACTTTTGGCCGTGAAAATCTTAAATCATATTTTACCTGGAATGGTATAGCGAAGAGTCCAATGACGATATCCGCCAGTGCGAGGTTGGCGATGAAGCAGTTGGTGACGTTTTGCATGCGGCGGGAGGTGGCCACGATCCACATGACCAGAGAGTTGCCCACCACCGCCACTACGGAGATGCTCCCGTAGAAGAAGGACAGCAGCGCTATCAGCCCGGCAGGCACATCGTACAAACTCTCTGCGAAATTAATTAAATCAGTGCTCAAGTGTGAATGACTGGGACACACGATCAAGTTTACCGTCCAATTTGTGTGATACTTAAGGATTGATCTAATTTGCAGTTCTTCTATAGTGGCTACACACATTCTATTATATTTGAACTGACCTTAGTTCATGTGAGATCACGTCTTTGAGTGGTCGCGGCAATCTTTATAGTACTGTCACAGGACGTTTGACTGCGTAATTTTGACTGAACTGACGAATGCGCACACACACATTCAAGAATGCATGTTTCTTAAAGATTGATCAAGTTATACTTGTCATGCAAATTGATCAAGCCTGAAGTGTGGTGCAAAGTCGATGGTAAACTTGATCGTGTGCTCGGCCATTACTTTACTATGACCTCCAACCGCTGACAGCTTCACCATAACCAATATTTCAGAAACGTGCGTCGTTTATGTGAAAGGCGAGAAAAGAGAGCTTACTGCGGAACGCTAGATATAACCATAACAAGGAACTCGCCAGCAAAAGAGCGCCTGATTAAAACAAGCGAGCGGTTTTTTGCTCTATGTATTTACATTTTCATCTGCTCTCGACTTGCACACAGCTTATAGAAATAAAAGGTAGGCAAATTAAATTATAATGTCAACATATTAATCGGAGACATAAACGCCTTTCAAAGGACTGCGGGGCACTTCGAACAGTTATTTTGTTGTTGTTCTTTTAATATGTTAAGACGCGCATGAGATTTGCCATATCCTTTGTCTCAGGGCAGTCATGCTATGTATCCCATAAAATATTGCTTTAAAAAAAGCAAAACTGTTTTAATAACAAATTTATTCGTGGGCTCAATCTCGATGGAAAAACACGGTATTTTGATGATATGTGTAAAAACCTAGCATAACTCAATTTTTCCATAAAATATACGGATATTTCATCGAACCAAAACAATGATAGGTTTTCCCGCATTTTGAGATATTATAATGGCTTACCGTATTCCCGATTCCAGTCAATACTAGAATTATTGCCCCTATCTTGGATATTGTTGAGAAGAGATCGATTAAAGAAGAAATCAGCCAGAAGCGATACCTCAGTCACATCTATTGGCACAGTTATTGAACTGTTCAAACGGTGATAGGTCATGGTCTGAAACAAAACAAACAAAAAATAGGATATACACTCCGAGTTCACACGAGGACTATATACAAGACAATACAATATTATTAATGCAACAATTCGACCGTAGTTCAATCGTGGATAACACTTCAAAACGGCGGTACGAGCGAGATCGCGAAAAATGTTAGGTCTTGTATACCAAGCCGTATTATATTGTTCCATTTACGCTACATTTTTAAACCGATATACGAGTTCGTTAAGCGCTGAGAGCCGATTAGTACCCGTGGAGCGACTGCCTATTATTTTCCTACAGTCTTGTCCAAAGAGTATGTATACGAGTATTGTCTAAGCGCGTTTACATGCGGACAATAGGGCCGGACGCGGTGGTGGGGGTAATACATTGTTCAGCGGAGATAGCCTTTCCGTCTATCTCTAGGACAATGCTTTGGTTCATTGTCCTGTCCTCCAAACTTTCGTTCACACTAGGAAAATGGGGGCAAAGCAAGGACAATATAACATTGTCCTGTCCTCATGTTAACTAGGCATAAGGGAACCTTGATTGTGTAGTTTGTACAGGATGGAAAAAATGTTATTCTTAGTAAATATTAAGAAGCTAAAGAATGAAACAAAAACATATAAATAACGGTGTTTTTAAACGTCTTAAAACAATAATCTTTTGACAGATTGAGAAAATTGCAAAGTAATAAAGTAAGCACAAAGGATCAGTCAAGATTTTCTCAGCTGAAATGAACCTATTAATTTTTCAATGAGCTACAAATATTTTCACGTAAAAGGCAATTTAGCTTTAGTTGCGTATCTACAAGGGAATAATTTTGGCGAACGAATCGGTTAATCCACGAATTACTTTTTTGGATTTGGAAGAATTCAATTCGCTTAAGTATTCCGGTATCCAATTTTGAATCTCATTATTGGTTGAATTTAATAATTATGAAAAAGAGTTCCTATCGCGTTTTGGAACAAATATTGTTAGAATTATTGTCGGAATTATTGTCGGAATTGGAGAGTTCTACTCGACCGTCTGGAGCCAGTGAGCCAATGGCATCCACGATTGATGTTATGAGGCTAAAGTAGTGGGAAGAAGAATGAGATGGGGAAGAGGAAGGTGGCGAAGAATGAGTTAGATTACATCAAGGTGACTTCTGTGACATAGACGAAAGATCTATGACGCCGGATCCAGAAGTAGCCAATTCAATATCTGCTGCTGTTTAAAAAAAAGGTGATTTTAACTTTTCTGCAGTTTTCTGACAATTTTTTTCTCAAAGGATGTATTTTAATTTTGGTTTTAGTAGAATGAAAAATAATAATTATAAACGAGCTTGCAACCATCTGCAGATACAAAACCAATTCATTTAATTATTTAACATGATGCTTCCGGGTTAAGTAATTATCTCTAATCTGCAATAAACCATTAATTAATGAATTTAATGAAAGAGGACCGTCATGTAATTTTTCAAAATATTATATTTATTCTTCTATAATAAGGATACTTTCAGCTTCAGTAATGTAATAATTTACAACATTTACTACTTACTCGACAAGAAAGATGCATATTATTTTCCAAGTTCTTTATTTAAGAAATATTTGTGGAATAATATTTAAATGGAAAAATCCAACGTCATATACATGAAAACCTTTCGTTCTTGGAAAAGGGGGATATTAAACGGCAAAAAAATACTGAACTGTTCATAAAATTACCCCGTCAAAGTTATAAGTAAACAAGTAAGTAAATAATATTTTACGTAAAAAATAAGGATATTTTAAAACATAAAAATTTGACATTCACAAAAGGATTTCCTTATTGCAAAATGATTTGATCCTACTGTTTAAAATGTTATTACTTATTATTCTCCGTGTAATTGGAATTAACGGGCAGCCAGTAATTAAAACAGTGTTTTCATCGTGATACAGGTCTGACAAGATATGAAAGCAGTAATCGACAGTTGCAAAATACAATACTTGGAGAAATTGCGTAGCATTTCTAAATTGGAATAGTGATTTTCTGTAAAACACGACTAACGAATGAACGCCATTTACTCTTACAAGAAAAGTTCTCTAAGAAGACTCAAAGAAAAGTTCTCATGAAATAAATAAACCTAGGAACTGCGATTTTTTTTTTAATTAGATGAATTTATAAATCCTCATTTTAAAAATCCTTAAAATGGTCATTCAATTTGAAAAGCGGGTAATGGTACCGCTACCCCGGGAACCATGTATTGAAAAACTAACATCTCTGACATAGGTCACCCCAAGTGGTTCACTTAGCAGGGGTGCTTAGTTCGTGGGGTAAGGTTTGTCTGGATCTTGGTGACAGATGCCTTTGCCCACTAAATGCGTGAAGAAATTAATTGAAGGAGACGTTTCGACCTCTCCAGCAGGACTCTCAGAACATCGCCTTGCACAGCAGTGGGAGGGATTTTTTTTTTTTTTTTTTGGAATTATTTTTTATTTTTAATAATAAGTTTACATGGTACATAATTCATTTTACATCTTGGGTTTTTTTACTACTCTTCCATTGAAAGCATTTGCTTGTGTATGGAAGGGGAGTGTACATAAATGTTGTTGTTAGTTAGTACTTAGATAATTCATTGTACATAAATGTATGTTTGCTGTAGTATTTTTTTTTGATAGTAGTGAAGGATAATATATTAATATAATAAATTTTAATAAAGAAAGAAAGTTATGGAAAACTAAGGATATTTGTGAGATTAATTAAGTGACAGTAGTTTTTTTTTTCAGAATATTTTTAAAGTGTCTCTTGACAGAGAGCAGTATTTGGGTTTTATCATTAATGCTTCTGATTTCTTCTGGTAGACGATTGAAAAAAGTTCTTCCCTGGTAAGTATAATGATGTTGTGCAAAAGACGTATTTAGTTTTGGGCATAGAAAAACATGTCTAAGTCGCGTTCTGTTTTCATTTAAAAATTGATATTTATCTTTTTCTTTTATAATTTGGATTAATGAGTTTTTAATATATAGGTCTTTAAATGTAGGTACTTGAAATTCTTCAAACAGGCGTTCTGTTGGGTAGTCAAAGGATTTTTTTAATATAATTTTAATAATTGTTCTTTGTATAATTTCAATTGGAAGAAGGTTACATTTATACGCGGATCCCCAACTAATAATAGCGTATTGTAAAGTGGATTGAACTAAGGCATAGTAAATTAAATATAGATTTTTTATCGACAGAAAGTTTCTAATTCTTAAAAATATATATATTAATTTTCTAATTTTTTTTACTACTTGACATATTTGTTCCTTCCATTTCAGATTTTTATCAATAATTACTCCTAGATATTTAATTTCATTTGTTGTTTTTAGTACTGTACAGTTTGATTTGCAATAGTTTTGGCTGTGAATTTTAGTATTATTATGTATGACAATGTTAAAATTTTTAGGAGTATCATTTGTATGGATTGCAAATGGAATTACAAATGTCTTTTCATTATTAAGTGACAGTAAATTGGTGTCGAAAAAATTCTTGAGCGTGTTGATGTCTTCTGTGGCCTTTAATTCTACTTTTTCCCAAGTCTTATCACTTATTATTAATACTGTATCATCGGCGTATGACGTGATTTGACCATGTAAAGGTTGAAAAAAAATATCGTTTACATATATAGTAAATAGAATTGGTCCAAGCACTGTACCTTGGGGGATTCCAAAGCTTGTAATCTCTTGATCACTTTTAACACGATTGATTTTTAAGTGTTAAGAGTTTGAAAAATACATAATTTTAATAATCAACAAAATATATCGATCAATAAGGCTTTCAGAGGTTAATCAGTTTTCGGAGATTAAGGCATCAATTATTTATATAATTACTGTTAAAGATTAAATTACGCATCTTTTTTTTGTATACAGAAATAAGTGGAATGTTCTTTCATGTGCAATTATCTTACATTACTCAAAGCTAAAACCAGCTAACATTACACAAAGAAAAACAGGAAGTTTAACAAGGCTTATTTTCATTTATTTTTACGTTTCTACTTGAGAGTTCAAGATGTCACCCGATTGCAACACAATTTATATTATAAGAGTAATTTATTGATTTGACCTTGCACTTTTGGTCTTCTATAACGAATAAAAATGTACCATTTTTGATTTGCCGCCAAAACGACATGTTCGTTTTTATTCATAATGACACTGTATGGCTAACTGTATGACAATGTAAGTAAGTTGGAACTGTTTCATAATGTCCGGTTTTATATCGTTTTCGAAACAAATTAATATTCAAATGACGTGTTTTCAGTAGCCACAATCGTAATCAGAAAAATACATTTTAAATCTTTCTCACATTTTAACGGTATTCATAGTTTGTGAAAATACCCGATTTTGTCTACATTTTTAACATTGTTCAGACACCACGATTTCCCTAGATTTTTCCTTTTATAATAAGGCGGAATATTTCTCTCTGTCGAATACGTGAAAAGGGTCTTAAATTTCTCTTTTATTAAATACGAGGACAAGCATGTTGATCGCATTCTTGCTGCTTGCATTAGTAGCAACCAATGGTTTGCACGATAGGTTCAAATTTATTAAACGTATTCTCAAAAAATATGTTTGCGTTATTTTTACAATCGACATTTTTTTCTTATATCTCTGTTTGTCGTCGTGTTTTATATTGCTTTCATAAATAAAATTATTTCTGTAATCCTTGTAAGAAACTCATTTAAGCAGAAGTACTCCCTTCTTTAATTTACAAGAATACTCCCGATTAATTATAAGACGTAAGGAAACAAAAATAATGTTAAAAACCGCATTTTATCCTTTTTAGATAAAATAAACATCTATTTACAAAGTAAGTAATCTATATACATGCTTTACAAAACTATACACTCTAAAACTTCTACAAGTGTGTGTGCTAGGCCACCGATATGTTCCTTAAAATCTCATATCAAACTGAAAAAAAAATCTTAAAATCACTGAATAGTTCGTCTACAAATTATGCCCGAAATTTTTACTGGGCATGCAACTTTTTTAAGAAACGATCATTTACAACATTACAATACAACGAAAATAGATTTATTTACTTGACATGTATTTTTAAAATACTAGTGAATTCAGCTACTTTGCCTTAAGAAGTACAAAACGAGAAGATTGAATTCAAATAAATTATTATGTTATTTGCATAAGAATATCTACAAAAAATTGTTTCAAATATCGACAGGTATTTCAAAGGAATTTATTTTTTTCTTATAAAGCCTTGTTCCCGTTTAAGAGGTCGGTAGATAGGTAGGTACCTACTGTTCTAATATATAAATATATTTATTTTTTAACGCCATATAATGGTTTTTACAATACAGTGATAATCGAATTACAAGCGTGCAGTGGTAAACAGGATAATAATAGCAATAAGTTAAAGAACAATTAATGTGTTAACTAAAACACTATTGCAAGTGATGCAGTTATTAATATAAGTGCAGTAAGACAATGCAAATTAAAAAGCAATATATACCAGTGTAACAATAGTTGAACTACTTTATACTAGCTTTGTATAAGACCTGTCGTAATTCGAAGTATGAGGTGTCTATGATAATAGTTAGTAGTGAGTTTATTGTTACCCAAAAAATTAATTGTATTTAGTGAGTAATGTAAAAGGGTTTGATGGAGTCCAATGGGTGGAAATTCGATAGGATCGGAAAATGGCAGATTCATTAAGAGCCTGACCCTTTGGTAAAGTGTAATCAGCCGATGTGATTTAAGTCATTTATAAAGATTAGGAAACAATTAAACAAGAAAATCAATTTCCAAACAAATTTATGTGGTTACGAACTAATCAATGTGCAAACTAATTAATAATGGGGGTAATTTAACAATCAAAAATAAAAGTCGTTCCAACTTATTTAACTATGCATACTAGCTTCGGTAATTAGTTACATTCGATGTGATAATTTATTACTTTTTGTTAGTTTGACATCACTTATTTTAAATATATAAACAGGCCGTTTAGTCGCAAATATAACTATTTAGACATAAAATAAATTGTCACCCACGTAATAGCTTTTTGCTGAATAAGGTAAAATGATATTCTTCGTGAATTTTTTTTGGTTCGGCACCTTTTGAAAAATTTAAACAGAACTGAATATTTTTACATTTAAACGAATACAGTTTTAATTTGAGATTTTCACCGACAAAAGTATCATAGTGATTTATTTTTGAGGTATTATGCCGCGTTTTGAAGAATACAGTTTTATTAAAATCTCATTACGTATTCTGAAAAAGACAGAAAAACTTAACAAGCAATGGGTTTAACAAGAAAGCTTTTAACTTTTAAGCAATCTCATTAACATTTAAATATTTTTTGGCCCTTTATATATATAATACATGATAATGTATGCCAGCTTATTTGTAGTTGACTACTTAGCATTAACACTACGTAGGGTTTTGTAAAAAATTAAGAAATTAAGAGTTAAGATGTTTATCATTGGTAAGGAGCCATCAAATACTCTTTGACATACACACATAAGAGTGTGCGATATCACACATCTAAATCACATTAGAGCAACCACGGGGGGAAATTTAAATGATTTTCTATAACACAACATTTAACAACAACAAAACAAACAAGTTTAAACCCAATTTTTGTTATACCGTAGATCGTTTAATTTTATTTTTATGTAAGCAGTGAAGATGGCTATTTAAATTTTATTGTTTTTGTTTTAAATCTGTTTGATCACAGTACTCCCAAATATTCATATGTTTAAAATGCATAGTTCACTAAATGGACAACATCCAGCTTTTTTTTAATCCAGACGATACTTGAAAATTTCCTATTCGCATCATGCTAAGCCGACGAGTTGTTTGTATCGTGATCATGTCGCTCACTCTGAAAATGTACTCTTGACAATGATAAACGATGAATCGCCTACCATCAAAGAACTTAGGATAAGTTAGGAGTTAAGTATCACGGAGAGAACATTTAAAATGCCGTTATTGAATTTTGCAACACAAACCTGATATGATATCTTGGAAAGATACGCCAATAACATTTTGAAAGATGTAACGTAATAAGTACTAAAGGAATACTTAACATCAGAATTAGGTTCCAATTTTATAAAATTTGACAGGTTTCCCTGTTACACACAATCCGTTGAACGTTGTGTGGAGGTTGTTACGGAAGCATTTTATATGGCGCGAATACATTTGCGAGCCGAAACGCGAGCCGAAACGCGAGCCAATACGCGTGCCGAGACTCAAATTAAGGGAAAGGAATGAAGCAACAGCAAATAGTGTGAAACTCCGCTTGCGGTAGATTCGTTCTTTTCCCATAATTTGATGCTCGGCTAGCGTTTCGTCACGCAAATGTGTGCGCAGCATTAGAAAGTTTGTGGCAGGAAGAATAGAGAAGGCTTTATTACTACCACCATTAACCATAGAAAAAAATGAAAAAACGGTTGTTTCATATCGAAATAATCGATCACAATTATTTATTTATGCTTTCTGTGGTAATTATGACTTCAATTCTTAATGTCGTAACTGTTTCTAAGTGTAAATAATATTTCATATTATTTGTAATAAGCATTTACTTTGTGGCTCCTCATAATTTACAATAAAAGATATAAATTTGTTTTAGACCACTTTAATTTTAATTGTACTCTACCGGTTTCGGAAGCACCCTTCCTTCGTCAGGAGAATATTAAAAAAAAATTTAATAAAACTTTTTTTAATATTCTCCTAACGAAGGAAGGATGCTTCCAAAACCGGTAGAGTACAATTAAAATTAAAGTGGTCTAAAACAAATTTATCTCTTTTATTGTAAATAATATGTAATCGTTAATATTATGACTACTACTCTTACCTCACATTTTACTTAGTAATAAATCTCAAATATCAGTTTCTACCTAATTTTCGATCGCTCGGGGGTTTCAATACATTATTTTTTTTTATTAACCTTAAAGATCTAAGATAACTTACTATCACTAGCACGTGTTGAATTAAGAGATTTTTTTCCGCCATACTGTAGTGGCCTGCACTAGTGTAGATACTGTATTTACAGTCGACAAGATAACTCATCAAAATGACAATTCCACACACCTTTAAAAAGTTATAAAAAGTCAAGATAACTGACGAAAAAAACAAGGTTAAATAATTCAGGTAGGTAACCAATATAGAATAGTTTTTTCACCACCTTTGATGACTTTTATCTTTATTTAAAGTTTTGTTGAATTGTCATTGTATTGAGTTATCATGGAACCCTAATATTTATATCACAAATGTACATATTTAACATCCGACTAAACAACGGATTATTTTAAATATTATTAGTAATACCCTCGCTAGCAATAGAATATAAAAAGATCTTATTCGCTGATTAATTAGTTTGTTTCCCATTTCCAATTATAAATCAAACAATGCCAGGAAATTCAGACAGTCGCCAGTGAAATATTTCTTATACTTTTGTCCTAAGGAGACAATTATTCCTAATGAAAAATAGATACAATTGTTAACATGGTTGAATTAGTATTTGTTCGATTATTTTCAAAAGAGTCATCCAATCGAAAAGTATTATTTGAATTAATATTCAATTTTTGATTAAATATTTCGAACAGTTAACAATATTCATTCGTTAGACAAATCCTAACCTCCTTTCATCGTAACGAGAAAAACAGCCCGAAAAACATAATGTCTTTCTTGAATAGATTGAATAAACCTCATTAAATTTTGTATAAACTGCTGTCTTTATCAAAATAACCCAACAATATCCGAGGACAACAATGAGAGACCTTTTTGCGTCGGGTTTTGGTAATCTTCTCAATTATTTACGTTGTCAGGGCCTCGTTAGCCTTTACTCCGAGATTTAAGGTATTATGTGATGAAAATTCAAACTGACCCAAATACCTTTGTGTTATTCTTGAATCGACTAAATTAAGTCAATCGTATTATCACACATGTCATGTGTTCCTGGAACGTTACCTTCAAACGTTGAATTTAATTAAATGTCTTTTTATAAGTTCATAAATAACTTTTTAATAACATACAATTAGTTCCGAAAATGTAACATATGCGCCCCCCGTGCAGTAAGGTTAGACATCATAGATCCTAGAGTAAAGCAATATAATAATATGATGGTATATTGAAGATTTAAAATTTATTTCACAGTTTTAACCGTCAACTAGAGGAAAGTTAACGCCGAAGGGAGGCCTTAGCATCCAAGGAATGAATTCTGTCGGCTGCATTATATTGCTTATTTGGCTTCGAAATCACACTACGCAACCCAGATTGGTGGAATGAATCCATGGAACTCGATTAAGGACACAAGTTTACAATCGGGTTTTCCGCAGTAGTCGTACATTATTCAATATAGCCAGCAATGTAAACTGTTCAAAATATAAGTAAATCTTACCAATGTAACTAGCTATAAAAAATGTTGGTACTTTCAGGGTGAAAAGTCTTCGTTGTAGTTTACCCGATTTTGCATTTACTCCAGGACCACGGAGCCAGGGAAAATAGAATAACATGCTAGCGCAATGTTTTCATTTTTTCGTTTTATTTGGATCGTCAGAATAGAACCAATAGTAATTTCACTTACGAATACTATTGATAGATTAGTTAAAGTATTTGGCATTTCGCCATTTGGTCAAGCGCGCACTTGACAACGCAGACTGGACAAATCCAAGGTTCATAGAAAATGTATTTAACAAGGTTGGCTCATACAAGGACTTTTAAAAAAAAACACATCTGGCCGTTCAAAAACTCGTGACGTAGAAGTCCAGTTGGAGTCCAAAAGAAACGATCTCTTTTACTTTTACTTTTCACTACGTATTTTATATTATTTTTTGGTAAATCTAAGTTAATTTCCTCGCACTTATGTTTTTACATACGAGTCGAATTAAATTCCATAAAATTTTGTTTTTAACAGGAAAATGTGGTAATCAGTAGTGAATGATAGAAAAAATGGAGGACGCCCGAAGAAGACTTAACAAATTATCTCTGCCCTAAAATGAGATACTGAGTGGAATTAAATAACCGAAAGAGATGCCTTTCTGCAACGGTGAGATCTTAGTCAATCCATGGATCCAATATGAACAGGCTGATTATATTTCCGTCGGGTGGCACATTTCATCAATTTATTTGATAGTGAAAAGAAGAAATTTGGATAAACTTTTCTGATTTTTAATTATTTTTTCAGAATAGACTAAATACCATGTATCGTACATTCGGGTAACCACCTACCAGATTAATACACATTATAAATACATATGGACATGAAATACAATTTTAAAAATATTGAGGAATTATAAATTAAACTTAAACAAAAATACATTATACTATGGTGCTTAACCAAGTGACTAGCATGTTACGTTTTTCCGTTTTAGGACAAGTACCTAAATTTACATACTTTTTACATAATGTGCCAGTGAATGAAATGAACACCTTGTAATGCCCAGAAACGGACAACACCTCTAGCGAATGCATTGGAACCGTGATCTAATTCATAAATTTCTAACTAACAAATTTGGCAATTTTTTGAGAAGGGATAATAACTTAAATAAGTTGAAAATCACCATAATTGATAAAATTTACAATTAAAGGGTTACCTACTTATGTTCGTGATTATATTATTTAATTTGAATTTTATTTGCTTCAATTTGAATTTTACCTATTTGATTTTATTTTATTTTTTAATGATAAACTAACGTTTATAAGACAAGTTTTTATGCATAGCATAAAGGATAACAAATAATTATTGCTTATTGCTTATATATATATATTGCTTATTGCTTATATATATATATTGCTTATAATTATTTGTTATCCTTTATGCATAGCATAAAGGATAACAAATAATTATTGCTTATTGCTTATATATATATATTGCTTATAATTATTTGTTATCCTTTATGCATAGCATAAAGGATAACAAATAATTATTGCTTATTGCTTATTGCTTATATATATATATATATATATTGCTTATAATTATTTGTTATCCTTTATGCTATGCATAAAACCTTGTCTTATAAACGTTAGTTTATCATTAAAAAATAATAATATTTGACAAGTCAAAAACAATATTTCACCAATAAATGATGATATCATATATCTCGACGCCATCTAGTGAGAAATTTAGCACTAACAAAGCCTCTCCTACAAAAATAAAGTTGATTGTTTAGAGGTGAAAAAATATAATAAGCAGTAATTGTTGATTAGGTACTGGTACATATTGAATCATTTGGCGGGTTGCAAATAAGCCCACATAGCTCAGTGGATACAGAGCACCTGACAGGACATCAGAAGGCACGGGTTCAATTCCCGACGGCGGTATTTATTTTTACTCGGGAGATGTTTTCAATTTGTACTAGTATTTCGGATGACTAATTATTGCTTATAATTATTTGATTTAATTTTATTATTTATTTTTTGCATATTACATTAGAGGGACTAGTAAAAACCAGCTTCATTCCGAGAAAATTCTGGAATGTATAGCTGAGTAGTGACCCTGTTGTCGATAGAATCAATGTAATAAATAAATAAAATATATTTATAAAAAAATGTTTTTACTATAATAATTTTAATAAGACCGGCTTGTAATATAGATAATATTATAGATAATGTTAATAACGCTTTAATTAGACCGGCGGCCATCTTAGTTCCGTCTTGGCGTTTTTACATGAAGGCATTGGTAAAATAGAGAAGGTGGTTTTGAACAGTATCTGACAAGAATTGATTAATAGTTTGCAGGGATTATTTGGTAGCTTACACGTAACAATGTCTATTAATCTAAGTTAATCTACCCCGTGAACCAATCGGCGGAAGAAAGAATTACTAGTTGTTTTCTTAAGAGAATGAGGAGCAATTATTGTGTTTCCTGAAGTTCTAACCCTTCGTGCTGAAGTTGTTTTCCGATCACCGTAATTGAGAGACTTACTTCTGACAGTGAGTATTGCTATATTCTGTGTCTATTCTAAACTAAACCTTTTAAATTAATGAATACAGAGAAATTGCTAGCGGATTAGTAGAATGATATTTCTCATTGGTCCAGTTTTTTTTATTTACAGACTAGTGGAAAATAACAATACCGTTTTATTTGCCTTTTTAAAAATCTGACTTGTTTTAGAGTTACATTTTCGACCTGTGCAAATTTATTTCCAAAATAACTAAAACAATGAAGGAGTTAGGATGAAAACAGGATTTATCTAAATACGTCAGATGGACGCCATTTTTTGAACATACCGTTTATCATAATCCAATTACTTACATAATAAACATAATTAACAAACTAAACATTACAAAAATTATTTTTATAATTTTCCCAAATCAAATGTCTTTTGAGTATCATTTTAGATGGTTCAAAAAAAAATAATCAAAATTGTATTACCATGTAGTATTTTTTTTATAAATACTTACATTGGGGCCTAATTGAAATTTCCCTCTTTATGTAATACTATAGGATGTGGCGTGAAACACGATACCTAGACGCATTTCAGAGCTAGTATCGTACAGATGGAGTTATTGCTATGTCCGGGTGCAAGGTGCAACAGACCCCAGGGTAGGAGTAGAGAATTTTTGGGTTAGTATGATTTAAAATGTTATATTATATTAAGTAGCAAACGATAACCCAATGCATTTATTTTTCTTTTTTTTGAACACGTATGCGTAAATTCATACATTTACAAAAAAGAGGCTAGTTTTGGAAAATATTTTTATGCTGACTCTCATAGAGAATTTAAACGTTTCTTGAAATAGCTTTAGCCGTGTTTGGTGATCAGATCCGAATAGCCAAGTACTTTCTCACCTTTTTCCCGAATCCTTCCTCTCCCTATTACCTTCAGCCTCACAACATGCCCTCCATTTGGGGATAGATGTTTATCCGTTATATTTGTAGCGGTCCCAACGCCTGCTCTCACGTGATGATTACGTTGACATGTCTGGAGCGAGACTTTGAATAGGTAACAAGTCCGAAATAAATGTCCTATAAAGTAAATAGTCTTACTTTTATAAATAAACTACAGCTATAAAATGGATTACATTGTCTCACCGGCTCCAGACGGTTTGGAGGATTTGGAACTCTTGTGCGGTATTGATATAAAAATATCAATCATTTTATGGAGCAAAGATGACATGACAAGATGGCAAAGAACATGGACAACTTTGACCTCTGAACTCCAATTGCTCATTGAAGGCATATTTAAAAAGAGTCAGCCAATGGTTAACGACATCCCTTATCGCAACACTAAAAATGGTGCATTGTCTGCCCTTCGAGTAAAGAGCGAAAAACTAGGGTCACAAGCACCTTTTTTTGAAATCCCGTTTGTGTGGACCATTCTATAAAAGTTAATTCAAAATAGGTATTTGGTTTTCAAAATATGAACTTAATTTTTGGGTCCAAATCAGCAAATCTTTTCTTATAAACTTCGGAATTAGTTGCATTGTTTTTGCAAAAGTAAACCTCGTATGGATAGTATCAACAATATTGAGTTGAGGTTTTGTGGTTTATTACAAAATAATGGAAAAAAGAGAGAAGCATGCCGTATCACACGGTTGTCTAAAAGTTACTCCTTTCAGATTTCTTAAAAATAATTGGTATACGAAACAATATCAGGCGTAGTTGATTGTAAAATATTCAGTGGTTTAGTGACCGCCTGAGTAGTCTACGAAGCCGTTTGGGGAGCCGAGTGCGAGTCCTGAAACAGTTTAGAAATTCTAATACAAAAATAATAATGTGTGATTGAGACACAGAGTACATGTCTGTCTACCACGCTGCTTTCTCTTGTTTAACTCCCTTACCTAATTTTCAAACGAATGCATTACATTTTTTTCTTCAGATCGAAACTATAATTCCGAGATCTTCGGAAAGTCACAACGTCCATTATAGTTCATAATTAGCTGAAGTGAACCCGGTGTTGCTCGGAGTTAATAATGTGTATCAGACGTAATCGTGTGACACATAAGACTGTAAGGGGGCCGGTGATCCCAATCTGTGGAGGCGTGAGATGTCGTCCTTCAGTGGCGTGGAAGGGTAGAGCGGGGCGTCTCTGAAGCCGCTGTAGAGCTGGTCCGTTCGCTTGTCGCTTGTTCTTGATACTGATTCCGGGTCTGGTCCAAAGAGGTAGGCAAGTCCGTGGTCCAGGGTGAGGCGGGGGTCAGAGTGAAAGAAGGCGAGTAGAAGCAGAAGTCGGAGCGAGGTAGAGGGCAGAGCAGAGAGAGAGGTGTAGAGCTGGTGGTGGTTTCTGGAGATCTCACGTTTTGAGGGCCTGTTGCCTGTTTTATAGCCGCCAGCGGGCGCACGAAGCGCACACGGGCCCACTTTCTTTTTGATTCCTGGAATCCGTGAGCCGTGTTTGCGACGCTATCGCGGCGCCCCGCCGGCCCGTGGTCGAACGTGACCACGGCCTTCCTTTGTTTGGGCACGATCCTCGGAACCGTGCCCGTGGGACGTAATGACGGCGTACCACCGGTCATTTGTGACGCTACGACGGCGCATGGCGCACGGCACGGCTTTCCACTACGTTTTGGCACGGTTCTAACAATCGTGCCCGAATTAAAATATGATTTTATCAGCTCTCACAATACTTCTCTGCCCGTATACCTCTAGCCAAGCTCCGACGTTCATTTATTATAAGATCACAAAAACATTTTACATCATTTTACAAACAGAGGGTTATAACAATTTATCTTTTCACACATCAGCATTTTACATTCTTCAATTTAACAACAGAGCAAATATCAAATTTTAATATGGGGCGACCGCGGCCGAGCCCGGAGCAGTACGTCCGTTACACTCCCCCCGTGGAGCTCGGCTACACCCTTTTTCGGGAGGCGTGCTGCAACTTGCGGGCGTGGCGTGGTCCCCAGCGTCCGGTCCCTCTGGCGAGTGTGTCTCGGTGGCGAGTTCGGTGGGGCGGCATCGGGACAGGTCCCCGGTGGCATGGTCCCCGGCGGCATGGTCCCCGGTGGCATTTTCCCCAGCGGCACGGTCCCCGGTGGCATGGTCCCTGGTGGCATGGTCGGTTCCCGGTGGCATGGTCCCCGGTGGCATGGTCCGCGGTGGCATGGTCCCCGGTGACATGGTCCCCGGTGGCATGGTCCCCGGTGGCATGGTCCCGGGCGTTGGCAGCGAGGCCGGTGGGGCGGCGTTCGGACAAGCCATCCTCAGCGTTGTCCCGGCGTCGGCGTCGCGCCGGGTGCCCCCTTGCGTGATCCAACCGAGGGCTGTCCGGGACGTCATTTGGCCGCGTTGTCTTGGCCGATCAGCAGTCTCGGCTTTACTGATCGACGGCCGGCCACTGTTTGCCGCGGGAGGTCTAGGTCTGTTACGGTGTGGGCCGTCACCGTGAACGCGTCTCCGTCGCCGCGCACCGACAGTCTCACCCACCGGGACGTAGCATCGGACAAGAACATCCCGTTAGCGCCCCGAATTTGCAGGCCGCGTACCGAACCCGCGGCTCCAACGATGTCTGCAACATCTGCCTCGACTAGGGTTATTGCAGAACCCTCGTCAAGCAGCGCGTGCACGGTCGCATGGCCCCCGGGGCCGCACAATGTCACGGGAATCACTTTCAGTTGCACGTTTCCCCCACTTTCCTACGTGTTCGTAACTGTGTGCGTCTCGGGGTCACGAGTGTGTGCGTCATCGTGCAGCAAGCGATGATGCGGGGCCCGGCACGTGCCCACTCCGCAGTTGGTCCGGTACTCGCACCTTTTCGTCTGGTACACACCGTCCAGACACTTAAAACACAACCGTGCACTTTTTACAAGCTCCCAACGCGCACTGATTGTCTCTTTGGCGAATCGGGGACACTTGTAGAGTTTGTGTGAATCGTCTTTGCACAGTGTGCACCAAAATTCACTGCGGGGTTCCGGCCGCTCGTCGGTCACGTACACATTTTCACGATACGGGCGGGCGGCCCGCTGATGTTCGACCGAGCTGCTCGGCCGCGCTGCTCGGCCATTGTCGGTAAGGCCCGACCGCGGCACCGCGTTGGTCAGCCGCTTCAGGAACGCGGCAAGCTGCACCACGGTGGCCGCGTGCGTCTGGTCGGCCACCTTACCCAACCACAAGAGGCGTAGGGCTAGCGGCATCTTTGAGGCGATTTCGCTGAGGAGGGCCGGGTTGGAGAGGTAATCACCTCGCAGATTTCCCAGCGAAGCCACGATGTTCTGCACCGTGCCCGAGAACTCCACCAGAGCCTCGGTCGATGCGTCCTCTTGAAGTCGGGTTAGCCGTTTTATCTTGTCGAACATGACAGTCGCGACAGAGTGCGCGCCCCCAAAGCGATGCTCCAGGACGTCCATGATTTCCGGCACCTGCGCCGGGTCCAGGAGGAGAGGGCTGATGGCTTCTCGTGCCTTTCCCTTCAGGGCACGGTGCAGCCGCATCAGGTTCTCGGCCGCCGTCATCTGGAGGAATTGCGCCTTCCAGGCTTGCCACTCTATGGCGTCGCCAGCGTAGGGCGGCAAGTCCTTTGCGCTGGACTGCCGGGCGATGAGGGATGCCATCCGCTCATCTTCGGGATGGTAGCGAGGTGTGCCACCGGCCTGGGACTGCCGGAGGGCGTCGGCGAACATGGCCGTCACCTGGGCGAGAGGGACACTCCCTTGATGCACCCAGTCTCGTGGCTGCCTCGCTGCCTCATCTGCTCGGTTGCAGGCCCCGTATCCGTCAGCAAAGGGCTGCGAGTTTCCGCTCGGGGAAAATGCTGGAAACTGTGTAGTAGCTTGCGGAACAGTGTGCTCTACCCCCACTGTGTAGGCAAGGCTGTGACTGGGGGCGCTAGAGGGCGCCGCAGTCTGTGGCAGGCCCACCCGTGGGCCAGTGGTGTGCGCCTCGGGTCCCTCATCGTCCGAAGCAGTCCAGAGGATCCCCGGCAACCCATCTTGGTGTCGTTCTGACACCAGGTGGACCGGGAACTCTCCCTGGACTGCTTCGGACGATGAGGGACCTTTCGCTTAAAGAGTGGCAGGTCCGTTGGGATAGGTCGAGCATGGGAAGATGGACCTTTTCCTTCTTCCCATCAGTTAAACTCAGAATGGAAGGGGCCTTCCTCAAACTGGACCATCACATGACGCAGCTCCTCTCAGGACATGGGGAATTCAGGGGGAGGCTTCACAGCCTTGCCCTGTCTACCCATCCCAATTGCGCTTGTGGCAATACTTACCAGTCGGCCGAGCACATTCTGTGGCACTGTGAGATCTTGAAGGATGCCAGAGACGAAATGATAGACGGTCTGAATGTCCCCATTAGACCGGTGTGGAACACCGATCTTGTTTCTAACAGAGTTAATTTCGAATGTCTGAGGAAGTTTACTAGGATCTGGGTTGAGAGATGGTCTGAGCTTAGAGTCGCTGACTAGCGTGATAACTGAGAACCCCTGGTGTATTGCTCCTGCTCCATGACTAATTCTTTTACAAATCTCCGATTATTGTTTATGCTATTCTGTTCTTCTTATTTTTATTATTTTTCTTTCCTTACTGTACCAGCTGCTGCAGATGATTTTTCTTTCGCTTACATTTCTTTTAAATAACTTGTCTCTTATTTTTCTTCTTATTTTCAGTTTTCTTTTCTTATGTTTTACTTTTTTGTTATCTTATACTTCACATGCTGTCCTCTTTACAGACTATGCAGATTTTATTTTTACACTTTCAACTTTGTTTTTTTTGGCACTTTTGGATTGTTTATTGTTTTCCTTTTCTCTTTTCTTTTCTCTTCTTTTATATGTATTTTTTTTTTTCTTTTTTCAGTAACGGCAACGAGTTTACAGGCTAGAACTGAACTCCGTTGTTTGTCTTGTATTGTTTACTTCTCCCCAATAGGGGTTGGACAACGGGCCTCGTCCCCGCATACCTTGCTGGAGCTTCTTTTATTTCCTTTTTTTTACCGGGGGACTCCGCCAATCACCTGCGCCACCCCTGAGGAGCGTTGGTGGTCAGAGGGGTGACTGTGCGGATTGGGGTAACCTCCACCCTGCCTCCGACCTCCTGACGCTTCTTTCCCCTAGGTTCTTTAGGGTTTATCCCTCTTTTTCCCATACTTATCTTCAGGGCACCACCGGGTGGTCGGCTAAGGGGTGTGGAAGTCCTGACCTGCACCAGTCACCCCAACCACCACCAATCTCTCAACAGGACTGCCAGACGTGGCTCGGCGAAACTCCCCCGTCACTCTATTATTTCACTTTGTTCTTTTTTGTGCTTACAGGTACTGGAGTGTGGGTTCCCTCCACCAACTATTTGCCTGACACTTGTTACTTGATTGTGTGATGCTCATTGTTCTGTGTTGTCCTTGGATTAATACCTGTAAGCGCTCGCATACCGCTTCCTAACACCGTATGCGGGGACATTGAAGGTCTAGCTTCATTTATATACTTTGTAGAGCCGTTTATTCAAAAATTAGATTCATGCGAGAACTCCGAAGGGGTGACCATAAGTCACCTATACCGGGGTGGGACAGGGCGGGTGTAACCTTCAATGTGCGCCTCGGGTGCGTAGCCCCAACTTTGCTCGGGGCCGCTAGATGGCTGGCTTCCGGGATAGGCTCCGTCGGGTTGCCAGGCTGCAGGTGAAGCGGTCCGCGTGAGGCCCTTTAGCGTGGCGACAAGTTCTGCCATCTGTCGGGCGTGGTCGTCCTGCAGCTTCTGGGTGCCCCGCCTCTCAGCTCTTAGCTCGAGCTGCACCTGCCGGAGCGTGTCCTCGCTGGAAGCCTCGCTTCTTAACGAGACGTCGGCCGCGGCAGGGGGCGTCTGTGGTGGTGATGCGCCGGAGGGACCAGGCAGTAGGTCCGCTCGGGGATCGGAAGGGGGCAAGGGGGGCGGTTGGCCGGAGTCCGGGGGGCGCGGCTGTGGCCGCCCCGGTTGGTGTGGGATCATCGCTTCCCTGCGATGAATCCCCGTCAGCGCTGTTCTTCCCAGAGCGCAGTGAAGGTGACATCTTATCCACAGAAAGATCCGGCTCGAAGGACCACTTATGTATCAGACGTAATCGTGTGACACATAAGACTGTAAGGGGGCCGGTGATCCCGATCTGTGGAGGCGTGAGATGTCGTCCTTCAGTGGCGTGGAAGGGTAGAGCGGGGCGTCTCTGAAGCCGCTGTAGAGCTGGTCCGTTCGCTTGTCGCTTGTTCTTGATACTGATTCCAGGTCTGGTCCAAAGAGGTAGGCAAGTCCGTGGTCCAGGGTGAGGCGGGGGTCAGAGTTAAAGAAGGCGAGTAGAAGCAGAAGTCGGAGCGAGGTAGAGGGCAGAGCAGAGAGAGAGGTGTAAAGCTGGTGGTGGTTTCTGGAGATCTCACGTTTTGAGGGCCTGTTGCCTGTTTTATAGCCGCCAGCGGGCGCACGACGCGCACACGGGCCCACTTTCTTTTTGATTCCTGGAATCCGTGAGCCGTGTTTGCGACGCTATCGCGGCGCCCCGCCGGCCCGTGGTCGAACGTGACCACGGCCTTCCTTTGTTTGGGCACGATCCTCGGAACCGTGCCCGTGGGACGTAATGACGGCGTACCACCGGTCATTTGTGACGCTACGACGGCGCATGGCGCACGGCACGGCTTTCCACTACGTTTTGGCACGGTTCTAACAATCGTGCCCGAATTAAAATATGATTTTATCAGCTCTCACAATACTTCTCTGCCCGTATACCTCTAGCCAAGCTCCGACGTTCATTTATTATAAGATCACAAAAACATTTTACATCATTTTACAAACAGAGGGTTATAACAATTTATCTTTTCACACATCAGCATTTTACATTCTTCAATTTAACAACAGAGCAAATATCAAATTTTAATATGGGGCGACCGCGGCCGAGCCCGGAGCAGTACGTCCGTTACATAATGGTTTGGAGTAAAGTATTGTGTGTTGAGTTATAAAGTTAAGAATTCTAGTAAACTGGGTATAGTTTAAAAATATCATGGTTAAGAATTGAAAAGATTATTTTTTAAATTATTTGATTGACTTAATCGTGCAATGTCTTCCCAGGGCGTCCTCGATTTCTCTTACCATTCTCTTCGATCTTTCTTCGGACACCACATACACCTCATTTTACTCATGTCTTCCTCGGGCATCCTCAACTTTTTCTACAATTCACTTCCACGTCGCAATTCAATTTCCTCATCAGCTGGACATTATTTTCAAAACACAAACTTATTATTTTCTTCGAGTATTCAAAAATTGTTTTTTAAGAACATTAAATTATAAACAGATTGTTTAGAACGTCACAGAACATTTGAGCTTAGAGCTTTAAGCGTGGCTAAATTTCGTTTATTTAAAAAATTATTTTGCGAAATTATTTTATTTACTTAAGTATAGCTTTTACTTAAATAAGTATTTTTTTTTTCAATTATAGTGTTATCTGTTTAACAATAGCGTTACGTTTAATTCAATTACGGATATATTTATTTAAAAATAACTTCAAGGCAAACTATGGTTTTTATTTTTTATTGGAATAATCTTTTTTTTAGTTTTTGAAGATTCGATGTAATATATCGTTGAAGAAAATGTAAAACTAGCAAATCTACAGGAAACATGAAACAGAACAAGACACATTAAATTAAAAATAACGGTCATAACTTTTCATGATTCGATTAGATTTGTTACGAGTAGCATTATCTTCTTCTTCGGTGATTTCATTGTGTAAAATTAGCCAAAGATTCGGCGGTGGCTACATTTATGCAAACGTTTTCGAAATCAGATGTAGACAGTAATCTTCTTCTTATTTTAAACGTCAAGTGTTCACAGTGCAATGTTGAGGAGTAGAAAAGGGGTTGGAAGGTAGTTTAACGAAATCTTATTTATATACAGTGACTTTTCTCCTATTATTAATGTCAAATAAGCGAAATTTTATCGATCCTGGAATAAAACTGTAGATTTGTATAGAAATCAAATACACGCAGCCCGGTCGCCTTCTCGCCACAGACACTCTTCTTTATATAGATCTTTGTTTGTCCAATTAGTTCTATTGTATATATTTCTGTTTTTAACTTCATTGGAACTAGTCTATCTTGGGGTAAACAATATAATAATATAACGCAAAATAATATAATTAAAGAACAATAATGTTACATTTATCTTTCTTACAAAAAATGAGTATCTACCATGGAGGAAGTATATTTTTCCTCCTCGTTATATACTAAGCTGAAGGAAGCTAATTCTAAGTGTAGGGGTGTGTTGATATTTGATTGTAAATAAAATATTTTGTTATTAATTTAAAAAGGACAACAAATGAAAACAAAAAATAAATGTGCAAAATAAGAAATAAATATGAAATAGTTAGAAAATCCACAAATAGATTCGTACTAGACTTAAGACATGATGAAAAAAATTACGCTTCTTTAAAATATGACTGAAATTACTCAACGCTTGACGCAGATCTGGCAACCGGGAAATGTATTGCTAAATTTCTCTTACGGAATGCTTAACGTATAGCTGGTGCAACAAACAAATTAATTATATCGAATAAACAATGACATCATACAAAAACGCGTTATGTTCATACTATTCAAACAAAAATATGGCAGATTACTATTTCTAGATTTAAATAGATTTTAAATCTAGAAATAATAAATTAGATTTAAACGAATTTGTGTGAATGAATGAAATGGCTACAAATAACATTATACATAGAAAGAGATTCAAAGAATACGTGTACCGGTGAAACGGCTATATTACTATGAACGCCCCTCGTTTATTTTGCCTCTTTCGACACCAGTTGCGAGCTTAAAGCGGCCCACTGACGGGCGAGCATGTCTGCGGCAAGCATGACGTCTCAGGTGAACGACGAGCATTTTTTAATCGACGTCATGCTGAGACAGCTCACCGTGCACATGCTTGCCCGTCAGTGAACCGCTTTTACCCTCATTCTTGACGAACAAACGAGCGAGCAGAGTGGTAGAATACGACGTACTGCTGTCACTAGGTTGTCCTTCATACTCTTATGTGTTTCTGCGTTCGCTTCCTCACTTTATTTTATTCGAAAAGCATAGTATTATTCATTGAAATCCATATGAAGTATTGTATTTATTGAAACAATAAGTCATTTTTTAGTACATGCGAATAGAATGAAACTCCAGATTTGGGTTTTGCTCAAGAATGATTTGTGCACATCTCAAAAACTCAGGAAGGTTTTTTTTTGAGCGACCTGTTTGTGGCAGCCGCTGACAGCTTTTCTGACCGACGAGTTAATAAACGCAGTAAATCACCAGTTTGTCAACTAAACCCAGATCAATGCAACCACGCGCGTTGTCTCAGTAATATATCTTCCCTTTTAATAATCTAAGCGAATAAGTGAAATAGATGATTGTTAAATATTTTTGCTTTTTTGACTTAATTTTTTTATTTCGTAAAATAATTTGTTTGTTGTCTATATTTTTTTTAACAGGACGTATCAAATCTTATAAGAAAAAAAAAACATAAATTACGAACACTCAAATGCTAAGCGCACCGTATGATCGGACATATGAGTATGTCGTAGCATGGTGCAGTGTTCCGTCATAACGTTTGTCATTTTGGAGTTACGTCACATTAATAGCTTCGTTATGCTTCCACCGACGATGAAGCAGGAAATCAAAAATCCATCCATGATTTTTGTATACGAAAAACGTCCTCGATCAACCTCAATCTTCGTAACACCAAGAATTTATTTACCGTAGTTAAATAGTCGTAAAATGCTGTGAAATTTAGAAATCGTTATGAGTGATATCTGCCGTTTTGGGAAATGATTAATTCTATCGTGATCAGTGATTTAAAGATGTCATAGATTACCTACACGGGAATAGAGATAGCGCCGTAATTAAGATACGCAGTCCAATACTAATTTTTTTTAAAGAAACACCGCAGTTAAACATAATTATTGGCAACAAGGGAACGCCGATTGTTTGTACATTAATTGATTAATGATTTAATTGACTGGTGATTATTAATTATCCAAAATTAATAGAGAGGGCCTCACTGAACATATGAATAAAAACAAAGAAGAATAATCAAACCAAGTAAGTGCAGAAATCTTGCGTTATTACTATATGTGTTGGTCGGAGCATCGCGATCCTACCGAATTACAAGTCTGCCTAGAACATAGAGAGGATCGAACTCCTTTTTCTACCCCATTACGGTGATGCAACCTAGACCATCATCATGCACACGGTATGATAACATTTGAACCCTTTACTATTCACGGGTTAAAGAAAGTATTATTGAATTTTTATTTATGTATTTATTCATTTAGATTTACAATCAGTACAATATGATACAAGATATAATTAAAATATTTTTAGTGATTATAGATTATTTTACCTTATCAGGTCGAAATTATTGGTTCCTAACTAGGCAAATTGCCCGTTCCAAGGAACCAAAATATGTGAAAGTAAGTGTGTGATTTGTCTATGTCTATAATACATCTCATTAATGTTATAATTTGTGATGTTCAATCGTTACAATCTTATGATAGAATCAAACTTGAGCTGTTGTGTATGTTTCAATTGTGTATGAGCAATAGTCAGAATAGTGGAAGATACATAAAACAAAAACAAAGAACAATCGGTCTAGATAATAATAATAATGATAAGTAGAGAGAGAGTACATTATTTTGAGTATGTGTTTTCTTGTCGAAAGTAGCCAATAGGGAAAGTAAAAATACATATGTAGTGTTATAAAATAACGGATAAAAGCATTTTATAAAACAAACATTAAAAATATATATAAAAGCATTTTATAAAACAAACATTCATACAAACAATATTGTTTTTTTTTTAAACATTAAATTTGATCTTTCTTATCTTGGCTATCGTATTACGTATTCATAATATCAAACCATTTATTCTATAAAAATAAATTAAAAAACAATTAAAAAATATTATTTTTAAAAAGATGTTAAAAATTCTATTTCTTTCACACCAAATAACAACCTTTGAAAATGTACTCAAATTAAACACAGGTGGCTTGCTTTTAATAAAGTAAGCCTGTTTTAAAATTAAATGCTATTTTCTAAGCGGAAAATACGCCCTGCAATAAATAATAAATGTTTTGTTCTATTTTATCACAAACGTAAATGCCCCCATGCAGTTTATGTCTTAAAATTGTGTATAAAGGTAATTTATAATAGGGTTTAAAATAATATTCGGTAAAGAGTAGCAAACCTTTTCAACATTATTCAAAACCTCCGTCCTAAATCTGATAAGGTTGACACGTGATGTGTTTGTAAAATTCCTAAAATAAAATAAAATAATGTAACACATTATTTAAAAAATTATTTTTTTTGGTTAATAATAACGGTTCTGTTTTTATTTGTAGCTTTGGTTGTAAACTCGGATTTGTTTGGAATTGTTTTTTTTTCAAAATTGGAACTGATCATATCAAGAACTCAGACAAGCAATAAAGTATCTGCATAATACGTTATATAATGTTTTACGAGAAATTTATTTTAATTCTGTCTTTGAAGTGCGTATTTCTTTCGTTTAAATTTCTTGATAATTTGACAAGTATTGACAAATTAAACGATCTTTTAACGGTCCGTGCTTTTTTTAACTAAAATGCAATCATCAATCCTGCAATAATAATAACACAGGCTTTTTGGTGGAGGCCTGGTGGTGCGTGGGGCGAGAAACGTAAATTCGTCTCAGACGGCGGATGCGGCGAAGGACCGGAGACGCGCGTATTTCCGGTCGCAAGTCGTGACGAGTTTTAGACTGAACTGACTGTAATTGCTAGACTGACTGACTGTGATAACTAGACTGACTGACGGTCCTGCGGCGCGAGGCGTTTTATATCGAGCCTTTCCCGGCATAAGATCGAAAGCGTAAACATTGTATTTTACAGGTATTAGCATTGTATTTTGGAAGTATTTTCTAAATATATAATGTTGTGTTTAGTAAGTTAGTTCGGAATTTAAAGAACATGTTTATAATTATTTAGTAAAATAAAATAAGAATAGATCAAAACATGATTGTTGTCTCAAAGTACTTTTGACTCTTACGAAGTTGCGTCGTACCCCTTCTAGTGTTCCATTTAAATGTGTTGTACGCTTACGATACATTTTTTGATGTTTTGTTTGGCACAAATGAATGTAGTTTTCGAAGGAAGCTGAGTAATAATTGAATAATTTATTTATTTTATTTTATTCTTAATATTAAAGTGTCACTCCGTCGTTATATTTATTCATTTTAATTTACAATTCAGAAATAGCTTTTTTTTAATTTTTAGAGCTCGAACTCGTAAAAATAATAATAATCATAGGAGAAAACGCCATCTTTTGGAAAATGTTCACCCCAAACACGTATGTATACCATTACCATTTTTTTTAATAAAATCAGTGAGCTATATTTACAATCAAAGGATTCACTGTTGATTATTATTTTTTTATAATAATTGTTTGTTCAAACATAATCTTTGTTTTAATAATTATTATTATTGGTCTTTTTTATCACTTTCTGACAAAACATGGCGCTTACATCAGCGTTGTGGGGAAACGCGAGATATTCTTCATAGAAAATTTAAAAAACCTTTTTTTTATGCACGCCTCGAAGCATTTAAAAATATGTTTATAAGCTGATATTAACCCCACAGAGACCGTTTTTTTATATAAGATTAAAAAATAAGTTTATTCAATTTACTCGAAAACTAAACCTCAAATCAAAAAAATATATATTCAAAAGAGTATTCGCTAGCACTACGAGTTTCAGAACACTGTGTATATTTTTAATATTTCTGGATTCCGTTAGAATATATTTCTTATTTCCTACTGCTTTGTTTCTATTTCTTTTTAACACGCTCGCAACGCATTTTCAGAATGTATCTATGGCTTCGTAGCAGATGTGTAAAAAACAGTCTTTAAAAGACAGCATCTCTAAAGATGAAATAATCCCTGAAAGAAATTATTTCTCTCAGGGCCTCGTGTAAAGCTAAATGAATAAATCTACTACCAATTCTAGTGAGCACCGTATGGGAGACAGCCATTTCAAGATGCGTCTTAATCCTGGGTAGACTACAGAAGTACAAGCGGGATACTGGTGAATCTACATTACATTTGGAGTCAATTTTTCTACTAGAAAAATTGACTCCAAATGTAATGTAGATTCACCAGTATCCCGCTTGTACTACGAGTTTCCGGACACCGTGTGTAAAAGTGATTTTCTTGTTAATTTTCTTTTAAATTGTAACTAACTAACTAACCATCGCGCCGTTTCCGGCTTAATTAGTTTTGACTGACCGCCAAACAACTCGGTCTTGGCACACACTTCTTGCCTCATTCACATTCATATATCGTCTCATACACATACTCTTCTATTATTCTAATTCTTGACATGGCCCGACTCGAGTATCTGATTCACTTGATCGTGCCATGTCTTCCTCGAGCGTCCCCGACTTCTTGGAAATTTTATAATATGCAATAACAATACTGACGTAAAACGCCGACACGATCGACATTTTTATTTCAGAGGAACTATTTACATATTATATTATTTGGTCTTCTTGTCATAAAACGTTACCTAAACTATATAGCTTTGGATTGCAACACAAATGCTTATAAACTATGAATATTATTGAAAATTCCTCTAGTGGTGCAAAATTCGAGAGGAACCTCAAAAAATCATTAATTAACTATAATGGTATTCACCAAGGCAGTATGATCGGTCCGCTCCTATTTTTGTTTGAAATATAGATAAACCTGTAGGATGGACACCTGAGTTGTACAGATCGTACTTAATACTACTAATTAGATAATAATTTAAAAATTAATACTAACGATGATGTGTATGTAAATAATATTGAAAGCCTTATGTTAAACCATAAAATTTTTGGTGGATCGAATTTAATTTATTTAATTTACAGAAAAACGAAACATTTAAATATAATAATGAATGTAATCCAAAATTGGCATTGCTGTGTAGGTATGTGGCGTCACAAAAATAAATCATTACAAATGTGAATCAATCAACCAAATACTTACACCATTCAGTATTTGCGAGGGGGCATAGCAATAAATTGGTATTGACGTCAGGCTTAGCTAGGATTCGATAGATAGAGATACTAATAAGCTACATAAAGGGGTATTAGGGATATCGCAACTCGCAACATGTCAAAGAAAAATTGAATATCTACTATAATAAATACGGAATTTTGGCAAAAATGGCAGTTCTTACAGTACAGGCAACAGTTACAGTTAATAGTAGCATGATTTGCTAGGCCAGCTAGTTATAATGTCAATATTTATATGATCGGATTATTAGAATTATCAGTATCAGGTAATTAGTTATTTTAACACCGAATTAATAAACCACCACGAGCAAATGATAATGTAAATTATCATTTGCTCGTATAACGGGATTCATGGGTACATCATGTATTATATTATTTGCCCCAATGGATCAAATTAAGATACTATCAAAAGATTTCTCATCAGCTCAATCGAGACTTCCAGTCCACATAAACTGAAAAAAAGGTTTTATAAATTCTTATAAGTTTTCCGCCAAAACTGTTATTTTTTAAATACTAATTTGGTTAGAGGCGTTTATCTAATAAGACAAATTATTTCAAATCATCAATTTACATTGCGTGTGTAGTGGGTGGTAATATGTAAATAGATCCGGTTTTCATCCATGACGTGAATATATTTAATGGTATCCAGAAATGTGCCTTTGAAACACGTGAAATAGTCCTATTTTCCCCGGCATCTCTATTCTCACCAAATAAGTAAATATATCACATAATTTTTAACAAATACCTTTCACACTGTATTCTTAGTGAAGAATAACACATTTCTATTTCCATTTTGAGTTGCTTTTTTGAAAAAAGAAAACAATTCCGTTTTGGCTATGTTTATTTGTTAGTTTTGCCAGATATGAGACTAGAAGAAATTGTATGACCGAAAACCACACATATCGTGTAAGTGTATATAAAATGCTTTATCAAAAAGCATGCACATATTAGTTTGTATGTACTACACGAGTGTCATGTACCGTGCTGTTTATACTATCGCTAGTTTACAAGTAAAAAACTTTATTTTTATTCATAGAATAACGAAAAAAATAAAATATTAACAATTCTCAAACGACAAATGTGAAACGAAAATATGAGAAAAAAGATTCGATTGTATCTAAGAATTGAACCCATGATTTAAGTCTCTCCGGGGTTTTGCTATACCGCTGAGCTAATTTGATCCTATCAACCTTACTTCAGGAAGAATCTTGCAATCATACATAAAGATAGCAGCCAGTAAAAACATGCTTTAAGAAAATGAAGATAATCTTGGTAGTTCTTATTCAAAGTTTGATACAGTTAAATATGGCCAAAGTTGAAAGGGTGGAATTAGCTAAGTGATAGGCAAGATTGAGCTCCGGAGATCAATTCCTAAATGCGATCGAATCTTTTTCTGATGATTCTGTTTCTCATTGTCGTTTGATAGACGACAAAATTGTATAAAAATTGTTAAAAAAAACTAAAGTTTATTAAATCTTGGAATGACAGTCGAACTGTATTATTTAATTTCCCTTTATGGTCTAAACTAATAATCGATCGTTGGTTGAAGTCGAAGTCAAGGAAGTACGGTTTCCGAAACAAAATTATAAAATTATGTAATAATAACTTAGTGTAGTTGACAGAGATATAAGAGCACATGTTCTAACCGTGATAGTTCTTTTCAGTAGGTACATTAAGATGATTTCAACCATAAAAACCTAAAAATTAAGAAACAACAAATATCTCTGGGCTAACTGCACTGGTCTAGGTATTGTGAGTGTCACATACACCGACCCACTATCTACCTGGATAGCGTGGTGCGTTATTGTGAGTTTTACATTACTATTACATACACACCAACCCACCTCGATAGTGTTGTGCGTTATTTTAAGTGTCACATATACCAGCGGTCGGGGAAACTGGGTAAATTACCCCAAATGGGGTAAAAATGTTTTTTTTTTGGGTAATAAGGAAATATTTCTAGTTTGCTATTTTGGAAGACTGTGAAAACATTACTTTTGATAACATCAAGGATACAGTTATAAAACATCTTACCAAACACAGAGAGCGGTTCTCTGACTACTTTCCAGATCTTGATATACATACTTTATAATGGGTTGTAGATCATTTTAAATGTGAAATTGCTAACATACCAGAAAAACCTTCGGGTTTGCCAGAAACAATACTTCAACTTCGATCTAATACTGAAGCATGTATTCAATTTGAGAGCAAAGCCAATCTGTCGTCTTTTTGGATGTCCAAAATTGCACATGAGGAGGTGGGAAAAACGTTGCTGCCATTAGTAACAACCTATCTTTGTGAACAAGGCTTTTAAACTCTAATAAACATAAAAACGAAGAACAGAAATCGATTAAACGCGGAAGACTGTATTCAAATTGCTCTTACATAAAAAGTCCCAATTTTGAAGTAATTGTATGAAAACATGAAGCAACATCATTTCTCCAAAAACTGAAAGGGAAACATGAAAATCTGAATTTTGGTTTGATCCAATTTGAGAATTTTATTTTTTTGTTTGTCTATTACATATTTACTATTTTCATGCAACTTTTTTTTATTTTCCGTGTAAATTAATTCAATGAATAATATTTATTTCAATATACATTGATTGTCTTCTTTTCAAAATGGGGGGAAGGGGTAATATCGACTTACGCAAAAATATTTTGGGGTAATGGTTAAAAAAGTTCCCCGACCGTTTACATATACCAACACCTCTATAAAGCGTGGTGTGTCATTTTGGATATCACATCACCAACCCACCTAGATAGCTTGGTGCGTTATTGTGTGTGTCACATACACCAACCTACCTGTATAGCGTGTTGCGTTGTTTTGAGTGTCACGTACAAGAACCCATCACTCATCTGGACAGAATGGTGAGCTATATCTAAATCAGCCAAGAGAGGATGACTTTAATAGAGTACCTATGGATGATAATAAATCAATATGGCAAATTGGTTTTGCCGTTTCAGCATATATTACGCATAGAATTTTTTAAATTCAAATCAAATAAAAAACGTTTAATATTTTAACAGGAACCTTACCACCTTAATAGATCTTATACATAAATATTTATTATCGTATATGGGGAATGGCGGCGGCTATTTCACGGAGAAAAGAATTTTACACAGTTTTCGACGTTATAATAGTCTTTCATTGTGTTTATTATTTATAGCAGGTATTTTCACAGCAAATAACAAACAAAAAGTATGAGTTTCGCTTTGATTTTTATTGAATATGGTTACACAGTTACGTACGCACATCAATCGTGTTATAGCATGTTGGCGAAATATCTTAATAAATATACTTACACACAAGTTTACCTAAAAAATACACAAATTAAAAACTCACATTTTTTACATTATTATTCAAGACCTATCGGACGATGGCGATATCAAACGACAAGGGAGAAGCCTAAGCATAGTGTCTAATATGATTGCCAGCAAATTTTGCAAATGCAGCAATATTGTTAAATAAATACTATTTAACGCATTCTGTACCGGCCTGTATACAGTAGACATGATGTCACTACCGAACTTGCTCGATGGAACGACTCCGAATTCAATAAAATGACGCCTGTAGAATCATATTTGGATACCGAAGATACAGCAGCGCGTCGACTATGTTGACGGAAATTGGACTAAATGGATTTTTGCCGGCCTGATGAGACACCGGGTCACTAGAGTCAAGATGCGGCTAATGGCCTCCTCCAACACGGTGGTGACCGCATCCTACCACCACCGAACGCTACTCCTGAGTGAGCGCTGGTCCCAAGCTCACTCAAGACCACTCAGACTCTGCAGAGTTGTCATAAATTGTTAATTTATTCTTCTTCATCTATTTTTGAATTTTTCACATGTCTATTGTACAAAAAAATATGTATATTTATATGGGACGTGTGGGATTGCACTAACCTCCCCATACCCTGAAATAAAAATTATTACAATCATTATTATTATTTTTACTTTCCATCTAAAAATAACATTTTTTGACAAAAACTTTCATGAATAATGCACATTAAATTTAGCTGTATTAAAAGCAACATGCAGTGTCACCATCCGCTTTTCTGTAGAAAATCCATAACTATGAAAGCCTTAGTGAAAACTCTTAAAATAGATTTAAACGGTTATAAGAGTAACGCTTACATATACGACGTTCTTACATTTATACATTTTGGCTCTATTAATAATAATAATAATAATATTTTATTCCAGGATGTGGGGAGGTTAGTGCAATCCCACACGTCCCATATAGATATACATTTTTTTTTGTACAATAGATATAATAAATTATCAAATAAAGAAAACTATGCAGGGTGTGGTCTTGAGTGCGCTTGGGCCCAGCGCTCACTCAGGAGTGGCGCTTGGTGCTGGTAGGCTGCGGTCACCAACGTGTTGGCGGAGGCAATCAGCCGCATCCTGGCTCCATTTACCTTTACTTAATTATATGCCCTTATAAGGGGCTTTTACAAAAGAATAGTTTAAATGAAACAGTATTGTACATAGTTAATCTGTCTCGGTAAAAATTCCATGTATTTATTTATTGATAAATGGAAGATGTCAATATTTTCAACTGACTTGGTATAATTATTTTCCTCCATTAGTATTCTGGACAACGAAGAACGTAGGCAATTTTGCGCAAAAAAATTGTATTCAAATTTAGTACCTATTTAACTCATATCAATAATTCCATCATTTAAAGCAGCTTGTTTAGGTTATTTCGGGTAAGTTTGCTCTCTCTCCAAAATAATTTAACGACTTATTGATCAATGAATTTAGGTTTTAAACTATATTAAGAATTAGATATAATGTTATTGAATAAAATGTTGCCGTTAGCAAATCCTTCATTAGATTTAATACGACCGGTCGGTGGTCGAGTTGACATTGCATTTGGGTCCCACCCAGGCGTAGTGTGTTCAAAGTCCTCCATCATAACACAAGCAACATTTTCAGCTTACTGTGGTGGTTGGAAGAGATTTTCAAATATTGTCAGGTTATTCGTAACCTAGGAACGTTTGTCTTTTAAAAATATATATATATATATATATTTCGAAGGGCGAACCATCGAGTGTTCTTTGCAAATTTGACGGCCGGCATAGTCCAGTGGTAACGCATTGGACTGCCATTCCGAAGGTCGCGGGTTCGAACCCGGCGTGCGCAAACAAATTTTATTTGATTAATTTGTGTTATTTCACAATTAATTAATTAAAATAATATATAGTATATTTGTGGCACGTTCCAGAGTGGAAGATACGACCAGTATCGCCCTGGGGTAAGACCACCATTCAGAATTGAAACGTTGCTCCAAATGGCTTTAGCCGTGTTTAGTGACTAGATCTGAATAGCCAGGTACTTCCCCACCTTCCTCTTTCCCTTCCCCACTTACCTTCAGTCTCACAACATCCCCCAATTGGGGATGCCATAGTCTCACTGGCTCCAGACGGGAGCAGTTGGGACTCTTGTGAGGTATTCACTATAAAAAAATAATAATAATTTTAGTAATCACTTGATATTTATAATATTTTATTATTAATATGTTTCGTGGAAAATAATTCCTTTATCAAGTGAGAGTAATAAAAAAGGTGCAGCCAAATAATTTAATTTGTTGTATGACTTTTGAACTCGACGATTTTTGTGGCAGAATGTGACAACTGCTCCAAGACTCTGAAACCAGAGTTTACCAAGTGAAAAATAATCTTAGTAAGATGCCTCATCTTTAAATTTGTGATGTCGTGCTCCACCGGTATCAGGCAGTTATAACTTAGTGCGGTTTCCTATTTTATAATATAACCCATCCGACAATTTAACTCATGTTTCCAGTAGAACGTATTTCATGGAAACATAATAGAACTGTCATCGCTAAACCTTTTCCAATCGAGAATTTACGATGTTAATAATCTCGGGACGAGTGAACGAAATTTTTATTTCAAAAAATTACTTCAAAATATTGGTTCCATGCGAGCGTTAAAAATAGTCCATGCACGTTATTGAATAAGACATAAATGTTGTATCTCTACTTAACTGATACAAACTTGCCAAATGATAGTTCGATGTTGATATTATGTTACTTCTACATAACCATTATATTTTTTTCTGTAGTTACTACTATACAGATGTGTGATATATAAGTCTTTGTAAATTGGCACTATTTTATTTCTTATAAACCAAATTAAAGAAAACAAATTTTATGTTATACAAAAATTCTTCTTAACGAACAAAAAATGTTTATGAAAACATAAAGCTGTGTATAGTCTTCAGCATGTCGTAACGAATGAAATAGATTTTAATGGCGGTCTTAATGATATTGCCTAAGTAATTCCCTGGAATTATGACAACTGGATCATATTTGTGTCTGTTGCGCATACGACACACTTTCAAAATATCACATTTGATACACTGGCTTGTATCGGGTTGAAGTCGGCCGTGGACCTGTTTGAATCACCGATTACAGCGGGTTATACTTAGCCGGGCCGGGCCGTAGTAATTACAAGACAAACAACGGCTATATTTACGCAATATGTTAGTCGAGAAGCAGAGTTACACCGAACTAGTAGCTAAAGAAAACAAACACTATGGCAAACGAGATAAAAAGACCCAACTCTGTGTGATATTATCGATATCTCTTTGGATACCTATATTGCCTATAACATAACATATTGCCTATAGAGTGCCTATAACATAACATATTCTACAGTTATGTTTAACTTTCAAATGGTTTATGGAAATTATTAGAAAATATATTGTGTATTCGTGAAAATACTGTGTTGTAAAAATTATGAGATATTATGTGAAATTACGTTCCAATAAATACAATCCCAATGTGCAAAATATCGTAAAATTTGTCATCTTAGACTTAAAAGTTCTCATTGAAAATTATAGGTGGCAGCTATAAACTTTTGTTTATAGCTAGTACGTGTTTAAATCAGGCCTTAACAATAGCTCAAATGGCGGCTATGTACGACAGACACCAGGGTAATAATACTTAGTGTTTTAACATAAATTGTAATTTAATTGTACAATGAAAACCACAAAAATGATCAAAGGGGTTTTATTTAAATGTTTCAATGCTGTGTAGATCAAGTTTAGTGATATTTTGACTTTATAGTTATTTTTCTGCGATTGTTTTAAATAGTCGCCTGCACTATTTTCATGTATAAAATCGTTGATTTTTATATATATATATATATATATATGTAAAAGCCTTAATAGGCGTGAAATAAATAAATAAATAACAATGTTGTAAAAGTAATTTCATAATACTAACTCAATTTTTATCTTTTTGAATGGTTTCGATTTTTCCACTTTCGTTTATAGGGCCAGTCATTACAAAAGTTTAGCCCTGAGAGAATATTAAAACAACTTCTTTCATTTATATTGAACAAATTTATTTTAGCTTGGGATTCGTTGATCCGTAAAACACTTGCCTTCTACATTATTATTATTTACATGTTTTCTCTGGAATTTTCAAATAATTCGAATATTATAAATACTTAAACTCTTAATTGAAGTACTTCTGCAAGAAGTTGGTTTATTTAAAAGTTTTAACAAACAAAATTGTGTTAAAGTAATCTTTTTATGTTGCTCATAAAAAAATAAATATTTTTATAGCAAGAAAAACTAAATACAATATAAAGCGAATAAGCTATTTTTGATATAAAATTGAACACTTCTTTTCAGCTGGGAGGTATTCTTTACTCAAAACTGAGTTTGTTAATTAAATATTATATTTTTCAATAATTTTCAATTCTCCTCGAAAAACATAATAAACAATAAGATCACAGAGTTTTTTCTAAATTTATTTTTGATTGATAAATAAGAAGATTTTTTTTCATTTATTATTTGGTAATCTAAGTCTCACTGGGTCTCAAGGATTAAAAATAAAGTATGTCCGGGGGTAAAGTGCGCTAACTTCGGGAGGTGACTCTACTAGATGGTAGAAGTAAAAAAATTAATAACTATTTTCGAAAGTTAACTTTTCTTCCCATATATTTAGTCCGATCAGTGCTGGGGGTAAACTTTGCACAACTGAGGACTGTACGCACAGAGTGAAGAGTTCGAATAATATGATAGTCTCATCAGTGCGCACAACTGTGGGCTGTACGCACAGAGTGAAGAGTTTGAATAATATGATAGTCCCACCAGTGCGCACAACTGTGAACTGAACGCACAGAGTGAAGAGTTCGAATAATATGATAGTCTCATCAGTGCGCACAACTGTGGGCTGTACGCACAGAGTGAAGAGTTTGAATAATATGATAGTCCCACCAGTGCGCACAACTGTGAACTGAACGCACAGAGTGAAGAGTTCGAATAATGTGATAGTCTCATCAGTGCGCACAACTGTGGGCTGTACGCACAGAGTGAAGAGTTTGAATAATATGATAGTCTCATCAGTGCGCACAACTGTGGGCTGTACGCACAGAGTGAAGAGTTTGAATAATATGATAGTCCCACCAGTGCGCACAACTGTGAACTGAACGCACAGAGTGAAGAGTTCGAATAATATGATAGTCTCATCAGTGCGCACAACTGTGGGCTGTACGCACAGAGTGAAGAGTTTGAATAATATGATAGTCCCACCAGTGCGCACAACTGTGAACTGAACGCACAGAGTGAAGAGTTCGAATAATGTGATAGTCTCATCAGTGCGCACAACTGTGGGCTGTACGCACAGAGTGAAGAGTTTGAATAATATGATAGTCCCACCAGTGCGCACAACTGTGAACTGAACGCAAAGAGTGAAGAGTTCGAATAATATGATAGTCTCATCAGTGCGCACAACTGTGGGCTGTACGCACAGAGTGAAGAGTTTGAATAATATGATAGTCCCACCAGTGCGCACAACTGTGAACTGAACGCACAGAGTGAAGAGTTCGAATAATATGATAGTCTCATCAGTGCGCACAACTGTGGGCTGTACGCACAGAGTGAAGAGTTTGAATAATATGATAGTCCCACCAGTGCGCACAACTGTGAACTGAACGCACAGAGTGAAGAGTTCGAATAATGTGATAGTCTCATCAGTGCGCACAACTGTGGGCTGTACGCACAGAGTGAAGAGTTTGAATAATATGATAGTCCCACCAGTGCGCACAACTGTGAACTGAACGCACAGAGTGAAGAGTTCGAATAATATGATAGTCTCATCAGTGCGCACAACTGTGGGCTGTACGCACAGAGTGAAGAGTTTGAATAATATGATAGTCCCACCAGTGCGCACAACTGTGAACTGAACGCACAGAGTGAAGAGTTCGAATAATATGATAGTCTCATCAGTGCGCAGAACTGTGGGCTGTACGCACAGAGTGAAGAGTTTGAATAATATGATAGTCCCACCAGTGCGCACAACTGTGAACTGAACGCACAGAGTGAAGAGTTCGAATAATGTGATAGTCTCATCAGTGCGCACAACTGTGGGCTGTACGCACAGAGTGAAGAGTTTGAATAATATGATAGTCCCACCAGTGCGCACAACTGTGAACTGAACGCACAGAGTGAAGAGTTCGAATAATATGATAGTCTCATCAGTACGCACAACTGTGGGCTGTACGCACAGAGTGAAGAGTTTGAATAATATGATAGTTCCATCAGTGCTGGGGGACAATATTAAGTCATTGATTCCAATATCCTATATTGTAGTAAAATCGAGTATAATAGAATGCACGAGTGGTCAAGAGTAATGCTATGTAGTATTTATAACGGTCTACGATTGTGATTCCATCCGGAACTCATATGATTTTCTATTCATAATACACATAAATTCAAACCTACGTAAAAATCTAATTAACCTACTATGTCTGTAAGTACGTGAGTCGGTCTATGTTGAATGGTGTTGATAGTAAAATTTGAGGGATATTTATGAATTGTTTGGTTTGAGGCGTCTAAATGGGATTTACAACTGTCTCGTCATAAATATCGTTAATTATAAACTCATAATCCACAGTAATTTATAGAGGAGTCCAAATATTATTTGAAATAAGAACATTATTTTATCGGAAAAAATAAAAGCTTTTAAGTTTGTGTGTTATTTTGTTTCTTTTTAGGTTTATACTTAATTTTTCCATTAAAGCATATTTTCGTGAATAAGAACAAGGCCACTGTTAAACGGGAATAATATTATTGAAGATATTCTCCGTAATTATTAAGAAGATATACCTATCTATCTTTAAGTGTACCTGACACTTTGCGATGTTTCAATTCTGATTTTATGTTGTTGAAGTGAAATTACTTATTTTGATCGAATTATACAACAGTTAAGAATGGATTAATTAAGATAAAAATCTATTTTAATCGACAGACGATGGCAGTATTATATGGAACGTTGTTGAAGATGACTTTATTGATTAATAATTTAAAAACCATTTTAGTTTCATTTTTGATATTTAATATAGTATCCCTCAAAATATTGTAGAAAACAATATAGGTATGGTTTTGTATTTTTGAATACAACCGTCGGCAGAAAACACCTTTCAATGGCAACCAGTCTTCCGCACGCTGTATGAACCTGAAGAAATACAAACGAATTCTTATTCTGTAAGGCTTTTTTCATTGTGTTGAATCGACCACACAAGTGTTTTTATTATGAAATGGCGGTATTTTGAACACTTCTATTCTACTCTGCTTTTAGAACAGGTATATATATACCTACCTATTCTGAAAGCATACTGAATGCTGTAGAAATAAGATCCATGCGGCGGCTGTGTGATAAAACCATTTACGATCATATGAGATATGTAGAGAAACGCAAAGTTCAAGGCTGATGTAAGCGTAATGAGTGAGATTAAGAAAGGGACACACTACATGGTTTAACATTTCTTTTTTTTAAAGAAAGACAAACATTCCCGGGTTACGAATGACCTGACAATATTTTAAAATCTCCTACTACCACCGGAGTAAGCGGAAAATGTTGCTTGTGTTGTGATGGAGGACATAGCCAGCCGAGGAATTGAACACAATACGCCTGGGTGGGACCACTCAACCACCGACCGATCACAGAGTGAATAAACGGAGAAATGGGTGAAAGGAAAATATATGTTGCAAATGTAGAAGAAGTCGTGGATGACTTCAGAAGACATGAACATTAGTAGAAGGTTATTAAATGATGTATGAATGTGTATTAAGCAAGGAGTGTTTGCCAATACAGAGTTGTTTTGCGGTCTCGTCTGCCTAACCCTGAGGGAAACGGTGTGATGGTTATTTTGCAGTTTGCCAATCTATTATTGAGTATGGTATCATAGCATGGGGAGGCGGCACTTCATCTGCACTAGACCTAATCACAAAGGCTCGGAAAACAATTTCAAAAATAAATCTCAGGCTACCTATAATTACAGACTCGAATCTAATTTTTAATATTATGAATGTGTTTGATGTTCGGCAGCTATATGCAAAAACTATCCTAACTCATCTATGCTCAAATTATAATTACTACGGAAAAAGTTCAAGTACACGATGTACTCGAAGCAACAACAAAAACTTACTACAAATACCGATAACTCATATTACGTTTGGTCAACGAAACTTTAAATACTTTGCGACAAGACTACAACATTCTTCCAGACAGCATAAAACAATGTGATTCACAAAAAAAATAAAAGATAATGTAAAAACTTGGATAAAAAATAAGAATAGGGCCTTCACCGGTGCATTCATCCAAATTCGCAGTGAAGTCACCACGTTATTGAGAGAATACATTTTAATACAAGTATAGGTATGTTCAAAAGTATTAGGAACTAACACGAATAATCCTGCCTCAACACAGGCTAGCCTAGTGAGGCGGTATTTGAGAAACCTCAACTGTACTTTTATTTTCTTTTTATCTTCACAATTTTATGTTTGTATTTTTCTGTAAATTTTATAACCTTAAAAATAAAAGTTACAAATCAATGTACAACATAATATGTATTTATAGTTATAATGTGCAAACTTTCCTAAATAAAGATATTATTATTATGTTTAGTTAGTTAGTTATGTACCAAATCTCAGCTGAATTGGCTGTTTGGTTATTGACTTATCAATGAACCAAGACTATGCACAGTTTTCACAGCTTTCCCTCTCTTGTAAAATTGATTATGATCATAATATGCTTCTCTTACTTTAGCCCTTGCTTTGTCGTCCACGTTACGTTCTAGTTAGTTGTATTATTTTCACTACTCTCAATTGGAGTGCGCGCAGATGAATCAAGAAGTACGTTATTCAATCATCAACTTCTCGAAAATAGTGAAATATATGTTTGTTTGCCAAGTGAGAAAGAACAGAGTTTTTAAGGTTATTTTCGAAGACAAGTTACATAACCTCTAGCCTGAAGAAAACGTTTCATGGACGATGTGCTGGCCTACTCGATAAGCGGGTAGAAGGATTCTACTGCTAATGCTAATGGAATAAGAAGGCTAAACTTTTACTAAATATGTTAGCTCATCATATGTATGTATGTAAGAAATCAGTATTTAACTAGGTCATTTTAATACATACGAATTCTTGAATTTTCCAACCCCCGCCCCGGTCCTTTTAAACAGATGTCACATGTAAGAGCACTCTATTTAACGAACCGTGCGAACATTAAAAGCTAACCAGATTGCAGTCTCTCCAAGGAATGAATGATACTTATCTTGCATCGCGTACTACTATTCTTTTACTGTATAAACAAAAGAGGTGGATGCTAAGAACAAAGAAACAAGCCGGACGGTGCCAAACTTTCGTCGAGACGTCTTCAAGAGGTTTGTTGCTCAAAATATATTGTGTGATTTTTTAGTTTTTTTTTCTAAACGTGATTATTCTGGAATGGCTCAGTTTTATTCACCAATTTAAATTTAAAAATTACAGTAACTATGTTTTTGATGTTGACCCTGATAAAACTTTAACAAAAGATTTATGTGAATTATCTACAACCAGAGACTGATAATCATTAAAGATTTTCTCAGCTATTTATCTATTTTTCATGTGATAAGTTTGAATCAAGCATGAAAGATTTTAGACTAAATTCATTATTCTTTACATTACAAAAAAAACTCAATAGGTTCATTTGTTTTCCAGCGTGAAATAATCTTGAAATTACTTTAAAACAATTTTTTGGAAGACTTTTGATGGCTGAAGGCTATTTTAAATGCAAATCGTATTCGCATTTAAAATAGCGGGTACAAATTCTGATTGATTTTTACACTAACAGCCTTACTAAAAAAACGTGGTGTAAATAACGCGTAATGTCAGAAGTGTGAAAACTTAATTTGTGTTACCATGGCGTTAGTTTGGTTAAAACACACTTAAACCAGGCTCTATGCTGGCTTTACCACACCAACGTTGAAGGAGCATATAAGAATCTAATTAGTAAGGCGGTTAGTATTTTTTATTAGAAGGATCAACTTTTTGGTCTAAGTACTTTGTCTATTTCGATAGTTAGACCTACTTGAAACTAAATAAAGTTTCTTTGGTCTGGACGTCACTCTTTATATCTATGTTGTATGAAAATAATCATTGTACAATAATTATTGCAGTTATTAAGGATTAATATGCCAAATTATTAAATTATGTTATGAATAAGCTATCAACATTAATTGCTCATGAATAAGTGAATTAAAACCTTTCACTTCTATTTGTGGCAAGATTTATCTTGTTCGATAACCTGATTTAGATGTATTTTATTTAATATCTTATTTTTTTTGCTCTAATCTCCTACCCAACACCCTTTATTTTGTCGGCAAGAGATAGATCAGCCATAACCCGTGAAAAACGGCTCGTTACCTTTCAACTCCTAAAATGAAAATAGTTTTCGGTCCGTTTAGCCTTTTGTTACTTATTTTATGGTTCGTCTGATAATAAATTTATCTGTACGGATTCTTTATGCTTTACGGTGGGATCTATTATTATTTATACATCTTGCACATCGTTTTCCCACTCGATGATTATTAAATACAATTTTGACAAATGCGCCAAGGTTATGAGCAATAAATGTTCGTAAATACATGCCCGATAAACATTTCAAATTAGATGTAGTACGTCCATTCCCAGAATAGTGTATTTTTGATTTATAATTTTCTTTTTTTATTTATAATTTTTTTTTAGGAAATCTGAAAACGTCACTTTTCCATGTCATCATTAGCCCCTTTTTTACAACAATACAAAATGATTTTTCGCATTGGTAATTTGCATAAATCGGAAAAAATTTCACTGCCAGCCATTTTATGATTTGTGGTGATAAATGGCAATATCATCTCCGACTGCCTAAATGTCAAGCGATACACCGCACATGTAACACGATATTGCTAACGTTTTCCTTGTGGTATTATGATGGAAGGATATTTGCTGAAGAACCCTGTATTTTAAAAGAATGAAGCTGAATATTCGCACAGGCTATTCGTTTTAACAGCAGGTACTATTCGTTTTAACAAAAAATGATCCACCAAGTTTTGATTCAATCATAACTAATATTGTTTGGAATATTGACGCCTCACCATGCAGATGCGGTTTACTATCAGTTTGAGCACTTAATATTTATACGATCCAACCGATGAGCGGGTAACCTGGGCAAATAGTATTTAAAATTCAGGATTATGGTGGGAAACGGGTCTGATAAAAGGGTTCAATCTAGGAATGGATCCTTCACATCAATTATTATTATTATCCATCAATAGAATGTATTTTCGACCCTACACGTAAATAATATAGCCCATCGGTCTGTTTTCAGAAATTTAATATTTGCTCAGAGTACGCAAAGCCGGTGTCAATTGTTTGTGAACGATTCGCTCGGGGCTTAGAAATTTTTCAATCTGCCCAGAGTACGCAAAGCCGGCGTCAATTGTTTATGAACGATTCGCTCGGGATTTAGAAAATTTTCAATCTGCCCAGTACTCTGGGCAGTACTCGCGTACTCGCAAAGCCGCCGTCAATTGTTTGTGAAAATTTCGCTCGGGGTTTAGAAATTTTTAAATCTGCCCAGAGTACGCAAGCCGGCGTCAATTGTTTGTGAACGGTTCACTCGGTGTTTAGAAATTTTCCAATCTGCCAAGAGTTCGCAAAGCCGGCGTCAATAAAATTGTTTGTGAACGGTTTGCTCGGGGTTAGGAAATTTTTCAATTTGCCCTGAATACGCAAAGCCGGCGTCAATTGTTTGTGAACGGTTTGCTCGGGGTTAGGAAATTTTTCAATTTGCCCAGAATACGCAAAACCCGCGTCGATTGTTTGTAAACGGTTTGCTCGGGGTTTTGGAAATTTTCCATCTGCCCAGAGTACGCAAAGCCAGCGTCGATTGTTTGTGAACGGTTCACTCGGGGTTAGGAAATCAGTCGGTATATTATGTTATTTAGTGATTTTGTGTTGTTTCATAAGCGAATCTGTTAATTAGGCGCCTGTCTATACTATCAAAGCAATCAGCGCTCAATTAGGTTCCCGTCATCTACTGAGGATTAAAAAACATTTATCGTATAACTGAGACAAAAGGTATTTTTCCTGTGAAATTAAAATAATGAATGACATTTTCAATCGAAAAAATGTTACTTACATTACATATTGTTTATTTAGAAAAACCTGCAAACCTATACCTATAAATATATATATTTGCCAATCATATTTTATATCAATGATTGCTTTGTTATTTCTACAAAGTTATTATAAAATAGATTACTATTAACTTTTTTTGTTTTAAGATGCCCAGCTTAAAAAACGATTAGGTTTCATTCCCAAAAAGTTATCATTTGCCTGTTGTTTGCAAGTTCTATCTGACGTAATTACTTACAAACGTAAGAAAATGAATACAATTTCGGAGATGTGAAAGCTTTACCAAATTACCAAAAAAACTGAAAACTTAAGCAGGAAAAATATAAGCAAGATTGAAATATTACACAGCACTTGAACCGGATTCTATCCGTTTCAAGTGGTGCTAATAAATGGGTTCCTCTATGAGGAATTCGTAACACTTAGTGAGGCGCTCTAATCTATAAATAATTTGAAATATTATGTTGAAAACATTTTTAAAGTGGAAGCGCCTATTGTTTACGTGTCCGAATTGGTTATTTTCATTGGGTAGAGAAATATTATGCTAATTCGTCTAAAGCGAAAAATCTTACAAATTAGGGTTTGAATAAATGCAGGGTGAGGTATGTAAATTGTAAATACTATTGTATTTATAGATGAGCTTACAACGTAATGTTTTTTTTACAATTTAGCGTACTGACAAAGAAAATAGACAACTTCTAAGGCTATTAACATACAAATATTGAAATTTTATAAGAAAAAGATATTAAAGTGCAAAGTGCTTCATGGACTTATAATTGTTAATTTTATTACATCATAATACTAATTTAGTCAGTTCCGATCGGAAATCGTTAGGTACAAAATCTTAAGCATGACGGTGCAGATGCAGTTACTTGCACAAACTCAGTGTACTTTAAAAAGTGTCAATAATCTGATAGTATTATTACTCTAGCGTCTAGACGATCTAGGCCCTCTGATTGGTCGAATTCAAATCGTATGTTTCGGGTAAATCCCGAATAAGGGGTCTGCAGGCAAAATGACCTAATTTGTGCCTATTAAATGTAACGGTTGTTAGTATCACTTAAACTGGGTGAAGCCTAACCAAGTGCTGCAGGGCCGAGCAGGAAAAAACCCGCGGAGCGAGTTTTTAACTGCTAGTGTAACGATTACTAGGGCATGCCTTCTCTTTCATCCTTAAAATATAGACATTTGCTTAGAAATTTGTTGTGAAAGAAAACGAAATCATAGTTTATTTTCACTTTTTATTGTAAATAATATTTTTCAAAGGGGTTGGATAATCAGGAAATGCTCTTTTAATAGGTATCAGTTTCGACAGTTCTCACATGGTAGAATCCCCGCATTTTCCGCCATCAAGGTTTACATCACAAAATACCAAGTCGGTTAACATTCTTATAAAATTGGGGAATTCCCTAATTGGCACGCGCTGTTACGAAGCGGCTGACTTTAAAATAAAGATTGGTGTCTATTTAATTGGGGTTTTTTCGCGGCCGTAAATATAAATATTTCCGTTTCGCGGATTGAAAATTTAAAAAAATCGCAATGATTTCAAAAATACGAATAAAATATTAAAATAAACACAGTGTTTAATATTAAAACAGTTTTTATGATTATTCCACATTCATAACCTAACCTAACTAAATTTCCCTTTTCCTTGTTTCTGTTCCATTCCTAAAGGTATTTGGAAGAAAGCTAGAAAAAAATAAATTTGTTTTATGTTCGAATTGTCGTCGTTATTGGTTGTATATGTTTTCCCTCCTTGTAACAATGAATCTAATGAAAAGTACGTTAAAGAGTGTAAATTATCGTGTAGTGATCACAAAAGAGTTTGTCTTGTGGAAACAGCGGTGCATATAAGATATACATCTATGAACTAATAATAGTGTCCACGGTACCTTCCAGATACCACCAGAACTTCCAAATGAAACAAACATCATTCACAAGATAAAGGCCTCCTTTTCCCAACTCCTAATTTTCCTCATGATAAACAAACACAGTCGTTTGATTATTTCTTTCTCGTTAAAATTACAGCCCATTACAAGTACCAAATGTCGCGTCGGTACGCTATACGCAGAATGTCTCAGAATTTTGGCTAAAGCAGAATTTATTTTCAATGTGATACAATGGTCGATTCGTTGATTTATTATATTTAGATGAGACAAAAAGCGAAAAAGTAGGTTCCGATTTTTTACCTCCAACTCTTCCAACGCTCTAACTAAAACAAAACTACCGAATTCTGTCTACGCGCACCGCTTATCGCGTTACAATATTATAATAGTGGAACAAGTTTCGACGAGAAATTGGTACGCACTAGCGTCTGTATATGTAGTTTTATGCTCTTTTCGCAACACTGACTTCTTAATTGCAACGGTAAAATTATTACATATATATATATAATACTATATTTAACTCTAATAATCGACAAAACCTTCAATATTGTTAAAACAATCCATCAATATTCTGTCCAATTTCATCATTCCTAAAAATGTCCCAAAATTAATCATCCAAAACATGTTGCCACAAATCGCATAACCAAAAAAAAAACAACGGAAATAGGTATTTATAAAATTCTCAACATTATTTTATGTTTCAAAATACATGGCAGAACGCATGTCCTTTTTTCCAAAACAATTGAGAAAACTAATTATTTTTACAAGATCTAATTATTTAATTAATTATTTTGGAAGAACCCACGTTCTTTTTCCGAGAGCTGGCGCCTCTAAAGGCTCAAATTATTTACCTGCTCAAAATTTCGTCACTTCTCTATATCCACGACTTTTCAAAATAATATTTTTTTGTGAGATTTCACTTACTGTCAGCTTCAGAAATATTTAACGGAAAATCTCGCGAAAATATTTTCCCATCTAGATATCAACTAAACTGATCTATGTCAGTATTGGTATTTAAAGAGCCGATAATCGAAAATGGTGAATATAATTTTTTCATTGTTCGTATTTATTTTAGTACCTGCTCCTAATTGAAAGGCTATGCCTTTTTTAACGTTGGGAAAACATAAATTCTATTTATCAAATAAGGCTGAATAGCTACAATAAAATTTTCAAAAATGAACAATTAATATCTATACCTCTCACAATCATTTCCTAAATTTCGTCGATCGTTTATAAGATAACAAGTCTTGTATAGTATAGGCCGCGCCCAAATAAGCGTTGATGCATATAGCTTAATGTGTCTTAGGTTTTACGGTTTCACTATTGAATTTATAGTATTTTTGTTTTTGATGTTTATTGTATTCATTTTTTTAAATGTTTAGATTGTTTCTTGTGACTGTGCTAAAGAAGGCAAGATATATATATTTTTGTTATCGTGTTTAATTCGTAGAACTCCATTTAGTTTTTTAATTTAATTAAAATAAAATCAAATTTAATAAAATAATTATGAATTATCTACATTATGCTTGAAAATGGCCTTGAAAGCCGAAACAGCTGTAACGATAACAAAAACCAAAAAATACTTGCAGAATTTAATAATTATATAATTAAATTTGATTTTAATAAAATTCAAATTTTAAAAAAAGATTCAAGATATGTATTATCACTATCTAATGCTTATAAAGATGATTAAACTCTGAAGTTCTTATCACAATTGTTATCACTATGTTAGTTTTTCATTTTAATAAATGTTGAAAGTTTATTATTATTTTTATAGAAAGTCTTAAATATTTTAAAATTAAATTTATAAAAGTGCGCTACAATTGGACCTTGCCTCCAAAATGCTTTGGTCCGATCATAGCGGTTGTTCAAATTAGGCAACCCATTTTTTTTCTTTTTTTAACGGGCTATGATAAGTTCTAAAATTCTGTGACTCATCCTTTTATTTGGTGAATAAAAATTCGTTTTAACGAATTGATTACTTTTATTCTATGAACCAAGACTAAAGAGCTATACGTCTACAAAGTTAGGTAGTACAATCATCGCACCCTTACCTAAATCAGGTGTGGGGAACTTTTTTGCCGTCGGGGCCCATTTGGATATTTTTAGTATCACCCGCAGGCCGCACCGAGATTTTGAGGGCGGGGGGTGAAATTCTCGCGATATTTTTTATCCGCAGCTGATTGTAAATATGAATCCGCAACTTTTTTCCAGATTTAATTTAATATTGAATATTTGTGCGAGTCCGAATTTTGATTAAAACTACTCCACAAGTACCTCTCAGCTATGTTTTACCTTTCTCTGGGTTTAATAATAATGTTTTAAAAATGTATCTGAAAATAGTGAAAGAAATCTGTTAGTATTTTTTTTATAATCTCTTTTTCGTGATCAGCAAGCCTCACTGAAAGTGCTCGCAGACAGCACGTCCCCCGCCCCTGCCCTAATAAAAGAAAAAGTTATTGTTAAGTTTCTACTTTCACTTTATTTGCCGTTTGCTACTACAGCTGAAATATGTATCCATTATGTCATCGAGTTTCGAGCCCCGAGTTTCTCTAAGACATATACATGAATGTTAAATAAGCTTTCACATAGGCACCACACTGTCACAATAAGTGTTCTTCAATACGTAATACATCTGTATTACCAAGACAGATATTCCAAGACAGATATCTATCTGTCTTGGAATCAGGGCCGGCCCTAAGCTAAACTCCTGTTGCGAGTTAAATTTTGGCGTCCTTTGCCAAAACAAGTTTAAAACCTTAATTTTTAAAAAACCTGCTTATGCCCAACCAGACGTCTGTTACCGCGACAAGATAATTAATTACATTATATTATTCTTTTCGAGTATGTAATTTTGATAATGCCTTCAGAGGGCGAAATAGCTGTCACTCGTCATTATAATTACACAGCAGAAGTTGTTTTTCAATAAACCGTTTTTTAAATCGAATAATAATATTATTGCATAAATTAAATATATTTGTGTGTTATTACCTATCTATCATATATTTGGATAATTTGAATTTTTGCCCAGCACGGTTTTTGCGAAAAATAATCTCAAAGGCGATGTGGTAGGTCAGTAAGGTGTTGGGAGTTAACAGCACTTTGGCGCCTTGGAAATTCAACGCCCAGAGCAAACTGTTCCAATTGCGCCCGCATAAGGCCTTACAATGGATTTCCTGTTTTTTTTGTTTGTTATTTTTTAAGTTAAAAGAAATACATATTTCGCTTTGTTAACTTAAGTGTACATTGATTAAAACAAAAATAATATATATATTAATAATTATGGTTTACTACCAAAGTAACATATTTTTCTTAAGTAAGAGCAGTTTGGTTTTGCTCATTGATCTTGAGGGCAAACAGTTTTAAATAGGAAATCACTGGTAAAGTTATTTACAAAGGTATTCAGAAGAGATTAACAAAATATTTTTGAAGTATATCCATCATAAATATTTTAAGATTTGGGACAGTGACGTGGTTAGAGTAGTAAGGTTTTTGATTCAGTATGTATGATATGTAAAAAAAATATAACCAGAGACTACCATTAAAAAACGATACATTGGTATTGCTTGAAATCAATGGCTTTTACCATTTGTTGTGAATAATAATAATTTTCCGGCTCGAAGACCACAATGTTGCGTACCGACTATTGGTCCTGGAAGAATGGTCTATAATTTTAATGAGATAAAAAAATATAATTTTTATCACAAGGAAAATTAGGAGTGGGAAAAAGGAGGCCACTATCTTGTGAATGACGGGTTTTTTAAAGGTTTTGATGTTTTCTGGAATGTTTCGTAGGCACCAATAATAATTTATAGATGTACATCTCGCAACGTTGGTTCCACAACACAAAATAATATTTAATCACCCCACGACAATATTTAATGTATTTTCACTTGGGGATAATAATTTATACTCTTTACAAACTTTTCGTGAAATTTATGATTACGAGGGGCAAAAAATATGCAACTATATGCAACGACGAGTATTCGAACATAAAAAAGACACTTGCTTTTGGGCTCTTCATTTCAAATTCTGCTTTCTTCGAAGGTAAGACCATAAGGAATGGAACAAAACAAGGGAAAAGGCAATATGGGTAAGAACTGGAATGTTGGAATAATCATAACAATACTAAACACTTTTAATTTTGTGGCACAGTTTTGTGATAGTACATTTCAAGTGGGTCTTTTTTCTCAATGGCATTATAAAATAACATTTTTTTCTTTTGGTGAAGAAGATAACTTACTTTCTTAGAAGAGCTTTCTAATCCCTTCCCCGCTTCCTTCATGCTTCACAAAACTCTCGAAATTGGAGGATGTCATTATTTAAGGATAATATTTTAATTAGAGTTTTTTTTTATATATTCAAGAATATTATTTTTCAATGTACAAAAATACAGTTTATTTATAAGCGATTTCTGCTGTAATGATTATTACGCGTGACCGCTGTTTCTGCATAATAATAATAATATTATTAAATATATTAAAATGAAAAACAAAATTTTTAAATGGAATTCTTCAAATTAAACTTGATAACAATAATTAAAGAAAGCATAGCATTCTTAATGGAAGCGGGGAAACAGGACTTATATGCGTAAGTAAGCCTCATTAACACAATCTCAAGTTGGATGTCTGTCAATAAACTTAAACTAAATCCCACAAAGACAGAATTTATGTGGATAGCTTCCCCTGGAAGGCAAGCTCTCCTTGACTTCAGTCCAATCCGTATTCAGGATACGGATATAATCCCTTCTGCAGAAATAAAATTTCTAGGTTTCACTATGGACAATATTCTTTCTCTTGATACGCAAATTTCAAAAGCTGTGAGTTCTGGTTTTTTCCATTTAAGGCACATAAAATCAATCAGGAGATGCCTTCCCTCTGATGGAGCAAAGTCACTCATAAATTCGTTCGTCGTCTCACGTATGGACTATTGCAATAGTGCATATGCCGGCCTACCTCAGAAACAAATCAATAGAATCCAGTTAGTTTTTAAAGCTGCGGCAAGAATGATTTTTGGTGAATCTAAGTATTGCCGTATAACCCCACTTCTAAGGGATCGCCTTCACTGGCTTCGATGCCCTGAAAGAATAGAGTTTAAGATCTGCTTAATGACTTTCAAAGCATTGCAAGGAATGGCGCCAGCATATATATCGGAACTATGTATCCGACAAAACTTAAGCAATAGACAGCTTACTCTAAGGTCAGCAGATCTAGATGTTAGTAATCGTCTAATCGAACTTTCTAGGTCAAATCGAGCTGTTTACTATGATCGTTCTTTTAGTGTAACAGGCCCTCTCATCTGGAATAGACTTCCCCCAGCTCTTACTAATCTCCAGAATTTGGCTGAATTTAAACGAGCTTTAAAAACAAAATTATTTAAAAAATCTTACCATTTATAAATTTTAACTTCTTTTCAATATTTTATAATAAGCCATATTCTAAAACTTCCGGTAATTGTTTGGTTTCGGTTGTCTCCTTATTGTACCTTTTTAAAGTGTCTGCTCAGAAAATTCTCATTTCTGAGCACAAACTGCCTCCTGTTTTATGTTATGTTTTAGTTTTAATATTCGTGTTTTGTCCGGTCCTACTGTTATTGTTATTCTAAGTTTTGTCATCACTTTGTATAAACAGTGTATTTAGTGTTATAATATTAGATCTGTATTGGGTAAGGCACACTGTAGGAATAATTTTAAGAACCATTAATACTGAATTACCATTTTTTTTAAGTTTGTTATACGAGTAGTTAAGCGCACCTGAAGTGAAATGACACTAAACTGCGCTATATAAATTCCATGTTATTATTATTATAAGAAGGCAAGTGAAAAAAAAACACTCCTTGGAACCCAAGATATTTGGCTTGACAGCACGTCCTCTTTTTTGTTCAGAGAGGTACTTGGTACAAGTCACCAATATAAAATATCTATTTTGATTGATCAAAACCTTCGTTTGGATCAGCACACATCCAGCTAACTCCCTTATGACCTAACTATCTTACGTGTTTCGAAGTTTTAGAAATATCTTTACTCCTACAGCACTGAAATCAGTATACTATGCTATCTGCCAATCAATATTAGCATACGGCATCATCATTTGGGGTGGTTGTGCTCAAACTATTATTATATTCATCAAAATGGTAATACGTTCTATCAATGAGATATTCCTCAATTTGAATTTTCATCAAGTATTATGTCGTAAATATACGTCAACTCCATATAAAATTTATGCTGACATATTTCTTGTTCAAATAAAATAAAAAAATACTCTTACAACACTTTCACACCACCAGAAATATAACCAAACAACACTACCTGTTCCTAAATCTCATACTACATCAGTACTTAGACAATTCACCTTCCTAGCTTCCAAAACCTTCAAGATTCTTCCTGATATCCTTAAAACCGAAACTCAATTCCATACTTTCAAAACCCAAATAACTCTATGGATATTCTACACTTTAACCTCATAATCTCTCTCCACACATCTCTCACGTTCCTCAACTGCATACTTTCAAAACACAAATATCTCTATGGATCCTTACATCTGCAATACATTTCAATTACAACACCCATATATTTTACACTTTAATATCATAATCTTCCTCCACTTATCTCTCACGTTCCTCAATTGAATTATCTGATAGTATTATTGTCCCAGCGTCTGGACGATGTAGGCCCTCTGATTGGTCAAATTAAAATTGTCTGTTTCGGGTTACTTGAATATTAAGACACGATTCCATACTAAAATAGGATCGCCTCATAATAATACGAGATTTCTTCAAAAGCATCGTTTCTGCTCATATAATTTTTGGATAATATCGAAGAAAATATGTTTTAGAAAGTTCATAATCCATTGGATTAATTACATTACAATGAAAATTCTCCACAGTTACGTGATTATGTTTGACGTTTATAAAAATTCACGCGTTTCTTCAAGATGGCCGACAGAGCGTACCTCTGGCGGTTTAAAAACGAACCAAATGCCTGGCGCGAATATTTAAATATGCAGCTCAATATATTTGACTACTTACCATTAACAAGCGTTTTATAAGAAGATTTCTTCTGGAAGCTTATCACTTTGTAATGGCATTTATCATTATTATTTTTTTTTTCTTATTAATTATATCTGATTTTATATTGGCATGTTTTCTAATTTCTAAAATTTCAAAATTATTTATTTACGATGCTTTATATCCTGAGTGAAGTATTTTAAGACCTGAATTTTTATCGAAAGTGTGATCATTATTCAAAAGATTATTTGCAAACTCAGATTCACTATTTCCATTTATAGCCCTGCGATATTCTTTAGTTCTGACTTCAAAGTTTCTATTGGTTCTACCTTTGTAAAAGAAATAACAATCATCTCAATTGAGTTTTTAAACTCCTGATTTTTTTGTTTGAATTTTGCTATCTTTATTATTAAGATTAAGAATATATTTCTTCATTGTTATTAGTGTAAAACGCCAGTTGAATGGTACCAGGATTGTTTATATATATAATTTTAGAAGTATCGTTATCCACAAACAGAATTCTACGCCATTGTTTATTTCTATCTTTAGAAAGACCGTTTGAAGAGAATGTGTTTAATTTTTTTATTTAGTATTTCAACTATCAATTTATTAGAATAACCGTTATTAAATGCTATTTGTCTTATGAATATATTGTTTTATGGTTATATGCTATTTGTTTTTTTCAGGTCTTAAAATACTTCACTATAAATAATTTTGAAATTTTAGAAATGAGGAAACATATTAAAAGCAGATATAATTAACAAGAATTTTTTTATAAACTCTCTTTTAAATATTTTCCCACTGAACTGGTCTTTCCCGTCTAACGATATTGTAATTCCTAATTATTATAAACTCAGCCTACTCTTACCCCTCCCCCCTCCCCCCTCCTTCCACTTCTTCTTTCCCAATTGCAATCTATATTTAATTTTTGACTTCGGTGTATACACAATAAAATGTAAACATTATATTTATTTATTTATTGGACAATTTGCATAGCGCCGCTTTTGTGAGATATCACCTCAGGGGCGCTATATTGTAATAATCTACCTTTATATATAGATTTTTACTCTCCTGATGAAGGTGTATATATAATCTAGCTTTAAACTTTATTAGATACAGTAACAGTTGTAGGTAAAGAATTACCACGAGTTGGAGTAAAATTAACACCTTTTAATTAAACCGACTGCTAATGTCATCGCACAATTACCCTCCTTTTATTCATAAACACGGGTACAATTAATCAATATGTAATAATCTATCATTTAAGTCAACTTTGTTAAAACTATCTTTAATTGTGACAAACTAAACGATATTGATTCAACTTATAGACATTGACGGTTGTAACACATATTCAAGCACTGCAAGTCTCCTATGAGCTAATTATATTAGGTACGATAACAGTTAATATCAGTTGTAAACATGTAGTCAATAATAGTGTTTCATTTGAAATAATCCATCACAAATACGTAAAATTTCATTTATTCAAACAACTGTCATTCTTATTATGCGTAAATTTAGCATGTTATTATTAATTAACTCCTTCCTGTTCCGTGTTTTAACAATATATATACTCACCCTCTCTCTGTGAATGTTCTAATATCTATCTATTAAACGTAACTGTTGTTAATATCACTTAAAATGGGCGAAGCCCAACCAAGAGCCGCCCGCAGGGCCTAGCAGAAAAAAACCCGCGGAGCGGGTTTTTAACTGCTAGTTTCATATTGAATGTAATAATTATCAGTGTTTAATTAATTATTAACTTATTCTTTGTCACATGAAATATAAACTATATCAGAATTATATAATTTATTAAGCATTATGTATAATTATGAAAATCTTAAATAAAGTAAACTTTAATCGCCATAATACAGGAGCATTCCTACAACCCTCTAATGGCGGTTGAAATAATATTCAAAATGTATCATCCGATGTAAATTATCTTGGAAATAAAAAATAAAAAAAGAATATGAAAAATAACACAATGAATATGAACTACACAATGTAGACAGTTTTAAAGACTATTCAAGATTCTTCTCCGCTCTAAATCCAGTCCTAGAACGCATTCCGCCATAATACGAGATCTAGCTATCCTCGAAGGGAAAAAATCCTCTCTCAAATGATAATGCGAGAGTGCGAAGAATTACCAAGTAAGTGTTCTTTTATTACATTTTTATTTCGCGAAAGCTTTAACATTATTCAGACTGGAACGGGCGGAATATTGAAGTAGAAATATCACGCTGTGGTAGAAAATAACATAAGTAAGTCATAGCCAAATTTTTTTCTGAAATCGTATATTAGATTTGTAAGTAGTAATTATAATCCACGTATCTTAAATAAAAATTTCTTTTATGTCAAATAATTATTAAAATTTCTTATTTCATTAGTCTTCCTTGGGCGTCCCCGACTTCTTCTACTATTCAAATCACTCTCATAACACTAATAAGAACAAACATTGAAATTTTCAGCAAAATCGTTCAAGTAGATTTTGAGTCCATAGCGGATAAACAAATAAAACAAATAAACATACGAGTACAATTTGTTTAAAGAATCGTAACAATTGAAATGACAATTCTTTTTTCACACTTTTTTCAGGCAGGTAGATACCATAATAACAAATCTTGAGACGTAAACGAAACGTATGAACAAATTTACAGACAGACTAAATACAAAACTATCGAATTAAAACAGGACTTTGCTACGCTTATTAAAAATTAAAAAGTTTAATAAATATGTATTTTGTACTTATGTACATATTATTAACATTAACGTGAACATGCAGATAAAATCGTACTTCCATTTCATTTAAAAGAATTATTGCGGCCAACATTACTACAAGTACTTTTCTGAAACTTTATTACTTAAGCTCCCTTGAAGTGATTTTTCACAAAACAGCGCTATATAAATTATCAAATTATTATAATGATTTTTATTAACATTATCAGTCTTTGCCGACAGCTGAACAATTATTTGTGGGCATTAATTAAATTAATTTCAGCATAAAGGGTGGCAAGTTAGTATTTCATGAATTGTTTCGTCGCTCAGTTAATTACTCCCACAAGCAATGTATTAAGAAGCTATAAATCAGTGTAATACATTCACATCCTAATGTGTTCTGAATTGGCTTTGTGACATTCAAAACACTTTAAAGTTTTCAGCACTAATTTGACGTCCTATTCGAGCAACTTTTACAGAAAATAGGAGGTTTAAAAGGAAATACGAATGGGTCGTAGTGGGTGGCACAGTTTGACGTACACTATTCAGGCTATATATTTTTTACATTAACCGCACACAGGATCTTTAGAGGTAGTAGAAAAAGTTCTGGAAAGCAAAAAAGTATAAGGGGTGGGTGGGAATCTTGGGATCAATGTGTCCAAGAGTGACGGACGTGTCTATATATATATCCCTCCCGTCGCATCGCGGGTGCTTGTTATTTAATTAATTAAATTAAATGCAGTATTTATTATGTATTTCCCTTAGTTGTTTTTTTTTTTAATTTAGTCGGATGCAAGTCACGCAATCGAAATCTCCAGTTGATAAATATTAAATTATCAACATTAGGTGCTAGCGATATTGCCGACCGGTGTTCGGTGATACTTCGAACAATTTCACTTCGCAATAATTTTCTAAGCACCAGTGGTTTTATTCATATCATACTTACCCGTGAAAAATCACGTGGTTTTATAATTGTGTTTCCCATAATTCGCGACTCGTCTCGCGGAAATTGTATCCTGTGTATATGATTCATATAAGCATCTGTCAAATTCAAAAAAAGATGTTAACATTTTGAATAAATAATAATTATATTCGATTTAAATTAATAAAATACTTCGTTTTCACCACTTTTATTGTTTATTACCAACATGTTTCATGAGCAACGCTCACTTCTTCAGGGTTTTTAATGACCTTTATTAAAAACCCTGAGGAAGTGAAGTGAAAAATTATTAAAAACCCTGAAGAAGTGAGCGTTGCTCATGAAACATGTTGGTAATAAACAATAAAAGTGGTAAAAACGAAGTATTTTATTAATTTCAATTAAAATGGTGCCACAAAATAAGTTTGCTGTGTTAGAAGAAATAATTATATTCATTTAGACTTTTAAAAAAAGTCAATAGGTTCCCACATAAATAAAAGTTTGTTATGTTTATCTGAGACAGTATTTAGGTTACAAACCAATTTCATTAGAAACTTTGTTATCATTTAATAAAGGTAGCTGCTAAAAATATTAAAGGGAAAATTAATTGTAATATGATATTGTTGGTACTGAATTTGAAATATGGGGTAGAAAAATATGACGTTCAATAAATAGGTCGCAATGGTCGAGTAGTTTGTATTAACCTGTTCCGGTAAGACAAAATATCCTTCGTTCGATTTTTAGCTGTAACCGTTATCTTTTTTTATTTTCTGTGTCTTATTCTATTATCTTCTCCTTCAATAAAATAACTATTTAAAAATAAAATTATTTTTCTTCCTACTTTATTGCTTATGAGATATGATAAGTATTTGGTTCATAGAATCAAAAATTCATTCATGATGTTACGCATTACGCAGGAACATTTCACATCACTTACTACATTTCAGAACGATTAATAATATTTTTTCTTTTCCTTCCCAAACAAATTTCCAAGAAAATCAACAGGTCGATCTCTTTCAATTTAAGTAATTATAGAATTTTTAAATATAGCAATCGATGTATTTTAAAGACTATTATCTCTCTTATGTTTCATTATTGGAAAACATTGGAAATCAATATTGGATGATTAGGTCCAAACTTCATACCATTGATATATATATATACATATATATTTATATATACTTGTGCTAATGGACGTACTTGACTTATTTTAACCAGTGATTCTTGGAGTAAAAAATGTAACTGTAATTTTGGTCCCTGGTGACTTTTTGATGTTTTTTTTTCTACACAAACATAGAAAATCGGTAAGAATTGAACAGGTGGGGTCGATATATGGGGTTAAGCGGTTATTAGGCAGAGTGACTGTTGTCAACATGTGGAAGAAAGAAGCTTTTCATGCAAAACAATCGGTTTTCATAAAGAAAATCATAGTTCTTAAGATACACGTCCCAAACACGCGCCAATACCCATTTACAGTTGACATTTTCCATATGGTAGGAGCATTTGTATTCATTAGCTTCACTATAGACATGGGTCCCTTCAAGAAGATTAACTCCTTTATTTTCTCAAAATAACCCTCCACTTAGCATTCCGAAAGTTGACATAGGTTCCAAGGTCCTTTTTTAAGTTAGTATAAAATATTTAGAAAATAAAACAAAAATAATTTTCGATAATTTTTTGTTAAAATTTAAGTTAAATTTCACACGTTGCGCGCCTAGTTCGGAAGCTTAATGGCCGCCTCGACACTGAAAAAACTATTTTATACCGAAATACTAATACTTAAAATAATTTTAGTAAAACATAATATAAATATCGATAGTGAAAAAAATACTGCAACTGCAAAAAAGATCAATCTCTTAATAAGACAAGGGGATAATAAGATCTTAACAATTAGATGGGTCTACAATCTACAACACCAAAGAAACATCGCAACATCCCAGGTATAATATTTTTGAACAACAACACACAAGTGACAAGACTAAACAAATTCAGAATAAAGGTATTCAAATATGCAGAAAATGCAACGCAACGCCAACTAAATATGCTAAGTGTCCGGCGACGTTCAGTCTAGTATTTATTTCTAAACTACGCAATAAAAATTTTCCCGGGCATGTTGTGTTAAAAGTGTTAGCATTATTAATACTGTCATGGCTACCCTACAAGAAGTTGGTACTATTTTAGGCTTCTGAAAACAAATTTATCCGGCTTAAAAGTTGAATGAACTCCCTTTAAATGTAAAGAAACATAAAAAGCCTTGCTATTTTTAGAGAGTTATAGAATATTTCAATATTGTGATATTCGATTTTCCGTTCAAAGGTAAAATAACAATTTATTAGTAGATTCACTGAAAAATTTAACTAACTTAAGCGTTAGAGTTTGATGAATACATTCTTGTAAAAGTATTCCCTCTGATCGAGTCTCTAATCCGTTTATCTGTATGTTCAGCGATTACAGTTTTCATCAAGATTGATCGTCCAGAGTATTCAAAGCTCCATGAGATTATTTATACCTCGACACCTCGACCTCTTGGAATGCAAAGATACAGCATGATATATTGCCACGAGAAGGCGAGTAGTTGATACCGAGCACTGCAATAAACTAGATTGGTACAACATTTTTCATAAAGTCAGATGCTGAATTAAGTGTAATAACGGTTCTAGTTTGAGTTATGATATTTTTGCATGGTTTTCTATTAAAAGTAATCAAACGCAATGTTTTACTATCGTGTTAAATAGCGGTTATATAGACCAACAATTTATTCTGTACGTTTATACTTTTTGAGGATTTTTAAAACGTACTTTTTTAAGATATTCAAAAACTGCATAGTTCATTATAAAGGTGTGTTACAAAATGAAAATATTGGTTTTTTGGAATAACTTAATGAGTAAATCCTAAAATTGTTATATTTAATTATTTAATTTAATTATTAGATGTGACCTAAAACTTACGAAGCTGACCGATGCACTGGAGCGTAACGGTTACCCAGCAAGTCAGACAAGGCAAATCATAAGAGCCAAATCTGCACCAAACGAAGACAGAATTGAACAAGAGTCGAAAGGCTGTGCCTTCCTGCCTTATGTGCACAATGTGACAGACAAAATTGCCAGGCTATTGAGAAAGGAAAGTATCAAGACTGTCTTCGGAACAACAACAAAGATACAGGACTTACTGAGGTCTGCTAAGACTAAGTTTCCTCTGGAAACAGATGGAGTGTATAAACTCAGCTGTTCCGGATGTGACAAGGTCTATGTAGGCCAGACAGAGCAGACTATCTCCAAAAGGATTTCAGAACACTTCAGAGCTTGTAAACTCGGCCACCCTGACAAATCGGCAATTGCCGAGCATTTGATTGACACCGGGCATTACTTTGGATTTGTTCCTGAAATCCTAGGGAGACCCAAAACTTATAGAGCACGGCTGATTACGGAGGCCATTGAAATTCATAAAAATCCCGTAAACATTAATAGAGACGATGGAGCTAAGCTCAATAGTTCTTGGTATCCGGTAATTGACGGTTACACAAGAGCTAAACGAAGAAAACCACTTTAAATTAAAAAATTATACGCTAATGTTAGCTCAGGGGGTTGGAGCTGGCAACACGGTATCACAACCTCATACATAAGCTCACATTTTAACACAACCTCAAATAACACATCTGCCCTGATGATGGACACTGCAATGCTGTTCGAAACGTTGGCTAAAGAAGGAGTTAGCGCAACACGGCATAACACCCCAAAAACAAATAACAAAAAGATCTGACCTATCTTTTTCTGTTCCGAATTTTCGTGTAAGAATCGCTAATATTGTCTTCAATTGTTGAAAATATTTGCGTTGACCTACAAAATCCAAGGAAATGATTGTGTTCGATTTTCGCAACGCAAGAACTCACTGTCGTAGTACGAGAAGTACTCACTTGTATTTTATCCTCAGTTGCCAACTCACAAATAACAAATTTTATGAAGGATCACGCCTCACGAATCCTCTAATAATTCAACAGGAGGGTCGATCTAGTAGATTCGTTACCAATGAAAGCTCATCACTAGAAACATTATCTCAATCGCCTCGGCCGTAAAATATTCCGTGTGTGGGGTTATTTTAGAATATATACACACTTTGTAGTTTGCTTTAGATTATAATAAACTAGGTTGAGAATTTCCCTCGGCACACTTGGCCATAGCATTAATCAAGACTTTGAGGGTTAGTTCAGGAAATATTGTGTGTAATTAATATTATTCTATCAAAATTTGGGAAAGTTGCGGAGAGGCCTCCTAATTATGTGTTTGTTAAATGTTTCAGTAGAAGTAATGAATGCCTACTGTCCGTTAGTTCAAAAGGGCGAAGGAGCGATCCTTTCACTATATTTACATATTTCACCAAAGTTACTTACCTATTATCGTAGCACTTATCTAGAGAGGTGGGAAAATAGGATTATACGCAACAACCAACTTTAGGTTTTAAAATACAAGCCATCGCTTTCTGAACAACACGTTCTGTTATGTCAATTATACTAAATACTATCCATTTTCAAATTAACTACTGTATTGAAAATACCACATTTAATAGAAAACATGAAAGCGGGTACTTCTCTAGGTTTTTACTCCATTTTTGTGTAAAAATACTCAAAACGATGAAAATGTATTTACTAACTCTAATTAACTAACTTATTAATCTCAAACTTTTTAATTTACATTAGCTCCACACAGGAGACCCTGTGTGAGGAAAATAATTCCCTTCAGGGCTTATGTCATCTTTGGGGATGCTGTGCGGTAGGTCTTTAAGGAAAGAAAGTGGGGAAATATTATGGGAAGGAAAAGGGTATGAAGGTTGGATAGGAATCTGGAGGTGAGTGTGTCCAGGAATGACCGGTGAATGAATCCATCCCCTTTCTTGCGGTGCAAGGCGATGTTCTTATAGTCTTCTGGAGAAGTCATAAAGTCTCCCTCAACCAGAGTCTCCCGATCCGGCCTACGGACGCATCTATTGCCAAGACCCGGACAAACCTCACCCCATAAACCCGGGAAACCCTGCTAAGTTACCAAATTAGTTAACCACTTGGGGTGACCTAGGCAGAGGTGTTGCTTATCCAATTTTTTACCCGTATCCGCTTCCCAAATTAAATAAAACATTTTTACAACAATTGTAAAAAAATGACAATATCACCTATCTTTAAAACTGGTTACCCACAAAATATCTCAAATTATCGACCGATGACTTTAATATATAATATAGCCAATTTTTTTAAAGATTGTTAAACAATGGCTTATAGATTTTCTGGAGAAAAATAAAATCTTACAATGCAATCAATTGTAATATCGGTAATATCCTCAACATAAACAACATTAAAAAAATTGTACTACGATTTATATCAATCACTAATAGAGTACGGTATAACTAGTTGGGGGTCTGCTTTGAGCACTCACACAGAGTGGCTCAACATTGCCCAAAAAGGAGTACTAAAGACAATTCTTAAAGTTCCGGTTAGAACTACGACAGAAGAAATATTTAAAAACTTCTAAGTCTCTAATATACAAAAACTTTATTGACAAAACATTATATTTAAAATTTAAAAAAAAAATATCTGAAAACTCCACTGCCCAAAATAAATACTCAACCAGAGCAATAAACCCAATTTTATTAGTTACTCCCAGTTTGAATATGTCTTTTGGACAGAAAATTATTTAATTCTATGCTAAGAAATTACACAGTTCTTTACTGAATCAATCAAAAAAATGTAAAGACGATGTGAGGACAACTTGAAACTAAATACAAAAGTTTACAAAAACCACAGTCCTCCTCAGAACAGGATACCCTAGTGAGGAGGACTGTGAAAAAATTGGATTAATACTTATATTATACTTTATACCTACCTCATGTACATACTTTGAAAATGAAACTAATAAAAATAAATTGGGCTTCATAAAAATAAAAAGCATACAATATACAATAGCAAACGTAACAACCCTTATATACTCAGCACTTGATGAATGCAAAAATGAAAAGCATTTGATTGTATCTCTCACATAAAGCTTAAAAAACTAAAATCTAATGATATCAACGATAAATCCCAATGTATAGAAAGTTATTTGACAAAGCGTCCACAATTTGTTAAAATCAATGGCAAAAATAGCGACCAAGAAACAAAAAATTATGGTATACCACATGGCACATTACTAATTCGAAATTAATACTAACAATATGCATGCAAATCTTCAAATTATTTTACTTGATCTTTCTCAATATTCAATTCAGAAAAACATCGGATAAAATTACATATCTAGAAATAATCATCGATTAAAACCTAAAATGGATAGATCCTATCTGCCATACATCATACAATAAAGAAAGTCAGGAAATTAATTTAATTACTCTTACAAATTAGAAATTTCTTATCAACCAAAAATGTATTCTACAATATGCCATTATCAGTTGGGGAGCAGTTTGCAAAACTAGTCTGATCCCAATAGAAATTTTTGAAAAACTTCAAAATTATACTGAAAAAACCCTCCAGGCTGAAGCACTTTTACTCAAAATGATGTCAGGAATCTCTGGTTAAAGTAAGTCAAGTACGTCCCATAACACCTTTGTATACTTTTGGAAAAAAAATTAATTCCAACAGAAATTTTCACTCAACGTAATATAACCAAAATAAATTATTAAACTGATTTTTTTTCCAAATTTACATCTTTCTTCTGTCCACAAGCAAATGCTTTTAATGTGAGTGCAGTATAAATTGTAAGATTCAAATAACCCATTACAAAACCTAATTATTATATTACATGTACAAAAGTTTAACTAGTAAAAAAATTGGAGTGGAAAAGTAAAACGTTATATACAGTTGACGAATGACATTTTTTTTATTTTATCATCGTTCCTCGTACGAACCTAAATAGCCCTGGACGGAGAATTAGTGCGATTTTACACGAATTTAATTGAAGCCTATTCTAGGGTGAGGGAAAATTGCCTGACAGCCAACTAAAACAAACTTTTGAAATTAATTATATTCAAAGTGGTATAAAATGAACAATTTAATTTTATTATATTATTTTGAACGCAATTATGTGGCTTATAAATTTTTGACGTATTTGATGAGACAGGGTATTGGGATATGTTTTTGAAAAATTTGGAAGGTAAAGTCATTTTTCATACATCATCTCACACCGCGGCTTCAAAATGTTCTCGAATAGCTTTGTCCAGGGCTTTTATCCGTAACCAAGTACAACTGTCTCCCATGTCATAGTGAAAATCTGCGGGGTAGATATCATCTCCCACCTATCGCTTATCTCATATTCTAGATATATATATATTCCAACTTGTTGGTTAAATCAATAGCAATTAACAATACGTTATCACATAGCTACATGGTAATTAAAAAAAGTAATGTATCTTTATTTAAAACATAATTTGATTTTAGGAACTCGTGGACCATTCTGCTCCAGTTTCAAGTACATGGTAAAACCGCCAAACAGTCCCTATTGAATTTTTTATTTACAGACAGAAAACAAACAAAAACGCCATCACATAAGTACCATTGTCCTTTATTTAACCAAAGGTTTTGCAGCTATATCACATGTATCACAGTTAAATTTATCTCTGTGTGGGTTTAAATCACAAAATAATTATTAAAAATAAAATTAGTTATATTTGCGGCTTGATATAACAGTGAAAGATACTCTCAGCGTTGCCCTGGTGCAAGATTATCATTTATTATTGAAACGGCTTTAGCCGTGTTCAGTGACCAGATTTGAATAGCTAGGTACTTCCGCACTTTCCTCTTCCCGTTTCCTACCTTTCTCCACTACCCTCAGCCTCACAACGTGCCCTAATCGGGAATTCCATAGTCTCAATGTCTCCATACGGTTGGAAGTAATTGCAATGTTCACATATTTCATCATTGATTGCATCAAATGAATAATGAATAAAACCAGTTTTATTTGTTGTTGGGTCCAGCGAAGCTTCTGTTTTGCTTAAATTTGAAAACACACTCTATTTTTTAAGTAATAATAATTGTCCTTGACAACAATGTTTTATACACAGCGCTTAGGAAAGACGCTAATGTCAGGCACTAATGTTTATTTACTGACTTATCGCGTGCACGGGGACCTGTGGTGCTTACTAGACTAAGATAACAAAAAAGAAAGCTTATATATTAATATCACCTTTTTTTATTGTTATTAAGTTTAATTTGTAGAACTCCATTTTTTTTTTTTTTTTTTTTATATATACAATAATATTATTATTGGGTTTATAAAAACAGTTTATTTTTAAACAAGTTCTGCTGTGTAATTATTATTACGCGTGACAGCTGTTTTGCCCTCTAAAGGCATTATCAAACTGTGGGTAGCCCACTTACAGACGATACATTTATATTATTTCTAGGTAGGTATTTTAATTTCAATTACTGATTTCTTAATTGATTTCTGTGTAAAAATGTTAGAAATTATTGATGGTTATTACCCTAGTAAAGTTTCCCCAATTAGTGTAATGTTTAAATTTGACTGAATGTCTTAATGTTAGTTATTCCCAAACGATGACTCATAGGGTTATTTTAATAGTATAATTAAGTACTTTAATGTGCACTCGTATTTGCACTAGGTTTGAAGATATCTAGTAGGGGTGAACGAATTATATTGGTTTGTTCATTAATTAGAATAGCTTTCAAGAATACCCACAGTTTGATAATGCCTTTGGAGGGCGAAACAGCTGTCACGCGTAATAATAATTACACAGCAGAACTTGTTTAAAAATAAACTGTTTTTATAAACCCAATAATAATATTATTGTATATATAAAAAAATAAATTAATATCACCTCTTTTCACTTTCGTCCGGTTTTACCTCTCTCACTAAATACAATTCCATTGGCATTAAATCTTTACGATTTTTCCTGGGTATTGTTGGCGGGACCGTTTTAAGTATCGATACTACTTATATATCAGGCTCTCAGAGGCATTTACTTTGCAAAACAACAAATTTAGTCACCTTTTGTCTTTCTATTTTCGTTTTTATTCCCAGGGCATCTGGTTTTACACGACACTGCACTTGCTGGTCTATGTTATTACTTGTTGCAAAAATTCTGAGATATGGGTATTGTGGGGATCCCTTAACAAACCAATTTTAGGGTTATAGTGCAGGGCCAAGTTGGTTACGTACAAGAAAGCTTGTGAGCTAATAGTAAGACCTTTCAAAGGCATTTGATAATGTCAAGCATTGAATAACGCTCCCTTCTTTTGACTAAACTGTAAGGTACAAGATTAAGCGGATAAACCTTGAAGTGATTTGCATTATATTCTCAGAGACGTACCAAAGGGTGAATGAACGCCCAATGCGATGACGACAATCTAATGGTGGAATCAGAAAGCAAATAAGTAATAAGGCCGTGTTGCCTAGGAAAATTCTCTTACTATCTCTGAGGGTACACGATCTAATGATTGCGGTGTTTGCCTATGATACGGCTTTACTATTTGAAATCGCAATGAATCGTGACTATTTTAAATAACATAAACCTAAATGAGACTCTTTGACTATCCAAAATCTTTCTTTAAACAAAAATAGCTCAAATTTTTCGTCTTTCTCAGAACTGAAGGAAGTCTTGAAAAATAATTATAAAAATACCAACACTGAAGTTTCAACGAATTAAAAATTTGCACCAAAAAATAGAATTTGATTCTAACAAAACTAGAAGGAAAGAAATACAATTTTATTAGGTATATTAAAAACACGCGATCTATGACCGGCTGAGTGAGAACTAGGATTATATAACAGTGAAGTTATATATAGTGTTCTCAGAATATCTGGAAAATTCAAGCGACACCTAAAATTATATTTACAGCGTTCTTTTAATGATTACGAAAATTTAAATCGATCATTTCCTGAGCTTTAAATTTCTGCGAGACCTAAAAAGGAACTGAACAATATTTGGAACGAATGGCCACAAAAAAAATATATCGGGAGAAGAGCGTGGGGTAAACAGAACTAGTGAGGCGAACAGAACTGAATATTGGGTTTGGGTACCGCCACCCCGGAGACCATTTATTGGATAACCAACACCTCTGCCATAGGGCACCCCAAGATGTTAAATAAGATTGGTGATTTAGCAGGGGTGCCCGGGTACATCGGGTGAGATGTGTTCAGATGCGTGCAGATCGGGAGAAGCTGGTTTGAGGAGACCCTTTGATCTCTCTAACTGGTCTCTCGACTAATCGCCTTACGGTGCAGTGGCAGGGATATATTCATATGTCTGTCGCTCCTGGATACACTGATCCCTAGATTCCTACCCAACTCTCATACCTTTTACCTTCCCTGAACTTCCTCTCCTTTCTTTCCTTAAAGAAGACCATCCACACAACACCCCAAAAACTGACATAGTCCCTGAGGGAAATTATTTTCCTGAGGGCGTCCTGTCAGCGGTTAGCATAAAAACAAAATGATTAATATTTTTGACGAAAACGATCAACAAAAATATACATTTACTTTTTTTTATAAAATATTTCTTCACTAATGGCAGCTTCATCTAAATCAAATTTCTCAAATGCTAGTTTCCGCCTTCCACAATTTTGTAAATTTATGCGTTTCAATTAAGCAATAAGGAAACTATTGTACCTATGGTTAATGTTTTCACACAGGGTTTTTTGTGGGTTTGAATTTCCTAAGAAGGAATGGAATGAAAAATATTTTGGCTTAAAACATGTATTCTTGTAGATCAACAAACGCTGATTCTGAATATATACGTTTTATTATGTGTGTATTATTGGTCGGTGGGTACTAATAGAACTTACACAGCTAACTCACGGGTCGGCCGGCTACATGCATTCAGAATGCAGACAATTTTGTGCCAAGTTGCGCTGCGTAGATACGCAGACGGTTCACCACTGTGAACTAAAAAAATACTAGAATTTATCTTAGACGGTGAACATCATTTTTTTAAACTTAATGGAATTCCATATTGGTATTTTGTTTTTTTCCTATTGTTAACATAAAACTATATTTTTATATTTCTTTATATGTTAGTTATTTTGGTTAATTGTCACTGTGTTGAGTTATCATGGAACCACGTCATATAGTTATTAATAAAATATCAGAATTACCATATGACTTACGTGCATCAATAAATTGAACTATTAGGTTGGTTCCTAAAATAGTTTCATGTGTGTTTTCTTTTATAATTTACACCGATGGTAAAATTTTATCCTGATCTTAGTGTACCATTATGATGTCGATTTCAGCATTAACAATTTTAGTCCAATTTTAAACATTTTCCCCTTCCGCACACGCACTTCCTCCCACCCTCAATTGTATATCTTATACGGCATTCAATGATTATACTGACAGTCGAATCAACTGTGAACCCTTATGATAAATCGTTGTCTGTTTTTTGGTGAACGTAGCATTTAGGTACATATCTTCTTTTTTGTATCTACTCTATAGGAGGCCCTGAGGGAAATATATCTTTTCCTAAAAGCCATGTTACCTTTGCGGATTCTTGGCCGCTTTGGTAGGTAAAATGACCCTTGGAAACTATTTTAATTGTATTTAGATTGTAATATTACATAGTTTAAATGATGGATCCAAAGTATTTATTTTAAATGTTTCCTTTCGCAGAAATTCTTTCACATTGTTAATTTATAAAATATAACTGGCCAGTTTCCCATATCAGTTTATGTAAAAGATTAATAGTAATATTGAGTGTCAACTCGTAAATTATTTTGACTTTCACACTTTATTGACGATATTTATATGGATTCAGAAAAAAAACTCCTATTGTTAAATAATATGTTGCACTGATTATATTATGTATTACTTGCGTCTCTTACTTTTCTGTAATATTTGTGTTTCATATATATTTTTAATTTTGAATTTTTATTTTTATTTGTTTTATATTTTAATTTTTATTTAGGTATATGAAAATTAATTTATCCTATGGCTGAGTAGATTTTGGTAATTGTTGTACCTATTTGTATATTATCTGAGTTTTTATAAAAGGTCAGAATATTTCCGCTTTACAATAAAATCCAATTGAAAGGAACATTTCCGAACGTAGCCGATAATTTAAAACTGTTTTTAAAAGGTAATATGATACGCTTTCTAATTTTATCATTAGAAATAAATATATAATTTTGAACACAACCATAAAAAGTATAAAAATGACTCATTTTTCAGACTAAATTTACGAATAATTTTTTTTTTTTTTAAATATATTTTTATTACATAAATGTATAGTAAATATTATTGTCTTTGTGTTGCTTCATGTAAAAATACATATTTATTTTTTTAATTCATAAATTTTATGTTTTTTAAATTGCTGTCGGAAACTTTGGTTTCATAGAGATGTACATTTTAATTTCCATCGTTATTTTTGAGATTTTTATATAAAGCGTGGTGTTTTATCATTCTAACATCGTTTAGATCATATTTCTAACCATGATAGAAAGGGAGACAGAATATTTTTTATGAGATCTATATGAGCGAAAAGCGAACAAATTAGTTTGAAGGTTTAAATTACAAAGAGACATTTCAATTTAAAATAAAGTAATAACTTAATATACACCACTTTTCTTTATAAAATATTTAATTTTTGTGGTGTTTCCTGAGTTTGTTTATTTTTGTAATTATAATGTCGCTTCACAAGGTATATGCTTCAAGTGAAAAAAAGAGAAATCTGTTACAATAATTAGTGAATAATTCAGTGTTTTTTATTTATTTATTTGAACTGCATTTTCACGGCTGTTCTCACTTACAAGTACACAGTTTAGTTACAGAAACTCAGTTAGAATATCTATATATCACATTAAATTCAATTAATACAAAACTCAGTCTAGAAGTGTATAAAGGTATGAAACCAGTTTTAAACCAATTTTTATAGCGCTCTCAAATTTCCTCAGAAAAGTTCACTGCCTTTTTATAAACGTAAATATATTACGCTTGAGAGTTCAAAGGAGTTTCGTTTTATTATTTTAGCTCACACCCGTGAAAAATCACATAATATCGTAAATGTGGGATTTGTGAATTTATCATTCAAATGAACACCGTTTTGTAAACTTTGAAAATCGTCATTCATTAGATTAGATTACATCTGATTGAATATTTCGCATCACGCATGCACGCAAGGAGAAAATATCTACAAATTTTGGTTTACTGCCAGAAGTCAATTAAGAAATACATTTGTCAAAACTAAGTTTGAAGTTACATTCTTATTATTTTTTACTACAACCAATCTAAATAAATCATATCGTCGAATAACACGTTATTTATAGCTAATTAGCTGACGTGTACTCAGCGTTCCTCGACTTTTCCCTACTTTCTTTAAATATAATATGCATGTTTTTTTTATATATTTATTTACACTGGTTGAAGTAAATAAAATACGTATGTTTTTTTATATATTTAAACCTTTCGAAAGAATTTTCCTAAATGATAGTGAAAACCCTATCAAAATTCGTTGCGTGGTTTAGGAGAACTAAGCGAACAAACAAACAGACGCGGAGAGCAACTTTGTTTTATAGTATTTAGAGCCTAAAAGTCAATAATTTTATTTAAAAACAATATTTGAAAAAAAAGAAATACTTAAATATCTTATTGAATTTTGAAAGTGAGAAAATTCACATAAAATACTTGCTTAAAATATACTCAACGTTACGCATAAAATAATAGATTTTTGAGATTTCATGCGAGATTAAAATATTGACAATCGTCGTTACATGTTTACAAGTGCAGTTTTAATTATTTTTTCCTATTGGTATGAATAAACCAAAATGTAATGATCCTACATAAAAGTGGTAGTAAAGATAAAAAATGAATTATATTAATAATAAAAACATTTAAACATACTTTATTTTAGCTCGGATATAACTGATTAAAGTAACTGAAACTTACTTTAATCAATTTAAGTAGATTATGTAATGGAGTTGATGCTGGATATAAGGAGTCACGTATTAAAGTGTGAGATTATACAATATATTATCTATTGTCGAAAAAAAAATATGTATCAGAAACCTTGAAATATGAACAATTCAAAAAGCATTTAAAGTCCCTAAAATTGTAGAATGATATATTGTACCCTCAATATACGTTTACTAAATCTTTAATATTTAGCATTAAAAAACTTTGGCTATTGTTATTATTTTCCTTAAACTAATTATCTAAAATTGTGTTTATGGAATTACGTTCGTAGTTATTTTGAATATTAAACTATGTTAATATGTATATTATCTTTGAGTAATGTTTTCACATCGCCTAAGCATTATTTTCTTTTTTTTGTAAATACTCATCCCATTAGTACGAGCTAATGTAGCTCACTTTATGAAGTAGTAAAATAATTAAGAAAAACATTGCATAATTTTGCAAACTGTTATAATTTTTTTCCTCCGCTGCTCATCTTACTCAATTTCAAATGTTATCTTACTTTGTAACAAATAAATAAATGTATTAATTAAAATGTTTAGTCAATTACTTCTGAAGGTAAGAAAACTATGTTTAATATCTTCGCAACGTAAAAGAAAAAAAAAAAATTGACACATTTTTTTTTTTTAAGTTTTTTTTATGTACCTTGTTGAAACATTAAACAGCTTCACTGGGAAAACATAGTTCAAATAACGTGAAACTAAATTAAGAACCTTATCAATTAATTTACTTCAATGTTTACAAACAATTCATGCATCAATATGTGTTATGAGCACGGTCATTAGCCGTACATCGTACTGTGCAGGCGTACTTCGGGGCGATAATGGTGGGTAGGGTATTAAGCATTGTCAGCAATAAACTAATATTGTATTATTCATAACCTAAGAAAGATTTTTCTTTTTTAAAAGGGGTATATAAATATATGAGAAGACTCAGAAGTCATTATTATCCAGAAGGTACGTAAGAAAAATATCAATTTCCTTAGATCTCGCTTGTGCGGACCACTTTCAGAAGAAATGAGTTTTTTGACTGTCGTTGACATTTACATAATGGAATTTTGCCTGCTACGGAGGTCGTTTCCAGACACATTTCCACTAAAACCGTATTACTCAAAAAAGCAAACAAAAATCTCCGTCAAAGACTCTCATTATGATCAATGAAAATAGTTTGAATAAATTAAGAATATGACACCTTTTTTAAAAAACGTTTTTCTAAGAATCTTTATTAATCAAAAACGAATTTTCTTTTAAGGTAATATTTAATCTGATAGGCTCTCAATTATTTTCGGCTTAAATTTTCAGACTTCTTTTTTTAATACGATTTTCAGTACAAAAAATTTGATCCGACAAAATATTTTGCTGCAATGTTACAATAAAATAAAATTTTGTAATAAGTGGTTAATAGGCATTTCTATTTTTTACTCCCTAGATATATCAATTTTTTACTTTGTAGAAACACGGGCAACGGACAATCCGCCGGATAGATTACCGTATATTAAAGCACTGATTGCGACCGTTGAAAAGCAGACGATATGTGGGAATATTGTATTATTTATTTTTCCAACAGTTCAGTGGAAGGTGCTTTGATAAACTACCGCCGCTGGTCTCTTCGGCACCATGGTACAAGAGAGGTAAGACAAACTGGTGCACTGAATCCTTACACGAGTCGCTACATGAAAACGAAAGGTTTTAAGAACTAAAACTCCACAGTTCTGACATTGAACGACCTACCAGCTTTTATACTTCCTCTCTTTTGCAACATTGATCTCAGACCCACGTCCCCTTATCCTTCCCTTTAAAATGTTTTTCAGGACAACCCCAAAAAAGGCATAGTTCTTGATAAAAGTTAAAACATGCCAGAAATATCTTTTAAAAAGCTTATCCAAATATAATGTTTTTTCATGTGGAGCAATGGATATTAACGAGCAATATCTCTCTTATAAATAGATATAATGGTAAATATCAGTTTTATATAAGCCTATATTCTACAAATAGACTCTCCGGTCGCGCCGGCTCACAACATATATTAATATTATACGGGCTATAAATTACAATAAGCCATAAAGATATGTAGCATAAAGTATTTTAAAAGCTCGTTTCATGTATCGAAATTGTGTAAAAACAAGACAAAAATGATATGGAAACTATGCGGTACTGTTTTTTTAACGTAACAACGTTCCTTAAGTTGTTATAAAGCCATTTTTATAAGAACAATCAAATTATATAACATTCAAAGATATTAGATAACATTCGACAGCGAAAAAAAATATTTTTTTTATGTTTTTTCAAATGAAAACGTTCATTACTAAATTAAAATAATTCGATTAAATAAAATCTTAAATTTATTAAAAATCAGTGCGGTTTTGGCGGTTGACGGTTGACGATTGACGGTTTCATTAATTATAAATTTAAAAAAAAATTATTTACATAGGTTTTTTTTAATTTTCATATTTCCTTAAATCACAACTAAAAACACGAAATATTCTTCATCATGATGCTCACCACTCTTCTAAACACAAGAACCAGCTTTATAGAAGAGAAATATTAAAAAACCAAAAGCAGTGAAAAACAAATTTTGTGAAATTTTTTTATAGTTTTGTTGGACTTGTATATTACCAAAGGAACGCATTCGCGTGATACATCCTCTGCTTCCGTGGGCACTTTCGCAGATAAAATCATATTTGCTTTATTGCTGTCGAGTAAATAATTACACACTTTATTTACTTGTTTCTGCATTTCAACAATTATTTTTGCACCGATTTCAAGTACGTGAACTGTTATTTTCATTTTTAAAATTACTTTATTCAATGATACATATACCCAAGCAACAATTGTTCAATGGACGTATTATTTCAAGTCGCCACACTTTTTGATATTTCTTCACGATTATTTTTTAACTTCATAAATAAATAATTGTGCTAATTCGTTTGATCTTGATGATTCGATGAAAAAAAGCTGATCACGAAACGCCGATTATTTTTTTTTTTTAAATCACTTTATTGTTCAACTCCCGGTGATTTAGACAAAGAACCGCCACTGTTGACGAGTTATGGATTCTAATAGTGTAATATTTTTAAAGGTGACATTAAAGCCAAAATAATTCTTTTTATTGTAATATCACTGCATTTTAATGGCTACCGAAATATTTTTTTCGAAGTGTTTATGTTTATTATTGTTAGATTTTCCGCCAAAGTATTTTAATATTCATCCACAGTGAATATAATAACACGGAAATATTATGAGTTATTTATTTATTGTTTCTCCAAATGATATTATTATTTAAATGTTACGTTTGACGTCATTAGCTCGTTTTGAGGTTAAAACTTTTATAAAACGATACAAAATTATGCTGAAATAACAAAATTGTTATTTTAAAGTTTCCTACAAATGGGTTCACGATGAGACAAAAACAGATTTCTTTTATTTCTTCGAAAAAGTTAAATGTGTAGGTACTAGCGGACAGTATATTTATGAAAAGCAATGTTTTTGCGTGATTTAAACCCAAAAATTAACGGTTCCATTAAACCAACCATTTCTAGAATGGACTCACCTTTTGAGATAACATTCTTCCTAGAAGACGCTTAGTAAAACTTCAACGTGGGGCTATAAAGGTCAGTCTATACTGTCTAATTTTCACAAGTAAGTTTTTTTAACAATTTTTTAAATATTTTTTGTACCTATAATATAACCTAAAAACCTAACGTAACATATACTAACCTAACCCAATCTAACCCAACCTAACCTAATCTAACCTAACCTTACCTAACCAAACCTATACTATCCTAACCTAACCTATATTAACCTAACCTAACCCTACCAATATATACTAACCTAACCTAATGTATACTATCCTTACCTAAACTAACCTAACCTAACCTTACCTAACCAAATTTTGGGTATGGTAATCGATAACAAGCTTAGATGGGACAAACACATAGACTATATTTGCGGTAAAACCTCGACCATCTTTAAAGCCTTATGCAGAGCGGCAAAACCGACGTGGGGACTATCACCAGAAATTGTAAAGACAATATACGACGGGGCAATCGTGCCGTTATTTACGTACGGATCAAGGGTCTGGGGAGATACGTGTAAAAGAGTAAAAAATAGGAAAAAACTAGAAAGTATTCAACGTCAATACGCAATAAGAATTTGTAAGGGGTATAGAACAATCTCCACCACCTCAGCTTTAGCCTTAGCAGGAACACCACCAATAGATCTAAAAATAGCCGAAATTAAAAATATCTACAGAATAAACAGAAGAGCAATACCCGCTCACTTCTTACCAGCTGACAGGGAAATAATGACCACATGCTGTATAAATGAACTACCACATCCAGGGAAAATAGTGAAAGAAAATATAAAAATCGAGTTAGAAAATGGAAATAAAATTAACGAGGATCCCATACAAATTTATACAGACGGAAGCAAACAGGACGGTAAATTGGGCGCAGGAGTAGTAATAAAAGAAAATGGGAAAGATTGGGTGTCAAAATCATTTAAATTAGAAAACTACTGCACCGTTTACCAAGCAGAAATGTTAGCAATTCAAAAAGCCATAGAATGGGTTCAAAGGAAGGGAATAATAGATAAAGATATAACTATAAACTCAGACAGCAAATCATCACTAGAAACATTAAGGGACGAGAGAACTACGAACGATATAGCAAGAGAGTGCTTGGGAAAATTAGAAACATGCCGTGAAAATAACAACCGGGTAAAACTTCAATGGGTTAGAGCCCACAAAGGCTTAGAGGGAACTGAAAAAACAGATGCGGCAGCAAAGAAGGGAAGATTACTGAAAAAGTGTCCAGACTACAGTAAGGTACCTCCAAGTTTCACTAAAATAACATTAAAGAAAGAGACGGAAGAAAATGGAATATCAGATATATGGAAGAAAGCACGGGCAGAATAACTAAGAAATACTTCCCAGATATTTACGCAGCAATTCAAAAGAGAAAACACGCGGAAAATAGCTTCCATGCGACACAGATGCTGACAGGACATGGATGCTTCAAAGAATATCTGAAACGCTTCAAGATAATAGACGATGACAAATGCCCGTGTGACAAAACTTATACTCAGGACAGTACCCATCTTTTAGAAAAATGTACAATTTTTGATGTAGACAGATTTAAATTAAATTACAAACTAGAAAACCTTGGAATCACTGAAGAGAATAGGACCGACATATGGAAACGGAAAAAAACAAGCGAAATATACATAGCGTACTTTGAAAAAATCAACAAAAGAATTAAAGAAATAAATGAAATAGATGGAAATTAAAGAAAATCCTGTGAAGGATAAGGAATATTTATAAAAAAGAATTAGGAGAAACCTTGTGTGTAACAAGCAAGGTACCCACGGCAGATACTACAAATCCATACAACCTTACCTAACCTAAACCAATCTATACTAACCTAACGTAACCTATACTAACCTAAACTAACCTAATCTAACCTAACCTATACTTACCTAACCTTTAATAACCTAAACTTTCAATAATATATTTAAAAACCATGCCTATATATATATACGGCCGGCATAGTCCAGTGGTAACGCATTGGACTGCCATTCCGAAGGTCGCGGGTTCGAACCCGGCGTGCGCAAATAAATTTTATTTGATTAATTTGTGTTATTTCACAGTTAATTAATTAAAATTAATTAATTAAAATAATATATAGTATATAGTATATTTGCAGAGTGGAAGATACTACCAGTATCGCCCTGGTGTAAGACCACCATTCAGAATTGAAACGTTGCTCCAAATGGCTTTAGCCGTGTTTAGTGACTAGATCTGAATAGCCAGGTACTTCCCCACCTTCCTCTTTCCCTTCCCCACTTGCCTTCAGCCTCACAACATCCCCCAATTGGGGATGCCATAGTCTCACTGGCTCCAGACGGGAGCAGTTGGGACTCTTGTGAGGTATTCACTATAAAAAAAAAAAAAAAATACCTTTATTTTATTTTATTTCCAAGTTCCGCCAAAATAGTACCTACCTAATTTACATACGGTAAAATATAAAAACATCTCTTCAAGCCACTCGTATAGTATCAGGAAAACCAATGTAAGAAAATATCATCGAAATAAATTATTTTGGCTGTCATCACATAAAATCCCATATAACGAAAGCAAGCGGTCAATTTACGTCATGAAAAATTAGAATGCTTAAATTAAAAATTTCCAAATGCAGGTAATTTCCTTTTACAGTAACTAAGGTGAATATAAAGGTTTTTTTTAAATCGTATTAAGTTTGGCCAAAGATCCCGAATAATTACACAATCACATTTCTCATATTCATAGACAGCAATCACATTGTGGCTTGACATGCAGAAATGATATTGTCGCAAATGTATTTATGTATCTACTTGTCACTAACCGATTTCGTTTATAGGTAAGCTTCATCAAAGCAGTGTACTATCACCGCCTGTCAAAAGTTATCGACAGGTATGTTACAACTGCTATCAGTTCAACAAATACCCACAGTTTATTATAAAGTATGCATACATGTAGGTACTGCTGTAATGATGGCTACTTCTGGGCAAAGCCAGTAAACCCAGTAAGTTGATGTAATGTGTTATAAGTTCATCCAGGGAGATTACATTCTCTCAATACTGCCTTGGTGATAGACCACCATTCAAAACCAAAATTTGTTTTGAATGGCTTTATCCGTGTTTGGTGATAAAATCTGAATAGCCACATTCTTTCCAACCTTCCTCTTTTCCATCTCCTCTCTTTCCAGACTCCTTTAAATCTTTCAACATAAACCAACTTGCCATAAGCTTTCTGGTTCCGGAGAATCAGGAACAATTACATTTTTTATGCGGTATTCAAACAACAACAAACAAGTCAATCTCTAAATTTGTTTTTGAAGTTCACAATTCCTTAACCTATCAGAGTTTTCAGTTTCTTAGAAATAACCAAGAAAACAAACATTTAAGAGAAATCAACATTAATAAAGCAAGAATTTTGTTGAAAGCGGCTCCCATCTCAATAATGGTTACTATGTTAAGAATTATCACAATTTAAGATGAAAGTAATAAACAGTTAAATTGTAAAAGAGGGCAGAAATTCTTCAACATTCTTCCTGCACGTCTATCATATAAAATGAATATTTTTCAGACCAAATCCGCTACAATTTCGTGTAACGATGAACTAACGCTTGGCGAGAATTGTTTCTAGCACAGCGCCCAGTTCGATAACAAATCAGTAGCATGTCATCATCGATGCATACGCTTTCGATAAAATATATTGCGAGATCGTAAAAAAAAAAACTGTTGAAATCGTTTAAACGAACGAATGCGAATTCTAGGTAAATCCTCTGATACAATGTGATCTTCAATGTGAAAATCTACTAGCATATTAGTATAACTCTAAATAATTGTTGTAACTACTCGCACATGGCTTGCAAATGTCACATTTCTTGATATCCTGAGTCTAATTTACCTAACTTTTTAATTAAGTTAAAAAAATTAACATATTTCACTTTCTTAACATAAGTAACAAATTAAAAATATATTCATATTATTATTTACTACCTAAGTAACATATTATTCTTATATAAGTAAATTTTGATTTTTTCACAAATCTTAATACTAAGCATTTTTCTTCTTAAATGTGAGTACGACTTCATGGCCTTTGTTTCTTTTATTGTGTATAATTTATTAATTTTTCTTGTGTAGTGTTCGTATATTTTAATATTTTACAAATATTGTGTTTGTGTGTAAATCCATTTGGATTTTTAAAATTAATAGGCGAATGTTATATTCGAACAGTTTTCTGATTTTTTGTAAGTTTTTTTCTTAGTATACTTTTTTGGTGGGGGTATTGATGATGTTTGTGTTTTCTCATATTTCTAATAGATAATTTAGATGGGACTAGACTAAACAAAAAAATATAATGCCCTCCGACCAAAGTATCATTCCATAAATCTTGTTTTTCCGTTTAACTAACAACTAATTGTATTGTCGAAGTTTCGAAAAGAAAAATATGATTTTTTCAAATGAAGATATTTAAATACGGATGTAAGAGGAAGCAAGCGAATATTTAACATATATTTTATTTAATAGACGTAAGAGAAGATATTTAATAAAGCATGACTTATTTAAAAAAGACCAAAAACCTTTCAGCATATCATAAGTAGTATTTTTAAAATTATAGAGATAATCTTAAAAAATAAAGCATATTTTTAAGAGCTTAAAAACTTAGTGTTCAAAGAAATAATTTTATATTTCGGTAGAAATTCGGAATGGGTGGTCTTAATACCCAATTATAATCTATCTTCATGAAAACACGCGCATAATAATCAATACATCTTCATAAATAGTGAAAATAATTAAGAACCTCCACAGGATTGCTGATATTGTATTTCACAAAACAGCTAATACCTTTAAAAAGTATCGGTTGAGTAACAACAGCAGAGCAGAAGGTAGCTCTAAAAATAAAAGTATTTAATGACTCCTAATAAATACAATGTTAGGGGCCATAATTTTCATAGACCTGGGAATCGATTCTCCAATCCAGACCGCCCAAAGTACCTACATACATTGGTCGACATTCTTATTCTTGAGTCTCATCGAAGGTACATTATTACATATGCCAAACGTCAAAAATCATTCCACCCGAACAACGAATGGGTCGAACCACTCGTTGTTCCATTGGAATGATTTCGTCGAGAATCGAGGCCCTGTCTTACGGAGCGTGAAGCCTTGATTTCCATTTTTCATAAATCACCATATAATCGTGAAGCGAACCTTTGACCAAAATTCATTATGCTTTGCATAAGGAAATATTTACCCTGCAAAAATGTTCAAGCATTGCATACTATTGAAGTTGATTTTTAATCTGCAGAAACAAATTTATTATTGTCTGCTTAATCGTTGCAATAAAAGTTATCAAGATGTATCGTAAATCACTTTTTCATGCAACCACATTTATATCAATTGAAGGACTGGGTTCACCCAGTCCTTCAATTCAAGTCCAAAAATTCATTTTTGTTTTTTTCTTTCACGATGCTAGGGTAATGTACAATGAGTATAAATCAACCCAAAACTGTATTATATGAGGGGACCCAAAATGGGTAGTGTTATTTGCCTGAGATTTACAGGAAACATTGAGGGTTTGAAGTGATTGAATTGAAAAATGCTATTTTGGCTTACTAGCCAAAATAGCATTTTTAACTTACTGTTAGGACGTGTAAATCGTTGTAAACTTACTGTCTGTGAGCCAAAAGCTCGAAGATTTGAATTCCATATTATATTCCATAGAGCAAACAAAAATCTTCGTGGCATCAGGAATGAGTTAAAAGGGATATCGTTATCAGGAGACGTTGAACATCAACCCTTAATTATCAAGGAGTATTATTTTGTTATGTTCACGATAAAGTATTTTATTAGTAGGTACAGTTTAATTATATTATTGTATTTCAACCATATCCTAATAATTAATGAATAATTAAATTTGTAGCATTTTTTATGACATAAACAATAGTTATAAATACTGCTAAAGTAACAATGAAATTTATACCATTGTTAAAAAAATTTTAACAATGTGTAATTAATATGTAATAAAGAAAGTCGTAATTTTTAACTCCTTCTGAATTTATGATCGCCAAAAGTGAGCTGGTAAATAATTAAACAAAACCATTTTTATATGTTTTATGATACTTCAAATATTCATAAGATTCAATGTTACCACCGTCAGAGAAAATTAGACTCTAAACGTAGGCGTTGCTTGAAATGTCTTTACCTAAGTTTAGTAACCATATCTGAGTATTAAAAATAATAATAAGATATTAATAAAGTTTTGAAATTTTCTTACGTAGTATTTCAATTTTTCGCTGCAGTCGCAGATCCTCAAAATAGGTACATTATAAAGTGAACGAAACAAAGTTTGCTTAGAACTTATTCTTATTATACATAATATTACTTACAGCGAATTATATCAGCCGTCGCAGCGAGAAAAACTTTTTTTGTATTTAACACTAAAACATAACTTTATACTTTATTACACTTGCATTGTATTAAGCTTTAACTTCGTAGCTATCAGTAATTATATTACCCTTGAATTAAACTCTTACTTAGAAGGTATTAGTAATTATATTTAGGTATATTATTTTCTTTAATGAAATGGGATTTAAATTTAAGGAAAACAAATATTTTTATTATCAAATATGTTTGAATCTATTCACACACGTATTTAATTACACAAAAACGACTTCTTAGCTGCACTTTATGCGAAATAATCTTGTCTGCATATTAATTGCCTATTTCACACCACCCTCCATGGCTAAAACACTAAAGAACAAAACAAACCAAAAAAGAGTTATTTTTAACTCCTTAACTAATTCAAGTTTAAGCATGGTAATTCGGACATTCACAATCTTATTGCTGTTTTTCATGTTTCGTCATTTAAACCAACTGAGCACTTTTCGGATTGCTTGAACATTTTGACTTTGTTCCGAAGCCTTACGCAGTTCTGAAACTTGGAGGAAAGTTGTTTTCAGGAACGGCGTCGGCGCCGCGATGCTAGCGCGAAGGTATTTAGGCGAGCACTGCTGGGGGTGTTGGGCGCCCGCCGTAGGACGCCTGGCCTGGCTGTGGAACGCTACTCCACTGTCATATCTCTTGCGCGCGCAATGGACACTTTATTTTCTTCGCTCACACATCACAAGCGTGTGCTGATTCTGGTAAAGTTTGAACCTTGTTTTCGTTTAAGTCGGTATTGTAATATCAAAACGTGTCAAAAATAATGATCATAAGAAAAAAACACGAAAATTCCAAAAACCCACTGTGACAAAAAATATTGGTAATTTAATTTGTAGTAAAAATTTGTGTTTTGGGTTACCTAATCGTACAACATTTGTTTTTGTATTTTTTTTATAGGTGAATAATTAAGATACGTTTTTCAATTGTTACATTATCAAGAATAAATACAGTATAATAAAAGTTATTTATACTCACAGTACTCCCCAGGGAGTCTTTTTTCGAGGCGGACTGTAGATAATATTATCACAAAATATATTACCTAGTGGTGAACATGAATAAGCAGTAAGCAAGGCCTCCGTGGTCGAGAGGTAAAACTCTCGACTAGCAAGCTGGAGGTCACGGGTTTATATCTCGGCATGCGCAAGCAATTTTTATTTGATTAATTTGTGTTATTTCACAAATTATTAATTGAAAATAATATCTAGTACGTTTCAGAGTGAAGGATACTCTCAGTATCGCCTTGAAACGTTGCTTGAAATGCCATTGGCCGTGTTTGGTGACCAGGTCTGAATAGCCAGGCACTTCCCCTCTCTCCTTTTACCCATCTCTTTCCCCTCCCCACTACTTTTAGCTTCACAACATACCCCAACTTGGGATGCCATGGTCTCACTTGCTACAGACGGTTGGGAGCAGTTTATAGTCATAAATAAATGCTTACTGCTTATGAAATGTTTAAAATTTATGAGTAAATAAATCAAAAAATTAATACTGAGCATCAGCTTTTAAAGGATGTTCACTTACGTTAAAAAATTAAGTCAGAGTTTTACTGAAATAACAAAATTATTTGATAAATTATTTGATCAAAAGTTTTTGGCTCACATCATTTTGACCCGTGGTGTTCGTGCAGAATAAATAATAGTCACTAAGTAGCTACTTAAACTTAACATTGATTAAGCTATGTTTCCTTTACACTTTCGGTTGGATGTCAAACCTTAAAATAAAAACGGTTTAGCAAAACGCTTGCTGACCTTAGGCCCGGTATGTCAGTTGATTTTAAGCTCGGCTTGTTTGACATGTCGAGCTTAGCACAGCTTGGAAAATAATCCGCTTACAGGTCGTAAGCCTAGATGTTAGCAATATTACACGTATTGTCTATGATTTTAATAGAGGATTATTTTAAATAACAAATAAATCAAATATTATTTGTTCTTTTTTGTAAAATCAAACGACTTTATACCTTGGAGGTTTATTTATGCTCGAACTTTTGAAAGGCCAACGACGGCTGAATTTTAAATAGTATTTGTTTGGCTGGAGTCAATGCACTATTCATGAAAGTACGGCATCATTACGTCATATTTGGTGTCTAAAAAGAGAACTATTCTGCTTCTTACAAAGGCTTAAGCGGCCGATTTAGCCCGCTTAAATTTGATGGAGGAACGTCGCACATAGCGAGGATACGGACTGACTGATATACCGGGCATAGTAAGCTAAGTAGGCATGCTAACATTAGAGAAATAGAGGTGACAACATGAGTAAGATTTAATTTAGGTACCTAATTAAATCTTAATGATACCGATAAGTCACTTAAACTTTTTTCAGTTATTCTAGGTAAAACAAGATATAGTTTTCATTGCTGCCAATTTTTTCAAAGAGATTTAAGTATAAATTGTCAGTTTTTTTATCCAGCCACTTCCCAAGAAGCAAATAAGTCAATAAATACTTGAATATTGATGGATATGCCCGAATACATTATTGTTAACGATATTATGCCCTTTATTTGTGCCCTTTTGACTGCTTAGCTATGAATTTGCAAGTTGGGAACGGGTTACGTGCGTTGTATGGAGTCAGGACAAAGCTCATATTCTATAACAGCAGGTTCTAAAACATAAAATTACAGTGTACCCTGTATCCGTAATACTAAAACCCAGAGCCAAGTAATCCATATAGGCATTTAAACACTGGCTACCCTACCCTATTGGAGTAGCAAAAGGATATAAATAATAGTCAAATAAATTAAATTGTTGCAAAAAATAAATCTACACTATAATAAAAAAATGCACAAGTTCCTCTACAAATTTCAGCTACTCGTGAAACTTGTGGTAGCTAAGGAAATGTGTGTTAAGATAAATACAAAATAAAAAACAACAATAACAAAAACCACAACGTACCACGTATGTGTATAATATATATATGTAAAGAAAAATATAATTTTCTCTAATTCAAAGCAATGCCGAGTTTGTCTCGTCATTGTGGCTGTGTGTGTCGCGGACTGTCACTGGCTGGATGTGCGCCACAGTACCTACACAGTCGACTCGATATTTCGTAATCTATGGTTTAAGACATAGTAAAAATAATCTATGGGTTGTGACAAGGCAGATTGATGGGAATAATTTCAATAATTGGTAATTGCTATCGTGATTGTGATTAAGGAATTGACATAACAATTAATAACATTAAATGTCGCTTCTTTCCTTACTGGTAATGTTTTGTTACTGAATGCTTTTCTTTATGTAAATCTTGTGAGATTAACAAAATAAACCTCTTCTTTCCTTACAGAGAAACTCAATTGTGTTTTAATTGACTGTGTCGTTCAAATCGCAAGGAAAATATCATTATAAAACGACATTTCTCGTCGTCAACTGATAAAAAGTACTGTAAAAAAAAAACAAATTGCTTGTGAACAACCAAGAACCATTCTATTCTTGCTGAATCAATTATCAATGAATAAATAAATCTTGTGTTCATTACGTAATTTGGTTAACCTTATATAATTAATTATTTTAAAAATTATTTTTTTTATCTCGAATCTCTGCTTACTATTGTTGCTTGTTTCGTCTTAACTAAAAAAATATCTTTAAAAGATTTGTTTAAATACAAAATCGTATTTAAAAAATACGAAGCAGAAATTTAGATTTTTTCTAAATCGTTTTCAATCATCTCTGTTTATGCAAGGATGTTCTGATAATGGCTAGATAGTTTATATTTAGACCGCTCTTCCACACAAAGTATTCGTTACTTTTGCCAATACACGTCGACACTATGATACCATCGTTGAGTATAATATTATGTACAAACATCGGCATTGCGTATTCTACAACCTCCATAATGATATTATTATGGACAGGCCGAGACAAAAGACAACCAATAGCCATAAAAAAGAGTTTACGATACCAATCATTGTGACCACGATACAATCGGTATTAAAATTCATACTCCATGCAATCTAGCACGTAAGATATGATCAGTACAATATTCAGGGATAAACAGTCATTAAATTCATATTAAAGTTATCGTGTACTGTACGTGTGGTAGTCATTAAATCCTTTTTTCGGGTAGCATTCAGCCACACATATGTTTCTTCCTCGTTATTGATATGTTTTGAAAGGAGAAAAGTGGCACAATATATTGATGTATAAATAAATTATTATATAAAGTTGTTGGTTTAATTCGCTGTGTAAATGAATGATGCGTGATATTTCCATTAATACGACAAAGGCTCGACAAGATCGGTTGACATATTCAATTTGTGCCTCTAACAACGGTCATTATTGCCGTACGGCGACTTGAGCACCGGGAATATTGAAAATAATAATTTTCGCACATTTTTTTAAAACCGCCAGCGTGATAATGTTGTCGAAGTAGCTTCGCTAGCGCTAAACAGATAGCAAATATTCCATTGCCTAAAATAATAAAAGTAGAATTACGTTTATAAAACACTGTTAAAAAAATAAACATGCAGGCAAGAACGCTTTTTAACGTGTTTATACCAACCAGCGTTATAGCCGCGTGCTATGTTTGCGTACGTTCTGTGTATTTTCGTTTTGGAATACAAATATAGTTTGGATTCTGAACCCTTATGATGCCGGTTTATTTATTGTCCAATTAAATTTACCGTAGTTGTGAAAAGTAAAATTCAATTTAGCATCTACTAGCATTTGAATGAAGTTCGAAAAAACATGAAGATTTAAAGCTAGATCTACTTATTTAAAACACGATTAAAATTTGTAAAATTAAAATTAGTAATTTATTAAATTAGGTAAATTTAAATTTTAAGGTACATATATTCGTTTAGGACTTAGGAATTGTGTATGACGCTCGTTTAACAATTCAAAGGAGTCGACCAACCTTGCAGTCATAAGGCTGCTTTACTTTAGCTTAGTGCGAATCATTCTTGAGAGTGGATCTCAGATATGGAAGCCAGATGACACCGTCTATGTACTAATGGTCGAGAAAATACAAAATAAATTTTTACGATAGAGAGAGTTCGATTTTTACCTTTGGCTGTTTTCAATGGCATTTATATCGGGAATGCTGGGTATCTGCAGTCTTTGTTCTACGAGGAGTGTCACATTGATAAGCTTTTGGAGTCTACTATGTAATACTAGAAGTTGGGATTTATTTCGATGCTGAAATTTTGGCCTTAACTACCATATAATTTCTAATACTAATCAATAAGGAAAAAATCAAACTAGGGAAACAATCATACCGAATCAGTTGACATGTTCAATTTATCACTTAACAAATACAAAATATTGTTTCTAAAGCAGTTCAGTTTATGCATGATAAATAATTTTTACTATTAATATGTAAAAGCCCCAAAAAAGGATAAATAAACAAATTTTAATTATAGCTGATGGCCTATAAGCTTCAGAACAGTTTCTTATTAATAGTAAAAATTCTGGATTCTATGCCCCGGATAAATTCCCGCGAGGCCGCCAAAACGACTACTTCCCAGGTGTAGAACTAACTAATGCTGATACCCCTGGGTAGAATACTAGGCTAAATAACTGCCCCGCAGGAAATGTGGATATTTTTCGCATGTCCTTCAACAATTTTAAGCACGAAGAATCTTTTAACTTATAATTAGTTGTACCTACATCCTGTATGTAACCATTTTTCCTACATTATCTATGAAAACTATATTTTTTGTAAATCTCTAATCGCCGTTGCAATATATTGGTTTCTGTACTAATGTTTCATAATAAATAAATTAAATTTAAACAATGATCTTTGCGATATGCAATTTGCTGTTTGTTTTCGTACTCCAAAATATTTATTTTTTTAATGATATTTATCTTATCTTCCCATCCTTAATCGCTCATTTTAAAAACTCACCATCGCACCAGACAGTTCGTTTTAATTTTTCACACCGTACAAAATATTAACCCTTTCCGGATGAACCGCGCGCACAACAAGCTTATTAATCAGAATGGTTGCAATCCCGCGCTCTCCGCGGGACAGTTTCCATTATGTTTGAATACATTTTATGTAAAATCGTTAGTCAATTTTCCCATAATTTTAATTATACCAGGTGTGCAAAATGAAAATTACCCAACTTTTATGACACATTCAAAAAAATACGTACTCCCGAAATTATTTCAATCTCATAAATTGTTCATTAATCACTCGTAAAAAATTAACCAGTTCGTACTTCTGTTCTACCGGTTTGTTTATTTACCTGCTTAGGAATTAATTTCAGGATGAAATCTTGCAACAAATATGTTTTTGTGTTAATTAAAAAAATGTAATTGATTTTCTGGAATATCCTACAATTTCGATTGCTTTGATAGATTATTGATGTAAGAATTAGGTATTAAATTTAATTATTTTCTGTATTCAGTATCACTCTGCACACATCACAAATCATAATGTACTTATGTATTAAATGTTTCGAAGTTTTTATATCGAATACCTTACATAGTAAATACTATTTTTAAAGTTTTATTTTTTTTACGAGATCGCTGAAAAAATATTCTAATATTATATAAAGGGTTTCCGGAGGTAAAGTGCTATAATTTCTGTAGGTGATTCTACATGATTGTAGAAGTAAGAACGATAATTAACTTTTTTTTAATCCTTTTTTATTCGAACAAAATATTTTTCCGTATAAGAATATTTATTTTCCTATAGAAGCAATTTGACTTTATTTACCTGAAACGTTTTAATTTCGAAAAAAGTGGTTAATCTTTTTTACTTGTAGAATGATCTGCCGAAGTTATTGCACTTTACCCCCAGACACCTTCTATGTAGATACTGCGCTCCCCACAATATGCTAACCCCTTAGTGGCCTATACGGTTAACAAAAAGATACAATAAGTTAACGGAAAATGCGTAAAAGAGGGAATTTATTGCCAAAATTAAAAGTTTTAGTTTGTGGAAAAAATATTACCACCAAACTTACAAAACGTGTAGAATATTAAGCGTCCCCAAAGGGTTAACTAACTTACAATAAAAGATATAAATTTGTTTTAGACCACTTTTATTTTAATTGTACTCTACCGGTTTCGGAAGCACCCTTCCTTCGTCAGGAGAATATTAAAACAGTTTAATATTCAAACAGTTTTAATATTCTCCTGACAAATTTATATCTTTTATTGTAAATTATGACGAGCCACAAAGTAAATGCTTATTACAAATATGGTTAACTAACTCTTGAAATGACATTGATTGGAATCATCGAAAAGTGCGATATTTTAATATATGCATAATGTTTTTTTTTGTTAATAAATTGAATCGATAAATAGCAACAAAAAATGAACGGAGATGCAAATGCATTTATGAAAAAAAATAATATTCAATTTTTTATATTTTAAAACAATTTCACTGGTCAATCCGGGACGTAGAAATCGAAATTAAATTGAAAAAGTAAATTAGTGACAACATTGAATTAAACTTTTGGATTATGTGTGCTTTTTCATATGCGCGATGATAAGAGTATCTTAGGCTGTGCAGAATTAATTATTTTTTTAATTATTTATGCTGGAAGTCATGAGATATTTTGAAAAATAATCTTTAGTTTTTAAAAACACATTGATTTATTTTTTAGCACTTTTATTGATCAATGTGTAGGGATTAAAATGTCCTATCTCCAATGGCGAATATAATTTAAATCTCTAGCTTTTACACGGAGAAAAAAGAATATTGGTAATTTATTAAGAATCTCTTCAAATTATTGGTAATCCGGTTAATAACGGGATTGCAGACTGTTTCCTGTTAACCCTTTAGGAAATTGGAAATGTGTTCATGCACCTGCGTTTATCTTGATGATTTTAATGAACTCGTGTTCCGGTATCGCATTAATGCAATGAAATTTTACGAAAAAGTTTTCAGGAAACCTATTAATTGATTCCTGGGCCTGCAATTCCATTTTTAACCGTATTACGAATAATATGAAGAGATAATCTTAATAAATAACCAATGTTTTTTCTCCGTGTATGAGTAACTCAACAACTAAAATTTCGTGCAATGCATTCTCATTATGTACGGTGTTCACGCCGGACGTTTAAGGTAACTTCCACACTTGAACGGAAAACAAATAATAAGTTTTCATTGAATTTAAATACACGGACGATAGAACACATTTTAGCTTTGCACTGAGACAGGTGATTTTGAAATCATAACGTTTGGTACCAGAGTCAAGGACTTTTCCCTTTTTTATGCCGGGAGGGCCTACAGCACTCAATTCAGATTACTTTACCCACTTTCCTCCAGCATCTTGTTTCTGAGGTGAAATAAAAAGAATGCGAATATTGATGGATTGAGCGCGAAGGTATAGAGTAAATTAAAAGGCTTGTTTGAGCTTTGTACACAGGGGGAATGATAATATTAGTATCACGAAAACAGAATCTTGTGTCAATATTTACACCACTGGTTCATGCTATCCACATTATATTATAATGCATACACAAGTATTTGGGTGTACGTGTATTATATGTTTGTTACAATATAATCTTCGTAATGTATTATGCAGACGCTTTTTATAAAGCAAATTTGCGACGTGCAAACTAATTATCCATGCGAGTACCAGAAACCAGATTTGTATAAATAAAATATTTATCCCAATGAGCATACTCGAAATATTACAAAGAATTGTTCTTTTATCTGGTAATCTGAATTTGTAATCTGTAGGTTGTTCGGTTTAACCGGTTTATTTGTTCGACCAAAGTTTACCTATCAGTAGTCATTAAATTTAGGCGTTGGAAATAGAACAAGAAAATGGAAATGGTGGGAAAAATAAAAAAGGATTATAAAGATTAAACTAAGAATAGGACCAGGCGTAGGTTGAATCAAGTTATTATTTTGTTGAGAAGTTGTTGAAGTAATAAGCGCTGTTGCGCTTCTTTAATAATTATTACCAAATCTTTCAATTTAACTCAGCTAACTTATTTTATTTATTTATCACAAGATAATACATTACAAAATAATAACAAAGTTATAATGTATTATTCCCAGTGAGTTTACAAAACTCATTTCGGGAAAGACAACATTAGATTAAAGACAAGACAACATAAAGACATTAAAATAAATAAACGCAGATGTTATTATGGATTTCCAAAGAAATATTGTGTTAGTCATTAATAAAACTGCTGAGGAAATGACTTTTAAGAGCTTTTGCTATAGTTTTTTTGTTCGTTGCTTTAGATTACTAGGTAATGCGTTGTATTGCTTGTGTGCAATGTATTGTTAGGACTTAACTTAATTCTTTACTATTATTTTTACATATAATTTGAATTATTGTTTTGAAATTTCTAATGTTTTCCAGTAATTTGAATGTTATATTACTTAGACAAATAATACCTACTCCATTTTCATCATTGAAACCTTGGTCATAGGGAAAATAAGGATATACAAAATCAGTAATAATAATATTGTTATAGACATCTTAAAAACTTGAAGTAATAAGTTTTAACGTTCACAACTTACGGTATTTTTTCCTGATAAAACGATGAGCTATTATTGATTGAATTATGTTAACTATGAATGAAGACAACATATGTTTTTTCTCTTAAAGCAAATCTACAAACGATGTTACATTTTAGTTTGAAGTTCATACATTGATAAAACATCACGGTACGTTTTTTTAACCAGATTTAGATTTGTGCTTCTAAGACGATAAAATTCCTTATTGTTTCTTTTTTTATTTAATATCGATCCAATTTACTAGAAACGGCGCTAGATTCCCTCGTTGTGCCGCGCCGAGCAAGGGAAGTAATATCGCCAGAAGATTGGGCAAGTTATGAAGCGGATACATAGGACAGATCATGCATGAAATTTGATTATTTTTACATTAGCTCCACACAAGAGGGTCTGAGATAAATATTTTCCCATTTGCCTGGCCTATGTCATCTTTGAGGATGCTCTGTGGAGGGTTTTTAAAGGAAATAATGGAGAATAAGATCTTGGAAAGAAAGGGTTATGAGAGGTGGATAGAATTCTGTGGGTCAGTGTGTTCAGGAGTGACGGAAGTTAGAATTCATCCCTCCCACTATCAGTAGGTAGGCAAATGCATCCACAATCAAAACCTAGACAAACCTTAACCTATGAACCCAGGCACCCCTGCTAAGTCACCAGACGATGCGGACCACATGGGGTGACCTATGGCAGGAGTATTGGTTATCCGATAAACGGTTCTCTGGGCGGCGGTACTTATACCCGCCTAACAAATCGATAAAGATAGTAGTCGAAGCTGAGATAATCTGCTTACTTTATATGGATCCTCACATCAGCATATGGATTTTTCAATAGCTGTTGAAACAAAGTAAGCGCTGATATTGCTGTGTTAATCTATCGTGCACCAATTATCGTGCAAAACATGAATAGCATCAAGCCGAGGGATTATTTTTTTTAATGAAGATTTCTTTTTGTATTTCGTGTAGTATATTGGCTCTTAATTTTGAAAAAAATATTTGATGCACCTTACCAAAACAACACCACCATTTTTTTAAATTTACTGAATAATAAATATTCACTATCAAAAATTATTGTAGATTCTTAATAATAATAATATGTACATATTTTTTTTAAATATTCTATTAACGGTGCCAATATTAAACGGAATTTACTGATGATGAAAAATTTCACTTAAAACAGCTAATTTTGAAATCAAATGTTTTTTTTATGAAACACTTTTAATGAATATGGAAATATTTATTCGTCTCGTGAAAATGCTTGATTAATATTTCGTAATGTTTTAATGATATTTAGGTTCATGTGCTCCTCTTGGGTTGGGATTAAAAATAACTGTAGTAAAAATTTAAAATCATCAACTGAATAATTAATTACATTTGATATTAAAATGTTTGCAGAAATGAGGGCTTGTTTCACCCTCCTTTCTCAACATTGGCCACGGAAAAAATGAAAATCTTGCATTTTCTCTGATTGTCTAGATTTCCTAGAATATTTATAATGACTGAGTGTTTTTAACTACCATTTATATACAGTTCAACACACCATAATGAAGACTCCTTAGCATAATATGCATAAGACCAGACAGAAGGATTAGCGGTCTTGAGATCATTAAGAAATGTTGTTGTGAAATAATATTTCTGAGTGAAAATAATTTTCTGTAAACAAAAATACATTTGTAGTTCTTCGGTTACAGAATTTTAAAAAATTCATCGATTGTTTCGCAATCTGAGCAATATGAACTAAAACCTGTGTAAACTAGGGTGACCGGATAAATCATCACAATGATAATTCATCACATCCTTAAAAAGTTATATAAAGTTATGGAAAGTGATGAAACAAAAATTTTATTAACTGGGTTAAGTAGTTTAGTAGTTAGTTATTTTTCATCGTTTCTTATGACTTTATATCACTTTTCAAAAGTGTGTTGAATTGTTACTGTGTTGAATTATCATAGAACCGTAAACTAGATACGGGCCGTATTTGAGACATGTATGAATGTGAATGAGGCAAAGAGTGTGTGCCAAGATACCGATTTGTTTAACGGTCCATCCTCTCTGCATACCCTTGCGAAGAAATGGCTTGAAGGCTAGTTAGTTAAACCTATAAATGGAAAAAAATCTGATTTCGGTTACAATATTACTATACTTATACGATCAACAAGGATGAGGGTTTTTTTTAATTTTTTAATGTGGCTGATTTTGTATTAGATATTTTAGAGGAAAAATTTAAGGATTAAAATTGATATTTTGAAATGGAATAATGATGTTTTGTTTAACGTTTTCGCCTACTTATGGTTTATTTTGAGATTATTTGCTAAGAAATTAACTAAGATGGGTTAATTTATGTACTTTAAATATCGATGTCGTATTATATTAATAGGCAATGTAAAGTATCTTAATGTATTTGATTATCAAAATCAGAAATATGAATCACGCTTAGCATGTTTGTACAAGCAAAGAATGTATTATTACGTTTATTTCGATATATAAACACACAATCTTAGGTTTAAATTATTTATTGGCCTGTGTGTGTTTGAATAATGACAGTGGCGTTCCGTAGCCATACTTTATATTTTTATATTTTTCAGAAAATAAGGTTTATGTTGCAATTTTTATAACCAACAAAAAATCACTGAATACTGATGAGAGCTTTCTCTAGACTTTTCAAGCAAAAAAAATCGGAAAAGTCTTGTTGTTCTTGAAAATCAAGTAAGGAGAATTCTTATGAATGACCGTTTATTTATAAGAAACACAAACATATTTTTGAAATACAATCAATATGGTGGCCACAAAATGTGAACCAACATGTCAAGGCCACATGTGAAAAAGTGAAATAAAACAAATTACAAAGCGTAACACACATTTTACATCATTACAACGTATTCTTGGGTAAGTTGTTACATGACAGAAAGATATTGGGGGCAGATTGTTACCAACTTTTAAATAATCTGCAAAACACAAAATGTTAATTATGTTTATTCTTTTCTATAGCCCATAGTTTTCTCATTCGCTGATTCAATATTTTTTAGAGTTAATTTTTGACATAATTGTTCATTGTCAAGTCACTTTCCTTACTGATAACACAGTGAATCTGAGCCTTATTTTTGCATATAAAGGAATTGGATCAGGCATAACCAGGCTTCTAGCAGGCATAACTCTCAAAATATACGAAACATAAGTTTTCATAACCAAAGCTTCTCCAAATATACTGAGCATAAGCGCTTCGCTTTCCGACTTCGAAAAGGAAGATTATTGTGCTTTAATGTTCTTATTATGCTTCTAATAAAGCAATTATTTAAGACATATATGCGATCTAAAAAAAATCTTTACTCAAATAAGATTCTGCAAGCGTCGTTATATTGGATTCGGAGTCGTTTCATCGAGCAAATTCGGTAGTGACACCATGTCTCACACAGGCTGGTTCAGAATGCGTTGAACAATGTTTTTTAACATTATTGCTGCATTTGCAAAATATGCAGGCTTATTAGACACTATGCTGAGGCTTCTTTTGGTTTCTTGGTTTTTCTTCAAGATCAATTAGATTTTAGATCAGTGTATCAGTCTATATTTTGCGTTTTATGTTTACCCAGGTTTTTCTGTGCTACCTTGGTGCAGCATTTGGAAGTTTTGTGCTACAATTTATTGTCACGAACCATTTGTTGATTCTTTTTTTTTTAATTGTCCACTGACTATATCGTCGAAATTCGAAGCCGTATGAGATTTATGATAAATTTAACAACTTGCCCCTACAATAACTTCCCCCGCTGCCCCAAAATATTTTTGGCACGCCTTTGTTTGAAAGTATTTATTTCATAAATATCTTTTTCTCTGAAAATATTTGTTTTCAAAATTAATAACGGAAAAACATTCGAATGTTTCCTGAAAAGCCCCTTCACCGATTTGCTATCGAAAATCTGTTATGAAAAACCCACTTAATCAGTCATGAAGCATGCAACCGATATCATTATTTCTATTTCAGTACGGTGTAGTCAGATATTTTCTGCCAAGTATAAATATACAAATGCTTTTCCAGTCTTAGTATCTACGATTGTGCACTGAAAAATACGTAATCAAAACCTTTTCACATATTAATATTCTCAAGTAATCTGAACATATTGCCACATCGAAGGCCTCCTTGATTGAGGGGTAAAGCTTTCGACTAGCAAGCCAGAGTAAGCGGGTTCAAATTTATTTGATTAATTTGTGTTATTTCACAATTTAAAATTTTATATGCATATAAAATTATATACATTGTATTTGCGGCACGTTATAGAATCGAAGATACTCTCAGTATTACCATGGTTTAAGATCACCAATCGGAATTGAAACGTTGCTTGAAATGCCTTTGGCCGTGTTTGGTGACAAGACCTGAATAGCCAGGTATTTCCCAAACTTGGCTCCAGACTGTTGGGATCAATTATGGGCTTTTTGAGCGGTTTTACATAAAAACTTAAAACACATGTTACTTCTTTGAATTAACCAAATAAGAAATCGTTGCGGATATTTTAAAATACTTTACAGAGGCATATATTAATTACATAGAAATTATTTAAATGAGAGTCAAATATATTTTTTTAATTTGACGGGTTTCAATTCAAAAATTGTTAATATACATTTTTTTAAGGGGATTTCACACTATAATTCAAATACCACTGCCGTTATTTCTTGCTACAGTTATTCGACTCTAAGAGCTTCCTTGGTGATACCGTAGTACTAGTTACTATTATTTCTATTACTGGTATTGTTTTGCTCCCACACTCCCCATGTCTCCCAGCCTCTCTAGGTCAACCAGAACATGTTACGTAAATCAAATTGTTAATGAAGGCCTGGTGTATTGAGTTTTCCTTCATATCCTAATGGCTTTGTCCTCTCACGCTCGGCATGCATAACCAATCTTCGCTAGTTGACTAGTTCTAGCTCACTGTAACTTCCAGATTGAGTAGGTTATGAGGAATTGATGCGTCGAGGAACGTTTCGTATCAACGCTCCCACTGTACTTAATATGACAAACTGTAAGGGCAAGAACTGTTCTTGCAAACCAGAAATACAATAAGTAACAAAAGAGACGTATAATTTGTATTAAAAAATTTGAAAATCTTAGATAATTTACAAATTTTTTAATTAAAAATCCTAGCAGAAAACTGTTTAATGACTATTGTACGGATTAAATGAAATACGAGAGCAAAAAAACAAATTATAAAAAATGGCGAACTCTTGACAAAGAAAAAATATCAAACCAAATTAAACAAACAAAACAATATGAACAAGTAGAAATAATATTTATATCTGCCTGTACTCATTACTAATTTGTTAATAGCAAGTATTTAAAAATAATACAGTCGGTATAGTTTCAAGTAATCTGATAGTAAGCAAAGTACGTGACTAATGACAGCTAGCCTTCGACAAAAAATAGAACAGAAAAATACCACGACCCACTTATCTTCTAATTATAGCTCTGAATATAGAGTTCTTGTTTTTCTTGACAAGATTACCTAAATATACGAAACAAAATCAACAAACAACTGAAAGTAACAACGTCTTTAACTAATTCATTAAACTCCTTAAAAACAAAGTGGACGAATGGGCGCGCGATTTTTGCAAACTTGTGCAATTTTACTGAAAATGCTCGATTGTTTTTTGTATTGTATTTTTCCCACTTGAATACCATGCCAGCATTTGTTTACTTACAGTAAAATGTATAAAAATATAGAGTAATTAAAATTGGAGCTCATGGACCTAATAAGCCGAGAACAATTTGAAGCCGCGGGGTGAAGGGACAGATGCATGAAAAATGCTTTACGTACATAATTTATTTAATAATATATCCCATTTTCTATTTCATCAATTACCGAAAAAATCGTTATAATTTCATTACAACAAGGTTATAATGAGTAACGCAAAGTATAACAAATTATTATAAGCACTAACTATTCGCCTGAAATACCAATCAAATAAAAAAATTGGTATTATTTGGCGGGTTTGGAATATGCCAACGTAGGTTAATGGTTAGAGTAGCTGACCGGCTATCAGAAGGTTGCGGGTTTAATTCCAGTCAGCGGCATTTATTATTTATTTAGTGGTTTTTTGCAATTTGTATAGGTATTTCAGGCGAATAATTATTACTTAAAAATATTTTAATATTTTTTTGGTCTTATTGAGGTGATTTTCTATTATATTATTACAATAAATGAACTGAGAAGTCATATTCACTTAAATATTTATCCTGAAATCAATGACGCTTGACAATGTACGAGTACATTATACACCCTTGTCATTATCTTTATTAGGCTTCTTTAAAATATGTAAGCAGTATGATAAAAATAAAATCAGATTTTGCCTCCAATTTTTAAGATTTTCAACTTTGAATGTCTACGTTTTTTAATGATATTCCAAAAATTATAACTTTGGCGCAGGACAGGGATCAGAAGGGTGATTCTGTATCTTTTTGCGGCAGCATAACACGCGTTAATAGGCCTTATACGACACGTTATCTTTTTTTTTTTTTTTTTTTTTTTTTTTTTTTTTTTCTTTTTTTTGTATAAAGATTACATACAATATTATTTATACCCGCTAAGCTACTGCAAGTAGCTTGTCAGCAGGAGATTAGTTGCACCTATAATAATAGTATAGTACATAAAATTAAAATAATCATCAACGCTTTAGCGTAGTAATACATACATTTCTACAAAAAAAACCAAAAAAAAATAAATAAAAAATTGTGTTATACCTTAAATTTGAAAATACAGAAACAGTGTTGTGGGGAAAAAAACAGTCTTAATACATGAGGTTACTCCTTAGTAGCCATGATTTTAATATTAAAGAGAATTTATTAATGGAGCAATTTTCTTTAAATTCATATGGCAATTTGTTAAAAATTAAAGGTATTATGTATTCAAGAGTTCTTTGACCATATTTGTTTTGAAACACAGGTACTTTCATTCCTTTATTTTGTATGAAACGTGTATTGTGTACATGATCCACCATTGTTTTATACGGACTGTCAGATATATGCTGTAATACAATTTTTTTGCCACATAAGGGCACGAATCGGTAATACATTTATTGATTTATACATAATACTAATGTCTCTCCTCTGGTTATAAACGGTTTTGCTTACTAACAACTTTACCATGGCATTTTGAATCGTTAGTTTTCATAAACGCGGTATTCCGTATCGCGCTAACGAGGTAAATTCTCCGTACTCGTTTCGGCATCAACTCTTAAACTCGTTATACTAACGCCAGATACGACGCGCGACGGCCCGTTTGCAACATAATCGCGGGATTATTTTCAAATCGAATGTCTTTGCGTATTTTCATTAAAAAAATACCCCCAAAGAATTAATATTGTAATTTTACCTACCATTCAAACTCTTATTATATTGCCTACCATTGTTGTTATCCAGAATATTCCTTGGTGAGAGATAGTTTATCTATTTCTACCTGATTTCGGCTTCTCTTCTCCTCTTAAATTTTTTCAGTGTTCGTCACTTTGTTAAATCAACTACTGCCGCCAACAGCTAGGCGTGTACATGGTCGTTAAGACACAAAGGACGCGTAACTTACCGTAATACATTTATTTTGCCTTTGTGTTAAACCTTACTAATTGCAATTATTTAAGTCCCACTGACAGCGCCGTAACGAAAAATTTAACATAAAAGTTCTAAAATCACCCTCCAGGTGGTATTTTAAAAAATCGTCACGTATATATTCGCTCTTCGTGATTTAACGGCGTGGGTTATTTTTAGAGATTTTTCATCGTTTGGTGTCAGGGTAAAAGCAAACGATAAACTGGAATGAAATAATGATGAGAGAATACCTGTTTTCTTTTTTCTAAATACTTTTAAATACTAATACGTCAACTGCGTTTGATTTTTGTATGAAGTCCGAAAATATCTTGTTTTGTTTTAGTGTAAAATCTTTTTGATGTGCAGTAAATAGCTTTTATATTACACAGACCTGTGGTTTTACTTCGTAAACCATTTAACTTAATGATATGTTTTCCATGTTTTTCATGCAATATTTGCTTTACAGACATTTATCACGAAGTATTATTGTCGTTTAACATGAGGAGTTTTAAAATGCGGATTTATTGTAATTGGGTTTTTTTGGATAGATACGTATTACGATCGTTAAAACCACTGTTTTGTTTGAAAGCTCTGAAAGGTGAATAGGTTATATTTACCATAGTTGAAAAAAACTTATTAACTCCATTAATGAAGGACCCAAACGCAGTTGGCGCTAGCAAAAATTGTCCAAAGAAGCCAAGTTAGCAGTCCACAATGGAGTGCTGGTGCCTACCCTGATGTGTGGAAGTAAGGCATGTAACTGGTAAAGAAAGGATAAAAGTAAGCCGAAGGCTGTTGAAATGAGATCCCTGAGGCGTATTTGTGGTAAAACTGTGTATGATCGAGTGAGAATTATGGAGATGCGCAAAGAGTGCAAGGCTGATTTAAGCGTAATGAGTAAGATTAAGAAAGGGACGCTTAGGTAGTTTGGGCATGTGTATATGTATATGATGCGATTGCGAATGGTAGCAGAAGTCGGGGACGCCCGAGGAAGACATGGCACGATCAAGTGAATCAATGATTAAACTGATTGCTCAGTTTTGTAAGATCTAAGCAAGAGAAAATAATGTACAAATAAAAAAAAACTGAATAAACACATATAAAAAAAAAAAAAAAAAGATACTCGAGTCGGGCCATGTCAAGAGTCAGCATAATAGAAAATTATGTATGAGACGATGTATGAATGTGAATGAGGCAACAAATGTGTGCCAAGAACGAGTTATTTGGCGGTCCATTCTCTCCCTGCGGGGAAACGGTAGTTAGTTTAAAAACAAATTACTAACTCCTCGCCATTACAGTAGTTAAGTCATCTAAATGGCCTATTAATCAACAATATACATTCTCTGAAAACTGTGATTTGGTTGTTTTCTGTTGCAAAAAATCATTACTAAACTCGCGGAATCCCAGTTCCTAGTTAATATTTTTACCAACGTTATTTCGAAATAAAACTTTTATGATGTTTGTCAAAGTGAAGCACTTGTTTGCACTAATTAATTAACTTTGAGCGGTGTCCAAGAAGCCGGAAGGAAAAGGAGAATAGAACTAAGTAATCCGGAAATTCACGATTTGAGTTAATTAAACGAGTTTGAACTTCATTATTTGATATCCTTCATTTATTAAATTTTAACTCGAATATACCTTACTTTGACAGTAAGGTTATTTTTCACACTTGACATTTGAAATAATTTTCCTTTTTAATTTTTTTAAGCATTTAATATTGAATAACATAATAAATGCCTTGTGGGCGTGTTTCGTGATTCAAATATTTTCCCAATCGAGGTTTAACTTTTCATTTTCAAAACTGCGTTTACGAAATTTAAATGGGATGGAGTTCTGAGATATCAGGCGAGCATCAGGCGAGTGTAAGTGAAAGCTTGGCTATAAGGCTAAATCAAACATTTGTTTCTATTCAAATTTGTATGAAAAGCACTTCTAATTTATATGTTTTTAGTTTGTTGGAGCGTCAGAGGGAAATCTCAAGGAAACTGGGCCTATTAGTTTATTAACTTCGTCAATTTCGAACGGGAATTTGGGAATTACTACACATTCATTACGCATTCACATATATTAACTCAGAATCTTTTAGGCCTCACCTGTACATCATGTTATGCTACGTATTCATACGCGAACCGAACTGCCGAACTAAACGTCAACTTATGGGAAAGAAACCGCAAATGGCGCGAAACGCCGCTTGCAGTTGCTTCGTTCCTTTCCCGTAATTCGTGGCTCGGTTCACTTTTCTGTTCGCAAATGTATACGAACCATTATAGAAACAACGTTTTTAGGAGAGTACCATATCAGTACAAGAATTCCATCAGAAATAACTATAAGACAAGCTGCATTCATTCGTCAAACATTGAAGTCGCAGCAAAATAAACCAATATTGTCAACCTGGAATGCTACTCACAATAATTTAATTGATTATCGCGGCACCACATTTCTCATGGAGGTTTTAACAGCCCAACGACGATAATTTTACAAAATTTAAGTAGATACCTAAATATTATAGTTAAAAATTCAACATCCGCTTTTGTTTAGCCGGTGTATAGTTAAGTTACATATTCAAAAGCATAAAATACATAAATTAACGAAGAAACAAAATCTTAGTTTGAACCACTTTTTATGTATATATGGGTCGTTCGTTTTCGGTTGCACTCACGAGTATCTTCAGGACAGTGGAAATATAAACTTTTTATATTTAAACACATAAATGTTCGAAAGCATTATTACTAATCGTCATTATAAATTAATTAAACCGTAAATAACTTACCCGCAAATAACCGTAAATTAACCGTAACTTATGAGATTTCTCATCATTTAAATCGTAAAATCCGACGATTTCCTCACCATTAAATATGATTTGGGGTTCACGAATATTTTTAGGCTTTGAAATAATATTAATCACGATATTATCACTTTTGACATCCCAAAATCGGTTAGGTCGCAGGTAATATTTTATTCGTTCGCTGATTTCGAATTTTCTAGAATCTGTGCAGACCTAGATAAGGTTAAAACAGATTATTAATCATGTTTTAAATATCTATCTTAATTTTATTAGCAAATTTCATTGCTTTTTTTATTATTAAAATCATTCGTCCAAACTGAATGAGACTGGTTGTTACTGTTGTATGAATAATAAATTTCCGGGATAATGAAAGGGAGAGTTATTATTTCTTATTATAAAGTAATGTTTGTGACAAGGTTTTTATGCACAACACAAAGGTCAAGCCCCAGGCCTCAGCACGGGTAAGCCACCCGGTGAGGCCAACATCACTGGATATCTCTGAAATCTAAAAAATATAGAACCAAAATAAAAAATAAAAATAACATAATAATTTTAAGCAATAATTATTAGCCTGAAATACATGAAAAAAATCTTCCGAGAAAAAATACATGCCGCCGACGAGAATTGAACCCGCAGTTTTCTGGCTGCCGGCCAGGTGCTCTACCGATTTGCGCTTCGTCGGCTTTTTCTAAACCAATAAGCAATAATTGTAGAATTAAAAATAACAGCAGATGTTGAATAATTTGGAGGGTTTTGAATAAGCGTTAAAACGTTGCGCAATTTGTAAAGCAATTGATCGACAATCAAAAGGCTGCAGATTTAAAATATTTATATAGTGTTTCGGGCTAATAATTATTGTTTAAAATAATAGGAGAATTTTTCTACTTATTTGTAAAAAGCATTAACTTTGTTCCTCGTCACAATTTACGTATTTATTGAAGCCTTACAGGCCTTTATGTGTACACATAATTGATAATTGAGAAAGTTTGAGGCAAACTGATAACTATTTTCCATGTCACTCTGATTCACTTGTTATATTAATGACACAGACATAGGAATTAATAAAAAGAAGTGCTCAATGTTGAAAAACTGAAAATTATTTTCTTTGGTGCAATCTTCACTCATATACGGAATAATAGGATGGGGCGGTGCGCTTAATGCACATATCAAACCTTTACAAATAATTCAAAATTATATCATCAAAGTTATGTATAGTCGGAAAAGAACATTTTCAACGGATGAGTTATACAAAGAATCTAAACTATTCTGTCTCCGTAAACTATTTATTTTGCAAACTATGAAATACATCTTTAAAAACAAAAATAAATTCGAAATAAATGAAAACAGAACCAACATTAGAAATAATAATGTATTTTATACTCCCCAAACGAACACAAAACAAATGCAAACACACTGCAGTTTCATTGGACCTCGTACTTTCAATCTTTTACCGAAAAATATTCAAGTGATAACTAAACTTCCTCAATATTTAAAAAAATTAAAATTATGGCTTTTCGACACAGCAGTTGAAACTTTTTTTATTTAATTTGTATCAATTTATGTTTCTCATAAAATATTCACCATATATTACATATATTACAATAAACACTTATAACTTCACTATACACTATTATAAACACTTTTTATACAAAACGCTTATACAAAATGTAATCTTGTTTTTATTTTATATGCCCACAATTTGTTTATTTCTAGGTACAATAAAATAATAACTTAAATATATTACCCACGCACAGGCTGCGCCTTAGTGGGTTCCCATTATTCTTATTGATTTATATAATATTGTATGTAATTAATGTAAAAATTGGGAAAAATAAAGGAATTAATAAAAACAAAAAAAAAACAAAAAAATTGACGAGAAGATAATGGCGAGGGGTAAAATCAACTGTTGAAGAACGAAGGGAGTAAGGCTGACTGTGATTCGTCAATATATCAATCTGACAGTAAATAGGCATCTCGCATTATAATATCACCATTTACTTCTTAAAAGTAAAATCTGATTTTGAATGAATAGACATTTTTACATGGGGGCGCAAATTACTCGCCACGTTATGAACAAATTTGCGAAGTCCAAATTCGGCAAAAAAATTCGGTTCTATTTTCAGAGTCGAATATTTCGTTTAAGTATTTAGTTAAGACACTTTTATAAATGTTCATAATTTACTTCCCAGCAACCAACCAGCTTTGTGTTTCGCGTCCAGACGTTTCTCGATGTGATAGTATATGTTTCTAAAACTGATCTATATTATACGATGTGAATATGCTTAAAATAAAGTAAAATAATGCTTATATATGGAATGTAATACGACAATTGGGTTTATTCTCTTTTTCAAATCTATTTTTAGAAGTTTTCGTATCACAAGTCAACATTTTGCCGTGTTATTTCGTAAAATGAACCGATGATGCCTCGACCATAGTTCGCACAAGAATGATGACGTCACGTTTTCAAATTTCACTTGAGGCCATACGCGAGCACAGCCGGCTCCAATGGAACCGGTATGGGGATAATACGCTTTTAATCACTTAGGGCAGGTCTACTAATATTCATATGTCTATGATTAATGACAAGATATTCAAAGGAATCTATAAACATTTCACTAATTCGATTTCAAAACTTTATTGCAATCAATACTCTCGTAGACAATGCAATACCATTCGATGTATACAGTTGGAGTTTTCTGTCTACATTATATTATTTATTCATAAGCCACGACACATTTTCGTAGTACTTTTTATTGGGGAAAAATATAATAGGTATGCGGTACGCGAAATAATGCAGGAACCTAATTGATTACAGCATTGATCGATAGTAACGATGGCCTATTTAAATTTTACTCCCCTTGGGGGAAAAAAAATTAAAAATTATCTGTCAAAAATCATATAGCGATTTTTATGTTGAAGTTTCGACACAAACCGATTTTATATTTTTATTTGAAAAATTTTTTGTTTTAATTATCTTTTCTTTAAAAGCCAATTTTCGAGTTTTTACTAATAGAATTAAATGGTTTATCTTTCACCTTTATGTGGTATATTGTTGACTTCTACACTTTTTGTATTAATATTTTATGAATAATAATAGAAAAACTTACATCCATTATGAAGCTCAAAAAATGTTCGTTATAAGTTACACAATTTTTAAAATAATTAGTGACAGTTGAGATAAATGAAAAGTAGTAAATACATAGCCCCAATAAAAAGGGTCATTGCCACGACGCGACGGAGATATATTTTTCTTGAAACGTGTGCAGTAAATTGACGATAAAATTTCCAGTCGCCACCTGCGCTTTTCCGATTGAAGTACGCTCACTTGATATGAAACATTTTTCATCTAGAACGCGTTAATTTTTTGTAACTGAAATATCGTTTTTCGTATGAAAAATGTGTCATTCTGTAATTATTTTAGTTCGCAATAAATAACACACCTGGTCACATTTCAGTTTATAAAATGTTTTTTGAAAAAGAATCCGTTTCAGTTTCAAATAATAAAATGTTAAAATTCTCTTCCCATATTTTCTTCACTAACTCTACAAAGGCCAAAGGCCAAGAAACTTTTTTCTAGGAGCAACATCCATTGAAATAACGGTAGAAAAATATTGCATTCCCACCTGATGTCTTTGCTCTAAAGAGAAGATATGGTAATCTATCGAATGTATATCCCGTTTCTGGACGGGTTTAGGTTTATTTTATTATTTTTTAGGTATTTTGGGCCTCCAGACCAGAGGTGGCTGCCAAATCCAACAGTGGGGCGCACTCGCGATTTATTCAGGGTCAGCAGTTAAATAAACAAAATACATGTTTATTTTTCCGGACTTTTATAACAAACCGAAAAGGGGGTCAACTTTTTCCATGCGACTTTTCCTCGACGTTCTGGATGTGGTTTTTTGTTTTGACATCGGCCTTTTTTCAATCTACGGCATTTTATTTAATTTCAAGGCTTTATGTTACAACGTAAAAGAGTGTAGATAATATGTCTGTTTTTGGTGTTGAAAACAAAAGCAACTTGTTACTTTAGATTTTACGTTTAGGATTCAACTTTTACTATCCATTATATTTTTTTAAATGTTAATTGATCTGAAAAGAATAATGATTAATTATTTAAATCATTTCCGACAATGGAGACCTTTTGATCTCTCTAGCAGGACTCTCGGAATATCGCCGTGCACCACAGTGGGAGAGATGCGTTCATACGTCCGTCACTCCTGGTCAATCTGACCCTCAGATTCCTATCCACCTTTTTCCTTCCCGATCTACTTCTCCTTCTTTTACTTTAAAAATACTTTTATTTTAAAATTACCTTTTTTGAAAAAAAAGTGTATTTCATTCTCGGTTATGAAATCAATGTTATACACAAAAAAAATTAATTAATTTTATTTATTGAATAAAACCCAAAAAAACAGAGTCTTATCTTATCTTAGTATTAGTCGAATTTCGCACTATAATGCTCGGTCAATTTTAAGGTTTCTTAGGCGACAACGGAGACGGGCAAATGTTCTCCTTCGGCCCTGAATCCTTTCTCGTCAGCCACGTACTTGGTGCGGTAGACCTTTCCATCGTCAGAGATGAAGGAGTACTCTCCCTCCTTGACGAGTACGTAGTCCTTGCCGTCATGTGTGGGCTTGAGGGCTCCGGACTCGGAGAACACAGTTCCGTCAGCGCTGCGGTACCTCAGAGTGAACTGGCCCCTCTCATCGGTCACCTCGGTCCTCTCCAGCACAGGGATCACCTTGTGCAGGGGTGCTTCGGGGGCCGCTAGGGTTGCCACCACTACGAAGAGAGCGACGAAGATAATCTGAAAAATTAGATTACAACAAAATGATGAATTACTTGAATAAAGTGTTACAACAGTTACATAATTATTAGACTTGAAAACTTACGGAGTTCATGTTGAAATTCTTTGCGATGCTTGTTATCGTTAAGATGTAGAAGAAGCGAGTGATATTGATTTGCAAACGTTTTCGCTATTTATGTTAAATTCAATGTCGATTAATGTTTTAGTGTGAATATTATTAATGATTGCCGCATTTATTGTTGTGCCTTCGAGACATTTGAAATAAATATCAAATATAAACCAGTTTTAGTAATTAGTATGCTTTATTCTGATATTTTACGACAGTAATATAATAAAACCACTGTCCGAAAAACCGCTGTTGTGCATAAAATGAATCAAATTTTTGTACATATTTCAGAACCAACTGAAAATGGCGACAGATCCGTACAAATTAACAAAAGGTATCTTACTGTCGGGTCGTCTCGTGCAGGCGTCTCTATATACAGTAATGGATTTTGATGAACGCAACTGTTGCCTACAACTAAAGTTGCTCGTGTATGCCTGGACTTTTTAAAAACTCTTGTTCGCCTCTCTCCAGCATATTCTCTGAATAAATAATAATATATTCCACACGTTTTGGCAAAACTCTAAAATGAAACCAAATACTCATGTTTTTTGCGCGTGACATTACTGTTTTAAAATAGCCGTTATATTTTTTCATTGTTAAAAAATATCTAGGTATAAGATTCAATTAATTGAACTTTATTTTATCCTTATTTAAAGAAAAAAGCTTCAATAAACAGTTAAGGGACTAAAGATTTAACTTGTATATAATTGAGATTGGTATATTATTGCCATGAAAACGCAAACATAAATATTAATTGCTGTGATGTATGGTTATAAGTTGGGTATTCAAGCGATAGATGGCAGTAGTCATAAAGCTTACTTCAGAGTCCAACAGATGTCGCTAGAGTGTAGCAATTGCCTGTGGGATATTATTGACGGACTACAAGCTTCTAGAAACAGAGAATTACTAACCCTGGGGTAATGAACATTGTAGCTAAATCCAGACTTATTAATTGTTAAGTAAATAAACACAATTATATTAAAAGAACCTTTTATTTTATCAAAGAGTTCCCAACACAGAAATCTGCACGTAAAGCAGAGACATAACAATAGCTGTACGCATAGTATAAAGTTACCTGGAAATAAAGAAGAACAAAAGTATATTAGATATAATTAATAACGTTTTAACTAAAAATAATGTTGTGTTAAAAATACACGTTAGGAGTACTTAAATAATATATTATATAATGAATGTTTTTCTTGTTTTATCTCAGGGAAAATTCTTATTTTTTTTTAATGTAACCTTATACCACGCGGTGGAATACATTTTGCTAAATTCCGGACCGCAAGTTGTGCAAAGTTTATAAGGTTTTGCTTGTTCAGAAACTATCAGATTTCCAGCAGAATTTAGTGTAAGCACTAGATGTAGGTTAATATGCTGAAACTGGAATTCAGGACTTAAGCTAAGTGCCAAAGTTTGTAAGGTTGCTCCTTCATGTGATTAATTAACACACGACAATTATTCCACTACCATCGGTCATAACGAATTTCGTAAGGTATTCATACATTTATATGTAATATAGGTGTTTCTTATAAACAGCTTGTACATCTATCGACAAACGGTAATCTAATAACGAAGAAGAATATTCTAAAAGCCTAACATAATTCAGTGTGACATTGGTCACAAGGCATTTGCCTTCTGAAAAGAAAATAGCTTGCAAATGCTTCGACGACTACCAAATGTCTGAATTTTATTACTTGGATTTGAAAAAGAGTATGAATTCATAAAGATTTTTTTAAATGATCAATTTGCGGCAGTTGAAAACAGATATATAAAATCACCACGGATTTAAAATGATTTTTTTTTTAAATACTGACAACATTTTCTTGACGAGTGAGAATAATAAACCTAAACTGTAATATATTGATAGGTATATTTTTCAAAAATTCCTGTTCTTTACTTTTAATACATTCATGAACTTAGCGTTCACCAACAGTTTGGAGTTCTTATATTATTACTTTTTGTGGGACTATGAAGCAAACATTCTATGGAATTTTAACTACCAACTCCCATTGGGAGTCGTATGTAATTCCGTTAAGGGTTTTTATCAAACGTATTCGATTCACTGAAGTATTTTTCTTCATTACTTCATAGAATGACGTATTTTTTGCGCTGTCCCTTTGAAGGGGTGTTTGCTTAAGTACATTTCAACGTTTTCAAATAAATTTTATTCTCCTACAAAATAACTAAAAAATTACATTACCTATTCGGCCCAGGCTATCTAGCACGGTCGATCGATAAAGGTTTTGTCGATAATTTCGGTTACTTGTCATCGTTATGAGGCACAATTTACAGATAGCCAATGATCAAACAACGATTTACAACGACTAAGAGTTGTTAATTTGTTCGACGCGAGCTGTTGTTTGTCCATTAGCGATTTGCAGTCGTGCTCTAGAACGATGACAAGTGAACGACGAAATCGATAACTTCTTTATCGATCGTCCATGCTAGATAACCATGCCTAGAGTCTAGAGGTTTATACCAACATCCTAGAAGCAAGTATATTATCCCCATATCAAGGCGCGTGCGGCAGCAATTATGTAGTTTTGATCAAATTTAGTTTATGTGAATTATTAAGCCCTTTACGAAATTAATTTACTATTCCTAATGCTGTCTGACATAAGAACTTCAATTATATATTCAAATTGAATAATTAATCAAGAATTCTTTGGGTAGAACATTTTGGTAAAATTGAGTTATTTATTCAATGTCAGTCTAGTATAAATAAATCAAATAACTTGGCTTACGTGTACAAATTATATTAAATTTGACCTTTGAAGTTAAATTTGCTTATTCGCTAAACGACTTTCAAACCAACGTATTAATTTCGCTAAACAGAATAATTTGTTTAACTTTAGGCGGTTCCAGTAATAGGCGGAAATCAAAATATGAAGTACTGTTTATCATTAATTAGTAATTTAAAACAATTCTGGTTCAACCATAAGCACATTGTTTCTTCCACGTCAGGGGCAAGCAATCTACTCATTAATTTTTTTTTTATATAGAGCGGAGACGGTTAACATATAGTTCCCGTTAGCATTTAGGCCATAAGCTCACTGTGCTATCTCCCATTTTACCTCATTCCTTTAACAGTTACCCGTTCCTTTTTAGGAAGTTCCACAATGTGTCTTCCAAGGTATAATCTCTCCTCTCTAATCCTCCTTGGTTCCCTGAAGGCCCCACAAGGGAAGAGTTCACGGAGGTGGCCTCATCTCTCCTATCCACTACTCCTTGGTTCCCTGAAGGTCCCACGAGGGAAGAGGGCCTCATCTCTCCTCTCCACTCCTCCTTGATTTATTGAAGGCTCTACGAGGGAAGAGACTTTTGTTTCTCCTCTCTACCCCTCCTTGGTGCTCTAAAGGCCCCACGATGGAAAAAGATTTCGTCTCTCCTCTCCTCACCTCTTTGTTTTCCAAAGACCCCACAAGAAAAGAGGGTCTCGTTGCTCCTCTCCACTCTTCCTTGGTTCCCTATAAGCCCCCGATGGAAGAAGGTTTCGTCGCTCTTCTCCACTCCTCCTTGGTTCCCGGTAGGCCCCGCAATGGAGGAGTCTACTCCTCCTTGGTTCCCTGAAGGCCCGCGAGGAAGACGGTCTCGTCTCCACTCCTCCTTAGGGGAGTGGAGACGAGAAAGGCCCTATAAGGGAAGAAGGCGTTTTCCAATTCCAAATACACTTGTCCAATTTTCGTCCCACTAGTATCTAGGGAAATAGAAGGTCTAATCTAGCAGAGCCCCGAGTCATTGGGTAAAGTCTAAATACTCCGAGATGCGACCCTGTTCCCCAGGTCATTCAGTCTGAGCACGGTAGCTCACACCTTATCTTAGGATGGTTATTGCAAGTCGTGTTTCCACTTCATGAGCGATGGGTTCGCCACACTCCCCACTCTACATTTATTAATTAGGTAGTACCTAGTTTGGAATAAGTTAAAAAAACATTCAACGATTTACTCGAGAATCTAATTGTTTTACGTAAAATAACAGATTCAGTAAGTCACTGAAAATCATGATAAAGTGTCAAAGAGACCGTTAGACAGACCAAGGATAAAGTGCGTGAAGTAGGATTGGAGCGGGGTGTCAAGACACGAGGTCTAATGGCTATATCCTACCCCAGGTACAGCAGTGTAGCGCCATGATGATGACCTACTTGATGATGATCTGATTTTTGGGGTATTATACCGTGTTGCGCTATCTGATTCTTTAGCCAACGTTTTAATGATACATGATGGACACTGCAATGCTGTCCAAAAGGTTTGCTAAAGGAGGAGATAGTGCAACACTGTATAATACCCCAAAAATACATCACTCTCGCAACTCGTTTGATTAAAATCACTAACTAATTTTGCCATGGAATGTTACTTTTGCAATTGAAATATCATTCTCGTCACTATAAATAAAAAGGTTCCAAAAAATCTAACCAATTAAACACATTCAGGTTCACTGCTTTGCGGCCCTAAATTTATGTACCCCGTAAAAGGAGAAACGGAGGTGGTAATTAATAGACTAATGATGGACTAATAATGCAGTAAATAGTATTACTATTCGCAATCCATTAAAAATTTGATATAAAATAGTGATAACGAATTTCAAAATAAACTCCGTAAGTTTTTATGTCTAATAAACCAACCTAAAATACAACCGTTAAAATCGTTTATTTTTAAGTAATTCATCATTTTGCTGTTATCTATTTTTTTCAGATTATCTTTGTCGCTCTTTTCGTAGTGGTGGCAGCCCTAGCTGCCCCAGAGGAACCCCTGCGCAAGGTGATCCCTGTACTGGAGAGGACTGAGGTGACCGATGAGAGGGGCCAGTTCACCCTGAAGTACCGCAGCGCTGACGGAACTGTGTTCTCCGATTCCGGAGCGCTGAAGCCCACACATGACAGCAAGGGCTATGTGCTCGTCAAGGAGGGAGAATACTTCTTCATCTCTGACGATGGAAAGGTCTACCGCACCAAGTACGTGGCTGACGAGAAGGGATTCAGGGCCGAGGGAGAACATCTGCCCGTCTCCGTCGTCGCCTAAGAAACCTTGAAATTGACCGAACATTATAACTTTGGGTTTTATTCAATAAAAAAATTAAACAATTTTTTTTTTGTTTATTAAAAAGGTATTTTTAAAATACTTATTATCATGCTCTTACAACACCTAACCAAATTATCTAATCGAAGAATTCCTCTCTGCACCCGTTTCATCCGTGAGGATGCTGTGTGGAAGGTATTTTTAGGACAGGAAGGAGAGGTAGATCTGGAAAAGAAAAAGGTGGGTAGGAATCTGGGGGGTCAGATTGTCCAGGAGTGAAACGATCCTGTAGTATACTTGCGACACGCTCCAGAGTGGAAGATTATCTCAGTATCGCCCTGGTGTAAGACCACCATTCAGAATTGAAACGGAGCTTGAAAAGGTTTTAGCCATGTTTGGTGACTAGATCTAAATAGCCAGGTACTCCCCCACCTTCCTCTTCCCCATCTCCTATCCTTGCCACTATCTTCAGCCAATTCATTCACATCATACCCCAATTGAGGATGCCATAGTCTCACTGGCTCAAGACGGTTGGAAGCAGTTGGGACTCTTGTGCGGTATTCGTACAAAAACATTTAAAAAAATAAACTTCATATTATACTGCTCTATTGAATTTATATATAACTAATAGTTATCTTTTATTTCGGGATTACCGTTGCACTAAACTATTATGTATATTAAATGTTTGTAAAGCCTGTATGGGCGTAGAATATTTAAATTTAGTTTTTTCTCGTATCTCGCAAAGTTCATTGTATTCACGTAATTGTTGTTTATTTTTAGATCTCTTGCATGTCTTAAAAAAATGCTTTATTCGCATAATTACTGTTTATTTTTATGAATTTTCAGACGTACTTGTATTTCCCCAAAAATGTTATATTCACGTATATATTGTACAATCAATGTGTGGGTTGTGTGGGATTGCACCAACCTTCCCAAATCCTGGAATAAAAATGGTTATTATGTTATCCATATTTCCTACGTTTTCAATGTTATAAAACCTACATTTATATTTTTTAAAGAGCTACTGCAATCAAAAACATTATTTGGTAGCCGATTTCTCTCGTGTTTTTGTAGAACGTCAGCTCGTTAAAACTAATTCTTATATTAAGTCAACATAACTTTAAATCCGAGTGAAAATAAAATGGCGTTGAATTTTAAAAAAATCAACACCTATGAAAAACAAGGCAGATGGTAAAATTAGATTTCTCAGGAGGACGAGTTAGAAATAATATGGTATGACTTTATATTTACAGAGGTTGTATCCTCCTTTGAAAACAACTTTGATTGTATCAAAGTTTATGGGCCTTGGGCAGATTCAAACTATGTTCAAGTGTTAGTAGTACTTAGGAGTACCAAAGTATTTTGCGGAAAAAAAATACCTACATTATATTGCGCATTTTAGTGAAGTTGGTATAATTTATTTTATTTCCACATACATTAATGCTATAGGTACCTTAATGACACACTTTAATATACGATTCCTACATAATAATGAATGTTTTATTGTTGATATTCATCATTCGAATTTTTAGTTTTGCTTTGTGGAGCAGGATATTGTGCATGTTGAAAGTTAATCATTATTATTGTAAGACTTAATTTTAAAATATATTCCAAATTCCATTGTCCCTAAATCACCTAATAACGGTTCTGAATAACGTAAAACTAGCTCCGTTCTATTCAAAACTCATTTTTAGAGTTTTCATCTTCGAAAACAGTAAAAAAAAATACTAAAAAATGCTAAGTGTTCGGGGGGGTAAATGCAGTAACTTTGGGAAGTGACCTTGTATAATTTCAAATATATGTTAATAATTGAAATGTATAGAAATTCATAGCAATGTAGCTCACTCTCGAAATAACTTTACGAGCAATAAGCGGTGTGGTTGACCAAGAAACTCCAGACAGAAAATTCTGTTTAAATTTCAATAAGAGCGAATTGTTTGATATTTCATTTTGTAGCTGAAATTAGTTTCTATAAATTATTCAATGGCAAAGCTTGGCACCGAATGACGAGATAACTATTTGTTTCTGGGACAAAATTAACAATTAGGAGCTTGAGACAAACTTTATATTACTTAGAATATAAGCTAGCTTAATCGCAAGCAAGAAATACCTTGCCTCTTGTGTGAAAACACGAATGAAACAAATGAAAATTTGGAAAGGCTTTTAATTGTTTTATCGACGTTTTTCGCATTTTTTGTTATAAAGGAGAGAAGGGTAACACAGTGCATAAAAGTGATATTTTTACTATAATTGCTATTGTTAAAGATTTGGCTTCCCTTTGATATCAAATAAACTGGAATTTTTAAGAGGTGTAACAAATTTGTAAACACTTTGTAAATCTACTTTTGAAACTGCTATTTTAAGATGTTCTTTTACAACATTTAATATGCCTTCCACTGATGATTGCTTGGTGTAACTCTTGAGTGACCAGTTCAGGCACGAAGGCTCTAACGGAACTCGAATCAAGTTCACCTCTCAGAAGCTGGAAGTACTGTACTGTGATGAATTATTGTATTTTGTAAACATTTTAGGTTGATGTTCCTTCTTAAACCATTATGTATTTTGTAACATTTTAGGTTGATGTTCCTTCTTAAACCATTATGTATTTTGTAACATTTTAGGTTGATGTTCCTTCTTAAACCATTATGTATTTTGTAACATTTTAGGTTGATGTTCCTTCTTAAACCATTATGTATTTTGTAACATTTTAGGTTGATGTTCCTTCTTAAACCATTATGTATTTTGTAACATTTTAGGTTGATGTTCCTTCTTAAACCATTATGTATTTTGTAAAATTTTAGGTTGATGTTCCTTCTTAAACCACTATGTATTTTTTTTGCAAACCTAGCCAAACGAGTATCACCCACAAATATTTTGATATATTATTTGATAAATACAGGATATTTTCTAGGTTATTAGAAACTTTAATTTGTAAAGAGTAATTTCAGGTAAATTGTTGTTTTTTTCTCCGTAAACCATTTATGTCATTTTTGCAGATCTTGCCAAATAAATATCTCCTACAAACATTTTATTATTTGACGGCCTACTATTAGCCAATATTTAAACATATACATAATCTTCGGAACTGGTTGAATAAAAGATACTATAGTATACTGCCTTGCCTTGTAAGTATTAATTTAAATTAAGTATAATTTTTCCCCTGTTTCGCCAGCAATCTACGACGGTCTCCGTGGTCGAAAGGTAAAGCTCTCGACTAGCAATCCGAAAATCGCGGGTTCAAATCCCGGCTTGCGCAAGTAAATTTTAATTGATTTATTTGTGTTATTTCACAAATTATTCATTTAAAATAATATATAGTATATCTGCGGCACGTCCTAGAGTGGAAGACTCTCAGTATCGCCCTGGTGTAAGACCATCATTCAGAATTATAACGTTGATTGAAATGGCTTTTGCCGCGTTTGGTGATCATATCTGAATAACCAGTTCCTCTTCCTCTTCGTCACCTTCCTCATTTTCCTCACCTTCCTCTTTCACATCTCCTTCTCCTCTGCAATACCTTCAACCTCACAACCTGTATTCCAATTGAAGCTGCCATAGTCTCACTGACTCCTGATGGTTGTGAACATCTTGTGCGGCTAAACATACATACAGAAAATTAGTTTTAATATTTTTTTGGTTTCAAAGGAGTCTTATAACGATTATTCTGTTTATCTTTATTATCAATACCATTTAATTCTAAAAGACATCAGACAAAAAAAAAAATTTGTTTAGTTCCATAATATTGTTTTTTTTTAACCTAGAATCTAGAACCTACAAACTATGAATGCAGTTAAAAATGTGTGGAATTTTAAAATTATTTTTTCTGACTGAAATGACTGACTGATGATTATCGTACTAAAAATATGTAATTTTAATATTTTCTTTATGCGATGCACTACGTCGTATAATATTTTGAATCAAGCCGCCATCAATAACACTCCTTACGTAGATGGCGATAAGGCTTAAATTCCCGCTTAACACCATCCAGCTGTTTTGATTTAGGCAAGAAAAAATATAGCAAAAAAGTGCCTTTTATTTTATTTTGTGAATGTTCAGGCATAAATATTTTAATGTTTTCCTATAATTTTATAAATAACCTAATTTTCCACATTATACAATACAACCATAACCGAAAATGGGTTCGTAAGTAGGAAATTTTTAACTTTAAACAGTTTTCATAGGCCTTATAAATTATTTTTTTCTGGGCTTATAAAAAGACTTATGTAAAAAAGCATCTGAAATATTTCTAGTCGACCAAATGTTCAAACCAAAAAATAAATTAAAATGATTATAATTATATTTTGATGGTTTTATGTAGTCAAGGATATTTTATTTGCTAGGATTTAACGAAATCATTTCATCATATAACCTGTCAACGTGTTTTTACAACTTGAAAAACTTTTTAATACATTTTTTTAAATCAAAAATTGATCAAAATACAACATAAAAAAGCGCAAAACAATGCCAGTGAATAAATTCAATTTGCCGCAGTTTAAAGGAATGTCAAATTAAACATGATACGCTAGCTCCCTCTATCGACTAGAGTTGTTGATATTGCCAATGTTTCATTGAAGTTGAACGTATTATTAATATTGTAGGGTATTTGGTACATCAAAGCGCGATTTAGAGATAGGTACTCTGGGCGCAGACCTTCGGGTAAACTCACTGAAAGTATCGTATGAATATATATTTTTTTAATTAAATTTCTATATTTTTTTTTATTTTGTTAACTAGTTGGAATAGGGAAAGAAACGAAGCAACAGTTAATGGCGCGAACGCTTGCGGTTGCTTCATTCCCTTCCCATAATTCGAGGCTCGGCTCGTGCTTCGGCTCGCAAATGTATACGCAGCATTGGGCCCCGAATTCACATAGCTGTTAGCCGCATGGCTAGTTGCTCGCGATTCCTATTTACATGAAGCTGACTCACGAGTTGTGGATATTGGTGTAACTTATCTAAATAGAATCGCGTGCGTCGTAGAATCTTTATGAATTCGTATTGATTATAAATAATGGTCTTTAATTATTATTTTTTTTTGGTAAACTAATGTTTTTAAGACAAGGTTTTTTTTTATGCATAGCACAAAGGGTAACAATTATTTTACAAGCAATAATTATTCGCCTGAAACACTCATCCACATTGAAAAATCTCCTGATAAAAGATACATGACGCCAACGGGACTCGAACCCGTGTCTCTTCGATTTCCGGTCGACAGCTCTGACCACTGAGCTATGGCGGCTTATCTCTTACCCGCGAAATTATTCAATATATACTAGTGTTTCATTCAACAATTACTGCTTGTTACATTTTTTCACCTGAAAACAACCAACTTTATTTTTATATGAGAAAGGCACAAAGAGTCCGGTTGGCGTCATGTATCTTTTATCAGGAGATTTTTCGATTTGTCGATAGATCGTCATTATTATGGAGTAATTATATTGCAGTTAAATGTTGTAAGAATTAAAGTTATTGCAAAGACGCGAAGTCTACTCCATTCAATATTTTGCCATAATGTATTGATTACCACCAAAAGAATTGTTGCAGAAATGTGATCAGTACCATCCAAACATAGAATCCTGCTAAAGGCATATATATAATTTTTTTCCGGAGAGATCTAAATTAATGTATTTTTCCCGTCAATTATTGTAAATATTGTACATTGTTTAAAAATAAAAGCATAATGCGTAATGTCTTCAATAAAACTGATTCGTAGACTGCATACAACAAGAGAACGAATCGTAAGCAATTTCCATGAAAGAGTTGAAGAGTAGGAAGATATTACAGTATCTATTGCAAAAACAACGTATGAAGTTAAAAATGTTGTTTGAACTTTCTATTATGTATTTACACGATCCTTTCTTTGTCCAGTTTCCATTTAGGTTGTCTTTTCATTTTGATTCGTGGTGAAAAAGAGGACACAATATATCTTGTATCGATGTTCGTGCAATTTAAAATGGCGGACATTATTTGACACCTATTGTCGCCATTGTTTAACTTTACTTTACAATGTGAAAATGCTGCATGTTTATTTGGTTTTATATTCAAAAATTGATAATAATAAAACAATAACATGTATTTATTACTGATTTTGAAGGTGTTTTTGCTGTTTGATATTGTGCATTTTACGTGAATTTCTCATGATTTGGCAACGTCAAATCAAAAGACTCATACTTTCACGTGATCTATGGTTAGGTTCAAAGCTTTGTCATTTTTGACGATAGCACCATCGCAAAATATAATTTATTCTCCAGGAGCGTATTTTTTATCGCATTTTTAATAGTATTTAAATAATGATCGTGTAATCAAAGAGTTTCATTTAGGTCTCGATGTAGTTTACATCCAGGGTATGAAAAACGCATAATAATCAAAACTCAATGTAAGTTTCATCGTGAGCTATGGAATTTTGAAAATCTAATAAACTCTCTATGAATAATACAAGAAATCACATGACCTTTTTTCAATACTTACCAACGATTCAAATAAAATAAAATAAACAGTGCTATTTTTGGTTGTTATATATAAATATTTTTTTAGTCAAAATTATCACTTTTTTGCCTGTTTGTTTTACTATTCCAAATTTGTCGGATATAAACAAGCAAATTAGGATCCCGTTAAAATAAAGGTAAAATAATACCTATTTAGGTAATTTGTTTGAGCTTGTGAAATGATTCACAATTATTTACTCATGTCTATGTTTCGTCGTATTTGTACGGTAAAGTAATGGTAATATTTATTATCACCTATGTCGATAGACCTTCCAGGAATTGTAACCATACTTGCGGCCTTGCATTTACTTAAAGCATAATTCCCCTCCAAATCTCTCGAGCAGAATTATTCCTTCAAAACGTATTTAATACTAAATGGAACTCTTCAGCGGTGAACAACAATTCTTAAGAACTTTGGAATGCTGTTATTCAGACGCAGATTTTGTGTCGAATGCAATTAGTATGATTCCCGTGCTAGAAAAATAATTAGAAAGAGCAATACAAATGATCGAAAACAAAAAAAAATGGCTCCATAACGTGTCAGTGACATTAAAAGTGTATACCACTTTACCACTTTTGTGTTATGATTGAACTACTAAATGAGATGAGAACATTTAAGGCTGTTTTGGTAACTTAAAACACATACGAAAATTATTATATTATAACGCATTTTTGTTTTTATCGTTCAAACTGAGTTAATAATAAACTCCTGTCGATGTCATATATTATATTCCTTCGTGTGATTTATACTTACTGATGATGCTTTATACCATAAAGTATTAAAGTCGGATTTAAGGAGCTGAAAGAACAATTCAGTGCGTTGGTATTGCCATCCTTATAATCGTGATTTAATCTCATACATAGTGAAACACAATTTTCTTTAGTAGTAGGTAGGAAGGTAGGTGCCTATTTTTTAATAATAATCAATTAAATGTAATCCAATAAGCACAGCGAGAAAATACAGCTAGTTATTCAATGATACACGTATTTCCATTAAAATTAATGTTTTTCATAACGAGATTCACTAGTAATGTGATCAATTCAGATAGCTCGAAGCGCTTTGCTTGTAATTATTTCATTAATTGTATTACTTACAACATTATTAATGAAATTTAGTTAGGGTATAAATAGTTCTGTTTCATAAAATATCAATCACATCGAGATTTACTTTCGTCGTAACAACACAGTCAACATGAATTCTGTAAGTCCACATCCTTTAAATCATTCATCATACCTATGTGTATGGCTATAGAATAAATAACATTTATCACTAGAAGTGCTTTACATATAATTTTGAATGAACGAAAGTGTTCCATTTAGCCCAATCGCCCACGGTCCTGTCTCACATACACTTGGCTCCCTTACATTTGAATGGAACATCTTCATAAAAAAACAACGACAAAGTGATTTGATTATTACGTTATAAACTTACGTTTGCATTTTTGTTGTCTTTTTTCAGATCGTATTCGTCGCTCTCTTCGTGGTCGTGGCAGCCATGGCCGCCCCCGAGGCGCGCAAGGTGATCCCCGTGTTGGAGAGGACCGAGGTGACCGACGAGAGGGGTCAGTTCACCCTGAGGTACCGCAGCGCTGACGGAACTGTGTTCTCCGAGTCCGGAGCACTCAAGCCCACACATGACGGCAAGGACTACGTACTCGTCAAGGAGGGAGAGTACTCCTTCATCTCTGACGATGGAAAGGTCTACCGCACCAAGTACGTGGCTGACGAGAAGGGATTCAGGGCCGAAGGAGAACATCTGCCCGTCTCCGTTGTCGCCTGAACCATCTGAAATTTCTTTAATCTTTATAATTGCTTATAACTGTAATTCAACGTCATTATTCATATAAGGCATTTAATAAATATTTGAGATAAGCTATTTTTGTAGTATTTATTTGTTAATTTTTCTACAGATTCTAAAAAGGCACTTTTTGGAAGCCTAAATAGCTTCAAAACTTATTATAACAATTTTGTGTATTCCCTGAAAAACTGTTTTTGTTTCATTAAATTTAACGATAGGATAGGGACAAGACAAATGGGTAACCTTTCGAAAGTTAAGGGTGTAAACATTTTTCTTTCGAAAAAAGTCTTTTCGGGAGTAAAAATATATTTCGTCTAGTTTCGAAATTGTATTTATTCCGATGCGTCTTAGGTAATATGCACTTTGTAAAATTGTCATTTTACTCTTATTTATTATATTGTACCTTAATTATAATTTTCTGGGAAAGAGGTTAACGTTTGGTTGAAGGGTATGTAGATATTCACGCAACAGTTAGTTTTAAGAATTCGCTTTGTTTTTCCTTGTTTTTCTTTCCTTTAGAATTTGTTGGAACTTAATGTCAGCACCTGCTGGATTATTTGATTCGGTAAAAATTTTAATTCCAGCTTAGCAAATGGGAGAGGCAGTGAATAGAACGTTTTGTTTCCTGCGATGAGTGGCTACCCACTTCGCTGGGCCGAGGGGATGTTGGGCTTGTGTTAACCTGTAAATAAAGTCATTGAATTTCAGTAAAATCAATGCCTCGCACTATGTTGTAAACCATATAAAATTGACACACTTGTTTCCTTATTAAAAAGCATAGTCAAAGTCAATAATAAAGTGGTAAAAATCTATTTAAAATTAGGTACCTATGATTTTGGTTTTTGGCTGACGTACATTGATAATACGGCGATGATTGAATATTTTCAGTCGATTAAACATAATATTATCATAAAGGCATGAGTTTAAAATTTCATATAATTTCAATATAATTCAATAATTTGAAGTTAACTTCAAAACTACATTCAAAGTCTTGGACTTTTAGAGTTTGGAGAAACAATAACTTTATAGATTCTAGATGTTTGGATTGCCCACAGTGATCGTACGTGCCGCGTCGCACGGTGTCTTCATCCGATACAACCAATTTTTAATAGAATAGATTTGATAGATCCGTGAATTTTAAAGGTGTTATAAAATTAACAATTTGCATGATTGAAAATACTTTTTGAGGATTCAAATGTTATTTTTTTATGCAACTAGCTTGTCCTGGGTCAAACTTAACTTGGTTTTTTTGGTTGATTTTAAAGGCTCGCATTGCTAATATTGTTAATTTTATATGAAAAACGTATTTTGGCCTCTTATAAATGTATCATATTTTTAACATAAAAATAAATAAGAAAACATATTTCATACTTGGATAGATGGAGTTTTTGCGGTCTTGAGATTAAAAAGAAGATTAAAACAAATTACTAAAAATAGTCTGTACACGAAATATATAATAGTTATATTGGAATAAAGGTAGATAGGTAGGTAGGAGCTCAAGTGAAAAATAAATGGCTTCAATAATAAATGTGATATTTATTCATATAGGTCATGACGCTGATGCTGAATACATACATTTTATTATTATTATTTCACGTAGAATTTAAAAATAAATATTTGAAAATGAATAAAACATCAACACATTAACTATCAACTATTTGGTTGACACAACTGAAGGTGTTAATTATGACTTCACGGGTCAACGGAACTCAGTCCACAAGTCAACATTCAAATATGGTTTTGTATGAAAATTTAAAAAATGAAATTCAGGTTTTGTGTGCATTTTATAGTTATCATTGCTATTGTTTTAACACTGTTTAAACATAATTTACGCCCTCAATAATTAAAATCCGGACGGAAAATAGAGGTAATCGGTCACATTCGACGACAGTTGGATATTCTTCCCATAGTAGATTTTTTTATCTATAATACTGATTGGCCAAGTGCAGAATTTTTGGGAATAAAAGCTTCTAAGTAACATCATCTTATTAGTTGTGTTAAAGTCATAGTTTGTAATAAAAATACATAATTACTTATGGTAAGTTGCAGACTATGGTAAGTTTGATGTTGTGATCAAGTCATTTTTACTTTTTCTTTAAAATAATATCGATTTTATTTTCGAATTGGTTTCAGTATCGAGTTAAGTGATTTTAATATATATATATATATATATATATTATATTTAGACATTCACCATGATCAGTTGATAATAAATAACATTAGGTTAACAGTAGGATTTTTTCGTAGTAATTTAGGTTTTGTGATACTGATAAATTTTTTATTCAGGTGCAGTCACGGATGTATTTTTGTACTTTGGTACAATGAGTAGGGATGAGAGATTGACATTTTACCTAGCGTTCTTCAATATTTAAAGCAGTTAATATTAAGAATTAAACTATTCAAACTATTCGATATTACTATACAAATAAAAATAAATGTACTGGTGAATTAAATATTTGTGTGATAAAATGTAGCGTTACTTACTAATTAATTAACTTATACATACAACTATGTGACCTTAACACGGCTACTCCAGTAACCCCAGTAGGCACATTCTTAGAATGTATAAAACCTTTGATTAAATAAATAAATATTGGAAACGAACCACGAAAACCTTTTGAAGTAAATAAAATAACTTTTCAATTTCTCACGATTTGTTTTTAGTACCTACAAACATAAATATTTACTTATTTCGGTGGCTTAATTTTTTTCCATGTAAATGCTACAAACATTATTATATTATATTAAAAAAAAATGTAAAAAGACACATTATAATGGAAAAAAAATAAATTCCATGATATCATTTCATTTTCTTACGTATGCTACTCCACTTACTAAAGAACATAATGTGAGCGAAAAATGATTAAAGTAAAATAAATTGCAAATTTAACGTAGCAATTTCACTATTTTCAGCGTGATGGACAGACCTACGGTCGACTTTGCCCTTGCAGGACTAGAAAATCTTTCCGTTGGGTTTATTTTAATGATTTCTGATTTTTTTGTCCTATTTTTTTTGGTACAATATTTTTTTTTTTTTTTAGTTATCCCGTAATGTTGGCCTCACTGGGTGGCTTACCCATGCTGAGGCCTTCATTTTATAATAAAAATATATAATGTACATAATACATTTAAAGAGAAAATAATATATTTAAAATATATTTTTGCGTATTTGTGAGTGATATGTGTTGTATATTGGTTTTGTGTGTTACGTGTACGTTTTTTTAATTATTTTATGTTATGCAATTTTGGTAATATTGTATTTTTTGTTCTTTCATCCCTTTTGTAATTAGTGTTAGACTGATTAATTGATCAATCATAAACATAAATAACTGACATCCATAGGGATGCCTCTACAGATATTTAAAAATTTAGTAATACGTTAATCAGAAACAATTAAAATGTGAGCGTCGAGCGAACCCTAATTAGTAGAGTCTTAATTTACCTAAACCTTAATTTCAGGAAGCCATATGTATTTTCCTTAACCTCTTAAGCGCCAGCGAATCCTTAAGGATATGTTTAAAAAATTATTTCTCGGATAACTAGCTATTGTGTATTAGCGATCCGTAACTTTTCGGTGAGCTGTAGTGATGAGATTGAGAAATATATCATTATCGATGTTGTTGTACCTGATTGTAGCCAGATTCATCAAATATTTTAAATATTGCCCTCCATTCTAAACAAAATATTAAAAGTAGATTCTTAAGGCTGGCCGCATACATACGTTTTTCGTATTCGATTTCCGAATTCGTTTTCCGTATTCGGACATCCGAATGCACGGAATCAGTAGAAAATACATTAACTGCCGCACACGTTCGTTTTAGTTCCGAACGGAACAAATTCCTTACGCACGTTCCGAATGCGAGCCGGCGCGTTCGGAGAAACCGAATGGAAAAAACCTAATGACGTCATGTGGAACGCAGCTATTGCATACAGTTTGTTTGTGCCGACGCAAACGCACGGAATTTTCCGTTCGTAATTCAGTGTTGCCTACGGATCTTGACCTAATATCGCCGTTTCTCATACATAAGGTAGCGTAAAGTAGCCGAATTTTCTGTTAGGTGGGACATGTTTAAAATTGATGTTTTTACGTGAAAATAAAAATTTCGTAGGGGGGGGGGGGTGGCTAGAGAATTTCAAAAAAATAAAATTTGTCCCCAGAAAATAAACAAATTTCTAGAAAATATAAAATTTTTCCCCAGAAAAATAAATTTCATGGGGGGGGGGTGCGTAGAGAATTTCGGGACATGTTTAAAATTGATGTTTTTGAAGTAGCTTAATTGGCGACCAGATTAGATTTTTTCGCCTTTTAGATTTTTTCGGCGCCGATTCTCGCTCTGAGTAGCCTAAATGGCGATATATCGCCCTTGTTGGCAACACTGGTACTGACGTTTATACATTCCGAATGAAGAAAAACGAACGTTTGCGCTAGTCTCACGGAATTCCGAATACGGAAAACGAATTCGGAAATCGAATACGAAAAACGTATGTATGCGGCCAGCCTTAATAATATTACTAAATATGACCATCAATAAGAGTTCTTACCGTAAATGACTGTGACTGGATGGCGATCATCCAAAATAGTAAGCCAGTTTTTTGTGGTATTAAAAACACAGTAATTTGTGATGACAGATTTTGTTAATGACTTTCTACTCCCAAACAGTAGCAAACTCAATCAAATCATCCAACACGTCGTATTATACAATATTATGCACCAATACATGTATTAGTGTGTTACTTAGATTAGGCTGACAAAAAAGATAGCGTGCTATGTAAGGGCACAAGGATGGCCATTACATTTTTGAATAGACCCTTCCCAAAAAGGATAAGTTAGTCGGTTTTCCGAATATAGTTTGACCCGCCGTCGGTCGGTCGCCAGGGGTCCTTTAAACCCCGGACTTTTGTAAAACTTAATTATAATCATACTTATACAATCCATATTTCAAACGCTCTCTACATTCCTAAAACACAGTAATGCAGAGAAAAAAACATTTAAAACAAATTACACATTTTAAATGATATGTTGGTTTGTACTCGGGACCGACCGCGTTACGCGACCGATGGCAAGCTTAGAGAATGAAAACCAAATGTCAAATTACTTCATTATAATATTTCCAGGCAATTCACTACGAACACGTACCTAAGACATAGGCATAAATAAACCGATAAAAATAGAATCGACGCATAGAAAGATAGTTAAACGTCTCTAAAAATAAAAGCGTTTCCAAGAGTTCTAATAAATAGTCTCAAACATCGATGTACTTACTTCAAACCTTCAAGACATAATCAAAACATGTTTTCATAACTTGGTTGAACATAAACAATGTCACTACTAAAAGAACCGTTTTAGTTTTACATATTTATTTATCTTGAATAAACAAATTGTGCTTCAATTCATGAAAAAGTTCTCAGATACATTAAAGACATCAGATGGTTCAGGCAACAACGGAGACGGGCAGATGTTCTCCCTCGGCCCTGAATCCCTTCTCGTCAGCCACGTACTTGGTGCGGTAGACCTTTCCATCGTCAGAGATGAAGGAGTATTCTCCCTCCTTGACTAGCACGTAGTCCTTGCCGTCATGTGTGGGCTTGAGCGCTCCGGACTCGGAGAACACAGTTCCGTCAGCACTGCGGTACCTCAGGGTGAACTGACCCCTCTCGTCGGTCACCTCGGTTCTCTCCAAAACAGGAATCACCTTGTGCAGAGGCGCCTCTGGAGCGGCCAGGGCTGCCACGACCACGAAGAGGGCGAAGAATACAATCTGAAAAACAAAACAATTGATAAACAGAATTTCAGTTCATAATTAATTTAAAAGGCTAATTTATAAGTACATATTATAAGAATAGTTTCAATAATTTCAATAGTAATCCAAAAACTTACGGTGTTCATTTTCTGTGTGTTGTTACTGCAAAAGAAAATCTTGAAGTGATTGAAATCGTTATGAACATCTATTTATATATCGTTGAAAATATCATTAGTATCTGATGTAACAAGAAATCAAAGGTTACATTAAATAATATTATGCACTTCGGGCTACTCAAGATTACACTTCACTTTTTCACTTATATGAATCATAATACATTTGAATATTTCTAATATTTGTTTACATTAACTCCACACAAGAGATCCTGAGGAAAATAATTTCTCTCACGGCCTATGTCATCTTTCGGTCTGTTTGGCGAAAGGAAGGAGAGAACATATATTTCACATACTTATATACGATTGAATCATTTTACGTATTTTCGACACGTGTCCAGTCAAAGTGATGCTTATTTTTGATAATTTCCAGGATTATCAATGTATTCAATTTTCATTCAATCCCAAGTCCTTGCCGCTACTCAATTATTGGATATTAAGTAAACTGACAGTAATAGAAGACAATTCAGTCGACGATGTTAAACATCGCCCACTTATTTGAAATTTGATATTTTATACACATTTATGGGGAAAATATTATTGAATCATTGTGGCATTTGTAAGGGAAACAAACAACAACGAGAAGACAAAACTTCTACAAACAATGAACACCTTTTACATGTTTATGAAAAATATAAAATAAATCAACAGAATATACATTTAATGTTTGAAAATAATTTCCATTGTGTAAAAGATTAATTTATATATGTAGATCATGCCTCCTAGTAAAAATAAGGTCCGTTCACTTTGCACGGGTACATACATTAATATAATCGTGAATTTTATTTCGTTGCAAACACACTGCAAACTACTAAAAAACATCAGTGTTTTATTCAAAATGAAAAATTATTAAGTTGATAAAGTTACAAATTTCCACAACATTAATAAACAATGATTACCTGTTCTTAAAGGCACTTTCGCGCATATTTGAAACGATTCCCGCATTAAATTGTGCCGTCTCTTACCAGATGTTGAATAATACCAAAGTAATGTTCACATTCACCCTGCAGAACACTAATAACAAGATGGAAATGTACTGGCATCTGTCATTCACCCTGCAGAACACTAATAACAAGATGGAAATGTACTGGCATCTGTCATTCACCCTGCAGAACACTAATAACAAGACGGAAATGTACTCGCATCTGTCATTCACCCTGCAGACCACTAAAAACAAGATGGAAATGTACTCGCATCTGTCATTCACCCTGCAGACCACTAATATCATGATGGAAATATACTCGCATCTGTCATTCACCCTGCAGACCACCAATAACAAGATGAAAATATACTCGCATCTGTCATGATAATTTTAAAGCCATAGAATCAAGAAGAAAACTAGAATTTCCTTCCATATACATTTGAATGGAAACAAATGTGCCACTGACTTAGTGCCTCTTGGTTCTAGGCCTCTTAGCACGTGGTCTGTCTCTCTTACACTGGCCTGAAAATATATATCACCATCATTTGAATCATGAATATGGCCATCCCATCATTGTGAAATACAGTTTTGATTATTTGGACACGCAAGATACTTATTTTATTATTATGTTTTTAAAGCCATTAAGTTACTATTTTGTATTCTTCAGCCTCCTCTTACCTAGAATATTTTTGTAAGCTTATTGTAATATAAATAATAATTAAACCCTTTTTTATATTAATTTCTCGACATTAAGTCTTAAACTCTTACTTCCACACAGGAGGCCCTAAGGAAAAATTTCCCTCTGGGCCTATGTGGTCTGTGGGGTTGCTATGTGGACGGTCTTTTTGGAAAGGAAGGATATGAAGATCGGTGAAGGAAAAAGTTATGAGGGCTGGGTAGGAATCTGAGGAGCCAATGTGTCCAGGAGTAAAGGACGTACGAATCCATCCTTCCAACTGCGGTGCAAGAGAGAGTCCTGCCTGAGTTTTCAAAAGGAATTCCTACACCAGTCTCTCCCGATCCGGCCCACCACACAGTAGGCGGGCAAACGCATCAGTCGCCAAGACCTAAACAAACCTCATTGCATGAACTCGGGCACCCCTACTAAGTCACCAAAAGTAGCAAACCACTAGGTGTGACCTATGGGGGTGGTGTTAGTTATCCAATAAATGGTTCCCTATGCGGTGGTACCCATATCCGCCTCCTAAATAAAGATATTAATAAACAAAGGAAAAAACAAAGTGTTTAGTATTTTTGTACGAAAATGGTGACAAAAATTACATTTCCAATTTTTGAAAAAAATAAAAAGTCGTTGCATTGTAAGCTTACACCGGAAAATATTAATTTGGTCAACTCACGATGAGACAAAGATATCAGGGGCAAATTTTCTTTTTTGTTTATCTTTCAACGAAGACATATACTTATTAGTCAAGTGCATTTATTGTGTGGATTTTCTCATAGATTTCAAAATCTTTACAATGCTTTCTTTATTCAGTGTCCAGGCATCCATAAACATATACAAAAAGAAGAAAATACAACAGCTAACCAGTGTTTAAATTGAGTTTGAGGCTCGTTACAATATAGTTTCTTCTTAAGAGCTATCCCAATTCGAACCCTTGTTTCTGGAGATGGTTCGTACTTGTCATGTACCCAACCTCTTAAGAATGTATCTAAAGCTTCACATTATATTGGTTCGTAGTTGATTGCTAAAAAGGTCGTGTGTAAGAAATTAGAGGACACTTCAATTTTTATTAAGAAACATTCATTATAAGTTCATATTGGATGTTACTATCTTCGTAAACCTTTTCCATTGTATTATTTGCGAACCAATGATACAAATGATGGAACCACGGAATATCGAACAATTTTAAACCAGATAAATTGTATTCCACTATTTGCGCAATGAGGCGAATTTAGTTTCCGAGCTTAACGTAAAACGTTTTTCAATTTCCCTTGTTTTTTCCAATTCACTAATACTTTGTCAGCGGACCGTGAACTCTATGCCACCGTCCGTTCAACACGAAAGCTTAATACTACAATTTGGGTCAAAAGACTTTTCCTTTAAATCGTTTGTACTTGTTGGTTGTGTAATAAACATATTTATCCAACCAGCGTACTCGAGAAATCTAACTTTTATCCTTGGCTCATTCAACCGTACTATTGTCTTTGTTTTTCGATACTCTTGTTGCTTTGAAAAAAAAGGGTCCGGAATGTCCGGATAGCGTTAGTGATATCAAAATTCCATTGTCAATGTTGACTACAGTAAAAAAAAATTCTTCATAGGTGGTTACTTTAAAAAAAATGTAGATACAACTTGTGTTTTTAGGAATGGCAACTGGACCGAGGAAGTAGTGTAAGCGGGAGAGGTGAGCGGTAGCAAAGATGGCGGAGGACGTGAATTTGGTTTTTTTGCGGGCTGGCGCAATTTTTTGGCAAGACTGGAGCCGGGTTTTGCCAGTGATTTCGACGAAGTAATGTAATAAGTTGAGTTGAGTTTCAAACGATATCGCCGTTCCCCCCGTTCCTGCGTTCGTGAGAGAACCAAAATGATGAAAATTGCTGACATTGTCACCTCTGTTTAGTGACCGATCTAACTTGAAAAAGAAGCCCTGAAAAAATGCTGAGAGCCACGCTATCCTCATCACGCTCATATGTACGCTGTTGGCTGAGGAAAGGTCGGAAACAGATTGCCGCATGATTCCCGGACAAGACGTATGAACCTCGTTACCTTCAAATATGATTTAAGATTTTTGCTATTCGTTATTGGGGTGTTATATATATTATAATATTTGTAAATATTATTTAATAATATTTGTAAATAACACATCTGCCCTGATGATGGACACTGCAATGCTGTCCGAAACGTTGGCTAAAGTAGGAGTTAGCGCAACACGGCATTACACCTCGTTACCTGCATTCCAGAAGAAATCCTGTAAGAACGCGCCTGGAGGAGAATACTGCCTTAAACCAGAAAACACGCGTTCTTAAAGCTTTTTCTCTCTCCCTGGTTTACTATTCCAAATTTATTGACTATTAGTAAAAAAAAACGGTTCATATTTTATCAACAAGCCCTCTGAAGGAAAGCATTGTCGTATATTCCCACGAATCCTGAAATAAATTGCCCCATCGCTCTCGTTGATAAGTGATAATAATATAAGACGTATTAATGTGTGTGACATTACGCGTCTTACATGTTTCACGTCCTTTATAACATGTCTGACAAGACATAGTTAATTTGATTAAAAAATCATCATTTTTTAAATGTATTCGTTTACTTATTCAGTATTCCATGTACATAATTGTAATATATATCAAATTTCTGGAGGGACAACGGAGACAGCAAGATATTCTCCCTAGGCCCTGAATCTTGTCTCATCAGCCACGTACTTGGTGCGAAAGCACCCTCCTTGACAGCACATAGTTCTTGCCACCATGCATGGGCTTGAGGGCTCCGGATTTGAAGGACACAGTTCCGTTAACGCTGCGGTACCTCAGGGTCTCAACAGGGTTACAACTATCCCTCTCGCCCCGCGAGTCGACCGTCACCTCAGTTCTCTCCAGCACGGGGAGTCAGGGCTGCCACCACCACGAAATAGATAACAAATATGATCCGAAAAAATGGAATATTTTTACTGCTTTTTAACATAATCGGTTAAAAATTTCGAGTCCAGGTCTAATTATAACCACCTCGAAATGCTTTAGAAGAATCCAAACAAAAACTAAATATATCGAACGAAGATTATAGTAATTAATGTGTGCAAGATTATGTGGGTATTTAAAACAACACAGTTATTGCATTTCAGGACTGACGCATTTATTTTCGTTACAAACTAACGCACAGCATAGAGAACACTAATCAATATATTTGATTATTATTTTGATAATGATTGCGGGCATAATAATAATCGCACTACACAGGTTTTTAGCAAATTTGCGTGCATTGTGAAATATGGTTTGGTAATGAGGAATTAATGAAACATGTAAATCAATTAGTGTACACCTCAGCTTTAAAAATGATATTCTGATTTCCCGAATATATATTATACATTTCTTATTCTATTCGGTTTACGACAAAGACATTCTGATTTCTTTTCATTTACAAAAATGTACAGTACGCACATTTTTTATATTATTTCGCCTGCCATACTAGGAATGCCCATTGTTATGGCGGGTAAAGTTTTTCATAACATGCTTAGAATAATGATTATTAAATTATGCAATTCAGACTTAGTGTAAGGGCTCATATACCACTGCGCACCCTGAAAACCGAGTAAATTTATAAATGTGCAATTCAGACATAGTTTAAGGACTCATATACCACGGCGCGCAGTGATGACCGAGTAAATTGTTAAATTATGCAATTCAGACTTGTGTAAGGGCTCATATACCAATGCGCGCGCTGAAACCCGAGTAAATTGGAAAAAATTTAATTGTTGATTTCACTTTTTTTTTAAATTTTCAACAATGAGAAAAAAATTCTTCTAATATTAACATTATTTTTACGGGTATAAATGGCCTACTGATGGAAACCATCGTGGACATCATAACTTATTAAAAAATTATTTTAAAAATAAAAAAGATTCTTGTTAAATAATTTATTATAGTAGTAGTGGTTTTTTAAAACTTTTCTGGTTTTAGAACTTTTTTTATTAATTATTAAACACTATGTATTTAAATTGCATACTAAAGTTTTAAATACTGAAATTTCTTTATTTTTGAATAAAATATATAAATTCCTTTCGTCAAACTTCTACATTATTTTGCGAGATTTCTCTGTTTTATTTTAGCAATTTGGAGGATTATTTGTGAAATTATGATGTTGACAATGGTTTTCATGAGTATTTTTCAATTTTACTCGGTTTTCAGCGCGCGCTGGGTAGTGATTATTTAAATTTTTAAAAATGTGAAGGAATGTGAGAGGTATAAGGGGAGATTATTAATTATTAGATTATTAATTATTTGAGTTTGTTATGTACTGAAAATAATATCGATCACAGTGCACAACAAAATAATGATCCCATCGAAAATTCAAATCTAAGCCATAATACGGACGCAATTTGTTGTGTGTTTTTTTTATCTACAAACAATTATGTAATATATACATATCTGTAATTTTCAAATAGCTGTAAATAAAATACTAATCCTATTACGGTAGTTGAAGGTAAAAAAGTGGGTGTGTCAAGCCTACGCAAGACAGAAGTGAAACTTCTAGTATTCCTCTCTCTCTATTTTCATTTCATCATCTCTATTTTCTCTCTTAGGTTAGTTTGAAAATTAGAGGTTAAATAATTCAACGACGAAGCATGGATTTGATAGGATATTTCCTCTTGTGCCACTGATGTGTTCATCACCTCTATCTCGTCACTACTCATTTTTAACACTGAAATTCTGTACCAAACCGTATGAACCACAATCAATTACGTATTTCACTCGTATTACACTCACGACGCAGTATACTAACCAAGCAGCTGATGCTTGGCGTGGCGCAGTTCGCTGGTGTCTGAGAGAGAGGAAAGAAGAGAAGAGAGAGAACGTTCGTGAGCGGCTCCCCCACCTCAACAAGCGCATATGGTGAGAGAGGGACAGTGAACGGTGAGCGGTGGTGGGGGTACCCGCATTTTCGTGTCGATCCTGACTCGGTTTTACTCCGTCCCCGAAAATCCATTACGCGCCTAAAGAAGTTTCACTTCAAAAATGTTAAAATGAAACTCTGCTGTTATTTTTTTTCATTCGTCGCTCATTGTTTAAATTCGTAGAACTTTTCCAATCTCCAGGTACAACAACTTTAAATTAATTTTCGTACTCTACTATACAACCTAGACTTTAGCGTTGATACTGGTTTATGTTATTCAAGAAAGCATTCATTGTTATCAAGTTTAATTTATAGAACTCCGATTTAATTTTCGGTTTTTCTTTTATTTGAATGATAAAAACAGTTAATTATCAAACAAATTCTGCTGTGTAATAATTATTAAGCGTGACAGCTGTTTCGGCATCTGAAGGCATTATCAAACTGTCATTCGTAATAATATTTACACAGCAGAACTAGTTTATTAATAAACTTTTTTTTGTAAATTTAATAATAATAATGTTATTGAATAAAAGAAAAATCAAGAAATTATTGTCAATACTCAATAAAAACCATTGAAAATTCATATCAAATTGTAGAATTTGCATTCGATGGTTTTCCAATTTTCATAACTTTTACTAAACATATTCGGCTATTCCTAAAGTACAGTTTTTAATTTCTATTTACATAGTGTCCATCTTTAAACGGCTTGAATATATTGCCAACATAAAGATCGATACTTCAACTAGTATTTTGTGAAGCTTTTTGCACATTTATTTTCATTTCTTTATCTCTTTCCAATATATTTCTATTAGGACTTAAATACCCTTCTCATGAGAACACGGATTTATTTGCGTTTAGCAGTTCGAAATTTTGGGTGGCTTTTCCACCTTTGTAATTTTCTTGTTGGTACCTTTTTGTATACGCATTTTTATAAATAAATGAAAATACTACAAACTTTTTATTTTCCTTACTCAATAGTTCAAATATGCCAAAGGATTATTCATTCGAAAACTTAAAAAAATATATATTTTTAATTGTAAAAAAATTATAATATTAAAGGTTTCTTTGGTTTTACATCCAATAAATATTGTTTTTCGTTTATGTGTACCCATTGAATAAATAATGTTAGTCAAATAAGATCATTTATATATTAAGAATCATTGCTGAATTAAGAAAAATAAAGATCGATGATAAAGATAAGTCGTTTTATAAATAGCGATACGTTTTACTTCCAACAAACAGTAAATCTGGTTTTATCTCAAAAGATTAAACATCCAGCCGAAATGTTAACTTTGACTTACTGTTAAGTACACAGTTCCTGCGCAAAGAAATAATATTATAATAGTACTTGAAACAACCTTTAAAATATCTTGTTTTTCGGTCTCCGATAATAATACTGCAATATTTTGTTATTTTTTTGACGATTGCATATAAAAACGCAAGGTATGTTTTATCAGTAAGCGTGCAAAGTTTATCAGGTAACCGGACAAATCAGAACACTTTCAAAATGTGATATAAAGTCATTGAAAGTAATGAAAAAAATTGATTTAAACTTGTGTTTCCAGTAGTTTCAATCTTAATAAAAGTTAATAAATGCATGACTTGTGAATGAATAAGGATTGAATCATTACAATGAAAATATCTGATTGAATTCATCTGCATGAATTGTATCGAAGCTCCAGGAATACGCTCAAAGGCAGACGATCTCGATCTACTTTGCAAACATGAAAGCATTACTAAAGCCAACTACACTAATTCTTGTATCCAGTACTTAGCCTTGGCTTCGTTACATATATTCCATTGTGATTAATTTTTTTTCCATTATGTAGGTAACTATTCGATTAAAAACGTTAATTTCATACGTTTTTCCACATTAGTAGGTAGGTACACGGAGAAAAAATAGTATTGCTAATTTATTAAGAATCTCCACAAATTATTGGTAATCCCGTTAAGAAAGGGATTGCAGGCTGTTTCCTGATAAACTTTTGGTAAATTGATAATAAATTGGAACACGTGCTCATGCACCTGATAATACATAGTGACGAAATTCGAAAATATTAGGATTTATATGAACACGTATTCCGACATCGTGATAAAACATTCGCATTTTACTAAAAGTTTATCTGAAAACTTATCAATTTATTCGTTAAGGGTATGCAATCCCGTCTTTTACCGTATTACGAACAATTTAAAGAGATTCTGAATAAATTAGCAAAAGGTACTCATTTTCACCGTGTAGGTACTGTTTGAACACTGTTTGTTTTTACAATCCATGGTTTCATTTAGATTGGATTTCCAAAATTCTGCGAAAATATTTCCCTACGTATAAATTCGAAAACAAAAACTTTCACAAAACAGCACCAACAAAATAATTAGAATGCATTTGAAGCGTAATCCATGTTAATCCATATTGAGCGTATAAATATTATAATGAACATAATTAATGAACCACTGATCAACCACTTCCAAAACGAACTACTTACCTCTTAATCGTGCCTCTTAAAATATAAAAATGGTTTAAATAATTTAGACGGCCTCCGTGGTAGAGGAGTAAGGCTCTCGATTAGCAATCCGGTGGTCGCAGATTCATATCCCAGAATGCGCAAGTAAATTTTATTACATAAATTTGTGCTGTTTCACCATTTTTTAAGTTTTTGTTTTATTTATTTTTTTGTTTCTATTAATCATCAACTTACAATTTACATACTACATACTTTTACAGTTTACATGACTTAGTGCATACAGAGAACAGTTTTGAATATTTATATTACAACAACAAAAAATCGATATCATACGTAGTAGGTATAAAGGTGCATTTAAGCTAAAATATTTAAATAGTGAGGAAGAAAGAAAAAACAGTTTTAAACCGCCGACATCAAAAAATTAAACAAAATAATAATATAATGTAGGTTTTCGATACGTAATTTACTTTCTTAAATTTGAGTTAAATATAAAAATTATCAAAGTATCTTACCAGATTTTCATTGTGGTAGTTACTTTTATTTCCCAATAATGGAGATGACCAGGGAAGAGAGCCCGTTTATAATGAAATGTGTCTTTGCGTAAAGTGCGCTAACTTCGGGAGGTGATTCTATATGATGGTAGAAGTCAAAAGCTCTTTCAAAATTCCGATGTTTATTTTCAATACAAACAATTTTTTTCCCTGGAAGAATATTTATTTTCTCATACAAACAATTCGACCTTTTTACTTTTAAAATTATGTAGAATCACTCCCGAAGTTAGTGCATTCTACCCCCGGACAACCTGTAATTTAGTTTCAGATATACTTTAAATTGTTATTGTGTTTACTAATTGCCTAATAACGCATTATAAGGTTTGGTAATTACCCAATTTCTATCGTGTAAACAAAAATAATATATTGTGTTCATTCACAAGTTCGTAGTGTTTTTGTTTTTTTTTTGTTTGTTAGCCTAATATCAAATGTTTAGCACATAACTCAACGCACTGAGTATGAAAAATATAAGCAGGCACAATACAAACCATCACACAGAGCTCTGCCAAACAAAGGAGTTCAACAATTGAACGTAACAAGAGTTCAAAATATGGACAATGAAAGCAGTTTGTACAATATATTTTGGATGATAAAAAAATGCTTTAAATCAGCCACACAATATTGCCTCCTCAATTGGGGTTGTGATAGTCTCCCTGGCTCTTGAAGAATGGAAGCATTCGGGAATTTTGTGCGGTATTCAAATAAAAATACCATTACATCATAGGAGAAACAACAGCGTGTGTTTTTGAAACAACAGCGTGACATAAAGATTGATAAATTTGCTTTAATTTCATTGCATTAATATAATATTTTCGTCGTTTATTACCGTCGGTATGTAATGTAGGCCCTGAGGCCTCCACATCGTTGAGTGGTGCAATTAGCCAAAGTTATGTAGTAATTGCAACCAAACATAAGGTATAAATATCCAAAACAGTTCTGAAAAGATATCACTTGCTTCTTATTCTTCTTCGTACAGTAAACATTATTATCATGAATTCCGTGAGTACCTACCTCAATAAATGATGAATTAAAAGCCAGTTATTTTAATAACTCATTTGTGTCAACTATTAACAATTATTAATTATGGAATTTTTTTTTTCGCAGTTCATCTTCGTCGCTCTTTTCGTGGTCGTGGCAGCCCTTGCCGGCTCCGAGGGGCGCAAGGTGATTCCCGTGTTGGAGAGGACCGAGGTGACCGACGAGAGGGGTCAGTTCTCCCTGAGGTACCGCAGCGCTGACGGAACTGTGTTCTCCGAGTCCGGAGCCCTCAAGCCCACACATGACGGCAAGGGCTATGTGCTCGTCAAGGAGGGAGAATACTCCTTCATCTCTGACGATGGAAAGGTCTACCGCACCAAGTACGTGGCTGATGATAAGGGATTCAGGGCCGAGGGAGAACATCTGCCCGTTTCCGTTATCGCCTAAAAAACTCCGATTGCATAAAATGTCCTATTCGAAATGTTTATTTTTTAATACTGTGTGTCTACTTTAGCCTAAAGTAATAAAAATATCGTTTCCAAAAATCTTTTTCAATTATATAAATTATTGGCGTTTACATTTCAAGATATGGTGAGAAATTCCGCATAATTTTGAATTAAGAAATTTAAAAATCTTTAAATAAGAAACACCGATACTAATGATTGGTACACAACAACTTCCAATCCTTATCATCTTAGCAATTCTAACGAACTAGCAATGATGAGATTAAACTATTCATTATCGGTTAATTATCGACCCTTTTCAAAAATAAACCATTCATATCAAAATTAACAAAAAAAAACCAATTGCATAATTGCTGCTTTACAAGTAACCAGTCACTTGAATTCAAATAAATAATTCGCAAATCGTCAATCAAAAAGTTCCATTCTTACCATAGAGTCAGGTAAGTTACCACTTCGTATCTTTCTACTAGACATGAGTGCAGCGTTTGATACGATTAATCAAGACTTCCACATTAAGATATCAGATGAAACATTCATTCAATTCCCGTCGGCGGCATTTATTTTTTATCGAAAGATTTTTTCAATTTACATATGCTTTTCAGGCTAGTAATTATAATTCTAGTTATTGCTTAAAATGACATGGGAGGAATAATTTGCTTGTTCATTTCGTGGTTAAATTGCTAACTGAGTTATATTACTATTCTCACTTTATTTTTTACTTTTTGTTATTGATCCCTAAAAACATTTTACATTGATGTAATATTATTATACGTTTTTCCCTATAATGTGAATTGTAATCATTGTAATTAAATATGTGAAATATATAATACCGACAAGAACAGAGAATCCCATTTGCGACCGTTATCTTTTTATTTTCTGTGTCTGTCTGTTTCATATTTTTTGGAAAGTTATTGATATTACCTTCAGTCAAATAATTAAGTATAAATAAGAACCCTTTAATATGTGTCTTTGTTTTTATGTTCCTGCTATCTTTTTACTTCGCTTTGTATATTTTTCATCTAATAATTTCTTTGTCAATATATTAGGGAGAAATATTTTTGTAACTAATACTATCATTATTATCATCATCGCATATTTTTTTCCGTAGTTTGAGTGCTGTTTTAATGTAAGATTTTTAATATTTTTATCAGCAATAGTAATGGAGGGTAAAATAGCAAAAATATAGTATATATAGTAAAATCACTGTCCAATGTTTTTACTACAGTGTCCTCTGTGTGCAAGGTCGTAATTTTTTGACATAAGTGTGTTTGACCATCCAGGTTAGTATGTTTTTTAATATCTGAAAATAATAATAAAGTTTTTATGAATCTGTTTGAAAATAATAAAACTAGATAAGGCTAGAAACAATATAACGCATTACCTAGTAATTTAAAACTTCCGGCAACTAACAAAAAAACATTGACAAAAGATCTTAAAATATATTTCCTTAGCAGTTTCATTAATGACTAACACAATCTTTCTCTGGTACTCCATAATAACATCTGCGTTTATTTATTTTAATGTATTTATTTTAATGTATTTATTTTAATGTATTTTATTTATTTGCCTTGTCCTTTCTAATGTTGTCTTTCCCGAGACGAGTTTTATAAACTCATTGGGAATAATACATTATTACTTTTTTATCATTTTGTAATGTATTATCTTGTAATAAAAAAATAAAAATAAATAAAAAATCGTAATAAATTGTACAGCCGCGAGCCGTACCCTTGAGACGATTTTGCACAAAAACGGCGATATACAAACAATCCAATTATTATTATTAGTTTTATTCGAGTTTAGTTTCAATTTTGAAAATGACAGTTACTTTTAAATCTAAATTTTACGCAAGACAAACAAAAGCACAGCACAAACAACCGTTATAAATTTATTTTATTATGATTGATAATGAAAATCGCACTACACAGGTTTTTATCAAATTTTCGTGTATTGTGAAATGCGGTTTGATAATTAGGAATTAATTAAACTTGTATATCAACATTCAGCGAAGAAAATAATGTTGTGATTTTCTGAATATAAATTATTTACTTATAAGTCTCTTCTGTTACCGTCGAAGTCATTCTGTGGAGAAGTTATTTGAGTTTACGTATCTTGGCTTTCAAATAGCTCTCAATAAAATAAAATCCCTAATACTTATAATTAAGCAAAAAAAACGATTATAGTAAAACTCTTCTGAAAGTTTATTTAATTCTTCGAACATTGTTCTTTTGAACTTTGAATTTGTCTAATATCCAGGTAGAGAGCATAAAATTAATTTTTCGAAGTGAAGAAAAACTAACTCCACTATAAATACAGATCTTAGCGTCCATAGCGGTTTATGTCGTTCAAGAAATTATTGGCAATATTTAATAAAAAAACTTTGAAAATTCATATTAAAGGTTAAAATCTGTATGCAATGGTTTTTCAATTTCCATTACTTTTGAAAAACATGCTCTCGCTTTCATTGGATATTCCAATCATTCAGTTATTAAATTTCTGTTTTATAATATCCATCTTTAAACCGCATGATTATATTGCCAACATATAGAAATGTACTTCAATTCATCTTTTGTGCGGCTATTTTTACATTTTCTTTATTTAAACTCCAATATATTTGTATGAGGAACTGAATGCCCTCCTTACGAGCAATTGGATTTCTTTGCATGTAGCAGTTTGGACTTTAGGATGGCTTTTCGAAGTGTGGACTTTTATTATTAATACCTTTTTTATACGCATTTCTTAAATAAATAAAAAATACTACATACTTCAATTTTTTTTTTAAATCCTCAAGTTGAAAAAAAAAACTTTTTTATGTTGATGATTCATTTTAATGCTTAAATGCTTTACATATGAGTATGCTTTGTCTAGTTTACAATATTTTATTTACACTGCAAGCTAAAACACTGTGCACAGTGGGCTGAAAATCGCCTTTCATAGACATACAGACTTGAATTTTTGAAATAATGAAAAAATTGAAAAATACAAATAAATAGTAGTATATCTGTATGTAAGTATATAATGGTCAACCTTGTGATTCCAGAGATAGCCTCATTTTTAATGTCAGTGCCATACAAATTTTTCTTAAAAAAATGATAACTCCTTCATTTGTACACGCAATTGCTTCATACGAAATTTTATAGCATAGTAATGATCAGCAGAATACATTTCTAGCCAAAAAAATACCCTTGAAAATTCAAATCTCTATGTCTATGAAAGGCGATTTTCAGCCCACTGTGCGACGTGTGCCACTGACATAAATATAAAAATATATTTAAAAAGTACAAGGTATAAAGTACACAGCATAAAGTTTAATGAATAATATACTGTATAAAATGTAATGGTTAAATATAATGTTAAGTATACAGTGTAAAGTATAAAGTAAGATTTATGGTATAAAGTGTAAGGTTAAATATAAAGTTAAGTTAATTATAAAAAATAAATTATAAAATTTACTACAGAAGAAAATAAATATATTGTTAATAATGACTAAGAAGAATTATTTGTCAACTATGCCAAACATTATCAATTATCAAAGTAACGATAATATAAAAAATATTAAATTAACAATTATTTTACAAGCAATAATTATTCGCCTGAAACACTCATCCACATTGAAAAATCTCCTGATAAAAGATACATGACGCCAACGGGACTCGAACCCGTGTCCCTTCGATTTCCGGTCGACAGCTCTGACCACTGAGCTATGGCGGCTCTCTCTTATCACTCTTATCTCACTAGATGGCGTCGAGACAAATTGTCTACATTTTTAGGTGAAATACTTGAACTTGTCAAATATTAATTATTATTTTTTAGTGAGAGAGTTAGCACTTACAATGCCTTTCTCATATAAAATAAAGTTGGTTGTTTTCAGATGAAAAAATGTAACAAGCAGTAATTGTTGAATGAAACACTAGTATATATTGAATAATTTCGCGGGTAAGAGATAAGCCGCCATAGCTCAGTGGTCAGAGCTGTCGACCGGAAATCGAAGGGACACGGGTTCGAGTCCCGTTAGCGTCATGTATTTTTATCAGGAGATTTTTCAATGTGGATGAGTGTTTCAGGCGAATAATTATTGCTTGTAAAATAATTGTTACCCTTTGTGCTATGCATAAAAAAACTTGTCTTAAAAACACTAGTTTACCAAAAAAATAATAATAAAAAATATTATTAAAAAAAAAAAATTACATTTTTTATATGATAACAGACTTCCTTCATCATTGATATCAAAGTATTCATTTCCTAATCTATGCAGGCGATATATCAAAGAATTTTGTTCTGCATTAGTTGCAATATTGTTACAATAATATGGCGATATGAGTCGAGTTGGTCTAATAGGTAGATGATAATTTATCAGCGAGGCTAGTTCAGGGGAGTCAAACCAGTTACTGTTAGTTTTAAATTTAAAAAAATGGATCACAAAGTATTCGTCTATCTTTTAACGATAAGAGTCCCAATGTTTGTAATAGAAAATCATAATTCCTAAATTAAAATTAATTGAAGGAGAAATTTTCGTTGGATCCTCTCAATGGAGTTTATATGGCTGTTGTAGGACTGGTTCCATATAGAGGAGTTGTATTCTAGGTGGCTTCTAACAGGAGTTGTATAAAGTATTTTGAACATAAGGATGTTTTTGAAATCCTTAGATATTCTTAGGATGAAGCCCAAGATTTTCATTGCTTTACTAGTAAAAATATTAATGTGATTAGTATATGTTTATTTGGTACAAAATTTTATTCCACGGTCCTTTATTTCAGGTACAGAAAATAAATTATGGTTATTCAGTGTATAACTATATTTTATAGGGCTTTTATTCTGAAAAAACTCATGTTTAACATTTTTAATATGTCAGTTTGTTAATGCTTCACCACTCTGCATTTTTTTTCTAAAATGCGATTGTGGGGACAAACAGTCATTGATATTTTTTAAGATTTCATATATTTTCGTGGCATCAGCAAATAATAATATGTTAACATCAGAAAATATTTAAGTGAGATCGTTTATGAATAATATAAATAATAATATTAAAGGTTTTTTTTTGTTTTCCGTACAACAAATATAGTATTTCGTTTATTTATACCCATTTTTTTTTTTTTTTTTTTTTTTTTTTTTTTAATAAAATATTTATATTTAATAAATAATATTCACTTAAAAAAATTTATTTCAATTAAATTTAAACGAAAAGTATCGTGAAATTAATAGATGTATTCAACGAAGAATGAGGAGGTGATACTCAAAATCTTATCGTGATCGAATGTTGTTCACTAATATTATGATGTAAATAATAATAAATAAGTCAAATAACATGAAGAAAAATAAAGAGCGGTGATAAAGATAAGCTGTAAGTAAAGCAATACTTTTGCTTCCAATAAACAGTAAATCTGGTTAATCTCAATGTTTTGATCTAATCTTTTAAATATCCAGCCGAATTAGTAACATTGACTTACTCTTAAGTACACGGTTGAAATGGTGCACTTATCTGCGTGGATTGTGTTGAATTATAAAGGAATCAGACGATCTCGATCTACTTTGAACCACATAGCAATACTTAGGTCATCTACGTTTATCCATCTTTAGCACTCAGCCTTGGCTTCATTACATATATGCCATGGTGATTAAATATTTTTGTTCCCATTACATATGTAGATACCTACTCGGATGAGAACATTACTTTCAGATGTTTTTCCACATAAATAGGTAGGTTGGTACTGTTTGTAGACCACTTGTTTTTACAATCCATGGTTTCATTTACATAAGATTACCAAAAATCCGCGAAAATATTTATCTACGTGAGAGAACAAAAAAGATCAAACAAAAGTAACATCAAAATAATAAATTAACCACTCATATCCAAAATGAACTAACACTCAATCGTGCCTCCTCAACATTTTATGTGGCCTCAGTGGTAGAAGGGTAAGGTTCTTGATTAGCAATCCGTAGGTCGCGGTTTAAATCCCGGCATCCGGAAGTAAATTTTATATACTTAATTAGTGTTATTTCTCAAATTATATAATCTATGATATATTTGAATATTGAAATTTTGCTTAAAATGGCTTTATCCGTATTTGGTGACCAGATCTGAATAGCCGGGTACTTCACCACCTTCCTCTTCACCTCCCCAATACCGTGAGCCTCGCAATGTACCCCAATTGGGGATGTCATAGTCACACTGGAATCAGTTGGGACTTTTGTGATGTATTCACATTTTTAAAAATAACTTACATCATACTAGAAATAATAGCGTGTTTTTGTGAAACAACTATTAATTTGCTTTAATTTCATTGCACTAATATAATATTTTTGTCGTTTTAAGTAATTTGGGCCCTGAGGCCTCCACCTCATTGACAACTGCAATTAGCAAAATGTATTTAGTAATTGCAACCAAAAACAAGGTATAAATATCCAAAGCAGTTCCGAAAAGATACCACTTGCTTCTTCTTCTTCGTACAATACACATCATTATCATGAACTCCGTGAGTACATACCTCAATAAATTTTACATTAAAGCCGGTTATTTTAATAACTTAGTTGTGTCAACTATTAATGATGTAAACATTTTTTTATTATTTTTCACAGTTCATCTTCGTCGCTCTCTTCGTGGTCGTGGCAGCCCTGGCCGCCCCCGAGGCGCGCAAGGTGATTCCGGTGCTGGAGAGGACCGAGGTGACCGACGAGAGGGGCCAGTTCGCCCTGAGGTACCGCAGCGCTGACGGAACTGTGTTCTCCGAGTCCGGAGCCCTCAAGCCCACACATGACGGCAAGGATTACGTACTCGTCAAGGAGGGAGAGTACTCCTTCATCTCTGACGATGGAAAGGTCTACCGCACCAAGTACGTCGCTGACGAGAAGGGGTTCAGAGCCGAGGGAGAACATTTGCCCGTCTCCGTTGTCGCCTAAGAAACCTTAAAATTGACTGAGCATTATAGTGCGAAATTTGACTAATACTAAGATAAGATAAGACTCTGTTTTTTGGGATTTATTCAATAAATAAAATTAAGCAAAAAAAAAATTGTGTATTAACTTTGATTTCATAACCCAGAATGTGTTTAAATATATGATAATAAGTATTTTAAAAATATTTTTAAAATACTTATTGTCATACTCTTACAACACTTAACCGAAGATTTTTTTGTACATCAACCTCACACAGGAGGCCTTGAGGAAAATAATTCCTCTCAGGGTCCGTGTGATCTGTGAGGATGCTAGGTGGAGGTCTTTTTAGGAAAGGAAGGAGAGGTAGTTTTGGGAAGGAAAAAGGTGGATAAGAATTTGAGGGTCGGATTGTCCATTGTCCAGGAGTGACGTACGTATGGATCCATCCCTCCTACTGTGGTGCAAGGCGATATTCCGAGAGTCCTGCTAGAGAGCTCAAAAGGTCTCCATTGTACTAAAGGACTACGTGCTCGTCAAGGAGGGAGAGTACTCTTTCATCTTTGACGATGGAAAGGTCTACCGCACCAAGTACGTGGCTGACGAGAAGGGGTTCAGAGCCGAGGGAGAACATCTGCCCGTCGCCGTTGTCGCCTAAGAAACTTCGATATCACAAACATAATGTCCTATTGGAAATGTTTTGTTTTTTTGTTTACAATGTTTGTTAAAAATACGCTTTATTTTATGAGCTTGTTTTAATAACTGTACCTACCTGCTTTAGCAAGAAATAAAAATTTCATTATCAAACACATTTTTCAATAATTTACTTATTGACGCGACGCGCGACCTTGACATTTTAAGAGATGGAAAGTAATTCCGCATAATTTTGTATTTCAGGTGTTTGGAAAGCGTTGTGTTGAATGTTGATCTCTGTAATATAAAAAATGTGTCAACCTTATATTGAATTAATTTGAATAAGTATATCAGATCTTCATCTTCCAATGTGTCATTTTACTTTAAATCTAAAAAAAATGAAATATGAATTACACAGGCAATGTTAATATCAATGTAATGAATAATTAATTATAAATTTTAATATTCATAATTACAAACACAAAATATTCTACATCTTGATACTCACCACTCTTCTAGATACAAGCGCCAGCTTCTATAGAAGAGGAACATTAAAAAATCAAAAGCAGTTAAAACTAATTGGACTAATTGTATGAATTATTATCTTTGTTGACATTATTGATTATACTCTGTAAATTGATTAACTTAATAAATATATGTTATATAAAAAAAAAAAATTAGATATAAAGATATAATATCTCTAATTCTAAATATTATAAAATAAAGTGTCTCTCTATCTGTTTCTGTTTGTTTGTGCTCTTATTTCTTTTAAACTGCGCAATGGATTTTGATAGGGTTTTTACTACCCTTTTTTCTTCCGGAAGGTTTATATATATAATACATATAAATCATATTTATAGAAAGTAGACAAAAGTTGATGTTTGCAATCAAGTCGTAAATATATTTTTTCGGGCGCTTAAAATTGCTAACGCTGGCTAAACCTTATTAGACACAACAGGCCTTCATAAAAGTTTGAAATGGTATATGTCTAATTGTCTATCTCCTAAGGATAACCTGAGCAATGCCGGGTACACGTCAAATAGTGTAAAATAATTAATACCGCTGGCAAAAATAACGAAAAGGTGTGGAAAACAATCATTAAACTTAGCAATAAAAAACAAACAAAAAATATAATATGCACATAACACATCACAAATGTCGATAGCACAATTCACAATATAAACACTAATATGCACACAATGCAGATGTCGATAACAAAATTCACAATATAAATACCAATATGCACATAATCACAAATGTCGATAGCACAATTCATAATATAAATACTAATATGCACACAATCACAAATGTCGATAGCACAATTCATAATATAAATACTAATATGCACACAATCACAAATGTCGATAGCACAATTGACAATATAAACTCGAATCCAATGAAATACGCAAATATTTTTTAACAATTAATTTAGGTTAGTTGGTAAAAAAATGGCACTTAAAATTAGAAACACCGATACTAATGATTTATATACATCATTTGTCAGTCCTTGTCACAATTCCAACCAACAACATTGATGAAATTATTAGATGAATATTAGTGAATTAATAGGCAATTCTTCCCTTGGACATGACAATATATCGGTGGAAATATTTTTTTCAAATTCTAAGTTCAAAGTTTCGAAAATGGTAGCATTTTCTTAAATTCTAAAACAAACATTATTACTCCTACATTTATCTGGTGATCATAATCTAAGCACTAACTATAGACCAATTTCTCTTACATCAAAAATTGTCAAAACATTGCTATCGTAGATTTAATATCTTAAATCAATTTCGGCACTCCGCTGGGAACTGTACTAGGACCTATTTTATTTATTATTTGCGAAAACGATATTTTACATACCGAAACCAGACTTCTCAAAATATCAGATATGAGAGTTTCAACTGGTCTATTATTGAATATTTAATTGACAGCCCTGAATTACTGGAATGCATTAACATGTGTGTATCCGCCAGGCAAATTCGAATCAAAAACACGTTTAAATGTATCAATAACCAATACTAACTACTCTATTTATTCACCAATTCCAAGAATTTATTATATTGCAAACAAACATTGTAAACTTAAATATATTTATTTGGTGTCAACAATTTTTTGGGTTTCAAAAGACCACTGATTTCAGACCTATTTGTTAGATATTATCTTTTATTATTTCTCAATAATCTTGTCTCTTATATTAGTCTATACTTTGCGTACAAGTTTTTTCATATATATTTATGATTGTATGCATATATGAACATACTTGTTTTATTTTTATACTTTAATTTATTTACTATTTCAGATCCTATTATTTAAATTCGATTTTTAGTAAAGCATTAATATTTCCATAGGTCAACTTATATATATTTTTTTAATTCTTCTCGCTTATAATATTATTCAATACCTTTATTGCTTGTTGAGCCCCTTTATTGCTTTCTTTACATTATCAGTTCTTATTATTTGGATTCGACATAAACCCTATTATTAGTATTTTTAATATGTTTTGTATGGTTATGCTATGTATAAAACACAATATTATATATATAGTGCCTATATATATATCCATGTATCCTGTTATACTTACAAACTGTAATAAAGTAACATAAATAAAAGCCTTCACATCTCTACTGCAGGATGTTTTACAGTATCTGAAAGATTCATCAAACTTCAAAGTTAATTTTCAAGTAATGCGAAAGTTCTACTCGAGTTCTGTTACTACATCATTATGGGCCAGTGTCTTCACAGAACTGACATATACTTGAGAATTAACTTTGAACAATTCATAAAATTAATCGTTCATTTTCGGATTCTGTGAAAGTCCTTTTCAATTTTGGGTTCTTTGAAAATTCAAGTTATGTTATTCTACATAGAATTATAGTCTAGTAGCTTGACAGAACTGAAACAATGACAGAAAAATCTTTCATAGTACTTGAAAATGAACTTTGTAGAATTGTTCAATTTCAAATATAGAATATTGGATCACACAATTTATTTATATGTGGCCAGTGCAGCCTAGTAGAAGTATGAGGTAGGCTTTCCAGTTGACATTTCAACATTACTTTCGCCGAATTATCGAGAAAGAAAACAAATACCGTAGTGCTATTTAGGTCAAATTGTGATTTGTTTTTAATACCACCTTATTGTTTTTTTACTATATAAAACCTAAAACAAAGTATTTGCTTTATGTGAAAATATAACAGAGTTTATACACGGTTTTAAAGATTATTATTTGCCATTCTCCTGCATAATAAGATATTTGTCACAAAAGAATTATAATAAAATACTTTTCTTGATATAGGAACCTACTTTATCGCTTGTCTGAACATTCAGTTTAGATTTTGAAAATAACACTTAAATGCAAAGCAAATGCCAGTTCTGGAGTTCATTGATTTACCAGACACAACCAGTATTATTGGTAATATATTAACATTAAATTTGTTTTAGTGACATCTCTCGGTTGTCCAGTAATACTCGAAATCAAAATAACTTAGCGAAGATGCAAACCTTTCAGAAAATGAGGAACTATGAGAACTATTTATTCACCTACTTTATTGGTTGTCTGAACAATCAGTTCCGATTTCAACAATGACACTTCATAGCAAATCCAAGTTTTGGCGTTCGTTGAGTTACCAGCCATAACCGTAATTGATATTTTTGATAATTTAATAATATTAAACTTATTTTAGTGACATCTCTCGGTTGTCCAGTGATACTCCAATTTTAAATAATTTAGCTAAGATGCAAGCCTTTCAGACAATGAGAACTACGAGAAGCTTTTATTCAACGCAGTCTGTTTTACCAAGTTTTACAAACATACGATTATCGTTAATGTTTAGTTCCAGAAAATTACAAAAGATGCTGCTTGCGAGACAATCTTTTTTTTAAATTTCAGGTATTGATTGTTACGATGGAAATTATTTAACATTGAAGATAAATATTCCATAAAAATAAAAATAAATTGGCTCAAACTAAATTAATTTTTACTGGTTTTGGTAAATATTTATCGCTAAATTATAGCAACAAGTTATCATTATGTTCATTGTTTTCCTTTCAAAGCGTTTTCACCTCTCGTCGAAAGCGTACGGTTTCTCGTCGACGGCTTTGTTGTGTCGGTAAAATGGTGTTAATATTATTCATTTCAATTGCTCTGTGATCTAAAAATGTCTCCCAGTCCGATAGCATCTGGACTGTCGGCTGGAGTACGTGGTCCGACATTTCTGGAAGTGTCTGAAACCAATAATTTCACATGGCCTGGAGGAAATGGTTCACTTGACTCACCAGGACCTGTCAACTACACTCTAGCGGCAGGTTTGTGTAATAATTTCTTACTCACTTGTGAATGTAGTATGTAGTATGATACAGTATAATATGTATATATTGTATTCGTGTGTTGTGTTTTTTATTTACAAAACAAGGGTAGTTATTTTTACAGTAAATTATCACAATTTTGCAAAGGTGCTGTATAATTGTTGTTAGTAAAAAAAATATATAATTTTTAAATTCTTCTGAAAAGGGGTTAAAATAAGGCAGGTGGCAAATCCATGGTTCCATGAAAATGAGTATGCCTTTTTAAAATAAACAATACTATTTAAAAGTTATAAAATTTTAATATCAAATGTGACAAATGTTGTCAAAAACGCTAACCACGTTTTTACTTATTTATTATTCCAATCGTAGACAAATTGAGACAACTCGATATTTTGAAAATACATTCGTTTGGTTTGGGGAAATCGTAAGAAAACCGTAACTTCACTTTTATCTCGTTCATATAATATAAAATAAGAAATATTTTTTAAAGTTAAACCTGTTGTTACGATAGCGACGCGAAATATAAAATAGTCATTTTGGTTATTTTTAAGGTTTTATTTATGGCATCCCGCATAAATATTTTGAGGCAAACTGAAAAGGATTATTATTTCTATTTCTTAGGTCAAAAAAAGTACATATTTAGAAAAAACTATAAAAATACTGGACGCCTGGTCATATATGACCCTAAAACGCTGGAGGGTTTAAGCCCCCGCATTCCCAATTTTTGAAAATCCTATCTATACATCACAGTTCAACCATATAATATCTCGGAGTTAAATTTTTTAACTCGTTACCAGAAAAAAATAGAAACATAAATGCAAATATAAACGAATTCAAAAGCCACCTTAAAAAGTATTCCGAACAGTTGAACTGAATCATATCAAATATTAACCAATATAACAACACCCCCTATACACACAAGCACTGCTTATTTATGGGGGTACATCAAATACTTGTATTATATTATATTATGTAATTAATAACTGTTTTATATTGTGTAATTTAATTCGTGCATCTTTTTTTTAATAATAAAATAAAAATAAAAAAATACATTTTTTTGCTGAAATTGTAATTATATAAAATTCCTTAGATAGAATAATCTCAAAGTTAGCACCGAAAATGACTAAAAACCGTTTTGCTCTGTTATTTAATATATTATAGGTATGATAAAATTTACAATGTATCGTTAAATGCAACTAAATCATAGGTCGAGAGATTTTGACTCTATCTCAAACGAGTCGTGTTTAATTAAATATTTTCACCATTTTTGCTTAATTATTATCGTTTTTAATATTAGCGCGCTCCCTCAACATTCGTATTTATATATCTCCCATTCAAACTATCTTTAAACGCTTACTACGGGGCTTTAATACGACAGCCCACTCTTATAACCAGTCGGTTTGACAACTCGTCCATGTATTCACTAAACAGGATGAGGGACATACACCCTCCTCGCCTTATTCTTGACCGCAAGTTATTCTTAGAGTCATTTTCAGGAACCGGTGGCGAAAGCAAGATTGATCTCACTCTCTGCTCTAGATCTGTTGCGTCAAAAATATCAAAGTGGACGGTTTATGAGTGTGAGATAGTTTTTGATCATAGATTGATAACTTTTTCAGTGGGAATTACAAATACAGAAGCTCCACAATCATCTTGAAACTTCAGAACCACTAGGGCGAATTGGGTTAGCTTTGGGGACGCGCTGCGTCAATCTTTAAGGGGTTTTCATGACGTAGCCACTAGGGAACAGGACAACTTGGGGGATTTTTTCATCGCGGCGGTGGTATCAGCCGCTGAAACTTTTTTGGGCAGATCAAACCCAATGAAGTTAATTAGGAGGTCGTGGTGGACAGAAGAGCTGACTTTGCTGAAAGGGGCCTATAAAAGGGCCTATAGGGGCCTGGTAGTGGTTAGGCGGAGTATATGCTTGCCTGAAGAAGCGGCTGCACTTCAGGCCCCTTTAAGGGCTTCCCGTGGCGCTTATCGTTCGGGCGTTCTCTCAGCAAAACGAGCTGCATGGCATAGTTGGGTAGATGAAGTGGCTAACGCCAACCCGTGGAAAATCCACAGCGCTGTTGAAAACTCGGGAAAAGGATCAGAACGATACTTATCGAGCGTTGTGCTCAGTAATAGCAAAGGAAACGCAGAGAGTGTTGACATAGTCTCCACTCTTGAGACACTTCTGGGCAAGTTAGTTCCTCTAGACTCAGTCAATGGGGAAAGTGTGCACCATCAACAGGTAAGAAACCTGTCACGGCTTCCACCTAGAGACCTCGCCCAGGGAGACGGCGTGTCACCATTAAGTCGAGCAGAGGTTGAAATCATAATTAAGGGTTTGGGTCCGAAGAAGGCACCGGGATACTACAGATTGAACCTCATAATAGCGAAGAATGTTTGGATCCACGCTAAAAAGGAGCTTTATCAAGTGTTGGAAACGTGCTTGCGTAGAGGAGTATTCCCTACAGAATGTAAGAAAGGCGGGCTCCGGATTATACCAAAGAGGAACAACAAGCCGAGAACAGATATCGGAGCATACAGACCCATCACTTTACTTCCAATCTTAGGTAAAATACTGGTAAAAATCATCAAAAATAGGCTCAGTCTCACCTTGTCTCCGTCCTGTGACTGCCAATTTGGCTTCGTCCTCGGTAAGTCCACTGAGCACGCCATTAAGTATGCGCTTGAATGGGTAAGGGTTTGTACCAAGAAGTATGTAATTGGAATCTTTTTGGACATCTCGGGTGTCTTCGATCATGCGTGGTGGCCGATGAATTTAACTAAGTTGAAAAGTCGTAAATGCCCGCCTTTACTGTTCAATATTGTAAGTGATTATTTACGTAACAGGAAGGTTATTGTGATGTTTTCATCATACGTGACGTTAACATGGGCTTTCCACAAGGGTCAGTCCTCGGGCCTGACCTGTGGAACATCCTTTTCGACGACTCATCTAGGTCACCCTTGCCTGAAGGATGCATATCGGTCGACTACGCAGATGATAAGTTTATTTTGGTCTCAGGAGACAGCAGAAAGGAAGTAGAGAGTAAAGCAGAAGAGGTTCTGCGTAAAACTCTTGAATGGGGTAAGAGAAACAGGCTGAACTTCGCTCCCCATAAGACCGTGGGACTTTTGATGAAGGGTATGCTCAGTCGTGCCAGAAACCCTTCCATCAGAATGGGAGGCTCCGCTATTCGTTTTGTTGAAAGCACCAGGTATTTAGGCGTCAATTTAGATAGATATTCTTAAAATTGAGAAGGCTTTCAACGGCTGAGTGTGGATTGTGGACTCCGGCACTTCGCCTCATATATAGGGGTGTTTACGTGACGCATGTCTCGTATGCCGCTTCTGTGTGGGAGCACCGGCTTAATAATACATTAATCCACTTGGCCCTCAAGCGGGGCCAACGGACTCCCCTGTTTGCGCTTTCGGGCGCATATAGGACTGTGGCTATTGACGCATTACCGGTTCTGGCTGGTACACTGCCTATTGACTTGGAAATTAGGGAAGTTTTGACAGAAAAGGCATTGACAAGAGGTAGGGCCGCTGTCCACCTGGGAGTCGAACTGACACTCGGTGGAGCAGTGTCCCTTCCTGGCTTATTGAAAGCCATGCGAGATAGAACGCTGAGTGTTTGGCAAGAGCGGTGGGATAGGTCGACGAAGGGTAGATTGACTTTCTCTTTCTTCCCTTCAGTTTAAAGCAGAATGGAAGGGGCGCACATAAAACTGGATCACTATATGACGCAATTGGTGTCCGGTCATGAGGAACTCAGGGGGCGGCTACATAGTCTTGCCTTGTCTCCTCATCCAAACTGTTCATGTGGTGACACTAACCAGACAGCCGAGCACATTCTGTGGTACTGCGAGTTGATGAAGGATGCCCGAGAGGAAATTTTGGATGGCTTGAGAGGGATTAGAAGACCGGCATGGAATGCCGATCTTGTGTTGAACAGAGAGAATTTAGAATGCTTCAAAAAGTTTGTAAAGTCCTGGGTAGAGAGATGGCCTGTGCTTAGAGTTGCTGATTTAGATTAAAATCATCTTTGTTTCAGGTGCCAAGCGTATTGTTCCTGTCACTCCACGGTTACTCTTCTGTAACAACTTTAATATTGTTTATGCGCCATTGCTTTGTGTTTTATTTTTATTTTTATATACTCATTGGTTTTACTTTATTTGTCTTATGGCATGATCACAATGCATTTATAATTTTTTTTGTTTGTTTTATTATTTTTCATTCATTTATTGTGTATATTGGCTTTTTACACCGTTTTTGCCCGTTCTTTACACTGTTTATTTATGCTCATTCTTCCTTTTACTTTTAAATTTGGGCCTTATTTATTAGGAACGCGTTGATAATTATAATACTGTTTTTTTTTGTGTTTTTAGCTCTTTAATACTATGCTAATCTTTTTTTCCCTTCTTTTTTTCTATTATGAACGGTCAATTTGTTGTTGATCACAACTTATTTTTTTACGTTTGTTATTTGCCTTTTTATTTGTTACTAACAAATTGGTTTATGATTAGGTTTTCGAACTGAACTCTATCGTACTGTGTTGTTTTTTTCCCCACCATGGGGGCGGAAAGACCCTGTTCCTGCATCCAGTAAGGTGACATTAATCCGGTGCGGCTGTCCCACGAGCCACGGGTGGCTCCCCCGGCATCATGAGCGGGCCTGGGGAATGTTTGCGCGAGCCCGGTCCCCTTCCGTCCTGCCTCCGGTGACCTGAGGCTCACCTCATTCCCTAGGATCTTTGGGAGTATCTCCCCCTCCCCCCCCATTTACATTTCTTCGAGGGTACTCTCGGAAAACTGGCTAAGGGACGCGGGTGCTTGGGATCGTTGTGGCCAGGCCGCTTGCCACGCTCATTCTTGCCGGGACTACCCCGTGATATTGGGGTAAACTGCCCTCGATACGCAGCTTGTATATTTTTTAATCATATTTCCACTTGTAAATATTTTTCTCCTTCTTTATTATTTAATTGTAGATTCCAAACCACCAGGCGAACACATTTCAGATGTGTTCTTATTTTGTGTTACTATTAATGTAAGTATGCATACATTATTTCGTACTAACAATCATGCATGCAGGGACATTGGAGGGTCTAGAATTTTTTAAATAAATTTAGCTTCTTTTTACAAAAAAAAATCCTGGCGTGTGCGGCTAAGGAGGTTAAACAATCAGTTTCCTCACATAACCTCACATAGGAGACTACAATATTTCAAAACTTTTCTGGATTCCAAATGTTAATTTAAATCAAATGACTCCACAACCAGCTACCGACGAAGCGAGTAATTATGCGATAGATTTTCTCTCACTATGCGACTTCCATCAATATAACAACGTATTAAACATAAACAAACGAATTCTTGATCTAATAATAAGTAATTTGAACTGTGCATTACTGCCCTGCTTTCATCTTTTTATTACCGAAGATTCACATCACAAATCGAAATAAAACTTCAAAAGGACCCCTTTTTAAAACCTTTATCACGGCAAGTTTTATTGTTTAATTCGGCTGATTATACTAAGATTAATACATTTCTAGAAGAATTTAACTAGTCACATATTCTCAGTTATATGTGCATGGAAGAAGCTACTAACAAATTCTATGAAATTATCTACGAAGCTATCGACCGTTACGTTCCGTCGCGAAACCTTAAACTGCCTCCAAAATATCCCATTTGGTATACCTCTTGCTTAATAAAAATCATTAAAGAAAAATTAAAGTTTTACCGTAAATTTAAAAAATACTCACAACCATCTGATTACCACACATTCTCTTTACTTAGAACTCGCCAAAAGAAACTTGAAAAAGAATGTTATACAAACTATATAAATAATGCTGAGTTCAATATAAAGAATATGTGAAATATTTCTGGACTTTCGTGAAATCCAAATAAACCTCCTCTGATACACCTAATAACGTGTTCCACGGAAACCTTTCTTCAAGTGACGGGCAACAAATTTGCAATCTTTTTAATAATTATTTTCAATTTTTTTCTGTCCCCTCTCAATCAAAAAAACATTTCCACGAATAAGGTAGATAGAACCAATAATAATAATGCAAATTCAATAAATTTGAATTCGATTAAAATTAATACAACTTTAGTATTAATATATCTAAAAAATATCAACACAAAAAAGCGCTGGATGCGATAAATTACACCAAATTTTCATTTTTAATTGTGCTGAACAATTTATTACTCCTGTGACATTACTGTTCACACTTTCTATCAATGAAGGCGTATTTCCCACTATTTGGACAAAAGTTTTTGTGACACTTGTTGACAAAAAGGGGGATAAACACAATATTGAAAATTATAGACCTATATCAAAGTTATGCATTTTAAGTAAAATCATGGAAAAAATTGTTTATGACCAACTATTTAATTTATGTAAAAATACTATTATCAACCCCCAACAACACTTTTTTCAAGGCACATCTGTTGAGTCAAACTTGGGACAGTTCAGCGATTTTGTTCTTAATTCAATGGAAAAAAAAGCAGGTTGATTCCATCTATACTGATTTTTCCAAGGCTTTCAACAAGTTGAATCATGACACACTCTTTAATAAACTAGAAAAAATTGGTATAAGCGGGAATCTTCTCAGATGGTTCTCATCTTACATTAAAAATAGAAGTCAAGCTGTTGCCCTAAAAGGTTACATGTCACAAATAATATTTATTCCCTCAGGAGTGCCTCAATGTTCTCATTTAGGGTCCCTACTCTTTACTTTGTATATTAATGACATAAAACATGTCATCAGATATTTTGATTTCATTCTTTACGCTGACGATATGAAAATATACAAATGCATAAGCTCAACAGATGATTGCAGTAAATTGCAAGGAGATATTAATGGAATTGATGAATACTGCAAAGAAAACCAATTATTCCTAAACATAGATAAACACGTAAATGTCACCCAATCATCCATACTTACCATCTAAACCATGTTCCTCTCCAACGAGTAGAAAAAATCAGAGACCTTAGAGTATTACTTGACTCTAAATTACTTTTTAAAGATCATATTGAAAACATTTTAGAAAAAGCCTACAAACAAATGGGCTTCATTCTACGAATCATGTAACGTCAAAGAATTGTGCAAGTTTGGATTGCCAGGGTAGTGCCCGATTATTGTTTTGTTGAGAGTTTTTCGGGTGGCTGCCCTGCGATCGGTTGGACGAGCGGGCAAAAAATAACGCGGGTAGGTAGATCGGGACAATACGGGAGAGGACGATTCCGCGGTGTGCGTTGCGTTTTGCGGGAAAAAATGGATATTGAAAATAATGAAAAAGATCACGCGGATACCATGAACCGATCCTTCGGAGTCTTTCCGTGTAAATTAACCAAACATAAAAGAGACGTTTTGACTCCTGCGCGAGATCATCCGGTTCTTAGTTCGAGTGTGGTTGTTCGGTGAGATTGAAATGTTGAAGGATACAGACTTTCCGTGTAGACTAACCAAACATAAAACAAACGTTTTGACTCCTGTGTGAGATTGGCCTGTTCTTTGTTGGAGTGTTGTTGTTTGAAGAGATTAAAATATACAATCAGTTACTTGGATTAAAAAATGGTTTTATTTGTGAGTGGTTTTGAAGGGTAATTCCTTGGAGACTACACTGGATTACCAAGCATGCTGTCGAGGTGACGCAAAGATGAAGCATCATTGTCCCTTCAAACGTTCAATGGATGCTGATTAAATGAGGATGGCCTCGCGCACTCCTTCGCACTCCATCCCACGAATCTCTACCCGTAGCAATCTGCTCACCGCTGGCGGACTCTCAAAACACCTTCAGACGTGACAACATGATCAAAGTTCTTCAATGCTTTTAAACATTATGTCTCCTTGCCTTAGCCTCATAACCACATTACAGATTACAGTGTCACACACACGTCATTTTTCGCTCTCTTAAAGTAATTGCTTTCCTACAGTTAAAACATCAAATTGTATCATTGAACCTCGCAAAATCTTTCAGTGAACTCACATAAAATTGACTCTTATATAATCTCTACAGTGTTGATTTTAATTTGCTGTGAAACCAATATCATAAAGTCCAGTAAGGTGCAGTTCCGCGTAGCCATATTTAATACTACCTACCAGTGGCAGTGCAGTGCCGTGCGTGCTCTGACAGACATACATACTCAGCTATATATCCACTTCATCGCCGGTGCCCAACAATCCAGAGGTGCCCAACCTTTTCAACATGAACTGTTCTAAGTGCCAACTAACTATTACCGACGGCATCACGTGTTACTCCTGCAGTAAGCAGTTTCATTACGAATGCGGAGGAACATCTGAAACTACATTCAGAAAGGCTAATAACGAGAAAAGAAGAAGCTGGCGCTGTACTACATGCAAAACTTCACTCCAATCATCCGCTACGTCAACCAACCCAATAGAAGATGTAATGGTAGAAATAAAAAAAATATCTTCTGAACTTGCCTCTCTCAAAACACTTAATAAGCAAGTCAAGGAAGACATGTCAGAACTGAAAAAATCTGTGGACTTCAACAACTCAAAATTGGATGACTTTTCCAATAGATTCCAAGCTTTCGAACAGTCAATGAGCAAAGTAGACTTTTTGGAACAAGAAGTTTCCTCCCTTAAATCGACCATCAAACAAATACAAGAAGATTCCAACAAAAGGGAGCAATGGATGAGACTACAAAATGTCGAAATAAAAGGAATACCTCAAGATAACAATGAAAACATTCCAAACATTCTATCAGAGATGGCAAACAAACTTGGCTTACACAATTTTAAAACTAACGAAATTGAGTTCGCCACCAGAGTCTCGGCGAAAGACCCACTTCATTCCAAATTAATCAAACCAATAATTGTTAAATTTACCACCCGCTCGCGTAAAAATGAATTCATCACCGAAATTCGACGAAGGAAAGGAATAAGCACGAAGGACCTGAATTACCCTGGTGACGATAGAAAAATCTATGTCAACGACCATCTGACTAGTTCTAACAAAAACCTCCTTTTTCGGGCCAAGGGGATTGCCAAGGAGAAGGGATTCCAGTTCACGTGGATAAAAAACACCAGGATATTTGTGAGAAAAAATCCCACTTCGCCTCCCATACCAATTTTCAAGGAAGAGGACCTAAAGAAAATAGCCTGAGTCGATCTGCATTCTCTTCGCGTCGTAAAATGGATTTTTCATACACTCATGTGTCTCCCCATACATTTCCCCCCTCCTTTTATCCACTCCTATTACACTCACCCTCCCTCTACCATTTCACCCTCTCCCACAAACTTTCTAATTCTTTTCTAAATCAGTCAACACTTCTCAAGAACCAACCTGGAATACATTTTACCGCATGTTGGCGACCCCCTGCACTCCCGACAATCAGACCTACTCGACGGACAATCGCGGTCTCACACACACTAATTATATTCTCCGCCGTGGTAAGCAAATTACCGTATACTCATTTGTCAACAAATATTTCACTCAAATATAAACTGAATAGTATTATTAACCGCTCTTACCTCAAATATGGATATCTACCTCTATCTAATTATATCAACATCAGAATAATATTATCACTAGCCGAGCCAGAGATGCGTATTATAAGATTTCTATACCATTATTATTTTAAACTACTTTATGCACCCATACCAAGAAATTATTGTGTTAGATGTACTTACTTTGTAAAACTGCATGACCACTATAACCGAACTCACTTATTGAAGTTATCATTTATATGTATAACTTACCGCCTACTCACTAATATTTATTCGAATACTCCCCATGTCTTTAGCAATATATCACCAGAACTGTAGAGGTCTTCGTACCAAGACTACGACGATCCTTCAAAATACCTTTTCAAACGATTACGATTTAATTGCCCTCACAGAATCATGGCTCACCAAAGGTATCAGAGACGAAGAACTTTTCGATCCCCGATACTATGTATATCGTAGAGACCGCGATTACGCTTCCACCGGTCAGCGTCTTGGCGGTGGTGTAGTGATAGCTATTAAACAGGAGCTGATCAGCGTCGCCAGACCAGAATGGACTTCTTGTGCTGAAGACATTTGGGTCACCATTCGCACCAATACTACACCTCACAGTTTGGTCCATATATGTTGCGTGTACATCCCCGGAGGGACTCAACATCAATATTTAATCGAAAATTTCCTGAACATGTTATCAGACGTAGTATCAAATAACCCCAATGATTCTTTTATTATCTTAGGTGACTTTAATCTTCCTGAAATTTCATGGATCCAAACTACGCCATCTGCTCACTATGCAGCTAGTAATTACTCTACTCACGTTAGTAATTACTTCGTAGACTGTATGCATTTTCTGAACCTCTCTCAATATAACGGTGAACTAAACTCAAGCGGCCATATCCTAGATCTGATTCTGTCAAATCTACTAATCTCCGTCGAATCTAATGACGACCCGCTAGTTCCCGAAGATGAACATCATAAAGCTCTATCCATTAGTGTGCCATTTCAGGAAACTCCTTCATTGACAAATGCGAAAAGAAAAGTTTTTCTATATAATCGTGGAGACTACGATTCAATTAATTTCGCCCTTGAACAAGCTGACTGGGCTTCCATTTTTTCTACCTCTCAAATAGAACCAGTGCTTGACGGTTTCTATACGTTTTTGAAATACCTCATAAATCTTCATATTCCTCATAAACTTTCGTGGAACTCGAAATATCCTCCTTGGTACAGTGCTGCCCTTATTAAGGTAACTAAGGAAAAATCAAAATACTTTAGCAAATATAAAAAACACAAGAACCAGGCTGACTATGACGCATTTTCCCTGCTTCGTAAACGGCACAAAGACTTATGTCGGAAAAGCAAATCCCGTTTCTTGAGTAATATTGAAAACAATATTTCCTCAAACCCTAAAAACTTCTGGAGCCACGTCAAATCTTCTAACGCATCCCAAGGTGTCCCAAAATGTATGTATTTTGGAGAGCTGAAAGCCAATAATGGAACGGAAATTGCAAATTTATTTTCAAAATATTTCAGTTCAGTTTTCAGTAAACCCTCCGATCCACTTACCCTTGATCCAACTGACGTCGGGAACCATACATCCAATATAAGCAATATTGAGGTGACACGAGAAATTGTCTTAAAATACCTTAAGGAAATTGATACTCGCAAAGGTGCCGGTCCTGACGAAATACCTTCAATCTTTATCAAACAATGTGCACACAATCTAGCCTTACCCCTTTCTTTAATTTTCAATCGTTCCCTAACCGATTGCACTGTCCCTGTTATATGGAAATCTGCTTATGTGTCTCCTATTTTCAAAAATGGCAAAAAAACAGACGTTAAAAACTACAGGCCAATCTCCAAACTTTGTATATTTAACAAAATTTTTTAAAAAATAGTCTATGACCAACTATATTCTGCTCTTAAGCCCAGCCTGAATACGACCCAACACGGTTTCATTAGTGGTAAATCTACAACCACAAATCTTTTAACCTTCACAGAGTACCTGCAGGATAATTTGGATAACAGAATACAAGTGGACACTGTCTATACCGACTATAGTAAGGCGTTTGACAAGGTCGATCACTCAACCTTGTTGAATAAGCTTTTAAAGATTGGTATTCACGGCAATCTTTATCGTTGGCTCTCTTCTTATATCTCCAACCGTAGTCAAATAGTAGTGGTTGCTGGATTTAAATCCGACTCTGTTGCTGTAACATCGGGAGTTCCTCAAGGCAGCCTGTTAGGACCGTTACTATTTAATATCTATATCAATGATATTGGTCACTGCTTTTTACACTCGCAGACCATCCTATATGCAGATGACATGAAAATCTTCTCACCTATAAAATCAATCGAAGACTGTCACAAGCTGCAAAAGGATTTACAACGTTTAAACGCGTATGTTAATGCCCATTGTCTGGAATTAAATATATCCAAATGCTTCATCGTACGCTTTACTAGAAACAAAAACATATTTATACACGAATACTCAATTAATCATCAACCTTTATCTACCAAATCAGAAATTAAGGACCTTGGGGTTATACTTGATAGTAAACTGAATTTCAATAAACATATTGACCACGTAGTCACTAACGCATCTTCTATGCTGGGTTTCATAATCCGTTCCTGTAAACAATTCAAAGACATTGCTACTTTCAAAACACTGTATTTCTCATACGCTCGTAGTATCCTTGAATACGCATCTCAAGTGTGGAACCCAGCCTATGCAATACATAAAAATAGAATTGAAAGTGTTCAAAATAGATTTTTAAGGTACCTTAATTTCCGCTCTTTTCGATCTCATATCAGTAATGAAGACTCTGCAAAGTTCTTCAATATACAGACGTTAACTTTCCGAAGAAATGTAGCAGATTCGGTAATGTTATTCAAAATTACACACAATTTAATCGATAGTCCTGATCTTCTTCAACGCCTATTATTCCATGTTCCCAATCGCAACAGCAGACAGTCGCTTACTTTTAATCTCCCTCATTGTAAGACAAATTCCAAACAAAACTCATTTATCTACAGATCCACACACTTTTTTAACTTAAATTATAACCATATTGACATATTTAACTCGACTTTACGCGACATAAAACAAAAACTCAATAATCAACAAAACTCAAACTAGAAGTTCAATTCCTATATATTCCCGTCCTTTGCCTCTTAATCCTTATCCTATGTTTCCCCCTCCCCCCCCACCCTCCTTTATTTTAATATTTTAATTATTTTAACTAAACAAGAAATTAATTTAAGAGAACATCTCTATGCCATTGTACACCATTGTAACACCATTAACTATTCATCAGTGGAAAGTTCATAATTGGCATAATTGATAATATTATTATTGTATCATTATATAATCGAAGATTTGCTGTCAACTTTTCCAAATAAATAAATAAATAAATAAATAAATAGCCCTGGTGATTGACAAGGGTCCATGCTCATCAGACGTGACATCAGACGTGACAATCACAAAACCATTCAATAAACTTTTTACAGTTGAACTACTTTATATGGCATACGTAAGATCTCATCTCGAATTTGCATCTGTCATTTGGAATCTACAATACCACACTTATATTAACCGAATTGAAAATATTCAAACAAAATTCCTTAAACACTTGTCGTATCGTTTTGAAAATCATCAATGTAATCCTATTACTCTTTACAAACGAAGAAAAAATTTTGACGTACTGTTTCTGTACAAAATTGTTAACTGCCTTATTGACTCCCCAGAACTGTTAGAAAGGATTGCATTTCATTGTCCTGAACGCAATACCAGATCAAATACTTTATTTTATATACAAAATATCAAATCGAAATACGAACAAAACTCCTTGCTCGGGCGTATCTGCAAATCTTATAATGCCTTAAGCGATATTGACATTTTCCACTGTACCCTTAATTCGTTTAAAATCAAATTAACCTTACTAGGTATATACCTAAGTCAAAAATATTACTTCTGTATTGTTTAGTATTTTCTTTTTAATCATTTTTCACACAATCTATGTACTTTATTACTTTTAATTAATTTCTAGATTTTATAAATATTATTTTTTTAATCTTCTGTGTTTATTAAATTAAAATATAACACTTTCAATAACTGGTTTTATTGACGATGTACGTATTACATGAAAGATGACAGCAGTAGAGCATAGAGAAAAAAAAACAAAAGAAAACCAAATGGGTTGCCACACACAACATGTTGCCAACTTTTAAACTAACATTATTAATATAGAAAATAATGTATTACATTGTATGTTTTAACAATTATAAATGGAACTTAACTGGTTTAAATCATGTTCTTTATTTTATGTTCAATTCTTTTGTTTGTAAAACTGTATGTTTCCTAAATAAATTTTTAAAAAAAAGCTGTTCGGAAAGGGTGGGTCTCCTCCAATGACTGCAAGTATATCGGCTTGGAGTATGTACTTGCCCATCGTACAACACTTTTCTGCTGGGAGTGCCATCGGGTTAGTGTGTACAATACAGCGATATTTTGAGATGTTAGTAAATAGGTGAATTCACATATATTTAAAAAAAAATGGTTATGGTTATAAAAATTTGCTTATGGAATCCTATCCGAGCCAAAATCTGAATTTTAGATACGGAATCGTCTCCAAATTACGCCCTTTGAAAAGTTTTTGTAATGTAGCAAATCATGTTAGTATCTAAAAAAAAACACGTATTGTAACGGGACGAAACCGCGCAACCTCGAATACTTTCTCGCGCACACTTATGATGGCATCCGCTGGTTACGCAAATTATAAACCAACTAATCAGAGGCCAGCTTCACTCTACCTACCAAATAATTTACCACGGACGGCCTATATAAGCGGGCTCATGGCCTTTGAACGAGCAAAGTTCCCGAGTCAGTCGTAGGCTGAAGGCCTGATTCTGGTAGCGAGATGGATCGTCCCTTCCAGCAAGGTCTTGGTAAATCCTAGGCTGAGACCTGAAAACTGAGAGCGAGATGTGTCGTCCCTTTCAGTAAGGTTAAAGAGTGCCTAGAAGAAGTCTCTATTTTTCGTGTCTAGTTCGGAGTTAGCGCGCGGTTTCGTAATTTCCGATAAGTTTTTTGTATTCCTTATTTTATTTTTATTTATTTATTTAACGCCCAGAGGGCTTTTACATGGTTGGTGGTATAATTTTAATTTGACAGATACTTTAAAACATAAAAATAAGAATAAAATTACATTTGATAAAAGCTATGCAACAAGTCATACAAACACAAGAAACAAAAACAGAAAATTACAGCTATTTGTAGGTTTACATGATGTGTTTAGAAGTATTGTTGAAATAAATGTTTTAAATGATCCACAAAACTTGTAATAACTGTTAAATAAAAGCCCATACGTGGGGGTGTCATAAAACAAATTTATTCAATCTCTTTACACTATTAAACAAAAATAAAGGTTGTCCGGGGGTAAAGTGCGCTAACTTCGGTGATTGTACATAAGCTTAGAATTAAGAAAAAACTTTTTTCAAAATTCAGATGTTAAGGTAGTTTTTAAATAAAAAAAAGGTTGTTTGAATGGTTGTGTCAAGGTACAGTCCTGGGACCGTTACTGTTTATTATTTATGTAAATGACATATTCAATCAAAGATTAAATGGAAAAATAATATCTTATGCTGATGACACTGTCATAATAATTGAAGGTACTGATTGGAATAATGTTAATAACTTAGCAAATACTGATATTAATATACTGAAAAATTGGTTCGATAAAAACCTCCTCTCATTAAATACTGAAAAAACAAAATGTATCCCATTCTCTATCAACAAATTTAAATCAATACCTGAATTAAAAATTATAATACATCAACTTAAATGTAACAGAACTAATTGCAATCAAGAATGTTCTATACTTAGTCTAACTTCTGAAATTAAATATCTTGGTATATATATAGATCAACATTTTAAATGGAAAAAACAAATTTGTGAACTTGTAAAAAGAATTAGAAAATGTATTTATATATTTATAAGACTTAGAAATATTCTTAGACTAGAAAACCTAAAAAGAGTGTACTATGCAATTGTACAATCTATATTACAATATGGTATTATTGGCTGGGGAGGAACTTATAACAATATATTAAATCCACTTAAAATAGTTCAAAGATTGATAATTAAAGTAATATTGAAAAAACCATCCAAATTTTCTACTGAGATTCTCTTTTCAATATTCAATGTTCCCACAATAGACAATATATATAAAAAATATTCAATTCTACAAATTTATAAAGAAATACAGTTAAATAACTTACAATTCAATTCATCAGCAAGATATCAAAAAACTATCAAAATCCCAAAACTTAATACAAAGCACACACAAAATACCTATCTCTATCTAGGTATAACATATTTTAACATCCTTCCATTATATCTAAAAAATATTGAAGATATTCAGGAATTTAAAATAAAATTAAAAAATTACCTAAAACTACTATAAAAGTCCATATCTTACTCTTATTATTATTTCCTTCAAATCTTGAAACTGTATTATTGATAAATCTTGCCTATTTCTTACTTATCCCTTTGGTTTTGCAAATATATTATTTACTTACTTACATGATTCCATATAATTTGAGCTAGGATTCACTCACCAAACACAAGAGCCTCGTCTCTTTATGGTGAGGAAAAGCTATTATTATTTACCTTGATAACACTGTATAATATGTATAATTGTATGTTTATTGTAAAAAACATACAAATATTAAATAAAAAAAAATAAAAAAAAAAAAAAAAAAAATAAAATAAAAAATGGGAAAATAATAATTCTTCTGTGGAAAAATATTTTTGTACAGCAAAATAAACATTGAAATTTCGAAGTTAGAATTGAAGTTAGCGCACTTTACCCCGGACACCCTGAATATATTTTAAAATAACGTACTGACAAACCAAACAATTTTTTTTAGTAAAAGTTTTATTCCCTGGAAAAAATTCGAAAATCACTTAGTTGAAAAAAAAAATTATGAATGCATACTTCAACATTTATTTAATTTAATAATAATTCTTATGTTTTTCAAATTATTTAGGGCAATAATAGTATTATGAACATCAAGTTTGCTAGCACCCTAGAGACAAAAAGTTACAAAAAACATCGAAAGCAAATCAGGCGAATTCATTTTTGGGGTTAGTAGGCGTAATAATCTATAAAATGTACTATTGCATGGCATGTTATCATGACATAACGAATGTTGATTGTGTTAGTGATATAAAATACCTTCTCTAGTACCTCGGCAGTATTCGGCGGCAGGTTACTTTATGCTTTGTTTCCTTACGGTAACGGTACACGACACCCGATGCGAGTAAAATATAAAGTGAAACCTAAACTGTTTATTGAAAATGCATATTTAAATTGTGTGTATAGTTTTATGGGATGAACGGCGGCAAGCTGCAGCACGTTGACTATTATACCATTCGAGATCCTGGCATTCTGGCAACTTATCGCCACACGTTCTGAAACTAAAATATAATATTTGGAATATTTTGGAGTAATAGTAAGTTTACTTTTATTCAATGTGTTAAGCATTAAGATTTTCAGGTCTTCAAGAAATGTTGATAGATAGTTAGAAGTCAGATTTTTTTAAATAGGATATGTAACAAGTTCAGATCCTTGTAGCGGCAATACATTTTTACTCGTGTGTTTTTCGTATACTATATACTCTGATTTGATGATATTCTTTAAAAACAGCAAATTCTTATATCATAAGGGCCGGCCCTGAACCAAACGGCGCCTGGCGCGAGTAAAATGTTTGCACCCCTTGTCAAAACCAGTAGATGTCTAGGTGATCACTGTAATCAATAATATTCGAATGATTTTTATTTTTGTGTAGCGCCGTTTACATATGGTATGGTTCCATGATAACTCAACACAGTGACAATTCATCACACTTTTAAAAAGTTATATAAAGTCATAAGAAACGATGAAAAAAAAATTTTTTTAACCTAACCTTACCTAACCTAACCCAACCTACTTAACCCAGTTATTAAAGTTTTTGTTTCATCACTTTCCATGACTTTATCTTTTTAAAGATGTGATGATTTATCCGGTCACTGTTAATTATTATCTCGGCGTCCGAAGCGGGGTGCTCCAATTGCGGCCACATAGGGCCGGCTGTGTATTTTTTTATTTTATTATCTCACGTTTTAATATTTCCTTTGAAATTGACATAATACAGTATAAAAGGGTTAATATTTATAATATGGATATATTGAATGGGTAAATAATGTTGCTTAATATTACATTAACCTTTAAATTTCATACTGATTAATTTTCGCAAGTATCATCATGTATTGTTTCATAGTGCTTTCACACAAACGAAAAATTGAATTCCGAAAGTTCATACTTAAATTATAGGTATCAAGGGTATTTTATGTTATTCCAAAAACCAATATTTTTTCTTTATACGGGGTTTTCCAATAATAGTTGTTATTTTGATATTCAATAATAAAAGATCAATGGTTTCGTTGCTTGTGTGGTAAGTAGCGCCGTTTTGTTGAAAGTAAACGTTGTCCAGATTAATACCATCCAATTCCGTCCATAAAAAATCATTAATTATCTCTCGATAGCGCAATCTATTCACCGCAACTGTTGATCCAGCCTCATTTTCGAAAAAGTAAGGTCCAATGACTCCGCCGGACCAAAACCGCACCAAACAGTCACACTTTGAAGATAGAGAGACTTTTCAACAATAACTCTTGGGTTTTCCGAGCCTCAGATGCAACAATTTTGCTTGTTGACGAAGCCACCGAGGTGGAAATGGGCCTCAACACTCAAGATGATTTGTATTTGATTCACTCAAGCGAATTTTAATAATTTCAATGCATTGTTGAAGCGTGCATCGTTCCATTTTTATTAATGACGTAGTTTTTACTTGTCAAATGTCAAAAAATTACAGATTCAAAAGTAACATCTACTGAAAAAGCAGGCTATTCTAAATAACACCTCTTATTGGAAAACCCTGTATTTTAAAAAATAACGTTGACTGTAAATTACCAAGAAAATAAATCGTTATAATATAAGGATAGTTACTTGTTTACAAACTATTACCTATGTAATTCTCTGGCATCATTATTATGAGTAGGTACTAAAATTATTCTAAATTTCTCATGCTTGACCATAAACCGAAATAATATAATGGCGGTGTGGAGTACCCACACTTAGTTTTCACCCTCATCAGGCCGGTTTATTATGCAGCGTGGAATATGCAAATTAAGTGTTGTTCGGACTACGGCTAGTAATATTTTGATAAACTAACACGCGAGCATTATCGATTAGATAAAGAGAACTACGTTGTCCACTTTGCCAAAATTATTTTCCAATTTGCAGATTACATTGGAAGTCTCTTACAAAATGTTCTTACAAGTTACTGGAACATTCAATGTGGGGTGGAATAAAAATTTCATAAATACCTTCTTCCAATTTGGTAAATTTGTTAGATGTTTATCAATAAATGTAGGTGTAGTTATTGCTTTACCATAAAACTAGATAAGTGCTTTGATTTCCTTTACGCCCTTGCGCACTTTCAAACACTGGCCTCGTTATGCGCTAATCATTTTAGCTGCACAGATCAAGTGACTATGACGTTAATATTGGAGGGAGTTGTGAGATTAAGGGAGTGGAGGAAATTAAACAAAAGGATAAAGCGCACTGGAAATGTTCAATTTTTTTTTTCGAATTTGAATAATATATATTATCACCTCGTAGTTTGTTTGACAAACATGTCAAATAATGCCGCAGACTACCAAAAACTAACGATGACTAACAAACACGTAAAATTTTTCAAATTATTTTATCGTTTACATGGCACTTAATAAGCAGAGAAGTATCTAACTCTTCAGATCTGTTCACTAAACATAATTATAGCCTTACAGCCACTGTTCCTTTCTTAGTGGAGACATTTTGTTGATACATTACTAACGCCGCGCTGAGCTGTTAAATACTAAAACGATGGTTTAGCCAAAATTTTATGTAGCGAAACCTTTATAAATGTAAAGCCTTCCTAATAACCTTCCTAATTTATATTTTATACGACTGATGAATAACCATTAATGTAGGGTAAATATTTAATAGAGCTAGCATTTAATACTAAGCAAGGGTGAAACTGTAAAAATTGTTCAAAATAATCCCATGACATAAATTTAGGAGTATTATAAATTAAACTAAGCCAAGAACATTAGATAAAACAACTCGGCCTTAGAGTATCTTCCAATCTTTTAAACGGTCAGTGGCTGCCTTGGCATCGCGTCTGGGTTCCATTCAGGCGTCGTGAGTTCTGAACAAATCCTCCAGCACGACAAAGGCTACATTTTCCGTTTACTCTAGTGGTAGATTTTCAAATATTGTTAGGTTATTCGAAAGCCTGAAATGTTTGTCCGCGTTGAAGGTCGGAGGTCGTCGTAAACAAACGAAAAATTCGTTTATTGAAATTTCCGTCCACCGTTTTTTATTTTACAGCTCACAAATGAGTTTCAGTCGCACAATGTTTGCAGATACAATGCTCGTTGCTGCAATAATTTAATTGCATCGTGCGCACACTTCGTATGCACATATATACACAACTAAATATATCCATCGGAGTCCCATATAAAATAGTGTACTGTAAAAAGTTTTATATTCCCAGTCATTTAACTGTGGGTCGCGTCGGTAGCGGGTACACTTTACGTTTCCTTTAAATTTTTTAACATTTTCCAGCATCCTAAGACGGCGGGATGGAGGAATGAGGCTTGCAGGAGCCTCGGGACGTGTAAGAAATTCACAATTTTGTGAATAATAATTCACCGCGCGCCAAACGACCTATAGTTGAAAATGAATTTTGAATGGATAGGACGATACTTGCTGCACTGGGTGTAAATTTCATACTTTAGATCCCACCCGTGTAGGCATATTCCATTATCATATTTCTCAAATGTGTGGAAAATAGATATAAGTATAGCAAAACCAAAACTGAACTATAAAGATGATATGTACAGTTTTCCACATTTCTATACGTGTTAAATTATTTGATGTCCACTTTAATTCATCATACGCACGGAAATATTGAAAATCAGAAATTATAGTTGCTTTGCATAATCGAAATCTCTTCATATAACACCGTCTGGTTGTTATTATAATTGTAATTATTATCAATTATAAGAGAAATATTAGAGCATTCTCGAAAGATTTAATAATCTTACTCTTGTAAACACAAGAGCCTCGTCTCTTTATGGTGAGGAAAAGCTATTATTATTTACCTTGATAACACTGTATAATATGTATAATTGTATATTTATTGTAAAAAACATACAAATATTAAATAAAAATAAAAAAATTAAAATAAAAATTGTCTGGAATTATCTCTCGAATTTTAGCCGCACGCACACCATCAGACGTCGTCATATATCTCGATCTTTAAAAACGTATTTATTTTTCAATTTAGAAGAACGCGAATGAAATTATGTGAAAACTCCACTACTCGAGTCGGACGATGTCAAGTACTACTTAGTACACAGTGCCAAGCGCTAAGGTACCTAGGCCGTCATAGAGCATACTGGAAATTTCGGCCGTTGCTTAGCGTTACGGGTGGCAATGTTTGTAGCCATAGCAACTACTAATGTTCGGGAACGTTCTTAAGTGCAACTTGATTCGTATTGGCACCTTATTATATAAGCGGCAGCGGGAAGGTACTAATTCAGTTTACTACGTGCTACTTTTTAACGCGTTAATCAAAATAACTTATTCCTTTCGCGCCGCGATAACTTAAATAATCCTTACTGTAATAAATCTATCATAAAATATTACATGGTTTACTTTCAACACGGAACACATCTTCAACCTTCGCAACAGATGTATGAATGAAATTGTGTATGAGTGAGAATGAAGCATGCAGTATATGAGACGGCTAATTGTATGGAGATCTATCCTCTCTGCCTATTATTATCCTCTGCCGGGAAACAGCGTGATGGTTAGTATGTTAGTTGTAATCTTGGACATTCGTATTTCTATGTCTATAGTTGTAATTAATTTAATTACTAATATTTACGAAACCCATTGATAGTTTGGGGCATAAGAGATAATTTTTATCCGGTTTTTACACAGAATTTGAACAATTCATCAAATTTCAATGTTAAAATTCAAGTTCTGCCACTATCCAAGTAGGTACTGTGAAACGACCATCCCATGACGAAATAATAACTGAACTTTAAAAGATCTTTTAGAGAACTTGATTTTTAACTTGAAATTTAAATGATCGTTCAATTTCCGCGAAACAACCTGTCTTAAGAGCATATTTTAATAAATTATGATTCTCATTTTTCAATTTTTTGCAGGACCCTGGTACTGGCCGTGGTGTGCTTTTTGGAAATCGCCGCAGCACTTATTGTTTCAGGTAGTAACTAATTAGTTTTGTTAAATAAAATTCAATCTGTATTCCATCAGCAAAACCCTCACAATGCGATCAGAATTTTTTTTTGGAATGCGTAAAACACGACCCACAAAATTCTTTTTAAAAAATAGCAATACTGCCTATACACAATTTACTACATCTCTTTTGTGGCTGAATTCATAAAACATATTTCATCATTCGGAATGATTTGAATTTTATGTTTAATCATATTGTTCATTATCCACCATATCGTCAATATATTGTCATTACAACTGCGTATCTTTTTTCAGATTGCGTACGTTTTGTTTTTTGCTGCCTTTTGTGCACCATGTACGAAAAAGGGACAATTGTTTACGCACAGCTCCCTGATACTAGGTATGTTTTAACCGTGTTCAAAATGCAATATAATATTTACACAAAACACAAAAATGTTCCCTATTACTTCTGTGTCTAATTATAATATGTTTTAACCAGCACAAGATGCAGAAAAATATACTACCTAAAAATCTTAACCTTATCTTTCCCCTCCTCATCTTTCTTGAACCTAAAAACTCCCCAAAATGGGTAGGCATATCATTATTTCATTGGCAATAGTCATTTACAACTTTTCAGCATCGTATAAATAATAGTTTGCTTTTCCCTGACGGTATTGTATTATACCACAATTTATTTTATAAACATTAACTTTAAAAAAATGTGTAAAATAGTTTTTTTGTTTATTTTATATGATACCGATTTTCTGTAATATGAAATTATATATTTTTTTATGTTTTTTAGCTAGCATTCGAAAATTTTACCGATTTTATGTTCATAATTTAGTGGTATTTAAGAAAATAAAGTTATGCTATATGTATATAATTTTACCAACATTTTTTTTTCTTTAAATTCTTTACTTTTTACCATGTCTTATATTCTATACTTTTTTATTCTTTTTAAATTCTATTATATCTCAATCTTTTGATATACCTATTCTTTCAAATTAATAAAAATCATTTTAATGATTTCTTATATATATATTTTTTTTCCTTTCCTTTTTACTGTGTCTTACATTCTATACTTTTTAAATTCTCTTATATTTCAACACTAACTCGCACATATAAAATATCAACAGTTAATTTTTTTTTCTTATTAATACATTAATTTCTGAAATTACATTTATATGTGTGTAAATATATATAATATATAAATATACAAATAAATAAATATTTAATTTTAAATTACTTATGTTATCTAAACCTATATACTCCTTATTTTCTTTTAAATTATATACTTTTTATAATAATTTTAATTTCTTCTATATTTCATACATGATTTATTATTTTAATGTACTGTGTATATAATTGACCACCATATCACGGGTATGTGCCTAGTTTGGTGGTCAACACACCCAAAAATTGTAAAATAATCAAAAAAACACTGAATAAAGAAAAATTATTAAAAAAATAGTTCAGTACCAAAGTATTCATTTTTTTGCTCTAGTGCGTAAATGTACGGCCTTAATGAGGCACTTTTAAAAAAAATGCTTTTATGTAACTTGTATAGTTAAATGGCCAAAAGTACCTGTTTTTTAAGATATTTATTTAGAACAAAGCCCGGAACAGGAACATTTTTGAATATATTTTTTAAATATTTTCTTATGTATTTAAATTACCATAAAAATCACGGGTCCATATGGACCCAGTGTAGTACTGACGTTTGGTAAAATTAAGTGTAGTACTTAAAAGTTAAGTATGCATGACACATCACATACTTTTTGTACCTTTACACGCAGGAACGAGTAGGTATATCTTAATATACGTATTTGCTCACGTTGCTCATGAAGTTTATATTTTCCAATTTCACGATACGTAGTACGTTATATGTATTTATAACTTGACCAATCCTCTAGAGTGGGGGAGTTTTATGGACTCCGTCTGCACATTTATTCCCGGGGGGCGCAGTGAGCGCTGAATGTGGCATGATAGTGTACGACTCTACTCCGCCTGGCATCTACCGCATATAACATACAGTATCATCATAAATACCGCATACGAGATATTACCGCTCCAATGTGTGTTTATTTTCTGGAGGAGCATATTAAATATACTAGTCAATAAAGTATCGTTTTCCCACATGAAAGTTAATACCAAATATGTAGGTATTCGTGGATTAATACTGTAATGACTGTAAAATGTTGATGTGAACAGAAATGATTCACAATTAAAGTTAATTTTACAAACATCCATGGTTGGATGGGCTCATTACTTATACATGGTTGACATTTGTCACATGGGAACGGGTCGTTAATACGATCCGCTACACAGCATTCCCAAAGATGACATAGGCTCCAAGGATAATTATTTTCCTCAGAGCCTCATGCGCCAGTACTAATTTTAAAAAATTTCTGGTCTGGTGCCTCCAAAAACCCTCGACTGTGTAGAAATGGACGGTCCGTGTAAGTATTCAGTGATGTGCTTTAATGTTTCTTATGAAATCCTTTTAATCAGAAAAACGAATTCACCGCATTTGTATGTTAGGTAGGTATAGTACCTTTACAAGGACATCGGTCATAGGTCGAATTCATATGTTGATCTGCCTTCTAAGAGTTATATCGTGTTTCTTTTCAGAAGGAGGTAGGTAATTCATTTCACTGAAATGTTTTTTTCTCACAATACCCCCTGCTCAATCCACAATACGCGCAATGATCGCTAGTATGTATTGTGGTATATGAGTATTCAATGGAGGCTTTTACTTGGTGAGGTTAATAATTTAAAAAAATGTAAAATAGTACAATTTTTTTGAATATGCAAAAATAATATTAAAAATAAAAAAATAAAATGTTGACCAAAAGTCTCGTTAAAATAAGGTACAACCAAGTAACCAGGATCGTTGGCCAATTTTGAAGCAAACATTTTGTAATTCTACGCTGTCACTTTAAATAATTGTATCCATTCATTTTGAAAACTGGTCCCGTTGGGAGGCACCACGCCGTGACATATTTCAGATTTTCGCAATTTTTTGAAAAAAAGTGGTTCGTTAGTACCCATCTATTATTTTATTTAAAAAAAATTATAAAAAGTATGAGGCCAGTGCATTGTTTATTTTTTGCTGTTTTTATAGTATAATTGTAAAAAATATGACTTTACAAGGATTCCACAGTATTATATAAAAATAAGTCTTCTGTGTTTCCGGTAAATATCTAAGAAGAAAACATAAAACATTTTTAATTTAAAAAAATATTAATTTGTAGTAAGTTTTAGGATAACTATATTATACAGGAAATTGCAGCAAACCAGCTAAATTCAAAGATTTTTTGACGATTAAAATCAATAAAACTTCAGTAACTGTCCAGAAAATGTTATTTTGGCATTTGGCTAAAAACCTTCATAACACTGCATCCAAACTTGTACAAACTTTTTTTTATAATGTTGTATTATGTAGCTAGTTATTTTACTTCTTTGTACAACCAAGATAAATAAATTAATAAAATAATTAAAGAAATAATCCATTATTTTAATCTCTGCAATTATTAACTGATGACACATGCATTTTCCGTTCCCGACGTAGCCTTTTTGATCTACTCCGTGTGGGCGTGGCACGTGATCTGCGCTCCCGACGTGTTCACGTGGAATTTCTCCTTCTTCCTGATCAACATTGCTCACGTGGTGTTCATCATCTACGACATGAGGCCAGTCAAATTTGACCCCGAACTGGAGGAAGTATACCACAACTTGTTTGAACCATTCAAGGTATGTTACTATATTCATTTTTTTCGGGATAGTCGTCCAGAATTTTTACATCAATAATTCATGTCTACAAACCACTTTTTCTATCACCAAATTATTGATATCAAAGATGGAAATGGTTACCAACTTCACCACAAATGACCTACACAAATTCAACTTTATCGAAAAACATTTCGCAATGACTACAAATATATGAAAAGAGTTTTAGTAAAAAAATATATTTAAAAACAAATATATTTATAGAGTAACAAAATTATGTTCTTTGTTCTATGAATATAACCAATCAAAAAATCTTTAAAAAAAAATAGATATTCTATTTTCTATTCCTGAATTGACAATTAACGAAAATCAGGAAAGGTTAAGTACTCCGAAACCTCAAAATTGGTAGATAATTCGCATAGTATTCCAAAATCTTCCACCAAACAAAAATCTAAAAGTTTTTTTTTAGGATATTGCTCCTCTAAAGAACAGATTTTCTTTAAATAACAATAATTTGAGGAGTATAGATATAAAAAGATAACTGAAAACCAAAAGAACATTAAAGTATAACTCTCAGATCGTATTTTTACTTCCGATTTAGTTGTCCGGGTTAAGTCTTCCCCAAAGGAAAAACTTAACCCTTCCACTCACTTTTCCACAAATGATCATCTAGTCAATCAACATTATGTAAGTGCATGATATAAGCAAAATAAATACAAAACAATACAAGAACAACACGTCAACTCACCAGAGATCAAATGGGAAAATAATTCACCGACTCCAGATATTTTCATATCAGAAGGTTCGGCTCGGTAGAACTTCTAACAGGGCCTATAAATCCTACTGATTATAATAATCCTATATTATTTGTATTTTCATTGATTTTATTATTACAAATATGAAGAAAAAAATACATAAAATAATGATTAATATATTTTACTTTTCCAGAACATGAATATGATAAACTATCTATAACATTCACGTTTTTATGAGCTTTACTGTTATCATGCTGCCCTTGCCTTTATTAAAATCAATAACATTTCATTTTTTCTTGTTAAAATTCTTCTACTGTAGCCGTATTGATGTTGGGAAATGCCAAGTCACTCATCTAAACAACTTTTTATCCAAGTCAGCTTTCAACTGATCTACTAGGCATTGTTATTTAAAGTAGATCTTCAATAACTTGGCACGTCATTGTTGATTCGCAAAATAACGATGGTATTCATTATGATTGAGTCCGCTTATTGTATTGATTAAGGCAGACTTTGGGATACGGTAAAGGTATTTAATCTCCTCGGAATCTATAAATTCCATCTTGCTGATCGCCCGAATAGGTTGGAGATTCCGAAACCGCTTCTCAATTTTTAATTAAACGCATATACATTAAATACTTGAGAACCTCACTTGTGTAATATATATCATTATCGCCTGTTTCGAATGTGAAGTAAGAGCACGTCTTGACGATTTTAAGGCAAAACGGAAAATGAGTATTCAATTATATTACAAGTATAATGGACAAAATAAATCAAGTAAATATGATCTACATTGATTACTCGAAAACCATCGACAAGTTAAACCATTACATACTAAAAAAATATCATCAATTAGGCATCCATGGTGACTTACCTTTTTATTTTCTTGCAGTGGACTTAAATTTGTATCAGTTTAAGAAACTATTTTGAGCTTTTTTTTCTCCTGTGTACCTCAAGGTTCTGATTTAAGGCCAATATTAAATATTTATTTTTTATTATTTATTTATCTATTTACTTATACATACATTTTAAAAGTATACATATTGACATTGGATGCAAGTAATTCAGATAGATGTTCCATTTATAAAACATGGTAGTAGAACGAAATGTGATACGCAACTGTATATACATGATTATATGCTTTGTACTCCATTTACACTGAGACTATCCTCCCCCACACTGCACGCTCATCTCAAAAATTTCTTCTCGCATATGTGCGCAGTAAAACACATAATTTTATAAAATCAACATTTTTAATCTTTATCATAAGCACCCGCTAAACTGCAAAAGCATTTTATTAGCACGTCAATTTCACAATAATAATTACAACACTAATGCACAAATATTACGAGAAACCACAATATAGAAAATAGAGATGAAAGAAACACATTACAAAATTCTACAATATAAAGACCAAAATACACAGACCGATAGATATGATACATACACTCAAAATCCTACATATACTCAAACACAATACAATATAATAATAAGATTACATGCATAAAATCAATGTACGCTAATGTAGAAACATTATCAATATAAAAAATCTTGGTCTGTAAATCACTTTTTTAACATTTTTTTAGTTCAATGTTGCAATTTAAATCGCTTTTTATATACATTGGCATCGTATTTATATGTAGTTACAAGATAAGTGATTGGCCATTGTTCGTATTTATTTGTAATTTTTGGAATGGTCGTGCCTTAATTTTGTGCGTATGATCTATTGTAATTTTATATATGGAATCAGACAAAAACTTTTGATATTCTTAACAATAACCTTCAGAAATATCGATCTGAAATAATGCGTATGTTCAAAGATTAATGCATTAGAATAAAACTCTTCGAGAGCATCTCTTGTTATTATCTTATATTCCTCCCCTCTTTTATCTTCTTATTGGTTTTAAGGCAAAATATATCTCCCATATCTATCCAATAATAACTTAAGAAATATTTTTAGCTTAACGTAGTTAAACCACTTATGTATATTTATAGATCATAAATAAAGTCTGTTTGTTTGTCACAAAATAAATAAACCAAACACTAAACCTCACTTATCTGATACACCTTAAGATGGTATTGATAATATTCTTGTGGTCGTCATCAACATTATATATTTTTGTACAATTTTATTCTATGCTTTTGATTTAGAGGAAAAATACATAACCTTGGTTAGCATTGTATTTTCTCTGTACTGTACTCTCATATAATCCTACAGAAAGGTCACTTGAATAGATTGAATTGGATTGGATCGGCGCAGTTTGGGGAAAGTGAACTGAAAGAAAACTTACCTCATCTGATTGTAGTTCTTTTTATGTGAATACCGCAACGTCCCAACTGCTCCCGATTGTCCACAGACAGTGGATCAAAGGCATACCTTTCACACTTTACTAGGAGACACCTCACTAGGAGAACCTTTGCTGCGGTTTTTGTTGTATAAAGTATTTAGTATTCAGGAAAAGAAAGAACGATGCCAAAGACAATATTTTAGCAGGTTGGGTTAAGTTTAGAAGGTAAGGTTAGATTAAAAAAATAAATTTATATAAGTTATGAAATAGAAAAAAAACAAACCGATTTTTGAATTCTTCTTGAAAACAAAAAATTGACATTTTTTATGTTTGTCAGGTCACGCGGATCCAATACAAGAAGATGGTATCCTCTGAGTTTGCGCAGGTAATGTCCCTCCACGCCGGGGAGGCCTACGCCATGCAGAACCTCACGAAGACGGACAGATTGGGGCTGCTGCTCTCCGGGAAGGTACTCTGCTGTCTAACAACCCCCCATACTAAATACTAAAAGGAATTTTTCAACTGCGCGAAGAGTGGGGCGAAATGTAAAGGAAATTAAGGTAGCAGAGGATTGTTTATAATGAAAAATTCGGACTTACTGAAATTGTATCGTCTTTCTCCTGTTGGGTAATCTTTGCAATCAAACATATTGTAATCCTTAGAGCACCGGCGTTTGGTAGGTATGCTATCCTTGTTCTACCGGTATTACTATGGAAGATGCTCCAAGGAGCCTGCGTCATTGATCCTTCGACATCGGTGAATAGTCTTGAAATACGCCAAACGTGCCACTAACATGTGCAATGTGCATACGGTTGACATTTGTCACTTGAAAACGGGTCTACAGTCGGTCGGTTTCTACGACTCGTGTTTGATTGCAACAGCTTAGCTTTGAAACGATTTGCGTGCCTCTGTGTTTCCTCCCTCCTAAAACATGGTTGTTTTCAAGAACCATTTTAACTCCTTCCTCTTCTCAAAAAAGACCTTCATCCAATCCAACAAACTGGAAAACGAATTTCTTTCATGGATTCTTTATTCAAGATTCGTAAATAGTATCATATTACTTTTTTAAATCTTCGTATAGTGTGACCCTGTCTTTAGTAAATTATTCTTATTATTTCGCCCTTGAGGTATTTTTTCTTTAAAAAACGGCACATTACAAATTATCAAATTATTATTACTATCATTAACATACAGGTACTAAAGTTAAAGTTTGTCGCTCGTATTAGCTCATGTTCGTAAAACATCTGGAAGGTGGGTTTTTTTAAAATATATTTTGTCAGCCTCTTAAAAACATCTCTGTTCTTGGGAACATGACTAGGAAAAGAAATTATTTGTTTTTCAGTTACAATCACCCTTGAAGTTATGGGGTATTAGTTTGAATGTTTGTACGTATACTACCACTCATAATGTTTGATTTTGTTTTAACTAACTCGTTAAAAATGCTTTTATGGAAGATAATGTACAAAAATCTTTTACAGGACATTATTGCGTAGTATGCTAAGTACCTACCGACATGTCCTAAATAGTTACGTAACTTCCAAATAATACAATCCTAACCTAAACACGTGACTTGTGTTTTCTGTCTGAATTTCCACTAGTTTGAATTCACTGAAAATAATGGTTTTCACCACCTTCTGTTCCAGCTAAAATTTACTCGTTTATCAGCTCATCGTATAATTTGGCACTACTCAAATGAATAATAGTGTCATGAACATCCCAAAATACTTATTTAATCTGAATTAATATATATGAAATAAATAGCTGTACCAGAGTTTAGTGCTTGTAGGAAATAAACGATTATGTATATAGAATTCGATCATTGTGCCAGAGTGCACATTTTGAGGTCCATGATAAATTAACACAATGACAATTCAACACACCTTTAAAAAGTGATAATCATTAAAAGGGATGAAAAAACATAAAATATAAACATTTTATCAAAATACTCTTAAAATTTGACTGCATGCACATTTCCTAATAAAATATTAGTCATTCAGAATATATTTTTTTAAATTTTATTTTTTATTATTTAACATTATAAATGATAACAATATGCAGACTTATATATATATAATTTTTTCGTTATTATTCTATTTCTCCATAAGTTGAGCTCCAAGAGCCCCTGTTTATGGGAGGAGTATTTACATTTAGTTCTAATGATTTTTTAAACAATAATCAAAAACTTTTGAAATAAATACAAATATAATATTAACATAGGTACACAAATTAGAAAATTGTGTTTTTAAAGATAATTAAAATAATACATCTTTTTACAGATTAAGTAAGCGTGAGGAAATTAAGGGTACAATATATCAAGAAAGATTTAGAAAAATAGTTTTTTTTAAAGACAATCAAATTAATATATATTTTTTACAGATTGAGTAAGTGTAAGAAAATTAGGGGTACATTAGGGGAAAATTATTATATATGAACACATTCACGTAGTTGGTTGTTCTTATAAATATAATGGACGATATTCGAAAATATTTATGTATAATATTTTTAAGATCACGTGTTCTGACGTCATCATAACATTTTCATACTTTAATGATAGTTTTTTATGAAATTTGTCAATTCATTCGTAATAGGCCTGGAGTCCAGTTTTTAACAAGAAAAGGAATATTTTGACCAGATTTTTAATAAATTATCAATACTTTATGTTAGTAAATTTTCTACGTGTACATAACCTATTTAATCTAGTTTTTGTTTCATCTCTTGCATGACTTTAGATCACATTGTATATGTGTGTTGAATTGTCATTTTGAGTTATGTGATCGACAAATTTTGGCCAACAAGATATCACTGAACCGATAATGATACGTGTTGTCCACCATAAAACTGATAAAATTGCCAATGTGTAAGGTATTTCGACTTCTAGGCCTCACGCAGTTCAATGAAATTTATTATCTGTTCAATAAAAAATTTCGTTATGCGAAAATGATTTATCGACTTCACCAAAAGTAAGAAAAGATTAGTTTTGTTCGGGCACAGGGACACACCTTCACCACACTACTTGTATTATTTTCTACTTGCTTTTATTATCTATATAGATTATCTTTAAGGACGGGTTGTTTCCGAAAATTTGAACAATTCATCAAATTTCACGGTTAATTTTCAAGGACTATGAAAGATTTATTATTATTATTTCAGCTATGTAAACATCGGCCAATGAAACAACAGGACCTTTACAGAACTATTAAATTTGATGATTTGTTCAAATTCTCTGAATTAACCCGTCCTAATTAATCAATTTCAAAAAAAATTGTTGGATAATTATATTAAAAATTTAAAAAATTCATATCGGTATTATCTTGAATTTCTCTTTTTTTCTTTCTATTATTAATTTATTACCGACTAGCTGACATGTACCTGGCGTTGCTGAGGGTTATCTTTAGGAGATCCATCGCGGACTTTTCTGTAGGCCTTTTAAAGATACATCACGGACTTTTCTGTAGGCCTTTTAAAGATACATCACGGACTTTTCTGTAGGCCTTTTAAAGATACATCACGGACTTTTCTGTAGGCCTTTTAAAGATACATCACGGACTTTTCTGTAGGCCTTTTAAAGATACATCACGGACTTTTCTGTAGGCCTTTTAAAGATACATCACGGACTTTTCTGTAGGCCTTTTAAAGATACATCACGGACTTTTCTGTAGGCCTTTTAAAGATCCATCGCGGACTTTTCTGTAGGCCTTTTAAAGATACATCACGGACTTTTCTGTAGGCCTTTTAAAGATCCATCGCGGACTTTTCTGTAGGCCTTTTAAAGATACAATTAAGTAATACATTATTTTGATGTATCTCTTAAGGTTTAGCCAGCGCTACCAATGTAAGCGCACGAAATATATTTTTACGACTTATTAGAATACATTAATTTTCTCAACATTCTATATATATTATATGCATATATATATTATTTATTTTCAATGTATTATTTTTTTAATTTTAAATATATTATAATGTGTTATGTATTTTTAATTTTAAATGTATTATTTTCTTTAAAATTAAACAATAACTTTGTAAACATCAGTTATAGGTAAATACTTAATGCCGACCGGGTTTCGCTACAACCGTAGCTTCATCAGGGCTGTATAATACTACTAGTATCACATCACAAAGTAACCGCTTCATATGAAGAAATAGTATTATTTTCTCTTTAAATGTATTATGTAGATTATATTTTCATATTATAAAATGAAGACCTCAGCACGGGCAAGCCACCCAGTGAGGCCTACATTACTGGAAAACTTAAAATGTAAAAAATAATTTACCAAATAAATAATAATATATAAATAAATAAATAATATATAAATAAATAAATAAATATATATATATATATATATATATTGACCTCTTCCCGTAGTATGTTGATCCAGTAAGAAGTTGTTAGACTATGTTGATCCACCTTTAACACCATATAACTTGGCTATTGTGGAATACATCTGAATGAATTGACAACAGTGGTACAATAATTATCAATGTTGCCAGTTTGCCAGAAAAACCATTTGATATACTGTTCATAAAATTTTCTAAATTTGTATGGAAATCGGATGCATAATTTATGTTGATCTACCTAAATTGGCATACTTATGTTGATCTCATATATATTGATCTATTCCCGTAGTATGTTGATCCAGGTAAGAAGTTATTGGACAAAGTTGATCTGTGTCCCTATATATAGTTTTACTAAATGAACCAATCAAGAGCAATCGGTGGACTGTTCATCACAAGGTTTTATCTGATTCCGTAATCTTTTGTGATATTGAACTCAAAGTATTAGTCTCTAGAGTCGGATATCGCATGAAATGACTGTGAGATGGTACCGTTTCAAATCAAAATGACGTGTTCATTCGACTGTTTGTTGCTTGAATTGTTTATAAGAAATGTATGCGTATTTAGATTGAAACGAAACTTTCGCAAAAATCAAATCCATTAAAAAAATACCTACTGCGTGGCGGGCCGGATCGAAAGAGACTGGTTGAGGGATACCTTTTGACCATCAAAATCCAAAATGGCGGCAAAAGGCATAATGTTATATGGGAAATATTGAACTTGCATCTATTACCATCTCTCCTGATTACGCTTCGTGACTTAGTAGGGGTGGCCGGGTTCTTGGTTATAATGGGTAATTAATGGATGATTGGACGAGGTTGGAGCTAAGAAAAAACTGTCCAAAGAAGCGAAGCTAGCAGTCCACAATGGAGTGCTGGTACCTACCCTAATATATGGAAGTGAGGCATGGAACTGGCAGAAGAAGGCTGAAAGTAGACTGAATACTGTAGAAATGAGATCCCTGAGGCATATGTACGGTAAAATCATGTATGACGAAATGTGCGTATGCTGTGTCTATTCTACAGATATTTTATTAGAGCCTGTTAAAAGGAGCTAGCAGCATTGATCCCCAGTGCACCGTGCACGTGCTTGATAGGTACTCGACAACTCGACGGACACGAGCGGAATACACGTTCACAGTTAAGTTGATGTTATCTATACATATATGAACGGGTCGTTTCTCCGACTCGTTTTATCGTAAGTCGGCTCGTATGTGGAACGAGCTATCGGCATCTGTTTTTCTTCTTCAATCTAATCCGGGCCTCTTTAAGACCCGCATTAATAAATTCATTCCTACAGACCCTATCTTAATCCGCCCCATAACGCTGCCCAACTGGGTGGAGACATAGTTTCTATGTATTTAACGTATAAAGACAAGGGCACTCTTGTGAGAGGTGTCACATAAAAAAGTCATACCTCCGAATTTGAATATAGAGACATACAAAATGATCTATATTATAAGCAATGAATCCACCCATCTTTTATTGATTATCACATTATTTTAGAATTTAAAAAAACTCGTAAGCTTAATAATCGCAGAACTCAACTCAACTTCAAATATTAATATTCTGTATAAACGATTGTTACATCTTACCGGAGATAAATCATCAAAATGATAATTCATCACATCTTTAAAAAGTTATGTAAAGTCATGGAAAGTGATGAAACAAAAACATTATTAACTGGGTTAAGTAGGTTAGGTTCGGTTAGGTTTAAATTTTTTATTCATCGTTTCTAATGACTTTACATCACTTTTTAAAGGTGTGTTGAATTGTCACTGTGTTGAGTTATCATGGAACCCTTACCGGAAATGTTTATATTTCAAAGTTCTCTAAATAAAATGAAATGCTCTTAAAAGAAACATCTCATATTTAATATTATACAACAATATGACCGGAAGTCGGCATCTTTCTTTGAAATAAATAAATCATAAACTAAAAAACAGCTACAAGGTGGTTACAAATGCAATTATATTTAATCAATTTGTTCGATTATATTTTATATGAAGTTTTTTTTTACAGTGGGCCAAATGAATTCTATATGTGGCCAATTGAACCAATTCAACCAAAGTTGTCCAATTTTAATAACTTCGACGAGGAAAAGAAGTTTTTTAATTAGTTGAATAATAATTTTTCAAAATTTCAATTATGTTTAACGTAATACACTATCTGGCATCAAGAAAATCAGTCGAGTCACGAACCGTAACTATTTAGTGTAATAAAATAAAAAAATAAAATTATGTTTATATCATAGTTTGCTTTCAATAAAAAAGAAGGAAAAAAGTTTTTTTTTATGAATGAGATAAAACTTTCCCCCAAACAACGTGTATATTTAACTAACTAACTAATTAACGATCACGCCGTTTCCCCGCAGGGGTAGACAGAGAGGACGGACCGCCAAACAACTCGGTCTTGGCACACACTTCTTGCCTCATTCACATTCATACATCGTCTCATAATACTCTTCTATTATTCTGACTCTTGACATGACCCGACTCGAGTATCTGATTCACTTGATCGTGCCATGTCTTCCTCGGGCTTCCCCGACTTCTGCTACCATTCACATTTGCATCATATATCCTCTTTACACACTCCTATCTTCGCTCATTCGCTCTACATGCCCAAACCATCTAAGCGTCCCTTTCTTAATCTTACTCATTACGCTTACATCAGCCTTGCACTCTTTGCGGATCTCCACATTCCTCACACGATCAAACATGGTTTAACCACACATACGCCTCAGGGATCTCATTTATGAATTAAAATTAAAATAGCAACTTCACATTAGGAACGAGAAGACAACGAACAAATAAGTACATTGACTAAGTGTTACGGACGGACATGCACTTGAGCAAGACTTGGGAGCTGTATTCACAGAAACTTTAAAAAAAAAACTGACGTTTAGTTGTAGTACTGGGTCAATTGTACTGGTATCCCCCGAAAACATAAAAACATAAACAATATAAACTAATTTTTGAAAAGAAAGACAAACATTCCCGGGTTAAGAATAACCTGGCAATATTTGAAAATCTCCTACTACCACCACAGTCAGCTGAAAATGTTGCTTGTGTTGTGATGGGGGACTTAGCCAGCCCAGGAATTGAACACACTATGCCTGGGTGGGACCCAAACGCGATGTCAACTCGGCCACCGACCGGTCTAAAATATGGCGGAAATCGCTCCAGTGGATAAATAATAAAATGTAGTTTATAGGCACTTTATAAAAAAAAATCGTCTAAAGAAACAGAAAAATTTTTAAAACAGTAATAAATAAAATACATTCTGGAATCGTTAATAAGTCGTTATGAAATATTTAGCCGTGTTAAGTAATCAATAGTATCGCGGTGGCAAAACGTGGAATTCCATAGCCGTTTTTAATTTATTAAAAATATTTATGATATCAAAGACAAAACAATTAAATGTATTCTAATCAGGGTGTCGTTATATCCCGGCCGGCGGCTAGAGACTTAGAGTATTATTACTTTAAGGCCTGAGTCCGCAGGTGCATTATCTTAACAACGAAGAGTAGGTCTGATCAAATTCACAATACAGTATTATTCAGTATTATTCAGTCGGACGTGAAGGCCTACCGTCCAATCACCCTTTTGCCTGTTTTCAGCAAAATTTTGGAAACACTAATAAATAACAGGTTGCAGCAATATCTTTCACCAGCATGTGAGCGACAATTTGGCTTCGTCCCTGGGAAATCTACCGAGCACGCCATTATGTATGCGCTTGAATGGGTGAAGGTCTGTCCAAAGAAGTATGTCATTGGAATCTTCTTAGATATAACTGGTGCCTTCGATCACGCGTGGTGGCCGATGTTGATCACCAAAATTAAAAATAGAGGCTGCCCACCAGACCTTTTTAAAATCAACTGCGATTACTTAAATGATCGCACAATAGAGATCGTTTATGGTGATCAGAAAATAGTGCGTAAGGTTGATAAGGGATGCCCACAAGGCTCCATATTGGCACCTAAATATTGGAATATAAATTTTGATGACTCCTCCAGGTTACCCTTTCCTGAAGGATGCACATCGGTCGACTACGCTGATGATAAGTTGTATCTGGTCTCGGGGGACAGCAGAAGGGAAGTGGAAAGAAAGGCTGAAGAAGGTTTGCGAGCAATCCTCAGTTGGGGTGAGAGGAACAAGTTGAACTTTGCCCCCCAAAAGACCGTGGGACTCTTGATGAAAGGCACCCTCAGTAGAGGAAGAAATCCTTTCATCAGAATGGGAGCCTCCACTATTCAATTTGCAGACTCTGTCAAATATCTTGGTGTAACACTAGATCGATCGTCTTCCTTTTTAACTCATGTTAAAGAGGTCTCCAGCAAGGCCCAGGCCCTCTTCTTGAAACTGAGAAGAATCTCTACAGCTGAGTGGGGGTTGCGATCCCCAGCGCTGCGACTTCTTTATAGGGGTACATACGTGGCGCAAGTCTCGTATGCTGCCTCTGTGTGGGAGCACCGTTTGGGGAATTCGCTTATACTCTCGGCTCTCAAGAGGGGTCAGCGAACCCCCTTGCTGGCGCTCTCCGGTGCTTATAGAACCGTTGCTTCAGACGCTTTGCCCGTGTTGGCCGGTATTTTGCCAATCGATCTAGAAATTAGGGAGGTTTTAACGAAGAAAAAGTTGACCAGGGGACTCCCCGCTACCCATCTCGGCGTAACTCTTACGCCAGGCGGTGTCGGGACTCTTCCTGGACTGCTTAGACAAATGAGTGATTTGTCACTCAACGAGTGGCAATCTCGCTGGGATAGGTCGAATATGGGAAGATGGACTTTCTCCTTCTTCCCATCAGTTAAAATCAGAATGGAAGGAGCCCACATTAAATTGGATCATCACATGACCCAAATTTTGTCAGGACATGGTGAGTTCAGGGGGAGACTACATAGACTCTCCCTGTCCCCACATCCAAACTGCGCGTGTGGTAGTTCTGATCAAACCGCTGAGCACATTTTGTGGCACTGTGAGATTATGATGGATGCAAGAGATGAATTATTGGCCGGTTTGGAAGTAACAACGAGACCGGTTTGGAACTCCGATCTCGTCTCGAACAAAGTGAATTTCGAGTGTCTGAGGAAGTATACAAAGATCTGGGTTGAGAGATGGTCTGATCTTAGAGTCGAGTACTAGACTAAAATCGATAGCTTTAACGCCAGGTGTTGCTCCTGGACACAATGGACTGCGAGACAATTGTTTTCATGTACATATTTATAACTGTTTTTTTTTCTTTTTCTTTCTGTTTATTTACTGTATTAATTAGCATTCTACAAATTTTCTGTTCCTGATTATACTAATGTTTATTATTTGCATCTAATGTTTACTTTCTATCTCTTATTGCAGGTTATTTTGGATATTTTGTAACAGACTGATTCTGCTTATAATTTTTTTAAGATTTTCTTTTATTTTTATACACTGCTTTGTATCTTGTTCTTTCTTTTCTACTATAGAGTGACCTGCTTGCTGGTAGTAGCACTGAACTTATATTTTTCTTGTGTCAGTCCGGCGTACCCCAACTCTGGGGTGACAGAAGACCTCGTCCGTGCATATCAAACTTCAAGATCAAATCACGATGAGGGATCTGTGTCATCGTCTGCTCGCAGCGCCTCCCCTGAGGTCAGGAACTGGATTGAGGATGGGCCGAACGTGGATTGGCGACCTTCCGCCCTGCCTCCAGGTATTCCGACGCTTTCTCCTCATGGTCTTCGGGATATTCCCAACCCCAACTCACACTTCTCGTCGAGGCACAACCGGTTTCCTGGCTTAGGGGCGCGGAACCTGATTCTCGTGAAGCCGATCCAACGCCCAGCTTTCTCTCCCTAGGTCTGCCTGTTAGTGGGTATCGACACCCCCTTCACCACAGAAAGAGGCGCATACTTTACCATTTTTCTTTTTTGTTCTCTTTGTAGGTGGCTGTGTATTATTTTAATTCTTCTCTACCTATTGTTGACATTTTGTAAATGTGTTTTTATTATATTAACCAAGTAGAATAGAACTTACTAAAATTATTAAAACACAGCACTTGCATACTGCGAATAACAACGTATGCATGGACATTTTGGAGGTCTTGTTTTGAAATTTTAAATGTAGATTCGTTTTTTAAAAAATTAGCGTCCTTGCGAGAGCTCTGAAGGGGTACCATCAGTACCTAAAACAGGGCGGGGAAGTGGTGGGCCTCCTCCAAAAATACAGTATTATTTTATTAACGAAATTAGTTTTCATACAGAGAATATCCAAAAAAACGTTTTTAGTGTATAAAAACATATCGGCTTCTTTGTCTGGATGTGGTGTGATTTCATTTGTATTTTTTTATGAAACATTAATATGAATCATCGAGGAATTATCAAAATTTAAATAAAAAAATATTGAAGTGTTTTACGCTCTCCTCTAGCTGGTATTAGTATAGCACTGCACGTGCCATCCATAAACTGTGAAACAAATCAGCCTCTCGTTGGGTGGTCATGTTAAATGAATGTTATTCACTGACACTATTTCTGTTTTCATTTTTAAAAAAAAATATGAATATCACACCAGAGTCCCTGGAGCCAGTGAGACTATGGCATCCCAAATCGGGGTTGTCGTGAGACTGAAGATATTGTGAACCTCGAAGGAGATGACGAGGAGGAAGTTGGGATAGTACCTGGCTATTCAGATCTGGTTGCCAAACACTAATTGTAAAATAGTACAAATTAATTTTAGTAAAATTTATTTCAGCCCGCGACCTTCGGATTGCTAGTCGATAGCCTTACCCCTCGATAACAGAGGCCGTCATTTAGGTACGTTTTAAATTATGTTTTACATTTGAAAGTAGACGTTTATCACAATTTGGGAGGAGGGTATGTGTACCACGGCCCCGGGAACCATTTATTGGATAACCCACACTTCTGCCATAGGTCTCCCCAAGTTGTTTGATATGTTTGGTGACTTATCAGGAGTGCCCGATTTTATGGGATGAGGTATGTGAGGGGCTTGGCGGCGGATGCGCCTGCCTAATAACTGCGTGGTGGGCCGGATCGATTAGTCCTCTTTCAACGCATCGCCTTGCAACGCAGTAGGAGAGTTAGATTCTTATGTATATCACTCAAACACACTGAACCCCAGATTACTACCCACCCATCAAACCTATTTACTTCCCAGAACTCACTCTCCTTCCTTTCCTTCAAAATTCCCCCAACACAGCATTCACAAAGATGACATAGGCCCTGAGGGTTACGATTTTCCTCAGGGCCTCCTGTGTGGAAATGATGTAAAAAATATAAGAAATAAACAACAATCTAGCTAAAGGTTGGCCGTGACCTATGGTAGGGGTGTTGGTTATCTAATAAATGGTTCCGGGGCGGCGGTACACATAATTGTAATAGTTCTCGAGGGCTCTGATGTACAGACATTATGGCTCCTGTTGATTGACGAACATATACTAAAACATCGTTGGTTGGAATCGGTGCTTGAAATGACTTTAGCCATGTTTAATAAACAACAAATTTAAATAAATTTATAGCAATTTTAATTTAAAATTTGAAATTATTAAATTCTCACCAATCTAATCACCGCAATTTTAATAGGCACATAATATGGATATTACGCTTTGTTTCAACTTAATCATTACAAGAAACTTAAGTCGGGAGAGATGGTAAAAGATACATTAAAATAAAATTTTATTCAATCAAAGTTCAAAATTTCTCTTATAAAATAACCCAGACAAACCTCACCCATGAACCCGGGCACCCCTGCTAAGTCACGAAACGTAGTAAATGATGTATTAAATTTACAATTTTTGTTTAATCAAGTTCAAAAGATTTTTTTAGCATGGATTTGATGTTTGCGAAAGTTTTTCAATATAAATACTCGTGAGGCAGTCTATCCTCTTTAAGTACAAAGTCATTTTCATAGAATATGGATGTTCTAACACAATCTAAAAAGTACCACAACGCGCGTGAAATCTGCGGTTTTCAATTTACAACACATGCAAGCCGTCAAGTTTGTCAGAAATATATAGATCAACAAAATAAATCGTGTAAAATGTATATGCGACCGAAAAATGGGCGTGGCTTACAGCTAAATCTCGATGACACAAGTTGATCTATAGGGATTTACATATGTATGCCAGCTTGGGTAATGGATCAACATATCCGAGGTGGATCAACAAATGCAAACGGATCAACATATACCTGGCGTACCGTCGCGCAAGATCAACATAGTACGAGAGGGGATAAATATATATATATATATATATATATATATATATATATATATATATATATAAACCTTCCGGAAGATATTTTCTAAGTGACATTGAAAACCGTATCAAAATCAACAATTAAAAGTGTATCTCCTTTGTATGTCGTAAGCATCATTTTCTGAGTTTTTACTATTGAATTATTCCTTCCTCGCATGGGAACAATTTGTAAAACCTCCCTAAAATAAATAGTAAAGTATATTTAATGTGTTATTACACATTAATTAGTTTTAAAACTCTTTATTCTAACACGATACATTTTGATAAATATTAAATGTACTAGTATTTTACTGTGAATACTGACAGAGCTCAGTTATCATATAATACAGTTCTACTTTGAATACATATGTTCGCAACTTTGGTAGCAATTCCTCGCAGGAAGTGTTACGCAAGGCAGCTTTCAGCTTCTGCCGCGGACCGAAATTTTTGGCACCGCCTCTCTTCGGCGGCATTAACTCTGATGAGAGTCATCTCCTTCGAAACGGGCGCCAACCGCATCGCTGCCAAGCCATTTTTATATCAAACTTATCTCGCTTCTGCTTAGCTAATTGTCCACCTTCATTGCCAGCCAGTCGAATTAACGGGAATGTGATGATAAAGTTTGGCATGTCATTCCCCGCGATACACAAATGGCATTTGGCACTTCCATCCATTTTTAAAAGGTTAAATGGAATCACGAAAGAATGGCTCGCTCCAAGCCATTATTTTTAATTACACCTGTTTTATTTTGCTGTAAAATTAACATCATTATGTATATCACATTAAAGTTCAAATTTTTTCAATCGATTCTGTGCTGTGCATGGCAAAAAGCAGTTAAATTAATACTAGTATTAATTGTAATTTTTATGAATTTACTTGTTTGATTAAATCCTTAACTTCGATAAAATTGGAAGAGTCTGTGGCGTCGAGAATAATCCATTGAATAATTAATAATAAACCGCTCGACCTACTTAGGTACGTACTCGCTGCCGAAATCAAAACAAAGCAACCTACCTGTTTCAAGTATCTACTCGCGACAATACTATCGCGCTATCAGTCTTACACATTACGAGAACTCGCCAGAAGGAACGAGTCTGCCGCCTATGCATAATTGCCACGCTATCGAAGGTTCCTGAAACATCCAGTCTGTGCGAGTGCCTAGGATTTAGTTGCCATCCACCTACCTACTGCCGCCGTCGGCCGAGTAGTATAAATAAGCCCGACGCAGCGAGTCAGTCAGTCAGTTAGTTACCTACCAGCCGTCAGTCTACAAGGATCAACGAGTGATAACTCGCACTACTCTTACTAATGCAAAGGACATACCCGGCTTCGCCCGTACCATCATGGACTCCACCGGGACATCATCTTAGTGCCTTGTCCAGATCGCCGTTCCTGGCAAGCACTACTCGGATTACAAGCGCCCTGGTTCCAGTGTCTCTGACCAGCGCTTCTTCCACGCAACCATGACCACCACGAGGACACGCAGCATCCTCACTGGTCACGCAGTTCCCGCTCAACCGCCTACAAGGTCCGTCGCACCTTCGGCCGTCTCGTCAGCACTGGAGTGCCTGAAAACCTACGCTCTTCGCCAGTGCCTGACCTCCATCGAGTCCCGGTCACCAGCGCCCGGCGTCAACTCACTGACCCGCGCCTGACCAGCACATCATCAGCCAGCATCCGGTATATTCTTCTGTCCTACGTCAACTCTCGTCACGGCTACCTGACTCATCAATAAAACACATGTGACCTTCACAACTTTCTTTCATTCCGTGCCTCTCACCTGATCACCAAAAATCTCTCCAGATTAATACTTCAAAACGATACCCTAAAGTATTATTCTACTAATCACTATGTAGTAATTTTGAAAAATGTTGCACTTGAAAATTTATGCAGTAGTACACAAAATTTGATGTGTGTGAAGGTAATATATATTTTTTAAAACAATGCGCTTATTATGTAATCGGATTTTACCCACGGGATGAAATTTTCCCAACCTTCTCCCATTCTAAAATTTCTGGGTTCACAATACTCTTTTCAGCGCACAATATAATTTCCGTTGTGCTTTGAAATATCCAAAACTGTAGACAAAACCCCATACAGATATTAAATACCAAAAAATGTTTTTGAAAAAAAGGTTTTTTAAACGTTTTTGCACGGGAAGCCGGCGGTTAATAAAACATAAATGAAACATCGACAATTTCAAGGTACGTTGAAAGTACATTAGAACTGCATGCTTCAAACAAACTAAGACTTTGATCAGACCTAACCACTTCAGATAAGGAGTTTTTAATGTAGAGATACATCAAAGGAAGGGAGCATAAATCGTGCCTATGAATTAAACCATGGAGTAATAAAGTTTTAAGCTCTTTGCCACTGAATCATTATTCTTGGCACTGTGACAGCGGCGAATAATATTCGCTGAACGATTATAATGATGATGGAAATGTGGAAATGGAACTAAATTCTGGCTGGAGCCAGGCACTTTGTTATTTATTACTTTCTCCTTCAGCTCAATCAGTTCAGAATAGTTGCCAAACTGACAAAAAAAATATGTCGATCGGTTAACCGGCTTTGTGATGAGGCTTTTTTTATTTGAAAATTTCAAAGAACATGTTCACACTCTCTTAGGATACGAAACGATTTGATTTTACCTCTCTAGACAGCACTTCTGTTCCGGTGCGACAAATAAACCAGTGGCACTGCGTTTTAGAAAGTAAGAACATATTCATTGACAATGGGAACAACTTTTGATTTCTTTGGATCAGTTGGTATGAATGGTAGTCTAGAATCAAGTCAGGAAAGTGGGAAACATATGAATCAAGCGAAATATGGAGAATATAATGTCAGTTGTCTCTTCTCCGAATTTTCTTTTTCTGGCACACGTTTTTTTCCGTTATCGATAATAGATACTCTTGATTCCTGGATTATTTGCGCACATCATAAACAGCTTCAAACTTTTGTTTGAAAGTTCTGTATCTTTCGCATTGTTTTGTTTCTAAAGTATTACATAGCTTTGGTTTAGCTCCAATAATTATAGAAAATTTGAGTTATTTGGCTTTTCTTGAGTTCGACTTAAAAGGAGTTAACACACCTACGTTTTTCTACGTATTAAGCTCAGACAGCGAGTATCGCATCAGGCTCCATTCCCAGGCTACTGTGGGGCGAGTGTGGTGAATATTGTGATATTGGATGTCATTCGAATGGTGAAATAAAAACACTTGCTTATAATACATATCCCTTATTTTTATTGCCATTTCAATATCACTCTTACAATTGGGATCAATGATTTTTTTGTGATTGTGAAGAGAATAGTAAATTTAAATTTGATATCTATTCTGTTATTATTCATGGTCCCAGGAAGAACTTCCAGCTCCCTTGACGACTCCCAGCCGTGCGATTAGCCGCTCCGTGGTAATCCTCAATTGAGTTTTCCTTACAGAGTTATGAAATCAGAGGAATCCCAAAAATGCTTCACCCTGAATGGGTCTCCAAAAAACTGTAGTTGGTCACTTACATCAGTAAAGCAAAGGAACCTATTATCCTATTCAGTCCGTAACATCTTCAACCCACCTCCCATGTTAATCAAAACACTTTCCTTATTTTCTAGTTAGCTCACATCAGTCAAGCAAAGTGTTGAATCGATGCCACTGATAGACCCGAGAAAGCGGTTTTAAAAACTTTTCACTCTTTTACATTCCAACTAGCTGCCTTCCAACCCGGAATTTATCTGGAAAAACAGCTATAACCTCCCTTTGGATTGTTAAAACTATGGCTTAACCTAAAAAATAAGAACGCCACTTCGGCGAACTACAAATAAAAATCTTGCCTCACGGTTTAGGTAAACCAACGTCTGCCGCCATTCTGTCATTCCGTTTATACACTCCATTGAACACCAATAGATTGATCGACAAGTGTTCAGTATTTATCTGACTGTAATATAAGGTGGCATCCACTCATTTAATTAACTACGTCACCGATCTGTTCAAATACCAGCAAAATCCTCTTCATTTTGTATGCAGTTCTGTGTGCCCAGTCACGCTCTGTTTAATACTTACACAGAATTGCAGACAGTTTTCTGGGATATTAAGCAAAAGCATGATACAAAAACCAAAGCGTGTAACGTACGTTTAACCCTACAATACAATACAAGTGTTACGCTCGATGAGCCCCAACCCGTGTGCATACGAAAATCTCGGGAGCATTACAAAACTGAAATACTCCCAACGGGCATGACATGTCTTGTGAAATCAATGACCCCATTTAGTTTGACATAATCGCTAAAGAAAATGAATAATGATTTAAATATCTTTATTTGGTACACGATGAAAAACACTTTATTGGCAAAGAAATTGTACTCAGCACGCCTGGGCTGGGATTTTCCAACCTCTAGCCGCCAGAAAAAGGATTACATTACAATCTGTTACAAGGTCCTGATAATATGAACACTCCAATTTCATAACATGTCAAAAACAACCGTATGCGTATTGCTTTTGACATGTTATTTATTTTCTGTTCAAATTGAGACCAGAAAATACCCGTATCTTTAACTAGAGAATTCACCAAAAACATCCCCATTTAAATTAACTTCTTGGATTCTGTCATGTACATAATATTTCCTCCAAAATCTTTCGTTTTCTATAAAGAAACTCGTTCCCTTGGAACATCAAGGTTCCATCTAACACTTTAGATAAAATTGACTTTCTTAGGTTTTCATTTTTTTTTAACATTTACTAAAATATGTCTGTGTTCTATGTAAGTTTGCAGATTTTTTTATTGAAAATAAACAAAATTGTACTCAAAACACTTTGGGCCTTACTAATAAACGTGTTAAATTTATTAACATAATTATGCATTAAACATTTGTATGGTGAAGGGTTGTTTATCAGCTATGTCAAATTTAAAACGCATTCATTAGTAGGGGGATAATATTTATTTTTTAGAACACCATGCTTTCACTTGCAATTTACGGGAAACTGAATTTTATTTAAAAAAAAACTTCATCTTTTATTTTTTTTAAGAGCATGGTTTCTGTGGTAGAGGTATTTAAGGTGTCTCGAAAGGGTGTCTTTGTGGCCATGGTATATTTATGACATAACTGTTTGGTATTTTCACGAAAATTGTTAAATTCCTTCTAGGTACATAGTGCACTAAGCGAATCAAAATTGAGTTCCTGAAGATAAGGTTTTTGAATTGAAGTTTTTTGTTTGTTTAAGTCCTGAAAAAAGCCCTAAAACACTGGATACAGTATATTTAAAAAAATTATAACATTTTAGTGTATTTTATCATCTTTTTTAGAAACTATATTCTAGATGGAGTGGCCTAAGTAAAACATAGGTGCATAAAAATAAGACGTAAATTGGAAACTATTTTATTATTCATGATATTTTTATGATATTATTATATTTGAGCCTTTAAAAGATGAAAAATTTCGGAATGAAAATATTTTTTCAGATATTTAATTCTGAGAAATTGAAAAGTTTTGTGTTAAAATGCCATATGAAGTTTTGCTTCCAATATTTATGTATTTACTAGCTATCCATCTGTGCGGATAGAGAAACAATATCCCTTGTTGCTTTATGCATAGGAAAATATATAAAAAATAAAATTTTGTAGACATAAATAATAATAATCCCCATGACACAGGTCTCTGAAGTCCCAAAAATAAGAATAAATAAATAATTAAAATTACCTCTCCAAAAGGTGTAGAAATAAAAAAAAACTAATTAATTTTTTTAACCTTTTACTACAATGTTTTTTGGAGGACCCATGGAGAGATTATAATTATTTTTTTTTATATTTAAAAAAAAAACTTTATATCGAGACTGTAAATCAAGTTTGACAAATAAAATGAAAATATTTCATCTAATTATAGAAAAAATAAATAGTATCCAATAGAAGTATTTCATCTAAAATATACAATATTAACGATAGTAAGAGCTTTCGAAATCAACGAAAAAACCATCAACATTTAAACTACTTCACGTAGAGTCAAGTTTGACACGCGACTATGTCCAATCTAGGTGCTTAAACAAATTAATATTCGAATCAGATATGATAATCCTAAAAAGGATATTCAATCGTGAAAAAGTGTTAATTTCATTATGTCGTCAAAAATTACGATTTTCCGTAGGTTCTATGGATGACGACACCTATGGCTTAAAGCTTATTCTGAATGTGTTGTTGTCTAGGTACTCCCTTACTTGTTGCTTAAATAATAATATTTGGATAACTGGTATAGAAAGGTGACACATCACCTCAAAGAGGCTGTAATATTTTTGAAGTTATACTGCCATTGATAAACATATAGCATTGGCCAAAAATTAACCCTATCGTTTTGAGTTTAGCTGATTTGCAAAGTAACCGGGTTCTATCAATTTTTATTTTTGCTTAATGACACGTTTTTGTTTGGAATGTTTTCAAAAACAAAGAAAATTCAAATAAAATGCGTCATTTATATTCACTTTTTCATAAATATTAAGTTTCATCTTTATTTGGGATTCAAAATTTGAACCATAATATCTCAGCTTCGTAAAGTGGCAGATGGAACTTTATTATTATAAGAGCACGAATTCTAGGGTGAATTATTCTCGGGGAATCGGTTACGTAATTGTTTCAAAGGTTCATTGGATCGTGTATATAGATCCTGATTGCGAACGTCACGTGTAAATATTATAATATTTGCTAACATTATGGTTAACTGTAGAGGAGAGTGACATGAGGCGGCCTTTACTAAAGCAGTTTTGCATTGGTTTCCAGACCAGATGCAGCATCTGCACTTGACTTACCAATTACATTATTGTATGGCATTGTTACCTCAACAAAGACAGTTAAAACAATTAATATTATTGTCTCAAACAGTACCTCAACTAGGTCCGTAATAAATGAATAAGGAATATCTAGACATTATTTTATTTGCTAACTGTGTACAAGTGAAATATTATGTCCTACAACGAGTTTGAGGAGATTTTCAACTAATTAAATTCGAATTTGGTTTAAATATGTGGAAAAATATGTTTGTTTTGTAAGATGTTCTAAGCTTCCGTAAACACTTGAATAAAATAAAGGATGCTTTGCTAGATTTTTTTCTTCAGTTTTCTTATTTTTCAAGAAAACAACCTTATGTTTTGCTTACACACGACAGGTCTGAAGGTTAAAGCGAAATCTGAGGAGTGGTTGTAATGTCCCCAGCACAAATCCCTGCATGTTTGTGTTTGTATGTTTTTCTGGTGCAAGTGATTTCATGATAAATAAAAATTTATGGATCTTTGTTTCATATTGATATTTCTTTTAACAGGTTAATGTCATCAGTGGCTCCCAGTTTCTCCACCCGATCTTGCCTTGCGAGTTCCTAGACTCACCAGAATTTGAGTCCTGTCGAGCTAACGTCGATGAAAAATTCAAGGTAAGTCCTCACACAAATTCTCCTAGGCAAGCATCCTAGCATATATGTTCCTCACTGTTCCATTCCTTACCTCACTTGAGCATATATATCAAATACAATCAAATATCCGCACCCATGTTACTCTGATAGCGAGATTGAAACCGGTATGTTTATACTGCCAATCGGGGTCGCATTGGTGCCAAACTGTCTCAACTCTGACAAGGCAATTCTACTCAATGCTAATCTTTACAGATACACACTACCAAGAAGGCTGTTGTGCATGTATAGGGATATAGGTAGGTAGATCGAATGAGACAGGGATACTAAATGACACAGGTATCCACGTCAAACGTTTTCATTTTATTGATTCCGGCATCCCCCGGAGAATCCAATTCAAATCGGATAATTCCTACCCCCAAAGCTTTTGATGACGGAGTTTGTCAATCAGATCCAATATACCTGAGTAAATTTTTCTACAAAAATGGTAATAGTGATAAGAATATCGTGTACACATATAGGTATATTCCAAGTAAGGTACGATGTGCCTTTACGTGTCAATTCTTTTAGGACTGAATCGGAACGGACCCTAGAAATAAAATTGGTATAAAAATATTACGGTAAAATGACGAAACTCTTGATAGATATGATGAAAGTTATTCTTGTGCGTTCTTACGTTTTTTTAATATAAACGTGTATAAAATGAACCCTTCTAAAATATTCGTATTTCCGTTTTCTTGTAATTTCTTCACAACAAAAATGGAGCACAGAAGATGCGGTGAAAAAAGCATTATATACACGGTAACCTATCACTCACTAGGGCGTAGATTAATAACACGTCGGATGTTCATTACTTGAGACAGAATGATCCCGTATGATCTAGAGTCGCCTAGTCGTAGTTTTAGTATTTTTCATATAAAGTCATTTCCTTATCTTAATGTTTGTTTCGCCACTTCATGAAGAACTACTGTCATGTCAGTTGAATACATTATGAAGTTTCCTCTTTACGAACCTTGCTCATTATTATTTAAGTGCTCCTTATTCGAGAGCCTAGCCCTCAGCCTGAATTACACTGTTTTCTTGACGAAAACAAGACTGTAATTGCTTGTAAGACTGCATGATTGGGGGCTACTTGTATAATTCCAGTGAAGTGCTTTCTTGTATCATGAACATGGCTCCGTGTTTATTCTTGTGCAAGTGTTTGGGCATCTAGTTATGCAGCTAATGTTTTACGCGAGCTTATATGGATATATTTCTAACAGCAAGTACTCAGGGTAAAAGGAATGTAAACATCGTTGAAAACGTGATACATAAATTACAAAAGACTTCAACACATTCTAGGTAATTGTTAAATATATCACCAAAAACATTTCGTTTAAACCTTAAGAGTTATGTGCTTTTGGCGCTTAATAACATCACATTACGTTTAATTGTAATGAATATTTGTGTCTTTATATCAATAGCTAATAACACATACCCTGGTTCTTGTTCATAAGCCTACTGGCGTCTTGCTTTTGGGCCTCGCTCAAATGTCCCTAGTTTTGCCAAATCTTGATGGTTCTGGTCCATCCGAAGACAGCTGCTGGCAGTTCTTTCTGTTTCCTAACCAAAGATGCCAACTGATCATATTGAAATAATTCAGACGGTCATCTGTTGGTCACTTTATAGTCCAGTTGAGAATCACTTGAGTTTGGAGATTGTGACTAGATACTTTCGAGACATCATACTTTTCCTATAAAAATAATTGCTAGTTGAAAAATATTTGTTCTTTAAGGTAGCACAATGTTCACCGCATGCAACTGCTTTTTGTTAACGTAACATTTCACCGTTCTAACCTGTTACACATTACTGTACTTATATAAATCTTGTTCTCGGAAGCTTAAAACCTTTTTACTTTCCGTGAGTGCACTAAACATGTTGCATTCAAAAGAAAAATCCTGGAGGAAATGAGGTGAAGGATCGGGTTCTAGCACTGGAAGGTAATGTATTTCCCAGATATATTTAATAGGGAGAAACACGAACCTCTCACCTGTGGCTCCCACATTTTGAAAGTGATTAATCCACTTTACCGCACAGTACCCTAGATTTACTCTAAAATAATGAAGACTCAGTGAGGTTTCGTTTCCAAGCAAAATCCCTTTTATCTGGTTTCATTAATTTTCTCAGCTAATATTATGGCTTCTGTAATTATTTTGTCTCTGATTAAATTATAGAGGGTTATAAGAAGAATGTTCGCTGAATAAAAATAATTTAAAGTGGGAGTAAATTAAATTTGAAAGGGGGAGGGTTTTTAAAATTTTCATTATTTGAATACCGTACAAGCGTCCAAACTGCTCCCAGGAAGGGGGGTTGAGGAAGAGTTGGGATGATGGAGAATGCTGGGGCTGAAGGGGACTGTTTTGGGGGGTGAAATGTGGGGGAGTCGGTCCAGATTTTATTTTTTACACTAGTAGAACAGTATACTGTGTAAAAAATAAAATCTGACCCCCCCCCCCCACACGAAGATATCGTAACACTTCACCTCATTTGAGGTGGGGCAACTCAATAGCTCATTTCAGTATTTGATTACCTCATACAAACTAATTTCAAACTACCTAACACTAGTTTGGTGAAGAAATTTCATCAATAAATTTCATCATAGAATTCATGTTTTCAAAAAGGTGCATTGCGATAATTTCCTATTTTTCATACATTACAAATCAAAACTACGAAATTTAAAAGATAATACGAATTTAAAAAATATGAAATAATTGACCGTAGGTGTCCATAGTGGCGGCCAGTTCGTGCCGCTACTTGTACTGGCAGCGCTCATCACTGGAGTACCTGTTCGTAAAGGAGACTTACCTGGCCACGGTGGTGGCGACGCTGATCGCGCGAGACATCACCACCAAGCTGTACGCCATGAATAACAAGATCGTCACGGACAAAGGCTCGCACCTGGACATCCGGCTGCCCAGCATCACGGGCGGGCTGGCCGCAGCGGGCGAGTACCGCAGCCCGCCCAAGGTGCTCAAGGCCAAACACATGATGGGTATGTTTTTCTTATCCTTTGTTTTTATTTTCTTTTTTCTTTTTTTCCATTTCCTTTTCTTTTTTTAATATCTTAACAATACATTATGTCGTTTTTTCATACTTTACCAATGAATTTGTTTTAAACTTGATCCATTAGTAAAACTTTATTTTTATCTGTATTTTGGTGCGGTAATGCTACACATGATCGATAAGAACCCTCGTTACTTATCGACCATTCGGTCAGCACTAGGAAAATAAAACTACAATGTTGAAAGCTTTATTATGTGTACCGTAGACGTTGTCCTATCAATCGAATAGAGTAGTACTGTTTCTTAGTATCCTTCCAAGCCAATATAGCAACACACCTGCCTTGTCTTTGATCCGACTTACAGGCGAATCATTTCAAAGATCACAGCGACGGTGGCTCATCCCGCAGTCATACTACTGTACGTATTCTTTACACCACTGCACAAGCAAGAATCTATTTAATATTATTTTACTGTACCTTTTTTTAGAGTCCCAACTGCTCCCAACCGTTTGGAGACAGTGAGAATATGAGTATACTATACATACCTTGCTTTAACCAAATATCCTATAACACTCATAGTACCTCCTACTGCTGACATTTACCATACATTCTAATGGCAGCATGCTACACTAGCACCCCCTAGCGACACGAGTTGTGCGGCTGGGTTGTCTTTCATACAGTTTAATCTATGTTTCTTGAAATATATTTGTGTTTTTATTCTATGTTAACAAATTGTGTAATTAGTTGTAGAAATTTTGTTGAACCGCCACCAAGTGCTAAATAAATTCAATTCATCACCTTAAAAGGAATGTCGACGTCAATATGGTACACTATCGCCTCTAGCGGCCAGTTTTCTTAATACTGCAACGATTTTACAGGAGTTAGACGTGTTATTAATATTATGTGGTATTTACTTTAACTAATTAAGTTTGTATTTACTGCGGTACCTAATCGTGACTTACTTCATACCACTGAAGAGATGTACCAAGCACTGCTCAGTGCCTCGCACTTACCTTCATATTATGTTACCCTTTTTCTTTTATCGTAGACCCCGTAGGCCAATCGACTATTCGTGAACACTCTAGCTTCGTTACTAACCATCCTATGTTGGTACGCAATTGGGGGCTATCTGTTCGAAGGCATCTATGCAGACAATGCATGCCCTGTTTCTTAACCGTTTGCATTTTCTTTGGATAATTACCTCGCGCCGGCTGTAGCGCCGCTGCAGTGATAATACTTAGATAAGCACAGCTATCTTTCTAGGCCATTCGAAGCTTAAAATACATCACTCTGACTTGTAATTAGGTGAACCATATACGTTCATCAGAACGGAGTTACTTACACCACTTTTAATCGGGGTAAAAATAAACAACATTTTTCTACTGTAAGTTACTTAGGTTAGACTGAAAACATAAAGACTTTATGGTAAATAGTGTATTAGGAATAATTTAACTATTACGAAATATTGTAAACAAGGGTACATTACCTATAGGTATCTCCGTCACTGAGAACATAGACTATTCTATCTCCCGGCCTTACCAATGGTCATGCCTGTGGGGAGAGCAATCTTGCTGTTGAACATAATATATTTAGATATCGACATTTTTAGCTATCATTTATCACTGAAGCTGCTTTTAAAAGGCAAGCTCTTTTATTACTAGTATAGTTGATATACCAACTGTTTATATTAATATAAGAATTTTCATTACCAAATTTATTTTAAAAACGCATTAAAATTAACGATTTTGTAATGTTTTTAAAATGAATAAACTTAATTGAATTACTTACGACAAAAGCAATTGGTAACATTACGTTTTTTTTATTCAGTTATGTTAGGATAAACCGAATTTCAGGACACCTAGCTAAACTTTACGTAACCTAATCAATATAAAGCGTAAAAGCAGATCGAAACATAACTTTGCGATCTGGTGGGTATTTTTTAATACAAAAAAATATGAATGACAAAAATAATCAGCTTATATAATAATTGGTTCTTCTTTTGGCCGTCCATAAAGTTGATAAGTATATTAAATTAAAAGAATTTAATGCCCATGTAAAGATTTAAAGCATATTTGTAAAATGTAGCAATTATTGCTATCCAAACTGGATAACTTTGAATCCGATGCATTCGTGTTTATAATAGCGTAAGAGTAGAGACGTTATCACAAAGTAATCATTCCAATACGTGTCATTGAATGTACGGTGAGGAAAATGCGCCCCACTTCCTGTGCAGTGCTGGGCAAGGCTGCCCCACCCCTGCCTATCAGTCGACCATACAAAAGTGTAGGCTATTATATGAAAAACTAGTTGTACTAACACCTCCTGGGGTAAACTACCCAACACAGTGGTCATAAACCTTTTGACATAAATTAATTGATTGGCAGTTTGATTAATTAAATTTGTTGTTCTGCTCGCTGATAAATTATAATTAAGGCCTCTTTATATTATATGATTTTTTAACAACATCCTAATAATCATGTACATTTTTTTTAAAAATTTAATTAAAATCAAATTTAATAATATAATTATTAAGTTCTGCGAGTATTTTTTTGTTGTTGTTATTGTTTCAGCTGTTTCGACTTTCAAAGCCATTTTCAAACTTATTATTGATTGGTTGTATATCTTTAAAAAGGCCTCACAACCTAAAGTCCCCGGCGACGCCGGGTAAATGTCAACTAATGTATGTATAATATATTGCTAGTATTTTTACTCTGCCGTGAGACTTGCCTAATAAAGATTATAATTTTATTGGGAAACTGCACTAATAACGTCGTTAATTATTTTAATCAACTTCTTAATTTGGTGAATTCTTCTGAGAGGGTTGGCAAGATAAATTTTATCAAGACCGTTTGCCAAATGAAAAATTTCTTAAAATAAAAACAATTGTTTCTTTCAAAGAATTCCTCACACCTGTTCTGCTTTAAGTGTGTTTGGGTCACGCCACCCTCCCCTCCCCTCTCTTTCGCCACATGTACTCCGCCCCCGCCTACAACCCTCAATTGGGAACGAGGTGAATTAGGGCAGTAAATGTTCACTAGGTCAAACCGTCTTCCTTTTACACCGAATTTCATTCCCCTGTTCGTGGCGTTATTCTTTGTTAAAGGTGAACATAATCATAAATTATTACTTCCAAACCACACACATTATAATGGATATTCTAGTACTTAAGTTTAGTGCTTTAGCTGCTTCGTCACACACAATATTGTAACCTACAGTTGATTTCATGTTAAAATTATAAAATAATATGCTATAAAGAATCTATAATAGGTAGAGAAATGCATACACTAGGGGGATTAACACATTGAAGTCGATAACTTATTACCGATTTCCCGAGCACGGTCGCGCTGTTGATAGCCAAACCGATATTGTTTATTCAATAAATAATAAATCGAATAAGCTAGCAACGCTGGAGGTATTGTCTGTTAATTGACTTTGCAAAACGTCAAACGTCGAACAAATATGCATTGACAGTCAACATTTACTTTTTGACTGTCAATGCATATTTGTTCGACGTTTGACGTTTCACAAAGAATTGACTTAGCGAAACGTCCAACGTCGAACAAATATGCATCGAAATTCAACATTTATTTTTTGATACTAAAAAGGGAGTTAATTAGTTAATGAGGTCTTTATTCACAACATGTTATGTGAACAACTTTCGTGTATCCTAGCCCGAACCCATGTAGTATAATTGGCCCGAACGGATTCAACTCACAGTGTATAGGACTTTTTTCAATTCTAAGAGCTTCGATAGTTTAACTCGGTTTGTTAATAAACCAGTAAATTTGCATAACGAACGATATTATTCAAAAAGATGCGTATATTGATAGTTAACCGAAGCTTATCTGATACTATGGATGTCGGGCTAAAATTTGTACATCGGCCGTCGGAATTATCGATCGACCGTGCTAGACCTCCAGATATTTAAACTTTTCGAGTTCTAAAACGTAGAAAAACGACTAGAGGTGTTAGCTTAAGGCATACGTAAAACAAAAATTCAAATAAATTTAACATTCAATAAAACTTCTATACTAATTACTAAACCGGTAAGTTTATTTTTATTTTTTAAGAAAGACAATCATTCCCGGATTACGAATAACCTGACAATATTTAAAGATAACCTACTACCACCATAGTAAGCGGAAAATTTTGCTTGTGTTGTGACAGAAGACTTAGCTAGTCGAGGAATTGTTAAATAATAATAATCATCATTCATTAAATAGATCTTGTAGTAAATCCACTGATTTACCTAATGGTTATTCTTTTTTAAATCGTTTCAATTTGTTAACATTACGTGCTTCAACTTTGAATATTAAGAAAAACATTAAAAGTTACGACAATAGAAGTGTCCAATTTCCATGTCCATGTATGCGGAAAGTTGCCATCAAAACCAATCTCTGGAATTAAAGTGGCAGGATAATAAATACCTACTGGCAATCTATCCTCCCTCCTAACACACAATCAGTGGCGCACCCTGCCATTTTCACGATATTCCAGAACAAACATTTTCCGATCCATATTAGCTTTTTTTTATTTCCAGAGTGTAAGATACTCTCAGTATCGCACTGGTGAAAGAGCACCATTCAAAATTCAAACGTTGCTTGAAATGGCCGTGTTTGGTGACCAGATCTGAATATCCAGGTACTTTCCCTCCATTATTTGCCCCATCTCCTTCACCACCTCACTACCTTCAGCCTTAGAACATACCTCGATCGGGGATGCCATATCCCAGATGGTTCCGGTCAGTGGGAGCTGTTGGGACTCTTGTGCAGTATTCACATTTTTTATGTGAGTCCCAAATGCTCCCAACCGTCTGCTCCAATGAGATTAGTTAAAATATTTTGAAATGGTTATGTCGAATCCATTAATCTAGTAGGAGGTTTTATGGCGTATGGCGCAAGTAGTTTTGTACCTGGAAGCTAAAAAGCTTTATGCCATTATTTTGTTGAGGAGGAAATCCTTCTCGGCCATCCGCTGGCCGGCACAGGGCCCTATCCCCTGAGGCTGGGCCCTATCCCAGGGCTGATATCAAATAATATTCATTCAACTCTACCGGAGGCGGGGGTTCGTTTTCTGACGGTGACGTTCTTATCAGCGAGTGGATTAAGCTTGTGAGTGTAATATTAATTAAGGCGATGCACTACGTCGTGTAATATTTTAAATTGAGGCGCTATCAATAACAACCCTTACGTAGATGGCGATAAGGTTTAAATTCCCGCTTAACACCATCCGCCTGTTTTGATTTATGCAAGAAAAAAATATGGCCAAAAAGTGCCTTTTATTTTATTTTGTGGATGTTCAGGCATAAATATTTAATTTTTTCCGATCATTTTATAAATAACTCAATTTGCCACATTATACAATAAAATCATAACCGAAAATGGGTTCGTCAGTAGGAGATTTTGAACTTTAAAGCAGTTTTCATAGGCCTATACATTATTTTTTTCTTGGCTTATAAAAAGATTTATATAAAAAATACTCGATTATTTCATAGTTCAACATGTATTGTACTCGCAGTATTTAATTAAAGTATCTGAAACATTTCTAGGCGACCAAATTTTCAAACCAAAAACATATGATTTTGCATTACTTCGTATGGCATCGCCATAATAGGTATCTTTTGACAACATGGAGTAAGACTTTCGACTGTGATTCATGAGATCGCGGGTTTAAATCCAGACGTGTGCAAGTAAATTTAATTTAATTAATTTGTGTTGATTCGCAATTAATTCCTTCAAAATAATAAATAACATATTTGTTCTGATCTGCTTCCTGAAATCTGACCAGACCAGTGACCAGATCTGATGAGCCATATATTTCCCCACCTACCTCTTCTTAGTCTCTTTTCCTTCCCTGCTGCCTTCAACCACACAACATAACCAAGAAATTGAAGATACCATAGTTTCAGTGATTTCAGAAGATTGTGAGCAATTGGGAGATCTTTTTTTTTTTTTTTTTTTTTCTTAGGTTTGTCAACAGTGATTCATATCAAAGCTCTCGAAATTCAATTACGCTAATTAAACTTGGTTGATACTATCACTAATTACAGACAAACACAACATTGATGAACACAAAACTATAAGTAATGGACAATGTACATGTATGCACCTACATGCATAACTTAACATAACTTAACATAACTTTCATTAAATTTGAGTGATAATCACCATGCATGGAGCAAAGAGTGTCCTATTTACAAAAGAAACATAGAATCGGAGAAGAGAAAAATTGATTTTTTAGGATAAAAAAAAAGACAAACGTATACTATTTAAATATTTCAAGTCTTTTGGCCCACGTAAATGAAATTGAAGTTTTATTACAAGAAATGAAACCAGAAATTTTAATGTTAAGTGAAACATGTATAACCAGTGATATTTACGATTCTGAAGTATCATTTATTGGGTATTCAACTGTAAGATGCAATTCATTTAGTCGGCATACGGGAGGAGTTCTAATGATTATTAAAAATGGTATATCTTTTAAAATAATATCAAATGAAGTGTTTGATGAAAAAAATACATGGATACTGGAAGTACAAATAAGAAAAAACTTTATTAAAGGAACATACGCTGTATTATACCACTCACCAAACCAAAGTCATTCAAAATTCTTAGATTTTTTCGAAAGTTGGTGTAGTAAAAACATGAAAAATCAAGATATGTTTTATGTAACCGGTGACTTTAACATTGACATGAAAGTCAAGAATACCTACAGTAATAGACTTCAGATTTTAGTGAATTATCTAGGAATGAAACAACTTGTGACCAAACCAACTAGAATCTCAAATACATCAGCAAGCATTATTGATTTAGTCATAACAAATCATTTTTACTTGAATGTTAATGTTATGGATACTCCAAAAATATCTGACCACGAAAATATATTAACAATATTTGAAACGACCACAAGTCCGAAGCCACAGGGAATACGAAATATAACGTATAGAAAAAAAAATAACTATAATAAGGATACATTGTGTACAGCATTACAAAACAAAAAATGGATCTGCGATACCCAAGGAAATTTAGACGGAAAAGCCGATGAACTAGTAGGACATCTGAAAACAGTAGTAAATGAGCTAATGCCTTATTGACATATAGTCAGGTAACATTTTATTTTTTAGCTTATAAATAAACACTAAGGTATTATAAACTAATCGTTGCCACACACTTAAAATATTGAGTTGACGTTGCATGGTTTTTATTCTGGTGTACCTGCTACAACACAGTATTGACCTCATGCCTCTGTTCTGGATTACTTCCATTCTCTTAATTTGGGTTTTGTTACTTAGAAATATTACACTTGTACAATAATTTAGATGGGATGCTACAGTGGTATTGTAGACCAATATCCTTGTTTTAATGTCCAATTTTCCTTTTATCCTACTTAAGAAATTAACCTTTTTCGCCATTTTTTTATTTAAAATTTCAAAGTTAGTGTTAAATTTTAACTTGTTATCTATTATGATTCCCAGGTATTTAATTTCTTTTACTTCTTCCATATTTTGATTGTCTATATTTAGGACAGTATGTACGTTTAGTTTTTTCCCTAATACCATAAATTTACTTTTAGTTACATTTAATTTCAATTTATTTATGTTTAACCACTTAGATAATTCATTAAGTTCATTTTGTATTTTTGACAACGCATCTTCAATATTATTTGCTATAATATATAAAAGTGTGTCATCTGCAAAAAGTTTGATGGAACAGTACTTTAAGCACTTCACTATATCATTAATATATAAAATAAATAGGAGCGGTCCCAAAACAGATCCTTGAGGAACTCCAATGTTGATTTCTTGTTCTTCAGAGATAGTATCTCCAATTTTGGTTTTTTGTTTTCTATTTTTTAAGTAATCAATAAACCACTGCAATTCATTAGCACGGATTCCTATGTCCTTCAATTTCATTATTAGTCTTTCTCTGTCTATCGTTTCAAAAGCACGTCTAAAATCCAAGAACACTGCTATTGTGATTTTCTTCTGATCCATAGCTGTTTTCCATTCATTTATCACATAATTTATTGCTGTTTCACAGGAATATTTATTTCTAAACCCAGATTGTTCTTTTACTAGGATGTTATTTTTTTCTATAAATTTACTCATCTGTTCTTTCACAATTTGATTCCCTTTCACAACACACTTATTATAATATTATATTAAAAGATACAAATAAATGGTATACGAAATCCTTACATATTCTACAAAAACAAAGGGATACAGCCTATAAAGCCTGTAAAATACAATTCACTGAAGAAAGGTGGGAAACTTATAAGAAACTTAGAAACATGTACAGTACAGAAATAAAACATACCAAAAATTCGTATATCAGGCAAAAAATAATTACCTCTCAAAGTGACTCAAGAAAAATGTGGACTACACTTAAAGAAATTATAAGCGGCAAACAGAGGGAAAACATTAAGGAAGTTCGGTTTCCAGATGGAGTTGAAGATGATACACTTAAAATAGCCCAAAAATTTAACACAAATTTTGTACTTAGTGTCGAAAACATAAATAAGAGTATTCCATTAGTCGCAGATACCTCTTCTCAATCATCGGAAAAAAGAGAGAATAAAAATATTTTCAGGTTTAATAAAATTGACAATGAGTATTTAATGAAAATCATTAAAACAATGAAACCAAAATCATCGCCGGATGGAATTACTATAAGCATAATCAAAGATGCACTGCCAGCTATAGGAGACAGATTAGTTGCACTAATAAATGAATCTCTGACTAAGGGAATTTTTCCGCAGTCATGGAAAACCTCCATAATAACACCAGTGCCCAAAATAATAAATGCTAAAAATTTCGAAGACTTCAGACCAATAAATGGATTGCCTAAATATGAACAATTACTAGAATGCATTGTGAAAGAACAGATGAGTAAATTTATAGAAAAAAATAACATCCTAGTAAAAGAACAATCTGAGTTTAGAAATAAATATTCCTGTGAAACAGCAATAAATTATGTGATAAATGAATGGAAAACAGCTATGGATCAGAAGAAAATCACAATAGCAGTGTTCTTGGATTTTAGACGTGCTTTTGAAACGATAGACAGAGAAAGACTAATAATGAAATTGAAGGACATAGGAATCCGTGCTAATGAATTGCAGTGGTTTATTGATTACTTAAAAAATAGAAAACAAAAAACCAAAATTGGAGATACTATCTCTGAAGAACAAGAAATCAACATTGGAGTTCCTCAAGGATCTGTTTTGGGACCGCTCCTATTTATTTTATATATTAATGATATAGTGAAGTGCTTAAAGTACTGTTCCATCAAACTTTTTGCAGATGACACACTTTTATATATTATAGCAAATAATATTGAAGATGCGTTGTCAAAAATACAAAATGAACTTAATGAATTATCTAAGTGGTTAAACATAAATAAATTGAAATTAAATGTAACTAAAAGTAAATTTATGGTATTAGGGAAAAAACTAAACGTACATACTGTCCTAAATATAGACAATCAAAATATGGAAGAAGTAAAAGAAATTAAATACCTGGGAATCATAATAGATAACAAGTTAAAATTTAACACTAACTTTGAAATTTTAAATAAAAAAATGGCGAAAAAGGTTAATTTCTTAAGTAGGATAAAAGGAAAATTGGACATTAAAACAAGGATATTGGTCTACAATACCACTGTAGCATCCCATCTAAATTATTGTACAAGTGTAATATTTCTAAGTAACAAAACCCAAATTAAGAGAATGGAAGTAATCCAGAACAGAGGCATGAGGTCAATACTGTGTTGTAGCAGGTACACCAGAATAAAAACCATGCAACGTCAACTCAATATTTTAAGTGTGTGGCAACGATTAGTTTATAATACCTTAGTGTTTATTTATAAGCTAAAAAATAAAATGTTACCTGACTATATGTCAAAGAATGTTAGAATTAATAGTGCAGTTCATTTATATCCTACGAGAAACTGCAACGATTTTAGGCTTCCTAAAACACACTTATCAGAAACACAAAACAATATTTATTATAAAGGTTTTAAAATGTTCAATGAACTCCCGGTAATTGTTAAGGAAGCTAAAAGTCTTGCAGTTTTTCGTGGATTATGTCTCAATGTTGTTAAATCTAAATTTTAGTATGTAAGAAGTAAATAATATTGTAGTAGTCATAGAAAATAATATATTAGGTATAAGATGTAAACTCTTATAACTAAATAAAATATACATTAAAAAAAAAAAAAAAAAAATGTATACACAAATACATACACTTACATATACATTTCATAACAGCAACAGTAATTATTTTATAGATCAACACGATAGGTTGCTTTAAGTCTTGTTTACGTTTGATTTAAAGGTGGCCAGTGATGACATTGACAAATCAATGGGATGACTTTTATATGTCTCGTTAAAATAACGGCACATTCTTGGTAAAGGTGAGTCATACCCCAGCTTAGTTTTATATTTTTTAATATGTAACGGAATATAATGTATGAGTCGGGAACCAATTCTAGGAACGTTGAACATAATTTGATAAAGTAAAAAGGGCAGTTTATTAGAGCATTAACAATTTTGAAAAGAAAATTTAAATCCAAATTTAGTCTTCTCTGTTCGAGGGTGCGTACATTGTAGAAATTTAGTCTGTCGGTGTAATGAGGAAGTGATCGAGCTCGCTTATCACAATACGCTAGGTGGTACATAAAATGTTTTTGAACCCGCTCTATTCGCTGAATATGAACTTTGTAGGTTGGACTCCATATAGAACTTGCGTACTCCAACACGTTGCGGGTGAAGGAATTGTATAACGTTATTTTTGATTTGGGATTCTGAAAATTTTTACTATTTCGTTTGATAAATCCTAGCATTTTTAGGGATCTAGAAATAATGCTGTCGATATGAGTTGTGAAAGTTAGTTTTTTATCAAATATTACGCCTAGGTCCCGAATGGTTGTGACGTCCTGGAGTTTAGTACCGTCGATAAAATATTGAGTTGAGATTGAGTTGCGTTTACGTGTAAAAGTTATGTGAACACATTTTAAAGAATTCAGAAACATTCTATTGTCAGTGCACCACTTAGAAACTCTGTTGATGTCATTTTGAAGGAGTATTGAATCAAGTAATGTGTGGATAATTTTAAAAATCTTACAATCATCGGCGAACAAT